>NW_028258161.1:10000000-14800000 GCF_053883595.1 Heterocephalus glaber | reverse complement strand
TAACTGCCAAAGCCTGATGCTCTCCAATGCCTCGCCCAGGCCATGAGCAAGCCCTGCTGAGCGAGAGCCAGTCGCCAACAGCATTCTCTCCCCATCCCTCACCCACATGTGCTCAGTTTCTTTCTTGTGGTAATGAGATAGCATGTCTACAGGGAATATGGGGTAGAAAAAAAGGCTAAAAGATCTGAAGAAGAGGTTTGGTTCAGGGGTGGGTAGTTCAGCACAGCAGCTGAGGGGGGATGCAGACCTCATTCACTCAAATTGGAATTCCACAGATGCCATATGAATATTCTTTGGCTGTGTAACAAATAGCCCCAGAACTTGCTGCTGCACAGCAGCAATAATTATTCTTGGTGCTACTTCTCCAAGTGTCTCCCAAGGCTGCAGCCATCCAAAGGCTTCCTTGTGGCTGGAGGTCAGCTTCCACAAGGTGGGTCTCTCACACAGTGGGCATGGCCAGTGGGCTGCTGACAAGATGTCTCCAATCACTTCCTCCACATTCTGTTAGTCACCAAACCTAACACATTGTGTGGTGGGACACAGAGGGAAAGGGATACCAGGAAATGGAAATTACTGGGGACCACTCTGGGAGCTGGCCACCCCATCTACCATTCACAGTTGTCAGCTTGGGCAACCGAGTCAAGGGTTTTTAAGTTCAATCTCTAACACAGGGCTGTGAGAATTCAATGAGTCGATACAAATCAGGTGTTTCCATTACTGTTCAAATACTCTCATTACTAGAGATGCAGACCCACGACAGAGTAGTGGAGGACAGAGTGGGGAACGTGTGAGTAGATGTCTCACTGCCACCATCGAGGGATTTGTGGGGCTGTCACGCTGATGTAAGGCTGTCTGCATGCTGGTGGTCGGCAAGTGTGAATGCAGCACAATTTCCATGCAAACCACACATCCTGAGATCAAATACCATGCCTGTGCCACACAGACATGCAGCGTGCAGCGGTGGTCTCAGTGGCTACCGCGGAGTTCGCCTCTGGGAAAACTGCACAGCCCACATATTGCCCCTTGCTTACCAGAAAACTGGAGATGAGCCGCATCTGGTCTAACTGCTCCTTTGTAGCACCTGAACAAGCAACACAGATGGGCACACACTCACAACAAGTGGGTGCTTGCTTTTCAGTATATCCACAATGCACCCTTGACTTACAAACTCAATTCAATCTCAAGGGGTGGTTGTAACTCAAGTTGGTCAGTGAAGACTCAGGCTTCTCTACACAGCCTTCAAAGTCTCTCTCTTGTGCACAGGCAGATCTCAGTGTCCTCAGAGAGACACTGGCCCGGGATTTTCCAGTTAACTCCACACCGGAGAAGATGCTGTCATGTTCGTTCCAGAACTCTTTAGGGTTAAATCTGTATCTCAGACCATCTGGAAGCATAAGTGGTTGGTATTCAGGTCATAACTCAAGACTTTGTTCATAAGCTAAAACTAAAATTCTGGTCATAACACAAGTTGTTCATATGTCAGGGTGTTCATAACTGCAGAGTCCACTGAAATATTGTGTTTCTCAAATTTTTGTAAACCAAGAAACAAATTTTGCTTTGACATTACATGTTCATTTCAGAGGTGATTTATCCCATCATACCTTTCTAAGGACAATAGGCCCTAATGTTTTTAATCTAAAACCTACTTTCTTTGTTCCTTCTTTCTCTAGTATTTTCTCCATCCCATTGTTTTTGGGTCATGGATTTAGTTTTTTTTTTTGGTACCAGGAATCAAACTCGGGTCCTTGCGCTTTTGGGGCAGGCGGCGGCACCACTGAGCTAAATCTCTGGCAGGGTCATGAATTTAATGATCTAGAAACACTTAAAGCCAGGCGTAGTGGTGCATGTCTATAATCCCAGCACCTGGGAGGCTGATGCAAGAGGATAGTCATGAGTTTGAGACCAGCCTGGGCTACATAGGGAGAGCCTGTCTCAAAAAACAAAATACAAAAACCAAAAATCAAACAAAAGAACCACTTAACAGCATTAGGAAGTTGCCGTAAGGAGGAGAATCGTTTCTCAATGTTATTAATTCAGGGCTCTGCAGTCACAGGGGTGAGGCATGTCTTCAAAGAACAGGGTTCTAGAGACAGAGATTGACATCGGAAGCCTGGGGACTCTGATTACGGGCCTGGTGCCATTTGTAATGCAGAATGGAAATGGGACTTTTCATCTGCTTTGATTACTTTGTCTGACACTTCACTGTTGGGTCCGAAGTCACGCTGGAATTAAAACAAGGGAATTCTCAGTCATACACAGCCTATAATACAGCAAATGTCAATGGGAGAGAGGGAGGAGAGGAGGTAGGAACGTTAGATAGCAACCTGAGTCCTAATTCTCCAGATCCTGCCTCGGCAATGTTACTGATACAACAGTAATCTATCAGGGGCCCTTCCAGCTCTGGGTGGGAAAGCTACAAATTACGGCTTTGTTCCTTTTCCTTTGTACTCAGAAGGGAAAGTTGGCCTCTTCTTATGCAACTGGCACAGAGGGGAACAGAGGACAACTTTGGTCTGGGCCCTTCACGCCTACACAGAGCAGTGGAATTCATTTCTCAGTAGATTTTGAGAGCATTCTTAAGAAAGCGATATTCCAAGACAAGAGAAAGTCTCTCTGTAAGTTCTGTTTTGCAAAAGGAAAGGAATATGAAGCTATCAGACATGGAGTTCCTTTACATCAGTTGCATTTTGCAGTTTCATCTCTAACTTCTGCCAAATGAAAGAGCTCTTTTGCGTAACCATGTTGCACGCAGAAGTGGAAAAAGAGAATTTACACGGGGGCTGGTTGTGAGAAGGCCCTCTGGACTCGGTTCAAGGCCTGAAGATGCCCTCAATTCTGATTCCAGCCACTTTCTCCACCCTGCCGCCCCCAGGGCTGGGAAAGGTGAAACTGGGCTGAAAACTCTACCACTTGCAGCGAGAGGCAGAGCCTGCTTCCTCCCCTTGCATCTGAGCAGGCGCTGTGACTTCTGTGATAACCAGAATAAAGCAAGTGACACGGTGCCTTGTCAAGGCCAGGATTTTAAAGCCTGGCAGCTTCCACTTTGTTTCTCCCAGGCCTGAGCTGCCAGGCGGGAAGTCCAGATATCACTGCAGACGCCATGCAGGGAGGCCAGGGCAGCAGGCAGCAAAGGAAAGGGGGCTGGCTGAGCCTGGTTTTGCTGGTCCCTTTGCCCCCACATTCAGGCATATGCTTGAAGCCACCTCGGATCCCCGGACCAGGCCAGATACCAGCTGATGACCACCTGAGGTCCTTGGTCAATGCCACATACAGCAGAAGAATCACCTGGGTCCTCCCTGCTGATTCTGATGCACAGATTGTAAGAATAAACACCACTATTTATCTTTAGAAGCAGGTCTCTGATAAGAACCTTTGACCCTTCAAAGAAAAACAAAAACTCTTCCAGTTTAAGAACTCCTTTCCAAGGTGTATGACTCATGTCTAAACCACCTGCAGATTGCAATCTGCAGCTCAAATTCCAGGCAGTGTTGGGCATCTAAATTTGATTAGGTGGACAAAGAAATTCCTGTATTAAATTCTTGTCCGGTTCTGAAAACTTTCTCATGGCCGCCTTGGGCACAGATGCCATTCATTCTCATTGACCTGTCCCCGGCCGATCATAATCATGCTCCCTGCCAGAAAGTGCAGTAGATTAGAACAAGTCTTCATTTTTAATAGGCTATTTCGGGAGCCATATATTAGATTTGTAGAAACCTCATTCCAGAACATCAAGGGCAATTTTATTGAGGAAATGTTAGCCTAAGCCTTTCTACCTCCACGAGAACTGAAAGGTATTAGACCGCTAGAGTCACAAATTGATTTGATATACTTCGTCCTTGCAGATGTAACTCCTCTGTCTCAAAGACATCAATAATTTTGCCCAGTCTTTTCTCGGTGTGTAGTGTGTTCTCTACACACGGACAGAGCCCCGTCTGCTCAGCTGATGGGCAATGGGATGATGAGGTTATGCCAGCTTTTTCTTTAATTGAAAATTCCTACCCATACCATACCGCACTGATTGATGAATTTCAAAGAATTACAGGTATACCCTATCATTTCCACCAAAACCTACTTTCCTCACCCCTCCTGCAGGGTCTGGGCAGGAAGCACACAGCAAAGCCGTGCAAAAGGGAATCTGCCCTGTCTACCTCGATTCTAGAACTGTCTAGAATTCACCCCTCGTGTCATGATTTTCACTGATCCTTAATTAATTAATTGGTGTTTCATAAAAGCAGAGCCTGGAAAAAATGCGCTTGTCTGCCTGTTGGAATGCTGGTGTTCCTGGTGCTCAGATGTGGGGGGAGTGGAACATTTCCCGCGCTTACATAAGGCCCCGTTCTCTGCCGTGTTTGACCAGCTCTTGGGAGCAGTGGGGCTCATTCTCCTGTGCACCTGCAGGAGCAGAAGCGTGTTTGCCCCCGAGGGGCGTGGCAGGGACGCAGGAAGCCAGAGTGGGCACAGCAGGGGAGAGGACGTGCGCTGCTCTGCGGGGGCCGGAACACTCCGCGCTGTTCCACTGACTTCGGGAACAGGGTCTCCGATGGTAGGGAGGCGAGGAGAGGAAGTGACTAGCAGGACTGGGGAGGGGAGCAGGCTGATGGGAGGCGAAGTCAGTCCATGTTCTATGCACGTGTGAGTGTGCTGAAATGAAGCCCATTGCTCTGTATAACTAAGACGCACTACTTTAAAAACTGACAATGAAAATGACATTGCAAAAACCCATCTACACCCTCTGTGCACCTATGTGCCAAATTAAGGAGTTGGTGTCGTGTCAGCTCCACGAGCTCAGCTTCATGTTCCCAGACAGAAAGGGAGGCAGGGAGGGATGAGGAAGGCAGACCCTCTGATGGATGCCACAGACGTCCCCGAGACATTAGCTCCTTCTGCAGGACACGGCCTTCGGGCCAAGGGAAGCCACGGGGACAGAATTGGGCAGTGGGGTCTGCTTGGAGTGTGTGCTGTGTCCGTCCAGACTAAACCCACAGGAGATGCCGTAGGGTGGGCGGCTGGGCTGCACAAGGAGGGGACGAATCCCCTTCCCGCCAGTTCTGCACAAATACAGACGCCAGAGTAGCCTCCCCGAAAGTGTCCCTGCATGCATACAAGCAAGCACTTCGTGGCCAGCCCCAGGCAGCTGCGAGCTTCTGCCCTGGGTCTTTAGAGACGTGATGCCCCTGGCTGGCTTGACCTCAAATTTCTATCCAGTCTCAACCTTCCCTTTGCAGCGTGTGGGATACTGATGCCTGTTCTGCTCCTTGGTGATGCGTTTTTATAGATGCACAGTTGTAATCACCAGCCACCATGCCCTGTTCTTCAGGTGCCTGCAGACACCAAGCACAGTGAACGCAGGGTCTGGATGCTTCCCTTGCTGTGTTATCAATGCAGCTCCGCGGCAGAGACAGTCGGGCTGGACTGCAGGAAGAGTGAACAGGGAAAGGCATATTATGTGCACCCAGTAAGGACTGAGTCCATCCGTGAATTGAGTGAATTCGATCTAAAGACATTGGAGTGTGCAACCTCAACTTTCTGAATGTTGAGAAAGCTTTTAGGTTGCTGGGAACACAATTTCATTCATCAATCCATCACACATTCAGCAGCTATTTGTCGAGCATCTACTATCTGCCTGGCTCTGTTAGAAGTACTGAAGATATAGCATGAAACCAGCCAGCAACAGTGCTTTCCCATATGGATCTACAAAAGGAGGGGAAGCCACACTGGGCAAATATTATGGAAGTTGTTAATCACGGTGTGGTGATGGAGACATACAGTCTGGGCAAGAAAGGGCTTCCCGGAAAGGAGATGTCTAAGTTGATAGGAGTTCTCGGGGGTAGAAGGAGGGGAAAGGGTTTGGGGCAGAAGGAAGAGCAGGATGCCCTAAGGTCAGACAGGGGAACGGAGAGGAAGCATATTAGCCAGTGATGCTGGCCTGCAGATTGCAGGATCTACAGGATGTTTTAAAGATTGAGATTTATGATGGTGACATCAAGGTCCCACCAAGTATTGTAAGCAGTGGTGGGATCAGAAATGGGTTTCTAACAGATGACCTCGCCTGCCCCGTAGAGGATGTACCAAGGGGAACGAGCCTTGGGACAGAGAGCGTGGGTAGGGGCTGCTGCAGAGCCCAGGAGCACAAGCTGGTGGAGGCTGGGGACAAAAGGGACCCGAGTGCCTCCATCCGTTCTCCTCTAGCATGCTCATTGGATAATGCAGCACTCGGTTTTGAGGGGATGGGAGAGGCCATCCGAAGCCCTGTCATCTACCGGTGTTTTCTAACCACTGCATCAGCTCAGTGTGTGCACTGGGGCTGCAGTGTGAACAAAGCAGGAAATGGAACGACCCACTTCCCAACTGCTGACTTGAAGGCAAGCGGGCTGGAGCTGCATATTCACCTCCAGCACATCTGTGTCCTCATTTTGTGCTAGAAGGCAGCTCTAAAGCAGTCTTACAACGCTGCCTGCTTTCCATTTTTTCAGCATGTTCGCTTTTCTATGATATACCCTGTGACACATTCTGAGGACTTGGCACCATTTGATTCTACTTTTTTTAAAAAAAGGAGTTGGGTTGTGAAATGTTAGAAGGTTGAAAATGCATGGCCCAGATTCCCCGAACTACCCATTGCTTTGCGGTCTAAAGTAGAGACACTTGTCTGTTTAGCATTTACCTAGGACACTGTCCTAGGTACTTTGTATACATTAACTCTCCTAGTGCTTATCTTTGCAACATTCTTGAGTACTGCAATTATCCCTATTTTAGAGACCGGAAATTGAGGCATGCAGCAGTCAAGCCACTGGCAGAGGCCTACCCAGCCAGTGAGTGACAGAGTACTGGATGGAGGCAGGGGACGCCTGCCTGTCACCTCAGTGCTCCAAGGGCCGCTGCTCCTACACCTGACCTTTAAGTAGACCCAAGCTCCTTCAGAATCAGATCTGCAGGGGAGGCCGCAGACCCTCTGTCCCTTCTCACTGGTTGTAGCCCGTGGCTGCTCTCACTGAAGAAGGACCCGAACTCCTTTGTGAAGTGGGGCTGCGCTTCCCTGGGCCAGGTCCTCCCAGGGGACAGAGCACGGATGAGGTGATCAAGGGCTTCCGTGACGGGAGGAAGGAGCACAGGCAGAGAAGGGCCCTGGGTTCCCCGGCCCTTGGATGTCCTCGTGGATGAAGTTTATAAGCCGTGAGTGAACCTGAGGTCCTGGCCAACTAGACTTTCAGAAACTTCCCAGCTGTTTTCTGTTTAAAATGGGCTTTTTGTTTGCAGAGAAGTTTCAGATCAAGGATTATGCTAATGCCAGAGATAGAAACCGTGCCAGAGGTAAGGTCATTCAGATGGGATTCCTTGAAGGATCTCTTGACGTTTGATGCCGAATCCACAATCCTCTCCCTTGTGAATGGGTGTAGTCCCGGCTGGTTCCCTCAGGGACCCCAGGCTTCTTGACAACTAGCTAAGGAGAGGATTGTGGAGGGCTGGAAGGGAGAAGGACCAAGACAGGAGCCAGGGAGAGGGAAGACAGTGCTTAGGCTGGGCAGTGTCTAGTACAGGACGGCTTCTTTCTGACTTGTCTTCCCTAACACCACCCCAGCATCTTGAAGGGCTCTACCATGAAATGGATTTGCTCAGCCATTTATTAAGGAGAGTGAGGCATATTACTTTAAGACTTGCATTTCTCCTGCAATTCCCTTGGTCCCCACTGAAGTGAAGGATTTGAGAAATGGAAATGTCCATGTCCGAAGTCAGAAAAACAAAACACGGTTAAAATGATGCGGAGGAGCTATGTTTATCACTGCTATTAGGCAGCATTTGTGGGTTGGAAAGCTTGAAAACACACTGGCATCCTGGTTCATTTGTATTCAGAGGGCAATGTCTTTCATGCAGAGATCTCTGCACAGAACACAGGTCCCAGCTGGGCTCCATCTCCACCAAAGAAGACATGGTAAGAGGAAGTGGGCTCACGTGGCAATATGGAGGATTTGTGTTAAGCATAATGTAAACAGACAGTAAAACCAAGCCTGTGTACAAGGAAAGAATCTGACAGTTTATCCAGACCTCGGGGCTTAGAGCCCAGGAATGTTTTTTAAAGTTTACCCTGAAAATATCTCTACAGTTCTGGAGATGACAATAATGTCATTTTGGGGTGCTGACAATGATTGCTCTACCTGTTTCTGACAACTCCACTCAATCCTGAAGCTCAGGGCGCTCCATCTGTCTTTGAAGTAGGTACAGGCAGGGTGAAGTGGTTGTGGCTGTGGTCTTTGATGGATATGGAGGTGGTGGAGACAGTGATGGTGCCGATGGAGACATGGCGGAGGCACTGAGGGAGATGGTAGAAGTCCTGTGGAGGCGGGGATGGTCCTGAGGAACAGGTGGCTGTATTGATGGAAAGGGTAGAAGTAGGAGTGGCAGTAGAATGATGGTGATTTGGAAACCTTCTGTCCTTGTGAAGCTAGTCCGAAACATGGTAACTTCTAAGATTGAATAATTTTCTCTTCTCTTCCTTGGTCTCACTCCAGAGGACTATAGTATTATTGAGTATTAAGAACGGTTTAGCCAAAACTGTTTTAGAAGCCCTCTCATGCCTCAGATATAAAGCCAGCCAATTCAGGAGAGGAGCTTGACTTTGACAAAAGATTTGGGGGGTTCAGCTTGGCTTTGGGTTGACAACACTTCCGCTCATCTGTGCCTCAAAGGCATGTGTATCTGAGGACAGTGTTTGTAAGGAAAGATATTTTCCCAGCTGCTCCTCTGTCCTGCAGAGTCATCATAATGCATTTCAGGTAAAAGTGACCATGTGACTGCGCAGCCATGGCGCCTGAATGTGGTGAAAGGCAGAGGGTTACTGCCGCTGGGTCCCACCTGAGGAGCTTCTCTGAGATGAGTGAGGAAGAATGGAGCCCTCCGGGTGACCTTACATCCTGCTCCCAGAGTCCTCACAGCAATCAAGAGATGAGCTCTTCTCTCCAAAGTAGGAATACTCAGCCTTTTGCTTTCAGTTTCTTACCTGAAAGACACCTTGCTGGAATCTGTTCCCCTGGAGTGTGACATCAGGAATTCAAAAAGGAAGGAGTTGGGTTTTCCGAGCAGAGGTGTCCCTGCTGACAGGAATTAAATTTACACCACCTGAAAGGCCTGGTTGTGATTCCTGCCACCTTCCTGGGATGGTGGGTGGCGGGTTCATAAAGCTGATCTCTCACTTCTGGAATTGGATTGTGTTCCCAAGCTGAAACACGTCTGCATTTAATTTGGATCTGCCCATGTACTGCTCTGGTCTGTCCCATCTGATGAGAAATGGGGCTGAACGTACACACGGCAGCCTGCTGATCAGCACAATAACTCGTTACAGGTCTCCCAAGACTTGGATATCTTAAACCGCCGCCTTTCCAACGCTGAGTCTGAGTGTGCCTGCGCCAAAGAACGTGGAGGCGGCCGTTGGTTTACCAAGAGTCATAAAAATAGAGTTAACATTTCGCCAAGCAATTCTCTTTTTGCTTACACAGCTAGGAAATAAGCCAGAAACTTAGCAAAGAATCAGAGTGATTACGATACTGAGCAGCTAAAAAATGTCTCCTCCCTCTTAGTTTCTTTTTCTGCCAGATGAAGATAAGAGGATTTGTATTCAGAAGTGGTTTGTGTTTTTCCCAAAGGACTCCAATATCCTATTGTGAATTGATACAGTTCATCACACAAACAAGAGTTCAGGAGCGAAGCCATATGATTATTCTCAATAATGTTCAAAAAAGCATGCTTGACAAAATATATCACCCATCCATGCTGAAGCATGAGATTGAGAAAGCTTTCTTAGGATGATGCCTTAGCCCAAAGTCTGCATTTTACTTAGTAGGGAAATAATGGGGCTTTTCATTTAGGCTGGGAACCAGACAAGAGGAGTCACTGCATCCGCGACTGTCTAACCATGCACTGGAGGTGTTAATGCAACTGGATAAAACAATTAGAAGGATGAAAGCTAGCAGAGGAGCCTGGTGGTGCACCCCTATAATCTTCTCACAAAGGGAGGCTCGGGGGGAGGGGCACAAGTTTGAGTCTCACCAGGACACCTTAGTGAGACTGAATCTCAAAAGAGAAAAAAAAATAAAAAGGGGGGAGGGCCTAGGATGTAGATCAGTGGTACAGTGTGCCTAGGTTCAATCTCCAGGACAGAAAAAAAAAAAGAAAGAAAAAAGAGAATTAGAGCAGAAGAGGCAAAATTATCCCTATCACAGATGATATTGTACATCTGGAAAACCCAAAAACGTTCAATGGCAAATACACTTTAACATTTTTAATACAGAGGCAGGATATAAAATTCTGTAGAAATCAAAACCATACACAGAAACACATAAACATAAGCATATGCAAATACGCAATAATGATAAAAATAATTTTTAAAAACCTCCCATTTCAACTGGCCAAGACGTAGGATATCTTGGCTTAAACTGATAATAAACACTCAGGGTCCATGAGGAAAACTGTTAAACACTCTTGGGAGCCACAAAAGCAAAACTGCATAATCCCAAAACACGTTATGCTCACGCATAGCAAGATGCAGACGATGCTGATTTGTGTAATTTATGCAATGCAAAGAAAACTACCTCAGGTGTTTCTTTTTCTGGAGCTGATTTTTTTTTTCTTTTTCTGGAGCTGGCAAGTTGATTTGAAAGCCCATTTAGAAGGAAAAACAAGAGAAAGAAGAGAGAGGAAGGGACTAGCCCCTGTGAGATACTAAAATATTTTCAGTTGGTGTTAACGCATGAGTTGACAGATGGATGGAATGAGATGGAGAATTCAGAAATAGACACAAGCATATATGAAGCTTTAGTATGTGGTAAGAGTAGAGTCCTAGCTCAGTGGAGGGAGAAAGGCATTTTAATATAAGTAACTGGATATCCATTAAGAAAATATAAAATTTTGATTTTTTTTCATACCACATAGTAGGAGAGATTCCGTAAGGATCATAGACCTGTTTGAAAAGATATGGGTGAATAAAATACTCTTAACTACATTCACAGATCCAGCAGCAGTGAGAAAGGAGAAGGATGCATTTGGCCATATTAAAATTAAAACAAAAGTTCATGAAGCAACCAAACACAACAAATTTCCAAAACTAAAAAAGAGCAAGAACAACTATATTACAAAGTAAAGGTAAAAAAAGACTTACAAGGAAAAGTATTTGCAACCTGTATTGAAGAAATGGACTAATATCTCTAATATGTAAAGAGTTTCTCAAAGACAATGAGACCAATAACAAAATAGAAAATGAACAAAAGATATAAATAGTTCACTGAAAAATAAAGGATAATTTCTTTCTGTTGTTTGCTTATTACAACAGACATATGAATTAAAATTATATAGGGACAACACTTTACAACTATCAGGTTCACAAGACTCCACAATTCTGGAAATATATTCTTTTGTCAATACTGGAGAAATAGTGATGTCATAATTGTGTGGAAACCAAACAGTAGAGCCTAATGGTGTAAATTGGTAAAATCTATAAACATTATGCATTTACTCTTTGACCTCACAACTTATTTCTAGAAATCTGTCTTAAAGATGCGCTAGAAGAATATGAAATGATACTCATATTTATTGTAGCAAAATTTGTAGTATATAATGACTGAAAAATATTCAAGTCCTTTGGAGTAGGGAAATTTAATAAACTAGAACTCATCCGTAAAAGTTGTTAATAGGAATAGGAAAGTTCTTCATATATGGCCATGAAGTGATCTCCAGGATATGTTGCTAAGTAAAAAAACAAATAAATAAATAATCAGGTACATAAGAATATGTACAGTGTTGGGCATGGTGGGACACACCTGTCATCTCAGCACTTGGGAGGCTGAGGCAGGAGGATCATATTGAGTTTGCAGCCAGCCTGGGCTACACAGTGAGACCCATCTCAAAAAACAAAACAAAAATAAACAACCAAACAAATGAATGTATAATATATTATGTTACTTTCGTGTAGGAAAAGTGAGTAAATATGAATATATTTGCTTATATTTTCAAAAGTAGAAGGATAAAGTAAAACATTTAAAATTGTTTTCTGTGGGAAAGAGATGACAAGGATTAGAGAAGAGGATGACAGCCAGGAACTGATGCTTGGACTCTGGGGTCTTACCAGGCTTTTGTTTCATTAAAATCAATTTAAAAAAAACAGTCTTAAGAGCCAAACTAAAATAACTCCAGCAAATTAGTGGCATAGCCATATTTTAAGAGATTTTCAAACATAGTATTTGATCATATATTCTCAGTTGGGTGCATCTGAAGTATAAAATCAACCACAAAGGAATCTTAAAGTGCATTTGGTAGCCTTATAATCAGTGCTATTGTCGGTATTGGTGTTTTGAAACCGTTACATATAAACTGTAAGATTGAGCAGATGAGCTGATCTGTGAGAATTCTTAGAAACCATGAATTTCAATGTCAGCAAAAAATAAAAAAGCCCACAAACGAAGGAGCAGCCCAGGAACAATGAGCACCCCTTGAATTCAGACTGAGAATCCTAACAACCATTTTGTCCTTGGAGAAAAAAGGGTTAGTGTCGGTCCAGGGCCGGCATCACACCCTAAGCCTGTGCACTTGTCATGACTCAGTTTCCGGAATCGCTCCATGGACGTCCGGGTGAGATGCGGAAGGGTGTGGGGGCCAACCGGAAGGGGCTCACTGGCTGAAGATTGTATAACTTGAGCATCAAAGGGAATAATAACCGGGCTGGGGATTTAGCTCAGTGATTTCACCGCCTGCTGTGCAAGCTCAAGGACCCGAGTTCGATCCCCGGTACCAAAAAACAACAAAAAAAGAATAATAACTGTAAAGGTTTGAAACACATCAGTATGTGAAAGTCCATGTGTCACAGTGGTCTGCCAGGAAGAAAATTTAGTGGTCACCTATGGAGGCTGAAAAATGAAGTATTTATTTTACATTCCTATCAGGTATATATTCTGAAGTAACCAAAGAGTTGATGGAAGAATTTCTTTCCTTAGAGAAAAATTGGCATGAATAAATACAGAGCAACTAACAGAAATAGAAAAATAACTATTTCACAATTTGAATGAAATAACGGCTCCAACCAACAATGAGTAATGACAGCTAACTCGTGAGGTGCAATTCTGATGGACAAATTTTATTATAATAATTGTAGTGTAGTAATTATAATTTATAACAGGCAGATTGGATGATAACCTCTGGTGTATCTTAATACCACTAAGATTAGAAAATGCATTGCATGTGTTTTGATGGGACGCATTAAAAAGCACCCAGCACCATGTATGAAACATTCTTATCTAAAACTTTGAACGCAAATTTAGTCAAGTCTTTAAGTCTTGCTACTGACTGGCAAAATTATGAAGATCAGAAGGACAGAGTAAAAACACCTCGGGAGTGAGGAAAACTCAGTGATCCAATTTCTTCAACAAATAAGTAGCATGGAAATAAAAGGAAGAAACTGCTATAGATTTTAAGAAGACTTAAGAGACATCACAATGAAGAGCGACCTGTATTTTTATTTAGACTCTAATGTGAATAAACCAACTAGAACAAGGCACTGACGGAGTGATTAGCGGGGGATGTCTGTGAATTTCATGGAGGTGACAATGGTGTCATAAGTGTACTCTCAAGTCCTCCTGTGTTAAAAGTACGCATGGGAATAATCTTCCTAAGAATTGTAAAGACAGATTTTATTTAGAATTAACCAACAAAAAAGTTGGAGAGAGATTCAGTAGCACAGAATATATGTTTGGATTTTTTTTTTAATTGAGACAAGGTGTCACTATGTAGTCAGGCTGGTCTTGAGCTCACTGTGTAGCCCAGGCTGGCCTCAAACTCGAGGTGACCCTCCTGCCTCGGCCTCCCGAGCACGGGGATTATAGGTGTGCGCCACCGCATCCAGCAGCACAGAATATGTGTACAAGTGTGATGAAAATGATAGGTACACAGGCACTCATACCAGTTCCATTTCTCTCTTTCTTCTTTTGTTGTTTTGCTTGATTATTTACATATGAAATGTCTTTTAAACAATCTTACTGTTAAAAAGAGACAATATGGCCGGACGTGGTGGTGCACATCTGTAATCCCAGCACTCGGGAGGCGGAGGCAGGAGGATCACCAAGAGTTCGAGGTCAGCTGGGCTATACAGTGAGCTCAAGGACAGCCTGAACTATAGAGCAAGACCCTGTCTCAAAAATAATAAATAAATAAATAAAGAGACAATATTAAAAATTCGTAGAACATTTTCAGTGAAAACAGCAAAGTGAGAATAAAGAATTTATGTCTTCCAAACTGGAGAAAGGAAAAGACTGATTGTTCTTTTGTACTAGTCCCAGGATATGAGTAAGTGGCCTCCACAGCTGGTTTTAAATCCTTCCCAATCTTCAGTAACTGCTTCTCTTTAAGAGTCATACCTCTAAGGGTCAGCTAATCGGAATAGCTTTGACCCATCAGCAGGGCTCCTGGGACTAAGATCGGCCAATCCCCGACACTTCAGTTTCCGAATGTTCCCAGTGGCTGAACTCCATGCTCTCCAAATCCTAGATTAGAACGAACACCAGTGGGCTTGGCTCAGCGGGACTGTGATTGTACAACTTGCGGCAAGGCAGATATCCATGTCTGTGCTTCAGACAGTGAATGGCACCCTTGTCCTATGAAAGAAGAGTAAATTCATCTGAAACAGTTTCTGACATTCTCCTGAAATAGCAAGAGCAAATTTTGAGGCCTCAAACCTGCATTTGTAGTCAGCTCAAGAGTCATGAAGATATTTGGAAGGAAAATTCTAGATGGGGCCCAGTCGCTGAACATGAAGTGCCATCCCTCTATTCCCCAAGCAAGAGAAACCAACCCGTTAATACAATGTGGCCATCAGGGGAAGACTGGGGAAAAGAACATTAGAGAAAATCAGTGTTTTGCAAGATATTTCTTAAGTATGATTTATGGAGTTTGTCATAGCATTTCCTCTATGTAAATGCCCTAAAAGAAAATTAAAAGAGGGACTCAGGGCCTTCTCATAAAATGTGCATTCTACTGGTTGTGATTACTCAAGTGACTAAGACAGGTGTGGCCCATGGGTGTTGTGTGACTCGTTTACAGAGTCCGTGTGTCAGTACTGAGAGACCAAAGGAATCGTCCTGAATGCTATCTGAGTAATACTTTTCACTTGAGACCTCAGGAGGAAGATTATATGAAAAATATGATGTGGATGATGCTTGCATTAGTTTAAGATATAAATGATAAAATTGATCCCTTAAAAGCCTTTTATCAAAGTTACCATTTGTATGTTTGTTCAGGAGTCTGGCTGATATAAAAAGTTACCACCATCTTGAAATGTTAAATACCCAACTGGATGTAATCTGAGTACACCATTAAAAAATCAAACCCTTTGTGAATGAAGATAGTTGAGAAGAAATAATATTGGGAAGTTATATGAGAATAATTTTGAAAAGTGAGGCAAAGTTGTGGATAGAGTACTCAACACTTTCTTCTGGATCTAATTTGTGGAAGTTTCCATCCAGATAAAATTCCGAGTACTTTTCTTCTGTTATCAGTTACCTCAGTACCCTTCCTCTTTCTCTGTGAGTTGTAACATTCACATGCTTCCCTGTGTGATGGGTGGAGAAGTACAATATCGATTAAAACAAGTCATGAATATTTAGAATTACTAATTCTTTACTGAGACAACTAAACCAAACACAAATATATCCCAAAGGACAATATTAAGAGTGTCATGGTGGTAAGAAAAACCCATTCTTAGTTTGACTTTAGGGGTCAGGAATCTCCAAAGTATTCATATTTGAAAGACAGTCTTAAACCTATTGGTTCTTCAAGGTGGTCCCTGATTCTGTAGTCAGATAAAGGCCATGCACATTCTGTCTGTCACTTGAGTGGGACCCAAGCACTTCAGCCAGTGATCTGGATATCGCCTCTGCATCTGCAGGGAGCAAACCAACCACCACTTGACAGTTGAATGAATTTGTACTCTCACCTGGATATGCCACACACTTATTGCCCTCACTTTCCAGATAAGGGAACTCAGGTAGAGAGTGGCTAGCTTCTTCTCTAAGGCCACACTGATGGGATGGGGCTGGGAGCCAGGTGGAGGCTGGCCGATCCCAGCACTCACTTTTTCCTAATAACTGCATACTTCCACACGCTTAGCTTGAAGTTACCATCTCAAGGTTCAACTCACGAAATCTCTGTACTTAGGGAAAAGGAGCTATCTCAGTCAAAACTAATGTCTTGTTGATGTCTCTTTCCTATTTGTGCTCTTGTTACTTCCACTCCTCCAACTGTACACACTGATCTAGCAGCCTGTTTTCTCTTCTGAACTAGAAGTCTCTGTAGGATACAGGTTGTATTTTCTGCTTTCCTATACCCTTAGCATTTAGAACAATGCCGTACATAGTAAGTTTTAAATTGATATTTGCTGAATGAATTAATATGTTTTATTCCCTTCTTAGCTGCACATGTAGGAAAATAATCAGAGATGCTATTACCTTATCTGTCTTATCTGAGGTTGGTGATTGTATTTGAATACTGGCCCCTGAGGATCTGGCTCGATCAAGAAAACAGGGTGTTCCAGCAAGTTATCTGCCCTCCCTGCAACACCTTGACTCACTTTCTTATCCGTATAATCTGGAAAGACTAAGAGGTTACACACCACCGAGCCAAAAAACAAAGAATACTGTTAGGTACCAGGCAACCCTAGGCATCCACTGGTACCCAGTGAGGGGAGTGGAGGAAAACAAAGCAAAGCAAGCTAGAAAGGACCCAGCGCTGTGCCTCTTCCAGGTGTTCAGAGCCAGGGCCTGTTTGTAAAGTGAGGCTCAAAAGTTGAAAAGTCTGTGGCACAGAGAGGGTGACACAGCTGTGTCAGTGGAGCCGTGCAATCAGGACGGAAGCCCAGCCGGCCAGCTGGGCAGCTGCTGGCCCACAGTCCTTTCCTCCCTCGCCACCAGGGCAAGGTTGTGGGGATGAGAAAGTGTGTTTTCATTCACTTTTGGGCCGTTTGCACCTCACATGAAGCTTGGCAAGGTGTAGATTCTCAATAAATCGGGAGAAACGAATCGCCTTGAAGTTATGAGAGGCCCCAGTCTTCTGCACTGGACAAACCCTTTATCACCAGGTGCCTCCATTTCTTACCACATAACATGGGGCCAATATTGCATCCCGTGGTGGAAAAAATGAGAAGTAATTGCTTCGCTCCTTTAGAGACTAATGGATTCATTTGCTTCACATTTTAATCATAAAAGGAAGAAAAGACTGGGTATTTTTCTAACCAGCTATTTGGCCAATGGTAGAAAAAAACACGATTCTTTAGAATACTGTTTGTGGCTGAAATCTTTTGAGTTCCTTTAAGAACTTTTCTCTGCAGTCCCTACATCTTTGTATTTTTCTGGGTGTTCTCACTGATGCTATTGCTGGAGACCCAGGGCTGGAAAGAATCTGAGGTGTTGGAACAGAGCAACCATGAACAGGGGAACCAGAGGTCGGGTCTTGCTCTGAGTTCCCCGTTAACTCTGGGGTGATGTGAAGTGGGTCGCCTCATCTCCGAGGACCCCGTCTCATCAGTCTGTAAAGAGAGAGGGGCAGATGACCCCTCACCATTCTTCCGACTCTCACAATCTAGCCATCTTTAACCCAGATCTTTTCCTCTCGCGGGGAGACTCCACAGTGTAGCCCGACAGTCTAATGAGAAGCAATCCTTTTGGATTAAAAGGTACATGCTGGATTCCATTTCTACCTTCTTCTTTGTCCCCTGAGGCTGAGCTGTAAACACTGCTCTGTCAGGGTCCCTGGCCTCAGGATGGTGGGAGAGTAATCATGGTGGAACCGTAGGAGTGCGGAAGGAGGGAGAAGGGAGAGTCCAGGCTTCCCCTCTCCAGGTCTCTGGCCCTAAAGCTCTGGGGAGTGCTCCAGCTCTGTGACTTCCTGCTGATGCCGCTGTGTGGGACTTCGCCATGGCTTAGTGTTGGCTTCTCTTCATCCTGCTTTTATCTGTCTTTATGATTAGAAACATTCTCCACCTGCTCCCATCTGGGGGATGATGTTGGTTGTATCTACACATGAAGTGAAAGACTTGTTTCCAGAATCTTGCCAGCCTGAATTTTAAAAGCTGATTTAGATACTTAACAAACATATTTATTAAATACTTCCATAGAAGCAGATCTGCACAGGGACCTGATAGAATCCACCCACACTTTTGAAGTCCTGATAATTATGTCACGGTGTAGACAGACAATTTTGACTAATGTTTCAACTCTCTTAAAAATTGCAATAAAAACGGTTCCTGGACTCATTAGGAAGTCCTGGGGAGGTTATGGCTGCAGACATCTCTGTGAAAACGCACATTAGCAGATTTACACCAAGGCTAATTTCTTTTCCTTCCTTGGAGAGCAGAACTTATATTTTCCAACAGAATGAATGTTCACAGCATAACCAGACGACTGGGCAGGCCCAAAGCTGCTGACCCAGTGAATGATGGCTTAATTCAAAAACAGACTCTTGGCCTGGTAATGACAAATTTTCTTCAAAGAATTTGCATGGAACTCATTCTAGGTGTACTCCATGTCCCATGGAAGAACTGTAAAGATAAATGACTCCTATGACCTTAGCACATTGAGATCGCTTCTGGAGCCAGCAAAAAGCAGAATTCCTACCCAGGGCTTCAGCAGAGTAAGAGACATCAATTGTTTTGATGATACCATAAGATCCAAATGACACTTAGAAGTTACATACAAATCCACAGGAGAAGTAGAAGACAAAGGCATGACTTCCTGAGCAGAAAGCCAAAGCATGGCGAAAGGTACCAAGGTGTAAAATAATGTCCACCCAGGGCTGGCAAGGAAAATGAACTGAGTTCAAAGTACATGGAAGCAGGGATTACAAAGGCCCTGTTTACCCTGTCCTGAGGACTGTGTCCTTCATCCCCTAACTAGGAGTTAATTGCTGCTATAAATTAAATCTCCCAAAAGACATAGCCTCACCCCTGATGGGTATGAATGGATCCTATTTGGAAAAAGGTTTTGCAGATACAATCAGTTAAGATGAAGCTATTGGAGTGGACTTTAATCCAATAATACTGGTGTCATCCTTGTAGGAAAGGAAAATACCATGTAGAGACAGGGGAAGAGACAGGGCTGAGTGCTGCAGATGCAAACCTAGGAAGTCTGAGGACTGAAAGCCACCAGCAGGAGCTAGGAAGAGGCCAGGAAAGATGCTACTCAGCATCTCAGAGCAGTCTTGGCCTTGCTGAGACCTTGATTTTAGGCTCATAGCCTCCAGAATTGCTAGAGAAAATTTTCTAATTTTTTTGTCTCTCTGTTTATTTTGCAGCACTGGAGCTTGAATCCAGGACCTTCCCCCATTTTTAAAATTTTTAAAATTTTGAGGCAGAGTTCCACTCAGTCACTCCATTGCTCAGGCTGCTCTCAAACTGGCAAGTCCCCTGCCTTCATCTTCAGAATGCTAGGGTTACAGGGGTGTGCCAATCTACAGTTTTAAATCACCAAGCCTGCTCTTTGTGATCAGTAGGGATAGGGTCATCACAGAAATGGGGGTAGTGGACCAAGCATAAGACAGCAAGGAGCAGAGGCAGCTGTGGCAAACTAAGGCTCCTGCTCTTGTCTTTGAGGTCAAATATGGTTAGACCACGACCTCCAGAAAGTAGATGTTGGTCTGTTGACCAGATTGGACTCATAAGCGTCCAAGAACTCGACTCCTACTACACAATGGGAGATTCAAGGGTTTAAAGCTGAGGGCTAATTCTGGTTTTACTATGTTGAAAATTGCTCTGGGGGAATAATGGAATGATGCATTAAAGGAACATGGTAAGGACACTCCCACACTAACCAGGTAGAAGATGATATAAAAGTAACCAAGACAAGGAAAGTGGTTACAGATGAAGGACTGCAGGGCCAACACTTTGGTTTTAAAGTAAGGAAGTGGGGGAGTGGAATTAAGTGTGGGCCTTGAATGGGTGGAAATGTGAATGAAGTAGCTGTTGCTGTGATTGTGTGGAACAAACCACCTCAAAACTCGGTGTCTGAAAACAGCAAGTATGGGTCTGGAGGCTGGGAGTTGGTTATGCCTGGCTGAGCTCTGCTTTGGCCATGGCAGATGGAACAGCTGTGTTTCTCATGGAAAATCTTTGGTTTGGGTGAAATAGTGCTGCTTCTTGTGTCCCTCATGCTGTTCAAGCTAATGAGCCACAAGTGACATGTCCTTCCAGTAGCAATGACAGAGGTGCAGGAAGTCAAAACAAAACAAAAAGCTTCCTCTGACTGGGTTTAGAATGGGCACAGTCACTCCATCCATCCCTGTTGGCCAAGGCAAGTGGCATGGCCATTTACATCCAAGGTCAAGGCACGGTTTGGGGAAATGCACTCCTCCCGGAGGAGGATATGGCAGTGGCATGGATGCAGGAATGAAGAGCTGGGGCCACTAGCACAGTTTACAAGACTGTGCATTCTGATCACAGTGACAAACATACTCCTTGTATTCCAAATGTACTCACTAATGTCCAGTTCTTCAAAAGTCCCACAGAATCCTGATTGCAGGCTCAAAATCCAAGATTTCATTATCTGTATCAGGTCCATATATGGCTCTTCTTAATTCAGGCAACTAGGAGCGAGATAGACAGTTTTTCCTGCCCCATACATGCCCAAAACACAACGGTGAAAACAGGGACAAGATCACCACAACACACACTCATTAGGAAAGGGGCAGAAAGGAGAACACTTAGAACTGGTCCATAGCAATTTTGAAATCTCACTCAGGAAAAGTTGCAGGTCCTCCTACCATTGCCAAGGAGAATTCCTTGATTAGATCCAGGGTCACTCCTTGAGAATGACTTTTTGGCCCTTTGCTATTCATGGCTCTGGTTCCTTATTTTAAGGTATCTTTCCATTTACATCATCTTTCTTGGCTATTTCTGAAGATAATTTTGAAAATGTGCCCATTTTGGTGGCTGAGCAGCTTTTTGAGACTACTACCTTTTCTATACAAAAGGTTAGGGGCCTTTAATTTTGGTAAGCCTTGGTCTTGTTTAATCCAGGTTAGAAGTTCTTTCTTGTAGATCATTATTCCTATGCAGTTAAAAGCCACCATTTCATATTCTTAGGACTTCAAGAGGCTAACTTGCCCAAGTTCCTAAATTCACTAAGTACTTGGCCTGTCTTCTAAGTTTGCATAGGTCTAACCAATTTCTTTACCACTGAGTATAATAGGTCGCTACTGTGCAGCCACTTTTAACACTTTTATTGTCCTTATTTTAGCCTCTATGACAGTTTCTTCATCCCTTAATGCCTGACATTGTCCTAAACCCAATATTGCATATGTTAAAATTTTCTAGTGGGAACACCCTTTTCCCAATCCAATTTTCTGCATTGGCTAGCTATTGCTACAAAAATACCACTTGAACCTCAGCGGCTTAAGGCAGGGCTCATGAATCTGTGTGGATCTGACAGCTGGCACACAGCTGGTCTGGTTGCAGTGGGCTGGACCCATGAGATCATGGAATAATAGAGATACATAGTGCCTGCTGCCCACCATGACTCATGACAAGGAGGAAGAACAGACTTGGGGGAAAGGTGAAAAGCTCAGTTTTGGATGCACTGACCTTGGGATGCTGGTTGGACCCTCCGAAGGATAAGACATAAAACCAGAGCCTAGAGGAAGGGTGTTGGCTGGAAAGAGGGGAAATGATGGGTCACCCCATTGGAAATGGGGACCAAGGACATGGGGATGGGTGGCTGCTCCGGGCAAGAACATAGAGCAACAAGAGGTTGTAATGTGAAAACTTAAGGCACACATCAATGAAGAGGTGTGGAAAGGAAGAAATCTTCATAACAAGAGATGAGGAAGAAATGGGATGCAGGAGAGAATGGCATCCTGGAGGCCAAGCTAGCGGAGCTTTATTCTTGTGGGATTGAATGACACTGTCAAGTGCTGCAGAATGGCCAAGAACTAAGAGAGCAGAAAGTAGCCTTTTGGATTTGGTAATCAGTAGATCATGGGTAGAAAGACCAAACAATTTATCTTCCAACTGGGACACATTTGAGTGAACAGAGGTGCTATTAATTATTACGGCAGAACAACACATGTTCTTGGGCAAACAGACAGATGGCCACATCTGCCTCTGGGGATCTTTGCTAGACCGTTCCTCCAGGGTGGGTGCAGTGGAAGCTTGATTTCCATGGGCAGAAATGTGATATGGAATAAGGAAGAACTGAGAGAGAGAGAATTGATTTTTTTTCTAGGTATTTGCTTGGAAAGGAGGAAATGGGAAGAGAGGACAATGCCAGAACCATAGGCTTCCTAGGTGTTTGAACTGTTGTTTATAACAGAGAAAGGCTAATGTAGCTCTTGAGATTGTGTACCCAAATACAACTGTCCATGAAATGTTTCCTGTTCTCTTTCCCCTCCCTCCTCCTCCTCCTCCTCCTCCTCTTTACTCTTTTATTCTTATTCTTTCTTCTTCTTTTGGTGTTGGGGATCAAACCCAGGGCCTCTCACATGTTAGGTAATTGCTCTACTGTCTGTGACATTTTTTTCGGGGGGTACCAGGGATCGAACTTGGGACCTTGTGCTTGTGAAGCAGACAGCAGAACCACTGAGCCAAATCCCCAGCCCCCTGTCTGTGACATTTTAAAGAGTGTTTAAGAAATACACCCACCTGGTGAGACCATCCTTACATTTTTTAACCACAAAGAGGGAAAATCTGTTGCTATCAGAATATATTAGAAGATATTATACGGTGGAAAAGAACAGTTCAGCTCCAGTTAGAATGTTTTCCAACAAAAGCAAAGCAATTTGTATACATAGTTTTGAAATATTCTGTTGTTGAAGGACCTCGGGGTATAGTAGCAATAGCACCCTGGAAACCCCAAGATCAATAAATATGCCATAATCAACGAAGTCTCAGAGTGCATGGAAAGTATTAAAATATTCTAGAATACAGCGTGTGGCTGCTGGTCGAATAAGGTCCTTCGTTCTCTGGCCCTGTAAGTTCCCCTCCAGGTCACCTCCCTCCCTGTCACCCCTCCACGCTCAATCTCCTGTTAAAACTTATTCTAAAACCAGACGGATGGCCCAGGGCCCGGGGTAACAAACCGTCTTTGTTAGTGGCATCAGTTGGTTTGGGAGCTCCTGTGAACAGGCCTGGAGAATAATTTCATGATAATCTAGGTTTCATTTTCTCCTTCCCATCCGTGCCAGGGAGTTGGAGAGGCAGTACCATTCATTCCAGGAGCCAGTGCTGGGCTTTATCTGTGTGTCGTGTTATCTTTATTCGGCAGCCTGTGGGGGGGAAACAGAATCCAGGCTCTCAGGCATTGGTGAATGATTCTGAGAGCTTTATTTGAGCTCAAACCCTATCAGTGTTTTTTTATGCACATTTCAGTCTCTTTTTTTACAACCCTTTCAGTTCGCTAGCAACTAAGAGAATAACAGCACATTTTGGCCAGAGCAGAATGTGAGAAGTGAAATTGCGTTTGAAAAAGAATCTCTTTTGTTAGGACGTGAAAGATAACTGGCTAAACAACAGGTAATGGTAAAACCACTCCACCCTTAACAGCCCCAGCGGTGGGAGCCGACTTACATAAACTTTGCTTAATTTCGTTGAAATTGTAGACTGTTTAGAAATGTAAGAGACAGAGCTTTGAAGGCATGTACTGTGTCCTCATACGATGCAGACATGTGGCCATCATTCCCAGTCTTCCTTTTGCGTGAGGAGTAGAATATGACAGCCAGTTCTGAGCTGCTCCATGGACTTGGACACACTGACTACCGCCACGGCTAGGTCAGAGCTGATGCCCAAGTCCTGGCTCCACCTTCCACCTTCTGTTACTTGTGTTACTCTTGGTGAGCTAACTTACCTTTCTGTGCCTCCTTTCTCTCCTCTAAGTAGAGAGAAATCATAATGACTGCCCCACTGAGCTCTGGCAAATGCTAATGAAGTTGTGGATATCATGTGCCTGGTACAGGACCCATTACATTCTAACATAAAAGCTCAATGGATGTAACTGTGGTGTTATTTCTCTCATCTTGGATCCTGCCTGAGAAGCCCCAGAAATGAACTCAAGAAGACCCTGGACAAGGCCACTATTTGGGAAGAATCGTGGCCTCAGACCTGGGGTCTGAGCAGTGATGTGTTTGCTCAGTGCATTCTGCACACTGAAGCTTAAGTTCAGGGAGCCTCTAGTGTTAGGAAGGAGGGGGCTGAGCCTACAGGACTCCCAGTTCTGGAGCCTGGCAAGGCTGCCCACCAGAGGGGCCAGCGTCTGGCTTTCACACCTCTGCCTGAGGACGCTTCAGGTACTGGCCTGTCTCCCCATCCAGGCCCTTGAGCCTTGTGTCTCCTTGTGTCTTAGCTCTGTCCCGGAGCCCTGGCCTTGGGCCTTGGGCCTCAGCACTGGCTGAGGCTGACCTCTCAGTGATTCCTGCCTGGGGGTCCACTCACCCTGACCAGAGGCCCCTGCCCTGTGGGGACTGACTCAGCTCCCCATGGAGTGGGGCATTTTCTCACTAAAGATGAGGGGTCCAGGGGCACGTGATGACCAGGAGACAGTAAGTGTTATCCAGCGGGGACCAAGCTTCCTGGTTATTTGGCTCATTTAAAAAAATGTTTCTGCAAGATGCTTTCTTGAGATAATAGAAAACTCGGTCTCAAATACTCCATTATGACTCTGGAACTGTGCTATAGAGCCGTGTGGATTGTACAGGAAAATCTTAGGTGGTTATTGTTTAAACTTGCCTTAAGTTCTTAATGTGGAAACAAAAAAAAAAAAAAAAGAGAGAGAGAGAGATTTAAGGGATGAAGGCTAGGGGAGGAAGTGGAGCAGGAAGAGGAGAATCAGGAATGGGCATGTAGCAAGAAACATACTATAGCATAAATGGGGATCCATTGCAACATTTTTTTTTTTTTTTTTTTTTTTGGTACCGGGGATCAAACTCAGGACCTTGCGCTTGCAAAGCAGGTGGTGGAACCACTGAGCTAAATCTCCAGGCCAGAGGCAACATTTTTAATGGCTGCGTAATATTTAATTATTTGGAAGAATTGTCATTTGTTAACCTATTTAATTTATTTCCACTTTCCCATTATTCATGAAGCAGCAGTGAATATCCTTATACATTGGTCTGTCTGTCATCTATCTATTTATTTATCTATTTTCTTAAAATAAATTTTTGAAAGTTAAATTATTAAATTAAATGCTATAAACTGGTTTGTCTTACTTTACCAAAAGTCTGAACCAATTTAAATTTCCCAGCACTTACATTTTCTTACCCTTGACTAATTGTATCATTTAGAAATGATGTCAGGTAAATGTTCCAGATACATTATATGGTATCAAAAGAAAAGTAACATATTCACCATGACTCATTAGATTATACATATGCTTGACTAAATATTTAATACATTGAGATTTAACTGTTTTCTAACTTTATTATGATACTATCAGTTATTTTGCATCTTTTTCTATTTTTCTGTATTTTCTAGATTTTTTTTTTACACTCAACATGAATTTCTTCTTCTAATACCTTTGGTTAACACTAATAATAAGATAAATTGGTTTGATTAAGTATACAATATTGGGACGCTTTGTCGATGTTTATCACAGGTTCCTAAATCAGTGAGTGCTACTTCCTCCTTTTCTTGTTCACCTTCTGCACCTTCTGAATTGGTTCCAGTGTCTTAAAACATCAACTAAGGGCTCTTCATGCTCTGTGCTCTGACCTGGCCAAATGCTGGCTGCATGTGCATGTGCATAGAGCAGGGCTGTCCCCCTTACTCCTAGGCATCTTGGTCCTTCAGAGTTACAAGTGAATTTTCCCCAAAGATCAGGCTTAATTCATTTTGATTTTAAAGACAAAATCTCACTTATTGATCCAGACAGTCCTCAAACTTGCAATCTTCCTGTCTCAGCCTCCTGAGTAGCTAGAATTTCGGGTCCTGCTGCTGTACCTGGCTTCCAGGCTTGAGTCAACTTAACATATGTCATTTGCTATGTGAGTGGGATCTTGCTGTTTGGCCCTGACTGGAATTTCCCAGAAAAATGGCTCCTCTCTTCACCTGACCACATCCTTTCTAGGGATCCAGTCCAATAAAAATGACCAAGTCAGCTATTTATTTATCCATGCTATAAAATTTACTGGCAGATTGTTCCAAGGCCTGGGACTACAGAAAGGAATAAGACAGACACAAACAATCCCTACCTTCATGGTTCATCTAACCATTTGGCAGATTAAACAGTGCTGTGTGTGAACGGGAGAAAGGAAGCAAGGAAGGGACATAAAGCAGGGAAGTGGGAGGATCTGGGACAGTAGGGCTCTTGTTCCAGCAGTGACACCAGAGTCCTTTCAGATCAGCTGTCTTCCCTGCAGATAATCAGGAGCTGAAATGATGGATTGGTGATCAGCAAACAGGAGAGGATGGCTGCAGTATGGCCAACACCCCAATTTCCCAGAAGCCAGGACAGATGCAAGGACATCTACTTTCTCTACACTGAGCTGCCTCCCTGGGCCTGGCACTTTCATCTCTGCTTTGTCGTGCTTTGGCTACATGCCAGCAGGATGGGAGATGCTCTCCAAACATGCGCTGCATCTCCTACATGATTAGGAAGCATACAAGGTAAGAACTGTGTCATTAATTGGCAGGTCTATGCCCTTGAAGCCAACACTTGTTGGCAAGTAATATTCAAAGTGGCAGCACGTTGTAAGTGCAAAGAATGCAGGCTAACACAAATGGACCCTTCACAGAGCATTTCTTCTTTGTGGGTCATTTACAAATCTAATTACTAGACAAGCCAAGTCTTCCCACTCTTAAACATGAGTTTCTCCAGTGCTTACAGCTTTGCCCTCTGTGTGCTTCCACAGCATGCCTGTTCTGTTAGAGCAATACACCTGCTGTGCTAATAAGGTAGATCACTGATGTACTGCAGGGAAAGGCTGCAGATGCTTCCTAGCAAATAGGAAGTACATTTTTTTCTGGTACCAGGGATTGAACCCAGGACCTCGCACTTTTGAGGCAGGCACAGCACCACTGATCTAAGTTCCCAGCCCAGGAAGTACATTTTTTGATGATATGAAATGAAGGTGATTTGTACCAAATGTCTCCAAATATCTTTTTTACTTTTTACTTTGGCTTACCATCGAGTTTTCATTTCTAATACAAGGACAAAGGTGGGAAGCATCCAAGGCTCAAAGCTAATTCCTGTGTAGTCAGCTTTCAGTCACTATAACATGTACTTGAGACAGTCAACTTATCAAGAGAGAAGGTTTCTTTTGGTTCAGTGTTAGAGGTTGCTGCCATAATTGTTTGGCCCCTTGCCTTGGGAGGAGCAGCATATCAGGCATGGTGGAGGGGGTGAGGGTGAGAAGAGCAGCGCCCTGTAGGGCTGGGAGTGGGAGGGAGGAAGAGGAAAGCTAGCAGTACAGAGCTGCCGCTAGGCCCCTCCCTGCACAGCCCAGCCACCACTAATGGTGCCACCTGGGTCGAAGTCTTGACCACATGGCCCTCGTGGGGATATTGAAGAGCCAAACTATAACAACCCCAGATTCACGCTCACGGGCCTTTGGGTACATTTGAAAACAGTATGCATTTGTGATGCATAAAGACTAATCTCATTGTGAGTATTTGGTACATGCATATGACCCATCTTCACTTTCTTTTTTACATTTCCCCTTCCCTTTCCCATTTGCAAAAGATCTATCTCCTTGTTTCCTTTCATCTACCTTTCATTTTGCTTGATTTATACTTTGGATTTCTCGTATGAGAGAAACCATACAGTATTAAAGTTTGTGTGTCTGATTTATTTTACTTAACATTATGTTTTCAGAGTGTATCCATTTTCCTACAAATGACTCAAATTTATTCTTCTTTATAGCTTAATAATATTCCATTATTTATAGTTATTACATTTTCTTTACCTATTCATCCACTGATGAACACATAGGCTGATTTCAAGATTTAGCTATTATGAATTGTGCTGCTATAAACATGAATATGAACATAGCACTGTAGTATGATGTCTCCAACCCTTTCAGGAAGATGTCTGAAAGATGGAGAATGCGAGGGGGTGAATGGAATTCCTTGCATTAGTTTTTTTAAGAATTTCCATAATGGTTATACGAGTTTAGTTTACATTTTCACCGCTAATGTAGGAGAGTTCCTTTCTACCACAGCCTCACCAGCATCTGTTATTATATGAGTTCTCGATAGTGGCTGTTCTTTCTGGAGTGAGATGGAATCTCAGTGTTGTTTTAGTTTGTATGTCTCTAACATCAATGATGTTAAACATTTTTTTATGTATTTATGGGCCTTCTGTATTTCTTCTTCCGAGAAGCATCAATTGATGTCAGTTGCCAATTTTTTCATTGTGTCTTTTGTTTCAGGGGGTCTAATTTTTTCAGTTCTGTATATATTTTAGATATTAGTCCACTGTCTGAGGGGTAGTTGATAATTTTTTTCCCATTCTGTAGGTTGTCTCTTTACTCCTGTTGGTGGTTTCTTGTGCTATACAGAGGTTTTTTGATTTGATGTGCTCCCATTTGTTGACTCCTGATGTTATTTTTGTACAGCTGGATTTCTGTTCAGAAAGTCCTGGCCTATGCTTATGACTTTAGGAGTTTTACCTGTTTTATCTTCCAGCAGGTTGAGTGTTTCTGTTTTAATATTTAGATCTTTGATCCATTTTGATTTTCATTTAGTACCTGGTGAGAGATATGGGTCTAGTAGGTACATTTTTGTATGGACATTTGAATATCATTAAGTCTTATGTTCAGCACTAATAAGTTCAACACAACCAGCCACATTGTAATTTAGGGTGCTGAAAAGATGTACAGCTTGGTCTTCTTCACCTCCTCCTTCACTTCCTCCTCTTGTTATTATTATTAGTTATTAATTTATTATTGTTTTCTGCTGAGACACGGTCTTGCCAAGTTGCTGAGGCTGGCCTCAAACTCGCTGTCCTCCTGCCTCAGCCTCCTGCATAGCTGGGATCACAGGTGTGCGTCTTCACACCCGTCTGCTTTTCATTTTGAGTCTCAGTCCCTACCTGGAACGTCCTTGCTGTGAGGTCTTTGAAGCCAGACTTCCCAGGAATAGGGGAAGTACTGTATCAGTGTCAAAGAGCCAGACAAATTGGACCCGAAGGAGTTACGAAAACCCAGGCCTTGAACGTGAGTGCAGGATCCGAGGTAAAGAGAACTAAGTGGAAGGGGGCTGACTCTGAGGGAGCAGACATGTGCTTTCGGCTGTCCCTCATCCACTCCGTGGTTCGCACCCCACCTTCTCACCCAGGCCGGCTCAGGCCGGTTTCCAGAGGCGGCGGGAGCGCCCGAAGTGAGTCTGCCGCGTTCACACTCTCGCCGAGCCGAGGCACTGAGAGGCGGTGCTCACCGCTCCCAGAAACTGGACGGGCGGCCTGGGCAGGGCCGGCTGTGATGCTGCCATCGGGCGCCTGCCCGTGTTAGTGGGTAGAACCTGCCAGGGCATCGCTGGCAGAGCAGCAGAGCAGCAGGCGGCGGGTTCAGACTGAATGCAGGCTGGTGTGAGCGTTGGCCAAGCGGCCAGCAGCCGGGTCTCTGAAGGTCCGGTTCGCGGTGACCTCCTCACAGCTTCTCTCTGGCCGGAGACTCCTGCCCTCCCTCGGGCTTCCTGCCGGGCTTCCGGCCACACGGCTCTGCAGGGCGCCGGGGTGGGGCCGCGACATCCCAGCGGGGCTGTGTCTGCACAGAGCTCGGTTCTCTCCTGCTCCCCTTCCTTGGGGCTGCAGTAGACTTTGGGGTACCAGGCATCCCCCTTCTTTTTCCTTGAGGGCAGGCGGCTGCTTCCCAGCCTTTAGACCACACCTCTGGATGAGGGCGCCCCAGGCGGATCCCCAAACCCCGGTGGCTTAGGGGGTCTATTTGGAGGCTTTAGACCCTGCTCTTCTCCCCAGAAACCCTGGCAGGGAGGAGGTTTATCTGATGTCCTCCTGACTGCCAGGTCCCTGCTGGCTTTGTGCAGGGCCATGTGAGTGGAGCTGACCTTAATCAGGTTTAACGGGGAGAGGAGGACAGGGTTCAGAAAGGACAGTTTAAAAGTGGACCATCTCCGGTGGTCATCTTCCACCCCTGGCCCCGGTTGTGTGTGCGCGCACGCACTCGCGTGTGTGTGTGTTTGTGCACATATAGAGGACGCCGTGCAGCAGCTTGGAGCTGAAGAGCATTGGCTGCTTCTAGTTTATTCTTGTCTTCATACTTAGCTAACAAGCGGAGAAATGTTTTTCCTATTTCCTCTTACCTAGAGTCTATTTACCTTTTATTTTTTTTAAACAAGAACTCTTAAATTTTAATGTCTTTGTGGAAAAACATGTATGTGTATGCATGCATGCATGTGTGTGTCCATGCCCACATGCGTGTATGTGTATCCATGTGAACTCGCACAGAGCGCTCTGGCCCTGCCACGTTCTCTCTCACACTCGTTCTGTGCTCATGGCACACTCCCTGATGAAGTCTAAGCTCCCCACCTCCGCATGCGCGTACTGCACTCACAGTGCCCAAGTCTGGCTTCTTCAGACTTCACGCAAAGCTCTAGGAGATGAATTAAGGCAGGTGCAGGTGGCAGCCGGAGCCCCCTAGTCTATGCCACACACCCATGGATGGGGTCCAGCTTGAGCTTCGCTCTGCTCGCCTGTCTCTAATCAGTGGTTGTAGAAATCTGGCCTCACATTAGCATAAGTGAAGGACACCAGCAACAACACAACAATAAAAATAGCAGGGAAAATAACAGCCTGCAGGTGCTTCCCTAACCCGGCCTTTGTGCTTTGATCTGGGCTCACAGACAGGTGGTTCTGAGAGGCAGCCAGGACCTCAGCCTCAGCCCTGGAGCCTGGGTGACCACAGTGGCCTGGTGATTGTTCCTGAGCACAGAGCCACCTAGAGACTGGCTTGGCACTTGTGGGTACAGCATCTGCCTTACTAACAAACTCCCAGGCCGACTGCAGCCCACAGGCTTAGGGCCTGAGGATTCTGCGTTAGTGATTTTGGAAACGGAGTGTGGATTCCCACATTGAACAGGCACCCTGGGTGCTTCCTGGTGCCCGCACGTGTTGGGAGTACCGGGCTCTAGCAGTGTTTGGCGGTGCTGAGGATCCCGGGAGATCAGCTAAGCTGGCTCCCACCCTTCTAGGGCCTGTCCTAGACACCAGGGCAGGGGCAGGACAGTGACCTTTAGAGGCCCAGAGGTCACTTAGGTGCACATTGAGCAGGCTGGGCCTCAAGCAGGCTTCCTGCCCTGACCCTTGGGGTGCCTGGGGGCAAGCGAAAGGCAGCTGAGTCTGTGGAGAGAGACCAGAAGGCCCCGAGGTAATCAGCCTCGGCAGTGTGCACTGGCACATTTTGTAGCGAAGCTCATTCCATCACCTGCTCCTTGTGAATATCATTTTAGAAGCAACGGTGCCACCATGGCTTCTGCTAAACTTCTATAAAGAAGGAGAAGGAGAAGGAGAAGGAAGGAGAAGGAGAAGGAGAAGAAGGAGAAGAAGAAGAAGGAGAGGGAGAGGGAGAGGGAGAGGGAGAGGAAAGGAAGAGGAGGAGGAGGAGGAGGAGGAAGAGGAAGGAGGCATTGTTTCCGTGTCCTTATCTTCTTCTGCATGTGTGTTTCCTGGTTCTTTTTTCTTTCGTTTATGTAAGTGATCATGTAGGAAGCCCCACAAGGCATGAAAAGGTTGGCCTTGTCTCCCTGCCTCTGAGGGCTCTAATTTCCTGAGGTCAAGCAGGTTCATGTGATCTCCTATCCTGGCCTGGCCTCCAAGCCCTGTGACACTCCTGCCGGTGCTGAGTCGTCCACAGGGTCACCACAGACGAGACAGAAATGCACCCGGGTCTGCATTTACTCCTCATGATGCCAACCATCCTTTGGCTTTGGGAGAAGCAATATTTACTCCATTTTGCAGAAGAAGCAACTGACCTTTCTGAAGACCTGAGTCTTAGAGAAGGAAGAAAAGAAGAACAAAAGTATGAATTTTAAAACCATTTCTTCATTACCTATTTCTAATCATCAGGAGCTTTCTTGCTGGATAAAAGTCATAAAGTACAGCTACATTGTCCTTGGATTAATTATAGTACTAGAATTTCCCAAAATAAAAGAAATAAAATCATGAGTTTTTCACTAGGAGAAAGGTGACTGACATTTGTTCAGATTTTCCAAAGCACTGACAAAAACACTGGAATGTTCCATCATTTAATTTTATATCCACTTGAATTCTATTTATAATCTTTTGGTTTAAATTTGGTTTTGGCTTAGGCCAGGACCAAATTCCTATCAATGAAAGATATTTAACAACGGGACGGCATCGGTGATACTTTAGCTGCACGGGAGATGCTTAGCTGGAACTGGTTAACTGTCCTTCTGAGAGGCCGAGACTGTGTCTGCGGTTTCTGAACGCAGCCGTGCAGAGCCACAGGCAGTACTGGTAAAACAAGGTTCCTGCAAAAACAGAGCTAATGAATCAGATTTCATGATGGAGCCAATGAATTGAAAGATTTTCCCCCAAAATTCTCTCATACCCAGGATGGGTCTGCACGCTAGCCTTAGGGAGTCCTTCGGACTTCAGGATTCCAGGATGCTCTGGATGCTTTTGTAGAGATCTGCTAAGTGCTGTGATAGATGTGTGATATAAACAGAATTGTTGGTGCTATGCTCTGGATGTAAATGCCCCCAGAGTTTGTATGTTGGAACCTAAGATTTAATGTGATAGCATTGAGAGACTGCCTAAGGAGGCAATTGACTCACCGGGGCCCTGCCCTCCTGGTTGGGGTCAGTGGCCCTGAGAGGATCCGTGGGAACGACTGGCCTCTCTCACCTGTCTCTCGTACTGTGTGAGGACAGAGACCGTCCTCTCTAGACACCCAGTAAGGGCACTTTGAGCCTGAGCTTTCCAGATTCCAGATCTGCAACAAATGAAGTTTTAGTTCTTTATAAATCACCACGTCTGAGGTAATTTGTTGAAGCAGCAGGAACAGCCAGTAATCAGCAAACCCCTCTCTGCGTGCAGTGTGTGTCTATATGGGCCTGAGTCTACAAGGCAGGAGAAGACTGAAAGTCGGTACCAAGGAAGGTATTAAAGTCACCAGAGAATCTGGTGTCCTTCTGGGGCTCAGGTTGCTGTGGGCATGAAGATGGGAAATCAAGTGGAGCTTGAAGTGCTCAGAGGGCCTGAAGGACGAAAGGCGGAGGAGGAGGTTGGCTCAGAACTGGGACATGGGCTAAGAACACTCAGGCCGGGAAGCCGGACAGAAGTCAGACAGGTGCAAAACAAGCTGTGGACACGTGGCAGCTGCAGCGTGGGCTGGAAGATGCAAACTAGGAGCCAGGTGCCCACGGGAGACCCCAGAGGCCTGGGTGCAGGACCAGCAAACAAGGACCCTGCTCACGGGTCAGAACGAAGCTCTGTGGCCGCGGAGCTGCTGCTGCCGCTCGGAGACCTGGCGGTCTCTGGAGGGTTAGGGTCTGACACTCAGGCCCTGAAAGACCCGTGGAGCCTCAGTTCCTCAGCAAAACGTGCCAGGGTCTGGAGTCCGTGGCCGGGCAGGGCGTGTGGCTCTGGGCAGAGGCTTCATCTCTCGGAAGCCAACTTCTCTTCCTCGAGATGAAGGTAGCAGGCGGGATGGGGTCTCTGTGAGCAGGCAGGCAAGGCCGATGCTGCGGGGTCTGCAGTGCTGTCCCCAGGCTCAGGTGGTGGCCACGCACGGGCACACTGCCACGCTGAGCAGGGGTGAGTCTGCACGCTGGGGCGTCGGACTATTGACTCCTGTCGCACCTCGGACGTGCATGTGTGCACTGCAGACAGACAGCACACAGATTCTGAACCACAGCTGTAGCAACAGCACGGCCCAGTGTGCCTTGGTAAACAGGCTACAGGGAAAAAGCACATTTCCCAATCAGCGAGGTCAGCGCACAGCCTTGTGCTTTCTGGGCCTCTACCTGATGTTAAGTTGAATCACACAAGACTGCCAGTGTTGAGCTCTTGATCTGCAAAATAGCAGCTTCACATGGCTCAGTGTAACATGAAGGTGGGTCCACATGACCTGATCTGTGATTTTAACGTAGAACCCTAAGAAGGTTCATTTCTGTTTTGATTACTTAATACCTTTTGAAAATCTGCACTGTGTCAGGCCCTCTATTAAGTTCTCTGCACATAGCGGTGAACAAACCCGTCTCATGAGTCGGACCGGTCAGTTTCTGTTACTGTGCTGAAACACCTGAGGCAAACTGACTTTACGAAGCTCACAGTTTGGAGGTTGAAGTCCAAACGGTGTCGGGCAGGCTCCGAGGAGAACTCCTCTGGCTGCGTCACCTCATGGCAAATGGCAGGGTTGAGCGTGTCACCAAGCAGGAAGCCAGGAGGGCTGGTGGGACCAGGCCCAGGCCCTGCCCTCCCCCCAGAACTAACCAGGGTCCCTCCAAGGGCACACCCACCGGGACTGCAGGACTCCCAGGAGGCCCCACCCCTGCATGTGTTTGCACCACTCCCGATACCAGCACCAGGACCAAGCTTCCAGCACAGGCACCTGAGCGACCACCGACATCCAAGCCGCAGAAGGAATAACCCCACGGACCCTCGATGCTGGGCACTGTCCCCAGGAAGTATACAAGTTGCACCTTCACAAGTGCGGTGAAACGGACCTCTGGGAAAAGGTTATTACATTTTATTCAGTCTCTAACGGAAAGATATTTAGTACCCTTGCCTGACAGTGTAGCTCAGAAGAGAGTCTGAGAATGAGCAAACAACACCTTGATGAATTTCACCAAAGACCAAGATGAGGGACGTTTTAATTCAGGCGCCTGAGAAGGTACGGGTTAGCGAGGTGACTGCATGGTCGGTCAGGGAGATGTAAGAAGAATGATTCTTAGGTTGCTTTTACAGGGTGACACATTTGAGGAAAAACTTTGACTTTTATGCTGACAGATCCAACACAGTTTCAGGGAAAATCACAAAATGTTGTTCTTGATAAAAACATAGTGAAGTAAACCCAACTAGTTATTTGTTGACAGAACCTCTTACAACCTGGTTAATTACAGCGGTTAATTTTAATCTTATTACAGCCAAGTATTTAGACCTCAGCCTTCTAAGAGTTTTCTGATGACATGAAGGGGGCTAAGCTCAGGTTTCACATGTCGACTCGTGGGAAATGGGGGTCTCCAAGTATGTTTAACCTATTAAATGAACCTTTTCACTTGAGTCAGGCTAATTCTGACCATGGACGCTCGTTGCTGGTTCACAGAAAGATCAGACAATCTCATGTATGAAACAGCTCTTGAATACATTATGGTTGTAACAGATGTTGCAAATGTCCGGTTCATAAGCTTTACTGAGCTGAGCCCAATTAGCGATGCGAAATCATGGTATGCTAGTAACTCCACAGCTGAGTTTGAAATAAAAATCGAAATTTTGAACTTGCCACACAAAAGAGAACAAATTCTCCACTTCTGAAATGGGGTGAATGTCTTCTGGTGATAGCACCGAGCTGTCTTCTGGCATTGATAAGGTCACTAAGAGATCTCATGTTACAGGACATGTTTGAGAGATTTTCTTCTGGTGTAACATGAACATAGAATGAAGTAGCTGAGGACTTTGTCCATTGACGGTGTCTCAACGAAACGCTAACTCTGACGGAAACATGCTTAGGGCTGAAAGTAAGAGGAACCCAAGGACAAATATTTTAAATTACAAGGAAATTTCTCTTTTCACATAACCAGAAGAGGAGACGTCTCCACATAGTCCTCAGAGAGCAGGGTCCTCTCACCCTCTCTGCATTCCGAAGCCGTCGCCCGGTTCCTTGGCTCTGTGACCCACGGCTGTTGTGAGTCACTCCCTAGCTGCAGCCTCCATGTCCAGCCAGCGCCTGTTTTCAGACCCTTTCGCCAAGCACCCAGAGACCTCGCTGTTCCCAGAGACTTTGGTGGCAAGAGAGCTGGGAAGGCCGAGATGCACTGAGGCCGGCAGACTCCCCGCAGGCCTCAGGGAGCTCCGAGCCTCCCGAAGGACCTGACCACTGCACTGCGAAGGGGGCGGCCACACAGAGGCTCTGTGAGCGATGAAGACATGGTGGGAGGCACGCGAGAGGAAATCTCAGTGGAAGACCAGTACAAAGTAAAAGCAGGTCCTTGATAAGTTGCAGGTGGATTAAAATCTGCCATGCCCTGGGTTTCTTGTGATGCGGCCCCTCTGGGTGAAGGCTGGGCTCAGCTGGAGACTGGCTCACCGTGGTCCTACTCCCCGGAGCAGGCCTGTCTTCCCACACGCTCAGAACCTGGCGCTGTTTGGTGAAGTCCACTGACTGTGCCCCTGACTCACGTCACAGAAGCCTCCCCCACCCTTTTCTGCAGTCTGAATTTAAAGCGGTGTTACGAGAGCATGACTAAAAAATGACCAAGTCTGTGAAATATGGCCAGTGTAGCAGCGTGTCCTGCTCTGAACGCAGATGTGGACAGTTTTTGGCCCTCAGCTTGTCCTCCCCTGGCTCATCCCTGTCGTCCCAAGTCCGAAGATCTCTGATTTGCCTGACTCCCTGCTGACCACTTCTGTCCCTCAGTGTCTACTCTCTTCTTTATCTGGCTAGGGTGACTGTCTGGAAGATCGAATCAGTGGCATGCTAACCCTCCGTATCGTGGCACCTCAAGGAACACGAAAGGCTGAGACTGGGAAGAACAGAGAGTCAGATGTCTGTTCAAGTCCAAATACCCTTCTGTCGGCAGGATTTGGGATTCATAAAACTGATTTTGTGCTCTAGTTGATCACCTTGGCAAACTCGGAGCTTCTAAACAAAGGTTACTCGCTCTGTAAAGCTGGGTGTGGAGCCACCAGAGGGGAGCTTGAACAGTTAAAAGCAAAACCAGTGAATAGCAAGCAGATTGTACTTGTTCTCATGTACCACGGTGAGGAGAAAGAACTTTTAATAGGAAGGTTTGGGAGACAACCAGGGAAATAACTTTTGCATCATTAACAGGAAGAAGTTTAGGCTAAACTGTGAGTCTCTCGTCCAAAAATCAGCAATACTTAGAAGACTGTTTCCACTGACTGCAAAGGTGCCTGCCCCTCCCCTCATTTTTAGGAGGCAGAATGTATTTGCATTAGAACAAAAGGACACTCCAGAGGTTTGGTATATTAGCAACAACTACAAAGATTAGTAGTCAAATCAATGGCTAGTAAGATAAATAATATATGCTTAAATTTTAAGATTAAATATTAATCATGAGAACTAAAAATTCTACACAATTAACTCATCATCTGCAATTAAAGAAAGGAGCATTAAAGCAGAAACTCATATCAAGGGAGGAAATAGACCAGTGTGGGGCAGACACACAGTTGAAGAAAACACGGGGATTTGACGTAGGAAGAGAGCGTTGTCCTGGCCTTTCCCACTCATTCAGCAAAGGTTAATAGTTAATAAGTACGGTGCTATGCCTTTCTACTATCTGCGGTTACTTAGTAAATGGTACAGAGTTCATTCCATACATGGTTCAGTTCTTCTAAGCTAAGTTTTTGCCTTTGTTACAAATACTTAAGTCTGAAAATAAAACAAAACAAAAATAACTCAAAGTTGCTGAAATGGGTCGATTCAAGTGAATTTGTGGTTGGGAACCCGGACTCCTGAGCGGGCAGGTGGTCAGACGGGGTCTGCAGAGAGCTCTTCTCAAGTGTATCTGCCCGGGTGACTGACACACAAATGTTTGCAAAGGGCCGGGGCAGTGCTGGGGTCCCCCAAGGAGGGAGCTCCTTTAGAGCCCTTTACAAGAAACTGCTTCTCCATCAACCGAATAAATAAAAAGGTCAAGAAAACTCCCTCTCCCCCACCACCACGCACATTCACACAGCGGCCCAGGGCCCTTCACAATCAGCCTCTGTACTAATGGGGTCTGAATCTGCAGGTTTAACCAAACACGCATAGGAAATATCTTGGAAAAAACCTGCGTCTGCACTGAGCATGTGCAGACTGTTCTTGTCACTATTCCCAAACAATACGGTATAACAAGTTTTTGCCTAGCATTTATGGTGCATTGGGTTTTCTAGAGATGATTCACATTGTGCAGGAAAGGGAAGGGGAAGTAAAAATGGTTAAGACGTGACAGGCATATGCACCGATTTCCCCAGATGAATGATCACAAACATGCACTAATAAAAGATAGATGGGCAAAAACAGTATACAAGAAGATGTGTGTGGGTTCTATGCAAAAACTGTGCCCTCCTTTATAAAGGACTTAGCAGCCATGGACTTTGGTATCAGTGAGGGTCCCCAAATATCACAATTGCATCAATGTCCTTGCCTCATGAGTACGGAGATTTTTACAGGATTATTCAGGCTCCTTCTCTGCCCACCTCTCTACCTTCTTCAGTTACACACATTCTGCGTTCTTCATCAGAAATGCACCAGTCGCCCTCCGAGTGTCTCCTCTGTCCAAGCTCGTCAGATTCCACAAAGGCCCTGCCGCCCTCTCCCTGACAAACATTTTTCGTCACCCATCATTATGGTCACACAAAATGAGATGAACTTGACCAATTTTGGGAAAAGAGATGCAAAAATCCCAGAGATTCTTAGAGTTGGAGGAGACTTTGAAGACAAGTGACAAATGAGGGGAAATAACTTTCTTTTACATATAAGCAAAAAGTATGCTTAGTATAGGAAGAATTAATGCAAATTGACAAGGAAGGAAAGATAACCAACGCCAGGAACAAGTGGGCAAAGAGTGTGACAGGAATCCTAAAAAAAAACCCCCAACGAACATATAGGAGATGCTGTCGACCTGGCTATCAGTTTATCAGTCAGCGGAGTGGAATGGAAGCTGACACCATGTTTTACACCTGCCCGTGGAGTCTGAGGGGATCGCCGGGCTCCGTGTGGGCCGGACTGGGCCGTACCCCACTGCTGGGAAGCCGCATGTGTAGGACCTTCTCCCAGGGTGTTCTGCTGGCAACCAGCAAAGCCTGAGACGCGTTTGAAGTCTTTGAAGTCTGAACACTTCCAGGATTTCATCTTAAGGAAATAATTAGGGAACCATGACGGTATTTTATGTGTCGGGATATTCTGTGTAGTGTTATTTGTCACATTCAAAACAAAAAGATGAAGTTATGAGCTGCCCAACATTAGACATCAAGTTAAATAAGTTACAGGGTTTTCGTGGGTCAAAAGACAATGCTAAGCAGAAGCTGTGCTTTTGAAGAGCTCTTGGCAATGGAAGGAGGCTGCCCTCACACTGAGAGTAGGGGACACCTCCTGTAACGTGGGGAGACAGAGTGCAGTTGGCATCAGGTGGCAGGTGCTGGGATTCCAACCTTCTCCCTGTGATGAGTGTGGAAAAACGGCTTAACATTTCAGCGCCTCAACTTCCTCTTCTATAAAATAGGAATGATATGTACTTTACAGGATTGTTGTAAGCTTCAACTGGGACCATATATCTAGGGCTGGGGTATAGCTCAGAGGAAGAGCATTTACCTGTATGCTGGAGGCCTTGCGTTCGATTCCCAGTGCTGGGGTTGGGGGAAGGACAATGTTTAGAAATGCTTGGCCAACACCTGACACATGGCATTCAGGAGATAAACAACTCGATGTACATCACCCAAACATCACCCACACTGCTCAGCTTTTGTATAACACGTAAATGAAGTCTCAGTAACATCAATACTGCTAAATTGATGTTCCCGCTGCTTACCCAGGACCTCCAATCCAGCCTGTACCTCATTCACTCTCCTCTCCGCATTTCTGGGTCCCCAGATACACTCCCATTAGTCATTTATTTTCACCAGTCAGCTTCTGGCACATTGTTTCTTTCAGATTTCGGCCTCTGTTCTTCCACTCAGTCGCTCATTCCTGTGCTCAGGAGTTTGTGACAGCTTGATGCCCAAGTGTGCTCCGGTGGATCCTCAACTGCGCTTTTCTGGAGTTTATGATCTGCTTCAGGGAGAGAAATGAGCATTTGCATGTAAACATGAACCCTGCATGCTGAACGGCAGGACTTGGATATCTAGCGATGTTCAGTTTTCTGCTCAGATTTATATTGCAGATCAAATGGCCGATGGGATGTTCCGCGGATGGAGAAGGGCCGTGTGGAAGGCATGGATGTCCTCTCAGCCTGGTCAGACCCTGTCCACGTGGGCGGCAGGCCTGGCTGCTGGTCTTAGGGGGCTGACAGAGGGGAAAGAGGCCGTGGACTCTCAGTAGTCAGTAGGGTGTCCCAGCTCTCTGCGGAATGGACGTCCCTCCGACTTGTCAATGCAGCCCAAGCTGAGTTAGAACCCAGCACACTTCTGCATCACAAAGTCCTATGAATTAATAACTCCCTTCCTCCTCAATCCAGTTCAACTGGGCAGAATTGTTTCTGTCACTTCCAAACAAAGGAAACAGTAACCATTAAGTTATTAGGATAAAAACACATGCATATGTATTTCTGTGAAGGACAAATATTACTTCTGCGGGACAATATAGGCTGTTTCTAAATTAAGAAAGCAGATTTTCCTAAACATGGAATGTTTCCAGGTCAGAGCCCGTGATGAGGACCGAAGTTCACATGCAAGGCAGCGTGCTCCACCTCGCTTCCTCCAGCTCCTGAGTCCAGCCCTGGCACCTGCAGTGTAGGACATGGGCCTCTTCCTACAGTTTCAGACAGAACCAGCTGCTCCACCAAAGGCACCCGCAGCATTCAGAGACCAGGCCTGGGGTTTGAAATGATCGCCTTTCCAGAGGTTCTCCAGTCACAGCCTAAGTCTGGTTTCCATGCTGCTGTCTTCATGTGAAAAGTCAGGAGTCGTAGAAAATGCTTATCATGTTCCGGGCCGGTCAGGATACCCAGCTCCAGGCTGGAGTGGGGAGGACTGGTTTTCTAGTGGACCAGTGCCTGGATGGTTTCCACACATTTCATTCTATAGAGGGCTGGAGGAGGAGGGAAGGGAAAAAGGAATGAAGATGCATTATGTACATTGAACCAACCCCCTGTGATGAGTGTAATCATTATGTACTATATACATGTGCTCACAAAAATAAAAGTGTTTTAAAAGTTTTGAAAAGAAGTAAGTTAGTTAACATGAAGAGGCCTAATTTGATTGGATTTATGTCCTTATAAGGAGGCAATTTGGACCTAGACAGGCAGAAAGAGAAGACCGTGTAGGGACACAGGGAGATGCCGGCCCCTCCCAGCCAAAGGCAGGCATCTGCAAGACTTCAGCAGGAGCAAGCACTGTTCATACCTTGATCTCCAGTCTGCAGGACCGTGAGAAAATAAATTCCTTCATTTCAAGCCACCCAGAAAAAGAGGGCTGTGGTACTTCATTACATATTGTCCCCCCACAAAACACAGTAAAACAAAACAAAAGCCTCCCTCCTCCAAACAACAAAGACAAATCTAGAAGTGTAAAATCTTCAAATCACTAGTTCTATTCCAGGTTGTTCATTTAAAGAACTGGCCAGAGTCTGTAAGACGTTCACACCACAGGGCTGGGGCGCAGCTCAGGGGCCAGCACTGGCTGAGAGCCCTTGCCCAGTGTGCTCGAGGCTCTGGGTTCCAGCCCAGCGCTGTAAGAAGGAGGAAGCTCACACTGCCGTGCAAGACACGTGTTCTAGACAGGAGGAGCCTCTCACTCCAAAATGAAACAAAGAAGTGTCTGAATTTTGTAAACTCATTCACTGTGCTCAGGCAGCACTGAAAGATTTTTTCTGTCAAAACCCAGTGTGTTTTTCTTCAGACACTATTGCATATTAAAGGACAGACACATGGACAAGACCCTCAAGGGATAAGTTCCAAACTGTACATCGTCTCACGGGCTGAGCCCTCCTGGTGTCAGATGAAAGAGGCAGTCTCGGCCTACATGGCCACGGAGTGAAGACAAGTCCCACGAAAACCTCTGGAACGACAGGCAACAGGTGAAAGAAGTGGAATCCTTTAAAAACTTACTATCCTTTCATCTGATAACACTCCCACTTCTTAAAAATATTGTTGTCCAAATGTAGTGAGAAGTATTAACATCCACTTTTTTCCTCCTCCTCTCTCTCTCTCTGTTTTGTTTTTAGTTTTTTTGAGACAGCATCTTGATATGTAATTCAGGCTGGCTTCAAACTCAGTCGATCCTCCTGCCTCCGCCTCCTGAGTGCTGAGGTTTCAGATGTGTGTGTGCCACCATGTCTGGCCTACTCTCTATTCTTTGACTACATTTATGGGACAATCGTTCAAAGCAATTAACTGGCTAAGCCTTTTCTCTCCAAGTAGAACTGAGGCAAACTACTCAGACTTCCTTATGGTCATTGAAGTCCCAAGGTCTCGACCTCAGAGTAGAGTTAATGCCTGTGACAGGGGTCTCCCAGGTGTCCCCAGGCCAGCAGAACCCCTGGGCCAAGACCCTGCAGTCTGGCAGAGTCAGGCCTGCACACACGCATTTCAGCTCAGAGCCTTGCTGGGGCCGGCTCGGTAACTGGCAGAAGCCAATCTGCGGCCCAGGGCATCAGGGTTCCAGGGTGAAGCTGGCACTTTCTGGATTTCTGGTGATCGGAGCTTTCGGAGTTCAAGCAAGCCAACACTCTCCCAAATCTTTTCTAGAAAAAAGAGAAAACTGGAAGGACCCTAAGGTGCAGGAAAGCCTGAGCCCACTGCTTTCCTCAGCTCACACTGAGGCGCCGAGGGCAGAGGTTCTTTCCAGCCCGAAGAAGCAGTGCTGTGTTGGTTTGGCCCCAAGCTCGGGCTGCAGTGAGGCAGAGGGGGCCGACTTTGAGGGCGCTGGTGAGATACTGCCGAGGGCCTCGGGAGTGTGGCCTGGCCTCTGCACTTCCCCAGCAGTGGTGCACCCCAGGCTGCAAACTGACTTGGGTGATTTTGAACCTTGCAGGTAGGAAAAGAGGAGATGTTAACAATAGAGTCCCTGTGTGTGTGTCTCTTAAACTGTGAACCTGCAGTCACCCAGACACACTGTCCCTGGGGTATTTGTCAGATACAAGTTCCACCCTCTCCCTCTTCAAAGAACGCCAAGTTACAGTGTCCGGGCCTGGGGCATGGGCACTTCTCTTAAGAAACATCCATGTTTTCCTTAGCGACAGACCTCGATAACCATTGACCAAGGCCTCTGGACTTGACTTCTCTTTCAGATTTTAATGAGAGTAGGCAGTCTGCTTTTACTTGTTGAAACTTGGACCTGTAGAAAGAATGTAGACTTGGACACAAATCTATCTTCAAATCAGGGATCCAGGAGTGATCAAAGGTTCAGACTTTGGGTAAGTCTGAATTTGCTTGAAACTCAATTTCCTCATCTGTAAAATGCAACAATTAAAAAACCCAGATTGCAAAAGCCTCAGGAAAGGTAAACGAAGCACAGAGCATGCAGATGTTTACCACGGACTCATTATTAACTTGTCTGAAGAGATATATTTTAAATATCTCCTTCCCAGATACTTCTTTACAGGAGGGTGAATGGAGGGAGGGAGATGGAGAGGGAGGAAGGAGAAGAAAGTATTGATTAAAAATATATAATCTAATAATCACAACATTCTCAGGAGGCAATGTACTGGGCAGATGGCTGAGAAGGAGGGGAAAAAGAGAACCGAAGTCTACAGCTTCAAATCGCAGGCTCTTTCAACTCCTGGGGCAATCAATTCAATTTAATCAGCTCCACTTTAATTAAATTCCTGTAAACACATAACTGTACCATTTGGGTTGAAATCCCTGGAGGAAGCCACAGAATCGTCTGTGAGGTGACAGAAGATGTGGCCTCAGGTAGCCCCGCTCAGCTCCCAGTGTCCCGAAAGCTCGGAGGGTTTGTGCTACCAGGGGTGACTCAGCACTTTACCTCCTCTGCTTGGTAAACCATGCCCCAGTTACTAACCTGAAGGTGTTGTTTGAAAAAAAGAGACCTAAAAAACCTGTCTGCCTTTTGTGGCTAAAGGATCCCCAGCTCAACTCTTAATGGCTTTGCTTGTTCTGCAGGAATTACGATGACTTACTTTGTTTTGAATGTCAAACTCAATTCCAGTTTTATACCGGGCACCAGGACAAGCCCAGCTCAGTTGACTGTATGTTCTAAGAGCTGGAGTTGGTGTACTGGGAGCCCGAGAGAGCTTAAGATCAAATCAAATGCCCAGGTCATTGACTGTATCACAGGCACTGATTACCCAGAGGCAACCCTGGGAAAGATCTCCAGCCTTGTGAGGAAGGTCATGATTCTATTTCAGGAAAAATGCATCAACCCCTTCCCAGGCACACTTCTGCAAAGATGCTCTTCACAAACCATGGAGGGTCTAGGAATTGGGAATGGATACTTTCAATGAAACCAGGATTCCAGACATTTCTTGACTTGCCGGAGAAGCAATTGAAAATAAACGATACTCAGATAACCTAATAATGCAAAAAAAATTAACTGTATCTTTTTCTCTTATTTCATGTCAAAGAACAAAAGACAAGTGCCTCTTTTCCCTACGGAAAAGTCCAGTGATTTTAAAACTCCCAAAGCTATTAGATTCTTCACGCACAAGGGCTTTCCACAAAGTTGGCGCACATGTGAAAGTGATGATATTTCATACATAGGTGTGGCCACCATTATGTCAGGGTGTGTGCATAATCACCCTAAAGGTAATAATTTCCATGGAATAAATGCACTAATAGCATTGAAAGAGACGCCCTGGTAATACAATTTTTATTGGCTCTTTCCTTCCCTCACTGTCTTGATAGAAAAATATCTGGCTAAACTCAGAGCTCAGCTCTGGGTGAAGCTTCTGATGGTAGGATTTGGCCCTGTGGTCTAGTCAATGGTTAATGGCATCCGGTTAATGGACTCTAATGTAAGAAAATGGTTTCCAGAAGTTTCCTTCTGGCTCCCTTGTCAAAGCTATGGGGAATGGGAACTTCCTTCTCTAGGACCTATTTGTTTGGGGGAAATCTCTGACAAATCATTTCTAAGTAGAGAAAGAGTCCTTCAGTGATTTAGGGGAGCTTTCCATGGTCTGTAAAACCTGTCTGGAGTTATGAAAGCCTAAAGCCAGTGAAGAAGCTGCCGAGAATTATTGAGCATGAGGTAAAGAATGAACCCTGGCCACGTTAAATCCATCATTAAAGCCAGTGGGATGATTTATGTCTTCCAGAAATGGCCTGGAAAAGATGGGGTGTTTGGCAATCCTGGGCCCTCACTGACGTTTGTCTTGCATTATAAAATATCATCTCGTGTCTGAAAGGAGAAACAGTGTTATGTACTGAAAAGTTCTGCATGTGTGTCGTGTGTGTGAATGGGTGTTGGCAAAAGGTTGAAATAAAAGCAAAAATCTTTCCTGGATTTTAGAGGCCTACTGTTTAAGAGATGCCTGAAGCTGACACTTGCTGCAAAAGGGGAATTTTGCCAAAGTCCGCAGGTCTCAGCTCAAGCATCCTCCTCTGACGTGCGTTCCTGAAGTGCTAACTAGATACCCACACAAATCTTGCTCCCAACTCTGTCTCTTCATAGTAGGTCAGAGACTATAATGATTTTCTTTTTCTTTTTAATTGTTTCCTGCTCTTGAATGCAAGTCAAGTGTATGAAAATAGGACAAGCCGGCACAGTATTGCTCATGGTTTTACACACAATGCCTAGCAGCATATCTGCCACATACACAAATAGCTGATTAATTCCTATTTGTCAAATTAATGGGTAAAATGGGGCTGATTCTGGGTTAGACATAAATGTAATCTCTACAGTAGTGTCTCAAACTCTGGAAAAGGGCAAAAACATCAGATAAACTAATATCTAAGGTGAATATTAGATTGGTTCACCAATAAGGAGTAAAATTTAGGTATCACCGATGTATGTAGATCAGGTTCTTTAGGATACAGGATTACAGGGGGCATGAAGTCCTCATCTTATCTCTTTGGGTGCATGGATATCGGGTGTTGTGCATAGGTCAGAGGCACAGGTCTCCTTCCTGCGTGCTGAATCTGCACCAGATGGGGCTCCACGTGGCTGGGACATCTAGAGAGAATGTGGGCAACAGCATGGCATGAGAACTTTTCACACATGCAGCATCCAGATGAGAGAGGAGGGCTGCTGTGCACTGCAGGGGCTGAGGCCAGAGGAAGCGACCCTCACCCCGAGGGTCTCCTCTCCCCAGAGTGGAGCTGAGCCAGAGGCAAGCAGGCAAAGTAGCTCGTGCTGAGAAGACTCCCCACACGAACCTGAGGAAAGATCTCTCTTTACGAAGCCCCCAGGAGAAATGCGCTGCGTGATGAGCCCTTAGCTCAGTGACTATTCAAGATGGTGTTAGGGGGAGACGCCGTTTCTCTTTCTGAAGGGAGGAGCCCGAGGCCGGTCCGATCTGATGAAGGATTCCAGAGATGTCAGTGAAGCCCTCTGACTTGCACGTTCCCTTGTGATCAGGATGAAGGCGTGGAGAAATAGCTCGCCTGGCTGCTGGCTGGCATGGCTGTGGGGTTCCCAGTATTTGATGACCAATGTACAAAGTATCTCCGCTGAGTGTCTGAAGGGATTGTTTTGGCTTTTTGCATCTTAATTCTCATGCTACTTCTAGCTTCACCACAAGGAACACTTGAAATTGTGCGTTACAGAGTATGCGGTTGGGCCACTGAGCCGGAAACCTTCATTTTCTAATCCATAAAGTGGACGCAGTTGTTCCGAGTTCATGGTGCTCTCATGAGGTTCACATTATGATAGTGGGATCCAAAGTGTTTTGAAAAACAACATGTCCAACCTCAAAGAAGATTATTTTTCCTTCCATCTAAATAATTTCCTAAGGTAATTGAAGAAAAGAATAATTGAATTTCCATCCCCTATTGTTGCAGAGATCAAAGGTTGGCTTTTGTAGTTTTAAATTTGAAAAAGCCACTTACATGTCTCATGCCTTTTGTTAGCAATTTCTGGTTGCCTAATGACTCCGTACCGGCCATTGTCTAGCACTAGAGCCTCTGCCAGTCTCTTACTGCTATTTGGGTTTGGACGGGAGGTGGACTCGGAGATTTAGAAACATTCATGGACCTGGCTCATTTCAGGTGCCTCCGTATTCATTACAGGTGCCTCACCGTACCCCTTAGAAGAGTTATGAGTAAGTCATTTCCCCTTTCCTCTTGGGAAAAAAACCCACTCCTGACAAAGGCTGAGCCTCGAGTACACATTTCAGATTGTCGAAAACTGGCCCCGATTTGGCTAATGGTGAATACTTTGTTTTCAGATTCTCTTAATACTTTAAGCACTTAACTGGAGCCTGAGCTTGCTCTAAGCTGGCGCTGTGGTTTCCAGGCAGAAGTGGCCACCTGACTTTTACTGCCTGTCTGCGCATTGATAAGGCCGTCTGGGGCTCTCAGCTCCTTTTCGTGCTAAATGTCAGGCTGGAATGGGGCACCTCCTCCGAACAATGAGTGTTGTTTTAAAATGACTACTTAATATGAAGAGGTTTCCAAGCGCACTAATGCAAGGGGTATTTAAACAGGGTAATGGGGTGTCTTTAAAATGCCTGTTTAGTTGGCAAGTTAATAACCTCCCTCTTGTTCAAATATTATTTACATCACAGTACGTCTGATACTCTCTGAAAGTTAAACAAGCCATTCAGCAAAATGAGATTGAGTTGTGACAAGCTGAATGGAGGCCCTAAAAGGCCATGACTGATTTCTTCATATATGGGAAGATATCCCTTCCTGCATCTCTTGTCCATTCTGCTCAGGAGGAGTTTTACCTGTGGATAAACAGGGGAACGAGACACCCGGAATTGCATTCATTAGATAAGGCTCTGAGTGTGTCAACAGCAATTTTGTACTCAACTTCTTTCTTTTTCTTTTTCTTTTTACCCAATGCTTTGGAAATAAGGAGCTAAAAAGAGTCTTTACCATGTGAGAATGAGCTGCTGAGGCAAAAATAATTAAAAACTTAAAATGTTGAGCAGAAAGGACCACAGAGAGATCCGTGCCCCTGAAGCCCTGCTGTGCGGAGGGGCCAGCCAGAGCCTGTGGAAACCTGTCCCGCCCACCCACGTGACCACAGTCACCTCGTGCACCCCAGGTCTGCCTTCTGCTTCCCTTTGTCTTGTTTTTCACTGCTGCCCATGGAACCCCGGCCGTCATGTGAGAGCCAAGAGCTCCACCCCTGAGCTACAGGCCAGCCCCATTGTGTGTTCTAATCACCCCCAAACTATGTTTGCTCTGTCACTAGTGATCTACGGGTTTTACTGCTCGGCTTTAGGAGTTCTGTGATTATGGATGGAAGTGGCTGTAATAACACACAGTCAGAGAACCAGAACCCAAGACCTATCATTCTGAAGTCTGGAAGATGCTTCATTTCTGAATTTAAATTAGAATAATTTCCTGTTGCTATACCTAATAAACATATAGGTCCAGCTGTTTATTATTATTATCATTTCCACTTCAGAACAGAGAGATTTATGCCTCTCCCCTGGCCGCGCTTCTCAGCAGGTAAAATGTGAGTAAGAAGCCTCCTTCTTCAGGATGCTCTGAAGAGTCCTTGCGTTCGATGCTCTTTGGGCCGAGCTAGAGGTGAGAGCTGAGGGACCAGCAGGAGAGGCGGGAGGAAGAGGAGCTGGACACGGGAGGCGATTGGGCTCCAGCCTGAGGTCCCCACAGCTTGGGCCTGGTCTAGAGCAAACCCACCCCGCGAAGCCCTCCATGCCGATGTGAGCAGGAGGCCACACATCGCTGTGTGGTCAGCTTCTAGTTTGATAAAAGCCCAGCCCGCGGCAGGAGCCAGTGCTGCTCAGTTCTAACAGCTGCCTGGAGGCAGCAGCCACAGGATGGTGGGGCACTTGCAACCTGGGGTCCCACCTGAGCCCCAGATCCTGACCCTGTAGCCAGAGGGACAAAGAGCACTGCCCATTTGCACATGCTGAGCCCAGCAGTGGGGCAGACCTTGTGGCAAGGATGTGAACTGGGCACTTCCTGGGCTGCTGGTGTGCGTCACACCCGTGGGCAGTGGGATAGCACACAGCCCATCGGCCCAGGACACCCTCCAGCCGGCAGAGGTAGGGGCACACCTGGGGTCTCCCTGCTTCCAGGCTTGCCATCCAGCATTGCTGCAGCTGCGTTCTGAGGACATGGAGGCCCCAACACCCAGTTTCACCAGCAGGAAGCTCTGATTAACACCAAACTGGTAATGGGAGGAAAGGCAGTGTTCTGTCAGGAAAGCGGGCAATTTTCTAGTCCTTGGCACCACAAGAGGTCCGCAGGGATGGCTGGCAGCACTTGAAAATCCTTTGCAGCTGCTGGCACTAGAATCGGCCGGGCCAGTGTGGAGCCATCTGATACGAGCCCAGGGGTTGGGAATTATTGTGAATGTGGCTTCAGAAGCCCTGCAACCCCCACATCTGCTTCCTAGCTGCTAAATCAGATACAAGCGAAGCCAGACCTTGTCCTTGCGTGGTGGGCAGTGCTTCTGCAGTCTCTGGAAGCCAGCGACCGACCACAGCCAGGGCTGCTTCCACCCCGAGGGCCAGGGCAGCTGTGTGGGGAGAGTGCCCGGCCAGTGGGGCTGCTGTCTGGCTGCATCAGCCTCTCTACACCTGGGCCCCACACCAGGTCCACTCAGGAGGCAGCAGCAGGCCAGGCTGGGCTCTGGGCGACAATGCCCACAGCCGTGTCCTGCCCCTCTTGGCTCACCACCAGCGTCCCGCGCTGCGTCTGCAGCCCACCATGCTCGGGGCTCCCCGACTGTCCACAGTGCAGCCAGGCTGGCCTAGCCCACCCTAAGCCTGGTCAGCAGTGCGGCCACTGCGGTGCCCCAGAATGTGGTGGACCACGTGCCCGGACCACTAAGGCGGGGCCCAGGGTCACCCCGAAGGCCACTTGACACTGCTAAGTGGCCCTGCCCAACCTGCTGAAACATATTCCTACATAAAACATTTACACAGGGCAATTTTCAGCATTAAGATCCAAGAGAACATTTCCAGTGCGGTTAGAAATCCCAGCCTCATTGGTTCATTGCCCTCATGATTCCCCTTGGCCTTGAAAGTTGTTTTGTTCTCATTTGAGCGAGCAACTCCAACCCTAAGTAGGAAAAGCGTCGCTTTCCATTCAGTCCATCACCTTAGTCTCGGCCTAGGCCCCAGAGAGGCACAATGTCCCTTTTATAATTTTCTCCAGGGGCCCAACGCTGCCAGCAAGAAAAATTATAGCCTCCATCGTCACTAAATCCAAAAGTTTGATCCAATGACCTTTGCTTCGAGACAAAATTTCTCACCACTGCACCAAAAAATTCAGCAAAGGGCTTTGATCCTGAAAAGCATTAAAAGAAAACAACACACAAGACAAACAAACAACCCAGCCCAGCCCGGCATCAGTTAAGGAGGGCTTCTTTTCATGTGGTTTCCTCTGCGCCTGCATGCTGTGACAGGTTCAGGATGTCTCAGGCTGGAGAACACTGAGATTTGATGTTTGAAGAGGGTGAAGCTGGCTGCCCGGCACAGAGCTGCATTCAGAGACTGTGCCTGGCAGCCCGACCGCACCAGCCTCCCCAGCTGGCAGCTGCCTCAGCTTTGAGCTCATGATTCAGAGCACCTCTGGTGACAGACAAGGCCACCACGGCTTGAGCACAGAGAGGTGAAGAAAAGTGAGGATTCTATCACATTCTTGAGTCCCCAGTTTGAGGGAGAAGTGGAATTCCTGTCTGAATTCTGTGGCAGGTGTGTGTGCTGGGCTCTAACTGAAAAAATCCCACGAAATGCTAGGCACAAGCCACCGCCGCTTAGGTCCCTGTATTAGAACACAGTACCCGCAGAAGAATGAAAGCAAGTGTTTCTTCCTGCAGCCTCGTGTCCTTTTATTATCTTGGGCTGGCTTCTGTGTGTTAGGTGTTGGTGTAAATGTCCCAAAGGGCAAATGTCCACCGAGGGGCAGCAGGACAGCTGTGGAGTCCAGCAGGACCAAACGTCCTTTCTTCCCAGGTGTGAACCTCCCAGCGTCTCTCAAATGATCCAGGTAGGGAAGGTGTCTCCTTAGAGGACAGCATCCCACCTGAGCAGGAGGAGGCGTGAGCAATGGGATGCAGGATTTTATGGTCTGTGCTTCTCCACTTGAATCCACTGGCACCTGAGAACTGGCAAAGTGCCAGTTACAGAAAGTGCTGGTCCTTCCAGTCAGCTCCGAGGGGCCTGGGGGCCTGGATCCACAGGTTAGACGGCACTACTCAGACCAATATCATAGCCTTAGAGGGAAAGAATGTTGAAGTGGGAAGGCCTTTGGCAATAGAATTGATGCCAAGTGTCCCCACCTCCTAGGAGATTAAAAAACTATTAGGGAAAACCAAACTCCAGCCCATGAAGATGATGAATTAAAAGAACTGAGAGAAGACCTTGGAGAAGAAAAAGCTGGTGAGCTAATGCATGTTCCCCACAAAGAGGAAAGGAGAAAGGATTTCCCCCCCAAATTGAGGCACGATGGAGGCAGGAACTCAGGAGGACCCCTGTGTCCACGGATGAATGTCCTCCAGGCTTCTTGCCATTAGCTGTCTCGGGGCTCTGTGATGCCCAATAGCACCAAAAAAGACAGTTTCACTGGACAAGAGCTTAGTTTTAGCCACAGCCTGACAAAATCCCTTGTGTTTTTCCCATGGGTCCCGTAGATTCTTGGAAGGAGATGCCTGGAGCCTCGGAGGAGGAATCAGCTTTCAAAAGGAAAGGTTGGATGCCACACCTACCGCTCAGGGTGCCCAGGGCCAGAGAACAACTGTGGAAGATGGCCCTTGAAGCCTATCAATCCTCTTGCTATTGAGCCAGCCCCAGAAACGGGCTGGTGAGAAAAAAGGGGGTAGAGATGAACGGCAGAGACGGAAGCAAAGCCGACCACATCCACTGCCTTCACTGCAGGCTCCTGGAGGGGAGCCTGTGACTTCCAATGAAGAGTGTATTATTCAGCCCAGATATTCTAACTGCTGAAAAGAGGTGGTTCATGGAACTAAAAGGGGTTCGAAAGTTCATAGATCCATTTATGCTTTCATCTAGTGACATGTAAGAACTAATCCTCAGGATAATTTTGATGGGGAAAGATGACAGGAAACTTCGGTATTTTTGCATCTCACTCAATCAATTGATCACATTGTGAACAGAAACTCCCTGCACCATCCCCACAGAGGCTATCCTGACCAAGGGAAGAAAAAAGGGTGGTTGTATTTGTCTGCGCGGACTGCCGTAACACAGCACAAGAGACAAGGTGGCTTAAATGACAGAATTTCTTTTCCTTCTAGCTCAGGGAATCTGAGATTAGTTTTTTGTTCTTTTTTTTTTGAGACAGCATCTCACTTTTAGTTCCACTGGCCCTGAACTCACTCTGTAGCTCAGGTTGGCAATCCTTCCACCTCAGCCTCCCGAGTGCTGGGATTACAGGCATGCGCCACCATACCTGGCTCCCGAGGTCTGTTTCTTTTAAACTTCTCTCCTTGACTTGTAGGTAGCTGTCTTCTCCATGTCTTCACATAGTCTTCCTGCTATGTCAGATACATGTCCAACTTCCTCCTCATATGGGACTTCAGTCACAGTGAAGTAGAACCCACTGAAGGACAGGAACTTAATTACCCTTTAAACCTATCTCGGAACGTGTTTTCCAAAGTTCGTATGTTGGAATGCAAGCACCAATGTGTCAATCAATAGTATTAAGAGGGTAGGCCCTTTGGGGGTGGTTACTAGGGGACCAGGGCCCTTATAAAAGGTTCCAGGGAGTATGTTTCCCCTGGTTCATCTCTTCCTCCACGCGAGGGCACAGTATGTATCCCTTTTTTCTCTCTGCCTCCCCCCACATGAGGACACGGCCACATGCCCCATCTTGGAAGCTGGGAGCAGACAGACCTCCCAAACTTCCAGGGCCTTAATCTTGGATTTCCTGTCCTCCATAAGTGTGAGAGATAAATTTGTATTATTTATAAAACACTTACTATTTTATTATACCGTACAAATGATCCAAGTCAAAAGACCCTACCTCCAAACATAGTTACAATCTAAGGCAGTGAATATCAGGACTACAACATATGCTTTTGGAGAGAAGAAGGATACACAATTCAGCCCCTAATAATGTCCAGTTAAAAAGGTGAAAGATGTGTCTATGTTCTTACTCTAGGCGACAACTTCATGAAGAGTGGTGTGTGTGTGTGTGTGTGTGTGTGTGTGTACACTTTCTCTGAAACTCAGTATAGACCTCCAAACTCTTCTTTGAGTAGTCTGCTCATCTTCTGCTGTCCTGAAGGCTGGAGATTCCTTGAGAACACAGCTTCCCTGCAGATATCTCAAGCGTGCCCACTCTGCATTTGACTAGCAATGTCTATTATTTAGGCCACCCAGCCCGTGGTACATTATCACAGTCCCAGTGAACCTTTTCTATAAAGGGAGCCACAGTAAATATCTTCCACGTTGAAGGCTGCATGTCTGTAGAAGAGCTGCCAACTCTGCAGTCACACTGTGAGACCAGCCGCAGGCTCTCGATGCATGGGTATGACGGGTACTTTACCAACCTTGTACCCTAGATGGGCACACTGTTTCTCCTCTATCCTTAAACTACAACATCTCTCCCTTTTCTCTCCCTGCTGCAGTTCTTTTCCATGAGAAAACAAAAGTAATTGAGGAATTCCCACAAATTTCCACCATCACATCTACCTGTCTTCACACCTGAGCCCGTTTGCCTCTCTTTCTCTTTCTCTCTCTCTTTCTCATTGCTGGGACAGACACTTCAACCCTGTGTAGGGCCAGCCTCAGTGACCAAACATCAAGTCCATCCTCTCCTCAAAGCACTGCTCCAGCACCAGCCTTCCTGCTATTGGGCTGTCCCTTTCTGCTTACAGTCATAATAATACTTCTGTCCTTAAAGAACAAAAAGACTTCCTGACCTCACTTCTGCTCCAACGAGTGTCTCATTTATCTCCTTTCCTTTTTGGCAAAAATCCCCAGAGTCGCACATTTTATTGCTTCTGATGTCTGTCTTCCTGGTCTCCTGTCCAACCACTACTGTTATGTTTGGGTCCTATCACACCAACAAAATGACTCTGCCCTCAACCCTCAGTGACTTCTGCTTTGCTAAATCCTACAGTTAATTCTCCACCCTCAACTCTCTTAACACCCCTAGCTGCACTACTGTAGTTGATGTATTCCCCCTTCTACAAAATTGTTTTTCTTTTTTTCTGTTTGTTTCTAGAACATGATACTCTTGGCTTTCCTGATGCCTTTCAGACTTCCTCTCCATCTTTATTGTCAAGGAAGATTCCCAGCTGATTCCTACCTCAGGGCCTCTGTATCTGCACCTCTGCCTGGAGTGCTTTTCCCAAGAATCCACATGTGTCTGTCCCTCACCCACTTAAATATCATCTTCTTAATGAGGATTTCTATAGCCACTTTGTAACCTTTTCCCCCAGTTCTTCCTAGTAGCCTTCAGTAATTTACTTTCCATTAATATTCAACTCCATCTAATACAGTATCTATTTTATGTATTTATAGTATTTATAGTATATATTTATCTTGCTTAGTATCTGTCTTGCCTGGTTTTGTGACGATCAGAAGAAAGAGATCTTTGTAAAATCGAAAGATAGAGATTTGTTAGCCTGGCTACTAGTTCACGGAGAGGGAGCTAGCAAAGGTCAGTGTAGCCTGTGGATGTTTACCCCTCTTTTTAAAAACGTTAGGAAGAAATGGAACTTTTTTCAAATACATCCTTTGAGGGAGCTGCAGACTTCTCTCATTTGCCTCCTGATTCTCCTAGGCTTCAGGTCAGCCAGTATACAACTTTTCCGTTTAATCTCTGTAGCTCCTTTCCTTTTCCAAATCACATCCTAGACAAGAAATTGGCTTCCAAATTATGCCATGCAATTCTAAAATCATCTTTCTATGGCTTCAAAAACCCCATTCAGTGCTCGTAACTCAGTCCGCAGTTATCGAAACTGCACAAGGAAAACGGGATTCAAATCGGCTGTGTCTGTTTATGTAGCACGTCCATCTAGGAACCAGCTTCTCTGCCTTCTGAGTTTGTTTTGGGGATGGAAATGAGATCCTAGTGGGTTTCACCACAGCAAGCACATCTTCCAGTGCCATTTTTATTGGCAGGAATTTTATTATGTCAACCTAAATAGACTGATGAAATTATTTTAAAAATAATCTTTAAAGGTAATCAATAGTACAGGTCTGACTTTGTAGAGATCATTTTTCCCACTTTCCGTCTAGCAGTCCAGACTGTCAATCAGAACTTGAAGGCAGTAAATGTTTTTCTAAGAAGAAGAGAGGAGCCTGAGAAGCAGAAAAGCAATAAAGTAGCTGGATTTCAGGCAGGAGCAACAAGTGCTTTTCACTCAAGTGTGGGAAGGGTCACAGATCCCACAGAGGCCTGAGGAGCACTGTCCTGAGAGTACTGTGCCCCACATGGAAAGCAGCCACTTGGCCTGTTCCAGTTTGTAAAGCGGACTTCTCCAGGTCTGGATCTGCTTCCGGCAGGTCCTCTCTGGAAGCCCTTACAAATCTGGTGTGAGCTGGACCTACAGTGGCTCAAATGACCTGTCAACCTGCCAAAAGGATTGCTCAGTGTGGCCATCCCAGGTGTTTGCTTTGCAAAGACCGTTTTCATTTTTGGCTGACTGTGGCCACAGTGATTTTCCCGAGAGGTTGTGATGACAATTGTCTGAGAAAAAGACGACTGTCCTTCAACCAAGTCCTGTCATAACCCACAAAGAAGCTGTTTGATAAATAATAATTTGGAATCTTGTCATCAATTAAAAGATTACCCATATGTATTGGTTTGGATCTAATGGCCCCTAAAAGGCTCAGGTTCAGAGGTAGGGCTTTTGGAAGTTGAATGGACCAAGAGGGCTCTAATTTCACCAATAGATTGATCTGCTGATGGACTCAAAACTTGATGGATTATTGGGAGGTAATGAAGACTTAGGAAATGGGGCCTAGTTGAAGGGAGCAGGGCATAGGGCCACGCCTTGGGATTGGGGATGATATCTTGTCCCTGGCTCCTTCCTCCCCCTGCCCCTACTCTTTTGCCACCATGGAGTGAGCAAATTTGCTGTGCCATACCCTTCTGCCACGATGTTCTGCTTTACTACAGGCCCAGAAACAATGGAGCCAGCTGACCATGAACTGATACCTCTGAAACCATGAGCCAAAACAAATCTTTCTTCCTTTAAGTTGATTTTCTAAGGTATTTTGTCACAGCAAGAGAAAAATGGCTCACATTTGGGAGGAACATGTTCATGCCTCGTATTCCACACACTACATACATACATCTCGTAGAGGGCAATGGAAAGCAATGCCAGATAACCTCAACAAAAGGAAAGTCATTACGAAGGTTCTGCCCCACTCATCTGCCAGGGGCTGAGGTACTAGGGTTTAGAATATGCAGAAACCAAGGGATCTCTGGAGGGCTCGGAAGTGGGAAGCTGATCAATAAACTCATGATCCAACATGGCCGGTCAGGAGGTTATTTTTATAGTAAGTGGTTTCCCACAGTTTTCTTCTTCCTGCCATCATGCTGCAAGTCTAAAGTCCCAGGAAACTCCTCTTTCTGGTCCCTGAAACATGCTGCTTTGGGGGTGGTGGGGAGAGGCAGGATTTAAATCCCTCAGACATTGATAATGGAGGACATCACCATCAGTATTCCACCCTGTGAAGGGTAAATGAATACCTAAGAAAACCAGAGCGTTGTGAATAGAGGCTGCCAGCCAAATACAATGCTCTCTGCTCAGCACACCACAGGACCCAGGTCATTTATAGTGCTAATCCAAATTATGAGCTTATATTGAATATCTTTAAAATACTTAATTGTATTAGTCACCTGCTGTAGTATAACAAGATTATGTGGTGGCTGCAAACACTTATGATCTCCCAGCTTCTGTGGGTCGGCAGTGCAGGCTTGGCCGAGCAAGGTCCTTCACCTCCGGGGCTCTCATGAGGTTCCCATGAAGGCATCACACTGGGCTGGACTCTCACTGTGAAGGCTCAAGTGAGTGGCATCTGGTACAAGTTCCCTTACATGGTTGGTAGCAGGGTTCAGTTCCTTCCCTTGACTGCAGTGCATCCTCAGTTCTTTGCCAGATGGGCCTCTCTGATTTGGTGTGATGTGTACACACATGTGTGTGTGTGACACTAGGGACTGTATCCAAGGACTTCACCTCAGCACCTCTTTTATTTGCTATTTTGAGGCAGGATCTTGTTAAATTGCCCAGGCTGGGCTCAAATTCTCAATCTTCCTGCCCCAGCCTCCCAGAGAGCTGAGAGTCGAGGTGTGAGCCATTGTATCTGGTTCAGTTTAGCAGTTTTCTTCATCAAAGCTAGCAAGAGAGAATCTGGTAGGGTGAGGCAAGTCCCAGCCTTTGTGACTTCAGCACCACGGTGATAACCAACCCATACTTCTGTGTTCTACTGGTCAGAAGCAAGTTACTCAAGGAGAAGAAACTGTCAAGGGTATAAACACCAGGATGCAGGGATCATCCGAGGCCATCTTAGCTCCACCTACCACACGAACAAAGTGATTGTGTCATATGCAACTGGAACAGGATATCAGCTCCTTATCTCAATAGATTCATTGTTCTTAGTTTGTGCTAATCCCGCATCATCAACAGGATTCAGGAGATGGTTGGCCGAAGTGGGGAGAAGATGAGATAAGTTTGACCAGATGACAAGACTTTCAGAGTCTTCTGCTCTAAGACCACTGAGGAATTCATCCCACAGAGTTGCTGAAGCCAGGTGACCTGGTCCTGCCCAGAAGCTTGAGGGCAGCAGTCCCCTGAGCCTCATCTCTTCCCTGCTCGCTCAAGTGGGCCGTGTGCTCCTTTGGCTTCTCATCTCTCCTTCACTTTTATCCACGCTGTTCTGTTCCTCCCCCATGCCCCTGGCTCCATCCCACCCCCGTGTCTTGCTCCACTGTCACGGATATCAGCCCCATGGTGGATGGACTATGATACCTGTAGTCTCCTCTGAGATAATGTGTGCCCAGCATCTATAGTCCTCTCTCCCCAGACTTACACATCGTGCTACCATCTGCTCAGGTATCATTGCTACAGGGAAGCTTCCACTACCAGTCGGTGGGATTACATCCCCAGGTTAGGTAGATGACAGACAGACAGACAGACAGATTGGTACACACATGGGAGTTATGGCCGCTAGAGTTTTTCTAATATTAAGGTTATAACGATACTGACATAGCTGCCCTGGTCACTGTTTTGCTTCATAATCGCCTTTTTCACACTGAAGATCTATGAGAGTAGGGATCACATATTCTTGGTGATCTTTATCATCATCATCATCATCATCGTCTAGCATGGTGGCCTGAGACAGAACAGGGGGAGAAGTCAGTATCTTTTCTCTTTTATTAAACAAATATTTTAGTGTGTTCCATCCCTTTTAATTTTGTTCTAATTCTGATTGGTTCCTAGTATTTGCAGTGCCCAGGTTGTGTCCACCATGGGGAGTGGGTGCATGCACGGTCCCTCCCTGTTCTTGTACTCCACAAACTCCAGCTCTTTCCAAAGGACTCCCTTACCCAGTACCCTGCGGCACCTTAGGGGAAAGAACCTCCTCTTCCTAATGCCAGGAAGGGAGTCCGTAGGTTTATTTCTGCTTCCTGGATCTGCTTCCAAATCCTCTCTTTCAGTGTGTGAAGTCCAGACTCCGTTGAAACACTGCTCCTGATCCTTTACCCTTGGCTGGGCTCATCCAGGGTCTTCTGTCACATTCCCATGGCCACCAGACTTGTTGGCAACTCTGGGCACTGCTGCCTCCTGGGCCCAAGAGCCTCCTTCATACAGCAGAGGCCCACAGCGCAGAGGCGAGGGCAGCCACTCGGGAGAGCGTCACTGCTTTGATGGTCACAGCCAGCAGCGGTTCTCACCATCTTTCCCTTCTCCGCTCTGATCCAGGCTCTGCTCCCACAAATGACTCCACTCTCTGAAGGATATAGAAGGCATAACACGGTCCAAACTCAGCCAAAGGAAACCCTTCCCCAACACCACCTCCTTCAGCCTTCTGCTTTATTTCTGACCTAAATTCTTGGAAGACTGGTCCTTCCGAGATCACTGCCCTCTCCCCCGCTTCATGGTAAGGACAGGACAGCACTTTCCTAAGCTGCAAAACAGGCCGTTACCACCCCCGCAGAGGGAGCGAGATGCATGCTGCTCACAGCCGGGGAGCTCCTTGTCCTCCCTGGACAGAGCAGATCTGTGAAAGTGATGACCATCTCTATGGAGAAGCCTGACATGGCTGATGTCTTCTTTACAATATATTTTTAGTAGTGCATATTGATTTTATAAAATGATGGCTTTTATTGTGGTATTTTCATACATGCACATAACAGTTTTTATCACATCCACCCCCGTGACCCTCCCTTACACCCTTAGCCCTCTTATTCCCATCCTTTAGTTTAAAAATAGAGCTGACATCTTCTAAAGAAGAGATTTATACACACTCACACACACATGCACGCACACACACGTGTGTGCACATTCTCCACAGCAGGCTGCTTTTTCATTATTTCTTCCATCTGCCTGGATATCTCTCCGGGTTTCCTTTACTTTCTGTGTGCATGTGTGTGTGTGTGTGTGTGTGTGTGTGTGTGTGCGTGCATGCACGTGTGTGTGTGTGTTCAGAGGTGGGGAGGAGGCAGGAGCACACGCTTGTAGTCCCAACTACTCTGGAGGCTGAAGCAGGAAATTCCCTTAAAACCAGGAGACCCATCTGGGCAATGGAGGGATGCCTGTCTCCAGAGACAAATAAGCAAACAAACAGAGAAGTAAACAATGGGTGGGAGGGAGCAAGAACAGAAACCAGGGCCCAGCCTAACATTAAAAATGCACCGTCGTCTTTCCAAGAAGTCAGGGTCACTACAGGAGGTGTGGGAGCCGCTGGACTGCAATCCTGCTTCACATGGACCCATGAGGCAGGAGGAGCGACAAGCTCACAGGAGCGGTGGTTCATCTTCCTGTCAGTCACAGACCCAGTCAATGACAAGGGTCCATTCCCAAACTAGCGAATGTTCTAGAATCTGTTTCCCACCTCTGTGCAGACCCGGGACCCTTGGGAATGCCCTGTCATCCGGGCTTCATTGATTATTCACAGAGCTGGCCTGGCCACCCCTGCCTCCCTGACATCTGCCTCAGCTCCTCCAGGTCTTTTGCATGCACCTGGCCTGCACTTACCTTGCCTTGGATGGCTGTGGAGGCAGGAGATGCGGGGTCTCAGTTGTCACTGTGCCCAGCCATCGGGCAGCCCTGGAGAGAAGAATTGCACCCTCTTCCTGTCACTCTTCTGCCCCGAGCGTCCTGTGCAGACACAGTGGGAATTTAATTAGACTTTGCTAATCGATGAGTTGAGTCTGCCACCCGCTCCTGTCACGAATGCAGAAGCTTGGGCCTTGGGGACCCAGGGAGGAGGCTGAGCTCCCCAAGCTGCCCTAAGCTCTGCCACTGCTGAGGCCGTGGAGGTGGGATGCTGTCTCCTCCAGCTCTGTGCCGTCACGCTTGTTGGAGTCCCTGGTCCGTCTCTCCTTTGGTCCTGGCTGCTCTCAGCCCCAGTCCCCCGTGGCTTTGGCCGAAGTAACAATCCATCCCAGGCCAGCAGGGCGGCCCTTCCCAGCTCGAAGCGGGAGAGCCTGACCAGGAGCCGGGGGGCGCCGGGCTGCCTGAGTCTGAATCCAGGCTGTAGACGCGCTCCGGCCTCAGGGTCTGCTCAGGAAACAGGGACGGGGGCCCACGGGGCTTCCGCCTGTGCACTGGTCACAGCTCACCGGGCTCTGGTACAGCAGGAGGACTGCAGAGCCTCTGCAGGAATGGAGGTTCAGAGGGCCGGCGAGGGTCTGTAATCCGCGAAGTTAGCACGCATATCTCACCAGGGGACCACAGTTCAGGCGACTCAAGTCCCTTTAGCTCTGGCTGCCCCTCTCAGATGCCCTAAATGGGGCTTCCCTCTGGCGACATTGTGCACTCCTCCGTGATCGTCCGTATTCATACAGCTGATGAGCGCTGTGCTTTTCCTTAAATCATCCTGAGTTAGGACAGACAGACAGATACACACACACACACACACACACCCATGTTTATGGCAGCATAACCCCTAATAGCTAAATCTTGGAAGGGGCCTATATGTCCATCAGCGGGTGAATGGATACAGAAAAAATGGTGTTTGTACACCATAGAGCACTGCTCTGCCATAAAGAGGGTCAAATTTGAGTCATTTGTAGGAAAATGGATGCACCTTGAGACCCTAAAGTTTAGTGAAATAAATCAGATGCAAACTTAAATAGCTCATGGTTTCTCTTATATGAGAAATCCAATGTATGAATAGGAGCAAAATGGAAACAGGGAAGTAGATGTTTTGAAAATGGGAAGGGGAACAAAAGGTGGAGGAGTGGGCCATAGAAATAATTGAAATGTGTCCCGTGTTATGTGCTCCACGTGCCAGCTCTGCACGGTGAGTATAATTACTATGTACCGCAAACATCTAGCGATGCAAATAAAATTAAACATAGACCCAGCCACAACAGCTTTTTAAGCCAACTTTGTTAATTACTTTTCTCTCGTCACTGAGACAAAATACCAGACACCCCAACTTAGAAGGGAAGGGGTTTACCTGCTCACAGTTTGTAGAGATTTCAGTCCACAATCACTGGCTCCAGGACAGGGAGGGCGAACAGGTCTCTCAGAGGAAAAACAACATGGAAAGCTGAAGGCAGTAAAGGTAACAGGGGGCCTTCACCGCCTCTTCCTGCCCCTTTTATCCTGTCAGACCACGGGGGGTTAGGGCGGTGCTAAACCAGTCAATCAGGTGTGGTGGCTTAGCAGTCACACGCCCTTAACCCCAGCATCACACCTCCAGATTCAGCACCTTTGATCGCATGAGGCTTTGAGGGACTGCCAGACCCAACCCTAATACCCACTACCTGTAAGATCACTATTCCCCCTCATATACATTGATAGAAATATGTCACTCCCACTGAAGGGTTCATTTCTGCCCCAGCAAGATCATTCAGACAGCAGCTCACCTGGACGTGATATTCGATTGGGAGCACCAGTTAAACAGCACCCTGCACAGGGGACTGAAAGGAGCTGGGATCCCCTGCTGAGGAGCCACAAGGCCGAAGCCTGGCAGCGGTAGGCAGGTGTTCCTGCGTAGGAGACTCCCAGGGCCTGGGGAAGTTCTCTTTCTTGACCTGGGTAATGGTCACGCAGAAGTTGCCTTTTAGTTATTCTTTTACGCAATGTGTTATGTTTTATGCGCTCTAATCTAATAGAGGGAACGGAAGACTGTAGAGAGAAGATGAGCTGTTCTGAGAGCCCTTCCTGCGCTGGCCTCCCGGGACATGGGACCTTTTGTGCCCTGTGTGCAGGGGGATCGGGGCAGCCCCTTGCTGCTGGCTGGGTGTGGGCTGGGGCTCTGGGGAAGGGGCAGCTGGGTGGTTTCCAGAAGCACTGTGCTGTGTGCACAATTCCGACCCTCATCTCCTGAACTGAACTGCTGAGGACCAGAGAGGCCGACACAGAGGAGCTCTGGGTAACCCCAGTCCCCAGTTCCCGGCGGCATTACTTTGGGAAAAGAAGAATGGCATTGTACACCAGTGTTCCCAGCACTGTGTCACAGTTGTGTCTCCCTCCACACACATGCACACACACACACACACACACAGGCACTTGTGCACACGAGCGAGTGAGCGAGCATGCTCACCTGCCTGCTTTTTAGAAGGAATCCCAGTTATGGGGAGCATGATGCCTTAAAAGCAGGCCTTATCTGTGCTCCCATCAGGCCCTGGAAAGCATGTGCTATCTGGCGAGTGCTTCTCCAGGAATTTGTGTTCTTTGTGGCAGCTGCAGCACTTAAGGAATCAAGCCAATAAACTATTTTGATAGCATCTGCTTCCTTTATTCCTCCCTTGCTCCAGTCCTGGCCACAACCCGAAAGCCTCGCACACCTTCCCCTCTGCGCCTCACTGCAGGCAGACAACCTCAGGGCTGGCTACTGTGCTGTTCTTCAGCAAATCCCAAGGCCTTGGCTGGGCCCCAGGGCAGGGCTGGCTCAGAATTGAATCTTGCTTTCCCCTTGGACACACTGATGAGGGCTTTCACCTCTTTCCCCGGGAGACAGCAGCCACCACCTCCACACACATCCTCTTGTTGTCATTTATTCTCTTGGCCTGTGTTCTAATCTGTTTTCATCTTTCAGAGGTTTCCATAAAAAGTGCAGTCCCCCGAGAGATGGAGTAATTCCTCACCTTCACACCTAGCAGGTAAGTCGGTCCCTGGCTGAGTCTCAGGGACAGGGGATTAGGTCCCAGAGGGTGGGGTTCAGGACAAGGAGAGCTGGGTAAGGGCTGCAGGGACGAGACAGGCAGGCACCGTGACTCGGCAGCATTCCCTCCCGCGCTCTGGCTCTGTGAGGGTGGCCTGGGCTGGGAGAAAGCAGGAGCCTCTAACTCCCCAGGCATCTGGGAAGCAAATGCATGGCCTGCAAGTTTGCATTCCTCTCTTATGTGTTGACTTCCCAAGCTCAAGGTGAGGACTTTGGGAGGTGGTGAGCTCACGAGGGTGGCCCCCTCTTCAATGAGATTAGTGCCCTTGTAAACAGGCCCTAGAGAGAGCTGGCTCAGCCCCTCCAACAGGAAGATGGTGCCATTCATGAACCAAAAAATGAGCCCTCACCAGTAACCAACCTGCCAGCTCCTTGACCTTGCACCTCTGCTCCAGAGCTGTGAGCAATAAGTGACTGTCGCTTATAAACCCCTAATTTATAATATTTTGTTTTAACAGCCTGAGTAGTCAAAGCTAGGAGGTCACTGTTACTACAACAGGTCCATTCTTAGATGTCTAGGACAGACTTGCCACAAGAGAGTAAGAAGACTGATACGTAGTTTTTGTATTCCATAAAGAAAATTTCAGACTAGTGATAGAAAAGACAGCTGTACTATCTTCATGTGTTCATACCATTAAAATGAAGTAGACTGGGTGATTTATGAACAGCATACATTTATAGTTCGTTGTTAGAAAAGTTGGGGAGTCCTCACTGGGCATCACCTGGTTTGGTGTCTGGTGAGGGTCTAGCCTCTGCTTCCAAGGTAGCACCTTCAATGCGGAGTCTTCCTACAGAGGAAAGCACAAACACTGCACCTACACTTGGTGGGTAGTCAGATGGACGGAAATGGGCTGCATGCTGAATGAAAGCTCCTTAATAAGGGGATACAGTAAATCCAGAGAGCACGAAAATCGACTGACTTCCCTTTGTCTCTGCCAAGACTATCAGCACACGTCTTTGCCAGAAGAACTGGTCGGGGCCATCATTGTTATTAAATCTGTAGAGATTCTGGCCCGTGTTCACTGAAATCCAGCTTCCGTCAGTGCTTCCCCTGTTTCCAGCACTCCAGCAGAGCAGATGAAATTAAAACAATGAGATCCTCAAGGTAGGGTTTTTATTACGTTTTAGGTTAATGTAGACATTTGTGGCAAGGGGTTCTAAAGCCTGCAGTGTTACTGAATGTGAAATAATTGTGCATTTGTGCCCTGACTGAGCAGTACCCACCTTTGCCTGTCATCATTTTATCCATCAGGAGCAGCATGGGAGGCCAAGACTATGTTGCTGACTGAAAAAGACAAGAGGCCCAATCACAGTCTCAAAGAGAAGGCGTAAATCCTGAGGGAAATACAGCTGATATTAAGCTGGAAATAAATCAACATTTGTGTCAGTGTTCTGGCACTGTGAAAAAATACCTGAGAAAGTCAGCTCAAAGGAGGAAAAATTTATTTTGGCTCATGGTTTCAGAGGTTTCAGTCCATGGTCAACTGACTCCATTGCTTTCCAGGCTGTGCTAAGAGGAAGATCACCGTGGAAGGTGTGGTGGAAGAAAGCTGCTCACCTCATGGCAGCCAGGAAGCAGAAAGAGTGAGGAAGGACCCAGGAATGAGGTATCCTCCCCAAGGTCACGCTCTCATGACCTTCTCCCTTCAGATAGCCTCCACTGCCTATTTCCATTACCTTCCAACAAGGCCATCAAATTACCAGTCCATCAGTGAATGAATTCACTGACAAGTTTACAGCCCATGATCCAGTTACCTTCTGAAAGCCCCACCTCTGAACACATGAGCCTTTGGGGGGATGTTTTACACCTAAACCACATAATCTTCTACTGATGGAATTGGTAAAGGGACAAGTGGAGTGAAGAGAGAGTCGGAAATAGTGTGGTCCATTGGGTCCTCGAATTGTTAGGAAGCAGAACAAGAGAAGGAAGCTCAGGTTGAGAGGCGTTTTGTGCAGGGACAAATACTCCAGTGTCAAAACACAATGCAAGGAGAATGTAGATTCAGGGCAGTGGGTTTCACAGCCACCATGTTGGACTTCACCTGCAGTGTGAGCTGGGCAGTGGGAAGGTGGCCCCTCCGAAGGGTGAGCAGCACAGTGAGAGGGCTGGGCACCTGGCAGAGCCGCCGAGCTGTGTGATATTCTGCTAGGTGCTCTTGTGTTCCTCGTCCTGCTGTTTGATCAGATGGATCCATGAGTCTGCCACCTCCAACTTCACGAGCTTCTGCTATTTTAAACTCTGAGCAGCCTTGGTTCCAGTGCTTATTATGGACCGGAATGCAAGGGGACAATATGAAGCCATCAAGTGCACAGTCATTTTCCCTTGGACACGTCCTTAATGTCCTGCTTCTCCTTGCAAAGGGCCGGTCACCTGGGGTTGCAGGTGGATACGACTTCTGTCTTCTGATGTGCCAACCCCAACTCTCCCAACCCCGGTCCTGCTTCCTGATTCTGGGAATGTTCCAAACAGCCTCTCTGACTCCCAGCAGGAAAACACAGTCCAGTACACACGTATGGTATATGTTTAGCATGACATGTAAATATTTTATAGACTCTAAAGTAAATCATGTATATATTTGAAATGTCAGTGTAAATATTTGATATGCTGCAGTAGGACTGCCAAGCATAGAATCCAGGGCGCTTAGAGCTTGGTACATGACCAGTGGCAGCCCAGGGCAAGCCAGAGCCGATCAGGAGGTGATGTGCTTGTGGTGCTTCTGGAAGCATCTCTTTTTCTGCTTCTTTCTGGCCAGTGCTTTAAACACCCAACCCTCAACCTTTGAGTGTTCTAGCATAAATTACCCACAGGAACTTGGAGCCAGGTCCTGCAGCCTGAGAGGCTGCTGGAAAGAACAGCCTGCAAGATCCTACACAACTAGCTAAAACTGTTTATTTGTTTGTTTACTGTGACTCATCCGCCGACTGTGCTCTCCAGGAAGACCTGTCACGATGTGTCTTATCTCCATCAGTGTATTCTTGGTTCCACTAGACTACTTGCAAGCCCAGCCACCCCTTGGAAGGATCGTTTTTAATCCTCTAGTGGTACAGACTGTGATGTAAGTTTATGTCAGCTGATTATAGGGACTAGATGAGGTCGGCTGTGTGCAGGGATGCTGCTGGTCGATTGGAATAAGGAGAGTTGGGGGATCTCAGGACTCTAGGGGTGGAGCCCCACTAGCAGAGGGCTGTCCAGGAGCCACTGCAGGATGAGAGACGCTCACTGCAGAAGGGGAGAGAGGAGGAGAAAAGACTGCGCCCTCCCTTCCTGCACAGGGATGTTCCGAGGGGGGTTGAAGTGCTATTCCGTCCTTGGGGGCCGTCACACAAATCACACTGCAGTCAGGTGTGGATATGGCAACCTGGTCACTCTGTCTGTGGCTACAAAGTGTGGACAAGGGCCACAAGTAAGTTCAGCACGTCTCAGACGGGGAAGGAGGCAGCATGCAGGGCGAGGCTTAAGTAGTTCTTGGTGCCAGGGATTGAAAGCAGATACATCAGGGGCCTGAGCTGGTACATCAGATCTTTCTCCCAGGCCAGCTGTTGGGGTCAAGAACACACTACACTCTGCTCCTCCTGACTCCATGACAGGGCTTCACACCCTGCTGTCACATCAGGCCACATGGAACCCACTTCCTCTTCCTTCCGCATTTACAACCAAAGCCTGAATTGGGCACTGGAGTCATTCGGTGAATATTTAAATCACTCACTCTACAAGTTTGAACTCAGGAGATGTGGGTGGGCCCAGGCAAGCATACATCATACCAAGTAGATGACCCAAGACTCCACAGAGGAACTGAGCTGCACACAGGGACCTGAAGCTCAGGAACACGCTACATCCCCGAGACACTGAGCTCCAGGGCTCTGACATCCTCAGTGTGCGTGAGTAGCAATGGCGACACTGTGGAACTGGACACAGTGTTTCCTGGTTTTGGTCCCTTCCTGGTCTTGTGTTACCTTTGGGTTTGTTAGCAGTCCATCACTACAGTGAAATCCCCGAGGCAATTCACTTATGGAGAGAGAGGTTTATTTTGAGTCATGGCTTTGCTGTTTCCAGTCCACGACTGGGAGGACCCATTGCTTTGGACCTCTGATGGGGGCACGGGCTGTGGGTGGGGGAGGCGAGCAACCTGCAAACCCATTCACTCCACCAGCCAGGGAAAGAGGGAAGAGGAGGGAGAAGAAATAAAAGGGAGAGACCAGGCCCTGAATCCCCTTCCCAGGCACGGCTCCCATGACCCATGAGCTCTCACGAGCTGCTCCTCTTGAAGGTTCCACTCCCTCTGCACAGCACCCGTCTGGGCTGCGGCCTTTGCCCCATGGGCCTGGGGGCATTCAACAGCCACCTGTGAAGCTTTGCTTCACATTCTCTCTGCACGCTTTGCTTCCTTGTGTCAGCCTGTTGGGAGATTTAAAGAAAAGAGGATTTCCTTTTAGCTTTATTTGGATAAACAAACATTAAATGAGCCACTACCATTTGCTAGGTTTGTGTTGCCTCTGTGGAACGAGAGGTAAATAAACACACATTTAGTGTTCATACGGTAAGTGCCAGAGAAAATACATGCAATGTAGGAAGCAGCAGAAGTAAGGGCAGCAGGTTCCTAGCCAGACGGAAGGAGCGGGTGGCGCTGCCGGCACTGTCGGTGGAGCCTCTGCACGGGCACTTCTCACCTGCAGGTCGCGCACGGACACCGTGGCCCGCCCAGATGTGGCGAGAACCCGAGCTGATTCACAGGCAGCTCTGCCACTCCCATGTGCACTGGTCAGGGCAAGCCACTCACTGTAACAAACAGCCCTCAGTCCTCAGTAGCCTGGCACCAAGCAGCTTACTTCCTGGTCTTCACCCAGTCGGTGCACTCAGTGGGGTCCTGCTCGCCTGCCCGGCCGTGCATCTTGCAGGATCCTCCTGTTCCAGGGCCTCGCCTTCCCCAGCACCGGGTTCACAGCTGGGAACCAGAGGTGACGGGACAGCGCCCCTTGCCCTTGCCTGTGGGCTGCCTGACCCCGACTCGGCCACTTCCCTCCTGAGCCCTCTGCGCTGCTGAGACCAGGGCAGACGCCACCCACTCAGACACGAGGGGCGGGGCCTGCCGAGCAGGGCGCCTGGGGGAGTGTTGGCCACTGTCACCACGCAGCGGTGTTGGATCAGTTGGGTCGTCGCTCCTCTGAGAAGCCCAGGCCCTGCAGCAGCAGCTGAGGTGGCAATTTCCCTCTGCCGGGGCCGGGCACGCGCACGCTTCTCTTTGACCAATCAGGCGCTGTGGAGACTGCAGCGCTCGGCACTCGTTGAGCTCAGCGAGAGGCGCCATGCTGGCTTGGCTTTCAGCTGCGCGCAGGCCTGATGGCCCCAACCCACGCCCGCTGGAAGAGAGGCCGGCTGAAGAATCACTTGTGCAAAACGCTTGGCACCAGAAGGTTGGGATACGAGATTTTTCAGATTTCAGAATATTTGCATATCCACAATGAACAATCTGGAAGATAAGACTCAAATCTAAACGTGAAATTCATTTGTGTTTCACATCTGCTTTACACACATGACCTGGAGGTGATTTTACAGCCTTTTCATGGTTTTGTGTATACAACACAGTTGCACGGTATTGCATTTGTGGCATGCCTATGCTCAAAACGTTTCAGATTTCGGATTCCCAAAGCAGAGGTGCTCAACCGACATCACACACAGCAGGATTTCCTTGGTACTCTAACTCTAAGAAATCCTTCAGAGCAAAATTTTTTGGTTTTGGTACTGGGGATTGAACTCAGGATCTTGCGCTTGCAGGGCAGGGGGCAGAACCACTGAGCTAAATCCCCGGCACCTTCAGAGCAAATTTTATGCAAATGAAGAGAGTGGAAATTATTTTCGCTCTTCTTTAAACAGATGAATCCACAGTTGCCTCTCACCTTTGGGTCTCGTCCTGTCTTAGGGCACTGAGTGTTACTTTTTCTCACGCCTGGGGATAATGAAAGACAAGTCATGAGGAATGCCCTTGCCCTGCTGGTTTACTTCCAGAGTGTGAGGTCGTCCCACATGAAATACTCCAGATATGTCTCGGGGTACAACATGCCTTGAAAATTATATGCCTTCCACCCTAAGTATACTTGGGTACAAGGAACACATGTTCATGCTGTGTTGGAACATGTTCCTCTTTGCCTGTGGCCTTTTGTCTCCCTCGCTCCTTCAGAGCACAACTGTTGCAGAAAAAAAAAGAGATTAAACCTCAAAAGAATCCGGGTGTAATCGCCACACATTTGGATCTGCAGGAAAGCTTCGTCTCCAGAGCAGGCTGGATACTGTTACCCACACCACATTCGTCACCGGATCTGGAGTGGCAGTGTTTTTACAGACAGTCAGGATTTGACAAAAAAAGGAAGATAAAGGTTATGAATGTCCTGCGGCCCCCACAGTACCCAGACTCGGCAATCTCTGGCAGAGCTAATCTATGGTGTTAGAGGGTGTGGAGGCCCCAGTCTGTCCTTCTGCAAACCAAAAATGAGAACGTTGAAAAGAAATCAAAGAGCAGATATCAAACATGCACTGCCTCTCCCATCATCTGCTCTGAAGCCCACATAATCCTTCATACTTCACTCAGAGAGAGCCCTGGAGTTCGGGCCCTTTCTGCAGATTCTCTGAGGCAGTGAGGGCTTTGAAGTGGGGGCTTCTGGCCTCTCATTTCTGCCTGAGATCAAACACGGAAGTTGCAGCATGGTGCCCGCCTGTGGGGCCTCCTTCACACTCTGGGGAAGCTCTGAGCTGTCTCAGGCAGGGTGGAGATGCCTCAGGAGCTGCCTGCCCTTCCACGAAAGCCCCACCACCGCCTCTGCCCTCCGAGGCCTTGTTTCGCCCTTCCTTTGGATTCTGCTAATTCCCTCTGCTTTTCCTAAATCAAGAACTTGCTTTTCTTAGCGATACTGGGGACTGAGTCCAGCACCTTTGCCCTAAGCTACATCCTCAACCTTTAAAATTTTTTTTTTTTTAATTTTGAGACAGGGTCTCTAAATCATGAGGTTGCCCAGGTTGAGTTCAAACTCACAGTCCTCCCACCTCAGCCTCCTGGAGTGCTGGGATGACAAGCGTGTATCACCATGCCTGGTGAGGACGTCTCATGAAAGCTTGTCATGGCAAGTCTCACCTAAAAACATATTTTTAACACTTTTGTAACAGAGAAAAATAAGCCTCCATGAGTTTGAATATCCTAAGAGAAAATGCGTTTTTGCTGGAAAAGTGTTTCAGTGACAGATGGCTCTGTGGTTCCTCGATGCCATGGTGGGGCTCGCCACGTTGTGAAACTGGCGAACTCAGGTTGAACTGGCATCGAGCAGACGCAGAGCACCCAGGTGCTTGGTGAACCGCACTACTGAGCAGCACAGCCTCCACCCCAGATTCTTTGTCTTGGTGGGACCCCCAGAGCTTCGGGGACAGGTGCGCTGCAAGCATAAGCAGCCGTTCTGAGCGACTGCAGACGGCCCCGGATCAGGTCATCACGCACCGATGCCGCGAGCTGCTGTGAGATGCTTTTCTCCGTGTGTCTGCCGTGCTTCTGTGAAACGCCAATATCATTGCTCATCCTCAGGTCAGACGCACTCACTAAAGCGCCAGGCTGGGACTCTCCCTCCTGTGCGGACTCCGCCCTTGTTGCCCAGCTCCGCCCACTTCCTGTTCCTAGGAACACCGCACGTGTCCTCATCCTCTCCCATCAAGTGGCTCCTTTAAACATTTTGTTGAATCAACTAATTATTGTGTGTGTGTTCCAGGCCCTTCGCAATGAGCTACACCCACCGCCCTTTTTTCCGTGTTTCCCTGAGTCCCTGAGTTGCCCAGGCTGGACTCAAACTTCCAGTGTTCTTGCCTCAGCCGCCTGGCGTGCTGGGGTCACACGAGTGAGCCGCCCCTGGCTCACGCTTCCTTGCACTTCACCACGTGCCGATGCGACCACCTGAAAGACAGACGGACGTGCCCGTGCTCGGCCCCCAGGCTCAGCCGGCTGGGCTGACGCCGCTTGGCTTTTCCTCTTCGTTGCAACTCTCCCACGGTTATTCGAACTGAGTGTCTCCAGTTGTCCAGTTGCTCTTTGTCCTCTCAGTTTCGCTTCGGCTCCCACATCCCATAGAATCTCGCGCGCGCAGCAGTTTCGTCATCGGATCTGGCGGCGACCACAGGCTGCCTCCCCCTTGCCTTCTCCCTGGCACCGCCTTCGTTTGCAAACCTTTCTTCTTGAAAGACCTTTTTCCCTTGGTTTCCTTGGGTGCCTGGCTCTCTTCAGCTTTCTTTGCCTCTCTAGGAATGCAGTGGGATCGGAAAATCTGGCGAATGCTTACATTTTAGGATTTTACTACAGCAAGGCACCTCGCCGCCAGTCCCGCTCCGAGGACCCCACCCAGTTCCCAGTGCTGTTGTCCCATCGCTCTGGCCGCTTTCGGAAGCAGTCCCGGAAGTCTTCTTTCTGGCGTATCTTTGTTGCACTGTTGTGGCTGCCTTGGTGTCTTGAAATGATCTGAAATACTCACCTTTTAATGTCACTTTGACTTGGGGAAGAGCCAGAAGTTTGAAGGTGCCAGATGGGGTGAATGAGGCGGCTGAAGCAGCGGGAACGATGGGATAAACGCGCGTAAAGCCGGGGCAGGGCTGTGAGGGGATTCACGGCAGTGTGTCTTTTACTGTCATCATTCTCTCCATGTAGGCATTCACTGTGTATTTCCTTCTTCCCTTAAATTTCCCAAAAGAAAACCCACAACCCGTAAATGATTAATAAATGCTGGAACAAAAATAGTGCACTCATTCCCCTTCCTGCTGCTCATCATTCCTCTTCCTCAGCTCTCCCTTGCTGTGCAGGCCGCCTGCTCTCCAGCGGGGTCCAAGCCAGGACGCTGAGCCCCACCTACCTTGCATGATGTGACCCTGGAGGTCTGATGACCTCTGAGAAGTGTGCTAGCAGAAACAGGGTCAGGCCCAGTGCAAGGACCTGGAGCACCCTAGCAGGAGAGGGAGCCTACACAGGAGCTGGACTGCAACATCCGGAAGTGCGAATGCACGTGGACTTGTATAACCAATTCCTGACCCCCGGGCCCTGCCTGCTCTGTACCTTCAACATCCTGAAAGGGCCTGGTATTGCTGATAAAATGTTGGTGGCTGAAAAGATTTTCAGAAAACCCTTCAACATGTGACTCTATCCAGCAATTCTGAAATGCAACTTTTAAGCTAACTTTGAAGATCTGGGAATTCTACATCTTTGGAACAGTCAGGGTTTTGTTTTTGTTGACAAAACCTGGATGTCTGTGGCCAAATGGAGACCTCCTTGTGTATCTTTCTCTGGCATTTTGCGCGCTCTCTCTCTCTGTCTCTCTGTCTCTGTCTCTCTGTCTCTCTGTCTCTCTCTCTCTCTCTCTCTCTCTCTCTCTCTCTCTCTCTCGGAGACAGGATCAGTGAAGGAGAGGGAGAGGACATAAATGTGATTCCAGGTAGATCACAGTCACGGACATCCTCTGCCCTGCGAGTGGCCTGCGGCCTTCCGGTGTCTGACAGCCCGAGTGGGCTCCTGGGAAGAAGTGGCCCCTGGCCGGCGCAGCTCTGAAGTGCGATTTCAGCTGAGCTGTCCGAGGGTGCCTGGAGAAAGGGGAGCGAGAGGAAATACTGAGCAGAAGGCTGGCTGCGTCCCCTACTTGCCTCTGCCATCACTTAGCACAGGGCCTCCCTGTCCTGGGGTCCGGGGGTCCACGGTCCGCGCTTCCCAGCAAGCAGGCCAGGGTGGGATTATTAGACTCTGGTCCGACCTGCAGTGTGTGCGGTCTCCACTGTGGGCTGTTGGGGCAGTAAGGGGAGACAAAGAGGAAGATGACAGGCATCCCGTCTTGCTGAAGCATGAACAGGGGCCAAAATATCCGTACTGATCACTCCCCCGTGGATTTGTGCTGCTCCTTCTGCCAGGGCCCGTAAACCCCAGATGACAGAACCACCCTTGCTGGTCTCCATGAGGGAGATTTTGGGGACAGGGTCCCCAGGTCCCCAGGGCACTAACTGCAGAAGAAGCAGACAACTGAGCTGTGAGTTTCCAGGTCTCCATGTGAGGTTTCTCGGATTCCAGGGGATTTTTAAAAGTTCTGTTTCTTAGGGCTGGGGCTGGAACCCTGGGCCTCATGCATGTTCCAGGCAAGTGCTGTTCCACTGCACTTCCTGCCCTGTGGGAAATATTTGCCTTGAAGGAGAGTGGAATCCGTGAGAGCCCCAGGAGTCTGGGATCTGCCCGGAGGGCACACTCAGGGTTGTGCCTACTGGGCAGAGTTTCTCAGGGAGAGATTCACCAGCGTTGAGGGCCGATGTGACTGACCCCAACCCTCAGCTCAGACTGGGGCATGGAAGATCAGAGACCAGTGTGACGCTGTCCTCTTGCCCTCTGGCTGTGTCCCCAAGACAGCGTCACCTTTGCTGCTGTCATGTGTTTGTGTTTTCAGACATTCGCCCCTCTGGGAGGCTCTCACTGCCAAACTTGGTTATTAATGCGGACTCACCTCTCTGGGGAAGAGCTGCTTCTGCTTCACTGTGAGCTGCCTTTGAATAAAGCTGATGTCTGAATGCAGAATCAGGTCTTCAAAGCCTCTGCTCAAATTGTGGTGAGAGCAATGTGCAGCGGGTTTGACCTAGAGTCTGGGCTCCTGCTGAGATCCCGCAGGAACTTGGCCCTTCCTGATGGCCCAGCACCCACCCCTGAGCCCTGTCACATCACCCACGTGGAGGTGCAGCCACCTAGCTCCTCAAGTCTGGCTGGGGCTGCATTGGCAGGGTGAGGGGTCAAGAGCCTTGTAGGTCAGGGAAGGAAAACTGGGCTTTGGGGTGAATTAGCCAAAGAGGGGGTTACATTCCATCCCCAGGCACCAGGGCCACGGTGCGGGCTGAGCTGCTCCAACCAGGAGAGGCGATCTTGGGTGAAGCTCCACAGTTAAAAGTGTGACCCTTAGCACTGCAGGGCCTCCAGGACTGAGAGCTACAGATGTGCCTCAGCTTACAGCAGGGTGACACTGATAAACCCACTGGAAGGCGAGAATACCCTAAGTCACAATGCATGTGACACCTCCAACCTACTGAGCAGCCTAGCTCAATGACACAGGGCAAAGGAGTCCTGGCTGTTCATTCTCCTGATGGGTAGGTGGCTAGGGGACCCCAGCTTGCTGCACTGCCCAGCATGGTGAGAAAGGATCCAAATTCAGAATCTGAAGTTAAGTTTTACTCTGAGTCATCATAAGTAAGGGATGGTCTGTGTCTACAGGTAGACAATACAAATTGTGCTGGGGTGCATAGACCCTTGCACTTCAAAGTAAGTGTGCGTGTGGATGTGTGTATGTGCACACACAACAACAGGCAGCACACTGGGCTAACCTCTGAGCAGTACACAATCATTCAGCAGGTAGTTGCCGAGTCTCTGGAGAGACACTGAAAACAGGGCCTAGATCATCAGTCTGTTAGGAGAACCGAGCCAGTTACTGTCTATAAAACACTGGCAACAGTGCCTAGAATACAATAAGCACTTACTAGTAACTCTTAGTTAGATTGCTGCTTCTACTCTTTGGTGCTTTGCATATTTTTCTAGATTTTTCTGGAACCTAAGTGCTAGAGTCACTGGCAGGTGAAAAGAAACGCTACAATTCTTCCTGTCGAAGACAACTTGAGGAAATGGATGATTGAACTGTTTTAGGTGTGATTCCCTCTTCCTCGTGCTCCCTTTTTCTTCTTTCCCACTCTCCTCCTCCTCCAGCATACATCCTCACACTCCCCTTCATCCTCCTCCCTCTGCACATCTTCTTCTTCCTTTTCTGGAAAAGGGGTGGAAATTGTAATTCTATTTTAATACATTTCACACATCTATACATTTAAAAGACTATGAAATTTTAATAGTATTGTTTTGACCAATCTTACTTTAGATGTACCCATCTATTTCCACCTCATTTTTCCTTTCTTTCTGTATCTTCAACCTTCTGTTTGGGATTTTTTCTTTCTTTCTTAATTTTACATCTGAGTTTTCTATCCCTTTGGTTCTCTATGCTTTGTTCTATTTATTTTCTTATAGTTTACCTTCCAATTCACTGATGCTTTCTTCAGTTGTATCTAAATGGCTCTTGTATCTGTTCATTTTTTTAAAGTTTCAGTACGTATTTGAAGTACATAATGATTACTCATTGTGAGGAGTTGATGCATGTATACAACACATTTTAATTCTTTTACGCCCCCACCCCTCCACCCCCCCCCCGCGTCATATCGCCTCATTGAGCTTGTAATTTTGGTTTTATATTTTTCACTTTAAAATTTTTTACTTGATTTCTATTCAAGGCTTTTAGGTCATTTTTTATTCTTTCTAATTCTCTTCCAAAATTTTCAGTCTTTAAAAAACTGCCTTAAACATAGTATGTTTATTTCAAAGAATGTCTCTGGTCATTTGACCACCTGGAGCTCCTGTGTGTTTATGTCTATTTTCTGCCTTTTTATTTGCTTTCCACTTACATTATCTTGCCTTTTTCTTGTAATTGGATATCTTTTAGTTTTATACTAAACATCATATTTGAAAAATTATACATAAATTCTACAAACTTTTCCTCCAGAGTTTTTTCTTTTTTTAGGAATCTTGCTAGAACAATGGATGTGTCCAAATTATCCCAAGGTGTGTTATTACCTGTCACTCAACTGTGACATTTTTCTGAGATCTTACAAATGATATAACTAAAAAAATCAGTACACAATTCTTGTCCTCAGTGCTAATAAACAGTATAAATTTGAGTAAATAACCTCAACTTTCTAGGATCACATTTCTGTTCTTTATCGGGAAATTTAATTAGCTGACCCTTAGGGTCCCTTTCAGCTTCAAAACAGTTATTATAATTTCTTGGCTCAGAATTTTCCAAAGATAAAAGTTAGATATATCAAGAATGGAGTTGTTAAAATTGTAGAACCTTAAACATGACAAATATTTTGCACTAATCTGGCCTGTAACTGCAGCATGTTTGTTAGAGTATGTTCCCTGAGACACAAGCCAGTGGCCAATATCAATGTTCATGTCTCCAAAGACAGAGTTTGAGGAGCCTGCAACCCAGCTGGGTCATCGGGTGCCCTCAGGAGTTGGGGATAGTGCCAGCTTCTGAGAAGAAACATTTTAATGGAAGGAATTGCCAGCTCAATTCTGGAGAATTCTAAAGGCAAAAAGGGAAAGCTAATATTTCAGCTACTTTGTTGCAGTTCCCACCTCTAGAGCTGGAATATCAAAGAAAAGCAAAATTACTAAAACTGTGAAGCTTAGAGGAAGGGCCCTAAAGTTAAAACTCAGAACTTTTGAGAACAGGACCTCACTGGCATTGGTGCCTGAGGAACTTTGGAAAGGGGCCCCAGGGGCTAAAATCCAGGCCCTGAGAAGAAGCCCTCTCTGCTGATCTGGGATGGCTTGAGAGGCAGCTGGAAAAAGCTGGAAAAGCTGCCAATTGGGATCAGTGCCTGCTATCAGAACTCAGTCCTGCTGCCCAGGGAGAGCCACCATAGAAAGGGGTAGTTCTGTCCTCCACAGCCTCTCTCTTCTGCCCCAGCAGAGCCTCAGGTTGAGCCAGGGGCCAAGCGGTCACCACTCCAGCAACACAAAGCTCATTATGAAGGCTGGACTTAAACTTGACAGTGTATATTTTAACAGGCAGCATACCATCTTTGCAATCTTCCCAAAGTCTGATTTATTTTATGATGCTGTCATTGTGAATTTTTGGAGTTTTAGGATAATGGGCTGTGTCTTCCATTTTCATTGCTGTGGGACAAAATGACAGACACTTACAAGTTAAAGGAGAAAAGGGTTGTTTTTAGCTCATTGTTTGTAGAGGTTTCAGTCCATAGTTGGCTGACTCCAAGGCAGGGCCACATGGTAGAGTGTCATCACAGAGGAGAAACAGTCCATGGCGGGCAGGCAGGAAGCAGCGAAGCAAAAGCATTGAACCTTCTTTTCTCTTTTATTCCATCTAGGCTACAAGCCTATTGTTTGGTGCTGCCCACAGCCAGGGTGGGGCTTCCCATCATCTATGCTCAGAACTATGCTAAACCAATCAGTGCACTAATTTAGTTTTCACACCCTTAATCCGTATTCACACACCCTAGATCCAGCCACCTTCTAAAAGCCCCACCTGTGACAGCATGAAGCTTTGGGAAGACACCTAGGTACAAGCCATAGCAGGCTGTGTTTTTGCCCCAAGTGTGATGTTGTCTTACTTGGACATATTACACCTATGTGAGAAATGCAAGTATGCTGACACATAGCCAGAGGAAGTGACCCTTCAGAATAATAACTGAAGACAATAGCTACTTTAAGAATCAAGGTCTACTTTCTTCTGTTTTCATTTTAACCTACCTGTATTTTACTCTTTGATGAACTAACCTTTACTTATCTTGTTTGAGAACTCACATTCATTGTCTTGTAATATACTATTGAACAACAATCCTTGCCCCTATATCCTCACACTGGTGATGTTTGAAACACCAGGGAATTGTATGGAGGCTTGGAGGTATTCCATGATTCACACATTTTAAGTTGGCCTCTGTCAAAATACAGATGAACAGAGAGTAACCTGTCACCTGCAATTCGTCTGGACACTTGTAAACAAATAAGTTTCCTTTAGTTTTAGTTCACTGCAGTTCACTATCCAGAAAGCTCTTTGTTATGGTATAAGGACAGACTTGAATTGTGTTAGATGTCAAATTTCATTTTAATAAACTCTGCAGTGGTGCCTAAGTTGTTTTCATTATTGTGAAGTCTGTTATACCAAGAAATGTTTGCTGTTATTCAAGCTTTTAATTGAGTTTAGAAATCCTTACATCACATTGAGACTCAATTATAACAGTGATGTTTATTTCATAATAAATGAGTCATTTATATATGGTAGCAGGCTCAGAGTTATTCAAAACCAGCTAAAGAGAACGAGCCCTATATTTTATAAATTTAAGCTTAAAATAATCAGCATAGGCACTAGCATCCACGCACCTAAATCTACTTGCACATTGACTAAAATAGATCAATCAGCTGTAAACCAAGACCAAAGCAGAAGCACTGTATAAAGGAAGCATAGACTTCACTAGTTGTTGGGAATAGTGATAATAAGGAGAAGACCTTCAAGGCATGTAATGTCTTATACCAGCAGCTGTAAACCAGGCTTCTTCAGTGGCAAACAATAGACAGCCTATGCACTAAGTTAAAGTTAAAATTTCTCCAAAAATGTTCAGTCATTGACAGATTCTCTGGAAGGGCTAAAATACAGTCTTAAGGACAGTCCATTCAGGAACAGTGCCCAAATCACACTTAGAGCTCTTCCGGGAGAAACACAGTGGCCCTCCCACAGGACACAGGTGCCAGAAACTGTCCCTATGATACTGAGTTCTAGTCTCTGCCATTAGAGATGTGGCCGCTTCAGTCTCTGCAGCCCTCAAAAGACTCTGCTTCCACTCTGGGTTCTGGACACACTTCCTTCTGATACAGTCGTACAGGGCTGCCCCCAGGGCTGATTGCCTGGGTCTGGAACAAATCCCCTGCGGGGGCGAAGGGGCCAGAAAAGCATGTTCCTCCCTATGGGAAAGGCTGAAAGAGCAAGTCTGGAAGGCATTGACTGCAAAGGTAGAGGACCCTCAAGCCCAGAAAAAAATGTTTAAATGTATTGGTCTGTTGAAGGGAATAGGAAATGCTTGTGTCATCTCTCAAATTCTGGCACTTAGCATACAATATCTCAGGGAGCTGATGAAAAATGCAAGTTTCTGAGTCCTATCCTCAAATCTTATACATCAGAATCTCTGCAGAGGAAATAGCTCCTTGCATTTCCTCAGGCTCCTTAGGTGACTGTGACACACACTGAATGTATCTGCCTCACAGAGTTTTAACGAGAGCACAGAAAGTTACTACATGAAAAGGCACTCAGCAAATGGCACAATATAAGTGTCAATTTAAGAAAAGGGGCAAATGTGGCTGAGATGGCTGAGGACATGAATGTGCAACCCGGAACTCCTTTAGGTCTGTAGTCAAATTGCCTCAAATCCACATACCGGAGGTGGGGTGATTTAGATCAGTAGCAATGCAAATGACAGCAATTTGAAACCTGAAAGCAATTGCATTACTTTAAATTCTATAATTTCAGCTAGACTACTGTCAGTACTATTTGCTTAATTTAAATGCATTGTTTATCCTTACCCTGTGAATCATTCCTATCATTTCCAAGTGAGGGCAGCCACAGAGTCTAGATACCTGCTTTTCTTTCAAATCTCCCTTTCCCTTAGTGAGCAATCTTAGCGAGTTATCTTGGTTCTCCTCAAAGATCTACTATTTTCCAAATAAACATTTAAAAAATAAATAAAGCTGTCAGGTAACGATACACATGGCTGGTCTTCCTGTTATTCCAGTACACGGTTGTTTACCAGGCAAAATGTTGGAAATGGCAGAACTGAGAGTCATCAATTATGACACTGTGGCTGCTACTAAGACACCACCGGGATGAGGGGCCAGGAGCCAGGCCATTGCTGGGGGCACTGAGCAGCATGAGAAGGATCGGCAGGCCAGGTGACCTTCTAGGGTCACAGTCACATAAAGCCTGTCTTTTACCATCATCTCTGGGACAGGGCAAATGGAAACACATGTCTTTCCCTTCATGTCTCAAGATAACCTCAAGTCATTGCATTTGTTCTCTGTTGCTGCATAGAATGTCGTTCCAAGACTGTGAGACTTAGAAACAACAAACACTTAATATCTTGTAGAGTCTGTGGTTTTGGCTCTAAAAATAGGCTTATTTGCATGGTTCTGGTTCAAGGTCTTGAAGGAGGCTGCAGTGAAGCCATTGGCCAGAGCTACAGTCTCACCTGCAGGTCTGATGGATGAAGATCTTTTCCGAAGACCACTCCTGTGGTTGGTCACAGATGTGGCAGTTCCTCAATGGCTGTCAGCCCGAAGCTTCAGTTCCTCACCAGAAAGGCCTCTCTGTAGGGCGCTCTGCATCACGGCAGTTTGCTTCCCATGGAATAAGAGGTTCAAGAGTTAGAGCAAGAGAAGCAGTTTAGAAAGATGCTGAAGACTTTACACCCTAACCGTGGCTGTGACGCCCACCGCTCTGGTATTCTGTTAATCTCCCCACATGGTACCAAGTGTGGTGGAAACACGCAAGGTTGTAAACACCATAAGCAGAGTCATCGAGGCTGTGGGACCACCTGACACAGTCATCCTCTTGTGGGAAACCCTTTCAATTATTTCCTTGGTGTTTGTTGCTATCTTACTTCATCTGTATCCAAGTACTGGAGGTGAGGAAAGGATCCAGAGTGAAGCAGGGATTTTACAGCACTGAGGCCTCTCCCCACGAAGCCTCACTCTCCAGGACAAGGGTCCTTACAAGAGAGGGCAGCCTGCAGCAGACATGGAGCAAAGAGGTTGTGCCTACATCAAGCATGGAGCCAAGAATCACTGGATTTCTAATCTAATTTTTATTGGTACATTGCACGATGAGTTTAGGCTAAATGGACATCCAAGGAGCCTCTTCAGCTTCATGTTTCCAAAGGACTGTGTGCGAAGGACCGACACAGCAGGAGGAAATCCGGCAGGGCTCCATGACCGCGAGGATCCTGGAGTTGGCCAAGGTGGTCTCGCGGGCTTACGCCGTCTGGGCTGAGTCCGAAAGGGCCGAGGATGGAGTCTAGTTAGTTCTTGGTCTCCTCGGCTAGGAGTGACCGTTCACTGTGCCTTGGTGAAGAACAAGCAAAGTGGCTTTGAAACTGCAAAGAGTTTTTCTTGAGTCCATTTCAAGAAAAAGATGTGGACTTGGATTTCTTCTTTTCCTTTGAAAATTGTATGTAGTTTACATTCTTGTCTGTGTGGTCATATTTATTTTTTTCCTGTGATTCCTGTTTCCTCTTTCTTGAAAATTGGTGTTTGTACTACTATCTACCCAGAAAATCCACTTTATTTAAAACCTCTGTGGTTTGCTCCTGTTGGGTGACAGTAGGCACTTGGGCAAGACCCCGGAAAAACAGCATCTTCTTCAATTGCTTCAGAATCAAAATCACCCGGTCTTGAAAAGTAGGAAGGGTAAAAATCATGATGAATTTGCTTTTGTCTCCCCTACATTTCTACTTTTCAAATGGTGAAGTTTTAAAATCTTTTTTCTCACTTGATTATTCCCAGGTGTGCAGTTGTGTGAATAGTTTCTCCACCTCTTCGCAGAGATGGCTGTGAAATGGGCAGCCACATTCCAGTCGGGGTGACAACTCCCCCAGGAAGCCCTGTGTTTGAGGCTCTTCTGGGGGGCAGCAGCAGCAAAGGCTCTGGGGTCCTGGTGCCAACGTGGAACCACGAGCTCCAACCCAGGCCCACTGAATAGGAATCTGTATGGGGGAAGATGTCCAGGTGATTTAGGAACAAGGCTGAGCAGCTGTGTTTCGGAGCTGGCCCCGGGCAGTGCCTGTCTCCCGGGCCTCCGAGTGGTGTGTGCGCATGCAGTATTCACAGCCAACAGCCGGGGACGCTGCCGATTTGAGATTTTGGAGATCTCCTTGTCTCTGTCTCACCTGCACTAGCTCTATCTTTTTATTTTTCTATGAAATGTTGAAACAATTGAGGCTTGTTTTTGTTTTTCCCACTCACTTGGAGCTGAGCGCTTTCATCTTTGCTTCAGCCGGTTTCCTTCAAAGCTAAATATTAAACAGATTGGTCTTCTGACAGCTGACCCTAAATGGGGACACGTAGTGGCCTTCACCCTGCGGGTAGAGAACCCAGCCGACAAAGGTGGAGGAGAGACAGGACGGAGCCAGTTCCGTCCCCGGGGAAGCCCCCAAGTTGTGTCTAAGCCTTTGTGCAGCCCAACAGCCAATAGCCAAGAGGCCCATGGCTTCTGGAAGGCATTCTTGCAGAAATTCCCTTTTTGCCAGAGGGTGAAAGGGTTACTAATTGATTTTGTCTGCCTTTCAGATGGACTTAGAGAGACACAGAGTTTGAATTCTAACAGAGGTAACATTTTTAGATATTGGAGCAACCTTTTTGTGTCTCATGTGACCTAGCTTTGCATGCTAGTATCTATGTATCTACCTTTCTATATCAGTGTGTCAATTTGTTAGGTAAATAGGGTCAGTAACTTTAATCAGATTGGTTGACAATATTTAAAAAAACATATTTGCATCAAAGACTGCTGTCTGTTCACAGCAAGTGAATCGGAGAAAGCTAGCTCTTCCCCAATGCTTTGACAGGTTGGCGGCCCCAATTGGCACTAAAGAAATGGACAAAGAGCACAGATCTCAGATCTCTGGCCAAAAGGAAGCCACCTTGGTCCCTTTTTTCTGCTTGTAGGATTTGTGCCTCAGTACAATGTGCTATTAGCCTCAAGTCTGTGAGTGTCAGTCAATACATAAGAATATGGGAGAGATAGAGAAAAAAGAAAATTGACAGATACAACGTTAACCTGACCATTTGACAGTGACACGACAGCAGGAAGAACTCTGTGATATTATACGAAAGAGCTGAAATGCCAGTTTCTGAAAAGAGATAATTGTTTTAAAAGACACGGAAAACTCAGCCAGTGTTCTAATCATTCCCAGTCATCAAAGTTTTTCAGAGAAAGAAAATCCTGAGAGCCAGAAAGGCTACCCATAATCTGGAATCAAAAAACCTGGGGTCAGAATGAAAAGCTGGTAAAGAGGGATCTATTTGCTTGATTAAAAGGAAAACTGTAGAGAACCCGGAAATTGTGTTCACAAAGTTTTCTTAAGCCCTGTGACTTCACTTTCATCCTTTCTTTGTTGTTGTGCTCCATGTGAATGTTGTTCTTTTGATTATTTTTTTGAAAACTGAAAAATATGGTCTTATATCCTCACCCAACATGTGAGCCTTTGGAAATAAATAGTGAGAAAGTGAGAGCATCTCTCCTTTAGCGTAACTTCAACAAAGTTTGGGCTTAAGAATTCTTCATACGTGTGTGTGTCAAAATGCAAAATACATTGAGTTACAGGTCAGATTGGCTTCCATTTGAGATTCATGCATGGTGGCATCTCCATTCTTCAAAACAGAATGACTGTTCCCATTGGACAACAGGCAGGCAGAGGGCTTATAAGATGGAAACAAAGATGAGAATAATAGAAGAAAAAATCATACTATTTCAAATCACTTTAAAGGGTTAAAGCAGAGGAGACTTCCTTATTACTCTGACCCAGTGATTCAGGAAAACCTGTTGTATTTTGGAGACCTCTTTGTACTCTTGAAATTTCATTTTGACAGTGTAGGTGCTTGTGAGAGTGACCTGGTGTTGGTTTGCTCTGGTGTGTTGGCTCCTGGAGCAGGAACTCGGGCCAAAGCAATGACTTCTTGAAACATTGTTTAACATTTGTGCCATAAAGAAAAAACGAAGACTATTTTGGGTTTTGCTTTTTAATTTAAACTGTACCACATGATTTTGTGGACACTATGCAGCCTAGGACCATTACTGCACAGAGGGTTAATCTCTCAAGGGGCAGGAGAGACTGATGGTCAGGGTTGTGTCCCTCATTGCTGAGGCAGAGCTGCTGACGGCAGTGAGTGGGAAAGTTACAACTGCAGGGGAAGATCTTAAAACTGGGAGGCAGACTGTTCTTTGGGAGAGAGAGAGAAATACAGATCTCATTCAGAGCGCTGACACAGGTATTCCTCGTTTAAGGACCTACCCGTTTAATGACTGTTGGGACCTGAGACCCACATCCAGAGTTACAACTCAGGAACGTGCGTGGCCATGTGGCTTCCTGGTGGCCTCTCTAGAATACTGCACCGTCATTTCTGCCAATTGTGCTGCACAGTATAGTGCTGTAGTTTTATGTTCTGTTATACATTAGTGTACTGCATGTAAGTGTTACGTAGATGAAAGCAAAGTCATCAAATTGGAGTTTCCTTTGACCCTTTCTTTGTTCTTAATATTGTAATGTGCACAGTACATACAATTCCTCATTAGAGACTTAGTCGCAGGAATGGAACTCGGTGGTTCATTAAGAAATGCCTACTGCATTCCTGTCTTGCTTTAGTACTTCACCTTCACATTATCTTTCTGTAATTTACATATTATGGTAATAGCCCCTAAATCTTTCTGGAATGAGGCAGATTACAAATTAATTATTATGATATTTACCTGTTCAAGATTAATTTTTATACACATATTTTTTAAACCCAAAGCTATTCTTGAGTTCAGTAATCCTCAGCTTCATATCTGCTGTTTAAAAGCAAGGGCTCCTCCTAGTGATACTACTAAATCATGCTCATTCCAGGTGCATTTGTTTCCTCCTTACGCAAGTTCAGCGTCCTTAATAAGCACTTACTGGGAAACAATTCACTTCAGAGGCAAAGGGCGGGCAAGTGCACTTTAGGGGAGCTGCAGGGACTACCTCCGGCCACTAGGGGGTATGTGACTAAATTCTCTCCCCAAACGAGGAAGGTCTCTTGCGGACCAGTTGGGTTCGTTATATTCAGTAAGTCATTATTTCCCTATTTTTACGATTTTTCAAATCCTCTTTAAAAGAAAAAAAAACAGCAATGCTCATTAGTATTACACTGGAACTAATAATAATAGGATCGTGCTGCCTGCCCAGAAAGGTGCTCTAAATTCCCAGCAAAAGAGGGAAAGAGTGAAAATGTGAAACGGACGCCCTTTCACCTACCCTTGTCAGACTTTGTTTTCCTACCTTCTGCCTTAAAGATGAAATGTAGCTAAAATCGCTACTGCTCACTGCCACCAAGCCCTGCACTCAAGGCCCAGTTAATTCTCTTGGATAAGGAGAGAAGTGAACCAGGTTGCTGGAGTGGGGCGGGCCCGTCTGTTTTTTTTCCCTCTCGTGAGCTGTGCTTATTTTTAAGTGGTGTCACTCCGGCCCGGAACAAGACATGGCTGCCTGTCTGAATGTAGTGAAGCAGATTTTATAAGGCACCACCTTCCTCAGCCCAGGAAGAGGCCGTGGGCCGCACCGGGTAAGACAGACAGGTGCTGGGGACCTCGGGGCCGCGCAGAGCAGGACAGTGCAGGGCCCAGGCTCATTGGATCACCGGAGCCCTCTCTTCTGAGGAGGCTGTCACCTCGTGAAAAGTCACGTCTGGAAATGGCTTTGAAGAGAAGCACTGTAGGCCGAGCGGTTGTAGCTGAATTTAAGTAATGTTGAGTGGAATATAAAAGTGACACACCCTCCTGATAATTAGCTTTGTCATTCTAGGGTTTATTCAGAGTTTCAGTCACGCTCTGACTTGCAGCTCTGCATCTAACTTCCATGCTTCTTGTTGAAGGGCTAGGGGCTGTGTGGGGCAGCAGGGAATCCCAGAGCAGGGGAGATTCCTCTGTGAACAGGCGGGTTCTCAAAGCAGCCTCGGTCATTTGGACAGGCAGCTCCTGCCACACAGAGCAATTACTGAAGAAAGGGCTTCAGGCTTTGCAGATGTCACCTTCTTTAGTGCCCCCTGAGATGGAGTGTCAGAGCAGGGCTGAGTTTCCAGGTTGGAATCTTTCCAAGATAAGCTTGCTTATCTGTCCAACAAGTCTTTCCAAGATAAGTGCGCTTATCCTGGTATGTGAAGAGGAGGGGAAGCGAGTCAGAGCCGCAGATATGGACAGAAGGCAGGGGTTCTGCCTATAAATCACGGAACCCTCTCTGCCAAGAGGGCAAAATGGCAAAGCACTCAGGATGGCTGGGGCCCAGTAAGGGCCCGGCAGAGTGGCGGCTGAGACAGCGTTCCCTCCCTCGCTGGCCACTGCCCTGGTCCTGTGCATGCTGCCACCCCTGAGTCCTGGGCACCGAGAGCTGGGCCAGGGTGGAGAAGAGAAGCTGAACATCAGAGACAATCCTAAGAGTGACTTGAGTAGAGGCCAGGTTTGATCTTTCCCATGTGTCTGCCTTCCCTTCTGGCATGGGACTAGGGTGGCCAGTGGTCGGGCCAGGACCTCCGGAGGCAAAGGGGAAGAAGGACCCGAGGTCAGCGGCATGGCCGGACTGCCCAGGGTAGGTTTGTTCACCCCTGTCCAACAGGTTTGTATTTCCTGGCACCCTCACTTCCCTGAAGTGCTCAGGGTGACCAAACAGAACAGAACAGAACTGGAGGAGCCCACAGAGAACCCGTTCCAGGCTAGCTCCACCCGCTACCCCTTTCCCTCGGACGCCCCAACTGCACAGAGGTCACCATCTTCAAGGTTGCTGTGAGCTCACCATAGGCTGCCCATGGCCGGCGCATCCGTCTGTCTGTCTCCAGAGACGTCTCCGGCATGTTTACGAAATAAACTGAGACTCCAGTTTCACAATCCAGAGTGCACCTAAAAATAGAAGAAAATTTGTTCCGAGATAATTTTGTCTTAAAACAGCAAGATCAACAAAAGATAGCTTCAGGGAGCTGGTGGTCCAGCCCAAAGCCTAATTAACGAGACCCTGAGCCGCCTGCCAGGGTCCCTGTGGAGTTCTCTTCCCATCACCCGACGCTGAACCCCCGGAGGGACAGAGCCTGGACGGTTAAAGCATTGACTTGAAACCTTCTCGGCCATGCCAGGGCTCGGTGGCACTGTTTACTGAACTATCTCCAGGCAAGGAGAGGCCCAGGGCCCAGTGGGCTGGAGGGCTTTTCACGAACCCCAGAATGCTGGTTGCCAGACCTCCCTTCCCCTCAATTTTTGAGTCCCTGCATAATTCCCTGGAAATGCAATCCAGACGTTCCTGATTCAAGTGTATTTCAACCCATCACACTATTGTTTTCAAAAGACATTTAAATGATGGCTATCCAGGGGGAGCCTTTAGTCTTTATCCAGTCCAAACTCCTGTAAATCAGGTTCCCAAAGGTCACCTTCGGCTGACTTGAAGTCTACCTCATTCAGTCCTGTGCTTGCCAACTTTTCCCTACTAGGCCTTGGTAGATTGCTTAGAAGGCAGGAGGAAGAGTGCTGGCATCTGCATCCGGGGTCCTAGCCATGCTGGCTGCTGCTGGGCTGACAGATTGGGATCACATAGGTAGGTGAGGAGGTGGCAGTTCAGTTTAGGAGAGGGGCTAGAAAAGGAAAACACAAAAGCAAAACTGAATAGCAGCTCCTGAGTCCTTGTGGCATGGTGGCAAGCACCCTTCTTCCAGCTGACAGACACAAGGAAGGGGCGGCTGTTATGTCAACGGATGATCCCCAGCTCCCCAAACACAGCCCAGATTCTGCACTGAGATTTAAAGTCATAGAGACCCTGATTTGAATCCAGATTCTGCCCTTTTCCCTACTAGATGTATGACTTGGATGAGCTACTGGAATTCTCTGAACCCACTGCCTCATTTTTCAAAGGGAGGTAATAATATCTAACTTGGAGCTTCTAGCTAATGTTTACTGAATACTCACTATATGCCGGATGTTGTGCTAAGAACTTTACGGGGCTTATTTCATTTTAGCCTTACATTTCCTTATTCTGCAGGTGTGGGGACTGAAACGTCCATGTACGAAGCAAGTAGAGTGCAAATCTAGGACATACGCAGAGCCCTTTCCGACACCTATCCCTGCGAATGTGAAATGAAATGACAGATGTACAAGGCAGGGCTCCTAGCGGAGAGGAAAGAGAACCCACGTCATGGGGAACAGAGCTTCTGTGTGCCGCCGTGGCTTGCCTCACTGTCCAGGACCGTCCTTTCGCTTGGGCTTGAAGGCTCTGTGGCCCTGAAGGTCCTGCCAGAGGATCCCAGGGACCTGTGCATGTCTGACCAGAGGAGAGTCCTGTGCGCCCGGAGAAGCCTCTCCCGTCCCCGAACGGGGCACACACAGGAGGTGAAGGGGCCGGTGCCACCTGGACAACGGGAATTTTCCAAATCAGTTGATGAAGCTGATGGAGCAAAACCTGCCTCATACAGACCCCAGACCCTTCCCACAGGGAGGCCCTGGTGCAGCCGCATCATCACTCTGGAAAATGGCGAAGGGAGAATTTCCTGTTCAGTTCCTCAGTTGTGCCCAGGACAAGGTCTCTACAGATCTCAAAAACAAAGCAGTCGGTTGCATTTCACAAGGCCGATAATAAGGGGTCCGCACAACCCACATTTTCTGCCTCTGGCCTTCCTCATTTGATCCCCTCCTTCATTTCTGATGTAGAAGAAATGTAATTTTCTGTACAGATCGTGTTCTAAAAGTCTCTGGTTAGGAAAAAGAAACATATTTGCGGGACTGAGCTCAGATAAGAAGGGACACTTCAGTCATGACAGATAAAAAAGGAGGCAGAGAGGAGCTGAAGGCAGGAATGGTTTTCTTTCTCCTGTTTACAGCAGACTCTGAGGGAACAAACTCCACAGCCCTGTGTGTATCACAGACACTGAAGGACACGCAGGGCTTCCTGAGAGGGCCACTCCCATAGAGCGAGTGAGTCCAGTAAACACAGCAATCTCTTTTTCTTACCAGGGAGAAAACATGAGGTGGTTTCAATGTCTTCCCCACCCCCAGAAGCACGATGAAACGTATGTTTGGTCTCATAATCGTATCAACACTTATGCTTGACATGAATCCTAACAACGAGGACCATAGCGACTTTGACAGAACACGTGTTTTGTGGCAGGGACTGTGCCGGACACGCGGTGTGAACTGCATCATTTAATCGCCTCCTGTTTTGAGTGACTGTTCCAGGAGCACATAGATGCCAGACAGACTGGGTCTGCAGGTCTCTTTCGCTTGGTGTTGGATGGAAGCTGGGACTTCCTGGATCCAAGCCCACGCCCCGGCTCTGAGCCAGCCCCTGCCTCTGGCCCTCTGCGTGTCTTTTTGCAAATCTGCAGTAGTCTGTCCTGATGGCACGGACAGGTCAGGAGAGAAGGCAGAGGTCCTGAGGTGGGCCGGAACTGGCATCCGCACAGCACTTGCTCCAGTCTGGCACTTCCCATGTTTTGGCCTGGCCGTGTGTACATAATCAATAAGTAGCTGACCGGGACCTAACACCAGTGGATTTGCCCTCATAGTTCACTTGTGTTTCCCCAAATGGACTTGCTGTCTCGTTATTTAATGTGAATGTTAAAACTTAAAATAGATATTAACATTAGATTTAAGAACCATTTAATCCTAAAGGCCTAAAGGTAACTAAAACAATATTGGGAATGGAACTTCAAACATTCATGCTCTGGTTGCATATTACTGTATGAGAAGTGACCCCAAAAGGCTGTGGTTTAAAAATCCCAATGCGCTATTATGATGTTTGTGATCATGATTCTGTGCGTCAGAATGTGAAACCCAGTGCTGTGGGATGGGCCACTTCTGCTCTGCAATAGTGGGACTCCCAAGGGGGTTACTGACTAGCTGGGGATAGGACGGCTAAGAGCTGAGGGCTCCTCTCCTCTCTCTCCTCTCGTTGCCTTTCTCACACAGCAGCTCGAGGCTCCAAGAGCAAGTGTTCAGAGCAGCTAGTGGCCTGCCCCGAGTCAAAGAGAAGGGCCCTGCTTCTCAGGGGGAGGAAGACTGAAGAAGTGGGCACGGTTTTCAATTCACTGCTGTTAAATTTCAACATTTTCCAAATATGCTGATGCTGCCCAAGTCACTGATGTTAGTGTGACGAGCTACAAAGCCAGTGGGTTCCCTCAGGCATTGTGCAGACCTGTCACTGCCTATCGATACCGGTGGTATTATCGGCACCCGTTATCCTTGGGGGTTTCTGTACCTGTGTGTGAAGATCTTAGAATGTATCTCAAGAAAGAATCAACTGTCATTTAATGGCAGCTGCCCACTGTCCAAAGACAGTGCACCTGAGTAATATTCCCTTCTATCCCAGGGTTCCCTTCAGGTATTGTGCCCGTTTCAGAGATGTGGAAGCCAAGACAGAGACCTGTAGTGGTTTCTAAGTACAATATTAGTGCCTCCAAATCTCTCCAACACTCAGGTCAGCAGTGACTCTAGCCCACCTCGCACTCCACATGGAGGAGGAGTCCAACCTTTGTAGATTCTCGAAGATTCCATTTCTCCTAGTTATCCATAGTTCTAATTCCCATTTTACCTCATTCTCCATCTGTCAGATCTTACCTCCTCTTGCCGGTCACTTCTTTCTTCTCTACCTTACCCTCTCCTACCCTCCATGGAAATCTTAGTCCCCTGTTCATTAATTCCATAGAATCCCTTTCAAAACAAGACCATTTGGATGGTATCTGAGCTGTGTGGAGGGTTTGAGGCTAAAGAGATCACATTCTATCCAGCAGAGAAATGACTTAGTTAGGTACAAGAGAGTGTTATTTGGGAAAACATATACCAAAGCCATGCCTGTCTCTGGGAACTTGTCCCTGGCTGCCCACTGGCACCATGAGGTCCCTGCCAATGCCAGGCAGCCTTTCTGCCTCTGGACCTCCTCACAGTGCTCACCTCACTCACCTACTGGACGCTGAAACTAATTTTCCACCCCCAGCTTTATGCACAGCAACGAGCTTCCTCTTTGTCTTGCCCTGGGCCATTGCTGAAATACACTCACCTGATACGGTCTCCTTCAGCAGCCAAGAGATCGCCAAAATGTTTTTATGCACAATGACATTTCTCTCCTTAATAATCCTACTGTTACCTTTTATTAAAAAGATGATGCTGCCAACATTCGTGTAATGGACTGTCTTTGGGTCTATTTCTATCAGCATGAACCTATGTAAAATCTAAAGTTTATTTAGCAAATAAAATGGCCCTGCATGTGATCCATGTTTAACGAATAGGTGAAGGATGAATAAAGGTGTGTTAATGAGTAAGGAGCCCTAACATGACCGGCAGAGAATGCCTCAGTGCTGAGTTTCACCTTTTGACAAAGAAACTAGCCAAACAGTGACAATAAACTAGCAAAATAGTGAAATACAGTGAGGGAAAGCATGAAAATGCATTGGAGTTCATGAAACACAGGTAAAGGGATCAATGTAGATTAATCAAGGGGCATAGAATGACAGGAAGAAAAACCTGCAGAAAAGCATTGGTTGGTTCTTTTAAAATGTACTTAATACATACTTGAAAGAATAAATGCTTTAATAAATCTTTCAATGATTGGCATAGTGTTACAAATATTGAGAAATCATAATGCTCTGAGAGATTTTCTAAGGAACTAGAAAGGTGACTATTCTTAGAATTTTGACAAAGAAATATTTAAATAAGGAACCGCCATCCAAGATGCAACAGGCTAAGGGGAAAACAATGGAATCCTTTACATACACAGGAGATCAAATGCAGCAGGCCCCTCCCTCTCTGGTGAGCTCTGCTCTCCTTGGTGCTCAGTCTGGGGTGGTGGGGCTGTGCAGTTTGGCTGAGTGACTCTGTTAATGAGATGGTGGATTTTAGAAACTGTGGTATGAAACCTCGCCCATCTTTAGCTCCCTGAACAATAGTCCTTGGTTTCCACTCGGTACACAGCGTGGGCTGCTCTGTGGAAAAGAACTTTTCCCACAGTGCCAATTAAGCCCATTTGGAGAACAGAGTCATTTTCTCCCCCAGGGCTCAGGGTGAGCCCCCTGGGAGCCCACTGGATTTCAGGTCCTGCTGCTGAGCAGAAACCTAAACTGAGGGTGCAGAAGGGGCGCTGCCGAGCCTCCTGGCTCCCGGGCCCGTGTTTTAAATTTAGCTTTCCTTCTCCATGTGGATAATGAGGGTCATTATCTCACTGATCCTCAAATCAAAGGAGACCAAGTGAGCAATAGTTCCAGTGATAAACTGCAATGACACAAGAGAAAACTTCTTTCCGTATCAAATTAAGCATATTTGGGGGCCTTTTGCTTTGTAAAATATTATCATAACTAGTTTTGTAGATCTTTAATTTAGAATACTGTCTTCTCAGAATTTCTAAAACAAACCAATTCAGAAAGTCAATGGCATTCTTTGTCATTGTTTTTTACTCAAAACAAATAAAAACCAACACTTGCGGAAATTGAAAAATTGATGTTAAGGCAGAGTTACCTTCTAGGAAATCTAGACTATACACTGCCTGCTGTCTTGAGATGGTTTCTAAAGAGTATGCCAATTTGATGATTCCCAACCCTATGGGTGGCCATTTTTCACTTTCCTTGAATTTATTTTTAGTATTGTGCTTCCAGGTTTTGCTTGGGGATGAAAAGAAGCATGTTAAGTCTTTTGTTTTGTTCATATAAGGGCTCATTAGATGCAACTTCCTTAAAAATAAAAATCAGGAAAAAGCAAGTCTCTTCTGAAGTACTGAAATGCTCTCTTTCATTAGGCGCTGCAGACAATATAACCCATTGTTTTTCCCCTTTCCCTGAACTGCCAGGAAGCTCAGAATTACATTTAATGTTCAGTTACAGTAGCTATTTTAAACCTCCCTTTTTATATGCTTCTTGATTTTCTGTCTATTTTAACAACCTTATGTGTACATGTATTTTATTGAAAACTACTAAAATGTTTTGTGGAAGAAGGAAGAGCATAAGTTGTTCTTTAAAAACATAAAAACAAAACCTGCTAATTACACTGGAATGTGTGGGTTTATTTAGATGAAATCCACAGGTCAATCACAAAACCTTAAGCTGCTTTGGAGAACTGTCTCCATACATGCACTGTGTCCTTGTGCATAAAATCAACAGACTGAGAAAAGCAGACCCTTTGCAATTTAATTTCTTAATTTGTCTTCTTGATGTGAAAGCAGAAACTTCTTTCTCTTTCTTGCCTCTTTCTCTCTCTTTGCCTCTGAAGACACCTTGGTGGGACCCTTCCGTGACATACACAGTTCTAGACATGAGACATGGAGGAAAGAGATTATTTGACGCCTTTCTCTCAAGAGAGACATGGGCTAGTTAGTGTCTATTGAGGTGTAAAGTGTCATTGGGTCAGACTTCCTGGTAATGATATTAAAAATCTACTACCTGATACTGCAAATTCCAAAGGCCTAAGAGCACTGTCAGAGAAAGCCAACCAGATTACTCTAAAGCCTCAGAAACAAACATTTGTGTTTCAGTCAGGAGCAGAGGCCTGGGAACGAGAGAAGCCATGGAAGTGTTTAAATTAAACTCCTTTGCCCATTTTGAAGCCCATTCTTAGACCAGCAGCACACTGGCGGGTTCTTAAACCCCTTGTAATCAAATCATGTGGTAAACAATAGCTTTTAACAACGCTCTCCTGACTTAGGAGCAGGATCTGATACTGAAGCCCAACACTTCCTTTCAAAAGAACAGCCCAGAATCGGTCTTTGTAACAAAGAGCCTTGGGAACACATCGAGAAAGGTCACTTAGGAGTTTGTGGAATTGGTAACCAATCAGGGAGCTTCAGGAGGAAAAGAAAAACACAACGGTCTGCATTCAGTGAGACTTAGATAACCTTTTGGAAATTCTAATAAACCCAGAGTGAAGTTATTTGAAACCCCAGTAATAAATAAAATGGCCAAATTCCATTCATTCCTGGGACTTGCCAGACAGGTCCTTATCTCTAACACACACCAAAACACCTCAAATCCCTGAAGCCTGTCTGCCAGCCCTGGGTCACCCTGGCACGGGGAAGGGGAAGAAATCTCTTATGAGCCTTATCTTTTACGATTTGTGCTTTCTACCAAATCCATCACCTCTCACTCTATCCAAACTGGAAATTAAGGAAGGCAGGTTTCCAGATGGCAGGGGTTACTGATGTTAGGCATAAATATATACATGAAATAAAAACAGAAACAAACAAAGTCAAATTAAAACAAGCTCCTGAATATGCAGTTCCCCTGCCTCTCTCTAAATTAACAACAGACTTGATAATTCAAAGATAACTTGCCAGGGCTTTGAGTGTCTTTTGAAAAGGCTAGTTATATACTAGTACTTCTTAAAGTGTAAGAACATTCGGTCTGTAGTAAGGATTATTTAAATATATAGGCAAAGGAATTTTCAACACAACTACATGTTTTTGTAATATATGACAACATCACACACACCAATAAGAAATCTGCTGTTAAGATATGTTCTTATAATCCGCGTCTGTGATTTCTCCTCAGCGTGAGAAAAGTGATGGGAAGTTTGTCACCTGGCATGGGAAGGAGAGAAATGACAATTTTCTGTCTCTAGAAATGTTCATTTGACTGGCTATTCCTTGGCCTCTCCCTGTCCCGTCAACAGTGCCCTGTTCCTCTCCAGCTAGACGCGCCTGCCTTTTCGGGCTCACAGCGCTATGTTATCAGGCAGATTTGTCTTTAAATAGCATGAGCGCTAACTCTGCCACCTTGTTTTCTCCTAATTTTCTTCTGGAGTTTCCCCAGTGGTGCTAACCTTGAAATAACAACCTTCTCGCTTAAACCAAAGAGAAGAAACTGATAAAAAGTGCAGTTCCACTGTGCAAGCACAAGGACCCGAGTTCGGTCCCCAGTACCAAAAAACAAACAAACAAACAAAAGCAGTTCCTTTCTTACAAACACTAATTTCCTGCTAATAAAGCAATACATACTTTATTGAGTGAGTCAATTAAATACCATTGGTTTGAGAATTTATGGTGTCACCATGGACTGATAGCTCTTTTCTTAATGCGTGATGGTTATGTTTGTTCGGGGAACTGGTTTCTATCTATCTATCATCTATCTATCTGCATCATAACTTGATCATTTTTGATCCCTTTTACCCCGTTCCTTGCCTTCCATCCTCTTGCTTTGCTAATCTCCTTCTTACGTCCAAAATGTCTGCCATCTATTTTCCTACCGCCCCTCCTTTTACTCTCTGTTTGTGCTGTGGACTTCCATACGTGATATCTGACTTCCCGTGTCTGACTTCTGTCCCCTAACGAGGCCTCCAGGCCCGTCCATTTTCCCACAGAAGCTGTCCGTGCTGTGGCCAGCTCTGCCCGGGCTGTGCAGGGTGCTCACGTGGTGTACAGGGACACCGGGGTCCATGCCATCTGCGTACGAGGTCGGCACCTTTCAGTGTATTTGATGGCTGAAGGCCCGGATACCGTGGGATAGCCAGAGCCTCACACCCGGGAAGCCAGTGGTGCCCAGCGCTTTCTCCCGCACCTTCCCCAGTCCCAGCTGCGCGTCTGTGCTCTGGGCCACGTGGACTGGCTGGCTGGGCCTCTGCTCTCTGCTGCTCCTGGACCTCTGGTTGGGCTCTGTAACCACTTCCGTCCTTGCTGGCTTGGCAGTGACCACCTTCTCACTCCTGCCAGTCCAGAGGTGCCTCATCCAGCTTCTACTTCCTGCCCTGCCTTGGGATAATGTCCTTACGTTACGCTCCTCTCTGTTGCCACTTTTCAGCTCCTCTCTTTTTCTGACAGTTGAGAATTTATGGTTTTACTGTGGACTGATAGCTCTTTCTCATTAGTGTGTGTTTGTGGTACATGACAGTTATGTTTGTTTGGGGAAATTGGTGCGTATATGTTCTTATTCTTTCAGCTGTGTAGGTGGACATAATTACAGTTTAAAAAAAATAATAAATAAGACTTTATGTTAACTATCCTGATCCCTTCCTTCCCATCCCTGTCCATTGTATTATGCGATATTGAAATATGGGGTTAATTAGTACAGGCTAACAAGATCGTATATTGAGTATTTAGGCACTGAACGGTTTCCATGTATTATCTCGTTTAATTCTTATTAGTCTTAGAAGCTACGAGTTATTATCTCAATTTCCTGTGCAAAGTAACTGAAGTAGTAAGGAACCTACCCAAGAGCAAATTCTAGCTCACCAGCAGCAGCCTGCCTGGCACTAGAACTTGTGTCCTCACTCTCAGTGCAGAATCATGCTGAATTCTGGGCCTCTAAGCAGTTGTTCTTAAATGCAGTCTCCTTCCGTGAAGTCTGAAGCTTAGAAAGCAGAACACACAACTCTACAGACCTTGCAGTCATGGGGAGAAATCCCAAAGTGCAGAGTGACGACAGGTAGAGATGCCTACACCATATCAGTAGTTGTTTTGAGACCTTGGCTTTTCGGGCACTTATTTGCATCATGCAACTTCCCTATTTCCCAGCTTGTTTGCACTGGGCATGTTTCACATTTTTGGTGTAAATGTAACCAAAACAAAGCAAAAGAGGGAAAGTTCCATACAGATAGCCAAGGAGCTCTGGTTCTCCCCTGGGTGCTGGACTCTGGCCTGGCCCTCTCTACCCAATAGAGCCAGTCGGGTTGCTGGCAGTTTACCTGCATCTGGTGTGTACCCTTCTATGAAGTCGTGGGCTCAGTATGTCAGAGGGCCTGGAAGGTTGTTAAGTTCAGCATCGCTCTTACAGCTGTAGAGTTGGGCCGGACATCAGCAGTGAGTTCCGAGGAAACACCCGTAGGGCTTCTGGTCACTGGGCTCAGGGCTCACTCCACTTCCTCTGCAGCTGTTTACAACTGTTTTCAAGGCTTGACATAAAGCATTTTTTATTTCACTAAATGTTGAACAGTGATAATTATTCTTCAGGTCAGGTACCCTTGAAAAGATGCAAAAGTATCTGGTCCCCAAGGTACTAAAGTAAGAGAGTCACCTCAGGTTCCTTCCCAGGACAGTTGCTATTACGGTTTAGATCTTAATGCCCCCAGAGTTTGTCTACTGAAGATTTGCTCCCCAGCAATGGAGCTGTTGGGAGGTGGACTTTAGGAGGTGGGTTCTAGTTGAAGGAAGTTGGGTCATCAAAAGGCTGCTCTTACAGGAAGTACTAGGACCCCGCCCCTTCCTCTTTCACTTCTGGATGCCATGATGTGAGCAACTTGCTCCACCATGCACTCCTCACCATGATGTGCTGCCTGCCCCAGAGTGGCAGGCTGAGTGACCGTGGACTGACACCTCTGAACTTGTGAGTCAAGATAAATCTTTCATCCGCCTAAGTTATTTCTCTCAGGTATTTTGTCACAATGAGGGAAAGCTGACTCACACAGCTGCCAGTGACTGGAGAATGATACTATCTTCCAACAGGGATTCCCTTTCTTAAGCTGTGGGATGTATGGAGCTCCCTGTTGTGGGCAGAAAGGGTCAGCTGGGGTGAAGTCTGCAAAGGGCACAGTGTCTGGGCTCCACGTTCTCCATGCAAGCCCCCATGGAAAGGACGAAGCTACCCTGAGCTACGATAGTGCAGTTAGCAGCATCCTGCAAGAAAGAAGAGAGTCAGGCCTTCACTGCCCAAGGTCCCCCCTTGAGCCCCAAGGAAATACTCTCTCAGAAACCTTAAAAAATATCCCATTGCCCACGTCCTCATTTTCTCTGAATGCACAGGTCTCACCCTCATCTCTGCAGTCTTCATGCACAGTGCCAGTGCGGTCTGACTGCTGGGAGGGATATTCCAAATCTGAAGTCAGTCAGGGGACACACTTTCAGATGGTTCTTCAGAAATGGCCTGTCAGCAAGACAAGGAGAAGCAAACCTCAGCTGCATGCATGTTCACCACCAATAGAAAGATTCAGCTTAGCATATAGAATTCCTGAAGTTCGAATACCACCAGTTGCATCAATATTAAGAATTCTTATGTTTTAGAGAGAAGGAGTACACACTTTAGAAATAATTGTCTAAGACTTTGACCTTGGGCTTCCCTTTTGTGGAAAATGTCCAGGGCATGAAGACTTTAGGAGTTGGAGGTGCACAACAAGAGCTAGATTTAAGGGGCTTCGGGCCAATGCAGCGGCAGGTGAAAGTCAACATGGGCAGGCAGGAATTGCATTCAGGCAATGGTGTCCGGAATTGAGCGGAATGGAAAAAAACAAGCCCTTTCCTCTTAAACAGAAAGCTTGCTCTCTCCAGTCACGAGCAGGCGAAAATCCTCCAATTAGCACTAAACTGGGTTAGTCCGCCTGGAGACTCTTCCCGTTTTCATGTTTCCGTCTAGGAACTTCTTTCCATCTGTCTTACTCCTACTCATCAGATAGCAGGAAAGCGATGTAAGATGCAGGGAGGGAGGAAAATACAGGGAGCCTCACTGAGGGATGCATTGTGCTATGGCTTCAGTTAAATTGATTTATTAGTTTATTTAAATTGATTTATTTAATTTATTAGATTGTAGAGTCTCCTGAGAGAAGACATATTCTTATTTATAGTTTTTAGTCACTAACAGTGTTGCTTTCTGAAACATAGTATATACTTTTAAAAAATTTAAGCATTTGAAGAAAAGAATACAGTATGTTACTGCAGCAGAGATTTTCTTAAGCTAATAAGTATTTCTGTTTCCTTGTTTTAGTGAAAGTTTGTTATCCAAGATACAGTAGAGTTTTTGAAATTTGAAAAAAGTGTGTAGGGAAAAACATGCTGAGTTGGATAAGAGATTCATTTTAAATGTGCTTAGCGACAAACAGGGGTGTTTTGGTTGACTTGATTTACCACGTGTTGGGGCTTAAGCATGAATTCCGGTTTCGGTCAGGGTGTCACAGATATGGGCAGAGTGCATCCTGCATCCTATGTACCAGGAAGACAGCTGAGTAACACAGGGCCTTTTCCTCCAGCTGCTCCCAAGTTCATGGCTTCTGGAGCTTCCAACTGCTACCGGAAACTTTCTCGGGGAGGTAAACATGCATTACTGACAAGACACGTTTCCATCTTTATAGGACAAGTCCAGAATCCAGCTTGTCCTTCATGACATAAATTCCCACCCAGTCAGTTGTCCGTCCTGAACACCAGACTCAAAGATGAAGGTGACTGCTTGACGTCTCCACCTGCTCTCTGCCTGCCCCTGAGCTTCTGATTCTCCCGCCCACCATTTGCATTCCCCCCGCCACTTTGCCTCTCATGAAACAGCAGCTTCGTGACAGCTTTGGCCCTTCATTTCCACCCTGCTTGCCTCTCTCTCCAGGGTACTGCAGTGGCCTCCTTGGGGTCCCCGCCCTCCCACGCCCACCCTTTCCCAAAACAACAATCGGAGGGAGCTGACTTAGATCATTCCATCCACGCTGCTGCCAATGACAGGATGCCATTCCTTCATCAGCGCCATTACCTCATCATCCATCTGCTGACAGACCCAGAAAGACGAACGCCACGCTTCCTTACTCACTGGTGCAAGTAAAGAGCTGAACCACAGAAAAATGGGGTGAAAATCTGATCACAGAGACTGGGAGAGACAGAGGTGGGTGGGTCAGGAGGGACAGGGAAAGAGCTTAGTAAAAGCCACCAAAACCCAGCAAGACAGGAGGATTTAGCTCTGGTTTTCTACAGCACTCTAGGGTGACTACTGGTTACTGTATGTGAAATATTTCAAAATACCCAGAAGAGTAGGGAAGTTCCCAACACATAGAAATGATTAATGTTCAAGGAGACAGAAGCCCTATCTTGATTGGACCATCACAGTTGTATACATGTATTGAATTATCATACTGCATCTTAGAAAGGTATACAGTTCTGTCTTGATAAAAATAATCATGTCAGATGGTAACACTTCTCCCAAAGTTTCCTATTAACTTAAAATAAAAACTAGTGTCATGGGGATGACCCTGAAATCTGTGTGCGGTCTGATTGCCTCACGCCTTCCCTGGGGTGTCTCCTCACACACTCCCTCCTCCAGGCCTCCTTGCTAGTCCTCAGCAGCAAGCCCAGGCTCTCCTCAGGGGCCCGTTCCTTCTGTTCAAAGTGGTCCTGCCCAGGCTATGCATGGGCCTCTCCCCCTTTCCCTGCAGCTCTGCTTAAAGGTCACCTGGCTGACCCTCCCTGACCAACTCAAGTAAATAGCGCCCTCTACCCTCTGCCCCTCAGACCTGGCCACTCTTAGCTGTACTCGTTCGTTTTTCTTCCACTGGGGTGTAGACAGACAATGTTGACTTGTTTAGGTGACGTTGTCTGTCTTCCTCCTCGCAGAGCCTGTGTTGTCCTCTGTTGTCCTCTGTTGTCCTTGCACTGCTCTGGGCCCTGAGCCTAAGCGGCCCTCCCGGCCCGTGAACTACCTCGTCTAAGAAATGTCAAGTTCGGGTGTCTGTTCACACCTCCAGAACTCTGAGATTCTTTTCTGATTGAATGGAGAATGCAGAGATTTTTTTGGGTTTTTTTGTTTTTTTTTTAATGAATTGGGTCTATTTTTTTAACCTGTTCTTTTCTGTGAAAATGAAATTTTAGAGTCCAATAAAGTGAGGGAATTGCTTCCTAGGATTCTATTTGGACAATTAAAATTATGAAGTATAGTTATTAAATACTTGGTACCTGTTTTCCACTTGGCTGCCTGAGACTTATTTTATTTTAAATTGTCATAGAGACTTTTCGCATGGTTCGACTTTATTAAAATAAGTGTTAATAAAGCGAAATTTTCTCTCCCATCGATGAGGCTAGGGAGCAGTGTTAGAGATCAGGTACTGCGGTCAAACGTGTCCAGATCCCCACAGCAGTGCGTGGGAGTGCATGAGCTCTGCCTGTGCCTCGCAGAGGGAGCGCCAGCAATGGCCCTGCACTCACAGGTCACTGTGAGGACCCCACAGGGAATGCCGGGAAAGTTCTCAGCACAGGCCTTAGCTGTCCTGCAACGAAGGGTCCTTTTTATCTTTAATTGTCAACTTCCATTACTGCATACATTTAAAATATAGGTTTACCTATCATTTTCTTGAGGCATTAATAGCTTACAATTTTAAAAAGGGCAAAATTGGACAATAACATGAAGCAAAAAGAGGATGCACATATTTTAAATGAGTGCTTTGATTTTGTTTCACATTAGACTTTGCATTTTCTGGCATCCTGGGCTTCAGAGTGCCTTGGGAGTCTTGATTCCCTCCCGACAGCAGTGGGAAGTCCTGGATGGTTTGAAGCAGGGAGGGTAATGTGGTCACGTGCCCGTCTCACTAGGTTCTGGTGGGCGCTGACGGTAGGCTGACTCCGGCTGTCACAATGAGGAGGCCCGCACTGGCGCGTGGTGGTAAATACTCCACTCCCGGCCTATGTGCTGAGCTCCGTCCCAGGCCTTCCTCTTCCTGTTTTGGAAATGTGTGTATGTTTGTGATGCACCATTAATAGGTTCATCATGGGGAACTGGTAGAGACCCCTACAGTGTCTTGATCCTTTTACTTCCTCTTCTCCTCCTCTCCCTCCTGTCTCCCATACCCCAGTCCCCTTCCCCATCCACAAATTCTACCTCCCTGTTTCCTATCATCTATCTTTTATTTTGCCTTTAAATTATTCATACTTTGGGTCTCTCATATAAGGGAAACCATATGATATTTAACCTCGTGTATGGTTCATTTTACTTAGCATTATGATCACAAGGCCTGGCCCCTTTTTTATTTTTTCACTTTGAGAAAGGGTCTCACTAAGTCTATGGGGTGGATTTGAACTTGTAACCCTCCTGCTTCCACCTCCCAGAGTGCTGGGATGACATGCAGGTGCTGCCACACTCAGCTCTCAGCGGTCTTGATTCATGGGGTAGAATTAAGGTATAGGTCTAGCAAGAGCTTTCATATCCAATTCATATGCCCAGGACACAGACAGAGAATTCCAGAGAAAGAAATGCTAACAAAGGTCAATGAGAGAACAAAGAACCTCAGCTCTAAGGCAGATTCATCCATGAAATTATATGATCTCAAGGTAGGTCACCATGAATCCTTCTTGCCCCTTGAGGAACAATCTTGTGAAGTGTTAGAGTGGTGAAAGAAATGACTGAATTTTAAAAACTGGAACAAACAGCCAACAACTATTTGTAGTCCTCATCTCTCCTTCAGCTCCCTTCCCTCCTTCCACAGTTCAGGTTACCTACAGATGTCAGGAGAATTCCATCCACACGTTCTTGCAAGTCCCTGAGAGAAACAGAAGGAGATCCAGCCTGGAGCACATGCCCCTGAGGGACATCATTGGTGTCCTCGTGGTGTACCTCCTTCTCCAGCCACTGAGGCCCCTAAGCATCTTGGCATCTGGTCTGTGCTTCTTCATCTCGTCTAGAGAGTGACACGAATGTGTTTCCCAATCCTCGCTGAAGGTCAAGCTCACCATGCTTTCCCGTCACACCCCTCTCTCTGCCTGTCCAATCAGCATGTTCAGAATGCAGATGAGGGGATTGGATTTAACCCATCTGTAGTCAATGCTAACTGATTTCATTTCATAAGATCCACCCTGTCCTTTACCAGTCTACCTTGAATCTTGCACTTAACTGTCTGGGTCAAAGATAATCTGAAATCTGGGGTTTTCTTGATTTTATGTAGGGTTAGAAAGCACAATTTATTAACACATTGGTTTTTATTGGCTTTCTATGGGAACTTTGACAGTGCTAATCAGAGTAATTTCAAACTTTCTATGAAGTGACCCAAAGAAATATCATGACACCAAAGTTTGGCATGTCTAATACAAGATTAATCACATTCAGCAGCATTTCTGAATTTCTCAATGTGGTCATAAAAATGACACAAATACACACACATCCTTGGGTAAAGATTAATAAGATTTGCCCTGTGTGTGTTCACATTTCCTCCTGTGTTCTATACAATTTCCCCTTCGTTTGCCCTGCCTTTCTCTGGGACCTCCGGATTACCTATGTCTATTTTCTCTTTGTTGTGACCACTATATTGCTCCAACTGAGGAGCTTCCTGCTCACACATGATGATCTGGCAGAGGTGCCCTAATCGAGAGCTTCTTATGTGCTGTGTTTTATAAGCCAACAGTGTAGACTTGCTCTTCATTTTCTTAGCTACAAATCAAAGAAAGATCTGCTGAGTCTTCGCTCCTTTTGTAAAAGACTTTCGTATTACATTGTCAGAATCTGCTCTGAAGAGAGATGTGGGGCTTTGATTGGCTTTGGGGTCTGAGTGAGGCACTCTTGCCGGATTTTTGTAAATGTTACCTATTATTTTGTGATGTTCTAAGGACAATTCTGGGTTTCTGCTCTTCTGAGCTTGCAACACAAATACCAACAGTATCACCACTAAAACCACCAACCCCAGAGACATGAAAATCGTGCCCTAAGGGTTAGATGCCTCTGGCTCCTGATGGCACCTAGAGAATCAGCCCATTGTGAGCAAGAAGCAGAAAACACCAAAGGCCGGAAACTGTCTAGACTGCGAACAGGGTGCCATTGCCTATGTTACCAGATGCAGGGTCTTGCGGGGGCTTCTTTCCAGGTTCTTGGTGTCCTACACTAAGAACTGGACAGGACACACACAGACACACACACAGAAAAGGCAGCATAATGCACAATTATTGAAGAGGGAAAAGAGGTACACTTTATAGTGGCCCTGGGAATGAGGGAAAGGGGTCTTTTGTATGGAAATTTCCCAGTTAATCTCCCTTTCATGCAAATGAGGCAAGGGGCGGTTGTGCTATCAAGCACTCACTTGGCCTTAGTGTGAACACATGTGTGAACTATTGTACACAAAAGCTCCCTTGGATTCCTGCCTTGTGCCAATGAAGGATCAGGAGCACTGTCTTTTGATTGGCTGTGCCCACAAGCAAATGAGATATTGAAAAGGACATCTTCTGATTGGTCCTGTGAGCAGTAGCAGATTCAAATGAAGGATTGAAAGCGCTTTTCTGATTGGCTCTGTGTGACAGTGCCGAAGTCGAGCACTGGGAGGCTCTCTCTGGGCGCGTCCTTCACCCAGCTGCCCTGTCTTACAAATACCTGGCTTTCTGCTGTGAAGCTGGCTTAGGTGGCTAAAGAAGATCTCTCTTGCTGAAGCACCTACTTCTATCTGCGTGGCCGGGACACCATTCTTGTCCTGTCCTAGGACCCACACTGTTGACACAATGCTAGTTTGGACAGCAGCAAATTCCAAGAGAAGCCCTGGGGTTGTAACCAGTTCCAGCAGCCCCATCATGTCAGGCTGCCAACTTCAACAGAACCTGACCTCCACCTGAACTCCGTGCTCCCAGGCTGCAGAGCATGGAGCGGGGCAGCCCTGAGGAGCACAGGCATCCCAGCCCAGCAGAGACTACTCAAACAAACTCACAGCCCTTCCCAGGCAGCTCTGAGCTCGCTCATAGGCAGCATGGTCTCACACACACACATACACACACTGTAGTCATGGAGGGACTGTTGTGTTCTTATCCTCTCAGGGTGCCCCAGGGCTGTACTTCTCAGCAAGGCTGGAGGGTTCTCTGCTGGGGCCTCCTAGATCCTGAGCCCTGAGCACCAAAGGAGAAAGCCCCAGTTTCCTAAAGTCGCTAGCTACTTGGGCCCCTTTGCTCACTGCTGAGCAAATCAAAGGAGGCCAATTATTTTGGCAAAAAGGAAAAAGGATTTATTCAAAGCTAGCTTGAAGAGATGGAGGGGCTTCATCACCCATGTCACCATCTCTGGATGTACAAGTATGTCAGGGTCTTTTATAACAAGGAACATTGCGGAGAGGGAATTCAGTCAGAGGAGAGACAGGTTCTGGCTGTTCCCGCCCCTTCTGTGTTCAACTCTCTCTCTTCCTAAGGAAGTGAAAGAGGGTTTGACCTCCTCCTCCGGCTGCCAGCCTCCCACGTTCTGTCCATTCATCAGGGCTAGAAGAAGTTGGGGGAGGGGGCCTGAACATGCAGAAGTTCGGAGAAGCTACTTATCTCTAAAGGAAAAAAATTCAATTTTGAAGTTTCATTTTGCCATGTGGGTTATACTAATGGCAAATGGGAGCCTAACACTTCCTTTCCCCTGATTTGATGTCCCGCAAAGGAGAGCTACCCCGCTGCGTGCCACTTGCAGAGAGAAGCACGGATTAACCCATTCAATCCTTGGGGCACCCAGTCAGAACCCTATCGAGGATCTACTTTGGTGAGCTCCATCCAAGGTGGGGACATTCGGGCCTGGGACAGGTGAGTGACTTTCTCAGCTTGCGAGGAGCAAGGGAGAAACCGACCCCGGGTCTACACCTTTGCTCGCTTTATGAGCGAGCCTGGGTCATGGAGCAGAGGGAATTAGCACTGGAATTCTGTGCCAAGGCAGGGCTGGGAGTCCAGGTCTTTCTAATCTTGAAGGGAGGAGAAAATAACAAAAGGCACCAGCAGGAAGGTACTGGACAGAAGTCAGCCTGAGAGGTGTAGAGGTTGGAGATTCCTCCTCTTCACTATCCCACCCCAACCCCACCCCAGCCTCTGGGCAGAATTACAAGGAGAGTAAAGGAATTCCCCTTCAGAGGCTTGGCCCTAATTGTGTTGAATTCCCAGTGGTCAGGAATCCTTACTCATCCAACCAGAGAAGCCAGCCCTCTCACTGAGAAGAAGGACCTCATTCTTTCCTGTAGCCTACCTGGCCCAGTTGGGATATACGGGCCTCCTTCTGGCACCCAGCCACCCCCATGCAAAGCCCTCTCCAAGCAATGTCCCCAGTTGTCTCTGCCCAGGCAGTCAGCAGCTGGGATGGCTTGTGGTCGGCACCTCTCACATCCTGCACAAAGGAAACTAGTGTTCATAGGACAAGTTCGATCCCCTGCAAGGTCCGTATAGTCCCCAGTGCCCATTACAGGTTCTATTTTCAGTGTCATTTGTAAGAGTGTATATTATACTTTATGTCTTTGAAAACTGGTATCAGGTAGCATGGTGAGCACACCTGTATTCCCAGTACTTAGGAAGTTAAGGCAGGAGGACTGAAATTGAAGGCTACTCTGGGTTATATAATAAAGCTAGCCTGAGTTACATAGCGAGAGAGAAAGAAAGAAAGAAAAAAAGAAAGAAAGAAAGAGAGTTGTCATTATGTATGCTACACACCAAATAAACTATCTAGACTTAAAAAATCAGTTCCCCACTACACAGCTCACCCAAGTAGGAATAGCCCCCAGCCAAGTATTAAAGTATGTCTTACTTCCTCATTGCTGGGACAAAATATGATACCCACAAGTTAAAGGAGGAAAGGTTTATTTTAGCTCACAGTTTGTAGAGGTTTCAGTTCATAGTCAGCTGGCTCCAAGGCAGGGTGGCATGGCATAGGGGCATGGCAGAGGAGAAACAGTCCCTGGCAGGGCAGGAAGGGGAGAATGGCCCTTTCTTCTTTTTTTCCTTTTTATTCCATCCAGGCTGCAAGCCTATTTGTTGGTGCCATCCATGCCCAGGGTGGGTTTTTCCCTCTTCAGGAAGTCTATCACCCACACCCAGAATTAAGCTAAACCAATTAATGGACTAATCAAGTATCACACACCCATGAAGCAGTCACTCCCAGAAGCCCCACCTATGAGCACATGAGGCTCTGGGTTGCATCTAGATATACACTCTAACAAAGCATAAACAATACTGCGTATCAGATGCTAGGAGATAGCACTTGGGTCAATCAACTGTGGGTATTCCTAGTAGTAACAGGGGCTTCAAATGGAAATCTTCCAACTTGGAGGTGTGTGCAAATAGCCTGAGGATTTGTGCCAGTGCCAATTCTGATTCAGTAAGTCTTTGGTAGGGCCTGGCATTCTGCATTTCTAACAAGCCCCTGAGTGATGCTACTGGGTGCACAATACACTGGGATGAGCAGCACCGTTAAAGACTCGTCTGTCTTGAGACCTTATTGGTGCTGTGCACATTGATACAACCCAGAAACTTCTGTAGTACAAGCTTCTTACCAGCATCGGTATCACCTGTGAAAGAAAATGGGCTCCTTGGATGGGAAGATCCTTGAGATCTGAAATAGTTTTAAATTTCTTGACTGAAATTTCCCATATTCTGAAGATGTGTGCTATTGGACAGTTTTCCGGTCTGGATGTGAGCATCTCTATTTCAAAGGACCTCCTGTCTGTAGGCTTTGGCCCAGTGGGATGTGTTTTAGGGTCTGTGGTTTGGCTATTTCGTGTCTGCACATGTAGGTCGCAGGGTCACGATGAGGTAGGGCCAAACAGGAGCAAGGACTGGAACAAGGACTTTAAGCATCTCCCATGTTCCCCTCTTCTATGGCCATGATTGGTGAAAACATTTATTCCAAACAAATCCTTGAGCTGGCACCTCCAGTGTCTCACGGAGCACACCCTGTCTAGCCTTCAGCCTCGGTCTCCGTGACTTGGGCGGCCAGTTCTGGGTGCCTGGAGCCAGGTCCACAAGGACTTCAGTACGGTCAGCCAGCGGGAAGAAACAGGCTACCTCCGGCCAGCGTCTGGGATGAGCTGGACCCTTCCAGACCACAGGAAGGAGCTTGAACTCCACCAGCTGGAGAGTATAGAGCTTTGACATTGAAAAGACTCTCGGAGGTAATCTTCTACAAATGCATCGTTATGAAGGAGAGCGAGGTCCGTAACAAGAATAATAAACACTTACTGGACACTGGCCATCTGCACTGCAGTCTTTAGTCCCCATAACGGCCCCAGGAATCAGTAGGATTTTATGTCCTTTTACAGGTGATAAAACTGAAACCTTGGAGGGATAAGTAACTTTCCCAGAATCACTCAACTTACAACTGATGCAACCCAGTTTTGTTCACCTCCATGCATAAGCCACGCTTTCAACCAAGAGAAGCCGATCCATTTTTTCTGCAGATAGAAGTGATGCCTGAGTTCCAAATCCAGGTCCTCTGAGTTAGAGCTGTTTCTCCTGTACAAGCAGATGGGCTGATTATCTTAAAGCGGGGTTCAGTGCCACATAAGTCTGTCTCTGAGTCTTGAATTTGAACACAATTACAATAATGAAACAGATTTATTATCTCACAAAGCATTTATAACTGAATGGCTATAGTATAGAAGTAATACATAAATCATATCAGAGCACGATTGAATTCTGCCTGTTCCTCTTAGAAAGGACACATGGAGTCCCCATTGTGCCTAAACGTTTTTATGAGGAACCGCTACTGAGTGTTCAACACTTCAATGAGGCAGCATCTCCAATAGCGATTCCCACAAGTAGCTGGTATCTACCTAACCTCCAAAGAATTGAGCGAAAGGTTTTTCAAGCCAATGAATCAGTTCTTTCTGTTGTATGTGACGAAGAGCTTTCTGAAACTGATGAATCTTTCAGTAAAACGGATTTTGAATTTGAATTTCAATAAAATGGATGGTTGAATCATAAATACTACTTAGTGTCAAATTGTTCCTTAGGAGGTAAAATTCTAGAATTGTGAGCACTGGACTGCTGATTGCCCAGGGATTAGAGTCTAAGGAGCCCAGGGACTGTTAGTGAAAAGAATTAGGAAGAACTTTTCTGATACTGTTAGACAATCCAGGAGAAAAACCCTTGACCATAGTGCTGCAACAGTGGGCCTCTTGATAAGTGTCCGAACCTGCTGGAATATTCTGACAGTTAATGTAGCAGGGCTGGGAGGCTGCAGAAATAGGGGACTGGGGAATTGGGATCCATAGAGGGTCTATATCTATCCTTCCAAAAGCCCTCTATTTCTCTTTCTTGGAGAAAGTCTGCAAGGCCGTGGAGTCTAGTTAAAATCGCTCCCTTCTGCAGCAGTAGAGCCTTCCTTTAGCTCCGCCACCCCCAGCACTGAACTGCCTGGCTCAAGGTTCCACAGCCCAGGTGCACGGTTCCTGCCAGCACGGAGCCACAGCACATGGTCACCTGTCCCTTGGTGACAAGTCAGGCCACGGGGGGTCATGTGCTTGAGTATGGCAGTGTAGGGTGCAAAGATCTTGGAATTAAAATGCAGGATGACCTTCAAGATTGCCTATTTCGGAAGCATTAAGCTGTTCTATGGTGGTGACCTCTAAACAGGAAAAACCCTTATTCAAAACAAATCCTCCCCAGGCACAGTCCACCAGAAAGGTCAGGCAGGAGACGTTGCAATAGGGGGTAGGCAGTGTCTCACTCATCCTCTCTGGATTTCCATATCCCCGGGGTACTGCAAAACAAAACAACGAAACAAAACCACTTACCAGAACACTGAAAATATCTGTTCGAGCTAACTTCAGGGCTGGGTTCCATGCCACTCCGGGAGGATGAGGCAGGAGGGTAGCAATTTTGAGCCCAGACTGGACAACTTAGCAACTTAGGGAGACCCTGTCTTAAAATAAAAATTTAAATAAAAATATTTCTCAGTGTGACAGTCTCGGATTCAATCCATTCTACTGCAAACAAAGAAATGAATGCCTAAATGCTAACTTCAAAGTCAGCATGACTTGCCAAGACCTGGGACTGCGACAGTGTCAGCAGCTGTCTCGTCTTCGCTGCCTCCACAATGTGTGACTGTTTAGCTTCCAGCTCTCCTGGCCTCTGTGGGGTCCCTAGATGTCACTGAAACACCCAGCGGATGGGGAGCAGAGGGCACCCTGACACCATGTAGTTTGTCTCTGGAGCACTTTTTTCCCTGTGCCCGGAACACTGGGCTGAGAACTAGCTGGTACACTGTGGCACCCACAGTGTAATTATTCATTTGGATGATGAAACAAACAAAACCAGGAATCCACCAGGCCGAGGTGGGATGGAACATGCGAGGAGGCAGCAACTGTGTACTTTCTGAGCTCTCCTGCAGGAACACCTAGGTCACGGCAGTGCCTTGCAGCTGGAAGTGCGGTGTTCGGCAGAGGTTGGCCAAGGCGGAGCACACGGACGGGCCTCTGGGAGCAGTGGGAAGAGGCGTGCAGGACTTGCAGCCAGTGTGCAGAGCAGTGGCCGGACACACCACAGCAGGCAGACACCCAGGCCTCGGCAAAGAGAGGCCCAGGCGGTGGTGGGAACCAGGACATTCGGGCCTGGCACTGAGTCATAAGCCCCAGTGTGCTCCTGTGCAGAGACCCCCCAAGAGAAGGCACTGTCTCTACACCCCGGACGCATCTACGCCCACCCCAGTCACACAAACTCTCAATAAAAACTAAAGCTGACAACAAATGCTCTCGAGTCCCCCTGGCCCCATAAAAGGCGATGTTCAGAGCATGCATGCGTGCGTGTGTGTGTGCGTGCATGTGTGAGTGTGCACACTGTCTGCTCAAAGCCTCTGCGACTTGCAGCTCCACTCCCTCCTCCTCGGTAGATGCAGCTGCCCACTCCCTGGAGGCTTCCTTTTTCCAAGGCACCAAGGGGAGCCCAGGGTGTCTAAGAGGGCTGAGGGCTGCAACCAGTGTGACAGCTGAGGAAGGGGCTGAGACAGCAGACCGAGCTGGTGACCCGAGATGGTGTGGACCCTCATGGAAAGCTGAGTGGGCTCAGGCCCTGGGCTCAGCGGGACTCGAAGGAGCTTGTCTGAGGTCCTCTGGAGGAGCCAGGGCCAGGCTCACAGAGATGGAAAGGAGAGCCAGAAGCTGCACAGATGCTGTCTGAACACTTCTTAAGTCTGCAGTAGGTAACGATGGCTCCACCTACCCAGCCGTCCCCCAAAGCCTCCTGCTCTCTGGAATGTCCCAGAGCCTCTCCTTCCGAGCTCCAGGAAGCTTTTACACCAGGGAACTCTGGCCCTTTTGGGATGCTGCAAAAGCTCAGTTCCTTTGTAGGAAGAGGCAGGAAATGGGACGTTGTAAGGCACTTTTAGATAATCGAGCACAGAATCCTTCATGAGTGAGCACACAGACAGCTTTGGCCCACGGCCCTCACCATCCTGAGAACGCTGCAGGGAGAGCTGAACATCACAGCTGCACACAGAACCAGCGCAGGCGAAGTCTACACTTTGTGCTTTCTAGAATAGGAACTTGAGGGACAGCTTGAAGTGCTTTGCTGACTACCGCCTTCTTCCTCCATGCCCATGTGGAGAGCTGTCTTAATTCACTTCTGTCTTACTAGAGCCGGAGTGGCTGTCAACATTAGACTCTAAGGAAAGTCTTTGATTTTATATTTTTAGAGACAGCACAACTTTTTTATTTATATTTCTGTGATATGTAGTAATTACATTCATTTTGGGAAATTTGTATGCACAGAGAAACACACACACACACACACAGATATTTAGGAAGAAATTTTCACTAAAGTGTAAATGTCTGATACCCGAGTTTGTCCCTGAAATCAGAGGAGTAAGGAGAAGCCTGGAGCTCACTGGGCACTGAGCTTTCTGAAGTTCTTGGGGTTGGTTATTTCGAGGGGAGACTGGGGACAGGTAGGGGCTTCACAGTTCTGTCGAGTTACTGTACTACACAGCAAGGACCTTGGGCACTGCAAAGCCACGTCCCAGACAGCCGGAAGCAATCTCCTATTGCTGGGATACCCTGACTCACTGTGACCCCCCTTCCGATTCTGCAGGGGAGCTAGGCCTCTTGGTGTTCATCCTTAGTTACTTTTGTCTGTATTCTTGCCATTAGGGAACAAACAGGTTTCTGGTGGGCTGAGATCCAAGGCAAGCCCTGGGAGATGGGAATGGCAAGGACAGGGAGTTCCTGGGACCCCCATACCTGGCACAGGAGGCTCAGCCTTCATTTGGGACCCAGGGCTCCAGCTAGCTCAGGGCCAGTCTTGAGTGAACTTCTTCCAGGGGCAGGGCCTCTCACGTTAGGGACCCAGCATTTCACAAGTGGGAGCAGACGGGAGCTGGGGCTTACCTTCCCCTGGGAGGGTCCAGATGTCTGGGGCATCCATGGGGCCACAGCCCTTGCCCTTGGCACTTCCGGTTCCCAAGGGCCTCCACTAGGGCTGCCCCATCCTCCTGGGGTGTGAGGGACAGAAGACCTTCACAAAGCTTGGCCCGCTGGGCACCTCCCCTGCCCTGGGACGCAGGCGCTCTCCCGCAGAGCTCTTCGCTGCGACCTTGGACTCTCAGTCTCAGAACTGCCCAAGGCTTCCCCAAGGGGGTCGGGAGCCAGCCCAAGTCTCCAGCCGGGGCAAGAGGGCTCGAGTGGGCGGCCCCAGGCGGACAAAGACAAAACCCGCGGCCCTTAAAACACAGCCATCTGGCTGCCACCGGACACACATTCTTCCCTAAAGTAGTACTGCTTCAAAATTTATTAAGTATAATTTTATATATGAAATAGACTTATCTTAAGCACAGAGGTCTGATTCCGGCAAGTGTGGACGTCCATACCCCGAAGCCGATGAGAATTTTCCTCCCAGCCTAGCAGTTTCCACTGGTCCTTCCGGGCCCCTCTGTCGGATCCCATGCCCGGTCATTGCTCTGATTGCCGGCCTGAGCCAGGGCCTGGGCCCAGTGCGGCAGGGACTTTGCCTTCCCAGGGCTGCAGGAGAGGACAAGGCCAAGGCGGTGAGTGGGAGAGGAGGCGGCAGCTCCAGTGCCCCTGACCTCCCGCGCCGGGCACCTGGCTGGATTCCCAGTGACACAGCAGGTGGCTGAGGTGGTGAGAGCACAGCCGGCCCGATTCCTGCGAGGCTGTGGCTCCCAGAGTCTGACTGCAATGGTACTAAGAAGACAGAAGCTCAGTGTGACCATGGCAATAGAGGTGGGGCCTTTGGGAACTGATTAGACAAGGCCACGAGGGTCAAGGCCCTAACGGGTCACGGTGGCCAGGTAACGAGAAGGGAGAAATCACACAGATGTGGGATCCCCCGCTCCCCATGATGCACGGCAGCAGGAGACCCTGCACCGTTTGGACCTTGAGATCCAGCCTCCAAGGCCATGAGTGAGATAAGCCTCATTGCTTTTTAAAGTAGCCTGGCTCCAGCTTTTTGCTACAGTAATGAAAAGCTGACCAGTGCGGAGAGGCCTCTTGCAAGGAGTGATGTGCAAAGAGGAGGAGAGAGGAGCACTAGGAAGGCCTGATCGCGGCAGGAGGCAGCTCTGCCTCAGAGAAAGAGCAAGCTCTGCTTTCACAGCCCTGGCTTTGTACCCACACGCGTTAGCACTATGATTGGAGGATACTTTCCAGCTTCCTTGCTGGTGAAATCACGGTAACTGCTTGGAATCTGCCAACCAGAGATGGAGTGAAATTTAAATGACATGATGTCAATAAAGACCTAGCAGCGCGGAGGCCAGATGACACACATAGTAGGTGTTTAATGCCGGATAGTTGCTTCATTACTGCCGGCAGGAAGTTACAGCTCTTAGTGAATATTTTTCTTTTCAATTATTTGAGAAAGAGCTCAAAATGGGTCAGCAGGTCTATCAAGATCAGAGAAGCTCCCTTGTTTTGCAGTGATATATTAGAGATGCTTATCATGCAACAAATTATGCCGCAGTCAAGAATGTGCTGACATGTGCCTTACGAATGAGGGAAATCACGTGTTTCTCATTAGTACTCGCCACCACTTTGAGGAAGCAGCTACCGTAATTTTGCCTGACTTCATTAACCACTATGCATTTCTATGTGGCTGATAAAGTGAGTTATTTAGGGGTTAATAGGCCCTGCTTTTAAGGACATCAACAGTCATTATTAAAGAGTGTTTTTCTGTTAGGACAAGCTGGGCTTTCTCTAAACTACTGCCACAACTGACCACCAAGTGAAATGAAACAAAACAAAAAGCAGTGGGCACAAATATTCAAAAGCAAAACGAAACAAAAACAAAACAGATCCAACTTAGTTGAGCAACTTAGTGCTTAACCAAGTTGAGCAATTTACAGTTCAAACAAGACCAGGGATCCTGGATTCACATGGATTGATCCATTTTTGAAACAATAATATCATGGTCCAAATTTCAACCCACAATGTGAGCCAGACCAGATAATGATGACTCTGTACACAGAAGGTTTTTCTGCTGTTAGTCTGCTTTCATGTTCAAACTTTGAGAGGACAGAATGCTGCCCCCTACAGTGGGAATGGCCGGGTTGACTACAGTCAGACTCCAGTGAGGATCACACATAGTAAAACACTCAGAAAACCACCCTGTGAGAGTGCTCCCAATTTAGAAGCATCAGTCAGACAACCGGACAGGATGACTCTGAAATCAGCTTCCAATCTGGAAATCCCCACTTCTCCATCCCAGCCCTCCTACCCCTCATGGAAGCAAAGTCAATGAGAGATGGAATTTCATCTGTAGGAAGGAGGCACTTTTCATTTCTTATAAGTCAGGAAGTTAAGAGAAAGCATTAGGGTTAGTTTACTTCTGGTCATGATATAGAAAATCAGAAGAGCTATTTTTTCCCTACCAAACAAGATAAATCAGCAGGAAGAGGAGAATAGATGGTCAGGAGAAACCCACCAAGTTTGCAAAAAAAATTGTAATGGCTATGTGTGAGACCAAGTGAAAATTTAGAATGTCAAGGAGCCCTTTCCATAGAGTAAATCTGTATCCACCCACCAGATTTGTGACGCAGATTCTGACCAAGTTCATGAGCAGCACAGAGCTGGGCCAAAAAGGCCTAGAGATCCTTCGTGAAGTATAAAGGTCTCACCCAAGTGCAAGACAGCTGATGTGTTGAGGAGGAGGACAGGGCAAGAGAGCCAAGAAGAAGCGGGGCACCACGGACCTCAGTGACCAAAGATCTGGGAAGGGGCCAGCACACCAGCCTTTCAGAGATCAGAAGCACAAAATTTCAATGTCAGGTCCAGCCAGCAAAGAGAGCTCACCAAAGATTCCATCAGTCAAGCTGTAAAACAGAGTCTCGTCTAGAGCTGGGAAAGCTGTGGCTCTGAATAAAGCACAAAGAAATCTCTAGACTCTATCAAGCATTCAAGCTCTAAAACCTGCTGAAAGGAAAAAAATTGACTTTTCTCAAAACATCGGAACACATACCAGTTGGAGTCAGCCCTCCAATTTTCAGGCCTAACGGAAGGAGGGGGGTGACATTTCCTGGAAGTGTTATTTCCTTCCCGTTACACAAAAAATCTGTTATACAGAAGACTGTAAGGGACATTCAGAGATGGAAAGGAAATGTTACTGCGCAGTCCGGTTCCTGCTACTGTAAGGAGACACCGGAGATAATAAGTTTAAAAAGAGAAAAGATGTGTTTTGGAGGTTTCAGTCTCTTACCAGCTATTCCTGTTGCTTTGGACCTGTGGGGAGTCAGCATATCAGGGAGGAGGAGTGGGGCAGAGGAAGACTGTTCACACCATGGTTAGGCTAGGAAAGAAGGAGCAAGATGAACAGGAAGGGATGGGGTTGCCTGGGTGCTTTGAGGCTTGTGTCTAGCTTTTCCCTGAGGTGGGAAGACCTCCCAGGAGTCCCTCAGTGTCCCTGCAAGTACTTTTAAAGATTCCAGTACTTCGCAATAGCACCAAGCTGTGCACCAGCCCTTTAACAGATGGGCATTGGGGGGCATTTCAGACCTGAACTGTTGCTATTACCCATAACTAAGAGAGAAGACAACCAAGAGAAACTCATCATGAGACTGTACAGACAGACATTTAAAAATACTAGCGATAAGCGTGTTAGTGGATGCAGTGGGATAAACAACATAGGAAAGGGATGAGAATCAATAGAGGTATAGAAATTACAAAAAGAAATGTAAAATGAAATGCTGAGATTTTTGCTTCTGACCAAGACAGAGTAAGTGACTAGATTTACCCTTTACTATGACACAAGAACAACAAAAACCAGTTAAATGATAGTTTTCAAGACACTGAACCTTAAGCAAAGAAGAACAATCATTCCTTAGATGCAGAAAATAAAAGAGGTGAATCCCGTGGGTGGGCCAGCTCACTGCCCTGAGAGAGGCTTCAGCTGTGACACAGGGCGAGAGCCCTCAGAATGGCCTAGAGGCCCCTGAGTCAAGAGATGGGCCAGAGTTGGGGAAGCCAAGCTGGCTAGAGTTGTAGGGCAGAGTCCCAGAGAGGAAGCTGCACCTAGGAGTAACTCTGGAGAACGTCAGTGTCCTCATGGAGCATTCAGAGGAAGTGATCAGGCCATGCACACCTGTGTGTTCCCTGATGCAAAACAGGGTCCCCCAAAGGATTATGGTAGTTTATGGTAGCCTATGAGGGGTGAAAAGGATGCTTTTCCCACTGTCCAGGGGAGGAAACCTCACAAATCACACTGAGTACTAGTAAGTGTGAGCTAGTGTTAAGGCTTGTGTCTAGCTTTCCCCCAAAGTCTCATGCAGGGGGCGGTGCTGGGATTAAGGCCACATGATTACTAAATTACTCCCTTGATTGTTTAGCATATTTCTGGGTGTGGATAATGGGAAGCCCACCGTGGGTGTGGTTGGCACCACTGCAAAGGTGGATAACCTGGAAGGGATAAAAAGGGAGAGGCAGGCTTGCTGCTTTTATTTCTTACTGCTTTGCTGTCTCCTGCCTGCTTGCCATGGACTGATTCTCTGATGCCCCTCTGCCATGCCACCCTGCTTTAGAGGCAGGCATCTATGATCTGAAACCTCTACAAACTGTGAGCCAAATAAACCTTTCCTCCTTTAACTTTGAGTGTTGGGTATTTTTTCTCAGCAATGAGAAGGTATTTAAGACAGCTCCCATACCGCAATACCAGATATCAGTGGCATAAGCAACAGAGATGCATTTTCTCACAGTTCTGGAAGCTGGAAAGCTCACAACTGAGATTCGGGTAGAGCTTGGTTTCCGCTGAGGACCCAACTTCCTGGCTTGCAGATAGTCCCCATTTTGACTTGTCAGAGACCAGGCTCTTGGGTCTCTCCTCTCACAAGAACACCAGGTCTTTCGAGTCAGGGCTCCATCCTTACGATCTCACTGAAGCCTAATTATCTCCTTTAATGTCATACTTCCAACAGAGCCATACTGGGGAAAGAGAAAGTCGGGCTTCCATATATGAATTCTGGGCGGGGGCACAAGTTAGTCCATAGCAACTTGGCAGAGTATTATCTAGGTAGCAGAAAATAATTAAATCTGCTCAGGAATAAGAAATTGTAGAATACCTGAAAAGTTCAAAATGTTTCCAAGGAACATAGTCATAGCTGGGAATTGAGGTCAGGAAAACTATAGGAATACAAAAATATCTAAAAACCAACAAGGAAAAATTCATAACTTATCCAATAAAAAATTGCTAGCATGAAAGAAAGTAAGAAAAGATGACAAATAGTAAAGAGATAACGCAATCCATCAAAATGACTCAGAACCAATATACATAATTAACAAAAATAGGACGTTAAAATTGTATTCTATAACTCAAAATAATGTAGAAGCCTGTAAGATACAAAAGAGACCTGAATCAAACTTTCAGAGATAAAACTGCAGTGTCAGAGGTGAGAGTACACGGACTGACCTCGACAGCAGATGAGATTCATCAGGAGGAAAGATCAGTTGGCTTAAGCATGGGTCAACAGAAATCAACTAGAATGAAACGCAAGGAGATAAAATAATAAAAAATGAACAGTGCATCGGTTAGTGCTGGGAAAACTGCAAGTGAACTAATGTGCAGTTGTTGCAGTTATAGTCCAGGAGTAGAAAGGGCAAATGAAGGGCAAAAGCATTTACAAAATGAGAGCAAAAAATGTTTCAAGTGGGATGAAAACTATGAACTCACAAATCCGAAAGATCAATAAGCTCCAATCACAAAAACACACTTAAATGGAATGGTCAGACACTTCACAGTTGCCCTGCACAAACAAATGAGAAAGAGGAAATTTGGACAACAGAAAAAGAGAAAAGAGATGAGTTATGTGTAGAGAACATTGACACGCAGGGCAGATTTCTTATCAGAAATAATGCAAGTGAGGCAAAAGTGAGCACTGCCTTAATTTGTAGGAAAGAAAAACTGTCCTTGGACATAGCTTATTTGTTAATCTGAAAAGTAAGTCAATCTGCTCTCCCCCAAACACCCAACATACAATCATAGAATCACCTGTAGATATTCTTGTATTGCTTATTTAGGGGGGAAATGGAAGATAAAAAGGAGTCATTGGTCCACAGTACAGTAATTCCAAAATCTAACTGGGAAAACACTGGGAGTTCCTTGATTAAATTTCAAACTTTGGAAATTATTCTCTATGGCTCTAGGATCTGCCTTCTGGGACCTTAGTTCTGCCCATTGAGTCATTCCTCCTTTTTGAAATTCCAATTAGCTCATACATGGAGCTGAGGGGTTTCGTGGATTTGCTTCCTACCTGTAGCACTGGGGTTCTAACAGTTTCTAATTTTGCCCTTTCTTTGTCCTTTCTAGTCCAAGCCAGCAGTATTTCTTCTAGAAGAATTTTCTTAAGAATTGTGCTGGCTTCCCTCTTGTGAGTTTCCCCAGGGCTCACTCTATTAAACAAATCTTCCTCCACAGAACTTTTAGAAAAAGTCTTTCTTTACCTCTGCTTCTGCTGAAGTAGCTAAGGAACACTGCATTTAATTTTCCTTGTCTGGTTTGACTGAGAAGCTCCGAGGCATGCCTTTAATCTCTTGAAGAGCCCTTTTCTTGTGGCTGAATACTCTGACCTTTTGATCTTTCTGAGATTTTTAGTAGAAGATTGTACCTTACCCTCTTGGCTCTTCTCATTTGTGCACTTTTCTGAGAGTACTTGGAAGCTGTCTCTCAATGTTAACATGTTTTTGCCATTTGGAGAAGGCTGAGAAATTTCAAAATCATCATGTCTTCATTTCTTTTAGTTTGACAGTTTTCCCTTCAATTTATCTCTGTCTTTACACAGAATAATATAAGTGGCAAGAAGAACTCAAATGGTCCTTTTAACACTTTGTTCAGAAATATCTTTAGATAATTTAGTTCATCATTTCTAAGTTTTGCTATTCACATAGTTTCAAGAAACAGTTGTGCTAAGTTGTGCTTTATAAAAGGATTCCTCTTTCTTCAGTTTCCAGTATTCCTCATTTTCTTTTTTGTCCTTGTTGGTAGCATCCTCAAGGTCCACGTTTGTATTCATGGTCAGCCCAAGGCATTTTAGGCTTCCACAGTGATATCTTGGGCTGGTAATGTAGCTCAACTGAGAGACTGTTTGCCTAGTATGTGTGAAGACCTAGGATCCATCCTAAGCACTCCTGCCCAAACAAATTTCAAACACAGTGATTTTCTTCAAAATTCTTCAGGCCTGGGTCTACTACCCAGGTCCAAAGCCACTCCTAAATTTTTAGGTATTTGTTATATTAGCAGTTCACTGCCAGTACTAAAATCTATTAGTCATCTCATGCAGAATAACAACAGTACTACAAATATAGCAGCTTAAAACATGATGCATATTTATCATCTTATAATTCCTGTAGGTCATGAGTTTGGGCGTAGTTTAGCTGGCCCTTCTGGAATTGAAAGGTCAGCCATGGCTAGCTGCTCCTCTGGCAAAGGATATGCCTCCCAACTTACACGCTTGTTGGCCGACTTTGGTTCTATGTGGCTGTGGGACTAAGGCAATGTACTTCTTGGTGGCCTTCCAGAGGCCAGCTGCAGTACCTTGCTACATGGGGAGATGTCACGGGCAATTGCTTCTTGAAACGCAAATAGGAAGTGAGGGCCTTTAGAAGCACAGTTGCTACAACTGTAGTGATACACTCACATAATCATATACACACAATCATACACATCCTTTTATGTTTTGGGTCTAGATGTCCCCCAAAGCCTCATGCAGTCATAGGTGGGGCTTTTTCAAGGTGGCTGGATCTAGGGTGTGTGGTGCTGGGATCAAGGATGTGATGCTGTGATTGATTCCTGGTGCAATGCTAGGATTACGCCTCCCCAAACTGTGTGTGAGTGCTACTTGCCATAAGGTTGGGTAGCCTGGATAAGATATAAGGGATAGAAAGAGGGTTGTCACTTGTCACTTGTCCCTTGCTGCTTTGCTACTTTCTGCCTGCCATGGACTGTTTCTCCTCTGCCCTGCCCCTCTGCCATGCCACCCTGCCTTGGAGCCAGCCAACTATGGACTGAAACCTCTACAAACCGTGAGCCAAATAAACCTTTCCTCCTGTAACTTTGGGTATTGGGTATTGTGTCTCAGCAACAAGAAAAGTAATTTAAGACACAGCACCTCACTTTCACTGTTTCTTTAGTTAGCAGTTCTTGCTACAATCAAGGGAGAGACCCCGGAGGCCACCTCAAAATCTGTCTGCCACAGTATCCAAGTGAAATTCATCCCCAAATTCAAGGTTGATTCAACATTCATCAACCAATGTGATCCACCGTATTAACAAACTAAAGAAGAAACCATACGATCTTTTTCATAAACAAAGAAATATATTTGCAAAATCAAACATCCATCCTAATCAAAATGCTGAACTATCTAGGAATAGAGATGAATTTCTTCAGTCTGATAATGGACATCTACAATGATATAGATGTTTTTAGCATCCAGCTAATGTTATGTTTAATGGTGAAAGACTGATACTCTCTTAGGATAGGAAGGGGAGAAACGGTGCCTCTGAAACTTGTGAGATGATCTCAGTCTACCTTATATTAAACACACGTGGTTGGAATCTGTGAAGGAGAGAAAATAGAGCTGAATATTGGAAGAGACATGCAGAAATATTTGAAATATTGATGAAAGACATGATCCACATACTCAAGAATCTTGGCCCATTCATTGTAGGATAAATACAAAGAGATACATGGGCCTATAGTAGTCAAACTGCCACAGAGCAAAGATGAAGAACAAATAGTAAAACGAGAGAAAAAGGACATGTACATTCAGTGGAACAATGATACAAACAGTGAGTGATTTCTCACAAGAAACACTGGAAATGTGAAGAAAATGGGGTTACATCTTTAACAGGTCAAAAGAAAACATAACTAAACAATTGACCTAGGATTCCATATCCAGAGAAAATATTCTCTAAAGCCACTAGCCGGCCCGGAGTGGGGGTGCCCTCCTTGGCCGGTTGGTCCCACTTGCCTGGCCGGGGGGGAACTGCCAGGGTGACGTGTATAACAGAATACCTAAGTGCTGAGGCCTCTTGGAGCAGAGAAATAATCCAACAGGTGTGGAGTTAATTAGGGGAGATTTCCTTAAAAACCGTCAAAATGGTTTCAGTCCCAGAATACTATGAAGGACAGAATGCTCTTCTGACAGGAGCTAGTGTTTCCTAGGAAAGGTGCTTCTGGAAAAGTTGCTGAGGCTTTGTCCTAAGGTGAATTCAGTGTATGTTTTGGTAAAGCAGAAAGCTGGGCAGACACCTCAGGAGCGAGTGGAAGAAGTTCTTAGTGGCAAGCTCTGAGACAGATTAAGAGATGAAAATCCAGATTTGAGAGAGAAAATTGTAGCAATCAACAGTGAACTCACCCAGCCTAAACTGGCTCTTAGTGAAGAAGATAAAGAAGTCATCATAGATTCTACCAATATTATAGCTACAGTACAGTTTAATGAAAATGTAAGAGACGCTGTTCAGTTAAATGTGATTGCTAAATGACAGCTTATTCTCCTTGCATAACAAATAAAGAATCTGGAAGTGTTCATGCATGTCTCAACAGCATATGCCTACTGCAATCAAAAGCATATTGATGAAGTAGTCTGTCCACCCCCAGTAGATCCCAAGAAGCTGACTGATTCTTTAGAATGGATGGATGATGGCCCAGGAAATGATATCACACCAAAATTAATAGGAGACAGACCTAATACGTACATGTACACAAAAGCTTTGGCAGAATATGTTGTACATCAAGAAGGAGCAAAGCTAAGTGTGGCGGTTGTAAGGCCGTCAATTGTTGGTGCCAGTTGGAAAGAACCTTTTCCTCGATGGATTGATAACTTTAATGGACCAAGTGGTCTCTTTATTGCAGCAGGGAAAGGAATTTTTCGAACACTGTGCACCTCCAACAATGCCCTTGCAGATCTTGTTCCTGTAGATGTAGTTGTCAACACAAGTCTTGAGGCAGCCTGGTATTCTGGAGTTAATAGACCAAGAAACATCATGGTGTATAATTGTACAACAGGCAGCACTAATCCTTTCCACTGGGGTGAAGTCGCAAGTACAGTAATAAGAATCTGGAAAGAGGAACAGAAAGAAAGAAGCTATCATGAGAGAATACCATGTAATTTCCACTTTCAAGAGGAATCCTCTTGAACAGGCCTTCAGATGGCCCAATGTAAATCTAACCTCCAGTCACCTTTTATATCATTACTGGATTGCTGTAAGCCATAAGGCCCCAGCATTCCTGTATGATATCTACCTCAGGATGACTGGAAGAAGTCCAAGGATGATGAAAACAATAACACATCTTCACAAAGCTATGGTGCTTCTTGAATATTTCACAAGTAATTCTTGAGTTTGGAATACTGATAATATCAATATGTTAATGAATCAACTAAACCCTGAAGATAAAAAGACCTTCAATATTGATGTACGACAATTACATTGGGCAGAATATATAGAAAACTACTGCATGGGAACTAAGAAATATGTTTTGAATGAAGAAATGTCTGGCCTCCCTACAGCTAGAAAACATTTGAACAAGTTGCGGAACATACGTTATAGTTTCAATACTATCTTTGTGATCCTGATCTGGCACATTTTTATTGCAAGGTCACAAATGGCAAGAAACATCTGATGCTTTGTGGTCAGTCTGTGTTACAAGTTTCTGTCACACTTCAGAGCATCCAGCACTATGAGATACTGAAGACCCAGAATCTCGCGTTAGAACATCTATGCACTTGGTGGTCTAACTGCACAAAATGTAAAATGTACTTAAGTCATCTCAACTTTGGTCAAGACAGTAAACCATCTTAGGTCAGTGCGTAGAGTAAAACATGGTACATTTTATGTAACATTTTAATGTTTATGCTCATAAAACCTAGTGAGTACAGTGTTGTATGCCAGCTCAAATATGTCTACAAGAGCCACCAATACTATGATTTAACATTTTGATCCATGGAAAGCAAAGGGTAAGATAAAGGCAAGAATAGGGAAACAGGAACATTGATCAGCATAACTGTGCAATTCTGGAACATATTAATTAAAACGCCTTAACACATAATTCTAATACTCAGTGCAATGGAAAGAATTTATTTGGAAAGAATGCTAGCTGAGTGGGTAGATACTTGATCCTTAAATGTTTGATTTTTTTCATCAGTTATAGTGGGTTTTAGTTTTATTAAAACTATAGCCGAACTGTTTTTACTTCCTTCTGTAAGTTACTTGGGGTATCAAACATGAAAAATATGTTCTCACTTTTCTTTTTCTGATTAAATGCCTGGTACATATCATATTTCTGTAAGTATAATCTGTTGCTTTTATAATCAGAAGGCTACATATTAAAGACCCTATTGGATCTAAATGGGTTTGAAAATCTATATCAATAAAACTATGTTAGCATCAAAAAGAGTAGGAATAAACTTTCTTGTACAAATTTTGATCAAATAAAAATCCTGTGAGATTATGTTCATGTTTTGAAATGAGGATTTCTTGAGACTTTTGGGCTCTCTTCCCTTTATAAACATTGTTTTAGGACTTTAAAAAGGCTCATACTTCTGAAAGTGCATTATTATGGAAGAATGTATTTGAAGCTAGTAATAACATCAAGAAAATATCCGTGTGTGCAAACACATGCTAATTTTGACATTGAAAGTTGAATTCCTTCAAGAAAAATATGCATAATGTATATAAAATTAAATAAAGGACTTTATTTACATACCATGTAAAGAAGCAAAAAAAAAAGAAAACATTCTCTACATATTCATTCTAAAAGAACAGTCAAATAAAGACAACTTCACACAAAAAAGCAGAGATAATTAATGTTTAACAGAGGTACACTAGAAATAAAGAAGTTCATCTGAATAAAGAGATATGGTGTCAAATTAGACCTCAAGTCTCCTAGAAGGAACTGAGATCACCAGAAAGTATGAATCCTTAGGTAAATATGAAAGACTGTGTATATGAGAACACATAAATTACTTTTACATTTATAGCATATGTGACAGCAAAATATAAGACAAAAACATAGGATGTGGAGAAATTGATTTTAATTATATTTTTAAGTCCTTATATTGTCTATGAAGTACTAAATATTGTGTGAAAATAGGACAGTGAATTTAAGTGGGCACATTATAATTTCTAGAGCAACCACAAAGAGGGAGTTTAAAAGTTAATAGAGGAACAAAAACAGAATATTAAAAACATTACAGCTAGACAAGAAAAACAAAAAGTAGGATAAGAGGAACGAAAAGCATGTGGAATAAGTAGAAAACAGATACCAAGATGGTAGGTTTAAACCCAGTGACACCGGTAATCACAATACTCTATGCAATTTCCTCTTTAATTTCTCCTCTCCTCTCCTCCGCTCCTCTCTGCTCATCCCCTTCTCTCCCCTCCCATCCCTATCCTTCCCTTTCTCCTCTCTCTGTCTGTCTCACTCTCTCTCCCCACTCTCCCCTTCTTCCACCATGATCTCCTTCCTTTCCTAAATATCTCTTATCAAAAATATGGCCAAGTAGTCTGTGTATCAAGTCTGCAAATACAGAGGATTTCACACTGCAGTTGCACTGTGAGCTAGTTTGAATAACTTATCTGCCTTTGGAAACAAGCTTCAACCAGCCTCCACATCTCGACTTTATTACCAGTAGGTTCTGTATATGACATGCAATAAAAACATTATCAGAGTCAGAAGATATACAGTGAGAAACAGCTTAAGGGCATATGCAGCTCGGCAGCTTTGGTCTGTTTGAATGACATTGTTAGACTTTCTTCCCCCATTGCTCTGAAAAAAGACATTTCCCTTGTGAATATCCAGTATAATCAATAATTGCAGAGAGAGAGAGAGAGAGAGAGAGAGAGGGAGGGAGGGAGGGAGGGGAGGGAGAGGTATCCTAACAAAAATTGGTGGGCATAAGGGGAACTTGAGCCATGTGGAGCCCTCTCCTTATTGGCCCTGTCTCCTGTCCCCAGTGCTAGGTCTCTTGCCCTGCTTCAGATCTTGTGTCTCTTTAACCCTCCTGACTTCACAGTGATGTTTCTCATAGACACTTTCTAAAATCCTCCCTCAGACCAGCATGTGACAGTCATGCTGTTCAATGTTCAATCTGACGTCTGACGTCAGTTTGGAGGTGGACGACAGTGGCAGACAGTATTTTCTTTCTAGGAGCGGTGGCTAGAGTTCCAGCAGGTGCCGCCGAGGGCCCCCCGGCAGGAGAATGGGAGGCCACTGGAGTAGCTGCAGTCGCCTGGCTCCCTGGAAGGACAGACAGGCTGCAGTCACGTCCTCCGCTTCCCCACCATGTGAGTGTGCGTGACTTCTATTTTTAAAAAAAATGATTACAGACGAATCATTTGGGTTTCCATTTTAATGTTATAAAGTACATGTTTTGGAAATAATCTTCCAGACATATTTGTGCCTGTTTTAACTCTGGTTTAACTTAATTAGTCAAACTGAGAATTTTTTTTCCCTGTTCTAGGTCTGCTTTGGTCCTGAAAGGTTTTCTGAGTTTGTTTACCCTGCGTGGCTGTGGAATGACAGCTTGTTCCAGCGGAACCTCTTTCTCGTGGCAGCCTCCTTGGTAGGGTTTCCCCAGGGCTTCGAGTCTTCTGTCTGGAGCAGAGTGTGGGAGCCGGGAGGCGCAGGAGGGAAATGCTTCATGGCATTCAGCCCACATTCCAATGGAAATTCGCTTTGTGATCGAGAGCACACGTGCGAACTTCTCTGATCCTCAGAGGGGATCACTTCTATTCACATAAACGCCTCCGGATGGGAGTACAATATTACTAGTAGTAGGTGACATTTTCCTAACTTTAGATATTAGAAAGTATTTGAATGCTACCAGTTCCCCAGTCTTATTAGAAAAGGATACCAGAAGACAGTTCAGCTTTCAAGTCACTCTAGTCTTTTTCTTCCAGGAAAGATAGAATGCCATCTTTTCAAATACGATGACTTGGGGGAACGCGTGGGCACATTCAGCTCAGTCCCCTTCCCCTTAGGCCCCGCCTCTCCCTAGGACGTGTGAGTCTCCATTTGTCCCGCAGCCAGGGTCTGACTCGGCGAGACCACTGCGTGCACTGAGCCTTCCCTCCGCAATTCGCAAATTCTGTAAATTCATTCCATTAATTCTGTAATTCTGTAATTCATTCTATGAATTGAGTAAGGCTCTCACATTAAGCCGCCTTCTGAATTCAGAAATGAGAGGGACATTTTAGACTAATTTAGCCAACCTCTACAAGCCCAAGTGGAACTGAGGGATGAGGGTTATTGGAGCCTCCTTTGCAATTCCAAAAGCGATTTCACAAGGGTGTTGCAAAGACTCATCCAAGGATGGCAGCGCAACACAGTGGATACGACTGTGGGCGTTGGCACTAGTCCATTCCAGTTTTAATCTCAGTCTCAGCCTTTCCTAGTCGTGTCCTTGGATGGGTGAGCTCTGTGTCCCCCGTCCTCATCTATGAAATGATGGAAAATACAGTTCCTGAGCTATAGGGTGATTTTGTGGATTATATCAATTTGTATATCTGGCACATAGAATAGCATCTGGCATATTTGAAGTGCTCCATTGCAGTGTAGTGACAGATTGTATCTGCGTCTAACCAGCATACAAAAATCATTAGCCATTATGATTGCAAAAAGATGTGCATCATTTAGGATGAGTAGGTAGACAATGTAGCTATACTGTAATGAAGACTCAAATATTTAACAGCTTCAGGAAGCTTATTTCTCACTCATGTAACAGTCCTTAGAAATGAAGACTTATGTGCACACAGAAATCTGTACATGAACGTTTTTAGCAGCTTCCTTCATAATGGCTCCACACTGGAAAGAAGCCAGATGTCTTTCCACGGGCAATGGTTATAGAAGCCGGGGCACATCCCATAATCTATTTTACCACATTCAGTAATAAAAAGAAATGAACCACTGGTATCCATAACAACCTGGACGAACCTCTAGAGAGTTATCGAGTGAAAAAATGGCAATTCCTAAAAGAGTGTATTCAGAATGATTCCATCTATACAACATTTTGCAAATGGTAAAATTACAGAAACAGAGAACAGATTTGTGGTTTCCAGAGCTTAGGACAGGACCGGAGTGGAGGGCGGAGCATGGCTCTGAAAGGGCCCCAAGAGGGACCTCTCTCTCTCTCTCTCTCTCTCTCTCTCTCAACTCTGTCAATGTTAATGTCCAGGTTATGAACGATAGTGCACTAGAGTTTTGCAAAAGAGAAACCGGGGGAAAGTTACTGTGGATCTCCTTAGGTTATTTCTGAATGTAAGTCCACAATTATCTTGAAATAAAATTGTCATTTCAAAAAAAATCCCTTGATTTATTTCCTAAAGCATAAAAATATGGAAAACATAACTGGTATTTTTAAACTCCCACTTAATTTTAAAAGACAGCTGAAAACCATTTCCTAAAAGAAAACTTCTCTCACTGGAATGTTTATGTTCACTGGAAAATATATACATATATTTGTAACAATTCACAGTGGTTTTGTTAACACTCTTCATTAGTCAGCCCGCTGTCTGAGCTTAATCTGAACGATGTTTTTTCCAGAGCTGTCTGCTCTCCAGTCCAGCAAGCAAACTGAAAGTTCAGCAGGGGCCCGCGCTGTCTCTGGAGAAGCAGAAAGATCCACGCCCCTGTTCTCAGTGGTCACTTGGTTGCTCCTGGACCTAAGTCTTTAGAGCGGTGGCCAGGTGGACAGAAGAAATTCTGGCATTTTCCCAAGGGCCGAGTCTCCGCACTTGTAACTGGCATGAGAAGATGAATTGGAGGGAAGATCTGGGCTGACCGGAAGCCCTGGTCTACTTCCTCTTCCACAGTTCCGCCCTCCATAGTGTCATAATTTCCTTTAGGGACACTTCTTCTCCTTCATGGCTGTCTTTGATGTTCATTTTAACCAGATTTTTCTACCTCTTTAAAGAATAGTCAGAAAATTCCAAGATGAATCACTGAGCAACTTCGTTGTTCCACGCAGTGGGAAACAGTGGCGAGCAAGGCAGCTCTACATGAGCATTGTCATCATCTCCCTCGTCTGTAGGAGGGCTTTATGCTTTTGAGTCCCCAGCAGGGCATTCTGCATCACACCTATTGGCCCTTCACAGTCAGGGCCATCTGACCGTCAGTGAAGGGGTGTGGCCTGGGAAATCTCTGGGCACTGCTATGGGCACAGCAGCTGTGAGTCTGGTTCTTGCTCTGATTCCTCTGTTTCTCCAGGCTGTGGCCCTGGGGCTCTTAGCCTTCAGTTCAGAAGCCAAAGTGAGCTTTCCCTGCACATCCACGGTGAGATGCAATTCCACGCTGTGTTGTTCACCTCACGTCCCCTATGCCATGTCTGCCTCTGATGAACTGGAACCTGGTCCTGCTGGTTACTCGGACCATCGGGCTTCACTGTTGGACTCATCTTCTTACCTGAAGATTTACCGCATCATTAAATCGTTGATCAGCAGGCTAAGGGGGGAAACTCCTAAGTTAGCGTGAAGACTTTTTTCACTAATGTTTACACATCCATCCATCCAGAAAGAAAATCAGTGAAAGTCATTGTACTCTCGCCTCCAATTCCATATTGACAAGAATAAATAAAGTATCCCCAACTCTACCATCTCCACTAGCCAACTGCCAAGATCACCTTATTTCTTACCACTTTCTTAATCTCTTTGAGGAGATAATTATGATAGCTAATGCTCAGAGAACATGGTGGTCATTCTTCAACCTCCTCCTGAGTTCTCTAGGTGATTACTCTTAGTATGTTTACTTAACACACAAAGACATCGAGGTTTAGAGAGAGCAGATAATCTCCCCGGGGCCATGCGTGGGAAGAGGCAGGATCTAACCCTCTCTGTCAGTGCTTCTCTTTTGCTGCAGAAAAATGACCTCTGTGGACCCTGAATAGCAGCGTCTCTGCTCCGGGCCAGAGAGTAGGAGTTCGCAGGAAGGATTGCGAAGGTTTTCTGGTGTAACTGGTACTGAAAAATCCTGATGATCGCTGCTAGGTAACTTTCAAGAGCAGTGATCGTACCACAAAGGCTGGAGCCGTGGGCTCTGGAGTCCAACCACATGTGTCTGCTCCCTGCTCCTCTGCTTACAACTCTAGGACCCTATGCGGCTCCCTTGCTCTTCTCATCTCGGTTCCCTTCTCTGCAGAAGAGGGCTCATCATGGTGCTTATCTCCAAAGGTTGTAAAAGAAATTTATAATTGGATTTAGGTCTGTGATTCCTTTAGTTCATGAAACATTTCCTTGCTGCATTTTTTGAAAGGTCAAAAATGGATCACTTGGTTTTCACAAGCATTCTCAAAACCCTAAGTAGCTTTTAATCACACTCCCTTTAACTAGTCTCCTTTCCAGACTAAACTGTCCTAATCTTGGAAATCTTGCTTCCTTTGGAGCTGGAATCACATGTACCGAAGTAGAAACAAAAACACTCTCCTTGGCATTTATGAGGGAAAGTGCTGCAGAGTGCCCGTTCTCAGCAGAGCCCTTCCTGTGGAAAGACTGAAAAATGACAGCAAAGAAGTTCAAAGACTTGGAGCCGCTGAATAAAAACAAAATCCCCTAAAATTACACTGATGGTTCTTCCAGATAAGCAGGTAATTCTTAGAGGTAATTTGGAGAGAATTCAACAGTGTTTATTACAGGTTCACTTAAGAGAGCCAAACATTCTGCCCTAAAAGCAATTTCAAAGCAAAACTCTAAACAGTATTTTAGAATAGGAGGAAATTATATGCACACTCTTACCTCCCAGGGATTTTGAAGGATTAATGAGGGAACGTAGAAGCTATGGGGAGAAAATCTCCAGAAGAATGACAGGAAATATAAGACATTCACCATAAATAAGACAGGCTGACAGGGTAAATGTGCATAATGTGATTTGTAACAGGCAGTAAATAAATACCTGTAGGTGGACAGTCTTACTGTCCAATGATAATAAAACTGTCCGATCCAGTGGCGCTGGGATCGCTGCGGAGAGTTGAAACGAGATCCAGCACACCACACCGTTTCATGCTCTTTCTCTAAGTGCCAAAAACCACTAGGATTTCTCCTAAAAACAGAGTGCCTTAATAATTTCTTGAGGAACTAGTGAAGTTATGTCTGCTGGGAAAATGACACAGTGCTTCAGAGAAAGCCACACTGTTATCTAATAAACTAGGAATATTAAAATGTGTAGGATTCTTATTAAAAAGGAATAGACAGTGGATATTTCTAAGGCCTTTTCATAGAATATGAATATATTCTGTTATTCTACATCTTTATGTGAGCTCCTTTGGGGAAGATCGAAGAGTGAGCTGGGATTCTCTCTCAGAAGTATTCCAGGGCATGGAATCCTACAAATAACTCTCTGACCTTTCTCCGTCGTTCGCTGTGCTGAGGCCTCCACTCTCCGTCTTACTGTTGCAGTCATTGCCCCGAGAAGCAGTCCCTTTGTACTAACGGGTTGTCTGTGGTTGTGTGCATACTCTCACTAAGGACAGAGGGTGTCACCAGCATGGATCAAAGCTATGGACTTCAGGGCCTTCAATTTCGCCATCTTTGAAGGCAGGAGTTTGGGGCTCCAGACGGTGCAGTCAAGAGCATCCAGACTTTTCAATCAAAATGATCTGAGTTTGAATCTTGACTCAATCTGTTAGCTAAATAGCTTTAGATAAGTTGCTTAGATTTGTGGATGTCCAGCCCAGCTCCTACAATAAGAAGTAATATTTACCTAGCCAGTATGTACCGTGACACTCACTCATGATATCTACACAGTGTGTTGTTGACATCGTGGTTGTCACTGTGTTAGCCCATAGCTCACACACTGAGCTACACTGGCCTGGAGCAAAAGGATTAGCGACAGTCTTGTGCTAGGGTCAGCATTTTCTCCCCAAAGGTGAGTTCTTTCTTCCAATGCCAGACTTATTGGTCCTTGGTCTCTGACCACACAATATATGAAGACCTTGCTATCAGTCTTTGTTTTGGAGCTGTCCAAGGTCAGCTTACCAACAGTGTCACAAAATGCTTTTCTTTTATAATAGTCTCAAGGAATTTTCAGAAAGGCATACTTAATCTACATAGACATTTGAATTTTACCGTGTGAGATACTCTCTCCCTCTCTCTCTCTCTGTCTGTCTCTCTCTCTCCAGTTCATGTGAAATTTCTTCAGTAAACTTTTTTAATTGCCCTGGTTAATGTGAAGCATTTTTTATGCCCAAGTGCTGTCCTCAGTCACATAAGAGATAATTTAGAGCCTCATGATTTCTTCGTGGAAAGCATGTAGGGGTCCCAGTTAAACACATTGCTAGAAAGGAAAATACTCCTCTTGCATTTATAATAGTTTTTCTTTCCACTTGATTAAGTAAGAAGGAAGTGTAATTAAGAAGATGCTTCTTGAAGCATGGTCAGTTTGGGAGCAAAGTTTTCAAGAATGAAAAAAATTGTAATGTAATTCTCAGCATGACAGGCAGAGAGAAGATTACTTGCTTATCAGGTGCTTATTTGAAAGTTACTTTTCTCCTCATGCTTAGAATCTCATTTTATCTGGGTGTATACTGATCAACTGGAAACACTTTCTTTTGAAAAGAGGAGGTTACCTTGTTAGAGGAATAATATTCCCCAGGCTAAGGCCCAGCACAGAATGGCTATTCTCTGGAGAGATTCAAAAAGGAATTTGAGGGGAGGCAAGGGAAGTGGCCCAAGTCTATTAACCTCATAAGTTCTATTAATGTTATTTCATGCAAAATGTTGTCAGTTTCTATTGTCCAGGAGAAACTAAGTCTGGGAATCATCTGTTAATCTAAATTCCATTTCTTATTTTGCTTCTCTGGGTGACCAGAGAAAATACACTTAGTCTTTGGTACCTTGGTTTTAACAACTAATAATAACTGAATAATTTGTACTATTATACGTATGCTTTCTAATTGCTGTTTCTTGGACAGAACAAATTACCTCAAAACTTAGAGGCTTAAAACAACAAACATTTATTGTCGCATACTTTCAGTGGGTCAAGAATCCCGTCATGGCTTCCTGTGGAATGGCCTCAGAGTCTCATGATAGCTGGCAAGGAAAATGTTGGCTGGGGCTGCCATTTTCTACGAAGGCTCACAGAGAGAGAAATCATTTTTAATATTATTATTATTAATGCATACTAATAGCCAGATGAACAGGTTTCACTGTGGCATTTCGGAACATGCACATGCTGAGCTATGAACATGTCTGCCTCCTGCCCCTGTCCACCTTCTGCCCTCTTCCCTGACCCCTTCTCATATTCTAAGAGTTCCTTTTCTACCTTCAGATCGTCTTTGTTTTGATGTTTTTCTACTTCTGAGAAAAAACATAGGCTTGTCTTTCTGTGCATGGTTATTTTACTCAACACCATGTCTTCCAATTTCATCTATTTCCTGCAAAGGACAAGATTTTGTTCTTGTTTATGGCTAAGTTATACTCCATTGTGGATATCCACCACATTTCCTCTATCCTTTCTGTTGATGAGGACTCAGGATGGTTCCATACCTTAGCTATTGTGAATAATGCTAGAATAAACATGGTGTGCAGGTACCTCCTTCGTGTGTTAATTTCATTTCTTTCGGATATATACCCAGGAGTGGAATTCTTGATCATATAGTAGCTCTGTTTCCACTTCTTTGAGGAACCTCCGAACTGTTTTCCAGTAGTAGTTATACTAATTTACATTCCCACTGGCAATGTAGCAGGGTTCCTTTTGAGAGAATCTACTTCCAAGCTCATTCATGAGTGTTGGTGTAACTCAGTTTCTCCCAGGTTCACACATTAGAGGTCTCAGTTCTTTACCAGCCGTTGGCCAGTGACCATTCTGGGTGCTTCACCGTGTGAATGTCTCTATCAGGCAGTTCACCGAGCCATGGGTGGCTTCTGTCCAAGGGAGCCAGTAAGGGACTGAGAGAGGATTTGCCAGATGAATCCTCCACAGCCTGATCTCAGAAGTGGCATCCATCCATCTCTGTTGCCGTATTCACTAGAAACAAATCTCTGGGTCCAGACACATTCCAGGCAGGGATTAGGGATACAGGAGATAGGGATTGTTCCGCTCAGCTTAGATGCTCCCTCCAAGGACCTGGCCAACAACCTGCCACGTCCTGGCCAGCCACGTGTCTAGGCCCAAGGAGCTGAGAGTTCACCCTAACCCTTAAGCAAGACAGCACTAATTAATTAAAAACCATTTGACATGTTTAATACAGTCATTTAATGACATTTATTGTATAGCTCCTACTTGCGAGATACTGCAGGAGAAATGCTTCAAAAAGGCCAAAGGTAAAGAATTAGATATCCATGTAGTCTAGTGTGAAGATCCTTCAGCAGTGAAGAATCTCCTTCACTGTCTGAACCACACTGCAGAGCAACAGCTGGCTCTGCAGGAGGACATGGTGGAGCAGGAGTGTGTTCAGCCTGCAAGCCTCAGCTACACCCCTTTGGTTGCCACCTTGGAAAAGGCTCCACGATGGTAAAGATATCACCACTGGGGACACTTTGCATGAGGTTTCCATGCTCTCTTGCTGGTAGGAGCTGATTCTGTTCATGGCTTCTCTTTCTCCAGCCAGGAGCAGTGGATGTTAGTCCTCCTCAGTGGAAAATGGATCTTTCCAGGCCCGGTCCTCCATTGTTTTCTATACTTTTTTATTGTTATTGAGATCTAGGTGTCGTTCTTGGCTTTTCCACTTGTCCTCTAGTCTCCCCAAGTAGATTTGTTTTCTAAGAGTAAAAGTAACCCCTCATCTTTCTCTGCATACAAACAAGGTTCATTAACATAGCGTACGTGCAAAGAGTGATTTGTGTCTGGATGTTTCTTGGCACCCATTTAGGAAGAGTCATCTTAGACTCATCAGCCAAAGGGCTTTTAAGGGTAAAGTCTTATTTGCATTTGCCCAACTTTTGATTTCTTCCTTTCTTACTGGCTTTCTTTGAATTTTAGAATAATTTTTCTTGCTCCTTAATTTTTTTCTCCATGAAAATATACATATTTTTCTGTTGTTCCTTGCCTGCATGTGGACTCTGTTCTTGCAACAGCCCATGGAAAATGGGCATCACAACCTGTCCCGGGGGACAGCAAAGAGAGTGTCCCCAACCCGAGAGAGTCCTCAGCCTTGTCCAGAAAACCTGAAAGGAGGCTGGCTCCTATGCTCTTCCTTTCTGTGCTTTTCAGTTTGTCTATTTAAACATCACCTCACAGGTCTACTATGATAGTAGTAGGTATTTTAGCACATAAATATCTTTACCCACTTTGGGAATGCGCTTCTTGTTTTGACTTGTTCTCTAAATATATGTAATTTTTAAATTATAGGTTTATGTCAGCAGGACAATTTAGTCAAGTATTACTTTCTTCAAAAACACATGCCCCTGGTTGCTGCACATAAACTGTGGAATGGGAGCTCTCGGAGCAGGCCCTGGTCTGATCTTCTCCTCTCAGAGCCCTGCTTCAGCCCTGAAAGAAGCTCTCTCTTTTCTACGGCAGCCGGGCCTTCGGAAGGAGTTGCTCTCTAAGCAAAACACCTAGGGATGAAAACCTTTGCTGAGGCTGCTGAAGAAAAAAAGAATTAATGTCCTGTGCTAGAGCTAGGAGGTCTTGCAGCGGGGCAGTTACTTGGTGGACAGTGGCACAGGGGAAGGGGACCCCCCGGGAGCCAGGCGGAGCTATGGAACTTCGCCTCAGGGCAGCCCAGTGCTTCTCTTTCTGCATTTCCAGACTGTCCATCTGTGGACTGTGAAGTTAAAGGAAGAGTTTTTGTCAGGAAACAGGTTTTAAAACGGAAAACATTCACTGCAAATTGGGAGACCACAAGTCACTAAGTAGGATTAAAGCAAAAACATAAACAGGTTGACTGCACATGGCACAGGCAGAGGATGGGTGTCTACTCTGTCCTAGGTTAGGTTTCCTGGGAAACAGATTCCGAGAGGAGATGGTGCCTGTGGCTTATTTGGGGGATGCCTGGGCACAGCACCTGCAAGACACGGCGAGGCAGGGCAGGGGCAGAATTAGGTCACAAGGCAGTAGGGCGCGGTCTCTGCTGACTGACGGGGATGGGGTGCAGAGCAGGGGCGGCCCTGCAGAGCTGTCATAAACTGAGGCATAAGGGGCAAGTGCTACGATCTCCTCCCACCTCCTGCCCCTTTGCCACAGGGTGCTTTGGTGGCAGGGGGGCGGCATCCTGACAGCACCACCCCTTTTAGGCTGAGGCACTTCCCTGAGAGGCACCGGCAATGAGCCCATGGCAGCCCACAGTTGCAGTGAGGATCACCCGTGGTGGAGGTGGCTCGGGGTGCCATACCCCAGCAGCCACCATGCTTTCAAAGTAAGACCAGTAGAGTCTTACAGAAATCTTGGATTGGAACAGAGATTAATACATGTTTGCATAATATAATATTTAATTAATATATAATTTTAAAATGCATGTAGACAAACTAAATACAGACAATTAACTAGAAAGTAATTCACAAGTGAATGGAAAGGAACCAGAAAAATTCCAGTGTGGACCAAGGCTGTAGCTCAGCAGTATGAAACCCTGGGCCAGATCTCCAGCACCAGACAAATTACAGCGAGGTGGTGTTCCAGTGAATGCATGCAGATTCAACACCATCACTGCAGTCAAGAGACAAGTTTAACAGTGGGGTATTGTGAACAATGGTGGATAAAGACAACGGTTTCTGAAAAGCGTGTGTGTGTGTGTCCAGAGATGGGTCAACAAGATCCTTAGTTTCATGCTTTGAATTGGAGAGGTCAGTGGGACGCTGGTGACATTGCTGCATCCAAGGGAAAATTCAGTCCTGCAGGACCCCGACCAGTGCTGTGGCCAGGCACGTGTACACACTGGAACTTCCAGTATTTGCATGATTTGTGCCAAATAACTGGAAATGGAGCAACATCAGCAGTAGAAGAACTGATGAAGCCTATGGCACTGGGGAGAAGGCTTCTGGATAGGAATTTGTCAGTAGGTGTGGACAACTAGCCTTAGAACTCCGAAACTAGGAAATCAGGCTAAGACATGTATCCAAGTAAGAAGCAGAAGCGATCGATGCAGCAGATGGAGGAAGATGAAGGTGGTACGTCTGACCCAGCACCCACGGTCACTGCTGGAAGTGACGCCTGGCGAAGAATTCACCAACACACAGAAAGCAGGAATCCATAGTTTCTACCAGAATTGACTTACCTGTTGGTATTTTCACTACGTATTTCTTTCATAGAGTATTACACTTCTTTCCAATGAATCGTCTAATGTTTTTCCTAAACTCCCAAGTCAAAAGAAGGGGAGGAGCCTGCTAATGAGTAGGTAAAATCACCCAGCATTTGATGCCATTTTTGGTGCCCAAGTGGGAAGACTAGAAAAGCAGTATTCTTTAGAAAAGGAGAATTGGGCCCTTCCTAATTAGCCACATAGCCTATTCAATTCTTTTGTGGTATACCACCTGCCCACTACGTAATGTTTGCACAACTCCCTTCAAAAACTAGGAAGAAGAAGGGAAAGAAGGAAAGGAAAAGAAGGAAAGCTTGTATATCAGAAGCAATGGTAATTCTTATGCATTGACAAAAGTTCTGAGAAGTTTCTCTAATCACATATTAATACAGATTTGTCCAAAATGTGTTCGAACCTTGGCCTATAAGGAGATAAGACAACATAGTTCTAGTCTTACAAATAAATGTCACAGTGGCAGGTACTCCTGTAGGAAACATCACTTTGGAATGTTTTACTAATGCATCAGAGATCAAATGCCACAGGCCTCAGTGAGATCTGTCTCGTTCCAGTCTTTCTTAAGGCAGGAGACAGCGCAGGAGCCTGAGCTCTGCCTGTGTTTGGGTGTCAGGCCTCCGCTTCACTTCCTCTGCAGTCTCAGCAGGGGGAAGACTGCTTCCAGGGTTCAGCTGTCTCTCACCAGTGCGGCATCAGCTGGTGTTCGGTGGTGCCCACTGAACGGGATGTGACGCTGGCTTCAGAGTGCATGGAAAGTCAGAACAAAGATGGAAACTGGAAAAGGGGTAGCAATCTATCTGCAGAACTCAATGCAAAAATGCTACCTTCATTTCCGTGGATATTTGCCAAAGGAATCATGCTGGACACTGAAAACGCAGAGGAGTGGGGTGAAGAGGGAAAGAACTCTCCCGCCCACACAGCACTTGGAGTCCTAACCCTAGGCAATTCTGGTTGGACTTGTGTTTCAGCACTTGACCAGCGGTGACGGCCCCGTCAGGGTGACGGGCTCCAGCTTCCAGCTTTCCACAGGTTTCTGGACTCTAAACCGCATCTGCAGGACTGTCGGGCCCTGGTTTTCTCTCCCTCCCCACGGGGGTCCACACAGGCAGTGGAGGGAGGGCACACAGGCACGGAGAAAGGGCAGAAAGCAAGCAGGAGATCCCTGAGACAGAACTCACACTGTGACCTGGCTTCTCAAGTCTTTGGTGCCCGCAATCTAGTCCTCTTTTCCAATGGACAGGATGAAATCCCAGGGAACAGAGAAGACTATGGAATTCTTGACAAGTTTCCAGTTCTGATCCAGTACAAAAGGTGTTAACCCTCTTAACTCCTGTCAGTTCACACTCATAAAGAGGACTCACTCACCAACTTTCCTTTCCACTACCGCTTAAGAACAAAAGCCTTATTCAAATGTGAATTTGTTTTGTTTTGGTCATCTCCTACTTCTGGCACAGAATGGCATCTTGTGTGAGTGTTGCACTTAAGACAGTGGGTTCTGGGGTGCATCCTGGCTGTGGTCCTTACTAGCTCTGCAAAGCTGGGAGTTGATTTGAGGGGGGCTCCTCCATCTTCATCTGTCATCTCATGCTCGGCAGGTGCTAAGAGCTTAGTAAACGGCGGGCTGGTGTTCTTAGGTCTGCACCAGTCCTTTGCAGGCCAGCAAGGCAGCCCAGGAACAACAATGATGAAAGCAGATGTCTTCTCCAATCAAGGGTGGAGGCAAGACCTGTCCCTTGGGAGCCCCCTTTGTCCACGTGTGCCCTGAACTGCCATTGGCGGTTTCATTCAGTCCCAGAGAGTCCTGGGTTTACTTCTTGCTCTGCCTCATTTCTTTGACCTCGTGCTGCTTCTCCTTGGCTTAGTTTTCTTCATAGCAGGAAGTGTTGGATGAGACTCTAACAGTGATTCTCAAACTTGGCTGCCCGTGAGAACCGCATGGGATTGGTTTAAAGCTCTTCATGCTGCCCCCTCTCTGACCAATTGGATCAGGAGACCTTGGGGGTGGGACTCGCAGGGTGGTCTGAGAGCTTCCGGGGGGTTCCTATGTACAGCCTAGGTCGAGCTCTGCAAGTGTGGACCATCGGTCGATTACAATAAAAAGCTCTGGGCTTCCCAGACAGGGTTTGCTTTCACAACTCCCCAGGTGAGCCCAATGAGTGGCTAGTTCTATGGATGCCCACGTCAGGCATCCTCGAGGCCTCCTGGTCTGAGACGCTGAGCTTCCAGGAGCCTGCTGGGGTGTGGAGTGCAGGTATGGGCACTGTCTTTCTGGCTCCCCAACTGACTGTTCCTGTCTGCTGCCAAAGTAAGCAGCTTCCCCTGCTGGGGTTGCCGCCTCCCTGCACGCATCTGTCTTTTGTGGGCTCCAGCTGTGGACAATGATGGGGGCAGCCCCCCACTTTCGATCTAGAGGTCACCTGGCTGCGCCTCAGCCCCATCCCAACAGCACAAGGACCTTCTGGGTTACACAGACCCCTTTGGAAGCCTCACAACATCTGTAGATCCTCCCAAGGAGGCTCTACATGGACATCAAAGCAGCCGATCATCTCCATGGGTCCCCGAACCACTGGGAGGACAATTCTACTCCATTTGACCGCAATATATGTAAAAGTCAAAAACTTACACAAAGCAGAAATTGCAACATAGCTGAAAGAGCCCAGGGCCACTTTGGACCAGTCCATATTTAGGGGTCACTGGATTATTTTATGCCTCAGTTTACTTTTACATCTAAATAAAAAGGCATTACATGTATCCCCTCTTCCGATCTAGCAAATCTGAGAAGTAAAGTGAAATTACAAATATACAACTGCTTTGAGAAAGTTATAAGCATCATATTGTCATTAAAGTAGAACAGTAGCCCAGCAGGCCGGGGCTTGGGGTGGCCCTGGGGAGTCACACAACCCAGTGTGTTTCTGCCCTGCCTTTAACTGGTAAAAAGTGGGCACATTCCTCATCCACCGCCTATTGTCTTTGGGACAGCAGCACTGAAGGGTGTTTGGGTTTTGCTTCTCTGGGTGCTTCTGTGGCCCAAGAGGTCACAGGACTAACAGTGACAGGTGAAGGATGAGGTACGAAGTCCCTCTGTTTGGGTGCGATGCGGACCGGCACCATGGCGGAGGCAGGAGTCAGACCCATGCAGCCACCGTGCCCCAGTGCCCCTCCTTGGTGGAGAAGGGGCTGGAACTAGAAGTGGATGTCTAAGAAGCAAGCTCCGGACTGCCCGGTAACTGCCAAATGAGCCCCTCAGTTGGCACAAACCCCTGAGCTGGCGTGCCAAGTGGTTTGGAGTGAGCAGGAGCGCAGCTTGGCCTCTGAGCCCAGGCGTCCCAGGAGAATCCGTGCTCCCAGCCTCCCGGGACACCCGGGCCCGGGCAGCTCCTTGCCTTCATCCCCGGGGGCTGTGACAGCAAGCTGGGAAATCGGAAGTCCAAGTGGCCGCAGACGTAGTGTCTGGGGAGGGCCGTGTTCTCGCTCGTGCCAGAATGCGTGCCATCTTCTAGCTCCCCTTCCACGATGGAGGGGTGAAGGAGCTCCCGGGGGCGACGTTCCAAAGACCCTAATCCCTTCTCGGACCTGATGACCCCCCAAGGGTCCCACCTTAGAACCTAACCACTTCAGGGATTTCAACATAGGAATTTCGGGGGGACCCAAACGTCCAGGCTGTCGAAGTCTCTGAACCGACAGTAGAGGCAGCCTTGGACCTGGAGGAAGGGTACCTGGACTTCAGGTGCACTGCGTCCACAGGACGGAGCAGGACTGTCCCTCCATCAGCCGGGGCAGCACAGTGAGGAGCAGGCTCCTGGTTGCTTTCATTCCCCTTCTGCTCCTGCCTGGTTTCCTCGGTTTTCAGGTAAACCTTAGGGAAGCATGACTGAGGTGAGAAGAAAGGAGAAGCTTCCGTGTTGGCCCCTACGGTTGCCCTCAGAGAGCTGAGCGAGGAACACCCAGTGCCCCTGGAGAGAGCTGAAAAGCATCTGAGGAAACAGGAGCTTCCTACCGGAAGGGGACGCTGGGGACTCGGAGCCCGAGGAAGAGATCTCTGGGGGAGAGGAAGAGTGAGGAGAGAAAACTGGCCTAGTGTTTGGGGGCTACTTCAGGGGTGCTTCGGTGTTCCACATCAGGTGCACGCCCACGTCCCTACCCTGATACCGGCTAAGACTGGGCGGGCTAGGGACTGCCAGCTCACTCAGCAGAAGGCCCCTCCCCGGGAGTCAGAGACGCCCCCGAGGGCTGCAGACCAGAGTTGTGCAGGGGGGAAAACTGCTGGTCTCCAAGCTCCACATCCTGAGGTGTTTCAGCGTTTCCAGCCCCGAGGCTCTGAGTGGAGTTGTCCCTGGAGACATCTGCCTGTCCCGGTCCCAGAGGAGCAGCGGGCAGGGTACAGTCTCTAGAATAGCAGCTTCCCATGTCCGACTACTCCGGCTCTGAGAGATGGACACGTTTCCACTTTCCCATCCTCAACTCCGTCTGCTCTTCTGCCTGCTAGAAAGGGGTAACTCGGGGTGTCCCCCCCCGGCCGCCTCTCCACCCCTCGCCGCTGCTCACAGGCTGTTTTGCAACTACTGTTTCCAGTGGGGATCAAGGAATATACACAAGCAGTATATTTTTTAAAAATATTTACTTCTGTGAAAATAAAGATAGGTATCTCATAGTTTCTTCCCATAAACCAAGCGGTTTGTGTTTCCAAGCTGGGGCATTTCTTACTGTCTCTGTAGAAACAACAGACGCTTTTCTACCACTGATTCTTTTCTTTTTTAAACCGTTTTTTTTTTTTTTTTTTTTTTTTTTTGGAAAGGAGCTTTCATGTTCTGCGGAGTTGCTTTCTGGTGTGGGTCTGTCTCATAGGGGAGGAGACAGCAGGCGTTCCGGGCACAGGAGAGCTGGCCAGGGCTGGAGAGGTGTTGCTGGGATAAAGCCATGAGACACCGGCCAGAGGTGACCTAGGAGACTCGCTTGTAAGTCCATGAACTCACAGGGTTCTGTACTGTTCGCCTGCACCACTGTAATGCCACAAGTCTGTGCTGACCCGGGGTGAATATGGTGGTACCTTGGCTTACAAATGCAATTCTCTCCACGGTTCTAGTCACAAACAAGACTGGATGTGAGCTGAATCAAAATTCTTCATTGAGACTAACCATTGAATTTGATTCCGTTCTCTTCCAACTCGGTTTGTGACCCGAAGCATGGAAAGAATTCAGTTCGTGAATGGAGGCACCTCTGCCCATCGCCAGCTTGGCTGATCCCAGCAGGGTGCTCTGTGTAAGTCCAAGAAGATTCAGTCTTCGGTATGTGCCTCACAAATTTTTTCAGCACCACTTCCCTCTGCACACCTTGAAGGCCAGACGTTGGAATGTGCTGGGTGGCTCCTTCATCTCCTATTCTGTTCCCTTGATCCACATGTCTGCTTTTGTGCTAGCACCGTGCTGTGTTTATCACTGTGGCTTTGTAGTATACTTGAAATCCTTGGGTATACTAGGGATTGCGAGGCCTCCTGCTGTGTTTTTGTTCCCCAGGATTGCTATGCACAGTGTGTGCACATGATACCTGAGACAGATGTAAATATTATACACTGCAAACATGTATTAAGAAAAAATTTATTAAATAAAATAAAGTGCCATTTGTTAGCATAAAAAAACCGAGGAAAAAATGAACTCAGCCAGGGCCCCCGTGGAGCCGGTCGGCAGGGGCTGGTGAGTTTAAGGGAGAATTTACTCCACAAGATCCTTAGGCTGGTGAAGGGCTGAGGCAACAGACCCGGAGCACCAGGCCTCGAGCAGGTTAGAAGCGAAGAGCAGCTCTGGCCCAGGGCAGAGGGCACAGAGCGAGAAGCTGGAATGACTGCGACTCGAGGTTTGGAGAAGGGCTGCATGGGCCAAACCTGAGCTCCGTGAAGGAGACGCCACAGGGCAGCAGGGGCAGAGGGTTCCTGGGGCCACCCCAGAAGGAAGCGGGGATGAAGGAAGGTGTGCATCCTTCTCCTCCACCCTCTCTCTGGCGCCCCCCTACTGGTGGCACCTAGAAGGAAGGCATAATTTCCGCTGCTCCACACTTGCCGGCGACAGCAGTTTAGTTTTATAACAGTGCGCCTGGGCACTTTTGTCCACGGCTCGATTACCACTAGCCCCCCCACCCCCATCGCTGTAGGCTGCAGAACTGCTCCCACTCCTTTCCTTAGAAACGGCCAGGCGCGGGCAGAAAGTGGCCTGCGGAGCTTGGCTTTTGCAAAGGGTGGATGGTTTCTGCTGCGGGGCCTTCCGGGCCTACTGCCCCGTGCCTCTCCCACGAGCACGGACAACCGGAAGTGCCCACGGCCCCTGCAGGATCCCCGGGAAGCTGGGAGTCCCCTCTCCGACCACCGCAGCGTCACCCGTCACCCTGAGGGTGGCAAGAGTCAGGGGGCTTGGGCGTCCTCCGCGGCCTCCGCTTTCAGGACCCGCCTTCCCGCTTTCCCCGAACGGTCCCAGGGGGCAAGAGGGAGCGCAACCCCGGCCTCATGCACAGAGCAGCAGCCGGGCCGGGCGGGAGGCTGCGCTGCTCCGGCCTCCCGGCCCAGCGCTGGAAGGCGGGGAAGCTCGCTCCCTGTCCCCTGAGCTACCAACAATGTCTCTTTTATTTTTCTTTTAACGTGTCCAGCTGCTGCCAGGAATACCACGTAAAACCTCTTTATGGAGTGAGCACAGCCCAGAGCTTATGTCAGCCGGCTCCGTCAGGGACAGCGATTCTAATTAATGCCAGGGTTCAGGGCTGCACGGGCCACCTCCACCCTCTTGCCCGGGTCTGCACTTCCGGCTGACCTGCCGGCACCCTCGTGCTTGTGACTAACCAACGCTCCCCATGTTTCTCACCACATCCAGGAGGGCAGGAATAAAACTCGGCTCCAGGTCACCGCCTTCCAACCCGAACCCGAGCCTGCTGTGTCCAGCAGAGCATGCCCGAGGAGGCCGCCTCTGGCCCTGGCTGTGTTCATCGACTGGTGGCGGCACGCTATGGCCTCTGGAGAGTAGCAGAGAGGGCTCCTCACTGGGGGGAATCAGTCTCAGCTGGGCACACCAGTCATTCCAGCACTCTAGGAGGCTGAAGCGGGAGGACTGCAAGCTCCAGTGCAGCCCAAGCAACTTAGCAACTTAGCAACGGCCTCAAAATAAATATCTTGGTCACGCTCCCCACCGCCTGCTCTGGACGCCTGCTGTCCGTGTACCACTGCGGCCACTGGCCTAGCCGAGCCTCCCGGGGAGGCTGGGAGACAGGTTCGTGGCTGCCACAGGACTGAGGCCTACTCCGCTGCCTCTCAGTGCTATTGTCCCTGGGTGGGCTTGGACCCAGCCGGGTCCACTGGGCAGGGCCAAGTGCCCCGGCTCTGCAGAAGATGCTGGACCAAGGCCTACAGCAGATGCTGGACAGAAGTTGCTGGGTGGGTTTTGCCACTGATGAAGATGATCAACAGCTGAACGGGTGAGACCATGCAGGTGCAGGGGATCTACCAAATTGGTTCATCAGGCTTGTCTGCAGCGCTGGGTGGATGAAAAACAAAGAGGAAACAGTACAGCCAGAGGGGTGTGTGCTCAGTGCAATCCTGAGTACTTAGTAGTTTTTCCGAAGTTGGGTCCCGTTGTTTATGTCTTGGATCTTGCAGGTAGACTGATCTCAAAAGCTTGCTCATTTGCAGCAGCGGGAATAATGGTTGGCTCTATCTATCAGACAGCTGTGACTTATGGAGCAGTGACAGTGATGCAGGTTGTAGGCCTCAAAGAAGGGCTGGATGTGATGGAGAGAGCTGATCCTTTGTTCCTGTTAACTGGACTTCCTACTATTCCTGTCATGCTGATATTAGGCAAGATGATTCGCTGGGAGGACTACGTGCTTAGACTATGGCTCAAATATTCAAATAAACTACAAATTTTGAGCAGTATATTTCCAAGGATTGGGTGTCCTGTTCCTCGAGTTCCTGCTGAAGCTAATCCTTTAGCAGATCATGTCTCTGCTACTCGAATTTTGTGTGGAGCCCTTGTCTTTCCTACTGTCGCAACAGCAGTGGGTAAACTGATGTTCAGTAGTGCTAACTCTAATTTACAAAGGACAATCTTGGGTGGAATTGCTTTTGTTGCCATAAAAGGAGCATTTAAGGTTTACTTCAAACAGCAGCAATATTTACGCCAGGCACACCACAAGATTCTAAATTATCCCGAGCAGGAAGAAGCCTAAAACGGTGAGTTCTGGTTCTTTTGCAGCCCTCTCATCCATGAGTCTGCCGTCTGATTTTGATTCCATCATTAGTGCACTAGTGGAGCCTTGTGATAAGCTGCTGCTCCTATATTTTTAACAAATATAATAAAACACTTTGGGCAGGAGAAATCCTCTCGGTAATCACGGAACCTAAGGATGTGATTTATTTTCATTGTTTTGTATGTACTACTTTTAAGGCAGTCATCTAAACCGTTATCTTAGCATGGTAACCTGGGTTCATATTTTCTCCAGACAGAAATATAAAGATCAATCTGTACAAATATAAAAATCCACATGGTGTTTTATTCTGGTGCCTTCTTTGTACATGTTCATATTTAGTGTTTTCTTAGAATCAGCAATTCAATGAAGGTACTATGAGGATTTTTCTCATTGGCATAATTTGATTACATACTAAACATAAACATGTTAATATGAGGAAATGTGAATTAAATTAGTTATGAATAAGTAACAAACCAAAAATGTATGTAAACAGTCAAATGATTATCTGAAAAATGAAATTTTGTTGTTTTCCTTAACCCTTGTGATGTTCTCCAAAATGTAGATGGTAAACATTCAAGGGCTTCCAGATCACTTTTTCACTATTAAATTTTATTTATACAATGCTGACATATCATACTTTATAAAGTAATGTTGACTCATGTCATCTTGATTACCAGTGTGTGTGTGACTGTGTCTTTCTCATCAGGTCCGTCGATCTCTGAAATGAGGTTTTAAAATCCGTATTTCTAGAAATTAGGGCTGTCAATTTATAGTAGCTCGAGCAGAGAATGGTTTTCAAAACAACAAAAACAAAAAATTATTTTACTTTGCCCTTTCAGTTATTCAGATATTTGTTGATCACCTATTTCCCCCGGCGCTGTGCTGAGTGGTATGGATACAGTGGTGAGAGAGACAAACGTGGTCCCAGCTCTCAGAGTTTACAATCTGGTTTCATCAGATGGGAAACCAGCGGTGAATAAACCAAGGCGAGGGCTGGAGATCTTTGTTTTTATGTCAGTCAGTGAGTAGCTAATTATGAAAACAAAGATGTTTTGAGTAAATTTTGAGGTTATTGTTTTGGGCTAAGTCAGTTTATTATAGAAAACCAATACTAGGTGCTAGGAGAGTGAGCTGACGCACCCGGGCCATGGCATCGGGAACTATGGTGCTTCCGAACATCCTGCTCACCGGTACACCAGGAGTTGGAAAACCCACACTAGCCAAAGAACTTGCATCCAGATCAGGACTAAAGTACATTAATGTGGGTGATGTGGCTCGAGAAGGGGCATTATACCATGGCTACAATGAAGAGCATGAGTGTCCCATTTTAGATGAAGAAAAAGTAGTTGATGAGTTAGAGAACCACAGGGCAGAAGGTGGAGTTACTGTTGACTACCATGGTCGGGATTTCTTTCCTGAACAATGGTTTCATGAAGTTTTTGTGTTGAGAACAGATAACAGCATATTATACAAAAGACTTGAAACAAGGGGTTATAATGAGAAGAAACTAGGAGACACGATCGAGTGTGAGACTTTTCAAGTTCTTTATGAAGAGGCCATGTTATCATACAAGGAAGGTGTCGTGCACCAGCTGCCCAGCAATATGCCTGAAGAGCGAGAGGACGACAGAAACCAGATCTTGAGATGGACTGAGCAGTGGGTCAAAGCTCACAGCCCGGGCCTGGTCACCGGGTGGTGCCTCTTTGCCCACCTTGTAGACAGGGCCTCCAAGTGTCTGTAAAAACCAAAACTATGTGGAAGGCCCAGCAGGTATTTTATGCCTGGGTTTCTTTTTCTCCAAGAGAAAGTTAAACAATCACAAATATAATGAATACAATTATCATTAAGCATTTAAAATACACAACAGTTGCTAAACAATAAATCTGATCAAATGGGAAAAAAAGCCCCAATACTAATGATTTTAGATTTTAATTATTTGTCATATTGATAAAGTTAGCATCTTAATCATCGTTTAGTTTTGTATTCATTTTTCAGAAGCATATATTTATTTTAAGCCATTTTCAATAGAGTGGCCATCTTAATGGTGTTTGGCAATCTAAATAGTGTTTTGGTTATTTTCATTAATTAAAGTTAAAACATTTTAAAGATAAAAGAAAATAAAAATCTTAAAAAGGGCTGGGAACGTAGTTCAATGTGAAGGCCTTGGGTTCAATCCCCAGTACCAGAACACACACGTGTGCTTGCACACACACACACACACGCACACTTGAGCACACCCACCACACACTAGCGATCCCTGGTGCACTCAAGCGCTGAGAGTCAGATGACTCCCTGACAGCACAAAGTGAGAACAGTTGTGAAACACGCACTGCCCACACATGCGTGCACAGGCATCTGGGTGTGCATCTGCACAGTTCCATAATACACACTTCGCACCTGGGGCTGCTGGAAAGCAAGGACCCGCAGGGCAGCCCCTCCGCACCCCATGCCCCATCAGTTAATCACTTGACTAATCGATTGCCTGGAATAACAGGCCATTAAAGCTCGATGGAACTCAAAGATCGCTTGTCTAACCTTGTTTCACTAGTGAGGAAAAATGACCCAGAGGGACTCGGAGGCAAATCAACAACTCTAAAGCCAATTAGTGGACAAGCTTGGGGCCAGGACCCCACAGCACCGCCAGGAAGATGGGTTTCGTCCCATCCCTGCACTTGGCCTGGAGTGGGCCGCTTGTTTCCAGAAGGAAGGGGCTGTTCTGTTAGTGCCTGGATGGCTCTGCTCCTGTCCTTCCTCTCGACCCTGTTCCCCGGGCTCCTCTTCCCCAGCAGCACTCCAAGAGGTCAGCCGCTGGCTGCCGGGGTGGGCTGACCTAGCGTGAGAATCACGAAGCGAGTCCCAGCCCTCACATTCCCACAGGACGGCCAAGCCGGGAAAGCGCCTAGACACCTGTGCCTGCCTCAGTAACTGACCGTATTTTCTCCTCTTCACTGATGCGGAGCATTTAGAAATTAAAATCTAAATCTAGGTCTTAGAATTGGTGAGTAAGCAGGAAACTGTTTTGGGAAGGGCTGTGTTACAACTTTATGAATTTTTCATGGCACTTAGCATAATGCTGGAATGGAAGGTGAACCTTCATTCCACTGACACTTGTTAATTGATCGTTAGTGAAACCATTGAATGATGTAGAAATAAGAGGTTTTGGTTTTGGTTGTGTTTGGCAGTGCCAGAGCTCGAATGGAGGGCCTTATGCATGCTATGCAGACGCTTCATCACTGAGCTTGTCCCCAGCCCAAGACACTAACTTTTGAAGGGACATTTGGCTCTTAGGGTGACTCCTTTCCAAGACACAAAGGGGATCTCCCTTGCCTCTCTGCTGGTGATTGATAGTGTCTGACAGGCGACTGTCCCAAAGCTCTGGGCAGGTGCCAGGCTCAGGACAAACACAGCCCCAGACTTTACACACCACAGAGGGTGCAAGCTGAGGCGAGTTTTCTCAATGGTCTGGAGGGCCACGATGTTCCAGGGAAGAGCCTGAGCTCATTTCCTCAGTGTGTGAGCCAGGAAAGATCACTAGACTGTTAAAGTAAGGACAATCAAATGTGCTAGTTTGAGTCAATTTTCCAGCACTAGGATAAAATACCTGAGAAATCAACTGAAAAGGAAGGTTTATTTTGGCTCATGGTTTCAGGGGTTTCAGTCCATGGTTGCTTGGTTCTGTCACTCTGGGCCTATGGTGGGGCAAAACAGAATGGAGGGGAGCATGTTGGGCAACGTTGCTCACCTCATGGTAGCTGAAAAGCCAAGAAAAAAAGAGAAGAGAAAGTGAAGATCTCTGTATCTCCCTCCAGGGCAGAACCACAGTGACCTAACAAAAAATCCAAACCACGAAATCAAACCATCACTTGGACCCCAAGATTGTTGTGAGGATGAAATAAACCAATAAAGCAAGACTGCACAGGGTACCACATAAACTGTAGAGTGCTGTTGTGTGTTGGTTGGTATTAATGTGGAACACAAGATAGGAGAATCCATATTAGGGAAAGTGGATTCTGTCTGCATTTGAGGAGGTTCCCGAAGCCACCCGAGCACCTGTATTTCCAGTGTGATCCAGGCACACAGTGACAGCTTTGAGAGCTTGGATTTCAGAGTGTCCCAGAGCAAAACAAACTTCTTAATTCAAATATCAGTTTTAGTTCATGAAACCCTAAAGAGTATGGGCTCACTAGCTACTGGTATATCTTGTTTGATAAAATAAATGTTCTCAAAAGTTTGCTTACAAAGAAAATGAACTTATTTTTAAAAAGCAATTAGTTTATAAAAGAAAACAGAAGTATGAAATATAGAAGAAAATGATGGCCACAATTCCCATTTCCACAGAAATACCAACTTTTATTTTGACATACTTCTTCCTATGTTTTATTCCATCATTTGAAAAATATTAAAGATAAATTGCACAAAGCATATGTAGGTAAGGAAAGAATCATGGAAGACCCAGTGACTGAGGGAGGGGTTAGGCGGCCAGGGGACAGCACTCTGGTGGTGAAGTAGGCGAGTTTCACCTTTGCAAACATTGGTCTGCAAGCGACAGGGGCAGCTGCTAGGTCTGGTCTCACCTTGGTCCCTGCTGCTCCTGGTGACCCGCGTGTGGGCACTGGACAGAAAGGCTGCTCTGCACGTCTCACTGGGCTGAGTCCCGGTTCGATGCGGTACCAAGTACTCTGCTTGAGCATTACAAGTACTGTGAGATGGCCTCGAGTACCACTGGGAACTGAGTGTTTGACTCCCTGCCCCACATCCGCAAGGTTAAACCCTAATCACCAAGGTCATGGTCTTTGGAGGTGGGGCGTTCAGGGGGTAACGGGTTGGTTAGGTCATGGGGGTGGCGCCCCAAGTTTGGGATGAATGCCTTTATAAAGGCTGTCTCCGCCCCCCCGCCATGTGTACATGTGTGTACACTCCCAGGAAGGCCATGTGAGGACAATGAGTACTCATCAAGAGCCAGGTAACCAGGCACTCGGATCTCAGGCTCCCAGACTGCAGATGGAGAAACAGCTAGCTGGGGTTTAAGCCCCGAGGTCTGTGGTGTTTGTTGCAGCAGCCCTGCATGAGCCAGACTGGGGTCCGCATTAGCGTTTGCCCTGCCAGGTCCTCTTACTCCACTCGGTTGGTCGCCAGCCTGGCCAACTCCAGTCTCCTGGGCCTGGGCCTGTTGAGAAGGCCTCGTGCCACTGGGTCTGCTACCAGCAACCCGTTCTGGGTCAGCAGTGGGGAGCCCAAGCCTTGTTTACCACGGGAGGGTCCCTTGTGACCCACTGGAGGGGAGCAGCATCCAAGGGACAGAAGGTCCCATGGGGGCACGGCTGGTGTGGGCTCCCCACTGCATCTGGTCCATGTAAGCAGAACCACCCTGCAGAGCTCCCAGCACTGCCCTACGTTGCTACCTTCAGTAACTCTACTTCGCTCTAATTAGTACAGATAAGGGACTGCTAACAGGTGACAGATATATTTTCTTTTGACGGTGAGAAATGCACCAGTGTTGAGAGTCTGTCTTGCTTGCTTGGAAAGAAAGCAAAATAAATAAACCCAGGAAAGTAACCCAGAGAGTACATTATGGCTAAAACTAACATAAACTATAAGGCATTAAGTTGGGAATAATTTCTACCACTTCGAAGTATAAGAATATAATTTTGAAAGACAAAAACAGAACAAAACATATGCATATATATAGATATACTGTAACCCACAATATCTAATTTGTACCAATCTATTATGGAGGAGAAAAAGAGCAACAAGTGGAAATTTATCCCCAAATCTGGCAAAAAGCCACCCCTCAAGTCAGATTTGGGAAAAGAGACTGTAAACAGTGTGGTGGTGTTTGGTTTTACTTTGCAGATGATCTGCAGATATCTGACTTTGATTGTAGTCTAGCTTTTTAGATTTTTATCACAGAAACATATTTCAAAGAGCCTTACTGTACAGATGACGGTAGAGAAGCTTATAAAAACAAACTCTTGGGCTTCTTGAAGCCTAGGAAAAATCAAAACGAAAACATTGGCCAAGCCCTGGATTCCTGAATCTGGGGCTTGTGTTTTCCCTCAGGCATCTTCGTGTCCTGCAGGCAGGATGCTGAGAACAAGGGCAAAGTTTGGATTGTGAACTACTGTGAATGTGAGGGAAGAGTCCAGTCAGCACCCAGCCCCTGAATGTTCTGGAAAGGGCCCTCTGGCCTCTGACACCACGAGGTGCAGGTTGCTCACAGACGGGCATAGGGGCCCCTGAGGCTTGAGCCTGGGCAGCATCCAAAGCACCTGCAGGAGAACAGCGGGTGCTGTGCTGGGTGGGGAAGCCACCGCTTCAGGCCAGGAGACCCGGCAGCTGGGCGGGGCCACAGTGCAGCCAGCTGGCTCTAGGCTGACAGGTCCTCCCTTGGGTGGTCCCTGACCACCTTAGTCAGCACTGGGACCACCTTGTGGGTGCCAAGCACTGTGCAAGGGAGGACGGGATGACAAGACCAGGCCTTGCTAAACTCAGGGGCCATTTGAGGCCCTTCCTGACACCCCAGCCCTGCGTATCCCCCACTTCTCCCTTCCCTGGAGCTCTGTAAGCTCTAGGGAGTGCAACACATTCTGGGCTCCTGCAGGAAGATGCTCCGTTCTGGCCTCTGCGAAGTCACCTGTACAGGTGAGGCTGCCCTTGCTGGGAGGAGACCGCGACAAGGCAGAAGGTGAGGGCAGCACGGAAGGCCCACAGGCAGCGTGGGGAGCAGCGTCCCGGACACCTCTGGGCTGTAACCTTACCCTCTCTACGCCTCAGTCTCCTGTCTTGTGGAGGGGACCTACTGCTCCCTGCCCTGTTCATGAGCTCACATATGCGAAAGCACAGATGTACAAGCTGTTCTAGAAACTGTAGATGTTATGAATCACCAAATGCTAAAAGGCCATGTACCCAAAGGTTCTCAGTGCTGTTAGAGAAAGGGCAGAGTTAGGCTCAGCCGTTCCTCAGGGACAACATGTGTCACCTCACCGTGAGGCAGCCCCCCAAGAGCAGGAAGGTAGCCCGTCATCCAGGGATGCCACACCCACTTCCTGTCAGCACTGCAGGGCCACGGCTGCCACTTCCTGTGCGGTCAGGTGGCTGGAGCTCTCCCCACTCTGCGTCAGGTCCCGGGGCCTGTGCTCCCTGACAGAGAGCACCACTCCCATGCTTCAGTGGGAACTGGCTCAGCCGGAGCTTAGTGGTTTTACTGGAGGGGAACCTAGAGGAAATAATTCAGGGAGATAATAAAGGGGGTTGTTTTCTGTCTCGAAATGAGGCCCATGGGTCTTTGCAGATGAAACTATTCTCTCAGAGTCAGAAATGAATGCAGGAAAAGAGCCTCAGCCACTAGCTCAGCTGGGTGATTGGCCGTGGGCAGACTTCCTCTGAGTGTGGGGAGCTTCAGTCCCGAGGCGGTCGGCAGGACCCCTTCCCTGCCGCTGGGATCCGGTGGCCCGCCCTGCCTCCCAGTCGGCATTCTCTCTCCAGCCCCGGGTATCCAGCCTATTGGTCACCACTGGAGCTAAAATCTGAAGTTCACTTCCACCAGGCTAGAAGGTAAAGACCATGCAGCACCCTCCTCCTGATGAACCATTTCTGTTCTGATGAATACTTCCACCCCGAGAGGCAACTCGTGTCCAGATTCAGCCTCCAGAGCACAGGAATCTCCATTCAGGAAAGGAAGATTCACTTGATACCTAGAAAAGGAAAAGAAGAGAATGATGAAACTTGAGTAAACTCTAATCCAAGCCCAGTGAATACTGAATGAATACATAAAGTCATGAATGAATGAATGAATAAATGAAACTGAAAAACTGGAGCCATCGCTAGACATTGCTGAGGGATCCAGGCCAATGCTCTCATTTTCTAGAAGACCTAAAGCTTGGGTGTGATCTGCACAAGTCAAGTCACAACCAGGGACCCAGACGAATGCCAAGTCCCCTTCTGCGGTGTCCTCTGTGAGTTCCAGCCAAGCTCACCAGCTGGGGTCCAGGCCAGGGCCCGATGGGCCAGAACCAGGGTCCCTCCCTGTTCTCCGCTGCTCCCTTCTGTAAGCCAAGGCCCAGGCTTGCTTTGACGCTGCAAGAGCGGCTTCTGTCGCTCCCACGGCTCCTTCGAGGGGAGCACAGTAATATCTGTGTGGAAAAGAGGCCCCCCAGCTTGGTTCTCACGGGCCCACCTCCTGGTCTCTGGCCGTCGTCCTATCTCTGATCACTATCCAGTAAACATTAAAGAGTCTGCTGTATACCATCTCAGAGTAAGTGACACCAGCAAAGGGCTCCATCTTTCACCCTGCCTTTGAAATGAATCCTCCCTCCGGTCGCTGCTCTGTCCCCTGAGAGGAATGTGGGGTGGGGTGGGTGGGAGCTTTCTCTTCCACATCCAAACACAGGGAGTGCACGCCCTCTGCTTCGGGGTGGGAGGGTGAGGGCTGGACCCTCTGGAAGACTGAAGCGACCCTGACTTACAGAGCATGTTCATCTGCACGGGTACATCTTTTCAGCCCACGGAAGATTGTGCCAGAGGGAGGGAAGGGCCCAAAGAGCCAGCTGCGGGTGTGGGCAGAGCTCTCTCCAGCAGAGGAGACGAGAGTGGCATTTCAGCCTGGGCCATCTCCCGAATCCTGGTGCCCCTCTGCTGTCCCTGACTGCTGAAGTGCCATGTGGGTGGTGGCTCAGACTGATCATTCCCAGCTACGGAACAGGACAGGGGCGCCCTCAGCTGCTGTGGATGGTGCTGGGTGCAGCTCTGGGGAAGCCATGCCCTCTGCATGGTGGGCCATTCTGAGCAGCGCCCCGGGGAGCCTGGGAGCCCCGCCCCTTGCACTCAGAGCCCATTCACACAGAGAAGCACCTTCCGTGACTGCACTGGGCAACGAACACAGTTTCCTCTTGGTTTTTTGGAAGCATGTCGAGGCCGAGGGGGGTGTGGGGAAAGGCGTAGAGTCTGAAGGGCACCCATGGGAGACACAGGATGCTCTGCCCAAGGGCACAGGAGCCCTGCTGTAACCGGATGGCTGTGATGCCCAATTAGGTGTCACCAAGAGGCTTAGAATGGGGCTCAGGATGTTTCTGCATCTCTCCACGCTCAGGTTGCAGCCCCAAGACAAGTGTTTTCTTGTCCTACAAGGCAAATTTTCACATGTGAAATGGGTACAAAATGAGTTGATTATAAGCTGTTGGCTGACGACGTCACGGTCACTGTGAGGAAGCAGCTCCATGCGTGGCATAGTCCAGGGCACAGGGTGCCTGCCTCAGGAGCCGCTGTTGTCTTTAATTTCTGCTGCTGGTTGTCAGCCCTGCCTGGCATTTCCTTTTCTGCCCTTCAAACTTGTTGATCTTTATCTAGGCTTTCATGAAATTCAAAATGTGCTCAGTGTTTAGCCCGCACCCCAACACATTTACACACACGCACACACATGCACACACACACACGCACACACCATTGTGATAAACACATGTATTATTTTTAGGTTGCAAAATAGAAATAAGTTTACAAAGACATCTTTGTTGTTAAAATTCTTGTTGCAAGTAAATAATGCTGTAGCCAGATGCTGAAACTCTAGCCCCAGACCACTCTCTCCCACCATCTCTGCGACTTTCTTCTCATTGACGTGGCTCCATGTGATTTAAAAGTAATAATGTGGCGCTCCCAGGGGCTGAGGCGGGAGGAGCGAAGTTCCAGCCAGCCAGGGGAATCTAGTGACTTAGCAAGGCCTTGTCTCATCCTAAAACATGAAAAAGGGCCAGGGGTGTAGCTCAGTGTTCAATCCCTTCTACTGCAAAAATAAATAATAAATAAATAAATAAATAATTATAATCACGTGAAAGGTCTAGGGGACATGGCTTTCCCAGTATAGCTGAGGCCTTGGGAGATGTAAACACACTGAAGTGAATTCAAGACGTGGCTGGAAGGATGCAGAGTCTAGGGAGGACGCAAAAGAGCAGCACTGGGTCGCATGGCAAAGTCGGGGGTACTTCTGTTGGACTCGTCTGTGTTTCCGCAGGACTCGGAAGCCAGGCCAGGAGGCCCTCGCTGAGGGAAACTGGACCTCACCTCTAATCTGCAAGTGTTTCTAGCAATAGTTGTTCCCAGAAGGAATGGGCTGCTTCGGAAGGGGTGAGCTCCCCATCCATGAGAGCATCAAGTAGAGGCTGGATGACCTCCTGTCTGCAGGTCAGAAAGGAACCTGGCCCGGGGGGAGAGGCTGGGGGGGAGCAGACGGGAGGAAGGTGAAGCGCACAGTGGGCCAGCGGCCCAGCGCAGGGCAGGGGGAGCGCCTTCCGCTCTGCTGTGCACCAGCTTCCGGAGCCCGACTGCGCCTCCGCCCGGTCTCTGACTCCAGTCCCTCTGCTCACTTCCTGACCAGGCCTCCGAAGCCCTGCCGGTGCAGAGCTCTCGGGCTCCTCCGAGCCCAGCCGAGCCTCCGTGGGGCCGGGGCCTGGTGGAGCCGCACACCGAAGCCTTCCCTGCGCTCGCTGGGGTCCTCACTGGACCCCCGGTGGTGAGAGGCTCAGAGCCAGCCTGCTGGGCCCGGGTTTCTCGCTGAGTTTCTAAGCCTCTCCCCACCTGTGAACCGCGAACTGTGCGCTCCCCGCACTCCTTGGCACCAGGACCAGGTCTGCGACACTGAGGACAGCGAGGTGGACAGGGCCTCACCAGTGTGCGGGCACCGCGGTCACGCGGGGCAAGAGGCCACGCCGAGCCCCCAAGTTGCTCCGTGGGTCCTGCCCTTGGGAAGCCCCGACTCCGGCGAGAAGCCCGGCTCGCTCGGGACCTGTGCCCTGAGCGCCGACCTCGCGCTGAGGTTCCCGGGGTTAAGCGCCCACCTCTGAGCAGGAGGACGATTGCGGCAGAAGACCCTTGCCAGACAGGAGCAAGTCTGGGCTGACAGGACACAGGGCGCCGTGCAGCTAAGCAAGGGCGCCGCACCCAGGCGGGCGGGAACCGGAAAGACGGGTGGGAAGACTTCCGGGATGCCGGGCTGAGCCACGGGGAAAGGTTCTCGGCTGACTCAGCGTCTCTCCCACCAGCTACAGTATTTTGGAGGTGAAGGAGGGGCAAGGGGAAAAAGAAGCATATGGAAATATTGGGCATGTCAAGGCCCCATGCGTGCTTTCCTGATGGGAAATTTGGTATCTAACTTCCGTTAATGTGTAGCCACTCTGATGTATCGTATTTAGTTAGTTAGTTAGCTGTCTTTGTGGCTCTGGGAGTTGAACTCAGGGCCTTCACGGTGAGCTACATTCCCAGCTCTTTTTTAAAACTTTGTGTATTTTGAGACAGTCTCACTAAGTAGCTGAACTGCCCGGGCTGGACTCGGACTTGCCACCCTCCTGCTTCAGCCTCCCAGAGGACTGGGATTGCAGGCATGCACCGCCACACCTAGCTTTCTTTTTCCTTTCAGAACAGCAGCGTGGACTCTCCACTCCGGGGTTGCTTTGGGAGCTCCAGGCCCTCACTTGGGCATGTGGGGGCCCCGGGCAGGGAGCATTCAACAGGGACATGGCACTGTGGCTTGGGGCTGGCGGCCAGCGGGGCAGTGTGGCAGTGGACACTGCCCATGTAGAGCAGGTGTCATTTGGCATGGCTTGGAGGAAAACGATTCTATCTTTACCTACGAGAACTAGAAATGATGGTATCTGTGCGGGTTTCAAATTCCACCTTTATTCATCAGCCTCAATTACTAACAGATTTTCTTATCATTTTTGAGCATTGTTAGACGGCAGCAATCATCTTTCTAGTATACATTTGGGTTCACTCAGTAAATTTTTAAAGAAGAAAATAAAGATAACCATATCATCACCAAGGATAACCAATCAGCCATCTTCGTGTTGGGCTCTCTCAGCTCTGATCAAGCCAGTACCCGAGTCAGGGTGCAGACATGCTCCAGGGAGCCCACACAGCCTGCTGAGGACTTGCTTCCAGGGGCCAGATGTCTTCACAGGGCTCCTTCAGGATCCAGGACCAGAAGTTTCCCTACCCGGAGGCCCTGCCTCGTGTGAAGGCGCCTAGCCTGGTTTGCTCAGGAGTGAGTGCACGCAGCCGAGGCTGTCCTGGGTCAGTCACCCCAACAGTGACCACATCCCACATCGTGAGCATCTGGCCACATCCCACATCATGAGCACCAGTGAGCCCAGCCTGGCCCAGGCCACTGAGCAGCTCTCTGATGGGCTAAACCGTGGTTATTGTTTGACACCCTTAAATCTTGAGGCTCTCAGTTATGCAGTAAATGCTAATGGACACACCCTCTTGTACAGGTGTGTGGAGCAGTTTAAAAGAACTCATATGTTTAAAATATTTGTCACTACTACTCGAACTCCATAAACTCTAGATAAATGTTTATTTCCATCATCACTGTCATTATTACAGTTGTAAGAAATACAGCTCCATGTTCTGTTTGGAAAGAACAAAAGGCAGAGTCTCCGATGTTGGCTTGAGTAGGATATTTTGACTGGTCTTTCCGCTTAAATAGAACGATGAGCAAATGAGCAGATTTAGCTGTCCTGATCCTTTTGCTGTAGGACTGGCAGTGCCAGCATGGCTAGGGTGTTACAGCTAAGCACAAGTGGCCTTGCTGACTGTCAAGACTTTAACCACGTGAGAACTGACTCTTTTGCCAGGAAACTTCAAATTCTTCCCAGTCCTTGAAATTCAGCATCATTTTGACTTGCTGAGGCCTCCGTTTGGATGAGGACTGTGTTGAGGCCAGACATGTCGTAAGCATGTCACTGTAGAAGCTCAAAATCAGCCCAGTCACCTAGGATGAGGTTGAATGTAACTTTTATTTATTTTGACGAGTGCACATTCCTTACACAGAACCAGAGGATTCTTTTTGGTGCATTCATAGCGTGCATGTAACAAACTGACCACCCCCACCATTACCCACCTCTCTCTCTCTCCTTCCCTCCCCTAGCTGTCTCTTCTCAAATAGTCCCCCATTCTCCTTCCATATCATCTCTCTCTCTCTTTTTAGGTTGACTATAACTTCAGAATTGAAAAATAGTTCTTGCTCTTTCCTGTAAGAACAAGTATTTAATATATATTTATATTTTAGTATAATTATTCATAACATTAGATTATAACAATTACTGTTTCTGTGAACATAACTTTCCTTCAGCTTGTTAGAAGTGATTTTATATGATTACCTGTGTAGTAGAAAACTTAGAGAATAACAAACTTGCTTAACAAATTATACATCTGAGGCTGCTTTTCCAGGAGTTCTGGACTCTAGAGACAGCCTCTCTCCTTGTTGTTAGAAAATACATGTGATTGCCAAGGGCCTCTAGAATACATCCCATTTGCCAAGTCTTTCACTATAATTTCTCTCTATTATCACCTATTAGTTAGAGCAACCTTCACTTTATAAATAACACCTTGCAATTGTCTCATGGCATTTGGTTTACAAAACACTTGCGTACACTGCCTAACTGTCATCCTACCCCACACTATCTATTGGCCAGACACACACGACTGTTTCTAGTTTACAAGGCAAGCAGACAGTGGGACTGGCCCACTTGTGGTTACCTGCTTTGTAAAGGCACTGCCAGTTTCAGGCCTAGATTCTCTGATCCTGGAACTGGACTCTACTCACGGAGCATGATGTCTCTCCCGCCTGCCACAGCGTGGTGAGAGGATACCTGGCTTTACAACATCAGACACAGCGGAGCTGACCCTGAGTCCTGGCTCTGCCATACATAAATGACGTAAATTTGCACAAGCTACTTAGACTCCAAATCTCATCGTGTTTTACATACAGAAGAGATTGGATAATATTACCGTACCTTGTAAAATTTTAATTTTAAGATTAAATAAGTAATCTATCTAAAGTGCTTAGCATTAGAAGCATTTACAAATGCACATTGCCTTTGCTGTGCCAGCCTCCTTAGTGCTGTCTTTAGCGGGTAGAAGGGGGAGGTGACGAGTCCTCGGAGATCCAGCGTCTGAGGTTCTTCTTGGAGCTCTTGTAGGGTGTCGGTTTCCCCGTCCTCTTGATCTGCTGCCTGGGTCACTCAGCAACCCCCCGAAAGTGACGTGAATGAAGGGGAGACATTAGCACGGGTGGCGTTGCCTTTGTCTTGTGGCTGGATTTGCAGGTGTGCAGGAAAATAAAAAATGATCCAGAGTTTTGCTCTCTTACATGAAAGATTGCATCGTGCCTGGCACATATTTGTGACTGAGGGGACGTAAGAGTGAGCACAATCCATGCTTAGCCTCCCTCCGAAGGATGCTTAGTTTGATAACAGTTTGGCGTACTGCAACCAAAACAGCATACCAGGAGGGGGCATTTTCCACTGATAATTTTTATGTAGATTCAAAGCAACAAGGCAGGACTGTGTTTGCTTGTTTCTTAGTGGCCTCCCCCTGGCCCCTCTCCTCCTACACTTATAGAGAACTTGACTGGTGCTGGCTATTCTCATCTTCAAAAGCTCCCAGTTGCTTTGAGACTTTTCAGCTGTAACTGCTTGTGAGTCCCACACACATCACCTCCAAGGCTCATCTTATTCAGTGATTTAGCCACTGCCAGCTCACACTAAAGAACAACTTCCTGTTTCAGGCATTGTCTTCTAATGGTTAATTTTATGTGACCGCTTGTTCAGGACAGAGGATTCCCACCAATTTCATCAGTATTGTTGGGGTGTCTGTAAGCAGGTTTCTGGGTGCGACAAACATTTGACTCACAGACTCAACAAAGCACCTCCTGCAGAATGTGGGTGGACTTTAGCCAATCACTCGAAGGCCCGAAGGCTGGTCCCTGGAATAGGAAGGACTCTTTTCTGACTCCTTGAACGAGGGCCTTGATTTTTGTCTTGCCTTTGGACATGACCCTAAATACCGGCTCCTCCTGGGTCTCGAGGTGCTGGCATTTGGACTGCAATGATGTCATTAGACTTCCTGGTCCTCTGGCCTTTGAACTTGGACCACAACTATACCAACAACTGTGCTGCATTTCCAGCCTGTCAGCTGCAGGCCCTGGAGCTTAGCCTCCGTAACCGTCTAAGCCAGTTCCCGGTGGTAGATTTCTTTGTGCCTGTGTCTGTCTGGCCTGCAGATGAATGGGTAGGCACTTCTCAGCTGCCACAGTTGGGTGGAGCAGCTCCCCAATCCCCCTCTCGCCTGGGCAGACGCACACGCCCCTGGTTGTGTCTGGAGAAGCCCGCCGAGGGTCTCAGCCTTCCCCTCCTCGACTTAGTTAGCTTAGTCTTCCTGCTGTCCTAACCCTCCACAGTTTTCTGGCTTGTGCCTCACCACGTCGACCTCTGTTCTCAACTATCCTGGGGACTTTTGAAGTCAAGAATAATAAACTCAATGACCAGACTATTTCTTTGCCTGCCCTAATTCCCAACAGTTCTCTTTGAGTAGCATATTTGAACTAATACTTCAATTTCTGTCCCATTTCATTATTCTCTTTCCAAAAAATATACTGTAGATTTCTCCATCCAAAGAGGAAACTGTGCATTTCTAGCTTACGTCTTGTTAGCCACAAACGTTTCTAGACTCCATGTGCAATATTTTGACTAGTGTTTCTGAGGAATAAAAAATGTAGAAGTAAATCAAAGAAATACAGACTGAATTGAAAATTACATGGGTTAATAAACGTTTCTGCACAACATTAAGCATACATATGTGTGTTTAGGTACAGTATATGTCAGCTGTATCATACATGCATGCTCATGTGTATCTTTACATAGGTGTCTACCTAGGCAGCTGGCAGTTTCTCACTGATGCTTGGAGACTCACAGCTGTAGCTTTTGGAGCTTGAGGAAGTGCCCATGTCCATCCAGTGTTCAGCCTTGCCGAGAGCTTCTGTCCCGGCTGCCATTGCAGAGTCGCTGGGAGTCTCAGCTGCTGTGTGCTCCCTGCTTCGCTTCCAGGGCCCAAGTCTCTGCAGTGAAATTTGTCTGGGAAGCCCTCCCGAGCCTCCAATCCCAGCTTCTCCTGGACATTCATGGCGCTTCCCAGGGGTGCAGAGAAAGGCCTGAGCTCAGTAAGGAACGTACAGGGCAGGAACGGTGGCTGCTCAGCCTCGTTTGTCATGGAAGCTGCTTTTGGTGGTGCCAACTCCAGAGTCAGAGAAAGCGAGTGTCAGCGGGGAGCAAGTGGAAGGAGCCCGCCTCTCCTTCCCAGCAGGCCCTGACTGAGAAGTCTCCCCCAAGTCCATATCCTTCTGCTCCAGCGTTGACTTAGTCTAATTCCCCGAAGGCAGAAATCGTTTCTGAGGTTTCAGTTGAGTGACCTTTCTCTGCCTTCTTGCTGTGTCTGTACACACGTCAGGCCTAGTGATTGGCAGTCAGGCCACTGAATTAAATTAAGTGAATTGAAGCTCTGAATTGTTCGAGATCTATAGGGAGAGGAAAATGACATCCAACTGGAAATTTTCCTCTTAAAACTTCCTAGATCCAGGCTACTTTTTTTTTTTTTTAACAATAAAGTTGGTTAAAAGAAAATAAAAAAGAACTCTATTGAAGATCAAATCCCTGGTCTCCTGCCTTTTCAGAGGATTGCTGCCTTCTCAGAAATGAATTTAATCTCTGGCAATAATAACTGAAGTTTTCTTTGGAGAATTTATATTTTTTATCAAAAGTCTTAAGCTTTTTAACATTCTTACATTTATAACCTGAGAAATAAATTTGTCTCCCTACCTTTGGTCATTTATTTGCATCACCTATATATATATATATATATGTACTTTTTGGTATTGAGGATCGAACTCGGGACCTTGTGCTTTCGAGGCAGGCGCCGGAACCACTGAGCTAAATACCCGGCTCTCCATCACCAATATTAAAGGGCAATTCTGTGTCTGAAATCGTGTGTTCATTGGCTTAGGACTGAGGCCACAATGACAGAGAAGGCATTTTACCAAAGGGTCTTAGATAAATGTACCACTAGGCTCACCTTACCTGCAGTTGTTAATTTTAAGCTCCAAATGGACAGCAGGATGCGTTAAAGTAATGGCATGTTTATATTAGAGCAGTCACCTGTTTTGGTTAATCATTAGCACCTTTGGTGTCAAATACTCTACAGATAATTTACAGGAAAAGAAGAAAACATAAATACAAGTTGGGTATGGTGATGCATGCCTGTAACCCCAAACTCAGAGGGTGCAACAGGAAGACTGCAAGTTCAAAGCCAGCCTGGAACACAGATCTTTATTTGTCTGCAGAAAAGGAAATGGACCTCCACAATGGAGAAACCTTTTGAAAAAGTGATTAAATGCAAGTCTAATAATGGATCACATGTCACATACTTTCTAATTTGATAACACTTGGGAGAGTTCAATAGCCTTCATTTAGTATTCTACCCCTGCATAAAAAGTATGCATATATATTCTAATCAAGAGGAACAAGTCAAGGATGTCCATATTGGATGTCATTCCACAGACCCACTGGCTTAGATTCTTCAAAATTGCAATATCATGAAAGAAAAAAAGGGGATTTTCAGGATTGAAGGATTATAAACACAGCACATAAATGCAATCTGTGCCCTTGGTTGGCTCCTGGACTAGAGTACAGGAAAAGCTGTACAGTATAAGGTGTCGATTAGATAATACTATTGATCCAATATTAACTGTTTTGAGCTAGTAATAATACAGTGACCATGTAGGAGAATGTCCTTATTCTCAGGAGGTACAAGATGAAGTATTTAGAAGTGAATTACCAGAACATCTGCCGTTTTCTTTCAAATGGTTAACTAAATATGCTAAAACGTTTTTCTAATGCAGTAGAGGGCGTTCAGCCCAATCAGGGCCCCCAAACGCATCCACAAGGTTTAGCACTGGCCTGGCCTTTAGAAGAGTTCTCTGGTGGTTAGCACCACCTAGACAGAGAAGGGCCGTACCTCCCTAACGCACAGGCTTTTGCTTCGAGACGCTCTATACAATAGGCCTGCCTTCAGTCGTGATCTTTCACACACTGGGTCTTGCAATAGAAGACAATATTACCCTATTTCACTCTAATGACTCTGGAGCCAGACTGGCTGAATTCTAATCCAAGCTGTTAGCTTCTTAGCTGTGTGGATGTGGCAAGTCACTTCCCTAATCTCTTCTGATCTCAGTATCCACATTCGTAAAAAGGGTACAGCAGTAATAACTATCTCATAGGGTTATTTATGAGGAATAAAGGGAAAAGAAACAAAGTCTTGGCAGGCTGCCTTGTGGACAATAAGCACTCCATAAATAGCTGTCATTATTAATATTATTATTACTATGCATGCTGCTCAGGTCTCACTAAGAACAACTACAATAGTAAAAGCAAACAGCAAATGTACATTCAGCACTTACTATGTGCTGCTCACGGCTTTTATGCTATGAACAACAGCTAAACACCCCTGCCCTGATGGAGTGTATGTTGCCACCAATGCCTGCCATGAACCAAGATTATTTAAAACCCCTTACAGATAATAACTTGCTTAACCCTTAAAACAACTCTGTTGCAGGAGCCTCCCCCCAAACATTCAGCCTGATGCCTTAGCTTGCTGGATTTTCTGGGGCTTCCAAAAATGATTGTGTTACATTGCTGTATGTGTGGAGGCGCGGGGAGTGGGCTTGGCTTTTGCCACTCTGAAAAAGTGTTTCACAGACAAAATTCTTTTCTGTTTGTGCCAGTAGTAAAGGTCCAGTGGTAGTAATTGGTGAAGTGTACACATCGTTTCCAGGTAAACGACATTCTCTGGGACTGGTGGAGGCAGAAGAGAACAAAGAGAAGGTGAGCAAAGAATCTGAGTAAAGACAGTCTCCCTTTCTTATAGACAGATTTTTTAGGAAGTTTGGTTCCTACAGCTCAGAAGTTCTGCAGGGCTTCCCTCTTCTAGCCAGTGTCACACAGAGTTATGTTCATAGGAGAAGACAAAGGGAAGGGTGCTTGGAGGAGTCTGATGCCCTGGGCTGCCCTCTGGATTCTGACTGGCTTCCCTCACCTGTGCTCTGGCTCTGTTTGCAAAGCTGAGGGGAGTATTCCAGCTCCCCACTGGTGAGTCTCTCCCGATCGCCTTGTGGGCCGGCAGTGCTGCGGCCTTTGGGAGTCGCAGGGGAGCCTGTGAACTTAGGAGCAGGCTGTTGTCACCTCCCGCTTTCGACTCCAGACCCAAATTGTGCCCTTGTTGATGATTCTCGATGTGTCATTTAATGCTGTGCAGATGCTTTCTATATCCGTCCTAAGTCATTTTTACCCCCACAAAACCTCAAGACACCTTTCCAAATACACTTATTTTTGTTTTGTAAACCTCTGAGTATTTCAAGAGAAATGTTATCCACATGTCCAAGAAGTCCCATGATCTTTCTCTTCTTTCCACTGGGGAAAGGGTGGCCACAGCCTGCCCTGACTTCAAGTCTGGCTGGGAAGTCAAAGCCACAGGCTTTCGGCTTTGCTGATCCTGTCTTCATCTTCCTAATCAGAGGCCAGGCCGAGGGGCAAGTTGAGGCAAAACCATTTTCATAGCAGGGCGGACAAAATAAAATTTACCCAAGTAAATGAGCCACCCTAAGATTTACATTCTATTGACAATGTGTTCTTAAGTACTTAAAGCATCTTTATTCTCTAACCCCCAACTCTACTGCTAAGAAATTGTCTTAGGGCAATGGACAGAGATATATAGACAGATGAATGAACATTATCATTTCACTCACCACTAGAAACTCTGAAAATGCATTTGAACCTAAGATATCAGACAAGACAATAGTATGTCCAAAGCATAAAATACCATGTGGCTGTTAATGACTGTTTAAAAAAAGAATATTTAGTGACATAAAAATATTATGACAAAGAACAATATATAAGTTGCAAAGTTAATAATAAAAAAGTGGCAAAGGAGTTATTTAAAATTAAGAGGAGTGAATAAACGGATGCAATGTTTATGGCAGTTATCCCATTGCAAGCTACTGGGTGTGGCAGAGTGTTTGTTCCAGAGAGGTGGGGTTTTCCTATGTCCAGAGCCCATAACCAGCCCTTGTTTGAAAGCCCAAGGCCCTTGGAAGAGAGAGAATGAAGGTGACAGACTTTGAAGAGGAGAGGATGTGGACCGCCAGAGGGACAGAAGGTTGTGCGTTTCCATGCGGAGCTGAAGCACATGCAGCCTCTTGCTGATATGCAGCACCCAGGGGGAGCAGGCAACGACCTTGGAGCAATAGCATCTCGGTGGCTCCCGCTGCCCCTGTCCGCCGCCGTAGCTCCATCATTCCCAGGTCACGGAGTCCTCCGGACCCACCTTCCTCGGCCCCGTACGCCTCTTCACCTGCTGTGCTTCCCCATTGCTAAGTTTGCCAAGTGCTCAACTCCTGTCCTTCTCACCCGGCCCCCATCTGTGTGCCCCACGACAGCAGGTCAGCCCGCCCCTCCCATGTCACGACGCCACCACAGCCTCCCTGTTCCACTCAGGGGACAACTTCCTCTCCTCAGGGTCCCCAGCTCCCGCCTGGCTGAGGCTCAGCCACTCAGCCCTTGAAAATGTGGACGCTTTGGTTCTGGGGCGAGCCGCCCTCTGGTCCTTCTTCTGGCTCACAGGCCAGTCCTCAGGAAATTGAAGAATCATGCTTCCAGCTTCGTCTCGAGTAGGCTTCTCTACGTCCTGTCCGATGAGTCCACCTCCTTTTCTGGCTCCTCCTTACCAAGTTCTGAATATCGATGTGCTAAGGATTCGGCTGGCTTTCTCTATTCTCCTCCTTCCTTTTCTCCCTAGGGAATGCCATCTGTTTTCAGAACTTGAAATACGTTTGTCATTCAAGATCATTTTCTAACTCTGTGGGACAGGGCAGTCCGGCCTCTGGGCCCCTGCCCCGTGTTGCACAGCACACCAACAGGCACCCCGACACCAAGAAGTGTGCAACTTTGAGAATATTCTATCTACAGTCACCCAGTATCATTGCTTTTAGGGTTGGCTTTTTCATTCAGTGCCTATTTGTACCCCATCCTTCCAACACTCTCTGTGAACACAGTCTGCAGTAAGACATAGGGTGGGGGTGGGGAATGGCTCCTCCAAGGGGCAAGAAGAAGAGTATGCGTGTGTGAGTGTGTGTGTGTGTGTGTGTGTGTGTGTATGTCTATGTTTTAGCAATTTGGTCTACTAAACTTGGGAAATTAGCGAAAGAGTCAATATTGTGTTAGAAATGAAATTTCATTATGAAAGAGGTGTAATTATTTGGCATCTCTCAACTCCATGCGAAGGTATTCTTGGGCACATTTTACAAAGCCATTCTTTCTCTCTCTGTCTGTGTCTGCCATCTCCACCTTCCCTCTTCACCCAAGCCACCGTCCTCTCCCCCATGACCACTCTCTCGAGCCTTTTAACTGGTGACCTGGCTTCCCTTTCCAGCCTGCATGCCCAGCACAGCTCATGGCTCCTCCCTCTGAATATATCTCTTACAAGGCTTCCTCAATCTGATCCTCCTCCACCATGGGCCCTCCCAAGTCAGCATGTTTTATTGAGTATTGTCATTATGAAGACAAATAATAGCATTTATATGATTCGTTCATGATCTGCCATTGTGTATTGGTTCACGCCTCCTCCTCCTCCCTCTGTAGAATCACCTTAGTGGCAGCAAGATCTTCCTGTCTGCAGCAGCGGGGACACTTCATAGTCTATGGTCTCAGCCGATATTTATCGACTGAATAAATGAGTGACTCAATGAACATTCACATGACTGAAAAGCTGCCTGTTGTGTCTTGTGTCTAGATGTCCCCTGGAAGCCTCATGTGAATGAGGTGGGGCTTTTTCAGAGGTGTCTGGATCCACAGTGTGTGACGCTGGGACTGATTCACGGTGCAATGCTAGGCTAAAGGGCACTAGGATTAAGGGTGTGAGTGCTGCCCGCCCTAAGTAGTCTGGATGGGATAAAAGGGGCAGAAAGACACTGTTAAGGACCCTTGTTGCTTTTGCTAATTTCCGCCTACCATGAACTGTTGCCCCTCTGCCCTGTGCCGCCCTGCCTTGGAGCCATCTGATTATGAACTGAAAGCTGTATGAACTGTGAGCTAAATAAACCTTTCCCGGCTTTAACTTTGGGTGTCTGGAATTTTGTCTCAGCAGTGAGAAAAGTAACTAAGACACTGCCCCCAAATGGAGTAAGCAGGACATCTGTGCTAATGGCACTACACAACTTTTAATAGAATCCAGGAAAAAGTGAAAACTGCCACAGCATTTGGGGATATGTAAACTGGCAGGATGTCAGAGATGACTTATAATTCACCCAACACACTGAATTCAAAACCTAAGTGCTGTGGAAAATGCTACTAGACCTGGCACAGCCACAGTGGTTAGGATGCTGGCTTCGCCCTGAACTTCCTGGAGAAGAAAGACCTCACTCCTTCCTCTCTCCATATTTCCTTATTTGATTTCTTTGTTTGTTTATAGGGTAATCAGCCCCTTCCACACTCCGAACCACATGCCAGAGTGAAGCACATGGCCAAGAGAGGTGTGCTCTATGCCAGGGCAATGGGAGAACTTCTCCGGCCCAAGTCCACTTGAGGCAAAGTTCACCTGAGGGGCAGCACTCTGCTGGCTCTAACACCCATGGGTGAGGCCACCAGCTCAGGTGGATGAGTGCTTCCTGCTTCAGCAAGAGACTTCTATGCTGATCCACTGATGGAGGTGGGAGCCACAGTGTTGACATTTGGCATTTAGGACGAAAAAGCAAAGTGAATTCATGTTTTGTTGGACAGAAAGATTTGTCCCAATAAAAGAAAAGCTTCCTCCTTCAAAGAAAAGAATTAAAATAAGATTTCCCCCAATTGAGGAAATAACACCCCTTTTCCATTTCTATAGCATCCTGGTAAAACCAGGCTGGGGTTTGGTGTTGGTGAAATGCTTGGACACCGAGATAATCCATCTGATTTCTGAAGGATAAAGCTCCTCAAAGATTCTCTTTGCACTTCAGAGCCGGGGAAGTCTCACAGGAAAGGAATCCTTGTTCCCAGTGATCAAAGTCCACCTGTAACCATATTAGCCATCAAGGTTGTCAGGCGTACAAGACCAGGGAAGTGACCACCAGGCATGGAAAATGTATGACTTTCTTTGCTCTGTGTGCTCATTTACTCACCTACCAAATACTGACTATCCCTAAGAAGAAGATGACAGTACATGAACCAGGGACAATGGCTGATTCCATAATGACAGAGATGTAGGTCCTTTCTCCAAGAAACTTACGATCCAAGTATAGGAGAAAAAAATGGGTGTAGGTAACTCTAGACTTCATGGAGAAGAGCCAAGTAGAGGTTACAAGTAAAGATGCTACAAAAATCCAGAAAAGATAGAAATTATTTTATCCATCTGAGGCAGGAAATGGCTGGGGGTAGGGAAGGAAGATCAGGAAATTCTTTGAGGAAGACATAATATCTCAAGGGACTTTGCAGGGTGGTGGAGTTTGGCTAGGAGAACATGGACCAAAGGAGAAGTCTTCTCAGATGCAGATACCCACAGACTCATTGGCTTAAGAAGCCAGCAGGGAGCATGAAGAAAACTATCTGATCTGCTCTGAAAGGAGCTGAGTAGATGCCATAGGCAAAAACAAAACAAAACAAAACAAAACAAAAAACATTTCTTTGATTCATAATCTGTTGTGATATCAGCTTTGATCAACAATGTATGGACAAGACTACATACAAGTTCTGTTCAGCAAAACAGAGCTGAATGTGACAAACCAATCAATCCTTTAGAGGTCTGCACTCAGGACTCCACATTACCTCAAACTAGTTGCAGGCTCACGGACATCTGCCATTTGGTCCTTCAGTCACTTCTTCTGAGCTACGTCACTGGTTTCTTCTGAATGGTGAATGAGGTCATTGAAATTCAGCTTTGGGGAGGCACATTCTGGAAACTTTGGAGGAGGAAATTCATGGTGGCTATGACTGTGGGTTCTTGGAGTCAGCTGGTCCATATTTTAATCCTAAATTCTCCTCTCACCTGGTTTGTAAACTTGGACAAATGATTTAACCTTTCTAAGCCCATTTGCTCAACTCCAAAACTGGGGGTTATAATAGCACATACTTCATCAGCTTTCTGTTTAAATAATAAATAAGGACATGTGTATAAAGACTTTAACACTTTTTTTTTTCTTTTGCAGTAGTTGAGATTGAATCCAGATCCTTTCTTCACAAGATCAAAGAGATCTAAGATACACAGGGTCATTTGATGACTTAGAATGCAGACTCAATCAGCATAAAACTGATCAAGATCACTTATTAAACTGAGCTTTGAGTTGCAATAAAGAGATGGGGAACATAACATTTAGGGGCTGAGTTAGAAAGTACCATGTAACTAGAAAACAGTGAGTAGGATCCACTCTCTGTCCGTCTCCCCCCTCCCCTGTCTCTCTTTCCTTTGCATCAACACTCTGGAAAGTTGTCCCTTCCTAAGCTGAATTTCAGATCATAAGGAAGGTCTTTTGTGAGTAATCATTTCACTCATCATCGGAAGCAGTTCCTTCTAGTACTGCCAACGGAGTTCCATTTCTTATGTCTTTCAAATAAAATTAAAAGTTCCTAGAACTCATTTGCTAGAAGGTTCTTTTTCCATGATTTTCTTCTAAGACATCCGTTGAATAATCAGCTATACTCTTTGTGCATTCGGGTCATATTAAGTGAACTTCAAAATTTGTGTGCTTCCCAACATTTGGGTCATTTATTGTAATATTATTCTATTTCACTGGAATTTTAACACCTTCACTTAACACAAGAAGCCAAGCAACTTCATACAAAATATTTTAGAACTTATAAATGTCTCACCCAAAACTCTCTTCAGAGTTCACGTTCTCTTGCTTATGGAAATGGGATAAAACACTCCATTTATCTAGGCAGGGTCATGCCAAATGGAGACATAGCACTTTGTTTAAAACACAGATATCTTATTACCTACAACCCTCACCTTCTGGCCCAGTGTAATACCATAATTACTCTCTTAAATTTACCTTTATTTTACATAATCTATCCTGTCTTCTTTTGTTACCATTATTTAACTAACTAAACAGACCAAATATAATACCAAAGGCTCACAAAGGCATGAATCCAACTTGTGGAAACCTGCTTTTAATTTAGGATTATGGGGCCAGTTTCCTAGAAATTGCCACATTCTAAACAAAATAGATTTTTCTTCTTTATGTCATGAGATGGTTGATCTAATTAGAATCCGTTTAATCTAATAATGAGTCATTTTAGCACTGTCTTCAAGATGAATATTTCAGTCCCCAATCCAAACTTAATCATTAGATGTGTATTCTTGCTAGTCCAAATCAAAAATTAAGTCACTGAGTTCCCTTGAGAACTTTCTCCACTCCCACAGAGATGTGTTAGAAGGTATGAAGATAGAAAGATAAAACAAAATCCCATGGGCCACCACACAAACTATGATGAATTCCTTTCCCTTGGAAGGAGAAGAAAAAGAAGAACGTTACTGGGGGGACCGTCGTGAGTGCTGGCTGTTGAGGAAGCCACTGCTTTCCCAGTGCTACACAGTTGGTGCTCAGGGAGTGGCTTGCTGAGTGGATGTGAACTCAACCTTGAAAAGACAGAGCTGAAAGGTCTGTTTAAGCCAAAATAAAAAAAAAAAAGAAAGACTCTTCAGAGGAGTCTCTTTTATGCACAACAGGAGCACAAGCCCTATGCATTAATTAAATGCACAGCTGTCACCAAAGCTGGCCCGGTACCCTGACTGGACTGTTGGACTTGGCTCCTATGGAGTCTTCAGGCCACACGGAGAAACTATGCCCCAAAAACAATCGAGCAGGACACTGGACCTCTCGGCGGGGAACCCTGGGGAACCCCAGGGAGTGAAGCAAATAACAATTTTATATTAAATAATGTTGTCCTTAGGAGGTCCAGGAATTCTGTCATGTTTGACTGGTTTCAAATGCAACTAGGAAGCTAGACTTCTACTTAGTCTTTCAAATAGTAGGGAACAGAAGGCAGCATGGAGATGGGTAAAGAAATCACAGTGAATTTCAGGAAATTTTCCATTTTAGAACTGCATAAATAATTGATAGATGTCCCAGCCCTGGACAGATAGGTGGGGGAAGGACCGTCACTGAGGAGTCCTGGTGGCTCTGAGGCATAACAACAGCTATTCTCTTGTTCTGTGTTTATTCTGAGCGAAGCACAGTCTTTGTAGTTTTAGTATTACAGGGAACAAAAAAAGACCAAGGCTCAGCCGAAAGAACTAATAGCACAAGTCTTGAAAGATGCATTTCACTCCCAAGTTGGTCAGAAGAAGTGGAAGCAGTGTACCTCCCTCCCTGGAGATAAAGAACAGAAAGCCCCACCTCACCTCTTGGCAGTTCCCCGCGTCTGAAACACACCATCTTGACCCGAGTGGAACGATACTGCTGACAGACCCTAGAAGTGCTATGAAGATAAATGTATTTCAGGATCTCCCCAGATTTAAGTGGAGAATAAAAACCACCACCACCACCACCACAAAAATCACAAAACCCATTTATTATTATAGAAATGTGCTTACCAGCATCGATGACTCTATCTGTACTCTTCCTTAGTGGCATTGACTTTGGCTATGGAAACTAGATTTTAATGACATTCATCTTCTCAGAGTCTTTGAATAATTTCATCAAGATAAAAGTTAACTAGCATGTGGAATATATACATCTTCTACCACATATTTACATGGGTCTGTGTAAAGACATGCAAAGCAGGAAAGCAAGCTAACTATGCTGGCCTCTAAAACAGAGCCAGGTCTGGGGAGAAATGCAATCAGCACTAAGACAGTACATCAAAACTGCCTAATGGTTTTCTGCCGTGCCTCCGGGCAGTGGAGAACAGCATGTCCAATCGGACGCGCAGGGGGAATGTTGAAGCAGTGAAAAAAAGAAACAAATCCTTCTCTTTCTCTTTTTGAACTCTATAATATAATTTCTGAGCATTGTTCTTTTGAAGTCTGACGTTGGGTTGAAAATTCCTTGAGGACCGTGAGACCCTGGAATGCCTTGTGCAGGGGCAAGGAATGTTCTTAGAACAGATCTCTCCGACGAGGGTGGATGGCAGCCCCAAGGGCCCTTTTTACTCGAATTCCAGCGTCCTCCCAGAAGGCAGCGAAACTCTGCCCGACTGGCACGGACAGAACCTAACAGGACCAAGCGTGGACGTGCTGCTCTCCTGCACTCGGCCCACCCCTTAGTGCAGTGACACCGGGCGTCCCGTCTCATCCCCCGTCTACTGGGGACAGGCGCGTTCACAAGGAGTAGGAAAGCCCCGCTTCTCGGGGATTTCGCGTGCTGCCCACCGGGGTGGAGCAGGAGGAGGACCCACTCTCCTTCCCTTCGGAGCACCATGGGAGCAGGCGCTGGGTTGTGGACCGGACCGGGTACCCAGGTCTCCATCCTACGCTGGTGCTGCTGGCCCAGTAGGTGGCTTCTTTGGTCAGCTCTGTCCTAGAGTTCGAACTCACTTCCGGAGGATAGCAGAGAAGCTCTGCACGGGACCCCGTCTGTCCCCACCTCTGAGGAGGAAACACATCGGCCCGGTCGTGGACTCCCACTCTGGGGAGAACTGAGGCCTGTGGGAGTTCGCTCCCTTGGCTTCTGACCACACCCACACCAGACTGGCTTTCAGCAACAGAACGCGAGGCTTGTTCTTTTGGTTCCAATTTGCACGCCCCCAAATCCCAGGCCCTGGACCCCAGCCTTTCTCTCTCCAGATTTTCCATTCCTCCTCTTTTGCTTTCCAACCTCCTCAAGTTTCTCTGTCGCCTATAAAATTGCTCAGAGTCCCCATCTAATTTTCTACAACTATTATGTTCCACATCTTCCCTGCTTTTCTCCATGGTCACCTCATTCCCACCTGACCTCCACAGAAGGGACGTTCTGCACTTCCTGTGTCCCCTCTCACCTTGCTGTTCGCCCGCTCCTGTCCCCACGGGGTAGCCTTTCCCAAGGACACCGGAACACTCCCATGACTACACCTCTGCCCTACATGGCGCTGTGGACTTCACCCTGCCTCTGGAAGGGCTTTCTGTGGTCCCTCTGAGCCCTGCATACTTTCAGACTCAGTTTCACCTCCTCCTCTTTTCTTCCTCCTCCTCCTTCTCTTCCTCCTCCTCTTCCTCTTTCCCCTTCTCCACTGTCCCTTTCCATGGAGTTTGCTGCTCGGCTCTATCTTCGGGCTGCTCACTTGGCTGGGCTCACCTAATCTCACAGTTTGGGGTTCACTAACACACAAAGGTGGGAAAGCCCATAGTTCTCCACCTTGTCTCACTTCCTGAGCTTCAGACTCACACACACCTGCCCTGTGATGTCTTCATTTCAGCTGCTTGGCGGGCCAGCCTTGGAATGTTCAGCCTTCCCTGCTGGCTCGCGCTCTGTCTGTGTATCTGTCTCAAGCATGGGCACAGTGCTCTGGTTGCAGGAAAATCCCACTCTTGGCTCCACCCACTCGTGCTGCTGCATCACTGCCTGGCCCCAAGAGCTCTGGCTCAGCTCCTACATGGATCTCCAGTCTGGGTCCCCTCTCAAGGACCAGTTCCCCAGCTCGGACACCTGCCACTTCCCAGGAGGATTTGTGCAACAAACTTCAAGTGTGTCTTCCTCCCCTCACGCATCCCCAGCACAGCCCACAGGGGGAGTGTCCACAGTCTGCCCAGCTGCTCACCTGGCCGTCACTACAAGATTTGGTGCAAACTTTCAGGGAGTTACACTCTGAGGAGAGGCAGCATAGGATTGCCAGTTAGGAGAAGCTAGTGCAAACAGTTGCTGGGAATGCTGGCACCATGATGGCTCGGCACGAGTCTTCCTGCAAACACAGTACAGTTACTGTGAGCACCCATGTGTGCTCACTCCCCGGCTGGACGGCCTAGTAAAGAGAGGATGTCTCAGGAGTTCAGCACACTGCCCAACATGCAAAGAGAGTTTAATATGTGTTTGTTGAAGTAGGCATGCAGATGCACTGCTGAACTTGCTACAGACTGCTGGGATTTGCTCCTAGAAACCCGAAGAAGAAGCAGCAGACATAGTCAGGAGGTAAAGGAAGGATTTCATCTGTGATGAGAGGAAGTTACCAAGGGCAGAGGGTGTCTGGGGCCAGGTGTCTCCAAGAATAGAGATGCCAAAGGCCGAGGATTTAGCTCAGCAGTTTCACCACCTGCTGCGCAAGCACAAGGACCTGAGTTTGATCCCTGGTACCAAAAAAAAAAAAAAAAAAAGAATAGAGATGCCTCTGATTCACGGACGGTCTCTTCTGCACTGATGTAAAGCAGGGGTGGAGATGCAAAGGGAAGAGTGGCTGACAAAGTGGGAAGGGCTTCAGACTTGCACATCCACAGGGACAGAATGTGCATTGGGATTTCCACGCTTCTGTCACTGAGAGAACACTGTTGTCTTTGAGGGCTTGCCCTGACTTACCGGGGACATGATTAAGCACAGCAAGCATCTGCACCAAGGCACAGTGAGCTGGCTTGCAGCCAGGCCCTCCTCACAATCTCAGAACCTCTCACCAGCCGGGAGGCACCTGTGTTCCTCCGCGTGATGCTTCTGAGGACAGAGGACGCTCTCCTCTATCTCTGGGTATAACTAGGCCTTGAAAGTTCCCAGCAGTCCAGAAGCTTTGTCCCTAAAAGGAGGTCCTAGGTTCTTTCTCACACAAATGGCATTTTCTTCTCATCTGAGCATCTGTAGTCACACAGGAGTATTGTCCTTTTGTATTTTTCTGAATCTGTGTGAATACAGTTTAGGAAAAATTAAAACAGATAAATCTCAAGTATCTTTTTTATTATTATTATAAAAAACTTCCTGTATTCATAGACAAATAATAAACATAGACTTCATTTGAAACTAATTTTACAAAAAGAAACTATTATTCTCATCTACTGATGAAATCCTTGTACTTCTAAATATTAATTTTTCTCATCATTATTAAGACTCTCAAAGGCATTGTCTGATAATGTCCATGAGACTAAGTATTTGTGGCCCCTTAGAAAATCATTTTAGGGAAAGCTAGCAAGATCATTAAAATATTATCCAGAACTTCAAAGCTATGACATTTAAAAGGATCATTAAATATGAGTGCTAATGCCTGTCTTCAGAGAACCTAATTTCAAAAGGAAGCAAAGCAAAAGAGCTATCACTCACATTTTCACATTAAATCTCTTATCTCTTTCTGTTTGCTTATTTGACTTTGCTTTGTTTTGTAGTTCAAATTCTCATAGTATTTTCTAGTTTCTTTATCTCTGTGGTAAGGAGTTTTGTATTTGTTGCTCATGTTATGCTAATTCTTTCTTTGCATCTTGCTGCTTCCACGTCATGCCAGAGTTTTAAAGTGGAGGTGGGACTCAGGAAGACAGATGAAGAATCAGGGCCTGGAGAAGTAACTCCATCTCTGCTGGTGGATATCTTGTGCTCCTTTTGCCCTGTTACAATGTACTTAGGAAACTGACCTATGATTACGGACCCCATAAATTGCCTGTGAGAATAGAAATTTCTAGAGTTTTCCAGAAGGTAATCTAGAAACACATGAAAAGTTTAAATTGATTGCCCTTTGACCTAGAAAAACTACAGGAATGTAGAAGAATATTTATCAACCACCAAAAAAAAAAAAAAAATCTAGAAACAACTTAAAGAACTTTACCAAAAAACCCCCAAAGAAATTCTAGGCCACCACTAAAAGTAATGGTATTGTTTGCAAAAGCCTCCATCATATAGGAGTAAAAAAAACAATTACAAAACAGGACATTCAGTAAGTTGTGTGCATTTTTTATACCTACAAGGATAGCAGCATGGTAACAGTTGTTATCACCCGGTTTCGAGTAGGATGTTAGATACTTAAATGATCTTTCCAACACTGTCTCAATATTACATTATGACCATTCAAATGGGCATGATACAGGAAATCATTCTCATTTGGAATAAAGAAGTGCTGCACTTGGATACCAGAACTTCACTCCATGGGGTCCCATGCGAGGGAAAGCCCCAGGGCCTCCCAGGACCCAGGAGCCCTGTGTGCAGAGCCTTGTGGCTCAGAACTGTCGGTCACCTGGCGTAGCTCTGCCAGGCAGCTGAGACCCAGGGAGCCCACCTGGTGCCGGTGGTCAGCCCATGGGCATGCGCCGCAGGACGCATGTGACTGTCCTTGGCTTCCTGTCAGAGGGTGTGTGAAGGAGCCAGGTGCTGGGAATGGAGGCAGCTTCCTTGTGGAGCTCAGGACATGCTTGTGAGGTCGCGGTTGGGCACGTTTCATCCCAGAGCACTCCCTGTGAAGCTGAGCTCCACTTGGGGCAGAGGAGACTTTGAAGCCACTGGAGAGCATGGACCAGTTCCTCACTCATTCTGCTTACCCATCAGTGCAGATACCGATTTCTAAAGATGCGCAACACAAACTCTCATGTTGTGGACAGAAACACCAGGTTTTCTGGTGTAAATATGCTGGACATGCTAGACGGCATTTCGAAAAGGAAACAAAACTTGATTTAAAATAATAAACTTTCCATGGATGTTGATAATGAAAGAGATGTATTAGGAAGCCTTGCCTAATTTCAGAATCTTAAAAGTAATTTTTAGCATGTGGGGCTAGTTATTTTATAATACATAAGTGATTCCAGCTATTTCTCCCTAGACTCCAGAACAAGCTTTGGGGTTCGAGGTTTGTTCCACCAGCAACAGCATGACGCAGCTCCTCAGGTCTCCCAGGCAGCAGGAAGGGGTGCCGGCTAAGCCTGGTTACAGCCCTGGGTGTGGCAGTAACTTGCAGGTCCATCAACCCTGGCTGTGTCGTTCCTCCCCAGGACTCCAGCTTTCTCATCCTGTCGGTCATCCCTGGTGCCTATTCCTCCCCCTGCGTAATTCTTGGGACAGTTCCTGGTGGGTGAGTGAGAAGATAGGAAGAGCACGCAGCGGTAAGTGAGGAGCGGGACCGGGAAGCAGAAACACGGATCACACTGGGGCAGAGCACACAGCGGCAGCAGAGCGGACTCAGTTTCACAAGCTCTTGTTAGGAGCAAGGTGTGCTGTTGGTGCACAGTGAGAGCTGACACGCTGAGCTCCTGCCGACCGCTGGGCGGCACTGGGTGTGCATGTGCCAGTGCATGTGTGTGCGTACGTGTGTGTGTGTGTGTGCACGCCCACTGGGCCAGCCTCAGTTCCACCAATCAGGGACTCTCCCACTTATCCGGAGCGGAACTGAAGCTTGGAGCTCACCCTGCAGTCCAAGGTGCAGTCTAACCCCAGGGCCTGAGCTCCTGACCACCAACTCAGCTCCAGGGCCTCCCCTCACTCTGCTGGTGGGAAACTGAGTCTGCGGGGCATGAGGAACCTTCCCGAGTCACACAGCTAATCAGCAGCAGTGAGGACTCAGAAGCAGCTTTGCTACACCGAAGCACACTCTGCTTCAAGCGTGCCCTGTGTCACGCAAGCTTGCCACATGACGTTTATGCAGATTCGGGCAGGGAAGGCAGATTCTGGGCTGACCTAACCAGTGCTGTCTATTTGTCCCCAGTTTCGAGCCATAGGACTCAAAATACAGCCGAGAAATAAAAAAGGGACTGTGGGTCTCTGTGACCAGTAAGCCGCACTAACCAAGGCAATTTTAGACGGAGTTTCAGGGATGTTAGGCTGCATGTGTAACTTCTGTGGTATTTCCTTTTAATTTTGTTTTGCTTTTTTTAATGCACCTTTATGTTGCTGACTTCACCAGCATCCATGCCAGCGAGGAGAGGAACAAACTTCCGGGCCAGCAGTCAGCAGAAGGCCCAGGACTGAATACAACCCGAAGCAGGGATTTTTTTAGCTTGTCGGCTTTTCCTGGCAGGACCGTTCTTCCTCCCCCTCACACTCAATGGAAGTGGGCTGCTGGGCACTGCAGCCATCTGGGAGCACAGCGGACGCCATATTTACCTGGACACCGGGACAGCATGACTCAAGGAGAACATGTGGGAGCTGGTCACGTGTTGCCTCGAGTCCCAGCTCCCCCTGCAGTGTCTCTCTCCTGCTCACGTGTGAGATGCATAGCTCAGCACGCTGCCCTCAGCGTCTTTGCTCTCCTCCTGCTTGGCTCACAATAGTCAAGGTTCCCAGCTTCCTTCTTGCCATCAGCACAGGGAGGCGCCTCTCAGGGAACAGAGTCTGTCCCAGCTGCCCTGATCCCAGGGTGGAGGGGACCAGAGAGTCACCCACTCTAAGGTCTCTCTACATACACCTTGTCACCAGGGCTCCCTGGTGTTTGGGCTCAGTACCCACAAAGGCTCTTAAGGAAACAGTTTCCTCATCCAGTTCCTTTTGAAAAGCCCCAGATTTGTCTTGGCTGAGCTGGCGGGAGAGGGTCTTTCCTATGCATAAGCGAATGTAATGAAGTTTACGAGGCAGGCAGCCGTCAGCAGCACAGACAGGATTTGCAGCTAGTGATCTGGAAGACAGGCATGGAGTTGAGTATGAGGGGCTGATCGCGTCTGCGTCGAGTCCGCCTGAGTCCATCTGCTGTTTACCCCCTCAAGACTTTACCTCCTGGAGGCGGCTTGGCAGGGACGCTGTCCTAAGTCGACCGGGGAAGCTTGAAGTTGAAGATAAAGCTGTGTTGATCCACTTTGTTCTGCAAGTCAAGCCCTAGCATGGTCACAATGATAACGCACTTTCGGGAGCAAGCTGCCTGCCAGGGCCGTCTCCGGGTCTGGTACACACTGGACACACATTTGTTGCTTGATGTTACAGAAATGGTAGTAGCAGCGGCAGTTATAAAGACTTAGCATTTATGCTGTGCTTCCTCCTCTGCTGGGTGCTGTGCCCAGTGATTTAGATTCTCTTTCTTGCTTTCCCCAGTCACCCTATGAAATATGGATTCCAGGCTCCGCTTTGCAGGTGGAAACAACTGAAGCCTCGAGCGTGCGGGAATAACTGTTCCAAGGTCACACCTAGCCACAAGAGTAAAAACAAGACACAAGGTTCTGGCTCTGCTACATCTATCTCCAGCACGCAGTCACCTGTATTTTGAGTTGGGAAGTGGTTTTAGGGATCGAACCTAGGGAGCAGTGAGCAATATCCCGAGTCTCACCACGTCGCCCAGACTGGGCTCAAACTTGCTATCTTCCTGCTTCAGCCTCCTGAGTAGCCGGCATTACAGCCCTGCCCCACCATGCTTAGCCTGCCGTGGGGTTCTTGGTCTGCATTTCGCTCGGCGGTTGGGCCCAGCCGGTGGAAGAAGGTGCCGCCCTGCGGACCTGTCCCTTCCGCAGCCCGACTGTAAAGGCCGTAAAGTACCCAGAACAGCGTAAGTGAGCTTGGTGGTCGGGAGGAGAGGCCAGGTGGACAGGCGCCACCTCCGTAACCCGCACAACCTCACGCAAAGCGCACCATCTCCGGTGTCTGCCTGGCCCTGCGTTCCCGCAGCCTCCGGCCTGTCCCACAGAACCAGTCTGCCAGGCTTCCACAGAGGCATCCTCAGCCCGCTCCACCCGAGGCCGCGGGTCTTGCGCTGAGTGGATGGGTGGCCCGGGCCAGACCAGACACAGCGCCTGCGTCCCCGGCCTGGGAAACCGCCTTTCCCCCAGGTCCTATCTGGACCACTTTCGCCCGCCCCAAATATCCAGCAACGCGTAGGAGGCTTGAGAATGAAAACAGCTTCTGGAGACAAGGAACCCGTTCAGAAGGAGCTTACAAATAAAATAAAATACCACGCCTGCGCCCGGGTGACTGACTGATGTGTCTGAATTTTCCCGGAGAAGCAGCACTAACTGCAGGATCTCAGGCGAGAAGAGGTTTTAAAGGTCGGGGCTCATTTTATTCATCTATAACTGCCGGCTGGTGTGGGGGTGTCAGGCCCCGAACCAAGCTGGGGTGCAAAATGCACACTGAATTTCAAAGATTTAGTAAGAAAGGGGGAGGGGAGTGTAAGATGGATCACATAACATATATAATTAATTTATCTGCATTTATAATTCTAATACAGGCTGAATATCCTTTACCCAAAATCTTTGGGACCAGAAGTGTTTTAGATTTTTGAGGGGCGGAGATCTTGGAATATTTGCTTATACATAATGAGATATCTTGGAGAGGAGCCCCAGCCTGAATAGAAAATTTATTTACCTATACATATCTTATCCACCTAGCCTGAAAGTAATTTTGTTTATAAAAGTTTCATGAGTGTAATTTTCCACTAGAGGCATCATATGTAAAAGTTTTAGATATACTCTAATAAAAGTTTTGCATTTCAGATGTTTGTGTTAGAAAAGCTCAAATTAGGATGTGGGGCGCTCTAGCTATGACCTCTGTCACCCAGCAGCTGGGGAGGGCACCAAATAGTAATTCTGAGGCCACAGAGAGCAGCCCGGGCAGCTGGGCTGCGCCGGGTGTCAGGAGCCCTGGGGCCCAGGCCTCTTGGAGAGAAGGAGGGAAGAGATAGCTCTGAAGTCCGGACTTTGGGCCAGTGAGCCTCACAGCCGATCTTGCTGACCTGGGGTTTGGGACAGTGGTGATCTGACTGCAGGTCTGGCGCTGGCCCTTAAAGATGCATCTGACATTGCCCTCCTTGGAAGGCAGGAGAGGTGAGGAGAGGCTGACGGGGCTGGCATTTTTGATCTCTAGTTTTCAGGGCTGACTGTATTCCAGCTAGGTCTTACTTTCTTAGAAACAGTATTATTCAGTGAGCTACCTGCACAATGGTGCTCTGGATGTGGAGTAAAGAAGGCTAAATGGCCCCGAATATACTCGGCAGCAACTGCTGTCTACCCTGGTCACTCCTGGAAAATATGGAGTCATACACTTGGCGTCCAAACATCCCATGGTGCTGATTTAAGTATCATCCTGGGCTTCTTCTCAGCTGATTAGAGTAACCTGCTTTGCAGCTCTTCCTCGTGACTCCTCTCTGACCTGCCAGGAAGGAGCCAGCACCAGGGACGAAACCCAGTCTGGCAGCCGGCGGCCGAGTCAGACTCCAGCTCTGAGGCCACAGGTTTGTGTTTTAACATAAAAACCCCATCTACTCACACAATCGCGGTTCCATCAGAATGTGTATGTGGCTCCCTTCACAGCTGCTTTCAGGGACAGCCTCCTCTTTTGGTTAAACAGCCTCAAGACTGATTTTTAAAAGTCTTGTTGCAAAAATGTTTTGAGGGTGGCCCGGGGAAGAGACATTGGAGCTCTGTCTATTAAAGGAAAACACGAGATAGTAAATTAATTACCTCCCTGTGCTAGCTTAGCAGCAGGCTCTGGAGAACCCGGGGAGGTGTTTTTATGTTATGAGGATGGCATTATTTTGAGACGAATATGGCTACTGTGAAGAAATGGTCGCTGGCTGAGCAGAAGTAGGACTTTAAAAATAGCTCACTTCTTTTTATTCACCTCTGTCATGCGAGAGTGACGCCCAGTCCTTGGTGCTGGCCTTTTGATTGCATGGTAAAGAATAAGGTAAAAATAAATTAAAATAACTACCCCCAAATGCTAAATTGAACCTTGTGGCTTGGCGTGCAATGTACTGCTTATGTTTAAAAACTTAAAAGAAAAGCAACTCAGAGACGGGAGAAACCACCGAAGGCAGTGGTTCTGCCAGCTCTCACTCCTGACTGTCAAGGCCACAGGCCAACTTTCCATAAACCCCATGCCTGCGCGGACACGCCACCGGGGTCAGCGCCCACAGTTGGCCAGTGCAGGCAGAGCGTCCTGTGGCCTTGCAGGGCAGGAGGGGCTCAGGGTGCTCTGTGCCCTTCCCTGCACCCCTCAGATTAGCACCCCAAGGTCCAGGCCTGGTGGGCGAGTGGAGTAGAGGACTGCCCTTCCGAGGCAGGCAGGAACTGCCACCCCTGAGAGCAGGGCAGGGCACGGGGGCTGGAGCAGGGAGGGTATGACTTTCTCCACTTTCCCTCCCAGTTACGGGATTCGAAGACAACTCTGTTGGACTGAAGTCATTTATACAGTAGCCTGGAGTTTGACTAAATGAAAGTTAGTTGGCCTTGTGTGAACACAGCCTGGTGATTCCTCAGTGACAGCAAAGGAAGGCCTGGGCAGCAAGAGAGAAATGCATCTGCACTGCCCTGGGTCTGTGAGTGCGGGCCCAGACTCTCGGGAGGCAGTCTTCGGCCCATTTGGAAACCGAGTTAATTATTTAGAGAGAGGATGGCAAGGAGAGAAAGAGAAAGAACAATACGAACCAAAAACAAGCAATGAAAACCCGAGAAATACCAGATAATCTAATAGAGTAGGCGGGCAGCAGACTGCCACTCTGAGCTGAGCCTTGAATACGATTCACCCATCGCCTCCTTCCGCTGGGCATTGCCATTCCTTAAAGCTTTCCCAGCACTGCCTTATTATTGTTTCTTCAATTAGAATCTTTTGAAAAAGAAATGCACTTGAGTCCTTTAAGCCAATGAGCAGGACCTTGGAGTATTTATTAAAAGTGCAAAAATAAATCAACCAACTCCCTGCTATAGAAACTGACCTAGACTTGTGCTTCTCAGCTGGGGAGGAGGGGGTGGGTTTTGTGCAGAGGGGGCATTCGGATGTCTGGGGGCATTCCTGGTTGTCACTGTTGGGTTTGGGGGTGCTACTGGCATCTAGACAGTAGAAGCCAGGATACACTAAATCCCACAGTACACAGAGCAACCCCCTCACCAACAGAATTATTCGGGCCCAAGTGTGACAGGAATTAAATCCATACATCCGGTCCTAGACTGAGGCGGGGCACCAAAAGATAAAGTGCTTTTTATTTAAGAACGCTGGTGGGTTCTTAGGGTTTTCCCTGCCATCAGAAGCAAAATGTTGCCGGAAGCCTGGGAAGCCCACAGCTTCCTGATAAATGTTCGAGTGTCTAACTGCCAGACACAGAGGCAGCCTCTCAAATGTGGCTGGGTTCCCTCAGGGGCACTGAAATACCTTACAGGTAAAGGCATCCTGCGCATTTAAAGCAAGAAGAGCGCAGTCCTGAAGACACAGATGCCCGATAGTGGTTGCCTGAGGTGGTTTTGTAGCGATTTCCCTGGAGCAGGCAGGAGGCAGCAGCAGACCCCTGGCCCTGCAGGGCAGGTCACACCAGTCTGTCCCATCCGAGAGGGTGGGTCAGAGCGGCTGGCCTGCTAGGAAGTCTGAGAAAGCCCCGGGGCTGCTAAATTGTCCTGCACAAAATGACCCAATCAGTGGTAACCTGGGAGGCAAGGTTTAGATGGGAAAGATGAGTTAGGAAGGGGAGCCAGAAAGTTGTAGATAAGCTGCTGTTGTTGTCAGATCTAAAATATTGCCCAAGAAGCTGGAAGCCTGGGGTCAGGCCTCGGGTGGTCCAGAGTCCACGCTCCCAGAGACAGCTCCACATTGTCCTGAGAAGAGCCAGTTTCAGCAGGTGGCGTCATACAGCCTTTTATCCGCTGCCTGCCCCTGCCTTGAACAGCAAGACAGAGAGACGCCTGTCATGCATCAGCCAGACACCCCAGAGCATTCACCTACAGCCAGATAGGAGCAGGGCAGTGTTTGGAGCCACCTCATCCCCTTGGCCAGAGGCCTCACTCAGGAGTGCCACCTACTAGATGAAGAGGGAGGGACAGAAAACAGTTCAAGATACTCTGAGTGAGCAGAGGAGGGCTCTGCCCTGCTTGTTCTTTTCTTCAGTCCACATTCTGGTCAGACTTTATTCTAAGATGCTCCACTCGGACCCGCATGTAACAAAGCTGGTTCCACTTTAATTTTTAAAATTATTCTAAGCCAGATGTAAAATAACATGTGCAGAGAACTGGACCAGTGGCCTAGGGTAGGGACAGAAATGAGCGCTATCCCTGAGGTCGGGTGGGCAGGCTGAGCTGGCAGTCCGGGAGATGGTGGTGGAGACCTTCTGAGCACGGCCAATGGGCCTGGGAGGGCTGGTGGTGAAGGCTGCTGCCCCCCAGACCCAAGAGGGAGTGAGAAGATCTCCCCGAAGCTTTCAGAGCTGATGCCTGCCCTGTGTCATGGGAACCCAACTAGGCCTTACCAAGTATTTTTGTGTCCCAGAATTTCTGCCCCAAAAGATTTGAATCTATAATCAACATGAACCGATTCTGAGGTCAGAAAATTAGAATTTTTTCATCTTTATTAGGTTTCCTTAATTCCAATTAGGGATCTAATTTAAAAATCCTACATTTAGCAAATTTTGAAACACAGCAGAACATGAAAAAAATCACCCTTTTCAGACCTAATTTGTAACAAGTAGAGAAAATAAAGTCAGTAGATATGGGTTTGGCAGTGAATTCCTTACTGATATTTTTTATGGGAGTGGGGCTGGGCTTCTAGCTACTTCTATTAAATTATTTTAACCATTATTTAGTGACTTCACTCTGTGTGCAAGGCAATCCAGTAGGAATATTAGCTTTCTAGCATAATCCTCGTTGTATCTTGGAGGTCATCACTGTCTTCATTTTGTAGTGAAAGAGGACTACTGAGGGGCCACGCCGAACCCGAAGGACTTGCCAGAGGCCATGGTGTCAGTAAATGGTCAGATTCTCAACTGCTACTCTTGTCTCTTAGATGTGGAGTCAAATTTGAGGATTTGAAAGGAAGATAGGGGCATTTCTGCTGGATTTGTTTACCTAAATGGAATCATATGAGCTGTCTGCAGTGGACTCGGTTGGAATCGCTTCAGATCTGCTAAGCAAAGCAGCATGACAGAAAGTCTCCGCCATGCAAGATGACAGCCTTGGGTACAGAGCCTGGGTGCCCAGGGCAGGCGCAGGTGGGCTGGTGGGGCTTGCTGCCACACAGACGGTGGTGGTCCAGGCCTGGGCTTCTCGCTGCTCCCCTTTTAGGAGACTCTAGGGGAGCTGTGATTCATCTATTTGCCCCCTCATTGCATTAAATATTACGATAGTCAACATCCATTAATAGATGTTAATAACAGCTTTGTAATGAAACTGCATGCCTCTGACAAATGTAACTAAAATAATTAAATTTAGCAGAGAGAATTTTAGTAGATGGAAGGGAAATGTGTTCTGAAACTTCACTTCTGGTTTTCTTTCTCCAAAGAGCATCCAGGCAGAGTGAACTTCAAATGTGAAGAAATACCACAAATAATGCATTTTCTGTTTCTACCTCCGTGCCATATTGAAAACACCATTCACTGTTCCTCCCGTCAGTTCCTCCCTTCAACAATCAGGCCACTGTCCCTGAGACTTGGCAAGGGCTTTTGACACAGCCAACAGCGAGGGAAGTGTTCTAACAGCTCCGTTAATCCGGCAACAGAGGTTTATTGTGATCAAACTGACACACAGCGGAGCGGCTGCCGCTTCCCGGGCCCACCTGTCGGGCACAGGGCCCACGTGCTCCAAGGACTGAGACCCAGCTCAGGCTCAGAGCGGACACCAAGCAAGGAGACTGGTACCTGGGATTTGCTGTCACCAAAAACTGGATTTTCTCCCAGAATCTGAGCTGTGGCGCATTGCTTACTGCTTCGAGAGCTTCCTGAGCTTGGCACTTTGCCTGGCACATAGTAAGCACTCAATAAACTGCAGTGCTTTTGCCCTTAATTTCTTTATACAATTTGAGATACATGTACATTCACATAAATCTTAAATGTACAGCCTTATCTATTTCTACACATGAAAACAGCACCCAGCTCAAAATACAGAGTTTTTCTAGCACCCCAGAGGGCTCTGTTGTGCCCTTCCTCCTAGGCCTGGCTTCCTGATCTGAGAAAACAGTTCCTGGTACCCATCACCATATGTGCATTTTGATTATTCTTAAACCTTCCGGAAGCTTCATTGTACAGTACATAGACTTTTGTGTTTCGTTTCCTTCAGTCAGCATTTTGTCTTGGTCCGAGTTGTCTGTTTTATTGACCAGTCTTCACTTGTGTAGGTTTGCCTCCGTCTGCTGTCCATTTCGAGGTTAATGGACATCGGGTGTTTCCAGTGTGGGGTTATTAGGAACAAAGTCACCAGGAGCCCTCTTGAACACATCCTATTATTTTTATAGGAATAGTGTAAGAAGTCTGTTTTCCCCATTATCAGAAGACCAGCTGTTCTAAAACCATTTTTCTCTTCTGTGTTTCTCATCTGTCATTTCAGCGAATATATTCAAATACTGGCTGAGGCCATTTCTAATTTGTTCCATTATTTCTGTATCTTTCTTTATATCATTTGCTTTCTGAAGAAAATAAATGTCATTGGTAGCTGGGGAATTCCATAAAGATATTTGTGATGCATTCAAAATGAGAGATAAACTAGACATTTGATTTTTAAAACCCACAATTTCTTACAACAGCTTATGTCTTTATGCTGAAGTGTAAAACAAGAAATACACTTAGGGAGAAAACAGGATGAATATGATATGAAAATTGCTTGCAAACACTTATGGTCTTTAAGTAAAGATGCTGTTGATATTCAGTAATAATAGCACTGCATGAAATGTGGTCACTGCAAGCAGAAAGGTCCAGAGAAAATCCCCGGGAAGCTCACAGCATTGAGTCTGAGAGTTCTCCTTCTCAAACAAATCCCCTTACTAGAGTGTAAAGACCTCTCATATATACCACACCACTACTCAGTGCAGAAGTATGGAAATGAAATCTATTAACACTTAGGAAAAAATCCACGAAGACACTATGCAAAACAAAATAGGACACATTTTAAAGAATATTACGATGAAAAATGCTCCCAAAATACAAGGTCATTTTGATGGAGAGTCTGTTCTAACTTATTGGCACAAGAATAAATATTTTGTTTTGTTCTCAATATCAAGAAAAATCCTCAAGTTACCTGAGTTTCTTTCTCCAGCTACAGTGCAGGATATTAAGCTTTCCCCAAGCCATAGGGAGACTTGAGGTACAAAGAAACTGATGCATCAGCAAGAGAAACCACCAGCAGTGGGAAGAGACAACCCACAATGTGGGAAAAAATCTTCATCTGCTCTTCCTCAGACAAAGGTCTACTATCTCGAATATATAAAGAACTTGAAAAGATCAGACTTCCCAAATTTAAAGACCCAATCCGAAAATGGGCATCTGAAATGAACAGACATTTCTCAGACAAAGAAGTAGAAATAGCAAATAAATACATGAAAAAATGTTCAACATCACTGGTCATTCGAGAGATGCAAATGAAAACAACACTGAGATTCCACCTCACCCCAGAAAGAATGGCTGCTATCATGAAATCAACCAATAACAAATGCTGGCGGGGCTGTGGGGAAAGAGGAACCCTGCTCCACTGCTGGTGGGAGTATAGACTGATGCAACCACTGTGGAAATCAGCATGGAGATACCTCAAAGAACTAGGACTGGAAGTCCCATTTGACCCTGCTATTCCACTGCTGGGGATCTTCCCCAAAGAATTAAAAGAATCATACCACAGTGATATATGTGTGCCCATGTTCATAGCAGCACAGTTTGTGATAGCTAAAACTTGGAAACAGCCCAAATGGCCATCAACTGGAGACTGGATATAGAAAATGTGTTTTTTTAATAAAATGGAGTACTACTCAGCCATAAAAAATGAGAAATTAGAGACTTTTATAGCTAAGTGGATACACATTGAGGCAATACTCTTAAGTGAAATAAATAGGACACACATGTGTAAATACTGAATAGTTTCTCTGGTGTGAGAAACTGAAAGTGTAAATAAGGACTAAATGTATAAAAGGTAATGTGAAATAGGAAGAAAAGGGTCAAAGGGGAAGGAAGTGGGAGGGCTAGGGGAAAGGATAGAAGGGAATGGGATTAATATGAGAAAATGGAAAAATAGGAACAAAATCTTTGTAAATAGGGAGGACTGGAGGGGTTGAAGGGAGGGTTGGGCAAGGGTGAAAAATAAGAACCAAGAGAGACTATGTAAAGGTGCAAATTTCCAATGATGAATGTCATTATATTGTATACCTAAAATATACCAATGATTAGAATGAATAATTGATAATGTAAAATAGGAAGAAAAGGTCCAAAGGGGTAGAGGTAGTGGGAGGGGCAGGGGAAAGGAAAGAAGGGAAATGAAAAATGATGAGAAATGGAAAAAATGGAAATAAAGTCTTTGTAAATAGGGAAGGGTGGAGGGCATGAAGGGAGGGCTAGGAATGGGGGAAAAATAAGAACCAAGATGTATTATGTAAAGGTACAATTCCCAATGAGAAATGTAATTGTGTTGTATACCTATGATGTACCAATAAAAGAATTTAATACAAAAAAAAAAAAAAGAAACTGATGCATTTAATCTAAAAGCTTTAAATAAAGGATACATTGGTTCAAAAATAGCACGGAACCTCACTGAAAGCCAAAAAATGTTCAGCCGAAGCTTTGTTCTCCTGTCTCAGACATCAGGGCTCCCTGGAATCTGTGGCAATGCTCCGGCAGGGCCTGCAGTCTGCCTGGGCCGTGGGGCACGTGTCCACCGAGCCTGAAGCCAGGGCTCCGTCCCCAGCACCACAGGGAAAGAAAACAAAAAAGTTCCAGCACACCAAAGATGCAGACAAAATGGAAGCACAAAGTTGGCCACGGTTTCCAGAGTTTCACTAAATATGTATTTTTCTCTTTACACAGCTATGTGACTGTCTGGAACCTGCCAGAAGCGTCACCACCCCCTCTTGCTACATCAGGACACATCAGACAGGAAAATTCATCTTAGCTGTCAGTCTGTGCAACATTCCAGAGCTCTAGAAATTGTGAAATAAATGTCTTTTGCAACATGAGTATTTATGTTTCCAGTTTTGATCTTTTTCAACAAACTTACTGTACATAGGAAAGTAAAAGTAATCAAAAAGATCTAGCCAGTCCTACTGGTAAAAGCGAAGCTAGTAATTCCAAAGACTCGACAATGCCATGCCTCTTTACCAGCCCAGCTCTCGCCCCACTGTGTGTTCTGAACTCCTGTGTCTGGCGCAGGTGGGGTGGATGCCAGCCTCTCCACAGGTCGGAGCCCAGCTTCCAAACGTTATGACCCCAAGTAGTCAAGACAGGCCACAGGCCACAAAAGGGAATCCATCCTTAAAACCCCAGCGTGTAACAGCTCCTGTGGGAGACAGTCACAGAAGCTCAGATATTTAATCTTCTACCCTAATTGTGTTAATGACTAGAACTTAATTGGGAAAGGCATTTAGTCGCAGCGCCCGGGAGGAGTTTGTATGTGGAGCCATAACTATGTTCCATCAATAGAAATCCCTTTTACTTAAAGCTATTAAAGGCAAGGAGATAAAACCAAGATGTGAATCACATGAAAGCTGTGCAGGAGCCCAGAAAGGTGAGGGCCATGCAAGGCGTGTCGGGCCTGCGGCGAGGCCCCTCGGGCTTGGGTGCCGTCTGTCGGACACAGCACGCGTGCTCTGACCCGGGTGTGTTCTCTCCCTGCTGGTGTCCTTCACACCCCTGTGTTCCACGATTTTCAGTCATTTCACTTTAGAGGATTGTACCACGATCCCAATGAAATGAAAGTGTCCTCAGTGAAAGGGAAAGTGAGAAGTGGAAGTGGACACCGTGGTGCACACCTGTGATCCCAGCACTCTGGGAGGCTGAGGCAGGCGTGCGGCAAGTTTGAGCCCAGCTCAGGGTGGTGCTCAGGGTCCGTTGCCCCCTCTCCCACCAGCCCCAGAGTGGCTTTCAGAAAGGCTGAAGAGGCGGAGGCTTTTGCAAAGCCTGGGGTACCCGCCGCACCCCGATACTGCAGGGCCCAGCCACGATTCACTGCGCCCCCACTGTCCCCGAGGGCTCTGCCTGAGCAGAGGCTACCTGCCCTACAGGGCACCATGCGGAGCGGGTGGTGCCCCCCTGCAGCATCCGCTGTGGGGTGCACGCAGAGGCCGGACCCTCTGGTCCAGCGTGAGGCCCGCAACTCCCCCTGGGCGTCTCCAGCACTAGCCTCGGGGCGCTGAGGGGAGGCCACAGGAGGCTGTGTTCCTCCTGCCCCACACAGCAAGCTCTTGAGGCCCAGGCGCCCTGTGGCACTGCCCTGCCAGCTCACCCAGCCCTGCTTCACTCCGAACCAGCTCCATGGTGAGTGGCTCTCTGGAATAAACTCTGTCCCCCACTGCCCGGGGAGACTGGGTTCTCTTCGAGCTCCACACTGGGATGTCACACGAGGCCAATGGCAGCTCCTGCAGAGCTGCTTACTGGTGTTACACAGGGCAGTTAGTGAGTATAGCTTCTACTTCATTCAGGAAACAACTGATATCCATACAGCACTTTAGAGTTTGCAAGGGGTTCTGCTATTCCTTATCTTACTTATTATACCCTTAAACAGATACAAGAATAATAGCCCGAGTTTACAAATAGGAAGCCAAGAGGTTGAGTGACCGGCCTTGTATCATCTGTCAAACAAACAAGAAGGTCAAAATGGGCATCCGAGTGTGTTGGGGTTCCCCCCCCCATTCAGTTTATTGGTACATTTTCGGTATAAAATACAGTTACATTCATCATTGGGATCTTGTACCATTACATGAGTCTCTTGGTTCTTATTTTTTTTTCCCCTTCCCTTATCCTCCCTTTGCCTCCTCCACCCTTCCCTATTTGCAAAGACCTTGTTTCCATTTTTTCCTCTTCTCATATTTTTTTCCCTTCTTTCCCTTCCCCTACCCCTCCCACTTCCCCTGCTCCCTTAGACCTTTACTTCCTGTTACACAATATCAATTATACATTTTTTAAATTATAATATCAAGATCTAGCAGACATTACCACAGATTTTACAGAATTTAAAAGGATATAGAAAGCATATTACAAAAATCTGTTTTGAAATAAATTTGACAACTTCTAAGAAGTACCTTGGAAGACAAATTAATGAAACTAACTTTGGAGGAAATATAAAATTTGAATAGCACCTATTAAAGAAAGTATATTTCTAGCTTGAATACCTACCTATATGACAACAGCAGGCTCATATACATTTTAACTGATAAATTATATCAAACATTTAAAGCAGAAAAAAGAAGGAACACTTCTTCCCTCATTTTAGAAAATCAACATTGTGCTAATCCTAAAACTGGATAAAGATAATAAAAGAAAAAAGTATGAACATAGATAGAAATTTCTTTAACAAAACAAACTATTAGAAGTCAGATCTGGCAGTATGTAGAAAGTGGTTTTATTATAGGGGTGGCAGTGTTGGTTCAGCATTGGAAGATCCACCCCCAAAAGTCATCATTTTAACAGAGGAAAGAAGAAAGCCATATGATCCTGTCACTAGTTGGAGAAAAAGTATTGGACTAAATTCTACAGCTGTTCATGGTAAAAGCTATCAGGAGACTAGAAGTAAAACAGAACCTTCTCAACAGATTAAAGATATGTACTCCATACTTCCAGTGAGAACGCCTTATATGAATGGAGAAGATACAATATTTTCTCCTTAAGGTGGGGAACAAGGGCAGATATGCTTACTCTTTATCTGTCCATTAAACTTTGAAACCTAGGCCCCATCAAAATAGTCTGGCAATAAAATGACACAATTAGGATAGGATTGGCAAGGTAGAAGTAAAATCTTTATATGTAGATGAAATGATCATCTACAGAGAAAATACTAAGAAATCTCTAGGAGCCACTAGAACTTGTACTTGAATTTAGCAGGATTAGAAAACACAAGGTATATATAAAAATTCAGGTCTGTGTATACTTGCTATAAATGAAGAATTGGATATTGAAATTTAAAAGTTATGTAGGAGTACAAAGGACCTAGAAAAGTTAAAAAAAAAAACAACAGTGTTGGAAGATGTTTAGTACCTAATTTTAAGACTGCTTCTAAAGCTACAGTAATCAAGGCAGTGTGGGTGTAAGGAAAGACATATAGATCATTGGAATAAAACAGAGAATCTAGAAATAGAACCACACATATATGGTCCACTGAGTTTTGAAAGATTATTTAACATTAGCATTTTATAGAATATAAACTCAATTCAAGAGCTAAGGAAGAGATAGTGTTTTCAGCAAACAGCACTAGAACACCTGGCATCTGTATATAAAAAATTAACCTCAAGCCTTTATTTCCATACATGAAAATAACTCGAAGGGATCTATGAACCTAAATATGAAAGCATAAAAGTATAAAACTCTAAGAAGAAATTATAAGGAAAAATGTTTATGAATTCGGGGTAGGCAAGAGCTACCTAGGATACAAAAAACATGATATATAAAAGAAAAAAATTGATAAATGAGATTCCATCAAAATTTAGAACTTTAAATGACATCATTAAAATGAAAAGTAATCCTTAAACAGAGCATATTTACAATGCATATAACCTATGACCAGAATATATAAAGAACTCTTACAGCTCATTAATAGACAACCCAATTAAAAAGTAGACATAAGAAGATGATAAACAGCCAGTATAGCACAAGGAAAGGTGTGCAACTCTAGAATCAGAAAAATACTAATCAGTACAATAACAAGATTGAATTATACACTCATTAGGGAGATGAAGTTAAAAGTTTTAAAAGCCTTGTCATGACTTTTTCTTTTTGTTGGATTCTCCCCCTTTGCACTTAATTTGTCAGGCCCAATGGATTCATTCTGCTGGGTTTCCTGGGGTTGTGATCCTAACATTGTCTTTTCCTAGGGTATTTTCTAACATTTTTTGGAGTGCCAGCTTGATATTCATGAAGTTCCTGAGGTGCTCTTTTCATGAAAGTATCTTATTTCTCCATCAATTTTGAAAGAGAGTTTTGCAGGGTACATCAATCTGGGTTGGAGGCTGTTTTCCTTTAGGGTTTGAAATACATCACTCCAAGCTCTTCTTGCCTTGAGGGTTTGCATTGAGAAGTCTGCTGTCATTCTGATGGGCTTTCCTTTGTATGTGATTTCTTTTCTCTCATTGCTTGTAGAATTTTGTTCTTCTGTTGGATTTCTGGAATCCTAACTATTATATGCCTATGTGTAGTTTTTTTTGATCAAGGCTAGTTGGAGTCCTATATGTCTCACTTATCTGTGTGTCAAGTTCTTTTCCCCTCCTTGGGAAGTTTTCTGCCATCACTTCTGTGAACAGTTTTTTTATGTCATTTGCACTCTCTCCTCTTTCTTCATTGACTCCAATCAGTCTTATGTTATTCTTTGCATCGTCTAGCAGCTGGTGTATTAATTTCTCGTGGTCCTTTACAATTTTAAAGCAATTTTTCTTTTCCTGGTCACTAATTGCAATATTATCTTCTATATCTGAAATTCTGTCCTCACATTGGTTCATTCTGCTGCATAGACTTTCAATGGAGTTTTTAATCTCCTGGAAATCTGTTTGCATCTGTTTTATGGATTCCATTTGTTTCCTATGTTGGGATTCCATCATGTTCCTGAGCTCCTCTATTTTTTTATCTGTGTCCTCTCTAGGTTCATTAATCATGTCTTGCACTATAAGCACAATCTTTGCTGTTATTTGAATAATTATTTCTGATTTCATTTTTCCCAGATCCTCTTTTGTTGTCAGTTCAGAGAGTCCAGGTGGTTGAGTATCAGGTTGTTCCATCTCGTTTCCCTTTGGGGTTGCTGTAGGTGATCCAGAAGTCTGTTTTTGAGGCTTGTTTATGTGTCTTCTCATTTCCACCTGTTGGGGGGTGCTTCTGGTGCTGGTGCAGCTCACCTTCTCTGCCCTAGGAGCTTGGGATGGTGGTGGGGGAGCTTCCTTCCAGGTCTGTGTTGGGTTTTTTAAAAAATTATTTATTAAGAAAATTTGGGGGCACAAGAAGACTAGATGGAGTAACAGATGGGAATGGTCATGCATGCCTACAATTAAAGAGTTCTGGGAGGCTGAAGAAAGAGCGTTGAAAGTTTAAACTCAGGCGGGGCAATTTAACCATTTTGAGACTCTGTATCAAAATAAAAAGGGGGGCTGGAGATGTAGCTCAGTGCAGAGGTGAGGGTTCAATCCCTGGTACAGAAGAAGGAGGAGAGAAAGAGGGAGACAGATGTGAGGAGAGATAAAATAGAATGACTGATCTTTTCTCATGCCCATCACTTCACTTTAATAAATATTCATCTTTTTCCAGATTTGATTGGTGGAAGTAGTTTTACAAATATCCTTTCACCCACAAATGTTTGGTATGCATCTCTAACCAATAAAGGCGGCCTTGTCTTCTGACTCATGACAAACTTGGACTCACACCCCATGGACCACACCTTCTCCCCTGCACCTCCTGGGTGGGGAGGAAGACCGCAAGCAGATGAGACTTCCAAGTCCGAAAGGCTTAGATTCTGGGTTTTGTAGCCGAACAGCATTTGCCATCATGGCTCTTATGCATGCTTTGGGTCTCCCCAGCTGAAGCCCTGCCCTGCTCTGCTCTGGTGTCCTCTCCTACCCTGCTCTGCTCTGCTCTGCCCTGTCCTATCCTTTCCTGTCCTGCCCTGTCCTGCCCTGTCCTGCCCTGCCCTGCTCTGCCCTGCCCTGCCCTGTCCTGCTCTGCTCTGTCCTGCCTTGTCCTGTCCTGTCCAGGTCTTTGTAGCCCATAGCAGGCGAGCTGAGGAAGCCCAAGTGGCTGGGTGATGCGATCAGAGCCGGTTTCCTGGTGTGGACAGACCCCTGTGGCACACCCTTCAGACACTGGCAAAGCCAGGACCCTGCCGAAGAAGCTGTCTCGGGAAACCAAGAGTTTGGTTGGCCTTTACTGCACTCATTGCATGGCTTAGTGATGTTTTCAGCTTGCATTTGCAGGGACAGTGTAACTTTTGCAGCGTTTAGAGCCTCTATGGGGCCAGGTTGGCTCTGGCTAGGATGAGGAACTGAGCTGCATGAGCCAAGGTGCGGCCTGGTCAGACCAGAGCCCCTGTGCTCAGCACAGATTGGGAGGCACACGCTCTGAGGCCCGCCTCGCTTCACACGGCTGTACCTGAATCCTCAGAGTGGCTTTGGGAAAGGCACAGGGTTACCTGCTGCATAATAAATGATGCCTCACACCGCCACGAGCTCACTCCACTTGCTCACCTGTCCTAGGAGACAGCTATGCAGAGCCCCACTTTGTAGATTGGAGCACTACAGTCTGAAAGGTCTGGCTGAATGCATGGTGGCGCGTCCCGCTGCTCCTCTGCACCAGAACAGCATTAGAAAAGGGTGTGGCCCGGCATCCCCGAAGGTAGCCCCAGCGCACACCATCCCTGCCAGCCCAGGAGCCCCCATCTTGATGGCACCTTGGAGCCCTGGGCCTCGTCACTTCCCTGGGGCTCTGCCTGGGGTCTTGGACTGTGGCGCCCCCAAGCCTGGCGGGATGCGGCGGCCAGCGGGGCAGGGAAGCCTGCTGCAAGTCTGGCCCTCCCCAGCCGCACGCTTTGCACCTTGCACAGAATCCACACCAGACACCGCTGGGAAGGTTCCAGGCTCAGGAGCGGTTTATTGATCTGGCAGATGATTAAAAGACAACCCATAGAGCTCCTCTGGTACGGCTTTGGTTTTTCCATCTCGAGAGAGAGTCTGACGATTCCTCGGGGATCATTAGCCCCGGCTGCCACTGCAGAAGGGGACAGCAGATGGCTCCCCTTCGTGCAGTCAGAGGTCACGGCAGGGCCCCGCTCAGCCTCTCCCCTCTCCCTTCAGTGAGAGACACTGGGGCGGCATGGTAGCCTCAGCTCCGGAGCTCCTCAGCGCCTTCCTCCAGGTAGCCTGCCTGCAACAAGAGGAGCCTGAGCACCGCCTCCTCCTCCTCCTCCTCCTTCTCCTCCTGCTCCTCCTCCTGCTCTGTCTTCTTCTTCTCCTTCTTCTCCTTCTCCTCCTCCCCCCCTTCCTCCTCCTCCCCCCCCCCCCCCCGCCCCCGGAAAGTAACAAGCTCCACAGAAGTGCTAGGCCACTGTGGTAGGAAAGCGGAGTTGCAGGCAAAGCTCAGAGAGCTCCCTTTCAGCGGCAGTGGTAGGGAGAGGGCCAGAGTCTGGGCTGGCACACACGAGGTCACCTGGAAGTGTCCTTTGAAACAGGCGTCCCTGCTGCCAAACCTTGGATTGGCCTGAGCGGCGCAGCTCAGCCTTGGCCCCGACGCCGCACAGACAGGCCACAGCTTTAGGAGACGTGACACAGGTTAAATGTGCAGGCAGCGGATTATTTACAACCTCTTCCTAACTCAAGAGCTTTTATGGCAATAGTTTGGCTGACAGAAGTACATATAAAAAGGCTAATGTAATTAGCAGCTTGGATTTCAGAGGGACACCTATAGCAAAGAAGCTTGCTGCAGTCTGATCAGAGTGAACAGCTCTCTACTGGAACAAATTACACTCTGCCCAGGTCGGCAAAGGGAGAGAAAGGTGTGCTGCGAATACTCCCGGCCGCCGACTCCTTCAAAGCCAGGTCCTCTCTCCTCCTCTCAGTTTCTGACGCCGTTGTCCGAGTTCCGTGTGCTCTTTTCTGCCCCTTGCTGCCCAGCTCTGAGACACCAGAGGAAGCTGAGTCCACTCTGGAAGCCTTGACAAGAGAGGAGAAGGGGACGGGGAAGAGGAGGAGAGGAAGGCAACGTGCGAGGAAAGCAGGAATAAAAGCAGGAAGAGGAGGGGGCAAAGGAGGAGGAGAAAGAGGAGAGAGGGAGAGGAGGAACAGAGGAGGAGGGCCGAAATCTCTCCTCTCGCTGAGAATTCCCTGCGAAAAGGCCTGCAGTGGAAATGCTTCATCTCAGGGAAACTCTGACACAGGCAGCCAGATTCGCTGCTGCAGAGGAACTTCCTGAGGCCTTTTTATGGGACAAGAGTCCAGAGAGAGTGCGTCCTGTTAAGGCCCAGCCTCGCCAGACCTTGCAGCTGCTGCTTTCTGTCAAAGATAGTTGCAGCTACAGCTCGTTAATCACCCGGCACCCAGACACGCTCCGACAAGCGGGCCGATAGCATCGTTGGAGCTCAAGGGTCGAGGCAGAGGCAGGATGGGGCAGGGGCCTCGCCCCTGCTGCCAGCTGCAGAAGGCCAGTACTCAGCTTCTCTCCTGATTGAGGGCTCCAGGCTGACAATGGGCTCTTTAATACCTGAGCAGTAACAGGTCTCCCAGGCCACCTAAAATGCTGGCAGAATTAAAGACAACCAGAAGCAGCGAGAGCCCTTAATGAAAGGCATTTACTGTGTGACACTGGACATGCACATGAGTCTCCTCTCACGGTTTCTTCTACCACAGCCATGGATTCTACTTCTAGACACCAGGTGAATCATTTCATGATTTAAACAGTGTTTCTCTCCCTCTCTCTGAGAAGGATGCACAGAGTTTACCCATTGTTCATAATTTCTGAACCCAACACTGGGACATCCAATGTGGTAAGCAGAAGTAATACTATTTAATCTAAAAAATAAACACACACATGCACACACACATGCGCGTGCGCACACACACACACATATATACATGAAAAATAAGTTGATAGATCGAAAAGTCTAGAAAACAAATATTTGCTTCTCACCTAAAGAGTATTAAAATCATGCTACAAGACCCAAAGGAGGACCTGGCTATAGTTCTTTTCCTCCCTCCCCTCTCCCTTCCCCTCTTCTTTTCTTTGGGATGGAACCCAGGGCCTCATGCATGCAAGAGCTCTAGGCAAGAGCTCTACCACTGAGCTACACCTCCAGACCCCAGTGACAGTGCTTAAAGAGCCTGAACAAGATCACAAATATCTTTAAGTAGTAGAGAGTGGAAACTCACTGAATTTTGGATGTGAGACTCAAAAGCACCAAGATGAGGTCCCGCCCTGCACCCCACAGGGAAGTCTCACTCCATGACACCTTGTGTAACACGAATGCCATGAGCCGCTCTATCAGAGATGCTCTTCCTTCCCCAGCTACGGACTTTAATGGAATCAGGTTCCACCCTTGGCAGAGCTGTCTGCAAGGGAGGTGAGGGGAGAGAGGCGAGAGCTCAAGTAGCAGGCTGAGGGTTGGAATGGTGAGCTGTGTGGGCTGTGTTAGATCCCCGATGTGGGCTCCGGCAGGAGCTGGAAGGAGCTGGGATCGTGTGCATTTTCTGAATCTCGGATGAAAAGGGATGACCGTGACTCACGGGATTTTTTTGATTTTTAATAAAAGCAAATATCTCAGGGATAAATGAAGCTCAAATCTTTCAGCCAGTGGAATGGCTCAGGCAGGAGATCAGGTGACAGAGGGTAGACAGCAGCCCAAGGAGGCTTCACCCTCTGTGTCATCTACTCGGCCTAATTATAAGTCACAAAAGGTGCACTTTAAGGACAGTCCTAGTCCTTCATGCAGCTCAAGCAGAGCAAAGCTTGCCTGCACACAAGAGCATTTACAGAGGTCGAAGGCGCTGTGCTAAGATGGCTGAAGCTGCTCACCAAGATGCATGTGTGACTTGCAAGTCCCATAGAAGGGGCAAGAGGCTTCAGTTCCAAGGACATGAAGGCATGTCTGCCCCTGCCCACTCTCCTGCACACCCCTGAATACAGAGAGCCTCAAGTCCATTAGTGGTATGTGTGTGTGTGTGTCCTAAAGGTTTCACACAAGTCACTTCACTAGTGTTCACCTATGCTGTCCTGCCTAAACCCAACTATTGAGGAAACCGAGCCAAGACCCCTGAAGGTCTGAAAACAAAGTCTTCTCTTTACATTAAAACAAAGAAAGAAAAAGAAAAACTCAGCAGCAGAGTCCAGCCCTGCCATAGGGCTCTCTCCATAAATAAAGGGTTTTAGGAAGAGATAAGGTGAACTCTGGAGATCTGTAATGGTCCCTTGCTGGGAGATAAATGCTATGCCATTTGTGGAAAGTAAGACTTACAGAGGAGCCAAGACTTTTCTTGTCAAAACAAGGAGATTATTTTCTAGCTACTAAATTCAGTCTTTGACCCCGCCTGCTATCGGGGTAAATGAGATAATAAAAGAGGGAGTAGGAGACTGAATGAGAGAGTTGATGTGTGCGGGAAATGAGAAAGATACTTAAATATTTCTGGAAAATTCTTAGTCAACCAGATGCTTTTAGACAAAAAGATTCATTCTCCATTGCTTCCAACTGTATCACTAGAGAACAAGATGATTTGGAATTACACTTTTATTTTGCTTTATCTTTATTTATTTATTTATTTATTTTATTTTTTGTGGTACTGAGGCTTGATCCCAGGGCCTTCCCACCGAGCTATGTTCTCCGCCCTTTTTTGTTGTGATACAGGGTCTTACCAAGTCATTAAATTGCCGAGGCTGGGCTCAAACTTGTGATCCTGCTGCTCAGCCTCCCAGAGTGCTGGGATTCCAGGCCTGGGGTGGCTGGCTGCTGCCTTGTGGGCTCTGGAGCTGTTGTGGACATGGCCTGTGTGGGGTGGGAAGGGTACTTCTAGAAACACACTGCCATCCTGGTCCAGATGTGCTGGCAAGAGGGGGCCTGGCTTGCCTTGTGAAAGTAGCTCCAGAGCAAATCATTAGCACATCTAACCTCAATATTTTGAAATCTAGAAATAACATTGAGTCATGCTAGTCTTACTGTAAAGTTTTATTGCCTTCAGAGTCAAAAACAAGCTGGGAACCTTGTGAATTATCTCTTTACAGTGTTGAGCCCGGGAATTTGGCACGGGGATCAGAATGATGGAATGGAGCAGAGAAGCCACTGGGCAAGCGTTGCTAGCGCAAAGCCACCGCCTACCTGGGGATGTGTAGCCCCTCCTCAGTCAGGGCCCCCATTATCCAAACCACACACCTGGCACAGGGTTTGAGCTTTGAAAGACAGTGTCTGTAAACGCCACTTACCTTGTACTGAAAATAGAGCTTCGTGTAAAGCAAAAGAAGCCAGAGGGGAAAAGTACCAGCCACCGATGTGTGTCCTGTGTCCTGGACAGGACTCTGGGAGCCCATGAAGGCAGGGACCTTGGACAGGATTTGCAGGAGGAAAATAAGGGAATCAATGAATCCTTCAAGAACACTAGGGAAAACTCAGTACTCAGAGGTGACAAAATCTACTGGTCACCCCTCCCAGGTGCCTTTCTCAGTCTCCAAGTCACCCTTCTCTGGAAACAGCTGCAGTGTCACCTCAGGTGTCAGCTTTGTAACAACACTCAGTAGCCAAGAGTCCAGGCCAAGAATCCAGGAATGGCTGCTTAGCTACAACCCCCAAGGCCTTAGGAGCAGATGCCTTCCCAAGGTCCCCAGGCTGCCCAAGGGGATTGCATTAATGTGAGCAAAATCCAGACTAAGAACTAGAATAACAAGGAACACTGAACAGATAAGAAAATCCAATAAAGAACTTTACATGACAAATAAGCAGACTTGCAGTGACAGGTATAAGGTAGATTATAAAGCTATGGTAATTAAACTAATATAATATTCGTGCCAGGATGGACAAGAGAATCAATAGATGAGAGTATAGTGTTTAAAAGTAGACCCAAAAAGTGCATTATTATATGATAAAGTACCAAGTCCATTTAGTGAGGAACAGATAGGTTATTACTAAAGTATGCATATATAATAAAGATGTATAGTGCATTTATTACTAAGTTGTTCATGCATAATAAACATGTACACTGTATGTATTACTAAATTGTGCATGGTTAACTATTCAGAAGACAAGAAGGTTTAGGAGCTGGAAGGTAGCTTGGTAGTAGAATACTTGCCTAGCATGCTTAAGGCTCTTGTTTCCATCTCTAGTACCATAAAGTTAGAGACTCAACTCATGGCTTATGTCAAAATAAATTTCAGATGGATGAAGGGCTGTGGATTTTGCTCAGTGGTTCTGCCACCTGCCTTGCAACCACAAGGTCCTGAGTTTGATCCCCAGTACCAAAAAAAAAAAAATCAGATGGATGAAAAGATAAGTATTTAACATAAAACCATTAAAGAAGGAAATGCAAATAGCTTTATGTAATTGTTTTATGAAAAGGGAAGGTGTTATGGCTTATATTGTATCTAGATGTTCTCTCAAAGCTGTAGGTACTCATAGGTGGGGCTTTTGGGAGGTAGCTGAATCATGAATATGCAATACTTGATCATGGATGTGTGATTCTTGGATCATGTATGAGTAATAACTCATTGATTGGTTTAGCACAGTTCTGGGCAGGGATAATAGGAAGGCCTACAATTTGTATGGGTGGCACCAACCAATAGGCTTACAGACTAAATGGAATAAAAGGGGAAAGGATGGCTCACTGCTGCCTGCGTTCTGCTTACCCTGCCATGGACTGTTCTCTTCCATGATGCCCCTGTACCATGCTGCCCTGTGTTGGACCCAGCCAACTATGGACTGAAACCTCTACAAACTGTGAGCAGAAATAAACTCTTTCCTTCTTTAACTTATAGGTGCCAGGTATTTTGTCCCAGCAACAAGAAAATAAATAAGACCAAAGCCCTTCCTAAGTATGGCAAAACAGGTAGAAACGGTAAGGAAAAAATATGAATGTGTACAAAAGGCAACACCTGTACCTGGTACACACACAGAAAGAACCATAGAAAAGGCCAGAGAATAACTAGCTCATCAGAGAAGACAGATCTATATATATATTTTTATTTTGTTTTTGTTTTTGTTTTTGGTACTGGGGATTGAACTTGGGTCCTTGTGCTTGCAAGGCAGGCAGCGGAACCACTGAGCTAAATCCTCGGCCCCCAGATCTATATATATTTTTTAAAAGTGTGCTGCTTTTGAAATAAAATACTTGATTCTAACACTAACTCATAAACAGCCATATTTGAATATTCTGAATAAAGAGTATTTCACTAAACATTTCAAAAGCTGTTAAAATGACTAATTCTGGTACTAAACAAAAAATAATAGAAACATTCAAGAATGTTCATTTTAACATTACAGTGCAAAAATAAAAAGGGAAGAATTTAATAACCTGGATGTCTAATGATAGGGCTTTGGTTAAATTGATCAGGGTACACTGATATGTAGGTATTATCAAGCAAATATTTATTTATTTATTTATTTATTTTTGGTACCGGGGATCAAACCCAGGTCCTTGCGCTTGTGCAGCAGGCCATGAAACCACTGAGCTAAATCCCTGGCCCTAAAAGAATATTTATTAATGGCAGATAATTGTTACTGAGTTATAATTGAGTGCAAAAAGCATTCTACAACCAGAAATACACAGTACATGACATTTTTTTGTGACTGAAGATGAGATACATTAATCTTGTCCACAAGGGCCTTGCCAGTGCCTAGTACACAGCCTGCCACTTCTCATTAATAATTAATTTTTAAATTAATTCATATGAGAAAAATGTGTTTAACTGTTACCAGTGAGGTTTCTTTTTAATTTTTGCTATGAATATTTACATTTTTGGAATATTTTCTTTTATGCATTGTCCATTGATTTTTGCATTGAACATATGATTTTCACAGTTAGAAAACACTTGACTGTTAATGAAATCAGCCCTTCCTTTCTCCAGTGCTGCTCTCGCCATTTGTCAATGGATGGCTCACTGGGAACCTATCTGCTTTTATCGCTGGGGTGGCCCTCGCCCCAGGGTAGGCATCCGGCCTCACACTTCAGCCTGGATCTCCCAGGGATGTCTGCCTGCTGCTCTCCCACCACCCCAGGCCTCCCATGGAGGGGTGCCCTGAATCTCCACTTTCTGTTCACAGTCGGGTCTCTTTCCACCCCTCCACTGGTAACCCAAATGGACTCGTTCTGCACCCCATAATCTACATTCTCCCTTACTCTATTGTATACTTGCCAAAATGACAATAAACTCTCATGCAGGTCGTTTTTCCCTTCCTTTCCTTGTAGTATTTTTGGTAGAAAATATACCTAATGTGTCCCAAATTTAGCTAAAATGCAGGCACAGAAGGGCGTACCTCCCATTGAGGGTGTGGATGAGTGCCAGAGAGGGCGCTGGGCTGATCGCCAGCACAAAGGGGTGGCCCAGGCAGCTCCTGAAGGGCCAAGCAACTCCAGTGGATCTGGGGCGAGATCCGGGCGGTCAGGACAAACCACTCCTCGACCCTGTCTCTCTCATGCTTCTTTTTAAAGTTGCTCTTTGGACGCACTGAGGGAGAGCAATTTCAGTCCCCTCCTCGGGGAGACCTAAGCCCCGGAGGCCAACAGTGACATTTCTCCTTCTAGCGGCCACGCGCAGACACTGCTGGGGACCCACTGCCACGTGCCTGTCCTCTGCTTCCTCAGACCAGTCCAATTTCCTTCCTTTTTTCTTTCACATTTATTAAAGCTTGGGGGTGAAACACGGAAGGTAGGATACAAAGGGTTCTGCAGAGGGAGCTTGGGTCAAGTAAAAGTGGGAAAAGGTAAAAACGCGCGACAGCCCCAACTTCCTTTCTGCACCGGCTCCTTTACCTCAGCCTTTCCGCCGATCCTACTCCTCTGGTGCTGGCCCCTTGGAAAGGCCCTGGGAGCCCCATCTTCTGGGATGACCGGGGAAGGGCCTCCAGTCCACGTACTCCAGCTCGCGGTCCGGCCACCTGCCCGCACAGCCCTTCCTGAGGCCTCCCTGGGTCAGCTTCTGCTCCCGTGAGCTGGGCCCAGACAACAGCTCGGGAAGGGAGGGACCCCCACCTGGAAGCAGAGGCTGCACCCTTACAGCAGCCACTCCAGCAGCTGCTGTGCCCGGGCTCTGACATTCGCAGGGCACAGCGGCCGCCCTCGCCGCGGGGAGCTGATGGATGTGCACGGCGGGGAGCTGATGGGTGTGCACGGCGGGGAGCTGATGGGTGTGCACGGGCGGGCATCTGGATTCTTTTCTGTCCCCTCCCTCCTCACTCCTCCCTCCTTCTCTCGGTCCCCTTCCCTTTTGCAAAAGATCTATCTCTCTGTTTCCTGCTAAAATTCACATTTTAAGGCGGGGGATTTAGCTCAGTGGTTCCGCCGCCTGCCTGGAAAGCCAAGGACCCGAGTTCTATTCCCGGTACCAAAAAAAAAAAAATTCATGTTTTAAAAAGCCACCTGTGTGTGCCCCTGGCCAGTCACCCTTTCCCCTGCAGTGCTGTCAGGCACCCTGTTCCCTCCATGTGCTTGTGTTGTTTCCTGTTTCTGCGGGTCTGACCAAGGTAAGTTAAAAATAGAAAGTGCGATTCTTTTTCTTATAGTTGATGTAGAAAGCAAAAGACATAAGCATTAGAGCGGGTTTTTCCCAAAATTAATATTCTGGGCTAGGGATGTAGCTCAGGGACGCAGTGCTTGTCTAGCATGTGCAAGGCCCGGCTTCCACCCCAGCAAATAATCATGATCCCAATCATAGTGCTATGGCAGTCTAGGGTGCTCTGCAAGTTTTGAGGCTTATCCCAGGCTGGATCTTGCTCAGGACATACAGAGCAGAGCAGGGAATGGAGAGAATCACAGGCTAGTCTGGAGCTGCACTTGAGTATACACATGAGTTCTGCTGGCAACTGGTCAACCTTCTTAGCCACCTGGATGGATTAATGCCCCCCACTATTTTACATTAAAATATATGGAAGAAAGTGTAAAGATCCCATGTGTGTCTACTCACATCCATAACACAAAGGCAAAGAAGAGGCGACAGTTGGTTCCCGGTAATTCTGGAACATCCAGGGGTCAACAGGAGCCAAAGCAAGCTGACTAGGGGAAGGGTTGTCTTGATGTCCTCACACACCCTCAGAGAACAAGAATCGGTTATGCCCATATCGTCTGCTCCTGAAACTTAATGGTATCTATTTTACACCCCGTTGAGAAAAGTAGCCATAACTTTTCTTCCAAGAGACAGGAGTGGTTATGCTGTATCATCTTCTCTCCAGATCTTTGAAACTAGACACATTAAATTTATATTCATTTGGAAGTATTTCAGTTGTGAATAGGAGAACACAGTGAAACATTAGAAGACAGGGAGCAAATGTCAGCAAATTAACCAAAACCAGGGATGCTGCTAGGGAGCCCAAGGAGTCTAATTAGAATGAAGCCCTCACTTGGAGATGCTGCCGCAGCAATCTGGAGTTTTGGACGCTTGCTTTGCCAAATGCAATGTTTTCTCTGCTCCACTATTGACCCAGCACATTACACAGTTTAGTTTTATTGAGGAAGCATGGGCAGCATATCCCTGAGGCTGCAGCGAGGATGAGACTAGACAAGCAGCTTGATGCAGGGAGCCTCACCAGTTATATGACCAGGCTGGAGGCTCCCAGCTCCCAAACCATCCGTTTCCAGTGCAGCAAGCAAGAGTCATAAACTGCTACAGTCAGCCAAGTGCAGTACTTAGCCTGATCTACCGTGTGTGTGTGTGTGTGTGTGTGTGTGTGTGTGTGTGTTGTTTTGTTCACTGGTCCTGGGACCCATTATCATTTCTGTACTTGTTTTGTTTATATTTGCAAAACGCAGATTGTGGCTTTTCCCTGGGAACACTATAAAATCCTTCCTCACCAACACTAAGGCTGCAGGAAACTCACAAATTTCCCACAAAGAAGCTTTCAATGCCTCTAGTTACAATGATATTTATAACACATTCCCAGAAAATCAAACCGTCCTTTTTTCTTTTCTGTAAAGTAGGAAACTGAGATCCGCCTAAGTACTGGGAAGAACAAGGCTCAGGGATACGTTGATTGACTTCTTAAAAAATGCCTTACAAAAGCCTCTTGAGCTGTAAAAGAAATTTCCAGAATTTTCTATCTATATGATCTACAGTTAGAGTATCTTTGATTACATGAAAAATAATGATTCCCTAGATATGTCCCTTAACCCACCCCCACAAAGAAAAAGTTAGATTATTATTATTTATTTTTTTTTTGGTACCGGGGATCGAACTCAGAACCTTGTGCTTGCGAGGCAGGCACCGGAACCACTGAGCTACATCCCTGGGCCCGGTTAGATTATTTTTTAACAGAGCTTTCCAGCTAATCAGTCTTCATAGAGAGCTGGTACAAGAATTATCTCACAGAGGATATGTATTGGGAGTAGCTGGGAACTTCGCACAGTTGTCATCCTGCTTTTCTCACAGCAGTCACAAATCTCTCACTATCATGTGTCTTCTTAGACATGGTAGGACATAAAAATTCCCCTTTTCCTCTGGAAACATCAGGTGTCACACTGTGGTATGGAGGGCCAACACTTTTTGTCTGTCTATCTAAAATTAGTCCTCTGGGTCCAAGAGCATCTTTATCTTTAGAAGCTGTGATCACTGTCATCACTCTACCAAATGCCCCCTGGCCCACCTCTTCCCATGAACTGACTGTGTTCCAATCAGGACTAAGGAAAGTTTCATCTGGAAGGTGAGTCCGTCAGAAGTGTCACAAAGATCTATCAACAGCATTGTTTCCTTTCCATAGGTAAAGCAGTTGGAGTTCTTTTGTCATCAGAGTCTCTTCCTCACCGCTACAGTGGGGAGCCAGCCATTCACTGTTCTGGGTGTTTCCCTCTAATGATAAATCAGGGAAGACTCCATCTAAAATGTGAATATTTCCTTGAGAGGGACTCAGTCTAATAAGCTATTACTAAACTTGATCATGCAGAACAAAGAACAGGCCTGGGAAGAAAGAAGCAAGGCAGATAAACAAAGACCGAAGATGACATTTCCGTAAGGCTCAGGGGCCTGGCAGGTGCTCCAGCTAAGCCAGCCGGGGCTGGCAGGATGCATTTGAGTGGCTGGGGTGGACTGAGGGCCCCACTGGAGGAAGAGGTAGGTGAGGAGATAGCCAGAAGGCTGTCTAGAAGGTTACTCCACTTGAGGACAGGACTGTGTTGTCCAAATAAGGACACTGCCTTTAGAATTCTTATTAGTATTGATTATTGATCTCCAGATCTGGGGACAACAGCCCAGGAAGATGAGTATGATGGCAGCACCCTTTGTATCCCAGCATTTATGGTGAATTTGGCGATCAATTTACAAGGTCTTCCCTCTAAACAACATGAAAGAGCAACAAGAATTAAACTAATGATGTGTTGTCCTTCCACTGCTTGTCCAAATTATATTTCAAAATAATGAGTTTCTCCAGAAATGTTTATTGCAGCAAAACATTTGGAAGAAAACATCTGAGATAAATGACTTTGCTTCTTGCAAAACAATATTCCTGGCACTATGTCAAAATCTACCCATTTCAAAGAAAATATTGATATGAGAACATCAACTATTAAAACAACAAATTACATGCCTTCTACAGGAAAATAAGGAACTCAGCCTTTCATGTGTTTTTGGTGGGGATGTTGTATATTAGGATGTGGAGTGAGACTAAGTTATCTCTTTAACATGATAGAGTTGGTGACAAAGACATGCTATGTTCAGTGCATTCATCTTTCAGTTGGTGAAATAGGTCCTTGGGAAATGAGACGAGAAATGCATTTTTGGTTTTACAAAATCCACCCTGTCTTTCTTCAGTTGGTATTTCATTGGCAATGAGAACATTTTCCACTGAGTAAAACAGACACCTGGGGCTCTCCTTTGTAATGCCTCGGGGGTGAGGAGTCTTCGGTAGAAGATAACTTCAGCTTCCTTTGAAAGGTAGAAGGGAAACAGGATCTGCCTAGCTGGAAGTGTTGTGGCAACCCTGTGATGTGGAGATTCTCCAGGCAGGGCCACATTAGGCTCCTGGGTGACGTCCCTATGAGCCTGTGCTCTAGGGCCATGGTGTCCACCAACTCTTAAATGACCACTAATGTAAAGTAAGCTCAAAGTCAGAGTCAGAAACAGAAGTGTATTTTGGAAAGAACAAATACTGAGGAGCTGAATATTGAGGAAGGAAGGGTTTGTTTACACAAGCGTTTTCCTGAGGACCAGGCCTGGCCTGGGCAGGGCCAAGCAGGGCCTCCCTGTCCTGGGATGCAGCCATCACCCAGCAGCCTCCAGGTTTGGCCTTCAGTCTCCCCTGAGTTGCAGACTTCCAGAGGCTCAGGTTCCTCACGCTGTGTCGAGGCTTTGGTGGGTCGCCGCTGTGGCTTGGACCTCACCTGTCCCCCAGGCCCATCTATCAAAGGCTTAGTCCCAGCCTGGAGAACTAGTGAGAAGTGGTGGGACATTAGGAGGCGAGGCCTGAGAGAAGGAAGTCAGGTGGCTGGGGTTCTGCTCCTGAGGGGGAGATTAGGACCAGCCCCTCCCTGCTGGCCGCCTGAGGGGAGCACCCTGCTTGGCCATGAGCGCCCACAAAGATGTGCTGCCTCAATGGCCCAACTGACTGCTCTGAACCTCTCAGTCTGTGAGCCAAAATGAGCCTCTCCACCTTTCACTTGCTCGACTTAGGGACCTTGTCACAGTGATGGAAATCTGACTAACACATCACTGGTTTTACTTCTTTCAGCTTGGCTTTCCCTGAAAGCGTTGTCATTCTCCGTGTCTCCAGTGCTTGTTCCATGTGGACTGTGAGCTTACTGAAGACACGGGTAGCACCTCACCTCCCCTGCTGTGCTTTGTAGCACTTGGGGTGCCTCGCTGAACTGGGAAGCCCGACCATCTTCTGGTCTATGTGAAAGGTGTCGGAGGAACCAAACTGGAGTCACTTACGTCAGACCCTGGCAGAATGCGCCGGCCCTAGGCATGGTTTGCCTGGTCACAGAAACTATCATGAAAGGCCGGCGGCACTACGCTCACACAGAGGATTTCAGCCGCCACGCACAGGCCGCCTCTGCCAGGGAGCCGCTTAGCAAGCGCCTGTTCCGCCTCGCACTGACTCCGCCCTCGGACCGATCCCTGTAGCCACGCCTCGCAGTTCCAAACAGTCTTAGGTAACCTTCCTCGTTTCACCTGTAAAAGCTCTGCTCTTCCCTGTACCTCCCTGGGCGTGCCTTTGTACCCCACATAGCAATCCTCTCACTCATTCTTAAATTATTTCTTCTCCTCCTCCTCCTCCTCCTCCTCCTCCTCCTCCTCCTCCTCCTCCTCCGCTCCTCTGCTTCCTTCTTTTGAAAGTCACAGTCTCTGTGGTCTTTAGGTCAACATCTGTGAGAAGGAAGTGTGGGAAAAGGAAACTGGGTAGAGTGGGGTAACAGCACATGCGAAAACGGTGACGGAGGGAGGCTTAAAAGAGGAACAGAGTGGAGGCGAGGAGAGGGAGAGAGAAGAACGGGAGGAGAGGCGCTGGGAGCGGCCGCGTCTGCTTTGTGACTTCCCGGGCTCCCGAGCTGGGCTGGGCCCAGGGTGTTCTGCAGCTGTTCTGCAGCTATTGTGGCCGTGCCGTGAAGATGAAAGTCAGACAAAATAATCCGAAAAGTGCTGAACTATGACTGCCAAGTCCTGAGGGGTTTATTAGACCGTACTTTCCTCAGACCTTGAGGAAAATCTTCAGCTGAAGTCCATTAAGCAAATTAAAGCGCAGAGGAAAGCAAACACAGATTGATGTAGATAGCAGTTTTATGAGGGAGAGGAAGCAGCGGGCTCTGATGGAGCTCCCGGCTGTGCCTGACGCCCTTGGATCCCAGCCCTTCAGTCTCCTAGGATCTCCTAGGGTATCTCTCCAAGATACCCTGCCGGGGCCATAAAAGAAAGTTCGCAGAACTTCCCCCACAATTACAAGGGTTGGTACAAAACGAAGTACAAACATGATCCACACTGTCTCTCAGCACAATTCCTGACGCCGAGCCATCTGTCCTTCTCTCTTCACGCTCAGAAACAAGTGACAAGCCAAGCATCTGACACATTGCTCGTGTGCCCTAATGCATGGACCTCGGATGAAACCAAAGCATTTAACCTGCACTTTCCCAGAAGCAGAAGCCTGTGTGGTAGATGATCCCTTCGAATTCATACCTGCGGGGATGATGAGCTGCATCTATAACACAAGACATTTTTACCAGATTCCAATCCTTAATAATGCAGAGCAAAAAGAGATTCACTGCATACCTATGAGATGCAAAGTACTAAACTACGGCGCATGCAAAGAAGATGAACAGTGCACTCATATTCCAATCACTACTCTTGCATAGGACTTTGTGAATTTATTTCAGGCATTTAAGAATAAAGACATCACGGGCTTTGTCTCCAAGGCAAGAGATACTCCCTCAGGGCAGCGACGGGTCTGTGCATACTTTCCTGAAACTCCAGTTTCCATTCCGAATTCTGGGCGCATCCCGAGGTCCTGCTGTTCCTTACTTTCCCCTGAGCTTATGGAAGCCGAGGCCCGGTCCTTGAATGTTTTATTTCAGCATTTCCAAATATTCTTACCTTTTAAAAAGCTCAAGGCTTCCAAATCCTGCAAAGTTCTGGACTTCCACACATACTCAGCTTTCACTTCGTAATGAACACAACTGTGCAAAATCACAGGCATTGTATATTTCCAAACAAATAAAGAGGGAAGAGACAACAAGATGACAAGAGTCATCTAAACCCATCAAAGGTGGAGACTACTGTATTGTTTTTTGGAAATGTCACAATATTCTTTTTCTTCCTGAACAAAACAAGTTGTACTATTTTTTTAAATAGATTAATGTGCTGCTAATTACAAAGCACAGCGTCTTTAAACCCTAAAGGCCTCCGTTCTCCTTCAGTCCAAGGGCCTGCAAAATGAGCCCATGAGAGCCCCCAAGCTAGCAGCTCGTCTCTGGACTCCAAAAGCCAAATTAAATCTGATTATCTTTTTAAAGCAGGCCACAGGAAAGGCCTAACCAGCTTCATCTCAGAGAAACCTCAAACTTTATTTTTGCCAGTTATTTTAGTGTCTTTGCCCTTGAAATCTTTCATCAGAGAAGCTGTAAGGAACAAAACGGGCCCACTAGCCTCTTCCTTTGCCTGTCTTTTCCACTGGTTGACAAAGATGCTAACAGCCAGGAAAATGCCTGGATTGTGTGGAAACCAGACACGAGGTTCAAATGTCCCACAGACCAGTTTACCAGTCAAAAGAAAAATCAAAAGGGACAAGAGTTTTCCCAGACCCCTAAATGAAATTAGAAATAATAACCCCCTGGACACTCCCATGAGGGTCAGCATTTGTGGAATGTGTGGTTGTGTCAGTATCAGATACTACGGCCACATCTGGCTCAGCAAGTGGGATTTCTGGGCGTTCTGGGACCCATGGCTGTCCCCATGCAGCCTTGTTAGCAGCGTGGACTCCACTGCCGAAAGCCAGAGTGGCAACAGCATTACAGAGCTTTTGTTCAAAGTGTTCAGATGTGCAAGGCAAAGCGTAAGATCCAACGTGTGCCCCAGGCTGCAGCTCTGAAATGAGGAACAGGCCAGGTGGGTGGTGCCTTAGGAACCCGGGCCAGGTCACGGGATCCCGGAGCAGAGAAGTGGGGAGCAGGCTGCTAGCCACGGGGGGCTCTGAAGGGGTAAAGGGCTTCAACGAAAGCAGTTCTTCCAGAGGGTGAAAGAGACGCCAGCACCTCCCTGGGGCAGATGCCCTTGCTCAACACCAGCCACTGTGGACAGAAGGGCACTTCTCAGCTAATTTCCACAAGGCATATTGAGCAACAAGCCATAATTTGCTGTTCTTGTTCTGAATTTGTGCTGGATGGTTATTATATTCATAGAAGAACACGATGACAGAAGTGGCATTTATACTGAGGTTCTAGGCCAGGTTCTTGGTCTCTCTGGATCGATGGGTAGCTTATTATTTTGTGTTCATTATCTGAACTTGCATAGACGTGTTCCTGCAACCTAATATGCACAGACATATCTATCAACACTAGGTGTTTCTTGGACCAAATTACTTTCTCAGAGAAAGTAAGTTAATCACAAATATCCACTCAACAAACAGCGAATGCTTGCTTAGAGACAAAATTGGAGCTACATGGTAAAATGCACCAAGGTAACTCTCTGGGCTTCAGATCTCCAATCTAAACAAAAGTAGTGTACTTAAGCATCTTTGGGGTTTCCTTCTGTTTGAAAAAAAAGAAAATCTCATTTTCATTGGTTTTATTATTTGTTTATAAATAGTTGCCTTTAATTTGTAAACTTCAAGAATCCAGATTCATTGTTGTGATTTTTTCCTAAATCTAAATTATACATTGAAAAGGTCACCAGACGATTCTGTTCTCACCATTGCAGCTAGCCAGCGCTGAGAATGAGGTAAACCTTAGCTGGAATTTTAAATACTTGCTTATGTATTACTGCGGACCTCGGATACAATAAACACATGACAACAAGGGAGTGTGGGGCCTTAGAACTGTTCCCATGACTCTTTTCCCACTTGATGATGTGATATCCTCAGGGCTCCTCAGTCAAGGAGAAGCAAGCAGAGCCAAGCACAGGCAAGGGCAGCAGGTCGCACCCCGACCTCTGAGCCCGACCCATCCACCACGACAGGGCCCAGCTGCTGGGAGGTGCGAGGTGTCTGATTTTTCTCTTTCTGGGAGTGCACACTTGGATGAAATGGTGGAAACAGTCATACCACACAGACATTTTCCCTTCTAGATGTTAAGAAGGGTTCAGCCACAGTGCAAGCTCTTTCTGCATTTATCTTGGACTAAAAAGCACTGGAAATAGCTCTAACATGACATGCTGATATGTGAGATGCGAGTGGCAGGGCTGCAAAGATGCTGGCAGAAGAGAGGGCTTGGCCCTGGGCAGACACTTGGGAAAAGGTACCAAGCAGGCAGGACTTTCCTATCTCTCTCTCCCTCTCCCTCTCCCTTTCCCTCTCTCTCTCTCTCTCTCTCTCACACACACACACACACACACACACACACACACACACAGTTCCTCCAGTAACTGAAGAGATGCCTGGGGCACCACAGATGTTGGCAAATTTGTGCTTTGTAGAGTAATCAATGTGAGCTGACTGCCCGAGCTCTGCCCAGAGTATTTTTGAATGTTAGGGATCCCGGAGTGCTTTCATTATGCATTTGGCAAATGTCAAGGAAATGTCAAGGAACATAAACAATAAGAAAAGGCCTGGTATAAGATGAGTGTGGCGTGACAGGTGGGGAAGGACATGTGTCCCAACTATCTACCTGCCTCCAGGTGAGAACCCCTGCCAGAGAGCTGTCCAGCTTCAGCAGTGCAGGCTGGAGAGCAGCAGTTGCTGACATTTTGACAGGCCCAGCGTCCTTTGGGAACTTAGTCAAGTTCAGTGTGTCATAGTGCACAAAATGTGCACAAATACTCTCACTTTGCTCATGATTATAGGAGATCTTTCAAGTCACCTGAAACTGTAGACTAAGAGCCCTTACTAGGAAACATCTTTGGACCTTAATGATGAATGAATCTTTATACTAAACAGCCTCACATTTCTTTATCAACTACCTCTCTAACCTGCCTGTTACCTTTGGCTAAGACTTCACTTCCTTCACCATGGCAATTATAAGACAGTATGTAGTGATCTCTACTAATGATGATAATAACCAATATCCACTCAACTCTTGCTATGTGCTAAGTACTTTTCAAATGTGATGTGTGTATTTTTCCATTTGATTTTCACAACCACCCTATTAAAGGGGGCACTTTTATTACCCTGCTTTATAGACAAGAAAAATCCACACAGGACGGTTGCTGTAGTTTGGATTGTGAGTGTTCTGCAAAGGCTCATGTACTGAAGGCTCAGTCCCCAGCCTGTGGGACTATTGCAAGGTGGTAGAAACTTCAGGAGGCGGAGCCTAGTGGGAGGAAGTTAGGTCACTGGGGGTGTGGCCTTTAAGGGGATATTAGGACCTTGGTCTCTCTCTCTCTCTCTGTCTCTCTCTCATTTTCCTGCCACCACGAGGTGAGCAACCTTCCCTTCCATGAGCACCCATCATGATGTACTGTGATGCCACAGGCTCCAAAATGACAGAGGCACGTGACTATGAAGTAAAACCATGAGCCAAAATAAACCTTTCTTCCTTTAAGTTGACTGCCTCAGGTGTTTTGTCACAGCAATGGAAAGCTGACTAGCACAGAAGTTCAAGTAATGACTAGTAGTTGGCAGGATATAAGGTCATATCCTGGAAATATGATCTTAGAGTTTGTAGTCTTAAAGTTTCAATTTCTTTTACTGATGAAAATGTTTCTCTCCTATACATAGCCATGGAAACTGTAAAAAATAACTATAAGCAATAGATAGCTATGAACCAAATTTTAAAATATAATTATTTTTTCTGTTTTCTTTATTGTCTCAGAGGAAGCCTAGAACTTTGATCAAAATGCATACCCTTTGGGAGGAAAAGCTACTCTGTAATTCCAGTGGCCAGCCACTACCCATTAAATTCATAGGTAGGAACCCTACAAAAATCAAGAAAGGAGTATAGTAGTTATGACAAGGGGTGGCATCAAGACATATGGGTGAGTCTCAACTCAATGGAGGGGGCAAACCTAGATGGTCACTTTTAGGAACATCTATAGCACAAAGTTCTGGTTCTCCTGATATAATTCTTCCTGCTACTATGTTTGAGTTTTTGAAATATGCTGCAAGTTTATATCCTACAAGCCTGAACTACTGGAGTTGGTACCAGAAATCTGAAGTTGGATACAGCAAGGCCTGACATAGAAATAGGGTTTGATCTCCTACATCCCATCTCCAGGTGTTTCATAACGTTTTCTTTGCTATGTTGATCCTGGCAGTCTGCATTAGTTGTCCTGAGGACATTACCCAACTCATGTGATGTATCACCCCTGAGGTCCCTGAGCACGGAGGCACATGCCACCATCTCTACAGGTCTTGACAGTGGTTCACTTAGCCACATCAATCACCCAAGTGGCATAATGGCTCCCTCACTTGGCTGTAACCTGTCAGAAATCTCACTACCAGCAGCTCATTCATTTGCATTAAAGCAGTATCTTTTTCATTTTAAACAGATTTGAAACCAAATGTAATTGAGAACTTCATATTTTAAGTGCTCTCTACTCATTTATCAACTCCATAAGAGTGCAACAAGTCAGATTTCCCTGGGGATGTGTTATGGATGTGTCTAGATGTCCCCTCAAAGTCTCACAAAGTCATAGATGGGGCTTTTCAGAGGTTGGCTAGATCTGAAGCATGTGATTCTGGAATCAAGGGTGTGTGATTAGTAAATCAGTCCAGTGGTTGGTTTGGCATAACTCTGGGTAGGATTAAGGACGCCCCACCCTGATGTGAGTGCTATTTACCCTAAGGGTGGGTAGCCAGGATAAGATATAAGGAAAAGAAGGAGGGTCTCTGGTCTCTGGTCCCTTGCTGCTAGTCACTTGTTGCTTGTGTCTTGTTTCTTGCTGCCTTCTGCCTTCTGCCTGCCATGGATTGTTTCTCCTCTGCAATACCCCTCTGCCATGCCACCTACCTTGGAGCCAGCCGGCTATGAAATGAAACCTCTCCAAACTGTGAGCTAAATAAACGCTTCCTTCTTTAACTTTGGGTGTTGGGTATTTTGTCTCAGCAATGAAAAAAGTGAGACAGGATGGCAGTGATGGCAGTCTGTCTCTCCACTCCACAGGGTGGTTCAGATCTTCCACAGTGGGACTTGGGCAGAATGGTCCCAAAGTACTGCCACAGGGCTTGTAGGTTCTAAAGAGCACAGTTTGGGAACTCTGAATTTTGAAGAAATCTCCATTAATACAGTCAGCTCTCTGGATCTGTGGGCTCTATATCCATGGACTCAGCCAACTTCCAATCACAAATACTAAAAATGAATCTGTACTAGATGTGTGCATACTTTGTTCTTGTCATTATTCCCTAAACAATACAGCATAGCAACTATGTATTTGGCATTTACATTGTATTAGGTATATTAGGAAATATGGAGATGATTGAAAGCATTCTGGATGGTATATGAAGATTATGAGCAAATGTTGCATTATTTTATGTGAAAGACTTGAGCACTGGCAGATTTTGCTATCCACAAGGGTTTATGGAACCAAGTCCCTCAGCATGCCAAGGCTCAACCCTGCTGCAGCTCTCTTGGAAGAGGTTACACGTAGGGTCAACCTCAGTGGTTAATTCTCAGTTGTGATTCATTGCCAAATGGCCCATGGGAGCCTGAAGGAGACAGTTCACCAAGTCAGTGTTGATGGCTGACAGAGGAGCATCAGCTGTCTCACGCCTTCTCCTCCACTGGCACCTGAGCATTATGAGCACCTGAGAAGCAGGTCAAGACTCAGACTCCTTGCTACCTTCTTCAATTCTGATTCAGTGGGCTGAGATCAAGACAACTTCATTTTAACACATCTTTCAGGTGGTTCCCAGGCCGGTGGTGAGGATCACACTTTGAAAAACGCTAGTAAAAAGCTTTCAGGCCCGTGTGAGGAAATCTCCAGAAGAGGCCAATCCGTAGGGACAGAGCACAGATGACTACCAAGGCCACAACCAGGAGAAATGGAAAGTGGCAGCCTCACAGCAATGTGGTTTCATTCTGGGGTGATGAAAAAGTTCTAGAACTCGATGGCAGTGATGGATAATCAACACTGTGACTGTAGTTAGTGCTCCTGGATTGGGCACTTCAAAATGGTGAAACAGGAAGTTGTATGCTCTGTGTGTTTGACTACAGCACATACATACACACAGTACATATATATACACAGTATGTACATGCATAGTACATAGATACATACACACAGTACACACATGCACACAGTACACACATATAGCACACAGTACATACATACTCATCACATATACATACATGTACAATACATGTATGCAACCAGTCCATAAACAGAACATACATTCACACCGTACATGCATATGCACAGTACATACATACACCCGGCACACACATATACATAGTAATACATACGCACCATACATACATACACACAGTACATACATACTGCAGACATCCAAAGCCAGTGGTGCCATCATCACCAGTAAGTCAGTTTGATTTGTTTGTGTTTCTGTACTGGTTGGCCCATTTGGGTAAATGGCTAAGTCAGTTTACAGTTTGAATATCTGTACCTGTGCTGCACAGCTCTTACTTTTTATGGCTCCCAGATAAGTGGGTTGAGAATCATGTATCCATGCACTTCTTTTCATTTATTGCAATACATGGCAGTTTAGAGGGAATAGATATCACCTGTGTGGCCCTATTTTACACACAAAATAGGTAGGATCAGACTAGGCTAGCAGGATTTACTGTATCAGCAGGATTTCCATCAGTTTAACAAAATACCCAAGTTCATCAGCTTATAAAAGTGAAAGTTTATGTTGGCTCACATCTCTGAAGTTCCGGTCCATGGTGGCTTGGCTTCATTCTTCTGGGCCTGTGATGAGCAGCACATCATGGAGAGAGCTGAGGAGAAGCAAACTACTGCCCTCATGCCAAGAAGCAAGAGACAGCATGGAGCCAGAGCCCATCATCCCCTGCAGGGCTCATGCCAGGGCCCTCCGATCTCCACAGGCTCCAGCTCTGAAGGGACTCCCCCCGCATGGCAGAATCTTAGGGACCACACCTTTTACACATGGGCCTTTGGGACATATGATCCACACCATAGCATGGTTAATATGGCCAGTTTATAAAAACAAGGACTTTAAAGAATAGAATACAGGATTCACAATGATTTGTAATGAGAAAACTGACTTTGGAATCTTTTCTGCCACCTAATTAGTGATTTTCCCATTGGCAAGAAAGTTAAAAGTATGCTCAGAGGGAAAGATTGGTTCACTATTTGTATTTTAAAATAATCAAGTGTTTCAACTACAAAAAGTGAAGACTGACCGTCTACTATTTAGCAGCCTCAGCTTTAGAGGGAGAGAAAAGCTGCACAGAGAGTAGAGTCCTCCAGGACTGACACTAGGCCACACAGCTCCACAGCATCTGCATCAGAACTCGGGGACTAAGGGGTAGAAAGTTTCACCTGCATGTGCTGTGTGGATCGCACCAGTTTTCTAGCGTCCTTTCTCTGCACCAACTGAGAGACTGAGTTGTGTCTGCCACCATTTCTCCAAGTCCTTGCAGTCTGAGGCGGCTCAGACTCACTGCTCACGATCTGGACCCATCTGAAGAGCCCTGCTCAGGCACCTTGGAGGATGCCCCATGTTTGGGGGTTCGCTAATGTCTGCTCATGATTGGGCCAAGGTTATTGACCTGGGGAAGAAAACCACACAGGGGAAGCACTTCCTCCTTACACTGGATCTGGGGTTCATAACGGGACTCATCCTCGGGAAGTTAACTTCAATCGCTTGGCGGAGGTGGGGTCTACCTGATCTCCTCACCTTTCCCCTCTCCAGCCCTCTTGTGAGCAAGTAGCTGAGCCTATCCCTCACCCAAAGTGAGGACCATTAAGCTCCATTTCCTGGAGCTTATGAATAATAATCTACATCAAGTACTTAGAATTCTTCCAGAAGCAAGGTTTGTCAATTCTCTATCTTTATTGTCACTCATTTATATCTGTATATATCCATAGATGTTTATTGTATTCTCTGTGTTATAGACCAATAGTACAGATGTTTATTTTGTAGCTAAGCTGTCACAGCTTTGGCCCCTGGTGGTTCTCTGTTTGGCTCTTTATTCCTTTGATATGTTTAACTACCCCATCCAACCCTCTGTTTTTCTCTTTTTGAATACTTTCTTATTTTCTTATACTAACAAAATGATCCAGGCTCACTTTGCTTTTTTTTCTTGCCCTGGTCCTAAAATCAGGCAATTTTCCAAGGGTTCCTGGTTCCTTTTATTGGAGAATGGTACTAAAAGCAAGATCTGAGTGCTAGAGGACCTCATTGCCACTGGAGTGCCACTGTTTGTGGGTCCTCTGAGCAGACATAGTTAAGAAATAAGTGTATCTATACTAAGGCATTCACTCATATTTGTATTTACACTTGCATCTGTGAGATAGAGTCTGATTCTAAGCCAGCACCAAAAGATTCATTCTAGTCTTCCTCTTTGCTTGTTTGTAACATCTTTCTCCAACAGTATGAAATCTACAATTTATTTATTGATTTCTTTTTTTTTTAGGTACCAGGAATTGAACTCAGGACCTTGTACTTGCCAAGTAAGCATGGTGCCACTGAGCTTCATCCTCAGCCCCTATTTATTGCCTTCTTTCACCCTTGTTTGTGTGTAATACAGTCTTTAAGAATTGCTGACCCTTAATCCTAGGAGACACATGCTTATCTTTTAGGCTACAGTATTTATGTACATATCTTTTTGTCTTTATCTTAGAGTATCCAATGAAAACACTATTTTCTCTAGTTTCATAGATGAGCCACTCTTTCTCCACTCCTTCAGTGTGACTCTAGTATACTTTGTAGTTTAGTTAGTCTTCTTGTCACAGTTTCATTTCCATCCTGGGGCCCTCCAACATTCATTGATTTTTTTTTTAACACAATGAAATTCAGCATCTGTGATATATTGTCCTATGGTTTTGACAAACACATGACGTCATTGTCCACTACTCCAGTAGCATAGAGAACGGGTACAGTGACCTGAAATTTCTCCTATGTGTTCCTTTTGTTGCCAAATCCTTCACCGATCCCTGGAAACCACTGATCTATTTTCTATCCCCATAGTTTTGGATTTTCCAGAATGTTGTACAAATAGAATGATATGCGTCTTTGGGGTCTAGCTTCTTTCACTTAGCAAAGCTCATATGAATCATCCATATTGCTGTGAAAATGAAAACGTGTCCCTTTATTGCTGAGTAGGGGTATACTAGAGTTTGTTTTTATGTCCCCCTGCTGAAGGACATTTTGTTGCTTCAATTTTTAGTGATTTTTAATAAAGCTATTATAAACATTGGTAGCGACTTGTTTTTGCGTGATGGTAAGTCTTGATTCACTTGGATAAAGACTTTAGTGTATGACCATTACTTTGTATACTGGCTAAATTCAACTCTGGAGCAACTGCCCAGCTGCCTTCCAAAGTGCCTGTACCACCTCGCTCTCCCACCTGCAAGGAAATCCAGGGCTCCTCCAGCTCCACAGCTCCCCACTGTGCGATATCGCCTCCTCGATTTTAGCAGTTCTGACTGGTGTTGAAGCGACATCGAATTGTGGTTTTGATTTTCACTCCCTTAGTGAGAAATGATGTGAGCCCTATATGCATTGTGCATATCTCCATTAAGTGTCCATTCAGAGAGGTTTCCCATCTTTAATTGGGTTGCATACTGCTGAATTTGAGTCACATATACGGCTTTATAAGAATGCATTTATGAATATATAAGAAGAAATATATAAGTATATATTTATAAGGCCTTTGATCATACTTGTGACTTCTAAATATTTCTCCCAAACTGTGGTCACTTTTCATCTTAACAGTGTCTTCCAAACAGCAAATGATTTAATTTTGATCAAGTCCAATTAATCCTTTTTTTCATGGAGTGTGCTTTTTTTGGTATTGTATCTAAAAAGTCACTGCTAAACCCAAGATCCTGAGGATTCTTATGCTTACCTACAGAAGTTTTATAGTTTTAGTTTTCACATGTTGTTTTATATAAGCTACGGGTGCGTGTCCTGCATGTGCTTTGTTTTGCTTTTGTTGTCGTTTTGCACAGACAGTGCCATTGTTGCAGTGTGATTTGTTGAACACACTGTCATTTTCCCGTTCACTTGCCTTTATATCTTCCCCAAGATTCGGGTTCTCTGTTGCATTCTGCCCAGCCGTGTGTTTGCATTTCCACTGCGTCCCCTCCCCTCCATCACAACAGCTCTGCACTGTTTCAAAGTCAGGCACTGTGGGTCCTTCTGTTTGAGGATCATCCCTCTGATACTTACAAAGCAACTTTCTGGGATTTTGATTGGGGTTCCATTAATTTCAGAGGTGAAATCTTCAAATAATACTGAATCTTCAGCTCCACGAACATGATGTATGTCTTCTACTTATTTAGACTTTCTTTGATTTTTCGTCTGTTTTATATTTATCAGAGTACAGATCCTACACATATTTTATTAGATTAAAGTACTTCACCTTTCACATGCTCTTGTAAATTTCGAAGTTCGATTTTCATTTGCAGGTATATAAAATATAAATGCCTTTCCTCTGTATATTACCTCATACCTGTTAACTTGTGAAACAAGTGTTTTGAAGAAAATTATAATCTGACCTTTTTTCACTGATGAGCAAAATTTCTTCCTCAAAGCACTTAGAAAAAGATATTTGAAGAATAAACCTACACATTTTCTGCTATTATACACATTTCTCAGACCCACAGATAGCTCCTGACCTAAGAAAAGATGGTCTGCCACCTGAAATGAGAGAATTAGAGATTGAAATTGTTCTGAGGTAATGTGCTCCATCTCTCGGGTCCTCAGTCGTGAGCAGTTTGACAGCACAGGTGCTGGATGGGCAGTGGGCAAAGCCTGCGAGTCCACATGCAAGGCAGTGTGACGCCTTCTAGCAAAATTACCACAACGCTCTTTGTCCCAGCAATTTCATTTCAGTTCCAGAAATTTTTCCTACATATATTACTGCGAAAGTACAAATAATGTATGTACAAGATTTTTAAGTGTAACGTTTGCAACAGAAAATGAAATAAATTGAATATGCCATGTAATGTTATGTCTGCAAAACATACTATGTAGACTTAAAAGTAAATTTCAACAAAATTTCTATTAATGGCAGATGGGATTTGAGAAAGAGGATTATTAGTAAAGTGCAACCAACAATATTCTACTTAGACCAATATATCTCAGTTAGAATTAATTTCAAATGTGTCATTAAATCCAAGAATGCAAATATATGAACCTGAAAATCACGTTCACAAAGTCTTATACCAAAGTTTCCAAAAAAAAAGTATGCTGACTCCTTAAAAATAATCAAATTTAAAACAATTTAATAGTAGCAGAGAAATTTTGTGCTCTTAATAAAATTTTAAATGTTAATTTCACTTCTATGTCCTCCCTTTTCAAATTTTGGCTTCGTGTATGTTTACAATTTGTGTAGAATATTAGTAGAGAAGTATAAGTCTGTGATTTGTAATTTAACATGCACCTATTGGAGGTTCACGCTCCTCCTTGAAGTGGGGGACCTGCTGCTCTAGAGAAGAGCCCTGGGCGAGGCTCCCCGGAAGCCTCCTACAGGGGGCAGCACAGTGGGGATTCCTGTGGATATCACCTGCCTCACGAGTGGTGGAATTAGAATGTCATGAGTTCAGGATGATATGGCTTTTATGTGCTAAGATGTGGAATTCTAGAACTTCTAGGCAGCTGGACATAAAGGAGCCAGGAATTCTGCCTTTTCTGAGCTCTAAAGAAAGGGCTTTAAGCTAGGGAAGGTCACAGCTGCTCTGTAGGGAGCACTAGAGTACTGGCTCCCAGGGTGAGCTGTTGATCAGTCACTGCCTGAGTAGAGCGGGTTTAACCCAAAGAATCACCTGAGAAACCAGGGGCAGACAATGGGAACCCACTTTTTCAGTAAGACCAAAACCACTCTGCTGAAGCTACACATTCCAAAGAATAAGCGATGACGCCCTGGTTTGAAGGGTACCGAGCATGACGCTTGGGTCTATGTCGGTGTGGCTTCCATTCTCAATGTTGGAAATCAATAATATTCCAAGGTAGACGATGGAAATGAATTCAGTTGTAAGCTCTGCATCTTAGGGCTTGTTTATGTGCTCCTCAGTGCCTAGCACGATGCCATAGACCAGAGACCAGCTCACTTTTTCTCTAGAGTCAGAAAGTAAGTATTCTAGGCTTTGGGGTCTACACTGGCTGATAAACTACTGCTCATCTCTCTGCCTGCACATGGAAGCAGCCCTGGGCAGCGTATTATTACCACGCGGGCGAGGCATCTTTCCAAGACAACTTAGAAAAGCAGGCCTACTGTGCAGACACTTGCTAGGCACAAGTATGCTGTGACTTCACACATTAGGGACTTTGACACCCCCACCAGGATTCTCTGCTTTGACCTCGCTTGAGTACTCATTCCTGTGTGTAGCCCAGCCCCTCAGTTGGGGAATCTAGTGCCAGTGAGAGAGATTAATAACTTGCGAAGTCTCTAGGCAGGGACAGGAAATGCTCCCAGAAGAAAATCTGCATAAATATTGAGTTCATGATCCTTTGGAGTCATCAGAACCTTCAGTTTGCCTTCTCTCCGGCAGGGCTGTGATATTTGGGGAGACCTGTTTTGTCACCTCGAGGGGAAGAGCTTGCTGCAAACAGCAACTGGCAAGGCATGGAGCTCTTGCTCCGACTGTGCTTTGAGGGTGGCCTCTGAACCAGTCCCTCTGTCCTCACCCAGCTCTGCTCATCCTGTGAGCCAGCGCCATCACCCCTTGCTCTCCAGCCTGATGGGAGACTGGTAGGGGCCCCACTGTGGCAGTAGTGGGGAATCCAGAAAAACAATGCATCCACACACAGTACAAGACAGAGGTGTATTTCTGAAGCAACGCTCCCACATTTGCAAAAGCATCGGGAAGGGGAATGGAAGAAAGAATAGGGCTCCCACTTTCTCCCTGAAGGGTGCCCCAGGCAGCAGATCTTGAAGTTGTTTACACAGGGCCCATCTACGCGATCTCTGACTGCCGCCGCGGGCGAGTTTCTACACATCGGGGCGATGCTTCGCTTATAGCTGGGGTTTTCTATCCATAAAGTGGCACTCGAGCAATGCACCCTGTGACTTCTACCCGGATTTCAATAAAGGAGGGCTCATTTCATTGCTTCCTGACCCTGGCTATAAAAGTAGCTGTGTGGGGAAGCTCTGGGAGCCTGCAAACCTTTTCTTCCTGTGCAGCACCTGGGGATGACTGGTGAGGCTGTGCCCAGCCCCGGCTGCTGGATTTTGAAGTTCCCTTGGGTGACAGATGTGATGGTGGGATGCATCAAGCCTACCTAACTGCTCTCCTGCTCTTTGACAGATTCGGCCTCTAAACAGCCTCGAGGATGAAGGCCAGCGGGGTCCTGGTCCTGATTGGCTGCCTGGCCACAGTCCCAGAGTCCCACATCTACATCCACTGTAAACTGGCAAAAATATTCTTGAGGGCTGGCCTGGATAATTATGAAGGCTTTGTCCTTGGCAACTGTGAGATTTCTTCCTCACTGTTCTCTCCTCAGCTCAGCCTCCTCTGAGATGCTGTGGGCCCTACCTGCAGCTCTTCTAGCTTTTGTATGCTTGGGCCCCCTGAGGGCCGTGCCAGGGAGGCACATGTTCTCCTCAACTGCTGCTCTTGGCTCGGCTCCCTCCTCTTGGGGTCCCCATGTCCCCGTTCCTGCCGTCCCCTACTTCTGACACCAGCTAGCGAGGAGGAAAGCAATGCCACCCCACTGGCAGTGTGGAGCACAGACCCGAGTTCTAGTCCTAGAGAGGCTAGCCTGTGACTTGAGGTGCAGCGTCCCCCAAGTGTGGCATCCCCAGCCCTCATGTGTCCAAGGGTGCCATTTGCACTGCCCCACCCCAAGGTTTCCTGGCAGGAGGCATCTAGGTAACAGGAGAAGGGAATTTGGCCCTGTAACGGCGCAGACAGCGCCAGGCATTTCCCTCCTGACCTCGGCTTCCGTCGCCTGCCTACCTGCAGGGCTCTGCATGGCCTACTATGAGAGCCACTACAACACCATGGCCCAGATGACCCTGGACGAAGTGAGAGAGCGCCGACTATGGCATCTTCCAGATAAACAGTTTCACATGGTGCAGAGACCAGAAGTTCCAAGACAAGAACTGCTGCCATGTTGCCTGCTCAGGTGGGCTTTGATTCTCCAGAGGTAATCTCAGGGAAGAGGGAGAAGAGAATGCTGAACATCTGTTTCTGCTTCGACCAAAATTCAGAGTTCAGATGCACAAGCATGTCTGTCCTGGGGCCTGTGAATTATTCAGCCGTCCCCAAAGCGACGCGATCCTGTGTCCTAGTGCACAAAGGTGACTTAGTCCTTCCCGATGGCTGTTAGTAAGCCCGCCATGAAAACCGTGCAGTGGACAAATGGGCTTTCTGCCCTGTCCTGTGGCGGGATATTGGGGTTTTCATTAAGAAGGAGGAAGCTCTTTGCCAGCGGCTTTACATAAACAATTCATTCCAAGGATACTGTTTGTGGTTCCCTGCACACACACTACATTTTTAACAGTAGAAATTAGATGAGAATTCACTTCCAACCCCTCTACTTCAGTCACAAGAGTCCAGCACTGAGAACAGTGAACTACACCAGGCACAGGTTCGGCTTCACAAAGCTTCTACTATGCAATGACAGAGAATTTGTGCTGTGTGAACGACTATCCCCTGCGTGGATTGGCTGTCGTGGGCTCCAGAGGAGGGGATATGATTAAGAAAATCATGGAAAACGCTGTCGATGCAACAATACTTGACCTGGGGCTTGGAATAAAGATGAGGCGTGGGTGTCAGAGACAGGGAAGTGGTGCTAGCAACGGGACAGAGGAGCGAAGAGCAGCACACAGGAAGGTGTGGGGCACAGATGGGGACAGCGACATCCTTCCTAGAAGGAATGAAGGGGATTTAGCTCAGTGGTTTCGCCACCTACTGCGCAAGCGCAAGGACCCGATTTCCATCCCCAGTACCGAAAAATAAAAAATAAAAAATAAAAAAAATAAAAGGAATGAAGGGGAAGTGGAAGAGGACTCCCAGGGTGGGGGTGGAGAGGCCCAGTGCTACCCAGTGGTACAGGGCAGCGAAAGCCAGGCTGAGGAGCTCAACTGTCTCACCTAAAGCAGGCAGCAGTGGAGGTCCGTCAGTTAACCGCTGCTTCAGAAAGTGACCTGCAGGCAGCGTGTGGAGCAGGAGGAACATGAGACCATTTCAGGGCTCAACACGTGCTGAGCTAAGAGACACGAAGACCTCAGCTGGGTCGTAAGAGGGGCAGGAGAAAGGGGACAGCTGTAAGGGCCGCCACCAGGCAGGATGCAGCCAGAGGCGACTGTTAAATATGGTGATTAGATGGTGCATCTCCGTGCATGGCGGGCTGAAGAACACCAACCCAGTGTCGCCGAACCAACCCTGAGGCCTCATGTCACTAAAGGGTCTTTGCAGATCTGACCAGAGGTGCCGAGGGAGAGCAGGGGGATTTTCCTGGGCAATGCAAGTGGACCAGACTAATCACATGCGTCGCGTCATCACAGCCCTGCTGTGGTCAGAGAGACCCAATGACAGAAGAAGGACAGACACCAAACGTCAGGGCCAATCAACTCCACTTCCATGATGAGCCAAGGAGTGTGGCCAGCCTGTAGAAGCTGGGGATGGGGAACCAGGGTCTCAGTCCCGCAGCCACAAGGAACTGATTCCCAAAGCCTGACTAGGCCAGGAAATGGATTGTCCCCTGAAGCCCTTGGAAAGCAAAGCAGGCTTCCGACACCTTGGTGTTGGCCCCATGAATCCGCATCCCCTCCCAACCCCTAAAACCACGAGAGAATTCTGTGCTGTCTGTGCCCCATGTTTGTGGAGTTTGTTCACGAATACAGCTTTCCTCTGCCTCTACCCACCCTGCAGCAGGGCCTGGCGCAGGTTCCTTGTGAAGCACGGAGAGGTTTCTGTGGTCCGTGATTACAGAGCTTCACCTCCGAGCTCAGGCGGCCCCACTGGTGTGGCTTCCAGGGAGCGCGTCACACACGGCAGGACTGGTGTGGCGTCCTGAACCTAGCAGCAGAGAGGGCCCCACAGTCCCTTTCAAGGGACCCCCCAAAGACCCAAGGAACTCAGAGAAGGTCACAGCTTTAGGGGTCTACAGCATTCCAGCAGCCCTAGTGTTAGAAGCAAGTCCGATTCAGCAGCAGTCAGACCACGGGGTTTCCCTTCCCACCACCGGCCGCCCCAGCTCGGGCAGAAGAGGGCGTGATTCTCCTCCAGACAGCGCAGTGTGAGATCTCTCAGCGGGGAGAGCTCCAGGGAGACCGAGATGAGGCCCCAGAGCCCGGCTACCTCCTCGGACCCAGACCCTAGGTTGAAGCAGCCGGGCTGTCCTGCCAGGGGGGTTTCTCCTCGGGAACTGGGCCGGATGAGAAGGAAGAGCGACTGAAGGCTCCGAGTGTGACTCCAGTAAACAAGACGGGTCCGACTTCTGCACAGGAGACCAGTTGAAAACCCTCACCTCTGCACAGAGCGTCCCGGGCTCTCTGGGCTCTGCCCCCGCACAGGTGGGCAGCCAAGGCTCACAGGGCATCGCCAGTGGGCAAGGAGGAGACTCGGACATCAGGTGAAAGTGTGAAAAGCAGCGCTGGCAGGGAAACGAGACTTTCAAATCCCCCAGAAAGACCATCGTGTGTGTGGCTAGATAAGAGAGAGGTATTGATAAAATAAGAATAAGATATATTTCTAAAAGAAGAAACAATAAAATAAAAAGTTCTCAAAGTTCTTAAAACCTATAGAAGAAACGGAAAATAGAGAAATAAGAATAAGAAAATGAGTGGAACTGAAATTTACAAGTTTCAACAAGAGGAAAGAGAAACAAGAGAATGAAATCTCCCAGAATTTTTTCCAGCACTTTGGGAGGCTGATGCAGGAGGATTTTAAGTTTGAGTCCCACCTGGACAACTTAGTGAGATCTTGTTGCAAAATAAAAACTTTGACCCTATCTTAATATTTAAAGTTAATTTCTTATAGCTAGCATATAGCTATGTGTGGCTTTTTATATCCATCCTGACAAAAACTGCTTTTTAATGAGATTAGGCTATAGGTCAGTAAGCTTTTCCCATATGGACAGATAGTAAATATTTTACATTTTGCAGCCCACAAATTTCTGTTGCAACCACTCTGGCATGTCGTGGGATGGAAGCAGCCACAGAAAATATGGAAATGAATGGGCCTGCCTGTTGTCTAGTAAGGCTTTATTGTAAAACATAGGCTCTGTGGGTCATGGTCTGCTGACCCTTCATTTAGACCCTTCATCTATGTTTAATGCGGTTAATTACTATGGTATGTCTAACTTTAAATTCAACCCTGCCATTTGTTTTCTAATTCTACCGTCTACTCCTGGTGCTGTCTTTCTCTGCCTTTTTAATTAGGTAATTATTTCTCAGTATTTTTCCATTTTCTCCACTGGCCTATTAACTACATGTCTGATTGGGAAGGGGGTACTGGGGATTGAACTCAGGACCTTGGGCTTGCAAGGCAGGCACGGTGCCATTGAGCTACATCCCTGGCCCTTGTCTGATTCACTTTTTATGCACTTCAGTGTTTACAATAGACATCATTACTTAACTGTGTCTACCTGCAATCAGTGTACTCCTTCACATGTCATATGTGAATTCTATCCCTGTGTATGTCGGCTCACCCACCCCATCCGGATGCCATGTTGCTGTTTTCTACAGCTTTTATATACCTTGAAATGCATTTTATTATTTTTACTTTAAACAATTATCAGATTGGGAAATTTTTAAAGTGAGGAAAATAGTTTCGTTATATTTATTTTCATCATATTCACAATCTGCAACATACTGCATTCCTTTGGTGACTCTTTTGGGTGGAAATTTAAAAGCTCTCATTTGCTTTCAGCCTAAAGAACTCCACTGCTTTTGTTTAAGTAGAGGTTTGCCATGAGCGTTCTCTCAGATTTTGTTGCCCTGAAAATGTCTCTATTTCGCTTTCATTTTTGAGAATATATAAATTCTGGGCCGATGAGGTTTGTTTTCTTATAACTATTGCCTTCTAGTTTGCCTCATTAATGATGAGAAGCCAGCAATTTCCTCATTTTTGTTTCCTATATGAATCATTTTTCCTCCAGCAGTATTGAAGATTATTTCTATACCACTGATTTTCAGCAATTTGAATAGGTGTGGAACTGGCGCTTGACTCCCTCGGCATTCACTCACACTTCAGACCCTTGAGCTTATCATCTTTTACTGAATGTGGGGGAATTTCTCCGTTAGGGTTCTGATGACACATACATTAAATTGTTGATGCTTTCCTATAGGACACTGAAGTGCTTCACCTTTTAGTCTCCTCTGCTATCTGTGTTTTATTTTCAATAATTTCCATTGCTACATCTTCAAGTTCTCTGATCTTTTTTCCAGAGTGCCTGCTCTGTTAACCCTATTGATGAGAAGTACATTTCAATTATCACTTTGCAATTCAGTGTTAGGTAATTTGTATATCATCTATCGCATGTTATTCAGGGTTGCTTTTAATGCAACTCATTTATTATTTCACAGTTCAGTACGGCTGAGGGCCCGGCATAGCTCTGCCAGGTGTCCGTACTCTTCTAAGTCCTTTCAGTCTGTCGTGTTACTCAGGTTTTCAAGTCCTTGATATAAACATTCATATTTACCAGCATATTTAACTGTCTTACTGCCAACTCAATCAACTGTATCTTTCCATTAACTAATTTTTCTTCTGATTGTGGAACATATTTCCAAGTGTCTTTTCACATGTAATAATAATTTATTACATTAATTTCACATATAATAATAATTCATTGGCTACTAGACATAGTGTATGTAGTATTGTTGAGTGCCTAGATTATGTTGTCTTTCTTCAAGGAATGTTGATTTTATTTTGGTGAGCAATTACGTTCCTTCCCATCAGCTTGGGCCTTTCAAGGGTTGCTCTTACACGTCACTGGAGAAGCTCTAGAGTGCTCTTTCTGGCCGGGCTACTTTGGTCCTACTACCAAAGCGCGACTCAGGGTCTCTTTTGCATATTCTAGGGCCTCTGGAAGGTCTCTTCCCTCTGGCTACTCAGAAGCCAAGAGTCTCCCAGCACTGTGAGCTATGTGGCTGTCCAGTCCCCGGCAGTGGTTGCTGCCCAGTCTTCACGTGCCCTGTTATCCTCAGCCAGACTCACTGGTTGGTACTCTTATTCACCTCTCAGGTATTCCTCTTTGTAAATTCTAGCTGCCAAGGCCTTTGATCTGTCTCTACCTAGATTCCTTTCTCCCAGCTGGGTTCCACTTTCTTGATTTCTTCCAAGCAGAAAGTCACAGCAGCAGTCAATAGCATTTGCTTCCTCTCTCTTGAGAATCATGATTTGCACTGCCAGTTTTCCAATGTCTGAAAATAATTTTTCATACATTTTGTTCAGTTTCCTAGCTGTTTACAGTAGGAAGTAAAATCTGTTTCTCCAGCATGGACATGCTTGACTTTATAGGCAATTTATTAATTTAATGTAACTCACTATAATTCCAATTAAGGAAGGCTGGAGAAAATGTGTATCTGCAAAATATCTTTTGATTCTAGGACATTGAAGTGTTGGGTGGTCCCTGATTAGAGGTGGAAGAACATTCATATCTGTTTTCTCGTCATAAAGAGCATGGTGTTGGAGGGGTGGGCTGTGGCTCAGTGGTAGACCCCTTGCCTAGCATGTATAAATCCCTGGGTTCAGCCTTGACAGTTAAAAAAAAATGAAAATTTTAGGGAGAACTTTACGATAGAAAACCATGTTGGCTTTATATTCTAATCATCTCCCTGTGACTGGTCTTCCTCAGTCTCCAGCCAGAAAAGCTTTAACTATGAGTAATGTCACTTTGTCCCATGTATTACAGAAATAGGGACATTTGTCATGGAACCCTAGAAACAAATTAACATTAGCGTATGTTTACAAAGAACATGATACCACATCTATGTAGAATACAACTGCACCTCATGCCTATTTCAGAAATGTCGCAATTTCCTCCCATTCCAAATCGTACTCCTAAAATTCCTGCCTCCCTTCCTCCTACTAATTAGACAGAAAAGTCTCTTTCCCATATTTGCTGGTTTGAATGGCCCTGCCCCAAAGTTCACGTGTTGGCACTTAATCTCCAATCCCTAGGTTAATGGTATTTGTTGGTGGAGCCTTTGGGAAGTAATTAGGATTAGATGAGCTCATGAGGACAGGGTCCCCACAGGCACTAGTGACCATGCTGGTGTGCTTGCTTGACATCACCAGGTGATGCCCTGCACCGGGTTATAATGCAGCTGGAAGACCCCACCAGATGCCAAGGGGATTCTGAAACCATGCTCTTGGGCTTGCCAGCCTTCAGGATCACGAGTCAATAATCTGCTATTCTTTCTAAATTCCTGGGTCTCAGATATTTTGTTATCGCAACAGAAAATGCACGGACAATATCTAAATCAAAGGTGTGTGATCTCCTGGTGCACTGGCAGTCCTCATGTTCCTATAATGGCACAGGCTTTGTTAAACGAGAGATGCTTAAGGAAAAGAAGGTGATCACTGACGCTTCCACGTACTCTGGTCCACTCACGTCCATCTTATTTCTCATCTGCCGGGGTCTGAGTTGGCCTTTGTCAATTCAGAGAGGGCGAAGAGGTGCAAATCCTGGGCACGGTAGCTGTAATTTAGTTGGGAGGTGGAGGATGCTGTGAAGACACAGATTTTGAAATGGAACTGGAAATAAATAGCTCTTTTGTGTAGATTGTTGCCACTTTCTGTTGTTGGAAGTAGGAGTCTATTCCGTTGAATAAAGCTTTGGTTTCCAGCATAACCCTTTCCTTGTTCACATTTGACTGGACAGAATTGTCTATTTAAAGTAAATTGGGCAGAAACAATTACTGGGGTGAATCCTGGGGAAAATCTGCCATCTCCGCTCATTCCCGCCGCTCTGCTGCCCCCCTGTGCCGATTTCGTGCTGTTTTACCACCTCAGGGCCTCACTGGATTCTCTGATTCTGTCTCCACCTTTCCTAAGCAAATCCGGTCATAGCCAACTAGGACGGTTCGTGCTTTCAGCTGTGTAACAAGCGCTGTAACCAAGTCTCAGTGTGATGGTTTCCCGCTATGGGGTCCACTTCCTAGGTCCACAGCGGCTGCCCCTCCCATGAACCCACCAAGCGAACTGCCCGACCCCAAATCCTAAACTTGCTCTTTCACTCGTGCCCAGGATAGGCTCCACCCCTGGGATAACAGTGTAATCTGTTTCTTCCTCACTCTGATGATCGGGTCCTTCCCGCCCTGAGAGACCCCAGGGGCCCCTCTTCTCCCAGGAATCCTGTCCTTCCACTCCAACACAAGGCTCCTAACACAAGCAACCCTGTGCAACACAATGTGCTGCCAAGGACGGTGAACACAGAGCAGACACCCAACACTTAAGTTTAAAGAACCTCATAGGCAAATAATAAAAGGTCCATAAAATATGTCTGTCATCGTTATCAGCTTCGTTAGCATATAATGTTCCACAAGCAGGAACCTTTGCTTAACTGTCCTATTGGAAGGAAAAAGCAAAGGATAATAGAAATTAAGCCTTAGGTTGAGTACAGGCTCCTTCACTGGGTGTGTGAGCTCAGATTTTAGGAATAATAACAGTACCCACCAAAATGATTGCTTTCAGGATTAAAGGAGATTATACATAAAGGAATTCAACATGCACTGTATATAGAGTTTATTTCTATGTTAGATGTTATAAGTACTTCTATCTTTTGAAACAAAAGCTTTCATAAGCTGATACAACTTTACTTGTCAGGGAAGAACTGGCAGCTAAATGCTAGTGGTTTGCATCCATTACTGCAGTTGCTGACACTTATAGAGGATTTCTTTTGTTCATTTTAGTTTAAACAAAATTAACCACATGTGGAATGAATTTGCTTAAAAGAAATGTACACTACTTCCTGTTGTAGTTAAGTCTAAATAAGAAGCAGAACTAACATGGTCAACTAGCATAGTTGAGGAAGAATTCTACCTTACAGCTGAGTTTACAAAACAATTTGGTATCACTGTGCTCTGCTGAAATGTAAAATTTCAGGCTAGCATTGTTTGTTGTTGTTGTTGTTATTTTTCTGGTAATAAAAATAATGCATTTCCATTAAAAAATTACAAAAGACAGCAAAGACATAGGAACACTGATCATCTCACGGGTAAGGGCGAATCCTCAGTGTTTGTAAACACATGAACACATGAGTCTTTTTCTCTCCAACCCAGTGCTGTCCACTAGGACTTTGTGTAGTGATGGTAACCTCCTTGACCAGCACCGTCCAGTATGAGAACCACCAGCCATGAGTGGCCTTAGGGCAACTGACAAACTGAATGTTTTTGCTTTTCTTCTGTGTGTGTGTGAGACAGGGTCTTGCTATGTAGTTCAGGCTGGCCTTGAACTCACGGTGATCCTCCTGCCTTAGCTTCCTGAGTGCCGGGTTGAAAAGCTGAAGTTATAATTCTGCTTCACAGCAATTAAATTTATCATGTGTTATTTTAAAGTTTTTTCAGCTTTCTTTGACAAATGAACATTGTATATATTCAAGGTATATGATGTGATTGTTTGATATAAGTACACATCGTGAAATCCTTACTACAATCAAGTTAATGAATAGATCCATAACCTCACATGGTAACATTTGGGGCAGTGTGTACAGATGTGTGTATGATATGAGAACATGGGTCACTCTCCATTTCCAGTGTACAGTATAGTGTTGTGAACTGTAGCCATTTTGTTCTACATGAGACCAAAACGTTAGGTAACTGAAATGTTGTACCTTCTAATAAACATCTCCCCACCACAGCCTCTAGGAACCAGCATTCTGTTCTGTGCTTAAGTCCAACTTGTTTTAGATTTCTCCAGATTCATTCATGTTGTTACAAATGTCAATGTTTAATGGTTGAATAATATTCCACTCAGTCTACATACACCATATTTTTATCCAGTAACGGACAGAACTTAAATTGCGTCGGTCAGATGTGGCTAATGACTACCATACTGGTCAGTGTAGCTCTCAGCAGATGTTTTCACAACACTGGGGATGTAACATTACACTGGGAATATTTCCCCACATTATTAAACATCCTGTGAAAACATGATTTCAATGCCTCCTTAGTTCACTAGATAAAGGTATTATTATTATTCAACATCCCTAATTATTAGGCAGTTAGATTTTTCCATTTAAACTCCCATAAATAAAGCTACAGTAAACCACTTTATAAATAAACCTTCAACTACAGCCATGATTACTTCCTGAGGATAGATCCCAAAGGAGAAATTACGAGGTGGAAAGATAGGAACTTCTTTGAGACTTGTTTCTGAAAAGCTGGACCTGTTACAGCGGTTGTACTTCCACCAGCAAGTTCTCAGAGCTCTGTCTCATTACACTCGTGTCAACAGTGAGCACTCCCCAGCTATCTTCTTTTGAGTCCATGATTAATTGATAAATTAAAATGATAGCAAGTGGCTGGATTTCCTGCCGTTGATCGGGGGTCATGATGGTCATGCAGATGGACCATTCAGGTCCCCAGGAAGACAAGTAGACCAGCCGCATCTGGGTGATGGCAGACAGTCCATCCACTGCCTCCTGCAGGGTCAGCCTGAGCTGCAGGAAGCTGCTTCCCCTAAGGTGAGCCGTCCTGGGCAGCCCACACCCAGGACCTGAGCGACACCCAGGTGGGTAGAGCAGCCACTGTGCCAACTGTTCGCTCCAGAGCTCCTGGCCGGCACAGCTGAGCTTGTTAAACCTACATCACAGTGGGCATCTCCACCTGCCTGACTGCCTTTCCTCTTCCCACAGTCTGAGTCTCTAACAAACACCTTAGACCCAAACCCACTTCAGCATATGCTCCTGGAGAACCCAACTTGCAGCAGAAATGATGTTGGACTTTTCATATTTATTTGACTTTTCTGTTGTTTGTGCTAAGGATTATGAAGTCACGTCCAGGCAAACAGAAAAAAATGTTGACATCAAAAGTACATTTCAATTGAAAGATTTGTTTTATTTGAAGCAGCAGGAAAAGTAAGATAGGTGCATTTGGTTTAAAAGTTAAAATTTTCCACATAGGAAAACACCTTGGATAAAATCTTTTAAAGCACAAAGTGGAAAAATACAATATGCAAAAGTTTAATATTTACCTACAAAGAGAACATAGTGGCAAACTAGCCTGAGTAGTGAAAACATGACGCTGTCTTATCTTATGTATTTCTTTAGGACATAAAACAACTTCCCATTGTGCTTTCTCTAGATAGATCCCCACAAACCCTTCAGGACTAAATGATTCTTCTGAAATTTCAGGTAATCTAAGATGAGGATGGTTTTAAAAACCAACAACCCAACAAGGTATTTTATTGGTGAAGAAACTCAACAAACATGAAAATATGGTTCTGGAGGGACAATCGCAGTTCTTCCAGCCGTGTGAGGTCCCCTCACACATCACAGTTCCAGTTAACCCCATGGCTCCTCTTCCTTACAGCGCTGCTCACAGATGACCTCACAGATGCAATTATCTGTGCCAAGAAAATTGTTAGGGAGACAAAAAGGATGAACTATTGGTAAGAGTCCTTCCTTGGGCCACGCGGGCGGGCGTAAGCAGAACCTATAACGAGTCTGAGCATCATGGCTGTGGTGGTCTTGGACAAAGTGTCCTCTGCAGAGGGGTCCAACGAGGACCATGACCTTGTCCATCCACTTCCTCATCGGTGTGCAGGTGTTCAGGGGAGACAGAAGAAGGGACGAGTGTGGGGAGAAGAGAGATATTGAGTCAGAAAGATGTGCATCTTCACAAGAAGGTGTTTCAAATAATTGGAGAAAGAGGTACTTTCTTTTTTTTGTATTAAATTCTTTTATTGGTACATTGTAGGTATACAACACAATTACATTTCTCATTGGGAATTGTACCTTTACATAATGCATCTTGGTTCTTATTTTTTCCCCATTCCTAGCCCTCCCTTCACCCCCTCCACCCTTCCCTATTTACAAAGACTTTATTTCCATTTTTTCCATTTCTCATCATTATTTTCCTTTCCCTTCTTTCCTTTCCCCTGCCCCTCCTACTACCCCTACCCCTTTGGACCTTTTCTTCCTATTTTACATTATCGATTATTCATTCTAATCATTGGTACATTTTAGGTATACAATATAATGATATTCATCATTGGAAATTTGCACCTTTACATAGTCTCTCTTGGTTCTTATTTTTCACCCTTGCCCAACCCTCCCTTCCACCCCTCCATTCCTCCCTATTTACAAAGATTTTGTTCCTATTTTTCCATTTTCTCATATTAATCCCATTCCCTTCTATCCTTTCCCCTAGCCCTCCCACTTCCTTCCCCTTTGACCCTTTTCTTCCTATTTCTTCCTATTACCTATTATACATTTAGTCCTTATTTATACTTTCAGTTTCTCACACCAGAGAAACTATTTGGTATTTATTCATGTGTGTCTTATTTATTTCACTTAAGAGTATGGCCTCAATGTGCATCCACTTAGCTATAAATGTCTCTAATTTCTCATTTTTTATGGCTGAGTAGTACTCCATTTTATTAAAAAACCACATTTTCTTTATCCAGTCTCCAGTTGATGGCCATTTGGGCTGTTTCCAAGTTTTAGCTATTACAAACTGTGCTGCTATGAACATGGGTGCACATATATCACTGTGGTATGATTCTTTTAATTCTTTGGGGAAGATCCCCAGCAGTGGAATAGCGGGGTCAAATGGGACTTCCAGTCCTAGTTCTTTGAGGTATCTCCATGCTGATTTCCACAGTGGTTGCACCAGTCTACACTCCCACCAGCAGTGGAGCAGGGTTCCTCTTTCCCCACAGCCCAGCCAACATTGGTTATTGGTTGATTTCATGATAGAAGCCATTCTTTCTGGAGTGAAGTGGAATCTCAGCGTTGTTTTCATTTGCATCTCTCAAATGACCAGTGATGTTGAACATTTTTTCATGTATTTATTTACTCTTTCTACTTCTTTGTCTGAGAAATGTCTGTTCATTTCAGATGCCCAGTTTTGGATTGGGTCTTTAAATTTGGGAGGTCTGATCTTTTTAAGTTCTTTATAGATTCGAGATAGTAAACCTTTGTCTGAGGAAGAGCAGGTGAAGATTTTTTCCCACATTGTGAGTTGTCCCTTCACACTGCTGGTGGTTTCTCTTGCTGTGCAGAAGCCTTTTAATAAGAAGAGATCCCACTTGTTGATTGTTTGTGCTAGTTCATGGGCAACTGAGGTTTTGTTCATAAAATCTTTTCCTACACCGATGTCTTCAAGGGTTCTACCTAACCTCTGTTCCAACTGGTTCAGCGTTTCTATTTTAATATTTAGATCTTTAATCCATTTTGATTTTAGTTTAGTGCATGGTGAGAGATATAGGTCTAGTTTTTATCTTTGGCAAGTTGAAGCCCAATTTTTCCAGCACCATTTATGAAAGAGGCTATCTTTCCTCCAGTGAGGGTGCTCGGCTCCTTTGTCAAAGATGAGATGGCTGAGTGTGTCTGGTGTTGTTTCTGCATCTTCTAATCTATTCCACTGGTCCTCAAGTCTGTTTCTTTGTCAGTACCATGCTGTTTTCATCACAGTAGCTTTGTAGTATAGTTGCAGGTTGGGGATTGTGATACCCCCTGCCATGTCTCTGTTACCTGGAATTGCTTTTGCTATTCTGGGTCTCTTCTTGTTCCAAATGAATTTTTGGATTGTTTTCTCAAGGTCTATGAAGTATGCTGCTGGGATCTCAATTAGAATTGCATTAAATCTATATAGCAGTTTTGGAAGTATGGCCATTTTCACTATATTAATCCTTCCTACCCAGGAGCAGGGGATGTCTGTCCATTTTCTGATATCATCTTCAATCTCTCTTTTCAGAGTGCCACAGTTTTCAGAGAAGAGGTCTTTGATTTCTTGCATTAGGTTGATTCCTAGGTATTTCAGTTTTTTGGATGGTATTGTGAAAGGAATTGTTTGCCCTATTTCTCTCTCAGTGAGTCTGTCATTGGTGTAGAGGAAAGCTATTGATTTTTGTGTGTTGACCTTGTAACCAGCTACTCTACTGAATTTGGTTATTAAGTCTAGAAGACTTTTGGTGGAGTTCTTGGGGTCTTCTATATAGAGTATCATGTCATCTGCAAATAGAGGTACTTTCTAATGTGCAATGAAAAGAGCCCATCCAGCCACCCCAGCAAAGGAAAAGAGCTTGGGTTTGCTCTGGGTTTGGATAAGACTTTGGAGGGGAAAGTGACTATGTCTGTTGCATAACAACATAGCAGAAAACTGGCGTGGGTCTGAGCAGGAGCCATGGCTTAGCCAGGGCCTGCTCATCCCCGAGGCTATTCCTAGTGAACACTGCTACCCAGACTACCCACTTAGGGATTCCATATTTTCAGAGATGTGAGTGTTGAACTCAGTGACCCATCCTTCCAAAAGCTGTTTGCTAGTTGCTGAGGCAAAAGGCTGGAGAAAGAAGTCTTAAGACAAAATAGCAGAGACCTTAGGTCTTGGAAGGAACTGAAGCTACACTGTGGGCAACACTGGTTATTCCAGCTAACTTTTCATAGGTCTGACCCTCAGAATACATAAGTTGTTATGCTTATTTCTGTGGTTCCCACTTCCTTCTCCTCTGAAGGCAAGGCTGGAAGAAACATTGTGAGGGCAAAGCCCTGTCTGAGTGGAAAAAAGGATGTGAGGTTTCATGAACTGGAACCTGACCCAAGATGCCTGGCCCCGACTCCCCAGGATGTGTAATGAATGTCAAAATGCCCACATCATCTTCTCCCCTTTCTCCCATTATTCCTTCTCAGAGTTGGGGAGGGAAACCTGAGCTGTATTTGAGGAAAATAAACAGTTCCACTTAAATGTCTTCACCATGAGTCAATTTCAATGATGTCATAATAGCATGATGTTAAGACTTGAAAAATCATCTCTGAAATGTTTCAGACCTAAAAGGAATAAATTTTTCTCTTTAAACTAAGGAGTCCTACTAGTGTTGCCTGAAAATGGCTGCTTGTGGCCCTGAAATGGCTGCTGGTGTAGCCCTGAAATGGCTGCTCATTCAAACATTAGATTTTGAAGTCAGTTAGACTCAGTGGGCAACCTGAACAGGCCTCTGGGCTGCAATTTACCAACCACTCTCCAAAAGCATTCTACCATTCTCCTCCAACACAAGGGACACACAGCACTTCCACAGGGAATATTCCTTTGTCTTCAAGGGGGTCCTCATGGAAACTCTACTGGACAAGAGAGAAATTGTAGCTCTTATGCCCAATGTCTGGAGACTTCCCACAATTTATTCCATCATCTATTTAAATGAAATCTATCAAATTCAAAAGCCACACTTTACCGATCCCCATGACAAAGATGTTTTCAGTCTTAGATCTGCAGGTTTTATTAGCTTGGCTGAAGGGAGACTGAGTACATACAGCAGGGAGCCAGGGATCTTTGACCCCAGAGAGGCATTCCCAAGGTGCTCTCTGCACCACACAGGGTGGCCTTCTCTACTGGCCCATGTGGCAGGGTAGCTCTGCTTCTGCTGAATTTTTTCTTGTATAGTTACCTGTCTGCCTGTCTCTGCCCTTCCAGGCCAGAGCTGGTTGAAGCTGCCTTGTTCTAAATTTAGGTGAAAATAGTAGGCTCACATTGAATGCAATCTGACCTAGAGAATGCACCCAGTTGAGGTTTGTTGGAAAAAATGGTTATGCCAGCAAATAACCTTCCCACTCAGAAGAAATTCCTCACTGATCTGACTGAATATTGTGGCGATTCCTGAAAAACACTGTTTTCCAGACACCCAGGTTTTCTGTGGGTTCACTTCATGCCCAGTGGTTTTACTTGCATGCTTACACTTTTTTTTTAAACAAACTGTTCCTGATCAAAAATAAATAAACATGAAATGCATTATAATCATATAATATTGGTACAATGTAACAAGCATTACAAACCAAGAAGAAAAAGCTTTGAAGCTCATATAACAATTGAAGAATAATTCTATAAGATGACTGAAGAAAATTTGAAAAATATAGAACCCATTAGTTGCACTAAATCAATAATCTGTGTAAATAGAACTCCATAAATATGCATTTTTTACAATTATTGTCCTGTCATCCATGTGTCTTGCGGTGCCTATTCTTAGCCAAACCTCCTGCTTCATTAAAACCAATGGCACCAAGTTAATGAGTGCAGTTAGCATGGATCTAGCACCACCCATTCAAGGACTAGGGAAAGACTTTTTAAAAATAACAAAATCTGCAAAAAATTCAAGGTAATGGGAAGTTGGCCAGCCCTAACAATTTAATTGATCTTTCTTTTCGCAAAACTCATAAAATGTATTCTTACTATGTCACTCTCCCAAATGTTTTATTTATTCGTTATTTCTATAAATACTAACTTAGGATGAAAAATGCGTTTTCCTGGATAATTTTCTGCAATACCCTCAGAAATTTAAGAGGAAAAGATTGCTTCTATTCTTGAGTTATCCTTATTTAACAAAAGTGTATTAAGATTACAACCCACATTTATATTCCCTTTTATAGTTTCCAAGACATTTGGAAATAGATATTCATTGCTATTTTCTCCTCACAACTATCCTATGAAGAGATTACCAGATCCATTGGCCATACGGTTAGATATAAGGGTGTAGAGAAGAGCTTATTTCAGTACAGTCTTTCTTTGGGGACTTTGCCTACTGACTTTTTTTTTTTTTTTTGGTACAGGGGATCGAACTCGGGTCCTTGTGCTTGCGCAGCAGGCTGTGAAACCACTGAGCTAAATCCCCGGCCCAACCTGACTTTTGAAACACTTCTCTTCCCCATGTCTGTCCCTCTGTGCCCCACCTTTTTTTCTGTTATTTCTTCCTGTTTCTGTTCTGCCTACCATTCTCTTTGATGCTCTCTGAATGTAGTGTACCCTTTACCCTGGGGTTTCTTAGTTCCTAGTTTTACCCAGACTTGGAAGATCATGGCACTTCCGCATAGCCTATTTAACCCTAGCCTAGCCACTTTCTTTGACTCCAGAGAAATTTCCTCTGAACTCAAGGTTGGTGTGCACCATAGAATGAGGTCACCATAGACCCCTGTTTTTCTCCAAACTCCTTGAGGCCTGCACCCTGTCTTTCACTCCCATGAGTTTCCACAATCTCTTGTACAAAGCACGTAATAGTTAACATTAAAAAGATTTGATGTTGGCTGTTGGTTTCACTGAACACATGTAAGATCGTTGAAGAAGTACAAAATAAGATCTTGCCATTAGAACACTTTTATTTTCAAAATGCTCCTTACAAAAACCTTTGTATCCTGGGCCATGCACTCTTCATTTTACACAGGTCAATGAGTCATAGAATCCTTAAAATATGGAAATCATTTATTTTGATGTAGGTTTAATGACCCTCTAGGACCCCTTCCCCTTTCATTTTTTGGGGGGCTGGGGCTTCCAGACCCTAGGTGCCCCCTGAAGCACCTCTAGGTTGGAGTGCACATGGCTATCAGGGCTTCTCCCTCCTCCTCACTATCCTCCAGGCAGCCATGGCGCAGAGCATGGAGCTGCCGGGCGTCCTTTACATGTGATGATGTCATAGGTGGAACTTCACACAGCCAGCTTGCAACGGGTCCCAACATGGGAGGATCCCTGAGAGTAGCAGAAGCACCTGGACCACACAGGGACTTCCTTCAGGACCATATATTAGTCAGCTCCATGCTGACTGTAACAAAACACCTGGGGCAATTAACCCATCAGGAGAAAAGATTTCTTTGGGCTCACACTTCTGAAGGGCCTGGTCCAAAATCAGGAGGCAGAACAGGTAGAGCAGGTAGCAGCTAAAAGCTACCTGCTTCTCACAAATCAAGGAGCAAACAAGAGTCAGCAGGGACCCAGGGTCCTACATTCCCCTTCAGGGTCACGTCCCCCACTGACCTCCTGATAGTTCCCAAAGGTCCACAGCCCCTCCCGGGAGCTCCACTCCAGCGACCAGGCCTTTAGCACGTGGCCCTGGGGACACTGCCATCTCCCACCACACCAGATGGGAAGATAGGTACCAGTACCAGGGCTGCACCCGGAAAGGCAGTGGCACTCTCTCCCCATCTTCTGCCACTCTCTCTTACCCTGCTCCCCAGGCCACAGGAATGGGGAACAGGGACACTCAGACTATCTCTACCCAGACTCACCAAGCACATCTGCCTGCGCCGGAGAGAAGGGCGGGAGCTCGCAGAGCCCCGGAGGAGAGGGGGTGAGACAAGAAAGATGGGGAGTTGCCTTACACAGAGCCACAACTTCTGCAGCTCCTACCGCAGGGTTGCACAGCCCCCACAAAAGGCTGGCGCCCGAGCTGCGGTGTTTACCTTTCCTTTGTCTTCTTCATCTTATTGGCTGGGCTCTGATGATGAAAATAATCCTTACTCCCTGTGAAACATACAGAGAATATTTTTCAAAACCACAACACTGAAACACTTAATAAACCATTGACATTTTGATCCTTTGTCTTCCAGTGTTTCTATTTGTACCAACTGGGAGTTGTAGAGTATTTCATTTTGCATCCTGCTCTTTTCAAGTCACGTAAGATTCCCAAGATCTCACAAAGTTTCCACCATGCTAGCATTTTCCAAAATATGATCCATGTGAAGAGCAGGCTAGCAGTGCTGCTGTCTCAGGCTTCTTTCTTCCCCCTGCACCATGCGTCTGCACATCTGGGTTAATCAACAGCGTTTTCAGATGTTGGACCCAGCCCAGGACTCTTCAGAGTGCTTGTTTTCCTTCACATTTCATCTCTGTCCTCCATACATGTTTCCAGGGTGGAGAGCACCTTTTCATGGCTTCCTCAACACTTTGTGGGGTGATCTGAATTGACACTAGCAGTGTGACACTGAGCCACATTTTCCAAACAATTAGGACCCATTATCTGTGTTTGGTGGGTACTAGGGAACAAGTGAGCACTGTACTGACAACCCGGAACATGGCTTGTCCATGCTCTCTCCAGTCACAGAGCAGAGCCAACAGCTGTGCCAACAGATGCAGTGAGAAGTAGAGAAGTACCCTTCACACCTGACAGGCCAGGCAAAGCCCAGCCCTGCAGCACTGGCCATGTGAGCACAGACCAGAGGCCCTGTCTGTTTCTCCTCTCCTACACTGAGAATCACATGTGCTCTCCACACGTACGGGGATGGTTAGCAGCAGCATCAGAATTCTGCGCATCACACAAACCTGCTTTTAATGAGGACTGCTGATTATCACTCCGTTTCTACATTTTACTTTCTCTAGCATCTTTGAGCAGGTGATTGCTCAGATGTACTGCAGATGCCTTCACAGGGTGAACCACATTTCACATGAACTAGTGACATATTCTACCAAGAAAGGGACAGATTCTGGCTGAAAGAAATCCCACGTGCAACTGTGGCTGAACTTAATAGGTTGCCGCCACTGCTGCTGCGATTTCCAAGCTACAGGGTAAAAAGTTAACGCTGTGTCCAGATTTCCCTGCCTGATCCCTGCCACACCCCCTCTGGCAACCTCATTCTTGGTGAAGAAGAAAGAACGAAATCTATAGTTACCTTGAAAAGCATTCATGCGAAAAGAAAGCCCGGATTCATAAGTAATCTGACTTCTGCATCACTTTTGGAAAGAGTATCCTGTTACCAGCTAAAGCAAACAGAGCCGTTTCCACCCTAGGAACTGACAGGCCGTGCAAAAGGGCAGATTGGAAAAGATTAAATATTTGTGCAGAAGCCCAGCCCCCTCCACAGAGGGCGCCTTGGTCTGGGATGAAAGGGAAGCGAGGCAGGAAGGAGCTGCGAGCTGTGCAGGAGCAGCCTTATCTGAGCAGAGGAAGGACGGGGCTGAGAGCCAGAGGCCAGAAAAGGGGAGAAAACTGCACAGGGACCTCAGGCAGGTGGCCCTCCAGGGTGCTCTGAGGCTGCCCTTTGACCGCGGCCCCAGAGCTGGCCTCCGGCTCAGGGTGGAGGCCAGGGAAGCCGAGCCGGGCGCCCCAGCCCCCCAAGGCCTGCCTGCCAATGGACGCCAAAGGGGCACTGAGAAAAGTGAGAGACGCTGGCCGACTGCTACAGGCCACAGTTTTCGGCTCTGCTGACAGCCTATCAAAGCTAGCTTTCTGTCTCTGAGACATGTTAGTGGCGGCCAGGAACTTAGAACGTGAAAGGGAGAAGAAGGAAGGGGGAAAGTCCTCACACAGTGGAGCGGCCTGTGTGGGCCGGAGCGAGGCGGCTGATAAGATGCGAACCTTGGAGGAGCTGGGTTTGCTGTGGACTTTGGAGCTCCTCCTGGGCCCGCCATGAACACGAAGAGGAACGGGGCTGTGCTCCACCAGAAAAGCAGCCCGGGGCCCTTTGAACTCGCCTCAAGTTACCCAAGCTTGAGGAGGAAGAGGAGGAGGAGCGGCCAGGGGAGGACCGGCTGCAGTCCCCTGGGCCACTTTAGGAACAGCGCTAGCCAGCAGCACATGACAATCCCTGGGACCCTTTCCAAAAGATGCTGATGCCAGGCCAGCACACTTGATTAAATCAAGCTCCTGAAGTGTCTCATTTTTTAATCCCCCCCGGTGATATCTAATGTGCAGCCAGCCCATGAACCCAACCCGACGCGCCCTTCTGCAGCATACTTTCCTCGGGCCTGACACTGAAGAAGCACACCCGGGAGCTGGCCGCGGCTCTGCTGTGTCCCAGGTTCTGGGAAGCTCTTGCCCTGGTGGCCCAGAGCCCGTCCCAAGGGCCCAAGCAGCTCAACCTCGTGTGCAAGGCAGAGGGGACAGAAGCGAGCAGGAGGCACACACTGCTCCACGTGCACTGAGTGTGCCCGGCACTGTGCCACACCCAGGGTGCACGGCAGGGGCGGCCCGTCCCGCTGCCTGGGTTTTCCATGCGGTCAAAGCAGCCCACGGCCACAGACGGGGCTCAGGACAAGTTTCAGAAAGGTGACTGTGCGATTCCAACATGTCAGAGGTCTCATCCAGCCTCTTCCTTAATGACAGAGTCAGTGAATGTTCAGACCGGTCCAGAGAAATTTGTGTTTCTAGGTAATTCACAAAAGGAATGTCAGTGTAACATGACTGGGTGATATACAAACCGATTAGCCTCTTATGGGGAAATGAACTGTGCACTTTGGAGTTATTTTTTAGCCTGCCAGACAGAAATTGTATCTCTACTAAGCAAAAATGTGCAACTTAACACATAACTTCTCTGAGTTCAGGAATTTTAAACAGTAAACAGTGAATTGAAGAAAGCATTTTGCCCCATGAAACACTGAAAGGACAAGACTGTTGTTCACCCATTTGCCTCATTTCTAAATTTCTGCTCATTTTTCTTGGTAGTGTTAAGACCACAGATCTACAAAAGAGGTGCAGAAGTGGCAACACACAAGAAAACCCAGAAACTACATAATTACAATCGAAGAAAGCACAGAAGCTGTCGGTTATCTGCCAGCCTGTGGGGGTTACCCACACATCAGCACTGGCCACCAGCCCCTTTCGATCAGGGAGGATGGACTCAACCTTTCATTCTGCAGACCCTGGACACTCAGCTCCTACGGGTTCCTCAGCTTTCTGTTACTGTAATAAAACAGGTGATATGCTCAACCCATAAAAGATTTACTTCGCACCATACTGAGGACCTGGAGTAACCCCCAAAGGCCCATATGTGATGACTACGTCACCTGCCTGTGGCACTATGGAAAAGTGGGGAACTTTTAGAAAATGGGGCCTAGCAAAAATCCTCAACACACTGGCAAACGGAATGTGGTGAGTCATCAAGATCATACATCATGGCCAAGTAAGCTTCACCCATGGAGCAAGGATGGTCCAACACACACAAATCAATAAATGTCATGCATCACATAAACAGAAGGACAAAAACCACACCCTTATCTCCATAGACACAGAGAGGCTGACAAACTCCAACATCCATTCATGACGAAAACCCTGAGGAAAGGCGATATCGAAGGACCTCACCTCAGTCTGATAAAAGCTTTTATGACGAACCTACCACCAACATCATATTAAATGTGGGGGAAACTGAAAAGCCACCTGGGAGCTTTTGGAAAGCATGGACGCCCCGTGCCTACGTACTACGAGGTCCTAACCTCTGAGCTTGTGACCGTGGTTGCTGTCATTTCCTGCAAAGGTCATGAACCCCAGTTTGGTCCACTCTGATATTCTGGATTCTGTTCTTTAGTTGGTTTTTGAGCAACCACTGAAGTGGTTCTTATAAATTCCCAACCTTCTTTGACTTACAGAAACCTTTGAGAACCCAAAGAACATAACGTACCCCCCCTTAAAAACCATTCATTTTACATGCACATAATCCCATTTCAGGGACCCACTCCCCTCTCCTCGGCCTTGAGCAGCCATTAGTTGATTCTAAATTTAAAATCCCTGATCTGCTTTGAGTAGTGTCCCCCACAATACTGGGATCCCGTGCACGGGGGCCTTGTGCTGAGAGCTGCACATGGCGAGGCCTCTGGTCCAGCTGAGGTGCAGGCTGGCAGGTGCCAGGTGTTCCTATCTCGTCCTCTCCAAGCCCGGCCAGCAGGTTTCCAAGCTCACCCCTGCCACCTCAGGCGGTGCCTCCCTGGCCGGACTGCCGTGAACTTGCCTGGGGCTGGTTAACAAGCACTCTGCTTGGCCCCCACCCTAGAGGACCCCTGTACATTTCTGCAACAGACACTGGCATTTTTGGAAGCCACCTTGTGCCTCTCCTGGGCAGCCTGGCCGAGCCCCTGTCCAGCAAGGCTACTGGGGAGGGGGACGGAGTCCCAGCCGACCCTGTCCTGCTGCACAGGTGCGCTGACTCTGGGCACTTACTGTCCTAATGACTCCCAGCTGCAGGCCAGGCTAACTGCAGTGGTTTTATGAGCTCCGTAAAGTTTAATGACCTAAAATATTGAGTGCTTTTAGCACAATATAACAGGAAGGTGCCAGCCAGGGACTAAGAAATCCAGGCTGGGGGCCTAGGTAGCCTAAGAACCACGTGACTGGGCTGTAGGTCCCACTGCTGGTGCCTCCTCCCAGGGCTGCGAGGCAAGGCCTGCGGGGCTGGGCAGACCCGGTTCAAACCCCGTCTGCAGTGTGGGCACCAATTTAACCTCTCTCAGCCTCACTTTGACCTTCAAATCCGACAGTAGTACTTCCTCAAAAGGCCATCACCAGCGCTGATATGGCAGCGTGAACTCTAGCACACGGTAAGGGCTCAGTAACGTTTGCTAGGATTCTTTCGCTTCAGAGAGGCACTGTAAGGATGCATCTGGAAGCCACACGCAGGCTTGCTTAGCTGCAGAGTAGTTAAGTTGACGTCACCATTATTGGCCTGGCCCCTTTAACTCGGCTGAGGCCAGTGCTCAAGTTGAGCTGATTCTGGAGTACTTGCAAAGAGAAGTTCAAGTCTCCTGCTTCTCCTTCGATACTTTCAGAAAGCTCTTCTGAGACCAGAATTGGAAAGAGTTCAAGAATGGCACCTTCCTAGTCAGATAGGGACCAAAACTCAAGCTAGCCCCACCTCACCAGGGCTCGGAGTCAGTCACCTCTTCACGCAAGGCGAAGGCAAGCCCACCTCCTGGGGCCTGGCCAAGCCTGATAGAAAAGCACCACACTGAATGTGCTGAATGAATTGCTCACATTTGATTTTTAAAAGCACTATATTATTCTTGATGTTTAAAATGCAACTGCAGTAAGTCTTGCATAAGGTTAGTGGGTCTGAAATATTTCGGAGAAAATTTTTCAAAATGTTCTCTTTTATGTCTTTCTTATGAATGCTGCCATATGCACTCTTAAAAAAAATGATCAACTTCCCCAAATTTCTGGCTTTCCATGAACAGGGAGTTTGGAGTCATGTAGCTCCCTGATCAGATGTAAACAAACCTTCTTATGTTTGCTCAAATCTTGGGTGTTTGAGACTGCTTTCATCTCCTCCAGGAAATGTTGTTACCTTAATGGCATAGCTGTGTGGTAGCACTCACCAGCTGGGGCATCCAAGCACTAGTCTGCTCCCTGTTTGAAGACAGAAAGCAATACGCTAGGCGGAAGAGGGAAATTGTCAACTACATTCTGGAACTATGATATAATGGTTTACCAGCTGAATAAGCAAAATAAGCCACATGTACCAGATTGCTAGAGAAAAGTCACTAAGAACATAAATAATAAATAAATGTTCTGTATGTTAGGAATGAAACTGAGGACTTCATTCTCATACTTAGCTGAATACTCTTAACAATCCTGTGAGACTAACAGCATTCCCCTTTCACAAATGAGAAAATTAAAGCTGAGGAAGTGTAGGAAATTTCCCCAGGGGTATATAAATGTGTTAAGTCAATTTTGTAATTAAATCTAGATCTTTTCACTATAAACCTTAATTCTTAACTATTGCGGTGTACTACCTGAGTATGTATCCCAAATAACTTTTTACCTAGAATCTTAGCCCCCCATTCCCATGAAAATGTTAACAGATTCCAACTCACGAAGAAAATAGAGTCAAAATTTTCTCTTTCCTTCTCTCTGGGAACCTACCCTTCTATCAGAGATAGAAATAACCAAAGGACAGGCAACAGAAAGAAGGGACCAAGAAAAAAATCTGAATTGATCAATAGACAACAGATCTTCAACCAAATCTGCAGAGTTTTCAGAAAATTCAGAAACTTTAAATCTATTCATTTACAGAACAATACATTTGTTAGCCCATTCTTATGTCAAATGAGGGCATAAGTTTGTCTCACCTGTAGTCCTGGCTTTCCCTCACGCCAACGGGGTAACCTCAGAATCCCAACCCTATATGGGGTGTAGACCTCACTACCAAGGTGACTTCTGGCCCTGACCTCCATCTTACTGACCAGCTGTCTAATATTTTGACTATAGAAAAGCCTAGAAGTGGGTTGTAAAAAGGGGAAGAGCCAGGAAGAGAGAAGAGAGCAGTTCTGGCTCAGTCACCAAGTGAAGATGCATCGATGAGACCATGAGCACATCCTCTGAGGCTCCTAAAGTTCCACGAAAAGGAGATCAATTGCATTGTGTGTTTTGCAAAAACAAATAACAACAACAAACATCCAAAAATGAAAGTCCAAACTTGAGATCTTCTGGAAAGGACAGAGCCACCCCTCCTTCACACTTGGTGATCCCAGTACCCAAAGCTGATGAGCATGTGAATTACATCCGGATTTGACCATCTGGTCCATACTTTCCCTTGAGTGAATCATTTGACCCTCTGGAGGTCTTGCTGTGTGTGCTGGAACCATCCACTAACTCTCCTGTGGACTGCTGGGCTTGGTATTTAATCTTCAGGAGGAATTTCAGAAGGTCAAAGTCCCCATCTGTGAAGAATGCCAGGCAAGTAATGAAACCAGGCAGGCAAGTTCACTTTCAAGGAGATGGAAGTCTGGGAGTGTGCTCGAGAAAAGACCCGAGGCTATGGGGCCTGGGGCCTGGGGTAGAGGGAGTAGAGAAGATTAGCTCAGGGAGAGAGATTCCTCAATCAGCAGGAAAAAGGAAAACGTGAGCTGTGGAGTTCAAGCTACTGAGACATTTGGTTTCTATTAACTTTGGTGTGGGCTGTTGTTGTTGATCTTGTGCATTATGGTTAATGGGTACTGAATGCAATAAGAAAAATGTAGAGAAGTAAGAATGTGAAGGAATTGAAGCTAAAACTTAGTAGTATATGGTAAAAAATAAACACAACTATTTCCAGATCCCAGGCTTTCCAAAGCCTGTGGTTTCCCACGCTCACGGGGAGTCCCCATGCCTGTCAAAAACACTCTGAACCAAACACAAACCTCACCGCTAAGCGGCTGCTGTTGGATTTACACCTCAGTGTCTCCCCAACATCCCTGGCCCACAGTACAGAGGAGACAACCTCCTGTTCTCCTGTGGAACGCAGTCCGTACATCCACAATGAAGCAGAGGGCACAGGACACCGCCGTTCAGTTCCCCAAATTGCAGTATTGTAAACTCCATCCCAATAGAGTCATGGAAATATTTTTCTTCCTTGGGTTAGAAATAAATTATGCAGGTTATTGGCTATGAGTATTCTCAGGCCTCCTCTTAAGAAAGCTCCTGGAGAAACTGAGATATTTATCCACTGGCATGTAATCGGGAGTCAGTGAACTCCCGAGAGTCCCGGGGCAGTGAGAGATTGCCACTGCAACCGCCAGATCGTGTTGGGACATTCTCACAGACAGAAAGGGGCAGAACCCAGACTCGAACCCACGAGTCCACTCAATGCTGGTTGCCTCTGCCACCACTGTGGACCATGCGCCTATGCAGACAGGACTGTTGTACACCCGGACCTCAGGTATGGGGTGAGATGTCAGCTTCTACCCTTTCCAGTCTTCCTTCTCCTGCTCCTCATCTCAAAGGTCTGCTGTGACATGTGACACTGAGAGGACCATCCCTGAATGTCTTCTAACAGGTGCTTAGTGGTGTGGAATCAAGGTGCCCGACTCATACTTGAGTCCAGCTGGCTTGTCTGTTTTCTAGCATCCGTACTGAAGGATGACCTAGAACCGCAATGATCATAAAATTTATTAGGGAAGCTGAGAACTGTGGGCACTGCCAATCCACTTGCATGCTTTCCAACTACTGCGAAGGCTGATGTCAAGCGTGGAGAAAGTGCTGCTGTGGAGCTGGCTGCCGAGGGCATGACCTGCCTTTGCTCTGGGCCATCTCCGTGGAAGGACCCCAGTACTTTCCACCTGCTACAGCCAGTGGGACCCACGGCTTGGTCTCCCTGCCTCCTATTCTGAGTCATTCCTGCCTAGTACTTGATGGAAAAATAACGATACTTCTGATGCATTCATGTTTATTTGAAATGAATGTCAAGAGCCCTCTGTAAATTCTCCCCAAGTTAAACAATGCTCCTTAAGAGTAGGGGAAGGGGAAGTACAGAGAATTAAGATGTGTTGGGTGGGGATTTAGCTCAGTGGTGCCGCCGTCTGCCTCGAAAGCACAAGGTCCTGAGTTTGATCCCCAGTTAAAAAAAAAAAAAATGTGTTAAGGACGTGTACCAATTCCCCACAATGAATGTAATCATTATGTACTGCAAGCATAAGTGAAATGAGTCAGGCACACAGGCTTAAATATGGTATGACTTCTCTTACATGAGAAAGCCAAATTATAAATAAAGAGCGAAGTAAAAGATAGATGATAGGAAGCAGGGAGCTAGATCTTTCTCAAAGGGGAGGGGATCCAGGGATGAAGGGAGCGGGGAGAAGGAAGGAAGGGGAGGAAAAATGAGTTAGGATGGGCTACGGACACGGGCCAACTCCACACAGGAGTGCAAGCATTGGCACCACACACACACGCACTGATAAAAATACCCCGAGAAGAAAGCATTTTATATAGTTCTCCCGTAAAAGACACGGTGTCTCCTCTCTGGTCAAGAGTTAATCAGCACATATGTGGCCCCTGATTACATGAACTCTGCCCCGGGTGCCTGTGATAGTACATGCATCGAGCAAGCAGTCAGCACTCCTCAGTAAGCAGCACTTTGTGCATTGACCTCTCTCTACCTCTGTGTGCGTGTGTGAGTGTGCGCGTGTGAGTATATAGAAAGGGAGACAAGGAGGAGTTGGACAGTGGTGGAAAACTGGAGGAAGAGAGTCACCAAGAGCTAGGTAGCCATGGCATTCACTCCCTTTACTGAGAGAGAAGAGAATGGCACCATGTGTTCCAGATTTTCCTCTCTTCTTCTAGCATGACATTCAGGCACAACCTACACTAACATTTTCCCACTAGAAGTGATAATGAGCAAGCGGCTAGGTCCTTGGAATGAGCATGCACATTTTACTCTTCCTTCTTCATTTTCCTTTCCTACCATTATACCGTCCACGGTTCTAGCAGAAGTACTGTGTGCCTGTCTCTTTCTGTAAAATAACCCAGCGAAACAAGGAGAGAGGAGCCTTGCATCCTCTGTTACCTTCATAGGGCGATGGAATGAACATCTAACTTCAAAATGGGAGCCCTGGATTCAGGATCTGGATTCATTCATTTATTGTTGTATGATGGGCATTTATTTAGTCTGCACCATTGATCATCTGTAAAGTAAGATAATAATATCTACCCTGAAGTGTTATTCTCAGGACTGAGTGAACAAATGTGCTAAAATGTCCCCCATAAGACCTGATACCCAATTCTCAACATATGGCTTTCTCTTTTCTGGTCTTTCCTCTGGTAGAGTAGATAACACAGGAAAACCTCAGCCTACTCATGAGTAAAATGTAGGGGATGGAGGGGTGAAGAAAAAGAAAGAGAAAGAAAGAAAGAAAGAAAGAAAGAAAGAAAGAAAGAAAGAAAGAAAGAAAGAGAGAGAGAAGGAAGGAAGGGAGAAGGGAGACTTGTATAGATCACTGGTTCCGAATTTTCTTTCCATTTTGCATTTCCTACCTATCTCTTAATAGGCCATACCAATTTTGGGGAGCATTCTCTCAGTCTTTTCTGAGAGAAAAGGAAATCCAAAGCTGATCTTAAAAGAAATGATAGCAGCATTTCCTACACCAACATTATCTGTGCCTACTTTAAAAGGTTAATCTTTTTTTACAGTAACGAATATTTCTGCTGATTGATGACTCATGGAGAACATATTTGGTGTTCAGTCCTTCTTGCCACAGCGGACTCCTTATCAAAGACAATGGAAAAGAAACTTCCTCCTCCCTCTCCTGTCCACCAAGTTAAGTCCCGGGCTTAACTCCACCAGTCCAGCCCTTTCAGATGGCATGTGGGACTGTCCCAGAGGGAGAGGCACATGGCCCACTCTGGGGCCAGACTAAGAGAACCAAAGAACTTGGTTTGGACAAAAATGGTGGAGATGCACCCGTATTCTGATGGGGGAGAGAAGCTGTGGACACCTGAAGATCATGCAGGAGTCTGGCTTAGCGTGCCACAAATGGATGCCATGAGCAGGGCCTTCACCCTGCAAAAAGCCATGAGGGTCTCAGCTGCAGACGTTAGACACAGGCACAAGATCCTAGCTGATCTTCAGGGTGCTGATGCCCTAGGTTCTCCTCTACTTCCAGATGATGGAAGACTCCCAGGATGACTGAGCTAAAGCTTGACAGTCAGAGGTAGAACATGATTTAATTGGGTTAATTTGAGTTTAAGTTGAGCAAGATTTTAATTTGAGCTTGATTTTGAAAAATTATTTTCATACTGTGTATCAAAATGTCATGTGCTATACCTTAAATATATATAATTTTTATTTCTCAAAACATAAGGAATTAAGTTTGTACACCCCTACTAAAATAAGTCACAGACCTAATTTGGATTTCACCAATTTTCCTGTAAATCTCCTTTTTCTATTCCAGGATCCCATATCGGATTTAGTTTTTCTGTCCCTTTATGTCCTCTAATCTGTGACAGACTCCGACCTTCCTTGCTTTTCAGGGCCTTCTGAAGAGAACTGCTTAGATATTTTGGCAAAGCCTTGCACTGCGATGTGTGCTGAGGACGAGGTGGTCAGAGACTTGTCTCTTCTGACACCGGCTCCAGCACACTGAGCCTTAAGAACATTCTGCGACATGGAATAAGCCAGGCACTGTGTGAGTCCACTTCTACAAGGGGCCGAGAGTGATCCAGTCATGGACCCAGGAAGTGGAAGGCAGCTGTTAGCAGGTAAGGGAAAGAGGAGTGGGGAGTTGTTAAATACTGCACACAGAGTTTCACAAGATACAAAGCTTTCACAGCAACATGAATGCACTTGACACTGCTGAACTGCACACTTAAAAATGGCTAAGGGGTAAATTTCATGTTATGTGCACTTTACCACTACTTTTTAAAAAGAGTAATGATGGCAATGAATTAAAATACTTCAAGTAAGAAAGGAAAAGAAGTGTGACATCCCTTACACGGTCCTTGTAGAGCAATCGCACGAGGACTCCATTTGTATTTCAGTGACACAGAGCTGCCCCCCCTCCAGCCCTTCCCCTCTAACAAACTTCCCATGAGGATGAGCGATCATTTGTTTGTAGCTGCCCCACACAAGCTGCCGCTGACCTGTCACCAGCAGAAGGCTTTGCAGTGGCCGGTGACACTTCAGACCCTGTGGTGCTGGGTGCCAGTCTGTGATGCCAGCTAAAGTGGCTGGAGCTCACTTTGGGGGAAGGTGGGGCAGGGAAGATGCACAGGTCTTGGGAATGCCACTTCCTCCGTTCTTGTTGTTATTATTATTATTATTTTAATTTAAACACTCATCCCAAAGTGCTGTGCCATGGAAGGGACAGCACCTCTTCCCACAGGTGGCCTCACTACCCAGTAGAGCAGACCCCTGGGACAAGTGATCCCTGGCCGTCCTGCAGTCCTAGGAGCCTAAGAACTGAGTGTTTATGAGGCACTCACCTACTTGATCAGGAAGAGGAAGAAGTGCAGAGTTCTAGGTTCGTGCACGGGATCCTACATCTGCCTGTCTCTAAGCAGAATTGGCAACTCCTTATGATGCCCGGCAGGCACAGTGACAGAGCTTTAAGGACCTGTTACCATTAATTGCTGATATTTTGTTGCACGTTGGGTACAGTGGCATCCACCCTAGTCCCAGCTTCTCAGGAGATGGAGGCAGGAGGACAGCTGGAGCCCCAGTCAGAGGCCAGCTGGGCTGCACAGGAAGACCCCATCCCTTAAGAACTAACGGATGACTTGTCACTGCTAATAATAGGGCTGAGAATAGTACTGAGCCAGGGAGGGGCCTGGAGCTCAACCTTCAGGACCCCAAAGTATCTGCTTACATTTTGGGCCCTAGAAATAACATAATCTAACTTTTGTACAAGAAATTTCACATTATTTTTCTTTTTGAAGTCTTAAGAAAGAAAGCTTGTTGGAGAGTCAGTGAACATGGTCAGGTTTGTATTTGATAAATGGAGAAACAACCAGAGAAAGTGGAAGTTACTTGGGCAAAGTTCACAGCAACCCTGAACTGAAGTTTCCTCCTCCTCCCCAGCCGGCCTTGGCGTCTCTCCTTACCCCTCACCAGCTGAGCGGACAATTGTGTCCAGGCGGACTAATCCCATTTGCTTGGCTGACTTCTGGCCTGTTTTATAAGAAGATTAAAATCTAGAAGCATCTAGAAAGGACTTACATATTAGGGATACCGTTTTATTAGAGTACATACAGCAATTTAGTAAAAGATAAAGTGATTTCTATTCCTTAAGCTCAGACCACTAAGTCAAATACTGCAAATATGATCTCCTCAGCTGATGGCAAGTCCACAGTGATACCAGGCCATCGTGCAAGGTGCCAGGCCAGAGCCCAGGGCAAGTGAAATCCATTTGGGCTCAGATGTTGTGCACTTGCCTCTGCAGTGCTGCTTTGAGCAGCTTACTTTCGTCACTCTGGTGTGTCCTACAGATGTCCTTGTCTCTGTATGACAGGAAATGTTGAAGGAAGCGTCTCCTATAGTTCTGATGTGAAATATCCCTACCGATAATCAAAACCTGAGCCAGGATGAGGTACAGACCAGTGGAGTTCGTAGATTCACAGATTCACAATTGTACCATTTTTGCTCTTTCATTTTTTTAAATCTGTAAACCTCTCCTCTGACCTATAACCTTTCAAGAAGAAAGGTTAGAAGAGCTTGATGTTTACCTAAGACATTGTCAGAGCCAGCAAGAAGGAAAGCAAAGTATCTAGTTAAGAACCACCAGTCACCTTTGCAGGAAGAGAAAGTCTAAATCAAGATAGTTCTGAAACATTTCAGAATTCCAAAGGACAAGAAAGACCAAATGGGAATAAAGAGGATTTTATTATGTGTACACATGACCCAGCTGAACCCATGTCCAAAGTGCTGGGTGACTGAGCAAAGGAAAGCTCCAGTTTTTATGCATTTAGCTGAAGGGAGGGTGGGCTTTCTGGTGACGCAGTGAGTGAGTTTACTGGAACAGGACAGGGGCAGACAGTTCAGTAGTTTAGCCTTGTAAGAAGACAATGTCTTAGGAATCATATGGGAACAGAGGTCATAAACTGTTTGCAGAACATAGCTGTTTACAGAGCATATGGTTCCTCGGCGCTACAAAACTTAATATGACCGCTACCTTATCAGTATCAAGGGGCGGTCAGTAGTTATGGGGAAGCCATGCAGGACCTGAGTGGGGAGCTGCTAGACTGCTCTCTGCTAGGAGAACTGATTTTCTTTTAAGTGCTGCTCTACTGCTATATCCCTTCCTTTACTAGGTCACTCAGCAAGAGGCAGATAGGGGAGGAAAGGAAGAAAGGGCATTTATTTCCACTGGCCACTCACCAGGGTGCTAACAAAATAAGGGGTGAGAATCTGATAGTGAGTTGGACTGATTCCTTCATGTATGAGATCTGACTGTGGATGAGGCATCTATTTATGCCTTTTCAAGATGTTCACTATTAGCTTCAGGTGGGAATACTGCAGTGTAAATTCCTATTTCATCCAGAAATGTTTTTTTTGTTTAAGTAGCTGAATTGTGACTCTCAAAAGATATGTCTACGTAAGGTAGGAGATTAGGGCATGGCAAGGAGGCGAAGAATGGACTGTGACATGTTGGTGACAGAGAGCTGGAAAGGACACTGGACAGGAGAGTGTGACCTATTAATTGTGGAGTGTTCCCAGCACAGAGGCATCTTCCCGGCCACTCTATCACTGTTCCCAGTGCAGAGGAGGCTTCCAGACTTTGGTACCACTTCTCCCAGCACAGAGGAGGGTTCTGGGCTGCCATAGCACTGTTCCCAGCACAGAGGAGGCTTCCAGGCCACTGTAGTACCAATCCCAGTGCAGAGGAGGCTTCCAGGCTGCCATACCACTGCTCCCAGTGCAGAGGCGGCTTCTGGACTGTGGTACCACTGCTCCCATCACAGAGGAGAGTTCTGAACTGCCGTAGCACTGCTCTCAGGACAGAGGAGGCTTCCGGACCATAGTACCATCACTCCCAGGACAGAGGAGGATTCTGGGCCACCGTACCACTGCTCCAGTACAGAGAAGGTGAGCTTCGTGGATGCCAGCAGCACACACACTGCACACATTCCTCCATCAAAATGAAAAGACACATAAACAAGTCTCAGAACCAGACCTCCAGATCACCTACAGCAACCCCAAAGGGAAACGAGAAGGAACACTCTGATACTCAACCACCTGGACTCCCTGAAGTAGCAATGAAAGATGATCTGGAAAAAATGAAATCAGAAATAATTTCTCAGATAACAGCAGAGATTGTGCCCATAGTGCAAGACATGATCAATAAATCTAGAGAGGAGCTGAGGAACATGATGGAATTCCAACATAGGAAACAAATGGAATCTATAAAACAGATGCAAAGAGATTTCCAGGAATTAAAAACTCCACTGAATGTCTACACAGCAGAATGAGCCAATGTGAAGAAAGAATTTCAGATATAGAAGATAAGATTTCAATTAGTGAACAGGAAAAGAAAAATTGCTTTAAAATTGTAAGGGACCACAAGAAAGCAATCCAGCAACTGCTAGATGATGCAAAGAAGAATAACAAGACTGATTCGAGTCAACGAAGAAACAGGAGAGAGTGCAGATGACATAAAAAAACTGTTCACAGAAGTGATGGCAGAAAACTTCCCAAGAAGGGGAAAAAAACTTGACATACAGATAAGTGAGGCATATAGGACTCCAACCCGCCTTGATCAAAAAAAATCTATGCATAGGCATATAGTTGTTAAGATTCCAGAAACCCAACTGAAGACCAAAGTTCTACAAGCAGTTAAAGAAACAAATCACATACAAAGGAAAGCCCATCAGAATCACAGCAGACTTCTCAATGCAAACCCTCAAGGCAAAAAGAGCGTGGAGTGATGTATTCCAAGCCCTAAAGGAAAACAGCCTCCAACCCAGATTGGTGTACCCTGCAAAATTATCTTTCAAAATTGATGGAGAAATAAGATACTTTCATGACAAAGAGCACTTTAGGAACTTCATGAATACCAAACCAGCACTCCAAAAACTTTTAGACAATATCCTAGGAAAAGACAATGAGTATCACAAGCCCAGGAAACAGCAGAACGAATCGGTCAGGCACAACAAGAAATTAAATGCAAAGGGGGAGAATCCAACAAAAAGAAAAAGTCATGACAATGATAAGTCAATACATATAAGTTATAACCATCAATGTTAATCATCTCAATTCACCAATCAAAAGAAATAGACTGGCAGAATGGGTCAAGAAGCAAGATCCAACAATATGCTGCATACAAGAAACATACTTAATTCAAAAACAAACTCATAGATTGAAAGTTAAAGAGTGGAAAACAATACTCCATGTGGCAGGAACCCGAAAAAAGAGAAGGACTAGCTATCCTCTTCGCAGATCAAGTGGATTTCAAACCAACACTGATTAAGAGAGACAAAGAAGGACACTACATCCTTGTAAAGGGAACAATCCAAGAGGAAGAGATGACAATCAAAAATATCTATGCACAAAACACTAGTGTGCCCAACTATATAAAACAAATACTAACAGACATGAAAAGTCATATGTGCACTAATACAATAATAGTGGGGGACCTCAATACCCCACTGTCACAAATAGATAGATCAACTAGACAAAAAATAAGTAATGAAATACTAGAACTCAACCAAACTCTTGAGCAAATGAACTTAACAGATATTTACAGAGTGTTCCACCCCACAAAACCAGAATACACATTCTTTTCAGCTGCACACGGGCCATTCTCCAAAATAGACCACAGACTCACTCATAGAACATGGTTAAATAAGTGTAAAGGAACTGATGTTATCCCATGTATATTATCAGACTATAGTGCGATGAAATTGGAGATCAATATCAAAAGAAACTGCAAAAATTTCGTAAACACATGGAAATTGAACAACATACTTCTGAATAACCAATGGGTCACAGAGGAAATTAAAGAAGAAATCAGACAGTTCCTTCAATTAAATGACAATGCCAGTACAACATATCCGAATCTATGGGACACAATGAAAGCAGTCTTACGAGGGATATTCATAGCAGTGAATACTCATATTAGGAAAACAGAGCAAGCTCAATTACACAACCTGATGCTGAACCTCAAGCTTCTAGAAAAAGAAGAGCAGGACAAAACCAAAGCTCATACAAGGGAGGAAATTATTAAGATCAGAGCAGAAATCAATGCAATGGAGACTAAGAGAATGATACAAAAAAATCAATGAAGGGAGTTGGTTCTTCAAAAGAATAAACAAAATTGACAAACCCTTAGCGAACCTTATCAGAAAAAGGAAAGAAAAGACCCAAATCCATCCAATTAGGAATGAAAAGGGTGAAATTACAAGGGACCCAGCAGAAATTAAGAGGATGATCAATACCTACTTTGAGAACCTATATGCTAATAAGATGGAAAACACAGAAGAAATGGACAGATTCCTAGATACGTATGAATTCCAAAGTTGAACAAAGAAGACCTAAAAATTCTAAACAACCCAACATCAATCAATGAAATTGAAAATGTAATTAAAAACTTACCAACTAAGCAAAGCCTGGGTCCTGATGGCTTCGCTGCTGACTTCTACAAGACATTTAGAGAGGAACTACTGCCACTACTGTTTAAACTCTTCAATGAAATTGAAAGGGAAGCAATACCCCCAAAAATCATTCCTGGAAGCAAGCATCGCTTTGATCCCCAAAGCAGAGAAAGACCCAACCGAAAAAGAGAACTATAGGCCAATCTCACTAATGAACATAGATGCAAAAATCCTGAATAAGATATTGGCAAATAGAATACAGAAGATCATCAAGTAGATCATACACCCTGACCAAGTGGGATTCATCCCAGGGATGCAAGGATGGTTCAACATACGCAAATCAATCAATGTAATACACTAGATCAATAGAGCCAAGAATGAAAACAATATGATCATCTCAATCGACGGAGAAAAAGCATTTGACAAAATCCAACATGCATTTATGTAAAAACCCTACAAATATTGGAATAGATGATCTCTACCTCAATCTGATGAAAGCCATCTATGAAAAACCAACAGCCAATATCATACTAAATGGTCAAAACCTGAAATCCTTCACACTAAAATCAGGAACAAGACAATGATATCTTGTTCACTATCACCACTCTTGTTCAATATAGTTTTGGAAACATTAGCCACAGCAATTAGACAACAGAAAGAAATAAAAGGAATAAAGATAGGAAATGAAGAAGTCAAATTTTCATGATTTGCAGGTGACAAGATACTCTATATAGAAGACCCCAAGAATGCCATGAAAATCTTCTAGACTTAATTACCAAATTCAGTAAAGTAGCTGGTTACAAGTTCAACATACAAAAATCAATAGCTTTCCTCTACATGAACAACAGACTCACTGAGACAGAAATAGAGCAAACAATTCTTCCTTTCACAATAGCATCCAAAAAACTGAAATACCTAGGAATCAACCTGATGAAAGAAATCAAAGACCTCTTCTCTGAAAACTATAGCACTCTGAAAAGAGAGATTGAAGATGATATCAGAAGATGGAAAGACATCCCTTGCTCCTGGGTGGGAAGGATCAACATAGTGAAAATGGCCATACTTCCAAAACTGCTATATAGATTTAATGCAATTCCAATTGAAATCCCAGCAGAATACTGCACAGACCTTGACAAAACAATTCAAAAATTCATTTGGAACAGAAGAGACCCAGAATAGCAAAAGCAATTCTAGGTAACAGAGACATGGCAGGGGGTATCACAATCCCCAACTTGAAACTATACTACAAAGCTACTGTGATGAAAACAGCATGGTACTGGCAAAAAACAGACCTGAGGACCAGTGGAACAGATTAGAAGATGCAGAAACAACACTAGACACACTCAGCCACCTCATCTTCAACAAAGGAGCCAAACACTCTCACTGGAGGAAAGATAGCCTCTTTAATAAATGGCGCTGGAAAAATTGAGTTTCAACTTGGCAAAGATTAAAACTAGACCTGTATCTTGCACCATGTACTAAACTAAAATTGAAATGGATTAAGGATCTAAATATTAAAACAAAAACACCGAACCGGCTGGAACAGAGGTTCAGTAGAACTCTTGAAGACATTGGTGTAGGAAAAGATTTTATGAACAAAACCTCAGCTGCCTGTGAACTAGCACAAACAATCAACAAGTGGGATCTCTTATTAAAAAGCTTCTGCACTGCAAGAGAAACCACCAACAGAGCTAAGAGACAACCTACAATGTGGAAAAAATTTTTTAGCAGCTGTACCTCAGACAAAGGTCTACTATCTCGAATCTACAAAGAACTTTAAAAAAATCAGACCTCCCAAATTTAAAGACCCAATCCAAAAATGGGCATCTGAAATGAACAGACATTTCTCAGACAAAGAAGTAGAAATGACAAATAAACATGTGAAAAAATGTTCAACATCCCTGGTCATTCGAGAGATGCAAATGAAAACAATGCTGAGATTCCACCTCACCCCAGAAAGAATGGCTGCTATCATGAAATTAACCAATAACAAATGTTGGCTGGGCTGTGGGGAAAGAGGAACCCTGCTCCACTGCTGGTGGGAGTGTAGACTGGTGCAAGCACTGTGGAAATCAGTGTGGGGATACCTCAAAGAACTAAGATCAGAGGTCCCATTTGACTGAGCTATTCCCCTGCTGGGTGTCTTCTCCAAAGAATTAAAAGAACTATACCATAGTGATATATGTGCACCCATGTTCATAGCAGCACAATTTGTAATAGCTAAAACTTGGAAGCAGTCCAATTGCCCATCAACTGGAGACTGGATAAAGAAAGTGTAGAGGGTTATTTTAAATAAAATGGAGTACTACTCAGCCATAAAAAATGAGACATTAGAGACATTTATAGCTAAATGGATGCACATTGAAGCAATACTCTTAAGTGAAATAAATAGGACACACATGTATAAATACCAAATAGTTTCTGTAGTGTGAGAAACTGAAAGGGTAAATAAGGACTAAAAGGTATAATAGATAATGTGACATAGGAAGAAAAGGGGCAAAGGGGAAGGAGAAGTGGAGGGGTAGGGAAAAGGAAAGAAGGGAATGGAATTAATATGAGAAAATGAAAAAATGGAAACAAAGTCTCTGTAAATAGGGAGGGGTGGAGGAGTTGAAGGGAGGGCAGGGGAAAGGGGAAAAATAAGAACCAAGAGAGATTATGTAAAGGTGCAAATTTCCAATGATGATGTCATTATATTGTATCCCTAAAATGTACCAATAAAATAAAATTTTTTTTTAAAAATCCTGGAGCATTGTCAAATCCAGGCCAGAGCGGCTTCCATCAGCCCAGATCTGATGTTGGAAGGAAGATGGGAAACATGGCGGCTGTTGGCCTCATGGCCGCTGTCTCCTTAGTCTTCCAGTGACCTGCTCTGCGTGCAGGGCATATTTTCTCTCTTCTTTGCACTTCTACTTCTTCTTTTCTCTCTTCTTTTTCACATCTGCTTTCTTTCTTTCGTCTTCATGAAACAGCTTTGTCCATTGGCTGTCTCTGTCCAAGCCTTTGAACAGCACAAGAGCCTGGAACCACAGACACCTTGATCTGAAACTTGCCCAGGGCAGAGACACCTGAGCCTGCCACACCAATCTCAGGCTGTGAAAGGGTAAATTTCTGTTGTTTGAAGACACAGGTTCATGGTAGGTTGTATTGCAGAAGACCAATACACTTGCCCTCATAAGAAACCATGGTGACTCAATCAAGCCAGGAAAGGGAGTGTGGCAGTTAATTGTGGCTGTCAACTTGACTGATTGGAGAGATGCCTAGAAAATGGGCAACACTCACTTTGGGGCATGTCTGCGAGGGGTTTCTAGAGAAGGCTGACAAATGGGCCAGCAAACAGAGAGAGAAAGACCCATTCTGGATGCAGAAGACACCATCTAATAGGCTGGAACCAAAAAATAGAAAAGGGGGAAATGCACATGTACTGCCCACCCTTGTGGAATGGCTGAGTTCTTCTACTTCTGCTACCTGCAGATGCCAGACACAGGTTCTTTGGCCTTTGAATGAAGCCCTCCGGGGGCTTCCAGGGCACCAGCCTCCAGCAGGGTCTTCAGCATTGTCCACCCTCCTGTTCTGAGGCTTCCAGCTTCCAGGACTGAGGAGCGCTCGGTATCCGAAGCTCTCCAGCCTGCAGACGGGTGTGGTGAAACTATCTAGACTCTGATCCAGCAGTCGTTCTAGCAACCCCCCTCTTAAAACTAAATACATCTTAGTGGTTCTGTTTACCTGAAGTATCTCAAGATGGAGATAAAATTTTGTTAACAGCTCTTACAGATATGGAAACTGAGACACAAATACATGGTTATCTCTGTCTCAGTGATGAGCTAGCGACCATGGAGTTCTTCTGATCCCTACCTAGTGCTATGACTAAGTCACCTATCAATGGAAAGGTGATCTCCCAGGCCTTGTTTTCCCCAGCATCCAAAGGCTCAGCCCTTGACTAGAGCACACAGAACCTTCTGGATGGAAGCTCAAAAGGCAGGAACTGGGTTTTTTTTCCTGCGATAGCCCAAGTACCTTGCATAGGATGCAAATATAGTGGTTACACAACAGAGACCACTGTTTAAACCTAGCTTGGCAGGGTGTGTGGCCAACCAGGTTTGGGCTCTTCCATGGGAGGTCACTAACAGAGCTGTGGAGGCCCCACCCAGATGGCTCTCTGAGCTAAGTTCCGACCCTCAGGACCTCCTTCAGCTGTGGCAGTCAACAAGCCTTTATGCCCCAGGGAAATGCCTGGCTGTTGGATTCACGAGCCCTTCCTCTCTGAGCCTCGTGCCAGTGCAGACATTCCATGGTGTTCCCGGCCCGCTAACCAACGGCCTGCTAACCTGTGTGTTCATTCCCTTCCTACTACACTGCTGTGTGGAGCCAGGGCCACATTACCATGGAAAAACATTGAATCTGTTCCGATTTCCCTGGTGAGCGATTTTTAAGCCCAAGTACTCTTGCTTGTAGGTTGTTTTCTTGTAACACAGCTCCCAACTGGGAAGACCTGACCACAAATCTTGAGGTTGTGGTTGTGAACCTCTGATGTTTACAGCAGCTGCATGCTCTGCTCCTGATACCAGGGTGCCGACCATTCCAGGGGCAGACTGTCAGCTGCTGCTGCTGCCGTGGGAAGGCTCAGACGCGCAGGCTCAAGGACCCTGGCGGGTGTCCTGTGACAGACACCAGGCCAGAAGAGGCCACGCCAACCCACTCAGGGTAGGAAAACCAACCTGTCTGCGATGCTGTAGGGGGGCCAGGAAAACCTCAGCTGCCCAGGGAACACTGCTGATGCCCGCGTGACCTGTAGTCATCCACAGAGCTGGGGGAGGAAATGGTGGTTGGAAGAAACTCACTGAAACCTCTAGGGCTTGGATTTATACTCTGCTAGTACAAATGGGCTGCTACCACCATGCCAACCCACAGACTACGTAGGGCAGAGGAGAGAGGAGAGAGGAGAGAGGAAACCTCTCTGGGTCAAGGCATTTAAGCACACTGGAGAGGCGAAGCATGCAGGGAAGATCTTTGTGAGCATACTGTCCGTGCCTCTTCCCTGGAGCTCTCCCTGTGGGTCCTCCTGCTAGAGGCAGAAACGAGTGCCAGTGACCCTGTGCAGGCATCAGTCCATCAGCAAACCTTTATTACACCTGCCGTACAGGAAGATTCAGTGATGCTCCGGGGGTCTCTAACAACAGTCAGTGGTGTCCATGTACCCCATCATCAACCCCTTCATCAGCCCCAGCTACTGAAATCGCACACATCCTCAAGGCCATGGCAAAGGCCACCTCCTGTGAGGCCACTTCTGATGCCCCCAGCCTCATCCTCACCAACACTCTGAATTTCTTGTATCATTTTGTTTCTACCTCTGTGACGATGCACCACATGTGCTTTGGAGAAGTTGTTTTCAAGAGTTGGGTTCCCAGCCCGGTGTAAACCGTCTGATACCATCACTGTTCATCCCGACAGATCCTGAGATGGTCAGCATGACCCCCACCTGCACAGCAGATGCCCCAAGGCAATTATGGGCAAGGCGTGTGTGCGGAGAGGCAGAGGTTGGGAATGATGAAGAAGAACGCTGGGGATGAGCTCCTGTTCTGCTCAGGAGCAGAGGGCCTGCTGAGCGTGCTCGAGGCCCTGGGTTCAGCCCCCTTACTGGAAATGAGTAGAGGAGGGAGAAAAGAGGAGGAGGGAGGAAGGGAAAGGAGAAGAGGAAGTAGAAGAACAACAACAACGACAAGAAACACACTCACACAAAGAGCCCTAAGACAAAGCAATGAAAACAGGAACCTCATGCACAGCATACAGGCCTCCAAAACAAATTTGTTGTACAGATACCAGAACATTTTGCTTATTTATATTGTAGGCCAGCTTCCGAAGCAGCCACTTCTCCCAAGAAGAAAGGAAGCCCTGGGTCAGGAGCTGGGCAGCCTGAACTACGCTTCTGCCATGTGCTGGCCACTAGGACTCAAGTTCCTATCAAGTTAATTAATTTGACTAAATCATCTCTATAGTTTCACAACTTTGTGAAAACACGTCATTTTTTATCACATCTTCTATGTTAAAAATGTCCCTTAAGTCATTAGGGGAATATATATATATAATGAGCTCTCTCTATATATGAGCTCTTCGCATTAGAAAAAATATATATCATTTTCTGTTTTCTTCTGACATGTTTCTTACCAATTTTAATATTTCTAATTAGGATATTAAATCTCTACTTTGTATCTCAAAGAGAAATACCTGCCTCAAAGTTTTTAAAATAGATTTAAGGGAATGTCTCACTGGAAAAAGATTTTAACTAGATTAAATTGATTTAGTAGTTTAATATCTCAGCCTCTGGAAGGAAAAAAAGTAAATATATAAACCCATGTCAACCAACATTGGATCAATATTTCCCTCATCCTCAGCAGAGTGAAAATAAATATTATTATAATAATAGTAGCATAATAAATACAATAAAGGGAATAAGAATAACACTAGAATAGTAGTTTATGTCTATTATTGCTGTTTGAGTCATAATATTATTGGGGGGGTACTGGAGATCGAACTCGGGACCTTGCGCTTATGAGGCAGGTGGGGAACCACTGAGCTAAATCCCCAGCCCCTATCATATGTTTTATTTCATTACCTGTAGTTTATTTTTTGTTCAAGTTCTGTACTAAGTAACCTTTAATGCAACTGTTTTTATCTCCAAATAAATCTATGAGCAGTAATGACATGAATATCACCTGAGTAATGAAAATAAACAATTTCTGGCTTTAAAGTTGGCCATTTGTACTTGGTGAGTATCAGGGGCAGAGGGTGGGTGGGAAGAAAAGGGAATTGTGTAAAAGCAGAACCTAAACTCTTTTATGTCCTAGGGATCCATTACTTGCAGGTTTTGTTAAAGGCATAGTTTGTAAACATGGAGTTATGCTCAACAGTAGGGGGAAAAAGATGTTTTATTCATCTAGCCTGAATATTTAAAGTATGAGAGGCGAGATCTCATGTTCTTGCATACAATATGGTGGTTTGCCACTTTTTTGTGAATTGGAGGCTGAGCAGGAGATATGATAATCATAGCATACCATGTAAAATGTTACTATCAAAAACCATGAATCAACATTGTTTTTGTTGGCTTTCCATTACTGTAACAAAATACCTGAGATAGTTAACTTTAAAAAGGAAAGGTTTACGCAGGATCACAGTTGTGGGGGCTTCAGTCTATGCTCACTTCACCTTGTTGTTTGGGCCTGTGGTGAGGCAGCACAGCACGGCAGAAACACATGGCCAAGGAAGCCTGTTCAAGTCACAGCTGAGAATGAAAATGAGAGAGAATAGAAGAGGGAACACCCCACGATCCTCTTTGCATCCTACAATCCTCTTTAAGGACACGCCCTCGATCACCTAAGACCTCCTATTACACCGCCCTCTTAAAAGTCCCACCATCTCCCAATTCTTCCTCGGGCTGGGGAACAGCAGGAGACACTTATCCAAAACACAGCAAATATAAATACTGTCATCCACGATCATGCTCACGAAATTCTACTAATTATCCTATAGTGGACTGCAATGCAGAAAGCCTCCTGTTGTGAAGCCAAATGCAATTCATCAATAACTCATATTTTGTGATTCCAGATGTAGTCACGTGTTAGTGTATTCCTCTGCCCACCTCAGCAGAGGCTAGCTGCAGGTGTAAGAGGTTGGTGTACAAGCTTCTTGCAGTTCCAGCTGCCTGGGTTGAGAGGTGAGCTCTTTGGGCTTATGTCACTGATGTCATGTCGCCTATACAACTCTTCTGTAGGTGCACAATGTCTTTTGTAGGATGGTGAGAACCTAGCTGCTTGCTTTGGGAGATATATTATCATCAGACTATCACCAAGCTCTTGGACGGACGGTGAGATTGATGCATTATTGATAAAGTAGGGTTATTAAGCTCACAAAAAATACTAGAATTGTTGATTCTGGAGTGAGAGCTACTTTCTAAGGGAAGAGAAGGAAGATTTCATTCTTTGAGAAAACTATAAATCTTTGAGTTGGATAAATAGGAAACAAAAGAAAGATTGGCTCTGATTTCTGTATGGTTGCAGACACTAACCAAGGCCTCGAAAACGTAAGTGTTCTGGTGGAAGAGTATCCCCCTTACGGGCTGTTTTACCCAACTTGGGTCCCAGCAGTCAATTTTCTTGCTGACCCACTGAGAACAGACTGGTGAGCCCTGAAATGCCACTGCACCAGGGGCCACCCTTGGCCTCCTAGCTTAGCTCACCCTCGATTCCAGGGACCATCGAATGAGAGATCCATGGATCTCCTGTGATGTGTGCCCTGGCTTTCCCATGTGTCTCAGTGTGCAAAAACTGTACCTTGATAAAGATTCAGGAGCAGAAGCCAGCCGCTCCGTGCTAATCTGAGTAACTCAGCTCTAATGCTTATTGCAAATGTCACCGCCTGCTCTTTGGAGTCCTTTTTCAAGCCAGTTCCTACCCCACTAAGATTAGGAACAAGTATGCAAACAAATGGGACCAGGACGAGGACTGCACTGACAGGGATGCTGTGGCTCTGAGGTCTTCAGTGCTCTTGGACCATGCCATCAGTTTTGCATTTCCAAGGCTTTGCTTTTCTCCGTTTCCATCCAGTCTGCAGTCTTTGGCTCATTTGCTGATACTTTTGCTGTAACCCAGGTACAGTCAAGGTGTAGTGCCCAGGCCAATTTCTTTCTTCCCCTCAAATCCATATTTCCTACTTAGAAATCCTGCCAGACTTGCTGAAGTTGACGCCTCAGAGAAATTCGTTCTTCAACTCAAAGTTCACCATACTCATGTCCAGGGAGGTCTCTTCCTTACCTGATAGAGGAGAATCCTGGGTCCACACATGATTGGAAAGCCTTACTGATCATTTACTTATAATTATATTTAAAGCCAACCTGAAAAACGTGGGAGCGTTTTTGGGTTTTTTGTTTTGCAGATCTGCTTCTTGCAGCCTGAAAAATCTACAGTTTCTGCCCGTGTGGATTTTCTTTCCACACTGGGAGCCACACAGCAGAATTATACTCCTTCGTCAAACAAAAGAATAGAGGACCCATTATGTTGGTTTTTCAAAACAGGAAGCTGGGGTTAGGGATGGGAAGGTCTGGGTTACCGAGTGAGGGGTTCCGGGGACGTCGCCCCATGGGCTAGAGGCCAGAGCTGGGAAGGCAGAGCCCACTGCCCTGCAAGCTTTCTGGAAGCCTGGCCCATGCTGGACTGGCCAGCTGCACCTTCGCCCCTCTCGGGACAGGCCTGGCCCCCACATCCGGCACAGGGCCCAGCTGCAGCGGAATCGCTCTGCTTCCGGTGCCCTGAGAATTGACATAACCATGGGGAAGGATCCCAAACGCCCTTCACCAAGCCCTCTCCATGGGCCTCCAGCCCCACGTAGGTGGGCCTGACCGCAGTAGAGGCTCGGCGTCCCTTATGAGGACCGCAGCAGGAAGAGGGTCCAGAGCGAGAGATCAGACAATGAGAAGGCGGGGAACGGAAACCCTTCTCCTCCTTGGCCAACGATCCTTCCTCTTGGTGAACGCGGCTACCACTTCCTGTTGTAGCTTTGGCTCCAAAGACTACAAAAACTCGTCCAAAAGGCCACAAGGAGGTCCCCATTTGAAAAACCCATCGTGTCCCTGATGCTGAGACGCGAGCCAGAGTGGCCTAACCTCAGCCTCACCTTGGTAATGAGGAGTTGGCTTGCACAGACTGTGCGGGCTCGTTAGGAGGCTGAACAATCGCAGATCTTCAGAAAGGGCCTTGGGGGCCACCCACGCCAGACATGAATCATCTGCGTGTGGATCACACACATCCCAGCAGCAGTGCCTCCCGCCCACTGGCTTCAGCGGGGACCAGGCTCTGGAAGAGGACGGGGTCTTCCATCTGCTGCGGAGAGCATGTATCTCTCAGGAGAAGCGGGCAGGCTTCCACTTCCTTCAGAATCCTTCCTGCTGACCAACCAAAAACTGGTGAAACTGCCAGCCCCTGGCTTCCTAACCTACTACTCCGCGTTACCTACCACAGCCCAGGGACCAGGGAGAGCAGCAGAATTATTACAGAGCGTCCCAGAGCCCATGTTTACCTGTCAATTTTCCCATCAAAGACTACTCACGGTAGACCCTTACAATATGGGATTTCTGCCAGTTTTTATCCTGACTTTTAAAGGAGGTCACATGCTGAAAAAAGTTGGAACCTATGTCAAAAGTCACCAAGAGAAATCAGAAATCCATTCTGCCCTGAGCAATTTAGATAGCCCGGCAGTACTGGGGTGCCCACAGCCCTCCGAGTCACAGCACCCAAACCCTGTCCCTGCACAGAAATACATTGTTTAATTATTTTTAGAGGAAAGCCAGGATGCTACTTTCCAATTCCAGAAATACAGATTTCAAGCTATAGGCCCAACTGATTTATTCCGTGATCTTTGCCACTAAAGAATGCTAAGATAAACTTAATTCGATCATAAGGAACTTATATCCCCAACAAGCATAACTGCTTTCAACGCTGGGAAATAAGGTGTAGTTTGTCAGGTTAAAAATAAAAAGTTTCTGTATATTAATAATACAAAAGCACAGAGCTTTCTTCATGTGGCTGTGAAAGAATTTAATTATCTCCTATTGTGTCGAGCTGCGGATTAACCTCAATTTTCAGAAGCTCTCAGGATTCAGGAGTGAGGGTTTGAGCTCCTTCCGAGAAAAGCCCCCTAAATCCTGTACTACCGCTTCGTGAAGGATCCTAGGGTCCTCGTTGCATAGCAACCCGCCCCACTAAGGCAGCAAGACGGAGTGCCCGGAAAGTCTAAGAACACTGAGACCAGTGTATGGAACACTGTGTGAGGATTAAACACTGGGCATCTGATCAGAGTCCATGACATTAACTCAGGGGCTTAGGCAGATTGTAGGGTGGTGCTATGCTACATAGCCACTTTTGGCAGATTCAGGAAAAATGAGATTCGGGGGAGCATTTTAATTAATAGAATCAGCTGCCAGGTCGCCTCTTAAGGTCTCCATCAGGCCTGGGTGGGTCCCTGCCACTCTCTGGTGTCATGTAGCCTCAGCTTGCATCACAGGCGACGTGTTTGGTGTGAGGCCAGAAGCATGGAGTGCCACAGAGTGGGAACGAGGCAGTGAGGACTGCAGGGCGGGTCTGAGAGAAGGGCGCAGTGGGACCCTCTGGATACTGCAGAAGGTAGCTGTGCCAAATGCTGCGAGCCCTTTCAAGCTAAGAAGAACTTGTTTCCCCAATAAAGGGAGACTCGGAAGGAAAGGAATCTCGAAGGTGTCTCCCCAGGCCTCCGGCCTCTCCCTGACGACGCACCTGCCATCCCAGGAGCCTGAACCCAGTGTCCTGGAGGGAGGCCCCACAGCACCCTGGGAGGAGGCAGAGAATGTGGCCAGATGGACGGTCACGGCAGAGATGCAGGGTTGACTTTGACTTGACAGGTCTGCTACATGCCTCTTTTTAAAATTTATTATTTTATCAGGAGCTTTGCAGTACAGAATGAATACACCCATCATACAGTTGGTACATGCACATATGGGATCTGAATCCTTTCCAGCTCCCCTCCTGCAAGCCACATGCTCCTTGGACACCATAGATGGGAAGCTCTGAACCTGTTGTTTATTGCAGATGGGAACAACCCCATCATTGGAGCCTGTTAGTAACCACCCTCCCTGTCCTAAGGATGAAAGAAAACATGAAACATGCAATGGAGAGACGTAGAAATACCAGAGTGGTGCAGAGGACAGCCAGCTTTGTCTACAAACTGTGAAAGAAGGGTCCCCTCCTCCAGGGTCTGCTCATGCTGCTCACTGCACGGTAACCACGTTTGCACAGCCTTCCCTGTGCACAGGGCAGCTGCAGGGGCCAGGGCGTGTCTGCAGCAGGGGACCCGTGTTCCCGGGGCCTTATGCATGCCTGGGCGCAGTCGGAACCCAATAAGTGCTCTTCAATGGCCAGGCTCCAAAGGGCGTGGAGTGGGGTTAGCCTAGAAGATTGGGAGAACGAAGATGTCTCGTCTGTATGTTCCCAGGAACTGCTTTGAGTTGGCAGAAATGTGAAGGCAGAATTTCCCCACAGACAAAGAAGGTCGAAGTTTGGATTCCTGTGTCCCTGAAGTCTGCTCAACAACCTTCCCCAACGCAGACGCCATCTCAGCTTGGGGTGGGTAAAGACCCACTGCTTCAGGTGGGAGTGGGGCTATGCTTGCAGGCCCCCTCTCCCACTCCGGCAGAAAGGAATTCAGTGGGACAGGAGAGGCTACTTCATCACCCAGCCCTGCCCCCTGAAATTGCTTCTGTTGGGACAGGGACTCACCCCAAACAGGCACAGCTCCTCCAGCCCATAGATTCAACCACCTCTGGATTGAAAATATCTGAAAAAACAAATTGCAGCTGCACTGAACATGTGCAGCCATTGTGTCTTGTCACTGTCCCTTAAGCCTTACAGGACAAGAGCTGTCTCCAGGGCATGGCAGCGTGTCAGGTATTGTAAGTCATCCAGTGATGGCTTCAGTAATAGGAGATTGCATGCAGGTTGCATGCAAATACCATAACTTTATACAAGGAGCTTGCACATCTGTGCATTTTGGTATCCTGAGGGTGGGAATCCTGGAACCAAACTTCATCAGATTCTAAGAGAAGACCATAGGGGAGTGTGGTGGAAATACATGTATGTGAATAAATACATGCATATATTTCTTTATATACTTATATAATAAACATGCAAGTTATTTAGTTTATATATTACATATATATTATGCATATATATATATATACACACATACATAGTCTCAAGATGTATGTGTTTGTTTGTTTTGTGTTTTTTTTGGTACTGGGGATCAAACTCGGAACCTTGTGCTTGCAAGGCAGGTGGTGGAACCACTGAGCTAAATCCCCAGCCCAAGATGTATGTCCTTGTATATCTTTTCAAGATTTAGCCTATGAAAACCCATTCTCCTTTCTATTTTTCAAAAGTATTTTCCAAAGGAAATTTAATTTCATAGAGGTTTTGTTTCTAAGTGGGAGGCTGGACCATACAGTAGAAGACATACTTTTTGATAATTAGCTTTTGTTCTAGTAACTAAAATTCTAAGGGGAGTTTCTTATTTACTTTTGACAGAATAGCTCAAAAGATGAGTTTCTCCTGAATTCCAATGGTCTTACTGGTGTCAGCTTTGGTCCACAGTTTGATGCTGTCGTTCGTAGATGGACAAGGTAGGTTTTCTATCTTCAGCTGAAATGCTACGATATAGGAAAGTTCTGGAAGGTTTCTGGGACAACTGTCCAGGTAAGCATTACAGGTAGGTAAACACAAAGAGGAAAGATGTTCTCTCCAACTTTACCAACCACTCGCAGGCCTGCCACCGTATGGACGCCAGAGTGCCAGCTGCTCTGCGTGCATTTACTGTTCCACTGTAAACTCTCCTTGGCTGAGCCATTTTCTTTGGGTTCTCTAGGTGTAGAACATTTTCCACAGTAGCTTCAATGCTGTCCTTCAACTCTTTGTTCCTTGGGTCTCCCTCCCAGTGATGCCTCTTTCTTACCTCCCATAGGATTCACTCATTTGTTCATTTATTCCTTCCATAATTGAATGACTAAGAGAGACAGGGGTCGCTGCTCTCATGGACTTGATATTCCAGTAAAAGGCAGCAATTAGTGAATATAGCAAAAATGTATTATTGCAAGTTTACTGCGCTATGAGGAAAAGGTAATTTAACTGACTCCAGGACAAAAATATGTATCCTCTTATGGAAATGGTAAAAGACGCAGTGCTGTTGACGAGCGTTGGTGGAGCAGGAACGCACTAGCTGTGATTCATGGGCATCTCTGGTCCCTGGAGCAGCCCCGGCTGATGTGTCTTCTGGTCCCAGGCTCCCAGACCCACTGAGTGCCTCTTTCCAGCCAGCACTTACGTGTGCTTGAGGCAGCTGCTCACCCCCGGGCTTCAGGATGGAAACCCGGGAGTGGAGCAAGGGCAGCCCCTTCTCAGCGCCAGTCATCCTCACCTGCGGTTCTTTGCATGGCCTTGGGCAGAGGCTGCCTTTCCTTCCTGCCCTGGTCAGGGAGTTTACAGACCCACCCACAGCCTGGGAAGAGGGCAGGAGTGTGTCATGGTCAGGATCACGGCTTTGCCACAGGACGATGTGCTCAATGTGCAGACGCTGTCTGCTGCACAGGAGCCCAGCCGGGGAAGCCCAGCCCTGATGTGCTGACATGCTCGGGCCCTAAGGAGACACAGCCCAGCATGCACTGATTTAATATCTGCCCACAGCGTGTCAGGCCCAGGAGGGCGCGTGTGGCTTTCACTAGCGGTGCACTAAGCATAATAGGAAAAATACAAAGCCCCAAGCAAGCTGGGTGTGCCTGCTACTGTGGAACTGGCCCGGAACTGAGGAAAGCTAAGAAATGGTGCCTGTAAATAGGAATTCACAGCAGAGGGCACATGCTAGAGTTTCGTCCCTCGTTATGCTTTAAGTTAGGGGTTTGTCTTAGCTTTTCTGTTGTGTAACAGGATACATGAGACTGGGTGATTTATACAGAAGAGGGTCCATCTAGCCTGCAGTTCTGGATGCTCAAAGCACAAGAGTGTGGTGCTGACATCACACTTCAGCGTCTGCCCTAAACCATATTGCAAACAAACAGAAAAGGGCAGTGATGTAGCTCAATGGTAGAGTGTTTGCCTAGCCTCTGCAAGGCCCCAAGTTCAATCCCCAGTACCACCAAGAAAGAAAAAAGAAAGGAGAGGAGGGGAGAACAGAAGAGACGAAGAGGTGTCCAGGAGATCGTTACAATAAGCCGTGCCTGTGGTACTGACCCAGGCACTCCCGGGAGACGACATTAATCTGTTCCCGAGGCCCCATCTCCAGGCCCCAGGCCCCTCACTGAGCACTGCCTCCCAATGCTTCGGTGTTGAAGAACTGAACCTCGGTGTGAGTTCTGGTGGTGACAAATCTTATTCACCATCGAAACATCCAATGCACTGCACAGAATTAACATCTTTGCAAATGGGCAGCTCTGCCCTTGCCAAGTACATAGAGGGTTAAGTTCATTGAAGACGGGAGTTTCTTCTACATCGCTCCTGAATGCTAGGCACAGGTGGTGTCATTTCTGTTTCTGCTCGTTAAGCACGTTTACTGAGACATCTTGAGCTTTGACGTTGGAGGTGACCCATCCAACGCTGAGGTGGGGACTGCCGAGTGCTCAGCTGGTAGGGTGTCATGTGACTGAGTGGATGGATGGGTCGACGCCTTGGATTTCTTCTGTCCCTGCCAGAATAATAGCTGATTGGCAGAGGAGAGAAGGTACACCACAAGCCCCGATTCCTTCTCACAGACGTGAGTCAAAGGAGGATTGAGAGGTGAAGAAACATGTCTGAGCCAACCTTGGGAGCACACTGCAGAATCGTTCAAGATGTGGTCCTAGTAATGTAAGCTGTTTGTCACATATGGAACCTCAGCGCTTCAAAGCTTATTTCCTTTCCAAAGCTTATTTCCGGTCCACCTCAAATTCGTATGGAAAAGCCTTAGCCCCACTTCCAATAAGTGGCCTAAGTGGGAAATAGTACCAGTGTGGTGCATACATATTAATTAAGAGGAAGTCACGCTTGAGGATGGTGACCCCGTACTGTGGTAGGATATCCATACTAACGGGGAGTTTGAAGATACACACACTAAGAATACCACAGAGTGATGCTGCTTCCAGCCAACAAGCACCAAATTTGCCAGCAAAGCACCAGAAGATGGACAAGGGATGTGGAACTAATTCTCTCTCACAAGCACCCGCAGAGGGAAATAACCCTACCACAAGCACTGTGATCTCAGACTGCCACTCTCCAGAACTGTGAGACAATCGATTTCAGTAGTTTAACCCTGTTAGTTGGTGATATTTGTTATGAGAGCCCTAGCTAACTAACAGCCAAGTGCTGAGCCTGCAGTTGCCTATGGCAAAGCAGGCATTTATTCTCTTTCCTGTCAGGCACATTGGCACGATAACAACACTTAGAATAGAGGGGGTGTGAGTCTGAATTTGGAGCTTCAGAAATAGTTATCACAGCTTTGAAAACAAGCAAACACCCTGCCAGCTATCCCCCCTCCCCCCGCCAAGTCTCCAAAATTAGTGGGATCTTAGAGATCACCTGAGGCCTTGTGACTTCATTTCAAAGATGAAAGCCTTAGGGTCAGATGTGCAGAGTAACTTAAAGTCAGCCAGCGTGTTTGGAGACAGAGCTGAGAGCTTTGTCTTCAGACGCCCAAGTTAGAGGTTTTTCCACTAGATTGCACGTCATCTTGTGGAGAGTTTATGCAGACAGACAAAACAAATTTATACTTTTCCTTGAGATGTGGCTATATGCAAGGTGCCAGGAATCCCACCACTGCCTGGAGAAGCTATTACTCACATTGTAAAGATTAAAGAACAAAAGCAGCAACATACTTTAATATTCTCAGTCCAACATAATCCAAAGAAGAATAGAAGAAGCCAAAAGCTAATTATGTCTGAATCTTTGCTTAATCCAGCAGGCTACTTGGCATTCCCATTTCAACACTTTTTGGGATTCCAATGTGAAATTAAACACAGTGGGTACATTTAAGTTCAGACTTAACAAATCAGTTGTGCCAAACCACACAACTCCACCTCAGGATAATTTCCCCCAGTGGAAGAAAATGTCATGTCGTAGCAGCCAGCATGTGTACATTGGTGAAAGCCCACTCCCAACCCAAGCCTTCCACCCCTCTCTCCACTGTCTCTTTCTCTTTCCTGAAACCTCTCCAGCTCTGCAATTCTACAAAGACAATAAAGGAAAGAGCTTTTTATGCCCAACCTGCACAATGGATCAATTCCCCTTGAAACCAAGTTCAGCTAATTCATGACTTTGAGTGAGTCACCTTGAATGGTGACTGGAGAGAAAAAGGTTTTCACACAGAAGGGAAGAAAAGTAAGAATGGGGGCAAACTTCACCTTTCCAGTCAGTTGTGGATTGGATGTGTGACTCCAAAATTTGTATATTGAAATGTGATTTGCACTGTAGTCGCACTAAGAGGTAAAGCTTTGGGGAAGTGATGAGGCCTCAAGAGCTCTGCCTTCAGAAATAGGATCAGAACCCTTAGGAAAGAGAGGACGGGAGCTGTTCGCCCTTTGGCCCTCTGGGTAAGGACCCATAAAAGGCGCCATTTGTGAGGAAACTAGACCCTAGACTTCCCAGCCTCCAGAACTATGAGCAGTGCCTTCCAGCATTTATAAAATCCCCTTAAGGTATTTTGTGACAGCAGCCTGAAGGGACTAAGACAGTCTACACACGTCCTTGACTGGATTTTTAGTTAGAAAGCTGAATTTTGGATGATATATTGCAACTTCTTAGCTCCCCAGTGGCAAATGCACACAGTTCAGTGTGTAGCTGACAAATGGTTAATATTAATCCGTTTAGAAGCCAACGAAATGTTCAGGAAAAAATGCTGTCTTGGAACAAAAAGAAGGAAGGTTTTGAAAACATAATAAATTAGAAAAGAAATGACAGTGCAGTTTTTAAATGCTGTTAATATATCCAAGTTACACAGCATCCACAAAATGTTTTCTAGAACTCAAAATGATAGTTTATTCAGCTATGAACTGGTATCCTCTGAATAATGCCTTGTATCAGTATTGTATTAATAATTTTCCGCTTATTACTGTGCCTGTCTTCTTTTTCTCTGTAATGAAATGGTGTGGATTAGCATAAATGATGATGCGTTTGACATGTACCGACCGGGCAAAGCGTGAACAAACTGCAGATGAGTTTAGCCAACTCACGCTGTGACCAGAGGAAGGCGGGAAACCTCGGGACTCCCCTTGCCCCTGGTGGAGGAGCAGAGCTGAGTCTGGAGCACAGCCGGGCAGCAGACAGTACTCGAGCTCGCTCCGCACACAGACGTTGGAACTCACTGTTGTGTCTGCAAGTCCACAAACATTGATTTCGGGGAAAATTTCTCATGCCTACCAAATCTGAACGTTTATTTTCACCAAATTATTTGAAATGACGCCTCTCAAACAAGATGTTTCCGTGGAAAACGGAAGTGAAAGAGAAAGGCTCCCCCTGCTGACTGTCCCTGAGAGCTCGCGGGACAAGAACCTCGGAACGCCCGGAGGCCCATGCAGACAAGACAGAAACCCGCTCCCAGGCCTCGACTTCCCCGCCTAAGGCAAAGCCTGTGTTTTCCTGGCCCTCCTCGCGCCTCCTTTCCCAGTCATTCTGCTTCCGTTTGACGGAAGCAGAGCTTGCCTTTTCCCTTCCAAATTACACGGACTGTGAGTTGCCCTGAGGTGTAGAAATGTCCATCAGAAGCCGATTTGAAATGCACGGGTAGGTGGAGCCTCCTCGGGCTAATCCAGGTCGACTCCTCCCACCCTTTCGCTAGAAAGGGGATTCCAATGAACTTTTACTTTTAAGCTTAATAATCACTGTGGTTATAGAAACGTATAATATATCTTTGTTATTTCTATAGACTGCTCATTAATAATTGCCTTGGTAGTTAATAAAGGAATTAAAAGCACTTTAAAATTTTTACTTTATATCCCTACATTTGTTATAGAGAAGAATGATCATACTATGAATAAAAAAGCTTTACCAAAAACTATACAACTATCACATTTAGGGAAGAAAATGAAATAAAAGTATGATTTCAAATAAAGTCTTAACTGCTAAAGAATTTTTTCATTTATTTTTAATACATGGTATCAAACATATATGATATTCAGAATCCACTATCTCAACTTAAAGAGAAATACAACAGATTTTTTCCAATAAATTGGAGACATACATTGTTTATAACTACTTATGTTTATGATGAAAATATTTAACAGGTTAAAGTATGCCAGGATGTATATACTCTTTCAAAATTATTTTAGAGGGCATCAAACACAAAGCTTGGAGATTAATATATTTGAGATAAGCTGATTAGTGGATGGATAGCGGAAAGAAGGAATGAGAAGCAAACCACATCTAATGTTGAACTGAACAGTTAGCTTGAGGTCCAAATCATTAAGAGAAGGACAAAAGGATCATAAAAGTCTGATGTACTGAAGAAACTGGCATGAGAAATGATGCAACACTAAGGTTTGAAGCTACAGGGAGCGGTCTATCAAATGTGTGTACTCAGGTAACAGTTCCTTAGGAATAGAAGCAATCTGTGTGTTGCTGATGTTCTGAATTTGACATTCTCCTTCATCCTAAGCAAAAAGATGATTTTTAAACCCCATACTGAAATTCAGACTTACAAAACAATAAATGAGATGGTTATTCACTTACATAAAAACTTGCACTGGGCCTTTTCAATTCTGAAAGCCTAATATTAACTCTAATATTTATAATCTTCCTCTTAAAAGCTACAGTAAAAACCTCAGATTGATGAGAGTATTTGAAGCCTAGATCTAGGCATTTAATTATCCCTGTCTGGAAAAGAAAATATTTCCCACAATGGACAGCTTCCAAAAGTGTATTAAAAGCCACTGTAAAAAAAAATTGAACAAAACTTCATTTTTTCTTTCTGTACTTTTAGATTTACAAAAAACTAATAGTAATTTACTCTAAGAGTCATTAGGCAGCAAGCTTTCTTTAAAACGTTACATGTAGAGGGCCAGGGATGTAGCTCAGTGGTTCCGCTGCCTGCCTTGCAAGCACAAGGTCCCAAGTTTGATCCCGGTACCAAAAAAAAAAAGTTACATGTAGAATTGGGCCTCTTTGAAAATATTTAGGGAAGGTATTCCCACAAAATCACTCAGTTTATAAAACTAACAGCACTGCCTCTCTCCAGGAGTGCCCACGGGGCCAGGACCAACTCCAGGCAAAACTGGGGTGCTCACTTTGGGGCTTGTTCCTACCCTTCTTTGCTTTTGCAGTTCTTCCTAACTTCCGCCAGTCTGCACATTTCTCTGACTTCTTGTTATAACTCTAAAAAAATGTGATTCTAAACTTAATCCCTTCCCCAACACACACACACACACACCGCATTGATTGAACCCCTGTATTTTGAACATCAGTCAGGGTGCTATAATAGCCCAAGTTCCCAAGCGAGAAATCCTCGAGTTCAACATGGCACCTCTCATGTCTCCTCCACCATCTGTGCATTCCGTCTCCTTGGTGCCTCTCAAATCCTTCTTTTCTTTCTCATTATCTATTTGCCTTGGTTGTCTCCTGGACACCTGCAATGGCTCCTAACTAGACTCCATTCTGTTACCACATATGCTACTCAACTTTCAATCACTGTGACAAAATGCTGGTGATAAACAATTTAAAGGAGGAAAGGTTTATTTTGGCCAAGGTTTCAGAGGTTTCAGTCCATCCTTGGCTGGCTCCATTGTTGCTGGGCCAGGGTGGGGCAGTACATCAAGGCAGATGGGTGTGGTGGAAGGAAGTGTTCTCTTCATGATAGCTGGGAAGCAAAGAGAACAAGAGACCCGACACTAGCAGGCTTCCTTCTGCTGCGTTTGTTCCATCAGGGTCCCCAGCCCACATGGTGAGTATTCACTGTGTTTGCTGACCCATGTGCAGGTCACCTTGTGCATGGATGAATCATTTGTGGAGTGATGGATTAGTGTCAAAGTGGCTTTATTATACAGCAAACTCTCTCAAGCTCTCTCACCATGCATTGCTCTCCATCATATTCTGATGGAGGAATAAGTCCTTCTTCAATGCCCAGCAAATGCTGGCACCAGGGTATGAGATTTCCCAAGCTCCATAATCATGCACAAAATAAATCTCTCTTCTTTTCAAATTATCCACTCTGTGGTATTCATTTATAGCAACAAAAAACAGACTAAGACAACAATTGAAGCCATTGATGGCTAACTTTTGCGCTTTACTCCTTGCCTTTCTGCTCCATATGTCAGAGTTGTGATTACTTCGAGGAAAGTGCAGTCTTGCAAGAGCTCTGCTTCGATCTGGTGCAGCTGCCACTCTTCTCATGGGACTGCCCCTTCCTGGTCTCTTGTGCTTCTTCCTGGTCCTCCGTTCCTCCAGTCTGGGCATGACGAGTCCTCCCCTCCTTCTCAACACCCTGTCCCAGTTGGACCACTGCATATTTTGATTTTTTCTTTTCTTGCCTACCTTCTGCACTGGATGGTAAACTTCTCGAAGGAAGGCCTGGTGTCTTTGCTATTTCACTCTTCCAAGTCTAACACAGTTAGACACACAAAAGCACTCACAAGTGTATGAAGATAAGCAGAAGGAACCAAGAGAGGAGGAAAGACAAGTAGACTCCTTCCTAGTCAGGGTTAGAAGGGATTTTTCTTCATTCTGAAGCCATTTTTGAGCTTATTCTGTGAGCTGCTTACCTAGGCTGCTTACCAGATTTGGAGAGAGTTAGCTAGTTAGTAAAAGGGAATTTCTGTCTGCCAGCAAACTGAAGACCTATAGGAGATCAAGACACCTAAATACCTAATTACAGTAACTTCTCAAGCAGGTGGAGTGCCATGCCAGGAGATAGGAGAACAAAGCCCGAGTGACAGGTCAGTCTGAGGTCAGTCTGGGCAGCCTTGGAGGGTCTTGGGATGGGAGCACACGATTCTGTGCTTTTCAAGGATAGCAAGGGTAACACGTCCTGAATGTCACCCTGAAGTTACTGGTCTAGGCTCTTTACTCTGACAGCTGCACTGACTCTTCACGGTGACACTAAGGGATGATACAGACCGGTCTCTGCCATAGTAACCACCCTCAGATCGCGCAGCTTAATATGAAATATAACAAGCACGTCCTCCTCTGCTGCACACACCCTGCAGGGGGTCAGGCAGTTCCTCTGAGCAGCTGTCTTCCCGGGTGACCCAGCTCCTCCCACACGGCCAGGACCCATCTCCAGCTGCAGCAGCAGAATTGAGGAGTAGGCACGATGGGGAGGGAGCTGTTCTCTGCATCTTCCAAAGTGACAAATGTCACCGTACCACACCCGAGTGGCCACAGGCTCCTGCCTCTCTAAATAGGCTAAGAGGCTCTGTCTCTCATGTGCCTCAGAAAAGGAAGAGGAAGTGTGCTTCAGAGAGCATATGCCACAGACAGAATTATTAATAAACGGCCCAGTTCGATTCTAATGAACATCCTTCTAGCAGGTTAGCTCAGAGTCTGTTAGGGAGAGGAGAGGCGTACGGTGGACCCACTTTCCTTGCTGGGATCTCTCCCCAGTGCCTGATGTCCACAGCCCTGAACTCTGTGGGGAATGGGTAGGAAATACTCACCAAATGCACCACCCTCCGGGTTTATAATAGTGAGCTACCCCAAGAGGCTTCAGAGCCACTGAGAGACACGTGCCTCACACCGGCCCAGGGGAGAGGTAGAGAGTTCAAAGCAGGGAGGGATGAAAACTAAAGAAACGCTAAACCAACACACCTGGCTTCTTCAGTAGGGGAGCATCACTAAAAATGCCCAGGGAGCCGGCTCAGGGACATGAGGTCATAAACGAGACGGGCGGTGACACAGCAGAGCAGATATTAAAAGGCTGAGACCCTCACTCTTCTCCTTCTCCTTCCCCTCTTTCTTCTTCCTCTTCCTCCTCTTCCTTCTCTTCCTTCTTCTTTCAATATTTGTGCACAGCGTTCAGATTTCAATGTTAATGCAAAAAGTGCATAGTGTAATTCTGCGTAGAATTTGTAGTACTGTGGAACACAGGAGCTAAATGTCCCTTGAGCATTGAAGAAACATTAAGATTAAGTAACTGAGAAGTGAAATGTATAAGTATTAATCTACCTGGTGGTTTTGCTGTGGAAACAGGATCATAACCACCGTTTTGGAAGGTTGTTCTCTCCGAGGACGTGGCTTCCACCTGGCTGTGTGTGGCTCAGCAGCCCTGGGGAGTCCAGTCACTCACTCAGGCTTGGAGGTTTCGAGGTTACAGGGTTGCTGGAAGGGAAGGCGAAGTCCACCCGGCCTGGACGGAGCATCCTGGGCCTGGTACTTGTGCCAGTCCTGAGGCCAAAGACTCCTCACGCCATGTCCAAGAGACTCTCGTGCGTGGGTCAGGCTCCATGGTCACATCCACTTTCTGAGCAGAGTGCTGTGAAAGGCACGGGTGGCAGAATCTCGTGTGGTGCCAACCTGCACCAATTACCCGTGCTAACGCGGTTCCGAGTGTTATTTCCGGAAGCACACAGCACACAGTGAGTGAAACCAACCACTGTCCTGGCCTGGCCTCCTCCACCCTCCCCACCGCCCGTACACGGGATTCTATCTTCAGGTCAACGTTTTCGTCCCTTACGACGAGGACGCACAGTCCCTGTCCATTTGTGTTCCGCTGTGTCACTCGCCTTACGGCCCCGGCTTCATCGTCTTGCTGCAGGGGGCAGATTTCAGTCTTCAGTGACTCTGTACCGGCTGTCGCGAGCAGTGGCGGGCGAACATGCAGAGGGGCACACGCTGTTTCCTCTGCGCACACCCCCGGGAAGGGTAGCTGCAGTGTGCAGAGCTCTTTCCAGTTTATTTTAAGAGCCTCCCCACTGAGAACCCTGTTCTTAAACCAGGATGTGAGCCGTGGAATTCATGCTATTGCAGCCGTTTCCTCCAGGCCCTCGGGATGTTCTCACGACCTGACCTTCACCGTGAGCAGCCCTAACCTGTTCCAAGGGGATCCTCACCCCGCGCCCCAGCGCACCTTCCCGGGAGGACGCGCTGACCCCAGAGACGGGGAGGGTCGTCACCTGGCGCTGTCCCACCCTGTCGTAGTCACGCCTCGCAGACACGTGGCTGCCCTCACCTGTCCAACCTGCTCGGGCCCCCAGAAAAGCCTGAGGACTCCCTGGTTCCACCCCTCCTTGCACCGCACACCCCGATTCTGAGGTCCTCTCCCAGGATCCTTCACTCTGGAAGAGCCGAAACCAGAGCAGCCAGTGGGCGGACTCACCGCTCTGCAGGGTCACGGGACGTGAGAGAGATTTCCAACGAGGCATTTCCGAAAAACCTCATGATGAGACGATTAACCGCTGTTTCCATATTCAATGTAGTGAGCACCACTTCAAGACTGGACACAGTATCTCTTTAAAATGTTTGAAAAGTTGACTCCCAAAATATTCAAAACTTGAAAAGCATTTCTTTTCAGATGCTCAAAAGATAAAGACCTGAGTTCACACTGCAGAAAGAGGATTCCTTTCTCCCAGTGTTCTGAAATTGTCTTTATTTTTATGAACCTTTAATAATTTCTTGATATGGGAGTGAAAAACTTATGTTGGTTTTGAGGGAAATTGGAATGTTGTTTATCCTCACAGCGTCTTAGTCCATTGCTCCTGGGACACACGGCAGAGGAGCCGCAGGGAGGTCCTGGCCTCCCCCGGCCCTGCGGGTGCTGGCGGCTCATCGCGGCTGCCTGTGTGGTTTAAGGCTTCGCATCCCAGGATGAAACTGTGTGGGAGAAATTGTCCTTTGAAGGCCCGAGAGTAACACTCCCACTGTCAGCCGCCCGGGGAAGCACCCCTCCCTCGCCCCGCCAGGCACAGCCCTCAGTGGGGGAGGCAGACTCACACCCAAGCAGGAATGTGGGACGGTGTCTCCCCAGGCCCCACGGCTGACGGCTGTGGAAGGTTGGTTCTGGGACCTACCTGCCCCTGGGCCAACTCCACTCCACGGTGATGCCACAGAGGGAAGGGGTGGTGTACACGGAAGACAAGGGCTCGAGCCTGTGGCCACACAGCAGGCTGCAGACCTGAGAGTACTGCACATGACCCTGCCACGCTCTGGGGCTCCTCTTCCAACGTCTTCTAGTTCATCTGGACCCTTCCTCCCCACCGAGCACCTCCTTTAAACCTTTCTATGTGCTCATGCTCCTTCCCCCAAAAGAAATAGAGGGAGCTAGAAATACAAAAACATATAAACATAAGAAACTTCTCTTCAAAATCACAGCTTTGTTCTGGCTTTCTATTCTCTTCCTGCCCTATCTTCCTTTGCCATCTCTTTTTCTATGTATATTCTTCCTCCATCTGGCAAGAAAAAGAATCAAATTCAACTCTGTCAGTTTTTGATATATAGTAGCAGATTTCATGCAAAGAAATACCAGAGATGAAGGTGACACTCCGGGTCACCATCCTGCTCCTTGGTGCCTATATGGACCGCAGTCCATTTCCAGCTATAAGCTAAAGCTACCTGGAGTCTGTTGGTTCCAGACAATGCCCAGGGGAGTGGGACTCCCCAGCCTCTGTGGTCTTTGAATTACATGTCCCTCAACAGTAGAAAAAGATAAATTACCATTCAAGGAAGTAAACGCAATTCAATATGAGAAACCAAGGGACAGCAATTCATGTATTCCAGAGAACTAAGATACTCAATTGAGAAATCATGTAGCAAAACCTCTCCCCGAGTGATGAGGAAAAGGAGAGCCAGGCTGTGCCTCACCCTCTGGAAAGGGGCTAACAAGTCTGTGCCTCAGTGTCCTGGTCTTTAAAATGAACTGGTATTAACACCTACGCCCCAGGCTGCTGTGTAAATGCATGTGATAACCCTTGCAAAGAACCTAACAAGTACCTGGAATAAAGCGAGTGCTCGATTACTGTTAGCTGTAATTAAAAGGGCATCACTGTCATCACGGCCAATTCGCTGAGCACGTTGGGGCCAAGTCAGGGCCAGACACAAATGTCCTTGTTCCTGATCGTGTTTTGGGTACAAGATAGCTTTTCCTTTCACGAGTGACTCAACAAGTAAGAGGCACCCACGGGAGTTCTGGCAGACATTTAACTCAAGGTTGGAGCCGGGCAGAGCTGAGATCCCCAGAGCAACAGGGCTTCCTTTCAGCCCTGTGAACCTGAGCAAGGTGCTTAGCCTCTCGAAGCCCCAGTTTCCCATATTTTAATGAAAGAAACAATAGCATGCCTTTCTGGGTGATGGTAAGGCCCAACTGAGATCCTGTTAATCGCTTTCAGAGAAAAACGCTTTGTCAGTGGTGGCTGTTATTTTACACGTGTACTGGGAGAAGAGGGGAATAGAGTAAGGAAGTTTGAGGGACAGGCAAGCCTGCTTTTTAAAAAGATGTGAAGTTTCCACAAATGAGTGAGAACAGTCAATGTATGTCTTTCTGTACTTGGATTACAAGGTGGGATCAGAATATACAGTTAATGTTTAAATTAAAAGTAGATTACACCAAAAGACACCTTGCCATAAGTCCCCCTTGCTTTGAACACACCTATCCCATCATTCCTGCCACTTTCTGAAGCAGCTCTGGAGTCCTCTTTCCAGAGTGTCTGTACAAAGTGTGATCAAAACTGCTGTGAATGCTGCTGCCATCCAATTCAACAGGCTCTTAGAAACACGGTGGCATCTCCTAGTCCACCTTATTCACAAGGTCTGACACCGTGTGACTTCCGGCTCTTCCCTAAAGTTAAAATGACCACAGAAGGTAAAAGTTTTGAATTGATTCAGGACATAGAAGCAGCCACAAGGCAGCTAAAGACACCCACCAAAGAGGTCTTCCAGAATTGCTTCAGAAAGTGGCAGAAATGGTGGGATAAGTGTGCTCAAGGCAAGGGAGAGTATTCTGAGGGGGACGGATAGTAATCACGATTTTTATCTTAAACATTCACCATACTTTTTCAATCATTCCTTATATTTCACTTAAAACAATGTTCTCAGTTCCAGCCATGTTGCCACAAATGACAGGATTTTAGGCTTCTATGGCTGAATAATATTCCATTGTGCATATATACCATTTCTTTATCCATTCACCCACCAATGGACATCTTCATTGGTTCCATATCTTTGCTATTGTGAATAGCGCTATGCTAAAGACAGCAAGCAGACATATCTTTGGTATACTGATTTCACTTCCTTTGAAAATACACCCAACAGTGAGATTTGGGGATTATGCAGTAGATGCATTTTTAAGTTTATGGGAAACTTCCATGCTGCACTCCATAACAGTTGCACTGAGGCACATTCCCACCACCAGTGTGTAAGAGGTCTCTTTTATCCACATTGTACCTGCATTGTTGTTTTGTTTGTTTGGTGTAATAAGAGCTATTCTGACTGGTGTGAGGTGACATCTCATTGTGGTCTCGATTTCCATTTCCTGATGATCGATGACATACATTGTCAAAGTTGATGACATAGAAGTGGAGAGTAGAATAGAGGCCACTGGAGGGAGGAACCCGACAGAGGAGAAAGTGAGAGGGCAGATACTGGACACCAGAACACAGGGAGAGGGGAGGGAGTTCCGGCGTTACAAGGCGCAGTAGGGCGACCACGGTCTGTAACAATTAGTTATACATTTCTAAGTACCTAGAGAAGAAACGCTTGTGGGTTCTCAGGGTATAGACATGATAATATTTGACCAGCTGGAAATACTCATTCCTCTGATGTGGCCATGACACATTACATACGTGTATTAAACTGCAATACTATACTCAATACCTTTAAAAGGTACATTGATTTTTTAAAGGTAAACTGCAAGTGTGTGACAGAAAGCCAGCTCTGGAAGGCGAAAGTCACCGTAGACTGAGACAAACAAGGGGATGGGGCAGGTAATCCCTCTCCCTGCACGGCCTTGCCAAGTCTGGCTCCCTCTGCTCAGTCCCATCTCCAGGCTATCATTTTATTTCCAGAAATTATGTCTCGAAATGTGGCAAGCCCGAAACACTGCTCTGCAGGAACGTTTCCTTGCGAGACCAGGCCAGACCCTGGATTCATACCCCTCTGAGGAAGCAACGCTTGCTCTCCGCGTTATCCAAATGTTTGTGGCTCTGCTGCCAAACCCAGCGTGCTCAGCCTGGCAGGCAGGCCGAGCTCCAGAGTGGCTCTGCGGGCCGGAGCCTGAAGTTCAGGAGCCCCAGCCTCCATAAATCACCACAGCTCCACGTTTGGGGAGGAAATTAGCTCAGAGAAACGCCAAGTGTGATAAAAAAGAAATAGAAATCAGCTCTTCTGCCCTCTGCACAGCCCTGGAGTCCCCAGGGTGTATCCAGCCCAAAATAGCGCTGCAGTCACACTGTAGTCTTGGTTCAAAACTAACAGGCCACGGAGGGTCCGCTTCTCCCTCCCTGCCATGGGCAGCTCTGCCCAGGGCCCATCCCGCCTCTCAAGATGTCACAGGCTATCCTTCATGACTGAATGTCTGCATGTAGGGCGCAGATGGGAAAGAGAGAGAACCGAACACACTAAAGGACACAAAGGCATCAGGCTTAGACAGCAGAGCGTGACACTGTCCCAGCCCAGCACAGCATGGCAGGCAAGGAGGGGACCGCAGGAGGCTTCTACCAGCCTGGGGAGTCTGAATTCCAGCCCTTCATAATGCCAGTTCCCTCCTGGCCTGGGGTGAGTGGCCGTGTGGCTTCACCCCAAACTCCTGCAAGCTGGAAGGGTGAAGTGCTGATGCTGTTGACCTGTGAGACAAAGAGAAAGCCACACAGGATGGGGCTTCTGAAAGAAGAATTGTTAACGGCTGGGAAACTGCAGAAAGCCCCTCAGTGGGGAGAGGACCCCACGTGCTCTGCATCTGCCAGTGGCCCTTGTGCAAAGGACTCTGTGCTCTTTCCCTCCTGCTCGTGGTCATGTGGCCACTGCAGGGAGAGGGCAGCCGGCCACACGTCCACTACTCAGGCCACACGGCACTCTTCTGCTGTGAAGATGAATTATTTTATGTGCCAGTCAGAATTCAACACGATATCTCAGGATCTAAGATTTATACCTATGTAAACTGCAAGTCCAGAAGGGAGGAATCTGGGAAATTCCTTTCAGCTGATGTGAGGAGGAAAAGGGGCAGAGTGAGAATCAGGAGAAGAGTTCTGGTTCACACTGACTGGGAGCTTCTTGCTGATGAAAGAGACTGAATTATGTGGTGGTACAGGCCTGATGTATCTTCTCCGTTGGCACCTGGTTTACCGCCACCTCTTCCTTTCCTTTGGTAAGTCCTTCCTTCACATTGGGAACTTGTACCTTTATGTGATGTATCTTGGTGCTCATTTTTGCCCCATTCCCCTGCCCTCCTTCAACCCCTCCTCCACTCCCTATTGGCTTTGCTTCTGTTTTTCCTTTTCTCACATGTATTCTTTCCCTTCTTTCCTTTCCCCTATCCCTCCCACTTCCCCTTCCCACTTCCCCTTCAGGCCTTTTTTTCCCTATTTCACATTATTATTATACATTTTGATTCTCATTTACACTTCCGGTTTCTCAGAAGAAATATTTATTGAGGGGGAAAGATATAGCTCCTGAGAGGCAGGGGCCCCAAGAGTGGGTTACCCAGGACCCTACTTTTCAGGAAAGTTTTATACAGCACAACCACGTGTATACAATATGGGTTATAGCTACGATCAACTGTTAAGATTATGAGTATAGTCCCTTAGGTAACATTGATCTAACGGAGAAGCAAGTCACGTAGCAAGTGTGCACGGAAGGAAAGAAGAACTTTTCAGGAGGGGATGAGTCCAAGGGTCCTGGTGGGTGCATGATGTCCATCAGGACTTCATTAGACCAAGTGTTACCACTGATCTCAGGCCTGGTCATTGTGTCTTTATCTCGAGACCTGCACTCTAACTGATGCTGATGCATCTCTGGCCATAGTTGTGCAGTGTTTTTATCTTTGCCCTGACTCTCTCGAGAGCCCAGCCCCATCTGACTGCCTGTAATATTCCTACCTAACTTAGCTGTCTAATAACAATATGCTCCTCTTATTTAATTCTTTTGATAAGAATATTTACTGTTGAAAAAACAAACCCCACCTGAGCATTAAGTTCACATACTTGCAAGTATTGCTTTGCCATTCAACCGTGGGCTTCTTACAGATAATGCCCCAAACCAAACCTTAACATAGTACAAGATAAAGCATCTGTGTATATTCCCAAGGGTTCTGTTCAGCTTAAATGCTATGCTGGGGCACATGTTCCAGAGATATTGGGGCCGGGGTTAGCTCAGTGGTAAAGCACTTGCCTTGCGTGCTTGAGGTACCACATAAACAAAAATAAAACCGAAGTACACTTCTCAGAACAGAGAAGTGTGCTGTGTCCGTTTAGATACAATGTTGCCATTTGGAAGCGGCAGAACCCTACATCTGTCAGAAGGTGGTAAGAGTATAAAAAGGTAAATAGATTTCATTTTAATATGTAAGTTAAGTAGAATAAGCAAGTTTGAATTATGTATAAATATTGGCTCCAAGGGCCAGGAATTTAGCTCAGTGGTTCTGGCGCCTGCCTCACAAGTGCAAGATCTTGAGTTTGATTCCCAGTACCAAAAAAAAAAAAATATTGGCTCCATGGAAATTACATGAGAATAGAAGAACTGGGAATGACTAACAGGAAAAAAATACAAAATATAAAACAAGTATAGTATAAGCCTATTTAAATTGGGGATGGGGTTAGCTAGGGCTAACTTTTGTAGATTAGCCAATGTATGCATAAAAACATGAAAGCATATGATTTTGAAAAATTGTGCCCAAAAACTTAAAGTTTGTACCCAGGATTTTGTTCACTGCATCTAATGCTGACCAAATGTCCAGGAGAAGCCCCTGCATTTAAGATTGTTCACAACTGACCCTGCTGAAATGGAAGACTTCTTCCAAAAATATGCTTTTTCCTTTGTCAGATTTGTCTTCCACGTAGAGTTCTGAAAAAGTAAACACCTTGTCGGGAACTGCCTTGCTTATACCTAAGGATAACAGGGGGAAAAGCAGTGCGGATGGGTTGCCAAGGAAGCCCTGGCCCCTGGCTTGTTGCCATGAGAACAAACCATGGGCACCAAAGCCAGAGTCCACGAAACGCCTGGCATGAACGTGAGTCAGGGCCAGTCAGCACTGCCCAAGAATTTATTCAGCAGGAAGCCTGAAGCCACAGGTGCACACCACACTGAGACAGAGCCAAGCTGGAGTCTGGAGCGGTCCCTAGCGCCAACATTTGAAAACGGGGCCTTGTCAGAAGAGCAAGGATGTCCCCAGGTCCTGCAGAGTGCTTCTCCCATTACCTACTTGACTCATCTATTTTGATGAAAGCACTTTGTTTCTTAACAAAATAAGGTTGGGCGTAGTGGCACAGGCCTGTAATCCCCACTACTCAGGGGGCCGAGGCAGGAGGGTCACAGTTGAAGGCCAGCAGGGGCAACTTAGCAGAAACTTATCTCAAAAAATGTTTTTAAGGTAAAATAAGCTATTTTCAGTAATAGACACATTAAATCACCATTGATCCATTCTCTCCTTAATCCTCAGACCATCCACTCAATAAATAGTAACTGCAACTGTGCTATAGGAAAGGTATGGTAGCAGGCATGGGGAGGGAGAAGGAGATGTGGACCAAACACACCCGGCCTGATCTCATGGGAGTGCAGAGGGTGAGCACATGTCCGCCAGGGCTCACTGTCCTCCCAGTGTCCTTCGTCCTGGGAGAGGTAAAGAGCTTGATTCTGAGCAGCCCACCTGGCTGTGTTCGGGGTCCACACTGCAGTCTGGTGACCTGGGAGAGCAAGCAGGGATGGCGAAAGCCTCTTCCGAGGTCGCTGTAAGAACTAAATGAGGTGATATCTGGACGTGGCTGGAACCGCGCTGGTTGCAACATGCGCTCTGCATCTGCTGTGATCTGAGCTGCTTGTAGAAATATTGTTTTGCTACTGTAATGTTTTTACACAGTTTGAGTTCTGTAAGTTCATGGCTCATCTTCTCTAGCAGATGAGCTAAAATAGCAATACCCAAATAAAACAAGTAGAATACAACTGCAAAGGTGGTGAAGGCTGTACTCACTGGTGACATAGTTGTGTGAACTTAGGCATTAGATGGTTTTCATGTCTTTCTGTTGGCTGACCTGTAATATGGGCACAATAAATCCCACCTTAGTGTGGAGATTGAAGGCAACAATTCATGTAGAGCATTTAGTAGGTATCGTAGTGCAAATCTTTAACTGGGTCGTCATTTTAAGTTGAAGACACTGTAGCTAACTCCAGTAGGTGGTTGTAGAAAACAGTACCTAGCCAGAAAGTGAGAATTCATCTGCAATGAATTACTGCCATTATCAACAGAAGCAGAGTTTCTGGCAAACACTCCAGCCTACATTCCACCAACCGCTTTGGGACTTTTTCTCATTCCTACAGTTCCCAAACATTGGTGGCCCATCCTACCTTCCAAGGATGAAAACTCAGCCAACAATTACTGAGCACATACTGTGTGCTGGATATACAAACAGTAATAAGACAAAGTGCTCGCCTGAATGGTGAATTCTACCCCGGATATGCTGATTCCACATTATGCCTCCAGGTGGAGGTGACTCACCAGCAGTTGGATATTCAGATCTGAAGCTCAGATGTGGTGTTGAGGCTGGAGATTTTCACTGGAGACATGTCACACCTAGTTTGTCATTAATCATGAGAGTAGGAAACAGTGGCCTGGGACAGAGGATGCAGGGGGAAGAACTCGTGATCAGGAGCAGCATCCTGTAGGAAGCAGTCGTGCCTGGAAGAAGAGCAGCTCTCACACAGAGGGAAGCTTGGGGAACCCAGACAGAAAGGGACAAGGTGTGTCTGGGAAACCGGAGTGTGGGGGACAGAGCAGAAGTGCCACCCAGAGCACAGATGAAGCTCACTGCTCTTGGAAAAGCAAGAAGCCCACTGACAGACCAGAGGACCAGTGGAACAGATCAGAAGATGCAGAAACAACTCCAGACACACTCAGCCACCTCATCTCTGACAAAGGAGCCAACCACCCTCACTGGAGGAAAGATAGCCTCCTTAATAAATGGTGCTGGAAAAATTGGGTTTCAACTTGCCAACGATTAAAACTAGACCTATATCTTTTACCGTGCACTAAACTAAGATTGAAGTGGATTAAAGATCTAAATATTAAAACAGAAACACTAAACTTGCTGGAAGATGGGTAGAACTCTTGAAGACATTGGCATAGGAAAAGATTTTATGAACAAATCCTCAGTAGCACAGGAAGTAGACCAAGAATCAACAACCGGGATCTCATCTTATTAAAAAGCTTCTGCACTGCAAGAGAAACCACCAACAGAGCTAAGAGACAACCTACAATGTGGGAAAAAATTTTTGGCAGCTGTACCTCAGACAAAGGGCTACTATCTAGAATATATAAAGAACTGAAAAAAATCAGACCTCCCAAATTCAAAGATCCAATCAAAAATGGGCATCTGAAATGAACAGACATTTCTCACACAAAGAAGTAAAAGCAGCAAATAAACATATGAAAAAGTGTTCAACATCACTGGTCATTCGAGAATTTGACTGTGAGCCTCACATGACCAATAGCACTCAACAGAAAGACACACCCTCTTAGTATGAATGCCATAAATTTGGGCGTGAAGCCTATGGCAGACTTGTTGGGTGCCCTGGCAATGGGCAGTGAGTGGCACCCTCACCCACCCTCTCACTGCAAAGACAACCTGAGTGTCCGTATGCGCTCACCCAGCACCCACAGTGCTCTGCAACTAGAGGATTTGCTACTGTAAGTTTCAGGTCTCTGATTGCGTATCATGGACAAGCAGAGAGCAAGTCTCTTTCTCTCCCAGGACCTGCCAAGTGCTGGGCGCTGCTTCTTCCTGGCTGAGCCCAGACTGGATGGCACCCAAGGACAGGATCTCCGAAAGAAGAGTCTCTTAGAAGGCAGAACACTGTGACCATGATCCTTCATCTCATGTTCACACCTCCCTTCCTGGGACCAGAGGAAGGCTTCCTGAAGAGTACTGTTACCGTCCAAATGCAAAGGTCGCTCGGGTCCTCTGCTTTCCTTTCATCTCCTTCTCTCTTGGATTGCTTCTTGGTGGTTAACAAGATAGAGCTGAAAGACTAACGGAGAGAGATTGAGCAGTCCGGTTTCAGCTCTATCTCGTAATTTTTGGGGCTGAGAGATTGGTTGGTAGAAGAGCCACGGACGTGTGACCGATGGTGGCTGCATTTCTGTCTCCTCCGATGGCCCTGCCCTACCTTCTTGCCGAAGATGGAAAGGTGGCCGGCAAGAGGAATTTCCTGTGTCTCTGTCCTGTGGGTGCTCCTTTCTGCCTGACTTTCCGACACCAGCATGCCGCCAGAGCCGTGCTGTTTGCATTCAATTTGTTCAAACACTCCGATTTTAATTAACCAATTGCTATTCCAAGAACCAACATCAAATACTCTTGCAATCTTTCATGGTGAGGCAGAAACCAGGGTGTAAAGGGAACAGGAAATAGCCCTGCTCCCAACCCCTGCTGGCTACACTGGGGAGGGGGCAGAAACACCCCATAAATCATTGGGCAGTCATTTAGTAGAAATAATGTCACTGAAATGGAAGTTGCCGTGGTAAGGTGGACTCCAGCTGAGCTCAGACTACTGGGGTGGGGGAGGTTATGTTCTTCCTCCCTGCATTAAACTTCACCTTGTTGCTCATCAAGAGTTGATAAGGCACAACAAAGGGAAGTTAGTGACTATTTTGTTTAAAAAATGATTCAGGTGAGGCTGCTTCTAAATCTAATAGAGTGACTGGCAAAACATTGGGTCAGAGAAGTAAATCAGAAGCTAACACAAAAATGACTTAATCACTTTGCCATATACGCTCGTATTTAAAAACGAGAGGCGCAACAGGAAAGATTGCATCACTGAAGTTTCAAATCCTTGGTTACTGCAAGTAAATACAGCAACGAACCTGGAGAGAAACTCTATCCAAGTTGAAATGCATGCCATCTTGGCTTTCTCACAAACAAGCAGAGGCACCGGCTGATTGGAGGGGACAGCGTTTGAATTCTTTCTGCCTGATGTGGCCATGAGGGGACAGGCAGCTGGGCATTCCAACCCCAGGGGTGAGGGTTTGTTTTGAGGCTGCCCTGGGAGTCCTGCGTCCCGTCTCTGCAGGAGCCTCCTTGCCTTCCTGATTAGATTAACATCAGCTCCTCCTCCTCCTACAGCGGCCTGTCACCCTGGAGATACAGGAAATGTGTAACTGCACCTCCCGGAGTGGGCTCAGCCCCTCTGGAGTGTGAAACTCTGCCTCACTCTACCTGCATGACTTCCAGTTTGTGGTCTGTAAAATTCAGTGAATGACAGTAAAACCTACTGTGTTCTTTTCTATTGCTGTCTACCAAATCACCCAGAATGCAGTTCACTACCACAAATGTATTCTAGCACAGGGTTTCTGGGGTGGTCAGGGATTCAGTGCAGTTGCACTGGGAGGACCCAGTTCAGGAGGAAGCAGTAGAGGTGTTGGCTGGGTTTGGAGTCACCCAAGCAAGCCTCGACTTTGGTTGGAGAACCTGCTTCCATGATGGCACATTCAGGGGACAACGGGCAGGAGGCCTTGCTGACCTCGCTGCTCTCTCTCTCGCTCCACAGCCCGCTGGGAGGGGCTCGAGGATGGCAGCGGCCTCCTCCCCGGGAGTGACTCTCCCTTTTTGCTGCATGGGCCTGGGCAGTGACACAGCGTCCCTTCTGCAGATGCGTGGGCTCTGGGAGCCTGCTGCCCACACCGCCCAGTAGGGGGAGCTGGAGAGAAGCCGCAGCCCTGGGAAGGAAGCAGGAACCCAGCAGAGGCGCCAAGAGGGGTCGTTATCATTCCAGCAGCACAAGCATCCGTTTACCCTCGGAGGGGGCTGAGAAAAGGGGAGAGGTCCCAGGAGCGGCCAGGCCGAGCAGCCAGCCAGGGAAAGACACCAGGCTAGAGGAAATAGCGAGTTTCAGCCCAGAGTAAGATCACACATGGCGTGCTCGAGAAAGAGCAACCGAGCTGGCTGGAGCGAATGGCAGAGGTACAAGGAAGAACAAGGCCGTGCAGGGCCTCGAAGCCTCTGCGGAGGCCTCCGACAGCTCCAGGGAAGCAGTAGCCGCAGGGCTGCTGTGACCCGCGGCCCCAGACCCAAGATGCCCTGGCGCCCGTCCCAGGCCAGCTCGGTGGCGCGGCGACAGCCGCGCTGGGACCTGAGGACCTGGGACCTGGGACCCGGGCAGACCCGGCGTGTACTGTGAAGGTGGACCGGCAGGCGCTCCGGGCGCCGGGTGGGCAGTGTGAGGAAGACGGGCCGAGCGCCTGGGCGGGCACCGACCCGAGCGTCCGCCAGCCCCAGGACCACGGGAAGCTGCGGCCGGAGCAGCTGTGGGGCCTCGGACACACAGGCCCTCGGTGTCCGGGACGCCGCCGTGCAGGCTGTGCAGGCAGAAGGGGCTGCAGGCGCTGCAGAGGGGGCGTGACCGGAGGCGGGGCGAGGCCGCCTCACAGGGACAGCCTTGCGGCGCGGGGCGCAGGCCCGGCCACCCCACCCTGCTGAGCAGCGCTCCGATGCTGACCCTGCAGCTCCCGGGGCGAGGGCGTAGCTGCTGCCGCAGGCCTCTCGGGCACCCCGAGAGCCGAGAGCGCAGCCAGCGCCTGGCTGGAGCAGCGGTCTCCAGACCTCTCTGGCTGTTCCTCCACCACAGGAAGTGGCTCCGCTGAAGGGAGGGCGCCCGCCTGGAACAGCAGCTCGAGTCTGAAGGAAGAGAGCTGGGCTGCGCTGCTGAGCAGCTCTGGGCCCCGCACGGCGCCGCACCCTTCCTGCCTGCGCCCTTCGGTTGTGGAGGGAGGGGCCCAGGCCGGGGCGTTCTGGACGGACGACAGAACCCAACAGCCAGCCCTGACGGTGCGACCTCTGCCCAGGCCCGCGCTTCTGATCGGCTTGATGTAACCATCAGAAATGCAGAAGGGCTCGTGCAGCTCCGCGCTGGAGCACAAGCTCAGCGTGTGCGCGGCCATGGGTTCGATCCCCAGGGTGAAAGCACAAAAGAAGAGACAAGAGCGGGGAGGAAGAGAGAAGGAAAGAGAAATAAAGCGAGAAGCCCAAGGACAGCGGGGACGGGCCACTTAGACCTTTCAGCCTCTGGATCCCAGGGTCTGTAGGAGACACGCGGGACCCCGGAAGGAAAGCCGAGCAGGAAACTCCCGCCCCGCCTCGCCCCGCCCCGCCCCGCCTCGCCTCCTCCCAGGCGGGACAGCCTGGTGTCTGCAATTTCCTCCAGGGCCGCTAGATGGCAGGCAAGGAAAAGAGAAAATTCTCAGCCACAAAAAGTACCTGATAAAGGCTGAATGAAAGCTAAAAAACAGCATCATAAAGGTAAATGTGAAGAAAGCTAAAGCCTACTTCCTGCAGATAACGCACAATCAGTTCTTTAAGAGAAATTCCACTCAAAGCCAACTAATTTAGGATTCTAAAACCATTCCGAAGTCACAGCTTACACGGGCACGTGTTGGCAGTTCAGGCACCGCCCAATACCTACGCTTCGTGTTGCCCACTAGATGTGACATCCTTCTGTGTGCTAAAGAGTCCCTGAAAATGCAAGTTGGCTGTTTGCTTTTGAATCGCACTGTCGGACAGACTTTAACACAGTGCACTTGGTCGCTCTGCCCTGGCCAGCAGCCCGCGAACTAATTCCTGAAAAAGGTCCGGGGGGACCCCCTGGGCTCTGCCCGGTGGCTGGTGCCCTGACACGGGGCAGGGAGCTGTGTATCACCCCTTCCCTACGACTCAGATGTGTGGGACCCTGAACTGCAGCTCACAGCTCAGGACCACTGCCGTGCGGGGCTTGATGACAATGAAACCTCCCTGTGGCTCTCGAGAGCGATGTCCAAGTGGAAAGGAGCCCTCACATACTGGTCAGCAGAGTCAGGCCAGCCAGCACCCCATTGCAGGGGGAGCGGCCAGCCCAGGTGCCGAGTGTCTGAAGGGAAAATTCCAGCCCCTGTGGGCGAGCTCTCTGGACAGTGTGCCCACTTAAAACCTCGCGTGTGACTCGGGGAAAATGTACTGACAGTCCAGTCTTCACCACTGAAAATCCTGTGTTTAAAAATGTAGGTGAGCATCTGTCACAGAACCCTAGATGGATAGAGTCGGCAGGGACCCCGAGAAATCACCCATCCGCGCAGAGCAGCTCTGAAGTCTGGTCGGTCAAAGCAAGAGGAGTCTTGCCTGCTCCTAGAGGAGATTTGGTCTCCGCCTCTATCCCTCCACCGTACAACATTTTTAGTAACTCCGACTGTAGACTGACATAGACCTGCTCCAATTCTGGCTCTCCCCAGCTGGCCATGCGGGTCTGGGTGGGCTGCCTCAGCCCGCCGAGCCTCGCGGCTGCCGTGAGCACTGGCATGTGCACCAGCCAGCGGTGTTGCAAAGCTCAGAGGGAGTCAAAGAGTGTGCGTGCACATAGGTATGTGGGTGTGCAGGTAATCAGCCACTGTCCTCCCGCTGCCTTCCCGGGGCCACTTCGCTTGTCTTCACAACCAGCGACTGCATCTGAAATGTGGTGGCCAAGGATACCAAGCGTTTCGCTTCCCTCCCATCGGCCTCACCAAATGTAACGATCACCCCGTGTCCTGCGTGAAATCCGCAGCTGAACGTCCATACTGGTGACAAACCTAGAGGGCACTGTCTCAGCCCAGAAGGTGACTCCGTTTTACGTAAAGATGCAAGCCTTTTCTCTGCCATCAAGGTTGGTGCTGTTCAGCACTTTAATTTTGTAAGATGACATTAAGGCTAGCTAGCATCTGGAGAAGTGGGTGAGTCGTGAGCTCCACAGAGCTGGGCAGGGCCATGGTAGTGGCTGGATTCTGGGGGCTCCGCACAGAGGCCGTGAAGTCCACTCGTAGCTATGTCACTTACTGCACATGGTGGGGATTTAAAGGTACATGTTTGTCGGGAGCAAGGCTACATAATTTTAGGGAAAAATGCTAGTTCTTCTGCCTACAGCCCAGCTATGGCATTTCCAGACCTAACTCCATTTTGGCCCCCGGTCACAACTGAGACCTCAGTGGTCGGGTGAGGCTCCAGGACCAGATTACAGCAGCTGAAGACATCCTGGGAGGAACAAAATCTTCATCTACTCAGTTCCTCATTGTTCTTGGATGTCACACCTTGCTTCCCGGATGTACTGAATGCTCTGTCCTGAGGCATTTGTTACGTCTGTTTCTCCTGATGCACTGAATAAAAGGTGCAACGAGGTCGGGAGCTCTCCTCTCTGCTGCCCAGAGCAGCACTGATCAGGCCCAAGGCTCAACTTCTTCTCCAGGGCTCATTTTCCTACCTTTCCTGTGATTCGCCTTGGCTGCCGTGGCTCACAGGAGACTAGGACTCACTGCAGAGGCTCTCGACACGTCCCCTTTCCCTGTTCCCTACACATGTTGTGTTTTCATTTTAGAGGAGTAAAGTGAGAACCTAAAACACTATAGGTAGAATCAAGTGGGGCATCGGGCCCGACCGGGTTGAGCATCCCTGCCTGCAGCTCCTACAGAGGTGGCTTCCTGGGCACCGGGGCCCAGAGGCCACCCTTAGGAGCCTCCTCCATGCACCTGGGGCCTCAGAGCTTGATTCTAGAAGCAGCCAGCTTGGAGGGCGTGTGGGAGGTGATGGCTTTTTCTCCTCCGGCCCAGGGGAGCCCCCTGCTTTCCCTGCTCACCTGAACCGACCCCCCAGCTGCACCTGGAGAGAGCCCAGTCCTCCTCCCCTTCTCACTGCCTGTGCCGGGAGGGCGGGGGAAGCTGCATACCCAGGGTGAGGCCCAGGTGTGGTCCCCCAGGCTGGACCCCACTTCCCCTTTGTCCCTCCCTTCCCCTCCCCACCAGGACCTCGGAACTAGGCAGACATCTGCTGGGCTTGGGGCGCACTTCTGACCCACACAATATTCAGAACATACACCCCAAAAGCACTGAGAAAACAGCTCCCCAGACCCAGCCAGTCCTCAGTTCCTGGACCCCTCCCCTGGGGATTCCTGGGGGTCAGGAAGACACAGCCTCGAGAGTGGTGACCCCAGTGCCTTCTCATTTTAAAGGGAAACGGGAAAGCCCCAAACCCTTACGGATCACGTGATTACCGTAGGAGCGAGGTCACCAGATGAGCAAGCAAGGCCAGAGAAGCAAGGCAGTTTCCCCGTGCCAGAGCCTCATTCTAAGCTCTCATAAAGGAGATGGGGGCAGATTCCAGATGCTTCGAGGGCTCGGCAGCCCAAGAAGTCTGCCCGGACGCCGAGAACTACTCTCAGCCTCCCAGGGAAATAATGAACAGAGGCCCCATGAAGAAAACCTGGTCCACAGGGCACTAGGAAGCCACTAGCAGATCCTGAGACCTTGAACTCAGAACCCAGGGACTGGAGGAAGTGACAAGCACCTTTTAGTTCTGATGCCTTGAAGCTGGGCTTTGTGTCTCTGATGTGGCCAGCTTGAGCACAAGACAACTGCTGAGCACGTGCACCTCCAGCTGTCCACAGCCGGGTCCCTGCCCCGAGGAGGAGCATGAGGGGCTCGTCTGCAACCCCGCATCTCCAGAGCTGGTGGGACCCTCAGTGTGGCACTGGATGATTCCTTCTCACTGGGCACAGCTGCAGTGGTGCTTCGGTTCACAAACTTAGTTCATCCCACAATGCTGGCCACGTTCTGTTCACGAGGGAAAGATGGTTGTGGTGCTGTTTGTCACCGATGCAGAGTTCGCAATGAAAAGCAAAATTTTGCCAAACACTTCTATTTGGAAACTGAATTGTTCACAAACAAAAGCGTTGGTGAACTGAGGTCCCTTACTTTATAAAATGCCTAGCGGCGTCCTTCACCTTTGCCTGTGAGATGCCAGCCATGTCCCCACTCCAGTTGTGACCCTCAGACACCAAGAGTCATTTCCCCTTCCCTCTGTGCACTCAGAAGCATGGACCCAAATCCTGCCAACCCCCTGCTAGCCCCAGGAGCCTTCACCTGCTGGCCTCTCAGCTCCTGCCTGCACATCTGGGCCCCACTGGAAACCCAACTACCAGGTGCAAGTCCTGGGTCAGTGAGGGCCACAAGGGAAGAGAGGTTTGCTCTTCCACTCTCCAAACAGGACAGTGCCGGGCATGTGGTAAGTGTTCAATGAAGTGTGTGCTGAAGGCACAACTGCCCTGCTTCTCCTCTGGCTGGTGTCCTTCAGAGGGAAGGACAGGCGATAAAACCCTTCCCCTCTTCCCAGAAGCATGGCTGCTTCTCAGGAAAGGGAAGCAGGTTCTCTCTTGTGAGCGGTGTTCTTCCCTAGTTCTTTGTGCCTTTATGGAGTCCCCCCTCTGCAGTACTGGGGATTGAACCCAAGGCATGGGTCACCATATCCAGCTAGCTGTTCTTTTTTACATCTTTCCATCAATTTGCCAGAGGTCCAGAAAGGAGGTCCCTTACACGTCATTTTATTCACAGAGTCTTTTATCTTTGACCAAAACTCCTCTCCTGTTTGTTGACATCTATGTGACTAAACTCATATATCATATCATATATCATAACTCATATATCAGACAAAATGCATCCTCAGAGCTAAACAAAAAAGGCAACTGATGTCTTGTGCCAGAGAGGCAATGTGACGATGTCCAAAGGATAAGGACACGGAAGCCGGCAGGCTCCTATAGGCCCAGGGGACAACGTGAGCATCAAGATAAAGTGCTGGAAATGACAACATGAGCACCAAGGGTTACGGAGGCTTCTCTTGCCCTTTCACCGCGGGCGACGTGGCTGAAAGGTCCTCTCCGTGTGCTGGCTCTATGCTCCTGGCCTCCCCAGTCTCCACAGCCATGAGCCAAACAGCTTTCAGTTCTTTGTAAAATGCTGAGCCTCAGCTGCTCTGCTGCTGCAGCACACTGGCTCAGGCAGCTCGCAGCACCCCAGCACCCTGCACCCCGCGCTCCAGGGACACCCCCCGCCAGGCACTTCCCACCCAGCAGCCTCTCCAAGGAAAGCACATAAGAAGCGAGAAGTGAGCCAACTTCTCTGGCTTTCTCCTAAAAGTGAATAACGGAATCCTCAAGGAGACGAGGCATTCTGCAGGGCCCAGAGGATGAGAACAGTTCCCTGCAAGCTGCTGCTTCTCAGCAGGAGACCCAGAGGCCCTCCCAGCAGCTTGGCCGTCTCCTCTGCAGAGCAGCCTTGTTTCCTGACCCTCCTGGCCGCTGAGGACTGGGCTTTGTGGAGCACTTCACCTGTTCCTCCCCTCCTGCCTAGGCCACAGGTTTTCCTTTTGTGAGTGGTCCAGTAATGTTTCCAAGCCACTGCCCCTGCAGCCAAAGAAGATTTGTTACTTTTAATTAAGGAATACCCACTGTAACCGATTTTCTGCGCACACAGAGACGCACACGTGCATCAACACAGAAATGCAGACACACGCGCATCAGCCGCGCTGAGGGTCCCTGGACCTCAGTGAGCTCTCTGCGCCCCCCTACCCTGCCTGCACCGCTGCCTCTGTCCCGTCTGTCACCTGTGCCCTGAATGAGTGTCAACATCTAACACATTAGGGGGCATTTTACAGCTCCTGCAGAATTGGAAATTTTACTTTTTAAAATTGCTACCAATCACATATTGATGAGTCTATTGGAGCCAATCAAGTAACCACTCCTGCAATTGCTGGGCAAGAGGAACGGGGCAGCCAGGACAGGAGAATGAATGGCTGCACAGATACCAAGTGGGTGTCCAGACCAGTAGGCGAGGGGAGGACATTGCCCAGCATGGGCGACTTAGAGAGATCCGGCCCCAGAATAAAAAATAAAAAGGGAATGTGGGTCAGTAAGAATGCCCTGGATTCAACCCCCAGTACTGGCAAAAGGAAAGAAAAGGTGTAAGACCGTGGGCCTTACCAAACGCTCCAAGGAGCTGACTACAGCGAAGATCACCCGGGAGGGAACACACAGGACAAGGTGTAAAACAGACCTTTATTAGTCTGGCCAGACGGCACTCTCCAAGCACCAAGCTTAAAGAGGCACCCGGCTCAGAGCCTGAGGTCCTTTTACAGGAGATGCTAGAGGGAAGCTGGCAAGCAGAAATACAGAAGCGAAACGCAGAAGGAACTTTTACAGATTGTCCTTAAGATAACATATTCAGATATGGAGTTGGGAGAGCATGACGGAACACTACGCACACAACAGACCTTCCTGGCACCACAACAAGCACATCCCTGGAACTCGATGTCTACCTGGTGATCTGTAACAGAAGCAGACAAGTTGGGGCCCTATTGCAAAATGGAGTACAGAATGGAGTAACTGTTGTTCAGTCTCACAAAGGGAATTGCAAGGAATTGTAGGAAGAGCGGGGAGGGGAGCCGATTCTTCTGCCGATTTGTTTCTCCTGTCCCCCTCTGTCTCCACCACTGGACAAAGAAGCCGAATGGATGCACAGCACTCAGGGCAGTGCCAATGCTTTTGAGAATGTGAGCACTAAACTGTAGACAATCATGAGACAATAATAGTTTTCAAAATTGAGCTAAATATCTAAGCAACAGAATTATCCCTGAGTTAAAAACAAAAAAGGTCACCAGTCAAAGCAGCTGGCTTGGTGTGACTGAGATTCTGGGTGGTCTCCCGAGTCCAGCGACCCCTCCATCCTGGAAACAGCCCTCCACTGCCAACCTGGCATGCAGCCCCATGCGCCGTTGCAGAAAGGTGGTCAGGCTTCCTGTTCTTGCCACTTCTTGCTCTTCCTCAGTCTGATTAATACAGAGTCATCAGTAAAACATTGCTCTTGAGTCGACGTCCTGGCCAGGGTGGGAGGGACTTTCAGGGGCTCCCCCAGGCCTACCCTACTACAATGGTCCTCCTCCTTCCTACCAAGAGACCAATATGAGGCTTTCCCTTGCTGCCAAGTATGTCTGTCAAGGTTTGAGTATGAAGTGTCCCCATAAAGACTCAGGTGCTTCAGGCTTCATCCACATGCAGCGATGTAGAGAGGTGACTGGACCCTGGGGGCACTGACCTCTTCCGTGAGTCACTGGTGACTCCACAGCTGAGTGGGCTGTTAGGAGGTGGGCCCAGCTGGAGGAACTAGGTCCCTGGGGCTGTGCTGTCCCTCTCTGGCTCTTTCCCTCCTTCTCTGCTCCCTGGCTACCACAATGTGAGCAACTTTCCTCCATGAAACTTCCTCCATGATATTTCTGCCGTGATGCCAACCAACCACAGACTGAAACCTCTGAATCCATGAGTCAAAATACAACTGTCCTCCTTTAGATTGTATATGCCAGATGTTTCGTCCTGGCAATGGAAAGGTGAGTAACACAATATCCATTCCAATTATATATTCAAGGACTTGGAAACAACTGAGCACGTTGTGAACCTGGGACAGGATTTCATGTATTACATAACCCCATGTGCCCTGCTCCAACAGGGAGCCTTGCATCACTGTAGGGTCAACCTTGATCCATCCAACAGTGTCTGAAAGATCTGCTTGTTCCTCCTTCCCCAGTGTACAGTGATCTGACTAAGTCTTGTAGATAGCTTTGGAAGAAGCCTGGAGAATGACCTCTTTATACTCCTGCCATAGTAGTGTCAGTATTTCCCTAGAGGGACACTAAGCAAGATATCAACATTTTCCATCTTGGGCAGCTGATCTGGTCCTTTTGCTTGTCCATTCTTGATCTCTTTGGGGATCAATATTATATATATCACATACAATATTGAACAATATTATATGTATAAACATATATATACATATAAATATAATTTTATTAGCTACTCATCTCTCTTGACCCAAGAAGCACCATTTTCTTATGTTGTCTCTATGCATCTTCACAGTACAAGACTCTCTGGCCACCCTTTCAACCTTTCTGCTCATTAAGATCACCTGCCCCTGATAGCTAAGGGCTTCATCTGGTCTCTGCTATTCAAAGGTCCTTTGTTCCCCTGCTACTTGAGAGCCCTGCCCTGTAAGAGCCTTTCCTCACATCAGCTCTGGCCTGGGAGGAACAGGCTCTACTGAGCAGCTCAGCAGTGCTGGTGCTCCCCTTAAAGCCATTTCTTGCTGCCTGGTTACATGAGTCTCCCTTCTGTCTTGCTGAGGAACAGCTCTGGTAGGGCAGATCCACACAATGTGCTCAGTTCTCTGGGACTTCCTCTCCAGGTTACCTTGGGGACTTCTGGGATCTGTGCTTATTGCCTGAGGACTATCACTTTTTGTAAGCTCCCAAATATCACATTAGAACTGCCCCTTAGGAACACAGAGAAGTTCTTGAAAAGGTTTCTGAGAGTAAAAAAAAAAAAAAGAAGGTTAGGCACAGAATGAGAATCAGAATAGCATCTGTTATGGCTTGTATCTAGATGTACCTCCAAAGTCTCATGTACTCATAGGTGAGGCTTTTTGGAGGTGGCTGGATCTAGGGGGTGTGATGCTGAGATTAAGGGTGTATGATAACTAAATTGGTTTAGCATAGTTCTGGGTGTAGATAATGGAAGGCTCACCCTGGGTGTGGGTGGGCAGCAACCAATAGGCTTGTGGCCTGGATGGAATATAAAAGGACAGATGGAAGGCAAGCTGTTTGCTTCTTCACTGCCTCCTGCCTGCTCTGCCATGGACTGTTTCTCCTCTGTGATGTCCCCCCGTCATGCCACTCTGCCTTGGAGCCAGGGGACTATGGACTAAAACCTCTATAAACTGTGAGCTAAAAAATAAACCTTTCCTCCTTTAACTTGTGGGTGTCAGATACTTTATCCTAACAGTGAGGAAGTAACTAAGACAGCATCAGACTTACCAATGGCCAAATTGAAAGTTAGGAGATTACAGAATTTTATGCTCAGCTAAATTATCAATTGAATGTAAAGACATTTTGCAGACATGTAAGTTCGCAAAATTTTTCTTCCTAGGAACCTCTCCTTAAAGCTACCCAAGTGTATCCTTCACCAAAACAAGGAACTAGACCAAGACAGCAGAAGATGTGGAATTCAGGTAATAGTGTCCAGCCCAAGAAATAGGCAGAGAATTCCCAGATCTTTGTAGCAGGCAAGAGCAAAAACCACCTGGGCTATAGAAGGAGACCAGAAAACTCCCAGAAGAAGGTGCACAGCAGATCCAATTGACGTGCAAGAGAGTTGACCTGATAGAAAACACTTTTGAGAAACATATTATGGAGCCACTGAAAGGCACAGTAAGTCTTAACCTGAGAGTTGGAGAAACTCTAAACACTGCATGATGCTTAAAGGAATGAATCTGAAGATGGTAGAGCATCGATCCAGAGAGCTTGACTTAATGCTACTTCTTTTTTAAATTATTGTATAACTGTGTGTGTGATAGCAGCAGGTATTAGTCTGATAAAAATAGACAAACTCATGATTGGGTCACGACAAACCCAGGAAGACCTGAAACTGTGGGCAGGAGATGTTACTGCCCATACACTGTGACTTCAGCTGGGGGACGGGCCCTGCAGTACACCTTCGGGCTCAACTCTACCACCAAACTCAAGTCTCCGAGGCTCAGCCTCTGTCACTGCCTGTCTGTGACCTGGTGATAGTTTTCCTTTTTGGATTGGAAGGATTTTTCTAGCACATAGCAAGATTCTCCTAAGACTGACCTCCCATAGCCTAACTTTGGTTCCATCTCTGAGTAAAAGATGCTTCCAACCTTCAAGGGCAATTGCTTGTGAGGGTTCTGAAAGCTGGGGAAAGGTCATAAATAATGTTCTTCCTTTAAATAACCCATAAAGCAGGTACCAGCAGTGAGCCTTTTAACATCTCTTTCTGCCTGTTCGGGACTAGCTTACTGGTGGAGTGTGTGAGCTTCTGGAGGAGTCCTCCAAGGCAATGGAGAGGTGAGAGAGAAGCACTCAGAGCCAGATCCTCTGCCAGCCATTCGCTCCAGTGGGGCGATCTCAGCGTGCTGTCCCCGCGCACATGCCAGGCAGTCCTGTTGCTTGTATCCTAGATCCCCGCTACTTGCCCTATCTGGAACATCCCCCTCTCACCCCATCTCTAGATCTAAATGCTTCATCTTCCTCAGCAGATCTTGCAGTCTGGTGAGTCCTGGCTTTAGATTCTGTCAGATCTGGATTTGTCCATATAAGGGGCAAATCTCTTTATCTCTTTAAGCCTCAATTTCCTCCTCTGTCTAGTAGGCATAAATAGCTGCAGTTATGACATCAGGTGACTGTCTTAATTCATATGTGTACTGTGTCCCAGAACTGCTCCATAAATGGCAGCTACTGTCAATCAAATCCTACTTTATAGAGAGGCTGAAAGTGGGAAGCCCCAGGAAGACCATTCCTCCATTTATAGATCGGGAAACTGAAGCCAGAGAGCTGGATGATTTATTCACCACAACAAACCCTTCTACCAGTTCCGCTTCATCTCCGTGGGGAGTCGCTGGGCCATATCTCCCTGCAGCATACCTGCTGTGGATCTGAGCATGCTGGTGGACTGCTACAAGCTCATGAGAGATGGGATTAGACACATGTGTCTCTTGCTGAATGGGTTGGAAGTTCCCTGACAGTGCCCTAAAGTTCATGTTAGCTGGATCTCTGCATCTTCCCAAGGTGCTCAGGACACGGCTGGCAAACTAAATTAGAAGGGAATCAACACAGTCTCCCAGTGTCTGAGATAGGAAAGCTATGAAACCTTTCCCAGAGCAGAATCTGGCTTCTCCATTTACTCCAAGTCAAATCTGAGCCAGTGAAAGATACTGCCACCAACTTCTCTGGAATAGCTCACTCCCTCTGAAAGGTCTGCACTCAACACATTGAGATAACAACACAGGTACGCTAGTTTCCTCTTTGTGAACCCAAACGTAGTGGTTCTCCTTTGCTGTTGGTTTGCATATTTATGGAAAACTGTCACCACCATCTCCCATGACTCTTCAAGAAACCACAGAGATGTTATAGTGTTAAATCTGGCAGACATCCATTTTAAAAAACAGCATTAAAGGCCAACACTGTTTGCACAAACTTCCTGTGCAGGGCTAGTATGTGCTCATCTTAAATTAGAAGAAAGAAGCTCAGGAAAACCACACTTCCATATCTGCACAGGGAGACTGCATGAAGTAAGCAAAAGCTCAAAGGAGAACTATGCCAAATACATGGGATCATGAGCAGAAGGCTCAGGCCAGTGCTCAAGGAGGCCCCCTGGCACAGACCTGGTGGAGTCCCAGACCTGGCTTGGACAGTGCATGATCCCATGCACAAACCCAGAGCAGTGTACCTGGTGCTCAGTCACTGTTACAGGATGATGCTTCTGCATGGCCAGTTTTCAGGTGAAGTAAGGGCTTGTCACCTTGGAATCTTCATAGAACTACAGATTGCAGCACTACAGTGCTCTGCTTCCTCATGTATATGACAGAGAGGAAATAGAATGCTTTGGTGCATGGGTGTTGACCGCGTGGGTCTGCATGCAGCTCTTGACTCCATTATCTAGCACTTGAGAGCTCTTGAGGAGTTTATTTAAACCTCCAGACACCCAGTTTGGTCATCTTTAAGATGGGATGAGCAATGCTACCCACCTCCTAGAATTGTAAGGATTAAAGGAGATGCTAAGGACTGTTGTAGTTTGGATCTAAAGGCCCATGTGTTAAAGGCTTGGTCCCTAGCACATCACTATTGGGCAGTAGTAAAAGGTCTTTGGGTCATTGGAATCTTGCCCTTGAAGGAGACTGTGAGACTCTGATCTCTGTCTTTGCTCCCCAGCCATGAGGTGAGTGGTTAGCCATGTACTGATGCCATGATGTGTTGCTTCACCACAGTTCCAAAAGCATGAGGCCAGTTGACCATGGACTGAAACTTCCAAAACCATGAGCCAGAATAACCCTTTTTCCTTTATTGGTGAATAGCCTTGGGTGTCTGTTAGGTAACAGGAAGCTGATAACACAGGACAGAGCACAGCTCTTTGTACATGGGGAGGATACAGTACCACCCTTGGGGCTGCCCATGACGATGAGGATCACTTCGCAGACACAGAGGAGGGCACCATAGTGGGGCCTGCACTCCAAGAAGTTTCTAGCTGTGGTGGAGGTGATGCTGATTCTCGAAGAGTTCTCCTGTTGTGGACGAGTGAGTGTGGTCAATAGAGATGTGCCACACTCCATGACAGATGCGAGCCCATTTATTATAGCCGGCAGCTGAGGGGGGCTGGCGCCCAGAAAGGTTTATTGGCAATGGGAAGCAGTTTGACGTCTCCTTTTAAATCCTGCTTTCAGTTGGGGAGGGCTCAGGGAAGAGTAAGCGGACTCTTACAGAAGCAGAACCATGCCAGGTTAGTGGGGGGCACAAGGAAATTTCACACACACTAGGGGAGCTACAAAACATCCTGCAAGTGCAGCAGGATGTGGGGGGTTGGGGGTGCTTTGTTCATCTGCAAGAACTTTGTTCAAGCACAGGTCCAAAATGGCGTTGAGGCATACGATGGAATCGGGTTAGCTATCACCCTCCTTCCCAGGGGAGTAACTAGCCTAATCCCAGTCTGCAGAGAATCTGGCAGTGAAGTCCAGGTGACTGCCTCAGTCCAGGGGTCCCCAGCCCCAGGTCCACGGTCTATTAGGAGCTGGGCTGCAATGATCTTTTGTATATTTGCCTTGTGTTCTGCATCCTTGCTGTAGTTCGTAATTAGTTAAGGAGGATTTTTATTATTGTCGTACGTTTATTCTTTCAAATGTTCCATATCATCATGTTATTCATGTATAAAACAGCCATATTTCTTCTTGCCCAATGCCTTTTGTCTCTTTTCTCATATTATTGCATGAGCTAGGACCCCCAGTAGATTGTTGGAAAGGGGTGATGCTGTGCTTTCAGTCTCCAGTGCTGGCAAAAACAAAAGATGAAATTTTTAAAAGTTACACAAAGTGAAAGAAACCACATTAAAAAATCCACATATTCTATGATTCCCTTTGTATGAAATGTCCAGAAAAAGCAAATCTACAGCACCAGAAAATGAATTAGTAATTGCCAAGGGTGAGGGAATGGGGGAAATGGAGAATGAATGTTAATACATAGAATCAGAGTGATGAAGATGTTCTAAACTCGGCTGTAGTGATGCCTCCGCAACTCTGTGGCTATACCAAGACCATCAAATTGTGCACTACATGGAGGTGAATTGTGTGCTGTGTGAATTCTGTCTAACACAGCTGTCGTTAAATAAACGGAATGGTATCATCATCTATTTTTAGAAATAAAATTAGACCAACAATATGAGAACTTTGCAAAAATTCCACAAGACATGTAATGCAGATAGAGTGGAAAATGTGGAGAAATCTGCATTTGCACCCTGTGTCATTCATGGACAGGATTAGGGGTACAGTGACTTTTAAGAGGTTGCAGAGTGCTTTTAGTGAGTTGCTTTTGAAACATCGTACAGTCGACAGTAAGGGAAGAGAGAACACATTCCCCAGTGAGACCTGGGAAGGCAGGGAGGGCACCGCTGGCCGCTTTACTTCTTGGAGCAATGACCTTCGGCTGGCATCCAGGCGCTGCCCTAGCCAGATGGGCCCTCTTCCTCTTTTCTTCCCTTCCTCCTTCCATCCTTACTTCCTTCAGCACGCTATTACCGAGGCCCTGCCACCTGAGCAGGCCCTTGCTGAGCGTGGCTATAGAACAGTCGGACATTCCCAGGAGCACGGCCCCTGTGGAGGGTCCCACGCTCCAGCCACAGGCCCTCGACTCCGCCGTGCTGTGTGCTCTGACTGTGCCGGGGCCCCGGCTGGGCACGCTCTCCCTTCCGCTTCTCGCCTGCCAGTGTCCTGCATGCCCTCCAAAGCAAGGTTTTCATGACCTCTTCCCTGATTGTCCTGATCAAAGTTACTTCTTCCTGCCTCTGATTCCCTTGCTAACTCTGCTTGCACCTTTATCATAACACTTATTTGATTCTGTTTAGTACCATCATTTATTATGCAGATTTCTTTGACCCTCATTACACCTTAAGTAATGAGCTCAGTTTCAATTTCCCAGAACCTAGTACAGTGCCCGGTGTACAGGAGGTGCTCCAAAGATGTTTATTGAATGGTCCTGCTCTTTAACACTTTTTGCATGATTATTAAACATGCCCATTGTTCTTATTCCTATGTTTGCTTTTATAGAGATGGGATAATAAAAATTTCAGAAGGAAATTTCAATTTGTAAAATATTCTGGTACACGAGGAAAATAAATTTCCTTTAGCTTGGCTGACATAAAGGTGTTCGGGAATTTGGGGAAGGTCAGAATTTTTAAATAATTATAACAAAAACAGACCCAAGGTAAATGAAAATATCTTCCAAGAATTTGCTGCAGGAATTGTATACTTAACCAGGAGTCTTATTCTGTGTTTAAACAGTGGGGAAGAGGGTTGGTTTTTCCTTTTAGGAACAAGTCGTTCCATGGTCAGATCGACATGGAATTCTCCCTCCCCCCAACAACCCAGCAGAGCCAGTGCCTGAGCCAGAAAGAGGTCCCTGGGGGCCGTGGTGCACTCCTAACCGCCACCACAGGGGGGCGCTCCTGCCCAGTGCCCACACTCCCCTTCCTGGTAGGAAGGGGAAGTGCAGATATTCTGGACCAGAGCAGAGTCCCCTGGGTGCTTTGGTGAGGGACCCAGAGCAGAGCTGTGCAGCCCTGGGAGGATTCTCGTGGGGAGGAGGGATGTTTACTTTGCCCCAGGCACTGTTCTAGATCTGGAGGCACCGCTGTGAACAAAAGAGCTCAAAATGCCTGTCCTCACTGGGTTGTAAATTCTAATGGGGAGGCACACAAGAAGATGAAACAAACACAAAAACCATTTATATGGGAGAAAGTACTAATGCTATGGAGCAAAACAAAACCAGGAGCAGGGGACAGGGACCTGTGGGGTCCACAGTTTACACAGGGGCACAGTGGAGTCCCCAACTGAGGTCAGCCAGGAACAGGCCGTGCGCACAGGGCTGTGGGCAGCATCCCCAGGACCAGCAAGGAGGGCACGGAGTGGGACAGAGAGCAGACAGGTCAGAGACATAAGAGGACAACTGAGGGCTTTGTGGACAGTCAGGACCTCAGCATGCTGCAGGAGCTTGGGGAGGAGCATCTGTCCACCCATGACTTGCTGAAAGGCTCGCTCTTCCTGCTGTGTTGACAATAAACTATGGAGAGTGGCAAGGGAAAGCTAGGGGCTGCCGGGAGGCCACCGTGGTCACACAGGGAAAAGTAACGGTGGTGGCCCTGCCAGAGGAAGTCCATGCGCACTGTGACCACCTGAGCAGAGAAGTCACCCACACCAGATGGCCATGAGCCCTGCCCAGGCTCCAAGAGCCAGACCATCAGTCAGCTCATGGGGCTTTCTGGGGCCTCATTTTCTTCATCTATGACAAGGGATCAGAGTTCGCACTGTCATGGTGTTGTGAAAATAAATGCCATGAGATAGGAGCACACTGTCAGCATTTCCACTTCTCTCCCTCAGGTACAGATTCCAAAGCCCTGGGCTTCAGAGCCCTTCCCAGCTGCAAGAATCCACGATAGTGACCTCTGGAGGATGCAAGGAACCAACTCATTTGTATTTAACTAAGCAGGGGAAAAGAATCAAACATTCCTTCTGCATTTCCTGCAGGTGGCCAAATATTTGATAAGGGAAAGTTTCTACTTTTAGAAATATGTTGGCTAACTAATAAAGAAGGAATGATAGAAAGGCGTCATTGTGCAAGTCCCTGTGACTTGATAGAGCTAAGCAGTGACTATCAGGGCTGCTAAAATCACAACAGAGAGAACCCCACGATGTGCCGGAAGGACCCCACCAACCTTGTAAAACGCTGAGGCTGAATCTGATCAAACTTCTGCATCTAACTACAGGTTTACAGAGTACACATGGGTCAGAAAGACAAACATGCAGTGAATACAACCAGAGCATGTGGGAGGAAAACCAGGTGAGAACAATTATGGAGCACGAATGGCCAGCACTTCAACAAGGACAACCACGCCACGGGGCAAAGGAGGGAGGGGCCGTGGAGTTGAAGAAACACGAGAGGATGCGTAGATCTCATCTAGATCATGATGCAAACTATAAAATTGAAAATATGTATAAAAATGCCTATACATTTAAGATATGTGCTGATGTCATTTATTACAGTAATTTTTTTATGTATTATGATATTAGGGTTATTTTTAAAGGATCTCTATGTTTGAGACACATTCTGAGACATTTTTAGATGAAGTCACCCTCAATACACTCCCTCTCATTTCAGACACACTTATCTCATTGTTCTTGCCACTTTCTGAAGCAGCTCTGGAAGTCCTCGTTTGTGAGTGTCTTTACGAGGTGTGATAAAAAATACAGTGAAAGTTGCTGCTGAGTGCCATCCATTGAAAAGGCATTCATTGTTGGTGGGAGTGCAGACTGGTGCAACCACTGTGGAAATCAGTATGGAGAGACCTCAAAGAACTAGGACTGGAGGTCCCATTTGACCCAGCTATTCCCCTGCTGGGTATCTTCCCCAAAGAATTAAAAGAATCATACCACAGAGACATATGTGCACTCATGTTTATAGTGGCACAGTTCATAATAGCTAAAGCTTGGAAACAGCTCAAGTACCCATTAACTGGAAGCTGGATAAAGAAGATGTGGTTTTTTTATAAAATGGAGTACTACTCAGCCATAAAGAATGAGAAACTAGAGACGTTTATAGCTAAATGGATACACTTTGAGGCCATACTCTTAAGTGAAATAAATAGGACACACATGTGTAAATACTGAATAGTTTCTCTAGTGTGAGAAACTGCAAGTGTAATTAAGGATACACACGGATGAAATGGCCTAATAACATATTTCTTAGATTGTGTTTCCATCACGTGTCATATGACTGTATCGAAATTTAAATTAGGGAGAGGTTTGGCTTATGTGGAGTCTACTAGCTAACTGGAGTTTTTTCCAGATCATTATTTGTTCAATGTTGGTTTTGGGGATCTTTCTGAAACAAATCACACCCTCTGGTGTCTTGTTGGTACTTGAGATGCTTTTTTAAGTTATGTGGAAAAATGTTTCAGTGCTTTTCAGTTTTGTTTTGGTTGAATTCTTCTGTAATTGAATATTATTGTAGTTTTTTTCCCTTGCATTTTTCTTTGAATAGTTTTAATTTTTGTATGTGTGTGTGTCTGATAATAAAGTTATTTTAAAAAAATACAGTGAAAGCTGCTGCTGAGTGCCATCCACTGGAAGGGTAGCTCGTAAAAACATTACATTCTGTTCTCATTCACCTTGTTCATCAGATGTAGCCCCATGCCACTTTTGGCTCTTTCCCAAAGTCAAATTGCCTTTGTAAATGTTTTGAATTGATCCAGGACTTACAAGCAGCCATGACAAGGCAGCTAAAGACACTCACGAAAGAGCACTTCCAGAGCTGCTTCAGAAAGTACCAAAAACGATGGGATGAGTGTGCTTGAGGTGGGAAGAGCATACTGAGGAGAGTTGATGGCAATGTGTCTTTTACTGAAATAAACTTTTTAAATTTCAACATTCACTGTACTTTTTTATCACACCTCCTATCTCTTGATCTTCATGTTGATTAAATAGAATTTTCAATTTGTGAAAATTTACAAGCTACCTAAGTCCTGTGCATGTTCTCTTCCGTGCTACATATTTTTATGTTCTTACCCAATAAAACTTCACTTAAAAACTTGGCCATGCTTTAGTAATAATGGTTTCAGCTAGGTAAAGGATGCATGAGAGTTTGTCATACAATTATTTCTGTTTGTTTATGCTTTAGATGTCCTCTAATAAACTAAAATTCTTACAGTAAGTAATAAGTAGTAGCAATATAAACTGTGGCTCAAACTTGATAATGAAAAATCAAATACAAAGATAAGCATATCTAACATGGAACACTGTGGGGTAGGACTGTCTCCAGGATTTAGAATGAGCAAAGTGTGTCGCAAGCAGGTCTCTAACAGTCTTTGTGGCACTGCTGGTTTCACAGAGAACCCAGAGTGGCCTGTGGTTTGCTCAGTGGGAGGGCTTCATGGATCCCCAGGGGTGTCCTGTCCTCCCAGGTGCGAGGTCACAGTCCCGAAACAGAGCATGAAGTCCTTCCGGTTCAGTTCTCTTTCCTTCTGCTGTAGACTTGGTCCAACCCTGCCGGATACTCATTTGCCAGTGACTCTGCCCATGCTTCTAGCAGTTCTCCAAGGTCGCTTTCAACACTTGCACACAGTCTCAGCACTCTTGCAAGATTCAGAATTCACTCTGTGGTAGTATGCACACCGCTGGGGACACTCCTGATACTCGCTCCGTCACTACGTGGAAAGGCTGAGCCACCGAACAACGATGGGTGGAGACCAGTTCCGCTTTTTCAATTTTAGACAGAGAGAACAGGCTAACATGGAACACAGTGTAAGATTTGGTCTTCACATAAAAAATAGGAAAGGTGGCTTGGCACTGAGTGGTTTGGCATTAGCAAATGCCTTCCCGCTGGTCACCCTGGGCTTCTCTGAACAGTCTAGCAGCAGAGACTTAGGTAATGAATCCTCCGCTAACAAGGGCTTCGAACTGTAAAGGAGTCACTCTTCCAATAGTATTAGCAAGCAATGAGAAATTTCTTGAAAAATGTTCTTCTGGACACACCCTACTTTCAACTTTTCCATATTTCTCATTAGTGTGTATGGGTTATACAGATTGGTGAGCTTCATTTTGGCAGCTCTGGACATGCATGAAGCACATTGATCATTTCGCCTCCAACTCCTCCTCTGGCTCACAGCCCTCAGTTTCTCACTAGGGCAGTGCTGCGACGTGCATGATGCATTTTGATTATATGCTTTCCCCCATTACCATTGTTGAAGACTCTCAAATAATGCAGAGGACATCGCAAATCCCTTCTTGGACAAGTTAGGAAGGAAGTCCTTGCGGGGCCCAGTAGCTGAAGAAGTTCTCTTCTTCCCTCACCCTCCTGTTGTGACTGCTTCTTTTGATCCTGTTTTCCTACCTCCATCCAGCTCGTCATTTTGCCTCTCCCCAAATGAACCTCAGCATCCTCTTCCTTCTGCTCTGGGGAAGAATTTGACTCAACCCAACTCCCAGCCACAGTCTGTACACCACACCCGTCACACACAGAGACCACAGCTACGGGCCCCATCTCTCCCTGCAGGGGTTTCTTTTGAGTTTGTCCTCTGAGATTATCTGCTACTGCAGCATCAGCTGGTTCTTCCAGAAACAGATGACACGGACAGAAGGCTGGTGAGCCGGATGAGGTGGCACTTGCCTGCGATCCCAGCATTCTGGAAGGCTGGAGAAGGAAGGCCACAAGCTCAGGCCCAGCCTGGGAAAATCAGCAACTTAGTAAGACCCTGTCTCAAAATTTAAAACATAAAAATAAAAAGTGCCTGGGGACATAGCTCAGTGTGAGGGTCCTAAGTTCAATTCCCAGCCTCATAATGAAAGAAAGGAAGAAGGAAGGAAGGAAAGAAGGAAGGAAGGAAGGAAAAGAAAGAATGAAAGAAATGAAGAGAAGGAAAAAGAATGAAAGGCATAGGGACCCTCTGAAATCTCTTCGCCCAGTCCATACGGCTATAAGGAAAGAGCTTAAAGAGCTTAACCCACATTATCTCTGAATGGTAAATCTGAGCATTTTAACTTTTCTTTCCAATTGTCTGTATTGTCTAAATGTGTTACAAGATGAACATCTATTCCACTGAGTATGAAGAGTAACTAACAATGCCAATGACAGCACTTAATTTAAAAATTATATTTTATAGAGAAGGGTGTATACATCTCTAAAAGTAAAGAGGCATGAAAGGCTTTATATTCACTTTGGTTTTCCTCCTTATTAACTATTTGTATGCCCCATTGTTCAATTTTCTCACATCACTTTCGGGAAAACGTTGTTTATTCTGGTAAGTGTGGCAATTGGTCAAGGGCCAGTTTGTAATCAGCACAGTGCTTGTATAATCAACAGGGTCATAACAATCCAAGAAGGAACTTCCTGCCCTTTACTTAATTAAAGCAACTCCTCTAAAACAATTAAAAAATAAAAAAGCTCTTTCCTGGCCAGTGTTTGCATGAAGACTCGCCCACCTTATGAGACCCGGTAACCCGCTCAGCCGACTTCCGGTTCCGCTGAGCCAGGAGCTCGGTGAGAGGAGGGAGCGATCTCTCCTCCCAGCACCCACCGCTGAGACCAGGACTTGGTCCCCGGAAGTGCTCTCCCAGGGGCACCTGCCACCGGCCTGCTATTCCCCGTCCTCCAGCCTGGGGGGGGGGGGCAGGAGGCGAATTCCAGGTGAGACCCGGTCACCTGGACGCCGCCCAGCAGCGCTGCCCGCCCGCTGCAGCTGAGCACGGCCACCCTCGCCTGTTCCTCCCACTCCCCACACCAGTGACTGTCTACAAATTCGATTCTGGTTTGTTCTGTTCTGCTAGAGCAATTTCTCCCCTTAGCACCTCATCGGGGACCTGCACGCAGATGACGCGTGTCCGATAAACACGAGTGGGAGGCCACAGAGGCTCTGCAGCGTGAACCGAGTCTGCGTGCAAACCCCGCTGACCTCTAGGTGGGAATGAGCCCGGCAGACGGCAGACGGAGCTGAGCTGCGGGAGGGAGTCCCTGCAGGTAGCTGGGCCGACCAGCAGGCCTAGGGTGCAGACTACGGCCGTCCCCACCTGGATGCCCGCAGTCGCGGCACAGGGCGGTGACAAGTGACACGCACCGCACTGATTTCCGGGGACTTGGAGCTGCCTGCGGTGCAAAGACAAACCAGTGACGGAAAGCGAAGCCGCTCACTCGGCACAGGCCCGCTTCGCAGAGGGTGGGCGATGTGCGGACCCGATCTTGATTTTACTTTTACAAAAGGAAACCCACCCCAGCCTAGCTCCGGTGCGCCCCCTGGTCCAGCCCCCTTCGCCCTCCTCTGTCGGGAGACCGAGGCGCAGCTCCGGCCCGGCCCGGCCCCAGGAGGAGGCCGAGCGCGCTCTGGGTGCGCCCGGCCTCCGTGCTGTGCACTGAGTCCCGCTCGCTAAGCCTCGGCCCAACCAGACCCAACAGCACTCCTGCCCCGCACCTTCTCTTCCCGACTCCTACCGGAATCTGCCGTGAACTCAGTCGCTCCTCTTCGGGAAGATTTCCTCACTGGCACAGGCCCGTGCTCTGGGCTGACAGGGCGGAGCACAGGCCCGTCACACCCAGCATTTGGAGCGATGTTGTGTCTGTGTGTTGCTCTTTTGAAGGTAGAATCTCTTTGCACCCCCGTAATTTAGCACAGAGCTAAGAAAATACAAGCTGTCGGTGACTGTTTAGTGACAATGCACGAAGGCTGAAGTTTTCTCCTAGAGTCTCAGGGGCTGGGGGCGTAGCTGGTGGCAGAGAGCATATTTAGCAGCATGAGGCCCTGGGTTCCATCTCTAGCGTCAAAATGGAACAATGTAATAAAATTAAGTAAAGCTTTTCAGTAAAAAAAGATAAATCTTGAGTGAAGGACATATTTTGGTGATGAATGGAAAGGTTCATTGGGAAGCGAGTAGTTTACAGTTAACAGGTTTCTGTAATTGAGTACAACCACTTTGGAAATCAGATGGAGGTTCCTCAGAAAATGAACAGTAAAAATTCCACTTGACCCAGTTATTCCCCTTCCAGGTATCTTCCTGAAAGTTAAAGACACCACATTACAGCAATCCATGCACACTCGTGTTTATAGCAGCACAGCTCATAACAGCTAAATCTCAGAAGCAGCCCCTATGTCCATCACCAGATGAATGGATAGAGAAAATGTAGCATTTATACGCAATGGAGTACTACTTTGCCATGAAGAAGATACAGGTAAGATGTTTGTAGGAAAATGGATGCACCTTGAGACCTTAATGTTAAGTGAAATAAATCAGACTCACCAGCTTAAATATCATATGGTTTCTCTTATATGAGAAACTCAAATTATAAAGAAAAAAATAAAAGATAGATAATAGGAAGAGGGGGAGATGGATCTTTCTCAAATGGGAAGGGGTGGAAAAAAGAATTAAGATGTGTTAGTGCATGTATCAACTCCACACAAGGAATGTACACATTATGTACTACAAACATGTACTGACAAAAATAAATACGGAAAGACACTGGAAAAAAGTTGTTTCTGGGAAAGCATAATAACAAAAATTTCTAAAACTAAAATTAAAAAATGAAATGTTTGCCAAAAAAACAAGTTTCTCGATCATGTGATTCGGATTTTTTTTCACATTACCAAGTCCCTGTCATGGAGCACAGTTTGATAGAGATTTCTATACATGATCTCTATAGTTTCAGACACTTATTATGATATCAGGATTGTATATTTCACTCAGGAGAAAATTAAGGAAAATATTAAGAAATCTGAAGAAATTTCTTCTTTCCCCTTTAAGGGATATCTTTAAGAAATTAAAAAGAGGAAACGCTAGGGTGGCATCTGAAGAACTCCAGGAGTGCCCAGGGCAAAGGAAGTTTCACCATTCTGGTATTGCCCCAAGCAGGGGGGAATGCGTGCAGAGCTAAAATGTCAAATTAAAGTAGACGTTGCTGTGAGAGACTTGAAAGAGAGGCAGGGGAAAGGAGAGGGAGAGAAGAGAGGAGAAATAACAGACACAAAAGTAAGGAGTTGCTGGAAAATTATTTCCATTCAGTTTTAAAGAGAAATAATTCCATGAAGTCTTAAGACAGAATATCAGTGCTGCTATGTTGAGTCTTTAGGAATTTGGAGCAGATGGGGGCTTTATTCTGATTCTCTTGCTATTTAATCCTACGGTGGCATAAACTGTGGTCTTTTCAACAGTGAGCAGTACCTTTGGTTGTATCAGTTAGAACTAGAAAACTGAAATTCCTTGGTGTAGCACTCAAGGCATCTCAATATTCTACCCTCCTTAGCAGTGTTTCTTACAGTTATCTAGCTGATTTATATTTAATAAATACACTGTATGTGAGACATATCCGTTTAATGTATAATGAATCAAAGATGATAAAAGCTATTTGTTGCTCATGCCCGGGTGGGCATCCTGGTCCCCAGGTTGGAGAGGCTCCAAGTCCCCCAGGCGGTGGCCCCACCCCTGCCACCCCCGACGTCTGCCTGCCCGGAAGCAGCGCTTCCGCCTGGCACTGCTGCTCAGAGCTCTCCGGGCCACTGAGGGCCACTGAGTAGTGAGGGCCTCCTCACTACTTCGTTGCAGTCACCCGTCGCTTCCTGCACAGCTGAGGTTCAAATCCTCTTCTCCAGCCGAGGAGCGCCTGCTCTTCGAAGCTGGGCAGCTGAGACTTCCCCTGGGACACCTCCCCATCCCCGGGAAGTTGCCCACTTTGTGCTTGATGGCCCGAAGCACAGTGAGTCCTGGCTTTTCTTGTGGGTTTCTCAGGCTGGCTAACGAAGCACAGCCCAAGCCTCTGAGTGACAGGTACAGGTGTGGCTCTCAAGTCCCACGGGCCACGCCCCACAGCATCCCCCCCCCAGGCTCGGGGAGGGTCCGAGGCCCACTGTGGGGCAGTGCTGAAGGGCCCTGGACGGGGCTGAGCACCCTCAGCCCGCACTCTTTCTTCCTGTTATTTCCCGTGGGGTGCTGAGGTGCTTCCATGTGCTGGAAGCCTGGTCCGTGCGTGGCGCAGAGCTGTGGGCCTTAGTGAAGGGTTAGGGCAGGAGAGGGTAGGCCCGGGCCAAGGAGCCAGCGGTGAGGCCCCGGGAGCGCAGTGACCCCAAAGCAAGGCCGCCGCTGGCTGGGTCCCTCAGCGGGGCCGCTGCCCTTCTGTGCTGTGAGGCCGAGGAGGTCATCTCAGCGAGCATTCCAGAATTCCTTCTCAGCGATGCCAAGGCTGAGACATTACTTTCCAACCATATTCACACAGCTTTCAATAAACTTTCATGTTTAACATTTGCAAAGATACGCCAAGGCCATCTCAGAAGGAAGTAACAGCCGAGTAGCAACAGAGCTAGAGGATGACATGGGAGCACAGCACGCAAAGGATGAAAATGTTCAGACCTTCTGCGGACCTTTAAACCACAAACTCGGTAGGAAGTGCTTTTCAAGGGTTAGATCCTTGCTCCAAACTGAGATCTTGGCCTCCACACTGCACTCCGGGCTGGCATGGACTTGAATGTTACCAGGCCGGGTCCCTGGCCAGCCTCAGCATGGCACACACTGGGTCCGGGGCCAGGGAAGGCTGCTGAGGTCCTGCGTTCCGCTGACGGTGCTCTGGCTGTGCTGCCCAGGCTCCCGGCCCTGAGGATCAGACCCGAGCCCAGCTCTGGACTCCTTCCCAAGAACCATCACTTCCACCCACCCAGACACGGGACCGCACTGAGCCACAGGTCTGGGTTCTGGCAGGGCCTCACTGCCAGATCAGAGCGAGCACTGAGGTGCTTCGCACAGTAGAGGGGCGGGTGAGTTTCCAGGCGCCCAGGCTGGAAAAGGCAGCCCCCACCTGCCTGGCTCATCCCGACCTGCTCCTAGCAGCAGCACACCTGTTTCCTGCCCTTCTGAGTGGGCCACAGATTCAGAAATGAGCAGAAGCCCATGCAGCGTGTAAGGAGCCGAGTGGCCTTGCACAAAGCCTCCACATAGGCGCTTCAGGACAGAAAGTGTGCGAAGTCACCCAAAAGAGGCCAAGCAAACACAGTCCCCAGTGGGAGGGACAGCCAGTTTCACTCTGACTCCTGCTGAAAGAGGGAAACGCCAATGGAGGCACAGGTGCAACTGCTGGAGATTTGGAGTTGGGGGGAAAGATGTTGCACCTGAAACTCTGAGTGTTATCTGCAGTTCATCATTTCAAAACGCACCAGGGTGGGGCTGAAAGGGGAAGCTGCTGAGGCTCTTCAGGTCAGAAAGGGCAGTGCGAAGGGCTGACTAATGGCTCTCAGCGTTCTGACCCCTCCAACACCAAGGAGTCTACAGATTGCAAAAGGACAGCACAGGAAAATGTCAGTCCGGTGACTGCAGACCAGGTCAAAGGCCACGGCTCACCTACAGCTGCATGGAGGAGCATCCTCGCTGGCTTCCCACAGTGTGGTGACTCACGGCTTTCAGAGGGCACTGGCACTCCTGAAGCCAACAGAGCGCTGTCTTAGTCATCAGGCTAAGCCTGGAAGTCAGTGTCACGCAACCCACGGTGACTCGGAAGAAACCGAGAAATGTGGAGCTGCTAGGGCTGACAGAGCTCTGCTTTCTGCCCAGTGCTGTTTGCCCAGCTGGCAGCAGGCACCTCCGACTCGTGACTTCATGCACAGATTAAGCAACAGGCAAACGAGGCCATCCAGAGGGTAGTGGTGCCGCCCAGACTGACTGCACAGCCCGGTGTGGTAATCCAGCACGCACACCTCCACCGCAGGCAGGGGGGGAAACATGGGTCTCCTTTGAGGTCGGCTTGAACTGGTCCTTGGCTTGCTCTGTGTCTAAAGGACAGTGAGCAGGGCTCAAAATGTCGTGCAAGTCACTGCTGAAAGCTGTGACAATGTTTAGTCCAGGGACGAGAGGAGGCAGGTGGGACAGGTGAGTCACCGTGATATACAAAGCGCTGTCACACAAAGTAGAATTAGACTTCACTCCGAGGAGAGAGAAGGGACCAACGTGAAGTGCTGAAAACAGACTTTCTCTCCAAATTTTCTAGTAGTTAAACAGCTGTAGTTTGGGTGTTAAAGGTCCCCAAAGGGCTGAGCACAGTGGTGCATTCTTCGATCCTAATGCTCTAGGATGCTGAGGCAGGAGGATTGTAAATTTAAACTCAGCCTGGGCAAGTTAGCTACTTACAGAGACCCTGTCTTAAAATAAAAAATTTAAAAAGGGCCATGAATGTGGATCAGGGCAAAATCCCTGGGTTCAATCCCCAGTCTCACACACACACACACACACACACACACACACACACACACACACACGTGTGCACGCGTTTCCCCATGGTCCATGTTTGGGCGCTGAGTTTGCAGGAAGGTGCCAGGAACCCTGGACCAGGGCCTGGAGAGAGGTCTTTGGGCCACAGGAGATGAAGGAGTGTGGTCCACTGGCCACTCCCTCTATCCCCCAGCCTGGAGGTGAGCAGTTCTGCTACACCGTGTGCTCCCTGCCACGATTCGCAGCCGTATCTCAGGCCAGAGGACTGAGGCCAGCTCATCATGGGCTGGAACCTGCAACGCTGGAGCCACAAGAAACCTTTGCTCTGTACAGTTGGGTTGTCTTGGGTCCCCGCTGTGGGGGCAGACAGCTGTTGACCCACCAAGCTTTCTGAGGCTGAGGCTGCTGCCGGAAGGGTAGAACATGACTGTTGGTTGTGACGTGAGTTCTGGTAGATGCCAATGCGTGTCATAATGACTGGAAGCTGCCTGTGCCTGCTAGCCAGGTGCCAAGCTGCCAACGAAGGCCCTCAGACATTCTGCAGAATCCTCGGGGCAAGCCTGGGCTTGCTCATCACTACTGCACTGCAGGGGAGGCTTGTGGATGGTGACACTGACTCACGGAGCTGAAGAACCTCCTAGATTTGCCCCGCTGCTGCCTGCTTGTGATGAAACCCTGGCGGCTGGCTCGAAAGTGGATGCTTTTCCCATATATAGCGTCTCATCCATCTTGCTAAATGAAGCATTAATCCCTGAGCCCTCAGGAAGAAAGCTGCTTTTATCAAAACCCCAGGCCCCTGGAGTCTAAAGTGAAATTCTCTCAAGTATAAAATATTATTAAATGCCAAGCATCTGATGGCATCCAGCGCATCTCTCTGTGAAAAGTCATTGATTTCCTAATTGTCAACAGGAAATAAAATTCAAGGGCTCTTCCTAAAACTTTACTAGGAATCTCAGAAATTAAATTTTTGGTGTTTATCCCATAAGACCAATACAATGCCATTTCCAAAACTGTGGACTATGTTTTCAGTCTTGCATGCTTGTTTGTGTCTCACAATGTGGTCCAAGAATCCCAGGAGTTCTCCAGAGCTTTTTAGGGAACTGGAAAGCTATTCTCTACAACTAAGAGTATATTCTTTGCCTTTTTTATTCTCATTCTCGTGTCTTGGTGACTTTTCCCAAACATTGATACCACAGTGAATTGAATGAAGAAGCAGATAGGAGACTCCAGTTGTCTTCTATGATGCCATACACTGAAGAGGTGTTGGGAATAATAATGAAATAATACAATTTTATAGTAAATTTGTTAGGGAAAATACTGTAAGCATAAAACTTATTTATGTTAATACACTTTTATTTTATTGTTGTTTTAAATAAGTTAATACATATTCCTAAATTTCTCATCTTTAATTTCTAATACCATAAATGTGATTAGATATCATCTGATAACAAGACCTTTGGGCACGCTCAATAAATATGCAAGACCATATTTGTGTACGTGACATGCGTTTATGAGCCGAGTACCAGTTCACTAGCAGTTTGCCTTAGTGTGCTTTGAATTCCCATGCCTTGGGGATGTTTACTTGCCCTGCATCTCCCTCCAGGAAGCCCTCTGGTGGCTTCAGGAACACGAGACCCCTCCGTCCTCCTCCTGGGCACAGCCTAGGGACCCGGGCAAAGTTGCACACTTTGCCTGGCCTTCTAATAGCTGCGCTCATAGTTCTCAGAAGGCGGTAATTTTATTCCTTGAGCATTTACCCTTCTTATCTCATTGGTAGCTTCCTGTGACTTGGACTTCTTGGTTATCTGAAGAATATAACATTTAATCACAACATCTCCAAGTCACTAATGTTTCTTGTTATTCTATGTACTGTAGTCAAGAACTCTGAAGGGGTTGAGATTTTTCTCCATCCGCAAACTAATGATTTAACATGACTCAGCATCATGGGTGACTTCACTGCTCACGGAAGAGCGGCAGCCAGGTGCCATCCTAGCTGCTTCCCTGAGCCTTGCTTCCCACGGGGCTGTTCTAAGTGGGTCGGTGAAACCAGCCAACCCGGAAGGGTTCTGGACAGACACACTGCACCCGAGGAACTCAGGCCCTCTGTAACCAGCCTGACCTTTGTAAACCTGTCTGACCTTTGCCCCCAAGGGGAAAAACTTTATCTTTGTTATGCTGGACAATAAATGGGCCTGTTCTTTCCTCCAGAAGGGAGCACCATCTCAGTTCTCCAAGCTGTTGGCTGCGTAAACATCCTTAAATACAAAGTCCAAACTAAAGATAGTTAGCGTCTGTGCAGGCAAGATGCACAGAAACCCGAGACCGTGGGGAGCTTTGTGCTCAAAACCATGGCTCCCACCTATATACGACACCCAAATTCTGGACTTGAGTTTGCCCCACTTTGATTTCTCCAATAGCTGATAGTTTAGAGAATTATTGGCATTAAATCCTGACCATCTTCTTTCAGTCATAACAAGCCATACCCCTGGCCCTTCTATCTATTTAGGTATGATTATTCTTTGGCAGAACGTTCTAATTTTTTTCCTTTTTACCCAAATACTTCTCACTCAATCCATAGACATTTTAAAACTCTCACCATGTCTACAAATAATAATAATAATAATAATAATAATAATAATAACAACAATACAGAAACAAATATCCAAGCGATCAATGTAAAAAAAAAAACAGGGGAGGGAACAGATTGGAAAGCAAGCACTAAATAAACAATTCAGCCTGGTGAGTGCTTTGGAAGGAAACAGGTAAATAGTTCTGTCTTTTTCAGAAGAGATACTCTTACTTTTGAATTAAATTTTTTTTTTCCTGAACCAAAGAAATAGGATGTTACACTCAATGGTTAGCTTTAAAATCTACTTGAATTTCTGGAAGTAGGCCTCCTGGACTGTGGACAGCAATTTCTTCTGGGAGAAACTACTGGAGCAGGAAAGACATTGTCATTTGCTGCAGCCTTTTCTGTTTGGCCTTCACACAGATGAGAACTCAAAGCGTCCACTCCCTGTTGCTTTATTGCCCCCTCAGGGCCAGCTACTCGGTCAAGGACAGCCCAATCCAAAGCTGTCCTTTCTCTGCATGGAGCTCCAGGTTCGGTGGGGATTCAGCTCTGTGTTGTCCACACCAGAGCTCCCGAAGCCGAGGCCTCAGACAGGCACCGCGCCTGGCCCACTAGGAACTGGGCTCACCAGGGAGGGATCTGGGTTGCAGTGCTCCTCTGCATAACCCCAAACTTCTCCCCTTCCTCCAGCCCATGGAAAAATTGTCTTTCACAAAATCGGTCACTGGTGCCAAGAAACTTGGGGACTCCTGGCCTAGAATGGCACCTGAAGAGCTTGCAGGCCAGCAGGGGACACCAAGAGCATCTAACTCGAGGAGCTGATGCAAGCCCATGGGGCAGGCCCCACTTGAGTGCCAGCGTGGCCTACATGCTCTGCTCATAGGCAGACCCTGTGGACCCCAAATACAAGCACGTGGAAGACGAGAATGTGGACAAAGGACTCTATATTCAAGGTAGAAACTCTGAGTTTCAAATGACCTCTTGGCAGGAAGGCGACTGATATCTTGAGAGTCCTTTAAGGTGGGTGGGGAAATCTGCAGGGAAGCCCTAGGCCTGCTCACCTTCTTCATCTGTAAATTAGTAGGGCACCACAGCAGAAGAACCTGATACTGAGAGTCAGGAACAGCTGGGCTTGTACTTCAGATTTGCCAGTAACCAGCTGTGTGACCATAGCAAGTTACTCTATGAGTTTCGGTTACTCCTGAGAAAAAGGCTACAGAAAGAGCCGAGCGCCTACCCAGTGGGCATTCAGTGAGCTGCCAGTGTGTTAATGAACAGTGTCACAGCTTATCTGCACCAAACCTCGATGGTCACACTGTGAGTCACCAGCTTCTGTCTGGATGATGGGCCACACGGAGCTCAGGTCCAGTGGGCTGCAGGGCTGGCTGCTGGACACATGGGTTTGGGAGTCGTCACTGTATTCGTCAGAGTTCCATCACTGTAGCAGATACCCAAGACAAAACCAGTTTATAAGGGAGAGAAAGTTGCTGGCTCACTGCTTCAGAGGTTCCCATCCAAGATGCCATTGCTTCTGCTCCACGGCTTTCAGGGCTGTGCAGCTCATGATCCCAGGAGTGTGTGGTGGAGCAGAACATCGCATAATCTCATGGCCAAGGGGTGAGAGAGGGGAAGAGGAAGAGACAGAAGTCTACTGTTGCCTTTAGGGGCACATGCCCCGTGTCCTGAAGACTCCCAGCAGCCCCCACGCCTTAGAGTTTCCACCGCCTCCCAGGAGCGTCAAGCCTTTAACACGGGCCTTGGAGACAGCCAGGATCTACTTCTAGACTAGATGAGAGAAGAAAACAGTTGGGGTTCATCACAAAGGTCAGAAGCCAACGAGCTCTAGGGTCCTGAACCTGCTCCTCGCCGGAAGCACGGTTGTGCATTTTCTTCCGCCTGCGCCCAGGCATCCATGCTTAGCACAGGCCAGGCTTCTGTGAGGGGCAGGTGCCCCAGAGAGGGCAGCAGCTCCAGGATAAGTCGGCCCATTCCTCAAGGCCAGGAATGGGGAAACCTCTGAATATGGTGCCAGGCCCAGTGGAAGACTCCCGGACTTACCTTCCTCTCTTTCTGTCTTTCCCTCTTTCACGGTGCTGAGGACAACACCGGGCCTTCACACTGAGCCACATCCCCGGCCCCTTTTTCACTTTGACACAGGCTCTCATGAAGCCACTGAGCTGCCCAGGCTGGGCTTGAACTTGCCGTCATCCTGCCTCAGCCTCCCAGGGTGCTGAGATCACAGCCTGGGCCGCCACGCCCGGCTTCTCTGGCCCCTACACGGGCATGGAAAGCCCGCCTGGGTGTCTGCTAAGGGGCCTGCACTGATTTTTCTCTGCAGCAGAGGAGCCTCCTGTCCTCCTCGGCCTTTTCCTGTGTGCTTCTGCTCCTTGGCTCGGTTTCCCTTCTGTTGTCACCAGGTCAGATGACCCCATGCCTGGTCTCAATAATACAAACAACTCCACTGTGTGCCATTGAAGAGCAAGTGCAGCCGACAGGAAGTGACACCCTCCCCAGCCCTGCCCTGTGAAAGGAAGGAGGAACTGCAGGAACCCCTCTTCAAGAAATTCCCAATGACACTGGTATTTAAAGAAACTTTCTGGGAAGAGGCAGCCGCTGGAATGGAAGGGCTGAACTACAGAGTTATTGTGTTCTGTTTTTTGTGGAAAAATAACCTGGCTGTCATTAGAGCAAGGTTTCACTACCCCCACTTATGCATCTCACAGGCATACAGCAAACACTTGGTGAACAAATTTGTTGATGTGTTTTTCAAAATACAGTAGGAGGAGGACTTAAACCCTGGCCTGCTCATAGGCAGAAGCCCTTTGGGAGACACTGTCAAATTTAAACACACTCTTTCATTAATAAGGACACAACAGACCTTTGCCATTCAATAAATCATGACCCTCACAGGTCCCCAGTCTGATGCTGATAGAAATGACTGTCATGCAGGTGAGGAGCAGGGTCACACGTGACAGCTCCTTAAGGATCACACTGGGTTTGCAGGCCCTCAAACCTCTTGTTAAATGTCACTTAAGCTGTAACCAATCACAACACTTGGTGGCCTTTTTATTTTTCAGGTAGAAATACATTCAAAAAGTTTCATATGGCATGTTTCATCTTATATGAAAAACTTAAACCATGAATGAATGAATGAATGAATAAAATAAAGGAAAGATGATAGGAAGTTGAAAGGTAGACTCTTGGAGATAGGGGAGGAAAGAGAGAGGGTAAAAGAATTGAAAATGAATATGCATGTCTTAGTTACTTTTCTCAGTGCTGAGACAAAATACTCAACACCCACAAATTAAGGGAGGAAAGGTTTATTAGGCTCACAGTCTGTAGAGGTTTCAGTCCATAATCAGCGGGCTCCAAGGCAGGGTGGCATGGTGGAGGGACATCACGGAGGAGAAACAGTCCACGGCAGGGCAGACAGAAGGCAGAAAAACAATGAAGTAGCAAATGACAAGACTTTTTTGTCCTTTGTATTTTATCAAGGCTACCCACCCTTAGGTCAGGTAGCACTCACACCCTTAATCTTAGTATTGCAGAATGAATAAATCCCATCACCACAGACCCTAGATCTGGCAACCTCTGGAAAGCCCCACTTTTGACCTTGTGAGGCTTTGGGGGACCTCTAGGCACAGCCAAAACTACCTGAACCAATTCTCCAAAATGAATATCAATACTCTTTATCACAAACATGCACTAATTTTAAGAAGAGAAAAAGGAAGAGAGGAAGGGGGGAAATTTGGTGACTTGGGGAGATCCTGTCTCAAAAAATTTTTAAAAAATGTTTAAATGACTAAAGATGTAGCTCAGTGTGAGGGCCGTGTTTCACTTCTCAGGTGTTTTTTTAGGCATTACTGGGGAAAAGGAAAATTAAACAAGCCAAAAGTCAGCAAGAGAAGGCATGAGGCTTTACTTAAATTAATACCAATAAATAGAACAAATAGAAGCATATTTCATACAGAAAATAGGGGAGCCAAAGACTTAAGAAAATTGATTTCCAAGGTCTTGTGAAGTATAAGAGCCCCTGCTTCTTATCTTATTCTGGATATCCCAAGACCCTCAGAGGATGCCTAAAATCACAGTCACACCAAACCATATATATATATATATATATATATATATATATATGTTTTCCCTACAAGTGCATATCTACTATACAGTTTAATTTCTAATTACAGTAAAATAACAACAGTGACTAATAATGAAACAGAACAATAATAATATTGTTGTTATTTAAAACTTTTATTTATTTCTGCAACTTCTCATTTAATATCTTTGGATTATGGTTGATTGTGAGTAACCGTGACCATGGAATGGGAAATCAGATAATGGGGAAGCACTGCAATACAAACTACTAAATTACACACACCTCCCTGTCTCTCCACAAGTGCTCCAAATCAGTGATTTATTTTTTTACCAATGAGAAGAAAAAATGAATTCACTCTGCTTCAACCCCTAGGTCTCTGTAGTGGAAGGAAAAATGGTTTCCATTACCTTTCTAGGGTCCTTAGGTGGGCTTCAGGTTAAATTGACATAAGACAGATTAAAGGAATGTCTTAGTTGCCTTTCTTATTGTGAGACAAAATACCCAACATCCACAAGTTAAAGAAGAGGTTTATTTTAGCTCACAGTTTATAGAGGTTTCACTCTATAATCAGCTGGCTCCAAGGCAGGGTGACATGGCAGAGGGGCATCATAGAGGAGAAACAGTCCATGGAGTGGCAGGGCAGGCAGAAGGTAGCAAGCAGCAAGCAACAGCAGCAGCAGGAACAGCAGCCTTCCCATTCCCTTATAGTATATCCAGGCTGCAGGCTTATTGATTGGTGCCACCCATACCCAGTGTGGGGCATCCTTAATCCCAGCACCACACACCCTAGGTCCAGCCACCTCTGAAAAGCCCCACCTCTGACCACACAAGGCTTTGCAGGGACACTGAGACACAAGCCATGACAAGGAGCAAATCTCCCTTAATCAGAAGCATCCAGAGGACAATCCCACAAAAGAAGAGACCAGAAGAAGGGTCAGGTGATCACAGATTACATAGCACCCTGGGCTGGAGAAAGTAGTACCAGGGGCTTGGGGATTTCTATGGGGTGGGGAGACACAGGTTTGTGGGCAGTAGGAGGGGAAAAGGGCCAGAGTTGAGCTTGCTGTGTGATGCAGATCAAAGTCTGTCAGCTAATAAGAGTTATGGAGCAGCATTCTTCTTGACATATACTTTTACTAACGTAGATTTCTTTCTAGGACGCAAATCTCTTTTACAAAAGGACAGCTTTTCAGAGCGAAATCTGTCTCTATAGTGACTCTGAATAACAAGCTTGAAATACCCCAGAAAGCTGTATTTGGGGGAACTATCTCCTCTCCTCCAGTTGTGTTTGGGACGGCACAGCCCCAGCCCCTCATCTCTCTGTCACCTCTGAATCCCAACATTTGCGGTGACTCACAACACTGGCGTCTTCTGCTCACCCATTCTCTCGGCCCAGAGTAAGGCATCCGCCATTACCTCCCATAATTTGCCGAGGTTGACCATATGCTTTGACCATTTCCTTGTACCACACGCTCGGCCACACTTTCGTATTCGGTTCCGTTTCATTTTTTAAAGCCTGTCACACCCCACGACATAACTCCACTGCTGAGCCTGTGGAGAGGAAGCTCTTTCATAAAAGCCACATGGCACAAGGTTTCTGCTCCCCCTTCTCCACCCTGGGCCAGGGTTGGGGGCTCACCTGTGCTGAGGAAATGAACAGATGGCCAAAGAATGAAGAAGAGCACACCAGAGCGCAACTTTCCCCCTTCTGTGAAGCAGAGTTGAGAAAGAACTGTTTATCTATTGCATTTTAAAAAGGGAATGAGGGGCTGGGTTGGAACTCAGAGGGAGAGAATGTCTTAAGGGTGATTCAGTGCCCAGCCCCAGAAAGAAGGGAGTGAATGTTGGCTTTTATTCCTCATTCTCCAAAATCTGCCCATACCCTCACTTCCCAAAAAGAGGAGTTTTGGGGGGTGGGAGATTAGGAAATCAGGGCATTCAAGCTTAATAATGACAACCTTATCACCTCAGAAAGAAGCATATCAACCAAGAACCCAGATTCTGGAGGCACCCTATGAAATGCAAATTAAGGCTCCCAAGCAAAGCTGCGGTGGACATTCATCTGCAGGAGCGGGAGGAGATGCGCTCCAGGGGCCCCAGTCCTGTGAGATTCTTTAGCAAGGGCCTTGCAGGGCTCTGGCTAAGGAGGCTCCTACTGTTCTTCACGTCCCTGTGCCGTGTGGGCCACCAGAGGGAGCTGGATGGTGCAGAAATTGCCTGCATTTGCAACACTAGTCACTAGAGGACGGCACTAGAGGACGGCACTGGAGGACGGCACTAGACACCCAGAGAGCTGGCCCTTGTGTTTTCTTAATGTATCTCTTTTTAAAACTCCACTGGCACTTTTGGTGCTCTTTAGTGATTTTGACTATTTTTTTCCAACCCAGTTCAAAAGCCAGCAACAGTTAATCCTGAAGCAGATGCATGTGCATCCTGTGAGCACTCAGTGTCCAAAATATGATCCAATTGGGCCAAAAGTCACCCTCCTTCACCAGTTAACAAATCCCTACAGAGTCCACTTTCATGCCCAGACTTCAGAGTCGAAATGTAGAAGGGTTTGTACAAGCAACAGAGTACACAAAACTCAGTCCCCTGTACCACAAAGGAAAACAGTAAGTTTAAAACTCTGCAGGGCCTTCCTGTCATTCAGCAGAGGGGACTGTGGGGTGCAGTGGCGGGGTCCTGTCCCCAGTGTGCTCTGGCACCGAGCTCATGGCTGCTTCCAGCGCTGAGAAGTGGGGCGTCCAGCAGCAGACTCGGGGTGCCAAGCCTGCCAGGGACCAGGGCCAGCCAGCATGGCATCAGGTGTGAGAACCAGCACCACGGGGCCTCATGAGCCTCTCCCTAATCTGATCTTTGAATTCGTCTCTAGTTAGGGACTCCTGAGCAACAACAAAATACACTCAGGGTTGGGGCTCGGCCTGGCCCCCTGCTGCCACCTTGCCTTCCTGTTCTCAGCCACCCGCTGCCCACAGCCCTGCCTGGAGCATGCCACTGCCCTACTGCGGGCATCACACAGGTGTAGAGTTCTTTTTTTCTTTTTCCTTGTAGTACTGGGTACCAAACCTAGGGCCTTCACACTGAACTATATTTGGCTTTTCATTTTTTATTCTGAGGCAGGGTCTCACTTCGCCGTTAAGCTGCCTAGGCTGGGCTCACACTTGAAGTCCTCCTGCTCAGCCTCCCAGAGTGCTGGGGTTACAGGCGTGTGCCACCAGGTCCACCTCTCCTCCTCACCGAAGAATTCCAGTCAGGTTTCCTGTATAAGAGTTTTCCTTGGGCCTTCAAAAGCCTCATTCCAAATATGTACAAAATCAACAAGGAAGGGATCAAGAGGTGGATGAAGGGGGGGTTGCGGAAGGGGAAGGGAATGAAGAGGGGCATCGAGATGTGTTACACCGTGCGCCACCTCCCTGCGAGGGATGTAAGCATTATGTACTACGAACGCAACGCGTGCCAATAAAGAAAATGATCTGAACAAAACCTAATCCCACTCATAGAAACGGACTTGCCCTGAACCAGGTGCGTGCTGCCCGGACAGAAACTTCGGTCTGTGCCGCGCCCACCTCGGTGCCTGGCGAGTCGCGGGCGCTGCAGACACGTGGAGTAGATGGAAGAAGGGCCTCGCAGGACGCCATCCACCGAAACGCGCTCTTCAGCAGCCGGCCTGGGTCTGGATTCGCAGTCCACTCAGGTCTACGCAGAGCCCTGTCCTGGAGAGGAGCTAGGTTACTTCCTGTTTGTTTGGACCACAAAAGTAGCTGCACCACTTTTGTGTCCACCGAAGTCGCCCTCGCTGTATCTCCAGGGCGCTCGCTGTCTGCACATCTGCGCTGCCCGGAGCCCCAGACAAGTCCACGGCCGCCGCTCGAGAGACAACAGTGAAGGCCAGGAAGCGGCTCTGCCTGAGCCAGAGGACACGGAGAGCAGCCGCCTGCGCCCCGCCCCGGCTGGCCCATTCCTCATTAGCCCTGGATGGGACCCGGCCCAGGCCCCGCGGCCCGGCCCCTCAGCTGGGAGAGCAGGAAGCTGCCCGGGAGCCAGGGCAGTCAGAGCCGAGGCGCGGCACTGCTGCGAGTGGTGGCCACACAGCCCGGCGGCTGGAAGTCCTTGCCTGGCTAACCTGAAACCTCGTGCCCGGCACTCTGCCACCAGAGGGCGCCAGCGGGAACGCGGCCGGCAAGCCCTGCCCCGTCCTTGTCCAGCCTCCTAACTTCTGTCCGGACGCAGTCAGGTGATGCCGTCCTCAGCGCGCCCTGCTCCCGCTTGCGCCTGCTGTGGCGCTCGCTCGCTCTTCTCTGTGCATTCACAGGTGATGCAAAGGTCCTGGCGCTGTGTGCTGCTCCCCTTCATGGAGCCACGTCCTCCTCCTTAGACCTCCTTATCTCCGGTCCTCCAGACAGCCACCTACCCTCCCCGTGCCCTGTTATAGTTCGGATTTAAAATGGCCCGCGAAAGTCCCGTGTGATCCGAGGACTTCGGAAGGTGATTGGATCATGGGCGCATCCATCGGTGAGCTCAGGCTAAATGCGCTCTTAGAAGGCGGGGCCTGGTTGGAGGAGGTGGTCACCGGGGACTGACCTGGAAGGGCGCCTCCTTGCACCCCGCCCCTTCCTCTCTTTCTGGCTCTCTTGTTCTCTCTGATTTCTGATTCCCAGGGGTTGAGCAGCTTTCTTGGGCCAGGCCCTTCCACCATGCTGTTTCTGAATTACAGCTAGCAAACCATGGACTGCAACCTCTGAAACTGTGAGCCAAAATAAATGCTTCCTCCTTTAGGCAGTGTATGTCCAGTACTTTGTCCCAGCAATGAAAAGGGGACTAATTCTCGGCCCTACACTAACACATGTCCAAGACAGCAGATGTCTGCTCAAGTCCACCTCAAGGTCACCAGTCCAAAACAGAATGCATATGACTTTCCTCAGTGTATGGCTACCCAAGTAAATCTACTGGGGGAAAGATCAGGGAAAACACTACCATACGCAGTTGCTGTGACACTGCAGGGATCTTCTTGGTGGTGATCTGGACTCTCCTTCAGCCAGTCCAAGAGCTACACCCTCAGTCCAAGAGCTACATCAAGGCTGGAAACAGAACAAGGGCGAGTAACTTTGCATTGTGATGATTAATTTCTTTTGGTTTGAAATATTGTATTGAAGGCTGTCATCTCTCTCTCCCTGGGATCAATTCATTCTATTGGGCATTTCTGTAGACCACTGTGGATGAGGTTCCCCCGGCTGCTCATCCAGCTCTGCTGCCCATGAGGGTCATTCCCCAGCCTGGGTTGTGAGGGTTACGTGTGTCCACCTGCCAGCACCTTTGCAGTGGGGAATCCCAACTACAGAGCAGTAACCTGTCTCCCAGACATGATCCCCACCACACTCCTCATCGTGCTGCTGCTCCCTAACCACACAGTCCTCATGGCGTGGTCAGTAGGTGTCCTGTGGGGCCTCCCCAGGCAAATGCAGCCGGTAGCTTTCTTGATCTTATACAGGATCCACTGCAGCAGGCTCGCCTCGCTGACCCTTAGATCCTCCCTGCACAGTCTGCCACGGAAGCTTTAGCACCTCCGCTCCAGGTAGATGATCCATCATTTCCTCCACATCTGCAGAGCCATCCCTCCAAGGCCTGGTTCCCGGGGCCCCTGGCAGGGTGGGTCCTGTGCAGTGGAAGATCTCTCCAAAGACGAGGGTCCCCCTGACACGGCACCCGCAAGCTCCACTCCCAGCTGCATGATTCAGGTTCCCGCCAGGACTCAGGTCTTGCAGCCCCTCCCACGTATGATCCTCCCGGCCTCACCCCCACTGAGTGCCCCGGTGGTGAGGAGGGAACACGAGGGCATGACTGAGGAAGATAAGCACTACCTCACAAAGTGAGTGCCCCACTTAAGGCTCCTGTGTAGTCTGCCAATGAGAGGAGGGGCGATTACACAGGGAATGGGCTGCTCTCCTGGCTGTAGAAATGTAAGGGAGTTTGAGTATTTGTAGTTTTCAACACAAACACCCCCAGATCCCCACCCAGGCTCCAAGAGTCCGCCTTTGCCCTGTCAGGCTCTGACTCGACCTGAGAGGCTTTCAGAGCTGAGACTGCAGACTTTTCTCCACTCTGCTCTCCTACCCGTGTCCCCGAGCCTAGACCTCAGGTTGGGAGGTCCTCAACTTTGGAGGAAGTAGAATCGGCGCCTACAAGGAAACCCTGCTCCTTCCACACTTTGCTGGATTGGCGATCAATAGCTCTGAGCCTGGCAGTCTCTTCCGTCTCTCACAGCCTCGCAAGGCCACCAGCCTTCCGTTACTACGGTCTGCAGTGTGTTCCACAACCTGTGAGATGTGGTCTAAGCACTGCATCTGTCTCCATCCGTATTCCATTCCCAGGTAACAAGGGTGGAAAGCACTGTAACTGCTGAACTCTGCACACCAGGAACCCGCTGTGCCAAAGCTACCACCAATAGCAGAATCACCATGGCCAGCTGCCTGATGCATAGACTGATCCCGACTCCCTCCTTAGCATCTGGTCCTGCAGAACGGGCTCAGGTCTGGTTCCCTAAAGCAGAGCCCACCCAAGGCAGGGATTTATACTTTCAAGAAGAAGAGAAGAAGGGAAGCAGGATGGGATGGGGATGGGACTAAACACGGATGTGATCTCAGCTGGAGTCCAGGGGACCCCCTCAGGGGCTCCAGAGCACAACTGCACCGCAGGATCAGCACACAGAGCCAAGGGAGTTGGCCTTGGGAAGCACCATTCGCCAATCACTGGCTGAGGGCTACTCCAGGGACCTGCAGTGGGTGTAAGCTCCCAGGAGAGGCAGCTCCCACTACACCAAGGGAAATTCTGGAAAGAAGCTGTGGGCCACAGGTCAAGGGCGTGGGGCTGGGAATCGATCCATTGGCTACAAGGCAGAACTTGGCTGGTGACAAGGGACAACATTACTTACTCAGAGGTCCAAAACCATCAAGGAAGGAACGGTGTCAAGAACCTGCACACAGAGAGACCTGTCGTACTGACAGCCTGGCCAGTCACCAGGGGATGCCCAGTCACCAATGAGGTGACAGCAGGGGATGAAGGAATAATATGCAAAGAACGAGAAACAAAGAGTAAAGAACTAATGATAGTTTATTACTTGGGGGCCAGGAATTAATCTTTAGTTCACTCCTGGCTAAAGACCACCTGATCTTATCTCTGTCCTGGCTAAGACCACAAGCTCTGGATTAGTCAGCACTTATGATTATATAACATAGCAAGGGGGAGTGAAGCCAGGTGTAAGGAATAGCAGAAGTGATGCACTAATGAGCCAGGCAGGCTGTAAAAGGGCAGTGACTATGTATTCTGGTAAAGGACGGCTTGCAGTTAATGAGCCACCTGTGCTATCTTGCAGGTCGTAGCTGATGAGCCTCCTGCATTATCTCAGCCAGTTTGATCTGGGAGAATGGCTGCAGAGTCTTAATTCCTCAGCTGCAGCGTTTCCTTGCTGTAGAGACGTCACTGCCTCGTTGATCAGTGAGACCTCAGTTGCGATGTTGGCATAGGGAACTCTGTCTCCAAACATGGGCTGAGGTCAATTAGCAATTCACAGTGATGCCTTGGAGTGATTTTAATGACTAGCCGAATTATGAGCCGAATCGCTATTATCTAAGGCCTGCTCGGTATGGCCTCCAGCTGGTCTCCTGCAGCTCCATGACCCACAAGGAGGAAGCTAAGGCAGTTACTCTCCTGACCACTGGTTCTTCTCTCCCATCTCTGTCACAGTCTTCTCCATTGGCCATAGCTTCCTAGAAGTCAGAGGGCAAAGGGGCACATTGACATGGAGCACGCAAGATGGCCTGCTGGAACACGTGGCTGGGAGTGGGCCTGCGGATGATCCTGACCGCTAAACATGCATAACGCAGCCTGAGAGTCTCCCTGGCCTCCTCAACCTGAAAATCAGGAAGCCTGGGCTGGGGGTCAGGAGACAGTTCCTCTCCGCTTGCTAGCTTCTGCTGAGGGCCAGGGGACAGGCTGTGTCCTCTCCTGAACACCCATGGAGCCAGAGGCGGAGCGACACAGTGTGTATCACCCAGGTCAGGGTGACGTCCTGATAGCCAAAGGTATGTATCTTCTTTAACTAAGTGAACAATTCGTCTTACGGTCTCAGCTATTTTCTCCTCCCTAAAGTGAATGTCATGAAAGGACTGTGAGTACTTTTTAGGAAATGTCCCTCTTAAGGACACATCTGAGGTGACACCACACGAGGCTTCCAGGGAAAGCATGTCTTCTGCAGGAAAGTCTTGACCTTTATGGAGAGGTAAAATATAAAATAGCCTCTCCTCCGGGCAGCCAGCCTTGGGGTTCCAGCTCTGATAATGAATGCACACAGTGGTTAAATGCGAAACTGATTTCAAGTCTGAGTCACGCAGCCAGGAGGGGATGGGGAATACCCTGCCCACCAGAGGCAGCCTCGCCAGCAGATGGGTGAGTGAGTCAGCCAGCAGCTGCCCTCGGGCAGCTGTGTGCGAGATTCCCCCACTTGGTGCAAGTAACCAGGGACTTTTCCTTTACTTAAGAAAACACCAAAGCAAAAAACTGAGGCACCAACACGTCCAGTGGGATTTCAGTTACTAATTTCCAAATTGCTGCATCCTGAATTCCTTTGAAGAAATCTTTTATTTGCTGATGTTTTTCTAACATTTTATTACGGGAATTCCAAAAATATAGGGAAGTATGGGTTGGGAGTGTCACTCAGTCGTGGAGATGTGCCTAGCAAGCGTGAGGCCTCGGGTTCCGTCTTTGGTTCTGCAGGTGTCCACACACCACATGTGCACGCAGGCAGAGGGACCCGCACACACCCCACACCAGCCCCTCATCTCGGCAGTGTCAAGGCTGTGGACAATCTCATTTCATCTAAACCCACTCACTCCCCCATCCCACCCCTCTGGTGATTTTGAGGTAAATCCCCCATATCATATCATTTATCACCAAATTCAGTGGAATTTTTAAACTTGTGTTTTCAAGTTAAGCTGAACATTAGAAACCCATGCGTTACTACTTCCCTCTTACACACTTTGACTTGTCCTGCGTCACCATGTAGTTAGTGACAGAGCAAGTCCCAAACCTCAGCAATCTATCTCCAACAAGAAGGTAAATGTCTACAATGGGCACCCTGTCAACAGCAGTGAGATAGATTGGAGCTGGAAGGTAACTTCTAGCTTGTGGAACCAGCTCAGCATTGAGCACCTGCTATGTTCAAAATAGCCACGAGGGTATGAGTAGTGATTGCACTGTGCACAGCACCCTGCATCTCCTGATAGCTCTCCCAGTTAGGGCCCTGCCCGCTTTGCAGAGGAAGAAGCTCAGGTGTGAATGGTCCGCCAAACTTCTCAGACTTCTGCTTGTAAGAGGTCAGTCTCAAACTGACTTCAAGATCAGCATTCTTTCCCGCGTAGGCTGTAAGTGTCGTTATCACTGCAAGTGCCTGCAAACATAAAACACAACGTACAAACGCCACTTGTGTTGTCCTATTCATCAAGAAAAGCAAGCAGTTTTTCCGTAAGGAGACTAAATAGTGTAAGGACTCAAGGACCCCCTGAAAAGGACTCTGTTGCCAAAGATCATACCAGGATTCTTAGCCCCCATGTCATGTTATTTTACTAGCAAATTCAGTGGACTTTGGTAGTACATTTCACCCCTGGGAACGCGTACTGTTCTGCAGAGAAAATGAGAGAGATTGTACGAAATTCTGATTGACTAAAGGCCACTCACATCCAGCTTAGCCCTCACCACTGACATCATACCCAGTAGGAATGGGTCTGTCTGGATGTTTGAGATGTAACCCAAAATCAGACACAGAGAGTCTTTCTGAGCAGCTTCCTTAAGAGGGAGAAGAAAATGCAATAAAGGCATCCCAAAGATGGAGTGGGGGAATGCAAGGCCTAAAATTACATTTCTTCTATTTCCAAGGAAAATATTCACCAACGCTGTTCCTTGCTGCTCTACGTGTCTCCTACACCATTCTGCCAGAGCAGAAGGAAGGAGGGCTGGACCGACGCTTCACTGCCTTCGTGCCTTACACACCTACAAAATCATCCATCCTTTTCCTTGCATCTTAAGTTTTGAGATTTCTATCAAAACATCAAGGTCATCCTTTAATAAAAACATTTTCTGCACCCTGAGAAACGATGTATGATTAATCTCTCTAGTCATCGGGTAAAATGTTAATTTTGTTTATGCTTTTGGGCAACTGCTTCCTTGAATTGCCTTTGTATGAAGACTTACAATACATTTCTACACAATCAAACATCTGCAAGCACATCTTAAAGTCAATATTTGAGGTTTAATATAGTCTAGTAACTCATTCATGGCAAACTTACCTAAACAAATTTTTTTAAAGTTAAGCATTATGATTTAAAATAAAAGCTAAAGATCCAGTCAGCTTTCTGAGTGTTTGTCAAACAAAGCCAGGCAGATTGACAGACTGATACCTTACTTTGCAGTAAGGACTGAACTACCTTCATGAGCTGTATCCTAGCTGTTTTTTATTTTTTACTTTGAGACAGGATCTCACCAAGTCTATAAATTGCCCAGCCTGGGCTTGAATTTGCAGTCCTCCGGCCTCAGCATCCCAAAGTGCTGGGATTACACCCACTTACTACCACGCCTGGCTCTAAGTCAGCTTTCAGAGCCTTGTCTCTCCCACTCGAAACCCGCTCCTCACCAAAGCAACGCCAGTCCACACCAGGCTGTGTACTCTGTAGATCCAGGAGGCCCGACGCCGCACACACCATTCCCTCCAAAGTAAGACCCTGCTGGAAAATAACCGGCCTTGAAAACTAGCAAGCAAACACACCAGCCCCATCAGCCCGTCCTCGCCTCCCCTGGCTTCACTGCTGTCTTGCTCAGTGGCTGCTCTGTGAGGCAGGGAAGGCAAGGACCGGCTGATGGGGCCTGGGATGTTTGCTCTCTAGTTTTCAAGGCTGATTATTCTCCAGCTGGGTCTTATTTCTGGGGAGAGAGGGTAGTGAGATGGTGACAGTGTTCTGATCTTTGCTTAAGAAGAGAAACACGGGGAGCCGGGGATTTAGCTCAGTGGTTCCAGCACCTGCCTCGCAAGTGCAAGGTCCCGAGTTCAATCCCCAGTACCAAAAAAAAGTAGAAACGAGAACAGATAGCACATGAATATGGAATTTTTTCTTTTCCATAGATGTTAAGAAAGATTCCAGGCTACATATTAAATTGTTAAGAGTGATTATTTGCTCAGTATAACGCGTAGTCATTTATAGACAGAGCTCTGAGGCCCGCAGCACATTCTGGCAGCACCGTGCAGTGGCTCTGCCTTCATTATTCCCAAAGTGAGATTCATAGCAAATATGAATACCAATTTTACTGTATAAGGATCTGTTTTAGATTTAAGAGAAATTAGAAGTGAATTTACATTATTAGAGAAGAGAGACTCAGTGTGCTATGAGAGTACATCATGGCTGACTTGCAGCTTAGTGTAGTGAGTGCACATGTACATTAGCCTCCACGCGCTCATGAAAACCTGCAGAGTTTGGCAAAAGGAAAAAAAGGAAAGGGGGGGCAGAAATTGGAGAACTGGAAAGATTCATGGTAACTGACTTAGCACATCCAAGAAAATTAAGTAAGGCAGTAGGGGGAAGCCGAGAAGGCCCTGACATTAACAGCAGACAGCCCAAGGCTGTGGAAATGGCATCCAGGGACCTCTGGAAGAGGCAGCAACTAAAGATTTGACTAAAGGTATGCTTACGTGTCCCTCAAGACACTCAGTGCACCCACGCTTGGCTCGACCCTTCCGCCCTGCTGGGGGCCATTCCCTGTGGAGAGCAGCACAGAGGCGAAGGGCAGGGCTGAGTTCAGAGGACAGCAGGGCTGGGCACTGCCTCCTAGTGCTGATGGCTCAGCCACACTTGGTCCTCACTGCGCCAGTAGCCAGGGTTCCACCAAGGACCAGGAACCCTAAAATCCACTCCAAAAGGAAAGATGACGAGAAGACACAAAACTCCAGACGTCGCTGAGTTTTCCCACAGCACAGCACAGCACACCCAGGTCTCCCTACGGCCATGCCCATGCACCCAGCACGGTCCTCGGAGGAGCCTGGTAACACAAAAATGGAGATCAAAGCAAAGTAGCCAGGAAGAATAAAAGTAAAGGAAAAAGAGAAGAAAAGGGTGTTTTTAACTATCATTGATTTCCTCTGAAAAAAACACTAGGATATTCTGTCCATGAAATGTGAAATGTTTACAAGAGGTTTTCCTGAGAATAGCTATGTGTTTTAACATTAAAATAGAACAGAACTGTTTAAAAAAAAAATCTCTGAGAGACTTTGGAATTACAAATGAAAAAAAAAAATCTCAGAAATTACAGTGGAAACAAAAAAAGAAGGAAAAGTAGAAGGTTAAACATACTCACAAATAAGAAAATTGTGGGATTGAATCAGGGTCCAAGAGAAATGACCTGAGAAAATGGATGGGAAGGGCCAGGGATTTAGCTCAGTGGTTCTGCCATCTGCCTTGCAAGCACAAGGTCGTGGGTCTGATACCCCGTACCAAAAAAAGTTTTTTAAAAATGGATGGGACAACAACATTAAAGAAATTGTGCATATAAAATTCTCAAATATGAACATGAGTGTTCAGAGTAGGAGTCCCAAGATATTCAGACTATTTTGCTAATTCTCATTACCATGAAATTTCAGAACACCAGAGTCAAGCATCAAGCATCTTTGTCTGACTTTACAGTTATCGAGAACCACTCGAGAAGACGGAAGGGAATAGAGCACCTGCACATTTTGAAGGAAAATTGTTTTGAGACTCCCATCCTCAGCCAACCACCAATTAAACATAGAGTGGAGTAAAGACAGTTTTGAGAGGCAAGGGGACCTTCTTTCTGGGGAAGCCATGGAGAAATCCCCCCCGGAGAGGGTGGCAGGAAGCAGCGTAGACGCTGTGGTGGTCTAAGTGGCTCCCTGGAGCTCCTCCATGGAGGAGGCGGAAGTTGTCCGGAAGCCGGGGCTCCTTAGCCTGTGAGCCTTGGGATGCATGGCTCAGCTCACCCTGCAGCACAGAACCTGGAAGGAGGAGAGGGCCCGTGCTGGCCTCCACCCCAGCTCAGGCCAAGGCCAGCTCACCAGGCCTGGCCCCCCGTGCCCGCTACAAGGTTTCTCCAGTGAGGTCACTCAGACCGGGCTGCTCCTGCTCAGTCCCCTGCCCTCCCCTGTCGCTGCCCAGGTTGGAGTTGAATCCTCCTGCCAGTGCCTCCTCCTTCCCCCATCTTTTCAGAGGTGTTCCCCCAATCACTCACTCTCTTGCCCTTTGGGCTGTCTACTCCTGGAAGACTCAAAGTGACACAACTCCAACTTAGGCAGTGAGTCTCCCAAACACATTTCTTTAGAAGACAGTGTATTGAAATCCCAGTGTATTTGATTGTACTGAGCAGTACTAGCATGGGTGAGGACTTAGTGCAGCTGCTGATACATGTGTAGAGCAGAAGACCCCCAAAAGGCAATGGTGAGCCTGGGGTGTAGCTCAGGAGTAGAGCCCTTGCCCTGCATGTATAAGGCTCTGAGTTCAATCCCCAGCATGATAAAACAAAACAAAACAAGGCATACTTAACTTTGGAGAGGAAAAGTCTAGTTTACTGCATGATTCAGCTCTAAGCAATGATAATTAATAATGTAAACAGCGAACATGAATCTAACTTCAGTATAATTTATGTTGGAAGATAGGAGACAGGAGGTGTCCATGAATGTGGTGGGGGCTGGGAGTGAGCAGGAACTAAATCTTCATCGTCACATTCGGAACTCCACAGCTCATGCCTAAAGTGGGAAAAGGAAAAAGTAGCCATGCACGCATGTTACTTAGTGATGAAGTGAATATCACCCAAAGAATCAGTTAAAACTGTTGAAATTAGTCATCTCTGCACTGTAGAAAATTGAGGAGAGTAATTGAGTGAACAGTTGTTTTCAGTTAGTTAGTTAGTTAAAAAAAAACAAACATAAAGAACAATTCAAACCCGGTGTGGTAGTGCTCACCTGTAATCCCAGCACTCTAGGAAGCTGAGACAGAATAGCATTCTGAGTCCAGCCTGGGCAACTTAGCAAGACCGTATTTCTGAAAAGAAAGTTTAAAAAGGACTGGGGATGTATCTCAGTGCAAAGGCCTGGGTTCAATCCCCAAAACGGAAGAAAAAACAAAGAATAACTTCATTGTTAACGCTTCCCATTCGCCCTGAAAATCCTTGTCAGCAGTCCTCATGCCTGCGACTTTTTCCCTAAGATAACTGGTGGATCACAGCCCTAACCTTACCCCAAATTTCTCCGCAAAATATCCCGCTTTTGTTACCATTTTTTTAATCCAACTGATCGCCACCAAGTTTGCAGCCTGCACAGTGGCAGGGACGACAAAGCAAGTGCCAGGTGTCGGCATTTCTGCAGACTGCAACGTCCCCAGTCGTGCTGCTCTGCCCTTTGAAATGTACCTCAGGGCAAACCATGAAGTGCTGCTTGGCAGGTGCATTTCTGGCACATCAGGATCCAGGACAGGTTTGTTTAGTTTTCCGAGAACCTTCTGTGTATTTTCATGCTGCAAAGCAATCAGATCGGCTTCAGCCTCAGAGCAAGTGTCTGTGTAGGATTAACTGGAAATGCTGGCAGGGAGCTGCGTTTTTATGGGAAATGGGTGAAAGTTTGCAATATTTGAATGGCTGATACAGAGCCAGTGTGGCTGCAGTGTGGTGGCCGATGGCAGCGGGACCTCGGGGACCACACTCCTCGGACGCAGGGATTTCCGTGGCTCTCAGGGCATCGCCACACAGCCGTGACCTTAGGATCACTGTTCTCAGCTGACTTTGTAGAGGGGTCAAGAGCCAGGAAGTGAGCGGATGTCCCAGGAATCATGAGCCAAACCTAGATCACACACCGAGGAGCTGCAGATGTGGGGACCAAAGGCACACAGACTCTCGGCTCTCATAAAGACCAGCCTGAATTCTCTGAAGAAAGTCCTCTGGGGACCAGGGTGTGAGCTCCAAAGGTCTGGCCCCCAAGACAGCAAGAGGAAGGGCTCTCACACTGGCCTGGGGTGGTGGAGCCCAGGCAGGGGAAGGGAGCTCCACCCAAGCCGCTTGGGCGAGTGAGCCCTGTGGAGCCCTCAGAGCTGGGGCCGCCAGAGGGAGCAGAGGGAGGCATGTGTGCACAGGTGCGTGCGCGCGCGTGTGTGTGTGCGTGTGTGTGTGTGTGTGTGTGTGTGTGTGTGTGTGTAGGAGGCTCCACCGGACACCAGTGCAAATAGCCCCATGGGGGTGTTCGCATCCAGCCCTGGGGAGAGAAGAATCCAGAGCCACAAACACCAGACAGAACTGGCCGGAGGGCTGCAGCCTGAGCTCCGGGCTACCTGAGGTGAGCAGAAGACAAAGGCCCTGCCAGAAGCCCGGGAGGGAGGGAGGCCTGCCCACATGAGGCAATAAAGCAAAGAGAAAAGCGGAAAATCACACCACTGCGGGGAAACAAGAAATCAGCTGAACCTCTGGGAGTTTGGGGACCTTCCGTATCCACCTGAAAACTGTTATCACAATGGGTTTATGGGAAACAGTTCGATGCAGAAGACCAGAGAGTGTGATTTCCTTGGCTTTCCGTCATGATTCGGGCAGACTGCTGCCAGGGTGCTGTGTGGTTTCTGGGTGGCCCCTCCTGGCAGCGGGTGGCCTCGGGTGCGTGTTGTTAGGTAACGCCCCTGCCGTGACTGCTTCACACTCAGTGACTGAGGTCTTTCCAGCTGCCGAAACCACTTCCTAAGTACAAGAAATGAGCTGTTTTTCTCCTCAGGTAAAATGCAAAATATAAACACAAGCCTATTGAAGAAGTGGCTGAAGGGAGTTATGGCCCATCGGAGTGCCACCTTTAACCATCTAAAAGTCCTAAGTTCTCTGTTGAAATGATCTTATCAATTGCTCTTTTTGTCTTCGATCCATCTTAATAAAATGACATAAAAGCATGATGGGAAAGCACTGGACTCTTACTCTAGCAGAGACAAAGCCAGCGAAACTCACTGTGCAGAGGGCCTGGGATGCGTGGAAGGATCGATGGGTTGCATTCTGCACATCTTCTGCATGTGGCTTCGATTGCTGCTGACCCTAAATAAACAGTAAATGTGGCAAAAGAGTGTCGAATGCTAATGAGCACTAGTTCATAAAAGCCAAAGTAGGGCATCGGGAAAATCACAGAACAGTTGTGGTTTTGAAACATCTGCCATGATTAATTTGGTCATCTGCTGCAGTCAGGAAATACTTGCTTCTTTTCTTTTTCCTGTCCCAAAACAATGTTTGTTAAATAGTGCATTAAAAATATCTTGAAGGAATACCATTTTCTCTTTCACTGATTTCTTTACTTATTCATTTGTTTCATTATATTTTGATGGTTTGAGAATGTAGGATACGGACGTGGGTGAATTATATCCAAAGTTCAGCTCTCCAAGAAAATATGTGTATTTTGGTTGGAGTCCCTGATTACAGGCAATAAAAGCTGACTCCAGAAAACTTACACAAATAAGCAAGTTGTTGGAAATACACAGAATGACCTACAGCGTCAGAAAACAGGTACATCCGAAGGAGGCGGGGCCTGGGCGAATCAGAGGTGCAGCCTCCCTTAGCAGACCCTGGCCCCTCCCTTATTTGATTTGTGGGCCCCTTGCTCGCCTCCATCCTGCCAGCACGAATAATCCCGAACTGCCTTGGACCCCACCTGCACCATGTTCAGATCTGAAGTACGTGGTTCGAACTCCCAGCTAGCTTCAGTCGACAGTCTCTTACTCCAGGAAAGGGGAGATACGATGCTTTCTCATCTGGGGTTCTAGAAAGGACAAAGAACCCTGCTGCCATCATGGGCCACACAATGGGGCATTGCCAAACCAGGAAGGAAGTTCCAAAGAAAAAACTAGGTGTGCTGGGCACAGCGGTCTGCGATGTAAATAACACATCCCTGGAGTGTGCGGTGTGCGTGGCCTGCACATCATACCTGGCAGCCTCTGCATGGTGCATTTTGTTCTGTTTTCCTCCTTTTGTTTGGAAAGGCTCATTGCAAACCACCAAACTGACTTCATAAGCCACTCATAGGTGGCAGCCCCATCATCTGGAGAACATTGCGTTGCAGTCAGGATAGGGCACTTGGTGGGGAACGGGAAGCCCCTTTCTAAGCTCACTTCTGGCTGAAGAGCTGTGATGATTCCAGACCACACTCATTCCAGTAGGCGAATTCTGAACTTGTGCCCCCTGCAGGGCCTCCCATTTCTTTCCTGCCCCCGCCATTTGGTTCCCACTTGGACTCTGATGACTCTGTCTGGGAAGAGTGAGCTAATCCCTCCCTCCGGCCCTCTCCCTCTCCTCTCTTCTTCCTGCCTTCCTTCCTTCCTTTAATGAATGGATTAAATGCTTCCTCATTTCCCTGTTACCATCCAGCCTGAAGTTTCCTTTGCGCTGTGCTATGTGAGGAGCCAGGCTGTAGCTGTGACCCAGCCTCTTGACAGCCCTGGGCCTTTCAGAGCATCCGTTTACCTTCTGGGAAGATTGGGTTTGTGCCTCTGCATGAACAGGCTTCTATTAACAACCTGAAATAAGTCTCTTTCTGACTTGAAACACTCCAATCCTTTCTCCTTACAGCAGTGCTCAATTCACTCAGGACTTCATCCCCAAGACTGAAAAACAGCACTAAAGGTCTGTTCATCTCTAGATGGCTGTCAGTTCTGAACAACTCATTACAATGCAGCAGATTAGAGTTCATGCTGTTTTGCAGACTAGGAGCTAATACAAAGGCTTGGGTGTTAATATAACGCTTCAAACTGGAAGGGGCCAGGGCCAGGCACTCCACTTGGGCCCATTCAGACAGGTGTGCAGTGGTCAGTGCTGGGTCGAGGGGTCCCCACTACCCTGCAGCACAGCCACGCCGGGGGGCTGTCAGTGCCTCCCGGGGAGACCCCACTGTGGTCTTTGATTGACCAAATATTTTATATCAGGTCGCCAGAGATTTGTCTCACTTTCTCTTTTCTCCATTTAAAATGGGATTTTAGCTTTTCTGACAATAAAGCTTTAAACAAAATAGGCTACAAATCCACAAGCTCATCTGTCTATGAAATTTCAACTTTTTTTTACTACTTGGGATTTGAACCCAGGACTTTCACACTGAGCTATATCCTCAGCCCTTTTTCTTTTTCTTTCTTTCTTTTCTTTCTCTCTCTTTTTTTTTAATGTTGAGACAGGATCTCACTAAGTTGCCCAGGCTGGTCTCAAAGTTGATTCTCCTGCCTCGGCCTCCCAGAATGCTGGAATTGCAGATTCATACCACTATGCCCAACTATGAACTTTCAACTTCTTGGCATAATTGGGCTTTTGGACTCAGAGTCCAGAGTTCAACTCGGGTACCTTTTTATGTCCCTTCTCTAATTAAGCAAACCTACTCCCAAGGTGCATCCATGTCTTAGTCTTCTTGGGCTGCTAAAACACAATGGCAGAGGTGGGGTGGCTTACAAATGACAGAAACTTTCCTCTGAGAGTTCTGAAGGTTGAGAAGTCCAAGACTGGACTTCTGGGTGTCTGGAGGCCCCTCTTCCTGGTTGCGTGGGCAGCTGTCTTCCTGCTGTGTCTTTGCTTGGTAGAAAGGTCAGGGAGCACCATGGGGTCTCCTACAAGGGCACTAATCCTGTTCGGGAGCACCCCACCCTCATGACCCCATCATCCTCCCAAATCCGCACTTCCTAGTGCTATCGTATTTCGTGTTAGGCTTCGACATATGAATTTCAGGGAGGCAGAAACATCAATATTTTATACTTTGGGGAAGTTTGAGCGCATGGAAGAGGGAGGAAGACGAAGAAAGGAAATACATGGAGAGCAGCATAGAGCCGGCCAAGTGGGAGCCCAGATGCCCGTGGGTGCCTGCAAGCTGCTCTTGGCCAGCACGCCCTGGGGCTGGTGGGGGATGGAAGTGCCAAACGACCATGCATCATCACTTTCATCCCGGGCCAACCCACAGGTGGGTAGAGCGGGAGGGGCAGGTGGACTTCTTAGAGAATTCTCGGGCCCACGATGCCTAGACTTTCACCATCTGTTGTGTGTTCGCTCCTCTGAGTGAACTACTGCCTTTCCTCGGGTTTTCGTTCAAATTGTAAATACAATTGGGAAATAAATCGCGCTCATTCATTGTACCTTACTCTGATAAGCACTGAGCGGCTCCAAGAAGCAGAACGCTGCAGCAGGGTGGAGATGAGACAGGGTGTTTATCAACAGGGGAGCATCCTTACCCTCCATGGCAGAGGCCCAGGCCCAACTGGAATTACCCAAGGCCCTGATGAACAGCTGGGCACCTGTTAATTTCATCTCAGCAGATCCTTTTTGATTGATTTCTGATGAACTTTATTTAGAATTTCTGGTCATTTCAGACATGCAAACTACACTTTTAGGGGGCGCAGTTAAACAACAAAAATATTAATATAATAGAGACTCTGAAACAGTAGGAAAGAGGAAGGGATATTTATTTCTTGAACACTGACAAAGTGCCAAGTGCCATGTGAGATACTGCATGTTGTTTTCCCATTTATCTTCTTTCCTTGGTCATAGTGTTTTTCCAAGCCGAGCTCACCTTGGGGAGGTGCTGTGATAATCCAGCAACACCCACGGTGGTTACTGATCTTCCCTTGGGGCGGGAGTAGGTGTGTGTCCCCGGCTAGGCTGGTCAGACTGGCTCACGCTGTTGGCTGGGTAGTCCCAGCTGGCCAGCTGCAGGATGGAGCCACGAACCAGAGGCTGCCTGGCCTTCAGAACAGGAGGAGCAAGGATGCAGCCCCAGTTGGAGGCTGAGACGTGGATGCCCCCGGAGAGCTGGTGTAATCCACACCCAGCAGCTCAGCAGCAGCAGCAGCAGTCAGACACCTGCAGTGGGGGCTTAGGGGTCCTGTCAGAGGCCCAGCGCTCTGGGTGGGGCTGCTCCCTGCCGCACTCGGCTCATCCACGGCAACCTTTGGCTGCGTCTTCACAGACACCCAGAAGTGAGCGAGGTGATTTTCTAGGTGTCTCTCTGTCCGGTCGGTGTGATAACCAAATGAACTGATGTCAAGAGGCCCTCAGAACCTGGCAGCCAGGTCTGTCACAGGGAAGAGAGAAGGAACGTTCCCTTTGCATCCCCGCAGGACACGGGGTCAGACAGGGGCCGAGAGGGCGTCCAGGGGAGAGTCCAGCTCCGAGGTCTCTGGCACAGCGGGGCCAGGGGTGCAGGCGGAGGGAGCTGAGGTTCTCCTGGCAGAGTCCCCGCCCCACGCCAGGGCCTCACCTCCACCCCTCGCTCCCTGCCGGTCCGTCACACCTGCAGTGCTGCGCCTTCCGAGGTTCAGCTCTGTTTAACACCTCTTCGGAGAGGCCTTCCGCTCTGCCCTGCTCGGTGACAGCCCTGTGCTTACTTCCCTCCTGACACCGGGACACCATGTGGTTTATTTCATGTGCATGTTCTGTCTCCCGCCCTAGGCTTCCCAGCGCCGAGGGCCTGGTCTGCTCGCTCTTTCTCTGAGGCAGATCTAAGTGTCCAGGTCGCTGTGCTGGGCTGGAACTCGTGGTCTCGGACTTCAGCCCAGCAGAGGGCTAGGATCACAGCCCTGCACCGCCACACCCATCCTTCCTGCTCACGGTTCCATCCCCAGTGGCACCAATGTGGCCAGTCGACATTTGCTAAAACGAAGAATGAGCAGATAACGAGCCCGGAGCCTTCTCCACAGAGAGGACCGCAGGATAAGGCAGGGGAAAGGCAGATTAAAAGGCGGAAACAGAGATTAAGGAGAGTTTGACAAACCTAGCAGAAGGTAGAGAAACGCGAGGCCTGCAGATCACCAAGTCCACAGAGGCAAACAGGGCGACAGGGCCACCAGCAAGGCCTCAGTCTCCATTCGCTCATTCCCTACCGCCCGCTCTGCTCAATCACAGCCCGAAGCCAGCTGGAGGGAAGATGACAGCCCAAGCCCGACAGTGTGCCCCGTCCGGGTCGGCCCGCAGTTGGAGCAGGTGGGGAAGGGCCGGCTAGGGAGCGGAGAGAGAGCGGAGGCCATCAGCTTGCAGACCACAGGCCGCAGAAAACCCCAGCACGCGTGGAGTCTCCTGGGTGGCCAGGGCGCAAGGCTGCACAGTCAGACTCAGGAAGCAAAGGCTGCGGGCAAGGATGCGTCCCCAGCCCGGGGAAACTGGGTCCCAGCAGCCGAGTTCTGTGTGGCCCTCCTTCTCAGACGTGTCTCTCAAAAAGAAATTCTGTGGCATGGGGAAATGGGCACCACGGCGAAGTTCAGAAACTCCAGGGGTATGCGGACTTCTCACCACAAGGTTCTCCAGCCTTGTGTGGCTCTATGCGCACAATTACTTTCCAACAGGAGGATTTTGCACCGCGTACTGGACCTGTGTTCTCAGTAAACCTTGGAACTGGCTCCTGGGATTCCAGATCTAGAAGTGCCAGGCAGTGTGGACAGGGCAAGCCGCTTAACTGCCTCGGGTCTCGTTTTCCTTACCACCCGAGGGCAGGGGTTGGTCTGAGGTGTTTGCACGTTTGGGGTTCCATGTCCGCCTCAGTCGGGTTGAACGGTACCTGGAATTCCTCAGGGTGTGCATGCGCACCACACGTTCCGCCCAGCCCTTCAGCCCTGAGCTTCCTCGGGGAACTCGCTGCTGCCCATCATCCCCTGACCCAGACCACGGTGGCCAGAATCCGCGTGCTGTCGCCTCTGTGTGGCCCTCGTGTCCGGCCGTGATGCACACTGACCGCCCCAGCCTCCTGCAGTTGCTCTGACGAGGGCTGCCCGTCCGGCTCCGCCGTGCCTCTCGCTGTGGGTGTGACCTGTGGCACTCGCTCGCTCCGCCTGGGAATGTGGGTTCTGCGCTCACCTCAGATCAGCCCTGCGGCTTTCTCCTCTGGCCTCTGCTTGTCCTTGATCGTTTCCCCCTTTTCCCTCCCAGCACCTGACAAGAGCTCCTTTTTTCTTTCTCTCCAAAACCCGCTTCTCTCCTCTCACTCTTCCTTGTGTTCTGGGCTCCAGTTCCCACGCCCCTTCGTGCTGAGACCTTGACCCGAGCCCCCCTTCAGTTGGGACTCAGGTGAAGTCAGCTGGTCACTAGGGACCTGGAGGTGATGCTCAAACCAGGGTACTTCTGAGAGTGAAAGTGAGTGATGTCAGTGGTTACATCAGAATGAGAGGTAAGCCAGGCCCGTTCTGGACAGCCCTGGGTTCACCCACTGTGCGTGACTTGCCTACCACCTGGACTGCGGCACAAGCCTCCTCATGGGACACACTTAGGTGCTAGTCCTGCAGGACCGAAGCACAGCTCTGACCGCAGCACACACAGGCTCTGGAGTCACCCCCTGGATCAGCTAAACCCTCCTCTGAGTGACAGCGCTAAGTGAGTGGTTACACCTGCCGTCACGGTCATGGTCACTGGAGTTGCAGTTCAGATGGCAGCTGCTGCCCTGGCCTCGTTTCTTGGGCGCCTCCCTCTCCCAAGCTCCCAGCTTAACCTCAGCTTCTTTTTTCAGTCCTTTGGCACCAACAGCAACAATTCAGCAGGACAGCCTCACAGCCAGAGCAACCACTCACCACTCACAGGTTCTAGAAGCCCAGACCCCTGCCAGTCTGCTTCCCTGTGGGGTTTGTGCCTCTCGCCCTCAGTGGTCTTAGCAGAGACCCAACTGGGACTTCCCCAGCCTGTGTTATTAGCTCAATGATGACCGACAGATCCCCAGTTCACACTGGGACAGCATGGAGGAGATCATTAACTCCTGGGCCCAAGAAATATGTTTTACCATGGCAGGATCAAGTCTGGAGCTGAGTTTGAGGAGAGACTGGAACCAGAGATCCAGGGGCCTCCAAGGCCCTGTGGGACCATCTCGCCCTGTATCTGTCGGCACCAGCTTGGGGCCCTGCCCCTGAGGAACTGTTCTCCCACAGGCAGGGGACCGTCCCAGCAGCCTTCTTTTGCACGTTCATGTCGTATGTGTGTGCACAGGCATGCATGCTTCTGGGCAGCCCAGGGTGCATTTCATCATTTCCCATGGGCGAACTCGGGTGCGGTGACCTGGAGACCTATGGTCATGGTCACCCTGGTCCAGGAGGCCACCGCAGGCCTGGGCTGGTGTCCCGCCAGTCCCTGCTGACACACCCTGCTCTGCTCCTAAGGCCTGGCTGGGAATCAGGCTTTTCTGTGCGTGTCCACATGACATGCGCCATCTCCTGCAGACTCCACTCCAGTTCCTTTGTCAGCTATGGTCAGTGAATGGGCAAGGAAGAATTTCTAATTTTGTTTCGTTGGTGCACTTGGCGAATGCCCAGCAGAGCTGTTTCTTTGACACAGAGATATCTGACTTCAAGGGAAAAGGTCCTAGGAAATCCAACGTCCAAAACCCCAGGCAAATCAACAGATGCTTGGATAAAGAAAATGTAGTATGTATGCACGATGGAGCACTACTCTGCTATAAAGAAGGATAAATTTGAGTCATCTGTAGGAAAATGGATGCACCTCGAGGCCATAACACTACGTGAAATAAATCAGACTCACAAACTTAAATATTGCTTGATTTCTCTTATATGAGAAACCCAAAGCCAATCAGTGAGAAACCAGGGGTGTCCAGGACACAGTGCTGGGCTGAGAGAGTCACACAGTTCCCGGAAGGGATCTCCTGGAGCCCAGAGCTGCCCGCCCCCCCTCCCCCGCCCCGTTAGGGGCCCCCGGGGCGCCGCCCCCTGTCTCCTCCTCCCGCCTGGTGTGCAGCGCTGTCGGTGACCCTCTCTGGCCCTTGCTGCCCTCTCATGGCTTTGGGAAGGTCTTTGAGACGCTGCCTTTGCACGACCGCCCCGCCGACTATGAAGCAAGCCAGAGCGCACTTCCACCCACATTCTTCTCACACAACAACCAGCATCCCGCTGCCCGCTTGCTTCTCCAGCTCTGCCCGGGCGGGCTGGGCCGCGCTCCACTTACGGGCTTAGGCACATGGCCCGGCTCTCAGCTGGGTTTCGCCATGTGGGCAGGTTTCCCATCGCAGCTGACCTCCCGAGTGTCCTTCGCCTCCCGTGCTTTCCTTCCTGGCCCTCCCGCTCTGCCTCAGATGCCTCTCCGCTTCCTGCTGTTGCCCTGCAGCCGCGCCTCTCTGCACTTCTCCTGGGGTCTTTCTCTAGGGCCTTGTCACCCGAGTGCACTTCGATCCATGCCCCCAGGCACATGTACACCTCGGCACGTCCACTACTGGATTTCCATGGGGTCCCCACTGCCTGCCTCCCTGTCACCTGCACCCCCACCCCGCAAAGCCACCCTCGTCACACGGGGTCACCTGCTCCTGGCCGTCCTTTGCTGCCTCTCTGGGTTACCCCAAGGACTTCCTCAGCACCCCTTCCCAGTTCTCCAGAGTCCACCAGCCCATCTTCTCTTCCTGCCTCCACTCTTGCAGGCCTCCCCGTCTTTCCTGGGTGGCCCCTTCCTGTCTCCGGGGCAGCTGTAAGCGGCCTGTTTCGCTTCCCCTTGCTGGGCTATGGCCTGCATATGGGTAGTTTATACACGTGTAACTTCCCTCCACCCTAAGGTTACCCTACCCTGGGCTGTAGGCAATACGCTTGGGACACTATTCTCAGCTGCAAAGCAGACTTCAGATGGTTTCCTCTTTTTTGGCATTTTAAAAGTAACAAACTGGTTCTTGATAATTGCAAAAATAATACATGGCTGCAGCAGAAAGCTGGCAATGAAAATTCTAGTACTTGGTGGGACACAATTTCCTTTCTGTTGCTTAAAAAATAATCTGTAAAAAAAACTTCATAGCCACGTCACACATACAGTTGCTGACTCTTCCTTCTTTGCCCTTTGTTAAAACTCAGGCGACGTCTACTGCTCGCTTGTGTGTGTGAAGGATCAGGTTAGGCCCTGGGGACAGCTTGCTCCTCTCCAGTGAGGGGCTCCGGGCAGAGTCAGAGAAATCAGGCAGTGGGGACTGCACAGAGAGCCAGGCGTGTGCGTGCACGTGTGTGTCTGTGTGTGTGCTTCTCCTCGTGGGGAGGGGCCCAGGCCACACTCTGAGGAAGTGAAGGCCCAGCCAGGGCAAGAATGAAGGGCTGCTCCGGCGGGGAGAACAGCCTGGGCAGCCACAGGCAGGGAAGAGGCCAGGGGTTCTCAGGTGGAGCCTCAGAGGCCGTAAAGGACCGAGAAAGCCAGGTTTTGAGTTTGTATTTTATCGAAAGAGCATGGGAGTCTTCATTCTCAGCGTTATATGCTTTGTGGATCAGAAAACCTTAGCTGCAGCAATACAGCGCGAATCAGCCCCTTCCTATAATTATTAAGAACTCGTCAAGCTGTCATCTTGGGTAACATAAAATCCCTAAGCGGATGCAACATAATTCACTTAATGGTTTCCCTGCTGTTACTAATATTTCATCTTTGTAAACAAGTCACAGGAATCATAGTTCCCTTCGGCCGCCCTCTACACAAACACAAACTCTTTCAGGTGCCAACTGACTCATTTCTTCTGTGTAATTCACTCGCTTTTCTTTGTCCCGATTCTGGTTTATACTTCACGCCTGCTATCCAAGTCCCAAGCTGATCTATTTAACAGGGCCTATTGGGAATAACATCAAGTCAAAAAGGACAAAATCTTGTCATGTAAACGAACCAGGGGGTCGTTATGCTCAGTGAAACAAACGAAGGCTGGAAAGACAAGATCTGTGAGCCCTCTTGCGTGTGCACTGCAAATGAGTGAAGCAAATGGGACTGGAGAGCAGGCTGGTGGTCCGCGGAGGCCGAGGAAAGCTTGGGAGGGGGAGAGGAGGGAGAGGCTGGCCGCTAGGTCCACAGCTACAGTGAGGCAGGAGGACGAGGCCTGCTGTTCCCTTGCACGGCAGACCGGCTGCAGTTAATGATGCCTCGTGCATTTCGAGACAGCGGGAATGCTCTCCCCAGGAAAGAATGATGTCTGTGAGGTGACAGACAGGCTGATCACCCACTTTGAGTCCTTACCCAATGTACCATGCGTGGAGCCATCTCCCTGCAACTGCAAATAGGTCCAGTTAAAATGTTTTAATTAAAAATAAAACAAATCTTTAAAAAGGAAATAGCACCAAAATACAAGGCTCTAACCAAATGTGACCCCTGGAGTTAATGTACCCACAGTCCCTCCACACTCGCTGGAGCACTCGGAATGGGCATGAGAAACATGCAAACAGTCCATTTCACATCAAAAAGACAGAAGAGGCCCAGGGACCGCCCGGGCTGCATGTGTTTCTGCAAGGAGCTGGGAGCTCCTGAGGGAGGAAGCATAGAGAGAAATGTAGAATGCACATGCTTACCAAAAGCCTGCCCAGCACTCATACCAGGCATTTTCAAACACTTCCTCTTTTTCTCAGACCCGTTTTAGTTATACCAGGCTCAGTTCTTAATTGTCATCAGTAAGTACAGAAGAGGAAGGAAGTCAATAACACACTTCTTGAGAAGTTATGCTATTTTCAGCCAGATGCGATGGATCCAAAAACCGAAGGCTTGTGCTAAAATTTCTATTAAATGTCCCACCAGTGTCAGGTATCTCTAAACCTCAGTTCTCTGGTTCTGGTGTCAAAGAGCCAAAATGTGTGTTGGGGGCTCCATATCAATTTGGGACATTGGTATCTCCCCATTTCTCTGTTGTTTTCTACTCCTTGCCAAGTCTTGTTATTTTGTCATCCTTCTCCACTGTATGCTTCCTCTTAAAATAAATTTGATTCTCTCGGGAAACACCCTGTTTTCATGGTTTGTAATTTCTTGCTAACTAGACTGTGTACAACCAAAATATTAAAACCCATGCCAAGGTTCATAAGTTATCTGGAAATACCACACTACTGATCCGTCTCCTCCTTGCTCCTTTTTTAGTATATCTTTAAACTTTCTCAGTCTTTTAAGAATCTACACACACCTTATGCAAAACAGGGATTGCCAGAGAGAAGCACACTCTTTCATTCATTCAAGACAAATACAGCAAATCCTCAGTATGCATGAGCTGTGTGACACACTCAAATCTACCAGGTTCTGGAGAAAGTTAAGTAGCAGCAGTCCCAGCCCCAGATTCAAACCTTGATCAAGAATTAAGAATTTGCCCGATTTCCTGAATATCTTACCAGGAAAAAAAAAACTCTTTGCACAAATTTCAAAGCAAACACTATCACTGTGGCCTTCCTAACAAAATTAACCCCTGGAGAAGGTCATTTTCAAATGCTTCCTCCTTTTGCCATGACAAAGTTATTTTCAGTCACAGTCATGAAGAGAAATAGATAATAGTTATGATCAGAAATGAAGCTCAGACAATATAAATATTCTACTACCCTTTAAATACATAATATCCCAGTATAGAAGACCAAACATAAAATAAAATATTACAGTAGAAAAAAGAAAAAGGTAAATGACTAATTTTAATTGTATTAATATATTTTTAAGAGAGGAAAATCTACAAATAAATATTTTTTCTCTTGCAGTAAAGAAAGAATAATAAATTAGTTTCTGCTTTCCAGCTCTGCCTCCTACAGAGCAATCAATGACCTTGTGAAAACTACTCTTTGCCTATTAATGTGCACCAGACAACATGCTCAGGCCTGCCCACCTCCACTCTGAATCAACCAGAGAACAGTTTTATTAATTTTAATTTCAGGAGTTTCTTTCACATGAGACAAAAGATAACAAAGAGGACAAGGATATAGTGTAGCAGAAATTTGCTTAAATCACATTTCCTCATCCCAGAATTTGCAATATTGTCCATATTTTTGTTTCTTGGGAATTGATTCTGGCAACTTCCTTCACATTTGAGTCTTTTAAATATCTTCCCCGGAACACTTATCACAGATTTCTTTCATGTTGGATAAAAGCTTTTATTTATTTTCTTTTTCTGAAAAATCAAGTAAAACAACAGTGGTATCAGAGAAAATGTTATTACTGGATATATCCCATTAAAATGAGTCTCAAGTCCTTGGGGAAATCGAGTAGGACCTTTGGACTTTTCACTCTGAGTCTCTTCTGGCTCTGTGAGGCCATCATCTTTTGCCATCTGTATTCTTCAAGATGCAGGCAGGAAGACAGAGGTGGGGAAAGGGAAGAAAGCATAAAAATCATGAAGATGTGGTATGCATATGTACTAATTCACTAAGGTGAGTATAATTATTATGTATGCAAATATATACTAAAAATAAAAAACACAGACAAAAAATAAAATATGCTTCTAACAGCAAAAGAAATAGTAAAAAATATTTCAATTTTACTTTCTTCATAAATGTCACTAGTTTATATTTCATTACAGCAAAATTAAAGGCCTTTGTGATTTCTGTGCATTCATCTTCAAGGAACAATCTCAAAGCTCACTACTTACCATAAATTGTTTAAGGTTTATCCCAGCTGTTTGTAGAAACTTTGTGTCTGATTAACCTCCTCTAAAGCTTCATCCAAGAAAAATAGTGTAACTTAGAAAATAAAAATAGCACACAGCAGAGAGCAAAATCTCAACTATGAAGCTAGGAATTAATTTTCCAAAATCGGTCTCTGGGGTATGCACAACTTCATCATGAGGCTCTGAGGTCCCTGGGAAAGATTTTCTGTTTATTGTCTACATTATTCAGCATCTTTCATGGATGAGGTGAGATGATAAAAAATGAGTGCAATTTTTTTCAAAAAGTCACATACGAAGAAACGTTCTGAGAGTATGAACTCTGCGACACTTCGAAGAGTGACTTGCAGAGGGTCCTAATAGAGAGTTGTTTCAGTTTCTTTGATCTGCTGAACACAATGGACCCTGGACGTGATTGTGACATTGTTATTCATTTGAACACGCTAGGGGTTTATGCTCAGCGCATCCGTATCCAGTTGTTCCAATGGATGTTTGGACTATTCAGCCAAAATCTTTCTACAGATTGGAAAAATGCCCCTTTGTGATTATTTTCACTTCTCTTTAATTTGGGCAAATCTGATATTTTCAAATATTTAGTAACTGTGTGAAATATCAGGAATACTATCAAAAAGAAGGCCAGTGTATTTTGCTGTTAACATTCACCACTGTTTTCAACTTGATGTAATTTCCCATAAGACAAATTAATTAATTTTTAATTTTTTGGAAATGTGTATATAATAAAACCGTCTCCTAAAATAACAGTTTGTTTACCTTTTACAAGTTCCTCCAACACTGCACTGTAATTTGAAGTTATTCCTACTGACTCCAAAGAGATTCTTTTTCTTTGCTCATGATATACCTGCCCGACAGCTACAGAAACAAAAGTTTTGCTTGGCAAAAAATGACAATTAGGTACAAATAATGTTATAAAAATTGCTCAGTTTGTTTTTCTTAATCTATTTTCACTGGATGGATTTAATCAGTAGTTTTTAGGAGTTTCTGCTCCATTGCCTATATTTTGAATTTTTCTTAGCAGGAGAGATTTGATTCCAGAATTTCGTGTTCAAGAACATTAAGAAATAATTTCTGCCAGATTTTAAAGCCAATTACAAAGCTAGTTTCTTTTCTTTCACTGTTGTTGTTGCCAAGGATGGAACTCAGGGCTCCATGCATGCTGAGCACTTGCTGTGCCACGGAATTAGACTCCAGCTCCTCACGATTGTCTTTGGAGTTGTCCTTAGATTTTCACCCCTTATTAGCAACATGGTACCTCTACATGGTACCCATGCCCCACCCATGGGATACTCCTGCTCCATCCTCCTGTTAAGACCAACCTCGTGTGCATGCAACAAGGTAAGAGGAGATGACTAAGTGGCTCCTCAACCTTCCCATCTTCAACTCAGTCCCCGTCCTGTCCTAGATGGCCACTTCTCCTCCTTCTGTCCTGTCATCAAGACGTAAAAGCTTATGTTTCTCATTGACTCATTTCTCTCTTTCACTCCCACATCTAGCAGTTTGCATCTCCTACCAATTTTTCCTTTGAAAAACATCTTTGACTATGTTGTCTTCCACAGCCAAAATCTCAGCTTGCATCTCTGTATTTATTTAATAGCCTCCCAGATGGCTCCTGGGGTCTGACTGCCCTTTATTCTAAGGCAAATTTATTGTTCTTTAAGGCTTATCTTATTTCATGCTGCCATCATCTCAAAATTTAATAGCAACCTTTTTCCTGCCACACCAAGGGGAAAGTGACCTGCTTTATTCTCAGGCCATTCAAAGCATGGCTCCACCCATTTACCAGTATTTCTCACAATTCTTCACCTTCTTCTGGTCCTGGCCACCCCTTTCACATTCCACGATGTGCCTTGCTCATTCCTACTCCTGCTCCCTTCTTCCCTTCCCTCTTCACAGCTGCACGAGTCACCCTCATGTTAGATTTCCGTCACTGTGAAAAAAATACTTTCCTGAGATAATCAACCTTTAAGGAGGCAAGGTTTATTCTGGCTCACAGTTACAGAGGTTTCAGTCCATGGTCCCTGGGCCTTGTTGCTTTGGGCCTGAGGTAGCACAGTACATCATGGTTGAAGCACATGGCAGAGAAGACCCATTTGCCTCATGGTAGCTGAGAAATGCAGAAGACAGAAGGGCTTGGTTCCCTATATCCCCTTCAGTGCCCTCAATGACGTAACTTCCTCCCATTTGCCCACCTCCTAAGGGTTTTACCACCTCCCAGTAACACCGCAGGCTAGGAACTGAGTCTTTCATACATGGGTCTTTGAGGGAAATGCCAGATTCAGACTCTAGCACCCTGCAAAAATCACTGTCAATGCAATAACCTTCAGGGGGCTATTTCATTTCTCACCTAACTTTTTATGTGCGACAGCAGTGGGTGGGACCTGGAATTGGTGTCCCCAAGGGCCCCACCCCTCTGGCCCCATTCTCCCTCCTTCTCCAGCAGCTCCAGCCCAGGGCTGCCCTGCATCGGACCTCCCATTCGACTCTTGCTCTCCGGTTCTGGCTGCAGCTCTTACTCCTGTAGCCCTGTCTTTGTGAGGTCGCACAGGGGCGGTGGCCTCCTTGATCAAAGGCCATGTGTTCTCTCCGAGTGACCTCTTCTCCATGAACGTCCTTAGTTCAGTCATTGCTCCCTTCCCTAAATCCCTCCAGCCTAAAGTTGGTAACAGCTCTGCCATTGACACCAAATGAGCCCCATGGCTCCTCTACACAGCTATCTGCAGAAACAAATTACCCTAATTTAAATGCCCACCTCCTTCTCCTAAAGCTCCGTATCAGATGCAGTTTACATGGCTCCTCGGTTTGCTCAACTCTCCCTGTCCCTGTGCTCCTGGTCCCCTGCTACTCATCCTCTGTAGGCACGGTTGTCTCTCCACCTCCAGCAAGGAGAGTGCCAGCTCCAACACGGCCCCCACTGCTGCCACTTGGGGGGCCCCAGCCACTCTGATGCCCTGGCTGAGTGGGCCCAGCAGGCTCCCTGCACTTACACGTTTGGGTGAATGCTGAAATCCAGCCCAGGGAGCTGTCTTTCCCAGCAGCTGCCCAGAGTGTCTGCATTCCTAATCCAGAAGGGCAGCCGGGTAACCTCATGGGAAACTTCGGACCAGTGAGAGACAAGACACGCAAGGGGAGAAAGCACATGCTCTGCCTTCCCCTTAATAGGGTTTCCTGGGACGCTTCCATCTGTGTGGCCTCGCCAAAGACAGCCCACGTGGCCGAGCAACCACTGCGACTCTTCCTGAAGCTCTGGCCAAGTCCGTAACACATCTCCGCTTGCCTCTTTCCTCCTCTCCCATTGCAGTTCCCTCTTCCTTCCTCCATTTCCCTCCTCCCTTGCCGTAACTGCCCTGGAGTTGCGTGTCCCATCACGTACTGCACTGAAGATTTGCCTCAGCTCTGTTCTCCAGGAAGCCTGTGCCTCCCCCACAGAAAAGACGCTCAGAATTCAGATCCTTTCCAGGCCCACGAGCCGTGAGGGGCCTCATTTCTGCAACTTGGTGTTCTGAGTCTACCCCTACAGCAGACCACCACAGAAATACGTCCTTAATCACATCACGTGCCCTGACTGCATGCATGCATTTATTTATTTATTTGCATTTATTTATTTATTTATTTATTTATTTATAGGGATTGAACCTAAGGCCTTGGTGCTTAGTTACACCCCCAACCCTCTCTCTTTTTTTATTTATTTATTTATTTATTTATTTATTTATTTATTTATTGGTACCGGGGATCGAACTCGGGCCCTTGCGCTTGTGCAGCAGGCAGCAAAACCACTGAGCTAAATCCCCGGCCTCTCTTTTATTTTTTAATTTTGAGACAAAGTCTGGCTAAGTCACTAAGTTGTCTAGGCTGGGATCAAACTTGCAACTCTTCTGTCTCAGCCTCCCAGAGGGCAGGGATACTGTTTATACAGGTCCTGATCTTATTATCCAGCCAAATGGTAAACCCTTTAAAGTGTAGACCACATTCTCTACTTTTGGTTGTATGAAGGAAGAAGACATAGTCCATTTACAGATGAAAGAAATAGGAATAATGTAATTGTCAGGAGATTTGGATCACCATCTTTAAAAGCTTTGGTAGGAAATTTCTTGTTTCCTTTCTCCCCAGGGGTATCCTGAAACAAGCAGAACTTAGTGGGAAGGCATGAGTTTTCGAGTCAGACAGACCTGGGTTCAAATCTCAGCCTGCCAGGCACCACCCTGCACCCTCACATCACCCACTCAACCTCCCAGAGTCCCCCCTCCCCACTCTGGTGACATGTGTAAGAATGGCTCTCAAAAATGAGGCGTTGAATAAGCAACTCTTTTCTTCTGAGGTCCTCCCCTACTTGCCAAAATAAAAACCTCTTAGGACAGTGGTTCCAGCCACATGCTGACCACTCCTAACCGAATAGCCTTTGTGATTCCCAAGCACAGCCCCCCTCTCTCTGGCCTGGCTCTGGCTTCTAGGAGCCAGGTCCAACTCCTTCTGGCTCCCCTTCCGAAGCCTCAGTAACCACGCAAATGCTGAGGAAGAACAGCCCTCCCAGCACATCTGCCAACTCCAAGGTCGAGGTGGGTTTGGGAGAGCTTTGCTTTTAGAACATTGGGCATCATTTTGCAGACTTCACAGTTTACCGGGAATCTATTCGCCCTAAACGAAATACAGCACTACAATTTGGCTTACAAGTCCGTTCTTGGAATATGACTTTGCATCTTCCCACAGCCACATCCCACGATCCTTGGGCCCACAGCTGGTATAGCGACATCTTCGTCATTGTTAACGTCAATGGGGAGAGCGTGCATGATTCTACCTTCTTACACCAGACACGACCAGTTCATCTCCTGTAGGGTCACTCTGATTTTGCCTCCAGGTGTAGAATCTCTCCTCCCCTCCATTCTTTAACCCAAAGCCTATTCTATGGACCTGCATCACGACCCATGACCCTCTGACCACAAGAGCAGCCTCTTGCTATTAGTGGAAGGGAAACTTGGTTATTCTGGCCGGATATCTCCTATCAATTCCCCACCCCCAAAGTTAACAGCAGTACAAACTGCTGCCTTCCTTTTGCTCTGGGATTTCCCAGACCATACACAATAAAAAGAAAACAGTAAGCAACAAACAACAGTATTATCTGCTGGCAAAATCTTGAGGTTAGAGAAGTCAAAGGCTTGGGTTTCCATCTCTGCTCTGTGCACAAATAAATGTGGACCTTAGGCAGATGGATAAATTGGTTGCCGTTCAATTTTCTTCCCTACAAAATGAATCAATGGCTGGATGCAACTCGAAGGGGCATCTTCCTCTATCCCTCCAATTCCAGAAGAGGAAAGCAGTGTACAAGGAAAGCCAGATTAGAGTCTCCCACCTCGTGGCAGAAATGGTTAGGAAAAAGCTTTGTCTACAGAGTGAGAATCATGCTAAGGGATTGCTCTGAACAAAGTGCTTCTTTCTGTAATCTTTGGAATATACGCCATCAAATAACCATGATGTAAAAGTGTGTGTGAATCCAGTTACAGTGTGCATGCTGGCTGCTCTTCACAGAGAAGGGTGGAGAGGCACGTGTTTGTGGGTGCACACACCATCCTTGTTAGCAGCAGTTGCTTTTGGGGTTCAACAAGGAGGAATTGGGTGGGGCAGGGGGACAGGCAAGCAAGGAGAAGCCAGAGAGGCGAAGGAGGGGCCAGGGCCAGCTCTTCCTGTTCTCCTTTGTCTGCCTACAGAACAAAAGAAGGGACTTTGGGTCTGTTACTTTCCTCATTCTTTCTCTTTATTCTGTAAGTAATTTAAGACAAAAGCGGCGGTTTCTCTCTCACTGGCCCTGCAGACTCACAGGTAAGTGCACACAGAGTGGCTGGAATGGGCCGGGTTCTCTGGGCCCAGAGTCACCTCTTAGATCTGTCCTATTGGAGCAAAACTTTGGCAAGACCTAGCTTAGACTGGTGTGTGTGTGTGTGTGTATGTGTGTAAGCAAGACTGAAGAACCGGAAGTCCACGCCTAACTCCAAGCCTTCAGTATTGCTCATTAACCCTCTGTGTGCTGAAATTCTTCCTTTCCATCTCCAATGAGGTGTGGGAAGAATGGGAATTAGGCTTAAAGAGCCAAGTATACTTCAATTTATCAATGAACCACTCTGGAGACATGTTCTAAAATGCTCTCTGAAGTTTTCTACGCTCGTGCGTGAAAGATGAAGATGAAGCATTAAACATTAATGAGTTAAAGAAAATGATAACATCCAACATTTGTGGAGCAAATTCCATATCCTTTCGAATCTTCCTGTTATCCCTACGATGATACAATCGTGAGGCCAGCTCGGGACACTGCCCTGTGAGCTGAAGTCAGAGAATGCCCTGGTCTTTGCTGATTATTCACTGATTAGCGTTTCCAGTTGGCCTCTCTCTTACAGTCCCCAGAATTAACAGGATCTCATTTAGTCAGCTAGTGCCTTCCTGAAACCAGACAGCTGGCTGTTACTGCCCCGAGTTCTGTGATGTGTGGTGAAAGAAATGTCTAAGTTGGTTACGAGCTTAAAACTTAGCCTGGCTCTGGGAGCAAATGAAGCACACATTCCAACCTTGTGGTTAGTGGCTCTGAGGGGTCACCAGGTGAGACAGATTTCCCATGTCGAGGTAAACAGAGGAGACGCGAGGAGCAATCTGAAGTCCAGGTGCCCTGTGGAAGGAACAGCTGTTGCTGATGGGGCTGGGCGCCTCTGTCCAGCACAATAAAAACATGATTCTCTCTTCTCCACTTTCTTAGTGCACACCCTTCACTCTCCAGAGAGAGCCAAGCACAAATCACGGTGAGCGTGTGCCCAGGTCAGTGCAAAGACTCTTGGTAGATGCTGCTTGTGCTGTTCCTCTCTGGCCTGAAGTGAGTTTTGAAAACCTGACATTGGTGTCCAACCATGTTATTGAAATCATTTTCTCAGGCATTTGAGATTAAGTTGACATTTAACAAAGCCAGCTGTCCAGCAAAAGGTAAAATTTCAGGTAAATGCTTGGCCTACAAAGTCTTTTTGGAAACAGGTTGGGTACGTAAATTGAAAAAAGAGCCTTCTAACAATTCCAAAATGGAATGTGCTTGCTTTCAGCTGGGACTGGATATAGAAAGTGGCCAAGATCTTCTCTTGTGTGTGGCCCCTGCAGGGTCCAGCATATTCTTTATCCAGAGTGGTCCTTACAAGTCTTCAGTTTGCCAGGCACAGTGGCGCATGCCCGTCAGCCCAGCCCTCTGGGACGTTGAGACCCCACCTGGACAACATAGTGGCTTGGTGAGACCCTGCTTCACAATGACTCATAAGGCTTCAGCTATCCGATAGCAGGCCTGCCGTCCTGCAGAGCACATTCCTGTTGGCTGCGCCTGGGACTCAGCATCCAGCAATCCTGACTCCCCGTCATGTTGCCAACCTGTAAGAAAACCCCCCCGGGTCCCTCCAGGAAAACACTGGCTTCATGCTGAGTTATACCACAGAAATGCGTGGTTGACAACAGATCAAGTTGCTGTGACTGTGGACAGTGGGAATGCAGTGGGGAGAATGCCAGGGACTGAGAGTCCCAACAGGCCTCGCACTGTGCTCAGGGACATGGCAGGCGTGCAGGGGGTGTCCAGCCTAAGGGACGCAGATGCACTGGCAGACCCCCAGTGGGGGAGCCACCTCCTCCAGGCTGAGCAGTTTCCCGCTCAGTCCAGCAGCTGCCTGGCAGTCCTTCCTCATCTCTGTGCGGTTACTTTATGGACAGGGAGCAAACCTAAGGCAGGGGTGGGGCAGTGAAGACCAGAAGGTGGGCTCCAGGTTGGTCACACGATTTTCGGCAAACGTGTTCAGTGACACATCTACCTAGCAACGGGCTAGACTTCACAATCTCTTAGCTCGAGCTGGAATACAGCAGTGAGCGGAGGCTGTGTTCAGGAGGCGACTTTTGGTCCCAACGACACTCCAGCCAACAGTGTGCTAGAGGTGAGTGATGGACCCCTCAGAACCCACTTGGGCCATCCTTGCTTCCCTTAAGCAAAGCTGTCTGGTGACCCATCTCTGGCTGCAACTGTTAGCCTCACCAATAAACAGCTCTGCAAGCCCTTGGCACACCGGTCTCAGCCGGAACTTCCCCTTGCAACTCTCTCATGACCTCAGACACCCCCACCACAGACCTGCGCTTAGCAGGCACTCCAGCTCCCCATGAACTAGATTTGCTTTTCATTACAATTATCAAAACGTGTAGACCTTGCTGCAAAGGCAGGTCTGAGTCTTGCTGGGGCTCATTAGGGTAATACCAAGTTAGGCCCAGGGAAGGCGAGGATTCCTGAGGCTGTGGCCTCATCAGCTTCATGATAGACCACCTCTGCCCTTCCCTAGGACTGATTCCCAGAGGGACACCAAGCTTCCCAGGATTTCCACGAAGAAGCACCTGAGTACTGGACTCAGAAAGGCCTAGGTTCTCCAACTCTTTACTTTGTGTTTTTGAGCATACTGTGCTTCAGCTTCCCTCTCTGAAAAAAGAGGTAAGAGTTTGTATGACATGAGCATGCCATGAGGATACCAGCTGCTATGGTTTCAATCTCTTCTGTCTCCCAAATGCCCATGTTAAAGGCTTGGTCCCCAACTCTCGGCACTATTGGGGGTTAGCAGCACCTTCAGGTGGGGCCTAGTGGGAGGAACTTAGGTCACTGGGGGGATGGCCTTGAAGGATTCCTCCTCTTCCTTCTTCCTCTTCCCCTCTCTCTTTTCACCCTCCTTCTCTCTCTTCCACCAATGAACCATGAACTAAAACCTCTGAAACTGTGAGCCAAAATAAAAGTTTCCTTAAAAATTGATTATCTCTGGTATTTTGTCACAGTGACAGAAGCTGGCTAACACGGGATGGCATGTTTTGCATAGCATGTGAAAGTGTCGAGTCTTACTTACTGGGTAAACGAAGGATCAGACTCCCACTTGGTGGGAATTCAGTGTATGTGATTTAAATCTGCTTTATACAAAGGCAAGTTAGTTATTAACTCACCGAACAGTAAGAGTATAGATCATGCAAGTGCGCACCCAAAGGTCATGTAAGTGGATGTAATAAGATACAAAGCAGAGAGATAAGCTGAGCCGGTCCCAGCACCCGGAAGGAAGCTCCCCACCGCCATCCCAAGCTCCTAGGGCAGAGAAGGTGAGCTGCGCAGGTGCCAGAAGCAACCCCCCACCCCCGTGGAAGTGAGAAGACACATAAACAAGCCTCAAAAATAGACTTCTGGATCACCGACAGCAACCCCAAAGGGAAACCAGATGGAACAATCTGATCCTCAACCACCTGGACTCTCTGAACTGGCAACAAAAGAGGACCTGGGAAAAATGAAATCAGAAATAATTACTCAGATAACAGCAAAGATTTTGCTCATGGTGCAAGACATGATTAATAAATCTAGAGAAGATACAAAGCAGAATCCCACATACCTTTGAGCAAGGGCTCACAATTATTTCTATTTCCATGCACCAGAGGATACAACACATGCCAGTTGACAACAACGTTATACAGCACCAGTAGGATCATACACTGTGCAAGGCTGCTGGGTGTGTTTTGCCTTTCTGTGATATATTTTCCTCTCGATATCTACCCCAACCCCATCCCCAGTCCCAGCTGAGAATCACACTCATGACAATTAAGACAAAGTATGGGTTTATTCAGTGGACTGACCAGTCACATTGGGCAGAACTGTTGGGTTTCATTACAGAATGTAAAAAATATATTAAGTAGAAATATTTACATTCTTTACAATGCTATATATATATATATATATATATATATATATATATATGGAAGAAAGATTCATGAAAGCATTTGTTATAAAACATACACAGTATGTTATTTTAATATACAATACTTTAAGGAAAATAGTTACAAGAGTTACAAAAGTAGCATCACCAAGAATTTACAAAAGTTTCCATCTTCTTAAAGGTCACATTTCTCATCCTTTGGGATGTACAGAAATCATGTGGTTTACACAGTTTTATCCACATTCAAAACTTAATGTTTTAAAGGTTTGAAGCATAGCATGTACGGTACACAGTGTTTCCATAGGAACATAACAAAGGCTGTCACCAGTGGCCATGTTCAGATGGCTCCCAGTTAATCAGCCACTTTGAGGACACTCGTCAAGCTTACTGCCACAGTGTTCAAGTTGTTTTATTCACCCAAACGTTAACGAATTCAATTTATACTAGGATCTACCAACAAAGGCTCAGAGTTATCCCATACACTAATACATGCAGACAACTCTTCTGAGTTAAGTGAAGATCTCATAAATGAGAACCAAGAAGAGTCATTTGAGATGAACATATTTGTGACTGTGAGTTGTGAAATTTCAAAGTGCACAGTGCATGGACTCAGTCACCAGGAATACTGCTGTGAGTGGGCTCTCCTTCCGCTGAGTCCTGCACCCGGGAAATGAGAACCTTGAGAGCCGGGGGATGCAGAGACAGCTTTGCAAATCAAACACTCAGGGGTCACCCGGGGTCACGGTCCTGTCATGAGACCCCTCGTCCTGACAGAGGATACAATTCCCTCTCCAGAGCCAGCTTCTGGGAGGCCACAATATCCTTGCATGGAGCCAGCAGTGCACTCGCTCAGCCATATTCCAGCGTCGGAGGGCCTCGAACAAGGTTGAAATAGCCGGCCAGGGCTCCTAGGTCGATGTAGAGAGAGCGCTGCCTGGGAACCATCTCAGACTCCTCAGTGCTTCCTGTGCACGAAGAATCTGTAAAGCAAAACATGGGAAAAATAAAACAAATGGCAAGGGACCCTGTCAGGTAAAATGTGCATGTTCCTTCTGCAAAGAAATCATCCTTCAGGCCTAAGGACTTCATGTCCAAGCTCTGGTTTTATTATAGCTCTGCCTCTGGACACACTGTGGGCCGGTCCGTGGACCATGACCCAGACCAGAGAATTCAAGGGAGTCAGGGCAGACAAGAAATTGGGTAGAAATCCTGGCATATATTTCAACAGCCTGGATGGTTTTCTAAATAGAGAAAAGTCAGAAAAGCAGCAGAAAAACGCAAACAAGCATTGCAGGCTTGACATCCGGGTTTGGATTACAAACACCACAAATGAATACAAACATGCCCTAGCTCGTGGGATGCATGTGGACTTTCCCACGTCACAGTCTGTCTTTTGTACACACTGGGCAGTGCCACGAGGCCTCCTGCCAGCGCCTGGGAACCTTACCATAACTGACTTAAACACAACCATCTGCTTCCCCAACAACAAAGCTGTCATATTTGATTTGTTTTTAAAGCCAAACAACATTCTCCGCCGCATAAAAATGAGTCAGAGGCAATTTCCAATGACTGTGTTATTACCTATACTTGTGCTGAAAACCTGCCGTGATATGGTGGTAAAACAGACAATTTTTTTTTTTTGATAAAGAGTGTTGCTATGTTGCCTAGACTGGTCTAGAACTTCTAATCTCAGGTAATACTCCCATCACTCTTAGCAGCTATTTCCCTTTCTCCTCCGTGCTTTCATGGACTACACCAAAGGGCTGCAGCCAGAAGAGCGGCGAGGGGCGCCATCCACAGCAGGGCATCTCACCAGCAATGTTCTCAGGAAGCTCCAGTTCCTTCCTATTCAGCAGCCTCTTCCGCTCGAACAGGGCAGAGTCCAAGCTCTGGCAGCGTGGCTGGTCCTCTCTGGGGGGGTTCAGGGCTTCGTGTCTTAGCAGGTCTGCAGCTCTGGGGCGGTGATTTGGGTTCCGCTCCAGGGCGGCTTCTATCAGCTCTCTCATGCCCGGGCTGCAGTCACCGGCAATGTCTTCTAGTGGAGGTGCCTGCTTGTGGATCTGCCGACAAATGGCTCTTTCAGCACCAAAGCAGAGATAAACCCTCAGCGGGAAGACTGCTCCAGGCCTAAGGAGAAATGTGCTTCCCACCACAGGAGCCCCAGCAAATCCAGTTCGCATGCCTGGCGGGCTCCTGGGATTCCTGGGACACCGCGCTAAGCCCACCTTTGGTTTAATACTGCAAAAGGCAGCTGCTATGTCTGAAATCACTGGTGACACCTTCCTGCCTATGGGTGGCCCCAAGCTCACTGCACAGTAACAGGAAAGTGTCCCCGACTCCTTCACCAGCGAACAGGAGCTGCACATCATACTACAAGCCAGGCTAGCCTGCAGAGAAATGGTATCTTTCTTTTTACAGTGTTCAAAGAACACATGCAACTTCCGTGGCTGAGGCCGGTAAGTGGTGTTTTACTACACGTACAGGGCCATGGCACGTATCATATGTGCAGCGCACATCTTAGCGCCCACTAGCAGAGCCTGTTTCCTTTGTCAGCATGGAGCTTCTTCTTCACGGGAAGAACCTGCAGTTCCTCTCCCCACCACCCCAGCCGGTGGGCCGGCACCTGCCCCGCCCTGACCCCACTTACTATGTACAGGTAGGAGGGGTAGGCAGAGCGGGGGTATCGCTTCACCCAGGGTGGGGTGCCGGTCTGCATGTGGATCAGCGTGGCCCCCAGGCTGTAGATGTCGGCTTTGGTGGAGTGGCCCCGGCACAAGATCACCTCGGGGCTCATGTAAATCTGAGAAAGGCAGAGTGGGAAACATCAGCCTGAGCACAACTTGTCTGCACTTCCACTTCCCAGTCATTCGCCTTTATTACATTTACTGCACACTCGGCCCTTAGGGGAAAAGCCATCGCTGTGATCCCCACACTGAGGAGAGCACTGCAGACGCTGGGGAGCAGGCAGCCCTGGCAGGGGGTCCCTGCAGTCTGAGCAGAGTGGTCTCTCCATGGGTGGAGCCATGACCCAGCAGCCACAAAGGGCATGGAACCAAGACCCGGCCAGCACCCCCACCAGGCAGTTCTGCAGACACTGGCCGGGCACAGTTCACTTCTCATAAAACAGCAATTCCTCTCACAGTTAAGTGACAAACAAACAAACTTCGCCCCATCCGTCGTTTGATCTCCAAGCCTCTAGCTGTCTGCTAGAACTTAAAAAGTAAAATGTAATGCTACGCAACCTGAGTGAGTCACCTCTACAAACCACCCTTCCACGTCTACCTCTATACAGCCCGGTAACTAAACATTAAATGCCTGCCGTACCCACGGCATACAAGTTCCATTTGGTTTCACCAGTCGACACTAAAGAAGTGGAGCTAATTTTATAAACAGTTTCTCTAAGTCCTTTACAAACTTAAAAGGGAAAGAGATAGAAGAACAAACACTAATGACCAATAATCTGTATGGTGAGGACAAAGAGTAATTAATATCCTAATTATCATTACAAGTTGAACATTCCTCATCTGAAAATTCAAAATGCTCCAAAATCTGAAGTCTTTTGAGCCCTGACTGGATGTGTAGTGGGAAATTCCACACCTGCCCTCACGTGACAGGTCACAGTCCAAACATAGATGCACGGTGACACACACCTGTTGTTCCAGCTACTTAAGAGGCTGAGGCAGGAGACTCACTGAGCTCAGGAGTTTGAGGTCAGCCTGAGCAATATAATGAGACCCCATCTCAAAGAAACAAATCTCAATAAAACAAAGCAAAAAATACAAGCACATTAAAAACAATACTGCATAGTTACCCTCAAGTTATATGCATAATGTGCACATGAAGTATACATTTCATGTCCAGAATTCTCTCCTAAAAGATATCTCTGAATATATATGCAAATGCTGCAAAATCAGAAGTCAAGCCTTCAAGGTGAGGGATATTCAATCTGTATTTAGCTTTAACATTCTGTTGTGCTGTCATGTGAATATGGGGGAAAGGGTCAGTGTTCCCAGAATACATTTCTGAGTAAGGAGAAAACCCACTTACAGAAACTGGGGAAATCGCCCAGTTTCCCCATCCTAACCCTGCTCAGCACCTTCCTACAACCCACTTCCGGGCTAGCTTCCTTTCACTGTCAGCAAACAGGCTGAGCTGAGCTCCTTGCTCACAAACGCTCCCTGCAGCCACGCAGAGTAATCAGATCTTGAAGTTAAAAACTAAAAGTGCCCAACAGTCAGTGTAATGTGCTGCACGCTTCAAACTTCAGTAAGAGGGTAGATCTGATGTTGAGTGATCTTAACACAGTCAAATAATTTTAAAAGAGGGAAAGAAAGCAATGGAGCGGGTGTTGCTGTCAGTAGAGAACGGGGCTCCCCACACAGCAAGGGAGAGGTGAGCACGTGTAGACTGTCAGGATGAGCAACTGCACCTAGGCTGGACACAAGTGGCTCCCCACTCTGCTGCCACATGCTGGGCTGCGTGCCAGGGTGGCAGCAGGCAGGGCCCTGCCTGAGAGTCCTGCACCCCCAGGTGCACACTGGAGCCAGGGACCTCAGCACCAGGGTCAAGCGCTTTTCAGAAAGGCAAGGAGATGGTGCACGTGTGAGTGAGTCTGTACCTGTACATGTGGAAGTGACGATTAAACATTAACTTATGGAAGGTAAGAGCAGGCTCAGAAGGAACAATTTTTAAAAAGGCCTACACCATCAAAGGTATTCTAATTCGTTAGCACATTCACTATTTCTTCTTTGTGCCATGTAAGGAAAAAATAAATAAATATGCCAAATGAACACTGTGTATGTATTACAAGGTTACAATATAACTCACTAAATGTGAATGCTGGGGGGGGGGGAGAGGGGCTGCACAGGTGGCAGTGTTTGTGCCTGTGAGCACCACTGGGGGGGGTGTCCAGAAATCGTCACTGACCATGCAAGAGCTGTGTGCTCCTGCCCCAGTGGGAGGCAGATCTGCAGGGCTGACTCTGAGTAAATACATCTTATTTGCTCTTTCAACAGAAGGAGTACAAGCAAGCCCGTGTAAAGGTTTCATCGGTGACTTCGCAGTAACACCAGGCTTCTCATCATTGAACCTTGGATTGTGAATCCTGCACAGGTGGTGAACTGAACGGGAGCTTATAACCACCGAAGCCAGGTCTGCACTTCACACAAAATAATTTGCATTAACTAACTGGAAGAGCTTGATCTAAATAAATACTATTCCAGAGTGAGATGTGTCACTGTTTCTCATCCAAGCACCCACTGCAGAATCCCAGAAGAGCCATGTCTTTCTCCAGCATTGCAAAATGTGCGATTCAGCCACACTGCCAGGAAGCAAAAGGTATTTTCCAACTCTAATACCATAAAGTGTGCGTCTCAGACTGGCTCCAGGAAAGAGTGGAATGTCACATATCTGAACCCTTGACCCCTGCCAAAATAGTTCAAACATTTTCCAAAGAAAACATGTCGTAAGCATGAAGTCTTATTGGGTGTTGTGCTGTTGGCAAAGTACTCTTAAGATCTGGGAACTAAACATTCTTTTTAAAAAAATGCTGGCAGGGTTCCACTGCCTGCCTTGCAGGCGCGAGGTCCCGAGTGAGTTCGATCCCCGGTACCAAAAAAGCAAGCTGGCAGTTTTCTCTCTGAATATTATTTTTCTAAAAAAGCGGTGATCAAGAATCCCCTCCCCTGCCAGGCGTGGTGCATGCCTGCAATTCTAGCACTCCGGAGGCTGAGCCAGGAGGATCACTGTGAGTCCAAGGCCAGCCTGAACTGCACAAAGAGACCCTGTCTTACAAATCCTAAACCAAAAAAATCCTCTCTCAAGCTGAAGGAATGACATCAGGACATCAGGAATAACAGCAAAACAAGATGGATCCTGTGGCCCAGCAAGTCTTTGCACTGCAAGAGTTAAGAAAGGCTCACACAATCCTGCTTCAAAATGAAATCTTGCGGTTGAGTTCTGTGCAGCTCATATGCCAGCTATGCTAAGGGCAGCCATCGGGCTGAGCACCAAGACTGCCATGGTAACCTGAGGCAAGCACACAGCCAGGGACTCTCTCCCACTTCCAGCGGCACTTGCGGGGAGGGGGCTGGGTGTGAGGCAGCTCAGGCTAGCGGACAAGGCCCGGGTTACCTTTCCAGCTACATCCACTCCTTGCCCACTATGACCCACTGTGAATTCAACTGCTGATCCCTGAACAACTCAGATAAAGTGGAAAGAGATTCTCCCAGGGAAGAGAGGAACCAGAAAGGTTGAACTTTGGGCACTAAGTTGCAGTTAGATTAGAGTGAGAAGTTCCGGTTTGCTGCGGCCCAGTAGGTGACCATAGATACTGACGTGGTACCATCTCTCTCCAAAAGCCAGAAGATTCTGAATGTTTTCACAATACAGACATGATACATGTCCGAGGAGATATGTTTAAAGTGCTCACCTAATGTATTCGGGCATTGAAACAATGTATTAGTTAGATTTAAAAGTGACACAGCACTTAGACCTTACTTAGAGTTGAGAAAGAGCCCAGCTGCTGAGTGACTGCAGGCACTTTATTTTAATCTCTTTGAGTTTATTTCTTTATTGTAAAGTGAGAATAATAATATCTGCGACTATAGGAGTATTTACCAATAACAGAGTTGTTGTGGAGATTAAGCAATATAATTCATCTAAAGTGCTAACTCTATTATTATAAAGTTAACTGTAATAACATAATTGTTTTTTTGTTTTTTTGGTACCGGGGATTGAACTCTGGACCTTGTGCTGACAAAGGAGGCGGCAGAACCACTGAGCTAAATCCCCAGCCCCAACATACTTGTTTTTACAGCTGAATTGTGGACATAAATATCCCTTATAGGAAATGTGTGGGACCAGAGGCATTACAGATTTAGAAGGTTTTCAGATTTTGGAATATTTTTAAATTTTACAATACCAGCTGAGTAACCCTAACCTGGATTTTCATAATAGGGATGCTCAACTGTCAATCTACTTTGGCATTAGATTGTTTCCAAGTGGTTCTAAGTATATTTATCTATCAAATGTACATAGACACACACAGATAGATAGATATCACGATATATACTACATTACAAATGCTGTATTATTGCGTACTATAAGTAACAGGAGAAAAAGACATAGAAATTAAAATGCTAAATGCTCATTAAATTTGTTCCAGTGACAACAGCGATTTAATACGATGGTTTTCATCCCTTTGTGTTTCTTTTCCACAGTAATTCTAGAATTTTTTTAACTCTTAATAAGGTACTGGCAACTTTCATATGAATATAATCACCTCTGTCCCTCGGAGGTCCTTAGGAAAATAGGTATCTTCAGTCATTTGAACACTTAGGCCGAAATCCACCAAAACCACTTTTGTGGACATGAAGACAATGTTGCTGGCTGTAGCGAGAGAGAAATTTTTAGCATAAAACTGTTTCTATACTGCATATAAGGTGAAAATAGCATCTAAAACAGCAACTGCCGAACCAGAACAGAATGCAGCACTTTCCACATGAGACAAGTATATCACACTCAAAAGAGGAGGGCGAATTTGGTGGTAATGTTGGTGAAAATCACTTCTCATCTGTCCAGAAACCAGCTAACATAGACATTATTAATTCTCATGAGCTTGCTTTATAAATTCTAGGGCCGGGGATTTAGCTCAGTGGTTCTGCCGCCTGCCTCAAAAACTCAAGGACCCGAGTTCGATCCCCAGTACCAAAAAAAATAAAAAATAAAATAAATAAATTCTAAACTATAAGCATACTATTATTGAACCACTTTTCTAAAACACAAAGTAAAATTTCCAGCTTTTCCCAGTAAAAGTTGTGCTTTTGTCCAAGTGAACAATAAGTATAAAAGACTCATACTCGGGCTTACTCTCCTCTTCTTCTCCTACCTTCATTCTAGAAAACAGTCTCTAATCGACCACGGTCAAATTGATTTTCAAAATTTAAAGGCCACTTGTTCCTTAAAAATACATAATTGTATGCTATGTGTTAAATAAATTACTCGTTCTTACTTTTGTTTATTTTTTGAGGAGTGGGGTGCTGGGGATCAAACCCAGGGCCCCACGCATGCTAAGCATGTGCTGTATCACTAAGTTACATCTGCACCCCTGAGTCTCTATTCCCCATTCCTTGTCAACAGGGCACGATTAGTTTAGCTAGTAGACGCGACTGCCGTATTAGCAGCAACATCTGAGCAATCACCTAGCGCCCTGGTTCTGAGACTGGTCTCGGGGCACAGGGAAGGAGGTGGCGGTGGCCGCAGAAGTCCTCCCTGCCACTGCAGCCCCGTCTGAAGGGAGGAGCCACGGGCCTCCTGTCTACCGAGCCTCTTCAGGCCAAAAAGGCCAACCCCCAAGCCACTCACGTTTAATGTCATGGTGGATCACTTTCTTGGAGTGTAGAAAGTCAAGTCCCTTCAGAACATGCTTTGTCACCCAGATAATTTCAAATTCCCTCATGGGTCCACAGCTCTCCACTTTCTCCAGGACAGACCCTCCCTCGCCCGCTTCCATGAAGAGGTGGACCGTGTCTCCCCACAGTACGGCGCCGTAGAGCTCAGCGATGTTCTCGTGCCGGAAGCACGCCTGTATTTCCACATCCGACGGCTTAAACTGATCTACGGGGATCTAGGGCAGAAAAATACAAGCAAGGCTGTGCATTACTTCTGGGTAATTGAAAATACAGAGCATAGGGCAACCCCGAGCCGAAAGCCAAGAAGTACCTCCCAGCACACCGCGACGCTCGCGAAAGAGGACTGCTACAGTAAAGTAATGCTTGCCTCAGACGCGCCTCTGTGTCGGCTGTAAGCTCAGACTCAAAGCAAGAACATAAAAAGGGAAGGACTATTCTAATTCAGAATATAGAAATCCAACCAACGTTGTAAAATTTCAAATGCATCAGAAGAGAATTTTCCACCTCTGACACACGTAATTTCTGTGGCACCTGCATGAGGGTTGTCTTCTTCAACATTTCAACCTGAGAGATGATGTGAAATCTTTAGCCCTTAGTCCAACCTCTCACAGTGAGTGCGTTTAAAACCAGCAGTGTTTGGGAGGCCCCACCTCGGGCGAAATCATTCATTAATGAGCCAGAAATACCTCTTTCAGTGCAGACAGATTTGGAAGTGTCTCAAAACCAGAGTGATAGGGGAAAAAAGCAAGTTCACCTTCTATGTGCCCATTTAAATTTTATACCGTACATACATCTATTCATAGAAATTTCCATAAAAGAGGCTTAAGAATCCATTAGCAGTAGGCACTACACGGCAGGAGATCTTATTAATAAACTTGTGTCCTTTTGAGCTTATTTCTGGTTTTTGATTATATATTTTTCTTTTAAAATCACTTAAATATTAAATAAAAATATTCAATGAGGACAAACTCACAAAGCTTTTTCTATGCTTTTTGAGGTGAAATTGCTAAACAGGACATTGAGGTTCTAAGATTTTAATAAAATGCCTCCAGCCGGGTATGGTGACGCACGCCTGTAGTCGCAGCACTTGGAAGGCTGAGGCAGGAGGATTGCTGTGTGTTCAAGGCCAGCCTGAACTAACAGCAAGACCCTGCCTCAAAAAAAAAAAGTCTCCAAATTTTTTACAATTTGAATATGCACTTTCTGAAATGTAAGCTTTAAGGATGAAGAGACAACCTCCAGAATGGGAAAAAAATATATTTTGCCAGCTATTCCTTGCTGGGATAGAGAACCAATATCTAGGCTATATAAAGAATACAAAAATTAGGACATCCCCCCAAAAATAAAAGACCCAAACAAATGAATAGATGCTTCTCAAAAACAGTACAAGCAGTCAATAAATACATGAAAAAATGTTCAGCATCTCTGGCCATTAGAGAAATGCACATTAAAACAGTGCTGACATTCCACTTACTCCATAAAGATGGCTATCATCAAGAAATCAAATAATAACAAATTCTGGTGAGGCTGTGGGGCAAAAAGGAAACCTTGTTGGTGGGAATGTAAACTAGTACAACCACTATGGAAATCAGTATGGAGAGTCCTCAAAAAACTAAAAATTTTATTTGACTCAGCTCTTTCCCTCCTAAGTATTGTCCTAAAAGAGTTAAAAACATTGTATTACAGTGGTACGTGCACACTCATATTTACAGCAGCACAATTCATAGAAGCTAAATCTTGGAAGTGGCCTATATGTCTATCAAAAGATGAATGGATAAAGAAAATGTGGTGTTTATACACAATGGAATACTACTCTGCCATAGAAAGATGAACTTGAGTCACTTGTAGGAAAATGGATGCACTGAGACCAGAATATTAAGTGAAATAAATCAGATACACAAGCTTAAATATCACATGATTTCTCTTATATGAGAAACTCAAAATATAAATAAAGCATGAAATAAAAGGTAGATAATAGGAAACAGGGAGACAGGCATTTTGCAAAAGGGAGAGGACCAAGACATGGAGGCAGAGAGGGGAGGGAGAGCCAGGGGATGGAAAGGACCAGGATGTCTGACGTACATGCACCAACCCACGAGCAACGCAGTCATGTGCTGCAGACATGAACTAATAAAAATTTTAATTGTAAGTTTTCAATGGCTTATTATATATCTTTCCGTTTTGTCTTCTAATAGTAGATATTCTGAGTAGTATAAATAATAGATACTCTGGCAAATTTTCTTTCTTTCTTTTTTAATGCTGAGGATAGAACCCAAGGCCAGCGGCATGTTAGCCAAGCTCTATGCCACTGTGCTGGACCCCAGCCAGCGCTACTGCGTCTTTATGAAGGAATACACCGCAACATACCGTTTGCCTTTTAATTACAGTAAGAGAGTCTGAAATATAATATCTGGTGATTATTTTTTATTAAATCAAAAGTGAATGTTTGGGGCTGGGGATTTAGCTCAGTGGTTCCACCGCCTGCCTCACAAGCGCAAGGTCCTGAGTTTGATCCCCGTACCAAAAAAAAAAGTGAATGTCTGGGCAAGGGGTGAACTTCGGAGGTAATGCACTCGCCTAGCATGTGTGAGGCTCTGGATTCAGTCCTCAGCACTATGAAAAAAGAACAAAAATGAGTGTATGTTGTTTTATCATACTTTTAAAAAGCTAATTAAAGCAAAACAGATACAGATTAAAATTCAGAAATGGTAAAAAGGTCAAACTGAGTGAATTATCAACTGAACATACAAAGGTAATCTTCATATAAATAAAAATGAGAGTTCCTCCAGCACCACGGAGAAATCCTCTCTGGACTGCTTCCCGCGCACACCCCACTGTACAGCACCTGGCGGTTTGGACTTGCTTCTGCTTGTGTCCTTTACATAATGGAGACTCACCCAGCACCTCTTCCTGTGGGTCGGGCTGTCTGGGCTCAACATAATGGTTATGATTCTACTTATAAATCATTGATTCTTTGCTGTGCAGTACTCCAGAGTATAAATGTTCTACCCTTCGGCATCTGGCACGTTCTGGTTTGGGACTCTTACAGGTAAACAATGCTGAGGTAAACAAGGCTACACTGTGGCTTTAGCTTCCGCTGACCACACAGTCAGGTTTCTGTTGTGTTTAACTACAGAGGTGGAATTACTGGGTCACAGGCATATGCAGGCTTGGTGTAGGGCATTCTGCCAAATGGTTTTTGAAAGCAGAAACACCATAGCAGTTATTGTTTAAGGAAGAAACAGAGCCTTCAAATAACTGGAGTATTCAGATTCAGCCCTTTAACATATGCCCCTCAGCCTCCCACCTCCCTGTGGATGGGACACAGGGGCTACGGCAGGTTTGCCCTCAACTGTGAGGCAGCTCCTCTCTCCTCCCAGGCAAAGGTAGTGATGTTAGCCTCCTCGCTGTTGCTAAAGACCATCTTAAAATTTCTTAGGCACCTACCCAGAGACCTAATTAGGGGCTGCATGGCCCCAGGTAGTGAGCAAATCCAGAAAAACAAATGCTTTGGGGCAGAATACCCTCAGGCAAGATCCAGTCTAAGGGTAGAACCAAGGTCAATGCAAATAAACAAAAGCAGGAATGTCAAACACACCACCTCAAAGCACATACCAGTTTGCATGCCATTCTTTTCTTGGTCTTGATATCTTGCGCTAAGTACACTTTTCCAAAGGCCCCTCGAGGAATGAAATCAGAGCCAATGTTCCTGTAAGTCAGCTTCCAAGGGATGAGGAGAACATCGGAGTCTATTTGGTAGCGGCCATTCTGGGGAGTGATTACCTAAAAGAAAATAAAAATGCAAAGGGTAAGACTTTTAGCAAAGCTATTCTTTTCTAAGTAAGGCCCACCAGAAGCTGGTTAGTTTAGAAGCACTGTGACACACAGCATTTAAAATGAGTGGCACAGTGCGTAACCCTAACACCGTCCAGAGGCTATATTTAGAAAGTGAGCAAGCCAGAGAAAGCTTGTGAGAGACACAGGTGTCAGACTTGGTCACACTTCCACCTACACTGCTAAACAGAACCTAAACATTACTTCTCTCAAAGATAATAAGAAGTAGGGGGCTTCAGATGGGAAGGAGGTCAAGACATGCAGGGAGGTCGGGGAAGGTATGAAAAAAGAATTGATGTATGCCAGGCAACGCACCAACTCCCCACAAGGAGAGCAGTCACTATGTGCTGGGACAAGCACTAAGGAAAAATAAAAGCTGAAAAAGTACATACATAATGTATCTAAGGAACCTGACGAGTGTGAGCCATAGGCTGAAAATACAGGTGGCAGCTGTGCCTACTCACCGACCTGCTTCTATTCAAGCGCACGGACCTGTTTGTCCCCATAGCCATTACTCAGCATGCTGCAACAGAGAGAACGTGGAAATTCACCGAGGCTCACGGAGAATGGTGGAACAACGTGCAATGCCGGAGCCATGAGTTGGCAATGCCACATAAATAGTCAGGGCAGAATCATTCCTGTCAACTCACCCATCTGATATTTACTGCGTGTCTCATATGTGCCCGGCACGCGGTTTAGGGCTAAGGAGACAGCCACAGAGACACGATCCCTGTCCTCCTTGCTCCTGAGTAAGCAGACACTTAGGACCAGCGCTTGCAAAACCAGGTGACACAGAGAACAAACAGATCGGCACAGTAAATAAAATACCACTGGTCACCTCAAGGGGAAATCAGTGAAATAAACACAACTGGTCAACTCGGAAATCAACAGACGCATATCCCAATAGCACTGTGCTTGGCAAGGACATGAGCATCGGTCAAAGCTCATCAACTCGGTGTTGGATCTCTGTCTTGCAGTACAGAAAGCACCTCGATGTCTAAAGAGGAAAAACTAAATGGACGATAACAATCAAAGTTGTACGGTAGTCTACGGAAAACAGGACCTGGAATAGATGCCTAAAAATGTCTAAAGTGTTCTCTCGGGGATAAACAGTCTGAAGAACCAGTTTTTCCTAAATGTAATTAGTGATATCACGGCTTCGGATTATAAATTGAGGAATCATGAAGCTATCAAAAGTATTAACCTATTTCAAGTAGAGGACGCCGAAGGGGAATGTGGAAATCCCAGACCTGCCCATGGGAGAAGAAAGGGCTCCCGACAGGGCAGCAGATGCCCACGGGTCCTGCTCACCACTGCTACGGCCCAGGCCTGCGACCCAGGCGTGTTCATCCACTTCCACTGTTGCTAATTTTAACACCACAGCCCGCAAATAATATGCTCATCAATGAGGCAGAGAATGGCTAATATTTAGAAATGCAATGCCATTAAGCTTACAAATGGATTATGTACTGAGAGCTTTGCTGTGCAGAAGGCATGCAGGACTGGGGGGCATACGGGTGAACCACGGTCTGGTCTTGTTTGCAACACGGCAGCAGTGACTCTTCTGGGCACAGAGGCCTCTGTTCGTGGCTTATTGAGGGTCTGGCGAATGCAGATGAACCACGCCAGGGTCCCCACCGGCTCTCACTTGTTAAATATTAACAGACCCAGTATCGCTAGGCCCTCCACGGAACCATTCCAGGCTCATCTTGCTGCTCGAATTTCACTTTTGTCCAAACTAAATTAGTTATAATTCAGTTTCCCCTCTTACTCTGTCCAGGAGGAAGAAGGATGTTAACGGCTGCCACATACTGAGTGCTAACTGCACACCAGGACTGCGCTCAGTACTTCAACCCATTATCTCCTCAAGACCCACCAGGGCCCTGTGAGCTGAGGGACTATTTTTATCTCCATTTCACAGGTCAGGAAACTGACATGAAGAAGCTGGGTAACTTAGAGTCAGCGCCAGAGACAGGATTCAGACTGGGTGGCCTAACTCCAAAGCCAGAGCTCCCAGTGCTGGTCTAGGAACCTCTTGTGTCCCAGAGGCCATAATTACAGCTGAGCTATGCGGCAGGCCCAGCTACTGACAGCCCGCGTCCTTGTGTCACCACACACACTGTAGCCTTCTCCTCGGCCAGGCCCTGGTTCCCCCAGCCTCCCCTCCTGAGTCCTCTGGGACAGTGTGGAAGGTAGCTCTGAACCTATGCTATGAGCTGCAAGTCCTGCCCAGTGTGCAGTCCTGCACAGTGCCCGGATCTTCCCCTGGCCAGGGCCAGGCCCATTAGGCCTTGACAAGTGTTTTTCTCCTTCCCTTCCTTCTAAAGCCCTCCCAACAGTCTCGGGGACTCTGCGCTGTCTATTCCTGCCAATTCTTTGACTTGCCAAAGTCATCTTAGAAGTGTGCTTTCCATTTCCTCACCCAGCTCTCTAGTCTCTGAGAGAAATAATACTGGGCCCAGGAGCAACGAACCTACAGAGAACTTCTTAGACCTTCTAGTAAGAATGGATCTCATGAGTGGGCAGTGTGAGTGACTGCTTTGAGCAGAGGAAGAACTTAGCTTACAGTCAGAACCGGGTAATAGGAGACAGACTGCCCCGAGTGGGGCGAGCCCCAGTAACAGATTCTCAAGCATAGAGCAAATGCTCTGCCCACTGTGAGCAGCGATGGACAGGGCGGTGAGGAGTGGACTCAGGTGTCCCGGGGGCTCCAACCCTAGAAGCCACAACTGCCCGAATCCATCTCGCACTGAGTGGGCACTTTGGGGCCTCTCAACCCCCTGCAGACTCATCCAAGAGACCTGTGGACACATTTTGAATTATTCCAGGTTATGAATCAGCCTAGCTTAGAAATAATTTGCTCTGACACAAAGCAATTCTTAGTCTCCTAAAGTACCTTGCCTGGATTTCAGTGGCTCTATAACAAATATTATTTTTAGAAATGTAGCACATACACACACACAGCAAGGATACCATTCAACACACCTGCGCTCCAGGATATTGTTGCAATTCCTGCCTCTCCTCCCTGTCTAATTAACTCTGCTTGAGTGCCTCTGGGCCTTTGCATACACTGTTCCCCTCATCCGCAACACGCCCCACTCCATCTGGCTGACTCCAACACAACGCTCAGACCTTGGCATAGGCACCGATTTTTCTTGGCAGCCCGGGCTGACATTCTCCCCTCCTCCTACTTTACACTCCTGTGAAGTGTCCTGCCAGACCATTCCCAGGCTTCCAGGATGCGGCTGCTCCATACTACAACTACCTGTTCGCCTGTCTCTTGCCTGCACTGAGCAGCCTCATCTCTCTGTCCGGAACAGCACTGATGGTCTACGGCTGTCCCGCCTGTGCTGTGTCTAGTGGATGAACGGTGACACGTGAAAGCCTCCGTCCCTGTGAGTACGCCTGACAGTGGGGTTTACCTTGGAACCAAGCTGTGTGGGAGATACTTTTCTAACGCAGAGACAAACAGCAGCAAATAAAACCAGAAGCCAAAAGTGTTGCTAGGGCTGTAAGTGGAAGATGACAAAAGGAGAAAGGCCTGGCCCCTGGGATGGGCCCCAAAGAGCACCAGGCCGGGGAGGATGAAAGGAAGCGGAGAGCCAGCCCCTCCCCCGGAGCGTGTTGACCACGGGAGGCGACAGTCCAAGCCGAGGCTGTTGCCCAGAAAGCAGGGCTGGGAAAGGCGCGGCCAGGGAAGGACCCAGTCGGCCTTAACTTCAGCACCCGCAGAGTCGACCTCTGCTCCCAGCGCCCAGACCGCAGTCTGGAGAGGCCAGAGCCAGGGTGCCTCGGATTCCAAGATCCTCCTGTTACTTCACTCCGGGTTTCTTTCTTTGTTTCAGTTTCCTTGCTTACACTTTATATTCTTGGTCATTTTTAAAATAAAAATATTTTAAAGTTGCCAAGATCCCTGCCTTTATGATATGTCCTATCACTAAGAGTTCTTTTTAGCGAGCATTTGCTCCATCACCACACAGCACAGATTTCTTGGCAGAAAATGACAACATTTTACTCTTACCCTTTGCTGATGGAATTTTCATTTCCTTCTAATGGCTCAGTTTCTTTTTCTGTGCTAGCTTCTGGCCCTACTCCTAAACACCTTCAAGAGGCTGCGTCTTTGTACTTCTTATAACTTTCCTGTGTACATGGCTTGTTTCTCATCAGTGCACCGTGGGACGACCCAAAATACCTAAGTCTCTTTAGTTTTACAAGCAACAACAATGTGTCTATTCTGAATGTTTCTGTTTAATAAACATGTAACAAATGAGAGAAATACGTGAAATTATGTTTATCATCATATAAACATATATATATAATTCTGAACCAGTGCTACATCTATATGTTACTTAGGAAAATCAGGTCTCATCCCTAATTCAAGTTATTACTTCCTACTTACTAAAGGAAGCAATATTCTGAAGGCAGAGCACTCAGTAACTGTTTGGTACATGCAGGCCGAAGGAAGTCACACAATGCAAAACATAATCTTGCTCCATGATAAGCTGAACAAAACTGCTTCCAACAAAACAACTCACTACATAGCTGACCTAAATTGCTGTGTTGTTTTTCATTAATGTGGCATGCAAAAAACAAAATAATTAAGTATCCAGACTCTGCTAGGCTGGCACTGACCTCCCCCAGCGCAGCCACTCTGCCCTTTAGATGCAAAGGAAAGGGAATCACTTTCATCCAGAGGCATGTTTTGCAAGTTACCACCTATTCCCCTGCAAACTGCTCTTTCTAAAAAAGTCAGATCACCTTTCAGCCTGCACCCATGCTCACCTCTGCACACGGAGCCTGACAGGACAGGCTCACCTGAACATGCCACAAAGTGGCATGGCGACAAAGTGCTGTCACAATATTTTGGATTATTTGCATGCCTAGGATGACTACACTGACGCCTTATTTGTCATTCATAGTTTGCCAATTAAAACAGAACACGTCTATGGATAGCTGCCTACTAACCATATTTTTGGAAGAACTGAATTCAGCCATTGTTAGTATTATAACACTTCAAGAGGTGGTAAGAGAGAAGCGAATAATGCAGCCTTAGAAAGTATTAAGGTGTTTATTCCCCTCAGCTGAGGCATTCTCATTAAGCTGTTTTCATCAACACTAGTAATGATTGAACTTCTTAATGAATTGGTAAATTAAAATATATTCTCAAAGGGGAGGGTGTAGCTCAGTGGTGGAGCATTTTCCCAGCACATGCTAGGAAACAAAAAACAAAAAACAGAAAGAAACTAAAAAAAAAAAAAAATTACAATCTTAATTATCTATTTGTAGAACTGCTACTGAATTATAGTCAAGACTGTTTAAATGGAACTTTTCATGAAGACTTTCTTTTGCATTTTTATCTTGGAGGTGACTCCTACCTTTTAAAAGATCTTATCTGACGCCAGGATACACCAGATTCAAACGCCACTGTGCATTAAAGGAAGGCAGTAAAGCTGAAATAAAGCCGAACACACAGCTCTCAACAGATCAGAAAAAACATACCATATTTAATAAAATCCCAGACTCCTGCGGTCGGTGTCCATAGAAACGCTTTGCGGTATTGGATATACGATTCGCAAAAGCAAGCAGGTCCTCCACAGTCCCGTATCTGACTGATGACAGCCAGGGCACCTCCTGGCCACTCAGCACCAGGGACTCCGAGGTGTCCTTGTTCTGATTGCTGTCCTGACAGACGGCCATCAGACTGGGTTCATAAACTGCCGGCTCCTCACTTGTGTAAAGATTTTCCATGATGTCTATGACATCCGACACGTTTAAATGCTCGATGAAGAGATCGATGTCTTCCTTGTTGTCACTCCCGGTGCTCATGTACTCCATTCCTGTGGCACTGGCTGGAGTCTGTGAAAGGAAACACAGATGTTCGTCCACTGTGTTGGTGTCTCCCACTGTAGTCCAGTGGAGGCGCCGAGGAAGGGCTGGGAGCAGAGTCCCTGTGTCCATAGCGTGGGGACAGAGACTCAGATAACCCTCAGTGCCGCTCACTGTGAGGGGAAACCTGAGACCCCCCACAGCTCGTGAGTTTCGCACTGTGGCATCAGTTCTTGCCACTAAAAATAAACTCCACAAAAGGCAACACAAAGAAAGCGCAGCTTGGGATCTCTGAAGACCTCAGGACCCTGCCCTTGCTAGCTTCCAAGCCTGCACAACCCAGGTGCTCCCCAGGGCAGCAGCTCTCTCCACAAGAATCAAGAATCATGGTGGTTTTTAGACCCTGGGAAACTTTAAAGACAGACAGCTGCTTGAATAACCGCAGAAACTACCTTGGCAAATAAAATTCAGATGCTGAGAGCAGAAGCACATGAAACAGATTTTAATGTATGGAAAAGTGACGCTGGTAAGGGTTTCAGGGGTCATTTTGGGCACGTGAGTTAAGCAGCTCACTCGGAGGTGGGCAGGGGCCTGGGATTCAGTGAAGAGCGCAGGAGAGGACAGCTGTCTCCTCTGAGACCAGAATTCTTTAACAGTACAAAGCAAACATCCCAAGGGTCCCAGCAGGTTATTTTAGTATCTAGAACAACAACTCTCTGGACATGGTTGTAGTAGACAGAGACCAAGAAAGCCAAATCCACCACAAGCAAGTCCTGGGCGAAGAGCAGCTGATTACTGCATTGAGCCAAAATGGCATTTCGGTTTCACCCAATCAGGCACGGCACTTGTGGAGGTGTAAATGAGAAAAAGAAGATGAAACAAAGGAGGAAAAGAGACACTGTCCCTGTGGATCTCAGAACCATTTAGCTGCACTGCAAAGGGTCAAAGACAGGATCAAAGCAATCTAAGAATTTCAAAGCCTGGCTGTTGACTCCTGGGCTCCTGGAGGCACGGCCCCTCTCTGAAAGATCACCTAGGGTCTGGAAAGTCCAAGCTGGGCTGGGAACTGTAGCCTGTGGTACAGCGCTTACTGAGCATGCCCCAGGGCCTAGGTCTGATCCCCAGCAGAGCCAAAAGAAAAAGCTGAAAAACTTAACACACAGGACTCTGCCAGAGCCACACACTTGGACCAGAGCTTCAGTTCAGAGCTCCACGAAATGCTCCAGGGCAGCACCACCTGCAATTTACTGTCAGCTTCATTTACTGATGTCCAAACTGAGCCTGGAAAGCAGTCTGGCGCCCATCCTGCAGTCCAGTACTCCTCTGGGCTCAGTGTAGGGTCGGCTCTCACCACTCTCCTGGTACTGTGTGCATGATGTTGGATGAGCATCTAACAGCTCGGTGCCTCGTCTGCCCCTTGCAAAAAGTGGAAGTAATCACAGCACCTCCCGCCGAATGGTTCAAGAGGATTGAGTGCAGATCTGTGAGCAAGGTGGCTGGCCCATGTCGGGTGCGGAGTAGATCAAATGTGTCACTTGTACCTACTTTGCGTGCATGGAAGAAAGAAGTACTGTGTCGACCTAGCTTTGCAGATGATTGCATTAACCTCCTTTCTTATCTGCAAAGGGATGTGGCTACTTATTCCCCAGCTTCTTCACAGTAGGCTTCTAAAAATCGTGTCGAAACTAAGAAACAAAGGGCGGGCAAAAGGCAGAAACCTGCGGATGCTCTGATGGCTGTTTTGACCGCACTTAAATCTACAGGAGGAGGCGTCTCCTCCCACAGGTCTATCTCCTGCATCTTTGTGGGAGGCTGTGATTCAAGTTTTGGCATTTGAGGTCTTATGAAGGGAACTTCTTAGGTTAATGGAAGAGCATCTGACTTCAGTTTCACCAAGCCATTTAGTTGCAGTTTCCACTTATAGAATTTACTAGGAAAACAGAAGTTTAAAGAAACAACAGTCTAATTGAGGGGTCCCACTAGCAGCAAAGACCCAAGGCTCCTGGACTGACTTATCAAGTGGATAAGTCAAATGGCAGCAAATAAACTTCCCAGTGCTAACGGGTCTCAAATTTTAAAAAAGAGAAAGTGAGAAAAAGTCAACAGAGTTCAGATTAACTTAACAAATCTAGAGAGGAAGGAAGGCATTGCTTTTTAAATCCTGCAGAAAGCACTTACACATAAAACCTGGGCCAGCGGTGGCAAAGCTACTGCATGTGCCGAAGTGGGCTGTTTGTGTCACTGGAAGCTCTGAAAGGTTCACCATCACCACACACACACACACACACACACACACACACACACACACACACACACCCCTAAATTTCAAGCTGAGGGGCAGGGAGTTGGGGCAGGGGAAGAAAAGCACCGAAGAGGCGGAATGCTTCACAGCAAGCTTTCCTTCAGCGTCTGCTTAGTTCCTCAGCAACAAGATTCCCGTCACGCAAACCTGTGCTCCAGGTCGGCCTGCTAAGGGCTGCCCAAGAAGCCTCAGAGCCTTCCCACCTTGTAATTCGGCAGACAGTCAAGGCTTCCGAGTTAGGCATGGCCAATACCCACCTAGGGAACGCGCAGATGGTGAAAGCATTCTAATTTAGCAGGAAAGACTTTTAGTTTAAGATGACTGTGCCCGGCAAAGTTTTCAAGAGTTCCTACTTCCTAACACAGTAGAGAAGAACGCCAATTTTACAAACGGAGAGATGTGTCACTGCAGTCAAAGCTATTTACTTCAAATTGTTTCAGAAACTAGCAATAAAATCCGACATGGACAAAGGCTGAGTGCAGCCAGGCGAGGGTGGAGATGGCCCGTATTACAGGCAGGCGCCTTGGCCCCCAGAAGGATCGGCCCCGCTGCTACTTCCCAGTTAGAAGATTTTCCGGCCAAAATTCTACACTGGCTCTCGGCACGTCGCCTGTTTTTTGTTCCCCTAAAGACCAAACGCTGCATTCCAGGCTCCCGGAATTCTAAGTCCCTCTGCGGAAAAGCCTCGGGATGCCCGGCTGCCCTGTCCTCCCCCCAGGCCTCACGGGCCACCTGCCGGAGCTTCCCGCGTAGCTCGGTCTGCGGACGGCGCCGCCCAGCCCCGGCACCGGTACCAGGCCCAAGAGCGGCAGAGCCGGCGAGGGTGGGTGCCTCCCGCGTCCGGGCGCTCAGTGGTCCCGGCGGCTCCTGGCTCTGCCCGGCCTGGCACGCGGGCTCTGCGGGCGCGGGGACCCCGCTCCCTGTGGGCCCCGGCCCGGGTCAGCTGCGGGCCCGGAGGGCGCCGTCGTCGCCTCGGTCTGAGCCGAGTCCCCGCCGGTCCCATTTCCCCTCCGTCAGCTGGAGCCGCGCCGGGAAATTCCGCGTCCGGCCGAGCTCCCGCTCCCGGCCAGCCGAGCTGCGGGAGCCTCGGGGCTCGGGGCCTCTCGGAACCTCTCCGTCCGGGCGTCCGCCACGGGCAGCGGTCCGGCCCCGCCCGGACGGGCTCAGGTCTGCGCGCAGGGACCCCGGTTCGGGACCCGCGAGGCCTGCTGCAGGCAGCCCGGGACCCGGCGCCCGGAGGGGCCCGCGGCTCTGCTCAGCGCCCGGGGCAGTCGTTACCTTCTGCTCGGACCCAGAGGCTCCGCGGCGCCCTGCGAGTGCGGCCGTCGGGTCTCCCAGCCCAGCGACCCCTCCGCCCCGGAGCCGCCCCGCCTCCCGCCTCCCTCCGGCTGGGTGCTTGGGGACCGGGGCGGACCGGGGCGGACAGGGGCGGAGTCGCCCTTCTTCCCTCAGAGCCCAGACGGGCTGGTGGCGAGGGGCGGAGCCCGCCCTGGGGACCCTCCGCGACCCACGCGACCCACCCGGCTCGCCCTCCGAGACGCACTGCAGCCCGCATTATTCTTTACTTGGAGACGGAGCGGCTCGGAGCGAGCGGGGCTTGGCTTTCGGGGGAAGCCCTGCTGGGCTCGGCCCGAGGGCCTTCGGAGGTGGGAAGAGCGTTTCCGCCGCGCCTGCCCCCGGCCGGCCCGGACGCCCACCGGTACCGGGGTCGGCGTGGGGCACCCGGTGGGGCTCAGGCGGAAGCGCGCGCCGGCGCCCTGCAGCTGCTTCGGCGGAACCGGGGCAGCGCGGGTGGCGCAAGTCGTTACCTGTGACTGTAACGCGAGGGACGTCTCACCCTCATCAGCTGCCTTCGGACAGCGAAGAAGATCTTTATAAACATTTTAAAAATAGAAACAGGGAGCCGGCCCTGCCCGCCCCCTTGGATGAGCTCATGAAGCCACACCCAGTCTGGGAACCGAACCTCGGCCTCGCTTCCTACCCCAGGGCTCCCAAATAGGCTGCGCTTTCAGGAGTTGGTGCAACTGCTGTCCCCGCGCAGTGCTCTGGCTGCTCCGGATTTACGCAATAGCAAATTTCATCTGCCGGGGGATTCGGAGAATTTACTTGAACACGTTTTTAACAGAAAGATTCAATCCGGCCACCTTGAACAGACTCGAGGAAGAGAGAAACTGCAGAGAAAGGAAACGTTTGCAGGCTGGCTGCGTTTCTCTTGGTCGGGCTTCCCCTAACCTCGTGCTGCAAGACGCAGCCTTTTTCTCTTAGTTGCACCCTAAGAAAGTGCATTTTCAGTGTCCCCGAGAAGCCGCCTGAACCGGGGTGTACAATCACGGGGGGGGGGGGGGTTGCAGAAGTCTTTGTAAAGTGCGTTACAAAACAGTTCTCCTGAAGCTCCTTGCAGCCTGCAAAATGCACTTGCAAACTGGGCTACCGCCGGCCCCTTGCACTTTACCTACAGAGGCTTTCTTCACTCAGTTTGGAAAAATAGGTTTGTGATCTGTACTTTGGAAATCTGAATTAATTTGCTCATGGCAGGAAAATGTGTGTCGATACGTATGTTACCTGGCCAGTTCATTCACCTCTATAATTACAAGTGTGGCTATATGTTAATAAATATAAGGCCCTGGTTTCCTGTCTTTTTCATATTTGTAAAATATAGAATTTTAGGAATAAAATGAACTGAAATAAATTGCAGGAGTTCTATGTAGGGCTTGGTGAAAACTGGTTCAGTTTTATTTTTAAAATTATAACAAAACAGAAAGTATTGAAGATAATGAAATATTGAATTTAAATAGAGCTTTAAAGAATTTTTTTTCAGTGCTGGAGATTGAATCCAGGAAGTTCTCACTGAGCTAGATCCCCAACCCTTTTTAATTTTTTATTTTGAGAAGGTTCTTGCTAAGCAGCTAAATTGCCCAGGCTGGGCTCAAACTTATAATCCTCCTGGCTCAGCCTCCTGGAGTGCTGCACTCCAGGAATGTGCCACCATCCCTAGTTTAAAGGAGATACTTTTAAAGTTAAGAGGAACGTGAGCCTGATTTCATAAGCATAACATTTTCCTGCATGGTTTTATGTCGAAAAAGCTCTGTACACTTGCTAAGGTGTTAAATGATGATCTCATCACATTTAGAATCAGCCTTCAGATGAGAAACTGTACAGACACACAGGCAGTAAATCTAAAATGATTATCATGTTAAGTATTTGAAGCAGTTGAAACCAGACTTTATACCCAGTAACTCTTTTTCTTTATTGGACATATGTAAGTTTGTCATGATAATGTGTGAATTTCAAATGTGATTAAACTTTTTCATACTTCATGTTGGGAATGACTGGCTACGGTGTGCAGCACACACGTGCTTTGTTAGAGCACTTGGGCTGGGTACCCAGGGGCGAAGTACGTGGAGGCGGGGAGTCAGGGCTGCCTCCCCGGGGCGGGAACCAGCACCCCTCACCAGGCGGGTCCCTGCCCCTGGCCGCCCCTGGCCGCCCCTGGCCGCCCCTGGCCGCCCCTGGCCGCCCCTGGCCTTGGCCGCTTCCTCCAGCTCAGACCGAGCCCTGTACGTCCACAGGAGCAGCTCAGTCTCCGTGTTTGGAGGTGGATCGGCGCGGTCCATCGGACCTGTGGGACCACGGGGTGCACCACGAGGTACTGCTCTGCCCCGACAGCGCTCCTAGCCATCCCAGAGGTGGCTGCAAAAGCCACAGGCCCAGCTTTGGGGATGAGGGGTGAGCACTGCTCCTGCCTCGGGGACTCATCGGTGTGCAGGACTTCACCTGCAGCTCCTGCTGTGCTCCCTGCTTCCGGGACCCCGGGGGAGGAAAGGGCAGGCTCCTCAGCCCTCCCCCTTGCTTCTGCGTGGGACCCTTGCTGTACGAACCACCTTCCCACATCATCGTGCGAAGTGGGGTCAGCGACCAAGCAAGGGAATGAGGCGCCAGGCAGAGATGGAGGCTCTGAGGGGGACAGCCTGGGAGGGAGGGGAGCTCCTCAGTGAGCTGTGCGGCCGCTGAGTGTGAAGGCTGTGTGTAAGCCGAGGGCAAGTCGAGACCATCGGTTCCCACGTGCAGAAAGCTACACTTCGGGCCTCTCGAGGTGTTCGAGTTGCACTCTGGTGTAAATGGTGTGCTTTTGCTTTTGCTAACTCCGTGCTGTGACTTCCCCAAATCAGATCTCCTTGAGCCGCACTGAGAACAGAAACTGCTGCTCTGGACTCCTGCTCCACCTGCCGGATGGAAACTCCTCCTGGAGCGCCTCTTAGCTGTGCTCTCCGAGCGCCGGCCCCTCTGCCACAGCAACATCTGGGCGCCCACAGGAGGAAGACGGCAGCCCTCGGCCTCTGGGCCGATCCTCAAGACGTAGTGAGCTCAGGTGGTTGCCAGGTCTTCCATTCGGAATCTCTGGGAGTTGGGGCTCAGGGGACCTCAGCCCGCTCCTGGGCTGGAGACGGAGCCCGGGCCAGCTTCGCAAGGTCAGTTACTCCTGCTGGCCTGAAGGGAAACTTCGAACCCAAAGGTAAGGCCACCTCTCCCCAGCCGCCAGAGTGGGAGGAAGCTCTGTGATACGGTCGAGAAGTGCGCTGCAGGCCACACACGCGGCCTGTTCCCAGGCCCGCTCTGTTCCCCGGCAGAGCTCCACGGGCCCCCCTCAGACAAGCCTCCTCACCCCGAGACTGCAGGCGGCACCCACACCCGCGCCAGGAGCCCAGGAGCCAGTGTCGGGCTTCGCAGGACCTCCCAGTGCTGGCTGCTACGCAGAGCCGCTATTCCCGTCAGTGTCAGCATCTTTATTGGTGTGGGAAGCTAAACAAGGTCGTTATTTCATAAGATAAACATCCATTTCAGGGCAGCTGCACAATAGCCTTCTTTAGTTGTAGGCATTGAAATATGCATTGATAAGCTTGTCGGTTTCCTATAAAAACATTTCTAAGATCTGTAAGTTATTAGAAAATTCATGAAAATAGAAACATTTAAAGTGATCTTTATTTGATATAATGTAGGTCTAGCTTTAGTTAGAATTGGTTTTAGAAAGTAGGACGTTTTAGTCTATCTTTTTAATTCTGTTTTTATTAGTACGTTTGTAGTACAGAGCGATGACATGCCTCACGGGCAGGGAGTTGGAGCGTGTACACAGCACATCCTCACTATGTCCTCTTCCCCTTCCCTCCCTCCACACTCCCTCCGTGTCTTGGTCACTTGGTCACTTTTCCGCAAAAAATAAAGTTGCATAAAAGCACAAGTATTAAAGGCAAAGGCATTAAATACTGAGTACCCCCTCCTGGTTGTTACCATGCACGACTGTGTAGGACCCAATCACGACTGTGTCGGCTCTCACTGGGTGGTGGGAATATGGACGCTGTGCAGTTCTTTCCGAAGCTGCTTTCCCGGGCCTCACCGTGCCCTGGTGGAAGCTTTCACGTGGGCAGAGCAGGAGCAGCTGCAGCTCGGGCAGGAGGATCGGAGATGCTCGTTAAACGGTTACCAGCACACGACTGTCTTTGGGCATCATTTGTGTTTTGGTACTTTTGCCACATTTTAAATTACAAGTAACTTTTTCGTACCACATCCTCCTCCTCCTCATATTTAACAACAGAGCACCATTGCTCTGACCTTGGACCTCAGCCTGCTCTGCCGAGGCGGTCCTGTGTCCCTAAGCACACAGCAGCGCCCAGGGGCCCCTGGCAGACTCTGCCGCCCGTCCTGAAGGCCAACACAGGGTTGGATGGCGCTCGGGCGGAACGAGGGGCGCTTCCACTCAGAACGTGAACGCAGGCTGATGGCGCCGATTCTGTACCAGTGCTTTCCACTTGCCTACCAAGAGTCACCTTGGAAATTCTCTTGCAGTAGATTCAGGCTTGGGCCCCGAAATCTGAATTTCAGAGTGCGAGGGAAATCTTACAGGGAAACACGAGCCAAGTGCAAAGAGTACATTTGGGATTCACATCTCTGTTTCCGCATTTTCTCACCTCGTGACCTCGGGCAAGTCACTCCAACTTACCCAGCCTTGGTTTCTTTATTTATATAAGAGAAAAAAGAAAAGCCTTTTTACTTTGTGTAACATAAATATGTTCACAACCTACACGGGAGGAGAAATTTGAAATTAATTATGCTTGTATTGGCAATGTGCTAAAATACTTCTGAAATCATACGACTTTCACTTACTGGTTAGTAATGATCACTAACACAGTCACCCTGGAAGTTGCTAAAAGTAACCCGATTTTGTATTTGATGCATCTGAAATTTAGAGATGTTATCCAAGATGACTCTGATAACACCCAAAGCCATAATTCTGACCCATGTTCATTGCTTTCAAAATTATGTGGCCCCTGAATTATCATAACCTGGGAATCACACTCTCATTGGAAAGATGCTTCGGTGCAAGGCGGGCTCCGGGCCGGCTCTGGGTGTGGGAGGTGCAGGCTGCGGACCCTGAGGCCTCCTGCCAGCCCTCCCCACTTTGGTCCGCGGCCCGCTATGGCTCACACCAGGCTGCCTCCCCATCCCTGCTTGCTTGACACCCACACTGAGGTGGGTCTGGTGAAGGGAACCCTGCCCATCAACACCCTAGCTGCATGCTCAGGCCAGGATTCATGGGGCACAGTTTGGGGCAGCAGACCCGGGGCAAGGGCGGGACTAACAATAGCGTCTTTTTGGCTCCAGTGATTAAACACCGGGAAGCCTTCAGCTGTCCCACTGATGCGCTGTGACAGAAGAACACCAGTCGGGCAGCACCTGAAGAGTTCATGCTCTGTGCTTTTAATTTGAATCTGACTGCAAAGCAATTGGTTTAGAAAGACCATGTGGGAAATAGAAATGGTGACGTGGACTCCCAGTCCGGACATTCAGATTGGCAATAAATGCGGTTACATTTCAGTGAGCGTCAATTTGGTTTTCTTTGTAAGACACAAACATTGAGACTGTATTGTGGGCCAGGCAGGGTTGCGACATCCTGTCTCACGAAATACAAAGGGCTAGAAATGTAGCTTGGTGCTAGAGGACTTCTGAGATCAATCTCCAGTATCGAGAAAGGAAAGAAAGAAGAGAGAGAGAGAGAGAGAGAGAGAGAAAGAAGAGAGGGAGGGAGGGAAAAGTAAGGGAAACAGAAGAGAAAAGAAGAGACAAGGCAGATGTCAACGTTAAAGGAGGTCATACAATCTCTTTCTTTTTTTCAGTTTGAGGGAAGAAACCCAGGGCTTCGCACTATGCTACGTCTTCAGCCCCCTTTTTTTTAAAAAAAAAAAATTGAAACAGGGTCTCACTGTATTGCTCTTTCCTAGGTTGGGGTCAAACCTGCAATTCTCCTGTCTCAGCCTCTCAGAATGCTAGGATTACAGGTGGGTACCAACACACTTGCTCAAAGTTAATATGAGAAGCAAACAGCCAGTAAATGTCTGTTTTCTCAGCACCCTGGGCAGCTGAGACAGGAGAACGAAAGTTTGAACTCAGCCTGGGCACCTTAGTGACTTAAACAGAAACTGACTTAAAAAATTGAAAAGAGCTGGGGATGTAGTTGAATGTGAAGGCTGTGGGTTCAATCCACAGTGCTGCAAAAAATAAATACATAAATACAATTAATCTTGCAGAAGAATCTCCATGGAGCCATTTTTAAAACAATTTTCTCACTCATCCATTTGCAGAACAAATACTTGCATCTGAGGTCATGTGCTCATCACAGAACAGCAGTGTGCAAAACCCAGAGGCCTACAGCGTATTCGGGGCGGGGTGTGGGGGGGGAGACACTGGACCGGTCAGCGAATACCTGCAAGGACGCAGCTTGCGGCCAGTGCCCGGCAGGAAGCGAACAGATGGGGAAGTGAGAGGGCCATGGGAGGCGCTTCTGAGCTTGCTGGGGTCACAGCGGATCTTTCTGAGACTGTGGCCCTCACATGCCGATAGTGCTGTAGATGATGGCAACCTAGTGTAAGGCAAAAGTCACTGCAGACAACTAGCTACGCGTCACTTCCACAAATGCTCCCATTTTGTTATTAGTTGACATGCAGCGAGTCTCCAGGTAAGAAAAGGTCATGGAGGTGATTTCTCCCCATACCTGCACTTTATATCTGAGTGATTATTTCTGATTTCATTTTTCCCAGATCCTCTTTTGTTGCCAGTTCAGAGAGTCCAGGTGGTTGAGGATCAGATTGTTCCATCTGGTTTCCCTTTGGGGTTGCTGTAGGTGATCCGGAAGTCTGTTTTTGAGGCTTGTTTACGTGTCTTCTCATTTCCGTGGGGGGGTTGCTTCTGGCGCCCATGCGGCTCACCTTCTCTGCCCTAGGAGCTTGGGATGGCAGCAGAGGAGCTTCCTTCTGGGCTCTGGCTTTTGATTTTTGATACCTGCACTTTATAAATGACAAGACTGAGGTCCAGGGGTGACTCAGAATTATATCAGTAGCAAATAATAGAAGTAGGCCGAGCTTTTGGACCTCAAATCCTATCTATTACCTGTAGCACTTTCCAGAAAGATGCATATAAAGAATGCTGTCCTATCTAATTTTTACAAGTATACCAAAATCAGGTACAATTAATTTCATGGTATTTTTATTTTTTTCCCCAGATGGAAAGTCTGGAATAAAAGAATGAACAGACTTTAGTATTGTATGACATACATGTTCCTTTTACTTGGAGTATGGTTTGGAAGTGCCGTTTAATCCCTCAGAGATTTAGACTCCTTATTAGTGAAACTAGGAAACTTAGTAATTGTGTTTATTATTTCAATGTGTAAATGTAGAAAACAGTGAGAGAGTATAGTAAAAAGAAAGTCATAGAGTGAAGTGTTTAACCTTTTCACTGCAGGAGAGCCAGGTTGGTGGTTGGATTTTCCTTTCAATGGAACAGGCCCGGGGTTAGTAACAGAAACCCCAGGTCTGCGCCTGGAGAAACTGGGGTAAGCAATTCAGCAGGCTGAAGGCGAATTGTGGTTTTTCTTTTTAAGACACGGAAGCTTCCGGTTTCCTTTAGTGTCTCTTTTATTACACTCACTTTATTGCATCATAAGTTCTGTGGTCATGGTTTCATTTTTACCATGTGAACTGGATTATCCCATTGCAAATCTCCCTCAGGTTCTTGGAAAAATATCTGAACTGGATAAGATGTGGGACATCTTTAAGGAAATACCCACCTAAGAATCTGTCAAATGTTTAGCATGGTTTGCCAAGGCTTTAGGGAGATCTTAAAGGGCTCTGCAGAAAGGTCAATTTCCAGGGCAAGTTTTAATCTCAGGGACTCCGCAGAGTGCTCATTTTTTCAAACATGGAGCAAGCCTGGTTTTTAAAATCACAGGCCTTCCTCAGAGGTGCCTCAGGTAGGCTTCTCTTTCCCTAACCCAGCTGGGATGCCACGTACCAGGCAGGAGTGGCTGCACCATGGAGAAATTTCGAGCTCCATCTGAAGAAGGGGGAAGAGACTGCTCCGAGGTGCTGGTCCCTGTCCAGCTAAAGGCTGCTTTCCTGGGCCCTCCTTGCACAGGGAGCTTGGTGGCAGCAGGATTTCCCAGGAGAGCCAGTGGCTCTGAAAGGGACAAGAAGAGCCTGAAGAGCAAAGAAACATGGCAAAGCAGTCTCACTTCCGTTTTGCCTCCTCCAAGGCTCTTTCCTTTTCTTTAAAGAAAAAAGACATGAGTTAGTACTAATGTGGTGAGCACAGAAATGAGTCATTTATACCGGTGGCTATGTGTCTGAGTTCATGGGCTGGTTGAGGGTCTAAGTTCAAGCTCTCATTATTGTAAGGGCCAGGGATGTAGCTCAGTGGTGCCACTGCCTGCCTGACAGTGCAAGGTCCTGAGTTCGATCTCCAGTACCAAAAAATAAAGAACTCATTATTGTAAGATGGAGTCACAATTAAAAATCACATATAACTGAATTAATATAATTCTAAGTCAAAAATTGTGTAAAAAATCCATTCACTGTTCTCTATGGAGAAAAGTGTTTATTTACCAGTAGCTGGGTTCCATGAGATGTGTTCCATGTGGTAAACAAGCTCTTCAGAAAAAGTACATTAAGAAGTAAACACATAGTTCATAGACTGTGCACATGCGTGTCATGACAGCAATGGTTTCCAGGCTTTAGCATACGGAAGAAGTTGTGAAAATTGCAGATCCCTAATCTTACCCCATAAGCTCCCGAATGCTTCTGAAGAAAGAATCAAACCCTTGGACTGATATTGGAAGCCCTAAGCCTCTCAAAAAGAGAAAGAAGACTTAGTTTGGAGTATATAAAGTCAAGGTGTAGGAACACCAGTGTCCCATGCTGAGAGCTAACGTTCACATTGGAAAATGCTTGCCAGTGAGCACCTGGTGCACAATTTCCATCTAACTGACCTTTCATGTTAGCTGAGCGGCAGCAGCTAACTGCTTAGAAACCTGCAAGGGAGAGAAAAGGTTGCCAATGGGATCCGTCAACGCAAAGCATCTCGCAGGGTAGCAGGGAAGATAAAATCCCTTTGATGGCACTGGAGAACGTAGCTCAGGATTAGAGCCCGAACCCCAGCACCACAAACACATACCACACCCCCAGTCTTTCCAATGGACAGAGCTTTCTAGGTCAGAGAAGAATCTCTTCGGATTCTAAGAGAAGTATTTCCTATGATCTGCAGTCTTTCCAAAAGCTCTCTATGTTTTCTAAAGTTTGTGTATCTTTAAAGGCTGGGACTTTTGGTCACCCAAGCCATTATTCTACATCTACTTTCAGCCTTTTTTATTTTGGGCAACTTATTTAATTTCTGTCTGCCTTAGTTTTCTCACATATAAAATAATGGATATTACTATATTTTATATAATAATTTTAAAATATTTAAAATATTTTATAATAAAATAAATATCCCTTCAACTCTAGAATAGACCTTTATTCCATGTTTTAATTTCTCTGAAATGAGTGTCTCACTATCAATAATTAAAAAATACTATGTCATAATTGATAGCATTTTTTCTTAGTGGAGGTGAAAATAATGGAACCTCCTACAGAGGATGTCTTAGAGTAGATGAAATGTGAGACTGACAGTCTTATGGGGATTAACTGAGCTAAGAAATAAAATGCTTAGAGCCATGACTGGTTAATAGTAATCGCATGGTAAATATAATTTATTATCCTGAACCATGGATGAATTGTAAATTAATTTCCCCTTGTTGGCCATTTCAATTGTTTTAATTTTCCTTCTAATGTGTATGACATTGAATGTGCTGATAAACAAAGATTTATGTGTGTCTCTAAATGAAGCAGAAAACTGTGAAGACCCTGGACAGATCACGCTTAACAGGAAGACAGGAGCAAAAAGCAGCTTTTAATGCTGGCAGCTCAGCAAGTGACTCCTGTCAGTCTTGAGAGCGCTGGAGAAAAGTTTGTTTTTCTTTGCATACCTCTTTTTACATCGATGAAGTTTAATTCCATCGGAGTTTCCCTGGGAATAGAGCAAGCAGGATTTGCACAAAGCAGAGCAGTGGAGTGGGGAGAGCAAAGAGTTCCCACAGGACTTTGAGTCCATTCTACTCCTTTGGTGACAGAGTACAGGAGTTGTCATAGCCACTCAGGTGCATTCTACAAAGAGCACAGCTACCCAGTTAACCCATAGTGGCCCAGTTCCATATGTAGGGGAGGGCTCCTCTCTCATACATAGGATGGATTCCTAGAAGTGGAGGTACCAGGTCAAAAACCAAGAACAATTTAAGGGATGGACTTGCAATCATAGTGATTAGGAAGTTAGTCACACTCAGGTTAGAAAGGTCACTTACTCTGACCTCGGTCATTTTCTTAAGATTTTTTTCAATTTTTACATACATAAAATGGGAAAAGTAACATCTGTAGGGATATTGTGATGTGATAAGACACAACATAGTGATGGCACACAGTAAGCTCAAAGTCACAGTAAACAATGTTTGTGAAGACATTAAGACAGCAGCAGCGCTCCCAAGACAGAACTTCTTGGACTGATGAGCCACCAGTGTTCAACAGCGACCCCGGGTGGCCTGGACAGAAATAGCAGAAGCAGAAAACGTGTGCTTTGTCACAAACCATCATGGGATCATCAATTCTTTCTCCTGGTGTTTGTTAACAGCACAGGCTGTCTGTTTACACAGCAGGAGTTTGTGCCTGGAACTCTCGAATGATCGAGGGTAGACTGAACTAAGGAAGCAGATAAGGGACCCTGCCAACCTGTAGATGAGGGGTTACTCTAAAAAGTAAAAGATGATGACCATGTTCAGTTGACTACCATAGCAGTAGTTTCCCCTCACCTGTGGTTTTGCTTTCCATGGTTCCAGTTACCTGCGGTCAACTTCAGACTGAAAATATTAAATGGAAAATTCTGCCACAGACTAGAAGCACCGTAACTCGCACGACACCCTGAGTAGCGTGATGATCTCTTGCACCACCCTGCTCTGTCAGCTCAGGATGTGAATCATGCTTTGTCCAAGGTATCTATGTCATATATGTCACCTGCCCATTGGCCACTTACAGCTGTTTCTGCTGTGAGACTGACTGTCAAGGCATCTCAGGGCTTGTGTTCCAGTAACCTATTTAACTTAATAATGGCCTCCAAGCACAAAAGAAGGGATGTTGCCAACTCAGGCATGCTAAAGTGCTTCTTTAGCCACAGAGTGCTTCCTTTAGGTGCAAAGGTGGAAGTTCATGATAGGTATGTATGCATATGAAAAGAAGGCAGATGAGGGTTCCAGACCACCCTCAGCTCAGGTGTCCCCTGGGGTCACCTAAGGGGGCACTGTTGCACTTACAGTATTTTCTAGGTGGGTGAGTCAGGGAGTGATTACAGACAGTGCAGGGTCAAATGGTTTATCACTCCAGAAGAGGCGCTTCTCACTGTTGAGTGACACACGCTGAGTGTGTGAACTGATGAAACTGCACAGTCATTTCTAAGGAAACAACACAGGGATGGCCTCACTACTGCACAGCGTAATCATGAACAATCACTTTGGGAATTTTATCTGTGCCTTGCATTTCTCAACCAACTCTAAGACTGAACCTCAGTGAATGGGTGGGACCAACATGCTGATGCCCAAGAGGTAACTCATGAAAGACCCCCTAGTGTTTGAATTGCTGGAGAAGTTAGAAAAACGACCAGAAATAATCACATAAGCACTTTGACTCCATTAAACAATTGATTTGTTTTATACATATTTCATCATTTTATTTCAGAGACCATGTCAATCTTAAACAAACCCACAGCGTGTACAGTCTGCGTGTACAGTCTGCGTGTAGAGGGAAAATAAAACGTGACTTAAACATAAGCATCTGCTTTTTAAAGTACAGCTCGAGTATCCCTTGCCTGAAAGGTTTAGGGCCAGAGTTCTTTTAGAATTCAGCTTTTCAGATTTCAAATATTTTCATATACATAGTGAGGTATCTTAGTGTCTTACTTTTCTCATTGCTGAGACAAAATACCCGACAGCCAAAGTTAAAGGAGGAAAGGTTTATTTGGCTCACAGTTTGTAGAGGTTTCAGTCCATAGTCGGCTGGCTCCAAGGCAGAGTGGCATGGCACGGAGGCATGGCAGAGGAGAATGGCAAGGGTCAAAGTCCATGGCAAGGAGGCTGGAGACTGCAAAGTAGCAGTGGGACAGCGGAAGCAATGAAGTGGCAAAGAAGCTTCTTTCTCCCCTTCGTATCCCATCCAGGCTACCTGCCTTTTGGGAGGTGTCACCCACACCCAGGGTAGGGCACCCCTAATCCCAGCACCACACCCCTAATCCAGCCACCTTCAAAACTCCCCACCTATGCCCATAGAGGCTTGGGGGGCCTCCAGAACAAGCCATAACACTTACAAGATGAGAGCCAAGTCTAAATAGGAAAGTCAAATTATACAGTATTCTTAGCGACTGCAACTCATGACATGAAGTCTGGTGTGGAACTTTGTGGTATCATGTTGCTACTGCACATCAGTATTTCAGGTTTTGGATTAGTGCTACAGAACTTCAGATAACATTTAAAAATTACAGTTGGTAGCAAAAGCATAAAAACACAAAAATGTAGTCAGCTGGGATAAAAATAAATGTGAATTATATAAGTATAAAGCTTTACATGATTTTTAATGTAGTTTGGCCATTTTACTTATTTATTCATTTGGTGTTAGGTACTGAACTCACTTCAAGCATGCTAAGCATGTGCCCTACCTCTGAACTACACTCCCAGCCAAACACTTTTAAAGTTTTGTATAACACATTCATTAACAAAGTTACATGGAATATCTAAAGTGTTTAAGGAAACTTACTTTTTCATATATACAAATATACAGAGAGAAAAAATAAAAAGTACAAAACGTAGACAGTGGAAAGTAAGCCTCCCAGCATCTTCAGATCACTAGCTACTCAATTCATCTTACCTAAAGCAAACTAAAGACCAAGAGGCATTTTATATTTTATTAAGAAGCATCTTAAATCTTTCAGATAAAATATAGAATCAGAGCATGCTTGAAGTGCTTTAAGACTCAGAAGGTAGCAAAGGTGTAGACCACCATCCTTCCCCACTTGGTCCACCCCAACCATTCCACTGCATGCCCAGTCATCCAAGGCTGCTGGGTCTCTGTGCATCCTTCCAGAAACAGTGTGTACACATGTAAGTGTGAGGTGGAAGTGTGTGTGCATGTGCTGCACGCACAGGGTCCTACCCCTTATCTGTTTCCTTTGGCAACTTTAACAGCGTTAACAGTGAAGGTAATTGAAGATCAGCAAATAAGGAGCTTCCTCATTTCTTTAGGTTTCTCTTATCTCTTTTTATAGGAAATCAGCGGTAAGACCAAGCTAGAACACCTACAGGATAGAGTGCCAAGTATATTTCTCCGTCAGAGGTTATGTGTCACAGTCCCTAAACTAGCTGCCCACAACCTGGTCTTCTCAGTCAGTGCTCACTCCTGCCGTCCTCCACTCGCATCTCCTCTCTTTCTGCAGAACAAATGCTTTCTTCTTCCTTCCCCTGGTAGCATTTGCTAGTGGACTTCACTTCGGTGTTGACTGGTCTCTTCTCCTAAGCAGAGTAGGACTATGAGAGCAGAAACACCCTATACCCTTTTCTGTAGTCTGGGTGCCGTTTTACAGTTCCGGGCTTGTAATTCTAACAGGCGACGTCTTTGGTGAATTCTGAGTTTCTGTGTCATGAAGAAGGACAGGACGCTCAGTGCTCGTGCTTTCCACTGGACTGCCGGCTCTCTGACGTTTCTGGCTTGCTGGTGTCAGGATTCTCCCTCCGTGAATCTGTCCTCACACGGCCACCTCTTTACCAGGACGCCAGGGGCATTGGGTTTGTGGCCCACGCTATTCCAGCAGGGCCTCATCTTCATTACATCTGCCAAGGCTCTGTTTCCAAATACGGTCACATTCTGAGGAGGTTAGGACCTGGGGGAGGGGTTAGGACTGAGGGTTTGCCCTGTGGGAAGGGTAAAAAACAATTCATAACTGAGGTAAATTTTATAAACCAATAAATTAAGCTATAGCAAATATTCAGTAACACCTCAAAGTTTGGTTCTGTCTTCTCATAGTTGAGAAAATCTATTGACAGACTTAGAAAAACCTGAATGAACAGGCCTCAGCTAACCAGGCCCCTCAACTCATGGAAAAAAACTTATTTGCAAGGGGGCCAGGGATTTAGCTCAGTGGTTCTGGTGCCTGCCTCCCAAGTGCAAGGTCCTGAGTTTGATCCCCGGTACCAAAAAAAACACAAACAAACAAAACCTTATTTGCACTAGTCTTTCCAATAGAATGGGCATAACAAGGAGATAATCAAATATCATGGGCATAATTTTTTACTAAATTAGGTAGATACAAAACAAAATTTACAAATATATGTATAGTGAGAAGCATTCTAATACAAAAACATCTGAGCCCTTTAAAAATTATCCTAGAATTTGTAATTTACATAATTTTCTTTTAAAATACATTTTCATTTAAAATATATTCTCAATATATTTATTTTTAATGACAAAATTATTGATACATTCTTGTTCCAAAAACATATATAGTTCAAAATTATAACCAGGCATGGCAGAACATGCCTGTAATCCTACCACAGGGAGGCTGAGGAGAAGGATCGCCATGAGTTCAAGACCAGCCTGGGAGACATAGTAGGTTCAAGGCCAGCCTGAACTACAGAGTGAGAACCTCCCCCCCAAAATAACCCCAAATGAAAAAAAAATATGAAGTATACCCATGTTTATAGCAATACAACTCATAATAGCTAAATATTGGAAATGGCCTAAATGTCCATCAACAGATGAGTGGATAAAGAAAATGTAGTATTTATACACATGGAGTACTACTCTGCTATAAAGAAGGATAAATTTGAGTCATTCATAGAAAAAGGGATGCATCTTGAGACCCTAATTTTAAATGAAATACATCAGACACACAAGCTTTAATATCACATGGTTTCTCTTATATGAGAAACTCAAAATATTAATTAAAGAGAAAAATAAAAGACAGGTAATAGGAAACAGCAAGATAGACATTTCCAAATGAGAAGACCAAGAGATGAAGGGAGTGGGGAGAGAGGGAACGGAAAGGGGAGATAAAAAGACTGTATTTCAAAGATGAGAACACAACAGTCCAGCAGGTTTATGCTAAACCCGAGAGGGACCTCTGTGGGCAGAACAGAGATCTCTCAGGGTTTTTCATAGCACTGTTGGTGGCTTTTGAAGGGCTTGGAGCTTGCTGATCTGTGTCCCCTGTAACCTGCTGACGCGTCCTGGGGGACTGCTCATGACCTGCGACTCTCCTCTGTGATCTACTGATATGTCCTCCGTGACCCAAGTAAAATGAAACCTGCATTTCTTTAAGATAGTGGGGTGGGGGGGGCTCATTCGAACTGGCAGTGTCCCTGCCCTGGGTCTATCAGTAATGCCATTTATAAGAGTATCATAAAGAAGAAAAGACAAATAAATTGAATAAAACTATAATAGCTATACACTAAAAACTGAAAAACATTGTTGAAAGAAATTAATTAAAAAGGGGCATCTCGTTCATGTTTTTGGAGACTTAATTACTATTGTTATTCCGCATATTAATCCACAGATTTAACATAACCTCTATCAAAATTCCAGCTGTGGCCAGGCACAGTGGTACAGGGCTATAATCCAGCTATCTGGAAGGCTGAGGTAAAAAGATTGAAAGTTCAAGGTCAGCCTGGAAAACCTGCTGAGATCTTTCCTCCAAATAAAAAATAAAAGGGGTTGGGATGTAGCTCAGAAGTAGAGTGCTCCTGAGTTTGATCCCTAGTACTGCAAGAAGAAAAACCCAACTGCCTTTGTTTTTTTAATCACCAATTGACAAAGTGATCCTAAAATTCACAGGAAATGCAGGGACCTAAAATAATGAAAACAATCTTGAAAAAGAACAAAATTGGAGAACTTACACTTCCCATTTAAACCTTATTTTTTACAAAGCTACATTAATCAAGACAGTGTGATGCAGGCATAGGATAGTCTCATAGATCCCTGGGACAGAATTGAGAATCCAGAAATAAACCATGTACATTGGTCACTGACTTGCACAAGGAAGTCGATGCTATTCAGTGTGGGAAAGGAGAACCTTTTCCTTAAACGGTGCTGGGAGAATTGATGTCCACATACGAAAGAATACGATTTGACACTCACCTCCCATCACATACAAAAATTAATTGAAAATTAATGCAAAATGATCAAAAATCTAAATGTATAAGCTAAAAATATAAAAAATCTTAGAAGAAACATGGGCTAAATCTTTATAACCTTGGGTGAGGCAACAAGAAAAAATGGATAAACTGCATTTCATTAAAATTAACTTTTATCTTTCAAAAGATATCAGGAAAGTGAGAAGACAACCTGCAGAATGAGGTAAAATATTTGTAAATCATATACTGATAAAAGGCTTGTATCCAGAATGTATAAAGAACTCTTAAAACTCGATAATAAAGAGACAACCCAATTAAAAAATAGGCAAAGAATCTAATTAGACATTTCTCCAAAGAAAATAAACAAATGGCCAATAATTACATGAAAAGATGTTCAACATTCATCACAGAAATGCAAATCAAAAGCACGAGATACTACTTCACACACACCAAGATGGCTATCAATAAAAAACAAAATAACAAGTATTGGCAAAAATGTGCAGAAATTAGAACTCTCACACATTGTTAAAAAGAGTGAAAATGAGAGTCCCTTTGCAAAATAGCCTGGGAGTTTCTTAAAATTAAACATAATTCCCACATGAACCACCCCTTCTACCCCTAGATACGTACCAAAGAGAAATGAAAACTTATTTTTGTATACACACACACACACACACACACACAGACACAAATACCTGTCACAAGAATGTTGACAGCTGCCTTATTTGTAACAGCCAAAAGGTGGAAACAACCCAAATGTCCATTAAGCGATGGAAAGGTAAATGTGTGGTCTATTAATCTATGGGATATTATTTGGCCATAGAAAGGAATGAAGTACAGTACTGATAGATGGTACACTAATGAATGCTTCAACAATCTTGAAAACATTAAGTGAAAGAATCCAGTCGCAAAAGCCTACATATTGTGTGATTCCTTTTCCACAAAATAGTCAAAGTAGGCAATTCCATCAGGAAAGAAAGTAAACAAGTAGGTCTTAGGGCTGGGGAAATGGGGTGATTGGGGGTGATAATTAAAAGACAGATTCTTTTGGAGGTGATGAAATATTTTAAGATGATTGCTGTAAAACTCTGAATATACTAAAAACCACTGGGCAAAACGCCTTAAAGGAGTGAATTTTATGATATACAAAGCAAATGTCAACAAAATTGTTACAAAAAAGAATAAAGAAATCTTGTATCAGAAGCAGTTTTACCTCCCACTTTAGGAGTTGCTCAATTTCTCTATGATTAGTTTCTCTATAAATAAATGGAGATAGCAATTGTTTTCTACTTCACAAGATAATTGTAAAGATTAAAATAAGAACAATGTCTAGTTAAAAAAAACCCTGTTATGTCATTTATTATACCCTAAGTTTTCCTAGAAGCCACTGAACAAATACAGTACCCATTCCTCCACCTCGTTATTGTAAATGCGATACAAACCCTTCGAAGTTATCTTTTCTTTGGAGAAATTTTAGGTACACTGTGTTCAATACGTTTTGGAAGTTAGGTGCTGTATTTACTTTGGAATTTTTAAGTCGTGTTCACTTTTTCTCCCTAATGACATTTATGGAAATTGAAACTTTCTTGTTTTGGAAGTGAAGGAACATAGTCTTATTAGTAGTATATACTTCTTAGAAATGTAGAGAAATTGGGGGGCGCAAATTCAAAACCAAGCCAGCCATATAAATCATGCTACATGGATGGTGACACTTCGGAAAAGATGCTGTAGTGTTTGAAACTTGTGTTTTGTAGGGGACTAAAAATAGCACTGGAACTGAAAATAAACTATTATATTGTAAAATTGGAATACTACTACTTACCTCAAAAGAACACAATAAAACAAATGCCTACATTCAAGCCACGTAAATGTATCTGTAATCTCAAACCTGTTCATTCCTGCCTCAAGTTGGTTTTATAAGTGAACGTCTTTCTTCTAATTTGACCCTCGAGGGTTCCTGTTGTTTCCGTCTCAGCGCGCATGCGCAGAAACCAGCTGTCCTTTCGGCCTCGCTTTGACAATGGCGACTCGTGGTGTGTGGCTGTTGACCCGTTTGCCCCTGTGTTCGCAGACGAGAAGTCCAGTCCAGTGTCCTGCACTCAGGCGTCTCAGTTGTGCGGGGACTGTGGCCGCAGGGCTCAGGAGAGAAGAGCAGCCTTCAGGGAGCGTGGAGACAGGTGACGGCACCGCGTCCCCTTCTGTATTCCCGTCCCACGGCGAGCAGGAAGGGAAGGTCAAGAGTCGGGGCGGCGGGCGAGAGCTGGGCTTGTGGAGGCGGCGTGAAGCCTTTGGAGAGAGGGTGAGGCTGTGTCCCGTCCTCCTGTGATCCTCTTCGGGACCTGGGGCTTCCGTCCTTGCTGAAGCCGGGGCGGGTGCGTCGCGTTTCCTTCTTTGGGGCGACTCCTGTAGACAGCAGTGAAATAGTTTAAGCCTCTGTGGAGTTGAGGCCAGGAACAGTTTGCTAGCGTTTTACAATTTGATAAAGCAGTGTTCTCAATAATAAAAACTTCCTACACCAGTCACTGGCCTCACCTTTCTCTCAAGTATGCGATTTTGATACCTGGGAGAGGTTGACTAAGGCTGAATACTATAGTGAAACCTAATGAATAGCCAGGCTTCCTGACTCTCAGCATTGCCTATGAAATTACTTGATGTTTATCCTTTGCGCAAAATCTGACTAATAACAGATTAGCATCTACTGTTCCGCAGACGTTCTAAATTTATAAGCTTCTTTTTGTATGCGAAATCCACTCTTACTGAACCCCTCTTGTGGCCCAAGGGTTTGTGCATAGTGTTTACAGTTTGTAACAGCCTTGCCAGAAATGTATCATTGTGTCCATTCTACAGATTTAGAAAGAGGCTCAGAAAACGAGGTATCTTGTGCAGGGAGGGTCACACAATATAGATCTTTTTTTTTTCTTTTTTTTTTGGTACCAGGGATCGAACTCAGGTCCTTGTGCTTGCGCTGCAGGCAGCGAAACCACTGAGCTAAATCCCCCGACCCAGTATATATCTTGAGTCAAGCTGCCAAACAAAATATATTGATTTCCGTCATTTCTTGGAGCTATGGTTTTAAGAGATGAAATTATTTCTGGGAACAGTTCTAAAGCGTACTAAACAAGTAAAATATTTTCCCCAAAAGTAGATTACTGTCTTCATCAGACTATATGAAAGACTCGTTGACAGGGAGTGAAAATACAACTTTATGTGACATCTCATTGAAATATTGATTGGATTTTAATAGAAGCTGCTTTTGTTGAAAATTTTTAAATAACCCTGTAAATTTAAGGAAGGATTCGGCCAAAGAAGCTGTTTAACTTAAGGAAATGTTTCATTAAGTGTCATTAACATAATGTTGTATCTGGCATGGCAAAATGGAACTTTAAATGTTAGATTTTTTTTTTTTTTTTTGTACTGGGGATCAAACTCAGGTCCTGGGGCTTGTGCAACAGGCAGTGAAACCGCTGAGCTAAATCCCTGGCCCGAAAGTTAGATTTTTTTCTTTTATAGAAAAGTAGCTTCTCCAAACTTCCTCAGGCTGAGTATAAATGGCTACCCCAACTCAGCCCAGATGAACAGAATGTGAAGTTGGACAAGAGAGGGAGAGATCTGGGTCCATTAAGGGATGAAATAACCCTGGACATGTCTATTGTCTCATTGCATTCCCTTCTCCCACTGTTCCATGCTGTAAAAGACCCTAACACACCTGTGCACTGTGAGATAGTGATTTAAGGCAAGTGGTCCCCTCCATCTCCTCTGAGTTAGTTTTGAATAAATCTGTTTTCCTTTCTACAAAAATAAATGACTTCCTTTGATATGGTCAGCGGGAGCACATGAACCTTAGGTGAACCTAAAGTGGCCAGTAACAGTATAACTAAATTTTCAGGGACTCTGGCAGGGGCATAACAAGTAACAAAAGGAGCATTTGGATTGCTTCACCATTTCTAAAAAAAGAAGATAACTATACTGTATTCTCACTTAGAGGCATATAATGTTATAATTGGAAAGAACTTGAGAAATATCCATATTCAACTTTTTACCCAGTATGGAAACTCATTGCCAGAGCGGTCATATATGTCAATAAGGAACATGTGGTCTCATCATCCAATGTTAAAAAAAAAATCATCCAATGTGATTAGGTTCTAGTGGTTGAAAAATATTTGTAATGAGGTAACATCTACTAAGTTTCCATGTTGGTCTTAGTTTTGACATAGCCTTCCTATAAGTGGTGGAAAGGGCTATAATAGCAAGAGAATAAGAGTGTATCATTCAAGACTCTTGGGTGCCCATGACAAAAGCAAATTCCAATTAGCTTAAATAGGTTAGGGAGGATACACCAACCCATTTAACAAACTCGACTGAATTTGAACATATTGCTCACTGAACTGTCATTGAAAGGATTGCTGTTTTCCTCAGCTATTGTTTGAGGCCTATAATTTCAGTTTCTTCTGCGTGGGTGTATTGATAGTGAGGGTGATGATAGCTAACAAGGCCATATTCACATCCTTGCAGCATTCTCCAGGGGGAATAAAGTTATCTTTTACCTAACTGGAAAATTCCAGGAAAGGTTTTGATTGATTTTATTCCTACTCTTTGGACCAAAAGGATATCCAGAATCATCTGATAATCTTGGCCTAGTTAATGGGGAAAGGGATAAGTGTGATGGTAGGGTAACTATATCAACAGGGCCACCATAACCACAAAGAATGTATGTTCGTGTGTGTGTGTGTGTGTGTGTGTGTTTTAAACAAGCAGGGGGTGTGCCTTTACCAGAACAAGGGTGAGTAGATGCCAGACAACCAAGCAGTAGCTAAACTCTAAATAAGGCTATCCTGTTCCTTACCATGTTTGATTTTGTGCATATTTTCTCCTGTGATGATTCCTGCCCTGTCTTAATAAAGTCACTTGTATGTGACAGTGCTTGAAAAACTGTAAAATGCTGCTCAAAAAGAAGGTTGCTATATTTGAAGACAGCACTCAGCTCTCAGGTTCTCATTAGCCCCTCTAGTTAGTCCCCCAGTGGTATAAATCCTCACTTTATTGTAATTCCCTAACAGTTTCTGGAGTTTTTGTTATCCCTTTCTGAGTGTTCTTTGGCTCAATATTCTTCATATCTATTATATCCAGAACAGAACATGTATTCCATTTGTCCTGACCAGTAATTAGCAAAGAAATGCTATTATCCTGTGAATTTGGATTTTTAAAAGCATTTTTAGTAAAGCCTGAAATCTTATTTATATACTCATATGTGTGTGTGTGTGTGTGTGTGTGTGTGTGTATGTATTTCCCTATCCTTACCACTATAGTCAAGACATTCCTTTGAGGCATTTTGAGTTTTCATCAAATCAAATTGCTAGAATTCTTTTATAGAACTATTGCTAGGTCCACCTCTCCCCCTGTTACATGCTGTCTTTATTTTAATATGATTTAAAAATGTGTGGAAAGATAAAGGCCAAACTTACTAGTTAGCAGTTATTAGGGTAAGTGATCTGGAGCAGGATTTTTACCTCTATTTTAGAAACTTCTATACTGTTTACTTGTTCAGTAAGTAGTTGGATGTCAGTGTAGCCTCAGTAAAAATCAGACAGAACCTATAGGTGGTGATTACAGCTGAAAAGGTGAGATGCTGCAGACAGAGCCTGTAGCATAAGAAGAGAAGGATGTAGGGATGTAGGAATAGATAGGAAGGAGGACAGGAGTGGACTAAAATCCACTTGGACAAGAGTAGAACAGTCCCTGTGCTCAACATGGAAGAAGATATTCTTCTGTATTGTTAAATGAGTGTGTAACAATGCTATGAATTACATTCCTTCATAGATGCTAAATTAAGGTAACACAGAGGTGGAAGAAATTCTACCATGGAGAATCAGAAGGCTTCACAGACCTGAGCAAAATTTGGAGGAGACATGAGATTTTGCCAGACAGAAAATGAGAAGGTGGGCATTCCAACAGAGGGATGAAGGCAAGAAAGTTTGTAGTGTGTAACAGCTTTGTGTGTGTGGAATGCCACATTTGAAAAGTGCAAAAGGCAGACATTGAAGGGGAAAGGAGGTCGAGATGCCAGCAACTTTTATTCCATGCTATGGACTTGAAAGTTGATCTTTAAGACAATGAAAAAGCCATTAAAGGATTTTAAGCAGAAAAGTCAAAGAATAGGACTTTTTTATAAAGATCACTTTGGCTGCAATGTGGAAAATTGCTTGGGAATGCCAAATCTAGAATGACTAAGAGCAGTTTTGGAGTCTAGGTCTTTTGGTAATATAGTACTGAACACAAGATTGATTAAGAACTGACACTGGAAATGGAGAAGAGAGTACATCCTTAAAAGGGGTATTTTCCGCATTAGTACAGCAGGTGTGAGAAAGATGTTGCTCCATGGTGCATCACTTGTAAGAATGATGATCGGGTCCAGACAAAGTTCCTTCTGTGCCATCGGAGTCCCCTCCGTGCTGACACACACACACAGCTTGCCAGTGTCCAGGGAGGTGTCTTGGTGCTTGCTGAAATTCAGACAGTGTATTTGGGAGATTTCCTTGGCTCATCCGTTTTACAGCCTTAAACATTATGTCCTGCAAACATGTACTAATACAAATAAATACAAAAAGATGAGGCTAAAAGCTTCTGCTAATTTCTGGATATCAGTTAGGTTTTTGATTCTATTTCATTTCTTCAGAATTTTGTTGAGGGATTCTAGACTTTTAATTACTCAACTGGAAGCTAAACATCCTACAGGGGTTGGGAGATGCATTGTTAAGATTCAGAGTGTGGCTTTACTATTTTCTCAGGACTTGAATGATTTTTTTTCTTCCCTGTACTTAGTCCATTCGTTTATCCTCCCTTGTAACCAGTGGATGATTAGTATTCAATTCTTGCCTGTCATAGCTCTTGTTTTCATTTCCGGTGTTTGTAAGACTTCTTACCTCTAGAAAGGTTTTTAAATGAGGAAAAAATGCCCTCTGTTTCCTAGGTAAACTTTTCATGAGCTCTTCTTGGGCTACAGCTAGGTTTTCAATTCTCTAATTTCTCTCCGATACAGAGCACATGAAAGTTGGTAACTTGATGTTAATTGTTTGAGGCAGATCAAGAACCTTGACAGAGAAGAACTTCAGTAACTTCAGAACGTTGGACTTCTGAGGTCATTGTCTTGTTACACACAGGCTTGTAATTTCTTTTAGGCTCTGGGATGTTACAGTTTGCACAGGTTTTGTATAGATGCATTAAGGAAAAGAATAAGTGAGTAGTTTTCCGTCTGAGATTTTGTGGACCTCCACTTTTCAATACTGTGCATTGAGTGTAGCAAATCAAAACAGATGAAGTGGACATTTTCAGTGATAGTCACAGAAGAGTAAACTGAGCTTTGAAATAATGTATCTCAACAATACTTGAAAGGAAAAAATGAGTAGGAAGAAGTTGGGTAGAGTCAGTGTAAAGTCTTTATAAACTTTATCACAGTGAGTTTTATCACAGTGTGTTCAGTTTTGCATGTGTGTATATATGTATGTGGTGAAACTGTGTGTCTCACTCCTAGGCTGTCAGGACAAGACTCCCACGAAGACTTTCTATGAGGAGCAGGACGAAAGGCGAGAACAGGCCCAGCGGACCGTGTTGGTACATTGCCCGAGTAAAATCAGTGAAAAGGAGTTTCTCAAGCATCTATCCCAGCATGGCCCTGTTCATAGTCATTTCTTCTATGAGAGCTTTGTACGTATTTGAAAACAAATTTAAAGTAACTTCCTTTTTGAAGAATAGATATTTTTGTTGTTGTCTTTTGTAATATGGTAAAGTTGGCTTCTCTTGGTATCTGACATTGTTCTAAGATACATTGTATCTTACATTGTTAACTAGATTTCTTTTATGGTTCTCTCTCTCTCCCTCTCTCTCTAATGTAAGTATAGAAATCCCAGCGGGCCGTGGTAATGTATGGCTGTCGGCCCAGCACTCTGGGAGGCTGAGGCAGCCAGATCACAGGTTCAAGTTTGGCTCACTCTGGGGACTTGGTGAAACCCTGTCTCAGAATTAAGGGGGGTTGGGGCTGGATATGTGGCTCAGAGCAGAGGCCCAGGGCTCAGTCTCCAGCATGGCCACCCCAAAACTAACAAAGGAAAAAAGGGAAGAGACAAATCTTCATAGCAGTAGTTTAGAATTAATTTCACTGTTTGAATACTCTGGATCATCTAAAACAATGTCCAAAGGCCAGTGGGATGAGATCTTTGCTTTGCCTTTTAATTTTCTATTTCAACGTTCTTTTCATTTTGGCTTGACTGATGGAAACTTACTCCATTTTGAGCTTCTTATAATGAATAAAATCAGTGCTCATGTTAGAATCATTTGTAAATTTGAAAAATACTTTGTAGCATTATGATAATTTTTGAAGATGTCATGTTAATACTGTGTTAAATATATCATTGTGAAATGTGTTGTCTTTTCGTATGTTATAGGGGCTCTATGCTGTCGTGGAGTTTTGCCAAAAGGACAGTGTAGATTCCCTGCTGAATGTGACTCAGATTCCAGCCATGGGCATGGAGGCAGTGATTCCGTTCAGATCACGTTTCTTAAATTTAAAGCTGAAGAGTCCATCAAGGCCCGTTTCTGAAATGTCACCTATACAGCCAAGCAATCAGTTGCCTCCTTCAAACAGGAAGCTTTCTGAATTACTTTATTCTGCAGAAAGTGTAAGTTTGTGTTATAGTTCAACTTTTAAAGATGTGTATAGCATTTTCTATATTATGAGAGTTCTGACATACATACTCGAGCTCATTATTGTTTAGTGGGCACAGGCTTCAGTCTTATAAGATGGGAAGAATTATTATGGAGATAGAAAGAAAGTGGTGATAGATGCGTGACACTTTGAAGGACAGACACTTTTCTTGTGCTTCCAGCTTGGTGAGAATCACGGTGGATGTTGGGGCTCACGCTCACAGTTGTCTTGACCATCCGATCGTGGGTTATCGTAGTTTTCTCCTGTCTTTTGGTCCAGATTTCCTCATGTCTGGCCATTTGTGCATTCCCAGAATAAACCTTAGTCAAGCTGCAGTTTTAAAAATACATTAGTGTATTTGTTTCGCTAATTTCTTTTGTGGCTTTTATATCTATTAATTAATGGGATTGAGTTTGAAAGCCCAGACTGCAGAGTATATGGAGTGAGGAGTGTGAGTCCCCTCTGCTCCTGTTCCACAGCCCTTGCGAGCGCTCCTCAGTCGTGACCACGACCCTCCCCTTCCAGCGTTCAGCCTCCTTGCACCATTCCGGGTTTCTCTCTTTCCTCAGCATCATGATGCGCAGTTGCCCATGGTACTCTGTAAACCTGTGGTCTTCTTTCTATTTCTTGGCCGACTCTTAGATTTGTCCTGGTTTCTCTTTCTCGGACTCATACTTTTAGCTAGTCTAAGGACCCTTTGAAAGAATCATGAATACTATTTTCTGTTTGATTTTCTAATTTTTAAATGTTTTGCTTCTAACCTTATATAGTATTTCTTTTACCTTTATTTTTTAGGTGAATGCTTAGTTCAGCTCTTTTCGCTGTTGTTTAAAAATGAAAGAAGTTGAAGCTCTGATTTTTTTCCTGTTTAATACTTAGCTTCACTGCACAGTGTCGTAGCCTGATTATTCTAACAGCGTCTTCTAGTGAGTGCCCGTGGTCGTTTCTAGGCAGCAGTGATCGTGGGTCTTCAGCTTGCCTCGGTCATTTCTGAGTTCCTTGCCCATCAGCACTGGCTCCCTCCGAAGCCTGTCTCTGTGGTTGGTCTGCCCTCTGCCAGGACACCTCATTGCTTTCATTGTTCTAAAACAACACTCCATGCTCATTTCCTACCATAAGCAGTAGTTTTAATTCTTGCCAGCTTTTCCTTGTGGCACTTCTCAGTGCTTTTTAAAGGACATTTAAAAAAAATCCTTTTAAGACTGAAAGGGAAAACACCTATTTTAAAGACAGATGTCCAAAGGCGTCAGATCTAAAATACATTACTCCGCATGACCGCCTTTGTTTGTATCTTGCCACCTTTATTTTGCCCAGCTAGGTAGATGATCAGCTGAGCACACTCCTGAAGGAATTACAGCTGACAGAGGAGAACACCAGGCTCCGGTACCTCATCTGCTCTCTTATTGAAGACATAGCGACTGCCTATTTTCCAGGCTGCACCATCAGACCCTTCGGCTCTTCAGTGAACACTTTTGGGAAGTTGGGATGTGACCTGGACATGTTTATAGATCTCCATGAAACTAGGAAACTCAGAACACACAAGGTAATATGTTTCTGATATAATGTATCACTTAAAGAAATTAGAAAGGCAGTCTCTGAACTTAGTACAATTGTAACTGTTGATTTCTAAGCTTGGTATACATTGTGTTTAAATAATAAGATTTATTTTCTACTTTCAGTGCTTTTTACTCTTGCTTTTAAAATTTTACTACCAGGGATTGAGCCCAGGCCCTCACACTGAGCTGCATCCCCAACCTTTTTAATGTTTTATCCTGAGACGGGGCCTTGCTAAGTTGCCCGGGCTGAGCCTGAACTTGTGGTCCTCCTGCCTCAGCCTCCTAGAGTGCTGGGATCGTAGGTGTGCACCACTATGCCTGGCCTCTATCCTTTTTTTCTTCTTTTGCTTTTTATTCATTTCCTTTCTTCCTTTTATTGGATTACTTCACTGTTTTCTTGCCTTTTTTTCAACCAGTCATGCTCAAAGTACTATTACATAATCAATATAAAATACAAATGTAGAGACATTTTGCATTCCGTTTTACTATTCAAAATTGTGCATTTTACACTTCCAGCACATTTCAGTTCAGCCTGGTCACATTTCAGGTGCTCAGACCCACAAGTGGCCACCATTTCAGATCCCATGCACCACACTGAAGGTCTTTAACCTGGCTAACAGGCGGTGTTGTTTTAACCTTTTAATCCTCTTGAACAGCACACAGAAGATGTCATATATGCGTGCTGAAGTTAATAGACGAGTACAAGAAGAGGTTTTGACTCGAGTCATGGAAAACATGCAAGCCCAGGGCAAAGTGCAGATTGGCCATGATGCTGAACAGGCCTACCTTTCCTTTACGGTTCCCAAGCTTAGGTCATGCCCTGTAGTCGTGAAAGCCATGTTCCTGCACTTCATAGTCATCACAGTGGTTTTGGAAAGAAGAGTCATGCTGTGCGAGGCAAAAGAAGTCCGGACTCCATAATACCTGGTAGCACAGAGTGCAGTGGGACGCGGCTCTGCCATGGAAGAGAAGGAGCTCCCCCTTCTGCATACACTGACCGAGCCAAGGAGCTGAGTTCTGGTGCCACGAGCACCCTTCAGGAGAGCCCAGTTTGGCGGGAAGGTCTGGGCCTTGGGCAGGGAGTGCATGGGAGCTCAGGGTGCAGGGCTGGCAGGAGCTGTGAATATTGCCCCACCCCGGTCTTGGGGCCCAGGGCTTGGGCCTGGCCTGTCAGGCCCCTCCCTTCCTAGAAGCCCTACTCATCTCAGCAGCAGCCCCGCCCTGAGGTGCTCTGTGGCTTTGGAACTTCTCTTTCTCCTTCAGCCCCACCCCCAGCTTCTCTGCTTCCTGTTCCCAGCAGGCCCAGAAGGAGGCGGCAGCGGCCTCTACTCTGCAAGTGATGAGAAAGCCACATCCTAGGCAGCCCTTGCAACCTGTGACAGGGCGCTAGCTGTAGAAATACCCTTGGCCCTGGGCTGCAGCAGATGCTCCCCAGCCCCAGCTGTGTCTGTCTGGCTGAACTGTGTTGTGTCCAAAGCACCAGTGCTCTCAGCACAGCAGCTCTCAAGTGCCCGTCTGGCCTGTGGCCCACTGTCACCGAAGCTATGAAAGGACCGTAGAGGGTTGGGCATTGACAGCAACCCAGGAAGCCTGGCCAAAGCCAAGGCCAAGGCCATGGTTCGCTGTAGAGGGGCAGGCGTGGGATAGCCCACCCAAGGCCAGAAGGGCTCTGCAGAATAGTGGGTGCACAGCCGCGCTCGATGTCATCCCTGCGCACAGTTCCCAGGTCTCCAGTCTCCTGTGTGATTCCATTACTCACATCTGTTTTTGCCTAGTGCCTTTCTCACTTCTGTTACCTCTAAGACTTTATTCTTCTCGTTTATAGTGCCTCGTTTTCGGTAAACCTCACTGTCACCTTTGCTGTGAGTCTTGCCCTTCCTCTGCTTCTGAGTCCACACTTAGTCCTCCACCATCTAGTCTGACTTTCTCCCACATATGCTGTTTGCCATCCTGGGATGACCTCACATCTTTTTCTTGTCCTGTCCTGTTTAATTTCAATGAAAGATGTTTCTTTCTTTTTTTTCTGTTATGGAGATTCAGACTTTGTTGGTTGTTGGTCTTTTTGGGGTTCCTGCTTTCCAGATAAGTTTATGTAGGTTTGCATTTTAAAACACAGTGGACTAGAGGGCCGGGTATTTAGCTCAGTGGTTCCGCCGCCTGCCTCAAAAGTGCAAGGACCAGAGTTCCATCCCCAGTACAAAAAAAACCAAACAAAAAAACAATGGACTAGAGAAATAGAAAAGTCATAAAGAATGTTAGTCCCAAACTAAGCCAGAGTTTTGAAATGTCATTGTCTTTAAGGAAAATTTATTTATTTTTTATTTCTTTTAATATAAAAATGTCCTGGTACCTAGAAATCTGTGTAGATGACAGAAATTAGTAGAGAAGATATGACATTTTTATTTGTGGGGCTTCCATACGTGTGATATCTATATACTTTATTTTTTTCTGATTCTAAAATAATATATATATTGAATTGCAAAGCCATCTCCAGAGCACTACTATGAACAGTTTAATGATTTTATCATGGATTTTTCTTCTTGTATATATAAATATTTTTCTAAACAAAATTAATCATTATGGATTATAACTTAATCTACAAATTATAACTTGATTTTTCCCATCAGTGGCATCTTGGCAGTTTAATCTACTGCAATCAGTTTAATCTATCCTCTTTGGTGGCCTCTGAATGTGCCCTCGAGTGAGTGTGTCATAATTCAGCCAGTCTTCTGTTTGTTAAATAGATTTTATCTTTTTCTATCTCTGTATGGCCAACTATATTAGTTGATAGTCTTTGTTTGTACACAAAAGAAAACAACTCAGATTAGGCAAAACAGAAGAAGCACCCTAAAACTTCAGTCAGGAATGTGGGTGAATATTGGGAAAAAACAGGAAGCAAGAGGTACAAACTGCCAAGAACCCAGGAAGTGTCTGTTGCTCTGTGTTTGTTTGCTTCATTTGTCTCATTTTTCTACCTTTCCCATGCCTGTCTCCTCTCTACTGTTTTCTCCCCCATCTTGAGTATAGATAGCTGTGCCTGCCCCAAAGCTTCTGGGTCACTTATTTCAGCTGCATGGCTGCCAGCTCCCAGTAGAGATCTCTGGTTCAATGTACTGTATATTCCTGCCTCGCTTAGATCAGCTGTCCATGCCTGGGTCACTCAGCAGGGAGGAATGGACCTAGATTTCCAGGAAACGCTTTGGAGTTGGAGGCTTAACTGCTCCTCCAAAGGGGTGAGTTCTAGGGGAGGGAGTGGCTGAGGGTAGGGAAGCTTACAAAGCCGAGGGGAGCTGGCAGAATCTGCCTCCCACATGAAGAGTGCTACAGTGAATGAGCATCTTTGTAAATTAGCTCCTTTATGCAAATATCCATTTGAAATAGTTTCCCAGCACTTAATAAAGTTGACATTTAAAGTCTCAGTATATAAGTTCTACAAGAAGTGTATCCTAGTTTACAGTCCACTAACAGTATATGCATTTCCCTTACACATTATTGCTGATGAGAGTCTGCTTGTCTTGGTCAGACTTGTTAGTAAAACGTCACACTTGGGCATGATTGTACAGAGTTGTAATTCCAGCTATTCAAGAGGCACAGGCAGGAGGATCGCACATTCAAGTCCCATCTGGGCAACTTAGTGAGAACCTGTCTCAAAGTAAAAAAAATTTAAAAAGGGACAGGGATGTAACTTAGTGCAAAAGTTCTGGATTCAGTCCCTGGTACAGGGGGGAAAATTGCGTTGATGTTTTAATTTCTTCGTTAGATTCCAGAAAAGATGAGCATCTTTTACTGAATTTGACGGCTGTTTATATTTCTAGTGTAGTTTCTTTTTCAGGTTATTTATTTGTTTGGCCCAGTTTAAGGATTTGGTGAGGCCCCCCTTTCATTTGTATATTCAGCCCTTTGATGAATGTGTTAATGTTTTGCTCTTTCTAATCGAGTAGAAAGTGGACAGTTTCCATGTGACCATAACACTTTTTGGGTCTTCCGTAGTTTCGTGTCAAGCTTTGCGCACCCTTCCCTATTTTTATATTACAGAAACATTCACCTGTTGTCTTCTGATATTTTACCAATGCACTTTTTACATTTCTCTTTGGTCTGTGATGAATTTACTTCAATTTTAGGACAAACTAGGCATCAAGTTTTTTTAATAGCCATTGGACTCATTTGTTGAACTGGAATATTTCCCTAGTAATTTGCAATATTTTAAATTTCTGTAAATGATGAAATCTATGTGTTCTGTGTGTGTCACCCTAGCTCTTGTGCCTGCCCTCTCCTGTTGCTGTAATGTTGCCAAAATGCGTCTGCTGGGTTAATAGAGTAAGGGGTGTGAGCTGTAGCATTTAGGATGCATACGCTACTGTGGGATGTGAGTTAATTATAAAAAGTCAGGAATTTTAACATAGCCCTGTATATTCTAGAGAAACCAAATTAACCCGGAATCTTTTAACGTGTTCCTACCAGCCTGAACCACGCTGGTACGTGCATGACTGTCCTGTCGGGTCATGCATGTACCACCACCAGCAGAGATAGGAATTGCAGTCTGCTTTTGAGTGAGATTGTATGAAGAATATTTATTTTGTGGTTTCTGTGTTTGTTTTATAAGAAATGCAGTGCGTCCTTTCAGAGAAGTTTATTAAGAATTCCTTTTTTAAAAAAACGCTTCTATTAACAAATATTTTTATTATTCAGAGAATAGGAAATTTTTTGATGGAATTTCAAGTGAAAAATGTTCCTTCAGAAAGAATTGCAACTCAGAAGATCCTGACTGTGATAGGAGAGTCCCTTGACCACTTTGGACCTGGCTGTGTGGGTATCCAGAAAATTCTCAATGCCCGGTGTCCACTCGTGAGGTTCTCCCACCAGGCCTCTGGATTTCAGTGTGACTTGACCACTAACAATAGGTATGGACACTTAAGTTTATCATCTTAAATGAGAGTATTTTAAGGTATCAGCTTGGTTTTCCTCATCCAGATACAATGTCTTTGGATTTTTAGAAATGCCTCAATAATAATTTTTTTTAACATGTGAATACTTAGATTGAAAAGTAGGAAATTCTATTTCTTTCATTACACTTACTGATAATTTGGTGTTCCTGACAAAGTATTGTGTTAAGTGTTAAACACACCTAACAGTGAAGTATGTTCTTATGTACATAGCCTGAGAGTGTGGAAATTACCTGTTTATAGTGTAAGTCTTCTGAGTATTTTTAGAGAATAAAGTAGCAACTTGAATTTGACCTCTGAACTACCTTCAGGTATAGTCAGCTTTGTGTACTAAATGATGTGGTATTTGCTTAGGTCAGAAAGTGGTCTAAACAGCTTAAGACTGGACAGTTTTTTCTTCAGGATATTTACATGGCATTACTCTAGCAGCTTGTTTGCTTAAAATAAGTGGAGGAGGAATGACAATTTATTTTTATACTCTGAATACCTTTTGTAGATTCACAATAGATTCATTTCTCAATTGAGGAGTTTATTTCTCAACTCTGGTATTCATTCACACCTGAGTTTGAGTTCACAATATTATTGTCTGTTAGATAAATAGTCATGACTAAATATAGATTCAGAAATTAAAGTAGGGCAGTTTCGATTAAACCCAAGTGTTTGTCGACAAGCTAATGCTAACTTAGTTCTGAATTTTTCAGTAGCCCATGGAGAGTAGTCTTTGTGATTTCTTGCCAATTTTAATATAGAATAGCATATAATGTACTTTCTGTCATTACATTTTCTGTATAGTATATAAAGTAGTACAGTATAATGTTATTTTTGTAATAATGTTATTTTATCTTCCTGAGACAGGTTTTTAAGAATTTGTTTTAACATACTGTCTTCAGATTTTTATGAGATTGCGATGTTTGTATCATACATTACACTGTGATATTTTTCAGCTTAATTTAGTTTCATTTACATGTATAACACAATCGTCATGAAGTCCTCATTTCCTATTTTTTCTGTTCTCTTTAAACTAGGATGTAAATGCCATAGTAGTACTTCCATGACATTTAAGTAGACCATTATAGGGCTGGGGATGTAGCTCAGCGGCGCAGCACCTGCCCAGCAAGCTCCAGGCTCTGGGTTTGATTCTCGGTACAAAAAAAGAAAAGTGGAAAAAGACCCAAAAAAAAGTAGGCTATTGTAAATTTAAATGACTTAAATAATTTTTATGCCCTCTGTTGGTTCTTGCAGAAATTACAAGACACATTTTGATCTGTAAGAACTTAATTTAAAAATATTTCTGATTAATCTTTGAATTTGTGTTTTGACTAGGAAACTTGGTTGTTTCCGAAGTTTAATTAGTTACTGTAATAACTAACTAACTAAAGATGGGGCCTTGCTGCATTGCCCAGGCTGGTCCACCAGGGCCGCTGGGACTATGGCATGTGCCACCATGCCCCAGCTCTGAAGTTTCTTTTCCTAATGGGCACTTATCTTCAGACACTTTGTATTTTTATAAATATTAGGCTTATGTAATTTTGGCTGTTTCACAAACTACAAGAATTGTAAGACCAAATGCTTTTACTGATAAAATAAATAGAATTTTTTTCTCTTGTTTAAGCTACCTTGTTTCCTAAAAGAAAAGGTGTGAAACTTCGGAGCAGAGACATTTATCCATGCCTCTGTGTCTGGTGATCTCAAATGAATGCTTTATTGGACCCTTGGATCATAGCTTGGAGTTTGAAAATTCTTTTTTGTGTTTTCTTTTCAAGGGTTGCCTTAAAAAGCTCTGAGCTCCTTTACATCTATGGTTCCATGGACTCAAGAGTAAGAGCCTTGGTGTTCAGCATCCGCTGCTGGGCTCGAGCACATTCTTTAACGAGTAATATTCCTGGTTCTTGGATCACGAATTTCTCCCTTACAATGATGGTCATCTTTTTTCTTCAGAGAAGGTCACCACCCATCCTTCCAACTCTAGATACCCTAAAAGCCTTGGCAGGTAAGACTAACAGCAGTCTTCTCTGTATTCCCTTTTGGCATGATGTGTTCCCAAAGCCATCTATATTTATTAGTCATGTAATCTGTTGTCTTGATTTTTAAATCTAAAGAGAAATTAAATCATTTCAAGTATGAATCTAAAATTTCAGTTCAGTGGGTTTTTTTGGTACCAGGGATTGAACTCGGGTCCTTGTGCTTGCGAGGCAGGCGGTGGAACCACTGAGCTAAATCCCTGGCCCTCAGTTCAGTGCTTTTTATTTTTTCTAATGTCCACCAGGGATTGTGAGAGCAGGTGATTTATAAAACTGAGCCATCAGAATTCTTTGAAAATCCCATTAGCTTTAGCAGGCATTGCCAAATAGTATTCGAAGTGTGAGCTCCTGTGAATACTGTACACAAGCTCCAGTTTGTCTCTTCACCGACTCCTGATGCAGTTGTCTTTTATGTGAGCTTTGCTCAGTGCTTGCATAATGTCATCATTACTTTGCTTTTAATTTTCTTTTTCTAGTGCCTCATGAAATTCAGCACCTTTCCATATATCTGTTAGCCATTTGAGTATTTCCTGTGAAGTGTCTGTAAGTCTTTTCCCAATTTTTCCTTCAGGGTATTTTTTTCTTATTTGTTTGAATGCGTCCTTTGCCTGTATATATGTATTTCTTTGAGTATATGTCTCAGGTATATGCATACTGTGTTTGACTTCCCTCTCTTAATAGTGTTAACAGTCTTAACAGTGGTGAAGAGAACTTTTTTTTAAGTTTCACTTGAATCAGTTTTAGGCACCTACAGTTAAATAGTAAAATAGTCCGCAGGCTTTGTAACCGTAATTCACTGTCTGACCTGTGTATTGTATCCCCTTTGCCTCTCCCCAGGGGCAGTTAACTACTTCTTAATTCTTTTAGCTGATTTGTATATTTTGATACTCTATTTTTAAAATTACTGGAATTACTGTTTCTTAATTTTTTGGGTATAGACATCTAGACGTCCCTTTATGGGAGAGGAGAGCTAACTCTTTTCCTGCACCAACCTCTCGTGTTTTCAGTGAAGCTCTAACGTAGTCATGGTGTGCTCTCTTTGTGTCATTGTGAGTGTGTAAAAGCTGTTCTCACATGACCCATGGAGTAAGCCAAAATTAATTTTCTTTTCTGCCAAGCTTTTTAATTTTTTGGAGCTAATGTTTTTCAGTATTACTTGGGTTGTGGTTTTTTTCCATTTGTTTGCCTTGTTGTTTATATACAAACGTTAATTGAATTGCGGAGTGGCTGCCAGCTGTGGGAAGACTGGTGGCAGAGGCTTTCCTCAGACGTGGGAGAAGCTAAGCCTGTATCCCCCAGCACCAGCACCCTTCCGATGCTAAACTGCCTGTGTTAGTTAGGAGAGCAGAGCCCAATGCGACTTCTGCCCTACCGTGATGGCTCACCTGTGGCAGCCTACAAGTTTAGGCCTGTTCAGCATCGTAACCGATGCTGAGTATGGCTGTTCATATAGTTTGTAGCTATTCAGGGTTAGCTCCCAGTAAACTTCCTGTAGAAGTAGGCCATTATAAGGGAACTTTTATAAGAGACAAAGATACGAAGTCTTCATCTGACCTTGGTGTCTGTCTGACCTTCATTGATATGCCTGACACCTTCCGGTTTATTAGGAATGCCTGTGTCTGGCATAATGTTGCTTTTTGCTCCTTGGACCAGAAAAATTAACCTAAATGATTATAGAACTAATAGATGAGATGATACTGTTTCCTCTCGTAATCTGTTAACACAGTTATTCTCAGTAGGGATCTCTGTGACAAACTATGAATGACTGTGGTACGATACTGTTTCCTAAAAAATGTGGGTTAGTGTATCAGTCTGGATGTCTGAGAATGGTATTCCGTGACTTTTATTCATGATTCACTGAATCAAGTTGAAAAACTGATCGCTATACCAATCCACAGGGATCTAAAGATTCCAAAGAAAGCATGGGAGTTAGATTTAATAAATGCATAGCCTTCATTTTTGTGTAGTTTTTAAGTTCACTTACGGTGATGGAAGGTTTCTATTACGAGTTAATTTAGGTGCTTCATGTCTGTTTCCCTCACAACTGTGAGTTTGTATTTCCTTATAAATTTTTTGACAGTGCTTCCTATTGAGGAGTCAGTGTCAGCAGGTTAACCAGCGGTGAAGGGGTGCAGGCTGAGGGTCCCCTTCCCAAGGCAGACTGCCCAACGGGACTTGCTGTGGCAGTGAGCATGTGCTATACCTGTGCTGCCCAGGCCTGTGGGCAGGCGCCACCTGGAGCTGGTGGGCACTTGAGTATGATTAGTGTGACTGAGGAACTGAAACTTGAAGTCACAGGTGGCCAGTGACTGTTGTGTTGGACTGTGTAGATGCTGTTGAAGTAATAATTACAGTAGAAAAGAGAAGAGTGGGAAGACCTGGGAACCAAGTTGTTTCTTAGGCTTGCATGCCTCAGGGGTTTTGAAAAGCAAAAGTGATCCTGTCTTAACTCAGAAGATAATTCTTTTTCCCTTCAGTTTCAATACTTTATGTTGAAAATTCATTTAGTAAGAAAGCAACACTCATAATGACAGCCTCAGTTTTTTGTCAGTGTATTCCTAGAACTATTTTAGAGTGCATCTCATTTTTCTGTTAGTAATGCTTTAATGGGAGGTACATGCCTGAAAACAGACACAACTGCCAGGAGACCAGCAACGTACATGGCTAGGGCTGTGTCACAGCAAATGTCAGCTGACACCCACTTTCGATATGAAACACATCCCCAGATCCCATGAAAGCAATCTAAGATATTGCTGGGAATATAGTGATTAAAAAAAAGCAGGCTGTCTCTATGAGTGTTACTTTTTACTAAAGGGGTTTTTAGGAAAATATTGAAATTGAAGGCAAAAAACATTATCTTCAGTTTAAGACAGGATCATTTTTGTTCCTCAAAACAGTTCTTCAGTATACTGTAAGTCATATAGTAGAGCATATAAAATGTCCTGTTAAAATTATGTTCAAATCTAGAATAATTTTTGAGAAATCATGTCAGTAACATTGGTCTTAATGAAAAGTAACAAAAATCACAAAGGAGAGGGACAGAAGTTTGAAAGAACTTGTGATCTTGTAGGCACTCAGAATCGAGTATCGGCGGTCATTCAGATTATTGACTGTGTGCCTGCTGTATGCCAGGTAGCTCTGCTGTGGGCCAGACGGGAGGAGGAGGGCAGAGACCTTTCAGTCCCAGACGAGGGGAGTCGGCAGCACGTGCAGAATCCAGCGCAGAGGGGCGGCGGGACAGGACGGGCATGTGGCCTGGAGCTGCACAGGGCTTTCCCGTGGGAGGAGCCCTTGCTGGATCTTTGGAGTGGGAGTTTTTCCACTCAGCAGCATGTTAGGTATTGTACAGTAGAAGAGGCGTTAGAGTGGGTGCAGGATTTCATAGTGCTGTATGTCAATAATTAGGAAAATGATGACCTCTGAATATATAAATAGTATTTAAAAGTTGATTGCATAACTGTAATGCGTTGTTACTGAGTTGATTTTACTGAATTAGCTGGATTTCAATTATTCTAAAGTGCTACATTTTAGAAATTGCCTGAGGTTTTTAAATACTGTTAGAACATTCAGTTTGTGTCATATTCGGGGCATTGAATAAAAGCACAAAAAGGTGGTAAGAATGGAAATAAAGCCTAAATACTGATTAGAAACTCCTTACTTCTCATTGGTTAATACAAAGCTGATTTGCTGCAGAATCATTGGGTTGTTAAAGAACATAATTCTGGTATGGTAAGGAAAATGTAATGTGAATTTTACTCTAGTATGGTTAGTCTCAAATCTTTTTAAAATTGAGTTGTAGATTTATTTTAACTACATATAACAGTTATAGGACATATTCAGAGATAATGGATTATTTAAATCACAGATTTCTTTTTTGAAGTAGGAAATATAATGTGAAATATTGTTCATTTCTATTTAAGATACAGAAGATAAATGCATAATAGAAGGCAATAATTGTACATTTACTCGTGATTTGAATAAAATTAAACCTTCAGAAAACACAGAAACATTAGGTAGGTGTTTCTCTTTTTCTTTCATTTCCTTTCAGAGTCAAATAAACTTTTCTCTTATATTCCTTATTTTATTTTCTTGCAGAATTACTATTGAAGGAATTTTTTGAATATTTTGGCAATTTTGCTTTCAACAAGAATTCCATAAATATCCGACAGGTAAATGTCTTGGTATGTGGTTAGAAGGTATTTTGTCTTCTTCCGAACTGATATTTCTAATCCGTTAGTTTTCAGAGGCCTCTAATGAGCTTTATTTCACTGCCACTCCACAGTACTGTATGGTAATAAGGCAGTTGGTGCACAGAGGAGTGCCTCACCTGGCTGAGTTAGAGTCACCGAGTTAGAGTAGAAGGAAGCTCTGTTAGCATCTGCTGTGTCCCAGTGCCACGCACTCAGGGTGTCACTCGGTGCTCACTAACGCTGTGTTCTCTCAGGTGTACAGTAATATCCTGGGAAGCTTTCTGGAGAGCGTAACTTGACAGTTGTTTCTAAGCTGGATTTGTGTTGGAATGGAATAAGTGTGGTAGAGTCCTAAGGTTCGATTTAAGGTTAGAGCTTGATTGCTGTAAAGCTGTAGAGCATGTGCGGCTGTGGTTTGGTTCTGCTCAGTACGTTTGTTCAGATGCAAGGTGAGGCTCAGTCCGGGCCGCACGCTGGGCAGAACACGCCTGCACCAGGGGTGCTTGTGATGGCTCTCTGCTCCATTCTGCTCTGTGCTGCTCAGCCTTTGGGTCTTGCTTACGAACCTTGTGAGGCTGGTTTCATAAGACAGAGGCCCAGATACTCTTTTTGGTGCATTTTCGGTTCTCCTTCCTGCTGTTGGAGGTTAAGGTGTGGGATGGGAGAGGAAAGAATGTAATCTCAAGGGGAAAGGTCTCCAAGCATACAGAGATCTTTGTTCCTTTTTGGGGGGATGAGGATTAAACCCGGGGTCTTCACACTGAGCTCCTTACCCAGACCTTTTTTAAAGTTTTCATTTTGAGACAGGATCTCTTAAGTTGCCCAGGCTGGGCTCAGACTTGGCGATCCTCCTACCTCAGCCTCCCAGAGTGCCGGGATTACAGGTCTGTGCCATGACACCCGGCTTTGGGTTCTCGGAGTTCCGAGGTGATAGGGAGGCAGGAGGCCTGCTGAGCAGTGGGGGTGGAAGTTGGAGAAGAAGCCAGTGTGCCCAGAGTGCTTCTCAAATATCCAGGTGACATTTCCATGTCATTTGAAGGGGGGCGAGGTGCATGAGTTTCCTGCCGTTCCTCTGACTCCCAGCTTTTGCTTCTGTGAGGTGTTGATGATGATTTTGTGGAAGTGCCTTTCTGTTGGAGACTTTAGGGTTTTAATCCTCGTGTTCTTCTTTTCTCATTTCTTCTTGGGGAATGGTAATTGTTACGTATATTTAAGAATTCTAATTTGGTGTGTTTCTGTTCCCACTGTTATAGATATGCTTTTATCAGCTCTCAAAAACAAATGCTTCTTTATCTTATTTTCTGCCATTTATCTTTTTCCCCTTTTCGGCTCTAGCTTGTTAGGTAAAAGTTAATGTTATTTAAAAACTGTTGTCATTGTTGACTCAGCCCAGGTATCTGCCCTCTTACCTGTGACATCGTCATCCATAGATCATAAAACTGTGAAGTTTTCCCCAAAGAACAATCATAAAAGTCCACTGGGACAAAGACAGAAGTACACACAGACACACTCACTGACATGCTTACGCAGCCAGCTCCCCCGGGGAGAGATTCTTTACTCTGTGAAGTTAGTGCTGCTACTTTACATGTGTTTGACATTTAAGCCCTTCCTGTATTTATAGATTCTTTTCTCTTCTGTGTCATAACCTGTAGGGACGGGAACAAAACAAACCTGATTCTTCTCCTCTGCACATTGAGAATCCTTTTGAAACTTCTCTCAACATAAGCAAAAATGTAAATCAAAGCCAGCTACAAAGATTTGTGGAGTTGGCCAGAGAAAGCGCCTGGGTTTTACACCAGGAAGATGCATATCTCCCTTCCTCATCCAGCAAGCCGCCCTGGGGGCTGGCTGCCCTCCTGCTGCCCTCAGTAATGCAGAGTACAAAAAAACAGAAGAAGCGTTGTGGGAGTGAAAGAATTAAAAGCCTGTTAGAGTCCATGAAAAGCGGCAGTCCAGAAAGTTCTGCAAACACCAGTAGGAACTGAACAGTTGGTACTCAGACATAATGGTTGCTGTTTTGTGTTCAGAACTGGTTTTGTCCTGTGACCCGGCCTGTGGAGGGCCTAGAACTGGTGTCCCCAAGTTCTGCAGACCTCCCGTATCATCTGATGTCACTTTGTGCGAATTTTTCATTGGCCCTAACCCTGACCTGAAGTTCTGGAACATTTTCAGTCTGACCAGTCTGACACATGGGTGGCATTTTATTAAACAGAAGTCACAGGAATGGAGGAATGTAGATTGAAATGTCCTTTAAATGAGCTACACAAAGTGAGTGGTAAAAGTCAATTTTAGAATCAAACCATTGTTGATATCCACATCATTCCCAGGTTGGGAAACATTTAAAAGGACTTCTAGTTACGTACATATGAAGATAAATACAATAAAACTTCAAAATTTGGTAGTACTCTTATAGTATGTGTTTTTCTGTTTTTCAAGCAGTTTTCTTTTTTTTTAAGCAAAGTTTTCTTAATCACATATAAATTAAAACAGGTTGGTACTGATACCCAAAAATATTTTAAAAATATATAAATGCAGATACTTTAATACTACATTCTAAGTGTTCTAAATTAAATATGTAAAAATACTGATACATTGTTTCTAAAATACCAGTTTTCCTATTTTTGAGAAATCATGTTTCTACTAAAGTGTAATACACTGTTCCCAATATCCCTTCACTTCTTTTTTTTTTTTGATACCGGGGATCAAACTCAGGACCTTGCGCTTGCGCAGCAGGCGGCGGCACCACTGAGCTAAATCCCCTAAACCCCTTCACTTCTTTTGAGAATTCTCTTCCTACTGTAGGAACTGGCAGGGAGGAAGGAAGGAAAGGTGAGGAGAGGAGAGAGAAAGCTGTAACTTTCAGTTTAAGAAGCAAATAATATCATTCCAGGCCCCAAATGCTTTGCTTTACAGCCCTGATAATAGTGCCCACTTCACTAGATAACTGTGAATGCGAGGTGCACAAGGTTAGGTAGGCCCCATGTTAAATGTGCCTTAACCTGAAATGCTTAGAAACAGTGTACCAGACATTTCTGGCTTCTTCCAATATATGCTTGTACCTGGTAAATTATCTTGAGGATAGGACCCAAGTCTAAACATAAAGTTAACTGATGGTTTGCAAGTGCCTTATACATACCCTAGTAATTTTTTACAATGTATATAATAACATGGTTTATGAAACAAAGTTTTGGTGCAGAATTTTCCACTTATGGGACCGTGCTGGCATTTGAATTGGGATAGCCAACCCTATTTCTCTTTAGTTTTGACTTTCAAGTATTTGTTGTATGTAATTATTTTTCTCACTACCCAAAATTCAGATTTAAAGTTTGTAGTGGTTTTAAGAAATTTTGCACTTAAATGTTAAGTCAGAAATTATAGTGAACCCTGCTTGAGTGTTTTGAGGCCCTCAGCAATAGACCTGCTACGAAGCAAGTGAGTTCTGTCTCCACATGGCTGTGCTGTTGGGTCTTGCAACTGAATCCAAACAAGTATCAGTGTTCTCTAATACAGGCAGTATCCTGAAACTGAAATGCGTTCTTCATTTGTTCTTTAATTAAGTTTATTTTAGGGGGCTAGAAATCAGTACTGATTTAAAACGTTTATAGTTAAGTGTTTCTCAGTGATGATTTTTCTTTCTATTTGTAGATGTTTGATCAGACATTTTCTTTTCTAGCTTGGCGTTAAATCTAGACGGATTACTTAAATAAAATATGTGTATGTATCAGCATTTTCTTTTTTATAATTTATAGGAAAAGCCTGACACTATAGGTCTGTTTTACTTTTCAGAACGAAATTCAATTATGTGATGAACTTTAATCTTGAAACATTTTTAATATACCCTTTTAAATTCTATTTAACAATATAGACTTCAGACAAATATGTTTTCCTATAATTTCAGTGTATCACATCCCAAATTTTTAGTGCAATTTTTGTATCACAAGGATAAATCTGCATATATTTGCCATTACTATTAATTAAAACTAATTACAATAAAAATTTTCAAGGTTTTTCTTCTCTAGCTATATCTAGGCTTTAACAGTAGCTGTCGCCTATAATGAGTTTTATTTAGTATGTGAAAATTTGATACAAGATTACCTAGGTCAAGTTGATTTCAGCCATGTATCATTTTAGGTTTTTTTTTTTTTTTTTATACTGGAGATCGAACTCAGGTCCTTGTGCTTGTGAGGCAGGCAGCGGAACCACTGAGCTAAATCCCTGGCCTGTCATTTCAGATTTTATAGCCCACGAGTATAATTCCTGAGGTTATTACCCATCTTTAGGAAATAAGAAAACTGGCCAGGAAAATCTTAGGAAATGAGAAGTAAGTAGCTATAGACATTCTAAAAAAATAATGTGTATTCTATCTCATTCACAAAACTTTAGTAATTATAGTGCAGAAGGCAAAATAAGGACAGTTGAAAGAAGGCATTTTTCCTAATGTCATTCAGTATTTACCCCTTCTTTCTTTTGTTCTTCACTTTTAAGAGAGCAGGATTGGATTTTTCATGTTGCTAGAGTTTCCTTGACCTCAAAATTAGAGCCACATTTGATTCCTTACAGTCTGCTGGTACCATTGTAGGGAAAGTCTGCAGTTGCACATACAAATAAGCGAACAGTGACTGCAGTAAAGCAATCAAAAGGAGCAAGCAGCTTGTCCATATAGCAGCTCTCAGCTTTCTAGAGTTTGGCAGTCATTGGTAGGCAGCTGCTGTGGTGGGTCAGTCTGTCCCTCAGCAAATGTTACAGGAGTGGAACCTTCAAAATGCTCCAGAAGGGAAGAAAACATGGCTGGCTGGAATGATCAGATAGGGTGAGTAGATCCTGAAGGGATGTGGGTAAGTGGAGAAATTGAGGATTATCATTCTGGGAAGAGGGAACAAGTCCTTAGGAGTCAGGGTGAAGCATCTGCACCATGATGAAGAGTGAGTTTGAGTGTGATCATGAAAGATGCAGGTTAAGGAGGTTGAGTGTGTCTTCAGCAGCAAACCATTGGTATTTTGTGTGTGTACCCACACACACACACAGCAGTAATAAAAATCAGTGTTTCTAGGAAATTAATCTGTTGATAACAGGTAGATTTAGATCAGTCTTTTTTTTCTTTTAATAGCAAAGTCAAGTACCATAGGCCCCATCATTAATTTAAATACAATCTGACTATTAATTTCCATAAAGGTCCAGAAGCTGACTCTTATACCCTAGAAGAGCCTTTCTTAGTATTTAGTAAGGAACTAAAGCTTAGGAAGTTTAAAGCTATCAACCGAAAGTAATAGGTCGTAACATAATTTTATGTAAAGCCTTATTAATAAATTCTTTGCAACATATACTTGGAAAGTAATGAAAACATGACACAAAATTGCTTTCACCTTGGTATGATGTTGGGAAATTTATTTTAAGTACTTCAAAAGTTTATTTTGGTTTCCATGCTGAATTCAATTACTTTTGGATACAGATTCCAAAGAATATAAACATTACAATATCCCTTTGGAATTTCTGTGGAGCAACTCCCAGAAAATGTCTGCTGTAGATAGAATCTTTAATCTGTAGTATCTGTGACTCAGGATATACAAAATCACAGATTATTAAAAAATACACTTCATATTTTAACTCTGATTGTTCCTGTTTTATATCTTGTGTGTGTGTATCCACCCACTTGAAGATTAAAGACATTATTCATTTTTTACTCGGATAAATAGATTTAAACTTTTTTCCCCTACAGGCAAAGTTTTTTAAGCTTCAGAATGTGCTGAGGCCTGTTTTAAAGAGAGTATCAGATAACAGCTTGACACTGGAAATAATGTAGTGTGGTGAATATGTGATCTGCTAAATACGGGAAGAGCATCATGTCAGCTTTCGGAAAGCTTTGGATTTCAGAGCATTTTGGATTACGGATTTTCCAATTAGGCATGTTCAAATCTGTGCAAGATATTCCATAGTGAGAAACACTGAAATCTAAAACACTTTGGTCCCGAGCATTTCACGTAAGGGGATAGTCAACCTGTGTCTAATTTGGAATAGGTTAAGTCTAAGTTAATGAAAACTAAAGTTCTGAATTATTTTTATCTGATCTTATTTTGAAGTTTGCAACATTGAAAACTTCCTGTAATATGTTCTGTCAAATGGAGCAAATTAGTAAAATCACAAATTATCTGCATTCTGTTCCCCGTCACTAAAATTTTTTTAACATGTTAAAATTGTTAGTACAATGGAAGTCTTAAGATTTCTGAAGCTGTTCCTATTACAGAGTTACTGGTTCTTGACTTAGTTTAATGCAGCTTAATGACCGAGGTCTTAACCTTTCTTAGAGAGTGGTATGAAAAGGCACAATGACATGTTTTCAGGTTTTACACTGACTTTTAAAAGTGCCAGTAGAAGGTGGATTATGAAGCTGGCTGATGTATTATGAGGGAAGCAAGCCTACCAATAGTTTAATAAAACTTTCTATGGAGAACTTTGAACACAAGCAAAAGTAAACTAAAGAGTGTAATGAACTTGCATGAATCTAGTATCTATTTTTACAGTTAACTCATGGTAAATTGTCTTTAATTAATAACTACATTAACTTACCACTTTTATTTTAAGCAAATTGCAGTCATTTGCCCGTTTTGTATATCAGTATCTCTAAAGGATGAAAACTTTGGTTCTAATGATAAGTACAAAGCCATTGTCATACCTAAATGAAAGCTAATTTTTAATAGCATCAAATTACTGTCCACGTGTCCAGTTGTTTTGTGAATATCACAGTTTCTTTTCCCTAAGTGCATTTGGATTGGGGTCCAGTCACAGCCACGTGGTGTGACTGATTGGTTTGTTTCTTAAGTACTTTGCTCAAGGTTTCTTCATGTCTTTTTTCTTCTCCCTTAGTTTATTGAAGATACCGGGTTGTTTGTTGACAGAGTTTGCCACAACATAGATTGTGCTATTTATGTCAGCATATAAATCATACCTGGAGGTGCTCAATATTATTTACTTATAATAACTTCTATTGATTTTAGAAACCTGATCAGTTTCTGTTCAAACACAGCTTTGATTCCATTTGCCTTTATTCCTCTAGGATTCCAGCTACATTTGGTAGAACTTTTTGCTTAATTCCCTATGTCTCTTACATGCTTTCCTGTTCTTTTCTACCCTCTCGTCTCCATTCTAGTTGCTTCTTTCTGATCTACAGTATAGTTTAACAGTTTTCTAAGTGTTCAATTGTGTCTAGTTTTTAAAATCCATTTACTGAATTCTCTATTTGAGTAGTTTTAATTTTCAGTTCTAGAATTTCCATTTGGTACTTTTTTACATTTCTCCCCCAATTTTCTGTCAAAATCTTAAGGTTTTTAAAATTTCCTTTTATTACACGTAGTTATTTGAAAGCCTGTGCTCACAGCTAAATCATCTAGTTCCCCTGTGGACCTGTTTATATTTTTTATCATACTTGTCCTCTCCTAGTATACCTGCTAGTGGTGTTGGTGATTATTTTGTGGTTTATTATTTGTTGTTGTTGTTTTTGGTATCGGGGATTGAACTTGGGACCTTGCGCTTTCGAGGCAGGCAGCCGTACCACTGAGCTATATCCCCAGCCCTATTTTGTCTTTTGACCTTGTAAAAAATAGGAATTACTTTGAGGGAGGCTGGTGTTATTTTTTATTCAGAAAGGGTTTATTTGTACTTCCGGAAGGTATGTATGGGGGAATTTGATACTGGGTCACTATTCCAGGAAGGCTTTGAGATTCTGAATTTGGATTCAGTCCCTGACTGTAGCCTGTCTTTACTCCCAGACCGAAGTAGTGTGGTGCTGAAGGTCTCCAACCGAAGCCCCTCCCTGGTAGACTGAGCTTGTGTCTGCTGTCTTTGCATTTCCTTTGAAAGCTCTGCTCAGCTCTGAACTACCCCACCAGCAGATGTCCCTGGGACGAGAGCAGCCCCGGAGGCTGGGCTCACCTCTGCAGTATTTGCTTATGTCTCTGCAGTCCTGTAACTTTTTACTGCTTTCCCAGTATTCTGATGCTTTCACGTGGCTGATTTTGTTTTGCCCAGTTTTTCTAGTTGTTTTCAGTGAGAGCTGCTGAATATTGCCTGGTCTGCTATTACTACAAACCACTGAGTTCTTTTAGATCCCAGTTTCTGATCCCCGTACACTTTTGTATCCTTATGGAGATACGTATCATTCTATTAGTTTGTTTCCTTGTAAGGAGCTTTCAGAGGATGCCTGGCTTGCCACCGCCTCTGCAGTTGGGCTGAGGAGCACAGTGCCAACATCTGCCTGGCGTTAATGCCTTGTTCACCACCGAGGAAAGCAGCGTACTGAGAATGTTATTCTATGCTGTGCTCCAGGAGTGAGAAATTGCCAGCATTTATTTCTGGTCTGTGATTTCCTCACAGGATTTTGTACATGTCAATTCAAAGCTTAATTTATGCCATGTGTGAATGTATGTACGAATTTCCAAATAAGAATGGGAAAAATATCTTCTTTTCCCAACCATATTGAGACACCTTAAACAACTAGGAAATACAATACTTCTTCCAGTTTTCCAAAATATTTATCTGGGCTGAGACCAAGAATGAAGCATTTTAGGCCAAAGTGCCTTTTGAAAACACTATGATTTATAAGTAAGCTTAGAAAATCTCCTTTGTACTTTGAACATATGTTATTATTGGGTTATTTTCTTCATCAAAATGGCGCATTTTTTACTGAGATGAAATAACTTAGGTGTTTGTATATTAGAGTCATTTATTTCTATGATACGTGATTATTTCATGATTGTAGTTGTGTTATCAGCCTATATTTGTTTAGGTTAAAGACTTAATAATTAGAAAATTTTGAGTTATCAACTTACATTTATCACTTGCTATATACTCATTTCTGTATTAGAGAGTTTTTAATTGAAATCTTTTAATATTTAACAGATATTTCATGTGGACTCTGACATTACTTGTCCTTATGTTGATTGCTCTGGACAAAAAGTGCTTTAAACATCTTGATTCTTTAGGATCAAGGAGTTTGGGTCAAATTGTGTTCATTTGGGATCAAATTTGTGTTAAGCAATATTTGAATCTAAATGTAGCTTAAAATGTTTCTTAGTTTTAAAACCTTTTGTAGTTCCCATTTTCTAAGCAATATTAGCTATATTTGATCTTCCAGAGGAAAAAAGATTTGACTATGATTGAATATGTGCAGTACCATCCTGGAATAAATTTTATTCATAGATTAATAAAATATGTGGAGCATGATTTAAGAGGAAATATTTTAGGCCATTAAATTTAGTTACATAAGCTACAGTCTGTTTTAAATTCTGTGCAACTAAAATCTGTTTTGCTTTAAAAGGAAAAAGTTCAAATTACACTGGAAAATGTAGTGTATTATTTGTTTTTGAAATTTATTATTTTTTGGTATATATTTGCCGTAATGATCACATTCAGCATAGGGAATTTGTACCTATACATAATAGATCTTGTGCTTATAAGTCATATAGGTATGTACCCATACATAGTAGATATTCTTCTTTTTTCCCTATCACCTTCCATTCCCTTCAACCCTTCTTCTCCGCCCCATTTCCAAAAGCTTTGCTTCTTTCTTTTTCCTTCCATTATCTGTTTTTTCCTTTTTCCCTTTCCCTTCCCCCCTCCTTTGTTCATTTCCCTATTTGAACATGTTCTTCCTACTTCCAAATATCTATCCTCTATTATTTTCCATTTGACTTTTTCACACAAGAGAAACAGTATCATATTTAAACCTGTGTGGTGCATCTATTTACCCCAAAATGACTTAAATTTATCCTTTATAACAGAATAGTATCCCATTGTATATAAATAGCACATTTTCTTTATTAATCTTTTGATGGGCACCTGGGCTGTTTCCAAGATTTAGCTATTATAAATTGGGCCGCTTAAACATGGGTGCACATATATCATTGTGGTATGATGCTTTTACCTCTTTCGAGAAGATGCCTAGAAGAGGAATACCTGGGTCAAATGGGACCTGAAGTTTTTATTTTTTTGAGGTATCTCCGTACTGATTTCCACAGTGGTTGCACCAGTCTACACTCCCACCAGCAGTGGAGAAGGGTTCCTTCTTCCCCACACCCCTGCCAGCATTTGTTATTGGTTGATTTCTTGATGATAGCCGTTCTTTCTAGAGGTGGAATCTCAGTGTTGTCTTAATCTGCATTTCTCAAATGACCAGTTGAACATTTTTTCATATATTTATTTGCTGTTTGTACTTCTTCATCTGAGATATTTCTATTCATTTCAGATCTCCATTTTTTGGATTGGGTCTTTAAATTTGGGGGGAGGGTCTGATTTTTTAAGTTCTTTGTATGTTCTAGATGTTAGTTCTTTTTCTGAGGAGCAGCTGGTAAAATTTTTTCTCCATTCTGTGGGTTGTCTCTTCACTCTGTTGGTGGTTTCTTTTACTGTGCAAAAGCCTCTTAATTTGATGTGATACCAGTTGTTGATTCTTTGTAAAATTTCCTTTTTGAGTAAAGTTCTGTTCATAAAGTCTTTGCCTACGTCTGTGTCCTAAAGAGTTTTACATATTCTTTCAGTAGATGGAAGTGTTTCTGTTTTTATATTTAGATCCTTGATCCATTTCGATTTTAGTTCAGTGCATGGTGAGAGTTATGGGTCAGGTTCAATCTTCAGCACGGGAAAACCAATTTTCCCAGCATCATTTTATAAAAAGACTGTCTTCCAATTTGGCCCCTTTGTCAAAGATATGGCAGCTGATTGTACTTAGATTTTTTTCTGCATCTTCTGTTCTGTTGATCTTTGTGTTTTTGTTTTGTTTTGTTTTCCAATACCAAGCTGTTTTTATCATGGTAGCTCTGTAGCATAATTTCAAATCAGGGACTGTGATGCCCCTACCTTGCCCTTGTTACCCAGAACTGCTCTTGCTGTTCCTAGGTCCCTTCTGGTTCCATATGAATTTTAGTATTGTTTTCTCCAGTTCTGTGAGATATGCTGTTGGCATTTTGATTGGGATTGCATTAAATCTGTGTAACAGTTTTGAAAGTATGGCCATTTTCACTATATTGGTTCTGCCTATTTAAGGACAGAATATCTTTCCATTTTCTGATATCCTCCTTGATCTCCTTTTTCAGAATACTGTAGTTGTCAGTATATATGTCTTTCACTTCTTTTATTAGATTGATTCCTAAGTATTTCACTTTTCTTGAAGCTATTGTGAAAGGTATTATTTGCCTAATTTCTCAGTGAGTTTGTTATTCATTTATAGGAATACTATTTTTTTTTTTTTTTGAGACAAGGTCTCACTATGTATGTAGTTCAGGCTGGCCTTGAACTCTATATAGTACCCCAGGTTGGCCTCAAACTCATGGGGATCCTCCTGCCTCAGCCTCCCAAGTGCTGGGATTACAGGTGTATACCACCAAGCCCAGCTATTGATTTTTGAGTGCTGATTTTGTATCCTATTATACTGCCAAATTTGGTTATTAATTCTAGGAGTCTTTTGGTGGAGTTTTGAAGATTTTCTAAGTAGAGTATCATTGTCATCAGCAAATAATGATAATTTAACTTTTTTTCCTATCCATATTCCTTTTATTTCTTTCTCTTGTCTAATTGGTCTGGCTAATATTTCCAGAACTATATTGAACAGAAGTGGTGATAGTGGGCATCCTTGTCTTGTTTCTGATTTTAGAGTGAAACCTTTCAGTTTTTTACCATTTAGTATGATGGTGGCTGTTGATTTGTCATGGATGGCTTTTATAGATTGAGATAAAGACTTCCAATTTTCTATAGAGTTTTTATCATGAATGGATGCTGGGCTTTGTCAAGTGCTTTTTCTGTAGCAAGATGATCATGTGGTTTTTGTTCTTGCTTCTGTTAATGTGATATATTACATTTATTGATTTGCATATGTCGAACCATCCCTGCATCCCTGGGATGAATCCTATTCGGTCATGGTGTGTAATCTTGATGATTTGCTGAATTCTGTTTGGCAGTATCTTAATCTATGTTCATTTAGGAGAGTGCCCTTTAGTTCTCTTTTTTGGTTGAATCCTTCTCTGATTTTGGTATCAGGGTAGTGTTTGTTCCAGGAATGACTTTGGGAATATTGCTTTTCTTTCTGTTTCATTAGTTTGAGGAATAGTGGCATTAGTTCTTCTCTAAAGTTCTTAGTTTTTCTTTGTTGGTAGTTTCTTTTATTACTTCTTCAATTTCATTGACTGATATTAGATTATTTATAATATTTATATCTTCTTGATTCAGCTTTGGTAATTCATATTTATCTAGGAATCTGTCCATGTCTTCTCAGTTTTCCATTTTATTAGAGTACAGGTTCTCAAAGTAGCTACTTACCAGTAATAATAATAGCATCAAACACAGACTGGAAAATGACAAACTATGATAACTAATAATTTGCCACCTTTAACCATTGGTACAAGATTTATAGTTATATAACAACATCTAAGACAAATCAGAAATTACATGTAAAGAAAATATCCAGTAGGTAGAGCACTTTTACCCCAAGGGATAAAAATTTAAAAGGGAAGTAAAAGAAGAGAAAGAGAATAGAAGCAAGGTTGAAGGACACAGGAAGATTACTCAAGCTTTGGAAACAGAAGGGAAAGAAGGAAAAAAACAATTACAAGGGCCCAACCAATGAAAAAACTAAAAAGAATGTTCACACACACACAAAAAACCCAAATGAACAGAAATGAAAACATAAAATAAAAAAGAAGAAAAAAATCAGAAGAAATTTTCTCTGTGATTTCAAGCTTGTGATTATCTTCTGGGGTCTATAGTTTTGTGACTGTGTCCAATTCAGGGTGTCACTCTGCATTCACTGATAGACAAAGGATGCAGCCAGAACCCAGATCCACACCAGATAATCCCACCAAGCCTGCAGTAGGATTACAGTGGGGTGCCAGTTCTAGTACTTTCAAATCCACAGAGGTTCAGGCTGATCTTTGCCTCTGGTCATGGGATTGGGGTCATAGGCATTTAGCTTGTAACACTTTGGGTGTCTCTTCCTGGGCTGAGCATGATTCCCTGATCCTGGACATTTCCTGTGGTTGTCCCTCACCCAGTCACTGTGGGAGTTTAACACTGGGAGCCCTGAGATGAAGCCAACCCATGGCTTCTGAGTCCCAGGTTCAGTTGGCCCCTCCCTAAAATGGCATCCAAGAAGCATTCTTTCCAGGGGATACAGCAGTCACTTGGACTGGAGTCACTCACCAGCTATTGTAGCACATGGCATCCACTGCTCTGTTCCACTGGAGCATTTCTCCTTGAAGTCCTCTGGAGTCTTGCTTTTATTGTGTCTCTGTAGATTCGATCTTCCTTTCTCTTGCCACAGCCAGGAGCTGTGGAGGAAGTGCCGGTTGCCCTCTTTTTCTGTGTTGCAGTCTGTCTCTTCAGTTTCTCTGTGTGTGCCGTTTTCCCTTCAGGTCCTTCCTGAGTCCCAGGGATCTACCACCCTCCTTCTTTTCTTCCCCAAGTTTGGATTGTGAATCTCGGTGAGGTTGATTTGTTGCTGCTTACTGCTTGGCCATCTTCCCAGAAGTCCCTAGTGTATTTATTTTCTAAGACCACCAAAAGCATAACCAATCACACATTTAGGAAATTTTTGAAATACTAGTTTTAGCCTTTCAACTTACTGACAGTTGCTATCAATATCTAATTGTCTAATCCACACTTCAAATTACTTAAGAACACTGGTTTGGTTGCATATTTCTTATAGTACCACCTTGGTTCAAATGCAGTTCTTTTCTCTGATACGGATTGAATGATAAAGGATCTACTACAATCTGTGGCACATATTTGTTAATGAATAAACATTACTCTTTCCCTTATCTTTTTTTTTTTTTTCCTTTTGGACCAGGGATCAAACTCGGGTCAGTGTGCTTGTGTAGCAGGCAGTGAAACCACTGAGCTAAATCCCTGGCCCAACCTTATCTTTTCACATTCTTAGCCTGTGATTTTAGTGGTGTTGAGAAAAAGGTACCAAGAAAAATTTGAGAGCTTCCATTTAAATCTTTAAATTCCTTCCAAAAGAAAATTTAAAAGTGCATAACATCATAGGCAGAATTCTGCGGTGGCCTCCAAGATTAGTTGTGGAGTATACATCCTGTATAAGCCCTTCCTTTTGAGTATGATTATAATCTATGAATATGAATCATCATTCCTGTGATTTAACTGCATTCAGTGGCAAAGATGATGGAATAATTTACCTTGTGATTATATGATACAACTCTTTAGCATGCTGAAGAAATTCCTGCTTGCTTTGAAGAAGTAACTTCCATGTTGTAAGAGGGTCACATGGTGTCTTGGTTACTTTTCTTGTTGCCAAGGCAAACAATGGGACACCCAGTTAAAGGAGGAAAGGTTTATTTGGCTCATGGTTTGTAGGGGTTTCAGTTCATAGTCGGCTCCAAGGCAGGGTGGCATGGCAGAGGGGCATCGCAGAGGAGAAACAGTCCATGGTGTAGCAGGACAGGCAGAAGGCTGCAAGCAGCAAGCAACAAAAGCAGAAGCAGTAGCCGGCCTTTCTGCCCCTCATATTCCATCCAGGCTACCTCCTCTTGGGTAGGTAGCACTCACACCTAGGGTGAGGCACCCTTAATCCCACTATTGAATCCTCAATCCTGGTATCAGGCATCACACACCCTAATCCAGCCACCTTCAAAACTCCCCACATATGACCAATGAGGCTTTGGGGAACATCTAGATACAAGCTACAGCACATGGCTAGGATCTGAGGGTGACCTCCCAGAGATAACAGCAATCCCTGGCAATAACCAACAAGAAGTCAAGGGTAGTATTTCAAGCCAGAAAGAGAATGACATCTTTTACAGAAGGGTTGCTTCCAGAATACAGGTGCTGTGAAAACTGCTAAAGCCAAAGTGGGAAGAGCAAAGATACCAACTTTGTCATTACTGGACATATAAACTTGGGCAAGGGTGCCCCTGCTAGCCATCTGATCTACAAATGTGGGATCAAAAAGAACCAACAAAAAATGTGAGAAGGTGGCTGTTGAGATGGGAAAAGGCTCCTTTATGCACCCTTGGTCACGGACACACTGACAGCAGAATGGGAGCATTGTGTCATCACTGATATCTGCCTGAGGGGCTTGGAGCCCAAGTAGTCTTGTTCCTCATCACTGGGACAAAATACGCAGCACCCACAACCTAAAGGGAGGGAGAATTATTTTGACTCTATTTTAGAAGTTTCAGTCCTTCCATGATCAGCAACAGGATGGAAGGATCTGGACAAAGGAAAGCTTCTCTCCTTGTGGTGGACAGGAAGCAGAGAAGCGGGGGAGCTGCGGAAGGAGATGTCCTTCCAGGTCATGCCCCCAGGTAGGGCCTCATCCAGTAAGACTCCACCTCCTGACAGCAAGTCAGCTCTGCTGCCCCCATAGTCCAATCACCTCTGCCTCTAAGCGCCCGTGGCTTCGGGGGGACACCCCAGATCTAAACCTTAACACTCCTCTTATCCACAGTTTGGCTTTCTGAGGCTTCCATTACCTGAAGTCAACCAGGATCCAAAAATATTACATAGAGAATTCCAGAAATAATTCAGAAGCTTTACATCATCTGCTATTCTGAGCAGCATGGTAAAATTTCATACTGTCTCACTTTGTCCTATCTGGGACTTGACCCTTCGTGCAGTTAATCCATGCTCTATATGCTGCCTAGCCATTGGTCACATGGTAGCCTTCTTGGTTATCAGATCACCTGTTGCAGTATCACAGGGCTTGTGTGCAAGTAACTTCTTTTACTGAATGGTGACTTCAAAGCACAAGAATAGCGGTGTTGGAAATTCATATACGCCGAAGGGAAGGTGTGAAGTGCTTACTTCAAGTGAAAAGGTGCAAGTATGTACGGTAAGATGCTTTGTGAGCAAGAACACCTTCATTTACCTTTTATTATACTATTTTTTGGATCTTAAATGCCCCCCAGAGGTTCATATGCTAAAGGCTTGGTCATCAACCCCTGTCGCTGCTGGGAGGCAGTGGAACCTTTAGGAGGCGGGGCCTAGCGCAATGCAGTGAGGTCACTGCGAGCGAGTGTGCTTTTTAAGGGGATATCTGGACCTCAGCTCCTTCCTCTCTCTGCTTCCTGGACACCATGAAGCTTCGCTCTGCTGTGAACCCCTTTCCATAAAACAGGAAGAGGTTCTAACTGTGGGCATGACCTGGAAGGGCATATCTCACTCCCCAGCTCCGCCCTTCTATGCTTCCTGTGTTGCCTTGCCACAGGGTCAAAATGGACAGAACAGGAGCCAGGGATTTAGCTCAGTGGTGCCGCCGTCTGCCTCGCAAGCAGAACGTCCTGAGTTCGATCCCCAGTACCCAAAACCCAAAAAACAAAACAAAAACCCAACAGAACAATTAACTGTGGATAGAAACCTCTGAAACTGAGCGAAAATAAACCTTTCTTCCTGTAAGTTGTGTTTCCCAAGAGTTTTGTCAGTGACAGAAAGTTGATTAACACAAGTATATTGTATAATTGTTCTACTGTATTAGTTATTGTTAATCTCTTACTGTGCCTAATTTATAAATTATCATAGATGTGTATGTATAGGAAAAAATGTTTAGGGTTTGGTACTATCTTCAGTCTCAGGCATTTAGTAGGGGTCTTGTAACTTATCCCCCGTGAATAAGGGGTGTCTACTATGGAATACTCTAAGGCAGAAACATTAAAAACAATTAACAGACGCATCTCAGGATTATGTTCTGATTCTTGCTTTTGTTAGTGGTAAATAAACACTTTTACAGGAGACCCATTATAATGCCAATGAAGGGTATCTTCTGTTAAAATCAGGGAGCAAATCAAGAAAGAAAACAGAGGAATTGAGGGAAAAGACTGAAAGCATAGGAGAGGATTAAAGAGAAGAGCACGCTGATCTCCCAGTCCTGAGCCTCTTCCACATGTGCTTTCTTCCTCTTAGGAGGAAAGAGAATTAAGCTTAAAAGAGCAAAGCTCACCTTCTGGGTGAGCCAGGCTACTAAGAAGGCATCTGGAGGGTCAGTTCTGCAGTATCTGTGTTACAAAAGCTATTCCATATGACTAAAACCAAACCAGCAGTTGGTAATAAAACATTCTGAATAAATCAATTAGTTTTATTTTCTTCTGCTGCTGCAGCAGGCTGTGCTATTGCTGTGGGCTAGAAATCTTAGTATGGCTGGTGTTGTCTGAGAACCTAGGACAAAATTAGAATTTGGCACCAAATACTGGCTTCACAGAAGTTTCTAGAATCTCATTAAATTGATGATTTTTTTCATGTGTCTAAGTGATTTAAGAGCAATGTGCCATAGTGCACATTCTTTCTCCCCTTGGACTGAGTCACTGGCTAATGTGTGAAGGAAACACAGATGATGCCTCTTTGGGGGAGTTGGGAAGTTGCTGTGTCTCTTTCAAGAAACATTGACTTAATTCACACTCACATCCTATTGCATTGTAAACATGCATTACATGGGCTGGGTGGGCCTCATTGCTAGAGCATTTACTTAGCATACATGAGGTCCTGAGTTTGATCTCCAGCATATAAAAAGTATTGCATAACACTGTAAAATGACAGTACCTACTACAACGTCACTGTTCCTTCAGTCTGAAAATATCTTCTGATTCATCTTCCTGCTTATTTCCATTCTTTAGTGAAGTGAGTTTTCTTAAAGTGAAAACTGAAAAATGGAAAATTGGCTTGATGTATTTACTTCTCTATGTACATAGAGTTTGATTCCTTACTTTCCCTTACCTTCCACCTCCACTCAATCCGTCAGCATCCTGTGAGCTGTTCCCAGAGCAGCCCAGACATATCCGATCCTCATTGTCTCCACCACTGATGCCCTGCTTGGGGGCACAGTCCTGTTGCTGCTCTCTCCACTTCTAATACTGGTTCCCCCTGCCCACTATGCACAATTGTTAGTGTTAATCTGCTCCAACCGCTGTCACTGAACACCAAGTCTAGGGGCCTTAAACAGCAGAAATGTACTTTTCTTACAGTTTGGGAGGCTACAAATCCAAGATCGAGGTTGGGTTCTGAACCATCAGGTCTGGCTTTGGTGAGGTTGTTCTTTTTGGCTTGTAGATTGCTGTCTTTTCACTCTGTCCTCTTGTGACCTTTGCTTAGTGCATGCAGGCAGAGAGAAAAAAATCTCTGTTGTCTGTTCTCTTCTCCTAAGGATAAAGGTACCAGTCCTATTGAATCAGGTCCACCATTCTGACTTCCTTTAACCTTAATTACCTCCCTGATACAGTCACGCTGGAGGTTGGAGCTTCAGCATATGAACTGGGGAAAGGAGGAAGTACAATTCAGTCCATAACAGATTGATCTTTAAAAAGCTAAAAGTCAAGTCATGTTTGTTCTCTGGTTAAAGCTCCTTAGCACTCCTGAGAAACTCCTTGCCCTGACTCACAAGGTTCCTGCTTCCATCTTTTCATTTCAGATGCCAATTTTTGAACTGGGTCTTTAAATCTGGGAGGTCTAATTTTTTAAAGTTCTTTATATATTCTAGATAGTAGTTCTTTGTCTGAGGTACAGCTGCTAAAAGTTTTTTCCCACATTGTAGTAGCTCTGGTGGTGGTTCTCTTGCAGGGCAGAAGCTTTTTAATAAGATGAGATCCCTGTTGTTGATTCTTTGTGCTAGTTCCTGTGTTACTGAGGTTTTGTTCATAAAGTCTTTTCCTATGCCAATGTCTTCAAGAGTTCTACCTAACTTATTTTCCAGCAAGTTTAGTGTTTCTGTTTTAATATTTAGATCTTTAATCCACTTCAACCTTAATTTAGTGCATGGTGATAGATATGGGTCTAATTTTAATCTTTGGCAGGTTGAAATCCAACACTATTAAATAGGTTATCTTTCCTCCAGTGAGGGTGGTTGGCTCCTTTGTCAAAGATGAGGTGGCTGAGTATGTATGGAGTTGTTACTGCATCTTCGAATCTATTCCACTGATCCTCAGGTCTGTTTCTTTGCTAGTCCCATGCTGTTTTTATCACAGTAGCTTTGTAGTAAAGTTTCAAGTTGGGGATTGTGATACCCCCTGCCATGTCTCTGTTGCCTAGAATTGTTTTTGTTATTCTAGGTCTCTTCTGGTTCCAAATGAATTTTTTGATTGTTTTCTCTAGTTCTGTGAAATATAATGTTGGAATTTCAATCAGCATTGCATTAAATCTCTTTAGCAGTTTTGGAAATATGGCCATTTTCACTCTATTGGTTCTTCCCACCCAGGAACAAGGGATGTCTTTCCATTTTCTTATATCCTCTTTGATCTCTTTTTTCAGAGTGCTGTAGTTTTCAGTGTAGAGGTCTTTTGTTTCCTTTGTTAGATTGATTCCTAGATATTTCATTTGTTTGGATGCTATTGTAAAAGGAATCGTTTCCCTAATTTCTCTCTCAGTGAATCTGTTATTTTTGTACAAGAAGGCTATTGTTTTTTGAGTGTTGACCTTGTATCTAGCTACTCTAGTGAATCTGTCGATTAAGTCTAGAAGTCTTTTGGTGGAGTTTTTTGGGTCTTCTATGTAAAGTATCATATCGTCAGCAAATAATGACAGTTTAATTTCTTCCTTTCCTATCTTTATTCCTTTTATTTTTTTTTCTCTTTCCTAATTGCTGTGGCTAATGCTTCCAGAACTGTATAGGACAGGAGTGGTGATAGTGGGCATCCTTGTCTTCTTCCTGATTTTAGTGTGAAAGTTTTCAGTTTTTGACCATTTAGTATGATGTTGGCTGTTGGTTTTTCATAGATAGCCTTAATTAGGTTGAGATAAAGACCTTCTAGTCCTATTTTCTGTAGGGTTTTTATCATGAATGGGTGCTGGATTTTGTCGAATGCCTTTTCTGCATCTATTAAGATGATTTTTTTTTTGTCCTTGACTCTGTTAATATAGTGTATTACATCTATTAATTTACGTATGTTGAACCATCCTTACATCCCTGGGATAAATCTGACTTGGTCAGGGTGTATGATCTTGATGATCCTCTTTATTCTGTTTGCCAGTATCTTGTTGAGGATTTTTGCATCTATGTTCATTAGCGAGATTGGCCTGTAGTTCTCTTTTTGGGTGGGGTCTTTCCCTGGTTTTGGAATCAAAGTAACACTCACTTCCAGGAATGAATTTGGAAGTATTGCTTCCCTTTCAATTTCATTGATGAGTTTAAAGAGTAATGGTGATAGCTCTTTAAATGTCTTATAGAATTCAGCAGTGAAGCCATCAGGACCTGGGCTTTCCTTTGTTGGTAAATTTAATTACGTTTTCAATGTCACTCATTGTAACTGGGGTGTTTAGAATTTTTATATCTTCTTCATTTAACTTTGGCAATTTGTATGTATCTAGGAATCTGTCCATTTCTTCTGTGTTTTCCATTTTATTAGAGTACAGGTTCTCAAAGTAGGTATTGATGATCCTCTGGATTTCTGCTGGATCTGTTGTGACTTCAACTTTTTCATTCTTAATTGCATGGATCTGAGTCTTTTCTTTCCTTTTTTTTTTTCTTTGGTACCGGGGATTAAACTTGGAACCTTGCACTTGTGAGGCAGGTGGCAGAACCACGGAGCTAAATCCCTGGGCCACTTTCCTTTTTTTGATAAGGTTGGCTAAAGGTTTATCGATTTTATTTATTCTTTCAAAAAACCAACTCTTTGATTCATTGATTTTTTTTTTGTTCATTCTCTTAGTCTCCATTGCATTGATTTCTACTCTGATCTTTATAATTTCCTGTCTTGTACGAGCGTTGGGTTTGTTATGCTCTTCTTTTTCTAGGAGCTTGAGGTTCAGCATCAAGTTATTTGCACTTTCTCTGTTTTCCTAATATGGGCATTTACTCCTATGAATTTCCCGTATAGAACTGCTTTCATTGTGTCCCGTAGATTCCTGTATGTTGTACTGGCATTATCATTTACTTGTAGAAACTGTCTAATTTCTTCTTTAATTTCCTCTGTGACCCATTGGTTGTTCAGGAGAGTGTTATCCAATTTACATGTGTTTGTGGCAGTTTTGCCGTTTCTTATGCTATTGATCTCCAATTTTATTGCACTATGATTTGATAATATATAGGGGCTAACTTCAATTCTTTTACATTTATTTAGAAATGTCCTATGAGCTACTATGTGGTCTATTTTGGAGAATGACTCGTGTGCAGCTGAAAAGAATGACTATTCTGATTTTGTGAGGTACTCTGTAAACATCTGTTAAGTCCATTTGTTCAATAGCTTGGTTCAGTTCTAGAATTTCATTATTTTTTGTCTAGACGATCTATTTGTGATAGTGGGGTATTGAGGTCCCCCACTACCCTTGTATTAGTTCTTATTCAGTTTTTCATGTCCATTAATATTTGTTTTGTATAGTAGGGGCATTCATATTTGGTGCATATATATGATTGTCATCTCTTCCTCTTGTATTGTTCCCTTCACAAGGATGTAGTGACTATCTTTGTCTCTCTTAGTTTTGGTTTGAAATCTACTTTGTCTGAAAATAAGATTGCTGCCCCTGCTTTTTTCTGGGTTACTGTCCCATTGAGTACTGTTTTCTATCCTTTTACTTTCAGTCTATGAATTTCTTATTGAGTTAGGTGTGCTTCTTGTATACAGCATATTGTTGGATTTTCCTTCTTAATCCATTCTGCCAGTCTATTTCTTTTGATTGGTGAATTGAAGCCATTAACATTGATGGTTATAATTGATTGATATTGACTCATCCTTGTCATGATGTTTTACTGTTGTTGGCTCATTTTTTATTTTTCCCCCTTTCCCTTTAGTTTCTTGCCTTGCCTGGTGGCTTCCCTCTGTTGGGCCTTCATTGTCTTTTTCTAGGATATTGTTTAGAATTGTTTGGAGTGCTTGTTTGGTGTTTATGAAATTTCTTGGGTGTCTTTGTCACAGAAGTATCTAATTTCCCCATTGATTTTGAAAGATAATTTTGCAGGATGCAACAGTCTAGGTTGGAAGTTATTTTATTTCAGGGCTTTAAATACTTCACTCCAGGCTCTCCTTTACTTGAGGGTTTGTGTTGAGAAGTCTGCTGTGATTCTGATGGGCTTTTGTGATTTTTTTTTTTCTCTGCGTGTAGAATTTTGTTCTTCTGTTGGATTCCTGGGATCTTGACTATTATATGTCTAGGTGTAGATTTTTTTTGATTGTGGCTAGTTGGAAGTCCTATATGCCTCACTTATCTGTATGTCCAATTCTCTACCTCTGTCTGGGAAGTTTTCTACTATTACTTCTGTGAAGTTTTTTTTTTTTTATTTTATGTCATTTGTACTTTCTCCTGCTTTTTCATGGACTCCTATCAGTCTTATGCTATTCTTCTTTGCATCATCTAGCAGCTGCTGGATTGATTTCTTGTGGTCCCTTACTATTTTTAAGAAATCTGTTTTCATGGTTACTAACCGCAATCCTGTCTATATCTGATATTCTATTTTCACATTCGCTCAATCTGCTGTGAATACTTTCGATGGAGTTTTAAATCTCCTGGACATCTGTTTGAATGTGTTTTATGGATTCCATTTCTTTCCTATGCTGGGCATTCATGGCTTTCAGCATGTTTCTAAGCTCAACTTTTTTTTGATGTTTGTGTTGTAGAGCTTCTAATCGTGTCTTTCACTCTGCTCACCATCTCTGTAGTTATCTGGGAAATTATTTGTTTTGAATTTTTCTAGAGCCTCATTCATCTGTTTTGTTACTTCCTGTGCTAACAGTTCAGGGTGTCCAGGTGGTTGATTATCAATACTTTTCCACCTCATTTCCCCCAGAATTTGCATTTGGTGGGGTGGAAGTCTGGGTTTGTGCCTCGTTTAAATGTCTTCTCATTTTTGTCTTTGGTACTGTCCTTGGTTTAATTCCTGGGTTGAAACTTTGAAATTGCTTATTTTTGTGTTGCTTGTATTTAGAACCCTTATGGAATGATTGCTTCTCAGAGCTGTCTTCCAGATATAGCTGGTCTTTAGGATTTGAGTCTTTAATGACTCTGAAGCTGTCTCATTTTCATTATACCAGGAAGGACAACTGATTAGATCAATCACAACACCTTAGCCCAAGTGATACAGTCAGCAACACCATAGCATCAAGCACAGCTTAGAAAATGACAATTTGTGGTAGTTATTAATCTATCACTTTTAACTGTTTGAATTAAATCAAAATCGAGGACCAGCCCAACATATGTTTATAGTGAATAAACTCTTCCATATAGCAACTTTACCATTTGGGATGGGGAGTTAGAAGGAGTTGGGGAGGGAGGAATAGGTAGAAGGATAAGGAAAGTTTAGCAGTGAAGCCAGAGGACACAGCAAGATCACGCAAACTCTTAAGAAACTTGAAAACAAGAGAAAAAGACAGAAAGAACAAAGATGAGAACAGAACAACCTAATAGCAACAGGGAGGCTAGAAACTGTATTTACTGTTTTTTAATGACAATCAAGAAAAGGAAAAAGAGGAGAAAAATAAAGAAATACAAATTAGGGCCAGAATAGGAACAAAAAGGGAGATGAAGAACAATGTGGGACATCATGAGAATGGGGGGGGGGGGGAGGAAAAGAGAAAAGAAAAAAGAAAAATTTGAAAAGAGTAGAAAAAAATTAAAAGAGCAAAGAAAAATTTTAAAATAACAAAACATAAAAATGAAGGGCCTCCTTCAGGGTATATGTCTCTGCAGTCACAACAGAGAATGTGGGCAGCAGTGTGCAGATATAAGTCAATGAGTCTCAGCAAGCTAGTAGCAGAGCTGTGAGATTCAGGCAGATTTCTGGCTGCAAGTCCCAAGTTGAGCTCCCTGTCCTCCTGCAGGGTTGAACTCTGCAAGGTTCTACTGCAGGTTCCAGCTGCCCTTCCCCTGAAGATAGTCCAGGTTCCGATTGGAGGTGATGATCCCTCCAACTTACCACATACAGTGGTCTGGTGTGCCTTTATTGCAGATTCTTTTCACTTTTCCAGTGGGCTTCAATTTCCATCAAGGAGCCTGAGAGAGGCCCTCTTTCTGTTCACTTCTGCACTGTCTTCTGGAGCTCAGGACAATGGCCTTTATGACCCCCTGTGCCTCTATAGTGTGGAACCAGGTACTGGCACAGCCAGGAGGCCAGAGGTAGAGTGGGGGCTGCAGTGCTAAGCTGGTCACTGGGGGGCAGGGCGTGGGTGGGAGCCCTGCTCCTTGAGTCCGAGGCTTAACCATCCACTTGCTGGTCCTTCATCATTTATTTTGAGACAAGGTCTCACTAACTTGCCCAAAGCAGCCTTAAACTTATGATCCTTCTGCCTGAGCCTTCCAGGAAGCTGGCATTACAGGTGTGTACCATTGCTCCCAGCACAGATGTCAGCTTTTATTATTGCTGTCATTAGGCAGCCCTGTAACAGTTGATTTCTAAAGCAGACACCACAAACCCAGCCCCTGGACTCCACTGAGTTGACTGTGTTTCATTTGTCCTCCTATTATGTACATATTTTTTTGAGACAGGGTCTCACAAAGCAATGCAGTTTGAGCTTGATTCTCTATGTAAGTCAAGCTGCCCTTGAATTCATAATCTCCCTGCCTCAGCCTCCTGAGGGCTGGGATTGCAGTGAGTGCCACCACAGCTGGCTGACATATTTCTGTTAAAGTTCTGACTTAGTTGCCAGCACGTATTCAGAGACATCACATAAATACTGAGATTTGCATTCCAGAACCATGGGGAGCCTAGGCTCATCTGCAAGGGGTAACACTCAGCAGAAGCTGGTGGAAACAACATGGGTTCTCTGGCTTACCAGTCCCCACCATTCCCTAGTGCTCTCCTCACCTCGGGGCTGCTGCCTCTTTCTGAGCACTGTGGGTCAGAGACTGTTGCTTGCATTCGCTGACTCTGGTTTTCCTGGTGGCCTCCTGTGACACAGAGGTAAATCCCAGCTGGCACCTTTCTCAGCTCCTGTGGCTGCGCGTCACTCACATGGAACTGCTTGATATGCTCCTGCCCCTCACAGTGTACCTGCAAGGGCCTGGAAGGTGCAAAGTTCTACATCCCTGCCAGGGCCAAGAGCAGCACAGGTGCTCAGGCTGAAAACAATGCCTGATAGTCATCACCTCCTAATCCTTCATGCAACCCTTGGGAAGGAAAACTCGTTTAAGGTGGTTTTACGGTCTGGACCTTAAATGTCCCGTAAAGGCCCATGTGTTGAAGGCTCGCCAACAAGCCCTGGCATTAAGGGGAGGCTGCGAACCCTTTAGGAGTGCAGCCTAACGAAGGCAGTTGGGTCATGTGGGTGCCCTTGAATGAGATATGAGGATCCCGGCCCTTTCCCTGCTGTTTGTTTCCTGGCTCACAGGAAGGGGAAGTTTCCTCTGCCACATGTGTCAGTCAGCTAGGAAATACCCAATCTAGGTGCTGAGCACAATGAAATGTCAGGGCTGGGCTTCACAGCCAGCTTCTGAAGAAAGAGCCTCACTCAAAACTATGACATGTTGGGCACCATTGGCCAGTGTGCCTTTGCCAGGGTCCTGCTGGCAGAACATCTTGCCACTGGGACATCCATGGCCATTAAAGTGCTGCAAAAAGAGAAAATGAGACCTGTCTTCATTACAGCTGAGGGTGGGCTCTTAAGGGAGCTACAGCACCCATCGTCATCCAAATGCTGGAGGTCTTTGAGACCCATAAACCACATCTTATAGAAGAAGCTGAGCTTTCAGAAGACCTGAGGCAGTACGTCTGGGGGCCACTGATATGATCAGAGGAGGCCCGGAGATAATTCCTCCAGAATTATTCCACCATGTAGCACTGCCACGGCCAGGGTTTTATCCACAGAGACCTCAATCAAACCTGACAACATCTTATTGGACTCCCAAGGAAATACAAGATCACTGACTTTGGCTTGGAAAAGAAGTTCGTTCCCAGGTAGAATGTGACCTTGTGTGGCTGCACAGCAAGGTATGCTGGCCCCAAATGATCTCAGCACTATCCTGTTCGAGTTAGTTGTGCACCACACCCCTTTCTACAGGAAGGGCTGGCTTCTAGTGCAGAACCAGTCAGGCAGATACTCCTGTCCTCCCTCCCTCCCTCCTCACCTACAAATCATCATTTGAAAGCTTCTCACCCACAACTCCACAAAGCAGCCAACACTAAAGCAAGTTTTGCAGTACTCATGGCTCTGCTTAAACATACCTTCTCCTAATCCTCCTCCTGAGCCTCTTCCCAAGCAAGCACAGGAAGACTGCAATCCTGGTCGACTAGGACTGACCCACTAAAAATCATAGAATCATAGAAATCCTGAGGGTCAGGAAGTAGGAGCACCAGGCCATGTTTTTTGCTCCTGGAACAAGGCAGTTAAGCTGAAAATTCAGGGTAAACCGGAGAATAAGGAAGTGGTGCCATCATCTGCCCCAGATCCTGCACCCTCACCTCTCCGAAGAAGGCCAGTGAGCCTGCCATTTGCTTCCTGTATTGACCTCTTCCTCCCTGGGGTGAAGCCCCTAGGACTGCAGGGTGGCAGAGGCTTCCTGTCTTCCATTTATTATCTGCAGGAACCCCCACCCCCACCCCATGGCCTGCCTGGCCAGCCCTGAAGCATCTGCTCCAGCTTCAGTACCACCTTATTATCCCCTGCCTGCAATGGATGGCAGATCTGGAAGGTGGTGAAGAGGAAGACCACAGCCTGCCTGCTGCTCCTGCCTGCTGGCCTGGAAGAAGCCCCAGGATCACAGAAACAAGGTGGTGCCAATTAAGCAGTGGAAAGCAGAGACCCAGACAACCTGGGCAGCGGTGCTTCCTGCTGTCATCTGTCTTGATGCCATTTTCAACTGCCATGTCTTAACTTTATGGGGAGGAAAGTGAGGGTCCCTGGTAAAAGAGTTTCAGATGGATAGGAGGAGTGGGCTAGGAGATCTACTGCAGAGGAGGCTGTGGAGACAGCAGCCAGGTATAATGTCTGGTATGTTTCCAAGTAAGCGTCCATTTCCCATTTCTCCTTGCACTTGCACTGGAGATCTTTGAGAAGACACCTAGTCGTGGATGGAGGTGGACTTCCTAGTAATGGACAACTGGCCAGGTGTGCTTAATCACTTTGTGAGGAAGCTGGATAGCACACACTGTGGTAGGCCTGACCCATTTGGTCCAGGTGCTTCTGTCAGGAACAAAGACGAGTCCAAAGTGCCACAGGCTTCTCTGACACCTGGAGCCACCAGGAGTCCAGAAGAGCCTGTGATACTTCCCTCTTCTGCCCCATCCAGGGTCCTTCTGTCTGGAGAGCAAAGCCGAAGTGCATCACCTTCCAGCTCTTCGTCTAGTGGAGCAGGAGGGGTAAGGAGCGGGGAAGGTGCGCTGCACCCTGAGAGAAGAGACTGAGTGCACTGCTCCTGGAAGGCTGCGGGCCTCAGGGGCTGAGATCCAGTGGAGGGAGGAGCAGGAGGAGGGTGGGGTGACTGAACCAACTTGTGTTCCTCTGTCCAAACCGCACGGCTCTGGCCAAACTTCGACTGCAGAGCACGCAGCGCGGAGCTCACTCCCACAGGCTGCCAGAGCCCAGCTTCTCGCCGACTGCTGCGTGGAGACTGCAGCTCTGCATCTGGGTCTCCCTGGGCCTCCCGACAGGACCGCTCCCCTCTCAGGGACAGAGCGAAGAGCTTCTACGCTGCCTGGCCGGGCAGAGAACCTGCCGCATCATCTGCAAGCTTCAACCTGCGGAAACCCGGAAAGGTCGCTTCCTAATTTCTTCCCGAGGAGCCAAGCCGTCGGGCCAGCCCTTCGCGAGGCCGGACGAGAACCGGGCCGGAAACGACTCCTGGCCCGGGGCCTGCGTTCAAATGCTGGCTCTGGGTTTTACTCAATCTCTCCGCGCCTCGCTTCCTCGTCCGCCGCCGCCTGCTCGCTCCTCGCCCCGAGGTACCAGGCGCCCAGGCGACTCGGGTCCCGACGCCGAGCCTTCTGCGCTGCCGCCCATGCGCTGCCTGAGCCCGGACCGGCTCTCACGTCTGTCCAGAGACTCCTGGGCGCCTCCCACCCACCGAGGAGAGGCCGGAAACGGGCCCTTTGCTCGACTCCTGCTCCGCCCAGAGTGTTGGGGAAGCGGCAGCGACGCCTCAACACGGAGACCTCGCCACCAACGCGGGCTCCGCCCCTAACGGACCGACGTCAGCGGAGGGACGCAGAGGACGGCGGCGCATGCGCAGGCCAGGCGGAAGGTAACCGTCCGCTTGTATCACAATCGGTGGCCAAAACTCAGTCACCATCGCCAGAGTTTGGAAAGACAGCCTTGACAGAAACAGAAAAGGTGACTTCTGGAGCCGTGTCTACTAGGGAATTATACCCGGCAGGACCTGTGCAAATCAGCAAACGGAAAACAAAGAAGATGAAGTAGAAGCCAACCCTAGAGAACCTCTGGACGCCTTTATAATACTGTGGTTCTGGCTTTTCAAAAATCATTTTGTGGCAAAAGTTTGCTTTCTGTTTTATTCCTCTTCGGAAACCTACAGCCAAACAATGTATTCATTTTTCTTCGTGGCTGTTGTTTTTTGAGACAGGGTCTATTAGTTTGGGCTGGCCTTGAACTTGCTACCTAACTCAGGCTGCTCTCGAACTCACGGCGATCTTCTTGCCTCAGCCTCCCACGTGCTGGGATTGCAGACATGTGCCACCATGCCCGGGTCAGAATGCCTTTTAATAACACATTTGTATTCTTCCTACGTAACCAAACCACACAAAAATTACAAAGAGAATTGGAAGAAAGTAATTTGGTTTAGACTAGCAGTTAGCATGAACTTCAGAATGGGTTCCAGGATTTTCAGAATTTTGGGACTAGGTATGAAAAACAGAGATCTAAAAATTGCCCCCTCAGAGACAATCTAGTTTCTTTATTTCACACCTCTGAATTCACAAGTATTAGTTATAAGTATATGCAATGTAATTTCTAAAAGTAACTTTCACAATCAAATATTATTTCCTATCATTTCTATTTTAGTCAGCTGTCCATTTCTCTGACCAAGCACCTGAAGTAAGCAACTTAGAAGGAAGCATTTATTTTGGTTCCGTTGCAGAGGCCAGGAGTTCAAGTCTTGTTTGGGTGACATAATGAGACCCAGTCTGTTTTAAAAAAACAGAAAAAGAAAAATCAATTTTAATTTTATGAGGATGAACTATCTATTGATTATCTAATATAGGACCTCCAAATGATATTGGGGAAATAATATAATGCCCAACCTGCTAGATGTCAGATACAGTGAGTTCATGTTCCCCAAAACTGAAGAATGAATTCTAAGGAACAACGGAAGTTAAAAGTAGGGAATATTTATGGAGAGGGAGAGATTTTAGTTCCTGAGAGATAGCGGGCTCGAGTGGGTTGCCCATTTCACAGAGGAAGTTTTATAGAACAAAAGCACGGGGTGAGTACAACCTTCGGATAAAATCATGATCAACCAACAGGATTACAAGTATAGCCCTTTAGGTAATGTTGATGCAATGGGGAAGTGAGTCATGTATCAAGTGTGCAAGGAAAGAACAAAGAACTTTTTAAGGAAAGGATGGATCTGGAGGTCTTGGTCACCCACCAAGGTGACTAATGTCTATCTACACTTTATTGGACCAGGTGTTACCTCTTACCCTTGGGGAAGTATGTAGATCTGGTCATTCATCTTTATCTTGAGGCCTGGCTTCCAACAGAGGCACCTTTAGCCACGGTTGTAATGTGTTTGCATCTTTTGCACTGATGCAAGAGCCTGGCCCTATCTGACTGCCTACAATATTTCTACCTAACTTAGCTGTCTATAATATGATTTGTGTGTTCTATTTCATGTACCACTTAGTTCAGTGCCCTTGGTCATGTGATCAGGTCTGTTGTAATAAACAAGACAATCTGTTTTCTTACCTGTAGAATTAACATTCAACTTTATAGTTATCAAGTGACTACAACTGTAAATCCAAAAGTACTTGGCCATACAAGTAACTCATTTGTTCTTCTCTCCTTTTTTTGGTGCTAGAGATTAAACCGAGGGCCCCTATATGCTACACACATGCTTTATCACTGAGCTACTCCCCCAGCTCTGCTTTTATTTTAAATGAACTTGGTTGATCTGAGAAGCAGGACATTTAAACAAAACACCTGAGTGAGTTCCCTCAATATAGGAAGATGTAAAACAAAACCTACAAAATAGGTTGACATGCCATTGGTCCCAGCACAGAGTAGGAGGCTTCTGGGCCAACTTACCACTGCTCCCAGCACAGAGGAGGTGAGCCACACGGGTGCCATTAGCGACCCCCAACCTGGCGAAATGAGAAGACACATAAGCCTCAAAACCAGACTTCCAGATCACCTACAGCAACCCCAAAGGGAAAGGACATGGAAGACTGATATATTCAACTGATATACTCCCTGAACTGGCAACAAGAGGATCTGGAAAAAATGAAATCAGAAATAATTTCTTAGATAACAGCAGAGATTGTGCCCATAGTGCAAGATAAGATTAATAAATCTAGAGAGGACACAGATTAAAAAAAAATACAGGAACTGAGGAACATGATGGAATCCCAACACAGGAAACAAATGGAATCCATAAAACAGATGCAAAGAGATTTCCAGGAGATTAAAAACTCCATTGAAAGTATATGCAGCAGAATGAGCCAATGTGAGGACAGAATTTCAGATATAGAAGATAAGATTGCAATTAGTGACCAGGGAAAGAAAAATTACTTTAAAATTGTAAGGGACCACGAGAAATCAATCCAGAAGCTGCTGGACAATGCACAGAAGAATAACATAAGACTGATCAGAGTCAGTGAAGAAACGAGAGATTGCAGACAACATAAAAAAAACTGTTCACAGAAATGATGGCAGAAAACTTCCCAAGCAGGGAAAAAGAACTTCACATACAGATAAGTGAGGCATATAGAACTCCAACTAGCCTTGATAAAAAAATATGCCTACAAATAGGCATATAATTGTTAAGATTCCAAAAACTTAACAGAAGAACAAAGTTCTACAAGCAGTTAGAGAAGAGAAACAAATCATATACAAAGGAAAGCCCATCAGAATCACAGCAGACTTCTCAATGCAAACACTCAAGGCAATAAAAGTTTGGAATGACATATTCCAAGCCCTCAAGGAAAACAGCCTCCAACCCAGATTGCTGTACCCTGCAAAACTATCTTTCAAAATTGATGGAGAAATAAGATACTTTCATGACAAAGAGCACCTTAGGAACTTCATGAATACCAAACCAGCACTCCAAAAAACTTTAGACAATATCCTAGGAAAAGACAATGAGGATCACAACCCCAGGAAGCACAGCAGAATGAATCCATTGGGCACGACAAGAAATTAAATGTAAAGGGGGAGAATCCAACAAAAAGAAAAGGTCATGACAATGATAAGTCAATATGTATCAGTTATAACCATCAATGTTAATGGTCTCAACTCATCAATCAAAAGAAATAGACTGTCAGAATGGGTCAAGAAGCAAGATCCAACAATAGCATGCCTTCAAGAAACACACTTCATTCAAAATAAACTCATAGATTGAAAGTTAAAGGGTGGAAAACAATACTCCATGTGACAGGAACCCGAAAAAAAGCAGGAGTAGCTATCCTCTTTGCAGATCAAGTGGATTTGAAACCAACACTGATTAAGAGACACAAAGAAGGACACTACATCCTTGTAAAGGAAACAATCCAAGAAGAAGAGATGACAATCATAAATATCTATGCACCAAATACTAGTGTGCCCAACTATATAAAACAAATACTAACGGACATGAAAATCATATAAGCACTAATACAACAGTAGTGGGGGACCTCAATACCGCACTGTTACAAATAGATAGAACAACTAGACAAAAAACAAGTAATGAAATACTAGAACTCAATCAAACTCTTGAACAAATGAACTTAACAGATGTTTACAGAGTGTTCCACCCCACAAAATCAGAATGCACATTCTTTTCAGCTGCACAAGGGTCCTTCTCCAAAATAGACCACATACTCACTCATAGAACATATTTAATTAAGTGCAAAGGCATTGAAGTTATCCCCTGTATAGTATTAGACCATAGTGCGATGAAATTGGAGATCAATAGTAAAAGAAACCACAAAAATTTCATAAACACATGGAAATTGAACAACACACTTCTGAATAACCAATGAGTCGCAGAGGAAATTGAAGAAAACAGACAGTTCCTTCAATTAAATGACAATGACAATACAACATATCGGAATCTATGGGACACAGTGAAAGCAGTCTTATGAGGGAAATTCATAGCAGTGAATACTCATATTAGGAAAACAGAGTGAGCCCAATTACACAACCTGATGCTGAACCTCAAGCTTCTGGAAAAAGAAGAGCAGGACAAACCCAAAGCTCATACAAGGGAGGAAATTATTAAGATCAGAGCAGAAATCAATGCAATGGTGACTAAGAGAATGATACAAAAAATCAATGAAGCCAAGAGTTGGTTCTCCAAAAGAAAAATCAAAATTGACAAACCCTTAGCGAACCTTGTCAGAAAAAGGAAAGAAAAGGCCCAAATCCATGTAATTAGGAATGAAAAGGGTGAAATTACAACAGACCCAGCAGATATTCAGAGGATCATCAACACCTACGTCCAGAACCTATATGCTAATAAGATGGAAAACACAGAAGAAATGGACAGATTCCTAGATATGTATGAATTTCCAAAGTTGAACAAAGAAGACCTAAAAATTCTAAATGACCCAATATCAATCAATGAAATTGAAAATGTAATTAAAACCTTACCCACTAAGAAAAGCCTGGGTCCTGATAGCTTCACTGCTGAATTCTACAAGACATTTAGAGAGGAACTGCTGCCACTACTCTTTAAACTCTTTAATGAAATTGAAAAGAAAGCAATACTCCCAAATTCATTCCTGGAAGCAACCATCACCTTGATCCCCAAAGCAGAGCAAAGCCCAACCGAAAGACAGAACTATAGGTCAATCTCACTAATGAACATACATGCAAAAATCCTTAATAAGATACTGACAAATAGAATGCAGAAGATCATCAAGAAGATCATACACTCTGACCAAGTGGGATTCATCCCAGGGATGAGGGATGGTTCAACAAACACAAATCAATCAATGTAATACACTATGTCAATAGAGCCAAGGACAAAAACCATATGATCACCTCAATAGATGCATAAAAAGCATTTGACAAAATCCAACATGCATTTATGATAAAAACCCTACAAAAAATTGGAATAGATGGTCTCTACCTCAATCTGATAAAGCCATCTATGAAAAACCAACAGCCAATATCATACTAAATGGTCAAAAACTGAAATCCTTCACACTAAAATCAGGAACAAGACAAGGCTGTCCACTATCACCACTCCTGTTCAATACAGTTTTGGAAACATTACCCACAGCAATTCGACAAGAGAAAGAAAGAAGAATAAGGATAGGAAATGAAGAAGTCAAATTGTCGTTATTTGCAGATGACATGATACTCTATATAGAAGACCCCAAGAATGCCATGAAAAGTCTTCTAGACTTAATAAGTAAATTCAGTAGAGTGGCTGGATACAAGGTCAACACACAAAAATCAATAGCTTTCCTCTACATGAACAATAGACTCACTGAGAAAGAAATAAGGCAAAAATTCCTTTCACAATAGCATCCAAAAAACTGAAAAACCTAGGAATCAACCTAATGAGAGAAATCAAAGACCTCTTCTCTGAAAACTATAGCACTCTGAAAAGAGAGATTGAAGAGGATATCAGAAAATGGAAAGACATCCCCTGCTCCTGGGTAGGAAGGATCAACATAGTGAAAATGGCCATACTTCCAAAACTGCTATATAGCTTCAATGCGATCCCAATTGAAATCCCAGCAGCATACTTCATAGACCTTGAGGAAACAATCCAAAAATTCATTTGGAACAAGAAGAGACCCAGAGTAGCAAAAGCAGTTCTAGGTCACAGACATGACAGGGGTTATTATAACCCCCAACTTGAAACTATACTACCAAGCTACTTGGATAAAAACAGCATAGTACTGGCAATGAAACAGACCTGAGGATCAGTGGAACAGATTAGAAGATGCAGAAACAACTCCAGACACACTCAGCCACCTCATCTTTGACAAAGCAGCCAAACACCCTCACTGGAGGAAAGATAGCCTCTTTTGTAAATGGTGCTGGAAAAATTGGGTTTCAATTTGCCAAAGACTAAAACTAGACCTATATCTCTCACCATGCACTAAACTAAAATCTAAATGGATTAAAGATCTAAATATTAAAACAGAAACACTAAACCGGCTGGAAGAGGGTTTAGGAAGAACTCTTGAATACATTGGTGTAGGAAAAGATTTTATGAACAAAACCTCAGTTGCCTGTTAACCAGCACAAACAATCAACAAGTGGAATCTCTTCTTACTAAAAAGCTTCTGCAGAGCAATAGAAACCGCCAATAGTTTGAAGAGACAACCTGCAATGTGGGAAAAAATTTTCACCTGCTGTTCCTCAGACAAAGTTCTACTATCTAGAATCTATAAAGAACTTAAAAAAACCAGACCTCCCAGATTTGAAGACCCAATCCAGAAATGGGCATCTGAAATGTACAGACATTTCTCAAAGAAGTAGAAACAGCAAATAAACATATGAAAAATGTTCAACATCACTGGTCATTCAGCAAATGAAAACAACACTGAGATTTCACCTCACCCCAGAAAGAATGGCTGCTATCATGAAATCAACCAATAACAAATGCTGGCAGGGCTTTGGGGAAAGAGGAACCCTCCTTAATTTTTGGTGAGAGTGCACAGTGGTGAAACTATTGTGGAAATCAGTATGGAGATACCTCAAAGAACTAGGACTGGAAGTCCCTTTTGATGCAGCTATTCCCCTGCTGGATATCTTCCCCAAAGAGTTAAAAGAAACATACCACAGTGATGTATGTGCACCCATGTTCATAGCAGCACAATTTGTGATATCTAAATCTTGGAAACAGCCCAAATGTCCAGCCATCAAAGACTGGATATCGACAATGTGGTTTTTGAAATAAAAATGGAGTATTGCTGAGCCATAAAAAATGAAAAATTAGAGACAATTATAGCTAAATGCATGCACATTGAAGTGATACTCTTAAATGAAATAAATAGGACACATGTGCAAATACTGAATAGTTTTTCTAGGTGAGAAACAAAGTGTAAATAAGGACTAAAAGGTATAATAGAAAATGTGAAATAGGAAGAAAAGGGGCAAAGGGGAAGTGGGAGGGGTAGGGGAAAGGAAAGAAGGGAATGGAATTAATATGAGGAAAGGAAAAAATGAAACAAAGTCTTTGTAAATAGGGAGGGATGGAGGGGTTGAAGGGAGGGCAGGGGAAGGGGGGAAAAATAAGAACCAAGAGATTATGTAAAGGTGCAAATTTCCAATGATGAATGTCATTAAATTTTACACCTAAAATGTACCAATAAAATAAAATTTTTTTAAAAACCTATAAAATAAACGTAAGCAACTCAAACAGTTCTGTTGTTCATTTCACATCTCATTTGATCCCTCTGTCAGTTGAGCAGAGAGCTCATTCCTCCAGGGACCCTGGTGTGTACATTTGTTCATTTACTGAGACTTCCTTCAAGGCTGGCACTGACAATTCCATATCCTAAATGCTTCTGGAAGCATTCGCTCAGATGAGGCCTGCGTGATCTTTACATTGCACTGTGGCCTTCTCCTAACACCTCTGTTCCCGTTCTCCTCCTGCCCCTCATGTTCATCCTAACATTTACAAATACCTGCCCCAATGCAAACATGACCAAGAACCACTCCTCAAGCATTGAAATCCAAGCATCATAAGGTTGCAAATAATCCTTTAATAGTCTGACCTCTGCCTTTCCTTCTTTAGTCCTTTCCTATTTGTGCCCTTTCCCTGGCATTACCAAACTGCTGGTGATGTTCTCCTCACCAATCCCTGTGTCTGTAGACAAGTACAGGTAGGCAGTGCCAGTCTCCTCTTCCTCTTGTGCTGCTGTTTGTCATGTTCTCGCCCTTTGCTGCCCTCCATCTCGCTGACCTCACTCTTAAGTCTCAGCTCCAGCATTCCCTCTAGAAAAGCCATTCCTGACACCTTGGTTGACACTCTTAAAACCCCAGTGCATTGCACTTAGAGGAAATCAATGAATGATTATTGAATAAAACAGCCTTCTTATGCGAGGATGATTTAAATGTAACAATTCTAATCAAAGCCCAAGAAAAAAAAATTGGAATTTTACAATTTATATAGAAATGTAAGCCATAGAATAGTCAAAACAATCTTGAAAAATATTGAGATAACATACCCTACAGTGTTTCCAGAATTATCATAAAGTAATTAATAATAGTAATTAATATAATAGTATTAATATTAATTAATGCCATAATATTGCACAATAGACAAAACCGGAACAAAATAGAGATCCACACATATTCAGGAAAGTGATTTTCAGCAGCATCAATGCACTTCAATGGGGAAAGAAAACTTGTTCAATGAATGGAAACAGAAAAGCTCCTATCATTGCAAGACAAAAATCACCCATGATCCCTGCCTTGAGCCATTCCTGAAATGTAGTTTTAACTGGATGACAGACCTTGTACCATGGATCTGTACCACTCATGCCCCTTTCAAAACTTCTGCTTCCAGGCAAGGTGAAGTAACAGGGATTACGTTTGTCCTCCTTTAGGGAACAAGCTTTTAAAAATCAGACAAAATACACAAAACAATGAGGACTCAGAAGTCGCCATCCATAAACCAGAAAGTGAAACCCCACTAGACCCTGATGCGCCCTGATCTTGGGCTTCTCAGTTCCAGAGATGTCAGAAAGAAATTTCTGTCCTTATAAGCCGCCCAGTGCATGGTATTTTGTTAAAGCACCCACGTGGACTAAGACAGATGAGGACACAATTGTGTGCAACTGTAAATACAAAAGCACAAATAGAATAAAAGCAAAAGGATGGAAAAGCCAGGTCATATTAATACTACAGCAAAAGAGAGGCACAGTAGAGATATTAATATTATATGGACTTTAAACCAAAGAATATGGCCGGAGACATAGATTACTTTCTTTCTCTTTTCTTTCTCTCTCTCTCTCTCTCTCTCTCTCTCTCTCTCTCTCTCTCTCTCTCTCTCTTTTTAGACAGGATCTCGCTATGTAGTTCAGTTCAGTTCAGGCTACCCTTGAACTCACCATGTAGCCCAGGCTGGCCTCAAACTCAGAGATCCTCCTGCACCAGCTTCCCGAGAGCTGCGATTATACGTATGCACCACTACGCCTGGCCTCAATTTCATAATGATAAAGGAATCTATTTATCAAGAAAACAAAATAATCCTAAATGTTCATTCACCTGACAGCAGAGCTTCAAACTATATGAAACAGAAACTAATAGAAGCCAGGTGTAGTGGCACATACCTATAATCCTAGCACTTTGGAGGCTGAGGCAGGAGGAATTCCGTGAGTTTGAGGCCAGCCTGGGCTACAGAGTGAGTTTAAAACCAGCCTAAACTACATAGTGAGACCTTGTCTCAAAAACCAAAACCAAAGCCAAACAGAAAAAGAAACTGGTAGAATGGTGCACTAAAGTCAGAGACGCCAATTGCTCTTCAATGGCTGACAGAGGGAGGAGACAGAATACCAAAGGTTGGAGAAGCCTGGAACAACACCATGAACCAGTCTGACCCAGTGGAGACTTGTGAGACACTCCATCCAACAACACAAGGATCTTTTTCAGTCCACACGGACTCCTTACCACGAAGGAATGTGTTCCGTGACATAGAACAAGTCTCAATAAATGGGAAAGGGTTCAAGCCATACAGAGTTGTTCTCACATCTTAAATTAATTATATGAGAAATCAGTAATACGAAGAAATCTGGAAACCCCACAAATATCTGGAAAAAAACCCTAGAGTAGGTCTAGGAAAAAAGCAAAAAAAAAAACATATTTCAAGTGGAATGAAATCACAACACACAGAAAGTTATGAGATGCAGGCGAAGGAAGTTCTTCCAGCAGCACTGAAGGCCTAGATCAGGAGAGGAGGTCTTGGGTCAGTGTGCGCAATTTGCACCCGGAGTCAATGAACGCCGGAACCAGAAGTTACTAGGAAGGAGAAGTCACAGCCGGCAGAAACCCGCGAAGAAGACCCGGGGCCCTCGCGGCCGCGGGGTGGCAGCAGAGCCAGAGCGAGGAAGAAGCCTCGAGGAGGGAAGAAGGCGGGTGTGGGAAGCGGCCGGGCCGGGGCGGGGCGGAGCGGACCTGCGGCTCCCGGGGCGGGGCGGGCGGCTGGCGTGGGTCGGCCGCGCTGTCCCGGCTCCCGGAGCCTGAGCTCGCGGCGCCTCCCCCGCTCCTGCGCAGCTGCCTGGGGTTTTTCTGGGCTGGTGTTTCTTTTCCCTTCTATTTAGTCCTCTTTCTGCGCTCCCTTCGTCTCTCTCTTTTCCCCACAGCCCCTCTCTCTTTTCCTGTCTACGTTCATTTGCATATATACTGTGCAAGTACAGCATATATAGAGTCCTCCAAAAAATGTATACCTACCTCGGGAAAAGAAAAGCTTGCGTAAATATTTTAATACTAACTTTATTGAGACATCATGAGATTACCACAAGTTACTTTTGGCCTCTGCAACAGGAGCTGCTCATGAGCCGTTTATTAGTACCTCGAGCTGCTGCTTGGGGGACCTTCTAAACACGTGCTTAAATGTTTTATGTATACCAATATAAGTAATATTTAGGTATGTAATACTATGCATTATCTCTTCCTGATTGAAACAGCAAGATCATCTTCTATCCCACTAACATTTTGTGTGAGGTTGGAATAATACAGTCCTTAGAAGTCTGATACAAATCTGAACCTAGTGTTTTCTTTATGAGAAGATGTTAAAATGATTACCCTCTAAATTTTATTTCTTCTTGATTCAATTGTAAGAAATCGTATTTTCCTAGTCATTTTCTATTTCATCTTTATTTTTAAATTTATTGACATAAAAATATTCATAACATTCCTTCCTGATCTTTATAGTTTGTACCCTGCTTGAGTTATGAAATGCCCTTTGTCATCCCTAATATTACCATTCGGGTCTTCTCTTTGTGTTGATTAATCTTCCCAGAGGTGGAACTTCTGTATTATTTGTCTTTGTTTTTCATTTCATTAATTTTTATTTTTTATAATATCTTTCTGCTTTATTTGGCTTTGTTGTGATTGTTTCCAATTTCTTAAATTTCACACTTAGCTCATTAATGTCCATCCTTTGTTCTTTTCTAAAAATTATTTAGGGTTTTCTACACGTGCAGCTATCACCATTTCCTACAAGCTTGACACAAAGCTGTTTTTTTTCTGAGAGGATTGAACTCGGGAAACACCGAGCTACATCCCTAGCCCGTTTTATAGTTTTTATTTTGAAATAATGTCTCTAAGTTTCCCAGGCTGGCCTCAAAGTTGCAATCTTCCTGCCTCAGCCTCCCAAGTAGCTGGATTTACAGGGATGCAACAGCTAGCTACCGTGCCTATTACAATGTAAAGTATTTTTATTGTTGTTCAGTTCTAAGTCTTTAAAACATTTGCATTTTGAACATTTGCTTTTTCTGAGTTATTTATAAAAGAATTTACTAATTCCCAAGTTTACCTTTAAATTGTTGACTTTAATTCAATTGTGGTTAAAGAATATGGTTGTACCATGCTGATTCTTTGGAATTCGTTGGAACTTTATGTCTTAACACTTGTTTGCTCTTTTGTAAAGTTCCATGTGTGTTGACAAGAGAGTAAGTCTTAGTTTTCTATGTGTCTGATCAGTTCCAGGTGCTGATTATATTAGTCAAGATATTGTTTCCTAATTATTTTTTATCCCCTGAACTTACCATTGAAAGAGGTGTGCAAAGTCTCCCTAGGCTGGTGGATTTGTCAGCGTCTTCTGAGAATCTAGCAAGTTTTGCTTACATATTTTTGATGCTATCTGAGTTTCCTTAACCTTCAGGATTATTCTACAAGACTTATCCTTAGGTGCTTTCCATTGTTTGTCTTCTGTTACAGGAGTGACTTCAGGTTTCTCTAGAGTGGCACTTACCTGTAATCTTTTATTTTCAATATTCCTATGTCCCTGCTTTTGAAATACGGCACCTATAAACAGAATATTGCCATATTTTTCACAATCATCTCTGGTTATTAGCTAGTGAATTTAGCTCGTAGACATTTATTGTGATTATTGATATACTTGAACTTGTTTCTATCATCATGTTTTTATTTTCATTCTGTTCCATATTTTCCATTTTTTAATTATTCTTTTAAAATTTGATTGATTTTTGTTCACACTGGCCTGTATACACTATTTTCATTTAGTGGTTGTCTTTATAATTTTACCACACAGAATCAACTCACCAAAGTCTAAATTCACCCCAAGCCAAGCAAAACATTTTGCCTTTTTCTTTTCATTTCCTTCAACTTTTGTATTCTTGTTACCAATCTTTTTGTTCTGATCCTTGTGTAACTCTACAATTAAGCTCTGCTCCATATAGATGGTTTTATGTTTACAAACATGCTTACAATTTTACTTGCTCTACATTCCTGTTTGCATTCCAGTAATTCTGAACTTTTCCACCTTCCACAATGCAGGTCTCCTGATACAATTCTGTCAGTATTTTACTACCTTAATTCCAGAAGGATAATATGCTTAACTCTGAGAGGTTATGTTCCTTTAGCATTTTGAAGGTATTCCATTGTGTTATGGTGTCTTGATGGAATTGTCATTGAGAAACTTGTTAGTCACATTGCCAGTTCTTCCTAATTTGCTTTTTCCTATAGCTTCCTTCTCTTTCTGCTTACTTTAGATGTTCTGAAGCTTCATAATAATAGGTTTTATACATGGATTCTTTTTTCTCCTTGGAATACATTGTGCTTCTTAAATCTATGGATTCATTTTTAAAAATCACTTCTAGGAAATTCTCAGCCAAATACTTTTCATTTCTTGCCAAATACTGCTTGCCTGATACCCTTGGTTCCTCCCTCCCTTATAAAGGATGATTAGCTATACAGTGGATCACGTTTCTTTTGAGGGGTCTCACCACGTTACTCAGGTTGGTCTCAAATTCTTGGGTTGCAGCAACCTTTCAACCTCTCCCAAGTAACTGTGGTAGTCCCCTCATTTCTGTCCTCCACGTTTTTTAATGTCTGTGGCAGAAATAGCTATTTATTTAGACTTCTCAGTCTCCCTTGCTCTTAGATTTGTCCTAGGTTCTGGCAAATGTAATGTAAATCATTCTTATGCATAAGAATTTCCCACCTAAAAGCCTAAATGGGTCTGAGGATATAGCTCAGTGGTAGAGTGGGTGCTTAGCATGTATGACACCATGAGTTCAACTTCTCCCACACTAAAAAAACAAAGAAACAGCAATAACGATGATGACGTGAGGGTAACAAAACAGCCTAAATGAATATTAGCAAATTGAGTTCAGTAAAAATGTCTACAGCTTTGTTCCCTCGCTTTGTTACTTACTTCCACTATTACCACTTCAGAGTCCAGGCGGATGGCTTTCAGGTTGTTCCACTTCATTGGCCCCTAGGTTTGTCTTTATTGAGCTGAAAATCTGGGGGGTTGCATCTTGTTTACGTGTCTTCTCATTTTCCTTTTTTTTTTTTTTTTTTTAGTTTCATTCCTGTGTTGATGCTTATAAATTGCTTATGGAGAGTAGTTGTATTGCCACTATTCAGAATCCTTAGGAAATGACTACTTCTCAGAGGTGTCTTCCAAGTGTAGCTGGCTTTTGTGTTTTGAGTCTGTTGCAAGATCCTACCTCTTCAATTTATTTGGGATAGGAAATTTCTGCCTACTTGGCCCAGCCCTTTGTTCTTTGGCACTGGCCTATAGTATTTTTAAGACCCTTAGGCAATTTCAGTCTTGGCAAACCAGGAAGAACAGCTGATTAGCACAATTGTGTCACCTTGGCTAAAGTAGTACAGTCAGCAATAAGAATAGCATCAAACACAGCCTAGAAAATGATAAACCGTGGTAACTTAAATTTGCCACCTTTACCCATATGAACTAGATTTGTGGTTATATAACAAAATCCAAAATGAACCAGAAAATTGTATCCCATAAATAAGCCCTCAATATGGCAATTTACCTTAGGGAAGAAGGTTTAAAAGGAGTTAGGGGGACAGAGAAATAGAAGAAGAGGAAGAGATTAGAAGCAAGCCTAGAAGACAAAGGAAGATCACACAAACTTTGGGAAACTGGTGAAGGAAACAGGAGGGAAAGAAGGAAGAAATAAAAACAAGAACAGAACACAACAACAAAAAACTAGAAACTGTGTTCACACTCATATAAAAACAAGAACAAACAATCAAGAGAAAACAAAACAAGAACAAAAACCAGAAGAGAGAGAGAAAAAGAAGAAAATAAGGGGGGCGATTTTTAAAAAGTCCAATTCTAGGCATGTCTCTGTTGTCACTGGTAGACAATGTGGGCAGACAGGGTCTAGCTCCAAGTTAATTAATCCTAGCAAGCCAGTTTTAACTTTATGGTGGTGTAGTATATAATCCCAGCAAGCCTGCACCCTTAGTTCCCTTGAAGTTCAGGCTGGTTTCTGTCTTTGAGGCTGGAACTGGATTAGTTGAGCCTGCAGCAGTCCATGTGCCTCCTGCCTCCTGCTTGAACTCAGCACCCTCACCTTTACACTGGTAGCCACTAGATAGAGCCAGCCAGCAGCTGTTCTGAGTTCCAAGTTCAGGTGACCGCTTTCCAAAATGGCTACCGGCCAGTCGCCCTCTCCTGGGTGAAATCTGAACCTGGATAACTCACCATTTACTGTGGTCTGCTGCATCCACTGCTCTGTCCTACTGGTATATTTCTCCATGGAGGCCTCTGGGGTTGCCAGTAGTCACTGTGTCTCTGCAGGTTCAACTCGCCTTTCCCACACTGTGAGTCTGGGCTCAGGAAGAAAATGCCACCCGCCACCTCCTCCTCTTCATTGAAGTCTCTGTCTTTGCTCTCCCCATGGGCTTCAATTCTCTCTTCAGATTATCTCTGGGTCCCAGAGACCCACTTCCCACCTTCTTCTCCTCATGCCACTATATTCCAGTTTTAGGACACCAAATCTCAGAAAGGCTCTTTCTCTGCTACTCAGCACTCTGCCATCTTCCCAGAAGTGAATTCAGTAAAATGTAAAGGCTAATATATTATGATGGAGTGGTGTTTATGCCAGAAAGGCAAGGCCAGTTTTACGTTTAAAAATCTTGTATAATAATTCTTACTCTGATTTAAAATGTATGATTATCTTCATAGATGAAGAAGAATGATAGGAAAAAAACAACCAACCATCTATTCATTATGGAAACTTCCAGAAAATCCCGAATAGAAGAAAGTTTACAATCTAATAATTACTGCATATAATAGACCTACAACTAATATCATATTTAGTGAAGAATTAGTGAAGGTTTTTCCCTTAGTGTGAAATAAGACAAGGATGTATACTTTTAACAATTCCATAAAACATGACCCCAGAAGTCCAATCCAGTATAATTAGGCAATAAAATAAAAGTTTGGAAACCTTGAGGTGAGACTTGTCTTAAAAAGTATAATCTGAATGAACTGCTGAAATTGGAGAAGAATTTTTAGCAAAAAACGCCCTGATTTGCCTATGTGCATAGCTCTTGTGCCTAGAGACATGAAACAAGGAAACGACAGCTAGAGGCCAGAATACTCAGCTACATTTCTGTCCACTTAACAATGAGCAACATGAAGAGGAAATTAAGAAAACAGTTCCACTTGCAATACTATCAAAAAATAAAATTCTTAGGATTACATTGAACCAAGAAAGTGAGAGACTTGCACATTGAAACTGCAAAACATTTCTGAAAGAAAATAAGATACAAGTAAATGGGAAAGTCTGTGGATTGAAAGACTTAACACTGATAAAATGTCAATACCAGCCAAAATGATTCACAGACTCAGTGTCATTACTATCAAAATCCAAATGACTTTTCTGGGGTCAGAAATAGAAGAATTTGTCCTAAAACCCACATGGAGTCTCAAGGGTCCCTGAATAGCCAAAACAATCTTGAGAAAGAAGAATAATGTTAGACAACTTACACTTACTTTTTTCAAAGCTCAGTATAAAACTACTATAATGAAAACAGTATGGTCTGGGCAAAAAGATAGATTGTAAACCAATAAAATAAAATAGCTCAGAAACAGTGTATGAAAATTTTAGTTGTTTTACCTCCTTGTCAACACTGAGTAATGTCAAATTTTAATTTTACCCAGCCCAATTTCTATTCTGTTTAGGTACCACAGATGGGCAGAACCATACAATATTTGACATTTTGTGTCTGGCCTGTAAGAATTAACATGTTTTAAAAGTTCATTTGTAGCAAGAATTAGAATTTCCTTCCTTTTAAAAGTTGAATAATATTCTACTGGATATATATTGTACACTGGTCTATTCATTCATCTGTTTATGACACTTGGGGTGTTTCCATCTTTTGGCTATTATGAATATGTGATAATTGTGCTAATTAGCTTTCTATCACTGTTATGGCTTATTTCTGGATGTTCCCTCAAAGCCTCTTGTGCTCATAAGAGGACATTTTGGGAGGTAATTGGATTAGAGGGACGTGATGTTCGTGATGCTAATACACTGGTGAGTTTATAGCTAAGTGTGGTGTTGGGAGATGAAGCCAGGTTGGAGGAGGTGGGTCACTGAGGGTGTGGCCTGGAAGGGTCTATCCCCCTCCTCATCCCTTGATCTCTCTATGCTTCCTGCCTGCTATGCCATGAGCTGTTTCTCCTCTGCCACGCCCCTGCGTTATAGTCAGCCAACTATGGACTGAAACCTCTGCAATCTGTGAGCCACAATCAGTCTTTCCTCCTTACACTTGTGGGTGTCGGGTACTGTGTCTCAGCAACAAAAAGGTAACTAAGACAATAACTGAGACAAAATGTCTGAGAAAAACATTTTAAAAGAGGAAGGGGTTAGTTTTTAAAAAGTCATTTGTAGTTTGATAGAGATTACCTTGGCTCTGTGAATCACTTTGACATTTTAACAATACTAAGTCTTTCATTGCTATGGGCCCAAGATGGGAGGTTTGATTGCTCATTTGATTGCTCATTACCAATCTTGGTAGTTTCTGCCTCAGTTTTAGTTGACTCACAAGACAGTATGCCTGTGGTGATTTGAGGCCTGGAATCCTCAGCTAGGGTTTTGGCACTGCTGATGCCTGGAAAGAATAGAGTAACATTGCCTCCAATTGCCCAGTGAAAAATCGATGCATGCACAGCATAAATTCTGTTTGCATATTTTCCAGTGTCTCTCAGAGTCAGAGGCAACCTGTTCCTTTACTTTTAATTTTTGTTCTCCAAGCCTTAAAGTGGTAGTTGCTCCCTATGATTTTTTGTTGTTATGAATTTTATGAGCATAGAGTTTCAATGCTCTGTCTTTTTAATAAAATCATTATTGGGTGTGTCTTGGTTTCTTTCTCATAGTTAAGATATAATACCTGACACCCACAGTTAAAGGAGGAGAAGTTTATTTTGGCTCATGTTTTCAGTCCATAGTTGGCCAACTCTAGGAATACACAGCATGGTGGAATGGCCCAGTGGTGGAAAGCTACCTCATGATGGCCAGGAAGCAGAGAGAGGAGAGAGGAGCCCGGGAGGGAGATACACTCTTCTAAGTCATGCCCCTAGTGACCTACCTCCAACCATCCCCACTCACTAAAAGCAAGTCAACTATGAAAGTATCAGTGGATTAATCTGCTGATGAGTATAGCACCTCCAAGATCCAATCATCTCCCTTTTTTACCAAGATGGTGCCGAAGGCGAAGAAGGAAGCTCCTGCCCCTCCCAAAGCTCAAGCCAAAGCAAAAGCTTTGAAAGCCAAGAAAGCAGTGCTGAAAGGCATCCACAGCCAAAAAAAGAAGAAAATCCACACGTCACCCACCTTCTGCCATCCCAAGACACTGGGGCTCCGGTGGCAGCTGAAATACCCTCAGAAAAGCACCCCCAGGAGAAACAAGCTTGACCACTATGCCATCATCAAGTTCCCCTGACTACAGAGTCAGCCATGAAGAAGAGAGGACAATGAGACACTCGTGTTCATTGTGGATGTCAAGAGCAACAAGCACCAGATCAAACAAGCTGTGAAGAAGCTCTATGACATGGATGTGGCCAAGGTCAACACCCTAATCGGGCCTGATGGAGAGAAGAAGACGTATGTTTGACTGGCTCCTGATTATGATGCTTTGGATGCTGCCAACAAAATTTAGATCATCTAAACTGAGTCCAGCTGGCTAATTCTAAATGCACATTATTTTCACCATAAAAAAAAAAGATCCAATCATCTTCCAAAAGCCTCACCTCTGATCACATAAGGCTTTCAGTGGGTATTCTAGATTTAAACCATAGCAAAGTGTTAAACTTTGAATGTAAGTTGTGTTTAATGTAAGATTCAAATGTGTCAAAAGCAGAATGGGGAGGATCAATCAGAAGTCTTATTGAGTGTCTAAGAAATATCTTTCCTGGGAGAGAATGAACCAGTGGTATTAAGGCCTGCCACAGTGATGAAGCAGTCCTCCTTCCAGAGAGTGGTGTTCACTCACTGTGTATTAACCCTCTGTTGAATACCTCCCATGTATATACTTTGTACTTTGTGTAATTATTATCTTTTTGTTTTTGTTTTGTTTTGTTTTTTGGTACTGGGGATTGAACTCAAGTCCTTGCACTTGTGCAGCAGGCAGCGAAACCACTGAGCTAAATCTCCAACTATTATCTTTAATCTTACTCCTACATCACCTTGACCATGTGCTCATTTTAATAAAATTTAATTCTTTGGGGGAATTAAATAATTCAAAATGCAAAATTTACAAAAGGATATACAATGAAAACATAGTGAAAAATTGTCCTCTTGCCCTGTCTCATGCCACCCAGGTCTTGCACTTGTACCCAATTTTACAAGTCTCTTGCTTATCTTCCCAGACATTGTTTATGCTTATGCAAGACATTTGTGGATAATTTCTTTTTTCTACTTACTGCTGCTCTCTTCTATTTGCCCTTATATCTTGATAATTATTATCTATCAGATGTTAAGTGTTTTTTCATCTACTTTTACAGCTGCATAAATTTCCACTGGGAGGATAAATTATATTTATTTAACCAGCTTCTTCTTGCCAGACATTGTTTCCAATCTTTTGCAATTACAAGTAATGCTGGAAATAATGTCTTATATCATTGTCATTTGTCTTATGTATTGATGTATCTGTAGGATAAATTCCTAGAAATAGACCTCCTAGGTCAAAGAGTTTGTGCATTTGTAATTTTGAGACTTCTTCCAAATTGTCTCCATGACAATGTGTATGAGTGCCTGTTTTCTTACACACTCACCAAGCCGTGTTATCCATTTTTTCTGTAGCTAATATAAATTTTTAAATGGTGTCATAATTTTTCTTGGCATGTACTTTGTTATGCATTAAACTGAGTATCTTATAAAGTTTTAGAGTCATTTGAATTTCGTATTCAGTGAATGATTTCTATCCTTTATAAAAATTTTATTGTTTTAGAAGAATTATATATCAGGGAGATTAGCTTCCTGACAACTGCTATAGTGCACATCTGAAATGTTTCCAAAAGACCCATATGCTAAAGGCTTGGTCCCAGCCTGCAGTGCTATTGGAAGGTCAGGGAACCTTTAATAGGTGGGGCCTAGTGGGAGGAAGTGAGGTCACTGGGGTGTGGCCTCAAAGGAGACATTGGCAACTGAGCCCTTTTCTGTCTTTCTGTTTCCTGGCTGCCAGGAAGTGAGTAGTTTTGCTTCACTGCACACTGCCTGCCATGATACACTGCCCAATAAAGGTCCAAAAGCCATGGAGCCAAGAGATAGTAGACTGAAACTTCTGGAGATGTAAGGTGAACAAATCTTTCCTCCTTATAAATTTACTATCTCAGATATTTTGTTACAGTAATAGAAATCTGGCTAACGCATGATGAAGTGGTCCCTTGTTTGCCATTTTTCTTTTGACTGTGCTATTATGCTTTTGCTATGTTGAAATTTTTTGACTTTTATATGGTAAAATGTGTTGCTCTTCTGACTAGAGTTAAGAAAGCCTTATTTCATGATTATTTAAAAATTATCTCATTCTTTCTTCCAATCCTTTGTTATTTTATTTCTTGAATTTAAGACTTTGATGTATCTGGAATTTATCCTAGTGCAGAATATGAAATACTATCCAATGTATTTTTTTCCAGGTGGGTGTCCAGTGGTACAAACACTATTTATTACATAACTCAACTTTCTCTTATGGATTTAAAATCCTTCATTACATAACAAATTTCTTTTTTAAAAAATTTTATTTTATTGATACATTTTAGGTATACAATATAATGACATTCATCATTGGAAATTTGCACCTTTACATAATCTCTCTTGGTTCTTCCTTTTCCCCCTTTCCCTGCCTTCCCTTCAACCCCTCCATCCCTCCCTATTTACAAAAACTTTGTTTCCATTTTTTCATTTTCTCATATTAATTCCATTCCCTTCTTTCCTTTCCCCTACGCCTCCCACTTCTCCTTCCTCTTTGCCCCTTTTCACATTATCTATTATACCTTTAGTCCTTATTTACACTTTCAGTTTATCACACTAGAGAAAATAGTAGGTATTTATACATGAGTGTCCTGTTTATTTCACTTAAAAGTATTGCCTCAATGTGCACCCATTTAGCTATAAATATCTCTTATTTCTCATTTTTTATGGGTGAGTAGTACTCTATTTTATAAAAAAAAAAAACAACACATTTTCTTGATCCAGTCTCCAGTTGATGGGCATTGGGGCTGCTTCCAAGTTTCAGCTATTACAAATTGTGCTGCTATGAACATGGGTGCACATATATCACTGTGGTATGATTCTTTTCTTTGGGGAAGATACCCAGCAGGGGAATAGCTGGGTCAAATGGGACTTCCAGTCCTAGTTCTTTGAGGTATCTCTATACTGATTTCTATAGTGGTTGCACCAGTCTACACTCCCACCAGGAGTGGAGCAGGCTTCCTCTTTCCCCACAACCCCACCAGCATTTGTTATTGGTTGATTTCGTGATAGTAGCCATTCTTTCTGGAGTGAGGTGGAATCTCAGCATTGTTTTCATTTGCATCTCTCAAATGACTAGTGATGTTGAACATTTTTTCATATGTTTATTTGCTATTTCTATTTCTTTGTCTGAGAAGTGTCTGTTCATTTCAGCTGCCCATTTTTGGATCGGGTCTTTAAATTTGGGAGGTCTGGTCTTTTTAAGTTCTTTATAGATTCAAGATAGTAGACCTTTGTCTGAGGAACAGCAGGTGAAGATTTTTTCCCACACTGTAGGTTGTCTCTTCACACTGTTGGTGGTTTCTCTTGCTGTGTTGAAGCTTTTTAATAAGAAGAGATCCCACTTCTTGATTGTGCTAGTTCACGGGCAACTGAGGTTTTGTTCATAAAATCTTTTCCTACACCAACGTATTCAAGAGTTCTACCTAACCTCTGTTCCAGGTGATTCAACGTTTCTATCTTAATATTTAGATCCTTAATCCATTTTGATTTTAGTTTAGTGCATGGTGAGAGATACAGGTCTAGTTTTAATCTTTGGCAAGTTGAAACCCAATTTTTCCAGCACCATTTATTAAAGAGGCTATCTTTCCTTCAGTAAGGGTGTTTGGGTCCTTTATCGAAGACGAGATGACTGAGTGTGTCTGGAGTAGTTTCTGCATCTTCTAATCTATTCCACTGATCCTTAGGTCTGTTTGCTTACCAGTACAATGCTGTTTTTATCACAGTAGCTTTGTAGTACAGTTTCAAGTTGGGGATTGTGATATCCCCTGCCATGTCTCTGTTACCTAGAACTGCCTTTGCTATTCTGTATCTCTTCTTGTTCCAAATGAATTTTTGGATTGTTTTTCTCAAGGTCCATGAAGTATATTGCTGGGATTTCACTTGGGATTGCATTGAAGCTATATAGCAGTTTTGGAAGTATGGCCATTTTCACTATGTTGATCCTTCCTACCCAGGAGCAGGGGATGTCTTTCCATTTTCTGATATCCTCTTCCATCTCTCTTTCAGAGTGCTATAGTTTTCAGAGAAGAGGTCTTTGATTTCTCTCGTTAGGTTGATTCCTAGGTTTTTCAGTTTTTTGGATGCTATTGTGAAAGGAATTTTTGCTCTATTTCTGTCTCAGTGAGTCTATTGTTCATGTAGAGGAAAGCTATTGATTTTTGTGTGTTGACCTTGTATCCAGCCACTCTACTGAATTTGCTTATTAAGTCTAGAAGACTTTTCATGGCATTCTTGGGGTCTTCTATATAGAGTATCATGTCATCTGCAAATAATGACAATTTGACTTCTTCATTTTCTATCTTGATTCCTTTTCTTTCTTTCTCTTGTCGAATTGCTGTGGCTAATGTTTCCAAAACTATATTGAACAAGAGTGGTGATAGTGGACATTCTTGTCTTGTTCCTGATTTTAGTGTGAAGGATTTCAGTTTTTGACCATTTAGTATGATATTGGCTATTGGTTTTTCATAGATGACTTTTATCAGATTGACGTAGAGACAGTCTATTCCAATTATTTGTAGGGCTTTTATCATAAATGCTTGTTGGATTTTGTCAAATGCTTTTTATGCATCTATGGAGATAATCATATGGTTTTTGTCCTTGGCTCTATTGATATAGCATATTACATTGACTGACTTGCATATGTTGAAACATCCCTGCATCCCTGGGATGAATCCCACTTGGTCAGGGTGTATGATCTTCTTGATGATCTTCTGCATTCCATTTGCTAGTATCTTATTAAGGATTTTTGCATCTATGTTCATTAGTGAGATTGGCCTATAGTTCTCTTTTTTGGTTGGGTCTTTCTCTGCTTTGGGGCTCAAGGTGATGGTTGCTTCCAGGAATGAATTTGGGAGTATTGCTTTCCTTTCAATTTCATTAAAGAGTTTAAAGAGTAGTGGCAGCAGTTCCTCTCTAAATGTCTTGTAGAATTCAGCAGTGAAGCTATCAGGACCCAGGCTTTTCTTAGTGGGTAAGGTTTTAATTACATTTTCAATTTCATTGATTGATATTGGGTCATTTAGAATTTTTAGGTCTTCTTTGTTCAACTTTGGAAATTCATACATATCTAGGAATCTGTCCATTTCTTCTGTGTTTTCCATCTTATTAGCATATAGGTTCTGGACGTAGGTGTTGATGATCCTCTGAATATCTGCTGGGTCTGTTGTAATTTCACCCTTTTCATTCCTAATTACATGGATTTGGGCCTTTTCTTTCCTTTTTCTGACAAGGTTCGCTAAGGGTTTGTCAATTTTGATTTTTCTTTTGGAGAACCACCTCTTGGCTTCATTGATTTTTTGTATCATTCTCTTAGTCACCATTGCATTGATTTCTTCTCTGATCTTAATAATTTCCTCCCTTGTATGAGCTTTGGGTTTGTCCTGCTCTTCTTTCTCCAGAAGCTTGAGGTTCAGCATCAGGTTGTGTAATTGGGCTCACTCTGTTTTCCTAATATGAGTATTCACTGCTATGAATTTCCCTCATAAGACTGCTTTCACTGTGTCCCATAGATTCCGATATGTTGTATTGTCATTGTCATTTAATTGAAGGAACTGTCTGATTTCTTCTTCAATTTCCTCTGCGACTCATTGGTTATTCAGAAGTGTGTTGTTGAATTTCCATGTGTTTATGAAATTTTTGTGGTTTCTTTTGCTATTGATCTCCAATTTCATCGCACTATGGTCTAATACTATACAGGGGATAACTTCAATGCCTTTGCACTTAATTAAATATGTTCTATGAGTGAGTATGTGGTCTATTTTGGAGAACGACCCTTGTGCAGCTGAAAAGAATGTGTATTCTGATTTTGTGGGGTGGAACACTCTGTAAACATCTGTTAAGTTCATTTGTTCAAGAGTTTGATTGAGTTCTAGTATTTCATTGCTTGTTTTTTGTCTAGTTGATCTATCTACTTGTGACAGTGGGGTATTGAGATCCCCCACTACTGTTGTATTAGTGCTTATATGATTTTTCATGTCTGTTAGTATTTCTTTCATATAGTTGGGCACACTAATGTTTAGTGCATAGATATTTACGATTGTCATCTCTTCCTCTTGGATTCTTCCCTTTACAAGGATGTAGTGTCCTTCTTGGTGTCTCTTAATCAGTGTTGGTTTCAAATCCACTTGATCTGCAAAGAGGATAGCTACTCTTCCTTTTTTTCTGGTTCCTGTCACGTGGAGTATTGTTTTCTACCCTTTAACTTTCAATCTATGAGTTTATTTTGAATGAAGTGTGTTTCTTGTATGCACAATATTGTTGGATCTTGCTCCTTGACCCATTCTGCCAGTCTATTTCTTTTGATTGATGAGTTGAGACCATTAACATTGATGGTTATAACTGATACATATTGACTTATCATTGTCATGACCTTTTCTTTTTGTTGGATTCTCCCCCTTTACATTTAATTTCTTGTCGTGGCCAATGGATTCATTCTGCTGTGCTTCCTGGGGTTGTGATCCTCATTGTCTTTTCCTAGGATATTGTCTAAAATTTTTTGGAGTCCTGGTTTAATATTCATGAAGTTCCTAAGGTGCTCTTTGTCACAAAAGTATCTTATTTCTCCATCAATTTTGAAAGATAGTTTTGTAGGGGACATCAATCTGAGTTCGATTCTGTTTTCCTTTTGGGCTTGGAATACATCACTCCAAGCTCTTCTTGCCTTGAGGGTTTGCATTGAGAAGTCTGCTGTGATTCTGATGGGCTTTCCTTTGCTTGTGATTTGTTTCTTTTCTCTAACTGCTTGTAGAACTTTGTTCTTCTGTTGGGTTTCTGGAATCCTAACAATTATATGCCTATGTGTAGATTTTTTTTTTAATCAAGGCTGGTTGGAGTCCCATATGCCTCATTTATCTGTATGTGAAGTTCTTTTCCCCTGCTTGGGAAGTTTTCTGCCATCACTTCTGTGAACAGTTTTTTTATGTCATCTGCACTCTCTCCTCTTTCTTTATTGATTCCAGTCAGTCTTATGTTATTCTTCTTTGCATCGTCTAGCACCTGCTGGATTGATTTCTCCTGGTCCCTTACAATTTTAAAGAAATTTTTCTTTTCTTGGTCACTAATTGCAATCTTATCTTCTATATCTGAAATTCTTTCCTTACATTGGCTCATTCTGGCAAGTAGACTTTCCATGGAGTTTTTCATCTCCTGGAAATCTGTTTGCATCTGTTTTATGGATTCCATTTGTTTCCTATGTTGGGATTCCATCATGTTCCTCAGCTGATGTATTTTTTTTATCTGTGTCCTCTCTAGATTTTTTAATCATGTCTTGAATTATGGGCACAATCTCTGCTGTTACCTGAGAAATTATTTCTGATTTCATTTTTTCCAGATCCTCTTTTGTTGCCAGTTCAGGAAGTCCAGGTGGTTGAGTATCAGAGAGTTCCATCTCCTTTCACTTTAGGGTTGCTGTAGGTGATCTGGAAGTCTGGTTTTGAGACTTGTTTATGTGTCTTCTCATTTCAATGGGCGTGTTTGTGTGTGGGGTTGCTGTTGGCACCTGTGCAGCTCACCTCCTCTGCGCTGGGAGCAGTGGAACCTACATAACAAATTTTAATTTGTATTGGAGTCTATTTCAAATTTTCTATTTTCCTCTGTCTATTCCTGTATCATAACCATTATTTTAACTTTATAATATATTTTAATACCTGAGAGTGCTTATTTCCCTTTCATTACTGTTGTTTTCAGAAACTCTCTAGCTAGCTTGGTTTGTTTATTTTTTAAGATGAACTTTAGAATCACTTTGCCATGTTTCAACAAATCGTGAGTGGTATTGTTATTGGGATTATATTAAGTTAATAGATTAAGTTAGGAAGAGGTAATATCTGTATGCTGTTGTGTCTGCTTATTGCAAAAGATAGTGTATTTTCCAATTTATTTACATTTTCTTGCATCTTTCTTCATACTGTTTTTAAAGTTTTCTTCACATAAACCATGCCTGTTTCTTATCAAATTTATTCCTAGATCATTTCTCTTTTTCATTGCTACTATTAAAGTATGTTTCTTTCTTCCATTATGTCTTTGGACCATCTTTTTTAGTATTCCAAGTTTTACAAATGAGTAGACTGACATCAAGAGAGTTGCTGCCCCTCAAACCTCACCATGAATGAATGGCAAAGATGGAGTTGGATTACAGGTCTCCCCATTATATGCACTGCACTAACTTATGGATAGCAGCTGCCCACTTTTAAAGATATATGTTGGTAATCATCTCTGTGACTACTATAACAGGTTTGCTCCATTTAAGATGGAGCTTAAAGGAACTGTGGGATAGTTCTAACCTAATCTCATTTTACTCACAAGGAGAATGGTACAAAGTTATCAAGGAGACAACTAGATTTACCGGCGTAAGAGGAAAAAGTAGATTCTGTGTGCTCCCATGTCCTCTGTGTACCAATTCATTTTTCATGAGAGCATCCCCCGAACAGGAGGGAGGCCTTTCTCCCTGGTGACGTGAAGCCTGGAACTTTACTTTCTAATTGGTAATGCTATTTTACTCACCCCCTGCTGAATCTTTCCAAGAAGTTGAAATAAAGCTTGTTTCTGTTTTGTATCCTTGCTCAAAATACTGCATTTTGCTGTACACCATAGAATATGCAAAGAAAAGTTCTTTGGTGGAGTGGTTTGGTACATTTAATTTTATTTAAAAATAACTGCAGGAGCTTTTGTTAATTGAGGTCTTGGATTCTTTCAAGGAAGCCAAACATGTGATGGAAAGGTGGTCAGTTAATGCTTTCTGAGGCCTGCAGGGGGAGCTCAGTGTGTTTTGTTCCTCTAATGCATGTGCTGGTGCATTGGTCAATGTGGGAGAATTTAGGACTTTGTCGTCAACACACTAGCTTATGAATTGTGTATTTTTAGAGCGTCAAGATGGTTGTTTCTTTCTCTATAGCTCCTCTATATAATGAATTATCACTCTGCAAGAGGGGGTTCAGCACTTTGGTAGTTCTAGTACAGTGCACTCCCTAGTGCTTCTGAAAGGTGCTGAAACATCTCCCTTGTAGGGAGGGGCCATAAGAAGTCTTTGGCTGCCTGAAAATGCAGCATCCTTAGAGTCCCCAGGAAGATCCATTTTGTGTCTATTTTCCATGATAGCCTGCCATCTCTTTTTAAATTAGATTTTAAAAATTGTAAATGCCATTGTAGACAATTTTGAAAATGGAAAACACATTCAAGAAAGAAAAATATTCGTCATAATATCCAAACCAGAACTAACCACGGTTCCTGCCTTGCCTTCAAGTCTCTTTAGAGAGATTGTAAAGTTTAAGGGTATGGTTTTCACTTGAAAAATCATGAGCATTTTCCCACTGAAATCTATGCCAAGACAACTTCCTGAGCTGGAGAGGGGTTGGGGTGGGAGTGGCCTGGCATACACAGCAGGTTCTGTACTTGGAACTGAGTTTGACTGAAAGTGAAAACCTCCTTCCTGGGTACCCTGAATTTATGGGTGACCTGAGGTGGTGAATGGCTCCTCCCAAGGCAGCTTGTGGCTCAGTTTCCCAGCCAGTCCTGCCCAGCCAGTCAAAGGCTAGGTCATGATTGCCTCACTATTTATGTGATGGCAAAACTCAGTTTGGGTCGCAGCTGTGAAATCCCATGTGACATAGCAGAGCACGTGTAACTTTTCATGAAACAAATGCTTATTGGGAACTACACATCTGACACCTCCACTCAGTCTGTGCAGCACCCTGTTCAGCCTCATTTCTGCTTCTTTCCTTGGAGGAGGTAAAGAGGGTGCACGGAGCCTTTGGTAGCAGGTCTAATGTCTATGAGGAAAAAATTTGAATTTTCATCAAGTTGTAGCTTACATTTTCCTCAGAGAAGGGATATTGTTTTACTTTAAGGAAACTAGGAGAGATAGAAAAGAATTGAGCATCATAGTCCTCTAGTAAGACTGTACATTTCCTGTATATTTATGATCTGATGCTTACTAGCTTTCTAGCTTTCAGTGAAGGGAACCCTTTAAACCACTGCAAATATGACAGCTGAGTCTCATTTCCAGGGCCTGTTAATTTCTTCATACAAGAGAGAAGAGTAGGAGCAGTCATACTTCTTGATTCCTGATCCAGTTAAATAGTGTAGGGATTTGTTATGTAAGAAAAAGAATATAAATTTTTAATCGAAAATTCTTTTAACAAATTAAGAGTATTTCATACAAATCTCTAATGCCACAGAGAAAAACCTTCTACTCAGAACTTTAGGTTAGAGAAGTGTAGGGGGTTTAAGGATAGCCTAGATGCTTTCTTAATTAAGTAAAAATGAAATATCTAAATACTAAAATAAGCAGACAATATGTAAAATTTTTAAAAATAATTAAACATGGAACAAGGACAAAGGGAAAATCATTTACAAGTTTTTATTTGCATTTCCTCAGATTCATTTTTTTTCTTGACAACATGTTCCCTGCCTAATTAGATGAAATCTCCTCTGCATGTCAACAATTAAGAGTGATGGAATTTCATAATAGATAAAAAGCTAAAGTCCATTTTAGGGCACATTTTAATTCAGGGAGCACATTGATTGCAGAGTACTCTGGATGCTGTTGACCTATATACTGCTTTTGCAAGAGGTGGGAGGGGACCCTAGATAAGTCAAGGAAAGAAAACGCAAGGTGATCTCGCCGAAGAATCTGCAGCTTTGCATCCAGAAAGGCTGTTATTTCCTGAGGGTGCAGTTGAACTCAAGGGCTCTCAGCCTACTTGGATGGAAGGTTCAGAGCCAGGCAAGGTGAAATGCATGGTGTTCTCCCCACAGAAACGTTCTCTGGACTTCGCTGTGCAGGATGTGTCTATTCCAATGGGACTACAAGTTCCTTGATTAAAAAGCAAGACTCGCAAGTCGTCGTGCAGGTGAGCAGTCCCTCTATGCTGTGGACTTCATTTCCATAATGGGAAAGGATGCTCTAGACTAGAGCCTTAATTCAAGCCCGAGGAGCGCAATGAAGACTAAATGAGTTGCAATGAAATAATTACTTGGGCATTCATTAGCATCCACAAGCTTGTCTATGGAACAGGGGAGTCTTATTCTCAGAAGCGGAATTTTTATAATCTTGCTGGAGGAGGAGATCACAGTTTATATCTATGTCAAGGTCAACTTTATTGTTGTCATCTTTGCTTAATAAACAAACAAAAGGATATAATGGAGAGCTGATGTTCTTGAACTCAAGATTTCTTGACCTAAAAGCGCACGTCTGTCACATGGCAGGCACTCAGTCACCCTTTGTTGAATGGGTTTATGAGTGACCATTGTCTTTCAGTGTGCATTGTACACCTGGTCTCCTTTCCTCCGATGACATATAGGAAATACCTGCGCAACTCCGTAAATACTTTCACATCTTCTTGGACTGGAGCGAGAGAACACAGGCAAGGGAGCTGACCCAGGGCAGAGAACTGCTGGAGGTGCACATGGAGACCTCGGGTGGAGGAGAACTGGGCCAGCTGGCCGGGGAGCTGGGGAGGCGTGGGGGAGGCGCTGAGGGACCAAGAAGCCTCAGAAACAAAGAGGCTTCCTGCTGGGCAGGCAGGTGATGCCCCCTCCTTCTTCAGATGAGTTAATCACTGCGAGTTTATTAAGGTGTAACTGGCAATTAAAATTGTTTTTTAATTATGCTTTGCAGTGCGTACGCACTGTGAGATGATTAAAGCCAGCCAATGAGCACATCCACTAGCTCACATGCTTAGCTTTGAGTGTGAGTGGTGGAACATTTCAGGCCTCAAAAAACTTCGGGTCTGCACTGGTTCCATGCCGGACAGTAGATGTTCGTATGCGTGATGGAAACTCTGTGGCCTTTGGCTAACCCTCCCCTCCGACCCTGCCTCCTGCCCCACCCAGCCAGCGGCACCGGTTTCTTCCCTTTGGAGTCAGGCGGTCTTCGCTTGATAGGAGTAATGTGTTGCTTTGTAGAAATATGAGAAGCAAAACGCAAGGAAGACTTGTAGTAGTGTACGATGTATTCTTACCATGCTCGTTCTTGTATCCAAATGTACCTAGATGCAAATATGATTTTTATACTAACATACGTATAGGTGTTCTTTAAAATATTAGGAATTTTGATACATATTTGTAGTGTTATTAAAGCATGGTATCTCCTAAACATGCTTATTATGGCTGTATAACCTAACAGATTTATGTGACATGGATTCTGGATTCCAAAACCCCTTTGGCCTTTTTATTTTATTGCCATAAACCTTTAGGCAGGTTACTAAATTCTGTAGGCCTTAGCTGTCTTCTCTGTAAAATGAGGAGGATAATAATCTAACCTCCCTGGGCATGGCGGTGCACACTGGTTATCCCAGCTATTCCGAGGCAGAAGGATCACAAGTTCAAGGCCAGCCCGGGCTGTTTCAAAACAGAAGGGCTGGAAGTATAAGTCAGTGATATATGAAACCTCACATAGTAATAAAGGAGGTTAACATGTTAATCAGAGGGTGTTTAGAACGATGCTGCCTGGCACATGGTAATCTCAAGAAATGTCTTTTATTAGTATTCTTAGTAGTAGCAGTAGCCTGATAATTCAATAAATGTCTTAATTGTTGGATATTTAATTATCAATTCTTTTATATTATAAATCTTTAGACCACTACATAGACAAGTTTTTGCACACATATCTGATCATTTTCTCAAAGTGCACTTATTGGGAGTACATCTTTTAAAGAATTTTGATTTGTTTTGGAAACAGTATTCCAGAAAATTTGTACCAGTCCATTCTAAATGAGTCAATGTTTTAAAAGAATGTCAGTGTACTTCCTTTAGCACTAAGTACTGCCATTTAAAAGCCCTTGTGAAAATTCATTGTTATTTATTTCTCTATTTATTATCGTTGCTGGGTGTTGAACCCACAGCCTCGTAGGTGCTAGGCAACTGCTCAGTCAGTGAGCTACACCAGAGCCCTTGTTGTTTTTTAACTAGCAGTGAGGCTGAGAATTCTTTCCATATTTATATTCAGTTCCACTAAATCTTTGGTGGGTTGCTTGCTTTTTCAGGAACTGCATTATTGCATTAAATCTATGACAGATAAATTTAGTCCATTTAAGGATTAATCATTTTATTTTTACATTGTATTTACATGATTTATGTATTTTATTTCTGCCATCTTATTTTGTATTTTCCATCTGTGACATAGATCTACGTGTTGATCCCAATTTCTATCCCTATGTCGCTCTCTTCTGTTCTCTCCTGGGATTGAACCTGGGCCTTCACACTGAGCTACATCCCAGCCCTTCTTATTTTGCACTCTGAGACAAGTTGGCCAAGCCGAGCGAGAACGTGCAGCTCTGCGTCACCTCGCAGAGCGCGGCATCACCGGCGTGCGCCACCACGTCCGACAGGTTTTCTTAGCTCTCTCTTCTTATTTTGCTGCTGCTGCATTGGAAGTTTAAATCCTCTTTCTATTCTTTTAGTGGTGACTGTTTGATCTTTAACTTGACACTTGAATTAGTAAAATCCGGACTCACTCACGCTGTCTTCCTCTTGCATAATACATAGGCCTCCGTATGCTCTGCTTTCTATCCCTTCTCCCTCTCTTCACCCAGAGACGTGATTATCATCCAGTGTTTCTCCTGTCCAAAGTTGCTGTGAGTTTTTATGGAGCTGACGCTTATGCAGATTTCCACGAGTGCTGATGAACCTCACTGCTCACCATTGGTTCTTATGTCGTGTGTCTCCTCTGATTTAGACTACTTCTTCCTGAAAAAATTCCCCGACTGTTCCATCAGTGACAGTTAATGCCCTAAATGCTGGTGATTTGGGTTTTTCTGAAAGTAATTTTTCCTCAGTTGAAATAATAGTACCAATGAATGTAAAAGCTCCATTGACAGTTGAATTTTTTCAGTACTTCGAAGGTACTATTTTACTGTCTTTTGCTTTGAACTGTTGCGGTTATAGGATATCAACTGTTAGTCTAAAGGAGCTCTCAGTCTGCTGTTTGGTCTTCTCTTTGCCTTGTGTCTTGTGTTTGTACCACAGTGAGTTTGGGTACAGACTTGAAATTTACTTTACATAGACTGTGGTATGCTTCTTACACCCACAGACCCGTGTCTTTGATAAGTTCCAGAAGGTTTTCAGCTGTTCTGTGAAGATTGGTTCCCCTCATTTTCTCCGTTCTCTTTTCTACACTTTCTATTAGATCTTTGGATGTTTTCATTCTGATCCAATATCCCCCACTTCTCTGCGTTATATTCCATGTTGTGGTCTTTGTGTTGTGTGTTGGATAATTTCTTTGCATTTGCTTTTCAGGTCACTGATTTTTGATCAGATGTGTCTAATCAGGTAAAACCTACCCACGAGTTTTGAATTTCCATTACATAATAGACGTATTTCTAAAGTGTTATTTGTTTATTTTTCATTTTGTTGAATTTCATTTTGATAATGTATTATCTTCTTATGTTTGTTGGATGTCTTCCTTTCTGACATTATTTATGCCAAGTATTCTTAGGTTTTAACTTATGAGATTGTCTAATTTTCTAAAGTTCTTGGATTTTACCATTATTGTTTATTATGCCTGCTGGCTCTCAATCATAGTGGACTCTTCCCTCAGCATTTTTAGAGTTTTGATTTTGAACATGTCCATATGAAAATCTTATGCAGTCTCAGTTCAATGTTCTGGGGTTTTATTGGCTGGAACAATTTTCGTATTCGTTTCTTAAATTAAATCTTCCTGAACCACATTGATGGTGAGAATTTTGAATCCAAAATCTGACTGAAGTGCAGTTGTAAATTTCCAGAAGGAATATTTTGCCCTGACTCCTAGGGCAGGGAGTAACACATATGCTTTCTTGTCATGCTTCTGTGATGGTACATGGGCATTTGTCTAATTTTCACTATGAGTGTTGCCTTTAAGGGTCTCTACTTGCTGAGGATGTCCTGATTCCCCTTACTTGTATGGAATCAAAGCTCTGCTTGTAGTCTTAGGAGGTCTTTTAAAACCCAACCCTCGAGACTGTTGGTGCTGGATGTGGCATGGAGCTCAGCGGTAAGAGTATTTGTGCGAGCAGAGGGCCCTGGGTCAGCCCAGCGCTTACCTGCTGGCTGGGTCTGGTTTTCAGCTTACTCTTTGTTTCCTGCTTCTGGGATTTCCTTTACTTTCCTTCAAGCTGCTTTTAAGGTCATATTTATCCTACTTTATCTCATATTGCCAGATGTATATAATGGTTTGTTTTTGAAATCTTTCCACTAAAAAGGGAAGTCCCCCAATTTTTTGTTTAATTGTAGCTGGAAGGATTTTTCCTACAGGATCTCACTGGAGCCAGAGCGGTGCCTGCGCCTTCTCAGAGACACACGAGCCCAGACTCAGAGCACCGATTCTCTGGAAAGCTGTGCGGTGTGGAGGCCTTGAGCGAACGTGAGAATGTAGCCTGGACAAACTGGTCAGGGTCCACACGGTGCTGTCCAGGAGCTGAGAGGGGTGAAAAGCCATGGCAGGCAGACTTACCTGAGCCCTGTGCTCAGACATGAGTCCCACCCCTCTGCAAACACAGCTTTCAGGGGAAAACAATACAGGTCCAAGGTGGCTCTTGGCCTGGGAAGGGGCAGCTACCTCATCTGCCTGGCGTAGGACACCCGCTGGAGATGCAGGTCTGGATACCCACTCCATTTCTAATCAAAAGCTGCCAGAAAAAATGTTTAAACCAGTTCTGGCTTTGAACTTGAGTCTGCAATGTCTCGGAGGAAGATCTGGCATATGATACAGTGATATACATTGCAAATAATGATTATTCTAACTTGCATAACTACAAACTGCATTTGTGCTAGCCCCATGAATGTAGTAAGGGAGGCAAACAGTATCAGAAAAGGTCGTATGTGAATGACGGTTACATTATTTGCTATTTTGAATGGCTGCCATCCCTACTTCCTGTGTTCTAGAGAAATGCTAGGTAAGCAGTTAATTTTAAAAGCTTGACATGGAAGATAGTTTTAAGAATATAAAAAAGTAGCTTTAGGAAGAAAATCTAGATCTATAGACCTCTCCTTCAGGGTACCTAATCAAATCCAGAGTGAGAAATATTTTTATTAATGGTATCAGAGAGAACCTGGAATTTGAATCAGATCAAACTTTTGGGAAAAAAATATAGGCTGCTCAGAAAGAGCACCAGGAAACCTTGCATGGCTCACTGACTTGGGGCAGAGTCTCTTCACATAATAAAAATCAGGAAGGGGGCCTAGGGCCACCTGGGAACGTGCTGGTGACCCACTGTACAGCTCTCTCTTCATTTACTGGATCTACAATTAATGTGGAATTTTCTCATCTCAGCTGCTGTGGCAGAAAGTGCTACTCTGCGAACTCTGTGCCCTCCGGAACAGACAGCAAGAGCTTCTTTTCCACACTGCTGTCACTTCCGGGTGGTGCTGTGACTGTGCTCATGGAGGGAAGATGTCTGTGCCACTTCCGGCCTGGCCTAGCACAGCCTCAGGGCTCCAATTGTTCCCCTTCCAGGTCAGGGCTCCAATTGTTCCCCTTCCAGGTGACGCAGGTGGCAAACCTCAGTGACCTGTTGCGTTTCCATGCTGTCAGACCCTTGCATGCTTGGTCTGTTTTGTCGCCACAGCCCAGCCTTCTGGGCTATTGCAGAGTACACTGAGGACACCAAGGAGCCCTGTGTGTGTGACACAGATATAATCCTCTTTGTCCGGCTGTCGCAGGGGCCTGGGATCTGTGCTCTCTCAGGGCAGCTTCAGGCCGGCCAGCCTTTGTGGAGAGGAGCCTAGTGACTCCTATACCTGATTATTCAAATCCCGAGCATTTCCAACCGGACCCTGTATTCCCATGCCACACCTTCCCAGAATGTTGGATTGATCTGGAGATTTCTTTGGAGAAGAAAGAACATTATTTTCATAACAAAATAAACATTGGTGGGCAGAAGGCAAAACTGGAGGAATTTCAAAGATCAAGCGTAACACTTCAAAGAGATTTCTAGCTTGCATTTGCAGTCCTGGACCGGCCCTCAGCCTCCCCTGGGGCACCAGTTCCCTGTCCTCGGGATGTCTACGCTGCACTTTATTGTTATTCTTGGGGTTTTTAGGTTTGAATCCAACAGCCAAATATTTTCTTCCAATACAGTGCAGACACCTAATTCAAGGGTTGTTAAATATTGTTAGAACATTTGTTATTGCTTTACTGCTCTTCTCAGATTCCTCCCAAAAAAGAAGAAAATAAGGAAATTTACTGCTTAAGGCTATCAGCGAGGCAGATTCTGACTGCAAGTCTTCAAGTCCATCCTGCAAGGTGCCAGGCTCCCTCCAGCCTGTGGCCTCGAAGCCCCTCCCCCATGTGACGCTCTCCCAACTGCCCATGCCGCACTTCTCGTGACCGCGGAGTCATCACCGTCGGGAGGCTGCATCCCAGTGCCTTCTTCATCCTCACCCCAAGCCGAGTCTTGCGTTTGCGAGTTGGAATCACCTCAGTTGGGCATCTTGGACAGAATGACCAGCTTCTGCCCTGGGAACACGTGTTTAATAGCTGTGCAGGGCATTTTTTTTCTCCAAAGTTCCTATCTTCTCCTGATAGCGAGTGTATCCTTAGTTAATACCCAGTCGGGAAGAAAAGCCCTCCGGGAGCAGGCAGTGGGTTAGCAAAAACTTTCTCATTTCTGGGCCTGGATGCTCCGTCAGCATCTCTGGCTCAGGAGCCCCCTCCTCTCACGCCATTCACGGTCCGGCCTCCTGGTGTCCTCCACTGATGACACCTTCATGTTTTCTCCACTCAGGGGCACAATCTCCTGAGCCTGAGTGAGGAAAATAGCCCTGGGGTCAATTTGCTTCCAAACCAGGAAAGGTTGAGCCAGCACGTAGGAGGGGCCGGAGGCCTGGGTGGCCTGCTGCTGGGAGGACCGTGAGGCCTGGGGGTGAGCCGAGGCCTGTGTAGGGGCCAGGCCCGAGGTGGTGAGTGCACCTAGAAGACCAAAGCTGGAAGAGAGAGGAAGGTTGGGAGGGGGAGCACTGGGCTGAGGACTCGCAGACCCCTGTGGACGTCAGCCCACCTGCAGGGCTGCCCAGTGTTCATAAACGAGAATCTCCTGATTTGAGCAGTGAGTGTTTTGAACAAGTAGAATGCAGAGAGGAAAAAATCTCCAAAGGGATCAGTAGGGCCTACTTCCACCTTATCCCAACAACATCAGAATGTTATTCTCTCTGAAAGCTACATTTTCCCTAGTTTTTCCACTTATTGTGCTACAGCTTATGAATTTATAAGCATATATATTTGCATTACTTTTTAACCTCTTCATATTTCAAAAGTGGTACATTGAATATAACTTTTGTTACTCTGCTTTTGGATGCAAGTAACAGAAAGCTGCTATTAGAATTCCAGGCTTTGTTTTCTGGGACAGTAAGTTCTAGGGAGGTGGTTCCAGCAGGTTCCAGCAGGTTCCAGGGCCATCCAGGGTGTGCTCAAGCACGTTTTGGTTTCTGCAGTCCTCTGGAAGCTGGGTGTGCTATCCTCAGCTCCGGGCCACAGTGCCCTAGTGTGACATTTCCCTTTCTGGGAGGTCAGGAGCAAAGCTGAGCTGCCAGAGAACCAAGTATCTCGAGTCCTGAGTCGAGGGGAGAACCAAGGAGCTGGGGCAGGTGCTCGGCTCAAGTCTTTTCCAGTTCGGTTGCATCACTGGAGGCAGCGGGTTGCTCCTGGGCCCCCACTTCCACGAGGATTGGATTCTGTGCCAGCCTAGTGGGAAGTCTCTGGCAGGGCCTGGGAGTTCCTGTGCACGGCTCTGCATTCCTTCCCGGAGCTTGGCCTCCGTTCTGCCTTTCCGCCTTCAGAGCTGCCTCCTTGGCTTCCCAAGACTCCAGGCTGAGCCAAGTCTGAGAGTGGGCCCAGTGGTCCCAACACCTGTGCCTGCTGTCTCAGTCATGTGACTGAAGGTTGTGCTCCTCAGGGGGCGGCCCCGCCAGAGAGCTCAGCTGTGCCATCAGGGCTGGGCCATGTGCCCTCTGCTGCCCTCTGGGGGTCACACTCCTCTCAGGCCTTTGCTGCTTTTGCTAGCACAGGCCCACCACTGTGGTTGGGTCTCTTTGTTACTCTCCTTGTTGTTTGCAAGTCCCAAATGGAGAAGGGGAGAGGGCATTTCATCTAGCCACAAAAGACTGCTGGAGTCCCGTTCTGTGCCCTCAGCCATGCTGGTGCCCCCCCCCACCCGGGACCATGTCTTAAGTGCCTGACCACACAGAGAAGGACAGGTGCCTGGGGAGGCCATGTGTCCATCTCTGGATGTCCAGTGTGCAGGGAATTAGTATCTGTGCATTTCTGCATGGAAAGGCCTGTGGGTGGCTTCAGGGTGACCCTTAGTGATCCTGTTCCTCCATGAAGCCTACAGTTAGGTGGTTAAAGGGTAGCAGGATCATCACCAGAATGTGTGGCCTCTCTTATGGTAGTGACTGACGTTAGCGGCGGGTGGACTCCCACAGTCGGGTTACATGAGCTCTGCTTCTGGGCTGTGACACATCAAATCCAAGAAGTTACTAAATAGAGATTGCCAAGGTCTGGTCTGAGAGCCCCTTGGGACCTCAGGAGGCGCTTTTAGGATGATATGGGTTCTATTTCCATATCAAAACAATGTTCCTACTTTCTTTGGGAAGCAAATTAATTTCCACACGCAACTTATATAAATCAGTCACCTCATCAGGACTTCAAAAACAGCTCCAAGCATGCTGCTTGTCTGCAACAGTTCTGGATCTGCTGAAAGTGAGGCATCCGGAGGGGTGTTGGCCTGTAAAAGGAGGTGTGCAGAGGGTGACATTCAGGGAGGTGCTCTCCTGTCACATGCATGCAGAGGGAAGACTGAGGATGAGTCTGTCTGTGGTCTGTGTGTTAGCCAGCTTCTCATGGCTGAGACCAACTTAGAGGTTTACTTTGGCTCACAGTTTTAGAGTTTTAAACCCATGGTCAGCTGGTTCTTTTCTTTGAGACCTGTGGTGAGACAGAGACAGCATGGCAGAAGGACATGGAGAAAAGCTGCTCATCGCACAGCAGCCAGGAAGCAAAACGAGAGTGAAAGAGTCCCAGAGAGGAAGAAGCAGGGACCAGGATAGTCCCCAAGATCATGCTGCCTCCATCCCTCAGTGAGGCCCCTCGTCCTGTTTCAGGGGGCTTTTACCAGAGCCTCTGCCAAGCTGCTTGGACTTCCAGTCTCCAAAACCATGAGGTAAATAAACCTTTTTCCATTGTAAAATAAAGTCCAATTATTACATGTGCATGTGGCCCAGTATATGACCATAGTGTTGGAGTCAGACAGCCCAGGTTCACTGTGGGCTTGGAGTTTTATGAGAGCATGACCTTAGTTTTCTCGTATGTAAAATCAGGTTCATTTTGGGTTTCAAAAATGGAAGTAAGACTTAGGTAAAGTAACTAAATAAAGTTAGTTGTTTAAATGAAATAATATAGGGAAGTAGGAGTGAGGATGTGCTACCACATCCAAGGCAAAAATGTCCTGAAAAGAATGAAAGATTTGAATAGGAAGTAAGCCTGCCATAAGACAGGTGTGTGCTTTACAGGTTACAAAAATAACATGCAGGAAATCACTTTCCTAACTATGATGAACTGCCTGAGTCTCAGGCCATTTTATTCCGGCCACTGTCACGTCATCAGCCAGAGCTAGTTCTTTATTCTTGAAGAGAGGTTCCTTCCTTCCTTCCTTCTTCCTTCCTTCCTTCCTTCCTTCATTATTTCTCAGACATCTTGGAGCATTGTTCTGTGCCAGCCAATGACTCTCCCAGGATGGTTTCTGCCTTTGGGGAACTCAGAGTCTCCCATGAGAAACTGGGAATGAACCACAGTACCCTGCCACAGCCTGGACTGCAAAGCCAAGGAGGGGAGCTGGGGAAGGTGCAGAGGAGGAACATGGAGACCGGAGTCGGCCTGATCAGGACAAGATAGAGAAAAGGACCCAAAAGAAAGCGAGAGGCTGGGAAGTTCGCTGGATAGAGCCAAGCATGGTCCTCTTTGGAGGGGAAGAGAAATATTTAGGCCACATCCCTTGGGATGCTCTGGTGTGCAGGGCACAAGGCCTGAAGCAGGTGCACAGGAGCATGACTGGGGTGCTCGGGCTGTGTTCTCTGCTCTAGCCATGCTGTTCTGAAGGTGTTCGAAGCCTGGCTGGGAGGGAGGCAGGGAGGGCGACAGAGGTCTGCTTCCATGTCTGTGCTCTGGGGTCTGACAGCCCCGGGCGCTGGCATCAGCACTGAGGCCATCATGGTCAGTCTGCCCCAGGGCAGCACTTACATGCTGGGGCTACCAGTGTCCTACACGGATGGAGGGACTTCTCCAGGAGTGTTCACGGATGCCAGACAGCAAGATCTATCCTTTGACATTTGGTCTCTGCTTCTCACAGGGACCCAGAATACACGTGGGCAGCAGCCTGGCAATTCGTTAACCCCATTCCACAGGGCTGTGTGCTTCTAAGGTTATTTTCCGTCTAGCAGCCAAGGTACCCAAGGAGAAGAGACACTGATGGACATGACATCAGGGAAACAGAGGCAGGGGCAGGTGATGTCCTGGCAGGCATGCTGCAACAAGCCAGAAACCGAGTCAGATGCACATGGTGTGCGTGTGTGAGGGGCTGAACTCTTGCTCTGCTTTTCTTTTAGCACCTGACCTCTGGCAGCTTATTTTCTATGTGCCGCAATTTACTGTGTGTACAATGAGTGATAATGTTACAGTACAGATTGATAAAAATCGTGGGGTAAACATGTAAGGAATGATCAAAATATGCAATGGGTGTTTAAATTTTAAAAATTATTACAGTAAAAGAAACATTGCCTGCCATTAATCCCCCCTCACTTTAAATTCACTTATCCCATTGTTCTTGGCATTTTCTGAAGCAGTTCTGGAAGTGCTCTTTTGTGAGTATTTTAAATAAAAAAAAATAAGGAGAATGCTGCTCCTGAGTGCCATCCAATGGAAAGGTAGACTCATAAAAATATGGTGTGTCCTCATCTGCCTTATTCAACAGATCTGGCACATGTGACTTCTGCTTCTTCCTCAAAGTCAAAATGACCATGACTGCAAATGTTCTCAATGGATCCAGACCGTCAGGACAACCATGACAGAGCAGCTAGAGATACGCATGGAAGAAGACTTCCAGAGCTGCTTCAGAAAGTGGAATGAGGAATGGTATAGGAGTGTTTGAAGGGAGAGAGAGGATTTTGAGGGTGATTGATAGCAATATGTCTTTTACTGTAATGACTCTTTTAAAAATTTGAGCATTCGTTATATTTGTCAGTCACACCTCATATACCCAGGATGCAGCATGAACCCCACATCTTGCAGGTCTTTAGGCACAGGGTAGGCATGCATCCTACAGAGGCCCACAGGGGTGACATCTTCCTGGGGCGGGCACTGCAGCACCACCATTCCTCATGCAAGTTGTCGCATCATCAAATGCCAAAACAACAACTTCATTTATTGGCTTTGCTGACTGAAAGCCACTCTCCAGAAATTTGTTTTTATATTGAATTTGGGTTCAGAACTGGTGATCTGCAGCATACTATCCTTCACATTCTGCCTGTTAGCTTACTGTTGCTGTGACAAAACATCTGACAAACACGACTTAATGGAGGAGATATTTATTTGGCTCCTGGTTTCAGAGGTTTCAGTCCATGATTGGCTTGGTCCAAGGCAGGACCATCATGGTGGAAGGGCGAGGTGCAGCAAAGCTGCTCATGTCATGGAAGCCAAGAAGCAGAGAGCAGAGGGAGAGAGAGAGAGGGAGAGAGAGAGGGAGGGAGAGAGAGGGAGGGGGGGAAGTGGCTGGGGATAGGACATGCCCTTCAGAACCATGCCTCCAGTGACCTACTTCCTCCAGGAACTAGGCTCCACATCTTAATAGACCATTCAGCTATGAACTCTCAGTGCATTGATTCATTGATAAGTTAGTGCCCTCATGATCCAATGATCTTCCAAAAGCCCCTCCTGTGAACACATGAGTCTTTGGGGAGATATTTTTTATTCAAACTGTAACAGCCAGCAGTGAGTACCCAGGAGCCCATGGGTAGTATGGAGCCTGAGAACGTCTGGCGCTCAAGCAGGCTCAACTGTGGTTCAAGTTTAGCCACTCTATTTTCCTGTCTTTTTCCCTCCTTATGCTAAGAAGGATTCAGGGTAACTTAGAGAATGACAGCCAATGTATGGTATAAAATCTTGAGCATGCAAAAGTAACACCAGGTGCAGGGCAAAAGGTTTGGATTGCACTGGTAGAAGTGAGCTTCAAACCCGGCTCTGCACATTTTAGCAGCTGGTCTGACAAGAACAGATTTAGCCATCCTGGGAGGCCATCCAGCAAATATCCATCCGTCAAAGCTATGTCCTTAGTAGAAAAAGGAATAGGAAGCATTTCAGATAAGTCTCCATATATTTAGTATCTATCAGGCATATGGAACTTTTGTGTATGGGGACTTATTTGGTTATACAAAAGCAACAATCTTATTCCAAAGCTCAATGACCTTTATAATCTGACTTTTCAAGGAAATTAGTTTATGAAAAGCCACAGCCAATATTTTGAACAGATTGTATTAGTGTTCTCTAGAGGAACAGAATCAAAAGAAAATATACACATAATTCTGCACAGGGATTTATCAGGTGGGCTCACAGGAACAGAGGTGGGAGAGCCCACAGGCCTGTCTATGTGATAGAGAAGCCTCAGGAGCCTGGAGAAGTTGCAGTTCAAAGGCCCAGGCATTACTGTGGATTCCTTGGTATGAATCTGCCAGGGTTGAAGGGTTGAAGAAACTGGAGGCTGATGTCCAAAGGCAATGGTGAAGGCCGAGCTCTTCCAGGAGTGGGATTTTTCTTCTTTCTCTTTTTATTCCATCCAGGCTACAGTCTATTGGTTGGGGTCACCCACATCCAGGCTGGGTTTTCTGTCTTCAGTTTTCTGGTCTACATCATCCCTCATCCACAGACACACATGGACCCCACTCGCCTGCTAGGCAAACGAAGCCAAAGGACACATCACAATTAACAGCCATGCGGGTTTACGGGGAGAAATGAAGTGCTCTTCTCTCTCATGCCTGCCCCACTCTGTCTCCCTCTCTCACTCACACACACACACACACCCTCCCAGCACACAGCTGAGCACAGGAATACAATTACAGCACTATCTGCATATTTTGTACAGGTGAATGCAGCATATCTGTATGTTTTGACCCACCTAGCTTCAACCATACCCTTTCAAAAGCCTGTAGAGGTTTTTGCTTGGAATAAGTTAAAATAGTCAGTTTAGCGGGGAACGTGAGAAAGAAGAGGTTCCAGGTCATGCTGTGAAACCACGATTCTCAGGCGGGGTTGGGACTCTGTAAGGCTCCCACGTGGTTTCTCAGATTCCCCGGAACAGCAGAGGGGCTCGGGAGAGGGCCTGGGAAAACGATATCCTGGGTTTCTTTTTAGTGCTGAGAAAGCGGGAGAGAGGAGCAGTCCTGGAGATAATCGAGGGCAGTGCGTGTTGGGAGACGGGAGAGGCAGGTGAGAGAATGCAGTGCCCCGAGGCCGCCTTCCGATAGCAGACAGCAGTGGCCGAGTGCTCTCAGACCCCGGGAAGCCATGCTGCAGGGCGTGCCACGGCATGACGCCCAGCCCGAGCCCACATTTCTTCTATCAGTTGCACATTGCCGTTCCTCTTCTCATTTCGCTGCTTTCTCCTCCTGCTTGGGCAGCTGATGTATGCGCTGATTCCCCTTCCAAAGCCATGGCCACCTTTTGCCCGCCTCCCTGCCCTTTGCTGGGGAAAGAGCCCCTCTCCTCCATCTGCAGGCTCAGAGGGCCGGGGCCCTGGTCGTTCTAGCACAGTGTCCCTGGGGTGTCACACCAAGGATGCGCCAGGGTGTCGCCACAGTGAAGGGGGAGCCCCTCCCCAGCCACGGGGAGCTTTCCATTTTTATCTCAGAGCTCAGAGCAATTGTTTACCTTTCTCCCGGCAATCTAACTCAATTTTTCCTAAGTGTCATAACCAATTTTCCCCAATTCATTTTGATAATTTTCAAACATGTAAAGAAAAGAACCGCACAGTTAAACCCAGGCTCCGTGCCCAGATTCACCAGTTTTCCCCCGTGTGCTCATTCTCTCTCCTCTGCTCTCTGCTCCTTCTCTCCCTTCCTTCCTGTTTTTCCTTTACCGATTTATATTCACATCCCCGTTTAGGGATGAACTATTTGAAAGCAAATGATGGCCACCACCACAGTTCCCTTCTAAACACTTGAGAAGTATGAATGCATCTCCTTGGAATCAGGTATCTCCCCGCATTGCTGTAATACCATGCACGTTCCCGATGCAGCAAACACTTCTCCATGGCACCAGCCCTGCACATGGTCTGCAGCCTTTTGTTCAGGTCGAGATCTTTTAAGGTCCAAGCATTTCGGACCACTGTGAGCACTCCTTGATTTTGTCAACTGCTCGCTTAATTGTGTGTCTTTCACCACACTGTTTTTTGAAGAGTTCACATGGTTGTCTTGCCCATACTCTGTTCCTGCTGTTTCCTGTAAATCAGAATAAAGTCTCATGTGTGATTAGAGTCAGTTTAAGCCACTGTGGTAAGACTATGGGAGGTGACGGTGAGGACTTGTCACTGAGTCCTGTGGAGGGGCACGTGACGCTCTGTATGGTGCAACTTTGATTTTTTGGCTAAGGTTGTGATGGCCAGACACCTCCAGCATGTACACGTAGGGGTTGCATTTGTTTGTTGTTTTACAGTGGGCGAATCACTGAGAGAAAAGATTTTGAGACTACGTGGATTCCCTGTTACCAACAATATATTGTCCAACTGCTATGAAGATCCCTGCATGACTCAATTATTATATTGGGAATGTAAAATGATTTTTTAAAAAATTCTGTAATCTTTTCTACATTTATCAGGTGGCAATTTGTAAAAGAAGATCACTGCTTCTCCTGATCCCTCATCTCCCTCTCATTTCTATCACACACAACTTACGAATTACAAATTCATGGTTCTTACAAGTGCATTGATTGTGAACAAGGAGCGCCATGTCTTTTCCTGGATGCTCACATTATCCTGGTTGTCGCTCTCCCGCTGGCTCCATGTCTCCTGGATGTGACTCCTGAGTCTTTGTGCGCCACCGTGTTTTGGGGCGCAGGTTCTCCCGGACTCAGCTTGTGCTTTCTCTGCCCCAGGACTGAACTCAGCCGTCTCTCCAAAGAGCCTGGGTTCCAGGGGGACATTGAGAGCCCCAAATCCGGGTGATGAGCCCTTCTCAGCACACGGGACAGACATTCAAGGTGTTCATGGCTTCTCAGTAGCTTTTCCTGCACACATCTCACTGCATATTTCCTTACCTTCCTTAGTTTCTATTTTCATCTTTTCTTTTACAGAGAAAATCTTGCTTCCTAGATGAATATGTTTACTTATTTACTTTATACAAAACAGAATAAAACTGTTGTAAAATTACAATAGTGTATCCCTCAGGGATTACAGGAAAAAAGTTTCACTGTCAGAAATTGGTTCACACAATTATGGAGACTGAAAAACCCCAAGACCAGCAGCCGGCAGGCTAGAGACACCACAGAGCCAAGAATGGTACTCCAGTCTGAAGGCCGGCACCAGGGCAGCCAAGAAGAGCCTGCTGTTTCTGTTTGGGTGTAAAGGAAGGAAAAGAGGAAAGGACATCCCACCCGGACAGCAGTTAGGCAGAGGCAGGAGGACCTCCCAGTAACCAGCAGAGGGTTAGCCTTTTGTTCTGCTCAGGCCTTCACCTGATTGCACAAGGCCCACCCACACCAGGGAGGCCCTTGTCTTACTCAGTTTACTAATTCCTATGCTGATGTCACCCAGAAATAACCTTACAGACACACCTGGACAAGAGTTGAGCAAAGGCCTGGGGAACAGACACCCAGTCAAGTGGGCTTGCAAAATGAGCCCTCACAAATACCTCTGTTACTACTGTCCACAAAACTAGAAGGTAAAGTTTTCAGATTTCTTTGCTGTTGTTTGGGCCTTAGAATATATTGCATTATGGATGAACAAAGAGAATTAACTAGAATCAAAAGTTTTTTAAAATCAGAAGTTACTTGAAATACTTCTTTTCTTTGTGTGGTTACTTTTACCAATTTAATATATATTGGCTTTTTTTACTTCTGTTCATATTAAAAATTTTAGAGATAAAAATCCATTTTGGTTTAATTTTGCTTTGTGAATATGTAAAACATTTATATGTTTAAATAATCAAAACAATATAAAAAGCATACAGCAGTCACCTCTCATTTGCAGTTTTACCTTCCACAGTTTCAGTTACCTGTAGTCAGCTGTTGTCCGAAAGTAGGAAGCAGAAAATTCCAGAGGTCAACCATTCCTAGTTTTTGCATGTTGTTCTGAGTATCATGATAAAATGTCATGTCATCTTGCTCCATTTTGCCTAGGATGCGAATCACCTCTTGCCTAGCATACCCCACTGTGTAAGATACCCACCCATTAGTCACTTAACAGTCTCGGTTATCAAATTGACTGACATGGCATCACAGTGCTTGCATCAGTGTGACCTTGTGTAGTAGCCTAATGCCACATCACATGGCCCACATCACTCTTATCATGTGGGCATGGTACCACCTCACAGCAGTGTGAGTACAGTACCATAGATATTTTGAGAGAAAGATATCACATTTCAGTCTTTATTTCAGTGTACTGCTATAATTATTCTACTTCAGTTATAGTTGTTAAGCCCTACTGTGCCTAATTTATAAAGCTAGCTTTATTATAGGTATGAATGTGTAGGGAAATATATATATTTCAATGTAATATATATATATATATTTTTTTTTTCAGGGATCCACTGGTGTCCTAGACTATATAACCAGGGAGAAGAGAGGAATATTGTATTCCAATAATCTCACCTGTCTCCACTCTCCATCCTGTCTGTACCCACTCATGAATTCCAAGCTTATCATTCCTGTGTTCTTTTTGAAAAAAATAAGAAAATATGCTACATTCTATATTCTAGGAGCTTCTCCTAACTGAACCCTCTTTGCTTTTAATCATGAAAGTATTCCAAGTTCACTGTAGACTTATACAAAATATAGAAAACATTTTGTGCTGAACAGCACAAAAACATTTTGGACACATGTTGTTTGATAAATTCCTGTGAATTAACTGAGCTAAACAGTCAAATGATTGTGTTTGGTGTGGGTTCACTGGAATCGTCTTTAGGATTCTTAACCCTACACATACCTTATTATTTTGATTTACATGTTCTAATTATTATTTCTATTTTAGTAAACACACTTCCTCTTGAAGCTCAGTATTTCCTTAGGAGTATGACACCTGGGAGGATGGGATACAGGAAGCCACGAGACACTTTGTCTCCTTAACAGAAAATAGGCTTCAGTCCCAGGGAACACCGGAAAGACCTCCTTAGCCCTGCCCGGCCAGGGAGGAAGGGCTCATGTCCGCAGCCGGAAGTGCTCATCTCTCTCACACCGGCTCCTGGGGAGAGAAGGGTGCTTCACCAACACCACAGTGCAGCGCATCTCCCTCTCCCTGGAGCCTTGGAGGTGCTGCACACTTTCAGCCAGGCTTAGGCTTTGTACCACCGGCCCCTGATTGAGAGGTAGAGAGGGATGTGTTTAAAGGAGCAGAATGGAAAATGGCAATAAGGCCAGCTGGCTTTTTTAAAAGACACCTTCTATGTTCCCCTTGATAGAAGTGTTTTCCATAAATCATCTCAATTGGTGGCCACAGTGGCTCTAAGAAGTAGAGCAGGAATTACTGTTTTAATAAAGACACAGGAACCCAGAGATGTGAGGCCAGTCGGCTACAGGGCTGGGGATTAGGGAAACAGAAACTTCCTTCACACATAAGTATGGACAGAGGTTTCAGAGAGTGGAAACCCCCTGTACTCCAGAGTCTACACACAGCTAAATGCCTTGTGTTACAAGGACTCAGTGTATTAGTTATCTATGGCTGTGTAACAGATAACTCCAAAAGCATGGTGGATTAAAACAAACAACATGCATTACTTCAAGTTTCTGTGGACCAGGAATGTGGGTGCAGGCTGTAACTGGGTGCCTGTTACACTCCATAAAATAAAATACAGAGCTCTTCTAAGTCTGAAATGGAAGTGTTGGCTAGAACTGTGGCCACCCCAAGGATCGACTGGAGGAGAATCAACTCCAAGCTCACTTATGTGGCTGTCAGCAGGCCCAGGCCTAAGAGGTGCTTGGCCAAAGATACCCATCCTTTGCCATGTGGGACTCTGCATGAGGATATTCACAATATGACAACTTGCTTTACCAGAGCAAGGCTGAGGGGGGTAGGAGGAGACAGAGAGAGCCGAGCCTTTAATCTTGAAAGTGACAGCCTGTCATTTTTGCCAGGTTTTTTGGTAGAAGCAAATCACTAGGTATGGTCTGTACTCCAGGGGAAAGAATTACAAGGGTGTGCATACGAAAGGTGCAGCTCATTAGGAGCCATTTTGGGAGCTGCTCACTCCACTCAGCAACCTCCTTGAAGATTTTATTTTATATGTGTTTCATGGTGATATTTTTCAGCATTTCAACAATTCAACAGGATCTTTTCATTAGAAAATGTAAATGACTTTCTAGCATCCCAAAGGCAATAGACAATAACAAGGTATCTGTTATGGTGGAGCTTAATTTTACTTTCTTTGGAAAAACAAAAACCCAATGGGTTAGAGAAACCTAGTATCTGTGGTGTAAGAATGATTAACCTCCACTAGGCATTAGAGGTCTTTAGAGGAAGGTCGTGTTATATTTCAATGCCTCTTCCTAGACAAAAATAAGAGTTGTTAAAAGTTGGGATGGATGTGACCAAGATTCCATGACAGAGATGGACATCTGAAGCTCTCAGGACAAAATTACCATGAAGTCAGGAATAGATGGGACTGTGTTCAGGGCCCTTTGCCGAGTCCAGGGGTTGAAGGAGAACCGTAGTTCTGCCAGCAGATTTCAGAACCTCTCCTCAGCCATCCTGGAAAATGCTTTTGCCCCAGTGGAAAAGGCATCATAAGTGAATGTACAGGGGTCCAACATTGGGATCCCAGCCCATGGCTGACCTGAGCCAGCCTTCATCCAGTACAGGTCCCAACACACGAGCCTTTTAGGAACACACTTAATCCATAGCACCGAGAGTCACCTAGCTTTTTACCATCCATGCTCTTCGGTTACATCTCATTCCTTCTAATATATGAAAGATTTGGGCAGTAGGTCTGGCCAGACCCCAGGAATCTGCATGTCAGACAAGTAACTGGAATGTCCATAAGGGTTCCTTGGGCCGCATTTTGAGAGTTGGTGCTCAGGGACTGGAATTGTCCTACAGCCCAAGGAGCCACTGCCTTGCATCGTCACCAAAGGGTAGAAGCAGTGTGTGGTAGCTACTGCATTTGCTTTTACGCATGTACAGGTCTTATATCCTCCTTAGTAGCCTTTGTATATGCTGAGAACAAGAAAGTTGGTGGCAGGCAGTGAGCTCCTGAGTTAGATTTTGGCCCAGATGACTTACTGCACTGTTTTTCATCGACTTAAACAGACAAATAAACGTGATACTGTCTGCAGAGATGGCTTTATACAATTACAAAACTCAAGTCATGTTTTCTATTTTCCCCAGTATGAGGAAGCGAAGTGACATGTACACATGCCTGAGACTGCCTCCTAGAATGGTTAAGACTCAAATGCTGGTACTCGACTTCTGGGTTTGAATCTCAGCCCCAGAACTCAGGAACAGACCAGTTTCCTGTGTTCTTGAAGCCAGAGTTTCGTTACTGATAAATGAGGGGGAAGATGGTTTTGCCTTCACCCCAGGATTCTCGATGCCATTACGAGATATTACAAATAAAGTGACTGGCTCCATATCTGGTACATGGTAAGCCCTTATTTTATCATCATCCAAAGGAATGGCTATTTAAGTATAATTCCTAATGCTTAGAAAGATTATTGGCACTTTGCATACACTTGGAAAATGCTAGATATCCCAAGAGATAGTTATGTATCTTAAGAAAATCTGAAAACCTTTATATCATGGTCCATCGGTTCCCTTTCCCAGGTCCCCTGGAGCTACTGTGGTTCATCTTCAAGGAAAAAATCTTAAGGTCAGATGCAAGGGACTGCAAAGGGTCCAACTATTTTTCTGCTGGCACTGTTAGCAATCTACACAGGCTTTTCTCTGGTTTAAGTCTATGAGGTTGATGATTGTGGTGGTTGTGCAGAGCAATGTGGCTCTATCTAGGAGCTTCTTTCCTGACTTCAACCTTGGCATCTTTTATGGTTTGGGTCTGGATGCCCCCCAAAGCCTCATGTAGTCATAGGTGGCCGAATCTAGAGTGTGTGATGCTGAGGTTAAGGGTGGGTGATTACTAAATCAGTCCACTGATTGGTTTGGCACTGCCTTCATCCTGGTAACCTAGATACAGTATAAGGGACAGAGAGAGGCTTGTCTTCTCCCCTGTCACCTTTACTGTCTTTTGCCACCGTTAACTGTTGCCCCTGTGCCACCCTGCCTTGGAGCCAGCTGATAATGGGCTGAAACCCCTGCGAACTGTGAGCCAAATAAACCTTTCCTCCTTTAAATTTGGGTGTCGGGTATTTTGTCTCAGCAGTGAGAGAAAAGCAGCTAAGCCAGCTCTCAATCTGTGCCTCCATTTCTGGCCTTCACAATCGGTAGAACATTGCTAGTCTACATCTTGCGGAAAGACACTGTAGGGACGGATGGCAGGCAGACACCACCGTGGTCATTGAGGGCATTGACTAGGAGCCTCCCACAGTGTTCCAGCCCTGGGCCAGCTATCAGAGTGCCATTCCCATTACAGGTGGGGAAGACAGGCCCTGCTCTGAAGCCGTTCTGTGGCCGCCAAGGTTGCAGGGAATTTGTGTTTCCACTCCTCATTGATTTCTGAACCTCTTTCCTGCATTAGTTATCTCTGCCCCATCTTGTTTCGTCGGCATGGTTGTCTCTCTTCAATGGCTGCTTTCTAATGCTCAGATCTGCACCCCTGTCCTAAACCAAGTGTTCCTTATAGCAGCTTCCTGCTCCTCACTCATCTCCAGCCCTGGACTCACATGCTGCTGAAACCTTTTCTTCACATGCCTACGGAGTCACTTTCCTGTCCCTGGGACAAAATACCCAACACCCACATCGTAAAGGAGGAGAGGTTCATTTTGGCCCACAGTTTTAGGCAGAAGTGGCATGGCAGAAGAAAGCTGGTCACATCATAGTGTAAGGAAGCTCAAAAAAAAGGGAGGGCCTGGGAACAAGAATATACCTGTCCAAGTCATGTCCCTGTGGCCTGGCCCTTTTGACCAGGACCCACCTCTGAACATGAGACTTTGGGGAACATTTTAGATCTAAACCATAACAGCCTTGGTCTGCTTTTTGTGATCTGATTTTGTATTCACTCTTGGATTTAATGATGACTTAAGAATGGCTTTCAGTTACCAAACCCATTGGAGACTTTTCCATCCAGCTTCCTTAGCATCATGATGACATCCTGGATCCCTTGGTTTCTGCCCTGGGCACTGTCCTGCCTTCTCTTTTTGTTGTCCAACTGTTCTCTTCTTGTTAGGATTATGTAAAAGTAAATGTCATCTGTCAAGATTCTTTTTTTGATCATTTTCTCTTGCTATGCTCATTCATCCCTTGACAATGGTGTTCTCTTTTATAATTTCAGATCTGTGCTAAATCAATTAAGAATTATCTCAAGATACCAAATTCATGTAGAACTTATCTTCTGAAATTCAGGCCCCTATTTCCCACTGCCACTTGGATATTGTGCTTGGGGTGTCAAAATCAGTATCTCCTAAAGCCACCCATTGCCTGGAGATCAGTTCCTCTGCTAACCCCAGATTAACCCCGTACTTCCATTTTCTTTCACCTTCTGCTTTTCATCACTAATACGTCCCTCATAATGCCTCCTGTCCTTGCTTCTTTTTAGCACTGCTGTTAGTTTAGATTAAGAATGTCCCCCACAGGCCTCATAGGCAAGGCTATTTGAATGTGATTGAACCATGTGAGTGATGTAGCTGATTTGCTGTTAGGAGATGGAATCTGGTCAGAAGAGGCTGGTCACTGAGGGCATGACTTGGAAGGGTGTATCTTCCTCCCCATTTCCTCCTTTCTCTCTCTGATTCCTGACCACTATGATATGAGCAGCTCTCATCTGCCCAGGCCATTCCACCATGCCACTTCTGTGTTTAAGCCTCCCAAACATGGACTGAAACTTCTGAAATGGTGAGCCAAAATAAACCTCTACTCTTTGTAGTTGTATGTGTCAGGTATTGTATCTCAGTGATGAAAAACATGACTAAGACAGATTTTGGTACCAGAAGTGGGGTCATTGCTGTGACTACCTGACCATGTGGTTTAGAAGCCTTTGGAACTAGTTTGTGGGAGGGATTTGGAAAGGTTTGGTGATGCCAGCTAGAAAATCCCTAGGACACTGTGAACTGAGCTATATAGGAGAGTGTAGCAGGAGCTCAGAAGGCCAGAATACTGAAAGAAATGCAAGTGGTAAAAGCCAGGTTCAAGTTCTTGCTGGGAACAAGGACTCCATTGGCAGCTGGACTTGAGATCCGTGTGTTACATTCTGGCAGAAAATGTGTCTATAATTTGCTCATGTCCTGAGTTTTCAGGTAACTGAGCAGGGCAGCAGGATATTTAGGTAGAAAAAATTTCAAGGCAGCCCAGCATTCTCGCTGTGTTATGGGTACTAGAGGGGGTGATTTAGCTAGCTCTACATTAAGAATCAAGAGTAAATGGTGCAGTTGAGTGACTTTAAAAGTTTTGAGTTTCACCAGAAAGAAATCACCTGTAAAATTGAGACCTGTAAAATTCTCACCCAGGACAGGTTGGTTACTGCAAAGATTAACACTAAAAAGAAGCCAACTGCTTTGCATCAGAACAACAGCAAAGATTCCTTGAGAGCATTCCAGAAGTCAGCAAGACTCCAAATTCACAGGCTCAAAAGTCCAAAAGTGAAAGGCTTTGCTTTGAGAGGAGAGCCCCAGGGCATCTTGCTCATGATCTGGTTCCCTGGGATTTGTTTCACAGTGCTCAGCTATCCAGGCACTCAGAGGCAACTATAGCCATGATGCAAGGGGGCTTGGTTATTGCTTGAGCAGGTGGCAGATCTTTACACCATCCACGTGGTGCTGATTTTACAAGCATCCAGAATGCAAGAATTGTGAGGTCGTGAAAGCTTCCACCATGATTTCAGAAGAAGGCCTGGGAGGCCAGGCATGTGCCCTGAGAGGGCAATGTGTAAAACTATGAGAGTGAAGCCAAAGGTGCCGTGGAGACCCCAGGAAGTGGGAGAAGCCAGGAAAGTGGAATATTCATAGGCAATGAGCCAAGCCACCCCGGAGGAGAAGCCGTGAGTGCTGCAACCAGCAATGCCATAGGCTGCCCAAATCATTTGGAGTTCACATCTTTGCCCCAGATGCTGGATATGGAGCTACAGGATTTAAATGTTTGCCCTGCAGGGTTTCAGTCTTTTTTTTTTGATCCCATTCCTTTCTATCCCGTTCCTCCCATTTGGAATGGAAATGTTTACCTTGTGCCATTGTATGTCAGTAGTGTTTAACTTTCTTTTTGATTTTTACAGGGGCTCACAGCTAAGAGTTTGCTGTGAATCTCAGAGCGATTTTAGACTTGGCCTTTTTAGCAGTGCTAGAGTGGTTAAGACTTCAGCAACTTTTAGAGATGAAGTAAATGTATTTTGCATAAAGAGAGACTGGAGGGGCCTGGAGAAGAATGTTATGGTATAGATCAAGAATACCTCCCAGGGCCTCACGTGCTCATAGGTGGGGCTTGTATAAGGTGAATGAATCATGGGATTGCTACAGTTGACTTGCTGTTAGGAGGTGCAGTTTGGTTGGAAGAGGTGGGTCATGGGAGCCATGAAATGCAAGGGTACGTATCCTGCCTCATCCCCCTGTTCTCTTCTTACTTCCTGGCCACCATAACATGAGTGGCTTTCCTCTGTCTATGCCTTTCCACCACATTGTTTCTCTGTTTAAATTTGCTAAACACAGACTGAAACTTCTGAAACTCTGAGCCAAAATAAGCCTCTCCTCTTTTAAGTTGCAGATGTTGGGTATTGTGTCACAGCAGTGAAGAAAGTGATTTAAACAACTGCTTTGGTCAGGCCCTTTTATCTGACTTAAGCAATTCTAGTAGTCTCCCCACTGCCCTGGCGACAGAGCCCAGGGCCTTGCACATGCTAGGTAAGTGCTCTACCTCTGACCTACTTTCTCAGCCCTTTAAAAAGTTTTTATTTTGGGACAGGGTGGCCTCCAACTTACATCCTTCTGAGTAGCTGGGGTTATAGGAGTATGTCACCACCCTGCCCTCCAGTAGCCTTGATCTTTTTCCTTCAAGTATTTGTCTTAACCTCTCCTCTACACCATGTCTTGATTGATATTAAAATTTTATATTGGTTTATAAATCTCACTACCAACTAAATTGAGGTTAGTTGCCTTAGTGGGACAGTCAAGCCTTTCCCAATTTATTTCTATCCTATCTCAGGTTAACTCTTCAGACTAGCCCTTCTTATTCATCAAGATATTCCCTGATAATTCTTCCTTCACGGGACAATGAGTTATTGAATGCCTCTTATGAGAATGGTTTTAGATGCTAAGAATATATGATAAGGAGCAAGACAGACAAAATTACTATAGTCACAGATTTTGTGTTTTTGTAGGCTTCAGATTTCGTATTATTTACAGAATTTATATTTGGTAAAAGCAATGACCTAAAAAGATTTTCTTACCCTTACTACTGTTACTACTTACTTCCATTCTCATCTTCAAATTCTATTGTATTAGCCAAACTTTGCTGCAATGACAAACGGCCATAAAATCTCAATGTTCTCGTCTCAAAAGAAGAAGTACAAATGTCTGGAAAATAGATGAAAAAATGCTCAACATCTTTAGCCATCAAGAAAATATAAATCAAGGGCTGGGGATTTAGCTCAGTGGTTTCGCCGCCTGCCTCGAAAGCACAAGGACCTGAGTTCGATCCTTGGTACCAAAAAAAAAAAAGAAAAGAAAATACAAATCAAAACTGCTTGAGAATTCAGCTCACCCCAGTCAGGATCACTGTTATTTAAAAAAGTAACAGGGCCAGGGATTTACCTCAGTGGTGCCATTGCCTGCCTCGCAAATGAAAGGTCCTGAGCACGATCCCAGGTTTTAAATAAATAAATAAAGTAACAAATGCTGGTGAAGATGTAGGGCAAAAAAGAATTTTTATACACTGTTAGCAGGAATGTAAATTATTGCAGCCATTATGGAGAACAGTATGGAGTTTCCTCGAAAGGTTTCTCAAAAGCAAGACCCAGCTATATCACTCCTGGGTATAGAATTTAAGGAATTAAAGTCAGCATATATAAGCAATATGTATATACCCATGTTTTTGTGACACTATTCTCAACAGACAAAATATGGAACCAGCCTAGGTGCCCATTACAGGTAAATAAAGAAAATACAGTATATATACATGGTGGAATATTATTAAGCCGAAAAGGAGAATAATGTCATGTCATGATTTTACAGGAAAATGGAGGGTATTGAAAGTCATCATGTTAAATGAAATAAGACAAACTCAGAAAGATCCGTATCACATGCTTTCTGTCAAAAGTAGAATCTGGAATTTTTTTTTAAAAAGTGACCTGAAAGTACTAAGGGACTGGTAGAGAAGGACAAGAAGACTTTGAGGAGGGAGAACAGAGAGAGGAAGGAAGAGAATATAGTTGGGAAGAGAGACAGGGTCAAAGCACAATAAGTCCCTGTTTGGAAATGTCACAGTGAAACCCATTAACATGTACAATTGATACACATTAATAATTATTTAAAATCTCAGTGTCTTAGTTACTTTTCTCTTGTTGCTGAGACAAAATACCCAACACGCAAAGTTAGAGGGGAAAGGGTTTACTTGGCTCACATTTCACAGAGGTTTCAGTCTGTAATCAGCTGTCTTGCAGAGGAGAAACTGTTTGCAGCAGCCAGAAGGTAACAAAAGCAACAAGGGACCTTAACAGAGTCTTTCTGCCCCTTTTGTCCCATCCAGACTACCAGGTTAAGGAGGTGCCAAACCCATCACTCTCATGTAGTGGCTTAATAATCACTCGCCCTTAATCCCAGCATCACACAATCCAGATTCAGCCACTTCTGAAAAAGACTGCATGTGGCTTTGTGGGGACATCCAGACACAAGCCATAACACTCAGTGCCTGAAACAGCAAGTACTTCTTTCTTACATACTGGTACGTGGATTGGCTGGGAAAGATATGCCTCAGGCTGAGAATTAACCAAATTTGATCCCCATGTTCCTTTCTATTGGACAGGCTACAACAACCCGGGACATGTGACTCCCACGGTGAGATCAGAATCTCCCAGTGCCGTGAGTGGAGGCCTGTGTTCTGAGGTTTGGACTTGGAGTTGGCTCTTCTGATCTAATTCCACAGATAGGAAATTCACACGGGCAAGACCAGCATGGTGGGTGAGCAGCTTGCTCCTCTCTTGACGGTGAGAGGGAGGAGGCACTGACTCTACCACACCTATGACCTTAAGGACAAGACTCTTCTTTATCATTTATGTTTTAGAAGTTGCAGCAGAGATTTTGGTGTGCATTCTGTGTTTCAGTCTATCTAGGTTGATACTGTACCCATCCACAAATGGAGGGACCTTGCAACTCAGCACTTCCCAGCCCATCTCTAACGCTATGGTTGTTACAGGTATTTTACACAATTTAAAATGTAAAGTTTTCATTTTGATTTTGAGCAATCATATGCATTTCCATAAAATGAAGAGGAAAACTCCTGCCATATTTTCCTGTTTGGGTGCTCTCCATTGCTTTCTGAAGACCCAGGCTCCTATCTGTTAGCATTTCCCTTCATCCTGAAGACTCCTATTTAGCATTCACTGTTAGCTGACAGGTCTCCCCCACCTTTGTCTCCCCCACCATCTGTCTTCCAGGATCTTTATTTTGCTTTCATTCTTGCTGGGTATTTGAGCCCGATGTAAAATTTGAGAGTGGCATATTTCAGATTTAAAGGTTTCATTCTATCTGTCCTGGCCACCTTTCTTCCTGACAACTTTTTTCACTCTCTAACCCCATTGCCTATGCCAGGAACTCCCTTCCCTGAACTCCTTTATGTTACCAAGCAGGTGCCTACTTTGCTTAGAGACTCACTGTTCTATTTCATCTCAGGAGAAATTGCCTGGTCACTTGTAATATGGGAAATTACTGGAAGGAGACAGGTCACGGCTGACCCCACTGCTCTGTAGGCAGAAGAGACAACTCCATCCCTATTTCAGGTGATGTGCTATATATCTAGAAAAATCTGAGAGATCCTACTAAGAGGACCAGTGAGATAATTTTATAAAATAGCCAGATACAAAATACATTTACAAAATTAATACTTTATGCTAGCAATAAAAAGTAAAAAGTATAAAAATTTTATATTATCATTTATGTATTCAATAGACTATGCTGGCTAGGAGCTATTCTTTTAGAAGGAAAAAACCCCTAGAATTTCATTTGTATCACATACAGAAAAAATTCGTATGGATTAAGATGCAGTGTAAAAAGTTAAATAATACAAGTGCTGGAAGGAAACTTAAGATACTACTACTTGCACTGTTTTGGGTAACTTCTTAGTAAGACAGGAAATACAATAGCCAATAAATGAATGAAAAGATACAATACAAAAATATACATAACATAATATTATGTATTTATATGTATTTGTATGAGACACATTTATATGTATATATGCACACATATTCAACTATATACAAATTTTTGAAATTGTATAGTAAAAGACACACTAAATAGAATCTAAAATAAATAATATGCACAAACAAAAAATATCATACATAGTGTATATAAGCAGCACACTTTATATATTTTGAAATTCTACTTACAAAAAAGTGCAGGATGATTGAACAAAAAAATGGGCTGAAGTCTAAGTAGCAGAGATGGCCACGTATTCTCATGACATGTCTAGAAAGCAGCTGTCCAATCAGGACCCAAGTTTCCCAGCATATGTCCCACCCCCACCTAATTAATTCACAGGACCCTTCTCACCAGCGGCTGATTACGGCATTGCCAGGGTCACAGGTCGTAGGAAGGGCACTGCTTTTCCGTCCTGTCTTTCCAGCAGCCCAGAGGACGGAGCCTCAGGACGGAGGGAGCCCACATTCCTGAGTCATCCCCTTGGAAGCTGCCCGCCAAGGGGTAGGAAATTAACTTTTTCCCTTCAGAACTGTTACCTGAATGAAAAATGAGATCCTCTTATGTTACTCTCTGAAAGTTTGAGCCTTCTATTTTATTGAATTACATGACCCAACCAAATACAGAATATGACATAAAAATCACAGGAGTTAACAGCCAGTGAACTAAAACTTTAACTTCCCCAGAATTCAAGACAATGTCAATGAATACTGATAAACTATTTTGAAGGGATCATCAAATTTGCAAAAACTAAAAATATACAGAGAGCCGTTAAAATGCAGAGGAATAGACATTGCTGATGAGAGTGCACAATGCTACAATCTTTGGGGAAAATAACCCGACAATGTTTACTAAAAGTGAAAATATATACTTATTAAACACCATCATACAGAATGTCCGTTTCATTTTGCTTTTCTTGCCAGAAGTGTGTAACTTGAATATAATCAAGCCTCCACAGTTAACTTCTAGTTTCAGAAATCCTGAAAGTAAAGAAAAAGTTAAATGGTATGATGGATGGAAATATCAGGGAAATCAAGATTTGGGACCCCTGTATGATAACTTGGCCGTACACCCTAAGCACTAATGTCATAGGAAATAAGTGTCCTTGGGAGGCAAGCTTTTACAACCCATGTGCCTGCTGCTGACTGCACTGGACAGCTAGCAGACAAAACACAAGGTCAAGCCTTTGAACTCTCAGTTCTGTTTCTTGGTAGAAAATCCCACGATACATAGGATTGGTCCCAGAATTTACAGCAGTTTTAGATTGCAGAAGGTTTTAGGATCAGCAATTTGTCTTTCACTTGGGAAATGCTCCAGAGGTCTGGAGCCCTCCAAACTGGGAAAGAGGTATAGGGTGGACATCTCAGGATGACAGAGTAGGAGGATATTCTTTTGTCCTAGTGATGCTATGTTGGTGGCACCTTATAACAGGCCGTCAATAATCATTTGAATAGGAGGACACACTCTGCATGTTGGTCAGCTTTCCCCTCTGCCACATTGGTGTTTAGTCAACGTCCCGTGCATGAAGTGGCCATGTTGGCCAGCCTGCAAATATGGTGCAAATATGGACTTGTCCTCACTGAGGTTAATCTGGCTGCTGACTGCCTGATTTGCTAATATCTGAAACATACCCTGGTCCTCCATCCTGAGGGGAACCTGCAGGCTAGGTGATGACATTGGATCCCTTCTCTCAGAGGGAAGGAAGAAATTTCCTTCTTTATTCTCATGGAGATTTATCTTTTGCCTGCAGTGCTTCTGCAGCATCTTCATCTATGGATGTCTGGACCACTTTATTTTCTATCATGAGTTCTAACCAAAGAACTGATTTGTTTTTTCTTTTCTTTTTTTTTTCATGCTGGGGATCGAACTCAGGACTTTGTGCTTGTGAGGCAGGTCCTGGAACCACTGAGCTAAATCCCTGGCCCCACCAAAGAACTGGTTTCATAGCAAAACAAATACAGCAGTGAGCTTATGCCTAGGGAATTCACTATTCTTATCAGGTGGGCCATCATCCAGAACCAATCTGGCTTACAAGAATGTTGGTGAGGCCTTCTGATGCATGGTATAGATAGTGCAAGTTGGAAGAAAACTCCTGAGATGTTAGGACAGTTCGATGAGGTGCTCCTTCCTCCATGACCAGAATATAAAAGTCTAGAAATCAAGGATCAAGGGTGGACCTGGCTTCTATTACTTGTAAGCCCTCTTGGGGAATTTCTTCTTTCCATCCTAGTAACTCTGAGGGTATAGTTCTCAGTTAACAGCAGATGGATGCTTCCATCAGGGGACATAATGGTTCCATCGCACTGAATTGCAACATCAGCCTGGACATTTTAGGCTTTCATGACACCAAACTAATAGCCAAGAAAGGTTTACTCCACCGAGTGGGATGAGTGGTCCTGATTTCCAGGTAGAAAATAAATTGGAGAAACTTGTTTTTCTTTCTTTCTTAAGTCCTGCTTCAAAAGCACTAGAGGGGAGCCCCCAGGTGGAGTTGCGTGTAGAAGTATCTCCATCCTGTCTTGGTCAGCATTGCTTCTTCCTGCACAGAGATTGGGCCCTGACCTCCACCTGTCTCAGTACCAGCAGCATGGGGCTTTCCTGCCAGGGACCCACGCAAGGGCCACAAGAAGCCCCTCCCTGCTGAGAGTTCGGTAACATCACCTCTTCCATTTTATTCTGCCATTTGCTCCTGCAATTAATTTCTAGGTTCCTGTAGAATCTGCGTTTTGTTCTTTTAGTTTTTCAGTATCTGTGTAACTAATTCTATGCATTGTTAAATCCTCTCTAGATTATGGAATATAATTTCTGCTTTCCTAACTGGACTTACTACAATTCTGTGCCCCACTATAACAGCCAGGCTATCTATTATCTATTATCTATCTATCTATCTATCTATCTATCTATCTATCTATCTGTCTTATTCTAATGTAATGAGGAAGGATAGAAAGCAAGATTATTTTTGTGCAGAATTTCCTGAGTGAGATCAGAGATGGCTTTCTACAGAATTCTAAGAAGACAAAGTTTTCCTTTTACTCTTTTCTTCTTGCTGTTCTTTGTCCATTCATACGAGTCCAGAACCTCCTCATCCCGTCTTCCAAATCTGTGCCCTTTTCCTACTAATTAATTCTAAACTTAACTGACAACTAAAGTATGGATACTGGTTAAGAAAGATACAAGAAATTATCTTTTTTGGGATAATTGATGCTTCTAAAAACCACTCTTGAAGATACAAAAGCCTTTTGCACTTGAAGGATCCCAGCAAATCGTGACTGGACGATGACCGTCGTCACTGCGGGAGGTCACAGGGGTCTACCCTGACCCAGATCGCACGTGCATCCCATCACACTCATTTGGAGTTTTCAGAAGACAGCAGCTAAGACATTTTTGCCTCCTTTATTTTTCTTTTAATCATTATTTTTTTTGGTACTGGGGATCGAGCTCAGGACCTTGCGCTTGTGAGGCAGGCGGTGGAACCACTGAGCTAAATCACGGCCCTGGCTCCTTTTTAAAAGGAGGTATTATAAGAATTAGAAAAAATAGGTGGCTCTTTGGGAGGATAGAGTAGATGCAAAGCAGTCCATCACTCTTGAACTTGAGCTTTCCCTTCCCAGTTACACCAGGAAGAGAGACGGTGGCCCTAGTGAGTGGAGATCAAGGGCTTTCTTTTTCTCTCACAGGGTGGTTTTGCTGTAAGTGACAGAGATTCCAAGTCATAATTACCCAAATAACTCAGCAGTTCCACTCTGAGGCACATATCCAGGAAACAGGAACAAATATGCCTATACTACAACTTGTACACCAATGCATATGGGCAGCATTTCTCATGACAGTCAGAAACCAGAAACCACTCAATGTCTACCAACCGATGAATAAGCCAGATAGACTGTATCCATACAATGGAATATTACTCAGCTGTGAAATAGAGTGAAGGGCTGATACATGCTACAGTATGGACAAAACTTGAAAACACTGGGCCAAGTGAAAGAATCCAGCCACAAATGCTAATTTATTATATGATTCCATTTTGAAATATTCACAATAGGCAATTCCATAGGGACAGAAATGTGTGGTTTTGGAGCTGGAGTGAATGAGAGGGTTGGGGGAGAGTAAATAAAGGGGATGTGAAGTTTCATTTGGAGGTGGTAAAAGTGTCCTCAAATGACTTGTGATGGTCACGGAAATACGTGAATATTGTAGAAATCACCGTAGGTACACTTTAAATGGATGAATTACCTAGTATGTGAATTTTTTAAAAAGGTGGTCATCAAAAGTCCTTACTTGAATGATAGGGGAATTGATTTCTTCAGCAACAGGAAGTCTCGATGAGGTCAGTTTAGCAGCTGTAGAATTCAGTGGTCTCCATGTGCTGGCTCCTCTCCCTCAGCTCGCTGCTCTTGGGATTCTGTGACAGCAGCAGTAGCTTCAGACATCCTAGGACAGAAAAGGGAGAATTCCTTTTTTTATATACCTTTTTTTTTGGTACCGGGGATCGAACTTGGGTCCTTGTGCTTTCGAGGCAGGCGGTGGTACCACTGAGCTAAATCCCCGGCCCTTTTATATCCTTTTATTTTAGAAAGCAAAGCTCCTCCCAGGGGCCTCATGCTAGCCGTCATCATATCTCACTGATGAACCATGGTGTCCTCCAAACACTAAGCCAGTCCCCAGCCAGGGCTGCGGCCACCATGTCTGGTTTACAGCAGTCACGTTCAACCACGAGTCCTCGTGAGGAGAGGTGGACGCTGGGATTTAAGTATGGCTCTGTCAGTGTGGGAGAAAGTGACCATGGCCACCAGGTCAGCAGCTGGCCCACCTCCAGCGAGAATGGAGAATTTTCTTACAGGAAGAATGGATTCAGAGCTGGGTTTGAACTTGTACCTGCCTCTGTCATCTATTTAACTACCCGCCTATCCACTTATGCACGAGTCTCTTTCCTCTGTCTCCTGAATGCATCTATCCACAACACACTCACACACACTTAAATAAGTGGGGTGGGATTTCACCTTTTATTTCAATTGTAGGGATTGGCATTTTCGTCAGGTGTCCCCAGGGACCCTTGGGAGGATTAGGCCGAGTGTTACTCATGGGCAGCTGGGCCACCTGGCCCTTTACAGGCCCCGAGAGACAGTCTGGATTTGTGCAGAGATTTCTCCGCTCTCCCCCGTGAAAGTGCTGGCTAACCAGGAGCAAACCAGCAGAGGGGAGCGGCTGCCAGGGTCTCGTCGGAGAGAGGGAGGCCGGGCAGGTGCACCCTTGCTCTAGGCATTGCCTGCCTCTGATCTTGGTCTTGCTTTTGCCAATGTTGGCAAATGGTACGTGCGAGCTGCCCGGTCACACGTGGTTGTGTTTAACTCTGTAGAACTTTGAACCAACCTCAAGCTGTGCCAGCGAGGAGGAGATCAAAGTCAATAAAGTGAATGCATTTTATAAACGGTGAACTTTTGTGAAGAAACAAAATTCATTTAAGCTGAGGCCCAGGGGAGCGCTATGTTTTGACTGATGCATACAGCAAACAAAGGAGGTTGTTTCTCCTGTGTGTTATTTGGAGGTTTTTTTAAAAGGACTGTTTATTAAAGTCCATACTCTAAAATAAACACAGAAAACTCTCGTGTTCTCTCTGTAAACATGTTTGAGTCCTTTGAAGCCAAGGGTAATGAGTATGATAACAGATGGTTGTTTATCCTCTCCTGGTTCCATGTTTAGTTAGCTAGGTCTTGAAGTCTTTAAACCTCTCACTCTGGAGAGAGATTTCCAAAATTGACTCTTAGATCAAGGGAGAGGGAAAGGCCTCAGGAATTAGCATCTCTGTTCAAATGTCTCCACAGTCATGGTCCTTTCCTGGGAGGCCACGTAGCCGGGGCCCTGGGCTCTTTTTTCTTGATGCCCACACCTTGCCTTCCACCTGCCGGGTGTGCTGGGCCGCTTCCTGGACTCTCTGCCCAGTGGTGTGCTGGTAAATGTTGAAGCTTTGGCGCTGAGAGTCAGGAGCCCTAATTGATTAGCACTTGCTGATATCTGGGATCAGTGTCGAGCTCCCTCCCCTCCCTGCTGGGCGTGGAACTGGCCCCACTCCACAGCCTCCATCCCTGCCCGCCTGGAACAACTCTTCCTTCCTGGGCCTGGCAGTTAACAGACAACTGCACTTCAGTAAATATTTACAAGTGGCAGTTTCCCCTGTTCTGGGGAAACTTTTTTTTTAACGTCCCCTCGCCTGGTTCTGTGAAGATATGAGCTTCCATTTTCTTTGCTCCTGAAGCAGGGCAGTGGTCCGCTGGGCTATTTCAGTCACTTCCTGTGGACAGTTCCTTGAATTGTTTGGATGGCATTGTCTGATTCACAGAGCCCGATTTCCTTTCCCCTTTCAGCAGCTGGGAAAAATCAGGCTCCCTTTATATTTTCCTTTGTTAACTGATGTATCCTGCAGCCAAGCCAGTGAGCCTGGGTCTGCAGTGTCCTGCTCTCTTGTGCATCAGAGATGCTCCTTGGAGGGATGGAAAGGAGTTCCTGGCTGGAGGCCAGGCTGCTGGGGTGAGGAGGAGCTCAGCCCCAAGGTGGATTCCAGGGCTCAAGGTCTACGAGGGTGAGTCGGCCACCCAACCTTGCCATCATGCTGGAGGAAGCCCCCTACTCAAGATGATGGGAGCAGACCTACAAACATGGTGTTGTAAAAGATAAAAGTTCAAAGAGTGCCTTGCAAAGAGGTGGGAAACTCTGCCACTCCCAGGACGTTCGTGGGGCCTAGCGGCCCCTGCAGACTGGGCGTGGCCAGGGCGGGCAGGATCCAGCCAGCAGCTTGATCTCCAGGAGCCTCTTCTTCCATCACCTCTAACCCAGGATTCACTCAGAGGGGCCCAAACTCTATTGAGAAGACAGCCTTGGAAATCATGGGCAGCTTAGCTTTACTATTATCTGGATCCAGATGTCATGACAGCTCTTCCTGCTGAGGCAGGAAGTGAAGTGAGAGGGAAGGGAAGACCCAAGGCTTCCTCCCTCCCTGCCACCCAGTCACTCCTTAAGCACCTAGTTCCTGCTTATACGCACTTAGAAGGAGAAGGAGAGAGCCCTACAAACAATTAGGTGACGGTTTCTTTTTCTTTTCTTTTCTGTAGTACCAGGGATCAAACTCGGGTCCATTCACTTGGGAGGCAGGCAGTGGAACCACTGAGCTAAATCCCTGGCCCCGGGGTGACGGTTTCAGGGTTCATCTTGGTCTTATCCCCCTTGCTGCCTTCATCAGTAACTTTCTTTATTTCTGATACTGGTAATAGCAATGCTAGAAGAACTGCATACTTCACACTAGGTCAGCTATTGTGCAAATCACCCTGTCCCTCTCGCCCTGTTTACCTCCTACAGAACCCAGTGAATTATGTATTTTATTATTTTAAACCTGGGGAGACTGAGTGTTACAGGGAGTTTATTCATTTGCCAAAAGTTACGCCACCGATAAGTAACCGAGCTGATGTCTGAGCCAAGGTTTATCTGTCTCCGAGGGCTTCCTTCTGCCTATGAGCCAAGCTGCCTCACTGGAGCTGTGTGCAGTGGGTGGGCTGAGACGCTGGGTCCCGATTGTGTCCTCGGAGAAGGCACAGGAGCTGTGGCAGCCTTCACTCGAGACTGTTAGCCTAAGCAGGGCTGTGAGAGGCGGACAGGACCCACACGTCCGGGCCCAGGGACACCTCCCTGTGGGCTCCCATGTCCTGCAGCTTGCTGTGCTTGACAGCCACTGGGATCCAGGTACCATCCACCCCGCCTCCTCCACCGCTTCACCTGCTCCTGGGTGCGTGGGCCCACACTCTTGACTCGTGCCTGCGTCCCTCTGACCCAGCCTGGCCGTCCATTCCACTGCGGACTCTGACTCAGGCCTGGTGCCTCAGTGCCCTGCACCAGAGTCCACACCTCAGGCCTGCCTTTCCCTGTGACCTGGCTCATCACCAGATCACTGCTGGCAGGGAAGGAACGGGACCCTTAGAGGCCTGCTGTCTTCGCTGCCTCCTCCTGTCTTTCGCTTGTTTGCCATTTTGTTTCTGAAAGAGGGTCTGGCTAATTTGCCTGGGCTAGCCTCAAACTGGCTCCCACCAGCGATCCTGCTGGCTCATCCTGACGAGATAGTAGTAGAGCTTACCTCACCTGATTGTCCTGAGGATTAAATGAGCTGCCATGTGCGAAGTGCTTGGCACAAGCCCGGCACAGGTGGCCTCTCTGAGTTACACATTGGCTTCCTTTCTCCTGTGTCAGTTTGTGGTCACCAGGCAGTGGATGGTCAGATGGCTGAACTGAAGGGAATGAACCCTGCCCGTTAGTCCTCATCACACTAGCAACCAAGCAGATCCTTAGAGGGCACCTGGCTCAGTGGCTCCAACTGACCCCTGACTCCCCTGGAACCAGCTTTGCCACACAGCATCCAAGGGTCTGAGCTCTAAGAGGGAGAGGCCCTTTTAGCCAAAAGGTAGATGAAATTCTACCTAAAATTCCCCATGCACCTGTGGGCAAATTGCAACCCACCACCTATCTATCCACAACTAGATTCAGGTGGCCTAGAGTTTTTAATGACCGATATTAAATGTATATTAAATATTTGAAAGAATAGCCCCTGCTTACCACAGTCTAGGATATAGACAAAAACCCTGGTAGATTCCAAAGTACTCAGCAAGGTGTGAGGAGTGGCCAGGTAGCTCCTGACGTAACAAATCCAGAAGTGACAGGTCGAGGAAACCGTGGTTGGCAGTCTTGTCCCTTCTGGCGGGGGTGGGGGGGTGCCCAGAACCCTGGCCTCTGCCATGGGATGTGTCCAGTGGCTCTGACTGAGGAAAAACCTGGGTGGAACAGGCTGCTGGCGTTGCCCAGCGAATGCCCACCTTGCTGTGATTATTGAGCCCGGCCAGTCAGGTGCTGTCAGGACGCTCTGCAGAGAGCTGAGAAATAGCACCCACTGGGGCACAGGCAGTGGCTGTCCTGTGTGAGAGAGGGAAGGGGTGGTGACCCGTACAGCCACCAGCCCTTCTCCCTCCAGGAAGAGTAAGGAGATTTTACTGTGGCTTGTACCTCCCCGGTCCTGGTGTCCACCCCAGCACAGTGCTCTCCATGCTGGGCTTTGCGTTTCTGAGCCCCATGTGCCCCTAGCCATAGTTCTTTCTGCACATGGGGCTCTGGGATGGCGTGGCTTGCCAGCAGGCTGTGTATGCTGTGTGGTCAGGGAAGGACCTTGGGGTCCCAAGGGCAGGGGCAGGGTGGGGGCATCACTTTCCCATCATCCCCCTCGGAGTCCAATCCGTGCATCCTCACCTGCTTTCCTTTACCAACAGGTGAAAAGCACCACACGCCCATGTGGCTGTGAATGTCAGTGAGGAGTCATAAGGAAATACGTTGAAAACAGTGGGAGTAAGAGCACCAGACACATGGAAAGGTTGACACATGGAAATCTGGGCATTTGGAAGTAGATTGTGGCTGGAATTTGATATTCCTCAGAAGTTCCCGTGTTGAGCACTTAATCCCCACATTTCTATGTTAACGGTATTTGGAGGTGGGCTTTGGGGAAGCAGTGAGAATGAGGTGGGGGTTGTGGATTGGTCGATGGTGACATTAGCGGCTTTGCTAGAAGAGAAAGGGAAACCCGGGCTGCTCACTCGCTCTCTCGCCATGTGATGCCCACGGGGCCCTCCCGGGATGCCACCCAGATGCTGACACCCTGCTCTGGAACTTTCCAGAACTGGGAGCTGACCATACTTTTGTTTGTTATAAATCACTTGGTCTCGGAAATTTTGTTATGGAAATCGAATACACAGGTGTCAAAATCAGTCTGATCTAGGAGGACTTGGAAGACCAGCTACCTAACAGTGAGGATTTTCCCTGCAGACATGGGTCCTCGGACTCAGGAGAGAGGCAGGCGCTGTCTCCTGTGCGCATCCCCTCTCCCGGCTGTGCCTGAGATGAGCAAAGCTGAGATGCCTGCAGCCGTCCTTTCATGACCACCTTTCTCCTTCACGGTGTTCCAATCCCAGACCAGTGCTCAGGGCTCTCATTTTCTTCCCATTACGGCCTCCTCTTGAGGAGTCTTAGGAGCTAGTTTCTCCAGTGATCCCAAGTACTGATGAAGTTCCAGGCATTATTCGCTCTGACATAATGGTATCTTGAGATGGAAAAGGAACTGGGCATCAAGTGTAGGATTTCAGGCATCAGCAGGTTAGGAGGGGAGGTGGGGCTTTTACACACACGCACACATGGATGCACACGCGCACGCGCACACACACACACACGCCATGCCTCAACTCTGCTATGCCACAGAGTACACAAATCTGCACAGCTCTCTGGAAAGGCCTGTGCTGGCTCTTTTCTGGGGAGGAGAAGAGGCATGACATTGTGGAGGACCCTCTGCCGTTCCTTCCTCCCCACCTCCCTCAAGCCCAGTGCACAGGGGCACGCACGGGTCTTCCCTGCCTCCTTTTCCTGCTTGCTGAAGTAAAGACGTAAGCAGTTTCTGTCTTACACCTGCAGCCCCTCCGGGGGTGGGCCGGACCGGGTGGGAGTGAAGGGCAGTAGCTTCCTCCACAACAGGCATTGGAGCTCACAACCCAGCTGAGCGGGCCCCTGTCCGGGGTGCTGGCCCTGGGGCATATGGCCTTTCCAGCGAGGCTAAGCTCGCGCGGGCAGAGCCCTGGGCGCGCTGGAGTAGCTGAGCCCAGCTCCCAGCCCGGAGGCCTTCGAGCCCACATTCTCCAGTCAGAAAGAAACCAGGCTGGTGTCGGATTCCCCTGCCTTGGCTCAGGACTGCTCTGCTTGCTCTGGGAAAGGACTGTCTTCCTAACTGCCGCATGAGTCAAAACATTCCGCTTCTCCCCTTTCCGAGGTCCAGCCCTGCCGGGATTCCTGTCTGAATTCTTCTTCATTAATAGTGATGGGCTCTACACCCAGAAGACCCCCAGAGCTCATTTCAGTGGATAATGATTGTTTTTGCAGGAGGGACCCCGATGGTTTTTCCGTTTCTGTTTCCATAATATGCGCCGAAATCCACACTTCATTGAAAGCAGATGGCGAAAGCATCCCTTGATGTGCAGGAGAAGGCTCAGCAGAGGTGCCTCAGGTCCGTCCTCCTCCTGGGGAGCCCGGCCCGGGTGCAGGGGTGTCCAGGGCTGAAGATGAGACCAGGAAGCTGGACACCTGGGTGACGGAGAGCAGAAGCAATGGGCCTGAAGTGTGGGGGGGGGGGGGGGGGAGGAAAGCAAACAGCCCGTGGCGGGGATGGATCAGGACTCTCCAAGTCTTGTTCCCACGTCTGCAGTCTCACAGAGTCAAATTCTTGGGAAAGTAGTGGTCGAGGCAGCCGCCCCCGCAGAGGAAATTGGTGCTAAGGTCTCAGCGCCTGGCCCTTCTGCTCATTCGCCTCCGAGGCTGTAATGAAAAGCATATTCGCCACTGTATCTTTCCCAAGAACATAAAATCCCCTTCTCTGCCTCCAAAAAAGGCAAAGAGAGGGCTTGCTGCTTCCTGGCCTGCCCAACAAACAACTGTTGCCCCCAAGCCTGGTGTGACAAGCAGGGAGCCCCGGCCCAGCGCCGTCCGGCAGCGTTCCAGGGTCCCAGGGGCGGCCAGTGAGTCCCTTGGCTCCACCTCACAGATCACTGTTGCCCATCAAAAGCCACTACCCTGGTGGTTGCTGGACAGAAGTGGCAAGCACCCAGCTTCCTGTGATGGCTTAGCTCCTGAATGTCCCCCGAGAGCCTCATGTGTTCAGAGGTGGCTTTCGGAGGTGACTGTATCATGGGAGCGCTGTGCTCACCAGTAGATTGGTCCGCTTGCAAGTTTGGAGCTGAATGTGCTGTTAGGAGGCAGAGTCCAGAAAGTTGTATCTCCCCCGGCTCGGCTCATCCTGTCTCTGTTTGCTTCCTGGCCACCAACGGGTGAGTGGCCTCCTCCTCTAGGCCTTTACCCAGGGCCTTCCTGCCTTGGAGCCAGCTGACCGACCTTGGGCTGAATCCTCTGAAAACCGTGAGCCCAGATAAACCTCCTTCCCTTAAGTTGTCAGTGTCAGGTATTTTGTCCCAGCAGCAAGAAAGTGACTAAGACACTCCCCGAGGCAGGGAATGACCTCGCGAGGCCCCAGTCCTGACCCACACAGCAGCCCAGGTGTTCCCGGGTGGGGCCTCCTGCCGCCGGATGCGGGCTAATTGGACAGTGTGCAGCACGAAGCCCCATACCGTGCTGGGTCTTCACAGACACCACGGGAGGCCAGACTCCGCTCTGAAGGGATAATCCGACACAGTGAGTCTTCCTCAAATCTTTTTCTGCTTTTAATGAGGGATTAAAGCATCTGCCTCAAAATAAATCACTCGTCTAAGGAACGAGAGTCCACAGGACAACTTGGACTCATTGCCAAAGGCCCGGGGGTGGGCGGAGGTGACGGGAGTGAGGCCAGTGTGAGCTTAGCTTGCTGTGGGTCTGTCTGTGGGTTTGCTGGAGCTCGGCTCCCTCTGGGCTCTGCTCAGGCGCCCTGGGAGTGGGGCTGCAGGTGCACGGAGCAGGCTGCGTCCAGTGGGCTGTGCCCAGGCTGGGGGAATCCGACCGAGGCAGGGGCGGTTCTGCCACGCAGGCGGCAGGACAGAGCAGGCTCGGCCGGGCAGTGGTCCCAGCGCCCCGGCAGGGCCTGGGGGCAACTCAGGAAGGTCAGAAGCACAGCTTGCCAAGGGAAGTGGGGTGGGGGTGGCGGACAGAGCAGAGAGAGCGGAACCGACCCCCAAGCCTGCGTAATGCAGACTCTGATGGGAGAAACAACCATGTTCTCACACTGCTCCGAGGCAGAAGAGCATTCAGCTGCTGGAGAGCTTAGGAAAAATAGATGTGTGAGGTTGGTAAAAAATTCTAGAAGGCTTCAAAAGGCTAAATAAATGGAGGTCCCCAAAGTCCCCCGGCCCCGGCCACCATAGTAGATCTGCAAACACGCACCCCAGGGTTTCCACCTTCAGCCCACCCTGGCTGGTGTCCCACAGGACACACAGAGCACACCCTGTCCTGCTGGGGTCCAGTTTGAGCCCCTCCCTCTGGAAATCCAAGGCACAGCAGCAGCTCCACCCTTTGAGTGTCCGGAGTGAATGAAAATCTCCACACCCCAGAGCACTGAGCTTCAGCAGCAGACTGGTCCGGAGATGGCTCAGGAAGTGGGCAGAAGGTGTTACTCATCGGGCAGCCAGCGATGGATGGGGAAACCGGGTGGGAAGAGGTGGCTGGAGGACTCAGATCCACCCAGGCTCAAAGCTGGGTAGCTCTTTGCTCCCTCGAGCCTCTGGGGGCTGCTCTCTGCTGAAGCGTCCTTGGCTTCCTGCCTGCCATTCTGATTTGATTGTTTCATGGGACTTGTTTTACTCCGTTAGCTCTCCACGACCCTCCCTGTCGTGGGCATGGGGCTGGGTGGGGAGGGATGCTCTCCGGAGGACTGCTGCATACACCTGCTCAGCGTGTCCCAAGCCATGACGTGGCTCATCTGGGGGGCGAGGGGAACAGCCTCATGTGATGTCATCTGCCTCCTTGTCTCCGAGAAGGCTGGGCTGAGAGGACCTCTTGTTTCCGAAAGCCAGAGGAGGCTGGGCTGACCTTGAGCTGCAGCAGGGGCCTGAGGGCCGGAGTCCAGTGATAACTGTTCCCTTGTCCAGAGTGGCCTCGTTTCCAGACTGTGAAGATGTGTGACTTCTCTCTTCCAAAAGGATAATCGCAATAATTGTCACCGTGAGCCCTTGCTACATGCAATGCTTCATACATGCATGTGCAGAATTTAAAACATAATTCCGTAACTTATGAAATGGATACTGTGAGTGTCCTCATTTTTCTGATGAAGGTAAAACTAGTCGGTGTGATGCAGTCAGCAGCCGAGGCAGGATGCACCCAGCGCTGTCTGACTCCAAGCCTGGACTCTGATCGCTACCCCGTGTTGCTGCTGGAGGCTCTGCGATTGGGCAGGCCCTGCACACTCCCAGCACACTTTGTGACTCTTCTGGACTTCGGGAGACTTCACCGGTTGGGAGGGCGCTCAGCAGTCTTCCGCCGGGGGTGTGGGGGGGGCACACTCCACTCTAGTCCTTAGATCGTGCTACTTCATTCAGCCCGCCTGGGAAATCCCGCTCCTGGGACTGGCTGGGCAAAAGGCTCCCTGACTTGGTCTCCAAACCCCCCTGCTTTTTGGTCAAGGAACCGGACAGCTTCTTGGGAGGGCACTGCTTGTTCCCTGACGAGAGTGTGCCGAGCTGGACAGACCACCAGGCGGGCGGCAGACGTGGGCCAGCACCAGATCCTTCTGAGACCTCCCAGCTCACTCGCTGTTTCACTCATAGGACTGTGGGGTGTGGACTGTGAAACAGGAAAATTCCTCCTGACTTCAAGCATTTGATGGCTTAATTGCAGAATTCTAACTTTGTTCTACTCAGGTGAATCTAGCAAGACCTAATTTCTAAAAAAATCCCTCCTCAGACCTGGAATGTGGTTAAAAAAAAAAAAGCAAGGTTAGAATTGTTGGAGTTAATCTTTTCTGTTATCTTTTGTTATTATACTTTTATTTGCACTAAGTGATTACTATATTCCTGGTGATTTAGGTGGCAATTTCATTTAGCTCAATGAAGACTAACTGACAATAAAGAAGGTAGTGTGAGATAATGGAACACATGGGCCACACCCAGCTTCAGAAATAAATGGCAGCACGCAGCTGAAGGTTCTATCTATCCTTCCTAGAGTTTATTCCCTGCTCTTCCTGAGGGTCACTGTCTCTCCAAATTTTTTCTTCCTTTTTTCTTTCTTTTGCATGCAGGGGAGGGAACCCAGGGCCTCAAGCATCAGGGCAGGAGCTCTGACAGTGAGCCACGCCCCTCAGTCCAGTTCCAATTCGGCTTTGCCACTTTCCTATCTGTCCACTCTGCTGTGTGCACAGAAGCCCAAGACTTCCCGAGCACCACATAATTAGCTCACACTGTGCGTGTTCCTTGTCCTTGCTTTCTTCTCAAATTTTATTTGTGATTTTTGTGCATGTTGATTCATCCCCACTGTGTAGGATCAACCACAATCTCAAAAACTCTCGCCTCTTGGGATCTTCTAAGTGGCTGCCCTCTTTCTTTTCTTCCTTCCTTTTCAGATACCATACACAAGGCTTTCCTGAATGCTCCCGTGGACTTTCCTGGTACCTGTGTAAGGCAGAGCTCCCGGCGCATGTACCTAGGGGTGCAGCTGCTGCCTAGAGTTTCGAGACTGTCAGGAGCCACACTGCATATTTCTGGGGAAAAATCATTTCACAGTTAAACTCTGATTAGGGTCTGAGACCTCAGTGTTCCCATGATGCTGTGATGCTCCAGGCAGGATTACAGCAGCAGAGGGTGCTCTCGGACTCAGGCTCATCACGCCCTCAGAGGCATCTGATTCTCCCTACGAGCCCACCCAGGAAACAGTGGCAAGTGCGGAGCTCTTGGTCTCTGCCTGCTCTGAGGCCCTGACCCCCTGCAAGTCTCTGTTGTCTTTTTTCTTTAGCCTTCACCGTCGCCCTTTCTTGGCGGACCTCGATAAGGACGCTCTCCCTGGCTTTCCAAGCAGGTTTCTCCACTTCCTGTCCCCACAGGGCGTGCCTTCTCATCCTCCTGCCATCAGGATTTAAAAAAAACTGAAATGAGCCCAAAGGGCTTTGAGTAAGTACAACTTACTCGAGTGCTTCCGAATTCACAACCGTGCCAGGTAGATGTGAGAAGCCCTTGTCCCTGGAGTCCAGGTGCGGTGCCAGCCAGGGTCCCTGTCCCTGACGGGTCCTTCCCCGGGGATTTGTGTCCACACCGGCAGACGCGTGCCTGAGTGGGAGGCGTGCCACTTTTGACTTCTGTATCAACTATTATCCCATACACGTCCTATTCGGACCCCTTTCCTTCTACCTGACAAAACACCTGTGGCTTTTTGTTGCTTTGGGGTCTTGTGGAGCTGGGGGTTGAACCGGGAATCAGTGAGCCTGCTCTACTCCCAAGTCCCCCCGGCCCCAGCACCTTGCTGACCATTTCCTGTCACCACCCAGAGCATCCCAGCCTTCTTTCGTTTTTTCAAATCCCTCGCTGCTTCTTGACTGGGTTTCAGATGAAAAGAATATATTTTTATGAGGCATATTATACATAACAGCATGTGAAACATTTACGAACAATTAGAAGAAGAAAAATAGGCTGGTGAGAGCAGGGGAAGTGAGGCATGGGCAGAAGGGAAGGTTTGGAATGTTTGCAACATAAAGAAATGATGAGCGTTTGAGAAGATAGATATGTTTGAACCTGATGTGAACATGACCCAGTGAATGCATGGATCAGAACATCACGTGGTAACCCACAAAAATGTTTTTACCTGTCAATTAAAATATGCATGACTGGGGCCGGGGACTTAGCTCAGTGGTTTCACCGCCTGCTGCGCAAGTGCAAGGACCCGAGTTCGATCCCCGGTACCAACAAAAAAAAATGCATAATTTAGAAGACAAAGACAAGAAAGAGGAAAAGGAGGAAGATGCAGAAGAGGAAGAGGAAGAAGGAGAAAAAAGGAGGAGGTGGCAGAGTAGGAGTGGGAGGAGGAGGAGGAGGAGGAGGAGGAGGAGGAGGAGGAGGAGGAGGAGAAAAAGAATTCCGGTGTGTTCTCCTCTCACTCTTGGCAGGAGAACCTCAGAAGTATCACAGAAGTCACCTTTTCTCCTCTTCTCCAGGCTCCTTCTTCCCTTTATCACCAAGAAATCTCTTTCCGAGATGTTGTGTGAGTGATGCTGTAGCTTTTCTCTGTGGTTTTACAACCCATGTCTGTGTCCACACGGATACACTGCTAGATAGTGACTGAGTACCAAACGCAGATGCAGTGTGATTCAAAAGTAAATTGCTGATTGGCTCCAGGAAGAAACGAGGTTCAACAGAACCTCTGGGTCTGGAGTCCTGGATGTGTGGAAATCGGCCCTTCTAGAAAGATGAGGGTCCAGGCTAAGGTTGAAACTTGAAAAGTGAGTGCACTCTGTCAGACCCCAGGCTGTGGAAGGAGTTTGGGTTTCGGGGTGACATGGTCAGGTGACATGAGTCAGCTGCTCAGGTCTTCCCAGTTCTGGCCTCCAGCTTTCAGGAGAAAGACAGAGAAGACCTTTTCTGTGGGGTGAAATCAGGACCCTCCACTGACCCCAGCATGAGCCAAGGAGGACAAAGAAGAAAGCTGCCCAGAACACTGACAAGGTGAGCCTGTATGCTCACCTGTGCACTCGACCTAGGTTTTGAAAGATGCCAGTGGGATCCTGCTCGTGACTCCTTGGTATGCACCTGGATGATGGTGCTTGTGCCCTGGATTGTGTCTTCAGTCTGGTCGCCCTTCATCCTCTCAAGGGTGCCCTTTGCCTCTCTTTGTACAATGTCCTGTGTATCCACACTTCTTTTTTCTTAGTTTATGCTCTCATTTTGCTGGAGTGCTTCCTCTAGTAGCTTTCTGAGAAAGGATACATAGGATATAAGGGTGTTTTTTGTTATTTGTGTGTTTTAAATGTCTTTATTTTACCCTCACACTTTATTGATATTCTTGGTGGATGTGGATTAATAGGTCAGACAGCATTTTTTATGAATATCTCTTGCATTTAGTGTCTCTCCTAAGAAGTTCAAAGCCCTAAATATTGATCCTATAGTTGCCCTTAGTTGACTTTTCACTCTCTGGGAACTGGCAGGATCTTCTCATGATTGCCAGGACTTGACCTTTCACATGATCTCCTTTGGCACAGATCTCGGTGGCTCCCTCAATCTGGTCCCTCATGTTCTTCGGGTCTGAGAATTTCCATGCGTCATTCTGCCACTGATTCTTTACTTCATTTTCTCTAATGACTTTCTGGAACTCCTAATAAATAAAATGTTTATTGATATTTATCAATAAGGCCACCTGAACTGGTCCTATCAATTTAAGCCACCTGAACTTGTCCTATTCTTCTATTGTTCATCTTTTTGTGTTTCTGACTGCTCTGGGAGATTTCTTCAAATTGAACCCATTTCTTGTTTCTGGGATCATAAGGTACTGAGAATGGAAACTGGAGTCTTCACATTGAGCCATATACTTAGACCTTTGAAAAAATATTTTGAGACCAGGTCTCAAGGTCTCCCTAAGTTGCTGAACTGCCTAGGCTGGGTTCACACTTGCTATCCTCCTGCCTCAGCCTCCACGGGTCCTGGGCTTAGAGGTGTCTATCACCATGTCAGGCCTCCACAATAATATTTTAGGTTTCCAATGTCTCTTTTTTCATCTCTCAATGTCTGAAGGATTTTTTTTTCTTTTTAAACTCATGCTTATATTATGGATGATGGCCAGGCATGGTGGGGCATGCCTGTAATCCCAGTATTTGGAGGGAGGCTGAGGCAGGAGGATCACTGCAAGTTCAAGGCCAGACTGGGCTACGTAGTGAGTACAAGGCCAGCTTGAACTATAAAGTGAGACCTGGTTTCAAAAAAAATTTTTTTTATGTCTGATGTCTGTGAGGTTATTAATTACAGATATAATAATGTTTTAGTGATCAAGATGCCAAATATAGATATGTATATATGCCATAGGCTTTTGTATGTTTCAAAGGTTTTAATTTGCACGTGCACAGTGGTCTTTACCTTGTCCAAGTTGAGTTTCCAGTCTTCTCCAATGCCTGGCAGTCCTGGGCCTGGACCCTGAGAGCTGTGGGAAACCAGGCTGACGGAAGTTCTGAGATCATGGTTGAGTCCTTCGGTTTTAGCAGTTTCTGTGATGTGGGCAAACCTTCTCCTGGGGACCCCAAGGTCGGTCTCTGAAGGTCTTTCCTCAAAGTCTCCAGTGAGCCTTCAGTCTCCTGGCTGGAGAGGAAGGGTCTGACGAGCGTGGTTTGGCTGGGTTGGCAGGGAGAGGCCGGCAGCACACACACTGCCTGTGCACTCAGCTGTTCTGGCACCCCGGGCCCACGCACCATCTTCTATTTTGCCCCTCTGGAGAGGCAAAGAATAGCAGTCCTGGGGAGCAGAGTGAGAGAGAGATTTAGAGATGAATTGTTTCTCTGACACCTTCCACCCAGGTCTCTTTATTTCATCATCCTCTTAATACCCAATTCCGACTTTCCCATCTTTGGAATTTCTGGATTTCCCATACTTCCCTTTCACTTCTGCTTCTGAACCAGAAATCCTCTTCAGAGCTCTATTTTCATTCTCCCTTGTCACATGTGAGCAACAGAAGCAAACTCGTGTTTCCAATGTTTTGTTCTCCTGCACCTTGATGAGAGGCACAAGTCCTTAGGGTCCATTTTTCTTTTTCGGTACCGGGGATCAAACTTGGGACCTTGCACTTGCGAGGCAGGTGGCGGAACCACTGAGCTAAATCCCCAGCCCAGAGGTCCATTTCTCTTGCAGGTAACATGCTACAGGTCTGGTTTGGGGATTTTTGTTAGGTCAGCACCACTTCTCTGGTCCTGATATCTATGAATCAGCTTAGGCAAAACTCTGTTGCAATAGTAAAAGGGCTCTGAAATCCTAGTGCTTCCCACCATCACACTCTTACTTCTTACTCGTACACACTGGCAGTGGGTAGGCTTCCCTCTGTTTTTTCTGTGACACAGGTTGGAGGAGCAGCCTCTGTCTTGGTCTTGTGGCAGAGGGAATAGAGCAATGGCAGAACTATGAATGACACAGCATGAACTCCACGGGACAGAAGGGCCCTTGGGGAGCCACGGCCTGGGGGTTGTAGCTGTCTTCCTCCCAGTGGGTGTGGCCGAGGGGAGGGGCCGCTGGGAGTAAGCCTAGTAGACAGAAGCGGCAAATATTTGGAAGAAAGAGTACAACCCTGTCTCAAAAAAAAAAAGAATATATAAAAAAGCGATGACTCAGTGTGAAGGCCCTGAATCTCCAGTACGTTCTGTCTCAGGACACGGGGAGAACCCGATCCCCCCTCCCACGATGCCATCACTAACTCAGACCCGCTCTTCCTCTGGGTTCTTTTACGCAGGACCCCCTCCTGCTGCTGAGTGGGCTCCTGGGGACGCTTGGCATACAGGGCAGGTGCAAGCTGCTTTTCTAGCTTTGGTCCCCAGGAGACCCCTGTTTCTTTTATTCCTCAGAAAGAACCCCATTGCTTAAAGCATCGTGAGGAGATTATATTCTAGTAAGCAGAAAAACTGAGCACGCCTCTGTCCCCAGACATTCTCAGTTTGGACACAAGAGCAGGTTGTGCATTCCATGTTCTCTGTGTGAGGACTGGGGGCCAACTGACTAGGTTTACATTTTTAGAAACAATAACTAGGTCATGATCCATGCTGAAGACAATATTCCTATCTTTTATGCTCTATAAGGGCTTCTTTTAATTTCCTCATTGTCTGTTGAAAGTTCCAAGATCCACTGGCTTTGCAAACTGCAAAAACAACAGAAAATCCACTGTCTAAATAAACAGCACCTTTCATTGGGTCTGTAGGATGCAGACGATTTATTTCTCCAAAAAAGTGAGCAACACTGTTATGCGTTTGTTCCAGATGTTGCACCCAAAAATAATTCAAGTCACCAGAGGTTAAGAGTGTCATCTTGGCTCCCAAAGTGAGAAGGCTGAAGTCTCTTCATGCTGAGGAAACTGTTTTTATGCCAAAGCCGAGGACACTGGGGCCCATGGGCTCCATGTCTGAGTAAGTATGGCCACTCGCCGAGATTCTCCAAGGGCCACACAGTCCGGTCAGAGAGATTGGCTGGTGTGTTGGCCTGTATTATAGTACTCTGCTGGCAAATGTGGCAGAGAAAGTCACAGAAATGGGACCAATAGGAAGCAATCCTTCACTTTGATGTGAATCAGGAAGGCAGAGTGGCAGGGCCCACTCAGGCTGCCCTGACACAGGCCCCTTCCCCTTCTGGGCACATCTCGAAGTATCAGGTCCCATCTATGTAGCTCAGGGGCACAGGACTCGCTGTGGCCAATGAAATGTCAACCAGAGCCTTCCAGTGCTATCTGCTGCGGGTCCTTTCATAAAGCACTAGCAGATCCCCAGGTCAAGGTGGCCCCTGAAGCTTGAGTCTCGGAGGAGAAGGAGGCACAGCTGGTCAGTACCAGTCACAGGCATGGGCAGCAAATCATCTTTGTCATGTTAAACCTCTGAGATTCTGTGCTTCTTGTTGTGGCTCAATGAAGGCAGCCTTGGCTAATGAATAACCTGGTGACTAAAACTCTAAAATTTTTCTAACCCTAACACAAAATCCACATGCAATATGAAGGAAAATTACTAAACCTGCCTATATTTTTAAAAATTAAAAATTTCCAAATGGTAAGAATCACCATCACCATACACAAAGCAGAAAGGGAAATGATAAAGGAAAAATATTTACAACTCATAGACAGAGGGGTTATTATTAGTTAGTGAAGGCTTTCTAGTATCTTCTATTCTACTGTAGAAGCCAAAGACCAAAGGCTTACAGAAAAATGGTGAATAGTAAATAAGTAGAAAGGGAAATCAAAATATATTTTAAAAGTATGAAAAATAATGCCTAATAGCTCTCATCAAATAAATGAAAATGAAAACTACACTGATAATGCTTTTTAGTTATCACATGAGAGAGAATAAGTCAAAAAGGCTTACCACTCTCTTGATGAGTGTGTGGAGGAATCAGACCTTTCCCATGTTTTGGATGGGAGTGGAAATGGGTGCAACTTAATTGGACTGTGTATTGGTCATCTTTCCATTTCTGGGACAAAATAGTTGGTATGCATAACTTATTATTATTATTATTATTTTGTTTTGGTTTGGTTTTGGTTTTTTTTTTGGTACTGGGGATCGAACTCGGGTCCTTGTGCTTGCGCAGCAGGCGGCAAAACCACTGAGCTAAATCCCCGGCCCGATTGTTATTATTATTTTTTGATACCGGGGATTGAACTCAGGAGCTTGCGCTTGTGAGGTAGGCGGTGGAACCACTGAGCTAAATCCCCAGCCCTGGTATACATAACTTAAAGCAGAAAAGATTTGTTTGGGCTCACAGTTTCAGAGGTCACCTGGCTCCTAGGCAGAAACGTCATGGCAGAAGGGCATGGTGGAGGAAAGCTGCTCACCTCCTGGAAGCCAGGAAGTAGAAAGAAAGAGAAAAGATTACTTCTCAAAGGCACGCCTCCAGTGGCCTACATCCTCTACCTAGGTTCCACCCAGGTAGATTAGTCAATGGATCAATCCACTGATAGGTTGACACCCTCATGAACCAATTCCCTTCCAAAAGTCTTACCTAGAAACATGTGGCCCTTCTGGGGGATAACTTCTGATCTGATCATAACAGACTAAAAGGCAAAAATCTATCAAAATTAGAAATGCACAACTCACTGAATTGCAACTGACTCCCAGAAATCTGCCCTACAGAATTCATTCTTTCTTGCAGAACACTGCATTTTTTTTTTTTTTTTTTTTGCAATGCCAAAGCTTGGGAACTGGCACTAACATCTAAATTCCACAAAGGTGGGGATTGTTTTTGTTTGTTTTGTTTCCCAAAGTGTGGAACAGTGGTAGGCCTCAATAAATACTTGTTGAATGGATTAGTGAACTTTATTACAAAAAAAAGCAAAGTGTAAGATAGTATGGGTTTCATCATATTGTTTATATACAAGGGATTTTATTTTTTATAAAATCTGAATCTGGTGGAAATTCTACAGGATGAAGACATTTCTTCAGCAAGTAAGTTGCAAGGGCTAAAAAAGGAGAGAAGTATAGGAGAACCAGTAGGTTAAAAGAGACTTAAAGACCTATCAACAATTATAATTGTGGATCTTTGTTAAATCTTGACTCAATAAACAAGCTGTAAAATATGACGTGGATGGGAGTTTGTTTACTATGGCTTGGATCTGAAATGCCTCATAGGTCCATATGTTGAAGGTTTGGTCTCCACTCCAGCAATGTTCAGAACTGGGTGGGACTCTGAGGATTTGATCATAAGGGCTCTGATCTTGTCAATGTGTTGTGATGGGTCCATAATTTGGTGAGCTATTGAGAGGTGATGGACATTTAGGAGCCAGTCCCTATGTAAAGGGAATAGGTCCTTGGGGCTACATCATGGCCCTGGCCTCTCTCTTTCTCTTTCTTCCTCTCTCTACCATGAGATGAGCAGCTGTGACCTGCCACACCATTCCATCACAACGTCCTGCCCCCAAAATGGAACCAGCAGACCAAGGGGTAAGACCTCTGAAACTGTGAGTCAAAATAAATCTTTCCTCCTTTAAGCTTTTTATCCTCAGATATTTTGTCAGAACAAAGAAAAGCTGAATAAGTCATATACTCAAGTGGATATTTAATGATATTAAAGACTGATTATTAATTTTCAGCATGATTATTAATTTTGGTCATGTTTCAAGAATCTTCATTTTTATATGTTGTGGTGGATTGACTAATGGTCAACTTGTAACGCCCAGCTGAACTGAACCAGCGTGGTCTGGGCGTGGAGGATACGCCTGAAGTCTGTTACCAGTAGCCGTAAAAAGAGAACTGGAGGGGAAGATCTTGGCTTGTTGATTTGTAGGAGAAGCTTGCTGTGGATGGTTTTCCTGATGCAAACTTGGCTGTTCTCATCGGAGGAGGAGCTCAGGGCCTCGCTGCTGCTGGGAATGGCTGCTGTTTTCATCAGGGGAGCTCTGATCTTCCCCATGAGCATCACAGCCTGACTCCAGTGTGGATCCTTCAGCCTGGTGGCACAAATCCTTCATCTCACCGGTGTAGGTTTTCTGGCTTCCACCACTGGCCTTTGGGCCTTCCAGGTGTAGATCCTCAATACGGACGAGCATGAGAAACGTCATGTGGGCTTGAGGCCACTGGCTGGACTCGAGGAGGACATTGCATTTTGTGGGAAACTGCGGGGAAGTTAGGTGGACTTGTGTGGGAAGCTGCTGGGATCCAGGCCCTCAGCTGAATCCTTTGGGCCCCTAGTGTGTGATTAATTTCTTGCACTCCTTTGCATTTGACTCTTTGGGTAAGTATCATAAAATAACCTTAAAAGTTATATGTCCTGTATTTAATGTTTTCCCTTGCCAAATCCTGCTGAGTACAACATATGGATTCAGCAACATTTATAAATGAAATATGAAGTCTGGGTGGGGTATAGATGAGTCACAATTGTGTTTGAATTGATACTGAGTAGGTGATAGGAATACAGGGGTTTCAATATAGGATTCTGTCCACTTTTGTATGTGTTCAACATTTTCCATAGCAAAAGTTTTCCAAAATACTCACGGACACGCAGACATGCATGCACACACCTCTGTGGACCTGCATGTGCATAAAATACCACCGGAAGGAGCCTCAGGAAGCTGCTTAGGTTACTTGCCTTTGGGAAGGGAAACTGGGTGGCTGTGTGTGGGAGGGATTTTTTTATAGGATGTCTATATATAGTTTTTGAATTTATTATCTACTTAAAATTAAGTTAAAAACAATTTTTTTAAAAATCCGGGTTTTGGTGTGAGATGCCCTGAGGTGACACCAACATTCCATGATTATTAGCTGGGTGGCCACAGGCAAACAATGTCTGTGCCAATGTCACTGTGTCTAAATTCCCCTCTCACAAAGCAGGGATAGTAAGTGAGGAATGTAAAACTCGAGCCTTGGTAAGCTCTCCATCAACTGCTGCTCTTTCCATTTTTGCCAACTTGAGTCAGGAGAGAGGGGAGGTCCCTGGCTGGACCAAAGGCTCGGAGGCAGGAGAGCCCTGTTTCGGGGCTCCAATGATCACATTGGCTGTGTGTGAGCAGACAGACTGTTTCTCTCAGATATGGTTTGGTTAGTCCCATTTGGTTTTCCTGTGCCTTTATTTCAAAACTGGCTTGAGGCCCATCTTGGGAACTGGAAACAGCCAGGCCCTCTGAACCCCGAGTGGTTTTGCCATGAGCAGTGCTTACCTTTCAGGGCTCCCCATGTTGCCTTGTCTGTCCAGAGGGGCGGGTCCAGTGACTCTCCAGGAACCTCTATGTCTGATGCACTGTGATCTGGTGCTCCACTCCCTATGATACCCAGGAGCATTCAGATGTCTGATCTCCAGAGGAAACTTTGAATTTATTCAATCAGTCAATCATTCATTCAACAAACATGGATCAGCACCATTATAGTCACACAAGACTTAGAAGTGAACAGAGCATAATTACAGTCTGCTCTTGTGGGGCTTCAATTCCAGTACCAGAAGCCAAAGACAAAAAAGTGAAGCCACCACCAGTCAACAGATGCCTGTGTCATTTCAGGTGATTGTGTATACTATCAGAAAAATGAGATAGGGAAAGGGTATAACAAGCCAGGGTGCTCAGCAGAGTTTCCCAGTAGGGCATATTGAGCTGAGGCCTCAGAGAAAAGGCCTGAGCCCCGCAGGAATCTGGCTGAAAAGTTTTCAAGAAAATGCAATTCAGATGCAGAATCATTGCCTCTTCTGCTCTGCCTCCATTGTGTGTCAACTGTCCAGGGTCCAGTCAGCTCCCACAGCCTAAAAAGGGGGTACGAGGGAAAATGTTTTTTACTTTAAAAAATAATCCATTCCCAGCTTCCTTTGTGAACTTCTCTAGAGATTTCATCTACAAAAATGCAAACGCTATGTTTTTGTGTTAGATCACCATGGTAAATAAATGCCTTCCTTTATTCTAAAGACAGTGCTGAGAATTGCAAAGGCCTCTAGGGACCATATTTAAGTCTCGAAGGAAAGGAAAGTTTAGAATTTGCTTCTTCATTGACCTTATCTTGCCTCATCCCTTCTCGTCCTCTTCTTTTAATTCCCAGGTCCCCAGAGCCTCCATGGAGGAAAGCATGGCTAGTCCCTGCCTGCTCCTCCCATTTCGCTGCATTCTGCTCTGGGTGCTGCTTCCACAGGGCAGAGCCAGGCACAGAACTGGGCACACGAAGCTGCTTTTGCAAACTTTACAGTGTGAATGTGCACATATTTTCAGTGGTATGAAGATGAGACCTTGTGACCAGAGATCAGTGAGTTCTGTACGGACAGTGAGCAGTAAGAAGATGCCCCCAGCTACACAGCATTGCCCTCCACTCTGCAGCACTCGGTGGTGATGAAAGCAAGCAGTGCCAGTCAGTGAGCACAGGGTGTCTATTGTTTAAAGGAGAAGGACCCAGGAAGGCACAATGGGCCCTGGGCTTGGAATATTAATCAGAACTGGTGATCAGTAATACATCATAAAATTGGACATTTATAATATATGGCCAGGAGATAGTATGTTAAAGGCAGAAACTTTTTTACTTTTTACTTTTTATTTATTTTTAAATAGCAAGACATTTATTGGTATATTTTAGGCATACATAATGATAACACTTTTAATTGAGTTCAACTGAAAATAGATAAATGAACAAAAGTCACATAGGAACAAATGATTTAGTGCCTAGAATCAGACATTTCTACCTTCTTCACTTTTTCTGATTTCCTGCATTGGCTGTTTTCTCCCTCTTTGGTGTTGTGGGGTCGCTTTGGTCATTCTCTTTGTCATGTAGCCATGAGGTCTGGTGGAGAGGTGGAGCTGAAGCAACCCGCCCGTGACCTAAACATAGTATGCACTTAAACAACAGTCTTCTCCCTTGTCCTGGTAATCCCTTTGCACTTCTCTTCCTTTTTGCTTTTCCTTCACATTTTGCCTCATTACTTCCTTTTTCACTCTCTACTTTCCCCCTCATCCTTCAACTTTCCTGCCTTTGCCAGTTCTCTATTGTGCCTCTCATTGCTGCCATAAGCAAAAAGCTAGAAGTGACACCAAAAGAGGAAACTGAACATGGGGATCACTGGCCACATAGAAAAAGTTGTTCAGCCACCTTCCCAAAGGATTTGTCTCCAGCCCTCTTAAACACAAGCCTCTGTGAGTGTGAATGTGCAGGTGTGTGTGTGCATGTGTGTGTGTCAGAATCCACCTGTTTTAGTTTCTCAGGAAGTCTTGCTATAAATTTGGCCTGATAAGTCTCCCACACTGCTTCCTTTAGAAATATCCAAAAATATAGTTCTATGCCTTGACAGCAAGTTGAAAAACATGACAGCCAAAGACGCTGAATTAATGTAAGTCATAAAAGTTTTACCACCATGAGATTTGCTCTTGAGACCATAAAACTGTAGTCAATGAAAAATAGCAATTGAGTACAAGTAGAGGACAAATAAATTATCCACCACATTTCACTTCAATCTTGGCTCCAGGGCGGGGGTGGGGGGGTTAATAATGCTTTTATTTGCAAAACTTTGAGTTTGAAAATAAATGAGTTAGCCTTTTTTAAAAAAATATAGTGGGGCAGATTTGGTTGCATGGCAGAAGGTCCTTGCTAAATATTGAACCCATTGGATTTGCGTACATGCTGAAGGGCCACTGAGTGCAGTGGAAAGTTGGATCCACGTAAGAACCAAGTCCCTTGGCACAATATTGTCCCTTTTTGCACTCGATACAGTATTGATTGTTTACTCGCCATGGCCAGGCCCTGACCTCTTCTGGAGAACTGATATTTCTAGAATTTGGCAGCCTTCCAGATGAAAGAGCATAATGACCTCAAAGAAGAACTTTTAGCTTGCAAGTTATTGTACCTAATATCAGACATAAGATATGGTACAAAATAAACATTTATAATAATGTTGTTCTAAAAACTTCTATTTATTATTAGTATATTTAAACAATGAAATTAAGGATTACATTGGTTCTTAATTACCTATATGCCATTAATTGGTATTTATCTAAAATATCTGCTTACTTGAAGATGGGGAAAACTACAAAAATACAGAGGGAGGATGGAAGAGGGAAAGCCTAGGGAATTTTTAGGATGGTGACATTATTCTGTAATGGTGAACACGTTACACTACGCATTTGTCAAAGCCCATTGAACTTTCCAACATAAAGATTGAACTTTAATACTGAAGCTCTCTTAAGCATTGTGTTAGTCAGTGAAGTTGTCTTCCATAGGGAGCTAGGTGAACAATTGCAAAGCCATTAAACAGATATCCCACCACTGAACAACGGAGAGAATGAATGGTAGATGGCAGGAGTTGGGCTTCTTGTTATGAGACTGAGATTACAGAGAAGCAAGCAAAGGAAGCTACAGTAGCACATGCAGTACTAGGTCAGAGCGGGAGGTGTCCGTGTGAACCGAGATTCAGCTTGTTTTAGCTGCAGATGTGTGTACATGGTTTCTTTGTTTGCATCTTATGAGGGGATCTGGGAGGAACAACATCCTAGGATGACAAGTGACACCCTACACTGACGTCACTGTCGTGAAGACGGTTCGTTGACAGGAGGGGCCAGAGTGGCTCCCCAGTGGTGATTTCTGGGGCTGGCACAGGGAGTGCACAAGATGAGCTCAGAGCACTAAGGACAGGCTCAAGAAACAAAGAGAAGATGCCCTCAAAACCAACCACAACTCACACGTAACAACCGGGACACCAGAAGCAGCTGAAGGGCTTCCTGATGGCCAAGATGGGATCATGTACGCTACAAGAAAAGTCACACGGTGGTGTTTACACACACTTACAGGGTACGATGCAGCTGTCACGAGTCCTGTGTAAATGAATGGTCAAATAAACAAGCAGGTGGGGGACAGACAGACCTCCCGTGCAGCATTCCAGATTGCTTGTGCAGGTGTTTTCGTTCAAAGGAGGTGGAGAGCAGCTCCCCAGCCCTTAAGTGTGAGCAGTGCACACACAGTGACTTCCTTCCACAGAGTACGGTGTAGAAGAGTGTGGTGGAGAGAGTCTCCGAACGGTGGAGAAAGCTGGCAAACACTACCTTTATCAATTGCGAAGGTCAATGCCAAGGTAAATCACTTTAATAGGATATGTTTGTTTTTTTTTCTGGTACTGAGGAATAAAGGAGCCTCACACTGAGTTATTTCCCCAGCCCTTTTTAATTTGTTTTTGTTTTTTGAGACAAACTATCTCTGAGTTGCCCAGGCTGGGCTAAAACTTGTGATCCTCCTGCCTCAGCCTCCCAGAGTGCTGCGATTTACAGGTGTGTGCTCTTGAGATGATTCGGTGAGAATGGCACTTTACCTCTGTGTTCTTCTCCCCCAAACCCTTAATCCCTGTCTGCCTATGAGGAAAACATTAGACAGACTCAAACTGGAGCTATTTTCCAAATTATTGATAGGCACTCCTCAGAATGATTAAGATGATCAAAAGCAAGGAAAGCCTAACATAGTAAGTGGAAGCGAAAGGAGACAACTCCATGTAACACAGCCCCCCCCGAGAACAAAAGCCAAAGACAAATGAGCAAATCACAGAGTTTAGTCAGTAATGAGGCGCCACTGTTGGTCCATTCGTGGTTAACAATGGGATAGACTGGGTGTGGGTACAACCCATGTGCTGTCTTTGCACTCACTTTTCAGCAAGTCTTCTAAAATGAAAAGCTTAATTTAAAAAACAGAAAGTAAGACTATAACTCCAAAAGCAGAAAGCGGGTTGCCGGTGGCTTCCCTTAAGGCTGCGTGAGGTGCCTGCCCCAGCGCCATCATTGCTGGCTCTCTCCGTTCTCTCCCAGTTTCCCCCTCGCCCGAGGACCAGCAGGGGATCTTCACTTGTGAATGGCCTCGGTTCCGCGAACTTCTGAGTCTTCAGACTGAGTCACCTGCGATGCATCCACGGTGCCCTTCACTCCCACCCTGCCCTTATCAAAAGGACATCACAGACCCGCAGATCAGTGGTTCACAGCCCAGCAGGCTGTGCATGTCCCTCCACACCACCAGGCCAGGCTGCCCCTCTCAGCGCAGTGGCTGATGTTATCGATGGGTCATCGTAAGGTCCCTTTCTGGGGCCACTTGGCCTTGGATGCTGCTGTATTTTGCCACAAGTGACTGCAAATGACTTCCTCTCATCTCCAGGGTGTAGAGCCATCGTGTTCACCTTGTCAGGTTCCTGAGAGACAGTAGCTGTACGCACCAATGTCGGTACAGCCCCAGCACAGAGCAGAGACTCAGGAAATTTTACCCTCACAATCTTTCCACGCTCTGGAGGGCAGAGGAGGTGCTGGCTCAGCGTGCTGCTCAGTGTGAGCTTTTCCAGATCGAAGCCTGTGTTTCACAAGTAGACTGCACTTGTAAGACAGAGGGCCTTACCAAATGCTAAGAGGAGCTGACTGCAGCGAAGAACACCCCTGAAGGAACACACTGGACAAGTTGGAAAGTAAAACAGACCTTAGTCTGGCCAGACGGCACTCCCAAAGCAAAGTAGCTTAGAGAGGCAACTAGCCCAGAGTCCGAGGCTCTTTTTATAGGGGGTTGCAGGGGAAGTTAACAGGCAAAATTTACAGAAGAGGAACAAAGGTTAGTGGTCAGCTGACACGTACTGATGGTCAGCAGATGTTTGTAGATTGTTCTATAGATAGCGGTGTCCGGAACATCAGTTTCAAACAAACAAAGATTTGAGTAATTTACTTTGGGACCTTATGGCTGATACAGATCTTATCTAGTGTCCCAGAACTAACAAGCATCTTTATCTATTAACTCACATTCAATCACTGTTGGGGCTAGGGGAGTTTTATGATTACAGAGTTATGCAGTCCCACACTCTAGTCATCTCTGTGTGGGAAAGCTTGTGTGTTCTACTTTCTCTAGGAGAGTTAAGATACAAATTTGGCCATCAGAGGGTTAGGAAATGTTCAATTGTGTTTGATGAAAATTTCCCTCAACCATTGAGCTTATGTACTGTATATGAAGTGTCCATCACTAGTTAGGACTTCATCAAGTCCTAGGGTGGAAGGACAGCCAGAAGGTGGGAGGAGGTGGAAGTTCGGAGACTAAAAATCTAAAAAGAAGATGAATATGTGGCCTTCCAGATGCTACAAAACATCTGAGGGACTGGCATGGGACAGTGGCCTCTGTGTGGCTCTCAGCAGTGCCAGCTGTGGCCAGTCGGGGAACTTTTCTGTTGCAGGGAGTGGGATGGGAATGAGAAATCATGGCAGCAAACATTGAATCTGATCTCCAGGCCAGCATGGTAAAGAAACTTCCCACCACTTCCAGCTCTGCTGCTGCTGGGGCAGTGGCAGCTGTCCCTGAAGAGCGCTCCCTGTTTAATGTCACTGTAGAAACAATGGCACTGGGGTGGACATGGTGACCCCACCATGCCTCTCTGAAAGGCTTGGCTCTCTCTGTTTACTCAGGGAGGCCTGCCCTGCTTCCCTTCTCTCTTGCACTTCCCAATTCTTCTGGGAAGTGGTTGGCTGTCCTGCTAAGATTCCTGTGTTTACTGAGATAAGATAATCCTGGACTTATCTGCTTCAGAGGCGATAGCTCCAGAGTCTGTCCCTGTCCAGATCCTAAAAGCCTCAGGAGGAGGAGGAGGAAGAGCAGGCCCTTTCAAAGGAACCCGACTGAAATGCAACGCTCAGGTCCTTGGCCTGGAGGAAGGTCAGCCCCAGGCTAGTTCTCAGGCTATTATAAAGAGTTATCATTGTTCTCCTTGGTCAATAAACTTCAGGAACTGATGAAATGCAGAGGAAAACTCTACCTTGGATGTTTAAACAGGTCACAGTGCATTGTCCTTCTCCGAGACAATTCATATGTACCACCCAGTCTCCTAGCTCTCAAATGTTTCTCTTGTATAATATGAACATTAAAAATCCCACAGACATTGCATTGCAATTATTTCTGTAGCCTAATCCACAGGAATATGACACATTCCCAAATGACTCGATAGGACAAATATTTTCTCTGGTTTTTGTCCCCATGGTAGCAATTTGTTGTTACCAAAAAAAAAAAATCTTACTATGGATGGTTAGTTTTTGTAGGCAGAAAATGAAGAGTGGTTCTCTAAGCCACATGGCTCTCTTAAAACCCGTTTCTCATCTATAACACACTTAAGTTAGGATTCCTGGATTCTAGAACCTTGAGAATAATTTTCTGCTTTGTAAAGCCGCGGTTTGTGGAAGTTGGTTCCAATTGGCCCAGGGAGCACACAGCACCTTTGGGGCAGATCCGAGTTTGCTAAAGTTCCAAAGGAAGACCTGGGAGCATGAGGAGGGAGAGGGAGGAAGGCCTGTGGGGTGGGGTAGGGTTCTGGGCACACAGGTCTTAGGGACACTGCAAAGAAGTCCAGATGGCCGCAGTCCCACGGGAAGCCACTGAGGTGTTTAAAGCAGGGAGCCTTGTGCTTTCTTTAAACAGGAGTCCGGCTATGCGAGCCAGGAGGTGGATGTGGAGAAGTGGGGGAAGCTATGCCAGTGTCCTGATGAGAGGTCGCTGTGGAGATAAAGATCAAGACATTTGGTAGGCAAAGCTGGCTGGACTTGAAAGGTTGGATACAGGGGCAGAGGGAAGGGAAACGCCAAGGATGCCACCTGGTGTCTGGTCTGCACCGCAGGAGCAGATGGTGAGAAGCCGAGGGGTGTGCAACAGATCATGGGAATCAGGCGGGCAGGGCAGAGCACGTTCAGTAGGAGAGGGGCGGGGATGGGAATGAATAAAGCTCAAGCTCAGGAAAGACACCACGCTAGAGATGTAACAAAGGACTTGTTAGCAAGAGTGAGCGAAGAAAGCTTGGATCCCCCAGAGGGACAGAGAAGGTGGCCCAGAATCGAACCTTGAGTGAGGAGATGGGGAAGGGGAAGAGGACCCTATAAAGGAGGCCACAAAAGCTGATGAGCTGGAGAGAAAGGAAGCAGGCCAGGAGAATGATGCGGTGGTGGTGCTGTTGTTGTCATTATTGTTTCGTTGTTGTAGTAGTTGTCTTCGACTGCCACAAATGGTGCTGAGAACACAAACAGAATGAGGCTGCAGAACTGTCTTTCTGATGCACCAACAAGAAATCGCTGGAGACCTGGCCCAAGGCAGTGCCAGGTGAACAGTGAATCTGTACGGCAGACGGGGGTGAGTGGGGAGTAGTGACCACAGGTCAATTCCAGATGGAGTAAAAGTAAAAACGTGGGAATGAAACTATAAAAATATTTTGAGACAATATAGGAGTCTATTTTTTATACTCAAGATAATGAAGGCCTTCCAAAGCCCCCAATCAAAGTACATAAAAATTAACAAATTAATGAATTTGACTACACATTGACCATTAAAAGTCTCTGCCAGATGAGAAAAATGTAAACAGATGTTAGGAAACAGTATCGCTGTAGATTTTAAGATGTAAATATTTTTAACTTGCTTTATATATAATAGAAAAATGCTTCATATATAGGATTTATAAAATAATGTTTATGATCCAATTTTTAGAAGGGCAAATAACCCAAAAGAATAATGAGAAAGGCTGTAAAAAGGTATTTCACTGAAGAGGAAGGAGAAGTGGCCTATAAATACAAGAAAAGATGCTCAAGTCCTTTGGTGGACAGCGGGACAGGCCCACATCAAGTGCTGTCGAGAGGGGGCACCTGGACGTTCTCCTCCATGGTTCATCTCCCTTCCATGATCCATCGGCTCCATGGCAGAAAGGTAATGGCAGAAGGGCCTGGCAGAGGACAGGTTCTCGACTCGTGCAGCCAGGATGCAGAGGAAGAGAGAGAGAAACAGAGAGCAGGGGCCTGGCACCGGATGTAGTCCACAGGCCACACACCATGACCCACCCAGACACTCCCAGACATCTCTCAAACCAATCAAATTGACAGTCAAGATTAACCACCACAGTGGGAGTGACCCTGTGGCGATATTTATGAACACAATCAACTTTGTATTATATGCTCCATCAGAAATATACTCTATCCAGGCATCAGCCAGGGGCGCATTCCTTTTGGAGCTCTGGGTCCTCTTCCAAGCTCACATTGAATTCAGCTGTTTGCTATTAGGTTTTTGGGGTTATGGGAGCAGGGTCCCCATTTTCTCACTGGCTGTGAGCCCAGCCATTCTGAGCTCCTGGAGGCGCCCATATCCTCAGTCCTGTGGCCCTGAAAAGTGGGCAGCACACTTCTTCAAGGGCAGTGGAAGGATCCTTCACTCCATTCTGTTAAGATGGTCTCATGCTAAGTAATATATTCAAGGAAGTGACCATTCCATTTGGCAAAGGGATTAAAACCAAGGCAATCATTAACAAAGTCATGCAGGTTATTCTAGACTGGGATAATATAAATGAGCTTTGATGTTTCTGGTTATAAATTCAGTTTATTTCATAGGAGTTTAGAAAAGACTCATTTATACTAAAAGATAAAATTACAACCCATTCATTCTAGACAGTATTAGCTTTTATTTTCAACTTACACATTGAGGCAGCCTCCATTCCATAAAATAGAATAAGCACTCCCACTGACAATAGCAGAGCAGTGGGTTTGTAAGATGGGAATGAGGAAAGAGAGCAATAAGAAAAAAACCTGAATTGGCTAATGCTGTGATTTGGACAAGTGTCCCCCAAAGGCCCACGTGTTAAGGACTCTGGTGCTGTGGAGAGGTGGTGGAAGCTTTAAGAGGTGGAGCCTAGGGAGGTCTACGTCACTGGGCATGGGCTTGAAGGAGGTTGTGCAACTTAGTGTCTTCCTTTCTCTTTTTGCTTCCTGGCCATGATGACATGTGGTTGGATCCACCACATGCTCTCTGCCATGATGTGCTGTCTCACCAACAGTGCAAAGCAACAGGGCTGTATTAGACAGCTTTCTTGCTGCTGGATGTAATACCTCCCATGCCCAACTTAAAGGAAGAGAGGTTTAATTTGGCTCACAGTTTCTGGGGATTCAGTCTATGGTTGGCTGACTCTAAGGCAGAGGCACAATGCAGGAGGATGGGGTAGAGCAAGGTGCTTAGTTGGAAAACAGAGCAGGGGAACAGTGCCAGAGGGGAAGGGGCAAGGGACCATGGGTAGTATCCATGGCCATGCCTCCATGCTCCATGTCCCACCCAGACATACCCAGAAGTGTATTCCACCAGGGGGATCCCAAAGCCAATCAAGTTGACACCTACCCTAACCATCCTAGAGACCAATTGATTATGGACTGAAACCTCTGAACCCATGAGCCAAAATAAACTTTTCCTCTTTGTAAGTTTATTATCTCAGGTACTTTGCCACAGTAAAGGGAAGTTGACTAACACAGTTCAGTTATTTTTGGGTGGGTAAAGGTTAAAGTAGACAGGATTTCCTTATTTCACTGACTCAGGTAAACTGGAATCTCTTGTTTTTAGGGAAAAACTGGTCTGTTTTGGGATCTGTCTGCTTCCTTAAAGTTTTAGTTTGGTGACATTATCTTTTGCACAAGTGGCTCCATTTTGCTTTGGCCTGGTTTTGGAGTCTAGAAGAATGACCTCCCATAATTTTTCTTTAACAATGTATTGCCATACTGTGTCCTTTGTCTTTAAGTTCTGAAAAAGATTTACTCCCAGATTTTTAAAAAAATCTTTACTTTTTTCTTAGACCAAAAGTGTAACCAAAATGAACTAAACTAAGCTATGAAAATAAAACAATCCCTCAAACACTAACCAGCTTCCTCTGAGTTCTCTTCTCAGCTGCTGCTTGTGCTAAACATTTCCGAAGTATCCTCTCTCCTGAGGAGCACTGGGAAATGATGTCAAAATTTGGGCAGGGGATTTGCAACCTGGGTTTTGTTTTTCTTCTTTTCCATTGCGGATAAGCTCATCAATGATGTAGGTCTTGACTAGGATTGAATGGCACCAGCAGTAGGGATATATATGTATATACATAGGACCCAGGATTTCCTGAAGGGCTTGTCATTGTTGGAACATTCACAATGGAAAATAAAAGACTCTCCAGCCCAGTTGTTCCCTGCGGCTACAGTAACACAAAGCTGAGTTCTTTGGACAGGTTTTGCTGCCCCGAAGTCCATAAGAGATTTCCTCTTTGTCATCCAGCCACCATGATGAGCCAGTTGTTTTGGCAGTTGGCCAGGACCTCCAGATACTCAAGGATCATGTTAGCAGGAAACTCCAACTGTGTCAGTGGAGGTATGCTGCCCGTGCATTAAAAAAGGTTCACTTTTTTAAAAAGAAAGTTTCATTTTTGTTTCACGTTGTCGTAATCTTTGACTGGGTTCAACAACATTAAATGAAAATACATCCACAGAAGCGTCTACATGTGGAATCAAGCTGTCGCCCTGGGTGATTCTTGGTGACAGTTGAATGTGGTCATGAAATCCTTCTGAGTTACCAAGACGCTCAAAGAGTAGCAGGTTCTGTGACAACCCCACAAGAGCCCCAGGCATAATCAGACTCTACCACTGGTCCATTCTTGTCATCTCTTTTAGGTATAGTTTATCTACCAGTCATTTCTTTCAATCTGGCTAGCCCAGGCCCTGCTCTGGCTGGAGGTGCAGATGAAGTCACCAAGACTCATTGATGCACTGTGTGCAGTAATTAGTGCTGCCCGTGGCTTAATTTTTCTAACTTTCTGGACTCCCAGGTATTCTTGGTCAACACTAACTGTCTAGATTAGGTCTTGGTTCAGTAACCTATCCTCCATCCTTTAAAAAGAATCTTCAGATGTCACACTTAACCCAATCCTAAACTTTCCCTTTTAGAGCCCTAAATGTGGTCCTCTTCCAGTCCCAGCACCCACTGACACCCACGGGGCACCTGTCCACTGGTGTCCACTTTTCCAGCCAAGGCAGCCTCACTCCGTCCTCAGGTCCACTCCTGTTCCCCTCAGGGTGAAAATCAAGCTCAGGGAGGACGTGGGGGAGGAGAAAGGTAGACTCCAGAACAAAGAAGAGCATCTGGCTAGAGATGGAGAGGTGTCTGTGAGTGACCGCATCTCCTGTTAACTGGTGCTTACAGGTGCAGATTCAAAGTAAAATGGCGTACCAAAATGGCACCCCCTGAAACCATGGATTCCAACTGCCGACGTTTGGTGTGACAATAACTGATGAGGCAACACTGAGAATTCTTTACTCATATTGCAGTGTTTCTAAGTTTACAAAGCAACTTTCATATCTCACGTTTAATGGACTTTAAATTTTTATTTATTTATTTTTACATTTATTGTTTCTGAAATTTGCACACATCTTACATTCACTCATCTCAATCACAATCAGCCAGTTCTCAGTGGGTATTCAGCTGCCTTTGCCCCTGCTTTAAAAACGTCAGTATCCTGCCAGGTGTGGTGACACATACCTATGATCCCAGCACATGGGAGGCTGAAGCAGGAGGAGCGCTATGAGTTTGAGGCCAGCCTGGGTTACACAGTGAGTTCAAGGACAGCCTGAACTACATATCTAAAAAGCCCCCAAAATGTCAGCATCCAAATCCACAGGAGTGGCAGCAGGAGCCTAGAGAAGTCCCCGAGAGAAGTGCTGGGAGCAATCATGAGACACTCCTAACTCCTAGAGGATAATTGTCTTGTGGAAAGAAAAGCAGAGAATTTGATGGTCTAACAATTCCTGATGTAGAAATGAAAGAGGGAAAATTCTAAATGATGGCAGACCCAGTTCAGAAGCTCAGAGCCAATGGCAGTCAGCTCTCTGATGGGTTCTTCTGAGAAATGTGGATTCATGAAAGCTCTCCCTGGTATGGAGAGGACTCTGTGTATGCAGCAAAACACAGCTGTCAGTGACCCTGAGCCCAGCAGTGACTTCGGAGAGTCAGAGCACACATTCGAGGAAGCCCATGATTTATTCTCTTATCTTTTCCATTTTATATGCACACAAAAATGATACATTATAAAACGTATGCCTCAAAAAGGCTAAACTAGCTCATTCAATATACATAAGATAAAAATTCTGCACGATAAGCAAACATTGTCTCATAGTTTGGCAGGTTTCATTCTTCCCTAGAAATAGAACATCTTATAGGAAATGGGTCTCACATCCCATGCCTCTCTTGGTCATGGAGAAGTGGAGGACACTGTATCCTCTGCTGTGGCCCAGGGGTCCTCCTCCCCGTGTGATATGGAGTCTACGTGGGGAGGGTTGTGTCAGCTTCTTTCTGCTATGGTGGGCTGATTCAGCTGTGGCCACACGTCATTCCTAACTCCTCTGGCTCGGGATGCTGTACTCACCACCCACACCTAGGTCTAGGCTGATAAATGCTTGGAAAACCACCGTGCCTTGTCAGAAAGCCAAGCTCAGGGATGGGGTGGTGCAAAATCTGCCAGGTACAACGCCTCACCAGTGTTCACTACACAGAGAGGGTTTTATGTACAAGGGGGATGTTCAGCCACTCACTGCCTTCAGAAATGGGGGACAAGGAAACACGGCAAGCGAAGTTCATGGAAATCAAGCTCAGTGAGACCACAGCTGTTCTCTGTGAGTGCTTGCAAATGCCACGGTGTATGTGCCACATTTGGTTGTAATCACAATATTCAATGCCTACATCCCTTTGGGAGAAAACCTTTGGTCTCACTCTTATGGGCCATAGTAGATCTATTTTTCTTCTTAATAGCCATCCAGTTTCCCGTTGGAATTGCATCCTCCTGTGGAGCGTCATTCCTGGCTTCCTGTGCCAAGGGAGGGAGCCGAATACCTTCTCTACCTGCCTCTAGCTGCAGGTAGGTCGGTAGGCGGGTAACCTAAGCTTGATCAATTAGATGCTTGCTCATGAGACTTTGAATTCTGTGCACATGACACAGAGGAGGAGAGAAGTGTCCAAAGTTAGACTGGTCACAGTTGTGCCGGGCCTTGACACAATGGTGTCCGATCATGCTGCATTACGGCCTTATTTTAGGACCCTTCCCTCTAAGTCTTTTAGGTTCTTGCTGTCTTAAACCTGTTTTGTACAGCTTTCCACCAATTTCGAGAACTCCAAGTAATATCCTCTTATGGCCCTTATTGCTTCAAAGAGCGAGAGCCCTGGAAGATCCAACAGCACCTTGTGGGGTAAGCAGTTGTCTTGTCTTGTGGGGCTGCTGTAACAAAATCTCACAGACTGGGTGACTTAAAAAACAGAAATTTATTTTTATAATTCTAGAGACTAGAAAGTCCAAGGTCAGGTTTTGGGAGGATCTGTTTTCTGGTGAGGGCTCTCTGGCTTGTGGATGGCCGTCACCTTGCTGTGTGCTCACCTGACTTCTCTATGTGGAGGGGGACAGGCAGGAAGAAGGGGACAGTGAGGCCACTCTGGTGTCTCTTTGTACAAGCCCTTTTGGATTTGGGTCCCACCTTGAAGACTTCCCTGAAATACAATTATATCTTTGTAAGTCTTTTATCTGAGTAAGTGGTAGTGGTGGCAGGGCTTTGATATATGAATGGGGGCACATGCAGTCGGCCCATGAAAGTTGCAGCAGAAAGGACAGTAGTCTGCTGAATTTCCCCAGAGTCAGAGAGAGGAGATCAGGAATGGAATCTTTCTCTAGAAACCTTTAAGAACATGATGTTCCATCTGACATAAGGCAATCCTGCCAACAGGTAGGGGCATAACAGGTGAGACCTTTGATAAACTCTTCCTCCCCAGGGTTTGGTGACTGGTGATTTGGTATGTGCTATACAGGTTCAATAGGTGAGTGTAGACTAAAAAATGCTCAAGTCCCTTTGTCTGACTGACCAACACTGGTCCCTGAGGTGTTAAATTGGAGAAAGCCAGATTGCTTTAATATTTTTACTTTGAATTTCTTTCCAAGGTTCTGCACATATCCTAGTCTTTCCAGATCAAGAACTCCCCAGAAAAATCATGCCTATCAATATATTCTTTCTCGTAGGTATTTTGGTGACAGGCAGACATGAAACCTGAAAGAAAATGGTGGTTGTGTGAGTGTATTTGACATTCAGAAATGGTCCTTCTGGGGCCGGGGATGTAGCTCAGTGGTGCCGCACCTGCCTGGCAAGTGAGAGGTCCTGAGTTCAATCCCCAGAACCAAACAAAAAAAGAAAAAGAGATGGTGCTTCTGTTTCTAAGATTATCCTGGAAATTATATTACATATTTAATGGAAACAGACGAGACAAAAGTGGCAATTACTGGAACATACTAGAACAAAGTCCTGTTTCTGCCATCTCCAGATTTGAGTCTCACATGGTGCCTTTGGTGGTGCATATCAACAGAGTCGATGTGGGCAGATTGACAACAGCACACATCTGAAGGTGGCTCTGATGTCCTCAACAGTGCTGTCTCTGTGTCCTCTGTAGTGTTGTGGGGTGGGGTTGGGGACAGACACTACTGTTTCTACTTGGCTTTTGGAGTAGATGCCGTGCTTCCAGTAGGAGTGAGATGTCTGAGTACTCATCAGAAGAATCCCAAATATGAATTATTTCTTCCAGTAAAGGAAATAAATTAGGCTGGCTGGAAATATTTTTATGCAGCTGGCCAGGCTTAGCGGTTCTAGATAGGAAGATGAATTAGTCCCAGGAGCACTCGGCAAGTGCTGACAGTGTGGTGCCAGCCACGGGAACCCAGCATGTGACTCCTCCTTTTCCTGAGTGCTCCAAGAAATGAGTGTGAAAGGATCTGTCTAGTAACTCTTGCTCTAAAATTGGGCAGGGGAAAGGAGGAGAAAGGAGAAAGCCCCTCACTTGCCTAGCTGTGAATGTTTCCTGCAGTTATACACAAACAAAAAGAGATCAAAGGGAAATGTGTCCAAAAAGAGACAGAGCCATGAAAGAAGTGGAATTTAATGGGAAACATCAGAGACAACACCTGAGGCTGAGGAAGTCGGCTCTGGGCAATACTTCTGAGTTCTGCATTTGAGGATTTTTTAAAAATGAAGCTTGACAGCTTAAGTATTATTTGTTCACATTTTGTTTTGGGGAGGGGGTTCCTGCAAGATGGAATGAGGTTCTGCGCCAGTGTGAACTGCGAGTGATGGCTAGGGGTTGAAGAAATGGACACCATATTCCAAAATGACAGATGGGAAGGTCTAAGCTAAACACCTCTGATCTACAGCAGTGAGCTTCAAACTTGAGCCACATCAGTGATACCTGTGGGCTTATTGCAGTACAGACTGGAAGAACCAGAGCTTCTGGTTCAGTAGGGGAGGGCTGAGACCCTAGAATTCTCATTTCTACAAATTCCTAGGTGAAGTTGAGGCTGTGGCCCCGGACTACACAATAAGAACTGTTGATCCCTAACACTGCAATGTCCCCCCAAAGCCCACACAGTCAAGGACTGGTCTCCAGCCTGTGGCACTACTGGGAGGGAGGCCCAATGGAAGGAGGAAGGTCACTGGGGGTGTGTACTCTTCAAGATATTGACACCCTGGACTCTTCTTGACTCTCTTTCTCTCTTTCTGGTTCCTGGCTGCCATAAGGTGAGCAGAGTCCCCCATCATACACTTCCGCTATGATGTACTTACTGTGCTGCCCCAGGCCCAAAAGCAATGTGGCTGTGTGACCATTTACTGAAATCTCTGAAACCATGAGCCAAACAAACCTTTCCTCCTTATAAGTTGATTATATCAGGTATTTATCACAGTAACAGAAAGCTGACTAATATATAGCTAATATAGCATCTGAAGCAAAAGTAAGGAGTCTCATAATACCTCCTGGTTACTAACACCCTGGGTCCCCTTAGTGTCTGATTTGAAAAACTATCTAAGCCTTTTCTGGGCCCAACTTTTATGGGCACTAGTTAAAGTCTGCTGGAGGTGTAAATCTTGGAAGAAAGGAAGTCAAGTATCTATTTTGACTCCCTAGAACATGCTCCCCACCACACATAATATTTCCATACATAGCAGAGATTGGTAAAAACTTACTGCAGAAGACTAAACAAACCAGAAAATAGTCCAGAACTGGCTGTTCTTGGAATTAAGTAAAAATAAGGAAATGTGGCTCTAAGAATAGTGTAGAACAGTCTCAACAATTCAGAGCAATGATGATAATGTCAAGTAGCTGGTGAAATGCATCATTTGGTCTCAAATTCCTATTCCAGACTGGCCTGGTGGGCTTTTGGCAGCCACTAGGAGGATGTGGGTATCATTCTGGTTCTCAGTAGTTCAGATAGATTCTTCTTATTATTATGAACAGTTTCAAGATTTCTGCTTCTCATGAGTCAGATGAGACATTTCAGCCTGAAAAGCCCATGATCTCTCTATACTCCTTAAATTGTTGAGTACTCCAGGAGTTATTTTTTTTCCAGTAGTGGTGACTGAACCCAAGGACTTTGCATTGAGCTACATCTCCAGCTACTTTAATATGTTTTATTTTGAGACAGGGTTTCTCTAAGTTGCTAAATTGTCCAGGCTGGGTTCAAATTTGCAATCCTCCTGTGTCAGCCACCCAGAATGCAAGAGCTTTGGTTTATACAGGTTATACTTATGGGTATTCACCATATTAGAAATTAAAAGTGAGAAGTTTTAAAAATATGCATTAATTTATTTAAAAACAACTATAATAACAACACATGTTACCTTTTAGACATTTTAGCATTTTTAAATAAGAAAATTACATTTTGAAAAAAGTTAGAAGAGTAACATTGTTCTACGTGTTTGCTATCAGAGACCTGCAGAGGATCCCAATCTCTTGCTCAGTGCTATGATACAAGGCAAGAAGAAAGACTCAGAGACAGAATTAAAGTGAGAAATGGGGAACTGGGATGGTCAGAGCTGAGCAAGCAAAGACCCTGATCAGCCAGAACCATTGATACTTATTGGTGACACAATCAAGTCTTGAGTTGTGGTAGGGGGCTACATGTGGTTTCTAGGGATACATCGCTGATGAAGGCAAGGTTTGTAAAAGAAGAGACAAACAATTCTTGTGTTAGGAACAGAACAGACCAGATATAGATTGTGGTTAATGATTAAACTGTCTTTTCGGTTAAGAAGGCATTAATTCTGGGAATGGAATTTGGTTGCTAGTCACCCTGACCTCAGCTGGTATGTTATCTATATTATCTATGTTATGCTATATTAAGCCTCACCGCTTTAAAGGCTGTTTCTTTGGTCTTTGCTGTGGCCATTGGCAGAGGGGTTGGTCCTGACCCTTGCACCATCTGCAGTGCTCCTATGAGTCACTTAGGCTTTGGCCATCCTCAGTTCTATAAACAAGCCCATTGTGGGGTTTACACTTTATAGCCTGCACTGCTTTCAGCATAATCAACAGGGCTGTCTCCCACACTTTGCAAATCTTTTTAGTGGCTAGTTTAATAGAAAACAACTACATTTACATGTCTGGTAAAGTGGATGGAAAAGCAAATAACATTTTAGTAGCTTTTCCAAATAATTATTGGGATGGTTAACTGTTGTGTCAACTTGAGTAAGAAATGCCCAACCAATTGGCTTAGCATGGTTCTTTCTGATGTGACTGAACAGACTTACCGAAGAGGGAAGGCTCACCCTGGGTGTGGGTGGCACCAACCAATGGGCTTGTACCTGGATGGAATGTGAAGGGAAAGAAGAAGGAAGGCTCAATTCTGTTTCTTCAGAGGAGCTCCAGCCTCCTGGCTTCCGGCCCAGACTCTTCAGCCTCCACCACAGACCCTTTGGTTCCCTGATATGGACTCACACGGACTCCACAGTGAGCTCCAGGCCTTCAACCTTTGACTGGATCCTTCAGATCTCCAGCACATTGACAGCACTTTCGCATCTTCCACACCTGACTCTGCAGGCCGCCATTGTAATCCTACCTTGTAAATTCCTACATAGTAACACCTTGGCTTGTGAGTAGAATTTGTTCCAGAAACATGACTGTAATCCAAAGCACTTGTACATCAAAGCAAATTTCCCCATAAGAAATAATGGAAACTAAGATGATTCATTTCACAACTCAAAAATATTCATATAAAAATAATTACAATGTTGTGATATAATACAAAATAATAAAGAAAATATAAAATATAGAGAAAAATAAACAAATTAACCTTCACTTACCTTTGAAATCCTTCATGGCTGGTGTGAAGGAGGCAAGAGAGAAGAGGGTTATTGTGTAGGACGACTTTCACTATCACTACTGGAATCACTGCTGTCTGTTGGCTCATTGTAATCCTTTTCTTTTCATACAACTTTAGGAATTTTTTTTTTTTTTTTGGTACCAGGGATCGAACTTGGGTCCTTGTGCTTGGGAGGCAGGCAGCAGAACCACTGACATAAATCCCCCCCTTTTCATACAACTTTAAAAAGAATCTATCCCATCACACTTGCTTTTGCCTCCTTTTGAGAATTTTGCGGAAATGTGACATTCCACTGTTGTTAAACAGATTCATTGTTTGTGGTACTACAGCCTTATTTGGGTGGTGCTTTTCTACAAAATTTTGCAGTTTCCCACATTTTACATACACGCACACATTAAATCTGTTTCTCCAGTTATCATTGACTGATACAATTATAGATATTTCCTTTGTTACAATTTCAACAAATGGTAGTTTCTTAAGGGTTAGTTTAATGTGGAATCCAAAACCATTTAAATGAACTATTCACTCTGTTACTTTGCAGTCTACTGGTCTTTCCTAAGCTTTGAATGGATCTTCTCTGATACTTGATGTTCAAGATGTAATAAAACTGATGATATTATCTGCTTTGTCTAGGGCATCTTCAAGAGAGGTTTACCCTCTTTAAATTGGTCATGGTGGGAAACATGAGGACTCCTAGTGAAGTCCAGTACCACTGCAGTGCTTTATGCTAAGACACCACAGTCTTGCCCACCACTGCTGCTGTGCGTGCATTAATGTAGTGGGAGAGTACATGACACTGTCCTAGTGACATAGGAAAATAGTTTAGGACACACAGTTTCCCTGAAGGAATCTCAGCAACTCCCGGAAGTTTATAGACCACAGCTTGAGAACCACTATTTTAGGGGAATAAGAGCAGTTACATTCCACATTTTTATCTTGTTGGCTTTTTGTAGAGCTGTGCACTGAACTCAGGGCCTCTCCATGGTAGGCAAGTGCTCTACCCCTGAGCTACATCCCCAGCCTCTGTTCTTTGTTTGTTTGTTGAGATGGTGTCTCGTTATATTGCTGGCCCCTAACTCCTGAACGCAAGTGATTCTCTTGTCTCACCCTTCTGAGTCGCTAGGACAATAAGCACACCACTGTGCTTGGCTTTTTGATCTTTTATCCTGCGGTGTAATTGTTAACAAAAATCACAAGATTGCATTAAAACTTTTTAAATATACTCACAACATCTAATTACCAGGCAAAACAAATCACCAAATCATTTACAAAGCATCTTAAATGTAATAAAAATAGTAATTAGTAACCCAATAGGGAGTTACCCTCTTGGCAGTCAGAGAACGAAATATAGCACACTCCATAATGCACAGAAAAATATGGACTTGGATCTGCTATAAACTTACAGGAACTATTAGGAGAAACTTTTAAAAATGGAATGCAATGGTGTCCAGCACTCTGTTGTTTCAGTTTGGTGGGAGTAGGGGCATCCTGAGACCTGTGGTGTCCACACGATGTAGAGGTGAGCTTAGGAGGGGACCAAGTAGAGATAGGACTTTGAGAGGCTTCCCTGAGGAGGAGCAGGGGTGAGAATGGTGTGGATGGAAGAAGCCGGACCTCTTCCACTGCATGTCCCTCTGCAGCCTCCTGGTGTTCCTGTTAGGTTGGATGTGGCCATTCTCGAAGTACCTGCTTTCCGGTTTCCCACGTGAATTGGCAACCAGTATGTCCTTGGTCTTGGCCTTGATCAGGCTTCCTTGACTCGCTGGGTAGTGGCTGTGACCCTTCAACATCCTAAGGTATTGTGCGTTGAATACGAGCTTCTCAGGGCCAAAGCGATTCCTTGGGAGCCTCACACATACAGAGTATGGGCATGACGCAGCTGGGGCCCTGGTGCCTAATGCCTTGCAGCAAAGGATCTCAAAACATGATTTTAAAGAACTCTCAAGAAGTGTGTTGGCTCCACTGTGCTGACACTTAGAACTAAGGGGACTCAGGCCACCTGGAGGTGCCTGTCACCCCACCTCAACCTAAACAGAAGTGGCCACTGGGTCATTTCAGAAGATCAAACTCAGTACTCGAGCCTTTAGGCAAACACTGAAGTGAGTAGAAGGGCAACTTTTGTAGAAGCATCAAAATTACTGGGGCTGGGGGTGCAGCTCCGCGGCAGAGCACTTGCCTGGCATATATAAATCAGCACATATGTGTCAGAAGCAGGGCCCTGCACTGACTTGTAAAGGAATCCCAGACATCACCAAAGTGCAGCTCCACGGAGCAGAGACGATGCACTCCCATCACCAATCTTCAGCCTCTGCCAAACGCCTGGCCCATTGCTCAATGCACACTCAGGTGAAGGAATGAATGAACGGTCATCTGAAGTGGAGCAAGTGGACCTTGGACCCAAGGGAAAGGGAATTGTCCTCTTTCCCTCACTTGCCCTCGGGTTTGGGTTTTGCAGTGTCTAAAAGGGCTGATGATCCTTCCAGCCACTGAAGATGGTCTTAGCCTCTTGGGGGAAGGCAGAGGGCATTTCAGGAAGGCCGAGATGACAGTATCCTGGTGCCATATCACCTGCTTGGGTATTGGTTGAGTTTTCCTTTCTCTTTCGTTTAAGTTTCCAGTGCTCTCACAACTGTGTTGTGGGAAGTAAATGGAAGCCACTTTATCTCCACATTTGGACCGGCCTTTGAATCATCACAGGTCCATCTTAGACTGTTGTCATTTATTAAAACCAAACACCACACAGTGAACAATTTATAAGGAATGAGGATTTGTGGGGCTCATGGTTCTCAAGACCAGGAAGTTCAAGACTGAGGACCTTCTTGCTTCATTGTGACATAGCAGAGGACAGCTAGCGTGGGACAGACAAGCCAGGCAGAGACAGCTCGCTTCTGTAAGAGAGCCACTCTTCAAGAATCCATCATTCCACGAGTGGACAAATCCGTTTCTAAGGCAGAGCGCTGGTGATCCGATCACCTCTCACCAATCCTGCCTGATCACCTCTTCAGACCGCAGCATGGGGTCAAATGTCAGCCAGAACTCTGGTGGTACACTAAAGCCACAGGAGGGTCTTTACAGCCCTCCCCAGAGCAGCTGCAACAGGGGATGGTGTCAGGAAGCCAACGGTCCAGCTGGCATCCCCTCCTTTGGGGTTTGTACTTCACTGGTCCAATTTGTTTTTAAGAAGGAGTTTTGCCTTGCCCCATTGCCCTCAACCAACATGGCTCTACCGCTTCCTCTGGTTTATCACAGACTAGAGACCCGTGGGACACGGTGTGTACTGAGCATGCTCATGGTGGGAACCTCTGACATCTGACTGCAGCACATCAGGCTGCTGCCCCTCTCAATCCTCAGCCTCAGCAGCGGGTGGAGGAGATAGAGCCACCACCAGCAGGAAGCGATGCTATGCAAATGCATTGTGAACTTGTCATGCCAGGGGGGCGGCCGATGTCCCCCATTGTTGGGCACCCACTTGAAAAATGTGAAGCACAGAAGTTGTTTTAGTTTTTGCAGTATTGGGGATTGAATCCACACCTCCACCATGAACTACATCCTGGCCCCTGTATATTTTTATTTTGAGACGAGGTCTTGCTAAGTTGCTACATTTCCCAGGCTGGGCTGAAACTTGAGATCCTTGCGCCTCAGGCTCCCAGAATGCTAGTGCCTGGCTCCTCCACTCTTCCTAAGTTAATTAAAAACCACAGAGACGATCCTGTAGCCAACAGATATTTCGCAGGTCAGGGGCCTCTACAAGGGGACGGCGAGCTGTCTGCAGGTAGTGATCAGAAAGCAGCGTGGCCCGCTGGAAGTAGTTCTGTTCCAGATTTGGTCTGCTGCACTTAGATATCCACAAAGGCAAATTGTACTTTTATGAAGTCTCTGAGATCAGTGGTTGTGGCAGTATTTATTTATTTATGTATGTATGTTCTTTGAGGCAGGGTCTCGGTAGTCAAGCTAGCCTTGAACTCTCCATGTAGCCCAGTTTGGCCTGCAACTCAAGGAATCCTTCTGCCTCAGCCTCCTGAATGCTGGGATTACAGGCATGCACCACCATGTCTGGCTGTGGCAGGCAGTTAGAAACATTTTTGTTCTGCAGCTCAGTAATAATATAGTTTAAAATTGTGTGTCCAATGTCATCAGCAACATGTTCCACACCACACTGACTTGCTTGCTCTCACCCTGAGACCTCCGTGGGTACATTTTGTCATTTGTCAGAGTTCTTTCACTCAAGGGCAGCTGAAATCTCCCAGCACAATGGGAGTAGAGTCCAGAGGTGCAGAACGTGGGCTGTAGAGCTGGACAGAGGGGTTCAAGCCCTGCTTTGACTTTATACCCCGTCCTTGGGCAGGGATCCTGACCTCAGCCTGCCTCTGTTTCCCCGTCTGTAAGATGAGCAAGGAAGTACCCACACCCAGCACAGCATGAGGACTGGGGTCAACTCTGCAGTGTGCCGAGGAAGTGCCCAGCCTGTAGGAGGGGCTCAGTGCACAAGGAAGACGACACTGGGAGATGAAGATTAACCATTCGTGTCGTCATTACACTCAGGTCCTTCTCCTAGAGACATCTTCTGCCGTGCGAGACCACCGACAGCCACGTGTTCTGACTGAGTCTGGGAGAGGGGTCCCTGCTCCCACACCACACGGCTCCCCTTCCTCACCTCTGGCCAGGTGTCACAAGACTGCAGCTGGCGGCAGCTCGGGGTCTGGGGATGCTCCTGTGACAAAGCCTCTTCGAGGAGGCCACGCAGCTGCCCACTGGGCAGGGCCTGTAGGGGACCCATGATTCACCTGTCACCTGAGTGCCTTGCTTGCCAAAGACAGCCTCATGTGGGAGCACGTGTGGAGTGCGGTGTGTGTGGGTCTGGGGCTCAAGGATGAGGGTCAGTGGGATGGTGTGCATGGATGTGTGCAACATGTACCTGTGATGTGTGTGTCTGAGGTACGTGCCTTATGTGTATGTGTGCGTGCGTGTGGTGTCGAATGCATCTGGGGTATGGGGTGAGTCAGTGGTATGGTGTGTGTGTTATGTGTGCTGTGCGTGCCATGCATATGTGTGCTCACGTGTGCACGTGCATGTGTGCCCAGGTGACATCCTGGCCGTGGACAGCACATGCGGTTGGAGACACTGTGGCCCTCCCTGCAGCGCACCCCACGTGGGCACCGCAGCCCCTCAGGCCCCAGCCCCTGCTCCCCTGCACTCCAGGGCATTGGTGGGGAGGGAGGCTTGGCCCTGAGGCGGAGATGCCAGTGGCTTTGGCTTTCCTAACTTCAAAGCCAGGCCCCTTCCTGAGCAGCAATGCGCAGCCCACCTCTTCCTTGCCGGCCTCTCATCCCCTCTCTCCTGCATCCGGGGACTCTCCCGATCTCCACCCTAAGCCTCTCCAGCTGCACAGGTGCTGGGGCTTCGGGCTCCCCTGCCTTCGTGGCCAGGACCATGTGCTCGGGGCACAGGAGGGCAGGGCCTGCCCAGGAACTCTTCCCCTCTCTGGCCTGCCCAGCCCGGCCGAAGGAACGGCGCCAGGCCTGGCTGGGGTCATCGAGCCTTTCCTGAGTGATGGATCCAGAGTGCAGTGTGAGCGCATGTATCTGCAGACCAGCAGCCGGCCCGGCACGCTCAGTGTGCGTGGGCAGCCAGGGACACAGCTGCACTGGCCAGTGACCCCTCAGCGTGGGACGGAGGGCTGGGCTTGTGAACTCCCCACCAGTGCCTCTTGGCTGCTGCCCTTGCTGGATTGAACACAGGCATTTTCAAGGCCGGAAAACAGACCTCACACAGCAGATTTACGATGCGGACTCCAGGCCTAAATTGCACTCCTGAGTGCTTGCCCTGCTCGGCCGCTCACTCTCAGCCACGTGCTCTGTGCGCTGTCTACGGGGGACCCGCATGTATAGGCTGCTGGCTGGAGGCGCCTTCTGAAGCCTGAAGTTTGGCACCAACAGAGCGTGGCTTCCGCCCATCCCTGATGTCAGCGGGACTGATGATCTCACTCACGATCAGCTTGATCATGGTCAACTAAGTTCCAGGCTGAAGCTGCTTTATAAGGTGCTTATACAAGGCGTGATCAAAACATACATTGGATGTTTAAAGGAGAATTAAAAGATAATTACAATAAAGACTCGTCACTAATCCCCCTCAGAACATTCCCAGTCACTGTGAACACGCTCATCCCTTCGTGCACGCCACTTTCTGAAGCAGTTCTGGAGTCCTCTTTCATGAGTGTCTTCTCATGGCTCCCTGGATGTCCTGAATCAATTCAACACATTCATGGCAATTTCTGTCAAATACAAGTACCACAGTGTGTTCACACCCACCTTCTTCACCGGGTCTGGCATTGCATGACTCCTGGCTCTCCCCCAAAGTCAAAATGACCATGAAAGGTGATTCAGGGCATGGAGGCAGCCAGGAGAGAGCAACTAAAGACACTCAAGAAAGAGCACTTCCAGCACAGCTTCAGAAAGTGGCAAGAATGAAGGGATGAGTGTATATGAAGCGAGGGGTAGGATTTGGGGAAGGACAAATGGCCGTGTGTTTCTTACCATAATAAGTTTTTAAAATGTAAACATTCACTGTTAAGTTTTGATTACCCTTCATAGTGCATCATCTCACTGCTGGATCCGGAGCTAGAAAACCACAGGTCAAAGGTCCTAACCCCTCAACTGGCAAGCCAGCATTCTATGCCAAGGCTGAACAGGGAAGGCGTGGTTTTCCTTCCTCCCCTCTATGAGGCCTTCTTCTCTTTCTGACGGTAAGGATGGAGCCTGGGCTTCGAGTACGCCAAGCACACATCTCTGAGGGCCACCCTCCGGCCCTGCAAGGCCTTTTGAGTTTCCTCTCTGAGCTTCTTCACTTCCCCCTGCCTCATTACTCTCCAAACAGCCTGATCTGTGGCTGCCTTGATAAAAGGGAGCACAGGAGAAATGAGATTCATTTTGATATGTGCTTGTTAAGGAAATATTTTAAAATGGAGTTGTGCCTCTAAAAAGAGGCCTTAAGAGCTTCGATTGGAATTTTTCTGTCCCTGAGGCTTGGGGATGGCCCCTTGGGAACCATGGCAGTGGAGGACTCGGGACACTCTGCAGGATGTGGTGGCCAGCTTGCTGGAAGGGTCTTATGGTAGCACGTTTTCCCTTTCAATTTATTCCCCTGGAAAATTGTACATGAGCTACGATGAGGTTTCCAAGATTCTTACCATTTTGGTGTGCATGTCTAGTCATGGAAGTGACATTTTTCCCTCTTGTAAAGTTGTCCCTGGATCTGAGGTTTGCTCACACACACCCCTTTCATCAGCATGCCTGCTCATCGCTCACAAAACAGGGCTCCACAGTGGCTGCATGGAAGGAGCCGCCCTGGAGTGAGCACCATAATCCCACGTCTCTGGAGCCTGCTGCTGATGCCAGCCAACCCCAAGCCGGAGCAGGTCACCTCACCAAGTGGATGGCGGGCCTGGGGCTGGGCCTGCTCCTCGCTGCATGCCTTACCTCTGTGCCCACAGTACGGGCATGTTTTCCACTCAACTTCCAAACAGTCCACAGCACAGGGACTGGCACTGGTCCCATCCTTCAGAGGCTCAGAGGGGAGAAGCACTTGGCAGAATTCTCACCACTGACCCGGTGAGCTGCGGCTCACGCTGGTTCTGCCCCCAAATGACAGTCTCTATTTCCTTCTGGGACAGCCAGACTCAGGTGTATGTAGTGTTTGAAAGTGGAGAAAGACAGGGCCAGGCTAGCCCTCCGCCCTCACTGGGCAGTGCCCTGCCATGCTGGGCAGGGATTCTCTGCTGGGCTCTTGCCCATGTCCATGTCCGCAGCTGAGCTTCAAGGCGTCCACAAGAATCTCCCGGAAAAAGCGGGAGGAGTGCAGGAGTGTGTGTGCATGTGCGTGTGCATGAGTGTGTATTCTGCAGTGACTGTGCCACTTCAACAATTCTTAAGGGGTTGGTCACGACTTCAGCAACTTCTGGCATTGTGAAGGAAGGGGCGATCAGTTGCTGTCTCGTCTATTTGTCTTCTGGGCTTTTCTGAAACTTCTCTGACTACCGTTGCCTGCCAGTTTGTTAATCCGTTTAGTCCTGGCCTGTTGCGTGACAATGTGAGGGGAATGGACCACAGATATCTACCTGGCTCTCCCTGTGCAGATGTGTCCGGCTGCCACTTTTCTTCTGACATGCCACCAATGCTCAGTGGGCTCTGGGCCATCTCGAGTGGAGACACTGGGCACCGAGTCTGAAGTGGCTTCTGGTAGCCCTCCAGAGCTGGTTGACCCTAGGGCAAGAGAGTCCAGTTTTTCTGGTGCTGCCATGTCCACCTGTCAGCAGGCCAGTCCTTCCCTCTCTCCTCTAGGCTCTCAGTGGGAGCTTCTTGTTGAATCAGTGGGTGGTCATCATGCCTTTCAGGAAGGTCTTGGACTTGAGGGTCCCTACGGTGATGAGGCCAATGCTACCCTGTTTAGCAGATGCAAGATGGGAGGAGGAAGAGGAAGCAACTGGCCTTGGTCTTTCTGATCCATTTTCCTGGAGAAAAGCTAAGGATGAATAGTCCTATGGAGCAGAGCAGAGTGAAGGGTACAGAGATGCAAACTCCAAATACCAAATGTTCCTAAGGTCTAAGTAGCTCCCTTCTGAATAGAGCTCAAGTTAGCAATGACACCCTCAGAATCACAGACTCACAAGAACTTGGGAAGAAGTTATTGTGGTCCTAGTTAAGAGGACCCTTGACTAAAACCTGGACATTCACTCCCCAGATCTCTTTTCCAGAACTGTCCGGAAAGTCATAGAACCACCATCAATTTTTCTACTTGTCTTTTGGTTGGGGAAAATTCTCCCTAACAGTTAGTGAGCAAAGTCCGTTTTCTTCCTTTCTTCTTGCCCCCTCTCCAAACTGAATACAGCCTTCTTTGAATGAATTAAGGCCACTTCTTGACAAATACTGATAGAAGGGTATTGCATTCTCTTGCTCCACTTGTCTGTACTTGGAACAGGATGAGAGCTGAGTTCTGAGCAGCATGTGGTTGGTACTGGGTAGACCTACCTCACAGTCCTTGGGTGGGCTGGAGCAGTGGGGATATTGGTTTGCTCAAAGCTAAGAATTAATTTCGCCTTGAGCTGCCTTAAATCCTTGCGAACAGGCAGTTGGAGGTAAATTAACAGGAAGTGAATCCTGAGGTAGGGCTAGGAAGCACCCTGAATTCTTACTCCGGACAAACCCTGGGTCCTGGGGCCTCTACACTGTCTGGAGAGAAGCAGTGAAAGATCCTGGGAGACAGCCCAGTCCTAAAAGAATCCCTTCCTTCAATGACAAGCTTGGAAATTTATAAAAAATACAACACAGTCATTTCTGACACCATGAGGGGCCCTGGAAGATATTGTACCATGTGGTGTGGACCAGTCACAGGAAAACAACATTTGCACTTTCTTTTTTGTTAGTGGAACCCACAGAAGTGGAGGACAGAGCAGTGGTCACCTGGCACTGAGTGGATGTGGAAGATGTCGGTCAGAGGATACAAACTTTCAGTGAAACAGGAGGAAGGAGTTCAAGAGCTCTAGAAAATAATGATGTATTTTATTCTTGGAAAATTACTGAGGAAGTAGATCTTAAGTGTTTTCACCACCAAAAAAATTAAATATGTGAGGTGATGGACAGTTCACTTACATTGTTGTAAATAAGTACGCAATACATATATCAAAACATCACATTGTACATCATAAATATATATAATTTCTGTCTATCAGTTACGTCTTAATAAAGCTAAAAGATCCATAGTTCAGATAAAGCACAGTGACTCAGAGATAAGGAAGGTTGATTGTTAAAAACTGGGATGGAATTGCAGGTTCTCATGGTGACCTAGCATGAAGCCTTCAGAAAGTCACCATGGAGCCCTACATCAGTGCTCCCCTCACCCATGCATGACCTTGGACAAGTCACTTACCCTCAGTGTGCCTCAGTTTCCCTACCTATGGCTAGCACATTGCCTGGCTAGAGCCAAATGGGCCTGGGGTGAGCACTAAATAAGGGGTAATGGTGACTGCTGCTGCTGGCACTGTTGGGGACACCCCCTCCTCATTCTGTAGGGCAGCAGAGCCCGAGTTGGGAGGCCTTTCTGGGTGCTGTACATCCCGCCTCTCCTTTTCCCTGCCCCAATTCTCTCATTCCCAATAAAGCCTGTTTCTCCTCATTTGAAAGCTCTCAAAGAAAGGAGCAGCCACCAAATCCTCAGTGACGCAATGTGTAACAATCCTGCTAGTTAGAAGTTTTCCTTGGAAGTAAACTAACCTCTTCTCTGGATATTAAGCCATTCTCTGAGCCGCGCTGAGACAGAGATGAGCCTTTCTTCTTAAAATAACTCCCTGTTCTTAAATGCTCTTCGAAGCCCTGTTTCTGGCTCTTCTTTCCTCAGATGGAATTGGCATCGGTGAACTTTTCTGCGGGGCTCACTTCGATTGCCGACTTGACTTGCTCTGCTTTTCCATCCCCCACTCTCGAAAATTGCAACCGCGACCGAGAGGAGTAAATTAAGACAATTTTTGATTGTGCTGTGGGCCAGTGACGGATGAGGCGTAGCTATTGTCCACTCCACTCCTGTTCAGTCTCTGCACCGTATTGTTCCCAAGGCCACAACCAAAGGCGCTCAAGTGTAAATGGCTCCCAAACCTCGGGGAAGGGCAGCAGTGACTTGGCCGCCTTCCATGTCATGACTTCTCCTGCTCAAGGCTATTTTTGGACCTTACCATGTCCTGGGGCCATCCAAGGTCCTAGACTCATCTACACTGGACTCATGAGCAAAGTGACCTTCTAGAGGGAGGACATTTGACTCCATTCATGTCAAAGTCACCGTGAGACACTTTTCTTGTCTCCTCTGATGATCTGAGGTATTTGGGGTAATTGGGAGGAGGCTGTGCCTGTGGCAGCCTTCTCTGGTAGGGTCCTCTGTCCCAGTCCCAGAGGGACAGGGCCACGAAGTGTGTCTGGGTGTGCCTTCTCTCCAGTGCCCACATGCAAATGTGGTTCTCAGAATTCTTTACCCAAGTGTTATTTTATCTGCGAGCTGGAAACCCTGGAGATGTATTTGAGAGCCTCACAAAGGGAAAACTTGATGTCCTGAGAGCCTGGATGCCATTCCGATGAGCTCTCTGGAGAGATATGGAGGGGAAAAGTAGGACATTGTGAAATCAAACCAATAATTATAGTGTCTTATAACTTCAACATGGTTGTGAATTATTGATTCGAGTCCCACTTTCCACTGAGCCTGTGAGTAGTGTTCTTAAGAAAGAATTATGTAGGTCCTTGCTAAATATCTGTTAGTCGGGTTTATTTCCAGCAGGCCCCTACGTGTCCTTCCGTCTGATCCGCTGTCCTTCCTCCCAGCTTAGTGTCATTTCTGAGGCCCCATGGCTGTCACAGGGGTGCTCCGTGCCTTTCTAGTCTCAGCACATCCTGTGCCGCATTGACACCTACGCAGAGCCCCTTTCTGTCTCATGTTTTCTTTAATTCTGTCCTCGAGATTGTTCATCACTGAAGGTGACCCTGGAGCTACGCTTCTTTTTCCGCCCTTGGTAGAGTGTAGAAGAAGGAGCTTTACACCAGTGGGGCCCCAACCCTGTCAGTTTCTGGAATCACCTGTGGAGTTTTACAAAAGATCTACCAAATCAAAATCTCCGGAGGCAAACCCAAGAATTTGTCTTTAACAAAGAATTACAGGAGATAAGCATGGTGATAGGTATAGGTTGAAATCCACCCAGCAAATCTGGGAGGACTTTGTGTGGCATCATACTCATGGTACTTCGATGGTGGAGCTGCTGAGACTCGGGTTGGTCCCAAGATACAACAGGCCCTCCTTCCTAGGGGGTACCCTGCAAGTTTGTGCTGTTAGTGTCCTTGAAAACATCTAGCTGCTATAGCACCCAGACAGTGAGATATTGGCTCTTTGTTCTGCACATGTATTTATTTATTTTTTAATATCATGCATCCCATCCACTTCCAAGCTCAATATCATTGCTCTGCCTGGCTAATCAATTTTGTATTGAGATATACAAAGCTTCGCTTTGCAACTATCACTTTCCATCCCTCCTACTTGGAAAGAAGGTGCTTCCTTGGTCAATACACAGAACAAATTCTGTTGGGCTTAGTGAATAATAATGGTTTTGCTCAGGACATGCTGGGCCATTCCTGGTAAGTACAATGACGATCCCGAACATTGCCACATGCACCATACTTTTCTAGGCAGGGCATCTTTAAATGTGGTGTCTGTTCCTTACCCATTCATGCTCTGGGCTGCAGGGTCTGACTTTAAGACTCCTGGCCCATTTTACTCAAATGTTATCTGCAGCCATACTAACCTGTGGCTTGGACCATCCCCATCAGCCACTGACCTTGTGTCTTGGATATTCTTGGACATGTCCATGTGATAAATCCACACAACAGCTATTTCTTTCTCTGAAGGCATCAAATGTCACTTCCTGTGTAATGCCTACCTGCTTCATTGTCAATGACTAGGACAATGTAATATCAGTCTCAATAAAACCCCTTGTTAAGAAGGTGATACATCTAGGGCAATGTACTGGATAGGTGCTACAGATCCAAAGACTAATAAACCCAGATCCTTGTCCCAGACAAGAGCATACTCTGATGGGAGAGACAGACAGCCGTTCAGCAAGAAGCATTTACAAGGCTGGAAGGCAGATGCCAAGAACCGAAAGAACAGCCCGCTGAACTCCGCTGGTGCTGCTTGAAAACCTCACTGAGGCCCTGTAACATAGGGCCTGGTACACAGCAGGGGCCTAACACGTGCTTCCCGATGATGGGACGCGCAAGTGGGTAATGGTAAGACCTGAACTGTGCCTAGAGCTAACTCAGAGAGCACACACACACACACACACACACTCACACTCACACACGCACAAACACAGACTTCAAATCTGCTCTACAGGGAATAACATGAGTAAGAAGCTACAAAATCACACCCTTTCGTTAAGCTTCATCTTTGCATTATTGGTGTTGTCATTTATGAGTGATAACTAAATTAACGGCACTTACTAGATATTGTGTATTTGGTGTACATGTTACTGTGAATTCACTGATGTGAAATATAACAAGAAGACGAGGGAATTGTCTGTACAATAAGCCAGGCCATGTCGGTAACTACCTGATTTAGCTTGCAGTCTAATAATTTATATCCCACATTCTTCCCAAACAAATTTGAGGTCAAACAAAACCCAACATAGGAAGCCAGATATACAGGGGGTGAGGAAGGGAGCAGAAGTTAAAAAACGTCCAGAAAGAAACTGGAAAAATTGAGTCTTCCTGCAGATTGAGCTAGAAAGAAACTCTGGGGTTAATTAGAACTAGGGAATAAGCACATCGGGGGAGAAGAAAGACAACATCTTTCTCTCTTTTTTTTTTGCTCAAATTCTTTTAGTGGTACATGTTAGGTATACAATACGTTTACATTTATCGTTGGGTGCTTGTTCCTGTACATGATGTTGCTTCTTATTTTTCCCCATTCCCTGCCCTCCCTTTACCCCCTCCACTCTTCCCTATTTACAAAGACTTTGTTTCCACTTTTTTCTTTTCTCATAATTTTCCCTTTCCCTTCTTTCCTTTCCCCTTCCCCTCCTACTTCCCCTACACCTTTGAACCTTTTCTTCCTATTTCACATTATCAATTATTCATTTTAATCCTTATTTATACGTTAGGTAGAACCCTTGAAGACATTGGCATAGGAAAAGACTTTATGAACAAAACCTCAGTAGCACAGGAACTAGCACAAAGAAGCAACAACCGGGATCTCATCTTACTAAAACGCTTCTGCACTGCAAGAGAAACCACCAACAGAGCTAAGAGACCACCTACAAGGTAGGAAAACACCTTTAGCAACATCTTTCCCTTGATCCCCATTGCTGAAGGAAACTCTGTGGCAGGCCACTTTCAACCCCAGCCTATTCATTGACTGCTGCTACTCCTACTTTTACTACTAGTGGAACTCTCACTGCCGGCTAGATGGCCGACTTTATGTGGTCAGCACTGTGTGAAATCATATACGCATTTAAAAAACTGATCCTCCTCAGGGCATGGTGGCACTTGGCTGTAACGCCAACCCCGCGGGAGGCTGAGGCAGGTGGATCACAAGTGCAAGTTCCACCTGGACAACCTAGCGAGACCTTATTTCAAAGTTTCAAAAGGGCCGGGGATGTGACTCAACAGTAGGGCATCTCTGAGTTTGGTCTCCAGTACCACGAGCACTACCACTACTGCTGCTGCTACTACTACTGATGTAACAAAGCTGCCCTGAAAGTTGGTCCTATCACTCCCACACACCTCAGCCTTGCACACAGCCCCTTTCTTCTGCCGTCTTTCCCAAGGCAGCTGGATGCTTTCCAGGAGCAGGCGGGTCTTCTCCAGCCCAGGAACGGGCAGAATGTGGTGAGCGCTGGATCTGGCAGCAGCCCCTTGTGCAGATAAGATAAGCTGGCTTCCGAGATGGCCTTTATCTGGAGGGAGGAGCGGGCGGGCACGCAGCTGTGGGGGACGCGGGGAGGCCGAGCATGGGGCAGCCCAGCTGGGCACCGGGTACATGGGACCCACCCTCAGTCTCTCAGAAGCAGCTGTGACGTGGAAGCGAAAGAGCTGGACGTGAGGTCCGAGATTCAGGCCCAGCTCTGCCGTGCGGCTGTCACAGAGACCGTCTCGTCTGACTTTTCTCAGCTTCAGTTTCTTCATCCGTCTCCGTGGAGCTTTACCATCTACTGAGAGTGCCCACAAAGTACAGAAAATGGCGGTGTGATGTACCATTTGGCCCCAGTCTGCAGTGCTCTGCACTCTTGCTTCTACAGGCTCCTAAGAAGCACCGAGGTCCCAAATCGCCAGGTCTCCGGACTCCCTTACTTTTTCCTTACTGCACGTCACAACCTCAGTGTGCCCTCCCGTGCGTCCCACACCTCGGTGGCCGCTGCCTGAGCCCTCCCTCCTCTTTCATGTCATCACTGAGCATTACACAACCCTAGATAAGAAGGGGAAAGGATGGAAATAATATTTATTGATGTACAAGAGCCCACCCGGGCCCCTCAACCAATGACGCCATCATTTCCCCTTGCCTTTCTTAGGCCATCCACAGACAGCCGTGGTTTTCAGAGTACTGTGAGCAGAACAGATACATTATCTGCTTCTGCTAGTTTCATTTATTTAGCACGGCTATAAATATTCCCTAACTTGCTTCATCCCTTCATAATTATCTCTGCTACTTGTTGTAAACCATTCCGTGGGGTGAAGCATCATATTGAGAATCATAATTTTCTAACTGTTGGGTCTTAGGTTTATTTAATAAATAATGCCATAATGATTACCTTCCATTTATAGCCTCTCTTCCCTCATTATGAGTTAAGAGGAAAATGTGTTTATACTGTTTTTTCTAAAAGCCGGGCAAGGTTTTCCAAACTCCCTATGAGCTAAGTATTTATCAGCCACCCTGACTCGTCTTTGCTTTATCTTGCTATATTTTCATGGGCTCTTCGGGTCACCGAGGAAAGGATTTAGCTGCTGTTCTAAGCATGAATTTTCCCATCAACAAATGTCTGAACACTGTGTCTTGTTCTCCGCAAAGGCCGAAGCTTCGCAGATCCCTTGCTAACACTTGGCTCATTGTAGCCCTCACTGCAGAACTGATTCTGTCCGCAGCTAGAGGAGGAGGAAGAATCCCACGGAACAGAGCACAGCCCTGCAGGCCCAGCCATCGCCAGCCTGATATGCAGGGGCTCTGTGAGCTGGGCCTCTAAACCCAGGCCCGGGGCCTGAGAACCACTCTGGCTTGAAGCAGAGCACATGTCGTAGAGTCCTGCCATCGCCCGGGCGGTGGAAGGGCCTAGTCCAAGTGGGGCAGGGGAGGGGCAGCTGAGAGGCTGCAATGGGGAGTCACTCGGACCCCCAGATCAAGGACGGACCCAGAGGCACCTGGCAGAAGCTGTGCCCAGGAGCCTGCCACACAGAGCTAAGGCGATGAAGGAGGCGACACAGCCCTGCTGGAGACCCCGACTGAGGCAGAGAAGGATGGACATGGGCTTCATTTGCAGCCTCTAGCAAGGCTGAGGCATAGCTCCATGGTACAGGTCCTGCCTGGGTCCCCTGAGGTCAGTCAGGGACAGACATCCACTCATGCACAGCTGTGTTCCTAGTGGTGGGCCGCTCTGTCAGCTTTCCATTACCAGGGCAAAATGCCAAAGGAGGAAAGGTACTTTGGCTCACAGTTTCAGAGGTCACCGTCCATGGTTGACAACTCTGTTGCTTTCAGGCCTGTGGTGAGGCCCAAACGCCATGGTGGAAGGCATGGAGGAGGAAAGCTGCTCACCTCTTGGAAGGCTGGAAGCAGATGGAGTGGGGAAGAGCCGAGAGGAGGGGCCAAGGGGAAGATAAAATCCCCAGGATTGCTTCCCCATGATCCACTCCCAGCCAGGCCCCACCTCCTGCTTCCTTCACCTCTCCGTAATGCCACCAACTAACTGTGACCCCACCAGTGGGGTACCCCACCCTGTCCAGGAAGCTGGATAAAGTTAGACACCCTATGACCCAAGCCTCTCCTGGAAGGCCCTCCTCTGGACACATGAGCCTTTGGGGGGCATGGCAGGCCTAAAACACAACATCCTCCTCACTAATTTGAGGCAAAATTGATTCATTAAAGGATGTCAGTAGGCCACGGCGTCTCGGGGAGGCCAGAGTCAGACCAGGAGTAGCAGGCACGGGCCCTGGTGAGTTGGGTAGGCAGCTCCCGCAGAGGCAGAGCAGGCCCAGGATTCCCCTCAGACCCTGGGCAGGACACTGAGACTGGCCCGTTCCGCAGCTACCCCAGAAGCTTCCGCCTTATGCCACTGGCCACCCCTCTTGGCAGTGGACTGACCCTCTTCCTGTGCACTCCTGGATTTCACTAGCTCCACGCTTCTGAGGTGCCTCTGGCTGTGTGGCCTGTGGCACCTGCCTGTGTGCAGCCGCAGGAGAGGCTGAAAAGAGCCCTGGCTTCTACTTTGGGGAACGGAGTCTCTGTGTGCCACAGCTACGGAAACGCTCAACCTCGGTGCGCTGCTCCTTGTTTGCAGTGTTGCTACACCCCTGACCTTGGTGCGAATCAGTGGAGCGGTGGTTCCACCGACACCTGGCCTGTGGCAGGTGAGTGCCTTGGGGCTGTCTGCTCTCTTGGCCATGCCGTAGTTTTATCTCCCACAGGCATCAGGACCACGGTGTGTGTTACCACCCAACTGCAGAGCTAGAGCGAGGCTCAGCCGCCAGCCAGCCTCCTTCCCACCCAGCCCCACACCCTTCCAAGTCCCCAGCAGCTCCACCTGCTAGGAAGATTCCCTTTTTCTAATTGCAGTTGATGTATATTTCTGCAAGGAAATGTTTTTCCAAAAATTCAAAATTAGATAAATAACTATCACAAGAATGTGTTTGATCCACTCCTAGAATCCCAGCACTCCGGGAAGCTGAGATAAGAGGACGGAAAGTTCAAAACAAGCCTGGTAAAATTTAGTGCGATCTTGTCTCAGAATAAAAAAATTTGAAAAGGGCTGGAGGTATAGCTCAGTGCAAAAGCCACGAGTTCAAGCCCCAGTGTGGCAAAAACAAAACCAAAAACCAAAAACCAAACCCCAAGCCTAAAACCCAACAACAACAGCAGACCAGTGGGTAAAGTCAGCCCCGTCTAGGGGCAAGGGTTAGAAGATTCATTCTGGGGAAGAACATTTAAAAATCCTAGTCTTATAACTAAGCTATTAAAACAGCCAGGGTATCTGTCAACAGATGAATGGATGAAGAAAATCATATATGCAGTGGAATATTGCTTAGCCAAAAGGAAGAAGCCAGTCCTGTCACCTGCAGGAAAACAGATGGAACTTGAGACCATCATGCAAAGCAAAATAAGTCAACAAGAAAGTTAAACATCGCACGGTTTCTCCTTATTGAGAAAACCTAAAATAAAATTAAATAAATGAATAAAAAAGAAATGGTAGGAAATAAGAAATCAGTATCTTGGAGATGAGAAAGGAGATGGAAAGAGATGGAAAGAGATTGCAAACAATCAAGATGTTATGTTACATGCCTGTGCTGTTTCTCCAAAACAAACATCCCCACTCTGTATTGCAAACATACATCAATAAAATACAATGAAAAGAATCTACTCTTCAGGGAAGAGCAGGCAGCCAGCCTTCCATTCATCTCCTCTAAGGCTGTGTTCTGGCAGAATCAGGCTGGGTTATTACTGTAATCACCATTAACAGAGCGAGTGTCTCCCTATGTCTTTCCCTGGATGGGTTCTAGGGGTAAAAGATGAATAAGACTTGGTTCTTGCTCTGAAGAAACCCAGAGTCTGGTAAGAAAGGGAAACCTATGAATAGATAATGGGGGTGTAGCTAAGAACTGCAGGAGCAGAGAGGAGAAAATGTGGTGAGACCCTGGGGTGGGGGGAGGCGGGCAGGAAGCACCAGAGCGGCTGAGGCTGCACTTGGCAATCGGAAGGAGGCCCAGGGCTTCTGCGGCTTTTACTGAGAGCCAGTTGGATGCAGTTCTGAGGGACACAGCCGGACAAACAGCACAGTGCGACCAGGCAGTGACAAGGACACAGGTGAAAGAGTTGGAGGACGGATGAGCTTGGAAACTCAGGACCTCTGCGGGGCTGGTGTTCCTTCCGTAGAACGGCCTTTCGGGGTTGTGGAGTCTCTTGTCCCTCTCTTCCACCCATTAAAAATATCAATGCAAAACAAAATCGCTCCACAGACCAGGTTTGGTGACTCAGACTTGTAATCCCAGCACTCCAGGAGGCTGAAGCAGGAGGATCGCAAGTTTAAAGCAAAGCCTGAGCAACTCAGTAACTTAGCAAGACCCTCTGTCAAAATGAATTTAAAAAGGGCTGGGAGTGCAGCTCAGTGCGAAGGCCCTGGGTTCAATCCCCAGTACCACAAACAAACAAACTCTCCACACAGGGATTGCACACTGTCCCAGTAGAGGACCGGACGGTAGATGGTTTTCAGACCTCAGTGCACTGATTTCGGCTCCCAGCACTCCACTCTGCCCCCGCAGTGCAAAAGCAGCCGAGACTGAACTCGCACTGGGACCTAGGCATCCGCAGGTTCTGCATCGCTGGATTCCACCAAGCATGGATTGAGAATATGTTTTCCCATCTGCATCTGTACTGAGCATGCGCAGACTTTTCATGGTGTTATTCCCTAAACAATGAGTGTGACTGATCACACCCATTTACACTGTATAGGTATTGTGTCATCTACAGAGGATTTAACGCTGCCTCTGGACCTGCCTATCTGCAGGATCCTGGGCCAGTTCCCTGGGGACAACTGGAAAGGAGCGTGGCTGGGTACCAATAAAGCTTTATCAACAAAAACTGGCTAAAGCAAACACCAACCTCACTCTATAGGACCAAATCCAAACACCATCATTTACCTCTTAGTTTGTCAGCTGCTTCCCAGTGCACAGTTCAAGCCTGTGTGTTCATGGGTAGGGCGAGGGAGACAAAGGCCACCGAGGAAAGGCAGAGGGCACCCAGGAAGCAAAGTGGGGTGTGGAATGGAGAAGCCGCTTTGTCTGCATGTGGGAAAAGCCACACTGATAGGAGGACAGGCCGCATTCTTCCTCCCCGAGTTCTCCAGCCTGCCAGTCCTGCTGCCTCACTGTGGCTCCATGCTGACTGCCTGCCCCTTGGCCAGCTGCTGCCGGGCAGGAGCTGTATTCCATCCCTGAGGTGACTGTGCATGCGATAATTTATATTTTGGTGCAAAAGCACCTCCAGCCCCTTCAAGATGAAAGACTCCATATAAAACTGAGTTATGACCCTGCTTACTGGGAGCACCGCTGAGTGTTTCCAAAAGTGGAGTTAAGCCCCTTTGGCACCGGGGGAGGGCTGGCTGTGAAGGATCCTCGGCCATGTCAACAGCCCTAGTTTCTGGTGTTAATTCTGTGGACGATAAATCATTGTCCTCCAAGTCCGAAGGTGGCGTTTGCCAAAGCGAGGAAGATCTCTGACTGGTCCAAGCTGAGGCTGGAGCTCTGGGAGATGAGGAACACACACACACACATGCACACACTCACATATCAGTCTTCCAAGTCACATGCTGCAGAATAGCTATTTCCTTGCCTTGTAACTGCTGATACATTCTCATGACACTGGTTTTCTTTGCTTTTCAATCAAAGACCTGACTTAGTCATGCTCCTTTGTTATTTTTTGCGAAGTGGCTCTTCATGGAGCAAAGGTGTCAACGGGTGTAGCTTTCCCCTGTCCCAAGCCCAGGACTCTGAGGCCAAGCAGCCCTGTTCGGCCCTGAGCTTCTCCTCAGACACTGCTCCACAGAGCACACCAACCTGGCTCTTTAAAGAAAAGATCGTGTCTGTCTTACTCCTGCGGGATTTTCCACGTTTATGTGACCTCTAGTTCAGGAAGGGTGGGTTGGAGGGCTCTCTGCATCTCCCAAACTCTTCCGTCAGGGGCCAGCACTGCACTCACTGGAGGTGGACGGGGCTCCTGCTGCCAGCCTACTCAGTACCATCTCCCTCCTGACGGGAACCTTGTGGTTAAAATAACAGCCTCTGTTCAGAGCTCAACTTAGAGCTGCTTTCCGAGACAGACTGCGGATCTAAAAACTCAGCAGGAGCATCCACGTTGCTTTTGGAAAATTCAGTGTTTTGGCCTCCCAGGAAGAAATCAGGGATCTCCTCAGGTAAATGTTTTCTTCCCTTTCTTCATTGTTCTGTCAAAAAACTGATGAAGAAAATTGGGTCAGTGAGCTTTGGAGGGAGCCAGCTGCTTTCTGGCCTTTTCCTGGTTCTTTCTCTGAAAGAGGAGTAGGGAGAGGGCAGAAGAAAGGCGGGAGAGGAGAGGAAGCTGAAGGTGTGTTCTCTGTGGAGAGAGGGCTGGTGTCTGTGGAGGGAGGGACATGTTGCCTGGGTGCAGCCCTGTGGCCCCTGGCCTGTGCCTGAGGTATGCGCGGTGGGGACCCAGGGTCCCACTGGCTTGCTGGCTTTATCTCTGTCCCACACGGTAGTGCTGGGCTGGAACCCTGGGCGGCTCACCTTGCCCGCCCAGAGTGGCTCCAGTGCGGTGTGGATCCTTTATTGTTACTGAAGAAAACTAAGCCGGGTCTCCCTGCTTCCGCTTCCTGCCTCTCTTCAAGCGCCTGGGTGCTGCTCTGTCTGTCTGTCTGTTGCTCTGTCTGTCTGTCTCTGTTCCACAATTTCCTCTACTGTCTGTTTTCATAGTTTGTAAACTCACACCATTCTCCAGTGATAGATTGCAGAATTTGTCCGAAGTCTGTTTTAAAATGTGTTAACATTTTCTTTGAATATCAATGAAAATAACTATGATCTTCTGAAAGAAAAGAAGGATGCATTTGCCGAGGGAGCCATTTGTTTGGAAAAGCTTGCCACCTTGCTGGGTCTTTCTTGACTGTGTAAGTTTTTCTGTTTGTAAACATTGTGCCTGTGAAATCTCTTTACATCTCATTATGGCCAATCTATAACTTTTTTTCTGAGTGACTGTTATTATTTTTAAAGTTTTCATTCGAACAGAATTTGATTCCTATTTAATGATAAGCCAGGCCAATCAGCTAATGACCCAGTGGTTAGTCCAACATTCATTCAAGATGTGCTCTGCAGCCGGGCCGTCTACAGGGCTGGGGCAGGCTGTGTCAGAAGGTCAGCACCAACCCTGGTGCCTGTCAGGTACCGGGACTCCCACCTCCGCGGGTCAGGCAGGAGGACTTGCAGTGCTGACTTCCAGGCTTCGGTGGGGTGGGACTGAGGTGGCAGTGCAACTGTTGCAGGACCAACACGGACAGCCCCTTGTGCTCCAGGTAGCACACTGAGTATTTGCAGTCTTCTCATTGTATTCTCCACAGCCCTCGTTTTACACACGAGAAAGCTGAGAGGGAAGGAAACAGCCCAGCGTTGTCCACAGCCATAGTCTTACTCATGCTCCAACCTTTAGTCTGAGGCCAAGGCTTGTCGGACAGCAGCATCCAAAAATGTGCCCAAGCAGAAGTGGGCCCTGGGCTGGGGCCAGAAAGGTCATGGGCCATGGAGACGGCAGGAGGAGCAGTTCCGCAGCGAGGGACAAGCAGAAAAGTCTAGATGTCTGGGGGCCACGCAGCCCCACGCCCTGTTGGGAGGCAGGAAGGGAAGCCCTGGGAAAGGAGAGCTAAAGGGCTGGGAGCAGGAGGTGCCACTGTGAGAACAGGAGGGGTGCAGGAGTCCCGCTCAGAGCAGCCTGTGGGCTTCCTGCTCGCTCGCTCACTCGCTCGCTCTCCTGTGGGCTTGGCCTGGTTCATGCCAGCCTCCCATCCCCAGCTCGGGGCTCTCCCACACCTCCCCCCAGCGGCCAGCCTCGCCAACTGAGGAGCACCCTGTGAGCGCCCCGCTGGCTTCCTCTAAACCCTGGCGAAACCCATGTAGCATATGATTTGCCACCTCAGCCTATGTAGAGCAGGTGACTCAGTGGTATTTAAGTATGTTCAGATGCCATGCAGCTGTGACTGCTGTCCAGTTCTAGGCCATTTCATTGTCCAAGTGGAAGCCATGGCCATCGGGCAGCCACTCCCCACTGCTGTCTCCCCGCTCCTGGAAACCACTAAACTGCATTCTCTCTCTGTGGATGTCCCCACATTATATGGAATCACAAATCATGTGGCCTTTTGTGTCTGGCTGGTTTTCCTCAGCGAGGGTGTAATGTCCACCTGCGGTGTGGCACCTGTCAATACTCCCTATGCTTCACGGCTGAATGACATTTCCTTGTATGGATATATCCCATTGTGTTTATCTACTCATCCGTTGATGATCATTTTGATTGTTTCCACCTTTTTCCTATTGTGAACAGAGCTACAATGAACATTGGTGTGCAAGGTTTTACTTGAGCATATATTTTTAATTCTTTAGGGCATATACTTGGGAGTGGAATTGCTCGATCATATGGTGATTCTATGTTTAACTTTTTAAGGGACTGCCAAACGCTTTTCCACAGCAGCTGCACTGTTTTATACTCCCACCATCCATGGAGGAGTGTTCAATTTCTTTACATCCTTGTGCCAATACTTATTTTCTGTTTTTTTAATAGAGCTAGCCTTGAAGTAGGTGTGAAGCGGTGTCTCACTGTGAGTGTGAATTGCATGTCCCCAGTGACTCATGATGCAGAACATCTCGTGTATCTGCTGGCCCTTTGTCCCATTTCCTTTTTATTCCCTTGTCTGACTCTTTCTCCTTATAGATGTCCTATGACACACCATGCCACATTACACCCGTATTTAAATAAATTCCTTGTTGAACATATTCTTTTAGGGCTACATCACCTCAGCGAGGCAGGAACTCTCTTCTGTTCATTATTGTATCAATACCTAGGACAGTGTTCAGAAATGTAAGATCTCTCTTTCTCCTCTCTCCCTCTCCCTCTCCCTCTTCCTCCCCCTCTCTATTTCTGTTGCTTTCTCACTGCTGAGACAAAATACCCAACACCTAAGGTTAAAGGAGGAAGGTTTATTTGGCTCACAGTTGGGAGAGGTTCAGTCCATAGTGGGCTGGCTCCGAGGCGGGGTGGTGTGGCAGAGGAGCGTGGCAGAGGAGCATGGCAGAGGAGAAAGAGCTCCAGTGCAGCCTCCCAGGCCACGCCCACCATGACCCGCCCCTTCCCATCAGACTTCGCCTTACAACATCACACCCAGCAGTAAGCCCATCAGTCGACTGAGCCAATATCACAGACCCACGACCCAGTCGCCTCCCAGGGGGCCCACCTATGAGCACATAGGCTTTGGAAGGGCCTCTGGATATAAGCCATAACGCTTTCTCCCTCTCTCTCTCTAGCTAGCTAGATCTATACATGAACACACATATACACATAAACATGTGCACATACATGGCAGCTGGGCCGTGCATCGGCAGGTGCATACCACACCCCCTCCCCGGCCCAGCTGATGACCTGGACCATATCACCTTTCCACCTCCACACACCATGGGGAGAGGTGACCACCCGGGCCATGGCTCTGAGCGAAAGACAGCCCGTGGGAGGGGGGCAGACCGTGCCCTGGAGACTCTGTAATGATGGCGTCCTTGACGTAGACACCCTCTGAAGCTGCAGTGGCTTCTCGGTCCCATTGTGTGGATTCTGTTCTTCCAGTCATTGCTGCCCCCACTGCGGAGTCTTGGTAAAAAGTGACCTTGGTACACATGGATATGACATCCATCGGAGCAGCTGAGTCTGAGAGCCGGGGCCTGGGCACGAGGAGGGCCAGGTGACGTGCAGAGCCCTCCCCAGCTGTCTGTCCACCACTCTGGCTCCCATCCACAGGGCATTTGGGGCCGAGAGTTCCAAGCTGTGCCTCTCTGCGATTCAGGACAGAAAAGTCTATTCCCAGAACATTCCTGGGCAGCACACTCGTGGGAGCTTCCCAGAGCATGTGATAGTCACTTTTTTAAATGCTGCATGTATGGCAGGGGTCCTTTTATTTCACTGGGAATTTTCTCTTCCCTGGAAGTGTAGGCCGAAATATGGTTTATGAGGAAGGCATTTCATATTTAGGTGGAAGAATTTTGACTTCTGGATGAGAATTTAGTAGCTTAAATTTCTTCCCATGAACTTAGGGGAAATTAGAAGAGGATGATGGCTGCCATCATTTCTTTCTGGCTGTAGACACAACCAGGAAGCTCATGCATGAGAAACAGGTTTCAGTAATGATGGGAGGCTGACTCTACCTAGGCTTCTACTTCCTGTCTGTAGTGCCATCCTTGCCCGAGCCTCCCCAGTAGAATCATCTCCTCCCCACTGCCAGCAAGGTTGCCAGTCATACGGATGCAGCCCCGTCCACACTGCTCCCCTTCTAGCTGGAGTAAAGGGGAACCTTCTGAGAGCTACACACACACTACTGCCACTCCGTGACAGCCACCTGCACGGTGCCATTCTTGTCACAAGACAAAGCTCTCGACGTGCTCCTAGAGCACAATCTACAGGTTAAGGAGTCCTGGGTAGAAAAGGGCATTTTTCAGGATAGGGGTACAAGTTTTGTTAAATGGTTCAGCAAAACACAGATACATTAAAAGTTTTCAAGAGATTGTCCTTTAGGCAATTTGAACGCGAATAAGAGTTTTGTTTTCATTTGGAACTGATGGGGCGATGTGTTTCTTTCTTCCCTTCCCATTGTTGTATTGTGATAATTTTATGCATAAGAATAGTAAGAACTTCTAAAAAATGGAAGAATTCCAAGAGACGTAAAGAAACTCGAGAGACTTAAAAATCAAAAAATGTTTCAGAAATGATATAGTCTAATGCTATCTTTTCATTGAATGCATTCAATAGAATATTGTCCTTCTCTTTACTGCTTTATTTTCAGTACTGGGAATTGAACTCAGGCCATTTGCACTGAGCTACATCCCGATCCCTCTTTTTTTGGTACTGGGGATAGAACTTGGGACCTTGCACTTGCAAGGCAGGCGGTGGAACCACTGAGCTAAATCCCAACCCCATTCCTGTCCCTTTTATAGAAACTTTTAGTATGAGACAGAGTCTCACTAAGTTACTAAGTTTCCTGGGCTGGGCTGTTCTGATCCTCCTGTCTCAGTCTCTCAAGAGGGCTGGGATTACAGGCATGTGTCACTACGCTTCACTCCACTCATTTCTAAAACATGTACTAAAATTAACTTTTATCTTAGATAGAAAAACAATATTGTATGTATTAACTGTACATGTCTGTGTTTTCTGACCTCATGCGATCACTGGATGATCGGGATGCTTATTCATCTAACAAGCACAGCGTGCGCCACTCAGCCCATTAACAGTCCCACTGGGAGGGGTACCAGGAACCCTGTCCCTAAAAGACTCAGGACTGCCCCGGGGCCCACATGTGAGCGCAGAGAAGGGCAGAAAAGCAGGGGCTACAAGGGAAGTTATCAGGACACCTCGGTGCAGTGTGGTCTCCCTGCATCTGAGCTGATGGTCACCCTCCCAACCCAGCCAGGGGACAGGGACTGAGAAAGCTTGTGCACAGGCTTTGCAGGGCAGTGAAGCTCAAGGAACTGCTGTGTTCATCAAGTCAACCTGAGGGGCCGGGACTGCTGCAGCTTTGCAGCGGCAGAGCTCGGGGCTGTGTGCTTGCCTTTCCCTGCAGCGAAGCAGCACTTTGCAGTGCCAGGTGCTGTGAGAGCACCTCACACCATCGTGGCTCTCCTGCTCTGCTGTTGTGGTGGAACAGAAACACTGGCTGGAGTCCTAGGGCCAGAGGACATCTTGTCCTGCATGGAGCGATGGCTTCCTCCCAATACTACCCTAGGAAATGCATACTTTACACAGCAAACGCCGTGAGGTTACTGCTGGGAATGGGCCAGTTCGGGATAGAGGGTGGCAAGGGACCAGTGTGGATCTCGATACAGACGCGGTAAAACCAGCCCTCGGTGCTCTCCATGTATCAAGTGCAGTAATATCAGTCCACGTCAGTGCTCAAGTGCCACAGCAGGTGGTAAAAAGACATCAGCACCCCACTGGCACTGGCCTCTGAAAAGTACCATGTGAATTAATTTTTAGTAGCTGCACTAGCCTAAATTTGAATTTTCTTAAATTAATATTCAAATCCTATTGCATTGTTTCAGCACAACTGTCAGAGCCACAGCCCAGCCTTGCCTTTGTCTTCTATCATCCTTTCCAGCCCAGGGAGGTCACAACATGACCTCCATCTCTGCCCATCTGTACCCCTCTCCAAAAGCTCACTGCCAGTTGGACTCAGCCATACCGAGCAATACAGAACCTCGGTTCTGAGCATACATTCGAGAACAGAGTTGACCGGACGGTCTCCGCATGTGCTTCTTTCTGGCACAGGACTTAACCTCTCTAAGCTTCAGTTTCATAATCTGTAAAATAAAATTAATAAAAGCTCCTAGCCCACGTGATTGTTGTGACAGTCTAGTGAGCTAAGGTGTGCCGAACTCTTAGCAATTCAATCAATTAACTGTTATTTTGTGGATGACACAACTGAGCTGCCATTTTTCAACCAGCCACCAACCGCCTCTCTTCCCTCTCCCGAGTGTAGCCATGAAGCAGGGGCTAATGAAGTCACCCCTCTGCTCAGAAACCTGTGGCCGCGTAGGTTCAGAGCCTTCAGCAAGGCAGTCAAAGCTGCGATGAAGTCGCTTCCCTGCTGCTGTCCTCGCAGGCCCTGCGTGCGAGTCCTTTATTCCAGCACCCAGGCTGCATTTCCATTTTCCTGAGTGCACCGTGCACCAGCAGCTCCATGCACCAGCCTCTGAGCTCCTCCCACCCTCTGCCTTTTCCTCCCACCCTGCCCGGGGGCTGGCTCCCAGCAGAATCCACTTGGTTTCCTTGGGCGAATTCCCAGGATGCTCTCCCTGGTCCTTTACCATAGCCTCCCTGCTGTCTCTTGAGACTGTGTCCCGAGGTTGCAGAGCAAGCTCCTTGAGAATGGAAGCTGCATCTTGTTCATTGTTGGCCTCCCCTGCCCAGAGTACTTTGCAAGCTGCTTTGCATACAGCCAAATGGCAGAAAAGATTGGTTCACCTGAATTGAAAAGTTGATTCCCTAATGGTTATTGAGAGTAGGCCATGATGCTAACAGCAGAGAAGGGCTTGTTTGGGAGAAAACAACTGGAGATACAGCTGTGTGTGTGTGTGTCCCCGTCTATAAAACACACATACAAATCTGAAGTTCCTTCCAAATCTCAGTGATGAATCTAAGTTGTTGGCCTCTATCTTCTTAGAGTATACTTTAAAATATTACAGCAAGGGCCAGGATTTAGCTCAGTGGTGCCGCCGCCTGCCTTGCAAGTCAAGGTCCCATGTGTGATCCCCGGTGAGAAAACAAAAAAAATTACAGCAAAAGAATAACCAGTTTGCTGGATCAAATGATAGTTCTATTTGCAATTTTTCCAGCAAGCCACTTTTGAGTACACATTCCTAAAAACTGGAATAAATATCTCAAAGAATTCTCTGTGCTTCCATGCTTACTGCAGCATTATGCCCAGCAGGCAAGATACAAACATGATTCCCGCAGTGTCCACAAGCAGGTGAAGGAGCAGAGAAAATGCAGGGCACACCTCCGATGGGGCAGGATTCAGCCTCCAAAAGCAGAAAATCCTGCCATGTCCCACAATATGGATGAACCGAGGACATCACACTAAGTGGATTGATCCAGTCACAGAGACAAATACTGCAGGATTCCACTGGTCTGAGGCGCCACTGTTCTAGGGAACTCACACAGTGGAATGCTGGTTGCCAGGGATTTGGGGGAAGGGAAATGGGGAGTTGTTCAGTGAGCATAAAGTTTCAGTTATGCAAGAGGAGTAAGTTTTACAGGTCTGCTGTATGGCATTAGGACTGCTGTACGACACTGTGTGTACACTTCAAAGTTGTTAAGTGGTAGCTCTCGCGTGAAGTGTTCTTACCTCAGTAAAATAATAATAACCAGGGCTCAGCCACCGAGGGCCCCCAGAACTTGCCTGGCTGTGAGTTGAGTTGTGTGTAGGGCAGAGCACTGCTCATCCCCTGGGCTGCAGCGGAGTTGCTGTCCGAAGTTAGAAGGTCAGAGGTTTCCTGTCGCTCACTGCACACTCACCTGTGTGTTAGCACCAGACCTCAGGAGACGCCACTCAAAGGTTTCTGGAGGGAAGGAGGGAACTACCTTCCCTTTCCTTAAAAAAAAATGGGACAAAATAAGAACTGTAAATATGTTATGGCAGGACTCCGTGCTTGAACAACAAAGTTATAATTTATACCGAGAATCATGAGCCCTTCTCTAGGTTAGTATAAATCCAGGTTTTTCCACTGTACATAATATTATCATGTAGCATTACTTATGCAGCCTATCAGTACCTAAAATTGTAATATATAGAATATACCTCTTTCCATGAAAGCAATCTCCCAGAAGGTAAGGATTTTTTTCACTTTATTCACTTTATTCATTGTTTTTTCCCTAACAAAGTAAATGCTTAAGAAACACTTGCTGAAGAGAATTGTGACTATACTGACTTCATTACTAAATAGGGTCTATTCAAATGAAAAAATCATTCAACTAGTGTAGAAACTCATTTCCAAGGAAACGAAGCCTGAGGCATCACAATTTGGTTGGATCTGGGGAAGGAAATTAGGACTTATGGGAGTTTACTCCTGATTTCTTAAGTAAAACAATGGAAGGACACAGAAAAATGTGAATTCTCTGAAGGTTCTGGCAATGATTAAACAAGATTTTCCTTTTGTAATGATGTTTATGCTTTAAATTGTGGGTAGTGAGAAGAGTTGGGAATAAGTTTAGGTTTTATGTTCCCCACTTTAAAAGACGTTTTCTTTAGCAGAGAAAAATAAGGAATAGAAAGATTGAAAAGTTAGAAATCTGTGGTAGAAATCACAGAAAAAGACTCCATGGAGAACACCTACAAATCTCAAAAGATATTCCCACTGTCATGGTAGAAAGCAAGTTAGCAAGGAGCTCAGGGCCTCTCAGGAAATTCAAGTGAAGGAAAGAGTAAAGACATGAAGGAAATTACATTGCCAAGGAAAAAAATCACAGATGTAATTCAGCTTGCCAACATGAGCCCTAAGCGTTCAAGAGAAACAGGAAGATTTTTGAGCCAATGCGGTGAGTGGAGCAAATAAGAGAGAAGTGGGTGGAATTCTAAAGTTGAAGTTTTCATGACAATGAGTTGTTGGACAGTAAGAACTCTGCAATGACACGTAACAAGAATATGAATCATCTCAGAGACTAAAGACATGTTTAAAAAAAGATGTGAAAGTGTTAGGCTTTGGAGAAGACTTGTTCTACTGAAAATCTTACAAAGAAACTAGAATCCATTTTTTTTCACTTGGCATTTTTTAGCATAATCTAGACATGGGGGGTACAAAGGTGAATGGATAAAGACAAGCGCAATCTCTGCTTGCTTGAAGTATATTGATAAATCATGTAATCTCGCTGGTGAAGATATACATTCAAGTAGTTGCTGGAGGGGAAGGAATTCAGATGGGAGAGCAGCTGGTGAAGGATGCAGAGAGGAACAGATAGGGGAGTCAGTGGGCTCTCCAAGGAGCTAGAATCTGAGAGTCCCAGGAGCCAGGTAGGGGAGAAGGTGGAGGTAGGTGGAAGAAACCTTCTAGACAGAGGTTCTGTGGAGGAAGAATCATAGCACCATCAGGAAACAGAAGGAAGATAAGCACAGCTTGAAAAGGTCAAGATAAGACATGTAAACTGAAGCAGGAATGGTAGATGAAGCTACCTCAGCTCTATCCTATGGCAACAGCAGTCATGTGAGGTTTAATCTCAGGAGCAATAGAATATCATAAGGTGCTCCAAGTTCTTCTGGGGATGAGACAGGCCCTACTGGACTCTCCAGGTAACCCATTCTCACCCGTTTGTGTGCCAAAATTGTTCGTATTTTTATCACCTTCAATGGACCAAGGTTTGGATGTGGCTTGTTCATTTTCTCTCCATGTCCTCCTAAAGCACGCATCCCTGAACTCTTAACATTTTCTCGGTGGCCAAAGACATCAAGTTATCTTAGTCACCTTCTCGCTCGTTGCTGGGACAAAATACCAGACCCCCACAATTTAAATGAGGAGAAGTTTATTCTGGTTCAAAGCTGTCAGAGGATTCAGCCCAGAGTCTGCTGGCTCCAAGGCAGGAAGGGCCCGTGAGAAGGATCTGGCCAAGGAGAGCTGTTCACATCATGGCGGCCAGGAAGCAGAGAGCAAAGTGAGGGCAGGGTTCAAAGAAGATGCACGCTTCCTGGTCACGACTCCAGTGACCCCTTCTTCACCCAGGCCCCACCTCCGAAAGCACATTTGCTAGGGATTACTTAGTGGGTTAACCCACCGAAGAGTACAGTGTTCCCTTGGTCCAGTCCCCTTCCAAAGCTCAGCATCTGCATGAGCCTTTGGGGGATATTCGAGATCTAAGCCATAGTGCAAGCTCTAGGCTTTGGAGGAATAAAGGCTCCTCGACAATATGCTCAAGAATCCTGCAGTATTTTTCCTTGTTGAGTTCTGGTCTGTTTTTAAATGGTTTCATTTTGTGTTGCTGCCATTGTACGTTTCTCTCTAATTTGATGCTGTCAATAGTCAGAGGATAATAAATGAGAGAACCCAACTTCCACTGAACACTAGTACAAGGGCTGAGACTCAGGCTCCCTCAGTGCCACTCGGGCTCCCTCCTGGTCCCCGCCATGCTCCAGGTGGCTTAAGGGAGCCCCATTTAGTACCTCAGTGCTGTGCTTTCCGAGGTGGTAGCCACTAGCTACATATTTAAATTTCACGGGATTAAAATGAAGTGAAGAATTCTAAGGCATCTGGCCACAGTTCAAGGGCTCAACAGCCACGTGTGGCTGGTGGCCACATAGACAGCACAGGGACTTAACATTTCTGCTATCGCAGAAAGGCCTATTGTACAATACTGCCACGGCATGTCCCAGACAGCATGAACCAAGGGATTGACATTATTGCTGTTAACACGGCTAAACTTCTATTTGATAGCAACTTCAGGCATGCACCATATACAGAGCTGGATGTGGCCTTTCTTATTCTGCGAAGCTTACAAAAATACGTCCTGCAAATTATTCCTTGCAGAATTGTTATAATTACTGTAATGCTATTGAAGAAATGCTCAGAGATCTGCTATTTCCAGCAGAGAAAAAAGACTCAAAGCTAATTAAAATTCTACAGTTGCTCCCTGGAAAATCTGAGCTCTTGCTTAATTCACCTTCCCAGTGTCTCCAAATAGACGCAAGTTCACACAGTCTCAATGGATTTGAGAAATCCCATGACCCCAGCAGAGCCTTGGCCAGTTTACCGCTCAACCCTAAGAGACCAGGTGTGAGCAGGAAATGGTGGCCTTTGCACAAACAAAATGCTCATTTTTAAACAGAAAAATCAGTTCATTGAATTGATGAGTGAGTTACCCTGTGCTCTAAGCTCAGAATAGCAAATGAAGAACAGATCAAACTATTCCAGCTGAATGTCATATAAAAGTCATGGCAAGGTGTGATGAATAATGCATTAGTGACTTCTTGATTTTCATTCTGTACCAGCTTGAGAATGTGATTGAGCTTTGAGATTTACATACTAATAACAACAGTAGCAGCAGTTATCCATTAGCGCTAAGCCCATAATAAGTTAAGGTAGTGAGTAGCCTTTTCCACATCTGCAGATGAAGACCCCGAGTTGCAGGATGGTCAGCACGGGTTAGCAGGAGCTCAGCCTGGGACTCATCTGGCACAGCAGCTTCACGCACCCACTCCTCCGGTGGCCATGTGGTTCCAGTGGACCAATCCTTGACTTTGCAGATGAGAAAAAAAGTAAACACAGCATTTTTTCCCTTGACTTGTGATTAGTCGACTTAACACAATGGGTTTCAAGAAGTTCCATTGTATTTGAAAAACGAACAGCAGGCAAATAGACATGAAAAAGCCTGCCAAAAGTGTTCAGGATGAATGAGCCCAGCCAATATCTTACTAATTTGGTCATTTTTCAATCACCACTGAACTGGGCATAAAGTCCCATCCCAGCAAAGCCAGGGTTATAGGACACTGCTAGGCTTCTCTCCTGGGCAACTGGCTGCTAACCTGAGTGACCCATAAATATTTTCTGGGCATCTCTCCCGTGCCAGCCACTCACATGCAAGAGGTGAGTAAGGCCTGGTCCTTGGGTGAGAGCTGTTTCTGGTCTGCCCTGGGAGACAACGAGTGACCAAATAATTAAGACACAAGATCAAGTCTCTAAAGTGGGGACATATGAAATGCAAAGGAGTATACCACGAAATGCGCACTTCCAGCCTCCAATTCAAAGCTATGGTGGGTCTGATGGGGATGCAAGCTTACAAACAAGGCGAGCTGGTAGAGCAGAGGCCAGATGGACAAGGCACCTGGGGCAGTGATGCCCACTATCAAGCCCACAGGGCCCTTGGTAAGGCCAGCCCTGGAATTTATTTAGAATTGTGGGTTCAAAAGCCATGATTCATTCACCCAGGAGAGGAATTAGCTTTAATAATTGACTGGTAAGTATCTATCAGCAAATCAACTAAAAGGGAAGACATAGATTAGGGGGTCAGAGAAAAACTTCCAAGAATAAGAGCCATGCACTCATTCATGGGGAACCAAATTGGGAACTTCAAGCTCAGTGCAGGAGAGGAAAATGGGGACAATTGTCCAAGGAAGGGTTCAGAGCCCTAGGGCACATAGAAAAGACACGGAGTCGGCCCCAGGGCCAGATGGAAGTGCAAGGGGAAAGGATGAGATGATCCAAGCCTCCCAGAACCACACTGGAGCTGGCAGAGCCTCAGTCCAAATCCACCCTGGACTGAAATACATATCTCTTGGGACTGACAACCTACACAGACAATCTGAATGGAACTCATTTCCGGTGCAAACAAGATGTTCTCCTTCACACTCCCAAATGGGGGATTTGGCGCACTTATTTCAGAGTGTGTAGGAGGAGACAAAGATGGGAAACTACTCCACACCTCAGCAAGTCAGGGGAAGAGAAATCTGGGTGATGAAAGTGACAGAGAATGGGCAGGCTAAATCTGGGAGGTGCGTGGGAAAGGAGACAAGGGAGGAGCAGCTGCTGGTCCCACAGAGGCAGGAACGACGCCTTTGTTTCCAGCAGCAAGGGGAGCCCTTCCCTCAGATTGCCTTCCAGCTCCTCTAGGACAGCCTAGGGGACCTTGTGGGCAGTAGTAAAGCCCCTCTGCTCTCCACATCTTCTCTACAAAGCGACAGCAGCTCGATGGCACCTGGAAATGTGACTTGCTCCTTTATAGAGCCTCTATTTCAAAGTAACCTTCCGTAAGCAGTGAATGGACTTTCATCTTGACTTCAGCGTGAGGGTGACAAAGCAGGAAGGCTAGTTCCTAAAGATTTCCTAAGTCAGCCCGGAGAGAAGTGTCACATTCTTTCCTCTCACATGATAGCAACCATCTCATGCTCAGTCCTCCTGGTTTTAGCAAAGTGCTGTGCAAGGACGACAGAGCCCAGAGAGTCCCCAGCCTTTTTATGAGGAATTGTCTAATCTGTCAGGTGAGGGTGTAATTATTGCTAGCAGTAGTCAGGATCCCAACATTCCTCACAACCAAAGAGTTTAGTTTCCCTTGAGGACATTTGCCAAAGGACTTGGCCCTCCAGACCCTGGTGGGGTCTGTGAACTGTCCTCTACCCTGGGGCTTTGCTTGGCTTTTGCTTGCCAACTAGAGTTCTGCCCTAAATCTCAGTGCAGGGGTCAGGGCTCAGGGTACATTTTCGGGAGCTAAGAGTGGAGGGCACTGGCCAAAGCCATTTGCGCCGCTGATTCTGTGGACCCCGCAGCCTACCTTTCTGTTCGGTAGTCCTGACGGGGCCAGCTCTGGGTCTGAATCCATCTGCACTCCTCACTCCTCTCTCAGGCAGTTGTATGCTCTGGTTCCACTAAAAAGTCAATTCCAAATTATGCAAACTGACATGTGCCAGAAGTAGAAAATATCTTGTAAGCAACAGTAATATGTGGACACTGAATGCTACCACTACTGGGCTCATAGGCAACAATAACATGGGGACATCAAGTCATCGCAGAAGGAATACCAACATTTAAAGCTCTCCCAGCATGAGCTGTTCCGTGTTCATGCCTGAAGGCAGATTTGTTTTGTTGTGTGATCTCAGTATCTGCATCGACGACCTGGCTCTTTCCTACTTCAGAGCTGAAAAAGACCATAGATTCAATAACTGAACTTTGGTGTATGTTCACATTTTGAATTCTTCCTATAATATGGCCTTTTCATTTTTTCTAAATTTTTATTGTGGTTAATCCATTATTTTCAAATTTATCTACAACTTCTATTTTCTTGCTAATTCCCCTGGCTTAGAGCAGACCACATTCTTTTCATTTTCAAAATTCACAGAAGTAATTGTCTTTCTTTTGGAACAGTCTTAAACCATTTTGCATCTCTGTTACAAACTACTCAGTATTTTATACAGCAAAGAGGTTTGCTTAACTTATGCTTTTGGAAGCTGACAGTCCAAGACGGTGACTAGGTAGCTCCATCTCTCTGGCTCCTGGTTGCAACACGACATGGCAAAGAGTATGTCTTAGTTACTTTTCTTGTTGCTGAGACAAAATACCTGGCACCCAAAGGTAAAGGAGGAAAGGTTTATTTAGCTCACAGCTTTTAGAGGTTTCAGTTCATAATCAGCTGGCTCCAAGGCAGGGTGGCATGGCAAGCAGGAATTGCAGAGGAGAAACAGTTCATGGTGGGCAGAAGGTAGCAAAGCAAGCAACAGAGAGGACCTTAACAGTGTCTTTCTGCCCATTTTATATTGTATCTAACCTACGAGGATTAGGGCGGTGCCAAGCCAGTCAGTGGAATGATTTAGTAATCACCTACCCTTAATCTACACACAATGTAGAACCAGCCACCTCTGAAAAAGCCCCAAAGCATGATACTTTGGGGGGACATCTAGACACAGCCATAACAGAGCATTGTGTGTATGTGTGCATATGTGCATGTATGCATGTGTGTGTGCCTGTGTGTATGTGAGTGTGTGTGTGTGTGTGAGATCACGTGGTATGGCAGGAAGCAACAGAGAGTGGGAGGGGCCAGGCTCACTCTCTTGCAACAACCTGCTCTCCAGGAACTAATCCATCACCATGAGACCTGACCCCTCCGTGAGACCCACACTTGAGACCACTTCACAGAGGTAACCATGACTCCACCCTCCACCTGGCCCTAGCTTTAAGGCCTCATTTCAATCCCACCACACCAGGGACCAAGCTTCCAACACAAGAGCTGGTAAGGCACAAACCATGGTAACGTAGCAGGCTATGTCCTGTCGTAAGCATAGCCACATAGGACACTCCATTTTTCAATAGCACCTCCAAGAGCAACAGGAAAGTAACGAAACCTGAGCTGAAATGGAGCTTCCAGGCAGGGAGCTAGGTCCATTCTAGCCCAGGCCTCAGTGGAAGTCCAAATCACTACATGCCGCAAGCTCTGGGCAGCTGCTCACAAAGAGTCAAAGCCAGGAAGATGAAATGTTCAGACGCCAGGCAGCACACATACTGGCTCCTGTGCTGTTACGAAGCTGGCCCGCAGACAGGAGGGTGCTTCCTTCTGGAAGGCTCTAACCATTCACTGGGTGGCTCCTGACACCCCAAATGGACCTTGTGCTGAGGATGAGGCCCGTGCCCACTGCCCCTGGCCTGGGAAGCTAAGAACAACACTCAGGCTATGTCCTGTGGGCAGGGTCTGGGGATGAGAAAGGGGTGCAGGGTTGGTAGCTATGGTCTCGACTCCAGTGGAAGCTCCCGGCTGCTGCGCTTTGCCTCTGCTAGATGCCAGGAGGTGCAGTTCCACAGCAATGTGCAAACGCTGCTGTGGGCTTACGTGGGTGGGTCCCGGGACACAAAACAAGGCTTAACCCTGCCCACCCTGTGTTCCTCCCTTCCCCTCCTCCCTCCCCTTCCCCATGCTCTTCCTCTTTCTTTTCTGCAGTGCTGGGAATAGAGCCCAGTTCGAGTCCTTCTCTCTACCACGGAGCCCACTCCAGCCCCTATTATACTCTTCTGTCTCCTTACAGAGGATCCCTGTCTTACAGAAAATGTATTCCGATCTTAGAACTTAAGTAGATCGACTTTAAAGAACTTGAATAGCGTGAAAAACTGTCACTGCTATCGTGAGGAAATTGAAGTCATCTTTTCACGCCTTTCCACCCTCGCCCCTCCTCCCACGCCCTCGGCAACCCCTGACGTGAGCCCCGTGTGCTGTCCCACCTTCCCCACCTACCGCCTCGGCCCTGCTTTTGACTGGAGCTCCCCTTAGAGATAAATTTAAACAGAAGTTCCGTTGCTGCTATTAGAATCTCATCCAGAATCACATCTATTTTTGAGGTTTTTTTCTCAGCTCTGTTTAGTGGTCTTTTCATTATGTCAAATGCCTGTCAGAAATCGTATTGCGAAGCTTCTTGCAAATGTCCCAGTGGGTTGTTTTTAAGTCACCATCTTGTTACTCCTCTCGAGCTTCAATGGTTTTATTTAGCCTGGAGGAAGCCACCGGGCCTGTGCACCTGGGGCGGAACCAGACAGTGGGCCTGGAAGGAGACGGATGGGCGTGGCCCGGCCTGGAACTGTGCCGCCCAGACCTTGGCTCTGCTTCTTCCAGGGCTGGGGCCGTATCCCACTGGCGTCTCTAGCCCTGCTGTTGGCTCCCGTTCCTGCCCTACCTCAATCTTATTCATCAGTAGCATGGGAATTGGAGCCCTTCTTGAGGGCAGCTATGTCCCGAGACCTAGACACAGCATGTTCTACAGTGACTTGATTTTCAACTTCCTTCCTCCTCTCTCTCTCCCACTCTCTCTCCTTCTCTTTTTCTGTTTGAGATGGGATTTTGCTGTGTTGCCCAAGCTGGCCTCAAACATGAAATCTTTCTGGCTTAGCCTCTGAGTGGCTGAGATTTATCAGAATACACCACCATCCTTGGCAAATTCAGTTTCTAAGATCCTGATCTGCTAGGACCTTCGACTGAACACAGAAAGGGATTTAGGAAGAGAGAATAATCAGAAGTCCAACCTTCAGAATTTTTTTTCATTTTTTTTAGTACTGGGGATCAAACTTGGGTCCTTGTGCTTGTGCAGCAGGCAGTGAAACCACTGAGCTAAATCCCGGGCCCTCAGATTTTTTTTTTAATCACTTCTTTTGTGCACTCTTCCCCCAGTAGCTATCTATCAGTTTTGCAAATATTTACTCCTAAAAATTTCCTCAAGTAATTAGCAAGTAAGCAGAGGGTATCCCTGATGATTCTGGGCCTTTATGTCCTATCAGGGCATTTTGGAGACACTAGCTTTGGAATGAAAGGAACACACAGAGCAACATTTACCACATCCCTGGGTTTTTAGGCTTTTTGGAAACAATAAGCTAAAGATGTTAGCACTTAGTTAAACAGGCACCTATCAAGTTCAGAGGAAAATGGCAACATATTCTCTAGCTGTTGGTGAGTTTAGCCGGTTATGTAGGATACATGCATTCTTTTTGACCATTTTCATAAAAATAAGTGGAAACAAAACAAACGAGTCATGTTAAATTCATTTTAAAACAATCGTGTTTTCATGAATCGTGAATAACTTATACAGTGGAGTTGACATGTGCTTGCATGTGTGCGTGTGTGTGTGTGTGTGTGTGTGTGTCTTTTAAAACCTCGAAATACAGAAAAGCTCTGCTGTTCACTAGACATCTGGCATCTGCTGCTCTATTCCAAGTGATTAACTCATCCACAGTGACTTCTTCTCCTTTCGGATAATGAGACGGCACCACTGGCTTCAAGAATTGTGGCGGCCACCTGATACTGTGTGACACAACCACCTAGTGAGCTCTAGATATTTCTGTGCATTTCAGAAGAGATTTCCTAAAAGGTCTTCCAACATTTCTCTCCCTAGACATCCATTAGTAGCAACTAAAAAAAATATGAAAGAAGCAACTGCATTGCACACCCTCTCTCCCTGATGCTGCGCTGAGACTGGGCAGATGGAGTCGCAGCAGTAGTTTGGCAAGTGGCTGCTGAGTGGGGCAGCCCGACCAAGCAGGGAGAGAGGAGGGGCCAGGGGCGGGTGCCCTCACCACCTCAGCTTCTCTTCCTCTCGGGTAACCATTCCCTGACACTCTGTGGTCCCGAAGCCGTGGGAGTCAGGACCACCGCCCACCAGCGATGGGAGAAAGGTGCCCAGCCCTTCAGTCACAGAGGGCCTCTGATGTCCTTTGTCAAGGACATGGGACGAGTGGGAGAAGCCGGCCTGGAATCCAGTTCAGCCCCAGCACAGGGCATGAAGCACCTCTGCCCCGGTGTATCACGCTGGAGGGAAAGGATGTGAGCAGGTTTGCCGTCAAAGGCTTCTCAAATTTTCCCTGAAGAGGGAAGTGCAGCTCCATTCCGGTTCGTGAGCATTCTTTGTGCACAGTGTCCCTTGGTTGGGATAGAAATGCGTCGCCTGTTCTCATTCTCTTCTCTCCCCATACCCCGTCCTGGAAACCAAACAGATTTCACCCAGTCCCTGATGTTGGGTCTCTGTATTTTTGAATCTTATAGTTTTTAAAAGAGACAGAAACTGAAATCAAATCAGGCCCTTTATCTTGCTAACGCCTAGACTACTTGATTCAGAACCTGAACACTGAGCTGGCAGGTCTCTTGCCACTTGCTCTAAACAAACGAATAAGAGGTCTCAGTGAGGATCCCTCCGGCTGTGGCTGTGGCTGAGCCTGACAGACTGAGATCAGCGGTGTGCGCCGGACCTCCTACAGGTGACAGCTTCTGCTGAGCTTCTCGCGGCCAGAATGAGCGCCCACTCTCCATTCTGCCACTAATGTGGCCTTGGGAGCTTGCAGCTGGACCAACCCTCCAGTGGCCTTCCTAGGGATGACTTTTACACCCAGGCTGCTTGGCTTTCTTCACTAGACCCACTCTCTACCTTCACTAGTTTTAAGTAAAAAAGAACCAAAGATTTACCACGGTCCTGGGAGGTCTCAAGTATTATGCTAAGCCTTTTCCAATAGGGATGAATAAATAATAACCCCACGCACCCGCACACTCAGAATCAGCTCGGTGGCAATTGTACGCTGATGAGCTGACGCTGGTGAACGGTGCTTCGGCCTGCCCAAGGAGTGGCCCTGTACCATGGTCCAAATTAGATCCAGGTTCCCCGTCTCAACAGCCTCACTGCTGTGCAACCCTGCACCTGGGCACAAGTAAGAGGCCTGGCAGGCTCCAGGGGAGGGAGGGGGACAGGCCCGGCAGAGGGTGCTCAGCTGCTCTCGTCTCGTGCCTGACCGCTGACACCAGCCGGCCTCCTGCCCGGTGCAACGTGGAAGGGGAGTGGAGTCTGCACTGTGCTGCCTCACCCAGGGGAGCCAGGCCACCATTCAGGGGAAGAGCGACACGCCCGCCCCCGAGGCTCCTGCCACTCAGCTCTTCGGGGCCACAGCGAAATACCTGAGGCGGGGCATTTTATACAAATAGAGGTTTATTTAGCTCACAGCTCTGGAATTCAAGGGCTTGCACCTGGTGATGATGTTTTTGCCAGCAGAGTCTGGAGGCGGCACAGGGCAAGGGGCAGGAAACATGCTTGTGTATTTGTGTCCTTCCAGTCTCGCTCTTTTTAGAAACGCAGCAGAATCCACTCGTGGGGCCTCTCACGGCTGGGGCCCTAAGCAACTTCCAAAGACGTCATCTCTGAACACCAGACTGCGTTTCCATGCTCTTCATACCTCAGGACAAGGCCTAAACTGCAACACACAAAGCCTGGGGCAGAACTAAAACCATATCCAAGCCGTGCTAGCTCCACACCCCAAGTTTGGGGTTTATCCCACTCTATTCACTCCACCTTTCTCACAGAAAATAACAGCACCCGTTCTGTAGCAAGAAATTGAAATCTACTAAAACCCAAGAAATTTGCCCTGTGGTTTAAAACTAGAGAGATAAATGCCTGTCACCTTTTCAGAAAACTATTTGATTCTCAGGCTGATCTCCTTCTTTGTTTATGAGACATGGTCAGACATTTTTAAGTCACATGCATCAGGTCAGATTGGAAAGCGTCCAGTTCTGCTGGTTTGAAGAAATTTGGGGTACCCAGTGTGGACCTAGAGCAGCATCACTGTTAGAGAAAGGGCGGTCGCCTCTCTCAAAGCACTGGGAGACTTTTTTCAGCACTGGGATTGGATTTGCACCCAGGCTAGGTAGTAAGTAATGATCAGAGTTTGTGACATGGCTCTCCACATGCAGGATTGCCTGGAAAACCCAAAGCTAAAGGCACAAACGCATTGCACACATAGAGCTTCCCACCTTGGCTCTGCTCTCCTCATCCTGGGCTGTGTACTGCAGCCACTGGCTCCTCAGTGGACGGTTCCTGCACTAACATGCTCCCTCCCTCTGGTGAGTGTGGCACCCCAGTGTGCCCCGAGGTCACAGAGGGCAAGCTCCATATGCAGAAAGAGGTGGACAATAAGTAGACTTTATCTCTGCTGCTTTTCTGGACAGTTGCTCTTTAGTGCTTTTTTTATATGTTCATTTTTCCTTGAGAAAACAATTTTAAAATTAATACTCTCTTATTTTTTGATGGCAATTTATTGTTTTTTAAAATAAATTTTATTTTATCCCATTCCCCTCTCAAACCCCTCTCCTCTCTATGTACAAAAGCTTTATTTCCATGGTTTTTTTCTATTTTCACTTTTTTTCTGGTCCCTCCCTTCATTTCTTCCTCCCTCCTCCCTTGCTCCCCTTCCCATTTGATGATGATTTATTGTTTAAAATTTTTTAAATCTCCTGTCTCTCTAAATAGTTGGTAAAGATATGCAGAACTTAATAAATTTTGTCCACAGTCATTCAATTTGCTACATAATTTCAATTTCCAACATTGCAAAGGAGTTGCCTTATTTTATTTCTTAAATTTTTGTTAAATTATAACGCATATATAGCTTGTAAAAATTATTTTTATTTTAATGTAATACAAGTAGATATTAGTAAAGAAAATATAAAACAGTTCTATGAAAAAATAACTTTATATGACAGAAATAAATAGAGAATAACAGTGGTAAGTACACTGTGTAATGTGACCTTAAAAGAATGTATTTTTGGGCCGAGGATTTAGCTCAGTGGTTCCACCACCTGCCTCACAAGCACAAGGTCCTGAGTTTGATCCATGGTACCCCCCCCCAAAGAAAAGAATATATATTTTCATTTGCTAATCTCTCAACTCATTTCCTAGTAATACTATACCTTTTTTGCAAAAAAATATTTTAATTATTAACAAAGTATCTCACTCTTGGTATAATTTTGAGCAATTTCTTCCTATTTCACAATACCTATTATATATTTTGGTCTTTATTTACATTTTCAGTTTCTCACACCAAAGAGATAATGTGATATTTACACGTGTGTGTTCAATTTATTTCACTTAAGAGTATGATCACAAGGTGCATCCACTTACATAAAAATGTCTCAAGTTTATCCTTCTTTATGGCTGAATAGTACTCCATTATATATAAAAAGCACATCTTTTCTTATTCTTTCACTTGTTGATGGGCACGTGGGCTGTGGTATGATTCTTTTAATTCTTTGGGGAAGACACCCAGCAGGGGAATAGCTGGGTCAAATGGGACCTCTAGCCCTAGTTCTTTGAGGTATCTCCATACTGATTTCCACAGTGGTTGCACCAGTCTGCACTCCCACCAACAATGGAGAAGGGTTCCTTTCTCTCCACAGCCCCTCTAGCATTTGTTATTGATTGATTTCTTGATAGCAGCCATTCTTTCTGGAGCGAGATGGAATCTCAGTGTTGTTTTTTGTTTTTTAAATTAATTTAATGGTACATTTTAGGCAAACAATATAATGACATTCATCATTGGGAATTTGCACTTTTACGTAATCTCTCTTGGTTCTTATTTTTCCCCCTTCCCCTGCCCTCCCTTCAACCCCTCCATCCCTCCCTATTTACAAAGACTTTGTTTCCATTTTTTCCTTTTCTCATATTAATTCCATTCCCTTCTGTCTTTTCCCCTACCCCTCCCACTTCCCCTTTCCTTTTGCTGCTTTTCTTCCTGTTTCACATTATCTATTATACCTTTAGATCCTTATTTATACTTTCAGTTTCTCACACCCAGAGAAACTATTCAGTATTTACACATGTGTGTCCTATTTATTTCACTTAAGAGTATTGCCTCAATGTGCATCAATTTACCCATAAATATCTCTAATTTCTCATCCTTTATGGCTGAGTGGTATTCCATTGTATTAAAAAAAAAAACACATTTTCTTTATCCAGTCTCCAGTTGATGAGCAATTCGGCTGTTTCCAAGTTTTAGCTATTACAAACTGTGCTGTCATGAACATGAGTGCACATATATTGCTGCGGTGTGATTCTTCTCATTTTTGGGGGAAGATACCCAGTAGGGAAATAGCTGGGTCAAATGAGACCTCATCATACCACAGCAATATATGTGCACCCTTGTTAATAGAGTGTAGACTGGTGCAACCACTGTGGAAATCAGTATGGAGATACCTCAAAGAACTAGGATTACTGTTGTTTTAATTTACATCTCTCATATGTCCAGTGATGAACATTTTTTAATATATTTATTTGCCATTTGAGAAGTGTGTATTCATCTCAGATGTCCAGTTTTGGATCGGGTCTTTAAATTTGGGGGTGGAACTGAGTTTTTTTCAATTCTTTATATGTTCTAGATATTAGTCCTTTGTCTGAAGAAACACTAGCCAAAATTTTGTTGTCCTTTCACTCTGTTGGTGATTTCTTTTGCTGAGCGAAAGTCTAATGATTTGATTTAAACAGAGTGTCTTAGTTATTTTCCTCATTGCTGAAACAAAATACCCGACACCCAAAGTAAAAGGAGGAGAGGTTTATTTGGCTCACGGTTTGTAGAGGTTTTGGGTCATAGTTGGGTGGCTCAAGGGCAGGGTGGCACAGGCCAGAAGGGCGTTGCAGAGGAGAAACAGTCCTTGGCAGGCAGAAGACAGCAAAAGCAAGCGAAGGACCTTAACCTGGGCTTTCTGGCTGCTTTATCCCATCAGACCACCTAGGGCGGGCAGCACTCGCCCTTAATTCTAGCGCCCTTGAGCCTAGCACTGCACCATGAGTCCATCCCAGCGTCACACCCTAGATCCAGCCACCCCTGGAAAAAGCCCCGCCTATGACCGCATGAAGCTGTGGGGACCTAGACACAGCCTCAACACGGACTTTCGGGAGGAGGAAGAGATTCATGTTGGAAATGGGCTTAACAGAACTCTGTGATGTCACAGATTCTTCCCACACAGATGTGGAGGGCGTGCGGTTAGGGTCCCCCAAATTGAGAAACGTCCTCTCAAGTCCATGAACATTCTTAAGTAGAATAGGCAAACCGAGTCTCGTGTGATGCAAGGGGACCCGGCCAGCCTCAACCCCTGCCGTCCCTACTGCACCCCTCAGTGCGACCCCTAACCTGCATCTTTGGTTCTGGAGACTGACTCCCATTTCTTTAGCTCCTGACTGATACTGCTCCTCGAGGGGAAGCCTTTTCCCTTCCCACGTGAGCGGGAGCTCCCCCCCCCCCCCCACGTAATCTTCTGTGATGGTGGGAGGTGCCATCGAGCCTTTGCTTACACGGAGGAGCTGTTGCGAAACACTCGTCTGTGTTAGAATCCAGCACCTCTTCTCTCTGACTCGAGGAGAGCAAGAGCTTATTCTTACTGAGAGCAAAACTGTGTTGCTTATTCATTACATATTTTTGAGCTAGAAGGAATCTTACAGTAAAGACTATCTGACAAATATAAAAATACCATGGAAGTGCAAAGACCAAAATAAGTTTGCATAAAAATAGTGCAGATAAAGCAGAACAAGACCGTGTATTAAATCTCAGGATGTGCTCATTTCTGCAGAATTCACGTATTTCAGGCCTGGTCTTGTCCCCACAATTCAAAGCCCTCTGACTTTAACACCAAAGGTGCAGATCGTACAGACCCGCTCAGATCAAAGGCAGTCAGATTATTCCTCTGAAATAGGTAAAATATAAAAATTGAACTTGAGTTCCTAAGAAACCAAAAGAGTAAAACAAGAAAGGGTATGTATCTTGACAAAACGAAGCTAGTGCGTGGCAGGTGGCTTAGTGCTCTGGCATTGGGATTGTTGCTTCATTTTCATCAGGGGAGAACAGGAAGGAAAATCAATTTGCAACCTGAAAGTACAAGCAGAATGCACCTTGATTGGGTGGCTATGATTATGAGCAGAGTGCAGATGATTGGCCTGTGTACTCAACACAGTTCTCCATAGAGACAAACCTGACAGTGCACATGCAGACAGACAAACAGATACATGGATACATGCGCTCTGTTATAAGGAGCTGGCTCATGCCAGTGCGGAGGCTGAAAGGACCCAAGACCTCTGGCATAAGCTGGCAGGCTGGCGAGTCAGAAGAGTGGATGGTGCAAGTTCAAATCTGCTGCGCAACAGGCTGCACGCCCGGAAGAGCCAACGTTCCTGTGTCTGTGTAAAGGCAAGGAAAGCCGATCTCTCATTCAGAGAGAGCAGGAGGAAGGGGTCTCTTACCAAGCAGGATCCGTCTTTTCATCCTGTGGGGCCTTCGACTGACTGGACAAGACCCACCCACTGTGCTTTACTTAGTCTACTAGTTTGAATCTCTTTTCTTTTTTCAGTGGTGCCTATCAGTTCCGAAGGCTGGTGGGTTTGGTTGGGGAAGATTTGTACATGAACGTGACATGCTTTGGTTGTTCCTCCCATTACTCTCTCCCTTTCCTCCCATCCTCTTCTCCGACAGTCTCCCTTCTATTCTCACATCAGTCTCTCTTTTTAAAATGTTTCCCCAAATTCCTCATTTGACCGTCTGGGTCTGACTTATTTCCGTTACCATGGCCGTAATCTCAATGTCATGCCAGCAACCCTCACAGAAACACCCAGAATCGCAGGAGACCAAGTATCTGGGCACTCATGGCTCAGGCAAGTCAAAACACAAAATCAATCATCACACCTTGTGTTTTCTGTTCAGTCAAATTCATTTCTCTCTTCCACCTCATGAATAACAATTTTGTTTCCCAATTCTTTAAGATTGCTTTGCCCATTTGGCTCTTTCCTGGTTGAAATCCCTGTGTTTCTGATTCATGCCTCACTTGTGCTAGTGCTGGTGGACAGAAGTTTTATTTCATTTCTTTGTAAAATTTAAACCCACTTTGATGACTTAATAAGTAAGCACGTAACATTAATTCGGAAAGTGGCCCCTGCTGCCTCTAGATCTCTGCACACAGAGAACTACTCTGTTGTTTCCCCTGAGCAGAGAGGGACACTTATACTTACATGTATTTGTTTATCTTGAAAACACTTTGTGGTCAGCAGAAATGTTAAAAAGTCACTTGTCAAAATACTCAACCTAGAAGATCCACACCAACATGCGTACCTAGGAACTCTGACCTGAGTGCCTCTTTATAGATGCTCTGTGTGAAAACGACTGCCTGCCAGAGGTGGACAAGTCCAAAGGGCACAGAACGGGAAACATGCTGCCTGCTTCTTGCTGTGGCTCAAATGATTGGCAGACCTGGGATAAATGACTCACTTCACCCTTCTCAGGGCCTCTCTCTCCCAAGTAGAAATGTCTACTTTTGTATAATCATAGATCATTTCTTTCTCCTTATTATGGTCAACGCAAGAGATAACAAGCTCCACCAAGGGAGACAGGAAAACCATGCATATCTGGAAAACCCCAGAAATTTTCATCATTGCATACCAAACCAAGTCCATCACCTTTAAAAATACAGTGTAAATTAATTTCACATCATTTGATCAGAAAAATCTTTTTTTTTGGCAGTTTGTGACATTCATTAATTGTGAGTTGCCACTATCTTCCTATGCCAAAATTTTTAGAAAAGAGCCCATATCCTAAGGTATTAGAATATGCGAGAGCTTTTCTTAGCACCACCTGAGAACAAATTTTATTTTTCATCCTACGGGAAGCTGGGTTTGACAGCTAATAGATCTGTTTTGTTCTAAAACTATCATATGTTCCAAGGTTCTTTTAAAGGTTTCTATCATCTCCATTATCTGTGAACTATATAAATATATATTCACAATTATTCATTTCCAAGAAAAAACATAAAAGCACAGTTACACTTGGACATAAAAGATATAAAACTTAAACAATGTAGTAAGGTTAAGTTTCAGCAAATTAAGAAGTTCGTATACCCACCGACCCTCCAGCTCCAGGCACATTTGCTATCTCTAAAAACAAAAGGAACGTCCTACTTCAAAAGAATTCTAGTAATGTCGGACTTGATGGTGCTACACACAGCATCTAAATATTCTACTAATATTCTACTAATTCCCGGAGCTGCTGGGCTCCTGCAGTCTGATTTCTTCCAGAGCAGATCTCGGGGACCGTCTTCTCTTTTCTAGTAGGGCACTTTCTGTGCCATGGCAGAAGTTGCCCTTCATGTTCTAATCTTAGGCTCTGATTCAGCTTCATGCCTTCATTTAGCCAGCCCTTTCTCCAAACCTGTAATCCAATCAAATCTTTCAAGATTCATTGACCAAGATACTTCAAACTTGATGTGGGTCATTTCTAACCAAAAATTCTTTTACTAATACTTTAAATATCAAAATGTAGCTGCTCTTCTTTTCTACCTTATTCCTTTTTTCTAACTAATCTGGAAAATTTGTCCATAGTATGAGTTTATTAGAAGCCAATAATGTCTTCTTGCTCCCAAATAACATAGGTGCCCTGGCCGCTAGACCTCAGTAACTTGCCGTCCTCTGGGGAACAGGGCGTGGTCAGCAGCAAGGAGAATCTGGCCAGAGCCAGGATCTGACTCTTCTTCAGTGAACCGACACACATGGCTATCTCTGGGACGACACTAAAATAGGGCCGCTGTGCTGGAAAGGAGGATTTGCCTGCTCTTTCCCTAAGCTGAGAATAAGTCTTGGGAGACTCCTGTGTCGTGTGGCAGAGGAGTTGAGGGAGCCAACAGAGCAGCAGGCAGTAAGAACAGGAGGCTGGAGGAGGCACTGGAGGGCAACGGGACAGAAACACAGCATGTGCAGGCCTGGGTTCACGCAGGGTGACTGTCTCTGCAGTAGGATCAAATGGGGCCCGGGAGGGTGGTGGTGGGGCCAGCATTTCCAGGGGCCACAGCCTTTAGACTGGGAGTGGGCCTGGTACTGGGCTGCAGAGTGTGAGAGGGGCCGCCTGTCCTGTGGGGTGGGCTAGTGGTCTCCTGGCGTGTGATGAGGAACCTGACTGCAGGGAGCACATGATGTAGGAATTGGACTGGACAAAGGCTTCGCCATGGTCTGCAGAACAGCAGCGTGATCAGATGAACTAAAGGGCAGATTGTCACCCCGGCTCCATAGGAAAGCTGAGTGGGTAGAGGAGGGTGAATAACAGCCCGATGGACAGCACTGCCAAAATTGCAGGAACAGGTTGGAAGGGATGAATAGGAAGGACACAAAACACTGCAGGACTCAGCCTTGACTTGCTTCTAGGGGAGAAGACAGGAGGCACTGGAAGCTGGGAGCCTTCAGAATCCAGAGGAAACTGGCTTAACACAGCTATCTGAAGGTGGAAGGGGGAGAAGAGCAGGGAAACCAACATCAAGCCTTTCAGAAGAGAGGCACAGATGCTGCCTAAAACCTTGGTAGTTCTTCTAAGATGAGAGCTCCAAAGCAGGGAACTCCTTGACTATTAGACCAACCCCTGGGCAGTAAGGAATTAATTCCACCTGCCCTCAGTCTAGGCAACTTCTTAGCTACTCAATTCAGGTAACTCATTAAGGAAAGCATTTTGTGTATATATATATTTGTATATATTTTTCTGCCAAAACAGTAATACTGATATTCTTTCTCATCCTTGCTTTCTTTGTGAAAGGGCAAAGGGTTGTTTGAAAAATTGAATAAATTATTAAAAATAATGACTGGGAATAATTGTTCATGCAAGTAGTTCTGACCTAAGTTCTTTTTGTAATGTATTCTCATAATCTATATAAAGTGTTCTAAGATTTGAGCAGGGTAGATAAATGTGAAGTCCAACCATCTGGTTTTCATAAGTAGAGAATTAAGTATACATATGTCAGATCCAACAATCGCCGATGTGATACCTAGCCCCCCAACTCCAAGAAATTCTCTTGCCCACTTCCCTCTCTTCTTTCACAAAAGCACAGGGGCAGCCATGTTGTGTGTGTGTCATGTGACCCAAAGGCAGCCAATCCATGTTCAGTAACTAGGAAGAGGATTGCAAAGAAATTCAGTCCCTATAGATAAGGATGTCAAGGAAGACTGGTCTGATTCTTCTCTTAGAAATTTTGTTTGTTAGAAACAACTCCAAATTTCAATTCTACCTTTCCGGTCTCTACTGCCTGTTAGCCAGAAACTCTTATAGTACTCCTCCCCCTGACCTACTAGCAAAATAAGTCAGACCCCTATACCAGCAGGTCCAGCAATGGTGAATTTCGCTGCAGTTAATGCGCTAGCTTCACTGCAGTCGGACTGTGAGGGCCTAGAGCCAGAGAGTGGAAGCCTTACGCCCCTGGCTCTTATTCCCTCCATCTCTGCAACATCAGATAAGATGCCCAGGTTCAAGGCACACAGAAGAAATGACTGCAGCTGTCCTCCACTGGCATGCACTTAAGAACTGGCTGAGACTCTTCTGTCCTGCATGTCCCTAGTGTCTGTCCCAGGATAAGAGGCACGGTCCTCCTGGGTGCCATCAAGGTGACGAGCCAGCTGCAGCTCAGACACAGCTAGTTCTGAAGACAACCATGCTACTGATGGCAGCCTTTTAAGGTGGTAGCATAAAGGGGCCTATTGCCATTGGCCAGTCATGCCAGGAGCAGCTCCTCTGATTGACAGCTTCGGATCCAGCGCTTCCCAATTATCCCAAGGATAATTTACTGATCCTGCTGTCAGGTCAGAGCAGTCAGCTTCTTGCTTAAAAGCAGCTGCCTTGGTCCAGTATTCAGCGTTCGGAGCACCCAATTCTATGGGCTTCATGGGCTTGGCAGGTGAACTGTCTGCTTTGCACTAAATGGTAGTCCTGTGATGCTACTCTATTTAAAGAAAGAGAGAGAGAGACCTTTCATCCTGCCCCATAAGGAGTGCAAAGTGCTCTCTTGATTCAGGTGCTTGCCTGTCTACCATTCCAATCTGTCTCTGCATGTTGCCTGTGGTGACAGTTACAAGGCAAGGTCCCTGCAGAGAGGCTCTGAGATTTATCAGGTAATAGGCTTCCTGTGAACATGGTGTGCTGGCATGGGGGAGCTACTGCATTTCAGAAGGAAAGACAGACTTGTCTTTGGTGACTGAATTAGGATTAGTACGGAATGCAAATCAAAACCACAATGAGATATCACTTCACACCCGCTAGGGTGGCTGTTTAAAAAACAACACACAACAAAATAACAAGTGTTGGCAAGAACGTGGAGCAATTGGAACTCCTGTTCACTGCTGGTGGGAATGTAAAATGGTGCAACTCCTGTGCAAAAGAGTTTGGGCAGATGATCAAAAAGTTAAACGTAGAATTACCATGTGATTCAGCAATTCCATTTCTGGGTATATACCTAAAAGAACCAGAAGTAGTAACTCAAAAGAGATATCTGACATCAGGGTTCACAGAAGCATTGTTGGCAACAGCCAAAAATAGAAATCAACTCATGCCCATCCATATGAGTGGATGCACAAGATGGTAGTCTATATAAACAGGGTAGGAGAGAGTTTAGCCTTTTAAAGGAAGGAAATCCTGACACTTGCTACAATATGGATGATTCTTGGAGGTATTATGCTAATGGAAATAAGTCAGGTACAAAGTGAGAAATATGTTGGTTCCTTTGTATGAGGGACCTAGAATAGATAAATTTACAAGCAGAAAATTAAATAGAGTTTTGCCAGGGGCTGAGTGGATGAATACAGAGCTTCTGTTTGGGATGACGAAGGTGCTCTAGAAATGGGCACAGGTGAAGGTTGTAAAACACAATGAATGTGCTTCATGCTAACAAAATGTACCCTCAAATGGTTAAAATGCTAAGGAAGGAGGAGGGGCTGGAGAGGAAAGGGATGGAAAGATACATTTCCCTTTCTGAATGTTTTGCGAAGGGCTTAGGAGGGTCAAGGAAGTAAACCCACTGCTTTGCATCTGGGGTGTGTAAATGTGTTGTTATGTCACAGGAGGGAAAGCTAGATATGCTGGTCCTCTGATTGTGGACAACAGGTTTCAGGCTGCCTGCTGCAGCACTGGGAATGCACTCTGAAATCCCAAATGTCTTCATACATTTTCCCAATCCCAGCCAGACATGTGCCTGTTTCTCTGCCTGCCCTCCTGGGTAAGTAAGTTCTGTTGGAGACCATGCCTCTTCCTCTCCCCCAGAAATGTTTCAAAGGCCCAGCCCTGCAGCCTGCCCTGCTAGGTCCCCACAGCCTTCGGTCCTTTGTTTCCTTCTGCCCTCGACAAGCCTGGTGGCTTTGGGCATATGCTGACTTTGATTCCTGTGAAGCTGAGAATACAGGCTGCCTGTCAGACCCTACTGACTAGCAGTGCCATGCTGCCCAGGATGACACATGTCCCTGCCATTGTCCTAGCCGCACATGGCTTTCCCTTGCCAGTGATGCAACAGGAGTAGAAAGGGAGGATTTATCATGCTAGCTCACTGTTTACCCCACGCTGAAAGGGGAGCCCTTTCCCCATCACTGCGTGTGACACATAGTCTTGCAGGGCTAAGATTTGAAGCTTCGCTTCTGCTGTGGTTTCTGTATTAGCAAATGCCTGTGCGTTGTGAATAGGTTGCTGGAATAAAAAGGCTGCTGTTTTCACTCTAGAAAGAAATACAGCACCTGTGTAGTTTCTGTGTGAGTTCTGTACTAGTCAGCTCCCCATCACTGTAGTGAAATACCTGAGATAATTAACTTGCAAAGAGAAGAGGTTTACTTTGGCTCGTGGTTTTTGAGCTTGTAGCCCATAATCAATTAGCCCCATTGCTTTGGGCCTGTGATGAGACAGCGCAACGTGGCAGTAATGCGTGGCAGAGCAAAACCGCTCACACTTGATTCCAGAAGGGAAAGGGAGGAAGAGAAAGGGACAGGGATCCCACTATCTCATTGAGGTCACGCCCCCGGGACCTAAAGACCTCCCACTGGGCCCCACCCCAGTGTTCCCACAGACTCCAGGCCTTTGACTCATGGGCCCTCAGGGAACACACGGGATCCAAACCATCACAGGTACCAGATGCTCAAAAAGGCCCTGTTTGAACCACAAATATAAATTAGAGTGAAAACACACATGCCCCGGGAAGCATCAGGCTAACTCCACTTGTCATTTCCAGCTATTTGATTTGGAACACGTGACAGTGCTTGGAAATAAGTGTTAAAATATAAGGATACAGCAGTGGCAACCGCAGGAAACACAGTTGATGCAGAGCGTGGCAGCTCCTTTGCTTTGTGCCTAAATACTTCTGAGGGACTTCTTCCCCATCTCACAGATACTGGTAAAACAGAAACAAACCGCCTTCACCTGCAACACAGCTTCCCCCTCCCTACTCACGCCACTCTTCAGTGTGCTGCTCTGTAATCTGACAGCACGATTCTGACAGGTGGGCATCTGCTCATGTTGGTGATGGGCATTTCTGATGTGACACTGGCTTCATTCTGTGTGGGAATTTTTAACTGGAATGCATGTCAGTTCCTAGGCTGGGTTAAGGCCGCAGCTTTGGATCGATATCTAACAGCTGGCACAGATCGTGGGCTCTCAGTCTCCTTAGCCAACCTCTGGCCCACTGAAATGACAAGTATCCAGAGTCACTGGTCCTGACACGAATATTAAGTCAATTAGGTCATTCTATCAAATTAGGACAAAGCTGTGTCAGTGTGATCTGATGCAGGCTAGTGACAGAGCATGTTGTTTCTAAAGCCACACCGAAAGCAGCACGTGACCAAGTCTGTTATGAGCTTGTAGACCACAGGCTTCTTCCTTGTGTCCGAGGACAGCATGGTCACCTTCCGCCCTCTATAACCAAAGCATGCTTACTCCGTCCAGGGGCCAGGACGACAGCTGGGCATAGTGACACTAATCTGGAATCCCTGTGCTCAGGAAGCTGAGGATCATGAATGTTTGAGGCCACCCTGGGCAAGAACATAGAAAATATGATGGTTCCTAGAAGTCTGTATAGATTTCTGATTTGTGCAGTCAAAATTAATAAAACAATTAAGCCCTTTAAAACCTAGTCTGGCTGGGCATGGTGGCGCATGCCTGTAATCCAAGCACTCAGGAGCCTGAGTCAGGAGGATGGCTGTGAGTTCAAGGCCAGCCTGAACTACATAGAGAGATCCTGACACAAAAACCAAACAAACAAAACCTAGTCTGACGTGGGGAATAGAAAGTAAGTATTGCTTCTATGAGAAAGCAATCATGGTGGGCACGCAGCTGGTAATGAACGCTACACGGTCTTCTCCACCAGCAGCCTCCCCATCATTACATTGTTATATAAACACCTCCAGCCTTTCTGGACTCTTCTTCCCCATGGGCATCACTGGCAGCTGGAGGCCAGCACAGCTGCCAGTTCTGCTTCTGGTCTCTGGAAATTGCTGCACTTGTGCGCCAGGGTGGATGCAGAATTTTGCGCCCAGCACTCCCTCTGCACAGCCCACTGATGCTATGTGCGTGGAGACATTGTCAGCTGAGAGCAAGTGGAAGCTTGGCCCCAACAGACAGCAGGGCTCTTCTGGATGCTCAGGTTAGAGATTCTGGCCCCGGGTCTGGTTCAAGGTACTTGACCTTGAATTGTAGCTTTCAGTGAGTTTATAACATAGTCACATTGCTTTCAGCCCAGCCAGTTGCCTGTTTGGAATTGTCCTATTAAATTTGGAGAAAAGGATGAATGGCAGAAAAGTGCTGTCCTAGCCATGGGCACAATGTTGCTCAGTGTTGTGAGTTTAACATCCTCCGAGTGCCTCAGGCAGGCTCGCTTAGCATCAGAGGGCTATTTTGGCCACAGCATTTTTGTGAAGATTTCCAAAGCACTTATTTATCCCATTGTTGGACCCAAACTACTTTTCTAAACTCCAAAAGCTGGAGTTTTTACTTCCCTCTTCACATGCAAGCATCACACATGGCATAAACACACACACACACACACATACACACACACACAGAGCCATATGCTCAGATTAAGTGCTGAGACTTTGCATTTCACATTAACTAAGAATCCTCTTGTTAAAGTCCTCTCTTAGATCTCGTGTTTTCTGAGTTCCCTAGCAGAACGAAGGTAGCACTAAATAACTGGCTTTTAGGATATATTGACTAAATACTTTATGGTATTGCAATAGCTGTGCACATCTCTACTTCTCTACCTTAACCTGAAAATGCACACATTCTTTGTAAAACTATTCTCCTCTGAGGAAAGAAAGAAGAAAGGAAGAGGGAGAGGGAAGGGAGGAAGAGAACTACAATTATGCTTTCCAATTAAAAGGTTGAGTAGAAAGGTTCTTCCTAAAATTTGTTCATCATGTTATTTCTCTAACAGTTTTCCTACAAGAAGCAAATAAATATAGTTCACATAGTTCAGATGAAATAGTTTCCTCCCATGGTTTTCAACAATTCAGGGAATTGTGCAGATAAATTGTATTTAATCCCCAGAAATGGAAGCTAACTGTCATCTGCATGAGGCCATGTTGGGCCAGGTGCTTTGCATAGGTCCCATTCGCTTGCACACGATCTTAAAACACAAAGAGAGCTAATATTTGTGAAACATTGACTCAGTACTGAATGTTTTCATGCAATATCTTATTTAATCCTCATAACCAGACAGTTTGTCTTCATATACGAAAACAGGCTCAGGAGACTGAACTGATTTGCCTAACACTCCACAGTAAATGGCAGCATTGAGATCCACCCACCCCAGTCTGTTTGACTCCAAAGCCTGTATGCTTCTCCCTCCAGGTATGGTCACCTTCTGACACCAGGAAAGCTGGGAACCCTTTCCTCTGAGTATATCCAGCCTCTCAAATGGCCGTGTGCCCTGTGGTTAGTAAGATTTATAGAGCAAGTGGCCAGGTGGCTCGGAGCTCCTGCCAGGGCTAGGTTGTCATTGGGGTTGGTCATGAGCCTTGGCTTTCAAACTTTGGTGCGCTTCGGGATCAGAGAAGTTGTTTAAAACTGCAAATTTCTGGGCTCCACCCTAGGGTTCTAGCCAATTGCATCTAAGCATTGCTTTTTTCCAAAAATAGTTCATGAACTTAGTGATTCATGACTTAATAGATTCAGACGATGTCATTTCTTGTCTTCATAGTTTATCTTGTGAATGGCAGGTGTCACCACCCACCTTGCCATTAGGAAACTCGGAATCTGGTGTGGCAAAAGAGATCTTTGTGCATCTGGGTGTGCTGTAGGAAGGCACACACTGGAATTGAGGTGCTAGAAAAGCCATGTCTAATACAGCAGGGAAGACAAAATAAATTATGTAAGCTGGAAAATAGGAATGTTAAGTAAAGACACACAATGAGTAGCAGGGAGTATTGACTGAACTAAAGATGTTGCATAACCTCTCATTTAAATGCTAGGTAAGTGATGACAGTACTAGCTTCAGGTTACCCACCTCTTATGAGAAAGAGGAGAACATTCTGTTTTCACAAAGCAATGATGTATTGGTATCTGTGGGAGTCCTTTTATTGTGTTTACATTAGAGTTTAAAATCTATATGAAGTAATCTTGTTTGTTTTTTTGACTCTTAAATATATGCTTTTCAGCATAATGATTAAGACCTCAACATTGAAGGGCTGGGGATGTAGTTCAGTGCTGGAATGCTTGCCCATCACTTGCAAAGCCCTGAGTTCAGTTCCCAGTGCTGCCAAAATAAATAAATAAAAACCTTGAACTTAGATAGCATCAGATGGCTGCCATCCACCCTTCCCATCCACAGCTGCTTCAGCACTAGGAGACTATACTGGGTGACCCATTGCTGGGCATCCTCCACTTGCCAGAGCCCTGGTCTTACCACAGCTCATTAGGAAAGACAAGAACTGTACAAACAACAACAATAATATTGGAGCAATGCATTGTGAGGTAGTGGCAAAGAATTAGTAACTGGGAAGTGTTCTACTTTTTTATCAACCTTGGAAAATATAAAATTTATCACAAGCCGGGGATTTAGCTCAGTGGTGCCACCACCTGTCTTGCAAGCACAAGGACCCAAGTTCGATCCCCGGTACCAAAAATAAATAAATAAATAAAATAAAATAGAATAAAATTCATCACAAGCTTATATTTAGATGCGCCCACTGATACGCAGGTGCTATAACAAACAGATGCCTCTGGGCACAAAAAAAGTGTTCCCCAAGAAAGATGTACATTCTGTTTACGAATGGCATGTGTGCTAAGAACAGGGTCTGCTGTGGAGAGAGGGAAAAGAAGTGGGGTAGATTTCATGACATCTGTGACTAGTTAGTTTAGGTAATCTCCAGGTCTTTGGTCATTTCAGCAGAAGTTTTCGTTCACATTCCAGGCATCCACACTGTAGGGAAGACTGTGAGCTTGTGTAGACCAAGTGTTAATCTATCCATTAGTTTGAGAAAACTAAAGAGCACATGCAGTTCCCTGCCGACCTCAAGCTCGTGTTCAATGCCTCCTTGCATGAGGCAGTGGCTACAGCTATCCACGCATGGATGGAGGCCCCAGTGACAGTGGTGCAGAAATGTAGATTCCGCAGGGCCTTATCAGTGGTGATTGGGAAAAATGCACTGAATCGTCAGGGGAGGATGTGTGGAGGATACAGCTAAGGAAACATTGTTGCTGTTCCCAGAGCTCAGAGACACTAACTAATTGTTCCAGCAAGATAAGACACTGGCTTTGGACTGTCACTGTTATTTCTCAACTATTGCTGATGAAAGCTGCCTTTCATTTGATTTATTGTTTTCGCTCAGTCATATTTCGTGTCTATTATTTGCCTTTCCGCAAGGTGTAATCATGGTGTTTGGTCTTTCTTGTTTGCACGTTATTTTCTTTTAGAAGAATTGGTTTATGTTGGATTAAACAGAGCATGCAAATAGCATGCTTGATGTACATATCACCCAGGTATAGAAAAGGGTCCCAGGCAGAGGTTTAGGACAGTAAGCCATGCCTAAAGTAGAACCCAGACAAAGCAGAAACGATCTCAGACACACTGAAAGCGAACTAACAAAGAGTTCAAAATCTGGACATTTTCTGAAAGTGCTAGCCATCTTATCTTTATTCTTATTTATATTCTTCAGTCCTCACCTAACTCCTTAGATCCCATTCATGTGGCAAAGACTTATACCTCAGCCACAGAGTAATGAGTATAGGTGACCAGTTGACTTCAGAGGCATCCAACTGTCCAGTCCAGCGGGTGGCCGTTTCATCTACCTGTTCAAATGGTCGGTGCTTTTAGAAGCACCGACCAAGCTAGGTTGCGGTAGACAATGGGACTGACTGGGGCCTGGATCTTAATACAGGAGGTTTCCAAATTTGTTTCTTCATTTGTTGTTGTTGCTGGGAATTGAACCCAGGGCCTGGAATATGCTAAGTACCGCTCTAGTGTTGGGTTGACTCAGCGCAGGGAGAGCAGAAAAGAAGGGGGTACAGTTTGGGCTCTCAGAATAAACAACTTTGCCTGTTAGTTTGGTGCTGTGACCACTGGAAACCAAACAGACAAACACAGAACCTAAGAAAACACGTGGATGAGCAGGGCCTCCCACTAGCACTCAGAATCTAGTAGCTGAAGCAAGAATGTAGACTGATAAGGCAGATCCAGGTGTATATGCTGAGTGCTGTATTACCAGTGTGTTGTGGCTTGGATCTTACACGCCCCCAGAGGCTCTCCTGTTACAGCCTTGGCCCCAGCCGAGGTGGGAGGTGGTGGAACCTTTGGGAGGTGGGGCCTACTGGGAGGAAGTGAGGTCACTGGGGGGCGTGGCCTTGGAGGGGCTATGGCGACCTTGGTATCTCTGCTCTCTTCTTTTGCTTCCCAGCTGCCATAAAGTGAGCCACTTTGGTCCCCCGTGTACTCCCTACAATGATGCTCTGCCTTACAGAAGCAACACAGCTCACCTGGCATGCACAGAACCTCTGAGAACACAGGCCAGAACAAATATTTCCTTTTCATGAGCCGACTACCTCAGGTGTTTTGCAACAGTGACAGAGAGCTAAATTTACACAAAAGGCGATAGAAGTTTTAGATAGGCAGACAATAATGGGATGGAAAGTTTTCTTTAATGGGAGATTTACATCTACTCAACACCTAGCTGAATAACTACTTGGAATCACCCAACCCTGTTAATAAATTCTATTAACACTAAAAAATTAATTAATAAATTCTGCCCCTATGGTCATGGAAGGACACCAATCAAGGCCAAGCCGACCATCTGACCCATAGGGAAGAAACAAAGAGCCGTTCCACCACGCTCTCCTTCCTCCATGTCACCTTTGTGCTGTCAGCCACCGATGAATGAGTGTAAGGCCGTTCAATCATTCTTTCCCCAAAGGAAGCATTCTTTTTGCAAGTAATGTTGGTAACCAGCTTGGTTCATGCTGTTCACTTTTTGTGGTGTTGTTTGTTTCATTTCAGTAGGTTTGTTTCTTCAGTGCTGGCGATGGAACTGGGGCCTTGCATATGCTAGGCTAGTGCTCTCCCGCTGAGCCATAGTCCCAGCCCTGTTGTTCACATATTTTCTCTTTCAAAAATAAAGTACACAGGATTAAGAGATTAGCTGGCTTACTTTTGGCTGATTCTTTGTTAGCTGGTGTGTGATGGGGGAGAGGTAGTCAAGGGCATTCGTGTCTGGACCCTTCCAGTGCCGGCTGTATCTCTGTCTGCAGGCTCAGATCTCAGCCAGGCACTGCACTGCCTGGACACATCACTGCTTGAGGGTTTTCCTTAGAATCTGGCAGAGTTATATAGACTGCAGGGTGGGGAATGCTGGACTGCCCTCTCCACCATGATAACAGCTGGTTTTGGTGATGGTCAGCAGTGAGCGGGTCCGCGAGGAAGACAAACAAGCTGTTTCCCATTAGTGCATAAACCTATGTGGGGAATGCTGACACAGAGCTCATAAGACCCGATAACTGAAAATGATTTTTCTCATGCAATAACCATGCAGATTCAAGCTCCTTAATCTGAAGGTATACGACTGAAAAATGTTTTATCTTTTTTTTTCAGACCCCAGGGTTGTAAATTTTGTCTCAGTTAATGTCCAGGTTTCCCAGACAGTAGTTACTGAGCCTCAGGGTCACTTGACTCATGAGGACCTTGCTGTGTTGGTCTTTATTTTCACAGTGGTGTCGGTGACTGCTGTGTTTGGAGTGGGTAGTGTGTACTACTCCAGTTACACTGGGGCACACGTTATTTCCATTTCTTATGCTGAATGCTTTTGCCTCTCAGACTTCACTGTGTTTAGGAATCATCTAGACATTTACTTAAAATACAGATTCTGGAATCTCACCCACAGAAAGTGGAAATACTGATCAAATCTATTAATGAAGAGGCGCAAGGGTCTAATAGTCAAATCCCCTCAGCAATCCTGAAATAGTTGCTTCACAGAGTATATTTGGGGAATGATTTTTAGTTCATGGTTAAAAAGAATTACACAGTGTGGCCGCCAAGTTAATATAAAGCATGGAAATATCCCCAAACAAGTTTTACTAGCACTTTCAGTCTTTTCAAGTTTTTGTACAACTATTGTTGTTTGCTTTCTAGAACAAGTGAACAAGAGAGATTTCAAGGACCTTATCAAGAACATTATCTTTTTAAAAAAAATATGAGAACTAGTATTGTTTTTACAAACCAAGGGGAAAATATCAAGGAATATTTAACTCAGCTAAAGGAAACTTTACAGCATCACAGAGGGGCCCTAAAAGAAAGAGAGCAGAGGTTGTTCTAGGCCCTTGGAAAAGCAGTGCATTAAAGAAACAAAGCTTTTTGTTTTTTTTTAAAAAATTGTTTCCTTAAGCAGGCTCTTGAGCATTTTCCCTCTGGTCATCCAACATCTGCCCCGATGACTCAATAATCCAAGTTCTTTCCTGAATCTGTGAAATCCTTTCTCCAGGACTCAGAGGAGGGTGGGGACATGGGGCATCCAGAGCACATGTTCACAGAGTGTGCTAGATTTCCAATACCACTGTGCTCACAGTTGTTTGCAATCAGATTTTATGCTTCATGGTATATAATGATAGGTATTTTTTTCCTGAGTTCAAATCTTCCAACACCAAATAAGTGGGACAAAGGGATTGAAGTTGCAGGAATGTGGAGGGTGACTGAGAGTCGAGGTGGTGAGGAGAAGCAATGTGAAGCCTCTCATAGTCAAATGAAAATGTACACAGGTGTTTTCTGAGGTACGAGGACCCAATATATGAAGAAATGTCTTATGTTCTAAAAACATAACTGTAAACACATGTGTATGCATCTATAGACAGACATACATAAAACACATAGATCGAATGTGTGGGTAGATACACCTCTCTTCCCTGTCTGCTGCCACCACCCACCTCTACACACTGGTGCCAGTGTGGAAATTGGCCGATGGATCTTCTCACTATCTCTCCACTTCAGTTGTCACCATACACTTAGAACCCAGATAATCACCCACTCATCCTCAGCATCTTTTCAACTGTACCCCCCTTCCTCTTCATAGCTCCATTTCCAGATCTTCAGAAAAACCCTCCACAAGGGCCGGGGGTTTAGCTTCGTGGTTTCGCTGCCTGCTGCGCAAGCGCAAGGACCCCAGTTCGATCCCTGGTACCAAAAAAAAGGCTCAGAAAAACCCCCCACCTCTTTCCTTGACTGCTGTGACTGTCACCATCTTCCATCCCCTGCTCTCCATTTGAATTGGCCTTAAGGCTCTCATGGCTGGTGACACACCAGCGCTGAGCAAAGAAGGAAGCCAAACCTTTTGAAACAAGGTCCTTATGATGAAGAGCCAAGGTCAAGAAACCCTTGAACTTATGTAGTCATGTTCTTTTGACTCCGGTGTTTCCATTTCATTACCTTTCCCTAATTAAATCTGCCTTGTCAACTTTTCTGCTAGAACACAATTTGTTATTAAACTTTATTTTGTTTGGTTTAGCTTCTGTCTAGCATTACATCAGTGTTTTCTACTGCAACTCTACAGCGTTTTAGCTCCATTATAAAACTCGTGTGGGGTTGAGCCAGAAACCAACTGCATGACATTAGTCTATGGGGAACAAGGCCTAGTCTTCATTCACAAGCTGATAAATGTTTTTGCAGGGACATCTGGCTCCATATGTGTCTGACATGTAAACAAGTAGACAGACGGCGATGCATGTACAGCTTAGGTGTTCTATATATATGCACACAGACATGCATATATGCATGTTTACGTTTTTAGAAAAGGGGCACATATCGGTGGCCCACAACCGCAGTTACTCCATGGCGTTGGCAAATCGAGAAGAGAAAGGAATTGCATGCCGTAGAAGTGACCCATCCTTGAAAGACGATTTTATGACAAGCCATGAATAACTTACTTCCCACAAAAGTCTGTGTTTCATTCTTCTTTCAAAAATATTTTCCCATCCTATCTCCCCAGCCCGGAGACACTGAGCCCGCCTGGCCCCGCCCACGGCTCCCTTAGCGGGCTCCCCAGTTTGCCCCGGTTACACCTGCCCAGACGCAGTGCCATGCTCAGGTAGCTACTGTTTCTTACCAGGAGCCCGGGCCACGCCAGCAGCTAAGCAGGCGTCATTTCCGTTCACTCTCACGACTGCCAGGGGCTGGGCCCGCTTCCTACCCTTCTGTGAGAGAGAAATCTGAGGCTCACAGAGGTCGCGCACCTAGAAAGTGCTACAAACAGCCAGCGCTGGGGCCTCGGGTGACGGCGTCCGCTCCCCTCAGAGGGCCTGGTGCTGCCGGGGATGCAGCCACCGGTCACGGCAAAGCCGGGGGGGTTCTGAAGACCCAACCTCACTCGCGCCGGACAGCTTGGCCGCACCCTGCCCCGCAGCTCCTGGCAGCGTGGCGGGTTCTCCTCCTCCGCGCCGTGAGTGTGCGCCCGTGTCAGTGTGTGTGCGTGTCCCGAGTATAGTGCATCTCTGCACATTCATGCACAAGTGAGAGGAAGAGGACAGGGTGGCCAGTCCACCTGAGCCTTCCGCGCCTGCACCACCAGGCCTGGGAGGCTCCAAGGCCAGGCCTCCGCCCAGGTGCCGCCCCCAGGCGGGTCTGCGAGAGGAGAGGAGGCCGGGCGGTGGGCGGGGAGATCCGGGCGGTGGGCGGAGCGATCCTGGGCGGTGGGCGGTGCTTGGCACGCTCGGCCGCGGCGGCTGAGGCGGGGCGGCTCGCGCTGGTCCTCGGCCGGCCGGGCGGCGGCGGCGGCGGCGGCGCGGTGCGGCGCGGGGCAGCGTGAGGGAGCCGCTCGGTAAGTCCCGGCGAGTCCCGCGCCCCGCCCCCCACTCACCCCCCCCCCCGCGGCCTCGCCGGAGACCCGCACGCCCAACTTCCAGGAGGGACCCGCGGGTGTCGGGGTCTCCGGGGTCCGCAGCCGGTGGGCGCCTGCAAGGCCGCGGGGGTCCCGCTTAGGCCCGGGCGGCGCCCAGGAACGCGGGTGGGCGCGGGCGGCCGGGCGGGGCCCCTCGCTGGCCCCAGGGGCCGGGCCGTGGCGCCCGGAGCCGGTAGCCGGTAGCCGCTCGAGCCGGTCCGGACCGCGGGCAGGGGCGCGAGGGGAAGCGGCTCCCGCGATCCCGCCCCCCGGCCCGGCCCGGCCCGGCCTCCGCGCCGTTAGGGTCTCCCGCCCGACCCGAGCGGGGTGCAGCGCCCGACAGCGCCGCTGGCCGGACGAGCCCCTGGCCCCGGATCCGGCGCGGGCTGTGGAGGAGAAGCTGCGCTCGCGCTCCGAGCAGTCGGGGAGCGCTCCCGGCGGGCGGCCCGGGTCCGGGGCGCTGTCAGGTGGATGGGGTGTCCCAGGGCCTGCGCCTTTTCCTCCCCGTCTCACTTCACAAGGAATACGCATCCGAGGGATTCGGGGTGCGGCTTGGAAGATGGGACAATGTTGGGGCGGTGGCAGCCAGAAATGTTCTGCCAGGATAAAATAAAAATAGGCTCCGTAGTGTAAGCTGAGCGGTGACGGGCTGACCAGGTAAAACTTTAGGGAAACGATTCCTCATGTCAGGTAGTTTGAGAATTTAAAATGACAAGATCGAGACATCCAGCAAAGCAAAAATGCATGAAGGTCTTTGGAAATTCTACGAAGGCGGTGTTTCTTAAGAGCTGGTTCCCGTGTAAGTGGGAGTTTGGTAAATTCCTCTGGCTTCCATAAGGCTCTGTGGGTTTGGGTTTAATCATTCACCTTGGTATTCGCTGGCTAATTCCTAGTCACCGGCTGAATGTGCTTCCTGGACGTCTCCCTGTTGCTCTGGTTGGACACCAGGCTGCAAACTTTCCCTTGGGCTGCCTTGGCAAGCAAATATTTGTGGAAGAAAGGCCTCTAATCTATTAGGCCTTCCTCCTGAAAAATTTCACCCTGCACTGCAAAGAGTAGAAGGTCAGGCCCTTGGCAGGCCCAGGAGATTTGGGGGACAGGGTGGGTGGAGGAAGCCTGTTGGGGGTGTGCGTCTCCTCGCCCTTGGAAAGAATGCCAGAGTGCCACATGCGGTGAGGGCTGTCTGCTGACTCCTGTGAGAGTTCGGGGTTCCAGGGGCCTGTGGGGTGCTGTCAGTAGCTGCAAACGTAGCTGGTGCTCAGGGATGGGTAAGGAGAGCAGTGTCCAGCTTTTCACCCAAAGGCAGTATGAAATGATTCTTAACATGCAGTGTTAAGGCAAATCCCTTCTTTGTCGCCAGTAGAGCAAGCCCAGGAGCCGGTGGCTTCCCCAAGCCCTCCTTGTCCTTGCTGGGAGAGCCCTCTAGTCTGGAAGAACGGTAAACACAATCATGGTAGGAGGCCAGAGTTCCCCTCCTAATGAGCTTGGCGAGACTCTACCATGATTAATCTAGAGTTTAGAACACAGCGCTGGCTTGAAACGATTGTCCTGTGCTGGCCTGTATTCTGATAAGCAGTGACTCTGTCTCTGAACTCCTCTAGGCCTGTTATTAAGCCCCCGGCTGCATTTTCCTCTGGTTCTCAGCAGATGTTTTTTACCTTTCGGGAGGGAAGGGTTATCTGCCTCTTGGAAGCCTTGTTAACTGGGCTTTGCTCCAGAGGTCTCTGGCTTGTGGAATGCAGAGGGACAGGCACTTGCTATTCCAGAGCCCAGGAAAGGTGCATCAGTCTGGCAGTGCTTCGCTAAGCCCTTTGAACACTAGTGCTGTAAAAGTACAGGAGTCTCCCCAGACCACAACCTCAGCCACCGTGATTTGAATTTGAGATGTCTTATTTTAAATTTATTCATGACTTTTCATATCCAAATGTATTTTTCAAAACTTTCTGTAGATCATATGCTTAGGAACAGCCTGGCCAAACTGGCAAAGACTTATTATCGGTCCACTAACTACCTTTAGAGTTTTCTGCTATTAGTTATCTCTGTATAGCTTACCTAAAAAAGCGGTTTCTTCAGCGTGCAAATGAAAGAACTTAGATGACCTTATGAACAGGCACCAAGGTGAATTTCAAAGAGGAAAGAGTGAAAGTAACTATATATTGAAAGAATAGTTGGCGGCATAGAAACCAAGTGTTGCTGCTAGTTATCTCTTGGCCCAATGGGGTTATTAGGAACTTTTTTCTGCTTTTTTTAAGTACTGAATTTTGTAGTGTTTACTTTTGAAATAATTTTATATGACTTATAGTTAGAAAATAAATAAAAATGGAAAAAATTACATGAAATAATGTGAACTCCAACATCTTCATAAAACCTTGGCTCTTTTATCCTAAAGCAATTTTAAAACAAAGAACAAAATTAGTATGTTAGAAGTTTAACAGAATATTTCAGAAATCTTTATGTGGGGAACTTGATATACAGGATGATAACAGAATAAATTTCTAACCTGTTAGAAGTTTTAGCTATTTTTCTAAATAGCCTCAGATTCCAAAGGGTTTCTTAATGACTTAAAACCTTTCAGAAATGTTAATGAGGTACTTAGGGTCTTATAAAAGTGTGTGTGGGGATAACCAAAGCACTAATTGTGTGACACAGAATTTAAAGGTGAAAGAAAAAAACAAAAGAGGTGTGTGTGTGTTTCTCTCTGTATGTGTGTGTGTGTTTTCAGGCTAGTTGTGGAAAGTCAAGAACAGAAGAGATAATATTTATTTAAAGATTGACTGCGTGATATTTACTATTTGCCTCTTATTTCCCCTTTTCTCTCTTTAAACCACTGCCTTAACACTAACCTGACCGGCAAGATTAATGGTCAAGATCCTTCTGATCTTAGATCCAAGTTTTCCACCTCATTGTTTTCTTTTTGTCCTTCTAAAATGATTGCTTCACCGATTAAATATCCTTCTTATGCCTTATGAGATCTCAGCAAGTGGAGGGCATGGCAGAGCTGGTCATTGACTATGTACAACACTTGGTGAAGACTCATCCCAGAACTTAGTGCGGAACCATGCCGTTGTTTATTGAACAATTAAGACTGGAAAGGGAAATGGAAAGCCTATTGTTCATAATAAAATAGATGATTCTACTGTTAAAAAACAAGCTGTAGGGCCGGGGATTTAGCTCAGTGGTTTCACCGCCTGCTGCGCAAGCGTAAGGACCCGAGTTCGATCCCCGGTACCAAAAAAAAAAAACCAAGCTGTAGAAAGCATTAAAAAATTGCTGTATCAGTTAGCAACATGGTCCACTCTGGTTTGTTTTATGTCTTGGCTATATACCTCTTGTTTAAATAAACTACTTTGTTATATATTAATCATAACATTGGACCTACAACTTGTCATTTGAAGAAATATTTACACTGAATGGCCAACAATTTGAGGGACCAATTACATATTAAGTATGGAATGTCAGTAAGTAAACTGAAAACTTGGAGGTTTTAAAAGGAGTGATAGTGTAATCAAGACCTTTAGAACCCAGACTACAGTCCTGTGGTAGCTTCCTTGTCAGGCATGGACACTAGGCTTCCCAGAAACAAGGCAGTCTCCATGGCTCAGGTGCCCTGCAGCAGAACTTGCTGTAATTTGCTTCTCATTTATTCTCTTCTCCAGTGTTTCTGTGATGGTCATTGAATCTTCCAAGTATGTAATATATTTTCAAAGACACATTTTCGTAATCCTACCAAAGCACCTCTTCATTTTCAGAAAGGTTTTTTTTGGCTAGAACATAAATTAAAAATTAATAAAAAAAAGAGACAAAGACCCATTCATTTGTCAGATTATTGAAGCCTTTAAAAAAGCAGTATTTGTTGTTGTTGAGGGCATAGTTAAGTATATTATGAACTGCATTTTTATTATTTGTTAACAATAGAGATATTGTTCAGTTACAGTGATAAGTCACAACTTAGTATACTAAGTTATGAGTGATGATGACTAATGACATAATTGATGAGTGATAAATACTATTGTTATATTAATAGAAGTTAAGTTGCTATTAATTGTAATGCATATATATTAAGTTATATATACTTAAGCTAATATTAAGGATATGAAGTTAAGGCTAAGATGCTCAGTATATAAAATTGCCAGTATTTGACCATTTTTGACCTGCAAAATTATAGTTTCATATGGTTTAACCTAATACACTTTGTGACAGAACATCATAAAATACTGCACAGTTAAAAGTATAAATAGGGACTTAAAAACAAAACCTTGGAGTCCAGTAACACTGTTGATATTTTGGCTTGTTTCCTTTTGGTGTTATTCCTCTCCTGTGTGTGTGTGTATATGATATGCCTGTAACTGGGAGCACACCGGTCTAGGGTTTCATACCCGACTCCGTTATTTAAAATGGCAGCCCGGACATTTCCTTGTGCTTCTCGATATTTGGAAGCACAGCATGAGACCTGGGTGCACATAGTGTAGCTCACCATGTGGGTTTACTGCAGCAGAATCTCTTTCACTACCCATTCAGCAGACATTTAGTTCAATATTCTGTCAAAAATGAAACTGAGGTGAATTTCCTTGTATGTGTGTGTGTGTGTCTAATTATTTTGTTAAGATGAACCCTAGGAAATGAGGTTATGACTGTAGGGTTTCAGATGTCTAAGATTTTACTGTTCACTCCCCAACCACTTTCAGAGGGGAAAGGCCCGTCTGCACAGAGCCCTCACATCTACCGCGTGGGTCACCATGACCTCACCAGCAGGGAGCACTGCTTTTTAGAAGCCTCAGTAATTAATCTGCTGGGTGAATAATGGCATTTTGGTTTAATTTTATTTGTCTGATTGCAGGAGAGAGTGAACACTTTTTCCATATTTTTAATTGGGTACATGTCTTAATTTTCAGTTCACATTCTAAGCAGATTTTTTAAAAAAACAGCTCTGGTTGATGTAATGAGTTTGTTAATATTTTTTTTCCTTTCACCACCCTGAGGAGCCTTAAACTGTGTGTAGGAGAATAAGAGCGTTCTTTTTATAAATGGAAAGGGAGGGGACCGCGGTGTCTTTTTAGATGGCATTCACTTGCAGCTCTCCACCTAGGCTCCAGAACGTGTGTCACTGCAGTAATTCCTCCCACATAGTAACATCGGCGGGGAAGGTGGTGACTGGGTCTGCTCTGTCTTTGTATTCTGCAGCGGAGCCGGTGTCTCGTGTGTCCAGTGCGAGACAAGCGCCTCGGTGAGTCGAGGCTGGAGTCGGTGTGCAGCACCCTCGCTGGTAGGAGCGCTGCTGGGTGGCGCCTGCCCGGGCCGCCTCCTGTCCGTGTGTGCCCATTCTCCTGGGTGCTCCTGGGGGGCTCTGCGGGGTGCCAGTGAGACCAAGGTCACAGGCTAAAACCCGTTGTACTGCTTCTCCCCTTGAAAATGACTTAGTGCCCCTTCTTTTTCTTATCCCCTTTGCCACTTCTAATTGCTCAGTCCTCACTTCCATCTCTGTCACCTTAGTCCTCCCTTTCCCACCAGGATACCACAGAACGTTTTCCTTGCCTGGACCCATTTGTGGTTTCCTATTACCCACTCAAAAAGTCTCAGTTCTATCAATGTTGAAGCCAAGGCTTGCTGTTTCTATATAGATTTTTTTTCCTTTAGTTCATGCACCAGGTTCTGTAATAGCTCCATGTCACTTAGGAAGGACTAAATGCCCAAGATGGCCCTAGAGTCTTGTGAAGGTCACGAGCTGCCCAGTGGTGTATTTGTGAGCACATCACTTGCTCAGCATTTAGATATGAACACTAGCGTTGCCATCAAGGCATAGTCAAGGCAGGGATTCACCTGTGCGTGGGTGTGCATGTGTGTGAGAAGAGTCATGTACAAGAGGCATCCTCACTGCAAGGACTAGAAGAATTTTTTCATCTTAAATGTAGTTTTTAAGTGTAATGTCACCATGTCTTCTGTATTTTCTTATTTATATTTATGCATTATTTGGGTAGATTGAGAAAGTTGTTGATTGTAAGGAAGGGAACATAAATGGCGAGCTGAAAACACCAGTAGTGGCGTGGATATCAAAGCTAGGCAGATCTGGTTTCAGCCCTCGGATTTCAGCTGCTTGGTGTCTGTAGCCTCAGCCTCTGGGTCGGAGCATCCTCCCCGGCAGTGTGCTGTTGGCAGTGCACGTCTGCACTGGAGAATTTGCTGGGAATGAGAGGTGAATTGGAGTGTGCCATGTAACTAGTGAGAGCGTGGGGCACCTGCCAGGTGCTCGTGGGTGGGCGATGGCCTCTCCTTTCATGTGTCCTGTGATTGTGGCTACAGAAAACAGGTTTTCCTCATAGTTCATAGCCTGTGTTTATGGGGGTCATGGGGCAAGGGGTGCCGAGAAAATTTGCATGAATTGAGAGATTCTTGGTGGACTTGTGCGCCTACTAGAGAGCATGTCAGGCAATTTACAGAGGTCACAAGCATTTCCAAAGGGGTCAACGATAGCAGTTTACAAACCTGATCATTTGCCATTTTAGGTGTGCACGTACCTTTCTGAGATGTGAAATGTGCGGTTACAGTCAGGGAGGCAGTTTAGGGTTGTGCCAAATTTTGTTGTGCATTTGCCTTCACAGCAGTTCTCTGAGTGGATGTGTGGGTCAGAGAATTAAGTGCTGTTGACTTAAAATGCTGGCATTGAAGAAAAGCTTGAAAGGGTCCATCTTTCCAGTCCAGCAGGCCCAGGCGCCCAGTCCCCTGCCTCGGCACTGGTGAGGGGAGCCCGCGTGGCGTGAGGATCGGGCAGAGGGAGGGTGGCCGTGTCCCGTGGGTGTGCTTGGCAGTCACAGGTCACTGCTAGAGCCCGCCCAGCCCGTGGGCCTGCGCCCTCCACTCAGCTGCTGTCCTGAGCGCTGAAGCGCAGGCATTTGGTCTGCCGTGCTGACTCCGTGCATGCGAGCTGCTGGCCTCTGAGAGGAGAAAGAGGAGTTTCCATCCATCGCAGCACTCTTGCCCCCAGACCGCAGGGTCGGTTTAGGGCCTCTTCACGGCTGGATCTTCCTGGGCAGTGTTTGCGGCTTGGTGTGGGTTGTCACGCCGCTTAAGATTTTGCTGAACAAACTGCAGACACTTGGCCTGATCGGAGACTTGCCTCACCCAGGTCAGCAGCCCGCGTGCGACTTTGGGAGAGCTGCTTCTTCGTCACCACTCTGGCAGATGGGCTGCAGTGCAGCCAGCCCTGGGCACACAGCCAGGTTTGGGGGCCCCGGCCTCACCGTCCACGATTTGGGGTTAACTGGGCTGGTCGCAGGAGCCATGGTCCGTCGCATGTAAAAGGCAGCTTCTCCAATGAAATCCTGTGTCCGAGCCCTTCCCTCGCTGGGTGTTGGTACCCAGAGCACCCTGCGCTGGGCACAGGCACGCAGCCTGGCAGTCCCTGCTGGCCGAGCCCAGCTTCTTGGTCCTCCCTTTGCTGAGCTCCCTGGGTCGGGCCGAGGGAGCACATGGAGTGGTGGGGTGGCCGTGGCCGCTGGGCCTCCCCGAGACCGCGCCCGGAGGAAGGGCAGGTGCTGCAGCGCCCCGGGCCTTTCCTGCCCCTGTGATTGGCTGTGCCAGGCAGGGTGCACTCAGGGCCCCGAGAGCCGCGCCGACAGGAAGCACATGGTCTTCCTCGCACCTGCGGGCCAGCAGGCGTTTCCTGGCCATTGTTCGCAGTGGCCAGTGACTGTTTCCAGCCGCCAGGGCTGTGGGGCTGAGGAGCTGAGCTGGCCCGGCTCCCTGATCCGCCCAGCTTCTGTGTGCAGCCAGCTTCCATGGCTGGGGGGTGTGTGACGGGTCTGTGGCCCGCAGGGGCCACTCCGGCTGTGCTCCTGTGCGGACTTCTGTCCACTTCCACCACCCGTGTGCCTTCGGAAAGATTACACTGGGGCAGGCTGCTGTTGGTGTGGCTGCTGAGAGGCATTTGGGGTGGGCCCCTCGGCAGAGAAGTATGAATCTCGTTCCCAGATGACCGGGAAGAAATTTACTTCTGCAAGTATCGTGTGCAGCTGGGTATGTTGGCATGCACCTGTGATCCCAGCACACTGGGGGACTGAGGCAAGAGGGTCGTGAGTTCCGCTTCATCCTGGCAGTTTAGCAATGTAACAAGACCCTGTCTCGAAATAGAAATCAAAAGAGCCGAGGATGCAGCTCAGCACGATGGCCCTAGGTTCAGTCCCCAGTACTGGGAAAAAATAAAGATTCGCGTGAAAAGGAGAATTTTCAGAGTGTGTTGTAGGTCTCACGTGCACACTTGATTGGTGTGTCGTTTGGTCACTGGGAGCCTAGAGACTAAAAACCCATTTCCAGCTGCCAGCTAACCACTCAGGGAGTGCCCGGCAGCCCCTTTGACTGCTTCCACGCAAGCCCATTGTGGCTGTGCACTGGGTAACACTCTTGCTCCTTCGTGCAGGGCAAGAGTTGTGTGTGTGAGACAGAAGCAGGGGTTGTAACAGGCTGACTGCACATTGGTAGCTTCTCTTTTTAGAAACATAAAACAGCAGTCACAGCTTGCACGCCTGTGTTTATGCCGTTCTCGCCCCTCCAGCCTGATGATTTTAGATGGGGAGGCAAGAGGCGGGTGGGCAGGGTTGGACGTTCCTTTGCTTAAATACTGTTCTGACCAGATGTGGTGCATGCCTGTAAGCTCAGCACTCTGGGAAGCTGAGGCCTGCACATTTGAGGCCAGCTTGGACAACTGAGTGAGACCCTATCTCCTAATAAAAAAGGGCTGGGACACAGCTCCGTTAGCAGAGCACTCCTGGATTCAAGCCCTTGCACTGAGAAACAAAAAGCAAGAACCACTACTCAGCATTCTTGTTCAAGAGGCAGCTGTTCTTGGGGTGATCCTCTGCCATGTCTCTGTGTCGCGCTGCCCCACAAGCACTTGGCAGGGTGTTGGGCGCTGGGAGATCGCCACCTTCACCTTTCGGGGTCTGCCTGGGGAGGGTAGGGGCCACTGCAGCTTTGCAGGGACGACGGTCACCCAGAGCTCTCTCCTGTCCCCCTAGTGATGGGTCACGCCACCACAGCGGTGCCAGCAGGCAAGCGATGGTGAAGCCAGCACACCATGTACAGTGTGGAAGACCTGCTGATCTCTCATGGGTACAAACCAGCCCGAGACCTCCCAGGGCAACGTGGGGCAAAGGCTGATGGGCACCCACAGGCGAAGACAAGGCCCAGAGGCAGCCAGGGCCTGCAGAACGGGTGTGAAGATGGCATTGCTGCCCTGGCTCCAAGCAGGCAGGCCCCGGGCCCAGGCCCTGTGAGTGCCCCCGAGGGCCACCAAGGTGTGCCAAGGCACCACGTGGAGCACCACAGGACGTCTGCTTCCAGAGCTCCAGAGGCGGGGTAAGCTTCCCTATTGCACCAGCAGGTGCTTTTGCCTTGGGACGTTGGCCCTGGGTTATGCATAAGGAAACTCTTCCACCTTTTTCTGTTTGGCTGGGGCCGGGGAGGGACCGAAGGGCCCGAGAGGAGGTGCTTCTTCTCGTGCGTCATGTGGAGTATCCCAGCCCCATACAGATCACAGTGCCACCACAGTGGGCCCTCAGGGACCCACACTGAGTGACAGGACACTCTGCTTCTCTTGACAACCTTCTGCTCTGTGTTTTCAGTGGGAATCTTTTAGAGTCTGGTAAAAGCTAGTTCATTTCCATTCGTGCAGTCATGGTACACTGGCTTTCTTCTAAATCCCTTTCACTGTTTTGCAGGCTACAGAGCATCGAGTGGGATCTGTCTCCCCTCCATTTGTGAAAAAGACGACCATCCTTCTATGGTCCTGACTCCACTGGCGTCCCAGCTGTCCCCTTGCATACACACTGGCCCGCCGTGGGGTCCCATTCCCACACAGCTGCCTCTGCGGCTGTTTCCTGATGGACAGAGGGGACTCTAGCAGCTGACCTCCGAGGCAGCATGGGAGAGCAGCCCTGAAACTCTCTTCTAAACAGTTTCAACCTTGAGGAAACATTTGTTCTCTCCTCATAAAACTGTGACTATCTTTAAAACTGCAGTAGGACCAGGATAGCTTGGGATAGGGAGCGTGTTACAGGGGCGGGACCTGGAAACCCCCAGGAGCGGGGGGCTAAGAGACAGAAACAGAAAAGGCAGTGAAAAAGTCCCTTGGGAATGAACTGGTCTTCCTGGCTTATAGATCACCTTCCCCGAGAAAGCTCCTTCCTTATTGGCTGACCGTTTTCGGGCATAATTGGGAGGGTTTTGTTTTGTTAGAGCATTCAACACCTTGGCTCCTGGGCGGGAGCAAAGGCAAGAGTGCCCCTTCCTGGCCTTGTGGGCTTGTATTGCCAAGTCTGAGCTGTCAAGAGGGACAGGGCTGCAGGGCCGTCCAGAGTGGAAAGTGCAGGAGCCGTGCCCTCCCCTTGCCTTTCAGAATCCTGCCACCCCGCTTTCTTGGGCCTCACTGTGCGCCCTGTGCCCACCGTGGCGTTTGGCAGCAGGCTCTCATCCAGAAGTTAGCTGGGGTAAGGCCGCCTTAGCTACCCTCAGACAAACTTGTGTTTGATTTGCTCCTCCCTTCTGTTCTCTCTAGTTTTGTGCTGAGTGTTTCTGTGTCTTTCAGCTTTGTACTGAGCACTTTTTTGTCTTTCAGCAAGGTGCTGAGTTTGTACCTTGGTCTTGTTTCTTTTGCATTTCCTGGAGAGCTTGTTAGTGCTGCGAGATGGTGGTTACTTAATATCTCACCACTGTGACAGGCGCTAAGAAGCAGAAGACTCCATGCCTAGTGAGGTGAGAGCAGTGCCGTGGCGCCCTGCACATGTGCTGTGTAGGTCATGCGAGCCCTCCGCACATGAGCCTGAATGGAGTTGGGTTTCGCAGTAAGGGACAGTAGGACCCCGTCAGGATCCTGAGTGGGCACTGTGCTCCCACGTCTTCCACACCCCGCTCGGGGCCTCTAGCCCTTGTGGGTAACAAGGTCCTAAGGACACGAGGGCCTCCAGCCAGTCCCGCAGGAGGGAGACACAGCCAGATCTGCGAGCCGTCTGTTTCTGTCGTGAGTGAGATGCTCAGATGGGCTTTGGACATCACTGGGGTGTTTTCACACAGATGCCCGAGTGCTCAGTAGTTTCGGCGTCTTCTCCGTGTCTCTGGAATTTGCTGATTAGCTTGCATGGTGGGCAGTAGCTTTTGGATTGAAGTTTGTTACATTGTTACATTGTTCAGCTGTCCATTTCCTGATGGGTACAAATGCCTGACATGCGCAGCTTCACAGAGGATAGGCTTATTTTGGCTCATGAGTTCAGAGGTTTTAGTCCATGTTCAGCTGGCTCCAAGGCAGAAGCATCCTGGTAGAAGGGCATGGCAGAGGAAGGCTGCTTACCTCATGGCAGCCAGGAAACAGACTACATCCTTCATGACACGGCCCTGGGGACCTAGTTCCTCCAGCCAGGCCCCACCTCCTAGCAGCCCCTTCAGCTGTGAACTCACTAGTGACCTGTTGACGAGGTCAGTGCCTTCAGGATCCAGTCACCTTCTAGGCCTCACCTCTGAAGGGCGCTGCAGTGGGGATCAAGCTTTCAGTACACAGGTCTTCGGGATGACATTTCGTGTTCCAGCTGCCTTGTAGGGCAGAAAGGTAAAGTCCATAGGAGGTGTGATTGAAATATATAGTGAATGTTTAAATTTTAAACATTTATTACGGTAAAAGACACATACTCCGTCTTCCTTTGAACACACCGATCCTCTCATTCTTTCTGCTTTCTGAAGCACTCCTGGAAGTCTTCTTTGGTGAGTGTCTTTCCAAGGTATAATCAAGAATATGGTGAATGCTGCTGCCGAGTACCATCAAACAGCAAGACAGGCTTATAAAGATATTATGGTGTGTCCTCATCCACCTTATCCCTGGATCTGGCATCTTGTGGCTTCTAGCTTTTCCCCAGAGTTAAACTGACCTGAAAGGTGCACATTTTGAATCAATTCAAGACATCCAGTCAGCCCCAACAACACAACCGAAGACGCTCACAAATGAGGATTTCCAGAACTGCTCAGAAAGTGGCAAGAATGATAGGATGTGTGTGTGTGTGTGGGGGGGGGTGTTATTTCTAGTGGTATTAACAGCAATATGTCTTTTACTATAATAAAATTTTTTAAAATGTACACATTCAAGCAAGGGATTTAGCTCAGTGGTTCCGCTGCCTGCCTCACGAGTGCAAGGACGCGAGTTCCTTCCCCAGTACCAAAAACAAAAAATACACATTCTTGTAGTTTTCGGTCATGCCTTGTACATATTTGCAAAACTAAGCCAGTGTCCAGAGGCTCAGCACAGGGCTTCCCGAGTTGGCCTGAAAAGACACTTTTCTCTTTAGTAGCCAATTGGTACATGAAAATAGGAGACCACCAGAAAGATAGGCATGGAAGAAAATTATCTTTCTCCATCAGAAAAAAAAAGTGCTTTGGGAGAAAACAAAAAGGTACCAATAGTTACGGCTTTAAAAATGTAGAAAGACAAACCCACCAGACCACGGCTTATGTGAATTCTGAATCTGAATGCCTGAGTGGCACACTGCCAGTGCCCAGCCCTTGGTCCCTTAACAAGAGCGCCTGCAGTCCTGCTGCCTGTCCTGTCGGCCTGGTGGCCGCTGCTGGGCTGGTCTCCAGGACTGGAGGGCACATGGGGCCCAGGGTGGCTCTGTCCAGCTCCAAGCCATCGAGATCATGGGCCACACCTCAGGCTCATCCTCAGCACCCCACTAGTGTTCTGGGAAGGGTGGAAGTCAAGCTGGTTTGTTTTATTCTGGCAGGAGGTGGAGACATCAGCGTGTAGGTCATGATTTTGCGGTGCGGGGGTTCAAAGGCAGGGCCTTCCATGTGCTAGGTGAGCCTTCTGCCGGGGAGCTCTAGCCCAGCCCAGTGTCGCATTTTTCTAGCTGAAGAACTTGGAGCTGTTGTCTGGGCTCATTGGGATGGAATAGAGCCAGCCCACCTAAGTGGAGCCCTGGCTGCCAGTCACCCAGCAGTGCCACCCTGCAGCCATGCTGGGCCTGGCCTGGCCAGCCCCTTCCCGCCAGCTGAGGAGAAAATGCATGCCACCCATGTACAGGACGCGTAACAGGGAGGCACAGTGCTGCTCTTCTGTGGCTGCTGTAAGGCTGAACAGTGGAGGGCAGCAGTGTCCTCAACCTGGGGCTGCTTGGTGTTTTCACTATAGTTTGACAGAGTGCTGCTGAGACCCAGGATGAGGCAAGAGAGGCAGCTCTTAGGTGGAGGGTGGCGAAGGGCTGTGCCAACTGCTTAAACGCTTACATCGACATGTGGCAGGGCTGAGAGTCCACTTTTATTTGTTGGCCCAAATTATTGATTACAGAGAACGTACTTCCTGTTGCCACAGTGTGGGACCACCCTTCTCAGGGTCTCTGCCCCACTCCAGGGCTGCGCTGGCTGCGTGGCCTGCCGTCAGCCCGGTCTGAGCAGGCCTCCTTCGGGCTCACCAGCCACCCTTTCCTGTGCCTGCCGTGTGGCCACCTGGGTCCTCGTGTGCGCCCTGCTCCTTCTCCACTCCCTCTCCCCTTGGAAGCCCCTCCTCATCGGTTCATCTCCTCAGTTCCTTCCTTGGAAATTACTCTGTCCTGTGCATTCTTCCAGCACGTTCTATCGGCCTTGGCCTCAGGGATCCTCTGCTTCCTGCAGGCTGATAACATATCTAATTCATCTCTGATGTGGCTAATTCCTATTTTAAAGTTTTGCATTTAGTAAACATTCATTCCTTAAGTAAATTCACTAGGCCTAGGCATTGTGTAAGCGCTGAGTGTCCAGAGCAGCAGGCTCCCTGGGCCAGGAGGTGTAGATGTGTGCAGTGACTCTGGGAGGCTGTGGGGAAGGTCGGATCTGGAAGAGGAGAAGCACTGGTCTCCTTGACGGTGTCTGTTTCAATTTTGAGATAGAGTCCGTGGTGTCGGACGGCCAGTGGGGCCTTCTGCTTGGTGAGGGTGACCCCTCCAGCCGGTGGGGAAGGACTGGGGTGGACAGACATGGAAGCTGGGGCTTCGGCCATACCAGGGCTGTGCTGAGGTTGGCTTCCAGGCCAGGGATGGTAAGTCCCTTGCTTCACAGACAGTGGGTCTCCGTGCAGACCTCCTCCTGAGTGGCCTCAGCTCACGCACTGTGCATGGAAGTCACTTGGTGGTACAGAAGCTTGCTGGCAGACACAGGCACGTGTGCACATACACAGTCGTCAAGGGGAAGCTGCCCAGCCACTGTGTATTATCTGGGTGCACAGGAAACAGCACATTTCAGATGCAGGTAGCCATCACTGAGGAATAGTGAGCTGTCATTAAAATATGTAGAAGGCTTGTCAGGCATTCACAGTTTCCTTGAGGTGTTTCCTGTGAAATGCCAGAATCGGAGGAAGCTGTAAAATAACTTACACAACAGAGGTTTGGATGTGAAAGTCACACCACAACAGGCTCTTTGCTGGGCCCCAGGAACTCTGCTAAAAAGGTTCTGTTCCTCCACCATGAGGGTGACTTGTAATTATCTCCTGTCATCGGCAGCAGTTGTGACTAATTAGAGGCTGAGCCAAGTGGGAGAGTCTGATGTGGTGGCTTGGGGCCCTCATCTTGGGAGGTTTGTATCTGATCAGTAAACATCTATCCCAGACAGCGCTACTGGATATGGTAAACAGTGGATCTTCGGGCCTTTTAAAGCTTCTCTCAAATCATATCCTGCTTAAAATGGTTTTCCCAAAAAGGAAAGCTCCAAGTTTAACATCTGTTTTTGTGTATCTCTTTCTCTGCAGAATGATAACCCCACATATTATTTGTCTTTTATCCCGACTGGCAGCCGGTTATCTTGGGCTCTCTGAGCAGGGAAAGTTTGGATTCCTGAGCTGCGTGCTCACGGGCACCAGGAGGACTCAGCTCTCCTTTGCCGTCTCTTTGGAAACCTTTCCTCCAGGCACTTTGTCTTGCGCAGAAGCAGCGTGACGGTCCAGAAGTGCCTGGGTCCTGGTCTGCTCTGGCCCGGACACTCGCACCGCTTTCCCTCAGCAGCTTTTCCCACCCAGAAGCAGACTTTCAGAAGCACCATGAAGAGCTGGCACAGCTGCTGAGGGCCTTGTGCACGGGCAGCCAGGCCATCCCACGAGGAGCACGTCCGTGGGGCATCCTTCCTTAGCCAGCGTGCTGGATAGGTTTGAGGGCTCGGGCACCCACAGAGAGGCCCTGGGACACAGGGACAGCACAGGGGCTCAGCAGGCCCCATCGTCTGCTTTTGGGATGACCACTGCTCTGAGTTCCTGATGAAGGACAAGGAGCCTGGACCAGAGCGCGTTGGACATCTGCTGTGCCCCAGCTGTGGAATCTGAGGGCTGTGAGGCGGCTGCCTCGGTGCAGTGACGCGAGGTGGACGGGAGGCTCTCTCTGGATCCTTGGTGGCTGCCTTCCCTCCCTGGCATGGCTTTCACAGAGCAGTGGGTCAGAGAACAGCCCATAAATACGCATCGAGTGAGTGAGTGAAAGTGAGGTGGGTGGTGGGAATATAAGCAGGAAGTAGAAACTCGGGGCTTTTTCATGTCTGCAGTGACACTGGACGGACTACACTAGGAAAGGGAGTTTATCTTGGTAAAACAGCCTCGTCCACATATTAGAAAGAACATGTGAAAACACTGAAACAGTCGGCCTTATGCATTAGATTTACATGGAAACAAATGGATTAGAGATTGCTCTTCCTGTTTTGTTTTAATAAGCTTAGTATTGGTTTGTTCTGCATCACCACTGTGGAAATGGGTGTAGCTTCTTCCTTAGAGACCAGCCTTCCCTGAGATGGGCAGCATCTTGTTATGACACGCCACTCTATCATCATCTCCTGTTATTGTCAAGGCCTATGGGTTATGATTTGGACACTAAGATAATACTGATCTAAAATAATCACCCCTTAAGACGATCTCTCAGCTCTTCTCTCTTGCCTTTGTGTTCACTTGTGCCTCTTTCCATGAGTGACTCAAGGAAAAAGGACTTCAGTATTACCTATCCACTAATAATTCATCTTAATTGGGTTAATAGCAATAATAGCTAAAAACAAGAGTTTTAGAAATACATCAGTACCAAAAAAAATACATTAGTTCCTGCGCTAAGCATTTTAAATGTATTATCTCAGTCCCTTGTTGCCAACTCCAAAATGCAGTATACTTTCCATTGTCTCTGTACAGGTGAGGGGCAGAGGCAGAGAGAGGTTAAGGCTGTTACAGAAGGCAAACAGTCAGGAGGTGCTTGTCCTAGTTATGTTCTCATTCCTGGGACCAGATGCCCAACCCCTGAGAGTCAAAGGAGGCGAGTTTTATTTGGCTCAGACTTTGTGGAGGTTTTAGTCCACAGTCAGCTGGTTCCAAGGCAAGGTGGCGTGGCAGAGGAGAAACAGTTGACTACATGGTGGTGAGCAGCAGAGCAGGAATCAAGGGAGGAGGAGAGTCACAGAATCCTTCCAGGCCACACCCATAGCAACCCACCTCTTCCTACCAGGCTTCATCTGCCAACATCACACCCAGCTGTAAACCGTCAGTGGACCGATCCAGTGACAAGTATCACACACCCATGATCCAGTCACCTCCCCAAATCCCCACCTATAGGTGCATGAGGCCTTGGGAGGGCATCTAGATATAAACCACAGCAGCACTAGTATTGGCATTTAAGCCCATGCCGTCCCTTCATTGTCTGGGCAACACTCACACTGGTGCTGCTCCCTGTAGGTGTGATGAGAAACCAAAGCTAGTGGATGATCCTGTAGCCTTTGCAGGTGCCCCAGCCTTGGCTGCTGTGTGGACCTGGAACAGTCCTCTTTGGGGGTTGGCTGCGGGCTCACTGGGCTCCTGGGCTTGCGGCAGATGTGTTCTTGTTCCATTTCCCTCCGTCTGGATGCTTCCTTCCTGAAGGTAGCAAGCAAGTCAGGAGATAATTAGTAATCTGCATTGAATGTAGGAGCAGCTACCAGGCATGTGGATGCAAAGGGCCACGTCTCAAGGGAAATGGTATCTGCCTCTACTTTTATTGCCAGGGTTTACCTGGTAGCTCAGGTGAGGAACTACCTCTCGTACAGAGCAGACACCTGTAGGTGGTTTTCGCATGGGCTCAGCGATACCCGCCCATCCCGAGGAACAGGGTGACCAACCATTGGCATCTTGGTATGGATAGAAATGTTGGTGCCTGTGCTTGTGTAGAGGCTGCTTCTGGAATACGGAGGACCCAGAGTGTCACCCTACCTTCAGACTCAGTCACCATCACTGTGTCTGTGGCATTTCAGTCAGTAGAACAAGTAGCCTGACTTTCTGACTGACCTCAGGCTGAGGTGGGCATCTGAAACGGGCCTTCCTCTCTGAGAGGGGCACCCAGAGTAGGGTGTTGCTGTGACGTGCAGGTGGAGGCTCAGCCCTCTCCATCTGAGCAACTGGGCCCACAGTCTGGGCCACCCAGCGGCCATCCAGGTCTCCCCTGCCTGCTCTCCATAGGGTTGCTTTTGTTCCTCCACTTGGGTTCCTACCCCTCCCTCTTGCTTCTCTCTTCTTTCTCTTTTTGCATAGATTTGTCTGGTCCATGTGGAGGAGAATTAACTTTACAAGTACCCTCTTCAGGGCTGGGATACAGCTCAGTGGTGGAGCGCTTGGCTTGCCTAGCATGCCAGAGGCTCTGTGGGTTTGATCCCCAACATTGAAAAAAACCCCAAAACAAAACAAAAGAGGAAGACAAAAGAGAAAAGGAAAGAAGAGAGGGAGAAAGGAAGGAGAGAAGGAAATAGGGAGGGAGGAAGGGAAGAAAGGAAGAGAGAGGGAGGGAAATTCCCTCTTGGGTGAGTGTTGCTTCCAGCCCCTGATTTTGTTATATACATTGAAAAGATGTAAAAAGATTTAAAGATTTAGTATCCTGTATCCAAAATACTTGGGGCCAACAAGTGTTTCTGCTTTCAAGGTTGATTTTTTGAGGCGAGTCCCCATGGGTATTACTAGTTGAATATCCTAAACATCCTTAATCCAAAGTTCTCTCAAGAACTTCAGACTTTGCCACATTTTGGAATTTTCAGATTAGGGATACTCAACCTATTGTACTAGAAATATTATTACAGTTTCTGAAGTGGGTCAGTCTTGCATGTCAGCCTCACCTGTGAATTGCTAATTCAGAACACAGTAAACACAAGCAGCAGCCTGCTGAGTAGAGTCTCTGACTGCCTTGCATGTCTAGAGGTCCTCACTGCAGCTGGAGAACTCAAAAGCCCTAGCACCAAGATGATTCAGAAAACTGCTAGTATCCACAGGAGCAGTTCTGGTCCACTTCTCACTATCAGTTTTTAAAATACCATGGCCCTGGTAGAGGAGTTGGCACTACAGGCTGGATAGCTTCCAAATGCCTTTCCCCTGTTAGGAGCTGATTTCAGAGGAACCCAGACCAAGCTCAGGAGTTGGAGGCCCACATGGCTGAGTCAGGGGCGGTCACCCAGGCATGCCAGCAGGGGCTTTTCCCAGTGACCGCTGTGCCCTCGTTCAGATGTCTACATTTAGTGTCTATTCTGGGTCCAAAATGCATTTCACCTTCTCTTCCACACCCATGATCAAGTTTGTGTATTTTTTAACCAAAAAATAACCTCCTACCTGGTGCTTTATCTCAGCTAATCTACACTGTTGTCATCTGCAGTCGTTTACTGGGAGAAGCAGGTGTCATAGTGCGTTAGCAGTCTGAGCCAGTGTTTATGAATTTTCTAGTTAAAACTCTGCCCGTGCAGCCTATAACTTGTGCTCCAATCAAATAGTGATGTTCCTCCATTATGTTTTCTGAGCAGCTTCAGCTTTTCTGACTGATCTTTAATTTATGCTAACCTCTCCATGTCTGTCTTAATCTTCTCTTGACCTCCCGTTTCCCCTTTCCAAAATTAGCCTGCTTGCTGCCCTGTGTCAGACGTTATGTGCATGGTGTGGTCTACTGAATATCTCACAGCGTGCTGAAAGGTACAGTTGCGGGCTTCCTGGCCAGAGGAGCTGCCCGAGCACATTCTGTAGGAAAGATGGCTGAGCCCACACACAAGTTGGTAAGCGCCTCACCCTGTAGCCAGTGAACATGAGTCACCCTACGGAGATGCCCACGGCTCTTTCTGCCATGCTGGTCTGGAGAAGAAAACTCCAGGGTGGAGGCTGAGTTACCTACTCTGCTGTGCAACTGGATTGAAACAGCTGATCTCTCTGGAAGCAGGTGGGCTCTGAAAGAACAGGCTGGGGCTCAGTCCTGAGTGCCCACCAGTCCAGAAGGTGACGTGAGAGTTTGAAGGTGACTGGAAGTAGCAGCAGGCACCTGCTAGACTGCAGACCTGGAGGCCAGGATGGAAGTGTCACACCGGGACGTGCAGGACTCTCGAGAGGCCTCCCTGCCTCCCACACTGACTGCACCTTGGGCACTGCCTGTCAGGGGCCAGGGCTGGGACTGTGTCTGTGGGGAAGCTGGGTGGCCTCGCTCCCGTGGGACCCCCAGTGCAGGCCAGCAGCATTCAGCCCCAGGCCCTGGTCCCTGCTCCCTGGCACAGGTCTAGGCTGTGCTGTGCAGATGTCCTGTGGGGTGGCTCACGGAACCCTGGGATCTGCCAAGAAGGGAGTCTTGCTAGACATCATTCTCAGTACCAGAACTTTACTTTCTACAGGAAGAAGGGCAGGCGAGTGTGGTTCACTGGCAGAGCACGTGCCTGTGTGCACGAGGACCTGGGCTTGGACCCTGCTGCTGCAAAAAGTAAATCAAAGGACGGCAGTACTTTGTACTGCGCTTGGAGGGATCGTGTGCTCTAACCGATTTCTCCCGATTTTCCCCTTAATCAGCTCTCGACACTCACAGATGGATTTGCTAGTTTTCCTTTAGACCAATTGTTTCTCACATGTCCGTGTTTCGCATGCGGTACTTGCAGACTTTTTTATCAGTTACTTTGTTGGCCCCACTGCTCCTTTCTGTGGCGAGATGTGGAGCCTTCCCAAGTGTAACCTCTGCTTGTCCCTGTCCCTTTCTCCCGGGAGTTCCGGGTAAAGACCCTGCCTGTCCCGTCAAGCTTGTTGGCAGTTTACCTGGGCTCTCACATTCCACTCACTGCCTTCGCTTTTTCCCACCCTGGACCATTGTGTTCAGCATGTGTATGAAAAGAGCCCCACTGTTAACTGTTTTCTAGATGTAAGTCATTAGTTTCATTTTTTAAAACAAAAACTTTGATCTCGCCTTTTTTTCTCAGAGGTATTAGAAGACATGTTGTTGTCTTTGAAGCCAGGTGAGTCAGTTAGCACGTATTTTATATGCCAAAGGCATCCTGACCCAAGCTAATGGTGCACACAGCTAACCTGCCGAGGGAAGGGTTTACCAGAGTCCCCACATGTGGGGTCCACACGTGCCTGCCAGAGCCTGGCTCAGGCTGGGTTCAAAATGGATGTTTGTTACATAAATGCTTTCTAGTTTTCTGGGTCATATGGGCCGTGTTTTAAAATAGATTATTTTAAATTTCCCCAGTAACCTGTGTTTCCATAAATTGAGGGTCTGGTACATCGTGCAACACCCACAGTGCTCAGCCATTCTGATTAGTTTTGGCAAAGTTAAGGTGGGAGCATTTTTTGCGGGAAAGAAAACTGACCCCTTTCCATCTGCAGGGGAGTCGCTGTTTATGTTCTTGTCCTATTTATGTCATTTTTTATCCGTTTCCTGATCATGCTGAGGGCATGCACAGGCACAGATAGCACCTTAGGATTCAGCGCCTCTCTGGGCACAGCACACCTGCACTGCGAAACCACAGTGGTAACTGAGACCATGAGCTGCCTGCACCCCATGCCTTCCTCCCGGAAGTCCACGCCTCCAGGAACATTTGCAGCTGAGGAGTAAAGGTGCTGCTCCTCTACTCTTCCCAATGAGGGCTGCTTCCACTGGCTCAAGGACAGAGAGAAGAAAGCAGATTATTTCTGATGCAGAGCACTAGCCTCACCTCCCTCTCGATGTGCTGCGTTTCCCTCTTTCCCAGTGTAGTCTGTGACAGTTTTTAAGTCTTCTCCCAGAGTCTGATGCCCTGCAGCCAGTAGGTGTTGGAGACTTTTAAATGCTTTCTCTTCTTCAGCTTCTCTGGCTGTGGGCAGTGTGCAGGAGTCCCAGGGGAAGGAGTGGGTGTGCGTGGGGACCAGGGCTGTGGCTTCCGAAAGGATGACTCCTCAGAGCCTGACCCAGGAAGTGCTCTGCTTAGCCTTGGAAACCCAAGGTATCCAGAGGTGATTTTGATACCAACAAAAGCAGCAGGGAAACTGGCCTCCTCCCATGCCCAAGGCTGGCAGCCTGCACTACAGGGAGCAGTGTCTACGGAAGCACCTGGGCCATTCAGTGGCGTGTACTTTGCCTCAAAGTGACTTAAGATATTTTCTACCCATAAGTTACAAGTTACTCAGGAGTTGCCCTCACCTTCTAAGGCATAGAATTCCAAAATAAGGATGCTAATACTAAAAGGGCTGGGGATGTAGCTCAGTGGTAGAGCACTCGCCTAGCATGTACAAGGGTCTGGCTTCAATCTCCAGGACACCAAAAAAAAAAAAAAAGAATTGTAATTGTTATTAAAGACATAATTTTCACCAGGGCTTCTTGCAGAACAGCATCATTCTGCCTGTGTGCGGGGGAATGGCACCCCAGCCCAGTCTGTGCCAGGCCTTCATGCCATACTGGACAGGACTAGCAGCTCCAGAGCATCTGGCCGTGTCGCAGTCTGTACTCTGCCCTCCCACCGGCTGCAGGGTGGGCTGTGTGATGGAAATTATTTGAAACTTCAAAATGTGGTTTAGTGAAAAAAATGACCTTACCAATAATCAAAGAAATTCAAATTAAAATAATGAAAAGTTATTTTCACTCTTCTAATAAGGAAAAATAATTGTAATAAGTAGGAATGAGAACATTTAGCAAGACCAGCTGTCTTCTGCCTGATGGGTGGAGCTATAAAGCAAAATGATTTCTCTGAGGTCAGCTGGCTGATATGCACTGTGACCTCCTCACTCCTGACCTAGGTGTCACCTAATAGGAGAGCCCAGACTCCTCCTAGATAGACCTGCATAAGTTTTGTGGACAACAGAGTTCCTCAGGTGTGCTGGGGTGGATTTGTGTAAATGTCCCACACTGGCACAAAGGATAGATGACCCCAGATGTGTCTATACCCACATACATATTTTATATGTACACACATCTGCATCATGGAATTCTGTTTATCCTTGAAAGGCAAGTGCCTGAGGGGTTGGGAGGAGCTCTACAGGCAGGAAAATGGGCTTTACCTTCACTCTTAGAGTGAAATTAGAGTCCTGCCCCAGCCTCTTACCACTGTAATTTTGGAAAGCTGATTCATCTGTCTGTGCCTCAGCAGTTTCCTTATCTTTCCTTATCAAGGGGTAAGTTTACATGAAATGGCCTGTTGGACATGCTTTAGCACAATACCCGAATGGCAAAAGTGGCCAGGAAATGTTAGTGTTAGCGAGTTACTTCTGCGCCTCGGTTTCCTGCTCTGTACGAAGAGTGGCTGGCATTCTTAGCCGAGAGGGTGCTGGAGCGAGTCCGAGGGCAGCCGCCCTGGGTGTCTGAGGCTCGCCAGGAGACACTCAGTACAGTGACCAACTCTGAGGAGGGAATTTATAGGTAATTTTTGGCTCTGGTACTTTCCTATATTCTTTCAACATTCCTTTTCAACAATATATTTTACTTTAATGATTTATAAGAACAATGATTTTAGAGTGGAAACATGCTGCTTCTTGGCCTGTGTTTAAGCATTCGGTCTCCTGGGCTTGCCCTGGTCAGTGGTTTTCCGTGTCACAGCCCTGGAGTCTGGCCACATGCAGGTAGTGCCCTCATCCATACAATGTTCCGGTGCCGTCCAGATACCTCCTTCACTTCCATTAGAACAGTGATCCTAATCTCTACGTGCATGCTAGAGTCACTGGGAGGTTTTATTTATTTATTTATTTATTTATTTGGTACCAGGGATCAAACTCAGGACCTTGCACTTGTGTGGCAGGAGCCGGAACCACTGAGCTAAATCCCGGCCCAAACTGAGCACTTTTTTTTTTTTTTTTGGTTTGTTTTTCGTTTTTTTTGGTACCAGGGATCAAACTCGGTGCTTTGTGCTTGCGAGGCAGGTGGTGGAACCACTGAGCTAAATCCCCAGCCCACTGGAAGGTTTTAGGTATGCTGGTGTTGGGCTGCTCTGGACCAGTCAAACCCAAATACATGGGGTGGAGCCTGGTGTCTGCATTTTTAAAGGCTGACAGGGACATTCTGTGTGGAGCAGGTGGTGTGGAGCGGCCTGCTCCTTAGGACTTTCCCTGCCTCCCTCGAGCAGAGCCCCTCTTCCCAGAGCCAGTCCTAGCAGTGTTTCCTGGCCATCCGCATAGTCAGTCCCCTGGAGAGCTTGTTGAAAATGCCGTTCTTGGGGCCAGACGCAGAGCACACGGGGAGAGACTTGACACTGCATGTACAGCTGTGGGCCTCTTATTGGCAGGACCGCGTTCTGGGAGGTGCATCAGTAGGCGATTTGATGTAGGTGGCACACGTGGTCAGTGGATGCGAAGCTGAATGCAGAAAGTGAGGTGCTGCCAGCGTGATGCAACATGCTGTCTTACAGTCAACCTAGGAACCACAAGAAGTGTATGCTGCAGTGATGATAAAGGTGGTGTAGTCCACATGCAGTCATTGGTTATCGAGATCCAGTATGATGTCTGTACGTAATCACATGTGTGTATCTTTACAAGGCCAGCGTGGCAGTAGGTGTGTTTCCATCTGCCCCACCACAAGTAGTGAGTTACACTGCAGTGTTACCATAGCGATGAGGCGCTAGGTAGTAGGGATTTTCCATCTGCATTTAGTCTGAAGGGGCATTGTCATAGGTGCCGTCTGGGGCTGACTGAAGTGTGGTGCTGTGGCATGTGGCTGCATCTAACAAGCCCACTGGATGAGTCTCACCATCAGCCCAGTGTCTCACTGCACACTGGGGACACCTGGGGAGCCTGGAGGAATTTTCATGACTAGGATTCTAACACAACAGCCTGGACATTAGGATTTTTTAAGTCACTGAAGATCTGGATGTGCAGTTGTGGTTGACGGTCATCAGTAGAGGAATGTCCCAGGGGCAGCAGCATCTTCAGCTGGAAACTTAATAGAGACCTAAAGTGTGGAGCCCTGCCCAACCACAGTGCCTCAGACTCAGGGTGGCACTTAGCACTCAGCGCCTTAGGAACCCTCAGTGATTCTGACACTCACGGGGGCTTAGAGACCACTTCTGTTAAAAGTGGGCTCCCAGAGGTGCTCAGTAGGTCAGACTGAGCCAGGCATGTACTGTAAGTGGTCCAGGACCACACTGTGAGTCCCCTTAGACCCTTGGGTGTTTCAAAGTTGTAAGGGCCTCAGCATCTCTGGAGTACAACCAGCATCCCTGGTGATCCTGCAGCCAGCCTGGTGCTGCCATCCCTTAGCCCTTGATGGCAAAACATGCGGCTGTCTTCTAGCCATAGTCAGTGGGACTTGTTTTCCTCAAAGTTGGCCAATAGTGTGGGAACCTGTTTTTGAGGGTGCTGACCTAACTTTGACTTGAGAGACCAGTCACAGCAGCAGAGAAGGGTGCATTTCTCCATGAATCACATTTCTGCCTCTTTTTGTTTTGTAGGTTCTATAAGCAGCCTGCCTTAGCATGGTCCTCTCAGGCCCAGATTGGTAACGACCAGGTCTGCCGGAGAAGAGGTCAGAAGGCCAGCAGCTCGCTGGGCCCACGGGACCGGGACGAGCCGGAAGGCAGAGGAGTGGCCCAAGCCCGCAGTCTGCCCGTCCACATGAGGGAGGGTCCATGGGATGTCAGAGGAAGGACAGAGCACGTGATGAAGAAGGCAGTCTGGGAAGAAGAGCCGAGGATGTCGGGTCCTGCCAAGTGGCAGAATGTAAGCCTCGAGAGCTGGAACCAGCCAAGGAAGTTAGGGAGGCAGATGTCTGATGGTGGCGGGGAGAAACTGTTTCAAGATCTGTACCCATTCATTCAAGGCGAGCACGCCCTGACTTCTCAGAACAAAAAGAAATCCCAGTCGTTACCTCGAGTCCTTTCCCCCGAGAGCCTGAGTTACGTGGAAGTTCCCATCGCACTGAATGTTGGACATTTGCCAGGTGTTCCCAAAGTGCCCCCATGTCCTCCCAGTGGTGCACCCCATCTAGAATCGACCAAAACCTCTGAGAAGGCTGGCACCTCGGCCCCCTTCCCCCGGCCAAAGTTTGGGAGACCCCTCAAGCCTCCATCTTACAGCTCACACTCACAGCCCAGGGGCGGGGAACGCGGCAGCCCCCAGGACGGCTCCTGCTTCCCCAGAACCAGTGACCCCGGGCATGAGCCCAGTGCGCCTGACTGTGGCTTGGAGCCCCCAGTTTATGTGCCTCCGCCTTCATACAGGTCGCCCCCCCTGCACATCCCAAACCCCTACCTGGAAGATACGATGCCCAAACACATGAGCGGTGGCCACAGCCCACAGCACCATCCCATTGAAAAGCCCAGGGCCAGTGGTCCGCTTCCTCCTGGCCTCCTCAGAACCGGGAATGAATATGGTGTCAGCTCAGGCTCTCCCCAAAGTCTCCGTCCACACCCTCGTCCTGTCGCCACCTATGAAGGCTCCGTTCAATACATTCCCTTTGATGATCCTCGGATCCGCCATATCAAACTAGCTCAGCCCCTGGGTTTCGGTGAAGAAGTGAAGTCCGATGACAGACCCTATGATGCCTGTCCTGTTCCTGCCCCAGAGCCAGCTCAGGGGAAGAGGCACCGCGATGGTGCCGTTCTGAATGCGCAGAGTCTGACGCCCACACTGGGGACTGGGACGGGCCCAGCCTTTGTCGACCCTGGCCCGTGGTGGCTCTGGGGCCAGCTCCCGGGGGATGGAGAATATGCAAGCTTCCCCTACCAGAGAGGACAGCCGGCCCCAGGGGAAGGTGGCCAGCATGGCCACGCAGGGAGCCACGTTTTCTCCCCAGACCCACAGCGCAGTGAGAGGACCTGCGAAACCCAGACCAAGCTCAGAATGTTTGCAACTGGGATGCAGACCAAGAAAAGTTCAAAGAGAAAACCAAACGAGACTGTATTTTGTTTGGTTTCCATCCCAGTTAAATCAGAATCCCATCTGCCAGCGATAGATAGGAACAACAATGACTTAAAACAGAGTGCTGATCAAAAGCCCGGGGCTGATAAGAGCCTCGCCTTGCAAGAACAAAGCCTGCTGAGCTTGTCTTCCAGTGACCTGGAGCTGCAGGCGCTCACAGGGAGCATGGCTGGGCAAACAGAGTTCCCAAAGCAGGGTCTGGGGGTACCAGGAGACAGACACGCAGATGAACTCAGGTTCATCCACCTTGCAGAGCACAGAGCACTCCAGTACTCTGGCTCGTGGCCAGGGCACCAGTACAGGGACCAGCAAACACAAACCAGCTTCCCCGAAGACTCTAAAAGCTCGCAGCTCCTCCCTGCTGCAAGGCTGGGGGACTTGAGTGACACAGCCCCAGACCCCAAATGCTTAGACCCCACTGCCTCTGACCTTCCCGTGCATGTGGCACTAGGGTCCAGTGACCCAAATTGGAAGGCATGCGCCCCTCACCCGAAGGGCCAGATGTCCCTCAGCCCATCCAGCCACAGTGCTTTCTCCAGGACTTCCCCGTCCGCCACTCAGGCACCTGTGCCGAAAGCTGGCCAGACTCAGCCCTGCATGGATGTCCGTGGGCAGGGAGCCAGCCCTGTGCCCAAGCCGGAGGTGGTGAAGGGGGAGTCCACAGCAGGCCCCTGCAACAGTAAGCAGCTGTTCGGTCAGTTTCTTCTGAAGCCAGTTAGCCGGCGGCCCTGGGATCTGATCAGCCAGCTGGAAAGCTTTAACAAGGAGCTTCAAGAAGAGGAAGACAGTCCTGACGGCAGCAGCGGCAGCAGCAGTGAGGAAAATGAGATAGAACAACGACAGGAAGACTGTGTTGGTTCTAGGCCAAGGAGCTGGGGCTTCCACGAAGACAGCCGCGACGGGAGAGGGGAGCAGCAACCGAGGCGCCTGGTGCTGGAGGACCGCGGAGGCTGGTGGGGCAGAGTGGAAAGGGGGTGTGAGACCTGGAGCAGGGAGCCGGGGGCTGGCCACCCGCTGGCCCACCCCCCATCCCCGGGCTTCTCTCAGGTGGAAGACGGCAGAGGCCAGCCCTTCGGGTCAGCAGGTGGAAGCCTGGTGACAGAGACGCGGGAGTGGGCAATGGTAAATGGGACAGACGGGCCTCCAGGCGGCCCAGGCCCTGGGAGAAGAGGGGCATCTTCAAGAGCGAGTGACACAAGGCCAGTGCCCCCAGCCTGGCTGGCCGCCCCGCGGGAGCCAGCAGAAAGTGAGCGGCTCACCGATGAGTGGCTCCCTGGTGCCCTCGGTTCTGTGTGGCAGAGTGGAGTGGTTCCCCCGGAGCTTCCAGGTGCTGAGGAGGGGGCCACGGAGGCCCCACTGACGCTCACTAGCAAAGGCCGAGGCCTCTCCGAGCCAGACTTGCGGTCCATTGGGCTCACGATGAGACCTGAGCCAAGTGCCAGTAAGCTGGACAGGCCTCTGGGAGAGGGCAGGGCAGCAGTAATCCCCCCAAGCCCTAACGAGTCGCTGCAAGCGCGGGCGGCAAGGATCCTGGGCATCGAGGTGGCCATGGAGTCCCTGCTGCCAGGCACCGGGACTGCGGGCCCGAGCCAGTCCACTGAGCCAGACACAAGTGTCTGCAGCCTGGAGCCACCCAGGGAAGGGCCTCTGCCCTCAGTGACCGCGGATGCCTCCTATGGCAGGAGGAAGTGTGGCTGGACCCAGAGCCCCCTCTTTGTGGGGGAGAGGGCCCCCCAGGCTCCAGGGCACTCGGCTGTGGGCCGGGACCTCGCCAGCCCCGAGCCTCAGCTGGGCAGCCTGGAGTCCAGGTCTTCGGAGCAGAAGGATGCGGGGCCCAACCCACCCTTCAGGACCACATTGTTCCACGTTATAGAAAGGACCCCCAGCATGTTGGGCTTAGAGAAGAGGCTCCGAGGCCCTTCCAAAGTGATCGAAAGTTTGCAAGAGAAACTGGCGTCGTCCCCGAGGAGGGCAGACCCCGACCGCCTCATGAGAATGAAGGAGGTGAGCTCGGTGTCGCGGATGAGGAGCCTGAGCTTCAGGAGCGCAGACCCCACCACGGAGGCCGAGGAAGCAAAGGCCGCTGGGGGCCAGGCCTTGCAGCCCCTGAGCCGGGGAGACCGGGCGTGGCGAGCGGGGCCTCCGCCCGCCCTCTCCGAGGGCCTCATCACGTGGGAGGAGAACGGGACTGTGGCGGCACCGAGGGAGAGGAGCGAGGCTCAGCACTTCTGGTGCCCAGGTGCGGGGTCGGGGGGCGGGGCTCTGGTGTAACAGACAGGGCGGGCGGCTCCCGCCCATCTGCGTTCGCACAAGATTGTCCTTCAAAAGATTCTTCATTTCAAAGAATTGTCTAGAATCTTTCCGTAAAAATTAAGATCTTGGACCGGGATTTAGCTCGGTGGTTCCGCCACCTGCCTTGCAAGTAGAAGGACCCGAGTTCGATCCCCGGTACCAAAAAAAAAAGAAAAAATTAAGATCTTGTCACACATTTTAAAGATTATGTCTTTGTAGACATTAAGTAAACAACTATAAAAATTATCTACCTAAGACAACAATAAAGACAAAACAGTGAAGTATCTGGCATTGCTGCAGGCACTTTGATAAATCTTGTTGGAGACCATGGCTTTTGCACTACTATTTCCTCCCAAGATAATAGGCATTCACCCAAAATGACTTCATTGCACTCCATTAGTTTATTAAGAAAAGATATACCAGGTTGATTTGATGAACTGTCAGTCTTCCTACGCTGTCTCACATCGGCACCTTCTGAAATTCTTTGCCTTGGTTTTTCTGTTGTTACCATCACACCCTTTAGGAAAGTTTAAAAGATTTAGTAGACTGGACTAACATTCAGCCCTTTCTCAACACCTCAGTCCCAAACTCACCCACTGTATTGGTCCATTTCTGTTGCTGTAACAGAATACTCGAGACTGGATGATTTAGAAAGAAAGGAGATTTATTTTGGCTTCCTCGTCTGAAGACTGGGAAGTTCAAAATGGAGCGGTCACATCTACTGAGGACTTTGTGCAAGGCAGGCAGGGGTGTGAAGAGAGTCCCCCTGAGAGGGCCCGAGGGAGGTGCCAGGCTCCCTTAGGCTCTCAAGGTCCGCAGCCACCCTCAGGACCACGCTGTCCCCTCTGACAGACCCCACCACCTTTCCATGCTTTGTCCTGGGGACCATGCCCAAGTTGTGTTTCGGTGGTGACAACCATATTCAAGCCGCGGTGCCCCCCTCTTAACTGTGTTTCTTCAAGTCCCCTAAGCTTTGGCTGCTAAGCCTCGGGGGCGGCGTCCTGTCCTGTTGGCCCTTTGTTCTCTTATCATAACTCCTTTCTGGAGCCTTCTCTGGTTGGAGAAACCACAAGGAAGTTCCCAGTGATAGGAACAGTGACTTTCCCCAAACTCAATCCCACCTTTTTTGCTCTAACAAAAACAGGGCTGGAGAATTCTAGCAATCTCTGGGCATTGTCCTTGGAGACAGAGTTAATCAGTTATACATCCTCGGAATGACTAGGAATGGAGGTAAATATCTAACGGTCCACATCACACACTGCAGACTAGAAGTGGCTGGGCCCTTTGTAGAGTGAGGAAAACTACACCTCTGGGTGAGGCTGCATCTCCCTGAGCTGCCACGTGAGCCACGTGGCCCGTGCTCTCCCCCCTGCTTTTCTGATTTGAAATCCAAGAACTTGGAGGTAGATGGAAAGAGCAGTTGTTCATCTGGAAGAAGCTCAGCAGTTTTATTAAACAAAAATAGATGTACTTGGGGAACTTAAATTTCCCCACAAATGCAGTATGACTTTTCCGGGTGTTGGCCAGTGTTGTTCTGAGGATCCATTTGTCACGGGCCTGTTGGACCCTCAGGGTTGACCAGGCGGGTGTGTGCTGAGGAAGAGGATATCGGGGTGTGGAGACTAGGCGGGTTTGGTGGAAAAGGTGTGACATTGCCTGTTTCTTAAGCTGTTCAGATTGATTGATTTTAAATTGACATAAAATTTTGTTCACTTATCTTATACAATATGTTGATATATATATAGTGGAATTGTTGAATCAAGCTGATAACAAATGCGTAGCCTCACGCAGTTATCATTTTTGTGGCGAGAACACCTAACGTGTACATTTTTACATTTTTCAAGAAGAGTAGCCATCAACGATAGTTGGCGTGCTGTATGTGACCGAGCTGGTGAACTCGTTCCTCCTCCTTAACTGTAGTCTTGTGCCCTTTAACCAACATTCCCCGTGCCCTCTGCAGACGTCTGCCCCTCTGTAACCACTCTTCTCTTCTAATGGCTCCATTCCTCGTGGGGAGCTGTCAGTGTGCACGACACATCTTCATTCTTTTTACTCCCCGCTTCCCCCCTCTTGGTCCCCAGATCTTTTGCAAATGGGATCAACATTTCCGTATTGCACCTATCAGAGAAATCATTCCGTACTTGTCTGTGTGCGGCTGTCCTGTTTCACCTAACATCACGCTCTCTGGTTTCATCTGCACTCTCACAAATGATGGGATTTCATTCTTTAGGGTTCAGTAGGATTTTATTGTGTCTGTACCACATTTTCGTCATTCATTTGTCTGTTGATAGACAGGTCTGTTCCATATTTTGATTGTGTGAATAGTACTGCGTTGAACCTGGGCATACAGGTGTCTCTTTGATGTAGAGTTTATCTCCTTCAGATACATCCCCAGGAGAGGCATGGCTGGATCATATGGTAGTTCTACACTCATGATTTTAAGGAACTTTCATACTATTTGCCATGCTGGCTGTCCTAATTTACGTTCCCACTAACAGTGTGTAAGGTTACCTCTTCCCCCCATCTTCACCAACACTTGGTATCTTTTGTCTGTTTGAGAATTTTTTTTTTTTTTTTTGGTACCGGGCATCGAACTCTGGTCCTTGGGCTTTCAAAACAGGCGCCGTGACCACCGAGCTAAATCCCCGGCCCTCTTTTGTCTTTTTGATAACACCAGAGCAATGATATTGTGGTTTTGATTTGTATTTCCTTGATGATTAGTGACACTGAAAATGTTTTCATATACATGCAAGGCATCTGTATGTCTTCTTTTGAGAAATATCTATTCAGATCCTTTGCCCATTTTTAATCAGGTTGCTTGTTTTCTTGCTGTTGAGTTCTTTGAGTTGCTCATGTATTTTGGGATGGTAATCCCTTATCATATGACTTGCAAAGATTTCCTCCCATTCTGCAAATTTTCTCTTTACTCCTTTGGTTTCTTTGTTTTGTTTTTTGCTTACTGTGTAGGAGCTTTTCAGTTTTATAGAATCTTATCTGTTTTATTTTTGCCTTTGTTGCCTGTGCTTTTGAAGTCATAGCCAAAAAGTTCACTGCTCAAACCAAAGTCACTTTCCCTATATTTTCTTCTAATAATTTCATCATTTGGGGTGTTATATTTAAGTCTGTAATCAATTTTGAATTGATTTTTGTATAGGTGAGAGAGAATGATCTAAACTCATTTTTCTTATGAATATTCGGTTTCCCTAACTATTTATTGAAGAGACTTGTTTTATCCTGTGTGTTCTTGGTATCTTGGTTAAAATATCAGTTGAGTATAAATGAGTGGATTTATTTCTGGGCTCTCTATTCTGGTTCATGTTTGTAAGTTCCACTTTGTCCCCTGATGTTTTGCTTACCATAGTTTTGTAGTCAGGCAGTGTGATGCTTCTAGCTTTGTCCTTTTTGTTTAAGATCGACTTGGCTATTTGGGGTCTTTTGGGGTTCTGTGCAAATTTTAAGGTTGTTTTTCTCTATTTCTATGAAGAAACAGGTTGGTATTTTGATTAGGGACTGAAATGACTCTTTAAGTCATTTAGGTGGCCCGGACAGTTTGATGATACTTATTCTTCTACTCGGCCTACCCGAGATATCTTTTCATTTACTTGTGTCTTTAATTTCTTTCATTGGGGTCTTACTGTTTTCAGTGCTCATCTCCTCAGATAAATTTATCCCTAAGGTAGTTTTTGGGTAGCTGTTATAAATGAGATTGCTTTCTTCATTTCTCTTTCAGTATTTTACTAGTAGTGTATTACTGGTGTTGGTTTTATATCCTGCAGCTTTCCTGAACTCATTTGTTAGATCTAACAGTTTTGTTTTGTTTTGTTTTGTTTTTTGGTACCAGGGATCAAACTCGGGACCTTGCGCTTGTGAGGCAGGCGGCAGAACCACTGAGCTAAATCCCCGGCCCAGATGTAACACTTTTTGATGGAGTCTTTAGGATTTTGTACATGAAATAGATTGTGTCATCTGCAAACAGGCACAGTCTAACTTTTTCTTTTCCAATTTGGATGCCTTTTCTTTCTTTCTCTTGCCTAATTGCACTGGGTATGACATCTGGCACTCTGTTGATTAGAAGTGGTGAGAGTGGACATCATGTCTTGTTCTAGATCTTAGGGGAAAAGTTCTTAACTTTCCTTTATTCCACATGATGTTCGCTGTGGATCTGTCATATGTGACCTGTATTGTGCTACCATGCATACCTTTTACCTAATTTTGTGAGGGTTTTTATCATGAAAAGATGTTTCATCAAATGCCTTTTCTGCATCTGTTGATATGACCCTGTGATTTTTTCCTTTGTCCTGTGAATGTGATGTATCACATTATTGATTACAGGTGTTGAACCATCTTTGCATCCCAGCCTGAGTACCACTTGATCAAGACGCATTATCTCTGTGATGTGCTGTTGACTTTGCTGGCATTGCCTGGAGGATTTTTGCATCTCTGTTCACCAGGGATATTGGCCTATAGTTTTCTTTCTGCTGTTGTTATGTGCTTATCTGGTTACATTATCAGGATAATGCTGCTCAGGTAGAATTGAGCTTAGAAGTATTTCTTCTTCTTTTAATTTTTTAGAATAGTTTGAGAAGAATTAGTACTAATTCTTCTTTAAAGCATTTGTAGGACTCAGAAGTGGGATTTTCTTTAATGGAGGACTTTTTATGGCTGATTCGGTTTCCTTACTCATCATTGGTCTGTCACAGTTTCTATTTCTTCATAATCGAATCCTGGTAGATTTATGTGTCCAGGAATTTATCTGTTTCTTCTAGATCATTCAGTTTATTATATATAATTGTTCGTAATAGTCTCTTAGGATCCTTTGTATTTCTGTGGTGTCAGTTGTAATGTCTCATTTTTTAACTCTGATTTTATTTCATATATTTTCATATATTCATTATTTTTTCTTAGTTTAGCTAAAGATTGTGGATTTTGTTTTATCTTTTCAAAAAACCAACCCATTGTCTTACTGATAGGCTCTGGGGCCAATTCATGTTTCGGGGATTCTTCTCCTGCACCCTTTTCCCCTACAAAAGTGTCTCCACTTGATTTGTAAGTGCTAGTTAAAACTTGGCATGGGCTTCCAAAGTGAGTTTCTACATTTATCAGTCCTTCCTCATCCTGAGAAAAGTCCTGAGGATTGTAAAGGCAGGCAAATCCTGCTGTTAACAAAACCCAGCCGTTTGTAAATATTTTTATGTCTCTGTTCAGGGCCACATATTGCAAGGAGTGATTTACAACATAAAAATTCTAGCTCAATAAATTAGACCCCCTCAGATTTTAGCTTGGCCCTTTGCCATGAGTGGGGTCCAGCAGGTATCTGAAAGCACACAGATGATACAGATTTTATCTTGAACCAGCTGTTAAGAACACCTCTTCCTAAGTCTTTAGTTTTGTGTATTTTTATTCCTTTAAAGCGTTTTTGCAGTGCTAGGAATCAAATCTGGGGCCTTGTGCAGGCTAAGCATGAGCCCTGTCACTGAGCTTCAGCCCCAGCCTTTCATTAATGGGTAGGAATTTTAATGCTGTTTTTCTCCTCTGCCCGGGAGGCCCCAAACTCTGCAGGTGGAGAGCACCTCATCTCGGCAGCCTGCTCAGGCAGCCTCACATCCCTGGAGACAGGGTACATGCAGGGGTGGCCATGTGTGCTTGTGGCACACAGGTGGCCTCCTGAGAGGAACATAGATCCTGTGGGGACCTGCTCACAAGTCAGAGTAGAGCTGTGTTGCCGCCGTAAAGGTGAGCGTCTCATCCCCACCCCCCTCTCCCCAGTTCCCATTACTCCAGTGTGCTGCCGCTGATGCAGTGGCTCTGACTCGTTCCCAGATTCACAGTCCATGTCCAGTCAGGTTCTGATCTAGAACCACACAACAAAATGGTGCCGTGTATCTCAATAGCCACTCCCTGCACACGTGCACGGGGCCCTCTAGAAGTTTATCTTGTGTTGCGGTACCTACATATCATAAAACTATTTCAGATGAAGGGTAACCCTTTCAACTCGCATCTTTTAGTGGTCTTTTGGGCTCTGGCTCAAACAGTCAGCAGCCCAGAACTAATTGAGGTCACAGAGCCCCGTGTCTGCTGGGTGGCTTCTTATTCAAAGGTGTGAGCATGGGCACAGAGAGTGCAGAGCCTGCTGGCTCCCTAGCCTGCGTGGCATCCTCTGTTAACATCAGTCGAGGAAGGCGGGAGAGACTTTCTGCTTTAGGCCAGAAATGGGGGAGGTTGGGAAGTGTTAATGAAGCCTAATAACACCATTAAGAGGCTAGGCGTTAGCACATCTTCCAGTGCAGCAGCTTTTAAGGGGTTAGGACCAGTCATAGGAATTGTCTTTGGCTGAAGTGGAGCCCATTGGAAGCGAGGTTCTAAATATCCAGGTATGTTAGCTTTCTGTCACTGTGACAAAATACCTGATACCATCAACTCAAAAAAAAAAGACTGACTTTTGCTCATGATTTCAGGTGTCTTAGTCCATGGTCTGTTGGCTCCATGGCTTTCAGTCATGGGATGATGAAAAGCATGACTTCAGGGAGAGCTGCTCTACTCAGGCCGCTGGGTGGCAAAAGACGGGAAGCAGAAGGGCTGGGATCTCAGCACCCCCTTCAAGGGCTCCACCCCCAAGACCCAGCTTCTGTGTAGGCCCCACCCCTAGAGGACCCGTCACCTCCCAGCAGCGTCACAGGCTGGCAGCCGAGCCTTCAGTGTGTGGGCCTCTGGGGGACCCTTATCAAACCGCAGCGCTGGGAACCACTGCCCCAAGAGCTGGACTGTCCATATGGCAGAGGCCTTTTGTCCTGTATGGCCGAGCACAGGAATGCAGCCTATCCAAGCTGAGATGTGCTGAGTCAAGCACTAATCCCAAAAGCTCAGCACAGAAAAGGACAAGGGCCACAAACTCTTAATACTTTTACATTCAGTCCTTACATGGTGAAGTGGTATCTTGGGTATATTTGGTGAAATAAAGTATATTATTAAAGTTAATTTCACCTTTTTCCTTTTATTTGTTTTAATGTAGCTACTAGAAAATTTAAAACAATATTACATGGCTCACATTATTTTTGTTGGACCAGACTACCTGTGAGCCGGAGACAGAGTCGTTGTTCTACAGACTTATTTCCGTGGCTCCCTGTGGCCATGCTGTTAGTGTCAGCTGTGGGGCTGTGGGCGCAGGTTCGTCCTGTGGAGGTATCTCGGGGTTCTGGGCCTGGGGGGACCCGTGCAGTGTGCTCTCTGCCCATTTCGGGCTCATGCGGCCCCCCACTAGCCAGGAGTGTGCCCCTTCCGCACCTCTCCCCTGGGGGCCACCTGCCACATTCTGCTCCTGGCAGGCTCTCCTCACAGTCGGAGTGCCATTGGCTCCTTGGGCCCAGAAGTGTATGTAGCACAGCTGTGCCTCTCCGACTGTGCATTACAGTGTTGCTCAGTGTCAAGTGGCAGGAGGTGCAGACTCCCTGGGGCCTCCGTGCCTTTAGCCAGGTGGGCCTGGGACAGCTGACCACGCTGCAGAACAGCGCGCCTCCTGAGCCCGCCCTGTCTGTGTTGTCTGCTGAGAGTGCTCCAAGCCCGGGGCTGCCACTGCACAGTCCTCAGCATAGTGGAGATGCATGGCAGCCAGACTGGACAGCTGTGAGGAGGATGAGGCAGACGTCACAGAGAAGGTGGGGGCTCCATGGCCTTCATAGTGCGTGGCTTTCCAGGTGGATCTTAGGACTGTTCTGTAATTGTTTTTCTGTCAAACTGTACCATCCTTCCAGATTTCTTAACGAATCCCCTTTTTCATTGCTCTGAGCCTTGCTCTTTTTGCTTTTGTCCCTGGCTTTATTGGATATGACTGACAAATGAAATGTCTGTGTTCAAGGTATGCAACGGTATGTCTTAAGATGCATAGGCTTTGTGAGATTCATGTCCAAAGCCAGCTGGCGGGCGGACTCAGCCCCTCCCAGAGTCAGCGTCTGTTAGTGTGGTGAAGACTCTTGAGTCAGTGCTCTCAGGAAATTCAGTGCAGGATTATTAACTGCAGCCATCACGCTGCACTTTGGGTCTCCGACACTTACTCACCATGTAGCTGAAGATGTACGCTCTCTCCTTTCCCCACCCCAGCTCCTGTCAACCACCATTCCTTTCTTTCTCTGTTATTCCGAATTTAACCTTTTAGAAAATTCCACCTATAAATGAGATCGTGCAGTTTTTACCTTTCTGTGCCAGGCTTATTTTCCTATCATAGCATCCTTAAAGTTCATCCATGTTACCATAACATGACAGGATTCCTTTGCTTTCTTAAGACTGCATCTACACTGAGCCTGCATACGTAGACTTTTTTTTAATCCGTGCACTGAATACTTAGGCTCTTTCCATATCTTGGCTGTTTTGAGGAATGCTGCAGTGAACCTGGGGTGCAGACAGCCCTTTGCCATGCTGATTTCCTTTCCTTTGGATGCATACCCAGTAGTGGGATTGCTGCATCATATGGTAGTTCTATTTTTAATTTTTTTTTTGAGAACTCTCCACAATGTTTTAATGCTGGCATCCCTTCCAGATTTCTTAAACGTGTTCTCTTCAAAAGTTAGGAAACCTGGGCCGGGGATTTAGCTCAGTGGTTCTGGTGCCTGCCTGGCAAGCACAAGGTCTGAAGCTCGATCCCAGGTACCAAATAAAAAAAAAGTTAGGAAACCTTTGAGCCAATGTGATGGGCAATTGTAACCAAAGGAGGCTGGTGTGTGAGCCTTAGTCTGCTGGCTCCGAAGCTCCGTGAACCAGGTCCTCTGCAGCTCAGGATTACTGCTCCTGCTCTTTTGTGTGGGTCCCGTTAGGAAATCCAGGTCACCTGGGCTCAGTTTGGGATTTTCCGGTACAGGCTGTAGTGGGACCACATGGTGGCCCAGACTCAGACATGCCATGGTCTGGGCAGCCTGAAAATGTGCCGGCAGGTGAGCACCCAGCCTGGGCTGGTGGCTTTTGGAGACCGGAAGCCTGACGCTGCTGGCCTCACAGTCAGGGTGTCAGGTGACCAGTCCTTGAAGGAATAGCAGTTGGGCACAGAGATGCAGTAAACTCTCGCTGGAGGTGTGATTTACAGAAGAAAAGAAAACATCTCAGCGCCAGCCAGGGCCATTACTGCTGGTTAAGAAGCGCTGTCCTTCTAGTTAATTGAGTTCCACTGGAACAACAGCAAGGGGCCATCACAGCAGTGAGTGGTGAGCAGGTCACATTTTTCCATGTGTGTTTTGAGTAACGGCCACGCGTGTTCCCTGAAAACAACCTCTTAACCATAGTGTTTTGCTCCTTAGTAAAAAAATGATTGTTGAAATGTCTAAAAATGAATTTTACAAACTTGTGAATTTTGCCCTTGAAACAAATTTATTTGTAGTCCAGAGGATCAAACCATACCATCGCTGATTTTATTTGTTCCTTTTTCTTTCTTTTGTGCAGACTCATATGACCCCAGCAGAGTGGAGAGAGTGTGACGAGGTGCTAGTGAAGCCCGGGACTGCCTTGGCTTGCTAACTGAGGATTCTCTGGTCCAGTCCGTCCCCTTCTGGCCCAAGCAGAAGCTGGAAACTGCTGGGTTCCGTGTCGCAACCCCCCTCCCGCTCCACTGCCCGCAGCGGGAAACTCGCCATCTGTACAGAGCTGTTCTCAGACGAAGCTCAGTCCATGGGAACCATGTTTGTGTAGCGTGAAAATCTAATGCTTATGTTTAGAGAGGCGTTTTCACATAACCCCTGCAGCCCGATCTCTCCGACTCGGCCATGCTGGTAAATAGCTTGGTGCCGGTCTGTTTCAGTGTGAGAATTTAAACATGGACAGTGCAGCGAGTGGTTCCGACAGGACCACGCAGACCCTTGGTCCTGGGCTGCGTCTCAGGCTGGGGTCCTCGATCTGGTCGGGGTTTGGCCCTCTCACGAGGGGGAATGCGAGTGAGCTTGGGTGATGTGTTTGTAGTCACTTCGGGCTTCTGCCGCTGGAAGTGACCTAAGTAACTCGCCACAGAGAATGGAAGCGGTGTCTTTTAGCTCCCGAAGGTGACTCGTACTGGAATAACCTGAAGGGTATTATTTATCTGGCAATGAAACGCTTTGATCATTTGCAAATATGCCATTGTCTGCTTTGCACTCAGTATTATCTATTTTTATTTTCTGTATGGATGTTTAGAGATTCTTTATATGAAAAATAATTGCTGGTTTAAAAGAGACCATTTTAACAAAGTGACTATATTTCTTTTTACAAAATTGCTATTTTTCTATGATGTAAACAGTAGTTAGGTGGCAGATTTTAAAGGAAGTGTCATTTTATTTAAGAGTCTATCCTTTTGTGTGAGAGGCGCTCAGAGAGGGTTCCTTTCACGTTAAAGTCCGTGTCCCTGGCCTGTTCTCACCCCTGCCACCTTTCGCTCAGTTTAGGAAGTGTCAGTATGGATTTACCACAAGGTTAAGAAACTTTCTGCAAAGATTTTATTTTACAAATGTAGCTGTAAGGTTATATTTGAAAATAACCCTCTCAAGAACCAGTCAACGTCCTTTGACAGTTTTGGGGCCATCTCAACTCTTTACCAAAAGAGACCCCGCCTGTCTCCATGTTCGTCTGTCAGGATCTGCCTTTCCTCCACACACCCCTGCCCTGTCCCTTTAAAGAGATCTGTATTTTGTATTTTTAAGCTAGAGTGATCTTGAATTAGTCCCACATATGTTTAAAAGTGCTTGGCACATATGTAGGTATATGCTGTGCGGAAGCATCACGAGGCTTCCGATACATTACACTGTATCCCACTGTGTAATACCGAATTAACTGCACGGTTTGTGCGCTTTGTATGCATTTGTCACTCCTTTCCAGGTAAGGTATTCTGGCTAGCTCACATTCTCTAAATAATTCCTTGTCTCCTTCCTTCCTTCTCACTTCTTTTTCTCTCTCCTCCCCCATTTTAATTTTTTTTTTTTTGAGATACCACTTTATTTCTGGACATTTCAAATTCCTAAAATGTGAACTGTTGGCCACCCTGTCCTTTGGCCCTGAGCTAACAGACTGGACTTCCCCGGCACCTTGTCGCCACACCAGGTGGTTTTATTTCCCAGGGACCTCGCATATTTGGATGGTGATAAACAGGACAGACTCTGGGCAATGTGACAAGTCGGTCCAAACGCTCCCACCTGCTCCCCCAGGCTCTCCTTTGAGAACCTGGCTCCTGGGAAGAGTTGGAGCAGGCTTTAGTCGTCAGGGCAGCAGTGGCTGGGCCAGGTCCCTTCCCCGGAGGACCCCAGGGAAGCAATGGCTCCTTCTCCTGTGCCTGGGGAATTGCTCCAGGCATCCGACGGCTAAGTGAGGGCCGAGCTTCCGGAGGTCCCTCTTAGGACCAAATGAAAGAATGTTCTGAGCTCCTTAAATTTTGTTTATATCATTTAAAGACCTCTTTTAAACAAAATACTAAATTTTAGCTTATTCCTCAGGAGAAAGAAGAGGATACTGTGCCTATCTCAAACAACCCAAAATACAGTGCTCTTCTGCTTTGTTTTACTCTAAATTTCTGTATTGTATCTTTCTGAATCCATTCTGAATTTTGTTAAAATTACTAATATTTAAACTTCAGTTTTAACTGTTTTCTGGATTCAAGCCTGTATGTCAATTCTGTAGGAGGGAAAAGATGACTTTAAAAGTAATTTGAAAATTTCATTTGTAAACTTTAATATCCTGAGGTGAATAATAAGTCTTTAATAAGAGATTTCCCATAAGCTTTGAATTTAATGCTATTTTCCAGTATTCCTGTTTCTCATAAGTGTACAACTGTGGCTGGAAAAAGTGTTCCTATTTTGTGTTTGTCATTGTTTTTCTTGTAGACATGATTTCCTATTGGCATTTAACAACTGAGAGCTTATAAAATTAAAGTTCTAATTTTGGCCATTTAAACTAAAAGTTGTCTGAGGAAGTACAAATGCAATGTACGGCTGGATTTACAAGAAGAGAATGATGGTAATTTGGCTGCAGTTGCCTTTGTTTGAAGACAGTTTCTGAGCGGTTGAAAATGAAACGTGCGTTGCCATTTTTCAGCCTTTTGTTCCTGCAGACCCCAGAAAGCCCCTCCCTAAAGAGGCCGCTTGCCCACTTGGCGCTTCAGAGTTCTTCCTGGCTGTGTGGGTTTCTTTTTCAAAAGACCCTACAGTATGGATAGATTCACTGACACCCTGATTTCCTTACAAGAGTTGCAGGTCTAGGGCTTTGGTCCACAGGGGAGCTCGCGTGGAACCTTTCCTGCCCCGCCTGGCTGTGAAAGTCCAGGTGAGCAGCCTCCGGGCCGGGAAGAGGCCCTGGCAGCTCTGCCCCAGCGGTGGCCTCTGGCAGCGGACGGGGCTCCCTGACAGCGACTTCCGACTTCCTAGCTCGGTCAGAGGCTCTGCCGGCCGTGACCCAAAGCTGCCCTCTCATCCTGTGGCTCCCGAAGATTGCGCTTGCTTTCTGTTGTCTGTTTACAACCAGTAAACAATGCGTCCTCAGGCATCAGGTTGACCTCTCTCGCAGTGGCCAGTGCAGCAGGATTCTGTAAATATCTGAGCTTGGAGAAGCACCTGGACTGCCTGTGCCCCGCCCACAGTGGCCTGAGTGCAGGCAGCCTTGTTCTTTCTGCCAGGCCCCGCTGTGCAGGGGAGAGCAGGCTGCGGAAGTGGCCGGCCGGAGGGAGGGACGGTTGTGCCTCTTAGTTTTGTCTTCACTGCGCGCTGTGCATCTGTGGGCGGACTGGAGAGCCGCGTGGTGGGACTTGCGTGCTCCGGGAGCCTGGTTGGTGGAGAGCCGGCGGCAGGTCTCCCTGAAGGGAAGAGAGTTCCAACCGCGGGTTCAGCTGAGGCGCTCCCGCGTCCCGGTCTAGCGGGGCCTGCCTAGCCGAGCATCCCCGCAAGGCGGAGGTGGAGGACCCTGGGGCGGGGGGCAGCTCGCCCAGGAGCGGGGCCCCAGATGCAGCTGGGCGGAAAAGCGGCCCCTGGACTCCTGCGCCCGCAGCTCCGTGTCCTGGAGCAGGAGGGAGGCAGAGGCGCGCGGGGATAAGTGACGAGGCCGCGACCCGGAACTGCGTGACCCAGGCGCAAGCCGGGGTGACTGACGGCTGCGAGCGCGGTGGATGGCGGGCCCTGCGCAGCCACGCGGTGCGAACGCCCTTCCCGAGCTGGTGGAGGTCACGCGTGAGCGCATCCCGGGGCGGCCCAGCTCCGGCACCTTCTGCCTCCACTCGGGGTTTCCTGGGCGCCGCCGCGCTGTGTGCTGCACCCTTCTGGCTTTCCCAGGAACCACCGGCTGCTTCCTCCTCTATCCTGCCTGAGAAATGTGAGAATCAGGTACTTGCCAGGTGTGCTGGGTACTCTGCTCCCTGCACTCTGGAAGGCTGAGGCAGGAGGATCGCACGTTCAAGCCCAGCCTGGGCAGCTTAGCCAGAGCCTGTACCAAATTTTTTTTAAATGCTGGGGATATAGTTCAGGGCGAAGGCCTTGTAACAAACCTCCACTAACACGCGCACGCACTCACGCACGCACGCGCACACACACACATGCACACGCGCGCTCACACACAAATCAAATATATAGGAAGATCTCTGGCAGGCACCTTGTAGATACTTGTGGAGGATGAAACTAGGCCTTCACCTATGAGGAAGATACCTGCTTGGCAGCTTGTAGATTTGAGAGCCAGGTCCTGGTCTCCCAGGTTTACCTCCTTGTTTCCAGTGTGGTGGTTCCAGAAGCCGACAGAGGAGACTCCACGCCCACCATGCACTCCATTTGTGGTGGGAAGCCAGGCCAAGGACTTCTAAGCTGCTGCCTGAGTCCTTCCCGGGATGGGGTTCCTCCTCTCCCATTAGGTTTTGTAAAACATTTTCCCATTTCTGCCTTGACTCCGTGTGGGGTTCAGAACTGGATGGACCTAGGCCCTCTTAGGTCGTCAAGTTTCAGATCACAGTAAGATTGGGTTGTAAAGTAGGAAGCGTCTGAATAGGGCTGTGAGCACGCGCTCGGGCTGGGGCCTGGGCCCGGTCTGGCCTGGCCATTAGCTAGCTGTGGCCACGCCATCCCCTAGTTGGAGGGGATGGACTCAGTGCTCGAACCCCACCAGCTCTAGGGTGATGTAACGTTTTTGGCAGACCTAGAATCCCATGGGGTCTTTCGCCCTGTCAGAAGGGCCTTGAACACAAAAGTTGGGAAATTCCCAATGCGTGTGACAGAGGCCTGGGTCCGGGCCAGGGTGCGAGTCCAGCCGTCTCCGTCACTGGGGTGGTCTGCCTCCCCATCCCTGCTCAGGCTGTCTCCCTCAAGAGGAGGGGCTGGCCAAGGGCCTTCAGCACTGCTGCTCCCCACATGCTTTCTTTAGCCGGGCAGGCTGTGGAGCAGGAACTTGGCAAGTGGCCCCTGGCGTCTCTCCACAGCCCGTCAGCATCCTGCAGGCCGGTGGCCCCGGGCCCTTCACCTGTGCGGAGGCTCCAAGATGTTTGTGTCGCACCAGCTGATCAGGCTTCCCCGTCTGCCCCCAGCACAGACCCCCAGCTGCCAGCCTGCAGGGCCCAGGCCGGAAGTGCTGCCAGTCAGCCCTCTGCTCAGGCTCCGGGGACAGCTCCACAGAACCGAGTGGCCCCAGGGTTTGGTTTTGACCAGAGCCCAGCAGTTCTTGGAGGTAGAGGGGCCTGCTGCCTCCCCTCTGTCCTGGGCTCCCTACCTAATGGGACCCACCTAGTACCCCAAGCTTAGGATGACAGGGTCGGCCCATGTGGGCGTAAATCCAGGGTGCGAAGATTTACCTAGCATGACTAGCGTATTTAGAATGCTCAGCGTGAGGGTGAGGGCAGACACGCAAGCCAACACTGTGGAGTCCTGTGAAATGTACTACCCCACTTGATGGATATCACTGCGCGGAGATGAAGGATTCAGAGAGGCTGAGTGACGACTCAGGGCACAGGGCTGGTGACAGAGGGGGGCTCAGCCCCATTCCTGTCACTCCAAAGTCCCTGCTGCCCGCCGTTCATCCAATGCTTACTGCACCCTGAAAAGCACGAGAAAATGGTCCTCTAATTAAACAGGAAATTCAAGGTAACATTTTTTTCTATTTGGGGGACTTCTGGGAACTGAACACGGGGCCTTTGCACTGAGCTATAACCCCCCCTTCCTACTTTTTTAAAAATTTTAAGGCAGGGTCTCACTAAATCCCTAAGTTCCCCAGGCTGGGCCTGAACTTCTGATCTTCCTGCCTCAGCCTCCCAGAGAGCTGGGATCGCAGCCCTGTGTCACCACGCCCAGCTACGTTCTTCCAACACTAGATGCACTTGTTAGGAGGTCCGGCTGCTGTGCCAGGAAGTAGAAACAGCGGTGGCCTACAAGACAGACTTCTCTCCCCCTCCTCAAAGGAGTGTAGAAGCAGGTGTCCCAGGCTGGCTGTCTGGGGCCGGGCCCCTCGTCACTCTGATCTGCATCCTCGAGCGGCTTCGTCCTGGAGGGCTGGCTGCACAGCCTCCAGGCACTCTGGGGAGCGCCAGGACAAGACTGCCAGGTGAGTCAGCTTCCCAGAGAGATTTCCAGATCTGCCTGCTCCTCCTGCTGTCTTCCTTTCGTAAGAACCACGCCACGTGGTCCACGGCACTGCAGGAAGTCCGTTTAACCTGCACTGTTGTGGCTCCGCATAAACCAATACCCTGTTACTGAAAGAGCGGCACCCAGCCCCCAGCCACACTCCCCGAACCCACAGGTGCCCCCAGCCCACAGCTCGGGCATGGGCATCCCAGGCCTGGTGGAGCCTCACAGGCAGTGCTGTGGGTCCATGCCGTGGAAGACCCGGTCACGGGGGAGACGTCTGCCCTCCAGCGCCCCTCACTGCCCACTGGGACGGGGGCTGTGTCAGGTCACAGGTGTCCAGGCCTGTCCTTCCTTGTCCTCCTCCTGTGGAGAGAAGAGGGCACCGTGGGCGGCCTACACCCAGGCCACCAGTCTCAGGAGAAAGCCCCAGGGCGGACAAGGTGGGGGCAGCTGGGGCCCGGGGCCTCCGGAAGCAGAGAGCAGTGGGTGGAGCAGCGCAGCCTGGCACTCCCCCTGGGGAGTCTGTGAACTCAGGGCGTGTGGCTGCCCCAGGCCTAGGGATCCGCATCCTTGGAAATCCTCAGGTACTTTACAGAATGGTCTCCGCGTTTGCAGATGTGCCCCAGAGCGTTCTTTAGCATGGGGGGAGTGAACAGGAAGGAGGGAGCCACCAGCAAGCCCTTTGGGGGCGCCCTCAGCCTCCACCTCCCAGAAGACGCCTTACATCCTTGGCTCTGCCCTAAAAGGTAAAGAAAGTGCCGCCCCTGACACTGTTCCTTGCCTTTGACTATGAATAAGTCAGTACTCTGTTCCTAAAAAGTGGCTCTGAATATCCCAATGTCAGAGCCAGTGAAGCCTGAGGGAGAAATGGAGGGTCAGGGACTCGCCCTCCTGCTCAGCGCCAGCACCTGAGGGCACCCCAGCCGGGCAGCTCCTAAGTGGGCCTGCCGCAGGCCACACCCACCCTCCCCTGGGGTGGGCTGCAGGCTGGGCCCTCAGGCTGGGGTGCCCCAATGCCTGGGACCCGCTGAGGGAGAGAGGTTGGGGTGTCAGGTCCCGGACAGGTCATTTTAAAGTAATGCTTGCATGAGTCTGATGCAAGCAGCCCAGGGGTGCCAAGACCCTGCTAGTCTTCAGAAGCGGCCTTTTCACAGGCCCACGCACTGGTCATTCAGGCTTGTACATCTGGGCCTCTTCTCCCGGCAGTGTCCCCGTCTTCCGGGTCCTGCTTGGAGCCGCAGGTATCTCACTAGCTCTCTAGACTGCACCTGGTGAGCTCGGAGCTCTGGGCCAGGCTTCTCCTGCTCGGCCCTAGAAACTACCATGGCTGTCACGGTTCCCTCGCAGGCATCCATGTCATGAGTCTGGGCTGAAAATCCCCAGGGCTAGCAGAGTCCCAGGCAGGTGTTGACCACGTAAGTTACCCATTGCTATTCGCTTGGAAGCAAGAACACAAATGCTCAGGTGTTAAACAGGAAGGGAGGTAGAACACACCAGGCCTCTTTTATTTGGCTAGAGGAGAAAGTCACCACTGCAGCACAACAAAAACTGAAAAGAAGGCTGGAAGTGTTTTCAGAAACAGTGTTTATTTCACTTCAGAGGATGGCCTCACTGTAGAGGCCTCACGTGTAAATACCGAATAGTTTCTCTGGTGTGAAAAACTAAGTGTAAATAAGGCTCAAATGGTACAAATGATAATGTGAAATAGGAAGTAAAGGTCTAAAGGAGCAGGGGAAGTGGGAGGGGTAGTGGAAAGGAAAGAAGGGAAAAGAAAAATATGAGAAAAGGAAAAATGGAAACAAAGTCTTTGCAAATAGGGAAGGGTGGAGGGGGTGAAGGGAGGGCAGGGAATGGGGAAGAAATAAGAACCAAGAGACTCATGTAAAGGTGCAAGATCCCAACGAGGAATGTAACTGTATTTTATACCTAAAATGTACCAATAAACTGAATGGAAAAAAAAAAAAGAAACGCAGTGTTAACCATAGTTGTCCTAGTCCGCGTTGTGCCGCTGTAACAGAATAGCTGAGACTCTGTATTTGCTAAAGAGCAGGGATTTCTTTCTTATAGCTCTGGAGTCTGGGAAGTTCCAGACCAAGGGGTCAGCCTCTAGCTCGCGCCTCCCTTCTGCGTCAGCCCCAGCGGGAGGTGCACACGGACACGGGAGCGCAGGGCGGCGTGCCTGGGCAGCTTGCCCTTCAGTAAGAACCCACCGGTGCCCGCTGTGCCAGTGGCCCTCGGTCCCCAGGCACGCAGCCCTGAGCCCCAGCACCCAGTGCGGCCCCCTGAAATGCTGTTGGACAGGGGACCCAGTTTCCCACACACGAACTTCGGGGAACACATTCAAGCCAGAGCAAGAGTGATTTGGAGCTGGGTTATGGATGTGTAGCTGTGTATCATATTTACCTGCATTTTCTAAAACAGCTATTGAGTGAGAAACGAGAGAGGGAAAAGCTGAAAGAGAAAGGGGGGGAGTGTAAAGGACAGGAAGGGAGCTGGATCCTGAAGGTGCTGGCTGGGAGGCAGCAGGGATGAAGGTGGATTCTGGAGCAGGGGTCCCACGTGCAGCACGGGGACAGCGGCAGGGCACACACAGCCCTTCCAACCCGCTCGCCCTCCACAGTGCAGTCTGGGTTGACCCCGGGGTCCGGTCCGAGGCCTTTCTGCATCAGCAGAAGGAGGCTTCCGGGTCCTGCTCCTTCTGCGGTGGTGTACAGCAGTGCATTGTATTCCAGTTAGAGATCAAATCCGACCCTGGTTGATGGAACTGTTGACTGGAACTCATTCTGAAATCTAACCACTGCCTGAGCGCGTGGAAATAATTAATGTTAGACTTTTTCAGTTTTAATAAAAGGCGGATTTGGGGTTTTTTGCCATAAGAGGCCCCTGAACAGGGCCTGGGGGTGCAGCCCCACCCCTGCCTGGAGCCAGCCACCCTTCCTGTAGGTCACTTGTTCCCGGCCCACCTTCAGCAGGCAGAAGGAGAAGGTGGTCAGCAGCTAGCAGGGCACAGAGGCTGGGGCTGAGGACTCTGAAGCCAGATAGTCAGAACTCTCTCTCTCTCTCTCTCTCTCTCTCTCTCTCTCTCTCTCTCTCTCTCTCTCTCTCTCACACACACACACACACACACACACACACACACACACACACACACGCACACTAGAGGCCCCGCAGCCAACAGCCAGGGCAGCAGAGGGGCTCCTCCAGCCCTGTCATCTCCAAGTAACTGCCGCTCACATCTTCAGTTCAACCCCACCAGAGGGCTCCAAGCCCCCACGACCCAGACAGCACTGTAAGAGCAAGTGAGTTTTTGTTCCCGATGTGTTTATATTCGCGGTGCTGGGTATTGAACCCAGGCACCTCGCACCGCTACGTCCCCAGCCTTTTCCTTTACTTCCCAGGCGGTCTCCCCGGGTCGCGGTGGGGCCGCGCTGGGCAATAGAGGGCAGCGCGCCGTGCAGCGGGCGAGAGCGCCCTCCTCCCCGCGGAGTCGGCTCCGAGGGCGCAGCCGCCAGGCTTGGGGGGTCGCGTCCCGGCTGACACCCGCTCGGGGCGGCGCCCGGGCTGGCCGGGCTGAGCAGGTGCACGAAGCACCTCCCTGTGCGTGCGGAGGTCTGGTCTTTGGGTCCTGGCCGCGTCCCGCCCGCCCTCCGGCCCTGTGAGCCTGAGCCAGGGCCCGAGGGAGCCGCTCTCTGGAAGCCGATGCCTGGGCTCCCGCGGGAGCTGGTACCAGGCCCGCCCCGCACGCGGGGTCAGAAAAGCCCCTTTGCACACTTGCAGACCCACAGAGCCTCGGTCCCCACTACCATCCTGCGTGGGCCTGCGGCTCCGGGCCGGGACTCCCGAGGGAGCAGCGAGCCGGGGTTGTGGGCGCTGCACGGCCTGGCCTGGCCTGGCCTGGCAGAGGAGGGGGTGCGCTGCCGGGGGGAGCTGGGCCGGGCCCTCCTTCGTCTCGTCGCGAGGTGGCGAGGTGAAGGCCTCTCTGCCCTGCTCCCCTCCCCCACCCCAGCCCTGCCTCGCCACAGGCCCAGGATCGGTGGCGCCGATCACGGGCTGACACCCCGAGCCAGAGCCAGAGCTATCCCTCCCTCTCTAAGGTGACTTTCCAAGGGCGTTTGCAGAGGCCGAACCGGAACGACAGAGGCAGCCAGGTCAGGCTGGACGGCGGCCAGGGCTGCAGGCAGCATCTCCTTGGGGCACAGGCACCCAGGAAGCGTGACTTCCTCACACAGCTCAGCCCTCATCACAGTCCCAGGTGGGAGCTGGGCTCTAGGGAAGCCCCAAGCCCCTGACTACTGCTGCTTCTGTGAGTGGCATCTCACAGAAGGAGCCTGCATCTCCTTCCAACATCTACGATGGGGCCGAAGGTTGCTTGTCAGCTCACAAGTGGGGCAAAATCTCAGAGCCATCAGAGCTCTGACAGCTTCCAGCTAGTTTCTTATCCCGTTTTTACAGCCGCCCTGCACGCCAGGCATGGCAGGTAGCTTTACCCCATTTTTTAGGCAAAGCAGCCAGGACTCAAGAAGGCTGGGGACACTTCGAAGGCCAGGAGAGACATATCTAGAAAATAAGTGCTACGTGACTAAAGGCGATCAGTTTTTCTTCCCTAGCCTGGATTAAGAGTTTGTTGTGTTTGTTTTTAAAATGAATTTTCAGTTCCACATAGAGAAACAGCGATGTCCGTGGGACTTTGGCCTATCATTGGCGTGTCCGAGGGTCCCAAAGCACACGGGATTTTCCCCAGCCACACATCCCAGTGACCCCCTCACTTGGGGGGCAGTAGCCTTGATGTCCCCTCAGGAAAGCGGCCAGCCCATGCCGGTCAGCTGGGCTCCCCCGCTCACGAGTGGGCCCTAGCTTCCGGCCAGCGCACCGCAACCCGCAGCCCGAGCCCTGCGGGGAAAAGGACCTTCGGGCAGAGGCTGAGCTCCTTGTTCTGCTTGGAGACAAAAGGGCTGCAGTTGCTCAGCTTGCAGTGTCCCCGTCCACAAAGGACAGGCCTTCAGGCACAGCGATAAGAGGCAGCCCTTCCTGGGCTCAGCCACACCGGGGCTGGGAAGACAAAGTGGCCGAGCTTCTCGCCATGGCTCACTTGCCGAGAGTTGTGGGACCTGCGGCGCCAGGCAGTGAAGGAAGTAGAGGAATGTGATTTCCGCCTCTCTCCATCCCTCTGCTTTGTGTTTTGTAATAAAGGGATCCCATGAAAACTCTGACTTCAGACTCCAAATTGTGTGTGGAGGGGGTGCAGTTTTCGTACTGGCAGAGGCGAGAAAAGCAGGCGAGGTTGGCAGTTGGTATTTTGGTGAGAAACTGGGACTTTCAGAGCAGAATTAGTATTGTGTGGCCTGGGCTCTATATTCGTGTTGTTTTCAAAGGCAGGTAATTACTTTGCTGCTCCCCAGGGACGCTAACGGACTTGGAGATCAGAGAAGCAGAGCTGTAGTCCTGAGCTGTCCCGTGTGGTAACCACAGGCCACAGGGGAGCACGGAGCCCGTCCAGGGCGGCTGCTCCTGTCCGTGCTTCCTCATGTCAGTGCAAACGCACCCCCCAGCCTTGATGACCTTGTGTAAAAATAACTGGAAGCGCTTGAGGTTCTCGGACTGCACACTCAAATACTAGCATGAGGGCTCCCCGCATGTGCGGCTCCTACTGTATCTCTGTTGACAGCACTGCTAGTCATTTCCAGTTAGGAAAAGCGACAGCGCCCAGCTGGCCCCACCAGCACCCCAACCTTCCTTAGTGCAGAGCTGGGAGGGCAGCGGCTCCACAGCGCACCTGCTGTCTGGGTGATGCTTGGTCCCTCTCTCCACCCTGACAGCTGTGCCTGTTCTCTTCTGCTCGGAAGCACCTAGCCCAGTGCTGGCACACAGCAGGCACCAGATGCACGCTGTAAAATCGGTTGACCCTTCATGCTCGTTACCTCTGGACCTGAACACTCGTCCTAAAGCCTTGGGCGTGCTGTCCCCTGCAGCTGGTTACTGGAAGCAAAGCGCTCCTCAGTGCTCAGCGGCTGTGTGGATGTGTATGTTGTGTGTGTGCTTGTGTGTGGCACACACTTTTGTGTGGCTTTGTGTACTGCACCCAGTACACATGTGCAGCGTGATGGGCACATACGAGCTGTGTGTTGTGGTGCTGTGTGTTTGGCACGCACTGTGTCCTGCATTATGTGTGCCACGCACACGTTTCTTGGCACTCACACTGCTGTCACTCTCGGAGTCCAGCTGTCTCCTCCCATCGGGCCACGCATCCCCCTCAGACTGCGGTGGGAAGACTTCCACGCTCACAACTCGAGTCCCCCACCCTCAGGAGGGTCTTGTTGCGGGACAAAATTATCTTCTTTCTTCAGGACAAAATTATTCCCCTCACGCCCCAAAGGGCCCGTGCAGGCTTTAGGAGGTCTCAAGTGCGAAGCCAAGCTCAAGCCCGTTCTTGGGGCTCAGCAGCCCCCACGGTGAGAAACCGTTTGCCTTCAGGCCGTGGGGTGCGATTTCCTCGGAAAGGTCTTGGCAGTGACGGAGAGCAGCTGCAGAGAGCTGGACCCTCCAAGGCGGGCGGAGGGTGCTCTGGTCTTGTGCCAGACACAGGGAAAGAGACTGGAACGCCTACTGGCTGGGCTTCCCGCGAAGGTCGAAAACGTGTGGTACGAGTGTTCCTGCGTGGGAAACACGTGTGAACCTCCGATCCACGGTCACCTGGGCGGGGCACTCGGGGACTCAGGTGGGGCCCGACACTCCTCCCTTCCCTAACTCTTCCGAGTGGCGTGAAACCACGCTGTCCTCAAAAGACCCACAGACGACCTGGGCCTCCACTCCAGGCAAACCACCGTTCTCCACCAGGGGGCGATGAAGATGCACTTCATAGATGAGGAATCCGTGAGGCTTCTGAGCACTTTCTGAGGCTGGCTGTCTCCTGGACGCCGGATTCCTCAATGACTCAATTCCCTCTGTGCCAGGGCTTCTCAGCCTCAGCTGCCCTGTGGACTGGTCTGCATCCCTGTCCAGCCCGACGAACGCACAACCTCTCCAGAGTGATTCCACTCCTCCGCTCCAGCTGCCGTGTCTGGCAGCTCCCCTGTGCTCAGCTTTCTATTGCCACACAAACACCTGTGATAATCAGCCCACAAAGACAGAGGGTTCATCTCAGCTCACAGGATTGGACGTTCTCTTCTCGTGTGCACTCGTCGGCTCTTCTGCTCTGGGGCCTGTGGCGAGGCAGCTCAGAAGGTGGGAGCCTGAGGTGGAGCAAAACTGAGCTCAGTGAAAAAGAGAGAGGAAGGGGCAGAGTTGCAGCCAGGACCCCAGTGACCCAAACCCGCCCACCAGGCCACAGCCCTTAGAGATTCCACCGGCTCCCAGGATTACCTCCCAGGGACCAGGCTGCTAAAACGTGGGACTTGGAAAGACATGAAGATCACACTGTCCCCCCCCAGCACCATGGTAAACTCTGCGGCGTGAGAGATTCTGCCTATCATGTGCATGCGGTAGTGAAGCGCTCTCCACAGAGAGGAGCCAGGGATGCTCCGATTGTGCCGGGCTTCCTGTGGTTAATCCACTCTTTCCAGATGGTGGCACGTGACTGGCCTGCGTCCCATTCATTCAGAGGTCCTTCCAGCAGCAGGCAACGGGGTGAGGGGCTGGCTTTGTGAAAATGGCAAATAGGCGGACTGACCTTTACTTAAACTGGGCTCAGGAAGTCCTGGTTTAGTTGGACTAGGACCGACTTTCCCTGTAGGAGACACCAACCTTGTGGCCTAGATGTGCCTCTGTTGGTTGCTCTTTGAGCGCTTAAGTCCCATCATTCCCCTCCTCCTTTGCCTGTCCTCTGCCCTCATGGTCCGCTCCCTTTGAGGAAGCTTTGCTGAGGCTGCCTAGGAGGTACGGAGAGGAGAGGCTCCCTCTGTTTCCTTCTCAGTCCCCTGCAGGGCCACGAAGAGCCCAGGGCAAGGGGAGGCCCTGCCACCCTCTGTTACTGTTCCCCAGCAGCCTTGGGTTCTGTGTGCACTGCACCCCCAGGGAGAGCTGGGGAAGTCCTCTGGGAGCAGAAGGTCACCCTTCAGCCTGAAAGTTGTGTGCCACCTTCAGGCATGGCCCAGCTTCGCAGGAGAGGCCTCTGAGTACCTACCAAAAGCAAGAAGAGCTCCCCTCTGCTTTCAGATGACCTCCACCCTGAACGACCGAACTGTCTCTTTCCCCAGAAGTTCGATTTAGGAGTCCTGGGTACCTGGTTCAAGCAGTCTGTGGTCCAAAATCAAGGAACATGCGGGATATTTTAGAAAATCAAATACAATTCATAGGGATTATTTGAAAATGCGTTAGCCCTCTGCAGGTGATTTATTTCTTCAGCATTTGAAGTTGAATTCCTCTTCTCCTGGACATTGGTTTCCTCCCTGACCCATTCCCACTTCTTCCTGGGTTCATGATGACCCAGCAGAAGTCTCCATTTCCTGCCTTCCCTGCATCTCAGAGTGGCCACAAAGCGAAGTCCTCCCCAGGGAATGTGAGCAGGAGAGGGAGGAGCCACTTCCGCCCACGTCGCAGGACAAACACCTGGGTCCTTGCTGTAAGCCTCGCAGTCCTGGTGTATTTAGCAGAGCCGTCCCTCACCCTAACCCTAACCCTAGCCCAAGACAGACATGAACACCCCCCTTCCTGAGGCACCAGCTTCCAGTCTCTCTGCTTCAGAGCTTCACCTTTGCCCTGTCACACTCACCAGCCCTATGCATTTGTGGACCGTGTCCTCTACATCAGGGATGGCGAATCTTTTAGAGACCGAGTGCCCAAATGCAGCCCCAACCCACTTATTTATCGCAAAGTGCCAACACTGCAATTAAACTGAGGTTTGAGTTTAGAAAAAAATCAATTCTACATTGACATCTTTTGTCTTAAAAGCTCAATAACACGTGTGCCATAGGTTCGCACCCCTGCTCTACATCACGATTTCACTCCATGTGTCAGTATTCACTCTGCCCTTCATAAGGATGGCCACTTGCCTGCCTCTGCGTTCAAAATACCTTGAATTCCATCCATCATTCCTGCAACCCCCGGTGGGCAGCAGGGTTATAACAGTGGGAGCCTCCTACTTAGAGGTTCGCCGTAAAGATAGCGCATCAGGTGAAGATCAATAGAGTCAAAGTGATCTGAAAACTGCATCAGGGTTAGGACGGTGGTTCTCCAGGTAAGAGCATCTCCATCAGCCCGGCTTGGCCACCTGTCCTCCATGCTTGGAAGAGCTTGGGTTTCATCTACAAGCCTTGGAGTAGAGAAAAGGGCTTCATTTGGTGGTTGTGGTGGTTGGGGGGGGGGTGGATTTAACCCAGGGCCTTTGCACTGAACTACATCCCCAGCCGCATTAGTTTATTTTAATTTTTAAATGTTGAGACAGGGTCTCACTAAGCTGCCAAATCACCCATGCTGGGCTTGAACTTGTGATCTGCCTGCCTCAGCCTCCCGGAGTGCAGGAATTGCAGGTGTGTGCCACCTCACCCGGCTGAGGAACGGGCTCGGAGTGAGGTTTGGTGTGGCAAGATGCCGCCAGCATGATGGGGCCTGGCGCAGACAGAACAGAGCCCGTTCTCACGCCAAGCTCAGGCTGGGGCCGAGATTCGCACCCACAGGCCCCTGTGTCCTGAAGGGGGCGTTTGAGCCTCTGCGGAGTTTTGATGCCGTGACTGCTGTGGGCGGCATCTGGTGGACAGGGCGGAGGTGCTTCCAGACGTCCCTCAAGGTGTGGGGCAGTGCCCACAACAAAGAGTTACCTGACTCCAAATGCCAGAGTTTTCTGACTTGGAAAAGCCCTGCTCCGCAACGCAGGGTTCCTGGGGAGGAGCAGGGCACGGTGTCGTGCGATGAGCACTTACTTCAGTTAGAAGTGTGCTGCTGCGGAAGCCAGGCAGGGGAAGGACGCACAGCCCGGGTCAAGGGCAGCTCCTCAGTGTCCCAGCGTCCCAGACACTCAGCCCTCCCACGTGGCTGCGGCAGGAAGTCCTGCCCCTCGCAGTGCTCAGTGCCCTGGCGTGGCCTGCCTTCCGGGGTGTGCGGGTCGCTCCCTGTGCGAGTGAGGTGCACGTCTGTCCGTGCTCCTGTTCAAAGCCCGCTGACCCGACGCGCTGCCCTCCTTTGCGGGGATGCTTTCCTCCACCACCAGCCTCAGAGCTTCTCTCCCCGAGAATACCAGGAAATACCCATCCAGGCGGCAGCTCGCAGTTGCCCTCGGTGAATTCTCCTACTCTCACGGGTCTTGCCTGCTCAGAAACCAGCCCACGAGCTCCTCTCCGAGCTGAGGTCCTCCGAGGTCCCTCCAGGGCCCTGCGCCGTCCGCCAGGTGCCGCCCAGGGGTGGCAGTCTGGTGGGGTCTGCAGGAGCTTCCAGCTGGCTCCTGGGGGTGCACGGGACAGTGGGCAGTGCAGGGAGAGCAAGGGAGGCTGTGGAGGGCACCGTTTCGGGTGCTCCGGGGTGGCCGCTGCAGACAGGCCAGCTGGCTCCTGGCAACACGAGCCAGCAGAACCCAAGGTGCTGTCGAGTTCTGGCCTCACCCTGATGCCCTCTGTACCTTCTGTCACTTACCCTCGTGCTGGGTAAGAGCAGAGAACAAAGCTGGCGAAAGACCCTGACTTTGGCGGGATACAAACAAGCAACAGAAGTAAAACACGCGATATCTTAATTCACCACCTATCTGTGGCAAATGGCCTGCTGGGCATGAAAAACTTTCTAAATATGCTAAGGGGCTATTAGGAGAGATCCGGGCAACACCCTGTCCTCGGGTAGCGTTTCCTTCAGAAATTCCTTTTGCAAATGGCTCACTGATTAAAGGCATCCTAGGTCCTTCTCACCCAAGAATTGGACAAGCCAAGAAATGGCCCCAAATGCTTATTTGACAAGTGAGGAGTGAAGGGATAAGGGAAAAACTGGCTCTGCAGAACGAATGTGGCCCAAACAAGAGAGAAAAAGAGCGAAAATAAAGTACAGCCTTGTCCAGAAGACACCAAGTGGGCCATGCTGAGGAGTCAGGTAGCGGGGTCTGGTCTTTGTGTGCCGCACACATCTGGGGGAGCTGGGAGTGCACATCCTGGTCCCGGGGATCTGTATTGGCTGGTCCTGCTGGTTTCCCAGCCAGCTTTGCCATACCTGTTTTTCTGAGGACTCTCCACACTGATTTCCACAGTGGTTGCACCAGTCTGCACTCCCACCGGCAGTGGAGAAGGATTCCTTTTTTCCCATAGCCCCGCTAGCATTTGCTATTGGTTGATTTCTTCACAACAGCCATTCTTTCTGGAGTGAGGTGGAATCTCGGTGTTGTTTTCATTTGCATCACTCGAATGACCAGTGATGTTGAACATTTTTTCATATGTTTATTTGCTGCTTTTACTTCTTTGTCCGAGAAATGTCTGTTCATTTCAGATGCCCATTTTTGGATTGGGTCTTTAAATTTGGGAGGTCTGATTTTTTTAAAGGTCTTTATAGATTCTAGATGGTAGACCTTTGTCTGAGGGACCACTGGTAAAAAGTTTTCCCCACACAGTAGGTTGTCTCTTAGCTCTGTTGGTGGTTTCTCTTGCAGTGCAGAAGCTTTTTAATAAAATGAGATCCCAGTTGTTGATTCTTCATGCTAGTTCCTGTGCTATTTAGGTTTTGTTCATAAAGTCTTTTCCTATTCCAAAGTCTTCAAGGGTTCTACCTAACATATCTTCCAGCTGGTTTAGTGTTTCTGTTTTAATATTTAGATCTTTGATCCACTTCAATTTTAGTTTAGTGCATGGTGAAAGATATGGATCTAGTTTTAATCTTTGGCAGATTGAAATCCAGTTTTTCCAGCACCATTTATTAAATAGGCTATCTTTCCTATAGTGAGGGTATTTGGCTCCTTTGTCAAAGATGAGGTGGCTGAGTATGGCTGGAGTTGTTTCTGGATCTCCTAATCTATTCCACTGAACCTTGGGTCTGTTTCTTTGACAGTACTATGCTGTTTTTATCACAGTGGCTTTGTAGTATAGTTTCATGTTGGGGATTGTGATACCCCCTGTCATGCATTTGTTGCCCAGAATTGCTTTTGCTATTCTAGGTCTCTTCTGGTTCCAAATGAATTTTTGGATTGTTTTCTCTAGTTAGATATCATGTTGGGATTTCAAAATGGAGCACTACTCAGACATGAAGAGTGAGAAACTAGAGACATTTATAGCTAAATGGATGCACATTGAGGCCATACTCTTAAGTGAAATAAATAGGACACACATGTGTAAATACTGGATGGTTTCTCTGTTGTGAGAAATTGAAAGTGTAAATAAGGATCAAAATGTATAATAGATAATGTGAAATAGAAAGAAAAGATTTAAAGGGGAAGGGGAAGTGGGAGGTGTAGGGGAAAGGAAAGAAGGGAATGGAATTAATATGAGAAAAGGAAAAATGGAAACAAAGTCTTCATAAATAGGGAGGAGTGGAGGGGTTGAAGGGAGGGCAGGGGAATGGGGAAAAAATAGGAACCAAGATATATCATGTAAAGGTACAAATTCCCAATGATGATGTCATCATATTGTATGCCTAAAATGCATCAATAAACTTAATGAAAAAAAAAGAAATTGGTAGGCAAATAACAAAATAATATTGTCTTTATTGTCAGTTGCTATGATTTTATTTATTTATTTATTTATTTATTTATTTATTTATTTTTGCTCTGTAGGGAGTAACACACTCTTGGGAGAATGGCATTCATGACCCCTAAAAGACCTAAAGACCTCTCATTAGGCCACGCCTCCTAACAGCACAGCATTGGGAATTAAGAATTCTGAGCATAACTTGTGGATGACTCATTCAACACCCCTACCACTCATAGCACCCTACCACTGAGCTATGTCCTCTATATAACTGGAGCTTGCTCCAACCATTCATGTCACTGTATCAAATTCCTGGCTGTAAGCCCCAAGGGCATAGGGTTTGGGAGTAAGTCCTGGGCTCTATCTTGATTCTCTATCCAATATCAGAAATTTGGTTTTCAGTGCTGGGCCTTAGGAACTGGAGGTAATAATACTTCTTGAATAAATTGATATATTATAGGAATTTATGGCATTTTTATTTAGAAATGACTGTGAACCCCTTAAGGAAATATGTCAGTATATTAATGTTCCTCAATAATCAGGGCACCACAAACATGACAGGAAATTTTTTCATCTAGCTGTACATGGACAGGAGAATGACTAAGGAAATCCAGGAGAAAATGATACCTCAGGTTGTCTTGCAAGACTGAATAAGAAACTGTTGAGCAGTGTGAAGAAAGGCAGAAAGTAGTAAGGCAAACATGGATGGAACTGGAGACAGATGTGAAGTGAAATAAGTCAGGCACAGAAAGCTAAATCACTTTTTTTTACAGTTTGGATTCTTCTCTATATTTTGATTAACAAATGCATAAATGCACATAAGTATTACAAATAAAAGCTAGGACTGCCAGGAATATAAAAAAAAAAGTCCATATTCATCACAGGTCGGACCAGATGTCTTTTTTCTATGACTAGTATTTCCCCCTTTTTGAGTATTTAGTCACTTTACTATTGTTCAAAATGAGCGATTCTATGCTATTATGTTAACTCAAGTTAAAAAAAAAATTACAGCATTAGGATAGTTCCAAAGCACTGGAAATTCATCTCACTTGAAACTTGCTATTTAAATGACATGCTAAAGACAAAAACCCAAAAATGCAAAATACAGTTCTCTGCTGGCCTTGACCTTGCAGTGACCCTCCTGCCTCAGCCTTCCAAGTGCTAGGATCACAAGTGTGCACCACCACACCTGGCCCCAAACAGAATTCTTATTAGACCATGGTGAGATCCTTTTCAAGCTACAGAACAGTTTCCTTGAGGGCTGGATCCGCTGCCCAGTTGACTTTACTCCCCAAAATGAGGCTCTGGAACACATGTCGAATAACTGTAGCAATCTGTATCTCCCTCTGTAGGCTTTGTTGCGTGATCTTTATCTTGTCTGAATTTTCCAACTCCTCTTTCTGTTTCTTCTTCTCAGTTTGTATTTCTAAAAGCTTACTTTCTGAAGCTTGTTTTAATTGAAATCTCTTTCTAACATCAAGTAGTTTTTCTTCTAGTTCCCAAAATTCCTGCTGTAATTTCATTACTGCTTTATTTAGCTTTAATCCTTCTTTCATGGTATCCACGAGCACACTGTTCCCGGTGTTAATTTTTCCCAGGTTGTTTTTAAGTGCAGTGGAAAGTTGCAGCCTGCTCAATGCAAGACTTTTCATCTCCAAGGCAATTTTTACCTCTTCAATTTCATTTTCCAGGTCTTCAAATTTAGCTTCAGTTTGTTTTTCTTGTATGATTTGTTCTGGAGTCTTTTCATTTGCATCAATCATGGACTTACATTACATTCTGAGAGTTGTTGTTTTGTTTGTGCTCTCAGCCTGAGCAGCCACACCTTGCAGTCCTTGCTGTGTGCTTCCAGGGTGTGGGGACCTGTGGTGGGCCGCCTGTCCCTTGGGGCCTGAGGACGCTGCACCTGGAGGGTCCTCTGCCTGCTGCTCCATTGCCAGCTGGCTGTTCTCACTCAGGTGAAAGCTGAAAAACCTGATCGCATTCTTATGGCAGAGGCTGGGAAGGTGTGGAGACAGGGTGCCAATCTGCAGTTACTAGAGAAATGGATGCCACATGATATGTGCAAGTACAGCGAATTCACAAGACTGGTTCACAGTGGCTACCCAGAGTGGCGTGAGGAAGACTGCAGAGGCCTGTGTGCACGCTGGAGACCCGGGGCCTGGAGCTCAGCACAGCAGGGTCCCACGCAAGGCTGTATCAGGAGGCCAAGGGGTCTGCACTGGAAGGCTGAAGGAAGGTGAAGGCGAAGATGAGCTTCTCCAAAGAGACCGAAGCCGACGGTCCTTCCTCATTTCCCTTTGTCCCATCCAGGCAAGGAGCTGCCCTAGGGGCGTCTTCTGCACCCTGGGGTGTGGAATTGCTGAGCCAGTGTAGTTAAGCTTGTCTTAACTGAACTTCTCAAGTTGACCCAATCAATCAACCATCACAGATGAGATGAGAAAGAAAGGATATTTTAAGAGGTACAGGGGTACACTTGGGCAGGAAGAATCACTTTTAATGTTCTATAGCAGAGTACCGTGACTATGGTTGACAAAAATTTATTGTATATTTCAAAATAGCTGATAGGATACTTAATGTTCCTAACACAAAGATGTGATAAAGGCTTAAAGTGCTGGCCACACCCATTGCTCTGATCATTACACATTGTATATGAGGTGTGATTGAAAAATATAGTGCAAGTTTAGATTTTAAACTTTATTGCAGCAAAAGACACATTGCTATTAATCCTCCTCAAAATTTCCCCTCCCCACTTCAAACACACTTACCCATCATTCTTGAAGCTTGCTGAAGTAGTTCTGGAAATACTCTCTCATGAGTGTCTTGAGTTGCACTGGTGTGGCTGTATTGGTGTCCTGAATCAACTCAAAACATTTCCCTTTCAATATCATTTCAACTTTGTGGGAGAGCCGGAAGTTGCATGGTGCCAAATCTAGTAAATAAGGTGGAAAGGGACACACAATATTTTTTTTTTGTATTGGGACTTGAACTCAGGGCCTTGCACTTGCCAGGCAGGCATTGTGCCACTGAGCCACATTCCTGGCCACCACAATGTTTTCATCAGCCTGCTTTTCCATTGGATGGTAGCCAGTAGTAGCATTCACCACATTTTTGATTATACCTCCTAAAGATACTCATGAAAGAGAACTTTCAGAACTGCTTCATAAAGGGGCAAAAATGATAGATAAGTATATTCAAAGTCTTTTTACTATAAGACATTTTAAAAATTTTTTATTTAAACTTTTACTGTGTGTTTGATCATGCCTAGTACATGTCTTAGTTACTTTTCCTATTCCTGAGACAAAATACTTGACACCCAAAGTTAAAGGAAGAAAAGTTTATTTAACTCACAGTTTGTAGAGGTTTCAGGCCATAGTCAACTGACTCCAAGGCAGGGTTGCTTGACAGAGGGGCATCGCAGAGGAGAAACAGTCCATGGCAAGCAGGCAGGAGATAGCAAAGCAGCAAGCAGCAGCAGCCTGTTTTTCTCATTTATCCAAGTTACCAGCCTTTTGGGTGGTGTTGCCTGGAATTATGCTAATCTCAATCAATGGACTAATTTAGCACCACACACCCTTAATCTGTATCACATGCTCTAGATCCAGCCAGCTCCAAAAAGCCCCACCTGAGAGTGCATGTGGTTTTGAAGGGACATCTAGATACGAGCCATAACAGTGTTCAACTGGCACACTATGCCCTGTAAGTATGTCCAATTTATATATCATTAAAATTTTTTATTAAAGAAAGTAGACAGACCTTTCAGGGCAGCCTTTCCCAATAGGTCGTGTTTCTACCTCATACTTCCACTGGAATATTTCACTGGATTAGTAATAGAAATTCATGGAAAGAGGGAGTTACCAAAAATACATTGTTCACTAGATATTGGGCTGAGCTAAGATCTCTTCTCAATAAGCTAATGGTGCATGTGTGTGTGTGTGTCTGTGTGTGTATTACTAGGGATTGAACCCAGGGCCTTTGGACTGAGTGACACCCTTAGCCCTTTTTTTTTTAAATTTTGGGATAGGGTCTCACTAAGTGGATTAGTTGCCCAAGTGGAGCTTGGACTTGAAACCCTCCTGCTTCAGCTTCTCAGAGTGCTGGGATTACAGGCCTGTGCCACCATGCCTGGCTTATACCAGGGTATATACTGAAGTAGAAAATAGGTGAAAAATTTTCAAACAAGTGAATATTTTTAGATCAAAGTAATGTTTTTTAATGTCAAACAATAGCAAACTTTATTAATTCATGATGGTAATACAAAATAGTACAGCTACTTTGGGAGATAGTTCAATAGTTTTTATTTTAAACTATTTCCTGCAATTACACTTCATGATATTTACACAAATGAATCAAAAATCGATGTCCTCACAAAACTGCACAAACATGGAAGCAACGAAGATGTACTTGAATAGGTGAACAGATTTTAGAAAGTGTACACCCACCCATGAAACATTACTCAGCAATAAAAAGTGAGCTATCAGTTCATGAAAAAAATATGAGGGCCACTTAGAAGTATATCGCTCAGTGAGAAAACAGTGTGAAAAGGTTACGTACTGTATGATTCCAACTATATGAAATTCTGAAAAGGACAAAATTTTAGAGACGGTAAAAATATCAGTAGTTGTCCGGGAATGAGGAAGAGGGACAAATAAGTAGAGCACAGAAGATATTTTTAGGCAACAGAATCTGCTTTGTATGATAAATGATAAATACCATTGTACTGAACTGGAAAAATACAGTTTCTCCTTGCCTTCCATAGGTTCATGGTGGGAAGAGACTCCTATAGCTCAGAGAGATTAGCAAGAGGAAAGGACGCAAGTTCATTAACAAGTGCAGCGCACATTTCACAGGAGAAACTCTGCTCAAAAGTAACTTGAGCCGGCAACTCAGATAACAGATGTGTAAGAAAGAGCGTAATTTCAGAAAAGGACAGGACAAAGAAGAGACAGGTCTACGCCAGTCAGCTTCCTTTTAATGTGACAAATACCCAAGATAAATCAGCTGAATGTGAGAGCAGGTTCACCCCGACTCGTGACTCTGAAGGCTTCACTCCATGGTCCATTGGGCCCGCTCCCACGGTGGGGGTGCATGGTACCGATGCCTGCTTGCCCTCTGGCAGCAGGAAGCAAGAGTGGGAAGAAGAGTCCAGGGCCCCACAGACACTGCCAAGAGCATTTCCCAGGGCCCTAAAACCTAGGCCACACCTCTCAGAGGCTCCACTGCCTCCCAGTAGCTCCTGGCCTGGGAGTCAAGCTTTGCAGCACATGGTGTTTAGGAGGACACTCCATACCCCCCCTCCCCCAGGCACAGGCCCAGCTTCTAAAGATTGGGAAACCTAGAAGGGGTAAAGTCTGCTCCCATATTTCCCAGGCATCACTGCCCTGGAGCTAAAGAACAAGTTTTGTAGAAGAAAATTTGCAATGTGTCCTTAGGTGGGAATGAGGTGGAGGAGGGTAGCAAACCTCTCGCATTTGTGAATCTCGGCCCGTTAGGCAGACAGAAGAAGGCAGAGAACCGCTTGCACTTTGGTGACCTTCAACTCATCCTGGGGAGAGATGATTTTCGTCTCCCTCAGGACATTTGTCCAGACTCAGATTATGCAACACAAGGAGTGACTTTAATAATAATAAGGCCTCAATCTTGGCTCATCAGAAATTAATTTAAAAATATGAGCCAGACTGGGTGGAGCAAAGCTGCAGGGGTTAGAGGCAGGAAGTGTGCTGGGAACTTCCGGCTGGTGCTTGGGAGGACACTTGCAGGTCTTGAAGTGCGGTGTGGACATGGGGCTCACTAGAAGGGGATGGATGTAAGAATGATACAGGAGCTTTAAAAATTATATGTTCTCATGGGATTGGGTCTGGGGACCTGTGTTTTCAGTTCAATAATCCCAGATGATTCAAGTGAAAATTCCTAGTCTTGGGACTCTTCTGGCAATTTTGACTTATGAGTCTCTATTTTGCCATTCAGCCTTAAAGGCAGTAATGTTGCCCTCAAGGCAGGGATTCCATGTTTGCACTTCTAAAGGTACTTGCCAGTTTTACCCCATTTAAAGCAGAGGACTCCAACTTTTAGATGAAGAAAGTGAGGAATTAAAATTCTGGTCTGAACCCACTCTGAGTTAATGGCTGCTGGGAGACAGGGGAGAGGGGTCCAGTGCTCCCCCAAAATGTGCTGCAGCTACTCTGAACTTGCTGTTTGCAGTGCCCCGCAGCAGGTCCAGGGACACTTTCTGGGGTTGTGGCAGGCTTCAGTCATGGACCTATCACAGCTGATGTTGCCTCTTTGCAGCCCTCTTCAGTGACTTGCACACAGGCCCCATCCCTCTCCCACAACGATACTGTACCCTCCTGGCAAACTCCGGGGGTCAGTCTGACTCAGTCTGTTGACTGTGCCCATGATGCTGCAGAGCCAAAGCACAAACTCTAAGACAGCCTCTCTTGCATGGTGCACTCCTCCTGTTTGTGTTTCCGCCTTGGGTAGTGTGTGCCGAGCTGGTGACACCAGGGCCTCCGGCACCAAGAGTGGCTGTCGGCTGGAGCTGATGACTGAAGATGGTGGCAGCCTGGGGATAGAGCAACAGTGAACTGCCAGTAGCTGACTGTTCCAAGCTGCAAAGAGGGAGCTTTTGACACTAAGACAGTTACCCATTGCCAGTCCATGGGCAAAAGCGCCCTCCACCAGCTGGTAGCACTAAGTGGCTGATATGGGGACCCTTTAGGGGCTCAGAGAAGAAAGTGGACAGTGGTGACTGTTGTCAGCAGAACCAGACGAGTCTGATTTCCATCACGCCCGGGGCCAAGGACCCACACGAGGCAGGACCATGGCACCCATCCATTGTCTCACTCGCTGGATTTTCCTGCTGTTCCCACAGACTTTTCCTCCCCAAGCTTTGTCTCTGAGCGATGCGCAGGAAGCTGCCAGTGACGTTGGCATCTACAACCCTCTTGCTGCAGGCATTCTGTTCTTGATGCCAAGAGTCTCCAAGTGTGCCACGTAGACTCTTGCTACTCAGAGTAGTCCAGGGACCAGCAGCATGAACGTCACCAAGAATTTGTTAGAAAGCCTGACTCACAGCCCCACCCAGCCAGCCCCAAGGCATCCAAACTCCCACCAGATCCCCAGGCGATGTCCCCTGCATCTAGAACTCTGTGACTCCCTCCCCTCATATCACAGCTGCGCGCCCTTTTTCTGGATCTGGCCATCCGGTCTGTGGGCTCTGCCGCCACTCTCAGGCTTGGCCTGGTTCCCTGGACGTCCGTCTCTGTCACCCGAGAGCCACTGACTCCACCACCGTGTTGTTCTGACTCTGCCTGTGGAGACCTGCAGGGCGGCTGAGCTGCTATGAGACCAAAAAGACCTGGAGTCATTGCAAGAAAGGACAGGTCCACTACTGACACCTCCGGTTTTGTTTGTTTGGACTTTTCTTTCTCCTTCTCTCTCTCCCTCGCACCTTTGCTCCTTTCTTCCTTCCCTTTTTCCCTTTCTTCCTTCTTTGCTTCCCCTTCCTTCCCTCCTTTCCTTCCTTCCTATTTCCTCCTTTCTTTCCTGTTGTCGTCTTTCTCTTTTCAGTGCTCCCTGGCCAGCAGCAGCAGTGACCCTTGGCAGTTTATGACAAACGAGACAGTTCAGCTAGGGAAGGCCCCACCTCTGTGTGTTAAGCGAATTCCACCCCCTCATTCTCCCCGGTGGCTCTGTTTGGATGCAGCTTCCCCAGTGAGGCAGCATTTCAGGTGAGGGCTCTAGATTTCCTACAGTGTCTCAATCGGTGTTGATTCCCACCTTCCCCACCGTGTATTCTGACTTGGAAAACAAAACAAAAGATGTGCATGACTATTGAACTAGCAGATCGTACTACTCAGGTAGGCTGCTGCTTCTTTGGGATTAAAATACAAGGGAGAGCGTTTCCGATATCTGCCAATGATCCGAGAGGCCAAGGAGCAGTTTCAGCCTGGGTCCATTGTCCTAAGAGATGAGGAGAGGTCACTGGGCCCAGGCAGGGAGACCTCAGGGGTCTGTAAGGCCTCCTTCTCCAGACAGAAACCTGGGCCTGCATTTGGGGTCTTTGGGAGACAGGTGGCAAGGGCAGGAGCAGAGGGAAGGGTCAGGGCAGGGCGTGCCTGAGGCTCCGCTGCCCTGTGCCCTGTGGCCGTTTCTTCACCTTGTGCTCGCCCTGGGCTCCCATCCTCTTCACCCCTATGGCTCCCTCCCTCCGCTGGCAAATACCAACACATCCTCCGTCCTACTTTAAATGCCAGCTCAGAGAGGCATCCTGCCATCTCCCAGGCTGGGTTCCATCCAGTTGCGTAGCTTTCTCACACTGCTCTGCCCCCTCCTCCTGGGTCACGGCAGCTGGCAGTGTCTGTGATGAAGCCCATCTGCAGAGGTGTGTGGGATTACTGACGCTGCTCGGGTGGAAGTGGCCACGTCAGCAGCTAGAGGCAGCCAACCCAGGCAAAGGCCGGGTCCAAGGGCAGCCACTACCAGAGCTCCTCTTGCTTATTCTCAATCGACTCTCTACCCTTTGATTAGCATGAAAAGAAATATGAACTCAATAGAAATGGGGTTTTCAAGTTTGAAAGCATTAGATTGTTAATTGGTGGGCTGAATGTTAACAATAATCACTCCTTAGAGAAATTAATGTACGTCACTATGTGTGGACAGGAGAAAATATTTTAGAAACACTTCTTGCTCTTCTACGGGGGAGGCTGGTAGGCCCTATCCTTAGAAACCATCTTGAGGCTTGACCCCAGCAATCTTATTTATGACCTTTGCTTATGGAGGATTTTGCTGCCTGGTGCCAACAGAATTCTGTCTGTGGAATGTATTCTTATATGGAGCAAACTTTTCATGCTAGAATGTACTTGGACACCTTAACAGCAAACTGGATCTTCATTAAGCTTTCAAATTATTTATCTAAAGTATTTTGGGCCTGTGAGCTAACAAATATTTAATAAGTGTCTCAGTGTGGGACCAATTTTTGGTCTAAGGCTTGCTTTTATTATGACTTGGTAGATAGAGAGAGGGAGCAGCCAGCTCTCAATCACTTTGAATTTCTTCAGAACTGCAATTAGCTCAGCAGAATGCCAAGGGCTATGCATGACCTAATAGTGATTATTTGCCATAAGTCTGGTGTTCACTGACAATTGTCAGCCCCACAAGGGCAAGGACCACTGACTAATGGAATTGCAGGAGCACAGGTCACTCTGGAAAGGATGGATGGCCACAGAGACTAGGCTTCCCCAAAGAGCTACAGGATGATAATCCAGGGGCAGGCCAAAGAAAATAGAATAGACACATGAGGAAAAAGAACGAAAATATATTTGCCAAGTGTATTAGTCAGCTTTGCATTGCTAGGACTAAATACCAGTTGAACAGAACTTTAAAAAGAAGAGGTTTGGGCCAGGGATTTAGCTCAGTGGTTCCACCGCCTGGCTCCCAAGTACAAGGTCCTGAGTTCAATCCCTGGTACCAAAAAAGAAAAAAAAAAAAAAAAGGAAGAGGTTCAATTTGGCTCACAGTTTCAGAGGTGTCAGTCCATGGTCAGGTGTCTTTAAGGCGGAAACATCATGGCGGAAGGGCTTATGGAACAAAGCTGCTCACTTCATGGCAGCTGGAAAGCAGAGTGAGAGAGCAGCCCCAGTGAGCAAGGGATGAAGGGCCAGACATAGTCCCTAAGCCACACCTCTGTGACCTATCCAAACACACCCAGCATGTGTCTTATTAACCTCCAGGCAGCCTCCAATCCAAGCAAGTTGACAATTAAGCTTAATTAGCACACCTGGAAAGTATGTGTTTTTTGCAGTTTTACAGGAAAGAATGGTCAGGAGTAATAGAGCAAGGACATTTATACACTGCCTTGTTTCCTTGGCACTGTTTTTGAATTCAGGCCTTTATTTTCTGACACTCTCTGCCTCCATAATAATTGGAGATTGGGTACTACAATGAAGTGCGGTGCAGTACTTTTCAATATTTTTATTTTATTCTTTTATTTTTAATATTTTTAAATCACTGAGTTTGTTATAAAGTCATCATACACCTTGGCTTCTGTGGTTTTCTTACACTTGTGTGTGTGTATAGTGTACAAAATAGTGCATATAGAAAAGGAAAATATACTCCAAGTACCGATGTGTGACGATTACCTGTTAAATGGGTCTGGGAGAAGCCTGAGACCCCTTCCTTCCGGTGCTGTTGTCCTTGTCTATCACAGGAGAGACCATGCAGTAGCCACAAGCCCTTCACATTGACTGCCGATGGTTCCGGGCTGCGTGCTTTGTGCTAGCCCGTGGCTGACTGTGTTTTGGCCAACTAGGAGCTGAAGACTGGTCGACACTGCTGTAGATCCCGATCCACAGCTCCTCTGTACCATGGGAAACCAGGAGTCACTGGGGGCCCCAGAGCCCCCGAAATGGGGCCTGCATGAGGGGACGTGTTCTCTGAGGACCCTGGACTTCAAAGATTTGGCAGAATAAGTAAACGAAGTATCTCCATCACAGTGTTTATATTCAGCATAGGTTAAAATAATATTATTTTGGAAATAATGATGCATAATGTGTTCAAAACTACGTTCACTTCACCCACTTCTTTTTACTTTTTAAGCGTGGGTAGGAAGACATTTTAAATCATGCCTGGGGTTTGCCTTTGTGGCTTCCACCTTCTTTCTCTGACCCAGTGGTGCCCTGAAGAAGGCGCTCGTGGACTGGCACCTGTTTAGGTGCAACTGGGCTTCCCGTGCTTCGGGACTCTTCACTGGAGCCTGCTTTGGATGAGCTTTCCGGGTCTTCAAACGCAGGCCAAGCCAAAGTTCCTGCCCTTCTGCCTCCGCTCCCTTTCTGTAAACCTCTGTGCTGCGCTAGGAGGCAGCTAGCTAACCCAGTGGCTGGGTGGGCTTTCCCGTTCAGTCTCCCAGCTCTGCAATTCCTGCTGCTCTCTGGATATTCATGAAGATTTAGGTTCATTCATTCAACAAGCAGCTACTGATTGCCTTCTGTGTAAATATTTGTTAGTCCCCAGGCCAGAAACACTCTCTTCTGGGTGATTGGTGGGGGAGGGTAGTTCAGTGCAGTGCACAGGATTCTCGAGTAGTAAAGGTGCACAGAAATAGCGGGTTTGCAATTGCAATCAAGGAAGATAATGCGACTTGACTCTCTCAGAGACCCACAAAGCCTTCACGGAGCACACAGCAGATCTAGACTTAAGAACCTTTTGCTTCCTTCTTCCCCTTTTCCGGTGTCCTGGGGATTGAGCCAGGGCCTCACACACGCTAAGTACATACTCTGTCTGCACTGAGCTGCATCCCAACCTGGACAAGGTTTTTGAACGATCTGTAAGACTCTCTGGGGAAGAAGTTAGGCATCGAGTCCAGCACACGGAATGCAGGATGTCTGCACGTGCCAGTGGGGGGCATTTCAGGTGCCCCAAAGCAAGGTAGGGCATCCGCATTCCTCAGCAAGGGCTCACCTAAAGGACCTCTTCCAACTCTTGCTTCAGGGGATTAAAGAGAAAGAAGCAGCATCTCCGATAGCTGACTGGAGGGTTATTTCTGGCCCAGCAGCAGAATAGGGGTGAATCATGGCTGAACAAAGGGTTTGAGGGCTCCTTACTTGCATGATAATTGTCAAGAAACTCAGGAAAAAGTGATCACTAAGTTCAAATGAGGTAGTTAAGGCATCTGAATTAGAATGGGCCTTTATTTTTTATTTTTGGCTGAGAGGGAGAGAAGGGGGAGAAGAGAGGAGGAACCTCACCATGGATGTGAGATGAGCATCCTCACACAGTTGTCCCCTGCTCCACTCTGAACTACTGAGTTGGCTGTGGCCTGCAGGTGCGACCCTCGGGCTGTATCTGGACACCATGGACTTTTGCCTCAAGATCAGGAGTTTGCAGCCCAGCCATGGCAAAGGCCCTGGGAGTGGCGCTCATGCCTAGGAGTGCGAGCCCTGCCTCCCTCCTGTGGGTCGCTCAGCAGGTGCCGCACTGGGCTTCTCAGTGCCTCCTCCCTCAGCTGCGCCTGGTGGGACTGAGGCTCCCTGGGGACCCACAGATGGAGCCTGATCTGGCCAAGGTGCCAGCCTGAGAAATAAAATTTACAATGTCTTAGAAAAGACTGTAGTTTCTACCATGCAACTTTTTCATTTAGGAAGATGTCTATCTTGAAGAATGGTATACAGTGACTAGCGCTAACAGCTTTTCCTTTTGTCTTGCTCTCCCTCTCTGTCTCTCTGTCTGTCCATCTCTCTTTCTCTCATCTCACCCATTTGAAAATCAGACATCCCAATATTTTATTTCCAGATGTTACAGCATATATCTTGCAAACAAGGAAGTTTTCCTATGGAATTAAAATAAAGTGATTGCAATCAAGAAATCTAATATCAATTTTACCTAATATGCAATCCATATGCGGAGTCCCCTGTCACTTAGTGACCTTTAAGGCTGTTTAATCAAAGTTCCCACATTGCACTTGGTTGATGTGCTTTTTTTAAAATATGAAGAAATCCTTTTCCTTCCTTCCTTCCTTCCTTCCCTCCTTTCTTCCTTTCCTTTTCTCTCTCTTTCCTTTTTCCTCTTTTTCTGTATTTTTCTTTCCCTTTGGTGGTTGGCATGTTTACTGTTCTGTTTGTGTGTTTGTTTTAAAGGTGCTCAGAACATGGTACCAAAATATGCTACTTTTGGATATTGATTACTGTATTTTCAGCTGAAGGCAACTGAGAAACCAGCAGGTACAGGAAAGTACTTCCGCCTATCCTCTTCTAGCTAAAGCAGGTCATAAAATCATCAGAAATATGTACCTCTCCCATACCATAAGGAGAATACTCCTGTGACAGAGACATGAGTCTGTGCAAACCCTACTGAAACACCCCTCCCCCCATCCATTTCCCCTGTACACTTCCCAGTCACTTCCCCACAACTGACCACCTCACCTAGCCCCTCTTTCTTGTGTCTTGGCATATCTTCAGAATGTATCCCTCTCTGTTAAAATGGTATTTCAGCCCCCAGGTTTAATTGCTGCTTTTGGTTTTTTCTTTTTTTTTTGGTACCGGGGATTGAACTCGGGTCCTTGCAATTGCAAGGCAGGCTGTGGAACCACTGAGCTAAATCCCTGGCTGCTTTCGGTTTTTCCATTTCCTTCTATGAAGAATGTGCCATATAAAAATATAAATATCAAGTAATATTTATTTCTTTTTCCTCTCCTGTTAATCTACTTCTTTCCAGGCATAGCACCTGAGAGGCAAAGTCTTTGTCCCCTGTAGTGCATTTCGCCGCTGTGACATTGAATGTCACGACATTTCCGAGAGGGGCCCAGGATACTTTCTTATGCAGTGTCCACATCCCAGGTCCATCCGATGTTGCCTGTTGACGAGGCCTTGTTAAAAGTGTTTGGTCAGACAACCATATGGTGGTGGGTCCTTCCCACCACATCTCACAGGACATGGATGAGGTCCGTCCGTGAGGAGAACAGACATTTATGAGTTACGAGCTTGACTCTTCCCAAATGGGAGGTACACCTGCATCATTTCACCCGCATGGCCCAGACGTTGGGGACATTTGTGGGGTCTGCATTTGTCCAGTTGTTCATTAGTAAAACAGAACAGTGCACAGAGAACAATGGTTTTTGGGGACGCTGTTGGTGACAGGAAGGGTTTCACCGCGTGTCTCCTCAGGCAGCTAATTTGATGTTAACGCTGTGTTAATCACTCTCTTGCTGCCTCTCCAGTTCATATTTAGGAGATGTTCCACCTTGCACACAGCTCTGGCTGCATATCTCTGGCCAGGACTTTCTCTCTCCCTTGGGGAGACATCGCTTCCCTTGCACATGTGGAGTTGAACTTTTCTTCTCCCCTCTCAACCTGCGGAGTGAGCAGACCCTGATGAACTCCACACCTGTGTCTTATTCTCTCTGCCAGCAGAGCCAAGGAGTAGAGAAGCTGGTCCTGAGGGGCGTGGGGGCAGGGAGCAGTGTGGGAGCCCAGAGCCCCTCTCAGAGATTTTCCTAGGAAGGCTTCTCCTCCTCCTCAGAACTTTTGTTTTCCTGTAGAAGGAGGCAGCTGGGAGATTCTGCAGAGACCCATATTTTCAGACCAGTGGATGCTGCTGCTAATTGATTATTGATTGATACAGGCATTGTGTTATGAGCACTAAGGATCAGCCCCTGCTTCCTTGTTGCTTATCTGTTCGTTGAACAAAAATTCAGTTTCTTTTTGGGTCCCCAGCGGGGTGGCCTTTGGAATAAAAAAGAAATAAAAACACAGCTTGTTCTCTTCTCAAATTTAACACTGAACATTTACATCAGAAAAAATATTTTTACACCACTTATAAAGATAGAGCCTGTTGTCGACCTAAACAGACCTCTACTGTGATGGTTAATCTTGGTGGTCGAGATTGAAGGGACTGGAAAACACCTAGGAGAGGAATAAGACACACTTCTGCACGTGTCTACTAGGGTGTTTCCAGGGAAGATTGGCATGTGGGACAGCAAACCGGGGGAAGGCCCACCCTGAATGTGGGTGGCACGGTCCCACAGGCTGGGGGCCTGGAAGGAGCAGAAGCAAGAGGAAGGGCATTAGCACAGCTTCCCTCTCCCCACCCCTTCCTCTTTCCTGGCACTGTGAGGTGTGACTTCAGAAAATCACAGTTCTGGGTGTCTCTGTGGATGACTCACGAGTAGGCCCGCAAACTGAGAGGGGAAGACCCATCCCAGATGTGAGTGGCACTGAACAATAGGCTTGTAGCCCGGGCAAGGTAAAAAGTGTAAGAGGAAGGAAGCATCCTTGTGTTGAAAGAGCTCCACTCATCCCCATCTCCTTTGGACATGGTCTCATTTCCTTGGCCTTCAAAGGCAGTAACTTCCAATGCTGGTAACTCAACATCGAGCATCCAGGCCTTCTCCTTTGGACTGGTGCTGCTTCCTTGATTCCTCTTGTTCCATGGCTCTCATCTTCTTGGCTGAACAGCTACTGGACCCCTCAGCTCTCCAGTATGCAGATGGCTGCTGTGGACTCTCCCACCTCTGATCTGTAACCCCACCCAGTAAATCCCCTTGCATAATTATAGAGTCTCCATCGAGTGTGCTCCTATAGAGAACCCTAACTAACACATGTGGTATACAGCTTTGCTGGGCCATTTCCTTCTGCCATGAAGTTCATCTGTGGCCTAGAGCAATCAGCCAGCCAACCATGGACTGAAACCTCTGAAACCGTGAGCCAAAATAAATCTTTCCTCTTTTAAACTGATTTTTTCAGGTATTTTATTACAGCAACCAAAAGCTAAAAACCACAGATAGTTTGAGAAGAGTCATTGACATAGTCACCCAATATCTGTGTACTCACTATTAATGGACAGACACTGTCACCAGGGAGCTCATTGGCTTACAAGGTAACATTACGAAACACATTGCCCTGATGTGAACATATATGTTCTTACTCAAAGGGCACTAAATAGTGCTAATATTTATTTACTGAACATGTACTTCATTCTGGGCACTGAAATACCTACCTATTTTACAGACAGCCACATTTATTCTCCATCTTTTGAGATACAGTAGATAGTATGAGACTGAAAGTAAAAATACTATTCATAGTCAGTTGAAAGAAAAAAATATGGCATATACATGTTTTTCAGCCTTAAAAAGGAAGGAAATTGTGACATTTGCTACAATATGCTAAGTCCAGTGCGGGGTGAAGCTGGTCCCCTCTGGATCCTGTGCTCCGGAAAAGTGACCTCTCTCTGATGTTGAGGGTCCTGTCCCTCCAAGTGTCCACTGCCCATGGGGGTTCATGGTTGTGACCTCTGGGAAGATCAAATCAAATAACTGTGATTGGATGAGTTTCTATTTTTTCTTACAGGACATGAGCGTTTTTACATTGCAAGTAGCTGCTAATCCTTCCTCTTGCTTTCTTGAGAAATCTTTTCCAGCTTGAGAAATTTGCCCTGCTGGTGACTAGGAACAGAGTGGAAACTCCCAAGCAGTCATAGATGTGGGCTGCTTCTCTGTAGGTTGGTCAGACTTCAGAGCGCAGCCTTAGGTCCATTCCCTCCTCAACCACCTCCCAGCGACTCTGACCTGGGTGGGGTCTGCTCAAGACTGTCTGAGCATACTGACTCCAAGCGCCACTTAAAGTGGGATTCTGACAGAGGACGTTTCTGCTGTGTTCTGGTTCATTCCGTAAGATAAGGGTGCACAGAATTATACTTAGTTGTCTACATGTAGCCTCAGCCTCCTCTCAGCCAGAAGAGAGGCAACTTCCCTTGCCTCGGAGTCAGAGTGGGAAGGAGCGCTGGTCTCAGGACTGGGAAAGCCAGCAAAAAGGGTGATGAAATTCAGCTATCACCAGCAGGAAATGAATCGATCTAGAACAGGGACCAGCAGACTTTTCTGTAAAGAGCCAAACATAGGTATTTAGGCATCTAGTTACAACCACTCAGCTCACCATGAAAACCAGCCATAGACTGTATGGAAGCATGGGCATGGCTGTGTTCCAATAAAACTTTATTTATAAAAGCAGGCACCGGCCAGTTTTGGTTCACAAGACAAGCTGTAATTGCCAAGTCTGATATAGAATGCTGTTTCCCTTTGCTGAGCACTGTTGTGCTGGTTTATCTCTGCATTTCCAATGCAAATACATTAGCAACAGTGGTGGTGACACTTGGCACTTATATTTGTATTGCTGCTGCATGTATGCAGACTCTCTCTTGGGCCTACAGACACTCATCTGTGCAGCCCACTCCACCTCCCACACTAATCCTATCCCAGGTCCCTCATCTCTGACTTGAATGACTGTGATAGAGGAGTCCTAACTGGACATCTTTCCTCCCCTCCTGCCCTGTCCAGTTTTCTATTCCAAAGCTTGAGAGATCTCTTAAACATGTGTGTTCAATCATATCACCCTCTACCTAAAACCCTGCAACAACTTCCCATCGCTCTGAGGACTAAAATTCAAATGTTCCCTCTGACGCTGAGACCCCCGGAAGGCTTGGCCCTGCCCACCTTCTCCCCTACCACTGTCCCTCACTCTCTGGGCTCAAGCCACGGGGCCTCTTCCGAGTACCCCTAACTCACCTCAGCCCTCCCCAGAACAGCTCCTCACCCTGGCATTTCCAATCCCTCGTTGCTCTTGGTTAATTCCCCTGTCTTCATTTCAGTGGCCACTCCCCCAAGACAGCCTTTTCTGATGCCCACATGAGGGCAGGACCCCCTGTTATTTTCCCTCCACTCCCTGAATTTTCATTTCATTGGATGAAGAGTTCCTCATTTCTCTGTTACATCTCCTGGCTCCTGTTCAGCCCATGAGCTCCACGAGGGCAATGACCAGGCATGTCTTAGTCAAGCTATGTTCTAAGCACCTAGCAAAGCACCTTGCAGTGGGTACTTAGTCAGGAAACAAGGGATGAATCATGGTGTGGACATATCCAGTGGAACCAGGTCCTCACCTGAGGCATCAGCATGAGGGTCAGGTTGGGTAGTAGAAAGAAAGGGGGCTCAAAAAGGAGCAGGCGACCGAGACTTTGAGTGTCATTCAGTCTGGAGAGAGGTGGGAAGGGGAACAGCCGTGTGCCAAAGGCAGAGGATAGCTGCCAGGCAACGGACCACGTGGTCTGCTCGGGATGGGGAAGCCGACACCGGGCCACAGCCGGCGGTGCCTGGAAAGCACATTTTATCAGTCTAGGAAAAGCTTTCTTCTTCTTGTCATATCCTGGCCTGGCATGTGGAAATCAGGGGTCTGCTCTTTAGTCCCTGTGATCTTCCATCTATCGTCTGCCGGAAAGTCACTAGAACTTGTTTGCCCTTTGGCCAACATCTTCAAATACCCACCAGGCGGTGCAGCAATAGGCTTGACTACAAGCCTGTAGTCAAATGCTCATTGTACGGGGACTGATGAAGCTTGCAAACTCCGCTTTCCTTTCTCTGATGCATGGCACTAGCCCGGTGAAGGGCTGAGGGTGATGTCCACAGCTGATGACCTGAACATGAGTCCCAGCTCCCACACCCAATGCTACCAACTCTAGGAGAGCAACTTAGCCACACTACATCCGCCACACCCACCTACCCAATGTGGGAAATTGGAGTCTACCTCGCAGGTGCTGTGGGCTAAACGGTGTCACCCATGGAAATCAGCACGTGCCCAGCATGTGACAAGCATGTGGTAACCAGTGTCACTGTGATTGTGTCAGAGCCAGATTGCAGGGCCGTCTTGGGCCATGGACTGGATCAATGCAGAAGCCACAGTGGGATCTGACATTTCTTTGCTCATCTGAGTGTGAGGTGGTCCTTGGGACCCTCATGCAGCGAACAACTCCTGGGCCACTTTGGTGCTACGACCACAGCCAGAAAGGTAGGGGAACCCGATTCAGTGAGATGAGTATGTCCTTTTCTCTCTGCCACTGCAGTGTCAGCTTCCACTGTCCAGAAGGAAGCCCCCGGGCAAAGTTATAGCTTCCTTTCCAGCTCTAAAGCTTCCCACTAGCAAAGCATGGGGGCGGGGGTGCTCCTTTGATCTCTGTCCCATCCATTCTTCCCCAAATCACAGGCCCAGGACCTCCCGCCAATTTCTGATCTTTTGTCCCACGTCAATTCATGAACAGCCATAAATTGCTTTGAAGATAAAAGCACCCTCCATGCACCAGGACACCGCTAGTATTTTAATAAATAGAGCCTGCACATGTCTTCTTGACATATGAGCTGTTCAAAATATTTGTCTTGTTTTGCAGTTCAGCTGCATGGGAAAAGTCCTTGGCCTGTCTCTCGTGTATACTCCTCCATGTACCACCGTGTGCAGTGAGCTCTGTTTTCATAAAAATGTTTGCCTTCTTCCAACAAAGGAAATTGATGTTTCCCTTGAGGGATATGTCTGTTTGCCAAAACTCAAGTAATTAGTTTTAGAGATATGTACTTTTAAAATGTCTAATTTATTGCAATGCTTATAAATGCCAATAAAATGTACTATACTACTCAAAAAGACAACAAAGGTCTATGCACACTGAAAAAAAAAAGAAATAAATATGTGAACATTGTAATGGATCTACATTTAGACATAAAAACAGGTTTTGCTTGCAGAGGAGAGAGAGAGCATTTTAGTTCTCTAGATCTACCACTAATGGCTATTCTATACCCAGAATAAGAAGCATCTTTTAAAGAAATGTCTCTAGGGAACATATTGGACCTTGTCCTGGAAAACTGCTTGGACCACCCCACTAATCCTTCTCTGACCATTACTGTGTTTTCACCTGCTCAGTTTCCTTGGCAGCTCCCTGAGAAGCACCAGGGCTGGCTTGTGTGCTGATAGCTGGAACCAGGCAGACAATAAGGAGGCTGTTGAAGAGGCTGATAGGGGCCCCCAGGATGTGGAAGCAACCCATTCATAAACCCTGGACCTTGCACTAGCACTGAGGAGCACCCCTCACATCTGCCACAGGCGGCAGGCTTTGTCCCTTGGTCTCCACTCCAAGCTTGACTGATGTTCATCTTAGCCTGATTTTGCTTCTCCTTCTTCTCAGGCCATACTTCAGGGAAGACTTGAGTCCATGAAGCCCAGTGGGCCACTCTTTGAGAGGAAGTCAGCTCCTTCACAGCCCACCAGGGCTTCTCCTCCTCCTTGGGCTGAGGTCACTGAAGTTCTGGCTGGAACCGTTTTCCCAATAACTGCTTCTGTCAAAGGTTTTATGAGAAGCTGACCTGTCTTTCCATAGACCTGGCTTTCTGGGCTTAGCCAGGAGCCCCAGCCTGGCTCCACAAACTGCACTTGAACCCCAGAAGCCCTGTTGACCTGGCCTCACCAAAGGCCTTCTCTCCTCTAAGTTCCCAAAGGACTCATTACCTGGATCCCGCTGGAGTCTGTTCCTCTGCTGTACATTGCCTGTGGCATCTGGGGCATCGCTGGGTCCACATTGTAATTAAATTTTTCTCGTATGTCTCATTTCCTCGACTAATTTGTGCTTAGCAAGGAAGGAAGGCACAACTTGTGAAATCCACACCTAGGAATTCAGTCCCAGGGTGCCTGCTGAGGACTGGCACGTCTGTCGGCACCTCCAGCATCTGTTACACCAGACACGGCCTGGAATATCTCAGCAGCCTCACAAGGCAAGCGTGTGTTCCAGAATATTCCCTGAAATACCCATTCGGAGATCACCTCTGTCCTAACAAGATGAGCGAATGCACTCACAGGCCTTTCTCTCTCACAAGAGCAAGCTGCCCTGGCTGTCCCTGCACCGGGATCGCAACGGCAGTCCCACCAGTGTGCAAAATGCATCAGTGCAGAAAATCACATCCCTCAGGTCAGGCACAGCATGTGTTTGCTCCATTTGAGCCAGGGCTTCCAGGGAGTGACAGCAACATTCTTGTCCAGAACCGAAGGAATGTTCTGTTTTACTGACAATTTCCAGAGGGCCGATCTGGCTGTGGGGCCAACATAGTTCCCTGTGACCAGTACTGTGGGACCAGAAGGGGGTTCTGCCCCTCCTCTCCAGCATGCTCCCAGGCATGGCCAGCTGAGGAGCTGCTGCAGTCTGTGTGTGCTGATGTCCCCGGCCAGCCTGTCTCCTTGCTGTGCCGAAACATAGAGCCCGGATGCCTTTTCTCCTCTGGGGAAACCAAGCTCCACATACCTGGCTTCTGTGGCAGTCTTGAACCTGGGGTGGGACGTCTCTGACAGGTCCAGCCAAGCCATAGGCATGTGCCCCGGGCCCTGTGTGCAGCAGCCCGAGGAGCGGTCTCCTCTTGCAGGTCTCACTCGCTTCCAGGGCTCCAGCACACAGCCGCTCGGCCATGCATAATTGATGACATAATACAAGCTGCTCTGGCTGCAGGAAGAAATATGATACGGCATAAATCACCCTGCCACAGCAAAAATGAGGTTGGAATCCAAAATTTTAAAATGATGACTGCTCATTAAAGGCATCATCAGATAAGGCATTCTTCTCATATCACATAACTTCTTCAGGAGAAGGGGAGCTGCCTCCCTGTGCGGCATTTGGAGACAGGGAAGAGGAAGGAGATCCCTGCTCCTGGGGTGCTGGATGTGCCAGACAGGTTGCTGCTGGTCCTTCTGGTTTAACCCTCCTAGCAAGCTGACTGGTGCAGACCCTGTTTCACAAACTGAGGAATCAAGTTTTAGTCTTCTCACATTGCTATAACCAAATACCACACAACGGTTGGGTTAAAAACAACAGAAATTTATTTCTCGCAGATCTGGAGGCTGGAAGTCTGAGTTCAGGGTATCAGCATGTCGGACTCTGCTAAGGTCCTCTTCCTTGTTCATAGATGACACCTTCTGGCTGTCTCCTCACCTGGCAGGAGAGGCAAGTGAGTCCCCAGGTGCCCTTTTAATGGGGGAATTGAACACATCCATGAGGGCTCCACTACCATGAACTAATCATCTACGAAAAGCCTCACCTCCAAACACCATTGCATGGGGGAGAGATTTCAATGTATGGCTTTTGGGGAGTGTCATGGTTTATATCTAGATGTCCCTGAAAGCCTCATGTGCTTGTGGGTGGGGCTTTGAGGAGCTGATTGGATCATGGGTGTGTGATACTCTCGGTGGATTAATCCATTGATGAGTTCATAGCTGAGTGTGATGTTGAGGTGAAGCCTGGTTGTGTTGCAGAATTCCAACAGACAGGAGAGACCACATGGGAGTCAGGAGGATTTATTTGAGGTATATATGCCAGCTCAGTGGACTCTATCCAAAATGGCTAAGCGTTGAACAGAGAGAAGTTCCAGCTTTTACACATTTCGTCCAAGGCGGTTTTTCTAGTGACATAGCAAGTGAGTTTACTAGAAAAGGACAAGGGTGGACTAACTTTGCTTTGAAAAAAGTCAGTGTCTTATGAATCATATGAAAAGAGAATGTCATGAACTTGATTTATAGGACATCATCGTCAATTTTATCTGGTCCAAAACAAGGAGTTACAGCTACAGGGGTGGGGTGGGGGCTCCAAGGAGGGGGAACTGCCCAAGGCTGGGAAGTAACTTGTTTTTCTTTAAGTCCTGCTTCAGTTGGAGGAGGTGGGTCACTGGGAGGGTGGCCTGGAAGGGTCTGTCTCCCTCCTCCTCCCTTGATCTCTCTCAGCTTCCTGCCACCATTCCATGAGCTGTTTCTCTTCTGCCAGGTCTTCCTGCCTTGGAGACAGGTGACCATGGATTGAAACCTCTACAAACTGAGCTCAAATAAACCTTTCTTCCTTAGAGTTGTGGGTATCAATATTTTGTCTCATCAACAAGAAAGTAACAAGACACACTCATTGTACATTACCTAGACCCAGAGAATTAAGAAATTTGCCTCTGGGCAGTCTGGGAACATGTGTGGTACACATAGCTCTTGCCTGAGTCCTGAAAATTCAGGGCCCTTTCTAACATCACAAGGCTAGAGTAAGACAGGAAGGACGGGGCCCCAGACGTCTGAGAAAAGCAGCCTCTGGGTGGCCCTGAGAGCAGGAGCTGCTCAGAGGGAGCAGAGGCAGCATGGGCAGCCCTGAGCCTCAGGATGCTGGGGACACCCTGGCATTGGACGGGGATACGGAATCTGGGAACCTTAGAGCTCCTGGGTGAAGGAGAGTGACCAGACGTGCGCTGCAGCCCCAAACCTAAATGCACTCCTGTTGATATGGTAGCATGCGTGTTCCAATGTGCAGCTAGGGTCTTGTTTACTTCTTTTTCCTCCCATGGTGCCTGATGAAGACACTGCACATAGTCAGTGCTTTATAAATGTTGACAAACTTTTTGTATGAGTCCACAGTGGCCATTGCTCTTCCCTTTCTCTCAGAGCCAGACTCCCCGAACTTAAGTGTGCTTACAAGGACAGAGCAAGGGCAAGCTGCCACTTCCTTTGACACTGACAGCTCAGGCAGATGATGCCGCTGGCAAAAAGTCTGCATCCCTGCTGAGCATGCACCCCTGCCCTGGCCTTGCTGGAGGAGTTGGTGACCCCAGCACGCATGGATAAGTAACAGCACTGACCTCCCTGCTAGTGATGGAGTCAGGGCTGGGCAATAGAGGTGAAAGAGCGAAGGGTACAAACCAAGGGGTGGCCCTATGGAGAAAGAAGCACACGCCAACCTACTGGGGACAAAACCCACAGCATTATTCCACAGGCCCAGGGCCTTCAGAAGGGAAGTTCCCAATGTGAACAAAATGGTTTTCCTTTCACTAAACATGCCCGAGTTCTCATATGCAGGTTCAAATCCAAGTACTGCTATTTCCAGTCCCAGCAGCAGCTAGACAGGAAGCAGGAAAGAGAAGAGGGTGGCAGAGTCCCCAGGCTCTGGGCACTGCAGATTTCTCCAGGGTCATTTTCCCCAGGGACTGTGAGGGAGAAAGGCAGGGAGCTCGAATAGAGGCGAGGACAGCGCCTCAACCGAGAAGGCTGCTGAAGAGGAGTGGCCCCGCTCTGCCTCGCTGCTTTCCGTGTGGGGTTGTCTGCATCCTTTTGCCCTTTCCTCCCTTCCTTTCTCTCTCTCTCTCTCTCTCTCTCTCTCTCTCTCTCTCTCTCTCTCTCTCTCTCTCTCTTCCCTGAGGGTTGAATCCAGTAACATCCCTGGCTTTTTGGCTTTTGAGTCAGGGTCCTGCTGTATCACTAAGCTGCGCAGTGGGGCTTGAACTTGCAGTCCTGCCTCAGCCTCTCGGAGTGCTGGGATTACAGGCTCCCACTGCCATGAGTGGTTTGTCTGTCTGTTTTGTGTAGCTATAAACAAATACCTGAGACCAGGTACCTTATAAAGAACACAGGTTTATTTCTTAACTGTTCTGCAGGCTGGGAAGTCTGGGATGGAGGGGCCCACAGCTTCGAGGCCCCGCATGCTGTATCACCCTGGGGACGGGGGGCAGGAGAGTGGGACAGACAGGAGAGGCTGGGTGCACCTCTTGGACAACTGGCTCCCACGATGAGGACCTCGGTCCTTCATGAGCACAGAGCCCTCAGGACCTTAGCATTTAGAGGGTTGTCAGTTATGTGGCAAACTAGTAAGGTGCAATCAGTGCCCATTTCCAATCATGAAGACATTTTCGAGGATTCAAATTCAGTGTGGAAAAGGGGTGGAAATACAATATAAAGATATCAAATTTCCCACGCTAATAAAGGAATACTTATGTATTTTTAAATGGATAACAGTTTGTATCAACTACTTTTGTATTTATGTTCCACTAGATATATTTTTGAAACAGTAATGTAACCATTTAAAGTGTCAATATTGACATTCTATAGAAAGTTCTGTGTTTTGTAATTATTTAATTTTTGAAGAAAATGATTTAAATGGTAAAAATGTGCAAGGGAGAAGAGATTTTAAAAATTCTTTTAGGGTACAGGTGAGTAAAGAGATTGGAAGACAGTTGCGAATTATCAGATTGGGGATCCTGAAGAACAAACCCCCGCATCGCCATATTTTATTTTTTTCATTCCCAAGATTTTGTGTTAAATTGTGTTTGCATATTCCTCAAGGTACAGCTGCATGTGCCGTCCCAAGCAAGATGAACCCCGTGGTTCCGTTCATCCCCTCAACTTGCTGGTCTTCCATCCCATTTGGGATTCAGGCGTGGACGAATGCTGGACCTTTCCTCCGTCAGCCGCGCTGGGTGTGCAGGACCAAGGCAGACGCCACTTCGGGAACAGAGTGCAAAAGCATTTGGCCTCCTCTTCCAAAATACGTCCTGTGATCTCCATTAACCTGAGCAGAACTGTCAGTTTACCACCCGACTGTGAGCAGGTGGCACAGGACTGTGTGGAGCATAATGTTAGACGGGACCTGTGTCTTAACAATACGAACAATGGTTAACAAGGAAAGGTCTGGAAACCCTGGTTTTCAACCTTAGCCAGCACCTCTCCCCCTGGGCTTCTGGGAATGGGGAGGAGGAAAGACACGGACCCACAAAGCAAGGACCCACTCACCCGGAGCTGGGGCAGCCTTCCCCGAGGGCCCACGGTGGGGACCCTGTGTTAGTCTCCAGAGGCCTGAAACACCGCTTTCCCAGACTTGCCTGCACCTACCGTGGGGATGCAGCACTGCGGGTCTGAGGGCACAGTGGGCCCTTCACTTAGGAACTCAATTCACGCATGAGGGCTTCTGTGACTCAAGTTGGTTGTAAGTCAAGACTATTTTTCCCAAAAGAAATAATGGAAATACCCATAATGTGTTCCAAACTTTCCAAAGCACCCCTTCCTAAAAAAGAGTTGCATAATTGTATAATTTACCAGAAATACCAAGAATTTTCCTAGTGTATTCACCAAAACGTTGTAAAATGTACCTAGCTTACCTCCAACAATTTCGTACTGTACTCACCGTTCAAGCTGACACCTTTGGCTTGCAGGAAGGGAGGAGGAGATGGAAGGTGTTTATGTTTGGAAGGAGTGTCCCCTTCCGTAGGAACATCAGGAATCTGGCTGTGTCCTTTCTCTCCTTGGGACAGTCTATAGCCCACTCGGAACTGCTTCTGGTTCACTAGGTCTCAACCTTTTCAGAACTCAAAACTGGTCTAACGTCTGTTTCTGTCTTTCTTAACACTGTTCTGTAGTACGATATGACACTGCCATTCAGCCAGTGAATGCAACAATTGGCTTTTCCTCTGTCTGGTTGGGTCATCTCTACAAATGTCTGTGGCTCTGTCCATTTTTTCAGGATTTCCTTTATTTCAGAAGAACTTTGCTGTACTGGCTGCTGATACTCCCCCTCCTCTTCAGAAAGCTCCTCAGCACCCATTCTCTGCTGCTCATCCAGAAGCTGCTGAAGTTTCTCTGTGGACAGTTCCTCTGAGTGTTCCTCCACCAGTTCCTCAGCATCACCACTGTCTACCTGCAAGCCATGGACTCTGCTGTAGTGACAGTATCATCCACCACAGGGTCAACTTAAAGCTCAGGTTCCTTTACACAGCCTTCAAAGTCTCTCTCCTGTATAATTTTAGGCCACACTTTCTTCCTGGCAGATCTCAGGGTCCTTAGAGAGACATTGGCTCAGGATTTCTCAATAAACCCCACAAAGGAAAGACCAGCATTCGGGTCATAACTCAAGACTTTGGTCGTAAGTTAAAACTAAAATTCCAGTCATAACCTGAGTTGTTTGTATGTCAGGCTGGTCGTAACTCCAGGTCCACTGTACTCTGTTCTGCCTGGGGCATTCTCATGGTAGTACGGAGTCCTAGCTCACTGCACCTGTAAACAGGGCTGTGGTGGGAAGATCTGGCTTAGATTTCAACAGCGTCAAAACTTCAGGGATTGGGAAACCCCCACAAATACTAATCTTAGCATTTGGAATTCTCATCCTTTTGTTTATCTTTTGCAATTTCATTTATTCTCTTGTTTAGTCATTCATTCACTCTCCCGTCCAATAGACCAGACTTTCTGGTGCAGTTTTAGGGTTCCTTCTTGGGTAGACTTAGGCTGGGTGGTGGCGAAGTCTCTCACACTCAATGCCTTTCAGTGGATTCCTTTGCTGACTGCCTGAGTGAGAGGCTTCCAGCCCGTGTGCGCATGAGAAAGAAGGGAGAGGAAACCACACACATGCTAGGTGGGGTGAAGGCTGCCGCCAGGCCCAGGACTCAAAGCCTGCAAGGATGGAGCCCCTGCTCCAGAACACAGAGCCTGGCACCTGGCGCCCACACTGGGAATCCTCCCTCTGCAGCCCCAGCCGCACAGCTGGGCGAGCAATCAGAGAGTGCTAGGTGTTAGAAGAGGTAGGAAATGCACTGTTCCTATCAACCCAACAAAGCGACAAGGCATGTTCAGTGTCCCAGCTGCTGCGACGCTACCTAAGCCTTAAAGGCCGGCAATGGCTCCTTTCACATTCATGCATTATTCTTCCTCTTCCCTCTACTCCAGTCTGCAAGAAAGAGGCTGAGTGCTTTTCCATGGATGATATGTTCAAATCCAGCCCCCCGTTCCACTCTGTCTCCTAAGAAAGTGGAGGCAGTGGCACTCCCTACCCCTACAGATCCAGCTGTTTATTCTTCCCAGAAGGTTCCTGTGCCTACAAAGCCTCCACCAAGGAGCTCACTCCTGGCTGGGCACCACCTTTCACTGGAAGTTTTGCCTCTCACCCTGGCCTCTCTCCCAGGCCTTTCCTCATGTGCTTCCCTGGGAAGATGCACCGAGCCCCACGGGCCTCAGGTGGCAAGGACAATGGCATGGGTTACAGGAGTTTGTATCTATTACAGACAAGACCCAAACCCCCAGCCCAACGTGGCTCAAATGTTCTGCACAAAGGCTTGGGGAGCCTTCAGGGTGTTGTGCTGCCATGGGGTTTCTCAAGAACAGGAAACCACAAATCATACTGAAATCATATTGAAGTGGAACATTTGCCCAGCCATGGCAAGGCCCTGGGTTCAATCTCCAGTACTGCAAAAAATAAAATAAAATAAGCTCATGTTGAATGTACCACATCTGGCATGTTTATCCTAAACTGGTCATGAACTGGAGGGCTTGACTAAGTTTTCCTGCAAAAACCACCTAGTTTGCTGGGTAGGAGAGCATGCTTCCTGGTGAGGCGAAAACTCATTACTGTAGTCTGCGATGAAAGCCAAGGCCTGGAACAGATTTCAGTGAAACTGGTTGAAGTTCTTCGCCTTGCTTAAACCTGGAGCAAGTGGAGCTTTTAGGTTTCAAAATGAAGCCCAGTGACAAAGCTTATAACGAATCATTTAGGAGCTTATCTTCAAACGCGGAGGCCTCTTCAGCAGGGCCACTGTTTGAAAATATTCTAAAAACCACAAGGAACATCTTCCCGATGAATCACAATCTGCCTGGTACTAAGAGAAATCAATCAAATGAGCCTCGGTTTTCCCTTGGACCTTTTGGACAATTCAGATAACAGTACATGGTGGCTGCAGTCCACATTGTTTTCAGACCTGAAGTTTTATTTGCCATTTGAATTTGTTCTGAGGCAGGAAGTAAGGGTCTGGAAAGATAAATGAAAAGAGGGGGTGGTTTTAGCAAACAGACTTTGAATACATTTTCTAAGTGATTTTTTTTCCAAGATTGACTAGTCCTGGGATTCAATCCCCTGGCCAAGTCCTACGAGATTCTTTCACCTATTAGTGCCTGGATTCTTTCTCTGAGCAGCCGAAGAAGAAGTTAATTAGCCTACAAGAACTTCTCAGACTGCACATCAAAACAGGGTTGGAGGGAGGGCAGGGGAAGGGGGAAAAATAAGAACCAAGAGATTATGTAAAGGTGCAAATTTCCAATGATGAATGTCGTCATATTGTACACCTAAAATGTACCAATAAAATTCATTTAAAAGAAAACCAAACCAGCCAAAGGCAAAGGACTGTAAACAGAGAGGGCCCGCCCTCCAGTCCTACTGCAGCCTGGATGAGGAATTCTTCTCTGCACACCTCACCAGAGCCAGCCCAAGAGCACTGCCACCCCTACCCAGATGGTCGGGTTGGGCCAGCCCAGGCCCCAGCCCACGTCAGTGCTGATTGTGTGCTTAGAATCTGCCCTGCAGGAAAGCAAGCAGGAGGGTACAGAAACCCCAACAGCGAAGGTGTGGGGTGGCAGCTGGACTGATGTGCACCTTCACCCTGTGACAGAGCAGCTTGTTACACAGGTTCGGAAGGGGAGCGTGATTTAAGACAGGCGGACACATTTTTAAAGCACTTTTGAAAATACCTTCGTACATAACGACTAATGCTTAGGATAAGTGATTCTTTTCTTTGTGCTAGATTGGGTCTGTTTCTCACAACTGTGCATCCTGGCTGGGGTCAGGGCATTCAAAGAAGGGTTGGTAACAGCTAAGAAAGGGGTCCAAGAAGGCGCCCAGCAAGTGAGAGTCTTTCCAAGACAATTTGAAGTGGTTACCAAGGTGTGTCAGTAAACCCAGAAAAGGTGCGGACATAACTGAGGACCGAAGCGCTGGCCAGCGGAAAGGTGAGCACACTCACCACAGGTGGTGAACATAGGCACGGGCCTTTTTGTGCTTTTCTTTTTCTGGTTTATTTTTAATTTTGTACTGAGGATCGAACTCAGGATCTTGCGCTTGAGAGGCAGGTGGTGGAACCACTGAGCTAAATCCCCGGCCCTGTGCTTTTCTTTTAAGACAAAACATGTAAATGTGTGAGTTGTTCTTTCTAAACTAAGACCTTAGTATTCAGGTTTAATTGCAGCTTGGGCGCTCCTCCTAAATGTTCCCCCTCACTGCACTCAATGTATCTAATAACCCCTCTGTTTCCTAGAGAAAGATGCACATTCGGCTCTGCAGTCTCTAGCGGCCACTATAAACAGGAAAAGGCCATCAGTTGCATTAAGCTACTGTGTCCAAAAGATACAGCGTCAGTGCAGGACAAACATAGCTATTCAGGCTGGGTTACAGGTGTGTGTGTGGGGGCGGGGCGGCAATTGTCTTTTTTTGCCCAGGACTGAGGGCTTCTTGGGTGTGTCCCTGTCAGTGGTAAAGCCAGGAAAGTTCTGGGCAAACCAGGATGAGTTGGTCCCCTCAAGGGCCCTCCTGGCCTGAGGCCCCCCGCCTCCGCCTAGAAGGCAGGCCACTGTTCCAGGACACACGCTTATGCCACGCCTCGCAGGTGCAGGAGGCCCCCTGGCCCACAGGTGCCGACTTTGGGGTCAGGACAAGTTGTTGGCTCAGTGTTTGTAATCCATGTCAGAGCCACAGGGTGTAGGGGACGAAAAGGACAGTGAGGAAGAGGGAGTGCTTTCCCCTGGAAATCCCAGTGGAAGTGAGCCTTTGATTTTGCTCCTGCCCGAGCTGCATAGAAAGAGAGGGAAACCTGGTCATAAAGGGCCTTGGGGGACACAGCCTCAGCCACCTGCCCCCAGGCCCCACTGGGCAGGTGCAGGGTTACAGCAGCCACTGCCGGTAGGCGGGGAACCTGCAGGGCAGACCAGCTCTCCCCTGTCCCTGGCTGGCCGGCCTTGCCTCCGCCTACCTTGGACTGTCCTGATTGGCTATCGAGAAAAATCCTTAGACTGATTCTTGGCAATAAAAGGCAGAGATGTGGAGCCTCAGACTAAATAAGACAGCTTCCATGGTGGCCTTTTATCCAGTGCTGTAGCTAGGAGCCAAGCTGCCCTAAGACACTCCCTTCCTTTTATAACCAGTGTTCTAACACCGACATCCTGTGCTGGAACATTCTGTCTTGTGCCAGCAGAGCCTTTCATCTCGCAGAGTGCATAATAAACAGTGGGACTCTGGCTGTCCTATTCTAGGAACCCGACATAATTCTGCCCGGACTTTCCAAAGTCATCCTCCTTGGAAGCCTGACAGTCACCGCAGCTCCCTGGGCAAGAGAACGCTGCCCCCTGGTGGTCATTTCTTCCTCAGGGTCTCTGGGTCTCTTCGCTCCGCCATATTGGGTAATGAGGCAGAAGGATCGTTACTTGCACAAATTTCTTACAAAGAACCCACTAGGACAATTTCCTGGATCTCTTCAGGAAAAGAGGTAAATATTACACACTGCACTGCTTCAGATGGCATGTGTCAGAGGCTAGGGCAAATTTGATTTTAAGAATCTTGATTTTTATACATTTTGTTTTTAACATTTGTGTTTTACATATATATATTATAAACACAAAAGTTTCAATTTACATCTTTCTTGAAATAAATTTGCCAAATCCTTCAATTTATATTTTTTGAAATAAACTTGCCACATTAAAAAAAATGTGGGAAGGGGTCTTGGTATTCTCAAATGGTCGAAATCCCAACATGAACACTTCCACGGATTGCCAAATAAATGCCTAATCTGAATATTTTCACCATGTGCTCTGGATAGAGAAGTCCAAGGCATAGTCTATGCCCTTGAGGAAGTCATAATTGATTAAGAGGCAAAGATAATCAAATGATCTCAAAAATTATGATCAGTGTTATGACAGATTCTTGCAAGGGGAATGTAGAGAACCAGAGAAGAGCACAATTTTGGGCTGGAGGGAGGAAAAGTCCTCAGAAAATGAAAGTGGAACAAATTTTGAAGTTCAAGTGACATTAGCCATGGAGGAGGGGGGGGAAGACATTTGAGATAGGTGGCCTGTCCTTCGAATGGCAAGACATCACGGTGAGAAAGCCAAGCAAGGCCAGATCCCAGAGGGCTTTGTGTTCCAGGGTGAGGAATTCAGGCTTTATTTTGTGGGTGCTGGGGATTTATTGTTCAGGTTTTTGGACAGGGAAGTAACTGGTCAGAATTGCTTCCAAAGCCATAATTTAAATGTGACTTACCCCTAAAGATTCTTGTATATAGGACTTGATCCCCAGTCCAGCAATGTTCCAGGTGGGACCTAGAGAGGTGACCGCATCCTGATGGTGTCATTCTCATCAATAAATGAACATTGGTAACCACCGATGAGCTCTTAGCTGAATGGACTGTTAGGAGTGGGGCTCAGACAGGAAATAGGGTTGCAGACAGGGGCATACAAGGCCATATCTTGTCCCTGGCCCTTTCTTCTTGGATTCTTTCTTGCCCTTGTGCTTTCCAGCTGCCATGAGGCGAGCAGCTATCCCCTGCCAGCCCTTCCAACATGATGTTTCTGTGTCAGAGCCAGCTGACCAGGGACTGAAATCTCTGAAACCATAAGCCAAAAGAAATCATTTCCCTTTCAAGTTATTTTTCTCAGGTATATTTGGTCACAATGACAAAAGTGGACTAATAAATATATCCAGTGTTTCTGTAAAGAAAACGTATGGGTGAGAAGAATTTCAAGGCAAAAGAATTAGCCAAGAGCCTAGGTCTAGCAAAGGAAGGTTAGAACTAAGTGTGGTAGTGGGGGAGGAGAGGAGGTGGGGAAATCGTGTGAAGAGGTAAAACTAAAAGGGTTTCGTGAGTAGTGGCTATGAGAAGCGAGGACAAGGGGACCCCAGGAAACATGGCTCTCTGTGGAGCAGCATGGCCTGGAACTTAAGCCAGCCCCATGGGGTGGGAAAGCCTAGGGAGGCCTTTTCCTGTATGTGCCGGAGGCCAGAGCCGGGGGCCCAGGTGCAGCTGGAGTGGGCTAGTGTCCCACTGTGCGGGAAGGCTGGGAAGGCAGGGAAACAGTGTGGCTTTGGCATAGAGCAGCCTCATGTCCCAGCTTAACTGCTCCCACCCCACATTCTCCTTTGCCTGTGGGATGGAGCTGTGGTCCATCAGTTTTGAAGTTTTGAAGGCAACGATGTTCAAACCAAAATCCAACCAGGGAAGGGGCTAGGCAAGCATGCTACACTAGATCACTCCAGAAACTGCCATGAGTCTCATGGGCTCCCTTCCACAGAGGGCTACTCAGGAGGAAAATCCAGGAAGTCAAGTCTAGCAGGTCCGGGGACAGGAGGCCCCCAGGAAAATGCAGAATGAGGGGAGGGTGGTTCTTCTGGCCTCTTCTGTATTCCTACCACATTAGGAACTGAAAGCTTGCTTTACAGAAATAATTCTGTAACTAAACTCACAGCTTGGTTTGGAAAAAAGAACTCTCTCTCTCCCTCTCCTCTCTCTCTCCTCTCTCTCTCTCTCCTCTCTCTCCTCTCTCTATCTCTCTCTCTCTCCCCCCCTCCATCTGTCTCTCTCTCTCTCTCTCCTCTCTCACTGGGTGATGTCCAACAGCGCTACTTTCTGGACTCTGTTTGCCCCGCTTGCTCCTGCTTGCCTTAACATTAGGGTAAATCCTGGCCAGGTTCTGCTGGAACAGCAGAAACAGAGTAAATCATATCCTCCCTTTGCCAGGAAAGCATGCTCTCGGGCCACATGGGCTGGTTAACAGCCCTCTGGAGACCACCCCCTTCTGCTGTGGGCAGCTGAGCTGGGTGTCACCAAGCATCACATGTGTTTGCTTCTGGATCTGTTGCTGGCAGCTGCACTTGTGAGGAGAATTATGCGGTTTAGTTGGTAATATATAAACTGGTGAAGTATGAGTATAGAGAAGAGCAGTTCTGTACAAAATGTAGTGAATATCTGGAAATATCCAACAACAGCAAGTCAACAAACATCTTACTTGTTCTTGAATTACACATTGGCAAGAAAACTAAAAAATAGAGCGAAATGATAGGACACTCTGGAAGGATGCTGTACTCGGATGACTTCCTGTAAGTCTTTAAACGGTGTCCTGGGGGAGGATTCCTGGGTGGGGTTTACATCTGAAAGCCAGTGAGGCAGATCCAGGCTCAGGCTGACCTTGACCCACACGTGTGTTCTGGAGGGAAAGGTGCCTTTGGGTGGAATTTAAGGAAAATGGTTAGTGAATACACATCTATCCACTGCTCTATTTCATTTTTCATGATTTGGATAATAACTTGTTAGTGATTTTTCACCCTCTCCCTAATTAGAAGACAGCCCTGAGATCTACTGCCCTGCCCCTCTTCCCAGCATGCATCCCTGTCTTTCTTCTTCTGACTTGAGCTGTGAGAGGGCCTCTACTTGACTGGCCCTTCTGCACCATCCCAAATGACTTCGTTCTCCGTACAGTCCCCTCCCCAGCTACACGAGCCAAATGCCCAGGGTCATCGGGATCCAGGGTCTTAAAGTTACACAGCTCAGGGCCCTGATCAAGACAACATGAAAGAAGAGGTTCAGTGTGAAAGCCAAGATTTACTAGAATGATATGAGAAACAGCTTCAAATGTACAAATATCAAATATTCCAGAAAACAACATATCTTTAGCAATTAAATGCCTGATTCTACTCCATATTACTGTTTCCCATTTTTTTCAAAATAGTCTTTGTCATTTTATGATACAACACTTTCGTATTATCATTTTCTATAGAAAAACATCCCAGCGCTCTGGGAGGCTGAAGCAGGAAGATCAAAAGTTCGAGCCCAGCCTGTGCAAGTTGGCAATTTAGTGAGACCCTGTGTCAAAATTTTAAAAAATTTAAAAAATTTTAAAAATTAAAAAGGACTGAGGCCATGTTCAGTCTCTGGTACCATACACACATGCCCAAACCCCAAAATGCATTTAGTTTTTCTTTTGACATGATTCCTCTTTATTTTTATTTTGGAGAGTTTATAAAAGTTTGTGTCAAGTTTACACTTCTTTGTTGGCAATGCCAAGTACTGTTAGAAGTATTACCAATCTTTGCAAGTGTGTGTCATTTCTTTAAGAGCCATAGAATGTCATGGCATTTTGTTTCCTTTGCAATAAGTAATTGCAATAAGTAATTGTACAGACTAAAAAATTGATATCACTCACTGACCAGTTTGTCTTTGATATTATATTGCAGAAGTACAGTTATGAATTTTATGTTATCACTGTCTGTATTTTAGTTCAAATCAGCAAAGAATTCACAGGGACCTGAGCATATGTCATTGGGCAAAGTCATTTCAATCGAAGAAGAGCACCGAAAAAAGTATCATCCAGCATCTTACTCTCTCATCACCAAGACACAGTACCCAACACCCACGACCCTAAGGAGGGAAGGTTTATTTGGCTCACGGTGTGTAGAGGTTTCAGTCTATAGTTGGCTGGCTCCGAGGCAGGGCAGCAGCGCAGACGGGAAAGAGCTCATGGCATTGCAAGGAGAGGCAGCCCGCGATAAAGGTGGGGAGAGACATAGTCCTCCAGGCCAAGCCCACCGCCCCGGCTCCTTCCTCCAGGCTCCTCCTCCCAGTCGCACACCCAGCTGTAAACCCATCCATGGACTAATCCGGTACTGCACACCCGAGATCCAGGAGGCTTTGGGGAGACATCCAGATGTAAATCATAATATCCAGCAAAAGCAAGGAGTGCAATTTGGGTAGATAGTAACGGACAGGCAGGATGAGCACAAAGTGGAGCGTTTGGAGCTGAAGTGCGAAATAGTATCACAGTCATCCTTCAGCATCTGCAGAAGATTGGTTCCGGGACTGGGGATGTGGGGATCCACAAACACGGTCCTTTCTATAAACTGGTGCATGTGGTATTCGCATATAACCTATGCACATCCTCCTGTACACTTTGCGCCATTTTTAGATTACTTGAGATATCAAATACAGCACCAGTGCTATGTAAAGGTCGTTGTTCTGTATGGTTAGGGAATAATGACAACAAGAAGTCTGTACATGCTTAGTACAGATGCAATTTTCTTTTCCAAATCCCATCCATCCGAGACTGATTGAGCCCATGGATAAAAGGGCTGACTCTCCTGTGAGTCCCTGAGGACTGACTGCCTTGTCCTTAATTTGAGAAGTCAAAGCCCTGCTGATGGGTCACTAAAAGTGAAAGGCAATCAAGTAGTTTTAAATCATTACCTTTGGAGTCAGGCAAAGTGCAGCGTGAATCCCAATTCACAACAGGGTGACGATGCACAGAGGCATCTGCAGACCACATGGAGGAGTCCGCGGGTCAGAAGGGGGAGGCCGCAGGTGCCCCACTGCAGCGGGCAGTACTGCAGTGCATTCGGTAGGCACAGTGCAGGTGAGCATCCCAGCCTCCATCCACGAGTCAGTCACCTGTGACCAGGGCAGAGTTTGACATCCCTCAGGGCTCCCTGTGGCTCGGACAGGAGGTCAGGGCTGCAGACCACGAAGGAGAGGAGCCTGACGTCCCCACCCTCAGGCGGGTGGCTCATTGGTCAGATGAACCCAGCTCGTGGACTGCTTGCCAGGAACAAGCTTGTCAAATCCCCAGGTCCCCACTCGTGCCTGAAAGGGTTCCAAGTCACAGCTTTACAAGGGGAGAACAATTCTGAAGGACAACTGACATTTATATATGGGCATAAAATGAACCAATTTGATTTCTCAGTCCCATTATGTATTTATTGACCATAAATATTAGCAATGGGACTTGAAGCTGAAAGCCTGCCCTGGAGAAAGGGGTGGATGTGGCAGCTGGGAGTGAGCAGAGGAGGAAGAGGAGAAGGCTGCAGAGACAGGGCAGGGAGGAGCGGCCCCTCCGGAGAACACACCCCGAAGCAGCGGGTGCAGGAGGAGGTGTCTGCAGCCCTGCTGCCCCACAGTCCCGACTTGCTGGCCTGCCCTGGACCAGGGGCGTTGCCTTTGGCCGGCCATGAAGTCCTCTCTTTGGCTTACTATAATTCCCTCTCCTTTTTCTTTCCATGAACAACTTTTGAGGGTTGTTGCTTCCTTGAAATCATAGACATTGACAAAACACCTAAAACACAGTGCGTATGAATGCATATGGAGGGATCTTCGAGTACTCATTCTGACCTCTTGGTTTTCAAATGGGATGTGGGGTCCGGAGATGGCACGTGAGGTACCAGGCTGCAGGGCTGAGGTCCAATTCCCCCTCCTTCCAAGACTTCACACTGCCTCTCTCAGGAAAGTGTGGTTAACCCAGTAGGAAGAGGAAGAGCTGCCAGGCTGTACACTGCAACTTCCTTTCTTTTATTCGGATGCTTTAATATTTCACTTTTAAATTTTAATGTTTTGATTCATATACATTGGCGCGTTAATTACATCCATTGTGGGAAATGGGTGCACACATCTCACATCTTGCTCAGTTCACTCCTCCTCCCCACCCTACCCTCTCTCCCTTCTCCAGATCCTTTGTGGTCTCTGTAAAGTCTACCTCCCTGTCTCCTACCATTTCCCTTTTATTTTGCTCTTTGGATTTATATTTTGGGTTTCTCATACAAGAAAAACCATGTGATATTTGTATCTTATGATCTTAGACTTATGGTCTTAAAACATCCATTTTCCTACATATGATTCAACTTCATCCTTTATGACAAAGTAGTACTCCATTGTGTGTATATGTACACATGTTTTCTTTATCCTTTCATCTGTCTATAGGCCATTTTCATAATTTAGCTAATGTGAGTTACTCTGCTGTAAACACGGGCATACATGCATCACTGTAATATGATGTCTTTAATTCTTTTGGGAGGATACCCAAAAGAGGTATAACTGGATCAGATGGAATTTCTGGTCTTTAGCTTTTTGAGGAATCTTCATGTTGTCCTTATTAACAATGTAGACTGGTTCCTTTTTCCTCACAACCACACTAGCATTTATGGCTTTTGAGACTCTGATGATAGTCATTCTTTCTGGAGTAAGATGGAACTTCAGTGGTTTTGATTTGCATTTCTGTAAAAGGTGTTGAACATTTGTTCATTTATTTATTGGCCATCTGCACTTCTTCCCATTCAGTGGGTCTTTTATTTGGGGGTGGTCTAAGCTTGTTTGAGTTCTTTATGTATTGTAGATATTAATCCTCTGTCCAAGGACCAGCTGGTCATTTTCTTCCCATTCTGTAGGTTGTCTCTTTACTGCAATGGCTGTTTCCTTTGCCGTGCAGAGGTTTTTATTTGATATGATCCCATTTGTTGATTCTTGGTATTGTTTCTTGTGCAACTGGGGTTCTGTTTAGAAAGTCCTGCTGCCTGTATCTTCATGGGTTTTGCCTATTTTAGTTTTTCTTCCAGCAGATTTAATATTTCTATTTTTATATCTAGCTTGTTAGTTCATTTTGATTTGATTTTAGTACAGTGTGAGAGATATGGATCTAGATCCATTCTTCTTCATGGTAGACAACCAGTTTTCCCAGCACCATGTGTCAAGGAGACTACCTTTTCCCCAGTGTATGCTTTTGTCAAATTTGTCAAAAAGGAGGTGACGGAAAGTGTCGGCATTGTTTCTGTACCTTCAGCTCTATTCCATCAATTAACACCTCTATTATTGTGCCAATATCATGCTGGGTTTTTTTTTTATTACTGTAGCTTTGTAGTAAACTTGAAATTCAGGTTCATAATACTTCCTGCTTTTTTTCTTTTTGCTTATGAATGCTTTGGCTATTTGGGGACTCTTCTGGTTCTACCTTTGGTTCTAGGATTTTGTTTTTAGTTCTGTGAAGAATGCTGTTGGTATTTATTGAAATATATATATTTCTATCAAAATATACATTTTATTTTTATTATATTTATATAATATAGAGATCTATATAATGGAGAGATCTTTTGGTTCCTTGGTTAGGTTAATTCCTAAGTATTTAATGTTTTTGAAGCTGCATGAATGGAACAAATTCCTAGACATGCACAAATTACCAAAACTGAACCAAGAAGATACAAAAATCCTGAATAGATCAATCACAGATAATGAAATTGAGGCGGCAGTAAAAGCCTCACCAATTAAGAAAAGCCTAGGACCCAATGGATTCACTCCAGAATTTTACCAGAACTTCAGGGAGACCTAACACCAATATGCTTTGATCTTTTCCATGACATTAAAAGCAAAGGAGCATTGCCAAATTCATTCCTGGAAAGTAGAATTTCCCTGACACCAAAACCAGACAGTGACTCAGTGCAAAGAGAAAACTATAGGACAGCATCCTCAAGATACACCAAAAATCTTCATGGTACTGCAAGCAAAATGCAACCTATCATCAAAAAGATCATACATCATGGCAAAGTAGGCTTCATCCCAGGAATGCAAGGATGCTTCAACATACACAAATCAACAAATGTAATGCACCACATAAACAGGAAAAAAATCATCATAAAAGTTATGATCATTTCAATCAATACAGAAAAAGACTCTGACAAAATACATCCATTCAGGATTAAAAAAAAAAAACTCTGAAGAAAATAGGTATAGAAGGACCTTACCTCAAACTGACAAGAGCCACTTATGACCAACCTACTGCCAACATCACATCAAACAGGGAAAAGCTGAAAACTTTCCCTCTAAAATCAGGAACAAGACAAAGATATCCACAGTCATCACTCCTGTTCAATACAGTTCTCAAAACATTAGCCAGAGCAATCAGGCAAGAGAAAAAAAAAAGATACGTATAGGAAAGGAACAAGTCTAATTACCATTATTTGCAGATTACACAATCCTTTACATAGAAGGCCTAAAATATTCCACCAAAATACTCCTAGAATTAATAAAGAAATGCAGCAATGTATCAGGATAAAAAACCAACACACAAAGAAATGAATAACATTCCTGTACACTAACAATGAACCTACCAAGTAAGAAATCTGCAATGAGTTTTCTTGGTGAGAATACAGAGCTACTTTTTATTACTCTACTTCTGTATTCCATCTGGAATCTCATCATTAGACATTTATATTTTCCTATCCTTCTGAACTGTATTTTTAAATTTTATTTTTAATTGATATATAAAAACATAAAATTGCATATATTAATGGGCTGCCATACAATAGGTTTTTACAGTTAGACATGTTTAATAGCAATATTAAAATAATCATTCCATTTCTTCATTGCTGAAGCCATGATAGAGTATGCCTTTGTAATCAAGTAGGTTTACAAGCAAAGGCATACAATGTTTTAATGCATGCATACATTGTATGATGAGCAAATGAGGTCACACCTATCTGTTAAACCATTTATCAGTGCTTTATGGTAATAACTCCCCAAATTCTTCCTTCTGACCTTTCCAAATGTACAGTACATTACCTTTATCTATCTGAACTGTAGCATTTCAACCTGGACTTCTCTTCAGCACATAAACAATAGTCGGACTCCAGAAAATGGATGAGCATGCTGAATTATATCCACGGGAGGGAATACGTCCAGGAATGACAGCCAGGTGTGCTCCGTAGGCATCATGCAGAGAGGGAAGCTGCACATGAAAGAGTACAAGCAGCATCGCTGCACTGATGTGGGCTCTGGAAGAGGGAAAAACTAGTCTGTCATGGAAAACCTCAGAATAGGGAGGCTTCTGCAGTTGGAGCCGGGCAGGAATTGACTGGGAAGGGACTGTCCTGGAGTGAAGATAAGCTCTTGGTGCTGCTAGGGTTGAGGCCACCACCTGCTCTCCATTTCCAGACGCAGCCAACAGCCAACATACACAGAAGATGTGTGCATTTCATCACGTGGACATTTTATAGCAGAAGAAAAATCCACCAAAAGACTGAACTCCCACTCATGAGACACATGCTGAAGTGCTTAGGGGGACTGCAATTTGCATCAAAGTGCATTAGAAAAAGTAACAGAGATTCTAGGCAGGTAGGTGGGTAGACAGATCATGAAGCAACTGTAGTGAAATGGTAATTCTAGAATGTAGGAGGCAGATGTCCATTACAAGATTCTCTCAACTTTGCCGAGTGCTTGAACATTTCATAATCAAACACGTGGAAAAGCCAAGTTCACTGTGCGGCAAAAGTGGAAGAGAAAAGGCAACCTTGTTCTCTTTTCAGAAAGTCCTGGGGTCCCTGTAAGAAGCGGGGACCCGGGGCTGGGTACCATGCTTCTCACAGATCCTGCTGCGCCTCCCAAGAGTAGTTCCATGTCAAAGGCTGAACAAAGGACCATTCCCTGCTCCATCTTTGGAGCCAAGAGGGGAAACAAGTGTCTGAAAAGGAAAGACAAAGACAGTAAGGCGAGCAGAAATGTGCCCCACAGCCCACCCAAGAGCAGGACGCGTTATCAGCACAGATAGGCAGCGCTGGAGGAAGACGGCATGAGCCACGGCTGCAGGCTGATCTCTCTAGGAGTTAGAACTTCATTAACCTGTTTTCAGCATTTCTCAGAAATGATCCCAGATTTTGAACTTTGACTGTTTGAATGTTATTTCTTCTTATCGCTAAGAAAGAAAAGAAAAGAAAAGAAAAGAAGCCAGGCACAGCTGCCCATGCAGCAGACTTTGGTCTGTGATGAAAGTCGCACGCTCTCCGGGTTTTGGACCTTGTCACCTGCCCACTCAGGGCACTCTCTCCCACTTTTTTTTGATCCTGCTTCCATGCCACAATGTCCCCTTTTGTCTCTTTTATTCACTTTTTAAACGGATTGCTGGTAAAAGATGGGGCTCTTCGGAAGTACCTTCCTTCTCTCCTCTCCTCTGCTCCTGTCTGGGCTCATCTGCACCCAGAAAAGGGCCAACATGACCCCTGATGGGCATGGCGGAGTGGCCGCTCCCTCCCCCAGGGGCCACTGTCTGCTCACCAAGGACAGGGCTCTGCTGAGCCTGGCATTGTCAGGGGCCAGGGAAGGAGAGCAGAGGCCGGGGATTCTCCCGAGCCAGCTCAGCCTGCCGAAGCCACAGAAGGTGTCCCAGCCCCTGTGTGGTGTCCTGGAGAGGACGGACCCAGATACAGACAGGAGAGGAGACATCACAGCCTGGGTGCCGGTCCCTTTCCTCCCAAGCCCTCAGTCGAGCCCCTGAGACTATGGCTTCTGCAACAGGGTCAGGGTGAAGCTAGTTTGTAATTTGGGAATTCTCCCCTTTCTAACATCCCGCCTCAAGACTTAGAAAAATGACTGCAACTCCACAATGAAAAGGGCAGGGAATTCAGTCAGGAAACTTGAGTTCCCATTTCCACAGTGCTTTCTGTCCGTGCAAAGATCTGAGGGGAGGAGGTGTTTCCGGGAAGGTGATAATGGGCAGTCATGGCTGGGCAGGCTGGCCAGGAGGCCAACAGGACCCCACTGGGGCTCCTGGCAGATGGAGGGCTCAGGTCTGCTTGGGCTTTGCAGAGGAGATGATTAGAGAGGGGAAGAATAAGAATATTGTAGCAAAATACCCAAGACTAGGTGATTAATAAGGAATGGAAGTTTACTGGCTTATGGTTCTGGATGCTGGGAAATCCCAGGGTGCAGTGCCAGCATCTGCTTAGTATCTGGGGAGGCCTCGTGCTGCATCCTAACACAGTGGAGGGAGGGCTTGCATGGTGAGATAACAGAAGCGCTCACTCAGGTCTCTCTTCCTTTTTTTTCTTTTTGGCACTGGGGATCAAACTCAGGACCTGGCACTTGTGAGGCAGGCATGGTGTCACTGAGCTAAATCCCCAGGCCTCTCTCCTTATAAAGCCACTGATGCCATCATGGAGGCCCTTTCCTCATGACCCCTCCCAAGGTTTACATCCAGATACTAACACAAGAATTTCAGGAGCAAGTTTCTAACACGTGAACTTCGGGGGTCACATTCAAACCACAGCAGGTTTTTATTCATTTTCCATTGCTAGGCAACAAACTACCACACACGGTGGCTTAAAACTGCACACACTGGTTATCTCAGTTCCCGTACTCAGGGTCTCCAGGCTGAAATCCAGTCTTCACTGGGGCTGTGAGCTCATCCAGGCTTCGAGGGCATCTTCCACACTCACTGGTGCCAGCAGAACTCAGTTCTTGGAGGTGGGGCAGAGATCTCCATGTTCTTGCTGGCTCCCAGCAGAGGTCACTGTCAGCCTCGAGAGTCCACATTCCCATCCTTGTCATGTGGTCTCCATGCTGCACAGACGCTTAATTCTCCAAAGCCCGCAGATGGATGGCCTCTCTCCCTTCCAATCTCCCTTCCTTCCATCTACTTGAAAGACACACATATGATATCATGGAAATATCCCATCACTTTGCATGTCATGTAAGCTAAGTAAGGGAGTGCCCATCTAGTATCACCTGGACTCAGGAGAGGAACTATTCTGGGCCTGTATACCCCGGCTGGGACTCATGGGCGCCATCTTGGAAAGAACTCCATTCGCCACTGGTGGAAATAGGCACACAGCATGGAGACTCCCAGAGATGAGGGAAAGGGGCCACACTGCCCAAGGTTAGCATGAAATCTTGATACTTCTGGATTTTAGGGGATAACATGAGAATGAGAAGGACTTTGTAAAAGGAAGTGGTATAGGTGGAGTAGTTCATTTTCTTTCTTTCTTTCTTTCTTTTTTTGTTTTGGTGCTGGGGATTGAACTTGAGACCTTGTGCTTATGAAGCAGGCACTGGAACCACTGAGCTAAATCCCTGGCTCTTTTTTTGAGAATTATATATGTTTTAGTCATTTTTATTTTTATTTTATTTTATTTTATTTTTATTTTTTGGTACCAGGGATTGAACTCGGGTCCTTGCACTTGTACAGCAGTTGGTGAAACCACTGAGCTAAATCCCCGGCCCTTTTAGTCATTTTTAAAGAAAGAACACACATTGAAGAAGAGATAGCGAAAGGAATTGTTTTTGCTGCAATTTTCTGAGTAACAGGAGTCTGGGTCTATTTCTGAGATGTGTGGGATTGTCAGACAGAAAGGAGTCCAGAATTCATGCCACACAGCTCTGATTATCCCTAGAGAGAGTCTGCCTGTGCTCCTTCGGGATTCTATCCCACTGGTTGCCCACTCTCATTGGAAGGAGGCTCCTGTGTCTTTCCTGGCCACTTTTCATTAGCATTGCTGGGAGCAAAACTATGCTGTGTGAGCTATTTATTATGTGCTTACAATGTGCCAGGCTTGGTGGGAACTCAATGAAGAGGCCGGACATAAATCTGAAAAATTAAATGGCAGGACCAAGAGAAAAGATACCAGGGGGTGCTGGGTGATTAATAGCCCAGATGGTGAAGATAAAATTCTTCAAGGAGTTCAGAGGAGGCAGGGATTGCCTCATGCTGGGATGCTAAGGAGGGGTTGACTTGATTAAAAAATTTCAGCGTAGGTTAAGTTCAAGGCTTTTTTTCTTTTTTTTCCTTCCACCGTTCTCCATTTCTTGGAAGATCTGTGGTGACATTTGTATTAGGTATGCTATCTGCTCAAAGCAATACTTTGTTCATTTGTTTGCAAGAATTCATCAGCTGGTAGAAGACAGTGCCACTAACACACACTTTTCACATGGCCACACCTACAAGAGGAATGACGCACTAGATAGTTATGACTTCTGTTCCCCTTGCTCCTGCCCAGAAACATTGACTCTAAGCTCCTGTTTTCAACTTGTAGCAGTGGGTACAGTCCCTGTGATTATTAGTGTTAATTCTTGTAAGATGATGTCCTGATTTCTCAACTGATTTTCTTGGGACTCTAGAAATCATGCCGATTTCCTAAGAGTGGCTGAGAAAGAATTTATGATGGGGAAGCCCGGCTCTTGTGGCAGAAACAAATAGAACTCGGGACAGAGAGAGTCAACATGAGGCAAGGGAGGTAAAAGGTGCCAAACAGGGAAGGGCCGGCCACACGGCTCATTTTTAGTGAGATCTTTGTCCCAAGAGAAGTAGGAAGTGGCTGAAATGTTTGAAGGAGAAAATGGCATGATGAGAACTGTGCTTTGGAAAGACTGCCAAGCCTGAGGTGTGAACACGGGACTGGAGGCAGAGAAACCCCCTGGGAGGCTGGTGGCACAATCTAAGAGGGAGACAGTGGTGGTCTGGGCTGCAGAAGGACAATGGTGATGAGGAGAAGTGGACAGATTTGAAGAGTGTGGAGGAGGAACGATGACAAGTCTCCATGGTGGGTAGGGTGCAGGACACAGGCATCTGAACAGTGTTTAGCAATCAGACTTTGGCCTCATGTCTGAGGCTCTGGTCAGGAGGCGGCTCCAACTCCCTACTGCTTAAAGAGGGCAAAGAGAAGTACGGTCTCTTCCTGCAGCCGCTCACCCCTCCCCAGCTTTTCCCTTTTGTGACCCCCTTTCACCCTTGCCTCCTTCACTGCTATCGGCCTTGGCTTTGGAATTTTTTAAACTGAAATTGTCTTTGAAATTTAGACCACCTGCCATAATACACAAGGGTCCTCTAAAGATGGCTCTGTCCCATCATGCCTATTTAGGCTTAAACAGTCCCTTATCTCATTCTTCAGGCATGCCAAGCCAAGATGAATTCCAGAGTGGAATGCCACATTGAAAAAAGCAGAAAAAGAGAGAGATTTTCATGGCCAGTGCTAGGTTCCATGGCAACTTCAGGCCTCTAAGTAAAAGACGCCCACTGTGAGTGGGCTAACTAGAAAGAGGCACCAACTCTGCTGGCCGATGCAGCCCGGGCCACGGTGGAGGGCCTGGAGACCAGATTTTGGGTGAGATTTCAATTTTCTCTCATCTCCTAGACTTTATGCAGTGCACGGATCATGCAACTGCAAGCCTCGGTGTTACCTTTGAACATAGCACATGGAGATCAGCGGTGGGAGACACTTCTGGTTCTGCTCCTCTCATTGCCCTGAGCTTGGATAACTCAGAATTGCAGAGCTTGGCAGATGCTGGGGAGAACACTTGGATCTAGGCACTTCCTTCCCTACACTGAGCTCCAGGAAGTAGATGGGCGTGTCCTGGGCAAAAGCCAACTAGTTAGGGGCAGAAGGAGAACTAGAGCCTAAGTCATCTGGATTCTAGGTAAATATTCCTTCCTTCTGATGCTTTTACTGTGGACCTTTGACTTAACGAACTTGATTGGTTCCTGAGGGCTGGTTGTAACTCAAGTTGGTTGCAAGTCAGTACAGCTCAGATCTGGATGTTTGCCTGGGTACATGCTATAGATAGCAAGAAGCAGACAAACCTTTCGTTAATGCAATTAACCCAAGTTGTTTGTATGTTAGACTGGTCGTAACTTGAGGGTCCACTGTACTTTCTTATCTAAGAAATAGAGAAACTAATATTTGGGTTTCCCCCAATTCAGAGGATGATCTACATTTTTTCTGTTCTTTAAAAAGTTATTTTATGTAAGGTTTTATTCTCCTATTCTAAACTTTGCAATTATAATGTATTGGGAAATAAACAGTTTAAAAACTAAATTCTTTATAAACTTTTTATTCAGCGTAAGGCCAGAAATATGAGTCATTCCCATGAACAATTCTAGGTGGGTTTATAACACACTAGTTATATGTTACTATTCATTATCCCAGAGAAAAAAGGCAAGTTTTTATTTGAATGAGGCCTAAAATTATGAGACAGACTTTACTAATAAGCCAGCAGAACCCAGATGGGCCTAGCAAGGCTGTGAAGAACAGGCCTTGAAAACTTGGGTACAACTTCTAGGGAGGCAACTGAAATACGTGTATCAAGGTCCCAACATCCCTGACACAGCAGTTTTTCTTTTGGGAATTCACCCTGCATACACTCTCACTTGGTTACTCGCTGTACCATTCTACAGTAGCCAAGACTGGGAACTCCCCAGTTCTTCATCAACAAAGAAACCGCTAAATAAGCCATTTACACAGTGGAATGCTCCACTCATTTTTAAAGTAGATTAAACACAATACTGTAAGTGTTCCAAGATACGTTAAATCAGAACAGCAAAATGCAAAGGAGGTATATAGCAAGCTACATTTTGTGTAGAAAAGGGGGAAATAAAATATATTTGCATATATCTTAGTATATTCATAGAAACTTGAGAAATAAACATAAGAAACTGGTAGTGATTCCCCTGTATTGGTGTAGAGTTTGGGGTGGTGGAGGGCAGGTGGAGGAAAAAGTAGGAAGTTTTCACTGTATACTACAAGCATGTGCATGCATCTTTATATGCATGTGTAAATTTGTTTTGAATTCTGTGAATAAATTAACCTTCTCAAAACACAAATTTGAAAAAAAATCTTCTCCTTTATTCTTTTGAAAATTGGTTTAGCTTCTGTGCTTCATGCTGGAGAATGCTGGCTGATTTGAGGGCCTGAGCTCTGTGCTGAAGGCAACTGAGGGCAGTGAACAGTATATGCACGGCCCCTGTCCTCCTTAGGAGACAGCTCTCCACTGGCTTCTCATCTCCGTACCTCTTGCCTCAAGAGGGACTATCTTTCCAAGGATGTCTACACAGCAAATAGCTTAGAAAATAGAGATGGTGTCTTCCTTCAGAGGAAAGAGCAGATTTGTTTACTGTCAAATACAAGAGATGTCTCCCTCTGAGGCCAAGCCCTGGTTGGTTTGCTTGGATTCCACTATAAAAGACTGGGGTCCTCTAGAGAAGTGTTCCTCTGCTCGATCCCACCCCCTCCATGTGTGGCATTACCTGAGCATCTCTGTTGTCCTTAGGGGACTTGCAGGACAGGGGACCAGTGATGCAAAAGCATGAAGTTCAAGCTGCTTTCTGTGTTGTGAGTAATGAAGTCTCTGTCTCTGACCCAGGAGTCTTGTGTCTCCTGTCAACTTCACTAAGCTGTGACAGGCAAGCTTGGAGCTTGGCAGTAGAGTGAAAGCTCAGATCCTTCGGAATTCTGAAACTGCAGGAAATTTCATGGTAATGGGGGAAGGAAAAAGTCACAAAAGCAAAGTAACTGTGCATGTCAAAGTTGCTGGAGAGAAGCGTAGTAAGGACCAAACTAGAGGGTATGAGAAATGCAGGGGCAAAGACAAGATAGTGAAGGGAGACGTCCCAGAAGTGGAACCATTCAAACAGTCCAGAAGAGGAGGGAGACAGAGCCACTCAGGTGGAGACTGAGCCCCAAGGACTCCAGGCAGAGGATAACACATTCATGCTGAGGCACACATGGACGACAGAAGGCCACTGTGGCTCTAGAACAAAGAACAGAGAGCCACGCCTGAGATGAGGAAGGACAGATGGGCACCACAAGGAGGCCACACATTCCAGTGTGTTGTGGAAGGGAGTTTGGTGTGTCCCCAAGGCTCTCAAGAGAACAGACTGCCCAAGCAGACTGCTGCCTGTGCGGCACTCAGAGCGATACAGGAGAGGAACGTGGACAATGACCAAAGAACCCTTTGGAGAGAGACTACGAAGAGAACTGCTAACCTGGGGCTGGTAAATCCCCATGCCAAAGATCGGGCCGTCAGGGAGGACAACAAACTCTGACAATCAGCCAAGAATGCTGCAGATTTTGGATCGCAGCCTGGCCGATCAGAAGTCCAGGGTGGTAAGAATACATGTGCAGATAGGGTTTATGAAGCTGATATGTCTCCTGTGACCCATTTCAGTGATGTCTTTGTCCTCAGTGATTTTATTTTGTCAATGGCTGCAAACTCTTTCCTCTGACCACCTTTTCTGTCAATTGACCGTCACCCATAAAGAAAAACTTGAGTACAGTAGAGAAGTTGGAATTTGAAGGAACTTACAAAATGAAGAAATCTGTCTATTTTGTTTGCTTTAATGGCAGCGTTTTTAGGGTGAAAATGTGTGTGTCAGTTAGGCTAAGAGTAGTGATGAATGTTAAGTCCAAAACGCGAGGGAGTTGACAGAGCCCCAGGCTCCACAAGCCCCTCAGCGCTGGATGAAGGGGGCTCCGTGGTCTCTAGCAAGGGAAGAAGGGCTGGAAGAGGGGCCCCAGCTTGAACAAGCTCATCTCAGAAGCGACACACATCACTGGCTCTCCCCGCCCGTCAGTGAAAATGAGGCACACAAACCCGCCTAATGGCAGGAGCAGCTGGGAAATCTAGAAAGCGCATTGGAATACTTGGTGAGCAGTTCTGCCTCTGTGTGTTTCCAAGATGTCTAGGACCCAAAAGGGAGAAGCAGTTACATGAAATTTAGTTAGCACCCTCTCCGGGGCGAGTACTTGCCGAGTCCTGTAGGTCAGGTGTCACGGCAGCTTAGCCGCATGCTCTGCTCAGGGTGTCACAAAGCGGAAACCAAAGTGCAAGCAAGCTGGTGCTTTTACTCGGGGCCCTGGGGCAGGACCACCTCTGAATCCAGTCGGGTGCTGGCAGGCTCCAGTTTGCAGCTGCAGGACTGAGGTCCTCGTTCCCTTGCTGCCGTGGGCCAGGGTCTCTCTCAGTGTCTCGAAGTCATTCTCTGCTCCTTGCACCCACAGCCCCATCATCTCCAAAGCCACCAACACCAGAGTCCTCCTCCTGCTTCTAAGCTCCCTGATTTCTCTTTGTGCTACCAGCCAGCGAGAGATCTCTGTTTTTCTAGAGTGACACAGGGGGCATTAGATTATTAGACCCTGCCATCTGGGCAGGACGCTGCCTGCTGCTTCCCCGGCAGAGCCCATAACTGTGCAGTAGGCCCAGGCTGAGGGTTGTGAGCTCCTCTTGGGGATGTTTCAGCTCCAGCATGCGCTGAAGTGGTATCATGTATCCATATCCGGGTGCTGCGAAAATAACAGAGCCACCAGGACTCAGGGGGATTTGTAGGGAAACAAAGTCTTTCACTCTGGCTTCCTTCATGGATCAAGGACAAAGCCCAGGTGTGGAGCGGGGCATTCTAGGCTGCACCTGTGAGTGGATGACAGGGCTAAATGATGCCCACCATCTGTGGTGTGACCAAGCTCCTTGGTGCCTGACCACAACCTCGGGAAAAGAGTGAGATTCCATCGCCCTAACTGAAAGTGATCTGAAACAGAGACTAGGTATGTCCCGCACACTGATTTTGGCAAGGAGGGCTCTTCTGTGTGCTAAGTCACTGGGGACTCCGGCTGCGGTCAGCCTTGGAGACAGATGTGTGGACGGACAGTGTGAGCTGCTAAGGTCATCCAGGCCCCAGCGTGCTGCTTCCAACCCTGCCGGCCTTCCCTATGGGCTCAGAGAGAAGGGGCTGTCACAGAGAGGACACATTTATGCCACAATCATTTGAGCATCTGTCAGCACTGTTTAGGGGTTGGAGATATGGTAAGGAACCAAAATGTGTGGAATTTGTATTCTGATTGGGAGAGAATACACAAGATAAATAAATACATAAATGTTAGACTGTGTGAAACACTCACTAAAGGGAAAGATGAGGCAGGGCAGGGAGGTGGGAGTAGAGAAGTGGGCATGGAAATCCTAGACCGCTGGCTGGAAGCCCACTGAGGACACACTTGGACGGGGCCAGAGCAGATGAGAGCAGGACCTGCATGGCTGTCTGAGAGAGGGGTATCCCCAGGAGGGAACAGCGGAGCACGTCCCCCAGCGGGATGCAGAGCTCATATCTGAGAACAGGGAAGCTGAGGGTCTGGAACATGGTGGTGACCAAGATAACTGTAGATGATGTGGCAGAGAGATACAAGGATCCAGGTCACATGGGATTTAGCAGGCCATTATGAGGACACTGGCGTTTACTCCGAGTGACAGAGATCTCTGTTAGAATTAGATTTCTGGAAATTAAAGAGAGAGGAACTGGGCTGGAACAACAAAGATTAAGGAACATAACCATTAGCTTTCTAAGAGAGGTATTTCACCATTTCTCCCTTCCAGAGATCGTGTGATAACCAGAAAAATTGCTGTACATCAGTAATTTGCACAACCCCAAAAAGTCCCTGCTGGCCATCAACATTCGCCACAGGCCAGGTATTTTTCTTAGAACCAATCATAGTTTTGTGGGGCACTTCACGCACAGCAGGGTGGAGCCAGGTCCGAGTTCTCCAGAGAATCAGAACCAATACACATACATGTTTCTTTGGTCTCCAACCTGCCTTCACAATCCAAATCTCTAAAAAGATACGTGTCATACAATTCTGCTTGGGATGAGAAAACCCATGACCTGCTGTCTGCAGGCTGGAAAACCGGGAAAGCCAAGGAGTGATTCCAAGTCCTGACAGCCAGGGAGTGAAAGCATAGGTTTCTATCCAAGTTGGAAGACCCGGGACCAGGAGCCACCAAAGCAGGAGAAGGTCAGTGTCCCGGCTCAGCAGTGAGGCAGAGAGAAATTCAACCTTCCTCTTCCCCGTCTGCTCCACTCAGGCCCTCGGAGGGCTGAGGCCCACCCATAATGGGAGACTACCTGCTTTGTTCAGTGCACTACTGCAGCTCATCTCTTCCAGGAGCACATCCACAGGCCCACACTGGCTGTCTGGGTGCTGTGTAGCCAGCTGGCTGGGATCCCACCGCCCAGTCATGGCGGCTCCTAAAATTACTCCTCACAGTAGGGCTCTGTTTCTTTCCATTTGATTTCTTCCTGAAGACCAGCATCCTGCAGGGTGAATGCCTTTGACAACTAACTCAGTTTATTGCCTTACAGTGCATCACTGGCTTCTCCTTGGATTTCCCACAAGGGGACCTGATATCCATTCACCCTACTTCTGGGGAGGGAGCCAGGAGAGCCCAGTGCCTTCCCCTCAAGAGCCCCCCTCGTGGGCTCTCTCCCTCCCATCCCACTGTCCTTCAGTGTCGGGTGAAGAGGGCCCGGGGGGAATCGCTGGACCTCCCATCACGTCTCTACCCTCATCCTCTCGGCTCTGTGTGACTGTAGGGCTATGAGCCCAGTTCCCATGTGCTGATGTGCTGTGAGTGAGCCTCGATATTGAGGCGTCCTCCACATGCACCCAGTCAGCACATCAGTTCAGGGATCCCATGCACACCTGCAAGCGCCTCTTCTAGAGGTTGCTGCCCTATATATATGATGGCTGTTGGTAAAGGGCAGGAGATACAGAAGGAGATTCTCTTCTAGGACATTCCCACTTTTTATTTTGACAGAATCTGATGCAGGGTGAGATTGATAACAGAAACAAGAAATAAGACAGGGACAAATGCTGTTCAGCTTTGTCCTGACCTCAAAGGGTCTCCAGCGTGTGGCTCGCCAGAACTGTCCTGTTAGTTTTGCATCCCTCCTTATGAGAGAATACCTGGCATGTGCAACTTAAGGTGGATTTCAGCTCACAGTGTCAGAGGTTTCAGTCCATGGTTGGGCTTCATTGCTTTGGGGCCTGTAGAACATCACAGCTGGAAGCATGTGGTATAGTGCTGTTCCACATGTAGAGAGAGAGACAGCAGCGCAGGTGGGGCTCCTAACGGCTCCTTCAGGTACTTAGCCCCAGCGGCCTAACTTCTTCCCCCAAGGCCCCCTCTTAACAGTGCCATGGCCTGGCAACCAAGCCCTCAGCATATGGCCTTTGGGGACATTTAAGATCCATAGTATGCTCCTTCTTCCTAATTATCATCTGGAGACTACAGCCTGGCCAGATTCTCTTTCATGCCCTTGCACATGTCAAGAGAAAGTGTCTTCAGCTGCAACTCCCCTGAGCTCCCCCAGGCCTCTGGTGAGTGTTTATGGTTGAGTGCCTACTTCCCCTTTGCCCTGGGAGGCTGCCGGTGCTGGCCTGTCAGGCAGGCAAGTGAGCGGGCGTGGAGCAGGGACTGGGCACACAAGGCTCTCTGCATTGCTCAAATCTGGCACAGGTTCATGCATCTTTTAAAAATTGTGGTGCTGTGTTTGAAATTTTAAAGAGAAGTCATTTGGGGCTGCGTGTGTTTTCAGCCACGCCCTTGTCAATCTTCCTTCCAAGAAGATCCCAAATGAGAACATTGCAGAAGGGGACGGGGCAGGAAACATCCTTAACTCACATGCCTGCACCCTCACTTCACAGAGCTCTCTCTGTGCACCCCCAGGAGCTGGGGCTTTCATAAGAACTTGTCTTCTCCGAGCCAGTAAGATTGATCCACATGGAAATCCATCTGAAAATAAATGGGCAGGCTTCAGACTGGGCCTCTTGAGATAAGTTGAAAAACTCCTGCATTGAGTCCGCATGAGAAGGACAGTGGGGTGATTTTACCAGTGGGCCAGACATGCTTTTTGGAGCCGTGAAGCTGCTTTGCTGGAGAACAGGAGGGAGATGGGGTCCGGAGCAGGCACTCGACCCCTGGACCCCCTTCTGCAAGCCTGACCCAGCACAGGGCACGTGCGGCTTGTGCCGGCCTGTGAGTTTGCAGAGTGCGGACCCTGGGTGACCTAAGCCTTGGGAGTGGAAATAGTGGCTTGGCTGTGGCAGCTGGGATAGTTGGAACTGCTAAGAGCAGGTGCTTTTGGGGGCCTGCAAATTGAGATGGGAATGAATGTTCCATGTAGGGAAAGAAAACTTCACGACGCCCATCAATGCTAACCATCAACTCCAAGTGCCAAACAGCAAAGCAGCCTGCACCTGGAGACATGAAGCCAAGCCCAACAGCATGCACCCTGAATCCATGGGCCGCCTGGCACGCTCCAGCAAGGGCTCCGAGTCCTTTCACAGATAGAGGCCACTCTGGAAGCGATTCTCCTTACGTACCAGCTGCTCCGAAGACACGCTGTCCTCTGTGGAGACCTCCCTGCAAACAGGCACATGGCAGAGGCAGAGGTCGGTTCCTCCACTCTGCGGAGAGCTTTGCCAGCTTTATTCTTCTTACTTGCTATTATTCACAGCTTCCTGCTGCTTTCTCCTTTCAGCTTTCTAAGGAAAGGGTGGATTATTGGGCACTTGCTATAACTACACACTAGATTCTGGGGGAGCAGCTCTGCACACTTGCTGCCACCGGCCCTCAAGAAGGGCCCTTGGGCAGACCGTGTTACCCTCAGTCACAGAGGAATGACTGTGGGCACAGAGAGACTGCACAAGTCAGTGTCAAGGTTAGACTGCAGCCTGTGCCATCTGCCTGGCGAGGCCCTGGGCTTGTCGAAGCCTGCACCACAGCGCACAGCTTCTCTATGCCTGGCAGGCGCATCAGGGCCATGCAAGGGTGGCTTTGGTGGTGCCCTGTGGTGGCCTCATGTGACCAGGCTGCCAGATTTCCAGCCGTGGCCTTGCAGATTTCCAAGTCAGCTCCTGCTACTGCTCCTCCAAGGCTTGAGGGTACAGCATAGTGGGAGCCTCGATTGCCTGGGATACTTCACAGTAATCCTTCTGCAGGCTGCAAGACAGTCAGGTGAAGAGGCTGGGGCAGGACAGGTGGGGAGGAGAGAAGAGAAGGAAGCAGTGGAGGAAGAGAGGGAAGAGAGGGGAGAGAAGTTTCGGAGGGGAGTGAAGCACAGAGGAGACGAGAAGGAAGCAAAGAGGAGGCAGGGAGGGAGGAAGAAGGGGAGGGAATGAGAGACTGATTTGTGCTCTGGAAGCACAGGTTTTCAGAGGGGAGCTGAGGGCTCTAGCAGCCCGCAGGGCTTTACAAGGCCGGGGGTGGGGGGGGGGGGGGGAGTCTGCAGGAGCCGCACCTGGAGGCTCTGCAGGAGCAGGCTTCACTGCGGGGCCCCTGGCGAGGCCACACTGAGCATCCATCAGCTGGCAGAAACGGTCTCTGTGAAAAGCCGCAGCTGGCCCTGACTGGATGCTTGAGTTTTTCGTGCGGGAACACTAGACGTCAAATTTAATAAGCATCTTTCTGGCCCACAGGTGTGACAGAAAACATAACGCGTTTGTGCTGGGAACTGGGGGAGGAGGAAGCTGATCTCAGCGAAGAAAGCCATGTTTTTAGCACAGACGTCAGCCTTGGGCTCGGTCGGCGGCCTGCGGAAGAGGGAGCTGGCCCGCGCTCCTGCGGGGTTAGCACTGCTAACTGTAAGTGTGCGGTGCTTGCGTGCAACCTCACAGCCTGTGTGATAAGGACCGCCCTTTCACATCCCACCTGCCCCGAGCCCTTCTGGGCCCTGGCAATCTCTTTCTACTTTCAGGCTACTTTGCTCACAGACAAGGTGTGATTGAAAAATACACGAAATGTTTAGATTTTTTTTAAGTTTATTACAGTAAAAGGCACACGGCTATTAACTGCCCTCAAAATATTCCCCTTGCTTCGAACACACTTACCCCTCATTCTTGCCTCCTTCTGGACCAGAAGTCCTCTTTCCCGAATGTCCTCAGTTGCCCTATTGTGGCTGCCCTGATGTCCAGCATCAGTTCGAAATGCTGACCTTTCACGGTCATTATGACTTTGGGAAAGAGCCAGAAGCCGCACAGTGCCAGATCCGCTGAATCTGGTGGATGAGGACACACTGTCACATTTTTATTGGATAGAGATTGCTGTAAATGGCAGATTCACGAGGGGTGATCAAAACGTGGTGAATGTTTAAATTCAAAAATTTCATTTCAGTAATAGACACATTGCCATTAATCCCCAACAAAATACTCAGAATACTCCTCGCTTTGAACGTACTCATCCCATCGTCCTTGGCAATGTGTCTTTTACTGTAGTTTTTAATTTAAACACTCGTGTATTTATCAATCCCCCCTAGAAGGAGGGAGAACACGACCACAGGGGACCTCTTGGTGACTGGTCCCCGAGGCTGTGGCTGACTCAGACACTCAGCAGGGACAAGGTATGACGAATGTGCTAAAATGCGGTGAAGGGCCAAGGAATACTAAGACTTGCTGCTGGGGGTCCTGACCGAATGCTTCTGACATTTCACAGCCTGAATTGGAATCCATGCTTAGAAATTTAAGGCTTGTTTATGTGTCTTCTCATTTCCACGGGGTGGGGGGGATGCTGCTTCTGGCGCTCATGTGGGCTCACCTTCTCTGCCCTAGGAGCTTGGAATGGCAGCAGGGGAGCTTCCTTCTGGGTGCTGGGACCAGCTCAGCTTCTCTGCCCTAGGAGCCTGGGATGGAGATGGGGAGCTTCCTTCCAGGTCATGCTTAGAAATTTAAAATGTCTTAGGTAATAAAGGAAATGGTTTGGTCAACAAATATTGCTGTGAGGCTATGATGTAAACCTTGATATCATAATAGTATGAAGAAAAATAAGATTGCCTTGTCTAAAACATTCCTGCTTCCTTTCCAAGCCATTACTAACACCAGAAATGAAGTACATTCCCGTCACTTTTGCCGTCACAAAGTGTAAACATGGCCACTCTGTCAAGCAAATAACACGTAGCTACTTTGTGCCTTTGGCTGGGTGTTACTGGGCAAATACTGCAGAATACACCCCTCGGTACCAGGAGACGGGTAATCCTGGGTGAACAGGGACAGTTGGTCCCCTAGACTTAGCAGCGGCTGGCCCATCAAAGGCTCCCCTCCCTCTGCCCCGTGACTGTCAAGAGTTGGTTAGGTTTCCTTCCCAGCTCCCAAGGACCACGGTCAATCTATACACCCTCCTGGCCAACATCGAGGACATGTGCTTGTATGCTTTGCTATTCCAACTGGGTCCATGAACCCCCAGGACAGCTTCACCCAGAGCTTGTTAAAATGCAGAGTCCCAGGCCCAGCCCCAAGTCTGCAGTCTAAGCAAGATCCCCAGGAGCTTGGCATCAAAGTTGAGCAAGCAGTCCTCCTGTTTCTTCAGTTGGATAAAGAGTTAGACCTGTTTCTCTCAACCAGAACATAAATGTCCTCCCCAATGAGGGCTTATGTCCTGCTGTGTTGGGTGCCTGTGGACACTTCAATACCTCAGTGTTTGGAGGACATCAGAGAACCTGGCCACTGGCCGGTGAGAATCACATTGTGGCCTCCTCTTCTGCAAAGAGATAGGGATTCAACCAACCACTCTCACCAGTAGTGGGCGCAGTTGAGCAAGAGTCCAGGGGTAAAGGAAGACCAACGCCAGTGGGGTTGGCATAGCAAAATGTAGACTCCAGACCAGCAAGAAGGATGGTGGTTCCTTTCCTGAGCTAGTCCATGATGAGGTGCTTTTCGGTGGCAATAAAGTCTTTGGACCTGGCTCTTAGATTTCTCAATCCTGTGAGCTATTCAGTACATTTTCAGCAAATTCCATTTCTCCTAATGGCTTATTTTGAGAACACTGACTTAGAAAAACATGTAAAGACAAGGGTCTTCCTTTCCAAAGAGAGCTACAGGTATCAAAAAAGCAAGAGAACCCGTGGGATTTAGGGTGAGTAGTTAGTGCCTCAGAATCTGATCAAAGAGATGCTTGCTGATTTCCTACTAGACTTTCCAAGTGTGGACCAATCCATGATTTGATTATGCTGGAGATTATTCAGGCGAGTCCCTGGGACTGAGGGAATAATGCACACATTGGAGTTTTGAATGCAGGCAAGGAGAGAGCCACAATTACTGCTATTACTTTTTCATTTTGGAAGCTGCTTGATCTGGCAAAATAAGGCTCACTCAGTCCATCATAAAACTATGCATTGAACACCTAGCACATGTAGTCTTGGCTAAAACCTTGCCAGTCTGCTTGGTGGAGAATATTCAAGTTGGACTCACATCATTCTACAACTGGAATCAGTTAGAGTGATTTGTAGCCTGCTTTAGACAATTTTGAAAAATTAAATATCTCAGAAAACCTTTCATTTACTCTGCAGTTTTTTTTCTTCTTAGTGGGTATCTTAGTTAATTTTCTCATTGCTGAGGCAAAATACCTAACACCAAGTTAAAGGAGGAAAGGTTTATTTAGCTCACAGTTTGTAGAGGTTTCAGAATATAGTCTGGTGGCTCCAAGGCAGGGTGACATGACAGAGGGGCATCCAAGAGGAGAAACAGTCCTTGGGAGGCAGGAGACAGCAAAGCAGCAAGCAGCAGAAATGGAAGCAGCAGAAAGCAGCCTAGCTTCTTTCTGCCCCTTTATATATTCCATCCAGGCTACCTGCCTTTTGGGTGGTGCCCCACATCCTAGGTGGGGCACCCTTAATCCCAGCATCACATGCTCTAGATCCAGTCACCTCCAAAAAGCCCCACCTATGACCACATGAGGCTTTGGGGGGACATCTGGACACAGCCATAACAGCGAGTGATGTGAAATAGAGAAGGGAGGAAATGGTGTCTTCCCAAAGGTTTACTCACTGTGAGCAGAGCTTCATTGTCAAAAAACAAAACAAAAACCACAGAGAAAGAGAGAGAGAGAGAGAGAGAGAGAGAGATTATCCTTCTGTCCAAGAATTTGCTACAATTAGCTTTTCCAGTGGAAACCTGGAAGCAATGTATTTGTAAACCGATTAATAGGAGAAATCCCCAGGGGCAGTGAACGAAGTTGTTCCTGCACTTGGCTGTTCCATCCTTGAGCTCACTCGGACAATCTCATAGAGACAGAAGCCACTAGCCAATGAAGCAGATTGTATCATGGAGAAGTAGAGGTCAATGGACAGCATCTACTCCACAGTGGGAACCAGAGGAATCTGGAGATCTGATAACAAAATGCATCGCTTTGTTCCTCTCTGGGCACAAAAGTGTCCATTCATTCTAACAGTCAGTTTCTGAACATGATCTTTATACCCAGTTAAACCATAGAAGTGGCTAATGTATTGGTCAACTTTTCATTGCTGGACCAAGATACCTGACATACACAACTTAAAAGAGGAAGGGTTTGTTTTGGTTCACAGTTTCTGAGGAATCAGTCTGTGGTCAGTTGGTTCTAAAGCAGGAATGTCATGGCCAAAGGGGGCCCAGGAGGCAGAGAGTAGAGAAAGAGTCAGAGAGAAAGGGCTGGGAACCAGATATTGTCCCCATGACCCACCCAGACACACCCAAAAGTGTGCTTTACTCATCTCATAGGCATCTCTCGAGCCAGTCAAGGTGACAATTGTACGATGTGTTGTTTCTTTTTTTCACATTGGGGATCAGTTGTTCCAGAGTTTCTATCTTGGTGGTGCTGAGATATTAGTGACTGTTAGAATGATACAACTTGGCCTATTGAGAGCCTTTGCTTTTGAAACCTATGATAAAATAGAGGTAAAAAGTAATAAAATTTTGCTAAATCTTGTATTTGGTTATTGTTGAATAACAGCTGAACGTTTTAAGCAACCGATCAATTTAGTGGTTCTTCTACTTCCTGTATGGAAATTCTGAAGTAATGTTTGGAGCTCTAGCATTCATCTTATACGTTCATGGATGGAAGCCATGTGCTGAGGTTGGTGGAGCAGGAAGGCAGAAGACTGTCCCTGATGTCTTCATACAGCTGTTCACATCTGGAGTTTCTTTACAGAAGTCAGTGAACCCTGTGTAGCTAAGTCACTGTGACCAGGTTATTTTCTGGGTGCAATTGCTAAGTGATGAATTGTGCATAACAACATGGTTTGAAGGAGAAGAAAGAAAACTACTTAAATATCTAGCAATAAGGGATTGATAAAATAAATTATAAGAATATGTAGTTGGTGCTAGATGGCTTTTTCCTCAATACTCACTCATTATTCAGCTCCAGCTCTGTGCCAGGCACAGTGCTAGACTTTAAGGATACAGTGATAAACAAGCAGATATTGGCCCTATGCTCACGGAGTTGAAGAACAGGGATGGCCCAGCGGATGGATGCTGTACCCAGGCTGTGCTCTTGTTAGGCTGTCCTTTGTTAGGCTGTCCTTTGCTAGGCGGTCCTTTGCTAGGCTGTCCTTTGAGAAAGGCAACCTGAGTGGCCATCTTGAGCCCCTCAATTATGGGGGCATTTTATGCCATGCCTTTAAATATCATTAAAATTCAGTTTTGAAGTTTGCCTCTCCTGGTGTCCCTACGCCCTTGTGAAGGATGCTGCCATGGTGCCATCTCTTTCAGGGCCACACTGGTTGGGCTCCCTGGCCACTGTCCCCTTCCAGAAACAGCCCTGTTGCTTCCATTACAGTTTAGAAATACAGAGAGGAGAAGCTCAAAGGAAATAAATTAAATATTAATAGTGATTATGGACTGAATAGTTCAGAGGATCTTCATTTTTCCCATTTATTTACATTTTCTAAACTTTTATAAAAATGTATTTCCTTTTAAAAATTTTCCTTGTGGCATAACATGCAGACATTCATCACAGACACACAGAACAAGCTCTCACACCCTGTGCACTGTGGAAGCAGCACCCAGATCAGGAAGCCAACATCAGCAGCTCCCAGAGAAGCCCACACTTCCCCCAGGCACCCTCCACCCCGAGGTCAGCCTGTCCAGGCTTCTGACAAACATGTATGAATTTCGCTAATGTCTGTACTTGACATGAGTAGAATCACACAATTTCAGTTCTGGTCTCTTTTGTTCACCATTTGTGAGATTCATCCATGCTTTGGCTGAAGTTCCAGATCGTTCATTTCCATCCCATTAGGGTATTATAGATAGGCTTGTTGCGACATCCGTGTCTTAGTGAACATGGTCCTGCGTTCGTGTTGAGTGTATGCCCAGGGCTGAAATCACCAAGCCATAAGACAAACAAGTTTGAGCTCAGTAGGACTGACAATTTTCCAAAGCAGCTGTAGAAGGTATTACTTTTGCAATAAGAAAAAAGATAATTCAAGTCATACCCTGACATAGTGTCATTTATACCAAAACATCGCCTACATTTAAGTCTGCTCATGACAGAAATCTACTTACAAGTCTTTCTTCCCAATTGTTAGAGGCAAATCAATTTATAGGCCACTATAGAGGGTAAAAATGGACTCCAAACAGAGCTGCAGGTATCAGGGGCTAATGACGTAGCAGGGCAAGCGACGGTGCAGGTAGTGATTATGCCGCACCCACTGGCCCTGTGGAAAAGCAGCACATTAAGGCAGGAGCATGTGGAAGAGTAAAATCACTCACCCTACGGCTGAAAAGTGAAAGAAAGGAAGAGCACAGAGCTGTCCTCTTCAAGGGCATACACTCAGGGACCCACACACCTCCCAGTAGCCCCTTAAAGTGCCCCCTCCTCCCCATAGTGCCAAATGTTAGGGCCAAGAGACCAGGCCTCTAACACTCGGGCTGTGTGGGCACCAAGACCAAACTCACCAACAAGTGACTCACCCTAGGAGTGGGCAGCGTGAGAAGTGGTTAGTGCAGGGCAGGAAAAGGCAGTAAAGTCTTCCTCCGAATGAAGGTGTTGCGGTCAGAACTGGGGCGTGGGTCACTTCTGACCTGAGAAGCAGAGCTCTGGGAAAAGCCCTGAAGAAGAAGGCACTGTGGGAGAGGCCTCGGGAAATGTGGCTGGCTGAGTCAGCTCAAGTTCAGGTGTCTCCTGGGTGAGCAGGTGAGAAAGGCAGAACAGAGTCCAAGTTCTTCAAGGCAGTGTTAAGGACTCAAGCCTCAGGGCAATAGGGCATGTCTGAAGCTGTGGGCTGGGTGTGTATCGGCCAGGCCTGGCCAAGTTCTGCTGCTATACTAAGCAACCACAGAACCCTAACAGCAGAATTCTACTCCCCCTTTTCCACACTCACAGTTCGGCTGAGGGCTGAGCACTGTAATGTCCTCACTCCAGGACCCAGTTGGATGGAGTGCCTTCATCAGGGACACACCAGTCACCGTGGAAGGCAAAGAAGGCACTTTGGAAGGTCCTGTCCCTGGAGCTAAATGCTCTGGCCTGGAGGTGACAGACGCGCGCCACTCCTGACATTTCAGCAGGCAGAAAGCGCACTCTTACCATGCCGCTGAGGGCCTGGGAGAGCTTGAGAAGCACACTCACAACTGCTACAGTGTGAGAAAGAGCTGGGGCAGGGGCCTAGGATGGTCACTGTAACACAGGCGGGACAGGATGAAGGGAAATAGGGGCCCGCTACCAGCAGGGCCACCGAAGCCAGGTAGGTGGAACAGACTTTCCTGCTACAACAGAAATGGGGATGAGGGGTCAGGGGATGGACACAGGTCACAGGAAGAAAAGCCATGTCTTGTGGAGGTGGCCACATCAGAGAGACTGGGGCATGGCTCCCGATCTCTGCTCTGAGCAGTCAGGGGATGGTCAGGGTGGAACAGAGACAAAGGGGAGGAACATTCCTGCGGGTGAGGCTGAGTTGGGCAGAGGGAGGGAGGGAGTCCACATGGGCTGTGGTTCACGGGCCAAGCACAGCACAGCCATGGCAGACTACTCCCTGGTCATCAGAACCTGCAGGGAGAGACATGGCCTCCCCTCTCCACCGCCACTGCTTTGCATTTCTTTCAGGCTGAAACTTGGGTGTTTTAACTCTTTTGGATGGAAGATGTCCAAGCTGCATCACAGACTACCGGACACGGCACAGCTGTGTGAAACTGTGTAATCACCCGCCTCGTCCTCAGCTCTTCCATGTTGCTTTCAGCATGGAAGGCTCTCAGGTGAAGGACAGAATTCAGCCTTTTCATACCAACTCTGGGCTGCTCTAGTGCACATCACCTGTGAGCTCACACCTTAAAAGGTAGCCAGGTGTGCACAGTCTGCTTACACGTGTGCAGCTTCGCCATCCCTGTTGTTCCCTTTGTGGGTCTCCACAGTCATTTATGATCCCCACAGACTTCCTGTGATAATCTCCAAGTGCCTACCTGATATGCCACAACCAAACAAGGAAAGTCATTAAACATCTCGTATTAATCAAGAGCCAGTAGACTCGGTGGGAAAATACACATCTGTCTTTTGGGAAAAACCAGGACCATAGAGCCAGGGAGCTGCATCGAGGTGCCTTTGCTTCACCCAGGAAGGCTGCTTCTGGGGGCCCCAAGGAAGTGGGGCATAGTGAGGCCTCAGGTTAAAGGGTGAGAGAAGCAGAAATCAAATCAAGTTGTGTCCTGAACCTCACATTGTAAGACTGACCTGGATTCACACATTCACCCTCTCCTCATGACCTCCCTTTGCATTTATTTTGAATTTAAGTTTTTATTCCAGACAGGAAGTTGGCCAGAAGCTCAATCTTCAGATAAATTATTTTTGTATGTTTTTATATTTACCCTCAAGGAGTTAAATATGTTTTGTTGAGGACGTGGGGCAGGAAATACAATGTGAAAACTATAGAAGATAATTTATAACTCAGTGATGGGTTGGGCATAATAACATATTCATAAGTCTTCGCTTCCCACACCAATCTGTTTTCGCCCCCACTGTCCGTCAATTTACACCTGCCTCCCTCAGCTTCTGAGCCTACTCTGCTTCTCTCCTGGAGTGCCCGCCTCACCTCTCTGTCGGTCCCAATTATATTTAGTCTTGCAGCACAGTTCTGGTGGAATACAATGTGGAGGTTCCTCACAAAATGAAAAATAGGACTACTGTCTGATCCAGCAAACCCACCATTAGGTCTACATCCAAGGAAATGAAGTCAGTCTCTCAAAGAGAGCCTTGCAGTATTATATACAGTAGCATAGACACAGAATCAAAGTGTCTTTGGGGGCAAATGGGTAAAGAAAATGTGATGTATACAATGCATATGCATACACACAGTGGAATGTATTTTAGCCAGGACTGAAACATGGCTAAAACATTAGCACCAACATGGATGAACCCAGAGGATGTTAAATGAAATAAGCCAGACACAGAGAGATAAATACTGCACAATCTCACTCGTGTGTGCATTTTAAAAAATTAAACGCATGGAAATAGAGTAGAATAATGGCTAACAGAGGAAACGGGGAGATACTGGTCAAAGGTAAAAACTTTTAGTTATATGATGATTGCGTTCTGGAGATTTACTGTAGAGCATGGTGACTCGCTAATGGTCCTGTACTGTGTACTTGAAATGTACTGCACAAGCATTCTCAGCAAAAGACAGAGAGAGAGAGAGAGAGAGAGAAGCTACACGAGCTAATGAGTGTACTGATGAACCTGATTGCAGTGAGCGTCACGGCAGGCATGTGCATCATCACCTGGGACACCTCAAGATACCATTTTATTGGCCAATTACGCCTCAAGGAAGCAGGAACACAAAAAGACGCAATCCTGGCCACACTTCCTTCCAAATGTCCCGCTGAGCTCCAGCTCCTCTTGGCAGCACCCTTTTCTTGGCTCTGTCTCTGCTTGACCAGGTCTCTCCACACAGCCCTTCCCCTCGTTCCTCTTCTTTGGGGTTCAGAGTGGCGCCTCCCGCCCTAGATTATGTGTGAGAGGCAGAAGCAATGCCCCAAACCTTTGCTGAATCTAGAAGGAGCTAGAGCTCTTAGTGTCTGGTGGCACATGTTTTCATATAGGAAGACACCATGGTTTATTTTTTAGCATAATCGTACATAATATCCAGCACAAGCAGAGCAGCTTTAGGGAATTCTGCCAACTGTTTCCCCTCAATGTAACCACCAGTAGAAAATGGTTTCTTACACCATGAACTCGGGATGTGCTCATTTAAGTTGAATTTCTTTGTCGTGCTCATGCTAAAACGTAGTGTGACATTTGATTCCTCTCAATAGGTTAAATATATCTTACAATTTAAATTAATAGGCCCTCAAAAATCATTTTACTGGAACTTTATGATGCTCACCTTAATCAAATAAAATAGCCAATGCAAGCGACTTTTAGCTTATGTTCTCTCAAACAGGATGTACATCAAAAATTCCAAGAAAAGTCAGCAAAATATACTGATGGCTGTCCTTAAACATATGTGGGATATTGACAAAGAGGCCTCAGCAGTCACGGTGACAATATTTTTACGGCCACTTGACCAGTATGGAAAAGGTCAGCCTGCAGATCTTTCATAATTGCCACTGAAAGTTACATCACTTACTTCTTTTCTTGAGTAGCTTTGTCCTATTCGATTGCATGAACTGAAAGCACGTAACAGTCAAAATTTTGCAAAGTTTGGCTGGTGCTGGTTATATAATTATTTCAAAAGTATTCTTTGAAAAAGAAAAAATATTTATTGAGTGCTCACTATGTGCTAGACAGACTTCTAGATGCTTGACATGCAGTAGTATATAAACAGGCCTAAGTTTCTGCTCTCCTGAGGCTGGGTGTGGCTAAGTCCTGACTGCCCCCAAGGGCTCATGCATTCAGGGGGGACTGGGTCACGCGGGCACTGTCCTCATCAGTCGGTTCATCCACCAAAGAGCTCTCAGCTGAATGTGCTGTTGGGTTGCGGTCTGGATGAAAGAGGTGGTCACTGGGAGTGACCTGGAAGGGTTCATCTCCCTCCCTACTCTGCTTCCTGGCCACCAAGATGTGAGCAACTTTCCTCCATCCAATCTGTATCCAGATCTGCCTTGGGGCCAGTTGGCTATTGACGAGTCCTCTAAAATCCATGAGCCAAAATAAACCTCCCCTCTTCTAAATCAGGGGTGTGGAGAATTCTGTCCCCAGGATGGGAAAGTAGCTGAGATGGGGCTCTTTCATCCCCTGAGCTCTGTGCTAATCACATTCACATTCCTGTGAAGTGGATTTTACTGTGCCCGTTTCATTGGTGAGAACCTGAAGTTCAGGCAGAATAGGTCCCTGATTAAGGTTCAGCAAGCAGTGAGACTGAATTCTCATCAGTTCTCTGGTTGTGGGTCTTACTCTGCAACATTTTTGTGTCTCCCACATTGGGATTCTATGAATATTTTCCAGGAGGTAGATGCTTCATAAAAAGTAATAGTCCAGCATCCAATATGGTTGGAAAATACATTGTCACAGGTTGGGTTCTTCTAGAAACAGACACTGAGAGAAGTTTCACATGATTCACAGGGATCAGTGTGAAGATCAAGGCATGGAGAAGGGAAAGGCAGAAGCAGATTAGCAGAGATCTCAAGCAGCTATGCAGTCAGTCTCACCTGGCAGGCACCGCAAGAGCCGTGGAGAGGGGATGGCCCTTCCAAGTGTCCTGAGTTGGGGTGAGGTGGCCAGGGGTTACAGCCTCCTGCCAATTACCTGTTGGATGTGATCCATCCCAGAAAGGGAGCATGGCCTCGGGGAAGGCAGCTCTATGCAGCTGAGCCTATCCCCACAGAGGACTGAGTGCTGAGGGCTGGCTTCCAGGGACTCTAGCAGGAGCCAGAGGCAATGAGTCCTTCGTTCCTACAGGGATATCTCAGAGGGGCCATGTAACATCCAGCAGAAAGTGATATTTGCAAGCACCAAACTGGATAAAAAAACCCCAGATTTTTGTGCCATTCCCTACGTAGAGATTTTAATGGGCAAATGTATCTTGTGAATTTTCAAAGGGGGAATTTACTACACAGACTTTCACAAATTTATTTAAATTCAGAATATTTTTGGGTCTATATTTATTAGGATCATTTGAAAAAATATACTTAGGATGCATATGTACTAGAAATAAATCATAGTGCAGCTGTGATTGAAACCAAGGTATGGAAAGAGGAAACTGCATGTGTAGTAGGGTTATGGAAAGGGCCACTAAGCTATAGAACTGTAAGATGTCTAGAAGAAAGCAGAGATGTAAATATAGCACCAAGAGCACAAGTGATAAAATAAAAATAGATAAGATCAACATCGTCAATAATTTTGTGCTTCCAGAACACCCCAAAGCAAGTAAAAGATAAAACAAAAGTTACAGAAGAGGAAAATTTATTTGCAACTCAAATACTGTATCTGACAAGAGGTCTTATCTAAAGTATATGACATAATGCAATAGTAGCAAGACAAACAACCCAACTAAAAGACAGGCAAAGATTTAAAGGTGACGTTTTTCAAGAAAGACTTATGAATGACTTATGAGCACATTGGAAGACACTTGACAATATTAGCCACCAGGAAAATGAAAATCAAAACCACAATGAGATATGACTTCATACCACTAGGATACCATAATAAATAGGACAGATAATATATAACAAGTGTTGGCAAAGATATGGAAAAATTGGGACCTTCGTACATTACTGGGAACATGAAATGGTATAGCCATTTTGGAAAGGAGTCTAGCCCTTCTTCAAAAGCTTAAACAGTTTCTATATGATACATTAATTCTACCCCTAAGTCTGTCCCCAAGAGAACTGAAAACACACGTCCACACAAGAACTTGTGCTCAGATGTTCTAAGCAGCATTGTAAAACATCCAAAAATGGAAACAAGCGAATGTCTGTGAGTAGGCAGACAAAATGTGGAATTATATTTGGCCATAAAAAGGAATGGCCAAATGAAACATGCTATGAATGGACGAACACTGAAAACCCAAAGGCCCCTTGCGGTTTCATTCAATTTGTTAGAATCGGGCAGGCAGAGTAGACAAATCCACAGAAATGTGCAGGTTTGCAGTTGCCAGGGGAGAGGGTGGGGAGTGGCCACCAAGAGGCATGGGGCTGCATTTGTAGAAATGCTTTAAATAATAGTAATGTTGCATCAATCTTTGAGCACATTATAAACCAGTAAATTGTACTTAGAAGAGTAAAGTGTATGCATATGAAAATTGTGTCTCAGTAAAGTAGTGCGGACAGAAATGAGGGCCACCAGCTTTGAGGGTACTGAGGAAAGTTCATCAGAGCTCTCTTGCTTTCAGGTGAGAAGAGTCATCCATTCCTATTGAGAAAACCCTGAAAGGAAGGAAGGGAAGACTCTATTGGCTAGCCACCACAGGGGACTCGAGAGGGACGGATCACTGTGCCAGCTCTGAAGATCCCCAACATCCATCCCTTCCATCCGGCCTTCATCTTGTGGCCACGGTGTGCTTTTAAAAATACAAATCTGTCAGTGACTTCATCCAAGCTTAAAATTCTGCCCTCGAGATCGGGCAGTGTCAATTCCCTTGAGATATCTTCCCCGTTCGTTCGTCTGGGCTGATGAAGTCACCTGACCTCAGATACATTAAGGAAAATGTCTCAAGGCCCCATACCAGGGTGATAGAAACCCAGGGTTCAGGGCTTCCTGACCCCACACGCACATGCATCTCCTCAGGCTTTCTCAGAAGGCTGACGTCCTGATTTCCCGCTCCCCTGATGTCCCAGGCCCATCTGCATCAATGCGGCCTCTCCCGCTGTCCTACTCGCCTGCACTAACCCGAGCCTGGAGCACACCCTCTGCCTTTGACTTCCCCAAGTGTCTCTGGCAGATGCGTTTGCGAGTAGTTGAGTTTTGATGAAAGCTCAGACATTGGAGGAGGATTGCGTTACTCACGGCAGAGGACTTCAGACCAGACCTGGGACCTGCTTGTACCTGCTCCAAGGTGCCAGCATCCCCGCCCCTGGCAACCCTCTTCCCTAGCTGTGTCTTTCGCCCGCCTGCCTCCCGCCATTTTGTTGGAACTCCTGCCCTTCCAGCGAGCAGACGACTTCCAATAAGAAAATATCGCTTGTCTTTCACACAGAGAAGATTCTCTAGCTTGAATACCTTGGGCCTAACTTTGGGTGCCTCAAGATTCACCACAGCATCCTCTGTCCAGTCACCTACCTGAGACTCTTCACCTTTAGAGAGCGCACAGCCCTGAAAGCTTGAAAACCACAACCTTTCCTGTATCTGCATCAAATTCTTAGGCACTGTTTTCCCCCTTCACAAACACTTCATCCTCTGTCTTAGATGAGATAAATGACTACAGGCAGAAGCAGAAATGCTCCCTGGGACTTTCTTCACAATTGGTATGAACAGCATTTTTCTTTCCCACTGAAAATTAAGTGTACATTTCTTCCTGCGCTCTGGCGGGCCAGCCATTTACCTATTCCTGAACATGCACTGTTCTTTCCTGATACTATTGTTGCTCGCTCTTTGTTCTTTTGTTTGCTTGTAAATTTCACTTCCTCTCCCCAGAGCCTCCCTTTACTTGGCAAATGATTGCTTTTCCCTTGTAAGTCAGCTTTCTTCAAAAAAGCCTCTCTGTAGTCCCTCACATCCACAGCCCCCTTCCTGCAGTGCAGGCGGCCCTCCTCAGGCCGAAGCCCTGGGTCCTGCGGCCTCACCGCCTGGTTCCTCCCCTGGGCTGTCTCCTGTACACTTGGCTGATGAATGGCTCAGTCTCTGGACAGGCAGCTGCTTCCCAGTCAGCTCCTTCGCCCTCAGAGCCTTCTGATCTCAACCTCTGAATTTTCCACCAATTTCTGATGTTAGACTCCGATATCTTGGCCCTCATTTCCCTCCTGCATCTCTTCCTCTTTCTCTTCATTTCTCTTCTTTGTCTAAAAAATACGAATAAGATTTGGATCCAACTTTCTACTAATTTAACTATGTCTTATTTGGTCCGGATGCTGCTGATCTAATTGCATAGTGTGTTAAATTGGAACTTGTATGTGAGCCACAAGATGCAGTGAATATCACCTTCCAAGTTACCCAAACTGAATACAGGGCTTCCGACCCCCACTCCTCACACTGGGGCCATAGGATTTGCGAGAATGGTTTCTATGATTTTTGTGGAGAGAACTGTGCTCGGAGACGCTGTCCTCAGAGAGGAGGGGTGGGAAGTTCGGCCCCCAGCACTCAGGTCCGAGAGGGGGCTCCAAGCCACTCCGCAGGGACTTTGGTGGGTGGGGGCCACCGTAGCCCAGACTGATGCCTGACTCTTCTGGGAAACCTCAGTGGGGCAGTCTGGCTGGCTTCAGAAGGCTAGATGGAAACAGGAAGAGGCTGGGTCGCCTGTGCCACGAAGGTTTACTGGGGCAGGCGAGGAGGGAGGCTTTCTGTGGGTCTCAGGCCGACATGAGCCACAGCGAGCCTGAGCTCTGCTGGCCATGGGTTAGCACAACAGCCTGAGAGGGGTGCAGGCCCAGCTCCAGGGCTGCAGAGAGAGAAGATGCCCAGCTGAACCAGGGAGACAGCTGCCCAGGTGAGAGACCCCTGGAACCAGGGAAGGGAAGGGGACAGGGCCTCCGAATAACCCACAAAAGTGTCCAACACCGAAAGAACTTAAACGACTGCCAGAATTAGGAACGCACGAAGCTGTGGGGTTAGTGTTAGTTTTTTGTTTATTTGTTTGTCTGCTTGTTTTTTGCTTTGTTTTTGTTTTGTTTTGAGACAGAGTCTCTCTATGTGATTCAGGTTGGCCTTGAACTCATGATGTAGCCCAAGCTGGCCTCAAACTAGTGGATCCTCCTGCCTCAGCCTTCCCAGTGCTATGATTACAGGAATGTGCCTGGGGAGGACAGTGCAGGATAAACAGACTTGCTCCCATGACTTGGTCCCACACTCCCGTCTCTGCCTTACACACCAGCCCCAGAATGATGTAAACAAGAATTAGCAATGGGGGTGGAAGACAGAAGAAATCATTTCCCAAGAGGCTGGACACCAGTAGGCCTAACTCTGCGACAGAAAGGAATTGTAACTGTGGATCATGTTGGAAGTTTGTACTATTCCCTAGGACTGGGCAGCTACCTTGTAGATCATACTTCATAAGTTAACACGATTGTAGGAATTTCAGTTAAGAATAATTTTTTAAAAGTTATGGGATAGCTCAACTTTCAATCCAAGAACAGGATCATAACTTCCTCCTCTGAATAAATCTTAAAATTATATGGTGGTAAGACTGGGGATGTATCAGATATCCTGCTGTGTCAATCTTAAAAGCATAAAGAAGGGAGGGGAGGTTGAATTGAAGCTTGTATTTTAATGACTTAGTCACAGAGCATGTGCACAGAATTTAAATGCCCTAGAATATGCCTGCTTTGTACTCTCAGTTTATGTGCTCTGAGGCACTACACAGTTCTCCCATGTAAGCTTAATTGGGCTGCATGCTGTCTTTCAGTTCAAGTGCTTCTCTCCAAGGATCTGGCTCTTTAATCTCAGGACTTTATGAAGAGACAGCCAAAGGGATTTGTTGAGATGAACTGAATCTACAATATGAGTGGTGAATTCAGCCAATCATTGTTAACAATAGCGTGCAGAGCATCTCAGATCAACAATAAGGCAAACAAAGCTTCTGCTTTCAAGAAGCCAACAGTCTAGGGCAGAGGTCAACAAACTGTGATCAATCTGGCCCGCCACTTGCTTTTGTAAATAAAGTTTTATTGGAACACAGCTGCACTCATGCACTGAAGTATTGTCTATGGGTGCTTTAGTGCTAAAACCGCAGAAGTGAATAGATAGAGACTGTATCGCTCTAAATAGCCTGAATATTTCTTATTCGGCCTTTTACAGAAAAATGGTTGCCAATCTCTGTTGGGGCAGGAATTCTATGAGAATTATGTAATTGGTATATTATATAACTAGCATATTAAACAAGTAAGTTTATGTGATATAACCACCATCCCTTTTTTTGTTGTTGCTGCTGTTGGTTTGGGTTTTTTGGCACTGTTGAGGACTGAACCCAGGGCCTCACACATGCTAGGGAAGTGCTCTACTGCTAAGTTACATCCCTCAACCAAGCAACAAGCAAGTCTCTCTGTGCGTCTGTCTCCTTCTCTGTAGGATGGTGAAGAAAAAGAGTTCCTGAATCACAGTTTGTTGTGAGAATTTGATCATAGAATACATCTTAAGTTTTCAACACAGCGCCTGGCACATGGTGAGCTCTCAACCAATAGTAGCTTTCTAAAATTAATGAATTAGAGGGTGAAGGGCTCATAGGTAATGGGGAAAACATAAGAACCAAGATACATCATGTACAGGTACAAGCACCCAATGATAAATGTAAACGGATTGTATACCTACAATGTACCAATAAAAGAATTTAAGCCAAAAATTTTTAATTAATGTATTTATTAAGGCAGTCCTGAGGATAGAACCCAGGGCCTTCACATTGAGCTGCATCCCCAGCTCTTTTTTATTTTTTATTTTGAGGCAGGCTCTCACTAAGTCACTACATTGCCCAGGCTGGGCTGGAACTTACTACCCTCCTGCCTCAGCCTCCCAGAGTGGTGAGTGCCACAATATTCAGCTTATCTTAGCTGTTTCTGTTGTTCTATTTATCCTCACAGCCTTATGGTGAGTCAGGAGTGATGACTTCATCTCATCCGTGAGGAAGCTGAGGCTCAAGGGCAGACTTCCTGCGGGCCATCCAGGGCTGGAACTCAAGTGAGCCCAGCTTCTGGTCCTCAGCCCAGGGCTCTGCTCATCACATCATGAGGCCCCCAGGGAGGGCGGGGGTACGCCTCTGCTCCCGTGCACCCTGCCTTGGTTCCAAATCTGCCTTGGAAAGTGATTTAATCCCTGCACTTTACTATTCCCATCTTCTCTGAAAGTTAAAACGATGTTCATGAGAAGTTCCAAGTAGGGTTCCAGTAGAGTGTGACATTATTCTCCACTGCAAAACGTTCATTTTCAAAATTAGCTTTGCTTCATTAGAAGTTCAATAATAGTTTTTGTGTCATGTTTCTGGTTGCTATTCAAACACAAGCCCACTATCCTTCCATTGTTTTATTTTTTGTTTTTAAACCAGGAAAGACCTAAAATTTGGCTCTGAAAATTCCCTTAATTTGTGAAAAGTAATAATCCCCTGGAAATCCAGTCTTTGTGACCAAAGAGGAAAAAACAAAGCTCTGACAAGAAATGACCAACATTGAAACCACGGGGCTTTCAGAATGACATGGTGGAGTTCCTGTCCCAACCTTTCTTGGACAGTCTCTCTATACATCTGCCAAAGGTAACAGAAATCGTGGCTGCAGGCAGAGCCCTTCATAGGTGGTGACGCTGATCGAGCTATCCCAGCAGAGCCCGGGGAAGCATCTGGCCAGAGCTGAAAGGCCCGGACTACTGAGTTATTCCCCGGGGTGTTCCTTAAAGCAGCTTCAGACAAAGCAAAAGGCAGCCTCTGACCTCTGGACAGCTTTCCCTGGCAATTTCCAGAATATGCGCTTCCAGAAACATTTCTCCCTTTGTTTCATTCCCGTGGAGAAGCGCCTAGAGGACAGCCACTCACCTCTGGGAAAGCAGCAAAGAGGGGGTGCATAACACAGCTGGTGCCTGCAGCCTGGAGTGTAGGATCTACGTGGTAGACACGCGGAGATGACATCTAGACAGGAAGCGGCATCGTGTGCAGACAGAAAATTACATTACCCCGCCCGGCCGGAACCGCTCGTCTTCCTCTGCGTCGATCTCCCCTCACCACTGCATGGAGCGCCCCTGCTCTGAGAGCGGAGGTGAGTGAGTCTAGAATGCGGGGCGAGCATGCTGGGGCCAGGTGAACAAAGGAAATCCACAACCACTGCAGGTGAGGGAGAGACGGGCTGCCTGAACTGTCAGGAGGGGAAGAGAAGGCGCCTCAACCTGAAGGAAGAGTTGGGAAAATGAAATTTTTAGAATTTTAGAATAAGCAACAATATTTATTTAACTCATTAATGAGGAAACCAATAAGGTAGAAAAGCTGGCTTAAAGAACATTTGGAAAACGGAGTATAGGCTTCAAGGGTGAAATAGATTTATATCAAGAATACATAACTTGTATGTAATTAACCTTGGAAGGTTGAGCTCTTTTGATCCGACAATCTGCCCATATCGGTCTTATAACTATTTCATATACAGAGATCTGCCTTAGCATGCACGAAGCCCTGGGTCTATCTCCAGCATAGAAAGGAAGGAGGAAGAAGAGAGGAGGGAGGGAGGACGTAGAGAGAGAGAAGGAAAGAAAGATAAAAGAAAGAAAGGAAGGAAGGAAGGAAGAAGAAAAAGAAAGCAAAGCAAAGCATGTCTATCAGCCCTCCTTTTAGAAGAGGAAAGAATAAATCTTTGTGATTTCCCATCTGGGAAATATATACAGCTTCAGTGCAAAATGTTTTGAAAAGAAAAAATATTTGCTAGAGGGAGAGCAAAATTGACAGTTATTAGAGGAAGCTTTAAAAAGATCATTGGCACCCAAGGGAAATATGGTTTTAGGTTGACTAATTATTAGTCAAAATGACAATATGCTTTTAAAATATGCATAGAGAAGACAATACAATTCTAGGAAACAGTGTTTTCAGATATGAGAAGCTTTTAAAATTTGTAAATAATCAATGATTTAAAGTCAACACATGGGAAAAATTTCATTCTTCAGATATTACTGTTTCTCTGTTGCCTAGGAAAATTATGACACAAGTAAAAGATAATCTTTGACTACTGCTTATTGTGATACACTAACTGTTTTAAACCCCCAAATGGTCTTTTGACAGAAAGGAAATCAAATTCCAGTTTTAAAGTTAATATATTACCAGAAAAAAATAACAAGTTTTTTGGTTTTTTTCGGTACTGGGGATCGAACTCAGGACCTTGCGCTTGCAAGGCAGGCAGCAGAACCACGGAGCTAAATCCCTGGCCCCCAAAATAACAAGTTTTTATTAAAAGTACCTTGATGAACCTGTAAGAACTAAGTGAACTTTGGAAAATTTTCACATATTTTCTTTGTTTCAGATCTATTATTTCCAGGTATTATAACCCAAGCCAAATAAACAGCCCTCACCCCATCCCCGACATGCTGCTGCCACCTGAGCGTGTCCTTGGTGAAAACTCTGCCTTGTCACTTAATTTCTTGACATAAAATCATTCCCTTTTTCTCATGAAAAACTGAAAATTTCACTACCCTGCCTATTTTATTTATTTGTCATTATTCCTGATATAATCCCATATTAACACACTGAATATATATCTTATATGTTGAATATACAATTGAAAACTCTGTCCCGTGTGAATATTTTAGACAGCAAATTTGCAAGCATAAATAACAGGCTCCCCACACTCACATAGATCCCTCGTTTCACTTTTATTCGTCATAAATAATGAACATTTTTGATAAACAAGCCCAAATGAATAATTTCTCTATAACATGTAATAACGAGCAAAAGTATCCAAAATCATGTCATTATGAGACGTGACCCAAAACACAGTGAACGCTGCTGCAGAGTGCCATCGATGGAAAAGCTTTATGAAAACTCCAGTGAGTCCTCAGCCACCCCATTCGCTGGGCCCGGAGCTGTGCAGCGCCTGGCTCCTCCTCAAAGTCAAAGTAGCCACACAACGGAAGTGTTCTGCATGGGTTCACGACAGCAGAGCAGCCCAACGTCACAGCTGAAGACCTCACGAAGGAGGACGTCCAGAACTGCTGCAGAAAGGGCTGAGAGCAGTGGGAAAAGTGTGTTCGAATCAAGGGGAAGGACTTTGAGGGGCGTAATGGCCATGTGACTCTTACTGTAATCAATTTTTAAAATATTCACTGTAGCTTTCAGTCACATCTCATACATGGAGAATCAGCTGTGTCATTTACAGAGCTCAATGCAAAATGAAATATGAGCCACTGGTTCAAAAACGATGTATCTGATTAAATGAAATGTATTTTTAAATTGGACATTTCATGTATAGCCTTAGGTATATAAGTACTCTGTCTAATTATATCTTGATAAAAAAGAGGTCATATATTTGAAAATATGGTTGAACTAATGTTTTAAAAACTTTAAATCTTACTAAAATTTTTTCAAGCATCAAAAAATTATCCATTAATAGCCTCAATTTTATATATAAAGCCAATGTTTTACGCTAACTAAGGATATTAGAAATCATATTTAAGCTGATATACTAAAGAATATTATTACTGTTAGGGTAAAAATTAATTTTCAGACTGATAATTCAAATTAATAAAATATAATTTTAGACTTTTCTTAATTTTCAACATTGCATAGAAGTGTCATTTTATCTCTTCAGTAAATCAGGTTTTGCAAAAAGCTTAGAAATCTTACATTGTAATTGTACTTAACTTCTTCAAAAGAAATGTAAATCTTCAAAGATAGTAAAATATATGCTTGAATTATACTCCAAACTTGTAAAATCAGGGAAAAGACTTGTAGCTGTTTCTGCACAAAATTACTTAAATGATTTGCTCCACTGAACAGTTCTCCTTATGTATGTGAACATATGAAAAGGCCTTTTCTTTCTTTCCTTTTCTTCTCTTTCTCTCTTTCTCTCTCTTGGCTTTTTTGAGACAGACTCTCACTATGTAGTTCAGGCTGGTCTTGAACTCACTGTACATTCTAGGCTAACCTCGAATTCAGGGCGAGCCTCCTGCCTCAGCTTCCCAAGTGCTGGGGTGACAAGCATGTGCCACATGCTTAGCTTTTTCTTTCTTAAAAAACCAGGACATATAAAGTATTTCAAGTTCAGTTCCTTTATTTCATGAACTTTGAGGGAATATTAGGTAGAGGTAAATGTCTATCGATCTCTAAAATTCATCAGAATCAAATTTCTTCACGGGAATTTCAAATCTAATTTATTGGCATCCTCCAGAAGTTGGAGCATATACCACGTGAACACAGTGAGTGACGGCAGCTGTCCTCCATTACAGACGCGCAGGCCCACTGCGAGTTCATAGTTCAATGCTATAGTCTGAGCTGGAGTTAAAAGCAGACTCAGAAATACTGAAGCTCATCACCCAGATTTCAAAGAGCTGTTCTCCCTCCCCTGGGTAGGAAATTTTCTTTCATCAATTTAACTCCAAATAGACAAGCAAGAGACCAGCAAAACAGCTTCTCCCACCTGCCCTCATCCCCTCAGTCATCACCAAGCGGTGCCCCACGAGGCCGGACTCCGGGAACTCAGCCCGGTGCAGCCCAGACTCCCAGACACGGAGGTGCAGCGGCGCAGTGGATACCAGTCCAGGATGCGCCCAAGAGTCCCGTGGCCCAGCCGTGAGGTTCTCACGCACGGGGTAGATCCCAACTCTCAGTCTGGCCAACTTGTAATCCAAGGTAAGCAGCAGACCCTCCAGGTCCTGGGACAAACTGCGAGAAGCGCTGCAAGGGAGACAGACTAATGGACTCGGCCAAGAACCAAAAACAAAAACAGAAGCAGAATTTGAAACCAACCAGCAAACAAACCAGAGCAAAAGAACGAGGAAAGAGCGCGATCTGGTGATGCTGGGAGGAAAGGCACGTGGCTGCTCTTCAGAGACATGGTTTACATATCGCCCACAGTGGAGCCTGTTTGCAACTCTGTGCGACAATCTTTAAAACCATCGAGTTCACAAAATGTCAAAAACATGAACGCATAGGAAAGGAGAATAAACTGCTATGGAAGATTCATTTAAGTCAGGAGCGAGGGAGCAGCAGGAAAGGCTGGTTGGAGAGCCCCGGAGGTGTGTGTGTTTGAACCCGTGAAGGAAGCGTGTGGAAGAATGCAGCCACCGGGTTACATGTTAAGTGCTGGCTTATGTCCTGCTACAACCATCCCTCCAGAGTTTTCTCCAAGACAGAAATAGTTTGCTGTCTGTCTACCTGGCACAAATCTCCCAGTAACTTGGGTGAGTCCAGGTCCTAACCAATAGTAACCGGGCAACGGTGAGCCCAGCGAGGCGCAGGAATTGCACGGTCCTTGGGTGGGTGTTTTATGCCAGTCTCAGCATGACGCCAAAAAGACATGCATGTCTCCCTTTGCTTTATTTTCATGTTTTTGGATAACTCCTCTTAGCAAGACGGCAGGTAGTGCCCCTGGGACAGGGAGGGAGTGGGTGAGCGGCCTGTTATGGGCGGAAGATGGTGGGGAGGTACGGACCTAGTTCACACCGAGAACTTCACAGCCACGGGGAGGACGCGCTCCCTGCAGGTGAGCTGGGCTGTCAGGGCTTGTGTGTGTCTGCGGGAGGCCCGCAGTGCCTCAGTCAGGGAGGGCGATGCCTGCGGTCGCCTTGCCCCCGCCCAGCCCCCACAGCTCCTCAGCCCGCCCGCCGGGGACCCTCCTCAGGGGCTTGGGTTCTCAAAGTGCCTGCCACTCGCTCTGGTCCTTCCCGAAAGAATCCAAGGCCCTGGTCCTTTCAGTCCACCCCACAGCGGGACAGACAGGGGCACAGACCCCCGGGCGGGTCCTAAAGGAGGGGCCGAGGACTCAGCGCCTCTCCCACCCCACCTAAGACCACTGTGACTGAACGAGGCAGGCTATCTCTTCCCCGACAGACGGAATCACATTAAGGTGGCCAAAGTTCGTGGAACTTTTTCAAGGAGGGGAAGAAATTGAAAGAACTTTACCATGAAACCTCAGATAAATATGAGAATTCACTCTCAGGAATAACCTAGTAAATAATAACGGTAAAATTGTAGGCATACGAGCAATTTTCCTAACCTTAATGAGATCTGCCGTAATAGACCTATCACGGTCAGTGGCTGTCTCCCCATGACCAGCTTTTCTTCACTGCATAGAGCAGGGCATCTTTTCCCCATTTCTCTTGTCCTGGAAAGACACGCATTGCCCTGGAGGACTTCCTACCCGCTCTGCCCCATCTCTTCCCCAGATTTCCCCCTTGGACTCCCAGGCGGAACCGCAGGGCAGCCATGAACAGTGGAGCCCACTTCAGCATCCAAGAATGCTCCAGTGCAGGCCACTGTTCCCTGGACTCCTGAGCACCAGCTCTGCTCCACACCCCGGGGGCGATCTTGTAACAGCTCTGTGGCCGAGGACCTTCAGGGAAAGCCGCACAAAGTTAAAGTCGTCTCGATTTGCTTTTGCAAGTGTGAGATTTTCAGACTTTGATGTGCGAATGCAATTCGAATTTCCATGTGGGGGATTCAGCTCCCCGATGCCCAGATGCACGGACCACGCAGCCCTTTTTCCTGCACACTGCCCCGTGCATTAGTGGCACACAGTGTCCTTACCGAGCCTTTGGAATCAGCACATGAAGACCCCTCTGGAGGCCTCCCAGCCCCAGGGTGAGAGATGAACCCCTTGAAGCTCCCTCACCCCCTCCCAGTGTTCCTCCTGATCTCCTGGAATCTCTCCCACCAAACACAGTTTCATCCCTGAGGGAGGTTTCCCTCCACACAGACCCCCCAGACCTGTGCAGCTCTGCACTTCTCTCAGCTCACAGGCAAGGGCCCAGGCCTCCCAATGTCGCCTCTCATGAATGTGATTGTCCCCACTCAGCAGTCTGGAGTCGGCAGAGAGGCCAAGGATGCTATGGCCAGGGGCGATGCATGCAAACACGATTAAATCTCCAAGTTTCCCTAGCACTCACTTCTTCAGCGAGGAAGAATCCAATCTGCTAAGGGTCCAGGATGAGGGCCCCTCGCTATCCCTGAAGACCATACCAGAGAAGCCCCTCTCCTTTAACAAATGAGAGGCTTATGACTGCACTCGAGGCAAAAGAGGACTACAGTGGTCTCCTAGATACAGGAAGGGAATCCCTCCTTGCCTTTAGGGTTGCTTTGAGGATGACAGATTCTTGGGGGTATCGCCTTGAGTATCTGTGTTTGTTCGTTTGTTTCAATTTACTTCTTCACCTCAGCATTCATTTGTCCATGCGCTGGCTGTGTGCCAGGCCCTCTGCTAGAACCTGGGGGAAGCAACAGTGCAAGGGAACTGGGGGTCGTGGCTGCATGGTACTGAAGGACGGAGGACACGCGCCTCCTTTGATTTGCCCCTGTGGCTCAAGTCCTGAGAGAACCCTTTGTCCGTGGGCGAATCGAGGCTTTCTCAGTCCACCAGAGCCACTGTCCCTGCCCCCATGTGCTGTGTGACTCTATCCCCAAGGGCCGGCTGGCTGCTCTGCCAAGAACCTGTGCTGAGGCTCAGGTGATTTACTCCTGTGAAACTGAAAAGGTGGGTTTTAGAGCCTCTGTGTGCACCGGTGCCTCCTAGGGTCTTGTCCTTGACTGTATTTGTAATTCTGTATTCTTTTTCTGATCTCTGAAACGAACTGGCTTTGGCCCCACACACCCTGGATCCAGCCTCAGTGGGTGAGAGGCTCGTGCCTTTCCAATGAGGTCATGTTCTGTGGAAATGTTCTGGCCCAGAAGTTGGACCTGAACTTGATGTAGTGTGATGGAAGCACCTACAGTTGGCTCCCAGCTTGGTGGATTTGTAGAGAAGACTGCTCCGCAGGCAGACACTGGAGTTTCTGGAACTGAATCCCCAGGTGGCCCTGGGCAACTGCTGTCCACCTGGGCAGTGGGCAAGCCAGGCCAGGAGCCACCCTTCCCGCCCAAGCTCATTCCGGGAAAGCTGGGGACTCTCCGAGCCTCCAGCCTCCTCCCCTGGTGCTTCTGTGTCATCACCCCTCCCCATACTGTACCAAGCTTTTCTTTGAAATCAGTGCAACCCATCACTGAGCCGCCACATGCAGGCGAGTAGCAGAGAGTAAGTCCCGCGCAGTGTGCCACAACAGGGCTCCCAGTGACAGTGTCCAACCAGCTTGAGGCCTCCTGCCCTCTGACTCACACATTCCCACCAGGGTCTGCTCCATGGGAATTAGACCCCTCCGGTGTCCTGAAACTTCAAAGCAAAATGCTTCCTTTGCACTGGTCTGCCAGAACTTGCTGGGAATCCCTTTAAAGTTCTCTACAATTCTGTTCCCAGACTTTCTGCTTCTAAAATAGAACAGAGCACAGCATCCTCTTGCTGTAAAGCACACTGGACAAGACAATCCGACTGGAGGCATCACGGCTGCAGTTTATTTGTATTTTCCCCATTCCCCAGGAATAGCATACCAGCCCATGCTACTGTCTACAGCAAGCACTGCCTAGCTGCCAGGGGGAGATGAGCTCCCAGGAACGTGCCTGGGGCTTCCCATATATAGGCTCAGCTGCCCCCTGACAGACAGGAGGCAGCACCAGTAAAGGCAGGCTTTGAAGAAGAGCCCTGAGGTAGACCCAGGTAGCAAACAGATGTATCTTTAACCAAGGGAGGAGACTTGTGGCTCTGTCTCTCCCACAGTCCTGAGCTCCAGGCTGAGCTCTTCCACCGGGAGCCCCAGGCAGGCGAGACAGAATGCTCTGAGCTTGCTGGGTGTGTAATGATTCATCTCAGCTTTCAGTCACTGCTGGGCCAATTGGAAGTTCCTGCACTGTGACACTAATAAATACCCTCCGTTAAAAAGCTAAAAACAAAAACAAAAAACAAAAAAACACCCCAAAACCTTAAATCCAGAGCTTTGAAGTAGATTTAGAATAATTTTTAAAATGTACTATCCTCTGCTTTGGCGGGGGGATTGATATCTTTCTTTTTTATTAGGAAAGTCTTCTCCCCACAGAAAATACAAGGTCTTGGTCTAGGGATTTAGCTCAGTGGTTCCACTGCCTGCCTCGAAAGCGCAAGGTCCGGGGTTTGATCTCTGGTACAAAAAAAAGAAAGAAAGAAAGAAAATACAAGGTGTCACACCTGACTTCCTCCTACCTCGGTCTGTCTCCTACCTGCCCGATAACTAACCTGGGTCCCACGCATCCCCACCCACTCTTGGGCCGCTGAGAGACTTTGGCTTCCTCCTAGGGCCTTGGCTCCTAGGTGCCTGTGCTTGCCAGCAAAAGATTGTCACTCTGCAGCTGTACCCACATCGGAAGAGCTCGCTGCTGGTTTATGTTGTCTTTATGACAGACCACACTGTGACAGGGATGTTGACATTGTCCCGGGTTTCTCTTACCCTCACACTGCTGAGAGAGAACAGAGGCTAGCCCGGCCCTAGCCCACTGGAGAGTGGCCTGCAGGCCGGCTGCTTTGAAGCTGGACTCCTCTGTAGTTCTGGTCCAGCCCTCCCGCTCCTTCTTTACCCTTTAATTTGAGCTTTCGTATTCTTTAGACTACCCTTGGGAGCTCTTGTGCTGAGTCAGGCGCTGTGTCGAGGACTCGGCAAGCGTGGAGATGTTCCTCATCAACCTCCACCAGAGAGAGAGGTCCTGCGAGTCCAGAGCGGGGTGGAAGAGGCCCAGCCCGGCTTCTAGCCCTGGTGGTACAATGTCAGAACCCCGCCGAAGCAGCCTCTCACCGACGCAGGGCAGAACTTTTCCCAAGCACGCATGAAGTAATCGAGTTTTTTGGGGCGCTGCAAAACATCAGTTCTAGAAGGGACAGCTGAGCCCAGGTGCTGCTATCTTCTCTGCCTGGATGGAGCACCCAGCTGGCCTGTGGGAGAGGAGCCAAGCAGAAGCTGAAGGCTGAGAGAGAACCAGAAATCAAGCAAAGTCACAATTTCCTAATTGCTCCAAGAAGGACTTGAGGAGGATGTTAAAAAGCAGGCATGAAATGTGGTCCATGGACTTACATGCGGATGCCCTGAACAGGAGGTCCCTGCAGGCGGGCAGGCCAGGAGGTTCCTGCTCTTGAATCACATTAAATATTTGAGCAGTGGATGTTAACAGGTACAGGCTCCTGCCAGTGAACACAGGCAAAGCGGAAGGCTGCTTCCTGTTAGCCCCATGTCGTTCCCCATGTTTTGTTGTCATGAGGCTCCTTTACCATTCCCACCTGTGACAGCAATGGTGACAGTAGCTCTATTTTAATCTGAAGCTGAGATGCTTTTCACTGACATCTGATCTTGTCACTGGTTTGTGGGTCACTCCCAGCATCTCTCCATCTGTGCTTGGAGCTCCCTGAGGACCAGGCCTGGTGCTCCTAACACCTGGCCTGTCTTCTACCTAGCACAGTGAGAGCGCTTGCAGGGGACAATTTGTTGCTGATACCTAAAGCCGTCTGTGTTCCTGTGTCATAAACAAGGAAACCCTTGAGACAGGAGTCACTGGGACACCGGCACTCAGGGCAAAGAAAGCTTTTTTGCAGGAGATGGCATCAGTGTGACAAGCCCTACCTTCATGGCCCTGCCCCTCGAGGGCTGGGCAAAGTGGGGAATAGGAAGCCTTTTACTTCCGCCTCAACCGTGAGCTGTGAGTTGCTCTTGTCACTCTTGCCCATGGTTAACAGAAGTGCATTTGCAGCCTTGTAGGTGGCTCTTAGTGGCCTCCAGTGAAACAGTTTCCTCACCCACTGGTCCCTGGGGACACAGTCCTCACCACTCAGGCTGTCCAGGTGAATCTTCTTTTGGTCCTTTTATGGGCAGTGTTGTGAATTTCCTTCCCACTGACAGTTGTCCAGGACTCATTTTAGAGAGTCGAGCAGAGCTGCCCACTGGACTGGGGCCATTTCTCAAAACACAGCCAGGTGTGCAGACCCCCATGTCCCCCCCATTCTGTGCCCCACACATGTCCTCGGGCCAGGCCGGGGAGCTCAGGCACTGAGGGAGATGGGCAGGCAGGTCACGGGTGGCTTCTGGCCTTGCAGGTGGCTTAGGCCATGCTCCCACTTGGGAGTAAAGGAATCAGAGCTGCTCCAAATGCAGCCTGATTGCAATTATTTGGGTTTGTTGGTATGCAATGAGCCCAACACTGTTAGGTGACACTGGCAATTGGAAAAACGCCCATCACTGGGTGGGCGAAGATTTAAGTGGCAGGGCTCTTTCAAGGGTTCACAAGGTGAACCAGATAAACCAGACAGACCAAACATGGTCAAAACAGCTGTGGGGTCTGGGTGAGGTCTACGGGGACACACACTGAGCACAGGTGGGGGCGGGAGGTGTACCCCAGAATGCACAAGAGGAAATACGCACACTATGTGCAGAGTGTAGGTCCCGGAAGAAGGTTTAGCTGGCTGGGGATAGACTTGATAACACTGTAGCAGATAGGGTTTGTCATTCCATGGGACTTTGAAGTTTACATCCCCAGCAAGTGATTTTCCTCTTTATCCCCCCGCCAGAGGAAGGGAGGTATTCTGGGGAATTGGCACTGATGGAGAGGCCGGGGTAAGACAGGGGTTGGGAACTGCCCAGTAGTCAGGCAAGGCAGCAGGTAGCCGCGCACACTGCTGCTGGAGGGGACGCCCTGCAGGAGACAGGCAGAGTAGACAGAATCCTCCCTGCCTGGAGATAACGTTTGTTCCTCTTTCCGGCCAGCTGCACACGCTGCCACCAAATGAGGTATAAGGAGAATGGTCTTAACAGAGTGTGCCTTTGGTCTGGTCATTCTTCCATCCAAACCGCACACCTTCCACATCACCGCGGTAGAGAGCCCAGACCCCTCAGTTTGCCTTGGGGCCTGCATCAGGAGACAAGCCTTTGTAAACCAACAGGATTCTTTCTTCCAAAGAGCCTCACCCTGAGCCAGGAGGCAAAACCAGTACCAGGAAAGTGGCTCTGTTCATAGCTGCTCAGTCCCAGGGCTCAAACCCACTTCTCCCACCCCGCTCTCCAGGCATTCACCTACTGAGGCAGTCTTGGAGACCCCTTCGGGAAAACCCTGGGCCCTGCTGCGACAGAGTTGGAACCCATTTCCCTACCAGGTGAGTTTCAATCAGGCTTTCTCCTGCTACTCTTGTGCTGGCCCTCGGTCTCCAGCTGTGCTTGCTGTGGTTGCCCGGTCCCCTGACATCACTGCTCACAGAACTTCACAGGCTTCCAGGCCTCCACAGGCCCAGCTGATGCCTTCTCTGCCAGCATCACACACCCCGGTGTGTGTTAGTATTTTCCTGCTTTTCAGACCAAGAACTTGAGCAAGGACAGGTTAAGTAGCATGCTCATGGTCACCCTGCTAGGGAGCAGCTGAGACGCAATTCAAGCCAAAGCAATGTGACTCAACTGGTCCCACTCCCAGCAGATCCTCCTATCTAGCGGGCTGCTCAAATACACATGTGTAGATTGGTTAATGCATTCGTTAGATTGACGCCTGAGGGAATACGGGTAACCAAAGGGAAATTTCGCTCAGTCATTTAGCAAATATGTGTTGAGCTCAAAGTGTGCTGAGCCCTGGGCTAGGCTCCAGGGAGATAGCGGTGAAAAGATGTCTATGACCCCTGGGAGATTAATGTCCAGGGAAAAAGGTCACAGATGATTCTGGAAGACTGAGTTTTCTGGGGCCAGTGAGAGACAGGATGGGACTGCCACTGGGAGGGAATTCCAGTGAGGGGCTGACTTGGAAAGAAGAACATGACTTCGGCAGGTGGACTGCTGAGCTCCAGGTGCCAGGGCAAAGCAAATCAACAAACCGAATTCTCCTGAAGGTGATGGTAATGCCGGCTGCGTGCTCAGAGGGAGACAGCTGTGGGAGTAGGGACCGGGGAAGAACATAAGTGATGCTGACAGCCAAAGATGGGAGACTGAGCCAAGATTAATATGGAGAAATTTAAGTTCACTGGAGCCAAGGGCCACACCCTGGAGAGCACCCAGAGAATAGGCGCCTCTCAGGAGAGAAGCAGCCCCCAGGGAGCGAAGGCCCCAGGGACTGAAGAGGGCTGAAGACGAGAGGCGCTGATGTGCCGAAGGCTTGGAGGAGGGTCATGGAGAACACTGCAGTGTGTCTTCTGCAGTGTCTCTTCCTCAGGGAAGGTTTTGTGGTCTCCAAGAGCATAGTTTCTGTAGTGGAATGAAGATAAATTACAGGTTAGAGGAGATTTAGGGAAGAAATGGATGAGAAAGAGGCACATTAAATACACCTCACTGAGAATCTGGCCCGAAAAGAGAGAAATAACAGCTAGTTAAGGACGAAAACAAAATCAGTTACTGATTATGTGATCTAGCTCAAATAGAAATATATTTAAGTCTGACAGTCCTTGGATTTAAAATAAAACTATTTAAAGTTAAGCCAACTAAAATGGGACCCACAGAGTTGACCTCACGCATCCCAGGAGCTCTTAACCCAAATGGATGGGGTCTCAGCTCTCTATTCCCTATTTGACATTGTTTAGTTAGGCAGATTCTTTCTTCTTTTCATAACAAAAGTTTTTTTAAGTAAAAAGAAACAATCTTAGCCAATTCCCCAAATGTATTCTTCCTTGGGGAAACATGTGCATTCTTATGACCCCAAATGCTAAGCCAATAAAAGCAGCAGCAGCAGCCATTTTTTCACTGTTATCTGCACAAAAGCAGGAGAGAAGGAAAGCCTCAAAGAATTTCTGAGTTTCGGGGAGAGAAAAATGACTTTTTTGCCTCTGAGTTTTTATCTTTTCTGTCACCATAATTTTGCTAGACACAGAACAGGCCTGGCAAATGAACTAGAATCCATAAGGCCAAGGAGCCAATATCCCAGGGCCCTGGAAGACAGACCACCAAGCAAAGGTGGCCCAGAGCGGGATCCCGGGGATGACAGGAGTGGGTGTTACTTGTGGAAGGAAATTTCCAAACTTGCAGCCAGGATGTATTAATATAGGATTCATAAAATACAGGCTTTCTAGAATATTCACCGCATACTATCCCTTGGTCCAGATGAAGCCCAGAAACTAAGGCAGAAGATAAATCACAAATCATGGAATAAAGAAAATCTCAGGTCACAGTGAGGTCATTTTGGCTTGAAAAAGGAGGAAATGGAGAAAAGATAAGGATCACATGAGTAACTATTGGCTCTTTTTGTTAATAAAACAAGGAATGGTTTCAGCTCCCCTAGGAAGGCCTTAGTTTGAAAATAGAGAAGAATTTCAGACCCACTGGTTTGTAGAGCATGGCATGTGTTGCTAAAGGGCATTGAGATTACCCAGGTTCAAAATTGTCTTCTCCTATGTGAACCTGAGTGAGTTATTTAACCTCCCTGTGCTTTGATGTCTTCAAAAGTAGGAATTTAGTAGTTTCCATCTGTTGCAAGGATTTTATGGGTTGATCTTGCCACATGCAGAGCAGAGGCATAATAATAATAACATAATAAATGCTCCATGCGAGTGACTTATTGATAGATTGAATATAGCTGAATGGAGGAGGAGTCAAGTTGGAGATGCCAGAGTAAATCAGTTAAGAACCCAGAAGAGCTGCAGCCTGGCAGCATTTTTGCCAACACAGACCAGGGGCGAGTTGGCCAGGAAGCTGCTCCTCCCCGATGGCCCATCAGTTTGTTCTCTGACTATGAGGGGATAACAAACAACCTCTGACTAGGTTGGGACTCACCAATATTGGACCCTGTGTGAGTGAGCGAGCTCAGAAATGCCCAGGCCCAGGGAGAATCACACCAGTGGACCAGGGCAGTACATGCTGTGTGCTGCAGCGGCTAACCGGAATGTCTTGCAGTGCAAAGGGAAGAAGTATGCTCCTCTACTCCCAGTGGCTTGAGTGAGGAGAGACATGTGCCAGTGCGGTGGACAGAGGAGGCTGTGCAGGGCCCAGAGAGGCCAACTGAATGGGGACTCAGAGCAGCCTTAGGCTGTCTTTGTCTCAGGACTCCCAGTGTTGAAATCCCTCAGCACTTGGGTGTGCGACAGCTGCAGAGAGATACGGGGTAAAGAGACAGGGGCAGGCCACCCACCGAGGGACAACCAGAGTGTTCCTGGCTGACCACTCGGCCCCTGGCCCCCACAACCAGAGGCCAAAATCAGCCTGCAAGTCTGTGGAGCTGAAAGATCAGCGATGGTGCCCCACCCGCCCCCTACTGTAGGTTTGCTGGGATTAATCTTCTTTTACTCGCTGCTTCATTCTTTCTCTCCCATCTTCTCCTGTTTCCTAAAGCTTGAGTGATCTTCCTTTATCCTTCAGTCTGGCTTCTAATATCTTTCTCTTCATTCATTTCTCTATGTTCCCCTTTATCCCTCTTAAATCCCCTCCCCCACAGATTAAAATCACCCTACTAGGGGAAACTTCAGTGTATATAATCCCCTGGCTTGTGTTGGATGTTGTTACATAACTACAGATCTTGCTCCTATGGTTAAAGGTACCAAATTAATAGTTATCACAGTTTGTCATTTTCTAGGCTGTGCTTGACACTACTGTTATTGCTAATTGAATTACTTTAGCCAGGATGTCATACCTGTTATGATCAGTTGTTCTTTCTATGACAACACTGTGATTGTCTGAGGTCAGAAACAATGTTATAGTCCAGTACCAATGAACTGGGTGCTGGGTCAAATAGATAGCAACTACTCATCCCTAATAAATTGGGAAGGTAGGATCTTAGGACAGATTCAAAGGCCAAGAGCCAGCTATACCTAGAAGACATCTCTAAGGAATAGTCATTTCCTAGGGAGGCCTCAATACTAGTGATAAAGCTACCTACCATAAGCAATTTACAAGCACCAACACAGAACACAATTTTAAAAATTAGAAAATTACAAGATGCAGAAGCAAGTTGCAACCCCAGACCTCCAGCCTACCCAGTGCAAGTCCAGGGGTCCATGAGGTGAAGGAAATCAGAAGCCATCCACCTGAAATTTTCTGAAATGGTAGTAGCGGAAGGAAAAAAAAAGATGAATGAAGCTATAGAAAAATCAGATCAGTAATAATTTCTCAGGTAAAGAAAGAGATGATGACCATAATGAAAGAATTAGTTAGTGAATCTAGAGTAGACACAGATTTGAAAAATAGAGGAGCTTAGGAAAATGATGGAAAACATATTCATTTCCAACATAGGAAAGAAATAGAATCCATGAAACAGATTCAAAAGACTCCCAGGAGATTAAAAATTGTATTAAAAGTATATGTAGCAGAATTAACCAATGTGAGGACAGAATATCAGATCTGGAAGACATGTTGTGGTTAGTGATCATGAAAAGAAAGATTTCTTAAAAATAGCACAGGCCCAGGTAAACTCAATCCAACAACTGCTAGACGATCCAAAGGAGAATAAAATAAGATTGATAGGAGTTAATAAAAAAGCAGGAAATAGTGCAAATGACATAAAAACCAGTTCACAAAAATAATGGCAGAAAACTTCCCAAGCATAGAAAAAGAATTTGACATACTCATAAGTGAGACATATTGAACTCCAATTAGCCATGACCAAAGAAAAAAAATCTACACCAAGGCATGTAATAGTCAAAATTCCAGAAATTCAGCACAAGAACAGAATATTAAAAGCTGCTAGAGAAAAGAAACAAATCACCTATAAAAGAAAGCCCATCAGAATCACAGCTGACTTCTCAATAAAAACCCTTTAGTCAAGGAGAGATTAGAAAGAACTATTTCAAGTCTTATAAGAAAGCAACCTCCAACCCAGATTGATGTGCCCCACAAAACTGTCTTTCAACATTGGTAGAGAAATAAGATACGTCCAAGACAAAGACCACCTGAAGAAATGCATGGCCACCAAACCAGTACTCCAAAATGTTCTGAAGAATAGTCCAGAAAGAGCTAATGAAGACTATAATTCCATAAACACCAGTAGAAAGAATCCACCAGGAAAGTCAAACAATTAAACAGAGGGGAAAGAAAGGGAACCACCAACAGGAAAATAATATGGCAAGGATAAGTCAATACATATCAGTTATAACCATTAATATAAATGGTCTAAATTCACCAATCAAAAGAAACAGATTGGCAGAATGGATCAAGAAACAAGATTCAACAATATGCTGCACACCAGAAACACACTTAATTCAAAAAGAAATTTATAGACTGACAAAGGATGGAAAACAATACTTCTCACAATAGGAACCTGGAAAAATATCAAAGGTAGCTATTCTATTTGCAGACAAAGTGAATTTCAAGCAAGACTGATCACTACATTCTTGTTAAGGGAACCCTCCAAGAAGAAGCAATAACAACCATAAATATATATACAACTAATAATGGCACACCCAACTATATAAACAAATATTAATGCACATGAACAATCAAATACACTTGTAATGGAGGAACTCAATACTCCACTGTCACAAATGGATTAACTAGACAAAAAATCAACAAAGAAATATCAGTACTGAATTAAACCTGTGAACAAATGGACTTTGCAGACGTCTACAGAAGTTTCACCCCAAAAGATCAGAATACACATTCTTCTCAGCTGTAGATGAGATGCTCTCTAGCTTATACTAGCTCATAGAACATGCTTAAGTAAATCCAAAGGAATTGAAATTATCCCATGCATATTATCATGTGCGATGAAATTGGAAATCAATGGCAAAAGAAACCACAAAAACTGCATAAACACATGGAAATTAAATAACATCCTGCTGAACAACCAATGGGTCACAGATGAAATTAAGAAATTAGACAGTTTCTACAATTAAATGATAATGCCAATTCAACATACTGGAACTTATGGAATGCAATGAAAGCAGCCCCACGAGGGAAATTTATTGGTGAATTCTCACACCAGAAAAACAGAGCAAGCTCAAATAAACAACCTAATGTTGCATCCCAAGCTTCTAGAAAAAGAAGAGCCAGCCAAGCCCAAAGCTCATATGAGGGAGGAAATTATAAAGATCAGAGCAAAAATTAATTGATAAAAAACAATTGAGACTAAGAAAACAATACAAAGAATCAATGAATCAAAGAGTTGTCTCTTTGAAAGATTAAATAAAATTGACAAACCCTTAGCCAACCTTCTCAAAAAAAAAAAGGAAAGAACTCAAATACAATTAAGAATGAAAAGGGTGAAATCACAACAGATCCTGCAAAAGATCATTAATACCTACTTCAAGAACTTGTATTCAAATAAAATGGAAACCCCAGAAGAAATGGATAGATTCCTAGATACATAAGAATTACCAAAGCTGAATCAAGAAGATATAAAAATTCTAAAAAACCCAATATCACCCAATGAAATTGAAGATGTAATTAAAAACCTACCAACAAAGAAAAGCCCAGGTCTTGACAGATTTACTGCAAGATCTTCTACAAGAAATTTAGAGAAGATCTATTGCCACTACTCCTCAAACTTTTTAATGAAATCGAAAGGAAAGCAATACTTCCAAAGTCATTTCTGGAAGCAAGCATTACTCTGGTACCAAAATCAGAGAAGGATCCAACCAAAACAGAGAGCTACAGGCCAGTCTCCCTAATGAATGAAGATGCAAAAATCCTCAATAAGATAGTGCCCAAAAGAATGCAGCAAATCATGAAGAACGTTATACACCATGACCAAGTAGGATTCATCCTAGGGAATCAGGGATGGTTCAACATAGGCAAATCAATAAATGTAATAAAACTTATCAACAAAATCAAGGACAAAAACCACATGATCATCTCAATAGACACAGAAAAAGCATTTGACAAAGTCCAACACCCATTCAAAATAAAAATCCTACAGAAAATTGGAATATGTAGTCTTTATTTCAATCTTATAAAAGCCATATATGACAAACCAACAGCCAACATCCCATTAAATAGTCAAAAACTGAAAACTTTCACTCTAAAATCAGGAACAAGACAAGGATGTCCATTGTCACCACTCCTGTTCAATATAGTTCTGGAAATATTAGCCAGAGCAATTAGACAAGAGAAAGAAATAAAAGGAATAAGGATAAGAAAAGAAGAAGTTCAGTTATCATTATCTGTGGATGGCATGATACTCTACATAGAAGATCCCAAAAATCCCAGCAAAAGACTTCTAGATTCAATAACCAAATTCAGCAGCATAGCTGATACAAAGTCAACACCTGAAAGTTACTTATCAGTATAATTTAAATATGAAGTGTCACACAGACACTCATATATTGAGAATGCTAATCTCATCAGTGGATCAATCCATTGAGGAGTTCATAGCTGAACATGCTGCTGGAGGAAGTAAGTCCTTGGAGTGTAACCTAGAAGGTAGTTGTCTTGCCTCCATGTTTGTCTCCACTCTCTGGTGCTTTCCAACCCTGTGTCCTGGCTACCACAAGTGAGCAGTGCAGCCAGGCCCTTCTAACATGATGTTTCTCCTTGAGAACCAGTTGACCATGGACTGCAATCTCTGAAACTGTAAGCCAAAATAGACCTTTTCTCCATGAAGATGTGTATGACAAGTATTTGGTCCCAGCAATGAAAACCTGACCGATACACTTATCATCACCCCCATCAATGGCTACGATCATCATTACGAGCCCAAGCAAGCAAATGTCTCAAACCACAGTGTCAAGAAGGGAGGAAATGGAACATGTGTTGCTAAAACTGAACTCAATGTCTATTTTGAGTCTCCATTGGGAGTAAAAATTATCTCTGGCAATTCAGGGTCACTTCCTTTCCTTGTGTTGGATCAGGACTGATTTCTGTAGGCCAAAATATTGTGGATGAGGTAGAAAGTGAGGAGACTGGGAGAGGTCTGGGTCTGGGGACGTCACAAGTTCATGGCAACATCCTTAGAGAGCTGGACATGGGTCTCGGAACTCAGTCTACAGATTAGCTCCATCTTGAAGCCTCCTTATGCCCAGCTCTTTCCATGCCTTGCTTGGGCACAGATAGCCACGGGAATCCTAGGAGGCTGGGTTAGAGCTCATATGGCACTGGACCCCAGTCATTACTGTTTGGAGATTTTCTTACCTCCCAAGAGCTGGACACTGGAAAATTGAGGAGCCCACTTCTGATTGATTCCTCCAGGCCTTTTATGTCCTTCCCAGGCCCAAAGAGAACAGAGAATGATACCTCCTTTCCTTGAGACTCAAATGTTATATATGCCCTTTATTTCTTTCCTTACTCTCCCACTCTTGTGGGTTATAAGGGTATCTGGGGGGGCTAGAGTTTCATGTCACCACATATCCTACTGCACCTGCAGATGTCTTCCACTTTGGCTACCAATAGAAGCCTCCCATTGTGGTGTTCTGGATGCTTCTCTTAAATAACTTCCTGCTGCCTGCACAGGAGGGCTGTGGGAGGCTCCTGCAAATAGTGCATGACTGTTGTCCGTGTCCTTCTCTGAGGGCCCTGCAGAGGGTGGCAGAGCCAGCCACTTGCTGTGTAGGCAAACACGTAAAGGGTCATACCTCCATGCAGCCACGTGGCTCAGCTAACTTGAGTCCACAATACAGCTCAGCTTTATTCTCTTTATAAATCTAAATAATGTACAGGGAATATGTATAGTACAAGTAAAGAGAGTAAAGGATGAGACTGAGGCAGGTGGACAGTAAAGGCAGGGAGATGAGATGGATCAGAAAGAACTCAGCCCACTTGCAGAGCTTCATAGTTGCCACAGGACAGTCACAAAGGGTGCCCGCCTGTCCAGCAGCCCAGGCAGAGGGACTCTCACTCTCCATGGCACTGAGAGGAGCAGTGGCCATGGTCCGCAGCAGACACCTGTGTGATGCAGTGAGTTTGTCACCCCACGTCCTTGGGGAAATGGGACAGTGAGCCTCCCGGGGCTGCCTTCTGCATCACCCTGGCTAAGGACTGGGAGTGTCCGGCAAAGGGGATTTCCATAAATATAATTTTATAGGGGAGAGGGACTATGAGGGACAGATGGGGGAAGGGGACTCGGGAGGGGAAGAGAGAGGAAAACAAAGTGTAGTAGGGAGGATGGATACAGGCAAAGCATGATATATGCATACGTGAAAATGTCATATATCAATGTGTGTGATTCACATAGCTGAGGAATTGAAAAATAACATGCTCTGGTATAAATTATGAATAAGGTTAGAATCACTCAAGCCTTCTATACATCCAAGCATCAAGGTTAGCAGAAATACAAGCAATGGTCACAGTGCTCCTGGAGGCATTCCAGAACCTGAGGTGGCTTTGAACTCACAGATATAATGTATTTTAAAATAATAAACATATCTCAAGTTATGACAGACCTGACATACGAACAACTTGGGCTACAATCGACATTTTAGTTTTAATTATGAACAAAGTCTTGAGTTACAACCTGAATGCAGATTGTGTTTCCAGATGGTCTCAGATACAGATTTAGCCCTTAAAGAGTTCTGGAAGGAACATGACAGCATCCTCTCTGTGTGGGGTTAATTGAGAAATCCCGGGCCACTGTCTCTCCAAGGACACTGAGATCTGCCTGTGCACAGGACAGAGACATTGAAGGCAAATGACCAACTTGAGTTACAACCAGAAAGGAAAACACTCTACATTTCTCAGGCAGCCAGTCTTTCCCACACTGTTGGTTCAATCACCCAGTTGCCGGTAAGTTGAGGTCATGGTAACCAAATATAGTACCCAGGCCCCTAGGACCGAGGTCTCTCCCAGAATGGAGGAGCATCAGGGTGAAACCCAGGACAGCTTCACGACAGCTGCCACTGGAGTTCAGGATGACACTTCCACTCGGTACCAGCTCAGAGCTTTCTGTGTTGCTGGTTAAATGCAAAACGTTAGAAGTCAGGCACACAGAAATGAAGTTGGTTCCTGACATCAGAACCGAAAGCCAGACAGGAAGTGGAAAGACAGCAGATCGGTGTGAGTCGGGCTGAGGGAGTTGTGTGGGAGGCCCGGTTTCTCTCTGGAAGCATCACAAGGCACCCAACCTCGGACTGAAAGGGGTGACCCGTGGGTTGTGTCCCTCAGCCTCCTCCAGCTCCTCCTGTTGATATCCCTCAATCACGGCTTTGGGGAGCACATCGCCTTTGCCAATCTACCCTTAATTCTACCACCAGTCAGGGCTGAGCTATGTGCTCTAGAAGCCGGGACCCTGAGAGAGAGGGCAGAGTCCTTTCTAGGGGTGCTCCCTGCATCTGGATACTAAGCACCCCACTCCTGTTCCTCCATGGATTTCCTCTTTCCTAAGAACAGACTGTGCCCACCTCTGGAACTGTTACCCTCCAAACATTCTCACCTCTTCCTACTTCTCAGTCACCCCAAGAACACAGGGCTCTGGATCTCGTATGGAATGAAATATGGCCCTAACCCTTAAATGCATATTCTTGGTGCAAACCATTGTCCTTAACCTACCTCACAATGAAAGGGAAGAGTGTTTGTTAGGAAGACAACAGACTCTTGAGTTTCCAACACTAGTGTAAATCTTTGAAATGGAAGCAAGGAAGTTATGCTGCTCCCCAATGAATCAATCTAAGAGCAGCTCTTTCCAAATGTTGGGTAAAAATTATTCTTTGAGAGTCAAGACTAACACATATCTTACATAAAAGTGAGTTACCCTTGAAGAAATAGAGTACAATATCCAGTCAACAAGGACTTATCTTAAACCTTCACAGAACTACATGAACTCTCCTTAAATTTTGCTCTTTAATTAGGAGCCAGTTTGAGACAAGCCAGGTCTGTGGCTTTGACACAGCTGTCGTAGGTCCCAGGAATAGGCCTGCTTTCCATCTCTCTGATATCAATCTTTGACCCCCAAGCATTTTCTTTAATAAAAGCATGTTATGCCCCTCGCTCCTAGCAGACCCCAGAGGCTGCTTAGGTATCTAGAGAATCGGGTATGACTGAGTTCTTACGCTGTACCAAACGGCTCACATACTTCCCAGAGCCGTTATCTCTTAAAAACTAACCTTTTACCGAAGGTTAGTTTGTTCAGAGGTTAGTCTGTTAGAGATTCAGAGAGTAATGCACGTGTTTCTTTCTGATTTTTAAGAGATATTTTTCTTTTTAACTGTTCAAATACATAACCGGTTAATGTTATTAATATTTTCCATTTGATCTGGAATTCAAATGTGCTTACGTGAGTTTAAATCTTATGCCTCTATGGGGTTAGTTTATGTTCTGAAGAATACCACAAGGTGAGGGGTACTGCAGGGAAGACTGGTGTATGACTTGGATTCTACTTGGAACCCAAGCAAGACTTCTCAGCCTCAGTTTCTCAGCCTAAGTGCTCTTATCTGTAACACAGAGATGATCCTATCCACCCTATCATCTGGGCATAGTTTAAAAATGCAGCACCAGTAAAATGTAACCATTAACACAGTTAAGTAAAAGAGAAGAAAGTTCATCCTATTAAGCAGAAGAAATTATGATAAAGTAGCATTTGCATCATTATATTAATACAGCTATGAAACTTCAACATTTGCAATCAAGCTTCATGTACTTATTCCTTTGAATGTATCAGAGAGGCCATATAACAAAATAATTTACCATCATGTGAAGGAAATAGTAAAAACAGGTTTCCTTGATTGATACTCGTTGGTAGCCTACTTCCCATACCCTTAGATCTTTTGGTTTTATTGTTAAAACACTCCCTGAGAACAATAAGCCTTTATTTTCACAGCAGATGCGTAGGTGGATACCTCCCAGTGTTGCTAGGGTACCATTGGTAGCTTTTTCTCAATTAGAGTTCTTTTCCAAACATATATAGAAAACAAGTTATGAGTTTAATGGGCCTGGGGTCTGCGGTGATTGTTTTCATGAGACTGAAAAGCACTGTAGAATCCATAAGCTTTAACACCACTGCATAAACTGCCCAGGAAAGTAGCAATTAGATTTGCTTCCCAGGACTTTTCCAGTTATGGCAGCCTAGCTTTATAAAGACTCTTCTGAGTGTCCGAAGCACCGCTGAGGCGCTCAAATACCAGCCACATGATCCTTGACCCGAGATCTCCTGGACTCTAAAGACTCTTTGTCCATGTCCTGCTGGCCAAAGGAGATGCCCAGCCCCTCCTTCACAGCCTCTTGTCATTTCAATATGTGTTTGTTGGTAATAGTTCCTTGCAACAACCCCTGAGTGTGTCTAGCTCATTGATTTCCACTTTCTCTTGCTCCAGCTGAGATAATGAAGAATTTAGGAATCATAACATATGCAAGAAAGCTGAGGCGTAAGACACGGAAGTCTTAGTAAGGACAAGATTTCTGATTTTATAGACAAGGGCGTTCCTATGAAAGAGAGAGAAGGTTTATTGTTCATGATTTATTATTCGTGATCAGGTTAGTATTCGTGGCATCAAAGGGCAGAGCTGAGACCAACAATTGGAAGACGCATGGGGGTAAATCCCTAACGCAATATTAGGAAAACACTCGTTTGGCAGTAAAATGAGCTGCCTTGTAAGGTATGCAAGAGACACACTTGATCAGCTGGAGAGGATGCCTTGCTTTGATAGACAGATGGTCTAAGGGCCGGACCCCAAGACCTGGGAGAACCCCTCAGACAGGAGCAGGGAGATGCCGAGTTCACCGATGAGCTTTCTCAGATCTGAGAATCGCCCACCACTCTCAGGCTCTACCTCCCCCCTTGGTTTTCTCCGAAAGCCTGGAGTAAAAATGTTTCGCATTCCCAGACCTCCCTCTCCCCGCTCAGGTGAAAGGTAACAGGACAGATCGCAACCGGAGCCTCGATTCTTCTTGCTGCCCCTAGGGAAAAAAGCGCAAGAAGCCAGAGAATGGGAGGGCCACCCTCTCTTGTCTTCTCAGAGGCCCACTGCTCTTTCTTCTTCTTCTTCTTTTTTAGGTACCAGGGATTGAACTCAGGCCCTTGAGCTTGCGCAGCAGGCAGTGAAACCACTGAGCTAAATCCCCGACCTGCTCTTTCTTCTTTCTTCTCCTAGAACAAAGGTATTTGTTGAGCTGGTCACACAGTTCTTAAGAACTCATAGAGATTAAAATGGGCCCTAGGATCCTGCATATGTTCAATGACTCTTTGTTGAAAGAACGAATGAAGGCATTTGAAAAGCAAAAGAAGATAGAAGAAAGTGCTTGATCTAAAAGTGAAATATCTCAGCCACTTCAGGCTCATCTGCAAAATAGGGATGACATAGTAATGGCTCCTCACTCTCGGCTTGACCTGAGAATTCGAGGATATAGTGCATGTAGTGTGCTTAGCTAGCTCCCGGCCCAGCCGTCATTACAATGGTTGTTACTGCAATTAGCTTGAGCCCTGTGAACTGGGAGGCCGGAGAACACAAGGAGGTGTTTGGGATTAGAACAGGGCTTCTGCCTCTTTCCTCTTGCATCATATCACGATACGCTGTAGCATCTCGGGTAGGACTTCTGTCTCATTTCCCCTCAGATGACATCAGGCCACATCCTAACCCATCTTCTGGGATTCCCCAACTCTTTCACACTGACTTTACAGAGGGCAAGGCGGGGCCTCTGCTGTTGAAAAGAGCCCTCTTTTTGTTCAGAGGGTTGGGTTTCTGAGAATGTGAGAATAATGCTCTTTGCTTTGGTGATTATAAAGCCCTCTGTGATATTATGGATGCTAAAATTACAGGTGTAAATGGGTCTAGGGCTTTGAAGGGGAGTGAGGGTAGTCTGAGAAGATTTTATACAGTTGTCTCACAGTACTGGTGGAACATTGGTTCCAGGATTTTGGTTTAGACACCAAAATCTGCGGATGCTCAAATTCATTACATATAACGTGGTGTAATATTTGCACACAACCTAACCACATCCTCCCATACACTTGACATCACCCCTACATTACTTATAATACCAAACATGATGTAAGTGTATGAATAGTTATTATACTATATTGCTTAGGGAATAATGCAAGAAAAAGTGTACATGCAGTTTTTCCTGAGCAGTTTCCACCCATCATTGGCTGAATCCCTGGATGCAGAACTAACAGATGCGGAGGGCCAGCCGTGCAGTGCACACTTACTGCAAAACCCGTAAAACAATGAGTCCATGATTTAAGTTTTCAAACGTGCTCATCTGCTGTTGAAAGACTCTGTAAAAACATCTTGTCAATTCCAGCTGTGCACCTGCCAATCACTTTGGGTGGCATTGGCCCCTGCTTCTGTGAACCCCAAAAGGGGAGGAAGCTGGGAACAGCCTGGGGAAGTCAGGACATCTTTCCCTGTGAGCAATCTGCATTTTGAAGGCAAGACTTCTATGGGGAAAAGTAAATTTATTACAAGACATAGGGACAAGATAAATGGAGAGACAGTTTGGCTACATGGAAAATTTCACCTAACATTCTAAAAACATCAGTCCGCCAAGTTATGCCCACCCACTACCTGACATCCTGCTAACACATTCTGTGCTAAGATCTCTCCTTTGTTCTAACAATTCCAGTTAAGGATCTTTGCTTTCTGTAAGGAACAGAACTCTTACTAGGTGGGCGGCCAAGGCAGTGTAGGGCAGTGCAGGTCACATAATTTATTATCATTTTATTAAAACACAAATGCTCAAAGGGATTCTATTATTTTTCAGTAGCTATAATGATCCAGTTGCTAAGTGACGTGAGGGGCTAGTTATCCAGTCCTCTAATTACCCATGTAGCCAAATGCCGGGTGACTCAAACTCTAAAATCATCTAGTCATGCTAATGGACGTGGGCACAGATGGAAACTCGAGGAAAGCTGCAGGACAGCAGCAGCAGGACCTGCCCTAACAGCAAGTTATGCACCATGTGCTTTACAAATAAGCAACCAAACAGCTTCAAACACCTTTCTAATGCAATGGACTCCACCAGTCCCTGTGACATAACCAGCAGGGAATAACTGAGCTCCAGCACCATGTGTACTTTGTAGCTCTTTCTTTACAAATTCAAGACTGTGCATGGCACAGCAATTCCCAGAAGAGACCTCTGGAAAGGCAAACCATGTTCTTCCTGTTCTTAAAGTAGAGAAAATTGGAGCATGAATATAAGTAATTCATTTATTTTCAGATTATGTTGTATAACTCACAGTTCAGGCAGATCCTGCATAGTTACTTTTTTATTAAGTATAGGTAGTCACAACAGAGTTTAGAAAACAGTCTATTTGTTAATCTATACTTCTCCACCACCACCTGCCTTGAAAGCGCAAAGTCCCAAGTTGGATCCCTGGTACCAAATAAATAAATAAAAATAACTTGTCCAAGACAGGAATGGTGGCTCATGCCTGTATTCCCGCACTGAGGAGGCTGAGGCAGGAGGATCACTGTGAGTTAAAGCCAGCCTGGGCTACATAGTGAGAAGACCCTGTCTCAAACAAAACAAAACAAGCAAACAAACAAAAAATACAAAAAACCATAATAGAATACAGCAGTAAAAAAAATTATGAAGTGTCAGTGTTTAGCTTTTCAAAGACCATACAAGATCTCTATGGGGAAAGTTAAACTTTATTACAAGACATAAAGGACTAAATAAATGGAGAAATAGTTTATCCACATAGAAAAGTTCAACAGTAGTTTCTGTAGTGTAGTGATTATCACGTTCACCTCACACACAGAGAAGTTCAGTCCCCCCAAATCACACCTAAACTGCCATCTGACATTCTTGTTTCCATTCTGCTAGACGCTGGCTGTGATGCTGGCCATTGTCAAAGCAGGGCGTCACAGTTTATGTACGATCTCAGAGACTGCTTGTCATCAGATAGGATCATGTGATAGAACATCCTCACGGGTATCCCATAAGGCATTATTAATTAAATAAGCTGTGCTGAAACACATGTGTGACCCCCTAGGTTAAATGCTTATTTGGAATTTGCTTATGACTATGCGTCCCCACCACTAATTTGGAGACATTACAACAAAATGCTGCTACTGACAAAGTATAACTATAAATGATGAAAAAAATTTCAGCTGGGACCAGAAGAACATGTAGAGGCCATTAAACTGGAGAAATTTCCCTCTAAATCTTTATTGCAAAGTTTGAACCAACCACCCAGAAACTGTGGCCCTTATGCGAGCTCAGTGTTTACATTTCACTAAAAATGGTTTCAGGGATTTGTGTCGAGCTCTGCAGGGCCCGGCTCCTGTGCTGACAGCATTAATCTCTCTGGGCATATCTTGGCTCACCGGGGAGTCCTCTCCTCTCCGGTTTGAAAAGAGAGGCTTCTTGGAGAATAACCCCAGATTCCTTTTCCATATTTACAAGCCCATCAAAGATCTGTGGGCCACAAAATCTCGAGAGCAATGAGAAGAAGAAAATTAGGACAGGGCTGGGGCTGTTGCTCCGTGGCAGAGCACTTGGCTATTACGTCAGAGGCCTTCGGTTCCATCCCCAGTACCACACAAAAAATAAGAGGGGCCGGGAATTTAGCTCAGTGGTTCTGGTGCTGGCTTCCCAAGCACAGGGTCCTGAGTTCAATCCCCGGTACCAAAAAAAAAAAAAAAAAAAAGAAAGAAAAGAAAAAACATAGGACATAGGATCCAACAATGAAAATATCAAAATGAAATATTACTATGCTAGGATTTGCTCTTAAATGTCTAATAAATCAATAGTATGTCATAAAAGTGACTAATGGAAATTTACATAATTTCAGCTGTGTATTAGTTTCCCATTTCTGCCATAACAAATCACCATGAACTTAATGGATTAAAATAACACAGTTATTATCTTTTCCAGCACAGATCTCAGTAGGCTAAAATCAAGGTGTCTCCGGAGCTGCATTCCCTGCGGCAGGTCCTAGGGAAGATGTGATTCCCTTTCTTGCTCACCTGCTAGAAGCTGCTCACAGTGCTTGGCTTATGGCCCCTTCCTCTACCTTCAAGGCCAGCAAAGCCTCTCCATCTGTGGTCACGTTTCCCTCTAACCATGCAGGACAAATTTCTCTATTGAAAGATCTATGGGATTTGTTTGGGATCACTCTATTAGTACAGGATAATCCCCCATCTCAAGATGCTTAATAATGTCTGCATAGTCCCTTGGAAAGGTAGCATACTCACAGTCTGGAGGTTAGGACAGGGACATCTTGGAGGAACCATAATCTGCCTATCAAAAGTTATTTCCAGCACTACTCTGGGAGACTGAGTAAGGAGGGTCACAGGTTCCAGGTGCATGGGGAACTTACCAAGAGTCTGTCTCAAAAATACTTTTAAAATGGCTGGAGATGTAGCTCAGTGAAAAGGCACTGGGTTTATCCCCAGCACAAAGGAAAGAAAGAAAGAAGGAAAGAAAGAAAGAAAGAAAGAGAGAGAGAGAGAAAGAGAAAGAGAGAGAAAGAAAGAAAGAGAGAAAGAAAGAAAGAGGAAGAAAGGAAGGAAAGAAAGAAAGAAAGAAAGAAAGAAGAGAGGGAGGGAGGGAGGGACAGAGAGAAAAGAGAAAGAATCTATTTCCAGAATCCAAGTAGTAAAAAGGTTTGAGACTCAAAAGATCATTGATAACTTCTCTCATTGCCATTCCTTTTAGCACTGGATTTTGCCTTAGAAAATATGACAGAAGCTTTCAATGCATAGAGCCTCAAATAAGGAAACATTCCACAAAAGTCTCAAATCCAGAATGAACCTCTTTGATGAAAGATTTCCAATTTCCAAAGTGATTATTTCAATTTCACTGGTAAATGTGAAACCTATCCAGCCACGTGAGATCTATCCAGCTCCATATATTTATACTGGACATTAAATAATGGCTCTTTGGAAACAGCAAAGTGTTCGTGGAAAGCATTCCCAGAATGCGTGGAAGGATGTGGCTGTTGGAGCCTCTGCTACACGAAGGCCCTCACCTGGATGGAGCTCCCTCGCGTGGGTGCAGCTGTCCTGGCAGAGCGCTCCCGGCTGGGCCGGAGCCAGCGGCACCAGCCTCTTGCGCAGGACGGCCGTCCTCAGCCAAACCCAGGCTGCCTGTGATGTACCACCATTCTGGCTGCTCCTCAGCAGAGGACGTTTCTCCTACCCTGGGAAGCACAAATTTGCTGGTGTTTTTCTCTCTTCACAACCAGGAGCCCATGTGAAGCTACAGTCTGGATCCCAGTCCAAAATGGGCCACATAACATCCGTGAGTGTCCGGGGGGATGTGCTCTCCCTGGCTCCCTTGGGCCAGCGCCTGTTCCCTCTTCCAGCGCAGGACTCTGTCAGGAGGGGTGGGCGCTACACAGGTCTACTGCGTGTGGGGCCACACAGTTTTTCGCCACAGGCTAACAGTAAAGGTAAAGGCGTGGTTCACTGAGTATCCGTATACTCCAGAGCCTGGGATAAGTCTCGAGGGCAGCGCTACGTTTAACGCTACGTAAGGTGAGCTCCACTGACCGCCCCATTTGCACCGTGCCCCGGCTGGGCTTTGAACCCAGGAGGGCAGAGACGCTCTTGCCCAGGTCCTGTGGGACTGGCCCCACCCCGCGAAACCGAGGGGTCATCGGTCAGAACTCCACAGTGGGCCGAGTCCCCGAGCAAAGCGACAGAAATCCACCCGCGTGTAGGCTCCGCTCGGCTCAGGGAGCCTGCCCCCCCACCCCCACCCCCCGCTTTCCCGGACGGACGTTCAGCGGCGTCTTCCGCCCGCCCACCCCCGGACTTTGCTCCCTCGGCCGCCTTCCTGCCCTTTCTTCCTTTCCAGCACTGCGGTTGAACCCACGCCTGCACCGGGCCACAGCTCTGCCCTTCTTTCCTTCCTTCCTTCCTTCCTTCTTCTTTTCTCACTTTCTTCCAATACAGGGTCTTGCTAAGTTGCTAAATCGCCTAGGGTGGGCTTGAGCTTGTAACCCTCCTGCCTCAGCCTGCCAGAGTGCCGGGATGACAGCTGAGCCACCACGCCCAGCTCTGACTCCTGCAATTGGAGCAGCTGCCCCGCACTGCGGCAGCGCCCTCCAGCCAGCTCTGACCACTGCCTCACCCACCCCGACCCGGACCCGGAAGGAAGAGCTTCCAGGACCACTGCAGGGATGTGGAGCCGCGGCGGAGCCCCGAACACGCCGCATAGAGCGCTCTCCTCCCGTCTGCTCTGCTCCCAGCCAGGTCTGAACTTCAGGCGCCGTGGCTCCTGCAGCGTTTCCGTGGATACCTCTAAACCTTAGGCTCCGCCCTAGCGACCCTCGGTGCGTCATGGCAAGGGACAGGTCACCGCTCTGCAGAGGAGCTGCCGCTCTGGGGCCTGCAGCAGCGTCCCCGATCCTCTGAGCTCCGCCCTGACCCAGCGACCTGCAGCACCACGCTGTGCCTCCCGCCACCTTCTCACCTCACGCTCCAGCTCTCTCTCTCTCCGGGACGGTGCAGCTATGGAAAAGAAGAAAATGCCTCTGTTCTTTCTCAGTAAAGCGCAAACAGGACTTTCTCTGTTTTTATCTTCTGCTGATATTAATAAACACGTTCTTAATTTATTCGCTCAACAAACTCACGCTGAGTCCCAGGGCGGGCTCTGCTGGCTCGTGGATTTTCCTGACAGAAGCTTCTCTGAGTGCCCAGCCTGAACTCACCCCAAATTCATCTCCTCTTCCTGATGACTCTGGTCAAGGAGGGTCCGGGTGGTTTTATTAAAAAGAGAAAATGTCCTAATCTAGCCTGAAGATAGCTGAGCTTAACACCAAACCGGAGGAGCATGTTCTCTTCCAGAGACAGAGGACAATTGTTCCGACCAATACCAGTGAGAACTGTGCCTGAAAGGCGAGCAGGTTTGGGCTCACTCACATTTCTAGATTGCGTCTTGGGTCGGCCTTTCCCCAGACCACCTTCTAACAGGTTAATCATAATTTGTCCCAATTAAACAGATAATGCAGAGTCCTCATTTAGTGCCCTGCCTGTGTAACGACTTCAGGACTCATGACTGACGCACACTGTCCGCACCTCCTGCCTTCCGAACTTACCACACAGTAAGGCAAGCGGCAGTACGGTCCTGTGGGGGCTTCTTCCACGGTACAGTACTGTGATTTCTGCCGACTGTACTGTACAGTATAGCACTGTACCTTTATGTTCCATTATACATCACTACTGCATGGAAGTTATGCAAAATCAGCAAAGTCATCAAGTTGGAGTTTCCTTGACCATTTCTTTGTTCTGAATAATGTGCATATTATATGCAGTTCCTCATTTAGTGACCAGTTCTCTTAACGATCTAGTCACAGGAATGGAGCTCAGTTGTTAAACAAGGAACGTCTGTACTTAAACAGAAGATTTGGAACACCCCAAAGAACATTACTTAAATGTCAGCCACAGAGCTGCGGATGGAACTCAAGCATTACAAAGTGCTTGGCCAGTGTGCAGGGCCCTGGGTTTGAGCCCTAGCCCTGCAAGGAAAAATGAATCAGTTGCTAACCAACCAGTAAGGTAATAACAGCTATACAGTATGTTTGAAAGTAAATTCTGTCTATATCTCCCCTACTTATTACAGTATGGATCTGAATGTTTCCCAAAGGCCGTGTGTTGAAGGTGTGGTGAACAGCCCATGGTGATGCTGGAAGAGGTGGTGAAACTTTTAAGTGGTGAGGCCTAGTAAAAAAGTCTGAGTGCACCCTTGAAAGGGCATTGGGACCCCCCCCCGGCACCCTGACTGCCATGAAGTAAGCAGCTCTGCTCCACCACGCACTCCTCACCATGATGTGCTGCCTGGCTGCAGGCCCAAGGCAACAGGACCCAGTAACCATGGACTGCAACCTTTGAAAGTGTGAGCCAAAATAAATCCTTCCTCTGCACAAGCTGATTGTCTCAGATATTTTGTCACAGTGATAGAAAGCTGGCTAACACCTTGCTCATATGGAAATTGCATGTTTTTAACCTGAAATTATCTCTTATTATTCTTACTGCTCGACTTCCTGTGCTGGTTGACATGAACCCGAATATGTATCACTGGTTTCATTCTTGTCACTTTCTCAAACAATCACAGGTATCGGACCCAAGGCTGTCTCCAAATACTGCTGTTATAAATAATGCCTTCATGAACTTCCACTGAGCTTCTGTGTTGGCCTCTTAAATCCTCCAGGATAAAGCTCTAGAAATTAAAATGCTAGGTGAAAGAATATATAGTTTTTAAAGCTTTTGATAATATAGTAACAAACTGCCCTTTAAAAATTTGCTAATTAACACCTTCACATTACAGTGTAAAACCACCAGGGAAGCTTGTTGCCCACAGAAGGCATCTTGGTTAAGAATGAGGAATTTTTTTCTGAGTGTCAGAAATTCGGCACTAGAGGATGATCGTGGACAGCCATGCAATCATGATCTGGTCTCAGGGCTCTGCACTGGCCTCATCTGGTGAACTTTCAAAAATTACCAGGGCCCATCTCACTCCTGTGGGTCTCGATTTTACTGGTCTTCACTGGGTCCTGAGCATGGTTCTCTGTGAATGTTTTCCCTGCTGGGTCTAATGTCAGCCAAGGTTGGGAGTCACCAAACTAAAGGATTTATTTTTTGTCTTCTCTCCTTTTTTTGCACTTTTATTAGTACATGTTTGCAAGACATCATGATTACAGTCAGTGTAGGGGATCGATACATATACGTAACACATTTCAAATCCCTTCTTTTTCACCTTCCCTCCACCTCCCTTTTATTTTTCCAGCATGAGATTCATTTATTTATCTTATAAGACCTCATAAAGTTAATTATCATACATACAGATTGAAAAACCAGACTAATAAGCCAAAAAACATATAAAACATGAAAGACAATTGTACTAAGTTAAGGCAAGCTTTGAGATACATTGTCCACACTGGATTACAGTATCTTTTTTCCTATTATTTGTCTTTTATTTCACAATATGTTTTATTATGAGTTTTTCATATAAGAGAAACCATTTTTTAAGTGGGAGAATTTTCTACGTTTGGTTGGGTTCAACATGTGTCTGCTCATGGGACAACCTGACAGATTCTTGAGTTTTACCCTTAATTCTTTAACTTCATGAAAAATTACTATTGGGGAAACAGTAACAGTTCATAAACCTCTGAAAGGAAATCACGAATGCATCCAAGACAGATTCTTTTGGTGGTGTCGGAGGGTCCCACAGTGATGGCCTTCATGGGCCTTGTTAAGGCTGCAGCCAGAGAGGCTGAGTCGGGGGAAGCGATCGACCTTGCAGTGGGGATTGGAGCCAAGGTGGAGCGAGTCTCCTTGGTGGAGAATCTTTCTTAACAAATACACCAGTAAGAATAATAAGAGATAATTTCTGGTTAACCATGCCTCACATCGGGAAACAAGGCAGTGTGGACCAGCAGGAGCCTGTGTGTGGGTTAGGGTCACACAGGCCTGGGCTTAGACTGCAGTTCTGTCGCGTGCTCATGCATCACAGAGCTCTTCTGGATCCCCATGTTTCCACCTTGTAATTTGGCCAGGTGGGTCTCAAGCTACCACCAGCACAGCTGTGCGGGCCAGGATGTCACCACTGCAGTATCTCCAGGCCCCTTCCGATACTCCAAAACTCCCAAAGAAGGTCTTTCCTTTCACTTAGAATTTCTGCCCTTCAAACAGGGAGAGAGGTCTTTTGCAAAAGAGAAAGGGGCCAAGAGGAGGGAGTGTGATGAGGGAGAGGGGACGAAGACTGAGATGCGTTATGTCCGGTACCGACTCCCACAGGGGATTATCACTGTGTGCTGCAGACAGGCACTGATACAACTAAAACTTAAAAAGAGGAAAAAAGGACACATCCTGCTGTGTGATTTTTAAAAGGCTATAATTCGGAGTGCCTCTTATGTGTATATGTATGTTGTAGGACTAAAAGTTCACAGCCACCCTGGGAAGTAGGTATTCGAATTCCCATTAGTGGGTAAAGAATATATTCAAAGGAAAATAATTTATCCAAAGTCACACAGTCGACACTTGGCACTACGGAAATTTGAACACAGCTTGATTATAAAACCTTTATTCTCAAGCTGCCTCTTCCAAAGTCCTGCTGGTTAGAACAGGACTGGTAATTAAGAGGTAAACTCAACTGGAGATCTATTCAGTTTTTTTCATTTTCCTCTTTTTTCCTGTTTTCCAAATTCTTAATTATTGTGGCTCACTAACCCCCTACCAGATTTTTTGCAGAAACAGAAAAATCCTAAACTCCTATTGGTTTTCTGGAGAAGTAAACAAGTAAACCACATCATCATAACCTACCCACAAAGGAAATACATCCTCAATGCATCCTTTTTAGCTGGACCTCCAAAATGCTAAGACCCCTCCAACACCCACAAAGGAAGCGAGTCAGAATGGAAGGAGATGGCCTTCAAAGGATTGCCTCAAAGAGAGTGCACCTCTCAAGGCTATGAAATAAATGACCACATATCATCCTGCTGAGGCACCATTTGGAAGAGGCCCATTCTAACGAGGCCACTTCAGGGTTAGCTTCACCACCTGCAGCAAAGGGCCCCCACTCCTGTCCTTCTCTAGCTCAATGGTGTTTTAAAATAGGATGTGTGGTTCTCATTTTAGAAGCTACTGCCACATTTGTCATTTAAAGGGAATAATGATGAATGTTCAATGCAGCATCACTTTCGGGGATTGGTATTGTCATGAAGGAGTTCCCTTTTAAACCTGGAAGTGGATAGTTCTCGATTCCAGTTATTTATATCCATCACAAAAGCAACTTCAGATCTAGAAAGACACAGGGCTCCTAGAGCCACAAACTTGGGTTTTCAAAACTGGGAAAACTGAATCAGGAGAAGCCAGACATCCCTGGTGAACTCTAGAGACACAGAGTTCTTGTCCATGGAATGCAGCGGACAGGTATGCAGCCTGTGTTCATTGAGCAGCTACTCTGTCCAGAGAGCTAGAAGCAGGAGGCAGACTCTCTTTCCCAAGGAATGTTTTTCATGTCGGGGAGCTAATATGTAGTTAATGCAAGATAGTATCTGATAATATGAAATGATTGCCAGAGGCTAGAAGTGTAACCTCCATGCAGTCCATGTTTTTTGCACCTGTAGAACAGGCTCGGTCACCTCACCTGTCAGTGTGAGGCCCCAGCCAGCCAGGCTCTGCTAGGTCACAGAGGCTGTCTGTTCTGCCAAGAAGCCTTGGGAGGGGGCTCAGAATTATACAGTAGAAAGAAACTACCAAAAGCCAGCTCTATCCAAACTTTACTGTTTTAGGTCAGAAGCATCATAAAACCTTACTGCAATCATGTTTCTGGGAATAGGAGAACAAAAGAGCCGAGTTCATCCTAGGATTAAAAGTGATCAACCCAACATACTAACTTTCCAAACTAGCCACACCCTGTAAAATAATTTGTATGTCCTGGTTTTGAAGCTTCAGATGATTATTCCTTGCAAATATTTAAGTGCAAATGATTTCTTGATTTTAGGCGAGGTCTTACGTGAGGAAGAATCTCGTCCAAATGACTTCAAGGAGAATCTGGCTGGAGTTACAGAAAGGGAGGGAACACTCCCTCTAGCCTTCCGCCTCTCACATTCTTGTCTTTGTCTTCATTTTTAAAGCCACCACATCTTTCTTCAAATTAAATAGTACAATGAGCTCAATAGATTCATGAAAAATAGTACAACGGGGGGATGGCTCTGCTCCCCTCACCCTCCACGTGCTCGTCCCTACCATACCTCTCAGCCCCTACAAGCTCTTGAAGTGCAGTCTTGAAAAGCCCAGTCATGGCTCACTACGAGTGATGGAGCTAACGGAACCCAGAAGCACTTCCAGGTTTGGACGTTAAGTGTCCCCCAAAGTCCATGTGGGAAAGGCTGGGCACCCTGTGTGTTGTTACCGGGAGGTGGCAAAAACTTGAAGAGAGAGCTGGTGGGAGATCTTTGAGTTATTGGAAGTGTCCCCTCGGGGGGACTGTGGAACCTCGTTCTCTCTTGTACTTCCTGGCCCTGAAATGGTGATTTTGTTGCCTCACTTACTCACACTATGATGTGCCGCTCTGACTCAGATCTACAGCAAAGACAATGGCAGGTCACGCACTGAAATATTGAAAACCATGAGCCCAAATAAACCTTCGCACTTTATAAGTTGATTATCTCAGATTTTTGTTACAATGACTGCTGACTGAAACAAGTTCCAACTTGTAATTGGAACCATGTCCAAAATATGGAATGAGATTTTTACAAAGCTTCTTTAAAATTGGGAATGATCAAAGACTCGGAGAGTTTTCTCAGTGGTGGAAATTTCTATTTCTCTACTACTCAGTATGAGCCACTAGCCATTTTGTCTATTGAGCCCTTGAAATGTGGCTAGTAGGAAAGGAATGGTGAACTTTAAGTAATTCAATTCATCTGAATGAAAATTTAAATAGCTGTATAAGGACATGGACTATCGTATTAGAAGGTGACTCTGGAGCACTTATCTTCTGCAACTAAAAATACAAACAGAGTCGGCAGAAATAGACATAGTTAGCTTTTTGTTACCATCACAAAATACCTGAAATAATGACCTTAAAGAGAGGAAAGGTGTATTTGAGGTCACAGTTTTGGAAGTTTCAGTCCAGGGCTGGCATGAGATGGTAAATTCCGGAGGAACAATTAGTGGAGCAAAGCTGCTTGCCTCGTGGTGGCCAGGAAGCAAGAGAGAGGAAGGGGCTGGGGTCCAGTGTCCCCTTCAAGGGCAGGCCTCTTCCTGGGACCTAACTGCCCCCACTAGGTCTCACTCCTAAGGGCTCCTGCCCGCCCTATGCCACCTATCAGGGGCCCTAAAACATGGGACTTTGAGGAACACCAAGATCCAAACTATCACACTACTGACTATGGGAACATCTACCGGAGCAGGCCACCTCCCCATCCTGTTCTTCTCCCCACTCCACCGAAGAGAAGGTGCACACAAGAACCCTTTTGTATTAGTTTCCTGTTACTGCTGAAACAAATTACCACAGACTTAGCGCCTTAACACAATGCCAGTGTACCGGGTTATAGTTGTGGAGCTCAGAAATCCAAATTAGGCCAGCCAGGCTGTGTTCCTTCGCAGGCTCTAGGGCAGTGAATGTTTTCTTGACTTTCCAGCTCTTAGACATTGGCAAATCCCTGGCCTTGTGGTCCCTTTCTCCGTTTTCCAAGCCCTCACTGTACCATCTTCATAGCTCTCATTCCCTTCCATCATCACAGCTCCTCCTCTGACTCTGACTCTAACCTCCCACCTCCATCTCTAAGCATCCTTGTAATACTTTGGGCCCATGATCCAAGGTGACTTTCCACCCCCAGATCCTTAGCAGAATTCCCTGCAGAGTCATTTTGCCATGGAAGGTCACGTTCCTGTTCAGACACAGGATGTGGCATCTTTGCAGGACCATTATCCCACCTACCACAGCTTTGGTGTGGCCTCACTGAAGTAAGGGCATTGTCTTCCAGTAGATTCTTTCAAACTCCACTTCTAGAAGGTAGCCCCGGTTGTGAGGTTTTACCTCAGATACCCATAAATAAGTTGAGGTTTGCTCAGTGTTCTTTTTTCTAACATGATAGTTCTCCAACTTTGCCTAGGATCAACACCACCCCCGAAAACAGATTGATGAACTCAAACCTAGACTTTCTGACTCGGTAAGTCTGGAATGCGGCCTGAGAATTTGCTTTCTTGGACAGGTATGATTTTTTCTGGTTTTTTTTTTTTTTGTTACCAGGGATTGAACTCGGGACCTTGTGCTTGCGAGGAAGGCACTGGAACCACTGAGCTAAATCCCTGGTCCCCGACAGATATGATATTTTAAAAATATATCCACAAGTTTTTTGACACACAACTCTTCAAAGGTGGAGACTTATTTTCTTCCCTTGAGTGTGCCCCAGATTTGGTGACTCATGCCTAACTGTACTCAGTAGAAACAATGATAAGATTCTAAGACGAGTTGCTAAGAGGCATGGAAGGGTCTGTGTTCCGTGGCTTGAGTCGTGCACTTTGCGGACATGTGGCTCTCGTATCCGGCAGAAAGGCCTCCCGCCGGCCTCAGCACAAACTCACCAGCTCTGATGGAGAGGCACCTAGCAAGCAGGTCCTCCAGGAAGGCAGCCCAGGTGACATCCTGACTTCTACCCTCCTGAGTTCCCAAGCCTCCACCTCCCATTTAGTCGATCCCCAAATTCCTGACCCAGAGAAACTGTGAGAAAAAATAAGTGTTCACTGCTGTCTAAAGCAGCCACTAAGTTTGGGGGTAACGTGTTATGCAGTGATAGCATCTAATGTACCAGGAGACACTGGTGCTCCCGGTCTGAGAACCACTGCTCTGGACACTTTCTGTATTGGACAGATTTCTAGTAGGTAGGATAAATTACCCAAGGAGGAAATGGTTTATTTAGTGCATGTTTCAGAGTCAGTCCATGGCCCACTGGCTCCAAGGCAGGAACATCACAGCGGAATGGCATAGTGGAGGACAGACGTATGGCTTGTGGCATGGAGGAAGCAGACCAGGAGAACAACAGCAGAGAGAAGGGAAGGGGACAGAGACATAGCACCCGAGGCCACACCTCCACGGCCCACGCAGACACCCAGCACTGCGCTGTGCTAATCCCCTAGGTGGCCCCAGCTATGCAAGTTGCCCTTAAGCTTAGCAGTCACACCTGTAGGCCTAGGGTTTCTCTCACCCCGCCTGTGCTGCTCTGTGCCAGGGAACCAGTGGAGAGTGAATGTTCTCAGGCTTAAATGTGCTCCCCATTCATTTTCTCTTTTCTGCAGATGAATTCAGTTACCACTAGCTGCTCTTTTGTGGAAGTGTTTTTACTGGGAAGAATAACAACAATAAGTCATATGACAGCTGGACTCCAGAAGCCTGTTTCTGTCTACTTGGTTATAAAAAATGTTCTGCACATGGATGAAGAACCAGACAGGTCTAGAGAGCAGGGGAAATTATTAAAAGACGAGCCAGTCGTTCTCCCTCGCACTCTGTTAAATCTGGAGGGGAACAAGATGAAGAAAGAAAACAAACTCTTGACAAGAGAGGGAAAGATAGCAGAGGGGCCCGGAGAACAAGAGAGCATCCAGCTGTTGGATAATGAGAAACCGAAGCTTGCCTCATTGTCAGGGAGTCCCGAGCCAGCTGCAGCAGGAGCAGGGTGTTTACATCATCCGGGCTGTCCGTGTGAACGGAGCAGACACACTTCCTGCCTGCCTCTGCCCGAAGGTTGGCAGAGACAGCCTTCCAGGGGTTCACTGCAGATTGGTGCCCAGCAGAGAGAGAGGGCTCCAAGAGTGGGGACGAGAGAGGAGGGGAGCGCCACAGGAGGTGACAGCATGAGCGAGGAGTCTGCAAGAGAGCTCGTCTCCAGTTGGGCAGAGCCAGGAACAGCTGGCCCAGCAAACCCGTGCGTGTGAGCCCCACTCTGGCCAAGGGCGTTTTGTGGCTTCTCCATTTATTTTGAAGAAACTGACAATATGACATCTGATTCCGTTTATATGAAACTGTAGAATAGGCAAAAAGGAATCTGAGAAACAGCAGAAAAGTGTTTGCCTCGGGCCAACATTGGTGGGGAGGTGACTGCAGAGAGAGAGGCCGGGGTTGAGGGCGGCATTCTCTGTTTAACCGAGGCAGTGCTTACATGGCTGCATACGTTTGTTAAAACTCACTGAACAGCACACTTCCGTGAGTGTCCTTCGTGGTATTTAAACTATATCTGAATGCTGTCAATCTTATAAAAAATGACACACAAGGAGCCCTCTGACCAAGCTGTTAATGGTTTGGCAAAAATAAGGTTTATTGGAGCCAAGAATAGGGGCACATGCCCTAGCACTTGGGAGGCTGAGGCAGGAAAGTAGCTAGTTTGAGAGCAGCCTGAGTTCAAGACCACCCTCAACTGTAAGTTGAGACTGACTCAAAATAACAAAGTTTACCGGTAGAAGGGGGATTGGACTTGTTCATTGCAGCCCGCAAAATAGACTAGAACAATACATACACACTGTAGGAAGCTGATTTCGACACAACACATTTATTTATGAGCAGTCTTGCTCTGCTCTGCTCCGTGCTGAGTCTATTTTGAAACTGCAATCTGAGTCACTTTTCCTGCTGTCTTGGGAATTCCTCAAAGGTGTAGCCCTCAGCCTGTTAGAAGCAGAAATTCTGGTTCCGGGTGTGCCCCATGGAGAATGATAAAATCTCACACTGTTGGAGAGGAACGTGATCTCACTCTGGGAGGGTCCTTTATCACTCAGGGACAAAGGTTGAAGGTGGACGGTTTTACCTCTCTGGAAAAGTAAGTGGGGCATATCCAGTATCAGTTAGGGTGCTGTAGGTTAGAAGTTATGGGAATTCTAATCAAAAGGGCCTACAAAATAAAGGGGCTTCATCAAACCTTTTAACTAGAAGTGCAGAGAGAAAGCAGGTTTAACTTTGAGGCTCCTCTGGGAGGCTTGGCCCTTAGGCTCTGCTCCACGGAAGGAGGGTGATTAATCCAGGCCCTCATCCACGTTTGCCACGCCACACACAAAGGTGACACTTCCTCCACATGCACCGCAAAAGGCTTGCAGGGTTCTGTCTGATGGGACCGGCTCCAGCCACATATCTCATCCTAAGCCAGTGGATAGAATTATCAGACTCACATTAACAAGGCCCAGGTGGGCAGGGCCAGGCCACAGATCAAATGTGCTCATCCTGTCCAGGGAGAGGAAGGTGGGGTGAGCGTTTGCCTAGAGGGAGGAGCATTCAGGGTCACACTGCTGTCCCTCATCCATGCAACCCATATTCCCTCTAGAAGGGAATTTCTTCCTCTAATAGGAATATTTCTTATTATTTCAAAGCTGTTTACCGAAGATGTTTACATGGAAATCACATAAGTATTTACTCTTGAGATTTAAATAAAATTACCTACCCCAATGACCTGTGACTCTTTCAGAATTAATTTGCTCTGCTATGTGGCACAGAACAACGGAGCCCCAATTCCTAGGGCTTTTAAGGATATGTGTTTTGCGAGTGTGAAATTTGCCCATAAGAATGAGTATCTTGCGGGCATGGTAGGACACGCCTGTGACCCCAGCACTCAGGAGGTTAAGACAACAGGACCATCACAACTCAGAGGCCAGCCTGGGCTGCACAGCTAGACTCTGTCACAAGGGAAGAAAAGGAACAGCTTGCTAGAGTGCTAAGGTAAAAGCATAGTGCTGGGTAATAAAGTTAACCCAGTATAAAACTGAGGCTTAAGGGATAAACAGATTCATTGGTGATAATGCTAGTTGAAGCACTTGCATTCAAATGCAAGTCTTTTTATTCCTACTCCAGTTCTCTCCTCAGAAAGCACATACTAACTACCCCTGTGGCAAAATTAAAGAAAGCCCATCTGATGCCAGCAGATGGTGTAAGGTTAATTTTATGTGTCAACTTGGTTGGGCCATGGCAACTTGACTTAAAGCAAAAGCCAAGAATTGGGAGAATATAAATTCCATCAATTTATTGATTAAAACAAATCATATGATCAGCCCAGGAGAAAGGAATTGACCAAGAGCCTGAATACCGGAAGGCCCTGTTTACTTAGGACCATGACTTTGTTGCATCAACACCACAGCCCAATGAGCTCTTATGTAAGCGTGTCCTCAGCTCTGTCACCACAGAACGGAAACGGAGGTCCCTTGACTTACAAACCACGACATATGGTGGCCAGTGGGAACCCAGTATGATGAGATGGATTTCCTCTTGGGCTCACAGACGGTCTCGGGAAATGCTCATGACATTTGCTCTATTTTCTCATTAGCCCTCAATAACTTCCAGCCTCTTATCATTTTGCTCTCCTTGCCTGCATTAATCTGGTGACTCTTATTACATGATTGATTATAACCAGATCCTCACTAAAAATAGGAAATGAAGGATTAAAATAATTAACCTGATGCTTTAGACAAGCCATTTCCTATGTTGAGTATTAATGCCTTCATTGCATCACTCCAGTGATCAGGTGGAATCTGGAGCATTGGATAGTTTACCCTGAGACACCTTCACTCTCCTGGCTTCAGGGCCTGGGCCAACTTGCCTGGTGTTTTCAGTGGAGCCCACACACTTTTCGATTTCTAGGTAGACGGAGCACTTTGAGCAACTGTAAAGATTGTCAGGAGTCCTTGAGAAGAACATCCAGGAGCTGCTAATGGCCACACTCGCGTAAGACAGAAGGGCTGGGGAGTGCACAGTGTGGAAGAGTCCAGGCCAGGCTGTGGGATTGCTGGGGGCCTAGACCCTCTGGGCATTTTGGGGGGCAGAGCAAAAAACATGTGCTCAACCAGAGTCTCCCCCAGGACTCTAAGCCAACCACTGCTTCAGACATGGCTACTTGGCTAGACCTCTGGGAGTGCAGAAAGAAAAGCTAAGCCTTGAGAAATACAGTAAAGTAGTACCCCATTGGATTAGTCAGCTTTCCATCACTGAGACACAATGCCCAACACCCGCAACTTAAAAGAGAAGTTTATTTTGACTCACGGTTTCAGTGGATTCAGTCCATGGTTGACTGGCTCCAAGGCAGAAACAGTATGGCAGAGGGGCCTGGCAAGGAAAGCTGCTCACCACATGGCAGCCAGAAAGTAGAAAGAGAGGGGAGGAGCTTGGACAGGACTATATCCTTCCAAGTCACAGCCTCAGTGAACCGCCTCTTCTCATCATGCCGAGCCTCTAAATAGCAGTGAGCTATGAACCCATCAATAGACTATTCCATTAGTCAATAGAGTGCCCAATGATCTAATCACCTTCCCAAGGGCCCATCTCTGAACATGAGACCTTGGGGGGATGTTTTAGATCAAAACCATACCATCCATTATCCACGGTGTTACACTCCGAGACTCTCAGTGTGCCTAGAACCAGGGATAGCACCAAACCTGACCCTTTCTGATGCCAGAGGTTGCACATTTTATGTTCATGTCTTCCAACCACAATTGCAATGCCTTTTGTATCTTAACCACAGTTATCATGCTCTGTGGCTGTAACTTTTTCAATTTGAAGTATGAAATCAAAACTAGCATGATTGTCTTTTTCCTTCACAATTTCATGGATAGATATAGAGCTGAGCAAGGTCAGCATGAAGGTTTTTTTTATTGAGCTTTCACTTTTTCGTTTAAAGGAAGTGCTGTTTGCTTGCACTACGGTGTGTCTGAGTTGCCAGCACCACTAACCTCATGCTTTCGGGCCATTATTAAGTAAAGTGAGGGTTACGTGGACACAAGCACTGTCCATGTCCTAAGCAAGGCAGCTCTCAAGCGAAGAACAGGCAAGTCGTATATACAGAGTGTATACAGTGGACAAAAGGGTAACACCACTTCTGGATGGGGTGGGGCAGAAGAGCTCAATCTCTCGGCATGCTTCATAAACAGCATGCAATTTAAAGCTTATAGATAATTTATTTTTGGAATTTTCCATTTAACATTCATAGTTGACTGTGGAAAAAAAACTGCAGAAGACAAAATCGTGGCTAAGAGGCAACTAGCATACACTTCAAATCCATTCCGTGGCTCCTGTGGAAGGAACGTGAGCCTAGCTCTCTGAGCCAGGTTGAGAAGCAAAGCTCTTCAGGAGAGAGGCACCAACTCCGGGTTAAACATGATTCGTCACATAGGCCCACACATGTGTCCAGCACTCTCACCTGGCTCTGTGGAGAAGAGGAGAGGCTCCAAAGAGAAATCAAGCTGGCCCCTTCCCGAGAAGCTTTCAGTTCAGCATGTGTGGACACTGCACATGGTACCAGGGACACACCTGGCTCCAGGTCACAAGAGGCCCAGCGTGCTGAGAGGTCAAGCTGGGTGAAGCCTGGAAGGTGATACGGAAACAAGGGAGAGCTGGTGCTATGGTCTGAACGTTTGTGTCCCCTAAATTCATGTTGAAACCAAATCTCCGGTGAGATCATATTTCTCATGAGTGGGATCAGTTTCCTTCATGAGGTGTCCCCAGAGAGGTCTTTGCCCCTTCCACCACGTAAGGACACACCCAGAAGGGACCATCCACGGTCACAGAGACGGCCCCTTGCAGGACACTGACCTTCAAGAACCTTGATTTTGAAAGTCCCAGCTTTGAAAATGGCACTGTTTACAGCTACCTAGTTTATGTCACTTTGTTACAGCAGCCTCAATGGGCTCAGATCAAACATTCTTGGCAAACATAGACCTGAAAAGCTGAGAGCCACGCTGTAGGGCTGGAGCAAAGGAGATTAGCATTGTGCCCTACATTTGTCCAGTCCCCCCGCTTCCAGGCCCACCCGGCCCTCCCAGCATCCCTCAGTAGTGAACACTGTTACTGACTTTCCGCTGGTGAAGACTCTGAGACCCAGAGAGGTAAAGTGACCAACCTAGGGTCACATAGCCAGGGCAGGGTGAGACTGTAGCCTGAAACACCACTCAGGCTTCAGATAGCTCCGGGGGAAACGGAGGAGAGGACAGCAGGAATCTTCTCACCCAGAAGGTCCAGAAAGCAGAAGCAGTCTGAATGAGTCCATCCTGAAGCTGAAAGCAGCCCTCGGCCAGCTGCCTGGGAGTGAACAACACCTTTGCCACTCACCTGGAAGCATCTGGTCATTCCATTCCCCAGGAAGCAGCACCTGGTCACCTGAGCACCGGGCAGAGGAAATACAGACATCACCACACCACACCCCCCAGACATGGCGCTCATGGCGACCAGACAGTCAGTCAGGTGAAGGCTGAGGACCAGCTTTCCTGTGTGCCAGACACTGCACCCAGCACCAAGAAGGAAGCCTCCTTCAATCCCCCAGCAGCCCTCCAAGGTAAACACCAATCCTGGACATTTAATCGTGGTTATCGGGTTGACTGGAGTAAAGAACACCTAGAAGTGATTGAATAACAAGGACACGACCTCTTCAATGGGGAAACACGCTGATGAGCTCATAGCTGAATGGCTATAAGGGGTGGGGCCTAGTTAGAGGGAATGGGTCACAAGAAAGGAGACTTTAAAGGCTGTACATTTTCTCTGGAGCGCATTTCCTCACTCTCTCTTCTTCCTGGACACCATGATGTGAGTGCCTTTCCTTCATCATGCCCTTCTGCCATGATGTTTCTGCCTTGCTAGAGGCCTAAAGCAATGGAGCAGCCAACCATGGACTTAAGTAAGATACCTAGGTAGCATTCCCCTTGGTAGCTGCAACACGGAGCAAGGAACAGGTGGACCTATAGGACATGAGCTCTTTGAAGGCAGGAAATTCCATCTCTTTTGCTCACCAATGTAGCTCAAGCTTCTAGAACACTGTCAGGCATATGGTGGACTTATAATAAATATTTCTTGAACAAAGTAGAGGCAAAAAGCCACCATGAGATACAAATATTTAATTGGCCAAGTAACTTGCTCCTACACCATTGGTTTTTGAGTTACTCAGCTTTCTATCACTGTGACAGAAATACCTGAAGTAATCAACTTATAAAGAAAGTTTATCCTGTGTGTGTATGTTTGAAGTATTTCACTTTGTTTTTTATTTTTACAGGGGCTGCCTTCCTCGCAAGTGCAAGGTCCCAAGTTCAATCCCCGGTACCAATAAAAATATAGATTTTTTTTTACAGGGCCTAAGAATTTGCCTTGAGTCACAGAGAAGACTTTCGACTTGGACTTTTCAGCAATGCTGGAACTGTTAAGATATTGGTAACTCTTAGAGATGAGTAAAATGCATTTTGCATAATGAGATGCACAAGTCCTTTGGAGACTGGGGGAGTTAGGATCTAAAATGTCACCCCAAATTTTGATGTGTTTAGAAGGTGACTGGATCATGTGGCCACTGTACTTGTTAGTGGATTCAACTACTAATGAGTTCAGTAGCTGAATGTGCTGTTATCAGAGGGGCCTGCCTGGAGGTGAGTCACTAGGGGTGTGACCTTTAAGGGTATGTACTTGTCCCAGGATCCTCCCTTCTCTGCTTCCCTGCCATGGGCCAGTCACCTTTTCCTTCACCAAGCCCCTCTGCCATCTTGTTTCTGTCTTGGAGACAGCCAACCATAGACTGAATCCCCTGAAACTGTGAGCCAAAATAAACCCCTTTCCTCCCTTACCTAAGTGCCCAGTAAGGTATTTTGTCCCACATTGAGGAAGTGACTAGGAAAAGGAAGAAAGGTTTATTTGGGCTCAGAGTTGGATGTTTCAGCCCATAGTCAGTTGACTTCTGCTTTGGGGCCTGGGATGAGGCAGCACATCGTGGTGGGAGCACATGGCAGAAGGTTCTCATCTCATCATGGCCAGGAAATGAAAAAGGCAGGAAAGGCTTGGGTCTCAATATCCCTTTAAACAGCTCACTCCAACGGTTTAGCTTCCCTCTATTAGGCTACCTCTCAATGGCTCCGCAGGCTGGCAACCCGATCTTGAGCATACAGACGTTTGGGAGTCACTAATCCAGTTTGTATTAGTCACAGAGGCACAATACCCAACACCCACTACTTGAAAGAGTAGAGGTTTAATTTGGCTCAGTTTCAGAAATTCATTCCATGGTCAGCGGGCTCCAAGGAGAACATCACGGTGGAAGGGCACGGAGAACCAAACTGCTTAGTTCATGGCAGCTGGGAAGCAGAATGGGGGAAAGCGCCAAAGAAGAAAGGGGCCTGCAAATATGCATAGCACCCAATTTCATGCCTCCACTACCTGCCCAGAGACATGCAAAAGTGTGCTTTACTAATTTACTAGCTATTTCTTAATTCAATCGGGTTGGCATATTAGGATTAACGGTTACACCATAGCAGCCTTGCAAATTGAAATTCAGACTTTTTTCCTCTAGGCCTATTAGTAGAGTCTCGCAACAATATAATTTTAAGTATAATGTAATTGGCTATGAGCCCTACTACCCGCCTATTTCACACAGGAAGTAAGGGAGGAAGGTGACATGTTTACTGGTCTTAGAAAGCAGCTGGCCTACGAGGGACCTGGCCCAGCTGGCTGAACCCCATCAACACCCCTCAGCCAGCTTCACAGGCTGGACCTGGCCTCTGCATTTAACCTCCAGCAAGGCGGCCCCTCCTTTCCTGAGGCTGAATGTGGGAGCGTCATTGTGTTAGAGTGTTAGGGATTTCCCAGATCACCCTGTGTCACAGGCCTGAACTTTCCTCGTAAGCATCACAACATTCAAGTACTGCCCAGACTTAGGACAAAGCCCAGGGGCTCTTAGTTCTCTTCAGGGCTCTGCCAAGCAGGCTCACCTGCTCAGATATGTTCCAGCGACCCGAGCATAGACTCACCCTGGAGTAATAAATGCCTTCAGGCGGTGAGAGTGTTTCTCCTATCTTTGTGTTTTATTAGATTTGCACAATCTGTCAAGTGAGTTTGTTTTGCCCTCCAGATAAAGGCGGAGTCAAGGATATTTTTCTGGCTGTGAATTCCTGGCATTTTTTTCAGACTTCTCAGTAAGCAAAGTTAACCCTGCTCATCTTCTCTATACTGCTCAGGAGGGTTTGTGAATAATAGGATCACGGACCGTGATGGTACATAGGGCCCCAGGCACAGCCTAATCCAAGGGTTTTCAAATAATTTAGATAGCAGGACCCTGCCTAGTCCAATATGAGTTACCCTGAAGTCCCTCACCTCATAATGTATGTGGTACAGTACGGTACAGGATAGCTGGAAAGCATAGCATAGTACAGCATAGTTACACTAATCACAGAGTACGATACTATAGCATATCATATTCTATGGCAACAACTGTGGACAAAGTCTCAGGTGGTGGCTGGTCCCCTCTCTTCTTTCCAGCCCTGGGCTCAGGCTTCCCTGGGATATCTGGGCCCAACCAGCACAGTTCTGGGAGCACTGGTCTCGCCCCCTCCTCCACTGCAGTGATCATACACAAAGGACCAGGGAGGCAGAGCACTCACTCAGTACCACAGCCAAGGGCTGGTCATGCTGAGCTGGGCCACACCTCACAACTCAGGCTCCCAGGCTTTCTGGGGTCCACTGCTAGCCCAAGCCTGCTCTCAGCACAGCACTCAGAAGCTCCCGTGCCTGGGACGTGTGCATGGAAAGAATGTGCCTGGCCTGCTCCAGAGAGCCTGGGGCTGGAATCGGGCGAGTGGCTACATGCTGATGATCACAGCTGGCCTCCTGACTAAATGTGTCGCTTAGGACACAAAGCTGAACCCCAGGACCGAGCACCCACTTCCCTGACCTGATTCAGATGTGAAGGCAGAAGGAACAACAAAGCTCTCCCTGGCCTTGACTGCCAGCTCTTAAGGAACCTTCGGGGCCAAAAAGCAAACAAATGCACAAAAACCACAAAACCCAAAACGAACAAGAAAGGGAATGAGCGGGAGGGGTTGTGAGAGAGAGGAACGGGAGAGATGGATATGATCAACATGTGCCATCTGCCTGTATGGAAAGGAAACCCAGTACTTTCTCATGCAGAATACGCCGTTCTGTTTCAGTGTCATTTATGGAAAACGAATCAGAGACAGACCTTGCCAAAATAGTCCAGCCCGAGTAGGCTGGGCCTGGAGGACCAGAGGCACCATGAATGACCACTCACCCGGCCCCAACCCCACCAGCAGCGAGAGCAGCTTCAGCCCAGAGAGCCCACCGCAGGGCAAAGGCACCCAGGAGTCCCTGGCCCGGGGAGGCAGGCTTTGCCCCGCTGCCTCCTGAGAAGGAAAGAAGAGGTCCTGAGAAGCCACACTGGCCGCCAGCTCTGCAGGCTCCCGGAAGAACTGCTCGGACTGCTGCAAACACTACAGAAATGCCGCCCAGCTCTGAGGTCCCTGCCTTAAAGCCTTTTGTGCTCTGCTAACTTGGTTACTTTTCCCCTGAGAAGTGTTGAGCACATCCACTGTGCACAGCTGGAGCCCTGCGTTTGTCCCCTGCCCCAAGTCTGCTCGTCTCAGCCTGGTGCCAGGGACTAAAACGGGAAGCTGCTCCTTGCACTGCCTGTGTCCTGCACCCTTGCCCTCCCTGCGGCTTGCCCCTCCTCCAGCCACCAGCTGCCTCCACTGTCCTCTGGGCCCCACCTTCTCCCTGGGCTCCTCTCCCCTAGCTCAGCCAAGGTCACATGGAGTCTTTGGCTGGAACATGCCAGAAACCCCAAACACTGTGCGCTTTGCAGTGCCGCCTGGAAGAACAAGGCATCCAGTCTCAGGCCGGCTCTGTGCAGGCAAGATGGGAGAAGCCTTATTAGGACATCCAGCCCGAGAGCAAACTCCCATCTGGCCGTCTCCATCTCTGTTAGCTCCACCCTCCTGCGAAGGCCGGTCAACACATCCCTGTGTGTATCCTCTGCCCCTCCAAACTTGGACAGGAAGCCTGGGGTGTGGCTTCTCCCCCAGAACTAACCTCTGCTCTCCTCACACCTTGCTTTGCTCTGTTTGCCACTTGTGCTGAAATACAAACTCTCTGAGTGAGGAATGCATCGTCTCCATTTGGGTCGCATGTGCGTCTCACGTGCAGTGGGAATAAATATTTAGGGAATGAACTTCTTACACACTAAGATACTGCTCTGGCCTGTATTATCTCATCCCATGTCCCATGCTGCTTTTTCCCAGCCATTTCTACAGACACAGCCGTTTGCATTCATGAAGGGAGGGAGAAAGCCCTCTTGGCCTTTCCCTAGCTACTCTACGTGGCAGTTACAGTCGCCCACAGCCTTCCTGGGACAGTGGACTGCTCCGAATCAGCCCTTCACTCATCTTCCAAGCCTGGAGCAGGAGTCTTTCCAAAGTCTACCAGCAGCTGCCCCAACGCCTGGAGCTGCTGGGAAAACACCAGCAAGACAGCCAGGGCCAGTGGAGCCCCTGTTCCAGCCAGACTCGGCCTCCCACCTCGGCCCAGACTCCTCCCACCATCCCCTCCTGCCTACAGAAGCTGCTCCTTTGAGACATCTCACAGCCTCAGCCAAACAAAGGTATGGATGCTCAGCAAAGCTGGACTCGGGGCCTCTCCAGGCACAGCTGTTCCTTAGAGGTCAGGGCCATGGCTTGTGAAATGTTAACCTCTCCTCTGATCTTCCACCTGAGCCTACCCACCCCCAGAACTGGACCTACCTTTTCAAAATACTAATTTATGTTTTCTTATTCCAAAAAACTCCCATAGAAAATATTAGGTTGTGAAGTTATATTTTTCAAAAGCAGCGCATTTAAAGAATCTGCTAGCTTATTTTTTATGGATAAGTTTGTACATTTTGTAAGTTTTCTCTCTCTGGCATACTTTTTATTTTCTCCTTTAGGAGAACAGTCTTCAGCCCATTTTCTTTTTCCGCTGAGGTGGCTCGAGGCTAATCTGGATCGCTTGGTGGGAGGGCATGAAGGGCGCTGGCCCAAGCCCTGAGGCAGGCCCGTGTGGCTTCCACGATGGCACAAAGCAGAGGCCACATGAGTGCCGTGGGTTGGACACACTTCAGGTGGTGCTCGCCAGATGCCACTCCGTGGCCACCTTCGAGGCTTCAGGGGTCCCCGGAGAGCCCTCCCTCCCCTTAGAACCCTCCTCTGCCCTTTATTAGCACCTGCACTTCCATTTGGGGAAGACTGTTCTTGAACACCAAACTCCACTTACAGGTAATAAAACTGAAACTGCAGGAAAGCGTAGGGACTTTACGAACTCTGAAATGTGTTCGAATGCATGTCCAGGGAGCAGCATTCCCGCAGTCTTCATTAGTCAATCCACACCAACCCGGTCCCTGCGGAGGAGTTTTTCCTCCACACTGAAGGTCAATGGGGAAGAGAGGAACTTTGAGGGCACAGAAGAGTCAGGTGGGAGCGGGCACCCAACCAGAGAAGCAAGGATGGAAAACTGAGCTCAAGACACGAAAAACAAAACTCCACACTTTTTCCCATCTGGGTTATTTCTACAGGATGAGCATTCCTAATCTGAGATTTGAAATTCTCCAAAATCTGAAATGTTTTGAGTACTGACATGATATCACATTGGAAATTCCACACCTGGCGTTCTCGGATTGGACACAGCCAGAACTCAGGGGCACTAAAGACCGTGTGAAGTTACCTGAAGGCCCTGTGGAAAGCTGCATACGAAGCATAGATGACTTTGGGTTTATGTTTGAGTTCCCTCCCCAAGTTATCCTATTGTCTCTATGCAAATACTCAAATTTAGGGGAGAAAAATCCTAAATCCGAAATACTTCTGACCCAAGCGTTTCGGTCAAGGGATTCCCAACCTGTACTGCAGAGGGTGTCACCCGGGGATTCTGACTCCAGTTCCGGTCCTATTAACTGTGTGACCTCAGCATGTAGGACTGCAGAGTTAGACCAGAATCCATGGTTATTTGACCATCGTGTGCATTAGAGTTACCTGTGTAGTCAGAAAAGACAAAGATCTGGGCCTGTCCCCAGAAATGTCCATTTAAGTGGCCCAGTTTACAGGCCAGGCAGTGGTTGGGTTTTGTTGCTGTTCGTTGTCTGTTTTTCAGAGCTCCCCAGTAGGCTTTCACCTGCAGCACAGTTGTTTTCAAAGTCCCTTCTTGGTCCTAAGTTCAGACTGTGTAATCTAGGAGCCGACAGCGGTGCACTGGGCCCATTAGCTCTGCCACGGTGGCCCGGCACCTGTGCACCTCTGGATGTCACAGCTGCACACTCTGTCTGCACACAGCCGGGCAGTGCTCACAGGAGCAGATGGTCTCCACAGTCACTGTCACAACCCTGTCATTGTTCCCTCCCCTCCCCTGCAGGGAGGGATTTAACAAGGAAAGGGCAGAGGTGGCTGTCAGGGGTGAATTCTGGATCGATCTTCCCGGAAGGTCATTATTTCCTGCTCAGTACCTGTGAACAGCCGTCAGTTAAGTAAAACACTACATAGAGCATCTATGAGGTTGTTTTCTTTCCTCAGACTGTTGAATTCTTAACCCCGAAAAGCCATTTTTAAATGCAAAAAAAAAGAGAGTTGGCAGAGGGAGGCAAAAGTAAATACAATCATAATTTATCATATTGCCAAATAGCAGAAGCTTCATTTTGATGCACTAATAGCTAATGAAGAGAGCAGGTTGTCTGCATGTGAGGCCGGAAGCAGAATTATCAGCATCAGCATCATCTGCTGATTTTCCTGATCACCTCAGAGCATACGCTGCCGCCTACGTCCTCCTGAGCCAAGAACACACACACACACACACACACACACACACACACGGAAGATTAGCCATCCCTCAGGCCCTGAAAATCCCAAGGGCTTTCTTCAGTTCATGTGAATTTATAAATTCTCATGTTGCCTCACAAAAATGTCCATTTCACAATACCGAGTGTCTGCCTGGAGACATGTGCATCTATTGTTATTTTCCCATCGCTTGGTACAGACCCACTGGCAAACCACCACTTATGACCTCAAACTCCATCTGATTTCCATCAAATGTACTCTCTGCAGCAAAGAGAAAATCCAAGGTGAACTTTTACAAGGTCAGCAAGATAGATCTTTGCAGGTGTCACATTGTGTATATAAAAAAAAATCAGAGAGGTCCAATTTCTACAAAATAGCCAGTTTTTGTACCTGCTGTGACTTTTGTGGAGGAATGGGGATAAGAAGTCAGCTCCTGGGCCATCTCGACATCTCATTAGCTGTAAATGGGAGACGCTGAGCAGTGCAGATGCTTGAAACATACAGAAAAGTCATAGTCCAGGAAAAGTGAGTAAGGACATGGGCTTTCTGCTTACCTGACCATATGGAAAGTGAGTTAATTTTATTCCAATTACATTACAGTCAAATGAGAGACTGTTGTTGCCAATGCGAAAAGCCAGAACCTCAGTCCAGGCACAACAACGCTACTGATTTATTACAAAGCTTCAACACTAAAAAGGGAAAGTAATCTAATTCCGGGAGCAGAGCCATCCTCTAGTTACTGTGGGGCCCCAGACAGCTGCCTGCCCGGTCTAATATAATGAGCATCACAGCCTGCTTGACATTTCCGTTGTTAGGGACCTTCCTCTGTGCTCGATGCTGTGGCTCCTGGAATCCGAAGACCTTCCCTGAGACCCCCTGGACGGACTCTGCCTGGGATCAAATACTAACTACTATACAAGGCGCTGGTTCTAGAAAACTCAACCCTCAACTGAATTGAAGCTCTTCCTGTAATTTCTGCCCAGGGGTCTGCTCCAGTGTCAGAGAATAAACATAGTTTCCTGTCCCCGAGATGGCCTTCAAGTGTTAGGGGACAGCTACCCAGTCTCCTTGAAGCCTTCTCTTCTCAGATGCCCTACCCTGAGTTTCTTCCGCCCATTCTCAATGATGCAGTTGTTAGGTGCACCACCTCTCTGTGGAGCTGGTGGTTAATACAGGAAGCAAATGCTGGGCCCAATCCTCCAAAAGTGGTTTGTCCCCCGAGGATGGCAGAGCATCTTGCCGTGGCTTGGGTGTGGTTTGTCCCCACAGGTTCATACTCCGGAAGGCTTGCTGGTCCATGTGGTGGTGAGAGGCAGCTAGAAACTTCAAGGGTCATGACTGCTCCAGTGAAGGACTTACCTGCATCTCACAAAAGTGGATTCGATTGCTCAAGAGAACAAAACAACATTATTATAAAAGGGTGAACCTGGTCCTTCTCCACTGTCTTGGTTTCTCTCCACCGTTTGCGATTCACGAAGGGGCCCTTGCCAGATGCTGTGCTGCGCCTTTTGTACTTTCCAGCCACCAGAATTGTGAACCAAATAAGCGCCTTCTCTTTATTCATTTCCCAACATCAGTTACTCTGTTATAACATAACAACGTAAGACAGACCAAGACAAGACTGCTACTACTATCGAGGACTTACTTGATTTATCTTTCTCAATGCCGTCAAGGGCCTCTTTATGGTTTGGGACAACTATGCAGTGAGATTACAGAGAACTTACAAGGAACTAGAGCTTCCTGAGGCTTCATCACATCAATTCCTACAAAACCAGATCTCTGTCAACCTAAACTACCTACATACACGTACAGACACAAGTACACACATGCAAATTAATCTCAATTATGTTTCCTCTGTTGTTACAGTCTGTCAAGGTCCTATGACTCTCCTGCCTCCGTTTAGGACATGAGTGATCCCTCAGGGCTTTGTGTCATCTGTAAAGTGATAGTGCCAGAGATACCTTTGATCCTGATCCTAGGTGACCGTAAGTAAGGAACCGACGCATACTGTCAGAGGTACCTTCCCCGTGGACATAAATTTCTTCTGAGCACAGGGATCTGCAGCCAGATAAGAGTCCACCTGCTGACTCTTACCTGGTTCTGTTTCCCTATCTTATTCTCAGAGATAGAAGAGATGACTCTCAGATCTGCAGTGGAATTCAAAGGATGCAAAAATTCCTGCCCTTTTTAGCCTTTTTCTCCCCCAGTTTGGCTTAATTTTTCTCCTGGATCTGTTGCTTTTCTAACTGAAGGAGAGATAAGACTTCTCCACTGGGACTGGAGCACGGAAGCCGACCTGCCAGCTGTCACCCTGCCACCACCCAAACAGGCCACCCTCCTGAATCTCCCCTGGAAAACAGTCACAGGCCTTCCCCACATCACCGGCTGGGCTGCCAGGCCGCTTTTTGTTATTGTGACAAACACTGGAGATAAACAGAGGAGGGCAGTTTCTTTTTCTCAGGGTTTCAGGGCTTTCTGTCCCTCCTCAGCCAGCTCCTTTGCTCTACTGCCCATGGGGAGACAGGGGAGTCTGTAGGAAGAGTGTGGCAGAGGACTCGCTCACTCCGTGGCATGCAGACCACACAGGGAGAGTTAAAGAGCCCAGAAGAAGGGGCTGGGGACCAGACATGGTCCCCAAGGCCACACCCCTGTAACCCACCCCCTTTACTACATCCCAGCTCTTATTTCCATTCCCTCCGGATGATGCCACCAAGTCATGATCTCATCAATGGATCAATTCACTGACAAAGTTAGAGCCTTTGTGATCCAATCACCTTCTAAGAACCTCTTCTCTGAAAACGTGAGACTTTGGGCACAGGGTAGACCTAAGCCACAACGCGGGCCCGGTTATGTTTTGCATCTCTTTTTGTGCTGGGAGCCCCCTTCCAATTCTTCCATTTTTAAATGTAGGCTTGTTTGGAAGATCACTATGCGGCCTCACTGCTTCTTTTGCTATGTTGCTCCCATTGGGCTTATGAAACTCAGTGAGAGTTTCTGGTCAATACCTCCCGAGATCTAGGCAGGATGGGCCCAGCTCCAGGCCTATGGGTAGTGAAGAATTAACCTTCCCAAAGAGAAGTGCAGCCTTTGCCTCTGGCTGCTGAGCTGTGATCCCTTGGTCCCTGGAATGTCTGGCCTAACAAGGGGCTTTCTGTCCATGGGCTTTAGCCACTGTGTAGCCTAACAGTATTATGAAGGGAACTTTGGGATACACCACTACAGGTTCAGACTCTGGAGGATTAGCCCACACCGCTAAAGGAGGCTGGAAACTAAAAGCCAACCATCCGGGCAGCGTGTGATAGAGCCCCAGTAAAACTGGGGACACCAAGCTTCAAGCAAGCTTTCCTGAGCGACAATACCCCTTGTGCACAGGAGAAAGTAACGCACTAGGAGAAAATAACCCTCCAGAAACCGCACTGGGATCCTCCCAGACTTTGCCCCATGTGTCTCTTCCTTTGATTGATTGATTTTATTTTGTAAATTTTCACTGTACCAAAAAAAAAAAAAAATCAGTCCGAATAGCACTGGGGCGAGCAGGCACTGACTGGCAGTACTGGAGCCCGAACTCAGAACCTTCCCATTGAGCTGTATCCCCAGCCCATTTTATTAGTATTAGTAGCTCAAGATGGGGTCTAATTAAATCACTAAGTTACCCAGGCTGGGCTCAAACTTACAATCCTCCTGTCTCAGCCTCCCAGAGTGCTGGGATTCCAAGTGTGTACCACCAAGCCTGGCTTCTCCTCACTGTCAAACCTGACCAGCCCTCTGGAATGTTATTCTTAGGAGCAAGGGTGCTTTTGAAAGCTCTTATTTCAGCATCTCTCCCCACTAGCTCCATTTTCAACCCTCGCTTGCTTTTCTGTGTAGAGTGGGCACCAACAGCTTGGCCAGCTATGGGCAGGTGAGGTGGAAGCAGGTCTGCATGTGCAGTTGGTGCCAGGGCCATCGCCTGGAGAGGGATTCCCCTCCCACCACACCACACTTGTGGAGCTCCTCACTCTGGGGCTGCCCCGCCAGACAAGGGAAGGTCCAGGCTGTGCAGACTGGCAGGGATGCAGGCCCCTGGGGCTGAGACCTTGGCAGGCAGAGGCCCCTGGGATCTTGAGCTCAAGGCCGCTTCTGTGAGACCATGAGCTCATGGAGGTCAGTCTTGAGCGGGGGATCAGGGAAAGGCGGGGAGGACTGGTTTCTCCTGCCTCCCTTCTGGTCTGGCCAGCCTGATGCACCCCTCCCACTGAGGCTTCCGGGCATGGAAGGCGTAGGGTGGCATCCTGCGTGTGGCCAGATCATTGCATCCAAACTGCAGGTCGAGGGGAAACAGACACCTCTTTGGGGGCTCCATTAGAGCCCCGAGGAGGGATGTGATTGCTTATTATGACTGAATCCAAGCTTCTCAAAGACTCGCCTCTGGCTTTCACCAATAATTCTCCAGAAAATTACTCACTAGCTGTTTTACGTGTGGCCTCAATTGCTTGATTTTCATCTTGGAAGTGGAGATGACACCTCTTCCCTGAGTCTGGGCCGGCTGGTGACCGTTTCTGCCAATGGCGGAGTAGGACTGGGGCGGCCTCAGGGGAGAGACTGAAAGGCAGGCTGTGGGCAGCACCTCCCCAGCACTCCCACGCTGCTCTCCAGGTTGACTGTCCAAGCTCAGCCTTCCTGTTGTCCCTGCCCCTGCCAGGCACGTTGTAGCCACTCGTGTGCATGAGCAAGCCACCTGGAACAGTATCTTCCTGGCCCCTTGAGCTGAGGGCAAGCCAGTCTGAGCTCCCACTGATCAGCCAGCATCACAAGAGCGCTGTGTCTGGCCACTGGCACTGGAGTGAATTTACACGCACCATCAGTACCTGGGCTTTGTCTCGGCATCTGTCCTTCAATTAGTATTCCTACAGAAGGCTTTAGCAGTTAAATAAATGTTAAAAGGAGGGAGGGCTCCCAAGGAGTGGGGGATATGCAGCTCCAGGCTGCATGAAGCCCAGGTTCAAGGCAGCTTCTCTGGATTTGTTGTGGATATGTTTTCATGAGAATATTCATTTCTCCAGTCTTCGTACAGCTTCCCTGGCCTGGAAAATCCCCAGAGCCAGAGTAAGAAGAGGGTTGTGGTGGCAGATTCTTCTGCTTGTGGTTGTTTCTTGGAGCTGCCAGGAGATGAAAGAGATGGCATGGGTTTCCTGCTGCTACTAACTGGGTCTCAGCCCATAGTGTTTACAAAGGCATGGAGTGGAAGGAGAAGGGGAAGCAGCAATAGGAGGAAGTCCACACAGCAACCTGGGGATTCACCTCTGAGTTCCTTTACAGGAAGGGATGAAAACATCACCACTGATTGATGGCTTTTTCTAATACAAACGAGAATGTGTGCAATGTCAGAGCTGATGGTGGCAGTCAGCACACATCGTGCAGTTAGAGCTGCTTCTACATGCCATATACAGCTCTGAGGAGGCTCAGGAGGGCATGCGAAGCTGTGCAATCTCACTCCGCATCTCTCCAGATTGGGGGTTCCACGCAAGGCAGTTCATGTGACCAACTCTGCCACATTTGCTTTAGAGTTGAGTGAAGTGAGTTGCTCAAGACCACACAGTTGTGGGATAGCTGTCCCGGGGCTGGGGATTCACATTCTCTGATGGCAATCAATAGACAGAGATTCTAGCTCAGTAACAGGAAAGGGAATCAGTGAAAGAATTCGTGAAAAGGCATGGAGTTTGAGAACCAGGCTTATAGAGCACAGCACGGGGCCGGCACTTTCTTGGGTTTAGAACTGGGCGGCAGTCTTATCGGTGTACCACCACTCGGCTGAGTGAGCTCCAGGGCTCTCTGCCTCCTCAGCACGCCGCTCTTAGTTTTCCCCACACAACGAGGGACTGTGATTCAAATCCCAGAAAGGATTCTAGATTATGAGGGTTCAACTTGTGCAGCTTGTGGCAAATGAATATCCTTTAACTGGAGAAACTCATGGTGCTGTGAATAAAAATCTCATCTCATAGGAGAGGAATAATTCCACGCTCCCTCCCCAAGCTGGGATGCTACTAACAGGAAGGTGGAACAGGTGCTGGACAGCACGAAAGCAGCAAAACCTTCCCAATCGGCCCTAACCAACACCCTGTCCAGAGTCCTCTCACGGTAGCTCCAGAGGGGATGCAATGACTTGGATCTGGCTTATCCTCCAAAAGCTCAGACCTTAGGGGGAACTTTAAGAGCTGGGAGCTAGTGGGACGCCCACAGATCTGAGGGGGAGCTGCCCTCGGGAGGATTTATGACAGTTCTCACTGTAATAAATGTGGCTGGGCCTTGTGAGAGGCCTGCTGTGAACAGAAACGGGAGCTTCCCTCTCTCTGGCTTCCTGTCTCACCATGGGCCACTCCCTCTCCCGTGGGCCCCTCATGGTGATTCCATCCACCATGACAGCTTCACCAGAGCCACGTAGAAGCCAGTATCGTGCTCTTAAACCCCCAGGACTGGGAGCTAAATAACCGCTTTTCAGTTTCAGGTATTTCATTAAAGTGATGGAAAGGGAACTTAAACAATGACTTTGTATTCTTACACGGCGTGTGTGGCAGTATTACCCCCACTCCTCGGTGAGAGATGCTTCTACCAAGAGGGAAGAGGCAGAGGGAACAAGGGACAGGCAGGGCCTTCGGCTCGGAGCCAAGGGTGGACACAGCTGGGAAGAAACCTTCCAACCCAGAGCAGATCGGAATTTCTTATTATTTATTACCTCTGGGCAAGTATTTATAAGGCATTTTTTTGTTTCCGCCAGAGGCTTGATAAATGCAATAAATGTGGGGCAATTGTTGATTTAATGTCACAGTATGGGATGGTGATGTAATCTATACAGTAAACAAGAGTAGCCATCAAGTTATAAATAATCTTTTTATTGCAATCTTGAATAGGTCTGATGCCAGATGTATAGTAAACACACTTCATGGAAATTCTTTTCCTTTGAAAAGATGAGTAAATGATCTATAATATAAAGTTACATATGTGCTGCGCATGTGGGCTTTATTTTGGGCTTTTCGCATGATTTGTTTAACTCTTTTTAGTTGCCAAAACGGAATAGTCCCAGTTAAGCATTCTCTGGTTTTGTGCACCTAAATCACAGTAAAGAAAATCTGAGTCATTTCTTTATATCAAGTTCTAAGTCCAGCCTACTGTTTTAAAGTTAAATTTCATAGTTACTGAACAAAGTATGTCACCCCAAAAGGTGCAATGTCTTCTCCTCAATCCATGATTTTGAAGAGATCTAGAATTTTCTCTCACTTGGCCTATATTTTTAGGGGATGCCTTCATTCAGAATTTTTCCTACACTTTGCTTCATGCTGTTTTCCAGAAAAGCTAAGACCCAGACAATCCCTCCAGCTTTGAGGCCCTGCTCTGTCCTCTTCCTTTGCCTTCTGCCTCAGATCCCAGGCTGGAAGTAGCAGGCTTACAGTGCTCACCTGGCTGCTGTCTCCTAAGCCCACACTCCTCAGGGCACACCTGCCTTCCGCAGGCAGCCACCTCTTCCTCTTGAGGCCACAGGAGACATGCCTTGTTTCTTCATACCCAAAGTAAAGAGAGACAGTGCTTAGCACTTCTGATCAGAATTGCCTTCTCAACAGTGAGGGTAGACTAGTCTTGGCTTTGCTCTTTACAGAACTGTTGAATTCTGTTTTTGCCAATTATGAAGGTTCTGCCAGTAGGTGAGTGAGTAACATTTCCATGGCTGTCAGGCCCATGTCTATCCTGGTCTGGACCTGGACTGACAAGTCTTCACTCTGTAGAACCCTTTGTCCAGGGGAACAGCTAGAATTTCTGGACCTTCAGAAATTTCCCCATGTCGCAATAGTATTTTACCTCTTTATCAAATTCCAGTGTTATCCTGTGACCTTGGATGCAATTAAACTGGGATTATAGTTATCTCTGTTATTCCAGACAAACTGGCAGGAATCCACTGGGCGAATTCAAGACGGGAAGCAGCCATCTCTGTGGAACTTTATCCCAACAGCACTGTTTTTCCCAGGCATGAAGTAGAGTTTGTGCAGTTAGACAGGAGAAGCAGCCCAGCTTGGCTGTGTTTCAGACTGAAGAGTGAATGTTACGGGGGTAAGGGGTGGGCCAGGGGTGCAGAGGCAAGGGGAGCTGAGCTACTTCCTGAGCGCCTGGACTGACAGGGCCTCAGTGTCCCTGCAGTTCATCACGGACCTGCTGCTGCTCAGCAGAGCAGGCTGCTCCCTGGGGAACATGGGTGCCAGCCCAGCAGATGCTGCCCTGGCCTCACCCAGAGGCCTGGGAGGCAGCTCCAGCCCACTGTCTGGCTGCAGACAGTGCCACGGCTCTCTGTTGGCACGAGGTAGGAGGCTCACAACACAACTGGGGCTTGGAATCCAGAGCTTGTTTTCCACTCCTCTCCGCCAGGGCCCCCCATCATAACCCCGGACACCCCTCCCAGGCCGCCTGTCCTGTCTGGCAGAGCTGGCCGTTTTCATGGGCTCCAGCCCAGCCATGTGGGCCAGTGGGGAGGTCACTGAGCCTCTCCTGTCCCTGGCAGCTGAGCTGCCTCCCAGATGGGACCTTCCACCCCAGTGGCTTCTTATAGCCCTGTCCTTTCTTCAGGTGCAGGCTGCAGAGGTGTTGGAGGGCAGCAGCTTGCTGAACCCTGAAGAGTGGCCTTCCCACCTTCATCCTGCCTATCCTAGGGTAGGCTGGGAACCGGCAGAGGAAAAGGCAAAGCGGAAGACCCAGTTTCCTAAATGGAAACTCAGATATTTTATACTTGATTTTTAAAAACCCTTCTGGAAAAGTCTCTCTTGGATGGTAAAGTTTGTAGATGTCCAGTACCTCCTCTTTTGGTCCATTTTCAAGCAACACCTTTAAATCTTGCTGTTAGGTACCGAAGAGGTAGGAGGAACATTAAACCCAGAAGTTGAAAGAGAGCAGGAGCCAGATGCTTTCCCTCTGGGCAGTGTCTCCATGGGTTCATATGAGATATGGGGGCCAGGTACAAACACAGGGCCGATTCGCAGGGTGGCAGGTTCTGGATCCCTAACAAGCTCCCAGCTGACACTGAGGCAGCTGGTCCTCGGACCACACTTTGGGCAGCAATGGCCTAATGCATAACATAGACTATTTCACCAGCCACAAATGTCCTATCAGGTATATTAATATTTATTCATTGGCTCATTTATGCTTCCAGCCAATATTTATTGAGTGTGCACCGTGCGACTTCCATGCTAAGCACCAGGATGTGGATGGCCCAACTGTAGGTCTCAAGATGCCCAGCCTTCTCCGGCGAGCACTTCAGCAAATTTACCCTGAGCGCTGAAGTGTCTGAAGGGTTCCACTTTGAGTAAGGCAGACCCAGAGCAAGTGTTCCTGTCACATAACGGAGTGGGGTGAGCTGATGCCTCAGCGGACGTCCCGGAGGCAGCGTCTCAATCAGAGGGTGCCAGAGAGGGCCCTGCGCACCACACAGCTGAGCTCAACACAGGATGGGACGCTGTGGTGGAAGGAGAGAAATTGCTAAAAGAAAGGGGGCAGAAAGGGAAGGATGAAAGGAAAGAAGAGAGGGAGGAGGCTGGAGATGAAAACCAAGACCGCGCCCCATCCTGAGGACGCTGCCCCACTTTTTTTCCTTTTTTTTTTTGGTACCGGGGATTGAACTGGGATCCTTGCGCTTGCGCAGCAGGCAGTGAAACCACTGAGCTAAATCCCCGGCCCCGGCCCACTTTTAATTATATGACATTTAATTTTCCTTTTAGGACCATACAAATAATGTGGATTTAGTATAAAATAACTGAAATGATGAGAGAAAATAAGAGTTGGCAGCCCTCAAAATCCCACGCACCAAGGCGCAGTAGCAGTTTTGAGCATATTACTCAACACTTTCTACAATATAGAAAAATGTCTACATGTACATATCATAGAGCTAAATAGAATTATGGTCTACACACTAAATAAAACTTCCTTTATTCACTGAAGAATAGATTGTGGATTTTTCATGTGTTAATTCTTTTGATTCTATTTAGTTTATGTTGCTATAATAAAATACCTGAGCTTGGCAATTTATGAAGAACAGAAATTTATTCCTCACAGTTCGGAAGGCTGGAAAGTCCACATCAGAAGGGTAGCAGGTTTAGTTTGGGGTAAGGGCCAGGTCTCCACATCAAAGAAGGCACCTTGAACTCTGTGCCCTGGGGTGGCCAAAGGTTCTGGCAGCAGAGGGACTCCCTAGTACCTTCCAGCCCTTACTAAGGAACTGATCATCCACTAAAGGAGTGATGGCGAACCTTTTAGAGACGAGTGCCCAAACTGCAACCCCAAATGCACTCACCACAAAGCGCCAACACTGTAATGACCCCCGAATCCTGAGGTTTTAGTTTAGGAAAGACAACACATACATTAACGTCGTCTGTCACAACAGAAAAGCAACACGCATGCCATAGGTTCCCACCACTGTCCTGCGAGGCTCTACCGCCTCACACCGTCCCTCTCAGCCCTGCCACACTGGCGATGAAGCCTCAGCACCCGAGTTCTGGGAAACATTCGGAGCATAACAACCTCCGTATCTTTCAGTGTTTTGCCTTGTGTTTCTTTGTACAGCTTACCGTAATTTATGTCACCAATTTCATATTGGGGGCTAGTAGAACAGCTTCCTTTTTTTACTAAAATAAAAAATGTAATAACAAAACTTTGCACATATATCTTTGCATTTTTGTTTCCCATGAAATAAATTTAAAGAGAAATTACTAGGTGGAAAGGAAGTGATCCCAAATTTTTCCATCTTGCCCAAGACAAAGTTGTGCCAATTTCAACTCTGACAAAATGTAACATGGCACAACTTTTACTATGTTTGTAACCTTTGCTAATATAATAGGATTTTATTATTGTTGTAACTTGTATTTCTCATATTTCAGTGATGTTGAGAAATGTATTATTAGCCATTTTACGTCTTTCTTTTGCCTGTTTGTATCTCCTTGTTTATCTTCCTCTTAGGTTTTCTTGTCTTACTCATTTACACAAGCTTTTAATAGGCACTGTCTGTTCATCCTTTTAAATTGTTATGTGTGTTGTAAATACTCTTTCCAAGTTGGAGGAAGCTTTATAACTGATTTTAAAACAGAGACTTTGAAGTCCAGCTCCTGTACCTATACTGTAATATCATTCTGAGAACTGAATTAAAGTGAAGCACGTAAAATTCTTCCTACAGAGGCTGGACTTAGCAAGTGCTTTCAAAGGTCATTTTTAGTAAGTATCAATTTCCTTACGGCATCTTCCAGGACATGTGTGTGTTTAGTGAAACAGCTGTCTCAATACTTCGTCCTTTTATGGCCGGGCTAAGAAAGGTCCTATCTGTCCAATCCTTAGAGCCGAGTCCCCACCGCCTGCTGCCTGCTGCCTGCTCTGCTCTCCTCATCTTTGCTCAGTGCATCCTTCTCCCCTCAGTCCTCAGCTCCCTGCCAGGGCCCTTGGTGACCCCGCTGTGTCTCGTCCCGGTCACCACCCCTGCTCTCCCACCTGTGACCTGGCCCCAGCTCCCCCATCTGTACAGAACCCACCCCAGCGGCCTCCTCCTTTTCTTCTTCTTTTTATCAAAACTCCTCACAGGGTTGCTCTGAGTCCCTTCTCTCTCCCAGGCCCTCTGCCTATTAACACACCGCTCACCCTCGTGGAACTCGGGCTTGTCAGCAGCATCCAGTGGGGTCCACGTCCCCTGCATAAGCCATTTGCTCCTTCACACCCGGGACTCTGCCACCCAAGTCACCCTCCTGTCTCCCTTCCTGGGTTTTTCCCAGTCTTTGCTGCATCTTGTGTCCCTCCTACCTGCTGGGTAGTGAGGTGTCCCCAGCTTCATTCTTCATCCATCTACACCTGCATTCCGGGGCATCTTATTCACTCCTCTGATCTCAAATACCTAAATTTATATCTCTAGCCCCAGTTCCTTCCTGAAATTCAGATCTACGTATTCAGCATCTGATTAACATCTCCACTTGGGTTACTTGCAAGAATTGCTGATTTAATGTGCCCTAGGGCAGGGTCACCATGTACTGCTGTCCAACTTGTGCCCTGCCTAACGTTAGCCAGGCAAGAAGGAGGGCTGCAATCCAGCCCAGTTAGGTCAGCCGGACCATGAGCCCTGGGGCTGGGCTTCATCCACACTGTGACACGCTACTTTTTCTATAGGAAGGGTCTTTTCTCCCTTTTGCAAAGGTAGTCCTGGCAAAATAAACCTTCTGAATTTTTCCTACCCTCAACACACTAGTCGGTATATGCCACTGTTCCATCGAGGAGGGCAGGAGGGGAAGGGGAAGGGAAGGAAAGGAGAGAGGGAGGGAGAGAAAGGGAAGGTGGGAGAAACCCTGGCTGCTCCATCTCTGTCTTATGCCATGTAACTCCTAGCGCATTTTGAATTCAGCCCTTGCACCCGTTCCGCCACATGATGGTCCGTGTGCCTCTTGTCCACAGAGCCTCCCAGTTCCTCTCCTGACCTCCGCCCCCTCCGCCTCTTCCTCTGCACCCACAGATGCTTCCTAAGACCCAAGCGTCTCCCCACTCACCAGGCCACACCCTCCAAGGGCCCCAAATTGACCAGAACCAAACTCAAGCCCTTTCTCAGATTGCAGCTTTTCCGGTTCAATTTTCGACTGCTGTGGCCCAGACACGCTGAACGCCAGCCACACTGACTTCCTTTCTGCCTCAGATTCGCCAAGCTCCCTGATGTCTCTGGACTTTGCACTGGCCACACCCTCTCCCAAATCTTCACACTGCCACCTCCTTTTCAATATTCAAGTTTGATGTGCTTGACAATTTCTCAAAAAATCCCTCCTTGACTCACTGGTCGAGACTATCATTTTCTTTCTCATTCCATCACATCGTCTTCCTTGGCCCCATCTCCTTAACGACCGACCCATCTACCTCTTTGCTCCAGCCCAGCATCTGCCCCTCCACTGCCTGAGCTTGGAGAGCCCAGATCTCTGTGCCCTGTCCCGCCCGGTCCCTCCAGCACCTGCAGCAGCGCCTGGTAAACATCAGGTGCTCGGTGAGTGGACAGAGTGGTACAGCTTGAGAAGAACACAGGCAGACAGAGGAGAGGTGAGAAGAGCAGGAATGAGGAGAAGGAGACAGGAAAGAGGCTGGAAAGTACACACACAAACCAGGTTGCGAGGAGACACGGCCCAAATGCAGCGGCACTGACTGAGAGCAAACTCTGCAGATGAGGTGAGGCTGCACCCATGTGTCCACAGCAGCCCACACCAGTGTTGGTCTGCCCAAGCCCTGTCTTCCCCAGTGGCTAGGCCAGGGGCTCCCAGCCCCACTCTGAAGGACTCAGCCTTGTGGTCGTGGGATGTGGAGAGCTGCATCAGCTGAGGGCTGCAGGTTCTTAATTCTCCTTCAGTCCAGGCGAGGGCTGAGCACCAGCTCAGTGGAGCCAGCACAAAGCAAGTGTAAGAGCTGACACTTGCCGGCCTACAACTCCAGGACTCTCGGAGCAGGCTGTCTCTGCTTCCTGCACATCTCCCTGGCCCTGAAAGGCAACAGAGCTCAGTGGCCATCCAGGCTTTGCAGTGGAAGCCAAGTGTGACGGCTGCTGCAGCTGGAGCTCACCGCCCACATCAGGACGAGGAGGGCCGAGACCCAGCACTGACATTGTCCTGCAGCTGTTTTCTCGCTCTGCTTACCATCCCTTCCTGTCAGTCAGGAGTGGGGGCCCTGTGTCTAGTGAATCATTTTACAATACAGTTCCTTTCCTGGGGGTCTTTCTTGATATTTTTTTATTTTTATTTTTTCTAATACTGAGGCTGGAACCCAGGGCCTCATGCATGCTAGGCAAATCCTCTACAGTGAGCTCCATCCCCAGCCCTTTCCAGCAGTCCTCAAAAGCGTTACATCAGGTTGAGGATGCTGCCCAGTGGTAGAGCACTTGCTTAGTATGCACCGTGATCCCTGGCACTGAAAAATATTCCATTCCTGATGGGACAAAGAAAGGGATGGGCCACCCTTCCCTCAAGAGACCCCCAGGCTGAGGCCTAAGTTGCCACCTCTGCCACTTCTATAGTCATTTCAGCTCCAGTAGTCACCTGACAAGAAGCTATTCAACACTGCTCAGCATCAACAAGTTTGGTGGGAGGAAAGATCAAAAAGGGAAGGAGAAAGATAGGTACAAGTGGTAGAAAGAATAATATCCCAGCCTCACTCCCACGTGTGCCCAGGCAAGCTCTGTCCTTGCTTGTCAGTTCCCTGTACCCTGACCATCACTAACACACTGATCTAAAGTCAACAGCCCTGGATATGCTTATCTCAAAAGCCATCTCAGACGTGTTTTTCTGTGCTTAAAAGATAGATGGTCGTAGCAGGCATAAAATGGCATCAACAGGTTAGTCATTCAGGAGAGCTCTCTGCCAACTTCCTGTCGGTTTGATATGTTAGGGCTTTGCCTGAACACGGGCTTTGGGAACAAAGTATGCTACGCAGCCCACCTGGACCAGCTTTCACAGTGAGCACTTGTCACACATGTCAGCCCCAGGGTTTATTCCCCCACATTTCTTCTGCTGGGAACACCAGAACTCTGGCGCCATTGAATTCCATGTGAAATCCTGCAGGACAAGTTAGCTGAACCTTGAAAAGAAATAGATACAAACCCTAACCTTGTATGGTCTTGAGCAAGGGCAGTGACTTGCAGAATACTGAGCAGTGACTATCCAGATAAAAATTATTCCAATGGCAGGGACTCAAGTGCACTGTGCAGTAGACTACAGGGTTTACAAAGGGGAGATCTGCTGATTGAACTGCTCAGTACCTGGACCACAGCCCAGAGCATAAATGTAGCTAGATTCCCAGTCCTTAGTGTGTACCAGTACCCAGCACACAGACAGGGATTCTGTCATCCCAGTGCAAGCTGAAGACAAGAGATCAATGTTGCGTTTCCCTAAAAGGTCATCTACTGTGCCCAGCAAGGGCCGACATGGTGAAATCAAATCTGCCTCGCCTTCCTCATCTAGAAAGTAAGTGCCACGTCTCGGAAGGGCTCAGGTTCTCTGGATTCCAAGTGTCCAGCGATTTGAGAACTCAATTGGCAATTGGTTTGTGGACACTTTTAATGTTTGCAAATTTCCCCTTGCTTCCCCAAGTCCAAGAGAACTTGGCAGAAACATTTGTTTGTTTCTTCATCAGCCCAGTTTGTGTGTCTTTCCAAAATGCATAGACCTCTAAGTCACAGATGTGAGAATCTCTGTGTGACTGTCCCTCCACTGCTGGCCTGGGCGTCCTCAGCTGATCTTAGACAGGCTCCATCTTTCCTGTCTGACTCGTAGGAGTCCTCCTGGAAGCTGTGTTCTTCTCCTTCCGGAAGAGTGACATTCCCAGCGAAGGGAGACAGTCCTTCAGAGACGACACGTGCTCAGGCCAGAATTGCTGCCTCCCAACTTCAACCCTTTCACAAGTCTCCCTGCCCACCCCGCCCCGATCTCTGGCACCCTGTTAACTTGTATTCTCTCCTCTCTCTTTGTTTAGCACGCGCCTTGGTTTATATCTCTGTCTGTCAGTTCCCAGACTCCCAGCTGTGTCCAGGACATACCAAGAATAAAATTATTTACACATTTAGAATGCAAGGGTCTTTATAAGAAGACCACAAATCATCTCCTACTGCAGACCCTTGGAATACACAGAGTCATTGTGCAGGAGGCTGTGGGGTGGGAGATAGAAGTAGATGTTATCATTCGTGTCCAGGCTGTTGAACACAAAGAGGCATGTATTCTGTGCTTTAGCAGGGATGTTTGGAGAGATGGCAACTTTTAAGGAAACACGAAAAGGAGCTGAGACATCTTATTGGGCCCAAAAGCAAAGAAGCCACCAAAGATGAAGCTTACGTTCGCTTCAGGGAAGGCACCTAACTCATCATTGCACAAGGACAATGAATTTCTAAAGACAACCTTTGGCAGCCTCTAGTGAAGCAAATGGTTCAAGCTGCCATGCTCCATGAAAGTGTGCTGAGGGGCCTCACGGTGAAAGTCCTGGGCCCTGCCCTCTCTCTCCTGCGTAGCCGAGCATCACGTAAGCAGACAGCATGGTGCTGTGCACAGCTCATGGGACAGAGCGGAAGGACCTGGGTTGCTACGACTCTTCCTTGCCAGAACAGTTGGATCTCAGCCAAACCAAGCCTCTTCGCTAACTTCCACAGACAGCAGGCACAGAGGTAAAAGAAGAAAGGAAGTGGTACCACGAGGAAGGAAATACACCAATCCAGAGTGTGGACCTCATCCAGAACAAGTGACCCAGTTTCTGCCCTCGGTCAGTGGCGTGAGAGACAAACAGGGGCTCCTGAGCTGTAAAGAGGTGAGAGACACAACAACAAAAGCAATTTGGAGGCTATATTGGGCTCCTACTTTTAAAAAACTTCAAAAAGAGATTTTTAACTCAATTGAGCACATTTCATGACAGACTGCACACAAGATAACAACAGGCCCTGTAAATATGTTTGAAAATAACAAAAACAAAAACCCCAGTCACACAGGTAGTGAGTGGCAAGGCTGGGATTCAAACCCAGGCAAGCTGGACTTCAGTGTAAGCTTTGGCTTCCACTGCATCCTCTCTCTCTCTAGCTCAAAATGGGAAGAATAGTCATACCCATCTCGCAGGGCTGCTGTAAGATGAAAATACTGTTAACACTCTTCTGGAGTAAGGGGCTCTGTTTCTGAGCAATGGGCTGGTGGGGAGGCTAAGCTTCAGATATAAGCCCTAGGGACCAAGCATCTTTATTTAGTTTAATAAATCCAAAGTGGGATTCTGCAGAAACAGAGTGCCTGCATGGCATATTTCTGTGGGAAAAGGCTCTCTGGATGTGTTTATGTTTAAGGGAACACAAGAAGGACCACTTGGCTCCATGTCCGTGGCTGACTCCTGAGTAGGATCTCAATGTGGAGCAGAGCTTCACCGATGCGGTGGCTTTTGGACTAGATCATGCACTTGCAGGAGGGCACACTGTTCCAAACTCCCTCGGTCCTGCCTGATACGTGTCAGTCTTGGCAAAGTCGGCTGTGTGCCATTTGTCCACAAGGGGAGGTTGACTCTTCACGCATCACCTCCACTCAGTAGGCGCTGTGTAGAGAAAAGTGCAGGTGAATCCATTCAGTGTTCTGAGCAGTGTTCTCAAAAACAGATCAGGAACATGGGCACCGTCAGAGAGCCTTAGTGGTTCCTATCATCCTGATTCATGGAAATTGATGCTGCCCAAACAAATGTGTATTTCTCTAAGAAAAAAGAAAAGAGAACAATGGGATTTCGTTTTGTTGTGTTTTGCGGTGCTAGCGATGGAAGGTAAGGCTTGACAAATGCTGTACCACTGAACCACACCCCAGTCCTGCCAAGAGGAATTAGTGTAGCAACAGCATTGTGGTTAAATAAGAAAATAGCCATATTTTTGAGACGTACATGCAAAAGAATGTGTTGGTGATAAACTGATATTGTCTTCAGGTAAAGAGATTTCACTGTACTATTATTTTTGCTTGTATGTTTGACATTTGCCTAAGAAACTTTAAAATGAAGATAATTTAAGATGAATCTTTAAAAAGTAAAAATGATACTGAAAGCTAAACATTAGAGTATCTAGCTTTATACTTGGTTTTCAATGTTAAGTTTGGAAATGGTTGATCAAGTTCTCAGCATTTCTTCTATGAATTCTAAAGGTAAAGAACACACAGTAGTCAAAATTACAGTAAAAATATAGAACTCAAGAACATCGTTACACTCATTGAACAGGCTGGTAGAGGCATTTTATTACCTGGTAGTCATGGATAGTTGCTGAGAAATTCTTCCAGGGTCATGCACAGAGGCTGGGCAGGAAGAGAGAGGCTCCTCAGAAAATTATGGTAGAAGGTGTGTTCTCCAAGGGGCGATTTGTGTTTCCTCTGCTGCTGAGAGCAGACATTGCCTGAGAGAGCCCCAAAAGGAAGGGAGATGTGCTCCAGGGTTTGTGCTACTAATTTTCACAGCCCAAGAATTCCACTTCTCCAGGCCCCCGCAGTCCTACACGGCCACGAGACCAGCTCTAGCTGGAGCAGTGTGTGCAGATTGAGGTGTCTCTCTGCCTCCACTTCCTTCTGTTGCAGTGCAGCTCAAGAGATTAACCTGCTCCATATGGTGGATGGGGTAGAAATCCATCAGTCCATCCTCTCGCTTTTTCTCTATAAGCCACTGAGATGTGGAAGGTGTTGTTATTGCTGCAGAACCTATCTGGTATTCATAAATACAAGGTACAAATGGAGTGAGCACTGTGTGTGTTTTCCCTTTGCTTCTTTTATTTGTTCTATTTTGCATTCTATATATTACTGCCATAGTGTGATTTATTAATGAGGTCGACTGTGACTTTACATGCTATACATTTTCCTACTCAAGCCTTACTCAGCACAAGCTGTAAGATTCTATTATTTTCATCTCCACTTCATATTTGAAAAAAAAAAAAAGCTTGCCCAAGATCACACAATCGGTCTGAGGCATAGCCAGAACCAGAACCCAGGCAGTCGGATTCTGGTGAACAGCTTTTAGGCATTACCTTGTACTGTCTTTCTACTGTGAGAGTCACATTTATGATATTTGCAGGGGCTCTGTTTCCATTTAAATTGATGTACTAAATATTGTTTAAAAATAAACTTGGCTTCAGAAAGCAATTCCATAAGACAGTAATTTTGAGGCAAAATCTGCAAGATTTACAGTTTGGACTGCTTGATCCAAGGTATGTACTACTGTTTGCTCCTACTGAAGCAGGAAACAATGAGGACCCTGGCACAGATAACTCTTTAACACGAAGATAGGAGCAAAATGCGGCTTTTAATGTTGCCAGCGGCTCAGCGAGTGACTCCTCTCAGTCTCAAAAGCCCCGAATAGAAGTTTGTGCTTCCTTGTGTACCTCTTCTTACATCTATAAGGGTTAATTCCACTGGAGTTTCCCTGGGAACAGAGCAAGCAGGACCTACACAAAGCAGAGCAGTGGAGAGGTGGGGGGCAGAGTTCTGGCAGGACTTTCTGAGTCCGTTCCGCTCCTTTGATGAAGAGTATAGAAGTTGTCATGGTTACTCAGGTGCATTCTACAAAGAGAACCTAGTTAACCTAGTTAACCCTAGAGAACCTAGGGTACCTAGTTAACCCATAGCTGCCCAACTCCATGTGGAGGGGTGGGCTCCTCTCTCACCGTGAAGCATCTATAACAACAGTACTGTTTTAGACAAATCGAAACTCTCCGCCAAGAGCTCTGTTTAGGAGAGGAAATTTTTCCCTACAGATCACTTCTAACTGGACAGACAGTCACATCAAAGCATCTGGAAAGTTCTCAGGTGGTTCTGTTTGAGGCTGAATGCGTGGGTAGGTCAGGGTGGGAGGGACTGGCCTTTACTTCACGCTTGAACTTGTAGGATCCTTCCTTCCTGCTAGTCTGCTTTGTGGGGCTATACCTGTAAGCATGCTGCAAGCGGGGTGGTTTTCTTGGGGATTCACATATGTCCATCCTGACGGAACCCATGAGATAGGTACTGTTAGTCCTTAATTCACAGCTGGGAAAACTGAGGAATGGAACAGGTAAGTACTTGCTAGGGCTGCAGAGCTCCTATGCAGTAGGCTGGTGCTAAGCACAACTTACCCTACCTCATCTCCACTCCTGTTTCCAGGGACTCACGCCTAGAAAAGGGGTGTCAGGCCTCTCTGCAGAGCTCAGGACGCTCCTCCTTCATGTTAGTCAACTTTCCTGTTTCTAGAACAAAATACATGACACCTACAACCCTAAAGAGGAAAGGTTTCTTCTGGCTCGCAGTTTTCAGAGGGTTCAGTCCATGGTCAGAAACATCACGGCAGAGGAGAGCTGCTTACCCCATGGCAGATGGGAAGCAGCTAGAAGGGGAGGGGTCAGGGACCAGATCACAATCTTTGAAGTCGCCTTCCAGGGACCCTCCCCTCCATCTATACCCTTCCTCTGAACATGAGACTTCAGGGAATAATTTAGGCCCTGACCACAGCAATTTCTCACTGAGCCTCTTTCCTGGAGGCGGAATATGGCATTGGGAGGGGGATTCCCAGCAGGAAGGACTCAGAGCAGAGGGGGCAGCAGAGAGCACCGATGAGAAGCTAGATGTCCCCAAGGCCTGCAGGACAGAGGTGCCCCGAGAGCCCATGCCCGTGAGGCCAGTCACCTCACACAGCTCTTCTCCTTCTGGCACTTTCTGTGAGCCCCGACACACGTCCTCACCAGTGTCTTCACTTCTGGGTCCAAATTGAGAGGTGCTAGGTAGAGCAGCTTGCTCTGTATGCCGGGTGGACAAGGCCTCTCTGAGGAGTCCGAGGCCTAAGGCACTTGACTGAGAGCAGAGTGAGGCTGTTTGGTCCTTCGGATCAGGGCACTGTGGACCTCGGGTTACATTTAATATCAAGGACAATTTTGAGGAGAAACAGTAGGTGACTAAGGCCAAGCACTGGCGTGGGAGTGGCTGTGGTCCCTCCCGGACCCCTCAGTGAGACACTTGTTAACCACAGACCGTCGCTTTGGGTGCTGCAGGCCAGGGTCAGCCAGGCGGTCCCTCCCAGGGACATCTCAGCTGCACACAGGTGCCCCACCAAGCACACCTTCCAGGACACCCACACCCTGCGACGGGCCTGGGAGGCCACAGCCTGACCATCTGCTTTGATTTCGGCTTTGTTTGCCGGGCTGGCGATGGCAGCCAGGGCATCACACATGCTACGCGTGCTCTCCCACCAGCTGCACGCCTGTCCCCAGCCTGGCCATCCCGGTCCACTCTGGGGGACCATCCGCCTGAGGACGCTGGCGAAGGCTGTCCCTGGGCTTCACTGCAGTGTGCATCCCCAGCCTCCTCCCAGCTCCTCCATCTCGAGGGCACCCTTTCTGACCTCTCCGCACTGCACTCGCCTGTGTCCCGACCTGTGCAGGTGTGACTGTGAGGGACAGAAGCCAAGGCTCCACCGAGAGCAGCGTGTTCTCTAACAAAGACACTCAGAGGAGAGAAGGTGGAGGCCAGAGCCCAGCTCGCTCTCCACTGGTCAAGAGCTGAGCCCAACAGGGCCACACCTGCCCATTTACCATTGCACCACGGTGGGGCCACTACGGGTGTTGGAAGAGGCCAGTGCATCTCTGCTTTGGAGAAAATGGCTAGGGGCTGGAAGGGAATGAATCTTCCCTGATTTCTGCAGCCTCTCTGCTCCCAGCACCCACAGCAGCCTAGGGCTGCAGTTATAGCTTTGCCTTGAACTCAATGGACATGCAGTGGGGCCCACTCGTTAACCCCTGAGTCACAGGCTCCACTGGCTCCATGATGGTGGCAGTGAGGACCTTTAAGGAAGGCAAACATTAAATATCACAATGTATATCATGCAAAACTTCCTGCTTCCTGCAGGTCCCTTGAATTCAGGTCCTTCCTAACCTTTCAGGTACCCATGCAGTTGTCCTTGGCACCAGCCAGAGCCCCCGAACCCTGCTGCAGCCATCAGCAGAGCACAGAGGTGCCAGCACACACACCATTGCCCAGGCAGGAGCCCCAAGTTCCTTTACCTAAGTATGCATGGAGCTCAGGTCTGTCTGGGGCCACTCTGATGCCTCCTACAGCTGGCCTTGCTCCCAGCACTACCACCTCCTGCCTCTTTGGAGCTGTCTACCCTGGATTATGGGTTCTAAAAGAAGAAAAGATGAGCAGCCACATTTTATGGATGAGATATTCCCATTCTCATCCCTCCATATCTCTATCAACCTGTTTCTCTCCTCTGCTGGCCTCATTTCTGTTCCACCTGCTCTTCATTTTTGCCCGCTGAACAGTGCACATGCTTGACAGTAGTTTTTCTTCTACAAGATGTGTCTTGTCAAAGAATGAATGCTCCCTTGGGATTTTCCCAAACCAGCAACTTCCTTCAGAGTCGCATCTAGCAAGAGTGTTTGGTTCTGCGCCCTGGGACTGTGAACCGGCCCACTGGGCTGAGCTCTGGGAAATCAAACTGGGCCCCACTTGGCCAGTGTCTGGGATGGCCCCTGGGAGGCACTTAAGAGACCCAGCTTCCTCATCTGGAAAAGAATAACCAGACCATCACCCCTTTCAGGACTAAACTCTGTTGTTTTTGGATGATTTTCTAGGTAGACTATCAGCCTATAATGTTCATGGCTATTCTCTCTCAAGAAACGTCCCTCTTTTCAGAAAGACATACAGAAACAATTAAGAAAATGTTTCAAACACACATGGGTTTGCCCATCTATCTCTTTAAGGACTGTGTCTACTAAAGCGAGTGGGATGTTAAAAGGAAGCCGTAGAGTTACTTCCCACCTACAACAGAAAAAACTCCCACCCACCCAGGTCTGGAGATTGTTATCTAGGGGAGGTGTGTCTAAGGAGGGATAGAGCTGTGGTCTAATAAGAAATGTTTTATCTCAGCCTCCTTTTAAATGACATTAAGTAGGGAGTAAGAATTACTGAATTGATAGTTTAAGTCCCTTTTTTAAAAAAGATAAAAAATGAATTTGTCATTGCTTAAACTTTCCTGTGTGATTTAGCCTAACTTTCCAGGATTTATATCTGCAGATTGTGAACACTTCTTTCTCATAGTCAAAAATCTTTTTCTGTAGAACTCCAATCCTAGTTACAAGTAATTGGACAATGAGAAAACAAAGAAATAACAAAAAATAAAATTATTTTTAGAAATCATTAGGATTACTTTACTTTTGGCATGCGTTGCAAAGGTTAGTCGGGGGCACTACTGCATTCAAGTGTTTTTGTTTTGATATAAACAGTGCAACCTCAAGAAGAAAGTTGTGTGGAGACAGAGCTCTCTTTGGACTATGTACCAGTGAATGCTACATAGACAATGCTATTCTCCTAACCTGAAAAGCTATGTTTCTTGCTTGATTTTTTTAGTTGTGCTTCATTCCTGAAACATTTCCTTCATTTCTAACCATCCACCATTGGTTATCTCTGAGTACTTGTATTAGTCAGCTTTCTGTTGCTATAACAAATACCTGAAATAACCAATTTTAAAAGAGAAAGAGTTTATTTTGGCTTACAGTTTGGGAGGTTTTAGTTCAGGTCTGTTGGCCCCATTGTTTTTGAGCACGTACTCAGGTTGTACATCACGGCAGGAGCACACAGAGGAGCAAGCTGCTCACCTAATGGCAACCAGGAAATGAGAGAGTGGGAGGAAGAGACCAGGTCCCATAATCCCTTTCCAACACACACCCCCAAGATCTTAAGACCTCCGATGAGGCCCCACCTCTTAAGGGTTCCACCACCTCCCAATGGCACCACAGACTGGGGCCAAGCCTTTAGCAGATGTGTCTTTGGGGAGCATTCCAGATATAAACTATCGCAATACTACCCACAAATCTGGGTATTTCTCCTGATTCCTGGATCAAGATTTCCTTTTTATTTATTTCATGTTAATGCTTTTCCAGAAAATACTTATTCATTTATTTAACCACCTAACAAATATTTACTTATCACAAGCCATGCTCCCAGGGCTAGGACAAGTGCTGTAGAGGAGAAGCCATTTTTGCCTTCCAAGGACTTATTGCTTAAAATTTTCCTTGGGAAGATAAGCAAATTCAAAGTTAGCTAGAAGTATCATTCAATCCTGCAAGTATTTACTGAAAGCTTGCTATGTGCTAGGCACTGGGAATACAAAAAATGCATTAAGTTGCAGTGACACTTCCAATCCGAAGGGGAACAGATAGGACAAGTAGGAAGCTCTGCTACAGTGAGCTTGGGTGCATAACAGAGGTTCAGGTTCAGAAAAAAATGTGAAGGAACATGGAAGGAAGTGTTTCATCTGGAAGAGTTAGAAAAGTGTACCTGATAGAATTCACCTTATACCAGACAGGAAATTTAAGTACAGATAAAGATATTATATGCAGAAGTAAGCTGGTTGCAAGGCAAAAGAAAAAAGACAGAGCAGCTCATGGACCATTTAGAGAAGGCAGATGACTCCTTATGTCCAGAGCCTAAATGCAGGCAGGCAGTAGAGCAAGGTGAGACCAGGCAGGGCAGCTAGGAACAGATCTGGTAGGGCTGGACGCTCCCTGTCCAGGAGGTTTCTCTTTTATTGTGGAGGAATTTAAGTAATTGAAACAGTTAACTTTCCCAGAGTTGGGCATGACACCCAACACCCACACCATAAAGGAGAAGAAATTTAACTGGGCCCATGTTTTAAGGAGATTCAGTCCATGGTCTGCTGGCTGTAAAAAAGAAACATCACGGTGGAAGGGTGTGACAGAGTGCATTTGCTTTCCCGTCACTGGGACAAAATACATAACATTCACAACTTAGAAGATATTAGGTTTACTATGGCTCACAATTTCAGAGCTTTCAGTCCATAGTTCATTGGCTCCAAAGTAGAAATGGCATGACAGTAGGGCATGACGGAGGAAAACTGCTCATCCTATGGCAGCCAGGAAACAGAGAAAGGGAGGAGCTACAGAGGGAGATATGACCTTCAAAGGCAAGCCCCCAGTGACACCATTTCAACCAGGTTCTACCTCCTAATAGCACATTTAGCTATGAACTCATCAATGGATCAATCCACTGACGAGTATAGCACTGCCACGATCCTATCACCTTCCAAAGCCCCATTTCTAAACAAGAGACTTCTGCAGAACATTCTATATCTAAACCATAAGATTCTGCCCCTGTCCCTCAAAGGTTCATGTCCATCTCATAATGCAAAATACATTTAGTGCATCTCTAAGATGGACTCTCCTTTCTAGTCTTAATGGTCCTAGCATTGCTGAAAACCTAAGTCCACAGTCTCCTCTGAGACTTGTCGCAAACTCTTAGCTGTGATTCTCTGAAAAATTAAAAACAAAGTTAATAACTTCCAACATACAATGGCACAGGATAAACATTCTCATTCTAAAAAGGAGGAATAGGAGGATAAAAAGGAATTGGGCTAATGCAGGACTGAAAACCAGCAGGGCAGACATTTTGTCTTGTAGCTCATGTCCAGCACCCATGGCAGGGTGTGATGAGATGTAAATTCTAAAAGGCTTGGGCAGCCCCACTCCTATCGCCTTGCCATTTGCAGCCCACATGGCGTTGCTCTGGGGCTGGCACTATTCACCTCTTGTAATGTCCCTCAGCAGATGTTCCACATTCCTGGCATCTCCTTTTCCTAAGGTCTCCACTGCACCTGCAGTTTCATGCTCACAGCTTCATGCGCTGCCCTCTTAGGAGCACACTCTCTGGCCTTCCAGGCTTTCCTCTGAAATCTGAGTGGAAGCCACTATGATCCCATAATTCATGCATCATGTATGCCCGGAAAACCAGCACCATATAGATGACACCAAGGTCTGCTGCCAGCTTGAGCAGAAGCCTAGCCCTTTTGGATCATGGCTATAATAACTTCTGAGTGGTTGTATGGCTGAACTCAGGAAAATACTTCCCTAGGTGGTCCTGGGTGAGTAAGACACTCTGCGGCTCTCTTCTCAAAGCAAAGTCTTTCAAAGGAGTTTACTCTTTCACACACTTGAGATTAGGAAGGAAGTGTGGGGTTTAGAAAAATTCTAATATGTCTTTAGGTCATTTTTGTTATTGTTCTGATGTAAAGTACTTGGCTTATTTTTAATGCTGGTCTTTTCAGCAACCATACTTTCCTTATTATCAACTTTGCAGGTGCTTTCATTCTGGTGAAACTGTAAACTTTTCACTACTTTTGCTCCTGGCTTTCACTGTGGTTCTGTCTAACCAGCCAGCAGTACTCATACCACAGCCTAAACCTTGAGCTGCCTTGAAATTTTCTGACAGATTAATCAATCTGCCACCTTTAAATTCAGCTTCATACAAAGTTTTAGAACATGGGCAAATGAAGATAAATTCTGTGCCAAAATGAAAGACTCATGTGCCTCTAGTCCAGTTTCCAATAGTCTTCATTCCCACCTGAAATCTCCTGAGCCTACCCATTACTATCTGCATTCCTATCAGCATTCTGATCTTTGAGCTATGACCAGAATCACCCATCAAGTTCTGCTTACAACACTCAGGGCTTCTTTAACTTGGTTCCTTATATTTTTCAAAACTTCTTCACACAAGTACCAAAAGTTTCTGAACCACATGGCCAGGTACAATCACAGCAATGATCCCACTTTCCTGGTACCAATTTTCTGTATTAGCTAGCTTTCCCATTGCTGGAACAAAATACCCAATACCCATGACATAAAGAAGGAGAGATTTATTTGTCTAGGGTTTCCAGTGTGTTTAGCCCATGGTTGGCTAATTCCCAGACGGAAGTGGCATGGTGGAAGGACATGGCAGAGGAAATCTGTTCAACCAATTGGCTGTAGAGGGGATGGGGGGCATGTTGGGGAGAGAGAGAGGAGCAAGGGACAAAAGTGCACTCTTCCTGGTCATGCCGTTGGTGATCCACCTTCAACAAGGCCCCACCTCCTTATAGCACATTTATTTATTTTTTTTTCTTACAGCCCATTTCACTATGAACTCATCAATGGACTAATCCACTGATGAGTACAATGCCCCATAATCCAATCATATTTCAAAAAACCCCATCTCTGAATTTAAGATTTTGAGGGACATTCTATATCTAAACTGTAACACAAAGCAAAGATGCTCAGTTCACAGTGGCCAGAAAGCAGAGCAGGGAACAATGCTAGAAAAGAAAAGGCAATGGATTAGACATAGACCATCAAGATCATACTTCCATGACCCACCCAGACATATCCAGAAGTGTGTTGCACCAATTCCTGAGGTGGACCCCAAAGCCAATCCAGTTGCATTCCAACCTGACTGCCACAGTAATATAAAACAATAAAGGCAGATGTGTATATGCAAAGGAACGGCTAAGAGATGGAGAAGGAACAGTATTGAGAGCAATTGCCCATTAGGGTTCAATTGTGGCTGACTAGCTATAATGTGACATAACCCACATTATTCAGGCTTTTTGTGCTTTGATTCCTCATCTGCAAAAGTAAGACAAAGGCACAGGATAGATGAGTTAATATATGTAAGGTGTTTAGAAAGTGGCTTAGCACACAATAAATGTTCATTAAGTGTTACCTATATCATCATCCTCTTAGTTTTAGTAACGTCACTTCCACGTGACATCGCAAAGAACTTGGGAGTGGAGGTGAAGCTCACACTGTGGAAGAGGAATCTGTCTTCTCCATCTGGGCTTTTGATGTAACAGTGAAAGCCAGGGTTGGGTTGAGCCTTGACCTTGTACAACTGCAATTGGCTTATGTGGCATTTGGAAGAACCTCATTTTCTCCTGCTTCTCAGCAGTGGTCCATGGTTCCTGAGCAGATCTCTGGGAGGAAATGTGTTTTCCTCTTACTGTGTTTGGTCTTCACCATGACCAGAGTCATGAAGTGTGGATCCAAGAACCATAGACATTTTTTAATGCAATTTCTTCATTTTACAGATGAGAAAACTGAGTTGCAGTCTTCAACCCACTTTTCTGTGGTCACACCACTGGAACTGCCACGCAACTCAGGGGTCTTGATGCCCACTTCAATTTTCTTTGCACTGCCCCATGCTGGCTAGATCTCACAGCTACCTTAGTTTTGGTTAGAATTTCATGATTTCCTTAGGGGAGACCCCCCACTTGGCTTAGTGAATGAATCCTCAGAATTCGAAAGAAAGACTTTTCTCCATAATTAAAGTTGTCCTAAGGGATCCATCTTTTCTAAGGAGAGAAAATCCAAACTTGTTCTTTGCTCAGAATCTTTGGATCCCTCAGGTCTCCCTCAAGTTCTTTTAGTTACTCAATGGAAAACATTGCCTACAAATCCCTGCCTGATCCTTTCCCAAGCATCAAACTCTCTGCCTTTTTGTCTTTTACTGTCCCAACCAATTGTTTTGTTTCATTTTGTTTGCAGTATTGGACATTAAACCATGGATGCTCTGTCACTGAACTAGACCCCCAGACCCTTTTTATTTTTTGAAAATTGTGTGACAGAGCTCAGGCTGACCTCAAACTTGCAGTCCTCCTGCCTCAGTCCTTTGAGTAGCTGGAATTACAGGAGTGTGCCTCACAACTAGTTCTAAACCACTTTTAACCTTTCTTGCCCCGAGAGTTGTTCCTCAAAAGTTTGTCAAACTCTGTCACCAAAGCCTTGTCTCCACTGGGAGAATGCAGGCACCAAGGCACCTGTTCCATTCCTGCAGACTCAGTGAACCAAAGTACAATAGGAAGGAAGGACGCAGGCAAGGAAAGGGATGGGTTGGTGACACTGAATAAGCCCTGGTTTCACACATGTCAACATGATGCTGGCTTTATCCTTCTCCAGAAAGATCTATGCCTATAGCATTCCAGTGTATTACCACCAGGCCTAGCTCTGGCTTTTTTGTCAACCGGGGCTCTGTTTGTACAAGAGTGCATTCCATTCTTAATTTACTTTGGGACAAACCAGAGAGGGAATGCACCTCGAACAAAATAAAATTCCACCCTTCAAAGGAAAGAGACTCAGTTCCAGGCCCCTGGCCAAATTAAACTCATTCTCTTGCTACTACCACCTCCAGATTGTACCTCACTTGTTAACTGTTTGTTATCAGCAGTTGAAAATGGCAAAAACAGGCAAGTTTAGAAAGCATGTGATGACTTTGGAGAGCATTGTTGGTGACTGCTGAGTTGTCCATGTTTGGTTGGAAGGATTTGAGCCAGGATCATTACCAAAAGCATAGCCGTTTTCACAGATGCAAGAGAAATGATTAAATACTAGATAAACATCATTATCACTAAACATATAAATAGATGTTTGCCTTGCTGTTTGGCATTCCATGCTTAGAGAACATGGACTGCATCATGTGGCTAATTCTTTCAGAGTGTGGACAACCTTATTAGGCAAAGGTGGAGGAAGGACAGTTCCAAATGAACAGAGTTCACTCTCTCTCTCTCTTTCTCTCTCTCTCTCTCCCTTTCTCTCTCCTCTCCCTCCCCTCCAATAAAAGTATTCTTTAGTGCAATGTTTCTAACAATCCACTGTGTGGGATTGGGGGAGCCACTATTTTGTGATTTCTGAGCCAGGCCCTGGTTTGAAACAACAAAATTTGTATGAGATTCTTTCAGAACGAGTGGTAATTTCTAGAGTGGTGGATTGTTTTCGCAGTTGCCTGCTCAGTGCTGAGCTCATCCCTTGAAGACAGTGCATCAGCTTGGAGCAGCCTTGGCCACCTCTATAAAGATGTATTAGTTGAGCTGGGGATTTAGCTCAGTGGCACTATGCCTGCCTTACAAGCACAAAGTCCTAACTTTGATCCCTGGTACTGCAAAAAAAAAGATGTATTAGCAAGGAAGAATCTTTCCTCTTTCTCACACTAGTTGGACCCGAGGAACAAAACTCTTCCAGCTTTTTAATTATGTAAGATATATATATATATATATATATATATATATATATATATATACACACATATATATATATGAAAATATCAAACTTACAGAAAAGTTACAAGTACAGTATAAATAACTGTTTTTCTAAACTATTTGAGAGGGCATCAGCTAACTGGATTCCCTGTCACCCCTGAATAAAGACAAAGACACTAGCCTACTAACCACTCTACAACCACTTAAATCAGGGTGTTAGCAGTGTTGGTTACTACCACTAACCCTCAGACTCCTTAAAACTTCACCAGGAATCTCAACGCTTTTTATAGCAAACTGGGTCAGCTCAGAATAGCGCACATTGCCTTTAGTACTGTGTCTCTTTAGTCTCCTTCAGTCTTTCCTGATCTTGACTCCTGCGGAGATGACGGGCCAGGCAGCTTACAGGGCGCCCTTCAGTCTGGGTGTGTCTGAGGTCCTGCTGTGATGAAGCGCTGGTTGTGGGTCTTTGGCGGGAACATTGCAGAGGTGATACTGTTCTTTTTGCTGCAGCCCATCGGTGGCCTGTGACTTCAGTTTCTCCCCTTACTTCCTGCTCAGTGTATTTGATGAAGGTGGTATCTCCTAGCCTTCTTTTCCCCTTGGAAATCAGTATTTTCAGGAAAGTTACTTTAAAACCAAAGACATATAACAAAACGTCTATATTAAGATGGCCTAGACTTCGGAGACCTAAATCCAGATCTGGTAGAAAAAGGCAAACCAGGTGTCCCGCAGCATGGCCCCACTGGCGAAGACCCTGGAATAGGGGCTCGGGTGGTGTTTCACCAAGAAACTCCCCAAATTGGCAAATTGTTAGGTCCCTTGAGGTAAATAATGCAAAGGATTTGGGGGTGGTGGCGGAGCCACTGGAAATCTCTTTGTCGCTGTTTCGCTTTTAGTTTTCACGTGGACTTGCGATAAGAGATGAGTCACATTCGGTGGTGGTGTAATGAGAGTTTCAATAGGGTTCATCCTACTCCCAACTCACAGCAGCTTTCCAGGAATCAGGACTTGGACTTAAGAAAATTTAGGGGTATGTTTAAAATCACAGGGACAAAAATTATGAGTTTTCTGACTAAAAATGACAATAAAAATTCCTCCATGGGACAGTGTTTTGCTAAGAAGCCACTAGATGTTGGATAAAGTGGATTGTCTTGACACGGTAGCTGGCAGCATAGTTTTTGATGCCTTATACTGTCTGAAATCCTAGATAAGGGCAATGTTAACATCATTTTCATTTTGGAAACAAGGCCAGTGGGCATTGAGTGACCAGTTCTTCAGACCTGGAGCCACAGCCTGAGTCAGGTGCCTGACTCCCAGCCCTGCGGGAAGTGGCTCCCCTGAAAGTCGGAGACCCAGCAGACCCTCCTCCTTGACGCCTCCACCTGCACTGGACGGAAGGCCCCTCGGTTCCCGCAGACATTCTCTGAGATTTCTCATGGCTCCATAATTTCTGTAACTCCCTGGGAGCATAATTTTCCACCTTGTTACTTACGAAGTCATACATAATGGTACCAAGACCCAAGTTCATCATCACTGAGAGAGACTGAACTTACAGAAGTATATTGACCACAGCCAGTGAAATTTACTAAATGATAAGCTATCTTATGTAATAAAATGCATTTAGTAACCAGAACTTCATTCTCTTGAATTTACTTTGATGATCTGCTTAGGTATGTTTCCATTTGAATACATTTTCATACACCTTTAATTTCTAAAAATTTCAAGGACTTTTTTACCTTCTATCTTTTTTTTACCCTCTATCTATAAACAGAGGACACTGATACTTTTCTTGCTTGATCAACATTACTAGTTTTTAGAAAGATTCAGTACCCACCTCTAGAGGTTTTAGGGTTTGATTTGACCATTTCCTAAAGTTCTTGAGTAAATTAGAACTTTTAACATTTCACTTTCAGAATTATACTTCATGATGTATCCAACCTATGTAATATATCTATGTACACATCACTACATTTATGTCTGAAATATCCTAGTGAATCTAGAAAGACATACAATATAAGGGCCCTAAAACCAAAATTTTGGGACAACCACAAGTCCAAAAATCACGTGTTCTTGTCAAATCAGTTTCCAAATTTAATATCTGAAGGATGAAGAACATATGAGAATCCCCTTTTCCATGGCCAGCTCGATAGAAAAGAGGAGTTGAAAAGAAAACTAGAACAAATAGGGACCCGTGTGTGTGCGTGTATGTTGGGGGTGTCAGCCAGGAAGAAAGGAAGAAATACTGCCTGACAAGATCAGATTAGAACTCTTGTTGGTGGTGGGGAGCAGGAAGATGCCACAGAAACAGAGCCCAGCTCAGAAGTAGGTATCAGAAAGTCCAAGCTGGTAAAGCAGAAGTTGCAAAGAGAATAGCCAAGGGCATCCTCTGAATCCAGGTAGAATCCATGAGCACGCACACACACACACTTTAAAAGTACAGTTTCAAAAATAAAATATACTGGGCTTAAAACAAGAGGAGAAAAAAATCATTCTTTTTAACTGAGCCATAAAATGCACCAAACCATAGCCTTAAGGGCAGCACGAGCAGCAGAGCCATGTCCAAGCTTTGGGTAATTATCTCTCAGAACTGCCTTTATTCTGAAAGGTGGAGAACCCTGAGAGTCTCACAGCCCAAGAGAAAGGAACTGGCCAGGATCAGCTCCTCCCACTCAGAAGGTGAATCTGAGGTTTTATAGCCTTGAGTGCAGTTATTACTAAAAGTGTCCAAAGTCCACCAGCCTGGGGAGGGGGTGCTAGGAAATGTCTCCTGTTACAGGCAAGATCCTCTGCAGAGCTTTCAAGAGGAATCTTGGTGCTCTTTCCCTTGGACTCCAGTGGCAGCTGGAGATGCTGTCGCACTCGTCTGGTGCCTCTGGAGGGAGCATGAGTTGGTTGAGCTCAGGTCACTAGGCATTTTAAGGACAGCACAGGCTAGGAACTGGAAATTGGGCTATGCAAGTTGTACAGAACCAGCTGGAGGGTTCGCCTCTGCCTCAGGACTCCTCAGTGCAGTGGGTCTGGCTGCAGAACTTTCAGTAAGTCCCACATGGGTCGAGACCTGTGGTCTGGAGCAGATGTTTTGAGAACCACATGGGAACCACTCCATGGTCTTGGAGAAGAGATAGACTTAAAAACACTAATGTCTCTGCAGTGTAGCACATACAGCACTCAGGGTTCAAGTGGCAAAGGAGAAAAGAGAAATCAGCTGTGCTGGAATAAACCGAGGTCGCCCTTGTAGAGAACATGCCTGCGTAGCCATTCTAAGAAGAAAAGACAGCACGTGCAAAAGCGTGCCAGAGACGGACAGAAACACATTCCCAGAGCCTCGGAAGAGTGGAGTTTAGGGTGGTTCCAGTGAGAAGTGCATATGACCAGGGTGGCCAGGGCGGGAGGGGGAAGATTGAGGCATGGAAGAGGCTGTCAGTGTCATGCTAACAAGCTAGAGCCTGTCTGGTGGCTTCTGGAGTCACTGAAAATCAGGCACGGAGCAGTAACTGGATCAATTTACCTGCATATCCAGGACAGTCTGTGTGAAAAATGGTGCCAGAAACTTGTTTTGGAAAACCATGATTAATCAGGGAAGAGCCACATCCGTCTCCTTCCTCGTTTCCCACGTGCTTACTTCAAGGTTTGGCACACAATGAACATTTGTTGAACGCATGATTGAATGGGGAAGGGAGTAGACCAATGACGAAATGAATGAAAGAGCTGTCTTCATTTTCTCAAGGACAAAGCACAGTGGAGAAATCACTGGCTGTGTTTAGGAGACCTGGATAGATCAGCAACTAGCTGAGCGACAGAGAGGCAGCCTTGCAACCTCCCCAAATCTCTGCTTCCCGACTAACAGGTAGGCGCGGAGTGGGCCAGGCGGTCTCACCTATGTCTGCGTATTAGAATCACTCCAGGAGCTTTGAAAATATCACTGCTGAGGAATAAGTCAAACAACCACATGGAAGCAATCAGGCAAACTCAGAAGAGGGAAAATTCTACACACAAAGGACCTGATTTCTTCCACAAGTGAAGGGGCAAAAAATCAAACGTGGGATTGGTACAGATGAAACAAGTGCTAAGAAGGCTCACCCTGATGTGATGCATGAATCTTCTTTGCATCCTGATTCAAAATCTGTCAGTTAACCAGTCCAATTGTAAAAAGACACCTTTAAGCCTCTCTGGGACATCTGCACATGGAGTTGCATTATTAGATGATGCGATTACCCAGTACTAAATGATTCGTTAGGTGTGACAGCAGCATTGTGTGTGTGCATACACTCACATACGGACTCAAGCGTAGTCTTTACCTGTTACAGATGTGTGCTAAGGTACTGCAGTCAAAATTGCACTATGCATGGGGTTTGTTTGCTTCAAAATACTCTGAACAGCAGCAACCAGGCAATGATGAAAGAGCAAGAGACATAACAAGACTGGGAAACTGATTATTATTGAACACAAATGATGGCTCCAAGGGGGTTCATTACATGATCTCTCTCTAACTCTGTGTATTTTTGAAACTAGATTTTTAAATTATCTCAAAGATATTGATATTTGGGCTCTGCGGTAGACTGAATAAAGATACTGGTTGAGGGAGAGAAGACAAAGCCCTTGGGATCGATGTTGGTGAGACCTCGCTCCCTGGGATTCTGATGCTGCAATTAGAGCTGTGAACCACTGGGTTATTACACAGCTTTGATTCTACTAAAATAATTAACCAATGGCAAATATGGTGCCCACATTTCTTCTCCTAGACATTTAAAAGAACTTCCCCAAGCAAGGGACAGAATTTGTAAGCTTAGCATCCCATAAGGGTTTTCCCCTTGAACATGTATATTTAATTAAATGGTTATTTTAATATAATTTTAGATCCACATGCAATTGTAAGAAATAATACTGAGAGATCTCCTGTAATCTTCACCTGCTTTGCTCCACTGGAAACACCTTGCCAAACTATAGAACAATATCCCTACCAGGATGAACACAGTGATGAAGTCAAGATGTAGCACGTTTTCCTCATCATGAGAAAACTTCACATAGTCCTTTAATAGCCACACCCACTTCCCTTCCACAGCCACCTCCTCAGGAACCACTGCCAACCACTAACATGTTTCTTATCTCTATAATTTTGTGATTTTTCAGGAATATTATATTAGTAGAATCAAACGGTGTAACCTTTTAAAATTGGCTTTGTTGACTCCACATTATTCTTTGGAAATTCTTCCAGGTCGTTCCAAATGTCAAGAGCATGGTACTGTTTATTGCTGCATAATACTCCACTGTATAGATGTACCACAGTTCACTTGACCATTCCTCTGTTGAAGGATAGATATATGCTTTCTTCAAGTACTTTTTTACTTTTCTAGTTTCTTAACATGGGACTTTAGATTAGTGATTTAAGACTCTTCTTCCTCGTCTTTCTTTTTCCTCCACCTCTTCTTCCTCCTTCCTTTTCTTTTTCTTCATCTTTCACACTGCTGAAGATCATTCCCAGGGCTTCACAAATACTAGTCAAGTGCTCTGACTGAGCTACATCCCTATCCACTAACGTTTCTTATTTTTAAGGTAAAATTTATTCTAAAAATTTACTTCTTGACATGGCTTTAGTGTGTCAAACATGCAAATTTTGAAATGCTGTGCTCTCATTTTCATTCAGTTCAGTGACTTTGGTTATCATCTCTCAGATTTTCTCTTTGATTCATGTATTATTTAGAAGTGTGCTGCTTAGATGCCAAGTTTTGGAGATTTTTCTGTTACCTCTCTATTACTGATGTGCAGTTTTACCCCCTTGCTGTTAGGGAGTACCCTATATATAATTTCAATTCTTTTAAATTCGTAAGGTTTGTTTTATGGCCCAGGATATGGTCTGTCATTGTGTATATTCTGTGGTCACCTGAAAAGAGTGAGTGTCATTCTGTTGTTGGCTGGGACATTCTAGGTGTCCACCTGACTCTTGGTTGACACAGTTGCTTTCTTCTCTGTCCTTGCTGGCTTCTCCTCTAGCTGTCCTGCTGCCTTTAGGAAGGGGTGTTGAAAATTTCAGCCATAACTGTAGCTGTGTCTGTCTGCATTTGTGTTCTGATTTTGCTCACATTGGCTTTATCTGACATTAACGTAGTCACTTCTGCATTCTCTTGATTAATAACTGTATGATATATCATTTTGTAAACTCTTAAGTTTGTCCATATCTTTAGATTTGAAGTGAATTTCTTATAGTTGATATATAATTGGATCACAGTTTTAAATCCATTCTGCTAATCTCTGTAAACTGCTGTATTTAGGCCATTGATATTTAATTTAATTACTGACATATTACAAGTCAAGTCTGTAATTTTTTGTTTGTTGCTTGTTATTTAGGATTTTCCTTTTCTATTTTCTTTTTCCTTTCATCCTATATGTTATTTTAGCACTTTTTTAGAATTCCATTTTGGTTTTCATTTATACACAGTGTTTTGGAGTATGTGTCATTTTATAGCTTTCTTAGCAATTGCTATAGGTATTACATTACATATATATTTATACTTTAAAAAATAAATTATCATGCTACGCATGTCATCATCTTACCAATTTGAGTGAAATATAGAAACCTCACTTCCCTTCAAGTCTTATATCCCTCTCATTTACAACTGACTTAAATATTTCTTCTACATACATTTAGACTCATATCAGCAAAAAATTTACAACTTTTGCTTCAACTATCAAACATGATTTTAAAAACTTAACAGAAGAAGGAAAATTCATTGTATTAAATCATATTTTTGCTTTCAGTGTACCTTTTCCCTTCCTCATGTTCCAAGATTCTTCCTTTTATTCTTTCCTTTGTGTTTAGATTATTTCCTTTAGCCATTCTTTTAGGATGTCCCTGTTGGGGGCATCTTCATTTTCAAGTTTGATTTCCCCTTCATTCCCAAAGGAAATTTTTTGCTAGAAATAAGATTCTTGGTTCACAATTCTGGAGGATTTTTGGCATTTGAAAAATGTGCTATTTCCTCTGGCTTCAACGTTTCTGGTGAGAAATCCACTTGCTGCTTCTGAGTTTTCCATTGCCTTTAATTTTCAGAAGTCATATAAGTATTTTGGCCTTTTTTGAGTTTTCCTGTTTGTGGTTCAGTAAGCTTCTTAATTCTGTAGGTTTGTGGCTTTTGCCAAATTGGAGACATTTTCAGCCATTATTTCTCCCAGTACATTTTCAGCCCTCCCCTTTGATAGGACACGAATGCCAGATCTTTTGTTACAATCCCACAGGCCTTGTGGGTTCCATTCATATTTTTCAGCTTTTTCCTCTGTTGTTCAGAATGTAGTTTCTACTGTTCTGTCTTCTAATTCACTGATTCTTTTCTCTTTATTTTCTATCCTGCCACTGAGCCAACCCATTGATTTTTTTTAAATTTTGGTATTATATTTTTGGTTCTAAATTTTCCAGCTGGTTTTTCTTTAATCTTCTATTTCTTTGGAGAGATTTTTCTCCTTCTTTGTTAGACTTTCTGTTTTTTCATTTGTTTCAAGTGTGTTTGCGATTGCTCATGGAAGCATTTTTATGATGGCTGCTTTAAAGTCTTTGTTAAATTATTCTAACATCTGTCATCTTGGTGCTGACCTCCGTTGATTATCTCTTTCTTCATTCAGCTGGTGATCTTGCTGGGTCTAAATATGAGAGATGATTTCCTACTGCAGCTTGGGTTGGAGGAGCACTATGTTGTAAGTCTCTGAATTGTGTTTAGCCCATCTTGGTAGCTCATTTCCTCTGGCACTCCTGTGGCAGGAGCAGGAGAGGATGCTGCCTCATTTTTGACAGGCGGGAGAAGGAGCCCAGGCTTCCCACACAGCATCCACTGTCACCCACCTTGGGAAGAGAGCTCTCCTCATTACCACTGAATGGGGACAGGGTTATGACCCCTCTGGTCCCATCTATGCTGATGCCTCCTCGGAGGTATACCAACACCTTCCATACTTCTTTGCTTGTGGATTCCACTGACACCACGGGGTGGGAGTGTTGTCTCTGGGCAAGTGTGGCAGTCCTGACATTCCATTAGATCCTGCTATGGTTTAGATCTAAAATGACCCTCAACAGTCTCACATGATTGGAGGCAGGGCTTTTGGATTATGGGGACACCATACTTGTCAGTGGATTGATCCATCGGTGAGTTCAGAGCTGAAAGCCCTGCTGGCAGGCAGAGCCCTGTGGAAAAAGCAAGTGACTGGAGATGTCCCTTTGAGTCTCTGTCTCTGCCTTGCCTCTTGGCTGCCACCATGGGTTTAGAAGCTTTTCTCCACAAGGCCCATCTGCCACGCTATTTCAGCCTTTGATCCAGCCTACCACGGACTGAACCTTCTGGAACTTTGAGCCAAATAAGATTCCTCTCCTTCACGTTGTGGGTGTCAGGTATTTTGGCCCGGTTATAGGAAAGGTGAACAAGGCAGTCTCCTTTGACACCACCTTGGCAAGATGAGGGAAGAGCCCCTCATTATTGCAAGGTGAGGTGAGGCAGAAATATGGGCTCCCTGCTTTACTGGCATAGGTGGGAACAGGACTACAGGTTTTATAAGGTGTTTGCAGCAAAAAAACATAAGACCATCTCTTTCTTGGTCCTTTGGCTAGCAAGAACGAGCTCTTATTGTCTCTGCCCACTGACATTTTCAGGTTGCCAGGTGCTGCAGCTCCAAGCCTGGGGCACCCTTCACTGTATCATTCCTTGGGCCCTGCAGCCTCACCTGTCTGTACTGTAACACTGTCTGGGTTCTTCTTTTGTTTATTTTATATGCAATATCCAAGGATTTTGGTTGGAGTTGGTGGAAAGAATTGCAAACGTATGGTCACCCAACTTCCCAGTAGTATATACTAGTTTATAATATTTGATATGTGTAAAAGAATATAGGTAAATATATGTGCATGTATACATGTATATGTTATAAACCACAGTAGAATGAACACTAGATCTTTTTTTATATGATGGGAATCAAATTGGGGCCTTATACATGGTAGCCCAGTGCTCTACCACTCACCTGGACCCCCATCCCCTAAGTCTTTTAAAATGATATCTATGCAGTGCTGGGTTGGCCACTTCCCTCATCAATTAGGCTATGTCACAGTTTAGAGCAGGAAATTCTGGAGTTCTACTGCATCTTGGGATCACACTGTAGATAACAGCAATGTACTATCTATTTCAAAAAGCTAGAAGAAAGGGATTTGAATATTTCCATCATAAAGAAATGATAAACATTTGAGTAGATGAGTGTGTTCAACCTCATTTAAGCATTACAAGATGTATAAGTGCACCAAAGTATTGCACAGTATAAAAATATAACATTTTTATATATCATTCAGAAATAAGTTTAAATTAAATATAGTGAGGTCGAATTTTTTTGCTAGGGAAAAATGAAAACCACACTACTCAAATAGGAACCAACCCTCTTTGGCTGATGATATGTCTTAACCTTCGAGGACTCAGAAATGTCCTTTGGTTTCAGCACTGGCCAATGGCTGGGTTCTGACCCCATGACCCCACTAGCATATCATCGCTGGCTGTGGCTGTTATTTTAAAGCCACTTTTCCTCTGTTCTGACATTTCCTGCCACATGTCAACAGCAGGAACAACACAGCCTTGCAGTTGTAGGCCTGCAGAGCTGGTGACTCAGGGTAACTGCCATAAGCACACATCAGAGCTGAGGGGCCCCACAGCCATAGGCTTCTCTGAGCCCGGCCAAAGCCCTGGGCTCTTCCCTTTGTCCTGCTCCACATGCTTCCTCCTTCTCTCGTGCAGTGCAGCGTGATGTACCAACCCCCTCATTTTCTATTTGGATGAACATCCTCAGTCTGGGAGAAGTCTCCGAACAGCTGTTTTGTTCAAAAGAGAACCACATCAGGTACACAGAGAATGGAACATCCAAAGGAGCAGAACCCTGAGAGGGAGGCTGGGTCTGAAACCCCTGAAGCAGTCCCTGGCAGGTCCCCAGTGTGGTCACCATCTCTTCTTCCTCTCTGGAGGACGTTTGGTAGCCCACGGCTCTTCTTTTGCTTCTGTTCCACATGTTCCCTTTCCCCTGACAGCACTCCACCGGGCTTCTGCGAAGTGATGGTGTACTGGATGTGGACTTCATACTATTATCAAAAAGATGAGAGTCTCTGAGGCAGCAGATGCCATATGGAGCCATCCCCATAGCATAAGCACTGCCAACCTGGGCCTGTTCCATTCTCTCTGCGCGCCTCAAACTTCCCCAGCATGTTGGCTGGCTGCAGAGAGGCTGAGCTGCAGGTGTCCAGGGTTCTGTTTACACTACTTGGGCAGATTCTGGGGAAAGACCTAAACAAGCCTGACTGAGAACAAAGGGCTGCAGCTGCAATCTCTTACCTGCTGAGAAACACAGCAGCTGGCTCCCCATCTGAGGCCCTGTGACCCCCCTTCTCCCCAGCATCAGAGGGACGCTGGGCAGCACCGTGCGCTCCCTGAGCAGAGCAGCCTGTTTAGCTGCAGGGCCTGTCCTGACTGCTTATGACCTTGAGTGCAGCCCTTTTGTCGTTGAACCTCAGTTTTCTCGTGAGTTAAAAAAGTGGCTCTGGTTTGGATGTAGACAACCCGAGAACCCCATGCACTCTGGGAGGTGATTGAATTACGGGGTGCTGCAGCCGAATTGCTAGTAGGAAGTGGGACCTGGCTGGAGTTTCTCTCTCCCTCTGCAGTTCTTGCCTCTCTCTGCTTCCTGGCTTCCATCCAGATGCTTCCACCATGCTGGCTGTGTGGCTAAGCCTTCGGAGCATGGACTGGACCTTCTGAACTGTGAGTCCCAGTAAATCTTTCCTCCTTTAAAGTGTCAGTTATTTTGTCCCAGCAACAAGGAAAGTGACTAAGATTATATACCTGTTCTACAACAGGCTTTGTATTAAATGAGATGAAGGAATTCTTTAGTATAACATTGTTGGTATTGCAATGTTACTGTGGAAATAATACTCCAGCTGAAAAAAAGAAATAAAAAGAAAATGCAGGAGAGAAAGACAAGTGAAACAGGACTGGCATAATGGTGATAACTGACAAAAGATGATGCTGGGCATGGGCATCTATTACAGTACATTTTCTACCTTTTGTTCTATTTGAAATTTTTCATAATGAAAGATTAAAAGAGTGCCTGGGGATGTAGTCCACTGTCAACACCAGTTGCCTAGATTGCCCAGCATGCCAGTCCCCTGGGTTCAATCTCCAGTGCCACCAAAACAAAAAGCAAAAGCCAAGAAAGGTTATGTCCACTTTGCTTTTCAATAGGAACAAGGAGACAACGAATAAGAGATAAAACAGAGGTTCCCTGGAAAGTAGTGTTCGCCTTAGAAGGGAGTGTTGCCTGCTGGTTTCCGCAGATGCGGGGAAGGCACCTCTCTCCCCGCCGAATTTGGCAGAACTGTCAGGCAGCCCAGCCACCACCCCACCTGGACCCAGCCTCACGCCTCTCACCGGAGCTCCAAGTGGAGGCAGATCAAGAACCTCGGGAGGGGTCCAAGGCCGAGTCCTGTACTGCTCCTAGCAGGTTTGGCTCCCCTCTGTTTCAGGGAGGAAGTTTTCCATATTCTTTTGTCTCGGTTCTCTTACTTCCTCTGCCTGGGAAGATTCTCCAACTTCCTCCTCTCCTGGACTGTGCTGCATTGTCCTCAGACTGCCGGGCTGCAGAGAGGCAAGGCAGGTGGGTAGGGAGAGTCCTGGACCCACAGCCACGCTGGGCAGGGTCAAGGCCAGCTTGCTGTGTCTGCCCAGTCCCCTGGCCGCTGTGGCTGTGAGTGCATGGAGCCCTGAGAGAGCACAGAGTCTGCAAACTCAACAGACCGACCCAGCCCGAAGAACTCACCCTGTGGTGACAAAGGCAATTATGCCCATGCTGGGGAATCGGTACACTGACGTAACCTGTCTTGGTCAGATTCAATCCCCATACCCCCCAGTACATACACCTTCCCCACTCCCCCCATTCCCTTCCCTATCTCCAAAACTCTGCCTTTTTGTTTCCTACTATCTGTCCTGTACTTTACTCTTTTATTTTTCATTTTCTCACATAGGAAAAACCACATGATGTTTGACTTTCTGGGTCTGACTTATTTCCCTTGACATGATGGTCTCAAGTTCCATTGATTTTCCTGCAGGTGACATGATTTCATCCTTGTCACAGCTGTGTAATACTCCATTCTGAGTATCTACCACACTTTCTTTATCCATGGGGCTGCTGATGTGTATCACTATGATTAAACTCAAGGTTGTGAACCAGCAGCAAATGATTGTTAAAGCTGATACATGCAAGGTCTCCCTCCCTGAGGTGCGCAGAAGCCAGTACTTGTGACAGTAGTGTTTGCACAAGAAAGAGCTTTATTGTAAATCAGCCAACAAGGAGGCAGGAGACGCTCTCAAACCTCCGATGGGCCTTCGGGGAGGAATTTAAGCAACCGGGGATGAAGGGAAACAGGGCCGAACCCCATGTCCTGGAGGAAAATAGGACGGGAAGTTGCACAAACTTCATAACTGGAAGTCTCCAGTCTCCACTGTTCTGACCCGTCCTGGCCTGGCGGCTGCTGATCTAGGCCCAAGAGAACCCGACCTGCTCTTCAGGCTCCTGTCCTCCTCTGAGTCCTCTGTTCAGCCAGCTCTCAGAGTCGGTCTAGGACCAGTCCTGGCGTCCTGCCCCTGCGTCCTGACAAACCGCTTGCATAACAGTTTTTTCCGAACAGCAAAGTTGTTTTATGGCCTGGATTTAGAACCACACAACGACCCAGGTAAGTTGACATCAAAAGGCAAGAATGACTTTTTTCCACGGTGGTCAGGAAAGAAGCAAGTAGCCCCAGTCCCAGACCCTGGCCATCATCCAGGAGAGAAGACATTTTCAAGCATTCAGAAGTTCGTTTTTATAATTCCCTCCACTAACAGGAAGCTGTTCCCTAGGTCCGAGGGCGTACCCATCACCCATGTTTCCTGTGTTTACTTTGGAGGGCTGAATCTAATGTTTCTCCTTATAGTGACTTTTTTTTTTTTACTGTAGAGTCTGTTTTTGTCCACATCAGCAATGTTAGTTTATTTTTCATAAGCTTCATAGAAGACAGACAGTAGAAACTCATTAGAAATGTTAACACTTAACATGGACAACAGCCCTTCTGAAGAACTGAAAACACATTAAACTCTCGGTTTGTCTTGCAGGGGAGTACAGCCTGCTCTCGGGCTGCCTCTCCTTCCTGTCCCCAGAGCCCTACCCCTGGGCTTCCTCTCTGCCTGCTGAGGCCCCACCAGGGTGGTCCCTGAGCTCTCTGACTTTCATCCTTGCTGAAGGCTCTGCCAGCGACATGTCCAGTGCTGTTCACCTCTCTCCTGAGCAGACCTCCCTCGGCCCACTTGATACTGGACACCCCCGGTGTCCACCTGAGACCCTGACTTACATTTGCCACCTCCAGCTTGCTCCACTTCTCATGTTTTCCCCTGTGTGAGCCACCTGGGGCCAGGCCAAGCTGCTCCGGCTTCCTCTCTCACCACCCCGCCTGTCCCTCAAGGACACGGTCCATGTGCTTCGGAACCAAGCAGCTTCCCCAGGCCTTGACCTCTCTCTCGGACTTCCCTCCACTCCCCTGCCACCTCTTTTCTTCCATCAGCGGTGTTCTCAGTACAGAATGGTTACATTTGTGCTGGGGAATTGGTGCACACGTCGTCATGTCTTGATCAGTTTGATCGTTTTATCCCCTTCCACCCTTCGCCTTCCTCTCCTCCCTTCGGATCCCTTTCCCATCTCCAAAAGCCTGCTCTCCCGTTTCCCAGCATCTCTCTTTCATTTGACGCTTTGCATTTTGAGTTTCTCACTAAGAGGAATCACACAGTATTTAATTTTCTGTGTCTGACTCTTGAATTGATTGCTGCCGCTGCTTCCGAAGCAGTTCCTTTAAAATTTTCTATCGCTGCTCTGCATAGCCCACTGATTTTCACTGCTTCCTGATAAATCCACTTTCTTTATCAATGCGCAAGACCTTGTGTGCCCAGCGCCCAATCCCCCTCAGGCTCACACTCCCTGGTGTCTTCTCACCCTGGCAGTCGCTCCTGGGGTCCAGTCTATAGCCTGCCCCTTGGCCATCCTGCAAGTGGATCCAGAACTTCTGACCCTCTGCCTTCACACGCCTTTACTCCTCTCCCTGAAAGGCCTTTGTCCTGCCTCTCAGTTTTGTCCCTTACAAAAAGAAAAATTATATTAGGCAGTCCCACAAGACTTGCCTATTTCCTTTGTTTTTATTTACTGAGCCTCTGCTGTGTTCCAGGCCATCACTTCAGGCAGCCGGATACAGCAGATAGAAAATCCCTGCCCTCACAGGGCTTGCATTCTAAAGGAAGGAGACACAGAAACAGGCAAAAAGAAAAATAAATCATATGTGTGGTGATGATTATGATGGAGGCTCCGTAGACAAACAAAGCAGAGGACACAGGCACAGACTGAAGGAGGGGAAGAGTTTCCCTCATTCTTCCCTGTCCACAAACTGGGGACAGGCTGATGTTCGGGTCTGTGCTAATTTCCTGCAGTTGCCATAACAAAGAACCACAAACTGAGTGACTCATAAAAACAGAAATTTATTCTTTCTCAGTTCTGGAGGCTTGAAGTACAGGAGCAGGGTGTCACATCTGTCCCAGCGTCTGTCCCGGTGTCAGCCCATGATCCCCTGGAAATCTCTCAGGAACCTGTCTTCTTTTCACCCTAAGGGAGTTTGGGCAACTTAGTGACTTCATGAGAAAAGGGGTGGGAGCTGGGCAGCAGCTCTGTGCAGGGGCCCTGGGTTCGATCCCCGCAACTGCACACAGACCAGAAAGGCAAAATGATACCAAAGGTGTGATCGAGTTGACAGCAACAGGAAGCTAAAAGCAGCAATGAGCCGGGAAAGGTCCTCACTTCTAAGTGTGGGAACAGAGGTGACACATGAAGAACAGGATTTAAAGATGCAGCAGAAGCTCACCAGGATCCCACCCCAGTTTGAGAAAACCCACAGGAGCTGTTGCTGCACAGAGCTGCGTACTCTGGAGAGCCGGCTTAACATCGGCTTCCACATCAGAGAGGTCAGTTTGGTCCCTGGCCTCTTTCAGTGCTTTATTTAGAAAAACCTAACTTGTGTATTGTATTTGCAGTAGCATAAATGAGTACTGATGCTTTATTGGCACCCACTGGATCACTCCGTGCTCCATGTGACATGGAGTCACTGCCCACCCTCCACCCAGAGGCCTTGGACATTCGGTGCCATCCGCTGGGCTGAGCTCGGAGCCCCGTGCTGCTCTGACTATTTCTGATGCATCTGTTAAGTCTGCTTCCCTCCCTGGTTAAATTTAGTCAATCTGATTGAACAGTCTCCCACCTCTACAATTCAGAAAACTGGCAAGACTTAGTGAGCTCCTGAAAAGTATTTTTTTTTATAAGACTGTCTCTGTTTAAGGAACCCCCCCCCAAAAAAAAATCACCAATTTTTCTGCATCAGAGCTTTCTCATTTCAGCTACCTTCATGCTAATTTGTGCTTTCAGTTTAATTTCACAAGAAGAAATCTACTCGCTGGGAGGAATTAGAAGGCATCCAAATGGATTTAAAATAAAGTACTCACTGACTTTACAAAGAAAGCAATGCTGGGTTAGCAATATCAAGCTTTTTTAAAAAAAGAAATTCAAACTGCCATGGTAACCGAGGGAGTCTGTTGGTCAGATCACCCTAGAGGGTGCAGGGCAAGGCAGGACGCACACGGCCCCTGGCACGCCCCCCTGCTGGTGCCATCCCTGTGCACGGCCCAGCCTCCGGTGTCCGGGTCTGTGTCCCTCGCTCTGACCTACGGTGCACGCGGGGCGCAGGCTGTGTGTTCTGCAGCCTCCCCGGCCCGCTGTCGGCCACCCACTGGCAGGATGGGCTTATGAGCACCTCCGATCCGCGCTCCTGGCCAGCAGCTCCTCGGGAGCGTCTCCCTTGGCCAGCAGAGCCCTTTGCCCGGTGGTCACAGCAATACACAGCCCGATCCCACCTTCCCTCGTTCCCCTTCTGCGTCTGCTCTCCCTCAGCTCACAGACACACCACTGCTACAGTCAGCTTCCACAGGGACCCAAATCAAGACGAGAGAAATATCCTTGATGACTCATATTTAAACTTGAATCGAAACTGAAGCGATTTCAGCCTCTTCAATCTTTGGCAAAACACTTGAGTGAGTCACTCATGGCTCATCAAACTGAACTGTGTGACGGAGTGTTAAACGCTTCCATGTTTTCTTACTGATTCCTCCATTAAACGCCTTTGGGCACTGAAAATTATTATCGTGTTACCAGACGCCACGGCTGGCACCGTACCGACCAACGGGACAACCAATTCGGAGTATCGGAAAGTGGTTTAGTACTCAAGAGAAAAGGATAGCTCGTGATTGTTTGGGACGCAAACCTCGGAAGACTTATCTTTCCCCTCCCTCCTCTCCTCCTCTCACCTCTCCCAATCATTCCATTTTCCACCTTGGACAAAACTCCGCATCTCAGGATGTGGAACCTGACTCGAGGGGCGGCGGCTGGGAAGGGTGGGGTCGTGAGCTCCCGGTGGTGACACTGCACCCGTGGCAGCGGCGCTGTCGGAGGGAGCCCCTTCCGTGGACCTCTGAGAGGGTTGGTCCCTCCTCCAGCCCCTCCTGAGAAATCCCCGGTGTCCAGGGAACAGCTCCTGAGTCACCTGCTGTGACTCAGGCTTCTTGTGAAGCCGGCTGCCCTGCATTACCTCACCCCATCTCCCTCCCCTCCTCCCAGAAACGTGTCAGCAACCTAACCCTACTTCAGGCTCTGGCTCTTGCAAGATTCAGACACAGCCCGGGGATGATCCCCTCTCTCATGGGTTCGCTCCTGGCTGTCTTAGGCGTGTTCTTCTCCAGAATTAACTTCTACCACGCCCACTCTCTGCTTCTGGAATATTTTATTTGGAATCAATGTTTATTTGGTTGGAAGATACTTTAGACACTTTTAAGAAGTTTTGTAGCAACCCTGATCTTTAAAATCTGGATTCCCTTGATCAGGTATTGGGTGGTTCAGATCAGGAGCGATTTGCTAATTGACTATTGACAATGCCTGGATTTTTAAAGATTCAACAGGGATTCATTTGGGGCCTTGAGTGTCAGATGGAAAGTGGGAAATGGGATGATCAAATTTACTTCATTGCTGTTGTGGGATTTAAATAAAGTAAACTATTAAACAGCAGCTTTAAAAATATGAAGTGATTTACAGACCCACACAGAGCTGTTCTTGGCATCATGAAAAGAGTGCATAATTCTTTTCTAGTCCACAGTAAACCTTTAATATCTTAGGATTAAGTCCCAGCACCCTCAGAAGATGCCGGAAGGGTTATACCATCACCTGGACCATAGCTGACTGTCTCCTCAGCTCACACTTTCACTGGGACGCGAACACTAATTCCTCTGACCCACCTGGGCATCCTGCAGCCCTCCGCCCTGTTGGCTGCTGTTTTTATGCTCTCTCTACTGGTTTGGGATTAATGTGTATTTATCTTAGTTCTTGAGATGATAGTAATGGGAGATGATAGGTTTTTTTTCTTTAATAAAAATTAAAAGTTATCAACCCTACTCTTTGTTTTCCCACTTTAAAAAATTGTATGTTGACACATTATAGCTGTATTTATTTATGAATTGCAAAGAGAAGTGATTGTTCTTTAAATACTATGTGGGATGATCAATCAAACCAAGCCCACTCACCCATCACTTCACACATTGATGTCTTTTGCAATGAGAACATTGGAGATCCACGCTCCAGCCACACTGAAGCCTGGTGCTCAGCCACACATCTTGTGGTGTGTTCATCACACTATGCAACAGATCTCCAAACAAGCAATCCCACTTCGCCTCCTATCCAAGGCCCGCACCCTTTAGTCTCCATTTCCCCAGCCCCTATCCTGCCATTCTGCTCTGCTCTGAGTTCAGTTGCTTTAAATCCCATTCTTGGGTGAGGACAGAGGTAGCTGTGTTTCTGTGCCTGGTTTATTTCCCTTGGTGTAATATCCTCCAGCCTGATCTATGCTGCAAATGACAGATTTCTTTCCTTTTCAAAGGGTGAAGCACATTCCGTTGTATGCCTCCACCATATTTTCTTTCTGCATTCTTCTGCTGTGGACTCTCAAGTTGGGTACTGTGTACGACACGCGTGGGAATGCACATGTCTTCAACATCCTAGTTTCAGATTGATGGGCAAATCATCCCAGAAGTGGAATTTCTGCATCCTGTGGTAATTCTGTTTTTAGGTTTAGGGGAGACTCTGTACTATTTTCCATAATGGCAGTACCAATTTACATTCCTACCAACAGTCTGCAAGGACTCCCTTGTTCCCACATCCCCTCTCATCCTCTCTTTTAGTGAACATCTTGTGGGACAATAAAGCCTGAGAATCGCAATTCTTTCTTGTTGCTCTGGGCAGCGGTTTCCTCTGGAGTCCACCCTTGGGCTGCCCATCCTCAAGTAAGGTGTATGGGCTATATGACAAGCAAGCTTCCTGTGGCTCTTTTAAGACATTTCTACTGGTGACAGGCACACATGAATCCACCCAAAGTTGTTTGTTCTTACTCTGTCTTTCCAAGGAAGAAGTCCAAATGTTTGAAATCATTTCATGCATTTTGCTGAACGATCCCCTTACCCACAAGGCCTCTTCCTTGTGTGAAAGGCATGCTCTTGGGGAATTCTTTCTTTGGATTAAATTATACTGGGTTATAGGACTCCAAATATAAGATATAGGAGCAACACAATTTCAAGTTATTTCTCAAACATTTCAGATAAACTCTGAATACTGACCTTAAATGGGAGCAAAACTTCTAGCAACTGAGCAATGATAAGAAGGCTATACATTGTAGGTATGTGCATTTTGACATTAAATCCTTGTACAATCACATTTTCTGCGTGGTGGTGGAGAAATAAGGACAGAAGCTGGCCTTGTGTTCTGTTCCTGATGAAGACAGAAGGAAAGCGCAAGGCCTGGCCAGACAGGTGTGCGAACTGGGGGACTTCAGAGCCCCAGCTGGAGATATCTGGAGACTCCTTCCCTTCCCTGAGGGAAGAAGCTTGCTCCTGATGAAGGTATGTTGCTGCCCAAGCAACACCAAAGACCCTGGATCCATCAGCTCTCCTTTCCCCTTGCTTATCACTTTGCAAGCTTTATACCTGAAAAGTTGGAAAATATAGCACATGGAACACGCGCTCCACCTAGATTCAGCCTGGAGCAAACCTCCACCTAGATTCAGCAAACCTCTCTCTCTCTCTCTCTCTGTCTCTCTCTCTCTGTCTCTCTCTCTCTGTCTCTCTCTTCCTATCTCTCTCTCTGCCTGTCTCTGTGTGTCTCTGCCTGTCTCTCAGTCTCTTTCTCTGTCTCTTTCTGTCTCTCTCTGTCTCTCTCTGTCTCTGTCTCTCTCTCTTCCTATCTCTCTCTCTCTGCCCGCCTCTCTCTGTGTCTCTGTCTCTCAGTCTCTTTCTGTCTCTCTCTGCTTGTCTCTCTCTGTTTCTCTTTATCTCTGTCTCTCTCTATTCCACTCTCTCTCTCTCTGTCTCTCACTCTCTCTCCTGGAAAAACAGCTGAACACATCAGATGTTTTGCCCCTGATTACTTCAGCTGGCATCTCCTGCCACCCGCACTGGTGTTATCAACCACACCTAGGAAGGCAGCAGTCATCCCATTTCCCCTAACGATCAGTTCCACCTTCAGTGTCTCTGTTGTCCCCCATGTCTTTGTGGCTATGTCTCCTTTGCTCTTTGAACAAGGATGTGATCCAAGTTTACGCCTTGCTTTGGGGTTTTGCATCTCTTCAGTCTCTGTGTCTGGAACAGCCTCCTATTTCCATCTTTTTGCAAAACCCAGGCCAGTGTTCTCCCAGAAGGATCTGCCTCCAGGAGCTACACAGCGTGTTTATCCCCATGTCACTTCTCTGCCTGCTCTGCTTCCTGTAAGCTGTGAGTGACGCCAGGGCCGTGCTCTCCTTAGCCTTGCATGGTATTGAACCTGCTCTCTCTCAAGCCGTCCAGCAAGTCACACTCCCAGATTACACAACCCTCCGAATATGAGGTTATGTAACCGGCCTAGATGTCTTTGTCACTGCTGCCTCTGGGAGTGGATCTGAGGCCCCAGTCTGGAGATCCCACAGGAATAAACTGTCTCCCCTCGAGGAATGAAATGTGGTGGGAATCACAGTGATGCACTGCTGATCTCCGCCTGTCTCCTTCACTGAACAGATGCAAATTAACACCTGGGGTTTAAATGCTGTCTTAGATCCTAGAGAAGCGAGAAGTCCTCGAACTCAGTCTCTTTCTCCTCCATCCTTCCCAGTGAGCAGAGGGCTTTCCCACACTCGATTCTCACATCTGAACACAACCACCCCCAAACTCCTTCAGAGTGCAGCGATCCCGTCACAGCCTAGCCTGCAGTGTGGACAGCTCCACAACTGTCCCCAGTCCCCTCTGCCTGCCCTGCTACTAACAGGCAAGGCTTTGGATAAAGTGCAAGTAACGGAAAGTAGGTCAAGCAAAATGGAAAACAGCTGATTCCAGATGCATCTTGGGGCTGCTAGTTCACTGTAGCTAGATCTGAAAGTGGAATGTGGGTCTTCCAAGTTGGGATAACTGGAGGCTCACTTGGGCCAGTTGTAGCAATGTCAGTCACCTTTTGAAGGACAGAGAGGTAGTGTAGCTCTCTGTAATCTACACAGCAATCAGTTGATTGAGCTGAGATTCACACCCAATGTATCAGATTCATAAACCTGAGCCTTATCTGTTTTTTTTTAATCCTTTCACTGGTACATTTTAGGTGTACAATATAATGACATTCATCATTGGAGATACACACCTTTACATACTCTCTCTTGGTTCTTATTTTTTTCTCCTTCCCTTGCCCTCCCTTCAGCCCCTCCATCCCTCCCTATTTACAGAGTCTTTGTTTCTTTTATTTCATTTTCTCATATTAATTCCATTCCCTTCTTTCCTTTCCCCCACCCCTCCTACTTGCCCCTCCCCGTTGCCCCATTTCTTCCTATTTCACATTACCTATTATACCTTTTAGTCCTATTTACACTTTCAGTTTCTCACACTAGAGAAACAATTCGGTATTTACACATGTGTGTCCTGTTTATCCGAGCCTTATCTGTTACACAACCTTTCCCACAGGCCCACGTAGAGGCCTCAGGGGAGGAAGAGGCTGCTGAGAGAACCCATCACACCTGTCCCCTGGCAGCCTGGCGGGTGCTGTCTGAGACCCCAGGAGGGCTGGCAGGAGGCAGGTGGGCAGGGGTCAGTGTCTGCCACTCGGTCACGTGGAAGGAAGCCCTGAGACCTCCAGTGACGGCTGAGGGGTGTGGAGAGCAGCCGGACCCCTGTGCTCGGATCAGAGATGCACGGTCTGCCCTCCCAGTCCTGTCCCCGCCCTGCTCATCCTGGGCCTGCCTGACACTCACTAGGCTGCTTCTCTTGAGGGGCCTGAGGCAGGCGGAAAGGGGCTGAAGATCAGTCCACATCTTCCTTACCCTCTGAACAGCTGTTAGCCCTGCCAGGCCCCAGAAAGCAGGAGCAAAGGCACCCAGGAGCATGTGCATCAGAGGGGCCTGGCTTGTGCGGTTCCGGTACCAGGGCAGGGGCCGCAGAGCTCTCTGGCCCTCAGTGACACCCAAGCAGTCAGCGTCCTTGTGGATGGGCCGAGCCAGGGCTGCAGTCACGATTGTGCCTGGACCCAGACGCCACGGTCTCGGTCTCCTCGAAAGCACATCCCTCTGTAAGTGAAGCTGCTCTGGTCTGCCTTGCTGGACTTTCTCCAAAGGCGCCTGGTTCATGATACTATCTGGAGAGTAGGATCGATTAGTTTCAGGGCCATTTCTATCCACAATGTGTTGCTGAATCCAAATCCTCTTCTCTGTAGTCACCCGTAACTCTAAACAATGTGTATTGCATTCTTTTTGTTAAAGAGTTGAAATGGGAACATTTATGGGAAGAAATGCAATTGAAACAAAAAAGATATCTTTTTTTAAACATATGAATTGGCAAGACTTAAAAATTTCATAAAACCAGAGTAAATGAGGATATGGGGAAATAAATAATCCTTTTTGTAAGTTGTTGGTCAAATATAAAAACCTCTATGGAGAGCATTCAGTAATAGCTATAAAAAAATTTTTATGCACATACACCTTAACTTGGCAACTCCTAGTAATTGATTCTAAATATATATTTGCACAAGTGTAAAAAGTATATGAATAAAGAAGTTTCACTACAACACTGTAACTTTTTAAAAATTTAGATATAACTTGAATATCATCAATATATAGCTGATGTTTAAAGTACAACTATGAAAAGAATACTATGCAGCTATTAAAAAGAATAAAGCAACCCTGTATGTATTGAAATAAGACATGTCAAAATAGAGCATTAAATATATAATGAGTATGAAAAGCAAGGTTCATAATAGTGTTCAACAAATACAAAAATATATTGAAACATTTTCAATGTTTGAGTGAGTGGAAAACTCTGGAAAGATGTGAAAATTGTTACATGTTAACAGTGGCTCTCTTTAAGTAATGGGGCAGTATAAAGGAAAAAATGTTTATTTGTCATCTTTCAAATCTTAGTTACTTTTCTCATTGCTGAAAATACCCAATACCCAAAATTAAAGGAGGGAAGGTTTATTTAGCTCACAGTTTGTAGGGGTTTCAGTCCTTAGTTGGTTGGTTCCAAGGCAGGGTGGCATCGCAGAGGGCATCGCAGAGGAGAAAGTCCATGGCAGGGCAAGCAGAAGGCAGTGAGCAGCAAGCAGCAGCAGCCTGCCTTCCCTCTTCATTCCACCTAGGCTATAAGCCTGTTCATTGGTACCACTCACACCCAGTGTGGGACTTCCATTATCTGCACCCAGAATTGTGCTAAGTCCAATCCAGCAACTTATTTAGTACCACACACCCTTAATCGCAGTATCACACAGCCTAGGCCAGCCACCTCTGAAAAGCCCCACCGACATGAGGCTTTGGGGGACATCTAGACACAAACCACAACAATATCCTATTTGAATTTTTAAATAGATATGTGGTACATCTATCATTTTTTTCAAATGGCTTCAGTTGCTGAGAAGCAATAATGCTGAAAATTTCTGAGAATTTCCATGCTGCTCTTTTCTATAGATTGTACAAACCACAACACCTCTCAAGGCTGAAAGCAACACTTGCTAAAAAGAGGAACATCAGCCAAGTTACACAGGGTCTGTTTCCCACCATCCTTGAGAATCGTGCCAGCCTTTTTATGTATGGCAGGAAGTTTCACTGAGCATTTACCATTCCTGGGTTTCCATGCAGTTCTCAAGATCAAGTGCATCAGTGTAGCAATGGCCCTGGCTTGGCTCCAGGACACAAAAATAACCGGTGATGGAGGTTCGGGCCACTGGGTCCCCAGTGCCTGCCCTCTTGAAGGGTTGAAGGGTTTTGACACTCAGAAGAAGCCTCACTGGGCCCCAGTGGTCCAGGGCACTTCCTGGAGGCCCATCTGCCTTGGGGCACAGGAAATGCAAGTTTACAGCTGAGTTTATCTGGGAGACAGAGGGCGGCCTCACGCTGGAATGTCTCCTTGGCTTCCGCTTTGTGGGTTGGTCCTCATCTGGTTGCCTGGTCTGGATGTGCATGACTTCATGCAGACACAGCCTTGGAGTGAGAGCCAGAGCAGTTTGCCCCTGAGTCTTCATCAAAAACAACTCCAGCGGGAGAAAATGTCTGTATATTAAAATTGCATTTCAAGAGCACACTGAGCTTCACATTGCAGGAGCAGTGCTCTGTCCCCTGCTCCCATGACATGGCCTTCAATTTTGGGACTCCCTCAGGTATCTCAGGCACCACTGCAGCAACTGCTGCATCTGAAGGTGGGTTTGGAGGATTTGAGCAATGTCTACAACTGCAAGTCCTGCATCCATCTTTTCTGCCCCACTAACACAGGCACTACTGGACTCTGGTGGTACTCAGAATAAAGGTTTGGGGTTTGGTACTAGTTTGGGCACAACAATGGGAACTAGTACAGGTTTAGGTACTGGTTTGTGAACTGGACTGGGGTTTGGAGGATTGAATACACAGCAGCAGCAACAGCAACAATCTCCATTAGGTGGTCTCTTCAGTCAGCCTACACAAGCTGCTACCAGTCCAACCAGCTGGTCAATACTGCGAGTGATCGTTCTGCTCCAACACTACTGGGAGATGAGAGAGATGCTACTTTAGCAACATGGAATCAACTGTAGGCTTTCTGGGGAACAGGAAAAGGATATTTCAACAATGATATTACACCAGTGGAATTCACACAAGAAAATCCTTTTTGCCAGTTTAAGGACAGAAGTTGTCATTTACGTTGTTGAGCATTCTCCAAATATACCTCAAGAAGACTTCCAGCTACAACACTATGCACCCACTTTGAACAAACCGAACTAAAAACACAACTATAGCACTTGGCGTACCCCTTTCTAGACTAGAACAGAACTTTCTCCCACACAGATCAAGCAGCTTTTACAGAATCCTCCTGCCGGTGTTGATCCTATTACTTGGGAACAAGCCAAAGTGGACAACCCTGATTCTGAAAAGTTAATTCCTGTACCCATAGTGGGTTTTAAAGAACTTCTCCAAAGACTGAAAATTCAAGATCAGATGACTAAGCAGCATCAGATCAGATTAGATATCATATCTGAAGATAGTAGTGAGGTACAAAAGAATCAAACTACAAGTATGGCCAACATTGCACAGTACAGGAGGAAACTCATGGATCTTTCCCACAGAAACTTACAGGTCCTAACCAAACAGGAAATTCAAAGGAAGAGTGGTTATGCCATCCAAGCTAATGGAGAACAGTTTCAAGTTCAGCTAGGTACAATTCAGTCTGAACTAAATGCACCTACTCAGTTCAAGGGCCGACTAAAAGAACTCATGTCCCAAATCAGGATGCAGAACCATTTTGCAGCAGTCAGATCTGAAAAAAGATATTACATAAATGCAGATCTGTTAAACGAAATCAAGCAGCATTTGAAACAACAGGAAGGCCTTAGACACTTGATTAGCATTACAAAAGATGATCTAGAAAATATAAAGTTGGTAGAACATGGATTGAGTGAAACCACCCACATCAGAGGCAGTGTCATTAGTTCACAGTTCACAAACTTGTGCTAGAAGTTTGTGAAATGTATCCTCTTACTGCATCAGGCCTTCCTTAAGAATGAAATGACCACATGGAGAAAAAACAAAGAAAATCATCCTCTCCTGGCTTAGATTTCTGATATTACTGACAACTTACTCTTCAGTAAATCTGAAATAAACTACTCACCTCACATCCCTTCAAAAATAACCTTCAAAAGGTTTACATCTAAAAAGCTATATATACATTAAAAGAGAGAAGTATCCAATTAAAATTTTTAAAACCGCATTCTTTCAAACATCACGGTAATTATTCTCCGTTCTGCTTCCTATGACAAGTAAATACAAAATATATACTTCGCACATAACAAACTGTATAATTACTGGCTGTTGAAGATTTGGGATTCAGAATGTAAAGGACATCAGTTTTTATATATGTGAATTCAACTTGGGAGGAGTGAAGAAAATCCAAAATTAAAAAAAAAAAAGTTGTATTTCAAAGTTCTTCCCCAGTTTTCATGGGCAGTCATGGAGGACCTGTTTTCCAGGCTCCCTGGTGGGCAAGCAGGGTCCCATGATGTGGTGGAAGCTGCTCTCCAGGCCCTGCTCCTCTTCCCCTGCCCCAGAGGTCAGGGACACAGTGTAGGGGACGTGGCCCCCAGATGAAGGAGGTGCCCTCTACCTCCTGGAGGATGCACCAGTGAGTGCTGCAGCCCTCCACACCACTCACCAACCAGCATCTCCACAGTATCAGCAGAAATGCACTGCCACCCTTAGGCATCACTATTGCCCTGAAACAGTGCCTTTTCTCACCGCAAACACAGTACCCAGTGAACCAGGAGCTCCTGCAAACTCCACAACAGCTCCGGCCCTTCCAGCCTTCTCCAGACCCACTCCCACACACACCCAGCCAGGGTGTGAGCTCCTCCCAACAGCGATGGGTCCTTCTTGCCCAGTTGCTGGCTCTCTAGCTGCTCATCCCGTTTTGAAATCTGCTTTTTTAGACATTTCTGGTGCTAATACTCAGAGGCTGGGGACTCCAGGGAAAAAATTCTGAGATGGAAAAAAGCATCTACAAAGCTTATTGAGGAGTGTGTGTCTTAGTTGGATTATGCTGTTGTTACAAAATACTATGGGCTGGGTAGTTCATAAAGAACAGAAATGTGTTCTGGAAGCTGAGAAGTCCAAGATCAAGACAGGGGAAGGTTTGGTGCCCATAAAGGAACCAGTGTTCCTCCTCCCTTGCAGGCCCCGTTTTGCTGTGCCTTCTGAGGGAAGACTGTGCCCCACCAGTACAGTCTGGATTAAGTTTTAGTGCAGGAATTTGGGGCCACTCCAAGGGTGAGGAGGACCAAGCAGTGTGGCGCTGCCAAGGTAGCAACAGTCCTGTTCTACCCTCAAGCTGAGTGCTGAGGGCACGGTGTTTGTGTAATTTATCATCTTGGATCTGCACATTTGTTCTACATATACTAGTTTGAATGGATGGTGTAGTTTACAATTTTAAAAAGTGTTTGGTTATTTTATGTCTTCAAAGTGGTGACTCTCAACAGTAGTCCAGTCTGGTAAAACATCTGGATTCCTGGCGCTTCCTGGTGTGTTACCTTGAGCAACCAATGAAGCCCTGCACTTCACTCTCTTCGTGTATGAAACAGGGATTTTGATAAGGCTTACCTCATATAGTTGTGGTATTAACAGATTATACATGCACCATGAGTCAAATAGTGCCTGCAAACTTTCCATCCACCTGGAACCTCGAATACTCCCGTGTTTGGAAATACAGTCTTGGCAGATCCAAACGGATCCTCCAACTACAAGCTAACCCAGAATTCCTAGCTCCTCCCATGATTCAGCACACATAATGAGGTCTCAAAATGGAGGAGAGACTGAACACTGGGTCTGGTCTGGAATGAAGTCCTTAGGGAAGCACCAAGGAAGATTCAGAGTCGCCCTAAAGGTGACTGTGTTTTGCAGAGTGAGGTTTCCCAGGAACGGTTACACTCTATGCAGCCTACTCACAATTTGTTAATTACATAGCATGGTATTTTCTACTCATTAAATGTTCTTATAAATCAGCTTTACCAAAGTGTAAATTTAATTTAATAACATGTCCTTATTTAAAATGTACGTTTTGATGAGTTCTGACACGTGTATACACTCAGGTAAGCCACCACCCCAACCAAGATACAGAACATTCCTTTCACCCCAGAAAGTTGCCTTGAGTGGCTGCCCGCTCCATCCTCCTCCCAATCCTGCCGGCCCCAAGCAAACGTGGATCTGCTTTCTGTCAATACAGATTAGACGTGTCTCTTTTGAAATTTCACATAAATGAAATCATACAGCACATATTCCTTTGTCCATTTGGCTTCCTTCACTCAGCATAATATTTCAAGATCCACCCATGTCATTTTTTTATATCAGTACTTTGTCTTGCTTTTATGGCCAAGTAGCAGTTCCTTGTATGAAATCTCAATTCGTTTATTCGCCTATTGACAGGATTAGAGTCGTTCCCACATTTTGTGTATTGTGAATTAAGCATCTTTGAACATATGTCTCCATGTCCTTCTATGGACATATGTTTTCGTTTCTCCTGGGTAAATATTAGGAGAAGGTTTTCTGGGTGTATCCTTTAAAGTATATTTTTACATTTATAAGAAAACTGGCAACTCATTTTCCACAGTGCTGTCCAATTTCACTTTCCCACCAACAATGTATGAGAGCTCTGCTGCTGTCCATCCTTGCCAACGCTGGCTCTTGATTTTTGTTTTGCTTTGTTTTATGTGGTGCTGGGGATGGAACCCAGGGCCCAGGGCATGCGAGGCAACCACTGAGCTGTATCTCCACACTGGCTTTGGGCTTAGCGTGTCTTTTAACTTCAGACCTTCCAATGGCTGCCTAGTGGTTTATTTGAACTTTTTATTTGAATTTCTTGATAATATTGGGCATCTTTTCATGTGCTAGTTGACCATTAATATAACATTTTCCATGAAGTATCTATGCAAATCTTTTGTTTAATTTTATAGGATTGTTTCTCATTAAGTTTAAAATATTCTTAAGTATTCTGAATAAAGTGCTTTGTCACATCTATTGCAATACATGTATATGACTACCATTTTGAAATAACTATAATTTCCCCTATTACCTCAACATCTTTGTCAAAAATCAATTATCTGAGTATAAATATCTGTATATGGTCTTCCTCTGGACTATTCTGGTTTTTCATCTGTACGTCTATGTAGATGCCAATATCATACGTATTGATTTCTTTAGCTTTATAATAAACCTTGAAATTAGGTATTACATAATCTAAGTCCTTCAGTTCTCCTCTTCTATTGTAAAATGGTTTCTCTCTGCATCATTTTGTAATTTGCGTTGTTCCGATATTACAGGTATTTTGTTAAACTTGGTCCTAAATATTGTTTTAATGCTATAGTAAATGGTGCACACTATTATCATTTTGATTTCCAACTGCTCAACAAGAGCTCATTAAATGTTTTAATATGACTTTGTTGTATTTCTTAGCCATTGACAAAGGCAATGAAGAGCCCATACTAGCCCAGTTCTCTTGAAGCTTCCTAGAGAAATTCAACAGGTTCCCGGATGGAAATGCTACCCGGAAAGGGCTTCCTCTCAGAAAGTCCTCGCGTAGATGGTGGCCAAGATCAGAGGGGACTCTGAGAGGCAAGTTAGTCAGTTTAGAGACCCAAATTTCAGTGGTCCGGCTCTGTGGGCAGAGGGGGTAAGGGCCTTGAAACTGTGGGAAGAGGAAGAGGACAGAAGTCTCCCCGCAGGTCCAGGCCTCCCAGCCGGTTCCTCAAACTTCCAGACTCTGACACTCATGCTCGGTGCTTATCCTTCCCCTTCCTGCTGCAGAACAAGGAGGGAGGCTGCATCCGTCCAGGAGTGGACCTGCCCTCAGGAAACACCACCCCAGCCTGCAATTCCCACAAGGTTCTGCTTTGGCACTGTAATTTGCAACGGGTCTGGTGGGAAGTGCTTCAGCCTCTCATTACCACAGAAATGCCCAGAGGGGACTCCCTGAGTCTTTGTGAAAGAGTTCAAGTGAGCCAACAAGAAACGTTTCAAAGAACCGGCACCTTGGAAACAGTCTGAAGTGCAGGTAGATTTGGTTTTTGTTTTGCAGTACTGCAGATTGAACCCATAGCCTTTGCATTGAGCTACATCCCCAGCCTGCCCATCCTCCCTCTCTCTTTCTTTCTCTATCTTATTTCAAGATGGGGTCTCTGGTGGGAGTTGAACTTGTGAATCTCCTGCCTCAGCCTCCCAGAGTGCTGGGATCACAGGTGTGTGCTACTGTGCCCTGCAAGGGTTAGGACCTTCTGATGGGAGGGATCTGAAGAAGGGGAGACAGAGGTAAATGCTGGAGTATTTATGTACCACTGATCAGATTCAAAATATACCCAAGAAGGGCAAAGAAGCAGAGAAAGACCAGTTGGAGAACTGGAAACACTGCTTCCTCTCCACTCACGGTTGCGTGGACAGTGGCTCAGATGCCCAGGGCCCAGTAGATGACTGTGTTACTGAGTCATAGCTGCACCTGTGGGGAAGGAAATGCAGGAACAGCCCTACGGGTCGCCTGCATTGTCTAAGGAACTCCTACCCATCCTTCTAAGCCCATCTCACACAGAGCTGCCTGTCTGAAACCTGTTCTCCATCCCTGGGATTCCTAGCTACTCTTCCTTCCTAATCTCCTAGCACATCATCCATAACTTTATATTTTCTAGGATAAATCACAACTCATCTGTTTACATATCTCCCACTTCGCACGCTGCTCTGAGAGCAATTTGTTTCAAAATACCAATTTTCACCTCCATATCAGGCTTTGCCTCTCAGTTTCATCCCCTAAAGCCCACCTGCCTTTTCTGTGGCTACTTGTGTCCACCACAGGTACTCAAATTCAAATCCTCCAGGCCTAACTCACATCCTCTCTTCCTCTTCCAGGGCCTACCCACTCTCCACAAATGGCTTCTTCGCCTCCACATAGAATTGTCGTCATCCTGTCATCCTCCACACCCACGCCGCTTGCTGACTTCACTTCCTGAATATTCCCGGCTCCCTCCTTTGTTTGCTGTCTTCCCCCTGGCCAGGTATGCAGCGCCCCATTTCTGCATCCTTCAGAGACTTCCCCACACCCACTCCAGGTTGTGTGTAACCCTGTGCCCCACAACCCTTCGACATATTCTACTCTTGGAATACAGACCCAAGTCCGTTGCAAGCCCCCAAGTCGCTGTGTGGCCTCAAGCTCCCCATCCCACCAGCAGCTCCCTGTCACGCTGTACCTTCCGCCCTTTTCCTCCTGTCCTCCTTTTTTTCCTCCTTAAAAAAAAACCTTTCATTTTGAAATAATTTCAAACATACAAAAAAGTTGCAAAAATAGTACAAAGATTTCCTATATACCCTTCGCCCAACTTCCTCAAATGCGAACATCTTACATCACCATGGCACCACGGTCAAACACAGGAAGTTAAGAAGTTAAGGTTAATGTGCAATGCTGCTCATTAATCTACAGCTCCGCTGAAGTTCGTTGTCTCAGGACTGAATCCATGACTCCTTGGCCCTTGTGGGTGTCATCTCCCTTAGTCTTCCCCACCCCAGACAGCTCCTTAGTCTCCTTTCCCTGTCCTTGATCTTAGCAATCTTGACCAACACGCGCAGATAGCTCGCAGCATGATTCCGAGTAGGGCCCTGAAGTTTCCTCGTGTTTGAATTCGGGTTGTACACACTGCTCTGCGCTCTGCTCAGTGAGCTGTATCAGGACCCACACGTGCTAGTGTGAGACACTTCCGGTGATGTTAACGTGGGGCCTCAGTCGAGGGGCTTCTGCAGGTCACACTTTCCCACTTGGGGAGAGATTCGGAATCTCTGTAACTATCCTGTGTCTCATCACAGTGTTGTGCTCTAATTTTGCATTCACTGGCATGATTCTTGTAATAGTTGTTATTGTGGTGCTTTCCCAATAGTGACTTTCTATTTCCATAATTCTTTCTACATTTATTCATTGAAATTCTACTGGACTGAATAACTTTCCTTCCCAGTTAATTTATGTCTTCAGTTTTCTAATATCAATGTGGATTCATGGATACTTATTTTTCTTTTGTGTTATCATTTATTTCTCTGATTATAAACTTTGTTACTCAAATCGCCCAAGGTTTGAACTTGCTTGTTTTCATTGCCTTAAAATCAGTCTTCCACGCAGCCTTTGAACATGCTGTTCTCTGATGCTAGAATAGTTTGGTTGCCTCCCCTGATTCCATCCCCAATTTCTTTGTACGGTGAATTCCTTTAAAGCTTTGAGAGTTCAGCTCCAATGTCAAATCTTCAGGGAAGAATCTCAGCAACAAAGAAATGGTTATGGCCCTGATTATAAATTCTATTTACTTTTACTTCATAGCACTTGACAAACTTTGAAATTAAGGTTGCTTGTGTGAACATTTATAAGAGAAGGGATTACGTCTGTTTAGACTGACTCATAAGCATTTATTAAATTATTTAGATTGAATGAACAGATGAGCTTAACACCTAAAAGTAGATAGAATGAGATCTTTGCCGAATAATGCCTTGCTGATGATTCCTTTTTCACTTCTGAAGGTTTTCAGTCAGCATATCTCATACGTTCTGGTAAGATATGGTTGACAGTTTGACATGGTAAAGGTTCATTTTACAAACTTCATTGAATTTTCATTCAGTGGCTTGGACTGGTCTAACAGCTATCCCCTAACAGCTACTTCCAGCTAATTCTATGTAGGCCATTTGATTTTGTCTTTGTTTCTTGCAAAGCTAAAAAGAAAACAAATCGCACCCATAACTCATGTATGACCTCTCATAACTCCATATTGTGTTATAAGGAAAGATTTAAACTTCTGCTGAACTGTGGGGGAAATATATAGCTGGGCACAAGGAGTTCTGTGTCCTCCATTGTTCTCTGAGTCCTGATTGTCTGAAGCGTTTTCTTCATTCAGAGTGTGGCAGGTGATATATTTAGAAGTTAGGTGTTAGCGTTTTTACACAACTCTTAGAATCAGTTCCACACTGTGTTCAATCAGCATTCTCACTGAGAAGATTTCATTTTCAATTTGAGAGCTTTGAGTGCTAAGGTTTTCTGGTATTTGAAGACAGAAAGACCACAGGATAGCCGCCCATCACTCAGGCAGTGTGGAGATGATGCTCCCTAGTCGATGGTTCCTATTTGTTTCCCCAGGGTAGCTGCTCAAATTCTCAGGCAGATGTGAAGATCACAGGGGACATGCTCCTTGCTAGTCTTCAGCCCAGCACAGAGGTCAAATGAGCCCAGTCTTGGGCTTTTCAATTATTTGGGCTGAGAAAAAAATATAAGTAGTATGTTATGGCTTGTGTCTAGATGTCCCCCCAAAGCCTCATGCAGTCATAGTGGGGGCTTTTCAGAGGGGGCTGGATCTGGAGTGCGTGGTGCCGGGATGAAGGCTGGGTGAGTACTAAATCAGTCCACTGATTGGTTCGGCATTGTTCTGGCTAGGATTAAGGGTATGAGTGCTACGCCAGCTCTAGGCTGGGTAGCCTGCTTAAAATACAAGGACACAAAGATGGCTAATGCGCTCTTGCCTGCGTGCCTGCCATGGACTGTTTCTCCTCTGCAATGCCCCTCTGCCGTGCCACCCTGCCTTGGAGCCAGCCAACTATGGACTGAAACCTCTATAAACTGTGAGCCAAATAAACCTTTCTTCCTTTAACTTTGGGTGTCATGTATTTTGTCTCAGCAATGAGAAAAGTAACTAAGACACAATATTACTTGAAAAACAAAAGCTGATGTTTTGGGCAAAGTCCTGAGATAAGCAAGATTTCTTTCATCGTCCTCTCTGTAAATCTGTTACCTGTTCACCAACAACCGTGAGTGTCAGGAATTAGGAAGGCTCTGATCTTTTACTCTACTTGCAAGTGAACAAGTGAGCCCACTGTGGTTTCATGAATGCACCTAGGTGACATGAGAGACCTGGGCCAGGGACAAAGGACAGTTTATTGCTCACAGCAATAGCAATGGTCATGTTGCACCACAAACTCCAATTCCCACAGGTGATGACAGCTACACGCCTAATCAGTTGCATCACAGGGCCAGAACCCTGTGCTTAAATAGGAGCTCACCTCTCTCATAATGACCACCAAGTGTGCCTGCTCTGTTCCTGAGGGAGACATTATCCTGGACAGTAATTTGCCTGCCTTTTTTCAGAGAGAGGCATATCCCCACCTTCCAAAGGGGTAGGCAAACCTCGTCTTTGCTCTGGGGGAGACGCTTTCTATTTTCCATATAGATATATTGAGAAAGATAGTTTGTAATTAAGACAGTTGGTGCATTGATAGCAAGATGTGCAAAAACACAAGAGAACCGTGGAAAACATAGCATGTTTTCCCCTTTCTCTTCTTATCAAAATCCCACTGAGTGTACCTGAAACTTTCTGATCTTTCTGATCTTTCTCTGTCAACTCCTATGCATGTGTATGTCAGTACGAGCATGTGTATTCACACACACAAACACACACACGCACACCAAAACCCCTTGGCCTTGACTTAAAACCCATAGAACACTTATCAGTTGTGCTGGGGGCAATCTACATTTTAAAATATCCTTAGGCAAGTGCCACCTGACCGAGATGCCCAGGATGAAGTTAACTGGGAGCTGCAGGTAGATGGGTGAGCCTCGTCCACTTGTGTGGTGGAGGAAAAGAACTGCAGAAACCAGCACAGGCAGTGAAATGCTCCACCCTAGAATTGACACATGTCACTTCTCCTAACAGTCCATTGTGCTAGTCAGCTTTCCAGCTTGGACAAATCACCTAACATACAGGACCTAAAGGAGGAAAAGTTTATTTCAGCTCAGGGTTTCAAGGGCTTGGGTTCATGATTGGCCAGCTCCAAGGCAGAAACATCATAGTGGAAGGGCACTGTGGAGCAACATAGCTCACCTCATGGCAGCCAAGGAGAAAAAAGCCAGGGAGCGAGAAAGGGGCTCATAGTCTTCCAGCTTACACCCACAGTGACCTACTCCCTCCAGTGAGGCCCCACCTCCTAACAGCACATGGAAGCTTGAGGTCATCAGTGGATTCATCCATTGATGAGTTACCACCACCATCATCTGATCTGCCCCACCTCTGAACACATGAGGCTTTTGGGGGACATTTTTGACCCAAGCCATAACACCCACTGACCAGATCCAGCTGCATGGCTCCACAAGGGAGCCAAGAAGTACAATGTTACCATGTCCCAAAAACACAGCAAACTCTGGGACCAGCATAATGATTATCTCAGCTTTTCTTATGATTATTAAAAAGCATGATAAAATCATATCTGTGTCATAGGATATCACATTGCCTACTCAACATCTGATTTTGATAACAGAACCCCAAGTTTGCTTGGGTGTGTCCCTTTCCCCCACACAGTCCTGGGCCTCTGGGCAACAAGGCCAGCACCCCAATTTCATGGGTGGGCCTGGTGGACCGGAGCACTGCCTTCCTTCTCTCTGGTGATGGATTTAGGGACAAGCATATCCAACTCAGGCCAACAACACACACAGAGTTTTGACGTTTGTGGGGGTTTGGGGAGAATGCATCTCTCCCTCCCATCAAGAACTTTCAGAAATGACTTTTTCCTTTCTTTTGGTGGTCATTGTCCTGGCCTGGAACCAGATGGAGCATTCTTGCCACAGCCTGAAGACAATGTTGGGAATGAGGCAACCTGTCAGCTGAAAGCAATCTACAGAACATTTCCATCTCCTGTGGCTTAGGTAAGAGGACGGCTGGGAACAAGTGCATCATAAGAGCCAAGAACCCAGCAATAGCAAGAATCAGGTTGTGTGCGGGACACCTAAGGCTCACCGTCAAACTGTCCGCCAGGCCGAGAGCTGAGCCGGAGGACGTGCGCTCTGCTGGCTGCTCTGCAGCTCCACGTTAGTCTCCTAGGAAAGCTCTGTTACGCTGTCCAGAAGAAAGCGCTGTCCCAAGACTCACGATTAAGCCCAGGCTTGATCTTCCGCACAAATTTTCTGCTGGCTCTCTTTGAGGCCTCAGAGGATTTAACTGAAACTTCAAGGACAAGGTCATGAGATATTCCTGTAACTTGACACAAAGCTCATGTTTGTACAGCCCAGCTACGCAGCAGACCGCGTTCCCACGTGGCAGGGACCACTGGCTTCCACAGCTCAGGCAGCGCATCCCGGGATGGATCTGGACACATTTTCTGTCATGACAAAGCAAGGCTGAGGGCTTTAATTTACTGCCGGTAAGTTCCTTTAAGCCTTTTCTTACACCATCTGCTCCATGGCGCATCAGGTGAGGGTCAGCAGGGGCATCTGCAGCAGGAGAAAGCTCGGCAGCCCGCTGGCTCTGTTGCAAGCCATTTACTTTCTGTGCTGTTCTAGCCGATACCTCAATGCCCAAATGGCCAAGCTGTTATTTTTCAAACCTGTCACATTAGGTAAAATCGTAGGCAGGCAAGTTTTTCTAAGGAGGAGAGAAGGGCTATGTGTAATAAGCAGGGTGGACTGGTAAGAAAAGCCAGTCCTTCAGTGTCATGAGGGCACAAAAACCCTGAGCTCCTGAGCTCCGTGAAGGATTATCACTGCCTGTGTGATCAATGGCCAGCTGTTTGCTGCCTCACCCAGAAGAGAATGGGAGGAGATGGGCTTCAACGGCGGCATATGAGCTTTGGCTTAGACTTGGCCTGAAGAAGTTCAGGAAACTCTAAAACAGTGTGGGTTGTGGTCCGATGCTGTCATAGTGAGCCCCGGTGTGGGCCAGTACCATTCCAGGGGCTTCGAGAAAGGGATCAGGCTGACTCTCTTCGGTCTTGTGTAAGCAGCAATAATCCTACTAGACATCTTGCTGCAGGGAGAGGTGGCGTTTTCAAGGTCATGTGGGCATTTTTGTGCTGGAAAAATTATATGAGCATCTACTATCTGAAACACAGCCCTTGGGACTCCAGCAGAATCTCTTCTTGTTTCCTTTTTACCCATCAAATCTTCTTTTCTGGTGACTTCTGCTCACCTGTCACAATCGAGGCTCTTGTGAGTGTTCCTTGTTTCAGTACTGGCACAAGGCTGAGGACCAGCTTTGAGGGCCCCCAGGGCTCCGCTGATGGCAAGTGGCAGAACGTTAGCGAGGCCACCGGGGTCCCTGTGCCCTGTTTAGGGAGGACGCCCAGGGTGGAGGCGGATTTCTGTTCACTAGGAGCAGTGGAGGCAGTCGTCCTGGGATTTCGTCTGTGGGAGAGGCCACCACAGACTCTGGACAGTGTGTTTCCTCTGTTCTCTCAGATGCAAGGATGGTGGCCTGCATCCTTCCACCTGGCGTTCTGACGGGCCAGGGGCTCGGTGAAGACTCACTGAGACAGACAGTGAGATCAGGGCATTTGACCGCGCATGAAGGCAGCATCGCAGCCCCCACACCCACACACCAATGGCCAAAATGAGATGCAGCCAATGTGGCGCTTATTCCAGTAGGTGTTTTACCAGGGGAATGGTGGCCGTAGTTTTAATTTATAATAACCAAGAACATAGTCAGTCCTAGCATGTTTGAGATAGTGTGCTAAGTGCAAGTGGTGTTCTTTATGCTGCCCTGAGAGGGGAGTGCCATGGTTGACCCCAGGCTGCAGATGTGGAAGCGATCCAGAGGGAGAGGCACAGTTCGGGATGTAGGCAGGCTGCTGTGCGCCCCTCAGGAGAGAAGCAGAGAAAAGAGGTGATGCTAACCTGGGAGAGGCTGCGGCCTGCAAGAGGCCAGGTGGGGGAGTGACAGGAGAAGCAGGGAGAAGGACGATGCGTCCATAGACTCACAGAAATGTCCCTTCTCCCGTAGACTGCGCAGGGTTGGGTTGCTGCCGATCCCAGATCCCATAGCACGGGTTCCTGGCCTCTTCCCCGGGGGCCAGGGGTCCCTTCACAAGGCCCTCTGCTTGGCTCGAGCTGCAGACTGACCCACACTCAGACACACCTCAGAGGGAGAAGGGTGGCTACCAACTCCAGAGCCAAACCAAAGCTGGCTGTGCCCAAAGAGGCAAGCGTGTAAAGGAGACAAGTCCACAGCCCTCTGGAGCAGTGCTTTGGAAGGAGAAGGCCCAATTCTGAGCTAATCCTTTGAACTTATATTTTCAATTTTTATTAAAACCTTTGGTTAAAGACAGACACAGTGGCATACACCTGTAGCCCTAGCTACTTGAGAGGCTGAGGCAGAAGGATCTCTTGAGTCCAGGAATTTGAGACCAACCTGAGCAACATATGAAGACTCTGTCTCTTAAAATAAGCAAAAATCAAAAAATTTTGCTTATTGATTCCTCCCAGGATCCAAACTCCTACTAATTTTTAAAGTATTCAAGAAGTGTTTATTAATTATAAAATTAGAACAAGGAGTAGAAGGTAAAACATAGCTGAAGCATCTTTTTTTGTGTTTGGGGAAAAAATTCAACTGACATCCATCTAGTTTGGCTTCACTGGCTGCGACATGGCCAGTGTCATAACTAATATCAATGACTATTTCAGCCTCCAGGATTTTCAAAGCCACTTTTTTTCTTTCCCAACTCATCCAGATTGATTCTTCCCTAGGAGCTAAAGAAGAATAATTTGAATCTGGTTTTAAAGCTGTGTTGAAACTCACACTTGGTCCGGTCTGATTTATTTCAAATTCTGCTCATCTTCCAAATGCAAACTGTAATCCCACAATAATATCCATAGCCAAGTGTATTTCTATTTAGAAGTAGGAAATAACTATAATCCCAGGACTCTGGGCACCTGAGGCAGGAGGATCACAGCTTTGAACCCAGCCTGGGCAACTTGGAGACATAGTGAGACCTTGTCTCAAAATTTGAAAAAAAATTGTTTAAAGAGCTGAGGATGTAGCTCAGTGCAAAGGCCCTGGGTTTAATCATTAGTACCATGAAAGGAAGGAGAGAAGGAAATGTGTAAAGAAGGTTAAATGGGGATTGATATGATCAAAATATGTTCTATGCATATGAAAAGACCACATTGAAACACAATATTTTGTAAAATTCATATGGACTAATAAAATATGGTAAGATAAGCAGGAAAATGAAGATATTAAGTGAAATAAATCAGACCCAGAAGTTTAAATATCACATGTTTTCTCTTACACAGAAAACCCAAAATACAGATAAAGAGCAAAGTAAAGGATCGATAACAGGAGATGGGGAGATGTTTTTCAAATATGAAGGGAACAAAAGGTGGAGGAGGAAGGGAAGGGGAAAGGATTAGAAGAAAGAACCGAAGGAAGAAAAATAGAAATAGAGATTTTTCTAATGGTAAGGGGGTGGAGAGATGGAGGGAGCAGGCAGAGGTGGGAGGGGACAGAAAGAATTCAGATCTGTTTGTGCATGTACGCATTCCCCAGGATAAGCATAGTCATTATGTACTGTGGCCTGTAGGATAAAAATGCATGGAAAAAGAACTTCTCTTTCCTTGCTGTTAGAACTCCGGCCATCTCTGGTCCACCCATTTTATCTCCCTTTTTAAAAATCTCATCCACGTTCCGGGGGTCCAGGTTTCAGTTCTAACCTGGGGATGGAAGCGCAGCACTGGCCTGTCCTTTACAGGCGCTGCTTCTCACTGCCTCCCCGACTCTGTGGGCTGGATGCAGTTCCTCCTCACAGGCCTTCCACGGGGCTGGAAACGCTGGGCGTGACTTCCAAGCTCAGTGTTCTAAGCGCTGCTCCCAATTTTCCTCTGTCACACAATCGTGTCTCCTTCCTGCTTCTGTCAACAGGCCTGGAGCCTCGCGCCCTCTGGAGCTGAGAAAGCTCAGCCTGTCCGCGGCACACCTTGCCTGGGCGCTGCTGCCACCTTCGCCTGTCACAGGAAGTGGCATTTCACCTCAGCATTGCACCTCAGGAGTACAGTAACACACTCAGCCTTGGGACACTGGCGATGAGCCTGGGCTAGGAAACCCACAGTGCTGCACCTCTGGCAGGTTTGGGACCCTCCGGGAAGGCTGGCTCTGCCTGGCAGCAAACCTGGGCTCCCTCACCGCCCGTGCCGTCTCACTTTTTGTTCCCACCAGGTCTCCGCAGCTCTCCTGTGCACAGAAGCATGTCGGGGCACCCGCCCTCTGCAGAGGGAGCCGCATGGCACTGGCTGCTCTGCCAGTGCCTCTGTTCAGAGGCCTCCACCTGGCTCTGCGGAAAGCAGATCAGCTCCAGCGCTGCCCGAGGCAGTTGCTTCAGGACCACAGGAAGGAACCCATTTGATGGCACTGTAACTACTCATGTGCACGCACTCACTCCCTCCCACACCCAAACACGGTGGACTGAAACAGATGCCCCATGAAAACAATCCACTAAGCCTGTAGATGTGCTTTAGTCTTTAATTCTATCGCATAAAGAAAAAATAAGATAAGATGATGATCCTTACCCACAATATTGACTTCGGGCCCAGCAGTTTGAAAGCGATGTCTAAAGAACCCTGGCTACTTTGGGTATAGGAGAAGCTAATTGGAGTTTCTGAAAGACGAACCCATGACTCAAACAAGAGGTAACTTCAGGCAGAGCGCTCACAGAAATATTATCAGAAACATGAAAATTGCTCCAAGTAAGGTATTTGCAAACAAATGGGAAGTTTGGCCAAATCCTCTGAACTTCTACAAATGCAGCTGTCCCTTAAAGCTAATGTTAGTGTGCACACACACGCTCATATATACACAACATACACACAGCGCATCTACATGTATGAAGCTTTCTGTAGCTTCACCTTCAATCTAGACTTCAAACTTACAAAAAGCAGGGTGTTGTCCCGCGTTCACAGCACAGTGGGGACACGGAAGCCGCCCGCCCCAGGAGGCCGTGACTGGGGGCCTGTGGGCGCTGTGGAGAGGAAGGTGGGCCCTGACACCTTCCCTCCAGCCCGAGAAGGTTCCAAGGGTGTGGGGGGGGGGGGCAGCGCGCCGGGCGCCCCTGTGGCCTGGCCGAGAGGGGGCCCAGGCGGGGCGGGGCGAGGCAGTAGGCGCGGGATCCGCCCAGAAGCGCCCAGGGCCTCCCGGAGGTTAAGGACAGCAGGACCGCAGGGCTCTGTGCTTCCTATGGGCCCGGCAGGCAGCACCGTCGCTGTCTGTGCTGTCCACTCAGACGGGGAAGAACGCAGCTGTGGACACAGGGGGTCTGCAGTGCCGTGACAATCGGTAGCCCCCGACTGGCGTGTCGGGGGAGGCTTGGCTCTGAGTTAGAAGAAGTCAGAAGGTGTCGTTCCCCCTTGTCGGGCGTGGCGGCCCAGGCTGTGATCTCAGCACCCTGGGAGGCTGAGGCAGGACGACGGCAAGTTCAAGCCCAGCCTGGGCAGCTCAGTGGCTTCGTGACAGCCTGTGTCAAAGTGAAAAGGGGGCCGGGGATGCAGCTCAGTGTGGAGGGCCTGGATTCAATCCTCAGTACCACAACCGGAAGGGCGGGAGGGAGGACAGGACGGAGGGAAGGGAAAAGAGACAATAAAGGAAGGAGAAAGGAGAGAACGCGAAGGATTGGATGACTCCACCGGGAGAAGACCTGGGTTGGCTGTGGTTTAGCGAGTGCAGAGCCCCGGCCTAGCGTGTGGGCGCCCAGGTTCAGCCCCAAACTCGCGCTGCAGCAACATAAGCAGAGATTCGGTGGGAACAGCACCACCAGCGATGGAGCGCGGGATGCGGAGTCCTGGGAGCCCACTCTGAGAGCGCTTACTACTGTGCGGAAGACAGGTCTCCCAGAGACCCACATCCACACCGCCCGCCTCGCCACGGCGACACGACGGCGCCCCAGCGCCTCGTCAACCAGCACTGAAGGCCCCCCCGACAGACGCACCTGGCCGCCGGCGGCCGCAGCGGGCAGGCGAAGGTCAGGCTGACTGATTAACAGGGCCAGCTCTGGGAGGCTTTGGGGAGGAATCAGATTCCCACAGATCCCTCACATAGAGACAGACACGGATACTGCCTCACACGAGGACCAGGCCTCTGCTAGATCCTCCACCTTCCACCTCCCTAACCGAGGCCAGGCCAGGAGGAGGCAGAGAGAGCCGGGCTCCGAGGAAGAAGCCCCGTCCTGCCATGAGAACCTAGGAGCCTCGCAGCGAAGCGCACAGCTAAGGGCGACGCAGCTCCCACCCAAGTCCTATCCCTCGGAACCTCAGGGAGGCGAGGCGTCTTTGGACAAATGCTCGTCCGAGAACTATCAGTAGAATGAGGGCCCTTCCCCTCCTGCAGTCTGCCTGGAGTCCTGGGAGAGGAGCCGAGAGGCCAGGCAGGAATCCAGCGAAGACCGGCGAGGACAAGCGGAGGCCAGGCTGTGCACGCCCGGGGCACCACCCCGCCGGCACCTTGATCTCCGGCTTCCAAGCCCCAGAGCTGTGGGGATGCGATCCCTGAGGTCGCGCCCAGCCCAGGCCCGGTCCTGGCAGCCGAGCAAAGGGACACACTCACTTTGCTTCTTTCTGCTTGGGGCTGCTTTGCATACGCTTGGTGCAGCTTGGGGTAAAGGAGGCAGACTCACACCTCCGGGGCTTGGAGGGAAACTGAACGGAACACTGTCAGCTGAGACAGACAAACAACGCTTTCTCCGTGTTCAACTGTATCCCCGCGTTGGCTCAGCACTCTCACAGACCTGACCTTGTGTTGTCTCCAATACTGCTGCGCATCACCCGGGAACTCCTCAGAGTACCCGGCCTCGCTGTGGCCTGCAGACAATCGGCAGGTGGGCAGCAACGCTGTGCTGGGGGCCAACGAGCAAGGGCACCCTCCCTCGAGTCAGGCGGCTGGGGGTGACAGGACTTTCCACAGTCCCCAGCGGCCTGGCGGGAGGTAACCTTGGCAATCGGCCCGGCGCGTTCCCGCGTCCGCGCGCATTGCCAGGCTTAGCCCAGGAAGGGCTAGAGACTCTGCGCCCGCCCGGGTCGAGGTGAGTGGCTCTCCTGCCTCCGGGCGGCGCCGAGGTGGCCAGCGGGCGAGGGGGCGGGAGCCCTCGCCCGGCAGCTTGGGAGGGACGGGACGCGTGCGCGGCCCGGCCGGGAGCGCGCCGAGGGGTGGGTCCGCCGGCCCGGGCCGGCCGCCTGGAGCCGCTCAGCGCGCCCGGCGAGGACCCGGCCTCGCGCTCCGCCAGCGCCCGCCTGAGCCGCCCGAGCCGCTCTCCGCCCGCCGGAGCCGCCACTGCTGCCGCGAGGTCCCGTCGGGGGTGCGCCGGCCCGGAGGCAGGGGCGTCCGGCACGGTGAGTGCGGCGGGGCAGGGTCCGCCCCCGGGTCTCACTGGGGCCGCGCTCGTCCGCTGCCCGGTGCCGCCGCCTCCCGTCCGCGCGGGGCCGCAGAGCGCTCCTGAGGCGCGGGCGCGAACCTCACCTTCCCACACGGACACGTTAAGCTGGAAAGCCGGGTGCGCCCGGGCTGCCGGCCTCCTTGGCGCCTTCCTGGGGGGCGCGGGGCCCGGGCGTTGGCACAGCTGGGTCCCTCGGCCCGGACCTGGCCGCAGGCCGGGCTGGCAGCAGGTGACCTCGGCGGGGGCGCCGTCCCTGCCTGGCCGCCCGTCCCCGGGGTCCCGGGTGCTCCGGCGCGGTGGCCCGGCAGAGGGCGCCAGCTCCCGACCGCCGCGGGCCGGCGAGGGGAGGGGACCCGTGCGCGCCCCAGGTGAGGGCGAAGTGAGCCTCCCGGGCCCGGCCGGCGGCCCGCGGGGAGAGGCGCCGAGGGGCCGCGCGCGGCGGAGCTGGTCGCTGAGCCGCGGGCCGGGGGAGCGGCCGGTCGGGGCGCGGGAAGCCCGGGAAGGTGAGGAGGGCTGGCGGGGCGCGGTGGCCTAGGGTGGATCCGCCGCTGGCCGGGCCGCTGGACCCCTCACTCGCTCTGGCCGCGCGCCGGCCAGCCGGAGGCGGGGTCGGCCTCGGCCGGGTGGGAGGCGCCGCGGGAGGGCGGACGTCCCCGGGCCTTCGGGGGCTGCGGGCGGGCGCGGGTCCCCGGCGGTAACAAAGGGCGGCGCGGCCCGCTCCTCACTTCCGTCCTGGCGCTCCCGGCGCGGGGCTCTCGGCGGACTTTCGGGAAGTTCGGCGGCAGGGAGGGCGCGGGGTCAGCGCTGCGCCTCGGCGGTGGCGCCCCAGAGCGGTGGGAGCCCCGCGGAGCCGTCCGCCCGGTGACAGCCGGCAGCCTGGTGCCCGCGCAGCTCCACGGGCGGCGATTGCACTGGCGCCCGCGAGGGGCGAGGAGGCGCTGTCCGGCGGTGCGGGTCCCACGCGGGCGCGGGCGTTCCGCGACCCCGGAAGTCCGACTGCTCTCCGCAGGTGGGAGTTGCGAGGACGCGGAGAGGCCAGCCGCGGAGAGGCCAGCCGTAGACCAGGCTCCGTGTCCCTCTCCCCCGCCACTGCGAGGCGAGGTCGCGGCCACTCTTTGCAAACCCCGGCACACCCATGGTATTGTCATGGAAATTTCAGAAGCCTCGTGGGCCTCTCCGCACTTTCCCAGGACCTGGCGAGCAGAGCAGGGAAGCCCTGCGGGGCAGGAAGCCAGGCGCTTCGGGGTGCGCACCCCAAGCCCTGAGCCCCGCGCCTGCCGTCCACCTTCCCTGCCTCCACCGCTCTCCTGTGGTACGCGACGGCCAGAAGCTGGCTGTGAGGAAGCTCCTGGTCTGGGGGGTGTCACACCTGGGCAGGGACCTCCACATTCCTCCTGCAAACCTCCCAGCCTCCTCCCAGGGCGTTATCTCCACCTTAGCAGATAAGGAAACTGAGGCCGGGAGCAGGTCCCTAATTTGGTCCTGCTCCAAAAAGAACTGTTTAATTGTCATCCTGCCATCGTCATTCTTGGGCAGAGGTTTCTACTAAAAGAGTTGCTGTTTGTTTTATTTGCCGCCCTGGGGCTACAACTGCGTCCCAGCCCTTTTTGCTTCATTTTGAGACAGAGATTCTAGCTGAGCTGCCTGGGCTCTCCTCGAACTTGGGATCCTCCAGCTTCAGGCTCTGGTGTAGCTGAACTGCAGGCCTCAATAGGGTTTTTGTGGGTTGCTGTAAGTGCAGGTTCCAGTGAGGCATCAGGGTTTGATTGACTTTCCACATAATGCTGCCTGTCGGTGCCAGCACCTCAGCTAACCAGCTTTTATTTAAAGCAGAAAGTATATGCAAAGAATGGCCTTCTGAAAACCATTAGCATTGTGTGACAGTTTCAGAGAGCCAGGAGTAGCTGCCTTTGCTTTCTGTGTCACCTGCCTCTTCACCCCCACCCAGGTGTCTCAAGGAGCTGCAGGCCCCACCTGCTGAAGCCAGTATGACAAGGCCGCCACGCCGAGTGTGTGTTTAGCATTAAGCGAGTTCTGTTTTGGATAAAACCCCGAGTTACTTCTAGGAATCTAAGGATATGGCTTTATCCACATACTTGTATGCAGCATTGAGCTCAAGTGTGAAATGTGGAACTTAAGTGGTATCTTGAATATTACTTAAAAGTGCATTGCCTGAGAGAAAGAAGTGTGAAGCTCTGGAGTGACAGTCTGGGACTCCAGAGGTCCTTGGGCTCTGCTAGTCCTGGCAACAGCCAGGGGTGCTGAATGACGCAGGGCCCGGATGTCAGAGCACCAGGGTTCAAATGTTGCCTCCACCACCCATCACTCTGAACCCTGCAAGTTGCTCAGCCTCCCTGAGCTTTATGTTCTTCAAAAACTCGGGTCACGCCTGAGGCCCCAGCTCTGGTACACTGCAGGACTGTAAGTGTAAGCCCCGCCTGGAGGACTTAGGGAGACTATCAGGAAGGAAGGAGAGAGAGAAAGGGAAGGAAAGGACTGGAGCTGTAACTCAGTGAGAACACCCTGAGTTTAATCCCGGTACTGTAGAAAACATAACAAGCCCTTTGGGATAATCATAATGCCTCCTGGTTTCAAGTTGTGAGGGTTAGAGTGGATAATTCACGTAAAGTGCTTACCACAGTGCCGAGCAAGGAGCAGCTCCTCAATAAGTGTTAGGTAGTGATGTCTGAGAACAGAACCCTCCCTTCTTCCCTCCACCCCACAGCTAGAGGGAAAGTAGTTATAGCTGCCTTGAAGTCAGTATTCTCGGTCAGTTCTGCGCTTTGTGCAGTGAGGGATTTCTCCTCTTTGTCAGCAAGTTGAGGGTAGGGAAAGGTTAGTGATGGAAAACTTTGCCCAGTTGCTCAGAGAATTTATAAGGCGCTCCAGAAGTCTAGGGCTTTCCTCCTGGCTGTGCTGGTGTGTAATTTTGTGGCTGGCCCTCCAGCCATTTCCCTTTCCTTTACATTTAAAGCTAGTGTTCTAATGCCCAATATGACAGGACTATGAAAAACCCCTCAGAGCCAAACTGGAGACAAGCCTGTCTTTTCTCATCCACTGGCCATCGAGGACATTAAAGAAAAATGCTCACTTCTGTGAGAATTGCGCAGGCAGGTCTTGGGAAGAGGAACCATGTCCTTGGAAAATAAAATATTTTCTGAAAGTCTGCTTAAAGGTGAGCCACCAAGTTGATAGAGGAAGAAGGAGAGTGTGACATATAATATTCTAAAAATGTTTGCTCAAATATGGTAGAAACTATATGATCTGAAAATTGCTGAACTAACTTTTAGAAGGTGACAAAATAAGTTATAGATCAGTTTAGCGGAACAACTAGTGAGCAACCTGTATAGGTGTTTCATACGTGAAAACACTTGAAGGTTTTAAAATTTAGCAAATGGGCAGAGAAATACTTCTCATTTTTGCTATGTTATAGTTCTAGACTTTGTACTTTTATCTTTTAAATAATCAGTTACGGGCAGCAACACTACAAGCGGTGTACACTGTCATTAGCGATGAGAGCTTAGCTCGGGTGAGTGTCTGCTTTCTTTCTTTCTGAGCTCCTGAGCATGGAGCTCGGCCTCCCACCAGCCAGGCAGCGTGCTGTCCCCCAGCCACGCCCCCAAGCCATGCACCTCACCTTTCTAAATAACGCACAGATGGGAGAAGAGTGGCATTGTCCATTCACAGATTCTGCGTCTGGGTGTGAAATGGAGCTTCTCCCACGGGAATGTGAGCTTCGGGTGTCAGCAGGTGACAGCTTGCAGAGGGTCGCGGGACCCTTTTCCTGTGGTCTCCAGTTGTAGCCACTTGTTGTGCTCCACTGTGAAGCCCGAGCAGCTGAGCGGCGTGTGCCAGGCCTGCGGGGCTGCCTCCTTCTCTGTAAGGGAGATGAGCAGGCAGCGTTATTCTGGATCACATGGCAGCTCCTTCAAAAGCATCTTGTATTCCCCAGCTGTTCCATGACTTCTCCTCAGGGAGGGAGCTGGCCAGCTGCTGGGGCAACTGTACTTAACATTTGCTGCCTTTGTTCAGTGACCAAGGAAGGTGGAAATCCAGGAGTCTTTGTTCAACGCAGCCGTTGTAAATAGTCTTGCTGGTTTCTGTCCCGCCAGTGTTATTTCCAGATATAGTCTGTCAGGGGAGAAGACTTAAAAGGAAATGTCAGAATTAACATATTTTCAAATTAATTTTTTAAGGATAACCAGCATGTGTAGCTTTTCCATACTTAAAACCTAGGCTGTTTTTATATTTTACTGATCAACAAAGGAATGGATCTAATATTACATTTTTAAGTTGCCATATGATCAGGTTTAATTACATGCATTCTTCTATTCCATAAAATACATAAAAGTTGGGATGTGTCTCCAGATAATACTCATGTTTGCAGAACATTAAGTTATTTTGCATTTTTTTAGGGCTAGAAGATATTTTAGCCATGTTTCTTGGCTTTTTTCAATGAGGAAACTTGAATTTCCAAGAACTCCTTACCTCCCCTGGGAGACCTGGCCTTTGGGTTTCATTCAGCCAGGCTTCTGTGGAATGCTGCATGGCGACCACTTAGCCTGTGAGGCGAGGGAGCTTGGGGCCCAGCTGGCAGTGGACTGAGTGCAGAAGAGCAGGCGTAAGACCCAGACACCTGGACGAGGAGTCTGCCTTGGAGGCGGGGCCCCTGTGACCACAGCTCCTCAGACCCCTGTTTTCAGAGCAGCGTTGTCATCCTGATAGCTAATCCAGGCCAGAGGGGAGCAAAGTGATGTGCCCGTGAAAGCCAAGGGCAGAGTCTGGGAGCACAGGATGGACATGACGGTACAGTTACCAACACCTGAGCACCCACACTTCCAAAGGAGTGTCCTGCGTCCCCCTCTGCCTGAGCCTTCCTGTCCTCCGCCCCTGCCCAGGTCTCTGTGGCCTGTGCTTCTTCAGAGTGCAGTGTGAAGAAAAGGCCCTTTAGTAGCCACAGCATAAATCAGCCTTTTACTGGGATTTGGTCAACCTCGATCCCCTTCATTCTGTGAGAGATTGTAAACTAAACCATGATCACTTGGTAGACACGTACAAAACCCTCTGACTCTGAATCTCCTCTGACTCACAGAGGCTCTGGTTCTGGGCACTGTTGCTTCGGATTCCCCAGCGACTCGTGGTTCCTGTGATGGACTCACAGGTCTAAGCCCTTTTAGCCATGTCAGGGCTCCTTTTTCACTTTCATGTGTCTTATTTCATCCCTTTTGTGCAGTAACAATAGTTTTTCTGCCTGTGCGTCAGTTTTCAGTTGGTTTTTACTGCCGTTTTCACTGGGGTCTTCCCCGCACCACACCCTGTTAGGTTCTCAGGGCTGATGCCCAGCGCTGTCTGTTTTGCAGAGGAAGAAGCTGAGTCTCTACCTCGATAAGCAGCCTCGGGCTTGAATTCACATTTCCCGACTCGGCTCAGCACGCTCTGTGGCCGAGTCGTGGGAGTCAGTGCGTCTACAGGAAGGGCTGGCTTCATCAGGGCTGTCCTCCCTGGTCCTTATACCTCCCAACGCTTTCCCTGGGATGAATCGCTTCTTATTCTACTTCTCTGCCCATTCCAGTTTTGCTTTGGTATATTTCCTGTCACTTTCTGTGATTTTTCACACTCATTATTATTTATTCGTATATGTTTATGATGCATAATAATTCCATTTGTCCTGGGGAATTGGCACATATACATACCGCGTATCAATCATTTTGATTTCCCTCTCCCTCTTCTCCCTCTGTCGCTCCTGTCCCCAGATCCCTACCCCATCTCTACAAGCCTGTTGCAGTTGTTCTTCTGTCGTGTTATATTTCCAACCCTGTCTCTCAGATGCACCGTGGCCATCTTTCTAGGACATGCAGCTCTTCTTTCTGTCACAGACACACATGCACACACCTACACACACTCAGTGGCCGACACGGCTCTCGGACCTGTTATCCTTTTGCACCAAGCCCAGCTCCTTGCAGAGATGATCGACACTTTGTACAGCACATTCTTATGTGTGCTTGGAGAGGCTGCAGCACTCTCGCTGGTGTCAGATAGAGGTGGAAGTCAAAGCCAGCCTCCCTCACCCTGTCCACAGAAGGGCTAGCTGGAACCTGAGCCCATTCCCCAGGGAGGGTGACCTCCTTGTTCCTCGCTCCTCGTGGCTCCTCGGAACCATGCTCCTGTAGGGGGAGAGGTGTTGAGCTTTGCGGGAGCGGCCACAGCTGCCCCCTTTGCTCAGGATTCCCTAGCTCTCCCCACTGTAGCCCCAGTCTTGCTCCCACACACGCTATAGCCTCGCTCCTTGCCCCGAGCACAGGCAGCTGCCTCTTCCTCCTGGGATACTGTTGTCTCCTGGACACCCTGTGCCTGCGGTTCCTAGTCCGTTGCTGTGGCCAGCTCCCTCCTGGAAGCCCAGGGTTCGGGTGTCTTGGGGACATGTTTGCCCTGGACAGCCTTATCTCCTTCTGTCGCTGGTGTTTCATTGCCTCCCCCACTGCCCAGCCGGCTGGAACTTGGGCAGGTCCCCTCCACTCGCCTGCCCTCCTCACTGTGCTGAGCGACTTTTTGGGGGTGCAGGGCCCCAGGGTTTCTGATTTTTGTCTCTTGGTCTCTTGTCCTGCTCTTCCTTCCTTCCCTTCCTCCCTACCCCTGTGTGACAGTGCTTACATGAATTCTCTTCCCCTTCATTCCTCAATGGTTTGCAAACCCTTCCTTCTGCCCTTGTCCTGAGCCGATCCCATTTGGCTGTCACCTTAGTCTAGCATAATAATTACATTAAATTCTGCACCAGAGTTTTCGTTTCGAGGGAACATTCACTTTTCAAAAGGGTGCTTTGGAATAGAATCTTGGAAATACCAGGTTTGAAAATGGTGAGATCAGGCCTGGAGTTTGGGGAAGATTGTTTGAAATTTATTTTGTCTTTCACAGGGCAGTACCTGGGAAGAACTGGAAAGTAAGCTTGCTTGGGATAACCTTCCCCTTGCAAGTGGAAATTGTACATACACAGAGCAGAATTCATGTTTGTTTTTTTTTCTCCCCTCCAAATCTTGAAGAGAAGTTTGTGCTTTGTGGCCAGTCTAGGCTGGGTGCGGGTCCTGAATGATTGGTGCTGCTAAGACTGTACTGGGCCCTTTTGGTGGGGGGGGGCATTACCAGGTATTGAACCTGGGGAGGCTTAGCTGCTCCCAACCGCTCTGCACTAGTGCAGGCTCTCGGGAGTCTCATGTCCGTGCCGCATGCTCTGGCCTAGCTGCTTACTCTCCTTGTCCGCCCCATGGTTGTTAAGGACACTGTCCAGACAGGTTGGCGGACACCTAATGCTGGACCCCGAAGACCCCTGTAGGCTTCCTCAGAATGAGCTGTGCTGGGACTCAAGAGAGAACTTTGGGTCTGTTTGTCCCATTTCAGACGGGACTCAGACAGATTTGCTTGTAGACAGACAGACTTCTGCGTCTCATCTGTGCGTCCTAATGAGGAAATTCCACCGTTGGAAATTTGGAGGTGGATGAGCTTTTATTTAGAGATCACATTTGTGTAGTTCATCAGATTTTAAGTCCAAAACTCTGAGAATAAAGCTAAGAACTTACATCCCTGGAAAAAGTGATAGACTATGAGCTCCACTTTAGAGAGAACTTCCTTCCAGCCATGGTAGATGGTTTTTCTCCAATTCCTAAAAATGCATTTGATATAGACCTTACAATTGCATATTTTATATTTCATTCTGGCCCCAGAATTATTTAATTATCTTTTGAAAAGCAGTCATCATTATATACTTCTGACATTGAGTTCCCAGGAAAAAGAAAAACATATTATATGCTTCACAAGAAAATTGTATGGTTGGAAAATGTTTTGGTTGATTATTTATGTAAACCCAACATCTGTGTGTTAAAAAAAAAAAAACTTCCTCATCATTTTTTTTAAAAAACACTAAAAGCTTTCATCACAAGGCAGTTTTTTTCTATGTTCTTTCTCACAGGGCTAGAAGAAAACACAAGTTAGTTACAGCAGTGAAAGCCCTTTGTTTTTTTCCATGTGAAAATTGGCTCCATCTTTTGTATCTAGGCTTCTAAAAACAACAACAACAACAACAACAACACAAACCCAAAAGATGAACTTTTGAGAAAACTGCAAACTTATTGGGGAAAACAATGAGTTCTGACTTTTGCTCTAATGACAGATGCTAGTTCTGGGTTCTGTGGACTGGAGAACAACCAACACGTTTAAAACCACCCATAGTTCACGCGTTCGGGGCTATGGTCTCCAATCACATTTTCTTTCCCACTTTACCATTTCAGCTACAAGTTGGCTTTGCCAAGTTAATGTTGTGTTTGCATGATCTTCACCCAACCCGTTTTCTCCTCCCAAGTTTTTGTTAATCCTCTTTGGTTGCCAAATTCACATGGATTGCTTATAGTTTACCCAACAATGGCTTTTCTGTTTCATCTTTTCATATTTTCCAAATGGTTTGCCTATTGTTTTGGCTTCTAGGGACAACTGGGGAGAGTTAATAAGCTGTGGAAGGAGATGAAGTTGCCTCCTTTGTGTTTAGGTTTGATGTATTAGTCACCATCGTCCTCATAAGAGGATGTCTGTGGACAGTGTTTTTTTAAATTTTGGTGTGGGTAGGAGTCAAAATAATGTAAAAGATGAAAAGAATGGGTTTCACAATATGAGAAAATATTTCTCTCTCAAGATGCTTCTCCTCTGCTCCTCATTTCCTGTGTCCTCCTGCTCTTCCTTCTTCTCCATTATTTCCTCCTCATCTGTCTCTCCTTGTTACTCCCCGAAGCACTGTGCATAGTCTGGTGAGGCAAACAGCCCTTGTGATGAGTAATGCGTTGCTTTGACAATGAATGCTGAAAGTTTCAGTTAAGGCACTGTGAAAATGACTTGCATTTTCAAAGCATTTTGAAATCATAGTTTGAGATGCTTATTCGAGTTTATAAATATTTATTGAGCACCTTTGTGTGTAGGAGACTCTGCCAGGCAGGTTTACATATCTATTGTCATTTATTCCCAGTCACTACATGAAGTAGGCAGCGGTATTCTCATTTCACAGATGAGCAATCTCAAGGCCCACAGAGGGAAAATAATTGCTCAAAACCATGTATCTGACAGGTGACAGGTTTGAGAGTTAAATTGAGCCTTTCGATTCTAAGGTCATATTCACTTTCCAGCGCTCTAAAATAAGAAATATACGGTAGTGATACTATGATGAAGGTCATACAAAGACAAAATTTTAAGAAGAATAAAACTGTCAAATTAGGGTTGGAGTTTTTAGGGCCCTTGGGTTGAGTTTGGGGGCTAGGACTTAAGGACCTGCCTGCTTTTACCTAAAGACATTTATTGTCCCAGATCTGAGTCCAACTCATATTAAAAAGCATGTGTGTGTGTGCGTGTTAGTGTGTGCATCCTTCAAAGCCACTTTGGTGCTGATGTGGAAAGAATTCTAGCTTATGAAACCTGGGAAATGATCACTACAGCTGCTTTCTTTTTCCCTGTATTCTTTTCATTGAGGTATAATGTTGCCACTTTTCCAACCTTCCAGCCTTAGCAGAAAATTTGGGTCAGTGATAAGCCATGATTTCTTAACTTGTAGGGCTCTGTGATACTTGAACTTTTCTTGATACTACACTTCTTTATCCCTTGCAGAGGAACCTGTTCCACAATAATTTGGGATTTTTTTTGCATTTTAAAAACATGTGCTTGCTGATGCGATGTGGGATGTGTAAATCGAAAAAAGAGAGCAATACTATCTTGATAATTTAATAACTTTTCCTCTAATTACCTCCTGGGGTTTTATATTAATGGAGGAGCCAATGACCATATTCACTCAAAATAATAAATATGCCTCCTGGTTTCATATGTACCTCATTTACATTTTTTGTGCTTTATCAGATCAACAGTGGTTGTCTTCATATCTTCTTTTTATAGGTGAGGAAATTAAGGCCCATAAAGAGGAATGCTCTGCTCAGGATTATTACGCAAGCAAGCATCCAGATCCAGCCCAGGATCTAGGGCTTCTGATGCCTAGTCCTGTTTTTTCCACTCTTGATTTGATTGAGCCAGCAACAAGAAATAGAGATTTTCCAGTGCTTTTAAAAACATCTCAAAATAGTTATGATTATTTTAGATATTATATTTTCCACCATGTAAAACTTGACTAGAAAGCTGTCCAACTTTCCTTTGTTAATCCGTCGTGAGATGGAGGCGACAGCTGTTGGAAGAGTGTAAGTTACCGCCATAAATAGAGGAAGGCTCTCCACTGAGGGTTGGAAGGGAAAGTATTGGCTCAACTGAGTGATGGCGCAGGAGTTTGGTAATGAGAATAGCGAGACCAGCGTGCTTCCCTCACCTTAGTGGGACCACCCAAGCAGATGTGCTGGGAGCTCATCTCGGCTCTGGCTCCGGGGCATCACACTGAGGAGTCAGTGCCTGAGGGGAAGGCCCTGTGTACACTGAGCATGCGCAGGGCTGTGCTGAGCATCACCTGTTTTTTATTTCCTCATGCTCTTAGTGTAGTCCCATAGGTGAGAGGATTCAATCTCAGGCAGTTTCCATCTCATGGTAGGTTGGTGTTATTTCCAGGTCTGTACGATGAATAACTAGTGGCGCCATCTCCAAGTTCTGTGACTTATTTTTCAGGATTGGTTTGCTTGAAAATGCTTTCTCCATGACTCTGGTTTATCTAGGAGCCAGACAGAAAGTATCAGTTATGATGATCTCAGTAGGAAGCCAAAAACACTTTTTTGTCTGAAGTGGATGTGCGTATGCACTGGGTACCCGGATGGCAGTGTGGGTAGTCCTTCTCAGACTTTATGAGCACAGAATTCTCCTGGAGATCTGGGACAACTTTTTTTTATATACACTAAATATCTCTGTACTTATTCTATTACATGTCAAAAGAGCAATACAGATGTGTCTGTGATTGTGAATTTGTCTGTTTCTCTTTGCAGTTCAATCCGTTTTTGCTTCATGTCCTGACAGTCCCTGACTTGAGTGTTTGACAGTATGATGCTATGAAAATGATAACAGATTCTGTACAAACAATGTCTCTGACTCTGAATTGTGGTCTGTCTCGGGCTAGTGATTTCGCAGTGCACCTCTCTCTGGAGATGCTATTCCCAGAGAGCCTCGTGATCAACAGACAGTGCACCATGGTGCAGGGTGTTTAGGAGTTGTGTTGTGTTGTCACAGCCTATCACGTGTACACATTGCCTATCTGTATGTGTGAGTCTTCCAACCCTTCATTATAAACCAGGCTTGGTGTTAGATCATTCTGCCAAACTGTATGCACTTAAGTTTTCCAGTAATTGAATCAAGTGTCAAAAACTCATTTTTCTTTATTATTTGCATCCAAATTGACAAAATGGGTTCATCTTTTTTAGAAAAGTTAATTTGACTTTTTGAAACAAAAGGATGTCAGTTTCAGAGCAACATCTGTTCAAATTATATAAACTCACTCTTATACCAACTCAGAATTGCTACTTCGGATTTGAAGGAGTAAGGTAAAAATTGAAAACCCAGTCTAAATGTATCAATACCAACAAAACATTCTCAAAAATTTCTAGCAAATTTTAGAGGCAAATTGCTTTTGATTCAGTAAAATCTTGTTATATTGATCCAAGTTAGAAAAATGTAAGAAACCATTATTTTTTACTTGTCTTATGAAAAGTATCAGCTTTGGTATAAATTCTCTTGCCTGTCTAACTAGGTTACAAATAAGTTTTTCCTATCATTAGAGCTTCAAATTTGGCTTTTCCATAGCTAGTGTGATATCTGTAAAAAGAAAACTGAAATCACACTGCTATTTTTTTAATCTTCTTTAAGTATATGGCAAGCATTCTCTTTGGGTACAGAAATCTTGAATTGGAGTTCATTGCACGACGAATCTTTGTAAAACGCCTTTGTGACCTATCCAGACATCGTTGGTGAAGAACACCTGATCATAAACTCATGGTTTTCTAATTGCTTTTAGCAGTTCCATAAGGGCCAGCAATTCATAACATTTATATGTGCACTTGCACAATTTTAACTAGATTGGCTATAGTTGGGATAAATTTTCCACAAAAGGCCATGTATTGGGCTCCCAGCCAGTGGTGCTGTTGGGACGTGGGGGAACCTTTAAGAAGGGGAACCTCTAGTGGGAGGTTTCCTTGTCCCTGGGAGTGTGTTTTTGATGAAGGTACTGCGTTCCCTGCCTCTTCCTGTTTCTCCATTTTACTTGCTGGCTACCATGACAAGAACACTTAGTCCGCTACACATTCCCTACATTCCCACAGGCCCAAAGCAACAAGGCCAACTGACCATAGACTGAAATCTCCCAAACTATGAGGCAAAATAAACATTTCCTCTTTTTAAGTTGATTATCTGGGACATTTTGTTATAGTAACACAAGGCTGACTAATACAAGATTCATGAGTTTTCATAGATGACACTTCTGAAGACCAAATGCAAATTAATATCGCAGAAGAAAGAAAGACAAAGGCAAAAATCAGTTTCTTGTTTTCTTCTAAGTATAGAATTATGATTTAACATAACATGAATACCTCTGGCATGATAGAAACTTAAATTCTTAATAGATGCAAAAGATTCAAAACTATGCTGTGAGTTTACTTTCTTTTTTTTTAAAGCTGTGAATTAACAACATTTCTTCATAAAATTGGAAGCCTGTTGAGATAAAAAAATGTACCCCAAATATTGAGTACCGACTCTTGTATTTCACAACTCACTTAAAGCTAAAGAAAACTATTATGGATTTAGAAATATAGAATCTGCTGATCCCTGACAGTATTAGAAATATTTTGTATTATATGGCCAATTGTTTAATTGCTTAATTAGAAATCTTTCAACTTTTGTACAAAATCATGTTTTTCTTCTCACAAGATCTATCTAAAAATGATTTTCTTCTTTTTGTTTTGTTTAACAACCAAAATGTTTTATAGATGGGCCAAGTTACATGCTCAGATGTTACAAATCATTCAGTTTTCTTTTTAGTTCTGACTTTGGTTAATGAATTTCGTCAATTGTCCTTTCAACTCTTTAAAGCAAGCAACGTTAAATTCACTATCTTTGCTGAAATTGCTAAATATTGTCTGCTCTGTTATCTTTGATTTTTTTTATTCAGCGAGCAGCTTTTCATCTGGCTCGGCCGCGGGACATCAGAATTGCCATTGACTGTGACATTGTTTACTTTCTTCCCCTCTCTTTACCTCTGTTGCTCTGACTGTAGTGAAAGAACTAACGTTCTTTTACATTTGAAAATCTGGCTATTTTTACTTTAAAAACTAGAGAAGTAGTTTAATTATATTTTATTTTAAACAGATTTTTCCATTTAATTCCCAATTATGATTTCTGTAATCACCACTGTGACTTGTGCTGTCTGTGTAAATGTTAGATGAGCACATTGCAGTGTTAGGAGAAAATCATTTCATCTGAGTTGCGTTGTTGACATCTAGTAGATCAGTGTTGCATCTACATGTAGACTTACACACTATGCTACAGTAGTAACATATTTTTATTTTGCTTTTAGTTGTATGAGGAATGGAACCCAGGGCCTTTGCACTGAGCTACATCCCCAGACCTTTTTTATTTTTTATTTAGAAACAGGGTCCTGTTCAGTTGCTCAGGTTGGACTCAGATTTGTGATCATCCTGCCTCAGCATCTCAGAGTGCTAAGATTATAGGTTTGCACCACCACACCTGGCTACCAGTGACATCTTAAGCCATGTGGCATTGAAAGTGAAATGTTGTGTTACCAAAGCAATGCATTTGTATTTAATAGAAAGATATTTCACATGCTTCAGTTTTCACATTTAAGTACAATTAAGCTAAATCTTAGAAGCAGCCGAGATCTTATCCAGCACAGATGATTGGATAAAGAAAAAGTGGTATTTACAATGCAGCACTACTCTGCCACAAAGAAGGATAAACTTGAATCACTTGTAGGAAAATGGATGTACCTTGAGATCCAAATGTTAAGTGAAATAGATCAGACACAAGCTTAACCATCATACCTCTTATATGAGCAACCCAAAATGTAAATTTAGAGCAAAATAAAAGATAAGTAATAGGAAGTCGGGAGATAGGTCTCTCTCCTGTGGGAAGGGGGTCCAGAGATGGGGGGAGGAGAGGGGGATGGGAAGGGAAGGGATTGAGCCATGTTATGTGCATGTACTGGCTCCCAGCAAGGAATGTGCTCATATGTGCTGCAAACATGTGCTAATACAAAATTTCAAAATTTTCCAACATTGGAACTGATTCAGATCCTCAGTCGCAGTCACTGCTGTGGATGGCAGTTTGTCCTTGGACTGGACAGATCGGCCCAGCGCTCTTTGCCCTTGAGCCTAGCCACCTGGCGTGGGCACCAAGCCTGTTTCTCACTGGTCTTGCTCTGCGGCTCCTTCTCCCTTGTCTAGCCACGTGGCACCCAGGAATCGTAGGAGGTGGCAAAGGAAGTCAGGTCCTTCCAGTGTGCACACTGCAGGGGTTGGACAGTTCCAGCGGTGCCAGATCATGGGGAGAAGTCTCGGGGGGAGTTCCAACCTCAGGGAAGGCTGTGGGTTCTAAAAAGGGCAGCGGGGACAAGGCCATGGCGGGTTTGTGGCCAGCAGCAGCTGCCCTTGCTCTTGCCATGGCTCCTGGCCGACGGCCTGGACTGTGGTCAGCCTGGGACTCAGTTGCTGGCAATGCTGTCAGCAGAGATGGCAGCACTGTCATTTCTTACCTCCTGTGAGGCTGCCAGGGGAGAGCTGCCCGTTAGCTCAGTTGGCTTCAGCACTTCAGCTCTGTGAAAGTGCACCGAGGAGCTAGAGAGAATGGAGCGATTGATTTGAAAGGAAAACAATGAGCTGTCCAATGTTCGGGGACTCAGAAAGCTGCTTGGGAAACAGGCTGTTCTTTTTGGAGTGGGTACCTCGTACTGACTGTTTGATGTCGCTGCACCTGGACCTGGACCACATCTGCATTTCCTTCTCTCTCTCTCTTTAAAAGTTCTGTTCATATCTGAACATGTCTGTGCTGGGTAATATTTGCTTTGTTTCGTGTCTCTGTACTTTCATAAGAAGTTAGGGTTTACTTAGTGCTTGGGTTTCCTAAGCCTTTTATTTTGCTTCTGATCTTTCTCCATGTTCTTCTGTTTCCCAGGTGATCAGTGCTTTGTGCATCGAGGTACATTCAGGTGGAGATTAATCTGGTAGATCACTCATGACTTAGATGTCATAAAATACACCGTATGCTTAGAGACACCAGGTAGTATACTCCAGAATCCTAAAAACATTAAGAAAGCAGATTTTCTTCTCTTTGTCCTGTGTTTTTCCTGTTCTTCCACCCTGCATTAATAATTAGGAAGTAGACTCCCAGTGATTGTGTGCAGTCACAATCTTGATGTTTCTTGATGTTTCTGAAGACAATGATGCGGTTAAACTGCAGTCATAACTGTCTGGAGAGAGGACTGGTGGATCAGTCCACTGATGCCCACAGTGAGCATGATGTTTGGAGGCGTCACTGACGTGTCTTCGGAGGGTCTATCTCCCACTGAAGCTCTTCCCTGTGCTCTGCTTCCTGATCTTCATAAAGTGAGCAGCTTTGCACCCTGCACCTTTCCTCTTGATGTTTCTGCTTTGGAGGCAGCTGACCAGGGACTGAAACTTCTGAAACTGTGAGCCAGATACACCTCTCTTCCTGTAAGCTGGGGTCATCCAGCATGTGGTCCATCCCAGTAACAGGAAGGCTGATGAATCCAGGTAGTTGTACCTTCGACACGCAGTGACGATGCCAGGCTCTCTGGGTTCTAGTCCTGTTTCTGACACCAGCTGGCTGGGTGGCGTGGGCAAGTAGCTTACTCCTCTCCGGGCCTTTTTATTCATCAGGGTCAGAATGAGATCACAGCACTGTTTCCCTGTCCGTTCCACTGAGGTGAGTGGCATTGGGGCTGTTATTAGTTGGGTGCTTCCCCAGTGTATTCAAGCAAGTTCAAGAAAGGTTGTTTACTCTATGCTACTTCCGTACTAGGCATTCAGAAGCTCACAAGCACATTAGAGGATGAGTGAGGCCGAGAAGTAAAATGATCCATATACATTGTTAAATCTTCTTTTTTAAGCTCTTTGAATATGGAAGCTACCCCTCTTTTGGAGGAATCCCTTTAAATACATTGGACTGTCCTGCTGTAGTACATAGCTTGGAAACTGCTGGGCTGGGTCAGGGGTCAGCAGATGACAGCCTGCAGGCCAAAGCCAGCATGCCACCTGTTTTGTGTAAATCAAGTTTTATTGGAACCCAGCCACACTCATTCATCTATGAATTTTCTGTTGAGCTACAAGGACAGAGTTGCACAACTGCAGCAGACATCCATATGACCCACAAGGCCTAAGATATTTATCATCTGGTTTGCCAGCTCCTAAACTAGATGATTATCTTCAACATGATCCATGAACACAGTTCAGAAAATCAGGTAGCGGAGGAGTGTTGGTCATGAAAAGTTGTAGTCGCTCATTCGCAGGCCAACACGTTTTTAGTAGTTTCTTTTAGTGGCATTACTTTCGTAACACAAATAATGTACTCAGTCAGCTTGCTTTTGATGACTCTGCTTTGGGTTTTTTCTGTGGACTCCACTATACATTTAGTTCATGTGCGTGCGCGCGCACACACACAGAACATACAGAACGCTATGAATTTTGTTGATTACACTGCACCTTCAATACTCAGACACCTCTGTGTCCTGCTCCATCTACTTGTACCTTTTATTTCAAGTGCCACACTTTACAAGATAAGCCTGAGCGCTACGCCCCTGTCTGCCTCTGCTCTCTGCTTGTGCATCGTTCAGCTTTTCTCACTGTGTCTTTACTTTTCCATTGGTGAGGGTGATGACACTTCCCTTTCCTGCCCGGAAGTGGCTCTTCCTTTTGCCCACGGGCTGAGTCTGAAGGGTGTAAGCAGTATTCACTTCGCAGTAGTGGGGAGCAGAGCTGATCCCCCCCTTGACAGACGCAGCACCACCTGGGGAGAGAGCTGCTAAGCCTCCTCAGGTGGTTCATTCTGTCACATTTCACCAGTGCTGCAAATCATGGCACGTTTGCGTATTTGTTTTCCCTTGAGTTTTTATTGATTTGCCTATAAACAAAAAAAACCTTTGCCTTGTTACAGGAAGAATCATTTTCCATTTTACTCTTTTCGCTAAAGTAAATTTGTACTTTTTTAAAAAGTTTTTTTTTTGCTATCATTTTAGTGGGCTACACTATCCACGTTTAACACAGCCACCCTGAAGTTGTGGCTGTGTGACCATTCTGAGCTTCCCTGTCCCGCCCTGCAGTGAGGGAGATGGGTCCGACCTGCCTCTTGAGTGTTAGGAGAGAAAGTGAAATAGCACCCGGGAAGTGCCTAGCCCCGTGCGGGCATGCACTCGCTGTTTCGAAGATGTTCTTAGTTGCTATTATTATTTGTAAAGATGCCACATTATTTTTAACTGATTATAGTCCTTTTAATTATTTCTCTAAAAGCCTTTCTGTTCTGTAAAATATTGACTTTTGAAAATTGTTTAGTTTTTATACTGTTGCTGTTCCCATAATTATCACTACTACCACAGATGGCTCCAAACAAGCCGAAGTAGAAACCAGCAGAAATTTAGTTTTAGGGCATGAGATATGAGGCACTTACTACTTTTTCTCAGTTTCGAAAGCGTTTAGACGTACGTGACGGTGGGAAGACGAGCACACACTCAGTCTCTCTCCCCCCAATACAGACACTGGTGACCACCCTGAGCCATTCCAGTAATCCGGGTTAATCCCGCATCTCCATTCTCTCACCTTCATGGAGTCCGCAGGATCTTTGCATACAGACAGCATTCATATGTTCCAGGGTTCCAGGGTCCGGAATGTGAGTGCCCTTTTGGTTCTCTGATTCAGCCAGCTTCAGCCACCTTTTCTTTGACCATGAGTATTTGTGCAGCCTACACTAATTTTGGCTATCCTAAAAATTTCCTTGGGAGAGTTACATAGTATGAGAAAAATGCCTGTCCCCAATTTTCCCTTTATTTACCCATATTCAAGGATAAAGAACCTCCAACACTTTATGGATTGTAGTATATGTATTCAAAAAATCATTGTAATTCCCTCATTCCTACTCTCATTACATTTTAAATACTGCTTTCAAGGCTGGTACCAGATCCACATGGCTTAAACAGAACCATTGCAAGCACTGAATCTAGTACTTAAGGGAGGGTTAATTTTGGAAATTATTTCTTTAAAGCTATTTATTAACAGCTAAAGTAGCTCCCTTCTCGACCTCAGGACTCCTGAAAGGTGTCTGGGTGGCTTCTGGATTCAGAAGTTAGACCTTGAGTTACTCCAGGTTACTCTTGTGGGTAGGAGTGTTGGGCCCAGTGGAACTGAACAGGCATGGGGTTCAGCAGAGTGGAGTCTGCCTTGCACTTCCCGGGAGCCCCAGGGAGGCTCCAGCTTCCTCCTTTCCACCTACCCCCAACACCTTACATTCCATTAGAATGTGCTCAGGAGCATTTTATGCTGTGTGTGCATGCATGTGTGTGTGTGTGTGTTCCCATGTGACCTGGCTCAGGAAAAGAAGCATTGGCAGGACTTGCCCTGGTGCTGTATGAAAGTGACCCCAAGGGCCAGCATCAGCTTAAGTCGCAGCGAAGAAGGGGACCCCCAGGTGTGCCCCTTCATTCCTGTGGACTTCCTCTGTGGCTGAGGACAGCTTCGTGACCTCCTTGCCAGGGTCCCTGGTGCTGGGCTTGGCACTGAACCCTGGAGGTGCTCGTGAGCTTACACACGCAGCCTGCACCAGGCGGGGCACGGTGGGAGGGACAGGGGTGCAAGGAGGGGCCTGGCCCTGCGTCACTGAGCATCCAGAGTAGAAAGGAAGATGGACGTGAATGATGAACGAGAAACGTGACTATGCGGCTGCCCTGAGCTTGGAGAGAGGGCCGGTGCACTGGGCGTGGGGCTGGCAGCCTTCAGCGGTGGGCACCGTGGGCTCTCACAGGAGGTGCCCCCACCACGCAGGCTGAAACTTGAAGTTTGAGGAGTGCTGGACTCAGAAACAGTGTCACTTGGGGTCATGCAGGGATGTGTGCGTGTTTGCATTCACAGCAGCCCGTGTTCCTCACCCTCTCCGCTGGGTCCCCCAGCGTCTTCAGGGCAGAGGCAGGTTTTGTGAATGAGCGATTAAAGCCCCAGAGTGATGTTATTAGGCTGTTAGGTTTTCTTCGTGACTTTCTTATCTCAAGAGCTGCTGCTCCAGAATAAGTCCTTCCCATAGCCCTGACATGAAAGGGAACAACATGTAATTCTTTCCGAAGTGACTTTCGGGTGGTGGATGAAGGGAACAATCAGCGGTGCTGATCTATGAGCTGAGAAATGAAATGTCAAGCAGATCTTGGTGAGCAAGATGAGACCTACCCTGCTCTTCATCTATGTTAGATGCTTCGGGAGATTTAAAGAGAAAAGGAGATGGCGGCTGGGGTGTGGCTCAGCAATGAGCGTTTGCCCGGCCCGTTCAGGGCCCAGGGTTCTATTCTCAACACTGCAAAATAAAGTATTGGAAAATAATCCTGCTAGAGAGAGATGGGGCATAACACTTCAGAAGTACTGCAAAATAACAAATCTTTTATTTAAAGTGTTTTAAATTGACAGACAATCATATATATATATATTATACCCTTGAGTTACGACCCACCTGACATACAAACAATTTGGGTTATGACCAGAATTTCAGTTACAAATGAAGTCTTGAGTTATGACCTAAATGTCTACCATCTGTGCTTCCAGATGCTCTCAGATACAGATTTAACCCTTAAACAGTTCTGGAAGGAACATGACAGCATCCTCTCCTGTGTGGGGTTAACTGAGGAATCCTGGGCCAGTGTCTCTAAGGACACTGAGATCTGCCTGGGTACAGGAGAGAGACTTTGAAGGCTGTGTAAAGGAGCCTGAGCCGTCAATTGACCAACTTGGGTTACAGCCAGCCCTCATGAATGAATTGAGCTCATAAGTCAAGGGTCCAATATAGGTATATGGTGTACAGTGTGATATTTCAATGCATGTCAACAACGTATAATTATCCAGTCAGGGTGATTGTCACATCCATCACTGTAAGTATTTGTCATCTCTTTGTGAAAGCAACATATTCTATGTCACAATTTAGTGTGTGCTCAGTTACTGGTGAACACACACACCCGTGTAAAATGCTGAGGGGTGTGGGTGGACTCTACAAACCTAGACAGTGTCTCGGGCGAGTCCTTCCCCTGGAAGTGGGAATTGCCTGTGAACTTGGACATTAATAAACAGGCAGTCAGGGACCCACCTCGGAGTTGCCTTTACTACTGACTTTTCCCACGACCAGTTAGTTCCCGGGGCCAGCGTGGAAACACTACACATGAGAATGTTGTGACCTAGCTACTGGCAGACCCAGTTTTGCGACAGCAAAGTTAGTTAGGAATATTATGAGGCAGTTGGGCAGGGCTGGACCCTCAGCTCACGAGACAGCTGAAGCACATTTACCTAAGGTCAGCATTATGAAAGAGAGAAACTAGTGCACCCCATACTCCCCTAGGGACGGATAGCAGTGATGGATCTCCTGCACAGACCTCTGTCACCTTAACTGGGGACCAAGCCATCCCCGCTAGCCCCTTCCTTGTGGGAAATCCCTGTACTCTTGCTGTGGGACTTGCTTCCCCATTTGAGCTCCATTAAATCAGTATCACCGGGTGACCGTACTTACTTGTAATCTTATTGGTTGACCATGGTTTTGTCCCACCTCGTGCCCGCCTTGTGATTTTCCACTGGGTCTCACAGTTTTGTCCATTTGTACCCACCTCACCTCCTGGCTTTGCCCCATAAAACACCTTTGAGAAGCGGAGTGGGCGGGCAACCCACTTTCTGTCCCCCTTGGGTCTCTCTTTGACAAAAGCTGTCTTTCTCTCAGGAAGTACGCCCTACTCTTAACCTCCGTTGTTCCTAGAATTCATTCTTCGATGTTAGAGAACGCGAACTCGGCATTTTGGATGTCCAGCGGGTTGGGATTATAATATTTCCTTTATATGGATTACTTGGTGCCCAATATCCCCAATGACACCCTCTTTTTAATTTTAATCCTAGGGATTAAATCCAGGGCATTCACACTGAGCTTCATCCCCAGCCCTTTTCATTTTTGATTTTGAAACAGGGTCTTGTCAAGTCAGTAAATTGCCCTGTAGGCTCAAACTTACAACCCTCCTGCCTCAGCCTCCCAGAGGACTGGGATTACAGGCCTGCACCGCCACTCTGAACTTCTTTCCACCTCTTTGAGCTCACCGATGTCTGGACCCCTTCCAGCAGTGGGGCCACTCACTGGCTCCAGGTCCTGGTTGCCCTGGCCCTCCTCTGAGCTCTTGGCTCCTCTTCCTACTTTGCTCATCCTGAGTAACAGGCATGAACAGAGAGAGGAGGGTGTGGGTGAGAGACGCCGTGTTCCAGAGGGTTCTGCAGCTGGTGCCTCTGATGGCTGAAGCCACCCCATCCCTGGGGAGGCGCAGATGTGCTCAGCGTCTGGTTTCTGACCCCAGGCTGAGGCAGGAAACCCTCAGGTCCAGTGTGAAGAGGGGCTGGAGAGGTACTGAACACACAGAGGTATAAAATATCCACGAGAAGTCAGGAAAATGAGGGATCATCTTGAATCTGTTTCACAGAATTCTTCTGTTCTTGTTTTTGGGAAAACTAAATGTTCCCCTTTTCCTGTATTAAAAATAAATGCCCGGATTGTTTTCCATTATACCTAAGTGTTTGGGGCCTCTTGACGTTTTTTTGGAGGATGTCAATTGAGATCTAAGTTGGTTTTTTGTTCGTTTCCTTTTACTACAGAGTGAAAGAAAGCAAGTTTCCTTCACTTAATGACCATGTGTTTGTTAGGCAGCGTGTCAGGTTCCCTTAGGATCTGGCCAGGTGTGGGTCAGTTAAGACTGTCCCTCTCCTGGGTGGAAGTCTGCCACAGTCCATCTGGGATAGGTTCAGGCCTGTGGTGGGCTCTGTACCGGGAATACGAGTAGCTCAATGAACAGCTCCAGGAGGAGGCAACCTGTCCGGTACACAGATTATCTGCAGATGTGCTGAGGCCACTCAAGGTCAAAGGGCCATGAGCTGTTTGTTTAGGGATTTGTTTTTGGTGTTGCCATAGTAAGTTTGGGAAGGCTAGCTGGTAGGGTTGCCAGCGTGCAGAGCCTTGCTGCAGCTGTGAAGTGCAGTGGTCTCACTGGCGATTCCTGCCCTGCCTGTGGTCAGAGCTGACTCCTGCCCGCTCTGCAGCCCACTCTGCAGCCCACTCAGCAGCACTCAGAGTGAGCCCGGAGGCACACTGCACAGTGCAGCCTGGCTCGTGGGACCCTGGAGCTATTCATCTCAGGCAGAATCCCGAGTACGAATGTTTTGGGCCCGAATCCCAGGGAAATGTAAATGCCGCAAGCAGACTTCCAGTTGTACTCAGGAGAGTGTGCTTTTTCCTTATAGTACTTTTTAGTATTTTGATGAAACATTTATTTAAAAAGTAGCCCCTGTGTTAATCTCCGCAGAAGTCTATGAGGTTTTAGCCTGGGCCGATGAGTTGTGAAGCACCTTTGCTCTTTATTTTTAACACACCAGCTGCTGTGTCTTGACCGATAGGAGCAAAGGTTTTAAATCCACCTCTCCGAGGATAGAGTTTGGGCTAATTGTGGATTGCAGCCCCAGGGTGATGTAAGGTGTGAGGAAAGTTGGTTGGAGGTGCGGTAATCAGTGGTCTGCGTTGCGGGTCTGCCTTCTGCCTACTCACTGGATCAGTGTTAGCCTGCTTTGTGGGTGGAATTTTTGGCCTCTGACGTCAAAAGGTCACCTGTGTCCATGGGACACCCGCACGACCCACACGAAGGTTTGGTGGTTTCAACACAGGCAGCCTTGGAGTCCCTGACAAGTAACCCAGGTGACCGTTATCATTCTGACCCCCACGGCGGGGGCAAAGCCAGTGGACACCAGTGCTATGTTGCTCAGCTTTGTGACTCAGTCAAACTCAAACCAGGTTACTAAAAGCAGGTGAAACTAGTGGTTTATTCAAGGTCCCCTAGGTTTCACTTTGTTCAAGAAGAAAGAAGAGAGACCCTTCCTTCTACTGCTGTAAGATCAAGTTGTATGGAGGGAACCTCTTGAGTCATATGCCCATTGGAGTGGACAGAGGACAGGGTACTGGGCATGCCCACCCTTGCAGCAGAGGTGGCTGGGCATCCTGACGGGCACAGAGGGAGAATTCCCCCGAAAAGAGGGGTGTAAACCAGGCAAAACCCTGTCTCCTGTGGCATGCAAAATATGGTCATTCCACCTGTGCATGTTCTACCCTGCATCGTGTACACAGCAGGCGGCACCTCTGGAGAGCCCAGAAGGGAGGGGCGGAGCCAGCAGTATCTACAGTCCTTCTCCATCCTCCTTCTGATAAAAGGCTGGGGACTTTGAAGCTAGGGGCTCAAGTCCTGTGCTCTCAAACTTTACAAAAATGTTAAATATTCAGATAACCAGGAAGAATGAACTTGTAGCTTGGGGATGGGGACACAAGCAGCTAAATCCTGTCTCACATAAAGAATGGAACAAGAAGAACTTCTTCACTGCTTCATAAGCTACAGGTGGTCATTCCCTGAAGCGGATACCTGGAATGATTCTTGTGGCATTTTCAGGTGTTGGTGGGAGGAGGAGTTTGCAAGGATACGTTCTTGGTGAGAGGCTGTACCTGGGATTGCTTGGTAGTTCAGAGTGCTTGCATGGAAATACAGTTACAAAGACCACATATCTGATGGTAGCCCCATGAAACTGAGTGGCCAATGGCTGGTGTGACCATCTTAGTTTGTGTAAGTGTGCTCTGCGGTGTTCCCATGAGGACCACAGGCACACTTCTGAGTGTGCACCCCATTTTAACTCCTGGGGCTTGCTTCGAGAGTGTGACTAATGATCTCTATGAATTTCTGACACACATAAGGATGTCAGACCCTCCATATTCCCATGAGCACCTGCTCCAACACCTAAGGTTCCATTTTATTTCCGAGTCCTGTGCTGTACAAAGGTTTCTGCCATGGGTCGGTGGAGCATGCTCAGTACTGGCAAAACATCGCTGAAGGAGGATACATTCTGAGCCCCTTTTTCTTTTATGTGAAGTGACTTCATCTCTGCTTTTACTTTTTATTATGTCATCTTTTTCTTTCTTACTTGTGGAGTAAAAAGAGCAGTTCTACCCTAAGCTTGCACTCCTACCGCTCCCTCTCCCTGGAAAGCCGGGCCTTTTGCATGAGCTTTTAAAACCACTATCCAGTTCTTATGGCTTTGACAGAAGAGAAGTTTGGAGTCCAGACCACTGTGAGCTGCTTGGTTTTCTTTATAGCTGACCGTTTCCACCAGCCCCTAAGTCCATAAGCACCCCAGGGAAGTTGTGGTGCAGGTCCCCAGAACTGCCTGAGACTGCCGCTGCCCCCAGGGCCCAAGACCTGGGCCTGGGCTGGCCTTCAGGTCCCCTGCCTGCAGGTGTGACCCCACCTGGCTTCATATCCAACACCTTGCCCACCAGTGCCATTTGCTAAAATAGTGAATCTCACTGAAAAAATACTCTTTGTAGTGAATTTGGCCTCAGTGTGTCCTGAGCTATCATTAAAAATGTAGGCGACTAGCTGGGCGTGGTGGTGCACACCTGCAGTCCAAGCTACTCGGAAGGCTGAGGCAGGAGGAATCTGAGTTCAAGCCCAGAGCCTGGGCAACCCTGGAAAACCCTGTCTCAGAAAAAAAAGTCTGGGGCTATAGCTCAGTGCCAATACCCTGGGACTCTGGGTTCAATCCCCACTACTGAGGGAAAGAGAGAGAGAGAGAGTCAGAGAGAGAGAGAGTCAGAGAGACAGAGAGACACAGAGAGACAGAGACAGAGAGAGACAGAGAGACAGAGACAGAGAAAGAGACAGAGACAGAGAGAGACAGAGAGACAGAGACAGAGACAGAGAGAGAGAGAGAGACAGAGACAGAGAGAGAGACAGAGAGAGAGAGGAGGGGGAGGAGAGAAAAACTAAAACCAAAGCCAAAACAAAAAATTTTTCTCCTTGACATCTAAGGCCGGCGTTTTGGGGTTTTTTTTTTAAGCTGAAACGGGCAGCCACATGGACCCTGCCTTGGCACTGTGTTGTCACCAGGTCTGGCCATTTGTCTGTCCAACTTGATTCTGAAATGGTGTTTGAAGTTTGTTCAATGGAATTTTAATTTGTATAAATATTGTTTTGCATTGTAGACACCAAGGTGTACCTAGCCTTCTTTTTAGACACGAAAAATGTGTTTTATTTTCTTTCAAAATTTGTCCCTTGGGCCAGGGATTTAGCTCAGTGGTTCCGCTGCCTGCCTCACAAGTGCAAGGACCCAAGTTCGATCCTTGGTACCAAAAAAAAAAATTTGCCTCTCTTTTCTTTTCAAATAAGATGATTCATGAAGTGAGGTTTTCTCATATGAGAGGAGACCTCAAGGTTATTCAGCCTCAGGAGTTACTAGTGTTTTAAGTAAGCAACCAGTACATTCTGTACATTTTAGTGTGGTGCGGCTTCCACTTGCAGAAGCTCCCCCTTACCCACTCACCCACTCACCCACTCACCCACCTATCCATCCATCCATCCATCCTCCCACCCATCCATCCATCCTCCCATCCATCCATCCATCCATCCATCCATCCTCCCATCCATCCATCCATCCATCCTCCCACCCATCCATCCACCCATCCATCCATCCATCCATCCTCCCACCCATCCATCCATCCTCCCACCCATCCACCCATCCATCCATCCATCCATCCATCCATCCTACCACCCATCCATCCATCCATCCATCCTCCCACCCACCCATCCTCCCACCCATCCTCCCATCCATCCACCCACCCACCCGTCCATTCATTCACCACCTCCTCCTCAGTCATTTTGTGGCTCGGTGCAGAACGCTCCATCTTTATGCTGCTCTCTGAATGGCGATAACTATTTAATGATGAATCAAGTTAGGTTAATGTTGAGAATGAGCTTTTGCAGGCCAAGTAGACATACTTCCACATATTTTTATAGTGGCTACTGCTATCCTGGCTTTGTGTACATGGGACAGCATTAATTTTTAAGAAGACTATGTGGGGGCTTGTTAACAGGGAGGAGGAGTGGGCTGGAGCACATAGGCATCGCGTGGATCCATGCGGCGGCCTGGTAGGGTCACGGCCGGTCTGGCGTCCCCCCTCCTCTCCAGAGACAGCTGGGCCAGCCTCCTCTTTCCTCTCCTCTGCTCAACTCCAGTTCTGCTTGGTGTCAGGCCTCTCCGCTTTCCAACTTCTTGAAGTATCTCTAGGAGGATATGCCCGATAAGTTTAAGGAAGCAATTTAAAATTTACAGTCGAAGATCCAACCAGAGACTATATTTGGTGATGTCCTCACAACTCTGCCGTGTGTGTGTGTGTTTAGAGGAAATCACATAGACTATTTTTTCATTCCTCTTCCTCACATTTCCTCCTCTCCCCGACCCCCCAAATAAGCACACAGAATGGAGGGCCCAGCAGTGTCACACTTGAGAATGTGGACTCTGGAGCTACCCTTTGAATCCCAGCTCGGCCCTGACACTTGGGCACTTTGCTTAATTGGTCGTGCCTCATTTACCAATCTGTAAAATGGGAAGGAAGACCATCCCTACCTCCCAGGATTATATGGGATACAGGAGTTACCCTACATGAGTTACTTGGGGTGCCTGGCACATCAGCAACTCTTTGTCACTGTTGGCAATGCCAAAACCAGATGTATCACATCTGTCCTGGAGTACTTGTTTGGAAAAAGAATTTTAGGGTACTACATTCTGAAAAATTACTTTGCCTATATTTTCCAGTAAGAAAAACTAATTCCTAGTCATGGTTTTCAGGGAAAGGAGCAGATATAATTAGAGTAAATATCTGAGGCAGCCTCCCAGGCTCAGAGAGAGTAGAAAGGTGTTCTAGTCTAGTGGTTGTCCTGATTTACACTGGAGCACTTTGTGTAGGCCGAGCATGTACAGGGCCCCTGACGTTGGTTGTCCCGTGCAAGGCTATTGAGAACCTTACGAGTTTGTTCCTGCACCCATTTTAGAAGAGTGAGGGTTTTGGAGAGGTTATGGAACTTACCTCAGGTAGGGAGTGGCTGCACACAGTCTGAGGGATTCCTAAGCCCACTGAGGAGATGCTGTGGAACGCCTGTTCTCCACACGGCTCGGGTCACCGTGCAGCTGAAGCAGATAGTCTAGAAGTGTCTTACCTTCCGAAGGTGGTTTAATGTCCTGAAATGTATGCTTGTAAGTCAGTGTGTGGAAAACAAGAAGCCAAATTCATGATTTTTGTTTGTTTGTTTCCTGTGATTTGATGAAGTTACTCTGAAAACCTCCTTCTTATAGCTGTAAAGCAATCGAGGCTCTTAACTGAGCTTGACAGTGGCTTATCTCAGGGGGCTAGAGCAGGAATTCCCTGGACCCGAGTTTCTGGTTGTCCGCTCCTTGGCACACTGCCCATTGCTGCTAATTTTGTTCCAAGAAGGAGACCAGAGTGGAGCAGCTCACCTGCTTTGTTTAGCATGAGCTTCACATATTTGAAAGGGTGATTTTGAGCTCACTTTTCTTCTTGTTCTCAGACAACATGGTGTGAGAATGCAAGAGTCCACCTACGCTACAGCACGGCGGATATTCCATTCTTTGCTGTCAGCCTCTGTGGCCCTAGGGAGCTGGGGGCTTTGCTGTCCTTGGAGACCCAGAAGGAGCTGTTAGTCACTCTCCATCCTGACCCACACATCACAGTCATCAGCGAGAGGCAGATTTGACACAAAGACTGAGTCATGAGGCTTGGTCCTGACCTCGGAAGCAGGATTAGTAAACAAATTGGATCATAAATTGTTTATTATTTTGGTAACAGAAGCTGGAGAGTCCAGCTCAAATGAATCTTAATGGTTACGTTATCTTAGCATACTTGATGTTGCTCATTAATACTGCTGCAAATTGAAGAGTAAAAGAAAATATCTTTGTGCCAAGGAACATTACAGTTTTATTTAATGGGAAAATATTCTTTTACACTTCTTACTGTTGTAGAAGGAAATGTTCCACTGAATAATTGATGGTTCTAAAGTGAAGCCTTGTATTTTTATGATAGTAGAATAGCTTTCATTATCTAAATGAACATTAGACCACCCCAAATATTAGCTATTTCCATATAATAAACATTTTGAACATTGGAAAACTCAACCAACCTGACTGTTTTCAGCTGAAGTTCAGATCATGAATTACACAGAACCACTAATAACTGCGGATGATGAATGTAATCACAAGATGTAAATCAGTAACATTAACAACCATGTGAAAGTTGCTCCCATAGTTTTATTCAAATAAAATGTGATATAAAAACTGGAAACTTACATCATTCAATATGGTAAATACATTATTGTATTTTTCCACTTTTAAAAGGAATTGAGACAGTCATTTATGATCTGTAGGTTTTGTTTGTATTGTGTATAAACTAAAGCATGAAATGTATTATTTTTAATGATAGAGGGACCAAAATAAAATATGGTGTTCTCTGGTATTTATTGCATTTTCTGGTTCAGAAGTCCTTGCTCCTAAAATGTCTGCTTGGTTCAAAATGATATAAATACACTCCAGATTACTGTACTACTTTATACTTTTAAAAATTCTTTCAGAAGACTCTGCAGCAGGTCTTTGTTATCTGAGAATAATTAGAACTAGGAAAGGTTCCCTTGAAATAATCCACTGAAGTGGGGACCAAGATTTCACAGTACTATAATAAAAAATGCTTTGGGACATTATCCTAAAAGATAAACTGAAAATGTTTATTTTATCTTATAATTAACAAAATTTGGGTGATCCATTTTGATGGTGGACGGCTCTTAGAATGAACATTTTTAATACCAGGTGTTGGTTGTTTTGAGAGAAGTAAGTATTTTGGGCAGTGTTTCCAAACATCTCCTTATGCTAAATTAAAATCTGTTTCTTTGTATCCTCTACCCACTGGTTATGAGTCTGATTTGGCTAAAACAGTGGAAAAATATGAGTTTAAATATTGTTTTCTTTAACCGTAAAACCAATTACTACATTGTAGTACTTTCTATATCACATTTGACATTTCTAGCACATCATGGAGATGACCAGTACTGTATTACCCAAAACATTCTACGTCTTGGCCGCTCTCCTTTGGAACCTTTTAGCTTTTTTAATAGGAAAGTTATTCTTGAAATCCCATCCTAGCTGCTGACTTTTAATTTTTCTCTTAAATTATTGTTTCCTATCAAATTGTTTAGCCCCCACTTGCCATCAAAATTCATTAATATCACCTTGTTAGACTCACAAGATTCGGTATTTTGGGGCAAGATTTGCAATTTCACCCTCAGTAGGCACGCAACGCTTTGTAGGAATACCAGCCCCTCACAGACAGGGGCAGCTATGGGGGCTGATGGTGCACATAGGTGGATTCTTGAGTGGAGACTCAATTTTAACAGTGGGTGGTTATGAGGAAATATCTCAGTGTTTTCCATGAACCCGAAACGGTAGCAATTTGGATTATGAATACTCAGCTGATAAGGATCCCCTCGATTTTTTGGTATGACACTATCACAGTGTACTCTACTAAAAACCAGTGGGGAGACCCCAATTCTAGTCTTATTTCTGCCAGTGAGTTCCGTCTGGTCGTGGACAACTCCATTTCTTGTGGCATACATTTACTTACCTGTGACTTGAAAAAGTTAGGCTGAAGTCTCTTTGAGTAACAGCGATCTGTGATTCTACACTACCAGACATTTGACACCAATCGAGAGCTATAGCATTCTGTTTTCATGTAATTCTAGAATTCAACAGACATTGACCAACTCCTTATTTGAGTTTATCTACTCTTAGCCCCATATAAATATACCTCCTCTGTATATGTTTATTTCTCTTTTGTAATTTGGGTAATAGCTTCATTCATATATAGTCGTACTTTTAGTAAAGTTGTAATCAGCCCTTTGGTGCCCTTTTAAATTCTACACTTCACTAGTGCTATCTCATTAGTGTTTGAATATTCATCACAGTCTTAATATCTTCTGATTTAGATTTATCCTTTCTAACAGCTGATTGTCCATTGGGTGGGTGTGCTTTAATATATTTAAATGGATCCTGCCCATTGGGCACAAAGCGTCTCAGTACTTTAAGAGCTTGGGGGGGATTTGGACCACATTACTATGGGCATCTTTGTAGGTGGACAATCTCGAAAGAGGAGCAGCCCAGCTCTGTGTGTATTTCAGTACTTAAATGCCTTTTGTCACTGTAGTAAAAAGGAAGAAACAAACTGAGGCCAGGGCCCGGCCGAGTGAAGCAGAGGGCGGAAGGGGAAAGCGTAAGAACATGGCCCGTGCTGCTCCCAAGGGCGGCAGATTGGAGTCCTGGGCCATCGGGGGCAGAGGACTGACAGCAGCCCGGGGGTGTGGCTGACCCTGCCACATCCACCGGGCTTTGGTCACCTGGAAGGCTGGTGACCTTTGGCTTCTGAGGTTGCACCCGTCACAGCAGCAGTCTCGTCCAGGGGATAGAGCTGTCCGTCATCCTCAGAGGAGACAGTCAGTCTCTGGGGACAGACAGGCCCATGAAGTAAAGCAGCTACGAGCTGAGTTAGCTAACACTGCGTTATTGAGAGCAGCAGCATTTTAATTTTTATTCAAGATCTTGGAAATTTTCAGTGTGTCCTTGGGAGAAAATAGTTTACTTTTCTGTTATAATTAGATTTGCTGCCTTTTATGCAGATAAAGAAACATAATTGACACTTTCCCCTTCTAGTGCCGAAGGTCTCTTTTGCTCTATGGACCTCGAGCTGCTTCCTCCACATATGAGGGTGAATTGTTTGCAATGCCTGTTACACATCGGTCACCCCAGTACCAAGGCGAGTGTTGGGCAAGAAAGGGAACTTTGCATTGCAGAAGTTTGGGTAACTTAGTTATTAGCTCATAACTAATAGCACATGCTTCAGGGGAAACCAGGTTAAAGTGGATCCAAGTGAGGCAATTTTAGTCATGATTGAAATGATCATACGAGACTGGGGGGTGTAGCTTAGTGGTAGAGTGTGTGCTTAGAATGTGCAAGGCCCTGGCTTCCATCCCTGGCACCAAAATAAACAAACAAACAAATAACCCAATAGAGAAGATACTAGAGACTTGTAGAAACCTTGGGTCAGTTTCCACTTCTTGTCGCAGGCAGAGGGCACTGAGGGATGCTGATAAAGTGAGGAGTGGTCCATTGCTTCCCGCTAACTGCAGGCGTGTTGGGTTCAGCCCATCTCACACTCATGTGTCTCAGCTTTGGACATTGCACTCTGTATTTTTTAAAACCTGTTGTGTTTTTTTTCTTCCTTAGATTCCGGTCTGGTCACGTTGGAGACTGGTCATTTTCTAGAGGGAAAGGAGAAGCCCATGAAAGGATGGTGAATTCTCTTTGAGTTTCAGTTGCCAGAATAAAAGGTAATTATTGATGGTTTTAGAATGCTTGCAGGACCTTGGGGAGGTAAAGTCCAATAGCAGCAAATTAGCAAAAGAGTGCTGTGGGTTAGTGCCTAGCACTGCTCTGATTTAGGTGTTCGCCTTTAAAATTATTCTTAAAGAAACCTTTTCAGCTAGGTATGCCTGAGAATGAAGGTGTTCCCTACCTAAGCCTCCTCTTTTTCTTCCTTCCCTCCTTCCCTCCTTCCCTCCTTCCCTCCTTCCCTCCTTCCTTCCTTCCCTCCCTCCTTTCTTTCCTTGCAGTAGTACTGGGGCTCAAACCTTGAATGTTACGCAAATGATCTACCATCCGTAGCCTCCCTGTGCATCCCCAGGACTATCTTCCGTGCCTGTTTTGTCGTTCCCAGATGTAGAGAGAGGATGTGAGAATCTCTGAGATATAAGAATGATCAAGGGTAGGGCCATGTTTTAATCACACAGAATGTCTTTTCTTGAGTTTGGGGGATGGAACCTAGGGCCTCTGCATGCCAGGGAAGCCTTCTACCACTGGTTACACCCCCAGCCCTAATCGCTAACGGCCAGGTTCCAGGTTCTGGCTCATCCACGTGACAACCGATGGCCCCACCTTGACACCACCCCGTCTTTCTCTGTCTGGGCCTCAGGAGCTCTAGGAGTTAGCAGACACTGACCACACCTTCTTGTAATTTATTTGCTCCCCTCTCCCAGCCCCTAACTGCAACCTCAGTTGCCTTTTCTCAGCCAGAATTCCTTCCCGACACCCTTGGTCACTCTGTTCCCGCGAAGTTCAGCTCAGATTCGCCCTCAGCTCACTCACTGTGTCCCCAAGACAATCCTCCCAAACCCGTTCACGGTGTTGTGTTCTTAGGGCTCATCACGACCCTTGCTCTCCCGTTCTCAAAGGATCGAGTTAATTTTCCCCTTTTTCCTATTGTTCTGCCTAATGATTGGATTTATGGTGAGAGAAACTCATGTTTCAGTTCATTTTAGTCCACTTCATAGTCACATCAGCCCTGGGCAGTGGGTAGAGGAGGTACAGGAGCAGACTGGAGTCCAGCACAGGGAGAGTCTTTGAAACACTGGACATCTAAGGGACAGGGTTCGAGGCCCCACGCAGGTGGCCAGGAGTAGCAGCACAAGGGGCAAGGTGACCAGAGTCTGTCTGAGCCATGTGTGTTGCCAGGCTGAGAGGGAGACCGTACGTGTGGGTTGATTCTAACCCTGACGGAGGGTCTTCACATGGCCTTTGAGCCCACTGCTCAGCTGCCCTTGGCCCACCGGTGTCTGCTCCTGCAGCCACGCTTCCCTGTGCACCGTTCCTCAGGGCAGCGGGCAGCCATTAAACGGAAGAGGAAGCACTGAGTTTCTGGAGAATGTCAGTCCTGAGACCAACCCTGGACATAATGCTTAATCCTATGATGGCACGGTTGAGTTTTAACAGAGTTTTTATTTATGTGTTTATTTATTTATTTTGAGACAGGATCCTGCTCTGTAGTCCAAGCTGGACCCAAACTCATGACCCTTCTGTCTCAGCCTCCCAAGTGCTGGGATTAAAGGAGGTTACTACCCTTCTCTAAACAGAATTTTCAGACTCTTTTTCCTCACCTTTAATTTCCTTCTTCCTCATAAATGCAACATCACTGTGTCCTTGCCTTATGTTTTGCTTTGGTTCCTTTCATTCAGGGAGTGTGGAAAGTCATCCATGGTCACGGGAGCCAGCCCACGAAGGAGCAGGTTGCCTTCCCTTCTGTCTGTAGTTCTCGCCCAGCGCTGCCCGGTGTGGTGTCTGGTGCAGTGTGGGTGTGCAATGTACACCCCCTAAAGGAGTGCACCAAGCCTCTCCCGACCTGGGCAAGGTCCTAGGGCACAGGACAGCCCCTCTTCCTGGGTGGCTTCTTCCGGTGCTCTCTGCTCGCCCGGCACCTGCCTGCCCTTGGGATACAACACACAGGCGGGGCTCTCTCAGAAGGACTGAGGGGGACGCCGCGTTGTCACTGTGTTGGAGGCTGGGTTAAGCCCGACCCTGGCGGTAAAAGGCATGGAAGGGTCTTTCCAGGCTCCCAGGGACCTGAAGGGAAGCAGAGGGCAGGGGCAGTGGTGCTCAGGGCCCTCCCAGGAAGCCCTGGGGGCTGCGGTGAGTGGACAGGAAGGGCGGGTTCAGCTTGCTGAAGCGAGGGAGGTCGGGTCTGAGGGGAAGTGTGCAGTGGATCACGTGGGGCACAGGCCGTCCCTGGGGGTGGGGGCTAGGGTGGCCCCTGAGGTTCCCTCCCTGACTCTTTAGGTGGCCTGCTCTGTGGAGCCCAGCGGAGTGCAGGGTGCACTGGTGATTCCACAGAGGAGGAGCCTGGCCCAGAGCATCCAGTCTGGCTCTGCGCACCTAGCAACCTCTGAGTAGCTGCCCCGAAGGGAGGTTTGCGTTTCTGATTTCCCTTCCAGGTGAGCGCGAGGAGCAGGTGGGCAGGCAAACACTTCACCACCTCCGTGCCCAGCAAGTCCTTCGGGAAGGGAATCTTAGGTGTAAGGCATTTCCCTTTAGGGTACAGTAAGAGCTGCCCTCGTTAGCCGATAAATGCCCTTGAGACAATCAGAAGGATGTTCAAGGGCCGGGGATCTAGCTCAGTGGTTCCGCCGGCTGCTGCGCAAGGTCCGGAGCTCGATCCCCGGTACCAACCCCCCGCCCCCAAGAAGGAAGTTCATTTCCTGAAACCATGAACCGAGCCTCCTCCTCTTCTTTCTTTTTCAGCTTCTCCCCGCCCCCCCGCACCCCAGCTGTGGTTGGCATGCCTTTGCGTGTCAGGCTGCGTGGATCCTCTCCAGCATCAGCCTCTGTCGCCTCTCACCCTGTCATCCCGTGCCCCTGCGTGTGCCCAGCCCACATCCCAGCGTGCCCGCCCGCTCCTGCTCCGGCCCTGGCTCCCCATCACATCAGGGCTTCACCCCTCCCACTTTTACCCATCTCGGCCCTCCCTGCGGTGCCCTTGCCAATGCCACGCCTGTCTCTTGGCCTCTCCCTCCTCCGCCTGCAGGCCCCTGGCTTCCCTGGCATCCCCCTCCTGCCTCTGACCCTGGGCAGGCTGTTGGTGCAGCCAGCCCAGAAGGGACCACTCATGCAGCCCTCTCCCTCCCTCCCGCTCTGCACACTGGCCCAGATCTGCACAGAATCCGGTCACGTGCCTAACACAGCCCGAACTTTTCACAGTGTGGATCTTTGGCCGTAGCCAGGGCTCAGGCCCACAGGCTCAGCGTGGCATCCTGGGCCTGTCGGATGCAGGTTCCCCCCTCCGACCGCTGGGTGCCGAGTTCCAGGCCTGTGTGATTACTGCTGGCTCCGCCCCACGGCTCACACTCACTGTTCTTGTCCGGTACCTCTGCCTTCCTGAAGACCCCGAGGTGCCTCCTCCGAGCAGCAGCCGGGGGCAGGGCGGGTGGGAGGAGCACAGACTTGGAGGAGGTGGCCCTGATCTCAGCAGAGAGGGCTGCGGCAGAGGTGGACTGACTCCCTGCCTTAGCCTCTAGCACAGATGTTTACAAAGTGCTGGCTTTCTGCTCCTGGAAGCTCTTCCAATCTGTCCTCAGTGGGTTTTTGCTTTAGGTCATTGTTTTGCTGACAAAATCTTCAATAAAGAAGCCCCTTCTGTTGCAGAGGGCAAGAGAGCCTGTAGGTGGAAGCTCCTGAATGCTGCTTCTGCATACTCCAGGCTGTTTGATGAGCAGGCAGGGTAACCCAGGGCCTGGCCTGCACCAGGCCGTGATCCTCCCCAGCGCCACAAAGCAGAGCAAAACAAGCCACCCTCAGTGCACAGTGCTGCCCGCAGCCCTTTCGGGGACAGTCCCTCGGCTCAGCTCCAGCCTTCGGCCCAAGGTGCAGGCTCTCAAGAGGTTCTAGACTCCTTGTCATCCAGATCCAGCAGCATGTGTCCTAGAAGGGAAGTACGGGACCTCTAGAGATCTGAACCCACTTTGCTCGAGTGCTTCTTCACCCTAGACGGAGGGCACCTGGGAGGGTGACCCCCGAGGGGTCTTGCTTTGGCTTCTCCGAGGGGCAGTGGTGGAGTGGGATGAACGTAGTGGGAGCAGGTGTGGCTGAGTGTGCGGTGTGGGCTGCAGGGCAGGGTGAGCAGCGGTGCTCCCTTCCCTCTACCTCTGAACCCAGGTGACAGGAGCACCTCCCCCTTGGAGTGGGGAAACTGCCAGTGGCTGCAGAACACAGCCGGAGAACAGGGCCCTCCGATGCCTCTGCCTGTCAGGCCTGGCTGCATGCTGGGGAGGGGAGTGTGCCTGTTGGTGGCATCTGCATTCCCAGGTGAGGGGCAACCTCCACTGAGGCCTGACCAGAAGAAACAGAACTGCAGACCCGGACCCTGGGGTCTGGGGTCAACATGGGGAGTGGCTCAACACAGTTCCAGCCCTGGAGTTGTTTACAATATGTTATTTGAAATTTTAACACGATCAGAGTTAAATCACGACTATTAAACACTCCCTTGATCCAGGTACTTTGTGTCCCTTTATTTTGAGATGTGCCTAGGCTCACCGTGTCTGGTAGGGGGGTAGACGGGGTTTGCTCCCCTGGGAAGAGCTGCCTGTTACTAGGGCTGGTGTCAGTAGAAGCGTCCAGGGTCACAAGTGTGCTCCCGTGGGAACAGGGCACTGGAAATCTGCTGCACCTGGCAAGACGGGCACTACAGCCCAGGACAGTGCCAGCTGAAATGCAATCCTCTGTGTGGCCGAGAGCTGCTGTCAAAAACAGAAAAGCTGGCTCTGATTCTCTGAATCCAAATCCAGCCCAGTGATCCCAGAGCCAGCTGCTCGGGCCCCTAAGGTGAGGTCTCAGGGCCCAGGCTGACCTCTTGTGTCCTCATGGAGCCTACCAAGCCCTTGTGGTTCACTCGTTAACTTTGATGAGAGGAAATCTCTGCAAAATCCTGTGTACGGTCCCAGAGACATATTTTATCATCATGATAAAGTATCGTGTCGATGTAATCACAAGGCTTCCTAAGCTGTCTTCATCAAGGGTAAGACAACCAGCAGTTAGCAGGTACCTGTATTTAGCAAGTTAAACAGTCTTTGGTCTTGGGGCAGGGGAGAAAATTCAATGGTAGAGCATGTACTGAGCATGCATAAGGCCTGAGTTCAGTGCTCAGCAAAAATAGAAGTCTTCACTCTCAAGGAATTTATATCACATGCATGTGTCTGCACGTGCCCCTCACCACATTCCTGTTCTTTGAGCTTAAAAACAGAAGGATGAATGATCATATTCATGGTATGGCTGAAAAATACAGTGAATGTTTAATTTTTTTATAAGTTATTATATGAAAGACATTTCCATGACTCCCCCTGGTTTCAAACATACTTATCTTCTTACCTCTTTCTGAAGCAGTTGTGGAAGTCCTCTTCCGTGAAAGTCTTCAGCTGCACTGTCTTGGCTGCCTGGATGTCCTTAATTAACGCAAAACATTTTCCTTTCATGGTCATTTTGACTTTGTTGGAGAGCCAGAAGTTGTATGGTGCCGATCCAATGAATAACATAGGTGAGGACACACTGTAATGATTTTATGAGCCTGCTTTTTTGTTGGATGGCACCCCACAGCAGCAGTCATTGTATTTTTGATCATACCTTGTAAAGACACTCACAAAAGAGGACTTCTAGAACTCCTTCGAGAAGTGACAAGAATGATGGAATGAGTGTGTTCAAAGCAATTCGTGTGAGGGCTTAATGGCAATGTGTCTTTTACTGTAATGAATGTTAGAACATTCACCATATTTGTTGATCACACTGTGTATGTTTAAGTGACACAAACACAGCAGCAGGACATGGGTGACTACTTTACTACAACTGACAAGTCTTTGGTATAACAAACCCCTTGGACCAAGGGGCTAAACGCCCACTAGAATGGAGGAAGGGGCCTGAATGTTTCATTGGAAGGTGGATGCCCATGAGAAAAATCACTACAACTTGAACAGCTGAGGGTAAGGAGATAGGATGGTTTGACGGGCCGGAAATGGCAGCTTGCTGTGGTGGGGCTGGTTGGAGAGCTATGTGGCCCTGGAGGTGCGAGAGGCCTGCTGTGTGTGGGAGTGACTCCTAGCAGATGGGAGGGCTGGTTTCTGGGGATCATAGTCTTCCAAAGTCAGAATCGGGGTCATGCATGTGACCTGGGCTCTTTGGCCTGATTGCTACAAAAAGGCATGTGGTAGAGAGCATGATCCTCACCCTCCCCAAAGACATCCATGTCCTAACCCACAAAAACTGGATGTATTAGGTTACTCGGCAAGAAGCGGTTAAGGTTGCTCATCCCATGTCCTTGACATGGGAGGACCATCCTGGGTTTTCCACTGGGACCAGTGCAATCAGTCAGAGTGCTACAGGAAAATGAAGAAGACGGTCAGGAGAGCGCGGGATGGATGTGATGCCAGAGTCTGTGGCCACTGCTGCCTGGAAGTTGCATGAGCCGAGGAGTGCAGGAGGCCCCTGGAACCGGACAGGGCAAGAGAATGGATTCTTCCCTGGAGGTCCAAGAGAAATGTGATCTTGCCAGCACCTTTATTTTTAGTCCAGCAAGACCCATTTCAGACTTAAATTTTGAGAACTATCATCATTGTATGTTGTTTTAAGCCAAGAAATGTGTAGTGATTCGTTCCAGCAAGCCATAGTAAACAATGCAATGTGGAAATCTGTCTCTATTTTGGAAACACAAAACCCTCTTAATTATTTACATAATGCAATTTGGAAATTTAAGGAATATAAATAAGTCAAGGGTGAATCTTGTCAAAATTAATTCAGGTTTTTCTGAGTTAATTTATTTTGCCAGAATTGGGGCAGGAACACTGTTTCTCCACCTTTATATCTTCACTGCCTAGATCAGTGCCTGACTCATTCAGCTTCAGATGAATGAATCTCTCTTAACTAAATGCATGAAAAAACAAAAGAATCTACTTTTCAAAGAAATTCATTTTATGCAAGAATGTGTCCTTATTATTAGAAATGTTGAAGTCAGGCCTTTGTAAACAACTAATAACATATTTCGCGTTTTCCTTCAGAGAAGAGAGTCTTGGTGGGAAGCCTAAGTTGGATTAAGAAAAAGTCATTGTCACAGGTCGAGCAACTCTAATCTGAAAAGTAAGATCCCAGGTGCTCCACAATCTGAACTTTCTGAACATCAGCACAGTACCGCATGAGGTGAATTCTACACCTGGCCTCATGAGCTGATGGGTCAGAGGCAAAACACAGACACGTTGGAAGCGCTGTGTACAGTTACCTTCAGGCTGTGCACATCTGGGTGTGTCAAGCATAAAATGAATTTGGGGTCCCCTCCCCAGGATATGTTGTAATATATGTGCAAATACAAAAATCTGAAGAAATTAAAAATCTGAAATAGTTCAGAACATTGCAGATAAAGGGATATGTGATGATTAATCATAATTACCGAGTTGATTGGAAAGGGAGATACCTAGGACATTAGGGAAGCACCCTTGGGGTGTGTCTGTGAGGGTGGTTCCAGAGATGACTGGCATGTAGGGCAGCAAATTGATGGGAGATACCTGCCAGTGAATGTTGGGCTCCATCCAATAGGGTGGGACCCCGACGGAGCAGAGGGTGGAAGCCCACAGCAGGCGCTGGCTCTCCGCTCCTCCGCTCCCAGCTGCCCTGAGGGGAGCAGCTCTGCCCTGCCAGTGATATTCTGCCTCACCACAGGCCCTGGAAACTGGAGCCAGCCAACCAGGGACTGAAACCTCTAGGACCAGGCGTGAAAGAAAGCCTCTCCCAGGTGTTTTGGTCACAGCAGTGAAAAGCCAACACAGGACACTCAACCCAGACTTCCAGGAGGTCTAAGAACTCCTCAGTGTCTCCACATGGTTGAAGTATTAATGGGTCCTTTGCTTGCTTAATAAAAGTGCTACAATATGTAGCACATTGGAACCTCAAATTGATGGAAAAAAGGAATTTATTATTTGTGAAATTTCTAATATTTGCTACTTTATTATTAATATATTAGTAATTTACTAGTGTATTTACAAATATATTGTTAATGTTGTTTGCCTGTCTTTTCAAACAAAGAGCATTCCTAGTGCTGATTTATCTCTTCACTCGGTCTCTGAAGCAGTCTTTGCCAAGGTCCTGGTATGTTCCAGGCCCTGGGGAAAACATTGGTAAATAAGGTATGGCATTTATCCCAGAGGAAGCCATATTTTTGATGGGAAGGCAAAGTAAGTAGATAATGACCATGTGAAGCAGCCAATGTTAAAATAACTTCAGCAGCCAAGAGGAGGGAACTACCCACTATAGGGAAAATGGAGCAGAGAGGAGACATTTGAACTGAGTACTAAAGGACCAGGAGGAGACAAGCCAGGAGAAAACACAGACTACATTAACATTAATACCAGGCACTGGGCTAGGCACTTTGCGGGATAATCTTTTTCTTTCAATTTTTATCCTGTGGAAAATTATATTCTAGTTAAGTAACTTTGCAAAAGCCTACAAAAAGGGATTTATAATCTTTGTCTCAAACATCATTGGTTTTAAAGCCATAGAGCAGAGGTTGGCACATTTTTTGGTAAAGGGTCAGATAATATTTAGGCTGCAGGGTCCACATAGTCTCTCTGTAATTATTCAGCTGTGCCTTGGTAGCATGAAGGAACCATAGATGAGAATGAATGAACATGTATGTGTTCCAATAAAACTTTATTGACAGAAATCAGCCATGCACTGGATCCGGCCTCAGGGCTCAGTTTGCTGTCCTTGTTCTAGAATAACAATTGCAAGGACCATTTTGTTTTGGAATTTTCTTGAGAGGGAACCTGTGGCTTTCATTAGCTTCTCAAGTGAGTCAGAGATGACTGGATTTTGTCAGTGATGGTCTTGGAATGTATTATAGAAGCTCACAGAGAAATGACAGCAAACTGGATTAATAACAGAGATTCAGACTGCCCCAGTTCTCCAGCACTTCACATTATCATGGTTAATATTTAACAGACCTCTGAGAATCCAGATATAATATATCTTTAGGTCATTACAGAGGAGTCCAAAGAGAAAGCCACACTAATCTAGTCTTGGCAGAGGGTTTGCCATGGTGTGGGTATGTGTGTTTTAACTCTTGAGGTTTTGGAAAAATAAAAATAGAGACAATTTTTCTGGAGCCATTGGGAGGAAATAAGGTAAATAACCAAACTGGGAACTGAGAAGAAGCTTAGCATACAAAGCCCTAATCCTGCTTTCTTCTGGAAAAAGACAGAAACAGCTGGTCAATTTAAGAAGGAGAGGCTATATGAAAGCAGTTCCCAAATTCAGATTAGAAAAAGAATATATCTTGACGTTTTAAAGCAATAAGCCAGAAAAATCTGTCTTACTAGACAATATTGTGGGGAAAGTCACTAAATTCAGACATTTGAGTAGGTTCTTTAAGCAAAACAGTGAATTTTTTTAAAAAAGACAGATCTTTCCAGGAGTCAATCTGAAAAGACACAGTGTGGTGGAAAAGCTGGAAAATCATTAAAGACTTCAACAATGTTACTAAAAGGAAACCCTGGACAGCAGTTTAAGTCACCTTTGCTGGCCCTACATGACTAAAAGGAGATTTCTCTCTTGGCTGGTAATAGGTGGGTGAGTAATATTTATTTGGGGGAACTAATTTCCTTTGAATAAAACCTTTAAAGAATGAAAAGCAGATGAAGTTTATGAGACAGTTTCAAGTTTGGATGGTTCCAACTGGGCTGAAACATTTTCTCCAAGTTGGGAATAGAGAAAAAGTAAGTCAGGGCCAGTGGTCTCCAGAGGCCTTTGCACCGTTTTGATCTGGTTCCCCCCAGACTCTGTGCTGTTGCTTTTAGGGATGAATTGGAGGGAAGGGTGGAAAATATGGGAGTTGATGCCTTCTTGGAAGAAGTACATGTTAGCAGGCTGCAGCTACTCCAATCAAAGCAATTTAAACTTTTCCTTGTGTTTTGAATCCTGGGAAGGAATCTTGTCTTGGCTGAAACAGATGTGATTTGGGGATGTGAGCAGCACCTCATAATGTGGGAGCTGAGCCTTGCCAGGCCTCCTATTGTACCCCATGCTAACCTCCAGGAATCCAGCCTGATCTGGTTGTGCATTTGTGTGTCATTTCTGGCCTTTTGTAGTTAGTTGTTACTTCATAAAACTCAGATATATAAATCTTAGGAGAGAGAAGAAAATAATCTATAAAGCAGATATGGGCCTGGGATTTAGCTCAGTGGTTCCGGCGCCTGCCTCAAAAGTGCAAGGTAGGAGTTTGATCCCCGGTACCAAAAAAAAAAGCAGATAAATGCTTTGATATGAGTTACACCAAACAACTGGTATTTCTCTAAACGACTGTAATGTGTAAACCTATTGGAGGTTCTTATAATTTGACTTCTGTTTCACCAAGTTTTTTTAATGATGAAAGTAAAGCTTATCCATACTCCATATATTCTTGTTGACATTCATTCGTGTTAGCAAGAGTTAAATAAAGGGGATCTTCAACACACACTGGCTGTATTTGACTGAGGTTTGCTAGAAATCTTTGTTTCCTGGAGATTCCAGTGATGGAAGGCGTTAGGCAGCTTTGTACTACTGTAACACATACGCAAGACAATCAACTTGTGAAGAGAACAGCTTCATTTTGGCTCACGGTTTCGGCAATTTCAGTCCGTAATCAGTTGGGCTCATTACTTGAGTCTGTTGGAAATGCATCATAGTGGAAGCATATGGTGGAACAAAACTGCTTATCTCATGGCTGGAAGCAAAAGGGAGAAAGCAGCGGGGGTCCCCAGTCCCTTCGGAGGGCCTGTTCTCGATGACCTGAAGTCCCTCCACAATGCCTTGGCTCTTAAAAGTTCTGCCACCTCCCACTAGTGTCATGTGCTGGGGAGTCAGCCTTTAGCAACGGACCTTCGAAGAGCACTGACCTGAACCACAGCATGAGAAGTGAAGTAAATTTTCTCATGGAGACCTGTTTTAACTGTGCATAGTCAGTGGCATAGTCAGTGGCATAATCAGTTGGTAGAGATGCTATTGCAAGATGAAATTAATATCTAGGCTGGTCCTGAGTCAACTATTTCCTTTGCAAAATTTGTAAAGTCCTAAGCTGTAATGCTACTTGAGTCAAATTAGCCTTTTTCACATCTTAACTCACTTCATTAGCTGCTTGCTACAAATATAACATTCATTTTCCTGTAACTCAGATCACTGTTGTTGAATATGTAGCCAACCTGCTCCCTCTCCACATCTCCCAGCTCAGTCAGCCACACCTATTCACCAGGATCCCCAGTCTGTCACGTGTCACCAGCTCCATGGTCACCACCAGCTCAGGGCTCCCCATTCCTGCCAGGATGGCTGGGTGGCCTCCTGTCAAGATCTGTGCTTCCTTTTGTGCACCTTCTTTAACCCACACCTAAAGTCTACTTTCCTTGGAGCAACTAGAGTGAGTCTTTAAAACTAATCAAGACCGTGCCCTATTCTTGCTTCCATCCAACAGAAGCACCAGATAATTCCTAGAATAAAATGCAGAGCCCTTCTCCGGCACAGTCTGCATGGTCTGCTCTCAGCTCTGTGTGGCCTGCATGGCCTTCTTTCCTTCACTCCCTCCACTCCACCGGACTGGCCCTCCTGCTAGTCCCTAGGACAGTTCAATCACCGCCTCCTCTCAAGAGTTAAGAGTTGGTTCCCTCCAGACGCACAGCCACCCTCTTCTCCAGATCTCTGCCTAAGAGACACCTGACCACTTTATCTAAAATAGAACCCTGTTCCCCAGCCTCCCACCCACCTCTTCCCACCCCACTTTCTTTAGCTGACGTTCAGTCTGTTATGGATCAGTCACTTCATCAGTCCATTTGCTTATTTGTGATGTGTCAGTTACTCCCAAGACAACGTGAGCTCCATAAGAATGAGGATCCTGGTGTATTACTGGGTCTTCAGTGCCCAGAACAGTAACAGCACACACAGGCTGTGTGGACTGCTGGGTATTGGATTAAGGAAAGAGCCAGAATCATCAACATTATTTTGAATATATACAGACCGAATCAAACTCTACAAAGAGACTAAATCATGCTGCACTATATTTTTAAATACTATAGTCATTTTAAAAAGCTTTTTCTATCCCTGATAAAGGTTTGCCATTCAACCATCAAGGTTTATCTTAGGTTTACTTTTTGCTTGAAGATTTTGGCAACAACTAATAAATGATTTCAGTGATAATAAACCATGGTTTTTATCATTGACATAGTTCAGCTTTTTCTTGCAGTACCTGAAGATGTTGGTGGTTCAGCAGTTTTGTGGTGATGGCCTGTGGGAGCTGACAGTATGATCGAATTCTTGGTTGCCTTCTTTCCTCAGTGATTAGCAGGCACATATTTAGCACAAGGAGAAAGAGCCACATACTCACCTATTTTTAATTCAGTAGTCCCCTTATCTGTGGGGGACGTGTCCCATCGCCGCCAGTAGATGTCTGAGACCATGGATCATACGAAGCTTTGTATATACTATGTTCTTTTCACATACCTGTATACCTATGATAAAGGTTTAATTTATAAGTTAGGCATAGTAAAGGCTTATCAGAAGTAACTAACATTAAAGTAGACCAATTCTAACAACATGGACGTTTCCTGCCCCATGTCTTACAGTGCCTTCATCATTTCACTCAAAGCAAGTGTTTTGCAGTTTTTCTTTGGCATATCCAAGTTACCAGCATCATTACTAATGTGCTTTGGACCCACTATTAAATAAGTAAGGGTCTCTTGTATCCAAGCACTGTGACTTGAGTTGAACTGAGAACAGAAGTGCCCACCAGTAACAAGTGGGCAGGTAGTGCATACTCCTTGGATACACTGCTGGACAAAGGGATGACTCGTGTCCTGGTAGCAGTGAGTTGGATAGCGTGAGATTTCATCACACTACCCAGAGCAGTGTGCAATTCAAAACTTATGATTGTTTATCTTTGGAATTATTAATTTAGTATTTTAAGAAGGCAGAACTGCAAATAAAGGAGGCATGGTGTCCAAGAGAGGTCCCATAACTATCCAAACACTTGGAAGTTACTTCAAGAAATTTTATATGACTAAAGAAGTTTTTGTTCCCTACAAATGAACTACCACTAATCTTCCTATAAATACTGTGTGTGAAGAAATTGGGGATGGGAATTAGAAAAGGATGTTAGTTACATAGTTTGTAGAACCTTGAAGCGGGTAACAGTGGCCCCATTCCGTGGGATAATTTTGTTGGCTTGATTGCTGAGTTGCTTTTACAAAGTCAGACTTATTGCTGTATCATTTACAATTGTAAAATATACCCTTTCTACTGTATGGCTATGATTTGATAAGTACTGTACATACATTGTGTAACCACTACCATAATCAAGCTATGAGTATCCACCCCCCTGAAACTGCCCTTGAGTTCTGTCCCTCCACTCCACCCAGTCCATGGCAAAAACCGCTCTGTCTTCTGCCTGTACAGTTTTGCTTCTCTGCAGTGTATGTAAATGGAATCAGACATGACTGTTGATTCCGGCATAATGTACTTGAGCATCACCATTTGGATGTATATTAGTTTCTTCCTTTTGATCACTCAGTAGTATTCTGCTGTGTGAATACAGAGTTTGCTTATTTATTAGAGGATTTCTGGATTGTTTTCATTTTTCAGCCATTATGAGTAAAATTCCCATAACATTTATGTACAGTTTGTATGGAACTACATATTTTCCCTTTTGCCTTGGGTAAATAGCTAGGGGTGATATTGATGGTTCAGGTGGTATATATAAACTTAACTATATATTTTTTAAAAACCTGCCAAACTGTTTTGCAAAGTGGCAAACCATTTTGTGTTCCCACTGGCAAAGCATGAGAGCTGTGAAGCACTTATTAATTAGACCTTGAGTACTAATGCCCATGCGGTTTTCCTGTAGGAAAAGCAACCTCAGAATAGGTCTCTCCCTTTTCTGACTCTGTCTTGTGTTCCAGGTCCTCCTACTTGGATCTTTAATTACTGTTATTTAAAAGACTTCCAACCTTCCCCGTTCTCTGAGCTTTTCTCCTCCCCTGCACGTCGCGAATGTTCGGTCGTCAGTAGGTGCTGAGTGTGCACCTGTTCATTTGGCTTTGGTAAATAAGTCAAACTGAGCTCGAGGGTCCTGCAGCCCCTGGTGGGGCTTGCATGATGGTGTATTGGGCTCCCAGACTCTGTATGCTGTGGCTGAGCCTCACCCCAAGACCTAGGGAGAGGGTCCTATGACCTCTCCCCAGATAAACAGGTATCACTGGCTTTGGGAAGTAAACCTGGGAGTGGGCTTTTACAGTGGTGAGGGTCCATTTTGTTCCCAGCAGAGAAGTCAGAAACAAATCTCTGTTTATTAAAAGGTCTCTAGATTTATCTTGGATACTGAACAAAAAGTATCTAGAATCTTATGAAAATCTTCTTCTCCCCTTTAAGGCTTCTGTCATGCATTTCACAGTTATCACAAGGGGGCCAAGGAATTTACACTGTTCTAGGCATTGACTGTAGGTTACTGTCTCACAAATGCATGATTATGTTATATGCTTTTAAATTCTGTGGCTTATGAAATGAAACTTGCCAGGTGTGCTATTGAGTTCATTGTAGGCTTTTGACCTTATAAATATCTTCCTTAAAACACAGTCACCAGCATTGAGGGGGGTCTAAGAAAGCTTCAACATCGAGAAGGGCCTCCTAATTCTTGAAGCTCTGGAGGGCCACCTTGGTGACGTGTACCCAGGAGAAATGACTCTAATGCCGAGAAATGGATGTGAAGGCCATCTGGACTCAGTCTGGACCCACTGCCTCCTCACCCATCGTGAAGGCTGATGGGCACAGTATGTACAAGAATGGACTCGAGCATATTAGTGCATATTTTCCCATCAGATGTAATTTATAGAGCAATAAGCTCTTAAGTTTGCTATTTGGTGTCCAGTTAGATAAGAAAGAGCAAGTCCTCGAGTAGTAATCTTATTTTTGTGAAGATAAATACACATGAAGCCAGTAAAGAGAAAATATCTGACCTCTTTAGTGCTGCTTATATGTTGCATTCTGTTTTTCAACCTAGTACTTTATATATCCTCTGTGTGTGTGTGTGTGTGGGCGGGTCTTATGACCAAGCATAAAGTTGACCTTTAACTGTACTTATATACTAATGCTAATATAAAATCACAGTCACAGGCTTGTAGATCTATTAAACAGCAAGCTGATTAGTCTTCAGCGTTTGCTCTTTGTTTATTCATTTTGTGGTTACTTCAAGGCAAGTAGTAAGAGCCATCAAAGTGGGTTGTTTTTGTTTTGTTGTGTTTGTTTTGCTTGGAATGGAACCCAGGGCCTTATACACACTGGGCAACTGCTCTACCACTGACCTACACCTTCAATCTTCACCAAAGATGTTTCAAAAATATATACATATATTTACAATTGAATGTTTTTCCCATTCACTTCATTCTTTCTCTTGCAATTGGTAATTGCCATATCCTTTGAATAGTGAAGCAGAACAGCTCCCAGCGTTTTGCAGGAGTACATTTGATAATGTGCCAGACCTGACATTCCCTTTTATGAACTTGTGCTGCCCTGAGTTATATGGGTGGGCCTCTCAGTAGCAGCCAAAAGGCCATAAAGTGGTAATCATATCCCTTAGGAAGCTGTCCCCAAGGACAGAGGGGTGGCAGAGTTTCTGGACCTCACAGATGGATTTCGGTGCTTATTTTAGCTCCCTCTCCTCCGTGTGTCCTCGTCAGTTGCTATTTTGACTGTGAGCATCTCCCTGCGGCTGGTGGCATGTTGGTGGCCGGACACCCTCACAGGGAGAATGCACTGCCCCTCTGCATGTTGGTAATCATTGGTGTCTGTGCAGCCCTGGACTCTGGTCTGTGAAACACTAAAAACATACAAGACAAAAGAAGAGTGCTGCCTATAAAACCTAGTTTAGGTTGAGAGGAATAAATACAATGTGAAACACCGGTACTCTTGATAAAAAGAGGTGAAGTACAAAAAGATTGACACGGTCAAATTCAGTGTATGCTTTTTTAGTGAAAACTGACAGCATTTACTTAAGGAATAGTTCTGTATTTGGGAAAATATTCTCTGTTCCATAGATACTATGCTAGTGTAGTGTGATGAAAACAGGATCACAGAATTTCTCATAAATTACTTGATAAAGAAAATGGGCCAGTGGTAACTACTCTCAAAATGATCTATTCATTGCTCTTTGTCCCAGTGTGCTATGCACAACAACACAAGATGGAGCCAAGCCATCTAGTGTGTCGCTGAGAACTGTCCTTTCCACCGTCTGAACATGCCATGGTGGATGTGATGACTTTTGAAGGGGTGCCCTCCCCCTCGCTGTTCCTGCTGCCTCGAATACCTTGCCCCTGTTGCCATTGCTCCTCGAGTCTAACCCTGGATCCTTCACATCACAGCACTTACCGGTGGTTTTCCCGTCAGCTTCTTTGATCCTGTAGTTAACGCTAGCAGAATAACAGGCCTTAAACACAGTGCAGTAGCATGAGTCTGAGGAGTGTGGAGCTCAAGTGCTCCCCACTGCTAGCCCACACTCTGATGTCTGTTAGGGCATCACGTGGTTCCACCAGCGGAGGCCTTCTAATAGGTAGATGATTTTGCTTATTTATTTCTTTTTACAAATGCTCAAATCATGATGATGATGCTATTGTTATTGTTGTTGCTAATCTAACTCTAGATGGTTGAGGAAATAGTCACCCCTCTGTCTACACGGGTTCATATCCTTGGATTCGACCACCTGGGGATTGAAAATACTCAGGAAAAGAAAAGTATGTCTGTCCTGAACATCCATAGACTTTTTGGTCATTATTTTTCTCAACAGTACAGTGTAGCCACTATTTGCATTGACAGTTATTAGGTATTGTAAGTAACCTAGAGGTGAGTTAGGCACTCAGGAGGATGTGCAGAGGTTATATGCGAACGTTCCATCATTTATTTATATAAGGGTCGTGAGCATCAGTGGATTTTGGCGTCCACAGGGGATCCTGGAACCAGCCCCCCAAGGTGAAGCCCCACTGCCACTATGATAAGGTGCTGGTTCATTCATAACTGGGAGTTGGGCATGAATTCAGGAGGACAGAGCTCCCAGAGGAGAGAGCAAGGCAGCCCAGGAAGGACTCCTAGGAAGTGGAGGCCTGGCAGCTGAGTCCTCACATCTAGAGATGTGTCTGATGGTAGGGAGGAAGTGTCCCAAGCTCCATGAAAATATCTGGAACAATCTTTTTCCTTGCTCTAGGCATCCAGGAGAAAGTAGCCAGAGTAAAGTTTAGATTTCATGGCGGCCTCATCTCTAAGCTTTGTTATGGGTGGAAGACATTAAACACTTGGTTGAAGGGGATAAGACTTTGCTCCATGCCCTGGAGCTAGGGGCACTCGACACTGTAGCAGTTCAGTCCAAAGTGAATGCAGCTCACTGGAAACATCCACTCACTGTGGGCAGCTCCATCGGCACCATTTGTCAAACCCCCAACTCTTCAAACAAATATACTTTTCTCTGCCACTTCTTCTGTCTAGATGTATTCAGTCCCGACTGGGGCTCTAAGTCTTGTCAGAGTTCTTGCACAGACATTGATAATCATGTGGAAGTTGTTTGGGCCAGGAAGAAATTCCTCTGCAAGGCTGGGAGAGCCCTGGAGAGGTCGGACAAGACCTTTGGTCTGGCCTTGAGCTCCATATCATCCCAAGTCTTCTTCCATTTGCATTACCCATGGTGATCATTTTTTCCCCAATGTGTCATTTCCTTCTGGAATTTTTTTTCTGCTTTTAGACCAGTATAACTAGTTTATTCAATTTCAACTCGTAATTGAATGTGAACTCTTTCCTGATTTCCTGTATTCTTGCTCTTTTCTTTTTCCCAGAGTGTCCTGATTGCATTGTTTTTTGTTTTTTAGTCAATGCTTTACACTCTCAAGTTTTATTACCTAGTGATTGAGGTCTTCTCTTCGCCTTTAAGCATTTGGTGGATTTCACAACCACCTCTCAAATGCCTTGGTCCCTGGTCCCTGGTCTCCGATGTAGTACAGCCCCAAGGCAATTCCTCTGCACACTCTGGGTTTGAGAGCCCCTATTCCAGGGGACACTGGGGGGACGCAGGCCAGACATGCTATCTAGGCAGAGTGGCACTCTCTGTAAGAAGAGGAAAGGGTGAGGGTTCCTCTTTTGCCTGTGGTTTCTTCTCCTGCCCTTTCCTTTTGGCTTCTTGTGTTTCTCTTGGCTTTTTCCTTTTTTGAATAATCATTTTCCTTCCTTTGTGGCTGATGCAGTAAGAGGATCTCCTTTTCCAAAGCAGGCAAATTCATCCCCAGTTTAGAATACTGAGCAGGAGCCCAGGACAAAAGAGAGTCTTACATTTGTCTTGCCCAATCCACAAGGCTCCAAAGCTAAAATAATAAACAGCTTTGTGGAGGAAGAGAGAAAATGACTTTTTTTATTTCAAAGAGCAGTGCATTTAAACCCAATAGTTTGTCTGTGTGTACTGCAATTTCTTTGTGGCTTAAAGTAATGACTTAATGGCTGTCTGAATTTCACCACAGTGGTGATACTTTCTTGCCTTGTGGGAACTTCATGTGGCTGACCCCCCTTCCTGCCCTCATCCTCCGTGAGATGCTTCCCTGGGCTTGTGGAAGTGAACCCCATTCTGTCTACACCAGATAAGACAGGCTTCCCATAACATGCCTCCCTGGTGTTCATAAAACAGACCCGAGGCTGGAGCTCTGTCCCTCACCAGGCTGGGAGGCAGTCTGCTCACCACTGCGGCCCCTTCTGTGCTGGTGTGAGTGCTCTCCTGGGTGTCCAAAGGTGACAGGGGGAAGTGCTGAGCAGAACCAGAAGAGACAGGAGGAAATCCCACAGGAGCTGAAAACGAGATTTCTCAAAGCCAGGCCCGCAGAATTGCTAACAATTGGAAGGGACTTTCCTCTTTAGTCCGGGGTCTGGGGCAGGAGGCCCTCCCGGCTCAGTACCTCTCCCGTCTGAGTCATCTGAGGGCCATGCAGGCACCGGGCCATTGAGTGTCAGGGCGGCCATCTTCCCTGCACATCACACCTTGCCCGGCGAGTCCGGGGAGTGCACCTGGAGCCCCGTACCTTGGTACATCCTGGGGCTGGCGGGGTTCCCTCCCTACCCAGCCTGCACTGGATGGATGTTGCACACAGCTGCTTCCTGGAATCGGCCGAACGCTTTGCCCGGGTTCCACCCAAAGCCCTCATGGGGGTTATTGTCCTCTTCGCACCTCGTGGAAGTCTCCCCTTTGCTGGGGAGTCAGGCTATTGTGAGCTCCCTTTGGATAAAACATCTGTTTCTCAGAGCCTCCTGTATTCCAAGGCTCCTTTTCCAGTGACCCCTTATTTGGATCTGGTATGGATTTGAATTTAGAAAGAACTCATAGTTACCAAAGGTGATCCTGGGCTCTATACCAAATATGTAAAATTTCAGTCACCACAGGAAAATAAGAGCTTTGAAGAACCATTCCACAACAATGACTTCAGTCACTGAGTTTAAGAAGAAGGGGAGGGCGGTATTCTTTTATTGAGTACTTTAATACAAGGTTTAGAAAGATACTCTACCCACTGCCCGTAATCTGTAGGCACTGAAGCAGGCAGATAAGGGAAAGGGACAAAGTTCTTCGGAAGACCCTGCCCTGCTCCACCTGTGTTACCTTACATTGCTTGCTGTTTTCTTTCTTAGATTTCCACCTAGAGCTTTTTCCTTTCTCCTTTTTCAGAAAGTCCAAGCATCAAACAGATAAACTTGAAGACACTGAAAGCTAAGATACCATGATTCCGAAGCCAGTCCACCCCGAAGTCATGGTTTAACTATTGCATTAAGGTAAGTTTTTAGGAAGGAAATGCAGTTTTGTGGCAAATACATTATTGATTCTGCCTGCATCCCGAGAATAAGTTGAGGCAGCTTGTGAAGGGCAACCCTATCTGAGTAACATTCAGTGAAGCAGAGCCCTGAGCAAGTTCAGCCCGAGGCTGTGGCACAGCCCCCACGCAGCTGAGTACGGCCATCTGGAGCATGAGGAGAATCCTCTTTCTTCGGTGGCCCGGTGTCCTGATGTGCCTGTGAGGAACTCCGTGAAAGGAAAGGAAAACTCAGTACTGGCACTTTCCTTCTGAGCTGAGCGATGGCTCTGAAAGAGATTCCAGTTAGACTTTTTAGATAAGAGCAGAGGCAGCTGCAGAAATGGAGGCAGAAGCATTCTTCTGAGGCCTGGGCTGTCTGACCGGCCTCTGTGGGCCAGTGTTTCTAAAAATGTGCTCCCTGGACCACTGCAGTCTGGGCAGGTGGAAGACAGGTCTGTGCCCAAATGTGTGTGGGAAAGTCACCAGTCTTTCTCAAAACTGATGAGCCTTGAGCCTCTCCACAGGAGTGTGTGGCCAGTGGCGCTCACTACAGTCCTAGGAAGCTCTTCCTTGTGACCAGGGTTCCATGTATTCTTTACATATTTTTTCATGTCAACCTTGTGTGGTGTTAGATGCTAGAGATACGGTATTGTGGTAAGTGAGACTGGCAGCACTTGTGAACAGAAAGTAAGTTAGTTCACAAGTAGAAGTCCTTAGGAGACTTGTCTTGGACTTAGGTGATCTGGTTTTAATCCTGAGTCTGACAATGTCAACTGCAGGAACTTTTTTTTTTTTTTTTTTTTGGTACCGGGGATTGAACTCAGGTCCTTGCGCTTGAGCAACAGGCGGTGAAACCACTGAGCTAAATCCCCGGCCCCACTGCAGGAACTTGCACAAGACACGTAACCTCTCTGTCTGCCAATCTCCACACCTGGGACAGTGATAAAGTGTCTGCCGGGAAGATATTTACGTTGTGAGGCCCGACATTACAAATGCACATTGGCAAATGCTAGACTGTGCAAGTGTCGTCAGCATCGGTGCCCATAATAATAATGGCGGAGTGCTTTGAAGGTTGCACGGCTGGTGAACTGGGGAAGGCACAGTGGCGAGTGGGGACTTGCGAACAAGATGGTCCAGGAGTGTCCTGAAGTGGAGACCTTGTCAGTGAGAAATAGCCTGTGAGGTGGGACAAGAATAGCATCCGGAGGAAACACAAGTGCCACCGGCGTGTCTTAAGCAGAAAAGGCACGTGACAAAATCCAGTACTTCATCATGTTAAAAAAATATCTGACAGCCTGGGGCTAGAAGGGAACTTCCTCACCCGGAAGGAACATCTACGAAAAACCCACTGCTCTAGCACGCTGAATGGTAGGGCTGAAAGTTTCCCCTAAGTCCAGGAGCAAGGATGTTCCCTCTTAGCAATGCTGCTCAGTATTTGTGATGGTTAATATTAAATGTCCACTGGACCAGATTAAAGGACAGCCAGGGAGCAGCTAACGCATCCTTCCGGGTGGGTGCCAGTGTTTATGGTGTGGGAGCCGTTGCCCTGAGGGAAAGATCTCCCCTTTGTGTGGATGGAGGCCGCCAGCCAGCCTGGGCCTGAGACGGAGCAAAAAGACAGCAGAGAAGCCTGACTTGCTCTTTCTCCTGGAGCGGGGACACATATCTTTCTGTTTTCAGACATTGGAATCCCAGGTTCTCTGGTCTTGGACTCTAGGACCACATCCCTGGTCCCCTGGGCCCCCAGACTTTCTCCCTACTTAGACTGAGTTACGCCACCAGCTTCCCTGGCTTTGAGACATTTGAATTTGGCCTGAGCTAAGCCACAGGCATCCCTGGGTCTTCAACTGGCAAATGCCATGTTATAGGGCTTACCCACCACCGTGAGAGCCAGCTCACCTAAGTCGCCTCTCCCAGGTGCCCTCTAGTTATCTGGTTCTTTCTCTCTAGAAAACTCCAACAGTCTTCCTCACAACTAACGGGATTAGAAAACTAATATGGAATTGTGCTGGAGGGTCTAGCCAGGGCTGTTATGCAAGAAAATGAAGTAAGAGGCTTCGAGACCAGAAAAGACAACACTCTCTATTTACAGGTAGCACATTATTTGTAGGACATCCTTAGGAATCTACTAAACTGTTAGAACTAATAAGCTCAGCAAGGTTGCAGAATATAAGATGTATTGATGTACAAACGTCTATTGTCTTTCTATATACTTGCAATGAGTAATCTAAAATGAAACTAAGAAAATAATCTGTTTGATAATAAAGAAGAGTAAAATATTTAGGAAAAAATTAACAAAGGAAGTATGAAACATGTACCCTTAAAAACTGTAAAATCATCATTGAAATGGATTAAGGGAAACCCAATGAATTGGAAGGCTTAGTATTGTTAAAATGGTAATGCTCACTGAGTTGGTAACATAGAGTCAATGCAATTTTTATCACAGCTTCAGATGGATTCTTTACAGACATTGACAAACTGACCCTGAAATTAATATGAAAATTCAAGGCATCCTGAATAGGCATGACAGTCTTGAAAAAGAACAAAATAGGGGGGTTCACTTCCTGATTTCACACTTTCCACAGAATTGCAGTAATCAATTCAGCATGGCACTGGCATAGGCATGGAGGCCTATACACACGGGGTAGAGCTGAGAGTCTGAAAATAAACTCATACATTTTTGGTGGTGATTTTGGACATATGCGCCAACATAATTCAGTGGGGAAAGAATACTCTCTTCAATGACTGGTGCTTGGACAAATGAATATTCATGTGCACAGGAATGAAGTTGGACCCCTACCTCACACTATACAAATATTAACTCGGAATATACTGACAAAGGTCTACAACTTTAAAACTCGTAGAAGAAAACATTGGCATAAATTCAATGACCTTGGATTGGGTATAATTTTTTAGATATGTCACCAAAAGCAAACGTGAAAAAAGAAAGAATAAAATGAACTTCATCAAAGTTAAAAACTTTCAGTTATAAAAGGTCAGTATCAAGAAAGTACAAAGACAACCCACGAAAGAGTTTAAAGTCATATGAGATAAGACAATGTATATAGAATATATAAAGAACTCTCATGACTCAGTAATAAAAAGGCAACCCAATCTAAAATGGGCAAAGGATTTGAATAGATATTTCTCCAAAGAAGATACACTATGGCCAGTAAGCACATGATTCAGTAAACATAAAGGAAATGCAAATCATAGCACAACAAGATATCACTTTCTACCCTCTGTGAAAGAGGGCATAACAAATGTTGGTGAGGCGGTGGATAAATGGGAACTCTTACATACTGCTGATGGGAATGCAAAATGCTTCCAGTGCACTTGCTTTGGAAGACAGCATGGCAGTTTCTCAAACAGATATACTTAGAGTTACTCCTTACAACTCAGTGTGTAAATCCCCAGGTATATATTCAAGAGAAATAAAAACATACACAAGAACACTAATGTTTATAGCAGCGCTATTTATAATACCTAAAAATGGAAATAGCCCAAATGTCTGTCAACTGATGAATGAATAAATAAAATATGGTATATTCATATGGCAAAATACTATTTGGCTATAAAAGGAAAGGAATACTAATACATGGTGTAACGTGGATTAACCTTGAAAGCATGTCACCCGAAAGAAGCCAGATACAAAAGGACATAGTAGGGTTCCAATTATGTGAACTCTCCAGGTGGGTGGCGTAGCTTAGTGGGAAAGTGCTTGCCTAGCATACGCGAGTCCATGGCTTCCATCCCCGAACTAAAAAGGGAAAGAAAAACAAACAGGCACAAATGTCCAGAACAGACAAATCTACAGAGACAGAAGGTAGATTAATGCTTGACTACAGCTGGGAGTGTCTTATGGGGAATCAGGAGTGACTGCTAATCGGTTTGTGGTTTCTTTGGGGTGTGATGAAAACGTCTAAAATTGATTTGGTAATGGTCACACAACTCTGTGAATATACTAAAACCTATTGAATCACACTTGACATTGGCAGATGGAATGCTATGTGAGTTATATTTCAATAAAGCAGTTGTGTATATTTAAAAAGCATTTCTTAGAACTTTAACGGTCAGAACTTGGCAATAGATGAGATTTAAGGAATAAGGACTAGGGAAGAATCAAGAATGACTCCTTAATTTTGACCTTGGGTGACTACTGAGAAGGAGAGAAAAGACAGAGAGGAGTGTTTGTCTTGTTTTTCTGTTGTTTTGATGAGGGCCAGCTTTGAGAATCAAGATTCTGTTTAGAAATATTATGTTTAAGGTCCCTGTAAAAGATTCCAGACAGATGTTAGGCAGACACTTGGAAGTGAGTCTGAAGCTCCAAGGAGCAATCCAGACTGGAAATATAATTTGGATGGTAGGTAGATGCATAAGGACAGATGGAGAGGGCCAGGGAGTGTGTGTGAGAGTGTGTGTGTGTGTGTGTGTGTGTCTCTCAGGGTAAGGGGAATGAGGGAGGACCACAACCTAGATATACCCAGGTGGTATAACTGTCCAGGGAGGAGGAAAAGGTCGGCAGAGGGGGGCCCTGAACTCAGGTGGCCGACAAGAGGGGGCTTCCATAGGCAGGCCGTCCAGAGAGCCCCAGGAGGAGGCCGGAGGTGGCCAGGGGTCCTTTGGCCAAGTGGAGGTTGTGCAGTACCTCCTAAGAGTAGTTCGGCTCACCAGAGAGGGCCAGAGAGGGAACATGGAGTACAGAATTGGAGAGTTAAGCAGCTGTGTCTAGAAGTTCTGCTGCAGTCACTCTGGAGCAGCTCTGCTCTGAGATGGAGATTGTTTTCCATTCCGGGGAGACACTCCACAGGAGTGCTGTTGGGTTTGGAGGTCGCCCTTTCTTTCTTGGGGCCGGTGGTCCAGAATGATCCTGCCCAGGGCAGCTTCTGCAAGCCATAGTACCAGGGCAGGGCCTATAGGGGGGCGTTGCCCAGCCGCGTCCTGGGAACAGTGTATTCTGTGCTTTGTTCTCTGATGGCTTTGATTTTGTTTTTGTTTTGTGCTGGGGATGGACCCAGGCCCTTGCACATGCTAAGCACATGCCCTACCATGGAGCCCCAGCCCAGCCATGTTGTTATTTTGATTTGGAGAAAACTGAAAGTAGGATTTTACCAATGTGCTTTTTCACGGTTTAAGTAGGATTGCCTACAAGTCTTCATTTGAAATCAGAATAAAGGGAAAGCTGGGCCTTGCTCTCAGATGCAGTGAGGGCCTTTAGCAAGCACACCCGACTGTACATAACTTGCCGCTCCTGAGATGTTAGTAGGACCCTGTTTTTGGACCACTGAGACTCCAGCAGGTCCTGAGTGAGGTGGAGGGAACACACACACACACACACACACACACACACACACACACACCCCCGCAGTGGAGGCATATGCTTTTAGAAACCTCCAGTGCGCTGACCGTAGTTCTTAGCACTGCCCTCCCTGGGCTGCTTTACTAATGCAGATGTGAAGACAGCTTTCCAAGGTCCCTGGTCTTCAAGCAGCACCCAGCCTCCCTCCCATGAGGACGCACTGGGGAATGGAGGAGTGCTTGGGTTAGAAAGCCCATTTTTCTGCTGTTTTCAGCAGACATTGGGGTTTGAACACGTGACCCAGATGGCTCATTTTGGATGAGTCTAAGTAATGGTTATTTTTTATTTTACAAGATGCGTGTGTGCGAGTGTTTTGGTGAGTCAGATCTTTAGTCATATCTGAGTGCTGCTTGCTAAAATTTCTGTTATATAGAATACAGATGATTTATCATAAAACAATATTTTGAAAATCCACTTTTTTCTGGCTGTTTTGACATTTTCTTTATTTCTCTAAACTTGGGTAAAGGCTCCAGGTGTAAGGGTTTTGTGTGTGTGTGTGTGTGTGTGTGTGTGTGTTTAAACATGTGATGTCATTGTTGTTTGGTTACGTTTTATTGTATATGTAGGAGGTATGTATTGAGGTTTTTTTACAAAGAATTTTTCAGTATTTCTTTAAAAACCTTCTGCAATAGCATCTTCATATGTTCTACAGCACAGATCCTGTAGGCTCTTAGGAATTCTCATGGAAACATCCCATTAGTAGTGTGTGCACAGCTCCATCACAGGTCAGGCTAAGGCCGAGTCACTGGCTTTAGGGCACTGTCTTGCAGCGGTCCTGCGCCTGCACTAACTTCAAACCACTTCCAATTGCTGGAAAGTCACAGTGGTTATCTGGGAGGATCCATTTGAACTTCAACCTGTTGTCTTGGCTCCAGGCCCATGCTAAAGGACACTTTTGATTTCTTGATTTTAAAAGAGCAGAAGAAAGTGGTCTCGGAGAGAAAAGGTTTGATGACCACTCCAGAGAGGCTGGCAGCCGGCCCCACCATGACCAGGGCTGGGCCATGTCAGTTCCGTCTTCCGATTGTGTTCAGAGAATCAGGCGGGAAGGGCAGGTGCTGCAGATCTGCCTCAAGGAGCTTGCAGTCCACTTCGTCCTGCCTCAGAGGCATCTGTGTAAGTTGCTCTATTTCTCAGAAACCTCTTGTTTGTCTCGGGCGGTGGCCAGGCCTCGCATGCGCTGTGTGTGCTGTGTCGCAGACCACAGGCCTGTGCCTGAGCGTTGTTTTGTCTGTGGGCAGACGCATATGTGTGCAGCATGCAGCATCTGGCAGCGGGGCTGCTGGGGCCAGGTACACAGCCCTGGGCAGGTGGCTGAGGTGTGGGAACTGCTGACAAGAGAGCAGAACAGGAGAGGCCAGGTAAGGTGCCTGTGGATTTTCTAAAACAGCTCCGTTGGCTGCTTTTTGAATACTAGTTAGCATTTAGTGGGCTGGTGGCTCATTCTGTTGTCCCCTGTTTTTATTTCCTGGCAATGCTTTTTAGGTGTTGCTAATGAATTAGCCTAAAGCGGTTTAATGAACATGTCGTTAATTTAGGTTTGTAAATAAAGATATGCATTTTTTTTAACTGCTGTCTCCTATGGAAAAAAGCAAGAGTATCTAACTTTCCAAAGAGGAAAAACAAAGTAACATATGGTCACATGAAGAGTCCCTTTGTGATCTTTTGTTGAGTGGAGTTTAATCTGCAGGCTTAATTTAAAATAAAATTTACAGGGCAACAGGAAAGAGAAACCATGGAAGACTCTAACTACACCTTTGTATGTCTGTGCTCCTCACCTGTGCCCTTCCTCTTTCTACACGCACACGCACACACACGCAAGCACACACATGCACACACACGCACATGCATGTGCCCCGAGCTGCATGTGCATGAAAAATAGGTAGAAAAAGCTATGAAGGCCAAACAGAAAGTACAGTTTAGTAGTAAGAGGTTGAATATAAGATGGAACAAGTCCTAATTTTTTATTTCACTTTCATTTGGATACATTTACTAATTCTCTTTGCTGGGCTTAAGACTTCTCAAACATTCTTTGGCCCTGGGAGGGAGTTGTATAACCATAAAACTTGAGAATCCTGGCCCTGGGATAAATGTTCCTTTTAAAACCCCAAGGACAGAAAATTGAATACAGCTGTGCAAAAAACCCCAAGGTGGCGTGATGTTTCGGGGCAGCCGGCACCCTGTGCAGCTTTCCAGCTCATCCGGGCCGGGTTCGTGGAGACAGACAGGGAGCACTGCCCTTTCCAAAGGCTTCGGGGAAGGGTCGCGCTTCCTTCAGAAGCGTGTGTTTCTGGATGTGGTTACCAGACCACTCTTTCTGGGGTGCTGTCCATCATCTCTGCATACTATACAGTTTCTCCTGCAGGGAACCGGCATTTCTAGGTCGTCCTCTAAGATGCTGTGGTTCCCCAAACCGCACCTTTCCTACTGAGGGGTCTTGGAGCTTAAGCCTTTGTACCAGAGTCAGAACAGAGACGCGAATCCCCTCCTCTGCCTCCCCCAGCGATGTCGTTTTCTCCTGAGAACATGGCTTTGCTCCTTGCCCCTCCCCTGGAATGGAAACCAGGATGTTGCTTCTCTGACGTTGCCTGGTGGGTTGCACTGCTTGGTCTGCAGCCCAGGGGAGCCATCACTGGGAACTAACCCCTGTCCAGCCTGGCATTAATTACTGTAATCTCTGTCAGATGTGTAATGATGATTCATACTTCTTCCTCTACAAGATTAGATTACTGTAGTTTTCATATCCTGGACTTCCCACTAGGGATTTAGATTAATACTTGTTGGTACAGAAAACAGTCTTGTGTTTCTAAGGAGAAAGGGCTGCACTTGCCCCCTTGGTCATCATCAGAGAACATGAGGGAGGCCCTGCCTCAAGGCAGTCCTGCCTCTGGGCTCACCTTGTCAGTCAGCTTTCCCTAAAGGCCAGGGAGCGGTGTCTCTCTGTGTGTAAGGTCCGGGGCAGTGGATTTGCTTATGTGATGCCAAGCCTACAGGTCAGAATGCACGGAGGATTTTGAACTCAGTATTGAACTCAGTATTGGTATTGGTATTGAACTCAGACCCTGATTAGTGAGGGAAGTCTTTCCCATATAAGTGTTTTGGATGGAGACAAACTAATTCATGCATGTGGAACTATCTACCCAAAGCCATCAGGGACTATGACCACAGTGTAGGGAGTTGAGGGGAGCCTAGGAGATGGAAAGCCGCCTCTTAAGAACTCTTAAGTTTCTGTAGTTTCTCTGTAGAACATATATTTTTCAATTTGTACAACAGGCATTTATTGAGCACTTGCTCTATCCTAGGCACTAGGGACGAGCAACCACCTGTAAGACCAACAGAAATCTTGGTCCTCACATAAGTCACATTCTAGGGGCCCTTGTTACTGGGGGTAGGTGTGCAGGTGAAAAAAGAGTGACAGCAAGAAATTTTCATACCAAGAACTTCAAAATGACTGTAATCACTTGTAAATATACCTGCTTATTTATTTCCTGCCCTCTCTCTGACACAATGCACACCCCACTGAGAAGACATTGAGAAGACATTTTCCAGCAGATCCTCTCATACTCAGACACGCTCACGAATCACCCAGTTGGTGTCAGGACCCCATCAAGTAACTTTAGGGTCTTCCAGGGAAGTGCAGACTGGAGCCCTGGTAGAGAAGCTTGAACTGTGACCAAGGGTTTTCACTTTATTATCCTGTCTCAATTCTCCTTCGCAGTGCCTCGCATCAACAGAGTTCCTCTCCCTTGGGTCCCCTTCTTTCCTCTAAATTCTTCTTTACTCTAAGTGGTTGTGGGTTTTCTTGGGGGAAGATGAGACCGTGCCTTGGAATGATGAGTCTCAGTCCTTTGCAGCAGGACACAGCCGCAGGAGTGTGAATCCAGGCCAGTGATTTCAGTGGTGGATTCAAACCAAGTCTTCACCTGAAGGCGGTGAACTGAAAACAGTGCAGAAATGCTTAATTGATTTCTGTATCTTCCTTTGAACTCAAGCAGATGTGTCAGGCAGATGTGTTCCCAGCTGGAGCCACAGATACACGTTAAGACACCACACTAGCAGTTTGCTATTGTAGAATTATCCACATTGTAGTTCCAGTCATAACAGGCTTATCAGGCTTTTTGTGACCACTGCTAACTCTGTTTCTGGAGGAGGGGGAGAGGGAGCCCTCACCTGTCCTGCACCACCAACAATGCGTGGGGCTCTTGGTCAGTGGGAGAAGGGAGCGAGTCGAGAGAGCCACCTGGCAGCCTCCATTGTGGATGACGCTTCTCGGTCTCCTTGGTAACACGGCACAGGTGTGTGCCTTTTAAGCACCCTCCTTGAGAAGATCCAGAGCTGCTTCATGTTTTCCCCTCAGGGATAAGCATGGTCATTTCCTCTCTGTGTTTGGGACCAGCACAGGAAGTCCCCGGTGGCACTAAGCATGGTGATGTTGGCAGCGGCATGCACGGGAGAGGACCTTTCTGGGTCTGCTCTGGAGTAGGAGGTCCTCAGTCCTTCAGACTCTGCTTCAGCTCATCCCCGCCTGAGAAGCACTCCCGTGGCTCTGCCTGCCGTGTGACGGCTTGCCATCTGAGAGCCAGCAGAAACCCTGCAGTTTTAGTTGTATGACAGCCCAACCGGGGCATGGCACACTTTGTACATCTCCAATTACTTGCAAGACTCTGAGCATGGTGTCCAGGAATGTGATGTTGGGCCAGCCATACAGGAGGCTGCGTCCCTGGAATCGGGACCAGCCTCACCCCTGGCACACTCACGTTTCTTTCGGGCAGCGAGGCCAGCAGTCCGTCCATGCTTAGCTCTGCCGCACACCCATTGCGTGGAGCTGCTGCCCGGGAGAGAGGCTTGGCTTGCAAATGGCTTGTTCAAGTCAGTGACTCACAGATGACATTGGAGCACAAAAAGATCTTCATCTAAAGCCAGTGAAGTTTTCCATAAGCTTTCAGGGAAAAAAAGATCAGACTGGCAGCCTCCATTTATTGATTTATTGATTGAGATTATCTGGGAGAGGGGAATTTGTTGATTGAAAACCATTACTAACTGAAAACAATATCCCCCCTTTTCACCTTTTTAAAAAATCTACAGTCAAAAATTATCTGACTATGGTGCAGACGGCCACAATCTTAGACCCACTGGAATAGCAGTGTAGATATTAGGAGATGTCCCTGTATTCTCTCATAGATGTCCAACCCTAAGCTTATTGAGACAATGGAATGAGTCTGTCTGGTCCTGTTAGAGCAGGAATTAGGACAGAATTTAGGCCCTGATTGCCTGACTTTTTCATTCCCTGGAAATGAGCAGCTTAAAGAAAGACCTCCAAAGGTTGCTCAAGTTCAGTTAGAATGCTGTGCTCTTCAGAAGGCTAAGGCAATCAGAGCTTTGTGTCTCACTTTCCCTGTTCTGACAGCTCCGGCTGGGTCTCTGATGCCACTTTCACTTCAGAATCAGAGGGAGAGTGGAGAGGAATGTGATGCTGTTGCCCACACACACTCGTGCCAGCGATACTCGTTTGATTTCCTGCTTATAGATGCAGGAGCCAACCCATGACTGCATCTTCAGAGGGAGATTAAACATTGATTAATCAACCCTGAAAAAAACCCAAAAAACAAAAGGAGAACGTTGTAGCTGCATTAAAATGGGAAAAGGAGCTGACTGCAAGCTCTTTTGATCCTAGTTCTCAGTCTTCATATCATAAACATTTAGTATACTCATGCAGTGGCAGACGTTGCTAGGTTCTCAGGATAAAAAAAGAGAGACACTGAAGTCCCCACCCTTTCCAGGTCAGGGCAGGGCTTGCGGAGAGACAGAGTCAGCTTCGGCTTGAAGGGTGATTGGGCTTTTCGAAGTGAGGAGGGAGGAAGGCATCCTCAGCAGACAGCCGCCCAGACAGAGCAAAGTGGTCTCTGAGGCTTCTGAAGGTTGAGGGCAGATCCGCTGCTGAATTGTTGGGAAGGGCCAGGCCAGAGAGGCTGGGGACTTCGGAATTTACCAGCCATTCACGTCTGTTTGGGTTTTCTTTTGTTTGTTTTCTCCCAGTACGTATATGCTGGTGTCACATACCTCTGAGATTTGTCTAAATATGATGTTGGTGATAAAGGCAGGCATTACTACTCTGTGTGATGTTCATAACCGTGAGGAATACACTCATCAGAGTAAGTCACTTCCCATCTTGGGCTCTGTGAGATGATCTTTGGGTTGGGTGTGATATCCATAGTATTTATTTGTAACCAGGTACCTTTTTCTCCTACTGATGACTATCTAAATCCAAGAAGGTGATTTTTTTGTGTCGACATTCTTGTGATTGCTCTTCTGCAAGTCTAGTTACAGAAAGTTTCTCGGTTACAAAACCATGGCAAGCAGAGTATTATGGACATAGTAGTATTCTCTGTAATTATTTAAGAAAGTTAACTTAAACTATCCCATGATTCATCCAAATTGAACATGTTTTTCGAGACTCTAACAAGTCAAACAGGATACCATCTCCAGAGACAGGACAAAGGATCACGTGATTAAAACAGCAAGATGGAAGGTTGTTTGGTGAGCCACGGGAGCACATCTAAGCAAAATTAACCCCAGGGATCTTATAGGCAGAATTGGAGCTATGCCAGTGATGGAAATGAGGCTCCGCCTTGTATCATGCTGTGATGAATGCTGATTTCCCAGAGTGCAGGAAAAAACCCACCATCTAATTCGGCCCTGTGTAACTAGGAACTTTCATCTGTAAAGAAACTTTCATTTTCCTTCTTAGGCTATAAACTTTTCATAGGTAGGAACTCTGCAGAGTACCTAACTTGTTCATTTTCTTTTTTCTTTTCCCATTAAGTTTATTGGCACATTTTCGGTATAAAATACTGTTACATTCATCATTGAGATCTTGTACCTTTACTTGAGTATCTTGATTCTTATTTTTTCCCCTTCTCTTGCCCACCCTTCCCTATTTGCAAAGACCTTGTTTCCATTTTTTTCTCTTTTCTCATATTTTTACTTTTCCCTTTTTTCCCTTCCCCTACCCCTCCTACTTCCCCTGCACCTTTGGACCTTTTCTTCCTTTTACACAATATCAATTATACATTTGTTAAATTACAATATCAAGATCTAGGAGACATTACCACAGATTTTACAGAATTTAAAAGGATATAGAAAGCATATTTCAAAAATCTTTTTTGAAATAAATTTGACAACTTTTAAGAAGTACCTTGGAAGACAAATTAATGAAACTAACTCTGGAGGAAATATAAAATTTGAATAGCACCTATTAAAGAAAGTATATTCCTGGCTTGAAAACCTACCTATATGACAACAGCAGGCTCATATACATTTTAACTGATAAATTATATCAAACAATTAAAGCAGAAAAAGGAAGGAACACTTCTCTCCTCATTTTAGGAACTCAACATTGTGTTAATCCTAAAACTGGATAAAGATAATAGAAGAAAAAGTATGAACATAGATAGAAATTTGTTTAACAAAACAAACTATTGGAAGTCAGATCTGGCAGGATATAGAAAGTGGTTTTGTTATAGGGATGGCAGTGTTGGTTCAGCATTGGAAGATCCACCCCTAAAAGTCATCATTTTAACAGAGGAAAGGAAAAAGCCATATGATCCTGTCACTAGTTGGAGAAAAAGTATTGGACTAAATTCTACAGCTGTTCATGGTAAAAGCTATCAGGAGACTAGAGGTAGAACAGAACCTTCTCAACAGATTAAAGACCTGTACTCCATACTTCCAGTGAGAATGCCTTATATGAATGGAGAAGATACAATGCTTTCTCCTTAAGGTGGGGAACAAAGGCAGATATGCTTACTCTTTATCTGTCCATTAAACTTTGAAACCTAGGCCCCACCAAAATAGTCTGGCAATAAAATGATACAATTAGGATAGGATTGGCAAGGTAGAAGCAAAATCTTTATATGTAGATGAAATGATCATCTACAGAGAAAATACTAATAAATCTCTGGGAGCCCCTAGAACTTGTATTTGAATTTAGCAGGATTAGAAAACACAAGGTATATATAAAAATTCAGGTCTGTGTATACTTGCTATAAATGAAGAATTGGATATTGAAATTTAAAAGTTATGTAGGAGTACAAAGGACCTAGAACAGTTTAAAAAAAACACAAAAAAACAAAAACAGTGTTGGAAGACGTTTAGTACCTAATTTTAAGACTTCTTCTAAAGCTACAGTAATCAAGGCAGTGTTGGTGTAAGGAAAGACATATAGATCATTGGAATAAAACAGAGAATCTAGAAATAGAACCACACATATATGGTCCACTGAGTTTTGAAAGATTATTCAACATTAGCATTTTATAGAATATAAACTCAATTCAAGAGCCGAGGAAGAGATAGTGTTTTCAGCAAACGGCACTAGAACACCTGGTATCCGTATATAAAAAATTAACCTCAACCCTTTATTTCCATACATGAAAATAACTTGAAGGGATCTATGAACCGAAATATGAAAGCCTAAAAGTATAAAACTTTAAGAAGAAATTATAAGGGAAAATGTTTATGAATTCAGGGTAGGCAAGAACTACCTAGGATACAAAAGACATGATGTATAAAAGAAAAAAATTGATCAATGAGATTCCATCAAAATTTAGAACTTTAAATGACATCATTAAAATGAAAAGTAGTCCTTAAACAGACCATATTTACAATGCATATAACCTAGGACCAGAATATATAAAGAATTCTTAGAGCTCATTAATAGACAACCCAATGAAAAAGTAGACATAAGAAGATGATAAATAGCCAGTACAGCACAAGGAAAGGTGTGCAACTCTAGAATCAGAAAAATACTAATCAGTACAATAACAAGATTGAATTATACACTCATTAGAGAGATGAAGTTAAAAGTTTTAAAAGTCTTGTCATGACTTTTTCTTTTTGCTGGATTCTCCCCCTTTGAGTTTAATTTGTCACACCCAATGGATTCATTCCACTGGGCTTCCTGGGGTTGTGATCCTCATTGTCTTTTCCTAGGGTGTTGTCTAAAATTGTTTGGAGTGCCGGGTTGATATTTATGAAGTTCCTGAGGTGCTCTTTATCACGAAAGTATCTTATTTCTCCATCGATTTTGAAAGATAGTTTTGCAGGGTACATCAATCTGGGTTGGAGGCTGTTTTCCTTTAGGGCTTGAAATACATCACTCCAAGCTCTTCTTTGAGGGTTTGCGTTGAGAAGTCTGCTGTGATTCTGATGGGCTTTCCTTTTTATGTGATTTGTTTCTTTTCTCTCACTGCTTATAGAATTTTGTTCTTCTGTTGGATTTCTGGAATCCTAACTATTATATGCCTATGTGTAGATTTTTTTTGATGAAGGCTAGCTGGAGTCCTATATGCCTCACTTATCTGTATGTCAAGTTCTTTTCCCCTCCTTGGGAAGTTTTCTGCCATCACTTCTGTGAAGAGTTTTTTTTTATGTCATCTGCACTCTTTCCTCTTTCTTCATTGACTCCAATCAGTCTTATGTTATTCTTCTTTGCATTGCCTAGCAGCTACTGGATTGATTTCTTGTGTTCCTTTACAATTTTAAAGCAATTTTTCTTTTCCTGGTCACTAATTGCAATCTTTTCTACTATATCTGAAATTCTAACCTCATATTGGTTCATTCTGCTGCACAGACTTTCGATGGAGTTTTTAATCACCTGGAAATCTGTTTGTATCTATCTGTTTTATGGATTCCATTTGTTTCCTATGTTGGGATTCCATCATGTTCCTCAGATCCTCTATTTTTTTATCTGTGTCCTCTCTAGATTTATTAATCATGTCTTGCACCATGAGCAAAATCTTTGCTGTTATCTGAGTAATTATTTCTGATTTCATTTTTCCCAGATCCTCTTTTGTTGCCAGTTCGGAGAATCCAGGTGGTTGAGTATCAGATTGTTCCATCTCGTTTCCCTTTGGGATTGCTGTAGGTGATCCAGAAGTCTGTTTTTGAAGCTTGTTTATGTGTCTTCTCATTTCCACGGTGCGGGGGGAGGTGCTTTTGGTGCCTGTGCAGCTCACCTTCTCTGTCCTAGGAGCTTGGGATGGTGGCAGGGGAGCTTCCTTCGGGGTGCTGGGACTGGCTCAGCTTCTCTCTCATTTTCTTTTTAATATTGAAGATTTTAATAAAAACATTGGCTGTCCAGGGCTGAATGAAAAAAAAAAGAAAGAAAGAAAGTTTGTCAAGTGAGCCTCCATCAGTGGGGAGCAGGTGCTGCCTGCCTGAGTTGTAGCTCCTGCCAGGACCACACTGAGAACCTCTGTAGATGGATGAGGCCCAGGCTGGGCTGTGAAAAGCCAGTCTAGAAGCAGTAGGGAGGATGGCCTGGGGAGGTGGCAGTAGGGAAGGGAAGCAGTTCTGGGAGCTCCTGTGGTAATACTGACTCAAGGCCCAAGGGTATGGACAGGGAGTGGAAGCCTAGAGGAAGGCTGGCACTCAGGCTGTGAGGCCCATCACAGCTTCAACCCAAGGCACAAGCTCCAGTGAGGAGGGTCCCTGGCTCTGGTCGGGCATCCAAGTTGCTTGGGTGAAGTTGTGGCCAGTCAGGAAAACAGGATCCATTTCCACAGTCAGAGCTCATGAGAGTCATCATTTGTCCTGAGCTTCACATTCCTGTGAGGTTTCCTGGTATCTTGAACTCCAGGGAATCACCAATAACATGAACTCTGCTTTGGGTGTGGTACAATTTGATCCAGGAGAAATAGACAAGAAGATTCCCAAGGTCAGAGTCCTGCAGACATTTGAGAGAGGAAGGAGATAGAAGGGGTGGCAAGACAGCTGAAGTTGTGGTCAGCAAGACCTGGAGAGGCCTGAAGAGAGTAGTGTCAAAGAAATGTTTGCCAAGAGGATGTTCCTGGAAGTAGGCTGAGTGTCGAGTCCTGTGTGAGGAGAGTGGTTCCTTGGAGAAGCAAACAAGGACTTAGGGGAAGGTGACAGGGCTTGTGAGCCATTGGTGGTGATGAAAACAAGAGAGATAAGGCAGACTGAGCTTGGATGTAGAGATGGGGCTGCAGGAATTGGGGGTATAGGAGATGGGAGAATCTGAGCACATCCCTGAGCTTGTGCTGCCCTCTGCAAAGCCTGGCAGAGTCCTAGTCTCCCTGTGAGTTGCCTGGCATTGCCATGCTCATCTGTCCTAGCATGAAAGGCTCACGAAAGTGAGTGTGGTTCTGTGTTTGCATCTTGGTTTTATGCTAGGAAATCTGAGAGAATAAAAGGTACCGAGATATTCTCAACCTGCCCATCCTGCAACAAGGAAGGCTGGACTTACGTTGTCTTTTTTTTAAGAGAAAGACCTCTAAGACTATAGAATTCTACAGTTCAAACACTTGTTTTCTTTTATATTTATAGTAGTGTTAAAATTTAACATACCCAGTCTTCTTCCTTGTCAAGGAGTTTTTGGCTATTTCTGAAATATAAATCATATTTGGAAAGTTAATCATCTTGGGCATGGACTGAACTTCTGGAAAGTGTGGGGCACCCTCTTCTGTTATTGGATAGGCTGTCAGTATTACAGGTGCCCTTTGGAAGATCTATATAACTTATATTTGTCACCTTCCCATTTCTATAATGAAATATTTGAAGCAGTTGACTCATAAAGAGAAAAGACTCATGGTTCTGGAAGGTCCAGTCCAAGTTCAAGTGGCCCCATCCTTTGTCACAAGGATGACACATCATAGCAGGAGTGTGTGGAGAGAAATCCACTCATATCATGACAAGAGAGCAAAAAAAAAGAAGGAGAAATAAACAGGCCAACGTTCCACAATCTCCTTCAAGGACATGCCCCCAGTGATCTAAAGACCTCCCTTAAGGTCCCACCTCCTAATGGTTAGGAGACTTCAAATAGAGCTGCCATGGGGACCAGACCTTTAACACAAAGACTGCTGTAGGACATTAGGCATTCTAATTTCAGCACCTGCTATGAAAACAAATTTAACTGGAAATCTATACTTGTCATGTCTTACCCTGTATCAAATATTGTACTTTGGATCGATGACTTTCATTCAGGTAGGGTAAAGCAAATATTTCCAATTTGAAATACTTAAGATGACACTGATAATAGATAAAGCATAGTTATAGTTAAGTAGCCTATTTTCCAATGGATAATTATCCAGGTCATTACATATATCAGTAGTTTGCTGTTTTATAGTGCTGAGTATTATTCGAGTCATGTTTCATGGTATGGGTGTGGACGTACCACAGGGAAGACTAGATTGAGGATTTTTTGCATTGGCCTGTAAATGTCCAATTGCTCTACCAATATTGATTGAAAGGTACAAAAATCAGTGGAGCATGTTTGTGAGGGGCCTAGCTCTGGTTTTTTAATTCTACACCATTGCTCTATGTTATGTGTTCAGCCCTTCATCAACACTAACTATTACTCTAGCTATAGAATAGGCCTTAACATGGGATGGATTGATTCCTCTCTATTCTTTCTCAAGGTTGTTTTAGCTATTCTAGGGTCTATGTCTTTACATATTAATTTTATCATAAGCTTGTCTTTATCTGCCAAAAATCCTTACAAAGTTTTGGTAGGATTTACATTAAACATTAATCAATTTGGGGAGAATTGATATCTTTACTATGTTGGCTCTTCTAATTCATGAACATAGTATGTGTGAATGTTTATTTATTGGAACCATTTTAGAGTTTTTAAGTCAGCATTTTGTAATATCAGCATATAGATCCTGCATGTGGTTAGCTGAATTTATATCCCCATATTTTCTTCAGAATGATTCTAAATTGTATTGCTTTTAAATTTTGATTTCATTAATAGTATACAATAGGTGACAGAAAAATGAATGCAATCTCTCCTAGAAAACATATAATAAACAGTTCCTAAATTAGTGCATGCAGATTAGAATGCATAATAAAGTTGTGTAATGAACAGTTACTAAAAAGAATAGTACAATATGCTGTAATACTAGTATTAAATGCTAGTAGTATTAAATGATAGCAAATGTGAAATAGTTACTTATCAACTATCTTGGAAATGTCTAAGTCTAGTACAAGTCTAGTTCTGATTTCTAATTTTAGTTCACGATGTATGGTTTTTATATCATGTCATTTTGTGAGTATGGCCGAAGTTATTTGAGTTGGGTGGGTAGCAAAAAAATGTCGCTAGGTGTTTCAGTGTTTTGCACAGGTGGAATTAAATGGGATTCAGAAATTCAAAGCCCAAAAGGTAAGCAAAAGAAGGGACTAAGAAGAGTGATCCTGTTCATCTCCAGTCCACGTCAGCCTGGGAAACTTGGGTTGTCACAGGGGAGCAGCACATGATAGTCTAAGAGGCACACAAAAGTCATCAGATGTGTTTATTTTGTGGCAGTGAATCTTTTTTTTTTTTTTTTAGAAAAACTGCATTATCGTGGTAACCGTGATTCATTTTCTTCCTCCTGCCTTTTCCCAGATAGTCAACAGTTTGACATTCATTTTTATTTACTTTTACCCTGCTTTACTGGAGAAAGAGTTTTAAAAAAATCACATAAAAACATTCATGAGAGAGAAATTTTAATGAGGGAAAGCCAAGTTGAGAAACGGGAAAATAGGATGAGGACCAGGGCTGAGATTTGGGGGTAGCTGTCAGGCTGAGGAGTTTTGTTTGTTTGTCCTGTTGAACTGGGTAAAAAATTTGACTTGGATGAATTGTTTTTAACCCTTGCACAAAATAGACATAAAGCCAGTGTCTAATTATCATGCCCGCTCAGTATCTGTCATCTTTTCATTATACCATGATAATGGCACATATTTATGGGGGCGGTGTGATGTTTCCATCCATGTATATATTGTAGAGCAAGCAAATCAGGATACTCCTGCTCCATCATCTCAAACACCTATCCTTTCTTTGTGGTCAGAACATTCAGAATCCTCTCTCCCAAGCTACTTGGAAATACACAACTCAGTATTGCCACTCTTGCACCCGGCCCCAGGGTGCTGGCTTAGGGGCAGGTTTGTCCTGGAGAGGTAGTCAGTGACGGGAATCTGAGCCTGCTTTAGGAGGCCTCCCCTGCTGCCTGCTGCAGCTGGTGGTCCAGGAGCAGCAACACGTGGAGGCCCAGCACCCAGAGGCCCACAGCACAGCAGTGTGTGCTCCAGCACAGGCCTTAGTGAGCTTGAAGTTCAGGCTCAGGGTCATTCTTGATAACAACAGGGCCACCTACCATTGTAAGTACTTTTGTAAATGGAATGTTTTTGTAATATTTAGTTTTAATGTTTAAAAAATGTAAAGGGCCTTTTAAGAAATACAACTTAGTTAGGGCTCGTTTGGTTTTGAAGTGAAATGAATGACCTGAAAGCCATAGGAAGATAGACCTTCCCTGTCTTGATTTATCCTTGCCCGTTGAGAGATCTTCAGTTCAGTTTGGTTTTGAGATAAGATACTTGTGCTGTTTCAGAGCACTTCCAGCACAATTGTTTCTTCTGATGATTAATTGTCCTATAGTTATTGGAAGTAGTTAAGAAATCCATAGGCATCTACACATTTGTAAACCTGTAAAGAGAGATGTGCCATTACAGCACGCTGCTTCATATATGTGCTGTATACATACAGCTGATGTTTCCCTGGGGTGTTCAGAACCTCAGCTTTATCAGTGATAGTGGGTTCTGTCTTTTAATCTACGCAGTAGAGTTAGAGATCCATTTGCCTGTCCACTTCTGTGTTGCTGTAGCCTGCTCAGGAGTCTGCTGTTGTATGTTTAATTCCTATAAAGCCAACTGAAAGACAATGTGCACAATTGACTGCATTCAAAGTGGCTGCAGGCCAGACCTATTGCAACAGCTGACGGGCTCCCGTGAGCTCCAGGAGCTATTTCTGGTAGATTAGCTGGTATCACAGCTCTGGAGTTCAGGCCATAAAAGGCTGGTCATATCTGGAGTTGCCACATTTGCCTCTGACCCGGCCTGGGCTGAAGCTCCTCAGGTTTCAGTGGATTTACCCAGGAATGGACGGCCCTCCCAGCCCCAGACTGAGGAACCCCAGCCTCGAGGACTCCGGAGGACTCACGGCTTCAACAAGAAGACTCTTTTTATTATTCTCTTGGCATTCTTTATTCAGAGGAACTTTTGGGATGTAGCCTTTACCTGTTTCCCAAATCTGGCCTCTTGGAAAGCACCATTCTATATTTATCCAATTCTGAATCATCCCTTTCAGTAGATGCAGTTGCTCCTGCTTGCATTGTGATGTTGGATTTTGTGCAGCATTACTTGGGCTAACTTTGGATATTTTACTTTTTGTTTAAAATTTGAAAGTAGTATTCATTGAGAAGAGACTCTACTAAAATACTCAAGGACTTCCAAAGCTGGATTAGAGGATATAGTCTGTTTTATTTTTTAATTAGAAAAATAAGGAATTGTCGTGTGGTTTCCCTTCCCCCTTTCACTTAGAGGAACAAGGATTATACAGAAATTTGAAGTAAGTGAAAACTATTCCTATAAATCTAAATGCAATTTTTTTAAGTGCCACCTGCCTGAGCATGCTTCCTAGGAATCTGTTTACTTCAAGCACTGGAATGTTCCTGCCGGTACTGTATTTGCTAGTCACTGCCATTACTTCTAGAGACACCCTTGGGCATATTTTGGAGGTAAAGAAAGATTGGATTTTTTTTTTCCTTAAAAACAAAAGGACTTACTTTACCATACACAGAGGTCTGTTGCTAACAGTTTGATTAGAATAACTTAGTAAGTACATTCTAAATTTTATCACTTGAATTCTTGGGATTGAAGTATATTCACAATACAATGCATTTTAATCATTTCACAAGTATGGGGGTGGAGTCCAAAGGGTAAGCTTAGGTAATTCCTTTCATTATTTATTACCAATTATTGATTGCTTGTTTGTTTGTGGTGCTGGGTATGGACCAGAGCTGGAGGTGTGTTAGGCATGTCCTCTACTGCTGAGCTCCACCCCGCCCTCCTTCCTTTATGTGGAAATGAAAATCACTCGTGATCTTTTTTGTGTACCTGTATTTTGATGATTCTTTGCCTTGCTGCTCTGATTCCTTAGGCTTGATTTATAGAACTTCTTTGTTCTTGAATTTTAAAGAAAAATCTAGGTTCTAGGTTTTGAATTGTAATTTGTCTTAAAATTCTCCAAGAAAAAAGTTCAGTGTCAGCCTTCTTAATCCCTAGGGATAGCTGTGATCTCTTCGTAATTTAGCTTGGCAATTTGGTGTTGAAAAATAGCATTGAGCTCTAGGACATTTAAGGTTTATTTGACATAATTCTTTTTGTTCATACCATATCAGATGAACAAGTATGGGTAGTAATTATTTTTATCACACAGAAAAACAGCATATTTATAGAGAAGGACATCATCGGTGAATACTGCAGCTCTGCAGTGGAAGTTGTACTGAAACCCTAGGGGGCATGAGGAAATGCTAGGGGTGGGGTGTAGATTCCCCAGTATCTGCTGCTGGACTTTGGAAGGATGCAATTTGCATGCTATATGTAAATATGTACAGGATTACTCTGGCCAAAATGCTGACGTTACCCACACTGAAGAAAATTGAAGGGTATACATTATACTCTTGACCTCCATAGAGAAGGGAATGCTAGGCACACTGGGGCTGCTCATCCCTGAGCCAGGTGGGCTCTGGAGGAGCCATGAGGTTGAATGTCCTGCAGGGAATTAATCCTCCTTGTCACTGCTGAAGATGCATGGAGGAGATGCAGGTGAGCGGAGAGCAAGACAGTGCTGGTTAGCCAACCCTCAGGGAAAACTTTTTTGAGATTATTAAGCTGTTACTGAGAGCATTATCTTCAAAGTAAATTTTAGTTAAAGTACCCAACTCACGGGGGACATCCTTCTTTCATCCAACACTTCCTTATCTTTGCTTGTACTTTTTGAGACTGTTTCTTGCTAGCCAGACGTCTGGAAGACTTTGAATCTCAGTCCAAAATGAACATCTTTAGCCACTTCTGGGGACTTTAATAGTCTGCAATGAGAACTTGTTTGCAAGGGGCAAGGCCTTTGGAAAATTTCACCAGGATGCCCAGTGAGCTACAGCCTGCAAGGGCTGTGGGTCACATGCAGGCTTGGGGGAGGTGTTGATAAGAAGTCATCTCGCCTCCCAGAACCCTTAGGACATTCATTGCAGCTTTATATTTTCTATGTTATATCATGATCTCTTGAGTGTCTCTCTGTGACCAGGAGTATCCTGCGCTCTGGAGCTTTCTGGCAGTTCCAGCTTGCTTGTTTGCAATTGAATCAAGAGCCTTGACACCCTTGACTCCTCTCTGCAGGTCTCCAGGCCGCTGTGTCTGTCTCTGACACGATGCCCCAGCCGCACCACCTCTTGCCAAGCTTTGGCATCTCTCACTTGAGTTATTGCTTTGCCCTTAATGTTGTGCCCAGATTCTCCTGTGTGCAGTCTGTCTTTAGAACGGTCTTCCTAAACAAAGATGTGGTCATGTCGCTCCTCAAATACTTGTCTCCTAAGTCCCCACTGCTTCCATGCCAAAACCCCAACTGCTTAGCTTCATCTGCAGGGTCTGTCACGACACTGTGCTTTGCTGGCAGCCCTCCCTGAAGTCCTCTGCCCTCCCTTCCCTGCCAGGGAAGTGCTAGCTCTTGAGGTTCTCCCGGAAGTTTCATCTGCCTCTGGCCCCTGGGCCTTGACCCCAGCCTGAACTGGGGACCCTTGGCATAGCATGTGGATTGTCCCTTGCTTTGTAGGGTGTGCCCAGTGAGGCATCTGGATCTCAGCCCTCTTGCCATCCTACCCAATGGGAACTCCACAAATCTGAGTTAATTGAACTGAATCAGATTGTAATATAATGATGTCTGGGTTCTTTAGACCGAACTTTGGCTGTTTTCCCTCACATACTTTCCCATATTGTGCAGGGTTCACTGGAGAGGCAAGTGGCTGTATTCTGTGCTCTATGTTCTTTTTCTCATACCTAATAACACAAGCAGAAAGACTTGGCATACTGAAACAAGTCTGTCGGGCTTTCTGCACGCAGGTTTTTGCCAGCACAGGAAATTGAGGTGTGTTCGGTGAAGTCAGCCCCTTCATCACTGGAGCTTTCCCTGAGCTGAAGAGACTTGCCTGGGTGCATGACCCGGGGAGTCTCGAGTGCCCGGTTTCATCTCTGGTAACACCTCTCAGGAGAGCTTGCATGGCTGACCTTGGGACAGCAGTACCTTGATGTGGTTCAGAAAGGCCTCTGTCCCTCGGGGAGCCTCTCCATTGAGGGAGGGTTTGAAAGAGGCACATACTTTGTCACATTGCTTGCTTATTCTCTTTTGAAAGCTGATCTATTAATTCCCCACAAGTTCATAACCTGTGTCTAACAAACAGGTTTTTGTGTAAAGACAGTAAGAGACATAGTTTGGATATTTGCTTTGAGCTCCTTTATTTACCCTTGTCAGCCCAGGATTTGTTCATTTCAGCACATATTTCTTGCACTTCACCTGCACAAAGCTCTGGGTTGAATGCTGTGGAATAAAGCAAGCTCCTTTGTCCTGGGTGACTTCACTGTGGAGGGGCACCCTGGACACCATGAAGCACTCACATCTCTCAGGCTGGAGGTGGCACACAGTAATTATGTGCTCAACGTCATGACCGCATGCGGGACTCCATGCCATGCCATTAAGTTTGCCCAGGCTGCACTCAAACTGTGACCTGATCCCCTTGCCTCAGCCACTCAAGTAGCTGGGATTGCAGGCATCACCTTGATGCTTGGCTTTTGGGGCCCTTATCTCTGCGTTACATCATGTAATTTCCATAAAGGTCCTGAGAAATGTTAGTATCACTATGCCTGAGTGCTGAGGGAACAAAATTGAAGCTCAGAGAAGCTTACACCAGGGCATGTACCATGGAATCAGGGAGAGTTGGATTTGAACCCAGATCTCTGACTTTACTGTCCATTTTCATAACCGTTGCAACTCAAGTTGTAAAAGCAATCGCCAGCTGTCTTAGTCCATTTTCTGAGACCAGATAATTTATAACTGATCTCTTACAGTTCTGCAGGCTGGGAAGCCCAGCACTGAGGGGCTGCACCAGGTGAGGGCCTCCTTGCTGTTGAGAGCTGGGTGAGTCCCCAAGGTGACACAGGTACTCACCTGGAAAGACCGACCAGTGTGCTGGAGGCAGCATGCTCACCACAAACCACTCCCTTGAGAGCCCCCTAATCTGTTCACCCTAAATAGGTTGACCCATTGAGGAGGGTGGAGCCCTCATGACCGAATCCCTCCCCAAGACGCCCTCTAAATGCCACCGATAACACGTGACTGCGGATTGAGTTTCCAGCACATGAAACCTGGGGGGGACACACAAACTGTATCACCTGCCACCTTGACTGCGCGGCTTCCAACTCGCCGGTCTGGTGCAGGGCTGAGATTCCCTAAGCAAATCCAGGTGCTGGGGCTGGGGGAGAGCCCGGTGGGAGAGAGCCTGCCCGTGGGTGGTTTCCATCTCCGCACCGCAAACTTCGACAGCAGCAGCGCAAGATTCAGATGCTTCCGACTCCGGGTCTGATGACCATCTCTGAGCAGCACTGCCGTCAGCCCCTTCTGGCAGAACCATGAGCATGGAAGCAAGCGGCCGGGCTGCCGGGGGAGGAGGTGGGCTCCCGGGCCCACCTGTTTCTCTATGGACTGTGTGCGCCTGGCCCTTTCCACTCTGCCTACAGGTTCATCCCGGCTTCTCTGATCTCAGCTTCAGCTTGCTCCTGGCTCCTTCTCCCCGTGTTGAAAACATGCTCAAGTCTCCTCCATCCTAAACAAAGCTCCCCTGACCTCCAGCCCCACTTCTCCCCTCCCGCCCAGTTAACCCCAGCACCCACAGGCGCTGTCCCTCCTCCCAGACCTTCCGCTGTCCCGGATGTGCTGAGCTTTCTGCACTTCCTCTCGCAGCCCCCGCTCCTCCGCAGGACCCTCTGCGGCCTGGGGGTAGAGGGCGTCCTGGCCTCGGCACTCTGCCCAGGAGCTGTGTGCCCGAGTTCTTCAGTGGGCTTCATTTTAATCTGTTTTCGGTCTGTTTTGTGCCTTCATTTTATTTTATTTAAACACTCATTGAGCGTACATGGGATTAGCGGGATTCAGTGTAGGATTTCCGTGCGTGCAAACACTGTTGCAGGTCCGACCCAGCCACCCTTTTTCTGCCCTTTCAATCTGTAGTATCCACTAGCCTAGTTTCATGGCCTCCTTTCTAAAATCATTTTCTGTCTCTTTGCTTGCTCAACTGTCCCTTGCTCACTTTAGATAAAAAGTCTTCTTCCCTTTATAAGGTGATTACCTGACCTGTTCATTTTAGGTAAAATTGGGTTTTATAGCTTATTTTCTCTTTGTAATTAAAAGTTAACTTCTAAATAGCTGCATAAAGGTTTATATCCTATATATCCAGTGTTGATAGAATTATGCGATTAAAAAAAGGACAATTGGGCCTGGGATTTAGCTCAATGGTGTCGCCGCCTGCCCTGCAAGCGCAAGGACTCAAGTTCGATCCCTAGTACCAAAAAATAAAAAATAAAGAACAATTAGGGCTGGGCATGGTGGCACACACCTGTAATCCCAGGGCCCTGGGAGGCTGAGACAGAAGATCACAAGTTCAAGCCCAGCCTGGGCAATTTAGTGAACTGCCTGAAAATTTAAAAAATTAAAGATAAAATAGCACTTGAAAAAGACCCTGGGATGCAGCTCAGTGTGAAGGTTTAATCCCTAGTGCTGTAAGGGAACAAAATGAAGACCAATTAGGTTCTGGATGAAGATCCAGAGGTCTTTTATAAGTAATGCACTTATGATTTGTGACCTGTGTTTGGTTAATCAAATGCCTCTTGTTTCCTTCTGGATTTTCAATTATGATCTGAATGTGTGAGGCTGGCAAAGAACTTAGATTTAACTATGGATAGTCATTGAACAGAATATCTATGTGGATATCCTCAGGGTTTTAAGATTTCAGATATTTTCAATATTTTAAGGTTTGTTTTTTTTTTTAGGTAAATACTACTTTTTTATCCATTGGGAAACACTGTAGCTAATTTTGTCCCATGGAACCAAAATCTTAAAATACACACATATTGCACTCACATGCATATTGTATGTTCAACAAAAACAAAGCACTTCAGCTAAGACCCAATTAGGAAAGCAGTTGATTTTCAGTAGCTTAAAAGATACTGAATCAAGAGGTAGTTTATGGAAACTAAAATAACCGTTGAAAATTTTAGTATTGTTTTTGTATATACATTTTCTTAGAAATTTTTTTGTTTCATGTAAGCTGATATTTTAGTCCTGCCAGGTGCTAGGATGGTCGTGAATTTCAGCTACATCCATTCCTTTTGCAAATGCCATAGTCCATTCCCTCAGCAGTTGCTATGATGAAACCCACAGACATATGCCATTTTAATGTCTATTATTTATTTGCAAATAATGCTTTAGATACCTAATTCAGTTGTTGACTATAGATTTGAGTCAGATTACAAAAGCTGGTTTGGATTTGCAGGTAAGAAGTAGATCCGTTTCCAAATTATGCTTATAGTCCTAATTTCCACCAGATGTTCACATTAGCCACACAGCACAGTCATTTGGCTTCGTGATTTCATACATTTTTGATTGAATGTGTTAAATATTTAAAAATCCTTGGATTAGATGACAATTTTTAGGGTGCTTTAGACAAGCGTGATTAAGTTTCCTGCCATGAATTCACCGGCCCCTCATAGGATCTTCCCATCTGGGATGAAATTTATTTGGACTTTATCAGTTCTGCTGCTAATGGTTTTTAACTATTCCAAGAGGAAGCTGCAGGATGGATGTGGACTGGGGAACAAGGAGGAGGAAAGAAAGCTGAGATAATGATAGCCAATAAGCTTTGTGCTCTGTCCACCCCATCTTCCTGACGCTCCCGGGAAGCGTGATCCCAGCCCCTGTGGAGGAAGCGGTGTATTTGGAAACTGAAGGTGTTTGCCCAGCTCAGGAGCGCTGAGTGCCATGGCTAGAGCAGGAGGGGCAGCACTGACCTAAGTGACAACCGCTGTGAGCTCGGGAGCATCCTCACTCTCTGAGCCCAGTGGCCTCCCACGTTCAAACAAGGGTTGGAGTGGAGGTTTTCAAAGGTCTTCTACCTAATTGGATTCTGTAATGCAGAGATTTCAGAGCCTGAACATGCATTTGGCTTCCCTCAGAAGGGTATTAACCCCGTGCCTGAGAAGCAATGGTTCAAGTTGGGAGTGAAGGAACAAATTAGAAATGTCTTGAAGAGGAAAATACTTTATTCTTTTTTAACAGTATTTCCTCACTGTCCTTGCTTATTTCTGTCTAAATGTTCAGCCTGTTCCTTCATTCTCTCTTGGCTTGATCACCATTCTTTATCTTCATCCTTTATTTTGGAAAATTTCTTCCACCTCTTCCGATTAAGCTGCCCATTTTTTTTTTGTGAGTGTGTTCATTAAAATATTTAAATTTTCTTTTCCCTACCCTGGTTTACCCTGATCTTTGTGACTTGACTTTTTCACTCCTGTGGTCTCAGGGGCTCCCGAAGGCTGGCCTGGGATGGGAGAGCCACCTTGTGCACCTCCGGACAGCATGTGCCACTGCTTTTTTTGTCCTTCAAGTGTCTTTGCTCAGCACCTGGTGACCATTCATCACCAACAGTTACTTCCTGAGCACTGACTGTGTGCCCGGGCTGGAACAGGTGTGGGGAGAGCAGTGAGGAGAGAATTCCTGTCTCCAGAGCTCCTGTCCCGGGCGTGGCACACACGGGCCCTAGTGCTCCCCTTGGGGTTTGGAACTTACCCGTCTTAAGTGCACACTGAAAGGGCAGGATTGAAAATGCACCCCACGCCTCTCCTAGTTGCCTTTTGTCTGAGCATGGTAAAAATACTTAGATCCACCCTCTTGGCAGATTTCAAGGACGGGAGGCAGTGTTCTTAATGCTAATCACCATGCTCTGTGGAGCCTCAAAACTGATTCATCTCCCAAGTTCCTGGCCTCTGACCAACGTCTCTCCTTTTCCCTGACTCCAATCCCCGTTTGCCACCTTTCTAATCTCAGTTTCTATGACTTTGACTTTTATATCAAAACATTACATTGCACACCTGGTGGCTGTGCAATTTTTAGCTGTTAATCAGACGTTACTAATGCTTGAAAAATCCACCATAGTCCCTAACTCAAAGTAGGTTCCTGTTAGATGGAGTATCTCTATTTGCATACTGTGTCTTCTGAAATTCTGTATTCACTTGTAATTTAGATTTATCATGTGCATACACTCTTTTAAAATCTCTTTATATAGGCAGGAGCAACTCAGATACTGTATTTGTTTTAACCCATGTTCTTTCCACTGTGTCCATAAAAAGTTGATTCACTGCTGAGGCCAAAGTTGTCCTTGGTCTCATTCAACCGGCATGTGGAAGAGATAAATCATTAAATTGATTTCTTTGTTACTTTCAGACTTTGTCTCAAAACTTTGTGAGACTTAGCAAAAATTTAAAAATGATCCTTGGGAGGCTGGGGCAGAAGAATTGCAAATATCAGGTCAGACTAGGGAACCTGTCTCAAAATGAAACATAAGAAGAGCTAAGGATATAGCTCAGTGCTCCCCGTGTTCAATCCTCAGTACTAGAAAAAAATTTTAAATAGTTTGCCTGAGATTTTGAGGCAGTTTTAGAAAGAATTTAGTAACATTAGGTGAACTATTGTATATCATTAGTAGAGTCAGGGAATTTCTTACAACTGAAACTTTGGAGTGTGTAATTTCCTTTTTTGTTCTTTTTAAGATGATTTTTCTGTTCACCTCTATCACCTGTGGAAGCCAATTTCATACAAACGAGCACATTAGCTGTCTTCCTGCCTACATTGTATATTGTACCTTTTTTTTCTTTTTTGTGGTACTAGGCATTGAACCCGGGTCCTCCTACATGCTAGGCAAGCTCTTCACCACTGAGCTACATCCCCAGACTTTAGTACTATTTTTATGTTTAATTTTGTACAAGTTGAAAGAGCTTGCTTGGTTCATAGGACTATAAAACATTTCAAAATTTGTCCTTCGCCAGATAATCATTTCATTAAAAGTAAATTTCAGTTTATTCAGTAGCTCTAGATGAAAGTGATAATCAGCTGGTAAATGGATGCTGCTAGGATGTGAAGAGAACAGAGTTCCTGGGTATTTAAATGGAGGAGTTTTCTCACCTCATTTCTATGCATGGAGCATCACAGACTAACATGAGAGCTGATCCTGATGTCTACAAAGGACTCAGGATGTTAAGCAATGAAAAAGACTGACAGGTAGCTTAGGACAGGGAAGCCAGCTTGTTCCTACAGGGAGCTGAGTTCCAGATGACCACACTCGGGGGTGATTTTGTTCAGCAGGTGTTTTTAAACTGAGGTCCACCAATAGGCTTTGGAAAGTTAGAAAGCTCCTGAACACTGGATCGAAATTGTGCCGTTTCCTGAAAGTTGATTTAATGAAGAGTGGACGCATTGTTTCATCACTGTTAAAAGGGCCTGGGAGAAGAGCAGCGGAAGTCACAATCTTTAGATGATTCCTATAAAGTGAGGGTCGGTCAGGGCAGCCCGAGTCTGGGCCAGTGCTGTCCAGGGGACGGGATGACTGGTGTCCGTGAAAGTGTTGGCACTGTTCTGTAGGCCAGGCCCTGGTCACACGTGGCTGCTGAGCACTTGAAAGTGAAGCCAGTGCTGCCAGGCACGGTGGTGTGCACCTGTCAGCCCTGCTACTCCAGAGGCTGAGGCAGGGGGAGCACAGGTTCAGGGCCAGCCTGGGCAACAGAGCAAGACCCAGTCTCAAAAAAACAGTGGTGAGTGAAACTGAGGGGTTGAACTTTAAACCTGACTTTATTTTCATTCAACTGCAGCAGCCGTAGTGGCGGACAGTGCAGGGCCAGGAAACGTGAACTTGAACTTTATGCAAATGCCTGTATGAGTGAAAGAACCAGAGTGCATTATGGGCCGACCTATCTGTGTTATTTGTGATACTGGGAAACATCTAAAATAGTGTGTTTGAGGTTTTGTTCATTCGTTCGTTTGTTCGTTTGCAGAACCAGGCCAAAGGATCTCACTAAGCTGCTAAGTTTCCCAGCCCCAACTTGAGACCTCCCTGTCTCCTCCTCCCAGAGCACTGGGATTACAGGCATGGGCCATCACACCCAGCTAAGATATATTTTTCAGAAGAAATACAAGCTCATTACATCAGAGGAAAATATTTTGGAATTCCCCATTCCTCACAGCACACCACATATACACATCTCCAGTTAAAGTGTACACACACGCACACACACACACACACACACACACTCGTGCTTGCAGTACAGTTCCATAGTTTCTTGGTGGCCCTGCACACTTTAACTGTCCATTTGCACAGCCCTGCCTTCCAGCCTCACCGTCAGGAATGAGCTGAACCCTTCCAGCCACCCACGTGGCAGCGGCGCCTAATGAGCAGTGTGGATGAGAAGGCTTTGGCTCTGGAGGCAAAGGGGTTTGAGGGGGAGGTTGTACCCTCTAATTTGTCCACAGCATGTACTTCGGCTGCTTTGTTGTTCTTTCCTAATTCTGTGTTTGGGCTTAAGGTCATGGGCTTCTGTGAAAAATTAGTGCAAATGGTCTTTTGTTTGTTTTTACTTTTAGCTTTTTAAAATGTACAGATGTGAGTTAAAGACACCCTTGGAGAGACAGGGCTGTGATGTGCATCCTCGGGACACTTTTCCATGGTGATGGCTGCTGTGTACAGTTTGGTATTTCCTGAGTAAGCCATGCGAAATGGTCATGGTTTATTCATTCATTCCACTTATGTTGGAGTCCCTGCTATGGTACTAATGGTGTTACGCATCGGCCCGGGGTGTAGCTCAGTGGTAAGACAGCTTGCCTACCATGTGCAAGGCCCTGGGTTCCATCCCCAGCCCCCAAAACAATTATTAACATTAATCCACAGTAGAATAAGATGAGAGCTGTTGGATGCCGTAGGGATGGGAGGCTGGAGAGTGATTAAGATACCCGCATGGTGTGGCCTAGCATCTAAGCTTAAGAGGCTCACCTCTGCCCGTGGCCCACTCCCAGGGACTGTCATGATGGAACCCTGGTGAGCTGCTGAGACAAGCTACCTGAAGCACACAGCTTACAGGAAAGAAAGGCTTACCTCAGTTCTTGGTGTGTGAATTTTCAGTGCATGGTCCTCTGTCTCCAAAGCAGAAATATCCTGGCAGAGGAGAGCTGCGCACCTCATGGTGGCCAGGAATCAGAGAGAGAGGGAAAGAGTCAAAGAAAAGACACACCTTCCCAAGTTATACCGACTTCCTCCAACTGGTCCCAGCCTCTTAAAGTCACATCCATGTAGAACTAGTTCATCGACCAATAATCTATCAGTGGATAACTCATTGATGAAATCAACAAGGCTGTGATCTAACCATCTTTCAGAATCTGCTCTGAACACAGGAATCGTGGGGGACATTTTTGATCTAAACCATAATAAATGGAATCTGATTTTTACATCTTGTTGTTTGTGACAAGAAGCTGCTATTTCTTGGTGCAATGAATTGCTAACCTTTTCTTCTCTGTTATCTTTGTGTATGTTTTTATGCCAGTCACTGCTCTCTTTGCATCACTTTTGTGGCAAATGGCACTTCCTGGATGCGTTTTTGTCTTCCCCACTCTGTCTTTTTATCCATATTCTTTTCAGTCCAGAATGCTTCTCCCCACCAACCCACTCAGCTTCCCAGCTTCAGGGATCTCACTGTCTTTGTTCAGAATTCCCTTGTGGGTAGGCCCTCCCCCTTTCTAGTTCCCACAGTACTCCGCTAGTCCGAGCACAGGTGTGCAAAGTAGCTGTGTCCTCGTGTTTAGAATAACACTGGAGGTAAGATAATTCTCCGCTGTATTTTTTTCAACTAAAATCAAAATAGATTAGTAGGATTTCTTTTTCAGAAGTATAAGACTTACTAGTTTCTTGAAAGAGTTCAGTAATCTTGTTATTAAATATGTGGAATAAAAAGGCAAGAATACTTCCTCACTTGCTGTCTTTACCCCTTGCACCAAGAGTAGATGAATAAATAGGTTTTAATGGATTAGTGACTGAGTATCAAAAACAGTTCGTCTCAGCTGTTGAGTTGAATGAACTTTTTAAAATAACCGACCCAGTTGACTATCCGAGTTGCCATCTGTCCTTATTTGGAGTGTCCGAAGGGTGAGTGAATATTTAGTGACAATATAAGGAAAGTCTTCCTCTTTCTCATCCTCCTCTTTCCTGTTTCCATCTTCTTCCCCTTTCTCTTCCTTTTCTCTTTTCCTTTCTTTCCTTCCTTTCCTCCTCTTTCTTTCTTTTTCCTTTTGCTTTTTCTCTCCTCTACTTTCTATTGTTTTCTTCTGCTTTCTCACATTCTCTTTTCTTTTCCTGCCTCTTCTCTTTCATCTTCAGCTAATAAGTCAAGATTTAGCAACATAACCATGGAGATCTGTAAGTTCTACTGATTATTATGGATGTCATGATCACCTTTTAAATGCAGATATGTTTGATATTCCCTTTGCCATTCTGATAGCTTTTATTATGTTGCTTATATTAAAAATGATCTTTGAGAAATTATTATATTCTGAAACATGGAACAAGGCAACCTTATACTTTGTGGAAAGAGGCTGTTATTGGTTAGAGTGACGTAGTAATGCTTTCTTCTCTGTTATATTTGCTTATATATGTGTTGTACATGTATGTGTCCATATGGATGAATAATAACCAAAAAATCCTCTTACATTTCATAAAAAATTACGTACTTAAAAAACCTTAGTTTGCCCCTGGTAATAAGAAAAGGAGTACATGACTTTCTAGTTTAATTTTAGGAGAGCAAAAATTAAAATCAAACCTCAGCTTCTCCTTTGGTGTTTGTTAACTCAAATTTAAAATTAGAAATGTGGTAATTTTTTGGCAGTTTGGACTTCTACGGGAAACCATATCATATTGTATGTGTTTGTGTGTGCTGGTCTTTAAAAATAGCTATTGCCGTAGGAAGACAGGCGTCACCTCCGTATTTCTGGCTGACTCCTGAGGAGGTGAGGGTGGGCTCAGGCCTCAGGCAGTGGGTTCAGGGCTGCTTGAGGAGCGCTAAATACCAGCCTGGGCTGCTCTGGGCTTGTCTTTGGTCACAGCACTTGAGTTGTAAAAGCTAACTGCCTAAGACTAAGCACTCTTGACCCTGACTGTAAATAGTTGTCATACATCTGGTTAGTTTTACTTTTAACTGAACAAAATCATTTTGGCAGAAAAAGTCATTAAAGTTTGACAGCCCAGCAAATTACACAAAATCCTGTGCTTCCCCTCCCTCGTTTTTCTCACACAGCCATCAGTGACTCACAATCCACTTGGAAACATGTTTTCTCTGGTGTTGAAAATCCCCTAAAACATGTATCCTTCAGCAAACACAGTGCATAATAGAATACAGATAAGGATGACCAGAAAACATTGTGTGTGTCTGTCAGCCTCCAGATACATTCAAGGATTATTAATTTTCAGAGTTTCCAGTTTAAATACTTGAACCACAGGCCACGACCCACACTCATCTTCTGCTCCATGAACTTTTTTTCCATGGAAGGGTTTGATCTTTGCCCATCAGAGCCCCTGGGTAGCAACAAACCTGCGTGGGTCTTGAGTGGCCATTTTAGCCTAAGATTCCCCATCCTGTGTGCTCCCATCACATTCGAGGTCTGTGACTTCTCTGCTTTCTGCATTAAAGCACTGAAAGAGCTTACTGGGGCTGGCGGTGTGGCCCAGTGGTAGAACCTGCCTAGCTTGAGGGCCTAGGTTCCCTCCCTCCCAAAGGCATCATGCAGGTGGAAGAGAAGGGAAAGCGGAGGGCATGGGGCAGAGCCCACTGTGACAAGGCCCCTCAGTTCAAGGTGTCTGCCTTGCCTTTGTATCCAGATGGTCAAACCTGAGTAGGCTGAAGGCATTTGGACTTTGGCTATGGGAGTCCTGGAGGGGCTGGCCTTTGAGTCTGGGAGAAGCCAGCCAAGGAGGGCCTGGTCTGACCTTGCTTTGACTTGCTTTGTGTAGCAGACCCTGCACGAGGCCCCAGGCTCTGCTCCTTTTCTCTTCAGCAGAGGCTTGCTTTGTCAGAGAGCTTCAAGCAGCCTGCTGTGGTCAGAAAAGATGAGTTTTCCTTTCCATGGCTTTATGACATGAAGTAAAACTTGAGTGCAATGCATTATATACTAAGTCCCCCTCCCCAAGAATCATGAGTTGAGGCCTTGGTTCTTTATCTGAACTGTGCGCAGCTGTTGGGTTTTTGGCTCCTTATGGAGCTTTCAGAAAAACCAAATGTATTCAATGTTCTCCACCCTGAGACCCGGATTAGCCCCTCTCCCCCTGAGAACATTCCTCTCCCCTCCCGGGAAGCCAGCTGACATCTTACATATGCTGTCGCACAGCAGTGCCCCTGTGGCCACTTCAACTCTGGTTTGGGGTTAGCAGGGCATTTTTATATGGCCCATGATACTGATATCTGTGCTTTAAGACTTGAAAACCTCTTGATATCTTGGCCAGACTGAGGAGTACCCTAGCAAGCACCACTTTCTAAACCAAATATCCCCACTTGGCAAATCTGGCCTGCATTGGCCTGCTTTGGTTTTACCCTTGTTCTGTGGAGAGCCACACAGAAACTAATCTGAGAAAAACCTAATCTGTATTGAAAATATGGAGCCCGCCAGTGATAAGTGACTCCATACTTTGGCCAGTTCACAGAAAGCTTGTGGCCACTGGTGCCAGTAGGGTCACTCCATGGCGTCTCCAAAAATGGCTCTCAAGTACTTTATGACTGTTTTCTAAAGTGGACAGCATTTCTTAATAGGAATTTGCCTGCTGTCTAGTTGAGTTGGGCTGACCTAGCCCGACAACATGACAGAGAATGCCATGTATGCTCCCAAACGCACACCTATGAGAACCCTGATGACCGAGATAACATTCAAGAGCCAACCAGTGACCTGGCCCCGTGTGCGTCTGGCCCCAGGCAGAGAAGCAGCATTGCTTGGGTGTACTCTGCAGTCTGTCATTTTAGGATTAGGCAAAAGAGCTGATTTACATAGTATTTGACATTTAAAAATTAAAAGAAAAAACCTAAGAGAAACACATGACCCGCCGTACACTTGTCAGTGAGGAAAAACTCTACCCTCTTAGGTTAAGTGAATGGGAGCTTGCAAAATTAACTGACAAAAGTCAGATTAAGAAGGAAAGGAATGCAAATTTTATTAATGCTTTACATGCATGGGGGTTTACGGAAAAGCAGTGACATTCACAGAAGTGGTTAGACTTGGGAGCTTATATGCCCTTCTTGATAAAGGAAAGATGGTTTGAGCCTCAAGGGGCAGTAAATTGAGAATGACTTGGAAATATATGGGAGAAGCTAATGAAAGATAAATTTTCTATCAGTAAGGTTTGTCTGTGCTGACCCATCTTGAGCCAGTGCCCATCTGTGGTGAGAAGAGTCACTGTCCCCTTCCTGGTACTGGACATAGGGGCAATTCCCAGGGGGAAGTCAGTGCCCTGCATTTGGGCAGAAAAGCCAAGGGCCAGGAACGCTTCCTCATCTGCTGATTCTCAGTTGCCTTCAGCTTAAAGTACTCCTTATGCAAAAGGCACACGTTTGGGGTATGTGTTGACCACCTCTCCGTCACTGTTACAAATGCTGAGGTGACCAACTTAGGAGGAGAAAGGTTTATTTTGGCTCCTAGTTTGGGCATTTCAGTCCCTGGTCGGCTTTCCGTAGCTTTGGACTTGTGGTGAGGCCTCACATCATGGCAGGGGTAGAAGTGAAGGGACCCTGGGGCCCCATGTCCCTCACTACCCTAAGGGCTTCTGGTAGGTTCCAGCGCCTCCCACTGCACTGCCCTCAGGAACAAGCCTTTGACACACGGGGCTCTGAGGACATGTAAGTTCCGGACTGCAGGTGGGTGGAGTGTTCGGAACCCCTTCCAAGGAACCCCTTGGTATTATGTGAAAATACCAATGCAGCTTAGGAAATCCTAAAGGGAAATCAAGTTTTCAGTGTGAGGCCTTAGTTGAAATCTGTTGGGTGTATCCATCTGTTGAATATTACATTTGATTTTGGAAAAATTTGCACAAAATTTGGTAATTGACCAAACGCCAGTGTTATAGAACATGCTGACACATATTTATCTTAAAAATAGAAATAGAATATTCTCAAAGTCAAGATTTAATGAGTCAACTACCTATATGCTGGAATAGCTTGATTTGACAGAGATTTAAAGAATAACTATATTGGGTCTTCTTTAGAATCATATTGTTTAGATAGGGCTTTATATGGTATTAGGGAAAATTGTATAGGAAAAGCATAATTTCACCTTGAATTTACTAAGCTAGGATGAATGTGAGAGGTAGGAGTTTGAAATATGGCAAGGCCCCCAAATTCTTGGGAAATAGGATTTTTCCAATAGGCAAGTATCTTCAAACAACTGTAAACAGGATTTGGGAAATGATTTTGTAATTGTATGTATTTAATATTATGTCTGATGTGTAGGACTGCTAACCGTTACTGGCCAGTTCTTGGCACACAGCAGATGCTGTGAATTAATGAAGAAAACACACACACACACACACACACACACACACACACGCTTGGGTGAGCTGAGAGAGTACAAGGAGCCAAAACCCTGTTTGATTTCCTCATCTGCTGAAGTCCTTACTGATAATTTGTTTGGTGATACTTTGGATTCATTCAGACCTCCTCCAGAAGGAAAGTAATTAGGTGTTCTTGTTTTAAACAGTTTCATTTTTATACTGCAAATGACAAGCAAGGAATAGCCAGTTTTAGCTTTTAACAAAATGAGTAATGAAACACAGTAATGCTACTGCCAATAAAATTGAAATAAAGTCTGGCACTTAATCCAGCTCTGTGTTGATTGTGCTTTGTGAATTGGTGCAGAAAGTAGGGTAAATAATACACGATTGCATTTTAAGAAATACCTGGGAGAATTAGGATAATTTAAGCAGGTTTAAAAACAAGAGGACAAATGTCCAACACAATTGTTTATTTGGTGCTAAAGCAATGAGATCAGCCCTGAAATTGCGGGATGACAGGTCTGGGTTTTAGATGGAACCTGGGGCCCAGTGCATGCCAGGCAAGCGTGCTTCTACTGGGCCACACCCCGGGTCCTGTTTTATTTCAGACAGGGTTGCACTGAAGTGCTCGGCCTGGCCTCCAGCTTGAGACTCGCCTACCTCATTCTCCTGAAAAGCTGGGATTACAGGGGTGAGAAACTGTGTGACAAGATAATGGCTTTTTAAAAGATTAGATGCAAGTTTGCTAGCCTGATGTCTGACTGTGAAATTTCCTTGTGGCATCAAAAGCCAGGGTGTTGTTCCGATTGCAAAGCTGTTAGGTGTTGTGTTACCTGTGTTTGTGAGGCTTAACTGCTGCTTCACTTTCTTCATCTGGAAAACGGGAATGAGAGTCGTATATAGCACACAGGTTTGCTATAATGATCAAACGGCTTGGTGCATACGGCACACCAAAAGCACTTCTTGCCTGCATGGCCATGTTTCTTGGAAGAAGAAGTAGGGGGAGAACGAGGAAGAGGGAGGAGGAGGAGAGGAAGGAAGAAGAGGAGATGGAGGAGGATCCTTACTAGGGCAAAGAGGAGTTGTAGGTTTTCTCCTTAGCTATAAGCTGCAAGGGCTTTTCTAACTAAAATTTTAACTGCAACTTTTTGGTAACTTTGGACTAAAAGTAGATCATTTGACTTTATGATCTACATGTAATCTCCAGAATGGATTTGACATTCTTTAATTTTTGCACCATGGTTTTCCAACGTTTCGCTTCGATGCCGGTTGAGACCAAGAGCCCGTGTGCTAGCGCAGCTGTCCCAAGCCGGCTTCCCGAAGGGCAAGCGCAGGGCCTGGGGACCGGCCTTCTGCAGCCAGCGCACACTGAGCTCGCGGCCAACGCTGCCGCCGCCACAACTGCCTCCCGCATTCCACAGGGGCGGGGCGGGACAAGCTTCCCACAGGGCGGAGCTACGCGTGAGATGGTCCTTCAGCTTTTAGTCCCTTAGGCGGGTCCCTTAAAATACACATAAAAGAAGAAAACGTTGTTTGGGTTGAAATTCAGACCACAGATGAATATTTGCATATTTATTTATGTAGAGGAAACCCTAGAATAATCGAAATACACTACATCGTATCCCCTTCCTCTGAGAAGACATCATACTGCATCAAAGTCACGGTTTTCCAAAACCAAAGGATCATTAGAATGGCCTGGTGGAGCTCCGGAAAAGCACAGTGCGTCAGACCCCACGCGACCTGTGCACGTTTCACCAGCAGGAGGCAGGGCCTGGAAACCTCCAGGTGGTCCTGATGGGCAGCAGGGGCCTTGCCTGGCGCTGTCCCCATCCTCCCTCTGGAGCGTCAGGGCCACCCTCGCTTCCTCCCAACAGCAGCCCGTCCGCAGGGCTCTGTGCCGCCCCCCAGTCAGGCGTGTCTGTCTTCCCGAGGGTCCGAGGATATTTTGAAAAGATTCTTTCTTTGCAAAGTTTTTCTTCTTAACTACGCAACATATCACCTAAAAAATCATGCTTAAAATCCAAGAAAACTCCAGAAGCCCTCTTCTTATTTTTATTGGGCCCAGGCCTCCAGAGCTGTCTGTTGGACATACAAATGATTTGGTGGACTGCAGTGTACTCGGGGGGAGCACCTGTGGTGTAGCAAGCGCTTCCTCCCCAGACCCTGAGACGCGATCATGGGGAGCTCATTTATCAGGGTGCGGTGACCCAGCTGTGATTGAGCCTGGCTCCCAGGGTTCACGTCCGATCCCTTCACTGCCATTATGAGCCCAGCTGCTCCCCATTATGACCCCATTCTGTCGCCCAAATGTCACAGCCAGCACACGAGGACCTGAAAGAGGAGTAAAAGGAGGGCAAAACCTCTAAAGCATGTTCCTGAGCATACCTCTCACAGGAGTTGCATTTCTCTGGGCGCTGAGTATCTGCCATCAGCGGTGTCTGTCGCTGCTCAGGCGACCTCCCACCAGGCTGGCGCGCGCGCACGCGCACACACACACACACACACACACACGCACACACATGCGCGCGCACGCACACACGCCACCCAGCATCCAGCCGCTCCTCCCCTTCCTTGTAATGGGAAGAACAACTGAGAATTGTACTTTTGTCTCTGAGATAGCTGGAGAGGTGAGTCCTGCCAACATCTGGGCTGCCCCTGCTAGAGAAAAACTAGCTGACATATTGCTGGCAGATTTCACACCATGCCATGCCCCAGTCCCCCTTCTAGGCTGCTTGGTGTCTCCTGGAACTTAAAGTCCATAGAATGCGAGATTGCCCCTTCTTGCGTAATACCCATGTGTAGCCTTGAACCTCTCAGCGGCCCCAAATGTGAGGATCCCAAGGAATTAGCTGGCCCTCGTCGCCCTGGATGGATTGACTCTAGTTGAGACCACAAGTTCTCTAAGGAGTTACTTTCCTCCTCGATACTCCTTTGTCTCATCTGCAAGATACAGCACAACCTGGGTCCTGCCGTGACCCGGGCCCAACAGTAACAAAGCCGATCCTCAGAAAGGCTTTTGAACGCAGACAAACTCGTTGAATGTAGACTTACCTACCTTGGGCCTTGCTTTGCTTTGCTTTGCTTTTCTAATACTGGGGTTTGATCCCTGAGCCTTATGCATGCTAGGCAAGCAAAGCACTCCACTACTGAGCCCCAGCCTCCAGCCCTTTCTGATTCTTTTATTTTGAGATAGGGTCTCCCCATGTTGGCCTAGACAGACCTCAAACTTGAGATGCTCCTACCTCAGCCTTCCAATAGCGGGGATTACAGGCGTGTGCCACCATACCTGCTGGCATTGAATCCTTATGTTCCCCATCCCTCTCCATAATATTCCAGAATGTTATAAAATGTCGTCGTGTTTATCCTGCACAAGGGCTGGCACTGGAACCACGACACTCAGACAACTCCCGCCAGAGCTAAAGTGCGAGTCTTGCCACGCAGCATCCTGCCCGGGGGCGGTAGGGACAATAACCAACTCATGACGCATCCTCGCATCGTCCCCACTCGGTTCCCCCGAGTGGTGCTGTGGCCACACCAGCGCCCTGAACTGGCTTGGGAAGAGCTTTTCAACCTGTGACGAAGCTTCCAGAGCAGGGTGCTGAGAATGGCGAGCAAGCGGCCTTCTCATGCAGGGGAACTAAACAGAGGAGTCCAGCAGCAGCCTGGAGTGGGCCGGGCCGCAGGGCCCTCCTGGAGTCTGCTCACCAGCGAGGACCTTGCCCAGGAAAGAGATGATGTTCCCCGTAGGCGCTTAGTGACGTAAGTGTAGCTTATTGTCATCCAAAAGGCCAATCAGTCACAGAGAACTGAATGCAGATCAAGTATCTGATACAGAGTAATAGTGTCAAAGTTGTTACATATAATAATAGCTTTGCAGCAATGTAGGAAAATAACTACAGTTTTTAGTGTATGTTGAAATATATAGGGCTAAAAATGACTCCATATCTTGGGTATGCCTTCAAATTTTTGCAGAGCAGGAACACTGAGCAAGCAGATAGGGCCAAACCTTGATGATTGTTGAATCCAGATGGTTGGGTAGATGGAGGTTCATAGTAGTTTTGTACAGGTTTAAATTTTTTCAAAATAAAAAATTAAATACCAGAATAAAATGTAGACAAATCTCTTCATAACATGGATTTGACAGACCTGTCCATCTTACTTAGGATCCAGAAATCAATGAAAAACTATTGATAGAAATCAGTTCTGCTTTTTAAAAAAAGCCACTTTTGCACTTGTAAACCCCTCACCTAAGAGAAAAGGGGGCAAAAAGCAAAATTATTTATATCTGATATCATAGACAACGGCTAATGAAAGGGGTGATTGAGAACTATGATGAATGTTTAACTTCTTTAAAAATGTATCACAATAAGAAACACATCGCCATTAATCTCCTTCAGAATACACACTCCCCTCACTTGGAACACATTCATCACATTGTTCTTCCCACTTCCTGAAGAGTTCTGGAGTCCTCCTCCCTCACGTCCCCATGTGGTGTGGTCCAAATACTGTGACTGCTGCTACTGCATGCCACCCCGTGGAAATGCAGGCTCCAAACACAGCACTGTGTGTCCTCATTTACATTCTGTACCAGACTTGGCACTGTGTGACTTCTAGCTCTGCTCCAAAGTCAAAATGACCCTAAAAGATCAATGCTTTGAATCAACTGGGGATGTCAAGGCAGGGCAACCGAAGATATTCACGAAAGGACTGATGGGAATGTAAAATGTGACTGTCCATCAGGAGAAATGTGGGAGATTCTGGCAGAATTCTTTCAGGTACACTGATGTTCAAGGTCATACACTGCAGCTTTGTTTGAAATAACAAAATACTAGGCAAGTCCTTACCATTCATAACAAGGGGCAACAGGGCCGGGGATTTAGCTCAGTGATTTCACCACCTGCTGCGCAAGCGCAAGGACCCAGGTTCGAACCCCAGTACCAAAAAATAAATAAATAAATAAGGGACAACATAAGCCAAGTATGGAGTGTATAGAGTGGAATATTATGCAGCTGTGAAAACGAAGACACTACCTGTGCTTATCCAGGAAGATCTCACTTTGTACATTACTACTTCTGTTTTCTATGCTAAATTTGTATTTGTAAACATATTATGTATTTTTAACATAAAATTAGTTTACTACTTCTGTATAAAAGAGAAAATCAGTATTTGTTTGTACCTACTATCTTAAAGAAACTATGGAAAGACAAACAAGAAACTAATAGCCTTCAAGTAGGAAATGTTGAGGGAAAGCTGAAATATTTCATTGTAAACCTTCTGTTGCTCTTTAGCTATGTTTTCATCATGTGAATCAAGAAATGACGAACATAAATTGAAGTTTAAAAGACTGTACCTTGGTCTTATTACAGAGTCACCTTTGCAAATCAAGTCCTGGCTTTATGTATGACATCTATTAGCAGTTTAGTTTTATGTGAAATGGAATAAAATTCCAAAAATAACAGTTAGGTCATTTAAAAACATATGCGTTTGGTGCCCGTTAAGTGTCTCCTCAATGTATGTTTTGTTCCATTTGTGGTCTGAGCCCGCCTGGATGGGTCCTTCGATTAAGTCAGATATTGTGACTTAGTCTTGAGAAAGAAGGCTCCCTCTGCTCATTCCTGTGTTGTTCCGTCATCCCCGTTAGCTGAATACCCAGTGTGGTCGAAGCTGACTGGTGAAGAAATTAGATGTACTGTCTGGCCATGAATTATATCATGATTCTCGGGTGAGTCCTGCAGCCTGGAGCCAGGGTTCTTCCACTGCATTTCAGGCTTCACTTCAACCATCTGTGTGCTGAACACTTTTTCCGTTATTGTTTTAAAAGCTGCATGTGAGCACTTATTTTACATCAGGCCCCGCAGAACTCTTGCTTGGACATACAAAGATTCCTGTCTTTAGTCCTTTTAGGAAACAGAATTAATAACTTGTGCCTCTGCTTCCCCTCCCCTTTTCTTCCTTAATACTCATCGTGTCCGTTCTGTGTGTTGGATAAGAGGAGAGGAGGCAGAGTTTGTGGGCTCCTGTATGGTCTACAGAGCCTCTGGGACGAAGCACCCTGCACATCTACACCCTCATGTGGCCGGGCGCTGCCTTTTATTTTCCTCCAAAGCAACACACATCCGAGGAGGGAAAGCATGCTCACAGCGTCCCGTAGTCTAATGATGAGAAGTCCTTCACTGCAGTCTTAATGGAAGTGCAAAGGTTTTAAATAGCTGTCCATCTCTCTTTGTTCTTTGTAACATTAGATTTAGCCTTCTTCTAGACTTGACCCTTTGCATCTTGAAACACTGCACTGCAGCAACCCTTGGCCTCAGCACTCCATTCTCACACGACTTACGGGTTGCTCTTGGAAGACCTGACCCCCTAGCATTTATGCTCCTGCATGCAACCATCTATATTTTCTTCCTTCCCAGAGGAGGCCTGGTGGTGAACATGTCACCTGCCCAGGCCTTGTTTCAAAAAGAACAGCGGAATCCTTCTGGGCTGCAGGGCTAGTGGCAGGGGAGGTGATGCAGGCATTGGGAGCTTTTCCATGTGTGCACTTACGAGAATGACATCCCGGGTTTTAAGTTATTGCAAAATAATCCAAACTCTGTTAGCAGGAGTTTAGAAATGCTAGTAAATCCATAAATTGGTGGATGCAGAAGCATCACAGTATAACCTAATAACCAGGAGCATGAGTTTGGAAAGAAAGTAAAAAAAACCTACCAGATTCAGCACAGAGCTATTAAGCACTGTCTCTGAAATTCACTAATCAGATTCACAGTGACCCTGACAAGCAGTGAGCTGGCAGAAAGAGAAGGAAGGGGGAGAGCAGAGGACTCTGCAGTCAACCAGCCGGACAGGGAGCGGGTGGAGGGCCGTGCAGCGCTAAGTCAGGGTGGCTTCTGAGTCTTTCTGGGACAGGAAAGAGGGCGACGGGGGAGAGAAGACGCGAGGGGAAAGGGCCTGTGTGCAAGCAGCGGGTGACGGTGACAGCCAACAACCGCGTCTTCAGCAGCCCGCGCTGTGCCAAGGGCCGGGTCATGGATGTGAATGTCACGAGTCCTCAGCACAGCAGCCTGGGAGGGAGGGAACAGTGGGCCTTAGCCCGTGGCTAGCAAGCCCTGCGGCTGAGGGCTGCGCTCACGTGTGTCCTGAGGGGCAGGCTCTGTCTCTGGGCCGCCTTTGACTAAGTATGGTGTGTGACCCGCCGTCAGGAGGCTGGCCCTGCATCAGAGCTCAGTGTCCAAGCTTGATCCTGAAGGGGGCCGGGGTGAGGACCTTGTCCTATAACTGCAGGTCGCGCCCCACACTAACCCTCTCCCCAAACCCGGAGAGACTGCGTGTGGCTTGGCTCACACATCTCCGCTCTCAGAGTGACGCTTTAGATGCCGTAAGGCGCAATGCTCCCCAGGCGTGGTTTAGAAGCATCCTCACCACAACGAATAGGACATTTTGATCTCTGTAACTGCTGTCAGCTCCAGCTTTGGGGTTTGGTAAATCTGACGTGTGCACTGGCATGTGGCGCTGTGGAAATCAAGGTAAATGAATGAAACTCCGGGAGGGAGGCTTCTACTTTTGCTGTCTTTGCTGGAGGAACTTGTTCATGCTAGTGCTGTTAACCGTGTTCCCTGGATGAAAAGCCCGAGTGATTGTCATAACATGTTTCTGACACACGGAAGACAAAAGCTACAGCAAAGTGCAAACTTTTCAAGTTGGAACAGGAGTGCTGTGTATTGATGACTGGGAGCAGAGGAGCCAGGAACAGTGATTTTAAAGAAAGGGCACCACAGATCTCAGCAGCATCTCTGTGTGGCTGCATTGAATCTGCTGTTCCGAAGCACACTGCTCACCAGCTGTGTGCTGGACACGCACTGCAGCTTCACTATCACACACATTGGGCCGGACCTTCTATGAGCTCCTGCAGCGCAGCTGCCTTGCATGGAGTCCTGCAGGGGGAGCTGTAGACACCGCAGAGGGTAGGATGGCCTCTCCCGGCCTCATCTCTTCCTTCTGGCTTCATTGCTTTTGGTTGTGTTTTTAATGATTATTGCATTACTTTATTTTTGTGTAGGGATCTTTTCCTCCAGCATTTCGAGATCTGGGAATGATAAAATTTGAATCACTTGTTCTCTAATAATATTTGTTTAACATGTGTCACCATGTGACACATTTTGTGGTAATAACTGCTATGGTCTGAAAAGGGAAACTGAGCTCTTAGATTCCTATGTGTGCTGCTGGCAGCACCTTAGTGACCCCTGTGTCCCCAGCCCAGTGTGGAGGTTACCCAGGCTCCAGGGCTGCACACTAACTCACCTGGAAGCTCTCAGAAGTCCCTCCAACTGGGTGTGGAGGGGCATGGGCCAGTGCAGGCTGCTCAGGAGAGTTTGCCAATGAGCTACAGTTGAGAACCACCAAACGGGATTCCCAAAGTCCCTTCCAACCCTACATTTAATTCTACCACAAGACCCCCAGTCAATTTGACTGCCCTTTTCTGATTCCTAGCTGGGCACATATATAACTAGTGTCCAAAATTCAGAATAATTTTTTTAGGTGCTTGGGGTGGAACCCAGGGCCTGGTGCATGCTAAGCAAGCACCTACCATGGAGCAGTTCGCCCCTGACCCCTCAGAGTCTGTACTGTTAAGTGATCCTCATAAAAATCTCATGTGGCCCATACAGTGTATTTTATAAGTGTGTTCATGTGCATGAGCACCCCACTCCCACCTCCCCTTCTCCCATTAGGATGGCGGCTTTCAGGACGGCCAAGCAAATGCCGGAGGGCTCTCATTAGTAATCATCCTGTCTACTACACTGTCGGTGAACGTGTTTCGCACTCACCATACAGTACATTCGTTTGCCAGGCCATCCAAACCACATCTGCCTGACTTTTGGGAATTTTTTCTTTTGCTTCTGCCTGAAGATTACAAAAAAGTTTGGCAATGAAAATAAAAGACTAAGCAAAAATATATAGAAAAATAAAAGATGGATTCAAGGCAAGAAACAAAATTTCTCACATAGAGGTGTAGCTCACTGGTGGTGTTTGCTTAGCATGTACAAGATCCTGGGTTCATCCTAGCACAGAGAGAACAAGAAGAAAGGGAGGGAGGGAAGGAGCTGTCGTAATTTAGAACACGAAAGAAAGAAAATGAAAGAAAAAAAAGAAAGAGAAAGAGAGAAAGAGAGAGAGAGAGAAAGAGAGAGAAAGAAAGAAAAGGAAGGAAGGAAGAAAGAAAAGGAAGGAAAAGGAAAGAACTTGTTCTAAATTTTCCAGGCAAGAGAAGGAAATAGCTGTTTTCTGGGCATTTGCTGCCACTCAGTCAAGCCTAGGAGCAGAGCGCTGGCTGGGCCCTCTCAGTCTGGGCCCCTTCCTCGCTCACACTAGTTACTGCAGAGATGAGGTATTCAGGCTACAGAGAGCTCTTTTTTTTTCTCTTGGCCAAATCAGCATGATCGAACATGTCTATAGCTAAACAAAATGACATATTGGCTTGCAAGGATCACCCACACCCTGGCATCAATTAAAAAGCTGAGCTGCTGCTGAGAGCCAGTTGGGAGAGGCAGCTTGGGCTCAGGGAGATGCCCCAAGGCATCTGTTGACGGCATTGTTTCTGCCAGACTTTGGCTGGGCTGCTGTGTGCCTTAGCTCATGTTCCAAATCTGTCACCAGAGGAATGCAGTGAGAATCTTGTTTCACTCTTCTTTTCTCTCTCACTTCACCCTTCCTCAGCCAGAGTCCATGGCCAAGGCTTGAAAACAGCAGTTTTGCATAAAGCAGGCTTTTCAGTGAAGTGGACGCACTTCCTGCACTGTCTCCCAGCACACATTTCCAGGCCCTGTTGCCCAGAGGTAACTGGTGCTGTGTTTCAGGACAGATGGGACTCACCTCACTCCTGGTGTCCACCACTGTCTGCTGACCCTGGGGACAGCAGAGAGCGCTGGAGCTGCCAGGGCAGCTGCCATGACAGAGCGCACGTCGGTCATTCCTGTGTGTAGAGTTGCCCAGGGATCTGGGGACTTGGGACAGCTCTCAGGGACCATAGAGTGCCCCTCAGCTCCACTCCCACAGGTGCAGAATGCGCCACCCGTGAACCATTGGTGTCTTCCTCACCTTTCAATACCTGCCCTGTAGGATTTCTTTTCCAGTTTTTCACATTGTAATAAATACACATGACATGACATTCACCATCTTAAGCATTTTCAATGCAAAGTTTGGTGATATTAAATACATTCATAACGTCAACTTCTCACTGTGTAAATTGGAAACTCTGTACCTGTTAAGTACAAATCCTCTTTCTGCCCTTTGCAACCCCCTGGCAACCACCATCCTATATTCTGACTTTCTATGAATCTGACCACTCTTAAGTATCTCATATAGGGGGAATCATGCAGTATTTGTCTCTTTATGCCTGGCTTATCACACTTAGCATAGTGTCATCGAGTTTCCTATGTACTGTCAAATATAGCGTAAGTTCTTTTTTTTCTGGCTGAATACTGTCCATCAGATGTATGTACTGCCTTGTGTGTGACCATTCACCCAGCCATGAGCCCTTGGGTCGCTTGTGCAGCTTAACTGTTGTGAATAATGCTAAGAGAACATCGGTGTACTGGGACCTCTGAGGCCCAGCCTTCAGCTCTCTTGTCACTAAACTATGTGCAGGTCGGCATCCTCATCTGTGGCATGATGTCAGTGATACCTAACTTCATGCCAGCAGAATCACGTGAGCCATGTGGGCTAAAGCACTTTGTAAATTATAAAATACTTTATGATGTTCATTTTGTGGAGTGAAAATTAAATGAGATGTTGAAAGCACCTTGTATGCAGTTAAACCCTAGATAAATGGAAAGAGATTGTGTTATTAATTGGTGCCCACCTCGAGAAGATTGCCATACTTGACTCAGAGTGAGAACTTGGGTTCCATGGGAGAGAAGGTTTGGCAGGAGAGGGTGCAGAAGGGATGGGGAGGCCCCTCTAACTGGGTCCCAGTGGGCTGCACCCTGATACTTCTTTAAGGGTGTGTGTCATCATCCATGGAGCTGTCCATCCAGAAGGAATCCCTGTAGAGAGCAGGGGTGTGTGGCGTCATCTGGCTTCTCAGGTGTGACACCCGCTTGCATGTACATGACTTCACCATGGATGACTGTAAAGATATTTTGGGTAAAACTACAGAAAGAAAGTGTGGAGCCTGTACCCTGAGCATGTCCTTTGGAGTCAAAGAAGACTCCAGCAGTGAAGAACACCCAGGCAACCTGGCCATGGGCAGGAAAGGAAATGAGGTTGCTCTTACCTGATGGCCATAAATCCCAGTGTAAAGCAAAGGAAAACAAGGCAGTTGTATTAGTCACTTTTCTCTTCCTGACACAAAATACCTGACACGCACAACTTAAAGGATGAAGTTTATTTTGGCTCATAGTTTCAGTGGGTTCAGTCCATGGTCAGCTGGCTCCAAGGCAGAAATGCATGGCAGAAGGGTGTGGCAGAAGAAAACTGCTCTACCCAGGGCAGCCAGGAAGCAGAGAGAGTAGGGAGGAACCAAAGAAAGATCCACTCCCTCTGAAGGCACGCTTCCAATGACACCTCCCCAACCAGGGACCACCTCCTAACAGCACATGCAGCTCTGAACTCTTCTGTGAATTAATCCACTGATGAGAATAGCACTCCATGTTCCAGTTGCCTTCCAAAAGCTCCACCTCTGAACACATGAGACTTTGGGGGGACCTTTTAGATGTAAACCACAACAGCAATGAAACTCGAATTGGCAGGAGGGAGCCTGTGCCAATGGGCCACTTCATGACTGGTGACCTGGCACCCTGGTTTCTGCATAAAGTGTCTGGAGGGACAGTGTGACCTCGGAACTACATCTCAGATGTTGGAAGTCACCTGGCGTGTCCATGGTGGTGGAGGAGCTTCCTGGGCTAGAGTTAGCTACAGTAAAGTTATGGATTTGCCTTAGTGAATATGTATTTCCATCTTGAAAGATGAGTTTAAAAGGTTTGCCCACCTAGAAGATATTTTGTTCTGATTTTACATTTTTTATTGTTGTTTTCTCCATTGTGAAAGTAGTAAGATGAGTGGAATTTGCTTTCCTCGCTGCAGAACTGAATAGCAATCACCTACGTGCACCTCTGACTAACAGCCTTGTTGCGGTGGAGCCTGTGACTGCCCTGCGGCAGCCTTGCTGTGCTGGGGTGGGCCACCCGCCGCCCGGTATGTGCTCTCGGTGCCTTCATGTCCCCTGTCCCCACCCTGCAGTTCCTCCCTCAGCAGAATCCTCAGACTCTGAGGGCTGGAGGCGGGGTGGCTCTCCACTCCTGAGGCCCGAAGCCTGCCTGGCTGGCTCACATTCCAGTCCCAGTTCTTTGCCTCCTGAGGCAGCTGTCTTCAGTCTGGTGAGCACAGAGGTGGCTCTGGCAAAGCCCCATTTAGGAAGATCCCGAATTCCATGCAAGAGCTAGGGCTGGGGTTCCTGGTGTAGCAGAACCGGAAAAAGAAAGGTGTAACTATGAGACCATAAGGCGTCCTTCGTCACTGGACCAGAGCTCTCTCCTGTCCCCTTCCCGTGGTCTTTACCTTCCAGAAGGTTTTCAACCTATGAAATACAGCAGGAACTGGAATTATACAAACAGGCTGCGTGTGTGTGTGTGTGTATGCATGTATGTGTATGTGTGTGTATGTTAAAATATTTTTAGAGCAGTTTTAGATTCACAGCAAAATTGAGCAGAAGACAGATTTCCCTATTGCTGCAGCCCCACCCACCAACCCATCTCGCCTGTTATCCGCATCTGCCAGCAGAGGGGACGTTTGTTCCCATCATCCAACCCACACTGATCCAGCGGCGGCCACCAGGCTCGCTCTCATGTTGTGCATTCCATGGATTTTGACAAATTTAAGATACCAAGTGGCCCGCCGTATCATACCAACTACTGTTATTGTCATAGAAGAACCTCTCTGCTCCACCTGTTCCTCCCTCTGCCTTCTGTGCTCCGCTAGCTCCTGGCGATTGCTGATCGTTGGACTGTCTCCAGAGTTTGGCCAGGCTTTTTAGAATTGGGCAGAGGTTAAGAATAATGGGGCTCGGGCCCGGGATTTAGCTCCCTGGTTCCGCTGCCTGCCTGGCAAGTGCAAGGTCCCGAGTTCGATCTCCGGTACCAAAAAAAAAAAAAAAAGAATAAAAGGGCTCTTTTGAGTCTCCAAGCACAGGGAGTCAGTCCATTTAACATTATTGTCTTTTAAAAAATGACGGGGTGTATTTATTGACTATTTCTTAATATGTGTGCGGTGTTAAAGATTCTTACTAAGTTTTGACACATTGTCCAAAACGGTATGTTGCTAATTTGGAAAGTTCCAAAAGGAAACATTCTTTAGCTTGGAAGTTTGGAGGTAGATAGAATTTCCTGAGCTCAGGTCTCAGTAGGACGATTGGGTTGTCTTTGGTTGGCAGCCGGACCCCATGAGTGGCCGACCCTCCCTAGAATCACGCTGCTAGACAGACCGGGAGGGAGAAGTGCCCTTAAGTCCCCAGGGGAAATGTTCTAGGAGCTCCAGGGGCATCAGCCTGTGTCCTTCATGTAAGAGTTTCAAGGTGGCTTTCAGACACTTCGCAGGTGACTTCCAGCTGGCTCGTCACGGCTTGAGAAAGTCTAGAGAGTTTGTGCCGTTTTCATTTTTAAATAGTGTAAACTTTTGTGAAATAAAATTGTAATACAGTTTTAGTGTAAAGTTACAGAACCTATCTTCTTGCGTAAGTGCCTTCTATCTGTACAAATATCATGACGGACGTGACAGGAGCAGATCTTTGTGGTAGTGTTTGAGCCTGGACCGCCATATTAGACAGCTCTCAACGTGACCCTGACTATCAGGTCAACAAACCAACAAATTAAACTTTGGAGGTATTTTCCCCTCACATGTGGAAACTGAGCTGAGTTTAAACCTCTTTTCACCTTCCCTTTCACAGCTCTAAAGAAGGAGCTAGATTAGAACGTAAGTCAGTAGAATGAACATTAGGCCTTGGCCATGAAGAAAATTTTTTTTTAAATTATCTGAATTTTGCTAAGGCTTAAAGTTTTACTAATCACACAAATTTTGCTTGAAAATCCACTAAGCTCCTTTTCCGAAAAGAAGGTTCTACCTCACAAAGCCCAGTTGCATATTTTAACCTTAGTTGTCTATGCTTATCATTAATTTGAACTTCATATGAGATCTTACAAAATGTACTTTCTTCCTGCATGCCTCTGAGGCCCCATAACTGGAATCCCTGTTTTGGAGACCACTCTGTTAACTGGAAGAATCTCAGTTCTTTTGAACAGAAATGGGAACCTGCATGTGTTGAGCTTTCGTGAAATTTCATATTCCTACAAGACTCTCTTGCCCCCCCTGGCTTGTAAAATATCCAAGTGGCTTTATTTTATAGGATATGTGTTTATTGCACTTTAACGCTTAAAAACAGGGACTATCACATCAGCAAAACCTCTTTGAGTGCCATGGACACACTGCCAGTTTCTGGGGCCACCATAAAGTGCCAGGAAAGTCACTGGGTGCAGCTCTGCCTGAGCCCTGCACAGCACCACAGTGAGCCAGAGCCCTGGCTTTCCCTGGGTGTGGGAGAGCCCTGCCGCCTGACTCCATGCAGCACTCCAGGCTGGCATGAGAATCTGGTCCGCTGCCTGGGCATATGCTATAGCACCTGGCACACAGTGAAAACTCACATACTTCAGAACTTTCTCAGTTCTGATGTCACCAGTGTTTTCAAAAGGGGCTCCGAGTGAAGAGTAGGAACATCTGTTCTTCACTGTGTGGGTTAATGATTGTTTCGTCTGATGTGAGGTTCTGAAGAAAACATTCACACAGCTGTAATGTTTGCACACAACACTTTTATTATGGTACATTATTGCGTCCGTTTTTATATAGAGACCTATTACCTCTTTTATGAGACTGCCTCGCTTTTATAAATGTTTTAGTTCATAATATGGACAATTGGAAATAGCAAACATCCTTTTATTTAGCTGATAATAAAACCTTTTGGTTTGGATTCATGAGTTGGATTCTTTAGCGCATGATCATTTTCTTCAACAGATATCATACAGAGGACACAGGGTGGGAGGATCTGGACCTAGGGAGGGTTGGAGCCCAGAGAATGGCAGAAAAGTAGGTGAAGAGAGAAGCCAGCAACCGAAGTCACTGGCGTTTGCAGAGCACTTGATATGTCAGGTCCCTAAAATACATTATGCCTACATGAAAGTGAAAGGAAATCATGTTATACTTATGTTGTATGTGTTGATCGCTAGAATTTAAACTTATGCAGTCAGAAAGTTGGTCTCATGGCATCCCCAGCCCCAGAACAAGGTTTGGCCTCTTTATAAATGAAATAATAAAATGAAATAATTTTATTTTCATAAATGAAGTAATTTACTGACTTTTAACTTTTTACATATTCTTGGACATATTCGAGCTGCTGTAAATGAAAATGTCCTGGCTGCAGTGTTGCTCCTGAATTAAGAGCAGCTTTGTGAAATTGACTTTGCAAGGTGAATTAATTTCTTTCTGCCACTAGGGGACAACATAGTGCAGTCAAGGAATGGGGTTTTTAAGGGATTCTTTTTAAAAGAAAGGTTAGTACTTTAGTGGAGACTCTTGGATGTGGATAATGGTAAGCTAAATCAGCACCAATATGCTGTAGTAGCATATTTTAAGCTTAACACACAGAGTACACATGTGTTCGGTTTAAAAATATGCCCATAAAAATAACATGATAATGTGCTTAAAAATAAAGTAGTATATAAATAGATAGCAAGTAACCATTCAGTGTTTTTGTTTTTGCAGTGCTGGGGAATAAACCCAAGGTCTTGCACCTGCCAGGCAAGTGCTCTGCCCCTGAAGTACACCTCACCCCTGATTTAGTGTGTAGTCATTTTAAGATCGCTTCCTGCCACCCTATCAGATACATCGCACATGTGATCTAATCATGAGAAGGTGTAGTGTGCATGTGAATGTGAACAGACACGGTCTCCAGATCTGATCGAAAGCCTGTCATCCGTCCTGGTAGTTGGCAGTGTTGATGTCAAGGGGAAATGCAGTGGTCCTAGGCCTGCTACACAAGCACTGGCTGGATGGGCACCTGCATAACTGGTATCCGTGGCTGGTTGAATGCAGAAGAGTGTATGAATAGTTGTCTTGTGTTGGAAACCTGTTGGACAGCCTCACTTAACACAGAAAAGCCCATGGGAGGGCCGTCGGGTGATACCATTGTTGTTAGGGAGAGTCAGTCACGGGGACTGTAAGAGAGGGATTTTCTTTTACAGTATGACATTTCATTAGAATAAACTCAACATTAGTTTCATCGACCCTGCTGGTGAGTTTGGAAATAATTGTTCTTGGATTACCATCTTCAATTTGCAGTTCTTGAGGTCCTGAGGCCTAGCCATGTACGAATAGTGGGGTGGACCCTGGCCACCCTGCGCCCTCAGCCCTCTTTTGGGGTCCTGCGTGCCTGAGCTTGCTGGTGAATTGGTGGTGAGCAGCTAAATTGTTTCATTTCCTTTTTCTCCTGCCTGGTCTCTGGCGGAAGTGTGGATTAGGAATCCACAGGAGCTGGCTGCTGCAGAAAAAAGGGGAAACAGGAGGCTAACTCAGCCTTAAATAATGAGAAATTAGCTGCTGGGACGCAGATCGACACAAAGGCTACCCAGGGAGTGGGCATGCTGTAGCTTCTGAGTGTCAGAGGGGGCCCCCGTGACTCTGCACCCGAGTCCTGCGCACCTGTCCGCCAGCTGCGGCTCCCCTACCCCCGCCTGGCCTACCTCAGGGGAGACAGCTGACTTCTCCGGTGCGGGGGCTGAGGGAAGAGGGCAGCAACTCTGCTTTCCGGGGTGCTTGCCCAGAGCAAAAGGCCAGTGTTCTGATGTTGAGAGTCCCACACCTCTTGCCCTTCTTGCCTTCCGCCAAAAACACCGAGACAGGAATTCCCAGTCACCTCCATTATAGACTCCGCTAGGGTCCCCTTGGACTGGGATAACCCTGGATTAATGAAAAGGACAGCATTTAATAGGCACCCGCTTTTCGTAACTCTTGCTTCAAGCACCCAACTCCATTCCTCAGAGATGCCAAGAACTGATGCTATGTTGGGGTCACTGAAATATTATTTTAAAATACGCTAATGTGAAAACAGTTAATATTGGACACAGCAGAAAAGGAAGGAAGAGTGAAATGATGAAGCTTTCAGCTTCTTTTTGTCACCAGAACACATTTTGGCAACATGTTGGGCTTATAAGTCTGACCTAGGTGTCCCACGAACTCTCTCCCCTGATGCATTGTTCCTATTTCCTGTACTCCGACCTCTCCCGATTCTGCTGCAGTTCAGCATCCCTGGGCTCTGTGGAAACTCGAAATGATGGTTCTGTTCAAACTGTCAGGACACACTGAATTCTAGTGAGCCCGGGGGTGGAATGAGAAAGAGACTGAGGGCTAAAAGCGAGAGGAGATTTGTGTAGTGATGCATGCGGTGTGGTCGTCACCCCAGATCTGTTCTTTCCCTTATATAGAAGTACGAGGGGCCCGGGTAACAGGAGCATCTCTAAGCCTGAACCTTCATAGAATCAAGGCAAATGAATGTGTGTATCCAAGCCTGGCTGACCAGCTACTCCGCTTCCTTCGATGAAAAGACAGAAACTTCATTTGGGGTGGCACTTACTTATCTTGTGGGATGCAGAGGCTCCTTCACCGCACCTGACCCAGTGACTCTTTTAAGCATCCAGGACAGGTGATCTATTTGCAGACAGTCAGTTGCTATTTTGAAGTTGAGGAACCTCAGGGAGTCATGTGCATGCTAAATTAGTCCCTGTAGAGATTGGCTTTTTAGTGAGTTTTCTGATGAAGCCGGAAAAGAGGCTGGGAGAGAGAAGTCAAAGAGGGAGAGAGAAGGTTCTCTTTGATAGCCTGGCTTGCCTGCCCCCTGCTGAGGTGATGCTTTCTTTAACCCAGCAAACTGAGCCTGTGGCTGGAATCCTCAGACTACACCAGCAGACTTCTGTTATTATGGAAATGGACTGAGTGCAGCCCTTTAAGAGCTTTTGGCAAAGGGTAACCCTTTGTCTGCCAACAGTTTGCCAGCCCAGAGAGGGGCACGGTAAACCGTGGGCCACCTGTGAGCCAGCCAGTCAACTTGCAGATGGCCTTATTAGGCAGGCCAAGGAGCTGGTGCCTGGGGACAGGCTGGCCGCACAGCGGCAGAGGCCCGTGTGCTGGGCGGAGCTGGAGAGCCTGAACCCTGGAGGCTTGGCCTCTTTCCAGTCTGTTAATTGCAGTGCTCTGTGGTGCCTGCAGCAAGCTCTCCCCTTGCTGGTGACACACCGGATGGTGTGGATGGGAAGCAGGAGGTCTGTATGCGTAGTCCTCGAAGTAATCCTGCAGTGATATTGTTTCAGCTCTGCTTAGTCTAAACTTCTAGGGTTCTGTCTCTCAGTGCACATAGGAAGAATTTCTCATCTGTGGGGGAACAGATGTATGTGCATGACAGGAGCGCAGGAAGGAACAGGGGAACATCAGGGACCTCAAGTTGGTAAAGGGCCTTGGCACTTAGTACAAAGGCCTCTAACTTCACAGGCCACATCCTCAGCTGGAATGTGAAGTCATGGAGGGTAGGAGCTCACTGACCACACGTCCTGTGCAGAAGGGATGTGTCCTGGAGGTGGAGTGAATGCAGTCATCCCCTGGTAGACATCGGTTCAAGGACCCTGCAGATCCCCAAACCCAAGCACCTTGGATACTGAGGTGCAGTGTCAGCGCGTAACTTACACACTGCACCGCACATCTCTGGAGAGTTTGTCATACCTCTTACAGTGCAGGTGCTGCACCAGGCATTGTGATACTGCACAGCTCAGGGAATGATAAGGAGGGAGAAAGTCTACCTGTGTTCAGCACACAGGGCTGACCGTGTCACTGAGGCAGAGGCAGAGGACTGGCTGAATGCATTCCAGGAGACAGGAAAGGCCAAATATGTGCAGCAGTGAGAGCCGGCCTTTGTCAGGTGAGGACTGAGCATCTGACCGGAAGGTTTTGCAGATAGTGGGAAGTGCCAGCCTCCGCTTCGCGTCTTCCTCTCATCACGGAGCCTCCTGTGTGTCAGGACCACTGCTTCCCTGGCTTTGGGATCCCTGCCACATGACATGGTGGCTGGAAGGTCATGCCTAGTATTTTGTGACCTGTGGAAGATTCACAGTGATGAATGCACATGCATTTTACTTGTTTTTCTCAGTGGTACTGGGGACTGAATCCAGAGCCTCAACTAAGCTACAGCCCCAAGCCCTTTTTTATTTTTCTTACTCTGAGGCAAGGTCCCACCAAGTTACCCAGGCTGGCCTCGAACTTGTGATCCTCAGCCTTCAGAGCAGCTAGGGTTAGTCATGTGCTGCGACCCCAGCAGTGTTTAGCTTTTACGTTCTTTTTATTTCACCATATTAGGTTCCCAGTCGGATGCTGAGATGCCGAGGGGTGCACGGGCTCCATGTGGGGAGGGCTGCGCTGGCACACGTGTGTTTCTCAGGAGGCACTGCTCACTACTGCAAGACCCACAGCACCATGTGCTTCAGCTGTGTCCGGGAGATGAGAATCTGAGTTTTCTTTCTTCCCTGCTTGGGCTTCAGAGCTGGCTCTGCTGTCTCTTCTCCGTGGCCGCCGGGCCCCTGTTAGCTGGCCCACCAGCTCATCCTCTGTTAAGCCCGGCCCGTCCAGCCCCCAGGCCTGGGCCGCCTCTTTCTGTGAGCTCTGTGCTGACCTCTCCATTCATGAACTGCTGTGGCTTCCTTCACAACCATGCTCCTGTCTCCCTCTCTGAGGAGCCTTCTCTGTCTAACTCACCCCATCCGATTACTCTTTCCTACTTCTTCTGGATTTAACGTCACAAGTGTCCCAAAATGATTGTGGTTTGTCACCTTTGAAGCCTTTCACAATCTTTGGGGTAGGGGCCTTCGTGGTAGAAGCACTCGGTGTGACTCGGAGTTCCGCCCACAGTTGCATCCTCTGCCTCATAGCTGATATTAAACTTCCCTGTTGGTCGTTTCGACACAGTGAAGAATGTGTCTGTGATCCATCCTTCTGCCTTAATCTTTCCATGCCACCCACCACGCTGTCAGCGCAAGACCGGCCCTCCGGGTGCTGCCCACCTGGGGACCAGCTCCGCGTGGGTGTGGGGGCCCCTGCCCTCTGCACCACTCAGAACACGTTCTGGAATCTGCTCTCAGAGCCTGGGTTATGTCTCGGGTACCAGCTAATGTGGCCTGTGAAAAACATCAGCCACATTCGGGATGGCGGGTGGCTGAGCACTTTCTGGCATTGCACACTCATACTGGTTGTGGTTGTCAATCGGTATTTTCGTTAAGATTGCCTTCTGAGGTCCGAGGGGCCCAGAAAGTACTCAAAGCTGTTTCCTTCAAGTCATTCAAGTGCAGCTGCAGAGCAGCGCGGGTCTGTCAGGTGTCATTTTATACATTTGCTCTCCGCCATCTGGACTCGGAGACTCATAAAATATTCTCCTATCTGGTGATTCAGCGCTTCCTTGCCGTCTGCCCATGTGAAAGCCATCAGGGGTGAGCACTGGCTGACGGGAGTTGGCAGAGGCTCCCGTGCTCCCTGGATGCCCTCCACATGTGGAGACCTGGGTCCTGTGGCTCTGACAGTGTGGGGAAGTGCACCTCGCCGTGTTCACAGAGGCAGCTGCAGAGTTTGCAGAGGATCACCTGGCACATTCATCAAGTCGTTGCCAAGGAGTCCTTTGTGGGTTTGCGCCAGGCACAGAGATTCTCGGTGCCTCCCTAAGCTGGCGGAAGTAGAAGGCTGGCCCCTCGCCTTCCCTGGGCTTTTCTTATCATGGCCAGATGCACACACGGCACGCACATTTGCATCCCAGCAGTCTGCAGGTGGAGAGTGCTCTGCGTTACCGTTCGCCCATCGCCAGCATGGATCACCCAGGACACAGCCCCACTCCCGGCCCCTGCCCACACGTTCCCCCGTCTGAATCTGTGACCACTCCAGGGACCCTAGGAAGGGGGCCGTGCAATATTAGCCTGATATTCTCAGCTGTGACCATGTTGTAACGTGTATTCAATGTCATTCTTTTTAAGGCTGGATAATATCTTATCGTGTGTGTGTTCCATCGTGCATTTTACTTTATCCTTCTCTTCTTACAGGGCGAGGGCTCAGACCTGGGCCTCCTTCACATCACTGAGGCACCTGTACCAATGAGCTGCCCCCTTAGCCCTCAGTGCACATGGAAAACAGGGAAGTGGGCTTCGTCCTTTATTCTTGTGCTGAGAATAACTTGACCATTCTCTGAGGTGCCTGGATTTTTCTTCCCAAGAATCATTAGCTATAGGTTCAAAATCAACCAGAGATCAAAATGGCGAGGGATAATTTTCTCTACAAATCTTAACATTACTCATTTGAACTTTATTTTAAAGACATGATAGGTCTTTAGAGAAATGCAGTAAGCCTTTGCTTCAAAAAAGGATTCTTAGGTATGGAAAAGCTGGTGTGGTTTTCTTTCAACACATCTGATAAAGAAATGGCTGTGAGTCGTAAAATACCTTATGGTCGAAAGCACTTTTGCCCCTTTCGTCCCTGCATATGTGGTCTGTTTTAAATTACCTGAAGAAGTGATGTAACACAAAATTTTCTTTGCAGACTTGGCCAAAATATTACTACCAACCCAAATTCACAAGGCATTTTGCAGGGCACACAGGAGGAGAATTGGACTAAAATAAGGAATCTGGAAGGTATGAATAAGCAGTGTGTGATACACGGGAAATGAAACGGACGAAATGGGCTGCGCACTGGTAGGATTACCTCACGTCAGGCAGCTCGGCCTCGGATTAAGGGTCGAGGTGCACAAATAAAATCCACCAGAGAAAATGAGAATATCGTTTAGGGCTGTTTCTGGCATTCAAAATACCCCTTTACTAGGCTGTAAAAATATATCTTTAACTTTGGAATTTCAGTGCAGCCGTCATCTTTAGAAGCTTATAGGCCATTTCATTAAGATCATTTCTGGGGCACACTTTTGTTTCAGAGATGTACCCGTAACTCACAACCGTGTACATTCAGACAACAGTCGCAATTTCACTCTGCCCCTCCCTGCCTGGATTTCAGCTCCTTTCCCAGTAGGCTTGGAGTGCTTTCACCTTTGTCTGGGAAGATGCTGTGGTGCAGGCCTGGGGAGGCCCTGAGCCCCATTCTTCTCTGCGTGTAGCTCCCTATGCGGGCTCAGCAATGGCTCCCGCGTGCAGTGATTCCTCTCCGTTCCCTCATTTCATCCTGAACTTCCTCCACGTTTTCCTCTCTGATTTTCTGAGGTGTCAGCAAAATATGTGGTGCATGTTTACATTTAAAAAGTTATTACAATAAAAGATGCATCACCTTAGTCCTCCTTGCCTCAGAGGCACTTACCCTACCCTTCTTACCGCCTTCTGAAGCACTTCTGGAAGTCCTCTTCTGAGAGTGTCTTTATAAGAAAGATCTGACCAAAAATAGGGGCGTGCCGCTGCCAAGTGCCATCCAACAGAAAGCCAGGATCGTACAAACATTCTGATGTTCCTCATCCCCTTACTCACTGATCTGGCACCTTCTGGCTCCACCCCAGTCAACATGACCATGAACGGTTAATGTTTTGAATCAGTTCCGACCATCAGGGTGGCCAGGATGGGGCAGCTAAAGACACCAATGAGAGAGGACTCCAGAGCTGCTGCAGAAAGAGGCAAGAACGATGAGATGAGAGTGTTTGAAGTGAGAGGGAGGATCTTGAGGGAGATTCGTGGCAATGTGTCTTTTTCCTGTGATAACTTGTTGAAATTTAAACATGCATCACGTTTTCCAATCCTACTGCATATATTGGCCAGCAAGAGATTGCTGGTTTACATTTTCAGTGGTTCATCCAGGCTGGCTGTTTATCCTAGATTCCATCCTATCTGTTTTCTCACCTGCAGATGGGCGCGGTAATAGGATCCCCTCCCAGCTATCAGGACAGAGTGCAGCCAGTGCCCTGAGCACTCAGCACTGTGATGAAGTGGAGGTCGAAGGGCCTTTCGCCTCAGTGTGGGAGAGAACGGCCCCAAGTGGCCAGTTGGGGTGCTTGGCAATTTCCCTGGCTCTTTCCATTCTCTCCTCCCCACGGGCAGTCCCCAAAGGACAGCTGTCACTTGTCTTCAGGGATGTTCACGTGTCCCCAGCATGTCTGATAGGGGAGTGGCGCCTCACAAGGCCTCTTGTAACCTGAGCTGCAGCAAGACCTGTGCAGTCTGGGCCTGAAGGCTCAGTCCAGCTATTCTTTGTCATCTGCCGCCTTATCTCTTGGCCTTGGCGATCCTTCTTTCCTGGACTCCTAGTGCCATTGTCAACAGGCGGACCTCAGGAGTCATCTTCCATTTTTACCTTACAGGATGTCCACAGGGAACTTCAAGCACAGAATTCCTGTTTCTTCTGCACACAAATATTCATTTTCCACATCAGCACTTTGCATTTTGGAAAGACACAGAGATTTTATTAGGAATCGCAAATTGAAGAAAGTAGCAACGTTTGTCCTTCTTGCCACCCGCTTAAGAAATAGAGTCAGCCAAAAGGAGGAGGAATTTAAGAATAGAAGAGATGTCATTGCTTGCCCACTTACTAGCTATTTGATTGATTTAGTCAACCAGCATTTATAGTTCTTTGCTTCTGAGCCAGGCACCGGGCTAAAAGTCCACCCAGAAGTGTGTCTCTGCTATTGCTCCTCGAGTGTGTGTAAGTATTTAGCTAGGTGGCAACTGAAGGTTTTTGAGTAGGAAAAGTTTGATTGATGACAGGGAAGCACCCGGGAGAGAAGGAAGTGTACAAAGATCATTCACGGGTGAATTCAGGGCTGGAGAGTTACCCACGTACTTCATGCGATCATGCCCACCCGATGTGTAGTCTGAAAAACACTGCCTTGTGTGTTATCAAGGATTGTGTGGTTCTCTGCATCCTCTCCTAAACTGGTAGCCACAAAAATGCATAAGCATAGAAAGCGGCTGGTTGCTGGGGCCATCGGTCCACTGGTACAGTCCTGTTCACAACCATGAGTTCCCGCTGGATGTTTAGCTGACGTCGAAGCCCTGGGGCCTTTAAGAGGCCTTGTTGCTTTCATCGCATTTGTGCTATTGTTTTGGTAATTACAGAAATAAATCACCCTTACTTGGATACTTTGGAAAATAGAGAGGACAAAGCATGAACAGCGTTCTCTCTGGAGTCATGAGATAATGTGTTGGTCTTTTTACGTCTTTCTGAATGAAGCATGTGTGTCTGATATAACACAACAGGAAACATTTTCCAAATTAGTAATTGAGTTTTCAAACCTGGTGTTGCCTGTGCAGATCACTTGCCCAATCTTCCATGTGTCCCTCTATGGAGACTGATTCCAGTTTTATGCATTTATTAACAAACCCATGGTAGTACCCTTGTGCCCATTCATTCTTTCCAATCTTATTTGTGGTACAAAATAATTGCATTCCACATGGGAAGTTGGTGCATGTGCATGGCACATCTTCACTCTCTGTTCTTCCATTTCCCCTCTTCTCTCCCGCCCCTCCTCTTCGTCCCCTTCTCTTTTTCAAAAGATCTGTCTCGCTATTTTCCATTACCTACTTTTTATTTCGCTCTTGGTTATATTTTGGGTTTCTCATATAAGAGAAACCATGCAATATTTAAGCTTGTGTGTCTGATTCATTTTACTTAACATCATGGTCTCAAAAAGTATGCATTTTGGGCCAGGGATTTAGCTCAATGGTGCTGCCACCTGCCACACAAGTGCACGGTTCCGAGATCGATCCCCAGCACCAAAAAGGAAAGGCTCTAAAAAGTATGCATTTTTCTACAAATGACTCATTTATCTTTCCTTATAGTAGAGTAGTACTCCAATTATATAAATACCAAATATCATATTTTCTTTATCTGTTCATCTGGTGGTGGACACATAGGCTGCTTCCAAGATTTAGGTATTATGAATTGTGCTGTTATAAACATGGATATGCATGTACCACTGTAATATGATGTCTTTAACTCCTTTGGGAAAATACCTAGAAGGGGAATGGCTGGGTCAAATGGAGTTTCTAACTTAAGTTTTTTGAGGAATCTCCATACTGACTTCCAATAGTGGTTGTATTAGTTTACATTCCCACCAACAGTATAGAAGGGCTCCTTTTTCCTGCAGCCTCTTGAGCATTTGTTATTGTTTGATTTCTTTTTGGGGGGGCAGGGGGTACTGGGGATCAAACCCAGGACCTTGCACTTGCAAGGCAGGCACTGGAACCACTGAGCTAAATCCTCAGCCCATTATTTAATTTCTTGATGATGGCCATTCTTTCTGGAGTAAGTTGGGATTTCAGTGTTGTTTTAATTTGCATTTCTGTAATGGCCAGCGATGTTGAACAATTTTTCATGTTTTTATTGGCCGTTTGTACTTCTTTTTCTGAGAAGTTTCTGTTCATTTCAGTTGCCCATTTTTTGATTGGGTCATTTATTTGGGGGGGTTCTAATTTTTTGAGTTGTTTCTATATTTCAGATATTACATCCTTCCATACTTCTTCAGAAGTGGAACTATTGTGTCATAGTTTGCTGAATTCTTCAAAACTGACAGTGACACTCATCTTTTGAGCTTCTCAAAAGTAGTGGGGGAACAGGAAATGAAGGAAGACCCTCTCTTTCCTCAAGAGCAGGTACTTCTGTCTACCCTAGGACTCCAGAAATGCCCTATTTACCTAGGCCCAGGTCCATCCTGCTTTTGAGGGATATCTCTGGGACAAAAAAGAGATCCAGAAGTCACATGAGGTTTATGAAAAGCATCCACAGCCAACCTGACCTCCCATGCCAGAGTCGTGTTGACCCTTTGTCAGTTAAGCCAGCCTGGGCTGTAAGGCTACAGGGCCCTGTGACCTCAGCCCTGGACTATATTAAAGCAATGACTTCTATCATTTTGTGTCTGGGCTGATCAGGAATGTAGGAGTTATCCTGGAGGTAGTTAAAGGATGTAGATTTCCAGTCTGCCACTGCCCTACCATAAGCTATCTGATCTTGAGAGAATTGTCTGACTTTTTGCAAGAAGAGCCCACCTTGACTCCAATTATGCCAGGGTTCAAGGTGTTAGACTTAAAGAAATCTACTTGAGTTGTCCCTCATTGGGATTTTGTCACCTTGATGGCCCATTCATATATCCTTCTTGGTCATTCAGGTCCCCTCCAGGTGCCACCCCTAAATGATCCTTTTGAGTCATTAATAAGGAATAAATCTGTTCTAATTTTTAAAAATAATATTCCAATCCACAATGCAAAGAATTTGGCTATTCTCTTTAAGGTGGCAGGAGAATGTTACTGGAATTATTTGCCTCACCTATCAATTATGAGACAAAACAAACTGACTTAATGTGGTTTCACTGTTGGGGGGGAAGCACAGAATTCTTCATGAGACTATGGATGTAAAATTTAATGTACTATTTAAGAATCCCATTCACTGGGCATCTGAAATGAACAGACATTTCTCAGACAAAGAAGTAAAAGCAGCAAAGAAACATGTGAAAAAATGTTCAATATCACTGGTCATTCAAGAGATGCAGATGAAAACAACACTGAGATTCCACCTCACCCCAGAAAGAATGGCTGCTATCAAGAAATCAACAAATAACAAATGCTGATGGGGGGGTGGGGGGGGAGAAAGGAACCCTTCTCCACTGCTGGTGGGAGTGCAGACTGGCGCAACCACTGTGGAAGTCAGTATGGAGATACCTCAAAGAACTAGGACTACAGGTCCCATTTGACCCAGCTATTCCCCTGCTGGGTATCTTCCCCAAAGAATTAAAAGAATCATACCACAGAGATATATGGGCACCCATGTTTACAGCAGCACAGTCTGTAATAGCTAAAGCTTGGAAACAGCCCAAGTGCCCATCAACTGGAGACTGGATAAAGAAGATGTGTTTTTTTTATAAAATGGAGTACTACTCAGCCATAAAGAATGAGAAACTGGAGACATTTATAGCTAAATGAATGTACATTGAGGCCATCCTCTTAAGTGAAATAGATAGGACACACATGTGTAAATACCGAATAGTTTCTCTAGTGTTAGAAACTGAAAGTGTAAATAAGGATTAAAAGGATTAATAATGAATAATTGATAATTTGAAATAGGAAAAGGTCCAAAGGTGGAGGGGTGGCAGGAGGGAAAGGGGAAAGGGAAGAAAAGAAAGGAAAAATTATGAGAAAAAAAAAATGGAAACGAAATCTATGTAAATAGGGAAGGGTGGTGGGGGTGAAGGGAGGGCAGAGAATGGGGGAAAAATGAGAACCAAGATCCATCAGGTACAGATACAAACACCCAACGATAAGTGTAAACATATTGTATACCTAAAATGTACCACTAAAAGAATTCAGTGGAAAAAAAAAAGAATCCCATTCACAGGAAATCAAGTAAGAGTGGGAAGAAATCTACATTTTACATCAACAGAAAGTATCCATGAGACATTTCCATTTTCTCTCCAATAATTATAATAAATTATCATTCCTAGGATAACTATTGTTTTAGGCCAGCTCATTCATACAATGGAGCTACAAAATAGGCAAACATTTCTTTATATCATTGTATAATTTCACATATTTCACTTATCTGCAGAGAGAATTCTCAAATTGTGGTAGTAATTTTCTCAAATTTCAAGAGAAGTCAGTTTTATTTAATGGCGATGGTGGTATATGACCTCCCCAACAGCATCCCTAACCCACAGCTCAGCCCCAGTAGAAGGGATACACTCCATTCCCTGCCAGCTCATCCACCTAAGAACATTGCCTATTTTTAAAGCACTGTAGTCTATAATATTCAGGAGCAATGACTTATGGTAGCAAAGTATTTTACTGGATATTTGTAAAGTTTTCACCCTTAAATTAAAAAGCTGTGAAAGTAAATATTTTAGATGGGCATGCAAACATGCTTGCAGGGAAGGGGCAGAAATGAGAGCCTAGGAGAGGTGGCTGGTCATGGCACCTGGCATGACATGTCTCGATGCAGGAGTAGCACCTGGAGGGGACCTGGTAGTAGAATGATTATAATTGAGGTGAGGTTTTTACAGGAAGTGATAATGAGTAAGTGATGTTGTGTTTTATAAACTAAGTTCTTTATTGAATAGTTATCAATATAGATACTATTTCAGCTCATCTATTTAATTTCTTCCCAGAATCACTGCTTCCTCTGTTTCCTCCCCTTTCTGTTCTCCAACACCTCTTCTTTTTTGCTCCTAATCATCTGTGGTCTTACAATAAAGTGTTCCTCCCATACTTTCCTGCTGTTTTTCCTGGCTGTGGTTTTTTACGACCCTACTACTTGCCATATTTCTTTCTGGTTTAATAAGAGGTCATCAGAAGTAGAGAGGAAATGCCAGATGCTGCTGCTGACCCACATAGTAACCAGTGCCAATGTAACCTTATGTGTTCACACACATCAACTCATTTGGCTTATAAGTCTGCATTTTCAACTTGGGTGTTGGTATTGGGAACCTCCATCTAAGTCGATCTGGTTTGAATACAGGATATGAAATCCATGCAGTCATTTAAAAGTACCATCTATAACTTTCAGAAAAACCATCCTATGATTGTCCACAGCTATTCAACAAACATTTGCTGCACAGCTACTTTGTGCCAGGTTCAGCGTACAAGACCTAAGATGGAGAGACAGACAAACTCAGGGTCCCCCCTGAGGACCCTAAAGCATGATCTTTGTCCACCCACCCAAAATCCTGTGGTGCCAGTGGTCTCTCCAGCATCCAGTCACCTCCCCAGCCCAATTTCCTCATCTCTGACTGAGCCCATTTCTCCTGGTCCTCCGTAGTACCTTTTAGCCATGAAATCCTCAGATTCTAGTGATTGTGATTCTCTTCCAAACTGTGTTATCATTGCTTGAGTCCACGTTGCAGTTGCTCATAAATACGGAACAGTCTTATTGGTAGAGCTTAATTAACAACTTCTGTCTCACATTAAACTTTTTGAACCTCTAGTACCATCTTCCCTTTCTTTTCCCACTGTTTCACTCATCTGGGCTTTATAAATCTTAACTCTTAAATATGAATGTTTGGCTCGCCATTAGGTAAAATATTTCATTTAACTTAGCCAAAGCCAACCGTGGCACAGCCTGGGACTACTTAGGAGGCTCCACCTTCCTCCCTATACATTGAGATCCTTGCAGGCTTTTCTTCTGTCTGTCTGTCTGTCCGTCTGTCTGTTCTTAGGGCAAGGAGGAGCTGTTTCTGACACCCTGTGGTGGTCAGATTGTAACACTGTCCACACAGCCAAAGCATGTACGTGACAGGGCCAGGACTCTGCAGTGGCAATCTCATAACTGTCCCATCTCCAGAGCCAGGTCTGTTCCAGCATCTCCAGGCCTAATTTCTGCTTATAATCTGATTAAGGGGTTTGATTTGTTCCAGCTTGCAGCCTTTTCCTTTGCATTTACTGTGCAATCAAGGACATGAGTGCCTGGCCGCTCTCCCCGTGCCCTGTGATCAGTCTCAACCCAGTTTTGCTTAGACTGGACCAAGGTCGTTGCTGGTTGAGCATTAGCTGTAGTTGTTTCCAAACCTTGTGCAACCATGTTCAGAAGCTCAGGAATTTCCAGCTATTTGGGAGCTTTCAAGTTCTCTGAGAAACAAGGTAAGGCAAGAGAAATAAAAGACGCACTTCTGTGTTCGTTTTGTACCGTATTTGCCTTGGATCCTACATTTCCCCTGTTGTTCTGGGTGCCGAGTTAGTGATACAGTATTATCATAGGATACTTTAAATATCTAATTGAGTTTATAAATGAGCTTATCTTGTGATTGCTGAAAATGTACATTTCTCTACAAATGAGTTAGAGACACTGCTGACCCACTAAAGTCTTTATGTAGGAAAGATTGCAAATTAAATCGGAATGCTTCAGCTTTGGATCAAATTCTAGATGTGCTGCACTGTAGCCAAAACATTTTTCTAAACCGAATGCTGTCTGTACTAAATTATATCTCCTAGGCAATGGTGAGTGAGTCTCTTTTTATTCTTCATGTGAGACAGTTTGGAACAAAATACTGTCTTTTCAGTGGCTTCCTTTCTAGCACAGAGGAAGATACATGCTTTCAATTTAATCACTGAAGTGGTATCACCTACTCAGCATTTGAGCAGAAATAAAATGCTGAGGTTACTTTCAGTGTCCGATTTGAAACCCAGCCATTATGTGTGGAAAATATTGTATAGCACAGATGCATTATTTGAAAGTGGCTAGAAAACTCCGGCCTCTGGTTCAGGGGTTTCCTTCTGCACTATTCGATAGCTTTGTGAACTGAATTCTCTTCCTTTAAATAGTTAATGGGATGCTTGTATAATTAGAAGAAAACCCTAGAAGTTTAATCGGCATTATACTTTGATTGTGTCTCTCTAGCTGGCCAGAATTTCCAAATCTCGGGATTTGGGATGTATTTCAGTGATGAGTAATGAATGCCAGCATCTGGTATATTTTATTCCTCTTATTCCTCAGGCTTCTGCTCCTAAATATTAAACAGAAAAAGGTACTTCCTCAGGCGAAGAAGAGGTCTGCTTGTGGTTTTTGGGGCGGACAAACGGTTGCTATGGCAAAAGCTGTAAAACAGATTACTTGCCATTAGACTGGTTATAAATTCCATCTCTGCCTGGTTTTGATTAACCCGTTCACTCAGGGTGTGTGTTTTTCCTGTGTGGAATTGTTATCAGCTGTCTTTACATAATATATCTTATCTTCAAAAATAAAGAGGTGATTATTCTGATGCGCTGTTGTTTAGATTTTAATGAAAACAGTAAAAGTACAGCTGACGTCTCATGCACGGCGCCCCTCCATTTTAAAGACCTCTCTGATCCTATCAGGTAGATTATTTTTGATATTTCTGTTTACCCGGGTCAAAATTGCTTATTTTCTTTTTTCTTTTTTCTGAAATATGTAGCTGTGTTATCTAGCATTTAATTCCTTCTAGTTATTCTTGTTACCATGACAAATTTAAATGATAGCATTGAACTATGTCAGAATGTTTTGAACCTATGAAATATGTGGACAGTTTTATTTCAGTAGAGAAAAACAAAACATTTGCCTATGTAAAATTTATATATGGAATTTGATGCCTTGGATTTGTCATTTTTGCAGTCTTATGTCTTATCTAGTTAATGGTTTTCTTTTTTCTTAAATTTTACCTGCAAGGGGAGTTTGAAAATGTTTTCCCATTGGAGTTTGTTGGGGTTTTTTTAATTTACTGGGTAACTATTTCAATGTTACATTATTTCTTTTCTCTTAGATTTCAACAAGAAAAACTTAAGCTTCTTTGGATTCCCACATCAAAGAAAAGTTCCAAGGTAAAGTGGGCTTTGTTCAAGGGATATTAAGTTTTGGAGACTTGTGGTAGGTTTTGAAATGATTCCCCTAAATTTCTTTTTCCCCCTGCAGTGCTGGGGATGAAAGGTAGAGCCTTGCCCGTGGTGGCCTCATGCTTTTCCACTGAGCCAACCTCCAGCTGCAGTCTCTTCGATTCCTAACTCAGGAGGTTAAGCGTTTGGCAATATGTTTCCTCCCCAGTTTTAGTTGCTGAAATATGTAAATCACTTGCTGGAGCCGGGGCTCAGTTGTAGAGCACTGTAGCTGCCTGGTGTGCATGAGGCCTTCGGTTTGCTCCCTAGCACTTCCTGTCTACACGCATTAATGTTATGTAAGTATGATGCGAGTGGACATAAGATTCTCCTTGTAGTTAATGCCATTCATGGGATCTCACTGAGGACTAGAATATTTAGAGTGCTTACAATTACAAACTTATGAAGAGATATAATCTTTTCCTCCTCCCACTTACCTTGAAACTTGGCATATCCTCTTGTAATCTGTCCAGCAAGTGAGGAAGCTTTTGAGTTTTAGAAAGGGTTTTGTGCCTCTCCCTCTCTCTCTCCCGCTCAACCTTTCTTCCTTTCACACATCCCTCCTCCTCCCTTCCCCCTCCTGTCTGTGTCCGCCCATCTGTCCCCGTGAGTTCTTGTTGCCTGGTCTTAGCATCTCTCGCTTCTCATCTGTCTGACTCCCAGTGCCCTTGGCTGTGGGACACTATGGTGCTAAGGCCCGCTGGCACATCATCATGGGCATAAACCAGCGTCCAAGTGGAAGCGTGTGCCCGGAAGGCGCTTCACTGTAGGTCTCAGTCACAGTCACAGCTGGGTGTTTTCCGGTGGAGACACAGTCACCCCGACACACTCAGGCACGGATCTCAACCTAAAACTGCAAGGGGAGGACACAGCCCCGACCTGCCCTTCACCCCACATGGGTGTTCTGTTCTTCATGTGCTGTGACGCTGTCACTTTACTGAAAGTGCTTGCATTTGCTCTGAATCAGAGCAAACAGTTGTCTGACTCCTGTCTTGTTCAGGCAGAGCATAACTCTACGCTCAAAAACTGGGGTGCTGATCTTAGGAACACACTAGATGGTACACATCCTCGGTGTGTTTCATGCACAGGTGAACATAGGGTAAATTAGAGTAGTAGCGACCCCAGGTGACCAGCACGGTTGTCATAACTGAAGGATGAATTCATGAATGTAGTGCTTAATGCAGCTGCATTTCACATCTTTGGTATGCTTTTAATAGAACCTGGGGCTTATTTCCTAATATGTCCCTAGCAGGTTGTCTTAATAGTAGTAGAGCTAATGAGTGACTAAGAAAAAGGAAAGGGAACCAGGAAGGTATTGCATATTCAAGGGTAAGAAAAGCACGAAATGCAAAAGCCAGACAGTTCAGTGGACAGTAGTGACCAGGAACTCACCAATCCTACGCTGTGTCTGTTATTTCATGTGGACCTATTAGTAGGTTCTTGTGGACTTATCAAAACCACAGCCTGCTGGGCACATTACTAAATGTATAATGTATTGGAGATGCAAGAACCTGCGTCCTGGAAAGGAATCTAGTCCTCCAGACCCAGCTGGGAGAGATGGAAGTGTGAGGTAGTGGGATTTCACCTCCCTCATCTTATGCCTTACATTTCAGTAGCAGAGGGGACAGATTGCAGAGAAGCCTTCCCCTGCGTGGGTGCCTGGGAATTGTAGTGACAATGCCATCCACGCTATGAAGAATGGACGATAGCAGCAGGGTACCCTGCCCTCCCTTTAATAAATTCCCCTTTGTTGCTACTTCTCGACATTTAAATAGGTTAATAGGACACATTCAAAAGAAAAAGAAAGTGCCCTGGAAGCAGGGGCAAGGTCTTTTCAGAGGAAGGAAGGTGAAGCTATGAAAACCTGAGTCATAAAGAATGAATGCTATTTCAAAGATATAGTTGGGTAAAAATACGAAATGTTTCTTAACATTAATTTTTAAATTATGGTATGAAAAGGAGTCTGTGTTAGTTATGAAGGGAGATGCAGTTTCATGCTGCAGTACAGGCTCATAACTTTCAGTTGAGCTACGGGACACACCAAGGCCTGCAGAGGTTGTCCTTCCAGGGACCCTCGTCCCCAAGACAGGAGTGGGGACACGGGGAAGGGCAGGGCCCACGTTGGAGCTCAAGGCTGTGGGGTTCCAACTCTGTGAGCTGGGCATGCACTCTGCCCTGGCACTCTGATGACTCAGGAGGGAGGGAGGGGTGTCTCACCCCCAGAGATGACACCGGAGCTACCCCTTGGTGGCCGGACCAGGATTCCTTACAGGGATGTCTTGCCTGTATTTTCGCTGCTGCTCAGTCTCCAGGAGAGATGTGATACTGGCTAAGAGCCCCACATCTTGTGTGAAGTTAGGGGGTCCTGCATTAATCCCAGCTTTGAGGACCCTCTGGAGCCAGAGCACAGGATCCAGCCCGGTCCGCTCATCCTTCCTGTCCACCCATCTGCTTCCTCAGAAGCTGTCAGGCCTCTGGCAGCCGTGAGGGAGAGCAGCAAGAGGCACAGAGCAAATGTCAACAGCCATGTGGACCCTAGCTTGTGCGCACGAAGCTGTGGGCTTCAAGAGAGATTACTCTATACCTGTATGGAAACATGCTAATATTTCACACATGTGTGCAAGGTGAGCAGATGTTAAAGGCACAGAATAGCACTGGTATGTTATTCTAAAGGCGAGGAAGGGAAGGGGAAGATTGGTTATAACTGATGTTGCTGAATACATGACCATCTAATGATTCTCGACATTTTCATGACTTTTTGCCCCTGGCTATCATATTAACAGTGTACACAGCATATACACAAAATGCTCTGGGGCAAATTGTAGTCTGCATTTGGAGTATTTCATAGCGGTCGGTCACTCATTCACTTAATGCATATTTATTGATGCTTCCAGGATGGGATGTAACAGTGGTAGAGCGTGTGCACAGCATGTGAGAGGCCCTAGGCTTGACTCCGTGAACCACAAAATAGCACTATATCACAATATTTCATTTAGCAGTTAAATGCTCAGTTAAAAATTACACGCCATTCCTTCAGTAGGGTACATTTCTGCAGTTATTTTTTTAGATTTATACTAAATTATGGATCTGAATAAAATACAAAATGACCCTCACTGCCTAACACTTCACTATGGAGATGCTGGTGCTAATGCTTAAGTTTCTGAGTAGAAAGGCAACCTAGGGTCTTCAAGCCAATCTAGCACTGGCTTCATAAGGTTTAATTATTCTCAGTACTTTAATAAATGCACAGTACATATTCATGAATACAACCTTCACTGCACTGACATACGATTGCTAAAATTTCAGGTGGGCTTGGTTCTACCCCGTCTGGATAGTGCACAGTGTTTTGAGATGTGTGGCTGTTGCTTCAGATTTAATTCATGTTTGGGGTGTGGATTACTCCTGGGACCCGCTCAGATAGTGGGACAGCAACTTTCTCTGTCTCTTTTCAGACTCCAGGGAAGTGCAACACTGCCCCCCTACACACACACACAGGGAGACACAAACGGAGGGACAGGTGCAGGGGTGTATTAGTCACCTTCACGTCGCTGCCACAGAATACCTGAACAAGCCATGTAGGAGGTAAAGAGAGGCTTATTCTGGCTCATAGGCCTGAAGATTCCAGTGTAGGCCCATTCCTCTGGGCCTGAGGAGATGGCGGCATATCCTGGTAGGACCATGCATCGAAGCAAGGGGTCACATCTCAAGCTGGGAAGAGACAAGGGTCCCCAATCACCTGAGGACCTTCTGCAGGGCCAGCCTACCTCCTGGAATCCACAGCCCCTCTGAGAGCGCCACCCTGGGGACTGGGCCTTTCCATATGGGCCTTTGGGGGACCCTTGGCCATACCGTAGCAAGAAGGAAGCTCAGTTTCACACCAGCCCTATTACTTTCTCTTTTGGCGGTATATGTGGTGGTGGGCAATAATGACTTTCTCTTTTCCTGGGTTTGTTTTCTTCCTTTGAGGCAGCAGGCCCCTCTACCTTGCCCAACTCCAGCGAATCACCACCTTGTGTGGTGTAACAGGGGGCTCGGGCCAGCTGCACATGAGAGCATTGGGGCAGGAGCTGGACTGGAATCGTGTCTTCCTCGCCTGTCCAGTGTCCCTGGGTGTGTCATGCAAACTCGGAGCTGAGCTGCAGCCAGCCAGCTCACACCCTGCCGTCTCCTGTGCATGCCTCTCTCCGACTTGGACTTGAGTGAGCCCCACAGGAGCATGAAGTAGCCATCCATGGTGGAAGGATTTACACCACCAGCAACTACTGCAAAGCAGCCGCTGTTTTGCAGGGCCAGAAGGGCAGAGCCAGTTGTGAAACATCTGAGGGGTGCATCACACGGGGCCTTGTGGAGATAATGGAGCTCACACCTGGAAGACGCTCAGCAGAGGGGAAGTGCACGGGAAGTGCTCAATTCCTTCACTACTCTCCTTTTCATTTCCTCCTTTATTCCAAGATCAGTCTTCGCAAGCCTTTCATACTGCTTGAGTGTGCTCTGATGTCTTGGTTCTTTGAAGGCACTGCTACTTTAAAACAATCTTAATACTAGAAGACAACGTTAGATCACTTCAGCAAGCTGCTGGCTTCCTGAGGAAGAAACTGTAGTGAAGAGATGTTGAGAAATTAATCCCAGCTTACACAGCAGTCTAGGGTCTAGGAGAGGTTGTCATTCTGGGTCCAGCCCCATTCCATCACATGCCATGCCCGGCCAATCTGATGTAATTTCTTAGTTGCACAAAAATCATAATCATATACAGTGACTGGAAACAGTTACTAATATACTTTGCCAAATAAAACTGTTCACTCCTTAGATACCTGCACATATTTAACTGTGTGAAATGATGACATGATTTTTATTTTCTGCCTTTCTCCCTTATTATCCTGTACCTTGATTTAAATCAAGTTCTAACACTTTGTTAATGGAATGACTTTTAGCTTTCAGAAAGAGTTCTTGCTTGAGAATAAAGAACAACTTGCCAACCACAAAAGAGGACTCGATGCTAAGCTTGTACCTGCACTTCCAAAAGGTAAGACTTTTTCCGCACAAGAAGCCAGTGTTGGGCACATGTTAAGGGTTGTGTTGTGGGATCTAACCTCCAGCGTGGGGTGTCTTTGGGCACCCTTTCTCCCCCGCCCGAGAGCTAGCTTCGGCTAGTGTCTCTCTGCTCTTCCACTGGCTCTGCCCTTTCCTTCTGGGAGTCCTCACAGTGTCTGTGGAGGCTGCGTCAGGAGGGAGGGAGAGCAGTCGACTTCTGCTCCTCTCTCTTACCTTTAACCTTCTCCAAAGGCCTGGGTCTCCCCCGCCTGGCCCAGCCACCTCCACCCCCACTCCCACTCCCCTCGGGTGCCACTCGCTGCTACTGAGTTAGGGATTTCACACTCAAACAGCGGGTGCTCACTGCAACATAATCATCTTTCGTCTTCCCTAGTAATACTCCCGTGTTTGGTGATTGCTGTTTGCACTGGTAAAGGTGTGCATGCCATAAAATCTTTGCACCCTGAGCCTCTAGTTTTGCCTCTGAAATAATGTAAACATTGCTGATCTTTTTTTCCTACTAAGTGCAACACTAGCACAAAGAATGATCATTTAGTAGCAGCTCACAAAATATCCTGATCCCTTTTCTCTGTTTCAAAAGGAAAAGAAAAAAGATCAAGCCTCAAAGAAATTAGACCCAAAGAAATATTCTTTGAATAGAAAGTAAATCCAGTTGAAAAGGTGCACTGGGGAACTGGAATGTGTCCAGAGGAGTTGTTGGGCGCTATGCTGAGACAGGCTGATAGGCTGAAGATTGGAAATATTCCAGGGGTTTGGTTCAGTGAAGAGCACTTATAAAGGGACATGTTGCCATTTTCAAGTACTTAAAAACGCTGTTAAATAAAATATAGGCTTATTCCTTGTTGCTCCAGAGGCCAAGAAATAAGAAGAAAGGTGCAGAATTAAAAGGAGATAGATGAGATTTCGTCTGAACAAAAATCCCGATAGCTCATGGTGCAGGGGATCCTTCTCTGTAGGAAGTGCCTTCCGGCCCCCAGGGGTACCCGAAACCCAGACAGTACTGTCCCCTGCGCGTCCTGTGCTTTCCTATGCGTACGCTATCCATGATGACGTTTAATTTATAAACTAGACACCATAAGAGGTTAACAACACCTAATGATAAAAGGAACAATTATAATAATACACTCTAATAAAAGTTACATGAATGTGGTCTTTTTTCCTCTCTCTCTTTTCAAAGAATTGAGACAAATAGTAATATTTTCAGAACACAGTTGGCTGGAGGTAACTGAAACCAGGGAAAGCGAAACCACACATAGAGGGGCTCCTGTACCCACAAAGGAAGCAGAGCACCCTGTGGTCTTGCCAGGCCTTCCTGCTGAGCGTGGCGGGGCAGGCTCGTGGCCGTGTGCCCAGGGTGGGCTGGACGCTGGCAGTTCCCACCCGGATGCATGAGTGGAGCAGGTGTGCAGGGGATGGTCCTTCCATCCTTCTGGGCTCTGGGATAGACGGGAGCCCAGTTTAACCCGAGCCAGACTTAAATGTTTAGTCTACGACTGGGATCAAAGCAGAGTGTGAAGGCAAACAAATTGATTTTAGCCATAGCTGCAAGAGTTGCCTCACTAGGTACAGTTCTATGTAGAAAAAGCGTCCCACTGCCCCCTTCTCTGCCTATTTGGAAAGAAAGAAAAGCCAGGGATTTAGCTCAGTGGTTCTGCCGCCTGCCTCACAAGCACAAGGTCCCGAGTTCGAACCCAGGTACAAAAAAAAAAATTTCACAGTTTCAATTTGACAGAATTTCTCACTCATTTTCGTAAGGTGGGGACAGCTTTATGTAGAGAATGGTGGGGGCTTGTGACGAGCTGATTTGATAAACAGACTGGCAACCATGAGGCAGTGTCTTGTGGGAAATGCGTATATGTATGTTATGATCCGTAATGAATCTCTCACCCAATTTTTCTAAAAAAGAGAGAAAGAAAAGAAAGCAAGCCATAGAAAATAGCACATTCAGAAAAAGTAAAAAAAAACATGAGATGCTAGCTTCCTTAAGACTCATATTGTAACTTCATACATAACAAAATTTAAAGAGACAGTTTAGTAAACAGATCTAATATAAAATTTATTATAAAACAGAATCTGCACAAAGCAAAGCGGTGCTGATTTTGTGTGTCAGCCAGATTGAACCCAGGACCTTCTCACTGAGCTACATTCCCAGCACCCTAGCCTTTTCTTTTCCGTTTGAGGCAGGATCTCACTAAGTCAGTAAGTTTCCCAGGTGGGGTTTTAACTGGCAATCCTCCTGCCTCCGCCTCCCAGAATGCTGGGATTATAGGGCTGTGCCACCACACCTGGCAGGGCTTTCGGTCTTTACAGCATGTTGGAAAAGTGCCCCTGCCCTTCCTCTGACCCTCATCTCAGTGTCCACAGTCCTGCGGCCTTGTAGTCTTTGCTCTCGGTGACTGTGTAAACACACCTGGAAACACGAGCTGTTAGCAGCAGCCTCTGGTTCTCACCTTGGCAGAATCCGGCAAATTTTGTCTATTGATGAGTAGCAGCATGATGCTGATGCTGAGGGACTGACGGTAGTGTTGTTTCAGTGCCACAGTTTCCTGCCTCTCATGTGCAGAAGCTCCTTTCCATTCACGGCGTGAGGGGTCAATGCTCCTGTGACACTGAACATGAAAACACTCATTCCTTTTTTCCTTGGAGACCTTCCATAACTGTGTATCACAAACAAGAAATCGAGGAGATAAAAATCTTTGCTTATGTAGACTTTATAACGTGCAGATAGCTTTTCCACTTGGGGATGGAGTGCGCTGGGTGGGGGCAGGAACATGCATCTCTCATCCCAGCTGCTCAGGAGGCTGAGGTAGGAGGGTCTCCAATGCCTGGGAGTTTGAAGCACATGTGGCTTCCTGAAATGGGCCAAATGCTTTGCTTTCTTTAACCAGTTTTATTATGGCATACCGTACAGTTCAACAAGTGCAAGTCCACGAGTCCCAGCTTTGTGTACCTTCACAGAGTTGTGCATCCCTCTCCATGTTCATTTTCACGAATAACATTTTCATTATTCATAAACCCCGTACCCTTCAGCCATTTCCTCTTATTCCTCGAGTTTGTCATTACTTATGTTATCAGCTGTTGTCTTTCTGTCAGTGGCTGCTGTCCAAGTGTGGAAACTAGAGTACCTTACTGCAGTGGGCAGTGAGACCAGTGTGTGGATGTGTCAGGCTGGCTTGTGTTTTCAGCTGTCGAGCGAAGAAGGGGAGAGAAGTCTTTGGTGTCCCCTACCACCTTCTGCTTTGGGAGAGTCTACTGTGCTCAGGTTTGGATGAGTAAACTCAACAGTGTCTTTCCCAGAAAACTTCTGTGCTGGGAACTAATCCAAGAAACTGTTTCCCAAGAAGAGCAAAGAGGAGACCAAGTTATCCTGAATATTCATGTTATAATTCTTATTACAAAGAATAGTAAGTAAATAACTGTGGCATATTATAGCCCTGCTATCAAATACTCTTAAATGGCCTGACTCGAAACCTGACCACCTAGAGAAATGACTGGTAAGCTCCATATTGCACAGAGGTTCTGTTCCAAACACTCAAATAAAACCAAGGAACAAAGGCAGCAGGGGTAAAGAGATAATTCAGTATGCATGAAAGTCTTAATGTATTTGAAAGCAAAGTGAAACATTTTTTATCACAATGGAAATTGGACCACATACATTTGTTTATAATCTATATTATATAATAACTAGTATTACCAAACTGACCCGTTTGTGAGTTATAGTTATGACACAGTGTACAGTCAGCTGAATTATAGCTGTTGAATAATCTGATTTTAAAGAACATTTTATTGCTTATTTGTAAAAATGCACATTGCAGAGTTTAGAGATAAAGAGATATCATGCTACAGCTTAGTCTTACGGTGTTAAGAATAACATGTAATTATATAGGCATTATAGGTGTATGAAGACACACATATATATGTGCTTAAATGTATGTATTAAGAGAGAAAAAGGATAAAAGTCCATCAGTAGTAAAAATGTTAACATATTATGAAAGGAATTTTAAATTTTCTACAAGTCTGAAATTACATAAAAATGTTCAGGCAATTTTCAGGATCACAAGAAAATAACTGATAGAACTGAGAGTAGTCTCTAGCCATCAATCAATGGACTTATGACACATACTTCCACAGCAGGGCTGACTTCGATCTGTGATTTGTATTGTTAGCTTTGTTCAATGTTTTTATAATAACCCTGACCAAAAGTGTAGCTGGAAGGTGGCATGGGAACTGCGAGCGCCCACACAAAGGGGAGGATTGCTGCAGTGCACACACTCACGGCAGACCCAGTAAACCGTCAGGCTCTCACAGACCGGCCCTGTGGTCCCGCGTGATAAGCCACAGTTACCGAGTTACATGTTTGTCCCCTGATTGTGCTCTTACAATATGGGCTTGGAGAAAAGAAGCCAGGTTCAAATACTTCTTTCGTCTGGTCCTGTCATGTCTTATTCACAGCCTCCCATGTGTAGGTAGGAGGCAAACCCTAGGAAATGGGGTGTATATTTGTTAGAAGGAAGAGACTGAGGGGTGATTAGCTCTTTGCTGTATGGATTTTTTTTAAGGTTTTCTTAAATGTTCAGTATACACTTCCACTGAGGATTACCACGCTTTCGGTACCTTTAAAATATAGTTTAATTGATAGCCTCACCCATTCCTTAGTAGAGCGATCAGAGAGGACCAGGAGGTGTAATCCCAAGCTCCCACTTTGCTGATGGACGGAGGCTGCCTTTGGGGCCAGCAGTTCTGAGGACGGATCTCTGGGTGACTGAAGAGGGTGCAGCGAGGGCTGGTGGGCTCTGTCTCGGGTAACGTGGGGCACGGGCACCTGGGGAATAGATGCCCATTTTATATCTCTCTAGAGGAATCACTGGTTCTTAATCCAGGACAGCCTCTGGGGCCTTTGGAAATGTGGAGGCATTTTTTTCCATTGTATTTGGTTTTATGGTGGAGGCATCTCTGTCACAGGGACTTGGGTTGGTTTAGCATTTTGCAGGACAGCCAGGATGACTCCACGTGTGGCAGCGCAGGGCTCACGTTTGCCACTCCGGCTTCCGAGTCTGTGACCATGGTGTGGTGCCTGTTTGATGTGACCCAGAGACTTTCCCCCCGGTGCCCAGAGGTCAGTGTTTGTCCCTTGGCAGTGTCTACTGGCAGAGTGGCCGGCCTGTTCTGTCCAGAAGGGGCAGGGGCCCCCGGGGGTGATGGCCTGACCTTCTCCCATCCCTCGCTTTGCTGCTGAGCAAAGCTGCCAGGCTGAGGGCTAGCTGCTGTGATGATCAAGTACTCTGACTGTTGTCCCGTCCCTGTTCGTGAAATCTAAGCCCTTACAGGGTACTGTAGCATGGTGGTTACGTCACTGGACCAGCGGTCTCTGCTCAACACTCAGAAGCCAGCACTCAGGAGGTGGAGTTGGGAGGAAGGAAGTCAGGTTTATTCGAGGGCCACGAGAAGCCGAGGGGAATGTCGTCCCAGAACACCTTGTTGGCATACTCTGGTGCCCAAAGGCCTTTCTAGGTAGGAAAAGGAGATGCAGCAGGCAGAGGCAAGAAGGCTACATGTGGGCAGGGTCTTCCTTCTCTGGCAGGCGCTGCACTCACTTTTGTTCTTCTCCTCTGCCTCCACATGGCAATTGACCTTGACCTCCCGGGACCTGTTACAAACATTGCACTTTGCTGCGCGTGAAACACCACAGCCGTTCACAGGCTTTGTGTTAATCGGTGCCCAGCTAGAGCTAGAGAGTGAAGAGGCACTTCGTGTTTCCAGTGCCCCCTGAACTGCCCGGATGTTCTGGGCTCTCTTACTCTACAGAAAGACCATTCAGCAGGTAGTGTCTCAATCACTTAGGTAAGTGTTTCAGGATTTATGCCGGCAAAGACAGGGCAAGCGAAAGCCACCCTGCCAGGGCCAGCTTCTCATGGGCAGAGTAGGACTGTGCTGTGGAGGGTCTCCCAGGGGGTTCTGGTTGGTTTGTTGTTTTTTTTACTGTTCAGAGGTAGTTTAGTGATTCTATTTTCAAACACAGTATTTCCCATCGGTTTTTAAAAGCTGTTTACAAAGGTGTTATTTTTAGTTGATCTTTCCTCCTAGAATACGGGAAATGAAGAATGGCAGGAAGCAAACTGTCACTCAGCCTTTAAACATACCGCTGGAACCTTTTTTAAAAATATCTTTACTTGTAAATTTCTGAGGAAAATTTAAAAATAAAACAGTGATGAGAAAGCGATTTTCAACAGTCTGTAATTAGAACACAAAAAGAGTATCTTAACTTTTCCCAGCAGGAGTTGTGTGACATTGTGTGTCAATGCTTTTATATGTTCCCAGTTGAAATAATTTGGGAGAAGACAAGGTAATGATCATTATGCTGTGCAGGGCCCCGTTAATACCACTCTGGGTCTCAGGAGTTCGAGGCAGGGGTTGAAGATATACCTTTCAGGCCGGACTTCTTGACCAGTCTGATGAAGAAGCCAGTCCCATACTCCTCTGTGGGGCTTAAATAATTAATTAAACTCCTTGGCACATGTCAATATTGAAAATATCGTAAAACAAAGTGCTGCTCACCATTAAAGACTGATCGCTGTCTTCTCACCCAAGCTGACTGTGCTGCCCGGGAAGCTGTTAGCAGCCAGTCTTCCTCATGCAGAATAGAGAGGTGGGATTCCAGTTATCTCTGGGCCTCGTCTTCCAAGAGGAAAGTGGTCAACCCCGCAGGCACATGTGTATCTGCCTACAGCCACCCTGACTCCAGAGGCAACTCAGACCTTCCGAAGCCGGGGAGAGGGGTTTTGACCACCCTGGAGGTAGAATGTAGTCCTTCCTGTGCTCTGCCATGGAGGCATTCCCAGCCCTTTTAAAGTTGTTTGTTTGTTTGTTTATTTGCAGTACCAGGGATTGAACCCAGGGCCTTCACACTGAGATGCATCCCAGGTCCTTCTTTTAAATTTTGAGACAAAGTCTCTCTAGGTCACTAAGTTAGTTTCCCAGGCTGGGCTCAAACTTGCAATCTTGCCTCAGCCTGCCGGGGTACTGGGATTGCAGATATGCTTCAAGTAGGGGTCTCGGCCAGCCTTGAATTTGGCGATCTTCCTGCCTCAGTCCCCCAAGTATCTGGGATGGCAGTTCAACTAAAACTTTAATATTTTAAAGGTTTTTCTTTAATTTAAAAATAAAGGGGAAAGGATTGTAATACTGGACACAAAAAGCATTATAAAAACACATGGTTTTTAAGAATAAGGACCAAGATACATCATGTAAAGGTACAAGTTCCCAATGAGAAATGTAAACGTATTATATGCCTGAAATGTACCAATAAAAGAATTTAAGGAAAAAAATAAAATAAAATAAAAAAGTGAAAAAGACATGGTTTGACTCACTACTAAATATGACCACTGAAAACAATCTGGAGCAGTGGAAGATTAAATTCCGTCTTCACTCCCTCCCTCGACCTCCTCTGACTCAGGCTGCAGAGGGGTGTCAGCCCTGCCTGTCTGGCCATGCTCTCCTGCCCCTCTGCTCCTGCCCCTTCCTGGCTACAAAGAAGACACTCAGAGGACCTGGGGACCCACAGGCGCAGAAGGAGAGAGAGACCTTTACTCTCTACCAGCTTTGGCCTCTTCCTGGAGAAGCCACTGTCAGGCATCTCCCTGTAGTTGGCCTCACACGAGAACCTCCCAGCCTCAGCAGAACATGTTTTTCTGGACCTGCAGTGCTGCCAGAAAAACTGAGTTGTCAGGTCCAGCTAAGTCCATCATCCCTGAAGCCATAGCAAGGAAGAAAACGAGAGCGTGTCCCTGCAGTGAGGGGAAGCTTAAGGCTCAGTGACACAAGGTTTGCCACTAACATGTGTCTTGGAAACAGTTGTGTGGTCATGGACATTCACAGACTCCATGAGTGGTGACATCGTGAGTTCACGGTGACCTGCGGGCTCCATAGGACTGGCCTCTGGGTTTGTAAATGGCTTCCAGAGTAAACGCTTAGAAAACTTGGTTAAACCTAGCAAAAGTGAGACGTAGATAGACACTGAGATTTCTGCTAAAAACTCCTCTCTGGAGAGAACTTGCAAGTCAGGCTCCTTTGACTCCCCAGGGTGACACAGGGCTGTTCCCTTACTGTGTGAGTTCGCTTCCTGGCTCCACATGTGACAGCTGTGTGTGGCTGTAGGTATACACACCTGCTCATGGGCGTCTGCCTCCCCAGTAGAAAACAAACTCCAAGCAGGTAGAACTCGGTGTGCTGTACTTTGTCTCATGGAAGAAAAGGACAGAATTGTGAGTTCAACAAACCTGTGTTGCAAGAATGAATGAGAACATGACTACTAACCATTACACTTTCTTTTTGCTCTTTGTTTCAGTTGCAGAATTAAGAAAAATCTTTGAACCAAAGGAAAAAGAACGCTTAGAAATGAAAAGGTAAGCTATTCCTAGTGGGTCGCTAGGAAGACTTCGGCGAAGCAGTGCCCTGTTTTGTCGTCCCTTCATATTGATTTCCATGCCTCACGGTGCCCTTTTCGGATGTATTGCACAGAAAAGAAAGGATTGCCAGGCGCTTGGAAGGAATTGAGAATGACACCCAGCCGGTCCTCCTGCAGAGCTGCACGGGGCTGGTGACACACCGCCTGCTGGAGGAGGACATGCCCAGATACACACGCGCCTCCGACCCCGCCAGCCCCCGCTCCGGTGAGCCGCCCAGCACCACGCAGCCCACCAGGCTCCAGTGTCACTCACTTCTCACTTGCCGCCTCTCCAACCTAGCAGTAATGGAAATGAGATTTTTGGAAGCACATTGTGTGTATATAATTTTTTAATAAATGCGCTTGTTAAACAGCCACAACAACCAATCAGCTCCACTCTGCCTCCCAGATGTGGGCCTCAGATGCACAACGGTAAGAAATGCAGTAGCTCCTCGGGCACACTGCTGGTTCGGATGACTGGCTGTGTCCCCCGTTCCGAGATCCCTCAAGGCAGGCTCTGTGTCTGTCTCTGCCCACAGTGTCTGCTGTCAGAGACTCTCGGACAGGCTTGTTGATAGACGAATGAAAGACACAGGTGCCCTGCAGCGGCCATAGTAGCTTAACCCTAATGCCCAGGTGCCCAGTAGAGGGAGAGTTAAAGGCAAAGCTGGACCTGCCTGAATAAGGGCCTTACTCTGTTTATACAGTAAAGTGTCCTATTTAAATTCTTTTAGTGTAGATAGTTTGAATATATTACATGTTGATTTCATACTAAACAGCATGTTGCACATGACCTCGCTTTTCCTTGATGGCAGTCGCCATCAGGAACCCCAGATACTCAGCGTGGCCTCTAGGAGGTGGCATGGTCAGGACTGATGTTCCACCCCATCTCTGGCTCTGAGGCACTGTACTGCTGCTTCTATGGCCAGTGTTTTCCAATTTCCCGCTCAAACAGGACTGTTGGCTTTGTGTCACCCTGCTATCCACTGTTTGTGTTTACAGTTTCTAATTTTCTGTGGCCAGAAACCTGGAGAACTAAGGTTTATTTTAATGATGTAAATGGAGAATCAAGAAGAGTCAGATGAGAATACCAAAATTCATAGCCAGAAACAAGTCCTGGTATATATAAAATGTTCACTGTGTAGTGTATGATAGCTTAAGCCTCATATATCAGAGAGAAAACGAAGAGCTGCTTAATGAAATAGTACCGGGGAAATGCATCAGTGAGGGGGTGATGGAGGTAATGCATCCCTCTTTCCACTTCATGCCTGAACCAAAGATAAGACCAGTTATTCATGAGATTGTTTTAAAGAAAATGTTTGGAAACATGAGAACATAGAATGGGAAAGGGCTTTCATGGCACAGAAACAGTTGAAGAAATCGCCAGATGATCAGGTCAGTTGACATTACATCTGCCCTGTAGAGGACATCTTACAAACACATAGATGTCACAACAAAATTCAACAGCAAGGGAGCTGGGGATTTAGCTCAGTAATGCCACCGCCTGCCCTGTAAGCGCAAGGCCCTGAGTTTGAACACCGGTACCAAAAAACCCCAAAACATTCCAGTAGGGCAAACAGCAAGCGAGTTCAGAAATACCCATGAAGATGACAAAGGGCTAATATTCCCATACAAGTTTATGTGAGCTAATAAAAACAGCACTATGAATCAGCATTACATAGAGTAATAAGCTCAAGCAGACATTTCCTAGAAGAAATGTCCAATAAAATAAGTGAGAAAATGCATATATTCTTTTTTGCTGATGATGACTGGCAATTTTTTGAAAAAAGGAACACTCAATAGTTGTGAGGAAGCATCTGTAAATGATGTGCCCTTTGACAAACCAATTCAACTCGTGTGTGTCTACTGTGATAGTGTGAGAAAATCACACTGATGGACGTTAGAACCACTCCCAGCATTATAGCAAGGGTTACATTAATTATGGAATACCTATGGGATAGAATATTGTGCAGCTTTAAAATATTATCTTCAAAATAAGATTTCCAAATATAAGAAAATATTTTATATAAAACTTTAATAACATTAAATATTTCCTATAGAAAAAAGAAGAAATGAACTACACAAAAGACCAAGAGGAATAGATGGAGTATATAAAACTGTCAGCTCTCTAGTGTATACGATGACTGGTGTTTTCATGTTAGACATTTTCTACATCATCTATGTGTGCTTCAGTTAGAAGAAGCCTCATATGTGTATGTATACATACATATATACATAAAATATCAGATCCTGTAGAACTACAAACCACGACAGACCACTTTGCAAATTGTAGCTGTTCCAGTATCTGTCTTTTCTACCAGACTCTGAACTTGTCCTTTGACCTCACATGTGAAGTATAAAACAAAAGCAAACAAAGAAGAGAAAGAAGGGGAAATAAGCCTACAGCAAGGGTGGAGGCACTGTGGGCTACCAGCGGCTGGGCTGGGCTGGGCTCCACACAGCTCCGGAGCAGCAGCTCTGGCCTTCGCCCTGGCCCTGCAGACCCGAGCTGGCCCGGTGGCCCTTAGATCCATTAGGTGGTGCCCCAAGGTGACAGATGGCCTCAGCCTGGTGCAAGGTGCGTACCGGGGAGCGTGGTCACCCGAGTGAACGTGGTAAGTGCCTTCGTCAGGACTCTGTGCATTCTCCCTGTGCTCTTCTTGCAGGGCGATCGAACGAAGAGGAAGAAAGTTCCGGCTCTTCTTTAGAAAAGCAGACTCGATCTAAGTACTGCAGGGGAAGCTCAGCCATCCATGGTGACCCTTCCTGTCACCCAGGCATCATGGACCCCCATGGTCAGGAGTCCAAAGCCGAGAGGATTGCAAGGTACAAAGCGGAGAGGAGACGACAGCTGGCCGAGAAGTACGGGCTCACTGTGGACCCCGAGGAGGACGCTGAGTGCCTGTCCCGCTACCCCAAGTCCAGGAAGGGCCCCGATGCTGCCGAGAAACGGGCAGGAGAAGCCGACCAGCAAGAAGAGTCCAGCAAAGACTCGAGCTCTGCCTACTCCAGGCCTGAGATCGTGGGGCCTAGGGCCTGTGTGGTCGGACCCGAGCACTGCGCCCCGCTCCACGCCCGGGACCCTTCTGACGAGGAGGCAGCTCTCGACCTGGAAAACCAAAGACGAGAGAGGCGGCTGAGCGCCACCCGGCCAGCCCACGACCCGACCCCGACGGCTGAGAGCCCCCCGTCCTCGTTCTCTAGGCGCGGCTGCCCCTTCACTGAAGTGCCAAGGTCCCCGAAGCAAACCCACAGCCCCTCACTTCGGCAGTCGCCCTCCCCAAGCCACGCCGCGGGGGGCCCGGAGCCGCGGTCCAGGTAAGCACGGGCACTGCCCAGCCTGACCCGAGATACCGGGCTTGGGTTTCTCTCGGCCTGGGTGTGGTCGAGTTTGTCTGTGGGTATTCTGCGCAGGCCCGCGTCCCAGGAAGTCATCCGGGCCTGCGGGTAATTTCCACAGTATTAAACAGGCTCTACCCAGGCAAGAGAGTTAACCTTCTTTAGATGTGTTTCTTGTGTGTTTTATGAACATAAACTAAACAGGAGTAATGGAGACACTTTTGTGGATGCCCCGTGCCGGGACCCTTCTTTTTACTATGTTTCTCGCCTGCCTTTCATGACTTATTTTTGTCTGTTTTTATGTCATCATACCCAAGACTTGAGATTTAGAGTGACTCCTTTGGTTGTTGATGCTTAGAATCACAAATAACAGGGGTCGCACTGGCCATGGTAGGGCTGAGTGAGGGTACAGGGTGTGACTGTAATACACACTGAATATAACCCTGCCACAGTTACACAAGCACATAAAGACACCAAGGGGTAGTTGTGTGTAAGGGCACCATATCGCAAAGGCCAGCGTGTTGATGGGCACAGCGGTGCCACCTGTTCTCCCAGCGGCTCAGGACACTGAGGCAAGAGGCTCAGGAGTTCAGGGCCAGCCTGGGCAATTCAGCGGGACCCTCTTAAAACAGTCAGCAGGAAGAGAAGTAGCAGGATCCACCAAAGACAAGAGCAGTCCCCATTCGGAATGACTGGAAGAGACAGAAAGAAAGTCAAATGCCAGGAGAGAATATGTTTCCAAACAAATTGAAAAATGTGCTGGTCATATCTAAAGAGCAATTTACTCAAACATCCGGCTTAGAGGCAAGCAGGGACTGGGACTGGGTAAATGAAATACTGTAGAGGACAGGCCTGTATCGTGAGGACCCTTGTCTCAGCCTTGAGACGTAACCACTTGAAATTGAAGGACTGTGACCTTTGTTTCCTATTTTGAAAGGAGGCCTTTTGTTTGGGAAATTCTCATTTCACAGTGGAAATAGTGTTCTGGGTTTAGTTATTCTGTATCAAAGGAAATCCTTTATGTGTTTTGTGAGGAGGACAAAGAAACCTAACAGGTTCCAGTTTAAAAAGAATATAACAAGTGTACAGTTACCATCTGTTAAAAAGGAAAAAGGAGCATCTAATTTCAGATTGCCACATGATGATAGCAGTCCATTACCACACCATGCAGGTTTGCCACCTAGACTTCATGGATACAAAGAATCTCAGTAAGATTTTAAGTCAGCTGTAATGAAAATTTTGTTGAATATTCCAAGTAAAAAGGTCACTTGATAACTTTGTTTTAAGATTTGAAAATGTACAGAGTGTGTGTGTGTGTGTGTGTGTGTGTGTGTGTGTGTGTGACTGAGGGAAAGCATCATTACCTTAGCTAAGGAGCAGCCGGTAGTCATTTCTCACAGGTTTTTGAAAAGCTGTGCTATCTAAAAGTTTTGGTGACCCACTTAGCTTTACTTTCATGAACAGTGGATGGAAAGGATTCGGAACTTGTAAATGCACTTGCTTTATTTTATGAAGCCAATCCAAGGTGTGCAGTTGTATGAGTCACAGGCAAAGAAACACAAATCATGACTGATACATTAGGAAAATGCCTGGGACCCATTTACATAAGGAGGATGGAAAATAAAGTGTGACAAGTATGAGATTTTCAAAACTTAAAATTGTATTTTGTGATGAGTATTGATTCAGCTTGCAAAGATGGCGCTAAAATGGATTAACATTCTGCTTAGATGTCCTTTATCTAGAGCCAGGAAATTCAAATTTCAGAAAGTCATTCTTGTATGGTTTCCATCTGAAAGGAAGACAAACAGTAAAAACTACTTTATAACTTAAAACGGTAACAAAAGAAACCTTGGTGACCTAAACAACCGTAGAACAAAACAATAATGTCATCTGGCATGGAAATATGTAGCAGAAAAGTTCAACACAATTAAGGGTGGGGCATGGCTACCGATAAAATAACAAAGCAATCCTGATGCTGCGTTTTTTTGTGGATTTGTTGTCCTCAGAAGTGGAATCTCTTTCTTACTTCTGTACTTTCTCATAACCTAGTTCTGTCCAGTTACTTCGCTGCTAAATCTCTGAACTCTCTCACTTCCATTTTATTATTTTATTTCCTGCTCACTTGCAAGGACCTGTTTTCTTTCATTAATTAAATACCAATGCACCCCTCATGGATCCAACCTGGAAGTTCAGGGACACCATAGGTGGATACCCAAGCTTGGAGGCACCCTCTGTCCTGCAACATCATACACACTTGTGTGTGGGTACTTATCATTAGTTCTTATACTTCATTGTGTTTTTCTACTTTTAAATCGCTACCAGTTAAATAACAGTTGTTAAGGCAATATTTGAATTTATTTGGAAAAATGAATTTATTTGGAATTATTTAGTATTCCATTTATATAATAAATTGATTTTTTTTAAAATTAATTAATGCTTGCTGGATAGACGTTGCAGGGTTTTCAGCTCAGAAATCCTGTTACTAGTTGTGCAGGAATTCAGATGAACACATTGTTCAAAACAAAAAAACCTAGGAATATTCATTGTAGCCAAATGGAGCAGCCTAAGGCAATCCCCAATATGACACCTCCAACCCTTCCAAATCTTCTCAGACCTTGCTTTCTGGAGAGATGGTGTCACTAAGATAAACCATTCTTTGTAAATTCAGCCGCTAAGGATTATTTGTTTTTAAAAATCTGAACTGCTACTCCTAGAAATCTTGAATCCCAAAACTCTTTGAAATCGCTATTTTGTGCAACTCTTATTTTAGAAAAAGGGGGGACAAACAGGAAATGCACCATATTTGTTACTTCTGTGGTGGAGAAAGTTCCTGCCTGGGATCCCCAGCTGCTGTTTGCGGGTGTCACCTGTCACCAAGAATCACGCCTTGATTCTAGAGAGGGACTCGCTGTAGAACACCTTTGTTCCTTATTTCTTCCTAACTGCTGCAACCCCCACCGCTCCTTCTTTCTCTTAGTAAATCATGTCACTAGTGGCCAGAACGTGGGTGCAGGGGTTTGGTGGAGAGCAGATGCTGAAGGTGACCTCGGGACGGTTGCCTTTGGTGGATGTTGCTGGGGGAGCTGCATTTGGATGTCAGGAATGTGTAGATCCGGGTTCCTCTCGCCTAAAGATTTTGTTGCCAGAGTGATGCCTGAGTGCCCTTTATGACCCTCAGGGCTTATTAACTCAATGTGATGCAGACTAGGAGCTCATGAACATTTGCCAAATGAACATGGTTAGCATCTGTCTGTCACACCAGCTGCGATATTCAGTGATAAGAGGAAAATGTGGATCAGCGCAGGAAGATGTAGCAGGGTCCCTTCAGAATGAAGCTCGCAGGCTGCACTGTAATTTGCAGATTGAGTGCTGAGAAAGACAGGCGTTGGCTAGGTGCTTGTCGCTTATTTCTGATGGCATCTGCCCAACTCCTGATGAGAAGTTTGAGTCTAAAATCAGCTCCAGTGCCTCAGGCTCCCATAGTTCTGTGTCGGGCAATGACAGGGACATGCACGGGAGAGCACAGTGCACGGCCTGCAGCCTCCTGGCTCAGCTTTTTAACATTTAATTCTGTTCTCACTAGTAAGTGGTGATTCCTATTCATTGACTTAAATATGAATACATCTCCCAAAATGTCACCTGCTACCTATAGTAGCTAAAACTTTAAGTGTGTACCAGACGTTAAATGTAAAATTTTGCTCTTGTGCATTTGTACCCCTGTGCGTGTACGACAAGCAGCATTTTTTTTCCTAAACAGGCAACTCTCAGTAAATTAACTGTTAATTTTAATGAGATTCAGGCTTTGTGTAGTGGGAGCTGGACACCCACATGGTGGAGCTAATTTTACTGCTCTAGATGTGACTGTGCCCTGTGGCAGGAAGTACATTTTTGCCTGTTGACTCTTAGGAGTCATCGCGAGTGAAAGGCTGTCATTATGTACGTGGGGTGCTACCCTGGAGCAACAACTGCTGGCTTTTATGAAGATCAGTGGAGCCCTCTTACTTCCTCTGAAGAGAATTCTCTGCCCACACTCGCCACATCAGAAACCATTCTGGTCCACCTGAAGCCGCCGCTTCCTTGTTCTGGTCTCAGGGCTCCCTGTAATCCCATCCTAGACAGGTTGGCCCTGCCCTCGGCAAACTGGCTTGCCCAAGACCTCACAGAATAAGTGCTCTCCGTTGGAGGACTTCAGACTCCTGGAACCAGAAGTTACCCTGGAGATTATTTTAAGAATCTATTTTATACATTTAAAAAAATGAAAGCTCTAAACAGTAACTTGATGGAGGCCATGGAACTGCTCTCATAAAACCCACATCATCATTCACCATCCATCCATTCACTCCGTCTCTGAAGCAGGGCTCCTTCCACTGCACTCTTTTTATTTTAATCTGTGTCACTTTGTAGCAGCCAGAAAGCACAGGAAGAGGAGGGGCCAGGGTCCCAATATGGACTCTAAGGCCACGCCTCCAGTGACCTAACTTCCTTCCACTCACCTCCACCTGCCGGGTGGAGCTGCAGGCTCTAAGACCTGGGCCTTTGGGAGTCACTTCCAAACCACACCAGCTGTCCATTCCCTGGATTTCTCTGTTCTAGGACAAGTTCGAATCCAGGCAGGAAATACAAGTGTAGCCAATAGCCAGAAACTCTGTCCACTTAGCAAGGCCCTTCCACCGACCCCTCCACCTCTCTGACAACCCTCTGCCATCCTCCTGTCTCAGCTGAGGGTACAGCATTCAGGATTTCAGCACTGAGGTCAGCACAGAGAGACTGGAAGAAACTGATTGTCTCACAGGTTCATCCTGCCTCCGCCCCGAGAAGAAACAGACAAGTCCAAGGGAGACTAGGGCAGAGTTCCGTGCTGCAGCCAGAAGTGCAGTGGTGGTGACAGGCTCTCACCCGTCAGTTTGAACCAAAACTTGGACCAAAATGATTTTAGAAGACTAAGTTAATGGAATTTTAGTTCTCGTTCTGCTGTTTTGGAAATTGCCTGGAGCTGCAGTGCATCTGCAGCGTGGTGTCGAAACCCTCGCAGATCGGTTTATAATATATCGAGCGGGTAAACAGTTAAGTAGCCTCTGCTTTCCTTCTGAGTGGCGAGAGGGTGTGACCCACCCTGCGAGTGCTCCTCCCGTGACTGCTTTCCGCTGCCGGCACAAGGTTTTCCTTGCCTATGATTTTCTTCCAGAATATCTTCAGCCTGGCAGAATTACTTAGCCACGTTCCGCCTTGCATTATTTGAGTGTTGCGGGATGAATGCGTACATCATTATTATCATAACATGTTGAAAGATTTTGGATGGCCAGGGTGATGCCTGTTTTGCCTTTGTGTCCTCTTCGAACTTAGGCAAGGCGGTATTTTGTACTTTATCAGAGTTCAATAAAATTTTGTCTGATTGGCCTGAATTGACATTTCTAACTGTGGAAATAATTGTATTATTCAGTGATAAAAGGAAAATACAGCGACTGCAGATTAAGCTCATTGAATTTATTTTTATTTTTATTTTATTCAGAATGTAATGTTTTGTATAGACACTGATTTTATATTTGACTACTTCCCAATGTGCCTCAACAAAGCTTGTAGAAGTTAAGTTCCCTTCTATTTTTGTTCCAGGTTCTTGCAAAATAATTGCCTATGTTTGTTGGCAGAGCTGGACTAAAATAGACTCCTTTTTAACATCTTAAAATTACTTGAAAAACATTTTGGTGGCTTTAGGTATATTTATTTCTACTTCTTCATATCTGTACTGAGCCAAGTGTTGTGGAAATTTCACGAAACAAATATAAACCGTGGAAAAACACACTTATGTATTTTCACAAGCCAGGATAATTATTTAAAAGCCTTTCGGTTGATAGTTATCATGAAGTGTGTGTGGAGGTCGCCAATCTAAGGCCCTCTCTGACGCAGTCTTTATTTGCACATGGCAGTGCAGGGAGGGTCCAGCCGGAGTGGTTTCTGCAGAAAGACTCTGAAGGAGACACGCCTTCACTTATCAACTGGCCCTCCAGGTACCTCGCGTGGGGCCACCGTGGCTATGTTCCCCGGATGCACTGCCACCTCCCCTCTGACTTGCCTTGCTGTTCCACACATTTGCTAATCCTGTCTCTCCTCTTGGCCTGCTCAGAGGCAGTCCATTTGGAAACCCCGTGTTTAAAATGAAGCTTGCTTTCTAGTCGTCTGCCTTTCTTTTCCTGTTACTCTAATCCGTGCTGATGGTATTTCTCCTCCTCCCTGCCTGACAATCCTTTACTGAACTTTCTCACCTGCTCACTAGAAGTCGGCAGTAGGGGGCAGTAGGGAGCACCTAACCAGCCATCTTGGCCGCCAATCCGTGAGACATTAACAGTGTTCTCTCTCGCCTCCACTCAGCCCTGGGCCTCCTTGTTTCTGTGTCTCCTTGTCTCTAAGCCAGTAGTTTTCAAGAGTTAAACGTAGGGCATGTGGTTTTAACAGCAGACAAAAGCCCCTATGGTTTCATTTTTAGGCTTGGGGGCAGGGAGAGAGAGAAGCAGGAATGAATAAGTCACGGGAAGCACAAAGCACTGTGTCTTGAGTCCCTAACAGTGACTTTGCTCTGAGGACAACATTCAGATTGTCTCTGATTAGAGGCTCACATTCCACAGGAGCACTCAACATTTCAGTCCTTTTTTTTTTTATTATTAAAAAAGGTTGTAAGTGTGAAAACCTCCAACACTGGATAGTCTCTGGGAAAAAGGACAACCCGGAGTGATTTTTCCCAAAAGTTGTTTATAGTTACCTTTACGTGAGTCTTTGAGTTTGCTTTAATGAATCTACCTGAATGCCCTAATATTTAAAAACAGATTTGTCTTTATCAGATTTAGTGGGATACGCTTGTCCTTCAATGGACTATTCTTTTCCATAACATGTGTTTCATAAACTATTACTTTTGCTGACTCATGTGAGAGTTCTACATTCCCCCCAAGAAATCACTTCTCCCATCCCAAATGCCTCTGTACTTCCTAAAGGTTATTCCCAATCAGGGATCCATTCGCAGTTTGAATGGTTTCTCCTTCTTACAACATGGTGTTTCAAAAAGTAAAAATAAGAATTAGCTAGCACCATTAAATGCTGACTGTCTGCTGAGCACTAAGTCATGAGCTCTGCAAGACATCACATCACATCTCTGTTACTTCCACTTACACATTGAGGTGCTGGGAATCAAACTCAGGTCCTTGCACATGGGAGGCGAGTGAGCTATGCCCGGGCCACTCTTCCTTCCGTTGTGAAGGTGAAGCAGCCGAGGCTTAAAAAGGGCAGGTAAGTTCACCAAGGCTCTTAGGACCCACAACAGGTTTGCTTCTGCAGTAGGAAAAGAGTCCTGGGCTTTTGAAGTGGTTTCCATTTTTGCCCTCAGATATTCAAATAACTATAAACAACAAGAGCCATCTCCTTTTAGATTAATTTTTGACTAAGGATGTAACACTAATTCCAGCGGTGAGGAAATGTTCACTTCATTAATTCTCTCAGCAAATAACTTTTCTCTAATGCTCTTTGGTGCCACGGTTGTTAGTGATGATGTCCAGACTGGTCCTGTGTCCTCGGAATGGGAGGATGTGGCCTGCATTGCATGGAGAAGCTTGTGAATGTTTCATTGAATGCTTTAATGGAGAGATGATTCGAATAGCCTGGGCACGATAGAAAACATAAATAATCACAACGAACTTGCGTTTCCAAGGACAGTGAAACTCAGTGTTTGACCCATAGATGTTTCCCTGGAAACTCGCCCACACCTGTCCATGCAGCACTGCACTGGAATGTGCAGGAAACTTCCTGGGCCTAGCCAGCCACCTCACTGTGCCCTGATGGGTACCATGCTGCTTAGGATGAACCGTTCCCTGGCTGCTAGACATTTAATTAGTCAGAAGGAGCCCATCCTCCTCGGGATACTACCTGACCCCTCTAGGCTCAACATGGGCACAGTGAGTCTGGTCCACACTGGCTCCAGATGCAAATTTGGAAACTAACTCAAACCATCTATGTGGCAAGTGCTGGGTTTCTATGAAACATGGAACACCAGAACCTTCCCTCAGCTTGTTCCCCATGAGGTGATTTCCCCTCACTGCAAATCCGGGATCTGCGCATGCTCGCTTCCTGTTTAGCAGTTACTGTACATTGCAATTTAAATCCTTTTTCTTTCTTAAAGAGTTAAAGTTAGAGAGAAATTGGTGAAAGAGGACAGTGCTCGCAGCATCCCTGAACTGGCCTCCGACTCCCTCCCTCAGAGGAGACACCAGGCAGTCCATTACCTGTCCTTTCAGTCAGAGAACTCGGCCTTCGAGAGGGTTCCATGCAGGGCCGGTGGCTCCATGCAACAGGCCAGCCTCGGCTACGTCCAGCCCACAGATCCTGTTCCCACTGTCAAGCTGCTGACGGCGCCGGAGACCCCAGGAAGTGTGTCCGAGTGCAGCTGGGGGGGCTCGGCCTCCCTGAATGTCATAAAGCCTCCCGCCCTGAAGGTTCCAGAAGGTGAGAGAAGGGATGCCTCAGTCCTCCCTATCTGTGCAGCAAAGGTGGAAGAAGATGTCCTCTTTCCTGATGCTCTCGGGAAAAGCCCACCAGCCCTGGTGACCTCGGAGGATGAGGGGCTCGAGAGAAGCCAGGAAGACCACTCTGGGAATGAAGACCTAGGTAAAGCCACTGCCACCTTAGACGCTCAGAAGGAGCCGCCTGCTCAGCACCAGTCCCCCGAGAGGATGGGCCGCAGCGAAGTGGTTTTGTACATTCAGAGTGAGCCTGTGTCCCCAGAGGCCACAGGCAGGGACCCCAAAAAGGAAGCCGCTCCGAAGAAGCACAAGGTCCGCACCCGCTCGCTGTCCGACTACACCGGCCCCCCTCAGCTCCAAGCCTTGAGGGGTACGGACTCGGCTGAGCTGGAGCTGCAGATGTCCAAGGCCGAAGAGCCCTGCTCGGAGCCCAGCATGCTGGACACCAGGGTCTCCGTCGCCCAACTCAGAAATGTGTTTCTGGAGTCTGCTAGAGCCAGCAAGAAACCCGAACTGTAGGTGACCTTTCTCACACACTCCTGATGCTGCACTTGCACGTCCTTGGCACAGTGATTGACTTCTCGACGTGTGTTGTGACCCGCACTGAACCTCGTTAGCTTAGCTCACCAGCGTGTGCAGGGCGGACTGTAGGGGAAATGGCTTGCCAACTACCATTCTGCTTCTGCCTACTAATGAGGAGCTGGGGAGTCACTCTGGGACGCTCCGCCTCGTCTGTGCATCGTGCAGGCATGCGGGGGGGGGGGGTCTGTCACCTGTCCTCAGTTCCATAAAAACCTCTGCTTTCTTCTCTTTCCCTGCCTTCCTGTTTCCCCTCTGCTCACCCTCTGCCGTCTGATTCTAAAAGCCAAACACGGGCTGAGCAGTCACCCAGAGGAACTGGCTTGCCCACCGGTGTGGAGCAGGAGAGAGGGGCCCGGAAACCGAGACGCTATTTCTCTCCTGGTGAAAGTAGGAAAACTTCTGAGAGATTTAGAACTCAACCTATAACCTCAGCAGAACGCAAGGAATCAGATAGGTAGGCATGTGTGCACATAGTTCCGTAGTCCAGGAAAGTAGAAGAAATGATACAAGATTTTTACCACCCTAATGAATCTGACACTGCTTACATAGGATGTTGGTGATTCCATGATGCTTCTGTCCAATCTGTAAGGGATAACATTTGGCTTATTTAGATGTATTTTGAAAGAATTTAACCTTTCCACCAGGATCACAATACAGTCTTACACTGCATTCAAATGGTGAGAAATAAGAAATATTTTTCTTTAATGTTAATTTCTTTCCAGTCTTGTGAAATTTGGATTGAGTGTTCACCAGATTTTCAATGAAAATAAGTAAGGAATTTTATATTTGTTTTGTAATGACTATCTACACATATTTAAGTTTTTATATTGTATTATCACATGGGATTGCACAGACATGATGAGGTTTGTCAAAAAATTTACCAGCAGTCCTGTTTAATAATAGCTCAATCCTGGCTTCTCTCCACAAGGTGTACACCTGCCTGGGATTGTGTGTCCATACCGCTGTGTCTGTTCACAACTGTACACGGGTCTTCACAGCTAGAATAGCTACAAAGATGGTGTTCCATAGGAGGGTTCAAGTGCATCTATTTCTCCTTTTGATATGATGTTTTATTTGGGTCTCCTACACCCACCACTAATTTTTTATTATTATTTGCTAATGTCTTTCCTAGATACACTTCAAGTTCAGAAATGCCAACCATTGAGGGCAAGTATCTGTTTTCCTTTTTCTTCTTTTTCATCTCATCTAAGTTAGATTTAAGTAATAAAATTCTTGGGTTTTTGAGAGAATAAGATTGTAGAATCTGGCAGTTTCATGCTTTTCTATAAGGTTTTTTTTCTGTGAATGTAATAAAACCTAGTTGAAATTTTCTGATGAGTACACTCTTATTTTTGAGAGGAGTTAAGAGAATCGTAAAGTGAACAATATAAAAACAAGTGATTTGAATCAAATAAGCAGGTTTTTCTTGTTACTGCTGCTATTCAGCAGTAAGAAAAATTCCTTCCATAAATCTGTCCTATAAATCACTGTCCGGACACGGTTTGATTTGAGGTGCAGGAGGAATTAGTACCTCTGAGCTGAGTAAGAAGAACAGGCTCCCCTCGAGAGGGAAATATGCCCAGTTGTTAATTTAGCTCATCTATTCTCGTATGCAAGGGATTTTCAGGTCAGTCTTGGAAAATGTTCCAGAGATGCTGCTTACATTTTCTAATGAGGCTCAGTTTTTACTTATTGGCTTTTCACAGATGAAGAAAAGGTAGATGAACGAGCCAAGCTGAGTGTTGCTGCCAAGAGGCTGTTATTCAGGGTAAGGGCATGGCTGGAAATCGCAGCCCCTATGAACGCGGGCTTCTGGGGCTCTGGCCACTTGATAGCCCTCGGGGACCTCTGAGACCCTCCTCACCTGGCCCACCCGCTGTTCTCTTATCATGTTGCGCGAGTCAGCCTTCCACTGCTGGAACAAAACACCAGAGAGAGTCACCTTAGGGTTCCACACTCTCTGGATAAGCAAGCTGGGGCTGGAGGCTTCCCCCGAGGGTCTTGGGGGGGACGCCCCCAAGGGAGCGGCAGCAGATGCCCTGGCGCCCCCAGCCTGCGCGTTCCCTGCTGACCAGGACTCGGTCTCACCTGCGCCCCTCCGAGGGGCCCTGTAGGACAGAGCCATTTCCCTGCCTCGACTTGCCCCCTTGACGTTGCGAGCACTCCACAGTATCTCTACCCTTAGGAGATGGAGAAGTCGTTCGATGAGCAGAATGCCCCAAAGAGACGCTCGAGAAACGCAGCCGTGGAGCAGAGGCTGCGGCGCCTGCAGGACCGCTCCCACACGCAGCCCGTCACGGAGCAGGAGGTGGTCATCGCAGCCACGTGAGTCCCTGAGGGCCCGAAGCCCCCTCTCGCTTCAGAAAGAGGGTTTAGCTGGGAGCCACGGAGAGGCTGGGATTGCAGGATTTTCTTCCCTGCAGCCTCGCTAGGCTTTGACTTGGGATGTTACCTATTGTAACTGCTGGGAAAATGTCAAAGAATTGTATTTGCTGTTGCCCGTGCCCTTTGGATGTTTCTGTGTTTATGGTGAAAAACATACAATACAAAAACAGATGGAAGAGAATGAACCCCCAGCTTCAGCAGTTCCCAGCGCCTGGCCGGCCTCTCTCCCAGCACCTCATCTACTTCCACTTTCCGCTCGCATTATTCGCAAATCCCAGGCATTTTTCCACCTGTAAATACTGCAGAACATATCTCTAAAGGAAAAACGTTTGTTTTGTTTTTAAATAATTACAAAAAACCATTTAAAAATGAATTGCAGTTTGATGAATTTCCAAACTATAGGACAGCAATTGTAGCAAAATACTCCAGTATGCTCAGAATAATTTTCCCAGAGTACGGAAATTCATTCTAAGATAATGGCTTTCATCAAGTGAAAATTTGTATTCGTTTTTTTAAAGTGTTTTTGTGGCCATTGGCACCTGACAGGCCTCTCTGATGAGGTCCGCCCTCTGAACCTGAGTTAGGTCATTCTCCTTTGCTTTCTCGACAATTATCCCTCAGCTTCTCTTTGCTGGTGCTGTTCTTTTTCCAGTGCTGGGGATGGAACCCAAGCCTTGTACATGTCAGGCAAGTGCTGTATCACAGAGGTACATCCCCAGCCTCAATTTTTTTGTTTTTATAGATGAGTACATTCTTGTAACTTATGACTAGGAACTCTCAGCAAATTGATTTGTTTTAAAAAAATTTTTTTTGAGTGGCTGGTAGAAGAAACAGATACCTATGGAAGCAAAACAATAAACACAGGACAATTATCACCTTTGAGGCTCAGTGAATATACTCTGTCTCTTATTTCTTAAGTTGCTCTTCAAGTTATTTTGTGATTTTTGTTTTGCCCCAACATCCTTAGCAAAGAATTTTGGTAAAAGATTTAATTTAACATTGGTGAATTTAGGGCTGGGGATTTAGCTCAGTGGTTCCACCACCTGCCCCGCAAGTGGAAGGACCCAAGTTCAATCCCTAGTACCCAAAAAAAAAAAATTGGTGAATTTAAATCTATGCTGTCCTTAATGCTTCTTTTCTTCTCTCTCCTTATGGATGTTCCTTCTTTGGCAATTGCTTTTAAAGTGAACCTATCCCTGCTTCGTGTTCTGGGGCCGCCCACCCTGGAATGGTGAGACTTCCTAGGCCCACTGTAGCTAGGAGCTGTGTGCAGCCTGCCAGGTACTGGACAGAAACAGCTGCATGTAGCCCCCAGTGCAAGGTGCTGGGCAGCAGTGCTCTGAAAGCCTTGAATGCCTTTCATGTGTGTGATCTCCAAGTCCCCGGGAGTGTAGTGAGCTGTCCCTGAGACGTGTGGCATTTTGTTTTGTCATAGCGCAAGGTACTGAGCACGTGGTGTAGGTCTGCATGAGGAAACATCCAGCCCATCTGTTACGACCTGTGTTGGTACCAGGACGCACTAACTCACTTATCCGTTTGTTCTGTTTCTGTCTTTCATAATCATAGTCATTCCCAAAGAATTTTTCATTTTTTTCATCTAAAATACTAGCACTTACAGATGACTAGAAAAATGAGCATTAATTTGTAATTGAAATTCCGATAAGACTCAGGTATTTTTTAACACATTAGACACTAATACATGTTTTTTTAAAAAATCCTCCCTGTTTCTCATTTATAGAGAGAGAGTGCCATTATATTTTAGGATTGAGAAAACAATTTGTAGTGTCTGATCAGAGACAGATGCTTTGCTGTTACATTTTAAATTGTGGTTATTTTAAAATTCTGTCCTCAAACCATGTAAACATCCCCTTTGCTTTGCTGTTACATGTCCAAACACAAAGGCTAAAAGTAAGAGTCAAAGAATTAAAATGACAGTGCCTAACTTAGAAGCAGGAATCTGCCGGGGAGGCTGGTGGTTGTCCTCCCAGGGTGAGGCACTGGGCTCTAGAAAGACTGGACCCTTGATGGCCCTCCCACAGCCCTCACCAATGCCTGGACTCTCCCTGCTCTGAGGCAGCCCGTGACTCTTCAATTAAGTGGGGTGAAGGCAGAATGTACTTTCTACTAGGTTTGAAATGAGATTTGTCAGAGGCAGAAGGAATATTATCTCAGAAACCTTTGACGATTCACAGTGACTACATAAACTGGAAGCCTTCCTTCTCTTCCAGCTGGAAATTAGAGGAATTTATTATCATTACCATTATTGTTGTTATTATTATTGTTATTGTTTGCAGTCCTAGGAGCCTAGCAGGGCCTCACACCTGCTAAATCAGAGCTCTACCACTGAGCTACACCCCCAGCCTTAGTTGGAAGGATTTATAATCACCTGAAATTTTATTCACTTTGCAAGTTATTGGAAATTCAATTTAAGTACCTTTTAAAAGACTGCTAGGAACCTAATAGGGAAAAATGCTATACTGAAAGAATTTTTAGAATTATAACATTTGTATTTGGGAACTACGACTCAAAGCCCGTATTTCAGATTATGCTGTTCACAGATGACTATATTTTTAAGTTATTTACTCCTGAAACACATCTTTAGAGAACTTTAACTGTGCCCTAGTAACGCCTTACACTCCCCTTTAGCCTTATTATGACACCGATAATATGGCATCTCTTAAGGTAAAATAGGTCCAAGCCAACTTTGTTTGCTTAAATAGGAAATTTGCTTTTTAGAAGTAATTCGGAGCTAAGAATCTGCTTGCTCTAAAACTGATAACGATAGTGTCCCAAACCGTCTCTGCTCTTCAGTGTCTTGTTTAATAGCTAAGCAATTGCCTGCCTCGTCCTAATTTTCATAGGGAAAAATAAGCCCATTGCATATTTAAGTGACACTTGGAAGAAAGTTAATGGGAAAAATTCACAGTGGGTTTTGTTGCTATCTGTGTCACTGACTCTTCATTCCTTTCCTTTCAGATTGCAGGCATCTGCTCACCAAAAAGCTCTAGCCAGGGACCAGGCAAATGAGGGCAAAGATTCCGCTGAACCAGGAGAACCTGACTCCTCTACTCTGAGCTTAGCAGAGAAGTTGGCCTTGTTTAACAAGTTGTCTCAGCCTGTCTCCAAAGCTATTTCCACCCGAAACCGAATCGACATGAGACAGAGGAGAACAAATGCCCGCTACCAGACCCAGCCGGTCACGCTTGGCGAGGTGCAGCAGGTGGGTCCCGGTGTCCTCTCTGGCTCGTGTGTGTGGCACGCACTGCTCTTGGGCTAATGTTGTAAGTAAAGGGATCTCGAGGGGTAACTGGGGAATCATTTCATCCCAAGGAAGATAATTCCGCTAAGGGTGTTTCTCTTCTCTTGTTTCCATAACTTCCTTGCAAAATCATCCTGAACGAGGCCATTCTGAATAGAAAAAGTAAGGAGTACAACTTACTTTTCAGCCAGAAGGTTTCATTTGAGGTGTACTCTGAAACCCCTCCAGGATGGTTTTCTAGGAAGATAACTGCACCCAGCGCGGTACTGCAGCCTGCCAGTCTGAAACCCAGGACGCACAGAACTTCCGGCCGGTGCTTACTTTGATCTGTGTCCTCCTAGGTGCAGAGCGGGAAGCTCATCCCCTTCTCGCCCACCGTGATCTCCTCCGTGTCCTCCGCCGCGGCCCCCACGGTCGCCCCCATGTACGCAGGGGAGCTCCGGACAAAGCCGCCCGCCGATGACCGTGCAAATGCCACCGACTCTAAGCTTCCCCCTGCGGTGGAAAATGCAGGCTCTCCAGTCGGTGGTATTCTGAAGTCACAGGCCTGGCAGCCTTTGGCGGAGGGCAGTGGGAGCCGAGGGGTGTCCGGAGCGTGTGCAGAGACGGAAGGCAAGGCCGCTGTGCCAGCCGGGGACAGAGGCGTTAAGGCCCTCAGGGCCTCAGAGGAAGCAGAGCCGCCCTCAGCTTGGCGGAAGGGAAGCCTGGAGCCCGCTGCCCGCCCCGCCGCCCACCTTGGGGACGGCCCGAAGGAGCCTCCCACTGGGCAGAGCAGCCCGCAAGGAAGCCTGGGCGCCGAGGACAGCCCGCCCTCCGAAGACAAGGGGGACGTGGACAATGCACCCAAAAGGAGGTTTTCGCTCAGAGGTAAAGTTTCAGAAAACAATCGGGAGTTTCACCCCCCTGGATTTGTTGCCAGCAATTCTGATTCCTTTTCACCGGGTGAACAAGGCAGCCCAGGCTAGCAGGTCTGGGGTGCAGTGGGAAAACTGTTCTCCTCCGGGGGAGCGCTCTTCCCTGGAATCTGAGGTGTACAGCAGACGCAGTGAAAATGACTGCTCCCCTTTTACATGCTTGGAGAACAGCTTTGGTTGCCGGTGACATCAGCTCTATGACAGCTCTCAGGGCACTTTTGCTAGTTGGTGGCTGAGAAGGTGCGGCGGGGTGCACACAGGGAGCGAGGACTTGGGCAGTCTCCCATTTCTAGGCTGCTTTTTTCTTGGTGGGGAGGTTACTGGGAATTGAACCTAGGAGGCACTGAGCTCCATCCCCAGCCCTTTTGTTTGTTTTATTTTGAGACAGGCTGTTGCTAAATTACCCAGGCTCACCTCTAACTTGTGATCCTCCTGTCTCAGCCTCCCAAGTAACTGGGGTGATGGGCCTGGGCACTCTCTCTTACTCCTGTCTTGCAGAGTAGTGAGCCCGGCTGCATGGGGCTTTAATCTCCTCTCCATTTGATGCAGTGGTACTGTGTAAGTTGGGTGGGGGTTTGGGCTTGTGCGTGTAGCCCACTTGAAACATAAAGTATTGTTTTGGAGAGGTAGAAAGTCCCCTGGTGTGTAGTGATCGCTGGTGTCCTGTGCCCTGCACACAGGAGACACACTGGTGGGCACAAAGGAGTGATACAGAGGAGTCTGCTACTGCGCCCCCAGATGGGGCCCAGAGCTGCACCATCCAGGTGGGCTGCTGGAGGAGGAATGCTGAGCTCGTGCCTCCCTTTCCAGCAGCAGAGTTCGGGGAGCCCACTTCTGAGCAGACTGGTGCAGCCGCCACTGGGAAGCCTGGGACTCCAGCGGCAACCTCAGCTTCCTGGAAGCAGCAGGATTCCTCCGAACAGCTGGCAGAGAAGCACTGCAAGAGCCCATGCGCCATGTTTGCTGCCGGAGAAATCAAAGTGCCCACGGGAGAGGGAGTCCTTGACTCACCCGGCAAAACCATGTCGATTAAAGAGAGGTAATGCACACTCCTGCACACTCCTGAGGGGGGTGATTCTCCTGGGGAGGAGCTTGCAACTCGGCCTTCGAGAAAGATCCGAGTAGGGGCCAGATGTGAAAGCACAGGTCTGACTCCAGGCGCAGGTGTGCTGCGATGGCAGAACAACTGGGGAGACTTTGAGAGTGAACTGCCTGCACCTCAGCCACCGACTCACAGGGCTAAGGAGAGCCAGTTCTGATGAAGAAACAAACAGAAGCAGATTTTTGCTTGCTTCGCTTATTTGTACACCTCTTTTCTTTTGATATCAAATTCTTTGATTATCTACTTATAGGAGATGCAATCTGGGCAAACTCGTGAACCATTCTGTGATGGCATAAAATAAGTACATAGGGAATGAAGATTAATTCATATATAGAATCTGTAGCTTTGGGGTTAGATTCTGTGTTTTGTTTACTTTAGTGGAAGTGAGCTAAAGGCTTTTCTGAATCATACTTGTTTGCAACACTAGGGACTAAACCCAGGGCCTTGGGCATGCCAGGCAGGCCCTGTACCATGGAGCGGCACCCAGCCCTGGGAGTTTTCTACCAAACGACAGCTGTGAATGGTTCCACATAAGTATCAGCACTGAGCCCTCACTTCATTCAAAGCATAATGTAGGTTGGAAAGAACAGATTTCAATGGAGGGATGCGGGTGATGGGAACTAAATTATTTTGAGGATATAGTGCTCTCATTAGCCTTTAGCCACAGTTGATTTGAGCTGCAGAAGATGCAGTCGTGCTAGGAGCTCATGAAGAGCTGGCACCCAGCTGTCACTAGGAGAGCTGTTCCCACCACGTGTTCCCATGCTGGTGCCATCCTGGACCTTCCCTGGCACCTCCTCCACGTGTGGGTTCTCCTGCTGTGCCGGGCACAGGTCCCTCTTGCTTTTTTAGGACTCTTTTAAACTACCTAAGACTCTATGTCAAACCACAGTGAAAATTCCGTTTTTCAAGCCACGCTTCGGTAACATTAGTCATAAAATATTAGACAGAACAGAGCATTTTTTAAATAACAAATTAATAAGAGAGTTGAATCTTATTTACTTCCACCATTAATTATTTAAAATGCACAATAAATGAGACCTACCAGGACAAGATGGTCACAGAGAAAGAAAGAGGGAGAGAGAGGTGTCCGGACTCAGGGAAGCAGTCTGGCCTATCGAAAGTCCTCCTGAACGAAAACCTGGCTCGTATTTTGATCCCTAGGACCTAAGTATTGATAAAAGGTAAACATCATTTACATAGTTCTGATGTTTTATTTATTTGCAGACATTATTGGGATAAAATTCCAGTGGGAAATACTACTATTCTACTGCCTTCTTTCAAAGGCCTTTACGGGGACCATCTTTGGATCTGTCCTTTCCACTGGGACTTTGAACGTTACACGACAAGGCTCCGTCTGCCCTCTGAGCCATACTTCTCTGTGTGCTTGTCCATCTTAATAAACTTTAGTTGACTTTTATCTTTCCCAAAGCAATTTTAACTCTACTATAAAATTCTCATTTTTGAAACTTTACAACTTCTTAACCTTGGTTAGGTGGACATCTGAGAAGCTCACGGATGAGTGTAAGGCTTCCTTGAGCTGCCCAGAAGTGCATCTGAAGTTGAGTTGAGTGTGTGCAGCAGATTCCTGGTGGTCGGTGGGGCCCTAAATAATCACTGTCTCAGAGTGCCCTGACCCAGTCTGTTCCGAATCTCCAACATTAGGGATGCTTGCTAAATAGTCAGCTGCTGAGCTTACTTTGCTTGCCTGCCTACCTCCCCTTTCTTTCTTTCCTTTTCTTCCTCCATCCCTCTGTCCCTCCCTCTATCTTTCTCTGTGGTGGTGCTGGGAATGGGACCCAGGGTGGTGGGCATGCAGGTGAGCACTCTACCAATGAACCACACCTCCAGCCCTAATTGTTAAAATCTCCCTTTGAAAAAGGATGCAGAGCACTTTACTTAGCAGTTGTACATTGTTATAGTTTATATAACATAATTAATATATGTTATACACAAGTTATGCTAACACAACTATATCGCCAGAGATCTTTCTCCCTTTCTTTAATAATACTTTTGTTTGTACCTTGTTGAAAATGACAAAACTACATAACTTTACAGTCCATCCACAACAGCTTTTACCTAAGCGAGGCTCTAATCGCTTCTCATCGTGAATTTGGAAGAATGAAGTTTGGCTTATTTAAAATATTGTTCATACATTTATTTGGGCTTTGCCTTTGTTTCCTGGGGTAACATAAAATTAGAGGACATTTCAACCTCGTGCTGCTTCCTTTACCTGAAGAAGGACTTAGATCCAGCAGCCTCCAGGACCTGCGGTGAATAGAACTGGTCCCCATCTGCCCTATGCACATGGCTACTGCGTACCACATTCATATTGGTGTTTTAGCAGCTAACGCTGTTCAGACAACATGATAAGGGGACAAAATTCTAGCTAGATATCAGTATTAGAAGGTTTTCACCTTTCTTCCGTATTAACTTTCTCAATTCATGTATTCTTCTTGCTGTGTAGAATCAGGGCTCGTGCAATCCTCCTGCTTCAGCCTCCCCAAGTAACTGGAAATACAGCTGCTTGTCACCACACCCAGGTCGATTCCCATACTCTTCACTTAGCTTCTTCCAAGTACGTTTTCACTTTAAAATTGAGATCCTAAGAAATGGAGTGTGGGATTCACAGATTTCCTTTGTCATGTCGTCTAAATAGCTGTACCCTAAGGCATGTGGTTCCGTCTTCCTGAACCTCATGGTCTCTGCCTTCTCCTGTCGGGAATGTGACTGTCAAGTTTTCTACACCGACTTCCACCAAGTGTCCTTTGCTCCTGTATGGCCCTGAGCGTTTGGCAGGCAGTGTCTCATCTAGTGCTCCTGCAGCAGTGTCACCTCCTCATTTGTAGATAAAAAGTGTGAGAACTACGAAATGATGGGAGTCCTCCATGCAAGTCTCTTTTAGAACATATGTTTGATGCTCATAAAAACACGTCTAAAAGTTCCTTTCATATTTCCTGGCATCTTAAATAACAAATTTGAACCCCAACTAGCACAAAACACAGGGTGCAATTTCCTTTGACCACAGGATCGATGACAACCACTATTTTATAACTGTCTAAATGATTTGATCCAAATTGGCCCTGTTTGGGAACTTCTTTGAAATGCACTGTTAATGACATAACTCTTCTGTTATTTAGGGACAAAACCTTCAGTGCCGCATCAAAGGACACCGGGCCCTTAGAAAGCTGATGTCTGTTTGCTGAAGCATCTGCTTTTGTGCTGGGGAGAAGCTGACGGAGAAGGGGAGAAAGACCCCCCTTTCTCTCAGGGACCTGGGAGGCGAGGAAGGCCTAGCGGAGCTCCCCACGATGGTGACGGGTCTGCCCCACGCCTCCCACCAGCCTACCAGGGCCACTCGGGCCCCCTATGTCCGGCCATGAGCCTCCTTCACCCTCTGCACCCCAACCAGCCAGAGGCCACGTCCCTGACTCCCCAGCACACCCAGGTTCTGACATCGGAGCCAGGAGAGCGCAGCCACTGCAGCCCCCCAGGCTCCCGAGAAAGGAGTAGGACCCAAGGCTGTTCCCCTTGCCCCTCCCTCTCTCGTCTCTGATGTGTCCTTGTCTTCGTGCTTTCTATTGCTGTAACAGAATACTTGAGTCTGGCTAATTAGAAGGGGAAGAAGTTTATTTTGACTCTCAAGCCTAGAGGGTAGGACTCCAGGATCCAGCGGCCACCTAGGCCTTGGGCTGCTTCACAGCACAGTGGAAGTCGGAAGAGCCACAGGCATTTGTGGACACTGAAAAACCTGAAGGGGGCTTCGCTCCTGGGATAACCAGTCCAGTCCGGAGAGAGCAGGACCTCATGCCCAGGGACAACCATTGGCCCTGCTAGGGTCTGCGCACCTCCCGAGAGCCCTGCCCACGGCTGCCATCCCAGAGGGCAGTCCGATCCGCATTCCTGTCTCAAGACGCCCTGTGTGCGAACCAGAGCAGTCTCCATGGGAAAGACAGGGGGGCTGAGCTCAGTGGTGGGGCCAGGCTCAGCATTGTGAGGGCCCGGTTTTCAGGTCCCCGGAACATGGAAAGGGCCTGTGATCTCCTCCTCCAGCCTGCACCCCGGCCAAGACCAAGATCCAAGCATTTGTCCGGGCTGCTCAGCTCTATCAAGTCTGTGGGGTTGCCTACATTTCTCAAAAATGAGGGAACATTTCTAAAGAGAGAGAGAAAAACACCTCATTTGATATTAGGGACACGTGTTTGCCTGTCCCATATTTGACCCAGGCCTGACTGCTCTGAGCTTGAAAGACTCATTCCAACCAGGGCTCTCAGGCCAGAATTCCCTGGTGGAAAAGTGTGGGCTGTGGCGAGGCGTACACATTTCCCTGGCAACCTGGCAAACACGCCCACAGGCCGCAGGCCGGGCCTGGGGTTAACAGGCTAATCGGTGCACTCACTGGGTCCCCAGCTCGGACGAAGCACATGCCCTGCTCACCACATCCCAGCCATGCACACAGCACTTGCCTTGGCAGAGCTTTGGGCGCTGGCAGGTGTTTGAATTGCACAGGCAGGAGTGCATGTTGCACAGAGGCCCAGGCACGTAGCCCTCTCCCGTGGACAGCCGTCTGTGGTAGAGCAGGGCTGTGAGATCGCAAGAGGAGAGGACACTTTGGGAAAGACTTCCCATCCCCCTTAGCTTATGAAACACCGAGCAGGAAATCTAAAGGGGCTGGAGTAGCACACCTAGGCTGCAGTGCATGCTGTTTTGAAGTTAGTCATCATTTGTCCTCTGCAGGCCAGGGCTGGGTCCAATGCCACGTGGGCTCGGTTGAAGCACAGTTCCTCCCATATTATTCTGGTTACTCTGTAGACTTTGGAAGTCCCTAACGATGACCCTGCCAGTACTTCTAGAAGCAAAATGTCAGGGTTTTGGGAAGGAGGAATTCTTTGAAGGCCATCCAGGGAGGGAGCGGGGAGAACATTAGGAGAGAGCCAGAGTACTGTGTGAAGACGGAAAGACCAAGGCACAGATGTGTCTGTGGCTGACAGAGCAGTGGAGGGAGACAGCAGGGCCTTGCTCAGCTCTGACAGCAAGAGCTGTCTGTGGGTAAGCACCACCTGTCAGAGCGGAGAAGCAGGGTCGTTTCTCAGACGTTACTGTGCTGATCCAGAGTGGAAGATGCACAACAACGTGATTCCAGACTCCATCTTTTCTTTTAATGAATCAGTTATGGATGCTTCAGAGCAGCCACTGGAGAGGACGCAGGACTATTCAAGTGGTATCATCATTGCTTCCAACATCTGGGAGCTTCATTCCTCCAGACTGCAGCTCATTCTTTTTAATAAACTCATCTCACAGGATGAACTTGATTTTTTTCAATTCCCTTAAATCGTTTGGGATCCAATCTGATTAATGAGGTGGAAGGTCAAGATGAATAACTACTTGTGTGAGTCAAAGGTAAAGAAAGGGACAGACGCTGGTTCTGAGGCCGGTTAGTGAGGAGACCATCAGCGCATGAAAGCTTCCTGCACAGACCGCGGGGTGGAGGCCTCTCCACCGGGGTGTGAACGTGAGGGCATGCCCCCTCTTGAAAGTCTCACTTAATGATGCTTTGAGACCTTTGAAAGCTAATGCAGAAGGCAAGTGCTAATTACTTCTTTTAATGATTTGATTGTGTCAGATTCTTTTTTCTTATTAGAGCAAAACTAACTCATTCAAAATAATTGGAAAAGAGACAAATATTAGGCATTTTCCAGTACACAATGCAGATTAAAATACTTAAAGGACTTCAGATATTGTGTTCCAAATACATGAACCAGTCCATGGGGCACAGAGAGTGTTCCAAACATTAAATTTGTGACATTTAAAACTCCACAGAGCCTCGATGTGGGCTCTGCCTTACACAGATAAGGCAGCATCCTCCATTTTGTAGAACGGGCATGTGGGCTCCTGCCTGCTACACACAGCAGAAAGAAAGATGAGAAGGGAAGAGGAGGAGGAGACTGAAGAAGGGGGGTAGAACTGAGGGTCCCCACTCCTGCTCCTTTGGGGAGTTCTTTTCTTCATGTCTCACTTCTGTTATGTGACCAGTGCACACCAGGGATCGAACCTAAGGCCTCAGGAATGTCCAGTCCACACTCTACCCCTGAACTGCATCCCCAGCCTGAGTTCACATTTAAGTAACACAAAATTTGTTTTCTTATTTGTTAACAAGCTTTTGTCACAGAGTATGTGCCATCCTATTTCCATTCAAATATTTAATGCAATCAGGAAATTAGCAGAAGGGCCTCTGGAGACCTGGCAGTCCAGTGCCCGACAGGACAAATCGGGAAGACAGAGCCAGGGGACCTGAGTGGAGATAATTTCCTAGTTATTGAGATGGTTTGAACATCGGCTCCAGTAAAAGTAGCTCCACTGCTTTTTTGCCTTTTGTCTCTGCCCTGTTTGTCCACCTTAAATGCCCAGGACTTATTCGTTCATTGTAACACAGTTAGCTAAAACAGCATCATGTTAGTGAAAATAACTTCTCAAGATAGCAGTGTCTAGGCAGCTTTAGATCAAGTCACACCAGGGTTGAACTAAAGTAGGTTAGATACAAATCTTAGTTAATTAGATTCTTTCCCTTGGGGAGAACTGAAGTGATAATTTTTTTAAATGGGTTTGTAGAAAATCATTTTTGTATTAAGATGCATTGGAAGGACCAAGTTCATTTGGAAGAAAAGAACAAGGCTTAGCATAGGAGGAGAAACATTATAAACATTATAATTTTCTTTAATTGAAATGTATATGAGTGTCTTTTCATTGCTTTATATGTTTATGTTTTGAAACCCATTGGTGTGATATTTTCTACAAAGAACGACACTTTCATAATCTAAGGTCATTCCAAGAAATGATCAGAAGGGGTCACTAGGAGACACTTTTCACTGGTATTGGCAACTTTCATCTCTTGCCCTGAGGGAAAAGCAGAGCCATTTTTTTTTTTGGTACCAGGGATTGAACTTGGGTCCTTGTGCTTGCGAGGCAGGCAGTGGCACCACCGAGCTAAATCCCCGGGCCAATTTCTAGGTTTTTTCGCCCTGGAGCTATTTCTTTACTGGAGGGGTGGTGCATCTTTTCCTGGCATTCAGAGTTCAACTTCGATTTTCACTCCCCTGCAGAGACCTTCAGGATCCTCTTAGAAAGCGACGTTTCTAGGTTGGAAGAGTGCAGTGCTGACTTCTCTTTGACTGGCATGTTTTCCTTCTAGACTAGCACTGTTGAAGAAGAGCGGTGAGGAAGACTGGAAGAACAGACTTAACCGAAAGCAGGACTACAGCAAAGCATCTGGCACTAGCAGCCTGCATATCCAAGAAGTGGAGCAATCACTTAAAAAGAAGGTAATGCTTTCTTTCTGTGTTAGGAAAAAGTATTCTAACTAACCTCACATTTGAACGTGTGCCCTGGAGACTGGCGTATGGCTCACTAATCCCTGTCTTGGAGCATTTGTGTTTTCTTGCCTTGAGGCTGAACACCTCCTCTGTCTCAAAGTTGCTTAAATCAGTCAAAAGGTCAAGTCTTAGGATATTACGGAATTGATCACAGCATCAGGCATAAGGCCTCAGTGAGGAGGGGCTTAAAAGTTTTAAATTGTGCACACAGTCAAAAACTTTCTTAAGTGAAGTCTGGCTTTAGAATGTGGATCAAATGAAAAACTTTAATTCCCTACTAACAAGCGTAAGTTATATTTAATAAATGGACTTGAATTTCCTCTGCAGAGATTTGAGACTTAAGCATAAAGCACAAGGACATCAGTGTGGTCTGTGAGTGCTTTCTTCCTGCGCAGGCTGCTCGGTGATGAGGAGCATGCCTTTTATGGATGTACAGCAACATATGTTACAAGTTTAAATAAAATCATGTTAGACATGGTGCTCAGTGCTCACAAGCATTTTGAGTGCAAGGGCACTGATGAGTTGTGAAATTACAAATGTAATGACGACCAGCCTTTGATCAGCTTTGCACACTTTCAAAACCGGTATGACATCCATGCTGGCTGGCCCTCCAACTCCAAACGCACTTCAAGGCTGGAGGCAAAGGGACAGCGTATAAGCAACTGGTTGGTCACTTGGACCTCTTGTAGTTCTAAAATAAAGGATCTGTGATGATCCACACTTGCAGTCCCAGCTACGCGGGAGGCTAAGGTAGGAGGGTCACCTGAGCCTAGGATTCAGAACCAGCCAGGGCAACAGCGGAAGGCCCCATCTCAAAACTGAAATAAAACAAGGATCTGTGAAAGAGAGAAATGATGAGTGTGACTTTTGCACAGTAAGGAACTTACCTAAAATGAGAGTCCACATACTGTGGGTCAGGAGTGCTGGCTTATTTAGGGTGGTACTTCTATGTCAACATAGGGGACGACACAACAGCAATTTGAATTCTCTGTTCTAGTGTTCAAGATAATAATAACTAAAGACATTTAATCTCAGCCATTGATAAAGCTCTCAGCTATAACTAGAACATTAAAATGTGTACATCTGATACATAGGTCTCAAGGTGAAAGAAAGCTAGGTCCATCCAATACAGTAATGTATCCCCAGCCCACATCTTTTATTTCAGTGAATCTTGGAGCTAGAGATGGCACTCAGTGGTAGAACCCTGACCTAGCATGCATAAGGCCCAGGGTTCGATCCCCAGCACTGCAAAAAGAAAATCTTGAAACAACTTTAACACAGACTTCATGAGCAAAGCTGTCAACGAACCTGTGATGGCACGGAGCAGTGGCCAGTATCTTACTGGTTTCCAGGCCTTCAGGAGCTGAAGGTCTCCCATAGCCAGGTGAAAATTAAAATGACGCTACAAGGCACAAAACAAGACAGATTCCCCACGCATGGTGCTGCCCACTTGAGAGACCGAGAGGTCTCCAAACTTCAGAGGCCATGGGCAGGGATGAGTCTGAACCGCTGCCCACATGGCAAAGGTTTGGAGAGGCCTGGAGGTGTCAAGTCCCCTGCAGTTGTCCTTGGGGTAGGAACCCAGTGATAGTGACTGGGGCTTGAGTGTGCACTGCTGTCACGGGACTCCTAGGTGCTACTGAAGCTGCAGCCACGTGAACTCATTATCCCTGCCCTCCTCCATGGCTTGGCCCACTTTGGCATGGGACAGTAAGCTCCTTGAAGTTATAATAAGCCAACCTAGGCTGGGATCTTCACTACTGACCTTGGGAAACCTCAAGTTCAGTTGATGTCTCGTGGTTTTCAGCTGGCCAGTGACAGCCCCTGGGTCCGCTACTTCCCAGGGGCTGGCAGTGTATTTCAAAGACCCCTGCGCTGTGCTCAGATGTGGTAGACCAGGTGTCCGACATGAAGAATGGCCCTGTGGGATCGCTGCCCTGGAGAAGGAATGACACTGGATGTGTGCAGGAGGCTGGGGCTTGTTCCTGGGTCCTTCTAAACTTGCCCGGGCAGAGCTGCTCAGAGGGCAGGACTGGAACCTTCCATTCTTCCCATTACAGGGGTAGAAAGGAGCTGGATTCCTGGTCAGGTCCTCACTTCCAAATCTGTGAATTCACCAAACAGCAGATATCCACGGTTTCTGCACGTTCTACAGCCCGTCCTCCTGCTCGGTGTGCAGGGGGCCCTGGCCTGAGTTGTAGCTGTGGGAACACAGGAGAGGTGGGCCGGGCTGTGGCCTGGAAGTCAGTGCCATGGCCCCTGAGAAACCCTCAAAGCATGTGGGTCCGCCCTGGCCAGTAAAAGTGTAATAGGAGCCTCCCAGGCATCTTAAATGTTCCGAGAGCCACATTTAGAAAAAGAATAGGGAAGGACTGAGAATCTGAGGCTATTCTGTTTCTGTCAAAAGGGTTGTCCCATAGGGAAAGGCCTCGAGGTGCATCTCCCTTGGAGTCCTATTTGGTAGAATGGCCTTGTTTCAGACCATAAATAGTTTTTTGAGACCTGAGAGTTTTCCTTTGGGGTCTTTCAGTTAGGTCTCAGGGAGTATGGAACTCGGAAGCAGTTCCTTGCTTTCCAGTTCCCTCCTTCCAGCTGTCAGATTGATGATCCTACCTCATTCAGGTCCTTTCTTTTCCTCCCTCAGCTGCCACCCTTCTTGCCTTTCTGCTAGGTTTAGTCCGGCCAGCGCTAACCCCACTTAAATGCGTTTGCTTCCTGTAGTGTACCCAGTTAGTTCCGAAGGCAGCCAAGCCATGCGGTTTGTAGATTTGACCTGGTCCACGCCATGTGTGATGCGTGCTCTTAAGCATGATATGTGTGCCGTTTTCTCCAGTGTTAACTCATCCCATTAGAAAGGGAAAAAAGAAGTGAGACAAAATCTTGAAGAAGTTTGGCCAGAGCCTCTTTGTTACAACCAAATTGCAGGTTTTGTTTTCACCAAAAAAATTCATTTTAAATTCTAACCCAGTTCAGCCTGTTTGACATTACAGCGTCCATGGGGACCCTCATGGCCTCCCATAAGACAGATATCCAGCGGCGGGGTGTAGGCCAGTGGTAGACTCTACCACTCGTGAGGCCCAGCCCTATCTCAGCACTGTAGGGGGAAGTTGATCCGTGCTTAAGCAGGGGAGGGTAGTGCAAGCCTGTAATCTCAGCTACTCAGGAGACTGATGCAGGATGATCTCAAATTTGAGACCAACCTGGGCAGGTTAGCAAGAACCTGACTCAAAATAAAAAGGCCCAGGGCTGTAGCTCAGTGGTAGAATGCTTGCTAGGATCCGTGAGGTCCTGGATTCAATCCCTAGTAGCTAAAAAGAAGAAGAAGAAGATAATCATCCGGTGATCCAGTGCGTCTGACATTTCCTGGGACATTAAAAATCCTGCACTTGTTTTGGTTTTATTCTCAGTGCTGAGGACTGAACCCAGGGCCCTTGCAATGAGCCACATCCTCAGCCCTTTTAATTGTTCTGAATATTTTGAGAAAAGTTCTCGCTAAGTCACAAAGTTGTCCAGGCTGGGCTCAAATTTACAACGCCCCTGCCTCAGCCTCCAAAAGTGCTGGGATTATAGGAATGGGTTCCCCCACCCAGCTTGTTTCTGAATCCCAGACCGGGACTGCATGTCCTGGCCTGCTTCAGTCCTGATGCTGTCCGTGAGTGCAGCTAAGATCTATGACATCTCCCCACAAGCTCCTGCAAATTCGAGGAAGGCAAATGTCTCTCATCCCCTTCTGTCACTGAAATCTCAAGTCCTAATTGAGGGGAATGAAGCTCCCAGAGCGAGGCTGGGAGGGAGCACAAGGCTGATGTGATGGCCTCCGAGGGAAGGTCATCGTCCCAGCTCAGGGAATGAGTTTCCTTGGGGCACCTGCCCCGTGGGATTGTGAGCACCGCACTGTGAGCACTGCATGCTTCTGGCTGAGCCAGGCACAAGCACTTGGAAATGATGGGTCCCTAACCAGACTCCTCTCCAACCTCTGCCATGTCTCCATTTTTTCTAACCCGTAGGAAGGAGGAGGAGTCACAGAGGACAATGCCATATCTAATCTGCGCTGGGTAAGCCGGACTCACAGGTGCCCTTCTATAACTGGGTCCCCCGGTGAGTTCAAAGCCACAAGAGCCCAGAAGAGAAAGGGTGAAGAAAGCTTTATTACTCACAGCAAGGTGGACACTGGAGAGAATCCTCAAAGTGGGGCCTCCCAGAACAAGAAAAGCAAGGGGCTTTGGTGGTGGAAACTCGTTCATGTTGGTGTAGGAAAGACTCCTCGCCCTGCGTAGAGCCAGGCACTGCCGGGCATGCTCAGTCAGAGGTCACATAGCCCCTGTTCAAGAATCTGGGAGACAGGACTGCCCCAGGCAGAGAACTGACTACTATAGTGGGGAAAATTTAAATTGCCCAAAAAGAAAGTCAGAGTGAGTCAGCGATTTTGGCTTGTTTCCTGTAAATTTCTCTGAAGGGCTTTTTCTGGAAGAAAAATAAAACTTTGAAGGCCATTTAAAGGGGCAACAGCTTGTCCTGCTTTTCCCCCAACGAGCAAAGATGATTGTCCCCAGAAGTACCTGCCTGACAACTAACTCTGCTCTCTCCTCGCTGGTCCTAACTCTGATCGAAGGCACTCCTTTGGTGCCCTCCTGGCTGGTTTTCATATCCCAGGCAGCATACAGCCTCCATCCAATCTGCACGACGCATTCCCTGACCTTAATTATTTTTAATCATGTCATGAAAATACCTTAAAGACAGTGAGGTTTTATGTTCATGTTAAAACCGTCAGTTGCAGCCTTGGTTCCCTCTCTGTACCTCTCTTACATAAACTGCAGTAATCTTCTCATTATCTCATTCAGTTACTGGGCAGAAATGACGCAGCTGCACATACTGCACTGTGTGGACTGATTTTCACAGTGTTAGCATCAAGGCCGGGCCCTCCTGAAAAGCAAACTGAAATTGCAATGAGAGCAATAACTTTCTGTTAGAAAAGTCATTGTTTTTGTCTCTCCCCCACCAACCTCGCCTGCCCTGCCCCACTCTAATAAATCTTCTTTTTACCTCTAATCCTCTTGCTTTGCTCTATAGGAACCTGTATATGCTTCTCCTTATTCTCCTGCTATACCTACTGCCCATACTTGCCTGTCTTTTGTATCTGGTAATCAGGTGAGGAAAAGCCTACACATGTTAAGCCTCATTGCAATTTCTGAGCAGTAGGGAAGGAGTTTTGGGTTTCATTTGGGAAAGTAACTCTGCATTCTGTGTGTGTGTGTGTGTGTGTAAGAGTCTGTGTCTGTGGTATTGTATTATGTGTGTGTGTGATTGTGTGTCTGAGTTTGTGAGTCTAGAATAGTGTGTATGGGTTTAAGCAGTTCATATGTTTGGGGTCAGTCAACAAACGCTACACTTGGCTTGGACTTTTAGGGAGACCCAATGGTATGAATTCACCTCACAGCCATGGAACTGGTTTCAGGGGAAAGCGTCCCCTTTCAGTCTCCAAGCTTTAAATTCTGTCAGGAGCCCACCGAGTGCTCCAGAGTGTTCACTGCCCAGCTCAGTGAGGGTGTGTCTTGCTTGGCTTCACAGAGTACATGGACATGGTAGAGGAGTTTGGGGTGTGGAAGGGACAGGAAGGAAGACAAGGTGAGGAAGTGGCCATCTGGTGTGATCAGGTGACAACTGATCAATGAGAAGCCTCAGACCCCTGCCCCTCCCAGCTACCCACTCTACCTCGTCTGGACCCCACCCGAACCTGGCCTGGGCCGATTGATATGTGATCATTTTTAAAGCTAAAAATGGTAACAGTTGTTTTCTGTTCCCCTTGAAATGTTCCTGGTGTCACAATAGGTGTGAAAAGTAGCCACATCCACTTTTCATCACTCCCATGGTCCTTGTCTCCATGTTAGTCGGATTTCTGTCCCTGAGCAGAAGAACCTGAGAAAATCAGCTCCTAAGGAGGCAGGGCTTAGTTTGGCTCACTGTTCAGAGGGCACAGTCGGTGGTCAGCTGGCTCCATCACTTTGGGCCACGGTGAGGCAGAACATTGTGGTGAGTGTGTATGGCAGGCAAACTTCCTCACCTCATGTTCGGCAGGAAGCAGAAACAGAAAGGAAGGGGCAGGATCCCTATGCCCCCCAAGGCCATGCCCCCAGTGACCCAGCTTCCTCCCACTAGGCCCCGCCTCCCAAAGGTTCCACTGCCTCCCAGTAACACCACAGGTCACTGACCAGGTTGTACGCACGTGGGCCTCTGGGAGACACTTCAGTCTCCTGTGGGACTAGCCTCAGCTGCTTCCCTCAGGCCTCAGTCTCCACATCAGAACTGAGGCTTTGTACCTCTCGGGCCGCACCCGACTAGCAACAGCCTGATGGCACTGCTCCTTCAGGACCAACAATGGAGGAGGAGCAAGCTGCTCAGGTGTGGCCTGTGAGGCTGACAGGAGAGAGGGGTCTGGTGGGTCTTCACCGGGCCTCGTCACGGACAGGAACTCCCCACTTCTCCATGAGGTGGCTGCTTTGCCCTTGTTCTCACTGGCTCCTTTCCCTGGAGTTAGAAATGCACACTGTGAGAGCCCAGCTGTCCAGCCCATGTTCACCCAAGAAAGGAGCTAAAATCTGGAGAAAACTGGCACTTTCATCTCTCATAAATGAATGAGTACTAAGACTTTAAAAGGAACGCTGTATTTCTGAAGTCTTGAAGTACATGTTTGTATGTATATATATAGAATACGTATAAATTCTATATATCATATATACATAAAGAGAGAGACAGACAAAGAGAGAACTAGCTTTAGTGCAGTTTTGGGTTCAGGCTCACAACTAAATTGAACAGGGTTTCTGTACACCCTGGCCTTTCTACACACAGCCTTCTCTATACCGATGTCTCACACAACAGTGACGTATGTGTTAGTTGATAAGCCTAGTGGCACATCACCTAAAGTCCATAATTTACATGAGGGTTTATTTTGGTGTACATTCTCTTGGTTTTGATAAATATAATGACGTGTCTGCCGTGGCAGTATCATACGGAATCGTTCCACTGCCTTCAGGTGTCTGTGCTTCAGCTGTTCGTCTCTCTCTGACTCTAATGTTCGTCAGCCGCCATCTTTTTACCATGGTGTTGCCTCTTCTGGAATGTCATAGAGTTGGAATGACAGTGGGTAAATTTTGCAGGCTGCCTTCTTTTACTTCAAAATATGCATTTTGGATGCCTCTGTCTTTTCATGCCCTGATAGTTCATTTATTTTTAGTTCTGGATGTTGTTCAGCTGTTTGGGTTTACCAACATTTACTTGGCTCCTCACCCACCAAAGAGCACTCTGGCTGCATCCATATTTTGGCAATTATGGAGAAAGCTACTATAAACACCCATCTGCAGGTCTTTGCTCAGATGTACATTTTCAACTCATCTTGAACATTAAAGGGTGTGATTGTAGTATCATGTGGTACGAATATACTTCGTATTTTAAGAAACCTCTGAACTCTCTTCCAGAGTGGCTCTATCATTTTGCATTCTCATCAGCACTGAATGTTCTTGCTCCATGTCTTTGCTAGGTTTTGGTTTTGTCAGTGTTGAGGATTTTCATCATTCTAATAAGTGCATATCCGCATCTCATTGTTTTAATTTGTAAATCCCTGACGACATGATGGTGAATGTATTTGCTTATGCTTAGCTTGTGTCTGTATTCATTGGGGAAATATCTGTTCAGATCCTTTACCTACTAATCTGGTTTTTTGTTTTCTTATTGCTGAATTTTAAAATTCCTTGGTATATTTTTGGATAATAGTCCTTTATTAGCTATGTTTTAAAAAATCTTTTCTCCCATCCTGTGGTTTGTCTTACTCCTTTGACAGTATCTTCCACAGAGATAAAATTTTTAATTTCATGGAAATCCATCTTATCAGTTTTATTTCATGGACTATGCCTTTGATATTTCATCTAAAAAGTGATCAGTAAACCCAAGGTCACCTAGACTCACACTTTTAATAGTTTCTAGGAGGTTTATAGCTTTAGCTTTGCATTTTACATTCAGGTCTGTGATCCACTTTGAGTTAATAAGATCATTCTGCAGATTTGGGGTGGGGCTGGGTGTCCAGATATTCCAGGATTATCTTTTCTCTATCGAACTGCACTTTCTCCTTTCTCGGTCTTTTATACTGTTCCATTGATCTAGTCATCTGTTCTTTCACCACATATTACACAGGTTTAATTCCTATAGTCCTATAATAATTCTTAAAGGTCAGTACTGTAAGCCGTCCAACATTGTTCATCTTCAATTTCCTGTTGGCTATTTTGAGTCTTTTTCCTCTCCATATAAACTCTATAGCACTGGACTTTTGATAGGGGTTGTATTGAATTTATAGATCAAGTTGGGAAGAACTGACATCTTGACAAAGCAGAGTTTTCCTATTTATGAACATGGGCTGTCCAGGGGTCAAACTCAGGACCTAGCACTTGCAAGGCAGGTGCGGTGCTGCTGAGCTAAATCCCCAGCCCTAAACATGGACTGTCTTTCCATGTATTTTTAAGTTTAAAGAAAAATAACATTTACCAAAAGTAGTTTCTATTTTATTACTTAAAATGTTAATTTTTAAATTCTATACATTTACTTCTTAGCAATTTTTCAAGATAAACAGAAAGGTTTTTTATGCTGGTTAGGTGGTGATAGATCCATACTATCCTCCAAGACCAGGTCACTCCTTTGCTTTTCTCCAGCAGTTTTAGTGCCTTAATGTTAAGTGAGAGAAGAAAATACAGGGTTAGCAGGTCTCTGTGTCGGGCTTCAGTATTCATCCTGTCCTTCCTCATAGGCAGCGAGTCTGCACTGAATGAGGCTTTGCTTTCTTGCCACCCTTTTAAGAGCTGGTAGACCGATGGATCCGTGGCTACTCTGAGGCCTGAGCTGGGCCTGTGAGGTTTGCTCCATCTTGTTTGGGCCACTTGAGACTTTGTGCAGTGATGGTGGACTGAAATCTCTCTCAAGGAGAAGGCAAAGCTAAATTTCTTTAACAGTGACCAGAATTTTGTCACTTGGCCTTATTTCTGTTGCTTATTTCTGGGACCATTCTGCTATAGCTGAGTTTAACTGGATGTAAGATAAAAAGCTTAAAAGTCAAATCTCATTTCCTTTCTCTGAAGCTGTACAACTGTGGAAGAGTTTTACCCTTAGGCTTGCCTTAATCCTAACAATTCAGGTTAGTCTCACTCTCTCATTGGGTCACATGCCTGTGTACAAAATATGGAATGAGAGTTGCCGTGATTTCTAAGTAGGTGGAGAGATAAACAAGCCTAGCAGCAATTATGTGGTGACTGGAAAACAATTATGTAGTTGATCCTTGGATGGTCTCAGTGTGTGGCTATTACTAAGTGGCTATTTCTTTCTTCCCAGGTGTTTCTCTGCCTTCTGTGCACACACACACACACACACACACACAGACACACACTCACCCTACACTCTCCATCTCTTCCCACCAGTTATTAGGATCTATGTTTGACAGGATGAATTACAGATGGGATATCCTGCCTCAGCTCTCTCTTACTACCCCACATAATCGTAAATATCTATGGGTGAACCCTGGGAATTGACCTAGTACAGTACTTGCTACTATACCTGTTATGTTTCGCTCTAAATACAAGGAAAGAAAAATTCAGAAAAATAAGACAATAGTGAAATGAACAGAGATCCACCTAATCCTCATATTTTGAGCTGTAAAATTTAATAGTCACTTGTGATAAATTGTTCTATGAATATACAAACCATGTATTCCTTACCTCCTTGTAGAGCCATGTAAAGCTAGATGAAAGGAGTTACTCACTAAGTTGCCAAGTTAAGGAGAAACTTCTAAGCAAATGAAACTTTCATGTTTAATATTATCTTTAAGAGGGGAGTAAAAAATATTTCTTCCTGACCCAGATCTTTCAGAAGAATGGAAGCTTTACATTCTGCGGCGGTCATGTCACCCTGGGTCATGTCCCTTGTGTGCATGCAGGAGTCCAGGGGTATCCGCAGGCTTGGGGAGGTGTTGCTGCCTCAGGTGTCTTGTTTCTGGGTGTTAGAACTTACCGCAGGACTAATGATGACTGGGCCTTGGGAAGAGCCAAATTTCTTGGCACTTTACATGTTTTATTTCAGTATTTTAAGCCAAGTATTATATTGGTTTGATTTACCTTCACTTCTGAAACCGTATTTTCATAGAAAACTTCATCTTGCTTAAATGTCATGAGGGCTTCCTGGCAAGTCAGCCTTACAGTTTATTCCATATGGATGCGTAATTCAGAGTATTCCTTGGAATTAGAGCCTTCTTGTCAATCCTGAGCAGGAAAGTTTAGAACAAAGTTTTTGGGTTTTTAAAAGTTTTGGATAGCTTTTCATTTTGGTGAATTTAAAACTTTCTATACTAGGTAAGGCACTCTCCTATAAGCTTTCCAGATTCACCAGCTGTGAGCATTAGTTTCTGCTCCCCATTCCTCTCCCCTGCCTAATCTCACCCCTTCGCCCCGTACCTCTCTCATCTCGTGTGCGTGTGTGTGTGTGTGTGTGTGTGTGTGTGTAAATTTATCTAACCCTAAACCATGTACAAGTAGTTTGGAGACATGATCCTTTCAATACCTCCGTGTGTGTTTTCTAAAGTAAAAAATATTTCACCCCGTAATAACCTCAGTACACTAATACAGTGATCAACATCAGGAAGGTAATAGTGATACAGTGTTTGGGCCGGGGATTTAGCTCAGTGGTTCCGCCGCCTGCCCCGCAAGCGCAAGGACCTGAGTTCAATCCCTGGTACGAAAAGAAAAAAAGTGATACAGTGTTTATTCCACATCCATGCTCTTATCGTGTCAATTTACACCCAACTGGGTCCTTTTTAGCCCTACCACATTTAGGATCTAAGGCGGATCTTGTGTTGCATTGTCTTATTTCTTCAGGGAAAGGTTTCTAAAATCTCAGAATCACTTGTGGCTACTGTCACTTCTGGCCTGTGAAAGAATCCTGTAAAAGGAAGCTCGTAGCTCAGACACTGGGGGGCACGTGTGCGTGTCTGAAACCCGCCTCTGTGAGTGCTCACCTGGTGATGCTCCGGGAAGGAGACAGACAGGGGCCGCTTTCTCCCTTGGCCTCCATCATCTGAGCCGAGGAGAAAATGAGCCGTGCCAGCCTGCGGCCTCTTCCTGTCCCTCCTGAGTCCAGACATTATCTCCCACCGAGGGACAGTGGGCGGGAGTTGGGGGTGCGCTCCTGGTCCTCCACTGCCAGGGAGCAGCTGTGGGCCACTGTGTTCCGCTTTGCTGGGAGGGGGCAGGAGACAGTGAGGAGAGCTCAGTTACAGTCAGCAGTGAATGCCCTGCCACGAGAGGCGTCGCTTGGGTCTAAGGAGGCCCTGGGGTCACCCGGAAGGGACAGGGCCTGCCTCCTGTCCTCGGAGTGGCTGCAGGTGGCTGCCAGGCTCTCCGGGCTCTCGGGGGACACCTGTTCGCTCCTCCTTCCCTTGCTAGGCATTGGCTCCACACCGCTCCCTGCTCCTTGTCCTGTCCTGCGCCCTGCGGAGGGTGGGGGGTGCAGGGAGAGACCGCGAAGGAGGACGCAGAGCCCTGTCCCGAAGACACCGGGGACCCCCCAGCCACCCACTCGTCCTCTCCCCTCCCTCCTCCTGCTCGCCCACGGGCTCCAGCCCGGGCCTCTGCCTCCTGGCTCATCCTCCTCCGTCTGTCTGCTCCCCCTTGGTGGCCCCTCTGGACCCCTCCCCTGAACTCCGCTTGTCCCCAACCACGGATCAGTCAAGCACCACCGGTAGCTTAGAAACCCAAGGGCAGCTCTCTCCAGACCAGTTGGGAACTTTGGGGAGCACTTTTAAGTAGGAAAGTTCTGTACGTGTGCTGTCGCGGCACAGTGCGGCCTCAGCGTGAGCCCCGCGGTGGCTCCTAGACCTCCAGGGTGACAGGTGCCTGACTGCCCGCTGACGACCCTGCTGGACGGAGGCCGATCTTCGGCCCTCGGGCCCCTGGGACTCCTCCTGCCCCTCAGCTTTCCCGCTGTGCCCGCTGCTCCTCGCCAGATCACCTGAGAACGGCCCAGACTGGCCGTGCTCCTGCGGAGTCTCCTCAGTAGCCCGAGGTCACCTAGACGGTGAAGCAGCAACTTTACTTCCTCAGTCATTTTGCGCCTGCTTTTTCCGCTCAGGAAATGCTTCAGGCCAAAGTTCACACCTCTTTGGCTTTTCCCTGTCTTGCTCTCTGATTTTCGCTCTCATACGTTTTGCCAACAGCGGGTCTCGGAAAGCCGAGAGAGCCAGATGACGATCGAGGAGCGGAAGCATCTCATCACCGTGCGGGAAGAGGCCTGGAAGACCAAGGGCAGAGGCGCTGCCAACGACTCCACCCAGTTCACGGTGGCTGGCAGGATGGTGAAGAAAGGTGAGAGCCAGCGCACGCACGTGTGCAGGTGCGCGCTCACTGGTTGCCCACACTAGACGTGACAAGGGCTGTGACCGCTCTGGTAAACAAGCGACGGCCTTCTAAAATCCTTTAAAATCTTTTCCTAGAAGTGTGCATTTCTGGTGCAGGATGAGTATGTCTGCCGTGGGGAGCTGTGCTTACACACACCAAGTCTTGGTCCGTTTTCTTCCCTGTCCCCGACACGGCACTGATGCCCTGTGCATATTTTCACAATAAGTTTTGTGGAATATTCCTACCAGATGCCTTTACTTCAGAGTCAGTTCGTGTCATCTTCAGCGGAAGAAGCGTGATTCAACTTGTCAGTTTTCGCTTTTTTTTTTTTTAATGGTGCTGCAGATCCAACCAAAACTGCACACCCACGAGTCAAGCACTCTATCTCTGAGCTACATCTCACTCTTCAATTTGTCACTATTTCAAAACGTATCCATTCGGGAATTGAGAGCAAGTCTAGGTTTCAAAAGCAATTGCAAATCTGCTAATAAATCTCGGTCCTTTCCCATAATTATTCTTAAACTGTTTCCATTTGCTTATGAGTTGGCATCTGCTTATCCCAAGTAAGCCTTTACCAATAAAGGAGTTTATCTCCTCTCCCTTGTAGGTTAATCCCTAGGTCTCTTTTTATCAAAACAGACTGCTCTGGCCTCAAAGGCCAGTTTCCAGATTTGTTTTAGAAGCTGTCTGAAGGACTCTTCCATTGCATGGGATGGGTTCTCCCTGCAGAAGCTCATTGCTGAGTAGCAGAGTCCCTAGCACTGCCCTGAAGCCTAGAGACCCCATGACACTGACTGACATGTCACGTGGTTAGAAACATCACCAGAAAGCTTTGAGCTCTATGGGAGAGTTTGGGGCTTCATGTTGTGTCCTGTAAACACAGAAAAATACAGGTGTCCCTTGGTCATTATGTGCACTATGCACGTACCTTTATTTTCCAAGCTATTATTTGAAAGCAGATTTCCTAAGTTAATGGCCAAAGTGTTCACATTTACTTAGTCTTAACATGTTGTCATCAGCCTAGAGGTTTAGCATTCCTCTTACTCAAAACTTTTAGGGATCCTAACTTATTGTAGACACAAAATAACTTTGCAGAAGAAAGAAAGAGAGGGAGGGGGAAATCTTGAATTATAGTTAATTGGAATCTTAGTGGAAGGATCCTTAGTGTAAACATAGCTTACACCCACAGAATGAGGCATCTTTGACTATTTTCCTCATCAAATCACAAAACTGTACAGTCATGATTAACCGACTGTCACATGAGCCCCGTCCCTCCACTAGCAAAGCAGACTGAGGGTACTGACTGATAAACACAGCTGGAGCTGAGGACTTCACTCAGAGCCAGATCTTCTGACTGCTGCTCTTGCTCATATCCTGATGACTTTCTGCATTGATTTCTTTTGTCTGCTCCCATCTTCAAAATTGTAACTTATTTTTTAAGTGAGCTCTTAAATGTCCCCTGTGCCCTGAAGTTCTGATATCAAAGGAAAACTTGCTCTGATATGGGTTTGGATAACAAATAGTTCTTATGCCTCAGTGAATGCATTTGCTTTCCCATTTTCTTGAGTAAATCAGGGATATTTATTCAACACCTGCTGTATGGCTTACGCAGGAAATACTTTTCTTTTTTGCAATACTGGGGATCAAGCCCAGTACCTCACACTTGCTAAGGAAGCACTGTACCATGGAGCTATACCCCCAGCTCTCTTGAACTTTTAATCTAATAAAAAAAACCTGTATCACATTTTTCTACTATTTGTTGTGATCCTACTGGGTCATATGTTTCAGTTGAACTTTTAGTTCATTTTTATTTGCAGTACACCCAGCTTACATTCACTGCAGAGCAAAGCAGCCCGTACACAACAGCCACAGAGAGAAGTCTGCCTATCCCAGTGGTGCCACCGGAGTGACCCCTGTCGGGAGCTCCAGGACACGTGCTGAACCCCAATTCCACGTCACCCGGGAAGCTCTGTGCCTCAGCTTCCCTAAAGCATTCTCCCCCTCTGATGCTCCTGGGTTCTGCGGAACAATTAGCACTCCTCATGGTTTGTGTGGTACTCCACGACTGTCCTGGAAGAAGGATATTCAAAAGCATCCTTTTTTGGGGGTACTGGGGATCAAACTCAGGACCTTGCACTTTCGAGTCAGGCAGCGGCACCACTGGGCTAAATCCCTAGCCCCCAAAGTATACTTTTTTTTTTTTTGGTACCTGGGATCGAACTCGGGACCTTGCGCTTGCCAGGCAGGCAGCAAAACCACTGAGCTAAATCCCTGGCTTTTTTTGTTTGTTTGTTTTTGTTTTTGTTTTTTTCCAAAGCATACTTTTGAATAGAGAGATGTGAAAATATTCCCAGAGAGAACTGATCATCGTTCCTTCCATCTGGAAGTCATTGAAAACAAGTATGAAGAGGGCTTCAGTTTGTTTTAATATTTTGTAGCTTGAATCAGTAAGTTCTCCTTCATCAGGGAAACATCTCTCCGCTGGGAAGAGGACTGTGTCTTGCCTCAGCTTTGGGACCTCCTGGTGCACTACCTCCTGGGTGGCCAGCAGGGGTGTGTGGCAGCAGGTGTGGGAGTTGCCCTGTCCACAGAAAGAGAAGGGCAGATTCTGCTGTTTGCTTTGTAAATCAGCCTTCCGAGTTGAGTCCTGTTCATTAGCTTGAGAGATCACGACTTCTCTGCTCACAAACTCTTCCACTTCACGATGTTCCTGGCTTCTATTACAATCTTTCAGGAAAGCTTGCTTTCTCATGGAAAACCTTTGAAGATCTGGTAACTGAAACAAATTTTAAAATACAGTATATTTGCAAATGGATCTATACAAGTATATGTCCAAATTGAGAAGTATTTCCAGAATATTACCTAAAACTTAAGCCATTTATTGCCATTCTTCCTTAAGGTTTTTATGCTATGATACTTAGGTTGCCAGCTCACAGGAGGAAGGAGCAGCGTAACTCATGCTCTGAATTTCCCTTGTAAATGACAGTGGTCCATGTAAGCTCTGGGTGTTCTTCAGGATGCTTAAAGGGGCACAGTCAGTCACCTAAGGAGGAGAACATCAACATTGTGTTCTTCATAAACACATTCATTACTTCCCTTTCCAATCTCCTCCCTTAAATTAGGAAAAATTACTTAACTTTGTCTTCATGAAGTTTTCTTGTTCCACCTGGATCCCATCTCTGTTCCAAAATTCTTCTTTCCCCTTCACGTGCCCCTTCCTCTCGGCCCTTCTGAAGACTCCCATCCTGCCTCTCGGTGCACACCTAGAAAGCACGCCAGCATGCAGCCACCCCAGAGACGAGTGTGGGCCTCCACCAATCACAGATCACTCTGCCACACGCTCACTCTCCAGTGTCTTCTCAAAGGTCAGCGCCCTTGGGTCATTGTCTTGTGTAACGTCACAAGGCCAGACTGTCCTTACGTCCAGGGCTGGGGCTGCCTGGTGGCAAGTGTGATGCAGTTTACCTTAACTTCCTCTGTGGGAGATGGTGCAGCTCGCTCCCCCCCATCAGTGGAACCTCCCACCCTTCAGAACTGAGAACTCCATTGGTTTGGCTGTCTTCTGATTGCCTTGCACACTCTTATTCCATTTACACAACACTGATAAGCTTTCCCATGGCTCCGTCATTCATTTTGGAACATCAGCTCGTCAGGAACAACAAACCCTGTGTGCAGTGGCAGTTGCCCCGCAGCTGTGGGACCTGCCAGACACCCATGTGTGGAATGCGTGCACAGGTACAGGCAGAAGTTCTTGTAAGTTGTAGTCTGCACTGGGGCTCATGGGGATGACCGGGGTCCAGGGGAGATTTTAAGATGCTAAGTCTTTGCTCCACCATCTGCCTGCAGGTTTGGCGTCACCCACGGCCATAACCCCAGTAGCGTCCCCTCTTGGCAGCAAACTGAGGGGCACTACACCAGTTTCCAAGCCTCGGGAAGGTGAGTCACCAAGGAGCTCATTGTGGCCTGATTTTCTGATTGGAGGCGTCTCCAAGGACAGGCTCTCACCGATGGTCTCCCCTTGCTTAGATATTGAAGCCAGACCAGATATGCAGTTGGAATCGGACCTGAAGTTGGACAGGCTAGAAACCTTTCTAAGAAGGCTAAATAACAAAGGTACATACGGGAAGCCAGAAGGGAGGCTTTGTTGGCTAAGAAAACCTAAATAATCCTGCCCTATCTCAGAATCCCCAAATCCTGATTGATGGCTTTTTCTCCTCACTAAGTTGTCACCCTTCTACTATAGATTTACTAATTCTTAGGTAAGCATCATCTTTGTTGTTATCTTTCAAAAAGTAAAGTTTGGGTCAAGCCTGATGAAGTGTACCAAGCTGTGATTTCCCCGTCTCCCAATAACGCATTTGTTCCTGAATCTAAACCTTTCAGCAGTCTCCGGATCAGAATTAGGAATTCAGTGATTGTGCTTTTAGCTGTGAAAACAATTATAAATATGCAAAATCAACGTGATCTTACATAAACTTCCCATTGTATGTATCGAAAAAGCTGATATTCTTTCTTGAAATCACAAATGATTTCTAAGAGAAAATGTTAGTATATAGATACTGAGATAAATATTTCATTGCAAAAGTCAATAAAGTCCACAAAAGAATAATATGCAGAAACAGCCTTTTATCTCTTGGTTAAAAATGTTCAGTACATGAAACTTATCGAATACTAGACCTTGGGAATCGCTGTTATTTACAGTGACCCCTAGAAGGTTGAAAATAATAGAAAACAGTTACTGTAAAGCAGCAGTATAAAAGTGTACGATCGTACCTGACCTGGTAGGAAAGGAATGCCAACAACGCGGACCTGTAACAGTGATCTGGGACACAGTTAGCAAACAACGGCTGCAGCTAAAGCCAGTGCTCACTGCTTTTTTCAATAAAGTTTTATTGGAACACAGCTGTGGCTGTTTCTGACCCTATTGTCAGTCACCACTTTTGCACTAGAACAACAGAACTGAGTAGTTGCAACACTGGCCATGTGGCTCCCTGTGCAAAGCCTAAAATATTTCTTGCTTGATCTTCTGCAGAAAAACTTAGCTGACCCCTAAATGGGATGAGGCAGAGGTTAGCTCTCCTGCAGGAGAAGGTGAGGCTCGGAAAGGCTCAGTGGAACTGTGGGCCCCAAGGGCAGCCACTGCCCCACCGTTGCCCTGGGCGGGTTTGCTCCTGGGCGATGGAAACTTTTCACTTATTGCAAGGGACAGCCTCAGTGACTGTTTTTATAGAACTCTGCTGTTGCTTACTCGCTTGTTTGTTGATAGTCGGAGAAACGGTGCTCACTGTCACGGGTAAATCCGTTAAGGAGGTGATGAAGTTGGATGACGATGAGACCTTTGCCAAATTTTACCGCAGCGTGGATCACAACGTACCCAGGAGCCCTGTGGAGCTGGACGAGGACTTTGATGCTCTTTTCGATCCTTATGCACCCAAGTGAGTCACCTCGGTCTCCATCTTTCCTCCACTGAGACAGGCCTCCTTCACGGCCCTGCAGGGTCCTGGAACAGCAGACCTGCATCGCCCTGTTACTTTGTCTGCAGTGAAAAACCCTGACAGCGGCACTGTTACTCTGGAGCCAGCTGCACGGTGCTGGGGCACATGAAGCCGACCTGCTCCAGCCCTGTTCCATAAAGATGGTGTCACTGGATTTTTCACATAACTCAAACGCTGCTGTGCACCTTTTAGATTAACACCACTTACAGAGATTCCTGCACCTGTTCCCTTTGACATGTTGAATTCTTACATCCGAAAACTATTTGGATGGTGTGAGCTCAAATTAACACCAGTAAATAGAAAATCAAGAAAGAATGTGATTTCACTTGCAATAAGGTATGAAATCAGTAGATCTGCAGCTTTCCTCAAGATGCCACAGAGCTCTCCTTATGTGAGAACATCACAAGGCCACTGCAGCTGCGTCACCATGGTACTGGGATTCTGGCCATTTCCTGGGGCCAGAAAAATCCCTGTCAAACCAGCGTCAGCAAAAGAAAGGAGTGGGGGGCTTTAGGGGTTCACGGGCTGGAAAGTGCGGGTGTGACCTCAGCTTCTGGGGCTCATTGGAATGTGGTCGCTCTGTGGCCATTTTCATGGGGGTATATTCAGTACCCCAGCACCCCGGGTGGCTCTGGCTCTACATCCCAACTACCTAGCCAAGCAGCACCCACAGCTTCTCCACGTGTGTTGTGCATTGCTCAGTGGCACCCTCAGCCCTCCAGACCACACCCATCCCAGCCCAGAGTTAGAAGACAGGACTGGCCAGAGCCGGGCTGTGCAGAGCGTGGGGAGGTGCTTTCCTCAGAGGGAAACTCTGGTGCTGTCGCTAGCAACAGGGTGCACGCTGGGCGGGCTGTGCCCACAGGCCTGGCCACATCTTTCCCTTCCTACAGAACAGCCTGGGTGACCGCCTCTTCCACAAGTTTTCTGTGAGCTGCTCCTAATGCACTTTTTGCATATTTCAGTTTGTCCAGCTTGTTTCAGTCGGCATGTTTCTATTTCTTACCTTTGAAAAATGAACAAGATGCCATTTCAACCTGAACATAATATTTGGGGAGCTTGTGTACACTCAACCTTCTCCCTTTCTCGGTGTTATTGTTTATATCGTTAATAATTTAAACATATACAAGGTGTAATCAAAACATATAGTGAATGTTTAAATTAAAAATAATTTATTACAGTAAAAGATACATTGCCATTAATCCACCTTCAAATATTCCCCCTCTGTCTTAGTTACTTTATTCTTGTTGCTGAGACAAAATCCCCGACAGCCATAGTTAAAGGAGGAGAGCTTTATTTGGCTCACAGTTTGTAGAGGTTTCAATCTGTAATTGGCTGGCTCCAAGGCAGGGTGGTTGGTGGAGGAGCAGACAGAGGAGGCAGGAGGCAGCCGAAGACAAATGGCAGCAACAACAAGCAACAAGTGATGACCCTCTTTCTGCCCCTTATATCTTACCCAGGCTGTCCACCCTTAGGGCAGGTAGCACTCACACCCTTAACTCTAGCATCACATCATAAATCACATCCTTGGGCCGGGGATTTAGCTCAGTGGTTCTGTCGTCTGCCTTGCAAGCACAAGGATCCGAGTTCGATCCCCGGTACCAAAAAAAAAAAAAAAAAAAAAAAAATCACATCCTTGATCCCAGCATCATACACCCTAGATCTGGCCACCTCCAAAAAGCCCACCTGTGACCACATAAGCCTTTGGGGGGAGATCTAGATACAAGCCATAACCCCGTCCCTATAGATACAGTTCTTGCATTTCCTGAAGTAGTTCTGGAAGTCCTCTTTCATGAATGTCTTCAGTTGCAGTGTTGTCGTTACCTTTGTGCCCTGAATCTATTCAAAAATGTTTAGTTCCATGGTCATTCTGACTTTGGAGGACAGCCAGCAATCTCGCAGTCCCAGATCCAATAGATAAGGTCAATAAGGACATACAGTGTCCTTTGTTACAAGCCTTCTTTCCGTTGAACAGCACTCAGCAGTAGCATTCACTGTATTTTTTATCACAACTCCTAAAGACACTCATGAAGGAGGACTTCCTGAACTGCTTCAAAAAGCGACAAGAACAATGGGATAAGTGTGTTCAAAGCAAGGGGGAGGATTTTGAGGGAGGTTAATGGCAGTGCGTCTTTTCCTGTAATGAACGTTTTATTTAAACAGTCATCATATATTTTAATTGCCCCTGTCTGTGTGTGTGTTTACACTAGCACACACACAGATGCACACAGCATGGTGTTATATTTAAAGACTCAGGCACAGCCCTGCACACTTGGAAGCTGAGTCCGCCACCTCCCCACGCTTCTGTCCCACCCACAGAGTGGGAGAGTCCAGGGTCAGGGGGGCTCGGCGGGCCTGTTTCATTTCAATCTATTATTCAGAGTTGTGGTTCTTTTTCTCGGAGGCCCACGGGGGAGTGGAAGCTCACGTGAGGGCTGAGGGAACTGAGGACTGTGGTGAAGAGAACGTCTGGCCGGCGAGGTGGCCGTGGTTTGTGCCTCTAGGGGCAGAGCTGTTATTCCAGACAGAGAACTGCGCATAGGCCTGGGGTGACAGGGACAGACGGCTCCCTGGTCCTAAGAGCTGCCGGCCGGTGGCAGCGCTGGCCCCGGAGGCACTGCTCCCTCCAGCTGAGCCCAGGAGACTGCTAGGCCCTGAGTCCTCCACACAGGGGACTTCACCCCCTGGCACCTCCCAGACTCTGTGGTCCACCTCGGGCAGTGTGGGAAGAGCTGTAAGCTTTGTGCTGACTGTGCCGCCCAGGCAGGAGCATTCGCAACTCAAGCCCAGCTGGGACAACTTAGCTACTTAGTGAGAAAATAAAAGACTACAAAGGGCTCCATGTGAAGGTGCTGGGTTGACTTATAATGAAGTCAGGAACTGATTAATCAGACCTGCGGCTGTGCTGCTTTGCCCGCAGATTGACGTCCTCCGTGGCTGAGCACAAGCGGGCCGTTAGGCCCAAGCGCCGGGTGCAGGCTTCCAAAAACCCTCTGAAGATGCTGGCTGCTCGAGACGATCTCCTGCAGGAGTACACGGAGCAGAGGCTGAATGTCGCCTTCATGGAGTCAAAGCGGATGAAGGTGGAAAAGAGTGGGTATCCCAGCCACAGACACAGTGGAGCAGAGGAGCTGGGCAGGGTTGGCGGAGGGAGGAGCTCTGAGCCAACGTTAAAGACGGATGGGCGGGCAGGAGTCATTTCTGACTATAAACGTTCCATGTCACTAAACACATTGCCTCCCCTCCAAACCCGCCCAGTGTCCTCCAACTCCAACTTCTCAGAAGTGACCCTGGCCGGCTTAGCCAGTAAGGAAAACTTCAGCAGCGTCAGCCTGCGGAGCGTCAACCTGACCGAGCAGAACTCTAACAACAGCGCGGTGCCCTACAAGAAGCTGATGCTGTTACAGGTTAAAGGTAGGAGGAAGTGCACACTGACCAGAGGTTTTGGTCTGGTCTCAGGAGCCCCGACTGCGGCCTTTCCTGCCGGGGAGGGTGGTGTGCGTGCTCCCTGCAGATGCCCCGCAGCAGTGCGGTGCCTGCGCCTCAGAGTCCCCAGGCAGGCAGCGCCTTGCCCACTGAGGCGCACGGAGCTGGAATGAACCTGCTGCCTCTCCTTCCACTCTCTCAGCCTCTGCTCCGCACCCTGGCCCCCTGCCAAGACTGGACACATTCTGGGGAGGAATCGGGCGCCCGGGAGCCCAGGAGGCAGACCCTAGTGCCTTTCTGTCCCCAGCAGGGGAGACACAGGACTAGCAGGGGCACCGGGTGGGGAGGACAGGGCCTCTCTGCCTCCGAGTGGCCACTCTGTAGGTGGACCTCGGGGAAGTGGGTGGAAGAAATATCCTCCACCTGGGCAAGACCATTACCCTTTTTAGCATATTGAAGACGTAACTAGGGGCTCATTCCCGTAGCCTAGCGAGGAGACAGCACTCCGTGTGTAACCGTGGAAAGCTCAGAATCAGCAGCTCATTGACAGGGAGGGGTTGAACGAGGCACCAGGCAGTGCTTCCCTCCACGCTGATTCCTACTGAGATGCCCCATAAGTTATAGGGGAGGCCCTTGGGGAAGGAGATCACATCCAGGAGGAAGGTCCACCTCTCCCTGCAGCTCAACCAGAGATGCCAGGTGTGGGAAGCTTTGGGGAAGGAAGGGGCGTGCTTGGCAGCTTTCCTGGAGGGGAAGCAAAGTGCACGGACTCACCTGCTGCACCGAGACGAGTGGGTCGAGGGTGCAGCCTGAGCAGCCCAGTGCTCAGAGGCGGGCACTCCCGGGAAGTGAGCACCAATGCCTGCCACGCTCGCCCACTGGAACAAGTAGCCCAGGGTCTTCAGAGGTGGGCGTGTCTGTAGCACAGATGTTCAGCCACGGGCCACCCCGCCCTGTTCGTACCGGGAAAACAGCGACCTTGGTCTCACCTTCAGGGAGAAGACACGTGCAGACCAGGCTGGTGGAGCCCCGTGCCTCGTCCCTCAACAGCGGGGATTGCTTCCTCCTGCTGTCTCCCCAGCACTGCTTCCTGTGGGTGGGAGAATTCGCAAATGTCATCGAAAAGGCAAAGGTGGGTGTCTGGACCTAAGATGCTTCCCTGACGTCTCCTCTACACACTGGGGGACCAGTCTGCCTGCTCTAGATCCTTGCAAAGCTTTCCAGACTCGGATGCTCCCTTCACGCAGTCTTTTCCTGGCTGTCACTCAAAGAGGCTTGCATGGGGTGCTCAAGGAGGGGATTTTAGAAGCTTCCTGACCTGCACCTCTAGTCTTCAAGTGCTGGGTTTATTCCTACACCTGTGAAAATAGGGAACCGGCCCCCTTCGAAGCTCTTTATCCCAGGCACACTCCTTTCAGAAGAGAATCTCATGAGGCAAAGCCCAAAGAATGGGGCTAAAGCTTTACATGTGGTCTGTTGCATATTGAAGATTGAGAGCCATTGCTCTAAAAAGAATCAGTCGCATCATCACGCACCTGTGTGTGAGGCCAGCTGAGCAACTTAGCAAGACCCTGTCTCAAAATACAAACTAAGGACTGAGGATGCAGCTCCGTGGCAGCGTGGTTGCCTAACGTATGTGAGCCCTGGGTTCAATCCACAGTACTGTAAAAAAAAAAAAAAATTGCTGAGCCTTGGTTCTTCAGCTACATTTTCTTGACTTTATTGAGATGCCAACAACCAGTGTCCTCTGGGCCTGTAGGCACAAGATTTCCCTTTGAAACATACACTGTTTCTCCTCTCTGATTGTGACATATGCCACTCCATCCACCCATGGACTTTTCTAACCAGGTGATCTCCCCCCACCCCGCCCCCTCTCTCCCTCTCTCTCAGGCCTCAGAACTTGCAACTTTAATTCAGACAAAAAGGGAACTTGGTTGTCGAGCGACTTACATACAAACCATCGAAGAAGGAATTAATACACACACTCATGCAGCCAAAGACTTCTGGAAGCTCCTGGGTGGCCAAGCCAGTTACCAATGTAAGAATCACTGTGTTTCAGAGACTGACATGACTTGAACTTCCCTTCTGCTCCCTTGGTCCATTCTTCTAAACCAGCTGCTTTTTGATGTCCAATGTGATGCTTTCCTACTGTTCTTGCCCCAAAGCTGCTGGTGACCCTAAGGAAGACGAGCTGTATGAGGCAGCCATCATAGAGACAAACTGCATTTACCGCTTGGTGGATGACAAACTCATCCCTGACGACGACTTCTGGGGAAAAATTCCCAAATGCTCCCTTCTACAACCAAAAGAGGTACATGGCTTATTATTGCCCAGCTTTCCTGTTGCCGGGTCAAGTACCCGACATAGGCAGCTTCCTGGAGGAAGCGTTCATCTGCCCTCACAGTTTCAGGGGGTTCAGTCCATGGCTGGTTGGCTCTGAAACAGAAACATCATGGTAGAAGGGCCTGGCAGAGGGAAGCTGCTCACCTTGTGGCAGCCAGGAAGCTGAGTGAGCAAGGGAAACCCAGAGAGGAAGGGACCGAGACCAGATATGGTCCCCACGGTCACAGCCTCCTGACCCAACCAGACACACCCAGAAGTGTGCTCACTCTCCCGGGCATCTCTCAAGCCAATCCAGTTGACAGACAAGATTAACCATCACAGAGCTTCAACAAGACAACACACTTAGAGCATTCTACCTGGGGATGTCCAATAAAATAGATAGTAAGTGTCCAGTGAAAGATAGCCAGCTTTAGTACCACCTGTCAGCCCCCGAAGCTCTTTAAAGGATATTTATGTGGGATTTCAAACTATTGCTTCCGTCTGAAATATTAATGCAGGAATCAGAATGTTATTCAGAGGTGGTGTAGATCATGAAGACATTTGTATTTTAAGCAAAATGTGTTATTTAGCCCTATCTCTTGAATTTTCTAAGCAAAATATTTTTGGTTCTTAACATTCAGCAATAATAGATGCATGTATGTATAACAATAATTTTCCAAATAATGTGATGTTTTTTCTACTCACATCAGTAAATATTTATTAATTACATACATTTCTAATACCATTAAGTATTCTAAGTGTTGAGGAAAAATGCAAAATAAAAAAGGGCCTTAAATTTCACTGGGTAGAAATATAACACAAAGCTAGTTTGAGTATGTGATATGAAGGACATTTAGATGGGAATAAAATCACAGACAAAAAATTATGAGAAATAACTTTTAAAAGAAAGTAAAATTGAGCCTAGCTTGGAGTTAAGTAGAATTTGCATTGCTGAAAATAAAAAAGGAGAAATTATTTTAAGAATAAAAAGTAGAACAAACCACAGACATAAAAATAAGGGATAAAATTATGTTCATGTGTTCATTCAGCAAACCCCAAGTTGAAGTCTAAGTATGATGTGATCCCTGCCCTTAAGGCTCTTGGAATTGTCCGCAGGAGGAAAGCAATCACTGACATGCATCAGTGCCTAGCATGTTTAAGTGATCTCTATTATGTTAAATGAATAAATGAACAAATGTGGAGGGAGAAAGGGAGGGAGGGAGGAAGAGAAGAAGATACACTCATGCAGCTCGGCTGTCAGTCAAAAGTTAAGTGGTGTGTTAGCAGCTTTCTGTGACTGTGACAAAATACCTGAGAACAACACTTAACAGAGGACAGGGTTAGTTTGGCTCATGGTTTCAGAGGTTTCAGTCCATGGTCAGCTGGCTCCATGACTTTGGGGATTGAGACGAAGAAGCTGAGGGCAAGTTAAAATCCCCAAGGTCACCCCCCATGGCCCATTCCCTTCAAATAGGCCTCGCCTCCTAAGTTTCTATCATCTCCCAATGATGCCATCGAATTATGAATGCCGTGAAATTATGGATCGGTGCATTGATTAAATGAGGGTCCTTGTGAGCCGCTCACTTCCCAAAGCCTAGCACTGGCAACCAGGCCTCAATGATGCGTCAAACAGGGACCCTTTAGATTCAAGCCACAGTAAGCAGTTCTGCGTTCAGAGGAGGAGACATTAACTTGGGCACTGGGACAGCGAGGAGAAGGAGTCGCCCCACAAGGCCAGGGCTCCCGCTCGGCGCTTGGGACCTTCTTGTGTGTGCACTGACTGCGCCTTGGGATCCGCATCACCACCCATCTGCCCCGCTGGCCATGGAGTCCCAGCCCACGGCAGCAGGCCCTTGAGCTAACAAAGCCTTTTGTGCCATCTCCCCAGGTCCTGGTGTTTGATTTTGGTAGTGAAGTGTACGTGTGGCATGGGAAAGAAGTCACGTTAGCCCAGCGAAAAATAGCCTTTCAGCTGGCGAAACACTTATGGAACGGAACCTTTGACTATGAGAACTGTGACATCAACCCGTTGGACCCTGGCGAGTGCAACAGGCTCATCCCCAGGTACCCCTGCGGCCCCGGCACCATGCGTGCGGCAGCGAGCAGAGTTCCCCAGGCCTCGGGTCTTGCTACACTCGTGCACTTCCTGCTCTTCACGTAAAGGTTTCGGTTTCATAGAAGGTTCTACACCATGGGCTATGAATCTTCACAAAATGAGAATTTTTTAGCTTTTATCAGTCACATCTAAAATCAAAGTAAATATAGAATTGCAGCCTTCAGGAAGCCGTTTGGGTCATACTTAATTTTTGGAAGCAATGGTAGACCCCCCCGGCCGCGTTCCAGGTGCTGTTGTGACAGACGAGCAGCAGTTGTTTAAACAGATTCCGTCCTGAAAAGCTTCCTGGGATCTGGAACTCTGCCACTGATCTGGAGGTGCAAAAGTAATTTCATACCTGCGCCGCGCAGAGTCCTGGCATTCATTTGGCAGAGGATGATGGTCATACTTTTTGGAGTAGAACAAAGGAGGAGGAAATGCTATTGAAATAATGACGACAGTCTTAATATTCTCTACAGCAGACTGGGCTTTTAAAAGTTGAATTGGCAGGGCCAGGGATTTAGCTCAGTGGTTTCACCGCCTGCTATGCAAACGCAAGGACCCAAGTTCAATCTCCAGTACCAAAAAAAAAAAAGTTGAATTGGCAAATCAGTAGAATATGTACTAACTCTAAGAAATATGATCATGGGAAAAAAGAATTATTACCTTCAAAGGATTATTGCTTTTTTAACCACCAGACCAAAAAAAAATGATTTCTCATTATTTATGCCATATAATAAATTAGAATAGTTATATCACCAACCAACATAGAACTGTGTTCAAATTTCAACTTTCCTACCTTGTTTCTTATTTTAAAATTGAATTACTAATTTATTATCAATGTATTTCCTTAATAATTAAAAGTGAAAATTATGTCAATGTGGTGAAAAATTTTAAACCCTTCTTAAGCAAATGTCTATTTAACATTAGTACTGTAACAGCCAGGGTTTTAAGGACTTCAAGGAAAGCTAGGTTGTTTTATTTGCTATAGTAAAATAATGCTGAAAGATAGAGTCTATATGATGGCCAGTCTATCTTTGGGATGGGAGTGGGGTGATCACAGACCTGGGAGTAGGTGAGTGAGCACCTGACTCCCTGGTATCCAGCTTTTCTTCCCAGACTCCCTGGAGGACTTAAAAAACGAAATGCACATGCCAGGCCCAGCCCTAAGGTGTGTGGCAGCTCTAGTGAGCATCACTCAGTGTCAGTGTGTCTGATAAGCTCCCCGGGGGACTTTTAGGGGCAGCCAAGATCACACCCCTGATAGAGGAGGACGCAGCAGCCACCAGATGTAATGGTGACCCCCGGCCCAGTGTCGGTGCGGGTGAAGAGGCAGACAGACCCCTGTGCTGCAGTCTGCTGTGTCTCCCCGACAGCCTCGCAGAGCAGTTGGATTTTCCATGGTCGCTGATATTTAGCTCTCCCTAGAGCACAGGGTAGGAGTATTTGCAGTCTGAGCTTTAGCTGCTCAGTTCCCTTGGAAACAGGCAGCCTCTTTGACGTGATGTTAGAAACTGTGGTCATGATCAAATGGGAAGAGGCTGGAGCTGGAGCGAGGGCGCCCTGGGGCCTGGCTGCCATGTTTGTTCTAAAGGCCTTGTCTTTGTATCCTGAATTGGGGTCCTTTCTTATCCACTTCCTCTCCCCAGAAAAGGACAAGGGCGGCCTGATTGGGCGATATTTGGGAGACTTACAGAACACAATGAGACTATTTTGTTCAAAGAGAAATTTCTTGACTGGACGGAACTGAAGCGACCTACTGACAAGAACAGCGGGGATCTTGCGCAGCAGAAGGTATTCCAGGGACCAGCTTCAAACTCAGAGCTTGGTGTGCATCTCAACAAAATGTGCCTGGGTGGTCAGAGCCTTCCCAGGGTGCAACGGGAATAGAGCAAAGGGTATCCAGTTCACCGTAGTGGCCCCTAGAGGCTTCCCCCAAAGGCAGTCCACAACCCCAGGCGGCACAGCGTGTGAAAGCTGACCCTCCGCTGCCCTGTGAGGGAAAAGCAGGGCTGCTGAGGGTGTGCCTCGCCTCAGGGCACAGTGCTTGCCTGCCTCGAGGGCGGCAGGGGCGAGGCCCTGAGTTCCTTCCATAGAGGAAGGGAGGGAGGGAGGGAGGGAGGGAAGGCAGTGGAAGCAGCCTGGAGCATGATAGGAGGCCGCTGTCGATCAGAGGCAGCTGAACACACATCCCTGTGTTCCCCACAGGAAGAGGCCAGGGCGGACGTCAAGCCATACGATGTGACACGGATGGTGCAGCTGCCCCAGGTGGTGGCCAGCACCGTCCTGGATGGGGTGAATGTGGGCCGAGGCTACGGCCTGGTGGAAGGGGACGACAGGAGGCAGTTCGAGATTGCTAGCGTCTCCGTGGACGTCTGGCACATCCTGGAGTTTGACTACAGCAGGCTCCCGAAACAGAGCATCGGCCAGTTCCATGAGGGCGATGCCTATGTGGTCAAGTGGAAGTTCATGGTGAGCACTGCAGGTTAGTGACACCTCTGTCCCTCGGTCCAGAGTGGGGTGGAGGGCAGGACCCGCTGCACGCACCTCGGGACCCCCACGGCTGTGTGCGTGCATGCGGCAAGCTAGCTGTGCCCTGCTGAGGACAGCTTGGGAAGCGAGGCCTCTCCCAGCCAGCACCACTGTGTCTCTGTGCTCATAGCAGGAAGCAAGCCTGACACTTTGGGCTTCCCGCTGCCCTCACTGAGTCCCCTCTCAGTCCCCAGTGCCACTTTGCCTCCAAACAATCCCTGAGCTGTGTGCTGCTCCAAACAGCCACTAACTAGAACACATCTCAAAGATTTCAACTGGAGCCAGAATGGTGAAGGGATATTTTAGTAAATACACTTTGAAAAGTCTTTGCTTTTTTTTTTTCAAGTGAGAGGTCTGGAGATATAGCTCAGGGGCAGAGCACTTGCCTAGCACATGTGAGGTCCTGGGTTCAATCCCCAGCGCTGCAAAAACATCTTTCTGTGAGTCTGGGAGCATTGGCCACGCTTTGTGGTCGGAACTCTTTGCGGTTCCTCCCCAAGAGATCTTCTAGTTTCACTTCACACCAGGGCCATGAGGAGAAAGGGCCTGCCGTGCACTTTGGAGATTCAGTCCACTTCCGCTGCCCACTGTGCTCCTCGCCAGTGAGGAGCACATTTCTGTCACCACTGATTTTGGGACTCGGCTTGCTAGAGAGCTTGCAGACCTCCTTGCAGCCCCGTTTCTGAGCCACAGGAAGCCAGCGAGCACACATCTGTTTGCAGAGCAGAAACTGAGACCCCTTTGATTTTCCCGATTCATCACAAGTAGGTCTGCTAAGTAGTGGGCGTCATGCCCCAGGCCCCGCCGCCTAGCAGCGTGTGGAGTAAATGACAATAGGGCAGTGGAGGAGAGGGGTGTGGGCCTGGTGGTGAGGACACCACTCCCTTGACATGGGCTCTGCCACAGTGCAGTGCGGAGGCCCAGCCTGACGGGGGCATCGCTGGCAGGGTGGGGCGTGTGGTGGGCAGAGCTGGGCTGCGGCTTGGAGCGTCCACTGGCCCTGAGGTGTGTTGCTGGCGGCCTAAGCCCGCACCTGGTGGTGGCTCTCCTTGCACAGATTTCTCAGATGAGCGGCAGAACAGCAGATGGAGTAGCCTGCCTGGAGTCTGGCAGACAGCAGGTAGCAGCGCAGTCCACGGAAACCCAAGTGGCTGCTTTCCAAAGCTGAGTCTGCTGTGACCCTGCTAGGCTGCTCATCCTGTGGGACGGAGGAAGGCAGAGTCTGGGTCCCAGCACAGGATTTGGGGTGACAGACGGTGCCCATAGGAGGACCCACGGGCCCAGGCCCCAGGGCACAGCTGAGCCAGTTGCTTCGGGGACCTTCCTCCACAGACGGAGCAAACGCAGGTCTGGCGGGGGCCCCCTTCCAGGCTGGCGTGGGGTATGGAACAGGCGCCGCTGGAGGGCATCTCCCGTCTGCCTCTTCCTCCTCATAATCAGAACTGCGCCTGCCCCTTCCCAAGGAGACTCCCACTGGAGGAGAGGCCGTGGGCGCTGGAGCCCAGAGCCAAGAGTCAGTGGCCCAGGCCTCGCTTGGCCACCATGCGTGTCCGGTGAAGGCAGGTGAAGCCTGAGCCCCGACTTTCCCCTGGCCTACAGCACAGCGTAATCTGGTGTTCGCGATGCTCAGTGCAGTGCCTGGCGCCTGCTCCTGGTGTAGGCCCAGGATCTTCCACACCCAGCCACTGTCCTCAGCTGGACGATGGGGTCACGTGGGCCTGCCCAGAGGGACAGGGTTGCCAGAGAGTGATCAAGGGGGCCTCGGGTCCCTGATGTCACGCAGAGGCAGCCAGCGGCCGTGGCAGTCTACACGGCCGGAGGCAATGAGGCAGTGCTGGGGATCTCAGTGTGTGCTGGGGGCAGGGACCACGGGCCGTGGAATGGTGGAACTAGGAACCTGAAGGCAAAAGCTTTAAAGGCACTTACTTGTCTTTCCCAAGACGCCGAGAGGGAAATACATGTCTGATAAAATGAGACAAAGGGGCAAAACAAATTGATATGTAGTCACTTTCTCATCTTCACTGTTCTAAACAGAAGTAGTAGTAAGTGAATGAATGGCTAAAACTGCATTAAAGTGAATTACTGTTATTTGAGAAAATCAGTCTAGGGTTTCCAAGATTTTCACTGAGTGTTTACTTAGAGGCTCCTAGGAAATCATGATGACCCAGGAGATCCTTTTAAATTTCTTCCCGAGAAACCCAGTGTACATCTCACAGCAGTATCTTCATGAGCAAAGCTCCCGCTCTGGAAACCTCCAGCTCCAGAGGATGAAGGTAGAATATTCGGCCCCTGTGCATCCACCTGGGAATAGAGCAGCCGCCTGGGGCATTTACAGCCACTCTGTGGCCGGGCCGGAAGTGCTGGCCCTTGGATGGCTGCTAGTCCAGCTCCCCGTCGCTCTTACCCCATCAGGGCTTGTGTTAGTTACTTTTCTCTCATAACTGAGACAAAATACCCGACACCCAAAGATAGAGGGGAAGGGGTTTATTTGGCTTACAGTTCGTAGAGGTTTCAGTCCATAATTGGCCAGCTTCGAGGCTGGGATGGCAACCAAGCATCACAGAGGAGAAACAACATGGCATCCACAAGGCAGCAAGGGCGACAAGGGACACAGTTCATGGCAGTGGAAGACAGCAAAATGCAACCAGGGGCCTTCACCACATCTTTCTGCTTCTTTTATCCCATCCAGACTACTTAGGGCAGGCAGCATGCACACCCTTAATCCTAGTGCCCTTGAGCCTAGCATCAAACCATGACTCAATCCCAGCTTCACACACTCTAGATCCAGCCTATGACCACGTGAGTCTTTGGGGGGACATCCAGGCCCAAACCCTAACAGGACTGCACCCACAAATGAGACTGGACTCAGAGCTCGGGTATTCTTGTTGGTCAGGGTGAGCAAAAAGCAGCAGCTGTAGAGGAAGCGCAGTCTCCTCATAGAGGGTGCTGGTGGCCCACATGGGTCACCCTCTGTGCCACCCGTGCCCATCTCAGGCTGCAGCTGCAGGGTATGGCTTGTGCCTCTGTGAGGTCAGGAGACCCAGCTTAAAGAGCCCAGTGATTCGGGGTCAGTCTAATTCAAGCAGTGATGTATAGTCAAGTTCCTAGGTGGCTGTACTTATCAAAAAATTCTGAGATTCATTTGTGAAAACCGTTAAAGGGTACTTTGCTAAGAAAAGGACCAGAAATCAAATAGTGTGGCCCCTGACCTCTTAAGAACTTGAATTAGCTTTCCTCCTACCTTCAAACCTCCAAACAACTCGAGTTTCACAAATAGTGTTGGAGCAAAGAAAGATTGAAGTCATGCAGTCCCAAAGAATCCCGTTGTTATCATTAATTTTCAATCTGTATGGGTGTTAACACCAACTACATTCTGCTCTCATTGTTTCCTTGCTCGTCAGTTTTCTGTACTGTAACAAAATACCTGAGATAATAAACTCGTAAAGAGAAAGGTGTATTTGGCTCATGGTTTTAGAGGTTCCAGTCCATGGAGTTGCCCTGGGCCTCTGGCAATGGCAGCACATCATGGCAGAGAGTGGGTGACAGACGAAAGCTCATTTCCTGCCCTGGACATGAAAAGGGGGAGAAAGGAAGAGGTGGGGTTCCCTCTCACCTTCAGGCTGTGCCCCTAGAAGCTGGAAGGCTTCCCACAAGCCACCACTTGCCCAGCTTCTCCAAAGGACCTTGCCTGAGCACAGTCCTGTCAGCCCCCACTGGCCGGGTGTCCTGGCCGCCATCTGCTTTGCTCATAACATTTGTCACTATCTAACACTGTCGTGCTCTTCCGCTTGTTCATTAGAATGAATAGCCTGCAGGGGGAACAGTCAGCACTGCTGCCTGCCACCCTCTGGGGACAGGCAGGAAGGCCCTGAGATTTGATGAAAATGATAGACCAGCAATTTATCTCTTCCATTGCTGACAGAACTTGGAAATTTCAAAGCTGTTGTCATCTTTTTTGTTGAAACTGGAATAGTTGTAACCATCTGCATTTTTCCCTTTACACTTAACGCCGGTCGAGCTGTTGTTTCAGTATTGCTCCTCTCCTGGCTAATCGTTTGCCAAAGAGTGGAGCAATGTGGAAAACACACATGTGTTTGCGTGAGCCCATGCTCCGGCTCCAGCATCACCGTTTCTCCCTGTGGCACACTTGAGGGACCTGTCACCTCCCTCTGGGATGACACACATTTGCCTTTGCATTTCGCTGTGTGGGCAGCTCTGGACCATTGGCAGAGGCTGGCTTCCCTCTCGGAGTTGCCAAGTCTGTCAGCCCCGTGTCCCGAGGCGAAGCACCTGCTCTTCCTCCCGTTTCTCAGCTGGTTCCTCACCCTCTGCCATTCTGTGTTTGCAGTGGGAAGCAGACAGAGGGGAGAGCATTTGGCCCGAGTGGCTGGCAGGGAGAAATGCGTCTATTTCTTCTGGCAAGGCCGGCACTCGACTGTGAGTGAGAAGGGAACCTCAGCCCTGATGACGGTGGAGCTGGATGAGGAGAGGGGCGCGCAGGTAAGATGCTGCGCAGGGGCCCAAGGGGACGCTGCGTCGTCCTCAACCCTGCAGTGTGATCTGGCAGCCAGTGTTGTGTGCAAGCGGCAGCTGTCGGAGCCATGCCAGGGCCAGTGAGTGTTTCTGAAGGTTTCCACCTAACTGGTAACTGAGGAATTACAGATCGAACGAGGAGACCCATTACCCCCTCCTAGGATTGGTAGAGACTCCAAACACTGCGTGCCCAGCTGGCAAGGACCCAGCAGCACGGGCCTCTCTCATGCTCCCCTGGGAGGCCCCACTTGGACACCATCCCGAGAGCACCTCAAACACCCACGCCATTGCTTGCAGCACTTAGCCAGTTCACCTGAAGGAAGCCCCAGAGACCCGTGGGAAACACGGGATATTCCCACCGGGTGAAAATCAACCCAGTGATTTTTCCAGAGCCCACTGGTTTGTGTCATGGCCCTAAGTGAGCTCCCGTCATTTCCAGCGCTTCCTGCTCTCCCTGCACGCCTCCCCAGCCTCCTCCTCCTCTGCCCTGAGCCCAGGCTGCTCCGGCCTGCCTGCCGATCTCAGGCACACCTTGCCACACTCCCTCAGACCTGTACCTCTGGGGTGCAGCCCTGCATCCAGATGTGCAGTCCTGGAAACGTGATGATCTCAGCACGTAGCACCCACCTCTTAGGACGAGGGTGACTGTTAGTGCCCCTGTCACTCACACGCCTCCCACACCCCTCACCCCGGTCCCTTTACTGCGCTGTCTCCTTACTACTTGCCGCCACCTGAGACTAGTCACGGGGTGTACGTACTTACCCATCTTCCCCCAGGAGCAGCAGAGACCCAGCAATGCCGGCCTTGCAGCTCCAGGGCCTGCATCATGCCCGACCGGTTCCCCTGCCCGATCCCAGTGTTGGGTGAACATTTCCCTTTACTGCTTGGATAATCTACGCCATGTGTCTCATCCTTTGGTACCAGAAATTAAGAGCTGACACTAGGCTTTTTGGGAAACATGACACCGTAATATTTCCCCCCTCTTGGATGAGTGACTGAGAATAGCATAAGGAAAGAGCAGAGAAACAGAAACACAGCCTTTCAGAGTCCTCAGAACTGATAATCCTCCCTAAAAAGCCTGTAATGCATATTGTCTACTATGGAACATGTTTTCAAAATAGTGGTCAGCAAGAGTTGCATTTTAATTTCCTCCTAAGAGCAGGTCATCTCCACCACCTTTTCTTCTGTAAAGGCCTGGGTGAATAATGTTCTATTAATGCCTTAAAAGCGACCTTAGAGCTTTGGTCTCAATCTCTCTGGATTGGGCATTTTAGCTCTTCTCAGTCCACCCAATGGAAACATCACTGTCCACACACGGTATAAAACACTGCCACAGGATGGCACTTGACTGGCCTTCGTGGAAAACGGGCCAAGGTTGGGAAGTTGACTCATGGCAAGGAATGCTTCCTGTTGTTCAGTGTTCCCCGACTGCCAGCTCAGTGGACATTTCCTCTTTAAGGGGAAATATCCTGCCAAAGTGAGAGTGAGTGGACCCACTGCTAGTATCCGTTAAGGGGCAGCTGAGCCCTGATGAGAGAGAGCGCGTGAACAGGAAGAGCGGAGGTCCTGGGAGAGGCACAGTGCTGCGTGAGCACACTGTGGGACCGTGCCTTAGCTTTCCATTACCATAACAGATGCCTGAGGTAATGGACTTCAAAAGGAAAAAGGTTGATCGCGGTTCATGGCTTCAGAGGTTCTGTCTCATGATCAGTTGGCTTTTAGGCCAACTTCTTTAGGCTGGTGATGAGACAGCCTGTCATGGAGGAACACGTGGAGGAACAAAATTACTCATGTCCAGCAGGTGGAAGAGAAGAAGAGGCTGAGGTGCCACAGTCCCCTTCAGGGCCACGCGCAATGACCTCACTTCCTCCCGCTAGGCCCCGCCTCTTAAAGGTCCCACCACCTCCCAGTAGCACCACGCTGGGAACCAAAGCCTCCAAAACGTGGGCCTTCGGGGACATTTAAGATCCGATTACTGAGCTGGTTACAAAGCATGCGTCCCCACCCCCAGAATTACCAAGTGAGTGATTAGGCACTCTTGTCTCTGAGAGCTACACTTCGTTCAAAGTGTGTTATGTCAGTCGTGTGGCAGCCACATCACAGAAGAGCCTCCAAATGTCAAAATTCATGTTTCAGAAGAATATCAACAAGAAAAAAATAATGAGTGCTAAAAATGAGGGTATAAGGCAACAGAAAAACAACACTCCTGCTTTCGTTTAGGACCAAACATAGACCTGAAAAATGCTTTGAAGGAAGTGATACACCTTAAAGCGACAGTGCTGGTCTTTGGGTGCAGCGCTGTCACTGGCCTGCGTGTGTGGGTCTCAGAGTTTTCAGATGCCTGACAGCAGGCGTGCGCTGTGCTGTGACGGTGGGAGCCCAGCCCTGCCGTCTGACCAACTGTGTTTAACCTTGAAGGTCCAGGTCCTGCAGGGGAAGGAGCCGCCCTGCTTCCTCCAGTGCTTCCAGGGCGGGATGGTGGTGCACTCCGGGCGCCGCGAGGAGGAAGAGGAGAACACGCAGAGTGAGTCTGGGCTGTTGTTGGGATTCATAAGGCTTCCTTCTCCCAGAGGCATCTTACGGGTAAGGGGTAGAAAGTGCGTCTATCTTCATCTAGCTGCGGCTTTCCCAATGGAAACCTCCTGGTGTTGGCCTGATGGATCAGCTTTCCACCCCCTCAACACGCACACACACTGAATTTCTTTTCGGACCCACCTTTGTGTGGAAGACGCTGGAAGATTGCTTTGCCTTGAACTAAATTCTCTGACTGCACTTTTTAGGAGAGGAAAACAATCAGTGGCTCATCTATTATAAATTATAATTTCTTGTTGGTCAGCTTCCCCCCACCGAAAACAATCCGAGCTTTAGAGCTGTGCGACTTACTGTGTAAATTGTGGAGAAGAAGTCTTTCTGCATCCTGAACTTCTGGCAACCTGCTTCTAACTAACTCCAAAATGATTTGCTTATGATCTGGGATCATAACAAAATGATTCTGGGAAGCCCAGATGTGGTCCTCACTCAGCTGAATGGAGGCTGCAGGGACCTGGGTCTCCCCTGTTCCCGGGAGCCCCTGCCCTGTGTGTGGTGGCTGGCTCAGGCCTAACTGTGCTCCTGGCGCCCCCTGCAGGTGAGTGGAGGCTGTACTGTGTACGAGGGGAAGTGCCAGTGGAAGGGAACTTGCTGGAGGTGGCCTGTCACTGCAGCAGCCTGAGGTCCAGAACCTCCATGGTGGTCCTCAACGTCAACAAGGCCCTGATTTACCTGTGGCACGGATGCAAAGCGCAGGCCCACACGAAGGAGGTGGGAAGGACTGCAGCGAACAAAATCAAGGAGCAGTGAGTATCGTGTGCCCATGAAGAGCTGTCCTCAGAAGGGGCCTCCGAGTGGGATGAGAGCAGGCCAGGAGGGAAAGGCCCCCCATGGACACCTGGTATGCCCAAAGAGACATCAAGAGACAGGTGGGTGGAATTGGTGGGACCCATTCAGCCAGGACCTCTGAGGTGAGGGCGTCGCCAGCTTTCTGAGATTCACCCGCCTCAGTAAACGGCAGCACTGAGCAGGTGCAATGGTGCTGCTAGTCCCAGCTACATGGGAGGCTGAGGCGGGAATGTTGCTCGACCCAGGAGTTTGAGGCCAGCCTGTAACACAGCAAGACCCCATCTCCAAAAACAACAACAAAAACAGGCATTGCCGAGAGCAAGGGAAATGACGGCAGCAGACACATTAGCTTCATCCTCATAGGTACAGTTCAGCTTTTCAATTATAAGCCGGGAATCCTTTGATATTTAAAGAGCAAATTCTAAATATCTTCCAGGGATTCTAAGTCTTAGTTTTGTCAGAACAGCAGGGGAAAAGCTAGAAAAGCATCGGGAGGACAGTGAGATGTCCCCCGTGGAGAACAGCACTGCGACCTTCTCAGCAGTTCCCGGCAGGGGTCCCTTGGGCACAGAGCCCCGGTGTGGGTCTTGTCCCTTGGCCATGAGCCCTCTTCTGGAGGCAGAGCACTGAGCAAGGGCCTGGGGAGAGGGGACACTGGAGCCTGGGGAGGAAGATCAAGAAGGCTGTCACTCCTGCCCCCACCCCCGTCACCTGGAGAACTTAGCTCTGCTCGGGAGGGCAGTGAGAGGGAGGGACACAAGCGAGCTCGCGGCCGACAGACGGAGGGCAGCTGTCTCGAGCATTGCTCTGTGGGCTGCAGAGCAGGGAGTGGGGGAAAATGGTGCTCAACCGGCTGTCCAAGGGCGCTCAGGCCCTGCCACTGTGTTCACCTGGACCACTGAGAAAAAACGAAACAGCCAAAATTCATTTATTCGTTTACCAGTGCAGTCAGCAGAACATGTTTGAGCTCCTCTTTGTGCAAAGCATAGATTTAGGGACCAGGACTGGGCAGTGAATAAACCCACTCCCTTCTCTGCATGACATTTACGTTCTAGCCCTAAAGGACAAGAAACAGTAAAAGTGTGTCGTAAGTTAAACTGTGGATTATTTTCACTGCTTATCACATGTAATCGTGTGATTCTCCCTAGGGCCACGCCAGCCCTTCCTCTTCCAAGAATTTATTTTCATTATTAGTAAGAACCGAAGCCAGTGGAACTGAGTGAGCCGGCCCCTTGACTGCGTCCTCGGGAGTTTGTGCTGCTGGCTCTTCCCCAGCGTACAGGGCCTCATGGGTGTTTGTCCCACGCAGATGCCCCCTGGAAGCCGGACTGCACAGCAGCAGCAACGTGACGATTCACGAGTGTGAGGAAGGGGCTGAGCCCTTGGGCTTCTGGGACGCGCTAGGCAGGAGGGACAGGAAAGCCTACGACTGCATGCTTCAAGGTAATGCCACGGCCCAGAGCCTTCGGCTGGTTTTGCTTCACTCTGATGGTTCAGTATTTATTGAGCATATGCTATGCGTGACACCCAGTGAACCAAACCCAGGTTTTGTCCTCCAAGCCCACCACCCAGTGGAGGGGCTCAGCGGTGCACACATGTGAGTAATTAGAACCCAAAACCCAAGTCGCTGTGTCACGGAAGAGGTACAGGTGAGGGGAGCTGAGGAGACCCCACGACTTTATGGAAAAGGTGGCGCTGCCCAGTGCCTTGGAGGTGGGTGCAACGCAGAGAGAAGAAAATTCCGGGGGCTCAGTGAGCAACAGCACCGCGTGGCCTGCGGAACAGGACGCTGTGCAGTCGGCCCAGCAGCCAGGCGCGGGGGAGAGGGGGAAGGCTGGTGACAGAGGGGTCCGGGCCACGTCAGGGAGGATCTGAGTGGGAGGCCGAAAGCCTGAGCCATTCACAGAAGTCACTGCCGGAGGGAGGCGTGGAGGGCAGGGACTGAAGCCCTGCAAACCTAGGAGATGTTTCATGAGTCGTGAACACAGGAAAACTGCCAGCAGCCTGTGAACTGGGAGCCTAAAACTCAGACAGGCTAAGAGGAGACCACTGAGGGACACAACATGAGTCGGCCAGGGGGGCAGGCAGGAGGAGGGGCGGGCGTGGAACCACTGGGCTTCGTGCAGAAGCTCTTGACCTCTCTGCGACAGAGCCAGGGACCCAGCCCTCAGAAAGGCAGAGCAGAACACAAGTGTGTGACGTTGGGTGTGGCCATCAGCTAGGACTGGCGATTCAGAGGCAGGAAGGAACTTGTGAAAAGCGCATGAGCAAGGTCCTGGGTATCAGGAGGGGACAGGTGCCACTGTCAATGGCGCCAGGACAACAGAGCAATGCCCTTGGGCCTGAGCGCGAGCTGCTCATCAGAGGCCTCACCAAGCAGTGTCAAGTCAGCTGGCAGGAGGTTGCGTGGCTGCTGAGGAGGTGAGCGGAAGCCTGGGGGAGGCTGGAGAAACCTCCACTCCACAGCCTTCTGCAGCTGGGGAGATGTTTCCAGTTTTTCTCCATTATAGCACAGAAAAGGAAAGCACAGCAGGGCTATGCACCTCCTGTCTGAAATGCCTGGAACCAGAGGTGTTTCCATATCACATAATGAGTCATCTCGGGGATGGCACCCAAGACTAGATGCAAAACTTATGTCTCCCACCTGGACACAGATAGCCTGAAGGTCATTTATACAATGTTTTAGGACCCGTGTTTTGACTGTGACCTGTCACATGAGGTCAGTTGTGGAATTTTCTACTTGTGGTATCATTTCTCTGCTCAGAAAGCTTTGGATTTTGGAGCATTTGACTAGGGCTGCTCGATCTGTAGGAGGAGGAGTATCAGAGTTCAAAGGAACACTTTTAGGGACTAGATGATTTAATGTGTTGTCTGTTCTTGGTGCCAGTCTTGGGTAGAGCAGAAGAATCCAACTGAGAAAAGGACTGAAGTGTAGAAATGGATGATTAAAGGAAGAAACCCCACTAGGATAGGGATCACAGGGGAAAGTCACCTTGGGGAGGGTGACATCTCTGTTGATCATCTTCTTCATGCCCAGCTTGTGCTGAACGTTTTGAGTTGGGCTTGCGAAGAGCACCCACTGTCACCAAAGCTGACAAATGTAGGTGGCCCGTGGGAGGGGCACGGGCTACCCAGCCACACCCCGTTCATTATTTTCTGATGTTTGTCAGTCTAGGCTTTTCTTACCCCAAAGATGTTGAAATCCTGTGTGTTTTTCTTTGGTTCTGTTTGTCATGTTTTACCTTAATTCTTCAGTCCAGCTGGAATTTAGCTTCATGAGTGTTGCATCCAGCTGATGGACCGGTTTTCTCTCCCTAGGGGACAGCAGGGCACCAAAACGTGGGATTCAGCTCTCAGGGCCTCAGGCATCTCAGGGACTAGGTGCAAGCACCATTTCCTTTGTGTCCCCATGGCCACCCCTGAGAAAGTGGCGGCAGGGAAAGTGGCTGTCTGAAAGGAAGCAGGCCCCTCTTACCCCCGTAGCCCTTCGAAGTCGTTGGCCTTGTTTGGAAAGATGGTGACCGCTGCTTACAGCATAGATGTCCCCATTCACCAGGGCGCGTCGGTGTGCAAGTCTGCACTTATCTGCCTTTTCTTAAGTACGGATTAGTAATATAAGTAAGGCAAATATTTATTAAGCCACTCTGACATCCCAGAGACCATTTACCCTACATAGTTTTTTTTTCACTAACGCACCCTATCCAGCCCTCTCCCACTGTTAAAAATGAGGCAACACGCAGAGGGAAGTGAATCACCTAGGTTAGGTTGGACGGCAGCGGCACGTCGCACAACCATTCTGTTAGCCTCTGCCTCTCCAGTTCTGTAAATTGTATGTAACTTTTTATACATAATGCCTCTCAGTGATAGAAATTGTTTGAAATTAGACAGATGAGAAAATAATCATGTGTAATGTCTCTCAGATATAACTAGGATTCACATTTTTCTGTGCCATCTGCAATATCTATGTTCAAAAATAAAATTGGACCCACTGTTGTATAATCCACTTTCTCCCTTTCTTCTGACTAAGTTCCCAAGTCGCTACTCTTTAGACTTAGGGCGCAGGGGGTTCCATGAATTGATGCTACACTCTACTCAACAGTTTTCTATAGCTGGGGAGATGGTCTAGTTTTTCTCTATTATGTAATAATGCACTTTACATAAATTTTAAAATGAGTATGTGTGTTCATCCCTAATTAGGTGAATTCCTGGTTATGGCACTTGCCTGATCAGGTTACAAGTCATATAGTATATACCAACATGTGTCCACCACAACGTTAGTGCCAGGTTCCACTCTTACCAGTGATGGACAAAAGTGTGCCTTTCCCAACACAGTCATAAACTCAGCACATTATTTTCTTCCTCTTTGCCAGATACATTGGGGCCGATAGCTTGGTGTGTTAGCCAGCTTTCCCTTGTTGTGACAAAGTACCTGACAAGTTAGTTTAAAGCAGAAAAGGTTGGTTTTGGCTCTCGGTTCCAGATGTTGCAGTCCTGGTTAGCTGCTCCGTGGTTTCTGGGCCTGTGGCAAGGCAGAAACATCATGGTGGCTGGACGTGGAGGGGAAAGCCATTCATTTCACAGCAGCCAGCAAAGACAGGGGGCAGGGAGAGAGCTTGTGCTGCTCCTCCTCCCTTTTGGCCCATCTGGGCCCCACCTGTTGGATGGCACCACCCATATCCGCGGGTCTCGTCTCCCCCGGTTTGCTGTCCCATATGCCAGCTCTCTGTGGAAACACCCTAGTAGACACCCCAGAAGCGTGCTTTGCTGATTTCCTAGGCTTTTTCCCAATCCAAGCAGATTGATAACCGATGTTAGCATCACACTAATCATTGCTTCAATTTAATTTGTTAATCAGAAGACTGAAACGCTTAACATATGTCTGTGTGTTTGTGTGTGTGTCTGTATTGGCTACAGTGCAGTTTCTATTTGCTCTACACACACACATGCACAGACACAAACATATACATTCACATATACATTTTTAGCCATTTGTTTTTCTACTTTGGTGAATGTTTAATTTGTGCCTACTTTGGCAGATGTTTTATTTGTACACACTTTATTGAGCTACTTGTCTTTTCCTTATTTATGTACCTTCACATGTAAGGAAACTGATTAGTTGCTGTATTACAAGTGGTATTAAAACTTTTGTACTAAAATTTTTCATTTTTATGTAATCAATGCATAAGTCTCTCCCTTTTGATTGTTTCTTTTACTGTTGCAACTGAAAAAGTCTTCCTGGGCTGGGTATGTAGCTTGGGGTGCAGTACTTACCCAGCATGCAGGAGGCCTTGGGCTCCATCCCCAGCACCACACACACACACAGAGGCTGCCCCACCTCCAAGCTCCGATAAACCCTGTAAACCACTCTGTGACCACTGACTCTGTGAACTGTTTCATGTTTTGTCTTCAGTCATCTGGAATTTGGTGCATATGGTCTTCACCTCCACTCTCTTTTCTTTCAAAGATCCTGGAAGTTTTAACTTCGCACCCCGCCTGTTCATCCTCAGCAGCTCCTCTGGAGACTTCTCAGCCACGGAGTTCGTGTACCCTGCCCGGGCGCCCTCTCTGGTCAGCTCGATGCCCTTCCTACAGGAGGACCTGTACAGCGCCCCACAGCCAGGTAAAGCCCGCAGGGCCACACCATCCTGTCAGCGTTTCCTGTATTGTGCAGTCTCTGTTTGCCAAGTGTACCATGGAAACCCTTGCTGGTGCTGTCTCACTTAATTCTCACACCCACCCCAAAATGAAAGGGAAGGAAGCCAACTGCATGTGATGGTCTAGGACTTACATTCCCACAGCATTTTTTCTCCTTGACAGTCACACAAGGTTTACTTGTGGCAAGGCCTGTGGCCCAAAGACCTCAGTGATACACTAAGCACAACAGCATCAGGCTGCTGGCTCTGCTCCTCTCCCAGCCTTCCTCTCAGACGTGTTGCTTCATGGTCCCTGGTCAACTGCCCTTGCTCCAGCCATCATGTTTGCATTCGAACAGAAAAATAGGGAGTAGGGGAAAGGGCCATGTAAGCCGTGTTTCTCTCTTTCATGAGATAAAGCAAAATGCTTTCCCAGATGCCCCCAGCAGACTTCTGCTCATATCTCATTGGCCAAAGAGTGTCACATGGCCACTCCAGCTGCAAGGGAGCATGGGAAAGCAAAGGGTGAAGGATCAGCTGAGTTAGTCCAAGAGCAGTGTCTGGGTCACTGCAGAGCCAATATTCCAGTTTGGGTCTTTGGATTCCAAGGTCAGGGCTGTCTCCACCTGGCCACCACCGGCAGCCAGCAGCGTCTGTGCCCTCCTTCTGCAGGGAGAGTTCCTGGGATCCCACCCTGCTGCCCATGAAGCCCGAGCCCAGCCGCCCCTGAGCTCGTGATACCTCCCCGGAGCCTGGATTAGCAACCTCCCCTGAGCTTTTAAAGGATGTGGCTTTCCCAGGGTGAGCTGAGCCAGCCAATGGGAGAGCTTTGCCAGGTGGAGTAAGAGTCAGACCGAGGGCTTGCAGGCGAGAAAATGAAAAGGGAGAAGTGAAGTTTTGCTTTTCAGAGCCCATTTCTCTCGGAGAGAACTGTGGACCCACATCACCGCTAGGCAGACCAGTGGGCGTGATCGCTGAAACCTGGGCCAGGCTCTGGTCTGACCGTGCTCTTTGGAGGCCTGTGTGGCCGAGGCCCCGCCATGGCCTGGCCCGCCCCAAGTCTCCAGAGGGGCCGTGGGCAGCCCGAGGCTGAGCTGGGGTAAAGGTGAGGCCGAGAGGCAACGGAAAGGAAGAGGCCACACCTTTGCCGCCTGCTCTCTACCTAGGGGCTTCTCCAAGTTGGCCTTTCCGAGGGCTGAGGTGTGCAGGGGAGGGCTCCTCTATTCGCCCCTGGGCCCCTGGACTGGAGCGCTGTGTCACTGTCTGACAGAGCAGCCCCTTTGCCTGGGCACAGGGAGCTGGAAGCATCCACCCACGAGCTCCTGACGGGCCTGTCCTCACTCCCACAGCACTCTTTCTCGTGGACAATCACCACGAGGTGTACTTGTGGCAAGGCTGGTGGCCCATTCAGAACAAGATCACCGGCTCTGCCCGCATCCGCTGGGCCTCGGACCGGAAGAGCGCCATGGAGACCGTGCTGCAGTACTGCAGAGGTGAGCGCCTCCACGGGGCGGCTGGGGCTGCTCCACCCCCTCCTGCTGCACCCCCACCGGGATAGGCCCACAGACCTCGCGGGAACCAGCTTCCCCCTTTAACCTTTTGAGGCGTACCGATTTCACAGTTAGTACATTCTTGGCTTCCACAATGAAGAACCAGTTTTTCTCTTTCACATTGTGAGGCCATCTCACTCATGACCCTCAAGTTGTGCTGTGGGACATACAGGTCTCAAACCTGGGATTATTCATGGTGAGAGACAGGTAAACGACCACCACGCTCGCTGTCTGCAGGGAGAACAGGAATCTCCCCAAACTGGCTGACAGGCCAATGCCAACCCTTTTCCTCACTCAGTATTGTTTTAGTATTATCTTCATGGGAAAAAAACCTATAGAAAATTCATGGGGTTTTTACTGTACCATTTACCCACAATACGTGGTCTTTTATATGAATGAAAATGACAGTAATTAATATTTGTGGTTTTATTGATGGGCTTAATATCTCTGAGCATGCATAGTTCATCCTTTTCTTGAAAAACTCTCATAATAAGTAGCAACTTAGAATTTCCACCAAATGTAAAAAGTATAACATTTAAAAAAATGCTGTCCTTTGCTGTCTGATGCTACTAAAGTCCGTTGTACACTAGGGTGTCAGAGGGAAACTGCTGGGGGCAAATGAGGAAGGTGTAAGAGCCCCACCTGAGGCTCCAGGGGGAGGACCCGGCTCTCCAGGGACTCAGAAGCGTCTTGTTGGGGTCAGGATGTGGACTCACCTGACTCCCTGCCACTGTGACAGCCATAGGAGTGAAATTAGCATTTTGGGCAAACATCATCCACATGTTGTTATGAACCACTCCGAGCCCACATTTTAAGCATGAAGTCAAAAGTTCTGAACAAAGAAGCAAAGATTCCAAGGGAAATCAGAGAAAGCTAGGGTCGTTGGGGCTGCTGCCATTTGCATTCTGCTTTACTTCAGGAAAGAACCTCAAGAAGCCGCCCCCCAAGTCCTACCTTCTCCATGCTGGTCTGGAGCCACTGACCTTCACCAACATGTTTCCCAGCTGGGAGCATAGGGAGGACATTGCTGAGATCACAGAAATGGTGAGCACATGCCTGGCCGCCGTGACCCCTGCCTGCTGGACCATGGCAGACTTTGCCAGGGGGAAGCATCCAGTTGCACTTTTACAGTGCAGCCAAAGGCACTTCGTGTTTGTCTTTTCCTGTGCAACATACCAATGGGTTCACACAGAATTACCTTAGGGTGAAGAGAGGCCTCATGGGAAGTCCATTGATCAGTTTGGGCAATGTTTTATATGTAGTTCTCAGAGTTTAAATTCTTACATAGCTGAATTTACTTACTTTAAAGACTGTAAATAAAAGCTGCTGTCTCTTCATTCTGTTAGCTAAAAAACATTGCTTCTCACAGAATACAATCCAAGTCCTCACATTTCAGATGTTAACCTTGCAAGAAGAGACACAAAATAAACCTGTGGTACATGAATGTATGTATTTGACTGAAAGAGTGAGCATATCGTGGCTCATCCGAGATGAGGTGCTGCATGCGTCTCATCTGTCTCTCATGTGGCCACCTGGGGTTACACGAGGCCTCCATGGCGTCTACCTACCAAAATGTGTTAGCATCCAGAAGTGTTTTATGTTCCCAGCACATGGACAAGAACTGTGCGAGTTAACCTCACCAGCGTTGGCAACGCCCAGGGTTTCTTTGGTTTGGTGAGAGACAGGTGTTCTCCCTTTGATTCTGTTGCTGTGTAAGAGAAAGCTGCTTTTCAGGGAGAAATGACTTCAGTGTATTTGAGAGGGAATCTATGTGATTTTAAACCGAGAAAAGTCCGCTGATGTGCAGCAGTAGAGTGAGGCTCTGTAATGGCATGGATGTTGCTGCTTCACCTAACCTGTTTCCTTGGGGTGGGGGCTGGGGCCTAGGGTCTGGCACATGCTGACAAGGGCCTCACCCTGGGGCGCCTCACACCCCAGCCCTTCTGACAGCTTACTCTAACCAGGTGGATTTGATCTCCTCCGGGAAGGCGCTGATGACTCCTTCCGACATAGTTACAGCGAGACTGTTCCAGTCACAATAAATATGGGATCACAAAAGCCCACAGCTCTGGGATTGTAGGCACTGTGGCTGCTTCCTGCAGACTAAGCCCAAGCCCCTAAACCCCCATCGTATTTCTGTGCTCACTGTGGGCCCTGGCAGTCAGCAGTGGGCATGCGGCGCTGTGCAGGCCTTTGGGGATTCCAGCCCTGTGGAAAATTGGGCTTCCTACACCGGCACATTGCTCTTGTAACTAAGATTCACTGAGCGTGTGCTCTGCACTAGGACTGCTCCAAACGCTTTGCTTTTATGTTCTCATTTAATCATCCAGTAGCTCTCCAAGACTCACCTTAGTGTCATCCCCCTCTTCTGAGAGTAAGAGCTAAGGCACTTTGGTCACTTGCCCCACGTCTGAGACAGCAAGAGGAGGAACCCTGTGCAGGCCCAGGCCAGCCATTCCCAAAGCCGCCTCTCCACCCAGTCTGGCCTGTCTGTTGCCGAATTTGGTGACAGCCTTGGTTATTCGTTCCCTTGTCCACCCACCCGAAAGGAGGGCAGCATATCCAGGATCCCAGTTTAATGGAGGAAGATAACTCACCCAGAATAGCCTATTCAGATTAAATGCACACAGTGGTTTAAATGGGAGAAAGAAAAGGCTCGATTCATCCCCAGAATATTCTAGGTGCTAGGGTCAAACACAGAGCAAATGCTCTACCGCTGAGCCCTTCTCCCATCCTTCCTTTCCTTTCCTATTATGGACTAAAAACAGAGTCTAAGGAAAGGGTAGTGTGGTGAGATTTCTTTTAAGGTTAATTGCTTTGAAATATTTGTAAACACATTCCATTATTTGGAAGCGTCTGGTGTTTAGACTTCAGAGCCCATCGTCTTCTTCCATAATTCACTCACAAGAGGGTCCCTAAACATTTTTTGGAGGTAGCTCTGAGACAGGATTTACTAGAAACTTCATGGTAGGGTGAGAAAGTCAAGAGACCCACAGGCCTGTGACCAGTTCCTTTGCACGCAGAGCCCTGTTCCCTCCCCAGTAAAGGGAAGCTCCACGCCAGGTGCAGTGCAGAGGGGACAGAGTTGCACATTTGCAGGCTGTGTTAGCCAGCTTTCTGTCGCTGTGACAAAATACCTAAGAGAAACAATTTAAGGAGGAAAGGTTTGCTTTAGCTCACAGTGTCAGAGGGTTCCGTCCATGGTTGGCTGGCTCTGTTGCCTCTGGGCTTGTGGCAAGGTAAGGTACATGTAGTGGAACAGAGCTGTTCACCCCGTGGTGGCCCCAAATCAGAGACAGAAGCAAACCCCTGGAGAGGAAGAGGCTGGAGATGAAATATACCCTTCAAAGACACCTTCCCTGTGACCTGCATCATCCAATTAGGCCCCACCTCTTAATAAGCCCACTGCACTATGACCTCATCAGTGGGTTAATCCACTGATGAAGTGAAAGCACTGCCACCCCAGTCACTTCCACAGAGCCCACCAGCTAGAGGCCAGGCCTTCAGCACCGTGAGCCTTTTGTGGGACATTTTAGATAACAACCATGAGATGAGCCCCTGACAAAACGTGTTCCTGCAGAGACCACACCAAGTTCTTCTCTCTGTTCCCCCTGCTCTCCAGGACACGGAAGTGTCGAATCAGATCACCCTGGTGGAAGACGTCCTAGCCAAGCTCTGTAAGACCATCTACCCCCTGGCCGATCTCCTCGCCAGGCCACTGCCAGAAGGAGTTGACCCTCTGAAGCTTGAGATCTATCTCACCGATGAAGACTTCGAGGTAAGCAGCGTCCCCTTCCCCTGGGGTGGGATGGCAGGAAGCCCCACCCTGCCGAGCGTCGCCTCACTCGGCCACCCGCGATCCCTGTGCATCCTCAGTTCGCCCTGGACATGACGCGAGACGAGTACAGTGCACTGCCTGCCTGGAAGCAGGTGAACCTCAAGAAAGCGAAGGGGCTCTTCTAGCCGGGCAGACCGAGCGGGCACCTCAGCGCGCCGGACCGGAAAGGCCGATTCTGGAGACTGTTGCTATTTAAATGAGTTTTTCCAAACCTGACCTTATTAACGATACTGCTTGTCCCGGAGTTGTGTATTTTGTAAATGTTTAAGAGAACTCTTCGGAAACCTGCTTTCCACCGTTCTGCGGGGGTGTCAGTAAAGGCCTCTGTCATGCGCACTTCCGCAGTGATTGCTCGGCAGCCCCGCAGCCTGCCCTCCTGTTCCAGCTCGGCGTTGCCTTTGTATTTTTCTTTTTTGAAGCAGTTCTCTTTATAAAGTGTTATTTTGACAGTTTGTGGATTCTAAAATATATATATTTATATAAACACCGTATAAATCAAATATGTATTTAACAAAGCAATATGTATTCATTCACTTTTAATTTTTCTCTCTTTTGGCATCAAAGGGTTATTACAAGGTAGTTGGAGTGGCTTCTGTTGAATTCAGTCTGCCACCCCGCTGCAGCTTCATACACATCCAGAAGCCTCCTTCTGAGTTAGGCCTGACTTGTTCTGAGTGGTACTTCTGGTGCTAAAATGAACAGAGAATTTGTACTTACTGGTGTGGACGCTGAAGAATCCACGCGAATCAACCTTTCTACCTTAATATCTCCCAAAAAATGTATAGTGCCTTGTTTTTATGTACAGTTTATATACAGAAAAGTTTGCTCTGCATTTTTAATGCTGGTATAGAACATTTACCTACAGTTTTGCTCTCAAATAGTAGGAATAAAAACATCTCAATTTGTAAAACCCATTGTAAACATTACGCATGTCATTTTGTGACCTAGGACTCCAAAATAAAAACTTCAGAATAATCACAACAATGAACTGGTTGGTTCACACTGCATTCTAAGCATGTTGCTTTGTGGAAAAAAATGTATTTGTAATTGTCAACATAGCACCAACATTTTGTCATTAAATATTAACTGCTATAACTTCAGGGCTAGATTTTATAGAGAGTCATGAGATTAAATAGCCAAATATTTGACCTGTAAAATTAGACTGAGGTCTGCAGTGAAGATATTTTTGCAGGTCATCATTTATCAGAAGCTCCATTCTACAACTATATCTACATTTAAAGATCACAGTGCCTTTAAAACATGGATATATAAGGTGTCTAGAAAGCTCCTCACATGTTCATACATTCTTAAAATTCCAAATCCAGGGCTGAGGCTGCAGCTCAGTGGTAGTGTTTGCCTGGTGTGCATGAGGCCCTGCCAAGGTATGCACAAAAAAGAAAAGAAGAAAACCTATGGTTTCAAACAAAATCTACAGGTGGATTCTAACTTCATAGAGCCACTGCTCCTTCCCTTAAGTTGAGCCTGACACATCTGACAGTCACACATTTGCCTTAAACGTAGTATCTTCCGCACATGCCCCGCCCCTCCAAGCCCTGCACAGGATCGGGGCCTGTGGGCTGCTCTGGCCCCACCACGTTCTGATTCTGTGATACTGGGAAGCTGCTTAACTCCCCTGCCTTAATGTCCTTAAGAGAGGAGATCTTGCCTGCATTGCCGGGTCTTGGGCAAAGATCAAGGGGCAGCTCTTTGAAAGGATGGTAGTGAGATAGGAAAGCACATGAATGAAAGTTCAGGGGTGGTTATCATACACCTGGAAATTACAGATCAAATAAAAATCAAGTGGAGGGGAGAGGAGAGAGTATATGTCCTACGGGTAGTCTCCAAAGAGGAGTGGGAAAAGGGTTGTAGAGAGAATAGGGCAACCTGTGAGCATCACAAAAAGGAGAGACAGGGTTGCAGATATCTGTGACAGGTTCAGGAAAGCACCTGGGTTCTTAGGTACACCGGAAGTATACAACCAACAGAAGACAGAGGATTGGCCCATGGTGGGATGGATGGACAGATAAGAGATAGAAGAAGATAGATAGATATAGAGGATAGACTGATAGATGATAAATAGATGACCTTATTAGAGCAATAGGCTCATGTGACTATGGGGCCTGAGGAGTCTCACATCAGGCCACGTGCAGGGTGGAGACCCTCGGAAGCTGGTGTGTGGCTGGCTGTCCAGGACCACAGGCTTCAGAGCCAGAGAAGCCAGAGGCCGCTGGTGTAAGACCTAGAGCCCCAAGACCAAAGAACCTGGAGCTCTGATGTCCGCAGCAGTATAAGAAGCATGCATCCTGCTCCAGCAGAGAGACAAGCTCAGCATTCTCTGTTCTCAGCAGAGCAGGCGGTGCCCTTCCACACTGAGGACACACCTTCCCGACTCAGTTCTCTCAGACTCACAGGCCAGCGTCCTCCCGGGACACCTCCACAGGACGCCCCAGTAACACGACCAGTGCTCTGAGAGCCCTTCACCCAGTCAGGCCGACACCTACATTGAACCATCGCAGAAAGTAAAGGTACCTCCAGCTCTGACGCCGTGGGTTCTGGAAGTCTCAGGGCCGACACTGGAACTGACTTGCATTAGCTGGAAATGGACACAAGTTACCCGTTATTAAATCTTGCTGAATTAGCAAGTCCAACTTTACTGTCCAAATGCCACTGTGGCATTCATCTTGAGATGGCCATAATCAGATCTGTGAGCGAGCTCCACAAAGGAAAAGAAATTCTGAGCAACAATTGGACAAGAGCCCTGTGCTTGTGCTTATATGGAAGGAAAGAAATATAAAATGGGACCAAGACAGGCAACAATATAACTAGTACTTTTTCCTGACTGGCTTCTGCATATAGAAAAAAAACAGTAACTAAAGAATGCACTTGAGAACTGCAGGACTTGTTGGTATCAAAGCCTGTCCCAGGAGGTGATGATAAAACAGATGTCCTCCCTGCCCTCCTCCATCAGTGGTTCCTTCCTAAGAGAGGCCGTTCCACTTTAAACATCAGGAGTCACAAAGCTAACGGAAGAATTGTTTGCCAATGATGATACAGAGTCCCCGTCCCCAGTGAGGAAGCCTTTTTCTGGTTGTCAGTATCATCTTTCCACAGGTTCAAATCCAGCTCCCATGGCAGCCATAGCATCCGCTGCAGTGTGTGGGGGATGGCATGCTCTGTTACTCAAAAGGGTCCATATTCATCCAGGAATGTGAGCATGTGTTACTTACTCATTTAAATATTTCTTGGGTGTGAGCTAACAATAAGGCTCAACAGAATACAAATGTGACATCTACCAAGCTCTGAATGGCAAGGAGCCTGCATTCCAGGGGAAGGAGAGTAATGTAGCTCAACAGGAACTACAGATAATGATGCAATCAAACTCTGTAATGGGTTGAATTGTGCTGCTTCTTCCCAAAAATGCATTGGAGTCTTAACTGCTAGTATGTCGGAATTTGACCTCATTTGGAGATCTTTAGCTAACCAGATTACAGGAGCGCAGTAGGGTGGGCGTAACCCAGTGGCTGGCAGCCTTACTGGACAGGGAATCTGGACAGAGACAAGCACACAGGCAGGGAAGACCACATGGAGACACAGCGCAAAAGCGGCCGTCTGCAAGGCCAGCAGAGGCCTTGGGAGAATCCAACCCTGGCAGCACCTTGACTCGAACCTCTGGCCTCCAGAACTGTGAGGTGGTGATGTTTCTGTGGCGCAGCGCCCAGTTTGTGGTCATCTGTTACAGCTGCTCTAGGGCACTAAGCAGTGCCAGGCGGGGCTTGCCAGGGGAGAAAGGAGAGGGGAAGGAATCAAGTTGGCCTCATGGAAGAAGTCTCAGCCCCCCGGAGGGGCTGGTCGGATCTCTCACTGCCACTGAGCCTCAGTCAGGTGTCAGCACAGATGAAGACTTGGCAGGAGCAACGGGAGCAGGAAGGGAGGGCCACGTCACCAGGGCAGCACAGCTAGGGCAAGGGCAGCCATGAGGGACTCGTGGCTGAGAGAGGTGCATGGGAGGGAGAAGGGATGGGAAACTGCCAGGCCTGTTCAGATGCAGGGCTGACCTGGCCCTACCTGGGCCTTGGCTTCATCGGGAAGCTGGGCAGCATCCCTTCTCCATGACCAGCTTCCCATGGCCACCCAGTATTTGTCCCCTGCCTAACTGACCCCCTGTGTGAGTGCTTCCATCCTGTGCCTTTACAGTCACACCATTAAGGACTTGGATTTATTAATGTACTCTTCCAGTCTAGGGCCCATAAAGATGTCTTCAGAAACAGTTCTGAGATCACCAACAAACAACCCACAATAGTATTTTTTCTAGGAATCTTGTTTAGCTCTGCTAACCCTTGCTTTCGTTTTAGAAACTACTCCAGAAGACAAGAAGTATTCTGTTCCACTGAAAACATTAAGCATCTCTCCGTCTTATACTGCTATTTTAATGATGGCTTTAACTTTTTAATTTTTAAATTAATTATTTTTTTTCAGTACTGGGAATGGAACCCAGCACTCATGCATGCTAGGCAAGTATTCTACTACTGAGCTACATCCCCAGCCCAATAAATTTAATTTTTTTTAAGATGTTTATTTTTCTTTCAAAAAAACAATGTGAATGGCCCCATGATACTGATTGGGCATTTTTAACAGAAGACCAACACATACAGAACTAAAGAGGTTCAGCTAAGGTGACAGACCTGCATGTCGCAGAGGCGGCTTGGTTACCTCTGCTCCTCCTGAATGAGCGGGCCTGAGTACTACAGACACACTCAGACCCATTACCAGCTCTCCCTACTGTGGGGGGCCCTAGGGAAGGAATTCGCCCTATACCAGTTGCTTCCTCCGATTTCATAGCAGGCCCCCATGGTACAGACGCGGTTTGTCCCCAGAAGGCGCAGGTGCTGGACGCTGGCCCTGTGTGACAGTGCAGAGATGGTGGGACCTTTAAGAGGCGTGGCCTAGTGGGAGGTAATTAGGTCACGAATGGGTTGGTGCTGCCTCCTGGGACTGGAGCAAGTTTGGCAGGAAGTGGACTCCTCCGCACCACAGAGCAGGTTGCTATGGCAAGAGCAGGCAGGCTCTCTGGTTTCCTTGCTTGCTCACAGGGCCTGTTTTCTTTCTACTCTTTGACCAGGTTGTGACGCAGCAAAGGGGTCCCTGGCAACCAGCGGTGCCACGCTCTTTGGACTTCCCAACCTTCAGAATCGAGTCCAATAAACTTCTTTTCCTAATACTCCATCCAGCGTCAGATATTCTGTTGAGAAACACCGAGTGGACTATGACATGACCTTATGAGGTGCTGTCACCCCATTTTACTGAGGGGCTCTTGAGGGCTCAGTTCTGATGCCTTCCCATGCTGGGGAATGGGAGAGGCTGAGTCTGAGTGACCACCGACTCCTCAGTGTCCTATGGCCTCCACACGGAGGGCAGACGCTAGTCCTCAATCGCTGACTGACCAGTGTTAACAACTGTCTCCTGCTCCTCTCTGGTGTCACTTGTGTGGGAGGCAGGACAGGTGGAGGAGCTGCTGGCCCTACAAACAGCAGCAGGAGGATGCATCTCCCAGGGAAAGGGTTCTGGGGTCTCCCCGGCTTCCAAGGCCTGCTCTGCCCCTTACCTTACCACTGTTACCCTGAGCAAGTTACCCAACCTCGCTGTCCCTCGTTCACATCTACAGAGTGGGCTGATGGTACCAGATCCTGCAGCACATGTGGCTGCAAAGTAAGACAAGGTATTCGAAGGCCCGGGCTGGCATACAGCAACTGTGCAATAACAAAGGGCAGGGCAATCTGGGAAATTTTTCCCCACTGAAGCAAAGCGATGTGGTGGCCCAGGACACTAAAGGAGAGGAGGAATCCACAGATGCTTCCACACCCTCAGACCCCCGGGGCTTCCTGAGGGTTCGGGCTGGGGCCAGCACTCCATCAGCAGGAGTTAGGAAGAACAGCCTGGATAGGAACTCGGCCGCTGGCCTGGCGCTAGGCTTCAGGGAACTGAGCACTGGCCTTCCTCGAGGGACGCAGGCCTGATTCTTCTTGAAATCTAAAGCTGACAGCTTCACCTCCATCTTCAGAAGGACTCCGTGCGTGTAAGGCAGAGGGCGAGGAGCCCTTCGGGTGTCTCCCCTCCTGGTGGGACACTGTGTGCCCCGCAGTGGACACTCCTGCCCCAGACCTCAGGAACCCCTGGCGGGTGGGGGAGACATGGCCACCTTCCTCCTGCTCCCTTCGCCTGGAATCCAGAAGGCCCTGGCTCCTTTCCTGAGCTTCTGTGCAGACAGGGACACTCGGGTGCCCACAGCCGGCGTCTCCTGCGGGACTTCTCGCGGGGAGCGGGGTGCATCGGGATGCAATGGGGGGGGAGGGGGGCTGCTGAAAATGAACGGGCCAGAGAGCAATTCAGGACTCGAGACCACCTTTCAGGAGAACGCACGGACCTGTCTCCACCCATCACGGGGGCAAGACACAGATTGTCCAGCTAGTCCGGGTCTTGAATGCGCCCCCAGAGGGCCATGTTGGAAGGTTTGGACCCCGCCTGTGCACTACCGAGAGCTCGTGGACCTCTCGGGGCTGGGCGTGTAGGGCAGGAAGGAGGTCCGGCGCATGCTTTTGAAGGGCCTCCCTCTTCTTCCTTCCTGGCCCCTGTGAGGTGAACAGGCCTCCTCTGCCAAGTGCTCTGCCATGGTGTCCTGCGTCACCACAGCCATGGGGTGAGGGACTGGACTGAAACCTGAATCTGTGCGTCAGAGTCAACCTCTCCTTCCCTGCAGTTGGTCATCTCAGGTGTTTTGTCACAGGAGCAGCGCTCTGGGCCACGCAGCTGGCGGGCGCCCACCTGCCCCGCGGGAGGCCTTCGCAAGGCCAAGCTGGGCCCCCCCCACCCCCACCCCGCACAAGCCCATTACCCAAGGAAGGGTCTGAGCTCCTGCTCCGCAGCCAGGCCGCCACCCCGCGCAGCCCGCTCGCGCACCCTGCCCCGCTGGAGTCCAAATCCTTCCGCGTCCTGTGCTGCCGGTGACGCCCCTTCCCAGGGAGACCCAGTCAAGTCCTCAGTCTCTCCCGCGGCGCTAATTTCGACCTGGAGGTGACAGGTTAGCGTGCAGTATCTGCTGCTAACATGGAAATGGCCTTCTCGCAGACTTGCAGCAGTTCCGAAACAGCAGCAGCTGCAGCCCTCTAGGGGCCGGTGCGGGAAGCGCCCTGCTCAGCGGCGCTTAGGCCAAGGGCCAGCAGGTGGCGCTGTGGCCCAGCCGCTGACGCCAGGCGGGCTCCAGAGCCAGAGGCAGGGCCAGGGCCAGGGCCAGGGCCAGGCCGTGCAGGAGCAACCCGGGAATTGCACTCGCGAATCAAACTCCGGACCACGGCCCCTCCTGCCCCGAGACTCCGCGCGCCTGTGCACACAGATCTATGTTTACGGGGGCCGAGGGGGCTTTCTTCACCGTCTTCTCCTTGCCAGCCTTGCCATTTGCAGAACGAAGGTGATGCCTTTGTTCGGCTCAATTAGTTAATGTCAGGCAAGCTCTCTGCAGATGAAAAGTGCTAAACTCTATTTATCAAATATTTAATTAGCCACACTTGGGAATGATTCATAATCATCTATTCAACTTGCTGAATAACCAAGCAGGGAAAATGGAATAATCGGAAACATAATTTTAAATACAGGCTTTCATAGATTTTGTATCTGTCAAGACTCAGCAAATTTCCGAATTAGCATTCCAGTTTTCCCCTGTTGCCCAGAGGCAGGAAGAGGCAGGCTTCCTTCCCACTCCGCCGGTGGGCTCTGGCAGCTGCTGCCCACCCCATGCCCACCCCTGGCCTGGGAGTAGCTGGGCTGGAGGCAGCAGCATGATGTCCGGCCACAGGGAGGCCCGGCAGGACCTCACTTCCCAGTCCTGTACTGGGATGGTCCCGTCAACTCGTCCATCGAGGTCTACTTCCGGTTCCGGTTTCTCACTTCCTGTTGCTCACACAGACTTCCCCCTTCTGCCCTGGCAAGGGTTCCGAGAGAAGTTAGGTCATGAGGAAGGCATGAGCACTTTCCCATGAAAGACACCCATGAACTCAAAGTTTTAAGGTGATTCGGGGACATTTCCAGTTGCTCCAAATCACAGTCAGAAAATATGGCCCAGTCTCCCCTTCCATCAGGGCTCTGACCCCACCAAGACCAGTATTACATTATGCACACAAGCCTCTAGAAGCAGGGTTGTTCTCATCCATCCATTCATTCTGCAAGCACTTATTGAGCAACTACCCTGGTATAAATCCTATGCTGGATATGCAGGTTAGACCAGTACGGATGATTGTCTTTCAACTGCTGGCCAAGTGTAATTTTCAAGAAGTTAAAAAGCAAATCATTATACAGATAGATGGGGAGCCCTATGTTATTTTGGATCCTCTAGGAAGTAGGTCCCAAGACAAGGCTGGTTATGCAAGCTATTAATTGGAGAAGGGGCAGGAGGAGTCAGGGACAGGCTCCAGAGGATGAGGCATGTCTGACTCTCAGGAGACAGGCAGGAGGAAGGATGGAGAAGAAATAGTCTCAGACCAAAGAGGAGCCCTGGGAAAGTCTCGCCATCCTAGGGGAGCCCTAGAGCCAAGGGTGCTCCTCAGAGAGATGGGCAAAGGTGTCCAGGCCACTGTACCCAGCTGAGCTCCATCACTAATAGGACCTGACCTCGACAGGAAAGCTGTAGTCGACCCAGAAGCCCCCGCTCCAAGAAGCTGCTGGCTGTCCACAGTCCCTGTGCAGGGCCTCACTTGAAGCCTGCTAAACAGCACACTCCCACGGCCACCACAGACCAGTGAGCCACTGGAATCATGAAACTGCTAATGATGGAATCATCAGGACGGTAATGGAAGTCCAGAAGAGGAGAAGATAAAAAGCATATGTACACAGATACATATGTGCTGCTGTAAACAAAGAGACAATGGGAAAATAAATGATAGAATAACATTTCAGACTTATATGTGAAACTGGTCAATATCCTACAAGGTAATAAAAGCTCAACATTGGTAGTTACCCTTTTCTACCAGGCAGAAATCACTTGCGGTTTTTTCTAGAGTTAAAATGTGTGTAGCTTTTAAGAGTCCAGGCCTAATCAGTAGTAAACTGTAAGTCAGGCACGATGGTATTCCCTGGAGTCAGATACTCACTGGAGAATGCTGTGGTAGGAGGCAGAGTCACCTCTGTGTTCTCATTTTGAATAATTAATATTTCTGGGGGCTGACATTCTAGGGGGACAGGGACACAGTTAAATAGCCAGTTAGAACATCGTGTGACAAATGCTAAGACGGAGGTCAGCCATAGAGGGGCAGTTAGGAGTATGGGGGCACAAAGGCGTCCACAGGAAAAGACGTGTCCCCTGAGCTACGAGGATGATAGGGTTACCCAGGGACAGGGAGGGAGGGGGACAGCAGGAGGCAAGAGCTGCATGGAGCCTTTTTATGGCACCTCTGCAGACCCAAAAACTACTGAGGGACAAGAGGAACCAATCTGGGGCCTGGAGCAAGCACCGAGCCTGGCAAAGCCAGCAGGTCAAATAGCAAACTATCCTGGGTGCCATGCTCAGGAATTTGGATTTTTGTCCTGAATGTAATGGGGAGACATGAAGTGAGAAAATAATATGATTGGTATTTCTGTGGATAAAGCTGGGCCAGTGCCATGTGCCTGCTGTCCTGGGAGTCTGAAGTGGAAGGTACACTAGGACCTAGCAGTTCATGGCTGACATACTGAGGCACTATCCCCCCAGAATATGTCTGTATATATTTGTTGTTGCCGACCACTCTAGCTGAAGGATGGAAGATGGATTGGAAGGAGCAAGGCTGTTGTCAGGCAGGTGGGGCACGAGGCTGTTGTAATATAGGTGGGAAGCAATGGTGGCCCAAACAGGTGGTGACGACAGGGACACACGGTGAGCTGGCTGCTCTGCAGTTTATCTCCTGCTCATCAGAAGGCTCCTTAGCCAGCTGCCTGAAGGATGTCAGGGCCAAGAGATGACTCGGGTGCCAAACTCCTATTAGCCATGGTGCACACACGTCCACGGTTATGGGATCAGTTCACAGACACCGGGACATGTAGGGCTTTATTCTTATTGCAAAGGGAAGCCATTTAGCAGGGGAGTGTGTGACTCACTCATATTTGCAAATGATCCCTCTAGCTAGGGAGTCCAGACTTGCTCTGGACAGTCCTGGCCTATCTCTGCCTAGGGTAATTTGTTTGTAGGGCCCCCTTTCATTTTCTCAAGCATCCTGGTTTGGACCACCAAACACAAGATTCCTCCAGGAGGAGGTGTGCAGGTGGCTGTGGAGGGAGCCTGGAGGACAGCTGGAGGCCGTGATAGGCCAGAGCAGGACGGCCCTGATGCCCTCAGGACAGGCGATGGACAGACACCCAGCAGGAGGGCAGCTGCATTAACATGGCAGAGGCAGCCGAGGAGGCCAGCACCCACAAACTACATCCAGTCTACGAGTTCCACCTCTACACCCCTCTCCAATCTGCCATTCTTCTCCCCTTCCCACGCTCTTCTCCCTGGCTCAGGCTTCTTTGTGTCTCACCTGAATTCAGGGTCTTCCTTCCATCCCGATGGGACGGCATCAGTCATTGACCCCTAGATGGTGCCACGCCTCTGCCCACAGCCTGCATCAAGGGCAGACCTCTGACCTTGGCCGAACACCACCTTTCAAAGTGACGTCCCTTGTCCTCATGTGGAAGGTCCCCAGGGTCCCCCTTCCACCCTTTGGCTCGCTCCGGACTTCTGCTTTCAGTCTCATCCTGCCCTCCTTGCCAACTAAAATGTTCAGCCTTTAGGAAACGTAAGTGTCACCTCCTGGATGTCACTCTCTTCTCCAAATGCCCAAGGCTCTCCAACCTCACCTCTTCCATGGCTTTACTGTGTCAGTCTTGTAAAACTCATCGTGTGTTTACCTTCAACCTGAAGGAATGTGTGAGCTACTGAGGGAAAGGGTGGCCTTTCTCCCGTCCAGACCTCCCACCAAGAGCGTGGCCCAGCACCACCAATGGGTCAGCAGTCAGTGGAGTGGAACATGGTGGGCAGAGGGAAGGCTGCCTGCGGGTTTCGTGGATCTGACCCTGGTGGCTTTACCCCTTTGATCCTCTCCAAGTGAGAGGCTTCCCAGCCAGGAGTGGACATCACAGGCCAGAGCAGCCCAGGTCTGCCCCAGGCCCGGCCTGGCATCAAGGCGGCGAAGTACAGAAGTTAAACTCTTTCATTCTGAATCCTCATCTCTTAACTGGATGTGTGTTTTGGTCAATTCACTTAACTTCAGAATCTTAGGTTTCTTTTGCACAAAGCACAGGCAGTGAGGCCAGTCGGGTATGCTGAGGAGATTAAAGCAGACAGATGTGTAGGATGCTTGGCACAGAGCCTGGCACATAGGAAACTATAGGTCAGTCATTATTTATCAAGTGAGTATAGAGCTGGAGGCAGTCAGCAAATCCCCATTGAAGATATTGATGATTTGGATCATTGAGTTAAGAATTTTTTTTATTTTTTTATTTTTATTTTTTGGAACCAGGGATGAACTCGGGACCCTGCACTTTCGAGGCAGGCGGTGGTCCCACTGAGCTAAATCCCCGGGCCTTGTGTTAAGCATTTTAAAATGTATAATGGCAGGTGTCAAACCAGAGTGCAGGGAGGAGAGGGCGGATCAGGGTTCCAGGCCTCTGAAGAGCAACTGGGTGACATTTACCACTAGCCTTTGAAATGCCCACATCTTGGCCCCACTAATTCCACTTCTGAGGAATCTATATTATGAAAGTTTACAAAAGTAAATGAAAAGCTTCTCCCCTAATGTGCATCTCAACATTATTTACAACAGCAGGAAACTGGAATTGACCAGCTATGGAAATACTTAAGAGAAATTTGGCACGAGACACTGAAATGTATGTATTTATATGTAAACGCTTAGTGGCAAGGAGCTCTTCGTGACCAGAGGAAATGCGTGTAGTGTTCAGCAAGCATTTTATGCGAAGATTATAATTACGTAAAAAGTATGTGCATAAGGAAGGTTGATTCTGGCTTCTCCCGGTGGTGGGAGCTAAGGCATAGTCCTTATTCTCCCGGTTAGGTTATTCTTCCTGCAATCCTCTTGTGTATGAAAGGAGGGTGGACCTCTTTTCTAATCAACAAGGAAACGCATGCTGTGTTAGCACCCGCCACTGGGGGGTCACTGCGGCCCAGCTGGCTGGGTGTTAAGCCCCCGGTGTTTCGGGATGCCAGTGGGGAACTTCTGAGCCATGCGACCCTGGGTGCCCACAGAGCCTGCTGCGTGGCCTCTCGCCTCGCTGACCTCACCTGTGAGAGGAGACCAGATGGAGATGCTCATGAGCAGGTGGCCGTCAGGGGCTCCTCCGTGAAAGGCTTTTCCATCCTGCTGTCTCTGAGTCCTGTTTGTGAGCCCACTTGTGCCTGAGGCCACTTAGGTCAGAGCCGCCTGGGGATGCAGGAGGGCGCTGAGCAGGTGACCACAGAGAAGCGATTCAGGAGCTGCAGCTGCACCCGCGACCAGGCCTGCTGGAGCCAGCTGTCTCTGCGGGAGTTTCGGAAAGAGAAGGGCCCCAGCTCTGTCCTTTCTTCCTCCGGCTGTCACCCTGCCAGCTCTCACTGGCTCCCCACAGGGCTGTGGACCCTGGCAGAGCACAGCTGCAGTTCTCTCCCTGGAGTGGGAAGCGCTGAGGTCCCCTGCCTGGCCCCCTTCCCCCTTGCTGGGCACCAGTTGAATCGGAGGCAGAGTGCTCCTTCTGTTCTCGGCCTTCCATCTGGAATGGAAATGTGGGCCCCACTCTGGAGCCTGGAGGGACAGAGTCTGCCACACCAGCCCCAGGGTGCAGGAGCAAATAGGCGCAGGCACCCGGAGGTGGCTTTCTACCCGGAACTAGCAGGGCAGGCGCACGGCTAACACTTAGTCCTGGGACCCGTGTGGGGCGCACCTTGAGATCCTTCTTACCAGGCTGCAGGTCAGCAAAGGCTGCCAGTGTCCACAGGGCGGAAGCCAGGGGCGCCGCTGCAGTGAGGCTGCTCTGCAGGGGTGTGTGGTCCCCAACCTGGCTGTTCACTGCCCATGTGGGCCTGGAACAATCACCCAAGCATATACATACCAGCTTCCTGCTTACAAGCTGAGAGTCACAGAGGACCCCACTATGCAGGGTTGGGCTGAGTCAAATGAGGCAGTAAGTGCAAAGTGTTCACCCCTGGTCCGGCACACGGAACAGCTGAGCACTAACTGGGCAGCTGTGTTTGTTACAAAGCTCTTCCTTGGGCTCAACCCTCATGTGGGCAGTGAATGAAAAGCAAATTTCAAGCACATCCCTACCTTAGGTGAGTCAGGACTACCCCTAGGAAACAGTTAAGCAGCTGAGTAGCAGGTGGTTAAATGCAAAAGTGCCTGAGGACTCAGCAGTGCTATTTATAATAGCGCAGCTGGCAGCAACCCAATGCAGCACACCGCAGATGCCCATACCCGGAAGTGTGCCTCTGAGGTGGGCGCTTAAGGAGGAGATCGCAGAAGGGCTCATGCCCATGGGTTGTCCTAAGATGCATAAATAGAGGCGAGTGTGACACATAGGTCAGAAGGAAGCCTGGAGGCGCAGACGTGGACGAATGCACATCTGCTTATCTTCCCCCCACTGACAAGTTGTTTGATGAAGCAGCAAGTGTTTAGCAAAGACGATGAGGCCACTAGCACTAGTCTTTTTTTCTTGCTTCCTTTTTCTTCCTTTTGAGACAGGGTCTCGATAAGTTGCCCAGATGGGGCTCAAACTTGGGATCCTTCTGCCTCAGCCTTCCTGAGAGCTGGGATTACAGGTGAGCATACTGGGCCCTGCTCACCAGCTCACAGGGAGTCAGGCCTAAGAGGAGTTCCGAGGAGAGTGAAGCATGGAGAAGAAGGCTAAGGAAGGCTTTGCCAGGATGAAGATGTTCAAGCACACGTGGAAGCATTTGTGTCTTTGAATGAAGGGAGCAAGCAGGGTTATCTCTGGGGGATCTTTTGTGTTCCCCTTGCCCGCTGGTCTCTTCCGCTAAAACGAAAACCTTGAGGTAAGCGTCCTTCAGGGCAGCATGGGAAGTGAGTGGGGAGAGAGCCAGGCCTGGGCTTCTCCCTGCAGCCAAGAGGAGTCAGGTAAGGCTGGCGGAAGACAGCGCTCACTGGGGACAGGAGCGTCCTTGCTGCCGGCTATCTGTACAGCACTTGCAGGGCCCTCATCAGCACCCGGGCCGGGAGCACAGGGCAGTGGACTGGCCCCCTGTGGCCTGAAAAGACGCACACCTGACATGGGCATTTGGTCTTGGACCCTCGTTCCTGACATAGACTCCCCAAACTCTTGAACTTCCTGAGTTTCAAGAGTGACGGAGCACTTTGTTCTAACCAGGTGACCCTGGGGGCCGCTAAGTAGCTTCGGCGTGGGGGCTGTGACCGGGAAGACCAAGCCTCCATTAGGAGCCTAGGACTCCAACCCTGACCCTCCACCTCTGAATGCAAAGGGGCTGCCGCCATCTTGTGAGAAGAAGCCTTTAAACCCGTAGGATCTGTGCTGTCCCCGGGCAGTGCCAGGACTGGGTGACCCCAGAGCTGCTGACCGGGGGCCAGAGAAGCGGTGGTTAGGGACCGAGAACACCAACTACCTCAACTTTCAAAGTGACCATGGGCCCCCAAGAAGTGGGGGAGACGTGACCGGCCCAGGCAAGGACTGAACAGTACCTGGAACAGGTGCTTGGAGAGCCCCTAAGGCTACACAGGCCTCACCCGCGTTAGGAGAGCTGGCCCGGCCTACTTCTCCCATGGACTCCTCTCATCCTGGCACCTTAGGAAATCTTTATGAGTTAGGTGCTACCAGGATTTCCCCCCCGAAAATTTGCAAAATGTGTTTGTTACTCACCCCATCCACTGTTACTCACCCCATCCTCAAAATCTTAGGCTCAAGTGATCCTCCTGCCTCAGCCTCCAAAGTAGCTGGAACCACAGGAGCATGCCATAACACCCAACTTAAAAATTCAACTCCTGCTTCACTGATACACTTGCTGCATTAAAAGGTCCTGGGCTTGTCACGTATCATGCTCTATTTCAGGTTTCCAAAGAAGGCAGTATTATTTCTAACCCTATCCCTCGTCCCACCACCGTCAGTCCCTGCTTGGTATCTCCCCTGCGCGTCTCAGAGACCAGACTTAAACTGTCCCCAGTAAACTCGAGGTCCCTCCAAGCCCTCGCTGCCCACCCTGGGACTGTTTCTGAGGCGGCGGCAGCATCCGCCCTGAGTCACCTGAGCGTGAAGACTGAGCGTCATCCCTCATTGCTTTGTCTTCACCATCGCAGGCACCGGCCCTGCTGTCCAAAGAGCCCCGCGACGCCCTCTGCTGCCATCTGACTCTCACTGGTCTCTGGGGCCCTGCGGTGGCCTCCTCTGTGGGTCCACCTGGGTCCTTTCCCATGTGACCCCACACTGATGGAGAATGAGATTTCCAAAATGACAGCTGACCCTCAGGCCTCTGTTTAAAGCCCCCAAACGCTTCCTGCTCCCTTAAACACCAATTCTCTGACAAGCCCACAGGCCCTATCCAAATGCCCTCACTCTCTGTGCTCTGCCACATCAGCTTCTGCTTGTCTTACACCCTCTCAAATAGACCTCTGCACGTCAGTTCCTTCCATCCAGACCAGCAGTGGCGGACCTATGGCACGCATGTGGCAGCCAGCGCTTTGTACCTGGAAAGCTCTAAGAGGTTTGCCATCGCTGATCTGGATTGTTCAGAGGCCACATGACCACTCTTCACCTAGCCCGACCCACTCAGCTTTGGGACTCCTGCACAAGCACCATTTCACCGAAAGCCTTCTCCGATTGCCTGGCCTAGGCAGTTCCTTTACAACCAATCCTCCTGGACCTTTTCTTCTCCTTCCCCAGAACATGCATCTTGGCTTGCAATTATTAATACAACAGCTTGATTTCTCTGCTCATTATTGTATCCCAGCCTCCAACAGAGAGCCCAATGAGTATTGTCTTCTTAAATGTTTCATAATTTAATGAATGCACGAACGAATGAGTGAAAGAGTTGAAATACTGGGGCTTGGCTAATCTTTAGACATTCTAAGATTTATGATGTCACAAAATGGATCAAAGCCATACACTTCAAATATCCACTGGGATGAGTGATCAGCAGGGTGGAGTGTTGTGCAACTAGTATGACAAACAGGGGCACTGTCTGGCAAATGCATGGGCCTTCAGGCCCTCCTACGGGGAGCTCACAGATCAAGAAAGGACTGGAGTTTAAGGCTTTGGAGCCACCCCAATTCCCATGGATACTGAGCCTCACCTTTCAGCATGGTGCCTGTGAGGGCATCGGAGGAATGGCAAGGGCATTTTGGTTATCACAGCACCAGGAAGCGTGCGACTGGTACTCATTTGGAGGCTCAAAGACTAAAAGACGAACAGTGCTTCGATATTGGGGCACTCTCACTCAGCAAAAATCGTTCCTACTCGGATTAGCTTTCCATTGTTGGGGCAAAATACCTGACACCTGCAACTTAAAGGAGGAGAGGTTTATTTTTGGCTCACAGTTTCAAAGATTGCAGTCCATGGTAGGCTGGCTCCGAGGAAGGGAATGGCAGAGGAAAGGTCCCAACTGAGAATGGAAAGAGCCAGAGAAGGGGCTAGAGGTAGGATACAGTCCCCAAGTCATGCCCCTGTGCCCCACATCTGCAGCCAAGCTCTATTTTCAAACAGTCCATTCAGCTGCGAACTTATCACTGGGTTGACCCATGGATGAGGTTGGTTTACTCACTCACAGTCCAGTCTGCTTTCCAGGGCCTCTTAGTCCAGTTCATTTGCCTGTCAAGGTGAACAGTGCTCTAGTGCCAGCCCTGCCTCTGCTGGGAATTTGGGTGAGGAAGGCATAATGCAACTAAACATGTCCCTAAACCACTACCAAGATTCTAAGGAACCAACACTCAGCACTGTGAAAAAGAGGAAATAGCTGCTTATTAAGGGGCAAGGAGCAATGTGGCAGTGCTGGCAGCTGTGCCACTCTGGGACCAGATGCAGTTTCATGGCAGAGCACTTGCCTAGCAGGTAGAAAGCCCTGGATGAGAGAGAGAGAGAGAGAGAGAGAGAGAGAGAGAGAGAGAGAGGGGAAGAGGACGGGGGAGCCGCCCACCCAAGACTTCCAAGGGACAGCAGTGCTGAGACTCTGTCACCCGTCAAGGCAGAGTCCGTCTACCACGTGCCTGCTGCCTCCTTAGCACTGACTCAGGCTTGGGAAACAGCCATGGGGTTGGATGCAGGAAGGTACCAGCCACTCGTCCTCTCCTGGATGTCTGGGTGAGATCAAGACACTATCTTCAGGTTCAGCGGCCTCGTTTGAAATTCCCCAAAGTCCCTGTCTCCAACAGTTCCTCCTGTCTGAAAAGTTGCGCTGGATTTGGCCATTCACATTTGGCTGTAGCTAGGTTCTGCTCTGGAATTTAATCATCATATTGAACAACTAATTTCAAAATTGCGCTTTTGATCAGGGCTTCTTTATAGGAATATTAATTGTTTAAAGTTTGCAGCCAGAAAACATCTCACAGCCTAGATTTTATGACTCCTTCTAGATGATGGTAACACATGACTGAGAAGTGCTTCTGCTTCCTAGCTCCATAAATTAGATGTTGTTTATAATAATGTAGCTGGAGCGGTAACACTTTATCATAAGGGCTGCTGTCCCCACAGAAAGTCATTATTTAGTGTATTGTTGATAAACTGGTCATCATTCACAGGGAGAAGAGAAATTGATGTGGCCAGTTTTGTTTACAAGGTGACAGGCAATATGTTATCTTCCTACTGGACTGATGTTTTTCCTACCAGGTTTTTGCCACCAGAAGGATTATGTTACCTCCTGCACACTACTCAGGGAATCAACGTTATTGGTCTTTAAGGCCTTAGCACCCAAGCCATAGGAATCCCACTTTCTAGTTCCAACATGATTTTCAGAGGAGAATCTTGGAAAGAGATTTATTTTTTTTGGTACCAGGGATCAAACTCGGGTCCTCTCACTTGCGAGGCAGGTGGCGGAACCACTGAGCTAAATCCCCAGCCTAGGATTTTTTTTCAGATACAATTTAATCTCTTACATCCCAAATGAAAGACAAAGAAATGATGAACAGCCATGAATAACTTTGTTTCTCAAAACTACCAAGGTCATCAGATGACAGCCAGATGATTTCATCTGCCCTGCATTTACAGAAAGACCATGGTGGGCTTGATTCAGGGTATCCCAAGCAGGCACTGGGCAACCTGGAGATTAATGTCCTTCTCCATTGATCTCTTAGTCAGCTTTCCCATCACAGGGACACAATTCCTGACACCTGCAACTTATAGGAGGAGAAATTTAATTTGGCTCATGGTTTCAGGTGACTCAGTTCATGGTCAGCTGGCTCCAAGGCAGGAACATCGTGATAGAAGGGCCGTGGTAGAGTCTACCTGCTTAGTTCATGGCTGGGAAGCAGAACAGGGTACAATGTCAGAGAAGAAGAGGCCAAAGACCAGATATAGTCTCCAAAATCACACTTTCATGACCCACCCAGACACATCCAGAAGTTGCTTTACTAATCCCTTAGGCAGTTTCTAAGCCAATTAAGTTGGCAATTAAGCTTAACCATCCCAAAGGGGCACACGGCATTGAGGCAGGGGACAGAGTTGGGAGGGGACATCACTCTCCTATGGGCTCTCGGTCCCCCATCTCAGATGTGGACGCGGCTGCCTTCCATGTCCCTGGGTCACGTTGCCCTGCCGCCATCTGCCGGCTATGAGGGTGCATGCATGGCACACGGGTAAAGTGCACGGGAATGGGGGAGGTTCCTCTGAGAACAGCGTCCAGTGGCTCACAGGCTGCTTGCTGCCCTTTCATGGTCCCCGGCTCCTCTGGAGCCAGAGACTTTCCTAGTTTTCTGGTGCTTTCCAGGCATTCGATTCTGATGATCTAGCTCCCAGGCCACACAGCAGGCTGCACGTTTTCAGCCTCTCTTCACTCCACATAGCCATGCCCACGTAATTCATCTGCAGTATCTCCTGAGTCTCTACTGCACACCCAGCACCATGCTGTGCGGAGGAAGTGGCACCAGAGGGGCCCCACACAGGAGACTGCAGTTCCACGTGTACAGCGTTTCAAATGCTTGCACAAATACTGTCTCCAGCTGATACGATCGCGATTTAGGTGCATGCTAAGCATCCCCAGTCTCACCTCTGGCCGGTGGAGTGTGTGTGTGCTGAGGTTGCTCCCACCACGGGCGGAGTCCTGTATCTCTTCTGGAAAGCAGGGGCCGGGCTTGTGCTGATACAGGAGGGCTTCTCGGAGGATCAAAGGCACCCACAAGCCCTCATCCCCCTTCCCTGTTAGCCTCACACCAGCCCCTGTGCTGATGAAGACTCACCACCAGCAAGGTGCAGACAGCGGAAGTGTCACGGAAACAGCAGGGGGCACTGCACCTGCATTTTCACCTGCTTTCACACGTCTTATCTTGGCTGAGCTTTTTCACAACCTCCTTCTTTACAGGCGAGGAGATGAGCTCAGGAAGTGGAGCAGATGTATGAGTGTTGTGCAGAGGAACAGAAACAGTATAAAATATAAGTATGATTATGCACAGGATTTACTCGGCAGGCTTACAGGGTCAGAAGGGGATGCGTCCCAGTGGCAGTCTAGATCCAAGATGGCTGCCTGTGGTGTCCTGCGACCCGGAGGAGCCCAGGGGAAGGCTGAAGCAACTGGAGACCAATGTCCAAAGGCAATGGTGAATGCCAGAATGCCTCCGAATGGGAGACAGTTCCTTCTTGCCCTCTTGGTCCACCCTGGCTGCACTCCTGTCGGTCGGTACCTCCCCCACCCAGGGCGGGGCTCCCCCAGTCTGCTGGCCTTTGTGTCAGTCACCCACAGACAGGCCCAGAGCTTTCCTAATCTGCTATGTGGTCCTTACAAAAGCTGAGGTGTCACCATCAATGATCACAGCAGGGCTCTCACTGTTGGTGTTTGGGGCTGGAAAATGCTTTGCTGGGCCCTGCCTTGTGCACTGTCGGGCATTCCCAACACTCCTGGTTTTTGAGGCCAGTAAGTAGCACAGTCCCAGTTGTGCCAAATTTTCCATGTGTCCTCTGGGGGGGTGGGGGCAAACTGCTCCCCAGTTGAGAAGCACTGTGATGGAGTAATTTGTTCACAGGTTAATGGAGGACAGGGAGGGAGACCGGGACCAAGTCCCAGAGCCCCAAACCCGCAGATGATCTGTCCCCAACGGCTCCTGCACCTCTCCTCACAGAGCCATAGAGGCAAAACCCCCGGTAAGCTCTGCCCGATACACAGGAGTCCAGAGAGGGAGGTGTTCATAATGAGCTTTGGGCTGGCCCAGGCCAGTTGAGTGAAGGGCAGGGATTGGAGCCTGGTGCTGCAGACTGGAGGGAAGATTGGCAAGGGGTGACTGTGTGGGGTGCTGCCGTGGAGCGACCCCAGCCTGCCCAGAGGGAAGTCCATGGGGTGGAGCAAGGACAGAAGGGTCCACAGTGGGGAGGTGGGAGATGGAGCTGGGGTGCTGAGCAAGAGGACAGGGCTCGGGGTGCCAGAGAAGCTGACTGACTGATGCGGTGAGTCAGGGCTGCTCCGCGCCTGCAGGGCAATGGGGCCTCTCTGGCAAGAGTGTGCAGCCAGCCTGTTCGTTCCAAGACTCGCCCTTTTGTTTTGTTCGTTCGTTTGTTTCTGGTACTAGGGGTTAAACTCAGGGCCTTTGCACTGAGCTATAACCCCAGCCTCTTTATTTTTACAGAGTCCTGCTAAGTCACTAAGTTACCTGCGCTGGGCTTTGGGGTCTTCCTGCCTCAGGCTGCCCAGTCCTGGGATTACCGGCGTGCATATCTCTGCCCTGCCCAGCTACCGCAGGAAGAACTGACAGCTGGCCTGTGTGTGGCACAGCAAGCTGGGTCACAAAAGAAAGGGCTTCAGACCCAAAGCCCAGCAGGACTGGGGTGTCTCGAGGGGCAGCTGGCGGACCCAGCTCAGAGGCCCTGCGTCTCGCTCCGGGAGGGCCTCCCGGGCCAGCTCACCCCCACAGAAGCCACTGTTCTAGCCCACAAGCGGCCCAAGACAACAAGCAGAGGGCCTGTGAAGCGGCCTCTTCCTGGCTCTGCGCAGGAGGCTGTGTGGAGGAGATGGGCTGTCACCACCCTGGGGGAGTCAGGATTTCCCGGGGCAAGCAGCAAACCCTCGCAGCTTCCACACTCCTACACCTCAGGAAATCCGGCTGCAAAGACAACAACAAAAAAACCCTAAGAAAATGCAGCAGCGTGCAAGTCATGGGCCTATTTTTAGTCCGCATGGGCCAACTTGTGCCTGTGTGACTGTCCACCATCTACCTGTGAGAATTTCCACACTTCCTATACGTGAGACCTCGTTCTGAGCTTTCCAGCTTGCAAGTTCGGCGGCCGTAAAGGGGGTCAGACCTTGGCCGAGGGAGGCCTGTGTGTGAAGGGCCAGGCTGGGCAACTCCGGAGGGAAAGTGGTGATCAAACCCGTGAGCTGGAAGGGAGCAGCGCTTCTGGGTTTCCAGGGTCTCAGTAGATCAGCTCTTTCTCCTGCAGAGCTAGAAGCTGCTCGCTGGGTTGTTCACACACTTTTTCCTGAAGCATTTAATACTTGCTGTGTGTCAGGCTCTCTATGCCAGGTGGGGTCTCAGAAAAACCTAAAAGAAAGAAAATGACAGAGCCCTGGAGCACCATGGGAAGCAGAGCCATGTGTGGGGCAGAGCAGATGCAGGGCCCAGGGCCCCAAAGCCAGGCCCCTGGATTGTTGGTAGTTCCACTTAGGAAAGGAGAGGTTACCAGGTTAAATAGGACCAGCTGGATAGAGTCTCTGCCTTCATTTCCATCACCAGATATTGTATTAGAGTGCCAAGAAAAAACAGAACTGCCTGCGAAAGGTCTGAGTTTGCATCTCCTATAGGTGCAGAGCCCTGGGCCGCTCTGGCTAAGGCCTTCTGCCGTGTGCTGTAGACGCAGCTGCCAGCAGAGGGGGCCTCAGGCTTGGCCAAGGAGCGGGAAAGACCCGCCTGTTGGGGAAAGCTGGGCCCAGCACAGGGGACGGATTGACTGGGAAACTGTTGGGCTTGATCGCTGCTTGCTGACGATGAAGTCATGGACAGTGGGAAATGCCCAGTAATTAACAGATTACAAAGCCCCAGGAAGAAGGCTGCAGCTGGAACAGGCTGGGCCCCGTGAGCTCTGCCTGTCCTTAGAGCCACTTCCCCTACAGCGCCTGGGCCGTGGAGTTCGCGCTGGCCTGCGGGAGCCCGCCTAGGCCCTCTCTTCACACGGGGTCTCCGCTGGAAATTCTGAAGTGACTTTGTGGACTGAGGGAAACTGGGGACCCCAGGAGCGGCCGGCAGGGGGCCTTGACCTCCTGGCTAATGGACGTCTCTGTCCAGGAAGCCAGCAGCTGGGGCAATTTGTCACTCTGAAGGGGACTGCGAGGAGAAGGCCGAGCCCTCCCCCGGGATGGGACCTCCAGGAGCTGAGACACAACTGCTTGGGACGACTGCGAGTCTCTGGACCGAGCTGATGTTGTCTGTGCCCTGGAGACAGTGGTTTTGATGGGGCTGGGGTCCAGTGACAGTGCCCGAGGGACAGTAGGAAGGAACAGGCCATGACAGAGGCCCAGTCAGGAAGGCGCCTGCCCACCCACTCATCAGGCAGCAGAGCAGTTACCCTAAACCCTGCCCAAGGCCCTGCCGCTGCCCCCTGCCGCTCTGCACTGACTGGGCGCCTGCTAAGGGCCTGGGTGTGCGGGAGAAACCGGTGACTCCGTGACCTGGCAGGGGCTATGACCTCACCTCCCAGAGCAGGCTGGGCCTCCCTGGTGGGCAGGGGGCCACCGGCAGAGCGGCACCAGGGCGGCACTCAGGTCCGTGCCAGGTCTGACTTCCTGGACAGCCCCGGAGCCACTGTGGGACCCACCGCGGTGCTGTGCCTGGCTGTCCCACTGCTGGCCCGCTGCAGGCTGGGCCTCTTTTGCTAGTGAGATGTCATGTAAATAACAATCATTTCTTTAGGAGTCATAAGATGATCCGTGGCCCATGAGGAATCAGCCGGGCTGATGAGCATCAGGCAGCAGCCTAGTCAGAGACTCGCCCTGGGCGCGGCAGCCCTCCCTGCTCCTGACCCCTGCTCTGAAGTCCACTCTGCCATGAGCTCTGGGCACCGCCCGGGCACACCTGTGAAGGAGCTGCACCAGGCAGGCGCCTGCCCTTCTTTCTCTGTCCCTCCTGTCCCTGGAGAAGAAAGGCAACAAACTCCCTGGCCTCCACAGCACCCCCGTCTGGAGAATGTGGAGCTCACCACCGCCGCACACCCTGGAACTCAGGGAGCAATGAGCCAGGGTGCTTCCAGGGTCCCGTCAAGCCCTGGGGGCGTCACCAGCTGGTCTCCTTGCTCTGGCTGGACCCAGCGACGGTGCCCACCCACTGTCTGAGCTCTTCGCTCTCCCTGTTTCCCTCCCCATCACAGTTGGAAAATAGGGGTCCACTATGGTCCCCTCACCCCATCTCCAGACAGTGGGCAGCACAGCCCGAGGCCCCACGAAAGCCCCACACATCCTGCCACCCTCGGCCGCCATCACCGTCTGCTCTAATCCTGGGCCCTTGCCTCTCCGCTGGGCAGGGGACGTTCAGAGAGGCTCACGCCGATGACAGGGAGCAGGCCCGGGGCTCCTGCCTGAGCCAGGCACCCGCAGGAGAGCTGGGTGCTCAGGAAAAGGCCTGCGGTAATGGAAGGCAGGACACTCCTGGGGCGGGCTCTGAGGCCTGAGCGATGGCACTCCCCGGGAAAGAGCAGCCGTGAGGCCGGACAGCGGGCCCAGGCCAGGGCGTGGGCGGCTTACTGTGGCCCCCGTGGGGGGCTTTCCACTTGGGTGCGGCCGGGAGAAAGGGGCAGGGGGAGCTATGATCCAGTGGCCCGTGAGGCGTGTACCTCAGCCCGGGGTGGGAGTTTTCGTGCATGTGCCGGCACGTTACCCTCCGGGCCTCCTGAGCTGGGCCACTGGAGCTGTTTCCCAGATGTGGAGACCGATGAGCTGCTTGGGATGGGAGTTTGCCTTCCGCCCACTGCAGTGTAGTTTCCTCTCGGAGTCTCTTCATTAGCGTGCTGCCCGGGAGGGGTCCGTGCAGCGCCCCGAGAGGAAACCGGAGACACACTGAGCCGACAGCGCAGGAGCACAGGAGGTTCGCTGCAGCGCTGGCCTCTTGGGACCCTCCCTGCTGGCAGCAGCCTCGGGCTTGGCCCCCGCCTCAGCCTGCCCTGGGGAACAGCAGGGGAGCGGGCTCTCTGAGCGCCAGCCCTGTCCTGGGAGATGGAGAAGGGCATCTGTCCAGGCCAAGCTTCCCTTGTTTATTTCATCAGTTCAGGGAGGGGTGACAGGGTCAGTGTTATTCAAGGCTTTGTTTTCCAAGGGCTGGCGGCAAAGCTAGTGTGTTAGAGGGAACACAGAGGGCTCACATACCTGCCAGGAACAATAAACAAGTGGGCTGTTCTAATTGTATTTTCCTTTCTCTCAGCCTCCAAATTTCACTGCATAAAGCAAATGGAGAAGCAGACTGCTGCTAACCAATCGGCCTCTCTGCCCACACACATTCCCTGCTTGCTTAAGACAGAAAGGAAGAAGAAAAATTACACCAGAGTTAGTGCTCTGGATTCAGGAAATCCCAACCCCTGGAAGCTGCAGGCTAAGCGGGTCCACATGCGAATCCAGCTGTCAGAGAGCGGGGTGCAGTCCACAGCCCACCCCCAGCTGGGCGTGGGATTGGCGTCGGTCAGAATGACAAGAAGGCTAACAGCTCGAGCTGTTTAACTTCAGTCCTGCTAACGGCTCTGCACTAGTGAACAGACCTAAGTTCCACCCATGACGTTCCCAATCTAGCAGGGGAAGCATTGCTAACTGTGCATGGGTTGCAAAATAACTAACCAGCTCCAGAGGAAATGGGGAGACACTGGCTTGCTATCCGGCTGAGAATAAAAAAATGCATTCCTCCGAGGGGGATTTGGAACTGCACTGGGGAAACAGCCAGCTGAATTACTGCATGATGTCATCTACAATGAAATGCTCATTGAGGGCAGGGCTCTGGGGACTGGGCTGGGCTGGCCATAGCATGCTGTGCACAGCGTGGAGGACTTAGGGATTATGCAGGAGGCGGCTGGCCATGGGGACTGGAGAGAGAACCCGAGAGGCGAATAAGGTCACACCACTAACTTTGCCTTTCAAGACATAGACAAAACCCTGGGCATTACTCTTGAGGGATAATGGCCATGAGACAGTTGAGAAAAGCCTGTATCCGAGGCACTCGTATAACTCCAGGGCGGGGATCAGCAGCAGAAATGGGACCAAGTCCCGCAGGGAGACCCTGCCCCCCAGTGCCCTCGTTCCTGCCGTTTCCAGAGCCTGGTTCTCACAGATTCTGTGAGGGGCTTCGTATGTTTCTGTGAACATCCTCTTCTTTGTAAATGAACCAGAGTCAGTTTCTGTGCTTGAAATCCAGATTCCCTAACAGACACAGAAACTGGATATTCCATTAAATGCTACAAACATTTTAAAAGACCTAGGGGCATGCAACAAGTGGGCACCACCAGGGGTACACATAATGAAAACATCACAGAGTTTGCTTTAGCCTTCAGGGGTAACTTCTATGTCTGGCACTGGGTTAAATTAGCTCCCACCTTCGGTGGGTGCAAGTTTTAGTACTCTATGCCCTTTAGTGGGTAAAAATTTAGCTGCTGATGCTTCCTTCCAAGAATCATACTATAGGGAGTGAAAACGTTTTGCCTCTAGGAAACTGAAGCAAAACATGAGTTTGTGTAACCAAATGCAAGGTATGAGGTCGTGAGTCTGCTTTTCAATCTCAGGAGTCCCGTACTTAGGACTGTTTCGTGATGTGCATGTTCTGGTGTAGAAGATCTCTCATGCAGCAGCTCTTAGGTCCTCAGATGTGGGAGGAACAGGAACTCATCTTGAAGTCAGAAGTAATTTATCCTGTGTAGCCATATATCTAATGAATCACCTTAAATGCTCTCCAGAAGAAGCTAGTGTAAATAAATTAAGAGTAAATGATTCGGCCTGCATTTGCTGTTTACCTTCAGGTGCAGAGAACTGTAGCAGGTCTTAGGCACTTGGGAGGCTGGTGGGGCTGGATGGGTGGCAAATTGACCGGGACACGGTCACAGGGTGCAACCTCCCAACAATGCACAGTCCCATAAGGAAAAGGTTTCTTGGGTGGTGCTGTACTCCAAATGTTGTGACCCTCCCAAGCTCACAGGTTGGAATTCTAACTCCACATGTGATGGTACTGGGAGGCGAGGCCCTTGGGAAGTGCTATAATTTAGACCTTGTGTGTCCCCAAAGGTTCATGTGTGTGTCCCCAAAGGTTCATGTGTGTGTTCAAGGCTTAGTCCCTAGGAATGCACTATCAGGAGATGGTGGGGCCTTTAGCAGGTGGGGCTGCGTCCACAGGTCACTGAGAGCCTTCCCCTAGAGGACTGTGGGACCCCGGCCTCTTCCTCCTTCTCTGTTTTGCTTCTTGGCCGTAAAGTGAGTGGTGTTCTTCTGCCACCTGCTCCTGCCATGAAATTGGGTCGACCAATCATGGTTGTACAGAGACTTATACTCTGCTCCCATTTGCCACATGAAAATCTTTTCACTCCCTATAGTACATGATACTTGGGGGGAGCTAACATTGGATATGCTTTCATCCGCTGAAGGGCACTTGGTACCAAAACTTGCACCCACAGGAGGTGTCACCTAATTTAAGACCAGCCTTGGCAATCTTGATGGAAACCACCAAAATGGGGAGCCAAAAGAAACCTTTTTGTTTTTTAAGTTGACTGTCTTAGGTATTTGTTACAGCAAGGAAAGCTGACTGACACAGGAGAGATCAGTGCCCTTGTAAGGGACCCCAGAGAGCTTGTTCGCCCCTTCCGCTACATGAAGACACAGAAGAAGGTGGCAGCCAGCTATGACCTAGGGAATGGGCTCTCACCAGACTAAGCCTGCAGCACTCAATCTGGACTTCCAGGCCCCGGAGCTGTGAGGAGTAGATTTCTGGTGTTACAAGCTGCTGGGTGTATGGCAGTTTGCTGTAATAGCCCAAACAGACTATGCCAGGTAGTTATGGCAACAAATGAGGCAGGCCTTCAAAAGACGAGGTGCTGGAGGCAGCTTGAGGATGACGTCATAGATACTGAGATGAGATGCACAGGGGCCACTTACTGACCCCTGCCTGCCTGTGTGGCCGGTGCCAGGCATTACTGACGCCAAAGTCCTCCTGTCAGTACACACAGGTGACATGGACCTGCTTTCGTCAGCAGCTGCTTTCTGAGGTCCTACCGAGGGCTACACACCTGTGTCAACGTAGAAGAACAAGACAGGAAGCCAGAAGCTATCCAAAGTCCTGGCCCGAGCCCAAGGGTGAGGGAGACTGAGTCTACACTCCCTCCCGCTCCAGCAGGAGCCCCTGGGACACACAGCCTGAGGCGGCTGGGTGACCTCGAAGGCTGCTGCAGGCCACCCCACAGGCCCAGAGCCCAGTTTCCCTGCCCCAGCCAAGCCAGCCCAGGGGAAGGTGTCCCCTGTCCCTCACCCCATGGCACACCAGCTCCCACCCAGCCTGCAGCTTCTCCCCTGGAACAGAACCCTCGGGCTCTCAGTGACCACTTCAAATCCCTGGGAGCGGCTTGGCTTGGAAACTGACTCCTGAGCATTTTCCCTTCAAAGCTTAAGGCAGTGGCTTTGGTTTCTATGTGACCCTTCCATTAAGACAATTTGAACATTTTTTTTTTCCAGTGACTCTTTCCTCCCTGTAATTAGAGGCAAGGTGGAGAATTTCGTCCCCTTGTGGTGTAGCTATCCCTCCACACCATCGGCAAGGTTCTCAGTGCCTCCTGCCAGCACAAACCACCTCTGGCCGGACTCGTTTTGCTGACTGCCCAGGGATGGCCTCCTGCTTGCTTGGGCATCCAAGGGAGCCTGTGTCCACCCGGACACACCCTGGGAAAGAAAAGGTTTTGCAAAAATGTTTTCCAGCTCAGCTCAAAACTCTTCTCAGATTTAGCCACCTTCAGCAGAAGGGCTTTTCTAAAAGTTCCAAAAAGCCTGCAGGTTTTACTTTGTTTTTAAACAATTACCAAGGAAAAGACAAATAAATCAACCTGAGTGAAAGCAGAGATCCCTGCCCCCTGACACACACACCAGCTGCACGTGAAGCCACTGCACCCTTTCTGGGGCCATGACAGGCTGGAGCTGTTAGAGATAGAAAGAGGAGAGTCGAGAACTGGCCCGGTAGGCATTTTCCTACACACTGCTCAATTCTCCATCCCTGTTCCTCACTGAATAAACTTTCTCATGAATTAAGGTCTTGAAATTAAATATATAGATCCCAGTGGGACCCACTAGTCAGAGAGTTATACAGCTACTGGGTTTCAACAAGCCCCACTGAGGCCGATCAACACCCCCCCCCCTTGGGCTATTACTATGGTCCAGGCCCGTAAATGGCAGGGGACCCCCTGGCCTCCTGAGCTCGTAACTCTGCTCCTGATTGCATTTAACAATCATGGCTTATAGTCCAGGGACAACATGGGAAGGGACTCATTAAAAGCTCTCCAAAGACTTCTTTATTAATCTAGGATTGTAAAAGTTCACGATGTGTGTGTGTGTGTGTGTGTGTGTGTGTGTGTGTGTGTGTGCGTTTAAAGTCTGAAGATTCTTTAACTTTCCAGCAATGAATTTCTTTTCTAAGTCATACTTGGAAAGTCACTTTGCATTAAAAAACTAATTTTACAGAATATATATGATATGTCACTGGAGAAACCCGAAAGGTTAGCTACGTGCTGATGATGCTCAGATGCTGATTGGTCCAGAGGTAGGGTCCAGAAGAACATGGCTGGGGACCAGAGGGGACCCCTACCACCCCAGAGGAGCAAGTCACCTCATTTTACTCCCAGGCCTGGGATGAGACAGGGCTTCCGGGGCAGGGTGCACTGGTCACACCTAATGCCAACTGAAGGGGGCTCTGCACCCCAACTAAGCCAGGATCTGAGGTCCCTGAAGGCATCTGGTGGGAGCCCAGGACAGAGGGGCCCCAGCTGGGAGCCCTGGGAAGGGAGCGGCAGTGACTCCACCCTCTGCTGTGTCCGGCCCGCACCCCGCATAGCCACCCGGCTCACTTTCCTGGCCCTGGCCCTAGCCCTGGAGCTGATTACTGGATGTGAGGAATTCACTCGCTAGGCCACCTCAGCCGGAAGGTGGGGTGGGAAGGTGGCAGCCGGGACAAATGTAAGTCTCAATTTTCGCCATGTGAAGGCTGCACTTAGGCAAAATGAGGGGTGTGAGCGTGTATGTGTGTGTTCGCCTTCTTTGAAATGCAACCAGGGAGAACCAATCTGCAGCCTTTTTGTTGACAACAAAAGGCCTGTGGCTGGTTTTGTGTTCCCACCCCTACAGTTAGGGGAGCAGCCCCATTTCTTCCTAAAACAAGAGCTACAGCTGCAATCCTCATTCCAATACTTCGTGCCTGTGATATCATCGCAGGGCCCGAGAGGCTGAGGAGGAAGCCAGGGCACACAGAGCGCGTCATCAGGAAGATGGAGCCCTTGCTCCTTGCTCTGCTCCGAGCCCAGCGACGTGCACTGCCACCTCTGAGAGAGAGCGGGTGGGCACCAGCCGGTCTGCGAGGCCAACAGCCTGCTGCCCCTCACCAGGCCCCTGGAATCATCCCTAGTTGAGTGTGGAGCTCACACCTAGTTTTGAGTAAAAATAGGTGTTTCCAAATTCATAACCTGTCTTCCCCAGGCTTCTGCCGTTAGCCGTAAGGGCCGCCTTAAGAAGATGAGGCGCCGTGCAGCCTTGTGGCTGCGGTATCTCTGCCCATCCCCCAGCAGTGCCAGCCGTCACCTCCACCCCTCGGGACGTCAGGGCCCCGAAGGCTGATTTTAAGTACTTTCTCAGAAACCCGGTCGGCAATCTCTACCTGGAATGTCATTTGGAAAATGCTTGACATTTCTATAGCTGGGCATCTGCTCACTTAGGAAAAAGTTACGAAGAGAAATTCAGGACCAGGCTCCTGTGCCAGTTTTAGTGGGCCGCTCCCGCTACCAGGAGCAGCTCTGGCCTCCTCACTCTCTCTGTCCTCTCTGTCACTGCAGTTCTCTGCTGTCTCTTTTCCAAAGCAGCAACATACATCCACGGCTAGCAACCGACCGCTCCAGCCTTGACCCTACAGGGAACCTTAGTTCCGGGCTCTTAAATTGGCGCACGTTGCTTTACTGTCTTCATAATCACTAAACTGCACGAGAGCAGGAAAACGTTTTTATAGTCCTACTCAAGGCAATTACGATTGTGCAACATAATCCATTCGGTTCAGTTACTCACAGTAAGAGCTGAAAGAACAAATACGAAGTTTCTGGCAGATGGAGCATGGGGCAGGGAATTTCCTGGAGGCAAGAAACAGCCTCCTTCCTATCCCCCAGAGCCATTCTGCCCTCGGGCCCTGACCTTGGGATCCTGGTTTTATCGTCTTCTGTGCCCTGTTTCCTGGGGGCAGAGGTCATTGTGTTTTCAGGAGAGTGGATGAACAGGGACAGTCCAATCACAGCAGAAAGCCATGAGCAAAGCGCACAGTCACAGGGGTGGTGACAGGGCCTTCCCTGTCCTGGGTTCCCCTGTGGTACCTGCTGCCTGCACTCAGGTCTTAAGCCCATTACGTTCATGGCACTACATCACTTCCCCACGGAGGGGCAGCGTCTGTGGCCCCCCAAAAGTGAGGATTTGCCAGGGGGTGTGGCTCAGTATTAGAGTGCTTGACTAGCACGAGTGAGGCCTTGGGCTCCATCCCCAAGGGAGGGAAAGGAAGGAAGGAAGGAAGGAAGGAAGGAAGGAAGGAAGGCAGGCAGGCAAGGAAGAGGAAGTGGAGAGAGAAGAGGTGAAGGTACAGGGACCTGTGGATGTATCCGTCAGGATCCAGCTCAGCTTTTCCAGAATTTAAGTGATGACAGATTATCAGTAGACCCCAGGGATTAACCTCACATGCTTTCATTTTGCATTTGAACTGGGCTACAAAGTCTCCTCAAGGAAGAACCCAGCTAGTTTGTGATCCCCACCCGGAGCACAGTGGGTCAGTGTCAAGGAACCTGCCCTACTTTCTCCACAAGGGTCACCCTAAGTCACAGAGCACTTCCATCATTTCCGGTACAAAGACAAAGACCTCCCAACAAGGTCTTTTCCTGTTGCTGCCTCAGGCTCTGGGCTGAGAACCAGGATTGCATTTCCAAGAGCAGGTCTGGTCCCACTGGATAGGTTTCTTCCAGCCCGGCTCCTCTTGGGCTGAAGACCTGTGACTCGGAGAGAGAATGGCGTGCCTCACACTGCACCAACACTGCTAAACCTAAGCCAGGAGGACTCCAGAGAAGGCCTCCATTCCAGAGACAGAGAGCAGGCAGTGATTAGCCCGTGGCAATGTGGAAATCCAGCCAATCACGTATCTCCAGTTCTCTGCTGGAGCAAAGTCCTGCCCTCTGTGCCTCCTGCCTCTGTCTCTTCACAAGGAACCCCTGTTCGCAGCTAGGAGCCTCCTGGATGGCTTCCCCACCCAGGGGAAGGGTCCAAAGGCCTCTTCCATTTTGTATTGAATTCATCTTTTCAGCCCAAGCTAATATAATTCCTCTTACAGCTTTGTGGATTCCACATTTCCCCACCAGTGATCCTTCTGTTAGACAAGAGTCACATTTCTTTTCCGGTCAGATCTTTCTCCACTTTCCGTAACTGGGAAGGGTGCGTGCGGTGCTCTTAAAATTCTTAACTACCTATATCTAGCTGAGAAAGTCTATAAGGCGTGTCTTTCTGGCTCTTAGGTATACCCTTAAATCTTTCAGAGACTGGAAAGAAAGTCTTACTGCCACATGCATGAAGTCTGCCCCCGGAGGCCCTGCTGTACGGAGATTTGATCCTGGTCCTGAAGCCATTCTGACTGTGACGCCTCCCCCAACTCCAGTACTGGGATTGAACCCAGGGCCTTCACACTGAGCTAAGGTCCGGCCAGTGTCACTCTGTCTGGCGATGGGGCTCGAAGTCGTGATTCTCCTCCTTAGCCTCCAGTGTGCTGGGATTCTAGGTGATGTCATCACACTCTGCTGACTGTGACACTTTTGCTGAGCGTGGGGATGAGGAAGAAGTTCATTCTCACACCCAGAGGCCTGACTCTTTCTGCTTCCTCTCAGCTCTGCACCCTGATAGCTCTTTCCTGAGCTCACCTCTCCTTACAGCTTCTCACAGACAGCTGAGGAACCCAGCAGCACTGTCTTCTGCCTGACCCCTGAGTTTGCTGGGTACTTCCCAGTCCCCATGTTATCACAGGTGACAACGGGGCTCGCATGGCAGCGCAGCCTCCTCTGGTGTTCCTTCCTGTCTTCCAAGCTACCATCAACAGCATCTTTGGGGTGCTTCTAGCTTTGATCACTGACGCCCTTGGGGTCCCAGCTTCGGCCCAGTGCTTCATCCCAAAGCCAAGGCCACGTGTGAGGATTTTGTTGCGGCAGCAACTTACCTCCAAGTACCACATTCTGTTCTAGTTTCCCATGGCCGCCAAACCTAACGCTGAAAGTTCCAAAGTTTAGTGTCCTAAAACAACAATCATTTTTATTGCTTTGCAGTTTTCTGGATCAGAAGCTCGGGCGGAGCGCAACTGGGTGACACGGTGTTTTCCCTCCGCCTAGAGAACTTGGTGTTATGACGTAGCTATCAAAGGCGCTCCCAGCCTCCCCGTGTGTTCGGAGGCGGGGCTTGTGGAAGGTGCACTGGCTCCTGAGGCGCTGCACGCATGAGTGGATTCACCCGGCGATGAGTCCACAGCCTCATGTGCTGTGAGGAGTGGGCATCAGGGAAGGGGCCTGCTAGGGTGTGTTCTCCTCGCTGGCCCCTTCCTCTCTGCTGCTCTTGCTTTTTCTCTGCTTCCAGGCTGCCATAGGTCGAGCTTTCCTCTGCTGTACCTTCCCACCCTACTGTTTCTGCCTTGGAGCCAGCAGACCGTGGGCTGAGACTCTGTGGCTTCGAGCCCAATAAGCTTCTCTTCCTCCACGTTGCGTGTGTCAGGTACTTCGGCCCAGCCAAGGTGGCTGTTACGCCTGGCGCCCCCCAGATGGTAGATGGGCTGACCTCGAGGGGTCTCCTCGGCTTTATCCTCACAGCCTGGCACTCGGTGGGTCACGGTGCAGCTGCTGGGACCAAAGGCCCACAGCTGAAGGGTGGAGAGGGTTAATGTGTTCATGGCCTCAGGCCATGGTCGGCTGGCCTCCAGGTAGAGACGTGGAGGTGGAGGTGGAAGGCGTGGGGAGCAGAGCAGTTCTGTTCTGCGGCCGGGAGGCAGAGCCGCAGAGCGCGGGGGCAGAGGGGAGGGACCGGAAGTCAGCTGGAGTGGACACCTCCGAGACCCCGGACCTGCTCAGAAGTGGCATCCCGTCTGCGGACCCCAGCGCTAACCACGCTGATCGGAGGCCTGTTAGCGCCTCCGCCGCCCACCCTGCCGCCCGCAGCCTCCACGCGGGCCGGCAGGAGGTCCCCTGACGCCCGCGGTAGCAGCCTGGACCCACACTGACGCCATCGCCTCCTTCTGAACGAAGTTTCTGTCAGATGGAAGCCGGCTTGCCCCTAGCAGCCTCCCCGGTTCCTCCCTCTACCCCTCCACACCCGCAGTCCAGTCCGGATGTGCCCTCTGCTGCCCCCGCAGGCCCTTAGGCCACTGCCCCGCCCCTCCCGCGCCGCTGTGCAGAGAAGGTCTGACGCCCACCTGCACCTGCTCTCCTCCCCTGGACCAGGAGCTGCCACGGGCAGGGCCGGGGCACGAGCGCTGGGGTCTCCGGCTGCGGCCAGCTCGCTCCCAAGAGCTCCCCGGTCCGGTCCGAGGAGAGCCAACCACTGACTGAAGTGGGAGGGAAAGAGGGCAGAGACCCGCCCGCCGGGCCACCCTTCGGGATTTTGCCAAGGTCCGCATGTGCTCAGCCGCCATGGAGCTGTCTGCTCTCACTCCACAGAGGCTGGCCACAGAGTCCGCCCTCCGAGGGGCGCTGTCTGCCACCAACTTCCGAAGGCCAGGAGCCCACACTTGGGGCTCTGAGGGACAGGAAAGGCACCCTGCTTGCTTGGGCTTTTGTTCACACCTGCATTTTCCCTGAGGACCGGGAACAGAAATAGGGAGGACATAACCCTGGAAGTGCAGACCCCTTAGCCTGAGAGAGAAACACAAGGTGGCCCCTGTCCAACGCCCTGCGAGACCCTCACTGTCCCAGCCTGCAGAGGACCCTGCCGGGACATCCAAAGGTGAGCGCCCCAGAAAAGCATCCAGGACGGCAAAGATTCAGTCTGGAAACTTCGACCAAACTCGGTTTTTCCTGAGTGATGAAAGCCTGATGCTGAGCAGAGGGCACACCCGGGGAGATGCCATTTAATGAGTTATTTGGCAAGGGCTATTTCTGAAATTAATTTTCAATCACTTCTCATTATGTTTAAATGGCAGTTATTAAACCACAGGCTTGGGGAAGTGCTTGGGTTAGGGAATGTTCCTCAGCTGGCCTCAGAACCTACACTGCCAGGTGAGTGGGCCTGACCAGGGCTGGCCAGGGACATCTGGCAAGGGACAAAGGGAGGGCCCTGGTGAGGCCCAGGCCCAGGCAGGCAGCTCCAAGGCTTGCAGTACTAGAGAGGGGGAGATTCCCGCATATCCCTGATAATGCAGCCTCCTCATTTAGTCTAGTAAACCTGAAAAGCTGGCGAAGTAGAGGACAGTGGCTTTGGAAAGGGTTTCACCTAGCCCTAGGGACAGCGTGGGGCAAGGACATGTGTCAAGGCTGGAGTAACTTTCCAACAGCCTTAGAGCCACGAGCCATGGGACCAGCCACGGCGTCAGAAAGCAGCGCTGTCTCGTCTTCCCTGGAGGCAGATTGGAGGAAAGCTTCCCCGGGCTTCTGAGGAGGGCACCCTTGTGCGGCTGGCTGGTCTTTGGAAGGTGTCTGCCCCGGGCCTGTCCCCGACATTTGGAGCAGCACAGGACTCTGACTTACACAGGCCTTGGCCCGCCTGGCATGAGCTGGAGCAGATCCAGGAGAGACCTTCTGGTACGTGAGCCTCTCTGGAATCCCAGGCCTCCGGAGCTGGCCTGGCCTGTGAGCCTGCCTCTTGTCTGTCCCCACACCCATCCCACGTCAGTGTTGGAGAGGTTTCTAACTGGTTTTTTCTTGATCATTGTACAATATCAGACATTGGTTAACAAAATTTTCTTTATTCGAAAATGAACTGATTGCCTCATAATGCTTTAGTTTAAAGATGAGCAAACTGTGGAGGACTAAAAAGAAGTCCAATCAGATGCCTGGGCCCAGTTCCAGCCACTTCTTCCTGGCCGTGTGACCTTGGACAGTCGTCACTGCTGTTGTCCTCCTTTGCACGTCTGCAAAATGAGGGCTGGGCTGAGCCCGTCTCTGAGGTCCTGCCCGGACCCTGCCCAGTGGTGCTCCATCCAACACAGCCCTGGCTTCGCCGCTGGGTCCTGTCTGATGGGCACAGGAACTGCATGGTCAGCTCCCAAGCTATGGCCAGCGAGATCCCAGGCCCAGCTGGCAGTGTACGGGCTGTCAGTGGCCCTCACTTCGGCAGAAACGAGAGCAGGGAGACACTAAGTGTCTTGGGGAGATGGCATCTAGCTGGGAGTTGCTGGTTTTGACCCGGAGGTGGCCAGCCCCTGACTTTCTGGAGCTGAGCAGCCCAGGCTTCGGAGACCAGCGTGTGCAGAGCTGAATCTTTAGAGACATCGATGAACAGGTGCCAAAGGGTGGACTCAGGGCTTGGGAACCAAAAGTTGGGGTGTTTGGGTTTCGCACCCATCTCTGGACATCTAGCTATGGACACCCAGCAGTGGGAGCAAACCGGCCATCGGATGGAGACGCGAGGCCCAGCCTGACGAGGCTCGGCAGCGCTTGGGTGGCAGTGCGGCACTGTGTGCAGGAAGGAGGGCCCGCCCAGCCCGGGACCCCGTTCCACTTCCCTGCAGACAGTCTTCATGGCTCTTGTTATCGCCATTTCCAGCTCGACTCAACGTTTTATGCCTCTGAGCTGGTGTTTATTGATGCTAAACAATGCTCCAGCCGTCATGCAGAACATCTGTACAGCAGCTGCTGGGCCCCAGCCGAGATTTTTGTAATAGTTTCGGCATGACTCTCGCTAGCACAGTACATACAGTACTGAGAGGGTCATGTTCTGTGAGTCAGGAGGATTTGGGATAATGGGAAATTTCAGGGTTTTTAAAGCTGTTGTCGGGTGTGGTTCCAGGAGGGCAGTTTTGCTTGTAAAAGGATCAATTGGAAACATTTCCAACTGTCAGAAAAAAGAACTTTGCATAGATTTACCCTCCTTCTGCCCCCATAAAATCACCAACGAATTATTCTAGAAAATATTCTCACAAAGCATCCCTCCCTAGGACTTTGTAAGCTGGACACTGGAGGAGGCTTGTCTCCCTCATCTCTACCATTCGCCTCCTACTCTGCCTCTGCTGCTGCCCCGGGAGGCTTGAGGTCCAGGCAGGCCAGCAGCCTCCTCTCTGGGACAGTGAGGCAGGAGCATACATGTGCCGGAATACTCAAAGGCAGCAACCCACAACATTTTCACACACCTTCCTTTCCTCCTACAGACAGCGTAGCATGCAATTAAAACCCCCTTGATTTATTGCTCAGAAACAAACTCAGAGAGACTCAGCGACTTCTCTGAGACCACACAGCAAACTACTTGAGTTAGGTCGTCCAGCCGTGGAGGGGAGGGAGGAAGACCAAGTCGAGGCACCCACACATTCGGTGGCTGGAGAGTGCCTGCTGGCCTGCTCCACAGGCAGTGTCTTTCTGGGGGGTCAGGCAGCTCCACTCAGCTTCTCCCAGGGACGCCAACCCCACTCATAGAGGAGCAGCCCTCGTGATCTGATCCCCTCCCCAAACACTCAGCGCTCAATACTACCATACCGAGTATTCGTCCCCAGTGTAGGAATCTGGAAGGGATGCCAACTTCCAAACTATAGCTGTTCTGGAATGTTCTAGGACCAAGTCAGCTGATGACTAAATGGCCAACAGGTGAGCCTGTCTGTTGAGGCCTTCTCTGCTAACAGATTTTTGAAAGCTGCTTGGGGAAGAGACTCTAAACCACCCTTAGCTAGCACGTTAGCCCTTCACCATAGCTGTCAAACCTAAGCCCTGAACAGTTTGTATGAGCAATCAGTATCTTCAGTGTGTGGCAACCCAGGTTTCTAAGCATATTTCCTGCTCAAGTCTCCTCTTAGTCTTGCTTACCTGCCTGGGGCAGAATTTCGGCCTGCAAGCATGCAGCTCAGGATGCTTTCTGTTCTGAGGAGTGGTCCAGCCTTGCCCAGCACCAGCCCGCTAAGTCCCAGGGATACCAGCTCTCCCGGGCTCTACATTCTGCCCCAACCATAAATGCACCTACTGTGTGCCCAGCACTGTGCTAAAGGCACAGTGGCCAGCAAGTCTAAAGAGGTCCCTGCTCTCCAAATAAATAAATCAGTGGAAGAGGAGCATGCAAAAGTCAGACAATGCTAAGGGAGGGCAGGACTGAAGGGAGAGGCGATGGAAGAGCAGTAGGGCAGGGGAGCTGCTTTCGAGCGGAAGGGGCAGAAAAGGCCTTGCTGACATTTGAGCTGAGGTCTGATTCGCAAGAAAAGGCTGCCACTGGGAGATGAAGCTGTAAGGGCCCCAGCCGGACACGGGAGAAGCTTGGGTCGCCAGAGGATCTGGGGCTCAGGGCAACAGGTGGACACAGATGATCCAAGTGCAAGGCAACCATCAGGCGAGTGGGGTGCACGGCCAGGCTTCTCCCGGAGAGGAGCCAGGGGAGCAGGGTCAGCCTCCAGCCCCAGCCACCAAGCTCCACCCACAGCTCTGCCCATGGGCTGCCCGCTCTGGGGGTACACGGCAGGGACCCCGGTGTGGAACTCACCCTGGGGCCAGGGCTGTTCTTTCCCCCTCTTCCCTCCTTGCTGTCCCATCCCAGGCAGCACAGTTCCCTGCTCTTTGCTGATCCCTGCTCCCTTTAGCTCCGGCATCTTCGCTCACTTCAGCCTCCCAGACCTGGCCTGACCGAGCGGGGTCAGCAGGAGAAGGGCACATTCCCGCTTTGGGGCTGCAGGGCCCCGCAGATTGGTGCATCAGGAGCTGAGCCGGAAGGACCGGGAGAGGGAAGGGTGGCTGGAACCCCAAGAGCAGGAGAGGGGCACACGATGACTACCAGGTGGACTTGGCGTGGTTTCTAAACGTCGGGTCAACAGAACTTGCCCATGGATGTGATGTGAGGTTTGTAAAAGAAAGGATCAGAAATGACTTCCAGTTCGGGCTAGACGTCTCTGCAGGTGGTGGAGATACCTAGGGAGGTGAGGGAGACCCGGTAAACCAAGTCTGGGGGCAGACCCCAGTGTCGTGTGTGTGTGTGTGTGTGTGTGTGTGTGTGTGTGTGTGTGTGTGCGCGCGCGCGCCCGCTCTCAGTAGCTACAGACACCCGGGCGGACAGGCCCGCTCTGTCCTCGGCCTTCCCCGGGAAGCCAGCCTGGGCGCTGCAGCCCAGTTACAGTGGCTGCCGCCTGAAGCAGGTAGCACCTGCCTGGCCCGGTCCCGGGCTCACCCACTTCCGAGCTCCTGGGCATGGTCCTCGTCATTATTTCCCTGTAAGCTGTTCTCGGTAAGAAACCAGCCACGCCTCGCCCATTTCTGAGCTCTCCGGGACCCAGTGCAGGGAGGTTCCCGGAAGGACCGAGGCCGGGGGGTGGGCCGGGAGCCCCCTTCCGGGGGGGGGTCTGACACCCCGGCCCCGGGCAGCAGGGAGCCGGGCCTCCTGCTGACAGAGCTCGGCAGCTCCCAGCAGCCTCTTTCTGAGGCGCCGGCTCAGGCTCCGCTCGCTGGAGGCCTGAGCTTCGCCTCCCCATGGTCAACTGAGCGGGTTTGGCTAGGGAGCCAGCGGTCACCAGGACTGATGACAGTGACCTGCGAGCCCAGCCCCTCCAATGTGGGGGAAGACGAGCCCACCGGCCACCGAGGAGCCTTTTGCAAAAATAACTTTTTTCTGCTGCTTCTGGTGCCAAGGGCGCAGGAATTGGGGCAGAGGCAAAGCCCCCGGCTCCCAGGCGCTGGGACGCTGGCCCGCCCGCGGGAGCCTACCGCTCCTGCGCCTTCCTCCCGGAAGAAAGCGCCCTTGTTCGGCGCACAAAGGACAGGCGCTGGTGGGCGGCAGGCCGAGAATGCTAAGGGCCCGCCCGGCGCCGGAGGCCCGCTGTGCGCACGCCAGCTCCCCGCTCCCACTCCGGCCTCGCTTTCCGGGGTCCCCAGCGAGAGCTGCGGCCCCGGGGCCAACGTGGGGCCCCGGAACCGCCAGCATCTGTTCGCCGGCAGCAGTCGCCGGCAGCAGCGCGCAGGTCTGAACATCCATGCAAACTTGGACCAACAGGCCCTGCCGGAATATGCTAACCATCTGCTTTTTCTTAGCCGGATTTTTGAGCAAATTATGTTTATTATGTTAATTTATTTTACTGTCAACAACACAGAATGACACAGTTGCTGCTAAACAACATCATTATATGTCTCATCCTGGCATATTTCCAGCAAGGCTTTTGTGTGTGAATGCAACAGGAACAAATGTATATTGAAACACTGATTTATGTAAAGCTGAGGCCTGGAAGTAAAGCCTGGTTCAGAAGGCCCAGGCTGATCACCCCTCCAGGGTGGCTTTTAGGGTGCAGCTCGTGGTCCAGGTCCTAGGGGACAGTCCCACGTTTGGCCAGGGTCCAGGCTGCTCCACCCCTGTGGGCTCAGGAGGCAGAGATGCCAAGCATCTAATTTTCTTTTTGAAACTTCTCCTTCCCTCAGGAAATTCTCCCATTTTCCAAATGGTCCAGCCAGAGACCTGGAAGAGTCTGGGGTGGAGAGAGGGTGTGCCGCTGAGTCGCTGCACCCCACCTTCAAACCCAAACTGCGGCCTGGCTGGATCTTCCAAGGGTTCAGTGTGTGATTCTCCCCCACCCAGGCCCAGAACTCCTTGTTTCCAGAGAGAGAAGCGAGAAGGGGCGGGACACAGGGACACTGCTGGGCACGGGAAAGGAGAAAGGCCTGCGATACTCTTCCAAGTGTACCTGGCAGCCAGGCGTGGGGCACACACCTGTGATTCTAGCCCTCTGGGCAGCTGTGGCAAAAGGAGCAAAAGTTTGGGCCCAGCCTGGGTGCTTTACACTTTAGCGACTTAAGTGACACCCTGTCTCAAAACAAAAAATAGAGATGGGGGCCAGGGATTTAGCTCAGTGGTTTCGCTGCCTGCTGCACAAGCGCAAGGGCCCGAGTTTGATCCCTGGTACCAAAAATTTAAAAATAAATAAATAAATAAAGATGGGCTGGAGATGTAGCTCAGTGAGAAGGTTCTGGGTTCAATTCTCAGACGTGGAAAAAAAAAATTACCCTACCACGTGGTTGCACTGGGTACAGAGGCAACCTCCTCAGGCCAGCTAAGGGTGCTCGAAGTAGCCCCAGGCTGACTCAAATATTCATCAGTTAGGTAAGAGGCAGGGTGAGGCCAGTGCAGTTTCTTCCCAGGAAAACAGGGCCTCAGTCAGAGACCAGAGTGGCCTAGAGAAGCCTCAGGGACTCAGCCGAGACTGGTCTTAACATCCTGACCGCCCTGCATGTGACAGCCCCGAGACCCGCAGCTCCTGTGCTGACTGACAGGGTGGGCGTTGCTGCTGACCCTTCGGGAGCGGGACAAATTCCCGGGTGGACTTTGCACAGCGCAGATGGCCAGCCTGGGTATCTTACACATATTTGGTTTCAGGGGATGGTCGTGTTACACCAGTTAATATGTGGAGGCTGGAAAGCCTGCCACAATAAGCCTTCGTCCCACACTCGTCTGCAGCTGCCAGTGGACAGCCCATCAAAAGGTGGGGCTGGTGTTCACGCAGATGGCTGTGGGCTTCAGGAGTGGGGGTGAGTGAGTGGGGGTGACCTGCCTGTGCACAGTGGCTCGGCTCCCTGCCCCTGGGCACACAGCCATCTTCCAGGGCCGGCCGGTGGGGGCGGGGACTGGACGTGCCGAGGCCCCTCAGCACCCCGACTGTGCTCTGGACTCCCTGCCTGGCTCCCCAGGGCCACCCCGCCACCTCCTAGCCCCTCTGAGGACCCGACCCCTGAAGGATGGCCGCGTCAGGCTCTTGCTCCCCGGGCTTCTTTGTTCCTTCCGCTCTCTGAGAGCCCACTGTCCTGGGAAAAGATAATAAACAGGTTCGCCCTAAAATCGGTGCCTGGATTACATCTCTCCCATGGTCCTTTCGTTTAATTGGGAGCCAAGCCTGAAATCAAAGGGATGGATGTGTAATTGCGGACTGTCTTCGTGGAAGACATGAAAGCAGCTGTTTTCGGCTCAGTCAGGAACAAGAAAGGGGCCGCCCAGCCCCGCGAGGTCCCCGCACCGCCCAGGGGCACCCTGACTTCCAAGGGGGCCCTCCGCCCACGCGGGTGGTGCCGGCCACCAGGTGGCGCCACTGCCCCGGACGCCCCGGACGCCCCGAGAGCTGGGCTGAGGCCGCCGAGCGGCTGGAACCGCCCAGGGCCCGGAGGTGGCTCGGGGCGCGGCGTCGGGGCGCTTCCGAGGAGTGGCAGCCCGGGCCCCGAGTGAAGCAGGTCATGAATTTTCCTGCAGCCCCCAGCCCCGCGATGACCTCGGGGCGACGGGGGTCGGGTTAATTTGGTAGCTGGGTTCTCGGCGCGGGGCGGGCGACAGTGGCTGTTTTCGGGTTTCTGGCTCGCCGGGGCCGGAACCCAGCCCGGTCCCCGCCGGGATCGCGCCCCGGGAAGCAGAAGCCTGGCCGCCCGCGTCTCAGCCCCGCCGGGGGCCAAGGCCTCCCGACCCAATCCTGCGCGGCTGCCAGCCGGGGGCGGCACAATGAATCCGGGAGAGCGGGTGGAGGCGCAAACAGCAAACTGAAAGTATCTTCCAACTGCAGCCGCTTTCCTGTGTAAACCAAAACCATGTGATGTTCCATAAACGCTTCCAGCTCTGGATTACAGGAAATGAAAACCGTCGTGGAGAGGGAAGCGCCGAGGTCGGCTCCCAGTCCAGGTCCGATACCGCGGCCCGGCCTGCACCCCGCGGGACGCAGGCAAAGGTTGCTGATCCCCGGACCCGGAAGGGGCTCGCTCGGCCCAGCAGGTGGGGTCCGTTGGAGGAACCTGCTGGGCTGTGACCTCTGCTGTGACCGAGGGGTGGTGCTGGCCTGGGAAATCCAGAGGTCTCTGCAGCCCCGCGCTCCTCGACTTTGTGCAGATGGATAGCTGTAGCCCGCCGGGGAGGGGTGACATCTTTTCCTCGGTCAGTTAAGGCCCTGGCGTTCGAGACGTCACACTGGCTGAGCCAACCGAAGAAGAGCGGTCTGACAGGTAGAGGGTTTGCTCCAGGCCCGTTCGCCGTCCCGAGGTGGACGGTGGGGTGCCAGACGGCCCCACGCACGTGTATCAGCTCACGTCTGCTCGAGGAAGGCCCAGCCTGAAACTGCACTGTCAGGTCACTGGCACACAATCCCGGACTGGCCCCGTTTTGGTGGTCACGTGTTTAGCCGGTGACCCACCTCCTGTCAATCAACCGACAGGAGGTGGTCACGTGATACACACGGGCTGCCCCGGACCTGCCCCTGCGGGTCGGGGGTACTTAAGGGGTGAGCTGGCCCGGTGTGCCCAAGGGGTTTCAGCAAGATACAAAGTGTTTCCTTCAGCGGAGTTCCCTGGGCTCCTGACCCAGAGCTGGCTTGGCCTTAGAGTAAAGAGGGCAGGGCAGGAGTTCCCATCCCCGGGTCAGGGACGCCAGGAGAACAAGCCTGATTTCCCTCAGCTTCTGGCAGAGCCAGGAGTGAGGCTGCCCCCCGACCCCCCGAGCGGAGAGCAGAGAAGCAGTTGAGCCAGCTCTCTCTCAGAGAAACCTCTGTGGGCCAGACCTGCGCAGAGACGGGACTGCTCATCCGGGCACCAGCTGTCTGCCTGCCATCCGGCAATTCAGGGAGAGAGCTAAGCAGGACCCACTGCCTCAGTTCCGAGGGAGCCAGGGCCGGCCTGGAGCTGTTACCACCAAATCGGCTCGTCAGACTTCTCCACAGCAGGTCGAGTAGAGAAGTAAAGCACTCAGAGTCCCAAGTCCTAAAACAGGCACTCCACTTTGGCTAGTCCCTCAGAAAATGGATTCAGCATGTGCTGATCAAGATGGGCCAGCCCTCTAACAACGCCAAAATCAAAGTGGCTTAAAATAATTAATGTTTATTTCCTGTTCAGGTCCACTTGACATTCAGAGGCCGAGTCTCCTTCTGTCTGGTGGCTCCACCATCCTCTAGCAATCTTGCTGTCTTGCATTTTGTCCTCTACACTGGTAGGATATAAGAGCATAGAGGGTCGCTTGAGGGCTCTTAGGAACCAGGCATGGAAGTCTGTCACTTTTCCCCACCTGCTGTTAGCCCGAACTCAGTCAAGTGGCCACACTTAGGAACCAGGGAGTGGGAAAGGCAGTTTGGGCCTGCATGTCCTAAAGGACACAAGACACTGGGTCCAGAGGGCACGTTCTTGGGTCATATTAGGAAGCACACAGAGCCACAGGCAGGTGGGAGTTGGGAGTCCAGGCTAAACTTCCAGGAACACTTCACAACCCTGCACAGAATGAATGAGCAGATCATGTGAGCCTTTGCCACCAGAAGCACTACCTGCCAGGAGCCTGCTTGGCAGCAAGCTCCATCTCTGCTGGAACTAATGATACTTCTGTTCCCACAATTGACCTTACAGTGTCTGGGAAACAGTAACCACTGCCATTTCTGAAAGGCAGAACAGGGCTGAGTGATGTGCAGGGTAGGAGGACACCTCTTTGCCTTTTACCTTCATATTATTCACTTCCAACTTCAAGTTTTGCACTTGAAGGGGAGGCTGAGGTCACATATCTCATCCTTCCTGCAAAGGAACCTGGGAATTTGAGTTCTAATTTTTACTCTGGAAAGGCAGGAGTCATACTGTGAGCTTTTCCTGGAATAAGAAGCTAGAAGACAGCCAGGAGGGAAACAAATGTCCACAGTGCAGCTGAGCAGGAAGCCCCCCTCCCCCGCAACTGCAGCCCTGGCCAGGTGTTGCAGGTTCCATCAGGGTCTCCCCAAAGCCTCTGCAGCGGGCCTTGGGAGGTGATCACATTGTGAGACTCTGCAGCTGGCTTGGGGGTCTGGTGGCGGGGCCTGCTGGAAACAGGAGTCTGCCTCCCTGGCTCCCTGGGTGCCAGACATTCTGTCCCAATGGCTACAGAAGTGACTACGGCACCAGGCCTGGGTACAGTGGAGTTGAGGATAAATTACACATGATGTTCAGGCAACTCCAAAAGTGACCAGGCCAAGGGGCAGAAACGAGAGTTCCCGGAACTGGGAGGAATGTAAAGGTTTTCAGTCCAGCCTCCAGCTGAACACAGGAGCCCCCCCCACACTGAACCTGCCCCCTGGGCTGGGGGTGCCACTTGGTAGAGCACTTACCTACTGTGTGCAAGTTGCTGGACCACCTCCCAAATACTGCAATAAACAAACAAAGATAGCCACTCCCGATCAGTCAGCCCCATGAAATACTCACAGGGATGGTGACTCAGTCCTACCTTAGGAGACAGCCTTTGGGGCCACTTTTTGTTCCTCAAAGATTCCTTTTTTAGATAAAGCAGATACCTGCTTAGGAAGCATCAGGCTCTGTCCTGACTTCTGCCCTGGGAGGCCACATGGAACAAATCTGTCCTTCGGGCATGTGACAATTTTTATATTCTACCAGCTTGTCCTCTTTCTTGTCTTCTCCGGGATGAACATTCCTCCTCCTTCCACTCCGGCCCTGATACAGTGATCTGCTTAGGAGAACTCTGCAGGCTGAAGAGCACAAGGCTACATCCTGTGTTCATCAGCTTTCTGTTACTGTAACAAAACACCTGGCAACTGAGAAACAGGAAAGGTGTATTTTGGCTCATGGCTTCAGCTTCCATTCTGAGATCAGTTGGTGCTTGCGGCCCACGGAGGTGCATCATAGTGACGGTGGAAGTGCATGGCGAGGCCACCTGCTCACCTCAGGGCAGCGGAGGAGTGAAGAAAGACAGGAAGCAGCCGCGTCCTGATAACCCTTTTGAGGTCACAGCACCATGACCTAACTTCCTCCCATGAGGCCCTGCCCCTTACAGATCTCTCCACCTCCCAGTAGTTCAAACCTGGGGACCATGCTTCTGACACTAGTCCTCTGGAGGGCACTTCAGACCTTCATCACAGCACACCCCAAACGGTGGGCTGTGCACCTCACTACTTAACAATGCCTTGGACAGATGGGGAAACCAAGCCATGGAAAGATTAAAGAATAGAAGAAATCTAGGGTCCACGTAAAAGACCCCTGGAGCCACAGAAACCATCTGCATTCTGGTCGCGGCTCCTTCCAGAGGTCCAGCCCGCCCACCGAGAGGGCCCTCTCTGTGTCCCACCTGAGACATCTGTGTGTTGCTCCCAAGGTCACAGGTTCCTGAGCTAGGGAGCCTCCAACAGTGGCTGCAGAGGGCACCATGAGCTGCCGTGGGGACACAGCAACAGCCTCAAGAAGAGCTTCCAAGATGCTGCCCAACATGTAGGCATAATGGCCTCGGGAGAACAGAAAACACTTGTTTACCCTGAATTTTCTGTTAGGAAAAAGAAAGTTACGTTTTGTTCTTTTCTGAAACTGCTATGTGCCATCTCGGCCGCGCTCAGTCTGCTGGTTCCCCACGAGAGAGGAACGGAGCCCATCATGAGAGATCACGCGCGATCGAGCAGAGCCGGTCCTGAAGCGACAGCTGTGACGGATCTGCACGGCGTCCGAGTTCCGTGTGGACATTTCACAGGCCGCTGTGACCGTTCAGACCCTTGGCTCAGAGTGGGGCTCCTTCCAAAAGCCCTGGATCCTTCACTGTATTCCTCTGTCTTATTCACTGTTTTCACAATTATAAAGGAAATGGATGATTATTTTAAAATATCTGAAAAGTAGATTCATCCATGAGGAAAAAATAAAAGCGCCCAGGGCTAACCGCTGCTGACAATCCAGGGCCTCTCGTCTGGGTTTTCTGGCTGTATTTGTGGAGAAGACCGTCACGCTGTGCGGTTAATTCTGCGGCTTTTTTCTCACTGAAGTTGCACTGTGAGCATTTTGCCACATGGCTCGCTGGAGAGGATGCTGAAGACGGGGTCACCTCGCAGTGGTCGCTCCTCGGTCCTGGGAGTGCTGTGGACCGGGCGCTGGCCGAGACTTTGGGGCTGAAATAGCAACGAGACACCAGCCCCAGCCCCCCGGGGAGCCAACGAATTCGGAGGAGCAGAGCGGGCCGAGGTTAGGAGGATGCTGAGGTGAAGCCGAGCGTCGCACCTGCGCCCACCCCTGAGGAAGCCCGGGCCAAGCAGAGCCCTGAGCCACACATGCGGAGAGGAAGTGGGAACCGCAGGGCGCCCTAACTGGGTGTCGGGAGCAGCAAGGGCGCCCTCCGTTTCTTGCATGACAGCCAGGTGACCCACAACCAAGATCCAGACCCAGAAGCTTCTGTTGTTCCCTTCTGCTCTTTGTTCTTGCTGTTGACAGCGGTGCGAGGAGCACCCTTCAGCACGCATCAGTGGCGGCCTCCACTACGACCTCACACTAGGATTGGTGGGCCACGCACGAACGCTTCCGAGCGCTTCCTGAGCTACCCCCGCGGGGGTGTCCCCAACAGCGCGGACACGGCCCAGTCCGTAGCCCTGGACCCTAGCCACCGCGATGATAGTAGCAGTGGGGCGCAGCCCTGCAGGCCTCCTACAGTTTTCATTCACTGAGTTCCCAACCAGGACAGGGAGGTGGGCGCCGCTCTGCCCTCTAACGGACGGCGAGGCTAACAAACGAGGTCGCCGTCCCGCAGGAGCCAGCCAAGCTCTGGGACCTCCGCCGGGCAGCCGGACTCCTTCTTCTGCGCTGCTGCCCAGGCTGCCATTGTGCTTAATGTGGTCAACTGCATATTTCGTTTTAAACTTGAATTTCCTGGAACACGAGTAAATCTCAATACTTTTCATCTTTTTTCTTTTCTGTCACGTTTTTAGATGGGCGTTTGTGTGCGGTGGTGAAGCATGTGGAGTCCTTGGTGCAGCGTGTGACGTGTGTGTGTGCAGGTGTGCATGTGGGTGCCTGGGTGTGGGCATGTGCGAGAGGGCGTGGACGTGCCTGTGAGTGTGTACGTGTGATGTGTGTGACTGCAAACGTGTGTACGCATTGCGTGTGCACTGTCCATTTACGGCCAGAAAGTCACGTCAGGGCCACCCACTCTGGGGGCACGAGTATCCGTGGAAACGAGCCAGCTCCGTCTCGTCTCGGGTGGCTCCTTGCGCTGTGAAGTGGAAGCACTGGGCTCTGTCTGCCTCGGGGCTTGGCAGTGGCTGCATGGGAGAGGCACCTGAGACGGTGCCCAGAGCTTGCCCGGGGGCTGTGTCGTGGCTCGGGGCCTTTGGACGCGTCCATCTCCCCATCTGGTGGGCACCGGGCATCCGCTGTGTGGTTTCCAGCTGGCACAGGAGAATGGAGGGCATCGAGGCGAGGGCTCCTCTGGAGGGGCGGGGAGGCGGGCTCACTCTCAGCTGAGGCCTGATCTGCAGCCCTGCGCCTGTGTCCTGCTCGCTCCCCTCTGCTGGCTCTGGGAGCATGTGTTGGAGAAATGCTTCCCCCAGTGAAGACTTAGCACCTCCTTGACCATCCGGGCGTGCGCAGCCGAGGAGAGAGAACGGTGAGGGTGAGCAGAAGCTGCAGAGGCCGGGGCACCAGCCTCCCCTCCCCGGAGGTGGCCTTGTTCCGTCCAGGTCTCTCAGCACCAGCACGGAGTGCCTCAGGTACCGCGCGGTGCAGCACGGCCTGGCTCCTCCCCGGACGCTTCCCTACACAGTCCCCCAGGGCTGGCGCGCACTGCTCCCTGCCCAGAATGCCACCTGTGGGCCCTGGCATTCCTCCCCTCCCTGAGCACCCCGTTCCGTTCCCAGGGCGGCCTCTCCCCACCGCGCTCGCTGGGCTCTGACTGCGTCAATTCTCTGTCCTCCTCGCTTTGCTTTGTGGGATTCTGTTTAGTGTACTTGTGTTTTTATTGTCTCCATTCCCCATATTATAAGAGAAGATGTTTATGTTGTTTGATCGCTGTGGTAATTTGGTTGGTAGAACAGTGCCTGTGGGTTGAATATTCACATGACATGTGGATTTTCTGTACAGGGCATTTCCAAAAATAGCTTAGATTTCCTTTCCACCACCATCTGGCTGTCTGGTCGTGCTCAGGTAATGCAATCTTATTTAATATTCATCCGAGTCAAACAGAATTCAATGGGCAGAAGTTCTAGAAAGGTTAACGACTGCTCCAGATCAAACGTACGATGTTTGTAATGATGTTTCTCCACTACACACCATTTGTATCAGACAGCCTTTGTGTGTCACTATGGACTCTCCTGTCCCCACCTGCTGCTCCAGCCCCTATGGCAGCGGCCAGACCCTCCTGGCTAAAACGGGACACCCTCACCTTGGGCCCTCACCCTGCCTCTGGCTTGGGGATTCACAGCTACTTCTGTGCTCACAGCAGGAAGCTGCCTATCATTTTCACATGTGCAACTTGGAATTTGGGGTCTTCGCGCCTGCAGGTCTGTCCTCCACAAGGGGACAGGGACTGATGGATAAAGTCTTCCCTTTCTCCCCTGGCAGACGCTCCCGAGGTTCCTCTTGAAAATTCCTTAGAAAGACGCATTGGTGGCCTTAGTGGTCAGGGGCTGAGTGGGTGGTGGTCGCATGTGATAGGCAGTAGAATCCAAATCCTCAGGTGGTCACCTGTGGTGAGCCGGGAGGAGGAGCCCGTGGAAGGCGAGGTCCTGGACTGTGTGGTGGCAGTGACTGGTACAGAGACAACCGTAACGGGAGAGCTGCGGCGTGGCTGGGTGTTTTATCCAATGGGCCCGGCACGGCCAGTTACTGCCTCAGAGCACGCTGTGGAAGCCAAGCAGCCTCTGGAAGGATTTGATGGGAAACCATCCCGGCAGGGGTTAGGGCAGAGCGTGCTCAAAATCAGACCCGTGTTCTAACTGTGAGCTTGCCCAACCCAAGCACAATGTTGAATGCACAGCCCTGACATGTCCTGCATCAGAGTCAGAGCACTGACAGCAGAAGGGGAGGACCATGAGGACTGGAATGAGGACTTGGGAAATGAGCCCCAAAAGCTGGAACCGCGTGTCCCAGGCTCCCATTTGCTCAGGGAGAACAGCCTCTTCTTGCCTGAATACGCTTCCAGGACCTTACACGAGGCGAGCAACTTGCATGACAGCATTTCTCTTTCCTCTCAAGCTTCGCCTCACTCTTCTTCTCTTCCTTCGGGATGACAGTTGTGGATTGGTCTCAGCCTCACCCAAGTGGGGAAGTACCCTCATTCCAGGGAAAATGGCTTGTATACCACAAGAGTTCAAAAGCTAGCAGGAACTGGAGGAGCAGATATGGAAAGGAGCTCTTGATAGTGTTGAACTGAGTGGCTGGAATAAATGTCTACAAAGAGGACATTTTAGGGGTGTTATTCACGAATTGAGGTTCAACTCTGCATAAGGAAACCTGGAGCCAATCCTTGCACTGCCAGGGAGACCTCCTAAGGCTTGGGTGGAACGGCTGATGTCTGTAATGAGGGGGCGATGCTGACGCTGCCCTTGCTCAGGATCGAGAAAGGGGTTGGAAGGCTCAGGCATGTAGATTCATTAGGCAAGGATGGTTAATTCGTCACACATCCACTCTGGGAAGGCCCAGAGGACACTTCGTGCACAAAGGCAACAGGGAATGCATTGGTGGGGTGGAGATGTCAGGGTAGAGATGTTGACGTTCAGGGGCTTGGTGCTGGACCTCCTCTGAGGGATAGCAGTTCGATGGAACTGAGGTTCCTACTGTTTTAGGCAAGATAGGACTCTAGAGTGAAACAGTGGGGTGAATACAAATACAGCTATGGTCAGTGAGGCCGAGTGGCTGGCCATGTCCCTTGACCCACAAGCCAATGGACACTGGAGTACTGGAAGAGCAGCTACATGGATAGCTGGCTAGGGATCTATGTGAGATGTGGTGATCAGGCACCCCAGCCCTTCACAAAGTCTCTGAGTCCAGGCTGGTTCAGAGATCCAGAGCCCAGCAGTGAAGATGAGGACAGACAGGTACTTTTGAGATAGGTCATTCACTGTGTCCCTTCCCCCAAAGTATGTACAATAAATACTTCCCTATTTTTCCCACAAGGAAGCTTTAACCAGGGCAATTGTCACTGGGGAAAAAGGGATACTCAGTTTCTTCCATGACTATTGGGTACGGGAATTGGGTCGATTCTGACAGCAGGGAAGCAGGGGCCGCTGTGTTTCTCCGACTAGAGAGATTATAGAGGCGCTGGTTGGAGTCATGGCCTCAGACTGACTTCGTAGCCAGTGCATTTGGATACCTACCCTGTATAACTTCCCCGGCCCTGAGGACACACAGTGCTGCCTCAATTCACGAAGTTAATTTGCTCTATGATTTTGGAAAAGACGGCCAGGTTTGTATTTCTGCATTTGAAAGATGGCCACGGTCACTTTGGCACCTGAGGCAGAGTTTGCAAACAAAAACAAAATTTTGCCAAATGTTTCTGTTTGCAAACCAAATTGTTTGCAAACAAAAGCGTTCAGCACCCGAGGTACCACTGTGACTGGGATAACTGCACTCAATACGCACCAGCCCCTCACACTGGTAGAAGGGCTATGTGGGAGCTATTGACTTTGTGTGAATTAGAAGCATCTCGAGGAATTTCAAAGGTTTGTGCCATCATTAAAGACTTAAAAGAGGGCTGGGATGTGGCTCAGTGGTGGAGAGCTTGCCTAGCATGCACAAGGCCCTTGGTTCAATTCCCAGCACTACAAAAGTAAAATAAAATATGTGCATAAAAGAAAGACTTAAAATACATGGGGATTGGTCCCCATTATTTCCCACTCAACTTATCTCAGACCTGTGTAAGAACTAGATGGATCATGGCAGATGACCATGTGCTACTGCGAGTGCTGATCAAGAGGCAGCACCATCAAGGCTGGGGGCAGTGGCACAGCCTCTCACGCTGGACAAGTAAGTCTTTTATCTGCTTTGTAGGTCTTCTCTTCACTCATCACCGTGAGGAAGATCAAAATCAGAACCGTGTTACCTCCGTCTTCCTGACACAATATGGGCCAAAGGAACCTTGAGGATCTTGACATTCCCCAGGACTCCCTGCTAACCTACCACATTGGCAGTGTTGTGTTGGCAGTGCTGAGTAGGAAATGAGAAGGACTCCAGGTGCCCTAGCAAGACACACATGAGCTAGATGGTGCCATATAAACAAATATTCTGGACACTGTCACGTGTTGCAGTCAGTGCCCCAGGGTATGCCACAACCTTTGCTCTACAATGACAGACAAGTTGGAGTATAGCCAGAAAAGAAGGGGCACCATGCTTGGTGAACCAGTTGGTGAGCTGCTTTGGATTTTATAACAAGGCACACCACATTCCCATCCTCTGCACCTGCTCCCAGCCACGCTGGAGGGCAGGGAGCACCCCAGCCCTCTGTCTGCACCCCAGGCCGCTTGGCCAGGACACACTCCGAGCCAGGCTGGGGGAGGCGCCGCTCCTGTAATGTCCCACTGGAGACTGAGGCCGAATGTGCTGACTGAAAGTAGTGTAATAACTCGGAGGGAAAATCCATATTGCAAATCACCCTACTTAGTGTGGCTTTATAAGAATTGTTTATTCCCCGAGATCCACAGCCTCTTCATCATGGTCATTGTCTTCGGAGCAGCCTGCGCCGCCCCACAGATGACCTGGGAATTTTCCACTCTCCTCACCAGCAAAGCAGGTCTGGAAGGAATGGGTAGGCACAGAAGCCATGAGAATAACTGATTTGGGTGGTGGCTTTGGTCCCGTGTCTGAATACTCCCCAAACCTGGTGACAGGCAGCAGCATGGGGAGAGGCTTGAGCTCTATCCCAGGAGGCAGAGGTTGCCTGTGTGTCCTCTGGCACTTGGGCCTCGGCTGGGGTTGGACCATGGGAAGGCAGAGCAGGAAGGGCTTCCACCCATAGGGCCACTGTCAGTAATGCAGGAGAGTGTAACTGCCAGGGCCCTGGAAACCCAGGGGACAGGTAATAGACCTGTCTCGGAGAAACAAAGGGGCGACTCGGCCCTCCAGCCTTCACGCCTGGCACCGCCCATGCCCAGGTGTCACCACCATCTGCTAAGGTCAGTGCTATTGCTCCTCTACTGCAGCTGAAGAGCTGAGGCCCAGAGGGATTAAAGAGTTTGATCTGAATCCCGTGGCCAGAAACTCCAGATCCAGATCCAGCTCTCTGAGCAGACCTGCTTCCGTGTCCATCCCACTCTGGAGGAGAGAGGGGAAGATTAACCCTAAATCGGGGTGGAAAGGGAGGGGCTAAGATGGCTCCAGCAGAGAGGGTCCCCAGAGACTGACGAGGGGGGCGGACCCCAAAAGAAGCCAGCACCCTGGTTCCGTGTACATCGCCCTGAGTTTGCTTTCTGTCTCCAAAGCTGCACTTCAGCCCCTTGGAGATGGGAGGGAGGCAGAAGCACGGGGCCTCAGGGCCAGTGTCAAAGGGGCTGGAGGGCAAGGTAACAAAAGACAAACCTGCAGTCTGGAAAACACCTTTTTGTCTAGATCTAGGGATAGTCTAGAGTGTTCTCAGAGACCAGGGCAGATTTGACTCTGCTTAAAATTCACAATTCATGAACCAGTGATTTCAATCACACATTCAAAACCAAGGATTTCCTTTAGAGCCTAAACACGAAAGAAAACGTCTTCGTTAAAATTTCGATTATGCCTGAAAACAGCATTCTTGGGAGTATTACGGACTTGGACTGCTTCGTTAATACAGAACAGCTACTTTCAACTCCATGGTAGGTGTCATGGCAGTGTCTAGACATCCCTCCAAAGCCTCATGCAGTCTTAGGTAGGGATTTTCAGAAGTAGCTGGATCTAGAGTGTGCGATGCTGGGATGAAGGATGTGGGATTAGTAAATCAGTCCACTGATTGGTTTGGCACAGTTCCGGGTGTGGATAATGGGAAGACCCACCCTGGGGGTGAGTGCTGCCTGCCCTAAGGGTGTGTAGACTGGATAGTACACGAGAACAGAGAGAGGGCTGCTGTTGTCCCTTGCTGCTTGCTGCTTCTTCTCTATTTCACTGCCTTCCTGCCTCAGCCCACCATGAGCTGTTTCTCCTCCACGATGCCTCTCTGCCTTGCCACCCTGCCTTGGAGCCAGCTGACTATGAACTGAAACCCCTACAAGCTGTGAGCTACAATAAATGTCTTCCTTTTAAACTTTGGGAGCCAGGGATTTTGTCTCAGCAATGATAAAAGTAACCAAATAAACATAGAGCCATTTCGTCAGTCAACCAGATAGAGCTACATATGCCCATTCTACTAATATTGCTTGTGGCTATTTTATATCAGATGGCAATGATCTGATTTCACGTTGAATGAGTCTCTTTTTCTTGAATGAGGAGGCAACTTGAAAAAAACACACAGGGTAACTGGCAACATGTCTTGCTTCGATTTTCCCCATACAGCTGACCCAAGGAGAAAAGTGTCTGACCTTTTAGAGGGACAGCCTTGCCCTCTTATGACTCCTCCACGAAGGCTCCCTAAGATACCAGGCAAAGCCACAGGGATGTGCAGAGGAGCAGACCACTCTTTCCTGGGCTGAGCCTCCACCCAGCAGGATCTCAGAAGCGGCCTGAGGACCAAGGGCAGTGAGGCAGTGTAGGTGCTGCTGAGGGTTTGGGGAATGGGGTGGGCACCAAGCATCACGGGAGAGGGGAGTGCTGAGCACTGCCAGGCACATAACAGAGAATCACGTTCCATCTGTAAATGCTTCTAAAAGTTCTCGACAGAAGATGCATTTTGAAGTTTCATAGCGGCATTATTCATCATAGCCACAAAGCAGAGACAACCCAAATGTCCATAACTGATGCATACCCAAAATGTGGTCTATCCGTGCAACGGACTATTCTCTGGCCTTAAACAGGAATCGAGCACGGATGCATGCGTGCTACAGCGTGGACGAATCCCAAAAACATGATGGAAGTGAGAGGAGCCGAACGGAAAAGGACATCTGCTACTTGAGTCCATCTGTATGCAGAGCCCCAGTGAGTCCAGAGCGGAAGCGGGGTGGGTGGCGCTTGCCTCCGACTGGGGAGCTGCGGGGTCAGGGAGGCGATGGCTGAGGGGCATGAGACTTTGTGGGGAGTGGGTAATGCGTATGTTCTGAATTGCATTGTGACTGCGGTCGCACAAATCTGTGAGTATGCTAGACACCGTTGACTGGCGTCCTTCAGCTAGGTGAATTGTAAGCATGTGATTTGTCTCTCAGCGAAACTACTTTTAAGTAAGGAGAAGAAATAAGAATCTGGTGCTTGAGATGGCCTTGGAGATTGCGGTGCAAGTCCACAGTGGCCCGTGGGCTCTTCGCATGCAATCGGCCTTTCAGTGAGTGCCTTGGGCGGTGACCCTGGAGGCAGAGCTTCTCCCTCCCGAGGAGAGGACTCCGCTGTACTGCGGCTGGATCGCAAGCTTTGGATGTTGCGAAGCTTCTTTGGATGTTGCGAAGCTTCTTTGGAAGAACTTAACAGTCTTCTTCTTCTCTTCTCCTTCGCACAGCTGCCAGCACCGTCTTCCCTAAACACTGCCCCTCTGTCCTGTAGCCTGCAGGATCCTGTTAGCCTGGGTGGCAGCAAACTACTCGTTCTCAAATGCAGCGGCCATGTTCACCGTGTGCTATCTTTATGCTGACCTCTGGGCCTAGAATGTCTTCTCTGGCTAAAAAAAAGAATAATCAGAGCTGAGGTCTTAATAGGGTTAACTTCCCATGCTGGTGACCCCAGTGCCCCAGGGGGACCTGGTCACACTTTCGTTGTTCACCCCATGGCACTTGTCTGGTGCCTCTGCTATGGAGCTTGTTCCACTTTCCTTGGACTAAAATATGGGCCTCCTGCTGGCAGGGGTAGTTGCTTTATGTCCTTTGGCTATTTATTGGATGCTACTGTGCACAAGTTCCAGAGCTCCTTATTGTGGGGGACACACATTTAATAGGGCCCCCACTTAAAGAAGCTTAAAGTCCATGCTTTCAACACAGGTGGTAGGACATTTAATATCCTAAGTGTAGTAAGAGCTCTTACAAATCAATAAGAGAAAATATTCCTCCAGAAAATAAAGGTAATTTCCAGTGTTACTGGTGAGAGCATTTATTGTCACCACTTTTCTGGTGGACAGTTTGACAAAACACATTGAAAATACAACATGCACTTTTATTCAATAACTTCACACTCAAGAGCTTCACTCAAAGAAGCAATCAGAGATACACACAAGGACCAAATCCAGTGATGTTAGAGACAGGACAATTTGTAATATGAAATAATGGAAACGGCACATCCATAGAATGGAATATTTAACACAAATAAAGATCGTGTTTTCAGAAAGTACTAATGGCCCAGAAAAATATCTAAGATAAAGTACAGAAAGAACAGCATACACACAAACAACCCCACTTCAATTCCCAGACATCTCACTAAGATATGGTATTTTAGGTTACTTTTATTCCTTGAAATTTTCAGTTATGATTACATATTTCTTTTAAAATTAGGGGAAAATGCTGGGAATATGCATTGGTAGAGTACATCCCTAACATGCACAAAGTCCTGGTTTTGGTGGCCAGCACTGAAAAAATAAGTAAAATTGGAAAGACCTAATTTTTTTGAAAGAAGAATATTAAGTCTAAAAGAAAGCTAAGGCAAATACAAAAAGACCCAGAGCTGGGCTGCAGCCCACAGACACCTGTAGTCTGTACTATGTCTCAGTGGTGGCCATGGCCAGTTGATGGGTTGGAAGACTGACATAATGGTCAATAGATACACTTAATATCCCCATACAAATAGCTAAAGTCAAAGGCAGAGAACAAGTTTCTTAAAGCCTGGATAAGGTGTTTTTTTAAAAAAATGACATTTAATGAATAGAATTGCCTTGGAGACTATTGACAAAGGAAATAAAATACACCAACTTTCTCTAAAGGCTTTTAAATTACTGTGTTTAAGAGCTAAAAATTACCTTAAAGATCAGAAATGTCACAGATGGAGGAAATAAGGCTCAGAAGTATTTATCCACTTATCCAAAGTCCAAGGGCAGTATCATGGGTTGAATTGTATCCACATTCATATGTAGAAGCCCTAACTTCCAGTGCCCCTGGACACGACCTTATTTGGAAATTGTCGCTGTAGATGTCACCAGCTAAGAGAAGGTCATTAGGATGGGCCCTAATCCAAGAGGCTGCTGTGTCCTCCTAAGAAAGGGAAGTTTGGACACAGACAGGCACACGGGAGAGCACCGTGTGACCAGGAAGCCGTGGGCAAGGTGAAGCATTTATTTACAAACCAAGGCATGCAAAGCACACCACGGAGCCCCCGGCAGCTCAGAGAGAGCCTCAGAGGGGCCATTGCTATGACACTTTGGTCTGGGACTCGTGGGCGGCTGCAGACCTGGGGACAACTCATTTCTGTGGGCTGAGCCTCCTGGCCCATGGCTTTGTCTGGTAGCCCATGGGTCAGGTGGGAAGCAGCATCAGAACCCAGGGGTGCTGACTCCACCCGGCGCCTGGGCACCGGAGCATCCTGCACGTGGCTCAGAGGGGTTTCTGGGCACATGGACTTCTGACTCTCTCTGCATGGCGATATTTGTGATTCTCGTGATCAGACAGAACCTGCTCTGGATTCCCAGCCAAAGTCAGCCAGGAACTTGGGTTGGAACTGAAGGAGATTTCCCCCCCTAGACTACAGGTGTGGGTAGAAATGGGTCCTAAAATTCCCTTACCTGAGCCTGAGGCCTGCAGGGGTCAGCACCTGGGGCCACATGCTGCAGGCTTACAGGACCCATGTTGCCCGTGAGTGTGCGATTTGCTCAGAACGACTGACAGGGCAAGTTCGTGAGCAGCACCTTCATCCCAGGCACTTGGCTTCCTTCTTACATTCCTGCTCCAAGCCCAGATGTCTGAGGCTGGAATGCTGGGTCCTGGACTCTTAATCCACTCCAGATGGTGTGTGGAGTCCTGTTACTACTTAGGCAAAGCAAGGAGATGTGCGGGACGGTACTGGCCTGGATGAAGTGGGTGTGGACCAAGACATTGGCCTGGGGGGATGGCAGTGACTATTCGAAACATGAAGCCAGAAGCCAGAACCCAAAGCATCGGCACCATCCTCAGCGGACTGAGGCCTGCCCTGTCTGTCCATCGCATTGTGCTCTGCATCACAATCACCTTTTAAGCACCTAACTGGGAGGTCAGAGCAGTTTATGAGGTTTGTGTCTAAAAGTCATGTTGGAATGCTAACTGTTGGGGATGAAACTAAACCAAACCAAACCAAACCAAACTCTAGGACTCAATTTGTTTTGTTTTGTGGTACTGGGGACTGGAACTCAGGGCCTTACACCAGGCAGACAAGTGTTCTCCCATGGAGCTCCAAGCCCAGCCCAGTTTCTCTAACTTGAAGATAGGGAGGGAGGGAGACAGAGGCCGTGTGTGTGGAGCTAGAACTCCGTGATCCTCAGGTTCTGGGCTGTCCCCGACATGACTCTGTCCCCACGCAGGCCGTCTCCCTCTGTACTCCGCCTTGGAAGGCTTTGGATCCTGTAGCGCAGTCCTCAACCCAGGCTGAATCACTCTGAGAACCCCCTGGGGATGCAGCCAGGACTCAGACCAATGTCTTTCAGGCCCGGAGGACCTTTGAAAATGCAGGATTTCTACAGAGCAGCTCTGAAAACAAAATGACTCTTCTGGAAGCCACTGCCTCCAGCTGTACAAGGCAAAAAAAACAGTTCTGAAATTTAAGATCATAATACATTTTGTACATAGTTTGTGGTTTTATAGTCCCTTTAATCTTTCTTTCCCCCCTGCACTCCTACAAAGATCTGGGCATGAGCCGCGCCAACACACAGTTGCACTGCTAAGCAACAAACTTGTAAAACCAGGCTCTGGACCGCAGCCATCACAGCTTTGTAACATCTCCAAGAGCAGAGGGTGACATGATAGATTGAAATGGGGCCAAGGAACTATTACTATGTTTTGTGTCAAAGAGCTGCTTTATTAAAGTCCGATGACTATAAATCAGGCCAGCTGAAGGCTGTGTTTTCCTTGCCCTCTCCATATCCCAGGTGGACATAATCCAGTCCAGTGCTGCGTCCTATCTGCCCAGCATCTTACCAGCTGGGCTGTCTCAGGCTGGGGAGGGGCTGACTGTAGGAAGAGACTGAGGTGAGCGTCTTGTGGCAGCCTATAGCTTGGGCAGCTAGGCTATGCTGAGGGCATTAACTAGATTCATCCAGTCCTTCCCCAGGCTCTCAGCACCCAGGACTGACAGCAAGAGGTTTTTGAGTTTCAGTTTTTGTTTGTCAAAATCTCCAGTTCAAAGGAAGATGCTGTCTTGCCAGGCTCCCTTCTGAGAGCCCACTACAGGAGGCCCAGCCTCTCTGACCCTCAAGCTCTTGGGAGAACTAAGCAGAAGAGGGGACTTCACAAAATGATCCAGCAGAATGTTTGGCCGTATCAAGTCCTTGACCTGTGCCATCACCATCTGAGTTTTTACTAGTGATGGGGACTCGGTAGCTGCTTCTCAATAATAGGATAATATTGATATGAAGTAATACAAGCACTCATGATGGTCCCCAAGGTGTCTGCCAGGACGGCCACCTTCTAGCTGGGAACTTCGGCCCTGGGCTGGGTGTGGACATCCTGGTTGGGGAAATTCCTTCCGGGGCCCAGGTTGGTGAAATGAGCAACAGCTGAGAGAGGCAAATTGCTGTCCTTAGGGCATGTGGGACGCACAACTGGCCCACGTTCCTCCCTTGTGTGCAGAGAGAGGTGTGGGAGATAATGATTTAATCAAAGAAAACTCACGGACAGTAACGCTGTGCAGACACAAACAAACAGAATGAGGGGCTGCTCTGTCTTTGTTCTTTCTTCACCCCCCAAAGAAAATAAAATGCACATGTGGGAAATCTAAGCTAGACTTCCAAGTAGTTTGCATTCAAATTAAGGATGAAAATCTAATGGCTTGGGGGTCTGGTATTGAAAAATGTATAATATTCTGAAGACAAGATATTTATCATCCCTTGTATCCCTCATTTCCCCCCAGGAGAATCAAATGATTCCCTGTTGCAAAGGGTCCTGGTGACTCCACCAGAGAAGAAAAGCAGTTAAACAACAGGTGGCCTGAGGGATTTGCCTGCAATTAAATATTCCAGGAGACAGAAATTATCTTACAATTTGACTAAAATGAAAGTTCTGGTTTAAATGCATCCAAGTTTTGCCTTTCTTATTTTCTTATAACCTTCCTTTGGTTTCTGCTTTCTTCTCTTCCTGCCTTTTCCTTTTAGCCTTCATTTGAAAGTGATTTCTTTCAGAACTCTTAAAAAATGAATACTTGCAAGTATGTGGTTGCTTCTGGAGTATTTTCCCAGTCTGGCTCCAGGGAGTCCCAGCCTGTCCCTGGTCCCCTTTTGTCCCCTCCAGGAGTATATGGACTGAGGCCAGGCAGGACCAGATCTGCCATCTTGAACTGCCAGGACCACACCCTAGGGTGCCACACAAGTCAAATAGTCACCCTGAATGCTGAAAGTGGGAGTGGTTTACTCTGTGTTAATTATATAATTGTCCTTTAGTAACACCACCAAGGAGGAAGAGGGGCACAAGGAAGGAGAGCAGAGGAGGCCCCTTGTTCCACTATAGTTGGCTGAGCAGACTGGAGGGACATGGAAAATCACACCCCTCTCATACCACTTACTCATGATGCCACTCTATGAGAGGGACAAATTGCATAGCCCAGTTGGGTTGATGGGATGAAGATCATGGAGTCAGGTTGGATTTCCAGCTCACTCACCTACTGGTAAGCAGATCTCTCTCTCTCTCTCTCTCTCTCTCTCTCTCTCTCTCTCTCTCTCTCTCTCTCTCTCTCTCTCTCTTTCCCTCTCCCTCCCTTTACTGACACAGCCATGGAGCATAGGGGTCCAGGTAGCACCTCTGTCCTGCACTGTTGCTGGCTCTGCAGATGGGACTCTGCAAAGGACTGATGGGTCTCCGGATTGGATGCCCAGAATTCCCAGGTACAAAGGAAGCATCAACAATTTCATGTGTATAGTTACAGAAGAGCCAGCTTCATCTAGGACTAGAGCTTGTTACAGACAGGACCTCCCCCTTTCCACCTTTCCTACCAGGGGTAATCATCCTCATTCCCAGCTGAGACAAAGGAAGTACAGGGAGACCAAGGAATTTCACTAGGTTGTGTGGCTGGTGAGGATGGAATTCAGATCTGCTGGTGAAAGGGGCAAAGAGGGAGCCCCAGGTGCAGAAAGTGCCCCTGGAATTGCCCTACAGAGATTGCTCCAAGAACTGGGGTCTGGAAGCCCCATAGATAAGGAGAAAGCACACAGTCAGGCAGCTCCACATTCAAAGGGTTCAAGGGTTCACAGTGGAACCACTGCATGACTTTATGGTTGCTCATTAACCTGCTTGCCTTCCTCACCTGTGAAGCAGGGAGAGCAATTGTTGCCTTCCTTCATGGCTTCAGCAATCATGGAAAGAGTCAATCACTAGCACAGTGCCTGTCTCTGAGAGATGTTTTAGCTGATTTCATCATATGAACATCCAGAGTATATTCACACAAACCTAGAGGGTATGGGTGTGTATGAATCACATTCTCATCACTGGGACACATACCCAATACCCAAAACTTGAAGGAGAGGTGTATTTTGGCTCACAGTTAAAGAGGGTTCAATCCATGGTTGGCTGGCTCCAAGGTATAAATGGCATGGTAGATGGACATAGTGAACAAAAGCTGTTCAACCCATACCAGCCAGGAATCAAAGGAAGGGTAAGAGCCAAAGTGAGAAATATACCCTCCAAAGGCACATGACCAGTGACCCAATTTCTTCAACTGAGTAGCACCTCTTATCAGTACATTCAGCTATGAACTTATCAATGGATTGATCCACTGACAAGTTAGCATCCCCATAATTCATTCAATCTCCCCAAGCCCCAATTCTTGTATTGAAGGCATGGAGAGCATAAAGACCACTTGGGCAAGGTTTGTGTGAGCAAGAAGGCTGTCTATTTCACTCAGGTGCAAGTGAGCTGAGTCCAAAAAGAGAATCAGCACTCAGAGAAGGGAGAACAAAGCCTTTAAAGGGGAGGAGTTGCTGGGGGTGGTCTGGGGAGGAACTGCTGCCAGAGAGAGTGTGGTCACACTTCTCAGAATGGGCAGTGCAGATGTACTTGGGCTTCTTGAACTGAGGGGTTAGGACATGGTGCTCTGGAGCAGCCTCACCCATCAGGCTTGATATTTTTGTCTCTTTGTTGTTATAAAGAAAGAGTAAGGAAAGTGGGCACTGTTTCATATGGCTTCTTCATGTGGGGCATGTGGGTGGCATCTCTCTCCTTAATCGGGAGAGAGTCTTTGGGGGAAAGGATGGTACAAGGTGGAGGTGGTACATGAGGTTAGTAAGGACCCAGATCTGGGGAGGGACTGTATATATGCACACTCATAAACATATTACACATATATATGTACACACACATACATATATACATATATATACATATATACATATATATGTGTGTATATATATACATATATATATGTATATATGTATATATATGTATATATGTATATATATACATATATTCTTTTTCCTAAAGGGTGTTCTGAAACCAAGAAAGATGAGAGCTGATGAAATGAGGGAAGTGGGTGAAGTGGCAAGATGGATAGGGGCAGGACATTCAGGTGTAATTCAGGACAGCTTGAGGGAAGTAGGGGAGATTACTTATAATTTCCATGAGGAAGGATCAGGTGAGTTATCAGCAGGATGTAGCTTTAGCAGGGAGCAATGTATCCACTGGGGAGAGTCTCACAGACAGCTGTCAGGGTGCGTTAGATGACCAGGAAGGGTCCTGTCCACTTGGGCCAAAGTTTGGCATCCAAAATGGTCCAGGAGGCTTCCAAGGCTGTTGGGCAGCTTCAGTCTTCTGCAGCCAACCCAAGAAAGTCTAGGAAGGAGTCAACTGGGGGTTCTTAGGGTCATGACTCAGAGACAGCTGCTGATGTTGGGCAATCTGACTTCCAGTGGGGACCCCCACAAGAAGAACATGGCTTGGGAGAAATCTTGAGCTGCAGACATTCCATAGCCCAGCAACTGTTCTGGCAGCATTTGAAGCATGGCCCTGGAGGGGTGCTTTTGGTCAGGCCTTGCAAATTCCCTCTACTAGGTAGGAAATCATGCAACATCAATTGGCTATGCCCTGGGATCCTGCCTGATAGTTCCAGTGTGGGTTCTCTCAGGGGACATCCATGGGGCCCTCCAAAAGTTCAGGCTGAAGGTACCTGCAGTTGCCTCCATAGACTTGAGCAGGGAAAATACCCACTCCTGTTCATCTGGGGAGAGAGTGGAGCAAGGATGATATTTAAATCAGTCCAAGTAAGGATATATGACAGGGTCAGGTATTGGAACTCAGATATATTGGGTGGGGTCTGATAAGAAGAACCCCAGATGCTGGCTAATCTAGGAGAGGTCTAACAGAGAGAAAGGAACACAAACTCAGACTTTCCTTCCACTCCTGCCACTTCATGGCAGAGAGCAAGGGATTAAGGTCAAACTGTAATCTGGACCAGGTGTGTGGTTGGGCGGGGTCAGGCAGAGCATATGGAGGAGGGTTAGAGTTAGGGGATGGTGTCAGATTGGCGGGAGACTCAGCAAGGGGGGGGGTGCTGCCTGGAGGAAGTGGGGTTGGCAGGGGGCAGTCTGAGGGAAACAAAGGCACTGGGGAGGGCAAGGTTAGTAGGATCCATCATCAGGTAGGAGTCAGTGTTAGGTGGGACCAGATGGGGTGCAGACAAGAGTGAAAGAAGGATTTGAAGAGTCACAGGAGGAGTACACGGTGGGGAAGCTATGAAAGATAAAGAATGCTTGGATATAGGGTACCTCAGACCATTTGCCTAACTTTTGGCAATAATTATCTAACCCCTACAAGACAGAAAAATCAAAGGTGCCATTTTCTGGCCATTGGAAACCATTCTCAAGTTTATATTGTGGTCAAGTAGCATTACAAAACAACAAAAACAAAAATAAATAAATAAACTTAGATGTTGTGGTGGATTGGCTAATGGTCAACTTGTAACGCCCAGCTAAACTGAATCAGTGTGGTCTGGGCGTAGAGGATCCACCTGAGCACTGTTACCAGTAGCCATAAAAAGAGAACTGGAGAGGAAGATCTTGGCTTGTTGATTTGCTAGGAGAAGCTTGCTGTGGTTTGTTTTCCTGGTGCAAAGTAGGCTCTTCTCCTTGGAGCAGGAGCTCGGGGACTTACTGTTGCTGGGAATGGCTGCTGTTTTCATCAGGGGAGCTCTGACCTTTACCGTGAGCATCACTGCCTGGCTCCAGTGTGGATCCCTCAGAAATCCTTTATCTCTCCAGCATAGATTTTCTGACTTCCACCACTGGCCTTTGGGCCTTCCAGGTGCAGGTCCTCAATACAGACAAGCATGACACATTGCCATGGGCTCTAGGCCACTGGCTGGACTCGAGGAGGACATTGCCTTGGACTCTAGGCCTTCAGCTGGACTTGTGTGGGAAGCTGTTGGGATCCAGGCCCTCAGGTGAATCCTTGGGGCCTCTAGTATGTGGTTAATTTCTTGCACTCCTTTGCATTTAAACCTTTGGGTAATTATCATAAAATAACCTTTTAAGTTATGCGTCCTGTATTTAAAGTTTTCCCTTGCTGAATCTTTCTGACTACAACAGATGGTTGGGCTTCAGATCAAGGTGTGGGTGGAGAGGTTTTAGGTTTTTTGGGAGACAGGCTAGCAGGAAGGAGGGGGCAATAGAGGGAGGAAGATTTCCCATAGGGAGCAGAGAAAAGTAATGAGAGCAGCAACTAATGTCCACAGCAAATGTCTCCAGTTGGGACTCAGAGCCATAACATGACATGGATGGGTGACCAACGCAGGCGTCTCCATGGCTGGCCAGGCATCAAGGGAAGACTGTCTTCCCAGAGAATTTCCATGACCAGCACTGGATTTAAGAAACACAGAAAGTGGAATGGGCCTCTCTTTTTCTCTGCAGGTGAGGGAACAGAAGGAAAAGTTTGCCCAATCTGAAGCAGCTGGTGGGGATTGTCTTGAGCACAGTCTGAGAAGCCAATGTCACGGGGTGGCCTTGTTAGGACAAAAGGCTTGGGATAGGGCTTGACAGCCCTCCAGGGAGGGTTGCCTATCCCAGGTTTTGGCACCAGGTATATTGAAGGCACAGAGAGCAGAGAGACCATCCGGGAAGTTCGAGTGGGCTGAGTACAAAAAAGAGACAACAGTCGGTGAAGGGAGAACATAGCCTTTAAAGGGGAGGTGGTTGCCAGGGTTGTCTAGGGAGGAGCGGCTGCCTTGAGGAACTGGGGGCGGTGGTGGAAAGGAATGGCTGATGCAGATGTACTGGGACTTCCTGGAACCAAGGGTTTGGGGCATGGTGCTCGGCAATGCCCTCCCTCCAGATGTGACACCTCTGACGCATGAGACTTTTGGGGGGCATTATAGATCTAAACTGTAACAAGAGCTGAAGTACAACCAAGAGCTGAAATAAACACAATATGTGTGAGGCTACTGCTGTACCACAGTGCATACACTGTAAGCTTTGTTATAAGTAGAAGGGATGAGCTCTAAAGCAGTGATAAAATGTATAGCACAGTAAGTGCATAGAGCAATAATTCATTCATGTTCGTCAAGTATCATGCACTGCACACAACTGTTTGAGTACATGCTATATATACTTTTGTGCTGTTAGCAGTGAGGCTAGATACTTGACATGAACATCATCACAAACACAAGAGGACTGTGTTGTGCTGTTATGACGGCTACATCACTAGGTGACAGAAGCTTTTTAATTTCATTATCCTCTTATGAAATAATGAGTCCACTGATGCCCAAAATGTGACACCTGAGTCTGTGGTTCTAACAATAGGTTCTATCCTCCTTTTCTGCTACTTTCATCACATTAGGAGATAAATGCTATTACAGCCATTTTAGAGATGAGGAAACTGAGAGGTTAAACAACTTACCTCAAAGCTCATCTGAAGCTCAGTGCTCTTTCTCTTTGTCTCCTTTCAGGTTAAATCCCACCACCTCCTGTAAGCATCTCCTCTCCCAGACTCCAGGTAGCCTTGGCTCTCCATCCTTCAATTTCTGCCCTCCTGGGTTTATCTGGCCACAGCTGGCATGAGAGAAACAATCTAATTTGGTGCAGAGCAAGCCTTGCGTCCTTACTCCTGTCCCTGATATTATTAACTCAACTGAAATAGGTTCTACTGGTCCAGTGTTCGAGTGTGTCCCGTCACCCACCCCACCCCACCCCAAGGTTCATGACTGGCTACAGAAAGATGCACTGAGACTAAAATACTCCTTCAAGTGGCTCAAAGCTGCCCTGGAGTGGGAGACTGACTGCCATCAGTCACCCTGGGTTTTTTTGAGGGGTTTTTTCTTTTTGGTACTGGGGATCGAACTCGGGGCCTTGTGCTTGCGAGGCAGGTGACAGAACCACTGAGCTAAATCCCCAGCCCCAGTCACCTTGTTTTCGCAAATCAAATATCCAAGACTACACCATCCTCTGTGAACAGCCTGTTGGCATGGAGATCACAGAAGCAGAAGTCCAGTGCTGCTCAGTGGACGCGTGAGGGTGTGTCCCCCTCACACATCTCGGGCTTAGTGTCCTGCAAGTCAGAGAACTCGGCGCTGAACTGCACAAAGGGGCCCAGCCTGCTTCAGCTACTACATCAAGAACAAAACCTTGCAGATCCAAAGAATACCAATGTGCTCCCCATTCCAGCAAGCCTTGCCCCCATGTCCCTGCAGGGGAACAAAGGCGGACAGTAGAGCCTCCTTAGCTGCACATCACCTTGACCTCCTTCTGTCTGCCCCATTCTGCCCTGACAAGTATTTTGTGCCTCCACCCTCAAGGCCAAGCTGTGGCCAGAGGTCACTGAATTCATCATGCTAAACAAGAGCTTTGCTGATGTTTTAGAATTTCTAGGGTGACCTAATTCCCTGTATCTGTTTTTCACAACTCTTCAATTTTTCCTCTGTTGTTTATAAGAGCAATTGCTGGACTGAGATCAAGCAGCTCTCGGTGCCAAGACACCAGAGAGGCTGTGAGGCTCAGAAGCATGGAGAAAAGTCTCTGGGCCGCCAGCACCTCCTGCCTAGCGGCTGGCATTGGAGCGGGGGCCTGGGATCAGTGGGGTTAGCCCCAGGTGGACTTGTGCATGCATCTTGGCCTACAGGACTCACTGCTCGGGGCCGGGCCTGGTGACCTCCTCAGCTTCTGCTCTGCTGGGGAGTTGAGAGACTCACTTTCATCATGGGGGAGGGAGAATGGCTGGAGCACAGGCGACCTTACCTGGCTGCTACAACATAAAGGGCAAGTGTCCATGGTAAGACACAAAGACTCCATGATGCACTGTACTCTGCAGAGCACTGGTTTTTTTGGGGTTTTTTTGGTACCAGGGATCGAACTCAGGACCTTGTGCTTTTGAGGCAGGTGCCAGAACCACTGAGCTAAATCCCCGGCCCTGCAGAGAACTTTCTGACTATGAGCTCTTCGCTTTTTGGAGCAGCACAACCTCGGAGGGCAGGAGGACCCTGTGTGTTCTCAGTCTCCAGTTCTGCAGGTGATGAATCCAGGTCTGAAGGGTAGGAGATGGGCCACCCTCCACCCAGCTGCCTGTGATCTGGGTCCAGAGCGGCTCTCCCATGTCCACCCTCGCCCAATCCTGCAGGATCCCTGTGAATTAGAGAGGCCGGCCAGTGAGATCACTATCCTGAACCTGCAAGGAGGAAATGAGAAGCATTCCACAGGGACTTGCCCAAGAGCGTGACACCAAGTGGAGAAGTCCAAACAGAAACAGATGTTTCTGATTCCAAGTCTCGTGCAAATCAGAAAGTTTAAGTTATCTTTGTCCTTTCTCTAAGTGGTGGGACTATTTGGAAGATGTCCATGGTGGCTTCTAAGCTCCTTCTACTTTGTCAGCTTGATAGATTTTCCTCTGTCCATCCCATAGGTGGAGCCTGCAAACTCCGGAATACAAGCCCTTACCCAGGACCTGGGCCAGGCTTAGCACTTCCGGCCTGCCTGTTCCTTTAATGGCACTCTGTCACCATCGTCATCTTCACTTTTGCAGACCCACGGGATAAACAAGAGCAGGGGCAGTTAGCCACCAAGATCACCCAGGGGGTAGTTAGAGATGTTGGGGTTCAAACCCAGGGATTCTGCTCCACAGTCTCTGCATAACCACTTGGCTCTCCTGCCTCTTTCCTAGCAGCGCTTACTCCTCCTTCTGCTGTGTCTGAGGGGGAGAGGAAAGGATTGGACTTTAGGACTCAAAGCCCCAAGCTCAGGACTCCCCTGTCTTAGATTATCTGACTTAGAGCTGTAGCTGGCTCTGGAGGCTCAAATTTCCAGACTAATTTTCAAGAAGCTGCATCTAGGTATTTAGCACAACCCATGAGAGGAAGAAATATTCAGGAGTAAACCTCCTTGACCTGCCTCTTAAATTTTAATGTGCACACAAATTCCCTGGAGACGGTGTAGAAATCCAGACTGAGACCCAGCAGGTCTGGGTGGGGCCCAGATTCTGCATTTCCACAAACTCTGGGGAAGGGAGCAGTGCTGGTCTGCAGGCCAGCGTTAAGAAGCCAGGCTCTAGGTTTCCAGGCTAGATTTCTGGGGTCTCCTGAGAGTGTCCCAGGGGCAGGCCCACGGGGCCCTGGGAAGGGGTTTGCGGAAGATTGCCCTTGATAAAAAGGCTTTTTCTTGCTTTGGAAAAAAAAGTTTGACAACCACAGACCTAAATAAAATATCCAATACATTTGGAGACACTCACTCATGTGTGTGGCAAGACATTTCTGTCCCCAAAGAGAAAAAATATTTTCTATATACTTTGCTGACTCAGGTGAATCAAAAGCTATATTTGGACAGCTGGCCTCACATTGAACCCCTGCTACCTAATAGAAAACGTGGAAATACTCTGCTTAGAAATAATTATATTTACATAGCCTCTCTCTCTCTCTCTCTCTCCCTCTCTCTCCCTCTGTCTCACAGGAGAAAAGCATACCTGTTTCTGGAATTCATCAGCTCCAGCTGTTTACTTCCATTTGAGGCCAGAAATGTATTTTTCCCCCAATGCCTAATTTTCTTATGGGAGGAAGAAGGCTTCCAAGACTGTAATCGTGAAATTGTTACTTTCACAGGAAAAATTGGTCTATTTGTCCAGAACGTTGAGTGAAAGCTCACCAGCAGACCAGAAGAAACAAGATATTGGGGCATTGGACTGGAAGGAGCTGAATATAAATCCAGTGTTCTGGAAGAATGGAGCTCTGTGAAAAAATATGTTAGGGAAATGCCGTGTTAAGCAAGCCTCTCTCCTGAGGGATTTCTTAAATCTGTTATGAGAAATTATGGTTCTAACTCCCTAAAGGCAATTATATTCAGCAGTGCTTCCCAAACTTCCCTGATATCACACAGAGCTTCCTTTTCATGGCTGTTTCAAGGAACACTAGAATTCCATGGACCCCAAATTCTAGGAGAAACTGATCTACCCCAGCTCTAAACCACAGAATGCAATCCCTAAACCTGGAAAGTACCATCCCTTAATGAGCTGGATCAGACATCAAGATCTTCCATCTCTGGGATCAAATTCCAGAAAGTTCCAGAAAGACTCTGGACCAGCTCTGGGAATTTGGTGCTAAGGCGGAGCTAGAGGGCCATCCCAACAGTCAAATGATGAGTAATCTTCCCCACAGTCCCCTCACGCATGGCTGTGACTGGGTTTCATTCCCCTTGTGACTCCAGGGTGGCTCACAGACAGCCATCAACAAATGTGGGTTCCACTGACTGTAGGAGGACTGCGGGAAGAAGTGGCCCAGCTAGAGGATGTGCAGAGCTCCAGGAGACCAAGGAGAGGCAGAGGTGGCCCTCTGCTCGGTGGGAGAATGCAAGGGAAGAAGGTGGGTTTGCTGGGAAGAGAAGTGCGTGGGAGTTGCATTCAGACCAGGCAAGGCTAGCTGTACCTCTAGTCCACTTCAGCTTCCTTGAGCCTCTGTTTGCTCATTTCCCAAATGGAGTAGCAGTTTGATGGTTCTCGGGCCGCTCTGGGTCTGGCAGTGAAGGCTTCCAGCATGGCTGGCCCTAGCTTGATGCTAGGCTCTAGTTTTTAAATTTTTAATCATTATGTATTTTCCTGACCATTTATTTTAAAATGTTTGAACTAGCGCCTAAAGGTCCCACTTTCCCAGACGCCCCTGCTCTGACGGGGGTGGAGGCAGGAAGACTCAGGTGTTCTAGCAGTGTGCAGGTGGGGAGTGGAAGTGGCTGGTGAGGGAGCTGGAGTGCAGGCTCACAGGACAATTCTGACTCTTGGAAAGTGTGGCTCCTGGCTGCGGGGTGGAGCAGGTCCAGGCCCGAAGGTGGAGCTGTCTGTCCCCGCAGTGGCAGTGGCAGGCCTGAGGATGGAACAGAGTCTGCGGATGGAAAGAAAATAACCAAGTGCGCGGTTCCTCGCTCACCCAGCACCTTCCCATCTGGCTTCTGTTCCTTTGGATTTCAAGAACTGCATTTAATTTACTGGATGAGATTATCTCAATTCATAATTCTTAATTCTCAGGAACACTCCTGGAAAAAGTTGTATTTAAACTAAAATGTAGGAGAGAAGCCTTCCCTTAGCTGGAAATCAGTCTCCCTTTGACCCCTTAATGCTGCAGATTAATGTGACACGGGGCTCTGCAGACACAAGTGGCTGAGCTTAAATAATGTAAAGCTTTCTATTTTCTGACTATGGCTCCAGCCTGGTTTAGGCAAAAGGCCTGTGCTCATTTATCACTCTGCTACAGGGAATAAGAATAGTCCCCAGGACTTGGTGAGGACTCACCATGTGTCACAACTTGACATTGACTAATTCACTTAGCCCTGTGATCCAGGGATTGTTGTTCTGCCCATTCTGCCGATGAGGAGAGCAACGCCCAGAGAAGTTAAACTATGCTCACGGTTGGAGAGCCTTTAGATTGCAGAGCTAAGATGTCAAACCCTTAACCACTACTCTGCCTCCCGGGGGATTAGGTTCAGGGCCTTTATATAACTTTCTGCTCATCCGTCCAAAAAAAAAACAGGGAAAGGCTGGCCGCGGGGATTTCCACGGCCTGTAATTTGCAGTACGGACTGAGGTGACCCGTGTTTTCCCTACAATAACACGGGAATCTGGTGGACTCTCCCTGGGATTGGGCTGGGTGTGCACACGGGGTCTGGGAACCTGCGGGGAGAGGGCCAGAGAGAGGCAGCAGGGTAGGCCCGCTCAGGCTTTTTCCAAGGAGGCTTAGACACAGGAAAGGCAGCCAGCCGAGCCCTGCCAGGGGCATCGGGAGGGGAGCGTGAGGGAGTGGGCTGACTTGCTGCTTGTCTCCCCCGGGGCAGAAGAGGGACCGGTTTGGTGCCACACTGTAAATGCCCTGCAGGTACTGACCGGGGAGGAGGCGGAGTCCAGCCTGGAAACGCTGGGGCTGGGCCCCAGAGCACCTGGAGACCCGCGGGGAGCCTGGGTCCGAGGGCGGGGGTCCCGCTGCAGGGAGCCCCACGTGCTCTCCCCAGTCCAGGCCGCCGGACGCCTCAGCTTCACCCGCCTGGCCTGCTCCCCTGAGGCCTTGATGCCAGCCTGGGCCTCTCCTTCCAGACCTCGCCACGCTCACGCTCTGCTCTCTTCCCGGCCGCTGGTGTTTGGCGCCGGCCCCCAGCTTCCGGCCTGCGGGGTGCGTGGCCTCCGCGCGTGGTCGCTCCCTCCAGCCCTTCCGCCTCCTCCTCCGCGCAGACCCTGACCCGGCCTAGCCTCCCCCCACCAGCCCGACCCCACACGCACGGTCTGAACCGCTTCCTTCCTCGCCTCTCAGCTCCTGTTCGCACTGCCACCCTCGAGGTGAGGCCTGTCTGGGTAGTTTCAGATGGCCTCCATCTCCTCAGGTGTCCTCTTTCGCTTTGCTAATACCTTTCCCCAGCAATCCCTGAGGCAGAATCCCTCCCTGGGTGGCCTCCAGGCACACGTGTGCACACACACACACACACGCACGCACGCACACACGCACACACCAGTAGCAGCAGCAGTTCTCAGCACGGAGGGGAGAAGGATATAGAAACGCTTGTTTCCTGTCACGGGGATCTTTAGAAACCCTGGAGACCCAGGAGCCACCCCAGAAAGGGGGCTCTGTCCCCTCAGCAGGCAAAGAAGGAGGGCAGCTGCAACTCTGCCAATCCCAGACCGTTAGGCAGTTGACAGTTCGGCCAACCCATGCAAGATGGCCAGAGAGAAGCGCCTTTGCCTTCATCAGAGCAGGCCGCAGACAGACCTTTGGTGTGCTGAGGCCCCCAGTAGACCGCTAGCTCCTGGAGGGCAGCTGCCTCGCTCAGAAGCTGGCAGGCGTAGGCATCATCAGAAGCTTGCTGGACTGCTAGACAGTAGCCTCAGGACACACTTCAGCGTGTGAGCCAAACCCGGCAGGAGTGCCTGGGTGGGAGCTGTGGACCCCTCAAATTTTGCCTTATAGTTCACGTTTCTTTCCATCTGCCAATTGCGTTTGAGGGAAGGTGGCAGCCACAAGGATATTCCACCTGAATGTTCCACCCGCCCTGGGTAACCCGCCGGGCACACCCTGGAAACCAGAAAAACAGTGGCACCCTGCCTGTCCCTGAGAGAAAGAATTAAATTGCTGCAGGCAAGTGGAAGGAAGGGAGCTTAGAAATTCAGTGAGAAAATCTTCTCAACCTCCTTCTGCTGTCTCGGGGACTATGACAGAAAGGCTGGCTCTGCCTCATTCTTCCCCATTCACCCCTGACAGGGATCCCGGGATTCCCCCTCCCCCAAGGAAGCCCCTGCCCTCCACGACTCACTGGCCTCTCTCCCCCTTCCTGCTAGTTTGCTGCTTTGAGGGTGCGAATCAAGCTCTGAGGCCTGGGCCTGTTTTCCACTGGGGTGCTCGGGTGGGTCCCTGTGTGAAGGAACAAAACCATAGCCTGCTGGGGTCTGTCAGCGCTTCTTTCCTTCTGTTCCCTGTCCCCTGCCCCGAGGGAGACCAAGGCACCCGCACCTGGGGAGCTGGGCCCAGCTGGGAACTCTGGAGGCGCCCAGGAGCAGCGAAGGTGCCATCGTGCGGGACATCTGGTCAACTTGCTGCTCACCGGAAGTGAAGTCTAGCTGCGTTTCTAGTAACAAGTGGGAAAGAATGTCCCTCTTCATTGGAATTTGAGGTGATAGGTTTCCGGCTTTGTGCACTTGGATGAGGTTAACTCTTTATTCTTACCAGAAAGAAAAAATATGTGGAAGTAGCAGTTCCGTGGGAAAGTGTACAGCTTTGAAAGTGTTGCAAGCAGTTCGATTCGCACATTCCCTCTGTTCCAGGCTGCATATTTCCTGTGTCTGATCATATGTTTGCTACACCTCGTCTCTGCCAGGGACACATACAGTAAATTGTTGGCTCCAACCATGTAATCTCTTAACCATAAGTTTCTAACATTTGTTGGCCAGTTGTTGCATGGTTGGATCATTAACAAGGCTTCTAATTTTACTCTTTGAACTTCACATAAAACATTTAGTGAGTACATGTAGTTCATACTTTCCAACTTCAGAGAGCCCTGAAAGAGAAACCTCTGCTTTTATAACCCAAGTCTCTGAAGTCAACGGTTTTATTTTTAAACGCCACTTCCTCCCTCATGCCCCTCACGCAAATGCACGTGCGTATTGTCTCCTGTGTGGGGAAGCACCTTGCCGTGTTGGTGTCCGCTTTGGTGAAGACTCCCCCAAGCTCCGCGCTCACGTGGTTTGTCCTGCATGCTCGCCCTTCCTCCTGAGGCTAGACTGGTGTCCTGAGCCCTCGTCCGCCCATCTATGAACACAAATTGGAAACTGACAGGAGAAAGACAAGTGCTGAGTCATGATGGGAGAATTTGGTTTTAAAACTTGCTGTCACTCACATGCTCCTGTTCAATGAAATGAGATTTAGTGCTTGTTCCTGCCAACTCCACTCACCTTCATGTCCCCCCTTCCGGGGGTATACCCTGCGTCTCTGCCTGGGAGGAGGCCACATTTGACGACAACACATCTTCAGGCTGACCTCTATTCAGAGATGTGCCTCTAGACATGTGTTTTGGGGTATTTTTAAGGAATAAACTCCAAGAGACCAGAAAAGAAAATTCTGTAACATAGGCTATTGAGAAAGCATCTTCTTTATAATTTTTGGCTGTAGCTGTGTTTATCATTAACCGAATCATGGAGATCTTCAAAAGGAATCTTCATATTGTCTCTGCTTCTTTTGGATGAAGGTTTAAAGGGAAAGGCCCAGGATTCTTTGGCTCCAGCTGGAAGTTCTGCTCAGGTTTTGTAGACACTTGTCCCTTTCTGCCCAGTGCATTTTCCTTGTCTTCACCTAGAACTGGGACAGTGCCCACGATGAGTGACCAGACTTAACTAGCCACACCTGTTGTTTGTGACAGGAGAGTCGGGACATATTCCTTTCAATTCTCTCAAGTTCAGAAGCAGGATGACAACATAGCATCTTCTGTGCAAAGCCAGGTCTCCGGTGCGTGGCCAGAGTTAAGGCGAGGTGGATGAATTTGATCCCAGCCAAGATAAGCTTCTTCCATATGTTAGTTTCTTGTTGCTGTAACAAAATTTCTGAGATGAAAATCAACTTCTAAAGAGGAGAGGCTTATTTGGCTCCCAGTGGTGCAGGTTTCTGTCCATGGTTGGGCAGACTCGATTGCTTTGGAGCCTGTGGCCAGGCAGCACATCACAGTGAGGAGAACACGGCAGAGCAAAAGCCATTTACTCCACCACCAGGATGAACAGAGAAAGAGGAAGCGGCAGGGCTTCGGGTCTCATGTTCCTCTTTGGGGGCACAGCACCAGGTACTTAAGCCTTCCAGGTACCTAAGCCTCATCTCTCAAAGGTTCTCCCACTTCCCATTGGCATTGAGGACCAAAGAAAGGAAACAGGCCTTCCTTTTTTTCAGAGCTGGCATGAAACCCAGGCCTTGAGCATGTAGAAAGAGCTATACCACTGAGCTATAAACCCAAGCTTTCAACACACTGCCCTTTGGGCAAAATTTAAAATCCGAAACATAGGGCTGGGAATGTAGCTCAAGTTGTGCTTGCCTAGCATGTGTGAGTCCTTGAGCTCAACTGCTATCAATGCAAAAAAAAAGAAAAAAAAAGAAGAGAGAGAGAGCACCAAAGCCAAAGTGTATCTTTAATTCTTTGGTAGCTAGGCAGGGAGAAAGCTCTGTCTTATAAACCCGTGCTTTCTGGGCTCCGGGGACTCATAGTACAGCAGAGCAAAAGGGTAGCTTTCTTGGCATTTATGTGCTAGCGTGGGGAGAAAATCGACACGCAAATAAATTATATGACTATTTGCAATGAGATTTTCTTTTTTATAAAATAACTGAAGAGAATTTTCTGTATTTTGGGAGAGTTACCTAGGAATGTATTATTATTATGGAATTCTTGGGAAAATTCACCTGTAAATCATTATTTCAGAGATAGGAGCTTGGTGATGGGGTGGTGGCTCTTGAAGTGGAGTGGCACAACAGAAATGAGGAGTAATTTAGAGATAATCTTGTCCAAAGATTTCCTTAACAGAGGAGGAAGCAGAAGCCTGCAGTAACAATGTGCACGGGAGGCATCATCCTGACAGAAAGAGAAAACCCCAGAGTGGCAACTGGAGAAGGAGGAGGAGCACTGAGAGGCGAGGAGAGGAAGGAAGACATGGAGGGAGGCAGGAGCAAGAGCCAGGGAGAGGCCACACAAGGACCTGGTCGTCCTGGCTACTGGGAAGGAAGGTGCTGCTCCTGTCTCTGCAGACAGCAGGATGATGCGGCGAGCTCCAGGTGACTCTGGTCATTTCAGTTCTTTCTCTTCCCAAGCAAGTCCCATGTCCCTCCGCCTGACAGCCATTTCTTCAGGAAGAGTCCTGTCTCCACTAAAGGAAATGCTTTTGACAAAGCGTTTGGCAAAGTCACGTCCTTGGGATGAGTCACTTCTGTGTTGTTGGTGCTGTTGGGGAAGAACCCAGGGCCTCGGGCATCGAGGCATGTGCTCTACCGCTGAGCTACACCCCAGCTCCACAGTTCACAATGTCGACTTTGCACCTGCTTGGCACCAACATGACCCCTGCCACAGCTCCTCCATCATGCTGACAGCCTCTTCAGGGAGGAGCAGAGCCAAGTTGAGGCTGCGTGGGTATTGTGTGGGTAGTGCGCCAGTCACTCACTCAGACCGCCCCTGGGTGGCAGTGGCAGACCCCATTCCTTCTCAGTTTGAGCAGAAGGGCTTCTCAGGGACAGGAGAAAGAGGGGCCATGCTGGTCTCACAGGTTGGGCCTCCCCTCCCAGGAGAGAAGAGCATCTCCTTCACTCTGAATGTCTACACTTTCTTTCTGAATTCCTCCAAGGGTGGCATTGACGGGGCGGGGGGGACGGGAACAGGAAGGAACAAGGCACAAGGGTGAAAGGCGTTCTCCACAGCTGGGTGAGTCACAGGCACCTCAGACTCAGCAGAGGGGGAGAGAGAGAGAGGGAGAGAGAGAGAGGGAGAGGGAGAGAGAGAGAGAGAGAGAGAGAGAAATGTCTCTAGTTCCATCTTATGGCCACTCTCTTGGTTCAGGCCAAAGTCGGTTCCGGCGTAGGCTAACATATCTGCCTCCTAAAGCTTTCCTACCCTTGACTATCCATCTTCAACACTGTCAAAAGTCTAAAAAACAAAAACAAAACCCACCAAACAGATTCTGACATTTCGCTCTTCAGGCAAAGCTCTCACATTCCCCTTGACCCAGCATAGTCTGTCTCCTGGCACATGGGCTCCACCATCACTCTATTTCCAGGCTCCCATTGCAAGTGACTCATTCCACCTCACTGTCACCCCTTTGGGGAAGCCCTTCCCACATCTCCCAGGCAGAGATAATTCTCTTTCCTGTACCCTCCTGCGCCACAACCCTCAAGCATCCCCATGCCCTATCTTACTGTCCTGAAGCCTCCCAGCAGGCTCTGAGCTCCTTGCTGGACACATGGGAAGCTTTAAGAACTGCAGCTTGAGGGCTGCACACAGTAGGGGGTGAGCCTCGAGGGACAGGCAAAGAAGGCCAAGGCCCGTTGAACTTGAGATCTCACGTCTACAGGCCAGTCAACTCTGTCCAAGGCAATAGCCATCAACCCTAGCTGTATCTGAGTTGCCTGGTGCTGTGGTTTGGATCCAGTCCATTCCCCCAAAGGCTCATGTGTTCAGAAGTGGGCCTTTTGGAAGGTGATTAGATATTTGGCTGCTAATCTCATCGATGGATAATCAGTTTATGAGTTCATAGCTGACCTGCTGATGGAGGCAGGGGCCCAGTTGGAGGAACTGGGTTACTGGGAGAGTGCCTATGAAGGGTATATCCTGTCCTCAGCCCCTTCCTCTCTCTGTGGCTCTTCCTTGCTCACTTTTGGTTAGTTAGCTGCCATGAGGTAAGCAGCTGTCTTCCCGCACACTCTTTCACCATGGTGCTTCTTCCTTGGAACCAGCAGACCATGGACTGAAACCTCTGAAACTGTGAGCCACAGGAAACTTTTTTCTTTAAGTCACGTGTTTTGTCATAGCAACAGAAAGTGACTGTATTCCAGTCCTACAGGCTGATCAAGTCTGAGTCTCAGGGGTGTGGGACTGAGTGTTGGGAGAAGCCATGAACAGCAGGGTGGGCTTGCAGCTTAGGTCAGTGTGCAGAGCCTGGTTGACTGCCAAGACCTCATGTCACATCTTTAGGTGCTTCCATGGACTCCTGGTGACTGTGACCTGTATGTTTATGGAAAACTAATGTCTTGATGTACAAAACGTGGTGGGGACAGAGGAACCAGCTGTGTAGGTGGCAGGTAGGAAACTTGGGTACCAACCTAGCTGTGTCTATACGGTTGAAAAACATGTAATCCTCTTGTAGGAGGATGTCCTGCATCCCAAGCAGAAGGCAAAGCCCAGCACCAGGTTGTGGGAATGGACTCCCCACTGTGTCCATCTGGCAGTGGATTTTCACGGAGGGACCCACATCAGGCCACAGTGCTTGTGTCCCTGCTGGATTGGGCGGGGCTTCTTTCTTCACCTCACCCCAGCCCAGACCCAGGACGTGCATGTGACCTAGACGTGGGCCATGGCACAGACCATGACTGGACCCCCAGGTCCTCCCAGGCCTCTGCTGGGCAACTGGAGAAGCCGTCTCCCCTCTGAGCAGTGGTGAGCTATAAGGCCAGCCAGGCTTGGGGCAGCCAGCATCCATCTCATCTCCACATGCAGAGTCTGCTTGAAGAACAACCCCAGCGAAGCCCTCACCCTTGGTTCGAGGTGGGTACTGTCACTGGAAACCTGCGCTGACTAACACACTCTCCTTCTTAGGAAGCTCATGGCAAAGAGACTCCTTTATGTCTAGTCGTGGTGAATGATGCCAGTCCCTTAAAGGTGCCCAAACAGGCCACCAGGAAGGGTTGAGATGACCAAGTGTACCCACATTGGCCAGGCAGGAGGAGAGAAACTCTCTCCAGGGCAGGAGGTTAGGATGAGGGACCAGAGGTCAAAGCTGAAAAGGAGGAGCAGTGTCTCAGGGGAGTGGGAAGGAAGACTTGGGCAGGAGAAGGGGACCCTGAAGCAGGGGCAGCAAAGACGTACTTCTCTTTGAAGCCGTGGCTTCTGGGGTTGGTGGCTTAGGTCTGAGGCTGACTCTGGCAGAGAAAGTTCCTCTTCAAAATCTCTGATGTTAGCTGGGTGTGGCGCTTCACACCTGTAACCCAGCACTCTAGGATGCTGAGGCAGGAGGATTGCAAATTTGAACCCGGCCTGGACAATTGAGTGACTTAGTGAGACCCTCAAAATTTTTAAAAAAATTTTTTAAAGGCAAGGATGTAGTTCAGTGCAAAGGACCTGGATTCAATCCCCAATACTGAAAAACAAAATCCACTCTGCCATGCCCCTTTTCTCTCCTCTCCCCATTTGTGGAATTAATGTGGGACTTCACAGAAATCCAGTTATCTGACTGTGAGCACTTTTTGCCATTCCCATGAGCCACCTCAACACTGGGCCATAGAGAAGCAAGAGTTGGGTCCCCAGAGAGCTCTTGGTCTTGTGGGTAGACATCCAGAAGGGACTATAACAAATGGCCCTAGCCATGTGTTATTGAATGTTTAAATAAACACAGGGGGGAAACCCAGAAATTTCAGAGTCATCACAAACATTCGAGTTGCTGTAGAAAATTACTCAGGAAAACTCAGCACTGTACAGAAAAACCTGAAGATCTACTTTCCAGAATCCACAGGGAGAGAACATTACAAAGCTCTCAGACCCACAAGGTGAAGTGTTCCCGTTCCAAGGCACATCACCTTGCGTCCATTAAGGGGAGGTCACAACAGAAGGTCAGCAGGTGATTTGCAGCCCTGCCCCTCCCTCTCGGGGCTACACAGGGTGCAAGCCCCTGGACGGGAGCCCTCCTGCAGGAAGGGGACGGGCGGGAGCCTGCCTCAGACAGTGTTGGGTCACCTCAGGCCAGGGCCAGCAGGAGGGCGGGTAAGGAGGAAGAGCCTTGAGGGCCAAGAGCAGAGGCAGAAGCCTCTGGGGCCCAGCCAGGTCTTCATCCCCATGATCTCCCACCGAGACCCTGCCTTTTGCAGAGCAAGGCTTCAGCAGCCTGTGCAGACCAGAGTCTGTGGCCACCGGAGAGGCTGTCCCTGCTGCAGAGGCTGGGGCGTGCCCAGCACACCTGTCCAATAGACAATGGGTTGGAATCCAGGACCAAGGACTCAGCAGCAAGTTACTTAACCTCACAGTGCCTCGGTTCCTCTCCGCAGAGTGGGCACGATACGATAAAGCACCTCCCTGTAGGGGTGCCATGAGTTAAAGGAGTTGCTGCCCGCAAAGTGCTCGGCCTGGTCACCCACATTAGGTGCTGTCCAAGTTCTGTGCGATCACCTCCCGGTTCTGCAGGGCAGGGACCACTTCCTTCTAATCCAGTGGGCACGATGCGCCATCCGTGGAAAGCCAGAGCCACACTGGACCCTGGCCAACGTGGTGACTCCCCCAGTGTTTGTGAAAATCACTGAAATACCAATACCAAATGGCTAAACAAACCCAGATTGTTGCTGGGGACTTTGATGGAGAAAGGATTAACTCACTTCCAAGTGCCTTGGCTTCGCACCAACATTATTTACTTAGCTGAGAACAGCCTTTCAACACCAGCCAGTGAGAAAGACCAGGCTGAGCACTGGGAGGTGTGCAGGGTAGCAGCAGGGGACAGCAGGGATGCATTACACAGACACTGGCGCAGTTCTAGGGGTTTCTTTCTTGGCCAGCCCCCTAATTGAGTCAGGGAGAGACTAGGGGTTCCCTTTTGTTTTTAAGAAAAGACTACATACATAATCAGGCTTGTAAGGCAAGTGAAGGCGCCATTAGGCAGCAGTAGCTTTCACCTGCTTGCTTCTCCCAAACAGTTAACAGTGATTTAAATACTTCTCTGGGTCCCCAACAATTTAAGTGCAAATGTGTTAAGAAACATGCTGGTGCCAGATCCCCAGGTTTATAAAGAAGCTTAGTGTACTTCTTTTCACATGCAAAGCCAAAGTGTGCGGAGCTGGATGCTGCTCACGGCAAGATTTGATGATGTAACTGTCTGCTCTGCCGGCTGGACTTGCTTGTGAGCTATCCGTCGCCAGCCTGGTTCCAGGCACTTATCATGGGACAGACTGTGTCACAGGCACATCAGAAACCTGGCAGACAGCAGACATCACGGGCCTGCAGGGGGCCTCAGTGGTGCAGCTGCATCGCACCGAAGAGTGAACAGCGAGGGGCAAGACTCCATGCATGCAGATCAGTTCATGTTGTGTTTCCTTTCACCTTTTAAGAGGAGAGAGTAAAAATGTGAAGCTTTGCTTTTAAGGAGAGATATAGGAGCCACTGTAAGAAAACAAAATAGCCTGGAATTATTACCAGTATTCACTGAGGGCTTTCTGTGGACTTGAATATTGCTAAGAGCTGGAAACCCAAAGATGAAGTAGCGCTAGCTACCTCAGATAACAGTAAATAACCCCAGGCAGCATGAGGAGGAGGCTGGAATGAGGAGCAGAGGTGTCACATCTGTAGAGTGGCAGCCGCGGGCCAGGCTTCGCCCCGTCCCTCCCAGAGATTCAGACAGAGCTGACTGCCCTGGCCTGCAGCAGGAGAACTGGGACCCAGAGAGGGGAATCAGCTCCCGGTTCACACTGATAAGGACTAGCAGAGCTGGAATTCAGAACCAGATCTGTCCGTGTGTCTCCAGGACTGTGAGTCTTCCCTGGGGCCATTCGGGCTTTGGAAGGTACTGGATTCCAAGAGCAGGGGGAGACAGCCTCTGTGCCTGAGGAAGTCGGGGAAACCACAGAGAAACTGTGGTGTTCGAGCTGGGAAATGCGCCAGGACTTCTTGTTTCCGATTTCTCTCCCTTCGTGCCCCATCTCCTCAGCCAGCAGAGCTCTCAACGATACAAACAGCCTGCGGTGGCATGTGGGCCTAGGTTCGCTGCCCCTGGCCCGGGCCATGGTGGTCGCCCTGGAGAGGGCATAGCTGTGAAGAGGGCTCTTGCTCATGCTGATGATCTGGCTGTGGGTACAAAGGGAGGATGCTGGGCAGGGGAGGGGCAAGGGAAGCTGCATGAATAAATAATCCTTCCTTCCAGCCCAGAAAGAAAGGGAAGCCATGAAGCCCTACAGGAAGCAGATGGTGGCTGGACTGCTAAAGGGTGACGAGGTTTCCAGGCACCGGGCACCATCAGTTCAGGCGAGTCTCTGTGACCAACAAAGGGAGCCAGGGGAAAAGGGCTTCTTGGCAGCTTTGACAGGTGACCCTTGAGGAGCAGGGATCTGACCATAATAAATTCACTCTTATCGCTCTGATCCATATCGCAGAGCGGCCGCCATTCCGGCCAGTGACATCTCGTTTGGGTGCTAACGTGTGTCAAGTGCTTCTAATGGGCTCTCGACTGTGTTTCCAGACATGGGCCACAGAGGAGCACTTAGCTAATTGGTTGCCTGGGCCCTCAATTAGAAAAGTGCATTTCCTGCCAAAGAGCTTCGTGCGTCCTGGGGAAAAGGACGCTGCAGGGCCCCATGGTAGACAAATGGCACCTACAATGCCGAGCAGAGGTAAGGTTGCCTGGCTGCATGGGAAAACCAGGACAAAAAGAAGCCCCAAGGAGGTGGCGCTGACATTCACTGACCTGAGCTTTGGCTTGGTTTCTCTCGAGTGTCAACCGAAATGAAAAACAATAAACAGCAAACAGCCACCAACACATACAGCTGCTATATATGACTCACCTTAGAATGCAATTCAGAAAACTCTGGAGCTTGTCCCATTGGAAGACTCTAGTAAGATCTGTGACATGGACAAAACGTCTGCTCTGATATCTGGTGGTAAGGGCCCCAGAAGGGAGTCCACACCATGAAGGCATTTGAGATTTGTGCTTAAAATTCCATAGGTCAGACCCCCGGAAGGGTCTTCTTTGGTAATATCTGCTAAGTAAACCAGGGCCGTGTTCCCACCAGCTTCCCCCCTCAGTATTAATAACAGTACCATTCCTATCCGAAACATCTTTTATAATTGCGTAATTACACACCTCATTTATCCAATTGTTAAGCCAAGAGACTGATTAAATATTAACAACTGCTTGGTTCTCCCAGTGTTATTAGCTGGAACACAACCCTGTAATCTCAGGTAACACATGATGGTAATTATCCTTCACGTTCACACTTAGCTGAAACCCGGAGCAGTCAATCCAGATAAGACCGCCTGGTAGAAAATGCATTGCCTTTAAATCCTGGTTTATCTCCTCTGTCTGGAGCAAGGTGCATCTCCGACCAGCTTGGGGTTTTTAAGAGTAAACCTGAGTTGCTGGGTAATGGCTGGGGATTGAGGCGGGGCCAGCATAACATACAGCTCAATTCCCGAATGTACAGCCCTCTCCCCTCAGAAATCCAACGGGGCGGGGCTTCAGAAGTTATAATGGGATTTTTCCCCAAAGCACCAAGGTGGAGAATCTGGCTTAGGTCAGGAATCCCTCATTTTGGAAAACCGTGCTGAGTCCAGCAGTTCCCTTTCTTCTTCCTGCTGAGCTGGGGACTGGCAGGAAATGGCCGTTTGCTCTCCTGGTGGGCTCTGAGGCTTCGGGCTGGGCCAACCCCTCGGGGAGCTGAGGTTGCGTCGGGTCCCCCGGGAACTGGCCTTTCCCTCTCAGGCCAGGCCATCCCCACTCTTCGCAAGCCTAGAGGCCCTCATCTCCACCCGCGTGTCCTTCTCTCTCCCATCCTCCGCCTCATTCCTCTGATGTCCTGCCCAGGCCTCAAGGCCATTGCCCAGTGGTTCTTCTGCGAAGGACTAATGACTGTGGCTGGTGAGTTTGGAGCAGAAAGGATCAGGTTTAGGAAGACCATCAAGCCTGGGAGAGGCGGAAAGAGGAGGGAGCCGCTCTGTTTGGGGATGACACCATCTGGAAGCGTGAACCCAGGCCAAGGCCGAGGGCCTCCCCATGCCGACCCCCAGGGCAGGCATCCTCCCGAGGAGTGGGTGACCAGTCAGTCCTGTGCAGACATCTCACCACAAGGCCACCATGGACATGGACTGGGGTCTGTGGACCCTGGAAAGTTTCTACATCACAGCCCCCAGGTGGTGGATGGAGGCCGGGCCTGCTCAGACCCAGGCTGACCAGGTCTGGAGGCACCCTGTACCCCAAGTGGTGCCTCACAGGCCCAAGTGAGGCGCTGCAGCACATCTGGAAGGCTGTTATCGTAGAAGGATGACGGCATCAAAGGTAACATGCCTCCCAGTTACAAAGGATGTGCTGTCATGCTTTGCTGGGCTACTGAGGAGACAGCACTAATGGGAAAGAATTAGTTCATTATTGTCGAATTACATGGAAAAACTCCTCTCCACTATTTGCTGAACTTTGGGGAAATGTCTAGAAGGATTTGGGCTCATCTTAAAGATTCATTCATACATTGACAGATACTGATGTGAGGAGCAAAAGGAGAAAAGAGGAGGGGCAGATTTTGCAGAGTTGATCCTTTGAAACACACCTTCTGGCACAGAGATGCTAGAGAACTGGTGGGGGAACCGCAGGCTCTTTAAGGCTTCATTTCAAGAGCTTCCAACACACCTATGTCTGACTGCTTCGGAAACGAAGGGTGATAAAAGATGTTGGCCTCTATATCACATACCAAAGACCTCCTATTTTAGGTTGAAGAGGAAAGTGAGAGAATAAACAAAAAACAAAAACCAAACCAGTCTCTTTGGCAAAAACCACATCTGTGCAGCAAATTTGGGGTTTGCGTTTATTGCTCGGCAGGGAAGAGCTGTTTAAATCCTCCAAAGCAAACAGACTGGCACCAGGCCTCTGGGGAAGACTGGGCAGTTTTCTTTTGACAACTCATTTGCTGGCTCCTAATTTTACTGTAGGTTTGGGTTGCTGTCTCTGTTTGTTGATTCAACACCAAAGTTGGGGAAAGTTGGATGGGACAGAATTGTCCAACACTGAGCTCCCAGATCAGAAGCTCGGGCACTCGGGCTGTCTTTCTGAGCATCTGAGGAGTGGTCAGAGCTGCTTTTAAAAACTGGGAGGCTCCGCTGAGGGCCCTCACTTGCTGCTTTCTGACTGGACGGCCCTATCTAAGGACTTGCTCTTACATGAACCCAGCCCAGAGGTGCCTCCTCTGCTGTGTAAGCATCCAGAGGTTTCACTTTGCCACTCTGCAACTTCTTAGGGTTCTGCCTCGTTCTGACCCGGGGCGTCAAACTTGTGCCAGTCATTCAGGTTTAGGAGCAGTCGAAGCCCCTGATGCTGCGTCGGCGGCACAGTACCGGGCCCGCCCTGGGGATTCAGCATTCCCCTGCCTGCCATGCCACGGCACCCCAAGAATGCTTTTTGCAGCTGGCTGTAGGCATGCAACGCCCAGAGGCACTGAGCCCCAGAGACTTGACAAGCCTGCTGCAGCCCTGCCTCAGAAATGTGGCTCATCTTCACACTGGCCTAGGAAAAAGGGCTGAGTTTAAGTGGTTCTGACTTCAGCACTCAGATCATCGCTTTCCCTGAGGTGTGCATCATAGGAGACAATATTACTGAAGTTGGGTGCTTTCCAAACAGCAGAAATTAATCAAGTTCTCTGATCATTCCTAATGGCAAGAGGGAAGGGAGCATTTGAACATATAATGACAATATTTTGTAATTGTGAAATCACCAGTGACATTACAAAATGCTCTCAGTGAGCAGATGCATGGTGCGTTTCTGTGTGAGAAGGCAGCCATGCTCAGCAAAAGAGGAAGCAGCCATGGGTGCCCTTGTCCTCCCTTATCTTCCCCCAAAGAGACCAACTCAAATAGATAATTTGACTAGATTGTTTTTAATTACATCGTAAACATTTCCCCAAAAATCTGAGATAAAGGTGAACATAAGTCAGTTGGCAATAAAAATGCAGGCTCCAATTCTTCTTGGCTGACAGATGAAATGAGTTTAATATATTCTTGCTCTGTGGAAACCAGAAATATTTTAAATGGCAAACAACTGAATTCAATTAGCAGACCTTGTTCAAAACAGCTTGGAGACATGCAGGGCGAGGAACTCCTGTTATCCACCCACCGAGGCACGGGGAACAGCGCAGTTCTCACCGACAGACTCGGTCAGAACAGCAGGGTGGAGTCAGTGCCTCTGCTTCTCCATGCAGCATATCTGGCAGACAGATCTGTGAAGAGATTCAGGTGCTAATGTTTTCAATTCCTCACCTTACACAAGTGCTTAATCCACCAGGAAGACACAAAAGCAGAGAAAAACACTCAGTATTGAAAGATGTACTACTAATGCATTGCTTTCAAATTCAAGTCAATCCCAACAGTAACACACAGTTCCAAAATCCGACCCCCCATAAGTCAATCAGCAGTCGTCGGTGTGTCTCATCAGGGCTCTCCCACCTGAAGGGTTAGCTCCCCTGTGACACCTGGCCCGGGCTGACATGGGTGTTGGTGACAGTTTCCACTTTGGGGCATGGAGTATCTGTTTTGCAGGCGAGGCTTTGCTGCGGCATTTAAGGGATGTGTTTTCCATTGCTTTGCATGCTACAGCCCTGGAAACATAAATAGTGAGGTTCACACACTGAATTGATGTGACCAGCTATGAGGAAGAGCGGAAGACTGAGCTGAGCAGGAACCACACTGCCACCCGGGCTGCCTACCTGGTCCTCCCTTTGCCCAAGTCACTGGTGATTGTGTTTCGTGCACGCAGTGGTCCAGGTTGGCCCTGAGGTTGAGAAGCATGACTTATGTAGGAGCTCAGAGCACTTGGCAGTTTCCTTAACCTTCAGTGGAAAGATTCTGACAGAGACCTTCAGTATCCATGGTACCTGCATTTAACGTATGAGAACTGAACTCCGAGTGAGGGAGGGGCAGGCCAGCAGAGGCACCACCTTTCAGTGACACAGGCCCAGTTCTCCTTCAGTGGGAGGACTAGAGAGAGGCCTGGTCCTTCCCGTCTGCCAGTTCCTCCTAGGGTCTCATCCTGCAGGGGTCTGTGCCTCTGTTCGGCGCCTCGCCCTCACTTCAGTGAGGAATGGAGAAGTGGGGCTCCTGGCGAGAGATGGGGGAGTCGAGGCTGGTATTGTGGGAAGTGAACGTTTATTTAAAGTGTGGCAGATGCAGAGAAAGCAGAGGGAAACTACCTTCGCAGCAGAGTGATGCCCAGGACAGTGGTATCTCATGGGGATGCTCCGTGATAAGAGACATGCTTCATTCTTTAGGGGTCCACTGGTTTCTGAAAATAACTTTCCCTGACTGGTGGTTGTGACACTTTCATAGGGATGCAGGAGGCACCTTTGCTCAAGCACACGCACACATAAGCACTGATGATCTTACATCTGTCAGCCACAGACCGGCACGTGATGATTTAACAGGGTCAGTCATCATGTCTTGCCCTGGGTTTTTGTTTACGTCTCTCTGCCCCTGCACTACCTTCCACTCTGGGAATGTCCAGATTCTGTGTTCTCCTTTTAAAATTTTGTTCTTCAGCCATCCCTTCCCCACTTTTTGTTGTCGAGATGGGCTCTTGCTATGTTGTCCAGGCTGGTCTTGAATTCCTGGGCTCAAGGGATCCTCTTGCCTCAGCCTCCTGAGTAGCTAGCACTACAGCTGCCTACCACTCCTTCTAGCTTTGCCCCCTCTCTTAATTCAAAACTCTGTACACTTTCATTCTGAATGCATTGTTAGAGATGTTTCTGTGCACTTAGCGGCATCAGGCATCACTGTAGCAAAAGGTAATACTGGACCTACTCCGGGAAACCAGAACAGGCTGGGAGGAAAAACTGATACTGGCTGGAGGTGACAGCTGGATGGAGAAGCTCATACAGAAAGTTCATCCGATGAGGTCCGGGTTGGGCAGTGAGGCCACCAGCTGCAGGGAGAGATGCATTCTACAGGCTCTGTGGGCGTGGTTCACAGCGCTTTCCCGCCCAGCTTCCATGGGGCTTGGCTCCACTTAGTGCAGGAAGAGCGCTGCTAAGGAACAAGGGCCATTGTGAGAAAGCCAGAGCTACCTCCACGCTTGGGCTGGAGTGGAGAACAGCAGGAGCCTTGGCCCCAGGGAATGACTTCGTTAGTGACGGAGCCTCAGGGGTCAGCTGTGCAGAATCAGGTTGGCCCTCCCAAGGGGAGAGCAGAGAGGGCTCCGCTCAAGGTGGCACCTCTGCCCTGGATGTGAGTGCCGCTCCCTCTCAGACACATCCTGGGTGGTCAGCGTCGGGCGGGGAGGTCTGTACACCCACTTACACGAGAAACATGGGCTGGTGGTGATGGGGAGGGGACAGACTCGGTGTGCTTCAGGCTCGAGGGCTTTTCAGTGGATGTCTTAGAGTCTTATTTTCATTGTCTTCTGCAGGAACTGTCCAATTAAGACATTTTCCCAAAGATGCTGAAAAAGCTGACAGAAAACCCTGAGGTGATTCGAGAGCTCATGCTGTCTGTCCTGGCACCGCTGCACTTGGTAGGAAATTGGCCGGTGTCAGCCGTTGGGCGTTGGCCATGACTTAGACTCCAGAGCTCCAGAGGACGAAAGGTTCAGGTCCAGCTTTACGGTGGGGCCGGCTGTGCTCACTTTATCCATGACTTGCCCTGCTGATCACACCCAGCCCCAGGTGACAGCAGAAGAGAGCCAGCGGCCTGCATTCGGGAAGATGGTCAAACACCCTCACAGAGGGCCTGCCTCTTTTTTTCTTTTTTTGGTACCAGGGATTGAACTTGGGTCCTTGAGCTTGCAAGGCAGGCGGTGGAACCACTGAGCTAAATCCCCGGTCCCTAAGAATGGATTTTTTTTTCCTGCCTGTTTCATCCATCAGTTTTGCCATCAAATGAAACTCAGTGACATCTTTACAAAATTAAAAGACTATTAATGCTGGAGTACGTTGAGGGCCTTTCTGAATAGATTTTAAATTCTTTGTAATACTAGAAGGCCTGTGCTATTTCTGAATGAATTATAACGACACTAGCACTGTGCCTGCAGCCTGATGTACTCTCCTTGTCCCCAGAAGAGAGCAGATCTTGGGTTGCAACTGCCCAGTTCTTAGCCACAGTCGACATTAGCAAATCGCTGTTCTCCAGCCCTGGACTTTCTCCTCTGAGACTGTCAACAAGGAGGCCAATTAGTGTCCATTATGGCCATGGACTTACGATGTGGAAAATGTCCCAGTGGTAACTGGACCGAAGTCCTCAATTAATCCCACAGGACCTTGAAAAGCATTTGACTCCTTTGTGATAATTGCATAAGCTTGCAACAAAGGCCCTCATATTTATAACAATTATTAATATCATAGTTGTTATTTCCCATATAAGACAGTGAGCATGTCTGAGGTAGTGTTTTAGCACACTGGTGGAAATCAAAGCAACATGAAAGCGGCCAGCAAATTTCCTTCTCCCCACATTCCTTGCATCACCCTTGCCGGAGCCACATTCCCTTCCTGTGTCCATGCGCAGATGGAAAGCTCACCTCAGCCCTAGGCGGCAGGTCCACCAGTGGCCGCCTGGCTGCCCTGGGCCAACCCCGAGGTTCTCCCGGCGAGTGCCAGCACTTGGGAGCAGTGTGAGGACTTGGAAAGATGCTGCAGGACCTGTGAGTTGCTCCATAAATACTTTTTTGGCAACCTGGGATAGACTTAAACTGTTATAAAAAGGGAAACCAGACCTATTTTCCAACCTATTTAGCCAACATATTAAAGCTGAACCAGAGGGACCTCAGGAATCCATGCAGGAGAGTGTGAATTAACTAGGTGTCACCTTGGAGTGGTAGGGCCAAGCCACAGATGAGCGAAAAGCACTGGGCGTCTCAGAGGAGTGGAGGCTGCAGCATTTTGTTGCCTCAGTCAAAGGCAGTCTGGCTTCGGAATCACTTCCTGGAGAAATGATGGAAAGATAGATCCCTTTGAAGGACAAGAGGCCTCTTTTCCACTGTGTTCCATCTTTGTGACCTTGCAGGCGGGGCACATGGCACAGCTCTCGGCAAGAGCACGAGGCTGGGGGGAGGGTAAGGCAGGAGCCATGCCCATCACAGCCAAATTCATGGAGTGTGAGGGTGGGGAGGCTCTGTGCTCACGCACTGCCAGAATTTACATCCTGTCCAGAGGACTGATTTCCACTGCCAGCACCCAAGGCCTGCCTGTTGGCCAAAAGATCGCCGAAAGCCTGAGCATTAGTTATCCCTTGGCCCGAGGCCACCCTTCAGAAGACCTGTAAGATGCAAATATGTGGAGAGAGGTCAGTCACTCATCCATCCCCAGCAAGGACCCGGGAGACTGGATGGCGGCCCGGGGAGGCCATAATGACACAGAGAGGGGTCAGAAAGCCAGAAGTCTGTGGCTGCATCGCATTTTGAATTATATTTGCTAAGTAGTGGAACATGAATTGATTCAGTGCAAGGTAGCTGCTCTTGAAAAACAGGAATTTGAGCCAGGCCAGGTAGTGCACACCTCCAATCCCAGCACCCTGGAAGGCTGAGGCAGGAAAACTGCAAATTCAAGTGGAGCCTGGGCAACTGAATTAGTAAGACCCTGTCTCAAAAAACAAAAAGTAATGATTAAAAAGGGCTGGTGATATAGCTCAGTGCAGAGGTCTTGGGTACAATCCTCAGCACTGCCAGAAAGGAAAGACTCTGAACACAGCCCACTGAGCAATGCATATAATCACATACACGGTTATTTTTATGCAGGTATCTGTGTATATACATGGATGGATGGATAAACTGGGTTGAAAGTGTCTTTCCTGCTGTGGGCCATTGTATTTGTGGGGCTGTTAGGCAGGAGGGACACAGGGACAAAGATGCACAGGGCTACCAAAGCTGAGGGGATAGGACTAAGTTTTCCCCTTCATAACTTTGCTACGCCCTGCCCTAATGATAATAGCACGTTACCTCTTAGCTGGTAAAGCTGCTTTTCAGTTGAAAAAATAAAATTCAGAAGACCAGTCTTACAAGGCAAAAGAACATGTCCCTCATTTCCTTCTTCCAGCACACATCTATCCCTTCTCACCCTCCCCTTCTTCTTTGTAAAAAAGCAAACTGCAGAACACTATACTTTGTTCTGCACCTTTCTTCCTTCACACATTTTCTTTTCAGCATGTAAAGTAATGCTTCACTCTTTTATTCTGGAGCATAATATTCCATTATTTAGGTCAATGTAATATTTCTGATGACAGTTGTGCTCATTATAAACAATGCTTCAGTGAACATCCTCACTCATCTTACTTACCTTCTTGTTGCTGGGAGAAAATACTCAATGCCCACAAGTTAAAGGAGGAAAGGTTTATTTTAGCTCACAGTCTGTAGAGGTTTCAGTCCATACTCATAGAGTTGGCTTTAAGGCAGGGTGGAATGGCAGAGGAGAAACAGTTCATGGCAGGGTGGTGGTCGCAGCAGCAGCAGCAGCAGCAGCAAGCCTTCCTTCCCCTTTTATCCCATCCAGGCTACAAGCCTATTGGTTGGTGCCACCCATACCCAGGGTGGGGCTTCCCATTATCCACACCCAGAACTATGCTAAACCAATCAGTCTGCTAATTTAATTATCATACACCCTTAGTACATTTTCACACACCCTATATCCAGCCACCTCTTAAAAGCCCCACCTATGAGCACAAGAGGCTTTGGGAAGACATGGACATACAAGCCATAACACTTGGCTATCTATGCACTTGTACCTTAATACCTGTAGGGCGAATTCCTGGAAGTGGGGCTTCTGGTTATGCACAAGGTCTATGCATTTTAGATTTTAATAGACACCATCCCATTTCTCTCCATCAAGGGTGGACCATAATAATCACGATATTTTGCCATGGACACTGGACCCAGTCTTCCCAACTCATCTAGGCCCACTGGACCTTCTACTGCCAAAAAGTACCCGTGTCTTGCCCCAGAATTCCTGTCCTCTTGTTTCTCATACTCCGTGCATACTTCAGAAAAGAATAAAAGCCTTTTGAAAGACAGTCTTTTTGGGTATTTGTAGGATAACTTCTTGGTTATAGTCACGTCAAAAGGTTTGGTTCAATGACTATCTTAGGAAAATTTAACTGTGCTTTAATATAGTTTAACCTGGAGAAGGTAGAGTGCTAGTTTTCTGTGAACATAGCCATAAATATTACCACACATCCAGAGCTTTGGCATAGTTATGCAACTCATGTGTTTTCCCTGGATCTTGCCATGGCCAGGTTTCTGTCCTGATAGACATAACCATGCAGGTAGGAATCAGACCATGTTCATTGCTTTGTTCTCTGTAGATGTTGGTAGATCACCTCGTGGTTCTCCTTGCAACTCGTAGGTATTGATTAAATCCGTATTTAATGAAGGAAGGGAAAATCTTTTTGAGTAGTACTGAGTGGGTATTTGGCTTATCAAAAACATGACCTATTATAATACTAATAACTTGCAATTTTGTGTTTGGAACATATTAAAAAAGGCAAGTATTGCCATCCTATTATTAAAGAGTTCTTCACTGTTTAAGCTAAAGGTGATTGCGGTAATTTTGAAGAGCAAATTTAATTAAAGGAAGAAAGCTGTTTGTCTTCACATCAAAATTAGAAAAGTAATCTTTCCATCACTTTCAGTTGTCACATTTGGTTTCCTTCAATGGATAACATTTTTCCTAAGAGTAAGCAACACACTGGAATATTTTCACACTTCAGAGTATGGAAAATGTGATGTGCTCCTAAACCAACATCTGCGTACTAAACACAAGTTTAGAATGTGCTGGAGAAATGGTGATTATAGTTTTATTATGGGGATCACCATGACTATGGCCACATACCAGAAACAATGAACATTTCACTTCCATAGGTAACATTCTTGCAGAGGCAGAAATAGTTAAAATATGTATTAGATTGCCCCACGAGCCTAGATAAGCTGTTGATTGTTCAATGTCAGCGAAGTTCGTATAAAGTTGAAGTGAAAAATCTGTTCTGCTAAATCCCAGTTCATCCTTACCAGGGCACCTTTCTCAGGAAAAAGGGGCTCAGTGAAAAGGGGAGACTATAAAATATGTGCCTAACAAAGCCTGTCAGCAGCTTGAATGGAGCAAAGCAGTCCGGATCCGAGAGTGCTCATAAATAAATGAAGCTGAGCATTTATTGCCAACAACCCTGTCGCAGGGGCCACGGAAGACGGAGCTGCGCAGTGGGAAGGGGAGGAGCCTGCAGCCAGAGAAGGCGATGGAACGCCCCCAGCCTTGGTCATTTAGGGTGTGCTGAGGAAGAGACAACTTTCCATACGAGGTGCAGCTTCACAGAGGAGCAGGCAGGCTAAACTAGGGGAGTCCACGAGAGTGTTCGACAGAAGGGGACAGGAATAAAAATGACTTGTAACAAACCACTACAAGTCAAAAATGCAGTAACTTTTAGAAATAATTTAAAGCCAAAAGAAAAAGAATCTAGTCTTGCTGGCTGTGGGACATCTTCCCAAGAAGCAAAAATAAGTGAATTGACCCCAAATTTGCCTTGGTGCCTTCCTAGCTAGCTGTAAGTTTGGTTGCTTCTAATACTGATTTATTCATAAAAAGCACAGCAGCAATTCTGTATTTGGCCGATGCATCCATTTCCCCCCCAACAAATACTTACTGTGTATTATTTCATGCGAGGTATTGCGCCCTTTAGGGCTCTGTGCTCAACAAAGGCAGTCCCTGCCTTCGAGAAGCTTCTGTGTGTGCGTGTGTGCACGTGTGTGTGTGCACGTGTGGGCACGTGTGCGTGTGCGCATGCGCAGTGACAACAGCCAGACCAGGGGTCAGGGAAGGGCAGGGTAGCTTTCAGGGAGGGGCTGACCCTCAGAGCTGAGCACTGTGGGCCCCATCGTTAAGCCTGGACAAGAATCACTTGTGCTGTGCTGATTATGAACAGACACAGCACACCCCCATGGGACCCCCGCGCTACTTTTATTAGTTATTTAAAAATTCAAGTGCACTTTTTATGAAAGGATGTTAATTTTTGTTGTTCTTAGTTTTTATCCTTAAAATCTACTGGAGCTGTTTCAGATTGTCTTTATATGGTATAATATATCTTTTTCCAAATCTGACCAAAACCTAATAAATACCAGCCACCTATTAGTATGTGGCCCAAATGTGCCAGGCATTTTATTTGTATCTCAGAGCCCCTTTACAACCTTGAGGTGGGCCACGACTCTCACTTTACAGGAGGGCATGGAGCCTCAAGATCACAGGAAATAAGGACTGGAGCACCCCACCCTCCCCTCCGTGGCCTTGGGTTTAAACACAGTCTGGGATGATGCCACTAATGCTGCTACAGCCAAGGCAGGCAGTGAGCTGCCTCATCCTCACGCGGGGACACTGCTGTAACTTAAGGGCCAGAAACTTCACCTTGGCTGGCAGTGGGGCTGCTCCCCTGTCACACAGGGACAGCTCAGAGAATCTGAGAACTGGAACAAGTATTGTATTTCCAACAGTCCTCACCCCACTCCCACCCCCAGGTGCCCAGTGAAGACCCCAAGTTTCCTTCTCTTTTAGAACGTTTTCTCAGCTGGGTGTGGTGGCACACACCTTTCATCCCAGCACGTGGGGAGGCTGAGGAAGAAGGGTTGCAATTTTGAGCCCAGCCTGAGGGACTTAGCAAGGCCATGTCTCAAAACAGAAAAGGGATGGGTATGTAGCTCAGTGAAGGCCCTGGGTTCAATTCTCAGTACTACAAAAAAAAAGGTGGTGGTGACCCCTCCACTCTTGTCTTGCCTGCCCCCCACCCCAAGGATCCATGCCCTGACGAGTTGCATGAATGTAGCTAGGATTATTCCATCACTGCCCTGAAACGAATTCTAGGAGGGGATCCAGCCAGCGCACTGAATCATGAGCTAATCGTATCTCCTTCCTACCTCTGGTGTTTCCATGACTCTCTGCCTCTTTCCTGAGACTGTCTGGGCTCTGGCTCTAAGATGTGGTTGAAGGCTGCTCACAGCTGGCTGTCTCCCCAGCCAAGGGGAGGTCCGACTTTCCATTCCCTGCTGGGTGGGTGCATCCTGTCCCCATATCTAGGCCTCCCTACACACCCAGACTCACTGAACAACTTCGTATCTGAGGACTGAGCAGTTCATGAACTATTTCAAGGTTTCAATGTAAGTTTCATGGTTTGAATTCAGATAGTATTCTTGATAGTTCTCATTTTGTAATGTCTCCAGGACATGTTTGTCTTCCAAGAAACAAACGTGTAACTGCATCAAACAGTACAGCTTTCATTAGGAACACTGGGATTCTAAAAATGCAGTGGTGGTCTGATGTTGTCACTCTGTATTTAGGGAGAGTGTGATCCATCATAAACTATGAAAACTCCTTCAGAAAATTCTGAACACTTTTCCTCAAGTTTACAAAACTGCAAAAATAAGAGAAGACTGAGTTCTACCTTTTTGCATTAACTCAACCACACCATGTCTATGAACATTTGCTTTTAAAACAAGGCATTAAAAAGGATGACCTAAGGCCCATTAGCTTATCAAGTAGAATTTAGCTGTTCCTCTGGTGGGAAACTTCTTTTAGCACAGAAAATGTTTGGATAGTGTCTGGGCCAAGGCTCAGCCAACAGGGACAGCCTTGCGCATGGTGCTTCCACCCAAAGCAGTGACTTCAGTAGTGAGTGAGCAAATGCCGCCTCTCAGAAAGCGATTTTGCAGCCAGGACAGCCAGAAACTTCAAATGGCAACTTTTCTGACTGAAGGTAATTTCCCAGGAATTTAAAAGACATCATTTACTTCTGACTTTCAAAGAGAACATGGCTTGAAAGGCACAGCTGTATCCAAAATTGATCAGCCAGCAACAATCCTCTGAAGTGACTCGAGAGTGAGAGAAAATAGTTGAGACACCTACACATGTGCACTAAACCACCTAGTTCACTTTCCAGGTTGTACATTTTCTGACCCCAAAGACTATCTGAAAATAAGTTTTTACCAAGTGAGTGAATTTCTTTATTAACTGAAGTATTAAAAGTTTGTCTTATTATTTTGATATGGAATACTATGTCTATAAGACTTGGCAACAACTAATCTTCAAGGCGGTGTGCATTTAAGGAAACAGCAAAATTACAAAAAAAATCTAAGTGTTAAAAACGTGGATTTTAAATTATGGTAAATTACAATGTTATTAAAAGACTGCCTTGCAGCATATTCAAATAAACCAGAGAATTTAATAAATATCACCATTTACCATCTAACTTGATGCTATGGCTGGACTGAAATGGAACTGCCAGCTGGATGTAAGCAGAGAATATCTGAATGAAAGGACACACACATTTTTACTGAAAAGTGTATTTGAAGAATAATCTATATTCCTCTACATTTCAATCTCCAACTTTGATCTTTTTATTTATTCTGAAATAAAGTCTAAGATATTAAGAGTCAGTACATAGCACTTTAAAATAAGAGTGCATATGGTTAGAAAAATATGCATCCAGGGCATATATTTTATCTTATAAGAAAATAAAACTAAGTACAAAATTACTTTTGCTCATTAATGTTCACCTCAACTTATCTGGGTCATATAATGAAGTACTGCCGTAAAACGCAAAGCTTTGAAAGAAAGGTGCCAGCAAAACTCTCTTTGACCCCAGTCTGCCTCAGAGCTTCACTTGCCAGTTGCCCTGGAAATCTCTACCACCCCTTGGTTTGAGAGTGCACTCAGAACAGCCCAAAGTCTGGAGGGGTCCTCACAGTTATGCCGCCGCTCCCAGTGGAGGAGGAGCTCCTCCTTCTTCCCCAGGGTCTGGGCACACAGGAGGCAGCTGAAGCCTGAATGAGACCAGAGGAAAACAGTGCTGTGGCTGGGACTCTCTGGGCCCTGGGGAGCTTCCCTCAGCTCTGTTGTTCCCAGTCGGCCTCCTGCATTTTCCTGAAGTGTTTCCGAACCGTTCTCACCGTGAGGGCAGAGCTGTCTTTTCCTCTTAGGAAGTGCACGAGAGTCGTCCTCAGAGTCACAAGGCTTCACCTGCTTTGTTCGCTCTGGATGCTGCTCCCAGTCAGGAGCAGTGTGTTTGGCCAGCGCTTCCTGAGCCCCTCTGTGGCCTGGTAAGATCCCCTCTTGCAGCCTGCCCTGAATTTCCTCTCCATGAGCATAAAGTAAATGAAACTTGATTTCAGCGAAAGACTGAGCAGTGATCTGACAACGGCCACACTTGATTTGCAATTTGACTCCATCTACCTGGTTTAGAAGGAAATCTTCTTCCAAGCTTGACTTGTTTTCCCTGAAAAGGAAAAAATAGTCTACATAAGATTTCATGGAAAAACACAATTGGGGCTTTTTCTTCAGCTCTCAGCCTTCAGGAATCTAAGCCCCACGCCTCTGAGAAGTACAAAACATGACGAGTACACAGAGCCTGGGAAGGACTTCATAGAGGTCATGGTGGAGATCTGCCATCACTCCTGCTGGGGGCCACATGCTTCTCAAGCAACCAGGGTCCCCCTAGAAAGTCTGTCCCTCCCCAGGAGAGCCACCTCCTCTCTGGTCACCACAGACAGGTGCAGTCAACGTGGAAGCGTCAGGCAACACTACATGAGCCACTGCAGGACCACCTGGTAAGTAAGTCGGAGGTGACTGTCCCCGCCACCCACTGGGCCCTCCCTAACCCTGAACACCCCGAATGCAAGTTTTGACATTTTATTTAAACATCACAATCTAACTATAGGAAAAGAAGTAGGAAGGGGGATTTCCTTGTACAATGAGGAAAAAAACAGAAATGAGAAAGGTAACAGAAGTGCCTAAAGGTAAGAACAAACAGGATAGGTACCTCGTATTTTTATTGAGTATGACAGAGTCAGCCAAAATCGAATAGAAAATATTTTGAGCAATTGGGAAAATAAGAAACAAGGAGTAGAGAATCTGATCTCAGGTGCCGAGGGAATCTCCCTCGTGTGGGAAGGGAATACACACAGGCCACACTGAGGGCACTGCTGCTCAAATGCCGCATTACAGCCGGGCTTCCAAATCATGAAGCTTATTTGTTTACAATGCTAGACAGCAGGACCTTTCTCAGGGAAAAGTCCATCTAGCCTGACGGGAAGAGTAGGCCCATGCAGAGCAGGTTAGTTTCAGGCATCTGAGGTATGTTCAGCACACACGTTCACCTGTGGTACAGAGCAGAGGAGGCTGTTTAGATAAATTCTACAGGCATGAATTTGGGGGAAATTACTTGTAAAGAATACATGAAATATATACAATAATTTCCTATTTTATTTTCAGATGTAAAAGTAATCTTCTCTCACTGAACTGTCCCCAGGACACCTCCAACTGGCATTTATGCCGACTCACACAAGCTAGAGTAATTAAGATAATGTCTCACCAAAAACCGGAGAGAAATGAGATCATTCTTCACAGTACTGAGGGGAATCAAGTCTTCTCTCTGGTGTGAAAGTTTACCCTCTTGCCAGGCCGCCAGCCTGTCTGTACTCACCGCTCCAGCCCCTGTGGCTCCTGCTCCGTGCTGTCTCGGTCTCTGCTCTTTGGCATGGCCCCTGGCTGTGGTGCACTCGGGGTGGGCTCTGTGCTGATCACAACCCTGTGCACTTCCTTCAGGTGGCCAAAGTAGACTCGCACGTGGCCAAACACTTTTGCACAGAACTCACAGCACACAAGCTTCTTCAGACGGCTCTCGGCATGATGGAGCTTCATGTGTGCGCTCAGGCTGCCCGAGCGTACGTAGGCCTTGCGACAGACGCAACAGCTGTATGGGCGTCGGTTGGTGTGTGTGTTCATGTGGTCTCGAAGGTGCTGTTTGAACTGGAAGTGGTGGTTACAGACCTGGCATCTGTGCGAAGGTTTCTTGATGCCACAGAAACCATTTCTGAACACAGAGCTGGGCTTGGGGGAAGGGCTGTCGTTCTGCTTACAGCTGAGACATTTGGAAGCAACTGCATTATGTAGCAAGATGTCCTGCCCTAAGCTGCTGGGGGTCTGGGATTGTAGGGTGGCTGCAGAAGCCAGGGGAGGCAAAGCAGACATGACAGTTACAGGTTTGGGCATAATGTTACGATATTTTTTCAAAGCCCCAGGTTTTTGGTCTTTGGATTCTTGGAGATTGTTTTTTGCTCTTTCTTTACCATCCCTACTTTTATTAATAACGCACTTTCTCCTTTTCCCCTGAAATGCCAAAATTTCATCTGGTACCTTTCGTTTTCTTCCTCTTCTCTTTGCTGCCCCAATGTTCAGTTTTGTTTTCTGGTTGAAATCTGGTTTGGCGACTGGACAAAAAGCACTTCCACAAAGACTCTGCTTTGGCACTGGTGGAACAGGGGTCTTGCTGGCCATTCTGAGGGCTGCATTAAAGCTTTCTATGAGGGAAGATCTCTTATCACAGTCTGCTGTGTACCCAGTTAAAGAAAAATCTGCAGTGATAGCATCTGGTTCAGTTTTGTAAACTTCACTGGTCTGCACTCTTGTGTAGGGCAAGATCGCCAGTTTACCTCTGGGAACTGACGAGATCAACTGAACTGCACTGCTGGTGCATATGGCTGGTGATAAACTGGCTGTGGCTTTTGCACAGTCCGTTTGTTCTTTAAGTTTCCCTCTGGCAGCAGCAGAAGGTTCGCTGGGCACTTTCTTGCTTGTATGGTTTGCTCTCCCTGAACTATCTGAGAGAGTCTGCCTGGCAGAGGGCCCCACCGGTGTGGGCAGGGCTGACGAGGCAGGAGGGTTCGGATTGCTGCAGCTGGTGGTCACTGGTGGTATCAAGTCTCCACGGCCACTGGCCCCCGCTAGGGCGTGGCCTGGGGATGGCATCTGCTTGCATGGACTGGGTTTCTGTGGGAGTCCGGGATGGGCGGGTGGGGAAGAGGACATCTGGGTGTAGGTGGGAGGTGTGCTACAGCCATTTTCAGTAGAGCTCAGCTCTGGCTTCTTTCTTGGTCTTTTGTTACTTCTTAGGGCTGGTATCGAGGAATAGGCAATTTAAGGTTCTCAGGCATTTGGGGTTTCTGAATTGGCTGAGCTGAGGCAACAGGTGGCAAAGCAACAAGAGAAAAAGTCCCCTCCTGGCCAGCAACCTGCATCAGTGCGTAGTTCTGGGTGGGCATCCCCAGTGGTTTGGGGCTCATGGAGGGCCTCAGAGCCCCCTGATCAGAAAGTGATGGTGACTGGCATGGCAGCACTCTGGAGGTTAAGACTCTGGGTGCAAATTTTGGTGCAATGGTCCTAAATTGACTCTTACTCTGCAAACTCTTCCCACTCTGTCCTGTTCCTGGAGGGATGTTTGTGTCACCTGCAATGACAACACAATATAAAAAGTTACTGCAGTGTACCTGTCCTGGTATGGACAGTTAAGTTTCTCATTTATTCTGCCTACAGCAGATACCTTGACTTGCCCTCTGCCCTTCTGAGCAAATGCCTAAGTCTTGAAGACCCAGGTGGAAGGTCAGTTCCCACCAGGTTTCCCCAAAGATGATTCTCTTCCTCTCTGGTTCCTAGCCTCTGTCATACCATTGACCACTGTCCATCACAATTCATGTGCTTAGGCATGTGTCTGCTACTACACATATAGCTCCAGAGAGCTGGGACTCTGACTTCTCACCCTTGCATTTACCCAGTAAATGCATTCACTTCTCCATTCACCCAGTTCTTCCCTACCTTCAGGAGCCAGGGCAACTCTGGCTCCTTTCCCGATCTCAGGAGCTGTGATGTCTCCCCTCTGGTATACTGTGCTGTATATTCAATTTATGTTATACACATCTCTGCTTTCCCTGTTACATATGAGCTTTACGAGGATGAAATCTATATTTAATTCATCTTGCTATTACCCTCTGTATTTCTGGTATGGAGCAAACTTTTTCTGTATCCAATTCATTTTTCACTCTACTTCAGGATATACCATTTGACCCACTGGCAATGCAATTTGTTTTACACTGTGGATAAATTCCAGGCTGAATGCTAGCTTTGTTGCTGTTTTCCCATGTGACTTGTAAATTTCTTCTCACACCTTTCAAACTGTTTATGTGTGCTTTGCAATTAAATCACCAGTATTAAAAAAGCTGATGTGACACCTTTAAAAAGGTTGAACAAAACCAAAAAGATAACAAAATAATAGGTAAAGATATAGAGACTAAATAAAAAAAATACATGAATCTCCAAAAAGTACCTTCTAGGATACTAACAGGAACAATTTAAACTGATAGAATAACATTTTATTCTCCCCAGATTTATTAGCTTGACCAAGGACCAATTACTACAATCTTAAGAGAACAATTAAGGAAACATTTTGGTGCCCTGCTCCTAAGGACTGAATCATCTATTTTATTCCCTGTGGTCTCAAGGTCACAAGGCCTGGCTGCAGAAAAGTTTCTCATTTCTAAGTACCTCATATTAATCAACCTTCACTCCAACCGACATTTACTCGGCACCTATGCTATTCTAGGAATTGTCTATTGCAAGCCTGCAATTCTTTTTCTGAAACTTGTCGGGCCACATGTATTTCAGAATTCACACATTAAGATTTCAGAGAAGCAATAAGATGTATATATCAAATGTTACCTAACACCCAGCACAATCTGCAGGGCACTCATAATTAAACCTGTTGCCACTTCTGTAGCAATATATGGGCCTTTTCACAACAAATGAGGCAAATGAAGAGCTTTAAATTGTCTTATTCCATTTTAGGTTTCTGCCTCTGAAAGAGGTTGGTACCCAACTTCTGATGAATTTTCTGTTTTCAGAGCTTTCTAGATCTTGGGGCTGAGCACAAAGAACTACCTGTTTGGGGGTTTTTAGGAATATAAAAGTAGGTAGCTGACAATCTAGGGAATTAGGTAATTAAATTTCAAAATCGACCTTGATTTGAATGTGTAAGTTAATGAATTAATAATTTTATCTGGAAGCTATATGTTTTAGCAAAACTGACATGCTCCAAAAATATCAGTAGCATCATAGGAATAAGTTGAAAAGTATTTTGACCAACTTATTTTGAGAAATTGATCGGTGTTTGGTGAAGGAAAAGAATGCTATGGAATATTTTACATGATAACTTGCATTAAATAAGTAGAAAGACTAGTGGCACAGTCTGGGAAAATCAGACAAGGATAATTATGTCCATTTGTTATTTTCTTCCTTAGTTTTGTTACCATGAGGCTCACAGGTAAAGTGAATGGTCAATCATTCCATAACAATCACCTAAATGGATTGCTATCTTTGCTTTTTCCTCATATATAATTTTTTTTTTGATACTGGGCATCGAAGTCGGGACCTTGTGCTTGCGAGGCAGGCACTGGAACCACTGAGTTAAATCCCCAGCCCTATTATTTAAATTTTTAAAGTTCTATTTTTACAACTTTTCATATTAGTCTCACCTCATTTTTTGGAAGAAGTACTGAAGTAAACTGTAATTACACATATTAAATCAGGATGGAGAGAATTTTCCAGAAAGCCTAACATTATTGATAGCTTCTGGTTACCTAGAGACAGGCTTGTTAAATAATTACATCAACAATAATAATGGTCTTGCAACCCACACAGATGGAAGATCCAGGGTGAGGAAGGGACAGAAAATGTGTCATTCATACCCAGTTCTTAACTGATTAAGCAGGAAGCATCTATAGCCAGAAGATCTAGAAGAAAGGCTGTTTGGTCCCAGAAAGGCACAGAGCCTCTTAGACATGTGACAATTAGCTCCTTGGCACAAAGCACTCCACCATTCCAGCCTGCTCACAAATGGGTGTCCAGTGCCTCTTTACCTCAGTGTAAAGGCTGAAGTCCTTGCAACGGCCTAAAAGCCTCATGCTACTGGGCTCCTGGAGCCTGACTCGTTCAACCTGCTCACTCCCTTCCAGCCACAGAGGCCTTTTTGCTCTTCCTTAAATGTGCCACACAGGCACCTACCTCTTCAGTGCCTTTATACTTGCTCTTCCCACTGCCCCAAACGCTCTTGCCTGGATAAATTCCTCGTTTCTGCTCCACCTTTCCTTCAAGGTTTTACTCAAATGGCCTCTTCCTAGAGAGCTGTGCTCTGACCACTTTATTTAACACTTCCCTACCATTCTGAGCTTCTGCTCTGGTTGATGTGGTCTGTCACCCATGGGTCCATGTGTTGGAAGTCTGCTTCCTATGGTAAGTGATAGATGGAAGGCCAGGGAGTCCCTAAGAGGTGGGGCCTAGTGGGAGGTCCTTGGGTCAGGGGTGCCCAGCCTCAGAAGGGACTCAAGATAGTTTTGCTGGGAAACTGAAAGAAGTCTGTGTCTTCAGGGTCTACAAGAGTGTCCAGAATGTGGTAGGGATGAGTAACTATCTGTTGAATTTCTTAAGTGACAATGAAGTGACCAATGACAGAAATAAAGAATTTACAAATTGAATTTACAATTTCCAGAAAATGCAAAAGCAAAAGAGATAATTTTAAAATGACTTAAGGTTTCAAAATTTTCTGACACTGGAATATAGCAGCTCGAGGAGTAGAAGGAGGGAAGTGGGTCCCTGGGACCCAAAAAAGATCTGAGGTGAGAATTGAAGCCTACAGTGAGACTAAAGAGAAAGACTTTAATGAAGAGGAGGGAGGTACCAAGCAGTGCTCTCTCCCAGAGCTGAACTCGCCAAGAGGGAAGGGCAGGCAAATCTGCAGACACAGTGACTACTGACGACCCCAGAGGCCTCCATGGAGAAACACACCAGAGGAACAACTGAACTGAGTGGCTGGTGAGTTCTCCAGGTTCAGTCCTCACCCAGGAGAGGGTGATTGGCTGGTAGCCATCTTGGGACCTACTGAGCTGGGAACTCAGAACAGCTGTGGGTGGAATCCATCCAGTGGCTCCTGGTGCCTCAGAGTCAGGGAGCAGAGTTCAAGCCAGCAGGAGACACACAGACTGTTGTAGACTCAAGGAATCCAGTTCCAGCCTCATAGCCAGAAACCGGCCTGAACTTCAAAGGAACTAAAGGGGCAGGCTGGCTGGGATTATCCACTACCCCTCCAAGAAGCTGCAGCTGGCTTTCGGGGATTAATCATCATGGCTCTGGACTCTGTTTGCTCACACTGCCTAACAGTGACAGCAAAGACACACCTTGAATTGGACGTTTTGGGGTTTTTAAAAACGTTTTTCATTTTTCTTTTCCTTTTTCTTACCTTTCCCCCCTCTTTTCTAGATCTTGGTTTGTTTTGTTTAGTTTTTTCTTGGTTGTTTGAACAGTTTCTAGTTTTTTGTTGTTGTTGTTGGTCTGTTCTGTTCTTGTTTTCATGTTTTCATTTTCTCTTTCCCACCTGTCTGCTTTACCAGTTTCCTAAAGTCTGTCCTCTAGCCATGCTTCTTGATCTCTTCCTCTTCTATTTCTGTTTTTTATTCCCTAACCCCTTTTAAATCTTCTTTCCTAAAGGCAAAAATGCCATATTAAGGGCTACAATTTGTCATTTTTTAGGCTGTATTTGATTCTACTGTTATTGTTGATTGTACTGCTTTAGCCAAGGTGATGTAATTGTGCTAGTCAGTTGTTTTTCCTGGTATACCAAGACTGAGACTGCCTAAGTTCTTAAAAACACAAAAAAAACAAAACCTATAGGCCAATGCCAAAGAACAGGCAGCTGGGCCAAGTAGACAGAAACTTCTCATCCCCAATGAATTGAAGTGGCAGGATCCTGGAACAGACTCAAACCCAAAAGCCAGCTATACCTGGAAGACACTTCTAAGAAGTAGTCATTTCCTAAGGATTCTGAATACTGGTAATAAAGCTACTCACCATAAGAATTTACAAGTGTCAACTCAGGAATCAAACTTTTAAAAATAGAAAATGAGAAGACACTTCAACAAGATGCAATCCCCACAGACTTTCAGCTCACAAAAGGCAAACCCTGGGGGCAATGAAGTGGAACAATCTGAAAGTCACCCATCTGGTCTCTGAGGTGGTAACAGCAGAAGTAACAAAGCAGATGAATATAGTTCAATATAGTTCTGGAAACACTAGCCAGAGCAATTAGACGAGAAGGAAATGAAAGGAATGAGGAATAAGGATAGGAAAGGAAGAAGTTAAATTATCATTATTTGCAGATGACATGATACTCTACATAGAAGACCTCAAAAACTCTACCAAAAGACTTTCAGATTTGATAACCAAATTCACTGACATAGCTGGATACAAAGTCAGCACTCAAAAGTCAATAGCTTTCCTGTACAGGAATAACAGACTCATGGAGAGAGAAATTAGAGAAACAATTCCTTTTCACAACAGCATCCAAAAAAAAAAAAGAAATACCTAGGAATCAATCTAATGAAGGAAGTAAAAGACCTGTACATTGAAAACTACAGTACTCTGAAAATGGAGATTGAAGAGGATATCAGAAAATGGAAAGATACCCCTTGTTCTTGGATAGGAACAATATAGCGAAAATGGCCATACTTCTAAAATTGTTATACAGATTCAATGCAATCCCAATCAAAATCCCAACAGCATATCTCAGAATTAGAAAAACAATCCTAAGATTTATTTAGAACCAGAAGAGATCTAGAATAGCAACAAGCAATTCAGGGCAACAAAGGCAAAGCAGGGGGTATCACAATCCCTGACTTTAAATTATATTACAAAACTACAGTGATAAAAATAGCATAGTACTGGCAAAAGAACAGACCTGAGGATCAATGGAACAGACTAGAGGATGCAAAAACACCTCTTGACATATTCAGCCACCTTATCTTTGACAAAGGAGCCAAACACCCTCACTGGAAGAAAGACAGCCTCTAATAAATGGTGCTGGAAAAACAGGCTTTCCATGTGCCGAGGATTGAAACTAGACCTGTATCTTTCACCATGTACTAACCTAAAATGAAAATGGATCAAAGATCTAAATATTAAAACAGAAACACTAAATCTGCTGGAAGAGAGAATACGTAAAACACTTGAGGACATAGGAGTAGGCAAAGACTTCACGAACAAAACCCAGACTACATGGGAAGTACTACAAAGAATCAACAACTGGGACCTCATCTTACTAAAAAGCTTTTTGCACAGCAAGAGAAACCACCAACAGAGTGAAAAGACAACCCATAGAGTGGGCAAAAATTTTTACCAGCTATTCCGATTAAGGACTATTATCTAGAATATCTAAAGAACTCAAAAAAATCAGACCCCCAATTTAAAGACCCAGTGCAAAAATGGGCATCTGAAATAAAAAGATACTTCTCAGATGAAAAATTAGAAATGGCAAATAAATATAGAAAAAGTGTTCAACATCACTGGTCATTCATGAAATGTAAATTAAAACAATGCTGAGATTTCACCTCACTCCAGAAAGAATGGCTGCTCTCAAGAAATCAACCATTAACAAATGCTGGTGGGCCTGTGGGGAAAAAGGAACCCTTCTCCACTCTTGGTGGGAGTGCCGACTGGTGCAACCACTGTGGAAATCAGTGTGGAGATTTCTCAAAGAACTAAAACTAGAAGTTCCATTTGACCTAGCTATATCTCTTCTTGATATCTTCCTGAAAGAATTAAAAGCATCATACCACAGTGATATATGCACACCCATGTTTATAGCAGCAGATTTTGTAACAGCTAAATCTTGGAAACAGCCCAAGTGCCCATCAACTGACAAGTGGATAAAGAAGATGTGGTGCTTTTATACAATGGAGTACTACTCTGCCATAAAGAAGGACGGACTTCAGACATTTATAGCCAAATGGATGGACTTTGAGACCATACTCTTAAGTGAAATAAATCAGACACACATGTGTAACACTGTCTCTCTGGTGTGAGAAACCGAAGGTGGAAATAAGGACTGAGATGTATAATGGATGTTGGGAAATGGGAAGAAAGCGTTCACATGGGAAGGGGAACAAGGGAGGGGGGAGGGAGAAAGGAAGAAAGGGTCAAGAAAAAAGTGAAAATAGAAGGAAAAATGGAAACAAAGCTTTTGTACACAGGGGAGAAGCCTTGAGGGGGGAAAGGAAATGTAAAATAAAATTTATTTAAAAATAAAAAATACAAGCTGCTAGGGGAAAAAAAAGATTTCAAAATTTTGAAAATTAAAAAAGAAATTGGATGTCTCTGCACCACCCCTCACTCCCCTCCAATTTAACTTCATTCACTGCCAGAACAAGGAAACAGGACAGCGTCGTGATAAGAGGGGACAGGCAAGGCCGCTGGACTGTCAGTGAAAGGAAATGACAGAGAACACGAAATTGTGCTGGTGGGGTATAAACTGGAAGAGTCAACACAGCAAGCAGGCTCTGGAGAAGAAACTGCTTTAAGACAAACAGACACACGCAGAGGGACAGTGGCAGGTTAGAGTGAAGATGGGAGAACAGCTAGACATGGGAATACTGAGCCTCAGAGGCAGAGCGCAGAAACATCAACATGAAGGACAGCATAAGTAACAGGGAGAGGAAAGGACAGCTGAAACATCAACCAGGCTCAAGGCTACCTCAAGGTCCCTAAGGACTGACATGGAAAGGAGCTTCCTATCTCTTATTTGTTATGACCAAGTACAAGAAAGCCATCTTATGACAGTTAAGGTTTTCAGAAATGAAACTAGATATAAACAACTGTACCAAAAGCGAGTGAGCTAATTATGAGACAAGGTTAATGTGCCCCAACCAGTCTCCAAGAGTCGCTGCACAATGGGGGAAACAGTAATGTCACTCACAGGAAAAGGAAGCCAGCCGTGGCTGGGAGTAAAGGCCACTCACTCCCAAAGGTGACTAGCTCTGCCCCAGCAGAGAGGACACTGATCAAGTGAGCACCGTGCACAGCCTAAAACCACAGAGGCCTACATGACAGGGGTGGAGCTGTCAAACGGACTCAGGCTCCCTGAAAGTTAAAGAATTGGATGCTGGAGCAGCGAAGCTTATCCGCTGGCTCCTGATCAATAATCACAGACTAGTCATAGTCTGTGGGGTGAAAAATAAGGCCCTCTTGGGTAAATCTGACTTGACAAGCTTGCCTGGATCTATCAGGAAATACATACAAAGGCGAATCTTAGCAAGGAGGTGGAATCGCACTTCCCACATCATTCAGGGAATGAAGCAGGTGCATTAGAGGAAATGTAAAGCAGGAAGAAGACAGCAAGGCCACAAAAGAGGAAGGGGGAAGCCCTAGGAATTACTTACATGTCCATTAACAGAATGCTAATAAAATTGTCACACCACCTTACAATGCAAAACCTCGCACCAGTAAAAAGGAAGAATAAATTAGATACTCTCCAAGATGCGAAATTTACAGTATAATACCACTTGGATTAAAATGCTTGGGAGACACCCACACAAATCAATTCCTGTGTATGTACAGAATAGTTCTGAAAGGAAACAACCCTGTCTTAGCAGGGCCATTGTGGGGTGGGCTGAGAGTTAGGATGGGACACGTGCTTCTTTTCCACTGAACACCCTGTAGAGGTGCCTGAGACAGGAGGTGCTCCTAAAAATCTGTTGGGTGATGAAAGGAAAGTAAGTTTACTTATTTGAATCTGTTTCTAAATGCATCATCTTTTGGGATATTCATGATACGCACACATGACTATGTCTAGATATACACACAGAGAATGGCTCATGTCTTTTATTTTCCTTGACTACTTAACGACAAGCATGGCTAATGACCAGGGAAGTAATCTAGTAATCTCACAGGCGGTGCAGAACTACCTCCTGAAGTTAAGCACTGAGAAGTATCAGAGCTCATTACCTCCCAAGGACCATTGAAGTCCTGAGAATTGTGCCTCCAAATATGTGGCTCTTTAGGGTGAGAGAAGGCAATCTGCAATAAAGGTCAGTTATGCTAGATTTAGTTTTTTAAAAAGTAGTTTGAACAACAGGGGGCCTCAGAGAAGATGAAAATGTCATTAAGTTTTTAAAAAGTCTAAAATACTAAGAAAGAGTGACTACAGGAAATCTTTCTTGGCAATGTAGCTACAACAGTGGTTTATTCCCCTACACATTCACCAAGCCACTCACAGATGGTGTGAGCTAAAACCTCTCACCTGTACCTACTAAATTACAGATCTTACAGAACTGAGCACTAAATAATGAGAAGTAGAAATTTCCACTGACATTCATAGTTTCTGGAAATCCTGCGAAATTACCCATAACAGAGTTAAAGAGACTCACAGGACTCTCAGGTACTAAACATGGACTTTTATTAACTGAACATAAAAGGCCCACTCAGTAAAATTAATTTTGCACAGTTATTCAATGAGAATATTTAATATTAGGATTTTAAATATGTTAAGCATATTAAAGTAACTCTTTTGAAAGTTACATCTACAGTTGGTGAGAAATTGATCCAACTGTGGATGAAAAGGAAACTGGGAGCTGCTGTGTCCTTATGATCTAGAACAGCAATGGCGAACCTTTTAGAGACCGAGTGCCCAAACTGCAAGCCCAAACTCACTTATTTATTGCAAAGTGCCAACACTGCAATTGAACCTGAATCCTGAGGTTTTAGTTTAGAAAAACCAACTCATACATTAACATTGTTGTCTTAAAAGAAAAGCACAATAACAGAGCTTTCAATGATACAAATAGCCCACTGCGGCATGCCTGCCATGGGTTCACCACCACTGGTCTAGAATACATGCTAGGCCTTTTAGTTGACTCCTTACTTAGACTCTTCAAGAAAGTATTATTGTCCTCCCCCTTTTCACGACTGAGCAAACTGAGGCTTGAGGAAGTAAGGGTTACCATGTGACATCCATAACCCAGATGGGTCCTGCTGCGGTCTGAAGCAGTGACCTTCCTCTCCTTCATTCTCCTCTCAAAGGGGGGAAATTACACAGAGCCATCTTAACCCTGAAATATACCATTTCTGAATTTTAAAGAAGAAACAAATCAAAATAGAAATGTCTTCATATTCAAACATTTTTATTGTCATTAAATGGCATCTTCTTTCGGAAAGCCCACTTATTAGAGGATTAATGGCAAATTAAGACATTTGAAAGTAAAAACCAATTTCCAGGGATTCTGACAAATCCAAGAAGGCTGCTGGACATTAGCCTAGGACTAGATCTGATGGACAGTCTTTGCCTGTCGGAGGAGCAGCACGCAGATGGGGCTCCAGAGCACTAGCCGCCCAGTCTACCTGGCTGTATCAAACTCTTCCACGAGACAACTGCACAATGAAGAGACAAGCATGAGGGGCCACTCCCTAGAAAGGCTACAAACCACTCACTTTCCCACTTTCCCTGGCAGCATCAAGGCCTGCCTCTGTTGCCGCCAACAAAATTGGGTTTGGGCAAAGTTTTACCACATCGCATCTGCTGGGGCCCATGGGCCTCCTGCTGAGCCCACTGGGAGGGAGAGGGAGGGATAGAGTAGGGAGCGGCCCTGGATCCAGGCACAGAATGAAAGTGCTACCAAAGCAACCAGTACAGAGCCAAAATTTTTAAGTACGGTTTAGGTTCTAATTTTATTAAACTGAAAAACCTTATTTTCAATTTTATTTGTTGGCATCTCTGTTCTCCTTCCCACTTGGTTTTCAAATAATAAATTCCAGTAGGGGTTCAAATTATTTTCCAAGATGGTCTCTGGTTAAAATAAATATGGTAAAACCTCGGAGAGGTCTGGAATAAAAGAAATGTCTCATAACACAAGGAGCGCAACTTCACTTTGTTGGAAAAAACTATCCAGGCATTCAGCCCTTGCCTCCCTGGCCCCGTCGCTGTCCAGGAGCTGCAGGAGCAGGCAGAGCCGGGAAGGGTTTACTGCATGTTGACTGAGCAAGCGCTGTAAAACATGGTGCATTAGGCACAAGTTCTTTTGTCCAAGAACTTAAGATGCCAAATATCATTTCTGCTCTTCATATTTGTTGCATTCAGAGTCATCGTTTCTCAGACCAACATTCCAGGAAATTTGAGGCACTACAAAGGAAATAAGCACATTTCCAACTGGAAACCTTGTATCCTGAGTCTAGTTTTGTTCATTCTCCTTGGCACACCGGTCCTGCCCTGCTGAATTATGCTCCTAGCAACTCTCTCCCTCCCCTGAATAACACCCGTAGCCGGCAGGCTCCTTGCACAGAGCATGGACCTCTGTGAGCTGTCTGGCACACAGCAATTCAATCACCTCCCTTCAAGAAAAGGGCTTCGTATCTTCTGAGCAGCCAAGTTTCTTCACCTATAGTTTCCTAAACATTACCCCAATGATAAGTTGCATTTTATGTGTCATGTACTTTATATGCATCATCTCATTTGATCCCCACAATGAGCTGAGTGGGCTGTTACTGCTATGCCCACTCTGTAGACAGAGTTCCAAGCTGGTCAGCAACAGTGGGGGACGCACACCCCTGCCTCCTCTCCCACCTCATGCAGACGAAGCTTCCAGGCACAGCTGTGGCCACCAGCACAGCCTCCCACAGAGCTCGGCTGGGCTCTGGGACTCAGATGGAACTGGTTTCAATGCCTGCCTGTCAGGTACTTCTGGCTTTGCCAAGTCATTCTCTGTGCCTACACGTCTTCTATGGGACAGGGATACTACCAGTACACTAGAGACCATGTCGGAATTAGAAGAGAACAATACCCATGACAATGGCAGGGTAGTTCCCACTGTGTCAGGTGCTCAGTGGACATTAGTTTTCCACTTTCTCTTAAGCATACAGTTTTTATATTTATTTTCAGTGTGAATGAAAGGCAGAGAACTTGAATGCTCATTATATGGAAATAGTTCCAAATCTTTAAACCAATGTTTCTCTTTTGAGAGGTAAATGAAGTAAAGGGAGGCATGCCTATTCTTTGTTAATAATGACCCCAGTAAAACTGTATTTTTTCCTTTCTGATGACACCCATTTTGGCAGCTCAACCATCCCTAATGTCTGATTCACGCCCCCAAGATCTCTTACTCCCTGTCATCCTCCACCCCCTGGAAGTCAGCTGACTAGGTGTTAATTGGATTAACAATTCAGTGTGAATGAAAGAGATGTTTTGTGGAGACTCTCCCAGTTTTTTGTTTACACTGAGTAGTGATCCAATTGTTGCTCTTAGACCTGGCAGAGAAGGAAGCCACTGCAGAACTCCAGGAGAGTTCAGAGAGAGGGGCAGGTCAGAGCTCAGTGGCCCTGTGAAGGACAGACCTGGAGTGGGGCTTGGGACACCAGCCACACATCTCTGGAGGACAGTGGCAGCCACGGCCATCTGATTTCTCAATCTAGGAGTGGAAGTATGTGATCTCTCACATATTTATGGGAAGGGGACAGGACAACCACTTGCAGATTTACTATTTTGCTGATTATATCATTAAGAAATAAATTTAGTATCACTAGAATACAGAAAGAAATGTTGGGTGCCAAGAGGAACCATTACAGTCCATAAAGCTGAACAAATCAGATATTCAAATATGCCATGAAGAAGAAACTAGTATTCTTTATGAAGAATTTAAATGCCAATTACCTTTAACGTTAATGACATAAGAGAAAAAAATTAATGTGATTAAATTCAAGTAACTATTCTTTGAGCCCATATAATTAATGTTTTAAATGTTCTAAATGAACATTTACGTTCCAGAACATTAATGTTCTAAATGAAAAGCAATTTAAAAAGTTTTATCATTTAAAATACATTTTAATAATTCTCTATTTCAACTAGTTATTTTTTACCTTAATTAAGCCCTATTTATTAGTTCTTATTTCTGAAAGGAATTGTTCTTGATTTCAAGTGCTTCTGTTGAAAAACAGTTGAAAACCATATGAAACTGTTTTTTTTTTTGCTTTGATCACATTTAGGATGATAACACTTTATCTTTCTGAAAAATAATCTGCAGCACATACGAAATTTTATTCATTATATAACAATCAAGTAGGCATCTTTACCCATCCAAGTGACTGAATAGCATAAAAAATTAAGAAGCTAGTGGTCTCCCAAGGACAATAAGCAAGATAAATGGAAACTTCTGAAATGCTTTACCCCCATTCTCTCATGATTCGTACTGTTGTTACATTACTAGAATTGTTAGCACGCAGTTGAGTCACAGTTGGAACCTAGACCTTGATAACTGAACTTCAGCACAGTAAAGGCAGCAGGTCATTTATCTGATACCCTGTAATACCTGTGCACACCGTCTTTGCAGGAGAGTCCAACGTCTGCTGAGCTTGCTGTTTCTCAAGAGGACTGGTGGGCATGGAGACCTCGCCTGCAAGAGCTTCCATGAGCAGCACTAATGTCTCATGGCAAGAAATCTTCTACTAACCAAGGAAAAACAGGCCCCTTCTTTTCAAATCTAGTATCTTAGTAACATCTTCACAGCAGTGGCAATAGTTAAGTATCTGGGCTAACAAGATGACAATGCAGAAAATCTTTTGTTAGTGGGATAAACAGAACGATAATGTTTCAACATCCAAATGTACAGTCAGCTGGAACAATTAAACTTGGACACATGCAGAAGGTTGGGAGTTTTTTGCTTCTGATCAAAACATGATTACAAAACTGAAGTGATTAAGACTGCAACTTTGGGGCAGGGGATTTAGCTAAGTGGTTTTGCCACCTGCTGCGCCAAGCGCAAGGACCTGAGTTTGAACCCTGGCACCAAAAAAAAAAAAAAAAAAAAAAAAAAAGACTGCAGCTTTGCAGCAGTAGTATTTTTAAAAGCAAGAGATTAGAGTCACAAAGATATTTTTATATTGTAATTTCAAAAGTCGGGTTTACTTTATATAAAAGAAGCATTTTTGAAGAGTCTGTATTCTTTATATGAGGAGTTTAAAATCCAATTACCACCCTTATCCCTAGGGGTGGTGTAAATGAGTTAGGGGTGTAATTCACAGGTTGAGAGCTTGCGCAGCACATGCCAGACTTGGGTTCAATCTCTAAAAATGCAAAAAGAAGAAAATTCCACTGCTTTATAGCATACTTTTACTGATGCTCTCTCTTCATTCTGATTTATCTTCAACTCGCATTGATTCATAACATTTTTTGTGGCAGGTTTTCCTACATTTCAGCTTTTATGGCATTAGTTCATGATTTTTAAGTACAAATGTACAAGGTTGAGCAGCCAAGGACCTTTTTGGGGGTACGGTCCCTTGTTATCATTTCATTGATGGCTGTTTCCTAACACTGTGGCTAAGTCCTGACTATTGCTTCATTACTCAAGGTAACTGGAGGTGTAGCGGTTACTTAGTGGGCCTGACCAGACTGCCTGGGTGAGTTAAAGCGCATATGAAGATTCTGATGCACATCTAATACAATCAGACTCTGACTTGAGCTAGTACACAGGGCAAAGACCTCAAAGTTTAAAAGCCCAAATAGTGATCATTTTGAATTGTTTTAGCTTTGAATTCTGCCAGGGCCTCTCCTTCACCAATATCTTTCTTCTCTTTAAATGCCAACTATAAAACCTGGCTGAGGGAACATCTCTCATCTCCTAGTTGGAAATAAGAAAGAGCTCACTCTCTATTATCCCCAAAGAGAGGGTGCGATCACGCAGTCCACCCGTGTTCTCCCTGCCCTGCGCGCGTGCACGTGTGTGTGTGCGTGTATGGGTGTGCGCACATAGGTAGCTGCTCAGTTCTGGAACCAGCTTCATGCTGATCATCCACACACACTCCAGCGTACTGAAGGCTCACCCCACCGCTGTCTTCCCACATCACCTTCCCCAACAAGGCCCACCTTGTACTCTCCGCTCCACTGCCTGCTAACTAGTGCTGGGGAAATCCAGTCCCCGTGTACATGGCACAGTGTTACACATTTACAATTTCTACTCCCGAAAACTGGTTCCATGATCCTACTCCACAATCCATCTCCTTGTCCCTAACAGCCTCCTTTGGGTTCCCCAAAGCTAGTCCAAGTTTCTCCTATGTTCTTCCAAGGCATTCTCCCCACCCTTCCTCTAACCCAGAGGCTCTGCCTCTCTTTTCTCAGTGATTTTTGACAGAGCTTTCACAGACAACGGAAGGCCATTATGTGGGAACTCATTCACTGTGCCTTCTTTCTACTTCTACAATTCACATCTGTCTTTGATTGTACCACACAAATAGCTTTTCTGCTGCTTGGGAAAGAAAGTGGAGCACTGTTACCCTAAATACACAACTCACCTGCCTGTAGTCTGGAAAAGTTAGGAAAAAACACGTACCACAGAATAAGGCAAAGAAGCATTCCTAACCCTGTCCTCTGGCACCATGGCTGACCCTCACCCCTCCATGACTGTTCTATTTAATGGTAGCTGCTCAGCCTCACGTGATCACTCGCTGTTTTCTTTTTCTGCTGTAACTGTCCTTCACGGTTTTTATAAAGATATTACATTATCTGTCTCCTCCCCCTAGAGAGCGCACTCCGCAAAAGCAGGGGGTTGTTCATTAGCCTCAGTCCTTAGATCAGCATCTGGCAGTCACACAATGTAGTACTTACTCACTAAATGAGTCCACTATTCATCCTCCACACTACTGTCTTGCTTTCTCCTAGGCCAGTGGGGGTGAACCTACAGGCACGTGTGCTGCAGCAGTTACACAGAGCCCTCTGTTGGCACTTGAGCCCAGTCGCCCCAGCAGCTGAGCATCAGGTAACAGTTGTTTTACCTAAAATAAAACCTCAGTATTCAGGTTTAATCACAGTGTTGGTGCTTTGTGATAAATAAGTGGGTTTGGGTTACAGTTTGGGCACCCAGTTTCTAAGAGGTTCGCCATTACTGTCCTATGCTTTTGCTGAACACAAATACACACACACACACATACAAACACATACACCCAATAAAGAGTCCTTGGGCTCTATTTCCTATTACAACCTGGTCACCTTTGCTCTGGAGAAAATGCATTATGGGTAGCATATATATTCCCTGTCTCTACTCACTGATTTCTGTTCTTCCCTCAGCCCTCTAGAATCCTTAAATTCCATTATGAAGTACTGAAATGCTACTCAGTCAGGAGTTAGACTGGGTGCTTAGCCTATTCTCTCACCTAACTCTCCATCAATATTTTGGAATTAACATTGTCAGTGTGTGGATATGGAAGATGAACATTTCTCGCAAGTTCACAAAGCAGATCAGGGCTAGACTGAACCCAGATCTGTCTGGTACAAAAGCTGTTCTCCCTCTCTTTCAAACACACTGAACTTTGAAGGCTGCTCTGAAATGCACCTGTCAGTCTCCTCCAATGGCTGGTGAATGCCACATAGTCCCACTCAATGCTAAGAAAATAAAAATTCAATTGGGAGTGCAATGTTTAGGGGAGAGAGGGCTTCCATGCTCTAACAGGATCTGCAGCGTGGCTGCTGGAGAGGTGGCTAAGCAGCACAGAGCGCTCTGTAATGCCCAGCCCTGAAAAGCCAAGCTGCTGAAAAGGGCTTTCCTCTACAGCTCCAGGGAAGCAGACTAGGCTGACCAGAACGCAACCTTTTAAAAGCACAAACAGATAAGCTCCCTGGCATTTTAAGCACTGACAAAGTGGTGTGGAGTTTTTGTTTTTTCTGATGAGCAGAAATAAAGGGGAAAAAAATCACTAAAATATTTTATAGTTTAAAAAATAATGTAAATTTCTTAGTTATTTCCTAGTCCCATACCACCTGCTTTGAAAACAGCGGACACTGAAGAGCATCAGGACTGGAAGAAAAATGCTAAAAGGATTTCTAAATGCCTCATGTGGCAAGTTTTGTACTTTCAGTAAATTTGATAAAGCACCAGTGATGTACATATAGATACATGTTTTATTCAGGGGAATTTTCTGTTTGGGGGAGAGAGAGAGGTCCTTCAGAAACAAGAACACAAATGACATTCACTACATGTAAGATAGAGACCAGGGGTTTGTCTTCAGTTCTTCCATTTACTTCTAGAATGAGTCTTCACAAGAAAATAACCTTTAACCCGTTCCCCAAGTTTGAAGCACTGGGGGTACATGCATGACTGTCCCCTTGGGCAGCTTGTACCACAGGTGGTACAAATGGATCTAATCACTTTTGTGGGTCTTTTTACTAACAAAATTAAATCAGAGCCACCCGGGCAGTGAGGCATACAAATTACAGCCCCATCCTGAATGTGTTAATTCTTATGACTTGGTTTCCTCCTTTCAGCAAGGGAGGATTAGATTAGATCAGTGTTGCTAAACTCAAGCCCTGCAGAATCTGACGAGGGTCCCAACACACTGTTTTTATATTAATATTGAGATTCCACCTAACTTTTCAGTTGTGAGGACATATGTGTGTGTTGCACTGATAGGACAGAAAAGATGCAGGTTAAACAGCTATGCCACTCTAACCTGAATGGAAGCAGTGACAACGAAGTTCAAGAAGCCCTGTTCTTCACCATCACATTTGCATAGTAGAGCCACAAGAAAAGCAGCACAAAATCTTAGTGATATTAAATCTCAATCCGTGAGTACATGCCTTTTCACAATTGTGTGTGCAATGAAACAGTTCATACTCATGGGACACTTCTCATGCACACAGAAGTATGATGAAGAGGAAAAGCACTGTTTGCTTGTAAAGCTGAGCTAGTTGCTTTTTTCCTAGGAAACACATTTTTACTTGAGAGAACATTTGACAGATGTCAAATGTTATTAAAATATCACTAGTTGGCAATGTTAAAACAGATTAATAGAATACCTGGCAAATATCTTACGAATACATAATGCTTCACCAACTTATTTTATTTAATTTGAATAGATATTCATGGAATATCTCATAAATTATATTCAAATTGATGGCACTTATATTTCCCCTCAATTTTAAGAAATGTTATCATATGATTCCCTTTGTGGCATATAATACTTTCAAATAACAAAACACCTTATTAAAAGGATTTTGAAAAACATTCAAAATCATTATGAATTATTTTATCAAAGCCAAAATAATTCTAAGTTGCTCACTTTCATGTAAGTTGAACACTGAATTTCTCTAAATATTTTTAGGATTTCAATGCTAATTAATTTAAAGACAAGGAAAATATATTGACTATTAAAAGCACAACTAGATTTATGAATTTCTACTATTACTATTATACCTTTAAAACAAAAATGTCTGCCCTGTATTTTTTTGATTGCATAACATCCTCAACATCCCTGTCAGACAACTTCACATTTATTCCCACTCAACTCATCACACCAACCATCTGCATAAAGATGTAAGCATCTGCTATATGGCAAATGGTCTCGGGGCAGATGTTTCCATCCTTGTGTTCATGTCACTGGGGCTGGATACATTATTTGAACAGATGTACACAATCTGAAAGTGTTATGTCCCACAGTGAAATGTCTCCAACTGCTTTCTATCAAAGTACATAAATGCTATTTGCACCTGCATTTATGTTAATGATATAAAGACAGCAGGGATTCTGACAAAGTGAAATGTGATGCTATGAAATATATTTACATGGTTAATTGGAATTTCTGAGAAACCATGCTACCAAATAGTCACATCGACACACGCCCATGAAAATTGTTCACCAGCCACTTTTTAAGCACCAGTGGAAATATGGTTGTTTCACACAAGAAAATTATTCACCATCTGAATTTACTAATAAGAATATCTTAAACTCTAATATTTTATCCCAAAATAAAATAACTTCTATGAACAGTCTACTTGCTAAGTTTTAGTTTCCATTTCGTTCTATAAGGATAGGCCTATAGGTATGTGTGTGTTTTCCATTTATTCTTCTGTCAACAGCATACAGTACTAATAACACATAGTGGTATTTTGCAGAAGTTATTGCATCGGAAAGTTTCAATTTCCAACATTAAGAAGTTAACCGAAACCATCTTGTAAATGTCAACTTGTACTTGGTCTGCAGCATGAAATGATACCAAAAGTCCAAAAACAGCAGTTACACCACTTGTTAAGATCAAAATGTTTCCATATGAATTTCACATATCTGGAAACATAATATTTTGTAATACATAAAGAACATATTTTTCCCTCAGTAATCAGGCCACAAAGCAATGCTAACCATTGAAAGCAAAGTATCGAATTACAGTGGCTCCCTGCTACTGTGCATTACATGTGAGGGCTGAAGAGCCCAAGAACTTAACAACAGTAGTTTTCTTTGTAGCTTTTATAAAAGCTATGAAAGCCAATAAATTGTGGTCACTTTCAGTAACACATTTACTATTTTATTAACTTGAAATTTATAATAACGACAAATGCTAAAATTCATTATATCTGAGTTAATGCTACTCAAAATAACTTTTTCTGCAAATCATCCTGAAAGTTCTGGTTTAAAAAGGGTGCACAGGCACTCATATAATTGCTTTGCATTATTCAAATATGCTCTACTTGCAAATTTGCCTATTGCTAAAACTTCCTTCTAACTTCAAATCTAATACTCAGGGTGTTTTCATGGTCATTCATGGACTGTATAGAGCAGAGACAAATCTGAGCCACCTGATGTGCTCCATTTCCAGCTGAGGTCGAATGAGGTGGCATTCTGTTTTCTTGCTTGTTCTAACTCTTACACTGTAAATAAGAGTCCTTTGCATGGTCTACTTAGTGCCATTTAAAAAATTTTGTGCTTTCTCTTGGTGATTTCACCATTTAGAATGGCCTTCAAGACAGTGCTGAAGTGCTATCTGTTGTTCCGAAGCAGAAGCTCGTCTGCGATGTGCTGTATGGAGAAAAGGCATGTGTAAAACGACCTCTGCTCAGGAACAAGTTATGTGTTATGTGAGTTCAATGCTAGTGAATCCGCAATATACATCCAGTAATGTGTCTTTAAGCGAAAATGATACATGAAACAGGATAATGTAATGACTGTTGCCAAGAACGTTGTGACCTGAGGCCTACAGGAGCCTGTTACGGCTGTGTCTAGCTGTCCCCCAAAGCCTCATGTGGTCACAGCTGTGGCTTTTCAGAGGTGGCTAGATCTAGGGTGTGTGATGCTGGGATTAAGGTGTGAGAGATGCCAATCAATAGGCTTACAGCCTGGATATAACATAAAGGGACCAAAAGAAGGCTGCTGCTGGTTCACTGCTTGCCGCTATCTTCTGCTGCCTCCTGTGCAATGCCCCTCTGCCATGCCACCCCACCTTGGAGCCAGCTGATTATCAACTGAAACCTCTACAAACTCTGAGCTGAAATAGCCTTTCTTCCTTTAACTTTGGGTGTCAGGTATTTTGTCTCAACAATGAGAAAAGTAACTGAGAATGAGCCTAACCTTGTATATCTGTGATGGTTAATCACTGTCAACTCGCTGGGTTGAAAGCTACCAAGATCAGTAAAGCACACTTCTGAGCGTCTAGGTGGGCCAGGAGGGTGTGATCTTGAGGACTATAGAGATCCTTGGCTCCTCCCTCCCTGGCTCTTTCCCTGTCTTCTCTCTGCCTGCCACAGGGTGAGCATCTTTCTTCCACCGTGCTATCTGCCAAGATATCTCTGCCTTGCAGCCAGGTGAACATGGATTGAAACCTCTGAAACTGTGAACTAAGACAAACCTTCCTTTTCATTAAGTTGTATATGTCAGGTATGTGTGGTATTTTGTCCCAACAAAGAAAAGCTGACTAATACAGAAATATGGTACCAAGAGTGGGGTCATTGCTGGGACTATATCTGAACATGTGGTTTAGTAGCCTTTGGAAGTAGTTTGTGGAAGGAATTTGGAAAGCTTTGGGGATGTAAGCTAGACAAGTCTTAGGATGTTGTAAGTAGAGTTTAATGGGTGATTTGGTTGGGTCTCAGAAGTCTAGAATGTGTATAGGAATGTGTACATTAAAGACTGGGCTCATGAAATTTCAGATGGAAATCAGAACTCTATTGGGAATTGAACTAGAAGACATTTATGTTATATTCTGTTGAAGAACATGTTTACATTTTGTCCATGTCCCAAGACTTTGTGTGAAGCTAAATTTAAAGATGATGGACTAATTCTATCACCAGATGAATGGATAAATAAAATGCAGTATTTAAACAAAATGGAGTACTACTCCCTCCATAAAGAAGGATAAACTTGAATCCTGTGTAGGAAAATGGATGAGCCTTGAGACCATAATGTTATGTGAAATAAATCAGACACACAAGCTTAAATATCATACAGTTTCTCTTATATGAGAAATCCAAACTATACATAAAGAATAAAATACAAGACAAATAATAGGAAGTAGGGAGACAGATCTTTCTCAAATGGGAGAGGGGAGGGGGAGAGAGGGGAGGCGAAGGGTATAAAAAAGATGTGTTGTGTACATATACCAACTCCCCACGAGGAATGTAATCATTATGTAGTACAAGCATGTGCTAATAAAAAAGGAAAAGAAAAGATGATGGACTAATTAATGTGGTCGAGAAAATTCAGCAGTGCATTCAGACTATGGCATGAGTACTGTTGACTGCCTTTTAGCTAGATTTAGAGTGAGAACTGGGAGCAAAAAGCAGAGCAGAAAGATTTGAAGAACCTAGAGTTTGGGAAGAAAAGAAGCACCCATGAAGTTGGTCCAAAGAAGTTGTGGTTGCTGAAGAGATTAGCATCATTAAAAAGAAGCAAAGCACTTTGTACTGGGGCAAGAAGAAAGATGCCTTAAGGGCATCTCAGAAGTTATCAAGAGCCCACCCACTGCAGGCTCAAGCGTGCAAGAGTGTAAAACATTCATTTGAGAAGAGAGCCCTGCAGTCCTTTCACTGTGCTCCCCTGTGGCCCGGCTCTCACTGGAAGTGACAGCAGACCTTGGTATCATTCATATGATGCAAGTTTTACCAGCAAGCAGAATAGACAAGTTATGGAGCCACAGAAGCTTCCGCTCAATTGCAAAGGAAGCCTGCAAGGCAAGGCCATGTGTGACAGGGCTGAGTCCCTACTAGGAGCCCCTGAAAAGGCAATGAGTAAGGTTTTGAGAGTGAGGCGGAAGCTACAGTGGAGACCATAGGAAGTCGGAGACACCAGGAACGTGGAACGACTGTCAGCAAAGGTGCAGGCAGCAAGCAGAGCCAGCAGAAGTGAGGCATTTTGGGCTGTACCCAGCAAAGCCATAGAGGCAGGGCTTCCCAAGCCTCCTGGAGCTCACACTTCGCTACCATGTGCCCTGGATACCAGACATGGAGCTACAGGAATTAAAGTTTGTCCTGCTGGATTTTGGTCTTCCTTTGGTCCTAATCGTTTATATTCCCATATTCCTCCCTTTTGGAGTGCAAATGTTTACCCTGTGCTATTTTATCTTGGGAGTATGTAACCCGCTTTTTGAATTTTATAGGAGTTCACACCTAAGAGTTTACCTTGAGTCTTAGAGGAAATTTTGGAGTTGAACTTTTGAGCAATTCTGGGACTGTTTATAGACTTTGAGGAGAGAATTAGTGAGTTTTCAGTTGTATGCTGGATAGTTATGTTAGGTGGAACTCTGACCTTTTCACTCTCTATCTGGAGATTAGGTTTGGTTTAAGGAGATGTGTTTGAGTGTGAAATGGACAAGGGGTGGACTTGTGATGGCTAATTTTGATTGTAAACATGACTGCTTGTGAGACACCTAGGAGATTAGTAAAGCACACTTCTGGATATTTCTGGTTAGGCCAAAGCGGTGTGATCTTAAGAGACTACATCTGGTTCTCAGCCCCTTCTCTGCCTCTTTCCCTGTTTCCTGGCTGTCACAAAGTGAGCAGCTTTCCTCTACCATGTCCTTCCGCCATGATGTTTCTACACTCCAACCAGCTGACCATGGATTGAAATCTATGAAACCGTGAGCCAAAATAAACTTTTCCTTCTTTAAATTGTGTATGGCAGCTATTTTGTCCCAGCAACCAAAAACCAACTAATACAATCTCCTTGGAACAATGTTGTGGTATTTGCTAATTCAGTGTGTTCCAGAAACTTTATATACTATAGCTACTGCAAGTACAAGAACTGACTGTACCTAATCTCACTCAACTACTAAGGACATGAATTACTATGCTCATGGGACAGACAAAAGAACTGAGGTTTACTGGTTTAGCCAGGATCAGAGAGCCTAAGGGTGGAATGACTAGAACTCAGCTGTGCAGCTTTGCTTTCTCTCAAGAGTCTGAGAGGTGAGGGGAGAGATGGGAGAAGAGGAAAAGAAAATGTAGGAAGGAGGCTTAGGAAAACAGCTTCCATAATATCTTAGCAAAAGTGAAACCGTGGTTAGATAACAGGATAATAAACTAATTTTAGGTTTAAATCCTCATGAAAGTAAATTCCTGCTTGGAAAGGCAGCCCAATGTTATTAACTAAAACAGCGGTAAGAGAGCAGAGCTTAGTTTGGTTTTACTTTTTCACCCTTTGCTCTTTGCTTATTGCCTCTTCAAAGGCTATAAATATTTATTAAAAGAACATCTGCTTTCATTGACCTCAAAACTCCGGTTTGGTGTTTCTTTTAAAAACAAAAAAGATTAAATCAGTTTCACAGCATCTGATATGATTTATAAAAAAATGTGGTTTTTCTTATATGAGAAATTAAAAATATATACATATATAAATAAAGAGCAAAACAGAAAATAGATAAATAGGAAGTATGAAGAATCAAGTGGATGGAGGAGGAAGGGAGGGAAAGGGGATGAAAAATAAGAAAAATTAAGATATATTATGTACATGTACCAACTTCCATGAGTAATCATTATGTATTGCAAACATGTACTAATAAAAACTTTAAAATAAAGAGTTTAAAGAATCTACAACATAATTTAATATGTATTTGAGAACCCACTACATACCAGGGCAGTTTAAACCCTGGTAAATATAGAAAATTCATCAGGAACTTTATAAAAGACCTAACGGATATGAAGAATTCCAGATAAGGTCTTTTCCCCCTAAACGTTTTAAAAGATGTAAATATCAACTAGTGGCCCTAAAAGTTCCTCGCTTGAGTTCTAAAATGTTATATTTGCTAACAGGTTTTTTTCTTAAAAAAGATTCAAATATGAGCTCACAAGACAAATGGGGTGACTGTGGCTTTGCAGTCATGGAGTCTGAAAACCAAGTCATTGTTCAGTGCAGGAACTGCATGCAGGGGCTCCGGAGGGGCGCTACCTCAGAGTCCCTGCTGTCACCACACCCACTTGTTATTATCCTCAGTAAGCAGAAATAGCTCTCAAAATGTGGAAACTATATTTCAACAGTACAAATGTCATGGCAGAGTTGAGACAGCTACAGAGGACCTAAATAAGATCTATCTGCAGCAAACTTGCCTGAAGAATTGCAAAACTAAATTGTGAAACTGCAAATGACTAAGAATTTGAAATGACTCCCATAAAATAGATGCTGAACTAGACTTAAACGAAGCATCTTTCCTGACCAATGAACAGTCGGACTTGTTTTATGAAATGGTGTAGGGACGTGATATTTACCCTGCTCTTTCCAAAGGGCAAATTTCAATCCTCAATTAGCATACAGCCATAGTGATCTCCTGCCTAATACACACAAACATAAGTTGTCCCTGTCACAGAACCATTTGGTGACATTGCTCACCTGTGTGAATTTTGTTATCAGTAAACGAACCCATTTATATTTGTAATACTGGTACTTCTGTCTTCCTTCAACCAATCAAAGTAGAAGTTTACAACCACAGTTGGCCATTTCATGTTGTTTTCATGCAATTAAAAAAAATACTACTTATTACTTAATATAATTTACTCACTTCCAACACAAAATACCCATCCTTACATTTCTATTAGTTCATCATTTGAAAATATCAAAGAAAAAAAAACCCAAAGAAAATTATGAGAAAACCATAAACCCAATTCCCCAAATCTGAATTCAAAAAAGAGAAAGTGGTAACAAAGTAAGTCTCAAGAACTTCTAGAGAGCCTATAAATAATATTCTCACATAGAAAAGAACAATGATAACTCCAAATTAAAACTGAAATTTACAAATATGGTATGAATTTAAAATTAGAGTGATGCTACAATGATAAAGCCTCTTTATCAGAAACATTTAACATTTAGGAAACATTTAAATAGAAGGAACTAGAATTTCTCATTAATTTTTTGTTTATAATGTGGCTACTTCTTCCTAGCCTGAAACCCACACTTCTGGACCCAAATTCCACCTAGTTGACTTCTATATGCATATTAATGTCCTCAGCAAATGTCAACCCTCAAAATCTCTGGCTTACCCAACTAACTGTCCCTTTAACCAGGTTTCTAAAATATGTCATACTCACTACCAATATAGCATTCATCATCCCTTAATCTAGTCAATAATACACATGTCTGCTGTCCCAGTAGAATTGTGTGCTGCCTAAAAGCCCAGGCCCCATATGATCTGAACCCCTCACAGCATGACACAGAGCTCCTGGCAAGACTGGCCCTGACAATCTTTAAACCTGCTTCCAGTAAGCGAACTCTTGTAGGGCTAATATGCCAATGGAGCTGACTCCCCTGAAGCCCCACAACTCCACTGGAATGTCATACTTGCATTCATACTTAAATGCCTGTGTAGAAGTCAGAAATTTTAAAAAACCACATTCACCAATAGCCATCAACGGTTTGCTAAATCAATCAGTATTTAATAAGTGATTTCATAAGCAAGCTTCTGTCACATAATTATATTTAATGACAAAAATATAAACAGAATCAAGAAATTTGATATTTTTCTTTACTAAAAATATTATCATTAGCAAATACACATAGAAAGCATTTGAATGAATGCAAGAGTAAATGAACAAATAACTGGGAAATTCTTAGTACTTATTTTTACATATGTATTACTCTTTGCTGAAGTAACTTCTCATAATGTTATAATTTCTGCCTTTTTTGATGTAAAAAAAACTTAAAAGCACCTGTATACGTAATTAAGCACTGACCAGAGAAAAGGAAGGGAGATGATAAAAAAATTATCAGAAATCTCCTTTGTAAAATGTTAGTCTGATACTGGGGGCCCAGAATGAGCTTTGGATGAGTGACTTACCAGCTGGTGATCTTGGCAAAAGTAACTAATCTCCTTGGGCTTTTAACATAAAGACTGTATAAAGCTCATTTATTAAATTAGTACATCTTTGCAGTACACAATGTTTACATTCCTTCTGTAGAGTTGATACGTGTACGTGACACATCTTAACTTCTGTTTTTATTCCTTTTCCCTCTCCTCCTTTCTCCCTCTCTTCATCCCTTCATCCTCTTCTCACTTGTACAAGATCTATCTCCCTATTTACTATTGTATTTTATTTTGCTTTTTTAATACTTTGGGCTTCTCATATAAGAGAAACCATGCCATATTTAAGCTTGTTTCTGATTTATTTCACTTAATATTATGGTCTCAAGGTGCATCCATTTTCCTTCAATTCACTCAAGTATCCTTTTTTACAGCAGAGTGGTACTCTGCTGTGTATTAAATACCGTATTTTCTTTATGCATTAATCTGTTGATGGACATGTAGGCTGCTCAAAGATTAAGCTATTATGAATTGTGGTGCTATAAATAGGTGTATACATGTACCACTGTAATATGATGTCTTTAACTCTTTCGGGAAGATACCTACAAGGAGAATGGTTGGGTCAAATGGAATTCCTACTTTTAGTTTTTTGAGGAAACTCTATACTGATTTCTACTAGTTTACATTCCTACCAATTGTGTTAGAAGGGTTCCTTTTTCTCCAGCATATCTTATTATTTGATTTTATTTTCCTTCATGATGGATATCCTTTCTGGAGCAAGAAGTGATCTCAGTGTTGTTTTAATTTGCATTTATCTAATGACCAGCAATGTTGAGCATTTCTTCATGTATTTATTGGCTGTTTATCATTCTGTGAAGTATCTATTCATTTCACTTGCCCATTGGATCTTTCATGAGGAGTGGTCTAGCTTTTTTGAGTTCTTTATATATTCGAGATATTAGTCCTCTGTCAGAGGAATAGTTGGCAAAACTATTTCCCCATTCTGTAGGTTGTCTTTTCACTCTGCAGGTGGTTTCTTTTGCTATGCAGAAGATTTTGAACTTGATACATCCCATTTGTTGATTCTCAGTACTATTTCACTGTAGCTTTGTAATATAACTTCAAGTCCGGGATTGTGATATCTCTTTGTTCTTGTTACCCAGAATTGCTTTTGCTATTCTGGGGCTCTTTTGATTCCCTATGAATTTTAGAATTGTTTTCTCACGTTCTGTGAAGAGTGCTCTTGGTATATGGATTGGGATTGCATTACATGTGTACCTGAATTTTGGAAGTATGGCCATTTTGACTGTATTGGTTCTGCCTATCCAGGAACAGGGGGTATCTTTGGATATCTTTTCATTTTTTGATGTCCAATTTGATTTCCTTTTTCAGAGTACTATTGTTTTCATTATAGAGATCTTTCATTTCCTTAGCTTAATTCCTAAGTATTTAATTTTTCTTGGTGGTATTGTGAATAGTATTTTTTCCCCTAATTTCTTTTTCAGTGAGCTCATTATTTGTGTATAGGGAACACTGTTGATTTTTGTTTGTTGATTTTGTATCCTGCTACATTACTGAGTTTGGAATTAATTCTAAAAGTCTTTTAATGGTTTTTTGGGTCTTCTATGTAGAGGATCATGTCCTCTGCAAATAATGATAATTTGTCTTTTTTCTTTCCTGTACATATCCCTTTTATTTCTTTTTCTTGCCTAATTGCTGTTGCTAAAGTTTTAAGTACTTTGTCAAACAGCAGTGGTGATAGTGGACACCCTAGTCTTGTTCCTGATTTTAGAGGGAAAGCTGTTCTTCCCCTTTTAATATGATGATGCAGTAGCTTTGTTATAAATGGCTTTTATCTGACTGAGATAAGGTCTTTCTATACCTATTTTATTTGGGGTTTTATCATGAATGGATGCTGGATCTTGTCAATGGCTTTTTCTCCATGTATTCAGATGATCATGTGATTTTTATCCTTGCATCTGTTAATGTGATATATTACATTTACTGATTGGCATATGTTGAACCATCCTTGAATCTCTGGGATGATGACCTTTTTGATGATTTGCTGCATTCTGTTTGCCAGTATCTTGTTGAGGATTTCTGCATCTGGAGTCTTTAAAGAGATTAGTCTATACTTCTCTTTTGTGGTTGGATCCTTATCTGGCTTTGGAATCAGGATAATGGTAGCTTACAAGAATGACTTTGGGAGTGCTCCTTCTCTTTCAATTTCATTAAAGCACTTGAGTATTGGTGTTACATTTTCCCTATATGGAACTGAGCTTTTCTTAGTTGGTAGGTTTTTAAAAAATTATTATTATTGCTTCAGTTTCATTGCCTGTTACTGGATTAATCAGGGTTTTTAGATCTTCTTGGTTTAGTTTTCGTAACTCACATGTAGTTAGGAATCTATACATTTCTTCTGAATTCTCCAATGTATTGGCATATAGGCTTGCAAAGTAGTTGTTCATATTTTTTTTGATTTTTGTAGTGTCCACTAAGATATTACCTTTTTCATTTCTAATTACATTGATGTGGGTCTTTTCTCTCCTTTGTTGGGGTAGACTGGCTAAAGGTTTGTCTATTTTGTTTATTCTTTTGAAGAACCAACTCTTTAATTCATTGTATTTTTTAAATCTCAATTTTACTGATCTTTATTTTAATGTAATACAAGTAGATATTAATAAAGAAAATATATTCACTGAAAATATTTCATTGCATGAAAAATAATTTTTCATAACAAAAAATTACTAGAGAATAGCAGTATGTATCATGATCCTAAAAGAATATATTTTCAAATTTATCTCTCATGCTGATCTTTATAATTTCCTTCTTTGTACTAGCTTTGGGTTTGAATTGTTGCTTTTCTAGGACCCTGAGGTGCATTATCAGGTTATATATTTGGGCTCACTCTGTTTTTGTGATGTGGATATTCACAGTTATAAACTTCCCTCTTAGGACTGGTTTCATTCTCTCCATAAGTTTTGGTATGTTGTACTGGCATTATCACTTATTTGCAGAATCTGTCTTATATCTTTCTTGATTTCTTCTGTGACCCACTGTTTATTTAGAAGTGTACTGTTTCGTTTCCAAGTATTTGGATGATTTCTGTGTTTTCTTCTATAGTTGATTTCTAGTTGCATGGTATAATTTCAATTCCTTGAGACTGACTTAACCTTGCTTTATTGCCTAGTATGTGGTCTATTTTGGAGAAAGTTCCATGTGCTGCTGAGAAGAATGTGTAGTCTGTTGTTGCTGTTGAATGGAACAATCTGTAGATATCATTACATCCATTTGTTCAAAGGTTTTGTTCAACTCTGATATTCTTTGTTGATTTTTTGTCAAGCTGATCTGTCTATTTGTGTTACTGGGCTATTGAGGTCCCCCACTATAACTGGGTATTTATCTGGTCTTTTGTGTTTAGTAGTACTTGTTTTATAAAGCTGGGTGAGCCACTGTTTGGTGCATATATGCTAATAATTGTTATCACTTCCTGTTAGATTATTCCCTTAACCAATAAACTCTTTCCTCAAAAATGAGACCTAGCTAGAAAATAATCAGCCTCCAAAGTAGGGATCAAAACTGCCAGCCCCAATCAGGCTATCCTTCCTTGCCTTACCTGCCATCACTACTTTCTTGCTTGGTGGCTACTCTGTAAGGGAGGTAAGCCAAGAATTTTCCAGCTAGGTCTCATTTTCTGGGAAACACAGTATGTAGTCACCTTCTGTACCTCTTTTGATCAATTTTGGCTTTAAGTCCACTTTGTTTGAATATAGGATAGCTATACCTGCTATTTTGTTTTCCATCCTTTGATTTTTAATCTATGTGTTTCTTTTTGGGATAAATGTATTTCGTATAAATAGCATACCACTGGATCTTGATCCATTCTGCCATTCTGTGTCTTTTGATTGGGGTATTGAGACCATTCACATTGGGAGTTATTACTGATAGGTAATGACTTATTCTTTTTTTTTTTTTTAAGGTAATGACTTATTCTTGTTATTGCCTTATTTTACTGTTTTGGATTCCCAGTCTTTCCCTTCCACTTAACTGCTCACCCTACCCAGTGTATTCATTCTATTAGAGCCTTTTCTCATTGTTAGCGTCATTGTGTCTTTCTAGGATTATCTTTGAGAAATTTTTGGAGTGCTGGTTTGGTGGTCATGAATTTCATTAGGTGCTCTTTATCATGAAAGTATCTTATTTCTCCATCAACTTTGAAAGATAGTTTCACAGTATATATTAACCTAGGTTGGAAATAATTTTCTTGAAACACTTCACTCCAAGCTTTTCTTTCCTTTAAGGTTTGTGTTGAGAAGTCTACTATAATTCCAATGAGTTTACCTTTATGAGTGTTTTTTGTTTGTTTTTGTTTTTTGAGACAGGGTCTCGCTTTTTAGTTCAGGATGGTCTTGAACTTACTATGTATAGCCCAGGTTGGCCTTGAACTCACAGTGATTCTCCTGCCTCAGTCTCTCAAGTGCTGGGATTACAGGTGTGCACACGAGGCCTGGCTTTATGAGTGTTTTGTTGCTTTTTGCTAACCACATTTAAGATTTGGTTCTTGTGCCAGACTTCCAGAATTTTGACTATGATGTGTCGTGGAGAGATTCTTTTCTGGTCATGGCTAGTTGGGCCTCTATATGCCTGACTTATCTGTATGTTAAATCCTTTTCCCTAATTTGGAAAGTTTTCTGCTATTGCTGTAGTTAAAAAGGTTTTATTAGTGCCATTTGTGCTGTCTTCTGATTTTTCACTAATTCTAATTAATCTTAGATTAATCGTCATGTCATCTTGGAGCTGTTGGATCCATTTTTTATGTTCTTTTTGTTTGTTAAGGTATTTCTCATTAATTTGTCACTGATGACAACTCTCTTTCTAGTTCTGACATTCTTTCCTCACAACTGTCACTTCTACTGCCCATATTTCTGACAAGATTTTTAATCTCCTGAATTCTATTTGGAGTCTTTTTATGGACTCTAGATATTTTCTACGATAGTCGTTAATATTTTGCATCACTTTGTTCAGCTCTGCTAGCTTTTTATTAATTAGTCTTCCATAGACTTGCTGAGTTTTGTTTACTTGGTCCAGTGTTATTTACTTGTGTCTTCTGTGATCTTGCCAAATGCCTTACTGATCTGTTTATCTCCCCTGAAATCATTTCAAGTAATTCAGGTGTATGGCTTTTGTTTTCCTCCTCTTTGATGTCTCATGGATCAGCTTTGGGGGAGCTGGGGGTTTTGGAGGCATTTTGTTGGCTTGCCTTGTCATGTTTCTATTTTGTTTGTTTGTGCCCCCCCCGGCCCCCAGCTACATTTAATCTCTACAATAGAAGCTGAGGTTAAGTCTTTGCACAAAGAACAGTAACAGATTCCACAGGTCTGGAAGATGGTTACAGAACAGAATCTGAGGGACGTGGACTGACGAAGCATAGAACTGCCACTGTGGTATTGTTCCATCAGCATGAACATGACCTCAAGGTACTCTTCTTCCAGGTCAAACAGGGAAGCGCCACAGTGACTGGTCCCCTAAGGAATGTCAATGCTACTGGAAGAATGGCTGGAAACCACATGATGAAGGGATGGTTTTTATTTGTATACCGATATTTTTAATGAAAAATTAAGAAAGTCCTTAAAATACAGGTTATCCTGTCTTGGATGAATACATCTGTACTTGGTCCATTTGGCAGCTTCTCTTTTGTCTGCAGGCAATGGAAAGTTATCTTGTGACAGTATCACTTGAGGGTCTTGCTAAGGTTGGAGAAGCCAACTGGTCATTAGCATTTTACCCTTAGCCTCGGGTTCTTCACCAATGACTTGGTTTCTATTTTAAACACAGTCTGGAAAAAGTGCTTCAAATGCTATAAAAACTCGATCATATAAGAAGAGAGTGGCCCTAGCAGGAATCTGGAAACATCCTGCTGTCCAAGGGTCAAGAGCAACAGAGCCAGACTTTGGTCTCTGGTTGGCTAAGTCTACACATCCATCCCTATGGATCTCTTCAAGCAGCAGCCTGGCACAGTTCCTGCCAAGCTCCTCTGGAAGCACAGCTGCTCCGTGGCCCTGGGCACTGGAGGCCAGTTCAGCACTGAGGAAGGTGCCACTGGTGGTCTCAGAAACCAGTGACAACCCAAAGCCTGAAGACTTTGCAGAGTTGACTCCTTTCATGTGGTCTGTGAAAATACAGATATTGGGTATGAACTTGTTGAGGATGTTCCTTACAGAATCTACAACCCAGTTTGCCATCTAAGGTGACACGCATACAAAATACACCTTTCCTCTGATACATCTGATTTTTCCTGGATCCTTAAGGTGAATGGGCTTTAGGACCTTCCTGACAGGACATGAGAAAACCACTCTACCTCCTCTTCTAGGAGGCATTCCTCATTGCATGATCTTTATCTAGAGCAACTCACCATCAATCGCAAACTGTTTCAATAGAGGGAGTGCTATTGCCTTAAGTACATCAACCAAAGGGTTAACTTGGTCAGTGGTCACTCCTTCAAGAACGATTTTAATAGGTGTTTCATAAATGGAGCCAGGCAAAGGAGATGCTTCAGGTAATAGCTAATGCTGCGAAGGACACTTCATGTGCCACATCATCAGTCATGTAATCATTCAGAGGCCAGGCTGACAATACCATCATTCCTATTCTGTTTATCTCTTTTATTGAGTGTACTGGTACATTTTAGGTATACAATACGATGACATTTATCATTGGGAATTTGTACCTGTACATGATGTATCTTGGTTCTTATTTTTCCCCATTCCCCTGCCCTCCCTTCAAGCCCTCCATCCCTCCCGATTTACAAAGACTTTGTTTCCATTTTTTCATTTTCTCATATTTTTCCTTTCCTTTCCCCTACCCCTCCCACTTCCCTTTCCCTTTTAGACCTTTTCTTCCTATTTCGCATTGTCTATTATACCTTTTGGTCCTCATTTACACTTTCACACACCAGAGAAACTATTCAGTATTTACACACGTGTGTCCTATTTATTTCACTTAAGAGTGTGGCCTCAATATGCATCCATTTAGCTATAAATGTCTCTAGTTTCTCATTCTTTATGGCTGAGTAGTACTCCATTTTATAAAATAGCCACATCTTCTTTATCCAGTCTCCAGTTGATGGGCAATTGGGCTGTTTCCAAGTTCTAGCTATTACAAACTGTGCTGCTATGAACATGGGTGCACATATATTCTGTTTTATTTCAATTTGAGAACCATTAGTTATTCTGTCCAATAGCCTTATGAAGCTGGGTTCAAAATCTCTGAGGCCAGAATCTTCTGGATTTTGATGGAGTGCCTGCTCGGGGTGGACATGACCAGACATTGGCCTCCCCAGAGAGGCACGGGTAGCCTGAGTGTGGTGACTGTGGACAGGCACAGGGGTTATGACCCCAGCAACAGCAGTGGTGGCAGCACTGGCTGCCTTCCTCAGCCCTGCAGCCCCATAGGCTATGGTGCATCCACATAATTTGGAATAGGAAGACAGAGAGCTTGTTTGTGTTTTTGTGTTGAGACTTCAAGCTGATTGTAGTGAAAAGCTTTGTATTTAGTATGGAGATCTCTTCAGTTAATGTCTGCTTTTCAGTGGTTTCTTCTGGGTCCAGCTAACTATTGGCCTTACCCAGGATCCAACCACCTCTGTTTCCTTGGAATGGGAGGTTGCAGCATATTTGGCCCAGTACCCAGTTCTCCAGGAATGGGCCACAGTATTAATGACCCTAAGACTATCCAGATGTACTGGCATATAGAGAAAACCAATTAAAAGCAACAGCTATGTCACCTTGGCTATAGAAATAAAATTAGCATCAATTACAGTGTGAAATACAAACAATATTGACAAACCCTAAAGATCAATAATGTACCACCCTTCACCACAGAAAAGAGATCTATAATTATAGCATGAACTCCAAGACAAACCAAGTATTGACCTACAGTAAATATCTACTAAATGGAACAACTTTACCTCTAATAACAATAGAATAGTACTCGATGGCAATAGTGTAATGTTAACTAGTTAACTAAGCTTAATAATGCTTAGTAGTTATACTAAAAAAATAGAAGGGGTGGAGAATTGGAGAATGAAAAAAGCAAAAATTGAAATATTTATCAAAGGGATATGAGGAGGAGAAAAAAGAAAAACAGGGATTCCTATTTGAGGAGTAAAAGGAAATTAATAATTTTAGAAAACAGTCACAGGAAATAAATAAGAAAAAAGATAGAAAAAATATAGGAAATAAAGAAGGAAGACAAAAAAGTTGAAAGGGAAAAAGAGCAAGAAAAGAGAAAAAAGGAGAAAAAAACCCAATCCTGACAAAAACCCATAAAGGAAAGATAAAAATAATAAGAAATAGAAAATCAAAAAAAGAATGAGTGAAGAAGAAAGTTCCTGCATTTTTAAATGAGTGGTTTCTCTCCAATATCTGCAGTCTTGGGATCCAGCCAGACACGATGTTTTTCTCCTGGCTTTAGGACTTATGGGCTTTAGAGGTGCCCTCCCAGAGCCCTCTCTGTCCTTGCATTTCAGACTGTGGCTACTGTCCAAGCCAAGGCGTGCCCTTCCTCTTGCTGGTGGATGGGGAATGGAGTTTGAAGGACAGTGACTCTTCCTTTTGCCCAGTACCTGTAAGAGATCCAACTCCAGGAGTCTGTTCCTTGGCAACTTGCTACTGGTCCCCTTGGATCATGCTTGGCCCTGTAAGGCCATGTAGCATGCCAAGCAGGAGGCAGCCTTATGCTCAGCACTCACCTTATTGGTCAGCCTCCAAATAGGGAGAAAGCCTGAGATTAATAACAGTATTAAGAGTGATAATTACTTTCATCTTCAAGTGCCTACTCCAGAATCAATATTACTATACTGGATGTTTTACATAAATGATCTTTAGTTGCCATATGTCCTATAGGGTGAGATTTCTTCATTTTATATGTTTATAGATGAGGAAACTACTGTCAAGTGATGTACCTAAGGTTACACAAGTAAGTGGCAGAACTGAATTACAAACCCAGCCTCCATGTTTTTAAGAGTTTTACCACATTTTCATTGGTAGAGAGATCAGAGTATTTGGTTCATTTAAGGATTATTATAGCAAATCCTTTTCTTTCATTAACTGCTACATCCTGTACTAAGAGTCCAATTTTGCATTGTTAAAGATAATGTTTTTTCTCATACTCACGTCTAAACTTCTTTTCTTATGGAAGAGATTAGATAGGGGCTGGGGAAAGGTTTATTTTTTTCTCCTACAGTTTAGAGTGTGTCCTTTAGAGTGAGAACAGTTTAATTATATTTTATTAAGAAATGACTCTTCTGGAGCCAGAGATTTAGCTCAGTGGTTCCGCTGCCTGCCTCGCAAGTGAAAGGACCCGCGTTTGATCCTCGGTACCAAAAAAAAAAAAAAGAAATGACTCTACTTCCACATGCAAACTGTTTTTCTGAAAGCTTCAGAAGCTTCTGTTAAAATCATAAATAGGCCATCATGGTGCACATTTGTAATCCAAGCACTCTGGGAGGCTGATGCAGGAAGACTGCATGTTCAAGCCCAGCCTAGGCAACTTAGCAACTTAGTGAGGTTGTGTCTCAAACAAAAATAAAAACAAGCTAGAGATGTAGCTCAGTGCAAAAAGCCTGGTTTAATTTCCAGTATCAAAAAATATCATTATTTTTTATAAACTATATGAGGGGAAATGATTTTTCTTATCTGTTTCTTTTTAAATGGGCATGGGAAGAAGAGGCTTTAGAAACGTGTAAATCAATATCCTCTTCCACGTATGTCTTATGTATATGAACATATGTACTTATGTGTATTTTATTCACTAAAACGCCCGTGTCATTCTGCTTCAGTAAAGCCAACACTCCATAATTCCTCTGATATCTGTTAATGCTGGCCAGCTGCGAGCTAACTGGGCTCTGAGAGTTCTGCACGGAGTGAGACACCTTGCTCTGAAGAAGTTATCAGTCTAGTAATGGGGACATGTCTTTGTAACTTCCCAATTCATATATACCTAATTAACTCACCAAATGAAATGAACTTTCATATATAATTATCAGTTTTGTTTTTAATTCTAGGAAGTTACCTAATGATTGGAGGTTAGTGACATTAAATGGATCAGTTAAAATTATTTATTACAACATACACATTACCATCTTCCTCAGCATGGCTTAATCTTACCTTGATCTTTTGGTGGTACTGATAAAGAATTATGCATCATGATGTGTTTGGGAACACCAACTTGAACAGTAACTTTCCTGAAAAATAACCAAGCACAAATAATAATCAGGAAATAATTGAAATACATTAAATACATACTAAAATATAAATTGTAAGCTATTTTTAAAAGTCTTTCTATTTATAACTATAGTACAGGAGTAACAAGAAATCGGCTGGGCTGGTTAGAACTAGTGTTTTTGCTTCTCATTTCTATGCAGTCAGAGCTTTATTGAATGTACCAGAGGTCCTGGAGAGGGACGCAGTGGCACAGTGAGTCAGGGCCCTAGCTGCATCTCTGCTCCCGTAGAGTTGTGACCAAAGTTAACATCCCCTGAATATACCCTGCCTGATAATTATGGTTCTTATATCCTGTTTAAAAAGGAATAACTAAAATTCTTAATAATATAGGCAAAATACTATAACTGTCATATATTCATTTGATGAAATACAATTCAGCCATTAGAATGGGAGTATGAACAACAAATGGTATGCTGATGATATAACACACTGGATGAGTATGCTGAACGATGCACTATGGCACCACAACTAGATAAAAAACAAAGGAGAAATATGTTAAAATGCATGTGTACACTGTGTTTGACAATGCAATTAAAGTTGTTTTTCTCCCATTTTAACTATTTCCTAGTTGGCTATAATGTGGGTTCCCCATAACTAAAATACAACCGTCCCTGTGTCCACTGTGGATGGGCTCTAGGGCTCTCCTACTGAGCTAAAATTCAGAAATGCACAAGTCCCTTACAGAAAACTGTGTCGTATATGCACACAAAGTTTATATCCTCTTGTATACTTTAAATCATCTCTAGAGTACTTGTAATACCTAATATAGTGTAAATTCTATGTAAATAGCTGTTATACTGCATTGTTTAGGGAATAATAACAAGAAGAAAACTGTATACATTCAGTACAGTTGCAGATTTAAAAAAAAAATTTTATCCATAGTTGCTTGAGTCTAAGAATGTAAAATTTGCTGGATACAAGGGGCTGGCTGCATTTCAATATAAAAATACTACAAGTAAAATCTTTGAAAAATATAGGTAAACATTTTTCCAAGCTTTCAAATACAGAACTGTTTATGAACAAGACATCAACCATGGAAACCATTAAAGACTGATGAATTTTTCCACTTAAAATTTTAAATATTTTTAAACAAGAAAATCAGGCAAAATTTAAACGCATGACTTCTGCTAGTCAAGAAAGAACAATATAAACCAGGTTTGCCCTTCTGCCTATAGCAACTAAAATAAAAAAATACACAAAACGATATTTTCAAAACATCGGCCATGATTCATGAAAAACTGATTCCTGAGAGACAGGAAACAACTGAGATAACTCCTATACGAATCCAGGAAGAAGGGAGGGAGGACACACCCTGGTGGAGATTCCCAGAGTACTGAAGGAGACAGAGCTGCAAGGAGGTGGCCCCTTCCTGTATTGTCCTTCCTAACAATGCTTGGCACATGCAAGTGAGCAAACTCCCCACAGCCAAGGAAAGAGCCAGCAGTCTTGCCTGTTCCACTACCCAGACGGAAAAGACTCACAAAGACTTACACTGTGTAGTATATTTTGCACAAACTCTTCCACTTGGGGGAGATGGTTTGGTATTGTGCACCCGAGCCTGCAAGTTCTGCAATCTTCTTGGTCCAAATCTTCCTTCCACTTGTAGGATTTATTTCTGAAAACTGCGATGGCAACCTGTAAGCTATGTATTAGTGTCATCCCTGTTATTTATTTAGTATCGGGGATCGAACTCAGGGCCTTGCATTTGCGAGGCAGGCAGCAGTACCACAGAGCTAAATCCCCGGCCCCATCCCTGTTATCTTTAAAAGAACTTCTGGAGTACTATTCAAAATAAAAACGGTAAAACTTCTAAGTAAATTTGGGTATATTGTTATAATGAGGCTATTTTAAAAATTGTTTCTTAAAAATACGAAAAATGTTTATGGTATGTTTTTGTATGAAGGGGCGGGTTATAGAGGTATGGTTCACTTTTTTCATATTTTCATGAGAAAAATGACCAAATATTGAAAGTGACTATCTCTGAGTGGGGGTATTACATTACTTTTTTCATGCTTATGGACATATTAAAAGCTTTTCTAATGAACAATTACTACCTTTGCAATCAGTAAAAAATGAGTTTTTAATTGTTTTGAAACACTGTATGAGAAAAAAAGTGTCATCAAACTGATTTTTTTGTTGTTTACATTTAACTGATACATAACAAAAATTATACCTATTTGTTGGGTGTCATATGGTGTTTTGATATATGTATACTTTCAAGTCAGGTTAAAATACCTCCTCAAAAATATCTACCATTTCTTTATGGTGAAAGCATTTGCTATCCTTTCATCTAGTTTTTCAGATATACAGCACCTAACTGTTATCCACAGCCACCCTACTGTACAGTACCACACTAGTGCTTCATACTCTTAATTGCAACTTTGTACTTAATGATCAACTTTCCTCTACCTGTCCTTCCCTCTATTCTCCTGCCTCTGGTAACCACCATTCTACTGTCAATTTCTATGAAATCAATTTTTTATATTCCTTAAATGAGTGAGTTCATCCAGTATTTGTCCATCTTTGTAAGGATCTCCAGTCCCATCCTTGTTGTCACAAATGGCAGGATCCCATTCGTTTGGATAAAGTATATTCCATTATATATATGCACCACATTTTCTTAATCCACGTATCAAGTGATGGACACTCAGGTTGATTCCATTTCTTGACTACTGTGAATAAGGCTACAATAAACATGGCAGAACACGTCTCTTCAAATATTGGTTTCATTTGATTTGGATACTAGCAGTCCCAGGAGTAGGACTGCTAAGTCACATGATAGTTCCATTTTTAATCACCTTTTGAGGAACCTCTCATATTGTTATCCACAATGGCTGTGTGGATTTATATTCTCAGCAACAGCCTGCAAGGGTCCCCTTTTCTTCACACCTTTGCCAGCACTTGTCATCTTTGTCTTTTTAATAATAGCCATCCTTACCGAAGCGAGACAATATCTAATTGCAGTTCTGATTTGAATTTTCCTGATATTTGGTACTTTTTTTCACGTGTCTATTAGCTATTTGTATGTCTTCATTTGGGAAATGTCTAACTGGCTTCTTTTACTCATTTTTTAACCAGGCTATTCGTCATTGAGTTCAGTTTCTTATATATTCTGGACATTACTGCCTTGTCAGACGTATAGCTTGAAAAGATTTCCTCCCATTCCATGGGCTGTGCCATTCCTCTGATGATTTGACCCTTTGCTGTGCAGAAGCTTCTTAGCTTGAGGTAATCCAATTTGTCTATTTTCATTTTTGTTTCCTCTACCTTTTGGGTCTTATCCAAAAAATCCTTGCCTATTCTAACATCCTGAAGCATTTCCCCCGTTTTATTAATTTCTTTGTTTCATGTCTTACAATTAAGTTTTTAATCCATTTTGAAATCATTTTTGTAACTGGTGAAAAGCAAGAGTAAGGCCTAGTTTTAGTTTTCTGCATGTGGACATCCAACCTTCCCAGCACTATGTAAAAAAAAGAATGTCCTTTTTCCAATGTGTACTTTTAGCAGCTTTGTTTGGAATTAGCTGCCTGCAGATGCATAGTTATTTCTCAGCGTTCATTCCTGTTCCCTTGGTGTATGCATTATGCCCTTACAACACTGTTTTGATCACTATAGCTTTGAGGTATATTTTGATGTCAGGTAGTACAATGTCTCCAACTTTACTGTTTTTGCTCAAGAATCCTTTGGATATTCAAGGTTCTCAAAATAATTTTAATCATACTACCAATAATCTTGGCATCTGAAGTAGAAAACTCATGTAGTCATATTATCTTTTGCTGCCATGTAAAACTCTGCTGTACTGAATTCTGTTGTAATTATGAAAGATGAATACACTGTGTAATGCATATACCAAACACCTACTTGAGAAAACAAGTTGAATAATCACAATGGTGCATCCTCTGATTGGACTGGATAATAGTTCATTATATAAATATGCCAGAAGACGCCCAGTCACATAAAATCTCACAGTGTTTTTCAAACTTCACATAAGTAAATGTGCATTTTTCCTGATGACACCATGATGTAGCACCAACAGTCACTGCACCCTTCAAAGTATTTAAGAATCTGTGAAAATTATAACCTGACTTTTCTTACTTAAGGAGAAAACTCTTATCAGAAAGAAATAAAAACCAAAAAGTCCAAATAGTCAATGCCATCGATTACACCTAGACCTAATATAGTGCACTTTACAAATCACTCATATGTTTTAATTCCAGTTAGCATAACATATGTAAACAGTACATTAAAATGAAAACCAGGCGAAGTGCTACTTCACCTGTTTGCAAGAGAAAGTGCCAAGTGTTCCTTGTGGAGGAAGCCAAGGCGACATCGCCTTGTCTTTGTTATGCTGCCTCGACAGGTTCCTGAAAAGAAATGGGAAGACTCTCAGAGAATAAAGGAGAATCATTTGTGCCATGCTCACAGGCTTATGAACATTAGCCCACGTCGTCCATTTTGCTCTTGTGTGTGTGTGGGCACTAATCACAGACATGGAATGTAGGTGTCAATCTGGATGATTACGTCCAGGAATCTAACTGAAAGAGGTAAACATGTCATACATCATCAGGGAGGCATATTGTCATTCAGATAAGTGTTATAATATAATAAATTTGGCCAGGAGAACCCAGTATGTTAAAATATGAAAACATATGGTAAATCTTTGATGTCTTCAAATCGGCAATTTTTAAAGTTGTTCTTTATACTCTGAAATAATGCTCTTAATCCACCCTGATGGGCGGCTGCTCCTGTGAGGGGCTTTCCCGCAGGTCTCATTCTACTGTGATCTTGCATCTCTTGATTTTAAAGCATAAAAGGGTGATAGTCCCACAGGACTTTAGGTTTGAAGCTAGAAATAGAGTTAGTAGATCCATACAGGACAGCTTCACTGAGACTATAGTCCAAGTTATAGCTCTTTTGCAAAATGAACCTGGTTTAGTAGCAGTCATTCCATCATAGGACTGTAACACGGTTTGTTTATCCATTCACTTTCTGATGGGCACCTGAGTTGTCACCAGTTTCTGATTATCATGAATAAGGCTGATATAAATATTCGTGCCCAATTTTTGTGCAGCTAGGTGTTTTCACATCTCTTGGTAAAAACCTTGTAGAGGAACTGCCGGGTGGATATAACTTCATAAGCAATTGCCTGTTCCTCCAAGTGACTATGCTATATTTCACTGATTTTTATAAAAAGTACTTCTAAGCTATGATGGAATTCAGTTTTCTTTTTTTTTTTTTTTGGTACCAGGGATCAAACTCGGGACCTTGCACTTGCGAGGCAGGTGCTGGAAACCCTGAGCTAAATCCCTGGCCCATGGAATTCATTTTTCTTGGGATCAAGAAGACCTAAATACCTTAAAGCTCAATTTTGTTAAATAGAAGCCTATAATATAAAAGTCTGACAAATAATAGTATTCATCATGTGCTCAATTACAATAAATGCTTAATCCTATCTCAATCTGTCCAATTTTAAAAACAAAAATAAAAATTTCAAACTGGTACTAAAGGATTAGAAGCTAAAACTTAATCTACAGAATAAATTTTGATGTGCTTACAAAATTTTTAATGCTTATATTAATATTTGCATGAATATAATGGATTGCTGTTCAATGATCTTTTTCCTTCCCTAAATAGCTGCATGTTGCTAATGAATTCAATAAAAAGTACTTCTCTAAATTTCTTAATGTCAACCACTGACATAGTAAAATGCTTCCCAGTCACTTGGGGAAGTTAGTTTAAGACTCTCCCGGCAGTTCCTGGTCTACTCAAGAGTTATAGAAGGCTCAGCAGCAGCGCTATTGTGCTATTTTCCTGTCGCTGCCTCGGGTCGGTTCTCCTGGCTTCACACCTGTATTGTGAGGCACTCCTAAACTGTCTTCTCACCTCCACTTTTACACCTTTCCAATCTACTCTCGATGCAGCTACAGTAATCATTCCCTCTTCTTTACAATGAAAAACTTCAGGGAAACTTACATGAAATATTTCTATATACTGTACTTTAAAAATGCAACCTCCATGCCTCCACCTCAGAAACATGCACCTTCAACTCTTTGCGCCCATTCACCCATCACTGATGTTCCCGTACTGTTCAGGCTCAGGCACTGTCTAGGATGTCCCACTAGAGAAGATGAAGATTTATTTTCTATGTTAATTTTGGTTTTGTCCATTCTGCAGTGCTGGGGACAGAACTCAGGGCTACATTCATGTCAGGTCAGTGGTCTCCCACTGAGTTACACCCCCAGCTCAAAGTATAGAAGTCCAGGGTGAAATTTCAAGGCATTGCTTTAGTGTACTCTGATTTCCAGTGTTGGTGTCAAGAAATCCAAAGGCATTGTTATTTGTGGTCTTTTGCATAACACTTGTCTTTATTTTTTGTCTATAGACACAATGTTTAGAAATTTCATAATGCAGCAACTCTATTTTCATCCATTTCCCAAGTGTTTGGGCCCAACATGGAAATTTGTGCATTTCCTTTCCTGAAACATGTTCCTCAACTGTTTTTCTGGGATTTTCTCTTTTACTTTTCTCAGTTCTCTCTGTCCTTGAGCTCCTGTTAAGATCTTAATGCTCTTCAGAGAGTTATACTTTATATTTTATTTTTTCCCTTCTTACATATTTCTTTTTTCTTTCTTACTGGAAAAATTCTTCAACTTTATATTCCAGCATTTCAATTGAGTTCAATCTTTAATTATTAAAATTTGAAGCAATATACTATATTATTAATTTTGGCACTAATACTCTTTTCTATAACAAAGTGACAGATAATTGGCTAAGTATAAATTTCTTTTGTTTTGTACAGACTGCCTGGTTGTGTTTTGAAGGGGCTGCACTACACCAAAAATGATTTTAAAACTATTTCATATAAAGGTAAAAAATATGTCCTAATCTCTTTCATTTCTCTAGTATCAGGTTTGGGGGCTTTTCAGCTATCTCAGCATTGTTTCAAGATTTATCACCTATAAATAGGTATAGTCCTAGAAAATAATAATTTTTAACATTATAAGTGCAATACACTGACAACACTGCTTTCCTGTTAAAGGCCTCAGTACATTTTATCTAAGTCTAAAGAAATCCCACATTTTTAGCAAGTTTTAACACACAATCATCCTTCTATTTGTTCAGATGTTTAAGACATAGATGTAAAAAAAAATATTTGCTTCTTTCTATACAGAACATCCTCAGAATTCCCAGGCTGACTTCTAATTCTGACAGAATGAAGAAGGCCTTCAGGCTGGAGAGAAGTTATCATCCTGATGAAGATAAAAGCATTTATAAAATGAACTGCACCATTTGGTAATAAATGATACGCAGCAGCAGAGTAAGTACTGTAAAAATACTGTCATTTACTCTTCCATATGGACACATACAGTGAAACTTCATTATTTTATCCCCTTCAAACAGTCAAGCTGGCAATGTTTCAGTGTGGATTTAATTCATTACTTTGGAAATAATCACACTTCCACATTTTTTTTCTTGTCTACATTCAATGATGAAATTGTCTTTAACCAACTTTACAGAAAACTGACATAATTTTAAGATCATTTTGAATTCTTCACATTTCTTTTTGCTCTTAAGTCTTGGCTGCTTGCAAGTATCGCAGATGTTTTGGTGAGATCACCACAGAACAACTGGTATGCTTTCTACAAACTCTACAACTCTACTCTGAACTCACATCGTTGACAGTTCAGCCCATTTCTCTATTGGCTCTGCTGCCACCTCTAGTGTTTTCCACCTCTATAATTTCTGCATTAAATTAAAATCCCATCAAGTAACTTTATAATGACTACTTAATTTAAAAAACCCACCTCTCTGCTCTCTCTCTTGCTAAATTTATCCGTGCTTTTATATTTTTTCTCATACTCTTGTGGAGTTACAAACTGCTGTATACAAATAAATCTGGTGACTTTTCTTTCTCTTTTAAAATAACTCAAACTTTCATCTTTTCCCTGGAGCACTCTGGTTACAGATTCACTCCCCTGCCCCAGTACCGGGAATTGAACTCAGGACCTCACACTTGCCAGGCAGGAACAGCGCTACATCCCCGGCCCTCCAGATTTATTTTTCAACATCACCTAAACTTTTTAAATTCCTTGCCCCTAATAGCTTTTAACTAACACACAGTTTATCATAAAATGACTACTGACAACATGAAAAAAAAAAAACAATGAAAATAGAACAGGGGACAAAATATTGTCAAATTAGAAAGAAATACTCTGGAATTCTTTCATTTATTGAAAAACTTCTAAACCGAGGATTTAGCTCAGTGGTTCTGCCGCCTGCCTCGCAAGAGCAAAGTCCTGAGTTCAATATGCGGTACAAAAAAAAAAAAAACTTATTGCTGTACATTATAATATAAATCGATTTTGAAAAGTGAATGCTTATGCAACTGTGGCAATATTTAGATAACGGATATATATTTAAAGCACATATAATAAATGTTATTGTTAACAATAAATTGTTAATGAATTTGCAACAAAGAAAAAAATTTGCAATTCAAATACAAGATATGATTGGAAAACACAGTGAATGCTTTAAAAACTATTACCACAGCACAGGACACACTGCCATTAATTCCCTTCATCGTACCCCCCCCCCCCCCACGCATTGTACACTCTGTTTCATCTTTCCTGCCACTTCCTGAAGCAGTTCTGGAAGTCTTCTTTCCTAATGTTCTTTAGCTGCACCGTGCTGGCTAGCATGATGTTCTGAATTGATTCAAAATGTTTACCTTTCAAAGTGGTAATTCTGACTTGGGCAAGAGCCAGAAGTCACACAATGCCAGACCCCATAAATAAGGTGGAGGAGGACACACTGTAATGTTTTCAAGCCTATCCTTCCGTTGGATGCCACTGGGCAGCAGCATTCACCATATTTTTTTTTTATCACACCTCATAAAGATACAAAAAAAGGACTTCCAAAACTGCTTCACAAAGTGGCAAGAATGATGGGATGTGTTTAAAGCCATGAGAAAGTATTCTGAGAAGGATTACTGTCAATGTGTCTTTTACTATCATACTTTTAAAAAATTTAAATATCATATACTTTAATAATCCCTCGTACTCTGTACTATTAATAGTTTGCTGTATTCTAACGTTTTTCCTATGTTTTTCTGTTTCTTTTGGTTGTGTAACACATGTAACCATAGTTCATATATTTTTTATTTGACTCTAAAAAAGTATTTATGGGACTGGGCCTGTAGCCAAATAGTAGTGGGTGTGGTCTCTAAGCATAAGGGCCTGAGTTCAATCCCCAGCACCAAACCAAAAACAAGGAAAAGAAAAAGTATATAATAAGCCTTTTCTTGCATTGCTACAGTCTTCAAAAGCTATTTTTAAACTGTTTTTATTTTAGTTAAAAAATATGGGCATAAAGCAAAATTAAAATCTCAACAGTAGAGAAAGAATATAGTAAAAATTATATTTGCCTCCTTTTCCCCTAATTCTCCTCTGCAGAGTAACAACACCTGTATCTTTGTGAGTGTCCTTTCAGGAGTTTGTGTGTACATATAAGCTAATGTGCAGAAGTACGCTCCATCCTTTCCTCCCCTACCCAAAGTGAAAAGACTATGCATGTTGCTCTTTCTTCACATAATGTATTTTTGAGACCCCTTCATAAAACTTATCAGCAAGTCTCTTCATTTTTTTAAAGGCTGAGTAGTAGAATATCGTTTCATGGAACCACTGTTTACTAACCTACTGACTGACAATTAGACAGTTCTCAGGATTTTGCTCTCAGAAAGCACAAGTGCACAATCTTATACACACACCCCTGCTAACATGTGCACATCTATCTGCAGGATAAAGTCACAGTAAGAAATTTCTGGGTCAGTTTAAAAATTTCAGGAACACTGATAAATTGTTATTAAAAGGGCTTACACTGATTTATCCATCAATATATGAAAGTGCCTCAAAAACACTATTTGTAAAAACTGTCACAGATACTTTTCAATTAATGTTCAAAACCTTAAAAGATTCTAACATATGTATGTATTTTTCTCAACTTCAGTTGAATATGCAAACACAGCATTTTTGTTGAAATAAAATGAACCAATAAAATGAAAAGCAGGGTTCACATATCAATGTTCAGAAGAGTGAGTATGGAAGCTTCTCTGAGAAACTCCAAAAGGGAAAGAGAGTCAGCTGTCAGAAAACAGTGCTGCCACTCAGCCCAACACCACCATATTGAAGTGGGTTCTAGTGTTCATGGAGAGGATCCATTAGGTGCTTATCAGCATATTCCTGCTATGAATATGAAAAGACAAAGTGATTTCCTAATTTTAAAAAATACAAACCAGATTTTAAAAAACCCTTCCTATTTGAAAACAAGTGGCCTTTAAATGTTTTTCTTTTAAAGGTATTACAGGACACTCAGGTGTAGTTTGGAGATAATTTGATGTGTAAAAATCATGCTTCTTTGTCTAATGCAAAGTGTCTTAACTGAGGTGCTACCAGCTGAGGATCAGATGAACCCAATTAACCCAAATTTTAACCAGTCCATTCTTAATGGTTTATTTTAGATGTACACTACTCCCTAAGTCCTTTAGGGTACAACATGGAAAAACCATAAACAGGCTCTAAAGGTCACGGCATTAATTTTGCTGTCATTTTCATGTCTTAAGGAGGCATCGCAAACTAAAAAAACATGTCCTCTGGGAAGGAAGGCAAATCTGAAACTAATTATGGTAGTTATTATCATAATACCATTAAATTAAACACTGTGACCCTAGCTAAATTTATTTTGGTATCTTTTGCTAAGGAATACAACTTCTCAAATAAAACCATTGGCCTCTTGCATACAGCAAAGTGGTTCACCAGAGGACTAGTAGAACAAGATAATCAGTTAAAAGCCCAAATTTTCATTAACCTAAAGCTTAGCTGCCAAGTTTAATGCAATAAACTTAGCATATGGGATTCTTATGACGCTTATATTTGCTGCAAAACTTTATTAAGGAATTGAAAATTTCAAACTTCCCACAGATAGAACACTGAATCAAGAGTGATATGTGATGGTCAACAGCTTACAGACAGTTTTCATTTATTTCTGTTGTTACCCTTACTTTGTCAACTGAGGATTTGCTCATATCCATTACTATTTATCTAAACCCTATAGAAAATACAGATGAATATCTGAGTATCTCAGCAGCTTCTTTCTGTGCTTATGTTTGTTTTATAAGATCTCTTTTGGGGGGAGGGGGTATCGGTGATGGAACTCATGACTTTGCGCTTGTGAGGCAGGCACGGTGCTACTGAGCTAAATCCCGGGCCCAATGTTTGCTTTAGAAATCAAGCTGTTGCTTTACGTGTTTGGAGGACAAGATGGTCTGGCAGCAATAACTAAGCTTACCAATTTCCTACAAGTCCAGGTTTCTGCCGTCTTACCAAGGTCTCCCCTGCACACCAGGTGGGAGGGACAGGAAGCCACCTGACCTGGCATGCGGGAAGTATTCCCTGCCTGGGTTCCTTAGTGCTCTGAAACCAGAACGATGCCCCACACAGACTCTGAGGTGCTTATCTGAATCCTTATGAATGCTGAAGGACAGAAATGGGAGCTAAGGACCGCAAATGATGGGTTTGAGTGGGTGAGTAAGGAAAATTAGGCAAGAAGGACTATCAACATCTAGGACTAATGAGCAGGGAAAAATGAGTGCTTAACAATCACAAAAGCAAAAGAAAGTGGGAGGAAAAAGGAACAATGACAACATTATTTTAAAAGGAGAACTAGCCCATGGAAAAAAATCCCTTAAATTTTAGTTTAAATATTACAGAAGATAGAGAAAACCATTCAAGAACTGGTTCTTTGTGTATCTATTGAAGTTAGAAAAGATGCTTATATTACTTTTTCTGCATTGCTAACAGTCTTGATAATTAATAACTACTAATTAGTGTAAATTTGTTCAGTTGCTGAACAAATTCAATCATATTAAAAACTGAGAAAAGCTGGGTGTGGTGGTGCATGCTTATAATCTCAGCCTCGGGAGGCAGAGGCAGGAGGATCACTGTAAGTTCAAGATCAGCCTGGGCTGGATGGTAAGTTCAAGGCCAACCTGAACTACATATCAAGACCCTGTCCCAAAAAACAAAAAAAGAATTGAGATGTTAAATACCTCAAGAACATCTTCTCTAAATTACAAAGCTAATTTTGGAATAAAAATTTTAAATTGTTTCTTTGTTTAGTTATGTTAACTGAATATAAGGCATAAATATACAGAGAAGAGATAAGAAAAATGCAGAAGGAAGTAGGGGACCATTTTTTTCTTGCAAGGATTTTTACAAAAGCTTATTGTGATCTGGAGAGATTCTAGTTATGAGGACATGATTAGGAAAGTAATGCATTTCTGATCCTGCGTTTTCATATATCTGGCCATGTTCCCACAATCTATTTCTTCATATACCCACAACTCACACTACAATCTGTACTCCACATGTGTGGATTTTCACCTCTGCTGGTGAAACATTTCAAGCTAGTGCATAAAACAGTGGTTTTACAATTATTTCAATATTTCGTTAATTTTTATTTTTGAAAGATTAGTGGATATGAAAAGATTAAAAGTAAAAGCCACTAATATGACACCAAAAATGTAGGCATGAAAGTAAAAACAAAAACTGCGCAATATCAAAACTAAGTATTGTACATCAATGGACATAAGAGAGTTAAAGGCAATGTATGGAACAGAAAACATCTGCAAATCATCAAAGATATTAATGTCCAGCATTTACAACAAAATGCCATGACTCAACAAGAAACAACAAATAACCTGATTTAAAAATGGGTGAAGGGGGCCAGGGATTTAGCTCAGTGGTTCCGCCGTCTGACACGAAAGTGCAAGGACCTGAGTTCGATCCCCAGTACCAAAATAAAAATTGGGTGAAGGATTTGAGTAGATGTTTCTCCAAGATGATATGCAAATGGCCAACAAATACAGTGAAACCATGTTCAACATCACTAACCACTAGAAAAATGCAAATCAAAACCATAATTACTTCATAGTCATTACGATGGCTGTTATAAAAACAAAAAGCAAATAGCAAGTTTCGTGAGAATATGGAGAAACTGCAACTCTTGTTCACTGCTTCTGGAAATGTAAAATGATGCAGTTCCTCAAAAATTTATAATTACTATGAATAAGCAATTCAACTTCTAGGTATATCTTCAAAAAAGTTGAAAGCAAGATCTTAGTGAGATAAAGGCACACCCATTTCACACCAGCATTATTCACAATAGCCAAAAAGTGAAACAAGTGTCTAACAAGAGATGAACGGCTAAATAAAATCATACACATACTAGACACATGCTACAACATGGATGAACCTTGAAGACATTATACTAAGTGAAGCCAATCACAAAGACATTGTATGAGCTGTCTATAGGAAATTCATAGAAAGGAAAGTAGAATAGTAGGCTGAGGTTGGAAAAGAAAGAGGCAGTTTTCTGATGGGTACAGAAGTTCAGTTTTACAAGATGATAAAACTCTACAGTTTGGTTGTACAACAATGTGAATACACTTTATACTGCTGAACTGTACATTTAAAATTACTAAAACATGGTGGGCCTGTAATCCCAGCATTCAGGCGGCTGAGGCAGGAGGATTGCCATAAGTTTGAGGCCAGCCTGAGCTACACAGTGAGTTTGAGGCCAGCCTGGACTATATAGTGATACTTTGTCTCAAAAAACAAAAATTAGTAAATAAATAAATTTTGTTATTTATTTTTGTTATTAGAATAAAAATGTTATAATAGTGATAAGAAGCATAGGTCTAATAAACAACATATAATTGGGCAAAACTGGCAATCACTCAGTTTTATTCCACTTTTACTGGAAGCACACTGGACTTAAGTCAGGTGTTGTGCTCAACTGTAAAGGAAAATAATGAAATACAAAGCCATTTATAAAATATATTTATAGTAGATATAGCAATATCAAAAATGATATATTAAAGAATTTTATAATGTTTCTTTGGTAACAGGATATCTTCTTATATAGAATATGTCTAGTTATTGACTTTTATATACTGTACTTCTGCCTTTGTTTTTGAGAAACATTTTTTTATGAAAGTAGATACCACCTATAAACAGGAAATACCAGCCTAGAGCTCTTTAGGGTATAGGGCATCAACACAATCACTCTCAAGTTAGGATCTGTTTCATTTTTTTTCTATATCCTCAGACACATGTCACTCATGTTTTCTGGTTAGCTTATCAGAAAGGGTAAGGGGGTTAGTTTTCATCTAGGGTAGTGTTGTGGTTTATAGCTGGATGACCCCAAAAGCCTCATGTATTCAAAGGCAGGGCTTATGAATGGTGGTTGAATCATGGGGGCACTATGATTAAATATGATGTTAGGAGGTGAGGTTTTGTTGGAGGAGGCAGGTCACTGGGGGTGTGAGCCAGTTCTCCCTTCACTCTCTGCTTCCACACCATGAGGTCAGCAGTCCTTTCTACCATGCCTTCCTGCTTTGCAGTGAGCTAATTATGGACTAAAAACATGAGCCAAAATAAATATCTCCTCCTTTAAGTTTCTGGCATCAGGTATTTTGTCCTATGGACAAGAAAAGTGACTATGACAGTAAGTAAAGGCATATAAAAATAAAATGATGATTTCAAAAGACAAAAGCTCCTAGGTGGCTACAGAGTCTCTGGAAAAGGGAAAACTAGGAGGCACATTTGGGAGAGAAACTGACTTTTCACTCCATACTCCTTTGTAATCTTTCAAAGGTTCTACTTTACAGATGTACAGCATAATTAGCAATAAAACAAGAAGAATGAAGGAGACCTAGAGAGACGGGTGATTTTCAATAAATGCTAGCAGGGAAGGATGTCCATGAAATAATATAAAATGAAGGAATTTATGGAACAGTGGGTATATTCTAATTCAATTTGTCTTTGAAAGAAGAAAAGCATGCTGTACAGAAGGGATCCCTAACCCTGGGCCATGGCTCTGGTTCGTGGCGTATTAGGAACTGGGATGTATAGCAGGACCTGAGCAGTGGCTAAGCACTTGAAGCTTCATCTATATTTAAAGTCACTCCTCATCTCTCAAATTACCAGCTGAGCTCAGCTTCCTGTTCTTATCAGTGGCAGGGTTAGATTCTTATAGGAGTGTGAACCCTCAACCCTCCTGTGAACTACACATGGAAGGGATCTGGGTTGTGTGCTCCTTACAAGGAGCTAATGCCTGATGATCTGAAGTGGAGCTGAGGCGGTGATGCTAGCACTGGGGAGCAGCTGCAAATATAGATGAACATTAGGGAAGAGGTTTGACTGCAGAGAGACCATAATGAATCAATTGCCTGACTCATATCAAAACCCTATCAGTGAGTGGCAAGTGACAGATAAGCTACATCTGGTGGCAGGTTTTATCGTGGCAAGTAAGTTGATATGCTTCAAATGCACAGTTGCATCTGGTGGTGAGTGTTAAGTCAGAATACAACACGTATTTTAGTCTGCAAGCAGCCTGCCCATCATTATCTTATTTACTACTTCCATCTGTGGCTCTTTCCTGCACTGTGTGTTTGTCTTAGACACAGCTTTAGAAAGCTCACAAGAAAACTCTAGACAAAATGAGTGAAAAAACAAACATCTCTAGAAAGCTTCTTTGGAAAGAGGGCAAGACCCAATGAGGAGACAGCAGAAGACTCTCAGACTGCTAACAAAAAGAAAGCTGCATTTAGAAAAAAACAACACTAACGATCCAACTTAAACTATGGGTTCATTGCAACAGGTGATTCACATATGCCAAGCTTGCTCTGTATATAATACGTGGCAACTGGCTATCCAATGGAAGCCACGAAATCTTCAAAACTGCTTTGCCACACAGAGACCAAGCACTCTGCATTAAAAGACAAGCCTTGAGTTTTGCAAAAGAAAAAATGTGAACATGAAGAACAGAAGCAATGTATTGAAGGTCACCATTTCATCAAAGTGTCTGCACTGCGGGCATCATTCTTAGTGGCTAACTGCATTGCTAAAGTTAAGAAGCCTTTACTATTAGTGAAGAGTTGATCCTACCTGCCGCTAAGGACAATTGTGAACTTTAGGAGAGACTGTAGTTCAAAAGGTGGCACACATTTCCCTTTCCACTAGTCCCACAATGAGATGGATTGATGAAATAGCAGGGGATATTCAGGGATAACTGTTAGCAAGTATTGTAATCTAGGTTGAAAAGTCTACCAGTTTTGATAACAAGGCAGCAATGCTTGTTTTGGTGTGATATTTTTCAGGAGGATCTGCATGAGGATATATTTTATGTATATTTGTTGCCAACCAACAGCAAAGCTACACAACTATTCAAGTCTTTCAGTGATTAGTTATCAGGAAAACTTAATTGGTCACTTTTGCATTGGTATATGAACAGAGCCGCTGAGCAGAGCTGCACAAAGCTGCTACCATGACTGAATGGCTTTCTGGTTTTACTATTTGAGTCATAGAGGTTGCTTCTAAATATGAGGCTATGCACTGTGTCATCCATAGAGAAATGCTGGCTAGCCAAAAAACATCACCTGAACTCAATGTTTTGCAGGACGTGATTAAAATTAACCAACACATTAGAGTGCCCTTAAATCACATCTGTTCATGCAGCTCTGTGAGGACATGGAGAGTACCCACATCCTCTCTTAGATACAAGTGGATGGCTTTCTAACAGTAGATCACTGGCCAGAGTTTTTAAGTTATGAAAGCTGCTTGAGAGATTTCTTTTAGAAAAATAGTCACTAATGGCAGCACATTTTAGTAACACAAAGTAGGCCACAAAACTTGCTTACTAGTGCAACATATTCAACCTGCTCAGTGAACTTAATCTGTCACCTAAGGGAAGAATGTCAACTGTTTTCAAGTTGGCAGATAAAGTGGATGCATACAAGGTCAGATTAGAATTACAGGGGCGATGACTGTACATTGGGACTTTTGATGTTTCAAACATTAGCACAGATTTTGAGGGCCTAAGCCAGGGCTTTCTTTCTCCTAGCTGGTACATGCCCACTTACCTCACCTTTCAAAGGAGTTTGAGTATTATTTCCCAACCACAAAAGATGCCCAAACTGGGAAAGAATGGATCTGCAATCCATTTGTGAATAGGCCAAGTGAATCGACTTTGTCCATGCTAGAAAAGGATCAACTGCTTTAGACTGCAAATGACAGTGGCTTTAAAAGTATGTTTGGGACAAGCATCAAATCTTCATGCATCTGAATTACAGTCATGGCAGAATATCCTGAGAAACACTAAAATGTCTGCCTCGTGGCCTTTGTGAAGCAGGGTTTTCTGCAGTGACAGCAATCAAAACGAGAATACAGAGAAGACTGGACATAAGCAACACACTTTGGGTGTCACTGTCTCCCATCAACCCCAAGAGGACTACCGAGTTTCAGGAAAACAAGCTCAGGGCTACCACGGATTCTGCTTTATGGTAAGATGTATAATTATTCCATTTTATATTACAATGTAATAATAATAACCTATGCAATAAATGTAATATGCTTGAGTCATCCCCAAACCACCCCATTTCATTCCCTGGTCCATGGAAAAATTGTCTTTAACAAAAATGGTCCTTGGTATCAAAAAAGGGTGAAGAATGCTGCTGTACAGGATTTTAGCTTAGCAGTAACACAGACCATATAGCCTAGGTATGAGGCAACTATATCATTTATGTTTGTGTAAATATAGTGCATATTTGTTCTTTAATAACACTGCATCACAACACATTTCTCATTCCCTATTTAAGTATGCTTAACTGTATATGAATAACTACATAAGCATCTATTTTATACTAAAAACAGTAAATAACTTCTAAAAAGAGAAAAATATTCCTCTACCTAAAATCCATTTTCGAATACATTTCTGTTCAAGGACAAATAGTTGTTTTGATTTTCAAGTAGTAACTAAACTGAATGGGAGTCCTTTTTCACTTTTTTAATATTTTCCTCATTCCAGTTTCATAGTGACCATTACTCTCAAAAATAATTTTCTGACAATATCAAATGCACCAAGTCTATCCATCAACCATTAATACAGGAATTTAGTGGATTATGGCTATAACAATAAGAAAGACATTACATGTAATTTCTTTAAATTCTCATTTCAATTCTTTTTCTAAACTGAAAATAATTTCAACTAGAAGATTAAAAATCAGCACAAAACTCAAAAGGAAAAAATTCCAAAGAAACTATATTCCGACTTACTCAGATTAGCTAAAGTCCTGTTATTCTATGTTCCCTTTGCATAATTTAATTCTCCTTTCCCAACACCAATCATATCTCTATTAATTTAATGTCTACCTTTTCAACAGACTCAAAACTCTACAAGGGCAGGGTCTACATCTGTCTTATTCCAGTACCCCCAGGATATTGCAGCAGAGTCTTTTCAATGCATGTGATTAAAGATATAAACCTAAACAAAAAGTGTCTGGGTTACTTTTCTCATTGCTGAGACAAAATAGTCAACACTCAAAGTTAAAAGAGGAACAGGTTATTTAGCTCATAGTTTGTAGTTTTTAGTCCATAATTGGCTGGCTCCAAAACCAGGTGACAAGGCAGAGGAGAAACAGGTCATAGTGGGCAGAAAGCAGCAAAGCAACAAGGGGAGAAGACAAGCCTCTTTCTGTCCCTTATATTGTATCCAGGCTACCGGGATTCAGGTGGGATTCAGGTGACGCCAAGCCAGTCGGTGTACTGATTTAGTAATCACCCACCCTTAAACCTAATCACACACCCTTAATCTAGAGTCAGCCACCTATGAAAAAGCCAAACTTAGGACTGCATTAGGCTTTAGGGGAAAATCTAGATACAAGCCATAACAAAAAGTTACAAGATTTTACAGATATTCAAGGATAAAACACTTCCTAATAAAGACTTTATAGCCACCTAAAAGAAGAACCACATAGTTAAAAACAGCGTAAGGACAGAAGAAAAGATAATTTCCCTAAATAATTGTTGTAACAAAATTAAAGCATGTGTTCTCTATGCACAATTGTTAAATGCCTCCAGAATTTTGGCTACCTTATAAATATTAGGCTCTGGGTTACAAAGTTAAAGCCATATTTTTAAAAAGTAACTTCTGAAATGAAACTATACTACTATGTCTTCAAGCTACAATATCATTGGAAAATTCTCTTTAACTTTCAGAATTTATTACATTTAAAAAATCTTTTAAAAAGAATTATGGGATAGCAAATATTCTCAAACAGCAACAACATATACACATAGAGTCAGACTTTGGCACTGACAATTCTTGAGAGGAATCCAAACTTTATGCTTTTTAGCGAATATGTGTAGTTTTTGGGGTGTCTATATTTATACAATGTACCAGAGTTGAATCAATTCTACTCATGAACTTGTACTCCAGTTTTAAGAGAATTATAACCAAATCAAATCAAAATCAAATCAAATCAAAATCAAAACAAGTTTTGATCAAATCAAATCAAAACAAGTTTTCTGGCCACAAAGATGGGTAATTAAACGTCATATACTTTCTTCTGCAAGTGTACAACAAAACACCCAACTACAAAAACTACCAAACACCTCAATGGAATTAAACTCTTAATTTTTCAAGTGGCAGTTAAGACAGCTATGCTACTGATACAATGACAGTGTTAGAAACTAACATTTCCTTTGAGAGTGTGTGTTCAAAACAATGTTGTAAGCATTTAAATGTGTAATTCTTTTCACAACCATGGAATGAGTATTTTATGATCCCCACTTATATAAGGAAAACAGGCACAAAGCAGGCTAGTAAACGTATAGCTGAGGCTTAAAGATAAGCATCAAGTTCTGTCCTTTAACTTCAAATTATCCCCATTCTTTTCATAAAGTTCTCATTTCAAATGACAAACAATTTTCAGAAATTAAAATATGCAACAGAAAGAAGCACATGTGGAAAATAAATGTAATATAGTTAACACTTCTTAGTAATGAAGAATTAATGTTTGGATTGATCCTAGATGGTCAGTAACAAACACAGACATCTGATTGAAATGGATGGGAACCTCAGTATTTTCATGGAAAAGAGAAGGAGCAATAGTCCCTGACTGCTTCCTGTGTGTGCTGCCTCATGAGAACAAATGGTGAAAATGCTGTACGATAGGGCTGCAAAATGCAGTCACTATTGATTTTTCTAAATGACTTTTGATTCTTCTAATTTAAATTTCCCTCAAGATTTGCCTTGCATAAGACATGTACATATTTATAATGCTTGTCCATTATTGATTCGCCAGCACCAGAAACTAGTTACCTGGGAGACTTTCTTCTAACAGCTACAGTATGACAACTTAAATCACAGCCCATTTGCACACTGTTTTCTTCATAGGCTCTTCACTGGTGAGTTGACTTGGTGTGCAAACATTCTAAATACAACTGTATGCCCAATAACTAACTCTTCAGGGGTTCTTGAAAAAAAATTTAGGGTGTAAATTAAAATTTATTTCAGTGTAGTACAGAATTGCCAAGGTAGCTTTTAGAAGTTTTAATAACACACTATCACTTCTACATAAGTGCAGAATAAAAACATTCCTGAAGACATTGCCATTTTAGGACTTTGGCTGGCCAAGGAAATAAGAAATTGCTAAAACTGAATTCATTCCAGATAATTCTCCCTGGAAGCCAGTTACATGCCAGAAAATTATTCAGAGTCTATTTTCATTACTTACATCAATATGAGGAAACTTAAATGACAGATGATCTCTGTAGCACTGGGCCAAATACATTATAGTAAGAGCTCAGGACAAAAGAGATTCTCAGAGCAAATTCATCTGGCAAACACCAAAAAATTTGTTTGCCTAATTTTCTCAAATCTGTACTTTTCCAAAATACCAGTCAATTGTACAATTCTATATTATGTGTGATTGCCTTGGCAAGAAAGAGGTATTTCTCAACAGAATCAAAAGAAACTCGCCCATATTAGGTGAAGTTGTTTAAAAATATGTACATACTGAGGGAAAAATCCCTGGCTCACAAAGATGCAGCTCTCCAGTCCAGTCACTGGTCCAACACCTGGGAGCCCCCCACCTCTCCTCCACACCCTCAGTCCAGGCTTTCAGCAAACCCTGTGCACTGCATCTCTTACAGGCCCTCGGCTGGGAACAGTGACTGACATCTGTAATCCCATCTTCAAGCCCCAGGCAGGACGCTCCCACGGTGAAGTCCCCTTTGCATGCTTTAGGGAGACTCCGCGTCACAATAACAAAACAGGGCTCGGGATATAGCTCAGTGCAAATGCTCTGGGTTCAATTCCCAAAGAGGAAAAAAAAGACCCTCAGACATGTGCACTTCTCATCTCCACTGCTAGTATCTGGTGCAAGATGCTGTACCATCTTGCAAGACCCTTGCCAAGACCACTGAATACTACTGACTCGCCTCCCCTGTTTCTACTCCAGTCCTTTTTCTAACCAGCATAGCCCTAATGAGCATATGCCGTCCCAGCTAACATGTCTATGGGGTTTTACACATCTGTTTCATCCTCCATGCCTTGCCCCTCACTTTCTGTGTCCCAGCCACACAAACCTTCCCTCAGCTTCCTGAAGATACCATGGCTCTCCCAATAGAGCTTTTGTACATGTCAGACCTCTATTCTTTCTTCTCCACTTTTAGTCTCAAAAAATTGGATACAATAAATTGTATCAATATAATTTGTATCAATATAAATATCAATATAATATCTCAATAAATTCGATATTTAGATCTATCAGACAGTTTCTAACGACTGTGACAAAATACCTGAGAAAATCAAAGAGGAAAGACTTATTTTAGGCCATGAGTTTTGAGGTTTCAAACCAACTGACCCAGCTGCTTTGGAGCCTGCTCCCGTACATCCTGCTGGCAGCAAGACATAGTAAAGCAGATCTCTCATCTCATGGCATCCAGAAAGCAAAAAGGAAGACAGGAAGGGCCAGACCCCAGTGTTCCCTTCAAGGATGTCCCCAGTGGCCTAACTTCCTTCCACTAGGCCTCACCTCCTAAAGGTTCCGCCACCTCCCAGTAGTGCCACAGGCAGGTGACCAAGCCTTTACACATGAGTCTTTGGGGAAATAGTTAAGATCCAAACCATAATAGGATCTCCAGGCAAAATTTTCTTTAGGAGAAGTGTCCCTCACCCAGTAGTCTGGTTTAGATAGCCTTGTTAATAGACTCAATGAACTCTGTTTCTCAGTATTTGCTACAATTGTGATTTTACTTAGATAATGCCTAGTCTCCATAATACAAGAAGCCCCAGGAGGGCAGGATTCACACCCTTTCCTGTTCATATGGTACTCTAAACATTTGGTACAGTGACAGGTAATGTAGGAGGAGCTCAGTATTTATTCATGTTTGTAATATAATTCATATTCCATAAAATTTGCCCTTTAATAAAGTGCTACATCTTGCAATAGGTATACTCCAAAAGAGCATAGGCTAGGTCATATGGTAATTCTGTGTTTAACCTTCTAAAGAACTGTCACACTTTTTTAAAGCCTTCCACTTACGTCCCAACCAGTAAATTCAAATTTCTACATATTCTAATTAACATTTGTTTTGGTCCATATCTCAATTATATGGTATGTCATTGTACTTATTCCTTAATGGCTAATGATCTTTTCATGTGCTCACTGCCAATTTGTGTATGTTTTAAAAAAATCTATTCAATTCTTTTGTTTTAAATTGAGATTTTCTTTTTATTAAGTTTAAGAGTGTTTTATATATTAATAGAGGTCTCACAATGATACTAAGTATGACATTAAAAAATTTTTTTACCTTCAGTGGGTTGTCTTTTTACTATCTTGATGTGTCCTTTGAAGCATAAAAGTTTTAAATTTTGGAGAAGCCCAATTTACCTATTTTCTTTTGTTGCTTATGCTTTTGGTGTCAATCTAAGAAACCATTGCCTAATCCAAGGTCATAAATATGTCAGCCTATGTTTTTCTCTAAGAGTTTTATGTAGTTCTGTCTTTTGTATTTAAGCCTTTGACCCAGTTTGAGTTACACTTTATATACTGTGTGAGGCAGAGACCTTTTTCATTCTTTTGTATGTAAATCTCCATTTTTCCCATGATCGCTAGTTTGAAAAACTATTCTTTCTTGTGAGAAACCAGATAGGAAGACTGAAGCCTAACTGGCCTCCACAGTGAGTACTAAGAAAAAAGGTGGCATGCAAGTATGTTGACATGCTTGCAGGGAAAAAATCAGCTGAGATCCTGTTGTTTACCCACACAAGTACTAAGGAGGTGGGAGACAGATGAATTCTATGTAACTGTAATTGCTTGTGCCCATGTCTGAGTGAATAAAGCCTAGGCACTCCAGTCACTTGGGGCTCTGTCAAAAGGAGACAAGAGCCTCCTGGCCCTCCACATTTTAACCTGATTCTATGTCTTTTCACTTTACATTCTCATCACCCTTGGTTAGGTTCAAGCTTTTAGATTGGTTCTTATGCTTTCCCTACTGTACTGTCTTGGCACTGTTGTTGAAAATCAGTTTAATATAAACATAAGGGTTTATTTCATATTTTTAAGTTCTATTCTATTCATTTAGATGTCTATCTTTATAACAGCAACACACTGTCTTCCTTACTGTAGGTTTGTTGTATATTATAAAATTAAGGAGTATGAGTCTTCCAACTTATAATACTGTTTTTCTTTTTCAAAACTGTTTTGTTTATTATAAGTCCCTTATATCTCTGTATAAATTTTAGGATCAGGTTATAAATTTCTGCAAAAAATATCAGCCTTGATTGTCACTGAGATTGCACTGAGTATATAGATTACATTTGGGAAGTATTACTATTTATAATGTCAAACTTCCCATTCAGGTATTTATACTGACCTTATATCTTTCAACCTTGCTAAACTCATTTATTAGTTCTAATCATTTTTCAATAGATTTCTTAAGATACTTTATACACAACATCATGTCATATGCAAATAGAGGAAATTTCACTTCTTTCCCAGTCTGAATGACTTTAATTCTTATCTAGCTTCCTCATCCTTTGTATAAACTTTTCATAGAGTTCCACTACCTGGTATTTGCTTTCCTCTCCCTTTGTGATCCCTACCTCTGCCTTAGGAGAGTTGGGAAACCTCAGGGATCTTCTGTTGCCTTGCTTCCCCATGCTCCTATCTGCATGTATATCTGCGATTTCCCCCCACCTTTCGGGGGGCGGTACTGCATTTTGAGACCTAGTAGAATGGGGTGAGCTTATGGTTTATATGAAGAGTTTTAAAAAGATGTTGCCTCCCTGTGAAGTCTTTTCAGCTTTGTATATCCGGTGATAAGATTAACCCTTTTTGTTGTTAACTTTAAGTGATTTGGTCCCTGTGTTTTTAGTTGCTCTTTTCTGAGAGACCCTGAGACTTCTCCTCTATTCGGATATGTTGGATCCTGCTAATTCTTTTTCTTGTCTAACTATCTTGGTTAGAACTTCTAATACAACGTGTAGTAGAAGGGGAAACAGAACACAACCTTGTCTTGTTCCTAATCTTAGTGGGAATACTTTTTGTCTTATACTATTAAGTATGATGTCAGCTGTGTGTTTTCAGAGATTATTTTGTCATGGTGAGGAAGTTCCCTTCTACTGTTATTTGTGCAGTTTTTACAATAAAAAGGACTCAGATTTTGTTAAATGCTATTTCTGTGTCTACTAAGATGTCCTGTGTCTTTTGTTCTTAATTCTATTCATATGATTAACTATGTTGATTTATTTTTATGTGGTGAGCCAACCTTGTATTCTTGAAATATGTTCCCTTTGGTACTGGTTTGTAATTCTTTTCATATGTTACTAGATTTGGTGTTCTAGTATTTTGCTGAGGGCTTTTGCATCAATTTCACAGGGGATAATGGTCTATGGTTTTCTTATTCTGTCTTTGTCTAGTTTTGTCATCAGAGTAATACTGGCCTCACAGAATGAGTTGGGAAGTATGTCCTCATTTTCTTTTTTTTAGAAAAAGTTGTAGAAAATTGCTATTAATTCTTCCTTAAATCTTTGATAGAATTCACCAGTGAAGCTATCTGGGTCTGGAGATTTTTGTGTGTGCATGTGGAGGGAAGGAATTTTAAAATTATAATTCAAAAGCTTTACTTGTTATAGGTTCTGATTTTCTATTTTTTTCTTGAGTCAGTTTTAGTAGTTTATGTCTCTTAGAAACCGTCCCTTTCATCTAAGTCACCTAAATCATATGCTTGCTCCTGGTATTCCTTTAAAACCTTTCTTTAATTCTGAACAGTTAGTAGTGATGTTTCCTCTCACTGCTGATATTAATAATCTGAATTTTTTTTTTCTTGTTTGGACTAAAAAAGGTTTTCTTTCCATTTCATTGATTTTTCTATTTTGTTTATTTGTGCTTTAATATTATTTTCTTCCTTTGGCTTGTTTAGATGTTCTTTTTCCAGGTTCTTATCAATCTGAAATCCTTCTTTCAAAAAGAATATACATTTATGGGTACAAATTTTTCTACAAACATTGTAATTTTTTAGGTGGAGCCTATAAATTTTGGTATATAGTATTTCAGGTTAATTTATCTGAAGGTGTTTCCTAATTTACCATGAGGGTTATTTTGCTTTGACCCATTAACTGTTTAGGAGTGTGTTATTTAATTTCCTCATATTTGTACATTTTCCAAATTTGCTTCTGTAACTTAGTTCTAATTATATTCTATGGCGGTCAGAGAATATACTTGATATCTCTGTGATCCTTTTCAACAGGTGCTTAGGCTTGTTTTATGATCTAACAGAAATCTATTCTGGAGAATGTTCCATATGAGCTTGACATGTACACTGCTCTTTTTGAATTGTGTGCTCCACAGCTGTTAAGTCTAGTTGGTTTGCAGTGCTGATCTGGGAATGGAGGCCTCCTTATTCTGGTATATTTCAGAGCATGCTTACATTTTACCATTTAACATCACCCTAGTAGGAAGATGTATGCATCGTAAGATGCCCATTTTGGACTTGCTCTTAACTTTTTTTTTTTGGTACCAGGGATCCAACTCAGGACTTTGCGCTTGCAAGGCAGGAGATGGGCTAAATCCCACTGAGCTAAATCCCCGGCCCCGGACTTGCTCTTAACTGTAAAGAGAGCAAAGTAGAAAACACGTGTAGCTCTCTTTATTCTTCCTGATTAATTTCATGTCAATCTCATGAGCATATCTTAAGTAAATGACTGGAGAGCACTCTGTATATAAAAAATAAACCCTGCATAAGTATACAGTGAAAAAATAATTTTTTCAAAGAGCTAATAGTCTAAGTACTTTCTGAAAGAAACACTGTATCACTTAATACAGCAAAAAGATAAATTTTACAATTAAGACACTTCACTTATAAAATGTACTCTGGGGAAGCAGTGTCTACTACAGTTGATTTTTAAAAGTAGGCCTTACAAGGTAAATCTAGAAATTAAAACAATATCAATGTGTAAAAAGTATCTAAAAAATACTTCTTACTGTTTGCATGAAATTTGTGATTATTTCTGTCAAAATGTCTAGAAGATAAAATCCGCTGATTTCCTTTAACACACTTAGAAAAGAAAATTCGATTTTCAAACTTTAAGGAAAAGATACAAAACAGTATTACTTGTGTACGATTAAAGCCATATCTATGTTTTTCAAAAATCACACAGTATTGGTATCCTAAGCAAAATCAATAGTTATTTGCCTTATTCTACTGTGTATTACAAAAATTTACTATTTTAGTAAAATTCTAAGAATTCTCAAAATATTCGTACATATACCTGACTTAACTACTATTACACCACATGAACTTAGAAATCCAAAGAAATGCTAACTTTTGTCTTGGATTATTATGTGGCCAACAGTTAGTACTTTCATACATAATTTCCAGGAGCTACTATTAAATCACTGCCATATTTACTTGGGCAACAGGAAAATCAAATCACTTCCCAAATTCTTCACAATGTTCTAACTTTCCTGATTCTGGATTTTACATTTCTAAGTAAAATTTTGTATTTCTAAAAAACGAAGTCCAAAAATAATATCTGAAATTATAAATCTAAGACAGTAAGTTTTTTTTTTTGGTACTGGGGATCGAACTCGGGTCCTTGCGTTTATGAGGCAGGCGGCAGAACCACTGAGCTAAATCCCCGGCCTAAGACAATAAGTTTTTAATTTTCTTTTCCTAGTCCTCATCCCTAACTCACTCTTCTTCATCTTGAGCCACTACCCTTATACTATCTGTACATTTGTTAACAGTAAGAACATTTTACTTTTTAGTACTGCGTAGTGAATTATTTTCAAACTTGTAAGAGTCAGTGTTAATGCTAGGAGAAATGTTAATGCCCCCAAATTAAGGGCACTAACAACATGATATAACTGAGAAAAAAATTAAGTATGGCAAAGGTATTTTAGTAGCAATTGTGGCTTATGGAGTGTGTTAGTTACTTTTCTCTCATTGCTGAGACAAAATACCTGACCCCTAAAGTTAAAAGGGGAAGGAGTTTATTTGGCTTACAGTTCACAGAGGTTTCAGTCCATAATCAGCCAGCTTCGAGGCTGGGATGGCAACCAAGCATCACAGAGGAGAAACAACATGGCATCCACGAGGCAAGAGACCTTAACAGCCTCTCCCTGCCCCCTTTATCTCATCCAGACTACTCAGGGCAGGTAGCACTCACGCCGTTAATCCTAGTGCCCTCGAGCCTAGCATTGTATCATGAATCAATTCTAGCTTTGCACACTCTACATCCAGCCTATGACCACATGAGGCTCTGGGGGGACATCTAGACCCAAACCATAACATAGAGTCATGGTAACCACCATGGAGCACAGGCCTGGATCTAGAAATATGCTTTCAAGCTGGCATATCATACCTTCTTTCAGTGCTGAAGACCACACTGCAATATATCTATACAAATAGGGTACACATAGGGATTCAAAGACATATCTGAACTGTCTTCCTCACCAACATAAATGTCATAGCAGGTAAAGTGCTTGACTGCATCTTTTTTCTCTTGAGATCCTGGGGCTGAAGTTCCTTAGGTACATGCAGCTTGGCACTTCTCAAGAAGGAAGGCCTTGGAGCTTTCTGTGTTCTACCCATGTCTGGGACACATTGTATGCAGAAAAATAATGGTCTTCCCACAATTACCACATGGGGGGTGGGAAAGAAGATGCAACTGGGAAGGTAGGCATAAGAAAGGGGAAAGAGAATAACATGATTATGCACTGAAGGAAGCAAGATGCTCTCAAAGAAGAATGTTAAGATTAATGAAGGCAAGAACTGACAGGTACTCAGGAAGAGGTAGAGCACTTTGCTTCAGCAAATCCTGATGCCTGTAGTCCTTCAGTCTATGTCCAGAAGAACTGGGTAATGCCTGAATCTTTTCTACTTCCAGGATAAGCCCCCTACAGCCAGAGACAGACAAAAATACAGAAGGAGGATGAAGTGTTGCCAAATCTGATTAGAGAAAATAAAATCTATTTAGTTTGAAAGATTCTCAACAGAGGGGTTGGCAGCATGGAGGATTGAAGATATCATCTTACCAAAGGAAGAAAAAAAGAATTTATCAGTATATATACACCACTCCCTTTTGAGAACCACTGTTAAAACATTATTGTCTATTATCCAAAAAATACTTACATGTAAAGAAACATATTATCCTTTTAACTATGGTGTTCTTTATAAAAATGGTAAAAATAAAATGCTTTTAAATTTTTTTAGCATTTTTGTATAAACACTCGTTGCTCCTAAGATAGTCTTAATTTGAGTAAAACTGGAGCTATCTATCACTATCTTTTCTTTAAAAGGACTGAAATGACATGGATTCTAAAACAGAAAACATTCTGGAGAATCACTATGAAAGCACCAAAATCTTAAGATAATTTAGTCCAAACACATATAAATTTTCTAATGTAAAAAATATTAAAAATACATGTAATGTTTGAATGATGACTGGTACTTTTAGTCACATTAAATAAACATGAAGTTGTACTGCCTAAGGGTAAGTAGTTCTCTCTGCAGGTTAAAAAGAAAGTAGGACTGAAGATGCAGCTTGGTGGCAGAACATTTGCCTGGGTGACAAGACCCTGAGTACAGTGCCCAGCACGCACACCCCCCAAAGTGGGATTACTGTTACTTAAAGTCTATCCGTTTAGTAAAGGTTTACCAGAAAGTATGTTGAAGTAAAAAAATCCCTTGCCCAAGTAGCATGCGTCCCCCAGAGCAGAGCGGCAGTGCCTGGCGCCTTGTGGGGCACTCACCAAGTCGCTCGCACAGTTGTACACTGGACCGTCCTGAAAGGCTACAGAGGTGTCTTCTACAACAAGCAATGTGTAAGAGAGCACGTGAAGGACTACAAGACTCAGTAACAAAATTTAAGTCACCACAAACGGGCTTTTCTACAATACAACACCTTCTCTATGCCTGCCTTGTGCTTTAATCCTGACCTCGGGGAAACGGACATTTCACCGTGCTCCATTTAGAGCAGCCCAAATCTCTCTCTATCCTGTAAATCCTCCTCCCCTCGAATCTTACAAATGCCTGGGAAGGGGGTTCGTGGCTCACTAACAAGCCGCTGCCCTGATTATTTCTGGAAACGTAAGAGCCCACCTCCTACCTGACCAGCACCAACCCTTCCTCCTTGAACTCCAGAAGTCTCCTGTATCGTGCTCTTCTTTACTCCTCTCCAGACCGTGCCACTTTCATTTCCAGAGAAAATGACGCAATCACATGCAGCCACTCACCTTCATGATATCACACACAAGCTACCTAAGGGGCTCCAACCCCCTGCATGCCACCTGACACAGCAGTGTGCAGGCCCCTCCTCCTTCCCAGGGCCACGCCCTCGTCCCACGCCTTGGATATATTCTCTCCTGTTTCCCTAAGGACAATAAAACACTATTCTTTCTCTTGTTCTTATATTCAATGTCTTTTTTTTTTTGGTACCGGGGATTGAACTCGGGTCCTTGCACTTGCTCAGCAGGCAGCGAAACCAGAGCCAAATCCCCGGCCCCAATCTCTTCTTCTTAAGCATTTCTCTTTACACTGGCTTTGACACAAACCCATGACTCTTCCATGAAAACAGCATCAACACCAACAGCAACATAACCTCCTCCAGCTGTGGCCCACAGGCCTAGCGAGATATTCCCAATAGCCTAATAGGTCTCACTCCCCTTCCTGACCTCTTGGTAACTCTCCCTGTGTTCCTGAGGCCCCCGACCCTCCAAGATTGTTTCGGCCAGAATCCCACACAGGTGCTTTCCAGCCCTCATCTTACCTGACATTAGGCAGCAAGACAACTGCTGCTACAATCTCCTTCTCACCAGCTTCCATTCTCTTCGCTCCTGATTTTCTTTTGCCTTCCTGGCCATCCTTGGCCTGTGAATGCTGGTACACAGGAAGCCAAGCATCAGGTTTCACCTACATTCTCTCCCTACGATAGCTCCTCCAGATCTACAGCTTTATCACACTGACACAGATTAAAAACAAGCTTTTGGGTACATTCAAATTCTAGTCCACACATCCTCTCTTAGCTCCAGGCCTACTTGCCTGTGGCCCTTCCCACTCTGTCAGCCACTAGTAGCACACAGAGTGACAGGGAGCATGGGCCCTGGAGGCAGATTCCTTGGCTTCAAGTTATAATTCCTCCTCTTCCTATCTGACTTGGAGTATTTCTGTGTTCCTCCCTTAAAAAGGTGTGTAAGAACACTGACTTTACCCCAATTCCTCATGCTTGCCTTCTCCTTCCTACCCCAGGATCTCTGCACATGTCTACTGATTTAAAATGTTCTTTCCTCCTCTTCTTGTAGTTAACTCCTATTCATCCTTCAGATTTCCACTTGAAGGTACCTTCCTTAGGGTTTGCTTCTCTGGGCTCCCAGATGATGCCAATACGTTTGTTACTGATGTTCAGTAATCCCTGGCTTTCCTTCAGGGAGGAGAAAACGCAAGGTGCATTTTCAAGGGAAGAGAAGGAGAATTACTTGGGTAACAGCAAGCTCTATGAAGAAAGTTAGTTGAATAATTATAGGGCACAAAAAGGAAAAAAAAAAAATCTAAATAGCAAAATCTGCTGGGAGCTCTACAAAGAACTATCTTGCATCTCCGGCCTTGCAGTTTTTATTAGAATGAATTAGGAAACAGAATCATGTTTGTCTCCCTATTGAAAATATATTTTCAATATATAGGTAATGATTCATCCGATATTAGGGTACCAAGATATAGACACAACCAATCGAAATGAATAAAGGAAAACTATATCTATAATTTTAATCAATAGGTTAATTCAACAATGTCTTTAACACCTTTTAACCTGACATTTGCTGGCATCTAATATTTGTGTACATAAACTAAAAATGAAAATAGATTTAGATGGAATACCACTCAATAATGAGAGGGAATGAAATACTGATACATACAGCTATCAAGGGAATTACCCTGAATGAAAAAGTCAATCCTCAAAGGATATATCCACTAAGGTTCCATTTATCAATTATTGGAATAAAAAGTATGAAAATAGAAGATTACTACTTGCCAGTGGTTAGGTATGAGGGTAGGCAGGTAAGAGTATAGGTGAATGTGGTAACAAAAGGAATCACTGAGATGGAAATGTTCATTTTGACTGGAAGAGGTATAAGAAGCTACTCGTTACAAGGATGTAGTGTCCTTCTTTATCTCAATCAGTGTTGGTTGGAAATCCATTTGATCTGCAAAGAGGATAGCAACTCCTGCTTTTTTTTGGGTTTCCATTGCATGGAGTATTGTTTTCAACCCTTTAACTTTCTTTTTTTTTCCCCATTAAGTTTATTGGTACATTTTAGGTATAAAATAGTTACATTCATCATTGGGATCTTGTACCATTACATGATGTATCTTGGTTCTTATTTTTTTCCCCTTCCCCTGCCCTCCCTTCACTCCTTCCACCCTTCCCTATTTGCAAAGACTTTGTTTCCATTTTTTTCCTTTTCTCATATTTTTTCTTTTCCCTTTTTTCCTTTCCCCTACCCCTCCCACTTCCCCTGCTCCTATAGACCTTTTCTTCCTGTTACACAATATCAGTTATACATTTTTAAAATTACAATATCAAGATCTAGGAGACATTACCACAGATTTTACAGAATTTAAAAGGACATAGAAAGCATATTTCAAAAATCTTTTTTGAAATAAAGTTGACTTCTAAGAAGTACCTTGGAAGACAAATTAATGAAACTGACTCTGGAGGAAATATAAAATTTGAATAGCACCTATTAAAGAAAGTATATTCCTAGCTTGAAAACCTACCTATATGACAACGGCAGGCTCATAAACATTTTAACTGATAAATTATATCAAACAATTAAAGCAGAAAAAAGAAGGAACACTTCTCCCCTCATTTTAGGAACTCAACATCGTGCTAATCCTAAAACTGGATAAAGATAATAGAAGAAAAAAGTATGAACATAGATAGAAATTTGTTTAACAAAACAAACTATTAGAAGTCAGAGGGCTGGGGATTTAGCTCAGTGCTTTCGCCGCCTGCTGCGCAAGTGCAAGGACCCGAGTTTGATCCCCAGTACCCCCCCCCAAAAAAAAGAAGTCAGATCTGGCAATATGTAGAAAGTGGTTTTGTTATAGGGACGGCAGTGTTGGTTCAGCATTGGAAGATACACCCCCAAAAGTCATCATTTTAACAAAGTAAAGTTAAAAGTCATAGGATTCTGTCACTAGTTGGAGAAAAAGTATTGGACTAAATTCTACAGCTGTTCATGGTAAAAGCTATCAGGAGACTAGAAGTAGAACAGAACCTTCTCAACAGATTAAAGACATGTACTCCATACTTTCAGCAAGAATGCCTTATATGAATGGAGAAGATACAATGCTTTCTCTTTAAGGTGGGGAGGTGGGGAACAAGGGCAGATATGCTTACTCTTTATCTGTCCATTAAACTTTGAAACCTAGGCCCCACCAAAATAGTCTGGCAATAAAATGACACAATTAGGATAGGATTGGCAAGGTAGAAGCAAAATCTTTATATGTAGATGAAATGATCATCTACAGAGAAACTACTAAGAAATCTCTAGGAACCCCTAGAACTTATATTTGAATTTAGCAGGATTAGAAAACACAAGGTATATATAAAAATTCAGGTCTGTGTATACTTGCTATAAATGAAGAACTGGATATTGAAATTTAAAAGTTATGTAGGAATACAAAGGACCTAGAAAAGTTAAAAGAAAAACCAAAAACAAAAACAGTGTTGGAGGACGTTTAGTACCTAATTTTAAGACTTCTTCTAAAGCTACAGTAATCAAGGCAGTGTTGGTGTAAGGAAAGACATAGAGATCATTGGAATAAAACAGGGAATCTAGAAAAAGAACCACACATATATGGTTCACTAAGTTTTGAAAGATTATTTAACATTAGCATTTTATAGAATATAAACTCAATTCAAGAGCTGAGGAAAAGACAGTGTTTTCAGCAAACGGCACTAGAATACCTGGTATCCGTATATAAAAAATTAACCTCAACCCTTTATTTCCATACATGAAAATAATTTGAAGGGATCTATGAACCTAAATATAAAAGCCTAAAAGTATAAAACTTTAAGAAGAAATTATAAGGGAAAATGTTTATGAATTCAGGGTAGGCAAGAGCTACCTAGAATACAAAAGACACAATGTATAAAAGAAAAAATTTGATAAATGAGAGTCCACCAAACTTTAGAACTTTAAATGACATCATTAAAATGAAAAGTAGTCCTTGAACAGAGCATATTTACAATGCATATAACCTATGACCAGAATATATAAAGAATTCTTAGAGCTCATTAATAGATAACCCAATTAAAAAGTAGACATAAGATGATAAATAGCCAGCACAGCACAAGGAAAGGTGTGCAACTCTAGAATCAGAAAAATACTAATCAGTACAATAACAAGATTGAATTATACACTCAATAGAGAGATGAAGTTAAAAGTTTTAAAAGCCTTGTCATGACATTTTCTTTTTGTTGGATTCTCCCCCTTTGCGTTTAATTTGTCACGCCCAATGGATTCATTCTGCTGGGTTTCCTGGGGTTGTGATCCTCATTGTCTTTTCCTAGGGTATTGTCTAAAATTTTTTGGAGTGCCAGTTTGGTATTCATGAAGTTCCTGAGGTGCTCTTTGTCATGAAAGTATCTTATTTCTCCATCAATTTTGAAAGATAGTTTTGCAGGGTACATCAATCTGGTTGGAGGCTGTTTTCCTCTAGAGCTTGCAATGCATCACTCCAAGCTCTTCTTGCCTTGAGGATTTGTGTTGAGAAGTCTGCTGTGATTCTGATGGGCTTTCCTTTGTATGTGATTTGTTTCTTTTCTTTTCTTTTTTTTTGGTACCGGGGATCAAACTCGGGTCCCTGCGTTTGTGAAGCAGGCAGCGAAACCACTGAGCTAAATCCCCAGTTGTTTCTTTTCTTTAACTGCTTGTAGAACTTTGTTCTTCTGTTGGGTTTCTGGAATCTTAACAATTATATGCCTATGTGTAGATTTTTTTTTTGATCAAGCCTAGTTGGAGTCCTACATGCCTCACTTACCTGTATATCAAGTTCTTTTCCCCTGCTTGGGAAGTTTTCTGCCATTACTTCTGTGAAGTTTTTTTATGTCATCTGCACTCTCTCCTGTTTCTTCCTTGACTTCAATCTGTCTTATGTTATTCTTCGTTGCATCGTCTAGCAGCTGCTGGATTGATTTCTTGTGGTCCCTTACAACTTTGAAGCAATTTTTCTTTTCATGGTCACTAACTGCAATCTTATTATCTATATCTCAAATTTTGTCCTCACATTGGTTCATTCTGCTGTGTAGACTTTCAATGCAGTTTTTGATCTCCTGGAAATCTGTTTTTATCTGTTTTATGGATTCCATTTGTTTCCTATGTTGGGATTCCATCATGTTCCTCAGCTGCTCTATTTTTTCATCTGTGTCTGCTCTAGATTTATTAATCATGTCTTGCACAATGGGCACAATCTCTGCTGTTATCTGAGAAATTATTTCTGCTTTCATTTTTTCCAGATCCTTTTCTGCTGCCAGTTCAGGAAGTCCAGGTGGTTGAGTATCAGTGTTCTGTCTCCTTTACCTTTGGGGTTGCCGTAGGTGATCTGGAAGTCTGGTTTTGAGACTTGTTTACGTGTCTTCTCATTTGGATGGGGGTGTGTTGTTGGCATCTGCGTGGCTCACCTCCTCTGTGCTGGGAGCAGTGGAATGGCGGCCTGGAAATCCCTACCTCTGGGCTGGGAGCGGTGAAATGGTGGCCCAGAAGCCCCTTCTAGGTAACAGAGACACGGCAGGGGGTATCACAATCCTCAACTTGAAACTATACCACAAAGCTACAATGATAAAAACAGCATGGTACTGGCAAAGAAACAGACCTGAGGAACAGTGGAACAGATTAGAACATGTAGAAACAACTCCAGTCACACTCAGCCACCTCATCTTTGATAAAGAAGCCAAACACTCTCACTGGAGGAAAGATAGCCTCTTTAATAAATGGTGCTGGAAAAATTGGGCTTCAACTCGCCAAAGATTAAAACTAGACCTATATCTCTCACCATGCACTAATCTAAAATCGAAATGGATTAAGGATCTAAATATTAAAACAGAAACGCTGAATCGCCTGGAACAGAGGTTAGGTAGAACTCTTGAAGACACTGGTATAGGAAAAGATTTTATGAACAAAACCTCAGTTGCCCGTGAACTAGCACAAACAATCAACAAGTGGGATCCCTTCTTATTAAAAAGCTTCTGCACAGTAAAAGAAACCACCAACAGTGTGAAGAGACAACCCACAACGTGGGAAAAAAATCTTCACCTGCTGTTCCTCAGACAAAGGTCTACTATCTAGAAACTATAAAGAACTTAAAAAATCAGACCTCCCAAATTTAAAGACCCAATACAAAAATAGGCATCTGAAATGAACAGACATTTCTCAGAGAAGCAGAAATAATAGCAAATAAACATATGAAAAAGTGTTCAATGTCACTGGTCATTTGAGAGATGCAAATGAAAACAGCACTGAGAGTCTACCTCACTCCAGAAAGAATGGCTGCTATCATGAAATCAACCAATAACCAATGCTGGCGGGGCTGTGGGGAAAGAGGAACCCTGCTCCACTGCTGGTGGGAGTGTAGACTGGTGCAACCACTGTGGAAATCAGTATAGAGATACCTAAAAGAACTAGGACTGGAAGTCCCATTTGACTCAGCTATTCCCCTGCTTGGCATCTTCCCCACAGAATTAAAAGAATCATACCACAGCGATACATGTGCACTCATGTTCATAGCAGCACAATTTGTAATAGCTAAAACTTGGAAGCAGTGCAAATGCCCATCAACTGGAGACTGGATAAAGAAAATGTGTTTTTTTATATTAAATGGAGTACTACTCAGCCATAAAAAATGAGAAATTAAGAGACATTTATAGCTAAATGGATGCACATTGAGACTACACTCTTAAGTGAAATAAATAGGACACACATGTGTAAATACCAAATAGTTTCGCTAGTGTGAGAAACTGAAAGTGTAAATAAGGACTAAATGATATAATAGATAATGTGAAATAGGAAGAAAAGGGGCAAAGGGGAAGGGGAAGTGGGAGGGGTAGGGGAAAGGAAAGAAGGGAATGGAATTAATATGAGAAAATGAAAAAATGGAAATAAAGTCTTTGTAAATAGGGAGGGATGGAGGGGTTGAAGGGAGGGCAGGAGAAGGGGGAAAAATAAGAACCAAGAGAGATTATGTAAAGGTGCAAATGATGAATGTCCAATGATGAATGTCATTATATTGTATACCTAAATTGTACCAATAAAATAAAATTAAAAAGAAAATAAGCTACTCGTGGGATAAAAATGCATAAACACACATATACACATACATACACATACAAATGAGCTCAAGAAAAGGTAGACATATGTGAATAAGATCTGGATTACCTGAATGTTACTATTCTGAGTATTACTACCAAGGGTGAAATGGTACAGGTGACATGGGATGTGAACTTACAATTATCTCCAACTTAAAACATGTAATTAAAAGAATAGCTTTATGGCTGACAATGTAGCTTGGTAGTAGAATGCTTGCCTAGCATTTGTAAGGCTCTGGGTTGAATCTCTAGCACAATAAATAAGTAAATAGATAAATAAAGAACAACAACAAAACATCTGTAAAGTGCTTTTAATACTTTCTCAAAGGTAATTACTCGGCTACCTATCTCTTAACTATTCCAATTTTTTAAAAGAATCTTCCTCCAGTTTTGGCACATTCCATCTCTGCTGGGGTCAGTTCATAAAAAGAGGGAGATTTAAGGTGAAAAAGGAGAAAGGTCTGGAAGTTGTAATGAACACAATAAAGAACTGCTAATACTTTAAAAAGTAGATCTTGAAATGTACTATAAAGTTTGAGGTCATAATGATATAAATAAATATTCATGACCTAAACAAATTGCCTCCTTTGGTACTTTGAAGTATTTAAAAAAATCACATAGAATTAAATTACAAAGCTCACACACTTGTTTATGCAGCTGGTCTTTTTTAAAATTGAGGAACTTTAAACCTACAATTCTAATAGGCTTACTGGTGACACCCAATTATTTGAAAAATAAATGAAATATCATAAATCATTTGACAGTTCTTAAGCATAGATTTTTATCATCACTCAGAGTCTTTAAAAATAAAAAGCAACATGAAGGGATGAGATCTTGTTTTGTACCCTATAAAGTTTAGATAGAAAATAAATCATAGTATTAAACATCATTTAGAACCCTAACTTCAATACTTAGGGTTAAATTGGCATAATATTTGTGGCCATTCCTATGAGAATTCATATAAGCATACAGAACTCTGGCACTTCCTGTGATAAATGAAGCAATAAGGTTTTGGAATTGCAACTGTGTGCATTTAAGTACTTCACATAAGCAACCAGATCGTCGTCTTGCTAGATATCCAGTATGAAAAATTTATTACTTGGCATCCAAAAGAATGTTGGAGGGCTTACAAAAAGTAACAGATTGGAGTAAGCCTTTTAAATTTTAAGATACAAATTTAGGACAAAATTATTGCTATAGATTTCAACCTTTTTTTTCTGGCAAGTTGATTTAATGAAAATGATTTACAGATCTTGCAGAAAATATTGAAATAAAAAAATCTATAAATACTTTAAAAACATTTAAAATTCAACAGAAGAACAGTTTTTGAGATCTAGGCATTAGCCAAAGCATCCTGCAAATTTTTATCATAGTTCATCAAAAGTAGATTTTGGGATATATTCTCCATGATCTTGCTGTAAGGTAAATTCAATGACTAGTCATTAATAAGTTCAGTTTATAAAATTGTATCTTGAAAAGTCAGCTGGTCCAGCATTCTGGAAGGAAGGTCAAAACTGAGCCCTCCTGGTTGGCTGGCCCATCATATTTAAAATGAATTCTATTGAAGGAGGTTCATTCAAAGGGAGAAAATATTTCTTCAGCCTTTCCTGATTACTTATCACTAACAGAATCCAAAATATCTACTTTTTCTCTCCCTTCTCAGAGCAGTAATGGCTTAAATTCTGAAAAAGTCTCAGAAGATTTATACTGTACTTATATAAATTACAATCATTTTAAATCTCAGTTTTGGGGGTTTTTGATACTGGGGATCAAACTCAGGACCTTGTGCTTTCGAGGCAGGCACGATGCCACTGAGCTAAATCCCAGGCCCTCTCAGTAGTTTTTATAATCCATTTTTAAGATAAAGCTACCAAAATTGCTCCTTTCAAATAAGGGATTAACCAAGGTCACATTCATACAGGGTGGATATAGGCCTCTGATATATACTTCAATGGATGATTGGGTTAATGATATCATACAGCTTCCTTCTTGTTTTTGTTTTTTTTTGGTACCGGTGATCAAACTCGGGTCCTTGTGCTTGAGAGGCAGGCGGCAGAACCACTGAGCTAAATCCCTGGCCCAGGCAGACTCCTTCTTAAAGTTTGAATGTATTATTGCTAATAAAGGATCCTTAAAGATTAATTTAAAATGTTCATTTTTCAAGAAATTATTAAATACTGGCAAATTTCCAATAAATGTATTGGTTATAATGAAAAATAACATTTCCACAAAATGGAGTACTACTCTGTCATAAAGAAAGATAAACTTGTGTCATCTGTAGGAAAATGGATGCACCGTGAGACCATGTTAGCTGAAACCAATCAGACACACAAGCTTAAATTGCACATGGTTTCCTTTAAATGAGAAACCCAAATTATAAATGAAGAGCAAAGTAAAATATAATAGGAAGTAGGGAGCCAGACTTTTCTCACATGGTAAGGGGATCAAGAGAGGGAGGGGAGAGGGGATGAAATCAGGAATTAAGACGCTGTGTACCTCTACCAACTCCACACAAAGAATGTGAACATTATGTAAGGAAAACATGTACTAATAAACATTTATTAAAAATGAAATAAGACCTTTTTGAGTGAACAGAAAAGACTGACATAAAAGAAAAATCATAAATGAACACCTGTCCTCCCACTAGCCAGTTCAGGGACTAGACCATTATTCATAACTCTGAAGTCCCTTTTACAGCCTTTCCCATTGCAGTTCCAACCTTTCCATACGTTCTCCCTAATAACCTTGGACTTTTTGTTTTCAGTGTTACCATACATATACCAATCAATATGTTATTTAATTTTGGCAAGACTTTGGATGGAATTATATTGGCTGGAATCATATTGGAAGCATGCTTACGTCACTTGGTCATATTGGTGTTAGGTTCATCCATGATATATTTGAACATAGTACAATTTATGTCTTCTCGTCTTTTCTTGTTACCAGATATCTGAGCTATTTCCTGTTTTATGTCTCTCCCCCTCTCCCCCCCCTCCCTCATTCTTTCCTGTGGAATGAACCCAGAAACTTACATATGCTAGTCAGTACTCTACCACTGAGTTACAACCTCCAGCCCTTTTTATTTTATTCTGAGACAGGGGCTTGCTCAATTGCCCAGGCTGGAATTGAATTTGAGATCCTCCTGCCTTAGTTTTCCAAGTAGCTGTGATTATATGCATGAGCCACCACACCTAACTGAAAATTCTTATGTATGTTTCTCCATATCCATTGGCATGCTTCCTGCTTCAGAGAATTGCTGGGGTGGTACATGCACAACTTATTACATGATGACAAGCTGTTTTAGAGAGCTGGCCCAACCCACACAAACCCTAACTGAGAAAGAGTTGAGGATATTCCATGTTCTGGCCAATATTTTTGCCAGGAATTTAAGAAAGATCCCCCCACCCCAATACTGGGACTTGAGCCCAGGGCCCTCACACTAAGCTATTTCCCCAGTGCTCTTATTTACCTTTTGAGATACTGTCTCATTAACTAGCTAAATTGCCCATCCTGAGCTCTAACTTTCAATTCTCCTGCCTCAGTCTCCCAGAGTGCAAAAATTACAGCCTTGCACCACCACGTCTGACTGTTTTAAGGTAAAATTTACACAAAATGAAATCCACAATTTTTTTTTGAAATTAATTTTATTGGTGCATTTTAGGTATACAATACAATGACATTCAACACTGGGAATTTGGACCTTTACATAATCTATCTTATATTTTCTTTTTTTTTCTTATTTTTTTCTCCATTCCCTGCCCTCCTTTCAACCCCTCCACCCCTATTTACAAAGACTTTGTTTCCATTTTTTCATTTTCTCATATTAATTCCATTCCCTTCTTTCCTTTCCCCTACCCCTCCCACTTCCCCTTCCTATTTCACACCAGAGAAACTATTTGGTATTTACACGTGTGGCCTATTTATTTCACTCAAGACTATCGCCGCAATGTGCATCCATTTAGCTATAAATATCTCTAATTTCTCATTCTTTATGGCTGATTAGTACTCCATTTTATAAAAAAAAAATCGCACATTTTCTTTATCCAGTTTTCAGTTGATGGGCATTTGGGCTCTTTCCAAGTTTTTGCTATTACGAACTGTGCCGCTATGAACACTGGTGCACATATAACACTGTGGTATGATTCTTTTAATTCTTTTGGGAAGATCCCCAGTAGAGGAATAGCTGGATCAAATGGGACCTCCAATTCTAGTTCATTGATGTATCTCCATACCGATTTCCACAGTGAAAATTTGCACCAGTCTACGCTCCCACCAGCAGTGGAGCAGGGTTCCTCTTTCCCCACAACACCACCAGCATTTGTTATTGGTTGACTTCATGATAGCAGCCATTCTTTCCAGGGTGAGGTGGAATCTCAGTGTTGTTTTCATCTGCATCTCTTGAATGACTAGTGATGCTGAGCATTTTTTCATGTTTACTTGCTATTTTTACTTCTTTGTCTAAGAAATATCTATTCTCATTACAAATGCCCATTTTTAGATTGGGTCTTTAAATTTGGGAGGTCTGACTTAATTTTAAGTTCTTTATATATTCTAGATAGTAGACCTTTGTCTAAGGAACAGTTGGTACAAATTATTTCCCACATTGTAGGTTGTCTCTTCACACTGTTGGTGGTTTCTCTTGCCGTGCAGAAGCTTTTTAGTAAGAAGAGATCCCACTTATTGACTGTTTGTGCTAGTTCACGGGAAAGTGAGGTTTTGTTCATAAAATCTTTTCCTATGCCAATGTCTTCAAAAGTTCTACCTAACCTCTCTTCCAGCTGGTTTAGTGTTCCTATTTTAATATTTAGATCTTTAATCCATTTTGATTTTAGTTTAGTGCATGGTGAGAGATATAGGTCTAGTTTTAATCTTTGGCAAGTTGAAACCCAATTTATCCAGCACCATTTATGAAAGAGGCTATCTTTCCTCCAGTGAGGGTGTTTGGCTCCTTTATCAAAGATGAGGTGGCTGAGTGTGTCTGGAGTTGTTTCTGCATGTTCTAATCTGTTCTCCTGTTCCTCAGGTCTGTTTCTTTGCCAGTACCATGCTGTTTTTAATCACAATAGCTTTGTAGTATAGTTTCAAGTTGAGGATTGTGATACTGCCTTCCTTGTCTTTGTTGCCTAGTACTGCTTTTGCTATTCTAGTTCTCTTCTCGTTCCAAATGAACTTTTGGATAGTTTTCTCAAGGTCTGTAAAGTATGGTGCTGGAATTTCAATTGGGATTGCACTGAATCTACATAGTAGCTTTGGAAGTATGGCCATTTTCACTGTATTGGTTCTTCCTACCCAGGAGCAAGGGATATCTTTCCATTTTCTGATATCCTCTTCTATCTCTTTTTTCAGAGTGCTATAGTTTTCAGAGAAGTCTTTGATTTCTTTCATTCGGATGATTCCTAGGTATTTCATTTTTTTGGATGCTATTGTGAAGGGAGTTGTTTCTCCAGTTCCTCTTTCAGTGAGTTTGTTGTTCATGTACAGGAAGGCTACTGATTTTTGTGTGTTGACCTTGTATCCAGCTACTCTTCTGAATTTTGTTATCAAGTCTATAAGACTTTTGGTGAAGTTTCTATAGGTCTTCTCTATAGAGTATCATGTCATCTGCAAATAATGACAGTTTAACTTCTTCATTTCTTATCTTCCTTTTCTTTCTTTTGTCTAATTGCTGTAGCTAATATTTCCAAAACTATACTGAACAGGAGTGGTAATAGTGGATATCCTTCTCTTGTTCCTGATTTTAGTGTGAAGGATTTCAGTTTTTTACCATTTAGTATGATATTGGCTCTTGGTTTTTCATAGATGGCTTTTAGCAGGTTGAGGTACAGACAATCTATTCCAATTTTTTATAGGATTTTTATCATGAATGCATGTTGGATTTTGTCAAATGCTTTTTCTGCATCTATTGAGATGATCATATGGTTTTGTCCTTGGTTCTATTAATACAGTATATTTATTGATTTGCCTATATTGAATAATCCCTGCATCCCTGGGATGAATCCCACTTGGTCAGGGTGTATGATCTTCTTGATGATTTTCTGCATCCTATTTGTCAGTATCTTATTAAGGATTTTTGCATCTATGTTCATTAGGGAGATTGGCCTATAGTTCTCCTTTTCAGTTGGATCTTTCTCTGCTTTGGGGATCAAGGTGATGCTTACTTCGAGGAATGAATTTGGGAGTACTGCTTCCCTTTCAATTTCATTGACGAGTTTAAATAGTATTGGCAATAGTTCTTCTTTAAATGTCTTGTAGAATTCCACAGTGAAGCCATCAGGGCCCTGGCTTTTCTTAGTTGCTAAGTTTTTAAGTACGTTTTCAATTTCATTGATTGATATTGCATCATTTAGAATTTTTAGGTCTTCTTCATTCAACTTTGGAAATTCATAGGTATCAAAGAATCTGTCCATTTCTATTGTCGTATAGGTCTTCAAAGTAGATATGGATGATCTTCTGGATTTCTTCTGGGTCCATTGTAATTTCAACCTTTGCATTACTAACTGCATGGACTTGGGTCTTTTCTTTCCTTTTTTTGATAAAGTTAAGGGTTTGTTAGTTTTTGCTTTTTCTTTCGAAGAACAAACTCTTGGCTTCATTGATTTTTTTGTATCATTCTCTTAGTCTCCATTGCATTGATTTCTGCTCTGATGTTTATAATTTTCTCCCTTTTATGAGATTTGGGTTTGTCCTGCTCTTCTTTTTCTAGAAGCTTGAGGTTCAGCATCACGTTGCTTATTTGCGCTCACTCTGTTTTCCTCATAAGGGTATTCACTGCTATGATTTTCCCTCATAAGACTGCTTTCATTGTGTCTCATAGATTCTGATACGTTGTACTGACATTGTCATTTGATTGTAGAAACTGTCTGATTTCTTCTTTAATTTCCTCTGTGACCCATTGGTTATTCAGAAGTGTGTTGTTCAATTTCCATGTGTTTATGAAATTCTTGTGGTTTCTTTTGCTACTGATCTCCAATTTCATCGACTATGGTCTGATAATATACAGGGGATAACTTCAATTCATCTGCACTTACTTAAACATATTCTATGAGCAAGTATGTGGTCTATTCTGGAGAACAACCCATGTGCAGATGAAAAGAATATGTATTCTGATTTTGTGGGGTGGAACACTCTGTTAACATCTGTTAAGTTCATTTGTTCAAGAGTTTGATTGAGTTCCAGTTTTTTGTTGTTTATTTTCTATCTAGTTGGTCAATCTACTTGTGACTAATACACTACTACTGTATTAGTGCTCATTAGATTTTTCATGTCTGTTAGTATTTGTTTTGTATAGTTGGGGGCATTCGTATTTGGTGACTATATATTTATGATTGTCATCTCTTCCTCTTGGATTTTTCCCTTTACAATGATGTGGTGTCCTTCTTTGTCTCTCTTAATGAGTGTTGGTTTGAAGTCCATTTGATCTCCAAAGAGGATAGCCACTCCTGCTTTTTTTCAGGTTCCTGTCGCATGGAGTATTGTTTTCCACCCTTTAACTTTCAGTCTATGAGTTTCTTTTTTAATTAAGTGTGTTTCTTGTATACAGCATATTGTTGGATTGACCCATTCTGCCAGCCTATTTCTTTTGATCGGTGAATTGAGACCATTAAAATTGATGCTTATAACTGATATGTATTGACTTATCCTTGTCTTGACTTTTTCCTTTTGTTGGATTCTCCCCCTTTGCATTTAATTTCCTGTCATGCCTGATGGATTCATTCTGCTGGGTTTCCTGGGGTTGTGATCCTTCGTTGTCTTTTCCTAGGATATTGTTTAAAATTTTTTGGAGTGCTGGTTTGGTACTCATGAAGTTCCTGAGGTGTTCTTTGTCATGAAAGTATCTTATTTCTCCATCAATTTTGAAAGATAGTTTTGCAGGGTACATCAATCTGGGTTGCAGTTTGTTTTCCTTTAGGCCTTGACATATGTCATTCCAGGCTCTTCTTGCCTTGAGGGTTTGTGTTGAGAAGTCTGCTGTGATTCTGAAGGGCTTTCCTTTGTATGTGATTTGTTTCTTTTCTGCAATGGCTTGTAGAATTTTGTTCTTCTGTTGGGTTTCTGGAATCTTAACTATTATATGCCTAGGTGTAGTTTTTTTTCATCATGGCTAGTTGGAGCCCTATGTGCTTCACTTATCTGTATGTCAAGTTCTTTTCCTCTGCTTGAGAAGTTTTCTGCCATTACTTTTGTGAACAGTTTTTTTTTTAATGTCATTTGTACTCCCTCCTGTTTCTTCATTGACTCCTATCAGTCTTATGTTAATTCTTCTTTGCCTAATCTAGCAGCTGTCAGATTGATTTCTCATGGTCCTTTACTATTTTTAGGAAATTTTTCTTTTCCTGGAGAAATGTACAAATCTTATTTGTACCATTCGACAAATCTTTACAACTGGGTTATATCTTGTAACTCAAACAATTTCACAATCTCAAAGAAAGTTCCTTCATAACCCTTCCCAGTCAACCCCTATCCTACCCCTAAAAGTAACCACTGTTCTGATACTCTTCTCTCTTAAATACACTCCGCTTGCTCTAGAACTCCCTAAAAATTGCATCAGTACTCTTTTCTATAAGCCTTTAGCTAGTATAATGAGATTTATCCATGCTTTTGTAAATATCAATATTAGTTCCTTTTTATTGCTTAGGATTGTTCCATTTTATGACTATACCTCAGTCTACCTATTCTCTAATAGATGGATACTTGGGCAGTTTCTGCTTCTAGACAGTATGAATACAGTTACTATATTCACATACCATCAATGTCTCATAAACATCCCTTTATTGGTGAACTTGTATTTTCTTATCACGTAAATATCTATGTAACTTTGTAACAAACTTCCAGAAAAGTTTTCTAAAGTGTGTTGTGCCATTTAACCCTGCCGTACAATGTATAAGAGTTCTAATTATTCAAGATCTTCAATAACAACTTATTTAATTTTAGCACTTCTAATGGGAATCTCATCAGTATAACTCACCATTGGAGCACGTTTACTGACTCTTTGAATGAAGGTCTTCTGTTGTGCACTGTCGATGTCATAAAGTGTAGTTTTGAATCATTTGTCTCCTCCCTTTTTTTGTTGATGATCATCTTTTTGTTATGGAGCTGTATAAATTCTTTATCTATGTAGTCTGTTGATAAATGTTTTGTAAATTTTTTCCCAGCCTATAGCTTGTCTTTTTATTAATGCTGTCTTTTGATGAACATAGATTTAAATTTTTTGATAAAGTCTAAATTATAATTTTTCTCTTCTATATCTTAAGAAGTCTTTGCCTACTCCCAAGTAATAAAGATATTCTCTGATGTTTTCTTCTCAAATCCTATGGTTTTAGCTTTTATATTATGTAATGTGATCCATCTCAAATTGATTTATGTGAATGGTGCAAGGAGGGAATTGAGATCTTCTTTCCTTTGGATCAGTTATTTTAGTACCAGTGAGTGAAAACTTTTTCTTTCTCCACTGAATTGGTTTGGATCTTTGTCAGAAATCAAATGACCATATTAGTGTGGGTCTAGTCTAGTCTCCTGTTTTCTCTGTACTGATCAATTTGTCGATCCTATGACAGCAACAAGCTATCTTGATTACTCTCACTTTATAATTATGGTACAAATCCATGTCTTCCAGCTAGGTTTTGAAGACTGTTTAGGATATTTCAGTCTTTCACATTTCCATATAAGTTTTAGAATTTGCTTGCCACTTTTACAAAAGAGCATTTGGGATGATAGGGATTATGTTGAATTTATAAATTTATTTTGGAAGAAATGCCATCTAATTCATGAACAAAGCAGGTCTCTTTATTTATTTAGGTCTTCTTTAACTTTTCTCAGTATTCTCTTGCTGTCGCAAAGTAGAGTTTCTGCATATCTTTTGATAAATACATCTATATATTTCACTTTCATTAAAAATTTCAAAAGGTATATCATGGGTAATCTCAATTCAAAAACATTCATTTCTTAGGACGCTCTGTCATTTTTCATCTCTTCAGAAATATTAAATACATAAAACGTGAGCAATTTTATTTAATAGGACACAGTACATTCTGTACAGAAAACAAGAATTTTTAAAATGGATGAGGACTCTACAACTTGGTAGTAAACTAAAGGAACAGATAAACTAACAATATACATGGTGGAAATAAGATCAGGAAGTTTTTACAATCTACTCACACTTTAACTGCTTCCTATTGGGAACAAGATAGGGTTGGATATATGATCACTTCAGTCTGCAGGTGCACTGATCTTGTACATGGGATTCATGTTACCTAACTGCTCTAGAGTCAACTCACTTTTAACCTCTAGCCCACCTAGTTCACAGGTTTCAAAGAGACGAGAAAAGCACCAAGTATTTTTTTTTGTATTAAATTCTTTTATTGGTACATTGTAGGTATACAACACAATTACATTTCTCATTGGGAACTGTACCTTTACATAATGCATCTTGGTTCTTATTTTTTCCCCATTCCTAGCCCTCCCTTCATGCCCTCCACCCTTCCCTATTTACAATGACTTTACTTCCAGTTTTTCCATTTCTCATCATTTTTTCCTTTCCCTTCTTTCCTTTCCCCTGCCCCTCCCACTTCCCCTACCCCTCTGGACCTTTTCTTCCTATTTTACATTATCGATTATTCATTCTAATCATTGGTACATTTTAGGTATACCATATAATGACATTCATCATTGGAAATTTGCACCTTTACATAGTCTCTCTTGGTTCTTATTTTTCACCCTTGCCCAGCCCTCCCTTCTACCCCTCCAGTCCTCCCTATTTACAAAGATTTTGTTCCTATTTTTCCATTTTCTCATATTAATCCCATTCCCTTCTATCCTTTCCCCTAGCCCTCCCACTTCCTTCCCCTTTGACCCTTTTCTTCCTATTTCATATTACCTATTTACATTTAGTCCTTATTTACACTTTCAGTTTCTCACACTAGAGAAACTATTCGGTATTTACACATCTGTGTCCTATTTATTTCACTTAAGAGTATTGCCTCAATGTGCATCCACTTAGCTATAAATGTCTCTAATTTCTCATTTTTTATGGCTGAGTAGTACTCCATTTTATTAAAAAACCACATTTTCTTTATCCAGTCTCCAGTTGATGGGCACTTGGGCTGTTTCCAAGTTTTAGCTATTACAAACTGTGCTGCTATGAACATGGGTGCACATATATCACCATGGTATGATTCTTTTAATTCTCTGGGGAAGATCCCCAGCAGTGGAATAGCGGGGTCAAATGGGACTTCCAGTCCTAGTTCTTTGAGGTATCTCCATACTGATTTCCACAGTGCTTCCACCCGCCTACACTCCCACCAGCAGTGGAGCAGGGTTCCTCTTTCCCCACAGCCCCACCAGCATTGGTTATTGGTTGATTTCATGATAGCAGCCATTCTTTCTGGAGTGAAGTAGAATCTCAGCGTTGTTTTCATTTGCATCTCTCGAATGACCAGTGATGTTGAACATTTTTTCATGTATTTATTTGCTATTTCTACTTCTTTGTCTGAGAAATGTCTGTTCATTTCAGATGCCCATTTTCAGATTGGGTCTTTAAATTTGGGAGGTCTGATCTTTTTAAGTTCTTTATAGATTCGAGATAGTAGACCTTTGTCTGAGGAGGAGCAGGTGAAGATTTTTTTCCCACACTGTGGGTTGTCTCTTCACACTGCTGGTGGTTTCTCTTGCTGTGCAGAAGCTTTTTAATAAGAAGAGATCCCATTTGTTGACTGTGCTAGTTCACGGGAAACTGAGGTTTTGTTCATAAAATCTTTTCCTACACCGATGTCTTCAAGAGTTCTACCTAACCTCTGTTCCAACTGGTTCAGAGTTTCTATTTTAATATTTAGATCTTTAATCCATTTTGATTTTAGTTTAGTGCATGGTGAGAGATATAGGTCTAGTTTTAGTCTTTGGCAAGTTGAAGCTCAATTTTTCCAGCACCATTTATTAAAGAGGCTATCATTCCTCCAGTGAGGATGTTTGGCTCCTTTGTCGAAGATGAGATGGCTGAGTGTGTCTGGTATTTTTTCTGCATCTTCTAATCTGTTCCACTGGTCCTCAAGTCTGTTTCTTTGCCAGTACCATGCTGTTTTTATCACAGTAGCTTTGTAGTATAGTTGCAGGTTGGGTATTGTGATAACCCCTGCCATGTCTCTTGTTACCTAGAATAAGCACCAAGTATTAGCTTTTACTTTTGAGCAGGAAACAAGTTCTCTGTTTCCTGATAGGCCTGTATCCAAAGATGTTAAGGTTACCTACTGGGCCTTCTTTCAACTGCAACTTGTTAGTTTCCTATCTTCCTCTCACTGTTATTCCTTCTCTTTATTCTGTTTGTTCCTGGCATTACTGATTTTATTTTCCATAATCTTCACTATCTGATTCTCAGGGCTTCCATATTTATGAGGGTTTCAGAGTAATGGTTCAAATTCCTCATTATTGTCATTATAACCCTAAAAGTCACTCCCCTTTGTCTTTGGTCTTTGCTTGCCAACCTCCTGGTGACCTCACTTCTGGCTTTCCTTTTAAAAAGTCTTCTCTTCTTTTTACACATTATAGTTTAACATTTGTTCTTATGCCATATATTTTATTTTTCCTCATTAGAGTTACATAAGGAAACCAAGAACTGACAAAGCAGACTGTGGGTGGAGTCCATCCTGTGGCCTGCTCTGGTAAAGGAAGTTCACAGGAACAGAGCTATGTCCGATCTGGCTGTGGCTGTCTTTGGACTACAGTAGGAGAGTTGAGTAGCGTGACAACAGATGGCACAACTTACAAGGAATAAGCTATTTATTCTCCATCTCCGTTCAAAAAGGTGGCAGCGACATCACAGGATCGACAAATGCATACAGCACCTAGACCTTGCTTTCAAACAGAACTTTCGGTAGGAACCAGGGTCTACTTTTCTTATGCTGCACCTTAACTTTCTCAATCAAATCTGTTCTTTTCCTGAGGCTTTTCTTTCACTTTATTAAGGTTTATCCCACTACAATCTTCTTCCTTAATACCCTTTATGATGGGTCTGTGCATTAGTACCTATTGCTGCACATTTTTCCCTTCACCACTAAGCATTATTTTATTAATTAACTTAAAATCTTTCTCTTTGTTTCTGTGATGTGAATCATTTAGACAATTCTTTTTTTAAATAATGCATTCTCTTTAAAGTCCAACTAAAGCATACTGCACCACTTCTCCTTAAAGACGTCAGTGTCACAGCCACCTTTATTCTACTCTCCTGATTTTCTGTACCTTGTCAGTATTGGGAGCAGACTAAGCTTGAGATCCCTTTGTTTTACCACTTTTCCTTTACCCCCTCATCTGTCTCTCTTTTCCCTCTTTATTAATCCCACTAGCGAACTTCTATTATTGCTCTTCTGCTTCTTGTCTCCTTCCACCTTATGGAAAAAGAAAGACATTTTCTCCTCAAAATAGGCTCTGAGATCTTCTACTTAGTCACTGGAGAGTAATAAAGCCCTGGGCTCAGGGTGAGTTTTTTGGTTAGTTGTTTCCACATTTTCTAAAGATAGCTCATCCATGGTGTCACTGCAAGACTGAGAAGACAGTAAAACTAACTTGTTCAAATCAAATACTTAACCTCCATCAGATGCACTAACGTACACAGAAGATGAAACATATTTGAGATCTTTCTCTGAACTGTTATTTTGGGCTTAAAGAGACCAGTTTTTTCTGGATGTCTTTTCGTTTTTCTGCACCAATTTTCCTTTCTTTCACAGGGACCCTCCTCTCAATAATTCGCTGCATCATCCCCTTTCCTTCTCAAGGCAACAAAATTAATACAGCTTCACCCCTCTCACTTGGCAGTTCCGTCTGCTCTGTGAATATGATCTGGCATCTCGAGGCAATCAAACTAAGGAACACAATTCATGGCCTGGATTGTTCAGCACCCCCTCGTTCCACTTTTAGTAGCAAAGAGCACTCCAGGTCTCTCTCAGATACACTCTACAGACTTTTTTCTCATCTGTTACCATCAACCATAGGGGTAAAAAACAAATGCCAGGGAAAAGCAGGAAGTACAGGACACATGTTTTACTACAGCTCACAATTTGTAGTTTTGTTGCAAAGTGGCAGGGTTGTTGTATTCCACTTTCCCTACCAACCCAAACATATTCAGGGTTTTTCAAACTCAAACATATAAAGATATTTCATATAAATTTAATTGCTTTTACCTCGAATAACACATAGTTAATGTTTTTTGGAATTTTTTTTTTGTAAAAACATTCATGATACTGAGCAAAGCCCATGCTCAAGATTCTGTAAACTTCATCATGAACTAACCTTTGAAAATTGATGTAAAAACTTATTTCTGCATCTTTGTGCTGAGGAAGTGGAGCTTGCATGCAAACAACTATATTTATGTGTTGGTCTTCTCAAGCTTCTTGTTCAGATTTTTCCCATCAATGATGAGATTGCTGAAAAGTCATAATTCTTTTTTGGCTCCGGGGATCAAACTCTGGATCTTGCGCTTGCGAGGCAGGCGGCACCACCACTGAGCTAAATCCCCAGCCCTGGAAAGTCATAATTCTTTTCTACTGCTTGGGAGAATCCCAAAATCCTGAGAAATAGGTCACTTCTCTCAGAAGTAGTATTATTAGAACCACAGTTCATCTGTGGAGGTCTACTACAAATGATAAAAAAAACTTTCAGCATAGGTTGAGGTGTTTTGGCTGATTCAAAACTTTATCTTGCAAAAGTAGGTTTAAAAAAGTCTGTCTTCTAGTGTTGCCTCAATAAAGGTTCAAAGGAATATATTTTAAAAATTATTTTAAGTTCAACATTATTGTCTACTGACTTTATTTGAAAGACTGGCAAGTCTTTCCAAAGGACTGTTACAGACCTTTCTGTTCTGTAAGAATCAGTTCTTTTCTTAAAAATCTTATAATTATGCTCCATTTCTGACACTGAATGAGATCTGAGGCCAACCTAATTTCTTCCTTTATAAATACCTCCACCTATTTGCCTGCTCCTAGAGGAATTTTATCTCCAAGGTCTAGAAACGCTACAAGGCCAAGGTACATAGTGTGCCCTTTCAATACTTAGATTCAAGTTCTCTTTTATTTAGAAAATTTTATTCCCTAACGGCTGGTTTTATCTCATTACTTTGGGTATTTTTGTTGGGTCAACAGTGACACATACGGTGAGTCTACTTGACTTTCATTCTTCCTCATATTGATAATTCAGGAATTGGGCTGGCAGCAAAGCCATCACCTTTTCCCACTTTACAAAAGAAATTCATACTTCCTTGGATGTAAAAATATCAAAATAATGCTATGAATTGTCCTTTAATCAATGCACTACAAGAAGGTCTTGTTCTCCTGTATCTCATATCACATGTATTTGACCCATAGTATAAATCAGATTGTTTGTTTTTTTCCTTTTCTCATATGTACCAATAAACAATACATAAAAAAAAATCAGAACATGAAGCAGTAGTGAGGACATTTTGCCTAAGGGCCTATCTCTCTTGTAACCTTATTATTAAAGAAGCATCTCTCTGGAAGACTTCAGTGAGCACAGAACAAAAAAAGAAAAAGAAAAAACCCTGAAGGCAGCAGTACCTTACTGTATCCAGGCAACACTTCGTAAGGCTCTGAGCTTTATCTATTTATCTATATTAGAATTAGAATTCAGCCATGTGATGGCTGTCACGATGCATATATTAACATATTTGAGTTTAAAAAATCAAGCTGGACTTTTACTGAAAGGAGGATGCCTGATTTAGGAGATAAATTTAATAATGAACATTAGTTTTGTTGTTTAGATTAAATCGCAACCATCTTCCTTAAACTGAGGGATCTATATTCATCACTGCAAGATTTGGTAAAAATATATTTAAAATGTACATTTTTAAATGCTCTAAAATTTCATACTGGTAAATATATGTTAAAATTAGTATTTCTTCCTTTTTAAATATATTGGGTTAAACAGAGGTCTCTATACAAAAGAGTAATAAATGTAATGGTCATTTGACAATCTCAGTTAAACCTTTCTGCTAAATGTCCTCAAACTAAAAAAGTGATAACAAATCTCTTTGTAAGTCAAATGATTTGGTATCGGGGATGGAACTCAGGACCTTGTGCTTGTGAGGCTGGAGATGAAACCACTGAGCTAAATCCCCAGCCCGATTTCTAGTTTTTTTGCTTTCTACAAATGATGAGGTAACTGAGTCATCAATAGAGTGATTATTAAAATAATTTAATTTATAGATCACTTTCTGGCATATTATTCAAGCACAATGAGAAGGGCTAACAAATAATGCAATCCCTGGCATATTATAAACTCTAATATTTAAGTCTGAAGTTTCACATCACTCTCTCGAATACGTATTAGACTTTCTTCAGTTCCCTCATTTCTAATCTCTATAATCTCACTGTTGTATTATCTGTTTTCTTTTGTACCTCTTCCAATTTTCATTTCTTTGAAAGTTCCTGTTTTTCTTCAACATCATGGAGTTCTACTTCTGAATTTATAATGTTTTAGTTTTATAATTAAACTGGATTATAATTATTAATTTAGAACACTTTAACTGTTTTCCATTTTGTATATAAGAATCCAGTTTTCATGCTCTTCTTATGGACTATTATTCCAGCACCACATACTGAAAACTCTATCCTTCCTTTCCCCCACTGATCTACGAAATCAGCTTTGTCATAAACTAAGTTTTCATATATTGATGAATCTGCTTCTGAATCTTCTATTCTTTCCACTGGCCAATTTGTATGTCCCTATACCATATACTGGCTTCATTACTAGAGTCCCATATTAAATATAACATAAGACAGGAAAACTACCTCCTTGACCTAGGGTAGGAAAATATCTTATTCTTCAGAAGTGTATTTGTAAATTTTGGATAACTTCTCTCCCATAAGTTCATAATTATAATGTCAAGTATCATCAAAATGGTAAGATACTAGTATCTTACTATACTAATAATATTAATGCTAAAATTCCAAGTCTGTTAGGCATGTGGTACTATATACCTTAAGAAAGAATTACAATTTTGCACCATTAAATTTTCTGATCTATTAATGTGATGTTTCTCTGCATTTAATTGGATTATATTTAATGTCTTTCAATAAAAGTTTGTAATTTTCTCAATAAAGATCTAAAACAGGTGTATTCAATCTGTAGCCCACTTTTAGCAATATTTTCCATGACTGCATTGTGTGCTTCTGAGTTACAACAGAGGTGACAATAGGAAGGCACCATGCAGACAGAGCTAACTCCACCATGAACTGTAGTCAGTCAGCTGAAACTTGTGTACCAGACATTACATGCACTTATGCAACTTGGTGAGTAAAATGCAGTGATTACTTGTAAAAGTATTTCAACCTCCTTACCTATCTGTGTGCCTTGAAGACAGGCATTTATTTTTATAAGGCAGATATGTAGGTCTTATTTAATTATTGAACTTCAGCTTGTTGTGTTACTTTGTGAAATAAAGTAAGCTAAAGTAAATTTTGGTAGATATCATATAGGAAGTACAAAAATGCATGAGATAGTTTTTTGCTCATGATATTGCTATAATTACACATTCAACATTGCTAATACTAGCAAGGTTATAATACAAATATATGTATATATTGGTACCGGGGATGGAACTCAGGACCTTGCACTAACGAGGCCGGCACAGTGCCACTGAGCTAAATCCCCAGCCTGATAAAAATATATCTTAAAAGAACTTTTTAATGTATATACATTATATTATTTTACACGCAGCCCAAGACAATTCCTCTTCACTCAGTGAGGCCCAGGCAAGCCAAATCCAGGCTGGATACCAATGATCTAAGACATTGTTATTCAAAAGTTATTTTTGTGTTTCTATATAAACTGTCTTTTAAAATTCACATTTTCTATACAGTAGCTTTCCCCCTTTACCTGTGATTTTGCTTTCCATAGTTCTAGTTACCCAAGGTCTAATGTCCACCATGGTAAAAAAAGAAATTACAAAAATAAACAATTCGTAAGTTTTTAAATTGCACACCCTTCTGAGTAGGATTGTAAACCATGATGTCCTGCTGAAGATGTGAATCATCCCTTTATCTAGTATGCTGAATATGCTACTTTACTGTTCAGTCACTTAGTAGCTGTCTTAGTTATCAGATCAGCTGTCATGGGATATAGTGCTTATCTTCAAAAACTCTTCTCTTACTTAATAATGGTCCCAAAGCCCCAAAATAGTGAGGCTGGGCATGCTCCCTTTAAGTGAAAGGGTAAGAAGTCTCAGAAAAAAAAAATTGTATGCTCAGGTTGGTAAGAGCTATGGTCAGAACAAATCCTCAAAAGTAATTCACGCTATTTTTGCTGTCGCAGGTAAAACTACAAAAGTTACAGCCACAGTGCATCAAGAAAAGGCATTCACTTTGTTGGTAGAAGACATGAACAGAAAACATGTTCCAACTGAGGGTAACAGGCTGGACCAGAAAGCACTGGGCTCGTGTGAAGACCTAAGCAAGGGTCCAACAGAATGAGGAACACCCAGCTAACTGCACACATAAAGCATGGTCAGACTCATGTTAGGAATAGATGTGGGCTGAAAACAGAAAACATACTGGAGAGACTGCTCTGTGGATGAAGAAGCTGCATTTCCAGAAAAGTTGAAAAAAAATTATTAAGGAAATGAGATACCATCCAGAGGAAGTCTTCAATTGTGATGAAGGCTTCCAGGCTCCTCCAGAAGAAGATGCCCACAGCACTTATATTAATGGTAGTGCAAAGGAGGAAATAGGGCATAAAGTATAGAAGGACAGATATAGGGCCTATGGTAAAACCAGGTACAGTGAACAGAGTGGAGCATCCAAATATTCTTGAAAACAAAAACAAAAATTATATTTTAAGACTACATTCACATACTTTTTATTATAGTATATTAATTGTCCTATTTTATTTTTAGCTATTATTATTAATCTCTTACTGTGCCTAACATATAAATCAAACTTTCTCATAGGCATGTGTAGGATAAAACACAGTATATATAGAGTATGGTACTATCTGCAGTTTTGAGATTAACTGGAGGTCTTGGAACATATTCCCCATGAATAAAGGGGGACTATGATAGTAACTTTATTGTGGAGAAATCTGGTAGAAACCATTTTAACCAAATGGTCGAGGTCAACACTACCAATAGTGTCATGTTAACATAATTTACTCATGAGAAGATATTAGAAAAAAAACTTGGGGCCCATTCTACAGATACGACCACCACTCTTCAAAAGTATCAAGGCCCCAAAGGACAACAAAAAAATCATGAAATAGCACACAAATTAGACTGAAGAGATACAGCCATTGAATGCAATGTGGGATCCTAGAGTGGATCCTGAATAGAAATGGGACGCCATTTGAAAAACTGGGAAAATCAGAACAAGGGCTGTAGTTTAGTTAGCATTTTTGAACCAATGTTAATTTCTTAGTTTTGATAAATATATCAATGTTTTGTTGGATATCATCATTACGTTCTGTTTTGTTGTTGCTGGTTTATAGAAATGCAACTGGCTCTACTATATTGACTTTATATCAAAAATCTTGCTAAACCCAAAAATTTACTTATAGAATTCTGGAAGTTTTTTACATAGGTAATCATATCATTTGTCAATAATGTCATTGTTTCTTCCATTTCTACGTTTTTTTGTTTTTTTTTTTTTAGTCTCCCTTACCTTTGACTTACTCTGTTGGCTAGGTTCTATGGGAAAATACTGAAGAAAAATGGTGATAATGGCATCTTTGTCTTTTTAAGAGTTAATTTACATCTGCTGATGCCCAGAACAATAAGCTGGGGCAAGTAAGTTACTTTTGCTTTGAACATTTCTACCACAAAAATAGCACCAGTGTTTTTAAAAGTTTCAAATACTAAAATATTTATCTAGAGAGCATGAAAAGACCATATAACACAAAGGATATGAGAACAAAAAATGCAATATGGTATCTGTTACAAAAGTAAACTAAAAGTGATAACATTAACCTACCCAAATTTTGCTTTCCCCTGCCATGGTGTGGGAGCGGAATGTCTCCGATGTACTACTTCATTAACAGTAATACACTTTAATTGGATTTGAGCTATTATATATTTGGGTCCATTTATTACAACAGTTAGCTTTCCCTAACCAATAAAAAAATCAGTATTTTTAAGGGAGGTGCAGAATAAATAAATATTTGAAATATATATTAATTTCTTAGCAGCCAGGCAGCTGGAGATGAAGAAACTGAGCAAAAGACAGCAAGGTAGTTATACCATAACTATCATGAGACACATAATAAAGATACTGCTTGCCATAGTAATCTTTGGAGACAAAAGTAAAAACGTATTTGCCTCCAGAAGTACACAGTGATGAATAAGCTGAAAAAGGCCACGATTTGGTAATGGAAATGTTCTATATTTTATTTTGAGTAATGGTTACATGGATGGCTACAACTGCCAAAACTCAATGAACTGAATGCTTAAAAGCTATGTCTTTATTGTTTGTGAGTTACAGCCAGCCCACCATACTGTGGGCTTTGCATCTTTGGAATCTAATAATCTTGATCAAAATTATTTGAAAACAAACTATGTTGTACTGAACATGTACAACTTTTTTCTTCTCATTAAATGTATACATAAAATAGTATAAAAACTATTTACATGGTAGTTACATTGTATTAGGTACTATAAGTAATCTAGAGATGATTTAAAGCAATGGTAGCAAACCTATGGCATGTGTGCTGCAGCTGGCGGTTTGTTATCTTTGAAAGCTCTAAAAGGTTTGCCATCACTGGTTTATGCAGGAGGATATGTGTAGATTATATGTGAATAGTATGCCATTATTTATAAGGGACTTGAGTATCCGTCGATTTGTTATCTTTGGGGGCCTTGGAGTCAATTCCCTATGGAAACCTAAGAATGATAATACATCTTGCTTTTTAAAATTAAAAGTAACGAGAAGGCCTGTACAGTATTTATGAGGAAAAGACTGGGAAACAGAATAGTAGAACAAAGTTCTATTTTCTGCTTTTGTCAAAGATTTATGAGAGAGAAATGTGAACAGACGAGCACTGAATGAGAGCAGAAATAAAAGGAAACACAGAACCCTGAAATCTAGGGGACTCCCGGGGTTAGTGTTATGGCTTGGAGCTAAATGTCACCCAAAGGCCAGCTGATGGGCTTCTAAAAGTGCTCAAATCACAAGGGCAGTAATGTAATCGAGACTGAACGAGCTTTTGGGAAGTGGGGCCTTGTTGAAGGTAGTCGGTCCTGAAGGCTTGGCTTTAGGGACTCTCTCTTGTCCCAGTCTCTTCCTATCTAGCTCTCCCCCTCACTTTCTGTTCCAGGTTGCCATGAGGTGAGCAGCTCTCCTCTGCGAAGCCCTTCTGCCATGATGGCTCTGCCCAGCCTCAGGGCTAAGGCAATGGAACTGAAGCCTCTGAAAACATGATCCATAGCCATAACCATGTTATTCGCAGGTATTTCATCACAGCAATAGAAAGCTGACTAACACAGTTAGAAAAGATGATTGACTCTGGATTTCACACAGTAAGAGAGAAGACTGAAAAAAAGCTTTGAACAAAAATGGCTATTACATTTTCTCAGGTAAAGCTTTGCTACAGACCAGGTCAAATATGTTAGGGGCAGATAAAATCTGTTCATATAAGAGCCCCAGTAAGTTGAGGGAGAGGTAAATAAGAGAAAGGAGCAGCTGGAGAGACTATACAATTAGTAGGCCAAACCAGAACAGTTTTGAGAGAGGAAGAGGGCATTAATTGTATTAGTTTCCTTTCTGTTGCTGGGACAAAATACCTGATAAACAACATAAAGAAGAAAAGGTCTATTTGGCTCATGGCTTCAAAGGTTTCAATCCATGGTTTGCTGACTCCAAGGTAGAAACAGCATTGCAGGGATAAGCTGCCTACCTCTTAGCAGCCAGGAAGCAGAGAGAAAGGGAAAGAGTCCAAGAAAAGACATACCCCACAAAGGCAAGCCCCCAGTGACCTACTTCCTCCAACCAGACCCCACCTCCTAACATTGCTGCATTTGGCATCAAACCCCTAATACAAGAGCCTTTAGAGAACCTTTCATATTTAAACCATAACACTCAGATATATACTTATAAGGCTGCCTCTGCCAGCCAGGGATTATACTAGCACATGGAATCAACTCCAAGAAAATAGAACAAAAGCCAGTTAAGTTCTGGAAGAAACAGAATTGCCCAAAATCTCACAAGTGTTACTTATAAGCTTCTGACTATTTGACTCTTAAAACAATGCTAAAGCCCTCCAAAATGCATGGGCAGAAAGTAGGAATCAAAGGGAATTGCATCCACCAAGGACCTATTCCCTGTGTCCATACAGTTGTGACCTTGGAGAAAACTGGCCATGGAAGAATCTTCCAGAAGTTAAATCAGGTCCTAGAGAATAACAAACCAAAGAATTCCTCCTACAGGAATGAGAATCTAATCAAGGGAGATCTCCCACTCTAGCCTACCATGCTTCAAAATACTTCCTGCAAGCCATATTTTTTTGTCATTGTTAGTATTCCTAATCCCAGAAGTTCCCTTGGCTTTAGGAGATTAAACACAAACTTGTAATTCACTAACTGGGGCTAGTGCAGTAAATTATGGAACGGTAGTGAAAATAAACCTGAAGTCTTTTACAGAGATTGCTGAAGCGACAGCCACGAGGCCCTGATTCACATCCAACTCTCACTATTAGCTGTGTGACCCTGGATAAATCATGATTTCTCAGGACTTCAGTTTTTCATTTGCAAAATGAGTAAGAGGGATGTCTTCCAGTTCTGTAATTCTAATTTAAAATTCGTGACCTCTCTGAGCCAAAAGAAAACTACCAAAAAAAAAATACTTTATGCAAGGTCACTACCTGGAAAATCCATAATACACTAGTTGGTCTGGATTTTCAGCAAAAGGAACTCAGTACAATTTTAAAAGTTATATTGGCAAGAAAAATTCTGGCACACTTTCATTTTTTATTTTCTATATTATTTTGGTCTCTTTATAGTAGAATTAGCAATAAAATATTATCTTTTTAGTGTGAAAGGCATTTATCTTCCATCTCATTAAGCTTTAGAACTAATCCAAAAAGGAAAAGGTTCACTTCAAAATTCCATAGTTTTATATTTACAGACTGAAAGAGAATGTTTTAAAAACTCAAACTGCAATTTGGAGACAACTTTTAATCAAATATAGCATAACAACATATTTTACTAGTTACATAGTCAAAAACAATATTCACTGAATCCTAAAAATAGTATTTTTAAAGTTAATAAAATTTGAAAAATGCTGAATTTAAACTTTTGATACTTCCTCTAATTTCTAGTAGAAAATTACATCAGAACTGGGTTCTTCACGGGTGAAAGATAAGACACAAGCTAACATTTTATATTGACATTTTGTTATTTATAATTACCCAGGTTATACATGTAGTAAAAATAAGGGCCATTTAGAGAGCCCAGGACTCAGACTTTGTCACTTGAAATCACTGTGTGTTGGGACAGATAAAATAGCAAGCCTTTTGTATGTCCTGCTATTATATTTCGCTGTTTCCATCTGAGTACTGATGTTGAGAAGCCTCTTACTTGTTCTTATTCCAAACACTTTGTGTATGACATTTATTTTTTTCTGGTGCCCTACCTGCAGAGCAGACTTTCATTTCACCCTGCTGTTCACTGTTCCTGTGTCCCTGCCCAAATTCTCTACAGTTTTTACTTTTCCAGAGAATAACCTGCTAAATCCTGAGGTTTGGAGAAGACAGTCTTCTGGCTGGAGTGCGAGGGCCCAGAAGTCCAAGTGCTCCCTCAGCAGACTTCCTGTGTTTTTGGCAGCAGGTGTCACCCCCTCTTCTGGTGTTATCTCCTGAAAGCAGCGTCATTCCTCTCCGTAGGTACTTAGGTGTTCACTTTCCTCTGTTCCACTCTGTAAAAGCATGATATGCCTCTGTCTTGAGATTTTAGGGTTAGGGTTACTGATGTCACCTACTTCTCATCAATACACAGCTAGAATCTTTGTTTCTATTTCCTTTATTCTGTATTAATTTCTTTAATTCAAGAAAGCAGAAAGTTGTTTCATTGCCAGAAGAAAATCAAAAATTACAGTCTGAATTCTTCCGTGTCCTGTGTTTAAAGACCTGAATTCCTAACAGTTTCAGTCTGCTGAGCACACATTCCCATGTCCCTTCTTTTGATTCCTTTGGAGAAAGCCTCTCCCACTCCATGAGACCCCAGCGGGCTTGCAGTCACTGGGGAGGGTCCTTCTACCACAGCACACAGGAAGCATGGGCCAGGATGACTACCAGCACACTCCACCCCCAGGCTGGGCAGGGGACCACACCTGGGGCCAGACAGAGTCAAAGCACACCTCTGCAGCAGACAGGGACATCTGGCCTGACAAGTTCTCTTCTGCTTGCAACCACTAACCCTGAATGATAGATACTCTTTTGGTCATCTTACTGACCAAAGGCCTATCTGCAGAATGACAAAGAAACCAGCAGAGCTGAGAGCGAGTCCAGATGAGATCATATGAGTTCCTGGCTGCAGCCATGCCTGTAGCCAGATGCACCTCTGGGAAACCACAGCAACACAATTAAGTTCCCTTTATTTTCATAAGCTAGTCTGAACTGGCTTTCTTTCACTTTTGAAGGAGTCCTGATGGACACACCAGTGAATCTAAATGTTCCAATTAGCAAAACTAAAATTACAAAACATTCTTTGATAAAACTTAAATAATCAAACTTCTTTTATTCAAATAAAACCACAAATTAGAAATAACATACACATACATGTTCTTTCCACCATCTAAAATTCATATCTATCTATCTATTTATCTATATACACATCACTCTACTTATTTTAGTTCAAGGTTTTTTTCCCCATGCATCACTTCTAACTACTATCCTTAGTTTATCTATGGTTTATTTCATCATGCTATCTTAAATAATAGATTTTCTAGCACTGACATTCTGTGTATAAATTCAAATTATGCATGAATATGACCTAATAATAATGATAATAATAGTCTGATTTATTGGCACTATTCTAAGTGCTTTTTATCTTTTAACTCATTTTGTGCTCAATTAGAATCTATGCAGTAGGGGCCATTATCCCCTTTTGTAGATGAGGACACTGAGGTACTGAGAAATCAACTTGTCCAAAATCACACAGAAAATCTGAATTTTCAGGCACTCACTTTCAAAGATCTCTGCTCTTCGCCATGGAGAGGATATGTACTTCAATATGCCATCTGTTAAAGGTTGGACAATCTTCCCCAAAATAAAATTTTGAAGTCCTAACCCTGGTACTTGTGAATGTGACCACATTTGGAAACTGTCTTTGCAAACGGAATCACAGGATCACTCAGTTAGTGGTACTGGATTACAGCAGCCCTACAAAGTTAACATCCTCTTACCTACACTGAAATATGCCATCTAATCAACTGTTATTTCCAATTTCAACCCTAACATCTAACTTTTGTCTTAATTCTATTAAAAGCAAAACAAGGTGAGGGGTGGTGCTGTGAGACCTGAAAAGCACAGCCCTCCCCTCCATCTAACAGTGGAGGCTTCTAGTCAGTGTTAGCTGATGGTTCCCGTGAAGAAGGGTGGCACTAAAGGTACTGGTTCTTCCAGTTCTCATGAAAACCAGCAATCTGAATTTGTGCATTTAAATTAGTTAACAACAAATTATTTGCCAGTCAAAAAAACTACTTAGTAATTCACTGATGTTTTCAAAACATGGAAGAAAATACACCGTACAGGTCAAATAAAACACACTTATGGACCGAATCTGACCATACATCCAGCTTTTTGCCTTCTCTGCTTCGTCTGATTTCTTAATTTTTCTGTCTACTTCCCCTTGCACTTCCTCGACCTCCCACCTACCAGACCCGGGAAGCAGGCACCACACTGGCCCTGTGAGCCACATGGAAGTCAGCAGCTTAGGAGTCCCTCCTCTTTGGGATGTACTCAGTGTGGCCAACAGAGAAGAGTTGTGTACATGTCAGAAGCCCACGCCAAGGGGTGCACGCCTCTGGATCTCCATCTGAGGTCTGACACCGCTCCTCTGTTCTGTCAGGGGCCTCTCAGGTAGAATCCAGAGCTTTAACTGGGTGAGCCTCTAGGACATAACTTTGGTAGTTCTCAGGCTCACTGCCACTTCATTCGCAGTACTGCCTTCATACTTCAGTAAGTCCTCCAAATTTCTTATATATAATTGAAGGAAGCACAAGCAGATTATAGTAGCTCATAACTGTCTTTCAATACCCACCATCCTGAAACCTATAAAAGTTGCCCAGGCACCCAGAGACATTTTTGAGAAGCAGTTTTATGAAAACAGTTTTAAAAAATGTGACTTTATCCTTCAGATTTATTCCGAAATTTCAAAAACTTTAAACCTTTCTCATTTTCTGAGAATGCTAACACCACCTCAAGACCAATAGGTTATACTGCTATTTCGTACCTTACAATCCTCACTGGCACCAAGCATTCACCAGAATTCAGAACTATTTGGGATGGCATAGGAACAAATGACTGCTTCTGGTAAGTAAAAGGAGGCCCTGGATACACTGCCAAGACTCGCTCTGCTGCACAGATATTAAGTGGACAGTGATGAAGTTTGGCATACCATAGCATTCGGGGCCTGCAAAGTGACCAACATTATTTTTGGAAAGTTTGCAGCAATGCTAAGAAGTAAAATACCACAAAATCTGTCTAAGACATTTCATCTAACATTTGCTTTGTTCTTTTTTTTTTTTTCTTGAATTAAAAATCTCTCAAATTTTCACTGGTTTTTATGCCTATAAAATATGGATTCTCACCAGCTTATCATTCTCACAAATACCCCATGTGTTCAACAAAGTCTAAAAACATATGACAGATAAGAAAACTGAAGCTCAGAAGCACGAAACAACTTGTTCAACATTGTCTGTGATAGAGGTGAAGTCTGTATTCAGACCTCCTGATTCTGAGTTTGCTGATCTTCCCCTACAAATAAAATTTACACAGACTTACAAGACCAGGCTGTTTAGACAGACAGACTGCTAGACTTGCAATCAAAACTAATTTCTACTGCTGACTTTAATTTTGGACCCAGACAAGTTTTTTAAACCTTTCTAAATCCCAATTTTCTCATTTGGAAAATGGAGTCCGAATGATAAATACATACATGTGAAGCACAAGGTACAGAGTGGGCACTTGATAAATGTTAGTTCCTTTCTCCCACTCTCCTACCAGATCCCTCAACAGTATGTACCAGATCCCTCAACAGTATGTAAACCATCAATGCTCGGCTTAGACATTTGAGTGATCAGTGAAAATCTAAATATCTATTTTAAAAGAACCTACAGATATTGATGAAACAAATCCACTGACACAGACAAAAAAGATCACAGTAGAAACTGTTGTCATGTATATACCATCAGAGAATAGCTGAGAAAGCAGTTATTTTTAAAAATTCATGACACTGAGTCTTTTTTCAAAAGAGTTGGGTCATGTCAAAACTTCATGCTTTGAACTTACTTTCTGCTATCTAATGAATATGACTCATTGTCTCTAAACATAAAAAATTCAAAACACATCAAAGAGATATGAAAAGTTTCCAACCAATGGTATAGTTTGGGACTTCCAAATGTGGGTACCTCAGCAGCTATTATGTCCTACTTAGGCTAGGAGCAACTGGTATGTTCTTGCCACAGCTGAAATCCTGACTCCTTTAGGATCCCACTCTGCTGGCTTGAAGGCACTATGGACAGACACCAGCAGAAGAGAGAACTGAATGGGAGCTGAGGGGCTGAACTGACTACAGAAGTGGGCAAGGAGAACAGCGCTAGCTCAGAATAGGAGAGGTGCTCTAGTCAGGAGCCATGCCTAGGCCTGCCACCAGAAAATTAAGCAATTATCAAATGAAATGCTAAAATAAGAAAATGCACAGCATGTTTTAGAACATTTCATCAAATTTCAATTTAATGCTAGAGAACTGTGTGCCAACAAGTACTTTATTCATGTGACTCTGGCTCTTGGCACGACCCTTCAGAACCGGGCTATTACCGCATACAGGAAAGGTTATTAAGTGCTTTGTAATGATTATGTTAAAGGTCATATTCCTTATACACATAACTTCACTTACTATTACGAGCTAGACATGTGCATGAGCAGACAATGGCCTCCTTCCATTAAATGCAAACCAGCAGAAATTACTGTTTAAGTTGCCAGGTTGTAAGAGAAGAGATCAAATTAATGAGGGTGAAGTTGTATAATCAGTTTATAAAACAAATGTTGAGGTCAAGGCTGACATCACTAACTCCCACACATCTAAGCACACTTAAAAATATGACTCTTCTCTTTTTCACACTACCACACTGCTCTAATTCAAGCTGCTTCTTATTTCTCTTCCATTCACGTGTAGTTGAGGAATCATTTATCTTGGCAAACACCAATTCAGTCATGTCACTTGTCTCAGAACCCTCTGAGGGCTTCCCACTGCTTGAGGGACAGAGGCCCAACTACTCAGCGGGGCATTCATGCTCTCCTAAATTTGGCCCATCTTTCTAATTCAGGAGTTTTCAACCTTGGCTGAACATCAGAACCACTAGGGGAGCTTTAAAAAAATAAATAGGCTTAGGCCCCATGTCCCAGAAATTCTCTTTAACAGTTCTGGAGTAAGATCCAGGGACTTACAGCTTTAAAGCTGTCTGGATGACTCTCATGTACTGCCAAGGCTGAACCACTGATCTAATTTTCCCACCTATTATTTCAGCCAACATGCGCCAGCCAGTAATGATTGCTTGTTTGTTTGTGTTTCCAGCTCTGTATTTATGCTGTTAATCCAAGCTGGAATAGCATTTCCTCTTTAGCTCTTTGTTTACATTTTCACCATTCTTCTGAAATGAAGCAAAATCCCATCACTATTTTTAGAACCTGGCAAATCATAATAATGTTGCCCTTCTGATAGTCCTAAGAGCACTCATTGCCTTTATAAGGTATTTAATGGCAATTAATCATATTGTTTTCACTGTGAATATTTCTTTAATATTTTGCTCTGTCTTTCAGGGCCCAAGAGAAGGCAAACTTTTTAGTGACATCTTTTGCTCCTATCCCCTACCCGCCCCCAGCAATGACCACAGTGCTAAGCATAAAGTACATCCTCACGTGCTCAATACTTAGGGTGACTGAATAAATTAAATTCTCCAAAATTTATGAAGTGTTTTTTCTTACAGCCTGTCAACCTGAATTGTCAGCCTTGAGGGTTGTTTATGCACGTACTGACATGTTTTTCACTAAAAGCATCATCAGGTAATGATGCTTGCATAGAAATGATAATCACTTGTTCACAAAAACTGATGTGATGTCAAATATAAGGATGATACCTATAAATGTGGGCTTTCTCCATCTAGATAGAAATACTTTCCATGTTTATACATTTGCCATATATTTTTTTTCCTGCTGATTGTATAAGAGCAAAAAGGGGAAGTAGTAAAATAGTTTTTGATCTGTCAATGTCTGACTTACAAAAGATTCATCTAGATGAAGAGACACCTGAAACCTCACCCTAACCCAACGTGGGGGGGACCAGATGAGCAAGCATCCTTTCCCCCTCTATTTAGATGACATGAGAGTATCAGGGACCTACAGGTCAACACTGAAAACTGAAAAGCTACTGGTGGGAGAGTATCCAATTCATAGCCCAGAAAGTTCCAGTCCCATTTCTACAGCATGGAAGATACACTTTCTTATCCAGAGCTAGATTCTCCACAGCACAGCTTTGTACATGGTGGTGGCCTGCAGTCACAGAGCGCTGGTATCTATGAGTTAAACAATCTTTGGAGATCTGGCTGAGAATGTAACCACTATTTATAACATCGTTTTGATGGTAAAATCTTTCTGCATTCCAAACAGCAGAATGAGGCAGGAACTTGTGGAACAGTTTATTTCTTAGTCAGTACTTTCCTAGGATAAGATGGCAGCCAACAGTATATAACAAGAAGGAATCGAGCCGGGGATTTAGCTCAGTGGTTCCGCCGTCTGCCTCACAACCGCAAGGTCCCAAGTTTGATCGCCGGTACCAAAAAAAAAATAAAATAAAATAAAAGAAGGAATCATCATTGCCACGAATGTGGACCATATGCACCTGCAAGATTTTTGGTTTTATAGCTGTACAATCTAGATGGGAGATATTACAGAAACAAACATGAACAATAAAGTTGCAAGGTAAAACGTGCTGTAACAGTGACAAAAACAAAATATCAGATGCAGTCAGCAGAGAAAGAAGGAAAGAGCCAGTGCTTGTAGCTGGAGGAACCGGGGGAGCTTCACAAGAGGCTTCCAAGGGAGTGAAAGACAGAAGAGATAGCAAGGGGGAGCAAGGACAGCAGAAACACTGCAAGTCAAGAGAGATGCATGAAGACATCACAAGTTCAGAGAAAAAAGTCCAGCTGACTCAAGTTTGGGGAGCATGGTAGAGGGCTCTGAATGCCAGGCAAAGGAGCATGCATTCCTTCTACAGGAAGCTGAGAACCACTGTAAGGTTTTTAAATTACTAAAATGATTCTGTGTGTGGGTTTATGTGGCAGCAGAACACAGGATGCAGGAAGTCAGAATGAAAGATCATTAGATAATAATTCTAAAAGTTGAGGTCTTTTAAAATGACCTTCCACAGCCAAGTTTTTAAACAAATAGTTAAATGTTTAAAGTTCAAGTGCTAGTTAATTAATAAGTTATATCCTTTAATGAGAATACATAAATCACTTAGAAAAGTTGTATGAAAACTTAAAAAACTGAAAAATGAAATATTAGCTACAATGGAAAAATGATTTTAAAAATCACTGTTTGGCATGTAGTTAAGACTTTATGACTAGACTTAATAAAAATAAAAGATGATTCTGAGATATTAGTCTCATTTTTAAATAATATCATGAGTTTAAACATTATATTTTTATATGCACATGAAATTTAATAAAAAGTATTATCTTCTCACTATTTTCCAAGGTTGGTGATTCAAGATACAAGGTGACTACATGATATTCTAAGAAATTTGAGCATTAATAGTGTCAATGGTGGTAAGCTTAATTCTTTGCTTTTAGGCCAGTCTTAACCTGGTGTTCAGATGTGAGCAGACTTACTTGAGGTGATCTGACTTAGCAAATGTCTTCTAACTTCACAACTTCAGTATCTGACGACACATGGCATTTCTCTTTATCTGAAAACAAATGTAATGGAAGTAATGAAATTAAAAGAATTGATAAGTGCCTTGCAGAACCAATTAGCTGATTACACCTGAATAATCATAGAAGGGATATATGAAGTACTATAAAACTGACATTATACTATATATAATTTAAGAACCTAAAATAAAAATCTTGAGCCATGCTCAAAGACTTCTAAAATAGGAGATATAATACATCCCTTCATACATTTTATGTCAAGCTCCTAAAAATTCAGGACAATGTATTATTAGGTATTTAAGCCTGCTCCTCAAAACTTGGCCAACATTTGAGCCCTATTCAGTACGATGGTGATCAGAAAGATATAAAGTTGATTAAGAGACAGTTTCTGTCCTCAAGAAACTCATAAATCCCAGAAGAGACAAACGTGAATAACTCCATGTCATGACAAATGTAAGTATTGCAAGTGATACAGGCACTGTGGTGTTTTGGAGAGACTGAATTACTACAGGAACATGCAGGCAAGCTCTGAGTTCTGGGTGGAAACAGAGGGAGAAGAGGGAGGGGTAAATGACACCAAGGTAAGGACTGGAAGTTTGGGTTGAGGTCCTGTGGTACGAGGTTAAATACTAGATTCAGTACCTGTGCATTTACTTTATACATAAACAGAGCCATAAAGGGTCTTCCATAGCAAACACATTCAAGCACGGCTCATTTAGGAATATGAGTAACCGTGAGAAGAGTCAACAGGCAGTGAGATCTTCTTGTATTGAAGTAAAATATTAAAAATTCACAGAAGGTGTGCTTCAAAGTGAGAACCAGAGTATGCACCCAATCAATTACACAAGACTGAGAACTGGAACAATCACCAACCTTCAGGTGCACAGTCCCAAACACAAGATTCTTGGGCTGCAAGAGACCACACGCTGTTCGCATCAACCCTAACCTTAAGAAATCAAGCAAGCAGGCCAAAGGCTCACTTCATCTCTGATGTCCTGTCCTAGAACTTCAGCCCCCAGTCTTCAGTCACCAGAGTGCTGCTCTCACTTCTCTATGGAGGTGCCACTTCAGAAGCCTCTGTATGGTCTCTGACTGCTCGAAGTCAACGCAATGGTTAGCTCAGCTCCTATGTGGTTCAATTACTTGAGGAAGGGCCCTCCACAGATGACAGATAGCAACAAATGAAAGCACAGAGGAGTGAAAGAAAGGAGTGCCCCGTCCTTCCTCTAACCGGCAGAAGGAGGACTGAAAGTAATTGACCAGTCATGGTGACCTTACAAAGAAATTTCGAGAAAGCAACAAAAATGTCTACTAATTGGGAGATGTTTTTTTTTTAAGGGTATAATTAACTAGGAAACTTTATTCTTCTAAAAAGCCTGGCATAGTTTGAAAGTGAAGCTGAATCTTTAAGAGTATTGTTGTTGGTATTGAAAGGGAGAGTAATAAATATGAAATAAATTCAAGAGAAGACAGAACAAAACTGCAGGAGTTAGCCATGTTAAAGAGGACTTTTCTATGACTAGAAGGGTGGATGATAGATATTAAAAAATTCTGTGTGTAATGCAGTAATGTTGAGGGAGTTCAGATCCAGCAGCAAGGCCATCTATTGAGGGAGAGAGCAAAAGGGAGAAGGAAGGAGGAGGGAAGAGAAGAGAGAAAGAGACAAATGAAGATTTTTTTTTAATGCGGTACCAAGCATTGAACCCAGAGCTTTCATAATGAACTACATCCCCGACCCTTTTATATTTTTTGAGACAGAGTCTCACTTTGTTTCTCAGGCCAGGCTCAAACTTTCTGTCTTCCTGACTCAGCCTCGCACAGTGCTAGAATCCAGGTGTGTGCCACCATACCCAACTAGGGACGGAGGACTTACGACTTTGAGAGAAAGACACTGCCAGAGAAGAGGAGAAAGGAAAAAAGGGGTGTTCAGTATTTGAGATCTTGGAACCATTATGGTTGATAGAACTGATGAAATTGAAAACCACATTCTGCGTATCAGAGACTCGAAAATGAACTTGGAGAAACATTGTAATCACATAGTTTGGGGTGAAGATGACAATTTCAAGTCTAATGCTAACATCACTGAGCAAGTCCAAGCAATGTCCTGGAAGTCAACCAAGAAAAGGAATGAGAAAGGGGAGTTGGTAGTGTAAGATTTAGAAGACAAGCAACCTGAGAATAAAGGTGTCACATGACCCCTGAAATGCCATGCAGAGCGAAGGAGCACATCCACTCTACTACAAGATCTATTATTCTAAAAACTGTCATGCTTTTTCTTGAGACATTTGTGGAGAAAAATCTTGGCACTGCGTATGAAATCCAGGTTTAAATTTCTGCAGAAGAGAGAAGAGCTACAGGAAAGGATCAAAGCTGTAAGAACATGTCACAATAGAGGAGAACAGGAGGCACAGGAAGCAGAAGTGGACCATCAGCGCACCGTGGGTGCCACGAAGGGTGGGGTCTGTCTGTCTTCACCCCTCTTTCCCTCCCTGCCTGCCTCTCTGCCTCTCCCCTTCCCCCTGTCTATCTGTCTGTCTGCCTCTCCCTGTCTCTCTCTCTCCTGTCTTACGAGGAAAAAAGCTGACCACATTTATAACCAGCATATGACTCTCAGTACTCGCTTGCCCAACACCTGTGCAGGATTCTCCTGTCATGCACACAGTAAACTCAACAGGGCAAGTGAATTCGATCCCATCTGAAGGGGTGGGAAGACTAGACACTAATCTGAGCTCACTCTTGTATCTAGTTTCCCCCCACAGATAAAACTGCTACTTTCATTCTAATCCTGAATAAAGCCTATTTCACAAAGGGTTCAGAAGTTGGAAAAACAAAAATGTAGTATAATTAATTCCTCCCTTCAAACTCCAACAAGAGAGAGGCAAAGTAAATACAGGTACATGGAAAGCAGTTGGAGGGAAACTACATGGGGAGAGCACTGAATGCAGAGCTCGCCAGCTACAGTACCTTTGAATTGCTAGAAACACCCCAGGACCTAGGGCCGAGCCCTAATTCGCTGAAAAGTACTACTAGAGGAGGAGAGATTGCTAATACGGAGTCAATGCCTTTAGTAGATATGCAAACTATACAGATTTGGTGCTTCTTTTTTGTGTCATTTTAGTATGTTGTGTTTTCCAAGGGATTTTCTTGATACGTATAAGCTGTCAATTATATCAACATTTTTCCTGGATATCTTGTAAAGTTCCCTTTTTAGCTTTATATTATTAATTTGTACTTTATTGTTCTTTTCCTTAGTATAGGTTTATTAAATTTATTAAATTTTCAAAGAAATAACTTTTGGCTCTGTTTATTTTCTCTGTTATGTTCACTTTCTTTACTTCAGTTTTAGTCTTCCACTTGATTTGAATTTAATTTGCATTTCTGTTTCTAGCTTTTAGATGAATGATTAGATCACTACCTTTTAACTTTATCTCTAACCATACAAATTCAAAGCTCTGTAATTCTAAGTACTACTCTAATTGTGTTCCAAACTTTTGCTGGGTATGGTGATATATGCCTGTAATCCCAGCAGTTGGGGGGCTGAGGCAGGAGGATCACCATGATTTTGAGGCCAACTTGGGCAACATGGTGAGTTAAAGGCTGGCCTGAACTACATAACAAGACTGTCTCAAAAAAATGTTTTTTCCTCAAAGTTTTAATACTGACTCACAGCAAAATATTTTCTAACTTTTATTGTGAATACTTTTACTCATGGAATGGATTGTTTAGACGTGTGTTGTTTCTAAAAAAAAAACTGGGGATTTTCCAGTTATCTTTCTGCTATTTACTTCTAGTTTAACTCCACTATGGAAAATACACAGTATGATTTCAATCCTTTGAAATGTATTAACAGTTCCTTTATGGCCCAGCACATATTTGTAGAGATGCTGGAACAAACATACATACAGTACTGCCAATCATATAAAGGTATAGGATACACAATTTTGTAAGTGGGTAAAACTTGACAGTGATAATAAATGACTGTTACTGGCCCACGTATTTACTATATCATACCTTTTATTGTTGTTTTAGAGTTCATTGATTCTATTTAGAAAAAACAACTGACTGAACATAGCCTCAGACAGATCCTTTAGGGAGGACAGCAGGGGAAGTTAGTTCTCGTAGGAGATGACAGCTCCCTGTGACAGAAGAGACTCACCATGATAAAGGCTCTCTTAATGTCTTTCAGTGGGACAAGATACAGATGCAGAAAGCAGTGATACCGCTGACCCTGAGCCTATTGGCCGAGGCTAATGTATCTGTGTTTAGAGTATCTAGTGTAATTCTGATTGACATATATTTATTAAACACATTAATGGGACTCAGTACAATATTTCAATATATTCATACAGCAAGCACTCAGCAAACTCAGGCTCCCTTTAACTACTACCCTCTCACTCTTTTCTCAACTTCTAGTAATCACTATTCTATTTTTAAAATAATTGTTTTTAAAATAATTTCTATATATATGAAAGAAATGCAGCATTGTCTTTCTGTATCTGGTTTATTTCACTTAACATAATGTCCTCCAGTTTCACCTATTTTGTTGCAAATGACAGGATTTCACTCTTCTTTATGGCTGAGTAATATCCCATTGTATAACACATTTTTTCTATATACCACATTTTTTAATCCATTCATCTGCTAATAGACATCTTGGTTGATTCCCATCTTAGTCAAAGTAATAAATAAGGCTGTGGAGGGATCTGGGGTACGCTGTTTTCTTTCTTTTGGAGATACTCCTACACCTAGAAGTAGAATTTTTACATCCTATGGTAGTTCTACCCTTAGTTGTTTGTTTGTTTTATTTTTGGTACTGGGGATCAAACTCAGGACCTTGCACTTGCGAGGCAGGTGCTGTGCCACTGAGCTAAATCCCCGGCCCCTATCCTTAGTTTTTTAAAGAGCCTCCATACTGTTCTCTGTAGTAGCTACACTAATTTATGTTACCACTAACAGTGTACAGCCTCTTTTTCTTCACAGCCTTACTAGCATTATGCTTTGATAACTGCTATTTTAACTGGAGTGAGATGATACCTCATTTTAGCTTTGATTTGTGTTTCCCGGATGGCTAATGGCACAGAATATTTCATATATTTGTTGGCCATTTGTATTTCTCTGTTTGAGGAGTGTCTACTCAGGCCGTTTGTTCATTTTTAAATTGTATTACTTGTTTTTATTGTCGTTCTTTGAATTCCTTTTATATTTTGGATTCCTTTGTCAGATGAATAGTTGCAAGTAATTTCTCCCATTTTGTAAGTTTGTCACTTCACTCTGCTGTTTTCTTTACTATGCAGAAGCTTGTAGTCTGATGTAATCTCACTTTTCTACTTTTGCATTTATTTTCTGTGCTTTTGGAGACAAATCCAAAAAAAATTATTGCCTATATCAATGTCTTGAAGTGTTTCTCTTGTTTTCTTCTAGTAGTTTCGGGTCACACATTTAAGTCTTGATCCATTTTTAATGTATCTTTTGCACAGGGGGAGAGACAGGTCAAGTTTTAATCTTCTGCATGTGGATATCCAATTTCCCCACACCATTTACTGAAGGGACTGTCTATTCCTTTCTCCAATTTTTTTTTTTTTTTGGTGTCATATCCAAGAATCAGTTGGCTGTAAATGTATGGGTTTATTTCTGGGATTTCTATTCTATTCCACTGTTTCGTGTCCCTTTTATTCTGTACATAATAAACATGGAACTGAGATCTATATTGTTTTCTTCCAGTGAGGTCTCATGCTTTTCTCTATTTGAGAGGTAGGATAAGGAGCTGATGACCTCAATCCAATCAGTCTACCTCTAAGATAAAATGCCTCAAAGATGAGATCTATCATGTGTTGCTGCTGCCCTTTGCTCCCAACCATGGAGACTGACTCCTAAGCAAAGCAAGACTGCAGAATATTTCTCTGTAAATTTGAAAATCAACTTCCCAGCCTCCCAAACTGCCCCAAGGCTCAGCAAACATCCTTTGGGGAAAACTAGCCGTGTGTTTGATGACTGCTGTATGATTATTAAAATGCTACTACTTTCCCTTTCCCTTTGTAGAGTCACACTTTCATTCCAAGTTTGATCCTCACTGAGGACTCACACTGAGCAAAGTTCTCAGCAAAGATACTTGCAAGTAGTTCCATCTCATATGACTCTCAGAAATTTTGATTTGTGTGTTTCTCTTTCTTTTCATAGTTCTCTCCTTTAAAAATATTAACTTTCGTGGATTTTAAGACTGACACAAATATCTTTTGACACTTCTATAGAGAGGTAGACACATGTCCCCCACCCTGCACACCACTTGCGCCCTTCCTTGAATCTGGTGATTTCTGTGTTTCTTGCCTGACAAGAATAGGAGATCTGACATGATGCCAGTTCCTGAAACTAGACTTTAAAGCACTGACAACTTTAACCTTATATCCTGGAATACACTGAAAGCACCAATCCGCCATTGAAGAGAGTGAAATAATGTCATCTGGTTTGTTTGGGGTTTTTTTGTTTTTTCTTTTTTAAGCTTTGGGCTTCATCAATATTTTCTAGTATCTGTTTCACAATTTTCTACTTACTGATTTCTATTTACTTTGGGTTTCTTTTGCTTTTATTTCTTCCAGCTTACCATGAAAGTTTAAATCATTTATTTCAGAACTTTCTTCTTTTCTGATGTTAGTTTGGGGTTTGGTTGTGTTTTGCTGGTACTGGGAATTGAACCCAGGGAGTGCTGAGCTATACTGCCAATCTGTAAGTTTGTCCATGTACCCATTTGTTTATTTTTGAAACAGGGTCTTGCTGGGTTGCCCAGGCTGGCCTCAAAGTGTTATTCCCTGGCCTTGGCCTCCTGATAAAGGTGTGTGCCACCACACCCAGTGCTAATAATAGTATTTTTCAATCTTTTTTATTGGTATGTTAGTGATACATAATAATTACATTTATCTTAGGCAACTGGTACATTTAAAGCTATGTATTTTCCTCTAAGCAATACTTTAGCTGTACTCTATAAATGTGATAATGATGTTTACATTTTCATTCAATTCAAAAACATTTTCTAATTTTCCTTGTGATTTCTTTCTTATCCATTTTTTATTTAAAAGTAAGTTGTTTAATTTCCAAACCTATGTCAGTGCTGGTGAACCTACGTACGGCACAAGTGCCGCAGCCAGCTCTTCGCTATCACCGGGCGGACGGACGCATGCTCTGAAAGGTTCACTGTCCCTGCAATATCAACCAGTATCTCAAGCCTTCACCTCTTGTATTTTTCAGTTACAGGAGCCAATTAAGTCCATTCCCTTAACTCCTTCCCTTTTTTGGGTTATACCAACTGAGTTGAGTTTGTGAGACTTACAAACAAAACAGTCTTTATTAATGCACAAATTCTGAGTGAGAGAATACAGCAATTACACAGAAGAGAAGCTGTATCTTCACAATGCCTGGTAGTGGTAGATACAGCAATTATACCCAACATATGGATTCCAGAGCTTATCTTAATCACACTGTTGTAGTGGATGACAGAGCCATTATCTATGTCCTTGAGATATATTCTATTGTTATTGATCACTAATTCAATTTAGTTACGGTGAGAAAACACACTATGTATGATTTTAATTCTTTAAAAATCTATTGAACTTATCTTATGATCTAACATGTGACCCATTTTGATGAATACCCCATGTGTATTTGAGAAGAATAAGTATTCTGCTATTTGGAGTGCAGTATACAAATGTCAACTAAGTCCAACTGGTTAACAGTGTTGTTCCAGATCTGTACTTTTTTACTGATATTCTGCCTATTTCTATCAATTGCCAAAATAGAAGTGTTGAAATATATAACTATAATTGTATAGCCCGCTATACAATAGCCCGCTATTAATGGGTCCATAAACACTTAGGATTGTGTTTTTTAATTAATTCATCATTATGAAACATCTCCCACTATTGCTAGCAAAACCTCCCTTGTTCTGAAGCTTGTTTTGTTATATGTTAATAGAGCTTCCTCTAGTTTTTTAAGTGTTTGCATGGAGCATCCTTTCTTCAATTCTTTTACTTTGAACCTATGTGTCTATACTTGAAGAGTTCATGTAGACAGTGTGTATGGTAGTCTCCTCTTGTGTTTTCACTCCATGGTTTCATTTACCCAAGGTCAACTACAACCTGAAAATAATAAATGGAAAATTCTAGAAATAATTTGTTTTAAATTGTGTACTGTTCTGAGTAGCAGGATGAAATCTTTAACAGTCTAGCTCCATCCCAGCCAGGGCACGAATCAACCCTTTGTCCAGCACATCAATGCTATAGATACTACAGATGCCACCTGCCCCTTAGCCCCTTCTGTCATGGTATTACAGTGCTGTGTTTAAGGAACCATTATTTTATTCAATAATGGCCCCAAAGTGCATGAGCGATGCTTTGAACAACCCTCTTACTTGTTTTATTATTGTTAACCTCTTATTGTACATAATTTATAAATCAAACTTTATCATACGTATATGTTTATAGGAAAAGATATTATATATAGGATATAGTACTATCTGCTGTTTCAGGTATCCACGGTTGGGGAGGGGTGGGTCTTGGAACGTGTCTCGTGTAGATATAAAAGGACTACTGCAGTTAGGTCTTGCTAACATATACCACCTTGTGATCTCTGCCTTTAGACTAACAGATCATGTAAATTTAATATAATTACTTATTTGGTTGAATTTGAATTCACCATTTTTCCATTTTCTGTGTGTTCCAATCTATTCTCTTTTCCCTTTTTTCCCATCATATTTGGGATTAGATATTTTTTTGCATTTCATATTGTCTCCACTATTGGGTTACTAAATATACTTCTATCTTTTTAGTTTTAGTGTTAAAAATATGCATTAATGTATTACAATATAACTTCAAATAATATTATACCACTTCACATATAATGTAAGGACTTTATGACAGAATGTATTTTCTCTTTCCTGTCTTTGGTGCTACTGTCATAATTTTTTAATTACTGTAGAGGTGCCATGCTGGGAGAGCTCTCTGTAGAGTCTAGCTTTTGAGTGACCCTTGTAAAGGTGCCAGGAATGTGATTAGTGCTGTCTTAGAGCCTCTAAAACTCCTTCGACCCGTCCTCCAGCTGAATGCCACAAAGTGACCTCACCTGACGCTATGAAGAACAACCACCAGCTGATTCTTCCCCTCTCCCTCGCCTGCACATTGTGAAGTACAATAAAATGGCTATTGTCTTCAGAATATATTTTTAGGTAATTTATCACATAGAATTGGGTACATGAAAATGAAATTCTGTAATAAAATTTTAAAACATGTAGCATTGGATTTGGAATATGGAGAGGAAGGGCCTCAAGAAGACTTGAATAACATTAGTGAAAATAGTAATGGAGGATGGAGAAATGATAACCTCTCATGCAGTATTGCAAAGCTTGTAACACTTCCTTGCATAAGATAAAAAAAGAAAATATACCCAATGAAGTGTATATTTCACTAAGAAGTCTTCTAGGCAGTAGGCTGAAGTCCCTGGTCTCTTTTAGCCAGGTAAAAGTTTATGCACAGAGAAAGATTAAAGAATTGTTTCATTTTAAAGCAGAATTTAGAGAAAATACAAAGGATCTATGACTCGCTCTCTTCAAAAATAAAATGCTCTTACTAAAAATAAAAGTTTCTTATCCTCACTCCCTCCAGTTAGAAAAATAAGAAATATTCTCAGAGCTAGATAGCAATTATTAAGGCCAGTGGTCTACCAGAAAAGCATGGTTTCAGTGTAAAAAATCCCTAGAATGTACCTGTAAAAGAAAAGATCGAAGATTGAAAAATGAGTTAAAATTGTATCTAGTTTGGTTCTAGTAATCTTACGATTGCTAGTTTCTCTTTTGGACAAATGACCTTTTAAAAATCTTGATAAGGAGGGCTTGGGCCCCTTTAAAAGTGATTTTAAAAAGGCTTCTAGGAATCCTAATGGGCATTGTTTTATAATACCTGACTCAGTGTGCATTACAAAAAAAAAAAATCTCAAAAATAAATGTGCTGTGGGCTCTGTTAAATGGGAGAGTTATAATTTGATATGCAGAAAGCCCACAATGTTTTCAAGGAATTATGACAGCTTGGATTAAATGTGAAAAAAACAGTATAAAATGAAAATAGGCTTCTGAATGCTCAAAACTCTACAGGCAAGAAGCAGGCTGGAAAGGCTACTTAGTTGCAAATATGACCATTTTTAAGGAAAAAGAAAGATAACCCCAGCATTTGAGAAGTTGAAGACTAGAGCCACGGAGAATCATTCATTTCCAGGGAGGAGGAATACACTAAAATAAAAGAACAGTATTGCACTTTAAAAGTTACTATGGACAAGCGAAAACTACACGCCTCTTGTTTACCCCCTTTTTCAGTAAGTGTTTATGGCAGTTATTCTGTGCCTGCCTCTCCAGTACATGTTGGGCAGATAGACTGTCTCTTTAGGAGAAACATATCTGAAGAGTTTCCAGTAAATATGAACCTGTTTAAAATAAGATCTTGAACTTTAAGCCTGAGGCTAAACCCATAGGAAGAAAATTCCAGGATTTGTGGAAGTGGGTGAGTATAGTACGAATGTTGGGAGAATTTAAATCACTTGTGAGCAGAAAGTAAGCTGTGGTAGACTAAAGATGGTTACACACCCTACCGCACTCCTCCTGAGAGGTCATGCCTGTCTCCTCTCTTGAAACAGAGGGCTCTGGGACTGCTATGAGGAAGAGAATACAGTGGAAATCGTGAGGTGGTAGTTTCCAGTTTTTGGACTTAGGAAAAGGGCAACTTTCATCCCTACATCCTAGAAGTTATCTGTAAGAGCCTGAAGTTCAATGTTAGAAGTCTGATTGCCCTGAAATCATGCTAGAAAGGCCACCTGAACCCAGTCTTCCAGCTCTGCCTTCCCATCAGGTGAACACTATCCAGTGACCTCAGTCAACACAGTATGAAGCAGAGAACTACCCTGCTGAATTTAAACAGTTATTTAAGTACTGGGGTAATGTGTAGTAACATCATTGCAACAGTGGATTTTTATAACTAATCTGCTTTGGTTTTATGAGGAGTCTCAGGGGCCACGATGTCTTGCCACTACCTTCTAGAGCTAACTGAAAGCAAAAGTAATCTGCAAAGCTCATTATATGATAAAATTACTTTTTAGAGACAAAAAGGTCAATTTTCTCTGAAACATTATGAAATAAATAATTTCACACATATAACAAACTTCAATGAAATTGTAACAACAACAACTTGCTTCTTTCTAAATAAATTACTGTACACATATAATCAACCCAAAGGATGCATGTTTGGGCTGGCCTTTAGTTAACTGAACAATGAGTAGTTAGGTACTTTCTCATGAGCGAAGCAAGAGCAGAATGATAAATAAATTAAGACCATTTAGAGTAGCCTAAGTCAGTAATTTTCAAACACATCAAAAGTTTCAGTGTACGGAAATGAACTATGAACCAAGCATCTGTAACTAAGATGACAAACATACACGCATGCGTGTCTAAGTGCGTGTGTGTGTGTGTGCGCACATGTGCGCACCCATGCAAGGATACCCTTTGCTTTTAAAAGAAGGGGCACCCAGTGCCAGCATTTAACAGCTAAAAATTGGAGGCCATTTAAATACTCTTTAATAGCTAAGAACTAGAGAAAACACTTTTTTATTCTACACATTTTGCACTTGACACAGGAACTGAGTTTTTAGAAATATTTTATAACAAGCACATTTCACTTGTGAAAATTTATAAACAGTAAAAAACGCACTATTCCCAATGAATGATTCCTTGACTTGTGGACTGATCAGCAGCCAAAATTATTTCCAACGAAGACTTCAACCCAATCAGCACATATTTCCATTCAGTGGTGCTTCTAATGCTTTTCCTCCTTAAGCTTCCCAACTTTCCAGAGGGGACGTCAGCCCTACTCCCAGACATTTTACTAAAGATGGCTCCATGGCCCAGAGATTTTGCTCAGTGGTGCCACCACCTGCTTCGCAAAGCAAGGTCCTAAGTTCTATCCCTGGTACCAAAAAAAAGCCTCCATATCTAACCTACAGCTAGGAATAACTACACTCCAGGTGTTTGCTGTGATGTAAAATGCTAAATTTAACTACTGTTTGGTGTTTACCAAAGCGCGATTGGCTGATAACCACTTAGTCCACCACTCCCCATTCTAAAAATCTCTCTTTGGATGAAGTCATAAGCACCAAGAAAGCAGTATTAAGCCTTGTATCTAGATGTCCTCCCAATTTCAGAGGTGCTGAAGCTAGAGTCTGTGAATATGGACTAAGGATGTGATATGGATTAAGTTTATCCACTGACTGGTTTAGCATAGTTCTAGGTGTGGATAATGGAAAGCCTCATCCAGGGTGTGAGTGGCACCAACCAATAGCGTGCAGCCTGGATAGAATAAAAGGGAAAGGGAGGCTTGCTGCTGCTGGTTTGTGGCCTCCTGCATGCCCTGCCATGGGCTATTTCTCCTCTGCTACTCCCTGCCTTGGAGCCAACTGACTATGGACTGAAACCTCTACAAACTGAGCTGAAATAAACCTTTCCTCCTTTAACTTGTGAGTGTTGGCTATTTTGTCCCAGCAAAAAAACAGTAAGAAGACAAGCAGCATGTGTAGCTCTGTCTTTTTACTGTTTTCCTCCCTATTCACGCAGCAGGACAGCATTTTTAAAAGTGTCTTTGATGCTAAGCCAACAGACTATGTTGAAGGGAACCTTAAGAAACAAGTCTGCAGCAGAAAGTCCTTAGTCATTTACTATGAGGTTGCCTTTAAGGACAAAGTGGAATTACACTGCACTACGTCTAAAAGGATACGTTCTTCTTTGAATTATAGCTATTCTCCTAAAATGCTGATGAACTTTGATCTTATGAACACAGAAAATATCTCTCCTTGTGAATAGTTTCCTTAGAGAGCTCAAAGCAAAATTGGTGATCTAAGCGCAAGTAAAACATAGGAGCTTTTATAAACTGCATTGTGCATCCTACTCCTACTGGATCTGTCCAATTTTTACCATGTCATTTTTACAGTATTGAGTTAAAAAGCCATGACATAAAATTCACCTGTTGTATGTGGACAGTTCAAAGATGTTTCAGCCAATTTATCGAGGTATATGTATAAATCATCACTACAACCTAGCTTTAAAACATTTCCATCTCCCCACAAAACTCCCTTGAATCTATATACACCCAAGGCCTCTCCTATTCCTAGACCCCCCTCTGAAGTGTTTTTTGTCTACATCAGTTTCCCTTTTCTAGACATTTCATAGAAATGGAATCATATAATAGTCTTCTGATTCTGGAATCTTTCATTTAGCTCAATATTTTTGAGGTTCATCCATCCTGGAGCATGTTATCAGTATTATTTCCTTTTTCCTTGCTGAACAGTGTTCCAAAGCATGGACATGACACACTGTTGATGGACATTTGGGCTGTTTCTTGTTTTTAATCCATTATGAATAATGTCACAAATATTACATACAAGTCTTCGTGTCAACATATGTTTTCATTCTCTTGGGAAGATTTTAAGAAGTGTAATTATTGATTTTATGGTGTGATAATTAATTTCATGTGTCAACTTGGCTGGGCCACTGTGCCCAATATTTGGCCAAACTTTCTGGATATTTCTGTAAGAGTATTTTTGGATGAGCTCAGTACTGAAATTTGTGAACTTTCACTAAAGCAGATTGTCACCTATCTTTTGGGTAGATTTCATCCAATCAGATGAAGGCCTGAACAAAACAAAAAGCTAACCTTTTGTGCAAGAGGGCATTCCCCAGCAGGCTGCCTTCAGACTCTCTGCAACATCCACTCTTCCTGCTTTTCCAGCAGACTGCCTTTGGACTCAAATGGCAACTTCCTTGAGTCTCTTGGCAGCTAACCGCTCCCATCAGGCTCACAAAGTCTCTGCAACTGCGTGAGCCTATTCCTTTCAGTAAATTCCTTCTTGCACTATGCACACCCGATGAGCTCTACCTCTCTGTGGACATCTGACTAAAGTATATGGCAAATTGGTTTAACTTCTAAAGAAACAGCCAGACTGTTTTCAAAAGTGATTGCTACCAACTTACATTCCTACCATTAATGTATTAGAGCTCCTGTTTCTCCATATCCTATACACTATGTATGGTATGCTTTTTGGTTTATAATTATCCTGAGGGACATGCAGCAGTATCTCATGTTTTAGTGTGTATTTTCCTAATGACTAATGGTACTGACCACATTTTCCTGTGTTTACTAGTCATTCTTAGTCTTTTTGATAAACATCTAGTTCTTTTGCTCACTTTTAATGAGGTTATTTTCTTCTGAGATTCTGTTTGTTTGTTTGTTTTGTTGGGTTTTTTTGGTACTGGGGATCGAACTCGGGTCCTTGCACTTGCGCAGCAGGTGGCAAAATGACTGAGCTAAATCCCTGGCCCTGAGATTCTTTATATGCTCTGGATACAAGTCCTTCATCCTACATGATTTATAAATATTTTCCATGTTTGTCTATATTTTCCACAGACTGTCTTTTTAGGTTCTCAGTAATGTCTTTGGAAGATTAAAGTTTTAACTTGAATGAAGTCCAGTTTACCATTTTTTTCTCTTATGGATTATGTTTTAAGTGTTATGTCTAACAACTCCCTACCTGACCCAAAGTCATAAAGTCTCTCTGTGCCTTGTTTTAGAAGCGTTATAGTTTTAGTCCTCACATTTAGGTCTATTATTTAGTTTGCATTATTTTTTATGCATGCTTTAATTTTGTAAGGAAATAAAAAGGGGTAAGGATGAAGCTCAGTGTAAAGGTCCTAGGTTCAATCCCCAGTACTTGGAGGAAAGAAATTAGTGGACAGTAAGCTCAGTGGCATCGCACTTGCCTGGCAGGCATGAGACCCTGAATTCAATTCCCAGCACCCGCCCCCCAAAAAATTAGTGGACCAAAAATTTACAAATGTCTGGACTCAGTTCCACTCCACTGATCTATAAGCTTCTTATGCCAGTGCCCTTTGTCCTGATTACTCTACTTTGGAGTGAGTTTCAAAGTTGGGAAGTATAAGTCCTCCAGTTTTGCTCTTTTATCCATTTGTTTTAAACTGCATTTGGTTCTACTGCATCATTTTAAATATTTTCTTAGATAAGACATAGAAATATAAAGATTAAGCTATATTTTAAGAGCTTTTCAAAAGAATATGGTCCTTTTAAGATTTGAGAGTGATAGCCATTAATGTAGTCCCCTAGGAACAACTGTGAATTCAAGTCTCCCCACCACCCATGTCCACATCAACAAACATTTATTGTGTGTCCACTAGATACAAGGGACCCTGCAGGGTTAGGTGCCAAAAATACAGAGAAAAATAAGATGGGCCTCGCTTAGCATATAAGTAGGGAACGATGGCATAAAGAGCAACAACAGAAATATACACAAGATACAATGGTAACAAGAGCGAGGGTTATTAATTTTATCAAATCACATTTCTCTTCATACAATATGCTTGCTTCTGCGAAAAAAGTTTACAATTTTGGGTATCGTTTTACAAGTCTGCAAATTTTGGTATTTTATAAACATAGTGAATTTAAAATGCTACAGAGGCTAGTATTTAAAAATATTTATAATAAGCAATCCTATTAAGTAGGGATTCTCTCAAATCATTTAAATCATTCATTTGCTGTTTCTCTTAATTTTAGGAATTTAAATGAATGAGACAAACAAAAATTTATAAGGAAAGGTCTCATTTCACCTCCTTTTACCTTCTCTTTCCCCAGAGGTAACTTGTTATGGTTGGTTAATTCCTGATTATTTGAAGCAACACATGCAACAGGCAAATAATGTGTTTGGCCACGTGAGCATGCACACACACACACACACACACACACACACACGTGTATGTATGAGTATGCATAAATAAAGCTTCACAGTGATGATTTCTGAAACGTGCTCTACTGGAGATTTCAGTAAATTACATTAAAAAGAAAAGCAGAAAGGAAAGAAGTTACAAGGAAGACAGAGTGGATTTTTCCAAGTTCAAATATATTTGAGAAATTCTAAGTTAAATAAAATACCAATGCATAGTGATCACTCCCACCTTTCTTAAAATTAGCTGACTTCCAAACCCTTTAAACCATAGATCACCTAGTAGAATCTTGAAAGACTAGACCTCTGCAAAAATAGAGTATGGGAAGCAAGCTGGTTATGGTTTCTCCTTCACTGTCACGATGGCAACAATTCATGTAAATGAACAAACACGTATTCAAAATCATCAGAGCCACATAAGTTTGCCACTGGGCAAAAGACTAAAATAATAAAGTGAACACATTGTTTTAAGATTCTATCTTTATTATGTTGGAATAGCTGTACTGCTTTATTTCCTTTGGCAGCACAATAAAAGAATAGAACTATAAAGCCTGACTCTAAAATGTGCTGCTGTGTTTATATTTTAAAAAGTAAATATAATCAAACAGTGTCACTATAAATTTTACTCATTTTTAAAATTTTACTTTACAAAACCAAGTTAGGATTAAAATGATTTGTAATATTAATACAGTACATTATTATAAAAAGAACTTTTACAAAGTTAATTTAAAAACTACTGTGAAATTATGTTTATCTACAGCTGTCTATACATGTACAAAAATGATTAATTTAGAAATATCTCCTTTCATGTTAGAATTCAAATCAAGCTACGACTCAGAAGTGAGCACTGTTAAACTCGCCATTGAGATTTGATGGGTCTATTTGTGAATGACAACTTTCCAATATACTTTCTTATTTCTGTCTTTTTGCTGGAATTTTAAATGGGAGAGAAATTTTGGGGTATTTCCTACTGTAGTGACCCTTATTGTAGCCAACAGAGGTGCTGAAGTCATAGGTGGAAGCTTTTTAAAGAAGTCACCAATGGAGAAAAGCTTTTTTTGTTGTTTCTTCATTGCTGCTGAGAACGGAAGTGTGCTAACTGTGCTCCTCATCTGTAAATGCCAGATACAGTACACTCCTCATTCCTTTATATCCAAACACTATTTGTTTACTGCCCTATTTAAGCTTTCTCTTACCGCAACTCAAGCCAAAACGATTTCTCCCTGCCAGAAGCTGATTCTCCTTCATGTCTCTCATTTAACCCTGTCATATCTAAAGTACTTTAAACTACTACTTGACTTGACTAGTATGCATACTGTGTCCACTGAGAAGTCTAGGGAATTTAGATGGCAGGACACAATGCACATATCCTTGTACAATCGTATTGTCCAGAAAACCAGGCACATGCTGTTTATATTGGCATTCTATAAATATTTTGCTGAATGGTATTTCTATTCCGTGTTTTTCCTAGGAATAGTTAATCCTCATGAGAATGCATCTATTGTGAAAACAATGAAGTTACTTATTACTTTTAGGAAATGTTCACAGATTACCTGTATCTTAAGTGACTATATGCGATTTTGTTTTCTGTGATACAGTGGTGTCATGGCAAGGCTAGCAAGGTACAGACAACCTACGGACTTGGGCACAGAATGCTGGAAAGGAATAAATGGTTTAATGACGAAGGGACTTTCAGCAGTATCATTAGAAGCTGACAGAAAGAGCTGGGGCAATAAATTTAGACACACAAACAAAATCATGCATATACGGAACAATCAAGAGTCTACAAAAGTAATCTGGCAATGTCATGCATTAATTCAACCAACCATTATTGAAAGTCTACTGTGTAACAGGCTCCATGTTGCACTGGAAAACTGAAAGTAAATGAGAAATATCAAGCATTCATGTTAGCTCTCTATAAAGATTAAAACTGAATAAATTTAAAATTTCATCTCTTTCTCTCCATATAAAACTGCATTCCACGTGGTTAAGGTACATTAAGAAATTATCTCATTGCTTAGAACATCACAAATAGTTTATTTTCCTAAGAGCTAGAATACTTATCCTAGAAACTCCTTCAAAGAGTTGAATTTCTGTCCCCAACTTGCTGAGGACAGAAGTGTGCTATGGCATCATGAGTTAGTGTCCACCCAGACCGTTGTGGACACAGAGCTCACGACCTGAGGAGACCAAGGCAGCACTGGCCCAGACACCGCCTGTCCGTCCCAGCTGCTGAAACATTCCTACGCTTCACGGTGTATTTTCTTCTAAATCTTAAGAGGAAAAGGTAAAAACAGAAACTCTTTTGCCAACCATGAAAGTGGATGCATTTTAAATTATGGAGTCAAAATGAGCTCCTCTACACTTTTAAACGGCCCCCCGCCAAAAAGTAGGAAAAAAGTACTATCTCCCCTTTGCTCAACTGCAACTTTGTGAATGATGATGAAAGAATCAGAAATTGGGCCAGGGATTTAGCTCAGTGGTTCCAACGCCTACCTTGTAAGCGCAAGGTTCTGAGTTCGATCTCCGGTACCAAAAAACAAAAAAACAAAAAAACCAAAGAATCAGAAATGTTGTAGCTTCAGCTATGCAGTTTATGTCTGAGGCAACTTAAAATCACCTACTGATTAAATAGGGTCAAAGTGAGACGGCAAGGTCAAAATTTACCTTTGAAAAACCCAAACCCATTTCTCAAGTGCATTTTTAAAAGGAAGAATGCAATATTTAAAAATTAATAGAATTTCATTCCACCAGAAATTCACTAAACCAGGAATCAGTAGATTCTACACAATTAATTTCTTGACAAATTTAGTTGCTAAATATTAATTTTAAAACTCATGTTACTGCTTTGTTCTGTTATGAACCACAGGGATTTCTCCTCAGAGTGCAAAGGCCTAAGCATTCATTTAGCCTGTCTCACAGAGCAGGCATGATCTCTGCCCTTAGATCAGGAGGCTCGCTACAGTCACCTGGGACAGACTTGGCCAGTGCAGCAAGCCAGGAGGTTACAGGGCCTGGGATGTTTCACATCAAGAAAGGAGTTACAGCCCAGTCAGATCAGAGCGAATTACACAGGAAATGTGAACAGTAACCCTTTCATGTCTTGGCACCTCCTCCCACTCTCTGTGATAAATAGAGCCCCACTGCCTTCCAGTTATTTGAATATCCAAGCCAAGAGCAGAGAGGGATTGGGGAAGAGGAAAGAGCACAGTACGTACGTACGTACGTACACACACACACACACACACACACACACCAGCATAAATTCATAATGACATGATCAAATCATGCTGCTCTAGAAAACAGCCTTTAGCCTTTTAAATTGCCACATATGCAGTGTACCACTGCTTTCTCCAACAGGGCCCTAAGTAAAAATTCCAAAGAAACGAAGAATCAGGCAGGGGTAGAGAGATGAAATAGTTGGCAGATTTATCATAAGTAGGGAAACATGGCTCCTATAAAGCTGACCAAACAAATAGGTCTCCACCCTGACTTATGTTCCAACATCTTGTTCCCAGTCAGTCTTTAGGGAAAGCATTCTTTCTGTAATAAATAATGTGCAATCAAATCAAAATTTCTTACTTCATCCTTTATCTAATCTATATAAAAGTTTCCTCAATATTCTAAGCCAGAAGCTTAGACAATTTAACTAATTGTAAACATATTTTAAAGGAGTAGCTTAGCCATAGTTAAACAAAATTAAAATATTTCTAGTTGCTAATTTGCAATAGCAAATGTAACCATGCCTGTCTTAGATACTTTTAGAAATCCTGGTTGGGATCTCAAGAAAACAAGACTTTCTTTACCATATTTGCCTCTGGGAAAAGGAAAATTCTTATTTCTATAAACAGGTGCATTTGAGAGATACTAAAACAAACACAAGAGTCCTGTGTTGGTGAGGGGATGGGTGGGGGCAACAAAATACAACGGTGAAGAAGGTGCTATATCCAACTGGATACATTTAAAATAAGGAACAGACTTTCTCTGAATCAAGATTAACTTTTTTTTCCATTGGTAGACCTTTACAATACAAATGGTTTGCTATAAAGAGTAGGAAAAAACAAATCAAAGTGAATACAGAGATGACAAAGCAAACCACCAATACAAGTAAAAAGGATTAGCTTTCCAGGTCTATCTAGAATAGGGAACAATAAAAACAAAGGATTTTTTCCTAGCAAAGTGGGTCCTCTAAACCACATACTGTATTCTTCAATGAACAGCCTATATTTTCATATAATAAATGTCACATCCCTAGAAATAGCAAATGAGATTTAAACTGTAGACTTCTTAGCTGCCTTAAAGTTAAACAACTGATGTCTAATTTCTCCAGTACTGGCTCACAGATGTGCAGTCTCAAAACTGTAGCAAGCTAAAGGTGTTCATTCTTTCTGAGGATTCTGAATTGCTACAACACTTAACATGAGGAAAATATTACAGAATGATAGGGAGAGGGCCGGGGATTTAGCTCTGAGGTTCTGCCGCCTGCCTTGCAGGCACATGGACCTGAGTTCGACCAAAAAAACCAAAAAACAAAAACAGAATGAAAGGGAGGAAAACAATAAACAAGCCTGAACTATCCCAGACTTCTTACTGGGCTTTAGTTCCCTATTAGAATGTGGACCCCAAACAAAAGCAAATGCAAATCCAGTGGAGCTCAGTCTCTTCATCTGAAAGGGAGCGGAACTCTGGAATGAGGGCTTCTCAACCATTTTTAACCTATGTGCTATTGTAACAGACAAAAACTTTATGCACTTCTTGAATGGTATCCTAGAATTCAAAATAAATTAAGAATTGACAACCAAAAAGAACCAAAGCAAGATAATCTGCTCTTTTTCGGTGTTGTGAAAATAATATTAACAGTATTATTAATATTGGCACATCTGTACAGCACTTAGCTATACAGATGAACACCACGTAAGTTCAACTCCATGACTGTATGAAATTGATATTAATATTGTTTAATTAAAATAGTACAAAGACGTTTGTTCAAGGTCTGCTGCAACTTAAGCAGCAGAGCTGAAACAAACTTCTGACACCAATCCCACTCACTAAAATTTCTTCACTTTGTCATGGCATGCTGAAAATACCCCCATCCAGACTTCAAACACACTGTACACACAATCACACTTTTTTCCTTTCAACATTCCCAATACTCCTTTTCAACCAGTTCCCACAAAAATGTTCAGACTTCCCACTGCAGCAGCCCTTATTTCCTCATACCAGCATGACTAAGAACACACAAAAAGCATCTTTCAAAAGCAAACCTTCAAGCTAGATCTCATATCTCATAACTGTCCCCCAAAAAAGGACATTGTCACAGACACAGGCTTTAACCATTAACTAGTGAGGAAATGTCTGGGGTCATCTGTTCTCAGCCAGAATGAATCACACATGACACACACTGTACCACTTCTCCCTTCCTGCAAGGTGAGCAGGAGTCTCCCTCCCGTCTCCAGCCTTCCGGCCCAGCAAGCAGACACCTGACTCCAGACAGCTGTGAAGGCCAGCTGCACAAGATTACATGCTAACAGGACTAAAAGTTATATTCTTACCAGTTTAAAAAGTATTCAAAATGTTTTAGAATACTAAACTACTGGCACTAGTAACTCAGTGTAAAAACAAAGTATGAAGAAGGTGAGATTTTACTCATAAAATCAACGATTCACTTCTGAAGGTTATTATGAAGATTATGACACTAAATTATACAAAAAAATGTTAAACATCCTGCCTAACACATAGTAACTACTCAAAAAATGTCAGCTGCTTTTAGTCATATTGAGGAGGAAGTGTGGTAAATCAAACACATTCAAAGGCCATATTTAAAATGAACAAGCAATCAGTACATTCTATGGTGTTTCTTAAACACCAGCACAAGACCTAAATTTCTGTCCTATGGATATGCATATGGGTGTACATATAGCTATTTACAAGAAGATTTGGAATAACACATGGCAAAATGATGCCTCCTGGGCAGATGGCAGGGTAGTGGTTAATGGGAACTACAATCTAACCTGCAATGCTTTTGTGGTTGTTGTTTTTGTTTTATAAAACAAGTGGAAAAACATTTGTATATTCTCTTTCTAAATAAAATTTTTTAAAACAAAACATTGATATAAAGTATCTTAGAAAGTTTCAGTTCCATTGTTCATTTCAGAATTACAAGAAATTTACCTATTTGTAATGTATCCAAATTTCTAAAACTTCATTTTCTGCACTTAGTAATACCATTCAAGCTTTATGTTACACACTGCTTTCATTAATCTAAAGACACTTCTAATTGCATATTAAAAATGCCTGCTTGTGCATCCCAAAAGCCCCCTCCCCACAATTTTATTAAGTTTTAAAACCACTGCATGTATTTAATCAAGGTGCAAGGAAACTTTCAAAGTCCAAAAAGCCAACAGAAGTCAAACGTTTTATGCAAAAGGATTACCTTTTCTCTTTAAATTTTGTATGTGTTTAAATTTAATAAACCACACACAGAAAATCAAGTCCTTGATTCTTCTAAGGCCTACGGGTGCCTATTTAAAATCACAGTGACAATTTCAAATGTCTTGCGGGCTGCTGTAACTAAAAGCTCTCCAGCTAGCCTCTTCATAACTCCTCACTCTCGTCTATACCATATTAGCGCATAGCCATTATTGCCTTTTTCATCCCGTTCCTTTTTCACTTAGACTTTCTACATCTTAGCCAACAAAGTCACAAAAGCTCTTAGTAATGCCCTAGGAGCATCAAAGAGTGGGCCTCCCATGGCTCAGGCAAGGAAGTAAGTCACATTTCCAGAGGCCAGATCCAACCTGGGATCTGGCCTTCAATACAAATCCAGCTTATAAATTAAAGGCTCCTCGTACTGTAAAAGGCACCAACATTTCAACTTATGAGAGCCAAAAGAAATAATCTCTTACTTGAACAGGAGGACAGTGGAAACTCCCCCTTCAAAGAGCTGTGAGAGCCAAAGGCCTAAATGTTGAGACATACTTAAAATTCAAGAAAAATCTGTTCTGAAAATGTATGAGGAACAGTAACTGATCAAAAGGTATCTTCTTATAATTTCAAATAAAAAATTCTACATAAAATGTGTGGCTTATACAGGGCAATTCAATCATCATCATCTTCCTCATCAGTTTTATTTCTACAAAATGAAAAATGTGTACCAGTCAGCTTTTCATTGCTGGGACCAAACACCCAACATACAATTTAAAGGAGGAAAGGTTTATTTTTGCTTATCATTTCAGAGATTTCAGCCTATTATCAGCTGGCTCCAAGGCAGAAACATCACAGTGGATGGGAATGTGGAGCAAAGCTGTACACTTCATGGCAGCCAGGAAGCAGAGCTGGCTGGAAAGAGCAGCAGGGAAAAAGGGATAGGAATCAGACACAGTTCCCAAAGTCACCACTCCATGACCCACCCAGAAGTGTGACTGGCTAATCCGCTAGGCCTCTCTTAAACCAGTCAACTGGCAATCACAATGAATGGTCACATCTGTGTGCGCTAGGGACTCATTAGCATTAGGCAGCTATACTTGCAGAACATACAGCACTGATTCCTCTAAGGATTGACTCTCTTACTTCTACAATCCTTAGAAGTCTTAAGGACTCTAGGAGTCTGAAGTTACAGGCATCTCAAGGCTGCTGTTTTAAGAACACTGTCAAAACCACCTGTTTCATTCTATTTATTCTCTCTTGCATGCCTCCAGTTGCCTGATGCTACAATTACCTGTTTGTTTACCTCCCAAGGACGATGCCTTGAGAACTGGGAGTCACTTCTCTAAATCACCTTGTGGTCCCATGATGGAGACTAGTATCCTTCATTCTATAAAAACTGAATGAGGGCCAGGGATTTAGCTCAGTGGCACCGGGTCTACCTCACAAGCGCAAGGTTCTGAGTTCAATCCCCAGTACCAAAAAGAAAAGCTAAATGAAATGTAATAAAGATCTGTCATTTATCTGCTGGCCCCACCCAGGATATTCCAGGTTGGTCTCTGCTTTTGTACCAGAACCTCGCAAGTGTCTGTGGCACTAAAATGCTTGTCATATACATTTTTTATCCAAGTCTTAATTTATTTTGAATTGTATTTACACTTATTCATGACACATTTTTATTTCTAAAACAAAATGTGTCTCTGAAAATTCTACCCTAGAAGCTCCTGATGGAGGGAAATAAAACTTCTCAACCATTCTTCAGTCCTCAGTATGATGGCCCAAGAGAAAGGAAGCAATCCCGACCAGCTGCACAGAGGTCTGCTGTACTGCTCCTCGCAGCCCTCGGCAGCGCCCCCTTCCAACATCCAGACACAAGGCTTTTCTTTAAAAAGAGTCACTTTTTGACACTTGTGCCAATTTTATTTGCTCAGCATTGTTTCCCAGCTCTTTAACAATTATTTGAAAACTCTCTCTACCTTGCCCCACTTTGACCACACTCGGCTCAGGTTAAGACAAGTCAGCAGCTCAGACAGCAGCAGCACCCTACTGCTGCTATTGTGAAACGTGAAGTCAGTGCTGCAAGCCTCTCACCACTCAGCAGTTTCTCGATGAAAAGCACCCAGTGTGACCTGCATTATGATGTCTGTTACCACACAGAGGGCCCAGCTCCCACTGTCCCCAGTCCAGCGACACACCCATATCCCAGAGGAAGAGGTGATGACCTTCTGGGAATCTAGATGAGTATCTCTCTCAGTTTTCTCTGGGAAAAAATGGTGAGTCAACCTTCCTCTGAGTCACTCTAGTACCAGATTCGTTCCAGGTGTTACGATTGGAACACTCAACCACAGCATGTGTCACTTACCTAATATTAGGTCAGAGTATAAACACGAGGGTCTCCTATCTCCCTTCTTCTAATCTTCCTTATCCAAGCAGTAACACAGATGATTAATTCCTCTTGGCATCATTACAAGACGAAATTAAGGCAATTTCTTTGTTTAATGAAAGTAAAAACAAAAAACCTGCGCCAAGTGGTGCCCTGGCCAGTCACAGAACTTTAAAGTTTGAACCTTATTTACTCAAAAAGTTGAATGGTTCGCCATGCTCAAAGCAAAACAGAGAACCAAAACTAGCCCACAAAAGCACAGCAATGGCCACCACACCAAACTCAGTCTCTTCCCCAGGCAATTCTGGACTAGCAGGCCAACTTCATCGCACTCCCCACATCCTGGTAGTCTAGCTACACAACTACTTGCTAAAATCAAATGAGAAAGACAAGCCTTCCATTTCTAAAAATAACTTAGCAGCAGCATTGTTTCCTTAAAGATATTAGGCCTAGCAATTGCCACAGACTTCCTCCTCCACTATTCCCAAGACAAGGCTGAGTGTCCTCTAAAAATCCTGCTCACTTAAATGGTCCTCAAGCAAGTTCTGAGAAATCTGAGAAAGCCTCATTCAAATCCCCTTATTAGAGAAGGGGAAGAAGATGGTGCCCCTTGCAGAGGTCAATGACTGGGCACATTCCAGATCAGGGTAACAGTCTATCAGAAACTCAAAGCAGCAAGAAGACAGCTTGTGTCATTGAACAAATACTTCTAAAAACCAAATGCCAGGCCGTGTGTTACCTTATAAAGTAAATGACAGGAATGTCTTGCAAGTTTCTTTCTGATTTATAAACTATGCTTTGTGTTTTGTTTTGCCTGACATTGAAACTGTCTCCTTAGCTTTTATTTCCATCAGTTTATATTTTCCTGTAAATCTTTGTACTTCCTAAAATATTTGCCTATTATATAAATGTATTACAAGTTTACCAAATAACTGGTAATTGCTCCCCATAAAATCCATTACCATAAAATCCATTAATCCAGTAATCCCAAACATACTCTGGACTTTGTGTTTTGTTATAGAAATAATAAATGCAAAACTTGATATTTTAATGTCAAGTCTAGCCATTTCTACTTCCTTTCCTGGTCTAATGAGCAAAGAAATGCCCTGCAGTTAGACAAAAAGAAAGAAGAAAACAGTAACTTCTGAAGATATAACAGTAGATCAAGAAAGTAATGAGTAATAAGATACAAAAGTATGTTTTTAATGACATCCTTAAGGCTCATTTTGATATATAACTAGAAAAAGTGGCAATTTGTCTTAAGTTATGACAATCTGAGGGTTTTCATAATCTTTATGCCCATGTAAACATTAATGAGAATATATGATAATTTAAAACAGTCTAATTATTGTCTAATTATTTAATATTAAGTCTATTTAAAACAGCCTAAGATAATGTTATGTCATATTAATTAAAACAGAGACACAAACAAAACTATTAATAAATTTCTCATATCACACTAAGAGAAATCAAGAGATAACATGTAATTCTCCCCTGTTATAAAAACTATAGATAGGTATTGTCATTTAAAATTTCAAAAAAACTTAAAAATAACCTGTAACAGCAGGTTATATGTCTTTTAGGTTAACCATAAATTTTAAAAATCAAAACTAAACAAAGACAAAATTCTAAATCAAATAAACTTATATAATGGAGATAAGGAAGGATTTAAGACAAAAAGTTTAAAACAAGATCAATTATTTCAATTTTGACAATAAATATATTAAATATTTGTTAAAAGATATAGGTACTTATTAGGTAAAAAAATGAAATCCACCCATGTGTCACTTGTAGGAAACATACCTAAAAGAAATGACAAAGAAAGGGCAAATGTAACAAGAAACACAAAGATTTATAGGGAAGTATAAACTAAGGTGTTAATATCAGTATCAGCCAAAATAAACACAAAGTATGAGTTATAAATGAGGGAGAAATGTATCTTATTCAGATAAAAAGTATAATCCTCAACTGAGATACTGACAATAACACACCAAAACAAAAAATGAGAATAATTACCTATTTATAACTTCCAGTCTTTGACAGATCAGACAAAAAATTATTAAAAACCTAAACAACATGATAGATATTAGCTATTTAGGTATCTTACAAAAAGATAATTTTTAAAATATCTGTGTAACTTAAGCAAAATCGGTAAGTATTCCATAAATATAACCATAAAATAATCAAAAAATTAATATTAATTAAAAGTTTAATTTTAACTTTGAAATGTCAGAAACGCTCTCCTAAATAACTGCTGGATGAAAAACTCTTGGCATATAATCATATGCTATTAAAAAAAAACTAAGACTACATATCATGAAGGATATAGCCAAAGGGTATAGAGAAAAACTTTAAAATCTTAAATGCATTTTTATTTGCCACACAGACTGAAAACTGCAGTAGCTCAAGTCAGATAATCAAGGTTTTCTTTTTTCAAGTAATGGGAAAGGGTGCCAGGAGAGAGCACACATCGTCACAAATCACTTAGGGATCCAGGCAGGCTCTGGCATCCTCCACAGTTCTCACCTCCAGACCTAAGGCTACTGTCATAACTGGTGCGACACCTTAATCTGGAGAAAAGGAAAAGACAAAGACTAGGGCAACTGGTTGGTCTTTAAGGTGACCGAACTCTGATAAAACCATTCACTTCTCTTCAGTCACAGGGCTGCCCTGCTATAACAGAAACTGGGAAGCAGAGATTCTACATGGGCAGCCATGTGTTCAGCTAAAATCTAAGGGTTCCATTTTTAAAAGAATACAAGTCAAGAGATATTGGCGTATGTCCCATACTCTTTCTAGTTTTAAAAATGAAATAAAATTCAAGAAGTTAGACAAAGAACAATAAAATCAAAACAGATTATTTGCAATTATTTCATTTTAGCTTGAAGCTTTTTAGTGCCAATGGTACAACCAAATACCAATTTAAGATCAGAAGGAATGTCATGCATTTTGAGGATGCCTGGGCCCATTTCAATATGTCAAATCATTGGCTAGGACTCATCTACTCTTTCCTTGTTAAAGAATATTTAGCTCATGTATTACTGTTTATATTATACACACTGATTTATCTAATACGCTTTTCAGGTCAACTAACTTTCAGCATTACACAATGGTTTTTTAATATTACAAAACAGTTAATCTTTGGTTAGCAAAATAACTTTTGAAATTTGAGGACCAGTAATTTCTAAAAACAATGTTACTGAGCATAGCTCACATACAGTAGTAAGATGTATACATTTTAAGTATACTTTTCCACAGGTTTGGATAAAATCATAATCACCACCACCACAATAAAGATATCACACACAGGGCCAGGGATTTAGCTCAGCGGTTCTGCAGCCTGCCTTGCAAGCGCAAGGTCTTGAGTTCAATCCCCAGCACCAAAAAAAAAAAAAAAAACAATAGTTAATCACACACATTCATTATCCCCAAAATATTCCCCTGTATCACATCCAGGGTTGTATCACAACCTGTACCTAGCTGCAGGTAACAACTTGTCTACATTCTGTCACCAAAGATAAACCCGTCTTTTCTAGCATTTCTGATGTGCCAATCTGAGCAGTAAATGGAATCACATATTTTGTGCATGGTCTTTCTGTGTCTGGCTTATTTTACTGAGCACAACATATCTGAGATTCATCCATGTACTTTGTGTATATCAGTACTTATTCCCCTCTTAGTGCTGAATAGTATTTCACTGTATGGCCACACTACACTGTGTTTATCCATTCATTAGTGGATAAAAATTTACTTCCAACTGGTAGTACTAAAAGTTGCTACAAGCTGAGGATCCCTAATCCAAAAATTCCAAAATCTGAAACTTTTTGAACACCAATACGATGCTCAAACAATTTTTGGATTTTGGTGCATTTGAGACTTCATATTTTTGGATAAGCGTTATTCTATTGGTAAGTCTATAAAAACATTCCAAAATATGAAGAATCAAAAATGTGAAACACTTCTGGTCCCAAGAATTTCTGATAAGCAATAATCAACTTGTATGTACAAATCTATTGTGAACATATGTTTTCATTCCTCTTAAGTAAAAACCTAAGAACAGAACCGCTGGCTCTTAACATTAATATAAGAAACTTCTATATTGTTTTCCAAAATGGTTTTATCATTTTACATTCACATTAGCAGTATCAGAAAGTTCTAACTGATTCACACCTAAGCTGAAATCTGTTCTTTTAAAACTTTTAACTTCATCTCCCTAATGAGTGTATAATACGATCTTGTTATTGTACTGATTAGTATTTTTCTGATTCTAGTGTTGCACACCTTTCCTTGTGCTGTGCTGGCTATCTATCATCTTCTTGTGTCTACTTTTTAATTGGGTTGTCTATTAATGAGCTGTAAGAGTTCTTTATATATTCTGGTCACAGATTATATGCATTATAAATATGTTCTGGTTAAGGACTACTTTTCATTTTCTTAACGATGTCTTTCAAAGTTCTAAATTTTGATGGACTCTCATTTATCAGTTTTTTCCTTTTATACATCATGTTTTTTGTATCCTAGGAAATTCTTGCCTCCCCTAAATTCATGAACATTTTCCCTTATACTTTCTTCTTAAAGTTTTAATCTTACATCTTTTTTTCATAGATCCTTTCAAGTTATTTTTATTTATGGAAATAAAGGGTTGAGGTTAATTTTTTTACATACAGATAACAGGTGTTTTAGTACCATTTGCTGAAAACACTATCTTTTCCTCTGCTCTTGAGTTGAGTTGATGTTCTATAAAATGTTAATGTTAAATAATCTTTCAAAACTCAGTGGACCATATATGTGTGGTTCTATTTCTAGATTCTCTCTTTTATTCCATTGATCTACATGTCTTTCCTTACGCCAACATTGCTTTGATTACTGTAGCTTTAGAGGAAGTCTTAAAATTAGGTAATAAATGTCTTCCAACATTGTTGGTTTTTTTCCTTTTTACTCTTTTAGGTCCTTTGTACTCCTACATAACTTTTAAATATCAATATCCAATTCTTCATTTATAGCAAGTATACATAGACCTGAATTTTTATATATACTTTGTGTTTTCTAATCCTGCTAAATTCAAATATAAGTTCTAGGGGTTCCCAGAGATTTCTTAGTATTTTCTCTGTAGATGATCATTTCATCTACATACAAAGATTTTACTTCTACCTTGCCAATCCTATGCCAATTGTGTCATTTTATTGCCAGACTATTTTGGTTTGGGCCTATGTTTCAAAGTTTAATGGATAGATGAAGAGTAGGCATATCAGCCCTTGTTCCCCACCTTAGGGAGAAAGCATTGTATCTTTTCCATTCATATAAGGTGCTTTTGCTGGAAGTATGGAGTACGTGTCTTTTATCTGTTGAGAAGATTCTGTTCTACTTCTAGTCTCCTGACAGCTTTTACCATGAACAGCTGTAGAATTTAGTCCAGTACTTTTTCTACAGCTAGTGACAGGATCATATGGCTGTTTCCTTTCCTCTGCTAAAATGATGACTTATGGGGGTGGATCTTCCAATGTTGAACTGCCATCCCTATAATAAAACCACTTTCTACATTCTGCCAGATCTAATTTCTAATAGTTTGTTTTGTTAAACAAATTTCTATCTATGTTCATACTTTTTTATCCTATTATCTTTATCCAGTTTTAGTATTAGCACAATGTTGATTTCCTAAAATGAGAGAAGTGTTCCTTTTTTCTGCTTTAAATGTCTGATATAATTCATCAGTTAAAATGTATATGAGCCTGTTGTTGTCATATAGGTAGGTGTTCAAGCTAGGAATATACTTTTTTTAACAGGTGTTATTCACATTTTATATTTCTTCCAGAGTCACTTTCATTAATTTGTCTTCCAAGGTATTTCATACAAATTGTCAAATTTATTTCAAAAAAAGATTCTTGTAATATGCTTTCTGTATCCTTTTAAATTCTGTAAAATCTGTGGCAATGTTTTCTAAATCTTCATATTAAAATTAGTAATGTGTTTTCTTTTTTATTTTTCCTTGATTAAACTAGAGGTTTACTCATTTTTTCCAAAGAACTTCCTTTTGGTTTCGATTATGTCATTTCTTTTTTCTATTTCTTTTTTTCTTCTTTATTATTTCCTTCTCTCTTTGGTTTTTCTCTTTGTTTTTAGCTTCCTAAAATGGACACTTACATGACTTATTTTACATCTGTTTTCCTTTCTAGTATGTACATTTAAAGTTAAATACTTCTGTCTAGGAAACGGGATAACTGCATACCATAAGTTTTTGTATGAGTTTTTTTTTTAATTCTCATTCATTTCAAAATATCTTTTCATTTCCTTGTGGTTTTGTGTTTGTTTTCATTATGACCAATGAGTTGGTTGGAAATGTGTGCTTTAATCACAAATACTGATCTTTTCCAGATATCTTTCCAGTACTGATTTCTAATTTAATTGTGTAGCAGTCAGAAAACATACTTCACATCATTTCCATCATCTTAAATTTAATGAGACTTATGTTATGTATGCATATGGTAGTCCACCTAGGGTAAATGTTCTGTGCCCACTTGAAAAGAATGTATATGCTGCTCTTGTTGAGTTGAATGTTCTATAAAATGTCAATGAAGTCAAGCTGGTCCCTAGTGTTATTAAACACTTCTATATCCTTCCTTATATTCCATTTTATTTGATCAATTACTGAGATATTCAACTGTCCAACCATAATTGAAAATTTGTCAGTTTCTTCTTTCAGTCCTAAGAATTTGTTTCATATATTCTGTTAAAATAGTGTTGTTTGTATTAAAATTTAAGATTACTTGTTCCTACTGACTAACCTATTTATTTTTACAAAACAACCCTCTTTAACCCCGGAAATATTATTTGTTCTGATGTTCACTTTAATTATTACCCTACTCACTCCAGTTTTACTATACTAGATCATATGTTTTATTCTTGGTTATTAACCCACTGGAAACAGACTCTCTGTTTATCTTTTTAAATCTTTTTTTTCCTCTTTGCTTCATGGTGGTTAAAAATCTCAGTATGCTCTTGTGTTCAGTTATCTTCTCCTAAAAGAACTAATTTGTAGTTAATCCCATTTAGCAAAATCTTCTTACTGTATTTTGTATTTTTTTATGTTCCTGTGATTTATTTTTTCCATCTTCTACATCAATCTTCATTATGTCTATAGATCACATTTACAAAAACTTTTAATATTTATGTTTGCTTGCTAATTCCACAATACCTGTCATCTCATGTCATTTCTACAGACTGATTTTTCTGTTTCTTTGTTTATATAGTAATGTTTGATTGGGTGCAGTTTACTGTGACTTTTATGTTGCCAAGTGCTGGATTTTGTTGTATTTGTTTAAAGAGTCCTGCACCTCTTCTTGAAGGCAGTTAGATTACTACCAGATTACTTTGATTCTTCTGAGGCTGCTTGAGGGCTCATGAGAGGAACCTTACTCTATGGCTGATTTTGTCCCAGCCTTACTTACAGCGACTTGGCAATTTTTCTTCCCAGCTTTGCGGGTTTCACTCAATCTGGTATTTAGTCAGGCTCTCAGTAGAACCCCTTTAAAGATCTGGGGAATGCTTTCCCTGATCTACTCCCTTCCCTCCACAACTCTCGTTTCTCAAGTACTAGACAGCCCACCTCCCTGAAGTTTGTCCTCTGTCTACTCCACTCAGAGAGATTGCCAGAGTGTTCCCATCTTTCTACCACAATCTGGAAAGTGCTTCCAAGTAACACGCCTAAATGAGGTTACAGCTCCTCCTGTTTCCCTTCTCCCACGGCGCAAGTCCTATTCTGTTCCAATGTCAGAAAAAGAGTTATTTCCTATCTTTGGTTTCACAGTTGTGTATAGTTTGAGGGTAATTCCAGACCCTGTTACTTTCTTATGGCCAGATACATAAATCCCTTCACTAAGAATATTTTGATTCTATTAATATTTATATCATGAAAGGTAATATAGATAAAGTGGTGATCAATATAAAATTATTTGACCTTGAAAGTTGTATTTGAAGGTATATCTGAATATTAATTTGATTTGTTTTCAGGGAATTTGTAATTTTTTAAAAAACCTGTATTTTCAGTTAATCAGGCTTTTCTCTTCTGTATCCTTGCTACTTCCTTCCCTATTCCATAGTGACAGTTAAGTACATGACTTTAGCTTCAGATTACTGAGCTTTAAAGGTTAAAAGGAGAACTGATCTTCCTCTAAAAATCTGCTGAGCAGACCTTCCTGGGAAAGGAGGAGGCAGTCCAAAAAACTCTTATTTCTATATTTAGTATTTTAGAAGTTTAAAAATAAACACATATTTTTATATCTTAAAAAATGTATGAGTAAGTAATAGTATCAATAATTATTGGGAGAGCAATATTTCCTATATTTAACCCACAACTATTCATAAAAATATTTATTTCATTGTCTTTAGTCTAAAAAATATTTTTATTTTCTTATTTGTGAAGGTAGCTACCCTCAATTGAAATCCCCACTAAACTACCAAATGGTTTATACATTTACTAAGTAAAAAATATTAGCAGATGTTTCTTGGGAAGATTGAAGAGAGGTAAGTGGGTGACAGGAAGTAAATGCTCTGCCAAGACTAAGCTTTTATGAATCAAGTTAGAATATACAGTTACCTCAAACTTTTAATAATTTTAATAATCATAAACTCCATCTAATAAATTATGAAGGCTCACTATTGAAAAATGCCACAGACATAAAGATGACCATATAGGCCATCTATAACCCTATCAGTCAGAGGATATCAACACTTAACATTGGCATGTTTCCTCCCAGAGGTTTGCGAAGCGGAAACACGCACACACATAAACACAGTCTCTTAAACTGGGATAACAGTGCAGACACCATTTTCAAATTTCCTTTCAATTGTGTTGTAAGTACAACGGAGAGGCACTGCATCATTTTTAACAATATGATTCTCAGCCATGAACTGCAGCAGAAATAGGTAAGTGAGGCACCTGAGGCACCCTACTTACTCTCCCTAGTCCTACACCTGCTCTTAACAAACCTATGAGTACACTGAAGTTCCTTGCTATTCAGGGCAGGGCTCATAGATTAACAGCAACAAAGTTATCTGTGAATGTGACAGAAATGCAGAATCTTGGGCTCCACCACAAATCTACTAAATCAAAATCTACATTTAAAAAAGATATCCAGGGCCAGGGATTTAGCTCAGTGGTTCCCTGCCTGCCTCGCAAGCGCAAGGTCCCAAGTTCGATCCCAGGTACCAAAAAAAAAAAAGGTATCCAAGTGACTGATACATAAGTAAAGTTCAAAAAACTAGTGTCCTAGTTTATTTAACTATTTCTTCTATTTCTGAGCTTCTGTGTTATTTTCAATTATTTTGCTATTCTAAGCTGTTAATACTGTACAGAACTTCCCTGCACAAGCATCTTTGTATTCTTGAGTAATTATTTCATTAGGGGAGAAACATGAAAGTGGGAACCCTACATCACCATACTGTCTCTTAAACTTGTATCTCTTGACCTGTTATGCTCTGAGAAACCAGGCTTTTTAGAATTATAAATGTAAGAATTCAAGGATAGATACTGCTAGTGGTTATACCCTTGGGTTTGGATCCAGCTCTGACACAACAAGCTGTGTAACTTTGGGCAAAAGACTTAAATTACCGATGACTTAACTGTCTCATCTGTTAAACAGATTATAACAATTTGTATTTCACAAGATTGCTGTGAGCATTAAATTAGCTAAAATACATAAAGTACTCAGAATATGGTAAGTGCTATCTATGTGCTTGGTGTCATCATTAAGAGGGAAAACAAGTGAGTAAATGTAGAGGCTCTAAGTGAACCAAATACAACACATTAATATCTGAACTACCTGTATGTGGTTAAAGCCTTTTTCATTTCATCCCTAATTCTTGAATCTGCTCTAGTAGTTACATGACAGATAGCAGTGAGAATTTGAGAATTTCTTTTTCCCTCTCTTCATTAACCATTCATTATTGGCTTTAAGAGATGTGTGGATATTTTAGTTGCCTGCTAAGGCCAGGTGCAAAAATCAATCCAATTTTCATAGGAGTAAAAGATCAAGAACCATGATACATGTGTAATGCTTATGCCACCTTTATAATCAAGGAGGATTATATCTTTCCTCTTAGTAGGATCTGTATCTCAGGCAAGACAGAAATATTACACAGAAGACAATCCATACTCTATGTGATGGGTCCAAGCAGCAATTCTGTTTAGGTAAAGTCAAGATAACAACTAGGAAGAATACAGAATCAGATCTAAAGGACAGAGACAGGTATAATAGGAAAGGGAAAGGAATGTCAGAAACCCAGAGAAGATACAGAAAGAGGAAGAAATTTAAGGTGAAGACAGGAGCTCAGGCTTTTCTTGGAGAGTCAGAACAGTATGTTCATTGGAACCCTGACTTCATATGGGGTGCCAGGTACACACACGCAGGACGAAAGCTGGGTCGGGCCAGAATCAACTTTTAAATGTATCACCCTGTTATTGGGGTCCCAGTTTCCAGAAGTGGTCAAATAGTGCTTGAAGACCCTGAAAACCATTCTGTCCTGAATTATTAATTCCAAGGACCATATTTCAGCAGTTGTAAGAAATCTGAATGTGCATGGTAGGCTATTACTTCATTTAGGTCTAACTAAAACTACTTGCAACTTAAAGTTGTCCACATACCACATTTTTGCATTTTCTAAGAGAAGAAAAGGGAATGGGGTGCCTCGGCCTCTAAAGAAACATTCAAAACATGGTCACTGCCCCTTCAAGGGACTCCTGATATCAGAGCACAGATGAGGTGAAGTTTTCATTTCTAGCAAACTGACCAAAGCCTATTTCCAAACGGAATGTCCTTTTATGTGGGACTCTGTGAACCTTATCTAACAACTAAAATCTATGAGACAATCTGTATATACATATTTTAGACAAAAAAATATTTTTTTAAAATAAGGAAAATCAAAAAATAAAAAAATAAAAAATAAAAAATAAAATAATAAAATAAAAAAATAAAATAAAATAAGGAAAATCCCTTAAAGTAAATTCCTCAGATGAGGATGCAGCCAATCTGACCAGAAATCAACCTTGAGAGCGGTGTTTCTTTTTTCTCAACAACTGAAAGCTGTCACCTAGAGGTGCTGTGTATTTTAATGTTGAAAACTTCCCAGGACAAATATAAGAGGAAGAATTTGAAGTGGACTCTGAGAAAAACTGAGAATCCAAAAATAGATAAAATGTCAGGCTTGGGAGGACCCAAGCATACACCAGGCCCTGGGTTCAATACCCAGTACTGAAGGAAAAACAAGTGAGCTCTCCATCGCTGCCAGTGTACAAATGCTGGCTGTAAGGATGCTGTGGAGGGTAAATGTACTAAACGGAGGGTGAAAGAGTTCATTTCTAAACTCTCCAAATCTGACATTGTATCAATTTCTGACATCTTTTTTCAGAAACCCATGGTCTTCCTGCCTCCTGAGTAGGTGATTACAGGCTTGCGCCCCCATGCCTGGCTAGAATTCCCTGTCTTATGAAGCAGCTCCATCTGTTTTCACGCAGATGTAACTGGTGCAAGTTATTCATTACATTGCTCATTCAACTGGGTAGAAATCTCTCCTTGTAACCTTTCTCTTTTGTTTCTAGCTGTGCCAGTCTGTACCTCTAAATCTTTACTCCTTCTTATACTTGAATTACAAAAACTTGGAATGCTAAATCTACAAAATTTCTAGTGAGACCTCTACTATTCTATGTACTAGAAAACCCTAAATGTGTCTTCTTCTAAGTTTACCTCCACTGGTACCAGGCTAGAAGAGGCTGAACTGGTTGGAGAGGGGCGTGGGATAAGGGACTGAAATCAGCTTTTAAAGAACAGCGAGAGGCAAGTGTGGCTAGAGCAGAGTAAGCAAGGGAGGGGAGAAGGTGAGTGACACCTGGGGTGTTATCCTGAGCGTGACAGGTAGCTATTGAAGCTTTCTGAAAATGGGACTGACAGGAGCTGTTTAATATGCCTACTCCATCGGACTCCTGACCAAGTGCAGAGTCTGGAGAGCTGCATTTCGTCTGTCAAATGCATGGCCTCCCCATCCCTGGTTTATGTCAGGTGTCCGAGTTTCTAAACCAAAGTTCCCATGCCATTAAGAACTTCCAGTTGCCCCATAACTGACCAAAGGCAGACTGTGAGCATGTCCCCAAGAGCTACCAAAGGCTTTTAGCGCACGACCAATGAAGCACACAGTGAGCAAGTGCTCACCAATGACTCAGGTGACAGAGAACAACTGACATGTTAGGGAACTGCAGACTGAGCCAAGCTGGAACAAGGACCAGGAAATCTTACCCAGGCTATGCAATCTGGGAGAATCTGCTTCTAGATCACCCAGTGTAATCAGCAACTCCTACCCAGAAAAGCTGGAAGTAGCCTGAAGTTTACCATGTGTCTACGAAAACGTGTCAGAATTTCCTGGAAGCTGCTAACAATATGAACTGCGGGCACTGCACGCAAAGGGCTGTTTTTTCTACCCTGTAGTCTCACCTGTCTCTCCCAGCCTAATCTGAAAGGAAATTTCAATCTACCTTGTAGATTGTTATGGCTTGTGTCTAGATGTCCCCCTAAAGCCTCATGCAGTAATAGGTGGGGTTTTTCAGAGGTGGCTGAGTCTAGAGTGTGATTGATTCGTAGCACAATGCTAAGATTAAGGGTGGGTGATTACTAAATCAGGCCACTGATGGGTTTGCCACTGCCCGAATCCGGGTAGCCTGAATACAATATAAGGGACAGAAAGAGGCTTGCCTTTTCTCTTATTTGCCTTGCTACCTTCTGCCCGCCATGGACTGTTTCTCCTCTGCTATGCCCCTCTGCCATGCCACCCTGCCTTGGAGCCAGCTGACTATGGACTGAAATCTCTACAAACTGAGAGCTAAATAAACCATTCCCCCTTTAACTTTGGGTTTCAGGTATTTTGTCTCAGCAGAGAAAAGTAATTAAGACACAGATATAGTGAGAATTAAATAAGATAATATGTGTTATGTATACAAGAAGTACATAACATATATTAACTTCTCATTTATATTATGATGACCACAAAATGACAGGCACCTGAATGGTAAGCTTATGCCTAAAAGCACTTTTTAAAATACATACATATAACATAGTTTAATCATATGCATCCCCCTTACTACCTCCCTGCCCATCCCCTCTTCCCTTATTCTCTTTCTCTTGTCTAATAATAGTATACCTTCTGTTTTCATGCCCTCTTTAAAACAACACTTCTAACGTTCTTCCAGCATATCATAATAAAACATTTATTTGGTTTGTTTTGTGTGAACTACTGTATGATCAGTGGAATTTAAACTTGGCACATAAAAATATTCTTTCTTCTAAACTTCCCTACCAACATTAAAACAATCCTTTTATACAACTAAGAAGTAGAGTTAGAAACTGTATTAGCACAGGGCTGACAACATCAATTCTAAATAAAGATTATCAAGCAAAACAGGAATGCCTAAGCCTGACAATTATTCTGCAAGTCATTCAGTCATGTTGTTTTAAATGTTCATTTCTCTTTATGAAACTTTAACTAAAATCATTAAAGTTAGCACCACAGGAAACCACTCATAAGACAGGAGGCTATTTTATTTTTATACATGAAAAGTTACACAATAGTTTTAGCAAACTACAGTTCCCTTATTTTGGATCTTTTAATATTTATAGACATTTAAAACAGTTATCACGCTAGAGTCCATTTTGGAAACAGAATTTCTATTATCTGACAGCAATCGATTCTGTATTATTTTAGCTCAATTACTAACAGGCTTTGTAAGAGTTATGTTCATCTTTATTTATACTATTAACAATAGGTCAACTGTGTCTAGTACTTGACCTGGAAGTTCCAGTAGGTGTGACTAAACAAAACTACACTAACAACGTCTCAATTCCACACCAGGAATTACATCATTGGCCTTTTGGTCTCTAAACTGTACACTAACTAAAAGGGGGGAAAAAGCGGGCACTGGGATACATTTAAAGGGCCTGCATGCATTAATAGAGAGTGCTAAACAATAAAAGAACACTACAAGTACATAAAGGAATTTAATAGAAAGCCTGTAACAATCACAGGAGATCTTCACAGATATAACAATATTCCTATCAACTGAAAAATGAAACCTAATGACAATGTATTTCCCTCTATGTCTATTTCATGGAGTCTGAATTTTAAGGTAATTAATAATTTTGATTTTATTCAAATCATTACATAGAAAAACTACTTCTATAATTTTCAAACCAGTAAATTTTGATTTTTTTGTTTAAATAAATGTACTTTAAAATTTTAGATTTATAAAATTAGTTTCTGCATATACTTCAACCCATTTTCTCTAAAATTAATATCTTATATAATCACACGTTTGTCAAAACATAAAAATTAAAGTTGATATATTATTATGAATCAAATTATACACTTTACCTGTTTTTTGTTAACAACTTTTTTCAGTTTTTAGGTACAAGCAAGGTAATACACTGTATTCAGTGGTTTTCTTTTTAAATGCTTTTTAAGTTTTTGTATATGCCACAGTTCTATGTCCTATTAATAATACCTTTATTACAGTTATTTTAGGAAATAAACCTAAAATTTCCTGGAAAATACACTATTGGATATCAGGAAAAAGTTTCCACTGTTTTATTTAAGAGAAAAAGAAGTAACTGAAGATATACCCCACTGCCTATTCTGCCAAGAATCCGAGATCAAATTACTTAAAGTACCAGAAATATCATTTCAAAAAATGACTGTTACTTACCTATTTCCCAAGGTTCTTGTATGCATAAGATATATGGCAATTCTAATAAATTCTGTAAAAGAATATAAAGTATTATAATCATAGCCAGATAATCCACTTTTATTGTGTATATATAAAAACTTTCATTTTAAATTACTGTATGATATTTGTATTCATATAACAAAAGAACTAAGGGAAAATAATTGCATAGTTTATTACCATTATTTAGTTTAAAAGCAAAAGCATTTGAAATTAATTAAAAGTTTAACATGATTAGAGAATGTTCTCAAAATAAAGAAATGCTACAGTGAATAAAAGTGGCTAAGGAATATGCTTTACATTCTTTTGTGTGTGCATAATGCTGTGGAAATTACTAAATAGTCTCAAACAAATGAATCATCTTGAGGGTAGCCTTTGTGATTGGAAAATAGTGATCTCTGAAAGGACATATGTCTATTGAAGTGCCCATGTGTGTCAGTTTCCCAGAGACAGGCTCAATGTATGCCACTGTCCCAGTGTCCTACCCAATTTCCCATTTGTCCTAGATTTTTCATTTTCCAATTTCTTTACGGTAGCATTAAAAACATCTGGGACTTACTTGTAACTCAATTCAGACTCTGTTGTGATCTCACGCAGCCATGCGAGAGTTGTACAGGCAGTGAAGCCAGGTGTCCACCTCCTGAGTGGTAAAATCTGAATGACCCCTAGGAGCAGCCCACCTCTGTACACACTGTAACTTACACCTCATGCTCAGCGCCAGTACCCAGCCCACCTACAGAAAAGGGAGCAAAAGAAATACCCACCTTGTAGGACTAGCTCAAAGACACAAATTTAACAAGAGCAGACAGGGAAGATGCTTTGTACTGAGGACTGCCCTCTGGGCCCTCACACTGAGCTATGTCCTCAGCCGTTTTGTTTTTTTACTTTGAGACAAGGTCTCACTAAGTCACTAAGTTGCTCAGGCTGGGCTCCAACTTGCAATCTTTCTGCTTCAGCCTCCCAGAGTAGACATATTTTACACATTATTCTCTAAAGCAGGATTTCTAATCTAAATCAAGTGACTTTAAAACTCAGCTCTGATTCAAAACTGCCCTATTATTTTCATACTCAAAGTAAAGTGATAACTGTTATTCTGATGGCTCCACCAGCAAAAGAAATTCAGTCTGATACCAGCTCTCAGTATCAGGAGATGTGTCAGATAGAAAAATCAGTTAATTTCGAGCCAGGGATTTTGCTCAGTGGTTTCAACACCTAATGCACAAGCGCAAGTCCTGGAGTTCAATCTCCGGTACCAAAAAAAAAAAGAAAAAAAGAAAAAAAAATCAGTTAATTTCAATAATGGTTTTACTGTTTCATCCAATGCATGAAAACAAAGTTCAGTGGACCCTCAAGTTAAGACCAGCCTGATATACGAACAACTTGAGTTAATTAGGTTAATGGAAGATTCACCTGCCTCTTGTTATCTATAGCGTGTACCCAGGTAAACAGCCAGATCTCAGCTCTCTGACTTAGTTACAACCAGCCCTTGGGAACCCATCGAGTTCATTAAGTCAAAGTTCCACTGTAAAGTTATTGGAAGTTCAAGCTATAGAACATGAAACACCTAATGTTGCTGTGACCACTACTTAAATTCAGTTTAAATGTTCAACACACAGGTAAAATTACAGTCAGTTCTCATTATTCAAAATTAGTTAAGTTCTATAAAGTTACCATAAACACTAAATTAGCAAATGCCCAACGACTGCTCCTAGGTGGGTTCCTAAGAGTCTCTGGTAACATTTTCATCAACTGACAAAAAGTACCCTTTATGTACGCTTAGGTTTAGAATGTTATTTAATATAGACTGTTGATTCACAAATACTGGGCTCACAGTCAACAGCACTGTTACTCGGGTCTAAATGAAGCTTACCCACCACATGTATTTTCTCTGCAAAGCACATCACAGCCTTCCTGCACTCAGGAACAGCATACAGCACTTCAGTTCTACACCTCATAGTCATTTTAAACAGCAAAGTCCCCAACAAGAAGCACAAGAATGCAAAACACATGACCCTAAACAGGCCACAAAAAGGGCACGTCTTTCGTATGAGAGAGCTGAAAGAAGGCCGAGCATGTGTTCATCTGGGAACATGTGTGTTAAGCAATGCACACTTTTCACTACTCCGTACCATTTGTAGTCGTTCATTCACTGAATGACTGCGAAAGCTCTCTGCACACTGATTTTGAGGTTCACATTACAAGAAACTACTGATGTAGCTGGATTTACATCTATCACTTTGTCTTTCATTTTCTGTGGGCCTCCTTTCTGTTGTTCTTTTCTTCCTTTACTGTTTTCTTTACTGTTATATATGTACCCAACAACAGGGAGAAAGAGTTAAAAGAACAAATAATTTAAAAATAATAGAGACATCAATATCCCCTTTTCATATTAAAAAAAACACAGATGAAAATCAACGAGGACACAGAAGATTTGAACATTATGAGCCAGCTAGGCCTACATTTGTGTAACACTCCACCCAAAAGTAACAAAATAGACATTCTTCTCAAGTACCCATGAAACATTCTCTAAATCAGATCATGTGCTAGACCACAAATAACCCTCAATAATTTGAAGGGATTAAAATCATGCAAGGAATGTTTTCTAAAAACAACAGAATGTAACTGGAAATCAGTAACAGAAGAAATTTGGGAAAATTCACCAAAAGGCGAGAAACGAAACAACACACTCTTAAGTAGCTGTACTGATTAGCTTTTCATCACTGTGACCAAAATACAAGACATAAACAGCTTAAAGGAGGAAAGATTTATTTTAGCTCAGTTTCAGAGGTTTTAGTCCATGGTCAGCTAGCTCCACTGATTGTAGGCTTGTGGCAAGGTAGAAACATCACCACAGCAGAAGGACAAAGCAGATGAAAGTTGCTCACTTTGTGGCAAGCAGAAAGCAGACAGACAGAAAGAGCCTGAGAAAAGTTATGCCATTCAAAGTCATGCCCCCAGGGACCTACTTCCTCCAACTCCAGCCCACCTCTTAAGAGCCCATTTAGCTATGAACTCACCAATGGGCAAATCCATTGATGACATTATACCCTCAGGATCAAATCACCTCTCTAGGCATCTCATAAACCAATCAATCTGACAATCAAGATTAGCCATCACAATAACCAATGGATTAAAGAAGAAATCATAACAGAAATGAAAAAAATGCCTGAGAGAATGAAAACTTTTAAAAACACAACATACACAAACTTAGAGAATGCAGCTAAAAACAGTAGTACTTACAGGGAAATTTATAGCTATAATAAATGCCTATATTAAAAAAGAAAGGTTCTCAAATCAATAATCTTATTTACCTAAAAAAGACAGAACCTAAAAAAGGAAGAGTAAACTAGTCCTAAACCAGCAGAAGGAGGGGAATAATAAAGTACAAAGAAATGAAACAGAGAATAGAAAGATGAGAAAATCAACAACAAAAAATGACAAAGAATTGGGCAATCAGGTGGCCACTGGCAACATCAGAAAGGGAGGTTTACCATTAGGGAGAACAAAATCCAAGTTTGAAATAAAACAGTGAGGAGATTGAAAATGAAGTCCAGAAGAAATGATTATCAGAACAGGGTCCCTCAAGAAGTCAAAGGGATTAAGAACCTGGCAGTAAACTACCTTTGAAGGTTACCAAGATAAGAGCACCCTAATTTTGCCCAATCGGAGGAGTGGCAGCCCACGAATCTTGATTACTCTAAGCCAAACACAGCACTTCTAAACCCCAAGGCCCTTAAAAGTGGGTATGAGATGCAATTTTGGCTAGTGACATCAGGTCTTTCAGAAGTCTTCTAAAAAAGTTATCTTCACTCTTTAACACATGAGAGTCACCCTCTTGCCTTAAAATCTTGAGTCCTTTGATACTAAGATGAAATTCTTAGAGCTAAAGCTGCTGTCCTGAGATAAGGAAGGGAAAAGTCTGAAGACAAAAGTATACAAGGCTTCAGAATGGAAAGAGAGAAAGAACCAGGGTCTAATGACAGCAGTTAGCTCCAACACAAAGCATCTGTAAAATCCGATCTTCTTGGTTATATGATATAACAAAATGTACTTATTACTGAAGCCATTTTCAGTTGGGGGCTTTAGTTATTTTCCAGCTGAAGGCATTCTAATAGACACAGAAAGATAATTTCTCTGAGATGGCTGTGGGTAAAACTAACTTTGCAGGCCAGGGATTTAGCTCAGTGGTTCTGCCACCTGCCTTGCAAGCACAAGGTCCCAAGTTTGATCCCCAGTATCAAAAAACAAAAAAACAAAAAAACAAAAAAACCTAACTTTGCATGTTGTACACGTGGAAATTTGGGTTTCAGCCTGAAGTTTCATTTATTAAACAAAATAAAGCCTGTATAAGTTTATTTTACAAAAGGACTGGCCCTAAGAGCTCTTTCCTGCTTTAAAAAAATTAAGTATTTCTAATGCTAACAATAGCTAATGGTAATGATGATGATGGTGATGATGAGCTCATAGTCATTACAGTATTTTAAAAGCTAGGCATTTTATCCTTTTATTGCTTAATTTCTGTATTCCCCTTTACTTCAACAATGAAACCTCAATCATCTTTTATTTTTTATTTTTAACAACTTTCAAGTCAGTTTAATTTTTCATACTTTCATGGTTTATAATACACAGTACAATAGTTTATAGAGGGAATCCTTTACTTTTAAGAACAAACACTTTGAAAATCAATCTATTAAAATATTTCTATATTTATTTCCATAGATTTTCTAAATCTGGCCAAAGAAACAAAAATTTCAACCACATTTTTGGAGCCATACCTTTGACTTGTATCAGAGAACGGAAAAATCAACACTGCAGCTGCATACATTACAGCATAAATAACCAAAAAAACTAGAATTGTTTGCCTACACAAGTAGTCCCCAAATGGTAAAAATTGAAGGTTTAATTATAAGACAGCTTGAAGACCAAAACATTGTTCCTATAGAAACAAGGTACTACAAGTCATTCCATTACTAGGGCCAGTCCATTAAAGCCTTGGGAAGTCTCTGAATTATACCAGGGCAGAATACTGGGTTTCCTTGGGGGATACATCGTCTCTCTCCTCACTGAGTCCCAGTGGGCAATGACTAGTCAAGTTCATCTCTCATCAGTCCCCACCCCACACACTCCACGTATCAGCCCCACTGAACTCCAACCTTCCGAGCCTTACCGAAACCCTCTAGGACACTGTTGCCACGCCCTCCCATTCCACTTTGTATAGGTCACCTCCTTTCAGCCTCTGATCGCAGTGTAAAAGTTACTCCCCTTAGGAAGGCCATCCCATGAGTCCACATGAAGCCATGAGCTCCTGATCTATGTGCCCTCACATCACACTGTACCGCCCTATTGTAGCATTTACATGATGTATTTCCATCACTTGTCAATCTCCCCATTAAGCTCCACAATGTATTTTATTTGCTTTTTTTTGGTACCAGGGATCGAACTTGGGACCTTGTGCTTGTAAGGCAGGTGGCGGAACCCCTGGGCTAAATCCCCGGCCCTATTTGCTATTATTTTAACCCAGAGTGTAGAAGAGTGTCTGGCAATTTTAAAGACACTTAAAATACATTTACTTCTATGAATACATTATTTTAAGATATGTCAATGGGGCCAGGGATTTAGCTCAGTGGTTCTGCTGCCTGCCTCACAAGCCCAAGGTCCTGAGGTTGATCCCCAGAAAAAAAAAAAAAAGACACGTCCATGGATTTGCAACCTGATCTATGGACTGTTTAATCTAATCTATGGTCGTTACCAAGGAAGAAACAGGTTTTCCAAAGACTTCTCAACTGCAAATTTAGAAATTATTAATTTCCAGAAAGAGCTTATTCACAAGAAGGCTAATTTCTTCCTCACTGCTGCTTTATAATCACTTAAGTGAAGTATTAGAACTCTACCAAATAGGAATTAGTATATGTTCTAATATTACCTTTATCTTTTTCTTCCAGATAATGCCATTTATTCTCTTGGTTTTTACTTTAAGCAATGATTTGCTGATTTTTTTTCTCTTGAGCTTAGTATGCAAATTTCTACCTATCAACAGCTTTATATCTGCATGCCCCACAAGAACTCCACCCCACCTCCCCAGGTCCCCCCATCTTTCCTTTCTCTTAAGTTTCCCACTTGAGATCACTACACCAGCAGCTGGGCCTCACACCCAAGCTAGCTACCTCACCCCTGCTACTTAAACAGTGGTCCCAGGACACCTCTTAGAACTGCAGCCTCTCCAGCCCCTCCCCAGCCAGTTCATATGCAAATTAAAGTTTGGGGAAAACTGGTCTGATTCCTTTTCCTTCCTACTCCTACACATCCATTCTGACACCAAATCTAGACAGGCAAATATAGGGATACACTGCACTAGCTTCTTAACTAATCTCATGCCTCTAGTCCACCGGTTTTTGCCCAGAATTTCGGAAGAGAATCTGACATGCAGCTGTGAGGGAGCCCATGGGGTTACTGGCTAGAACTTACTCAGTATAGAGCTTCTTATCTAAGTTGCAATCTAAAATCTGGGGATGCGCAGAATTGTCACATGCATACAAAAACTGAGAAGCATCCTTCTCGCCTCCTTGTTACAACAACTCTCCATACAGACCTTTCTTTTCTTTCCAAGAATGACACACACCTGACCATGTACCCCTCTCCAGAGCCTTTTAGTGGCTTTTGAACACATCAGTTACTTCTAAACTTCTGCCTTTCTGTTCCTGCTCTTCCTTTTCCCCCCTCTCTCCTCTTGGCAAAACCTGTGCCCATCTTCTAAGTTCCGCTGACAGGCCCGCTCACCCAAGTCTTATCTCACCAGCAAGTAACTGCTCCCCCTCCCCGACCCCAATGCACGCTGCCCCTCAGTGACACAGAAGGCGCTCATCCTGCTCTCAGAAGAGCCCAGGAACAAACCAACATCTGTCACCCCTACAAGACAAGACTTCCTTAAAGAAACTGCATCTCAATCACTGCCAATACTCAAAAAATGTGAAAGAAATCAATCAGCATTTACACTTGACATCACTAAAACTGTAGAGCTTATCCCTCATAATGTGAACACATCTGTAACTAAAAATAAGTATTACACACCCATGAGATAAAATTATTTAGAAAAAAAGAAGAAAGAAAGAAATTATCTCTGAGGCTATGTGCAGCCAGTCACAGCAACAGTTCAAATGTGCGGCAGGCCCAATTCCCACCGCCATAAATGCAGCTGCCAGGGAAAGCCCAGGAACGTGCTGCAGAGAGTCACCCTTCCTCCTGACAGACCAGACAACGGGACAGCGGGCCCAGAGGCTCGTCTCTGACGGGCGAAAGGAAGGGCCAGGGTGCCAGTTGACTTTTTAATGTGCATTTTATCATAAAGATTGTACTAAATTAAAATTGATCCTCAGCAATTTAAGTTTTTTAAAAATCCACTACATATTACTTTTCACGTACAGTTGAAATCACACCATTTTATACTGTCACAAAATTTTGTCAAAAATTATACTCATAATTTATACTTCCAATGACCATGTTACGCCAACAATTCAACATAATTCATTAAAATACTCACTAAGGTCCAATAATTTAGTTAAACATTTATCAAACAACTACTATGCGCCAGACCCTGAGGCAGGACCTGACCCTGTCAACCCTCAAGGGTTGCACCTATGGCTACAGAGCAGTGCCCAGCACAACGCCAGGGTGCTCACTGGTAGGGCAGAGTCAGGAGAGACACTCCAGGAGTCTTTTCTTTTTTCTTTTGCAACGCTGAACCCAGGGCCGTTGCACTGAACTACATCTCTACGCTTATTTATGTTTTCTGTTGAGACAAGGTCTCACTAAATTGCTAAACTGCCCAGTCTGGACTTGAACTTGCAATCCTCCCGCCTCAGCCTCCCAAAGTGCTGGGATTTCAGGTGTGTGCCACCATATCCTGCTGTTCTCAAGGGATGAAAACTTGGCAAGGAGTCAGGAAGGAGGAGAGAAAGTCCAATGAGGCTGAAGTGTAAGTGTCTGGAATCACAAAAGATGTTCAGGGGTAACTGTAGTGGGGAGGAATAGCTACACAAGAATTAAGAATGAACTGGCTCCTTTCCTTAACACTGCTCCAGAACTGGGAGTTGTTTTAACTATCAGAACCAGGGGCAACTCGAGCTTGACTTAAAATGCACTTTTGATGACCCTGTAACGGTGAACACATCTCCCCACATTTTTACTGCTACTTGTGCTACTTATTATCTGCTGAAGTACTCTGTTCACATATAAACTAAATCTTGGTGTCTTTTCTTCATTAAGTTTAAGAAAACACCTCAAGGATTTCATATATTAATCCTTCATCACACTTGATATGAGCATTTCCCCCAGTCTGTTGCAGTATTTTTTCATCATGAATATATCTTAAATGCTGTACACTTAAAACTGTCTCTCTTTTCCTTGGTAACTTTTCCACCGCTCCGATACTTAAAGTTTATAATCTTTCAGAAATCTGATGAATATTATATTTTATTTTCTACTACTTTTAAAAATAAGATTTAAATATTATTTAGCTCTTGACACCAGACAGATCTGATAAGGACCTGATGTGCATACATATTTATATATTAGCACTGACTTCCCTCTTCTTATTCTATCCAATGTCCTTTGCTAAAGTACACGGCGAAGGGAATCCCTTTTCGTCTCAACTCCATATTCACCGTAATTCAAGTTCCCTACATAATGCTGGGACAAGAGCAGCTGAACACGTCCTTTACGTTATCTTAGAGAGGACTCTGAGACACCCCACACCCTCTATGTAAGGATTAAGATATATTTTAAGGTATATATCATAGGCAGAAAACAAAGGATACATCAGCAATAAAAATCACTGTTTAATTTTAAAGTGTTGGGAGATACCTTCTAGGTCCCCAAAACTAAAAACAAGTAATTCAGGTTCTTTTTGAAGGGCTTGGCACACCACACCCTCATGGAAGGCAATGTGGCAATCTGAAAAGGGTTTAGCTTACGTCCAGCAGTCTGCAGTTAAGTATGTCTGACCGCTGTGGGGACCTTGGAAACTGGTGTCCGTGAGGAAGGTATTTTAGAGTCACAATGAAGGGGCACTCTTGCTGGTCTGTGAGGAACCAGGGATTGTAAGTGTCTTGCAATGTGTTGGACCATCTTATACAACAAAAACCTGTCTCACCACAAATGCCAGTTGGTACCACACTTCAACAAGGGCCTTAGCAGTCTAAAATGACTTGCTTCCATTATTTAATAAAGTCTCTTTACTTCCATTTGTTCTACCACCCTTCCAAAGGCGTGTGTTCTACAGAAGGGAAGAAAGCCACAGGTAAGAGGTCTGGACATTTTGCTTACTTCTGTTGCGTCCCTCACTTTATTCCTCTTTGTGGCCTGCATCCCTTCAAGTAACATCCCAATAAATTCCCGGGTTTCTTCTCACTCTGATCCACAAAAACCTATCTCCTATAAGCTCTTAGAAAATATTTTTAAAATAAAGCTACTAAGCTACCGACTTCATGATGGTGCAGTGCACTCAAGATTACTTGCATTTCAGCATTACAACAACAGACACTACTTCTCACCATCTTCTCTGTTACCACCCTGGCCCAAGCTAGCAAAATTTTTCACTGGGTCCTCCACTGTGGTCTCTCAATTCATCCTTTTGTTTCAACCCTCCAATTCAGTTTATCCTCAAAACATCTCACCAAAGTGAAACCATGTAATTTCTTGGCCCAAAAGCTTTCTGGTGGCTCCTTCATTCGCTCTAAGTTAATACCAAAGTAGCTCCAATGGTCTACACAGTCCTAAGTGATATAAAAGGAGGAAAGGTGGAGGAAGAGCACTTCAGAGAGAAAGAACAAGAATCCAATTATGTCAGTGTTAAATGTGCAGGCCCTATGAGACATTCAACTGGAGATTTCAAAAAGACATTATCCCTAGATCCTCAGAAGGGAGCTTTAGGCTGAAAAAGTTGGTTCTCAGCTGGGAGTGATCCTCCCCTATCATTATTTGGAAACCTTTTGGTGGGCACAAGTTGGGGAGAGGCCTAAGATGCTGCTGAACATCCACAATGCACAAGACAGCCCCCACAACAATAAAAAAGAATTCAATCCAAAATATCAATAGTGCCAAAGATAACAACTCTGGGCTAGAACAAATATGAAAGACTTAACAAAGGGCTTAGCCCTCTGCTGTTGGTTTAAAAAGTAAAGTGGAAAACAAGAGGACTAAACACTAAGGAACTTCTCTTTTCAAAGTCAGGTAGAAGTGGAAGAACACAGGAAAGGTCAACTAGAACAAGAAGAGGAAAATCAGACGCGACAAGGCCAAGGTAAGTGCTTCCAAGAGGAAGCAAGGTCAACCACACGGAGATCTGCTAAGAAGTCAATAACGGGAAGGAATTCAGGGGTTTGAGAAGAAAGGAGGAAGAATTATGTGAGCAGTGGGAAATTCAGGTAACAACTGGAAGACTGCTGGTCAATTTTAAGGCACTGAAGCAATATCACTAAAGTGAAAAGCTGGCAGGTAGTTGGGCTCGTCCAGTCCTGAGTCTTAACCAGGTGGGAAAGACCAAAGAGATACAAAGGAAATAAGGGAATGTCCAGAAGAATAATTTGAATTGGGGCATCTAAGCAGGATAAAGAAGGAAATCATAAAAGAGAGAACTAAAGGGTGTTATGAACTGTGCTGAGATTTGGATATTGTTTGAATGTCCCGAAAGCTCCTTGTATTGCAACTTAATCCCCAGTGTGAGGTATTAAAAGGGTTGAAACAAGCTGACTATGGTGTTTTCAGGTGAGGGCCTTTGGAAGGCGATTAAAACTAGATAAGGTCATTTGGGTACAGCCCTCATGACTGAGTCCCGGCAGCTTTACAAAAAGGAGAGAGACCAGAAGAGATACACACACATAGTCACGCGTGCACCCTTCTCTTGCAATATGACCCTCTGCACTGCTGAGGGACTGTGCCAGCAAGAAGGTCATCGCCAGATCAGGCCGTTAGACCTTGCGTCTCCCAACTGTGAGCCAAAATAAACTTCTTTTCTCTATAAACTGCCTCAAGTAAATTACAGTAACAAAAAAGAGTAATACAAACTGGAAATCTTGATGAATCATAAACATTCTCCTACAGCAATAAACATTCTTCTCTACTATGTTTTTATTGTTCCATAATAATATAAACCAGTGATGTTGAACACTTTTGAGTGCCCAAACTGCAACCCAAAACCCAGTTATTTATCGCAAAATGCCAATATTACAATTAAACCTGAATCCTGAGGTTTTAGTTTAGAAAAAACAACTCATACATTAACCTCTTTTGTCTTAAGAAAAACAACTCACATGCCACAGGTTCCCACCACTGATATAACCTGTTTCTTGATTTATTTAAATGTAATTTCACTTTAATAAGAGCTACAAGAGATGTATTGTTGAGAATGTGGAAAAAAGAAATGCTTGTACACTATCAGTGGGAATCTCAGCCATTGTGAAAAACAATATGGAGGCTCCTAAAGATATTTAAAATAAAACTACTGTATGACCAGACCCAGCAATCACTCATCTGGATAGAGACCAAAGGAAATGAAATCACCACCTTGTAAAGATATCTACATTCCCATGTGTATTGCAGCATTACTCACAATAGCGATGTAAAATACAGAAACTGCCAAAGCATCCATCCACAGAAGAATGGTGTATTAGTCAACTTTTCATTACCATAACAAAATGCCTGAGACATGCCACCTATGAAGAAAAGAGGTTTATTTATCTCACAGGTTTTGAGGTTCAAAGTCAAATAGCACAGCACAGACTACTGTCAGGCCTCCCCTTGGTTCCGTCACCTCTTAGTGGTAGTGTGCGAGGCAAGTGGCCACATCTCAAGCCAGGAAGCAGGGAGTTGGGTGAGGGTAGGCTTGCTCCTTTTAGAACAAACTTCTCATGAAAATTCAAGAAGTCACAGGATAACTACTTTCTGAGAGCACGCCTCAATAACCTGAGAAACTCCCATTAGGCCCCAACTCTCATGGGTTACACCATCTCCCAATACCACCACCCTAGGGATCAAAGCTTTAAATCATATGAACCGTTGGGGGAACACACCACAGGAAATGGATAAAGAAACTGTGGTGAGTATGTGCATGCGCGCGCGCGCGTGTGTGTGTCTCTGTGTGTTGTGCAATGAATAACATTCAGTTTTAAAAGAGGAGATGCTGTTATTTGCTATAACGTGGAAGAACCTGGAGAACATAAGCTAAGTGCAATAAGCCAGACACAGAAAGACAAGTACTACACAATCTCACTTACACATGGAATGTTTAAAAAGAAAAGAAAAAAACTGAATACACAGAGATAGAAAATAAAATGGTGGTTACTAGGGACAAAGGAAGAGAAAAAGGAGATATTCAGGTCAAAGAACACATAGTTCCAGATATGTAAGATGAAGAAGTCTAGAGAAGTAATGTACAGTATGAGGACTAATAGTAATATTGTATTCAACATTTCTGTTAAGAGTGTATTTTAAGTGCTCTTGCCACAAAAAAAGGTAACTGTAACTAGGCAAGATGACTGACACATTAATCTGTTTGACTATGGTAATCATTTCACTAAGTATATTAAAGCATCATGTTTCACCCCTTAAGTATATTTAATAAAAATAAATTTTAAAAATGAGATATTTACAATTTGAACACTTCATCCTTGCATTTACTTTTCCGACCAGAATTAAATGATATTCATGGAAAATACCAGGTTTTTGTAAAAGATATGTATATATGACAATTAACAGATGGAGCTTAAAATATTACCTCTTTCATTTACTAACGTTGTGACCTTGGACAACTTATCTAGTGTCTATGAACCTAAATCTCTTCATCCAGTTAACAAATTCTGTTGGCCAAAATGCTTCCATTCCTCCCTTGAAGGATGTCCACATTCTAATTTCTAGAATCTCTGACTGTGCTATGTTACATGGCAAAGGGAAATAAGGATGCAAATAGAGTAAAAGTTGTTAATCCACAGAGCTGAAAATAAAGGCAGTGTCCTGGATTAGCAGGTGTGTCCACAGTAATCACAAGGGTCCTTAAAAGGGGAAAGGGTCATAGAAAATTCAGAATGCCAGAGATGCCACAGTGAGAAAAACCTGACCAGCTAATGCTGGCTTTGAAGATAGGAGGAGGCTACAAGCTAAGGAATGTGTGCTGCCTCCAGAAGCCAGAAAAGATAAGCAAACTGATCTCCCTTAAAGCCTTCAGAAAGAAATGCAGCTCTGCTGACGATCAATGAGACTTGCTGTGGGCTTCTAACACAGTTCCAAAACTGTAAGATAATAAATGTGTGTTGTTTAAACCATACAGTTTAATTTTTTATTTTATAGTAGCAACAAAAAACTACTACACAAGTAAATACAACATAGTCCTCATAAGGTGCAATGTAGATGAATCAGGATAATATATACAAATCACCTACCATAGCGTCTTCTATATAGGAAACATCTAATAGCTGCTATTGATACTATTAGTCTTAATACCATTACTAGGACGAAAACAAAATAGACAACAGAAAGAACACCCATTCAGTTCTAGAATTTTCTCAACTCTGTGACCTAAGATATATTAACGTTTATAGGACTCAGTTCTCTCACACAACAAAATGAGAATCTATGACTTCTGAAGTTCCTTCCAGCTTAAAAATTTTATGATTCTAAAACCTAATTCTTTAATGACATATACTACTTATTGCTAATTAACTGATGCAGAAAATCCTATTAAATAAAAATAGTAGAGCAGGCAGTTTTCATTTTGTGTTTCAACATTTTCAATATTTTATATGGTTCAGTTACAGCCTTATAAAGTTGTGTCACAGCATAAAATTCACACACTGCAAGCAAGGAAAAATAGCTATGTCATGCTGTTACTATTTAAAGGACTCACAGTCAAATTATAATAATAGTATCTCCTCAAATAATTTATATTCCTACATAGTACCTCAATTATTCTTTAACAATTTTGAGATAGAATTCACTTTTATAAATACATACACTTCACCATACAATTCATCCTTATAAAGTGTACAATGTAATGGTATTAGTATATTCACAGAGTTGTACAACCATCACCATAGTTTTAGAACATTTTCAAATCTCCAAAAAGAAATTCATTACCCATTATCAGGGGCCGGGGATTTAGCTCAGTGGTTCTGCTGCCTCCCTCACAAGCACAAGGACCCCGAGTTCGATCCCCAGTACCAAAAAAAACACCCCCCAAAAAAACAAAACCCATTATCAGTCACTCCGACCCTTTCAGCTCACTAAACGACTTTCTTTCCCTGTAGACTGGCCTATTCTGGACATTTTATATAAATGGAACCACATATGGCCTTTCACGTTTGGCTTTTCTCCACTTAGCATAATGCTTTGAGATTCATTCATGTTATACCACATGTCACTACTCCCATCCTTTTATGCTGAATAGGGTTTCACTGTGTAGATATAACACATTTTGCTTAACCGTTCCTCAGTTGATAGACATTTGAGTTGTTTGTACTATTTAGCTATTAAGAATAAGATAAGTTTTGGGTAACTGTGTTTTTATTTATCATGAGTAGATACTTAGGACTGGAACTGCTAGGTAATAAATGGTAACTCAAAAGTACATTTTAACCTTTTGAGAACTATCAAGCTGTTTTCCAACCTGGCTGCTCATTTTTCATTCCTACCAGTAATGTATGAAGGTTCCACTTTCTCTACATCATTACCAATACTTTTTTTAATAAAACAACTAATGGGAGTCACATGGTATCTTCTGTTGTTTTCAGTTGCTCTTCTCGAAGACTAATGACACTGAGTGTCTTTTCATGTGCTCATTAACTTTTATAAAAATTCTTTGAAGGAATTTCTACTCAGGTGCTTTGCTCATTTTTACTTGCGCACTCACCTTCCTATTACTGCATTGTGAGAGCTCTTTATAGATATGGATGCAAGCCCATTCTCGGTAACATGATCTGCAAGTACTTTCCCCTATTCTGCCCCTCACGCATTCTTTGTGCAGCCACATGCACTGACTAGACTCTGTGCTGCTACCCCATTTTGCCAGAGAATTGGCAGGTTATATGATTACACAGGCTTGACAACTGGCAGAGGCCAAAGGGAATTTACAGCTGGGCTCCTGATTCTACTAATTTAAAGATGCCATATATTGGTAGCAACACTGTGACAGCACACTCAGGAAGGCTCCTTCCTTCAATCCTGAAAGTGTCACCTATAACCAGACACTGTTACTTTCACATCTATATCAAAATTGGTCCTTCATTTATTCACTCAAAAGGCAGTAGGTTTAACATATGTGACGTTATGCCACTCTTAGCTCAGGATATATCAGTGAACATGACCAAATCCTTGCCCTCATTCGTTTTATAGTTTGACAGTGTTACCAAAACTCCTAGTGGCGAATCAATTCCTTAGCAGTAAACAGTCCTGACAAAGATGAAGATTCATCCTCAATTCAGAAAGCATTACAAGAGTTAAATGCAAGTGATATCCTATCTCTTATAAATCCAAAGTATCAAACTTATTTTGTGACTCAGGACAACCTTATTTTGAGTATTACTCCAATTATGAGGCTATCACCTGGCTCTTATAAACCCTTTCTGTAATGCAGAAATATGTAACGGCATTTATCAAAATTAAACTTGACTAACAGAAGAAAATACACATATTTTCTACCTTTAACCAGAGACTAAATCATGGCTGGGTCCCATTCCATGTTGAGTGAAAAATGTTTAATATCCCCATTAAACATAAAAACAAAAACAAACAAAAATCTGACAACTTAAAATGGTATTTCTAACCATTTCCATCAAAGTATTCTTAACCAAGAGCAAGGGATCGGATAATGCCCGGAAGACTGAAGGTATAACTCTAAGTGGCCTATGCAAACTTTAAATGTCTTGATATTATAGGGTTTTTTCTTAAAAGTTCCATGTAAATATTACTTTCTAAACTGTAATGTATCTATTTAACATCTTAAGTAGTGTCAATAAAAGAATGTGTTGAGGACAGATACCCCTGGCCTATGATTAGAACTATGTTAATTTTTACTATAGTGATTTAGTAAATGAAGTAACAGCCAGTGAATAAGACATTCAGAAAGAGGTGCCATGCCTGCCTCATGGTTTCAAGTGCCCTCAGCACTCCACTCTGCAATGGAGGTGTGCCTAAGGATTAAGAAGGCACAGGCTGTGCTGGGAGAGCATGGCCCGAGGTGCCCCAAGGGATGGCCTACCACAAGGAAGGCAAAGTCACCGTTGTATGCAAGCCGTGCCACACTGAGACCTGGAAGTGAGGGTGAGAGGAACTTTCGGAGGTGTCCCAGAGTTCCTTCAGGGGTCAGAGGACAACTGCAAGTTGCAGAACACTGAATTCCCTCCCAACCTTCATTTCCCTCACTTTCTTCTGGTTTATACACTAAGTGCCCAAGCAAGTTTTTTGAAGACTGAAGAAAAAGATCTGAAAATGGGTCTAGGAAGCCTGGGCCGGGCTGGGAGAGCACAATAAACATCAGATGTGAAAGACAAGGTGAGGATGAAATGGGAGAATGAATAATGCATCGGGTGAGAAGCACATCAAAACAGGAAAGGGTGCGGCACAAGCCAGGGTCGGGTCAGCCCTCTATCCTCAGAAAAGAATCCCTATTGTGGAGTGGGTGCGTCTGCTTAAAGGAGCAGCAACGGGATTCTTCATCCGGGAGCACTCCATGGCTGAGACCTGAAATGCCAATGTGAGACTTGGGGACCACAATCTTTCATCTTAACTCTCTGGACTCAACACTCACTGCCAGTTGGTTCTCCAAAAGGCAGCCAGTATAAACCCCCAGAAGAGTAAGACCAATCAGCTCACTCCTTTGATTCACATCCTTCCAGTGAATTTCCTGTGACAGGAGTAAAATCCTAAATCCATGCAGCAAGCCTAACTGTCACCACTAATGTGCCTCTGACTGGCTACTGCTCTTCTCTTCCCTCACACTCCCCAGCGCCATGCCTGTTCCTCGAACCAGGCCCCACCAAGGCTTTGCAGGAGTGAGTGCTATTTCCTTGCCCAACAATTCTCCAGCCTAGACACCTGCACTGCTACTCCCTGACTATGCTTAAGTGTCTGCTCAGATGCCACTTCTTCCAAGAGCCTTTTTCCCGGTCCTATTATTTAAAATGGCTCCTGTACCCCTTACCTTTCATTTTCCTTTTTACCCTCTGAAATTTTATATATAAAATGCTTGTTGTATACTGTCCACTAGAATTAGGCTCTACAGGCACAGGGACTGTGTGGATCACTGCTTTGATCTAGGTAGCCATGGCACCTAGAACACTATGTAGGAGATAAATGCTCAATAAATACTTAGTGAATGAACAAACGAACAAACATACTTACCTTAAATCCGTTTAAGCTTCCAATTTTTCTCCACTTCCCTCTCTGTTTCCTAATTTATTAACCATGCTCCAAGCTTCACTTCTTGTCCGATCTAACCTAAAATCTGACACCCAGCTTTGCCTTCTCCCTGGCCTTAAGTTCCCCACTTCCGGATTGGCTTGTCCTTCTACTGCATGCCAAGGGATCAAGCTAAGCATCCCCTTCACTCACACACAAGTGATACCGTCTCTGGAGAGCACTGCTATAATCAGCCCCAGCATCCAGACAGGGAACGCTGTCAGCGCACGGTCTCCCACCTCCACGTCCATAAGCCCGTGTCACTGCTGCCCACCTACCTTTCTCAGACCCCTAATCAACTCCCTCTCACTCCTCACAGAACCAATTCCAACTTTCTACCACTTTCTTCCAGCTTTCTACTCCCTCTACCTTCAACAAATGACATCACCTCCACAGAAACGAAAGAGAGGTTGTCAGGTCAGACCCCTTAGTTTCCTCTCTGACTGACCAACAACCACACACACATTCTCACCTCCTTCCTGGCAATGAGGAGGAAGGGTGTCCCTCTTCCTGCCCAAAGTTAACCTTCAACCATCCACCTTCTAGGGGATCTGATATCATCATTTATCTCCTCACTGCCTCTACATCTTCAATGTTTCTTTTAACTTTCCTCCCACTACACATAAATGCTCAAGTCTCTCCTATCACAAAGCAAACAAATGAACAGAAAGAATACACTGCCAGAGACTTCATGTCTCTCTCCTGCCTCTCCCTACTTGTCCCTTTTCCTTCATGCCTAAGTATGGTCAAAAGAATGTTGAGCTGTTTTTCCTGCCCCCCCATTCACTACATAACCCTCTGCAATCTGGATGCTGTCTACAAACACAAAACTGCTCTCCTTAAGCACAGGAAATTCATTCTAGATTTACTAGACAGGATCAATTTGATTCTGCCATCATTAAACCTAAAATGATCTCAGTTTCCATAATATTATTTCTTCTTGATGTTCTCTCCACTTTTTTCACCCCTTCTTCCCGGGCCAAATTGATACTGACTTTGCTACTGCCCTGAGAACAGCTTGCCTTCAATATATAGTAGTCAAAAGCATGGGCTCTGCTTTAAGTCAGACCAACCCACCACAACAGAAATTTAACTGGGTGGACTAAACAATAGAAATATACTATCTCCCACTCTGGAGCCGGGAAGCCTAGGACAGGTTGGGTGCCAGCATGGCCAGTTTCTGCTGAGGGCCCTCTTCCTGGCTTACAGAAACTGCGTCCTCCCTCAGAAGACGAAGGAGAGCCAGCTCCCCAGTGCTTTCTAAGGGCACTAATGCCAGTGTGAGGGCACCACTGTCATTATCTCTTCTGAACCAAGTTGTTCACCAAAGGCCCCATCTCCAAACACTCACAGTGAAGTTTAGAGCACCGATACATATTTTCTGAAGACATCAGTCAGTACCACAGCAGGATCTGCAGGCAGTGACCCTGGGTAGAACGTACACTTCACCAATAACCAGCTGTGTAACTATGGAGAAGGAATTCATCCTTCCAGTGCCTCACCTGCCTCATCTGTAAAACAGGAATGATAACAGTAGTTATCCATTGGCTGTTGTAAGGGTTAGAATAAAATAATACTTATAAAACCCTTGGGACAGTAGCTGGCACACAGTAATCATCAATAAATATTAGTTGTTGTCATTATTATTACTGATCTTGGCATAGTTGATTTTACAATTATTGCTTTCAGTATTGTTTTTATCATTATATTATTCTAGATCCCAGAGTTCTATCTAAAATAATTTAGCATGAGAAATAATTTCTATAAAAGTGGAGCATCTGTTGAAAGGAAATTACAAAGAACCCATGCTCTTGAAGGGAAGTCCTTTGGTTAAATTAAAGTTTTGTCCAAAACAGAAATTTCCTTGCCCATTTGTCTGCTGAAGCCCTGGCTTTGCCGCTGAAAGATTCTTTCTTTTCCATTATCCCCTCTGACTATATATGAAGTAGACATGGAAGAGTATGTGCTCCAGAGGGAAAGCAAAGCTCTAATGTCCTACTTCCTGCTGGTGAAAATTTGGAGACCAAAGGTTACTGGAACACTTAAGCGTCAAACAACATCACACAATTCAGGCTTTTGCAAGCTAAACTTGTGGCCTATTTGGCAACATAATCCTCTCAAAGACTGAACAGGTCTATTTGTCTTTGGTCACTGCCACATTAAAGTAACCACAACTAAAGATTTAGTTTGGTCATAGATGTTAAATTTGTCAACTCTCCTCTTTATTTGCTGGCACCTGTGGCAGATCTATCATGTTCTCTCCAGGTTTAAAGTCAGCTTCCTTGAAGTCGTATGATTCACAGCAAGATTATTTCACCATACTCTACCGACATGAGGCTAGACCAGTGGTGGCAAACCTATCGCATGTGTGCCACAGCGGGCTACTGTATCACTGGAAAGCTCTCAAAGGTTCGCCATCACTGGGATACACCATGTGACTCGAGATGTTCCTTCATACCTACTTTCAGGCTCAGCCACTTGACTTGCTTTGTCCAACAAAATGTAAACAACAGTAACAGGTGCCACTTCTAAGGAACTGGTTCTGCCATCTCTCTTTTTCCTCTGTCACAAAAATGGCAACCACTCCCAACCCCAAAAGAAAAAGAAATACCAATGGTCCTTTGGTTTAAATCTCGGAATGACAGAGAATATTAAACACAGCCACAGCCAACATACTATGAATAAGAAATAAGTTTTTGTTGTTGTACAACAAAAGTTGTACACTTTGTATTTGAAATGGAAGCTTTTATGTACTTCAGTTGACTACTTCAGGTAAGAAAGCAGTTCCTTAATTTAATTCCTACCTGAACTAGCTTCCATTGTTGAACCATGAAAATCTAGCAAAGGGTTCCTGAGAATGACAATCTTACCTCTTACTGTTTGACACAGAAGCAATTTTTTTCCCCAACACTGCAATGCCCTATTACACTGAACCGTCAGTCAACTCAAGTCCTTAAGCCATGGGGAAAAAATCTCTACTAACTCTATACTACTAACTAACTATGTTCTGTTAACTACATACTCCCTTTGAACTCTAACTGCAAACTGGCTAATTTATCTCTTACTTAATGTCCTCCCATAGTTCTTTGCAAAAGCAGCAAAGAATATTCAACTCATATTAGTAATCTGATTCTTTCAAACCATTTCCCCAGGAGGTACAGACTGAGTACACAAATTGATTGCCTTATAAATTATCAGAGATGACAATTTCACCAAATATTTTGCTAATGTACAATAAGGGTCACCAATTTTCTAGCCTCTATTACAGTTTCTACTATATGTAGCCCAAACACTTAGGCAGTGCCATGCATGGTATCAGCTTTTTATTATGGACTAGTCCATATGAAATGGAGTACCTCAAGTATTAATTTGGGCACTGTATAGGGCAGAGATGGCAAACCCATGCCATGCATGCCAAAGCGGGGTGTATCATTAAAAGTTCTAAAAGATTTACCATCACTGGTAGAAGGAATGAGCTACACTGCTATAATAATATGATGACAAAACACAGTGGCTCAAACATGAAAGAAGTGTATTCTTGGCTTTGAAACAATAGGATGATATGCAGGTGGTTGAGGGAGGGCAAGCAGTAGTTGATTTTCCTCCATATAGTCACCCAGGGACCTAGACTGAGGAGGGATGGCTCTGCTATCCCTATACAAGATTTGTACCTCTAGATTCAAGACAGTGGTTACTATTCTAGTTTGCTACATTCCAGTCAGTGAGAAGAGGGGCAAGGTGGGTAAAGTCCAGGACAAATACCTTATCTTTAAAAAGATAACACTAAAGCTGTACATGTCACTTTTGTTCATATCTAACTGGCCCAAACGTAATCATACAATCATATCTACTGGCAGGAAAAGTTGAAATTCAGAATTTCTATGTGGACAACCATGTAGGCAGCTAAACTGTATAGTTTTTAATACAAGACGAGTGACTGGAGAAGAATTAGTTGTCTCTGACATACCCTCATACAACCTATTCACAACAGTCATGAGAGAGCTTCTTTTAAAGCATGTTTCAGACTATGGCACCGCTATTAAAATCTTCCACTGGCTTCCTATTCCACTTAGCATGAAAACCAAAGTCTTCACCATGGCTTACTAGTCCTCACACATCTGTCCCCTCATTACTTCTCTAAATTCACCTCCTAATATAGATGTTCCTCAGCTTACACTGGGATTATGCCTCAATAAACCTATCATAAATTTAAAATATCATAATTTGAAAATATATTTAATATACCTAACATCACAGCTTAACGATAAGGTGCACTAGAGTCAGCATCAGTTGTTTATCTTTGCAATCAGGTGACTGATTGGTGTTTCCAGCTCCCTGCTGCTGCTCTCAGCCTTACAAGAGTATCGTCTTGCACATGCCTAGCATAGAAAACGTTCAAACTTTGAAGAACTGTTTCTACTAAACACATATTACTTTCATATCACTGTAAAGACGAAATAGCATTAAATTAAATCATCAGAAATCCAGCCATCAGAAGTCAGGGTCATTCGTACTCTTCCCAGAAAATAAATGCCAAGTAGATTTAAAATCTATATATGAAATATATGACTATAAATCCAATGACAAAAAAAGTATAAAATGTATTTGCAACCTGAGGTAATGAAGTATTTCTTAAAGGTCTCAAAAGTATAAACAACATGAATAAATTTTGATGGAATTGATTCCATCAAAACTTAGGACTTGGCAGAGGACGTGAGCTACTCCCAGCGCCCAGAAGGAGGCTTCCAGGCCTCCGTACCATGCTTCCCCCCAGCGCAGAGGAGGTGAGCTGCACAGGCAGCAGCAGCACCACCCCCTGTAAAAATGAGAAAACAAGTCTCAAAACCAGACTTCCAGATCACCCAAAGCAACCCCAAAGGGAAACAAAATGGAACTCTCTGATACTAAACCACCTGGACTCCCTGAACTGGCAACAAAAGAGGATCTGGAAAAAATGAAATCAGAAATAATTTCTCAGATAACACCAGAGATTGTGCACATAGTGCAAGACATGATTAATAAATCTAGAAAGGACACAGATAAAAAAAATAGAGGAACTAAGGAACATGATGGAATCCCAACACAGGAAAAAAATGGAATCCATAAAACACATACAAACAGATTTTCATGAGATTAAAAACTCCATTGAAAGTTTACTCACCAGAATGAGCCAATGGTGAGGACAGAATTTCAGATATAGAAGATAAGATTGCAATTAGGAACCAGGAAAAGAAAAATTTCTTTAAAATAGTAAGGGACCACGAGAAATCAATCCAGAAGCTGCTGGACAATGCAAAGAAGAATAACATAAGACTGAATGGAGTCAATGAAGAAACAGGAGAGAGTGCAGACGACATTAAAAAAAAGTGTTTTCACAGAAGTGATGGAAGAAAACTTCCAAGGAGGGGAAAAGAACTTGACATACAGATAAAGGAGGCATATAGGACTCCAGCTAGCCTTGATCAAAAAAAATCTACACATAGGCATTTAATAGTTAAGATTCCAGAAACCCAACAGAAGAACAAAATTCTACAAGCAGTGAGAGAAAAGAAACAAATCACATACTAAAGAAAGCCCATCAGAATCACAGCAGACTTCTCAATGCAAACCCTCAAAGCAAGAAGAGCTTGGAATGACATATTCCAAGACCTAAAGGAAAACAGCCTCCAACCCAGACTGATGTACCCTGCAAAACTATCTTTCAAAATGGATGGAGAAATAAGATACTTTCATGACAAAGAGCACCTCAGGAACTTCATGAATACCAAACCAGCACTCCAAAAAATTTTAGACAATATCCTAAGAAAAGACAATGCTAGGAAGCCCAGCAAAATGAATCTGTCGGGCACAACGAGAAACTAAATGCAAAAGAGGAGAATCCAACAACAACAAAAAAGTCATGACAATGATAAGTCAATACATATCAGTTATAACCATCAATGTTAATGGTCTCAATTTACCAATCAATAGAAATAAACAGGCAGAATGGGTCAAGAAGCAAGATCCAACAATATGCTGCACACAAGAAAGACACTTAGGGTCGGGGATTTAGCTCAGTGGTTTTGCCGCCTGCTGCGCAAGGGCAAGGACCCCAGTTTGATCCCCAGTACCAACAAGAAAAAAAAAAAAAGAAAGACACTTAATTCAAAAAGAGACTCACAGACTGAAAGTTAAAGGGGTGGAAAACAATACTCCATGTGACAGGAACCCGAAAAAAAGCAAGAGTAGCTATCCTCTTTGCAGGTCAAGTAGATTTCAAACCAAACTCTGAAACACTTCTGGTCCCAAGAATTTCCGATAAGCAATAGTCAACTTGTATGTACAAATCTATTGTGAACATATGTTTTCATTCCTCTTAAGTAAAAACCTAAGAACAGAACCACTGGCTCCTAACATTAATATAAGAAACTTCTATATTGTTTTCCAAAATGGTTTTATCATTTTACATTCACATTAGCAGTATCAGAAAGTTCTAACTGATTCACACCTAAGCTGAAATCTGTTCTTTTAAAACTTTTAACTTCATCTCCCTAATGAGTGTATAATACTATCTTGTTATTGTACTGATTAGTATTTTTCTGATTCTAGTGTTGCACACCTTTCCTTGTGCTGTGCTGGCTATCTATCATCTTCTTGTGTCTACTTTTTAATTGGGTTGTCTATTAATGAGCTGTAAGAGTTCTTTATATATTCTGGTCACAGGTTATATGCATTATAAATATGTTCTGGTTAAGGACTACTTTTCATTTTCTTAACGATGTCTTTCAAAGTTCTAAATTTTGATGGACTCTCATTTATCAGTTTTTTCCTTTTATACATCATGTTTTTTTGTATCCTAGGAAATTCTTGCCTCCCCTAAATTCATGAACATTTTCCCTTACACTTTCTTCTTAAAGTTTTAATCTTTCATCTTTTTTTCATAGATCCTTTCAAGTTATTTTTATTTATGGAAATAAAGGGTTGAGGTTAATTTTTTACATACAGATAACAGGTGTTCTAGTACCATTTGCTGAAAACACTATCTTTTCCTCTGCTCTAGAGTTGAGTTGATGATCTATAAAATGTTAATGTTAAATAATCTTTCAAAACTCAGTGGACCATATATGTGTGGTTCTATTTCTAGATTCTTTTTTATTCCAATGATCTATATGTCTTTCCTTACACCAACACTGCCTTGATTACTGTAGCTTTAGAGAAAGTCTTAAAATTAGGTAATAAATGTCTTCCAACACTGTTTTTTTTTTTAACTTTTCTAGGTCCTTTGTACTACAACATAACTTTTAAATTTCAATATCCAACTCTTCATTTATAGCAAGTATACATAGACCTGAATTTTTATATATACCTTATGTTTTCTAATCCTGCTAAATTCAAATACAAGTTCTAGGGGTTCCCAGAGATTTCTTAGTATTTTCTCTGTAGATGATCATTTCATCTACATATAAAGATTTTACTTCTACCTTGCCAATCCTATGCTAATTGTGTTATTTTATTGCCAGTCTATTTTGGTTTGGGCCCATGTTTCAAAGTTTAATGAACAGATAAAGAGTAGGCATATCTGCCCTTGTTCCCCACCTTAGGGAGAAAGCATTGTGTCTTCTCCATTCATATAAGGCGTTTTTGCTGAAAGTATGGAGTACATGCCTTTTATCTGTTGAGAAGGTTCTGTTCTACTTCCAGGCTCCTGATAGCTTTTACCATGAACAGCTGTAGAATTTAGTCCAATACTTTTTCTACAACTAGTGACAGGATCATATGGCTTTTTCCTTTCCTCTGCTAAAATGATGACTTATGGGGGTGGATCTTCCAATGTTGAACCAACACTGCCATCCCTATAATAAAACCACTTTCTACATACTGCCAGATCTGACTTCTAATAGTTTGTTTTGTTAAACAAATTTTTATCTATGTTCATACTTTTTATCCTATTATCTTTATCCTGTTTTAGTATTAGCACAATGCTGATTTCCTAAAATGAGGGGAGAAGTGTTCTTTCTTTTTTCTGCTTTAAATGTTTGGTATAATTTATCAGTTAAAATGTAAATGAGCCTGTTGTTGTCATATAGGTAGATTTTCAAGCTAGGAATATACTTTCTTTAATAGGTGCTATTCAAATTTTATATTTCCTCCAGAGTCAGTTTCATTAATTTGTCTTCCAAGGTACTTCTTAGAAGTTGTCAAATTTATTTCAAAAAAGATTATTGTAATATGCTTTTTATATCCTTTTAAATTCTGTAAAATCTGTGGTAATGTCCTCTAAATTTTGACACTGTAATTAAAACAATGTATAATTGATAATTGTGTAATAGGAAGAAAAGGTCTAAAGGAGCAGGGGAAGTGGGAGCAGTAGGAGAAAGGAAAGGAGGGAAAAGAAAAAATATGAGAAAAGGAAAAAAATGGAAACAAAGTCTGCAAATAGGGAAGGGTGGGGGGGGTGAAGGGAGGGCAGGGGAAGGTGAAAAAAATAAGAACCAAGATACATCATGTAAAGGAACAAGATCCCAATGATGAATGTAACTGTATTTTATACCTAAAATGTACCAATAAACTTAATGCAAAAAAAAATTTAGGACTTATTTTTCAACAGAGGACACTACAAAGTTAGAGGATGGACAAAGAACTAGAAGCACATGCTTGCAACCACTAAAAAAAGCCATGGGATTAATATCTAGTAACTGTTAGAAGAAGAAGAAAAAAAAACTTGTTAAAATAAAACAAAAAAAAATACAAGTGAACTTTTAGTAAGAACAGAAACAGTTCCCAGAAAATGAAATTAGAGCTGGCAGGTAAAACTCAGGATAACCCACTACATTTGAATTTCAATTAGACATGACTTCTACTCTGGTACAAACATGTCCCAAAACTGCATGGTGCATGCTTATACTAAAACACTACTTCTTGTTTACTTGGAATTCAAATTTAACAAAGCGTTCTAGATTTTTATTTGCTAAATTGGGCAAATGTAGGTGAGATCCATATGTCTAACAAGTCCAGAACAAGAAGCTCAGCTTCAGTAACAAAGGAATCCAAATAACATCTTATCTGTTATATTAGCAAAGACTAGAAGATAAACTTTTATGGAAAAGCCCTTGTTTTTGCCAGTTTATAAAAACAGATCACCTAACCCAGTACATTTTTAAATCACATCACTAGGCAATAAAGGCCCAACTACTCATTGCCTGTGTGGACAGAAGAGACGCATTTCAAAGCCATGCATCATATTGCAGGTAGCAGAGAGACAATCCCAGTACTCACATCCAGGCATCAAAGATACTGCTTTCCTAGGAAACTAAATACTGACTAACTACACATTTATGAAGTTTAAACGTTAAGGGTAAAATACACAAATATCATCTAGTAGGAAAACAATAGCTCTTTCATAATATTTACACTAGGAAAAAATTTAAACTAAAATATTACATGAGAGATCAATTTGGAATAAAAGTTCCACTAGTTACAGATAGCAGCTCTTTATTTCACTCTGCAGTGAAATACTCCAAATATTAAACTGAAATAATTTATATAAATAGTGCTTTGATATGAGGTAAAATGATTCAGATACTAAAATGCTGCAGCCTATCTTGTCATACAAAAGGCACAGAATATAATCTTAAATCTTCTAAAATGTTAAGAATAATTGCTAGATAATTTTCTAAAAGTAATTGCTTCTAGCTCTAGCTCTTAAAACAGCAAAAACAACAAACTCTTAGATTTCGTGTCCTGAAGACTAACTTTGGCAGGTACATGACACAACATACTCCCACAAGAGAGAAAAATAGGTATTAGTTAATATAACCTTCACCATAATTTTTAAAGAATGAAAGAACTTCTACATGGAACATAATACCTTTTAACTATATATAGGAATAATCCTTAAGGCACTTTGAGTTTCAATGAAATAATCTGGACATTCATAAACAGAAAACAATATTTGTTATACTCATTTCTTTTAAACTTTCAGAAAAAATGCAAAATCAGAACTATATTAGCACAATAACTAACAGTAACATGTTTGATATATGTGGAGAATAAAGAGTACCTAGTCTTCAATTAGAGGAAGGAAAGGATTTTTCTGCTCTTGCCCCACGCTGGGAACAGGTAACCACAAAACCAGCTTTAAATCTGTCCCAATCAATCAATCTTTAAATTCTACTCAACATTTCTACTTACATATTCAGCTAGTCAGCAGCTGCCGGGCTTCAGTTATCTCCTCAGAGGCAGCCAGTCTCTTAACTCCATATCTAAAGCTGGCCAATCCTTAAATTGTCTCACTTTTGAAAATCAGCAAGTCTTAAAATTCCAAGCTTCTTCAAAACCCTATATAGAACATTTCTGCCTGTTTGGAAAACTGCTCTCCAAGCAGAGCTCTCCCTTGCTGAGCAAGTCTGCAAGCTTTATTTCAGCTATACTTAAGTGGCGATCTTTTCACTCAATAATATAGTAAATACTATGGCTATATGCATATTAACTTTTTATTCATGGAGGTCAGAAAAATATTTGTTATAATAACATAAGTTACATGGCAAGTTGTGAATCTCCATCTTTTAAGTATAACCATTATCTTTCTTGCCCAATATACAACTGGACTAACAAAGGTTGGTCTACCCCTCCACAAGACCCATAATTTCACACTACCAATGGTCCAAACACATCCAGTGGACATGACTGTATATGAACCATTATAACACCCATCCACTAAAACTTATTCCAACAGTTGAATAAAATCAAATACTCTTCAAACAAAACAACTGCGCAAATACTTAAGTAGATACTCTTTTTGATCTAATGAAAATGACAGTCTAGGCTGGTCTTATAAAATCTGAAAATCTAAATTCAAATGCTATTTTTGATTTATTTATGTAAACTGATAAACCCTTCTAGGAAATAAACTGACAGTCACAAATTCCCATCACTTCACAAAAATGATGTACTTATTGAGACTATAATGAACTTTGTTTTAGAAGGAAAATAAAAACTGACTAATATCACTTTGTCAGTGTGCTTAACATAGAAGATGACTACCTTATTTATCTCATTTTATATTTTGAATTCATATTCTCAAAGTCCAAATACCATATAAATCCCTCTGTATCAACTGGCAACATGAATCCTATCACATAGGCTGCTTCACTCAAATACATTCATACAGTTGAGCGCTATCTTTGAACTCCATTTGGAGTTCAATGTTCTCAAAAGTAAGTTCTAAATAGTTGTCTTACTACCTTATGTTTTACCAAACTAATGGATTTCTACTCCTCAAATCTGAGTAGGGCAGGGTGTGGTGGCGCACACCTGTGATCCCAGTGCTGGGAAACCTGAGCCAGGAGGATTATCGTGAGTTCCAGGCCACCTTGGGCTACATAGTCAGTTCAAGGCCAACCCGAACTATACAGAGCTAGACCTTGTCTCAAAATACAAAAAACAAAACAAAACAAAAATCCGAGGATTGCAAACACTGAATTCACCATTGATTCAAGTAGCAAGAAGAGCACTACAGTATGTGCCAAGAGATTTTTTCACTCAAGTGTAGTATATATTTAGTGAATTTATCCAGAAACTGTCAAATTTATTTACTGGAAAAGAATACCTGGAGAGGCAGCTTAGTCCAACAGAAACAGTCAAAACTACATTCTGGGCTGGGCACAGTGGCACACACCTAGAATCCCAGCACTCTGAGAGGCTGAGGCAGGAGGGTCTCAAATTCAAGCCCAGCCTCCGCAATTTAGCAAATTAAGGAGACCATGTCTCAAAATTGAAAACTGTAAAAAAGATCTATGTATGTAGCTCAGCAAAAGCCCTGGCTTCAATCCCCAGTACCACAGGAGGAAAGGAGAGTTGAGTGACCTTGAATAGGTTTATATCTTTTCAATCAGCTTTCTTATCTATATAACAAATACTTCATTCCATAAGACTTGCAAGAAGGATAATAACAACTGGTAACTTTAAAAGGCAAAAAGACAAACCTCCAAGTCCTAGATTTGTGTATCACTACCTTTGCCTAACATATACAGAAAATCATTTGACCTAAGTCTGTTTCTGCATGTGTCAAATAATGGAGATAATATGTGCCCTACACATCTTATGGAGTGTTTGTGACAGTAACATATAAAAACTAACGTAAAAAGGACTTTTGAAAGATAATTATGTAACTGTGATAGCTAATTAAGTATATATAAAAAGGAAGGAAATTCATACTAGCAAATCTGTTACAACCTGGGATTGTATAACATCCAAAGTAAATTAATTTTGCTAAGAAAAAATTTCATAGTTAAAAGCAAACACAAAACATCAGGTACATTGGCAATCAAATAGATTCAAGGCCATTATAATCAGTTCAAGAATTCTCTTGCATGCAACAAAAGAACCAAATTAGCTAGCTATCCAACAAACTAAAAGCAGAAAAAACACAACCTTTTGTTCCAGCCAGGCACTGGCCATTTAAAATCCACCATCTCCAATCACCAGAGTACGGAAAGAAGGGAAGGGGAGGGAGGGCAAGGGACAAGTATTATGGTTTGGATCTTAACGTCCCCAAAGGCTCAGGTGCTAACGGCAGCTGCTACTGGGAGGTGGTGGAACCTCTGAAAATGGGGCTTAGTGGAAGGAAGGACCTGAGAAGGTGCCCTCGAAGGGGACACCGGTACCACAGCTGCTTTCTCACACCCCACCCCCATGCTTCCCTGCCACTCACCACGCTCCAGGCCACGGTGTACTGTGCTGCACAGCTCAAAGTGAGGCCCATGTGGCCATGCACTGAAATCACTGTGATCCAAAGGAAATCTTCCCTCTTAGGTGTTTATCTAGGTATTCTGCCACAGCAACAGCAATCTAACAGAGGAAAGAAGAGAGGGAGGTGGAGAAGAAAAGAAAGGAAGTGAGAGAAATGAAAGACACAGAAAGATTACGTGGCTCCTCAAGTAAGCAGTACTGCCATTTTGAAGTGGATCACTTTTTTCTTGTTGGGAGGGTGTTGCACACTGTAGGGTGTTTGGTAACATTTCTGGCAACGCCCCCAAAGCACAGAAGTGACCACCAAAAATGTCTCTGAACATTGCCAGATGGCCCCAGGCTGCACTGGAAGGGACAGAGTTATCTGAGTTGAGACCTGCTGGTCTGTATCCACAGTATAAAGACCAACAGATTTCATTCTACCCATTAAAATTCTAATATTTATGTCACATTTATCGCTACAGACTAGTGGCTCAGACTGGAGCATGAAACTAGATGTTGTGAAATAAAAGAATGCTGCCTGTGGGATGGCAACAGTTTAGAGAACTGTAGCTACGGTGAATGGTTATGGCTACCATTTCCATCGGCAGTCTGTTTGATTCTAAGAATTTTCTTTGGGGCGTCCTTTCGGGGTGACAACTTGGTTAACTTGTCACTAAGACTTAGTCTCACTCAGCCTTACGAGTAGCCATTTAGTGTTTACATGGGAAAAACAAGCCTGAATATTTTAATCTCTAAGCAACTAAATATAAATCAAAATCAAGTACTATTTATATAAATTATTTAAATGTCTACTTAGACATTAATAGTCCTAAGCAAAAGTAAACAAATATTTAGCTATCACTGCAAATATATATGTGCTGAAGGTAATATGCATAAATAAAAGTAACTGTAAGTGGAATCTTACAAATTATATTCAAATGCCTAGTATGTTCCATCACTGAGCTATACACATTATTTTCTACAAGAAATAATTTCCTTATATTTACATTAGTACCCTAAAATAAGTTTTAAAGGCTTTAAAATTTGCTTGTGCAAATATAAATTTTAAAGAGAAGCTGAATTGTGTTCATTATCTAAGATGCTATATTTCATGTGTTCAGTGTTAGAAAAAACGACTCCGCTGTCTTCAAATGGGACTTATCATCACTCCTGCTCGCTGGGAGCTACCTAACACAAATAATCACCAGCTTGCCCTCACTGAGCCTGAACTTAAAAACCCACAAAACCTGAGCAATCAGTAGGCCATTTAATAGTCAGTTCTGCCAGCCGTGGTGGCACATGTCCAGAGTCCCAGCACTTGGGAGGCTGAGGCAGGGGGATTGCCAAGAGATGAAGGCCAGCCTGGGCTACATAGCAAGACCCTGTCTCAAAACAATAACAATAACAAAAATAGTCAATTCTATTTTATACCACATATCTGACATATCTGACCTTCTTAAAGAAGTTAACTGCAAATGTGCTACAGAAATATAGCAGATTTAAAATTGTGTGAACTGCAACAGGAGAGCCCCCCCCCACATTTACATTTATGGAGGGCTCCTGTTTAGAGTGATGAACTTGGTTATTCCAATCAACTCTCCCAATGAAAAACAAATTCATTTAAGAAAAAACTCTGAAATTAACCATAAAATCTGCAATAGTGTGATTTTCATCTTTCACTGGTTCAAATCTGAAATACACATGTTGCAAAGTAATAAAACTGTAACAAGCTTGGCTTGCTTGTGAACGCCTATAAACCCATAATTTTAGAAGACTGAGGCAGAAGCATTACAAGTTTGACCACACCCTGTGCAAATGAGCAAAACCCTGTCTCAAAAATAAAAACGGGTTGAGGATGTAACCTAGTGCAAAGGTCCTGGGTTCAATCTCCAGTACCAGAAAAAAAAAAGAAAACAAAAGATAACCTGTGACAAACTGTGTTGTGGTTATGGTATGCCCTGAAACTGATCTACAGAAACAAGACACACTTTGAGGGGGTGTTTTCTTCTGGTCTCTATGTCCTACAATATTCAGATATAAGAGACGCAATCTATAACTCCAACTATGACAACGTGTTACCAGATCCTCTAAGGCAAAATGTATATCAAAATGCTAAAGAACTCATCAGCAGAGAAATTCAAACTTAACCCCCATCTGTGGAACTTTGGCGTGATACACACACTTAAACCAGTGGAAACCTGCCTAAACTCTCTACACACATCCCCTCCATCAGGCTCTATTACCAAGCTGCAACATTTCAAGCCAACTCTCTTTTTTCATTGTGAACCCTGACAACACCACTAGGTAACAGCACCAGAAAAACTCACCACTCCACAAGGATAGTCAAATATCAGAATTTATTTCGTTTGGTAAAAATGATATCAATATCATATAAAACTAAGGTAAATATAGTAAAATATGCAAGATTTTTATCAATTCTTTAGTTCACAAGGACTCAGGGAGACTCAAATTCGTACTGTGATTGCTTAGGCATTTTTTCGCTTCTTTGCCCTTTTCATGCCCCATCTCTCAAACCATGGGCCAAGGGGGAGGAGAGGTATAGAAAACCAGAATGAACTAATCAGCATGTATTTATGCATTTAGTCCACCCTAACTTTATTCCCACAGGATTTTCTTTATTCTCTGCTCCTCCAAGAAAGAGGTTTATGTTTATTCATCTCTGAATTTCCAAAACCTAAAAAAAATGCCCTTCATATAAAGTCATCCTGAACAACTACCCACATGGCAGGCAATGGATAGGGACTAGATAGAGAAATGAAAGAGACAGCGACATCACCTTCATGGAACCTGTGGACGTTGGTTGCAGGAAGCTAATCAACTAATAAAAATCCAGTGAGGGCAGCCCCACTGCCTACCTCCTTTTCTCTCTATGCCAACCAAAGCTTAGATGAGGAACAAAAGCAGGCTTTCTTTTCAGAAATACAAATGTGTGTCTTCAGCCTTGACCATTCCCCTGAGTTCCATATTCATATTCATGCACATGCAACATGTCCACATGGATACAGTTACAGGATTAACTACAAGGACTCCTAGGCAGACACCACTTGAGTATGAATACCAGCTCCATCACTCACAAACTGGGAAACTTAAGGCAGCTATCTGGGCCTCCATTTTCTCATATATAAAATTGGGACAATAATAATTCTTAGTATAAAAAATTTTAGGATAAATTACTATATGCAAAAGCATGACAAAACCCTGCCTGGAACAGTTTATATTTACATTGTGCTTACTATCATTACCAGCACTTCTGATATTATCACTATGTCCAACACGCATCTAAAACTTGTCCAAAACTGAATTCAGACTTTTCCTCCCAAACTATGTTCTCTGTCCTGTCGTCCCTGCTCTCCCAAACTGTTTCGGCTTAACCCTAAGAAGTTGTTGTTTCTCCCTCTCCCTCCTTCTCCTCCTGAGCAAGTCTTGTCAGTACCTTAGGGATTCCACCCCTCACTGTCGTCTCCACAACCACCTTTCCCCCAGGGCACAGCAGTAGCCTCCCCTCTCCCCACTTGCACGCCACCTCCCACTCCGTGACTCTGCAGTTAATTCTCCCTACAACAAAGCTTAGACCACAAGCCATTTCCTTGACGCGTGTTCCCCTTGCACTCAGAACAACACCGTTACTCAGACACAGCCTGCAAGTGTCCCCACAGACCAGCAGACCCTCCCATCGTGCGCGCGCCACTTTCCCCCTCTCTTGCCTTGTTTCCGCCTCAGAACCTCCACCTGTGCTCACAGGCAGAACAGTCATTTGGAGCCTGGGCACTCAAGTCACATTGTCCGGATTCGCATCTGTCTCTACCACATTTTAGCATAAGCAAATCCTTGCCTGTTTCCTTCTCTAGAAAAACGGAGCCAGCATTATTTACCCCATAAGAGTTTTACAAGGCTGTACTGTTTAGTACACTGCCTTACATGCAGTAAGCACTACATAAGTGTTCGATGCATTAGCATCCCTCCCGAGAGGCCCTTATTCAAGCTCTCCTCCTCCTTTGAATCACCTTCCCCTGGAGGCCTTATCTAAAACAATCTTCCTGTTTCCCAGTGGCCTTCTCTTAGCTTCCTTTATTGCACTGTACTTAGCCCTTTCTGAAATTATTTTATGTACTTGCTTCTTTGCTATTTCCCTACATTTTATGTGCTTGTTTTTTGTCCCTATTTCCCCACTGTAGAGTGAACTCTACTAGGTGGAGACTGTCTTCCTCACTGTTCTATTTCTAGCTCTGACTCAGAATCTGACTTCTGAATGCACACATCTTCTGCAGGGTGGAGAATGATGCAAATCTCTTCAAAACAATGCCATACTTAGAAAGCCTTTCATTTTCATACACGTGATCTCATCTGACCCATGACAAAGCAACAGCAGCTATACCATCATCTCCCATTTTAGAGATTTTTTAAAAAGGAAGTTTCAAGTTTAGCCAACTGTCTCTGGACACAAAGCTTGTAACTAGGATGTAGTACAAAACACGACGCAGCCCTGCTTTCTAAGGCTCCTCCCACTAGGACCGAAAGACATTACGCCCTTGAATTCAGTTTACAGAAATGTGATCTCTTAATCTCTTGTATAAATACACCCTGAGGTGTGCACAATATCCCTCCCTTCAAAGTTCTTGACAAGTACTTGTCCTAGAGTTTGAGAAGTATCACAGTGTAGTACTAACTCATTATTTATGTACTAACCCTTGGTGGGAGTTTGCCAAACCACTCAAGAATCTGATAGAATGACTAGGTATTCTAAGTTGACAAAGCAACAACTCCTAAAAAGTGTGTCTGTGTTGAGCATAACATGCCAGTTGCATCGTGCTCAAAGCTTTCTCCCCGAAACGCAGACAACTGGAGCGCTGCAGGGCCAACATCACTTGCTAGCGACATGTCGTTTCTTGATCTCTGACCGTGAGCTTCCCTGACAACACCACAGATCACCCATCAGGTGTGTGTCACGACCAGAAGGGGTGGGGTTGGGAGTGTGGGTGACGGCAAAATTATGAGAAAGATCCCTACCTATAAACGGACATGCCTCAAATCACCAAATGTCCTTCTAGGCTTTCTGCAGCATTTTACACGCTTGTTATCTCACGTGTTCTTATGAAGTTCCCAGTCTTGTAGGAACAATTAGGGAGGCCAGGGGCTGCCTTCCCCACAATGGGCAAAACAGGAAACAGACCGCGGATGGTTTAGCTTATTAACTTGTCCTCGGTGACTTGGGCATCTCAGGTCACCCCAAGAAGCTAGACATGGGGTGGTCTCTGAAGGGCTGAGAGGTGAAGAACGGGACTCTGAACCCCTTTAGCAAGAGATTTTACAGAGAGGCTGTCGTCTGGACGTCCCGCCCTCCCGGGCCTCGAACCCGGGCTCAGGTTCTCGGGCCCGGGAGAAGGTGCGGCCCCGCCCGGCCTCCCCGCACCCGGGGCGGCACCTGTCTCTGCGCCACGCCGGGCGGCGCCCTGGCCTCCCGGGTCAAGCGCCCCACATCCGCCACCGCGGCAGCACGGCCGGCGCCGCGGGATCCTCACGGACTTACAGTTTTCCTACAGCGGGCGCGTCACGGCGTGACGTCACGGCCCGCGCCGCCAAGGTCGGTCGACCCGTGCGCGCGCCCGGCCCCGCCCCTCCCCGCCCGGCCCCGCCCCTCCCCGCCCGGCCCCGCCCAGCGCCGCCGCCCGAGGGGCGCCGGAACCCCGCGCAGGCGCAGACTGCCCGTGTCAGTGGCTTCGCGGTCGGACGCCCGGGTCGGCGCAGCTGTTGGAGATTTGACAGAGTTTATGCCCCGGGCCGATGTGGGACGCCGGGAAGAAGTGGAGGGGGACAGAGAGCCGGGAAACAGCACACAAACTGTCGCCTGAGGGCTGGAGTAGGGCGTCGGGGCTCTGGGCTGATCTTTCCAGACATCGCCTTGCCCCCCTCACGTGTACGTTAAAAGTTCTCCACGTGTGGAGACAGCCAGTGCTTCCCACCAGCGCTACAACCGAGTCCTCAGCCCTGGCCGGCCAGTCCTCTCGCGGGTCCGGCCTCGGAGGCAGGCTCTAGGCTCCGCCCCGGGTGACCCCGCCCACCCGGTCTGCCACGCCCTTCCGGATCCGCCTGCCCTGCCGCTCTCTCCGCGCGCTTTGGGCTGCTCCCTGTCCCGCTGAGGGCCCCTCTCGGCCCAGCGAGGAGCGTTGTAGATCCCTGTTCACCTCTCAAGCTCACCAAGTAGCGATCCGTGGAAACGTGTGTGCAAACTTTCCTCCCCGCCGCCTACGCGACCAGACCTTCCTGTGTCCGAGTGGGGCTCCGCTCTCCCACGCCCCGAAACAGGGAGTCCGCTTAAAGGACGGCTCGGAAGAAGGGAAAACGGGCGCCGAGAGCTGACAAAAGTAGTGACTTGATTTCTGGTTTCTTAATACTCGCAAACGGAAAAATAAACCTTACGGTGTAAATGGCTCAAATGTGTCTTAGGGCAAAAATAAAGAATGGGAAAAACAAGCCTGGGGTGGGGGAAAGATGGTAAGGAGGAAGTATTGAAAAAACCGAGGATCCCTGTTTAAAACTTACTTGGAATCATGGCAGATGAACCAAGTCAGGGATTTTGCTAGGCGGATCCAATGTATGTAAAACTTACAACTGTGGTTTGTTTACAAACTCGTTCGGCAAGAATGGTGACGGGGAAGGTTAACTCATGAGATCTGAGCTGCTTAAAAATATTATTCTGGAAAAATATACTCTAGATTTTTGAAAGTTTCTCATTTGAGTAATGTTGATGCATCCTCATACATAATTGAATAAGTGATGTGAGGAATTTGAAAAGTGTACATGATAATTTTATCAATGTGGGTTTTGTTCTCTGCGGAAGTATAGAAAGTAGCTCTTTTTAATTGTTTCACATACTTTTTAAATAGTTCATTTATATTTTTCGTTACAAAAGTAATTTTGCCAGGTGCTGTGGTACAGACTTGTAATCCCAGCTACTCTGGAGGTTGAGGCAGGAGGATCAATAATTCCAGCCCAGCCTAGCCTAGGCAGTTCAGGGACTGGGTATGTAAGTACCCCTAAGGATCCCCAGCGGGACACACACACACATTTTTGTAAGTTTTAAATTGTTAGTTTCAGGGGGTGCAGACTGGTGCAACCACTGTGGAAATCATTATGGAGATATCTCAAAGGACTAGGACTGGAAGTCCCATTTGACCCCGCTATTCCCCTGCTGGGGATCTTCCCCAAAGAATTAAAAGAATCATACCACAGTGATATATGTGTACCCATGTTCATAGCAGCACAATTTGTAATAACTAAAACTTGGAAGCAGCCCAAATGCCCATCAACTGAAGACTGGGTAAAGAAAATGTGGTTTTTTTATAAAATGGAGTACTACTCAGCCATAAAAAATGAGAAATTAGAGGCGTTTATAGCTAAATAGATGCACATTGAGGCCATACTCTTAAGTGAAATAAATAGGACACACATGTGTAAATACCGAAGTTTCTCTAGTGTGAGAAACTGAATGTGTAAATAAGAATTAAAAGGTATAATAGGTAATGTGAAATAGGAAGAAAAGGGGAAGGGGAGAGGAAAGAAGGAAAAGGAAAAATTATGAGAAAAGGAAAAAATGGAAACAAAGTCTTTGTAAATAGGGAAGGGTGAGGGAGTGAAGGGAGGACAGGAAATGGGGAAAAAATAAGAGCCAAGATGCATCATGTACAGGTACAAGCAACCAATGATAAATGTAAATGTATTGTATACCTAACATGTACCAGTAAAAGAATCTAAGGAAAAAAATAAATAAATGTTTCATAATTCACATGCTTACAAAATGTTTTACACATATCATTCCCCAAAATAGGCATTTGTTTTCTAAGTGAGATAGCAATATTCTAGACACAGCTGAGATCATCCCACAGGTAAATGTCATCTGTCATCTTTTTGGAGAGAAAGTGACTAAGAAATATACAACAAATGTATTAAATGTTTTTGTTTGTTTTGTTTTTTGGTACCGGGGATGAGATGGTGGGGACCTTGCACTTGCGAGGCAGACAGTGCATATTAAATGTTTTTAAAAGGATACTGTTGCCTCTGAAAGATGGTAATACAGAATGTTTCCTCACTTCATTGTTCAGTTTTATTTCTTGATATCGTGTCTTTAAGAAAAATCTGTTACTTAGTGAAGGAAAGAAATTTGTTAAAAGACTGACAGAAATGATAGTCAAAAAAGAACTCAGGGAATGTCAAGTAAAAATGTGTAGGAGAATAAACATTTAGATTCAGCCAAGTTTCTGTAACAAACTGGAATTTGATCTAGATGGGCAGGAAGAGGCCGGGGTCAATGTGGTGATATCTGTGAGAGAGGAACTGAAGAGCGCTGTTTTCTTTAAGGAAATAAAACCTTGTGCCTTCCGGGTTTGGCCCTGGAAGGACTGAGCCTTTCCTCTCTGCCCCTGGGAGTTTCAGTTTTCTCTTGCAATTCTTTCACATTGATGCCCGCTGCCCCTAGCAATCTGGCTTCCAGAGCCCTCTACCTCAGTATACATAGCTCTTGTCTTGGGCTGCGAAAAACTGAGCACCACCACCTAATGTACTTAATGTGAAAGAAAAAATGTAACGGCTAATACTCAAGTGTTTCCCATGTGCCAAGCACTCCATTATTTTATGTAACCCTTTCAAGTAGATAGAATAAATTATTTCTGTTAGATAATGTGTTACAAAGCTAGTAGGGGGTGAAGGAGTAGAAGTGTCCCATGTCACACGGCTATTGAGTAGCAGTCAAGATTTGAACCTCCATGCCAGGATTTAGCATAATCACTGATCTTTATCGAGTTTCATATAACAACACATATAATGCAAGAAACAGGGACTTAGAAAGTTCAACACAATTTATGGTTAAATTTTAGCTCCTAAAGACTGATCAGAGTGTATTGGTATTTTCTTCACTGTTTATCATCTTATCTGCACTGGACAAGTCTGTTCATTTTTTTAAGGTGCTCATTATAGCCAACTAAATTGATTTTGTGACACATTAATGGATTGCCACTCTGAAAAACACTGTTCAGAATGCAAAATATCAGATTGTATCACATGTAAGAAGAGTAATTTTTCCCAAAACACAAATCTAGGAAAACTAATGTCTCAGTAATATGTGTATATTCTGTGTTGTGCTGTTAAATATATTTCTTACTATAGATCTCAGTCAAAAACATTTTTAAAACACTACTGTAACTACTGTTACAGTTTGACTCTGGAATGTCCCCTAGAGGCCCATGTGTTAAAGACTTCTCAGCTTGGCATGTTAAGTGGTGGAACCTTTAGAAAGCGGGCCTAGTGAGAGGCCCTAGGTTACTAGGGGCATGCCCTTGCAGAGGATTGTGGGAAACTGGTTTCTTTTTCCTTTGTCTTTGTTCCCCAGACCTGAGGTGAACACCTTCCTCCATATGCACAGTCTTAGGCCCAAAAACAATGAGACTAAGTGACCTTGGACCGAAATCTCTGAGAACATGAGCCGTAATATACCTTTCTTCCTTATAAGCTAATTGACTATTTTATCACACTGGTGGAAAGCTGACTAATACAGCTACCCTTTGCCTTATTTATGTAATGTTCATCCTTTAGGATCAAGATCAATAGAAACAGAGTCCCACTCTGCAGCCCCTTTGCATCCCTCTCTAAGGTCCAAGATCCAATCTGAGAGAGCTCTTCCCACATATAATCAAGTCACTCCTGCTGAGAGACAGGCTCTTATTTCCAACACAAAGCCAAAAGTGTCCAAATAATATAATAAACTTATATAAAACGAGAGTTACACCAAGTACAGGTTCTGCCAATGAAGCAGAGATAGAGACTGGATGGAAGAAAGACCGGGCACAGAAACTGGAGAGCTGTGGAGCGATGTGGGTTTAATATCCACAATCTTACTCATGTCTTCAGTTACACAGTTTGCAAAGCATTTTGTATCTTCTTTTATGACCTTGCATCCCCATTCCTGTACTTTGCTGATTCTCCTAATGTTTTTATCTCTACTTAGTTGGGAATTTTCTCTGAGACTCTTTGCCTAGGTTGTCTTTGTTCTGCACTGGAAATTATTTTAATTCCTTCCTCTGTTAGATGTAAATTCTGTGAGAGTAGAAACAATGGTGTTCTGGAATCTCAAATTCACTGCTTGTACCATACTTTGAGTAGATAAATGTATGCTGGAACCAATGGAAGGATAAATTCAAATGCAAAAAAGAAAAAAAGAGTAGATTTCTTACTCAAGATGCTAATTGCTTTCAGAAAAAGGGGCGGTGTGTCAGAAATGATGCTGAGAAGAAGACTCCCTTAGGAAGAACATTTGAATGGCAGGGCAGCATAACTTAGCAGAACACTACCAGAATTCTCCCAGCTCAATTATTTTTTTTTCTTTCATAGTAATTTTTATTATATATACTCAGTTTAGTACCCATAATCTTGTTCATTTAAGATAGCTGTTCACAAGTAGAAACAATGGTAACACTGTATATTATACACCAGATGAAACACCATTCACTACATGCTGAATTAATTTCTTTTAAAACTTCAATATATAATTTTATAATCAGATACTTGATTATTGTTAATTTTAAGCCACCATAATATTCAAGAAGGGTCAGTATATTTAAATTTAAATTTGTAACTTCAATGCTATTTTCAAACATTACTTTCTTGTTTGTTTTTGCAGTACTGGGGATCAAACTCAGAACCTTGCACTCGTGAGGCAGGCGCAGTACCACTGAGCGAAATCCCTGGCCCTTCAAACACGCTTTTCTCTATGTTCACATTCACATGAAAGAACACATCAACGATCCAAATGCAAATCAGAACTCTAGGCCTTAGTTCAATGTTGTAGTATTTTAAATTAATTGGATAATTAGAAAGCCACGACAAATCAGCTCTTAAGTGATGAATAGCTTCCTTCATTTTAGCATGACTTAAAAAAAACATATGAAGTAGATAATATACCTTTAAAATATTAAAGTTTTTAACCATTGTTTACAAATTTTACTTTTTTTATTAATACAGATAGCATGCTACTTCATCTCACTCTTCACTTTGTGACTACAAAAAATAAAACTATCCTTAATCTTCTTAAGTCTTTATTACTCTTATATGATAAGAATTTACTGAATCAGTTTTAAAGTCAGTGACAAAAATCACATATTATGGGAAAGATGATGTAACAAATTCAGTGTTAGATAAGGAATCAGAGCACAGTACAGCAGTATGTATATATATATATATATATATATATACACACATATATGAGGTATAATTCTTAATCAAAGTTTTATAGAAAAGATGCAGTAGTTTGTATCTGTACCCTGCTTTATTAGTTACAGTACTACAAGTTTGCTTATGAATTTAACAGAAAGGGCAAAAGGGAGGTCTCTTCATAAGCAGTGATCTTACTGACCCTTGTTTTGCATGTGTTACGTGTTACAGGGACTTCTAGCCACCCAAAGCATTTTCTTGGTCAATTAAGGTAACTGGTCATATATGGCATTAATCTCATTTTTAAACAGCCTCTAGGGAAATAGAAATTTACATTTTTCTCCCAAGGGCCTTAAGGAAGAGGCAAATGTCTCTCTGTTCCACTCTGAGCATAAATTACAAATAATATCACATTTCTCTGGGTATCATTACTGCTCATCAAGATCTCCATCAATATATAGATGGGTTCTATACCTAAATTTTTTTTTTGGTACCAGGGATCAAACTCAGGACCTTGTGCTTGTGAGGCAGGCAGCAGCACCACTGAGCTAAATCCCTGGCTCTATACCCAAATTTTTAATTTGATTGTTTCTAACTCAAAATGCATTTATTATATTACAAATGGGTATAACTTTAAAATTGTTTCATTCAGGATGAAGTTAAATTACTGTTCCTTTAAGATTCTAGATTGCAGTAAACTAGGGTTGCAGAGTTTCATGTGTATATGGCTTATTTACATGTCAGGGGTTTATAATTTGAATCTCTGTTCCTAATCTTTCAATGTCAATAAGTTGATCAGAAAGATCATTTTATGGAAGTTATATTTACACCCAAAGCTAAACTTTATAGTGGGGGTTACATGTCATAAACGGTGCTTGAATAGTTACAAAAGAAATTTCAAAACAGTAATTATAGAAAATAAAGTCAAATACAGTTGCTTTTTTTAAGTTAACTAGAAATTCCTCATATTTATTTTAGGATTAGGATGTCATAATGGGCATATCAGATTTCAGATTTTTATAGTTCTACTTAAGTAAACTTTATTTTGTTTGTTTGTTTGGTACCGGGGATTGACCTCAGGACCTTGCACTTTTGAGGCAGGTGGTGGAACCACTGAGCTAAATCCCCAGCCCTAAGTAAACTTTGTTTTGAATCAGCTATTCTCAAGTTTACCTCACTTCTTTTTGTGTCTGACAATTTTGAGAACTCAGAAAAAAAAATTTGTTTACCCTAGGTCTAGATCCTTTGAGCAAAATTTCCTTCACAACTGCTGGTAATGTATTATTGAAGTCAATAATCGTGTTAAAACTTGCATAACACTGTTGGCAGATAATAGAAAAATAAATTAATTTTATCTCATATTTAATTTTTTTCTCATATTTAATTTAAAAATACTATTCTTTGGGCCAGGGATTTAGCTCAGTGGTTCTGCTGGTTGCCTGAAAAGCGCAAGGACCCAAGTTCAATCCCCGGTACCAAAAAAACCAATACTATACTTTAGCTACTGTGACTGAATGCATCCTTATGGAAATTGAGCAAGCTTTATTTATATATCCTCAATTCAGAAAACCTCTAATTATATATTTTCATTTCAAAGAGAAAACTTGTCTTAATTTAATGAGAAAGTATGCCTTTGAAGTTTGAAGAATTAATAAAATATCAGCTTTTGGGAATGTAGGCTAAGTACATGAAATTAATACTCTGTTAATATTTCACACTGAAATATATTTTATATTAAAAATCTCAAAAATGTCATTTTATTTCAAAGGTATCTATCTTTTAGAAGAGGTACACATGTAAATAGAAAAAAGTTGATATATTTAATCCATAATTACATAATTCTGTTGATTTATAACTTGATATATCAAAAATTTCTACAATTAATTTGTAATTGCCACCATTACAAAGAAGTATCTTAGTAAAAGCAGGTTCTGTGGTATTGCATTTATGGCCAGTGTTAATTCATTTAATTCACAAATGATATTTGTAAAATATTTTCAAACTTAGACAAATGCAGTTATTAATATGGATTAATTCAATTAAACTTAACATTTTATAAAATGTTCCTGTTACACCCTTAAGTATGACTGGATCAATAAAGTAACTTGCACAGAAAGTGTAGACTTTCACAGTAAAATTATACTTGTTTTACACTTACTAAGAATGCCTGAAAACATTTTGGAAAAGACTAATGGTCTTGAGTATTAATGGTAACAACTTACTGCATTTTTTTGTGCCTTTTTTTTCAATTTTGTTAAGTAGTTGAGGGTTAAGTTCTACTTTTCCTTTTATCTTCAAATAGACTCTTCAGCATATAAACTTGAATGGCTGATACCACAATCATGACAACTAAATTAACCATAGACCAGAAATTGACTCTATCAAAGTTGCTTTCTTATATGTTTTGATCACGAGCTTCAAATGCTCTGAGTAGAGTTTGTATATGAACACTTTTGCTTACTCTGGACTTGATGCTGTTGATGGATTCCAGGATGTCTTCCAGTTTCATCTCCAACATATCTGTACCGGTAATATATTTCTTCCAGTCTTCTTGTTCTTGTGCCTGTTCTCTCATATTATCCAGGATTAATTCAAAGAAAATTACTTTCTCAGAAATCGTGCTGAATGTATTGTCAAAGCAGAACATGTAATCACCAACCTCAGTTTCTACAGTGTGAACTCCATCTGATTTTCTTTGTTCAAAAACTAAAGTTTTGCCTTCTGGAGAGGCAAGATGGAAATCAATATCTAATCCTGCTCCATCTAAAACTTGGTACTCGATCTCCAGCGAGCCCTTTAGCGGCACGGACTGGTAGAAACACTCCTTCTGTCCGGCCGGAAGGGTAAATGTAAAGTCGCTGTCTAAGGTAGGCGTGAAGCCGGCCAGCCCCGGCAGCAGCCTCAGAGGTAAAGCGACCAGGAGGAACAAGCAAAAGGGCAGTCGGATTTTGTCGCCCATCCTAGCTGGGGCAATATCGGGCTGAAGGTCGCGGGGAGATGTGGGACACTGGCGCTTCGGCGATGGCGGCAAGTGGTGTCCTCCAGAGGGTAGAGCCTCCCAGCTCAATTATGACCTAGGGAGTTTCCTACAAGTGCAGTAACTTTTCCAAATATCAAAGGGGGTTAGACTCACTGAATATTGTTCTTCATGAATGTCCTAATGGAGTGTTGCCCCTCTGCAAACTTTGGGAAATCAGGGCAAGGTACCTGGAGTCTTATTTACCTGAAGTCTCCTGCAAGGTCCAGACAAGTAGTGGGAGGTGGCAGGAGATAACAATTAATCTTAAACAAAAGATGCTGGACAGAGGCTGCCCCCATTGGTAAGAAGGGAGGTGAAGAGTGAGGAAGGAAATAGGAAGCCAAGGAAGCTCCTTGCTTTGAGGAGCACAGGGCCAGTTAAAGCTAAGTTTAAAGCTGAAAGAACTAAGTTGCCTTTGTGGGTGTGTTGGGATTGAGAGGCAGAGAAGAAGATGTAGAAGAAAGAAGAGGGTATCAAAAAGATTTGCAATTTCTCAAGGAAGAAACCTTACCTACTTCAGTGCTAGACTCTAGTTAATGTGGAATATTCCAGAAACACCTCATGGCCTTGGTATACTCTTCACAGAAATCTGTTTTCTCTTTCCACTTGGAGAAGACTTGTTCATCTTCAATCCAAGTTCTATCATTAATTGCCTCTGCTAGTAGTCAATTTTTACTAAATGCTGACAAGGTTTACTATTAGACCTACCGTAGGTCCATTGCAAGGCAGTATATTATGGCAGGAGTGTGTGGTGAAAGAGGATGCTGACTTATGACAGGAAGCAAAGAGAGAAAAAAAGGAGGGGCTGGCACATGTCCAGGGACCTAACTTCCTCCCATCAGGCCCCACCTCGTAAAGGTTACCCTACCTCCCAGTAGCTCTATAGGCCAGAGACCATGTCTTTAACTTCAAGTGTCCACTGGGGACATTTATCCAAACCATAGCAATGTCTCAAGATTACTTCGCTCTTGTAGCTTGGTCATACAAGACCTACATTTCAAAAATTACCTACAATCCAAGATGACATTTTAACTTTAGCAATCCCAGCCTACAGGAAAGAGAAGAACCAGAATATTATACAACTTGTACTCCATACATAATTCCACCTTTTCCAAGAAGTTCTTCTCAGCTAATTAAGATTAAATCTGTAATTTCTCTTACAAATTCACGTAGGACTTAATGGTAGTTGGCTTTCAATATTTAAATACTTTATATTACATATGTATTACATTACATTTATATTGTGCATATTCTCAAAATCTCTTATCATCTTCCTTCTTAAATCTAAAATAATGTTCTCAACTGTGGCAACACGTTAGAATTAGTTGGTAAACTTTAAGATGAAAACTAATTCTCAGGTGGTGCTGCTGCTGGTGCAGGACTGAACTTTGAGAACCCCTGCAAAGGCAAAAGGGAGACTGAGTGGGTGAAAGGGAGGTTCTCAAAAACGTGGGTGGTGTCAGTGGCTCGTTTGTACACAAGACCCTAAGGGAAGCTGGACCACAAGAAACCCAGCTTGGGGTTTCAGGCAGACAATCCCGAGCCCAAACTGACCCCATCATATGAGGCTGCATATGTGTGAAAAGAGCACCTAGGCCCGTGTGACCAGGGGTGACATAGAAGTGGCAGCGGCAGGACCCTGAAGACCGAAGGCTCATCCCCATTAGGTTTATGTGCAATCTCAGAGAAAGGAATGGGAACCAAAAGAACAAATATATTGCATCTACCTCTCTTGTATATGAAAGCTGAGCCAGATTGGGTTGAATTTCATTGTAGTTGTGGTGACTCAGGTATCATGGAACAAAACTGCAGCTGATATATGAATGGGGAAATAACATGAATAACACTTTAGTTTATGCATTCTCATGCTGCTATTGTCTGAATGTCTGTGTCCCCCAGCATTCAAATGTTGAAACCTAGTCCCCAGTGTGGTGGTATTAGGAGGGTGGAGCCCTGATGATTGGAGGCCTCAGAGAGCTGCCCTGCCCTTCCATCAGGTAAGGACACCACAAAAAGTGGATCCATGATCCAGCAAAGAGGCCCTCACCACATCAAATGTGCTGGTACCTTGATCTTGGACTTTCTAGCCTCCAGAATTGTGGAAAACAAGTTTCTGTTGTTTATGGGCTATTTAGCTTATGATATTTTGTTATATCCATCCAAATGAATTAAGACCTATGCTCTGTTTTCTGGTTTTAACCGCATATCTACCCTTTGAGTGAATATAAAGCAGAATGGGAGAGTAATATCAGTAGAGATTTATGATAATGCTGGAAGAGTCCTAGGTGTTTGCATTTTAGACTCTTTCTGGGAGCTGTGAAAGGAACAGAGAAGAAAAGGGTAGAGTTGCCTTTAGATCTGTCTTACAGTTGAGAAAAATGCCATTTTTTTTACTTTAAAATTTTTACCCAGCCATATTTATATGTATCCAAGTAAGTGAGCCCTCACTCCATCTTCACACATACAATCCAGACAAAGACAGGCCTATTGTATCCTAAATTACTCTGAATTTATATTAAGACTTCCATTCTTGTCTTTTTATTATTATTTTAAAATACCCTTGTCACATAAAGTAGCCCAGCTTCTTAAAAAGGACTTAGGGATCAATTCGCTAGTAGCTAAAGCATTAAACTACAATTGTCTAATTCCCTGCTTAAATAAAACTGAGCCATTTATCAAAAGCAGACTGCTATACTGCCAGTACTCATTCAGTAAATGAATACCAAAGGTTATACAAAAGGACTTTTTCTCAGAAACAAGAATGTAAGCAAATGAAGTTTGATCAAACATGAGGTATTCATTTATTTTTGTTTCATTTTTTAAATTATACAATAAAATTTACAACTGATAAATATATAATTTAATGAGTTTTCAACCAATGGATAGCCATATATCCATCACACAGTTAACATAGATAGTGGCATATTCACTGAAACAGTTTTGTAAAAGAGAAAGCATGTATTTGCAAGGTGGCCATGGAGAGAGAGAAATTTGAGACCTAAGTCTCAAATCCACCTTCCCAAGAATAGAGCTTGGAGAAATTCAGGGGATGAAGAAGAAGGGTGAGTGAAGGTGTGGGAAAAGACTGTTGGAGATGAAACAATCGTCCTGTAACCATTGAACACTGTGGATCTCCATGGACACGTGTTCAGGAGATGTCGGTCTTAGCATAATCTGCAGGTAGAGCTTTGGGCCATCTGACATCAGAGTGGCATCCACTGGGCCTCTGTGTTCAGGCCCAAGTGAAAGGTCAGTGGTTTTGACAAAAGTGTCCCTCAAGTCCGTGAAAAGTAACCTAGGCAGATGTCATCATGAGCCATACATCAGCTGTGTGATCTCCAGAATTCATGATTTTTTTTAAAAAGTCAAAAGCAAGAGGAGTTAGAGAATTTATCAGGTTATCCCTTGATTTCAGTTTTTGTAACTAGGACTACAACCATTTTTAGTTAAATTTTTTTAGGTGAGCACTACCATGTCAACAAACTATCTTTTTTCTGTAGTTTCAGGCTACATTACCCCCCACACACACACACACCAGATTGCTGTGTATCTTTGTTGTCATCTTTGACATTATCCACTTTTGCAAAATTCCATCTGATCTCTTTCTAGACAGTCTTTTTTGCCCTAAGACCATCCCTCTCAATTTGCTCAGGTTTAGGCAATAAAAAAATAAGACACCTGCAGTGGGTTCTTGTGGTGTGTTGCTCAGATTCCTTTTCAGGACCGAGACACTCATTTCTGCTGTGGACTTGTTGGTAAATGATCTCTTACAGCTGCACCCCCTCTAAGCATTATCCTCACCTGCAGGAATGTGCCTTGCCCCAGGTTACCCCCCTCCCTGGGGACAGCCATATCCATGGCATCTCAGTGTTGTGCAAAGGCTTGGCCACATGGCCTCATTAGGACAACTGTGGACAGTAATTCCAGGTTCACAACTTCCCCTGAGGTCAGCTGCAGCCTCTGATGCAACTACATGGCAGCTGATGTAAGATATATCACTCTTATGGGTGCTGCCCCCAAAATGATCCCCCACATGAACTGCTGCATGCAAATCTCAAAGTCCTAAAGGCTGCTTCTTGGGGGATCTGACCTGACATAATCTAAAAGCTTATAATGTCCTTTCTCTGCTTAAAATCCTTTGCCAACAGACTTCACATATTTACTCCTTGGCTTGGCGTACAAATGCTGGCTCTAGTCCAAGTCCCTCTCTTCAGCTTTCTCTGTCACCACTGACTGTCCTTCAGACAGTCTCACACATCTGTAGTTCCACATCTGCCACACCCCTTTCTTTGCATATGATCTTCTCTCTGCCAGGGATGAGTGTCCCACTTTCCGCTTATTCTTTCTTAAAGCCATGACTCAGATAATACTTCCACTGAGAAGTGTGCTCATTAAGGAAGTCTCCTCATAGGAGTATGTAACTCTACATAAGAATTTGCTGCCTAACATTGATTGACCTATGTTTCCCTTATAGGGAGTGCCTCCAGCTGGGATCTCCAATGCAATATAGATTATTCTCAGTATATTTTTGGTGAATGAATGAACACTGAGATAAGTTGGGCATTGTTAAAAGTAGTAAACATTTGGAAATTTAAGCCTCATTTGTGTCTACATATCTTATATCTAGAGTGGGAATATTATGAATCTTCTTTAACAGTGTCTGTATTTTTTAAACTTTTTGGAATTCTTGACTGCCATGTTGATCAACAACAAATCCAGCCATACACTCCTAGATAAAATGAAATAGGTCTTTAAAACTAGTTCGTTTATGGTTTTAAAAAGGAAATAGGGAGGGTTGAGATTGGAGACACTAATGATTTCAGGAAAAAATATTAAGAGAAACCTGACTAAATTGGATTGGTTACTGAAAGACGGGAAATTTTCTTCCCATTCCCAACAGGCTTTTTATCTTGCTTTTCCACACTGTAAAACGTGAAATTAACTGCAAAGTTAATTCCCACTACTAAGGAAGGGATTCTAAGGTATTAATTAAGGATTACTGGGCATTTTAATTTTATTCAACAGAATGAACTTTTTAATATTGAACAATTATTTCTTTACTTCTGCATATTTATATTCTTATAGAATATTGCTACACTTAACATCAGTACTTTAGACTATAACATCCAGAGACTTGGGTGACTATTTTAAAATAAGAACAATGTCTATTGATACATTGGATTTTATGAATTATGATACTAGGGTTCCCTCCAAAAATTATGATTTTTTTTTAAAAAATAAAATTCTTACTGGGATGAGATCTTATCTTGTAGGAAACCATTAATTCACTGTGGAGAATGATTTGGATTTCATTCTGATAAAATATGAAGTACCTTTTACATTCTTTACTGTCTCTTTCAGTGATTTACGTAATACATGAAAATAACATTTAGCATTTTCAAAAAACGTATCTTACAAAAATCAAACAGTTCTGCAAGAAACTAAAGAAAAAAAGAACAAAATAAATTCTTTTCGGTAACATAACAAATCACAAACAAGGTAAAATGAAAAAAGCCTTACATGTTTGAAGTATCCAAGGATTTAATGATTATGTCAAATTAACTTTTTCATAATCTTAGACACATTTTAAAAGTTGGAATTGTTGCTTTCCTTACAAATAAAAGTTGAGAAGTTTATAAATTCTAAATTGTGAAAAATGTAGACCGAAAAAAATTATAACCCAATTTAAAATTAAAGAATGTTTGTTTTCCCAAATTTGCCTTGCTTTTTAATATTTTATTTGGACCCCTGTGCTATTTTCTTTCAGTAAATGAGTTTCTCTAATTTGGAAATACTATTTAAAAACATAACTCCATGGAAAGGAGACAACATTGGAAGTTATGGTATTTCAAGTAAAACTAAATTATGGTGCTTCGAATGGCACCAGTATCTGTTTTAATTCAGTCATGAGTTTTTATTAACAAAATGAAGGCTTTAGCTTTTTATGTATAGACAGAGAAAATCTATACCTTGAAGCACTTTGTTCCTTCATCACCTTGATGGACAGAGATTATTATTACCACTAGTGTAATACAGGCATACAGAGAGTCTGGAATTCTGTCTGCAAAACTTAAGTTCCTACCAAGGGTAGCAGCTGTTTTAAATTTAAGAGGACAGGAGTGAGTTAGCGACATTTTGTGAGAAATAAATGAGCCTTCAGCACAAACCAATTGCTGGTAAATTCAGAACATGATAAACATTCTGCAGCAAGAAATCAAGATAGGAAACACACCTGCAAAAACTTATTTTTCAAAACACAAAGGATAAGCCTGAAGAACAGAGACATTTGCTGAAGCTTCTCCATTATTCTATTTTTCCATCCCCCTCTCCCAGGATCATCTCTGGATACATGATTCTCATCAAATCTGAGAATTTGAAAAAATATACAAACAAAAACTTCACAATTCCTAGAGCATCAAATTCCATTTTAGAACCAGAAACGTGTTCCAAGTGATTTTTCATTAACATTTGCTTCACATACTTTTCTTCCTTTGGTGTTTATTATGTTGCTGTTGTTGTATTGAAAACAGCATCAATGTTTTTAAAACAAGCAAACAAAAATTAAATCAATGAGACAGAGAAGGCTTCCAAGTTGATGTGCTACAGCTCCCAGCACAGAAGAGGAGGCTTCTGGGTCAACGTGGCACAGCTCCCAGCACAGAGGAGGTGAGCCACGTGTGTGCCAGCAAGAACCCATCTCCCCATCGAAATGAGAAGACACATAAACAAGCCTCAAAAACAGACTTCCAGATAACCTACAGCAACCCCAAAGGGAAACGAGATGGAACACTCTGATACTCTTCCACCTGGACTCCCTGAACTGTCAACAAAAGAGGATCTGGAAAAAAATGAAATCAGAAATAATTTCTCAGATAACAGCAGAGATTGTGCCCATAGTGCAAGACATGATTAACAAATCTAGAGAGGGGCTGAGAAACATGATGGAATCCCAACATAGGATACAAATGGAATCCATAAAACAGATGCAAACAGATTTCTAGGAGATTAGAAACTCCATTGAAAGTCTATGCAGCAAAATGAGCCAATGTGAGGACAGAATTTCAGATATAGAAGATAAGATTGCAATTAGTGACCAGGAAAAGAAAAATTGCTTTAAAATTGTAAGAGACCATAAGAAATCAATCCAGCAGCTGCTAGACAATGCAAAGAAGAATAACATCAGAAAGAAGGAATAAGACAGAGTGCAGATGACATAAAAAAAACTGTTCACAGAAGTGAGGGCAGAAAATTTCCCAAGCAGGGGGAAAGAGCTTGCATACAGATAAGTGAGGCATATAGGACTCCAACTAGCTTTGATAAAAAATGTACACATAGGAATATAATTGTTAAGATTCCAGAAACCCAATGAAAGAACAAAGTTCTACAAGCAGTTACAGAAAAGAAACAAATTATATACAAAGGAAAGCCCATCAGAATCACAGCAGACTTCTCAATGCAAAACCTCAAGGCAAGAAGAGCTTGGAGTGACATATTGCAAGCCCTAGAGGAAAACAGCCTCCAACCCAGATTGATGGACCCTACAAAACTATCTTTCAAAATTTATGGTGAAATAAGATACTTTCATGACAAAAAGCACCTTAGGAACTTCATGAATACCAAACCAACACTCCAAAAAATTTTAGACAAAATCCTAGGAAAAGACAAGGATCACAAACCCAGGAAGCCCAGCAGAATGAATCCACTGGGCATGACAAGAAATTAAAAGAAAAGGTGGAGAATCCAACAAAAAGAAAAAGTCAGGACAGTGAAAAGTCAATATGTATCAGTTATAACCATCAATGTGAATGGTCTCAACTCACCAATCAAAAGAAATAGACTGGCAGAATGGCTCAAGAAGCAAGATCCAAGAATATGCTGCATACAAGAAACACATTTAATTCAAAAAGAAACTCATAGACTGAAAGTTAAAGGGTGGAAAATCTACTCCATGCAACAGGAACCAAAAAAAAGCAGGAGTAGCTATCCTCTTTGCAGATGAATTGGATTTCAAACCAAAACTGATTAAGAGAGACAAAGAAGGACACTACATCCTTGTAAAGGGAACAATCCAAGAGGAAGAGATGACAATCATAAATATCTATGCATCAAACACTAGTGCACCCAACTATATAAAACAAATGCTAATGGACATGAAAAATCATATAAGCACTAATACAATAGTAGTGGGGGAACCTCAATACCCCACTGTCACAAATAGATAGATCAACTAGACAAAAAACAAACAACAAAATACTAGATCTCAATCAAACTCTTGAACAAATGAACTTACAGATGTTTACAGAGTGTTCCACCCCACAAAATCAGAGTACACATTCTTTTCAGCTGCACGTGGGTCGTTCTCCAAAATAGGCCACATACTCACTCATAGAATATATTTAGGTAAGTGCAGAGGAATTGAAGTTATCCCCTGTATATTATCAGACCATAGTGAGATGAAATTGGAGATCAACAGCAAAAGAAACTGCAAAAATATCATAGACACATGGAAATTGAACAACACTCTTCTCAATAACCAATGGGTCACAGAGGAAATTAAAGAAGAAATCAGACAGTTCCTTCAATTAATTAAATGACAATGACAATACAACATATCAGAATCTATGGGACACAATGAAAGCAGTCTTATGAGAGAACTTCATAGCAGTGAATACTCATATTAGGAAAACAGACTGAGCCCAATTAAACAACCTGATGCTGAACCTCAAACGTCTAGAAAAAGAAGAGCAGGACAAACTCAAAGCTCATAAAAGGGAGAAAATTATAAAGATCAGAGCAGAAATCAATGCAATGGAGACTAACAGAATGATACAAAAAAATCAATGAAGCCAAAAGTTGGTTCTTCGAAAGAATAAACAAAATTGATAAACTCTTAGCCAACCTTGTCAGAAAAAGGAAAGAAATGGCCCAAATCCATGCAATTAGAAATGAAAAGGATAAAGTTACAATGGACCCAGCAGAAATCCAGAGGATAATCAATACCTACATCGAGAACCAATACACCAATAAGATGGAAAACATAGAAGAAATGGACAGATTATGAATTACCAAAGTTGAACAAAAAAGACCTAAAAATTCTAAACAACCCAATATCAATCAATGAAATTGAAAACATAATTAAAAACTTACCAACTAAGAAAAGCCTGGGTCCTGATGGCTTCACTGCCAAATTCTACAAGACATTTAGAGAGGAACTACTGCCACTACTGTTTAAACTCTTCAATGAAATTGAAAGAGAAGCAATACTCCCAAATTCATTCCTGGAAGCAAGCATCACCTTGATTCCCAAAGCAGAGAAAGACCCAACCAAAAAAGAGAAGTATAGGCCAATCTCACTAATGAACATAGATGTAAACATCCTTAATAAGATACTGGAAAATAGAATGCAGAAGATCATACACCCTGATCAAGCAGGATTCATTCCAGGGATGCAGGGATGGTTCAACATACACAAATAAATAAATGTAATACACTATATCAATAGAGCCAAGGGAAAAAACCATATGATCATCTCAATAGATGCAGAAAAAGCATTTGACAAAACCCAACATGCATTTATGATAAAAACCCTACAAAAAATTGGAATAGACGGTCTCTACCTCAATCTGATAAAAGCCATCTATGAAAAATCAACAGCCAATATCACACTAAATGGTCAAAAACTGAAATCCTTCACACTAAAATCAGGAACAAGACAAGGATGTCCACTGTTACCATTCCTGTTCAATATAGTTTTGGAAACATTAGCTACAGCAATTAGACAAGAGAAAGAAATAAAAAGAATAAAGATAGGAAATAAAGAAGTCAAATTGTCATTATTTGCAGATGACATGATACTCTATATAGAAGACCCCAAGAACTCCACCAAAAGTCTTCTAGATTTAATAACCAAGTTCAGTAGAGTAGGTGGATACAAGGTCAACACACAAAAATCAATAGCTTTCCTCTACACCAATGACAGACTCACTGAGAGAGAAATAGGGCAAACAATTCCTTTCACAATAGTATCCAAAAAACTGAAATACCTAGGAATCAACCTAACAAAAGAAATCAAAGACCTCTTCTCTGAAAACTATAGCACTCTGAAAAGAGAGATTGAAGATGATATCAGAAAATGGACAGACATCCCCTGCTCCTGGGTAGGAAGGATCAACATAGTGAAAATGGCCATACTTCCAAAATTGCTATATAGAGTCAATGCAATCCCAATTGAGATCCCAGCAGCATACTTCACAGACCTTGAGGAAACAATCCAAAAATTCACTTGGAACAAGAAGAGACCTAGAATAGCAAAAGCAATTCTAGGCAACAGAGACATGGCAGGGGGTATCACAACCCCCAACTTGAAACTATACTACAAAGCTACTGTGATAAAAACAGCATGGTACTGGCAAAAAAACAGACCTGAAGACCAGTGGAACAGATGAGAAGATGCAGAAATAACTCCAGACACACTCAGCCATCTTCGACAAAGGAGCCAAACACCCTCACTGGAGGAAAGATAGCTTCTTTAATAAATGGTGCTGGAAAAATTGGGCTTCAACTTGCCAAAGATTAAAACGAGACCTTTATCTCTCACCATGCACTAAACTAAAATCAAAATGGATTAAAGATCTAAATATTAAAACAGAAACACTAAACTGGCTGGAAGAGAGGTTAGGAAGAACTCTTGAAGACATTGGTGTAAGAAAAGATTTTATGAACAAAACCTCAGTTGCCCATGAACTAGCACAAACAGTCAACAAGTGGGATCTCTTCTTATTAAAAAGCTTCTGCACAGCAAGAGAAACCACTAGCAGTGTAAAGAGACAACCCACAATGTGGGAAATAATTTTCACCAGCTGTCCCTCGGACAAAGGTCTACTATCTCAAATCTATAAAGAACTTTAAAAAAATCAGACCTCCCAAACTTAAAGACCCAATCCAAAAATGAGCATCTGAAATGAAGAGACATTTCTCAGACAAAGAAGCAGAAATAGCAAATAAACATGAAAAAATGTTAAACATCACTAGTCATTTGAGAGATGCAAATGAAAACAACACTGAGATTCCACCTCACCCCAGAAAGAATGGCTGCTATCAAGAAATCAACTAATAACAAATGCTGGCGGGGCTGTGGGGAAAGAGGAACACTGCTCCACTGCTAGTGGGAGCATAGACTGGTGCAACCACTGTGGAAATCAGTATGGAGATACCTCAAAGAACTAGGACTGGAAGTCCCATTTGACCCCGCTATTCCCCTGCTGGGTATCTTCCCCAAGGAATTAAAAGAACCATACCACAGTGATATGTGCACCCATGTTCATAGCAGCACAGTTTGTAATAGCTAAAGCTTGGAAAGAGCCCAAATGCCCATCAACTGGAGACTGGATAAAGAAGATTTTTTAATATAAAATGGAGTACTACTCAGCCATTAAAAATGAGAAATTAGAGACATTTATAGCTAAAAGGATGCATATTGAGACTATACTCTTAAGTGAAATAAATAGGACACACATGTATAAATACTGAATAGTTTCTCTACTGTAAGAAACTGAAAGTGTAAATAAGGACTAAAAGGTGTAACAGATAATGTGAAATAGGAAGAAAAGGGGCAAAGGGGAAGGGGAAGTGGGAGGGCTAGGGGAAAGGAAAGAAGGGAATGGAATTAATATGAGAAAATGAAAAAATGGAAACAAAGTCTTTGTAAATAGGGAGGGATGAGGGGGTGAAGGGAGGGCTGGGGAAGGGGGAAAAATAAGAACCAAGAGAGATTATGTAAAGGTGCAAATTTCCAATGATGAATGTCATACTGTATACCTAAAATGTACCAATAAAATAAAATTTAAAAGAAATTAAATCAATGAATAAAAAATTTATGAAACATAAAAAAACTGAGCCACACCTGCCTCACAAGCACAAGGTCCTGCATTTGATCACTGGTACAAAAAAAAAAGAAAACTGAACAGTTTTTAAGCTGTACAATAAAGGGGCTAACGCCAATTTAACATTAAATATATATTTTAGGTTTTTATCCTTTGGTTGACATTTCAGAAAGCTGTTGAAAAAGCTTGAAGAAACCTCTTTTTAAGTCAGTTGTTTAGAATTTTAAACTATCAACTTTCTGGTACATTTACATATACATAATTGATATGTTTATAACAATTGCACGTGTTCATAAGCCCTATTCAAAAGAAAAGCAAATTCCCTCAAGTTGACATTTTAATTTTCTGGCATAGGTTATCCTCATTCCTACAAACTTTATGTATTTATTATTTCCTTTTCTTTAAATCATCATCCAGCCTGTGATCTCCCTGAAGTAACTTTATCAGCAGAATTTAATGGGGAACAAAATTCCAAAGCAAAACTGTGATTTTCAGGGTTCCAGATCAGGCATGACAAGCACAGTATGAAATGGTAGGTTTGGAACTAGGAGATAATAACTAAAAGTTGCATATTTACTATCATTATTATTCAAAATTGTTTTGGAGATTAGGTTAAAACACAAGGCAAATATTCAATAATATAAATGCCAGAAAACAATAGGTAGTTTATATTATTTGCACTTCTTATAGAAAACCCAAGAAGCTATCTTAAAGCATATTTTTAATTAGATAAAGTGACAAGATGTAAGATAAATATACAAATATTAAGGCTTTTCTCTAATATCATAGTGGTTTGAAGAGCAAACGTTTACTTCTTGTTAACATCACATAAAAGCTGAGATTTGGTGTTGGGAGACACCTCTGCGTGGATCTTTCATGTTCCTGCGTGTCTTTCTGGGTATGCTAAACATACAGGGCTTGGTCATTTCCTACCCATCATTTTCTCAGGGTTGTGTTTACTGTGGGCAACCTTGAAAGAGGTAATTTCTACTTCTGGGGCAAAGAGCAGGTTTGCCCACTGCTTGCTATGAAATAATAGGATTTCAAGCCCAGTGTTCTTTTCCTGTAATGAAACCTTCTGTTTGTCCAGTCATTCATCTAGGCCCATTTGCATTACCACTGTCAAAATGAAATCTCACGGAGTGGACTCATGCATGCTGACATTCTCACTTAAGCTTTTTCTATAATGGTCTTTGGTCTCTGACCTCGATGCTTTCTCTCAGTATCCATGAAACTGGCAAGTTAACATGTTGGCTTGAGTGTAAAGTAAGATACGAGATTCTTCACGGTTCCCAACAATTGGCTGCTGCTCTGCTCCAAACTATAGGTTGGCTGGAAGTCTGCTTCACAAGCATTCTAATTCTGGGATCTAGGCTGGAGGGCAGCCCTTACACAGACAACTTCATGCTAGAGAGGAGACCCCCAAGAGGCTAAGTGTTATCACACAACTCAATTTAAAACTTCTGCTTGGATTAACTCATTTCATGTCCAATCACATTCTTTGCTCAAAGCAAGTCACACGGCCAGGCCAAATCCGGAGAGGGAGCATGCCTCATCTCTGACAGTATTGTAAAAGGTTAGGGTTTGGATGTGGTTTACTATCCAAGGTCCCTGTGTTGGAAGCTTAGCTCCAAGGAGAGGGTTTTGGGAGGTGGTGAAACTTGTAAGAGATACAGCCTAGAGGAAGATCCACAGGTAATTGGGACATACCCTTGACAGGGATTAAGGTAGCTATTGTGTGATGTGTTGGTAATTCAAGAGAAAGGATTGCTATACGAGCCTGAGCCTGATACCACATAACTTCTGCGGCTTCCTTTCAAGGTGTGATCTCTTCCTCAGGCTCATGCTTCCACCATTGCTGTACACCATCCTGTGACCCAGCTGAGAGAGCCCTCTTCAGGTCTGAGCTGATACCAATACCTTGAACCTTCACCACTGTGAGTAAAATAAATTTCTTTTTCTTCGTAATCTGCCTGCCTCAACCATTTCATTATAGTGGATGAAAAGCTGACTAATAACAAATTATATTCAACAAGTGTGGATGTCTAATCTTCTTACCAAACAAGGAGTAGGTTATAGCCAGTAGAAGAGTCTACCTTACCCATGTCAGCCAGTTAGCTATAAATGGAAAATAAAATCCTCTTCATAATGGCAAAAACTATTAAAATAATACATTTAGCAAAAATTATAATATCAGTATTAAAAACTTTCTCGAAGGACATAATACCTCAATAAATGAAAACATGCCATGTTACTTGATGGAAAAATAGATGAATGGATCCCTTGATTTATGCCAGAGGGATGAGTTTGTGGAGAGGCTAGGGGAATGTTTCTTTTTTCTTTGTATTGTTTCTTTACATCTTGATATTGTTTGACAATGGAGTTCAGTCTAATAGAAATTAAGAAACCAGAGAGTCCAAAAAAATATTTTAAACCTTGTCTAAATTTCCACTAGAAGATGGCATGGTTCAGGCTGCTAAGTGCATGTACATAAAGAATGAACAGTTGACTTGCTCATTAGGCTCAGGGATGAGGGGGAAGCTAGGTAGTCAGGGACCAACAGGCATCACCATTGCTCATTACTCTCCAAACCATCTGGGCATTCTTCTGAAGATTCCTCACTGTTTTTTTTCTATACAGCAGCTGCTGTAGTTTGGACCTGAAATGTTAGTGTTAGAGGCTTGGTCCCCAGCTCATGTACTGTTGGGAATGGTGGAGCCTGTAAGAAGTGGGCCTAGTGGAAGGAAGTTAGGTAGTTGGAGGAGTGTCCTTGTTGAAAGGGACACTGGGACCCTGACACCGCCCCCCCCACCCCCGCCCCGCCGTTGCTTCCCAGCTGTCATGAGCTGGGCAGTTTCTTCTGCCACAAGCCCCTACCAGATGTGATGCCTCAGCACAGGCCCAAACACAATGGAGCCAAGTCTTCCTGCTGCTGTGAGCCGAGAAAGCTCCCTTCCTTACCAGTCACCTCAAGCATTTTGTCACAGTGATGGAGAGCCAAGGGTGGCACCTGAAACACAAATCTGATGGTAGGTACTCACGTATATATCAAGGTTAGGTGCAGGTATACTGCAAACAACAGGGGTCCGCGTTCCTCAGTGCATTTATATGGAAAACAACATCCACCAAAGGAACCATATCGTCCCTGTCTCATTTCAACAGCATTTACATCAAATATCTTATTTTTAGGTAGGTAGATTTTATCACTACAGAGTGCAATTCTCTGTAGCACATGATATTAAACATATAGGAACATATTAAGAGATTTTAATGAAAATATTTTGTAAAAACTAATCCTTTGGCCAGGGATTTAGCTCAGTGGTTTCCGCGCCTGCTGCACAAGTGCAAGGACCCAAGTTTGATCCCTGGTACCAAAAACAAAAAACAAACAAACAAAAAAACGAATCCTTTAAAAATTGTCATGTTCATTTATTTATTTTTACAATTCTAGGGATTGAACCCAGGGCCTTAAACATGCTAGGCAAATGCTCTACCTACCATTTAGCTACACACCTGGCTCAGCAGTGCTTTGAATCACTGGAGAAATTCTCAGGGAACTATCCATTCTGTGTGCTGCCAAAGTTTATCTGAGAGATTACTTAGAGGCTATCCTAGAGCTTTTATTTCTCAGATTCTACAGCCAGGCAAAGAATGTCTTACCTGATGTTATCATGGTTTGAGTTTTGCAAAAGATCAAATCATCGTATTTACTTACTAGTAGCTGGGCGCATCTTGTGGTTGTGCCTAGGAATCTGGTGTTATCCTGTGTGTTTCTGCATGACTTGCAGTTAAAGATGGAGTAGAAAAAAGAGCTGTTTTCCCAAGCTGTGAGGATACAACTAAACCTAATAATACCTTTGAAGCTCTTTCAACATTCTTCTGAACAAATGGGCTAAAAAAATTGATTAAAAATGCACATTTACTAGTGTTCCAGCAACATAGAATTCACAGCAAGGAATTTGGCAGGGGGAAAAATCAGTTATTCACTGCTAAGCATTCTAAACCCTGCTAGGCAATCTATGAGGATTATTTACATGATTATCAAGGCAGCCAATCCCATGGAAAGTTCTAGAGTCTGTGCTTTATTTTGTGAAGGTTTGAATGCTTATGACAAACTTATGTGCAACTCAAGTTTGTTATCAAAAGGAAAGATATTTTGGCTGAAGAATGCAAGGAACTCATTTTTAGAACTACTAATGAAACTACTAATTACTTCAGATTTTCAAAACTAATATTTTCCATTGGTAGTTGGGATATTTGGCGATACATTTGGAATTTTGTATACAGAACCTGAAATTTTAAGAGGAAACATCAGTAGTAATGTGTACTAAGTATACGTCAGGCAGTTATAACTAAAATCCAGCTAAAGGGAAGTGGATTGTTGCTTAAATTAGTCCCTTCTCTTTCTGACTTAATTCCTGAAAGTGTTTGCAGGGGGGAAATGTAAAATATCATCTAGTCTGCCTGCAAGATAAATTCAGACCGTATCTTCCTGATATTATGGTAGATAATTCCATTGGGAAGTTTGGAGGAAATGTTTTTACCCACTTAAATTTTATATTTGCCATATAATTCTCAAGAAGAGATTTGGAGAATCAGATTTGATTCACAACTTCCAGAAAATAATTTGGAAATTTTTTGGATAAAATAGGTTCTAATTTTACCCAAGATAAGTAAGCAAGCCTTGCATGTCCTTATGTAACTTTTATCGACTATGTTTGTAAGACCTTTTTCTCTAATTTGTGTGTTTCTGGCTATGAGAATAAAAGATTAGACTGATGTAAAAAATGACCTACATTGTGTTCTTGCTTCCACACTCCCCTCTAAACTCTTTCAGAGAAAGATCATTGGTAAAGTTAATATGCACATAATGTCATACAGCTAAAGTCAAAAGCATGTATCTCAAGATAAAAGTTAAATATGCATTCTAACATAGAATTGCTTTTATTTATTTTAGTTACAATATTTAATTTATTCTACAATTTCACCTGGAATCCAAGAAAACCAAGGTTTTGAGAAAGGGAGTAGGTTACAATGATTCTTGGACCATTTTTTACTGCTTCAAGGAACGTATTCCTCTCTGGAGCAATAGAGAGCCAGTTCAATTCCCAGTACATGCTCTATGTTTTGTGCTTCCACGCCTTCACGAATAATGCCTCCTTCTCTGAAATTCACTTTTCCCCAACTTATTAGCTAAACTAATTCCTCATTATCCTTCACATCTCGGATCAAGCGAGCCATTTGCTCAGGCAGCCCAGTTCTGATGGCATGGCCTTCCATGCGCTCCCATACCACTCACTAACCCGGGAGTGCGTTTTCCATAATTTACACACCCTGTGCTGCTCAGGACCGTTTTCTGTCCAATTTTTTTCTGTGATGTCCCTCACAGAGTACCTGCTGCATGAGTGCATCTCAGTATCCACTGAGTGCCAGTGTTTGTAGATGAATGCACATAGGTCCGCAGGCCACAGTGAGGAGGAGTCAATGATGAACTCGGTAGTCTCCCCAGTGACAGTCAGGAGAGGCCCTAGAGAAGAGGAGACACCAAACAGCATTCGAGTGGAAGAGGTTATGCAAAAGGGAAACTGAACGGAGCATGAAGAGCAAGAATCTCAGCCAGGAGAAAAGTATGCATAGGGAGAGAAAGGAATCAAGAAAAGAGGCAAAAGGCAGGCAGGTTTAAGGCCATGAGAAACCCTGGGGACTGTGGCAAGCTGAAAGAGTATGAGTCACTTAAAGAGGAGGCAGTAGCTTTCCATGTGGAAACTTGGAGGCTAATACTAAGAGATCTTTTTCTTTTTTAAAACAGTTTAGAAGTTGCATATATGCCAGGTGTGACGGTGCATGCCTGTAATCCCAGCACTTGGGAGACTGGGGCAGGAGGGTTGCCATGAGTTTGAAGCCAGCCTGAACTACATAGTGAGACCATGTCTCAAAAGAAAAAAAAAAAAAAGCTGGGCCGGGATTTAGCTCAGTGATTTCACCGCCTGCCTGGCAAGCACAAGGACTCAAGTTCGATTCCCGGTACCAAAAAAACACCCCAAAAAACTGGATGTGAAATCTTTCAGTTTTAGATGTTGGCAAATAATATAAAGTCTTAATAGGTAGAAACACACAAGGGGTACTCAAAATATACGGTGAATGTTTAAATTCAAAACATTATGGTGAAAGGCACACTGCCATTAGCCCCCTCAGAAATCCGACCCCCCTCGCTTCAAACACTTACTACATCATTCTTGCCACTTTTTGAAGCAGTTCTGGAGTTCTCTTTTGTGTGTGGGTTGTGTATGATTAAAAATATGGTGAATGGTTTTTGCTGTGTGCCACCAAACAGAAAAGCAGGCTTTTAAAACCCTACAGTGCGTCCTCGCCCGCCTTATTCACTGGATCCGGCTCTTCCCCAAGTCAAAATGACCATAAAAGGTAAACATTTTGAACTGATTCAGGACATCAAGGCAGCGATGACATAGCAACTAAAGACATAGAAGAGGATTTCCAGAAGTGCTTCAGAAAGTGGCAAGAAATATGAGATGTGTTTTCCAAGTGAGGGGGAATATTTTGAGGTAGATTAATGGCGTCTTTTACTGTAATAGATTTTTAAAACTTTAAACAATATTTCATCACATCTTGTACACCCTAGGGCTAAATTTGTCTGACACCTTTTCTATATCCCTAATCTCTGGAAAACAAACCCCCTTGACACAGTAGGCCAGTGGTCAGATGGCAGTCTGGGAATTATGTGGAAACATCCACTTTATCTCCGTGGCATTTCCTATTGACCTGTACTTACTGACGACAGCATGTCCCCAGTATGAATGCTCTCCCTCAGTGTGAGAACTCTGCTGAATTTGTGGGGAACCCTAAGGAATTTCACACTCCTGCATGAAATGGAAAGATCTGGAAAAAATCACTCTAGATAGTTTCATCTCACACTTTAAGAAAATCACCAGGGGAGAATGTAAAGGAAAAACAACAAAAGACCCAAAGACAGAAACATGGCGGATATTTACTGTCAGAGCACTTGAGGGAGAAGGGGGAGAGGGGACAGTCAAACGAGGAGTTTGCTGTTCAGCTGAGGGATGAGGCAAAGGGGTCATTGGTCAGAAGCATGCTTACATATTTCTTTAGCACATTTGTTGCTATTAATAAAAGAAATGAAAAGAAAGTTTAGTGGCTGTTACAATATTTTTCAACCTTCTTGTGTGAATGTTCAAGAGTTAACATCCTTTGACAAATAATCCAGTATGAGAAAAGAGATTTGAGGCTGGTCTCACATCTGCTTTCCTTTAACCTTTCTACACAGGAAAAACAGTCCCGATGACTTTGCCCAGTTTTTAAACTTGGAATTGTCTTCCACGGGACAGAAAGGGCCTCACACACATTGAGATTAATCTCGTGGTGTTGAAACTCCTGGAAACCTGGCCTGGACTTTCTTCCTTAAGTTGGAAACCTACAGAAGAAAGCTGTGCAATTAGTAGACAAATGTGGGGAAATTTTCAACCTTTAGCATCTCAGAATATACACATAAAAGAGCGATGGCATAACCTTAGTAGTTTGGACTAAGGATGGTTTCTCGTGCTGGTTGCTCCGTTTTAACTTGCACTCTGAAACATTGCTGGAAGCAGTACAATTGTGACAGTCCCTGTAGAAAAATAACTTGGCAATGTGCTTCAAGAACCACAAAATAGCCTGGCTCGGAGTCTTTTGGAATTTAATTTGAAATTTATAAAATAAGAAAACCCATGAACATAAGAGTTTTTGTGTTGCCTGTATTTATAAGACACCAAGGGTACCTATAGGGGCATTAGTTCAGTACATTGTTTTCGGTTGGTATCCTGAGCAATGGAGCCTCAGGTGCGGATTCTTGGGAAGGGATTTAGTTAGTGCTTTCCGGGAGTGAGGCCACAGGGGCCGACAAAGAAGCTGGATGAGTGTGTAGGTTTGGCTGAAGTCTGGTCTCAGGCTGAGCCCACAGGGAACTCTGGAGCATGAACAGCCCCACAACATTGCCCTGCCTTGAAGCAAGGGGACATGGCTGTTTGCTCAGTACCAGTGACTGGCTGGCTGCCACCTCTAGGGGAGGAGACATAATCCTTCCTGAGTATCCAGGTGAGGCAATCCAGACTGACAACTCTGGAGAAGCTTTGAATTCAGTACCTGGAGAGGGAAGCCCTGCTTGGAAAGCAGCTGTATAAATGTAGACCTCTCCTATCCAGGTCGGAGGGTGAGGCAGATGTGTAGAGTCTAGTTCAATTCATGCCCAAGGCTAGCATGTATCTAGGTCAGATCTCCTGGACCAGAGGGCTGGGTCTAGTCTCCTTTTTCTGAGAACAGGATGTTCCTGTGTCTGTGAATGGCTTCTTCCAGTGGGAGCTGCTAAACTATTTCTCCAATACTCCATGGTCCTTCCCTCCACCCCACCTTCTACTACCACTCTGGCCAGACATGAATAACTGAAGAGACTGACAAGAGCAAAAACAGAGATGCTGACTGTGGGCGGAAAGCAGAAATCTGGCTTATACTTGTTCAAAGGTTGAGGAATATGTCTGTTTTTCTGGTTAGTGCTACCCTGATGTATCACAGTAACAGAGCGGCTGAATCAGAAACAGGTCTCATCTCCTTTGGGAACATCTGTCCTGTTCTGGGGAGCGTGTGACTTTTAATTGAAAAAATATGCTCCTCTGTACAACCCTTTGAATGACACAGGCAGTGGAGAATTAGGCTGGGTTTTGCCTATGATCTACTTAGCTTTAGTTTCCATTTTTAATTTTTTTGTTTGTCTTCCCAGGCCATTTTAAAGAGAAATTGGGAGGAATTTCAAAGCTATCAGGAATGGCCAGTTTTCTGCCAAGTTCACTCAAAGGAGTTTTAAACTGGAAATCAAAAAAGTATTTACATATTGGAGAACTTTTTTTTAAGAATACTTTTAAATGAATATCATTAGTAGAAAAGACTTTCTGTATAAACCAGATATTTTTATTTCTACATACACTTTAGAAATAAATGACAAATATGTAAATTTAACAGTAATAAATTAAATCTATTGAGGTTTTTCTACCTCAAGCCTCAAAAATATTTCAGAGACAAGGGGGTCTGGTGGGTTTTTAACAGCATGTGAGGAAAAGGTGTAAAAATTCAGGAGAGACCCAAGAGTTTAAGTGCTTATGTTCTTTCACTTCAAATTTCTACCACTTAGCATTTGTGACTTGCACAAGGTACTCACTCCTTCCAAGCCTCAGTTTCTTCACTTATGTAATGGGGATGAGATTCTTTCCTCCTTAGGGCAGAATGGGGATGGCAGGGAGCCAGGATAACTTTCCCACTGGCTCTGGAGCCACACAGTTGCTATGTGACCTCAGGCCCAGTAGGTCTGCTATGTCTCAGTTTCCTTCCCCTAAAGTAAGCACAGTAAGAGCGCTTATCTCCTGGAGTGTGACGTAAGGACTAACGAGCCAATACCACTGAAATGCTTGGAAAAGTGCTTGGCACACAGGAAGCATCCGAACAACATTGGTACTGATTTTTTAGATATTGTTGTGGTTTTAAATTAGGTAATGTAGGTAAAGAAAATGATGAGTGTGCAGTAATAAGTGCTCTAACAAGGACGTGAGCTGTATGTATTTCACAGCACAAGATGTTTTCTATATGGATGCAAATTATGTTTTTTTATTTGATGCTATCATTTTGGGCAAATGTATCACATTACAGGACAAGACAACAGAGGGAGTGTCTATGTGAAATAGTCAAATGAATGAATGTCTAAATGATCTCTCTAAATTCATATTTTGATTGATATATCTTTGATATATCTTCTTTCATTCTTATTCAAAGAATATAAATTATTCTTTTAGCATGGACCCCAACATTAAAACATAACAGTCAGTAAGAAACAAATTTTGGTAAAAATTAGCCAGAGAGAGAGAGAGAGAGAGAGAGAGAGAGAGAGAGAGAGAGAGAACTATGAGAATAAACATAGAGGTCATATAAAATGATTTCATGAAAATAATAACAGCACACTTTGGATCTGGAATGATCCCGAAGGCCCATATGTTCAAGGCTTGGTCCCCAGCAGTATTTTTGGGAGGTGATGGGGTCTTTAAGAGGTGGGGCCTCATGGAAGGTTTTAGGTCTTTGGAGGTTTGTTCTCGAAGGGAACTGTAGAACGCTGGTTTCTTCTCTCTTGCTTTCTGGCCATGATGTGAGCAGCTTGTTCTACTGGACACTTACTGCCAAGTGTGCTGCCTCACCATAGGCCTGGAGCAACGGGGCCAATTGGTCACCAACTGGGATCTCCAAACAGATCCAAAATAGCCCTTTTCTCTTTATTATCTCAGGTGTTTGTCATAGTCACAGAACGCTAACACAAATATGTAGCTTAGGAAGTGCAGTCTAACTGGTATCTTCAGTTGGTCTTAATTCCAGACATACAAACACCTAAGTTTCCTTTTTGTTTATTTCAAGACCAAACATTAACAAGGAATGTGCATACATTGAAATTGATTTGCAAAGTAATGATGATAGTACAAGTGCTTCTGCTCTAACTTGAAATATATTTTCTTAAAAAATGTTGTGCTCTATAAAAAAAAAAGCACACACACAAAGTTATATTAAACTGAGTTTAGGAAAAAAATAAGGTGGGAGTAGGCCACTTAAAACTGCAGCTTGTCTAACCAGAGCAGTACAAAAACAGAAAGTCAGTTCCTGGAACAATAACCTCAGGAGCCCAGTGCAGCTAGAAAATGCCACAGTGGAACAACAGAGTGGCGATGCTGGCAACATCTTGATGCAGGCAAGGCTAGAGGTAGGGGCACCTGTGGGCTGCTGGTAACTGGCCCACAGGAGGTGCAAACCACCCAGGCTGGGCTTCATTTCCCTGGGGAGGGTGCCCCAGAGGCCATATCAGCCAGCTTTCCATGCTGGGACACAAAATCCGACATCCAGAACTTAAGGGAAGAGAGGGTTCATTTGGGTCATGTTTCAGGGGATTCAGTCCATGGTAGGCTGGCTTCAAGGCAGGAACATTATGATGGAAGGGTGTGGTAGAGCAGAGCTGCCCAGTTCATAGTGGCCTGGAAGCAGAGAAGGGGAACAATGCCAGAGAGAAGGGGCAGCCCCCTCCAAGGCCACACTGCCTCCATGACCATCTAGATACGCCCGGGAGTGAGCTCTAATCACCTGGAGGATCCCAAAGCCAATCAACTTGATACTCTACCCTAGCTACCACGTCCCAGAAATTTATTTTCTTAAAATGGTTTTTTGGGGGCCAGTGTGATAATTAAGCTTCGTTTTCCTTTTTCCCTGACTGATAAAGTTTATAATTCAATTGCTGTTCAAAATAGTATTTCTACACTAGGAAAAAAAATTTTTTTCCTGCTCTTACTAACCACTTTTTGTATTGATCACTTGGTTATGACTAACTTTGCATTTTATGTTATTTAGTGTGATCAGAATGGGCTTAAACTTTTTAAATATCGTTAGAAAAATTGCAAAGCAACTTATTAAAATAGTTTGCTTTTTGACTATCTGAAAGACAGTTACAATTTGAGTTAAACTGTTGGGAGTCTTCTTCGTTGAGAAATTAGCAATAAAATCAGGTGCATGGAAGCAAAAATAACAATAGAGTGAGTTATTTAAATGAATTACAGTGAACATTGACTACATCGCTTTATGGTTTTAAGTGTTTTGTAAGCACTAATCCACTTATCCTCACAGCTTTCCCTATAAGGTGGCTTTTTTACTACCCTACTTCTAAAGACAAGGACACTTAGGCTGAGAAAGGTTAGGTCAGTTGCCAAGGAGAGTATAAGTGGCAAACCGGGCTTCGAACCCAGGCTTGCAGCTCGCAAGGATGCATGAGAAGAGGATGTCCAAAAATGCCCTTGTGGCCACATGGGTGGTTGTGGTTTCACCTGTGGGCTCATGGCGAAGCCCTGAATCAGTCAGATGAGCCTCTTTCCAGGCAGAGGTGCCAACATGATCGAAGAGGGATCCCCTATGATAAAGATTTTGTAGCTGGAAGCAGAGAGGAAAGGAAAGCATGTTGACAAACATGGTCGAGTGCACAAATGGGCCATTATCTGCCACCTCGCTTGGGCCTCAGGGATGCCAGCCCAAAGTCTTGTCGTGCTTCCATCCCAGCTCTTTCTCCTAGGAGGCAAAGTGGGTGGCTGGCCAGCACACCTGTAATTCCAGAACTCTGGGAGGCTGAGGCAGAAGAATCATAAATTTGAGTCTAGCCTAGGCAACTTGGTGATTTAGTAAGATCCGGTCTCAGAATTTAAAAATTTTAAAAGGGCTGGGGTTGTAACTCAGTGTAAAGGCCCTGGGTTCAAACTCTAGCACTGTAAAATAAAATTTTAAAGTAAAATAAAAATAATAAAAAATAAGTTCATGCTGGAAGGAAAAATTATTTTTCTAAACTGTAAAGGGATCTTTCTCAAGACATTTGGAAGACTCCAAACCCATCATTAACATCATTCCAATTTCCTTGTCTCCCCAGGAGGTGGAGGGGGAGCGTGAAATAAATTCCAAAATGAGATGGAAGAAGGACTGTGGAAGAAAGACAAAACCAGTGCTGAGGAGGGCGAGCAGTGGGGCTCCAGGAGAGCAGCTTGGGAGGGACACCCAAGAACACAGGGGGTCCAGGAAGCCCGAGGCCCCGGCTCCAGCTGCCAGCCACGGAGCCTGACGGACACACTGCTGAGGGAGACCTTGCACTCCACATCCACGGGTCTTCCTCTTTTTACACTCAGCCTGTTCCAGCTGTTTCCAACTTCAAAAGGATTAAAGGATTGTGGCTTACTTCAAGAGTCAAAGGGTAGGAGGGTATTTATGGCTGATTCTAAGGCCTAGGAGCCAAAGAAGGAAAGAAACCTTGATCCCAAGAAACAGGTGGGTACAGTGGAATCAAAGCAATGGAACAAACCTAAGAATTCTTAAAGAAAAGGAATTAATTGATTCACGGCAAAGAAGCATGCCTGGCTAGCAGGGAGGCCCTGTGGAGGGCCAGCCTCTGCAGCAGCCCGGCCTCATGGCTTGCTCACCGGGGACTGGAAGGAGAGACCCCTCCTCCCACTGTCTAAGAGCAAGTGCCGGGAGTCCCACAATCCCATAGAGCCTTTGCCTGAGTATGGAGAATCCGGAATCCCTTGCTGGAATCGCATTTGGTTTTAGCCAAAGGCTAGAAGTGACCTGTGTTGGAACGGAAGGTATTATCCAAAAGAAAGTTATCAGCAGCATATAAATGCAACGGGACAAGTAGAAGCATTCAGGCCACCAGTTTGAACTCGATGCAGTTAGATGATGAGATGAGACAAATGGGAAAGATAAGACTGGAACTGGAAAGCTTGAGACTAGGGCTCACAAGAGGGGATTCTTGGACCACAAGAGATGACCTTAACTGTGAATCCAGGGCTGGGGCTCAGGAAGTCCATGTTCACCAAATCTGGAGAACAGAGGCAGGAAAGAGATTCGTTTGTCTGATTCAGGAAAGCACAGTCGAGGTATAAAATGGGATGGGCACTTAGGTGACGGGAGCTGGCAGGGTGGGGTTGAGGTCAGTACCTCCGCAGCTGTGTCCTCCCTCACAAGCGTCGGCATCACCCAGTGTACCCCTGGCTCCTCCAGGCCTCAACCCAAGATTTCAGGTGGTACAGCTCAAGAATCTGGACTTTAACAGTTAAACACTTCATGTCTCCTCTTCACATTAATATTGGGAAACCACTGGTTTAGACTTTATTATTTATTATCCAAATATAGAGAATGATAAATAAGGACAATGGTCCAATTATTTTCAAGACCTATGGAGACTGAACAGCCATGAATGTTAAATAGGAGAAACATTATTATCAATGCAATATCCCTAACACACATAATCATTTTTTTGCTGCATAGTAATTAGCCATAAATGTGGATTTGTTGACCTAAATGGTTGTGTTTGTGTTACTTTAAAGCAATCACTCAGAATTTCTGTGGCTTAGAGGATAGAGAGGCAGGAGGCAGGAGAGTGTTTTATGAGCACAACTAGAAAGCACCAGCTCCTCCCTGGTATAGGATTTGCATGGCTGGCAAAGCTGTTTCCAGCAGCTGAGTTGCTGGGGAATTGAGATGTCACAACTGCCATCTTCCTTTCCTGGGTAGCCGGTGGAGCCAGTCACTGGTCTTGGCTTTCCTGCTCCACATGGGAGTCCCCTTTAAAGCCCTGGCTTCCCAGCTCCTTTCCAGAAGCTCAGTAGCTGCCTCTTGGAACTTACCAGGTCCCTGTTGCCCCTTCCTGTGAGCTGCCTGGAGTGGAGGACAGCTGGGTTAGTGAGGTGAGCAGTGCAGATGTGTGCAGGAGATCAGATCCTAGGATGAAGAACCAGATGCAAGAACCAGATGAAGAACTAGCCTAGGGCTCTCATTTCACAGGAAATGAGGCTGTGAGACTGAAAATGACTTTCCTGAGGACCCAGGACTCATTCGGGGCAGATCTGCACCTTGAACTCAGGTCTACTCCTGACATCTGCTCTTTTGTGCTATCATATGCCTGCATTAGTTCAGTTCTGATTGGACAGAAGGTGAGCAGATGACTTAGGGCATTTTGTGCTAGGCATGTGAAAAGCTTGCTCCTACTTCCCCCTCCCCTTATCCACTGCATAGTGCTCCCTAAGTGCTCCGCTACACGCTGCACACTGTTTTATTTGTGTACTTTAATCATAAATCGCTTAGTTTAGGTGGTGTGATCTACAGCACCTATGGAACCACATGACATATCACTTACTCTGTGGATTTCATACAGCCACTGATTTCTGAACACCACTTTCCTGATTCTCATTTGTTTTTAGCAAGCATTCCTACTCACTACAGCCAAGGGGACCAAAATTAAATTCCAGCACCACTCATGGGGACTTTGAAAAGCTGTAGAAATAAAACCCAGTTTCTCAGGACAGAATGACTACCCTCGGACCAGTCCAGGTCAGTTTCTATGTGCTGAGCAATAGTCAAGGACTAGAAACATTCAGGGAGAGTATATTTAGCCCCTGCCATCAGGACTGTGCTCTCAGACAAGTTCATGGGCTCTGTGGAAGCATCTTCAAGCTCATCCAAACCTTTACACTTCAAAAAGAATGGCAAAGCTGGCTGTGGCAGTGCACGTATGTAATCCCAGCATCTTGGGAAGAAGAGGTGAAGGATTGGAAGTTTGAGCCCAGCCTGGACAACTCAGAAAGACTCTGTCTCAAAACGAAGAAATGGCTGGGGATGTACCTTGTGCATGGGTTCAATCACATGAGAGAGATACCAAAGCCTTGTTATTTCTATCCAGTTGCCAAGCAACACAAGAAACTATGAGAACATTTTTTTTAAAAAAGCAAGGGTCTTTTTCTCTAGAGGCATCTAGAGCCTCCCTAGAGGGTCTTCAACAGATGAACATGTTAAGTGGAAATGAAGATGACTGGTTGTCGGTTGTAGCAGGTTCTTCAGAAGAGTCTATATTCAGCCTGAAAACTCCCAAAGACATCAAAGGAGCATACTCAGCTCCTGTCACATGATCCTCTCTCACTCTGCAGGGGAAACATAGACCTTTGAGCAACCATAGTTTCCAGCCAACAATGAACAATTTGGCACATTTACAGGCCCAAGTGCTGGATAAGTCTTCTGAAAGTTATCCTGGAATGGTGAAAGATTTGACTCTAAAGGCCTTATCTAAGAAATCCTCAAAGGTCCTATACCATTATGAACTCTACATTTTTCTTTCTGGAACAGATAGATGAGCCTGTCAAGAACAGACCCTGTGGTTTGCAAGAAGAAGAGAAAAGAAACTTAGTAGAAATTTAGTCATCACTTCACTCCTCAGTAGGAAAGAAGGGGGGAAAGGTGTTAGTGGCATATAACCAAATATAATAGCCTCAGCTATGTGAAACTCTTTATACGTCTTGGAATTTTTGAATCTGGAGTTGTCTATGCCAAGATACACTTGGGCAATACAACCTGAGAAAACATAGTTTTAAATAAAGCTCTCTGACATCTTTTTCTAATGACACACGCAATTTTGTAATATACTAAGCTTACGTGTTTCCTTCCAGCTTGTGAGAGTGCAACACCATACATGTCTGGCCCCAAACCAAGAAAAAGGTCCAGCTTGGCCTCACCCCCAGATTATCTGTGGCAGCCAATGCAAGGGGCCGAGGTAGAGGCAGAAAATTAATATAGTACTCTTTTACAGTAAGAAGTTGTGGACTGTTCCCATTTCCTTGGATTTAAAGCCTAAATATGTACAAAGACTTGGACTGGGAATGGGCACTGCTGTTGGGAGCTCATTTTGGTCCCAAATGGAGGTAGGCTCAGCTCTCCTTTGTGCTTCAAGAAGTGTCTGGGGGACCTCAGGCCATCTTTCTGTAGGCTGATCACACTACGATCTCCATTTTAGTTAGAAAAGCCAAGCTCAAAGTTAATGTGATTTTCTGTAGTTTAAATATTCTGATTAAATATCTGAATTTATTTTTTGGAAGAAAAGGCAGAATATTTATTTCAGGGAGGGAAATAACCATATCTTTGGCTCATATTAAGGACTGTTGGTCTCCCAGGCTCAACTTGAAATTCACAACATGGGAATTTACAGAATTTTCATAAAAGAAATTGAAATTACAGTGTTTTCATGAACTCCCAGGGTGTACTTCTATTAACAAAAGATGTTTTGCTTTACTCACACCTGCTTGGTTCTCCATGGGGGCTCAAGCAATACACATTCCAATAGAGCAGTGCCAATAAAATCAAATAAAAATTAAGTTCCAAGGAAGAGAATGGAGATATACAATATTACCATAGAAAGTGCATTTGAGAAGGAGTTGAGCTATTGGAACTGATTTTGTAAGTAGAAAATTGTTACAGAATGGAGTTTTCAAACATAAATCATATAATTTTGACTGTTGAATGCGCTTATCAGCCAAATTTAACACACTTTTGCTGTGTTTCTGTGTGTGTGTGGAGGGCAGAAAGGGGACACAGATGGAAGAAATTTTGGAAGAGGTAAGAGAAAAAAAGCTAGCAAAACAGGAATTCTTTCTCTGTGTTACTGGAAAGAATTGGGGAACTTCCGCAAAGTCTGCCTAAATTAATGTGTTTATGCTTGCTAGATTATTGTCTTAAGAAGAGAACACTCATGTTTTCTTTTCTCTAAGTCCATGAAATCCCACTTCCTCTAAGATCCCTTCTGTCTATCTGAAAACAAGGTAAGAATTTAATTCCCTGTAAATGCAACACATTCATATTAGACAATTTAAAGGTTAGACAATTTCTAAGGTTTTGTGCTTATTCTGAGAGTCACGAAACATCTAAGGAGCCCTTTCTATGCAAAATATTACATTAAGCTACCCTCTACTATGGTTTGAATATGGGTACCACTTCAGGACTTGATCCCTTGATCTTGAACCAGAGCCATGGACATAAACAAATCTTGTTTCTTTCTAACTTATGAGCAACAGAAGATAGACAAGTCGTCCTCCTGCCTTATGCACACACTCACGCAGACCCTGTTGGATTACTGGGAAAAGGCGAGGTGTTTTGTCCTCACTTAAAGAGATTACTTTTTATTAGGAGCAGAAAAATGACAATCATGTGAGTGACACAAAAGTTTTGTTTGTGAGAGGGAGAAGTTCTTTGAAATCTAAAACCTCTTGTTGCTTCTGGCAGAAGGAGGGTCCTAAAGAGGGTCCTCTGCAGAGTGAAGGTAGGAAGGTGGGATATGAGGGAATACTAGGGAGAGGGCCCGTACCCCTGCACAGGATGAGCAGGCACTGGAAGGTTGGGCCAGGGATGCGGAGATTCTGGAATCAGGAAGGTCTGACCCAGAGAAGCTGTGAACGAGAAGCAACAAAAGTGAGGTGAGGCTGCCCGGGGCTGGAGAAAAGCTCTGGGGTTTCACATTGGTGCAATGGAAACTTCCACTGATCTTTCATCCCTTCATCCAAACATCCTTGCCCAGCACCTGCTGTGAGCCAGGCTCTGGGTTAGGTGCTAGAGAGAAGGTAGACACTAACCCTAAGGAATCTTCCAAAGTATCCCTGGGCTTCCTGACACCTCCTGGAATGCATTTTCTGCTGGAGAAAGTAGAGAAGTGCACAGACTCGCCAGTGCTGGCAGGGGTGAGAACACAGCCTGCTGCCAGCAGGGACAGCCACACCTGGGTTACTCACATTTAGAAGGAGCGACTGCAAAGGAAAAACCCAACGCGCTGGCTCTTACTCATCACAGTAATCGACTCCACACCAAGTGTAGGAAGAACACGTCTAGCTGCTCAGGAATGTGGAGGGCAGGGAGCCATTCACGTTGGATTGGGTTCTACCCTTCTTGGTGTATTTCGATGGGTTCTGTTTGGTTAGCTTTTTCTTTCCTCCATCTGGAACAGTCTTCAGAGTTGAGGCCTCCAGAGCAGCCCTTTTCGAAGGAGGTATCTCAACAAACTGGGATGAGTGGGAAGAGATACAACAATTTCTTACTAATGATAATGCTCCAAAATCCTGTAAACGAAGCCACTGTAATTTTTTAAATGAAGAATGTGAAAATATGGAGACTTAAAAATGGAGCCCCCAATCTCAGTTTTCTCCCATTGCTGTGACATATGTGAAAGTTGATGTTTATGTTTCAGACATGATCCAATAGGCATTCTTAGCTTGGCAGATGTAACTGCACTCCTTTCTCTCCCATGCAAGAGGAAGTAAATGGGCTGGGGTGTAGCTCAGTGGCAAAGCACATGCTTAGCATAGGTGAGACCCTGGGTGCTATGCTCAGCACCAAGAAGCAAAACACAACAAACGAAAGAAATGCAAATGAATGAGAGAAATATTGTTGTAATTATTATTATTTCTTAAGGCTAACTCTAGGCTCAGTGGAAAGTACAAGATTGATTGATTGATGATGTCTACCCTGGATAGAGGAGGGGCGTGGCAGTGTACTGCAGGAATGTGCCATTTCTGAGTGAGTTCATTTCTGAGTTCCCTGGTGGTGTTGCTCTTTTGTTTCCGTTATGCTGTAGTCACCTAGGTTGTATCTTTCATAGCTTTGATTTACTTGTGTTACCCAACCCAGCCAGGTCTTCCACTGAAGGATCTCAGTAGACATTAGAATTCAACTGACTTACAGCATGTAGCTGAGTGCTCCTAACCTGTGTGACCTTTTATTGGTTTTTGAATAGTTCATGAAGGTGACATCCATGTCAACCTGTGTCCATACAGCACTCCATATACAGAAGGTGCATAAAATATTTTGATCAATAGTAGAACTGCCTTTGACCAGAAACTCCTGGAATTCTAGGTTCTTGATCTTTTTTCCCAGGAACCCATCAGACATTCATGTCTGCTTCCCTCACTTGGTAAACAGTCCAAAGGATAACTGAAAGCTGTGGGAGCATCTCGTTGTCCTCACTCTGAGATCATTGGGATATAGCAGAATCGGGTCAAAACTATGCTAATTCAAGGCAGCCACTAGAAGTTTCTCTAGTAAAAAATAGAAGAACTCGGGGTCTCAGAATGTTTTGTCATTAGTAATGTTTTCATGAAGTTAAAGAAAATAAAAATCCAATGATTGAGCATTATTATGAGCCAAGGAGAGATGATTCTAGGTTTTTCTATACCTAGCTCTTTCAACATGGATAAGAGATTAGAATCCTGCAACTATTGATTTGATATAATTTGTACTTCCTTGGCTTGCAGGTACTAAGCTTTCATTAAGTGGTGAGAAAACCTCACTTCCCTGTTCTTTTAGTTCCTTAAGGTCTCATCCTCTTAATATCTGAAAACAGTGAACAGGCAGCCCCATCTTCTCAGTAAACTCACCTCCAGCTTGATGAATCCTGTAAAGCAATCAATATGTAAAAATAATTACAATGGAAAGATGTTTGAATGAAATTCTTCCTTTGAGAGGTAGCATAATGTAGGGTAGGCGTTGAAAGCATGGCAGTCGGAGCTAATTACCTACCTTCAAATTCCAGCTCTAATATTTACAATCTGTGACTTTGGCCAAGTGTTCCATGTCTACACTTTACTTTCCTCGTCTGTAAGAAAGGACAACATTCCTTTTCCTCATCCATAAAGGAGGACAGAATGTTGTATATCCTGGTGTAAGACAAGGTGCTTGGGAACCTGTTACTAGGCATGGCTAGAACACTATGTCACCTGATGTGAAGTCATTAAACTGACCTTTATGTTGCCCTTTTCCAATCAACCAATTCCAATCAGCCAGTTACAATGACTTGCTCTCTGAATAATTGGATTGGCTCCAGTTCACGCACACCTTTACTTCATATCACTATTCTTGAATTATATACGAGTGAGGTCTGGTTTCCCCATGTATCCACCTAGAGAAGGCCAAGTCTCATGTCCACATGGCCTTTTGAGTTACACAATCCATATATATGTTCTTACTGAAGACCAAACCCTAAGATTTATTGTCAGCTAGTTTTTTTTTTAATAGCTCAAAATTCATTTCTTACAGAAGAAAAGATATTACGGATCTGGATTCCCTCCCTGGAGTCAGGTGAACCTGAAGGATGCTCTGGCATGAGATCTGGTACCAGGAAGAGGCTGGAACCAGGTTCAGAGCAACTACAAAACAATGTGATCAAGGGGCAAGTGAAAAATGGAGCTAAAGAAGGAAGCCAGAAATCAGCTTGATGGAAAGTGTCAGCCCACAGGTCAGAGAGGCAGGAAACAGGTCTAGGGCCACGGCCTGAGACAATTAGGAACAGGTGGAAAAGGGAAGTGGCCAGAAAGAAGGACGGAGGCAAATATTTCAGGATGCAGCTGGGAGCACAGAGGATGCCAAGGGCTTTTCCAATAGGTACCAACCATGAGGTGTGGGAATGACCCTTTCACTTAAAGATATTTTCAAATGACCTCACTAAGCTCCTGTAAGGCGCAGCATTTGTACCAGTTTGTTATCTGATGAGCAGTCTCAGACCTTGCGCTCAAATACCTTCCCTTCTGTAGGTCTCAATATCTCAACTGTAGATGTGTCTGGGACAAGACTCTTTTGAAATGAAGTTACTTACGCTCATAAGTTGCAGGGCCAGCACTGGTGAGCATCATTTGTTGAATAACCTGTTTGCCACAGTTCACAAGGGCTCAGCTGTACAAAGCTGAAAATGACAGGTTGACCTCCTGCCTGGATCTCCATCAAATCCCTCCCTCTTTCCCCTCCTGTGGTCAGCGTCAGCCTGTCTTTTACCATGATGAATAGTAATTGCAATAGCTGCACCCATATATTGAGTCCTAATATGTGTCAACATCCACACCTATAAAATGACTTAATCTTTGCAGCAATTCCAGTGATAGGTGTTGTTGTTATTCTCATGCTGTGGATGAAGAAACCGAGGGTTAAAAAATTAAGTAATTTGTCCAAGAGTACTGAATAAGGTCAATCCAGCAAACCTGGGATGAAATCCAAGTCTGTTTGACATCAAAGCCCAGGTTTTATACCACCCTGCTAAGATTCTAATAACCAGTGGGCCAGTTACGCTCAGTGAAGGTAAATTTAGGCAGGTGTCACCTACTGTCAGGCTTTACCTTTTAACGTGCTTTATCTTTCCTTGTCAAACCAAAGTCCTGGTCCCGTATGCAAAGGATAGGCGAGGGTGAGGAGATCGAGTGGGTAGGTTGTCTCTAAGGCCGAGTGTGCTCCTGTCCTCTTCTCCCTTCAGCACGACCCAGTGGGCCATTCAGGTCAGCCAGCTCCGCCGCCTCCTCTACAGAAGAAGCACTCACCCAGGCTGCCTGGGACCCCTGCCAAACCTATTTTCAGATCCTGCTCACGTGTTTGGCCAGCTTTCTTATCAACTTGCCCCGAGGCCTGGAACCCTGGTGGCCACGCAGCCATGCCCTTGGGGCTTTTCCTCCGCTGGCTGTCCGGCTGCCCTTTGTTCCCCTCGCCTTTCCCCTTCTTCCTGTCTTGTTCCTTCCTCTGGCTTTCGTGGTGCATCTAAGAGCCTCAAATGCTTTGATGATGATGACTGTCCATTCAAGTCTCTTTTCCTTAGGGTTTTAGGGTTTCTGTACATCACAATCGTTTGTACTCACTGCAAAGTGCACATTTAGGTGGCTTGTATTTTTCCTATCTCTGATAATGACGTTTTGACATCAGTGCACTGCACGTCACCAGAATCCCTGCTCTTTGTCGTCTTCATTGTTGAGTTCTCTCCCAAATTCTTCTGTCCCTCAGCCCTGTCTCTTTGTTCTCTTCTCACTTTCTCCCAAGGTCGCTGCTCATAGCATTTGCTACATTTTCCAGAACCTTCCAGGTGCTTGCCTGTGAACATAATTCCATTTTCTCTTGCTATCCTTCTTTCCTCCCAATCACATTTCTGCAGCCTTAGGATCATCCCTCAAAACTAGCTCCAAGGGCCAGGGATTTAGCTCAGTGGTTCCGCCACCTGCCCTGCAAGCCCAAGGACCCAAGTTTGATCCCTGGTACCAAAAAAAAACCTGGCTCCAAATGTGTCCCCTTTGATTTATTATCTTTGAGGGGGAGGTCATCAGCCCAGCAACCCGATGCCAGCCACAGACTGGGAACAGCCCACACTTCATCCCTCTCCTCACACCGAGAAAGGTCTGTGGGCCACACTGGGGCAGAGGCTCCTGGCCGTCTTCTTCTCTTCCCTCCCCTGGCTGAAAGAACCAAGGAAAGCACCCAACACAGTCCCATGACCCCAGGAGGGCCCCGGGATGGGACCGAGAGATTTCTTCATAATACTTCGGAGGTCCCCACGGAACACATGGCATCATTTCCATTGTTTTGATAAGTATGAGGTGTGCTGAGATCAGAGATCATAAATTTTGGAGCCAAGGGGAGATGACTTAAATTTAATAGAACAAACTGCTACATGAAATCTGTCTTATTAAAGTTAATTAAAGGAAGTGGAAATGGCCATTTATTAACAGAATCCAGGCCTCTGAGGAGTGGTTGGGAATACAAATCCATTTGTAGATACATGTGGGTATTCTACGTGGAGATGTATAATGTGTGCCTGTATTTAAGCACAGCATCTTTTGATTTGAATCATATGGCCCAAAGAGATTTTTTTCCTGATTTGGGAATTTATTCATATGAAGAACATTAGAATAGTATAGAGTCAAATGATATTTCACTGCATGGTTAATGTATGCTATCTATTGTAAAGAATGAAATTTTATAAGATGTTTCCTAGGTCAAAATAACTGGTACAGGCTCATAGAGTATGTTTGCTTTCTCCTGTTATGCGTTCTAGCCTTTCTTGTACAATCAATGCAGGATATACAGAAGGATTCTGTCCAAAAACATTAAGGATGGGCTGGAGATATAGCATAGGGTGGAGCACTTGCCTGGCATATTCAAGATCCTGGGTTTGATCCCTAGTATTGCAGAAGAAGAGGAAGAGGACATTAAGGAATCCCGGAGAGACTTCTGTTTTCCCGAGGAATAATTAAAGATGAAAAGAGAAGGGAAAATGAAATTTTTTGAACTGTGCTGCCTAACCCCAAAAGATGGCCTTTGAACCACACAAACCATTTGCCAATCACACACTATACACTTGTCTAGATGTTAGGAAGATGTTAGGGAAAGTGTGTGCTTGGTTACGGTTTACCTTTCAGGCTAAAGGCAGTGGCTTGGATCTCACAAAGGCACAGCAGTGCCTGTAGGGTGAGTTTTAGCCTTTTGCATTCCAGCTGTGTTTTACGCACCGGTGAGATTATAGCACAAAGCACAACAGGTTTGAAAAGCCATGCGGCAAATTGAAGTAGGTGTCGTAACACTTTTCATGCCCTTTGACACAGAGGGTAGTTTTCTGAGACTTTATCATAAGAGAACAAAAAAACCCACAAATCCACAATGATTTCAATGACATTTTTATTTTCAAAAGCACATGCTTGTACATAAACTGGAACATCTAACAATAAGGGAATGGTTAAACAAATGAAATAGAACCATCATATGAAATACGGTGCGGTCATTAATTTCAGCCTGGCACAGTGGTACACACCTGTAGTCCCAGCACTCTGGGAGGCTGAAGCAGGAGGATCACAAATTTGAGCCCAGCTTGGACAACTCAGCAATTTACTGAGACCTTGTCACAAAATAAAAAATAATAGCCATTCTTTCTGGAGTAAGATGGTTGTTTTGATTTGCGTCCCTTCTACCTTGTTGGTGGGACTGTAAACTAGTATAGCCGCTATGGAAATTAGTATTTCTCAAAAAACTAAAAACAGAAATTCCATTTGACCCAGATCTTCCTATTCTAGGTATTTTTCCTGAAGAGTTAAAGACATCATATTACAATGATGCATGCTTACCCATGTTTACGGCAGGACAGTTCATAATAGCTAAATCTTAGAAGCAGCCTATATGTCCATTAACAGATGGATGGCTAAAGAAGATGTGCTATTTGCACACAATGGAGCACTACTTTGCCATAGAGAAGTATAAATTTGAGTCATTTGTAGGAAAATAGATGCACCTAGAGACAATAATGTTAAGTGAAATAAATCAAACACACAAGTTGAAATATTATATGGTTTCTCTTATATGGAAAACTCACAATACAAATAAATTAAAAAGATGTAAGAGGAAACAAGGAGATAGAACTATTGCAAAAGGGAAAGGGATCAAGAGATGCAGGAAAGGGGAAAGGGATTTTAAAAAGCATTAAGATGTGTGGTGGACATGCGCCACCTCCCCACGATGGATGCGATCACTGTGTGCTGCAAACATGTACTAATAAAAATAAATTAAAAATAGAAGGAAAGGGGGCCGGGGATTTAGCTCAGTGGTTCCACTCCCTGACTCGCAAGCACAAGGTCCCAAGTTGGATACCGGGTACCAAAAACAAAAGAAGGAAAGGTTGGAGATGTAGCTTAGTGCAAAGGTCCTGGGTTCAAAATCCCCAGTACTAAAAAAAGAAAGAAAAAAGAAAGATTGGGCAGTAACATCCAAAACAAAACTTAAGCTATAGGTTGGTTTTTACCCTTAGAATCCACACTGCCAGGCAGTGCTAGAGCTAAAACACTGCAAAACCCAATTTCTTTGGCCACTGCCTCACTATTAGACTTGCCCACTGGGAGCATGGGAGGGTGACCCAAGACAGGAAAGGCAAGCAGAAGCCCACCCCTGTGTGTGCTTCCTGTCTTGCCAGTCACTCCACTATGGCCTTCACTCTGCACAGAGCAGCTGGTCTCCCAGCTGTTGGGTCTAGTCTCACCAGCATGAGCCTGGTAAGGTCCTCCCCAGAGGTCTGGGTCCAGGTCTGCAGCTATCCCTCCCCACCCAGCTCCTAGGTTCTGATTGCCCCAACTTGGATCCCCACCCTAGAGGTGCTAGCTACTTCCAACAGTTATTATGCTTGTTTTAGTTCAAGGTCTCTGTCCTAGCTACTTTTCTCTTTGCTGAGATAAAATACCTGACACAACACCTGAAGTCAAAGCAAGAAAGGTTTGTTTAGCTCACAGTTTGTAGAAGTTTCAGTCCATAATCAGCTGGCTCTAAGGCAGGGTGGCATGGCAGAGGGGTATCGCAGAGGAGAAACAGTTCATGGTGGGAAGAAGGCAGCAAAGCAAGCAAGCAAGAGAGCAGATAAGCCTCTTTCTGTCCCTTACATTGTATCCAGGCTACCAGGATTAAAGTGGTGCCAAAAAAAATTAGTGGACTGATTTAGTAATCACCCACCCTTAATCCTAGTACCCTTAATTCTAGCATTGCACCATAAATCAATCACACACCCTAGATCCAGCCACCTCTGAAAAAGTCCCACCTATGACTGCATGAAGCTTTGGGGGGACATCTAAACACAAGCCATAACAATCTCCTTTATGTGTTTTCAATTCCCCAATATCTGTTCAACCAATTCTTCTATTAAATTCTCTCTGTCAAATAAATAATGTTTTTCTATTTTCCTGATTAAAAATATAAGGGAAGAAAAATGTATATATACCAAATACAACCATATATAATTATGTAAACAGATGTATAAGAAAAAGCACTAGAAGGAAATTTACCAAAATCCTAATAGGGGCTATACTAGACACAGTGTTAAGCAAATGAGTGATCTTATTGCTTCTCGGCCTTTTGGCTAAGATCAAGTGTAAGCATATGAGTGATCATTTCTCCTTTCCTTTTCTTCCCTTCTTTCCTTCCTTCTTTCCTTCCTTCCTTCCTTCCTCCCCTTGCCGCTGTCTCTCTGTCTCTCTCTCTCTCTGCTGAGGACTGAACAATTGAACCTAGGGCCTACCTCATGGCAGGCAAGAGCTACATCCCCAGCCCCAATCCCTACTTTCTATACATTTTTATAATGTGCTTACATTACTTTCATAGTAAAAATAGAAACTTACATATATAAAAAAGGAGAGGTCTTGATTCTAAGTAAAGGACTATGTAGCCTAAAGCAAGTCTGGTCTATGAAGCCAAATTACTTATAATCTGAGCAATGGAAAGTGATTGTAGACCTAATAATAATAGCAATGGGGAGACTTTTGAAAGAGAGGAGCAGAACCAGTGATACCACAGACCTGCAGCAGGGGAAATGGAACCGCTCAGAAGTGACAACAGGAGGGGCGATGCGAATCCCCAGCAGAGTCTTCAGCGGTCTGTTACAGGGATGGCTGGAGGACGCCCTGGAGCACAGTGGCCAGGCCCTGCCCCATTCACCTCATTTTCTTTTTGCTTGGTTACTGCATGAGTTGATCATGTATTCATTTTTTAATTTATTCATCTATCCAACAAACATTTGTTACATAACTACTATATTCCAGGAACTGTCTTGGCATGAAGACAGAATGAGCTTCTAGTGGAGACAGGTATATGACATTTAAATGCCGTTAACATATGTCCTAGAAAACAAAACATTCCAATTTAAGCTTTTTATTTTACCCAGTAATATGCAAAACAGACATCTGTACCTGGTACCTGGGCCTCACACAACACTGCTCCCACCCCACCCCTCGTGGAGAAAGGATTCTGGGAGTGCAGAGTTGGGGTGAGGCAGGGACTGACATGGGAGGGATGGTTCAGGGGTGGGGCCAGTACCATCTGGCAGCAAAACACATAAAACCAGGCGACATATGTTTTTCACACTTGCGCGTCTCAGCAGGGGCCATCAATCATTCTAAATAAGATGTCTGCTCATTCTCTTCATTTCACACGAATCTCAAATGGTCCACATACCTGATGCTCTGAATTCTTCCTCAGTGTCACAGTGGTCAAATGCGTATACTTTCTAGGAATAAATCTAGCTGTTTTATAATGGAAATGCGTCTGTTCTTGATATGACCATTGCTACTTTTTGGGGTATTCTTTCTGATTTGGTTTTCCTTATTGATTAAATTTAAATAGGACATCAGAGTAGTGGGGTATTTTCTCCATAATAAGATCAGCTATTCTCAGCTCTAGAGCAAAACAAATTCCAACTGTTTTTTGTACATCCTGTTGTATACATATATCTTAGCTAATGTTTTAAGACTCTGCTGTGGGCCAGGGATTTAGCTCAGTGGTTTTGCCACCTGCTGCGCAAGTGCAAGGATCCGAGTTCGAACTCCGGTACCAAAAAAACCCAACAACAAAAAACTCCATTGTGTTGATGGTTGGAGGAGAAAGACTCAAACCTCTTAGAGATTAACTTAGGTGAGGGTGTTGGAGACTGAACAAGGGAGAGAGCTGAACTGAGCCGACACTTAGTAATTGATAGTGGTTTTACTTGTTGATATGGCCAAGTGATCCAGACTGCATCAAAATGCTCTGCTTCTGGACCAGAGGCCCCTAAGCAAACCTCTGAAATAAAATGTGGTAAAGATGGTGGATCAAGAGGAAAACAAAGGGCACCCAGGCAGGGCTGGAGAGGAGTGGCAGGTAGACATGAGGCCAAGACATGAGGCTAAATCATGGCTCCCTATTACCACGTTTAACATTCACTAACACAACCAATTTATTACAGTACAGCATATCTAAAAATATATAATTTAACCTAGTAAAATGTGTGTGATACAAGAAGAAAAGGTAAAAATATGTGTGCTGGGAACTTGGGAGAAGAGGATTAGAGATAGGAAAAATAATGCATAAAGTCAGTCACATTAATACTTGTGGAAATAGTACACAGGAGTATGAGTGAGAATTCCTCTGCACTGGCTGAAAGTGAGCTGCAAGCTCGGTTCCAAACTCACCCAAAGCCCCCCCCCAACCCTTACTATATTGTCAGTTATGGAAATGTACAATCGAATTGCAGAATATAGCAGGACTCTATCGGGTACTAAGACTACACAGAAACTTTCCCCTCACCAGGTCTTTATAAAGAAGGAACTGAATAATATAGTGATAAGGGTGTCAGTGGAGTTTTTAAAGTAAAATATGTAATAGTTTTATTGAGCTAGGTCTTGTATCAGTAGTCAAAAGAGGCTGATATCAAAATACTATCACCTAATTCAGTAAAAGAAACTCAAAATCATGCAGTACCTATGGACAACTTGGGTAAATTTTTAAGAGCATACTTCTTAACTACTTACTACTTTTGAGTTGTGGACCACTTGGGAAACTTCCCATTTGTTTTTAAAAACATGTATATGTAAAGATTGCACTCTGCTGCAAGCTAACCTAGCCACAGAATTGTGCTTCTCAGACCCCCCGCTGCAAACTGCAGTCAACCACTTCAGCGTCCACCATCATGTGGGCACCCTGGTCACCATCTCCAAGCTGCTCCCAGCCCCAGCCGTGGCACTGAGCCATACCCTGCAGGGTGCAGGGAACCTTGAGTGGGCAGTTGTGGCTCAAGGAGTTTCCACCTACCTTTCCAGAGCTTTCTTAGAACAGGACTGCTGTCTGAGACCCTTCCCTTTATACCTTCGTAGAGTTCAGACTTGCACTGTGAAGGGAAAGCTTTCCCTGTCTCTTCCTACTCCCTCCCCTTTGGTTCTTCAAAGGTGTTTCTCCCAGTACATTTCTTTTATGTCTGATCCCATTTGGGCATCTGCTTTTGCAAGGAGGCAAACAAACCCCAAACACACAAGGATGCAATGGTTACTATGGCAGCCAGGGATTCTGCTCGAATGGAGAGATGGGCCACAAACAAAGCATAACTGAGGCAGTTCCCAGGTACTACAACTTAGTACTCTGAAGGGAGCAAACCAGGGCAAGGGAGTGGGAATAGGGGAAGCCTGCTTTAGATCGGGTGCCCAGGGGTGGTCTCATGTATTAACCTAAGGTCTAAGGTCAGACACACCCAAAACAGGGCAGAACAAGTTTACCATGTGGTCCTGGAGGGGAGCTCAGGTCTTATGCCAGGGTGATGGGAAATTAAAAGAGTGGCTTTAATTTAAGGGGCCTTACAGACTTCTTTAAATTTGGCCACAAAATATAGACTTAAATAGATACATTGCATACAGGTTTTGTGCAATTTTTTCATAAAGATTATCTCCTGTTTTAGAAAACATTTATTATATTTGAACACATTGTTGCATCCTTACCAATAAAAAGTGTGAAATATACAAGCACAAAGAAAGTAAAATTACCCCAAATCTCATTACCTAGATGGGATTACTGAAAATATTTGGATGAATATTTCTCAGCATATTTGTGTATTTCATCCTGATAGAAATAGATGAATATATATATGTATATGTCTATACCGTACATTCGTGTATACATATGCTTACTATACATGCTATTCTGAAACTTTTTATCACTCCTCAACATGTTCTGTACATACCAAATATTTCACTGGTTCTAAATATTTTAATTTCTTTTGTTTTTACATCCTTGAAATTGAGCTGATCTTACAATCCATGGTGTGTTGCATGGCTAGGCAGCCATCAGAGCTGACATCCACAAAACATCAAAATGCATAGGAGGGGTGCTGATGGCTTGGGAGAAAATCCATGAGCAAGAAATGAGTCTTTTAACACTTAGGGACGAAATTGTTGAGAAAGAAGTGTCAGAGACAGCTTGTTGGATGGGACTCTAAAGTGGTTTATCAATAGTTTCAAAGCGGGAGTACAATGCTGGCTGATAATACATAACCACAAAGCCAGCATAGGACCCAGTAACCTCTGTTCTCTGTACTCTTGGAAAGTCAGCATCCAAACCTCCTTGATGACACTGAGGAGAATACTGCACAAAACTAAGAGGGCACTGATGACTGAATTAATACGCATTCCAAAGAGTTAGATTCTAAGTGCAAACAAGTTTCAGGAATATATTAACAAATTTATTACATTTATATTTTCGTGTATGCACAGAGTGGTTTATAATTGAAATATGTTTGGGTCTAAAAGTCAGTAAGTATAAAATAAAAATTCTAGGCAAGAAGGAAGCATGTTTAATTGATAGCATTTCTTTTTATCATAAAATAATGATGCACCTTAAAAATGATGGTATCTCAGATCTGATGAAATGCAAGAGTCTCCCTTCCCCCACTTTGAAGTTGCTTCATATTTTATTTTGAATTATATATTATATTTGATGTGATCAACCCTCTGATAATGGACATTTAGGTTCATTCTGATTTTTCACTAATGTAAACAATCCCATAGCAAATGTTCATGTGCACACTCCTTTTCACCTGTGCGTGATTTTTCTCTTTAGGATAATAAAACCAATTTCTGATAAAGGTCAAACGCAGAGGCTTTGACACAGCACGCTGGACTGGGGTACCTGGAATGCAATGATTACAGGGTTCTGGGGACCGAGGACTTTAACAGCAAGTTGGGGGGGGGGGGGGAATCAGAGGAACCTGATGGGGATTTGTTCTACCTGGAAGCGTCACCTCTTCTTGGTGACAGAAGATCACAAAGCGATGATTCCACAGATAACTGTCAGAGAGCAAGGCTGACCAGCTCTCCGTTCATCTATCCATTGACTCCCCCATCCATTCACTGCTTCATTCAGTCACTCCCTCATCCATTCATTCCATGATGCTATCCTGTGCGAGTCACTGTGCTAAGTGACAGTTCAGAAACAGCCCCTACCCTTTGGAAGACTTTTGTTCCTTGTGAGCTGTAAGTGTGAACTTTGTCAAAAATTATCTTTTGCTTTGTTCCATCTTTTCAAATGCACTACATGAGAAGGCTTTAAGCAGAAGTGTCGCAGTCAGGCTGACTGAGTTTGTCTGAATCAAAATGGCTGACGCTTGATCGAGTTGAACAGCTGTGGGGTTGGGAGCCCGAGCTCTGGAACCAACTGTCTGAAGACGGGGATCTTCCCTGAGAGTTACATTTAGCCAAAGCTTTGAATCAATGTGCTATCAGGGGAAATGCAGCTACAGCCTCGTCAGGAAATAGTGAGAAATCCAAAAAGGTTGCGTGCAACTGAACTGGGTTTGAAAGCTAGAAAAATGAGCCCCTCGCTGGTGATCAGTAGCACCCAGGTGCCCCGCTGTGCGCTCCTGGGCTGGCTCGGCCTCTGTTTCCTTACCCTGGGCCTTCTACTCTGCAGGCTCCTCCTCCCCCAGGACTCATTTTAGCCTGGCTCACTCGGGCTCATCGTGGATTCCCACCTGCAATGGCATCCACTCCAAGAACCGACCTCTAGGCTAGGCCAGGTGGTGCTGCCGCGGATTCCTATGGCACAGTGTATGGCCTCTCTCTACTTACTTAGGGTATTAGAATCATTGCTTCAAGCCAGTGTGGTGGCACAGGCCTTCCCTCCCGACACGACACTCTGGGAGACTGAGGCAGGAGGATCCCAATCTCAAACCCAGCTTAGCAACTAAGTGAGGCCCTCCTTCAACATTTAAGAGAAAATATATCTTAAGGGATACAGTTCAGTGTGAAGGCCTTGGATTCAATACCCAGAACCACCCATGTGCACGCGCGCGCACACACACACATGCACACACACACACACACACGCGCGCGCGTTGCCTGAAGGGCCACTACCATTAGTTACACAGGTCGTCTTTTGTTGTGAGGGACCATTTACACCACAGTCCAGTGGTGGAGAACCTATGGCATGCATGCCACAGCAGACTGCGCATATCGTTGAAAGCTCTAAAAGGATCGCCATCACTGCCATAGTCCACCACCATGATTATTTATTTTATTGTGTGTCTCCCCCATTAGACTGTCAACTCCAGAGGATTGCAACTATGATCCTCTTGCTTATGATTTGTTCCCAGTACCTAGCCTTATTGCCGGTAATTATTAAGTGCTTAATTGCTTTATTAAAATCACAAATTTACCCTTATTAATGAATATCATTGTGAGATGTGATCTTCCCACTTGGATTTATCAGACCTAAATTTTTCAAGGCAATATGCTTTTAATTAGACTTCAATTAGTAAGATCCTCAATGGCATCTTTCCATTTTGGCTTTATAAACTGCTGTATTAATATGAAAAGATTTCCCTCCTCTGTTTCCTGATAACCTTTACCAACTACTTACCAGAAGGGCAGGGCTCACTTTTGCAGAGGTGTGCACTTTTTTAAGGTCACTTTTAAGGGCTCAGTGACCTAGTGACAGGGGATGGGTGCTGAAACCTCCTCCTTCAATTAGTCCAGGAGTAATCAGATATCAGAAGTTCCACCCAGGGACACGGGCTGACTTCTGACCCTGCTCAGGCCCTCCTCATTTGCAAGGAAATCTGAGAATTGAAGTCTTTTCAGGGGGTGCAGTGCTGGGGATGAGGGGAACGGATAAGATACAACCAACAACAGCCCTGCTGCAAGCTCTAACACGGGCTCCACCAAATGCTGAAATGAGGGCAAATGATCACTTTCTAGAATCTAGATATAAACGGAGGCTATCTTTTTTTAGGGGGTTGAGGGACCCATTGTGCTGCTACCAGAGCTCAATAAAGGCAAATCATTCTCTACATCTTTTCTCCCAGAGGTTCTACATATATAGAAATTTGGACAAATCTCCCCTTTGGTAAATATTTCCAGTTGTACAATGATGACCCCAGAGGAGGAATTCCTCATCTTCCACAGGGCTCCAGGCAAGGCACCAGCATCCTGCCCCCAGAGATAACCAAAGACTAAGGACATGGAAGTGGGAGAGATAGCGTGTCCCTTCACAAGGGCAATGTAAGAGTTCAGAAATTAAGGCCCTGCTTCCTCTGTAACTCAAGAGTACTACTTTCATAAAGCAATGGTAAAAACAAAACAAAACTAAACAACAACAACAAAACAGCAGCATGTATAGAAGGCACATGGAGGGAGAAAAAGAAATGCTGGGTAGCAGGGAGTGCGGGATGGACTCACATTGGTTTGGAAGTGGCACCAAGATGATACCGTGTTTCAACAGCAGTTGGAAATACAGGACTACAGATTTGCTGAGGGGCCCAGAGAACAGATTCTTTAGGTAAGGAAGAACAGAGGCAATAGAAATAAATAGCAAGTTATTGGATGGTTTTGGTCATGACTAGTCCCTGGCATGGCTGTATAAAATGAACAGAACCCAACGCTTCCTGGTCAACCATGTCTTCAAGGATCCATAAAAGTATCCATCCACTTGAAAAATAAGGAAAATTCTCTGCAATGAGGAAACACACAATGAAAATGATTTGTAATGATAAAGCCTTGGTAGCAAACATGCTAAAGATTAAATGTCATTATTGATACAATGCCATAACAGAGGAATGATTTCTTCCATGTGAAATTACATTTTGCAATCTAGTGGGATTCACACTAACCAAAAAGGCCATTTATCCAGTAATAAAGTTTTTTCTTTGCAACATTCTTCATCTTAGAGTGGAAGTTTCTCCAGAGGGCTAACCCCCACTGACCTTCTTCATGAGATCTTTAACAGGAAACAAATGACTTTGCTAGAGTTGCATCCTCTCTAATTCTCCAAGATGGAACTTAGAAATACGACAGGCTTTATGCCATAATCACTACTCTAAATGGTGGCATTGGATTCAAGTGCCATGAAAACTACAATAACAAAAATGACCAGGCTGTTGCAATTTAAAGAAAAAGGGTTAGTTGTGAGCAGCTTATATAATTGGACAATCCTGACTGATATTTATACTGTAACAATGACAGACTCAATTCCAGAACTTCAAATAACAGTGTAAGCATGTTGAGAAAAATGAATAATCCCTACTCCTTCAGAAATCCAATATGCAGGAAACATTTTAAATAGTGCTCTTAAATCAATGACTATTTGAAATTATCAATCAAGTCTTTGCTCTGGCCAAAACTAGGCCATCACAGGAATTCTTCACACACAACAATATGCATTTGCTAGTAGGTGTAGTTCTCCTTTCCTCTCACAGTTGAGATGGCAAATAAATGATGCACCTGTCACTAGACCCCCTCCCTCTTCCTCGTAGACACAACTAATCTGCCTGGCACACTTTCTTGCTGAGGCCAGGCCAGCTTCATGGAGATAACTTCAGTGAGCAGCTGACGGGCAGGTGCTCAGATGAGACTCATTTGCTCTTCCTGTATCAAAAGCAGCTCTTCAGAGATGCTTTCAAAAGTTGGTTATGTTCACCAGGCATCCCTGTAATCCCTGCACTCTGGGAGGCTGAGTCAGGAGGAAAGTTGGAGCCCAGCCTGGGAAATTTAGCAGATTTGTAGGACCCTGTATCAAAGTGAAAAAAATAAAAGGCTGGGATGTAGCTCAATGTGAAGGCCCTAGGTTTGAGTCCCTGTACTGCAAAAAAAAATTTGGAAAAGAAAAGCTTACTTATGCTTCATATATTCATATGTATTACTATCAAAATGTTTTTTGAATGGCTATTTTGAAACCAGGTATTATTTTAACATGGCAAAAAAATAATTTAAAAGGAAAATCTATTTTTTAAAAACATGGCAAAACACTATCAACATTTTGAACTCATATATGTCAAAGATAAAGTGAGATCAAATGAACAGCCAGCTTCCTAATTAGGATACGTTGTTTATAAATATATTTTTGTATGATAGAGTAAACCAATAAATACAATCACTTTTTATTGATCTGCAAAATATTTATCTCTGAGAGGAGATTGATTTGTCAAATTTTAATACTGGGCTTTTAGCCACAGTGGTATCTGTTGCAAGTCAGACATCTCCAACAATCTTATCTAGGAAGTTGAGGGTTTTGTTTTGTTGCTGTTTTTGTTTGTTGCTTGTTTCTGAGACAGGAGGATCTTACTAAGTAGTCCAGGCTGGACTTGAACTCACAGCAATCCTGCCTCACCCACTAGGAGCTGGAATTACAAGTGTGCACCACCATGCCTGGCTGGGTTGCTCCATGTGAACATGAAGGATCGGTAACTTCATTAGTTAAGTAGATCATATCAGGGAAAAATGAATTCCAGCATCACGTTTCTTCATAGCCTTCCCTCTAAGTCCCTCTCCATCCTCCAGCAGCAAAGCCTTCCCAAGGGACGGAGACTCCCTCCTCTAAATGCCATCAGCATTTCTTTCCATCAGAATGGTTGAAAGCTTGCTCAAGAGGCAGGGAAATAATCCCAAGCTGGAAGATTTCCCAGCCTCTTCTCCCATCCTTCACGTGGAGACCATTTGCTTCCTGTGATGTGAAACGAACTGGCAGTTAAGAGTTCACCAGGCCCACTGGTCCCAAGAGGCCTGCCGGGGCCCTGCCTGGCCGCCTTCTCCTCCCGTCCCACGGGACCTGGGGACTCAATGAAATAGACGTGGGAGACGTGATGCGTGAAGACTGAGATGTGTGTACGATGCAAAGTCAAAACCCTATCCAGTCTGTAGGGTTAAAACAAAACACAAACCTCCTCCCCATTTGCAGTCACCCTGAGAGCTCAGTGCCTGACTGCAGGATCTCTCCTCTGCTCCAGCAGCACGCACCCGCAGGAGCCGAGTCCCCTGCTTCCGGCCTCGGCGTGCTGCAGCCGTAGTGGTCAGGAGCAAGGAACTGCATCTGGGAAAAGCCCAGGAAAGGTGAGCGAGGAGGGTCTGAGGATGTGCACGTGTCCTTCTCTGTGAAATGGGGTGAAGATCCCGCACCCCATGCCTCCAAGTGCTGAGGGAGCAAGTGACCCAACCTCCTACGTGCAATACTTTGTTGGTTTATCTGGAAGTCTTCAGAAGGGCTGTGGCAGCACGGGAGCTGTTCTGTTATTGTCATCCTCATCGGCCTGTGTCCAGGACCTATGAAGCTCTTTCTTTGGATGCAAGCTAACTGCGCAGGAGATGGACATGAAGGTGATACTGTCCAATTTACATTTGGGTTAATTTCCAGCTACCGCCTACCCGTAGGTTTCAACCTGGCTCAGCATCCATGTTCAACTGAAGTTTTTAAAATGGTAAACACACACACACACTAGTTATTCAGGCTTAACCAGGCCTGAATGGGACACAGTAGTTTGTATTTTTAAAGATCTACCAGTAATTCTGACGCCCAGCCCAGGCTGTGAAGCACAGGCAGACAGCAGCCGGGTCCCCGCTCCAGACCCTCACGCCCGAGCATTCTCATCTGGCCTGCACAGGCAGCGCAGGGTCCAGGGGCCACTGTGCTGTAAGATTCTTCGGGCAGAAAGAGACCCACACTGCCTTGGTCTCCCCTCCCTTTCTGAGCAGCAGGAGGCCTGAATAATGCAAGCCTCACTCTGCCCACACACCCCCTCCCCCTCTCCAATTAATCTTGGCGATGGCTTGGAATGGGAACCACCTGAAGTGAAAAGATGGCCCTACTCTCAGCATCTGATATCTGATATCATCACAGCATATATGTAATGGCTAATGAAATACTGAGCAAAATTTATTACACTAAAAGATATAAGCAGACATTTAAAGTGAGTGCCCAGGATTACATTTTGCTGAATTCCAATTTTATACTCAATATTGAATTTATGCTTTTTTTTGTGGTCCAGGTAATGACTGCATTAGCAAAGCCCAGATATTTTGATTGCTACGAACTTGTTTCTCTTCAGCTTTATGTCCTTGGGCTGCAGTTTCCTGCTTCCTCTACCCTTTCTCTGCCTATTGCTAATCACAGGCCACCTTTCTTGGTAGTGAATAAGTCAAAGCCTTGGTTGTTCATTTCCGGGGACTCTGACCCAGATGGCCTGGGGGCCATCTTTGATGTCACCTCTTCTCTCAAATTCACCCAGCCCTTAGCATGCATAATTTCAGCAGAGCTCAATTCTATAGGAAGAGCTTTCGAGGCTTTGTAAACTTTTCTGTCCTCTCTCCACAAACAGCTCATTTAAAAGAAAAGAAAATAAATCTTTGTACACGTTTGCTACTAAGACACTCCCAGGTTGGTACAGGTAGGATCCTCAGAGGGACTGCTGACATCTAGAGCGTTGTTGTTCTTTTCATTTCCCCTAAGTTTTTCAGCACATTCGTATGGTAATCCTTCCCAGCTGGTAAGGGACCCAGCTCCTGGACGAGGAAAGAGCAGCAAGCCCAGCTCCCAGCTGCATGTTATTACATTATTCCAAAGTCACAGGAAATGAACAATCATTTAGCTTTGACAGGTACATCCAGAAACTCACTGTCTTCCTTTTCAACCTGAAAAAGACTCAGGGCCTTCAGAAGTTAGGAATTAGCCTTACAGTTTGCTTCTTATTTTTTGCCAGCATTAGGAGGATATTTTGTGAAATCTTTTGAAAACACTCTGGGAAAACCCTGCCAACAGCCTTAGAAACCTGGGAGGAAAAATACAATCATTTGAAATACTTTCTGCTCATAAAGATATGCAGCTCAGTAGTCCCTTGTGAGCTGATGACCGTTAGACTTCTGTGATGTCACCTGGGGCGTAACCCAAGTGGACCTTTTAGTGGACTATTAGACTTAGCCCAGAAGCAAAGTTGTCAGCAATGAATTCCCTTCCAGATCAGTTTTAGGATGAATTAAAAGCAATGTCAAATATGCTAGGAAAGTTTTTGTTATTGTTATTCTCTTTATTCTGATAGGTTTGTTCCTCAGTTGAAAACACCGTTTTCTGAACATATGCAAAATAATTCTTCCACTCATCTTGTAGTTTATAATTCACTAGGCACCTCCAGGGGCGTGGCTGTACTTGCTCCGCATCATCGTCAGTACCATCATCGTCAGTACCGCAGGCTGGCCTTCGTGTGCAGATGGCCGCAGAGTGACAGACCCGGGGCCTAGCGGACTGCCCAGTCGCCTTCCCAAGTGTGAAGGGCTGGAGAGGCAGCTGGTCCTCGCCTCCTAGGCAGGACCTGTTTAGTCTGTCTAGCTAAGGATTTAAAAACATTTACTTCAGTTTAACTCACTTTGCCCCCATTACGGTCCATTTGTGAGTGTCAGTCTTTATCTCTGGGCCTGAATCAAACGTTACCCTTTCTCCCACCTCCTTCTGTTTCAGCAGGAAAAAAAAAAAGTCAAAGCCTAAATATAGAGCACATGTGCTTCTCATCTGGGCTCCTTAGCAGGATCAGGGAACGAGAACTGTCACCAGCTCTGTCCCCAGGTTTCGGCGCTCCCTTCTGCCAGGGTCCAGCTGTCTGCCGAGGCCGGAGCCTGAGCCGCTGCCCTCCCAGCCAGCCTTCCACGCTGCGCCTCTACTCCAGCTTTCATCTCTTTGCCTTCTCTGTGTCTCAATGCGTTCTCTGCTGCTCTGTGAAAACTCTGCTTTGGTTTCTCTGCGAGGCAGACTTGGAGGTGCGCAGCAAGTGGAAGGTACTCACCTTCTCGTAAAGACCTGAAGTCTCCCACCATCATGGCCCAGCCTGTATCGGGCCACCGTGACTCAGGGTGAGCTCGTGCACGTGCAGGCAGTGTTGCTTGATAATGGGGAGGCCGGGCTCTTTGTGGATGCCATGCATTCTCATTGGAACTCACCTCTATGTTGCATTGGCATCTTTTGAAGCAGACCTTCATGGGGTGAACAGGAAGACTACAACATTTTTATTATAGTTGGCTTCCTTTGCTGAATTAGCGTTTATATTTTCCCAGTAGAAATCCCCAAATTGAAAATATAGAGGTGTCAGCTAACACCACTTTAGTTAAGGTTGTGTCAACATTTCCTATAAATCTTGTTTTTCTAGGGTTTATAACTAGACCATAAAAATTTGCTCAGCTCTGAGACTTGGCATAGAAAGTAAACCTGGGAGTGAATTTTGCAGAATTTGAAGGGGGAAAAATAAGTTCAGCTGTTTTTAACATGTGCTTGTGCTAAAATGGAAATGACTTTAAGATGCTTTTTCTTCTTGTGTGACTCAAACAGAGCTTCAGTTTTGATAAAAATAATGAACTCCTCAGGAGATTATTTCATTAATATGAGCTAATTGCACTTGTTAATTTTTAGAGACAATGTTAATGATTGCGATATTTAAGTTAAGCCCACCAACTGCCTCTGCAGGTACCAGTTTTCGCAAAGCAGTTAGCTGTGCGTAATAATGTGATTTGGCAAATCATCGGCACACGTCTGAGGGCAGTAAACCACCAGTGCTTCAAAGGAATCCTTCTGATACAAGGTTAATGGACCATTTCAAAATACATGTGCACTTGGAATGGCATCTCTCATTCGACTTTACTTAATCCTAAATCCCATTTCTCAGATGACCTCCAAAGGTAGCTCATGTAATGTTTGTATGGGGGAAACATCAGATCCATCTCCAGCTTTCTTTTCCAGAGGATGGGGCCAGTTCTCTGCAGCCTCGCAGCTCACATACCCTTTTTGCTGTACCGGGAAAGAGCTGGAACATAGAGACAGTCGATCCGCATGCTGCGATATGCTCGTGATGTGCTGGCTGTGTTTGTCAGTCTCAGGCCACGAGCTCTGGGGTCATGTCCACATTCCTCTGTGCTCCAAGGCAGGAGAATGGAGTTCTGTCGACACTGGGCAAGTTGGTCCCTGTGGGGAGTGGCAGTGATACTCTGCTCAGCAAATAGGGCTACTGAGAGGATCCAGAGAAAGGACCACTGCTCATATCAAAGCTGTTTGAAGTGCAGAGTGCCATCCAAGGGAAAGGGTAGCACCTCCCTCAGCGCACAGTACCCACTTGGTGTTGTGCATCTTGTCACTGTGTCCCCCCAGGGCTGATTCACAGGGAAGGCCCTGGGCCTCCCAACAGAAGCCACAACCATGTGACTCACCCTCAGCCTTCTGTCTGCTGACTGCAGTTTCCTGTTCCCCCTGCTGCCTCCTTGCCTCTGGCTGTCCTCTGACCACCCTTCTGAAGGGACAATATGCCACAGTCTTGGCTGCTCCTTTCCAGGGACACTGTCCCAGCTTGGCCCCAGATGCCATCTTTGATGTCACCGCTCCTGCCACTGCTGCACCCTCCCCATCCTGTCACGCAACACCGGGTCCTCCTGCCAGTTGCAAGGATGTAGTTTTTGGTGCCTTTAGGTTTCCTATGAGATTGTTCCCCACAGAGCCCCAGGAATTATTTTCTGAAGGAATAACCGGCTACACATCTTGGGCGTAAGTGACCTGTATTTGTGATGGGGACTTTCCAGGCAGAAACACAGGAAATGTCACTAGCACAGTCAGTCCTGATAGGGCTGGCTCCACAGGTGCCTGATCTGTGCAGTCACACAAGGCCCTGGCACAGAGTACCTGCCAAAGGTGTACCGTGCTGCTCCTGCCACCTTGAAAGTCTTAAACAAGGGGCTCTGTGTTTTCATTTTGCACTAGGTCCTACAGATGATGTAGCTGGTTCTGGTCCTGATCTCTTCCTGGCTACCCCTGAAGACCTGAACCTGAATAATCTGGGGAGCTCTAGAGCCAATCTTGACTAGGGCTGCAAAGATTTGAGGTCAGCTGTCCCAGGCAGCAGAGGGATTTGAAGTGAGCCTGGCTGCCCCCATTCTATTGCTGTCTTGATGCCCCTGCCTCACCCCACAGCAGCCTATAGGAGCAAGTTCCTGTCTCGGGTTTGCCAAATAAGAACCCCTCCAGCTGGGTGGCTGGAGTCAAACTCCCTGTCTGCCACTTCGAGCCCCTTTCCCAGCAGCCTGGAGACTGATGTGGACATTTGTAGCTTCCAGTGGAGTCTTGTCCCAGCATGAAGGGGACACTGGGTACCTTGGAGCAGCCACAGTCTAGAATTGAGACCATCACTTCTGCACCCAGCAAATACTTCTGAGTCATCCATCTACTCAACCAACATGAGCTGAGCACTCACCCTGTGCCAGGAGCTCTGTGGGCACTGAGACAATCGGTGAGCAAGAAAAAGACGTCCCTGACCCTGGGGAGAAGACAATAACTGTAAGAAATGAGCACTTTCTTGGGTTGGGAAATGAGTAATGATGCAGCAAAAACAGAAGCAGGGAAGGGAGATCGGAAGGGCTGGGCTGCACTTTGCACTGAGAAGAGTCAATCTGATCCAAGACCTGAAGGGGCTTTTGGAGGTGAGAGCTGTGAACTTCCGGGGAAGAGTGTTCTTAGCCGAGGGCTCAGAAGGTGTCAGAGCCCCCAGGAATGAGGCTTCTTTGTGGAGGAGAAGCTGGGGCCTGTGAGGGAGGAGGGTAGCAGAGCTGAGGCCAGAGGCCAGCGCTGGGACAGGGAGAGGCAAATCCTGCAGGACTGGAGAGGGACTTGGGCTTGTATCTGTGAGACAGCATCATCAGAGCAGTTTGGAGCCAAGGCATGACACGATCCGGTTCCAAAGAACTAGGTCACTGTGTGAGCAAGGACTGTAGAGAGCAAGGGTGGAAGCCAAGAGGTCATGTAGAAAACCACTCAGTAGTGCAGAGGAACAGCACTGTTTCCTATGGCCACCAAGGTCACCCCAAGTTTCCCCTTTGAGCACTGTACTTGGGGGTCCCTGGCCCCAGGCTTGTCCCACACTCTTCTCACAGCTTCCTGGTGTGGAGACCTCAGCACCACACACAGCCAAACCCACCCAAGAAGGAATGTGTCAGCAAGGCCAGGTAGGGTGTCTCCTTTGCTGGAGATGTTGTTTGAAAGAAAACGATAGGCTAGATTTTCACCTATAGACTATTTGAATTTACCATCAGGGGAAGGCCCACGTGCCATACCCCCTTATGCCGGCCAGCCTGCAATGCCTTCTGCAGGCCCACCCTCCCAGCAGCTGCAGTGGACTGTTGGGCTCACCCATAAGCCTGTGTCCTCACAGTCCCCAAGACTTGAACTCAGGTCAGGAGAAAACCCCTGCAGGTGGTAAAAGATGTGTCCCTCCGAGGAAAGCTCTCTTGACAAGCAAGTCAGGTGCATGGTCCTTACAGGGCCAGAAGAACTCACGTCCCAGAGCAGAGCTCTGCCCCATGGGCCCAGCAGGCACGCAGGTCTCTTGGGTGAGTGGGAGGATGGTGGTGCCCGGAAGGACTGCCTGTCTCCCTTTGCTCACCTTCAACATCATCTGTTTTTCTTTCTAACATGTGATTGCATTTTTGAAGGAAGACCTAAGCTTTCATACTAGTCCCAAAGTAAGTCCAGAATCACGTATGAACATTGTAAAAGTGCATTGTAAATATGAAACCACTTTCCTACATTAAGGTAGCATCATCAATCTGTGAAAACGGTCTACAGCACTCTCCTTCAGTGTTTAGAAATACTGCATTGAATACCTTCCAAACAATTAAATTCCACCAAGGTGTTCAGATTATTGTGTTATAATAATCTGCCTGTGCTCTTGTAGCATCTCTCTAGGGGCTGCCTGGATCCAGTGTTATCTCCATCTTCCACTGTCTATCTGCAGGGTGTCTGGGTGAAACAGAGGGTGGGCGCTGGACTCAAGTCAGAAAGCCCATGACTTCAGGCAAGTTACTTAACCTCTCAGAGGCTCAGTTTTCTCATCTGAAAAATGTCCTACCTACTTCACTGGTATTGATAGAATTACATGGACAAGAAAGTCCTGTCGAGTGGACAGGACAATGCTATGCTGGTCAGCTGCTTCCAAGTTTGATCCATCCACACATAGATCCATAACCTTCAACTCTTCATCATTTTCTTCCAGCAATTTTAAGATCCAAGTGCTTACTAGATCATATAGATATGTGGAGGACTTCCCTACCTTCTCCTCATGGCTTTGTTTGTTTGTTTGTTTGTTTAAAGCAACAAGAAAGCCAGGTTGCTGGACCATTCCATTTTTTAAGTTCTCTTAGTAACCTTGAATGGGACACATTATGTCACGAGGCACTGAAGTCATTTGCAATCATGAATCTAAGCTAATGAATTCCTTAGAAGCAAGTGAGAGAAGGAGAAAAAACCGACAGTTAAAACCTAAACAAACAGTGTTATAAAAATGACTCCTTGGTGAGGTTTTATGAGGTTCTGTTGGATAATAATGGTTGGTCCTCTAATTAGTGTATTTAAAAACATTTTTATAGAAAGAGTTGACCCTAATCATAAGGTGCTTCTAAGGTGGTGTCTTAATTTTTCTCATGGCTGAGAGAAAATACCCAACACCCAAAGTTAAAGAAAGAAAGGTTTATTTAGCTCACAGTTTGTAGAGGTTTCAGACCGTGATTGGCTTGCTCCAAGGCAGGGTAATGTGACAGAGGGGCATCACATACAAGAAATAGTTCATGGTGGGCACAAGGCAGCAAAGTAGCAAAATAGCAAGGAAGCAAGCAGCAAACGCCAGCAAGCGGCAAGCAATGACCCTTAAATCCTATCCAGGCTGCTCGCCCTTGGGACAGGTAGCACTCACATCCAGGATGGGATGGCCCTAATTCTAGCATTGCACCATGGAGCAATCCCAGCAGCACACACTCCCGATCTAGCCACCCCAAAAAGTCTTACCTGTAACTGCCTGAGGCTTTGCGGGGACATCTAGACACAGGCCTAACAGGTGGGCATATGAAGGCCTGGCACTCTGTAGGCTCGTGGGACAGCTCTTCCCACCTGGGAACCCCTGATTCACAAGCCCTTCATCATGGCATCATGAAGGAGGTGCTCGGGCAACCTTGATGGCCAAGGGGACACAGCAGAGAAACCCTGGCATTGTCAGATGGCCAAGACTCATGAACAGATCAGGAGTTGAAGTATTAAGAGATGATGATCCCCAGTACAAAAAAAAAAGAATTAAGAGGTGAGAAGCATGTTGGAACAAACGTGGGCCATGAGTTCCTTAATGCTGGTCCAGATCCAGCGCCAGCACAGCTCTCCTCTACCTGCTATGAACTCCAGGCCCTCACTGTGCAAAGCATACTGCAGAGAATCAGACTGAGCCACAGCCAAGACTCTGTGCATAAGAGCTTCAGGCACATGCCCAGCCAACACGTCCTGAGTACTCACCTGTGCCCAGCATTGTACAAGTCACTTGCATGTGGGTTACTTGATTGAATTCTCCAGTAACTCTTTGAGCTAAGTGCTAATACTATCAACACTGATCAAAAGAGCTTGTATGCAGGGCAGCCTAAATCATCCCCATTTGATACTCTGCCTCCCTAGCCCTCCAAAGTCCTGGGTTTTGTTTTTGTTTTATGCAGGGCTGGAGGATTGAACCCAGGGCCTTGTGCATACTTAGGAAGTGCTCTAGCACTGAGCCACATCTCCAGGGCCCTGTCTTGCTTAATAAAAACATGTTCTTTCCTTTGCAAATGTCCAAGCATTCTTGAGAATGTTGTATCTTTCCCCAGCAGGCACATAGCCATAAAAGGATTTCCTCTACATATGGGGTTTAGGAAGGATTTCTCTCTTAGGTGTGTAATATTTGTATACTTGCTTTGGAAACAGAAAAAGATTCCCATGTTTTAAGCTTATTACGAGATAAGGACTCTGTAGGTCTTCAACATTGACCCTCAAAACAGCCTGATGAGGTGGCCATCACTATCTTCATTATACAGAAAGGAAGACCCAGGCTCAGAAAGGTTAAGTGATATTCTCAAAGTAACATGGCTGATGAATGGTGAAACTGGGATTCAAGCCCAAGCAGCTCTTTGCAATCATTATTACCCTGCTTTCTTAGAAGGCACTCGATGGAGAGTGGGTCTATACTGTCTCCAGCCCTCCCAGCTTCTGTGTGGTCAACGTACCTAACTACACTGCCACTGAGAACCAGGTAGGTGCTTTGCGTACATGTCACATTGCAAGCCAGACCCAAAATCTATTGGGTCTGCTTTGTGGGGAATAGTGAGAAGATCAAAGTAGGTCATTTGCTTTCTTGTAACCTTTAACACAGGAGCAAAAAGCAAACTGAAAACATTTTATTGTCAGAATATTTTGCAGGAAGTAGCTTCTCTAGCAGAATTTTAATTGGGGACTTTAATTTTAAATTATAATACGGAACATCTTGGTACTGGTCTTGGTGGTACACAGCTGTAATCCCGGCACCGAGAGGCTGATGACTTAATGAGACCCTGTGTCAAAATGAAAAATACGAAAGGGGCCAGGGATGTAGCTCAGTGTGAAGGTCCTGTGCTCGGCCCCTAGCCCTAAAACAAGCACAAACAGAATATCTTAGTGGCAAATTTGGCCTTGTGATGTTATTTAATGTGAAAGACTGTTCAGATATCCAGAGTCAAGATTACAGTTTCTGGAGAAGGGCGGACGCTCAGCTTTCCCATACTAAATTGACATTGGTGGTGCCAACCTTGCACACTCTGGGAGGGAACCTTCTGGTGGTGCAATAGAATCCTTGCAGTAATGATCTACCGCATACTTACGGAAATCAAGGCTATTTTGTTAAGAGACATTACGCTTTGTGTAGGAAGTTAGATGGTACAAGTCATTTAAGGTAACAAAGGTCCTGATTTTGTCCTAGAACCAATTCACACCGCTGTCTCAGCTTTGGAATGGTCTCAAGAGCAAGCAAGAGCGGCAGGGGGCATTCTAACACCACTCGGGGGCCCGTCCCTCGGGAGTCCATGAGAGCCCTTCCTGCAGAGAACTTGCCATCGAGCTCTCATGGCATGCTTTGCTTTGGCCATTTCCTTGTGCTGCCCAAATCTCTGCAAAACGTCAGTAACCACAGCTCTCTGGGGTTCTCTGAGTAATGGGCTTATAAAAATTCATCTCCTGCCTCACAGTCAAGTTGTTCTGGGATCCCTGTGGCAAGTGTGTTTCCCTAATGCTCTCCTATGTGTCAGGAGGTTCTCAGAAAGAGAAGGGATTCTGAAGAACAGTAACCAAGGGGAAGGGCAGGACGCCTCCTGGAAAGTTCCCAGTTGTCTGTGGAAAAAGTGCCCCTCATGGTATGGCCTCGCCAGAACTGGATAGATTTTGGTGGTCAGCCAATTAGCCTCTCGAGCCCGAGTAAAGGAGACTTTGGCTGGAACTTCTTCATTCCCTCTCAGGTAGCCAGACTGAAAAAGGGACATTTTACTGTCTAGAACCTTGTAACTTCTGGGAGTTGCAAATCCCTTTGGGTATCTAAAGATAACTATGCATCCTGTCCTGAGAGAAAACATGCACATACCAAAATTCTGCATGAACTTTAGAACATCATCAACCCTGAGTCCCATGTTAAAAACTTCTGTTAGTTGGTGCATTGGAAACCTCAGTTTGCTCACTCTATTCAAATCAACTCTAGTAAAAAGAAAAACAAATTGTTAAAATGAGACACTCTAATATAATAGCAATAACCATTTTTCATTTCTTTGCTGACATTTTGAAATATAATAATGGTGCTGAGACTAATGTGAATAATTACTGACAATGTCCTATAAAATTTCTTCTTCTGCAAAGTATTTTGTCTTAAATAATTGAATAATACCAGAGCAGAATTTCCTCAAATACTGTCTTCTGACTCAAATATTTGTCATCTGCAGAGCAGGCAGAAGAAGATTCATGAAGTGAGACAGAACCATTGTGGTATGGTAGAAACAAAGCTGGATTCTAAATTCAGTTTCTGCTTGGAGAAATCTGGCCTTACTACTAGCTGTCTGGTGTCTTTTGGAAATGCCCCATCTTCCCAGCCTTTGCTTTTGTTATAACTAACATGAGGAAGTTGGACTGATCACAGGCAGGCAAACTACAGCCAAACCTAGCATGGAGCTTGCTTTTGTAAATTAAGTCACACTGCACCACAGCTTTGCGTACTCATTTCTGTATTATCTGTGGCTGCTTTTGTGTTCCACTGACAGAGCTGACCAATTGTGGCAGAGACCACGTGCCTCTGCAAAGGCTGAAATAGTTACTTTGGCCTTTCTAGAAAGGTTTGTCAAGTTGCCACAGCCAAGATGCTCCCTCCATCCCTTTCCACCTCTTGATGAACTATAATTCTCAGAGGCAAAAAGAATGTTATCCTGCCTGAATGAAGAGCTTACATGGAATAGAAGGAATTGATAGATGAGCCAAGACACAAAGAGTCAAGTGGACCTGTTTAACACAGTCACACTTCATCTGTGCTCCAAACTGTGTCATAATCCAGGCATGCCTGGTTCAAGGTGATCTTCTCACTGTAGCCAACGCAATGAAGTTAAAAAATTACTGCAGCAAATACACGAATGTACACATTTAAGTTAAAGAAGCACAGGATAGCCTATGATTTCATTTTCACTCAGCCTAAATCCTTTTTTAAAACAAATGTGTATTAGTATAAGTGTGCCCGATACATAATATATACACTCACTGTGTGGAGTTGGTACAGGTACATATTGCATCTTGATGCTTTTTACTCCCCCTCCCCTTACCATGTCTCCCTATCTCTGTCCATCCCAGGACCCTTCCAATCTCCATAAAGCCTACCTCCCTGTTTCCTATCATATATCTTTTATTTTGCTGTTTAAATCATTTATTATTTGGTTTTCTCATATAAAAGAAACCATGTGATATTTAGCCTTCTGTGTCTGATTTATTTCATTTCACATATGGTCTCAAGGTGCATGCATTTTCCTACAGATGATTCAAATTTATCTTTCTTTCTGGCTGAGTAGTACTCCATTGTGTGTAAACACCACATTTTCTTTATCCATTCATCTGTTGATGGATGTATAGGCCACTTTCAAGATTTAGCTATTATGAATTGGGCTGCTATAAACATGGTTATGCATGTATTCCTGTCATATGGTCTAATATGGTGTCTTTAACTTTTGGGGGAGATAACTAAAAGGGGAATAGCTGGGTTAAATGAAATTTCTATTTTTAGTGTTTGAGGAATCTCCACACTGATTTCCATAATGGCTGTACTAGTTTATATTCTCACCAACAATGCAGAATGGTTCCTTTTTCCCCACAACCTCACCAGCACTTGTTGCTTTTGAGTTCATGATCATAGCCCTTCCTTCTAGAGTCAGATGGAATCTCAGTATTGTTTTTATCTGCATTTCCCTAACAGCCAAAGATGATGAACAAATCCTATTTTGAAATGTCTTAGAGCGTAAAACAACCAACAAAGAAATGCAGCCTTTCTGACACGGACAACAAATGCAGTGTTCACCTAAATGTGAACTTTCTGGGCTGAACATTCTGGAGGCTGATACATTTTTATGATCCGTGTTGTCCAAACCACACAGGATGTTTCCAGACATCCTGTGCTGAGAAGCCAATGTGCCACAAGGGCAGGGCTGCAGTGGCAAGGGTCCCAGGGGCTAGGGTTTCCCAGTGAGCCAGACGTCCAGCAGTCTCATTAGATTGGAATGTCTCTTCTTCATATTTGCTTTTCCTATTCCCCTTCACTTAGTTCCTCCAAAAAGTGGGTATTTGAACTAAGCAGCATGCAGCTTTTCCCTGCTGAAATCTGCATTTTTCAAAGAGCTAAGCCATTATATAAAGTGCTGAGAAAATAAGAGAAGGAATAGTCCTGCAGATGCTCAGGATCCCGGGTCCAGAAGAGTAGGAGAGTCTTCTGCCTCCTGTTGATGTAATTTTACTTTACTCTTTCAGCCTATCCCAACCACTGAACTAATGCGTCTCCTTTCTCTTCTGACAGTATTTCTGCATGCTGCCACTCCTGCGTTTTGGTGCAGTAGAGATAACAAATTGCAGTATGAAGCCTTTTCTTAGCTAAATCTGAGAAATGCTTTCCCACTATTTTGAAAAAGTCTCTCCCTTCTGCTATTTTGTTTGAATGGTAACAAATAGGACATTCTGTTCCAAATGGTAGGGCAGACACAATGATGAGGGACGTAGGATTCCTCCTTCTTTCTTTAAAATCAAAGGAAATTTGGATCCCAACACAACTAGTGGAGTTCCTCAAGGCTGGTGTCTTCATTACTTTCTTGTTGCTGGGGCAAAATACCCAACACCTACAAGTTAAAGGAGCACAGGCTTATTTTAGCTCAAACTTTGTAGAGGTTTTAGTCTATGGTTAGCTGGCTGCAAGGCAGGGCATCATGGCAGAGTGGTACGACAGAGGAGAAACAGTCCTCGGCATGGCAGCAGGAGGCAGCAAACCTTCCTTCTTTCCCTTTTAATTCCATCCAGCCTACAAGCCCACTGGTTGGTGTCACCCACACCCAGGATGGGTCTTCTCTCTTCAGGAAATGCATCACCCACACCCAGAATTAAGCTAAACCAATCAACGGACTAATCCAGTGTCACACCCATGATCCAATCACTCCCAAAAGCCCCACTTATGAGCACTTGAGGCTTTGGGAGGGACATCTAGATATAAGCCATAACGATTGATCTAGAGTTGAGAATGTAAATCAGATCTCCAGAGGTGTCCTCATTGGAGGACAGAAGCTCAGAAAGTTGCCTGACTCCTGAGGAGCTTGGAGACCACCGATGGCTTCCTTGTGCCTTGGATATGAAGTAAACTGGGCACAAACTCCAGTTTTGGCAATCTGGGAAAGTCTCCAGTGAGCTCCACAGTCACTGTTCCTGCTTAGAAACTTATCTTCTGCTTCCTCCTAAATAACACAAGAGATCTCCTTGCATGCATTCTTATCTTCTAGCGCTTTTTTTCTGGAAGATTCCAAGCATCTTTTCATGTATCTCTCACAGTATTTCTTCACCTTCCTCCTGGCTCTCTGCTTTAATTTCTTTCTCCAGGAATCATGGCTTATGCTTTTTCTCTTACAAGAGAACTTAAACTGATACCTGCTCTTTCTCATGGCTCATAGCTCTGTCTTCTTCCCCCACCTCATCTTACTTCATCTTTCATTGCAGCATAAAAAATAATCCTCTAACTCTCTTGCTATTTGGAGGCCAAAATCAAAACAAATCTGCAAGGAATTGCCTAAAAGGAGAGCTACTCACAATTTGCTCTGTGTGTGTGTGTGTGTGTGTGTGTGTGTGTGTGTGTGTTTGGAGGGGGCAAGTAACTAGGTAGGATATGGCTGATAAAATGTTCAAGATACGGGCATCACAATCTCCAGCTTTTCTGCCCTCGAATTTCTTTGCTTTTTCTGGTAGAGAAACATTTGCATTGCCTTTTGGGGAGCTAGAACATTGGTCATAGTCCACTACAAAGTTCTTAGTTCCAGTCTTCATCTGTGTGCAAATCTTGGTTCTATATTTTGCTTTACTGTCAATGTTTTCTTATTTAACTTCCTGGTCTAAACTCCATTGTGTTCATCTTTAGCCTAATATAGTTGTAACGCTGTTTAAATTAAGTGCTGGCAATTCCAAAAATATAAACTCCAAATTTATGAATGTCTTTTACACAAAAACGGCTGCCCATTTTTGCTTGTGGGTGGCATCATCAGGACTCTTATGAGAATGTTCTCTTTTCCATGAATTTTTAGAAGCAGAAGAGTTTCTCACATCTGGCTATTTGGGAAGGGACTAATTTCCTAGCAAAGCATTGCACTTGGTGGTCTAGCTCCCAGATCAGCCCACAAAACCCCAATAATCCATAGTGTAGATTAGCAAAAAAAGACAGTCCATGAAAATGCTTTTGCTAATGTGTAGTATTTCATGCACATTGGGATTAAATTTGCATGGCCACATTTATTACAGTGATTCTATGGGAAAATGTTTGCTCTAGCTTCCAAAAAAGTGATTTACAAACAAATTCTTGGAAGAAAAAGCCTGTCTAAATTTAGAACTTCCTAGATTAGCTCTAGTTTTCAGCACATATTTTTCCTTTTGTTTGCACAAGTTATCTGGGGACAGCTATCCTGAGGCGGTTTAGGTAAAGCCAAGAGACTGGGACCTGTGTGGTAGAAGCCACCCAGGTATGCTGAGCCAGTAAAGGAAGCTCCACAGCCAGAGAAAAGAGTTTTGGTTCCAATTTGGACCTAATTTTTTCATTACCATTAATATGGTGTCATTGCTCTGCCAGTGCAGAAAGAACAGATAGATAATGTAAGTAAGTTATCCCTTTATATGTTCTTTGATCATCCACTTTACTGTGACTGTGAGCCTTGAACAAACTAAATATTTCAAACCAAGGCATCCACACTGGTGGATCAGGGAGTGATCCTGTCCAATATGGAATCAGCAGATATTGCATTCACCCAGAAGTCTTTGCTCTTGCAAAATTTCTACGGAAGCTGGGTTGATTCTATGAGGACACAGTTGTAGGGTCTTTCTTCTAGTCTGTTCACCTGAAGAACAGAGGTGTTTCTTGGGCCCAATTAACCATAACTGAAAAGGTTTCCTTGTGAATGTTGCTCTTTGAACAGAGGCCTAGCTTCTGGGTCAGGTGCTCTGGCCTGCTCTGTTTCTTGTACTCTATGCCAAATTACTACAAGAGCCAAGGTATGCCTTCCATGGGCACTGTGGCTCTTTTGTTCCTGAGGTTTGTAAGTGGCATTTTATTTAAGTAATAATGACTGGTCGAGAGGGCATTTCTTTATGCTTAATGACCAACTGGAGGAATTGTGGGCCTGAGGCAATGCATATAATATGCTATTAAACTCTGAAATTTGAAAAAGTAAAGGAAAAAGTAATTACCTTCTTATGCATGTTCCCATGGATACTGAGTTTTGTTTATAGTTTTAGTCTTTTCCTAAAAGTTAAAGTCCAGTTTAGCAACCAATGGAAAATAAGCACTTCAGTCTCGATATCCACTCATTTTACAAATGTTTGATGTTACCTACTTAGTGTCTTTCTTCAAGAAGATACCTGTCGCTCGCAATGGGATACACACCATGTGATATGGATTGCGATAATAAGTATTCATATTTTATTGAACAGTTTGGCAGTCAGTATTTAAAATCAGGTAACCTCATAGATAATTACATTCTGTTCCCCTAGATCGGCAGTATCTTTCATACCATTCTTTTTATCCCCCCAAAGAATGATCCATTTTTCACCCTCTAAATGGCATGCATATATTTTATGCATTAGAGCCAGAAACACTTCCTCATCTTTTATTACAGCACATAACTCAGAGATTAACTTCTGAGTATGAAGAAGAATATACTCAGAGAAGGACCTAGTGCTCCATGATTTACATGGTAACTATCTCCTCTCTACTCTTCTAAGTCTTGAAGCATTATTTCTTTTCAAACTCTTATGTGAAGGGAGGACTTAATTAAACCAGTTTCACAACACTGTAGAAGTGCTGGCCCAAATTCATACATCTAACTTCTTATTATCTATTCTAGGGATAAAAAAAATTTAGAAAAATTTAGAAACTTAATTTCATGTGCAACTTCAAACTTTCTGCCACAAATATTTTTCCAGTTATTAGCAAGTAGTTTTACTTTTCTTTCACCATTCATTTATCTATGAAGTATTTTAATGTGTACAATAAGCCAGGCCATAAAAATATGCAAATGTAGAAGCCTAGCTCCTCTATTCTTGACAAGTTCTGTCTGTTGAGTCAGAGATGTAACTTAAACTCTAATACTTTGCTGGATGTGCTATGCTAGAGGTGTGATGAGATGCTTCAAGCACACAGCAAGGTGACAACTCTCTCAGGGATTCAGGACAGCATCTCAGAGCTGTGAGCTGCGAAGCACAATGCACAATTACAAAGTTATTATTATTTGTGGTACTGGGGATTGAACCCATTGCCTCATGTATGTTAGGGAGGTGCTACCACTGAGCTACACCCCAATCCTTTTCAATTTTATTTTGAGACAAAATCTCCCTAAATTGCCCAGGCTGGACTCAAACTTGAAGCCCTCCTACCTCAGCCTCAGAAGTTGAGGTTACAGGCGTGTGCCTTTGCACCTAATATGTTATTATTTTGTTTCCTTACTTCTTCTCCTATTGGAATACAAAGATGAGTTCATTCCCAAAGAGACTACAACTTACTTTAATGTTAGGTAGAAAAACCTGACAGTGGTTATAAAGGCCACTTGAAACTCCTATCCTCCAGATATTCATATCTCTAAGCAGTGCTGAATTTATATGAAAAAGAGCATCTTGGCATAGTTGTGACATATCACATTGACACAGCAATAGAGAGGACACTATGAGTCCTTCAGCAAAGCGGGTGGGTACCTCCTCCTGCGATGATTTCCACAGCGACATGCAATACTGTGAACACTCCATTTCCTGTCTTTATGAGAGCACGAGGGGAATTCTGACATCTTTCTTTGTATTGTTTTTACCTATAGACATCCAAATCATGCTCAGTGCCAGTTTGATTTATCTAGGCTCTTAGAATCGCATGGCACAGGCTAAAACAGGTTCGGAGTAGGAGGGAAATAAAGAAACTGGAAGAGAGGCCTTTTGGGAAGGCTGCCTGGACCCCGTGGGTCTCAGCGAGACCTGCTGGGAGGTAGTGAACATACATTCATGGAGATGGCTAGCGTAGACCAAAGCAGCCAGACAGCACCCAGCAAGTCCTTGGGGGTTTCGGAAAGCAGATTAGCTTCCCTGGTGCAGAAGGCCTGGCTGGCTGGGGAGTAAGGAGAGCTTAGATTCAAAAAGATAAGAGCAGGAAGGGGAGCAGATGGCAAATGGCCCTATCATTAGCTCGAGAAGTACAGATGGGTTGGTAAATTTCTCCTGTCCTGAAGAGTTCACATAAGTATCACTTCTGGATCATTTTCCCCAATCCTGATACCCATCCCAAATGCCTCTTACTCTGCGGCACCAACTGTGTCCTGAAAAGATCTGGCCAAACACCATTCCCTCTGCTCTCCGAGGAGCCTCAACCTTGTCGGCAAGGCAGGCATCCTTGCTGAGCAGTGTGTCATGCGCACTCAGAGCCAGCACAGGGCTGAGCCTCAGGCAGCATGCAGGATTCAGCCAGCAGCGACTGAAGTCAGCCCTGCACCAGTACTGTGCTAGCAGCTGCAGCAATGGTCGTAACAAAGGAGGAGCATGTCCTTGATCACGTGGAGCTCATGCCAGGAAGCCATTTAGGCTCTTACACAGAGCATGCATGAAGGAAGTGAGGGAGATTCCTTTGATCTGAGTCTAGGGAAGTTCACAGCCAGAGACTTCAGACTGGGGCCTTGGCCTTGCACCATCTGTGAGCATATTAGGAGCTAAATCCGGGACAAGAGGGGAAAGCCCAAGGTATTAACCATTAAATGGCTAATCAGAGCTGAAGGTAACAAAGTTGCTCTTACAGTTTTAATGTCTCCTCCAAACTCAGGTTGAAATTTAATTCTCACTGGGCCAGGGTGAAGAGGTGGTATCTTGAAGAGGTGTTAGGTATTCAGCATAATTCATAATAGCTAAATCTTGGAAGCAGCCCATATATTCATCAAAAGATGAATAGATAAAGAAACTTTGGTAGTTATACACAATGGAGTACTATTCTGCCATAAAAAAGATAAACTTGAGTGGTTTGTAAGAAAATGGATGCACTTTGAGACCATAATGTTAAGGGAAGTAAACCAAACACACATGCTTAAATGTCATGTGGTTTTTCTTATATGAGAAACCCAAAGTGTAAATAAAAAGCAAAATAAAAGACAAGCAATAGGAAAAGAGAGAGAGAGAAAGTTATTGTAATACAGCATGGAAAATGTATCTAAAAGTGTACCTTGATTTAATATAATTGTCTTATGTCGGGAGTGACAAGAAATTAAATGCAAAGTGGGGAGAATCCAACAAAAAGAAATCATGACAATGATAAGCCAATGATAAGGGTGGAAAACCATACTCCATGTGACAGGAACCCAAAAAAAAGCAGGAGTAGCTATCAAGCAGATCAAGCGGATTTCAAACCAAAATCTGAAACACTTCTGGTCCCAAGAATTTCAGATAAGCGATAGTCAACTTGTATGTACAAGTCTATTGTGAACATATGTTTTCATTCCTCTTATGTAAAAACTTAAGAACAGAACTGTTGGTTCTTTTTTTTTTTTCTTAATTTTTTTTGGGTACATTTTAGGTATACAACATGTTTACATTTATCGTTGGGTGCTTGTACCTGTACATGATGCATCTTGGTTCTTATTTTTTCCCCATTACCTGTGTACCCTTCACCCCCTCCACTCTTCTCTATTTACATAGATTTCATTTCCATTTTTTTTCTTTTCTCATAGTTTTTCCTTTCCCTCCTTTCCTTTCCCCTTCCCCTCCCTTCACCCCTTTGTCTTTGGACTTTTTCCTATTTCAAATTATCAATTATTCATTTTAATCATTTTAACCCTTGTTAACACTATCAGTTTCTCACACTAGAGAAACTATTTGGTATTTACACATGCGTGTCCTATTTATTTAACTTAAAATTATGGCCTCAATTAATAGCAATACAAGAAATTTCTATATTGTTTTTCAAAATGGTTTTGTCATTTTACATTCACATTAGCAGTATTAGACAGTTCTAACTGATTCACACCTAAGCTGACGCTTGTTCTTGTAAACTTTTGACTTCATCTCCCTAAGGAGTGTATAATACGATCTTGTTATTGTACTGATTAGCATTTTTCTGATTCTAGTGTTGCACAGACCTCAGGTCTTTATCCTCAGTCTCAGGCATTCTGTCAAAGCAGCAGAAAACAGACTAAGACAGCTGCCAGGACTAGAAACGTTTACTTCCAAGCTTTAAACAGTAGCCTTTTCTTGGGAAGGTACAAATATTTTTGAGGGGAAAAGGAAAAGCACTGCAAGGATTTTAATGTCAAAATGCATATTGATGTGGTAAACATGAGGGCTGGGTTCAATATTCTCATAGGCCAACTCCCTTGGCACTGGTTAAATTGTGAAGGGGGCCTGAGAGAGATAACCTAACGGAATGGCAAAAGCACATGGGCCCAGAAGACATGCATTCTGACTGCACTCTGACAGAACCTGGCTCACTCACACACCCTGGCTGCCTCTCCATGCACATCTGCCCACACCCCAGCCTCGGCAGTTCTCCATCACCGAGGCGCAGCACAGCACCTCAGAAGCTGGACACGTGAGGAAATCTGTTCTTCCAGTCCTTTGAACCAGGCCCTGTGAAAGGTGACAGGGTCATCCAAACTGTGAAAGGCAGAGCTCAAAGAGGAAAGGAAAAAAGAGAAGCAACCAGCCTGGCCAACCTGGGACCAGGTGCAATGACAAAATTCTAGAATGAATGAGTGCATATGCCCCTCCAGTGAAAGAACTGAGGCATCTGATCTAAGGAGGAAAAGCTAGTTCACTTGCTTCAGAAGGGCTATGTGAAAGGGTGTGGGAGGTCCTCAATTCCTCACCCATGTCATAGGCAAGGTGTACCTGCCCCACTAACATTTCATTGTCTGTAGAATTTGTGCAAACTTGTTAAAGAGGCCACCTGAACTACTTACTCAGGTCAGTAACTTTTGGTCATAAAAGAATTCAGGGGACCCCTTTTGTTCTCTCCCAGTGGCTCTCGGGACCAAGCTTTCTCACTGATGTAGCCAGGCCTTACCTCAGAGTACAAGAAGACTTGTGTTGCTGACCTGTCCAAGCACCCAATGTAAGTGGACACCTGAACAAGCACATAACAGCCAGGCACATATTGGGAACTTTTATGATTGTCCCTGGCCTCCCCAAATCTCCACACAGTTTAAATAACTGCTCTCGGGTGAATATGAAGTCGTAACTCGAGAAATAATTCATAGAGTTGGATAAAAATGATATATGTTTCTAAGTTTTTGCAGTTACTCATGGAATGTGAACTTCAGCAAGTGTTGGAATTATTAAACATCTGTTTTATCAGTGTAGCTCAGTTTCAAGGACTGATTGGGCTGAAAACAAACAAAATATGCAAAAGATTCACAAAACTTTAAGATTCTGGAAATGGACACATGAATCCACAAATTCTCATAAAGTTTCTCACCATGTGTCCAAACTCTGAACAATGTTTGCATCTACTTAGCGCTTTGAAAGTACATTCTCTTTCACAAAATGGCTAACTTCCAAACCAAGAACCGAAATTAGGGTTGGAAATCTGGCATCTGAAGTGAGATATTCCCAGACTGAATGCATTCAGGAATTCTCACAAAGAGTTCACTTTACCCACATATATGTATATCTGATCTGAATCCATTAACAACCATCAAGACCCTCCTAAGTAAACAGTTTGGTATTAATAGACCTCACTATCCTGTCATTGCAAATTTTCTCATCTGATAATGACCTAAGTTTTACAGACTGTTTTGGGTCCCAGAGAAAGAGTACTCTTCAGATCAGTACCTGCTGAAGGGAAAAGGAAAAATACGATGATACAGAGGGGGAAGTTCAGATATAACGCAATGGCACCAAATACATCAGCCAATCCACATGGAGCATTTTAAAGTTGTTCCAAACTGTGGCAAGAGGTACACTACTTCGCCCTTTCATATCAATCAGCTTTCAACAAATGCTGTTGCTGGCAGAAGAAGTAACCTTCACATCACATATGCTGTATTCTTTAGATGAAGCAAACTCCAAGGTTAAGATCTGGGAACCCCCTCCTAACAGCATTCCCAGCGTTTTGAAAATAAGAACTTCTGGGGCTGGGGATTTAGCTCAGTGGTTTTGCTGCCTGCTGCACAACCGCAAGGACCAGAGTTCAATGCCCGGTACCAAAAAAAAAAAAAAGAAAAGAAGAACTTCTGAACAGGAAACCTCCTGAGTAGGAATCTGGACACTGTGTCAAAGTATCTGCTACAGTCCACCCCTTGCAGCACTTGGATCATCCTCTTCTTATAGATTCTCAGATCTCCTCCAAGATACCAGTGAGCCTCTGTTCCTGGTGGTAACTTAGAAGAGGGAAGTTAGTGTGAAAAATTATATCCCTGGTGCTACAGCTTGTTTCAGAGTGACAGCTCCTGCTCATCTTCTCCTCCCTTGATTACCCGCTGAAGATTTTTCTCATTCTCAACAAAACAAGCTTCACTTCTGATCTCAGTGCATTCCTTGTGGTAAGACCAGTGGCTCATCACTGAGGGTGAGCCCTGGCCATTTTGCCTTCTCAGGCTATAGTCTACTTTGTTTTACAATTGGAGAGGTGAGTACCAAGAACTATCTAAGTAGATCACCTAGGTCAGTGGTGGTGAACCTATGGCACGTGTGCTGCAGCAGGATGTTTGTTATCATTGAAAGCTCTAAAAGGTTTGCCATCACTGATCTAGGTTTTGCTTGTATTCTTTCTTTCCCTTCCTCTTCCCCCTTCCTCTTCCTAATGATTAAATCCAATTATCCCTTCCAAAATAGTGACTCCTCTTTTTTGCCTATTGGCTCCTTGGTTCAAGGAGCACCAATGTATTAGCTACGTGTATAGTTCAACGGAGCTATTGCTGTGTTCCCTGGAAGAAGCATTTCCCTCTTAGGAACCAGGGCATCAAAAGCTACAGAGCTCAGTGTTTTGAAGATCCTTCAAGTAAGTCACTGGGAGTGATAGTTGGTAGAACCATTCTTGTTTCTACCCCTTAGTTCCTTGACTTATGTATTCTCCCCATACAAAAGTCTTTGATTTATGATACACCCCGCCTGCTGGACAGTGTGCTCCAACCTCACAAAGAATCACCTTTAAGCCAGCTAATCAGCTAAGATTTCAACAAGCCTGTCTTTCATTGCCTCTCTGGCTGCCAGCTACTCAGTACTAAAGCATGCAATAGTGCAGCCCATGGTTGTGTGCCCATTCCAACAACTCCTCTGCTAAAAAATAAGCTCCTTGCTCTGCCTGATAGTGTAGGGCTCCCATGGAAGTGTAATTCACACTCTAGAAGCCCTCAGAAAAGGATGTTAGCCAAAGAGCTGGGGGCAGAAAATGTAAACCGATACCCAGAATATGTGTTCATTCAGGTGGAAACGAATTGGAAGGTATCTCATATAGCAAGTTCACCAGGGTTTCTGGTTGGTGTCCTTGAGGGATGGTGCTGTACTGGGGACTCAGCATCGCTCTGACACTGGAATGTTAGGCATTCGGCAGGGGCGGTAGCTAGAAAGGTTTTGGTGAGTGGAAGGCCAGGCTGGTGGGCCGATGCAGTCTGAATCCCTGAATCTGGGCTCCCACAGCTGTTCGATTCAAGGCTGCTCTGCCGACATTGGCGATCTTTCTTCTTCTAGATCCTGCTCATCTCCAGCCATTTTCCACTGCTCACAAGTCTGCATATGTTACAACTCCAGGCCACTTATTTTTCAGTGCAAAGTAGATGAAGAGAAATGCTATGGTTTAGATCTAAAGTGTCCCCAAAAGACTCATGTGTTGTGGAAGGTGTCTGGATGACCAGGGTGCTGTACTTGTCAGTGGATTCATCCACTAGAGAGTTCAGAGCTGACTGTGCTACTGGAGCTAGGGTCCGATGAGGAGAGGAGGGTCACTGAGGGCATAGTCTGGAAGGATACAACTCCATCCCTAGCTCTTCCCTTCACTCTCTGTTTCCTGGCTGTCCTCTGCCCAGTCCCTTCTACCATGCCCCTTCTGCCTTGGAGCCAGATGACTATGGACTGAAATCTCTACAAACTGTGAGCCAAAATAAATCTCTCCCCCTTCAAGTTGAAGGTGTTAGGTATTGTATCTCAGTGATGGGAAAGTGACTGAGATGACCAGGGGCCATCTGAAGCTTCCCTTCCCTCTGTCTGTCAAGATCACCCTTGAATGGGACTTCAGTGTAGTCAGCATGCATTTTCAGAGATTGCACTCCCGTCTAGAGCAGATCCATCCATGAAGCAAATCTGAACTCCTTCTTTGTTAATCAGCTGATCATGAATGATCTTCCACACAGCTATAAGTGTGAGCTGAAGGGGAGGTACTGGTGCAATAACAGTGGATGATATGGAGATTTGTGCTGCTTGCTTATAGCCCCAGTCTGGTTTGAATGTAATCCCAGATTTCCAGTCCAGTCTTACAATAGAGCATTCCATTGCCTATCCCAGCTCAGGGTGGGCTGCTTTAGCCACATGGTCACTTGATGCTCGTGATTAGGTATTCTGACAACACTAGGTCCCCACGGCATGCCAGAGCTCTTACTCAAAATTGTAGAATTCTCTGCTGCAGATAGTGTAAACTTGCTCCAGAATCTTATGTGTCTGAGTTTCACACTGGGGCTTGTAAAAAATTCCACTTGGTATCTGTATTACTCATTCTCCTGTTACTGGTACAAAACACCTGATGTCTACAACTTAAGGAGAGATTTATGTGGCTCATGGTTTCAAAGGGTTCAGTCCATAATTAGCTGGCTTAAAGCCAGAAACGCTATGGTGGAAGGGCATGGTGGAGAAAAGCTGCTCACGCTGTGGCCACCAGGAAGCAGAGATGAGAAACAGCCAGAATGAAGCAAACCCCCCAGTGACCCACTTCTTTCAACTGGGGCCCAACTTCTAACAGCACATTCAACTAGGAACTCATCAATGGATTAATCCACCAATGAGTGTAGCACCCCCACAATCCAATCCCTTTCTAAAAGCCCTACTTCTAAACACAGGATGCTCTTGGGGACATTTTAGACTTAAACCGTATCAATGTATTTTCTCACCACTAGTACCTCTAATACCAGCAGGTCTGCAAGCTCATATGGCCCAAGTGGCAGGGCTACTCCCATTGCATACTAGATGCAATGCACACTTCTTCTCTTAGAGTGCTTTCAAAGTTCTGAACTTATAAACAATATCCAGATTGAAGCATTATTCCCAGGTGTGTAATATGCTTTTTCCAGAATCCAAATGTACCCATAAAGTTTCAAGCTTCCATTTTTGTAGAGAGGTACAAGATTCCAAACTTTATTTTTTACTTTCAATGTGATGTCCTGGAATGCCTCTGACCATGCCACACAGTGGAGTAAAAACTATTGGTGTGGCTGGTCCCTAAGAGGGGACATGACCCCTCAGCTGAGTCCAAAGAGAACTAGCAGCTGAAGGCAATCTTCCAGCAGCCATTCCAGCAGCTAGAGTAATAAATTATTTCCTGGTGGGAGACTGACACTGACTCTTGATTGTACCTAATTAATGAAGATCTCTCCTCCTTGGGGCTGGGGATTTAGCTCAGTGGTTCTGCTGCCTGCCTCACAAGTACGAGGTCCTGAGTTTAATTCCAGGTACCAAAAATAAAAACAGATCTCTCCTCCTTGAAAATCTTCCTCCCTACCAATTATTTCTAGGCATCCTCAGAGGGAGGCATGGCTGAGCTCCTGGCCCTTCTTCTCAGTTTTGCTCTGCACCCCCCTACTGACGTCCCCTGGATATTAGATCACTTGATGGGGGAAGGGTGCTGCACAGAGTGTGCTGCTTAGTTCCCAGGAGTCCTAACCAAACCCTAGAGGAGTCCTGCAGCCTAAATCCGTGTCCCACTCTCTCATCAACTGTGAAGCACCACTTCTCTGGGGGCCCGGAAAGGAGCCCATTGGGCGACCCATAGCCAAGGGCCAAGGTGGACTACAGTGCCCTCCAGCCCTGCTCTCGGCACACTTGAACAGTAACAGTCCTCCCTTCCCCTGCTCTCAGGACCTTCTGGGTATCGGCCAGTTCCACAGCCATACTGCATCCCCAGTATAAGAAGCTCAAGCTGGGATTGTCTAGCTATTGTTTGGAACCAATCTTCTGTTACTACATTTGAAATTGTTGTGATTGTGAATAGTGTGTCCACAGTTAGCCTTTAAAATTTTATGCATGGGCCGGGGATTTAGCTCAGTGGTTCTGCTGCCTGCCTCACAAGTGCAAGGTCACAAGTTCAATCCCCGGTACCAAAAAAAAAACCTAAATAAAATAAAATTTTATGCATGTCTAAACTTGATAATGTGGCCCATACTGACACAAGCCAAAATCAACATTTTAATATTTTATTTGATTTCATTTATGTATTTATTTTTGTGGCGCTGGAGATCAATGCACCAAGGTGCTGTACATGCTAGGTAAGCATTATTCACTGAACCATACCCCAAGTCCAATCTTCTTATATTTTAGGCAAAAAAGGAGGAGAGTGAGACACACAAATGAAATTATCAGCCCACAATCAAACTGTAGACTTGTGGCAGGCTGTATTTTTTGTTATATTTTTAACTTCCCCATTTCTTGCCTGCCTCCTTATTATCAAAAAAGTAGTCATAAATTCACAGGTATATATGAATCCAGGGGCCTTCTAGAAATTAAAAAATTCAATAAATGGTCTCCAGATGATGATGTTAAAGCTTTCATGCTAATATTTTTTAAAACTTGTAATTGTCTAATCATTTCTAAGAGCTTTTCCACATAGTAAAAGTATCATACGCAACTCTGGGACATTTGGGCTGTATGACTTTTTTTAAAGGCCTACTCATTTATGTGTTATGAAAATTTTAAAGCTCTACTCACATCAGTCATTGCTTGTTTATACACTTCAAATCCATAAACAGAGCTGGATAAAATGAACAAGTGAAAACCTAGCAGGAAGTTAAAAATATAGCTTGGAAAAATAAAGCAGAGCCAGATTAAAGTTAGTGGTGGAAAGCACAGGGCCAGAGTTCCTGAGCGGTTGCCAGATGTGAGCTGCAGACTCCATTCTGGGTCCCTGTGACCCACGGAGATGTCATCTTTCACCACACTCACTAAGGTCCACAGGATGCAAAGCAAAGATACGGGTAACCCCATGCTGTGGTTTGGACGCTGAGAGACCCCAAAGCCCACGTGCTGAAGGCTTGGAGGCACCAGGGAGCTCGTGGATGCTTAAAGGTGGAACCCAGTGGGTGGTCCTTAGGTCACCGGGGTGTGGCCTGGAGAGGAACTGCAGGACTCCACTCCTTCCCTCTTTCATTCTTCCCGGCCTCAAAGGGGCTGGATTTGCTCACCGTGTGCTCACACCATGCTGTGGTGCCCTGCCACTGGTCTAAAAGCAAGGCGGCTGCCTCTGCGTAGAATAGAATCTCCAAAACCACGAGCCAAAATAAAACTTTTCTCCCTATAAATTAATTGCCCTAGGTGTTTTATTGCAGTGGGGTGACAGGAAACCGACACACCCTGTAAACTGTTTCACACACTTAACTGGATGGAAAGTCACAGTGAAAGAAGGGCAGACTTTTTGTATTCAGAAAATTGAAACGAGCAGGTATGAAGATAGTCTAGATGCTATCACTCCATTCAGTTAAAAGGAAAATAGCCCAAATGCCTGGGTCTCAGCCTAGACCCCACCCCCATCCCCGATGGCAGATCCTGAGCGGAAATATTTACTGGGAGGTGGGAGCCGTCCAGCAGGAGCCAGAGGCCAGCAGGAGGGAAACCCAGTACATGAAGGCATGATGAGCTTGGGCACAGGTCCTGGTGGTGGCTCCTGGATCCTTCTGGGCTGCTTGAGGCACTGCAGGAGAGATGTTTCACAACTGTCTGTCTGGAAGAAGAGAGGAAAGCATTTATGCATGCGGACTTAGGCTCAACTGGTCATCTGCCCTCAAAACCTACTCCCTCAGTGTTTCTGGGATGACCAAGGCCTGGACCCCATGGGGTGCAGAGGAGCTCTGAGAAGGCTGGAAGCTCCAGCAGGGGTGCAAGCACAGACAGGAGGCAAGGTCTCCACAGCCGCACCCACGGGAAGAAGCTGAGCCTGCAGCAGCGGTTGACAAAGGGACAGGGGACACCCAGAGGCGCTGAGGCAGCACCCAAGAAGTGCTGGGTGCACACTCCAGGAGGAAAGCTGCCTGTTTCTTTAAAAGCATCTTTTTAGAATCCTTTAGGTCATTAGCAAATCGCTGGTTCACAAGTCAAAAACCCCCAGAACACTTGTCCCAAGCACTGTCCTAGGCATTGAGAATCTGTCCCCAAACACAGCCAACATTTGAGAAGTATGTTATTTGCTTCCTATGTCAAAGTGAGAGTCAGAAATTCTGAGAACAGATTTATTCCCGTGTCTCCTCTAGCAAACACTGCCCACGCTGATGTCCTACTCCAGAAAGAGTGGAAGGGATCGGACCCCCATTGGGCACACCTGGGCCAGAACCCACTCCCACGCTCACACTCAGGCCCCTGCTGGTTTTCCAGAAGTAGATTCTTCTAGGCAGGGCAGTTTCAGTGTGGCTTTTAAATGATGTCAATTTTCACACTGTCCTCCAACAGAGCTCCTGAGAAGTTTTCTTCTCTGAGACTCCACTACCGATTCTTTTAAGATCAAATTAAGCTACAGCAAATGAGGTAAGATCCTACTCACTGATTCACGGAAAGCAGGTCCCACTGGTCACAACAGTGTGGTTCTCCAGACTACAGAGGCCTCTGCCACTGGCTGCTAAACCAGTCCCGGGAGAATTGCCTGGAGGCAGGTTTTTTGAATCTCAATGTACAGCGGCTCCACTTCTCTCTTGGAGAATAAAGTGCAGTGAAATCACTACATGAACTTGGAGGAAGAGCTCAAGAAATGCTTTTTAAAACCAGAACCCTTCAGGCCAGGGATTTAGCTCACCTGCCCTTCAAGTGCAAGGTCCTGAGTTCAATGCCCAATACAAATAACAAACAAAAAACAGAACCCTTCAAGCTGGAAAAATAGCAGTGAAGGTGTAGAATGCTTTCCTGGAGCTCAAAGGCAACCAGCAGAGAAAAACTGGTCCACAAGCTACAGTCTTTCATGATCACTCCCCACTAATGCCTGCCTTGAGAATATAGCCTGTTAGAGATGGGAAATTTAATTTTAATCAGTCAATCATTAGCATTTACCTGAAGTTTATACTTAGGAGAATTCTAAATGGATATAAGAACTTTATAAAAATCTTAACAGTTAAGTTAGATATTATCATCTCTATTCACAAATAAAATACCTGAGGTCCAGAGATGCCAAGGGATGCCTCCCAAACCATAAAGCAAAGAAATGGTGGAGCTGGATCCAAACTCAGGCACTAAGGAGTAGTTCCATGTCTTGGTCACTTTCCTCATCACTGGGACAGACAGACACCTGAAATGCGTAATTTAGAAGAGGGGATGGTTGCAGTCCGCAGTCAGCTGTAGGGCATGGTCGAAGGGCCTGGGTGGAGGAAAGCTGCCCAGGTCAGTGTCCAGGAGCCAGAGAGCAAAGAGAGGGTCAGGAAGGATTCCCTTCCGGGTCACACCCTTGTAGTCTGGGCCCCACATTCAACTATCATGTCCCCCATGCTCCAGTACCTTCCAAAATCCCACCCCTGAACCTGTAAGAGTTTGGGGGTGGGGTTTGTGGTTTGGTTTACTACTGCTGATCACAGTCTGAATATATTAAATGGGAAATTTCAGAAATAAATAGTTCATACCTTTTAAGTACCATTTGTTACAGTATGTTGTAATTGTTCTATTTCATTATGTGTTGTTATTGTTACTCAAACTGCCAAATTTATAATATGACCGTCATCATCGGTATTTGTATATAGGAAAAACCACAGTGTATGGGGGTCGCAAAGTATTCCCTGCAGTTAAAGGGGGACTAAGCGCCAGCCATGCCTTGGTAATCTACATCCTCAATGTTAAACAACAAAAACAAACTTGTCACACAGTATAACAAAGAATCCAAAGGGACGCAGCCCACCTTCGTTAGTGCAAATTATTCTTGCTCAGCTCCCCCCTGCTGGCTCCTCTTCCACCTCCCAGGGCCTGGAAGGAATGCGGAGAAATGGTGCACGGCGTTACCATTTAGCTTAATCCCCATCCCCAGCTGCAAAATGTTTAGATGCTCCTCAAACACAGCAGTCTGCGTGGGGCCCCCGTGAAAACTCCTTTAAAGCTCTTCGAAAGCTGCAGCTCAAACCTCATTTGTCAGGGTAACCCTCTCTGAGCAGCGCCAGACTGCTGCTTATTTGGCAGAAGAGTGTTTCTAAATCACCATGCTGCAGAATGAAACAAAACAATAAATTCTAAACGGTATCCATTTCCTCCCAGGTAGTCCCGGCTGGTATCCAGAGTGGAGCAGGCCCAGTCCTGGCCTCACTTAGCAAACAGAAAATGCATGGACGGTTTCTCATTCACTGAAGTCTGATTATTCATCAGTTCAACCAGTGTTAGGGAACACAATGGGCCAGGCTCTGTACAGAATGGCCGGGCTCGGTCTCAAGATGCCTGTAGCGCTCGGGGCTGATGAACTTGGCCTAACTGAATGCGGCATCACACAAAAGAAGTAGGGATGACTACGGGACGCTTAGCCGGAAGACTGGAGGCCTGAGAAAATGGGCAGGAGGTATGCATGCAGCTGTGAGTGGGTGCAGGGCTGGGTGTGCAGGCGAGGGAGAGTCCAGGCAGCGGTCCACTGTGGCGTCTCCTGGCTCCCTCGGACCTCCCTGCCTCCCTCCCAGCACCCACTGCAGACCGGTCCACGGAAAGCACCGACTGGCTCGAGTCCCGTGTCCTGTCTCCTTGCACCCTGCGCTCTCACGCAGCGAGGAGAACCCTGCAGGCGGGCGCCTCCTGTTTTGCGTCCCTAGTCCACTGCGTGACCCGGAGCGAGTAAGGCAACCGAGTACAATGTCTGTGACCGGAAGAGAGGGAGGAAGGGAACAGAGGAGGAAAAGAGAGAACAAAGTAATTAGTCCTTGGCCGTGGGCACAGGTTCATTTTCCAGTGTCGTTTTAAACACACGTGAGAGAGATATAAAATATACAGCAACTGTTAAAATTTTAAAAATTTATTGCAGTAAAAAGACACACTGCCATTAATCCTCCTCAAAATACCCCTTCTGGCTTGGAATATACCCGTCATTCTGGGCGCTGTGTGAAGCAGTTCTGGAAGTGCTCTTGCCCCAGGGTCTTAAGCGGGGTGAGAGCTGCTGCCCAGCGAAGACAGGACCGAGCGTCCCCCAGGTCTGGCAGGCGCGGCTTCCGGGCCTTCCTCAGAGTTCAAACCACCGAGAGCCGAAGCCTTGTGAACTGGGGCGGACGGCGGGCAGCAGGACTGCAGGCCTGGGGACCCTGGCGGAGGCAGCGCAGGGGCAACCGCGCAGGGCCGGCGGGGGCCTCGAGGGGGTCCAGGGCGATGCACTTTTACTGCGATACTTTGTAAACCTGCACCGTATTTTTCAACCGCGCCAGCATGCTCAGCGATCAGAGGCCCGCCCTGTCTGTCCCCTTCTGCATGGTTTGGTCACCTAGGAGCGGGACACAGGCTGAGCTAAGGATCCCGGGCCTCAGCGCCCCAGCCCGCGGACAGCGCCAAGCAAGGGGCTCGGTGCCCGGGCCAGTGCTCCACGCTGAGCAGAGCAGATGCCCCTGTGGCGCGGGCAGGCGCGGTGGCCGCTGTCAGTCTCCGCGCAGGTGGCCAGCACGGGGACGCCGGCGGCCTGCAGCCTGGGAGCCCGAGGCCCGGGAGGCCGCGCGCACAAAGGGCCCGGCACAAAGCCGCGCTCCAGCTGCCTCTTCAGAAAGGGCGGCGCAAACGTGCCCACTTGATCCTGAATCCTCTTAGGCCTCTCCCTCCGCGTGAACGAGGAGAGCGGAGGCCTTAGAATCCTGAACAGCCGGAGGCCGGAGAGGCCCAGGAACGCCGAGTCAGGGAGGTCGCCGCCCGCGCCACGCACGCGAGTGCAGTCCCCGAGGTGAGGTGCGGCGGCGGGACACTCCCGCTGGGCCTTCAGGGTGTGTCCCCTGCAGGAGCCTTCCCATGATACGTTCAGAAAAGCCCGCGGAGTGCGCAGTCATTAGTCACCCAGGTATTTACGCTGTTTTTCCTATTTCCTTTCTCTCTTGGCTTCCGTGGTCAGTGGTATAAAGTTCCTGGGAACTTCCACCGAAATACCAGCTTCCTGTTTATGCTGTCAGCGGCTTTAATGTTTAATTGTTCAAAGCAGTTGACCAACAACTGCAGAGGCTTGCAAGTGAAGAGAGAAGCAAAAGTCCCCCAAAATGAGCAGGGCAGAGGTCCTGGTTCATTTTTAATTACTTAACGTCAAAATCACAGGGAATGGAGAAGGTGAAATTAAAATGTAATTCAATGCCTAAGATCTTGGTTCAGTTTCACTTGGTCCCTGTGTCTACATGAACGCGTAAAATACGATACAATAAAGTATGAATGTTTTCATTGGCAGCAGTTAAAGCCTCCCCCCCTCTTCAGTGTGGCGTGGCATTCTTTTGTTATAGAAGGTTGAAGTTCGCATAACCTGTCCTCCCCTGTGTGTGTGCCCCTCCTTTTCATGGCTCTTCTTTATTAGGTTCTGCTGCAAAACCGTGCATTTATCTTCCCACCTGAGCTGCAGCCTCCCTGACCTGGAAGAAAAGCCCTGGAGGTCGTGTCCACCAGCACTTTCTCTGCAGAATTTCCTGTTCAGCTCCCAGGGAGTGGACAGCTGTCCTCTGATAGAATCCCTCTAGAGCTGGGACCCAGTCTACCTCCGAAGATAGCATCACTTCTTGACCATCTTACTTTTTAATAAAGGTTTTCTATATATAAAACTGGAATCTGTCTCCACTTACAGAGTCATGCAGAATAAATCTAATTTCTCTTCCACATGACATTACCCTTCAAATATTTGGAGACAGCTCTCATGTCCCCACAGTGTCTTCTCTCGGCTGAACATCTGCAGATCCTCCGGCAATTTCTCCCGTGGGTCAAGAGTCTCCCACACCATTCCTGAGTTAGTCAGAGTTGCTCCAGTTAGCGAAAGGCCCTTTGAAGCTGAAGGCCTCATTCAGTTCATCCTAAAACCCAGCTTTCCGGACAGCAAAGGAGGCTTCAAACCAAAAGGTGGGATCAGTCAGATCCTGTTCAAGTTATTCAGACAGAGCCACATTTTGGTTTTCTGTGTTAGTGCTTTTCCACTCTGAGTTAGGAAAGACAGGCCCAGCTAAGAAGTATAGAAAGAAGGAGAAGCCCTACTGTGTGCCAGCCTTTCATGTCTGCAAAACCCTCTGAGTAGGTGTTATTGTAAGCCCAGAGGTCAAATAATCCGTGCAAGGCTGGGTGGCTAAATAGGTGATTGAGGTCTGTAACCTGCTCTTTCATTATACAAAGCTCCTTCCGTAAAGCCCGATGGCTAAAACTGAGGTCCCGAACTTATTTTCCAGCATATTCTGTGCCATACAGCTTTAATTCAAGGCCAGTGTATATATATCATGTTTATATAGCGACAAGGACTTTTGAAATACGAGTTAAGAACTTTAGGGAGGATAAAAAAGTTCTTTTTGGAAGCAAATGAAACAGAAATTCCCAGTTAAAGCCAAAAGTCATCCTGAACATGCCTTTATTCCAATGGCATTACTTAACAGCAAAGTGTTACATTACCCTTGAATTTCCTGCCGGGGCTGAGGGTAGGCCAGGCCCTTGATGCTATTTAAATTTTTTCACGTATTCCAGCTATATCACCAGCAGTGCCACCACCCTGTGCTTGCGCCTGCTGCTCTCCAGCGCGTCAGTTCGTCAAGGAGGGAAGGATATGTTTCCCATGCACACACTCATTTTTTCCCAGTGTTGTTCAGCCTGCCAGAACAAAACTAAAACCACAAGAAGAAGACTTAGATCAGCCTCTTGATCGCCCTGCTGCTATTTTACAGCTTGGGGAGGGTTGAACATCAAACACTTGCAACTGTCATCTACACATTCCTTTGCAAAATAAAGAAGCATTGGCATGGGCCCGTTAAATTATTTTCTGCTACAAAATGTTGGAGACTCTTCCTTTCCAGGAAAATACTGCATATGAGGCATGGTGAATTCATGGAGCTGGCTTTGGGAAAGGCTCTTACTCTCTGCAGTGAATGGTTATGTGCTGATGTGCAGCCAGGTAGACCTTATACCTTCAGCAGAGAGGCTGCTTAGACATGTAGTTGTTTCTGATTTGTTCCCCATAATAAACAGTGCCTGAGAGGCCTTTTTCTTAGTACCTAATCTACAGGATCCCTTGAATTCACTATCGTATCGTTCTATATTTTTTCTGCTTTTTTGGTTGCACATCTGTTTATGGTCTACTGTCTTCCTTTTTTATGCATAAGACGAGTAACCTCATCTGTCTTGTTTATTACTTAGCATGGAGTAGATCCTTAAGAAAGACTTTTTTTAACTGAAAGAATACATCTTTTTGTGTATATTCTTTGCTCTTAATTTGTTATCTTCCTAAAGTTGAATTCACAGAGACAGAAAGCAGTATGGTGGGTGCCAGGGGTTAGGAGGAAGGAACAGTGAGATGGGGTTTCGTGGGGACACAAGTTCAGCTATCAGAGAAGATAAAAGGTGCTGAGCAGATGGATGGTGGTGATGGCTGTACAACAGTGAAAACCCGCCTGATGCCACTAACCCGTACTCCTAAAAGTGGCCAACACGCTTTATCATACTGGGAACATACAAAATTGAAGTCGTGCTAACTTTTAAAAAATGTATGTCTGAGATATACTTGTATGTAAGTACCTGGATATGTAAACAAATTATTTTTTAAAATATAAAACTAAAATAAAAATAATTTTATGCACACTTACAAAATGGTCAATTCACATGGTCAATTTTAGCTCAATAAAAATAAATCAATTCTTTGATTTGGAATGTGGTCTAATGACAAATGTACACATTTTAAATCTTGGTATATAGCCCTAAACTTCTTTCCAGATGGTTGTGTCCGTTCACATTTCAGCCGTCCGTGGGTGGGGACGGGCACTTTCCACCACCAAACACTTGGTTTTCTCGTTCCCGTTAGTCTTTGTATTTGATGGGCAAACACACCCAGGCACACTTGCTTTAATTATTGTTTTATTTGAACTATCATACTTATTACTGAAGTTGAATTTCTTTTCATGTATTTATTATGTCTTCATTTGTGAGCAGCCTTTATCATTTGCCATTTTTATTGGGGTATTTGTTTCTTTTGATTGATTCATATAAGTTCTGTGTATAGTAAAGATATTAACTCCTGGTCCATCCTATCATTTGCAAATAAGTTTTAGAGGCGAGTAGAAGAGGAAGGAAGGAAGAACAGCAAGGACAAGCAGACTGCATACTGTGGACAAGGGACAATGACAGCTCTGTGGCCTCCTCTTATTGGGCATTAAAGCTGCTTCTAGAGCACAGTGTCCACTCACTTATTTAGTGAGCATTTATTGAACGTGAATGCGACATACTGGGAATCAGAAGTGGGCAGGACAGACGTGATTCTTAGCTATAAAACCAAAGCATAGAATGGCAGGCTGTGGCAAGTGATATCCAGGTGCTCTGGGACGAGAGGCAATCGATACCAAGGGCCACTGGGAAGCCCGTTTTACGTTTAATGTCTGGGATGACCTCTCTCAATCTCTGAATTCAACTTCCAATGTGAACTTTTTCTTTCCATCTCAGAAATATTTGGAAAGATTTCTACTAGCACTTCCTACATCTGTGAGTTTTCTTATGACAAAGGAAAAAATCACAAGTCAGTGAGGTAGAGAATCTTGGAATATAAAGCATCATTGCTCTGAGTCGTATTTTCTTCTTTTGCCCTTTGACACCTTTTACTTGATTGCTTTTAGGCCTGGATTAATTTTGCTTGGCCTAAGGCCCATGCTAATTTGCGTGGCTATTCTATATACAGGTCGGAGCCACGAAGACAGCGGGCCAGCCTGAAGCCACAAGCCAATTCACATCCATCAAGTGGCCTAGGGCTCAAGATACTTATTGTGGAAGAGTGGAGGATAATGGAAAACCCTACCATGACCTGAAATCATGACTCACGAGGGTTGCCCTGTGGTCAGGCTTTTGGGTAAACCATTCCATCATCCTGATGTTCTACTTGTCAGACGCCTGCAGATTCCGTTTTGGGCTTTGCGCCTGTAATTATGGTCGTCATTGTTTCCAAAACCAGAATGAAGCTTTAGACTATCTGATTAATGGTGTGTTAGGGCGAGTGGCTTCCTTCACTTTACACTCCCATCTATGATGTTAATACAAATCCTTGTTTTGCTTGGAAAAGCCAGATATTGTGGAGCCGCACCAGTTGATAAAATCTTCAAGTGGTGCTGTCCTATTTAACGTTATTCTGAATGAGGAGCTGGAAGGCTTTGTTACATCTAGCAGAAATTCCAAATAGGAAAGCCAACTCTTTCAGTCTTGAGTATTTATTTTGTTCATTCATTCAGTAGACACATTTTTTATTTCCTTAACATGTGTTTTTCTCAGTCCGTGTTTGCAGCACGTAATGGTGACGTCATTGCGGAGCCCTGGCGCACGCACACTACACCTCCTCCCTCCCTCTCCGCCCTGGCGTCTCCCTCCGCTTCTTTGTCCCCTTCCCATTTACGAAAGATCCGTCTCCCCGTTTCCCATTTTTCCTTTTGCTTTGCCCTTTAAATTATTTGTATTTTGAGTTTCTCATGTAAGAGAAGCCATGCGCTATTTAAGCTTGTGTGTCTGATTTATTTCACTTAACATTATTGTCTCAAGGTGCATCCATTTTCCTACAAATGTCTCAAATTTATACTTCTTTGTGGCAGACCAATACTCCATTGTGTATAAATGCCAGGTGGTTTTCATTCGTGCATCTGTTGACGGACATGTAGGCCATTCCCAAGATCTAGCTATCATGATTTGTGCTGCTACAAACATGCGTGTGCGTGCATCACTGTAACACGATGAGTAGACAAATGCTCACTTTAGGTAGGCCTGTCATGCGTTTGGCACTGTGCTAAGTCTTTGGGGGACCCAGAGGCTGCCCTCCTTGGGCAGGGCACAGGTCGTTATATCTGAGCCGCCTGGGGGACATTCCGAAGACACGCGTGCCTGCTGCCTCACTCCAGGCTCGCCTCAGGTTCTGCCTGTCGGGTTCCAAGTAAGGTCTGGCACGGACATCCTGAAAACACTCCTGAGGGAATTCTGATTAGGCCTTGGGTTATGGACGCCGTGTGCGGTGCTTCCCAGAACGCTGTAGAACCCAGCTCCTTTCCGTGGGCCGTCAGAACTCTCAGCCCCTCTTCGGCCAGCCTGGGCCAGTGGTAAACTAGGCTAGTGACCAAGGCAAGCCACCCCTTTCTGAAGGGCTGTTCCCAGGCACTGGGTCAGGCCTGCTCTCCCCACCTATTTCCATGGCAACTCCAGGTAGGTGCATCTTTACTGTACCTCATCCCGGGCTGTCTTGAGCACCTCCCTATACAGTGGACCCTCGAGTTACAACTGGCCTGACATATGAACAACTTGGGTTACCACCTTTAGTCGGAATTTTAGTTTTAACTTATGAACAAAGTCTTCAGTTACGACCTTGTGCTTCCAGATGGTCCCAGATACAGATTTAACCCTTAAGGAGTTCCAGCAGGAACATTACAGCATCCTCTCCTGTGTGGCGTTAATTGAGGAAACCTGGGCCAGTGTCTCTCTAAGGACACTGAGATCTGCCTGTACACAGGAGAGAAACTTTGAAGGTTGTGTAGAGGAGCCTGACCTTCAATTGACCAACTTGAGTTTCAACCAGCCCTTGAGAACGAACTGAGTTTGTAAGTCAAGGGTCCACTGTATACTGAGCTTACCTGGTCACCTGTCCTCCAAATTGGCTCACCATTTCAGTTTGCCCCTCATACCCCTGCTGGCTGCTGTAGACTCTGCACTTCCTCCTCCTGCCTGTCTGATTCCCCTTTGTTAAGTGGAGACCCAGGGCACGAGGTCATAGATGGCAAACTCCTGGGCACCTGGGGTGAGCTCACGACAGAGTGCAGGCCGGCAGTGGACAGAGAGGTCAGAAAAGTAGCTCTAAGGGAAGTGTTTAATCCAAAAGGAGGAGACAGGCAGGGGGCTCAGCTGCTCACAGAGGCTAGGTGGAGAGTGACAGCTCAGCACAGCGTCCAAGAGAAAGAGAATGAAACTCATCTGTTGTCAGCGGAGCTTACGATGAGAGGCTGGGGGCAGGGCCAGTGTTTTTGGCCAAGCACCCACTGAAAGGAGGGGCAGTGAGAGTCCTCGCCATTGCCCTTCACTGCCTCTCCGCCTGGTCTCCACTGAGCTGCTCCTGGCTGCCTTCCTCCTGCAGCTCTGGTCCACATCTGCCTGCTCAGCCCCACCCAGGACTGTGTGTGACCAAGCTCTGGCCAGCTGTGCAGACACCCACGGGAACGTCGCCAGAATACCGCGTTTGAGTGACTGGCAACAATTTGCCTCATGCAGAGCCATGGCCAGCTTATGAATTCCAGTTCTCCTTTTAAACTCCCAATGTCAAGTCTGAGCATCTCAGGTCTGATATTGTGCCTGAGTGTGTTTGACACTGGTGATGGGTCAGAGAAGATATTTCCAGTACTTTACAATGATGTTTCAATGTCACATGGGTAACACGTAGCCCCCTGGCTCGGGGTTAGGCACCATACATCTCCTGATACTCAGAGTTGATTCACAAATGCACCCAGGAAAATGAATCAACTTGCTTTCATTTTTTTCTGGTTGAGCCCATTTATAACATCTTTGTGTTGCATACCATTCTGCTGCACACCAGTCTTGTTGGTTCATCCCTTCAGTGTTACGGAGCGCCTGTTCCCCAGCATTACCTGCCCTGCTTCCCAAGCTGGAGCCAGCCAGACTTCCAACCTCATCCCTGTCACGCAAAGTTGACTAAGCTGTGGTCCCTGTCCCCACCTCTCCCAGTCTGGGGAGCACAGCAGCCCTGCATTGGTTGTTCTGAGGTGGAAGAACTCTGGTGGCCCTTGAGCTGGGTCTTGAAGGACACGGAGCAGGTGAGTAGGGACAGTCCTGCAGGGGCACCAGGTGCAAAGCCCTGGGATCTCTGGAGCGGCTGGGCGGGAGGCTGTGGCTCCCAGGGAGGAGTCCAAGGTGGGTGGGTGAGTGCACCTCGATCAGCTGCTGCCACTTGCGGTTGCTGAGTGTGACCTTCCTGCTGAGCTGCCACCTCCGTTGCCTGGGTTCCTGGGTTGCGTGTCCTCAGCTGCCCTCCACAGCTTGCTGCCAAGGTGGAAGGGAGAACGCAGTCCTTTGTTCTCTGGGGGTGGAGGGGCAGTCGTAGAAAGCTGCTTCTTTCTCTCTTTTAATCAAACCACAGCTAACCACTGCCTGAATCCCTGGTCAGGTGCACAGCAGCCTACCAGCACATCGGCCTCCTCCCTGGCCCAGCCCAGCCTTGCAGGGATGTCTCTCGGAGCCCTGGGAGAAGTCTGCACACCAGTCTAAAAATAGGTAAGCAAAGGATCATAGCCTCTGGGTAAATGCTCTTACCAGGCCCCGACAGCCAGCTGTATCAAGTTCAGGCTTCCTCCTTGCCAAGCCACAGGGTCGTGAGAGACTTCCCATCTTGGCCTCTTGAGCTGGGAAAGGAGAGGAGGAAGCGGAGAGGCAGGATGTGGTGGACCGGTTGTGTGCTGCAGGGAGGGCCAGCGGCTCGGAGCAAAAGGCCTCCCACAGGCTTTGTGAGCAGGGCTATCTAGTTAAGTGTGCACGTGTGTGTGCACACACGCACACACCACAGCCCTCAGACAACCCTTGCTTCAGTCTCCTTCAGTGGAACCTGGGATTTGGGATCCGTCTCTCTTGGGGTGGCTGGCCACTCTGGGTGCAGGGTTTCCAGGGTTTTCTGAGTGTGCACAGCCATCTGCAAGACCACAAAAACACAATATTTACTCTGACATAAACTCCGGGCTCATGAATTATCAAACACAACCCAGAGAGCAGCAACATAGCAGTGATAATTTTCAAATAACCTCGGCAAGCTGGTGTATGCGACTATCAGATGTGTCCCTTTTCTAACCCTTCAGTGCCACTATCTCCTGTCTTGTCCTTCCACCAGTTCAACCAGTTCCCTGACAGTTTGGGACAGTTTTGTTTCAGAGCAGAAGTTGGAATTATAATAGGTTTCAATCCTGATTCAGTTGGTTCTAGAACAGAAAAGATACTTTCTCTTTGTTTCCAACCTCTTCCCAGAAAAAAAAAATTTTTTTAAGTCACTCCTAGGAAGATGTGGCAGTATAGCCACCTTTGGACCCTGGGGGAATAGTTTTGGGGGACTTCCACTAGCAGCTGAGGTGTTCTCCCAGAGTCTTAAACGTGAGGAGCTCCGAGCAGGTTTCTGGTGAGTCACACTGAGGGGGAAGACTGTGTTTCAGAGTCTGACAAAGGTCCTTTCCAAAATACCTAACACACCCGTTGTCAGTATCGGTAGACTCATATATTTCAAAACGTTGAGATGTTCTACCTGTTTAGATCCTCATGCAACTCAGTAGGAAAGATCTTCTCAAATAGGTTGTTCTCCCACTCTTTCCCACCCAAGGAGAGTCTGTCTTTAAAATAAGGTCTCCTTTATGGCTGTAAGATAGGATTGAGAGAAAAGGAAGGGAGTGGGCATTATTATTTCTTGCACGACTCCTGGGTTCCAGGTCTAGAATGGCTGGTGAAGGAGAATTCTAATCTGGCCAGGGTTCCTGCATCCAACTGGCACCCGAAGCCCAGGGGTAGGACAGCATGTGGTTCAACTAGCCTGAGGTCACACACCCTGGGTTCCCTTACCAGTGCTGTCACCCATGAGCCGCATGGCTTTGGGAAAATAGCTGAATTTCTATTCAATTCAGTTTCTTCTCTAAAAGCGGGGACTGAGTTACCTGCTGCACAGGTGAACGGGTGCACAGGGCTTTCATGGACTAACACTGGGCTCTCGGCAGATGCCTACATAGAGTAGGTGCTCAGTAAATGCCACCTTCTCCTCTGATTGCACTCATCATTTGCAACGAATAGATCTGAAAACACATTATCTGCACATTAACTAAACACCTTGATTCATTTGGAAAGACTGGCCTGGCCTTGTAACTACTGTAACAAACTGACTTCTGTTGGTGTACTTTGGGGGGGCACAAAGTGTGGCGAAGCCAACAGCTTGTCTTTGGGGAGTGTAGAAGCTTGTTCCTGAGAGCATACGTGCTCTTGGACAGCTGTGTGCCCAATCATTGTGCTCACTGCTCCCAGAAGGCAGTCAGCTCCCCATTTGGATCAGGTTATTACTTGGACCTTCTCCTTTTTATTCCAGAGACTTTTTGCAGTGATTTGATTTAGTTCAAAAGACCTCAAGCGCTATGGAATAAATTTGCTTATGGTGATGGATGGGCATTTTGACAACGCAGGGCTTTGCTTCTAACACATTTTTATTACACTCAATATCACCAACCAGTGAAATAGCACAGGACATCCTTCTCGAGGTGCACACTGCTCTCTGGTAGCAGAGAGATTAGGTGGTCTGTTTAAAACTGCCAAGCAAATGGGTGGCAGGCAGACTGAGACGCCATTAGGCCACACTCGAACACAGAGGTGACAGGAAGGAGCTGACCATCTTCTGCCCACGTGTCTTTAATTAGAAACAGAGCAAGCACGTCAGGACTTCTGACTCCACTGAGAAGCACAGTGAAACTTTATTAGCTCAATTAAAAATCCCTGTCACCAGCGTCTGTACAACTGAGCTGCTGGAGGGCAGACCGTGGGCTAATGTGTGACATGGTGGCTGAGAGTGGCTGGGGACCCCTGGAACAGCTGGGGGGCAGTGGCAAGGCTCAGGCGGTGGCTTCCCCCAGGCTCGCAGGACAGTCTGTGTGTTTCTGTACCATCCTCCTGCGGAGGAAATTATACCACACATTTTTCTCCAAACCAGATGCAAAAACCAAAAACTTGAATCCAAATGTCCTTTGTCGAGTGAAAACATTCTGAGACCTCAGAAATGATCACTCACCAAACACTGTTTTCCTGACTTGTAATTTGGTCAGTTATCACAGGTTTCAGAAAGGTTCCGGGTGGTCCCCTCTCCTTGGGGAACTCTGTAGGTTTCCTGGTTTCAGTTTCTGGACTTTCTGCTTGCCTGGGAGTTCCAGGGAAACTGAACTTGCTGAGCAAGTCAGCTGCGGAAGGCAGCTCCACACCTGGAGAGGAAAAACCTAATTAGGATTCTTCCCCTTTCTTCAAACCAGGAGTTGGCAAGAGCAGGCCTGGGTGGAGGTGGATGCTTTTACATTTTGATCCCTCACACACCTGCCTAAGAAAGATGCTCAACTTAAAGTTTCAAAACATTTGATGATCTTCTGTACAGTTTTGTAAGTGCCATTAGATCCCCTTCTGCCTCTTTCAGGTGTCAGAGGTGCCAAGCTTCAGTGCTGTCCTCTCTGAGGCCGAGTCTCTGATACTTGGGTGGTGTGGGCTCAGATTCCTGAATACCTTACTGCAGTCCTCTAATTTGAAGTGTGCCAAGTGGGTTTCCTGCCTTCACAACCATCCCATGATGCAGCTTGGTCGAAGAGCTGAGCCCATTTCACAGGGAGGATGGGGACCATCCAAACAGTCTGGATTGCTCAAATGAACAATTTGCATTTAGGGTCCTCCTGGGGGAAAATAAATGCAGAGACATCTGCGGTGAAAGGTGAGGTCCAATCTCCAACTCCTCCAGCCTTCTCAGTCCCCCTTCCGTGCAGTACAGCAGTAACAGGAGGGGGTTAAAGCACACACACCGGAAGCTGACTGCCCGTGGTCCCTATGGAACTGGCAGAGGGGTGTCAGCAGTCACATCTGAGCAGTGCAGCACTGTCCCCCAGAAGAGGAGGCCATCACCCTGCCATCTGTAATTATGATAAACACAGAACGCACAGCCTGGGGCTCCAAATGACCAGGAATCTTTTCACACCTTTCCAACCTGGCCAAATATGTCCCTTTCCAAAGTGGGAGCAACATGCGTTTATTGAAATGAATCAAGTAGAGGACAGTTTGAGATGCCAGGTGGAGAGCCACCTCTCTGCATCACTCAATTCAGTCTGCATTCTCTGATCTGGGGAGCCCATGTGAGTATCAGATGCCAGTGTCCGCCTCACAGTGCATGGAGGCTGTGGGACAGTCAGGCAACACCAGGTCCAGAGCTCTTACTCGGTGAAGGCAGCTTTTTCACCAAATTCCTCTCTCCAAGTTGATTTTCTTCTTTGCCTTCAGAATAGTTTTTTTCTGATTTCATCATGTTCTCAAGTGTAGCATCAAGACCAGTTGGAAGGAATGAAGATAAAGTTTGGGAGTGTGCAAGGATAAACAGAGAAAATTGTTCCTTATAGATCACAGAGATGCTCACCCATAGAAATGATGCTCCTGAATCCACACCATTTTTAAGGGGATGCTTTGACCTCCCAGGTCAGTGGATATAATTGTTTCTAAGTTGTTCACCTATGACTTTGACTCATCTCTTACGGTTTCTTTAACTAGTGCGGTTTGGCTCTACTGGCCGGAGAGCTCAGAAGCAAGCGCTGGCCTCAGACCTGTCACTCAGTCCCTCCTCCTTGCCCCTAAGGGTGGAAGGGGTGCTGTACCAAGATCTTATCTGTGTTGGCCTTGGCACAGTCTTACATCCTGCATACATGGGCCCCAGATAAAACCCCCAACTGTGGCCAGCTGGATGGACGTCACCAGGGAAAATCTCTCATCACAGCAGGTCACTTCCTTTCTCAGGCTACAGCCTGAGTCATCCGGGGCTAGGGAAAGTAGGCCAACTCCAGCTGGAGAAGGAGATCATGCACAGTTTGTTTAGATGTGTGCATGATCCATACTGAGGTTGGTACCATGTCTCTGTTAAGGAAGACTTTGGAATTATTTCTATTTCCCTTCTATTTCTGAAGGTCACATGCTGTGATCCAAACCACACAATTCACCAAAATTAACGCTGATGAATTAGCTTTTTACATGCAAGTTTGTTTTCTAAGAATCAGCGTATTTCTATTTCCTGTCTCCAGATATTGCCAATTATATGTGCCCAGGGTATGGATATAGCAGGGCCAAACTTGGGGTGCCATCTGCATGCAGAGACATTCCTCATATGTCCTCCTCCACAAGTTTGCTGCCTGAGATCCTTAAACAGAAAACTGTCTTTAGTTCCACCATCTGATGTAAGGCCTCTATGCCACTACAGGGGAGAAAATGCTCACTGAATATCTCCCATTAAGATTTCAACAGAGCGTACAAATTCTTCCTTGAGGCTAAACTTTATAGGTAGCTGGTCATGGGATAGGAAGAGTGGTTAAAACCAGAAGGTCTTTGGGTCCCTGAATGGATGATGGCATCTGGAATTGCAGGAGAAAAGACATGTAGGAAAAATGAAGGCAACTTTACCTCTCTGCACCCTGCCGGGTCTGCCCGTTGGCTCTGTCACGGGAGAAGTACGCCTGTGTGCCAAGCCCTGTGGCTGGGAAAGCTGTCTTTCTTCTCCCAGATAATGCTAGTAGTGCCTCACTCTTCAGGGCTTCCTTGGGCACAGCACAGAAAGCGGTCTATGTTCACCTTCCCCACTGTGTTCTGACCCATGCTCTGCAGGGCCAGGGCTTGGCAGTGAGGTCCTCAGTCACCTGAGGAGAGAAGCAGTGATTGAGCCCTGTGGTTCCCAGTCTCTTGCTCATGATGCACATCCCAGGGCAGGCATCTCCAAGCCCATGCCAAGGCAGGCCTCCCAGTGGGGAGATGTGGTACCAAGGCAGAGTCACCCTCCGGATCCTTCAAAGGCAAACTAACTTGAAGAGATTCCAGGAAGAGGAAGCTGTCAGAAAAAGTGCTGTCAGAAGACCAAAGCAAACTCCTTCTCTCCTCCTCCATCACTTGTTCCCCCGCCTGACCCGACCAGAGAGCTCTTCCCACATTGGCTCCTTCTTTGACGGCCTGATGAGAAGCAAACATCAGCACTCACGGCTCACTTTTCTCATGATGGCTTCTTAATCATTTCTCCCAAAACTACAGGCTGAGCACACCGGGTGTAAAGGTAACGGCAACATGAAATGGTTGGGATGGCCGTGGTCAGGCCCAGCCGGGGCCTGGTTGAAGAGACTGACAGCAGCTGGCTGATCTTTCACCTTGACAAAATTAGAAGAGTTGTCACAATGTCCTGGAACCTTCTGCCATGTTTTAGCTATTATGCATGCTACTATCATAAATACTATTTGGTTTCACTATCAGCACTTACTTCAGCACAATTAAAGTCATTTCATTTCTTCAAAAATTTGACAGTCATATTCATATTTATGACCTGATTTTGAGTGCCTGTAAATCCTTTATGGTTCCATCTTTTTAGAAAAAGTCATATGAAAAGAAAATGAAGATTACTCATTTGACTGGAATCATGCTCGAAACAACTCTGAATATATTTCCTAAAGTTTCCTGATTGATTGCCTGGGAAATAACCCCAAATGATACCATTATATTTATATTTCTGCATCAGGAATATTTCCCTTATTGCTCTAGTTCTGAAACAGATTCCCAAGAAAGCATACAAAATATCAAAATAGCATTTTCAATATCTGCCAGACCTGCAGGCTTGCGTCTCAGCAAGAAAATGTGTAACTAGTGAGCAAGCTGCCTCTTTGTCAAATATAAATGTGGCAAATTCTAAGGTGGCTCCTCTTCAACTAAATTGTCTCAGCAGGCTTAGCAGCAGGGAGAGTGTTTGCTGTGGAACACAGGCAAAAAACCAGTCTTTATATTATATTTCCAGGAGGGTATTATATTAAGTTCCGCAGAGAAATGATGAGATGTTGCTGGTGAAATGGCACATTTCCTTGCAGAATCATCTATTCCATTTAAATGTGATCAATTCTTTAGCCCGCGTGGGTAATGTTCTACTGAGTCACAGCTTCCTCACTGGAGCCTCGCCGCGGTCTGCCTTCTCTGACCGAGGGGATATTAATGAATCTGAAACATGACTCCCAGCCCCGGATTTCCACGCGGCCTGACCTCCTCCAGACTCACCCTGACTCCACATACACGCTTTTCGAGAGACACGATTTTGTCTTGTCTGGAGAGCAATATAATTAGAAAGCAATTTGGCCCACACACGCTGCTTCCACGGTCACTCTGCCCTGTCTCTGCCTGCTCCTGATGGGGCTGGTTTTGCTCACCTTGGCTGCCCTCTGAGGTGTGCAGCAGCTCAGGGTCCTCATCCTCACTGCGTGCAGCCCAGGCTGGGCCAGGCTTGGAGGGCATCCGTTGCAGTCTGTCTGGTGTCAGCCCCAGTCTGGGGGGCTCCTGCGCCTGGGCTCTGATGCCTCTGTGCAAAAGAGACCAAGAGGCCTGACCCCAGCTGCCTAACCCCACTGTCTGTCTGGTTTCCTCGCCTTTATTTACTGAGCGCCTGAAGTTCAGAGAGCATCCAGAGGCCTATTCATCTCCCTCATACACTGCTCACAGCTTCCCTCCTCCAGTCCCTGTCCCCAGGTTCCAACTTGGAAGCCATCTTTAATCCATTTCCTTTTACGTCCAATAAATCTCCATATCCCATGAATTTGGACTTCTCACTTCTGCATGCAACATCCTAATTTGGGCCTCTTACCCAAACCACTGTTACAGCTTCCCAGCCGTTTTTTTCTACCCTGGATTTCACTTTCGCTAATTCGTACATTCCCATATGGTCAGATTACTTTTCCAAATGCATATCGCTGGGAGTTTTATAATGTCATCTTCCCACTCAAAGATCTCCAGTGGTGTTTCAGGGCCCAGAGTTTCCTTAGCTGGTATTCTAACCCACTGCCAGTTCTTATACATAAAGTTTTATTGGGCTAGAGTCATGCCCATTCATTTATGGATTGTTTATGGCTGGATTTATGTCATGACGGCAGAGTGGAGTCATTTAGACAGAGACCACATGGCTTGCAAAGCCTCAAATACTTACTTATTACCTGGTCCTTTATGGAAGCTTTTGCCAATCCCTGTACTAAAATATGGTTCACGATTTCCTTTCTGGTTTAATTTCCTTAGAGTCTGGGTTTTCATGCAGTGGTGCCTTGACTTGTCTGATCCGCCCCTCCACGCTCACCTCGAGATCACGCTCCTCCCGGAGGCTTTCCTGACTCCCATGTCACCGTGGTCGCCCTCCTATCACCCCCTTTACACTTCGCCATGGCACTTCATGTGCTCTGACTGCTAGTGTGAATATGCATGTGTATCCCGTTGCCTCCCATCACTCCGGTCAAGTCTTAAACTCCTGGAGGGCAGAAACTACACCTTACCTCCACCCCCCACCCCAGCTGCCTGACATATCCACTCCGTTGATATTTGGAGACTTCGTGGACTCAGAAACAGGGAATCTTTTCTTCCAGTGGCTTCCAAAATAAACAATCATCATCCCCTTCTATTAAAGACAAGATGGGAAAAAGAACACAAACCACGCTCCCCTAGAATAGTTAAGGATTTACTTTGTTCTTGTCTTGTTTGGATAAGTGATTGAGGAAGTCCCCAGCTCCTGTGTAAGAGTCTTTTCAGGAAAGGGACAGAGTTGGGGCCAGAAGAATGAACAATGAGTGAGGCTTTGCCTCCGCACCCTGTGGGAGATCTTCTGGAGTGAGCCCTGTTACCAGCCTGTCCAAAGGAATGGGGAGGACTTGCCCACGAACCTTCACAGAGGCCTCCAGGTCTCCTCTGATGAAAAGAGCATGGAACTCCATGAACGTGGGTATTCGGACAGAATATTGGAACCGGAAATTATTTGAATTGGAGAAGTTTGAATCTTTTGAAATAGATCGGTGATAGCCAGGTTCTACAGTTGGGATAAGTATCCCCAAGGGCCACATATGGAAGTCCTGGTCTCTACCCTGTGGCCTGACTGGGGAGTGTGAGAACATTTAATAGAGGAGACCTAATGAAAGGAAAGTAGGCCACCAGGGGAAATCCTTTTAGGGGATCTTAAGACCCTTGCCCTTTTCTTCCTTTCTCTCTTTTTGCTTCCTGACTTCATGAGGTAGAGCAGTTTTCTCTGCCACTTGCCTCCCACCATGTGGCCTTCTCACCAAAGACCCAAGAGCAGCAGAACAATGACTATGTATTGAAAACTGTGGAGCCATGAGCCAAAATAAACCTTATGCCTTTTAAATTGGTGGTCTCAGGTATTTTGTTATAGTAATGGAAATCTGACTAACACAAGAGATGTATTAGCTTTCTGTGGCTACTGTAACAAATTACCCTAAACCAGTGACTTAATATACATTTCTTCTCTCACAGTTCTACAGAAGCAGTTTCCTGGGCTAATTCTAACATGTTAACAAGGCCGTACTCAGTCTGGAGGTGCCAAGGTAGACTTCATTTCCTTTCTTTCCTCTCCCAGCTTCTAGTGGCTGGCAGCAACCTTTGGCTCAAGGAATCCTCCCTCCAATCGCTGCTTCCATGAGCACATTGCCTTCTTTCATTCTGTTGGTGTCAAATCTCTCTGTTTTCTTCTTTTTAAAAATTTTATGTTTTTATTTTTTTCATCCGTTTATGTTTTTGATATGTAATAACAATTGAAGGCAATTGTTATCTATACATATAACATCTCAGAGCAATCCAGGACAATCTCTCATTGCAAGATTCTTAACTCAGTTTCATCTACAACATCCTTTTTTGCCATAAAAATTAACTGCAATAGACTTAATATTTGTGTCATCCTAAAATTTATATTTAAGTAATAGAATTTGTTGCATATAACCTGATGTTTTGATATGCATTCATATTGTGAAATGATTTCTGTAGTCAAGCTAATTTACATGTCCATCACCTCACAGTTACAAAATTTTGTGTGTGTGGTGAGAACAGAAGATCTACTCTCAGCATATTTCAAGTATAAAATATAGTATTATGACTGTACTCACCTGACATACATTAAATGTCTAGAACTTATTATCCTACATAAATTAAAGTTTGTACCCTTTAGCTCTGCTTTCCTCCCATCCCCACCTCTAGCTCCTTTGCAACATTCTCTGCTTCTACACATTTGACTTTTTAAGATTCCACATACAAAGTGAAATCATGAAGTATTTGTCTTTCTATATCTGGTTTACTGAACTTAGCAGAATGCCCTTGAGGCTCATTCATGCCGTTACAAATGGAAAGATTTTCTTCTTAAAGGCTGAATAATATTCCATTGCATGTGAATATTCAGTTTCTTTATCATCTTTTCTATTGACAGGTGGTTTCCATGTCTTGGCTATTGCAAATAGGGGTTCAGTGAACATGAAAGTACAGGTATATCTTCAAGATGTTGATTTCATCTCCTATGGCTTTGTAATATAACATGAAATCAAAAAGTGTGGTAACTCCAACCTTCTTTGGCAAGACAGCTTTAGTTCTCCAGAGTCTTTATGGCTCCATATGAATTGCAGGATTGTGTTTTCTGTTTCTGTGAAAAATGACACTATAATTTTGATAGGAATTTGACACAAACTCTGGATTATGCCAAATTCTATGAACATTTTAATAATATTCTTCCAATCCGTGAACATTGATATCTTTCCATTTTTTGTGTTTTCTTCAATTTCTTTTATCAATATCTTATTCTCAGTGTAACAGATCTTCATAACCTTGGTTACATTTTTTCTTAAGTTTTTTGGGTGCTATTGTAAATGGGATTGTTTTCTTAATTTCCTTTTCAGATAGCTCATTGTTGGTTAAAGAAATGCTACTGATTTTTGTATGTTTATTTTGTATCCTGTAACTTTATGGAATTCGGTTATTAGTTCTAACAGTTTTCAGGGAGTCCATGGTTTTCCACCTGTTAAGATCACATCACCTATAAACAGAGATAAGTTTACTTCTTTTACCTGGGTTTCTTTAATTTATTTTTCTTGCCTTGTCACCCTGGCTAGGACTTTTGCACTATATTAAATAGCACTGACAGTGAGTATCCTGGGCTTTAGCAGATCTTATAGAAAAAGCTTTCAGAAACACCACCCTCCTCATGAGTAGGATGTTAGCTATGGGCTTCTCATAAGTGTTTTTATTTTACTGTGTTGTGGTAAATTCATTCTATAACTATTTTGTTGAGAACTTTTATCATGAACAGGTGTTGAATTTTGTCAAATGCTTTTTCTAGATCTATCAAGATTATCACTTTTGGGTCCAGGGATTTAGCTCAGTGGTTTCTCTGCCTGCTGTGCATGCGCAAGGACCCGAGTTCAATCCCCGGTACCAAAAAAACAAAAAAGATTATCACTTTTATTTCATTCTGTCAAAATGTTGCATCACATTGATTAATTTGCATATATTGAACCAATCTTGTTTCCCAAGGATAAATCCCCCATGGTCATGGTGTATAATTTTTTTGATATGCAGGTGAATTATTTTGTTAGCTATTTGGTTTGCTAGCATCGAGGACTTACATCTATGTTTATTAAAGATTTTGACCAGTCCTTTCTTGTGGTGTCTTTTTCTTTTTTTTATTAGTAAATGTTTGCAGCACATGAATTTTACAATCATCTTGGGAATTCGGTACATACACATAATACAGTTTGTGAGGTTTCCAAACTCACAAGATTTGATCCTCCTTCAAATGTTTGACAGAATTCATCAGTGAAGACATTTTTAGGACCTGGGTTTTTCTCTGTTGGGAGGTTTTTGATTACTGATTCAACGTCCTTACTTGTTATTGACTACTCAGGCTTTCTATTTCTTCTTGATTAAGTCTTGGCAGGTTGTATTTTTCTCAGAACTCAGCCACTTCTTCTAAGTTATCTAATTTTTTGGTTCCTAATTACTCAAAAAACCCTTATTAAATGTAATTAAACTTGGTCTAAACCTACCTCCATACATATTTTAAGTTTAACCTAACAGTTTCTCCCTACATACCATGCCTAAACTGAACCACAGCCTAAACTGATTTGTAGGTACATTTTTGTAACAAAGACCCAAGTCTTAGCCAATCATAGCGACCAAACTTCCAGCCAATCAGATGCCAAAAGTTGCCAAAACATTCAAGCAAATGCTAACTGCAGCCAATCAGGGTGCTTCTTTAGGTCATATCCTTTTTTCTTGCTAAAAAAAATAGCCCTGCACATGTGGTGTGGTGGAACATTCTAAACCATTTTCAGTCTGGACTGGTAGTTGACTTATAAGTTGGTTCTTTTATCAAACTCTAGAAGGCTAATTTGTGAAGATTTTTCCTTTTAGCTCTATTATGGTCCTTTTTATTTTTGAAGCATCCTGAGTAATGTCTACTCTTTAATTTTTTATTTAGTCTAGGTTAAAATGCCAATTTTATTTATTTCAAAAAACCTAACTCTTAGTTTTATTGATTTAAAAATGATTTTTTACTTATTTATTTAATTTATTTCTGCTGTAGCTTATTATTTCTCTCCTTCTGCTAATTTGGTCATTTGTTCTTTTTTCTAACTTTCTGGGATTTTTTTGCAATCTTTTTTTTTATTTAATGAAAGCAAGAATTTTTTTCTTTAAACTTTCCTCTTACTACCTTTCTTGCAGCATCCCAAAGTTTTGGTATGCTGTATGTTTATTTGTGTTTGTTTTGAAATGTTTTAAAAATTCACTTTTTAGTTCCTCTTTGAACCAATGGTTATCAAGAATATGTCATTTAGCTTCCAAGTGTTTGTGAAATTTTCTGTTTTCTTACTTTTACTCATTCCTAATTCAAAAGATACTAAAAGATACTTGAAATAGTTTTGATCTTAAATGTACTAAGACTTTTTTATTTTTTATTTTTTGTTTTTTTGAAACAGGATCTCAGGGCTGGGGATTTAGCTCAGTGGTTCTGCCACCAGCCTTGCAAGCACAAGGACCCGAGTTTGATCCCCAGTACCAAAAAAAAAGAGAGGGAGCTGGTTAAAATGTTGGCCCCCTCAACATTGAAACAGGATCTCACTATGTACTTCAGGCAGGCCTTGAACTCACTATATAGCCCAGGTTAGCCTTGAACTCACAGTGATCCTCCTGCCTCAGCCTCCCAAGTTCTGAGATTATAGGCATGCACTACCATGCCCCATTTCTAAGACTTGTTTTATGGTCTACCATATAGTCTATCTTGGAGAATGTCCCATATATAATTGAGAAGACTATGTATTCTTCTGCTATTGAGTAGAAGGTCATAAATATGTATATTAGGTCCATTTAGTTTATATTGTTGTTCAAGTCAGCTATTTCTTTTTTTCTTTTTCTTTTTTTTTTTTGATACCGGGGATCGAACTCAGAACCTTGCACTTGCAAGGCAGGCAGCAGAACCATTGAGCTAAATCCCTGGCCCAAGTCAGCTATTTCTTTATTGATTTTCTGTATGGATATTTTATCCACTATTAAATGTGGAATGTTGATGTTTCCCACTATTACTGTATTGCTATCAATTTCTCCTTGGAGATCTGTCAATATTTGCTTTATACATTAAGGTGCTTTGATGTTGGGTGCATATATTTAAATTGTTATATCTCTTGAGCTCTTTAAACATTATACAATGACATTCTTGTCTCTAGAGACATTTTTATTTAAAGTCTTTTTATGGAATGAGTATAATTACCCCTGATTTTTCTTTTCTTTTTTTATTATAATTTGCATGAAATATCTTTTCCCATTCTTTTACTTTCAGTCTATGTGTGTGTTATGGTTTAGATATAAAATGTCCCTCCACAGTCTCATGTGTTCAGAGGTGGGGCTTTTGGAAGGTGACTGGATCACAGGGCACTATATGTATCAGTGGATTAATCCACTGATGAGTTCATAGCTGAATGCGCTATTAGGCTATTAGGATGTGGGGCTGTATTGAAGGAGATGGATCAATGAAGCCATGCCATTAAAAGATATATCTTTCAGTCCAGCTCTTTCTTGCTCTTTGGCTCTTGGATGTCATGCATTGAAGCCCATTCCACAATGCACTGAATCCTTTGAAACTATGAACCAAAATTAAGCTTCTCCTTAAATTATGGGTGTAAATACTTGTCCCAGCAACATGAAAGTATGGCTAATACAGTGTGTTCTTGCATCTAAACTTAGTCTCTTGTAAAGAGAAAATCACTGGATCTTATTTTCTTAGTCCATTAAGCCACACTACACCTTTGAATAGGGTGTTTATTCAACATATATTTCAAGTCTCTCATAGGTGAGGATTTACTTCTCTCATTTTTTTATTATTGTAGTTGTCTATTTTGCTGTTATTTTGTTTTATTTCCCTCTTTCTTTATTGGTGTCTTCCTTTTTATTTGATTAAATAATATGCTTTGATCCTTTTCTTTTTCATTTTCAGTCCTATCAGTGTCATTTTTGTTGTTGTTGTACTATGAAGATTGCATAAAATGTAGTTATAATAATCTAAGTTCATAATTTGACTTCAGTTTCCTACAAAACTATATGTACTCTCCTCCTACAGTTCATTTACTTATAGTCAGAATTTACTTCCTATTTCACTGAGTAGGCATTAATAAACTTTTGTGATTATACTCATTCTTAGTATTTTTGTCTTTTAACTATCATACTACAATTAAAATTTGTGTACACCATTACAATATTGTTATTCTGTATTTTACTATGTATTTATCTTTATCTGTGAAATCTATTTTTTGTGTGCTTTCATGCAGTTGTTTAATATATTTTCATTTCAATTTGAAAAATTCCCTAAAGGATTTCTTATAAGGCAGTTCCAGTGGTGATAAGCTTCCTCAGTTTTTGCTTGTCTGGGGAAGAATTTATCCTTCATTTATAAAGGATAATCTTGCCAGATAGAATTCCTTCTGGCAGATATTTTTTTTTCTTTCAGAATTTATTATCCACTCTTTCCCTGTCTGCAAGGTTTCTGCTGAGAAATCTGTTCATAGAGTTAGACAGATTCCTTTATACAGGACAACTCACTTTTTTTTGTTTTACTACTTTCACAATTGTCTTTCTTCTTGACTCCTGACAATATGGTTAAAATGTGTCATGGTGTATTTGTTCCTCTTTTGGGTGATCCTGTTAGGGAATTTCTGAGCTTTGTGATTCTAAAAGTCAAGGTGTCTCCCAAGATTTGGGAAGTTTTCAGTCATTATTTATTTAAATATTTATTTTATGCCCCTTTATTTCTCTTGCTTATAAAAATTGCATGAATATATTGGTTCTCTTGATGGTGTCTACTAAACTAGATAGATTTGTTTGCTTTTTTTCATTCTTTTTCTTCTCTGAATAATTTCAAAGCATCTGTTTCAAGCTCATCATTCTTTATTCTCCTTGATTGAGTCAGCTGATGAAACTTTCTATTGTATTTTTCATTTTGATCACTGTATTCTTCAGAATTTCTTGCAGAATTTCTGTTTGGTTCTTTTTATGATTTCTTTAAATTGAACTTTTCATTTCACTCATGTATTGTTTTTCTGATTCAGTTTGGTTGTTTATCTGTGCACTCTTATTCTCTGAGATTCGTTAAAGCAATTATTTTTAAAATTATTTTTCTAGCAATTCATGGTTATCTATTTTTTTGTGGTCAGTTACTGGGAGTTTTGGTTGTGTCAAGTTTCTCTGGTTTTTCATGCTCCTTACAGCATTCTGTTATTTTCTGTGCATTTAAAAAAGCAATCAACTTTTCCATATCTTGTAAACTGATTTAGGTAGGGAAAGAGATCCTCTATGAGTGGACACCAGGACACCAGCTGGGTGAGTTATGCACTAGCTTCAGATTGGGATCCATGTTTGGGACTGCTGGCTTCATGACTGCACTCAAGCTGGGTCTGCTGCACATGTGGGCACACAAGAATCTGGGTCAAGAGGGTGAAGCTCTTATTTTGAGACTTATACCCTTTTAAAAAGGTCTCCAGAAACTCTTAAATTTTTTCATTGTCTGAGCATACAATAAGCCCACATTCTGCAAATTGGAAGAGGGACCTCACCAGAATCCAACATACTAAGTCCAACTTCCAGACTCCAGAACTATGAGAAACAGATTTCTCTTGTTGTAGTAGCCTGAACTAAGATAGGCTAACTAACATTCACAATTTTCAGGGATTATGACTTAGATATCTTTGGGGGACACTTAACCTACTGCAGAAGGCTACTAAATAAAACAAAGTGGAAATAAATCAAATGGAAAGTGGGGTCAAGAAGAAGAGGGTATGAAAATAGGAGACGCTGGTGGCTGGTTAAATGTAGATGGGAGTAGGGAGGAGTGAAGGCTATTGAGAGGCTTCATGGTTGTAGGTAGTGATCCCAAGATGCCCAGAGAAGCACACAACAGAGTAAGAGTTTGCATGAAGATGACTTGATGGTGACAAAAACTGATACACCCAGACAGAAGCAGATCAAGATTTTGTAAGTACTGAAGCTTAGACAATTCTGAGGCCTTCTTTACAAAAAATAATGCAAAATTACACATAAAATTTAGCATGAATGTGAAATTTTTAACAATGAAAGCAGAAGTCCAAATAAATTACAAATTATAAAAACCTGATAAATATCACAGGCATTATATGATCCAGAAAGTAACATACACCCATGGTATGGATGAGGGTCAAACCTTGGTTCTCAGGGGGGTGGTGTTGGAAGGGATTGTGAGACTTCAGTCCTTCTGCCTCTGTCTTACCCCCACTCATCTTAGAGGGTACATCCCAAATCCCTCAAAGACCTCCCCATGACCCTGCCGCTTAGAGTTTCCACCAGCTTCAGGTAGCACCAGGCTGGAGACAGAGAGCCAAACACATAGCCGTGGGGGGACACAAAAGACCCAAACCCTAACAGATCCACTCGTATCTCCTTCACATCACATGCTGGTGAGCTGCTACACTGCGTGGTGGCAGTACCCATGAAGCATCCCATACTGCAGTGACTATTGGTTATTTAGCTATGCTTGAAAGTCCAGTCTGTCTCTCTCCAAGTCCCTAAATTAAAATTAAATGTATCTTAACACATCTTATTAAAATATCTTGCTTTTGAAAAAAATAGGATTATATGTGACTGTAGTAACTCTTCCTAGAACCTTGAAAAGAGTCAGGTAAGTGAGTGCTCCTGAAGCACAGGTACTTTAACTTCATGGTCAGTTTACCCCTGTATCTAGGAGTTACCCAGCTGTGAACCCTGTAATGACTGATGAGGAGAGGGAGCTCAGGGAGACCTACTCAGGGCCAATAAGGTCACTCTGCTCAGCATCCTATTGGTTGGCAAGAGCCTTTTTCTAAACTTTCAATTCAATCTGTGTTTTTTAAATCTTATGGGAGACAAGTTGCTAGTTTTGCAAAAAGCTAAACATTGAATTATTATGTGATCCAGAAACTACACTGCTGAGTACATACCCAAAGGAACTGAAAGCAGGGTCTTGAACAGACGTGTGCAGATCAGTGTTCATAGCAGCATTATTTACAATTGCCAAAAGAGAAAAAACAATCCATTGCTAAGAAACATAGGGAGCCCATTATTCACCATGTGTCCATCAGCAGATGAATGGGTAAAGCAAATGTGGTACATGCATAGAAAGGAATATTACTCAGCCATAAAAAGGAATGGAGTTCTGATACATGATACAACATGGGCAAACATGGAGAAGAAATAATGCTACATAAAAGAAACCAAATACAAGATAACAAATGTTTTATGATTCTATCTACATGAAATATCTGGAATAGGAAATTCATAGAGGTAGAGGGTAGATTAGAGATTACAAGGGACCAAGGAGGAGAAGTAGTAATGGGGGATTACTGTCTAATGGTATTCAAGTTTCTGTTTGGGATGATGGAAAGATTTTGAAAATAGATCGTGGTAATGTTTGCAAAAAATCAGGAATGTAAGTAATATCACTGAACTCTACACTTAGAAATTGTTAAAACTGTAAATTTTTGCTATGGATATTTTACCACAATAAAATAAGAGCAAGACAAGATTGAGCATTTGAAATTAACTTGTCTTTAAGTTATTCGTGCATAAAAATATCTTCCTGGATTTCTCATGTGAAAATATTCTAAAATGATCTCAGGAATAAGAATTTTATAGTGCTTACTTCACACACATTTTATATATATTTATATTTAATTATTTATCCAATAAAAACTGATGTCAACTTGGCATCCATTCAGCAATCCTCCCTCCACTTGTCAATAATCAACGATGGATGAATTAAACAGCAGCAAATACACAGTGTGCAGGGCCAGTGTGGTTTACCACTGTTGTCTTCTAAGAAAAAAACAAAACAGACTTAGTGGTGATTGGTGTGGATTCATTTCTTTCTGAGACCAAGAGCCCTGGGCTGTTCCCTGTCTCCTCGTCTGTCTGTCTAGACACTGCCAGCCAGCTGGAGGGGAGCAGGCTCACCTCACCCTCGTATCCAGCTCCAGGCAAGTGCACAGAAGATTCAGGCAGAGAATAAGAGCATTGGTGAAGGAGTCAGTGAGTGGATGGGAAATAATCGTGCTACCTCAACACAACAACTGATTCCCTTTTCTAAATGTATCTGCTATCTCTGATTCCCTTTCTTTTCCCTTCCCATGTTCCAGTTACCTTCTTAATTTCCTTAGCTGGGATTTGCTCAAAGCCTGCATTAGGTAGTGTAAGTAATGCTTGAAACAAACTCCAGAGTGGCTTGCACAATAAAATTTGCATTTTTCATTCATGTAAAATCCAATGTGACTGCTCTTAGGAGGCAGGTGGCTTTCTGTGTTGTTACTCGGGCATCTGAGCCTCTTTCATTTTGTGGCTAAACCATTTCCTAGGGTTTGGGGCTTCTTTCCTGGATTCTCTGGATATAGCCATTAGAGGCATGAGATTGTGAGAAAGCATGGGGTTGTTTTCAGGCAGGATGTGATGCACATCTCTTGTGCCTGCATGCCACTAGCCAGAACATGGTCAATGGCCTCAACTATCTGCAAAGGATTCTGGGATTCATAAGTGGTTTGAATGAGCACACGACAGTGTTTTGTTTTGTTTTGTTTGCCACAGAGACTGTTATAGCCACCTCACTGAATGTCTTTTCCCATTTCTTGCATCCTTACTCCAGCATCATGAGACAAGGACAGATTTACCTTCCTGGGGGAGGAAATGGAAACACAGAAACCTTGAATCCAGAACTCAATCCTGGATGAGAAGCCTGGCCCCTCGGCTTTGCTGCTGGATGCATGGGATACCTTCCCTCTGGACCTGCTGTGAGCTCCAGGGCAGCAGAGGACAGCCTCTTCCCAGAGGGGGACCATCTGGGGTCCATATGCTGCAGGCTTCCATGAGGGCTCCGAGAGCAATGGCAGGTATCAGGCTTAATCCCTAGAATCCTGCGAGGTCTGCTTTTTGTCTCTGAGAGATCCTCTCTTCCCCTTTGCCTTCTCAGAGGCCTGGGGCTGGGCAGACACAGCCTTCCTTGACAGCTGATGAGGAATTCTCAGTGGAGGACAGTTGATTTTGGAACATTTTCTGCTGTCAGTCCAGCAAAGCCCAAGCTTCCTGACCTACGGGCATATGACAAACCCATCAGCATTTTGTAGTTAGTCATTCGAGGGGCTGAATTCTAAAAACTCTGTCTAAAGTTAAGTTGAGGTGGTGCACAGAAAAAGTGGTATTTAATTGACCCATTATCCCACTTCCTGCCCTCTTTCTTGTAACTGTCCCAGGACCTAGCAATGCTTTTGCCAGGATATCCAGGACACATTCAGCAAGAAATGCCTCTTGCCTTTCTGTGGATGGCTCTCTGCCCATTCCTTTGTCTTGGCATTTTATTTCTCATGGAAGTGATCCTGGACAGGAAGTTCACCTCTACCATGTGGTCACTCAATTCGTAACATGAAGAACAATATTAATGTTGGTTAGACTCATCAGTGGTCCATCTGTAGTGGGTTGTTATGGGAAACTAAAGTATGCTATGTGCAATTTTAATCTTCTGAGCTTGGGACCAAGAATGTGCATACCTCTAACCTTTCTTCCTCAAGTGTCCCTCAGGCAGAGTCCTGATTTGGATGGGTTGTGTGTTGACCCTAGGAGGGCTCTTGATGTTATTCATCTATCTATTATTAAAGATGCCTTAAAAATATCCTAGTAAATATTTATCGTAGTAACAGCATATGAAAGCAGTGAGGCTAAAAATGCACTTGCTTTAAGATTAGGGAGTACAGCTGTCAAGCATTTGGTGAGAGGGAGAAGATCTGTGTTCTAGTTTTCTATTTCACTATTTCTGAACGTGTTTTCACTCATGCTTATTTCATCTGTACCACAGTGCAAAAGAAAGGGAGGTGCTCGGGGGGTTCTTTCGGATGCAAGAAATAGCGTGTGACTGACAGTGGAGCTTCCGCCTCCCACGGCCAGAGGTCCTAGGGCTAGGATGGTGCCAATGTTCGTTAATTCTGTGGCAATCTTTCCTTTTGAATCATCAGGAATGCCCCTCATGGCTACAAGGTGGCTGCTGAAACCCTAGACACTACATGGTCACACAACTAAGGCCAGAGGCTGCAATACCTTTCCTCTGTATATCAGAAAAAAGACCTTTTTTAGAACCACAAGCCAACTCCCACTTGCATTCCATTGGCCTCAAGAAGGTCAATTCTTATCCTTAATAAAATCACTGGGAAAGGGGAATAAAATTATGACGATTGGTTTAAACTAGTGGCTCTCAAACTTGTGCAAAATCAGAATCTCTGGTAAAATATAGAATGCTGTGCTCCAGAGTAGATTGGGGTGGTGCCTGATCATTTGCATGTGTGATAAGTTGCCAAGTGGCTCTGCTGGGGGTCACACACTGAGAACTACCAGTTTAGATCAATTTCAGTTCATTTTCTGGGGCTGGGCAAAAGTCACCTTCCTGAACTCGCAGTCAAGACTTGGGAACCTGGGGGGAAAACATTAGAACAAAACTGATAGAAAAACACTTGTTAGTTAGGTGCCCAGCTTCATCCACGGTAGTTTTTCATGTATTTTTCCTTCCATTTTCTGAGAACATACCCAGACACTTTTGATCTTTAAAGACTATTGCAGACTATGTAATTTTACTGAAATTTTTTATTAATTTGATTCCTACAGCAAGTCTCTTTCCTTTGAGACTAACCTAAATCCGAAATTCATCAGTATGTACTCCTTAAATGATGTAGAGCTCACATTATTTCAATGTCGATTACCTTTTGACCTTCTCTGTAAAACATTAGCAGTCTTCGTGTTTGTGCAGGCAGCAGCTTTATTAGACCCATCCTGAGTTCCTCATAATCCACCTCAGTTCTTACCAACCTCAGTGCTTTTGTGTCATCAGCAAATTCTCCTACACCTCCATTCACTTCATCCTCCAGGTCATTAACAAATGCACTGAGCTAAATCACTGGATTGCTAGCTTGAACTTCAGGTGTTAGCACCATCTGAAACAGCTGTGCCAAGGTTGGCAGCAGCCTTAGATCAGGGAGTCAGTTTCTTAGGTGAAAAAAAACCCTATATAATCTTTATTCAATTCTATTCTTTTCTGTGTAGAATTTGTGGTAGGATTCTGATTTATCATTTTTGTTTGTATGATTATATACACTGTGGTTTATTTTTGTTTTGTCTTGGGATTTTGGTTTCTTTGTTTTCCATTTTTATTTTTTGGAGTTGCATGCATCTTTGCCTAACCAAAGGCCACAAAATTTCACATTTAGATCTCTGGTTCATTTAGATTTAATTTTTATATGTAATACAAGGATTGAGCCAGGGTTAATTCTTTTGTATATGGATATTGCATTAGTCACCTTTGCTTGTTGTGACAAATACCTGAAATAGTGTCTTAGTTATTTCCTTATTTCTGGCACAAAATATTTGACATCCACAAGTTAAAGGAGGAAAGGTTTATTTCAGTTCACAATTTGTAGAGGCTTCAGTCCATAATTGACTGGCTCTAAAGCAAGGAAGCATGGAGGAAGAAAAACAGTCCATGGTACTCAGGCAGGAAGCAATGAGCAGCAATCCTTCCTTTCCCTTTATATTCCATCCAGGCTACAAGCCTATTGATTGGTGCCACCCACACCCAGTGTAGAGCTTCTATCTTCTGTGAATCTATTCACCCACACCCAGAACTATGCTAATCCATTTAGTGAACTGATGCAGTTATCAGACCCTTAATCCAGTATTACATACCCATGATCCAGCCCCACCTATGAGTGCATGAGGCTTGTGGGGCACATCTAGATACAAGTCCTAACAGATAAGCAACTTAAAAAGAGGAAAAATATATTTTCACTCAGTCTCAGAGGTTTCAGTCCATAGTTCTTTGAGTCTATCATTTTGGGGCCTGTGAAGAACCAAAACATCATGGTGGGGAGCTGTGGTAGAGCAAAGCTGCTCATCTCAGGGTGATGCGGGAAGCAGAAAGTCAGAGAAGGGGCAGGGGCTGTGTTCCCAACTTACCCTCCAGGCATACCCTATGACCTTGCCTCCTTCCTGGGTCTCATCTCCTCAAGTTTTCTCCATCTGCCAAGAGAGCCACAGGCTAGCTACCAAGCCTTTAGTATATGAGACTTTGCGGGCTCTTTAAGACCCAAGTCTTAATACATAGCCAATTGTTCCATCTCCATTAATTACAACATTGTACTTTCTTCCCTGAATTATCTTTACATTTGCATCAAAGATCAATTGAGCATATCTGTGTAGGCCTATTTCTGGAGTCTGTTTTTTTTTTATTGATTTTGCTGTCTCTCTTGACACCAGTATTATGCTGATTTTAATTACTCTCTTCTTAATTACTATTTGGTTACATTAATGTGTTTATTTTTCTTGATGCCATAGTCTCTAAATTACTATAGCTCTGTAAACATTAAAGACAATATAAAATATTGGTTCCTATTTTTCAAGTTGGTTTTTTTAGCACTCTTACATTTCTATATGAATTTTAGCATCAACTTGTCAATTTCCACCAAAAAATTTACTCAACACAGATTTTGATTGGGAATGCATTGTTTCTTCAGATGAATCTGAGAGAAACTTGACAGCTAGACTGGGTCATTTGACCCATTATTCTGGTAAATATCTCCATTTCTTTAGATCTTTCATTTCTTCACTAGTGTTTTGTAGTTTTAAGTGTACAGATTTGCACATATTGCCAAATTTATCTCCAAGGTTTCAAATTTTTATGCTATTGTAAATGGAATTTTAAAAATTTCAATAGCCTATTATTCAATGGTAGTATATAGAAATAACTGATTTTTGCATATTGGTCTGTATCCTAAAAATCTTTTTAAAGCCACTTACTAGAGCTGAGGCATTTTTTGTAGATTCAGTAAGATGTCTTACATAGAAGGTATCTTAGCTACTTTCCTCAGGAACAAAATACCTGACACCCACAAGTTAAAGGACAAAAGGCTTACTTTAGCTCAGTTTGTAGAGATTTCAGTCCATAGATGGCCGGCTCCAAGGCAGGGTGGCATGGTAGAGGAAAAACAGTCCATAGCAGGGTAGGCAGGAAGCAGGCATCAAGTGAGCCTTTCTTTACCTTTTATTCCATTCAGGCTACACTCCTATTGGTTGGTGCCGCCCACACCTTGAGTGGGGCTTCCTATTATCCATACCCAGAACTATGCTAAACCAGTCAGTGGACTAATTTGGTTATCACACCCTCAATCCATAATCACACACCCTAGATCCAGCCACCTTCAAAAAGCCCCACCTATGAGCACATAAAGCTTTGGGGGGACATCTAGATACAAGCTGTAACAGATGATATCACCAATGAATAAAGGTGATTTCACTTACTTTTAAATATGAATGAATTTTTTAATGTACTAGTCAGAGCCTCCAGCCCAATACTGAATAGAGGGTTGAGGATGAATATCCTCACCTTGTTCCTACTCTCCTAGGGAAAGTATTCATTCCTTCACCATAACAGTATGCTGCTAGCTATAGGTTTTTCATTGATAACTTTTTCAAATAGAGGAAATTCTTTTTGTTCCTGAGTTTTCTGATTCTAGGAATTCCAATTACAAGTACATTAATTAGACCATTTGAAGTTTTCTTTCCTTTGGTTTCCATTGGTACATTTTTGAGTTCACTAATATTTCCCCATATAATGACTAATGTGCTTTAATTTCATCTAGTGTAATTTTCATCTCAGATGTTATAGTTCTCATAGAATTTCAATTTTGTTCTTGTATTTTCTATGGTCTATTTTTCTCCAGTTTCTTTAACACATGGAGCACAGATATAAGAACTATTGTCTGTTAATACTATTATCTATGTCATTTCAGGATAAGTTTCAAGTAATTGTTTTTTCCTCTGATTATGGATCATATATCTTTTCTTTGCATGCCTAGTGTCTTAGACTGTTTTGTGTTGCCTATAACAAAATGCCTGAGGCTGGGAACTTTATGAGGGAAAGAGGTTTATTTTAGTTCACATTTTTGGAAGCTGAAAAGTTCAGGCTTGGGTGGCCACATCTGTTAAGAGTCTCATGCTATGTCATAGTATGGGAGGTGATATCATATGGCGGGAGTGCACACAAGAGTGGTGAGCAATGTGAACTTACAAGGCCAGACACATGGGGAGGCTTTCATAACAGTCTACTTTCCTGGTAACTAATCCTCCCCTAACCCCTAAGTCACTCCTCAGACAGGCCCCTTTGTATCTCTCTTTCACTTCTGGGTCAGAGGTGAATAGTTTTACTCACCACGTTCTCCCGACCATGATGGACTGCCACAGGCCCAAAGCAATGGGACCAACCAATCAGAGAATGAAACTGAGTCAAAACAAACTCTTTCTCTTTCCAGGTAGATTATCTCAGGTATTTGGTATAGTGATGGAAAGCTGACTAACACAGTTACCTTGGTTTTCAGTTGTTCCAAACAGGAAGGCAAATCTGGTCCTTACTACCCCATCTTGGCAGCCCCATTTTTAGAACCTTTACCTTGAATAAAAATTTACCAGGCTAAGGTGCATTTCTTTTGGGACTTTTTTCCTAAATTAGCAAGTATTCTGCAAAATCAACCAGAGTTTGTGATTAAGGCATCAGCATTGAAGTTAGACAGGCTAAACCTTCATATTGTTTCATTTTCATGGTTTGACCTACAAATTACCTACCCTCACTGAGCTGAGCCTCAGTTTCCTCATTTATATGAGGGTAATAATGGTGTTGTGATATTTAATTTTATGTGTCACCTTGGTTGACCTGTAGTGCTCAGGTGTTTAGTCCAACGCTAGTCCAGATGTTGCTGTGAAGATTTTATATTATTAAGACTTACCATTGATTGATGTGAGGAAAGGACATTTGATAATATGGATTGGATTCCTCCAATCAGGTAAGGACTGAATCAAAACAGGTTTCCCAGAGAAGGAGGAAATTCTGCCTCAGAACTGCAACACAGGGGTCCTACCTGATTCTCTGCAGCTGGCCTGCCTCATGGATTTTGATCTAAGACAACACCTTGAACTCTTGCCTATTTCCAGCCTGCCAGCCAGCCCTCTGGTTTGCCACTTGCCAGCTCCACAATCATGTGACCCAACTTCTTAAATCTACCTCATAAATAGTTGTTTGGTGAAACTTAAAATTGATTAATAGTGGGTATAAAGTGGCTGACATTTACTAAGTAAGTCTTCAAGAAATAATATTTGCCATCATTGTTTTTAAAATAATATTTACAAACATGTTGGCAGTTAGTCCAGTCATAAGCCCAGAACATCCCAAGAAAAAGACCAAGCTCACTCTACTCAGCCCTCTTCCCTTGTGTCTAAGAGAGCTTGATGCATAGTGCGGGCTTAGTAAATAGTTTCTGAATAAACTAATGAGAGTGAGTAAGGACCTTCTGGCTCTTATTAGCTCCAAATTAACAACTGAAGGTCACACATTCCTTCTGGGGACAGTATCTTAAACCAGGCACAGACAAGTTAAACTGGAAGCAGCATGTTCTCTGCACAGAGCTAGACAATTATAATTATCAATTCTTTTTCTCTCTCAGTCCCCACCACATAAAAAATAAAATTAATTTAAAAAGAAGTGCAAACAATCTATGAGTCTGATTACACCCATCACTTACAGAAGGTTATGACACAAGCTGTAACAAACATGTCACTCTTCGAGATGAAATGACTTCTCCTAAAGTGTGTCAGGTTACATATTAAACACCCCATATGTGCAGGTTCAACAGGCGAGGCTGTCAGGGCAAGTGACATACTAATGCCCTATGAGCTTCCAGTTCATTCCCTGACTTTCTGAATGGGCTGCCCTTATTTCTCTTCTACTCCCTCTCTTCCCTTCACTGTCACAGCCTCTGGGCATAGTAAAAAAAATTGAAGGTCAGTCCGGAGACACTGAAGTTGGGGGAACCCAAACTAGTGGCAGTGTGAGGATGGGCTGAAAATGAAGGAAATACCAAATCCTTAATTTTTGTACTGGAAATCCACAAGGCAGTCTATATCTATCAGCCTGAATATGTAAAGCAGATCTCAAAACTTCTCAAAACTAGGGCTTCCTACTCTAAGCCTTCTCTAAGCCCTAGAGAATTAAGAGAGTGAGTAAGAAAGGACTCTTTTCAACTAGGAGAATATCCTTTGGCTACAAATATTTGAATTTTTCTTTTTCTTATGGTATCCTTTACATTGTTGTCATTAATATGCAAACCTGATATTGGGGGTAATGTGTTTTCACTATTAAGCATATACACAGAGATTATGACATGGGCATTAAGCCAAAAATCTGTATGGACTTTCATTCTTAGGAACCTGTGTGCTCAAGTAGATTTTTGTATTAATTCAATTTTAGAAATAGTAACTTAAATAATGGACGAGCTATCTTACCATTTTCAGTAGACAAAGGGATTTAAGCAACAGGAAAAAGGCAATTGTATTCATTCTTGTAAACATGTATAAAAGAAATAGAGAACATAAGGGGGAAATAGTAGATATTTTAATTTATTCAGTGTTCTTTTTCTTCTCACAGTGGATTTAGGAAATTAAAATGTGCACACCAAAGAGGTTGAAGTTCTAAATCCTACAGTACCCTGACATGTGTCTATTTTAGTCACATAAAAATTTAAATTTCTTGCTTTGGAAGAGACAAGACAATGGAATAAGAAAAGAAACACCTATAATCAAAGGGTGAATTTTTAAATGGTGCTTGATTTACTCATTTAACCTTTATGATTTGATTTGTGCTATGAAGTTGACACAAAAAAACACTAAATGAGGTGTTTTAGAATAAATTTACAATTGAGATCTTTGGTAGGGAAGGAACTCTATTGTACATCACTTAGTAAAAGTCTCTGACATTTTTTACTTAGTACTTTTATTGGCTTTTTCTGGTCAATTTTTTATTTTCCATCTTTGAATCATTATGACTACTGAAAAGAAAGCCAACATTCATGCAAAAACATAAACAAAGACTAGATTACTTTAAAAACTATGGAACAGCGAACAGTAAAGTTAGCACACCTGGTATAAAGCATACTTGGACTACTTTCACATTTAATGAAAAATATGTTCCACTGAGAATTAACACTTAACAATATTACCTAGAAATTCACTAATAGTTTGGCAGCTTATTGAAAGATTGAGACTTTATTATTCCCACTGTAACAAAGCATTATAGGAAAATGCCTGAAAATCTGAGCAAGTGGCCTTGAAGACATGCCAAATTACTTTTCTCTCCAATTAGTGGAATGTCCTATCAAATGAAATTGTGAAAATTTCAGGAATGTCTACAGAGACATTACAAATTACATAGGCATTAAGTCATTTAATGTAAGATGGATCTATGAGGAGAATAGGATGATTCTCTAAAGAGGACAAAATATTTATTGAAAGGGCTGATGGATCATGGGATACATCGTAGGTTTTTAATATGTTCAGCGCATCATTATGTTCTTACTTCATTGATTGTGAACATTCCAATTTTGGTTTTCAACAAAACGAGCTATTATACCACACTAAGAAACAACTGCAATTCGGACTGGTTTTCCCTTCCTTCCTGTGAAACTTCTCTGGAACTTCCTACTTCTTTTATGCAAGTGATTTCTTTGTTTCATTCTTTTTCTACGGCTTAGTGGTTTGTATCATTTTGAACATGTATTTTTCTTTTGAAATATCAGATGAAAAATTTCTCAGCCTTATATTATCTAATAAAGATTGTGCTATGATTAAAGCCAGACCCAGATTGTAGATCTGCTTTCTTTTTTGGGGGGAAACACAAACGAGCAATTTCAATAAAAACATTCCACTTCCCACCAGAGAGGCTGGCAATGGTAATCCAGGTATTACACTATCTGCAAATGTACATCTAACACGCAGGGCCTGCATGGAAGTATTTAAAAAGCTTAACCTAAGATTTTCATATTAAGAATGGAATGTACTTTTTGATTCCTTAAAACCTTAATTTTAAAGAAAGGCACTTTTTAAAAGGGTCTTGGAAAGGACCTGGGACTGCTGACAAGTTATTCTGTTAAATAATGAGCTGACCTGCTCCCTCTTCCCAATCATTTTTAAAATTGAGTGGATAAATTGGAAGAGATGTTCGTCACTGGGTTGTTTATAATGGCCACCAGCTGAATGCAGCTCAACTGTTCAGAAGGCACTGATAAAATGCTGATGGGAGGGCAGGATGACGGGACGTGGGCAGCAGAATGGCAAAGAGAGAGGGTATTGGCACAGCTGCCCTGGTCCTGCCGTTTACTGGTCATGTGATCTTAGATGAGTTATTTAAGCCTCAGTTTTCTCATCTGTAATATGGAGATTATATCTATGTAGCTATCCCTAACAGTCGAAGTGAAGCATGCAATAATAGTTATTATTGACCCTGGCACCTAGGACAGTGCCTGGCACATAATAGACAATAAATACGTGTTCAATAAATACAAAGAGATTGCAAGAGCACCCAGCAAATAGCTGGCACTCAGATAGTAGCTATAATGATGGTATATTCATACAATGGAGTGTTAGGCAATGATTTAAAAACTGTGTATCAGTATGTAAAATAAATAAAAATAAAACAGAAATAAGATAGCTAGGAAAAAGCATATACAAGGTGCTATGAATTTCATAAGAAGGTAACCCAAAGGGAGGCAAATATGCACACACATTTTCATGTGTACACATTCATATGTGCGCGCGCGCACACACACACACACACACACACACACACACACAGATCATCTGCAGAAGCCCCCACGGGCACTGCTCTGCTGGGTTTCTCCTGCACACCCTTGGTCCTGTTTGAATTCTAAACACTTGCGTAGACAGAGGGTTGGTTTTCAGAAAAGTGGATTTTGGCTTTTCTTTTGAGGGTGATGAGGATGGAACCCAGCCTTATGCAAGCTAGGCAACTGCTCTACTACTGAGCTGCATCGACAGCCTAGGAAGCAGATTCTGAGCCACAGTTGGTGTGTGGACACTCACTGAGGGCGCTGTAGATGAGCCGAAAGGGCGCAGGATGGGCCCGGAAGCTGGCTGCAGTGGGTTCCGGGAAAAGGCCTCAGTCACCCCGGGAAGCTCTGACTCTGAACGGCCCATCAGAGTTGTCCCAAGACTGAGGGACCAGGTTGCAGCAGTCACCACATCGTTTGATCTTTCAACAAGAAAGTGTCACAGCTCTCACGGATTTAACTTCCGTTCTCAGTAGGGAAAGCATCTGCGCAGATCCAGTGTTTGCGGTAGGACTGGCGGATCCTCCGGCCACCTATCCCCACCTGTCCCCATGCTTTCCTGCCCCGCCAGAGCTACTTGACACCCCGACAGTTCGCTGAGGGCTGGTTTAAGGCAGTGCTTCCTGGGGAAATTTATTTGTGCACACTAGCTGCTTTAAAGAGTCACGCGATAATTGTTTATTACATATTAATAATTCAGGAAGACGTGGAATTGGCCAGTACAGAACAATATATTGAATTGTGCACATTTTCTAGTTTGGGCCTTATTAGAATTACTGGGAATTTAGGGTAGATTCTCAGGACAACCAAAGCATAAATATACTATAGAACAGAGCTCTACAATTGGGCTGCACGCCCTCCAGAAGTGGGAAACACACCCACTGGGGCCTTCAAATAGCAAACACATTTGTTAATTTGTTATGGCAGGGAATTTGAAAAGAAAAAATAAGGAAGAAATAGTTTCCCCAGTGATTCAGCCGTATCTGGTCCACAAGCCAGACTCCCCCATTTTGCATACAATAAAAGAGAGCCTCAGCGAAGAACCCGAATTCCTCAACACAGAGAGAGATGACAGACACCCTCAAGTAAATGTGTCCGGGTACCCTCTGCAGTTCACTCATTCTCGGTGAGCTAGGATGACAAAGCTATTTAGTTTTAATGAAGCTAATCTTCAAAAATCATTACATGGCATCGGCTATTGGCTGTTCAGCAACATAGTATCCGGGATTGGCTCTTGAAACAGAAAAAGAACATTAGTAGAAGACAATAGTGAAAAGCTGAAAGGCTTGCTTTAGTTAGAAAATCCTTTGGAAGACACAAAGCTTAAAGTAGTAGTAAATATCATAAACTATGGGATAATTGCTGAATGAACTATTGCCAAATGAGTGAAAATTAAGATCCCTCCAAAAACATTCCTTAACTGAGCTTCTAGATTCTACTTCGAAAATGAAATATATGGGGTTGGGGATATGGCTTGAGAGTAGAGCACTTGCATAGAATGTGTGATGGTTTGATCCCCAGCCCTGCAAAAACAACACAAAACAAAGAAACAAAAAGAGTAATGACAATGCAATACCTGAAGACATGCTTTTATGCAGCCTAGCAAAGAAAAGATTTATTGAAAAGAGATATATTCTCAATGGTAAATGATTTCTTTGGTTAAAAGAACTGGGAATCAGAGGGTATTGGTATATATATATATATATGTGTGTGTGTGTGTGTGTGTGTGTGTGTATATATATATATATACATATATAAAACCACTCATTGAGTAAGTGACAGAATTAAAAATGAAAAGATGCCAGGGGAAGTGCACAGGCAACTTCCTCCTGTGACATCCATTTACTGCATCAGTCACACAGATATAGCAACAACAACAACAAACAAAACAAAACACCCAAAAAACTTGAACCTGAAGTACACAACACATTATAGGACATCATCAATGTGTTTACCCAAAAGAAAAAGAAAAACAGAATCTTAAAGAGATTGGGAATAACAGTGAAAATCTGTTGTTCCCATAGAGGTGATACATCATCTCATGGAAAAGCACTTTAAAACATTATTTAACCTGTGATACTCATTATCGTTTTATAAAGTCTAATGTTGAATATTCCCAACTTGCTGACTTTTTCTATGGCTGTTGTACTAGCCAACAGATATTTTTTAAAAATATCATTAATCTGTCCTTTTGGAATAAAGTTGAAGAGAAAAATAGTGTTAAAATTAATGAGAAAATAATTATTTTAGAAAGAAATTCATGCTATGAAAGAGCATTTTGGAAATGGATACCTGAAAATATTTGGAATATATGTGTTTTTTATTTTTTAAGAGTAATGTAAAAATTCATATCTATACATAAAAATACTAGCAACAGAATTTTCCAGTGTGTTCCAATCTTTCCAAATGAAGAATTTTGCCAGATTTTGAACATGTTTGTATGCAGTACTTTAAGTCATCTGTCCTGATTAGTTTGCAGTAACAACTGTTTGATATTCAGAAATGTAGACATTTAGTAGCCCATAAGCCACTTTGGCATAATTATGGATGTAGATAGAATTCAAAATCAGTATTATAATTTACTAGGAAAGAATTTTTTAAAATCACTTCTCATATTTGAATCTGCATATCTTTTAAAAGTGTATCCTCATCTATTATAACTATTAAAATACAGTGAACTCAAAATCAATAGAGAAAGTTGTGTTTTATTTTGCTATACCATAAAGTGTCGATCCAAAATTATCACTAATCAAATTCTTAAAACCTTATTTCAACTTTGCTTTTTCAGAAACATTTATTTTCATATTTCATGTTGATCCTGTGTTAATATTTAACATAACATGCTGAAGCAGGGTAGAACATGTAAATACATACAGATGCTAAATATTAACTATTTTTAAAGTAAATATATTAGCGACACATGCTCAAAAAATTTTCCCATTGGGGGACATTAATAGGGTGTCTTTTATAGAGGATAGCCAATCAAAAACAGCAAAAAAAATGGGTTAATTGGTCCTTTTAAAAAGTCTCCCAGAAGAAAAAATATTCCCTACAATGCATATAACATGCCAACCCTGAAGAATTCATTACTCTTCTACTGGCAGGCAAGCGACATTGGAAAGTTAAGGACATAAACCTTTTTGGAGCTTTTCACCAGAATTGTCTGGCTAAAAGTCATCCTCCAGAGCAAATCCCCAGAGTTTCTCATTCAGCAGGAGGAGTGCAGACCCAACTATCTGGACTTTTACAAGCACCATGAACTGTTAAGAAGCGATTCCTCACTTTGCAGATGATGGGAGTAGGGTGTGGTGAATTGATGTGATGTCACCAATCAGAGCCTAAACTGGAATCTTCCCTGCCCCATCTTTCCCTGACCCAGTGCCCTCCTTGGGGCTGTCCCGTGTCTGAAGTGAGAACCTGCTGACATCTTGGTTAGATAGGTCCTGAGTGAAGGACAGCTAAGGAGCTCAGATTTCAGTGCTTCGCCTAGAAGTCGCTCTTCACTTGCAAAAGACCCTTTGAATGTGCTGGTGAGAGTGTTGGCCACCTAGCTTTATAAAGCTAAAGACTAAAGGTCCTGTGGGTTTGTTGTTGCCATGCTGCTAGGAGAACCTCTGCCATGGAATCTGCCATTTGACACGAGCTTCCTGTCTCCTGTACAACCCTGCATGTGCCGGGGATGCTGCCCACGCACAGAGGAGTGAAGCATCCATGGCAAGGCCAAGGCCAGAGAGCTAAGTGGAAGGGAAGAGTTCCTCCTGGACCTTGTGGAATTGGAGACAAGGCACGTTTTGTAAAACCTTGGTTTGTGAGCATAATTCGTTCTGGAAACATGCTTGTAATCCAAAGCACTTGTATATCAAAGCAAATTTCCCCATAAGAAATAATGGGAACGCAGATGATTCATTCTGCAACCCAAAAATATTCATATAGAAATAATCACAACACTGTAATATATTACAAAATACTAAAGAAAATATAAAATGTAAAGAAAAATATCAACTTAACCTGCACTTACCTTTGAAAACCTTTGTGGCCCGTGGGACGGAGATGAGAGAGGAGGGGTATTGTGCAGGACGACTTTCACTGTCACTGATTCAATCACTGCTACCTATTGGCTCAGAGGAATCTTTTTCTTTTCGTACATCTTTAACAAGGAAACTTTCCAATGCCATTTGCTTTCATCTCCTTTTGAGGGATTTGCAGAAATGTGACACTGTATTGTCATTAAAGAGATTTTTCGTTCTCACTGCTGCAGCCTTTTTCAGGTGGTGATTTTCTACAAAACTTTTCACTGTTTCCCACATGTTATACATCTCCCTAATCTCATTTTAAGTGAGTGATTCCTCTGCCTTTTTCTCCTCCTCTTATGCAGACAAGATCTCTTCTATAGCCTCTTGATATTGGGAGATAATCACCCATAATCCCCGAGAGAGAGAGAGAGAGAGAGAGAGAGAGAGAGAGAGAGAAGGAGAGGGAGAGGAACCATTGGCTCAGTTGTCATCACATGAGGTTCAGTATCATGTACTATTCATATTGCAAGACATCGCTCGCTTATCAAGTTAAAATTTATTAGATGTGTTTGCTTATCCTGCAGAACACTCCCAGAACAAGTTACTTGTAATCAAAGTTTTTACCAGGTTTTGTTGGGAATAAACAATGGCCTGGTCACAAGTTTGATTTGCTGGCTTTGGAAACACTTGAAGTGCAGTGATGGTTGGAGAGTGGGATATTTCCTCCAACTTGATCAGATCATGAAAAACAGGCAATGAGGCTGGTGGAGGTCATGGATGTGCAGGCTTGTGTGCGCGTGTTTGGTGACCATGTGCTTGATCATACACTGAAGTGCTGAGCACACACCCACCTCCTCTAAACACAATTCCCATCACCTGCACTTCCCTTAGGTATGTACATCCCAGAAAACATACCTCCAAGGGGAATGCACGCATACATATATTTTCAGAGAGAAACAAAATAAGAAGAATAAAAAGAGATTTGACTTACCATTTAACATTTTCAAAATGTTTGATCATTGCTCATGGGGAAACTGTAGCTCTTGCTTAGAAAATCTGACACATTTTAATGTAAAAATATTCCTCCATTTAGGTGTGTGTATGTGTATGGTGGGGGCCTGTTGCTTTATAAAACCTCCCAAAGCTGAGCATGGGCTTCATTTCTGGAGCCTTTCTGTTCAGCACTAAAGTGAGACCATTTCTTCTGTGACCAAAGGGCCCCGTCAGGTTCTCCCACACTTGCTTCTCAATTCCTAGCATGAAGCCAAACTGGGGGGCGGTTATGATGTTTGCAGTGCCAGATCTACCCACAGGCAAAAATGAGAAAACAAAATGTGGCAGAAGGATTCCAGAGCAGTTAGAATTATGGGAAAATCAATTTCACACACTGGCCAGGCCCTCTGGACTAAGCCCTGTTTGGCCTCCGGCCAAGGAGCACTCCCCAGTCAGGCTGCCGCCCCTCCTGCCGGGTTAGCCTGTTCTCAGGCTGGAAAGCTGGGGGTGGATGGAGGACATCTGGGATAGAACTTGGCCCTCCCTCCACGGGAATCACTCACGGGAGGATCTGTTATCGCTCATTTACACCAACTGTCTTCAACCATTTTTATGGCATGGCTGTCACAGAAAATGGCAGCACTTGCATGGTCACTAGGAGTATGTCTCGAGGGAGACAGAGACTAAATGGAGACAGGACAATGGAGGAGCCTCCGAACCCCACCCAGCTGCCCAAGGACTGGGGGTACCAGTTTGTCAATGTACTGTTAACCCAGTTTGTGCCGAGATGGGGAAGCTCCAGTCTACTCCATAGCACTATCTCTGATGAAAGGTTTTTCCCTCAGTAAAGGCTTGAGGACTTCTTAGTGGATTTGAGGTAGGAGAGGACCTGAAGCTCTCTGAGCAGTACTTTCATTTTTCTTCTGTGGCTGGCCCAAATGTGTTCCAGCTGACCTAGCTACACCAGGCAGTTGCTCTGGAAGATATTTGCTGTGGCTGCAGCAGGCTTTGGATGCAGACCTAGCCCAGGTGACTCTGCCCTGCAGCCTCTCTGGATAACTGTTCCTCTGTAGCCCTCCTCAGTCTGGTCCAAGAGGGGCCTCTTCCATACCCACGACCAAACAGGAAGTCTGACCCTGCATGTGCCTGCCCTTTTGCCTTTATAAGCAACCTCCTCACGCCCTTAGCAAGTTCAGCCCAGTCTCTCTTCTCCTTTATGGTGCAGCATAACACCAGAGGGAGTGGTAATCCTAAAGGCAGCCAGCAGAAGAGATTGATAGAAACAAAAAATTTCCAGGGCCCACCATACCCTATGGCTGAAAAGAGTTCAAAGCCTGCTGGTAGCTGCTGGCTGTGAATAGCAAGGAGCTGCTAACTCTGAGTTGATAGTGGCTGGCTTTTAAAGCCCAGGATATCAACATTAAAAGAGCTACACTTTGCCAATGTTTGATTTCTATATGAATTGTGCAAGAACCCTCAGCTGATTGGTAATGTCTTGGAAGTACACCTGGGAGCTCCCCCCAGAGGGCCCTGAAAAAGAGGAGTCAATGGTGACAATCATTAGCAGGCTCAAGAATCAACCAATTGCATCTTCCACGTGGCTAAGAATCCCTGCTGGTCTGTGACAGTCTGACCTCATGTTGCTGGGTTGTGCCATGTTGTACAGGCTATTATATGGGGGAAGCAGAAGAAGTACAGTGCAAGCACAGAGGAAAAGGAGGAGGAAGAAAGAGAGGAGGAGGAGCAAGAGGGAGAGAAAGAGTGGGAAGAAAGGAAGAGAAGGAGAAAAATGAGGATGAGAAGGATGTAGAGGAGAAGAGGGGAAGGAATGTTGTCCTGCTGGGCACCTGAAAATCCCAGGCTGGTGCCAAATGTGCAAAAGAGCACTCAAAGCACCTGCTCCATGCCGGAGGAGGGCAAAAGAAAGTGTCCAGAGGCCTCAGCCTTCCCACCTAATGCCTTCCTTTTCTACGAAGGGACAGAGCCTCCACAGCCCACTGTGTGGCCTTGCCCAGATCCCAAGGGGATGTTGGGACTTGAGAAGGAGCTGTTGGAATCTTCTGGAGCTGCCCACTGGGGTTGTTCTCAGCCTGCTTTGATGGAATTATGCCACAGGGGAGGAGCAGCTAGCAATGCTGGGACTAGGCTTTGCTTTGATAACAAGAAAGTGAAGGAATGCTGTCAGGCCAATCTGCAGAGAGAGAGAGAGAACACTCAGTATGCTAAGAGGAAGGTGTTCTCTCATATCCCTGCACATTGCTTGGCAAAGATGATGTAATTTCATTTACATATTGAGAAATTGCTCCCTTGTAAGCAACCTATGCAATTTAGTGCATTTCAAATTGTCATGGTTCAGATCTGGGATGTCCTTCAAAGCCCTCATGTGTTCAGAGGTAAGGCTTTGGGAATCACGAAGGCTTTGGATGAATACGTGGATAAGTTCAGAGCTGAATGTGCTGTCAGGAGGTGGGGCTGGGTGGGAAGAGGCGGGTCCCTGGGGGTGTGGCCTGGGAGGGTGCATCTCCCTTCCCCACCCCTCCCTTCTCTGCTTCCTGGCCTCCATGACAGGGCTAGCTTTCCTCCAGAGCAAGCCCTTCCACCATGCTGTGTCTGTGTTTGAGCCTGCTGACCATAGCCTGCTGACTGAAACTTCTACAACTGTGAGCCAAAATATACATCTCCTCCTTTAAATTGTGGGTTTCAGTTATTTTGTCTCAGAGATGAAAAAGTGACTAAGGCACACATACATTGCTAAAAGATGTGTCGATCATGGTTTTCACTTATGATTGTTCAGGTAATTTCAAGGAAAGGCAACAGACTAAGCAACAAAATTTGTTCTTATTTCTAAAATTTTATCTGTGTGAATTATATTTCATTATACTATTTTTCTTTCATCTGTAGCTTTGAGTCTGCAAACAATGGTGCACTAATTTGTCATCAGTAGTGTGTCATGGTTGGAGATATACAACCTAAACCCAAGGACTTCTTACAAAGACTTCTGAGTTCCTCCGAAACACCCTTTCTTTCCAATTCTGCTCACCATTTTGGATATCAGATGATTTTTCTCCCCTTCCATGTTAGTAAGCTTTCCATCATTGTGATAAAATACTTGAGAAAATACCTTGAAAGAGGCATGATTGATTTTTGGCTCATGATTTCACAGGTTTCAGTCCATGGTCATCTGGATCCCTTGCCTTCAGGCCTGTAGCAAGGCAGAAACATTACACAGGAGGGTGTGGCAGAGGAAAGCTCTTCACCTCATTGTGAAGTGGGAGGAGACATAGACAAGTTGTAGCCCCTAAAGGTATATCCCAGGGTCCCACCCTCATAGCTAGGTTCCACCTCCTATGCTTACATCACCTCCCATTAGGTCACAAAATTATGAAACTGTCAATGGATTAATTCATCAATGAGGTCAGAACCCTCAGGCTCAAACCATTCTTCAAGTTTCCCACCTCTTAACACTGCTGCACTGAGGACCAAGCCTGCAACACATGATCCACTGGGGCACATTCCAGATCCAACTCATAAAACCATCTTTTCTAACAAAAATTCAACTTCTTTGCCCTTTGCTCTAGATCCCAGGACCCGTAGATCATACCAGAGTTGATCTGCAACTGATTTTAAAGATGATGGCCATTAAGATATAGGAACAGAAATTGGGTTAGCAGATCCAAAAGCTTTGGTGACACTGGGAAGTTGATGCCAGGGACCATGGCTGTCCATAGGTGACGCAGAGCTGAGGGAGTTGGCATCAGACAAATACAGCAAGCCTGGCAAGGTAAGGCTGTCTATTCAGGAAGCCAGAAACGAGAGACACAGCTAAAAACAAACATGGAGTATGGGAGCCAGGAATAAACAGAGGCTGAAGAAAGGTCTTGGGCATCTGTGTGTGAATGGAGCTTGGGACTGAGCCTGTGGTTCCCATCATGGCCAGAGGGGATCCCACCATGGAGCTGGGGACCACAGGGGACCATGAGCAGTCCCCGTAGCTTACAGCGAGAAAGCAACAGGAGCAGCAGGCACCTGACCAATGTTGTCCCCTCTCTTCACACTTAGTGAGCTTCTCAGTCAATGCCCAGTGGCATCTTTGCTCTTGTGGTTCTACGAATGGACAGTGGCAACGCTTATGTATTATGAAACATACAAAGCTCCAGATAGCCATGTAGAAGATGAAAAAGAAGGGATTTAAAGTTTCTCTCATGTGGTAAGGAGGAACTATTGTCTCTTCATATGGTGACAGGATAGCTACCAGTGGAAAACAGTGGTGAACTTTGGAAAGAAAAAACCCATTGTATTCAGAGGAGGAGAGTTAGAAAGTCACATGCAAAGTTACCAGGAGCTATGTTAGAGACAGGCTTCCCTACCTTCTTCTGACCAGTACTCAGAGCAATGATGTTTTTGTTAAGACACCTGGGAGAAAGATTCGCTCACCACTGAAAGTCCCTGGTACTGGGCATCAGGCACCTCCAGACTTGCCTGGAAGCCCCGAGGACAAAGCTGGGGGCTGAGGTGGCCACTGTCCCCCATATTTAGAAGTCATTCAAGACACAGGGCTGATGAGCTCATTTTTCAAGATCTAGGAAGGAGTTTCCCCACAGAAACCTGTGGGTCCAAGCTCCACCCCCCAGTCCAGTGTGCCAGGAGGATAACAGAGTTCTACCAACAAGGTGCTTCCAGGGCGAGGGGAGAGGAATGGAGGCAGAACTGCACTGGTCATGATGAATGAGGTCCTAACCCACAAGGTGTGCAGAGAAGTTCACCCTCATCTCCACTGCCCTTCAGTGCATTTGCTGAGGTCCAGGCTTTCTCAGTCACGGTAACTTTCCTGGTCGCTCTTAGAAATGTCCCAGTTACTTAAATCTCAGAGCAGCAGCTCCTTTCAGTAATTAATATGCTGAATCTGGTGTAATCATCAAAAGCTCCATGCTTTTTTAGAGGTAAAACTCCTGTCCTTTCCCACTTTCCCACTGTCCCTTCCTTGCCTTGACCTTGAGCTAAGGACAGTAGTAAGAAGGTGTCCACCTCCAGTGGCTTTGGATTCTCCTCTTGTTGGAGTGAGAGAAAAGGAGAAGGGAAGAAAATCTAAGAAGGGGGGAAAGGAGGAAGAGGAAGAGGAGAAGGGGAAACGTAGGGGAGGAAAAAGAGGAAAAGGAGGAGGACGTAGAGGGAGAGGAGGAGGAAAAGGAGAAGGAAGTCGAGAGGAGGAGGAAGAGGAAGAGAAAGAGGAGAAAATGGAGGAAGAGGAGGAAGAAGAGGAGAGGGAGGAAGAAAAATGGGGAAGAGGAGGAGGTAAAGGAGGAAGAGGAGAGGGAGGTTTTACAAAACCGAGAGCCCAGCCTTTATGTTACGCAGTGTGATGTGTATCTGAGATTGTTTCATGAAAGTTAATAAAGACATAATTCATTGTTTTTCTTGTCTCCATACCCAGAATCCATCAGGATGAAACTTGTTCCCTACTGATTGATATTTATGTCAGTTTCTGGTTTGGGTTCTACTGTGTTAACAATTTTGCTATAAAAATCTGCCCTTCTATATTGTTGGTCAGGGACCAGGTTATGTTGGTTCAGGAGGAGGGAGATTCCTAAGCATGACCTTGCTAGACCAGGTGCACATCTCGGCTGTTTGTTAGAGCCTGGAACTGCAGCTGTGCTCTCGAGATGTGCCCACTGTCCCACCCATGCCTCCTCCCCACTCCCACCTCCTGCCTCCATCCCAGCTCATTGCTTTACCCTTTCACTGTAGATAGTAGAGCTCATCTGTCAGTGCCTGAGTTAAGGGGTGAATGGATGCCCGAAAGCAGCTTCCTATCAGTGACCCAGGGAGAGGGAGAGGCTGAGTCCCCAGCTCCTTAGCTCCTGGGGGTTCACTCTGCGATCCATGTCTTACACCGGATCGCAGCGTTTCCAGGGGCCCACGCCGGCCACTCACGGACAGTGCCTTCTTCATGCATGTCTTCCCTTCCCATCTTCCTTCCTTGGTGCCCCAACACCAGACTTCCCCCATCAAACCCCTTCATGAAAATCCTTGGCTCAAGATCTGCTTCTGGAGAACTAAAACTAAAGTACCCTTCGTGATTTATGAAAAATATAAAAAGAGCTTACTCTTTAAATAAAGATGACACAGGGAATACAAAGAAAACCATTTTCATCTTCTAGTCTTCTCTCTACCCCCAAATAATGACCGCTAACAGTTTTCTTTATTTTTTACCAGAAAAAATAAAATTATATACACAAATAAATACGTATTTTTATATTACACAAACATATGAACATACATATTAACCCATTTATGCCGAAGATTGAAAGGTTTTGAATTTTTACATGAAATTCATATATGTTACCCAGAAAAACTGGAGGAACAAGAATTTGAAGAGAACACATTTCATTATGTTCCATTGTTCCGGACATTCCGCAGGCGGTTCACTAGGCATTGACATTTAAAGAAGTGGAATAATTCTAAATATTATACTTTCTACCTTTTCCCACCTAATGATATAACTCGGAGAGCTTTGTATTTCCACACATAGACCTTCACTCACTTAATGGCTCTGCACTATTTGTCCACATCCCAAATTATTCAACCAGGCCCCAACTAGAGAACATTAGTATTGTTTCTAATATTATGCAGTTACAATCGTCATGACAAACATTTTTGCACATATATTTTAGATCATTAAAATACTAAAATCATGAAATAATTGTTGGGTCAAGGGGTATGCACAGTAATTTATTTTTCTTTGTTAGATACGTTGTTTTTCCATCTTCAAATAGGTTTCACAGATTTATACTTCTGCCAGGAGTATGTGAATGATACCTGTTTTCTCACACTTCTTCCAATACTGGGATGATAAAGTATTTTAATAACAGATTAGTAAAAATCTGTTAGGTGAAATGAGTATTTCATCATTTTATTATGCATTTTGGGGGGCATCTCTTCATATATTTATTGGGATTTATGGTCTTATGTATTATATGTTCATAGCTTTGACCCATTTTCCTGTTGGATTTTTTCTTGTTTCCTTTTTTATTTGTAAGTTTCTACAGAAAGTATGGCTGCCAACCCATTAGATATGGTACTTATGTTTCCTTCCATTCTGTGATTTTTTTCTTTTACTGTATGTATAGTGAAATATTTTCTCATACAAAGTTTTTAAATTATTATGTCAAGCCTCTTCATATTTTTCCTTGGCTTCAAGATTTCATGCCATGGTTAGGAAGTCTATTCTGCACCAATTCTATAAAAATGTCCATCTAAGTATTTCTTCTAGTTCTTTAATAATTCTTTTAGGGAACTAGGGTATATCTCAGTGGAGGAGAAAAAAACATTTATTCTTATTTAGTTCATTAATCAGCTGGGTTACTTTTTTTTTTGGTACTGGGGATCGAATTTGGGTCCTTGCGCTTGCGCAACAGGCAGCGAAACCACTGAGCTAAATCCCCGGCCCTCAGCTTGGTTACTTTTGTGAGCAGTGTCTGATGTTAGAAACAGGAGTGAAGCAAGGAAGACAAGTCTGGCTTAGAAGTGCTCAGTGCTGGGACCATGACAATGGGGAGCACAAACAGGACCAGCCTTCAAACTGGGATAAATAATGCTTCCACTGTTTCAAGAGCAGATGTGAGGTCCCAAACTCATCTTCTGATCCTTTCCCTCCAACCTGATTTGCTCTCCACAAAATGTGGGCAGTCACATGGGAAGGGGTCAGTAAAAATATCAAGCATTGCGGCTCCTTTGATGGCATTTAGACAGAGGCAAATATTCTAAGAACACTTAATATGAAATAAAAACCAGATGAATGATGATAAATAATTCTATCTATAGCCCTCAGTTGCTACATTGGAATCTAGATCTGAGACATTACAGGGAAAAATCCTGTGCACGACTCATCAAACAGGTGAATTACACTCAGAGTGAGATCCCGGTTAAGAATGTGGAGACCAGAGAAATGGCCCAAAGCAGATTTTTCTGACCTAATTCCCCTTGGCAGTATGTCCAGAGAGTGTCATGGATGCACTAGATCTCGGACTCCTCGTGCCCTGAATGTCCTCAAGTAACACACAAGGGAACTTCGTCTCCAGCGCACCTCCACTTCTCTTGATAAGCATATCTGGACATAGGCATAGTCAGCGCTGTGCTGGTAAATGCCTAACCACAAAACTTCCGAAGGGAAAAGAGATCCTGACGTGTAGCATTTGCCAGTTCCTCTGGTGTAAATACCCTCCCCGTGGCCAATTCAAGCTACTGACACTCAGGATTGCTTAGGACCTCCGTTTTAGAGACATGATAGAAATAACTGAGGGAAGAAACATAGATAATAAAATCTAGTAAAATAAATTGAGTATGACAAACTTTAAATATACCTACCTTTCTAAAAATATAACCTTGTGCTTGCTTCGGCGGCACATATACTAAAAATATAACCTACACTATTATAGCGCTTAACTTATTTTTTTTAATGTCTGAAAAGAATTTCATTTATTTATTTATTTTTTTGCTTAAATTCTTTTATTGGTACATTGTAGGTATACGATACGTTTACATTTATCATTGGGTGCTTGTACCTGTACCTGATGGATCTTGGTTCTTATTTTTTCCCCATTCCCTGTGTGCCCTTCCCTATTTACATACTTTGTTTCCCTTTGTTTTTTCTTTTCTCATAATTTTTCCTTAGAGCTTAACTTATAATAATGGCTATGCACAATCAATTGGCTCTCCTGAACCAGTGCATGCTATCTCTGGGCCACTGCTAACGGACCAGGCAAAGGGCCTGGGACACCTTCCTGAGACGCCACTCTGGGTGTAATTCAGCTGTTTGATGAGTCGTGCACAGGATTTTTCCCTGTAATGTCTCAGATCTAGATTCCAATGTAGCAACTGAGGGCTATAGATAGAATTATTTATCATCATTCATCTGGTTTTTATTTCATATTAAGTGTTCTTAGAATATTTGCCTCTGTCTAAATGCCATCAAAGGAGCCACAATGCTTGATATTTTTATTGACCCCTTCCCATGTGACTGCCCACATTTTGTGGAGAGCAAATCAGGTTGGAGGGAAAGGATCAGAAGATGAGTTTGGGACCTCACATCTGCTCTTGAAACAGTGGAAGCATTATTTATCCCAGTTTTTAGAAGGGTGTTTGTTTTATCTTCATAAATCAATTTTTCTAAAGAGGCAAGAACAGGAAAAAGAAATATAAAAATCACAGAAAAAATGTAATGGACTAACTGTTATATGATCATTGAAAAGCTCACTCAGATGATGAAAAAGTTGCCTTTTTCTGCTTTGATGTTCTCTTTTAAAGATAGGCCTTCTAAAAGTGTGTAGCACACATTTAGAAATCCCTGCTGGATCACTCATAATAATTTTATGCACTGTTCATGCTGGGGACACATTTTACCAACAGCTGTAATTTTTACAAAGAAAATACGCCTTGGAAGTCATTTGGCCCACATTCCACAGAGTGTCTAACTGGTAATCACTGTCTCTCAAGTATTCCCAGAGAATTTCCAACTCCTCTCTTCTGCTTTCTACCCCAATGCTACTTCTCCTCTCTTTCATGTAATCATCTCAATTCTTTGAGATTCTATACAATTTTTCCGTAATTATTTCCAGTTTAGTGATGTGTTATTTTTATGGAAACACTTTTCTACATTGATCATTTAGCACCTAATTATATTTCTCTTGCTACTTATACTGTTAGTAAATTTCTACTCTCTGTAGTTTTATTTCAGTGTTTAGACCATAGGCTCTTACTCAGGGATGTATAGACCTCTTTAGCCTTTTGGGAAACTGGAGATGTCATAAGATTATATCTAAAACTTTTGTGTATATGCCTACATGCCTTTTTAAGGGAAAACCTTTTTATGCTCATCAAATTTTCAAGGGGTTTTTTGACCCAAGAATTTAGTCCCCTGAGGGAAGTAACCCTAAGATACAGGTTATTATATTCCCCACAATGTCTTTAATAACTCAACTAAGAATTTAAATGGGCATGGCATAGATATTTCCACCTATTTATTATCAATTAATCTCTTATTTTCTAAACTATGGAGGACAAAAAATAACATTTCCATCTCACAGTTGTTATGAACGTATGCAAAGGTAATAAATGTTTAAAAGTTTTGAAAAGTTTAAAACAATTCTGGCTATGATTGCTCACCTTGAGACACACCGGAAGGGAATTTTACATTTCAGAATTCCCTCATGTTTTAATTACCTTTTCTGAATCTTCTTCTACAGAAGCAGAACGTAGAAAATGTCTCCCTTGACTCCAGTTTCAGCTGCATTTATTTCCAATATCCACTTTCACCTAACAGCTAATCGATGAAAACAGCTGTATCATCTGGACATTACTCTCCATTCTTCGATAGTTTTTGTTTACTGAGTCTAACTTTCTCCAGTGCTATTGCTATTACAATTCACAAGGATTTCACTGTTCTTGCACATGCTTCTTTGACTGCCTGGCCTCTCATTTTCTGGACCCTCGCTCTTCTCTGATCTTGTCCTCCCCCCTAGTCTGACCACCAATTCCCATGGCTACACCTGGGCCCTGTCTTTCCCACTCACAGCTCTCTTTCTGTTGTAGGAAGAATAATGGACCTTCAAAGATGTCTACATCCTAACCCTCGGTATCCGGAACTTGTTACCTTACATGGCAAAGAGGACTGGAGGTTGCAGGTGGAATTAAGGATATTAATGATTTGATCTTGAATAAGGAGGGCATCTCAGATTACCCAGGTGGGGCCACTGTAATCACAAAGGTCTTAAATGTGAAAGACAGAAACTGAGGAGATCAGAGTGATGCTCTGTGAGCAAAATGCCACCCACTATTGCTGGCTTTGAAGCTGGAGGGAGAGGGCAGTGGTCTGAATAACGTGGTTGGTGTCTACGTGTCAGGATTAGGAAATGGATTCTCCCTCAGAGCCTTCAGAAGAGAACCTAGCTGTCTGAGTCACCTTCCCTTCACTGCCACACAACACTCCACACCCACAACCCTAAGGGGGAAAGCTTTATTTTGGCTCCGCTTGTAGAGGTCTCAGTCTGCAGTCAGCTGGCTGCAAGGCAGCAAGGCATGGCAGAGGGAGGGGCACGGGAGAGGCGGGCTGCCTGTGGCCTGGCAGACAGGAAGCAGAGGGAGTGGAAGGAGATCCACCCTTCCAGGCCATGCCCCCATGGCCCACCTCTTCCCTCATGGACCATCCACTGAGGAGCGTCACATCCCCATGATCCAATGACCTCCCCAAAGCCTCACCTGTGAGCACATGAGGATCTGTGGGGACATCAAGACAGAAGCCATAACAACAGCTCTGCCAGTAGCTTGATTTTAACCCAGTGAGGCCTACTTCAGAATTCTGGCACCTTAGAACGGTAAAAGGGCTAAATCCAGCCACCCATTTTTGGTGCTCATCTTCACTGAGCTGCCAGGAGCACTTGACACCCTCTCTTGCCTGACTTACTGCACTGCTTTCCCACATGGGCCCTGGCTCCTGTCTGCAGCCTGCTGAGGTTTCAGGAGTCGGTTGTGTCTGTCTCAGCTCACAGCCCTCCAATCGCTTCTCCACTCACTCGGGCCAAAGCCAGTGGTCCCAGGATGGCGCAAAGCTCCATGGGAACTGGGCCCATGACTCCCTGTGCCCTTGCTGCTCTGGTGCCAGGGCAATAGGGAGGCAGAGTCTTGCTTCAGGGTCCTGCCCCCATCTGTCTAGAACAGTCCAGATCTCACTTCCTTCTTTAGATCAAAGTAGCTCTACCTGCTGCCATCCATCGTGGGAGGACTCCACCTTTACCTTGGTCCCAGCTTACATTTTCCAGAGCACTTATCACTGTCTGAGGTTTTAGATACACAAAATTATTCAATTACATATAATAAGAGATCATGTACTATAGTATACATATATAAGTATTTTTCTCATCTACCAAAATATGCAGTCAGTGCTCTTAGCAGTACTAGCAGCCTTGTACCCAAGGCTCCTAATCCAAAGACTCAGTCAATAACCCATGGGAAATAGTTTTAAAACATTGCATCTGTACTGAATGTGCATAGATGTTTTTTGGTCATTATTCCCTGAACAATAGAGTACAACAAATATTTACACTGAATTCATACCATGTTAGGTGTGTTAGGCAATCTAGGGACTATCTAAAGCATACAGGCGGATGTACATGTACTGCTTCTTTATTTTGTCACATTGGGATTGGGCTCTGTTCTCTCCCGTGCCAGACGCGTGTTCCACCACTGAGCCATGCCCAGTCCACACCGTTTTATACAGGGATTGGAAATGCTGAGGTTTGGTGTGGAGAGAGGCTCTGGAACTGACCCCACAGGAACCAAGGGGTGGCTGTCAACACCATCCGGGCAGGCGAAAACCTCTAGCGCCCAGAGGAGCACCTTCTGCATGGTGGTAGAAGTTAATCGAAGGCCTAAGTGGACGAATATGTGAGCGTGTGGGCAGAGTTCAGTGACACTGGACACAGAGCCGTCACACGGCGACTGTGGATCTTTGCCGTGGTGTGTAGGCAGCGAGGCCGGTGAGATGCGTTCCCCGCCGCACACATCTGCTTTCAGCTTATCAAATATTCATGATCTGACCCTGAGAGTTAGTCTACATAACGCGATTTCATCCGCAAAGGAGTCGGGATCCTGTGACGCCAGCATTACCTAAATGTCTTTGTCGTGCTTTGATAATCTTCCTTAAAGGCGCCCTTCTCGGAGGATGGCAGCAAAGTTAGTTACTGATGTCGTCGGTGAATATTCCTTTATATCTGTGACAATCTCTGGCTTTTTTGCAGGAGAAGCTTACAGGGTGAAACGCACTGCATTCTCCAGCCCCAGTTCAACTTGAAAACTATTTGAAAATCTCATCTTCCCAATAAACAATAAAAAGATTAGACTGTCTTGCACCATTTGTATTATTTACTAATTGATACGTAAGAATGCACAGCCCTAGAAAAATAAAAACAAGTAAATTTTTCTCTCTCATTTTCAAATTTTCCGTAAGCTTCAACAACCCAACAACATTTGTGGTCAGGCAATTATAGCTCTTTTCAGCTTTATTCCCATTTCCATCCTCTCTTAGTTACTCTTCTTGTTATTGAGACAAAATACCCAACACCCAAAGTTAAGAGGGGGACAGGTTTATGTAGCTCATGGTTTGTACAGGTTTCAGTCCATCATCAACTGGCTCCAAGGCAGGATGACACGTGGCGGGGGGGCAACAGCCCATGGCAGGCAGAAGTTGGCAAAAGCAGCAAAGAAGTCTTTCTCCCCCTTTTATCCCATCCAAGACTACTTAGGGCAGGCAGCACTCACACCCTGAATCCTAGTGCCCTCGGGCCTAGCATTGAACCATAAATCAGTGACACACTCTAGATTCAGTCACCTCTGAAAAGCCCCACCTAAAACCACAGAGGACTCTAGGAGGACATCTAGACACAGCCACCACACTTCCTCTCGGAAGGAAATGTTAGCAATTCATAGCTAACTGGCCCTGAGCGGAGAGGATTATTTTTTCCTTTCTGTTACCTTGCATATGTGCTGCCTAGGTGAGCAGTCTTTTCGGTTACTTTGAAAGAAAGGACACATTTCTGCAGAAACTTGAGTTGCAGAAATATTGGACTTAGAGAACACTTTGGGATGGGAAACTGGAGTTTTGGGAAGATTTACTGGGGACTGGATCCATGATCTTCTAACTGAGTTACATCTCCAATCTCCCTTTAAAAAATCTGAGATGGGGTCTCACTGAATCACTAAGTTGCCCAGGCTGAGCTCAAACTTGGTATCTTCCCTGCTCAGCCTGCCAGAGTGCTGGGATTATAGGCATGAGGCATGTTCCCAGCTCTGGAACACTGGGGTTTTGATCAAATCACACACTGCGTTGCTTTTATCAATGACCGCATGTGAATAGTAGCGCACACAATAGTGGGAGATGGATACTGAGGTTTGACAGGGCTTCAGACAGGGTGCTAAGGACAAATCCAGGGTCTGTGTGGTAGATAGCTTGTACTCAATGTCTCTGTAGCTCTAAAGTGCATGAATGATGCTTCATGACAGTTGACCAGCCACGGTTGTGTTAGGAATTCCATTCATTGACATTAATAGCCTCTGGATTATAACTGTCTCACACCCTCGCTGATTTCATAATCTATTTCTGGACCTGCAGATTTGGAGTATTGCCAGCTCTGAAATCTAGTCAGCTCGGACCTGGGTACTGGGAATAAAACAGATGAACCCAAAAGATTCAACTGAGGGACAAAGGGGTGGAAAAGAATACACTAAAGTCCACTGGAACCCTACACAAAAGTAATTGTGTGGTATGGGTAACAGTCTGGGAGAGGCATCTAGAACAGGGACGTGGATCAGTGGTCTGAGATGGCGATTCACAGGGAAGCTTGTGCCAAAGGGAGTATTTACTAAAAAGTTCCCATTCACTCATTCATTCACCTACCTTGGGCTTGGCTCATATCAGCAGGCAGAGAGAGAGAGAGACAGAGAGAGACAGAGAGAGGACGCAAGATTATTTTCTGGGTTAGAGACTTAAGAAAGCCTACAAGCATGGTGGGAATATAGTAAAACAACAACTGGGTTTGAATCCTGGTTCCACTTTTTAGCTGTGTGACCTAGGATAAGTTGCTTAATCTTTCTCAGTCTGGACAGTGGGAATAATAACTCCCAGGTCAAGGGATTTCTACATGGATTTCTACAGGAGTAAGGGATGAGATCCTGGGGAAAGCATCTCACACAGCACGAGGCCCAGAAGTCATGCTGAACCAGGGAGGATTCTCTCTTCTTCACCCAGGAAAACAAATGGCGCCCGACCACTGCCGAGGAAGGGAGGAAGGTGAGGGTGTGGACTTCCTGGACTGTCTGTCTGTCTGTCCATGCCAAATGTGCAGAAATATCCATATTTGCCATGAAATGAATGGGTCACTGTTCAGGCTCAGGTCCTGGGATGTCATGGCTGAGCAACAGCAGTGGACTGCTTCTCTCTACATCAGAGAGGCAAAGATTTGAATTGTATCTGACAAGACACCAGTTGTGAGCACAACCTTTAAAATCCGGTAAAATTCCAAGTGAGGTGCTGAGAAGGACACACCTTGGTCATTCCTACCATCTGCAGGTTAGTGTGGCACTTTTGATTGGCATTGTGTCCTGCGTGGCAGCACAAGATGTACCCGAAAAGGACTCCCCACAGAGTCCGCAGCCAGCAGCCACCAGGCTATAGCAGCATTCTGCAAAGCTTCTGTCTACACCACCTTCCTACCCCATTCCACAAGTAGCATGCTTCCAGGTAGCATGTGAGGCTGGGCCAATCAGATCCATTTTCAGATCCCCTCCAGAATGAACACAGACTCCTCCAGATCAAAGCAAATGGAATCTTGTTTCTGACCAGGTGTCTGTTGAGCCAGATTTACCTTCACCGCCTGCCATGCCTGTGGCAGAGGCAATGGGCCAGTGATTTGACCACCAATTCTGCCCTCCTGGCCTGTGGCTTGTACATGTTAATCAGACTCCATAAGCGACTAAGGTGGAGCCCTGGGGGACAAGTGATAGCAGCTCCTGGTTCATGAATCGGATATGAAGACCAACAGAGCCAACACAAGAAAGTATTTGGGACTGTCCCAGCGTCTCCATGTGCGTCCTTAGCAGCAGGACTTTCACAACCTGAGAAGAGGTAGCTGCCTAGGGGAGGGACTTCCATGCCCCAGAGACCTCCTTGCCATAAAAAGGAAGGTGGCAAAGTCAAGAGCACCCTGGTGGGTCCGGACCAGCAGTTCACCCCTCAGTGGCTCTATGCCCTACCTAGAGTATGGTGTTTAACCGGACTCCAGCTTTGCATCTGAGAGAGCCATGGGGGTTGTTTAAAGGACCGATCAGAAAAAGTGTTTATAAATTGCTTAGCTTAGGGACCTGGTGCACACTTAGTGAACAGTGTGGCCCTCCTGCTCCTCCTCCTCTTCCTCTTCCTTTTTCCCACCCAGAAATTGCTCCCCATGTTAGAAAAACCTTGGGTAAGACAATGCAATGGGGATGAGTCAGGGTGAATGCACTCGCTTCCCTACTGATATGTGAAACAGTTTGTACCCTGACAGTGTCTCTGTGGATGGCTGGGAGGAGAGCACAGGAGTGAAATGGGAAGAGCCTGAAGTTTGGAGACAAAAGGCCCAAGCTGGAGACTGAATCTCAGCCTTGCACTTGCCAGCTGTGTGCCCCTGAATGCCTCCCCTTCCTTCCCACGAGATGAGCTTCCCTGAGGCCTGGTGTGATGAAATGATACCTGCCTGAATGAGGGTGACAGGGTAAGACAGGGCAGGCGGGGCTGTGATGGGGCCAACAAGGCCTGGGGTCCAGAACTGTGCAGACAGGAGGGCCATCCTGAGCAGGCCCTGGCCATCTGGGTAACAGAAATGTTTCCTTCCCTTCACCCTCTCCTCCTCCCAGATTAAGTAAACTGCCCTAATTAAGTAAACTGTCCCAGACAGGACCACAAAGCCTCCTTTTAAGGCACTTTCTTGGAGGGAGTGGGTGGCTAGGCTCTACGGCAAAGATGGCAAACCTTTTAGAACTCTCAAAGACACAAACAGCCCGCTGAGGCACTTGTGACATAGGTTCACCACCACTCTCTATGGTAATCTCCTTCAGATAATTAAAATGTGTGGCGCCTGCACCCCCAAGCATCTGCTGAAATGCTTCAGTCGCCTACACACTGGCCCTGGCTGGCTGCCCCCTAAGTTGCATTCCGGGCAGGTCCAGGGTGGAGAAGAATCCACCAGAACCAGAAGCGGCTTGGTGTTCTCCGGTTACCAGCAGGTGCAAGGTGGGGCTGCCTCTGATGGAAACGGTTTTGACAGACCTGCAGAGTTCAAGGGCGTTTCCCACCCGGCAGGCAGGCTGCACTCTGGCAGAAACCCCAGAAGCCCTGGGTTTTGTCCTTGTGGATGTAGGTTCCCCTTTCCTATAGGGCTGTTAGTCTTTCTGCCTCTCAAGGGCTTTGGCCTCACCACTGGCCTACCGCAACAATGGAGGGTGTTGTGTGTCTCCCTCGCCTTTCTTCTGCACTGGAATCCTGTCCAAAGAGAAGCCCACATTCAAGGGCATTTCCCTCCCCACTGAATACTGCCCAAGGCCTTTTGAGCTTGCTTGCCTCATCTCAGAAATGTCAGTCAGCCAGGAGACACATGTATGGCATTTGCTTTACTCCTTTGCCCAGAAATGATGGAATCACTCATCATAGGGAATTCGCACCTGTATGTGATATCATTATGTGTATCTAAGATGTACCAATAAATGTTTTGCTTAAAAAAGAGAAATAATGGAATCAAATTTAAATATTAAATTTCAAATGCCATTTGCCTTTGTGCAGCAATCGAGGTGCAGCTTGGGTTCCATTTTTGGCCTATACTCTGTCTTCTTGGGGGAGATTGTTTTAGAAAGGCTAGATGATGCTGTCAGCCATGTGCGGAAAGAATAGTTTAGTGGCAAAGCTGCAAAGGCAATGATCAATCTGCTTTATTTGATGTGCCAATTTCTCTTATATTTTTACAAACCACAAGGGATTGAGTTGTACAGGAATTCTAAATTGGATGAGGCATTGTGACAGAGCAAAGAAAATTCTTACTCCTATTTTAAAAAAAAATAATAATGCTTTTGATTTCTACCACTTACCCTTCTACTTACCATGCAATGCAGACTGTACAGGTGCTGGTAAGTCCTGCCTGCCTGTAGCCTCTAGGTGCCCACAGGTCCTACTCAAGCCTGAGCTCCCTGCTGGTGGTCTGTGGCTGTCTACGCCACTGCTATCCCTTGGGCCCCACACACAGCAGGCTGGAGGTGCTGGGAATCGGTGCCCCCACGGCCTAAGTGCTCTGCAGAGGAGGAATGGGAGTAGAGCCAAATCTCTCAGCTTCCTGTCTTCTCCCAAAGGCCACTCTGAGGCTCATGCCATCCCTGCAGGCCCCAGCAGAATTAACTGTGGTCTCCCGTGACCTTGTGCACCAGGATCAGCTCCCTTCCCTCCCCTGTCTCACTTCCTGCCTCCTGCTGCAGCCTGGAATTCCTCCCTAACACACCATGGCCTCAAATCCTTGCCTCAGGTGTGCTCTGGGAGGTGCAAACTAAGGACAGGCAGGAAAGGTGGAGTGGGGTGTGACCTGCGGGCCCTGAGGACTCCCTCCCCGGAAGCATGCTCAGCACGGGGCTCTTCCTGGACTCCGTAAGGCCCGCCTGAGCCAGGTACACCTTCTCTAGAGCATCCTCTCTCGCTCCAGCCAGGAACTTCTTTCCAGGAGCCTGTACTGTATTCCAAGAAAGTGCCTAGAATTTAGCGCTCAATGCTATAATCATTCTTCTGTGTTCTGCTTTATTCCCCAAATAAAGCAGGCCAGGGACAGCTGGGGACGATGGCGAATGTAGTTTGGTTAGTTCAGTGTTGGGCTTTTATGTTAGCTTTGTTTTTATTGTTGCTGTTTTGTTCTGTTTCCCACTGCTTGTCTAACACATGCTAGCGACAGAGTAGCACCTAATCAGCATATACAGATTCACTCAGCATTCAAAAAATATATATTGTGTGCCTGCTATGTTCTAGAGCAGGGGTGGCGAACCTGGGCACGCGTGCCACAGCGGGCACACACAGCCCTCTCCTGGCACAGGCGCCAAGTCGCCCCAGCAGCTGAGCATAGGTAACAGCGCAGACTGGGGCCACGCGCATGCTCTAAAAGGAGTATGACGCCGGGTGATGACGTCACGAGGAGTTTGGGCCCTCGATCTCCGCAAGGTTCACCATCCCTGCTCTAGGGGCTGAGGATACTTCCCCCAATCAACCTCTACTGTGGGATACAGACAATTACCAAACATAAATGTCTAGTCATATGATAAATTAGAAAATATTAGATACAGAGGAAAAGCAGCACAGGATGGGAGTACAGGAAAGTCTCAATTTTATTCTTATTTAATTAGTTACTGTTTGTTGATAAAATTGTACACAGTTGGCCCTCCATATCCACGGGGTATTAGAAACCAAAATCCACACATACTTAAGTCCCTTCTATAAAATGTCATAGTAGCCACGTTTATAGCAGCACAATTCACTATAGTTAAATCTTGAAAATGGTCTATATCCCCATCAACAGATGAATGGATAAAGAAAATGTGGTTTTTACACTCAATGGAGTACCACTCTGCCATAAAAAGGATAAATTCGAGTCATTTGTAGGAAAATAGGTCACTTGAGACCATCACACTAAGTGAAATTAATCAGAGACAGGACATTAAAAACCACAGAGTTTGTCGTTAAGAGAAACCCAAAATATAAATAATTTAAAGAGTTTGATGAAAGATAGATGATAGGAAACAGAGAGGTAGACCTTTTGCAAATGGAAAGGGGATCTAAGGATAGAAGGAGAGGGGAGGGAAGGGAGAGGAAAGCAAAGCAAAAAAAAGGGAGATTCAGGTTCAATCTGTACAAGTTCGAACTCCCCACCATGAATGTATTTATTATGTATCACAAACATGTTCTAATAAAAAAAAATGAAATGGCATAGTATTTGCATAAAACCTTAAGTTTACTTTATGTCCCCTCTGGATTACTTACAATACCTAATCCAATCTAAATGCTACATAAATAGTTTTCAGATTGTATGGTCTAAGAAATAATAATGAGAAATAGCCTATATGTGTTCAGTATGAGCCCAATTAAAAGAACATTTTCAGTCGCAGTTGGTTGAATCCACACAGTGGAAGTCACTGATACAGAGGGCTGACTGTGTGTTTAAGATGTACAAAGTGATGTTTGACACAGCTGTATGTAGTGAAATGATTAGTATAACTGAGCAAATTAACATTTCCATCTCCTCAAATAGTTATGGCTGTTTTTGCAATGAGAGCACCTTACTCTCTTAGAAAAATTTTAGTACATAATAAAGTATTGTCCACTGCAGTCATCATGCTGAATGTTATATCCCTAGACTGAGTCACCCTACGTACCTGTAACTTTGTACGCTTTAACCACACCTCCCCGTTTCGCACAGTTCCCCAACCCTGGCAACCACCCTTTTATTCTTCATTTCTATGTCCTCAGATTTTTAAGATTCAACATACAAGTAAGATCATGAAGTAGTTTTTTCTGTGTCTTAGTTAATTTTGGTTAGCATAATATATTCTAGGATCATCCACGTTGACATAAATGGCAGGATCTCATTTTTTTTAAGGATCTCATTTTTAAGGCTGCATAATACTCCATTATATATGAATGTGTTTATATATTTATATATGTCACAACTTCTTTATAAATAAATGATGATACATGTTGGCAAGAATGTGGAGAAAAAGGAAGCCTGGTACACTATTAATGGGAATATAGATTGGTAGAGTCATTATGGAAAACAGATGGAAGCGCCTCAAAAAACTAAGAATAAACCTACCATATGACCTAGCAATCTTCTGGGTACATATTATCCGAAGGAAATGACATCAGTGCCTTAGCGAGACATCTGCATTCCCGTGTTCATTACAGCATTTGCACCATCACTGAGATACAGGGACAACTGAAATCTCTATTGTAAATCCTTCCTGGGAAAGCTGCCTGAAGAGACTTCCTCTTCACTGAGGCTGAGGCTGGACAGGGAAGAGGATGTGCAGACCCGGAGGGAGCCTGGTCCAGCAGGAAGGGCAGCCTGCAGGGGCAGCATGGCAGGGCCCAGGTGAAGCATGCAGGAGCCACAGTGGCAGGAGGCCGGGACACAGGGCCAGGGCCCAAGGTATGTGGCTACTGTGCCGACCTGCGGTTTGGTTTGGGCCGAGCTGGGGCATGAGAAGGTGCTGCTCATATGTGCATCACCAGACTCACACTGTGACAGCATCCGTTGGCCGCGGGGCTGTGGGGCAGCAGCAGGGATGGGGTGGGGGTGTGGCAGCCTCCCCTTGAGCAATGACAGTCACTGGGCTGTGCGTGTCTTGAAGGCAGAGTCCTGTGCTCTTTCTGGGGGGTTCAATGTGGAGCGCGTTCACTCTGCACCTTGGCTGAGAGGTGTCCTTGTAATCAGGAAGTGATTGTGAGGTGGTGCTTCCAATTACATAAATATCGTCTTCGTCATCAAACATTCATCCAGGAAGTTAAGCATTCATAGATAGCTGCTGCATGCATCAAATACTCCTATGAGAGTTGTCAAATGATGATGTCTACTAAACCGGGCATTCATTCTATATTGATAATGGGGACTTTATTGTAAGGGCAACTTTATTTTGTCCCTTGATTATCTGTTTGAGTGTGGACTCACATAGTTCTTTCACTCATTGTGTTACAATATGTGAACGCCATTGTGTATTTTGATGCTCAAAATGCCCCAGATTTGTCCGGTGGTTCTTGCGTCCCTTTGATAAATTCCCCTCATTCTTGAGCATTTCCTGACTTCCTGACACAATATAGAAAACAGGAATCAGGGAGATAGAACTTGTGCAAAAGGAAACAGGACCAAGGGACAGAGGGAGGGGAGAGGGAGAGAATATTCTTCTAGTGGAGAATAATCTTTAGAAAGCAGGACCCAGACATACTGTTTCTTAGACCTCCTTGCTGTTAAAATGTGCTTCATACTGAGGCAGAGCAACACCGATCATGACTGCCTAAGTGTCCCGACACACCCAGGCCTGTCACAGGACGCAGTGCAGGTGACATTCTGTGCCCTTCTAGAAGGGTCCACAGGGCTGGGGGAGTGGCACAGCAGAGCACTTGTGTAGTACGTGTGACCCCCTGAGCTTGGTCCCCAGCACCTCCGCCCCAAAGTCCACCACCTAGAAACAGAAGAATAAGGCTGACATTTCTTCCATAAAGAAGACTTAGATGTCACCTTCACAAACCTTTTGTATTTCAATTGGATATGCAAACATGCCTAATGATGGGTAGAGAGAAGCCAGGAGAGTTGTGTTCCATGGTGCCCGCTTCATCATGAGCATAAATGAACTTCCGCAGTCTTTCTCCCTAGGTAGTGAGCCACGTGTGAGTGCTGTAATAACGCAGTGTGCATTCACAGGTTACTTTTACATGTGCTGTCTCAGCTGAGCTCCTGACAAAGCCATTTAAACTATGCAGGGACATCGTTCTTATCTACTTTATAGAGGGGAAAGTGGCAGGGACCGAATGACTTTCCTGAAGTCACATAAGTGACAAATGGGGAAGGCAGTACCCTTCTGACTCACACCCAGCTTTCTCCCCTTGGTGTTTTATAAGAAGTCTGGCGCGACAGCCTCCTCCCGAGGGATTCCATCGCACTGCGCGCGGCGGTGGCCAGCCGGGTGGCTTTGCAGTCCAGGTTCAGGGCAGGTCTTCCTCCACTGGGTTGCGGAACTGGCAAGCCCATGACTCCTCCAGAGTGACCACGAAGGGCCACCAAGGCTCCGAGGCTGGGGAGGCACGGGAGGGTTCTGGGACGCGGCTGTGGCCTGGGCCAGTGCGCGGGATGCTTCTCACCTGGCTCCCTCAGCCCACTCCGGAGCCCAGGTGGCTCAGGACAGCGATGCTCTCAGGGTGGAGGAGGTGGTGGCCCCAGTGCCCCTGGAGAATGCAGAGGCCACCAGCGGGGTCTTGCCAGATCCTTTCCTAGTTCGGCTTTGTCCTGCTTGACAGGTGGGGTTCTACTTCTCCATGCTAGGTGTGAGGAATATTCCCCTAAACAAAAGCAGGAGGCAAGACCGGCACTGCCGCTTCTGCTTCTGTCTGTCTGTTGGCGCCCTCGGCCATAAGCAGCAGGCTCTCCCTCTGTTCTTTCTCGCTTGCAGATTCAAAAGCCTTTTCTCGTGTTTTGCATCTGTGCAGGCCTCCGTCCGGTCCGAGCCCTGCCCCTCCACTCTGCCTTGGCGGTGTACGCCACCCTTTTGTTACACACTCTTGGCCACCCTACCTTCCTCCTGTCGTTTTGCACGCCCACTGAAACGTGAACACGCGTGTGATCTGCTCTGCGATGGATCGGAGGTGGTCCCAGGCATCTCCCCATCTGCTTAGGTCCACTGGTGGCTGCATTCTAAGTACCTGGTTCAGACACTTTCCCCTCCTTCCCCTCTCAGAGCTCCTGGTCTTACAGTCAGACATCTTTGACTTGAATCTTTGAGCTCTTTTCCTAAATCTCACTGGAGACTAGGAGCTGTGAGCTTTAATCCCCAGGGTGAGTCTGGTCCCAGCTCACACAAGATTACTGATGTGCGATTTTCAAGAATTGGCATCTGAGCTCCGCATCTTCTCTACCTCTTCCTGTGACTGTGAACTTCTGCCTGCCTCATGTACTTCCTTTCTTTGCCCGCCTGGCCTCTGTGGGCATTTGAGTTTGTGATCCTTCCCTGAGCTGTGCCCACGCTCTTTTCTCTGTAATGATTCTCCTCATTTTCCCCCTCCCACTGGGTCATTGCAGCAGTGGAAGCTGCACAGTTCTTGCCCAGTGGCCCTGCTGCTCGGGTGTGAAGCAGTTCAGATGGCAGCATAATGTACACAAGCTTTATCCCAGGTCAGCTGCATTCTTGGTCACACGTGGATCTGCCTCTGCTGTTCAGGAACTTCTCTGCCTCAAGTTGGTTTAATCGCACCATATACCCAGTTTGGCCTCGTGTCTGTACTTCTGTCCCGGAACCCATACCAGTGTCCTTGCTCCTCCCCTCTGCTGTCTTCAGGACCTGGATTTAGGCTCGGGGCCCCCACTAACCACCTAAGCTTCCTCATTCTCCCTTGTAGGGCTCCCTGGGCCTGACTGCTCTATGACTTCTCCACCTCAGACTCACCACCTCGTTCCTATAGCTTTCCATCTCTGTAACAAATCTCTGAAATAATGAAATGGAAAAGAAAAGGTTCATTTCAGCTCACAGTTTTGGAAGTTTGGGTCTGGGATCAGTTCCCTTCCCATTTTGCTTGTTGGCTTGAGGCAAGGCAGGGGCACTTGGCAGAGAAAAGCTGGGGTGCAAAGGGAAAGACAGAAGAAAAGGCCAGGGTCCCGTGACTCCCTTGGAGGCCAGGCCTCTGAGACCTAAGACCTCCTGTGCTGGGTCTGGACTCTTACAGCTTCTGTGTCTTCCCAAAGGGCACCAGGGCAGCTCCAGGCCTTTAACTCTCTGGCCTCGGGAGGCATTTCTGATCCACATGGAGCAGCTTTCTTCTTGAGCGCAGCGTACCCCGTTCTGAGCCATTACAGCATCTGAGATGACTTTTCACCTTTCTCCAAGGGTCCCAAAATTCTTCCCTCCTCAAATCATTGTCTCTGGGTGGTCACCTGGAAGTTCTGAGCGGTCATTTACCTCAGGGGCCCACTTCTACAGCTGTGCTTATGTGCAGAAAGAATGAAGCACAGCTTTCAGCAAAGAATTTTTCCCGATTCCATCAGTGAACGATTGCAGGATTTTTGGCAGTTTTGCTATTGTCTGGAACTGCATTTCTTTGGAAATTGGTTCAAATGATGATGCCAGATCTATATTCCAGAGCATTTAATTAACTGAAGCATTTCTATTGGCTAGTCCTTTACCATTGCTTATTGGCAAATCCTTGTGTGATTATCTCAGGCAAGTAGTTTACAAATCAGGTTATCCCCCCAAATGACTCCCACTGTCCCTGTCTAGATGGAAGTGAAGCTGTCTTCCAGGGCAGGATCTTGTGCAGACAGAGCTTAGAAAGCCCTGGAGATTGATATTAGCAAACCGAAAGGGACAGTCCTAGAGACCCTTGGTCCCCACTCATCAGCTGCAAAGCCTTGCTCAGAGCTAAAGGAACGTTTTTAGGACCACAGCTTCCAGTTTACATCCCAGAGAGCTACCACTCTGCCAGAAGCAGGAAGCTGACATATCCGGGGTGTTCCATCCTTCATGGTAACCCTGTCCTACATGGAGAGACCCCGTCCTCCTTCTGCCAGTTGCTGCAGGAAACCTTAGCCACACAGGAAGATGATCATCCCTAAAAGACTCCTAAAAAGAAAGAACGCACTCGGAGAGATTCTCACTGCTGTTAATCAAGGACATTTTCATTTCCCTCCCCACAATTATTTCCTTGCAGCAAACCTGCCTGTGCCTGAGCCCTCCAGATGACACAGCATGGCTGAGATCAGCGGGGTGACAACACCTGAAGAAGCAAATCGAGCATTGGGATGAGATGGCTGCAGCGCCTGGCCAACATGCTTACGGGAGCTGGTGTCGGCTGCCGAGCAGCGTCTTCACACTTAAGTGACTGCTTCAGTCCCCGAAGGCACTGAGCAGGGCGACGCAGTGACAAGGCGGGCCAGGCTGCACCAGGGAGTTGGTGCATCTGAGAATTTCACAGCCATTCGGGGACAACTCCAAACTTACTTGTCGGAAGTCCTCCCTGCCCAATCATTACCCGAACCCTGCGGGAGGAGTGAGCTTACAATGCCCAGCATTCTTCAGTGCCTGGTTAAAAGACAGCAACCACTAAGACACCACCCAGTCCAAGATGCCCCTTTCACCTTTGGAGGTGGCATGGGAGGAGTCAGAGTCAGGCTCCTTCCTGTTTCAGGCTCCACTGGCTGAGGCCCCTGGCACATGGCCCCCTGCCCACAGCAGCACCCACCAGCGATGCCATTGCTTGCCCCCAAAGTCAGCCTCCTGTACCCACCAAAGATCCGGTCTCTCCCTGTTCTCAGGGAGAGTCCGGGAGACTAACCATCGGGGGCTGCAAACCAGCTTCCCCACAGGCAGAGGTGGGGTAATGTCCCTCCCATCCTGAGATTCCACTGCACATCCCTGGCCGCTCATGCTTTGGCTCCTCCTTGGTAAGGGGAGGATGGTAACAGCTGCCTCTTATGGTAAAAAGATAAAAAGGTAAAAAGGGGGAAGGAGGTAAATAAATGCCTGTTGAGTGTAGCATCTCATGCATGGTGAACTCAGTTGTGGCTACTTAATCGCTGCTGGCGAATTAAGTCAAATGTGGAAAATTCAGTGACACCCTGAGCCTCTAAAGGGAACTTGCCTTTTGTTCTCAAGAGTACAAGAGCAGACGCCAACTTTGTGATTGTTTCCAAATAAAAGAGGAAAGCTAAGATTCCGTGTCTGCTAGCCCCAGAATTTAAGTCATGAGCTTATTTCATTCAAGTGCAGGTGGGTACGAGTACCGTATTTCCCCCAAAATAAGGCTAGGTCTTAGACGCAGTTTTCAGGGGATGTCTCATTTTTCTCATGTACAACAATCTACATTTATTCATGTAGAAAAACCTCTATTTGTGCAAATACAGTCGTGTCATCTTCCTTTGGAACACTGTCACAACTCTCTGAACTCCGAATTCTGGCCCAAATTTCTTGCAGCTCCATTTTCCTATAGAAATGTTGGCCCCAGTCTCTCGTGTCCAGCAACAGAGTTCTCCTTAAATGAGCACTTGTTATCCAGGTAGGCTGCTCCTACTGCATTGGCAACCCGGTTGGCAGTGATTTTCTCCCACGAATTCTTCATCCAAGTCATGACCTCTTGCATTAAATCAAGTGTTACCTGAAGACTTATGAGGCAGGAGTGGTAACAAAAATGATGACAATTATGAATGATGGTCCACACAAAAGCAACGAAAGCTTGCAGGCACCAAAACTCAGAAAACTTTTTTTATTTCACAGCAGAGCACTAAGTATGTCCATTATGACACACGATACGCTGAGTCTGGAGACTCATATTAGACCTACCACACCCGTTCGTTGTCAAGTGTGCACCATACTGAGGCATTGTGTCTGTGCTCTGATTGGTTATCCTCCAGGCAGTCTCCAGTTCATCTGCTTACACAGGCATTCACCTCTCATCCAATTCCCTCTTGGATATTTACAAATACTTAATTATAATTTATATTATCTTTACAAGCACTAATGTCAATAGTGTTTGCTATATTTAATTATATATTAATATTATTATTTTATAATTCAATATGTCCAGCACGTGCTGCAACGCGGGCATACTAAATGTATCCATCTGGCCGACCTCTTAACTGGGGCTTATTTTTGGAGTAGTGCTTCTATGACAAGCAACCTGAAAAATTATGCTCAGGCTTACTTTTCAGCTCGATCTTATTTTCAGGGAATACAGTAGAATCAGGGGAGAAGTCTGACCCAGCAAGCATCTCATCTGTACTGTGCTACAATAAAGAGGCTTAAATGAGGCTTCCCTGTTTCAGCTGGGAATTCAGTGAATACTGGGACAATGTTCAAAGCCCGAGGCTGACCTTACTTAGGAACATCTTTCTTTTAACACTGCTGATGAAACACTGAAAGCTCATTGTAACACAACTCATCTGGACAGCGAGAATACAAATTATAAGTCATGGGTGGGGAGTGAGCTGGATATATTTCTCGGATATCCAGAAAAATTAAAAATTAAAAGAATCCTATTAATATTAATTACATCCTGTGCATATTATACTAAAAAGAAGTACTATTGTGAAACACTTCTATTTTCATTTTTCTTAATGTGATTGCCTTCTGGAGTTACAACTTTAGAATAACCGTTTAGAAACAGATTCCTTATAAAAGAGAAAATTCTAATTCTGAAAAATAACTCTTTTGGATGTGTTGCTTTATCTTGCTTCACTTATGAATGCTGTTATTGATCTCTAAATGGAATTTCCAAACCAGTGACTTTTATAAAAAATATGATATACTGTGAAAAGAAATAGGAAATCGGAACAAGAGGTAGGAGAAGGAAAGGTAATTGACAGAACAAACTTGAACAATAACTTTAATGGTCTTCATCATCCCTATAAATCCACAAATCATTTTCCCACAGGTCAGACTGCTACAGCAGAAGTTGGCCTCATTCTGCTCATTCTGGAACCGTGGCAGCAGCTCGGACTGGTGCCATGTTATGCATTTGGAAGAACGATTGCATTATAAAACCCATTCCAAGCTTCCCACTGTTTCAACAGTGGAAATAGTGAGGAATGTTCGGACTGATTTAAAATGTGAAGATGTAATTCCGATATTATTGAAGCCTTCTACCACTCAAGCATTCCCTTAAATAAGTCTGTCACCTGCCTAATTATGCACTGATGTTAGGTAAGAAAAAGAGAGAATAATTTCTTCTAATAACAAATAGTAATTTACATAGCCCCCAGGACCATGCAATAGTTAAATTAGGGCACCACGGAAACTCTAAGATTAGCACCTACTAGAGAATAATTGTTCTTTATATGATGGATGTGGGAACCCTATTTCCAGAGAGATATAGCTAATAGGATACTCTGCAAGATCCTCCTGCCTAAAAATGAAAAACACTAAATTAATATTAAAAAACAACTCCGCTAAGTTAAATGCATTCCTGAGCTGGCACTAAGTTAAAGAACATCCAGAATCCCCTAGGAAGTGAAAACGGGAAAACTGGGAAGGGGAAAAAAACCCATCTCACCTACACCCTGAAGATGAAGCTAAGTTTCTGCTCTGATAACCACATTGCTGTCAAAGATACAAGATAAAGCTTAGGTCTAATCCATCATGGAGAACCTAATCAGGGAACCTCTTATTTATTATCTGGAATCCTAAAAATTACAGTCCCAAGGTGAAGATGAATGAGAAGTGAGCACTGATATTTAGAAGGGGTGGAGAGGAAACTTCTCTGACTCCACTTTGAATAGGGGACAAGAAAGTAACCACCCCACCCCCCCAAATTTGTAAGGACAAAGCTAAATTCAACTCAGGCTGAAATTTGAAGTGCTGAGGGTTGGTGGCCCCAAGGAGCAAGGATAAACCTTGTTTTCTGGAGGAACTCAACTTCAATTCAGTCCTCAACAAATTCCCACACAGATCAATGTCCAGAACAATCAAGAAAAATGGTTAAAACTGTCAGAAAAAGAAGATATCATGGGTGAAAACTGATCCGAAACACTAGAATACAGGAAAAAACTCACAAATCCATCAGATATAGAAAATACAAAACAGAATAGCTCATGTAATATCCTTGAAGTGTACATTATAATTCAAATGGAAAATTCAATGGCTCTTTTTTGATGAGAAAGAATGTAATTGTCCAAAGAAATGAATAAAGAAAGAAGAAAAGAAGGGTGACGGATGTGGAGAGGTTAAGAAGCAAGGGGATTAAACGAGAAGGGGTGACATGTGCTGAGCTGAGTTCAGTGAGAGACAATACATAGAATACGGGAGAGGTACTATTTAAAGAAAGGCTTCTCGGAGCTGTTGAAAGACATAAATTCTTAGTTGCAGTAAACCCAAAGGAATCCCAACCAGGATAAATTTTTGAAAAATCACTATAAAACCAAAGAAAAGCAAGATCTTAAAATCAGCCAGAGAAAAAAGACAGATCACTCACCAAAAAAAGTGCACCTAGGCAGCCTGCTGATTTCTGAACAGATAATTGGAAAATGAGTAGAGATTGGTTTTGTCTGTGCTTGAATTTTGTATGAGTGGAATGACCCAGTATGGATTATTTTCTTTCTATTTTTTAATTTCTATATTATATCAGTGAAACTGATCCCGGTAGTTACATTTAACAATAGTTGCTTTTCAAACATTTCTGTGGAGTATTCCACTTCACGAATACACTCTAATTTCTATTTAGGGTTCTGTTGATGGGCATTTGAGTTTCTCCCAAGGTTTTGCTGTCATAAATAATATGCTGTGACTCTGCTCTTTTTCTTAAGTATTTCTTGCAATCTGTCTTCTGCAATAGTCTAAACCTCTCTGTGGAAAACTGAGATTGAAATGTAAACAAAACACAAAGCTCATAACACTGACTGAATTGCACATCCCAAGCCCAAACCCTTTATAAAATACTTCACTATATTTTGCTATGATTCTTAATCATTGACTTCCTAAAACTATTACTCCCTCTACATTTTTCAGCAAAAGCTAATATATGCTCCAGCTGGTTGGATATGGATGAAACATTACACTTAACTCACAGGATCAGCAGCTTCATGCCACGTTTTTTAAAATTGGCTTTCAGCTTTTGGTCCTGCTGAAGGCAAACTTAAAAATGTGCTCGCCAGGATGTAGCCAATGGTTCCATCTGCCTCGCAAGGGCAAGGTCCGGAGTTCAATCCCCAGTACAAAAAACAAAAACAAAACCAACAACAAAAACCCCCAGGAGTTAAAAGTGTGCACAATACAAGTTAAGCAAGGGGTTAGTATTTGAGGGAGGAAAGAAGCAAGGAAGGAAGATGTGCATCATACTTCTAAGTTCAGGTACTTTCTAAAGATGCACAGCTTTGTAAAATCCCTACTGTAGGTTTTGCCATATTTGCAAATCACCCTGGTATTATGGTGTCTTTCCCTACCACAGCCTCTCGAAGTATAACACCCTTGTTAATCAGGAGACCCTGACAGTGGATGCCCTTGAGCACTGCTTAACAACCCTATTCCCAAAAGGGCAATTATGCTGTGCCCTGTGAAGAGAAAGCAGCAGTTGGGAGAAAACAGCTGACCTAGTAAATTTGAGGTAAACTTGGGATAGTGATGGCACCAACATCGTATGAATTTTTGTGGTTTAGAAGAATTGGAGCAGATAAAACTCTCAATACACTGTCTGGCACATTGTATTCAATTAAGGTTAGTTATTAGGGCTTTTAATACTCTCAAAATGACTGAGAATCCCTTCAAAACCACCTTTATCTATCTTGCCACACTTCCCCAGCCTTCAGGGCTGGCCAGTGCTTGGCCTGTTTACAGCGATAGCAATTCCACCATCCTATCACAGCAGGAAATTCCTTTGTTGTTCTCTGCCTATGTACCATGTCCCTAACCAGTATGCAAGTGTAGTGATGATCCTGTCAAACTCTTGTTAGTCCCTCCCAGGGACCTGTCACTTCTCCATGGAAAGTTCCAGGCAGTCAGCCGCCATGGTCTGCATACGGTGTGTCCCCAAGGCCCACATACTGGGGGCTGGTCTCTGGTGCCTCAGCATTCAGCAGTGGGGCCTCAGAAAGTGATTGGATCCTGAGGACTCTCACTTCAGCAATGGATTCATCCGCTGATGAATTCATAATTTGATGGCATCATTGGGAGGAGGTGATGAAAACTTTAGGAAGTGAGTCCCAGTTGAAGGGAGTGTGTCATAAGTATGCGACCGAGGTGTGTATATGCTACTCCTGGTCCCCTTTCTCCTTCTCTCTTGCTGTTTGTCTGCTTTCTGAATGCCATGAGGTGGGCTGATTTCCTCCACTGTGCCCTCTCCTCCCTCACTGTGAAATTCTGCCTCACACAGGCCTGAAACCAACAGAGCCAGTTGTCCATGAACTGATACCTCTGAAACTGTAAGCCAAAATAAATATGTCTTCCTTTAAATTGTTTTCTCAGGTATTTTGTCACAGTGTCAGAAAGCTAACTAACACACAGTTGGTCTGAATCAAGGATTTCCAGGTTGCAATATAATAAACATCCTTAGATGCTTTCAATTAACAAGTCTCAAGAAACTGGCTCCAGCCCAAAAGAGAGTGGTTGTGTTTTATATACTTTGTATGTACAAGTAATCTACAGGCAATAGTTCAAATAATCATTGAAATTTAGAAAGAAATCCTATACATGGCATATTCCCTGCCAAACATGTGATTTTGTGACTGCTTGATACGACCTGAAAATCTGAGGTTTATGTGACCACTCAGACACAGAATTAACCATAATAGAGGAAGGAACAGCGCCCTAAGGAACAGGAGCCTGGAAGATGTCATTGATCTGCTCGTGTCATTAGAGATCAGCATACCTCCTCATTTTCATTTAAGAGGCCAAAACTGGAAACTTCTGGCATTAGTAAAGAAGAGTAACCATAGAAACACAGCACTGATCAATTTCCATGGTAAAGAGAGCAGCTCCTTCCATGGAATGACTTGAGGTGCTGTAGCAAGCCCTTCTGCCTAAAGAGCTCTCTCCCATAGATCTGAACTATTTCAAGCAATGGTTCTCTAAAAATAATAGGCAACCAATTTAATAAAAAGCATGGCAATTTTAATTAAAAGTTAAGATATAGTTACTACAAAGAAATGCAAAAAATGTGATGGCAACAGACCAAGCCATCCATAATAAAGAGGGAGGACAGCAAGGGACAAAGATCAATCTTCAGATTGCAAGGAAAGGAAAACTGACATTTATTGAAAAGTTACTCTTTGCCAAGCACTTAAACTTTATTTCATTTAATTCCTATAACCATCCAGTAAATATGTGTATATATATATATATCTTTAAAAATTGCTAAATAATACATGCTCGTGTTAGAAAAGTTTGAAAATACTAAATAGTACCAGCCAGAAAGTAAAGATCACCCATCCCACCCTGCAAAAAATCCAATTAAAACTTTGGTGTTATTTACCTCTCTTCACATTTTGTTTTCCGTAATTGAGATGATAACAGATCTCTTGAATATTTCCCTCCATCATCAAATACCCTTAAGAAAGGGTAAGCTCAGTAAGAGCATGAAGTTTGTCTGTTCATTCACTATGTTATCACCAGTGCCTGGAACAGTGCCGGGCGTGCAGGAAACACTGAATACAAATTTGTTGAATGCGTGAAAGTGACGGTTACACCACCATCTCTCATTTTAAACATTCTGACTTTAAAAATATATAAATCTTTGTCAAAGTTTCTGATTTTTTTCCTTTCAAACCAATTTTTAGACATTAAGTAATTAGGTTAGGAGTTAGAGATCTTTCTAAATTTATAATATGTATTGGTAATTACTTTCTAAGTAATTTCCAGCTGTGCTCCCACCAGCAATATATGAAAGTCTATTTTATTCAAACCTTGTGGTTTCTGCATTTAAAAAATTTATAGACAAAATAACTTATAAATTTATACTTTTCTTTTGTACTCATTAACATGCTATCAATATAGCAGCCTTTTCCTTATTAGTCCAACCATTTCACCTCAATTCATTATTTCCTCTTGAGCCAATATAGACTGTATTTTGCCAATAGCAAGGCTTTCAATTTTTACGTTATCAAACATTTCCCTTGAAACTTTTTAAAAATCACTTCTATGCCTGGAAACTCTTCCAAGGGGAAATTAAAAAAATGTTTGTTTTCTTCTACTTTCATGGTTTTACTGTTGCCCTTATTTGATTGATCACTTGGCATTACTGTATTTCAGGTCAAGATGTGAGGTGAGCTTATCCCAGTAGATAAGCATTGTTCTAGCATCCTTTGATTAAAATTCATTTTAGGGCTGGGGGTTTAGCTCAGTGGTTTTGCTGCCTGCTGCGCAAGCACAAGGACCCAAGTTCAATCCCCAGTACCAAAAAAAAATAAAAAATAAAAAATAAATAAAAAATAAAAATTCATTTTCTTCTAATTTGATTTGTGATTTCTCTTTCTTCCTATACTGGAAGAAGTAAGTACTTTTCATGGAAGGGCTCTTTAACTTATCTTTCCTCTTATTCTCATGCCAGTCCAACTGTGTTTTTTTATTAAAAACTTTTTTGTAATATAGTGAAATATTTCTTAAAAATCAAATAGTAGAGAAATTGTTATTAATAAAAATTGATAGCCCTCCAATGTTCCCTTTTTGGCCTCTAGCTCTCTTCATCAGCCATTTCTATTTATTTTTTCTGGCCTTAACTCTGTGTTGCTGAACAATAAATATGGTCTTAACCATTACCCATTGTACTTCTGGCATGAGAAATGATGATTTAGCACATCTCTGCTATTTTATCTACTTTCCCTCCTCTCTCAGTGTTTGACAGTTCTGTAGCCACTTTTGTTCTCTTGTTTTGATTACCTTTGTGAATTAAAATACTATATTTAAATTTTTATTCCTGTATCATCAGCTTTCCACAGTGTATCTTGATTCTTGCTGATTTTTAACTTTTACATTTTACAGATCTCGCTTCACACTGTCAAAGTTGATGCTATGTGCAATCTGCTACTACATATAGTCAAGTATTTCCAGGTTTGCCTATAGGTTGATTCTAATATTGAAAATCAGTGAGCAGTGATCATATTATCATAGCTATGCAACTATTCTTTATTCTAGGATTAATTTCCTTATCTCTTATTCCAAGATCATAGTACTATTTGCCTTAAAAGAGAATAGGCTAGCACCTAATATGGTCAAATGGATTCTTTCTTAATTCTATCAATTGATCAAAATAATAAATATTTGATAGATTTCACTGGTTATGGCAAAAGGATACAGAGCTCTATTTGTAGGAGAGTTTTTAATTAAGGATTCAACACTTTTACCACAGGGCTATTCTTACTTTCTATTTCTTCTTATGTGAATTTTTGAAAAGTTATACTTTATTAGAAATCTGTCCATTCTATCTTAATTTTCAAAACAACCCATTTTTCACAATTAAATAATTTCTGAAATACATTAAGTGATGTCACCTTTTTCATTATGATAATAGTTCCAGCCTATTTTTTAAATCAGTCTTGAAAAGCATTTATCAATTTAACTAATCTTTTCAAGAGCTGAAACTGCTGCATCACAAGGCACAATTCTGTTCTGCTTTTGTTGATTTACCAGTTTTCCAAAGTGGCTTTAACTGATTTACATACCCACCTGCAGTTACGAGATTTCCAGCCGGTCTGCATCCTTGGCAAAACCTGGTCTCGTCAGTCTTTTTTAGTTTCACTATTCTAGTGGATGTGTAGTGATAAATTATGATTGGAATTCGCTTTACACAATGAATAATAACTTTGAGCATCTTTTCACATGTTTTACTGTCAGGTAGATATCTTCGTTTGTAAAGTTCCTGTCTACATATTTTGCCATTTATCTAACTGGCCTTCTCTCTTTTTTGGTAAGAGCTCTTTACACATTTTATTTATATTTCTTTTTTGGTTATATATATTGCATAAATTATCTTCCTCTTCTTGACTCGCCTTTTCATTCTCTTTAATGCTGCTGTTAGTCCAATGATTTCTTAACTTTGTAGAATCCTATGCATCAATTATCATTTATTTGCTTTTTATGTTTTATTTAGCCATTATCTTTTAAGTCTTTCTCTAACCCCAAAGCATGAAGATTTATTTCTTGTGGGTTTTATTTCAGAAGCTTATTAGTTTTGCCTTTCACACTTAAATATATAATCTACCTGGAATTGGTTTTAGTATAATTTCTTTTTTAGATATTGTTTTTCAATTGCCTCAAAATCAGTGATGGAAAGAACAATCCCCACTGCACTGTGGTGTCGTTTTAATCACAAATCAAATGACTATATATTTAGGTCTGTTTCCAGACTTTTTATTATGTTTCATTTCTTAATTTACCTCTCTTTGCGGAAATCACACAGTGAATTCGTATGAGTTTTTTCCAATTAGCTTTTCTTCATGAATGGCTATTTCTGGACTTTTGTATTGGCTATTTCTGGACTTGGCTAGAAATTTTGGACTTTTGTATTTCTATATAAATGTTAGAATCAGCTATTTGATTTATACTATCAACCTTCAAAAATAAGCTGATATTGTGATTGAAATTGCTGTACTCTGTAGATCAAGTTTTGGAAACCTGACACCTCGGTAATGTTAGTCTTCGAACCTATGGCTATGGCATACATTTCCTTAGGTCTTCTTTTAGTTTGTTTCCATGTTTTGCAATTTTCTGCACAGAAGTGTTGAACATTTTTCACAAGATGTAATACTAGACATTTGATAATTTTGATGCTATTAAAATAATATATTCCATCTACTTTTGAAGTTTTTCACTGGCATATAGAAATAGAAAACATCCCCTCCTCTTCCTCTTCTCCTTTTCTTCTTTGTGGGCTTCAGGATCAAGCCCAGCCACATCCCCAGCCCCAAAGATATTTGTATCGATATTTTATCTAGTGCTCTTACTAAATCTGCTTATAAATTATAATATTTTATACATTACTTTGAATTTTCTAAACATAGTATTTCTCCCTTTCCAATCATTCTACATTTTCTTTTCTGATTGTGCTGGCCAGGATCTCTATTACAATATTTAGTAACACTGGTAACATTACACATCTTTGTCTCACTTTTTATCTAAGGAGGAAAACTAAAGAGGGGGTTGTATCCTCCAAGAATCCCAAATGAAAACCTGGGTATTTACCCCCATTCTCTGGCAGTTTCTAAAATCCAATTTTTGTCAAAAATTCTACTCTGAGTCTCAGTTGTTCCTGGTTAGTTTCCTAGCATTTGCCCCCACCCCAGCTTAAGAGTCACTAAATGCCTTACCAAAAAAAAAAAAAAAAGATGCCAAAGTTTGGTCTTTCTTCAATATCCCTTTTTTCTGGGACAATGGTCCCTCAAATCCTGGCTGCTTTAATAGAGAGCATTGTGCAACTGCAGAAGCTAAAATTTACTCTAAGGTTTGAAAGGAAACCCCGAAACTTACGGAATGATTTTTCTAACTATTGATGCTTTCCAGCCTCTTCCTTACAAAGTTCAGCAAATTTAAGATCTTTTTAAATTTAACATCACAATTTATACAACATAGTTTATGTAGTGTTTGTTTGTAAATTAGAAGACATATCTTAGCCATGACAAATCTCCCTGGACTAGCTATTGTCAAGCCAAATGTTAGCTTGGATTTAACATTTTACTAAACTGGTTTCTTTTATTATTTAGGGTTAATTCACTCCCTGTCAATCCTCTCTCAGTTGTACAGCTTTAGAGGTGCTTGATCCTGCAATTGGAAACAAAAGGTTTGGAGTGACTTTAGATTCTCCCAGAACAATTATTTCATGATTCTTGTGCTACCCAAATTTATTTTGTAATAAATCCCTTTTTAAAATTAAGCTTTTAAGTAACCACAGGAGGAAACTAGTTGATTTTCCAGGAATCCCTTTGTGTGGATTAAAAACTCAAATCAAATCCTCCAATCAGAGACTGAGTATCCACTTGAACAATTGATAATATTTGTCTAAAATTAGTGTATATCTAGAAGTTTCAAGATTAAAAAAGAAAAACAGATTTTGAAATGTAGGCCAGCAAAGAAGAAACACACAGAAGAATCTGAGCTAAGAACTTTTTCAATCTTCAAGATATAAAATTTAAAAGTGTTGTATAAAGCTCCCTTTCTAAACTATAAATTCCATCCACACTCACTTTTCGTGAATTTCAGAGTAGTATTTATTAACTGCTAAATCATGGACTGTTTTGTTCATCTGTGTCCTATCATATAAAATTGTTTTAGAAAGAAATTTGATAAAAATCAAATGTGGCTGAGGAACAAATGAATTCATTATACTGAAAGTGAATGCATGTCTATATTTTAGAATAGATAATTTAAACCAAACGTGGCAGTATGGAAATTAACATTTGGGGTTTTTTCTCAATCCTGGGACACAGAGTAGTATCCTCCCATCTGATTTCCCAGTTACAATAACATGAATAGATATTGATGTAGCCTATTATCTCCGTAATAATGCATATTACAACAAGCGGTTATTTATTAGCAGTAAAATGTTTCTCCAGGGCTTAATTTAGAATGCCTGAAATGAAATAACAAAATCTCAGTCTTGGAAACGATCCTCTGTGTAGTTATTGTTTAGGGAAATTTTTACTGCTTCGCAGCAGTGTGAGATCCTCAATTGGCTAGTCCTGGCAAATGAAGGCACAGGGGGCCACAACGAGATTTTGGGAGGCTGATGTGAATGAACACATGATCCCAGGAGCCAGGCTTCTTGGAATGGTTGGTCAGGTTCAGTTCGGAAGGAGAAGTGGGAATGTCTTTGACTCTTAGTGCTACCACTAGGACTTCTAGGTATCCTACTGTCTTTGCAACTTTCACTCGTGCTCCGGAACTCGACACGGAGAGTAGATCCATGGAGAGTAATCCACCCAGCTCCACACTTTTCTGAGCAGCATGAGATCAAACACCAGATCTAGGCAGACTGAGCTGTGTGGGGATGAGTGGGCACCTGGCTGAGGTGAGGTATCAGGCTTCTCTAGACAATGTCAGCATCGTGTGAGCCAGGTCGGCTCGAGACTGGACAAGCAGCAGAGAAGTCTGGTACCGGCAAGTTCTCGCGACAGCAAAGCTACCTTCAAGTTCTGAAACTTCAGAGCAAGAAGGAGCTCAGCTGTCTGGAATATGTTAAGAATTGAGTGTGGAACTTCTGAGTCGCAAGTTGAGCCCTAATCAAAAAGCACAAGGCAAGAATACACACCCTCACCAGATTTGGGAGTGTGAAGTCCATCCGAGTGGGTGCTAGAGCAGAGCCGACTCATGCCAAACCCCCAAACTGATACCTCCAGGCTTCTGTCACTCTCCCTGGCCAGAAACTGAGTTGATCACAGGGCCTGGAACAGAGCTGAGTCTCCGGCAGTCACTAAGTAGTACCAGCTGTGGGACAAGAGGGTTTCAGCAGCACACAATTTCTAGGTCTCTAAATCCTTCTGTACTTCAGCAACTTTTTTCTGTGGACTTTTAAAAAAATATTTTCCCAAGAGTCTTAATTCTGGAGAATGACCAAAAATCTAGAGGCAGTTTTTGCCTTGAATATCAGTTATGCTTCTTGTGACCCCTAAGAGATGCCCCACATAGCTGGAGCAAGGGCCTGGGTCCCCTCTTCCAGATTTGTCTGTAGCTGTACCACGGGCATATGGAGGGCCCTGAGCCCTGGGCCTTTTCTTCTGCGTTTCCTTTGAATCTGCTGACTGAAGGCTGTGTAATGGCTGGATGTGTCCATGACTGAACTAAAATCTTCATCCATCCAAAACACTAAAATGAATTTCCTTAATGGAACTGCTGGCTAGGGGGAAAGCATCTATAGACTTTAACTTGGATTCCTACCCAGAGCTTTTTTTTATTTCAAACTCCAGGCTCTCAGAAGATTGCTTAATTATTTGGAAAGGTGCTGAGCCAGCAGGTGGCCAGCCCAGCACAGAGCTCACACGTGCACGGCAGTATTACCTCCATCGCAGTGCAGCCTTGCCCTCTGAGGACCACTCACACAGCCAAATGCATCTCTCCTGCTTAGCCTCCTCAGTCCAGCATAACTTGTGGCTTAGATGGTAAAGTTACCAGCAAGCTAGGAGAGCCTGAGAGGCAAGGACTACCTACATGGAACACAGAGAAGCATGTTCTTACAGACAGCTGGAGGTGAGCTGGAGAGGCTCAGCTTCAGGCAAAGAGAAATCCAGCAACACAACGTATCTGATGTTCATGTTATAGACCCAAAGAGCATGCAGTCAAGAGTAGCACAGAGTAAGGGGAAAAGGATGGTCATTAGGGTTTTAACCAACTCCACGTGGAGTGTGTGTGTGTGTGTGTGTATGTGTGTTGCTGGGGAATGAGCTTGGAACCTTGCATATGTTAGGTGGGCATATACCCCCTGAGCTATACCCCACGCCCCCTAATAGAATTGTAATGCTCCTATCAACTATTCACTTATTCTTCTCTCCAACACGTACCACAGTCTGCCATGTCTAGACATCAAATATATACCATATATGTGTCCAGGGGTACTAGACATACACCGAGCCCAAATTCTGTCAGGAGTCAGGTTCTCTAGGCAGAGGTCAGGATGAAATAAACTGGTATTTTTAAAGTATCTACCATGTGCCAGACATTTTCATACCAATGATTTGATTTAATCCCCCCAATTATCCTGCATATATATTATTATCCCCAGTTCTGAAGAATGCCAAGGGGAGTACAGTTCATGAATGTTGCACAGAGGGGCATAAAAACCACAACAAAGGTGGGCATTTGTGTGACCTGCACAAAGGTATAACTGCTGGGTCTCTGTTTTATTTCTCCTGTAAAACATGATTGTACCTGTCTTACAGCATGGTTGCAAGAAAGGAAACTGCATTAAGTAATGAACATGACAGTCTCTAGCCAGAGTCTGACACCTGACAAGTTGCTGTGTGTTTCTGCATTCCAATCGGAAGTCACACGCTTGGAGGATGCCCAGAAGGTTAGGAGCCTGGTCAGGACAGAAGTCAGCAAGCCCTGGCTGGCAAGCGCTGACGTGGGGCAGCCTAGCCGCAGAAATCCAGAGCTCAGGCACCAGTCCTGAGGAAAACCAAGGCAAGAGTGAGTGGAAGGCAGATTAGTCATGAGCACAAGGCAGAAGCATCATCCTTGGATCTGAGTTTAGGGAAGGACCAGTCAGATGACAGGAGCATTGCTGCTTTCCAGCAGGGCCTCTCGTGTCTACCCTTGGCAAGAAGGAAGTCATTTTTGGGATTTATTGCTTCCGTGTTCCCATCTCTAGGAGTTACGGCTCTCAGCTTTTCCTTTCATGACTCAGCAACTATTCAGCTATTCCCACCTGTCCCCGGCCTTATTTTTCAGATCTCAAGGACAGATCCTCAGTGTCCCCGATACTGTCTTTTCCCAGCTGAGCACAGCTCATTTGAGACTGCGTCATCCAAAGTCCAGGGCCCTCAGTCGGTCCAGTGAGTCACCAGACCTGTGGAGTAAGTGACCCCAGATGGGACAGGAAGTGACTGTAGGCACTTCCTTCAGGCAACCCCCACTCTTCACAGGGCATGGCGTGTCTCTGTCTCTGTCTCTGTCTCTCACTCTCTGTCTCACAATCTGAACAAGTTTTGGGTGTAACATCATAAAATGTAGGGAATCCTGCCTCATAGCAGAAACTCTTCTTGCTCCTAAATATCATGATTATTTCCTTTCCATGAATGAATAAAGGTGAGTCTAGCATAGAGCCTAAAAATAACATTTTCTTGAACTCGTATTAATCAATTTTGCCACAATCAAAGAGCAGGAAAGAAAGTGTGTTTTGTCTCTACATAATTCATATAACTATTTTTATTTTGAGAAAAAGTCTTGCTAAGTTGTTAAGTTGCATCAAGTGGGCTCAAGCTTCTGATCCTCTTACCTCAGCCTCCCAGAGGGCTCAGATTACAGGTGTGTGAACAATCCATACACTTTACATCTTGTGTCTCCTTCAGCACTCATTTACTTCCTACCCTGGGTAAAAATTTCATTCAGCAATGGAATACCTGTGAACCTTATACATATATTTTAGTAAATTCAACTAAATGCATCATCAGTGTAGCTTCCCCTTTGCTGGACACCAATAATTTCCTGGACCATTCCAACACTGCGCAAAGGCATTAGGGAAAGAAACAGCAGTTTAAATAATTTGAAAACAATCTCATTTTTGCAAATTTAACAAAATGTATGATCACATAAATCCATTTGTAGGATTTTCCCAGAGCACTGGATGCAACCCACGTTAAATGAGGGCCACCAATACATGACCTTCATTTGCTTCAAGTCAAATTTGTTTTACTTTTATTGCCCATGAAATATCCAAGAAATGCCCAGGCCCGTGTTTGAGGCTTTTATCCTATGTCTCCATAAGAGTTCATCATTTTAGCTCTTAGAATTTTGTGTTTGATACATTTTGAGTTAATATTTTAATACCTTTCTGTAAGGTGTTTCATAGAGGTTTGACTTCATTACTTTGCATGTGTATATCCAGTTTCCCATATAGTTTGTTAAAAAGACCACCCTTTCCTCATTGAATACTCTGGGTACTGTTGTCAAAAATCATTTAACCATATGTATTAACCAGCTTTCTGTAATAATGAAATACCTGACCTGGACTAGGTTATGGAATCTAGAAGTTTATTTGGGCTTGTTTCTGGAAGTTCAAGTCCAAGATTGGGCAGCCCCATTGGCTTGGGCCTGTGGTGAGGACAGCACATCAGGCAGGGGCATGTGTCAGAGAGCGCTTTCACATCTCAAGCCAGAAAGCAGAGAGAGGAGTGAGGAAGAGTGGGGTCCCACATTTCTGCAGGAGCACACTCCCATTCCCTCAGGACCCTCCAAAAGGCTCCACCTCCTAAACATGACATCACTTTCCAATTGACACCCTGTGGGCCAAGCCTTCCCTCTTGGGAAACAGTCAATGTTAAAACCATAGCTCCATGTGAGTGAGAGTTTGTTCTGGCCTCTATATTCTGTTTCCTTGATCTGTGTGTCTGTTTTTATGTCAGTACCATGTTGTCTTGATTACCATATAACCTTGTAGAAAGCTTTGAAATCAGCAAAGGTCAGTCCTTGAGATTCATTTTCTTTTTCAAGATTGTTTTGGTTGAGGTCCCTTGAGATGGAATTTTTTACTCCTACAAAACACGTCATGGTAGGAATTTTGATAAGAATTGCATTGACTGTGTAGATTTAGGTAATAATGACATTTTAATAATATGGTCTTTTCGGTCTCTACCTCAATCTGATAAAAGCCATCTATGAAAAACCAACAGCCTATATCATACTAAATGGTCAAAAACTGAAATCCTTCACACTAAAATCAGGAACAAGATAAGGATGTCCACTATCACCACTCCTGTTCAATATAGTTTTGGAAACATTAGCCACAGCAATTAGACAAGAGAAATAAATAAAAGGAATAAAGATAGGAAATGTAGAAGTCAAATTGTCATTATTTGCAGATGACATGATACTCTATATAGAAGACCCCAAGAACTCCACCAAAAGTCTTCTAGACTTAATAACCAAATTCAGTAAAGTAGCTGGATACAAGGTCAACACACAAAAATCAATAGCTTTCCTCTACACAAACAACAGACTCACTGAGAGAGAAATAGGGCAAATAATTCCTTTCACAATAGCATCCAAAAAAACTGAAATACCTAGGAATCAACCTAACAAAAGAAATCAAAGACCTTTTCTCTGAAAACTATAGCACTTTGAAAAAAGAGATTGAAGGGAATATCAGAAAATGGAAAGGCATCCCTTGCTCCTGGGTAGGAAGGATCAACATAGTGAAAATGGCCATACTTCCAAAATTGCTATATAGAGTCAATGCAATCCCAATTGAGATCCCAGCAGCATACTTCATGGACATTGAGAAAACAATCTAAAAATTCATTTGGAACAAGAAGAGACCCAGAATAGCAAAAGCAATTTTAGGGAACAGAGACATGGCAGGGGGTATCACAACCCCCAACTTGAAACTATACTACAAAGCTACTGTGATAAAAACAGCATGGTACTGGCAAAGAAACAGACCTGAGGACCAGTGAAACAGATTAGAAGATGCAGAAACAACTCCAGAAACACTCAGCCATCTCATCTTTGACAAAGGAGCCAAACACTCTCACTGGAGGAAAGATAGCCTCTTTAATTAATGGTGCTGGAAAAATTGGGTTTCAACTTGCCAAAGACTGAAACTAGACCTTTATCTCTCATCATGCACTCAACTAAAATCAAAATGGATTAAAGATCTAAATATAAAAACAGAAATGCTGAAACAGCTGGAACAGAGGTTAGGTAGAACTCTTGAAGACATTGGGGTAGGAAAAGACTTTATGAACAAAACCTCAGTTGCCTGTGAACTAGCACAAACAATCAACAAGTGGGATCTCTTCTTACTAAAAAGCTTCTGCACAGCAAGAGAAACCACTAGCAGTGTGAAGAGACAACCCACAATGTGGGAAAAAAATTTCACCAGTGGTCCCTCAGACAAAGGTCTACTATCTAGAATCTATAAAGAACTTAAAAAAAATCAGACCTCCAAAATTTAAAGACCCAATCCAAAAATGGGCATCTGAAATGAACAGACATTACTCACACAAAGAAGCAGGAATGGCAAATAAACATATGAAAAAATGTTCAACATCAGTGGTCATTCGAGAGATGCAAATGAAAACAACACTGAGATTCCACCTCACTCCAGAGGGAATGGCTGCTATCATGAAATCAACCAATAACAAATGCTAGCAGGGCAGTGGGGAAAGAGGAACCCTGCTCCACTGCTGGTAGGAGTGTAGACTGGAACCACTGTGGAAATCAGTATGGAGATACCTCAAAGAACTAGGACTGGAAGTCTGATTTGACCCAGCTTTTCCCCTGCTGGGTATCTTCCCCAAAGAATTAAAAGAATCATACCACAGTGATATGTGTGCACCCATGTTCATAGCATCACAGTTTGTAATAGCTAAAACTTGGAAACAGCCCAACTGGAGACCGGATCAAGAAAATGTGGGGTTTTTTTTATAAAATAGAGTACTACTCAGCCATCAAAAATGAGAAATTAGAGACATTTATTGCTAAATGGATGCACATTGAGGTGATACTCTTAAGTGAAATAAATAGGACACACATGTGTAAATACTGAATAGTTTCTCTAGTATGAGAAACTGAAAGTGTAAATAAAGACTAAAAGGTATAATAGGTAATGTGAAATAGGAAGAAAAGGGGCAAAGGGGAAGGGGAATTGGGAGGGGTAGGAGAAAAGAAAGAAGGGAATGGAATTAATATGAGAAAATGAAAAAAAGGAAACAAAGTCTTTGTAGATAGGGAGGGATGGAGGGGTTGAAGGGAAGGCAGGGCAAGGGGAAAAAAATAAGAACCAAGAGAGTATGTAAAGGTGCATATCTCCAATGATGAATGTCATTATATTGTACACCTAAAATGTACCAATAAAAAGATATACAAAAAAAATATGGTCTTCCAATCCATGAACATGGGATGTGTTTCCATTTATTTATGTCTTATTTAACTTCTTTCAGTAATGTTTTATAGTTTCACCATACAATGCTTTCATTTCTTTGATCAAATTAATGCCTATGCGCTTTTTGATTTTGGTGAAATTGTAAATGAAATTATTTTTATAATTTCCCCTTGAGGTTTTCATTGTTAATATAGAAATAAAACTGATTTTCATTTATTGACTTTGAATCCCATTACCTTGCTGAATTCTTTTATTGGGTCTAACAGAGTTTTGTGCAGTCTTTAGGGTTTTCTACATATAAGATAATATTACTTACAAAAAGAAATCATTTTACTTCTTTCTTTCCAATTTATCCTACATCTTCCCTGGGCAGTCACGGTGACTTTCTATTTTTTCCTATATATGTAGTTGCTTTTTGAATTTTCTAGTTTATATAGTCTGGGTCCCTAAAAGGGGGGAAAATGATGGTGGAGGGTAGGAGGAAATGGTAGCTCTTTCAGTGCTGTGGAAGTTGATTACCTGAACAACTTGGTCTTGCAACAGAGCAAGAAAGGTGGAACAAAAATGGTTGACCATCTCTGGATCTAACCTGCATGATCAGAAGCAGCAATCGTTGATCAGAGCACAGACCCCTGGTATTTCGAGGACAGAATCCTTATTACCCACCCTGGCTCCCTGAAGCTATCTACAAGATGCTCCAGGAACATGTGAATACCTGCTGGCCATGCCTGGGGCCCTGGGTAGCTGCTGTTATGCTATAAACTGAAATTGACTGGGATTAAGCACAATTTATCATCTATGCATTTCTCTAGAAGTTGTAAGTCTTCAGTTTTCTTGAATCTAAGGTTTCCCCACAATGCATGTGTTGGCAGCTTGGTACCCAAGGCAGCAATGTGAGAGGTGGGGTGTATTTGTCAGCTTCTCATCTCTGGGGCAGAATACTTGACATCACAACACAAAGAAGGAGAGGTTTATTTCCCCTCATGATTTCAGAGGGTTCAGTCCATGGTCAGCTGGCTCCAAGGCAAAAGCATCATGATGGAAGGGCATGGCAGAAGAAAGCTGTTCCCCTCATGGCAGCTGGGAAGCAGAGAGCAGGGAAAGAACCAAAAAGGAGTTGAGGCAGAACAGGATATAGTCCCCAAGTTTACTTGCCCATGGCCCACCCAGATGCACCCAGAAATGTTTACATGTAGTTCATCCCTCAAAAGTTAATCTGCTGGACTCTTGTTCTCCAGGATGACAGTGTTGAGATGGTATAAACTTTAAGAGGTGGAACCTAGTGGAAGGTAATTGGTAGTCCTCATGAGCAGATTAATACTGGTCTTGAAAGTGAGTTGGGTCTGACAGGGACGATTAGTTCTCTAGAGAGCAGGTTGTTTGAAAGTGAGCCCACCCAAGGTGCTTGGTCTCTTCTGAACACAGTCATCTCCTCTTGTGTTTCTCCACTATACTATGACACAGCCAAAGGAGGCCCTTGCCAGGATGCCAGGGGTGTGCTAGTTGGTCTCAAAGGCCAGCAGAATCGGAGCCAAATAAGTCACTCAGCCTTAGGCATTTTGTTATAGCAACACAAGATGAACTAATACACTACATACTTTGGGATCTCCACGATAATATATAGCACTGTTTGGAAGGATTAGAAATTATATATTTATACGTTTTTTTCTACACATCACTGCATAACTTTTTTCCTCCTATCTTATGTTTTTAGATTAATCTATATTGAACCCTATGCCTCCATGTCATTCATTTTAAGTTGTTCAGTACTTACTTTTGCTTGCATCTGTTACAATTTGCTTACCTATTCTCTTATCGATTGGCATTCAAGTGGTTCCCATGTACAGCAAACTTTCCTCTGGGTCAGTGATGGCGAACCTCTTAGAGCTTTCAATGATACAAATAGCTCACCGTGCCACACGTATCATAGGTTCGCCACCACGGCCTAGGAAGTGTTCAGGTCTAAGGTTGGAATCCCGATGGACAGGTACACACAGTTTCGTCCTTACCAGCTATTGTCAAATTGTTCTCTGAATATTTTGCACAACTTAACATCTCTGACAGACACACTTGAAAGTTCTCTTTGTTCCATATCCAAGAAACCATTTGGTACTTTTAGGATTTAAATATTTTTCTATTCTCATAATATGAAATGATAGCTTATTTTTATTTTGCATTTCTCCAAGGACTACAAAAGTTGAATAATTTCTCATGTGTATTTGTCACTATGCAGTTTAACTGCCATCTAATATAACTTTGCCTGTTTTTATTGAGCTATTTCGACAACCATTGTACTTGCTGGCGATTAATTCTTTGTCAGATACTGTATAGACATCATAAATCTTTTCTTCCAGTCAACATTTTATCTTAATGTTATTTAGGGTATCTTTTTAAATAAAGGAATTGTACATTTTAAGGAAGTCAAATGTATCGATTCCTTCCACAGTTGCTTTTGTATGTTGTTTCAGAACTCTCTGCTGTCAGGACTTAAAGATATTTGCCTATGCAATTTTTGAGACTTTTAAAATGCTGCTCTGCACATTTAGTTTTAAATCCAACCTTGGGAATGAGGTAAAAATTAAAATGTATCTTTTCTCATATGGGTAACTAATTGCTCTCCATCATTTTATGACTCCACTGATCTATAATGCAACTCCTGACAGATATTAAATTTTCCTCTGTGAAAGGAACCGAGATCTGTAATCTATTCCTGTCATCTCAACAGCCTCAATGCCAAAATCCTTTCGTATTGATCACTATAATTTTACAAATATTAATTTCTTCCCCACCTTATTCTTCAAAAAATTTTAGCTATTCTTGCCAGTTTCCCTACCATATGAATATTTTGTCAAGTTCTATATAAAACTCTCATAGAATTTTAAATTAATTGCATTGAACTTATAAATTAATTTGGAAAGAATGGTCATCTATATTATAGTGAGCCTCCTTATCCCAAAATGTGAATTTTATTCAGAACTTTTCCATTTATTTGGGATATCCTTTATTTTAATGATGCTCTAATTTGTTTTTAATTATCTTGTGTAATTTTATCAGATTTATTCTTAGATAAATGATAGTCTTATAAACTACAAAGAGTATGGGATTCTTTTGTATTACTTTTTTGATTATTCAGAGTGTGTTATTGATTATTCTGGGCTTTGTATCCAAACATATGGGTCAACCCTCAACCTGCTTGTAGAATTTTACATTGTTTCATTATCAGAAATAATATCAACTCTTAGGTTTGATATGTAATTAAATATGCCTAATAATTCCAATTTGTATACTTCTTGTTTTGATGTCACCCTATTCTCATTGAGAATAGGACCTCTAATATACTGTGGAAGAGAAGCAGCAACATGAAAGGTCTCTATAGCATCTCTGACTTTAATTGTAAAATTTCATCAGCAAGCATGATTAGTCTAAGTTGTGAATATCAGGTAAAGAAAGTTTCCTTCTATTCCTTGTTTAAGATTCTATAAAAATCATGATGAATGTGGATTTTTAAATCAAATGTTTTTCCAGGAGTTAGTGAGCTAACCATACAGCTTTTCTTAATTTCTTAATATAAAGTATGTTATATCAAAAGATATTGGAATTCCTTCTGAAACTGCTCTTCTATTCCTGATATGAATGCAGCTTGAACATTCACACTGATTAATTTGGCTTGCTACTGTTTTACTTAGAATACTTTACTTTTGGGCTCATAAATGAAACAAGTCTACCGTTTTCTTTTTTATCGCAAGATTACACTGTTTGAAAATAATTTATGTGTCTTTTCTTTTCTAGTTCATTGTAATAATATGTGTAAGTAAAGATTATGGAATGAAAATGAAACACGCAGCTGTAAAATCAGGACCTGGTGTCTTTTTAGTGGGGAAGAGAGTTTTGATTATTGCTTTAATTTCTTTAACAGCTCCTAAACTATTTGTGCTGCCCAATTTTTCATTAAGTTAATTTTATGGTATATTTTAAAAGAAATTATTTTATTTAATGTTTCAACTTTGGGCATAAATTTGTTCACAGTAATATTTTGTGATTTAAAAAGTCTAGATCTATAGTAAATCCCCCTAGTTTGATTATAGTATAAATTTGTGCTGTTTGGGTTTTTAAAAATTATTTTTTAATTCATTTTTTCAGATAACCAGTTTTTTGTTTTGCTTATATCTTTTGTTATTGTCTTTCACATTTTTAGTATACTGTTATCTTGCCCAGCTTATTAATCAAATCAATATGTTAATAATTCTTTAAAATATATTAAATTTTCCTTTATTATTTAGCACATGATTAATATTTGGAAATATTGTATAGTTGTTGAAGAGAAAATGCATTTTCTAGGAAAGGGACATAACCTTCTATGTGAAACCATTAGACCAAGCATGTCAGTTTTGTGTCTCATAATAGAAAAAATGACTGGTCCACATTGCGAGTAAACAAGGGTGTGTTCTATAGCATTTTGCAAGAGAACAACAGAGAGCAGTCAGTAAGGGCTCAGCTTCCTTGCTCCTTGGGCAGATGACCCTCCATGGTGTTCTGCTCTGTCTCCCTGTTTCTCTGTGGGACTCAGCACCCGGTGCCCAGTCTGACTGGCTCGCTAATGTAATTGGCTTCCTCACCTGCCCCTTTTGCAGATCTCCACTTTCCTACCGGTGTGTCCTGGGGTCCTCTTTCAAATAACCTGCTGCTCTTGAATTCTGGCCCCTAGGTTTGCTTTTGGGAACCCCAAACCAAGACAAGTAGATTTCCTTTGGCTAATATGTTCACAGCATATCATTTCCCACCTTTTCTTACGATTTTAACATATTTTTAGACTCTTGTGAGAAGTACTTAGTTGACTTTTTAAAAATCCCCATCTGAAAATGTTCATCTGTTAAAAGTTTAATCCAGAGGTTGACCTGTTACTCCCACAGGTCAAGTCTGGCCTTAGACCTGCTTCTGAATGGTTTTTACATTTTCAAAGGATTGCAAAAACTGTGATTTAAAATGCCTAAAACATTTATAATCAAATTTTACAGTTAGGTTGGCCCTTCACCAACTCCTGGTTTAATCTGCTCATATTTATTATGATTGCTGAATGTTCATATATTGCTAACAGTTATAATTTTAGCATCATTTCCCTTGCAGTTTTCCCCTCTTCTGTCTTCTGTTGGATTTGATCATTTTTGGTCTTTCCCTTTTCCCCTTCTCTTCTCTATTAATTTGGAAGCTGTAGTCTATTCTTTTGATGATTAGTATTAAATTTTAAGGTAAATTCCTATCTCTAATTTTTTAAAGCAAAGTGTAAAGTTGTTCAGCATTTTAACCTCTTCCTATTGAACATTTCAGACTGTTATTTAGAGGTTTGGTTTTATCTTTTATCACACCAAAATGACCTGACAGTTACTGGTTGATACACTATCCTTTATTTCTATTACTGTCTCTGCTCATTGTTATCTTGGATTCCATTCCATACCTTCCCTTTGGGTTCTGTTTTTTCAGTCTCTTCTATCATGAGAATCTGGGACTGGTTGTCAAAATCTCCGTAAAAAATGTGCTTATCATTTTAGTTTTGCAGAGTACAAAATTCTAGATTAAAAGTTAATTTCTCTGAACTCTTAAACATATCTCTCTTAAACATATCTTCCGTCTATAGCAATTATGATAAGTCTGGCATCAGCCTACTGAGTGCCCCTTTGTGGAGAGTCTTTGGTCTCTGATAGCTTTTAAGATTTTTGTCTTAATTCTTGCTGTCCTTCAATTTCACTACATTGTGCTTACTCATTCTGCTTGGTACCAGTGTACTTCTAGTCTGAGGACTCACACCATCTTACAATTCTGGAAAGCTCTGCTTCAATTTCTCCAAATATTGCTTCCTAGTCCTTTTTGACACTCCCAGGTGTCATAAGGCTCTTCACTCCTTGTCAGCTCTTTACTGTTGTCTATAAGATTGTGCCAATAATTTTGCAATTTTTCCCATTCCAAATGGAAAATTAAGATAAAATAAAGCTTATTATTTTCTTAAGGAAAAATGCTAATTCCATTATGTATGAGTTACATTATTTTGAGAGTATAACTAAGATTATTACAAAATCCTGCTCATTACACTATAAGGCTAAATTACACATTGAATTTGGTAAACTAAAAATCAAAACAACTCCTGAGACCTAAAATTTATAAGTGACAATAATATTACTTATTTATGAGTTCAAACTAAATATGTGAATTCTCTACCATTGAATCTTGAAGCCATTCAAGAACTTGTTGATACATACTTAAGTTACGCTAGATAGCATGTGTCTATTATATTTGTGTATATGTGACTACACATGTATGTGTGCATACATGTTTATGTGAATGTGTGTGTAAATATATACCCTACTTAGACTAACACTCTCCAGGAAGCCCTTACATGCCTAGGTTTCTTTACATACCAATCATTATCTTAAAAGAATTTTCCATAACAATTATCATACATTATTTTTCTGTATTTTTCCTCTACATTGTCATCCCTGTAAGAGTAGAGACTTAGTTTTTGGTCACTAGCACATTTCTTGGAATATTTTCTAGCACGTCGTAATTCCATAAATATTGGTTGAGTGAATGGTAAGCTCATAGAGTTTTGTGTTCCAAACCTTAACTGGAGTTAATATTGGCCAGAAGAGATCTGGCATGAATATTTGTAAGATAGGATAGATATAGGTGTTTTACGGGCCTAGATGGATCATAAAGATTGAGGAGCAGTGTGTGTCTCTGAAGATGGTAGAACTGGTATACCACAGGTCAGAGGACCCAAACAATGCACTTGCCCTAGCTACAGTACCGGCTAATTGTGCTATGACCAGAGAAGCGAGCCAAATGGTTGAGAACATACTAACCTACCCGGGATTAAGCCTGGATGGTTAGACAGCATATCAGGCATGTGGTGGGGGTCTCCTCCCACGGAGACATGACAGGTAGGGTATATAGGGACTTGCAGTGGGCCCAGTTACATTCAGACTCCTCAGCATGGCAGTCATGGTCTCTCTCATTCTGGTCTCTCTGCCCGTCTGGCTTCTAGTGTCATGGTATTACAGCCAGCTCCATCTACTGTGAGTCAAACATGTTTCCCTGAACTGAATCTTCACCTCTTCCAGACTCTGGCCTCTTCTTTTCCTTCTGCATAGAATAGTCTGTCTCCTTGTTTTCATCCCTGGTAAGTCTCTGACCATCTCTAGCTTTTCTTTCAGGTCTTCACTTAAATGTAGGCACTCTGAGTCATGTTTTCTGCTCTGCCAGGTCAGTCAGTGCCTTTCTGACCTGCTCCCGTAGCACTGCTTACCCCTATGTAGCATTTGTCATGCTCTTCTAAAGTTACCACTTCCGTGGTCATTTCCCCACCAGGCAGTATGGTCCTGAAAGACAGGGACTGGGTCACATCCATGGACATGTTTCAGCACCAGTACAATAACTGACACATCGAGGACACACAGTGAGTTGTCACTAAACTAGGGATGAGTAAACAAGCAATGAATGAATGCATACAGGTCCAAGAAGGCAACTGGATCAAGCAGCCTGAAACGACACATACACAGCTGGTCAAGCCTCAATCCTGCCAAGAAGAGGGCATGTGTTTGACTCAGCAGGGAATAGTGTTAGGGAAGGTGAGGAGACCGTGGTATCACAGCAGAGTTGTGTCGAGCAAAGGCAGGTTAAAGCCATCCGGGAGCCAGGGTCGGTCTTGGGATACTGCAGCCTTTTCTTTCTGGCGCTTTCTCCGACCTCTGAAGCAGCAGTTCTGAATACCAAATTCCCTCTTCCTTCTTCTCCTTTCTACAATGTCAACTCTGTAGTCACCCTATCCACGGAGAAGGAGTCATGGTTGCTTGACCTGCAGAATGTCCTGCGACTCTGGTATTATGACCCGCATGATGTTACCAACTCTGGTACTAGTCAGAGGGATGTGGGCTTCATCAGTTACCACGTGGAGAACGAGGAGCCCCCAGGGGACCCAAAATCAGTCCAAGACAGCCACTGAGGTGTGAAGGAGGTAAGTGTCTGCTGCATTTCCGGTGAGTTGGAGCTGATCTCTAAAGATAATACAAACGGAAGGGATATCTTGATATTATATCTTTTCAGTCCTCCAGCCTCAGAAATCTCTACTGATACTAATAAAGGGACTCATTTCTCCTACCAGAAACCTTCTGTGACAAAAGTATGTTTGGGTATTGCCTAATGCACTCATAACAAACGTATACGACCATAGAGCACAGCAAAATCCTGGTAGCCTGTTATTTGCAGTAATTGCAGATTGTGAGTGGACATTTTAAAGAGAAGCTTACAAGTTAGTTGTACTTTCTGGTAGTAATTACCTCCCACAATCATGAGTCACTTCAGCAGCTTAAATGCAAGAGTTGGGTGTCCCAAAATCAAGTCTTATAAATAAATCTCTAAATCATGAACTGGATGCATAAATGTTTAAATATTTCTCCCTGATCTCAAAGACAGCTTTAGAGTTGAGATTTTTAAGCATTAGAATACCTCAGAGAAAAAAATAAAATAGCAAAAAAGGCTATGGGAGTCTGTAGACTGCAGTGAGACTTTCTTCCCTTTGGAAGTCAACATCCTATTTGCAGGACCTGGACTTGGGAAAATGTTACGTGTTATATTTTCTTACATCTAGGAAGGGAGCATTGCTATTTGTAATAATGCAGCCCATTTGTTTTATTTTTTAAATAGTTCTCACAGGACAGACTTTTATGGTAATGTAGCATGAAGGCTTTGGGTGGGGCTGCCAAGTGCCCCATGGGTAATGAATATATAGCTGAAGAATTTACACTGTGAAATTATGAACAGAAATGCAGGGTGGTATGGCCACAGACAGGAACAGAAACTTAGGTATGTGAGGCCTTAAAGTTTTACTTGTGTCTCATTTGTGAAGGGAGCTGCTGTAAGAGGGTGTTCTAATCTCAGTGCTGTAAGCCCAGGTATTTCAGAGTGTAATAGTCACCATCTACATGAACCTAGAGAGAAATCTAGAGTCAGAACTCTGTCATCTGTGTTTAAAATATGAAATTACATCCCCACCTTTCCTTTTCTTCCTGTTTAAAATAGCCATGTGTAACAGCCAACTTATCATTGAATCCTATGGAATGTTCGGCATCAAAAGAGAACTGCTTCTGCATAAAGACTTTCTCAGTATTTTTCTGAATTTGATGTGTATTTTGTTCCTAGTTATTTTTGTGTCCCCAGCTGTTGATGTTGCATTCCCATCTCTTACAAAGATCTGGAGAAATACTGGATTCCTCTGTGGCTAAGAGGAAAATGCCTGCCAAGAATGCTGAACTCCTGGTGAAGGTCACTAAATACTACAAAACAGACTACAGAAAATGATGATGTTGGTGCACACAGATGAATGGCTAATTGTAACGGCATTTCATGGAGAAATCTGATATCATATAATAACATGAGTACACACAGACAAGGAGGAGGGTGGGAAGATACCTCCAAAGGGCACATAACAATTCTGTGGTCACACAAGGACTAACCTGAAGCTCAGAGCACCCCAGAATAATCATCCTGATGACTAAGTGGTGTCTTCCGCTGCACATGTCAGACCCTATATACAGCTTAGCAGCAGAGGCCGGGAACATTCCCCTTGGCTCCCACTGAAGGTCCTTTGAGCAGGAGGGGACCTCAGGCCCACAGTGACCATTCTCTTGAGCACACAATGACCGTTTACAACTGGCTTTCAGACCAGCGTGTAGGAAGGTGGGTAAAATGATATGCCTCACTGGAGGTGCTTATACCTTGCTCCAGCCAGAGTTTGAATTTTAGGGACGAGGGAGAGCCTTCTCAATCCACTTGTTGAGCAAGAATAACTTACTGCAGATGAAGGGGCTCAGAGAAGGACAGAAGTTTCTTTGAGACAGAGCAGAAGGACTTGGGGAGGGCACTGGAGACTCGCTGACCTCCTATTTCCCAGGCTCCTTTGCCAGAGGAGTGAATGCTCTCTCCCAAAGGTAGTAGCATATCATTCTGACTTCTAAAACAGTATCAAACTGCCTTCATTTTTCTCATTAAAAGTTGAGCTACCTCAAGAAGACTAGTGGGTATGGTAGGAGACAGGATTTCTTCATGAAGTTGATGTTTCCTGCCCTCACCTCTTCATAATACTCAAGAGTTTTTTAGTTTGATCCTAATGGGAGAAAATGAAAGAGAATGTAAGCATTATACTTTTAGGAATAAATTAGATAACTCCTTTTGTGAATGCTATCACTATGTTCCAGAGTGGGAAAATTGCATAATACAAAGATGTGGGCTTATTCCAGACTTACATTCTCACAGGATCTCGGCAGGGGCTCTCAGCCTGGCCTGTCTGGCTCCAACTCTGGCTCTGTGACTGTCCTGAACCAGCCAGGCCTGAGTCTGTCTATGGCACTGACGCTGGGCATGACACACCGTGGGGTCCCTGAGGCTAGGTACCAGGTCATGTGGTGTGGACCCCACAGTAAGGAGATGTGAGGGATGGTGGTAAAATCCTCCCCCTCGCAGCCCCCAGACTGACTGGCTTAAGACACTGTGCACATAAAGCCTCAGGGAACAGCCCTGTAGATCTGGCCCACCAGATGAGCAGAGCAGGGGCCAGTAAGGCAGTACCACCTTATTGGCTCTTTGTCCTCCCCTGCCTCATGACCCATGCGGTTGCATATTCTGCCAAGCTTAAGTCCTTTGCTTTTGCCTCCACTTTCTGGAGAAATCAGGCCAAGACATATTTTCATGGGAAAGAACAGAAGCCATCACAAGTAGTGCTTATTCTTTTAGTAAAAGAAGGCTGTTGGGTCTGCATAGGTTCACCAGTAGTGGTATGTTCACCACGAACATACCACTCTGGTGGGAGCCCTTGATAACGGGGAGGCTATGCATATGGGAAACAGGGAGCATGGAAAATCTCTGTACTTCTCAGGGCTTCTATGAAACTAAAGCTTCTCTGAAAGCAGTCTTTAAAATCACATCAAAAACAATTGATAAAGAACTAGCCTAAATATTAAAAAATATTATGAAACTGCAGGGCTTCAGTCAGCATGCTCTTCCCTTAGACTACAAAGGAGAAGGGCCCAATGTGCCCACCGACTGGGCTCCATAATTTGGAGTCTATATAATTAATAATGTCTGAACTTCATAAGAGCCATTTAGTAGGTATCATTTGTGTCATCTTTTTATAAATTACCAACAAATAAACCAACCCGAGGCCTAGAAACATCCCCAAATTTACCCAACTAGTATGTTGCCGAGACAGGATTTGAACTTTTTATTAATAGAGAAATGCATAGTAATATTTAGTGAAAAAGAAGTTTACAAAAATATTCATAAAAGCTACATACAGTAAAATGCAGAGAATAGAAGAAAATGGATATAATTCTTAATAGCTGTTCCTAGACTGATACTGAAGACAACTTTTCTTTATTTTTTAAGAAGTCCTGTACTGCAGAGGCACAATGTTATGCAGTCACTAGCCATTTCCCTTCACCCTAGGCATGCAAGGAGACTGCATTTGCAGGTGTCCCTCTAGTGTGGCCATGTGACCCGTTCTGCCCATTGGAATATGGGTAGAGCAGTCCCCCTTACACACACATGGTTTCACCTTCTGTAGTTCTGGCTACTCATGGTCAATCACAGTCGGAAAACATTAACATTCGTCTTGGCTTAGAGACAGACAACATTCACATACCTTTTATTGCACTATTTTGTTATCATCATTCTACTTTTTATTCATTATTGTTAGTCTCTTACTATGCCTAATTTATAAGTTCAACTTTATCATACAGGTATAAGAGAAGACACAGGAAATATATAGGGTTTGGTATTATTGATGGTTTCATGCGTCCCCTGACACTGGACTGGTTCCCCCACTGTAATGGGGGAACTAGCAATGTGTGTATCATTTCTAGGTCTGGCCCTTAAATCTCACGAGACATCCTTCATTCCCCTACTCCCCTACTCCGCAGCTTGCTGGCTGCTGAGGATGTAGTAAATGATTCCCAGATCCCAAAAGAGGGCCAGGGATTTAGCTCAGTGGCACCTTGCCTGCCTCACAAGCACAAGGTCCTAAGTTTGATCCCCAGTACCAAAAATAAAAACAAAATCCCTAAAGACCCCAATAGCCCGGAAGGCAGCCACACCACCAGAAGACAGAAGCTAGATCTCCAGACCTGCTGAGGGAAGCAAGCCAGCCAACCCTTCAGAGGGCTATGTCATGAATGACAGAGCAATCTTTTTCCTCAGCTAAACCACTGAAGTTTGTGTAATAGTCTTTGTAAATTGTGAATCCTTATATAGGTGCTTGGCAATTTTTTCTCAATACAAAAGCAATTGAAATGAAATAAAACAGTGTTAGTATTTTTGGCTCAGGATTCCAACTCTAACCAGTGATATTTTTTTCAACTTCCTGGAAATTCTGTGAACCCCACCTAAGACAGTAACAACACTGGTAGCACCACCACCAATAACTCACTCCCCAGTCCCAGACATATAGTCATGTAACCCCACTAAAGATCCACACCAGTTTCATCACCCCAAAAAAGTTCCCATGTGTCCCTTTCAGTTATCAGCTCTCAAGGACTCTGGCCCTAGGAAACCACTGACCTGCTACACTAGGCTTTGCCTTTCCCAGAATTTCACATGTGAGGGATCCCACACTGTGGGACCTTTGTGACGACCTCTTTTGCTTAACATAATGTTTTGAGATTTTGCTGGATGTGTTAGCACTGTTATCTCTTCAACTGCTGAATCTCTCTCCTCGTCAGTAACAGTCTCCTACATTCTAGCTGGGTGCTGCCTGCCCAGTGAGAGACCACATTCCCCACGTATGCTGTGGGACTGCACTTATTCCAACAAGTGGCCAGACACACGGTGTCTCCAGCTTACCTCTTTAATGGCAAGTATCTTGTCCTGAATGTCTTCTTCCAGCAGAGTGGGAAACATAATGGCTGCAGAAATTCTGGAAGCCGCATGGTTGGGGTGGCAGAATGCCTGACACAGATGGACACACTCGCGTGAGGACTGCCACATGGGAAATAGGGCACATCTAATTTAAGCCACCACACTTTGGGTCCCCATGTTCTATCAGCAGAGTAATTAACCTAAGAGGTATATTTTCCATAAAGCAAGGACTATATTTTATTCATCTCTGGAACCCCACCGTGACTTAGCTCAGTGGTTTGTGTTGAATAACCTTTCAGTGGCTGTTTGTTGGAATGTATATTGAATAAATGAATGAATTCCACATGTGTGATGTTAACTTTTAAAGAAATATTTTTTGTTTATCTTTATTTCATTTTAGAGATGGGCTATACTGCCCAGGTTTGCCTTGAGCTCCTGGGCTCAATGATCCTCGTGCCTCAGCCGCCTGAGTAGCTGGGATTTGAGCTGTGCACCACTGTGCCCAGCTTTAACAAAATTATTTCAAATCTGTAAAGCCCGTATAACTTTTATTTTTAAAAGGCACCCTTTTGAAATATATTCTATCAGGTTTGGTGCTAACATAATATAACATGCCTAAAATCAAAGCTAATAATATAAAATGTGCAAAAAATGGAATGACTCAAAAACATGGCATTTACTGGCCATGGTGGCACGCGCGTATTTCCACCTACTTGGGAGGCCAAGGCAGGAGGAGCGAGCACAAGGTCAAGCCCAGTCTCGGCAAAGTAGCAAGACTCTGTCTCAAAATAACAAATAAAAATGGGTGGTGATATAGCTCAATGGTAGGGCACCCCTGGATTCAGTTCCCCATGCCACAAACAAAAAATAGAAGATAGCACCAATTTAATAATATTGTATTCATTTTTAGTTTTCTAAATATTATAGAATCATTAGTATACCTATTTTCTTTTCAAGAAAAGTTATCAACTTCAAAATTAGATAAAACATAGCTATTAAAATTAACTGGAAATATAGTTTAATCTAAGTTAACCAATAGGAATAAAATTAAAATTATAGATTGATCACCCCTGTGAAACAAATTTGATTCCTTGTTGACAAATCTGGTAAACAATTCATAAATCTAACCCACATACTTTGGAAAAATTAGCTGTGCAGGAAAATATAATTACTTTAGGATGTGATATAACTTGTCATTCAGTCACGGCAATTAACATAAATTCCTGGCCCATACTTTTCACAATGTAAAAATCAACAGAATAGAAAAACATCAACAGAATTTCATGTTGTTTCACAGATAGGATTTTTGGAAAGGTGTGTTCATGGCTAAACCACTTCTGCTCTGGTGTCACCCCTCCGAGAGTGAAGCTTTGCAGAAGACCCTTTCTTTTTCGAACAAGCAAAGAAGTCTGTTGTGGAGTCTGGATGTCACAGAGGGGCGGTGAGTTCCAGGACTTTCGCAGTCTGGATCTGAAATGCCACTCAGAGGCTGATGCGTTAAAGGCTTGTCCCCAGGGTAGGAGTATCAGGAAGGGGTGGAACCTATGGAAGGAGAGCCTAGGGCAGTGATGGCAAACCTTTTAGAGCTTTCAGTGATACAGACAGCCTGCTGTGGTACCTGTGCCATAGGTTCACCACCACTGGCCTGGGGAGAGGTCTTTAGGTCGTGGAAGAACAGGTGTGAAGAGCAGTGTGGGAGCCCGGTTTCGTTCTCTTCTTCCCTTTGCTCCTGGCTCAGGAGGTGAGTAGCTTTGCTCTTCGGTGCACTCTGCCATGATGTAATTAATGGCTTGTCACAGGATCAGAGCAGTGGGACTGAAACTGCCAACAGTTGGAGCCAAAATAACCCCTTTTCTCTTGCTAAGTTGATTATTTCAGGTAGCTCCCTTATAGTGACGGACAGCTGACTAAACTAAGGGTTCCCAGTAAGGACTTCATTTTTGTCCACTATTGTTGAGCAGAGCTAAACAGCTGCCAGTCCGTCTCCTGGGAACTCCTACAAGGACATCCCATCGGGCTCCTTTCAGCAGTTATTTCCTGAGGTCAAACTACTCATCAGCAACCACTTCTGTGTAGCCTCGCTACCAGTTTGCTTATTTTCCAACTCTTAAAAATAAATTTTTATCTTAGTAAATCAATTTCTTTCCCCATGGGTCTTATTTTAAATATAATAATTGATTAGCATCCTTTTAGTTTAATAAGCTATAAATGTTATGCCCATATTGCACTTACATTAATATCCTAAACTACTCACCATTTAGGAAAATGAAAAATCACTTACAGACATTTACATAGCTGGCATGCAAATTTAAAGTAACTATCCATCACTACAATATGACATGGAATTATTAAAATGACATTTCATTGTACTCAAAATAGTTGTCCTAGTGTGAATTCTAAGTGCAGTGAGTTAAATACGTTCCCCAAATAATTTCTCCTAAAAAGCCTCAGCATACTGTTATTTGCAGCAGAATTTCAGCAAATAATGATTATTTTCCCTACAATAAAAGCTAGAATGGCTATTTGATATTTAGAATTGAAAATGGAAAGTTCTTTTTATCCTCCCTGCCTATCTTTGGGATTGCATTTTTCTGAATGTTTTATGTTCTTGTGAGGGACTCGGGAAAGCATTGTGTAATGCAGTAAATCACAGTGCAGAGGGGTTTCCTGAGGGTCCTCCTCTTTTTGCCTTTGATTCTTCACTGGGTGGATGGGCCGAAGAAGCAGAGTCCTGGTTGTAAGGGTGGGAACGATGAGGTCAAGGCGAACTCACTCATCAGCTGCGTTCTCCCAGGCAGTGCTGCCCTCGAGCCGGCCCATGGGATAGCCTGTCCCGGGGGGGAGCACACGCCACCTGGACCTGACAGAGGGATTAAGAGAGATGATGGGTGGCTGTTGGCTTCCAGGCTGTTGTCCACATATCATTGTAGAACCAGATGCGTTCTTGGATTCAGCAGATTAATTCCAGCCCCAAGAGGTAAAAGAATCCTAGACTAGTCATAGGATGTGAGAAATGAAAAGCACTGCACATGTTTCTGCCCTGACACATGGAAGCCTAGAAAGCTCAGGGACTCCAAGCCTCACGACTTCTCGTAAGGCCACATCCAGGTGTGAGACCCAGGGTCCACAGTGGGGTCCCAACCGCAGGACTGGCCTTACTCTTATCTGTGCGAAGGGCTGCAGAGCCAGGGGGCGATGATGAGGAAACAACCACTGCCTTCTTTGCTCGCTGGCCTAGGCCTTCTGAGAAGGTTTGCTCTGGACTTGAAATCACTTGTCTTCTTTTCCCAAATCACCTTCCTTCTTTACTTCTCACCAAGGCAAGCAAGGGAATAGGCAGAGAAACCTTCAGGTTCATGCAGAGATGATGCTTGGAGACTACAGCGACTAGAGGCTTCAGAATCACTCCCTGAGGTGTGTCACCATCAATGTCATCAACCGATCAATTAATTAAAATTCTCTTCTCTAGAAAGCTAAATTCCCACACTACCACTGCAATTGGTCCTTGGTGTGTTCTTCTGCAACTCTCATTGCAGTACCGCTATCTTCTTGAGGCCTGCACTAGGCTTACTACTAAGAGCTTTGCCACATGTATTGGGTTGCAAATTATTTAAAGTGCATGTCTTTTCTTATTAATCAACATATATGGTAACCAGTCATATTAAAAATAAGATTATCTACAAAGAGACTGTCTCTACCAGTGTTCCAAAGACCACTCTACTGAGTCATCTACAATATGCTCTCCCCTAACATGGGATTTTTATAAATAATTGTGCATTGAATGCTTCATCTATACAGACATTATTTAAAATATTTTCCATATAAGAGTCATTCATATCTTGCAATAAGTTTTTAGGGTAGGTTCTAATATTATCCCACTTTACAGTGGAAGAAAATGAGTCACAGAAGTTAAGTACAATCATTAGCCTACTGCCACACACCTCGTCACTAACAGAGCCAGGATCTGAATAGAGGCTGCCTGAATCTATGCCTGTTTCTTCTTAATATATTCCACTACCTTTCTAAAGGCAGTGGCTGCAGAGCTGGGGATGTAGCTCAGTGGTGCCACACCTGCCTGCCAAGCGCAAGGTCCTGAGTTCGATGCCTGGTACCAGAAAAAAAAAGGCAGTAGCTGCATACACGCATGTGTGTATAATATGGTACAATAAAAAGAGCATAGATTTTAAAATCAACTCAAGATTGAGTTTAATTCCATCTTATCCCCTTTGTATCCTTGAGCAAGTATTAAACCATTTGGTTCCCTCACCAATAAAGTGAGGACGGAAAGTTCTACTTCACTGAGTTGGAGGAATGAAAAGGGAACGTATGGGAGAGGTCTAGGTGTGGTGGCTCACTGTAGATGCCCTATGTGACTTGGCACCTTTCCCTCTGGCTTTACTCCACTTAATCTGGGGGATCTGGTCTTCCATTCCCATTAGTGTAAACCCTCAGGGGCAAGAAAGGTTAGAGTACATCATAGAAATGGTATATTTTCTCTTAGGTTGATTCTTTGGTCTCCAGACTCAGCTATCAAAAACACGAAAACAGTTCTGAGGTGCTGGATTTTTCAATGGGAGAGGGAAAACACATGATAAGGAAGCAGATGACCAGTATTTAAAATTCTGTTGTATATTTTTGCTTTCAATGGACTTCAATAGCCTCAAAATCTTAGAATGTTCATGTGGGGTGGCTTCCTTTCTATGACATATGCCCACGGCCAGAAGAATAACACAGTTCACTATGTCTTTCAGTGTTTGGTCTACTTCATTTACCAAAATTTTAAGGGGCTTTAGGTGTGACTGGTACATGCCTGTAATCCCAGCTAATCTGGAGGCTGAGGCAGGAGGAGTGTCAGTCCTAGGCCCACCTGAGAAACTTAGTGAGACCTTGTCTCAAGATGAAAAAAAATTTTTAAGGGGCTGAAAATATAGCTCAGTGGTAGATTGCTTGCTTAACATGCATGAGGCCCTGAGCCGGGGGGCGGGGAGATTATTTCAAGTTCAAAATTATTTCAAGTTCAAAATTTGTGTAGTCCTAAGGCCCTGTCCTGAGTTCAAGATTGTCAGAAAAGAACATTTTCCAGTTCCGGAATCAACGGTGAAATCTACTGTACCTGGCTCCGCCAAACGCTCCAAACTCCTCGGCAGAGGACGGAGCTGGCTGTGTCAGAGCCAGCGCTGAGGACCCCAAAGGTGTGCAGCGCCCCCCTTGGCCACCATACGGGGCCCCCGTTTCCGGAGCCCTGCAGGGACTCGAACTCTGTGCGACTGATGGGGTAAATGCAATCACTGCTTATAAAACCACAAGTAACCCTTTTCTTTGGGGAAAAGAACTAGAATAGCCAAATCTATTTACTTTTTTCTGGAGAGGACAACATGTCTTGCTGTTTGATACAAGCTGCTTATGTCAAAGAGCAATTCCTTCAATGCGCCACTGACTGAAAGCCCCCACAGCCTTAATTTAGAGAAACCTGGCTTTCCCTTACCGCACGGAATGGCGTGTTGAAAATGCTTCGTTCCAGCCTCTGCTTCCGTACAGCAAGTGTTTAGCAAACCTGGGGTAGAGTGTATTCTGTGCTGCCTGAGCGTTTTCAAGGAAGCCTGCGATCTCTAGTGCCTGTGCTGCTCTTTCTATTCTGTTACGACACCAGCGATGGTTTCCTGTCTCTTTTTTTTCCATGCCCCTTTTCTCAGAGCATAAATGGGGTAAGAAGATCCTAAAATCTTTCCAAAAGGGACAAACATGTAAGGAAAAACAGATAACATAAAAAAGGTGTCAAAATTCCTGAAAGCAGTGGAGTGATGTTTTTGAAATTTATATATATAAAATTATTTTTATTTATTTATTTTTTTTTTTTTTTTGGTTTTTGGAGACAGGGTCTCACTATGTAGTTCCAGGATGGACTTGAACTCACCGTGTAGCCCAGGCTGGCCTGGAACTCTCGGTGATCCTCTTGCCCCAGCCTCCGAGTGCTGGGATAACAGATGTGTGTCACCACACCCAGCCTATCTTTGAAATATTGAGGCTAAATTATTTTGAATCTGACATATTACACTTAGACATGGTATCAGTTTATCCTGACATTGTATGACACTCAAATATTCCAAGCCTCAAAAATTTTACCTCCTCTGGATGTTCTTCCTCAGGAACTACATAAAAATAGGAAGTTATTTAGGAATGAGGAAGTGTAGAGGTATAGGGAACAAAAGATACAGGAGAGGAAATAGTCAGGAGTTAGTGATTTCTAGAATGACAGCTGTGCATGTCCCTGGATGGCAAGTTCAGACTTGAGCAAGAGGATTGAAGGCTCTGGAGAGAAGACAATGATTGATTCTAGAAAAAAAAAGAAGTGTACAAAAAAAAGAAACAAAATATACTACCTGATTGGGCAATGAAACATTTACAGTGTGGTATTAAGGAAAACAATGACTGCTGACTCAGCTAACACTTGAAAACTTTTCTGTGCAGGTGGGAATGGGGAGTGGAGGATGAGGGGTGAGACACCAACAGTTTTATCTCCCATGGTATCAAATGTATATTGTCTAAAATGTTAAAACCAAGACACAGTAGTATTTAAAATACAGAGAGACAACTACAAGAGTTGAACTTGGCGGTTCCTGGGTAGTCTGTTTGGGGAGATAAAGAGCAAGGGAAGGGAGTGGTGGTTTTCAACAAGATTTTTAGTTTTTAAATATTAACTATAAGGAGTTTTTCATGTACTATTTTATACGATGAAAATAAAAACTATCTTTTTAAAGGCTCACTAAAAAGTTAATGATTACAGAATTCATAAAGGAGGAAGAAAGAAGAGAGAGGAAAGTGAAAGAAGAGCCAAACAAGTTAGAAAAAAGAACTTGAAAAGAAAAACATGGAAAACCAAGGGATTGTAAAATAAGTTCAATTATTCAGCAGGGAATGGAAAGAAGATGAACTCGGAAACCTTTGCCGGTCATCCTCATGCACAAACCCAAAGCAGCAGAAAGGCAAAGATTTAAGGCAGGCAAATAACCAATCAACGACGTATTACTAGGAACTGATTTAAAATTGGCTACCAAAAGGATTTCTTCTTCTTTATCGAGCCTTACAAAAGAAATCCATAAAAATATGTACCTAAAACAGAGATCAGAACTAATAGATTTCGGGTGATGCGTGGAGGAAAAAAAAAATTTATAAAGAGGCTGAGAACACTTACCCAATGTGTATAACGAGATTCTTTGAGACCAAGGTGGAAGTGGGACAAATAAAGAACTGAGGGAAAGGCTACTTGGGAAATGTAGGGTGCTTTTGTCCTGACTGGAAACATTCTAGTCACGTGTAGTGTTTCAGTTCTCGTGAAAGGAAGCTGCAGTAGTGAACCGAAAGGAACAGATAGGAACTTAACACATTGTTTTCACCAAAAGATGCACATGTTATCGGCTACACTAACCTCATTCTAGTTCCTCATGACCCATGAGACCTCTGGACAGTACTGGAACCAGAGCATGCAGACACTTCCCTTCCCTTCAGTTCCAGGTGGACTTGATCTCAAGCAACAAATCCGGGCAATTCTGAACGATGCTACAGGGGCTGAGATTACTGACCAGCTACAGTGACCTTTCCATCCACATCAAAACTGCTCAGCAAGTCACAAAGTATTTCTTATTCAAGCAAAGGGGTTTAACCTGTAAATTTAGTTTCACATGCAGTCTACATGGAAGTTAAGTTTTTGGTGGGAATGGGTTCTTACTAAAACAGCCACTGGCTCTTCCTTGCCATGGACGATGCTCAGGTAATTCAGTAAGTTTTATCTTACTCCCATAGGGAGAATTTGGAAATAAAAGGATGGGAAAAAGCAGATTTATTAACAAGTATTTGTTAAGCACCATCTGCTAGGTGCTGAGGATTCAATAGTAGCCCAAAATGTATACAAAATTAAAAGCACATGTCATTTTACAAAATGTGGTGGTGAGCCAATTTTGTAAGATTTTGATTAAATATGGGGAATTCAAACAGATACTTGCTAAGTAAAGTGTTTCTTGATTCGGCTGAGTGTGGTGGCGTATATCTGTGGTCTCAGCACTCTGAGAGACTGAGGCAGGAGGGTCACAAGTTTGGGGCCCAGCCCGGGCAACTCAGTGATTTAGCACAATCCTGTCTCCAAATATAAAATTTTAAAAATGTCCAAGAATGTAGCTCATTGTGAATTCCCTGGGTTCAATCCTCAGTATTAAAAAAGCAAAATAAACTTCAAGTTAGAGGTTGGTTATTTTTGTGGTTAATTTTCATGAAAGTTAGTAGAATTCCATTTTCAACAACTCAGTTGTACTATATATTTCATTCTGGAGCAGGCACAGGCAGCGTTTCCATCTAACTTCCTGTATCAGGGAGGCCTTCAGCCCCCTTTCCCCACATTGCTGTCAGCACTTGCCATCTTGTCTTTCGATAATGGCCAGGCTGACTGGCATGAGGTAGTATCTCATGTGGTTTTCATTTGCATTTCTCCAATGATTAGTGATGTTGAGCATTTTTTCATATACCTGTTGGCCATTTACATGTCTCCTTTTTAAAAATGTCTATTGCACATATGTAGGGCATTTGTTTTAGTTCCGTATTTAATCCTTATTATTCCTTATAGTATGTTGTGTGATTTGCAAATATTTTTGCCAAGTGAACATTTGAAGAAAGATGAAGAGTTAGAGCAACAGCTGGCAACATCTGGAAGAAAACAGATATCCATGTTGTAAACTCCCTATGGGAGCCACATGTCACCTATAGTTACTTGAGTAAGTATTTATTAACTTTCCAAGACTAGTGGACCCAGTTGTAGATGAAAAAAATCACACTTCTATTCTTCAAAAAGCTGACTGTCTATAAGAGGGATAATACAAGAATGCAAATAATTTTTCTTTAAGACAGATAATACTCAAAATCCTAGGAGAGACATAAGCCCAGTGTTACAGCAGTTTAAAGGAAAAACAGGTCAAATCTGTTGAGGTTGGAAACGTTTAATAGAGAAAAGAGGCATGGAAGAAAGAGTGCTAAAAATAAGTAAGACTACTAAACAGATGAGCAAAGAAGTACAAAGGGCTTGGGGAAAATAGCATGTATTCCAGGGACAGAGACACCAAATAAAACAAGGTTTGATGGTATAAAAAATACAAGGTGCATTCATAGAGTCACAAGTACAGGCATTCTTCAGTACCTGCAGGGATTGCTTCTAGAATGCCCTGCTGATACCGTAATCCTTGGATATTCAAGTCTTTTGTGTAAAATGGCATAGTATTTGCATACTTGCACATCCTCCTAGACATCATTTCTAGATTATCTATAGTATACAATACAATGCAAATACTCATTTAAATAGCTGTTATGCTAAATTCCTTAGGGAATAATGAGAAGAAAAATCTGTACACGTTCAGTCCAATGCAACTATTTTTTGAGTTTTTTCAACCTGTAGTTAGTTGAGTCTGTGGATGCAGAACTTAAAGACATGGAGTCTAGTATGGGCTAAAGTTCAACTACCAGTAGGGAAGCCAGGGGAGGATGAATCTAGAAAAGTAAGTTGTAAAGACTCTAAATGTTAAAGAGGAATCAATGATTGGGAGAAGCAAGTGGGGGTCAGTGATGGGAACTGTACTGTGGGACTAAAACTCAGCAATGAGACATTAAGTTCATGATTTACTCGCTCAAATCCTTCCTTTCCTGCTAAGAGGTCCAGGATTGTTCTAGAGCCTTACGTTACCTTGACTTTGAATAGAAAATGCATGAGGGCTGGAAATATAATTCAGTGATAAAATGTGTGCTTATCATGTATGAGGTCCTTGGTTTGATCCCTACCATGGCAAGATAGATAAATAAGTAAAATACGTGTTTGGGTATGTTGAGAATAGGAGTGAGATGAACCCTAGGACTCCATTATACTTCCACAGATAACCTTCTTGGCAAATTGGAAATCTCCCACATAATTGTCTGGCTATTTGCATACAATAAAAACAGCTTATCCTAACTTTTATTACTTACTCTTACATCAAACTTGGTATCTATATTCAAGTAGCTTGATGTTTGCAGTTTGGCCTTCACTTAGAGGGATTTTTATTTCCTTGGCTTTCCCTTAATAAGGACAGCAAAATCTTATACTGCAGTTTCTCTACTGGTCGTTAGAAATACGGCTATCCGTATAATTTAGCAGAGGTCTTTATCTTTTCGCAGTTGTTCAGATGATCCTGCTCCCTAAGCCTATGAGGCATCACACGGAGGAAAAAAGATAATATGTTTTCTGTATGTTGAGTTGCATCTGCCCCCTGCAGCATACAGAAATGGTCTTGGGTTGTTTGTAGCTTCAAGGCCTTTTTACAAACTTTTTTATTTGATTATAAACATTAAAAATATTACAATCTTTCCCTAAGTAAACATTACTTTTAGACATCTTCTACATTACTTCAATAATCTTTGCCTGACATGAAGTATGTAGTGCTTGATACTGGTACCTGACCTCATTCAGCAGCCCATAGAAAACTGGCCTCTCCAGGATACACCAATGCAACTACGGCGAAAACATGGAAAAAACTGGAAGGGATATACAAGATGCCTATTAAAATGCATCAAGCAACCAAGAAGTAGAGAGGCCAAGATTCTGAAGCTTCTGGAAAAAAGCTAGTCCTAAAGGAAGTAGCTGAGACTCTGCAGCTACATTTACCCTAGAGAAATCTGCAAAGTCTGGATCCTTAGAACCTGAGAATTGCCTAGACAGACAGCTGAGGAGGAGGACGAACATCAGCAAAGCTGAGCATGGTCTTGCAGTACTGTGGATAGAAAATTAGAGATCTGAAAGGGCAGGCAGTTGATTGAAAAAGGGCAACTCAAGGGTTACAGTTGGCACAGTGGTAGGTTCCACCCAGGACATTTGCTGAATTCCAAAGTTTAATGATGTAGGAAATTAAGAAACTAAGAACGAGCCTCCAAAACAGAAAATCTGAGTTTCTGATTGAGCAGAATCATAGTAATAAAATTAAGGACTAGAGAAGAGGGGAAAATTCAGTGAACACACCAGGCCGCTGGGTGGGAACCTTGGAGAGCTCCACCCTGGAAAGGTGACTGGAACCTTAGCCAACCTCTGCCTGCCCAGTGGTTCTATGCTCAGTCTCCACTCTGTGCACCCAGAGAGGAAACACTGAAGCATCTCTGCAGAAAGATGATCTACAGCCTCTATGATTTTTCATGCATTATGTCCAGGATTCAATAAAAAAGTTACTTATGATACTAAGAAGGGGATCGTATGACCAGAAAGCAAAAGAAAAAGAACTTCTATGATTTAGTCATTGACTTAGCAGACAAGGGCTTTGAAATAATTAATATGTTCAATGGAACAGAAGAAAAAAGGAAAAATACACAAAATACTAAAAAATCAAAAGAAGTTAAGAACTCAACACATAATAATAGATCATATATGATAATAGATTGTATAATATAATAGATTATAGAGAAGAGAGTAATAAAGACATAAAGAAACTGAAAGACAGGTCAGTGTGAAATATTAATGCTGAAGAATAGAAGAAGAAGAAAGAATGGAAGACACAGATAAGAGTATAAAATACATGTGAAGCATAGTGAAAAGGTTCAAGAAATATGTGGTTGGAATTTCAGAAGGAACTAGGAAAGAATGTGAAATTGATGCAATACTTGAAGAGATAAAAATGACTTTCCCAAAAGACAAAAGGCATAAAAACACAAATAATTAAGCTCTGTAATTCTCAAGAAGAAAAAATATAAAGTAGGATAAATATTCTTGAAACATCAGAATAAACTGGGTTAAAGCAACAACAAAAACAGTATCTTAAAAGCAACAAGAGAAAAATTTTACCTTCAAATGACCAATAAATTGGTTGATAATTTCTCGACAGAAATAACATATGACAAAAAAAACAACAGCATAACATAAGTGCTGAAAGATAATAACTGATCAAAGTTGTGGCCCCCAGAAATCCTTCAAAAATAAAATGATATAAACACTCCAGGAAAAAAAACTGGTACTGAGGTAAATTATTGTCGGTAGAACAGCAGATAAAGAAACACATGAGTTCTTCAGGGAGAAAGGAAATGATCATAATATAAAAACACCAGGCATCAAAATGTCTTGAAGATCAAGAGAAAAGGTAAATATTCTAGATAAATATAATTGAGTATTGACTGTGCAAAATGATGATGACCATAGTGATGATGGTATGTCACAGAGATGTACATAGAAATTAAGAAGAGAATAAATGAAGTTAAAAAATTCATAGGTCCTAGCATTATCTAGGAAACATTAGAAGTAATAATGTAAGAAGTCATTAGAAGTAATAGTTGTAATAAGTCAAGAATGTGAATTGCAATCTCAAGGGAAGTCACTGAAGAAGAGTTAAAGAATGAATAACCGATTATTCAATGAAGCAAAATAAGTTTTAAAATTGATTAATACAAAAGTGGGCCAAAAAGGAGAGGAGAAAACATAATACAGATGAGTCAAATAAAAAATACAGGAAAGATTTAAATTTAATGTCAGTAATTACATATAAATGTAAATGAACTAAGTATTATATGTAAAAGGCTAGGAATACTAGACTACAAAAAAATTAAAAATTAAATCATGTTTCACTTACAAAAGATATTTTTAAATATAAGGACAGAGGTTGAAGGCAAAAGTATGAAAGAATAGCTGCTTTAGTTATAGCAGATGAATAAACTTTAACACAATAAACACCATAAGAGATAAAGAGGGACTTTCCATAATTATAGAAATCAATCTACAAAGAAATATAAAAATTCTAAGTCTGTATGCACTCAAAGACAGGTTCAAAATATATAAATCAGAATTCATAGTACTAGAGAAAAGAAATTACCCCGATTATAATTATACAAGCTTTTAACACACACAAGCAAATCAAGTTTTAGTAAGACAATAGAAAATCTAGACAACACAATTAAAAAACTTGGTCTAATTAACATATCAGAAAGAAGAAAGTCCACATTCTTTTCAAATGTACATAAAACATTTACAAAACCCAACCATATTTTTGGACATAAAATATGTCTCAACAAATATGAAAAGACTGAAATCATTTAAAGCACTTTTTATGACAACGGAACTCAACTAGAAATTGATACTAATCCCAACAGTCTGGAAACATGTTACAATAACAGCAAAAATATACTATGAAATAATTCATAGAAAAATTATAAAAGAAATATAAAACACTTTCACTGAATTATAATTAGGAAAACACGAAAACTTATGGGATACAGCTAACATCTTATTCAGTGGGAAGCTGTGTCCTTAAATGCACTTATGAGACAAGAAAACACTAGAAAGCCATGTTCAAGCTAAATTCTCAGAAAGCTAGAAAAAGAAAAACATATCAAGCCTAAGAAAAGTATTAAGTTTACTGGTACATTTTAGGTATACAATACAGTTACATTAATCATTGGGATCTTGTTACCTTTACGTGATGTATCTTGGTTCTTATTTTTTCCCCATTCCCCTGCCCTCCCTTCAACCCCTCCACCCCTCCCTATTTACAAAGAATTTGTTTCCATTTTTCCTTTTTCTCATCACTTTTTCTTTCCCTTCCTTCCTTTCCCCTACCCCTCCCACTTTCCCTACCCCTTTAGAACTTTTCTTCCTATTTTACATTATCAATTATACATTTTTTTCACAGATTTTACAGAATTTAAAAGGATATAGAAAGCATATTACAAAAATCTTTTTTGAAATAAATTTGATAACTTCTAAGAAGTACCTTAGAAGAAAAATTAATGAAACTAACTCTGGAGGAAATATAAAATTTGAATAGCATCTATTAAAGAAAGTATATTCCTAGCTTGAAAACCTACCTATATGACAACAGCAGGCTCATAAACATTTTAACTGATAAATTATAACAAACAAAGCAGAAAAAAGAAGGAACACTTCTCCCCTCATTTTAGGAAATCAACATTGTACTAATCCTCAAACTGGATAAAGATAATAGAAGAAAAAAGTATGAACATAGACAGAAATTTGTCTAGTCTGGCAATAAAAGGACACAATTAGCATAGGATTGGCAAGGTAGAAGTAAAATCTTTATATGTAGATGAAATGATCATCGACAGAGAAAATACTAAGAAATCTCTAGGAGCCCCTAGAACTTCTACTTGCATTTAGCAGGATTAGAAAACACATGGTATATATAAAAATTCAGGTCTGTGTATACTTGCTATAAATGAAGAATTGGATATTGAAATTTAAAAGTTATGTGTAGGACCTAGAAAAGTTAAAAACAAAAACAGTGTTGGAGGACATTTAGTACCCAGTTTTAAGACTTCTTCTAAAGCTACAGTAATCAAGGCAGTGTTGATGTAAGGAAAGACATATAGATCATTGGAATAAAACAGGGAATCTAGAATAGAACCACACATATGTGGTCCACTGAGTTTTGAAAGGTTATTTAACATTAGCATTTTATAAAATATAAACTCAATTCAAGAGCCGAGGAAGAGATAGTGTTTTCAGCAAATGGCACTAGAACACCTGGTATCCATATATAAAAAATTAACCTCAACCCTTTTTTTCCACAAATGAAAATAACTTGAAGGGATCTAATAAGAAAGCCTAAAAGTATAAAACTTTAAGAAGAAATTATAAGGGAAAATACTTATGAATTCAGGGTAGGCAAGAACTACCTAGGATATAAAAAACATGAGGTATAAAAGAAAAAAATTGATAAATGGGATTCCATCAAAATTTAGAACTTTAAATGACATCATTAAAATGAAAAGTAGTCCTTAAACAGACCATATTTACAATGCATATAACCTATGACCAGAATATATAAAGAATTCTTAGAGCTCATTAATAGACAACCCAATTAAAAAGTAGACGTAAGAAGATGATAAATAGCCAGTACAGCACAAGGAAAGGTGTGCAACTCTAGAATCAGAAAAATACTAATCAGTACAATAACAAGACTGAGTTATACACTCATTAGGGAGATGAAGTTCAAAGTTTTAAAAGCCTTGTCATGACTTTTTCTTTTTGTTGGATTCTCCCCCTTTGGGTTTAATTTGTCATGCCCAATGGATTCATTCTGCTGGGTTTCCTGGGGTTGTGATCCTCATTGTCTTTTCCTAGGGTATTGTCTAAAATTTTTTGGAGTGCCAGTTTGGTATTCATGAAGTTCCTGAGGTGCTCTTTGTCATGAAAGTATCTTATTTCTCCATCCATTTTGAAAGATAGTTTTGCAGGGTACATCAATGTGGGTTGGAGGCTGTTTTCCTTTAGGGCTTGAAATACATCACTCCAAGCTCTTCTTGCCTTGAGGGTTTGCATTGAGAAGTCTGCTGTGATTCTGATGGGCTTTCCTTTGTATGTGATTTGTTTCTTTTCTCTCACTGCTTGTAGAATTTTCTTCTTCTGTTGGATTTCTGGAATCCTAACTATTATATGCCTATGTGTAGATTTTTTTTGATGAAGGCTAGCTGGAGTCCTATATGCCTCACTTATCTGTATGTCAAGTTCTTTTCCCCTCCTTGGGAAGTTTTCTGCCTTCACTTCTGTGAAGAGTTTTTTTATGTCATCTGCACTCTCTCCTCTTTCTTCACTGACTCCAATCAGTCTTATGTTATTCTTCTTTGCATCATCTAGCAGCTGCTAGATTGATTTCTCGTGTTCCCTTACAATTTTAAAGCAATTTTTCTTCTCCTCCTCACTAATTGCAATCTTATCTTCTATATGTGAAATTCTATCCTCACACTGGTTCATTCTGCTATGAAGACTTTCGATGGAGTTTCTAATCTCTTGGAAATCTGTTTGTATCTGTTTTATGGATTCCATTTGTTTCCTATGTTGAGATTCCATCATGTTCCTCAGATCCTCTATTTTTTTTTATCTGTGTCCTCTCTAGATTTATTAATCATGTCTTGCACCATGAGCAAAATCTTTGCTGTTATCTGAGTAATTATTTCTGATTTCATTTTTCCCAGATCCTCTTTTGTTGGCAGTTCAGAGAGTCCAGGTGCTTGAGTATCAGATTGTTCCATCTCGTTTCCCTTTGAGGTTGCTGTAGGTGATCCAGAAGTCTGTTTTTGAGACTTGTTTACGTGTCTTCTCATTTCCACTGGAGGGGGTGCTTCTGGCACCCTCATGGCTCACTTTCTGTGCGCTAGGAGCTTGGGATGGCAGCGGGGGAGCTTCCTTCCAGGTTCTGGGACTGGCTCAGCTTCTCTGCCCTAGGAACCTGGGATGGAGGCCATCAATTATACATTTTCATCCTTATTTACACTTTTAGTTTCTCACACCAGAGAAGCTATTTGGTATTTACACATGTGTGTCCTATTTATTTCACTTAAGAGTAACTGTATTGTATATCTAAAATGTACAGATAAACTTAATAAAAAAAAAAGAAGAGTAAAGGATGGAAACAATAATACAAGTGTAGAAGTCAAATCAATTAAATAAAATAAAAACATATCAAGACCAAGAGAGCACACACAAAATATTAGGAATAATAAAGGATATCAGCTGTAATTTACTTCATTAATAGGAAAAAGAGAAAAAAGATGTTCTCATTTCAATACATACAGGAAAAGCATCCGATAAAATCCAACACTTTGGCATGATAGCAATTCAGAATAAAAGAGTTTCATTAATTTGATGACTGAGTACTTAAAAGAACAAAACAGAAAACACAGAGGATGAATCATACCAGTGGTGAATTCCTGAAGACTCCGAGATGGGGATTGGGACAAAGATGTCCGTTATTATTCCTGTTCAATCTTGAATTAGAGTACTTAGTTAATGTGATAAGGCAAACAAAAAGTAAAGATATTTGCAAAACTAAACCTGACTCAAACCCATAATACAAAAAGAATTTCTATCATTAAAATTTTTTTTCAAAGGCTGTAAACTTACTCAAGCAATAATATTTAGAGGAATACACATACATGAAAAAGAAGTATCTGCCTTCAGGCAGGGCTCGATCCAGTGGCTGCAGTTTCTTCTCATTTTCTACTTTCTGAAGTGCCAGCTTCATCCAAAGGGTAGCTCTCCTTTTGGTCCAAAGATGTTGGTCAATAGTTCCAGGAGCTGCATGCCTTTTCAGGAAGAAGCCAGAAGAAAGGAGAGAGACTGGTTGGTGGAACTTGTTCCAGCACTCCATGGAGGAGACCGGAGTTGTATTCTGATTTGGATGAATTGGATCATATTTTCACATCTTGATTTACGAGTTCACCCCCTAATCAGTTAACTTCTTAACATGCCCAGAAGGGTAGACTGCAGTGATTAATTTAATCTTATGCATCATCTCTGACTCTGGGCATAAAATAAATTCGCTGTCCCATACTACATGGGTCCCGAAAGAGACTCAGCAGTGACTGGTAAGGCAGCTGTGCAGAGGCCCCTAATGTGCTCTGTTTAAAGTGCCCTTTGTGCCTCAGTAACTTCTTTACGGTGCCTTGGGTGGAAAGCAACGTCAAACGCATCCTTTCTGTTGCATCTGTTAAGTAGTCGGGTCGGAACAGCTTAGCAATAGTAGTTCATGCAGTGTGCACCAAGTGTCGCCCTTTTCTTGGCAGTTTAAAATTTCCCACCATGCCTCTGGGAGTTTTCTGTGGTGCCCAGAGCACCTCAGTGTGCAGCTGGAAACAGGATCACAGTTGTCGGGGAGTCAGTCACACGTACCCACTGACTTCCAAAGCCAGCCATTATGAACGAAACTCAAACCAATAATGACTCAGAAACAAATAGAAACTTTCACAAAGGAGAAACTAAGAACGCATAGTTGCAAACACCATTTGTCAGCATCACATTTTGAACATCCACAACCCCTGAGAAGACCATAGCATATTGAAGAAGAAAGGTGCTAGGGAAGGGACAGAAGAAAGATGACGAATATCCAGCCTGGCCTGCTCCCCACTGCCCCAGGAGCACTGAAAGACAGAATCCCCAGGATCGGATCGGGAACTCCAGGGCTTTGGGTCTTCTCTATGCTGGCTTCTCTGCCGGTCAGAGCTCTAAACTAAGGTAACAGAACCACTCAGTCGATCTGTGAACAGACCAAGGAACTGGATTAATGGCAAATAAGGATATTCAGACAGCAAAAATATACAGACAAAAATAAGAGATGACATTTAATAGCTTCTATTTTAAAGTCTGTGACTTTTAATTCTAAAATTAAAAGCTGGTGTGAGGCTGGGGGGTGTGGTGGTGCATGCCTGTAATCGCAGCACCCTAGGTTCAGGCCTGGCTGGTGAAATTTAGTGATTTAGCAAGAACCTTTCTCAAAATTAAAGGGGCTGGGGATGTAGCTCAGGGTGAAGGCCCTGGATTCAATTTTCTGTACAACCAAAACCAAAACACTACGTGAACTAAGAGAGCATCCCAGCCCTCTGGGGAGCTGCCCAGAGGATTCCTAGGAGTTCCCAGAGGTTCTCTCACGTGAACTGGCAGGCAAATCAGGCCACTTTTCACCCAGATGTCAGCAGCAGTACTCACCATCACGCACGACTCAATCCCTTTGTGCTCCGCCTGACCCTGGCTATCGGCACCTCCGCGAGCGCGGCCAGGCCCAAGTGGGCACCGCTATGTCACGCACGCACGCGCAGGCACTGTCGCCGCCGCCTTGGGCACCATCTGGTCCCGGGGCAGAGCTGCAAGGGTTCCCATGAGAGAGCGTGCGGAGGCCTCCTCCTACTGCATGCTCCAGCCTCACACAAGGGAACCAAAGAAGTATTTCCCGGGTTACAGTGTTTCACAGTGATTTTAGTGAAATGACTTGTTTCAGTTGGAGTGTGTGTGGTCAGAGAACAAACTATTCCAGTCATTTGAACAGAGAATTTAGCAATGAAGGACCTCGGCTATGGTCTGAAGGTTGTGCCTTCCCACCCCCAGACTCATATGCTGAATGAAGCCTAATTCCCCATGTGATGGTGTCAGGAGGGGGGTTCCTGGGAGATGATTAGGTCACGACGGCAGAGCCTTCAGGAGTGGGATCAATACCTTTAAAAGAGACCACCAAGCATTGTCTTTCCTTTCCACGAGGTAAGGACATCTATGAACCAGAAAGTGGGCCCTCACCAGGAACTGAAAAGGCTGGTGCCTTGACTGGGGACTTCTCAGCTTCCAGAACTGTGATAAACATATTTCTCTTGTTTATGGGCCACCAAATCTATTTTGTTACACCAGACTTCCAATCTCCCATGCTTCCCATAGAAGCCCCATCCTCACTGACAGAGCCTAATAAGAGCAAGCTGTCAGAGCTTTGGATTTTACAAAATCAGATTATGTCCTTGAAGCTTTCTATCAGAAGTGGTATGGAGTAGACAGTGGCGTGAGTATAGATGAAATAAGATGGATTTGAGAGACATTCATGAGATAGCGTTTGTAGACATTGGGTTCAACCGGAGATGGGATAAGGAAGAGATATCAAGATTGACATGTAGGTCTCTGCCTTGAAGAATATCTCAGTGCCATTCACAAAGAAGGAACACTGGGGCAGAAACACATTTCATTTTTCAAATTTTTTAAAGTTTTTGTTGTTTGAGATAGGGTCTCACCATGTAGTTCAGGCTGGCTTTGAACTCACTATAGTGCAGGCTGGCCTCAAATTCATGGTGATCCTCCTGCCTCAGCCACCTGAAAGCTAGGATTACAGGTGTGCACCACCACGCCTGGCCTCTTTTTAAAGCATGCAGAAGGTAGGTTCTTGGGGAACATTTTAGTGGATCTGTCAATTGAATATACAGATATGAAGCTCAGGAGATAAATCAAACTAGAGTAACAGTTTATGAACAATCATCATTTAGGTGGAATAGACAATACATGACTATATAATAACACCCAGGAGCAAAGTTAGGTAGTATTTAAAAAGAAGTTGATCATAGAATCCTGAAAGATAGGAAAATTTAATATGCCTAAATTAAAAGAGGAGTCCAGAGTGAGTGTTCTGAACTAATCCACCAGGGAATTGGCAGGAAAAATGGGGAGATATGGTATCTCATTTTCTAAGAGAAATAAGCAGATGATAAATGTCAAACTACTGCAATCCCTTCTTAGGATCTTCTATGGCAGTGGTTTAAAACATGTGGTCCTGTATCAGCAACCTCAGCATCATTTGGTGACTTGTTAGCAATGAATTCTTGGGTTCCACTCAACCCTCACTAAGTCAGAAAATTGAGATGCATACTAAAACGTAAGAACCACTACTCTCTGGTCTGCTTCTCAACTCTGGCAGCACATGGGAAGTTGGGTGTAAAGAACATATCTAGGTCTAACCTCTAGAAATTCTGACTCAGTTGGCTTAGGCCCAGTATTAATACTGGGGTAGGTCCAGGACTAAACAACAACAACAACAAACAAAAAAACACCAAACATGCAGCCAAAATTAAGTACTATAATTTTGGTGGTAACATTTCTTTACTGTGTACTATCACTCAAATTATAAAACATACGTTTGTAAAAGATAGACAAGTTTAGAGATATAACCTGCTATGATATGAATGCATCCCTCCAAAATTTATGTTGAAACCTAATCAGCATTTGTCTTAGTTACTTTGTCTCATTGTTATTGGTCTCATTGCTGAGACAAAATACCTGAAACCCAAAGTTAAAGGAAGAAAGGTTTATTTGGCTCACAGTCATAAAGGTTTCAGTCCATAGTCAGCTGGTTCCACAGCAGGGTGGCAAGGCAGAGGGGCAGGGCAGAGGAGCATCACAGAGGAGAAATAGTCCATGGCAAGCAGGCAGGTGACAGCACATTAGCCATCTTTCTGTCCTTGTATTTTATGCAGGCTATCCAGCCTAGAGCCAGCGTAGCACTCATACCCTTAATCCTAGCCAGAACAGTGCTGAACCAATCAGTGAACTGATTTAGTAATCACACAGCCTTGATCCCAGCACCACACACTCCAGATCCAGCCCCCTCTGAAAAGCCCCCGCTATGACTGCATGAGGCTTTGGGGGGACATCTAGACACAAGCCATGATACTATTGTAGTGATATTAGGAGGTGGAGTCTTTGAGGAAATAACTAAATCACAAGGGTGAGCTCTCATGAATAGAAGTGCTACCATTATGAAAGCGGCAGAAGGGAGCTTCCTGGCCCTTCCACCTGGAGGACACAGCAAGAAGTGCCATCTGTGAAGCAAGAGTGAGCCTTCAGCAGATCCAGAATCTGTTGGTGCCTTGGTCTTGGGCTTTCTAGTCTCTAGAACTATGAGAATTAATTTCTATTTTTGTTTTTCACAAATTATCCAGTATTTTGTTACAGAGGCTCAAGGGGACTAAAACACTACCATTTTGTGAGTTTATGTGGTTTTCCTCACCATGCTCCAATGTGTAGGGTGTAGATGTTGTCACTACCATTCTCACAACAAGAAAACTGAACAAACCGAACATCAACAACTCTTCCTGGATTTGTCAGGAAACTGGAGTGACGGGGTGAACCACTGCTTAAGAAATGGAAGAGATGGTTTATTATACAGAATATCAGTTTATTTGAAGCAAGAGATACTGGAATAAATACGGATGGTCCATGACTTATGATGTTTCCACTTTCAATTTTTTTTACTTTACAATGGTGTGAAAGCAATATCCATTCAGTAGAATTCTGAATTTTGATCTTCTCAAAATCTAGCAATACGTGGTATGATACTCTGTTATGATGCCCAACTATAGGTTAGAATAAGTGTTCTCGACACTTTTAGGATAGGATAGGCTAAGCTATGATGTTCAGTAGGTTGGGTGTGTTAAAGGCATTTTTTTTTTTTGAGGCAGAGTCTCTCCTGTTGTAGTTCAGGCTGGCCCTGAACTCATTATGTAGCCCAGGCTAGCCTCCAACTCAAGGTGATCCTCCTGCCTCAGCCTCTGAGTGCTAGGATTACAGGCGTGCACCACCATGCCCGGCAGTTAAAGGCATTTTTTACTTGCCATATTTTCAACCCATAATGAGTCCATCAGAATGTAATGCTGTTGAGAGTCCATGAGCATCTGTACTAGGAACACTGAAATGGTAATTGACAAATTACTAGAGGCTAGTGTGGACTAGTTTGAGAGTTAAAACTCCTGAGGCCCCAGTCTTGGGTAGGGCTTTCCCCTATCTTCTTGAGTTGTACCTCCAGAAACCTCACTGTGAAGATCAAAGAAAAATTCATTCCTGCTTTGGGCAGAAGGAGGGGATAGGAGCCTTGTGGAACACACCCAGGAAGGAATTGGTGACTTTAAAATATATTCAGGAGTATTCTTTTCTCCTCAAAGAAGGCCTTCTCTCAAGGGAAACTACTTTACCAGAGACCTATCTGACCCGAAGAGCCATTAGATAGCTTGAACCCCTTTTGCCTTCTAACAGCAGGTGAAGAGGACAAAAAGGCTAAAACTACTTCTGAAGATCAGAGTGCAGAGACAGGTACCCCAAAGGTGAGCACAGAACACCGCCCCTCCCCAGTACCTTCCATCATGTCAGCTGGGCTTCAGGACAGAGCAGAGGCTTGCAATGGAGAGAGCGGCAAGCCAGGCTCTCTGAAGGAGTTCTTAAGGAAACTCAAAGACAGGAAGAGAAAACACCAAGACAGAGAAACAAAAATCCAGAGAAAACTGCTCTGTTCTCTGACACAGCTACAGGAACATTAAACGCAGCCCAGCCCCTGACCAGGTTAGTACGATACTGCACACTAAAAGCTTTAGTCCCTATTATCGTAGATATCATACCTGGTTTTCAGCAAAAATTCACAAAACATGCTACAAGGGAAGACAAGATTTCAACACCCAATTTATTGACACACAAGCAGAAATATACCCCGCACGGCTCCTCTTCCTGAAAATGGGGGCATCTTACCACCACCAGGACATGGAAGAGGAGAGAAAGGTTGATTACTTGCGGAAAATAGCACTGGAGGCATCTCCCAGAGAAATAGCTCTCCTCAAGCAGAGGAAGCAAAGGAGTCCTATGGCACCTGTGTGCACAATGACACCAGAGGGACTGGTCAGTGCATGTGGAGACATGCATTTTCCTGCCAGGCTGTTTGAAACCATGCTTCTTCACGAATCGCATACTGGAAACTGGCAGATGGAAACAACTTTGCCGTGGATCATTTAAATTATGGTGAGATTATATTGAGAAAAATTACTCTAGATCACCTAGAAGAGGGGCTGAGAATCACTGACTGGCTTAAACTCGTTCCTCTGGCTGTCCCCGCAGGGCCTTATCTGACACAACCAACTACTGAAAGTATGTTAGCCATCACTGGGGAACGTGGCAGCTTCTTCTCCCACAAGCAAGATGCTTGACCCTAAAGCTTCCTGCCTAGGAGCTGGCAAAGCTGCGTTCGGTGAGATGCTTAGGACGGGGACTGTAGACACTTTATCTCGGTGTGAATACTAGCTGTGTATTTGCCAGCTGTTGACCCAGCCGAGCTTTCTACATTCTCTATTCCCAACCTGTAAAATGGTGCTTATTTTCCATCCACCTCATCCACCTGCTATGATGAGTAAATGGAAAAACAGAAATTAGGCACTTGGTAATGTAGTAAGCACATAATAAGTACTCTAATATCAGCTATTATTTCCACAAAGGCTAAAAGTCACTCAGCTCTCCAGAGTTCCATTACATCTCCAGTTCTGTTACCAATAGCAATCTTGTATTTGTCAAGGAGAAGTTTTATTCTGATGCATAGAGTGGGTAAACAACTAGGGGCCAGGGTAGTAAATTGATGACCATAAAGAATAAATTTATTTTTAAAAAATAAAAAAAGAAAAGAATAAATGTATTTATTTATGTCTACATTCAACTATCTTTAGAGCATATTAATACATATAATGTCCATTACTTCATTTATGAGAGGTTCTGATGCCTTCATGTCCTGGGGTTGAACTAAAAACCATTATCAGCAGTAGGTACAGACTTAAATGATCAACAATTCTGCATTAGAAGAAAAACTCAAATCTTAGAACAGCATGATTCAAGGATGATGACTTCTCAGCGTAAATGTGGTCTAGTCCTGAGATGAAATTTTCTAATTTTAGGGAATCTAAATGAAATATTTTATTTGATTATTAGAATCATGAATTGGTGATTAAATTATATTGTACCACAATTTCTTTTTGTGACTACTGTCTGTAGTTTTAAATTGCTCATTCTATATTTGCATTAGTTTCTAATAATTATTTCAAGGGAAAATAAGTTCTGTAGCTATGGGTGTGGGGAAGGGATAAGTTACCTCCTGTAGGTTCTCTATTCCACTAAAATCCCACACCACTAACATTTAATATATTCTACCTCCTTTAAAAACTTATTAGTTCCTAATTTGGCGCCTGACTTTAATTTCTAATGAAATAATTTTTCTTCCTATGATGATGTATTCAATTCCCAGTGACTATTCACAGAAGTAAAGTATGATTTGAGTTATTTTCAATATAAAAATATTTATACACTTGACATAGCAGTTCCTATACATTTTTGTAATAAAAAACTAGAAAGAATCTATTTATTAGCAGCAGAAAGGCTAAATAAATTATGAAATTTCCCTATATTGGATGTTTATGCAGTCATTAAAAATAATGTAGATATTATCTAGATTTAAAATAATGTAAAATGATGTATTTATGCACTAGTATGCAAATATGCTGAAATTATATTAACCAACGTGAAGACTGCAGAAGAGGACAATGAGAGATTCTGTAAACACAACCCCACAAGGCATACTCATACAAAGTTTAAGAAAGGATGCCAAAAAGTCTGTTAACATGCTTAATTATGGGAACTAGGGATGGGAGAAGATAGGGTAAGGGCAAATTCATTCTATAATCTTTTGATTCCAAATATTTGGCATTGAATTTATAAAAATAAATATTTGGTTTTTAATGAATAAACTGATTTCAAACATATTTTAGGTATAAAAGTGAATCATAAAATGATATGAAAGGTATGCTGATATTTCATTTTTTAAATTACATATTAAAATTATAAATAAAAGTATATAAATTATAAATAAAAATTATATGTGTTATATATGTATTGAAAGAGTCATAGACTAATATCTAGACCATAGAAAATACACTCATTTGGAATTAAATATTTTTGTCAGAAAGTATCTGTTGATAAAATACCTCTTAAAAGCTTTATTTGCCCCCATAGCGGCTAACCCAAAATGTCCAATAATTTTTAGGGCAAGGAGCATGACTTCCTGGTGTTCCACTATATTTATTAGCTCACATACAGTTTTTGAATAATTGTAGCATACTGTAATAGAAACAAAATAGCTGATCAAATAGGTAAATATGGCATTTATAAAGTAAGGGTTGCTATAATAGAAAATTTTTAAACTTTAAAATTATTGAAGTACAACCTACATTAAAGTATAAATTATAAGTATAGCTTACTGAGTTATCACAAAGAAAACACCTCCTAACAGCCCACTCACCTCAAAATAGAACATTATGAGCACACCAAATCCCCTCTTGGTCTCTCTCCATATATAAATTCTCTCTTTTCCTGAAAAGTCATGTGTATTCTGATTTTTATTACCAAAGTTTGTGTATTATTGATCATTGTATGTCTTTTGGTGCATGTGTCCATATATATACATTTCCACCTGGAAATGTATATATACATTACATACATTACAAATTATATATATATACATTACAAATGTATATATACATTACATTATATACATTACAGTCTGTTCACCTTTAGTATGTAATACAAAATTTTCTAAACTACCAATAGCAATTGCATTGCCACAAACAACATAGGAGTGCCCTTTGTTCCACATTCTCTCTGTAGTTGTTAGGCCTTTTAATTTTTTCTGGGGATTTGAAGTAGTAACTACTGTATTCAGTGATTACAAACCTTTTAGAGCTTTCAGTGATACAAACAGCCTTCTGTGGCATGTGTGCCATAGGTTCATCTTCATTGTATCTCCTTGTAGTTTTAATTTCCATATCTTTAAGGAGTAACAATGTCATCTTTTTATGTCTTGATTGGGCATCTGCCTATCTTGCTTTGTGCAGTCTTGTTCAAATCTTCCATCCACTTTTCTACCTGGTTATCTATGTCTTATTAATCTGTAGAAGTTCTTCTGTATTTTGGTCATGAATTCTTTGTTACGCAGGTTGCAAATATCTTTTATTCTAGGGCTTTTAATTCTTCTCTCTTGCTGAGCAGTGAAAATTCTTGATTTTAATGTAAACTAATCTATCAATCTTTTTCTTTTTAGATGGTGCTTTTTCTATTTTCTAAGAAACTTTGCCTATTCTAAGGCCCTGAAAAAGATCATTTATTTTCTGGGACAGTAATGTTTTATGTCTTATGTTGATATAAAATCACTACAATCTGCTTGTAATGGGTTTTGGGAATGGTATAGAGTAAGGGTCGACTTTCATTTTTTACCAAATAGCCAGTTGCCCCAGCACCATTTATTGGAAAGATGCCACCCCTCAGAAGTCCGCAAATATGTATAAATTAGTTTTTGAACTCATTTTTTCTGGTCTACTGGCCTTTCAATCCTTTAGTTGATTAAAATTCTTAATTGATTTGTTTTTATAATAAAAGTATTTGATAAATGAATTCCTGGATAAGTTCCATTTCTTCAAGATTCTTAGCCATTCTTGAACGTTTGTATTTCCATATACATTTTAAACTTAGATTGTTAGTTCTTATAAAAACCTGCTGCCATGTGTACTGGGTTTGATTTTATTCTTTAAACCCACTGAATTAAGAGAAAGCTTACATCTTTATAATACCAACTCTTCCAACACCTTTATATTTATTAAGGTCTAGTATGCTTTTGAAAATATTTAAATCATTTTCTGTATAGAGGTACACATCTTCCATTAGGTTTATTCCTAGGCATTTGATGCTTTGAAAAACTACATGACTTTTTCTCTTTCTAAATGATGTTTACTTCTGGTATAAAAAAATACAACTAATTTTATATATTGATTATGTAATTCAGAATTCTTGATTTCTCTTATTCTAAAAATATCTGAGGATTCTTTTGGATTTTCTTTGGCCTAATCATATCACCTACAAATGATAAATTTTGTTTCTCACTTTCTGATTTTTATCTATTTCACATTTTTTTCTTGACTTACCACACTGGCTAGGACCTCCACTATAATATTGATTGGGTATCATTATCTCATTTGGATTGGATCTTAGTGAGAAAGCTTTTTATCATTTCATCAATAATGTACAATGTTTGATAAAGTTGTTTTTATAGTACTCTGTCAAATTAAGTAAATTTCCTTTTATTCCTAATTTTCTATTAGTTTTACTTTTTAGAATCATAAATGGATATTGAATTTTATCACATATGTTCTCTGAATCTATTGAGATAACTTTATAATTTTCTTGTTTTGTTTACATGATAAATTCATGATATTATAGAGTTGAATAAGAATTGTATCACCAGATCCACTTAACAGTAACGTTATATTCCCTTTTGGACAAAATCACCCTCTAGTCTTTGCAAACCACTTAGGCCATCTCTAGCTTCTCTATTGGGAGGGAGAGCTAGTTCAGCCTTCTGAGATACAGTACCCCATAAATAACATGGTGCTGTTCATTTGAGAATGAGGTGGGGCACTCCTGTTGGATAATACTAAATTTCATCTTATTACTTAATATGCAATTAAACTTGATTACCAATCTTTGGTAAAGTACAAAAACATCCAAAGAGAATATTTTTAAGCAGTAAGAAAAAAATCTAGTGATTTTTTTCTTTTTGGTACCAAGAATTGAACTCAGGACCTTGCACTTGCGAGGCAGGTGTGGTGCCACTGAGCTACATCCCCGGCCCTAGCAATTTTTTTATTGTCACTCTTTCATAAAACAATATGCATGGGGTTATTCTTTTGTAAGTCTACTTAATAACAAAGCTGGAAAGAAGAGACCTGAGGCAAGCCTATGGCAGTTAATGTTGCAGGCATATTAATTTATAGTAAAAAACTAAAATGACCTAATATCTAGCAATTCTACTTTTGTAATAAAGAGTATTGAGACAGGAACCTCTCAAAAATTTGAATTCTGTAATTCTGGCTTGATTCATAAATTACATACAAAATAGTAAAACCTGGCGTTGAAATATTAATTTCATAATATCCACTTTCTTTGAGATTTCTTTCAATCTTAAAAAGTCATGAATTATTCAGCATTATTGTACAAGAGATATTGTTTCACTTTTTAAAAGTTACAGTGGGCATCACATTAAAAAGAAGCCAACTAAAATTATTTTACATACTTGGTTGCCTCCGTTATTGGAGATTATTGCAATTCTGTTCCTAAACCCCTGAGATCAAGAGGAAAGGTGAGACAAAGTGAGCTGAGCTCCTGGCTGGGACAGAGCAAAAGGAGAGATGCTTAGTCATTAAATGACAAGCACTTCCCTAGACAACACAATACCTGGGCTTGGTTAACCCTATTAAATGCTCTGTCTGTTTTTACAACAGAACCAAATCACTTAAACAGAAATAACTCAGGTATGTCAACCTGTGGCCTGCCCCCGCCCCCCCCCTTTTTAATTCAGTGAACAGGAACCGTCTTGAGGCACATATAAAATATAAAATATAGCTGATGTATGTAAATAACAAAATTTTCTTTTTATCATATTTTTATTATAACATTTTTTAAAAAGAAGGCAAAGAAAATATGGGCTGAAGGTTGGATGTGTCTGATAGATGTTCATTTGCTAACAGACAGTGCCATGTTCATCTCAGCCCAATACAATGTACCCTCCACCCCAAACCCACTAGGCTAGTGACCCTGAGTAAGTACCTCTCTGAGCCTCCATTGCCAATGACTCTTCCTGACATCATAATGTTAGCATGAGAATTAAGTGAGATTTTTAACTGGCAAAGAGCACAAAGCTCTTTAAAATATTACTGCTATAATTAATAGTAATACATTAGTTTTGCAATTGTTACTGGTCTTCAAGGGTTGAGAAAAGGAGACAGAAGTTCCTGTCTCTACATGGTCTTGAACTTATTTGTCATTAACAATGACCCCTAGTGGGATTATTAAAATAATTAAGCAAAAGATACATAAAGCCAAAGGTCTTTAATCTGTCCCTAAATTAGTTAATTCCTTCATATTCTTCAGTCTCTGTTTGAATAGATGAGCTATACATATTCATCTGTGGTAGTTAAATAAAATATCCCTATTTTTCTTAGACATACAAATAAAGAATTATATCTTCATTAACAGTGATGGAAAAATGTAAATGTTTTATAACTGAAATTGCACATATGTTCAATCATTTTGGTTTTTAAACAGTAGTGAAATAATATTCACCAAAATGAAAAACAAAAGTAAAGTAAATAAAAAGAACAGGTGTTAGGGATTTAATTAATGGGAGATGCTGCAGATTTTGTTTATTATGAGAATTCTACAATTTACTTCATGCTATGACATCTGCTTTGACCCAAATATGAAGTACTGAGTAGTTAAAAATTAAATGGGTCTTTACTGGACAGCCCCTGCACATCTGGCTCCACTGACATCCTCAATATCCCAGCACGCACCTGTCTGAGAACATGTGACAGAACCCTGGCATTTTCATGTTTCTTCATATAAAGGAGGAAATTAAAATGCCTCTGCATCTCTAATCACTGTTATGCTGATCTATTTTTCTATAGCATTTAATCATCTAACATGAAATAATTTATCCATAGGTTGCTTATTATTTGTCTCATAGCAAATAATAGGCAGATTTTTTTTCCTCTTTGGTTCCTTGAAGAATTTAGAACAATGTGTAGGCATGCAAATTAGTAAGATTTAAGAATCTTTCCTTCCCTCATCCCTAATTCTGCCATTTCTTAACTCTGTAACTAATTTTAAAAGTACATATTGTGGTTCCGCCGCCTGCCTCGGAAGCGAAAGGTCCCGAGTTTGGTCCCCGGTATCCCCCAAAAATAAAAAAGTACATATTGTAGAGTTCTACAAATTTATTATGCATGTGGTTGGGCAACTTACTTTGGTCCAAAAGTAAATACTATAGTTATGATCTCTTAGCTTCCCATGGTATGTTAACACAAAAATTTGTCTCAAAGTAATTTTTTATTATGTTTATGGGTTATGCTATGAGCAATATATTAGCTTTCTTCCTGCTCTAATTTTCCCCATTAGAAGCATTTACTCCAGAACACATGTTCTTGACATTTTCTGCATAATTATAAAGATGTATTGTCGTGTATCCTCACATTCATGGCCAATCTAAATATCTTTCTATTCCAGGGCTACTAAGTTCTAATTCAGAACTGAAGGTGTTTTGGATAGTAGAAAGCTATCAGCTTCGGAATGCCCTTCTTTTCTTTCCTTTCCTTTCTTTTCTTTTTCCCTTTGTCATGTTAAAGATGTTTGTACCACAAATAACCTTTTCTTCCTGGGATCACAGAACGCACACCTTCTACTAATGCCATATCCAATGGTACTAAAATGTAATGGATGTTCACCTACGATGGATAGCTTATTTTTAAAGTTACCTTTTTCAGCCTTTGTGCCTTCTGCTGAGGTAGGTTCAGGTCACTAAGTGCTCTGAGACAAACTGTGATTCCTTTCTATATCAGCTTCCAATCAGAACCCTCTTCCTCTACTTGCCAGAAATGGCACAGCCATGGTATAGCTATCTATATAAAAATATATTCAGATATGCTTATCATTACAACAGGAGTTATTATCCATGGTTTTGATCGTTAAAGTGTATAATATAGCATGAGAGAAAAGTCATGGAACAACTGATTGTGAAATAAGCATGTCAGAAACTTAAGATACATAGTGAGACCAGGAGAATCAATGAATAAATGGGAAATGGGGAGAGGTGGAAGGAGAGGGCAAACAATTTTCCCAGCAAGTAAATTATCAGAACAGGGGGAAATGTTTTGTGTTCATGAAACTGCTCAACTAGAGAAGAGCGATTATAGAATCATTAAATCATTCAAAATTGTGTGTAAGAATATTTATAGAAAATGAATATATAACAAAGCATTCACTGAAATACTTGTCTTTATTTTTCTGAATATTTAAACGTTTGTTATGGTCCTGGGACAGCCCTGGATATTTTATTTTTATCAAGTACAACAGAATTTAAACATGGGATTTGCTGTTATGAAGGATAAAGGGCAGATGGTAAGGGATAAAAAGAGGGGGAAAGGATCTTCCTTCCTTTCCTTTTTCCTAGGATCTAAACACGGGACACACATAACTCACCGTCTCATTATGGAAAGACGCTCTCGTGGTTTACCTGGGATGGGGCAGCACCTCTTCCCTAGTTAGAGCTACATGACTGGATCGCAAAGGGAACTGTTGGTGGCTGGCTCCTTCTCTCTCACCTCCAGGCCCTTTTCCCAAGACCCAGCAATTTCTTGTGTAATGAGCCGTATCTGCTATCAAGTGGCCTGAAATTAAGAGGTCCAAAGCGGCCCCCAAGTCCTTCTGTCTCATTTGGCATCATCATATCTTTTGTTCCTGTGTCACTGATCTGTTTTCCAAGGCTATACGAGGGGGAATGCAAAAATGAATGAAAGACAGAACAATTTTACAGATGAGGAAGGCTACAATCGATTTTGAATTATTCAAGGAATATTTTTCTAGCTAATGGTTGTCAAGTTCTTTGCTTCAAATGATTCTGTTTCATCGACAGTCTTTTGATCACTTCTGTAGCAGCGGAAGGGGAACAGATAGAGCAAGAATGTCCTTTAAAACTAACAGCAACTCCCCAAATGGGTCTTGGCCCGATATATGCCCATAATCCATGTGGAGCCTGGAGAAAGAGAATCCAAGAGAACGCAAAAATTTAAGTGAACTACACAATAAGGGTGAGGGGAAACTCAACAGAATGAGTGAAAGGTATACATTGTCTTGATTTTCTACATATTCTATAGACACAATATAAGACACGAAATAACTAAATTTACTTGATCATCTCAAGAGAATATATTTTCTCAATGATGTTTTATATATTCAATATTACTTTTGGCATTTGCTAAAAATGCTACCAGTTAGCTAATGAAAATATCTGCTAGAAATGGTCTTGGTGGTGCACACCTGTCATCCCAGCACTCCAGGAGGCTGGGGCAAGAGGAGGGGACGTTTGAGCCCAAACTGGGCAACTCAACAACTTAGGGAAATGAAACCACATCTCAAAAAAATAAAAAGGGCTGGAGATGTAGATCAGTGTAAAGACTCCAGGTTCAAACACTATTACTCTGCTACACACACACGCGCGCACACACAGAGCCAGAAAACTTTCCATATTTTATAACTACCCATATTTTTTTAAAAAACATAGATGCTTATTTGTAATATATCAATTAAAAGCACACCATCAATGGGTAGATTTATAAATTAAGTTGAGCTACTAAAGAGAGAAGATACTTAGTTAATAACTAATTAAATTAATGTAAAGAAAATAACTAAGTTCCACAAATATTTACAACATTAAAATAATATAAATTATAGATTCTAAGTAATAGGAAAACATGTTGGATAATGTTGATTTCAAATTAGAAGATTTTATGCACTATTAACTAGGAATAATTTTACCTATAATTACAATATGGAAACTGAAGTAAAACATAATTGTGTAAAACTATATAGTAACAATTTAGGGCATCAAGAGTAGAAATAAAATAATTTGATTCCATGGGAGCATTTTTCTTGGTCTGTAGGCACATCTTATATAACCTTGAAAGAAAAATGTGATTAAATTCAATTACGTGTGATAGATAGTAGAACATCTTAGCTAAAGTCTAGGCAAATTACTTCAGAGACAAAACTAGACATAGCCAAATCCAGTCTTTTACAAAAGCCATCAAAATAAAAATTAAGCTGGGCATAGTGGCACACACCTGAAGTCCCAGAACTCTGGGAGACTGAAGCAGGAAGATTAGTTTGAACTCAGCCCGAACTTAGCAACTTAGGTAGACTCTGTCTCAGAAAATAAAAAAGGTTGGAGAGGTAGCACAGTGTGAAAACCCTGGAGTTCAATCTCTAGTACCACCAAAAAAGAGAGAATTCAAAACTCTATTAGGATGAATTTAACATAAATGATCTTAAGTAGGTCTCAGGATCCAAAGGTGAATTTAACATGAACCATCTTAACTAGGTCTCAGGATCCAGGATCTCTTAGGGAGAGATCATTGATTTAATCTAATATGCAAACTATTATGTATATATATATCCTTGTTCCATTTAAGGTTTTCATATATATACCTATTCTAAAACATCAAGTAATTCAAACGTCTCCAGGAAGTGTGAATAAGCTAACAATTTTGAAAAATTTTTAACCACAGTGAGATAAACTCTCAAAAACGTCTGGTGATATTACATATTTATGCAATTCTTTGCAAAAGCAAGCTGACAATATGTTAGTCAGCTTTCCACTGCTGTGACAAAATTTCTGACATAAATGAACTTTAAGGAGCAAAGATTTATTTTGGCTCATAGGTTCAGAGGTTTCAGTCCACGGTCTACCAGCTCCATTGCTCTAGGTCTGTGACAAGGCAGAGACACCAACTGGAAAGGTATTGCAGAAAAATGGTGCTCAGCTCATGGCAGCCAGAAAGCAGAGAAAGAGGGAAATAACTTCTGCTTTTGGGCTTCCCCCTCTAGTTTTTGTCCCATCCAGGGCCCTACCACACTGGATGGCCCCACTCACATTCAGGGCAGGTCTCTTCCTCAGTTTGCCATGCCATGTGTCAATCTTCTCTACAACCAACCTCACAGGCACACCCGGAAGTGCGTTTTACCAATGTCCTAGGTATTTCCTAATCCAATTAAGTTGACAACCAAGACTAACCATCACACAAACATGTTCATTTTCATTTACTAAAAACTGATTTTTATTAATTCTAATTTTGAGAACACTTTACTAGGAAATATTTTTAAAAGCTGTATTGAAACTACATAAAGAACCCAAAATGATTATTTAAACTTTCAACAGTATGAAAATGGCTTAGTAAATTACAGTAGACCTACCAATCTGAGGCACATACAGTCAAGTGAAGATACCTAGAAAGGTTATGTACCTATAGAGGCAAGTTTAATATGTTTAAATAGTTCATCCTAAATTATATCTAGCTTTCATATGTACGTAGCAAAACTAGACACTTACACTATATATATATATTCTCATATGCATATGGCAAAAGTTATAGATACTATAATTGTACATGTGAAAAAACTGAATAATACAATTTTAATAACAATTTGGGGCAGAAATATATTTTTTCTCTAAGCACTGTGGAATAATGTTGAGTGTGTATCTAAGTATCGCCTCATACTGAATCATGACTCATGAGTCTTCTGAGGCCGTATCACTTTCATGCACAACAGCAGGCCTTGAAACAAAATGAAACAGAAGCACAGAGAGACAAAGTAGAAGAAACAGAAAGGCACTGCTTGTGTATTTAGAGGTGTTCTGATTCTTCACTTGTGAGACCTCGTTCTACTTCCTCTTTTGTATATGAAAATAAATCCTTATATCTTTATTAATAAATGTTTACCTTTTTGCTTCTACCAGCTCAAATTGGTGTTCACTGGTATGCAAACCAAAAATCAAAACTAAGTTTTTATATTTCTTTCATAATTTTAAACTTGTATTTTTAAAAAGACTGCATCATTATCCAGTATCACATGCCATCTAACAACTGTACTGCAAATAGTTATTTATCCAAGAGTAGAAAGTTTATTGTAAAGAGTTCCTTCAATAATATAGCTAATATGAGCCAACAGTATTTCTAGACAAAATAATATCCCAACTAATTTTAAACAAAAAAACATGTTAATATCATGCACTCTTTAGTAGCTAGAATCATTTCACTCATGCTTGAAATGCTATATTCAGGGATAAAAATTATCTTTTGGCCTTGAATAGAAAGGTCCTGTGTAGGAATTCTAGATTATGCCCTGAATACCTGACTTTAATCCTTGCCTGAGAATTGGCTTTGTTTTTGTTACCTTTCCTTTACTGTTTATTATGTGCCGATACCATGTTAAACATTTCACATATATTACTGTATTGATTCTTCACAAACTTGTGTGCCAAAATGTTTCACCAATAGCATGACCTTTCCCTTTTTTATACTCTTATTTGGTGTAGTTCCCATCAGACAAGCATTCCCTTCAGTATTAGAAATGCAGAGATGAAAAGCTCAGGCTAGAAGAGTTAAAAAATACACCAGTGGTATGTACAAATTGCTTTCAAATATGTAAGGGAATTATCAGCTCTATGGGGCTGGTTGTCTAATTCCTAAGAATTCTGATACACTTGTAGAGCTGCAAAGTTAATTTGTTATCCAGAGGAAGAAAACAAATCTTCTTCCTTGGATATGGGTAAGATAATATAGAAGACAGACAGCAGAATCTGAACGAAGAGGATGTTAGTTTTTGTGTGTTAGACAACTGTGAACCTAATAGGAGAAACTATCAATAGAGGCAATAGGAACTTCTTGAAAAATATTTATTATAGAGTTTTGAGGGCTTATCATATGATAAAGCAGCTAGAAACATCACAATAATATATAGTGGGATAATTTTATTAATATTGAAAACATGAAAAATATTATTCTTTATATGCTATTCTTAACTTTTTATCAGCAGCCTGATACTACTTCCTACACATTAATAAAATCTGGAAATGCTATACTTCATCTGTGCTTCATTTGAATAGTCACAATGTATATTTGTGTTGCGTTTCCTTGTTGAACAATTCCTTTTAAAAAATTTATTCAAAAGAAAAAAAATGTAAAGTTCTCTTAATGCTTGTTCTGCCCACTTTTTCGTTTTCCTCACAGAATACTAACATCTTATATAATGTGGACACTATAATTTAAAATCTATGCCAATGGCCTACAATTCTGCTTTCCATATAATGCACCAAACCCTTACACTTTCACGTGACCTGGCTCCTGAATAACTACCTCTGCAGCCTCATCTGGAGCTACATACCCCTGGATTTGCTCCCCCAAACCATTATACTTTTCTTCATCTTGAGGTTTCTGCATGTGTGACTTCTACCTTTCATTCCCTCTCCTCATCCTAATCCTGACAAATTCTATCACTTCTTCACAAAAAGAGGTCCTTGACTTAGAGTCAGTTTATGTACACCATGCCTCCTTGAGATATTTAATATCCTATTTGTAAATCTGTTTCTCCCACAAACCTGTAAGATTCTTAAGATCAGGGACTGTATTAGGCATTTATATACCAATGTAGTGTGTGTCACATAGGATATGCTCAAGAATATTAGCTAAATAAATATGAAAATTTCCATGTAAAACAAATGCTAAATGTTCTCTAAAGAGTAATGATCAATTGGCATAATTCTATAAAGCTGCATATAAAGATCAACAAATCAAAAAATTAAAACATTTTTCAATCACAAAACTTAAACTTACATACTGTAGAGGGGAGAATAGTGGACCCCAAAGATGTCCATGCCCTAACTGTACAAACCTGTGAATGTTATGTGGCAAAAGGAAATTAAGGAGGCAAACTAGGATTAGCTTTCTAACAAATAGATCTCGAAATGGGGAAATATTCTGATTTATCTAGATGGGTTCAATTTAATCATGAAGGCCTTAAATGCAGAAGAGATAGCCTAGATAGAACTAGTGAGCTGGCAAAAAGAGGACTCTGCCAGATGTTACTGCTTTGAAGATGCAGGAAAAGGCTCAAGAGCCAAGGAATGTGAGCAGCCTCTAGAAGCTGGAAAAGACAAAGAAAGATTCTCCCTGAGAGTTTTCTGAAGGATACCAATCCTGCCAAAACCTTGATTTCAGCCTCATGAGACCCATTCTGTACATCTGATTTCCAGAATTATAATAGATCTGTTTTAATCCACTAAGTTTGTGGTAATTTTTTACAGCAGCAATAGGAAGCTAATACCCATATGTACACTGCTGTCATTAAAAAGAATATGAAATATACCAAGAAACTAGGTATCCCTTCCTTAGTAGAATAGTACAGTGATTTTTTTTCTCTTATTGTTTAGATATAAAAGTGGTCTCCTATGGATTTTGGATCAATTAGGATACAGACCTTCATTCCACAATAGTAATTGAATAATTACTACCTAATAGTTATTTGCCAAATTTTGCATGTATACACCTTAGAACAAGTATGTGTTTTTTCAACAAATAACATAATACATGTACAATACAAAGTTTAATGTTGTAATTAATTGGAATAGAATTATTGGCTGGCCATAAGGTTAAACAATAATTTTAATTTCTACATGTGTATTACTCAGGGCCCTGGCAGGAAGCAGATAAAACCCTCAAAAGCAACTGAAGAGAGTTTAATAAAGACTATTTGCAAAGATGTGAGCAGATTTCAAGGGAAGGCGTGGTAAAGCATCCGTCCATTACCATCTGTAAGCCTGAAAGCACAAAGAGAAGAAGCAGTTTCTGGAACCGGGCACAACCTACACCTGTGGGACAGGAGTATCTGACAGAAGTTATGGGCCTTAGCATAGTGAAGCTCCTACCACAGATAGGTAGGAGGGAGGGTGGGATAACTAACTCTTTGAACTAACTCTCTCTCTCCTTCCTCTGGTCATTGCCAATGACTTCAATGGGCTGAAACCGAATAAAAACTGAAGGGCAGAGGAACCTGAGTGATGGGGTCCACAGAAGTGAGGCTCTCAGAGCTCGGAAAGGCAGAGAATGGATTCTGCAAGACACAGAATACCAAGCATCATATGAAAAAGCAAAACCTTTCAGAGTTAGAACAATTCGAAAAAAATCTAGAATGAAAAGAGAAAGGGGAATGATCTAAATAGCACTGTGTCAGACCTGAGACAAAGAAAGGATGGAATGATTAAATAGTAGACTGGTGGGGAGAAGCACAATGTCGGGTCTAGTTATCTAAGCAGGATAAAAAAAAGAACAAAGAAACAGAGGCATGAGGTGAAAGAGTGAGAAAGCTCTGACCAGGGATCTTGAAGTTGCAGCTATAACTGCACACAGAGTACTTTTGATCATCAACTTTGGCATGTGAGCTTAACACGGGATGGAATACCTAAAACTGTTACTGACCACAGATAATGGACTGATCAGTGGTAGACTGTAACTGAGAAACTGTGAGAGCCAGGGCTATGGGTCAAAGAAGCAGCCATACTCTGTAACAGAACCAGTTTGCTGCTAAAACAAGTCAAGATAACAGAGAAAGAAATACATGGAAGCACAAGAGAAGAAAATAGAACAGAAAAGAGATACAGGGCCTCAGTATCACAATATGTGAAAATCACTAGCATGCAAAATATTAATGTTACATTCTCTAAGTTACCTGTCTGTAATTCTAAGTATAAAAAATGTTATTCCTGTTTACAAGTAATATAGAAGCAACCTTTGAAAGCAATTTATTTTAATTATTGTATTTTATGGAAAAGATTAATATTGGTTTTACTTTTTACAGTGGCTATCCACTGACATCTTGCAAACATATCTCCCTACATATATTTACTTCTACCTTTCTATTAGACACATTCTGGAAAACTTACCCCCTCAATGTAGCCCAACCTGTTAATGTTCCACTGACTCATATGAAAAATAGGAGCCTATTCCTCAGAAGGGAATTTTGTAGGTTCAGTATATAATTAAATCATGTGGAGGTATGGGGGAAACATCTGTTTCTTTTATTATCATCTCCTGGAAGGCTTTCCTAGGAAATCTGGCCCAGCCCCTGGAGACAACTGTTGGTTTTGCATCCCCTTACAGCAGTGATGGCGAATGTTTTACAGCTTTCAATGATACGAAAAGCCTGCTGTGACACAGGTGCTGTAGGTTCACCACTACTGTCCTGCATTCGTTTCCTTCCTGATTCCTTGCAGAATGTGGTGAAATATACCAGTGAAATGACCACTTCTCTCATTTGTGCCACTGTAAAACACAAATCAAGTCTCAAGCCATGGATTGATAAGTACCTTGAGGGCAACTCTATATTCTGTATTTTGAAGAATAATATGTATTAAATGTATTTTCTTCAAAACTCTAAGTTTGAAAATAGCTACTGAGTAGAACCAACATGGTACCTTCTGTGAAATTTTTAATTTTGATGAAGATTAGGCAATTATAACATGTACTTCTCAAATGTGTCTGGGAAGTCAGGTATATGAAAATCATACTCTTAACATGGAACATCATGAAATACCTACAGTTTAAACTGAAAGCTTATGTCAAATTTTACTGTAAATTATACATGAATCACATATGAAAAGCAAATAGGTGTTATGGCTTGTGCCCAGATGTCCCCGAAAGCCTCGTGCAGTCATAGGTGGGGCTTTTCAGAGGTGGCTGATCTGAAGTGTGTGACGCTGGGATTAAGGCTGTGTGATTATCAAATTAGTGGGACTGGTTTGGCCTAGTTCTGGGTGTGGATAAGGGGAAGGCCCACCCTGGGTGTGAGTGCTACCTGCCCTAAGGACGTGTAGTCTTGATAGAATATAAGGGACAAAAGCAAGGCTTCTGCCATGGGTTGCTGCTTGCTGGTTTTGCTGCCTTCTGGTGCCATAAACTGTTTCTCTGTTGTGATGCCCTCTGCCATGCCACCCTGCCTTGGAGCCAGCTCATTATGTACTGTTTGAAACCTGTACAAACTGAACCAAATAAACCTTTCCTCCTTTAACTTTGGGTGTCTGGTATTTTAAGCAACAAGAAAAGTAACCAAGACAAGGTGTGAAGAACTCGTGGAAAAATTTACAGAACAAGTCAATGGGGAAAATATTTTATCCACTTAGATTTTTCTGATAAATTTGGAAAACATTATATTCATTTTTGGAATATTTTTCCTTCAGCACATTCAGGCCTAGTGCTGCTGATACAATGACATATTAAATAAGTACGAGAATATACAAATGTACATTTTATGATGGCACTACAATTACAAAACAACCAACAATACATGATGCATGTTAAAATTTTATTAGTATCCCCTACCTTGATTTAAATATAAATCTCAATGTTTCTTCTATAAATTTATTCTAAAAATGTCCCACATTTACATTTGAGATAAGTCACTGTCATACATGCATCAGGTTTAAAACAGCACTTTATTCTCAGATTTACTTTTATCTGCTTTCTTTTACATCTAGATTTCAGTATTTCCAAGAGCGTTACATGAATAAGGTGTAGCAGCCAAATATTTTATTCATATGTACAGCTAGAGACTTTTGCAAAGTTGAAATTTTTATTTTAGAAGATTTGGCCTACCAATATTTTCTATGCATATTTTAAAGTAAGAGTTAAAAAAATAAGTAAGAGTGAACAGTTGATCATTAGAAAAACGATAATGGAGAAACTATTATCAAGAGTGATTAGACTGGATATAAATGACACTAAGTACCTTTCACCTTTATGATTTTAATGGTTCCTAAGAGCTAACATTATAAAGGCAGATATACAATCTTCACTTTATTGCCTAGAACAGGTTTATAAAGGTTCAACGTAAATGTATTTAAGAAATATTTAAGTCAAGGGTGGTGCTGCACACCTGTATTTGCAGTACCGTGAGAGGCTGAGGTAGGAAGATTAAAAGTTCAAGCCCAGTACGGGCAATTTAGCAATTCAGGGATACGCTCATCCATTCTCACGCATTCATTCTCTCCCTCCGTCCTTCCCCTCCTCCCCCGCTATATGTTTACACACATACGCTGAAAGGACCTACTATGTTCTAGGCTAGGTTCTCTAGCTGCTGAGGATTCTGAAATGAACCAGATACCCTCTTCACATAGACAATGTCTCGCCCAAATTAACTAAACAAGTAACCACTGACTTCTCAATTTGTCCAAGATTTTTAAGGTGTGAATGAACACTGGAGGAAACTTGATAAGGATTTACAGGCCAGATAGAGAAAACAGTATGTATAAAACTTTCTAAGTTTAGGGTTTAGTAAATGTGTCCCAAAGTTAGGAGAGTACTTTTTTCTTTTCTTTTCGGACTGGAAATTACTGTAGCTTTGAAAAAAATGAGAGGACATTTTCTGGCAAATTACCTGACTCAAGGGGCAACTGATGAACAATCCTTAAAAGGGAAGGAAGAAATTGGCATTGAACCAAGCAAAGAGATGACACCATTCTGAAAAGTCTAAGCTTCAGTTAACACACGACTGAGGAAAATGAGAAGTACCTTAAAATTATAGTCATTTTAGTTTGGGTATTAAGAATGCAGATACACAGTACAGAAATAACGTACAGCAAAAATGCGTACAGTCCCATTCCATGCACTGGTAAATAGTGCACTTACTTGTCAAAGTGTCACAGCAAATGTTGGAAAGAAATTTTTCACCTATACTTGGGATTAAACTTTCTGGTTTCAAATGACCAGACTTTTAGCTGTAAAGTTGGAATAGAGTCTTAATCAATCTTCTGAAATTCTTGAAGGAGGGCGATATTTAAGAAATAACTAACAATAACGGATCCTGCCACGGGCACTGCAGACACTGCAGGTGCGAATGTGCTGGGCGCCCCAGCGATGTGCTGCTCTCCTGCAGCCACGCCGTGCTAGCAGTCTCTCGGTTTGCTCGGCGTCAGGAAGTCTGATCGTTAGCTCCAACTGGGCCACGTTAAGCACAGCTCGAGGCTCCGAGGTGTCCTCGCGGGAAGGGGTGTGGGGCGCGCAGGCAGAGACCGCCGAAAGACACGGAATGCAGACAGCGCCTCGGCATGTGCGGCGTCAGCTGCCCGGTCTTCCGTCGGCCTTGGAGGCCGCAGTCGGCCGGGGGCTCGGGGACCGGGGACCGGGGAGAGGCGCGCGGGGCAGCGGGACCCGCAGCGCGGCTGCTCCTCGGCGCGCGTCTCGGCCCAGCTCGCGTCCGACCCGACTGAAGTCGCCCCCCCTCCCCCCCCGGCTAGCTCGGGGAAGCCGAGCGTCGGAGCCTCTGCGGCCGAGGGCCCGGGCGCCGCCTTCCCCACGCCGGCGCGGCCGCTCCGAGGGCGCGCGGTGCAGCCGGAGCCGCGACGCCGCGGCGGGTGTGGTCGGTTCAGAGCCCGAGCGCCGGGGAGCCTGCAACTCCACCTTTCCCACGCCGCCAGCCCGTCACCCTCCGGCAGCCCCGCGCCCACCGCCCACTCACCCCACCACACCTGAGGAAAACTTTTCCCTCTCCTTTCATTTCAAACTCGCTAGCGTCCACGGTTGCCGCAAACCGTCCCGTGCCTAGCAACGAGGTTCCGGCCGTAGAGCGAGCGGCTCTAGGTGTAGGAAGGTGATGTCGTAAAGCCGCGAGTGTCGTAAACCAGGTGCGGCGGGGAGGGGGAGGGGAGGGGCGGGGGAGGGGGAGGGCGGGGGAGGAGGTGACGGGAGCGCTTAGACACCAGCGCGAGGATCATGGCGGATGGCCCCAGGTGTAAGCGCAGAAAGCAGGCGAACCCGCGGCGCAATAACGGTGAGTGGCGGAGGGGCCGGGGGCGGCGGAGTCGGGAGCGGGCGGCCGGGCGCGGCAAGGGGCGGCGGGCCGGGGGCGGCGGGCCGGCCGGCAAAGTGGAGTGGGAAAGTAGAAAGTCGCGCCCGCCCGGCCGCGCGGCGCCCGCTCCCGGACCGTTATGTCCCTCACCTGGCCCCGCGCCGCCCGGACCGTTAGCCGCCGCATCCCGGCCGGCGGGCCGAGGGCGGCGGGCGCGGCCACGGCCACTTTGCGGGCGGGCGGCGCGGCTGTTGCTTCTTTCCGCACTTTTCCCCACTCTGCGCCCTCCGCCCGCCCGCCGCCCTCGGCGCGTCCTCCGCGGCGCCCGCCGGGCCCGGGCCGCGGGCAAACTTGTGCCGCGCCGCCGCCAGGGCTCCGCTCCGCGCCGGGCCGGGCCGGGCTCAGGCGGGCTGCGCGTCCCGCGCGTGCGGGCGCCGGCGGAAAGTTGGGACGGTGCTCAACGCGGGGCTGCGGGCGCGGACGCGCGTGGGTAGCGGCGCCCGAGTTGCCACCTGGCCGGGACCGGCGGGCGGACGCTCGCGGGGCGCGGGGCGCGGGCGCCGGCTGCGCGCTTTCGGTTCTCGGGGAAGTTGGTACCCGGCGGCCCGCGGCGGCGGCGCGCGTGGGCGTGGGGGAGGGGCGCGGCCCCCGGCGCCGCAGTGGGGTCACCCGGCCGCGGGAGCGCGAGCAGGAGCGGAGCGGCACCGACGTGGGCCGCTTCGGGGACCGGGTCGCGGTGCGTCCGCGTCGGGCGCTGTGGTGCCCGGCCCGGCCCTGCGCGGCGGCCGGCGTGGGACCGTTATTGTCTGGACAGTTCCCGCGGCGGGCGCGGGCGGCGGGCGAGGGCGAGGGCACCCGCTCCCGTACCTGCTGGGCGCCGGCGGGCTCCGGCCTGCGCGGCCGCCGGGCTATATAAGGAATTGCGCGTGCTTTCGGACCGGGCTCCTGCCCTGCGTTATCTTTACGGCGAGTTTCTGAGAGTGGGGTACATGCGCCCCGATCCGAGAGCTGCGGCGTCCAGAAAAAGAGGAAATACGTGTTGAAGTCAAAACTCTGGCGCCCCCCTCCCGCGGGCTCCCTTTCTCCCTCCCCTCTGGGATGCGAAACGCGAGGTTTTGTAACCTTTCCTGGCAGTTTTAGGTTTTGTGTGGGATTTCCTGTCTAGATGCAGATACGGGGTTTGAGGCTGTTCCAAGATGTTTCCTTCCAATTGTAAACATATTTTTGATGTTTTTTGAGCAGACATTCATTAAAATCACTGCCTCCACGTATGGTTTTAGTTTTTCAAATAAATACGTACGTTTTAAAGGCGTCTGTTAGCTACGGCTGGAAGGTATATTTGGGATCCTCGTTGTGGAGAGATGACTTGTTATGGCAAGGAGCGGAGCACAGGCTATTGCAATTTTAATTTCCTGTTCTAGCGTCAGATAGAGTGTGTTCTATATTGAGCTGTTGCCGCTGTTGCTGATGTGGCTTTATGAAAGGTAAGTTGGTTCTGAAAGGGCTGTTGGCCTTTTACCTTATTTAAAATGTTGATCGCCGGAGAAAGGGGCTTTTCTTGCTGCTGACGACATGTGTGTGACATGTGAGTCTGAACCACCCAGCGTCTGTGCAGCTGCTGTAAACATGTTTACCTGAACAGGAAAAAATGGATTTTTCTCCCAGAGATCCTGTGATATGAATATTATACTCGTAAGGCGTATCAACAGATGACTTAAGGGGAAAAAGCTATCCTGAAAGGTACTTGAAATCAACAGGAAAAAGAGATTCTCGATCGCTGCAGCAAATGGCAACTTGTGCAGGTAGAAAAAAGATGGTGTTTAGTTTTCTCCTGCATGTGTGTCAGCCCCTCCTGTCTGCTGCCTTCATTCTCAGGGGAGGGATTTATTTACCACGCTTGCTGTCAGTGTTTTTCCTTTGTGTTTAATATTAGAAAAACAGATTTGGGGCTGTTAGCAGAAAACGTCTTGACTGCAGCATGCATTGCTCTCGGAAAACAAAAGGTGTTCAATAGCGCCGTACTACTACAGGTATCTTCCATTTTCATCACTTTTGCCTCTGTCCTTGTGTTTCTTTTTGTTCTCAAATGCATTTCATCCGTTGCTCATCATTACAGCCGTGCTGTTTGGTTTAGCGTCATATTTTGCTAATTAGAAATGAAGTTCTATGCCATTGTGTTGTGAAACCTCAGTAGGCACTGGTTAATATTTCTTAGCAGCGCCGTCATATTTAAGTTGCAGATGCTTTTGAAGAGAGAATTGTCTGCGAAAGTGTTAAATCTGTAGACAGTGGGACGTAGTCATAGCTATTTTGTGTTATGTGTAAATGATATTTTTATTCATTTTGAAATAAGGTATGAAGATTTTTTTCTGATGCCTTCAGTAAAGCATTTTGATTTCCTTTCTGTAACATTTGGGCAGGGTAGGATATTAATGGGCGGATCGAGTGATGTGACTCGACAGGGATCAGCCGACTGATCCAGGCTTGACCAGAGCATCAACCCTGTGTGGCAACTCAATGGTAATGATGTTAGTCATCTCTAAAGCAGTGACATTAGGGTTGTTTAAACTGATCTTTACCATTTGTAATTTAATGCTTTGTTATATTTTTAAAATCTGTCTTTTCTCATCTTTCACATTACTCCCTATGTGATGTGGTTTTCTTCTTTAAAAATTTTTTTTCCTTGAAAAATATCCTCTAGCTGCTGATAACCACATGCTAATTCACCTGATATATAATAGTAGGTACATATCTTTCTGTAATTAGCACCATTTCTTGCTGTCTTTGGAAACCACCAGTAGAGGATGCTAACAAAAATGATTATCGATGTGGCAGTATCATAAGTCTATCTCCTGTGCTGATTAGGGTCTTCTGTATAATTCTTAGTCTTATGGTTACTTGTAATTAGCCCTGGGTAAATCAGGCATGAGCATTTTTTAGTTTACTGAGATTAGAAAGAAGTAGACATGCTTAACTTGAGTAATTTTATAAATTTGAGCCTTTAAAGTTTTGTATTCAGGTTGATATTAATTTAGTCTTGCTGCAAAGCAGTTTTAGCATTCCTTTCTTTAAAAAAAGTTTTACATTCTTAAACTTGGGTAAGGAAATGTAATGATTGTCTATACTTATTGTGTGTGTTTATTATATTTCTAGTTTCCTCTTTTTGTGCTTAGTAGGATTCCTTTAAAAAAAGGTGTTAAATTGTAAATTGTTAAGTCTGGGAAAATTGTAATTAATTGATTGAAAACACTGTGTAATACTTTTCCATTACTTATGTAGATTTAGACTATAAGTTGGCAGACAGCTACTAAATAAAATCTAACCAGCAGTCACTCATATTAGTGATTTTTAGATTTTATCTTTTCTTTCACCCGTCAAGTTCCCTTCCTACTTGTGGTCCTCCCCTATTTTGTAGCGTTAGTTAAAACTAGTGTATAAATATTTAGTTTACTAATTTTAAATTAAATGTAAGTTTGCTTTGCGGATTTAAAGGCAGTCAGTAGTTTATTGTTACATTAATAATTCAAAGAGTTATTTCAGAAAGTTATGTAAATTGAGTTCATAACTTTTACATGCAAATAATCGTATGAAACTTAATGTATTTGGTTATGGCATTCCAGTAGCGGAGGCGGAAAGCCATGCAATGTTGGCAGAGGGTGTGCATTAGTGTGCAATGCAGTGAGAGATGAGAGGACCCTGGGAGATTGTAGAAATAGTGTTTAGCATTGAAACAGCTCTTAGCTATATGACCATTAATTTATGGGGAAATGTATGTTTTGCTCATTTTTAACAGATAATGTAAAATTTTTCAATGTGTTATTGAAAAAATTTTTAAATAAGTGCCCTAATGAGGACATATGATGAGATACTTTTTAAAAATACCTTTAAAACTCATAGATATACACGAGTAGCTAAATAATCATGGCATATGCTAAAAAGTTGTATAGATATATATGTAGTGGAAAAAAGTTTTGTTGCAACTCTAGTTAAAATTTTCTTTGAAATGCAGTATTGTACACAGAGTAGTTGTGGAGTTGACATAAAGCAAAGTGAATGTATTTCTGCTAGTGTAGTATTTTTTGAGGATGGACTTGTATTTTTATAAAATGATAAAACCACATCTTTAAAAAATTAAATCTTGTGTTTATATAGGCATTGGTAAAGGAAATAGTCTTTCTTTGGGTGAGACTGTGTTTCGAGCATTGTTATCTCTTAAAGCATTTTTAAGACATCAGTTTTACTACATAAAATTTTCCACTTGTACAGTAAGCATATCTGGATTTTTAACTTAATGAAAGTGAATCATTGCTGTTTGTTAACCTGAAAATAGTTGCTTGAAGACATGACAGACTAACATATTAAATAGCAAAATGTTCTTTAGTTAGGAAAATTTGCCTTAAGATTGTTTATAAAGAAGAATATGTGATATTTAGAACTTAATATTGCTAAATATGCTTTGGAGTATATAATATGGATGCAGATAAATTGAAAAATTTCCACAAGAAGAGCAGATGGTATGACATCATTAGGTGATGCAGTTTTATGGAGCCATCATTGGATATGAAGTTTGTCATTGACCAAAACATCTTCATGTATGGCATTCCTCTCTTATCCATGGGAGATATATTTCAAGATATTCTTTCAGTTCTCAAATCTTGGAAAGTATTGAACCCTATGTGTGTGTATAATATGTATATACATATATATATGTAACATGTTGTTTCTTTTATAAAGCTATCTATAAAGCTTAATTTTTAAATGAGGCACCATAAGAGTAAAAACAGCTAATGATAAAATAGAAAAAGAAAAACAATATATTATAGTAAAACTTACTTAAAACATGAATTGTTTATTTCTGAAAAATTTCATTGAATATTTTTGGACCGAGGTTCACCACAGATAATAGAATCTATGGGAAGTAAAACTATGGGCAAGGGAGGACTATTGCATACATTTCTTCTCATAATTGACATAAGACATTTATTGAGGCTTGATACCTAGTTTGAAGTATAAACTATGGCTGTTCATAGAAGACCCTGTATCACAGAAACTTAGGAAAACCTTCATCTCTTTTCTAGTGATACTACGTCTGTGCTGAAATTGTTGGTAACAGATATTTTGTGATCCCTCAACCTCTCCCCTTTGCTTCATCTTCCCCACTCATACTTAAAATTCAATGTGAATGGAATATAAATCTAAAAAACATGTCAGTTTTTCATGTTTGTTATATTCTGTGCTGAAAGGCTTGTTTTCTTCTTCAAAATATTCAGATTTTTATGTTTTGTTTGGAGACAGGGTCTCACTGTGTAGCCCAAGTGGGACTTAAACTTGTGATCTTTCTGTTTCAGCCTTCTGAGTGCTGGGACTATGGGTGGCAACATAATGCCTGATTTACTTTGATTACAACTTTTTTTCCTAAATTGAGACACATTTGTTTGTTTGTTTGTTTATGTACTAAACATTGAACCCAGGGCTGTCACACTGAGCTATAGCCTCAGCCCTAAGCACATGTGTGTATGTGTTTAGGTATCTTGAGATGAGGTCTAATTGAGTTGCCCAGGGTGGCCTCAGATTTGTGATTCTTGTGCCTCAGCCTCCTGCGTAGCTGGAATTACAGGTATGTACTGCCATGGCAGGACCCCATTATTCTTTATATATCCCAGTTACTACTCATGGTCAGTGACCTACAACATATTTTAACTTCTCTGTTCTTAAATTCTTTAATCCACGGTTCTAACAGAATGCTTACTTTTTTTTTAAAAAGTAGATACTGCTCAGAGAGTAGTTTACTGATTAAAAACCTCATAATTTCCTTGGAATCATACATTTTTAATGACAAAGACTGTCTTCAAATCATTTTTTATCTGAAAACTGATACAAATAAGCTGAATTTTAATGCCTTTAAATACGAGATACTTGAACATGTGCTTTGAGAAGGTGTAATGCTAGACAGATACAGTGACATGTAGAATAGCATATAATAAATAAAATATTTTCATGGAGTGCATTTTCTGAACCTGGGCCTGACATCCATCTTGCTTTGTGATGGAAAACACTGAAAATAACTTGTCTCTTTTTAGTATTTTCTCCTTTCTACCCTAAAACTAAATTGCTAATTATTCCTGTTGCTGTATCAGTTTTCTGAATCTCTTTGTGATACTCTATGGGTTTTCTTTTTTGGAGAGAGAGAGGAGTGGAAGGGGAAGAAATTGTAGTAGAAAATAATTTCATATGAGCAGTGTTAATTGAGAAAGTGAAGTGATATTGGAGCTAAAAGGATTGGAGAAACTCATCCAAAGTCCTTTTCTTTTCTTCTTTTGTGCAGAGAAACCTTCAAAGAGTTGACTTTGCCAAGTTTACATTACCAGTTATTTTGGCCTAGGTCACAGATTTTCAGATTCCTAGTTCAGTGTTCCTTTTATTAGATCATTTGAACGTATTTATTTATGATGGTAATAATAACTAGATGCCATTAATTTTCAGATTTATCTTAGTTAAAACCAATGTGTCTTGTGTAGAATGATCAGTCATAAGAGAAAAAGGAATTTCTAATAATATACATAAATCTATCAGATTTTGTAGTTAACATTTCAGGTGCAGAGAGTAGGTTTAGTTTTATTTAAAGGAATACTCATTTGTATTATATTTGTCACTATTCCCAGTCTCTACTCTTCATTCTGTATTTCCTGTCACTCATTGTACTCTGTATGTTACTGGTTACATAACTGTCTTTGTAAAATTTTGTAGTTCTTTGTATGTCTTGTGTTTACAAAACTACTTTGTAGTGTAATCATACTTAGCATTGTTTGAGATCTGCCCACGTTGCTGAATGTATGTCTAGTTCGTTGCTTCTACCTGTACAGTATCTCATTTGTGCAGTGAGCACAGATTTCTTATCAGTCTCCCTAATGATGAGTGTCTAGGTTGACACCACTGTGGGATAGTCTGGTAAATGCCTTCTTCGTTTAGCTAATGGCCATAGGAGAGTTTCTCTGGGGACATATCCAGGCACAGTATTGCCAAGAGTGGTCAGTCACTAAGTTAGTGTCACTAGCTTCTTTCAGATAGTTTCTAAAACAGCAGTATACATTGTTTCCCTCTCCAACAGCATATAGAAATTCCTATTATTTCACATTTTTGCCAGCTTTTGGTTATGGTGCAGTAGCCTAAAGTTTGCTAGGTCAGCAGTTGTTGAATAGAGCCTCTGGTTGCTTTATCTTCTGCTAGGAGGTTGACTTTCTTTATATCTGGTAGCTGTTTGGGTTTCCTTTCTATACCTGGCTTTTTAATACCCTTTGTCTATCTTTTTGGTTGTGTTTCCACTTCTTGTTGATTTCCCAGATTTCTTGGATGTTTGATATAATGATCCCCCATCTGTTGAACTTGACTATGGCACAGAAATTCCTCCTTATAATGTATTCAATTACATTTTTTTACTTTGTGAGTAGTAAATTTCTTCCTAATCCTTATATAACAAAGCTGCTTTCTTAGAATTTCTTCTATTAGTGTCATAGCTATACCTTTCCTATTCAAGTCTCTTGTGAATGTATTCATCTTTTACGTTTCCTTCTTAAGGGAAACAAATACATAGTGGGTAAGAGTTTGGGTTGATGCTGTTTTACTAGCGGTCTCACTTGGCTAGGTTTCTTAGTCTCACTATGTTTGAGTTCCCCTGTACGTAAGACAAGTATAGTAGTATCAGAGTTAGGAAGGTTAAATAAGGCATGTGAAATACTATGTTCATTGCATGTTTAAGCATTCCATGAGTGTTCATTTAAAATTTTATTTATTAAATTTGTTTTAAATACATCTTGCATCAGTCAACAACTTCTTGTCTGGTATTAACTCTTAATGTAACTATCTCCTAAAAGGACGTACTAGAAAGTGTGTGCATTGCTCCTGAACCTTTAACCTTAAACAGCGCTTAGTAGCTCTGGCCTTAGACAAGGCTGTTCATTAAATAAGCAGTTGATTAAGGAATACACACCGAAGCTTCATCCTAAAGCTACTGGTGATGTCTTTTAGCTTACGGAAGACTGCCTTGGGCGCACATGTGCATGTGTGTGCATTTACAAAAATACTAGTTTTCACTGTGGCATTTTCACACAAACATGTGACTGTTTAAAATGATAGTTGGAGTTTGTTTGGGGGTTTTTTTGGTACCAGGGATTGAACTCGGGTCCTTCTGCTTGTGAGGCAGGCAGCAGAACCACTGAGCTAAATCCCCAGCCCATTTGGAGTTATTTTTTAAGGAGCATTGATTGTACTGAGAGAGACCTCACCATTCACTGTTGTGTATAATATTGAATTGGACTTCAAGGATAATGTTCCTTTGTTATTCTGTTCCATAAATCCGAGAACCCACACCTAAGGAAGCTAAACTTTACATTTGAGTAGCCTAACTAGTTTGGAAGCTTTTCCTATATCCATTTGGCTTGGAGTGTTCTGAGAAGATGGCTGTCTTCCTGTGCTCCTGTGGTATGTATTAGGAAAACCCTAGACAAGTTTGTATGTGCTTTAGTGAACTTTACTGAGGATAATTGCACACAAGATATACTATTGTATGTGTACATTTCAATTAGTTTTGGTATACTACATCAAGATAATATGACATCTCTGTCATCCCTAAAAGCCTTGTGCCCAGTCTGTCAGTCCTCACCTGTGCCCCATATATCCAATAATCTATCTGTTGTTGGCCACTAAAGATTGGATTTAGCCGTTTAGAATTGGAATCATATTGCCTGGCTTCTTTTGCCCTGAATAGTGTTCTAAAGATTTTTAGTACTTCATTCCTTCTGTATTGTTGAGTAGCATTTCATTGTATACATACACTACAATAATTTTTATAGCCATTCATCTATAATGGACTTAATTTTTGTTGCTTCTTATTTTTTCCATAACGAATACACATTCATGTAACAGTTTTATGTGCATACATGCTAACATTTCTCTTGGGTAAATACTTAGGATTGGAATTGCTGATTCATATGGTAAGTATACATGTGGTTAATATGGTAAGAAACTACCAAAATAGAGTGCTTGTAACACTTTTATTTTGCCCCAGCAATATATGAGTGCTAGTTGCTCTACATCTTCACAAACACTTGTTCTTGCTTTTAATTTTAGCCATAGTAGGAGCTGTGTGGTAATGTCATTTCAGTTTTGATTTAGATTTCATTGTGACTAATAATGTTTGAAGAGCTGGTGGTGTATTTATTGGTCATTTATTTTCTTTTGTAAAATGTTCAAATCGTTTGTCCATTTTTAGTTGAGTTGTTTGCATTTTTACTGATTTGTAAGAGTTCTTTGTATAGTCTTGTCTCAAGTTACTTTTTGATATTTTCCTTTTTTGTTGAGATTCTCCTTTTCTGTGCCTAGTCTTAATTTCTTAATGATACCTTTGAAGAAAGTTTTAAATTTTGATAAACAGTTTATAATTTTATTCTTTTAGTTTTTATGATTTTTGTTTACTAAGAAAGCTTCACTAAATTAAGGTAAAGATTTGCTTTCATATATTTAAGAAGTTACTGCTTTTAACATTTCAGTTCTATGATCCATTTCAGGCTAATGTTTTTTATACTGTTTTGATCTTCATCTGCAAAACTACCTGAGTTATTACTCTTCAGTAATTTGCAAACACAAAAGACAAAAGTTTGTTCTTAACTCTCCAAAAGTTGTGTTTGAAGTTTTAAAATATGTTTTCTTCAAGGCTTACCTAAGAACCAAAGCCCAAGATAGTAGAGGAACACAATCCCACTTCCCTGGTTTTAAACATTTTTAAATAAGGGAAGTTACATTGTGCATCATCAGTGGTTTCAAGATTTTTTTGTACCTGTGACTTTTGTTATGTTTTTTTGTAGTGAGTATTAAACTAGGGCCTTTGCACTAAGGTACATCCCCAGCCTTTAAAAATTTTTACATTTTTTTAATTTGAGAAAAAAATCTTACTAAGTTGCTGAATTGTCTAGGCTGGCCTGAAACTTACAACCCTCCTGTCTCAGCCTCGTAGAGAGCTGGTGTCACAGTTATCTGCTTCCACACCTGGCCTCATGACACTTTTTTTTTTTTTTTTGCGGTACCAGGGATTGAACTCAGGACCTTGTGCTTGCAAGGCAAACGTGTTGCCGCTGAGCTAAATCCCCGGCCCCCTCATGACATATTTTTAATTCACTGAGATATAGTGTAGTTAAGGCTATAGTTTCAGAGAAAGATGCCTAAGGAGAGTGACCATGTTGAGCAGAATGTGAATGTCATCTTTGTAGTTTCTTATTTCCTACCTGGTTGTAATGAGTTTAGCACGACATTACTTTCTTTTTGCATTCCATAGCTTTTATGTTTATGTGGGAAATTTGTTTAAACTTTACCTTTGTTTTGAGTTCGTCAAAGGACATATTTTTATTTTTGGCATATATATTTGGTGCTATTGTTATCTACATATTTTGCCCTTTTGTTATGGCTAGAGAAAACTTTTAGTTATTGAACTTTGATGAGTTGATCATAGGTACATTTTATTTATCTATATGTATCTTCTTCATTTCCTAAAAGATGTAGATGCCATTGGATTTATTCATATGTAATCCTTGTTTTTTACTTTATTTCTTTTTTATCAATTATTCCTATTTATTGAAAGTCTGTTATGACTAGCATATGGTATTGTTTTTAAAGCTCTCACTTTTTAATATTCCTTTCACCTGTATTTGTCTTGAATATTCTGCAGATTAATCATAATTCCTTTATATCTAGTTTCTGTAGGTACGTTTATAGAAAGAGTATTGAACTGGGAGATAGAATTCTTAGATTCTAATATTGAATGCCATTTCATTAATTGGCCTAATAATTGGGTTTATCCTGGCCTGCGTTCACCTGTGGCGTGAATGTGATGGGTTATGTGTATGAGGCAGTAAGACTGAAGGTGATGTACACAGTACCTTGCCATGAGGACCTTGTGGTGTCAGAGGGAAGAAAAATAGGAAAAAACATTCAGAATGTAGTTGGTAACTAATTGCTACTTTACACCTTGTGCATGGAGGGGATGAGTGGTGCTTAAACTGAGCCAAAGAGGATATGTGGTGGTTATTCTAGGAAAAATGTGAAAAGTAGTATTCCCTACAAGGGCAGTAGTACAACAGTGTGACACACACACACACACACACACACATATTGTGGCACCTGCATTGCACTTGGCTGAACCGTGTAGGGTAAGTGAAGCAATAGTTAAGGATGAGGCTAGAGAATTAGGAAGCATATGAAGAGGAGAGCTTTATATTACCATGAAGAGTTTGAATTTTACCTTGGATATGGTGGGTCAGAGGTCTTAAAGTTGGAAATGATATGATTAGCTTTATATAATTCATCATTTTACATTTCTTTATATAGTGTTGACATGATTAAAAATTCAAGAAAAATCCTTGCTTTACTAAAAGTGGAAGAAATTGTAAATGTAAAAGCTAATTCATCCTGCTTTACTGAGTTTTTGCTTGTTACAGTAAGATGAGTAGGTTCATATAGCAATTGTGTTGCATGGTGCTACCACCATCATCAAAGTCACCACCATTCTGCCATCTTGATGGCATCCGTACAAGGCTTATTTTACTGGGAGCATAGGTGGCTTTAGGTTCAAGTTGGTGGCTGAAATCTGTATACCAAGTTGGCTGTACATTTCTGAGCTTTGCACTCTTTTGGGGAGTTGGGCATTTTAATTTTTTTCCTTTTCCTAGGCAGATGTTTTGTGAATTTACAATCCTATGAAATAAGTTAGTTTTACTGCTTTTAATTATGGTTCTCCAAAGATGTAAAATATATTACATTTATTATTACTAGATAATTCCTGGGTTATTTCTGGTGTTTTTATGGTTCTGTATGGCGCTCCATCTTGTGAACCTGTTAATGTACCTGTTAATGTACCTTGTGAACCTGTTAATATCTGTTTTCTACTATAGACACCTGATAAACCAGTTAGATGTTTCTTGCCATTTTCTAAGCTATCATGGCCCAGTGCCTGATTATCTATGATAAATGAGGCTAATAAGTCAGCCTCCCATTTCATTGCCTGAATTAAAATAGGCACCCATAAAACATTCCAGTTCAAATAAAATAAAACTTTATTTACCTGAATATTTCTTTTTCTAAGTACTGTAGTTCAGGCCTCGTGTAGGATTTTCTTACTGAATAAGAAATTCAAGTTGTTCTGTATGCTATAAGAGAGATTAAAACTAAAGCCTTTAAAGACCATATGTTGAGGGAATACACTTTACCATGTTTTGACGTCTAAGTTTAATAGTTCTTACATAAGAATTTGTACCTAATTTAAGCTGGATCAGTTTATAAAAATTTCATGTGTGATCTAATTTATATGTTGGCTTTTGTGCCCTATATGTTAAAATATACTGTATCGTTTTAATCAAAACTTTAAAAATTAACCTCCTTTACTAGCATCCACTTGAACCTTATTGTACTGTACTTATGTGCTTACCTTGCTTTATGCATTGTGTGTGAGCCAATAGTGAAACTGAATGGTTATAAAATTATTTAATATTTAATTTTCATCAGATCTGGCTAATTTTTTGTGGTGAGGCCCAGCATTTTTTGGTGAGAAACATCAGTTTTTTCATAATAGCTGAATATAAAGTTTTACTGTACCACCTTCAAAAATGGTTTAGGGAAGGAAGGGACCGTAAGGCAGTCCTCAATAAATTTATTCCTTGGCAGTATTAATATTAAGTGTATGGGGAGGGAAACATGGTGTTAGATTTTTGTTTTTGCTTTTTTAATTTAGGAGGTTTTTTGTTTTTTGTTTTTTGTACTGGGAAACTCAGGGTCTTTTCAGTGAACAACATCCCCAGACCATTTTTATTTTTCATTTTGAGACAGGGTCTTACCAAGTTCCTAAGTGGCCCAGGCTAGCCTGGAACTTGAAATCTTTCTGCCTCAGCCTCCAAGAGGGCTCGGATTACAGGAATGCACCACCATACCTGGCTAAGGTGTTAGCTACTTTAAGATTTCATTACCAGACCGATCTCCATCTTGTTCATTTTTACCTTCTTTCTGTGGCACCTGGGAATTGGATTTGTGTTTAATGCAGGGTCCTCAGTGCCGATGACACAGTAGTCATACTTCTCCCATTGCATTCTGAGTTTCTGATCTGATCGCCATATTCTCATAGATAAGGAAAGAGATTACAGGCAGAAAATAGAAGTAAAAAAGGATAAAGAGTACAGAAGTGGTGAATATGGGTGGGTATAAACAAAGTCGGAATAAAAAACTTGGGAGCAGGGTAAAATTGCTGATCATCTGTAGAGTTGAAGTTATATGTGTATGTTAAAATTTCCGAGTCAAGGAAGGAAAACCTACGAATAATGTGTTTATCTTCCAAAGTAGTAGAGAAGGAAAATAGGCTAAGGAAAGACACTTGACTCTAAGAAAAAAAAAATGAGAAATGGCAGAGAGGAAGAAAAGAAAGAGATGACAAGTAGAAAGCAAAGAACTAGGTAATGGTGGTGAGTACAAATATAGTTATTGTAGTACGTACCAGAATGTTCCACATAACAGAAATCGCTGGTTGGATTTGATAAAATAATGAATTTCATGTATGACTAAAAATATTAACTAAAATAGTAAGACTATTTTAATACCATGTTGACTTTCAAACAAAAATCCATCTTACAGAGTGATGGTCTCTAAATAGTGATAAAGGGAAGGCATAATTTTTAAATTATTACATCACTTAGGTTATACATTCAAAATATACTAAGCAAAAAGTAGGAGCACAAAAGGCACAGGCAAATATTTTGTCATTGTGTGTTGTTTGGAATAGTCTCTTAATAAATGTGGAACAAGCAGAGGAAAGTCAACAAGGAAAAAGGATTGTAAAAATAAGATGTACAAGTTTTCCCTAATGGATGCATATGGAACACTGCCCCTCACAGCACCAGCTTTCTTTTCAAGCATGCAAGGAATGTGTAAAAATTGATCACATTTTGGTCATCCAGCTTTCACAGATTTCAGTGTGTTGGCCTTATAATATATTGTTTATGAAGATAGGAGTAATAACATAATTTCCTTGCATGTTTTGAAATTAAGGTGTTTATTTCCAAGTAAGTGGTGAGTGAAAAATGAGTAAGGAAAATTGGAAAATATCTATAGCTAACAATAAAATACTATATATCAGAACTTGTTTATTAAGGTAATTTATGGAAACTTATGGACTTCAGCACAAACAGTAACAAAGTCTGAAGAACAGTTAACTGCACATTCCTAAGAATTAAAAAAGATTAACTGAATACTGTCTTAATTGAAGTAAAGGGAAATAGTAAAGATGAAGGTGTAAACTAATGAAAAAGAAGGGAAAATAAGCTAGAGACGAAATAGTGCGGCTAAAAGATTATTTGAGAAAACAGAACTCCTGGCAAGATTCATCAGGGAAAAGAAGTCACAAAGCAGTACTGTATCTGGAATGAAAACGAGGATGTTACTACAGAGCATTCAGGAATGATCAACTTTGTGATCATTAACATGGTGATCTGAACTATTATAATGGAAAGCTTAAGACAGATGGACAAACTGAGAAAAACAATAGCTCATTCTGGTTTAAGAAGCAATATAAAATTGAATAAACTTAAAAGGAAAAATAGTCTCACAGAAAAAAATATCAGCTGAAGGTTTACTAGCAAGTTTTACAAAAGACCCACTGAACAATTCCAGTATTACAGAAATATTTCATACTTTGTAAGAAAGGACAACAATGTTCAACTCATTTTATGAAGCTAGAAGAAGAGTATCAAAAGTGAAAATTGCAGAGCAGTCCTTAACCCAAAAAATAGATACAAAAATTCTTAAGTTAAATATTATACTTAATCTAGCAATGTGTAAGAATGTAGCACATCATCACCAAGTTTGGATATATCCTAGAATTTTAAACTTGTCTATGTATTAGAGCAATTAATATAATTTGCCACATCAGCGCTCTAAAGGAAAACATCATGTAAGTATCTCAGTAGATCCATTTGTGATAAAAAAATTTTAGCAAGTTAGTGAATAAAATGGCCCTTTCTTGACCTGATGAAGTCTCTTTTTTTCAAAGAAAATCTGTGGCCTGTTTTCTTATAGTCAGTGGCAAAGTATAAAGGCATTCATTCTCTTTATGTAAGGCAAAAGACAGAAGTTCCTGTTGATGCTGCTTTTAATCAACCTTGTACTACAGGTATAGCTAGTGCCATAAATTAACAAAAAAGAGAGCATCACCATTAGAAAGAAAAATTAAATGCCATTGTTTGTAGATTATCTGTACAGCCTAGAAAACTGACAGGTAAATTATCAGAATTAATATTTAAATTTTGATGGAAAATCATTATATCAAACTCAATTAAATTTTTGAATTCTTGGCTGGCATATGCATTTAAAAAGCTATCTTGACATCATTACGATAGTATAAAGTAATGTGACTAAATCTAATAAACAATATACTGTATCCTTATGAAGAAATTACAAAACATCATTGGAAGACTTCGAACAAGACCTAATTAAATGACATAGTGTACCATGTTCATGGAAGAAAACTTGAATGTTTTTGTGGAACTTGACAAGCTGTTGCTAAACCTTACAAGGAGAAGCTAAGACATAATGCAAGATGATTCATTAAGGAAACTTGGTCCTTAATGGCCCTGAATTACCAGTCATTGGAATTAGATGACCCTTTTAACAGCTGGTGTTGTTGAATAAATTCAGTGGAAAAACTTCTTCACATTATTTAGAAAAATCAGTTTGGGTGGATTATAGATCCAAAATTAAAGGTAAAGCAAAGGTAAGGTAAAACCATAGCCCTTTCTAAAGGTAGTAGAATAGAATAGCTCCATGACTTCGAGTAAATAAGATAAAAAGACATAAAATAAGCAAAAGATTGGCAAATATGACTAAAGCAGAATTAAGAATCTCTTTTGACCAATAGATACTGTAAAGGATGTGGGCGTTAGTATATGCAAAAATCTACCACTCAGTGAAATAAAGATAACCTAATAGAAACTGGACAAAGGTTTTGGATAGGCCACTCATAAAAGAATAAACCCAGTTGGGGGGCTGGGGATTTAGCTCAGTGGTTCCGCCACCTGTCCTGCAAGCACAAGGACCCGAGTTTGATCCCTGGTACCAAAAACAATAAAAAAGTAAAGAATAAATCCAGTTGACCAATAAGCATATTACATGGTCAGCATCCCTAATCTGAAAGTCTGAAATCCAAGATGTTTTAAAATCTAAGATTTTTTTTTTGAGTGCAAAGGTGATACCACAAGTGGAAAATTCCACATCTGATGTCATGTGCCAGGTTGTAGTCAGAATGTAGGTACACTAAAAATGTATAAAATTGCCTTTCAGCCATGTGCATGAAGTGTGTATGAAGCATCACTGAACTTAGTGTTTAGATCTGGGTTGTGCCCCCAAGATATCTTGTATATATGCCAATATTCTAAAATCTAAAAATGTCCAAAATTGGAAATATTTTTTGGTACCAAGTACTTTAGGTAAGGTATACTCAATCTGTATAAGAGATAGTCACCTTAATGAGTAATCAGAAAAATGCAAATTTTTTTGGAGGTTTATTTGTTTTGTTTTGTTTTGTTTTTTGGTACCGGGCTGAAACTTGGGACCTTGCACTTGCGAGGCAGGTGACGGAACCACTGAGCTAAATCCCCAGCCCTGGACAAATGCAAATTAAAACCACAATGAGAAGACAGAAATACCTGCCAATATAATATTATAAAATACTGACAGTTAATAGAGTATACCTATATTCAAAAAGTTGAATCATTTCAGGAATATAGTGCAGATCATAGAAGACTATACAGATGATTCATTTACATAAAATCCAAAGACATGCAAAATTAATATGTTGTTTTAGGATACATATGTATGTGTTGCAACATTAAAAGGAATGATAAAATTTAGGAATGAGTGAGTTTGGACATAGTATATATCAGAGGAGAGGGTAATTTTTTTCTTTAAAAAAAACTGGATAGTGAATACTCAAGTATTTACTGTTTTATCCTTTGTATTTTAAATGTTTTTGTAGAATTATTTAATGCTGCATGTCATTACTTATTGATAACAATTGATAGCTACTAATAATTGACATTTAATTGAAAATAGTAACTGAAATGCAAAATGAATCTTTTTGGATAGAGCAGGGGATTTGCTGTGTATTTCCTATGTATGTACATTTAATCTTTGTGAGTCCTCAAAAGTAATTTCTTTTTTATATGTCTTTTCTAAGCATTAATATTACTGACCACGTTTTAGGAAATTTGAAAAAGGCATTACTGTATTATATTTTTATAATTTTAACCATGTATGATGTCTTATACTATTGAATTTGTGGTTATAACATTTTGTAGACTCTTACTGTTTTATTTATTTGTGAAACAGCAGCATTTGTGTAAGTAAAAGGTTTTAAAACATTAGCTCATTTAATCTTTCTTACAAGATATTGTCATCCTTATTTGATAAGACCAGGAGACTGAGACACAGGAAGGTATTGCCTAACGTCGCATGGCTCATGAGTTGGCCCTGCCTTCAGACCTAGGTAATCTGATTCCCTAGTCTCTGCACTTCACCAGTTAGAGAAGACCAGATGCAGGGTATCCCTGCCTGCAGTGTGCCTCTGTTTCAATATTATGTAACAAACAGGTACTCTTTTTGAAGTTTGCCAGCATATTGTCAGACTGTGATGAATAGATTTAAATCTGAGAATGCGTAAAAGGTAATATTGGTAAACTGCATACTGCTAAGCATTACTGTTAAATTTCTGTCCATGTGTTCATGAGCTGAGAGAAGTAAATGAGCAAAAATAGCTGTTAATCTAATTGCAAATCTGGCTATGATGCAGAGCTGGGATAGTGGCTCTGATAGAGCTGTAATTTTAAAATAATACCTTTCATCTTCTGGAGATGAGTTAAAATTTAAAATAAGGTTTAATTAGAGTATGTATAAATTTGGGAAAGTGATAATTGCTTCAGACATGTGTACACATTACTTTTGGGAAATTCTTACAGTAAAATAGAGTTAGATTGAATAGAGAAAATTGAGCAATTTTAAATAACTTGTGAAGGATCAGTAATAACATTCCAGAGCAAGGCACCAGGGTTAAAGAGAGAAGAATCTGACAAATCCACATTAGAGTAGTAACAGTTCTCTACCTGTACAGAATCAGTTAAGAGCCTTTATGTTGGAGGTTCTTTTCTGGAGAGAAAGTTTCATCCTGTGGCAGGGTATTTCTGATATGTGTCATCTCTAAGAATTTGGGCTTTTTTATTTGTATTGCTTTTTGTTAGCTACTTCAGATAGCTTAATTTTCGATGACACATTCCTGACAAAACACATGACTGTTAATAATTTTTCCCTTAGAGTCAGTATTTCCTGTTTAATTTACTTGAATGGCCTGTTTTTCTTTCACAAGATTGGGCACATATGTAGAAAAATGTAAGCAGTTATTAAAATAAGGAAAACTCTTGTAGCTGAATAAAGGCTTTTAAAGAAACCACCATTATGTACAGCAGTTTATAGCTGTGACCATCAAGTCAGATAATTGGCCTGTTTATAAAGAACTCTGGATAATTATGATAGTGTGCCATCCCTATCTGGTATTTATTTTGCTATACTTCTCTTATTGTGTACAATAGGTCATATAGTATATGGTATTTTAATAGTATTTTAGATTAATCCATCTCAGCCCAAAACAGGACAGCAAATTGCAGCCTTGGAGATTTGAGGGTATACCCTTAGTGAAATATTTCTCAGAACGTGAGAAATATTTCTTGATTTCACTTTTGAAATTTAATGCAAATTGTTAGGATACTCCTGATTTATTTCTGTGTATTTTGTGGATGTATGATAGCTGTTTGTATTAATTTTTTTCCTTTTAAAAATTAGGTTAAATGGGGACAGGGATTTAGCTCTGCCTTGCAAGCACAACGTCCTGAGTTTGATCCCCGGTACCAAAAAAAAAAAAAAAATAGGTTAAATGAATTCTTTAGGATGATTACATTATTTAATCTGTGGCTGCAAACTCTGTGTTATTCACTTTTCCTATCAACTATATCCTACTTTTGCACCAGGATATCTTTCTTTCAGATGTTAGATCATTTAAAGATTCATTTTATGAATTATTGACTTATTATTTCAGTACTGAAACCATTTAGAAGATAACACTAGAGCAGTAGAGAAATCTGGTTTTGTTGAATGGAATGGCAGCTAGTATTTATGACCCATTGGAAACATTTTAGTGATAATACTTATCGCTCAGAAGAAAAGTAAATGCACTGCCTTCTTGTTTTTGGTTTTATGCAACTTTAGAGTTTGGTACTTGATGGCTTATTTGCTGTTTTTTAATATACTAGATAGTATAATGTAACAACATTTATGCATTGCCTCTTGTGTTCTAGGTACCGTGCTAATTGCTAGGAATAATGAAAAATAAAGCTGCGATTCTATACTTTTGTGTCTAAACGGTCAAATGAGTAGAATCACAGAAACACTTTTAATATAAGGCAGTCACTGTAATACTGAGAAATGGAAAGGATGGCCAAAGGACACTTACTCAGAGAAATAACGGCTAAATGGAATATCAGGGAGGGGGAAGTAAGAGTATTAGTTTGTTTGTTTGTTTGTTTGTTTGTTTTTTGTACCAGGGATCAAACTCTGGACCTTCCGCTGTGAGGCAGGTGGCGGCACCACTGAGCTAAATCCTCGGCGAGATAGATTAGTTTTAATGAGGTTGATTATATGTGAGAATGGAAGTGAAAAAGACAGGTAAATGGGGACAGAGGACCAGCACAGAGGAGAGCAGGAGTGAAAGAACGTGAATAAGAAACAGAATGCTTTGTTCTGGAAACACAGGCAGATCTGTGTTGCTAAGAGTATAAAATAAGCAGAGAAATGAGCAGTGAGTCTGCTGAGATTTGAAAGCAACTCACGGAGGATTTTTATGCTGTGTTTAGGGACTTGCGCTTCATCTCTGTCTTTGCTCTAGAAAGTAGTTGAAGAGTTTTAAGCAGGGGCTGATTTGATTGTGTTTAGATTTAATAGATAACTCTGGTAGCTGTTGTGGAGCATGAATTTGAAGGGAAAAGACTGGAGGCGGGGAGGTGACTTGGGAAATGGTTTTGGTAAGAATTCCATGAGGGCTTAAACTAGAACTGTGTTAGTTAATACAAATGGAGGAAAGGGAATGTTACAGGTTCTGTGTTTTTGTTGTTGGAAATACTAAATCTAGTAAGAGTTCATGCTTGGAAATGACCAGTGAGGGAGAACAGAGGTTAACTCCCAAGTTTCTAGCTTGAGTGAATGTATGGATGGTGAGGGCATCAAACAAATGGAAAATGTGAGTAAGAATCAATGTGGGGGGTCAGTTTTGCATATTTTGAATTTTGAGATGATAGTTATATTTCCAGTGGGACCGATCTAACAAAGAAATTGACTTTTGAATCTGATGATGTGTGATACAAGTGGTGGTCTTGGGCTGGAAATTCATGTTTAAGAATTCATCTTTTGTAAGAGGTAATTGAAACTATGTGTTTCCAAGGGGAAAAATAACTAAGGGCAGAAGACAGACTCTTAAGAGGCATTGATGTTTTAGGATCAAGTAGAGAAGTACTCCCGCAATGAGACAGAGAAGGAGCTAACAAAAAAATAAATGAAATAACCAGTGGGCCTAACTCAGGATCAACCTGGGACTGGAAACCACACATTTTTTTTTAATGGAACATACCTATATAATTGTCATTTCTTTAGTTGCCTTTGGAGAGGAAGAATGTAGTATTAATCTAAAGTTGAGGCTGGTACAATAAAAATTGAGTTTAGGGGAACTAGGATTTTAAAGTTAGAACATTTTTGATGATTGGTTATGCCAAATGTTGCTTAGTATGTGCTGTGCATTATTCTTTACTGTAACTACTCATTTAACCCTCATAATCACCATGGTTGTTTTAGAAGGTTCTGGAACACAAGTTCTGTGAGACTAGGAAGATACGCTTTATTGTCTGTTTTTCCCCAGTGCCTGTTATACAGACAGGGCTCAAATACTTGTATAAGTGAGTGAGTATGAGGCACATACTATGATTTCAGTTTTACAGATGTTTGAAAACGGAGCAAGGAGTAACTTGTGCAGCCAGTTAGCCAATAAGGAATAAAGTGAGCCCAGGCCAGTGAGATGGTGGAAAACTATGAAGTTCTGGGTCTTGAGTGCTCTGTGAAGTGTAATAGAAATGAAGGCATGAGAAATAATAAAAGGGGTGAAAAGTAAAGTGTTGAAGTTTGTGATTTTTTTTTTTTTTTTTTTGACCTGAGGTTGTTCAAGGTGATGGCAAAGTGTCAGGTCTTGGGAAGGAAGTGGAAGATATTTGTTATTGAAGTTTTATAGACATCTACATAGATGCTGAAAACTGCTAAAGCTGTAATACAGATTTGGGGGGGAGGAACATTGACCTCAGTAAATGAGGTGTATGGTTGGATATTTGTAGATAAGGATCGGTAAAGAGTGGACTACATTAAGGGTTGTTTTCCTTGTTGATTTCCAACTTTTTACACAAAGGTTGAAGTTAGATCTGGTTTGTTGAAAAGACAGTTAAATTAGGTTTTCTAATATTTGTTCACCCTGTTCACGGATAAGATTGTTGGAAATCTTTAAAAGTATTGAGAATATTAATACAGGAATTTTAAATTTTACCTGATAAAATAAGCCAGCCATACTTAAGGTCTGAATCTTAAATGTTGTATCTCTCACCTGCAAATAAAGCTATTTCACTTTTTTATGTAATAGTAAAAAAAAATGGAGCGGGGCAGGATGTATCACCACTTTTTGTTTGGTTGCTATTGGGTATACCTCCCAAGAGTAGAGAAAAAATCTTTAGCTACTGCTGTGTGGATTGCTGTTTGTTCCAAGTTCCCTTGCTTACCCTTTTACCTTTCTCCTCCTCAAGTCTCTTTTTGAATTCTTTTTTTGCAAGAAGCTCTTGAGAGCTGTCTGCCTGCATTATACTGTAGGTGTTACATAAGAAAAAGTAAAACTCATTTTAGTTGTGTACTTAATGTTTTGAGTTGATCATTTTCAAAATGTTTGATAACCTTAAGCGGTCGATTCTGTTTCACTTTTTAAAGATTATTTAGTCTGATTATTCAGCTTTAAGGGGCTTTAATTTCTTTTCATGTATTTTGATAGCATTGTTATTTGTATCCTGAATATTGACCTTCAGAGAAATATAAAAATCCAATAATTTATCATAGGACTGTGTTAAACCTATGATTTCATTATTTATCATGCAAAGTCTTTGATTTATAGAATTTTTTTGGTGATTGTATGTTTATGGTTATCTTTTTATTTCTGTATCTGTAAATCTTTAAAGTGATTTCATATCACCCTCTGAATAGCTCTTAGGAAATTCAAATTTAATCAAATGCATTATCAAATATGTTTGTATAATGAAAAGATTGGCGATGATTTCTGAAGGTGCCTCTTAGAGCACAGGTCCTATGATTTTGCAGTTCTCTGTGCTTTTCCCACTTTGTTTTATTTTTTAATTATTTATTTAGTTTTGGCGCTGGAGACTGAACCCAAGGTGTCTCCCGCTAGGAAAGTACTGCAGCCCCAGCCCTGCTCTGCGCACTTTAGATCTCAACAGGCTGCCTTTGAAACACTGCTGAGTGCCCTGGGACACAGCCCAGGACTGCCCCAAGAGCGACATCATTTCATCTTGTGCTTTGTAACCCTAAATGCTTGTAAAGTCAGATGTGTGTTTAGATATTTTTTTACTGAATGTGCCTTAAGGAGAAAATATAGCTTGGGGTCAGCTTGACACAGTCCCCGTATTTGTCTTTTTCTCCTGCGTAGAGGCTTGTGGGGGGAGGGACGACAGTTCTTCCCAGGCAAGAGTGCAAGGCGCGTGCAGGTGGACTTGCTGTCCTTCCCATCCTCCTCTCAGCAGCCTCCGCAGGCGACTTTCATGCAGGAGTGTAAAGCACATTCCATGGGTTGTGCTTGGTGTTTGTGGTTCTCATTTGATCCAACTCTTTCTGTTGTATATTAGGTACATTACCTGACAGATTATATTAAGTAAATAAATGGATAGCCATGGATGCTATATATTCAATTTCTCATGTTTCTTTTATCAATAAGCTAGATTAAATGATCTTACAATACTTAATAATCAGTTTTTCATGTGTTCATTTATGTACATAGTATACATTAAAATGTTTTTGTATTCTATATAAATTTTTGTAAATGTGCTTATTTTGATAATTTATCCAAGTACAAAATACTTAAGATAGTTGAATATGCTTAAATAAGTAATTTTGATTAGAATTAATTTTACAGTAATGAAAATTTAAAATTCTTAAATATTCTTATAAACTTTCTGATTTAGCTTCTGATGTTTGAAAATTAGGAATTTTCTTAGGGCTATTTGACTTTCTACAATAGAAATGGTTAGATCCATATTGCCTATAGTTGGATAGGAGCAGTAATAGGGACTGTTTGACAAAGAGCTCTAATTACCTTTACTGTCTGTTGACTGTGCCTTATGTACTGTGTTTAGAAGGGCTTCTCAGTACCTTGATTGAAAAGACTCAGTCTCTCCTCCTTTTAGATGTGCATTGTGGGAAATTTCTTACTAACTTGAACATTTAAGTTACTCAGGGTTATTTTGAATGTATTGAGATGGAGTTATGGAATGATTGAGAACTGAACTGTCATTTTTCTTATTTTGCTTGCACCCACAGCTTAATGGCTAAACCGACCTTTCAGTAGTTTTATTTTAATAAAGAAATACTAATTTGAAATTTGAGTTAATGAGAAGTGTGACATAGAGGAGATGTGTAATAATTTTGTTGTGAGAAAAACACATACTTAAAAGTATACTTAAAAGCATACTTGCCGGGGATTTAGCTCAGTGGTTTCGCCCCCTGCTGCGCAAGCACAAGGACCTGAGTTCGATCCCCGGTACCAAAACAAAGCATACTTAAAAGTTTGTCTTGATGAGATTTAACTTACAATTTCCTATCAGACAAGTATGCTTTGATTTAAGAATTTGGGGGAGGTGAGAAGGGAGTTGAAGGAGGTGGTTAGCCCAAATTAGGATGTTGAATATCCACATTCACAGATATTTCACTAAATCATTGATATATTCAGCATTTTCCTTGACCAGTCTCTTCATTTATAGGGCTCTAAATCATTCCATCTGTTAGAACTCAGTTTAAGTAAAGATTAAAGTATACATTGTAAGAGATACGAAAAAATTTGCAAAGGCTGTATAGTGTAATAAATACTAGTAAAGCTATTTAAAATGAAAAACATTACCTTTAAGAATTGTCTTAGACTGGAAGTCTAAAATTAACTTCTCTCGACTGCCACATTTTAAAGGTAATATAGTGAATATAGAGAGTCTAGGCCCTATGAGTTAGCTGTGCAAAACTACCTTCCAGAAGTCTTAATGTTTTGGACAGTGTAAAGACCGAACCGAACCGACCTTTGTTGTGGGACAGAACCCTGCATGCCATTATGAGGCTTATCTTCTCTAGGCAGGACACACAGGAAAGCTGCTCAGTTACAACTGGCAGCCCGTAGTCTAAAAGCAGAATGACTAGAAGGAAGCTGTTAGCGTGGACAGCCTCATTCTTTATAGGAATAATTTTTTAAAAAGAGAAATAAGCTTCTCTGGATTCGGAGAGGGCTGTTGAAAATGTTAGGAAAGCCTAGAAAACTGTTCTGTGCAGATTAACAGAGAAAATATTCTTTATGCTAAGTGTCTTCTACCTTTGGAAAGGATTTTAAAAAGACAGACAAAATGAAATACAGATTCTTAAAGTGAAAAGGGACCTTAGACTTAATCTAGCCTGATTCATTTTATAGATACAACTGAGGACCTCAGAAAGTTACATAATTCGGTTTAGCTCAGAGAGCTACTTTGAAGCAGAGAGGACAGTTTCTTATGGGTGGCTGGTTAGAAGGGCAAACAGTTGTAGTTAACATGTAAGGTTGTAGGGACCGGAAGTCAGAAGAAGTACCTGTTAACTCCACAGTTATTCACTGTTCCTCAGCCTTTTTGTTTCAGCAGAAAAACTATTCAGTGCCCTGTGTGAAAGACCCTGAAGTCCCTACAAAACAGTCATGGTACATTTTTTGCCAACTTGGGTATTTCAGTTGCTTAGGAGTTTATAACTGGATAGTTGGTTTTCAGAATCCTATTTACAGATATAATAAAAATACAGGAGAATTTATATATGGTAACCTTAGGCATAAAATGAAGTTAGAATGATGAGTTTAGTATACTTACAAAGTTGAATGGAATAGCACATTTTTAGCATTTTCCCTTAACAATTTATGTTAAATTAGATGTTTTTGGGAGTATCAGTGTTTCTTTTAACATCAGTAAACAGATAGCACTAGTGTATCTAGTTTTTTTCTTTTTCATACAAAGAATTCTAATGTACTTATCTGTTATGCTTTGATAGGTCAAGAACAGACCACTTATTAAAGAGAGCAATGAAATAGCAACTAAAATAGAAAAATCCCATTAGAAAAAAGTAACCTGTATTGTCTTTTTATCTAGTTATCTATTGTGTAAAAGGAACTTAATAAATTTTGTTAATACACAGACATATATATATCTCATAAGTTCCATTTCTGTCTTAAAAGTATAATTGTATGTGTTCAGTGAGTTTCCATTTCCAGAGTATAGTTCTGCTGACTCAGCCTTTTCCTTGGGTTTAACATAAGACAAAACATTAAGGGTATAAGTCCTCTGACTACTGAGGATGCTTTAAAGCCTTGATAAGTAAGGTATAATGCTTTGAAAGAGGACTTGCTTTTAACCTTTCAAAACATCAAGAAAATATTTATCCTAATTCTCCTAAGTAAAATATAATTCAACTTCAAAACAAGGACTTTGAAGTTTTGTTTTGAGTTTAGGAAACTTATTTTATTCCCACTCTACAGTGTTTGTTAAGACACTTTTTTGTTATAAAAGAAGAAAATTATGTAATGCCAGCTTTAAAAAAATTAAAGTAGAACTGGAAATAGAACTCAGTTATAGAGTGCTTGCCAAACATTCACCAAGCCTTGGATTCCATTCCCAATATGACATAATAATGGTAGTAATAATAATATAGCAGATGTATTTCTTAGAGAATGTAGATACTTCTCTCCCCCACACAACTACCACCTATTTAAAATAATGCTCCCATTTTTATTTGTCAATCTTAGTGTAATAGAATCTCAATGAAGACATACAGATTTGATTGAAAATCTTTCTTTTGCATGCATTCATAAATTTTCATAACTTGTACCCCATCACTGACACCAGACACTTGACATAGAAAAATTCCTCTTTAACATTACTTTCATAAACGTTTCAGTTCACTCTGTTAAAATTCTTTGGCTGAGTGTATCATCTCATCTTAGTGTTGGACATATTTTTTAAAGTATTTTTATGAATGAATACCTGGCAAGAGTATTTATACATAAAGTTTATTTGAAAATTTTGATTTTTATCTGAGGGATAGATGAGTACCAAAAGTAGGATTGTTGGGCAAACCCCTTTAACCCTGATACGACGCATTGCTAAAGTAGATTGCAAAAGGCTTTATTAATTTATCCTCTCCAATATAAATTCCAGAATTTTGGAGGGTTAATAGGAACATGTAGTAAAGAACACCAGGTGGTATCCAGAAACATGATTTCTAATGTTTTCTATGTCATGTACTAATTGTAGATACCTGGTTAATAACATACCTTGTGTAGGCCTCATGTTCATCATAACATTTAGATGAATTTTAATTAAGTACTTTACCAGCCCTACTTCTCATTGTATAAAAAATGGGTTTAATCAACAAGGTCAGTGCTAATATCAGGTAATTTAGGAAAAGTAGAAGCAGTAACAATCAGAAGTACTGTACCTAGAGAAAGAAGTTAGGAAAGATGTACAATATAGTTTTCTGGTTTGGAAAAATCTTGAGTCCTGTAAAATTATACAGTATGGACATTTCTGCCAGGACTTAGGGATTTTTCAAATGATCTCATACAGAGAATGAAAGTGCAAGGAGACAAGTGTATAACTTTCCAAAAGCAGTTGTTTCTATTTAGATTTTAGGTTATAGGATGACTCAGTCTAAGCAAAAAAAAAATATGTTAAAGATTCATTCATTCACACAAAAGTAAAAATATATGTTATATTTTAAATTGACAAGTGAAATTATATTTATGATATGCAACATGATGTTTTGATATATGTATGCATTGTACAATGGATAGATTCTACCATAGCCATAGAGTGGCTAAATCAACGCAATTAATATATTTCTTGCTGCATATACTTAACATTTTGGTCATGAGAACACTTAATGTGTCCATTTCTTAGCAATTCTCAAGTAACCTATATATTGTTTTAAACTATGGATACTGTGACTTACAATAGACATCTTGAAGGAGAAGTAACCCTCTGGTTCAGAATTCTGTGTTGTTTAAACAGCATCTCCCCATTTCCTCCACCCTCTGGTCTCTGAGTACCACCATTCTGCTCTCTGCTTCTAGGAATTTGACTGTTTTTAGATTTCTTCATATAATTGAGATCACACAGTATTTCTCTTGTTGTCCCTAGCTTGTTTCACTTAACATGTGTTCCATGTTTATCCATGTTGCCTCATGTGACAGATTTTCTTCTTTATAAACGCTGAATTTAGTATTCCATTGTGGGTATATGCCATATTTCTTTGTCCACTCATTTATGGATGGAACTCCGGTTGATTTCCTCTCCTGGCTGTTGTGCTGCAGTGAACATGAGAGGACAGGTACATGATCAGCATGATTTCATTTCTTATGGCTCTATGCCCAGTAATGAGATTGCTGGGTGGTAATTCTATTTTTACTTCTTTGATGTACCTCCATGTTTCCCAAAATGGCTCTACCTATTTACATTCCTACCATCAGTGTATAACGGTTCCTTTTTTCTCCACACCTTTACTAACATTTACCTTTAATCTCCCTGCCTCCCTTCTTCACTCTTTCCCTCCCTTAGTCTGATGCTGTGGATGAAACCCAGAGCCTCACTCATGTTAGGCCATAAGTCTGCCACTGAGCCATATACCTAACCCCTTTGCTCCTTTTTGTTGATAGGGTTGTTTGTTTTATTGCTCTAGAGTTGAGTTCTCTATATACTCTGGGAATTAACCTCTTATCAGATATGTGGTTTCCAAATGTTTTTTCCCCTCTATAGGCTGTCTCTTCATTATTGTTTCCTTTGCTCTTAAGAACTATTTAGTTTACCTCTTTTTGCCTTTATTACCTGTGCTTTTGGGAATCATATCTAAAAACATTGCCAAGACTAGTGTTGTGGACTTTCTCCTTACATATTTTCTGTCTTTTTATAATTTCATGCCTGTGTTCAAGTCCCTCATCCAAGTGTAAATGGTGTGAGAGAAAGAACTAACTTCTGCACGCAGTTTTCCTAGCACCATTTATTTAGGTAACTGTACTTTCCTTATTGTGTGCAATTGGCATCTTTGTTGAAAAGAACTAGACTGCAAATGTGTGGTTTTATTTCTGGGCTTTTCATTCTGGTCATATTTTTAAAGGATATTAGTTTTTGAAGGGAAAGAGAAGATTCTGCATCATCTCAGATCTATAGGAAAAGGTAATTTGTGTACAGATTAGACCTGACTCTCTTCTCAAGAAGCAAGTACCTTATCTCTGCCCTTATTCAAAGGAGATTTAATCTCTGTTAATAATTTAGGCAACTAAACATCATTACTTGCTGCAAGAAATCTGACTCTACCCTGTCTGCTGATCAAGAACTAGGACTGCCTTCCAGAGACTGGTACAGTCTCAACAGCACTCGCAAGTGGAGAAATATTTGCTTGAAGATTGTTGGTTATCAGTCAGTACTAATAGTAAGGCTCATAAACGAGCCTGACTATAGTTTCTCAAATTAAGAAAAACCAAAAAAAAAGAATAGCTTCTTAATTCCTAATAGGTGATGATAAATTAGTTGCTTTTTGAGGGGTCACTTTGAAAAATTGGTACTTTTGCTTTGATTTTTGAAATTTATAAATTAGAAGTGTAAATTATTAGATAAAATGTAAATATAAATTGTTAAATGTCCAAAAATATTTTCAAGTGAAAAAAACCACAGGATGGCTGAATAGTGATAATTTTTAAGTTTTCTTAATCTTAGAATTCACTATTTAGAGTTCCCTGATAGATTGTTAGAGTTAGAAATACCGAGTTCATTGCTTGACTGAATAAATAATTCATATGGCACAAAAGAGGCCTTTTCTTTCTGCCCCATTCCTCTCTCCCCCATTGTATTCACTTTCTTTCTTTAAAAAGGCTCCTTTACAGCCAAAGAGTAACTTTGTGTGAATGTGCAAGGGCTCGGGCATAACTTCAACCTCACTGTTTGCTGGGGGTCACTTAAGAGAAAGAAGAATCTGTCTTGAAGGTGTATTGTTTAGTAGGAACTGGAAGGAAATACAGTAGTTATAAATTGCTAGACCTATCCTTGTGATAGAGTTGCCCTGGAAATTTCTTTTAGCAAAATACATTTTTATTTCTGGATATAGAATCTTTCACAGTATCTGCCTCAAAGCAACATTAAGTTTTAAAGTTGAGTAGATCATTGAATTTCTTTTATTTTTTGCATAAACCTTTTTACTAGATTAAATGTCATCATTAGTCTGATAAAACATCAGCTTTTGAAAATTTTTTTGATATCTTCCTTATTCCTACTAAGAATGTTGAAGATTATAATAAGTATTTATGTGGAATTCTATATTTTCTTTTTTTATGGCACCAAAGTAGGAATTATGCCAGATTATTTTCTCTCTGCTATCATGAGACCTCCCATGTTTTATTGGGTCAAGGAAATTGTCTAGCCCAATAATCTTTGACAATGACGTTATTGGAGATGATGTTTATCTTTTATAAGTAAATGACACCCTTTTTTCTTGATAGCCTTAAGTGGTTATATAAAATGAAATTTTATGAAATTTGGGTGTATTCAGGACATTCATGGTATATATGACGTCTTCTGTGTTTACATAAAAGAAATTTAAAGGTAGTGGACTGTAATCCAGACTCCTGTCATCTGGGAATATTTATAAATTGGTATTTTACTGCCTTTCTAGTGTATTGATGCTTAATCGCATAATGTTTATCCTTAAAGTATTTTCTAAATAAGATAAAATATGTTTCATAGAATTCCATACTGTATATTTTACTTTATTTTAATTCTTCATATGACATTAATTATGAAATACATATAATACTCACAGTACGTAGGATATAATCTCATCTAAATGCTCTATTTTGATGTAGCCATACTGTAATCTTACCTATCTTCTTTTCAGTTTTGAGCTTCAAATGATAACCTTCCTTTCTTAAAATGTAGTGATTTCATCACTGTTGGCTTTACCCATAGTTAGGATTTTACAACACGTTGTGATTTAAAGTGCCAAACCATTTTCTTTTTTGATCTAAACTAAGTAACTCACAATAATTCTTAAAAATTAGGCTTTAGTGAGGTTTTTCACAATTCTATTTCAGTAGCCACAGAAACCAAATATTTTGGGTTATTGGCTTTTAACGTGCTGACATTGGGATTATTGAAGTACATTTCTAAGGAGGATGGTGTGTTACCTATCACTAGTTGTATAACAAGCAACCCTAAAGATTAATGATAAACCACAGTAACTTAATATTTGTGATAATTTTGAGGGTCGCCTGGATGAGTCTTCTGCTTTGTGTGGCCTTAGCTGGAGTGCTAGGAATGCAGGGCAGTCCAAAATTTCTTCATTCGTGTAGCTGACAGTGGATGCAGTCTGGCCTTGGGCTTTGGTATTCTGTGATGTTGTTTGGGCTTCCTCATAGCATGACAGCTGGAGTCCAAGAGGGAGTGTTCCAAAGGAAAAGCAGAGGCCACAGTTCTTTTAAATCCTGGGTTCTGGAATTACCCAGAGTTAGTTCTGACCAGACTAGATCAAGGGTAAGAGAAATGGGTTTTATTTCTTGATGACAAGATAACACTGTAAAAGAGCAAATGCATGATGTTTCAGGCATGTACTGAAGGTCTTGAAACATACTGCCCGTGAATCAGGGGGAACTTAAACTGTGATAGCAGTTTAAAATATTTCATATGTATATTTATATATGTAAATAATTTTTTTTAGATGCTAGGGATTGAATCCAGAGCTTTCTGCATGTGATAGCACATGCTTTAGCCCTGAGCTACACTACCTCCAGGAGAATGTTTTGATGAATTTAGCATGTGTCATCATTACAGATTATGTGGGCAGTACTGAAAGTGGGAGCAAGCAAAGGCAATGGACTTGAGTTTTCCAGCTATGTCAGTTGAAAGTTAGGGGGTGTTTTAGTTCTTCTAAAAAATCACTAATATTACAACCGAGACAGACTCTTTAAGTTTTTGAAGAAACTTAAGTTTTATGTAAAACACTTTTGTGTATAGCCTACAATAGGCACCTTTGTGTAGCACTTAATTTGCAGTATTTCTTGATTCTAAGTGATCATCAGGTATAAGACACATGTTTTGTTTTAAGAACAACTTGTTTTTTCTCTTTGTAGAAACGAAATACTTTTCTTGGGAGAGGAGCATTTGATGTAAGAGTTACTTTGAATTACTTTTGGCCATAGGCATTTTAGCTACATGCTGTTCTTCTTGACCTCTAGCACTTTCAGGATTAATAGCATAATTCTGAGCACATCCAGGAATTACTTTGGCTAGATTTCCATTTTTGATTTAATTAAATTTTTTTCTAATTATATTACATAGAAGTTAAATAACATCCCTTGAAAGATATCCAGCGTTTAACAGGGAGATATTTTGGTACGTGCTCGGGACTGGTAAACCTTTACTAAACATGAATCACTCGCATGTCACAAGCAGTTTTGTATACATAATAAGTTTGTTTTAATGTTATCCTGTAGTGCTCTTTATAAAGACATTTTAAAGACCATTGAGGATTAAAATTTAACAAAATTCAGCTGTGCAGCTCATGAGACCATTACTCTACTGAAGATATAATTTGGCTTTTGTATTGATGATCGAAAAGGGATCGATTTGTTCAGTATTCTCAGATGTTTTGAATACTCCCCCTACTGACACATACAGTGCACAATCATTATAGGATGTTTAAAAACCTAGGAAAACAACATATAGTATTTTTTTGTTTTTTTGGTACCGGGGATCGAATTCTGGTCCTGCGCTTGTGCAGCAGGCAGGGAAACCACTGAGCTAAATCCCCGGCCCCAAGATATAGTATTTTTTAAAGCCAAGAATGAGGTAAAAGATTTTATAATTTTCTAAAAATAATAAACTAGAACTTGGAAGTTCTTAGTTTCCTAAGAGCTAATTAGTTTCCAACTAGTCTAATTTTGGCTTAAATAAAAAAGAGTATTGGTTGGTTCACATAAGAAATATCAGATATACAACATACATTAGGATTAATATTGCAGTTGGCTCAGTTATTTTTTAAGGACTCATTTTGACTTTCTGCTGTACTCTTTCTACCCAGTATTGCCTTTCTTTCAACAACTATAGTTACAGACTAGCTACTCATTGCAGTCCAGACTATGTACTTCGCTCTTTCAGATAAAAAAGAATTAAATGTTACTGACTTTTTCATCAATAGTATAGCTTCTTTTCTCTAAGCAGTTCCTGCCCACCCTATCCCCACAAGCTTGCTTCTCTTTGACCTCAATTTGTGAAATTCTAAATATACCAAAGTAATCATTGAAAGGGGATGGGCTTCCCAGAGTGGGGTGGACTCATTGTGGTGTGGCCTGCAGTGCAGGGTCCGTCAGCTACCCCTGAGTCGCATGGACTCCTGGGAGAGAGGTGATGTAGAAATGGCGTGGTGGATCCTTAGGAGTGAGGGGAGTATTAGGTAGGCAGGCATCATGGTCCACCACAGATGCCCCATGCATTCTGTTACCTACATTTTCAAGTGAAAGTCACCTTCCCCTCCCAAGCCTGTGAGTGGTAGTAGTCCCTGACAAATCTCCTCTGTCTTCCCGTGTTCCAACCCCTTCATCAGGAAAGCTTCCAAAGCTTGGGAATTGAAGATACTCCCCCACCCCCACCAAATGCTCTTGTTTAATAGAAACCTCTTCTTAGAAGCAACTGTGTGGACCATAAATGAAACAAAGGCACGTTGGGAAAAGGCAGTTTTTAAATAAGCATTCCCTTTTAAAGCTGTGTATTCTCAGGCTGGGTGTGGAGTGCCTGCTGAGTGCACAGGCCCTGCTTCAGTCCCCAGCACCACAAACAGACCACTCCCCAGCCATGTCCTCCTTCTGCTCTGCTCTGCTCTTCCAAGAATTTTTATATCTTTATCTCTTTAGTAAATAGTGTCTTATAAAGGTGAAGTATTTATGGGATCATTCATGAAACGAAAAGGATTATTTTAAAAGTCTTTTTAAAAAAAAATCTATGTAATAATGCTAATTAGTTTAAGTATCATTTCACTAAAATATTTAACCAGTTGACTCTGTATTTCATTTATTTCAGTTTTTAGATTTCTGAGAATTGGCCAAATAGTTTAGTATCTGGGTCACACAGTCATCACAAACAAATGTAGGCCAAATAGTTTATGCTTCTCATTTGCCAGTGTAGTTCCTTGACCATGCTTTGACTTTTCATCATTTGGTTCCTTTTCAACTAAACCTTACTGACTTACATTTTCTCAGTACTGTACTCATTCTTTGTTAGAAATGGTCGTCTTCAGTATCACGCCCTCCTCCCCCACCTCAAGGTAACAGAGAAAATAAATGACTGTAGTCTTGGCTGCTGTTTTAAAATTGTTGCTAAACAAAGGATTATATGTTAAATTACCTACTGCCGTGCAATTATTGTGTGAAATTTTGTTTAAAATGCTTCACATTTTTGTCCCTCTGTTAAACATTTTAAAATATATTCAACATGTATATATGCTACCTGTATTGAGAGCCTCAAAACCTCTAAAAACCTACCTTTTCATACTAGATAGAATAGCATTTTTCTTAAGTAAAGTGAGAAGTCTTAAGTGTTATATAAAAATAAGAAAAGAAGAAGAAAAGAGTAAATCAGTGGAATAAACATTTCACTTTCATTGATGAAGTGCTTTGGATATAAAATTCCATTTGTAAAATACTTTTTGAACTTTGAAAGGGATTTATCATAGTTTGCTGTTAGCTTATGTTTATAGCACATAGTTTCCTTTTCTTAAAGTTAAGAATTTTCTACATTTTGGAAATCTTAATATCTTTCCCACTAAATTTGGGATGCTTCATCTAGTTTGGAAAGTATAAAATTACAGCATAGATACTCCTGAAAGTTCCTAGGTAAATTCTTTATTCTTCTAGCATTATTGGATATTTGATTAGTAAATTTTCTCAATAATAAATGCTTATCTTCTTTGATTGCTAGAACATTGTATCTCAACTATTCTTATAGTAGAGTATCTTAGAAAGCCTTCTATGTTTTATGGACTCAGATTGTTAATGAATATTTGTTAATATGCTGTCTTCGAGTTCTACTGAAGAATGTCATAGGGCCGTTTGTCCTCTGAGAAATCAATTATTAGTAGCTTTTGTTGCTTTGAGGCTTTGTAAATAGTGCCTTGTTTCTCAAAGCTTGATATTAATTTGTACAGCTACTAGTGTGCATAAGAAGCATATCTGTGAATAAAGTAAGATTAAAAAGGCTCTTAATAGGCTTGAAGAGCACTTCACGGAGTAAAGTGCTTGAACTTCGTGATGTTGGTTGTTTCTCTTAGCACCTCCTCCCTGCCTATACCACTTCTTTCCCATGGTGTGTGGCAGGGGGACCAGGTAGTTACTGTAAGGAGGGCTAGAACTGGGTCACTTACCAGTTCTGAGACCTTAACGAGTTCATAGCTGTAAATATGTCTGCTATACCTGTCTGTCAAGGTTGTGAGGATTAAGAATGGGTCTAAAGTCCGGTGGAGGGAGTATTTTAACAAATTCCAGTTCTGCTTTACAATACATGACTCACATACTTTGGAAATGGCATTTGCCTATTTTAGCATGATGTTGTAAGGATTAATTTAATGTGCCAAAAATATGGTAGCTTTTAAGATCTCTTCAGAAACTTTATGTGATAAGATACTATTAATTTGATTTATCAGATGAATAAATGAAGTGAAATACTTTGGAAGACTGAAAATATAAATCTAGATGCAAACAAATATTTCTAAAAGTATGGAAAACTTTATTGCAATTTTTGGTTAATATTTCTAAAGCATCCATAATCTAATGAATGATATTTCCTGAAAGATAAATGCTAATAAAGACACTGACGTTGCTCTTTGGCTTCTGAGGGTAATTGGTTCCAGAACCCCTGCAGATAGCAAAATCCATGGATTCTCAAGGCCCCTTTTATGAAATGGTTCAGTATCTGCACATCAGTCTTTCGGTACACATTAACCCATCTCTAGAATATTTGTAATACCTACTACAATATAAATACTAAGTAGATAGTTACTGTACTGTGGTGTTTAGGGAATAATGGCAAGAAAATTTCATGCTTAGCATACATGTAACCATCATTGGCTTACTACAAAATACATGTAAACATCACCATGATTTTTTTCTAAATATTTGGAACTGTAGATACTGAGGGCTGACTGTATACACTTAAAAAAGAAGACCCAGTTTTCAAGTCTGTCTTGCACTAACTATGGCAGCTGCAGACTATACCCTGCGAAAATGAATTTCAGTAACTGAAACAATACTGTATAGGTGCTGTAGTAAATCACCTGTTGTAAATTTTATAATTGCCCGTAGCTTTTATTGAAACTATTCGGGTCAAATTGTAGGACATGATTAATTTAATAAGTATGCTAAGTATCTGTTTCTTCAGTATTTTGAAAATATTAGAGGGAAAAAAAGAAAAACAAAAACAAAACCCATGCTCTCTGTCTTTCACTGTAGTATAAACTATGTGGCTGAAGAGATCCATATGTGTAATAGAAAGGAGCTCTACAAAAATTGCCCATTGAAGATTCTTGGAAAGTAGAGTAGATTAGAATCAGAGATGATTGTGATTTGAATCTTCCTTATGTTCAGGATTAATGATATGAAAGTTCAAGGCGAGTTCAGTCTAACAAAACAAGGATTTTAACTTCCAATGGAAAGAAATTACCTTTATTATTGAAATTTGTCCACAAATACTTGATGTATTTATTTGTATTGAATATAGCAATGCTTTAATGTTCATCCTTTCTGTTGGACAGGCTTTGTTAATATTTTACATTAAAACACACTTGAATGCCCTGATAAATATAGGAAACAATGTTTACACTAGGTTACCACTATTTAAGGCTTTAACTGTTTTGGGCCCTTTCTTTCTGCTTCAGTAACAGGTTTAGGACTTTCTTATGTGTGTTAAACAAAAGGCAGTTGTGAGCTGTTTGGCTGTATGATAATTGAATGACAGATGAGAACAAACTTACGGGTAATGTTTGCATTTCCCCACTTCCAAGTCTTTGCTCAAACTGCTTCTCTACCTTTGCTGCCACCGGTTAATCCTTTTCCCATGCCTGAGCTCTCTGTGACCATTACTAGTCCGTTTGACAGCTTGTGCTGTCTGCCATCTCCTTCATGCTAAATGTGTTAGGACAGACTAGGAAGTTGCCAGAAAAAGCAGGCTTAACACTTAAATCATCTTGGATACCTGTTTTTCCTCTCACAGTCAGTGAATTAATGTAACTGATCCTTTGGTTTCCTGTTATAGTTCTTTTTCTTTAATGTAGTATTTTCACCCTTTATGTAATATTGAAGTAGAATCTTAGGAATGTGACCTACAACTCTGTATTTTTATTAAGAATCAGTTGAGATGGTTATGAATGTGATTGTGGTGGTGGTGGTGGTGGTGGTGGTGGTGGTGGTGGTGGTGGTGGTGGTGGTGGTGATTATGTAATAGCACTATTTTTGAAGGTTTGTGTTTTGCCCCATTATGCCACACCATTGCCAAAATAATCTTCTGAACATATTAATTAGATTTTCAGACTGAGAGTTAATCAGATCCTCTTTTTCCAGAGTTGGCAAATAACTCAGTATATGTACTATCCGGAAGTAGCTATAATACTGCCAAGTTTCTCCTTTTGCTCATATTATTGTTTGATCTGAAATGCAGTTTTTCTCTCTATAAGAATCTTAGTTATACATTTTGGTTTTTACAGGGAGGGGAAGGGAATGGGAAAAAAGAATCAAAATATATCATGTACAGGTACAAATTCTATCCGATGAATGTGATCATTATCTAAATTGTACCAATAAACAATGATAAAAATCTTAGTTATCATAAATGTCTATTAAAAGTCTTTTCTCCTCTGTGAAGCCATTCCTGTAGACTTTAAGTAAAATCTCTTCTCTATCCTCCTTGTTCCCATTACTCATTGAGCTGGAACAATAGTTGCATGCCTTGTGGAAGGTGGGAGGTTATTTTCCCATACGAGGTTTTAGGAGAGCTTTTTTCTTTATGCTCCTATTCCCTTTAATACTTAGCAGAGTATTAACACAGTGTAACACGTAGAGTGAGTGATCAATATTTGTTAATTGCTTTGCTCTCAAAAATTTTGTGTATAAATTTTTAGTTATTCACTACCAAGAAGAAATGAAATGTGTAACTTTTTTCAAATCTTTATCGAGTCATCCCTTCCTTACTTCCTATGTTCTATCTTCAGTTGTTGGGTAACTGGAATTGTGTCTGGCTTTGCAGGATGCTACGCATAATTCAGAGAAAGAAGTAAAGCTGTTACTGAACTTTAAAACTGAAGCTTTTTTCCTGCCTTGCAGTATTTCTTCTTATTTATTACTGTATTCATAGGATGGTATTGGTATATAAAGTGTCTTGCAAATTTGTTTTTCTTTATTCCAGTATTTTCAATCTTTAGTGTGATACTGAATTAGAGTCTCTAGGAATGTGACCTACAGCTCTGCATTTTTACTAAGAATCGGTTGAGATGTTTATGAAGGTGATTGTGGTGGTGGTGGTGATGATGATGATTATGGGATAGCATTACTTTTGTGGGTTTTTTGGTACCAGGGATTGAACTCCTCGGGACCTTGCGCTTGCGAGGCAGGCGGCAGAACCACTGAAATCCCTGGCCCGTTGTGATAGCATTACTTCTGAAGGCTTATGACATACATGGTTCAGTCCTTCAGGCAGTTGACAATTATTAAATTGCCTAGTGTTCACAACAAGCCCATGTGGTAAGATGATGTTATTTTCATTTTTCCTTATAGAGAAACAGTCAAATAAATAATTTACCCCCTAGATAACTTCCTTATCAACATAGGAAGAATCCATGAAATGATGGGGCACATTTCTTTGGTTGGCTTGTATTTTTATTAAAGATTGCTGTGAGTAATACGAATGTAAGCTGGCTCCTAGGTAAATTGGTATGTCGTTATTCTAACTACATAGAATACTTCAATGAGAATTAAATGATACTTTCTGTTGTTTTTAAGAAGCTCTTTACAATTCTGAGTGAAAAAGGCAGGCACACACAAAGCACATTTGGGAAAACCTTAAGATACTACACATTCTACTAAGCTCACATAGTTTTAGAAAGACTGCTCTTTATATATAGTATACACACATTTATACATGCATACTTATATGTTTATACACATATATACACATGCATATGGTTACATATGTCCACAACTATGGATATACATACGCACATTCATTCATAGATACAGATACACAGAGATGCACAGAATATTGACATGCCACTTTGTGACAAGATGGAATATAAGTGAAACTCCTTAAGCACATGTTAATAACATAATCTTGGTTTCATGTGCTAAAATACTGTCTTTTAATAAATGCCCTTTGGATTCATAGACACTGTGCCAGTTGGTGGAGGTGAAAGTGGTGGTTGTGGTGGTAGTGGAGTGGAACTAATTTAACGCCACTGCCTGTTCAAAATAGTTTTGGTGAATGATTTTAGATGTTGCCTAATGAGTGCTCTGACTTTTGAGACTAGTTGAACTAAAAGGATGCTATGCTTTACAAGAAACATCTTGTGAATTAAGACTTTGAATAGACGGTGGAGACAATTGTGTTAGTAGACAACTTTTGTCCTTAAAACCAAATCTAAAATGTTTAACCATTTTTTTATTTCTCATTTACATACTTTCTAAACGTCTCTTGATGCTCATTTATATGTAATTGTTAATCACCTGAAGCAGTCAAGATTTTGTATTTCAGGTCCTGTTCATGTGGTATGCTTAAGTCGTTAGACAATCCTGTGAAAAATTGCATAAACTACAGTGCCAAGAATGAAAGCACAGTAGATGTGGTGTCATGGAAAATTCTAGGGAATTAACATCTTTTGAAAAAGTTTTGATAAAATCGATGTATTCTTCAAACTCATCCTCTTGCTCTGTAAGAGATGAGTATAAGGCTGCATGATTATCTTAAAGCTGACTGTATTAGGAGTGAGTAACTTGTTTAAATTGATCATACATCATTTTTTATGAATGGGTTCTTAGTATTTTCCAGAGCTGTTAATTGGATTGTTTGAGATTAGAACCTAGGTTAAGAAGTTGAAATTTCATAATAAAATCATACTGTATTCTTAAACATAAATATTACTCTTCTTGATTATGGTAAAAATATTATGTATTGTTATTCAGGGGTCTTGATTTTACTGCTGACTGGCAGGCATATTACTGGATTTTCTTATTCATTTATAAAATGAAAGAATAATACTAAATTCTAAAGCTCTTATGCATGGATTAGTAAAATATATTAAGTTTACATAAAAACATATTGGCAAGTCACCTGCTGCTCATCGCCTGATGGAATATGAAATGCTTTATTATGGAGATGTATTATCGGTAGTGTTCATACCAAGAAAATCATTCTGGGCTTTTGATTCATGATTTTGTTAGTTTGATAGTGACTTTTTAATGTTATATCTCCAGTATTAAAAATTAAATTATTGCCACAATTGCAATCTCTTAGAATGAGAGAAATGAACCTGTGTAGAATTGCTTTTCTTATGTTGAAAGTCTGGTTTTTTCATGGAAGGGCATACTTCCATGTCCTGTAATTTCATCTTTTTTCAGAGTGACATGAATACTTCCACAGGCTTTATTAGACTAAATTAAAAAAGAGTTGAGTGTTTTCTGCTTTCAAATACTTTCTGACATAAAATCTCATATTAGCTCCACATGTGATGAACTTACTCAAACCATTTAAACTACCACAGTGTGCTCGCTTCTGATTTGGGAATCTAGCCACTTATGTGTCTTTATGTACTGTGCTTGCCTCTGCGCTCCCATATTAATCCATCAAGTTTTAAATTACAAACTGTTTGAGAAAGGAGTCCTTTGTATCTCATAGCACCTAGGACAAAACTTGTTTCTCAGTGGTTTATAAGTATTATGACTATTGGAGATTTGGGTTTAAAATTACTGAGTAGGGTGAAATTAGCCTGTCTCTAGGATATCATATTGTTTGGAGGTCAGTGTGATTAAGTAAGAGACATAATAGTTTTACCAAACTCTGAATTCAGTTTTTCTTGATTTAATCATAAGCTGATTATTCACCTTAGAATCTCTCTTATATAACATCATGGTGTCAGGTTCTGATACAGAAACATCTGTCAGGGTGTAGGTTGGATGGTGTGCATGTGTGTATACACCTGTAAGAGAGATCGTGCATAGAATTTGAGATTGGGGGTATGTATTATATTTAGGACACTGAACTGAATCTTGGATCTATCTAGTTATATGCACTTAGTTTTGGACTTATTAGCAAGCATGATGCCTTAGAAAGATATGGGCAGGTGTTCTTTTATGTTTTCATTTTAACTTTATTGCATTTTTGCTAAAGACTCAAGTTATTAAGAGTAACTATTGAAATGAGCATAAGTAATACTAGCGCTCTGAAGTAAAACTTAACATTTGTGAACAATTTAACGTGGCTGATATTTAAGAAGCATCAAAAGAGACTACACAACTGAGTAATCATAAAGCCTAATAACCCAAAATTGTAAGCTCTATGAAGAGTAGCTATAATAGGAGAAAAAGAACCATTAAATTGGTTTAGAAAAGGAGCTGAGATGTTTTTGTACTGTAAAGTAACAAGTGATAACTGTAAATTTTGTCTTCTCAATACAAGAAAATGTTGTTTGCAGGCAAGGCACATTACTTCCATGTAATCTTTAACTTTTATCTTATGTAATACTACAAATAGTTGATGATTTAATAAATATAAGTACACTGTCAGAATGTTTCTAAGCATTATAATTAGTTTTTAGGTGAAGGCAATGTTTGATAGTATTTAAATTTGAGACTTCATAATTGATTATATCATTGAAGAAATACCATCTTTATAATGAATTAATTTGGGTTGCAGGATAATTGGAGGAGCTTCAGGGGAAGTAACTGATTTTTACTTAAAATGGTTCTCTGAAGATAATAGAATTTTTATGGAATTATCTTTTTGTTCATAGCATTTCTTTTCAAACATAATATTATGACTGCTTGAAAGGTGATAGTATTTTCTAATTTAGAGTCGCTGCTCATTATCAGTTGGTGGGTATAGGAACAACTTAATAAATTTTGGGTAATTCAGTTTTCAGTTTAAATTCTCATCTGGCAATTGGCCGAAAACTCCCATCTGAAGACGTGAACATCCAAATGTCAGTTTGTGATTTGGCCACTGTCTGCTTGATGTAGGAAGGCACTATCAAGAAAGACTAATGGAGTGACTATCGAAAGGAAATCAATGGTAAGAATTTTTAATTTAAATTATGTGTATGTGTTATATGTAAAGCAATCAATATATTTAAGTTAAAAATTTAGAGCATTTTAACTGTTAGACAAATGCCAGGTGTTTGAATTTTTGTGTCCACTGCACTTTCAGTAAAACAAAGTATAATTTTATAGATAGGCATACGATTTATGTACTTAATATTGATAACATGGTATTAAAGTGTGAAAATTAGATACATAGTTTAATCCAGTTTTTCATAGTTCTGTTAAAGCTTATTACCTTTTAAAATTGCATATAATAAATATCACTTCAGTAAAGTTTAACTTTTTAAAACATTTATATCAAACTGAATTTATCTGTCAGTTTCGTAGATGCTTTCTACTGTCAGTAATCTGTTGAATACTGTTTTTGTTTTTTTTTCCATTGTAAAATAATAGAGGGAATGAAAAAATATCCTTTTAGCTTAACATTAAGTGTTTTAAAGTGTTGCTGTATCTTAAAAACTGCTGCTATAACTTAATGGAAAATAACTCAGTTTGCACAATAAGTTGTTTATGTTCCAAAAATAAAGTGGAATAACTATATTCATAGTACAGTATCAAATTTTAGTGAGAAAAATCAGGTCTCACTCCCGTGCCTTGCACATTTTGCATTGAAAAAAATTCCTAAGTTTGCCTCATTTTTATATGCTTCACATGAACTTAAGCTTAGATTTTTTTCTCCTGAAAATGTGTTTGGTTTCTATGTATCCCTTTATTTGGACATCTGTCCTATCAGACCCATGATTATATATGTTAACTTTGAATAGGAGGAAAAGTTCAATTCTAAAATATGTAGGTGTTTGTTATAGCGTATTCCACTGTCTCCATTGATGTAATAGCTTTTTGATAACTAGATAATGAATGATGTAGATCAGCATATTAATACCAGATTATAATTCTGTTGGCTATTCTGTTTTCAACATTAAGATTTTTGAAACTGACATACTTTGAGTAATTTTTCTTCCTTAATTAGAGATGTCAAAATATTAGTTGAATCTGGCTATGTTCTTAGCTGTTTCCTAGAGCTTAGTAACAAACATATCAGGAATAGCACTTCTGACAAGCACCTAGCTCAGCATCTATCATCATATGATCATTCATGTGTTGACTGTAAACTAAGTGCTCTAGATGGCAACATCCATCCTCAGTCCATCTATATAGTAATTTAAAATCGTGTAGACTATCTGCTATGTGTCATCCATTTAGCTAGGTGCTAAGGATAAAGTGTAGCAATTTAAAGCAGGCATTCCCTAACTGGTTTTGAACTTCCAACGTAGATGTTAATTACAGTGTAGATATAATTACATAGACAAATGTAAAATTACAACGGGAGCCAATACAGTGAAAAAGCATAAGTTGCTATGAGAGTAGAAGCAATGTGGTTGGTGTATAGCACAGAACCTATGCATTTATTTCTTAAAGTGGAGTGATAACTTGTTTTTTCAACTTAAGTTTACTATTCTATTAACCGAGTATCTTCTAAGCAAGACATTGGAAAGACTAAATTCTAACCATGGGAAAATGTATTTTTTATGGTGCTACTCTGTTTTCTTAGATTTCTTAAGAATTTACAGTAAAGCCTTGTCCAAGCAGAATTCTTATGTGAGAATTTCTCTTATGGGAGAGAAGTTCATAAAAGATCCTTTAATACTTCAGGAACGAATGCCATAAAAGGCGACGCTGATTTCTTTAAGTGATTTAAAGTTGTTGCATACAGATATTTTTAAATGATAGTATGATTTCCTTAATCACCTTTATCCCTTTTAAATAAAAGAATGCAAATTAATGTTTGTCTTACACATTTATTTTCAAAAATACATATTTAGTAAGTTTTGGAAAATAAAGCAGGGAAGCATTTCAATGCCCAATCATTTACATATTTTCTATAGGACACAGACTCACCTAAAGGAAAGACATTAATGATTAAAGCATGATACTCAACAAGGATTGAAGTCAGTTGTTTCCATGTATTAGATCTGTCAACAGTTTGGAACATCATAGAAAACTAGACTTTCTTTATTTTTAAAAATATTACATGCATTGTACATATTAGCATGGTTCCATGTGATATTTCAACATGTGCATGTGACATGTATGGACCAAATTAGGATAATTAGAATTTTCCTCTTTGTGTTTGGAGACTTCTTGATCTTCTAGATTATCATGCGGTATATAGTAAGTTGCTGTGAACTGTAGCCATTCCACTGCGCTCAATTTTTTTTCTTTAGCTGGTAATATAAACAAATTGAATATGGCCATACATTTTAGCATGAAACAAGATCAGAAAAACTTATTTTTAGTAGAAATGATCTTTCTCTAGTTTATTATTGGGATATGTAATCTATTTAAAATATTAAATGAATACAGTCTCTTTCAAATGGCACAACCCATATTGCTAACTTTTTCCTCAGGATTATTTTGAATTTAATCTACGGAGTGACTCCTCGGTTTAGTTTTCTGTGGACATACACAAAAGAGGGTCACCAACTTCACTTTTAAGTATTTTAATGTGAAGATCTCAGCTCAGATCTAACCAGTCCCACTTGTCAGTTCTGTGACAAAGATGGGAATGGTGTCTTGGAGAAACTTGGCTTGTTGGCTGTCATGCTTTGCAGTGTTCATAGCATTCAGTATTCTTTGGCAGCTCCTTTTGGTCCTGAGTTAACTGCCACTGTCCATAATGTCAGGCAGAGAATTAGGGGTTCAGTTACACAAGGATATTTAAAACAAAATTAGTCACATATCACAGGTGGAATATGATACATAACATCTCTTTTATTGAAATAAATTGCAAATGAATTGTTTCTAAAGCAAAGTTGTACCAGTAGTTGTCAATTTCTAACTATGGAGCTTTTTAGTATACAAACAATACAATGTCTGTGTATGCTGTAATGAAATATAATGACTTCTGTTTTGAATTTCGGAGCTGCTACTATCAGAAGAAATGAATTGGAATTAACAACTGTGTGTGATTAGAAGTTTAAAAGAGAAAGGAACATTTTGATAAATCATTTAAAAATTATTTACTTTTAATAAGTTCAAAATAAATTATTAATAAAATTCCTTGATTATAGATGTGACAAGGAAAAGAATGTTTTCAATTCAATATAAAAATAAGAAATTTTTTAATGTAGGGCTGGGGATTTAGCTCAGTGGTTTCACCATCTGCTGCGCAGGTGGAAGGACCCAAGTTCGATCCCCAGTACCAAAAAAAAAGAAAATTTTAAATGTAGAAAATAAAAGATCCATTTTTAAAAAAGAATTTATGACAATTTTATAAAGAGGAATTATTGATACAAATCACAGATTTATTTGAAGGAAATTTGTATCACATCTTTAAAAATTAATATATTTATAATAATTGCAAATATAAATTTGATAGGATATAGTTATTACAGCAGTATTAAGCTAATACAGTGAGACTTTTACTAGATGAACTTAAGAGATAGAAGAGAAAATCCCATTTATTCTATAAATTCTTACAGTGCTGGGCACTGCACTGGGCACTGCACTGGGCACTGGGGCCATGGTCATGAAGAAAGCTGATATAATCCCTAAGTTATTCTCTGGCAGGAAACATAGACATGAAATAAGTAGTTATAGTAGATTGAAGTGCTGTGTGACATTATAAAAACAGCAGTCATTACCCTGAGGATTGATCTCTAAATGTGCTAATAATTAGATTACTTTCCTCATGGAATGAAGTTATTCGCTGACATAAAAGTTTTAGGTAGTCTTTGAAAATATATCTTAGAAATTAGTGAGACTGAGATAGTCTTATTTCTTAGATAGCTTATTTAAAACAAGAAACTGCTATGAGAGATCTTCAGTATTCTGAGGTGTCCAGAAATGTGAATACAAGCAGAACAGGCTCATAATGCCTATCATGTGTATTACACATTACACAAGACATTTAATAAAGTTGTATAAAGCAGTTTTGCATTTAACAGTTTGAAATTGTAATTAAGTTTGTGTCAACAGACTGGTTGGATTTGAGTTTTAATACATACACAAGGTTTTTTCAGTCTTAAGAATGTTGTATAACTCCTCTGTGCTTCAGTTTACCTCCAAAATGGGGGTAGTAACAGCATATAAAATGTTTAGAACAGTATCTGGTACACAAAAAGAACTCAAAAGTAGCTCTCTATGTTACAATCAACAACCACAGTAACAATAATGGTAATACTTTTTTCAACTTAAAAATGTCCTACCTAATCCATAAAATTGAGCTACCTGAAGTACCAGCAGAACAGTGCTTTTGTTTGTTGTCTGTGGAGTGTGAATGTGTGTGTGAAATGGCACTGCCACAGCAGTGTAGATAGGGTATATATAAACAAACTGTCAGGGGAACTCTCCAGACTGTGCAACCTGTTTAAAAGCACAGTACACCAGTCACTCGGAGGCTCCCGTAGACTGTCTTCAGGACCAAGTTTTTCTCAGTGTTTAACCCAGGACTCACTCTGGCCTAGCCATCATGAAATTTATCCATATTCTTATCTAAGGAAGGAAAATAGCAAAACTCTTCTCAGGTTTACTTCATGAGATGGAAGATAAACCCACATAAAAGTAGAGTAAGTTTGGGAATAAAAGAATACATTCATATTCAGTGTTTTTCCTGCACAAATCCCAACAAAAGATCTTTATATATAGGTCTAAATTATATATGTAATATTTGTAAACTTAAACATATAGTGCTACTTGCTACTTAAGAGATTATTTTGTTTCTTAAGATATTCATATATACTTCATATAATCGGTGGATATGTATTTTTTTAATTTGTTAAAGGATATATCTTTATGATATTTTAAGATTTAAATAATTTTGCCATGTAATTCTTTTTGTTGAAAAACAATTTCAGGGTAAAATTTACTTAGACATTTTCTTTGATATATGATCACATGGCTTTGCAGTCTGAGAGTGTAAAAACAATTTATAGATCTGTGAATTCAGTCACCATACATGCAAGTATCTTTGGATGAAGCATTTAAATAAATCTAAAATAGATAATTTATGTCATAGTATCTTTTTAATTTGTAATACAGAAATACTTCTTTCATTGTAAGATTGTAAATGAGAGAAAATTGAGTACTACTAGTTTCCCATGACCGTAATGAGTTCTAAAGGAACCAGTCAGCAAATGTTTATTGAAAATTTACCAGCTGGCTAGCCCTGAGAACTAATAGTCTCATGGTAGCCTAACGGAATTATGCAGCCTTCCCCTGTCTTTGTTCCCCACAACACGCAAAGTCATTCCAAATTCTCCAAATTGAATCAAAAAGCTAAGAAATTATCCAGCCTTTAAAAAAAATTTTTCAGGTTTACTGAGTAAAGAATTCTAATCTGAAAAATACTTGGGATGATAGCTTCAAATGAAAATACATTATTGATTTTTAGGTATGTTATTTCAGAACTTCTCAAATATTCACCCATTATCTGTTTCTTAATTTCATTGTTTCTTGATTTTTTGGCTGAGATCAAGTATGATATTTCTTTTTTCTTTTTCTTTTTCTTGTCTTTTCTTTTTTTTTTTTTTTTTTTTTTTTTTTTGGAGGCAAGGTTTCCCTCTGTAGCTCAGGCTGGCCCTGAACTCACTATATAGCCCAGGCTGGCCTCGAACTCATGGCAATCCTTCTGCGTCAGCCTCCTGAGTGCTGGGATTACAGGCGCGGACACCATGCCTGGCAAGTATGATATTTCTTAACTTCAAAGGGGAAATATAGGGCCGGGGATTATGCTCAGTGGCACTGTGCCTGCCTAGCAAGTGCAAGATCCTGAGTTTGATCCCCAGTACCAAAAAAAAAAGGAAATATAAAATTCCTTTAGTGTTGAGCAATTTTCAGATTGCTTTCCTTGTTCCATTGATTAAAATTCTTTTTCTAAGAATAAAATTTCAGCAGGCACCAAATTACATTTTCTACCTTTAGACTGCCTTTTTAAAGAACAAGATTTTAAATAGTTACAGCAGTCATTATAAACTCTGCTGCTTGTAATACTAGGGCTATACTAGGTATTCATATAGTGTCATGAAGTTTGAGATTAATTTACCAAAATGGACCATAATATATAAGGGAAAGGAAATAAAAACAAGCATGATTGTGTGTGTTTGTGTGTGTGTGTGTCTGTGTGTGTGTGTGAGAGAGAGAGAGAGAGACAGAATACTTCTTTGACAAAATATGTCTTTTTTACCAAATGATCTCATTGAATTGCTTGACTACCATTTATTACTTCTGAGAAGGAGGGAATAGTTGGGAGCACGACTTGGTGTTGCACCATGTTATTCAGCTGTGCCTTAGTGCTGTCAAAGTCTGCTCTGATAGGTTTAGAGTCAAATGAACCTTTGCTGAAAATCCTCTAAATGTATATCTGTGCGCACACAGTCACGCACGCACACACATCTAACCATCAGAATTTGGTTCATCTTTTGAACCACTAGATGTTAATATAGTCAGAATACTTTTTCAGATAAAAACATCAGGCTTGAAAAACAACCTTTTATAGGCTTATAGCATATTTTAAAACACCTATATTAAGCTGAGTGTAGTGGCACATGCCTGTAATCCCTTCACTTGGGAGGCTGAGGCAGGAGGATCGCTTTGAGTTTGAGACCAGCCTAGGTTACATAGTGAGTTCAAGGCTAGTCTGAACTACATAGTGAGACCTCGTTTCAAAAAACAAAACAAAACAAAAGAACAACCCCTATATTGTGAGTTACAGAATTTTAAATGTTAAAATATTTGCAAGGGAATTCAATATAAATTTTGAAAAAATATTAAATCATATTAAACATATGCTATTAAATGTTAATGTGTTATGAGATTGATGTTTATAAGACAATCCAATTAGCATACAGAAAAATAATTTGTTTTCTTGATGATTTGCCTGCTGTGATACATTGTGGGGGGAATCAGCAGTAGTTAACAGTAAAAGCGAAGTCAACCCTTCTCATTTCTGTGAAATAAGGTGACAGTAGATAATCCCATATTGTGCTATAGAATACTTTTTATTAAAGGAGTAACAAATGATGGCCTTGAATGTTCTTTTGCAGTAGAGATGCACATGGAGTATAAGAAAATCATTCTAGTTTAAAATTATATGTCATGTATTTTATTAAAATTTATTTAAAAATTGTAAGAGGGGCATATAAATCTTAGTATTTTTCGTGAATGTTTAACTTAGGCCTGTCATTCACTTCACTCACTACCTGATTACTTATATTAAAAATGGCACAGTGAGCCTGTAGCAACTTACCTTGATAGTACTTAGCTGAGACCAATCAGTCCCATTCAGAGAAGGGAATATCAGTAGGTTAGACAAGGGGCCATTTGAATCATGAGTAGTTTTTGAGATCTAATATGTACCAATAAAATCAAAGGGAAACATGGTTTTATTGACATACAAAGGAGGTAGAGAGGTACCAAAATAAAGTAACCTACTTTGCATTGGTTCACTATACCCTCAAAATTGTTAAATCTGTTTTGTTTTGTTTTACTTTGTGGAGTACAAATTATTTTTCTGAAATTTTATTTTCCTGAAATTTTATTTTCTAAAGTATCACTGAACTAGAACTTACAAAGCTTTTTTCTCTTCAGATATAAATATACACAACAACTGTAATGCAAGTCAAATTGAATTTTAAAATATGGGCAGATCTATGCCAGCCACATACAGGACAGTTTGTCATGTCTATTGTATCCTTGCTTTGTATTGGTTGTGAATGTTCATTAATGTAATAGGGTAATAGCAGTTTACTTAGAATATACTTGATGTAGTAAAGGAAGTTACAGAAACCTGAGCCAAAACATAATTGTGAAAAAATTCAAATATGCACCAAAGAATAGAGACTATTGCAATAAACCTGACTAGTGTACTGGTAACCTACGGCCCAGATTTAACATGAGCAAAATTTTGCCCCATTGGCTTCATCTAGTTTCTATCAGAAATCTCATCTTTTTCCTCCTAAATTCTTCAGTATACATGTCTTTTTTAAAAGATACTTTTCTTAGGCAACCATAATATATTTTTCATTTCCAACAAAATTAATAGTAATTACATATTACTCGTCTCTCTATTCAGTTTCCTCTCCTTTTGACTACAGAATGGCATTTTACATTTGAGTTGTTCATTTCAGAATCCAAGCATTTGGCTATTAGGATTGCTCTGTAGTTAAATTGTCTCTTCTTTCCCACCACTTCTCTACCTCCCTCCCCTTCCACTCCTTGTCTTCTCTTTCTCTCTCCTTCCTTCTCGTAAATGACTTATTGAAGAAACTGAATAAACTCTGGTGTAGTATGTTCCTCATTCTGTATTTTTTTGTTTTTCTGGCCAGCAACTTGGCCTCTAAATTTTGTATAAATTAACATTTAACTCAAAAAGACTTAGATTCAGGTTCCACTTTGGTTTTGGTTTTGAAGGAAGGGAAGACTAGGACTACCTCATGCGTGAAGACACTGCATCACATCAGGGAGCATACAGTGTCTGTTATCTTCTTAGCAGTGCTAAAGCTGAACAATGGTGACAGGGCAGTGTGTTGAGGGTTTTCCATCTCTCATGATTTCATCCATTGCTCATAGTTCTCTGAATCAATTCCATAATTAACTTTTGCAAGATAGTGAATTTTTTAGTCTGCTACCCCTTCAACATGGCATAGTAAATTTGTCCGTTGGAAGAAGTTTTCCCTATAAGCTAAAGCTTTTTGATTGACCTGAAATAATCATCCTAGGAAGAAGCCTGGTGCTGTAAATATGGTCTCTTAAATACCTAGTGTAATATCCAGAGGTAACTGAAGGTACAAGGGCCACGCAGCACATCAAGTACCTTTTCTATATGTGATTGTGGAGACTTTTATAGATAAAGTTACTTCATGCTTGATTTTCCTAAGCAGTGTCAGTGCTAGGATAACTCTATATAGTTAACCTATACAGTGTTGGTCATTTAAGACCAGGAGACCTTTCTCAGCCCTACTTGGTCGAATGTAGCTCTGTTGTGATGAGCTGTGAGTGCTAAGTTGAGTCGGAACATGCTACTTCATGAATCCAGCAAGCTGGACAGTGTCACCTGGACACAGTAGTGGGTAAGTGGTGATAAACTGAAATTCAGGAAATAACCAGTCTCCGGTTTTAGTATTAGCTTGTTTATTAGTTGCTACTCACTCTGCTTTATTTGATGTGTTAATGAACACAATCTGAAGAAAAAAATAAAACTGAAATTTTTTAGAAGTCATGATTTATCGCCTAAAAAAATCTCAGACGATCAACCTTTAAAACTACTTAAATAAGAAAAATTAAAAAGCCAGATATACTGTCTTTATACTGGCTGAAAAAAAAACTGGGAAAAGATTTAGTAATGGAACATTTGACAATAAATTTGAGGGAAATACTAGGTTGTTAGCAAAAGGATGATCATATTTGAAAAATATTACGACTCAAGTAGATACTATTTCTGAATTGAAAATATTGGCAAATTATTTGACTAAAAGTAATTTGTAAATTTTTAAGTCAGTACCTACTTCTCATTTCAAGATGCCTTGTGAGTTTTTTTCTGGACATTCTACAATGAGGCAAAGGCTTACCCCATCAAGATTTTTAAAAGTAACAGTGTCTAAAACAGTGATATTGAAGTACTAGTAGATGTAACTAGGTACTAGAAGAGACCTCTCTGCCCCTGGAGATTTATCTTAAAATTCTTGGACGTCTGACTAAATGGTCAGTAAGAGTTAAGAAATATGGCCTTTGTCCTGGTATTTATGCCACTGCCTGTGACTGACTTACAGCCCCATGCTTCTCTGCCTCTGATTACATGCTACCATCTTTCTGCCGGTGTCAGAAAGTACAACATGAAATCATTCCCTTTACTAGTTGCAAAAATTTAGTTTAGAAACTCAAAAGAGGTGATAAAGCAGCAAACTAGTTTTAGACTTTGAGCACAGTGTAAGATCCACATTGATTCCCCTCTCTAGTCAATGTGCCGAACCTGGGCCAGTGCTCCTTTAAGTATGGGCCACAAACCAGTCCATGACTAAATGCTTACTCTCCATTTCTGTACTTGTTTGAAATTCTTACAGTGCTGTGATATTTCGGTATCATCTAGGCATGTCGCCCATGTTGTCTGATTGAAGGGTAAACCAGCCTTATTAACGTAGCTGTCTGCAGAGTTTTCTGTAGTGTGAACTTAACTCCATGAGCAGTCTTTCACTAGAAATACTGTGGGAAAAATCGGTCAAGACAGAAGAGAAGGTAGATTGCTCGGGTAGATGAATTGTTAGTATGCCTTAGCAATCTACACTTGCAAGTGAAATTAAAAATTGAGCCCTAAATCTCTGAATGAGTATACTTCTTAGACATCATTCCTCTTGCTAATAGGAATGAGGCAGATCATTACATGTGTGAGAACTTTAAGGAGTTTTTAGTGTCGGTCTATTCTCCATGAGAGAAAAGGAATACTGAAGTATTAAAAAGGCAAGTTACATTTTTTCTGTATTAGTATTTTTACTGTGTTTGATATCTGGTAATATATTTTAAGATACAGTGTGTGATTTTCTGACCTTAAAGTATTTCATTCCTTTATAGGAGTTTTGATTGTAATAATATATTTATAGCATTTTCTCATGAATATTTTAAGATAAAGCATTTTAAACATTTTCTTATTGAATATGTTATTGAAAGTTTGTATTGTGAATGTTGTATAACACATTTTCAGATTCTTCAGAATATTTATAGATTTCTAATTTGATGGTATGCAAATTTTGACTTTCAGGTTGACTTAATTTGTTAATATTCTTTATATTCACATTTTTTAGTGCTTGTTATATGCCAAACCTTATTTAAGACACTGCAGATCATCAGTGTGTCAAAAAAACCCCACAAAATTCCTTTTCCTTGTGGAGTTTTACATTCTAGTAGAGTGCTTCACGTGACTATGTAGCATTTAATAAAATGCAAAGGGTTACTTTTTTTTTTTTTTTAGTTATCCTGAAATACATATGTCATTATTAGGACATAATAAATGCAAGGAAAATTTCTGCCTGCTCTGTTTGACTCATTGCTTTTTCAATGAGTTTAGCTGTACAAATTATTATTATTATTATTATTATTTATTTATTTATTTTTTTTGTGGTACCGGGGATCAAACTCAGGACCTTGCGCTTGTGAAGCAGGCAAGGAGCCACTGAGCTAAATCCCTGGCCCTGTGTTAATTATTTTTTAATGTAATTTACAACTATGATCACTTGATAATGTAGGATGTACTTGTATTTTTCTCAATTTCTCAGAGGGTAGAAGTTGAACTGCTCATGGTTTTGGGATTAGGGATTAATGTTTGAAACATACAGTATTTAGGGGAGATGATTTTTTTGAAAGAAAAGCATGATTTGTAGACCACCATAATTTCATCTCATTTCTTATTTTTTCAGAACCTCATTTTGTAAAGTGGAGAGATAAACTTGATCCACTTGGTGTAATCTCAGTATAATTTTTCACTCTTCTCTCCTCCCTCAGGAAAGTCATAAACTTCCAGCGCAAGAAGATTATAAAGAGGTCCCTCCTGCACCAAGAAAGATCTGCAGATCTTTTTCAGTGTCCTGCAAGTATGGGCTAAGAACTTGCTCGGTTTGTACCAAGCACCTTGTTCTCTCAAGGTAAGCACTGTACTGAGCACACACTCCTGGGCCCAGGCTCCACACTCAGGGCTGGCTTTGGAATGCTCCATGGAGGGCCAAGGCTGCCAGGCCTCAGAGCAGGGCTGCATCCGTCAGGAGGTGGCTTCCATTGTTTAGCACTGAAGCATGGCCTAGCCCATGAGGAAGGTTTTCTTTCAGTCCCATTTATGGTAAAACTTGTTTTCCAGCTTAGTCTGCATCTAAATTGGTTAGCAACTGCTGAGGTTCATTCCTCATCAAAAACTCTTCTTGGATGTCTTGAAATTTTCATCTGAGAATTTTGTAACACCATTTAGACGTCATTTGTTGACTTTGAAGATGAACAGAAAGAACCATGATTTTGCACATACCATCCATTTTTGAGAAGTAGATCAGTGTTACATGAGAATAACTTTTGCTGTTGATAAGAAAGTAAATATCTAACAAAATTTTTAAGATGGTAATCTTCTGGATACCACAGTATTGACAATGAAGAGTTAAAGTGTTGAAGAAATCACTTGATTTCATTTATCTTTTCTTAAAATGATCTTGGAAACTAGTGCTACAAGATGTGAACTTCTTATGGATCATTAAATTTGGGGTGGGGGGATTTGCTGATTTTTGTCTGACAGTCTTACCTACACATTTTATTATTTTTCAAAGGAATTGTTCTTCCTAATTTCATAAAAGATATTAAAGAGCCCTTTGTTTTTGTTGTGAGAATGAGAAAAAATACAACTTAGACCTTCTCTGAAAAAACATAACATAAGAACTAATTTACTTGGGCATACATTAGTAGTGTTGGGGCAGGTAATTTAAAAAGATTTAAATCTTGAAATTAGATACAGGCTGTATTAGAGAAGAAATAAGATAACTGAAAATTCAGAGAGATTACATGTATGTGTACCATTTTCTTTGAAATTTTATTTGAGAGCATGTTAAAAATTTTAAGCCTTTATACATAGCATGAAGGAAAATGAACAAATACATAACTCTTTAGCAAGTTGAGAAAACATTAGCATTAAAACCTAAACCTATTGAAATTATAAGGTGAGATATGAAGTAACTGAACAGGATTTTTATTCAAACTAAAGCTTTATTATAATTAAAATGTTTTTAATCTAAAATATTTCTCCTATAAAACACACCTTTTAAAAATGGTTTTGTCTTACAGTAGTACGGGCAGTATATTTTTTAAAAGAAACATTTATTTCATGATTCTACAACTACTGTTACTCTTATTATCTTACCCCCTTATCATCTAGGGTAGCAAAAGTAAAATCTTGTCCCAGCGATTCTTAATAAGAATTTCTTATACCAACTCAATTAGGGCACCAAATAAACCATTCTTCTATCATTTTTGATAATATATAGGAGTAAAATCCCAGTATAATGGTACTGAAAGATTCTTCAATGAAACTAGAATCTTGATGATTTTGTTTTTACATACACATAAAATATATAGTATTTATTTCTTTTGAATTATGTAAGAATGATTTATTTAAAAAATGAGGTATCTTTTAAAAAACTGTAGTCCCTTTAGTCATTGTGGATTACACAGCTTAACAGGTTTCATTTCAGTGGATTCATAGAAGCACATCACTTACTTTGATAATTTTCACCCCCCTTTGCTACCCCTGTCCCGCTCTCCTCCCTAGGTTTCAGATTTGTCTGTTACTACTACTGTGTTTGGATAATAGGTCTTTAAAATTTTTTAAAAAGTAATTACAGATAGTTCATACAAACAGTTCCTACCAGAAATGTACTTTCCTAGGTAAGAGCATGCTCCCTGTACACTTAACAAGTAGATGGAGGTGAGACAGGCAGCCTGGGTGTTTACCAATATTGATTTTTTTAGAGATGGGACAACAAGGAAATTCTGGTACAGTTCTCTCCTTGAAGGCATATAAACCAGCACTGTCTAGTAAAAAATAACAACAGTGGTAATTCAAGCCACAGTTAAAATTTTTGTCTGTGATTTTAAGATTTCTAGCAGTCACAATAAGATTTTTTAAAGTCTAAATTAATTTTAATTATGTTCTATTTAACCCAGCATATCCAAAATATTATTTCAACATCAGTATAAAAATTTATGAAATATTTTACATTTTTTCATACTAATTCAAAATCTAGTGTGTATTTTATACTCACAGCACATTTTATATTGGACTAGCCACAGTTCAAGTGCTCAGTAGCCATGTGTGGCTAGTAACTACCACCATATTCGAAAGTATAGATTTAAAAAATGGTGTGGATGGCTCCCATTTTAGCTTCATTTGTGCTGAAAGTCCCCGGGGTAACACTTTGAGCTCTCTTGGTTTAGAGTTTCCAGATTAAATTAAACAATAGGAAGCAAAACAAAACTGGATAACCACTTCAATTTGACTTTTGGATAAATAACAAGTTATTGTTTAGTGTGATTATGTCCCATTCTGTATTTATCTAAATTTAACCAGGTATTTTGTATTTTGTCTGGCAGCCCTGCCCTGCCCTGGTTTAATTTGAGTGGAGGACATGATCATCAGTCTGCCTCTAAACTTGTAGTACTACAGGATAGAGACTCTGCAGAAGATTTTGACAACCTTGTGAAAATCAGTATGCAAACCACAAACTATCCGTAGCTCATTTCTTTTTGATTATCTAGGTTATTTAAGACAGAAGAGAGACTTCTTGTGACAGTGACTCAGTCCTTACATATTTAAACATTTCAAATCCAAATTATTACATTAAGGTTTATTAAGTTATGAATTGATTACTTGAATTTATAAAATATAAATTGTCTAACAGTACATCACTGGCACTACATCTCATGAAAAGTCATTCTTGGTCGTAATTGCAACTATTTTCAGGGTCCTGGCAATTTCAAGTATTTTTTAGCATTGGTTACCACAGCACCTGTTACTTAACTCTCAAGTTAGCAAGCATTAGCACAAAACATTAGGTTACTGACTGCCAGTGTAAGATAAATACTTGTAATTCTTTGCTCTGGTATTGACCATTGGGTCCTGACTCCTTTAACAATCAGTTATTTTACCAGTCTCTCTCATTTCTCATAAGGGCTGTTTTTATACAGGAACATCCTTCCATTTTTATTCTTTAATATTTTAATGTATTAATTTTAGTAGCATTTTTGAAGTACCTAGCAGTCTCTTTTAGTTGTGTGGATCTACCTGCCTTAAAGCTCTACAGAAGAGACCATTCATGTTCTCTAAGGACAGTAGTTATACAGGCTCCACATCCCCTCTCAGTGGGAACACATGCCTTCCAGAAGTAAAAGACTGTAGATGACAGCCTGTGTCATTAGCAGCTGGGCGGGCAGTTACAGCAGATGCGAGTCAGTGCAGCATTTTAGTAGTTCAGAGTTTAAGCTATGGCGCATTCCAAATCCATCCACACTTAGGAGAATGTACCCAAGAGTGTCGATAAGTTTATAATTACTGCATTTCCTTCAGAGAACAAGAATTGCAGGTAAGTTGTTCTTTTTTTTTTTTTTTAGTCATCTAGTAATTACTTTTAAATAAGACATTTCAGGACCTGAAAGTATTCTCCTTTGCCCCAAAACAGTCACCTAAAAGGTCTCAAACATAGCCTTCATTATATAATACTTTCTTCCTTACTCAGAGAAGGAATTGAAGCTGGTAGCAACTGTGGGGTTGGGGGGAAGACAACTTATTGTCATTTGAAAGCTGTGAATGTGAGAAGAAATATTCTAAGTTTATGTAAGAGTCTTGTTTGGTCTAACTTATAATGTCTAAAGTATAAGTTATTTTGTCAAATTAACACCTACATTTATGTATAAGTAAGGTTTTAGCCTTTCCTAGCTAATGTCTTTAACAGCAGTGAGTAAATTAATGAGCTGTATTTGGGATTTTGCTTTTATTCTCAAGACTAACTTGTTTAAAGGCTTTAGTCTTATTTTTTTTTATTTATTTTTTTATTTAGCCTTATTTTTGAAACCACAATTTAAAGCTACTAAAGATCATAACTGTTATCTAGTCCTCTTTTTACCTAGAGATACTTGGATGAGCTTTGTATAACCTTATTTTGTTCCCCTATTCCTTTTGGGGGGGGAAGTTGTCCTTAATTTTTATCATATTCTCAAAGGGTTTTATTAGAAAAAATTTGGTCAGCCACTACTTACTTGAGCTACCATAATCATTTTACTGATGAAGAAACTGAGCTGGAAGTAATTTAATACTTGTGAAAATTAAAGCTTATTTCTTAAAAAATCATACCATTAAGAAAACTTAATTTGCCTCAGTGAAACTTGAGAATACCAACTTAATTGGAATAGTTTACTGATAGTTTGTTATGTCTTTAACTGGAACATTTACTAGTTATTTACATAAAAATGGCCCTCCATTAAAGAGACTATATGATAAATTCTTGAAGATAAAGAGAAAATGAGTAATCTATAATAATTTAAATCATTTTTTCTTTCAAATCCTTTGTCTAAAAGGAGTGACTAAAACTTAACATAGGCAAATAATGTTATTTTTGTTAAGCCTTGAGTATTTTTCAATGATTAGGGTACATTGGGATCTTTTGATTATAAGATGCTTTTAATGTTATAATAATACTTTAGAAATGCTAAGAAAGTTCTACATTAATTAAGGGAACCAATACCTCCTCAAAATAAGGAAAATAACATGTTGGTTTTTTTTCTTGGTAATGATCAATAAAGTGTACCTAAATCAAGATTTATGAATGTGCCATTAATTGAATGTTAGAATAAAAAGAAATTGGGATGTTAATATACAGAAAACAGTTATTCCCTGAAAAGAATAATGTAAGACAACTTAAAACACTGTAATTTTTATTTAAATTATTCTGTGAAGATTCTAAAATGAGACTATAAAGCTCATTATAAAAATACAGATTTCAGAAATAGATTTTTGTTTCTTTTTCTTTTGAGCGTTTTCACTCAATATGATCATTGCTTGCACCCTTTTGCTTTCAAGCCCCAGTGGTAGGGCTTGAACCCAGGACCTTGTGCATGCTAGACACACACGATACCACTATGCTGCACCTCAGGCCCATAAAAGGTGGCTTGTTAAGTGAGCCAGATTTTACTTTTAATTCAAGATGAGCAATTTGTGAAAGGCACTTGTTAGACCTGTGTTACTTGCCATGGGTAATTCAAACAAAGAAAACAACTGTATTTTTACTTTTCATCCACCAAATTACTTTCATATATAAGGTTTAAATTATTCATCAGAACATTTGCAAGTATTTAGAGTTTTTTAAAAGTTCAGTAGAAAAATATTAAATATTGAATTTTCATTCAAAGAAACTGAAACAGTTAATTGATCCACTCAAATTATTAAAACAGTGGTGATGTCTTATATTTTATGAGATTAAAAAACCTATCATTTCTATGTAGACAATGAGTAGAAATTCATTTAGGTTCAATTTTATTATCATACATTGTTTAAAATAGAACTTTCAAGTAAGAACCATTAAAAATAACTTCTCCCTTGGGCCAGGAATTTAGCTCAGTGGTTCTGCCGCCTGCCCCACAAGCACAAGGACCCGAGTTTGATCCCCCATACAAAAAAAAAAACTTCTCACTGTGCCTCCATGCACATGATATATATTTCTGTATATAAACAATTTAGCATTTAACTCTTATTTTCTTTAAGTTTATGTATTAAAATGTTTTAGCAATTTAATAGTATACACTAGAGTACTTAAATTTAGAAACTTTACCACAACTACCTGTGATGTTCTTATATAGGGAATAAATAAGTTTATTTAATCACTGTGAGATTAAGAGTGGAAATGAAACATTTCCTGCCCTCACAGAATTCAGTCTACTAAAGATGTGTGATGGGGTGTTGAGAAGGGAAGGCAGAGGGCATTGCTAACCTCATATGGGGTCAGAGAACAAGGCTATAATCCATCTCACATGGCAGAAATGAAATTTTACCTGAACCTGGGACGCTACTAGAAGTTAGTAAAACAAAATGGGAAGGTAGAATAGTGTTCTGAGCTGAGGGCACGACAGATGTGAAAACCCTGAAAGGGAGAGCAAGACATAGTCAAGACAAGACGTATGGAGGAAGGAAAAATGAGAACATATGGCAAGCCATCTTTCAAGTCATTACTACTTCATATTGGGGCTTTAGTATAAGAGCAGTGAGAAGACATTGACCATGAGATTTACATTTTTAAAAACTTTTCCTTAAAGCCTAATATACATCTAGAACAGTGAGCGTATTGTAAGTATATAGCTCCAAGAGTTGTCATGAGGTGAACCACCTGTGTGATCAGCACCAGATAAAACAGAACACTACTAGCATGTTGAAAGTCCCCCTATATCTTTCCTTTCTGATGGTCCTGTCCCCTATTCTTTAAGGAGACCCTCTTGCCTGACTTTTTTTTTTTGGTACCGGGGATCAAATTCAGGTCCTTGTGCTTGCAAGGCAGGCGCCGGAACCACTGAGCTAAATCCCCAGCCTGATCCATGTTTTGAACATAGTTGCCAATAATTGTCATTGCCCTCTAACATTCAAATTCTATGAATGTACCTGTTTTTCTGAGATCACTACATCTCCCCCATGAAGGATAGAAAGGTGTGAATTCAGTAAGCTTCACAAGTCTAGGAAACATGATAATGGACTTTGGCTAGTGTGGTGGCAACGATGATGAAAATTAGTCGGCATATCGGAGAGCTCCTTATGAGTTAGACTGCATAGAATGTGGGGGTGAGTTTGGGGTTGGAATGAGGAATACAGAAAACCCAAGAATAACAGGTTTCTGGCTTGGGCAGGGCCCGGTGATGGTGCCCCCCATTAAGTCCAAGCAGTGGGTTCCGTAGTAGTGATAGAGGAGAGTGATGCATTTGATTTCTGATACATTTGAGCGGCATTTGAAGTATTGCATAGGTCTGCTTTAACAAATACTGTAACTAATTAATATCTGAATGAATAATGTTACATTCATTCCTACAGTGTGTTAACAAAGATTGTACCTATCCAAAATGGCAGATCTTGTCTTCACTATTCTTCATCTTTAAATCTCATGGACACTTTTTATACGTTTACAAGAGTGATCTTGTATCGTGTTTTTCTTTTTCATTTATGTATTTCCCCAAAGTAGTGCTAAATTTATACACAAGAGCAACACTTCCTGTATAAGAGACATGAAAGACAAATTTGTTATTTGGTAAGACTTTAATGGGCTGAAATAAATGTTCATTAAGTTTTGTTAGGAGAAGAGGAGAGAGAGAGATGACGTTTAACTTAAACTCTAGCTGAGGCAGGTTGCACAAAGGAGAACCCTGAGCACCTAATTGGAAAGAGCACCTAATTGGAAAGAGATGCAACACCAGAGTAGTAGAGTAGCTGTTCCACAGGAGAAACCTCGCCTGCTTCCCAGTGGACTCAACATGTCTTTTCCTGGAATCAGTGGACAGGTTTCAGGGAGTCTGGATCTCTCTGCAGTCACGGCAGTAGTTCGTGGTATCTTTTCTGGAGAAAGGGTCTGTTGCTTTTATCAGAATCTTAAATCCAAAAGAAGTTGATAAAATAGTCCAGCTCTGCTAACATAAAATATTTTTAATTTAACTTCTTTGTATTTTTAATGTAGAGAATTAAATTAGAGAAATTAAAACATTCAGTATTATAATGCCCCCACCTTGTTCTTGATATTTACTAGTGCACTCTTCAACAGAGAATCCTGATAAATGTATTAGTAGGATTGATTATATAATTAATTAAAGATAGTGTTTGTTTTATTAATTCCATGACTTTTCTGTAAAATGACAATTAGATTGCTTTTTTAGATACAGGGATATTTCTAAATATGTTATTTCAAGTAGAGATTTCTTTCTGTTTTGGGTCAGTATTATAGACCTTTCTGCAGCATAAAAGCATTTTCAATAAATGTCAAGTTTTAATCTAGAACTCACATGAATTATGTTTAATCTTTTGTACAGCTCTGTAAAGATGGAATCAACAAATTATGGTCCATGGGCCAAATCCATCTCTTTGCCTGCTTTTATAGGGCCTACAACATGTAAAAATTGGATTTATATTTTAAAATTGTTCCTTAAGGAAAGAAACAGCAAATAAACATCAAAAATGTTCATCATCACTGGTCATTCGAGAGATGCAAATGAAAACAACACTGAGATTCCACCTCACCCCAGAAAGAATGGCTGCTATCAAGAAATCAACTAATAACAAATGCTGGTGGGGCTATGGGGAAAGAGGAACCCTGCTCCACTGCTGGTGGGAGTGTAGACTGGTGCAAGCACTGTGGAAATCAGTGTGGAGATACCTCAAAGAACTAGGACTGGAAGTCCCATTTGACCCTGCTATTCCCCTGCTGGGTATCTTCCCCAAAGAATTAAAAGAATCATACCACAGTGATATATGTGCACCCATATTCATAGCAGCACAGTTTGTAATAGCTAAGGATTGGAAACAGCCCAAATGCCCATCAGTTGGAGACTGGATAAAGAAAATATGTGTTCTGTTTTATTTTTTATAAAATGGAGTACTGCTCAGCCATAAAGAATGAGAAACTAGAGACATTTATAGCTAAATGGATGCACATTGAGGCCATCCTCTTAAGTGAAATAAACAGAACACGCATGTGTAAATACTGAATAGCTTCTCTGGTATGAGAAACAAAGTGTAAATAACGACTAAAAGGTATAATAGATAATGTGAAATAAGAAGAAAAGGTCCAAAGGGGAAGGGGAAGTAGGGAGCGGAGGTAGGGGAAAGGAAAGAAGGGAAAGAAAAAAATATGAGAAAAGAAAGAAAAAAATGGAAACAAAGTTTTTATAAAATAGGGAAGGGTGGAGGGGTGAAAAAGAGGGCAGGGGAAGGGGGAAAAATCAAGAACCAAGATACGTCACGTGCAGGTAAAAATTCCCAATGATGAATGTAATCATAATGCAGACCTAAAATGTGCCAATAAACTTAACAAAAAAATTAAATTAAAAAAGAAAAAAAAAGAAATGCCACACTGTACCTTATAAATGTGTGCAGTTATTACATATTAATCAAAATTGCTTTAATAGTTTATAGGGATAAAAACGCTAACTATTCTGATTTGTTACACCCTGATACATATCACAAGTTACCACCTTGAATGGCTTAATTTTTTTAAATTAAAATAGTAATAAAAGTTTTTTAAAACAAAAAGAAAAAAGAAAAGGATTGCAAGGGATTGAGATTGTAAAAAGAGTATGTAATAGAGACAGTATGTGCTCCTGAAAGCCTAAAGTTTTTACTAACTTTTTAAAATTTGTTTTTTTTTTATTTTTTTGCCAACTCCTGCCTTAAAACAGTTCAGTCTTTAAGCTCCTCCAAATACACATGTCATTCTATAAGAAGATATATTGATTGTGGGTAAATAATATTTTTTAAGTGGGGCATATATTGGTACAGTTCTAGCAAAGTTGATTAGGTAAGATGCTTTTCTATTTGTTTTCTATGCTGGATACTCAGCTAATAGGTCAATTTGCTTAATGTCTGGAGTTGAAAATATATGAGCAAAACGTGGGCTTAGTGATCAGCTTCAAAGAGCTATGTGAATGTAAAAGTAGATTTTGATCTTCATGAGTGCATTATAGCAGCCACAATTCAGATCATTTGGAAAGTATTAATATGTATTCTTTACTTTTTCAGATTACATAAAGGCCAAAGAAAACATGCATTAAATGATAATGTGTTGGTCATGGCAATTGCTAAAAGTATATTATTCATTGATTTATTCCACATTTATACTTATTTTCAAAATTGTTAAAATATATACTTTTATGTTAATATATGAGATATTCCAGCTGTTGGATAAATATTGAAATATTTTTTAAATGGAGAATTATTATAATTAATGAGTGTCAGAAAATTGAGGCAGTTCTGTCTTCTTTCTCATGCACTATCATTCTTCCTTCAGTCCTAGATCTATTCTATCAACATAAAAATAAACTTGCCTTCTCTTGCCATCTTAAAAATTGTTTCTATTTCTCCATCTAGCTTCTGCTCTTTCTCTGTTTATACTGATCTCTTTGAAATAGTTATCTTTGCTTTCTGAATTCAGTTTCTGTAAACTGTCACTCCAGTAAAACTACTCTTGTTAGTGATTCTCATGGTACTAAATCAGATAGTTCTTATTCCTCTTATTTGACCTCACAGCAGCATGATACTTTGATTTTTTTTTTAGATACTTTCTCCTGATTTTTTCTTCTCCTTTCTTTCTCTTGCTTTTTCAATTTATTTTCACGTTTCCTCCTTGCCTCTTCTGCTCATAAATTGGCGAAAATGCTCAAACATTTGAAATTTGTAGTATTTGTAAACTCACATTCATTCCCTTAGTGTCTTTTTAGTCAGTTTTGTGTTCCTATAATAAAATAAGCTGAGGCTGGTAAGTTATAAGAAAAGAGAGAGTCTTGAGAGACTCATTCATTCCCATGAAACCTACTCCAGTCTCAAGAAACCTAACCAAGTCTGGGGAAAAACATGAATCTGTTGATAAGGGCAGTCTCTAGGCACTCTCAGAGACCTCACCTTCTAACACTGAGTCAGTGAGGAATTAAGCTTCAACTTGAGTTTTAGCAGGAACAGGTCACACTCAGAACACAGTTGGTGATGTCATCAAGAACCAGGGCTGTAAATGGCCATCCCTTGGCAGGTGAGAAGTCCTTAGGTGGTCTTAGACTGTGATGCAGTAACCATCCCACCACTACCCCTGCCAAACCTGTTCCTGAAATTTCTCCATCTTAATAGCAACTGCAGTCCTATAATCGTCTGTAATATCCTGGCTGCTAGCTTTTTTTTCATTCCAGGTCTGATAATTCTTCACACCTCAGTTAACAAAAATTCTCTTTACATCTACACTGAAAGATATCTAAAATCCAATCACTGCTCACCATCACTACTCCTATAACCCTGATCCAAATCACCTTCATGTCCCTCCAGAATATCTGCCCTTGACTTACCTCAGTCCATTCTTAATAGTCACGAGTACTTAACAATGGGATATATTCTGAGAAAAGTGTCATTAGGGGATTTCATCATTGTGTATGCATCATAAAATGTACTTACACAAACTAAGGTAGCTAGGACAGCACTAGGCAACATAACTCTCTGGAATCACCTTATATGTAGTCCATTGTTGACCATAATGTTGTGGAGTACATATTGCAGGTAGACTAATTATGTCTTTAAAAAATAAGCCATATTGTGTCACTTCTTGAATGAAAACCCTCCATTGACTTCTCATCTAAAAAATATCCTACCAGGTTCTATACTCAGCCTTTTATTCCTGGATTTCAGCATGTCCCGCACTCATGTTGCAATAGCCATACTGGCTTCTTTGCTGTCTTTGAACATGCTGGGCAAGTTTTCATCTTCGAGGCTTTGGGTCAGATGTTCCCTCTACACATAACACTCTTTCCCTTATGTCTGCATGGCTCATTATCTCATCTCAAGATTTTTACCCAAATGTCAACTCAGTGAGCTTTTCTTCAGCTTCTCAATCTAAAATTGCAAATTGCCTCCACTCCTTCCTGCTTTGTTTCTTTTCTTGTGAGACCCATTATCTACCATTCCATATAGTAGTTTACTTACTTTTCCTCTTTAGTTTCTGTCTCCTCCTACCACTTACACATAAAAACAAGGATTTTGTTCATTTTGTTTACTGTCTGTCTTAAACTTATAGGAAGATAGCACTTGACTTGCGCAGTGGTCTTAATGAATATTAACTGAATGAAACAGTTCAGGAAGTAGCCCACATGGAAAATTTTAAAATATTTGGGGGATTTTGAGTACCCCTATATCACTTAATAAGCACTCAAAATATTTTGGTAAATGACATGCAAAGAGCTGAAGACATTAGAAATGTGACTGTATACACTGATATAACAAATGCAGAACTTGATGCTTTTCTCTGAATTCTTGATTTTGGCCATTCACTTATTCAGTTGGATTAAATATTGAATACCAAAAAAAACTTGTAATATTATGTAATTTTGTTTATTTTTTAAATTTTATTTTAATACATAGTGATTGCATTCAGAATGTGTATGTGTGTATATATATATATGTTAAAGATATATATCAATTTTACTCCCCTTGCCTTGCTACCCTTCCCATCTTTATGACACCTACTTCCTTGTTGTTTAACATATCTTTTATTTTGCTCTTTAAGTTATATATATTTTGGATCTCTTGTATTAGAGAAACCATGTGATATTTAGCTTTCTGTGACTGACTTCTCTCAGTATTATCACAAGAGGCATCCATTTTCTTACAAATGGCTCAAATTCATCCTTCTTTATGGTTGAAAGGTATGCCATTGTGTTATATAAGTATTAATTTTCTTAATCCATTTATCTTTTGATGGGCATATGGTCTAGGTCCATGATTTAGCAATTATGATGGTGCTGTAACCATGGGTATTTATGTATCACTTTAGCTCTTTTAGGAAGATACCCAAGAGAAGTATACCTGGATCAAATAGAATTTCTACTTTTAGTTTCCTGAGGACTCTCCATCCTGATTTCCATAATTACTGTACTAGTTTACATTCCCACCAACAGTGTAGAAGGGTTGCTTTTTCTCCACAATCTCTATTCTTCTCGGGTAGGGTAGAATGTTAGGGTTTTTTTGATTTGCATTTTTCTAATGGTAAAAGATGATAAACATTTTTCATGTATTTATTGGCCACTTCTGAGACGTGTATGTTCATTTCATTTGCCCATTTTTATGGGTCTTTTATTTTGGGAGGTCTAATTTTTTTGAGTTTTTTATATTTTCTAGGTATTAATCTTCTGTCAGAGTAGCTAGCAAAAGTTTTTCTCATTCTTTAAGTTGTCTCTTTGCCCTTTTGGTTGTTTCTTTTGCTGTGCAGAAGCTTTTTAATTTGATATAATCCCATTTGTTAATTCTTTTTTTTTTCTTAAATTCTTTTATTGGTACATTTTAGGTATATGGCACAATTACATTTCTCATTGGGAACCTGTACCTTTACATGATGCATCTTGGTTCTTATTTTTTCCCCATTCCTAGCCCTCCCTTCACCCCCTCCACCCATCGCTATTTACAAAGACTTTATTTCCATTTTTTCCATTTCTCATCATTTCTCCTTTCCCTTCTTTCCTTTCCCCTGTCCCTCCCACTATCCCGACCCCTTTGGACCTTTTCTTCCTATTTTGCATTATCGATTATTCATTCTAATCATTGGTACATTTTAGGTATACAATATAATGACATTCATCGTTGGAAATTTGCAGCTTTACATAGTCTCTCTTGGTTCTTATTTTTCACCCTTGCCCAGCCCTCCCTTCAACCCCTCCATCCCTCCCTATTTACAAAGACTTTGTTCCTATTTTTCTATTTTCTCATATTAATTCCATTCCCTTCTTTCCTTTCCCCTACCCCTCCCACTTCCTTCCCCTTTGCCCCTTTTCTTCCTATTTCATATTACCTGTTATACATTTTAGTCCTTATTTACACTTTCAGTTTCTCACACCAGAGAAACTATTCAGTATTTATACATGTGTGTCCTATTTATTTCACTTAAGAGTATTGCCTCAATATGCATCCACTTAGCTATAAACGTCTCTAATTTCTCATTTTTTGTGGCTGAGTAGTACTCCATTTTATTAAAAAACCCCACATTTTCTTTATCCAGTCTCCAGTTGATGGGCATTTGAGCTGTTTCCAAGTTTTAGCTATCACAAACTGTGCTGCTATGAACATGGGTGCATATATATCACTGTGGTGTGATGCTTTTAATTCTTTGGGGAAGATCCCCAGCAGTGGAATAGCGGGGTCAAATGGGACTTCCAGTCCTAGTTCTTTGAGGTATCTCCATACTGATTTCCACAGTGGTTGTACCAGTCTACACCCCCATCAGCAGTGGAGCAGGGTTCCTCTTTCCCCACAGCCCCGCCAGCATTTGTTATTGGTTGATTTCATGATAGCCATTCTTTCTGGGGTGAGGTGGAATCTCAGTGTTGTTTTCATTTGCATCTCTCGAATGACCAGTGATGTTGAACATTTTTTTCATGTATTTATTTTCTATTTCTACTTCTTTATCTGAGGAATGTCTGTTCATTTCAGCTGCCCATTTTTCAATTGGGTCTTTAAATTTGGGAGGTCTGATCCTTTTAAGTTCTTTATAGATTCGAGATAGTAGATCTTTGTCTGAGGAAAAGCAGGTGAAGATTTTTTCCCACATTGTGGGTTGTCTCTTCACACTGCTGGTGGTTTCTCTTGCTGTGCAGAAGCTTTTTAGTAAGAAGAGATCCCACTTGATGATTGTTTGTGCTAGTTCACAGGCAACTGAGGTTTTGTTCATAAAAACTTTTCCTACACCGATGTCTTCAAGAGTTCTACCTAACCTCTGTTCCAACTGGTTCAGAGTTTCTATTTTAATATTTAGATCTTCAATCTATTTCGATTTTAGGTTAGTGCATGGTGAGAGATATAGGTCTAGTTTTAATCTTTGGCAAGTTGAAACCCAATTTTTCCAGCACCATTTATTAAAGAGGCTATCTTTCCTCCAGTGAGGGTGTTTGGCTCCTTTATTGAAGATGAGATGGCTGAGTGTGTCTGGCATTGTTTCTGCGTCTTCTAATCTGTTCCACTGGTCCTCAGGTCTGTTTCTTTGCCAGTACCATGCTGTTTTCATCACAGTAGCTTTGTAGTATAGTTGCAGGTTGGGGATTGTGATACCCCCTGCCATGTCTCTGTTACCTAGAATTGCTTTTGCTATTCTGGGTCTCTTCTTGTTCCAAATGAATTTTTGGATTGTTTTCTCAAGGTCCATGAAGTAGCAATTTTGGAAGTATGGCCATTTTCACTATGTTGATCCTTCCTACCCAGGAGCAGGGGATGTCTGCCCATTTTCTGATATCATCTTCAATCTCTCTTTTCAGAGTGCTATAGTTTTCAGAGAAGAAGTCTTTGATTTCTTTTGTTAGGTTGATTCCTAGGTATTTCATTTTTGGGGATACTATTGTGAAAGGAATTATTTACCCTATTTCTCTCTCAGTGAGTCTGTCATTGGTGTAGAAGAAAGCTATTGATTTTTGTGTGTTGACCTTGTAACCAGCTACTTGACTGAATTTGGTTATTAAGTCTAGAAGACTTTTAGTGGAGTTCTTGGGGTCTTCTATATAGAGTATCATGTCATCTGCAAATAATGACAATTTGACTTCTATGTTTCCTATCTTTATTCCTTTTATTTCTTTCTCTTGTCTTTTTGCTGTGGCTAATGTTCCCAGAACTCTATTGAACAAGAGTGGTGATAGTGGACATCCTTGTCTTGTTCCTGATTTTAGTGTGAAGGATTTCAGTTTTTGACCATTTAGTATGATATTGGCTGTTGGTTTTTCATAAATGGCTTTTATCAGTTTGAGGTAGAGACCATGTATTCCAATTTTTTATAGGGTTTTAATCACAGATGCATGTTGGATTTTGTCAAATGCTTTTTCTGAGTCTGTGGAGATAATCATATGGTTTTTGTCCTTGGCTCTATTGATATAGTGTATTACATTGATTGATTTTCGTATATTGAACCATCCCTGCATCCCTGGGATGAATCCCACTTGATCAGGGTGTTTGATCTTCTTGATGATCTTCAGCATTCTATTTGCCAGTATCTTATTAACGATTTTTGCATCTATGTTCATTAGTGAGATTGGCCTATAGTTCTCTTTTTCAGTTGGGTCTTTCCCTGCTTTGGGAATCAAGGTGATGCTTGCTTCCAGGAATGAATTTGGGAGTATTGCTTCCCTTTCAATTTCATTGAAGAGTTTAAACAGTAGTGGCAGCAGTTCCTCTCTAAATGTCTTGTAGAATTCAGCAGTGAAGCCATCAGGGCCTGGGCTTTTCTTAGTTGATAAGTTTTTAATTACATTTTCAGTTTCATTGGTTGATATTCAGTTGTTTAGAATTTTTAGGTCTTCTTCGTTCAACTTTGGTAATTCATATGTATCTAGGAATCTGTCCATTTCTTCTATGTTGTCCATCTTATTGGCGTATAGGTTCTGGAAGTAGGTATTAATGATCCTCTGTATTTCTGCTGGGTCTGTTGTAATTTCACCCTTTTAATTCCTACTTGCATGGATTTGGGCCTTTTCTTTCCTTTTTCTGATAAGGTTGGCTAAGGGTTTATAATTTTTTTTTATTCTTTTGAAGAACCAACTCTTGGCTTCATTGATTTTTCGTATCATTCTCTTAGTCTCCATTGCATTGATTTCTCCTCTGATCTTTATAATTTCCTCCCTTGTATGAGCTTGGGGTTGTCCTGCTCTTCCTTTTCTAGAAGCTTGAGGTTCAGCATCAGGTTGTTTAATTGGGCTCGTTCTGTTTTCCTAATATGCATATTCACTGCTATGAATTTCCCTCGTAAGACTGCTTTCACTGTGTCTCATAGATTCTGATATGTTGTATTGTCACTGTCATTTAATTGAAGGAATTGTCTGATTTCTTCTTTAATTTCCTCTGTGACCCATTGGTTATTCAGAAGTGTGTTGTTGAATTTCCATGTGTTTATGAAATTTTTTGTTTCCTTTACTATGGATCTCCAATTTCATTGCACTATGGTCTGATAATATACAGGGGATAACTTCAATTCCTTTGCACTTACTTAAACATGTTCTGTGTGTGAGTATGTGGTCTATTTTGAAGAATGACCCATGTACAGCTGAGAAGAATGTGTATTCTGATTTTGTGGGGTGGAAGACTCTGTAAACATCTGTTAAGTTCATTTGTTCAAGAGTTTGATTGAGTTCTAGTATTTCATTACTTATTTTTAGTCTAGTTGATCTATCTATTTGTGACAGTGGGGTGTTGAGGTCCCCCACTACAATTGTATTAGTGCATATATGACTTTTCACATCTGTTAGTATTTGTTTTATATAGTTTGGATGCACTAGTGTTTGATGGATAGATATTTATGATTGTCTTCCCTTCCTCTTGGACTGTTCCCTTTACGAGGATGTAGTGTCCTTCTTCGTCTCTCTTAATCAATGTTGGTTTGAAATCTACTTGATCTGTAAAGAGGACAGCTGCTCCTTTTTGGGGGGTTCCTGTTGCATGGAGTAATGTTTTCCACCCTTTAACTTTCAGTCTGTGAGTTTCATTTTGAATTAAGTGTGTATGCAGCATATTGTTGGGTTTTGCTTCTTGAGCCATTCTGCTAGTCTATTTTTTTTTGATTGGTGAATTGAGACCATTAATGTTGATGGTTATAACTGAAACGTATTGACTTGTCATTGCCATGACTTTTTCTTTTTGTTGGGTTCTCCCCCTTTACATTTACTTTCTTGTTGCGCCAGATGGGTTCATTCTGCTTTGCTTCCTGGGGTTGTGATCCTCAGTGTCTGTTCCTAGGATATTGTGTAAAATTCTTTGGAGTGCTGGTTTGGTATTCACAAAGTTCCTTTGTCATGAAAGTATCTTATTTCTCCATCAATTTTGAAAGTTAATTTTGCAGGGTACATCAATCTGGGTTGGAGGCTGTTTTCTTTTAGGGCTTGGAATATGTCACTCCAAGCTCTTCTTGCCTTGATGGTTTGCATTGAGAAGTCTTCTGTGATTCTGATGGGCTTCCCTTTGTATGTGATTTGTTTCTTTTCTCTAACTGCTTGTAGAACTTTGTTCTTCTGTTGAGTTTCTGGAATCTTAACAATTATATGCCTATGTGTAGATTTTTTTTGATCAAGGCTATTTGGAGTCCTATATGCCTCACTTATCTGTATGTCAAGTTCTTTTCCCCTCCTTGGGAAGTTTACTGCCATTACTTCTGTGAAGAGTTTTTTTATGTCATCTGCACTTTCTCCTGTTTTTTCATTGACTTCAATAAGTCTTTTGTTATTCTTCTTTGCATCATCTAGCAGCTGCTGGATTGATTTCTCATGTTCCCTTATAATTTTGAAGCAATTTTTCTTTTCCTGGTCACTAATTGCAATCTTATCTTCTAAATCTGAAATTCTGTCCTCACATTGACTCATTCTGCTGTGTAGACTTTCGATGGAGTTTTTCACATCCTGGAAATCTATTTGCATCTGTTTTATTGATTCCATTTGTTTTCTATGTTGAGATTCCATCGTGTTCCTCCGCTCCTCTCTAGATTTATTAATCATGTCTTGCAGTAGAAGCACAATTTCTCCTGTTATCTGAGAAATTATTTCTGATTTCATTTTTTCCAGATCCCCTTTTGTTGCCAGTTCAGTGGGTCCAGGTGGTTAAGTATCAGAGTGTTCCATCTCATTTACCTTTGAGGTTGCTGTGGGTGATCTGGAAGTCTGGTTTTGGGGCTTATTTACATGTTTTCTCTTTTCAGCTGGGGGGGCAGGGGAGTGCTGTTGGTGCCCGTGCAGATCACCTCCTCTGAGCTGGGAGAGGTGGGACAGGGGCCGGGAGTGGTGGTAGGGATGGTGGCCCAGAAGCCCTTCCTCTAGGCCGGGAGCAGAGGGAGGGATTGTGACCGGGAAGCCCCTTCCTCTGGACCAGGAGCAGTGGGACGGTGGCACAGAAGCCCCTTCCTCTGGGCCGGGAGTGGCAGGACAGATGGCGGCCCAAAAGCCCTTTCCTCTGGGCTGGGAGTGGTGGGACCCCATTTGTTAATTCTTGATATTATTTCTTACATAATTGGGCTTCTGTTCAGGAAGTCTTTGTATGTATGTCTTCAAGCATTTTACCATTTTCATCTTCTGTCGTATTCAGAATTTCTGTTTTTATATATAGGTCTTTGATCTGTTTTTATTTGATTTTAGTACAAGGTGAGAGATATTAATCAAGATTCATTGTTCTGAATGTGGATAACCACTTTTCTCAGCACATTTTTTAAAGAGGACATCTTTTCTCCAGCATACATTATTGGCCCCTTTGTCAAAATTCCAAGGGTGCTGAACATACTTTGGGATTGTTTCTGTATATACTATTGTATTCCATTGGTCAGTATGTCTTATTTTTGTACCATTATCATGCTGTTTTTACTACTGTAGCTTTGTAATATAATTTGAAGTGTAGGATTGTGATACCTCCTGCCTTGCTCTTTTTGCTTAGGATTGCTTCAGCTATTCTGGGTCTTTTCTGGTTCCATATAAAATTTAAAATTGTTTTTTCCTAAGAACTTAAATGTTGAGTATGCCATAATATGGGTATTTTTTAGAAGAAGCTTTTATCATGAAAAGTATCAGTCATTAAAGTATCACTGGTAAGGAATCTTTTTAAAATAATTATGTAAAATTATCTAGATTCACAGAGTTGCAAAGATAGTAGAGAGACTATATCCATCAGCCTCCTTGTTGTGCTTTTTTATGAGTTTAAAAGTTTCAAAACAGATCAAACAAATACCAATTCATCTTACCAATATAACTTTTGTTAAGGTAATTATATTTTTAAATAACCACTGTAAAAAGCACCACACAATTATTTTGAAGTTTCCATATTTTGTCTTAACTATTTGCATAATAACAGTTTTAAATAATTAGTCATAATACAGATTTTATTTCTTAATTGTGACATAAATTTTCCATGTTTTATTGTAGTCTTCATTGTTTTTAATTATTAATAGTAGACCATCTTGATGCTATCATTATTCATAAACTTGTCTTCCATGGGATATCTTAAAGGGTATTCACCTTGTCTCACTGTTACTGATAACATGGTGGATAATATCTTTGTGTGTCAGAGGTTATGACATTTTTTTTGCTCCTTCCAAAAGGGTTGTATAGCTAGTTTTGCTATATAACATCTATATCCTGAAAATGACCACTTGCAAAATCTGGCAATTAAAACCACATGACTTATGGGTAAAATGGAATTGGAATGTAACATTCACGCTCCGTTAGTGACACATTTTTTTAAGACAGGAACCTAGTAACAGTTGTAGCACAGTTCTAGATATGTATTAAATGATTAAGAAATCCACAACTTGGGGCCGGGGATTTAGCTCAGTGGTGCAGCTGCCTGCCTTGCAAGCACAAGGTCCCGAGTTTGATCCCTGGTACCAAAAAAAAAAAAGAAATCCACAACTAGGCCAGGGATTTAGCTCAATGGTTTCACCACCTGCTGCGCAAGCACAAGGACTCATGTTCGATCCCTGGTACCAAAAAAAAAAGAAAGAAAGAAATCCACAACTTCTGTAATAAATATGGCACTTTACTTTGATGAAACCTGAAGTTTGCTTGTGGAAATGTGTGTCAGGTCGCTGGTGTTCATTATTGTTAAGTGGTGGGAAGGGTTATCTGAACTCTGAAGGGAAGTTGTACCATGAATGTATTGGGTATGCTGAGGTAGCTGGTCACTTGTTGAGGTGTGTACATGTGTACATTCTGTTCACTCCTATCTGACTTGGTTCAGCTGGCTTCAGTTTTTAGAGGTTCACCTCAACAGATAACGCATGAGCAAAATTCTCATTATGCTCCTGTTCTCTAATATACCAATTGCACTAAAACAAATTCTCATTTCCAAAATTAGTATTGTAACAGAACAGACGTCTAGTTTGTTGACCCTTGAGTTTCACTACAATTTTAATACTGTGCTAGGTTTTTAAGCCTTTATAGAAGTAATTATTCCTCACATTTTTAATCAGATGCCTTTAGAATATTGGCTTAGTACAGTTGTTTTGATCTAACATTAAAGTAGTAGACATTGGTATTTTAAAATAATAAAGCTTGCTTAATTTCACAGAAACAAAAAAATGTAGAAGGCACTTTCTTTTCCAAGTGTAACAAAGCAAAAATGGAATTTAGAGGAAATATTAAGAAGAAAGAAAACAAAAGCAAAGAGACAAACCTGGAAAGTTAATTTATGCCCAGATGGAGCAGTAAGTGCCCTTTCATACCAGAGTACGGAGTTTAACCTTCCAGTCGGCAGCCAGAAGTCAGTATGTTTTGTTTTGTTGTTTTGTAAAGTGAAGTGAAAGAGTAGGGAAAGTAGAAGGTCCAGGAAAAGGCTTAGAGAGAGAGAGTAAATTAAAGATGGTGAGGTTGCCATCCAATGTGGACACAGTAAAGATGGAAGAGAAAATATAAATGGGAGAGAAATTTTGTCAGCAGTAAGGTTCGCCTCCCAGTTAAATGTAGAAGTAAGATGTAAATTAAAAGTCTGCCTAAGGTTGCTCCAAAGTATCCTCATTGTCTGAAGAATAGCGGGGAGAGGGAAAGGACAGGTGGGGAGGTTGAGCTGTGTGAGCAGGAGGAGAGGGTACTGCATTCTTGAAATGATGAAGTTAGTTTGAAAGGGAGACTGATGGAGTAGATGTCACACCAGGCTCAGCATTAGAAGAGTTTTGATGAGTCACCTAGGGACCCTGGGCAGCAGTTTAGTTTTCTGTTTTCTCATCTATAAAATAAGCATTGGACTATTGGATAATTGAAGTCTCTTACAGCCTTGGAATGATTGCTGTGTCTTTTGTTTTGAGTTTACTACTTCTTTATGTTTGTTTTCTAGTGTCCTTTTGTAAAGGCTGTGGTTTATTATGAATGAAAATAAATGCTCAATCCTGAGTTTACTTGAGGTTAAAATTTCTTTAATACTGAAATCCTTGATATAGGAAGTGCCAGAACTTCCATTTGACTTTACCATTGTTTGCCAGAAGAAAATTCTTATAGATTAGAATTTAGACCAAGAAGTGGATATTTAAGGTCAATGTTTTGGGCTTCTAAACTATCAGAAAATCCCTATGAATTATTTAGAAAAAAGTAATGAAATGCAAATATAATTTTCCATATATACAAAATAAACATAATCTAAGAGAGGCAATATACAGAGGAAAAGTATAGGCTTTGGTATAGCTTGTTTTCAAATACAGATTTTATTCTACTTGTAACCTCAGGCAAACAGGAGGGGTTGGTTTTGGAATATTATTTGCTTTCTTTCCATAGAAAATGGAAATTAGAGAGCTGTTACAGTGATTACAGAGGGTGTTTGCAAAAAACTAAGTACATAGCCTGATACTCAGTAAAGTGTAACTTTATCACTTACCAGGTAGCACTTACATTGTTGTAGTATAAACATGTAATAAATAGTTTTTTTCAAAATCTTACCTGTTTTAAACACTCTATATTCCTCACCTATAATGTGTATATTTATGTATATGTGACCATGGGATATATAATGTTCAGCTTTTTGGCAGCTTAAATGATTTGACTAAAGAATTATTTTTTTTAAAAATCCTACACTTTCTGAATATTTAGTTCTTAGATGGAATGATTTTTTTGAATCATTTTTACTGGGGATTGAACCCAAGTGCTATTCGTGCTATGCAAGCACTTTACCCCTGAGCTATGTATGTATCCCCATCCCTTTTTATTTTGAGACAGTCCCACTGAGTTGCCCAAGCTGGCCCGGAATTGTGATCCTCAGCCTCCCTACTGTAGTGGCTGGGATTGTAGGCATTTACCCACCACCACACCTGGCTTGAATAATGATTATTTTCAGCAAGATAGTTCTTCCATATAAATGCCTGTCAGGTTACTCTTGTAAATACACTTGTTCGATTTAGACTATGGTCTAAATAAATTACTAGAAGCAAATGATTTTAGGTCACATAATACAAAATTTGTGGTAGGGATCAAACAAACTGAATTTCTTCTTGAGGATTATTGGTTATGGTGAGGGGAGTCGCTTAACCGTGCAGCACATGCTAAACATGTGCAGAGTCCTGAGTTTGCTCTCCAGGGCACATGCATGTGCATGTACATGCACAGAAGCATTGGTTATATTTTATTTTGCAATGTTTGTAACAGTGTATTGCCACAGCATACAGATTTATTGCTTTCTAGCGCCAGAGCCAGAAGAACTGCTCTAGGTATTTAACCAGAGGAGGATAATTATGGTTCTCAGTGGCCTTTTTGGGAATTTTATTGTTTTAGGGAATGAAAAACAGTAAATGTGCATCATTGGTTCATTCCTTTTGAAGTAGGCCTAGAAGCCTCTTTATTGAAAAATGTGAGGGAAGGAAAAGTAGTGAGCTTGATTGTGTAACAAGATGAATAAGAAAAAATGGTTGAAAATGACTTTTCTGTTTATCAAGAAATATAGTAATGAAGAAGGCAAAATAGGATAAAATTTTTAAAAATCAGAAGAAAATTTATTAAAGTCTCTAATACTTGGAACATATATTATAAGGGCAGAAAGATTTAAGTTCATGAATAAAGACATGTTAAAAATGCAAGTATTGATGCCAAATTATATGCTGTCAGTGGACCTGTTTGTGCTACAGTCAGTTCAGACCAGAAAAGGACAGCTGTGTTTTCAGATTAATGACTTTCATTTCAGGGTCTTTAAGGAACTGGCATTATTTCCACTTGTCTGTGTTACAGTCTTAATTTATACCTATAATGAGCCTCATAGGTGTTATGTACTAATTATGATTTCTCAATTCATAGTTATCACTTAAAAGTATTTTTGGTGCCTTCTATTTTTCATTTCCTTAGCTTCTTATTGACCAAGACTATACATTTAAGTATAATTGCTTCTTCGTATGGCTTGATTGCTTTATTGCTGAAAAGAGTAAGTTTTGTGTATTTGTAAAATTGATTCCTTGTTTCTTTTAATTGCACTTAAACTAGCCAACTGGTTTAGGGTTGCTATCAATAAAAATATGTGAAATTTGGACAGTTTTATTCCAAAAACCTCATGATACTTTTGAAGATGTACTAAGCCACTGGCTCTTAAGCCTTTCTTGTACCAGAATCATGTGGAAAGCTTGTTGAAACATAATTGGTAGACTCTGTCCCTGATGTTTCTGATGCAGTGGGTCTGAAATGGGCCCCAAGATGTACAAACTCTCTTACTAACTTTTCAATGTGGCATTGGTGCTGTTTTTCTGGGATCATTTTTGAGAAGTACTGTACTCAACTAGTAACAGAGTAGGTTTTATACTACTCCCTGAACGCTTCAAAACTAGAAATGTTTAATTACATATATTAGGGTAATTTGTGACTATTACCTGGTTTTACCATAGAGATAAATGATGACCTGTCCCAGTTACTTGAAACTAATTTCTTCTTTTATTTAAACACTAAGTCACTCTTTTGTTTAGAGATGAATTATTTATGTAAAATTAGGATGACTTTCTCTTTCTCCCATTTTAAATAGCATTATTTCAGGCAGTAGTATATAAAATATAATTTTTAAAAGTTAGAGTCTTGAGCCAGGTGTGGTGATGCATGTCTATAATCTCTGCACTTGAGAGGCTAAGGCAGGAGAATTGCCACAAGTTCAAGGCCAGCCTGGGCTACATAGCAAGACCTTGCCTCAAAAAACAACAACAAAAAAGAATCTTCAAGTTGGTTTTCTGCTGTATCTGACAAAATGATAGAAACAAAATTCTATAGGTGTTTACTTACATACTTTTACTTTCTTTAAAAGAGCACCAATATTGAGGATATTAAAGATTGTAGGGGATTATTTGCATTGTATATTCAGTTTTGCTTTTACAAAATTTATTTTAAGCATTGCAAAGAATTATTTTAAGATTTGTATATTTTAATGTCTCATGTTTTTACCTTAAATAGAAACAGATTGATAATGTTCATGAAATAGTAAAATTGTCCTGTCTTTACACAAATCATATTTTATTTTCTAAATAATAAAAATATCTTTAAAAATAGGTGCAAAACTATGAGGAAAATTCATGGGAATAAACTACCTGCATATAAACTGTGAACAAACTAGCCTACATTTATATATTAAATTTCTGTTAAGTTATAAAAGACTCAGTACATTATCCTTTAGGATGTTTATAAACATATTCTTTTTAAGAGCAGAAATAACATGATTGAAGGAGCAAATTTACTTCATAATTGCAGATGTATTTGAAGACTGTATTTTAACAAAATTGTTGATTCTTTAATTCCTGTGCTCTTTTCTATAAACTTTTACTCCTCTTAAAGTCTGCTCTATTTCAAAGTCTTTTAGTTATTTGTTAAAAGTAAATGCCAGCTTTTGCTAATGTGTTTTTAAACTTTTTTTTACGTTCCTATACATGGCACTTATGTTAAGTATTCATTTGCTGGGAAAATTCCCAATTTGTGGCCTTGAGCTCCTTTTAAAATATCTTAACTGACTTTGATACTCTGGTTACAAGCAAAATGCACACAGCACATCCTACTTCGGAGGATTTGCTATTACCTTTACAGAAAGGTTTTTTTGGCTTATGTTTTAATACTGTTTACTTTCACATATTACAAGTTAATCCTTTAATGCATTATTATATCCTATTCTTATCCTGTAAGAATAGGTTACAGTTAAAGTAACTGAAAAACTATAGGGAGATAGCTAAGCTGTGGGCTTTGCCGTTACGTTGTTACAGCTACCTTATACCCGTCCTTGTACTTCTCAGTCTGAGGAGAGTAGCAGGATCAGAGAGGGAAGGCGATCTCTGCCCAGAAGCCGTGCAGTAGCCGAGTGAGGAAGACAGAGACAGAGACAGGGACAGGGCAGTAGATGGAGGAGCTCGGGGTTGGGGAATGAGGAGGCATTGAGACCGAGGTAAGGTCGGGTGGGCGGGAGAGCAAGCAGCTTTCCACTGGGTGGCCACTGCACCCAGGGCTGCGCTCTCTGACTTGCCCTTGGTATAATGCTCTGCTGGTGCCATCTTGGAATTCTTAATTTTCAAATGAAAGACCTATTTTTTTTTGTTCTGGGTTCCACAAATTATGTAGGCTATCTTAAAATAGAGAAATAACAAGAACAGAAACCAGAGATTTCTACTGTCTCTGGTTGTTCATTCCTTTTCTCATTGCAGCCACAATGAGAATGGTTTTTAAAGTGATGACTTCCAACAGAGACTTTACAGGGTCGGTGCTATATGTAATATGCACAATTGGAGAAGTAAAAATGATTGGAGCCCCAGAATTATACTCTTAGGTTACGCACTGCATGGTTACCAGAACCAAGATAGTGTTTTCTTTACTCATAAAACCTGCTGCTTTGTGCTCAGTACAGTACCTTTGTACTTGGTAATCATCTCTTCTGAATATATTTCTCTTTTTCAAAGTCATAGTTGTTTCCTGTGGGTACAGTGCTTGTAAACTTTATTAAAATGTTTTAGAACTTAAAGTTTAGAAATTCAAAAGTTCAACATTGTGTTTTTTAAGGAACCCTGTCCGTTTCTTAATTTTAATGGATAGCTAACATAGTTTGCAGATTTAGAATGGAAAGGTATTGTTTGTATCACACCTGAGCTCTTTCTGGGTGTCTTCCTTGTTAAAGTTTTGTTAATTTCACTTGTTGCACAAACCAAGCTAAAGCCAAAAACTTTTTTTGCATTCTTTCGCGTGAGAGTAACTTCTGTTCTAATAAAATGTGGAGTACTTGGGGGTGCTGCTAAGTTCATAATGGTCCTTATAGACTTCAGTGAGTCTCATTGCAAGATTTTCTGAAAATTTGTATTTCATAAATCCATGTCCGAATTCATGCAATGTTTGAACCACACTGCAGAATAAGATCCTGTTTCCTTTGGGAAAAAGATAAGCATAAAGAGAGATATGCACAGTCCTCTGCTTCTCTGAAGATTTAATGTGTGTGGCCCTCTTTTGCACAAAATGGAGAACTAACTTTCTATAGATGTAGGTAAGGCGAGAGTACTAATTTTTTATTATGCGTTTATCTTGTGAAACTTGTTTTAAAATTGATAAAATACATTTAAGATTCCTTAAGGAATTTTAAATGCTCATTGGCTCAAGTTTAGATCTGCTTGGCTTCAGTCCAAAGTGTAATATTTGGAAGTTCTCTCTTGGTTTGTAAAGAATTTCAAAAGATACCAGGAAGCACTGGGCTAAAGATTTAAACAGGGAGTCTCACTGCAAGCCAAGTGATGGTGGAGAAACACTCCTGCATCCTAGACATACAAGCAGGAGAGAGCCAGCTGACTTACCTTGCATTTCCTCCTGTTGGAAATGGACAATTTCAAGAGTCATGTACTAAAGACTTTTAAATAGTTATTGGATCTAAATTATACACAAAAAATATTTTATTTTTAATTAAAATTACAAGATTATATATTTAGATTATCTAGAAATGAAGTAGCTGGGAAAAATTCTGCAACTGGTTTTGCATGGTATTTTATAAGGTAGTAGTTATAAAAATGAACTTAAATAAAGATAATATCTGTATGCCAGATGCTTAAAACAAACATTAGACAACATACAAGTTATGAGAGCAGCTGGACAAGGAGCATAAATCAAAGAACATATTGATAAAGTAGTACATATATTTAGGCTTCATAGGTTCTGTTTCTGCTGGAATGGTCTAACAAGAATTACATCTTTTTCTTTGGCCTAAAGAATGTTTCCACGGGAGATAGAAATATACCTGATGGGAGAAATTGCTTTTGACAAGCTTTTATGAAAAGGGATGGAATGTGTAGTTACAGATATGAGACAAGGAACCACTGGCTTAAGGATCTGAGGGACATAGTGGAGTGATAGTGTTAGAAATAGAAACCAGAACATACTGGGCAGTGGAACTGAACATATTTGTCTAAAAAAAGGAAAAAGGTCAACAGAAAAGATGAGGAATAAGCTGCTGCAGTCAGGCTGATCAGCTCACTTGATAGCAGCATATAAGAGGTGTTGCAGTAGTTTTCCTTAGAGACAGAATATAGTCTCTAAGGCTACCTCGAGCAGTTTGACTATCACTGACAACACAGATATGGTCTGGCTTTAAAACTGAGATTTGGTTTTAGTTTAATTTGTGAACATTTTTATCATTTCATAGCAGTTAAAGATGAACTTGATATTCATGAACATGAAAGGTGAAGTGTCTTGCCCCAGCCCTCTCTGTCTCACTGGCCCTCACAGCTCTACAGGCTGCCTGCTGCTGCATCTGGGCAAATCTTCCTGCCAGCACCCACCCAGCCCCATCCCTCCTGCACTTCCCTTTCCTCTTGGTGCTCATCCAGGCATAGCACGTTGGGAGGCATTTTTAAATTCTCTTTCCCTGTTACCACTTTCAGTCCTAGATATGATCTTTTTCAAGTTGCTTAATCCCTCGGTGCCTCAGGATTTTTTATGTGTTGTGTGAAATCAGTAGTAGTTAATATTGCCATTTTCAGATATAGTGAATAATATTCTGAAGAAGCTAGCATAGGACATGGTACGTAATAACTGAGTTTTACTTTAGCACATGTGATGCATTTTCTCTCTCCTCCTAGCTAATAATAACTACTATAAAAGTTAATGTATAAAAATTTTAATGAATTGTGATAGTATTTGCCAAAATTTTAGTTTGTATATATGTCAGTTAGTATGTTTTGTTTGGTTATTTTTATTAATTATATTGGTACTTTTAAGGTATACAATGTAATGACATTCATCTTTGGAAATTTGCACCTTTATATAGTCCATCTTGGTTTTTATTTTTGCCCCTTCCCCTGCCCTCCCTTCAACCCCTCCAGTCCCTCCCTATCTACAAAGACTTTGTTTCCATTTTTTTCTTTTCTCATATTAATTCCATTCCTTTCTTTCTTTTCCCCTACCCCTCCTATTTCCCCTTCCCCTTTGCCCCTTTTCTTCCAATTTCACATTATCTTTTATACCTTTTAGTCCTTATTTACACTTTCAGTTTCTCACACTACAGAAACTATTCATTTACACGTGTGTGCTATTTATTTCACTTAAGAGTATCACCTCAATGTGCATCCATTTAGCTATAAATGTCTCTAGTTTCTTGCTCTTTTTCACTGAGTAATACTCCGTTTTATAAAAAAAAAAAAAAACACATTTTCTTGATCCAGTCTCCGGTTGATGGGCAATTGGGTTGTTTCCAAGTTTTAGCTATCATGAATTCTGTTGCTATGAATATGGGTGTGCATATGTCACTGTGGTGTGAATCTTTTAATTCTTTGGGGAGGATACCCAGCAGGGAAATAGCAGGGTCAAATGGGACTACCAGTCTTGTTCTTTGAGGTATCACCATACTGATTTCCACAGTGGTTGTACCAGTGTACACTCCCACCAGCAGTGGAGTAGGGTTCCTCTTTCCCACCAGCATTTGTTATTGGTTGATTTCATGATAGCAGCCATTCTTTCTCAGGTGAGGTAGAATCTCAGTGTTGTTTTCATTTGCATCTCTTGAATGACCAGTGATTTTGAACATTTTTTCATATGTTTATTTGCCATTCCTGCTTCTTTGTGTGAGTAATGTCTGTTCATTTCAGATGCCCATTTTTGGATTGGGTCTTTAAATTTGGGAGGCCTGATTTTTTAAAGTTCTTTATAGATTCTAAATAGTAGACCTTTGTCCAAGGGACAGCTGGTGAAAATTTTTTCCCACATTGTGAGTTGTCTCTTCACACTGATGGTGGTTTCATTTGCTGTCCAGAAGCTTTTTAGTAAGAAGAGATCCCACTTGTTGATTGTTTGTGCTAGTTCACAGGCAACTGAGGTTTTGTTCATAAAATCTTTTCCTATACCAATGTCTTCAAGGCCAGTTTAGTGTTTCTGTTTTAATATTTAGATCTTTAATCCATTTCAATTTTAGTTTAGTCCATGGTGAGAGATATAGGTCTAGTTTTAATCTTTGGCAAGTTGAAAGCCAGTTTTTCCAGCACCATTTATTAAAGAGGCTATCTTTCCTCCAGTGAGGGTGTTTGGCTCCTTTGTCACAGATGAGGTGGCTGAGTATGTCTGGAGTTGTTTCTGCATCTTCTAATCTGTTCCACTGGTCCTCAGGTCTGTTTCTTTGCCAGTGCCATGCTGTTTTTATCACAGTAGCTTTGTAGTATAGTTTCAAGTTGGTGATTGTGATACCCACTACCTTGTCTTTATTGCCTAGTACTGCGTTTGCTATTCTAGATCTCTTCTTGTTCCAAATGAACTTTGGATTGTTTTCTCCAGGTCTGTGAAGTATGCTGCTGGGATTTCAATTGGGATTGCATTGAATCTATATAGCAGTTTTGGAAGTATAGCCATTTTCACTATGTATTTTTTTTAATTTTATTTATTTTATTTTTTATTTATGTTTATTAAACGTTTTATTTAAAGATTTTTAACATGAAAAAGAAGGTACACAAATACACATTACATTATGATGACCAAGGCAGTATTCTACATGACAGAAATCAAAACAAATTTATAAAGTAAATGTCCTCGCATTGAACAAGATGCTTGAAATTAATCCAGGATTCATATGCATAAAATGATCTGGCCACGGGCTTATGCAAAATAAATTATTTCCGAGAACACCAAAATGCCAACCATTCTGTCTGTAAACTGCCTTATTCCTGGTGAATGTTTTGAAAGACCTACTATATAATATGAAAAGAACTAGCGTGACACTTAAAGATGGCAAAAAAAAAGAATATAGGTAAAAACATATTTGTAGTGCAGTTCTGCATAAAATATGCAAGTCAATCTTACTACTTAAAAATCTATACTTTAAATTAAAAACAAAAGGGCCGGGGATTTAGCTCAGTGGTTCCAGCGCCTGCCTTGCAAGCGCAAGGTCCCGAGTTTGATCCCTGGTACCAAAAATAAAATAAAATAAAAATTTAAAAAAATAAACGTATTTCTTTTATGTTACAATTCTCTATAATTTTATGCTGTGGATAATGCTTTTTGCTTTAAAACAAGTTCCAGACATTAAGAGAAATATATATGGCTCACAAATGAATAAGCAAATGTCTATAAACATTTTCCTTTGTGTTTTTATTACTTTCAAACTTGAAAATTGAAGAAAAGGTAATAAATCTAAAAGCTTTGGAAAAGTTACATTTCTAATGAAATGGGGTACCTCAAAAAAGATAAAAAGGTAATTTATTAAATGCCTACAAATTTTAAATCATTCTAAATTTAAAATTAGTGTACTTAAAATTAAATTTTGCTCAGATTGTATCATTATAACCTATTTAGAAAATGATGGTTACTTTTCAAGTCCTTTGCATAAAAATAGGACTAGCATAGGAATGCTATAGATCTGGTAACTCTTTAAATAATAAATTACTGACCAGTAATTTTGATAAAAATATTTTGAAGAACTTTGCCTCTGAAATGAATTCTACTATGTATTTCATGTGTTAGCCTACTAAATAAAAAAACTTAACTAAGGAGATAGAACTATAACATATATGTGTTTTCTGCAGATTAATTTAAAAGTGTTATAATTTTTTGGATTCCCTGAAGACTACATAAACTGGGGTCTAAAAGGTATAAGTAATATGGTTTGAGATCAACAAGCATAGGTAAGACATTCTACTTAAAAGACAAATTATTTTCCTCTATAGTACATAACTAGAAAAAGTATTATACTTTCTGTCTCCACTCAACAAATGGAATGTTTTCATTTATCAACAAAAACATTCAATATTCCCTATTATAGACTGTAAGAATCAAGTATTAATCTAAATATAACTACAAAAAATAAATTAAAATTAGCTTCTAGACAGTTATGAAATGGTTCATTGAATCCAGGCTGGTAACCAGTTTTTCCAAGCATTAAATAGCAATAAGCAGAATGCATAGTTGACAAATGAGGATCAGACCCACTCTTCTTCATACATTGAAAGACGATTGATATACTCAAAACCTGCAAATTCGTATCCTTCCATTTTGCTCACAATGTCATTATCATCTGGAGTGAGCTGGACAGGTTCCTCAGTAAACTGAGAATCAAAGTTGTCCAACCCGAATCCCTCAGACATATTTGGTTTGAAGGGAGGCACTACTTGGTTTCGCTCCATCATATCCCAGCCAACATTTTGAAAGAATGGGTGCTCCTGAACATCAGCAAAGCCCCTCTGAGGATGGCAACCCAATCGTTCCTTTGGGTCCTTGCTCAGAAAACTCTTCAGGACACTTGCAGCTTCTACAGAGAGACACCGAGGTATGCGAATTTCTCTTTCCAAAACGACTTGATAGAGATCATTGTTTGAGTTTTGGTCAGGCTTATCAGAGCTCTCATCAAGATGAAAAGGAGACTCTCCAATCAACATCTCATACATCAGTACTCCAAGAGTCCACCAGTCCACACTGAAACCATAATCTTCCCCCCTTACAATTTCTGGAGCCAGGTAATTAGGAGTGCCACAGAAAGTGCTGGTCACATCTCCGGGCTGTAAGCCTTCCTTACATATGCAATAGTCGGTGAGTCTAATGTGCCCTTCTGAGTCCTGTAGAATATTGTCCAATTTCAAATTTCTATACAGTATCCCTTCTGATGAAGATAGTTGAAGGCTAAACTGATTTCTGCAGAGTAAAACCTGGCATGTTCTTCAGGAAGGATTCTTTGGTGCTGCAGATGAAACATCAGATCTCCACCATGTACATAGTCTAGAACAAAGAACAGTCTGCTTTCTGTCTGGAAGAAAGAATGCAGTCTTACAAGAAAAGGATGATTAGTGGTCTGCTGTAAAATGTGCTTTTCTGTCTGTACCCAATCAGTGTTGACAAACTCTTTTTTCACTGCTTTCATTGCATACACATGACCTGATTTTTTCAGTTGGACTAACAGTACTTTCCCATAACTCCCTCTGCCTATCACACGAAGCAAATCAAAGTCCTGAAGACCTAAACTAGGTGAAGCTTTGCCACTTTCCCTGTTGTTCCCTGCCTCATTCTCTTCATCACCTTCTTCTAAAGCCTCATGAGTTGCAAGGTTCTGTGGGGTTGCTGTCTGTGCAGGGTCTGAAGCCATGGATGATGGATCAACTGGCATCAGGGTGTCTGATGGTAAAGAATGCTGCCCACATTCAACTGTGATGACTGTGTGGCACTTCTTGTGAACCGAGAGTTTACATTTGGTGCCCTTATATACCTGGCGGCCAAGTCCCCCTACACGGTCTGGGCAGACAAAACAGTGAGTCTGCCTGCTGAAGCGTTTGGCTTGAAAAGTGTGGCCATTAGCACAATACAGCTTTCTCCAGTGGCCTGCAGCTCTGTGGTGGATGGATTTCTCTTCTCCGGGACAAGGCATTTTAGGATGTTCTGGTATACAAGGCGGTACGTGAACTAAGAGTTCATTTTGAGAACATGAGTTTTTTAGTCCAGAAAGCCTAAAGGCCTCTTCTAACTCCACCTGAGGTGACACAGTGTATGAGTCTCCTTTCTCATCTACCCAGTCTGTGGGGAAAAGCTGTTTATTGTCCAAACACCACATATCTCGATCTTTATCACAAAGGCCCGCAAGGGAGATGGAATTCTCAAAAGATGTTGTCAAGATGCCTCTTCCCAAAATCAGGGCCAATCGGGTAGAGGTGTGGGTCATGGAGGTGCCCAGGAAGAAGGGACCATAGACAGGTTGGCTGCCCAGGAAAACGGGCAGGAAGGGCTCAGAGAATGAGTGCGGCCTGACTTCCTGCAGGGACCACACTGGCCTGAACTCTGCAAGGCTCTCTGTGAAGTTGTTTCTCATAGTGGCAGCTAGGCCTGGCTGGATGTACACCGGGCTTCTCAGTGTCTCTCGGGGGCCGCTGGCTGTGACTTCATTCTCCCCCACTGGACTTTGACTCTCTAGGTTTTTTTGTGCCCGGGTCTGGGGAGACCTGCCCAGAGCTACGGGGTATTTCTGGGCCTGGTGATAGTTCCCCTGGGCTCTTTCCAGTTTCTGTACCTTTGGTATTTGGGCTTAGGGAGACTTCACAGAGGTACCTTGATTTTGATAGGTCACTATCAAAAAAAGTGGTCACTCCCCTGGAGACCGTCCCTGGGGTGTCTGTGACAGTCGTGTGGCTGCTGCAGTGTGGCCTGCGGCCTCTGGATGGAGTCAGCCGTCTTCTCAGTCTTTCACAGATACTTTCTCTGCCTGGGGTCCTGAGGCTGCGGCCTCGCGAAGTGGAGAAGCAGCTCAGCAGGTTCGCTGTTGACCGTCTCTGGCCAAGTGAGCTTGGGAGACGGTTGGTACTAGATTGTGATGCCCATTAGAAGGGTTCCAAGTTCTGTTTGAAGATATTGCCAAGGAAGAGAGGTCATGTTTTGGGGTTCCACAACCGAAGTTCCCCCTGTGATGTGAAAATCCTATGGCCCACCTTTTTCTTCATACTAAATAAATCAGTGCCTATTTACTTATTTTTTTTTTAAAAAAGAATGGGGCTGATCACCACAAGGTCAGTTAGCCTTAGATTAGAAATTTGAGACTTTCAGGGCCATCTCCGACCTCCTCACAGAGATTTTATAATTACACAAGGTGGACACTTACGTGCAAAATAACAATTCATATTCTTAGGGTAAATGATGTCATGAAAACAGCCTTCAGTGCTGTAGAAGGGTGTGAACACAGGGAGTGCACAGCTGCCTCCCTGCAGCCACTGACATAAGACTGCAGCCTCTCCTGCTTCTGAAGTTCTGGGTGATGTCGAGGCCTTCGGACTTAGTCCCACTCTTAGTGAAATCAATTCCGAGTCCATCTGCCAGGAGTGCTAGTGATGTGGCCCAGATAAGGGCAGCCAGCCACGGGACTCAAGCCTCTTTCATTCTCCTTGTTTCTTTATTTTATGTTCTCCAAGTATGTTTTGATTTTTGATTCTTTTGCTCATCTATTTTTCATTACTATAAAAAATATCTGAGATAAATCAACTCCTAAAGACAAAAGGGTTGTTCTGACTTCCAATTTTGGAGGTTCCAGTCCCGGATGGATTCACCCATTGCTTTGAGCCCATGGGTTCAGAGTGCACCATGGTGGAAGTGCATACTTCCTTCATGGCAAGTGAGTGAAGAACCAGGTCCCACAGTCCCTTCCAGTGCCTGTCCCCAGTGATCCCAAGACTGTCCAGAGGCCTGCCCCCTAAAGTGTCCACCTGGGGACTTGACCTTTAACATGTAGGGCTTTGGAGGACATTCAGGATCCAAACTATCGCAGTCCTTACCGTCATGGCTCCTCACTCTTTGTTTTTTTTTTCCTTTGGGACATTCGTCTGCCCTCGTGTTATCAATTACTATTTCTGTGCTGATTCCAAATCAGTCTCAGTTTGTTTCTTCCTCACAGTAACCTCATGTAGGGGGAGAAATTCATTCAACTTCACCCAGGGTGGTATCATATTCAGTACCACAGTGTCATACTGAAAGTCCAGACCAGGAAAACTGGGAAGCTTGGTCACCACACCTGTGACACAGGTGCTATTGGCCAAGGCAAGTTCATTATGAAAAGGATGTAGCTTGGCTGACAGGACTTCATTTGCATAGGCTTTTTTAAAAGACTCTGAGAACAATTCTAATAATGCCTTCACATGGTTTATATGATTTAAGAAAACTTCACAAGTAAAATAATTTAAGCACAATGACTTCTTAGAGTTCCTCTTGCCTTGGGTGGTGTTGGAGTGGCTCTAAACACATTTTTGCTTTGGAATACAATTTTCAGCATTTCAAAATATATCCTTTGTCATGATTTACTTTTTCATTTTAAATATTCACTTTTATACAAAAATTTTTATTGGTAATTTTATATTCTTTTCCTGAGGGATGTAAATTTCAAGACCTGCAAAATCTGGGCCTATCTCTGACTACTAGTTTCCCCATTTTGCACTTGAGGAATTAAAGCAGGTCAGACAGCTAGTAAGCAATAGACCCCAGTTCAAATCCCGGTCTCAGAGCCTGCATATCTTAAACCATTACTTTCTCTCAACCATTACATAATGGTTTTCTACCGTTATGCTCTTTATTAACATATTCTTAGCTACTGCATTATTATCTCTATCACCTACTATTAGTTGATACTACTCCAGTTGATATTACTCCAGTCAGTTGCTATTATACCAGTTAAACTCAAGTCTAGAGGCATCAGAGTCTGACTTATGACCCAAACTAATATTTTAGAATGTGACTGTAATACACTTATGAATCACTCAAGAAGGCAAAATGAGAACTGCATCATTAAGTGTTTTTGGTGTTGTATGAATGTCGCAAAGTGTATTTACACAAACTACAATGGTTCCAATGTCACTAGGCAATATAATCTCAAGGGGTCACTGTTGTATATACAGGTAGTTGTTAACTGAAACTTCCTTTATGCAGTACACGTTTATACACAACATGTACTTGGTAATAGGGTCTTTAAAGAGGAAATGAAGTTAAAATAAGGCCCTCATGCAGTGTGATTAGTGTTCCTATCAGAAGAGGAGATTAGGACACCAACATATAAGATTAGATGACCTTTATGATTCCACTTAGCTCCAAGTCTCCTAAAGTCTACATCCTATCTTTTCCAACCGACTGTTCAGTCTCAACCAAGGCTTATGCTGAACGTGCTGGCTCACTGCTTGCCTTCTATGTAGGTTATGCTCCCAGTTACAGAAAGGCAAAAAGTAAAAGGCACATAACCATTTAAAGAAAAACAGGTCTCCAGACTTCATGAAAAACTGAAACAATCTAATACATGGTCCACTGCAAAGTAAATATTTTAATTGGCAAGGGTAAAGCCAATCTGCTTAGCATGAAGTCTATCAAAGCATTTAAAAATACAAGATGCATATTCTTGGATCGTGTACATCATCAAATACTGAAGGCACAGAGAAAAACCAAGGCCTAAATAAAATTTGGGAATATTTAAAATCAGTAAGCTAGGAAAAAATAAGTAGACTATGAAACACCGTAGGAAGTTATTGGTTTTCAAAGCAATAATAAAAACTTTATTTTAAAAGCTGACAGAAAAAAAATCTTACCAATCAATAAAAGCACAAAAAGCAAGGCTGTGTTATGAGATTACCTGGATCTGTGCCCTATTTCCAGCTGTGATATTGGATATTGTCCAACATGCTTCCTTTTTGATAGATTCTTTAGGGCCACTCACCAAATGCAATAAACTCTGAAGAGCCGAGCAATTCAGAATTACCTGTGTCTGAATATCATCCCCTGTGACAATGTTTCCCACAGCCCGCAAAGCAGGAGAAACCACTTTATAATCCTTATGCATCAGTAGCTCCACAAGTCTCCTACATACTCCTGCATCAATGACTGCTTGAATTTTATCATTGGGTCCATCTGATAGATAGGAGAGGGCCCAGCAGGCATCAGTCAATACATCAGTGTCATTGACAAAAAGCAACCAGGAAAGCACATTCAGACAAGGGGAAACCTTTGCAAATTCTGGAGGTGGACTTTTCCCTCTACAGAGATTAGACGAAGCCCATACTGCATTCCGGGTCATGGTCAGGCGGTTTTGTTTTGAAAATAACTGCAAAAGAGGAGGAAGGATATTGCAGTCTAGGACATAGTCCCTGCACATGGTACTATCTCCAGCAGTGTTGCCCAGAGCCCAGACTGCCTCTTCCTGGACATCTTCAAACTCTGAGCTGAGCAATTCTATGAAGATGGGCACTGCTCCTGCCTGAATCACAATCCGGGTCTGAAGAGTATTTCCTGAAGCAATATTTGTCAGTACTCAAGCTGATTCAAACTGCAGTGTACAATTCTCTTTTCGTTTGAGGAATTCCACAAACCTGGCCACAACTCCTAGTGTGCTGATAACTTCATCAACAGAAGGGTTAGGTTCTTTTGAAAGCAGTTTTCTGAATTTCTGTGTTGCAGAAAGTTGTTGCTCTGGGCTATTAGAAAATATCTCAATCATGTCAGAAGTAATAACACCACCTGGTGCCATCTCCATGTTATTGATCTGGGCCTCATGAAAGCCACCATCTGACATAACTTCTTCTTCTGTTTCTTCTGCTGTAGCAACATTTCTTCACTTGAATAACTGCACCTCTCTTCTGGTTTCGTAGCTGTAATCCTTCTTCCTCCCTCCTTGTATGCATCTCATCTGGATTTAGAGATTTGTTCTTGTAACTTTTCAGGGGAAAGTTCTCTTTTCCTGGGGTGGTCATGATTTTGGCTCGAGGCACCCGATCCCAGTGCCACTGCTAGGGTGAGGTGCTCACTTGCCGGCCCGCCGTACCTCTCCCACTCACAACCTCCCAGAGCTGGTCCACTCCTCGGCGTTGCTCACCAGGCCTCTCTCTCCCCATTTTCACTATGTTGATTCTTCCTACCTCAGAGCAAGGGTTGTCTTTCCATTTTCTCACATCCTCTTCAATCGCTTTTTTTCAGAGTGCTGTAGTTTTCAGAGTAGAGGTCTTTGATTTCTTGTTAGGTTGATTCCTATGTATTTCAATTTTTTGGACGTTATTGTGAAAGGAATTGATTGCTCCATTTCTCTCTCAGTGAGTCTGTTGTTCGCCTAGAGGAAATCAATTGATTTTTGAGTGTTGAATTTGGTTATTAAGTCTAGAAGACTTTTGGTGGAGTTCTTGGGGTCTTCTATATTACAGTATCATGTCATCTGCAAATAATGACAGTTTGACTTCTACGTTTCCTATCTTTATTCCTTTTATTTCTTTCTCTTGTCTAATTGCTGTGGCAATGTTTCCAAAGCTATATTGAACAGGAGTGGTGATAGTGGACATCCTTGTCTTGTTCCTGATTTTAGTGTGAAGGATTTCAGTTTTTGACCATTTAGTATGATATTGGCTGTTGGTTTTTCATGGATGGCTTTTATCAGATGGAGGTAGAGTCTGTGTATTCCAAATTTTTGTAGGGTTTTTATCATATATGCATGGATTTTGTCAAATGCTTTTTCTGCGTCTATGCAGATAATCATGTGGTTTTTGTCCTTGGCTCTGTTGATATAGTGTAATTACATTGATTGATTTGCATATGTTGAACCATCCTTGCATCCCTGGGATGAATCCCACTTGGTCAGGGTGTATGATCTTCTTGATGATCTTCTGCATTCTATATGTCTGTATCTTATAAGGATTTTTGCATCTGTGTTCATTAGTGAGATTGGTCTATAGTTCTGTTTTTTGGTTGGGTCTTTCTCTGCTTTGGGGATCAAGGTGATGCTTGCTTCCAGGAATGAATTCAGGAGTACTGCTTCCCTTTCAATTTCACTGAAGAGTATAAACAGAAAAGGCAGTAGTTCCTCTCTAAATGTCTTGTAGAATTCAGCAGTGAAGCCATCAGGACCCAGGCTTTTCTTAGTTGGTAAGTTTTTAATTACATTTTCAACTTCATTGATTGATACTGGGTTGTTTAGAATTATTAGGTTTTCTTCATTTAACTTTGGTAATTCATATTTATCTAGGAATCTGTCCATTCTGTTTTCCATCTTATTGGCGTATGGGTTCTCAAAGTAAGTATTGATGATCCTCTGGGTTTCTGCTGGGTCCATTGTAATTTCACCCTTTTCATTCCTAATTGCATGGATTTGGGCCTTTTCTTTCCTTTTTTTGATAAGGTAGACTAAGGGTTTGTCAATTTTGTTGATTCTTTCGAAGAACCAGCTCTTGACTTCATTGATTTTTTGTATCGTTCTCTTAGTCTCCATTGCATTGATTTCTCCTTTGATCTTTATAATTTCCTCCCTTGTTTGAGCTTTGGGTTTGTCCTGCTCTTCTTTTTCGACAAGCTGGAGGTCAGCATCACATTGTTTGACTGAGCTTGCTCTGTTTTCCTAATGTGAGTATTCACTACTATGAATTTCCCTCATAAGACGGCTTTCACTGTGTCCCATAGATTCCAATATGTTGTACTGACACTATCAGTTAATTGTACGAACTGTCTGATTTCTTCTTTAATTTCTTCTGTGACCCATTGGTTATTCAGAAGTGTGTTGTACAGTTTCCATGTGTTTTTGAAATTCTTGCAGTTTCTTTTGCTACTGATGTCCAATTTTATCGCACTATGGTCTGACAGTATACAGGGGATAACTTCAATTCCTTTGCACTTACTTAAGCATGTTCTATGAGTGAGTATGTGGTCTATTTTAGAGAACGACCCATAAGCAGCTGAAAAGAATGTATATTCTGATTTTGTGGGGTGGAACACTCTGTAAACATCTATTAAGTTCATTTGTTCAAGAGTTTGATTGAGATCTAGTATTTGGTTGTTTATTTTTTGCCTAGTTGATCTATCTATTTGTGACAGCGGGGTATTGAGGTCCCCCACTACTACTGTATTAGTGCTTATATGATTTTTCATGTTCATTCGTATTTGTTTTATATAGTTGGGCGTGCTAGTGTTTGGTGCATATATATTCATGATTGTCATCTCTTCCTCTTGGATTGTTCCCTTTACAAGGATGTAGTGTCCTTCATTGTCTCTCAGTCAGCATTGGTTTGAAATCCACTTGATCTGCAAAGAGGATAGCTACTCCTGCTTTTTTTCAGGTTTCTGTTGAATGGAGTATTGTATTCCACCCTTTAACTTTCAGTCTATGAGTTTCTTTTTGAGTGAAGTGTGTTTCTCATATGCAGCGTATTGTTGGATCTTGCTTCTTGAGCCATTCTGCCAGTCTATTTCTTTTGATTGGTGAATTGAGACCATTAACATTGATGGTTATAACAGATATGCATTGACTTATCCTTGTCATGACCTTTTCATTTTGTTGGATTCTCCCCCTCTGTGTTTAATTTCTTGTCGTGCCCAATGCATTCATTCTACAGGGCTTCCTGGGGTTGTGATCCGGGTTGTCTTTTCCTACGATATTGTTTAAAATGTTCTGAAGGGCTGGTTTGGTATTTGTGAAGTTCCTATGGTTCTCTTTGTCACGAAAGTATCTTATTTCTCCATCCATTTTGAAAGATAGTTTTGTAGGGTACATCAGTCTGGGTTGGAGGCTGTTTTCCTTTAGGGCTTGAAATACATCGCTCCACGCTCTTCTTGCCTTGTGGGTTTGCATTGAGAAGTCTGCTGTGATTCTGATGGGCTTTCTTTTGTATGTGATTTGTTTCTTTTCTCTAACTGCTTGTAGAATTTTGTTCTTCTGTTGAGTTTCTGCAATCTTAACTATTATATGCCTATGTGTAGATTTTTTTTTTTAATCATGGCTGTTTGGAGTCCTGTATGCCTCACTTATCTGTATGTCAAGTTCTTTTTCCCTATTTGGGAAGTTTTCTGCCATTACTTCTGTGAACAGTTAAAAAAAATTTTTTTTTTGATAATGAGGATTGAACTCGGGACCTTGTGCTTACGAGGCAGGCACCAGATGTAAATAGTGTTTTTATGTCATCTGCACTCTCTCCTGTTTCTTCATTGACTCCGATCAGTCTTATGTTATTCTTTGCATCGTCTACCAGTTGCTGGATTGATTTCTTGTGGTCCCTTAATATTTTTAAGAAATTTTTCTTGTCCTGGTTACTAATTGCAATCCTATCTTCTCTGTCTGGAATTCTATCCTCGCATTGGCTCATTCTGCTGCGCAAACTTTCAATGGAGTTTTCAATCTCCTGGAAATCTGTTTGCGTCTCTTTTATGGATTCCATTTGTTTCCTCTGTTGGGATTCCATCATGTTCCTGAGCTCCTCTATTTTTTTATGTGTGTCCGCTCTAGATTTATTAATCATGTGTCATACTATGGACACAATCTCTGCTCTTATCTGAGAAATTATTTCTGGTTTCATTTTTTCCAGGTTCTCTTTCATTGCCAGTTCTGGAAGTCTAGGTGGTTGAGTATCAGATGGTTCCATCTCGTTGCTCTTTGGGGTTGCCTTAGGTGATCTGGAAGTCTGGTTTTGAGACTTATTTACATGTCTTCTCATTTCAACAGATGCAGCTTGCTCTGCCTTTGTTGAAGTGACTTTTTGCTCACCCAGTGGTCTTGAATTCTCAGCAAGTCACTGAGCAGCCTTCACTCTGCTGCTCACCAGTACACTAGTTCCTGGGTTCAGAGTGGTGGCCTTCTAGATCCCTGAGCTGACCTGTTGTCTGGGCAGGCTTCTGGCTGGGGCCAGAACATACTTGTGATGGTGTCTAGGTTGTCTCTTGCTGTGAGGCCTTTGGTTGGGGGCTGTGCACCCCAGTTTCTGTTGTCTGCACAGGATTTGGCTAGAGTCTCCTTGTGCTTATCAATGGTATCAGGGCGAGCCTCTGGGTATTGCTTGTGTGCCTGTACAGCTCTTCTCCAGGTGGGTCCCTGGCTGTGGCCATGGTATGGCAAGCCTCTGGCTGAAGCCCATGCCTGTGCAGCCCTTTTCTGGACAGGCCTTTGGCTTGGGCAGGTGTGCCTCAACCTTGGGTTGGGGCAGAGCCCTGGCTGGGATCCACCCGCAGCCATGCTAGTCCGGGCCACACAGCTGCTCCCTGGGATCTGCCTTGTTTGGTTATTTAAAAGATTAATTGGTCATAACAACATATAGCATCACTATCCAATAATGGCAGCCTCAAATCACAGTTATCTTGCCAATAGGTTTGAAAGTTAAAGGGACTGCTCTATGAGACTGGTTATAGTTTTGACATTCAGTTATGAAATTATTTGCTTCTCAGATAAGGCAAAAGTTTCTCATTCTCTATCTTTATGAATGACTCAGTGATTTTAGAGGTTGCTAATATTTCCACATCTTTGCCAGTTCATTACAGTGTATCTGGTTACAGTATCCCTGTCCTGTGTGGTGTTATATTGGGCACTTGGTACTGTTTCTATTAAAGACTTTGCCTATTAATTATCTCTTTTGTCTCATAATCCCTCAGCAAAGTAAAATTTAGTCCTCATTTGGATATAAATAGCATTGTTGAGTAGACTTTTTGATACATTAAATAAGGAGCACAGATCTGAAAGAATGATAAAAGCCTTTTTATGCTTTGTAAAATTTTAACCATTGATGGAAGACTGGAACTGAAATTTAACATGACGAAATCAGTTTTACTCAAATAGACAAGATTATTGAGAACCAGGAATCATAGATTTAGTTAATCCAGTATTATTAGTTATATATTGTTTATCATTCAGAGTAACTTACAGTCTTCTTCACCCAGGTCCAACATTTTTATATTGTAAAACAGCTTCAGTCAGATAGGTATTGCTGATGTAGGGTGTGATGCCCCAAAGTTTCCTCTTGGAATACAAAGGCCTTGTTTCCAAAGTAATTCACTGTTCAGGAAATTCTGTGAGAAGGTATTACAGTGCTATGAAAATAGCCCACATATATTGTATAAATTAAGAAAGGACACCTTAAGACTCCTGGCTTCTGCTATCACTACTACTATTGTTATTATTAGTGTAGAAGAAGATCTCTCTGATCTTGGGTGTGGTGGAGAGGGATAAGGGAGACAAAGACATTTTCTGTGGGATTATATCTCTTACAGTGTTTTCACGTTATATTCTAATTTTTCTCAAGTGAAGGATTTTTCTGTACTTTAAAAAAATTATAATTTAAAAATTTAAAAATATCATCTTACTGAATTTGTTTAAATCATCAGGCCTGTGTGTTGTTTTGCTGTTTTTTTAATACTCGGGATTGAACTCAGGGCCTTCCCTGTAAGCTACATCCCCAGCCATTTTTTCGTATTTTTTGTTTTGAAAAGTTAAGACTGGACTCCAATTTAGGACCTTCTGCTTCAGCCTCCCACCGTGCTGGGATTACAGGTATACAGCACCATGCCCAGGCAGGTTGGTTGGTTTTCTTTCAAACACTTGGTCTCTTAGAATACTTACAAAAACATGATTGTCTGCTTCTACAGGTGTTATCCCAGTCCTAGCTCTCTTTTTACACCTGATTTAGTATATACCTCAGTGATGTACTGTAAGACTAAATACATTTAATCATGAATTTATTTTTAAGTATTTATTTCAGCAGTATTTTTATTATTTTCTGTTTCCAAGATACGAGTTATAGTTCGTAACTGGGTACCAAATCAAAACTAAGCTCAGCCTAGAATGTAGAATTTTATATATTCCACTTATTCTTATACCTTCAATGCAGTCTCCTCTTGGTAACATTCTCATCATATGTGTCTGTTCCTGCTTCTCATCTTAATACATCATCTTTCCTCTTCAAGAATGTACCCTTTCTCTTCATTTAAACATTTAAAAAATTTGTGAAGGTTGAGAATTAGGTTGGTCTAGTTGTCTGATCTGGGTCGTTCTTTTATTCTGTATTGAATATTCTAGTTAATTAATGGTTTATCCCATATTATCATATAGTACAGTTCTTAATAGTGGTAAGCACTCTACTCAGTAAAGTTCACATTGTAAGAAAATAAATTGGCAATGTATTCAGTTCTTTGATGATGTAGGAAGTAGTTTACTTAGAAATTTAGATGTGTAGGCATGCTGGTTAATAAAAACTACTAATTTTTACAATCTAATATTTGCTATTTTGTTAATATTTTAGCGCTAGGGATTTATCTCAGTGGTTCTGCCGCCTGCCCTGCAAGCGCAAGGTCCCAAGTTCAATCCCCAGTACCCCCCCCAAAATTATATATATATATATATATATATATTTTAGATGGTAAATATGTCTAGTCTCCACTATCAACACCTAAAGTGGTACAGTATACTTAATAGATTTTCATAAAATGCTTGATCCAGTTAGCCCAAAAAGTATTTACTGAGCATCTGTTACATGCCAGGTATCTTGCTGTATTTTAGGATTACAACCATGAAAAGATAGTGTAACCTAGTGATGGTGAACCTTGCAGAGCTTTCAGTGGTACAAACAGCCTGCTGCAGCATGAGTTCCATAGGTTTGCCACCACTGGCTGTCAGCCTGGGTATCAGCTAGTGTAAGAAAGAGATAGGTGGACATACAGTCCCACTGCAGAATAAATTCTCTAACAGAGGTCCGTGCATAATAGTATGGACTGCCTGTTTGTTCTGGGGCTGTTATGCAAACTTTTCCAGTATAAACAGGGTTAGCAACAAGGAAGAAATTAGAAAATTTTAGTATCTCCTTCAGTCACCTGAATGAACCTTACAATGCACCATATATATATAATCAGTATAACAATGTGTTTACTATGCAGATAATACAACTGTAAAAGCTACAGCCAGTGGGTGTGTGACCCATGCATATAATCCCAGCACTCTGGGAGGCTGAGGCAGGAGAATCACAAGTGCAAGTCCAGCTGAGCAGATAAGTGACTTAGGAGACCCTGTCTCAGAATAAAAGAAGGGCTGGGGATGTAGCTCAGTGCAAAGGCCCTCCCCGGTCTTGATCTCAATACTGTATAGGTAAAAAAAAAAAAGGGGGGCCTACATGTCTTCCTCCATAGTCTTCCCATGTAGAAACTCTGGATCCCACTCTGAGAAGAACTTCTAAGTTGAGGCAAGTCGGAGTCATCTCAAAGTAGACAAGCAGAAGGAGGAGCATAAACAAATGCCCAGAGAGGAAAAGAGCCAGCTGAGGCGAGGGAGGCAGTTCTCCCTCTCAGGGCACATGGTTATTAGAAGAGATGGGTGAGCGAGGGGCAGTGCAGACATGGCCATGGGCGCGTTACAGCCAGTCAGAAACCTTGTCATAAGGGCTTTTAAACTAAGAATTTGAAAATATTTGTTTCCCTAGAAGTAGAATTCTTTAAAATTTTATCCAGTAGTTCAGTGTTTTAAAAGATAAGAACAGAACTGTTCTGGTGTTGATTATTCTGCTGTATTTCTTGGTGGAATGGTGGAGCAGGCAAGGGTTGCAGCTGGCCCTGTGCTCTGCTTTGGTCAGAAATTGTGTCCTGGAGTGTCAGCATGTCATGGAGCAGGGCTCTTTGGTTCTAATTGTTGGTAGGAAGAGCTTTCGTCATGTGGGGTGGGGCAGTCTCTTAGGGCTTTACTTGTATCTATTCAATAATCATGTTTCTACTACATATTCTTAGTACTAGTAATACCTGTATTTTTCTGAGAAATATACACAATCCCTGACCTCATGGTGCTTCCAGTATAATAGAGGGGATGAATATTAAAAAGTAAGTGTATAACTTCAAGCTGTGACAAATGTTGTGCAGCAGATAGAGTTTATATTGGGAGATCTTTAGAGAAGTGACATTTAAGTAGCTATAAGCTGGGATCAGAAGGATGAATAGGTAGTGGACAAAGAATGTTCTAGGCAGGGGATAACATTCATGAATGCTCTGAGATAGTAAGGTGAGAGGCAGGGGATAAAGCTAGAGAGGGAGGCAGATCCAGATTATAGAGAGCCAAGTCAAGAACTCTGGATTTTATCCTCAGGGCAATAAAAATCATAATAAAGTTTTGAAGTGAGATGATTCATCATATTAGAAAATTAATCTGGCTAATTGTAGTGAATACAGGGACATTAGTTAGAAGACTATTATAAGAGTCATTCCAGTATCTGGAACATAGTAGGTATTCAGGAAGTGTTTTTAGAATAGCTAAATGATGACCAATCATTGCCTGTCTTGTAGTATCTCAAATTATTTGTACTTTAACCATGAGCTAAAGTGGTGCTGATTTTTACTAAATTTTCCTCATAAAATTTTAGGTATTTTGAACTGCTGCTTCACCTTACAGTAGAAAAGCAGTCATACATCCAGTAGATGCTTTAAGTGTGCTAGCTGTTGTCTAGGTCACCATGATGGTGAGCCTTTTAGAGCTTTCAGTGATACGAACAGCCCACTTCGGCACATGTGCCATAGGTTCGCCACCACTGACCTAGAAGAGAAGGATAAAGAATGGATAAATAAAATAGGTACAGTATCCGCCTTACAGTCTTGTTGACTTGTAAGGTCTGAGGAGTTTGATGGACTCATGACAGGGCCTAGAATTAGCTTGCCTGTCCTAACCTCATTTTCTGAAATATCCTAGAGACATGAGACCCTGAGACCTGGACTAAGTACTCTGTTTGGATTTCTCTAACAGAAAACTTCATGTTGAGTACTTCATAAAGAAAAGAGGTTTATTGAGCTAACAGTTTTGGAGGTTCAGAGTTCAAGATTGTGTGGCCCCATCTGTTCAACCTCTGGTGAACCCCTTCCCCCAACTGTCACAGCATGGAAGAGAAACAGAAGGGGAATTGGCTCCATGCAGGAGGGGCCAAACGTGGGGTGGCAGCACTTTATTACAACCTACTTTCAAAAGAACTAACTCACACCATGAGAACAGCATTAACCCTTTTCAAGGGTGGTATCCCATGACCTAATTACCTGGTATTAGGTTTCACTTCTTCAGGGTTCCCTTGCCTCAACACTGCCACACTGGGAACCCCGCTCCTAGGACCTGAACTTTTGAGGGCCACTCACATCATATCCAGGCCACAGCTTAGTTTGGTCCTCTGCTCATAGCAGATCATCTTGACAACTTGAATGCATTTTTCCCATACCTCTGCCTGGTTCTAATGTACACTACCAAAGTTTCTACTTTGACGATCTTTTCTAAAAATGCAGCCCTCATAAGTACTAACCCATGTGGCAGGACCTGACAACTTACAGATAAAATCTCGTTCTCCTTTCCTCTTAGAAAATTTGGGACCTTGCTTAATGGGTTAACTTTCCATAGCCATGTCACAGATTGGTATTTAAATAACATTGTTTCTCACTTTCCATGTGTCAGAGGTCCAGGCATGTCTTAAAAGAGTCCTCTAGTCAGTGCTGCAGTCAAAGTATCAGCCAAGGCTGCATTCTCAGATGCTGCCCAAGGTCCTCATGTAAGGTCATTCCAGTTACCAGCAGTTCATTTCCTTGCCCTTGTAAGTAGATTGCTTCTCTCCACAGGCGGTTCATCACATGGCTCTTTGCTCTTCCACGGACAGCAGACTGCTTCTTCAGCTCTCTGCATTCATGGAACATGTAAGTCCTCTTTTACGGGGTTCACTCCACTAAATAAGGCCCACCCAGGATACTCTCCTTGGATCAACACAGAGTCCATTTGTTAGATATCTTATCTACATATAGGGAATCCTTAGCATTTTCTGGGTAATTTAACATAATCATAGGAGTGATATACCATCATACGTATTCCCAGATCCCACACCCAAGTGAAGGCCATAAATCTTTGGAGGTTAAGTCATTTTAGAATTCTGCCTGCCTCACTTGCCTTCTTTTAAATCACCAGTGTCTTTTGGCTTCTAATAAATCATCTGTATCTTAGTTTCTTTACATCTTTGATGATTCCTTCACCATTCTCTACTGCCATTTCATTGATGTTGATGATGTTTTCCAAAATTCAGCCTATTTCTTGACCCTATATCTCTTGTTTTCCACTGACTGAGGACCGATTTTCTTGTTTTAGAAATAAGAACAACAGTAGATGTTTTTCCTATAATTACTTACTGAACACAAACTCATCAGACAGTGAATAAAACTAACTTCACCCAGTGCTGTTTCTTGCCACTTTTTTTTACCCATTTTGGGAGAAGCCTGGAGTAGCAAGGCTGGTTACACCTCTGCTCCTAAGGTAGGGAAACTGTAACTGGTGGTGAGAACCCAAAGAGAGGTAGGAGGACCTTAGCAGGATGGGGGACAGACGCTGGTGCCAGGGTTGTTAGCAGATGCTGCCTCAGTGGTATGGAGAAATGTTCACCTGTTAGGTGAGGTTACCCTGAAAGAGTGTGAATGTGGTCGTGATTTTATTGAGTGGGGCTGACATGCAAGGGTTGGGGCAGCTGTGTGCTATTAACCCACCAATGGTTTCAAGTTATATTGCTGAAAACAAATGCTTTCTTAAAATTTATAACATTTTCATTTGAATTCAACTATCTGCCTTCTAGCAAAATCTAGTGTCTTGCAAACAACAAGGCCATCGATCTTCTGCAGCTAATTTAATGGTATTGCTTGGAGGGAGCAGTGCCCTTTCCTCTTTTTGAAATAGCCTTCATCTCTCTTTCCATTGTATTGATTTATCCATTAAAATGTAGTTTAGGGAAATAAGCTTAGACGCTAAATGCTTGGAATGGGGTGCAGCAATAGCAGAGAATCTTAATTACAATTCTTCATAGTGAGTGATGTTCTGAATAGAGGCAATAGAAAAGCAGGAACTGTCATCCCAGCAACTTTTGGTTAGGAAATAGATCAAAGACTATCTTCAGGAATTCCCATGTTTTGAAACATAATACATATGTAATACATGTTTGAAGCTTATAATACAGAATATTTTTATGGTTTTAGAATACTTGAACTACAAAGGAGAATAATTTTATTTTCATACTTTACTTTCATATTTTCATCTCCACTTTAAGATCTTTATACATTTTTCCTGTTGAAAACCAGTGTTAACGATGATGGTAGCATCATTAGCTATGTGGTCTTGGAAAAATAGCTCCCATGTCAAAATCTTGCTATTTAATAAGAGAATACTATGAAATACTAATTTCTAGTATAGGAGTGTAGAATTAAGAGGATTTGATAGGGATAATTATGTAGAAATTTCAGAAACTATTTCATCTCTTCTGGAATATGGACAAATTAGTTTCATGGTTTTCTCCATGGCCAACCATTTTCTGTTAGAACTTATTTTCCAGAAGATTAATTGACCACAGTTAACTAAAAGTTTTTGTTTAAAAAAGTATCACTTATGTATGAAAAGTAGCATATAAGAGGTGACTAATTTATGTAAGAAATGTTTTTAAACAGTTCTACAGCCATCTGAAATGAGTGATTAGGGAGAAAATGGGGACATGCAAGTAATTTTTTAAAGATTGAGTAACTATTATTATACATGGTTTCTGACTTCTGTTCTCAAATTATTCTGATAAAGCTTTATTCAGTAGTTATATTTCAAAGGTGTTGTGTAACTTGGCAATATTACTTCATGAGGATTTGTGTTTAAGCAACTAGTCACACCAGCTCATTTATCCCTTCCCCAAAATGTAGTGTTTTGTCTCTTGAGTTACCTGTAAGTAGACAGACTTGTAGGAATAAATGGAAATATAGGGAAAAGCTGGATGTGTAGCAAGTTTGTTCAGAGAATTTCAGGATTTTTACTTTGAAACTTTAATTAGAAATTTAAAGTAATCAATTAAAAGCAAATTTGATTGTAGTTACTTGGTATCAGTTGTTCTTCAAGCCCAGTCTTTTGATTGGTAGTCTTGTTTCTTTTTTTTTTTTCCACTAAGTTTATTGGTGCATTTTAGGTATACAATACGATGACATTCATCATTGGGAATTTTGTACCTTTACATGAGATATCTTGCTTCTTATTTTTTTCCCCTTCCCCTGCCCTCCCTTCAATCCCTCCACCCCTCTCTATTTATAAGACTTTGTTTCCGTTTTTCCCTTTTCTCATATTTTTTCCTTTCCCTTCTTTCCTTTCCCCTACCCTTCACAGTTCCCCTTCCCCTTTAGACCTTTACTTATAGCTAAATGGATGCACATTGAGGCCATACTCTTTTAAGTGCAATAAATAGGACACACGTTTAAATACCGAATAGTTTCTCTGGTGTGAGAAACTGAAAGTGTAAATAAGGATCAAAATGTGTAATAGATAATGTGAGGTAGTCGTAAGTTTCCGAAAGGAAGGTACAGGTAATTATGGAAGAAGCCCCACTGGAAGAAAATCACTCAGAAAAAATAAGAATAGTTTACGTGCTTTCTAGAGGTTTTGTAATGATTTGTTTTTATAAAGTACAATTCATACAAAACCAAAGTTTTGCTTTTGTTTTTGTTGTTATGTGTGTTGTTTTTCTTTTATTTTGTTTGGTTGTTGTCAACTTATTGTTTTAGATGTTTACCTACTAAACAGTTTACCCACTTATACTTAATTTTCATTTAATTTTTTCCTGAAAGGTGTTCTGCCACTCCATTTAAACACTGTATTCTCTAACATGTTTCATGTAAATTCACATTGTAGAAATATATTTAGATATATCAGTTCTGTTGAGTTAATAACAAATGACATCATCAGCCAAAACAATAAATTTTCCTTGTGGACTACACTTTAAATCACGGCTTTGCACAGCATTGCTTCAACTATTAACAAACTGGAAAAAAACCAAATTGATTATTTTATTTTACTTATATTTTACTATGCCATTACTAATGCATAAGATCTCAATAATGTGAGTGAAATTTACTGGGGAAAGTATTCCTTTTAAGCTGCTGTATGTAAATGGTGCTGCCATGTAGTTATTCCACTGAATCTACACAGAGTGCATGTTTGACACAGTTAATAAAAGATTTTTTAGCTTTCTTTATATTAAGCATTTGAGCAATATGCTGTTGTATACTGGGATTTAAATCCCTCTGTACAAGAATATTTACTACTATCTTTGTTTCATTTCAGAATGACCTTATTTAAAAATGTATGAGGCTATTTATAATCAACTCTGGCAGTGATTAAAGAGGTGTGAATAATAGGGTATTGGAACCTGAAGACTCCTGGTTTGCTAAACTTGTGTTAGAACATTTGTGCTGCTTAGATGTACCTTATTTTTCTAAGTGGAAATTTCTATTTTGACATGTGGATTTTGAGTATAATATATTGCATGATTTTTTCTTGTTAAAGTGGCTCAGCAGATCTCGGTGTTTTGTTTTTACTTGTTAAACCTTTAGACTAACTAAATAACATTCTATGTTAGCAACCTTAGGTTATGAAGCAGTTACTGTAGGCTTAGAGTATTGGTTCTTAAGTGGAACATTGACCTTTGCTGTCCTGTAAGTGCAATCAGTGTTTCATTTTTTTTTTAATGGAAAAAGGACTCTTACAGAAAATTTGAAGGTATTTGGCAAGTTAACATTCAGCAGTTGTTACTGTGGGAAGCTTCTTAGTACTCCTGAGGAAATTTGGGATATCACAATATATCTAAAAAAGAAGAGAATTATACTTGATATTTCATTAAACTCTTATTTATTTAAAATATTAAATACCCCCAAACCATGAATTTGAATTAATTAAATTTGGACTAAAATAATGTTTTTAAAAATAAAAAATCTAGGAAAATATTTAAAATTTTTGAGTAAATTATGCAGTGAGTTATTGTTGATTCTAATGGACTCATTTGTCATTCAGTAACACGCAGGTATGCTCAGGGTTTACTAAACTGCCCTTTTATATAACCACTCAGTTCTTCCTTACCAGGCAGGAGGTTGTGTTTCTAAAAAGAATGTGGCTGGGAAAACTGTGGCAAAGCTGGGCCTTATAGAAAACAGAGGTTAGAGGAATAAAAATAAAAATTACTATGAATATATTCCGCAATAAATCTGAGAAATTCCTTAATTTAAGAAAATCCAGTATAGGGCCGGGGATAAATCCGTCTCAGTGGTTCCGCCGCCTGCCTCGAAAGTGCAAGATCCTGAGTTGGATCCCTGGTACCAAAAAAGAAAAAGAAAATAAAGAAAATCCAATATAAATTACATTTCTCACCGCAACAGTTTTTTCACAAAATAACTTATCATTTGACCCACTTCTTTGATTGTGATGTGTAGCATCAGTTTCCCACAAAATTTGAATAAATGTAAATTGAATCCATTTTTAAAGATTTTAAACTATCTGGTTTGAAACCTAGTTTTTAATCTTTTTCTTGTTTTATTTTTGCAAGTCTAAAAAGTTCCTGTGTAGCAGTCTGTATTTTGATTATACTTACAGACATATTTTTCTAGAATTGGCCTCCTTTCCGTATCATAAGAAGCTGAACTACAAATGTTTATTTAACAAAGGATGAAATTTTTAAGATACCAAACAGAATGGTATATACACACATATAAATAGCTCAAAGGCTTTGAAAAAATTTAAGTGTGATGATACATTCATGACAGTTATCAAGAGTATTCCATTTATTCCCCGAATATCCTGTGCTTTTGAAAAAAACTCTATAGAGTTCTTTAATCCTCTTTTTAATTGACCTTTGTGTTAATCTGAATATTTTGCTTAACATCACTAAACTTCATATGCTTTTTTCTTAAAAAGTGATGATCAGGGGCCGAGGATTTAGCTCAGTGGTTTTGTCGCCTGCTGCACAACCGCAAGGACCAGAGTTCGATCCCTCGTACCAAAAAAAAAAAAAAAAGTGATGATCATATCAACTCGACTAGTCTCCACAGTATTGTTCTGAGGATGTTTTGGTTAAAATGCTTTGTAACTTGTGAATTGCAAAGGTGTTGTAGAGTTTAGTGATGCTTTACTTATTGTCAACCTGAAGATTTAAGTTTTCAGTTTAATACAAAATATGTGGCCTAAAGAAAACATGGCTCCACCTCCCACTTTCTCAACCTCGTAGTGACTCAGGTTGACAACTGTACTTAGTTAAGAAATACTTGGGGAAACCAGAATAGTCTAGGTAGCTCTGTATGGGTATTCACTGAGTCTAGCACATTTTGACCTTCTCACACTTTCTTAAAGGACAGTTTTATGTCTGTAACCACTCCAGAGTCCTTTGATTACTAGAATATTCTGATTATAAAGTTAGTCTAACTTGATAACCCTAGAGTAGTGCAGAGAGCTCTTTTTTTGTTTAGGTTTTCCAATTGGGGACATCCTGTGATCTGTTCATAGTGCACAAGCTAATCCCACCCATATCCTGTTTGTGAGTAATTGGATGGGTGCCAGGAAATTCTAGTACCATATTGTGTAGTATCTTCAGAAATCTCTGGTTTGAGTTTATTTACCCTCTCCCAAAGCAAACACCTCTTGTAGGTGGGTCACTTTGGTTAAGAAGGTAAGATTATATAGTAAGTTACGTGTATCCCTACTTCTGTCTCCATAATCATGTTTTGGATAGTACTTACTGCTCATCTAAACAAGAGACAGATCTGAAGTATAAATACTGAGCTATAGTCATTCTCTATAACTAACACAGTGAGTTTTTAATCATACACCTCTTCCTATGTATATAGATGCAATCTTTCTACAAAAGAATTTCTGAGGCCCAGGGATTTAGTTCAGTGGTTCCGCTGCCTGCCTCACAAGTGCAAGGTCCCAAGTTTGATAACCGGCACCAAAAAAAAAAGAATTTCTGAATTATCGAAATTGTTAAGAATAAGAAACTCATTTGCATATTATAGTCTCTTTTAGTACTTGGATTATCTTTATAGGGTGTCAAAATATATGGTTAACAAACAGGTTCATGTAGGTGTTACTTAATTCAGGAATGTGTGTAATCCTCATTTATCTCAAGGACATAGATAATGGCTCTGTCATCCACTACAACAGTGTGATTAAGATAAGCTCTGGAATCCATATGTTGGGTATAATTGCTGTATCTACCACTACCAGGCATTGTGAAGATACAGCTTCTCTTCTGTGTAATTGCTGTATTCTCTCACTCAAAATTTGTGCATTAATAAAGACTGTTTTGTTTGTAAGTCTCACAAACTCAACTCAGTTGGTATAACCCAAAAAAGGGAAGGAGTTAAGGGAATGGACTTAATTGGCTCCTGTAACTGAAAAATACAAGAGGTGAAGGCTTGAGATACTGGTTGATATTGCAGGGACAGTGAACCTTTCAGAGCATGCGTCCGTCCGCCCGGTGATAGCGAAGAGCTGGCTGCGGCACTTGTGCCGTACGTAGGTTCACCACCGCTGACACGGGGTTCAGCCTGCATTGACTGGGTCTCCTTTTCTCTCAGTCAGTCTCTGCCTCTTCTCTTCTCTTTGTCTCCATCCCTCTTTTTCTCCTCATCTAAAATATAAAAGACTTAAACTGATTGCTGTAAAATTCAGTGACTGTGCTGGGAATAATTTATAGGCAGAATTCTTATTTGAAGGAAAGATTCTCATAAGATTCTGACATCCTATTTGATGTTGTTGGTGTGCAATTGCATAAGATTTTGAAATATTAATCTTATTTAAATTTCTAAATTATATTTGAAATAATGTGTATTTAAGATTTTGTTCAGTAATAAATTATTGAGATGAATCCAAGGTGAAATGTTTAAGTGTATATATGTGTTTTGAAGAAACTATAGTGTTGTGTGTACACTCATGCACAATGTATGATCATTTATCGCACATCATATATATTATGCTAAGGAGGTTGCACCTCATTCAGACTTCAAATCAATCTTGTAATAAGTAGGTATAACTCTTACATCATATGTGAGGAAATCAAGATTTAGGAAGGTTACTTGGCTAGGGACACCCAGTCATTGAGTGTTTCATCCACAATTAGCCTGATTCCAAAGCTTCTGTTACACTAATAATAATAATACCTTTATAGGTTTTAAGAAACTGCTCCCTTCTACAAGCCAAATACACCCTTTAAAACAGTGTTAAATTTTATTTAAAAATAAAAGTGTTAAAGACATAATACAAACTTACTAAAAAAAATCATCCTTTTTCAACTTAATTACCTAGATATGTGACTTTTTAATCTAAATTTCTCAAATTTTCCCATGTTCAAACTTAAACCAGTTTGAGCTATCAAATTTGATTTTGCTTTTTAAAAATTTTTCTACTACAATTGTTAGTAAATTTTTTACTTAGTTTTAAATTAATGTTACTTGAGAAGTAAACTGCTACACATGCACACACATAATTTGTATAGAAAATAAAGCAATTTATTACATTAGTTCTCTTTTAGATCATAAGCCTTCTAGTTACATTGTTTAGAATGAACTTACATAGCAAGACAAAATTGAAAACAGATTTTGGAAGCTAGTATAATATAAAGTTTATGGTTTATAAAAATTGCTTTATTTAAATAGTAATTATTTTTATTTGCTTTTATTGAAGAAATAAATTCCTATGATTCAACTTACAATATATACAATCCTTTGTCATGATTAGGGGTTTTTGTAAGACCCCTAGTATTATTATTATTATTATTATTGTACAAATAGTGTATTAATTTTATGCATTGTACTTTTGCTTTTCTCACCTGAAAAACAAACATAAGCAAAATTTTCCTTTCCAAGCATAGCTAATCTCTCACCTAGTTCCAGGTACATATCATAGTTGTTGGCCAGAAAAATGCATACCTGGCTAGAAGCCACATATTTCTCATGTTATCCTCCTTCTTATAAATGTGGCCTTGCTGTCAGGGAGCATTGCCTTAACTGAACTAGAAATAATAAGCAGCATTCATTACACTCTAAACCTCTAGCTATTACCGCAGATGACCAATAGAGACAGATAGAACCCTGTGCTCCAGCCCTAGTATTTTGTCACCCAGGGTACTTTGCCGTGACTTGATAAGCAAAATCTCAGAAGTGTATTTAAACAAAATTTATTTTAAAATTTAGTTTTAATATGCTTTAACAAATTTCACTCATTACTTTTAGTAGGACATAAGTATTGTCAAATCAAAATAATAGGTGCTAAACTTCAAAAAGTTAACCTTACAGAGCTATACAGAAAATAAAATTTTATAAACCCTAGGTGCTAATTTATTCAAAACAAATTTAATCAATTTATTTTTATGGATTTAGGATAATGGAATTAATGTAAGATTTAATGAAAACATTGATTTCAATCACTTGTACAAAGTTATTTGGAAAACTTTGAAAGTCTTAATTAGTAGTCCATAATCATAAACTATAGGACCTATTTAGTTTGACCAGAAGACAAAAGGATAGATTGTCATTAAATTTTATTTATGGAAATGTGAAGTGAAGCAACACAAACATTAAGTAGTTCATTCAAAAAACATAAGAGAAGAAATGGAGATCCAGTAATTGTAAATCGAGACAAAAATATATTAAATATGGAAGGTAAACCTAATTATATAGTACCTGACCTATGTAAACTCTATCAGGTATCTTATTCAGCATCTTCATGCCTAAGTACGTAAATATGAGACATTTATGGGATATAGTATTTATATACAAAGTATCATACCAGTATCACAGCATTTATACATGGATGCAGACTTCAGGGTTGTAATCCCTAACCTCAAAAGGCATATATTCTTTTTAAGGAGTTAACATAGGTGTGACAACAACCGAAAGAATTACACCAGTGAAAGTAATATACTAAACAGCTGTCCTCCATATAGTATAGGCCAGCACTGTCCATTAGAATATTCTGCAATGATAGAAATGTTCTGTATCTATTTTATCTAGTACCTGCTAGCCACATGTGGTTACTGAATCACTTGAAATGTGTCTTATATTTTATATTTTATTTACAACTTAAATTAGCTTTAATGTGAATAGTACACGTGACTAATGAGTACCTTATTAAACAGTACAGTTCTCAAAATTTATATATCTCAGGATCTCTTAAAAATGATTGGTAATGACTTTTTTGAGAGTGAAGAGGTTGGCTTTCATGAACATATTATGGGTGTGGCTGCAATATATATTTATCAAAGCTGCTTAATGACTGTAGCTGGTTGATTTTTTGTTAGTTTTTTGTCTTTTAAATTACTTGGATAATTAAATGATTAATTTTATATCTAGAAGTGATATTTAAAAAGTATAATTTCATTAAATCTTTTGGGTTATAAATGGTTATTGTACTATTATTTGAAAGTAGAAGATGTTTTGGGGAGCTGCTTGTTCTAGTCAGATAGGTCTAATAAAGTAGATGCTATGTTTTCTGGCTTGTTGCTAATTTTAGGAATAATGATTAAGTGGTGAATAATTGCTGGAGAAAATGCTAAGAGATTAGAGAAGATAGAGATGTGTGAGAAGAATTTAAATTTAAGATTGTAAGTTATAAAAGTAAGTTCCATTGATAAAGTAAAGCCTAAAGTAGTTACAGCAAGGGCTGATATATTTAGATAGAATGGCATAGATATTTGGGGAGTCATTACGGGAATAATATTATTGGAAGTGAAAATTCTGCCAAAGTGCTTTGGATTATATTTATCAATATTAGCTGCATTAAAAAATAAAACAAAATTTTAAATATTTACAATTCTTAATGTCACTACATGTTAATATAAATAACATTTTTATGAGAAATAAATTTTATTTTAAAAATTAGAGACTGACATGTTTTTACAAATCCCTTTAATGTCTAGTTTAATAGGAATACTATAATTTTTACACATGCTTCTGTATTTAATCTGTTAAAATATAGTGGTCCTCCCTGTATCTCTGGAGGATGTGTTCCAAGGCCCTTGATGGGTAGTACTGAACTCCATATACACCATTGTTTTCCATTTCATTCTCACTGTAGATCCTAGCAACCTCAACATACATTAATTTTCCTTTTCTTATATTGAACTTCCACCTCTGCACTTAAAGAAAACACTTTAACATTCTTTTTGGCATTTCCAAATCACCAGCATTGCTATTCCTGTGTTTCGGGGCCAATATTAATTAAGCAAAATAAGAGTTACTTGAACCCAAGCACTGCTAGCTATCACTGATAACCGAGGTGGCTACTAAGTGACTAAACAGGCAGCATACATAATGTGGCTATGGTGGACCAAAGTGATGGCTCACATTCCAGCGGGGCTCGATCTAGGTTATACGTGATTCCGTCACACCTCTGCGAAAGCCATGCCATTTTAAACTTATGAATTGTTTATTTCTGGAATTTTCCATTTAGTAATTTTGAACTGAGATTGATCATGGGTAATGAATCCATGGAACATGAAATTGTTGATTATGAGGAACTTCTGTGTGTTGTTTGTTTTGTAGTGTATTTTTTTAAAAATCTACCTTCACACAGTTATGTAGTTGAAATTAGCCTTTTTCAGAAAACTGTGACTGTTCTTTGATTAGTACACCAGAACTCATCAAGTAGCAGTTTCTTACATTTTAATTGCAGGCCAGAAAGTGAAAGCCATACGAATGAATTTTGTAGTTTGTTGTAAGAGGTTAGAATCCACTGGTCAGTCTCTCACTTTGAAGGGCCGTCTTTGCCTAGTGGTGAGTTTGCAACAACATGCAGTAGTCATTTGGAACAGTTAATGAGTTGTGCAGCTCCTCCAGCTGTGACACCTTCCATTTTACCTTATCTTTTACATCACCAGCAATAGTGCAGGTGTTTTTAGAAGGGTCTTTAAAACTGATAGGCTATAAAACTCATACTGGCTTTCGACAGATTTTCTAAAATTGTAGTTTACATCTGAAAGCTCAAAGTTTAGCATTGGCAACAACTTTAGCTATTTTTTTCCCCTTGAAATAACAGGCTCTTTCGGTTTGTGTTTGAGAAAATGTTTGCCAGGTAGTTTAGTCTGAATAACTATCCTTTATCAATTAGTTGTTCTTAAGTTAAATTTATGTACCATGGGGAAAACACACCTACTAGTTCACTACCTGGCAGTTTAAACCATTGCAGGGTATCTCTCCATCAGGCAGCCATTACACTCTGATACCCAGCAGATACATACATGCCCTCTTTTTGCACAGAATGTTAACAAGATAAATAATAAAGGATCAAGATTTAATGAGGTAAGTTTTGCTACTTCAACAAAGACTTTCCTAAGTAAAACTGCCTTCTTTCAAAACTGGAAATGAGTAGCAATGAGGGGTGCAGAGAAAGTTTGCTGCCCTTGTCTTGATTTGTACTAAGGCACTACAGTTATAGCCACCATTGCCTTTGTGTCATTAGTGCAGTGTCGAAAGAATGAAAAGGAAAATAATGCCTTCCTGTTGTTATAAAAATGGCTTTGACCTCTTGTTGTAGGCAGTTTGGTGTTAGATAAATTGGGGAAAGCTCCATGATAGAAATCAATATAATGCTCACGATTAGCCTCATTTCTTTTCCTTTACCTGCTTTTTCCTATTAAAATGAAAGTAGAAAAGAAATTAGCATATTAAAATTGTTTAGCCATGTTACTTTTAAGATCATGTATTGACTGGACCAGTATTTATTTATTGAGTATCTACTTTCATGCTTTATTGTTGAGAATGAGCCACGTGTTGTATTTAGGTTGATAGTCATTAAAAATAAGAGCACCTGCTGCCCTCCCAGGAGCACACCTGCTCTGTGCGAGGCACCGTGGCTGTGTGACTCTGCATGCATCAGTTTGCTCTGCATGGCTGCCTCAGCAGGTGGGCTTCCTAAAAACCCACTGGGTTTTGTGCCAGGCTCGCAGTTTTTTGTGTAACTAGACAAATCACCTAACTTCGCTGGGCTTTAGTTTTAAGTGTAAGATATAAGACTGAGTCTTCACATCCTTTCTATTTACACTTTTATTGTAATATTCTCCACTTTATTCGAAAGCCCTACATACAATCGCTGTGTATTAACATACACCCTTCATCTTTTATTGATACAGTATCAGAACACTGAATACTTGACCAAAGATCTAATGACAGGCATGTAACCTTAATAAAAACTTAACAGTGGCTTATGGGCTCTATTGCAGGGAGCTGGAAAACCCAAAGATTAGAACAAGAATCAGAAGTTAAGATGACTGGCATCAGAGTAGTGTGTTTTTGTTTGATAATTCAACAAGTGTCTCACACGTGTACTTTGACAGGCCTTGTAAAGGCCTGAACTTACACTCATGTGCTTGCCCTTAGATTATTTCAGTGGGGGAATGTGTTAGGTAGAATAATGGCCTCCCAAATATGTCTGTGTCCTAATCCTTAGGACCTCTGAATATGGAATATTACCTGATCAAAGAGAATTAAATTAGCAGAAGGAATTACAGTTACTAATCAGCTGATCTTAAGTAGTCAGGTTATTATGGATTCTCTTGCTTGGCTCAGTGTAATGTCCTTACAGAGGCAGCTGGAGGCTGAAGAAGGGCCAGTGTCAGAATGCATGATATGAGAACATCTCCACTGGTGATTTTTGACTTTGAAAATAGAAGGGGGACAAATTCCAAGGAAAGTAGACATCCTGGAGAAATTACAAAGAGCAAGGAGATGGAAGGAATACAGCTCTGCCGCAGCCTTCCATTTGGCCCAACAATACTTGCTTTGGAACATCTGACCTCAGGAACTATAATAGTGTTATTTTTAAGCCTCTTAGGAATATGGAAATTTGTTATAGTAGCAACAGAAAACTAATATATAGAGAAATTACTGTAGAGAAAGAGGAAATGAACAAGTAGCCACTATAATTAGATTGTGCTGGATGCTTTGAAGGAAATAAACAAGATGACAGGAGAGAAGTGGCTATTTATCTGAAAGATGAATGGGAATTTATCCATAGAGAAGAGGGGAAAAGGTAGAATGGAAGCAAGAAAATATGGGAATGTCTAGAGAGTAGAATATGCTGGGCAGAAAAGAAGAGGACAAAGAGATAATTCAGGCCATAACGTGTATGTCTGGAGGTAGCTGTTTGCCATGCATAAGACTTTGGATTTGTGGTGTATGCAATAGAGAACCATCAGAAATTTTAAATCAAGAGAATAAAACAATCTCTGAACTGAGATTTTATGGTTATAGATGTCCTCCATTTTCATTTCAAAGTAAAGAAAAATATTTTATTATCTTAGATTCTGAGAAGTTCAGCAAGATTTGATTAAGTACTTGTCAATGAAGTGTTTAATAATTTATTGGAAATCTCACTTTTTCTGTTTTGTCTTTGAAGTTTTTTCTTTAATTTATGGGCTGTACTATTTTGCTTATTTCAAGGTAACTTTGTACAGAGAAGAGTCTCTAGAGCCACAGAGCCTTGGTTAGAATCCTGACTCCAGTACTGACTAGTCTACCTTCTAAGTTGTGTAAACTCTCACTTTCCTTCTCTGTAAAATGAAGATAATTCAAGGAGTTTCTTCAAGGATTTACTGATTTAATGCATATAAAGTACTGAATTCTTAATAAGTGCTTTGTGGGTCAAGGTTGGTGCAGGGTGCAAAACTGCATAAGGGACACTGACTTAATGTTTTATCAGTAGTAGACATTCGGTCATAATTCCTTTAAAATACTTTCGAATATCCCTTTTCTCTATTCATTTCGGTATATGGTGTTAGATGTGCTATTGTGACTGTAAGAGTGCTACTTCTTTTCACCGTTGTGTCTGTTTACTCTGTAAGATTAGACGTGTAGAAGTATGGTTGGATCTCATGACTTTCTCGCTTACTGGAGATTGCTACTTTTCCGGAATATGTCCTGCCAAGAGAGGAGTACAACTCCCCCTGCTTCTCAGATAACTCAGGTAAAACTAAACATCAAGACTTCTGTGGTACTTCAGTTCAAAGTTTTTTAACTTTCCAACAACCTATTTCAAATAAAAAGAAAATATTCATAATTTTATTTCTGTGGCCTATTAGCAAGGCATAAAAAAGATTAGAGATAATTAAATAAAAACTCGTAGAATATTTTCTACATTACTTTTATTTTGGATTTATATAATGTCGTGTTTCTGACTAGAGTAGCTAATATATTTGACTAATATTTTATACAAAATTGCACACATCTCAGAGGCAGAGACTATAGATATTGACTCCACTCTTCTGTCTTCCAGAATGCTTAGGTCAGAGGACCTAAATTACTCCATACAACTTGTAAGGTTGGACTGTTTAGAATATCTTTAAGGTATTTCCCCCTAGATGAGATGTGGGGGCGAGAGAAAACAGGAGTCAAAACGGACTCCAAGATTTTTGACCTGAGCAGCTGGGAGAATCAAATTTCCATTGCTGAAATGGAGAAGATTATGGAAGATCAGGGGTAGGGTTTGGGGTAGAACAGGTTTTTCTGAAACACCAAGTGGAGGCAGTGAGGAGACATGTTGCTGTGCAAGTCAGGTTAGGGGAAGTTTGAGCTGGATGTAAAGCTGGGAGTCAACAGTTGCATTTAGAGCTATGAGATAGATTGAGATCCAGAAAAGAAATGGAAAAGAGGCAATCTGTAGAGTCAAGAGAGGAGATTGTTTTGAAAAGGAGAAACTATGGTGGTACCTTGGTTCATGAACTTAATTCTTTCCACAGTGCTGGTTGCAGCCGGACCAAGGTACCACTGTAATGGATTATGTCAAATACTGCTAGTAGATCCAGGTGAGGTGAGGATCAATAATTGTCATTGGATTTAATAGTGCAAAAGTCATTTATGGTCACAACCAAATACCACACTAAAACTGTTTTGCCTTCCTTGCCTTACCCTGCTATCACTAGTGTCTTGCTTGGTGGCTACTCTGCAAGGCAGATAAGGAAAGGATTTTCCAACTAGGTCTTATTCTTGGAGAAACACAGTATATTTTCTTCTAGTATTTTTATGATTGCACTATGTTAAAATCTTTTATTTGTGTGGATTTAATTTTGGTGGAAGTAGTGAGGTATAGGGATCTGGATGTATTTTTTCCACAATGATTTTAAGTGAATAATGCATCTTTTGTCTCACTGATGAGCAAAGCTTCTATTTGGAGATCTATTCTTGGATTGTATCTAAATGCACTGTATCTAAATTGATTGTCTGCCTATATGCCTGTGAAAGTATAAACCTGTTTCCATTTCTAACAGCGTCAAGATAAATTTTACTGTTAATGGTTATCCACGTCCTCCTACCATTGTTAGTCTTTTTTCTAAAGTTTCCGTAGGTTTATTGTCCCAGATAATATTACAATAGGTATTGAGCACATATGAGCAGTACTGTATTTAAGTGTCTGGTATATATATTTTATCATTATGACAACTATGTTAGGGACGTATATCACCATCTTAAAGAGGAGAGTGAAAACTGAGGCATGAGAAGGATAAATAACATGCCCACAGTGACATGGCCAGCAATTAGCAAAGCTATGATATGAGTCAGGCAGTCAGACTCAGACTAAGCAACCTCTTACCTCTCTAGATAAACTTGAAAATCAGTCTGAATCACTCAGATTTAGGATCTAAAACATCATGTTAGTATTTGGATCAGAATTGCTTTGAATTTGTGAACTATTTTAGGTAGAATTGATATAATATGAAATCATCTTCTAATAACAAGATATAATTTTCATTTATTCAAACCTTTTATGACCCCCAAAAGTGTGCCAAAAGTTTTTTTGTATAGGAGCTTCTTCATGTATTGTCTATGGTGTGTCTATTCCTAATAGGATTTCTTCTGTTTTGTTTTTAGCTGGTTATTGTTAGTATATTGGAAAGCCATCAAATATAGTCATGCATCAAATTTATTTACTGTTTTTCAGTGTTTTAAAAAAAATTCCAGAAATTTTACCATGCCAACTACAAATAATAATTTTGCCTTCTCCTCTCCAATATTTATACTTTTCTTTTTAAAACTTTTTTCTTTTACAACAGTATTATGTAATAACAGGAGTATGCATCTTTATCTTGTAAATGCCTCTGATACATAAGCATTTATCATGATACTAACTTCAGTTTGATTTTTATGAAAATGTATTTATCAGCCAAGAATGATACATTATTTTTTCAAATGTCTCTCAGTGCTTATAGAAGTCATTGTTTCTCCTTTACTATGTTAATATAGTGAGCTCTCATATATTTCCTAATGTTCACCTTATTTTATGTATTAATGGATTTAATATTTTACTTAAAACTGCATCATTCATAGTGTGTGGGGTACATGCACACATCCTAAGTACCGTTCCTCAGATTTTAGTTGACTGCTATTATTCTGTCTTCACAGAAAGAATCAGACTATTTGGTTTTTCTGTCTCTTTAAAAAGCAGCAGGGTTTTCTGTCCTCTGGAACTCTTAAGAAATTTACCTGAGAAAACATCTGGCAATTTTTTTGGAGGTTAACTATTTGATTAGTTCCTAAATTTATTTCATTATCTGCCTGTGCTGTAAAAACTATAATCATTTACTTTGTCTTAGAAATTTCATCTAAGTTTTCAGATTTACTTGTTTAGATTTATGAAGAGTATTTATTTATAAGTGTCTTAAATTCTTTTATACTTATAGTTACTTTAACTCTGTTTTCATTATTTATTTACTTGGTGCTGGGGATTGAACCTCAGGCCTTGCATATGCTAGGCAAGCACCCTCCCCAAGAGGTACATCCCCAGTCCCATTTGCCTTTAAACAGCAAATATTTGTGCTTCTTAATTTTTCTGCACAATCAAGTGGACTAGTAGTTTATCTGTTATATTCGTTCTTTAATGACTGGGCTTTTGGACTGACTGATCCACTACATGTCTTCTCTACTTTTTGATTCAGTGATTTCTGCACTTGGATTTTTTATTCTGTTGTCATTCTTTTCTTGGGTTTTTGTCATACTGCTTAGGTTCTGTAAGTAACAGTCCATTCAAAAGCATTCTTTTTGTAAAGACAGTTTATGGAGGAAAGATTACTGTAAACTATTGTGAATTACTTGGGTCCAAATACTGTGGGGGGGTAGAGAGAGGTTGTTTTGGTCCCAAATAATGTTTCAAAATAGTGGAAATACTTCGTGTTCTCCACCTTTCTCTAAAGGCGCTTGTGCCTAAACTTGTGTTATTTTCAGCCTAATGCTAACATATGTAAAATATCCTCCTTAAAACTAGCTCTGGAGAAGACAATTCAAAATGTGTTTTTCTAGGTATTTTGTACATTATGTCCATGTGCTAGTCGGAAATGTGTGGAACTAGTTTGTTAAAAGAAGTCTTAGTTTTTATGGGTCAGTCTTACATCTTTTCTAAGTGAAATTTTATCTTTTCCTACTATGCAGATGAGTTTATGTTTAGGGCTCCATGGGAGTGAGATTAAGCACATATTAATATCATAATTAAGCAGAAACATCTCTGGAAGGGAAAGCTTTGCACACCTGAACGTAGGTCAGAACATGGCTTTGGCCTTCTGCTTTAATCAGTACCAATCACCATTCTAATCTAATAAAAGACTGCGAAGTTAACCCACCCCCTCTTCCTTCACTACCTTCTTAAGTACTTTCCTCTATGCAGGCCTAACCTACTATTTAAAGCCATAGTAAACCATTATGGTGAGATTCTTTATTTATAAAGCATTTTAGATGATCTTGAAATGACTAAAGTTGAGATTGTATTGCTCTTTTTTGAACCATATTCATCTAATTTATCTAATCATTTTAGTATGATTGTATGTTATTTAAATAAATATTTACATGAGACTTAAGTGCTAAAAGTAATGTTAGTCTTTTAAAGGTTTACTGACTATAATGGTAGTATTACCCCAGAGCAAACTATTAAGTATTATGAGATTATGGTTAAAATTCCTTAGTTATTTCAAAATTTTTCCATGGAATAAATGCTATATAGAGAACTCCATGTCCCCAGAATAGGCTAGATGAAAATGTAAGAATCTTTGTCATTAGTACAACGGTTTTCAGTCATGAAACATATAAACTACAGAATCAGGCAGACCTGGGTTTGAGTTCAGCTCTGCAACCTAATGGCTACATAACTTCAAACAGGTTACTTAGCTAGTCTATATTTTTATCTACTAAAGAGAAATAGAGTAGCATTTACTTGCTAGGAGTTGCTTCAAAGATTCAGTAAGATGATGATGATGGTAGCAGCAGCAGCAGCACACTGACTTCTGTGCTGTGCCAGACACTAATCTAATCACAGTATGTTTCAAAATCATTACATCCGAACAGTTGCCTTATGCAGTTAATGCTGCTATATCTGGTGCTACCTGGAATTAGCAAATACAGGTAATAATAACCACACTACCAGAAGTCAGTGTGTCTTCAACATTTTGTGACAAAAGGAATATATTGAGAATGTTAGCAGTTTTTGAAATTTAAATTCATATTAGATACTGTTTTGTTTAAAGATTTGAAAACCTGCTTATCTATTTCTCTTTATCCTTGCTCTCTTGATATCTTGTTTAATTAAAACTCAGAATAAGGATGATCACCTGTGATTGTTCAGCATATACTGCCCCTTGGGTAGGTAATGCATACATGGAGTTGATGTGGAGGAAGTACTTTTAATGTCCTGTAGAATAACAGGTTATAACTATAGTCTACAGTAATTAATTATACATCTCAAAATTACCAGAGAAAAGTTTCAAGGCTCCTAACACATAGAAGTGATAGTATTTGAGGATATGTAAATGTTAATTAGCTTGATTTGATCACTACATATAGTATATGTATATTAAATTATAGTACTGTACTCTAAGTACAAATATTATGTCAGTTAAAATAAAAATGTCACTTCAAACAAGTGATACTTTATTCTTAGTCAAGGAATCAACAGAACAGAGGTGTGGAGATGGATGGATGGGTAGAAAATTGAGACAGCTGACAAACCCATTGGCTACTAGAATTTATCCAGGACCTACATTATTTTCTACATTTTTTGTGGTGGGGAAAATTAGGTCTAAAGACCCATAAGCAAAAAGATAGACCCAGACACACAAAAGCTTGCCTGATAATCTTAAGTTACAATAACCAATATAAGCAGTTTTTACTGATTTTTCTTATAGCTAAGTGACTGTGAAGGAAATGACAGTGGGATTTAAAAAAAAAACTTTGGAGATAGTTTTTGGTCTTTTTCCCATCTTAGCCAATAAAATGTATTACTTTTGGGGGGACTTTTCTAGTTTTATGCCACATTATCAAGATATATCTGGGAAATTTCACAGAACAGCTATAAGACATATGTAGTCTCTGCATTTTGGATATTTGGCTTTTCTTCTACATCACAGTGATAGCTTCTACTGAGGACGGGAAGGAGTTTTGCTAGAGTGCTAGAGACTGGCAGGTGGTCTTTATGAGCACTTTCAGCTATGCTGATTCAGACAGAACACCCTGCAGCTCTGGTTAAAAAACAAACAAATTTTTAAAAATAGTGAAAAACATGAAGCATATGAACAAGTATTTGGAGTATAATACATATAATCCAAAAGCTTAATTTTGAGGAGTTTTAGAAGCCCCAAATATTCCAAATATAAATGTATTAAATACATAAAATCTAGGATTAACCAGACAACCTACAGGTAACAAAATAGATAGTGATGATGCGAAATTACAATCTTACACATTAAAAGGTAACAACAGCACCAGTATAAAGCCATGGTCAACTCAGTATACCAAAGAAGCACAGACACTTCTCTACACAAAATAGCAACAATTTCTACTATCCATCCACCCAGTTTCACCATTTCCAAGCATAATGAGAGCTTTGCAGTGAGGCAAACTATGTGGTAGCCAGATCTTACTGGAGTTTAGAATTGATTGATCCTAAGTAAATACTAGCCATATTCTAATTTTAGTGCATAGTATATAAATCCCAATTTTAAATGACTTTAACAAGTCACTTAGTAGGTTGCCAGTAAGGAACCCCTCAAAGTAAAAATGAAAGTTAATGACACTGTGCATCACTTGCCAGTGAAAGTCCCTATTTCAAGTGTGTGTGCATCTCCATCTTACAGTCAGTGAAAGGCCCATCAGGAAACCACTGTAGGCAGCTGTGGACCAGCCTTTGAAATCTTCCCCCGACTCCTACATACTCTGTGCATAGTTTGGCTGGAGTATAATGAATTACCCAAGGTTCCATCTTAATTCAGTTTTCCTTTATTATAGTAAAGGAATTTTTTTTTACTATATTCAGTATTGAACACATCTTCTCAAGTAATGTTTGTGGAACCAGTTTGTAGAGCAATTTAACAATATATACTTAAGATTCCTTTTGACTCTGCAGTTCCACCCCTATAATCTCTCTAATAAATGACTTCAGGGAATGGCCAAAGATACATATTTATGAAAAAATTTATTGTAACATTGTTGTTAGTGCTTAGCTCTAGAAACAAAAGAAACTTGATGAGATGTTTGGTTAAAATATATCTTTACAGTGGGATGCTGTGGAATTGTTCAGAGGAAAACAAGACAGCTTTATATATATTGACAGAGCATAGTTTTCAAGACACCTTGTAAAGTGGCAAAAAAAAAAAAGGTGCCAAAACAGGTTTTTGTGATTCTATTCGTCTTTTTAAATATATAGACAGATTTATATATGGGCAAAATAATTTCTATCAAATACAAGATGCATATTAATGTATGAGGTGAAGTTTGTATTACAGTTGTGTATGTTAATGATTAGTATCAGGCCTGTCTACTGCATTGAAACATTTTGCTATAATTTATTACCTTTCTAGAGTAGATTGAAGAATAATAGGGATGCTTTTACTTTGCATGTTTTATGGTCATTTATTTTTAGTGAACATATAATAAAGGAAGAAAACATTTGCTCCTGGGGAAAGACCTAGAAAAATATATTCACGTTTAAGTGTTAACACAACAAAATAGTATTCTTTTTTTGACTCAAAATAGTAAGGAATTCCTAATATAAGCACAGTGGTACTTCAGGTAGTCATTTGAACCAAGGGAGTCTTCCTACGGTGTATAAAAATAAAAGCAGATGCTTTTGGTTATTTGTTTTCACCTTTTCATACATATTTACCCATACTTGTAATCATATTCCTTTATAAGAAACAGAGAGAGATACAAAGAGAGACAGAGCGAGAGAGGAAGAGACAGAACACCCATCCACCTATTTATGTAGAGAGAAGGATATGTATAAATACCATTTAGGCATTTAGTTGATTGTTTTCTTTGAAGGAGGCAAAGGAAAAACTGGAAGTACTTACTGTTTAATTATCTGGACAGAGTAAAGCTCCTTTCTTCTCCTTTCTTAATCTTAGCAAGTAAGGATCACTCTGCAAACAGTTTACCATGCCCCATCAACGACTGAATATTCTGTTAAGAGTGATTATTCTAAGAAGTGGGAAGGAAATCATTGCTTATACTACATTATTTGTTTTAGAGAATTTTATTTTTAACCATTTCTATGGGTTCTATAAACGATAGAAATCATTCAGAATGATTTCTATATATCTTTATAATCCTGGGGTTAAATTTCATTGAAATTCATTAACAATTAAGGGATGAGTTCCCATCTGAAAATGTTTGAATGTCATTTTGTTCAGAACTACAAACTTAAAAACATTACTTGAATGCTTTTATTATACAGATAAATTGGTTAATTCCCTCCCAGTCAGTATTGGATTAATATGAAATGCATATTAATGTGACAACTCAATGATATAATACTTTTTGTGATAGATTTGATGACAATGCTATTAGGAAAAATGGCCTCTGAAGTTGTAATACTTTAAAGATTTGAAGCTCTAACTGTATGTAAAGAGTGTTATATGCAGTAAGCCAATTATGATCAGAGAGCATGCTTGATATAGTAGTGTAAGAGCACAGAATATGTAATCATGCTGTTGAGTTTCAAATCCAGGCCCTGAAACTTCCTAGGTGTATGATCTTAGACAAGATACTCTCTCTTCATTGTTTTTCATATCCATAAAATAGGAATATAAGTAGTAGGTGGCAGAACTCTATTATTATAAAGTTGTACACATTTAATGAGCTGGCATTTATAAAGCATCTGTACATACAGTAAGTGTTCAATAAGTGCTATATGTGTGTGTTGGCAAATTATTTTTAATTATGGTCTAAAGGAAAACATTGAATTACAATGTTTTAAGTACCATTTGTAAATTGTTTTTCTGTTGTATAACAACTGGTTTTACATTACTTCATTTTGATTATTCATTTTTTGTTTGTATTGCAGTTACAAATTATAATACTGTGGTAGAAACAAATTCAGATTCAGACGATGAAGACAAACTCCACATTGTGGAAGAAGACAGTGTTACGGATGCAGCAGACTGTGAAGGTGGTGTGCCAGAGGATGACTTGCCAGCAGACCAGACAGTGTTACCAGGAAGCAGTGAAAGAGACGGGAATGCTGCAGACTGCTGGGAAGAGGAGGGTAAGCTTCCTTTTTAATAATACTCTATTCCCTTGATTCTTTCTTGAAAATATATATTAACTGAAAATATAAGTTGAATGAAAAGGTTGAAGTGAACAGTAAACTTATTGTATATTAATATTATATGTCCTACTTACTAAAAAGCTTACAGGGCCGGGGACTTAGCTCAGTGGTTCTGCAACCTGCCTCACAAGTGCAAGGTCCCAAGTTTAGTCCCTGCTACCAAAAAAAGTAGATTACAAAGCATAATAATAAAAGTTGTACAATGTGTGCGATAGATTGAATTTTAGTAGATTTTTCTAACCAGATTTCCACATACTGTTGATATAACTGAACCTATCTTTAATTTCATATTGTGACCCCCTAAGTGAAGAATCTAATTAGAAACAAATCATATGTTATTACAGTACAGTTTTACTGTGCAAAAATTCCACACACAGATTGGGAGTGTTTTCAGTGTGTTTGTAAGTCTTTATATACATATGTCAAGATCTCATAAGTAATGTGGGTCTTCCTGTTGCTTTAAACTTTGTATTGAAGTAAAATGTTTGTTTTTACTCAAGTAAAGCATAATGGAGTGAAAAGAACAGTGAAAATAAGGAGACCCTCTATTGACTGCCCCTTCTTGGGGGAAACATTGTTTAATATTCTTCTTCATCTGTCAAATGGAGAAACTGTTATAGAATTGCTCTTTTCCACTTTTCCTAGTAAACTAGTTAAATTATTTAGTTTATTTTGTCACGATTTAAGCATCAGGGTTGTTTTTTTTAAGTGTGGCTTTGGCAGGTAGTATGAATTAGGCTGGGGATCATGAACAAGGACATCAGCAAAGTGAAGAAAAGCAGCAAGGACTTGTATACAAAGTCAGTCAAAAAAGAGGCAGCCCAGCAAGAGTCCAGTTCAAGGAAGTCATGCAGACAAGATATCAAAACTAAGGCTAAGAAAATCTGGGGAAATAGGTCAAGTATGCAGGTCAGAGAATTTGGATAACGAAATGTGGATGCTTAGATAAAAGTCCAAATAGAGGCACAGGGTAACAGAAATTAAGATTTCTTCAATACAGCAACCCTTATAGTTTAACAAGGGACTTCTGAAATAGTGTAATCGGCCCTCTCCCACGTTATACGTTATAGTGTAGTTCATTTGTTTATTCAGCAAGTTCTGCAGGAATACAGTTGCAAACTTGAATAAGACTTTCTCTGTACAAAAAATGTTTCTAGCTTAGTGGGAGAGAGACGTAAGTTACAAATGCATTCTAGTTTGATGTGAGAGTAGATTTAAAATTATGTGAGAGGATCAAGGAGAAATATCCAAATCACAGAGGTCAAGAGAAATCCTAGAAGAATTTATGAGCAAAACAGTACTGGCCTTGTTATCTAAAGAACTGTTAAGGGTTAATTAGACAAGAGACAGGATAAGCCTCTTCAAGCAGCAGAAGCAACATGCATGAGACCACAGAGGCTCCAGCACACAGTGTTCACAAAAAGTGAGATAAGAGGTGTGAACAGGGCAAGAATATGAAGTGCTTTGTGTAAAAAGTGAAGAAATTTGAACTTTATCGTGGGAGCTCTGAAAAGAACATCACTGATACAAAATTTTAAAATGCCATAAGTACGGAGCAAAATAAAAAAGAAGTTTAGAGGAGGGAGTCAAGGCAGGAGGTAGCACCTTCAATAAAGACGTTGTGCCAGCTTAGGCAGGTGGTTAGTCTTTGAACCAAAGCAGTTAGGCCTTGAGCTGGGAAGGAAAGAGACATTGGAAGGAGGTATAGGAGACACAGTGTTTCAGGGTTGCTTGATCTGTGTGAAAGGCAACAGAGAGAACTGATCCAACTCCTGGTTTCCAGAAAGCAGAACCAGAGAAGTTGACTTGCTCATTTATAATTACAGCTTCTTAGCGGTAGAGCTATGAATCTGTTTAATATTGAACCCACAACTTTTTGGAGCAGAAGTTCCTTATGTATTTCTTTTCTGTGGCCCACACTGACTCATCTATGTAGTTGATACAAAATTTTAATATAGAAGTAGGAAGAAAGTATCCTGTCTGGAAAAGGGACAGATAAAGTCAATGAGATCGATGAAGGAAGAAAGATTAAAAATCAATGAAGAGGTTCTGTTTCTGAAAATATATTGGGATAGATTGTCCTCTGGCAGAAAACTTAAAATAGTAACAAAAAAATCTTTGTGACAGTTTTGATGAGCTAAGTAGATAGTAGGAAATTAACATGTAAAAATCTAAGCAAAGACAAGAACCATAGAGGTAAGTGAGGTCATAAGAAACTCTGTTCTTAAGATTTGCCCTGCTGAGATTATGTAAGAGGTGCTTTTCAGCCCCCTGAAGGAAAAACAGCCTGGGACAATCAAATAATTTAACAGCAGATCTTCCCTTAATATGTATTACATCTTGACTAGAAGAATGAAGGAAAAGCAAACCATCGGCCAACACTACCATCTTCAGAAATCAGCAAGTAAAAAAGTTGCATGGGCTCAGTGTTGGGGAAGTGGAGGATTGTCTCAGAGAACTGGTAACCACAAGCTGTTTTACACTGATTTGAAACCCCAGTTCACATGGCTTAGTAGCCTGATAAATCTTAAGTTGTATTTGCTTTAAATATCCATAGACACTAAGCAGGAGTAAATACCAAGTCTTTTGGGAGACTATATCTTCATCCTAGAACTACAGAAGTCTCCAAAATGATTAAGCAAGTAGACAGGAACATGAGTGAAAAAGATGCAGAAACATACCCACCCATACGGTTACTACAGTTATATGATTCGGGTTATAAAATGAATGTAGCTCAGTAGTAGAGTGCTTGCCTAAGCATGCACAAGGCCCTGAGTTCAATCCCCAGCACCACAAAACAAAACAAAGTGAATGTTGTATTGCATTTAAATAAAAAACCAACTTGAAATTAACTGCTCTGATGGAATAAACTAACCAATATATTGTAAGAAAAACCTAAGGGAACGTCCAAAAATCAAAAATATAATACAAATTCAAAATTCACAGAACAGATTCAACAGCAAGTTAAACGAAGTAAAAGAAAGAAATAATGAATTGGAAGGTAGGGAAAATGATATACAGTAAAACTCAAACAAAAATATGAAAAACAAGAAACATGAAAGTCCAATATGTGTCTTATTACAGACAAATAGACAATAAAGTAGCAGCAGTCTTTTAAGAAATAGTGGCTAAGGGCTGGGGATTTAGCTCAGTGGTGCCGCCCCCTGCCTCACAAGCACAAGGTCCCAAGTTCAATCCCTGGTACCAAAGAAAAAAAAAAGAAATAATGGCTAAGATATTTTTCAGAACTAATGAAGGACACCAGACTCCATACTCGAGGCCCCACAAATCCCAAGAGGGATCAGTAGGAGAGTGATATGAACAAGATGGCGGAGTAGGAGGCTCCACCCCCTGCCTCGAACAGAGCACCAGTCTCTGCTTCACTTGGAGGCCAGGATATTCTGTAGGGTGCCCCAGAGTCTTGCTGAGAGGTGCATCAAGAGTGGATGCTTGAGCAGAGCAACGTTTTAATCACCCTCCTCCAGTGAGCACCACTCAGCTACCAAAAGGGCCCTTTGACCAGTGATCTTTTTTTCCCACAGGGAAAAATGAGAGCAAAGGGAGCACCTGGTTTTCCCAGCAGTCATCTGGATGCAAGTAGAAACAGGTAGAAAAGGAAAGTGCACAGCAGACAACATGTGCTCTCAGCATCCAAGTGCAGTACCTGCTAACTGGAGAGAAGACTACCAAGAGACCCACTTGTAGAGCCCACAGAGTGATTCAGCTATGGACATCCCCAGCCAGTGGGTGCTTGTGCCCAACAACCTGCCATGCCCCCTTTAGACAGCCAACCTGCATGTGGCAGCTTTGAACCTTCACAGACAGACATGGATCTAAAATGCAGGAATGGGTCTTAGCAGCCAGCTCATATTTGCTGATTTAAGGAAACCCCTACAACCTTGAACTGAAGGGCATTGCCCTTAGGAAACGTAAATGGCAGGCCTTCAGCACCAGATCTGGCTTTGCAAGATCAAGAGAAGATGTACAATCCTAAACTTGCCCCATAAAAGTTGCCTTAGTTACTTTTTTGCATCACTGAGACAGAATACCCAACATCCAAAGTTGAAGGAAGAAAGGTGTATTCTATCTCATAGTCTGTAGAGGTTTCATTCTATAGTTGACTGGCTCCAAGGCAGGATGGCATGGCAGAAGGGTATGGCAGAGGAGAAACAGTCTATGGCAGGGAAAGCAATAAAGAAACAGCAACAACAAGCCTCCTTTTCCTTTTTATCCCATCCAGGGTACAAGCCTTTTGTGTGGTGCCACCCACACCCAGGGTGAGGCTTCCCGCTATCTACTCCCAGAACTATGCTAAGCCAATCAGTACACTAATTTAGTAACACACATCCTAAATTCACCCAGTTCTAAAAAGCCCCACCTATGAGTGCATGAGGCTTTGAGAGGGCATCTAGATACAAGTCATAACATTCTGCACCTGGCCCCTAAAAGATTTATGCTCATCCCTTTATGCAAAAGGCATTTATCCCATCTCTTAAGAGTTGCCAAAGTTCTAATACTTTTAGCATTGCTGCAAAAATTCAAGTCCAAGTTCTCCTCTGAGATTTAAGACATACTCTTAGCTTCAGACCCCTGTAAAGATGAAAAGAAAGTTAAACACTTCCAGTATACAATGGCACAAGATAAACATACCCACTCCAAAAGGTGCAAATAGGGGGATAGAAAGGAATGGAACCAAAGCAAGTCCAAAATCCAGCTTCTCTTCATGATAAAAAAAGAAATTCTGAGGAAAATAGGTATAGAAGGACCTTACTTCAAAGTGATAAAAGCCATATTATGACAAATCCACTGCCAACATTATACTGAATGGGGAAAATCTGAAAGCATTCTTAGGAAAATCAGAAAAAAGACAAAGGTATTCACTGTCACTACTCTTGTTCAATATAGTTTTTGAAACATTAGCCAGAACAATCAGGCAAGAGAAATAATGAAATGGATATCCATAAGAAAGGAAGAAGTCAAATTATCTTTATTTGCAGATGATGTGATCCCTTACATAAAAGACCCAAAAAACTCCACCACAAAACTCCTAGAGCTGATTAACTCAGCAAAGTGTTAGAATACAAAATTAATACAAAAAAATCAGTAGTGTTCTTGTACACCAATAATGAACCCAACCAAGAAAGAAAGCTGGAAAACAGTTCCACTCATGGTAACTTTGAAAAAATAAAATTCCTAAGAGTTACTCTAACCAAGGAGGTAAAAGATCTCTATAAGAAAAACTATAGAACTCTGACAAAAGACATTGAAGAGGACGTTAGAAAATGGAAAGACAGTGCCATGTTCTTGGATAGGCAGAATTAATATCATTAAAATGGCCATAATAACAAAAGCTATACATAGATTCAATGCAATTCTTACTAAAATACCAACAATGTTCTTCACAGAATGTTCTTCACAGAAAAAATAATCCTAAAATTTATATGGAACCAGAAGAGACCTGGAATAACCAAATTCTGAGTAAAAGGAACAGAGTAGGACACCTACAGTTGTGGATTTCTAGTTATAACTCAGGCCTATAGTAGCAAAAACAGTATGGTACTGGCACATAAACAGACATATAAACCAATGGAATGGAATAGAAAGCACAGAAGAAACCCCATGCATTATAAGGCACTATCAAGTAAAGTAATACACATACAGGAGTTGCAGATGGAGCGGGAAAGATAAAGAGGTAGAAAAACTTAATAATGACAGAAAACATCCCAAATCTGGAGAGAGAAATGAGCCTCTAGATCCTTAAAGATCAAAGAATCACAATCACTTGATCATAAAGGGGTCTGCATGTGATATTCAAAAATCAAAGATGGAACAAATGTTGAAAGCACCAAAAATGACCAAACACAAACAATGGCATTGACTATGACATTTCTGAGCAGAAGCTTTTCAGGCAAGGACAGAGTAGGGTGATGCATTTAAGTGCTGAAAGAAAAACAGTGCCAACCAAAACTACTATACCCAGCCAAACTGTACTTGAGAAATGAAGAAAAAATACAATCTTTCTGAGAGAAACAAAAGCTGAGAGATTTAAAACCAGTAGACTTGCCTTATAAGAAAAGCTGAAAGGAGTTCTTTAAGTAGAAATGAAGGACTCTAGCAGCATAAAAACATTTGAAAGTAAATATTTAGTAGAATTTAGAATACTCTAGTACTGTAGTTGTGATGCATAAACCATTTTAACTAGTATAAAAACAATAGTATTAACAGTAACTATAGCTACAATAATTTGTTAATGAATACACACAAAATATATTGATTAGGACACTAGTGACAGATTGTGGGAGGGGAAAAGTGAAAATACAGATTTGTATGTGATGGAAACTAAATTATTACTAGCTTAAAATAGACTTATGATGATAAAATGGTCTCTGTAATCATCATGATAGTTACGAGGAAAAAGACATATTTTTTGATACACAAAAAGAGAAAATGGCATCAAAATGGAAAACATCAAAATGCCATTTTTGGTGAAATCCCCAAATAACAAAGGAAGACAACAAGAGGAAGAAAGGAACTACAAAACAATAAAAGAATGATCAAAAGAGCAATAGAAATCTCTTATCTATAATAATTGCTTTAAATGTAAATGGATTAATCTTTCCAATCAAAAAAAAAACATGGACTAAATTGACTTTTTTAAAAGTTCCAGATATAAGTTGCCTACAAGAGACTCTACCATGGACAGGCTGAAAGAAAAAGGATGGAAAAAGATTCTATGAAAATAGTAACCAAAAGAGTTAAGGGCGGTTAGGTACACTTACATCAGACACAGTTGAGTTTTAATCACCAGTCACAACAAAGTCATCATATGATAAAGGGGTCAAATTATCAGAAGATATAGCAGTTGTAAAGAAAATGTAAATGTGTATATCAAGTTGTGTAGCACCAAAATGTATAAAGTAATACAGTGGTACCTCAGTTCAGGAATTCAGTACTCTCCACATTTCTGGTCACAAACCAAACAGGACAAGACATAATCAAATTTCTCCATAAGGTCAACATTGAACCTAACCATTGAATTTGATTCAGTTCTGTCCAACTCTGTTTGCAACCAGAGTAATGGAAAGAATCAAATTCATGAATTGAGGTACCCCTGTAATAGGAAGGGAAAAATACATAGCAATACAGTGATCATAATGGACTTCAGTGTTCCACTTTCAACAATGGATATCTCTCTAGATAGAAAATCAACTAATTGGATGAAAGCTGCCCCACTAACTCACAAATCTTCCACAGAAAAACTATCACAGACATACCCAGAAACACTGCCAGCTATCTAGTTATCTCTTAATTCATTCATGTTTGACACCTAAACTTAGCCATCAAAAACCCGGTGTCCTTCAACAGGTGAAAGGTGAAGGAAACTGTTCTACATCTATAAAATGACACAATTCAGCAATAAAAAGGATCAAACTACTAACAGAAGTAGTAAGTAGGATTAATGTCAAAAGCATTTTACTGAGTAAAATCAATCTCAAAAAGTTACATACTGTAATGATTGCATTTATATGACATTTTTAAAGAGACAAAACTGTCTTATTAGAAAACAAATCATTGGTTGCTAAGGATTAGAAGTAGGGAAAGATTGTTGCAATGAGACTAGCACTAGGGACTGCTCCTAGGTCCCAATTGTGGTAGTGGTTACATGGATCTATACATATGTTTGAATTCATAGATCTGCACACCAAAAGAAGGAACAGGAAATTTTTCTGTATAATAATGTGTATTTGTGTGTGTTTTCTGCATAGAAACTGTAGCCCAGATGGCAACCCTGGCAAAGTCTACTAAATGTGTAAAGAGATACCACTAGAATAAAAAGCATGATAAGAAGAAGCAGCTCTTTACATTAATAAAACTACCTTGATACAAAAATAAAAGTACAAGAAAGGAAAATTAGGAGATTTAATCAAAACAGAGACACGAATCTCAAACCAAATTTTACCTATGCGATTTATATATGTATGTACATATATGGGGTGCAAGATCAGAATAACGTTTAAGCCAATTTTAAAGTGCCCTGTAACAGATTTAAGAACAACCATTATCTCAAGTGGAAAAATTATTTAGTAAAATTAAGTATTGGTGAGGGGGTATCATGAACACTAACAAACCTTGGAACAGTGGGTACTTCTTTTATCTAATAAAGCATAAAATCTATCAAAAACATCGTAATTAATGATAACTTGTTGAAAACTTTTCCTTTGTGATCAGAAACTAAATATGTTCACTGTCACCACTGTCATCCCTTTGCAGCCTTTCATTGGAGGCCCTGTCCATTGCAATAGAACAAGAAAGTCAATCAGAAGTAGGAATTAGGAAAACCTCATTATTTACAGGTGATGAGTTACACATTAATAAGACCCTATGCATAAATTATTCAAACTAATAAAAGAGTATGGCAAAAGTTTGTTGACTACAAAATATACTGAATTTAAAGTCATTCTTACATAGCACTAAGTTATAAAATTGTATGTATGACCACATGAAAAAGTTATAAGTATTTATTAGCAGTATTAGAGAACAGTTCACTAAATTAGATAATACATTATGTTCATAGATTAGAAGACACATTTTTTTTTAAAGCTAACCTTCAGGCTTTAATTTCTCTAGTTTTTCCATAAATACCCTCTGTTGTTCCAGAACCCAATCCAAGGTATTACATTGTAGGTAATTGGTATGTGCCCTTAATCTCCTCTGGTCTCTTAACAGTTTCCCAGTCTTTCTTTGTTTTTCATGACTGATAATGTTGAGAAGTGTATTGCTCAGATATTATGTAGAATAATCCTCAATTTGAGTTTGTCTGATTATTTTCTCATATTGGACTGAGGTATGGAATTTTAGAAAGATAAGCATTTATCACTTTGTATCAGAAATACAGGTAGCCACATAACATTGCTATGATTTTTAACGTAGCATGAGAGGAACATTCAGCAAGCTTGTGAGCAGAGTAAGGACAGATGAATAGAAATGAAGTCAAAAAGGTAATGAAATACTAGAACTTCAAAAGGTCTAAGAACCTATTTGAAGCACCTTTATTTAAATCAGGAGACAGAAGAATTTGAATAGAGTAGTGGTATAACTTGATTTTCATTTTTAAAAGATCATTGGTTGCTCTACTGGAAACAAGCTATAGGGAAGGGTAGAAGGTAAGACTAGTTAGGAGGTTTTTACAATAATCTACAGCTGTAACTTGAATCAGGATAGTAGCAGTAGAGATAGTGAGAAGATACTAAGTTCTGGTTATCTTGTTATCAGGTATAGACATAGGATTTGTTGATAAATCTGGATTGAAAAAGAAATAAAAACTTAAGATGATATTATATTTCTATTATATGGTTAGCTTTGCAGTGAGTCTAATTTTGAGATATTTGCTATTCTTAATCTTGTTAGAATCATTCTCATTTGTATCTGGGTTTTTGATTTGGGGGAAGGGGGTTGGTACTGAGGATCAAACTCAAGACCTTGTGCTTGCGAGGCAGGCAGCAGAATGTATGTTTTTTATTCTAATTCTGTACATAGCATGTCAGTTTTCTTCCTGTCATCTAGAAATTTGATGAGTTGGGTAAAAACAGAGCTAGTGGCATGGTGCTAGCTTTCATCCATAAAGCACTTTTTGAATAAATTTATTCAACTATTTTATAATCTGTCTGTGTCTTCACAAATAAATATATCCTGTCAGATACACAAATACACTAGGGCTACTAACTTTTCTAGTCCACTACTATAGTAGTACCATCAGAAATGGATACAAGACCTATTTATGAGTTTTTTCTTTTGGTAAACTAATCCTGGATGCTGGTGGTCCATTTTTTGTTTTGGTTTGGTTTATTTGTGTTTTGCTTATAGACCTAGGCACATATAAACAATACATTTACTCTATATTTATATTTATTATATATTTATTATATTTTATTATTATATATTTATTATATACTTATATATTTTCTATTCTAGAAAATATTTTCAGGATGGAAATTAAGCATTTCTGATCTGTAGTTTATAAAGGGAAGTCAGAGGTAGAATGTGCAAATAGAATGACATTTGCCCATCTTTCTTAGTTTCCACTGATCCTCAAAGATCATGGCCAGGTTAGTGATTTACTTGCAAAGGCTTTTCTACTTTCTGAAGTATATCAGCCAGGAGCCCAAGTGTTTTTGTGTGATGGTTAATTACCCTGGGTTTTGGTTCTGTATTTTGCTTCAACTTAATACTTTCTGGAAGAAAATAGAAAAACTAATTCTTCTTCCTGGTTGCCTTTGGATTTGAATCCAAACTCTAACATGACAGACAAGACTCCATACAGTGTCTTCTCAGATTTGATCCTTGTGCCACTCTCTTTGTCCACATTCCTACTCCTCTGAATCTTTGCATATTCTATTCCTCTGTCCTTTTCTGTCACCTCCTCTAAATCAGCACTTGACCTACCTACATATAGTGAATACTGCAAACCTACCAATGTTCATTGCTTTATAGTTAATGGCTAGTAAGTTATGGCTCACTCTGCTCCCCTAAATTTTATATCTTATTAATATCTGTGTCATCTACGACTGATGCCTGATACACATTAGATGCTGAAGTATCATCCTAAAAATGAATGTAAGATATTTTCCTTTATTTTTAATTTCAACTGTTATACCATCAATTTTAAGAAGATGGTTTTTCTTTTCCTTGCATTTGTGAGAGCTTCAGTTCTTTTTTTTTTTAATCGGACACCATTTGGATATTGTCAAAATTCCTATCTTCATCTTTGACTATATAACATTCTGTCTGCCTTTTGTAAATACATTTTTTTAATAGGAACTATCTAAAAGATCCCTCTGTGCAACAGTCTTCTTTTTCTTAAGAAATATTTCTTATATAAAACATAATACAATCAAAAAATTTTCTTAACTCATAATATGAGCTATCTACATAGTAAAGTATGGTAATCACCTAATCCTCTGTCAATTGTTTTAAAAATAACTGTGGAGACGGCCGGGGATTTAGCTCAGTGGTTCCACCGCCTGCCTCACAAGCGCAAGGTCCCTAGTTCGATCCCCGGTACCAAAAGAACTCTGGAGACTTCTGCTTCTGGAGAAATGGAATAGACACTTTTTCGTATTCTTCCCACTAAGTACAGCTGAATACATTTTTATTTTTATATATAAAACAAATGAAAAGGAGGCAGGCGGTTTAAGAACCTCAAGAAGACAAATAATCACATGGCAGTGAATTCCCTGGGTTTTCTTTTGGCTTATTTATCTTGCAAGATCAGGCTGGGTAGCTGGTGAGGCCAGCAACCTGGAAACCTCAACAGGTGCACACATACACACCAAAGATCCCCCAGAAAACGTACTTTCTCTAACCAAAGGACCAGGAAAGAGGCAGCCTCACGAGACAGAAAATGTTTAGACAATAACTGCTCAACTACAGCCAGATACCACAGAAAAACACTGCATCCTCCTCCACCTGCATACCAGTAAAGACTGAGTGGGGAGCCTTTCATCCTCACTGAAATAAGACATCCCAGCCCCTATCACAGTGATGTCAAACAGGACCATGAGGAGCTAGGATTTTCACTGTCATCAAACAGTAACAAGTACTTAGCCTTTTTCCCTCGATGTCAGAGGTGACCTTGTGGGAATACTGGACTTCCATTCCATCCACACCTGGTGGGGACAAGGCACCCTGTCCCCTCCCTGCTGAAATGGTATCAGAGCAAACTAGGGGAGAGTCAAGGCTTCTACCACAATACAGAGGTGATGAGGATACCTCCGTAGCCAAGGTGCCAGTGGAAACCACGTGGGAAGGGGGAATGAGGCCCTCCCAGCCAGGGTCGTGTCAAAACACACGGAGCAGGGAGTCTGAAAGTCGGACTTTGCAGTAATGAACATCCCTCTTCTTGCAAATCCTGGACTCTACTCCCACTTGCTAGTATTAGAGGACCTTCCTTCTCCGCCAGAGCAGTGTCACAAGAGACCTGCTAAAACAAAAGATTTAGATAAGATCCAGGGTCTCTGTCCCCATGTTCCATTCAAAAATCACTTGTCATACCAAGAGCAAGGAAAGCTGAATTAGACAGTCAACAGACACCGTCACTGAAGTGACACTAGCATTGTCCAGCAAGGATTTTAAAGCAGCCATAATAAAAATGCTTCATTAAGCAATTGTGAACATGGTTTGAAAATAAAAATTAGGCAGTCTCAACAAAGAAATAGAAAATAAAAAGAAACACCAAATGGAAATTCACAACTAAAAAATACAGTAACTAAAAGAAAAGAAAAACCTCAGTATGTAGGCTCAGTAGCAGAATGGACAGAGGAAGGAATGAAATTGGACATAGAACAATAGAATTTACACAATCTAAACAACAGAGAGAAACCCATTGGGGAAAAAGAACAGTCTCTGCAACCTGTTTGGATCTAGTATTTATGATATCAGAGTTCCAGAAGGAGAAAAGAGTAGACTGAAAAAATACTGAGAATAATGGATAAAAACTTTGCAAAATTTACCAAAAGACATAAACCTACACTCCAAACAGGATAAAACCAGAGTCCATGCCGAGACACATCATGTTAAAACTTCTGAAAACTAGAGACAAAGGAAAAAATGAAAGCAGAGAAAGATAAATGATACTTCTACTAAGGAAAAAGCAATTTGAATGATGGCAATTTACCATAAGAAACTACGAAGTCCAACAGAATGTAGCATACTCTTAAAATTACTGAAAGAAAATAATTGTCAACCTTAAATGATAAAAGGATGAATGTTAAGGTAATGGGAAGGAAGAAACAACAATAAAGTGTAAATTATGAGTACATAGAATAAAATTTCCTTCCCTTCTAGAGTTTTCTCACCTTTCTGTGGTGTTTGAAGCCAAACTGCTATAAATACGGGGGTAGATAAAATTAATAAAACTAGTGTAATATTAATAATTTCTAATTTATATTGCATATAAGCTATTTAAAATTTATATTTTACTAATCTTATCATAAATTTGATGCCCAAGCTATAGAATATTTAGAATTGTACATTGATTTCTTTTTTTTTTGGTACCGGGGATCGAATTTGGGACCTTGTGCTTGTGAGGCAGGTGGTGGAACCACTGAGCTAAATCCCCGGCCCTGCACATTGATTTCTATGGTGACATTACTATTTTCATTGAAGTCATTGCTTAACTTGCATTATGTTACAGAGAACATTCTGAGGCACTAAATTTAAATTTCTGGAAAGAATTCTTCAGTCAAGATGCCTAACTTTCATAAACTGTATTTCTAAACCTACATGAAGTGATAATGCTAGGCTTTACCTCACTTAATTGAAAAAAATAAAGGTTTATGTAATCATGCCATGTTTAAAACAGTGTTGCTCAACCCACAGGACAAACCAATAAATACAAATCTGGGTCCTTCTGATAAAAGTAAAATACCAAGGTCAGTATCTGCCATTTAGAGCCATAAATCAAGATAAGACTGGCATCCCAGTAGTTAAAAAGTATTCTTGTATATGCATGTATAAAAATGTCGCAAATGATCCCATTGTATATTCTGGTATGGGGACCCATTATTTTGTTCAATTAAAAGTATCCTTTCTCATTACAGGCATTCAAATATTGTGAAAATGTGCACAGCAAATTTATAGCACTGTCCCTTGATACAAGACAACTAAGACTTCTTCCTAGTGCACTGATTCAGAATCTTCGGTAAAATAATTTTAATTCATAAATTTTAAAAATGGTCATTCTTATTCAGTTGGTTGCCATTAAATGGCCCTTACTCATGCATTCAAATGAAAGTTTAGAAAATGGGACTTCAGATCAAAAAAGAAAACTTATATCCTTTAATTGATGGTTGGCTCCTCAAAGATAGTCTTTACAGTTGAATTTGAAAATTTAGCCCATCAGTTAGGATGCGGTTGATCAGTCCAACCTGTTCCGAAAGCAGAAGTTATCACAAAGGTCCTTCCTCTGAAGGGCAGTCTCTCTACTTAATAGAGCTCCAGTATTCACCATGGCTTCCAGGTTCTGTTCTTTGGGAAGACTTACTGGCTCTGCTCTGCTGGTTTTTGTTTTCTTCATTGTACAATAATGTACTACTTGGAAACCGAAAAGGCTGTCGGGCATTTGGATCATATAAAATAAAGAAGACATGAATATGAAAATGGTTATGCTATTGAGAGATCAGCAGTGTTTTGCTGAGAAAGTAGAGGGTCTGCAGTGGTTCCAGGAACTTTAGAAAGCCATTTGCTCAACAAAGAGTTTTCTGTCCAGTTACCTGGGATGGAAGGGATAGTGCAGCAATGGCCCCTTAATGCTGTTGAACTGAGGAAGCCACATGCCTGTGTCAGTCATGTTAAGACTTACAAGCAAAATGGGAAATAAGAAAGTGGTCAGTGATGTCTAGCTGTGCTAGAGATTAATACATGAACCCAATACTCACACATCTGTAGCATCAAGGCTCCCAGTTATATTAGAAAATATAAAATGCTATTGAAATACCTAATAAATACCTTTTAAAAGCTATGCTTACCTAAATGACATCTCAAATTATAACTAGGTTCTTTTTTTTTTACAGCTGTATTTTCTTTTTATTTTTTTCCCCCATTAAGTTTATTGGTACATTTTAGGTATAAAATACAGTTACATTCATCATTGGGATCTTGTACCTTTACATGAGTATCTTGGTTGTTATTTTTTTCCCCTTCCCCTGCCCTCCCTTCACCCCCTCCACCCCTCCCTATTTGCAAAGACTTTGTTTCCATATTTTTTCCTTTTCTCATATTTTTTCTTTTCCCTTTTTTCCTTTCCCCTACCCCTCCCACTTCCCCTGCTCCTTTAGACCTTTTCTTCCTGTTACACTATATCAATTATACATTTTTTAAATTACAATATCAAGATCTAGGAGACATTACCACAGATGTTATAGAATTTAAAAGGATATAGAAAGCATATTACAAAAATCTGTTTTGAAATAAATTTGACAACTTCTAAGAAGTACCTTGAAAGACAAATTAATGAAACTAACTCTGGAGGAAATATAAAATTTGAATAGCACCTATTAAAGAAAACTGCAGGCTCATATACATTTTAACTGATAAATTATATCAAACATTTAAAGCAGAAAAAAAGGAACACTTCTCCCCTCATTTTAGGAACTAAACATTGTGCTAATCCTAAAACTGGATAAAGATAATAGAAGAAAAAAGTATGAACATAGATAGAAATTTGTTTAACAAAACAAACTATTGGAAGTCAGATCTGGCAGGATATAGAAAGTGGTTTTGTTATAGGGATGGCAGTGTTGGTTCAGCACCGGAAGATCCACCCCCAAAAGTCATCATTTTAACAGAGGAAAGGAAAAAGCCATATGATCCTGTCACTAGTTGGAGAAAAAGTATTGGACTAAATTCTGCAGCTGTTCATGGTAAAAGCTATCAGGAGCCTAGAAGTAGAACAGAACCTTCTCAGCAGATTAAAGTCATGTACTCCATACTTGCAGCAAGAATGCCTTATATGAATGGAGAAGATACAATGCTTTCTCCTTAAGGTGGGGAACAAGGGCAGATATGCTTACTCTTTGTCTGTCCATTAAACTTTGAAACCTAGGCCCCAACAAAATAGTCTGGCAATAAAATGACACAATTAAGATAGGATTGGCAAGGTAGAAGCAAAATCTTTATATGTAGATGAAATGATCATCTACAGAGAAAATACTAATAAATCTCTGGGAGCCCCTAGAACTTGTATTTGAATTTAGCAGGATTAGAAAACACAAGGTATATATAAAAATTCAGGTCTGTGTGTACTTGCTATAAATGAAGAATTGGATATTGAAATTTAAAAGCTATGTAGGAGTACAAAGGACCTAGAATAGTTTAAAAAACACAAAAAAAACAAAAACAGTGTTGGAAGACGTTTAGTACCTAATTTTAAGACTTCTTCTAAAGCTACAGTAAACAAGGCAGTGTTGGTGTAAGGAAAGACATATAGATCATTGGAATAAAACAGGGAATCTAGAAATAGAACCACACATATATGGTCCACTGAGTTTTGAAAGATTATTTAACATTAGCATTTTATAGAACATAAACTCAATTCAAGAGCTGAGGAAGAGATAGTGTTTTCAGCAAGTGGCACTAGAACACCTGGTATCCATATATAAAAAATTAACCTCAACCCTTTTTTTCCATACATAAAAATAATTTGAAGGGATCTAATAAGAAAGCCTAAAAGTATAAAACTTTAAGAAGAAATTATAAGGGAAAATTTTTATGAATTCAGGGTAGGCAAGAACTACCTAGGATACAAAAGACATGATGTATAAAAGAAAAAAATTGATAAATGAGATTCCATCAAAATCTAGAACTTTAAATGACATCATTAAAATGAAAAGTCCTTAAACAGACCATATTTACAATGCATATAACCTATGACCAGAATATATAAAGAATTCTTAGAGCTCATTAATACACAACCCAATTAAAAAGTAGACATAAGAAGATGATAAATAGCCAGTATAGCACAAGGAAAGGTGTGCAACTCTAGAATCAGAAAAATACTAATCAGTACAATAACAAGATTGAGTTATACACTCATTAGGGAGATGAAGTTAAAAGTTTTAAAAGCCTTGTCATGAATTTTTTTTTTTGTTGGATTCTCCCCCTTTGCGTTTAATTTGTCATGCCCAGTGGATTCATTCTGCTGGGTTTGCTGGGGTTGTGATCCTCATTGTCTTTACCTAGGGTATTGTCTAAAATTTTTTGGAGTGCCGGTTTGATATTCATGAAGTTCCTGAGGTGCTCTTTATCATGAAAGTATCTTATTTCTCCATCCATTTTGAAAGATAGTTTTGCAGGGTACATCAATCTGGGTTGGAGGCTGTTTTCCTTTAGGGCTTGAAATACATCACTCCAAGCTCTCCTTGCCTTGAGGGTTTGCATTGAGAAGTCTGCTGTGATTCTGATGGACTTTCCTTTGTATGTGATTTGTTTTTCTCTCACTGCTTGTAGAATTTTCTTCTTCTGTTGGATTTCTGGAATCCTAACTGTTATATGCCTATGTGTAGATTTTTTTTTTTTATCAAGGCTAGCTGCAGTCCTATATGTCTCACTTATCTGTATATGAAGTTCTTTTCCCCTCCTTGGGAAGTTTTCTGCCATCACTTCTGTGAACAGTTTTTTTATGTCATCTGCACTCTCTTCTCTTTCTTCACTGACTCCAATCAGCCTTATGTTATTCTTCTTTGCAACCTCTAGTAGCTGCTAGATTGATTTCTCGTGTTCCCTTACAATTTTAAAGCAATTTTTCTTCTCCTCCTCACTAATTGCAATCTTTTCTTCTATATCTGAAATTCTATCCTATCCTCACATTGGTTCATTCTGCTGTGCAGACTTTCGATGGAGTTTTTAATCTCCTGGAAATCTGTTTGCATCTGTTTTATGGATTCCATTTGTTTCCTATGTTGAGATTCCATCATGTTCCTCAGATCTTCTATTTTTTTATCTGTATCCTCTCTAGATTTATTAATCATGTCTTGCACCATGAGCACAATCTTTGCTGTTATCTGAGTAATTATTTCTGATTTCATTTTTCCCAGATCCTCTTTTGTTGGCAGTTCAGAGAGTCCAGGTGCTTGAGGATCAGATTGTTCCATCTCGTTTCCCTTTGGGCTTGCTGTAGGTGATCCAGAAGTCTGTTTTTGAGGCTTGTTTACATGTCTTCCCATTTCCACGGGGCGGGGGGGGGGGTGAGCTTCTGGTGCCCGCGTGGCTCACCTTCTGTGCCTAGGAGCTTAGGATGGCAGCGGGGGAGCTTCCTTCTGGGTGCTGGGGCCGACTCAGCTTCTCTGCCCTAGGAACTTGGGATGGTAGCAGGGGAGCTTCCTTCTGGGTGCTGGGACTGGCTCACCTTCTCCGCCCTAGGAGCTTGGGATGGCAGCGGGGGAGCTTCCTTCTGGGTGCTGGGCTATAACCAGGTTCTTAAAAGAAGTATTATATGGAAGAAATTATATTCATTGTAGATATTAAAGTAGGATATGTTTACCATAAAAATAAACAATTTCTAGAGTGATAAGAGGCTACTATCTTAAAATACTATCAACTGTAAATCTTCTCTGTGGGAAAGAAATTATGATTTGGCAGTGTTCCAGCATCTCTGAATACATCTTATAAGATCTTGTGGTTCAGCCAAAACTTTCATGTCAGTTAAACCTTAAATATATTTGCTTAATTTTTGAGACACCTGTTTTTGAGATACATGCTTTAGTTTTAAATATACATACAATTAAGCTGATAATATGAAATACTGTTTAATATGTTCACTATTTCTTAATGTTTTGAAATTGTTGAGTTTTAAAAAATCCCTTGTAATGGTGACTATGCCAAGAATATATCAGTCACTGTCTATGTAAGCATTGAGTCAAATTTTACTCACTCTTAAAGATTGTTTAACTTATGTGTGATTTAGACAAAGCTCAGCACATGGTTTCTAGTTTTCACTGTACCTTGGTCTCTTGAGTTACACTTTTGCATCTGTAAAATCAAAACTCTAGGCCAGACTAATATTTACATACATGTAAGTGTCTAAATATTCAGAAGTGACACTAATGAGGGAGTTGAGCTGTCCCCACAATACTGAACCTATCATAACACTTTCTCCTCTTTAAAATTCCTATTGAACAAGTTTGCTATCGGTAGCACAATGTATATTTCTTTATGTCATTAGCCTTGCAGTTTAGAGTTAAAATATTGTTACATGGGTTATTTCTGCCACAACTCATTTGTAATAAATTCATTTGTTGGTGTTTGTATTTTCATTTTTTCATTCACCTTGTCTGCTGGATGATTTAAATCATCCATTTTTTTGGTATGGAGAGTATTGTCATGGTTACTTAGGTAAGCTGTGCAAAAAGGTTTAGTCAGAGAAGTTTCACCACTCCCCCATGCCTGCTACCCATTCCCATTTTTCCCTCTAGTTAATGCATTTGTTTCTCAGAGATTTGGGTTATTCTGAAACTACTCAATATGTGTGCTAGGACTGAACAAATAAATATACCCTTTGTAAATAATAACTAAATATATCCTTAATGAAGTATAATATGACCCAAGTTTCTCAGTGAGAAAGAAGTTACCAATAAGAGGAAAAACATGGTGAAGTACACTATGATACTTCATTGGAATTGGAAGTATCAGTTTGAACTCATGGTTCTTAATACATATATAAATATAGACATACAAAAATACAAATGAGGTATATGTACACAGTGTGATCAAAAAACATGGTCAATGTTTACATTTTTTTATAAGTTACTATGGTAAAGGACATAGTGCCATTAGTTTCCCTCAAAATACTACCTCTTGCTTTGAACACATGTCATCATTCTTCCACTTTCTGAAGCATTTCTGAAAGTCCTCTTTCCTGAGTATCCTTAGGCTGCCTAAGTATCCTGAATTGACCCAAAACATTTTACCTTTCCTGGGTATTTTGACTTTGGGGAAGAGCCAGAAGTTGCACAGTGCCAGATCTGGTGAATAAGGTGGGTTAGGACACACCGTAATGTTTTTGCAATCCTGTCTTTCCATGGGATGACACTTGACAGCAGCATTCACTGTACTTTTGTTTATACCTTCCAAAGACATGAAGAAGGACTTCCAGAACTGCTTCAGAAAGTGTTAAGAATGATGAGATAAGTGTGTTTGAAGCAAGGAGGATATTTTGAGGGGGATTTATGGCATTGTATCTTTTACTGTAATAAAATTTTAATCTAAATATGCACCATATATTTTGATCAAATCTCACAGATATTAGTGTACATATACCCATTTATTGGTTCTGTCTTCTGAGAACGCAAGAAAGCAAGATCATCCAGTAGCAGTGCATATACCTACTGCTCACATCTGGGATTAAAATATAGTTCTCCAATAAAAGCTACCAAACCTTCTTGGGAAAATAACTAATTCCAGAACTGGGGCAGGGAAAATATAAGATAACCTGTAATATTAAGTACAAATAACTAAATAAGATGAGAGTATATCTAAAGAACACAGGAGCCAATATGATAAGAGCTCCCAATAGCAGATTGTTTTAGTATTTAGATTTTGATCCATTTTTATTTCAGTTTAGTACATGGTGAGATACATGGGCCTAAATTCAATCTTCTGAATGTAGATAGCCAGGTTTCACAGCATCATTTATTTAAAAGGCTCTTTTCGTTCAGTGTCTGTCTTTGGTCCCTTTGTCAAAGATCAGCTGAATGTGCTTGGGTTATTTCTTCATTCTCTTTCTGTTCCATTGATCCACAAGTCTGTTTTTATGCCAGTACCATGCAGTTTTTATCACTGTAGCTTTGTCATACAACTTGAAATCCAGGATTGTGATGCCTTCTGCTTTTCTCCTGTTACCCAGGATTGCTTTTGCTATTCTTGGTCTCTTCTAGTTCCATATGGGTTTTGGATTGTTTTCTCTAGTTTTTTGAGGAATGCTCTTGGTATTTTTTATTGAGAATGCATTAAATCTTTGTATTAGTTTTTGAAGTATGGCCATTTTGATAAGATTGGTTCTACCTACCCAGGAACAGGGAATATCTTTTCATTTTCTGATGTACTCTTCAATTTTCTTTTTCAGAGTGATTGTAAAGGTCTTTCACTTCTTTGGCTAGATTAATTTTTGGGGCCTTTTATGAGAAGGATAATGTCATCTATAAATAATGATACTTTGGCTTTCCTAAACATAGCCCTTGTATTTCTTTCTCTTGCCTGATTGCTCTGGCTGATGTCTTGAGTACTATATTGAACAAAAGTGGTAATAATGGACATCCTTTTCTTGTTCCTGATTTTAGAGGGGACGATTTTAGTATTTCCCATTAAAATGATAATGGCAGTAGGTTTGTCATACTTGCCTTTTATCAGACTGAGATAAGGTCCTTCTATACATATTTTATTCAGGGTTTTTATCATAAATGGCTGTTGGATTTTGTTAAAGGCTTTCTCTGTGTCTATTGAGATGATCATGTGATTTTTGTCCTTGGCTTCTGTTTATGTGATATATTGCATTTATTAATTTGTTAAACCATCCATGCATTACTGGAATGAAGCCTACTTGGTCATGGTGTATGATCTTTATGATGATTTGTTGCATTATGTTTGCCAGTATCTTGTTGAGGATTTTTGCATCTATGTTCATTAAAGAGATTGCCCTGTAATTGTCTCTTTTGGTTGGATCTTTGTCTAGTTTTGGATTCAGGGTAATGATAGTTTCCAGGAATGACTTCAAGACTACTCTTTTTTGTCAGAGATCCCCGCAGCGGGTTCCAATCTCCTGCTCAGTGCTACAACACAAGGTTAAAAGAAAAACTCAAAGACTCAATTAAAGAGACAGAAATGGGGAGCCAGGAAGACCAGTGCTCCTGCAAGCAAGGCTGAACAAGCAAAGACCCTAAACACTCAGAGCTGTCGATATTTATTGGTGACATCATAGTTAGATTGAGGTAAAAGGGCTGTGTGAGAGGACATGTAGTTGCTATGGACATGTTACTGAAGCAGGCAAGGCTTGTAAAGGAAAAGACAGAGCATTCTTGAATTAGGAACAGAACAGATAAAATATAGGTTGTGGTTAATAATTAACCTTGTCTTTTCAGTAAAGGTTTTAACCCTGCAAATGGAATTTCGGTGTGAGTCACTCTGACCTCAGCACACAGGGTTTGGCTAGACTCACTTCTCAAAACAAGCCAGTTATGGGTTTAACTCTTTACAACCTGCACTGCTCACATCCTGCTTGGAGCATAATCAATAAGACAGCCCCCTCATACTTTTCCTATCAAATTTATTAAAAAGTATGAAGAACATGGACTTTAGGTCTTTCCTGAAGTTCTCATAGAAATCAGTAGTGAATCCATCAAGACCTGGGCTTTTCTTAGTTGGTAGGATTTTTATTACCCTTCAGTTTCATTGCCTGTTACTGGATTATTCAGGTTATTTAAATCTTTGCTTTAGTTTGTTAATTTGTATATGTTCAGGTATCCATTTCTTCTGAATACTCCTTAGTGCAGTACAGATTTTCGAACTAGTTACTAATGATCACTAATGATCTGGATTTCAGTAGTGCCCATTGGGATTTCACTTTTTTCATTTCTTACTATACTGATTTGAGTCTTTTTGTTCCTTTTTATGATAAGATTGGCTAAGGGTTTATCTATGTTGTTTCTTTCAAAGAACCAGCTTTTCAATTTATTAGCTCTTTGCATTGTGTTTTTGGTCTCAGTTTTACTGATTTCTGCTCTGATGTTTATATTTCCTTCTTTGTACTAGATTTGGGTTTGGATTGTTACTGTTTTTCTAGGATGTTGAGGCACATTGTTAGATTATTTACCTGGGCTGGCTCTGGGGTTTTTTTCCTTTTTTTGATGTGGGCAGTCACAGCTACAAACTTTCCTCTTAAGACTGCTTTGATTGTTCCCATAAGTTCTGGTAGGTTGTACTGACATTATTGTTTGATTCTAGGAACTAATTTCTTCCTTGATTTCTTCTATGACACACTGATTATTAAAGAGTATATTGTTTAATTTTCATGCATTTGTATAATATCTGTGGTTTCTGATGCCATTGATTCCTTGTCTCACTGTGCTATAATCTGATAATATATATGTGATAATTTCAGTTATTTTGTATTTACTTGCTTAAGCTTGCTTTCTTGGCTACTATGTGTTCTATTGTGGAGAAAGTTCTGTGTGCTGCTGAGTAGACTGTGAGTTCTCTTATTAGAACACTGTACATATCTGTTAAGTCCATTTGTTCAAATTTTAGTTCAGGAGCAGCTGTGTGGCCCAGACCAGCACAAATGCAGTCAGATCCCAGCCAGGGCTCTGCCCTGACCCCAGGGGCTCCTGCACATCCACCCAAGCCAAAAGCCTACCCAGAAAGGAGCTGCACAGGTGCACAAGCAACAGCCAGAGGCCCGGCCTGATACCACTGATAAGTGTGAGGAGACCCTAGCCAAAGTCCACGCAGACAACAGGAACGGGGGTACACAGCCCCCAGCCAAAGGCCTTCCCAGACAACAGCTACATAGGGGCCCCAGCAAGGGGCACACCTAGATACCATCACAAGTGTGCTCAGGCCCCAGCCAGAAGCCCGCCCAGACAACAGGTCGGCTCAGGGACCCAGAAGGCCACCACTCTGAACCCAGGAACTGGTGTACTGGTGAGCAGCAGAGTGAAGGCTGCTCAGTGGCTTGCTGGGAATTCAAGACCACTGGGTGAACAAAAAGTCACCTCAGCATAGGCAGAGCAAGCTGCATCTGTTGAAATGAGAAGACATGTAAATAAGTCTCAAAACCAGACTTCCAGATTGCCTAAGGCAACCCCAAAGGGCCACAAGATGGAACCATCTGATACTCAACCACCTAGACTTCCAGAACTGGCAATGAAAGAGAACCTGGAAAAAATGAAACCAGAAATAATTTCTCAGATAACAGCAGAGATTGTGCCCATAGTATGACACATGATTAATAAATCTAGAGCGGACACACATAAAAAAATAGAGGAGCTCAGGAACATGATGGAATCCCAACAGAGGAAAAAATGGAATCCATAAAAGAGACGCAAACAGATTTCCAGGAGATTGAAAACTCCATTGAAAGTTTGCGCAGCAGAATGAGCCAATGCGAGGATAGAATTCCAGACAGAGAAGATAGGATTGCAATTAGTAACCAGGACAAGAAAAATTTCTTAAAAATATTAAGGGACCACAAGAAATCAATCCAGCAACTGGTAGACGATGCAAAGAATAACATAAGACTGATCGGAGTCAATGAAGAAACAGGAGAGAGTGCAGATGACATAAAAACATTATTCACATCTAGTGCCTGCCTCGCAAGCACAAGGTCCCGAGTTTGATCCCCAGTATGAAAAAAAATTTTTTTTAACTGTTCGCAGAAGTAATGGCAGAAAACTTCCCAAATAGGGGAAAAGAACTTGACATACAGATAAGTGAGGCATATAGGACTGCAAATAGCTGTGATAAAAAAAAATCTACACATAGGCATATAATAGTTAAGATTCCAGAAACTCAACAGAAGAACAAAATTCTACAAGCAGTTAGTGAAAAGAAACAAATCACATACAAAAGAAAGCCCATCAGAATCACAGCAGACTTCTCAATGCAAACCCACAAGGCAAGAAGAGCGTGGAGCAATGTATTTCAAGACCTAAAGGAAAACAGCCTCCAACCCAGACTGATGTACCCTACAAAACTATCTTTCAAAATGGATGGAGAAATAAGATACTTTCATGACAAAGAGAACCATAGGAACTTCACAAATACCAAACCAGCCCTTCAGAACATTTGAAACAATATCGTAGGAAAAGACAACCCGGATCACAACCCCAGGAAGCCCTGTAGAATGAATGCATTGGGCACGACAAGAAATTAAACGCAGAGGGGGAGAATCCCACAAAATGAAAATGTCATGGCAATGACAAGTCAATACGTTTCAGTTATAACCATCAATGTTAATGGTCTCAATTCACCAATCAAAAGAAATAGACTGGCAGAATGGGTCAAGAAGCAAAATCCAACAATATGCTGCATACAAGAAACACACTTAATTAAAAAGGAAACTCATAGACTGAAAGTTAAAGGGTGGAAAACAATACTCCATGTGACAGGAACCCGAAAAAAAGCAGTAGCTATCCTCTTTGCAGATCAAGTGGATTTCAAACCAACACTGATTAATAAGAGAAATGAAGAAGGACACTACATCCTTGTAAAGGGAACAATCCAAGAGGAAGAGATGACAATCATAAATATCTATGCAACAAACACTAGTGCACCCAACTGTATAAAACAAATACTAACGGACATGAAAAGTCATATATGCACTAATACAATTGTAGTGGGGGACCTCAACACCCCACTGTCACAAATAGATAGATCAACTAGACTAAAAATAAGTAATGAAATACTCGAACTCTTGAACAAATGAACTTAACAGATGTTTACAGAGTCTTCCACCCCACAACATCAGAATACCCATTCTTCTCAACTTCATATGAGTCATTCTCAAAAATAGACCACATACTCACATATAGAACATGTTTAAGTAAGTGCAAAGGAATTGAAGTTATCCCCTGTATATTATCAGACCATAGTGCGATGAAATTGGAGATCCATAGCAAAAGAAACTCAAAAAATTTCATAAACACGTGGAAATTCAACAACACACTTCTGAATAACCAATGGGTCGCAGAGGAAATTAAAGAAGAAATCAGACAGTTCCTTCAATTAAATGACAATGACAGTACAACATATCGGAATCTGTGGGACACAATGAAAGCAGTCTTACGAGGGAAATTCATAGCAGTGAATACATATGTTAGGAAAACAGAATGAGCCCAATTAAACAACCTGATGCTGAATCTCAAGCTTCTAGAAAAAGAAGAGCAGAACAACCCCAAAGCTCATAGAAGGGAGGAAATTATAAAGATCAGAGGAGAAATCAATGCAATGGAGACTAAGAGAACGATACAAAAAATTCAAAGAAGCCAAGAGCTGGTTCTTCAAAAGAATCAACAAAATTGACAAACCTTTAGTCAACCTTGTCAGAAAAAGGAAAGAAAAGGCCCAAATCCATGCAATTAGGAATGAAAAGGGTGAAATGACAACAGACCCAGCAGAAATACAGAGGATCATCAATACCTACTTCCAGAACCTATATGCCAATAAGATGGACAACACAGAAGAAATGGACAGATTCCTAGATACATATGAATTACCAAAGTTGAACGAAGAAGACCTAAAAATTCTGAACAACCCAGTATCAACCAATGAAATTGAAAATGTAATTAAAAACTTATCAACTAAGAAAAGCCCGGGCCCTGATGGCTTCACTGCTGAGTTCTACAAGACATTTAGAGAGGAACTGCTGCCACTACTGTGGAAACTCTTCAATGAAATTGAAAGGGAAGCAATACTCCCAAATTCATTCCTGGAAGCAAGCATCACCTTGATCCCCAAAGCAGAGAAAGACCCAACTGAAAAAGAGAACTATAGGCCAATCTCACTAATGCACATAGATGCAAAACTCCTTAATAAGATACTGGCAAACAGAATGCAGAAGATCATCAAGAAGATCATACACCCTGATCAAGTGGGATTCATCCCAGGGATGCAGGGATGGTTCAGTATATGAAAATCATCAATGTAATACACTATCAATAGAGCCAAGGACAAAAACCATATGATTATCTCCATAGATGCAGAAAAAGCATTTGACAAAATCCAACATGCATTTATGATAAAAACCCTACAAAAAATTGGAATACATGGTCTCTACCTCAGACTGATAGAAGCCATCTATGAAAAACCAACAGCCAATATCATACTAAATGTTCAAAAACTGAAATCCTTCACACTAAAATCAGGAACAAGACAAGGATGTCCACTATCACCACTCTTGTTCAATAGAGTTCTGGAAACATGAGCCATGGCAATTAGACAAGAGAAAGAAATAAAAGGAATAAAGATAGGAAACATAGAAGTCAAATTGTCATTATTTGCAGATGACATGATACTCTACATAGAAGACCCCAAGAACTCCACCAAAAGTCTTCTAGACTTAGTAACCAAATTCAGTCAAGTAGCTGGTTACAAGGTTAACACACAAAAATCAATACCTTTCCTCTACATAAATGACAGACTCACTGAGAGAGAAATAGGGCAAATAATTCCTTTCACAATAGCATCCAGAAAACTGAAATACCTAAGAATCATCCTAACGAAAGAAATCAAAGACCTCTTCTCTGAAAACTATGGCACTCTGAAAAGAGAGATTGAAGATGATATCAGAAAATGGACAGACATCCCTTATTCCTGGGTAGGAAGGATTAATATAGTGAAAATGGCCATACTTCCAAAACTGCTATATAGATTTAATGCAATTCCAATTGAGATCCCAGCAGCATACTTCATAGACCTTGAGAAAACAATCCAAAAATTCATTTGGAACAAGAAGAGACCCAGAATAGCAAAAGCAATTCTAGGTAACAGAGACATGGCAGGGGTATCACAATCCCCAACCTGCAACTATAAGACAAAGCTGCTCTGATAAAAAACAGCATGGCACTGGCAAAGAAACAGACTTGAGGACCAGTGAAACAGATTAGACAATGCAGAAACAATGCCAGACACACTCAGCCATCTCATCTTCGACAAAGGAGCCAAACACCCTCACTGGAGGAAAGATAGCCTCTTTAATAAATGGTGCTGAAAAAATTGGGCTTCAGCTTACCAAAGATTAAAACTAAACCTGTATCTCTCACCATGCACTAAACTAAAATGAAAGTGGATTAAAGATCTAAATGTTAAAATAGAAACTCTGAACCAGTTGGAACAGAGGTTAGGTAGAACCCTTGAAGACATTGGTGTAGGAAAAGATTTTATGAACAAAACCTCAGTTGCCCGTGAACTAGCACAAACAATCAACAAATGGGATCTCTTCTTATTAAAAGGCTCCTGCACAGCAAGAGAAACCACCAGCAGTGTGAAGAGACAACCCACAATGTGGGAAAAAATCTTCACCTGCTCTTCCTCAGACAAAGGTCTACTATCTCGAATCTATAAAGAACTTAAAAAGATCAGACCTCCCAAATTTAAAGACCCAATCCAAAAATGAGCATCTGAAATGAACAGACATTTCTCAGACAAAGAAGTAGAAATAGCAAATAAATACATGAAAAAATGTTCAACATCACTGCTCATTCGAGAGATGCAAATGAAAACAATGCTGAGATTCCACTTCACTGCAGAAAGAATGGCTGCTATCATGAAATCGACCAATAACAAATGCTGGCGGGGCTGTGGGGAAAGAGGAACCCTGCTCCACTGCTGGTGGGAGTGTAGACTGGTGCAGGCACTGTGGAAATCAGTATGGAGATACCTCAAGGAACTAGGACTGGAAATCCCATTTGACCCCGCTATTCCACTGCTGGGGATCTTCCCCAAAGAATTAAAAGAATCATACCACAGTGATATATGTGCACCCATGTTTATAGCAGCGCAGTTTGTGATAGCTAAAACTTGGAAACAGCCCAAATGCCCATCAACTGGAGACTGGATAAAGAAAATGTGGTTTTTTTATAAAATGGAGTACTACTCAGCCATAAAAAAATGAGAAATTAGAGACATTTATAGCTAAGTGGATGCACATTGAGGTGATACTCTTAAGTGAAATAAATAGGACACACATGAATAAATTCTGAATAGTTTCTCTGGTGTGAGAAACTGAAAGTGTAAATAAGGACTAAAATGTATAATAGGTAAAGTGAAATAGGAAGAAAAGGGGCAAAGGGGAAGGAAGTGGGAGGGCTAGGGGAAAGGATAGAAGGGAATGGGATTAATATGAGAAAATGGAAAAATAGGAACAAAATCTTTGTAAATGGGGAGGGCTGGAGGGGTTGAAGGGAGGGCTGGGCAAAGGTGAAAAACAAGAACCAAGAGAGACTATGTAAAGGTGCAAATTTCCAATGATGAATGTCATTATATTGTATACCTAAAATGTACCAATTATTAGAATGAATAATCGATAATGTAAAATAGGAAGAAAAGGTCCAAAGGGGTAGGGGTAGTGGGAGGCACAGGGGAAAGGAAAGAAGGAAAGGAAAAAATGATGAGAAATGGAAAAAATGGAAATAAAGTCTTTGTAAATAGGGAAGGGTGGAGGGCGTGAAGGGAGGGCTAGGAATGGGGAAAAAATAAGAACCAAGATGCATTATGTAAAGGTACAATTCCCAATGAGAAATGTAATTGTGTTGTATACCTACAATGTACCAATAAAAGAATTTAATAAAAAAAAGATGCAAGATCCAACAATATGCTGCATATGAGAAACACACTTCACTCAAAAAGAAACTCATAGACTGAAAGGTAAAGGGTGGAAAACAATACTCCAACAGAAACCCGAAAAAAAGCAGGAGTAACTATCCTCTTTGTAGATCAAGTGGATTTCAAACCAACACTGATTAAGAGAGACAATGAAGGATACTACATCCTTGTAAAGGGAACAATCCAAGAGGAAGAGATGACAATCAATATATATGTACCAAACACTAGCACACCCAACTATATAAAACAAATATGAATGAACATGAAAAATCATATAAGCACTAATACAGTAGTAGTGGGGGACCTCAATACCCCACTGTCACAAATAGATAGGTCAACTAGGCAAAAAATAAACAACCAAATACTAGATCTCAATCAAACTCTTGAACAAATGAACTTAACAGATGTTTACAGAGTCTTCCACCCCACAAAATCAGAATACACATTCTTCTCAACTGCATATGAGTCATTCTCAAAAATAGACCACATACTCACATATAGAACATGTTTAAGTAAGTGCAAAGGAATTGAAGTTATCCCCTGTATACTGTCAGACCATAGTGCAATGAAATTGGAGATCCATAGCAAAAGAAACAAAAAATTTCATAAACACGTGGAAATTCAACAACACACTTCTGAATAACCAATGGGTCACAGAAGAAATTAAAGAAGAAATCAAGCAGTTCCCACAATTAACTGACAGTGTCAGTACAACATATTGGAATCTATGGGACGCAGTGAAAGCCGTCTTACGAGGGAAATTCATAGCAGTGAATACTCACATTAGGAAAACAGAGCAAGCTCAGTCAATGTGATGCTGAACCTCAAGCTTGTCGAAAAAGAGCAGGACAAACCCAAAGCTCAAACAAGGGAGGAAATTATAAAGATCACAGCAGAAATCAATGCAATGGAGACTAAGAGAACAATACAAAAAAATCAATGAAGCCAAGAGTTGATTCTTAGAAAGAATAAACAAAATTGACAAACCTTTACCCAACCTTATCAAAAAAAGGGAAAAAAAGGCCCAAATCCATGCAGTTAGGAATGAAAAGGTTGAAATTACAACGGACCCAGCAGAAATCCAGAGGATCATCAATACCTACTTTGAGAACCCATACGCCAATAAGATGGAAAACAGAAGAAATGGACAGATTCCTAGGTACATATGAATTACCAAAGTTGAGCAAAGACGACCTAATAATTCTAAACAACCCAGTATCAACCAATGAAATTGAAAATGTAATTAAAAACTTACCAACTGGCAGACAGGCAGGTCTACCCACGCCCTACCGAGGTCCCCAGTCCCACAGAAGACCCCGAATCAGCCCGCTGCAGACAGGCAGGTCTGCCCAGGCCCTACCGAGGTCCCCAGTCCCACGGAAGACGCCGAATCAGCCCGCTACAAACAGGCAGGTCTATGCACGCCCTACTGAGGTCCTGAGTCACGCAGAAGATGCCGAATCACCCCACTGCAGACAGGCCGGTCTGCCTACACCCTGCCGAGGTCCCCAGTCGAGCGGAACACACGCTGAATCAGCCCGCTGCAGACAGGCAGGTCTGTGCACGCACTACCGAGGTCCTGAGTCACTCGGAAGACACCGGATCATCCCACTGCAGACAGGCAGCCACCTGATTCCACATTACAAAGGCGCAGAGGACACCAGGCCACCAGACCAAGGTACTGAGTCCAACTGTTCACGGCCCAGAGGTAGGGGCTTCTGAGCCATCGTCCCACTGCTCTTGGTCCAGAGGAAGGGGCTTCCCGGTCACCATCCCTCCCGCTGCTCCCAGCCCAGAGGAAGGGGCTTCTGGGCCACCATCCCTCCCACCACTCTGGCCCAGAGGGAGGGGCTTCTGAGCCACCATCCCACTGCTCCTGGTTCAGAGGAAGGGATTTCGCGGCCAACATCCCTCCGGCTGCTCCCAGCCCCTGTCCCACCTCACCCAGCTCAGAGGAGGTAATCTGTGCAGGCACTAACAGCCCCCTGCCCCAGTCGAAATGAGAAAACACATAAATAAGTCTCAAAACCAGACTTCCAGATCACCTACAGCAACCCCAAAGGGAAATGAGATGGAACCCTCTGATACTCAAACACCTGGACCCACTGAACTGGCAACAAAAGGGGATCTGGAAAAAATGAAATCAGAAATAATTTCTCAGATAACAGGAGAAATTGTGCCCCTAGTGCAAGACATGGTTAATAAATCTAGAGAGGAGCTCAGGAACATGATGGAATCCCAACATAAGAAACAAATGGAATCCATAAAACAGATGCAAATAGATTTCCAGGACATGAAAAACTCCATTGAAAGTCTACACAGCAGAATGAGCCAGTGTGAGGACAGAATTTCAGATATAGAAGATAAGATTGCAATTAGTGACCAGGAAAAGAAAAATTGCTTCAAAATTATAAGGGAACATGAGAAATCAATCCAGCAGCTGTTAGATGATGCAAAAAAGAATAACATAAGACTGATTGGGCTCAATGAAGAAACAGGAGAGAGTGCAGATGACATAAAAAAAATCTCTTCACAGAAATAATGGCAGAAAACTTCCCAAGCAGGAGAAAAGAGCTTGACATACAGATAAGTGAGGCATATAGGACTCCAAATAGCCTTGATCAAAAATAATCTACACATAGGCATATAATTGTTAAGATTCCAGAAACACAACAGAAGAACAAAGTTCTCCAAGCAGTCAGAGAAAAGAAACAAATCACATACAAAGGAAAGTCCATCAGAATCACAGCAGACTTCTTAATGCAAACCATCAAGGCAAGAAGAGCTTGGAGTGACATATTCCAAGCCCTAAAAGAAAACAGCCTCCAACCCAGATTGATGTACCCTGCAAAACTATCTTTCAAAATGGATGGAGAAATAAGATACTTTCATGACAAAGAGCACCTTAGGAACTTTGTGAATACCAAACCAGCACTCCAAAGAATTTTACACAATAGCCTAGGAAGAGATGTTGAGGATCACAACCCCAGGAACAAAGCAGAATGAACCCATCTGGCATGACAAGAAATTAAATGTAAAGGGGGAGAACCCAACAAAAAGAAAAAGTCATGGCAATGACATGTCAATACGTTTCAGTTATAACCATCAACATTAATGGTCTCAATTCACCAATCAAAAGAAATAGACTGGCAGAATGGGTCAAGAAGCAAAATCCAACAATATGCTGCATACAAGAAACACACTTAATTCAAAAGGAAACTCATAGACTGAAAGTTAAAGGGTGGAAAACAATACTCCATGTGACAGGAACCCGAAAAAAAGCAGGAGTAGCTATCCTCTTGGCAGATCAAGTAGATTTCAAACCAACACTAACTAAGAGAGATGAAGAAGGACACTACATCCTTGTAAAGGGAACAATCCAAGAGGAAGAGATGACAATCATAAATATCTATGCACCAAACTCTTGTGCACCCAACTATATAAAACAAATACTAACAGACATGGAAAGCCATATATGCACTAATACAATTGTAGTGGGGGACCTCAGCACCCCACTGTCACAGATAGATCAACTAGACTAAAAATAAGTAATGAAATACTAGAACTCAATCGAACTCTTGAACAAAGGAACTTAACAGATGTTTACAGAGTCTTCCACCCCACAAAATCAGAATGCACATTCTTCTCAGCTGCACATGGGTCATTCTCCAAAATAGACCACATACTCACACATAGAACATGTTTAAGTAAGTGCAAAGGAATTGAAGTTATCCCCTGTATATTATCGGACCATAGTGCAATGAAATTGGAGATCCATAGCAAAAGAAACTCAAAAAATTTCATAAACACGTGGAAATTCAACAACACACTTCTGAATAACCAATGGGTCACAGAGGAAATTAAAGAAGAAATCAGACAGTTCCTTCAATTAAATGACAACGACAATACAACATCGGAATCTATGGGACACAATGAAAGCCGTCTTACAAGGGAAATTCATAGCAGTGAATACGCATATTAGGAAAACAGAATGAGCCCAATTAAACAACCTGATGCTGAACCTCAAGCTTCTAGAAAAAGAAGAGCAGGACAACGCCAAAAAGCTCATACAAGGGAAGAAATTATAAAGATCAGAAGAGAAATCAATGCAATGGAGACTAAGAGAACGATACAAAAAATCAATGAAGCCAAGAGTTGGTTCTTTGAAAGAATCAACAAAATTGATAAACCTTTAGTCAACTTTGTCAGAAAAAGGAAAGAAAAGGCCCAAATCCATGCATTTAGGAATGAAAAGGGTGAAACTACAACAGACCCAGCAGAAATACAGAGGATCATCAATACCTACTTCCAGAACCTATACGCCAATAAGATGGACAACACAGAAGAAATGGACAGATTCCTAGATACATATGAATTACCAAAGTTGAATGAAGAAGACCTGAAAATTCTGAACAACCCAATATCAACCAATGAAATTGAAAATGTAATTAAAAACCTATCAACTAAGAAAAGCCTGGGCCCTGATGGCTTCACTGCTGAATTCTACAAGACATTTAGAGAGGAACTGCTACCACTACTGTTTAAACTCTTCAATGAAATTGAAAGGGAAGCAGTACTCCCAAATTTATTCCTGGAAGCAAGCATCACCTTGATCCCCAAAGCAGAGAAAGACCCAACTGAAAAAGAGAACTATAGGCCAATCTCACTAATGCACATAGATGCAAAACTCCTTAATAAGATACTGGCAAACAGAATGCAGAAGATCATCAAGAAGATCATACACCCTGATCAAGTGGGATTCATCCCAGGGATGCAGGGATGGTTCAATATACGAAAATCAATTAATGTAATACACTATATCAATAGAGCCAAGAACAAAAACCATATGATTATCTCCATAGTTGCAGAAAAAGCATTTGACAAAATCCAACATGCATTTATGATAAAAACCCTATAAAAAATTGGAATACATGGTCTCTACCTCAAACTGATAGAAGCCATCTATGAAAAACCAACAGCCGATATCATACTAAATGGTCAAAAACTGAAATCCTTCACACTAAAATCAGGAACAAGACAAGGATGTCCACTATCACCACTCTTGTTCAATAGAGTTCTGGGAACATTAGCCACAGCAAAAAGACAAGAGAAAGAAATAAAAGGAATAAAGATAGGAAACATAGAAGTCAAATTGTCATTATTTGCAGATGACATGATATTCTATATAGAAGACCCCAAGAACTCCACCAAAAGTCTTCTAGACTTAATAACCAAATTCAGTCAAGTAGCTGGTTACAAGGTCAACACACAAAAATCAATAGCTTTCTTCTACACGAATGACAGACTCACTGAGAGAGAAATAGGGCAAATAATTCCTTTCACAATAGCATCCAGAAAACTGAAATACCTAGGAATCATCCTAACGAAAGAAATCAAAGACCTCTTCTCTGAAAACTATGGCACTCTGAAAAGAGAGATTGAAGATGATATCAGAAAATGGACAGACATCCCCTGCTCCTGGGTAGGAAGAATCAACATAGTGAAAATGGCCATACTTCCAAAAGTGCTATATAGAGTCAATGCAATCCCAATTGAAATCCCAGCAGCATACTTCACAGACCTGGAGAAAATCCAAAAGTTCATTTGGAACAAGAAGATATCTAGAATAGCAAATGCAGTACTAGGCAATAAAGACAAGGTAGGGGGTATCACAGTCCCCAACTTGAAACTATACTACAAAGTTACTGTGATAAAAACAGCATGGTACTGGCAAAGAAACAGACTTGCGGACCAATGGAACAGACTAGAAGATGCAGAAACAACTCCAGACACACTCAGCCATCTCATCTTCAACAAAGGAGCCAAACACCCTCTCTGGAGGAAAGATAGCCTCTTTAATAAATGGTGCTGGAAAAATTGGGTTTCAACTTGCCAAAGATTAAAACTAGACCTATATCTTTTACCATGCACTAAACTAAAATTGAAATGGATTAAAGATCTAAATATTCAAACAGAAACACTAAACCGCCCTGAAGAGAGATTAGGAAGAACTCTTGAAGACAATGGTGTAGGAAAAGATTTTATGAACAAAACCTCAGTTGCCTCTGAACTAGCACAAACAATCAACAAGTGGGATCTCTTCTTACTAAAAAGCTTCTGGACAGCAAGAAAAACCAGCAACAATGTGAAGATACAACCCACAATGTGGGAAAAAATTTTCACCAGCTGTCCCTCGGACAAAGGCCTACTATCTAAAATCTATAAAGAACATAAACAAATCAGACAAATCAGACCTCCCAAATTTAAAGACCCAATCCAAAAATGGGCATCTGAAATGAACAGACATTTCTCAGAAAAGTAGAAATAGCAAATAACCCAATTGCCTATGAACTGGAGACTGGATAAAGAAAATGTGGGTTTTTTATAAAATGGAGTACTACTCCGTGATAAAGAATGAGAAACTAGAGACATTTTTAGCTAAATGAATGCACAGTGAGGTGATACTCTTAAGCGAAATAAATAGGACACAAAGGGCCGGGAATTTAGCTCAGTGGTTTCGATGCCTGCTGCGCAAGTGCAAGGTCCAGCACCAAAAACAATAAATAGGACACACCTGTAAATACCGAATAGTTTCTCTAGTGTGAGAAAGTGTAAATAAGGACTAAAAGGTATAATAGATAATCTGAAATAGGAAGAAAAGGGGCAAAGCGGAAGGGGAATGGGGAGGGGTAGAGGTAAAGAAAGAAGGGAATGGAATTAATATGAGAAAAAGAAAAAATGGAAACAAAGTATTTGTAGATAGGGGATAAGTGGTTGAAGGGAGGGCAGGGGATGGGGGACAAGATAAGAACCCAGATGGAATATGTAAAGGTGCAAATTTCCAGTGATGAATGTCATTATATTGTGTATGTTAAATGTACCAATATAATTAATTTTTAAAAGGCAGCAAACCACAAAGTAGTGAAGCAAGGGACCAAAGTACAGCAGCAGCCCTCCTTTTGTCCCTTATATACTATCCAGGCTATGTGCCCTTAGGGCAGGTAACACTCAGACCCAGTATAAGCCTTTACATTATCCACACCCAACACTATGCCAAACCAATCAGTGGACTAATTTAGCAATCACACATCCTTAATCCAGGCATCATACATTAAATCTCAGCATCACACACGCAATCCCAGCAGCACATACTCTAGATCCAGCCACCTTTCAAAAGCCCCAAATGACCACATGAGGCTTTGGGGGGACATTTAGGTATGTCATAACAGCTATGAAATAAAATTTTTGTAGCTACAGTGTAAAGGGAGCTTTTCTTTCTTCCATCTATCCTGACAATCACTGTCCTTTAATTGCTTATTTCAACCACTTATAGCTAATGTAATTTTTTACATTTGATAGTTTTATCATTTTAGTGTTTGTTTTCTGTTTCCTGATTTTCCATGGTTCTGTTCCTCCTTTCCTGATTTCTTTTGGATCTTTTGAATATTTTTTAGTGTTCCATTTTGTTTGACTGTATCTCCTTGTATACATTTTTTAGTGGTAACTTTAGAATATACACACTTAGGAGTGCCTGACTAGCTGAGTCCATAGAGCATGAAACTTACTATGTATATAAATAGCTTTTTATAATCTACTTAGAATCAATATTATTATCACTCCAAGAGGAATATGGAAACCTTACCCCCTTACACTTCCTCCTTTCCTTTTTTGAAGTAGTTGTATATATATTTCTTTCATTCCTGACATTTGTAAATATGTCTCTGATACCATTTCATCTTCTTTATGATGATCATCATTTAACAGTGCTTTTGGAACAGGTCTGCTGCAATGAATGCTTAACTTTCATCTGTTGGAGACTGTCTTTATTGTGCTTTCCTTTATTTCTGAAGGATATTTTCAATAGATACAGAATTTTGAGCTGCCTAGGTATTCTTTGTTCTTTAGAACTGTATAAATGTTCCACTTATGTAATTCATCATTTCTGGTGATAAATCTTGTCTTTTTAAATCATTTTTTGGTAGTTATGCATCATTTTCTCTGGCTCTTTTCAGGATTTTTTTTTAAACTTTAGTTTTCATAGTTTGATTGATAGGCCTTATCATATATTATCAACTTTTCTGTTTGTGGTTCAGTGAACTTCTCAAATGTCTTGCCTTATGTCTCTTGTGAAATTTGGGGAAAGTTTAGATATTTTCTTCTTGAAATATTTTTTTCTGTACCATATTCTTTCAAGATTCTCTTCACATGAATATTATTTTATTATCTTTTTTATATATCCCATACATCCAATTTATTTTTTTAAATCTGTTTCTTCTTTGTTCACATTGAATAATTTCCATTGATTTACTATGAAGTTCCATGACTTTTCTCTTTCTTCTGATTTTGCAATGATATTTAAAATCTGTCATTGTAATTTTAGTTATTTTTTAATCTTCTATTTACAGAGAATTTACTGAGACTTTCTTTTGGGGTTTGTTTTGTTTTGTTTCACTGTCTAGCCCAGGCTGACCTTGAACTTGTGGTGATCTTCCTGCCTCAGCCTCCCAAGTGCTGGTATTACAGGCATGTTCCACCATGCCTGGCTTGCTGAGACTTCTGCTTTCCATTTTTGTAAGAGTGGGCACCCTTATTTCTTGGAGCACTTTTGTGGAAACTGTCTTAAAGTCTTTGTGTGATGATTCCAACATCTCTGTCTTCTCAGTGCTGCTTTCTTTTATTCATATTGTCCCATACACATTGAGACTTTCCTGGTTTATTGTATGCCAAATTATTGGATTGTATCCAGGGCATTTTGAATATTAATGTTATGAGAACCTTGGTCTTATTTAAGTCCAATACAGAATTGTTGACATTTTTAGTTTAGCAGGCAACTTACCCAGTTATATTCAAAGTTTTAAGTTCTAACCAACTTTGTTAGTAGTGATTTCATAATCAATTCATTTTTTAAAACCTTTGCAGTACCATTTAAATCTGTCCTGTTTGCCCCACCTTTAGTCAGTGTGGACATGGATAAGGGTCTATTCCATTCTTAGGGTTTATGATCAGATTCACAAAGAGCAGTTTGACATAAACCCAGGAGGTCATAAGCAAGTTAATGGGTTTATTTTCCTGAGTTTTTCCTTCCTGTGTTCTCCCTGGTACTCCATAGTCAGTTCTGTCATTGCTGGAACACAGTACTCAGCACCTAGAACTCTTGTTTATTTTGGCTCGTGTTTACAGTTCATGGTTGGCTGCCTCAAAAGCAGAACAGCATGGCAGAAGAGAGCTTCTCACAGCATGACAGACAGGAAGCAGAGGGCCAAGTGAGGAGCTAGAATAGGAGACACTCTTCCAGGTCGCACCCACAGTGACCTGCCTCTCCCACTAGGCCCCACCTCTTAGCGGCAAGTCACCTGAATGCCCCCATAGACCAGTCAGCATCCAAAGCCCCGCCTGTGATTCTATGAGGTGTTAGGGAGACATCTAGATATAAACCACAGTAGGTACTTTAGTTCCCTGGGACTCCCCCTTTCAGTCATCTAGCAAAAACACTTGGACTTTACCCCAGTTTGCCACATACTTCCTGCAGCTATGCCTGTAAGAAAGTGCAGAGAAAGAATTCAGTGGACATTTATATACCATCGCTGGAGAGAAAGTTTCCCCTCCCTGAAGTTTTAGGCACCTTCAGGCCCCTGCTGTCACTATTGTCTCTTTTACTACCATGGGATGATCTGGGGCTGAAGCAAGAGAAAACAGAGGGGAAGTGAATGTTTCTCTCTTCTTTGAGTCTTTTCTGCTGTGTAAGCTTCGTAACCACAGTGCTCCAGTGTCCACTTCTAGGCGCAGGGATACCAGAGTAAAGGAAAAAGTACCGTGCTGCTTTCAGTTCTTGCCATGTCTCCTTTTCCAGTCTGCCTGCTGCTACCTGCTACTGTGATGTGTCTTTGAGGTGTCTGTCTTCAAATATCTGCCCCATGCATACTTCCCAGGTTTTTAGCTGCATTCAATAGGAGACTGGGTATTTGTGCTTTGTCCATATTAAACATTTTGCTTCATGTATTTTTTTCTTCATCTAAAGTTACCAGGTATTCACGGGCATTGCAGATTATATTTACTGTGACTTTGATGGATACAGATGGAAAATGCCTTTATCTGAAATGCTTGGGAGCAGAAGTGTTTCACGTTTTGGAATATTTGCATGAATTTTAGCACCGAGCGTTCCTAAGCCAAAAATCCAAAATGTTCTAAAATCCAGAATTTAAGTTCAGATCTTCAAGATAAGGGTGTTCAACCTGCATCACACATATTTGCTTATGATTTGAGACTGGAAGATACAGGTGAGAAAAAAATGAAACTAGAAAAGTAAACAGTAAAACATTTAATACCTAGTGAAAGTTTGAATACTTTTAAGTTTAAATTCAGGCATTTGTTTAAATTTAGATTGTTGGCATGTGTTTTTGGATTGATTTCCTTTAACAAGGACAGAAGAATGAGAACAGCAGGGGGAAGGGTTAGAGAAGACTTACTGGGGGTAATCTGATTCAGTTAGCCCCCTTACTCTGCCTCTTAGAAATTGCAACCAAAAAAATCTCAGCACTCTTTTTGTTGGTATGAATTTTAAAAATGGAAGTTTTAGAATTTAGCACATGTGTTAAATAATCAGCCCTGTACTATATTGATAATAAGTCTTGGATTTTTAGTTAAAATGAATTGCATTTATTATCTTTGTTTTTACTTACTAGGAATTTTTATCTTATGGCTAAAATATGCTATATCTAAATTTGTTATTGGCCTGTGACATATTTTTAGTTGGCCTTTTAATTGAATATAATTGCAGTTTTACAAATAAGACACACATTTATAAATTCACAAATACAAGATATCCTATATACCCTTCACTTAGCTTTCTCTAGTGCTAACATCTTGCAGAGCTACAGTGGAAATCATCACCAGAGTACTGAGATTGAAGTGTTCTGTACCTTGACTAGGAATACCAATCATGATAAGCCTTCCTAGTTTCTTTATATATACCCACCCCCTCTTCCTTCCTGCTGCACTGACCTGTTCTCCATCTTTACAGGCTTATGATCTCAAGAATGTCATACAAATGAACTCTTACAGTATATGTCCTTTGGACTGGCTTTTTCACTTTACAGGATTTCTTAGAATTTCCTCCAAGTTGTTGCATGTATCAGTAGTTTGTTCCTTTTTATTGCAAAGTAGTATTTCATGAGTTATTTTTCAAGGTATAGTTTGACATTTGAAAAAGGAAAGTTTTATTACTCAAGCGTTAGTCTCATGGAATTTAAGCTAAAGAAGAAGCTGTTAGGAGTTCTCTCCTGTTCCTTTCTAAATTGCATTTAGGTTAACTGATCATAGTGTATTGACATTATTGTCTTATAGGAAAAAAGTCCTGTGGACAAGTAGATTTTATTACATTATTCATTGTATTTCCTAAACTAGAGGTAAGATGGGAACACATGAGGGAGAATGCTGCACGAGAAACATTTAGAGTGGCATTTTGAGTGAACCCTAATGTTAGTCTGCTGAGGAATCAGGAAGCAGCTTGTTCCTGGGCAGCACTTTCTGCAGTGAAAGAAGTGTGTTCATGCTACCGGCCAGCATTAGGATAGTCTCTGACTTTATTTGGAAACATGTTATTTTTTCAACCAAAATTCCACGCCCAATAAATGAGTAAGAGTGGAGCCGTCTCGTTTTTTTAAATTAAATTTTAAAATTTTAAGTCTGGGAATAGAGTCCAAACTATGCGAAATGCTCATCTAAAGAGCTTGATTTTAGCCCAAGCAGACAAATGAAAGCAGAAATAAATCATTTAATTGAATCACAGTTTTTAATTAGCTAAATAACTACAAGTAGAAAATCATCTGCCATCTTAGCAAGTAGTAATTCTTTACTGCCTTGATTTTCACTTGAGGAAAAATAAAAAGCATAAATATACAATAATAAATAACTATATTATCATCCTATAATTACCCATTGCCATACTGTTTATTACTTTGGCTTAGGTAGATGTACTGGAGAGGGAAAAAGAACAGATGTGAAATTTAGACTTATCAGACACAGGTGTTTATCCTATAGTTTTGTAAACTCTCGGCAGGAATTTTTGAAGTGCCATTTTGCTGATGGGAAGTATAAAGTGAGAATTCTTCAGCAGATGTTAATCTCATGATCATCTACATTAGACAGTGTTTTTATGTTGGTCTGAAAAGATTTGTGCATATTTTAGCTATTTTTCATACAGTGATCATCTTTAAGTATTAGTATAAAAGTTAATGAGTAAAGAAAATCTGCTGAGCATATGCTGATAATCCAAAACGCTTTAAGAAATACATGCTTTAATTTGATGCAAAGATTTTGATTATTGCTCTACAATCAAATTTAGAAGAACTATAAATCAGAATTTTAAAAATTTTATTAGTGCATGTTTCAGTTCTGCAGTTCACAGTCATCTTGGGGAGTGGTTACATGTGCATACCATAGCTTCTTCCTTTTTTAATCCCCTTTCCTCCCTCTGCCCTATCCCATTTTTCATTAATCTTAGCTCATGGTATGGCATATGTTTACATTAGTTGAGGTTATTAGGTTCTTGTACATGGCATATCTTTATTCTACTTATTTCCCCTTCCCTCCTCACCACTCATGCTTTTGCCCTTAGACCATTTCCCTGCTGCAACAGATCTCTTTGTCCCCTTCTACCCTATCCATCCTTACTATTTTCTTTGTTTGTGCTTTACCTCACTCAAATTAGAGATGCCACACGGTATTTAAGCTTGTGTCTCTGATTTATTTCACGCAGCATTGTATTTTCCAGATGCATCCATTTTCTACAAATGTCTCCAATCTGTCATTCTTTATGACAGAGTAGTATTCCATTATATATAAATGACACATTTAATTTTAAAATTTCCTTTTTGATTTCTTCTGTGACCCACTGGTTGTTTAGGGGAGTAGTATATTGTTACTTTTCTGGGAACTTTTGCCTTTTCCAAAATTTCTTCTGTTGCGGATTTCTGTTTTCATTGCACATTGGTCTGAGAGCATGCATAGGGTAATCTCTGTTCTTTTATGTTTACTTAAGCAGGTTTTGTGGACTAGTATGTGATGTTTTGACAAAAGTACCTTGTGCTTCTTAAAAGAATGTATACTCTGTTGTAGGGGGTTAGAATACTGTTTATATCCATTGAGTTCATATGTTCACAGGTGTGGTTCAACTCTGAAATGTGTTTAATCTGTATCTTTGCAAAAGTGGGGTGTTAAAATTCCCTACTGTGATTATGTGTTTATTTCATCTTTTAATTTCAGCATTTTTTGTTTTATGAAGATGGGTGCTCCAGAATTCAATGCATATGTTTATTAATGTCTCTTGTTGGGTTGTTCCCTTAACTAGGATGTAGTGACCTTTTTTGTCTCTTCTAATCAGTTTCAGCTTGAAGTTTATATTAGAATTGCTACCCCTGCTTGTTTTCGGGATCTTGACACATGAAATGTTGTTTTCTGTCCTTTCATTTTTAGTCTACAAATGCCGTTTTGGATTAGATGAGTCTCTGGCATGCAACAGATGGTTGAGTCTGTCATTTGATCCACCCTGACAGTCTGTCTTTTAATTGGGGTTGAGGCCATTAACAGTGAGAGATATTACTGAGATATGTTGGTTATTTACTATCATTTCCTTCTTTCTCTGTTGGTGTATCCTTTGTTTTTCTTTACTAATGTTTTTTATTGCTCTTTATCCATTGACCTCACTAGTTTCTTCTGTGTTTTTGCCTGGGTCCGATTCATTGTTTCTGTTGAAAATATTCTGAAGTATTTTCTCTAGAGCTGGTTTAGCGCTCATCTATCTTCTGAGCTGGCGTGTTTTTCATGGAAATACCTTATTTCTCTATTTTGAAGGAGAGCTTTGCTGGGTAAGTTAATCTGGGTTGAAAGTTATTTGCTCTTAGGGCTTGAAATACTTCACTCCAAGCTCTTCTGGCCTTCAGGGTTTGTGTTGAGAAGTCTGCTGTGATTTTAATTGGTTTATCTTTTTATGTAATTTTTTGTTTTTCTCTGGCTTTTTAAAATCTGTTTTTGTGCTAGATATCTGATAATTTAATAGAGATGTGTCTTGGTGAGCTTTTTTCATCATAGTTGTTTGGTGTCCTGTAAGCATTGCTTGCTTCTATTCTAAACTCACATTTGAGAAATTTTTTTCCATGATTTCTGTAAGCAGGTTAGAGAAAAACTAGAAGATAGCACAGCTGGATTCAGTAACTTCAATTAGCCTTAGACTGGTCTTCTTGTCATCTAGTAGCTGCTGAACAGTCTTCTCTTGTTCTCTTTTTTGGCTTCTTTGAGCTCTATCATAATTCACTATTTTGTCATCAGTATCAGACACTGTCTTCACATTGGTCATTTCTGCAGTATATGAATTGTGTATAGTTTTTATTTCAGGTATTTCTGTCTGGCATCTCTTCAAGGATTCCATATCCTTGCTGAATCTGTCATTCAAATTTTGAACTCTTTTGGTTAGCTCATCCAGTTTTTTACCTATTTCCCCAAAATTCACCTTGGGCACTCAGTAGTGAAATTGCTATGAATTTTTGTTCATTTCCTCTTTAAATTCATCTATTTTCATCTAAGAGCTTTTTATGGATTTCTGACCCATTGCTCTGCCTTGGGAGAGTTGGGGGTGGGGTTCAGAGATCTTCTATTTCCCCATTCTCCTGTGTGTGTGTGTGTGTGTGTGTGTGTGTGTGTGTATTTTTTTTTTAATTATCTATGGCCCCCTCTTTTTCCCCTCCTTTTTGGGGAGGGTTGCTGCAGGTTGGGGACTAGAGAATTGAGAGTATGTGGCTTATTTGGAAAGTTTTAGTAGGTCGTTGCCTCCCCATGGGTAATTTTCAGCTTTGTGTGTCCAGTGCTAGTATTTACTCCTGTCATTTACTTTAAGTAATTCGGTGGTTGGATGAGGAGTGTTAGACAGTAAGGGGGAGTTTAAAGAAAAGGTGGGTGTGGGGTCTGATTGAAGGGAGCACTTTTAGTTGAGTTAGGGTTAGCACTGAGAGATTTCAGAGGGTAGTTTGTGGGACCAAGGGTAAGGTACCGGGAGAAGGGGTTTCCTTTGTGGTTGAGGAAAGCTGTGCGCTGTCAGAACCGGCTGATAGGGAGGACACTACATTAGGGAAGACATGGAGGAGCCCGAGGCTTCGGATGCAGAGGATCAAGACAGACGAATACTAGGACACGAGTGACTGTAATGGAGCTAAGGATGAGGCATTTAAAGACTCGGGAGGAGGAGTTTACGTGTTTAGAAAAAGAATTTAAAAATATATCAGTAATATTGTCTCGGGCTTTGAGGTGAAGAAACTAGATAGGGATCTGAGATCAGGGAGAGAACCTGGACACCCATTAAGTCAGGGCCAGTGAAAGAACAGATACACAAAGCACAGGGAATCATAAAAGAACATGACATAGCCCCACCCTGCTAAATAAATCAAGAAAGACAAAACGTAAACCTATAAGATCTCCAATGAGAACACACATTAAATGTTCTAATGAAACACTGCATGTGTGATTCCCAAGTAGCTTCTTTGCCAGAGTCTGAGTTCTCACACCTCAGTAACTCTTCATCCCTCTGGCGCAGTACTGAAGCCAACTCAGACTCAGGACCTCTTTCTGCCAGGCTGCAGGCATTCTTGCAGCGTCTGTTCCAGGCCGAGTTCCTGGGTGAGGACCTCTTGCTGTCCCTCTCCCTGAGTGTGATGGTGGACTTCGCAGACAGGTTCACTGGCACGAAATTGTCCACTGTGTCAGGAGTATTCCTGTGCAGTCAAATCAGCTATAGCAGTGACAGGTTGATCCATTACAGCGATATCTATCAGACCTGGTTGAGGAATAACATAATTTTGACTATTTAGTTTGCTATTGGCTGTTTGTGTGTCAAGGATGTATACTGTCACCACTCCTATCCAGCACAGTTCCAGAAACATCAGCCAAAGCAATTAGAGAAGAATAAAGATAGGAAAAGAAGAAGTGAAACTGTCAGTATTTGCAGATGACATGGTACTCTACATAGAAGACTCAAAAACTCCACCAAAAGACTTGTAGACTTCACAACCAAATTTAGTGGAGTAGCTGGATACAAAGTCAACACTCAAATCAATCGCATTCCTATACACAAGCTTACTGAGAGAGAAATTAGGAAAATAACACCTTTCATAATAGCATGCAAAACAATAAAATACTTAGTAACAGATTAAAAATTATACACTGAAAATACATTGAATATATACATTGAAAATTATAGTACTGTATCAGAAAATGGAAAGATATCCCTTGCTCTTAGGTAGAAAGAGCCAACATAGTGAAAATGGCCTTACTCACAAAATTGTTACACAGATTAAATGCAATCCCAAATTACCATTAGCATACCTCACAGAATTAGAGAAAACAATTCTAAAATTCATTTGGAACCAGAAGAGACCTAGAATAGCAAAAACAATTCTGGGCAACAAAGCCAAGGCAGGGGCATCACAATCCCTGACTTGAAATTATACTATGGAGCTACTGTGATTAAAAACAGCCTGGTACTGGAGGAAAAAAAAAAAAAAGACCTGAGGATCAATGGAACAGATTAGAAGATGCAGAAGCAACCCCAAGCATACTCACATTCACTGGAAGAAAGATAGCCTCTTTAATAAATGGTGCTGAAAAAACTGGCTTTCCTTATGCCAAAGACTAAACTAGACCCCTATCTCTCACCATGCACTAAACTAAAAAATGGATCAAAGATCTAAATATTAAAATAAACACTAAATCTGTTGGAGGAGAGAATAAGTAGAACTCTTGAAGACATAGGTATAGGACAGGACTTTATGAACAAAACCCCAATAGCATGGGAAATAGTACAAAGAATCAACAACTGGGACCTCATCTTACTGAAAAGCTTTTCCACAGCAAGAGAAACCAACAACAGAGTGAATAGATAAGCCACAGAGTGGGGAAAAAATTTTAGCCAGTTGTTCCTCAGACAAAAGACTAATATCTAGAACACATAAAGAATTGAAAAAAATCAGACTCCCCAAGTTTAAAGACCCAATCAAAAAATGGACATCTGAGATGAATTCATACTCTCAGATGAAAAAGTACAAAAGGCAAATAAATATATTAAAACATGTTCAACATCACTGGCCATTCAAAAGATACAGATTAAAACAATGCTGAGATTCCACCTCACTCCAGAAAGAATGGCTATCAAGAAATCAATTAACAACAAATGCTGGTGGAGCTATGGGGAAAAAAAGAACCCTTCTCCACTGTCGGTGGGAGTGTAGACTGGTGCAACCACTGTGGAAATCAGTGTGGAGATTCCTCAAAAAACTAGAATTAGAAGTCCCATTTGACCCAGGTATTCCCCTTCTGGGTATCTTCCTAAAAGAATTAAAAGCATCATGCCACAGCGATATATGTGAACCCATGTTTATAGCAGCAGAGATTATAGTAACTAAATCTTGGAAACAACCCAAATGCCCATCAACTGATGAGTGGATAAAAAAAGATGTGGTTTTTGTTTTTTTACGCAATGAAGTACTACTTAGCCATAAGGAAAGATAAACTTGAGACATTTCTAGGTAAATGGATACACCTTGAGACCACACTCTTAAGTGAAATAAATCAGACACACATGTAAATATTGCATTGTCTCTCTGGCGAGAGTAACAAACTGTATAATAGATACTGTGCAATAGGAAGACATTGTTCAAAAGGAAAGAACCAAGGAGGGAGGAGAGGGAAAGTAAGGAAAGGAAAAGATAAAAAAAAGAGAAAGGAAGGATAAAATGAAAACAAAGATTTGTAAATAAGGAAGGGACGAGGGGGTAAAGGGAGGGGAGGGGAATGGGAAAAGAAATCAAAATATATCATGTACGGGTAGAAAGTCCCTCCAATGAATGCGATCATTATGGATATCTAAATAGTACAAATAAACTTAATTTTAAAAAAGAATTAACATAAGACCCTATGTTGGGTCTCCCTTTAGCCTAGAAAAAAGTCTTCACTTATTATGTAAGCATCTGAACAAGCCAAGTCTTGACTCAAAGTTAACATGCACTAAATGAAATGGCTGTGTTTCCTCTAATGGTGAAAAATAACATGCATGGGAATTTTATAGAATCAGTCATCTAAAGCCTAGAGGGTTGAGGACCAAGTAATGCCAGGGCGGAGGAAGAGAAGAGGAAAAAGAAAAAAGAAAACTTTTTTTGTAGATAAAAAAGAGAGAAGGTGTTGATTCCTGTGCTCCGTGGTATGGTGAGGAGGAAATAGGAGAGGCCAAGAGAGCCTAGTGATGGTAAGGGTATGTTACATATTTCGAAAGGGATGTTACGGCTTGTGTCTAGGGTACCCCAGAGCCTCATGCAGTCATAGGTGGGGCTTCTCAGAGGCGGCTGGATCTAGAGTGTGTGATGCTAGGATCAAGCATGTGTGATTACTGAGCTAGTCCACAATTCTGGGTGTGGATAATAGGAAGACCCACCCTGGGTGTGTGTGCCACCCACCCTATGTGCATGTAGCCTGGATAGAATATAAGGGATAGGCTGCTTGGGCTGGGGATTTAGCTCAGTGGTCCTCAGTTGTCCTGGCTGAGTTGCTGGCACTCACTGCTCCACCGCTTCAGGACCCCTAAGTCAGAATTTTTGACTGAAATATTTGGTGCTAATTGATGGGGGTCCGCATAACCATATTGTGTTTTAGTACAAATTTTGACTATTCCAGTCACAATTATGACACATTACTCTGCTGTAGTTAAAGGAGCAGTTTTAACTCTTTCGTATATGAATAATGTTCTTTATAAACTGTTAAAAAGTATGCAAATATACAAAACATAATTTCTGCTTACCACAAAGCATGAATTTATTTGTAATATGAAATAATTACTCTAAATCTATTCTGTGTCGAATACTGTATTTAGCCCTTCATAAACATTGAGGTGACAAGGGAAAATAACAAACATCTAAAATATTCATCAGTACCACCATCAGTGTTATTACTGTGTATCAGTCATGAGAATAATGAACTGAATATCAAAAGAGCACAGTGCCTTAGCATAGTGCCTCCTGTGGACACAGTGAGGTTACCTGATCCATTGTTCTGCTTTCCTAGTCCTCCAGGGAGGCAAGGAGAGGCACAGTCGGCAGCGGGCTTTGTAGTCAGTCAGATCTGCATTCAAATTCCATTGCTCTAACAGCTGTGTGTCCATGAGCACACTATTTAACTTTTCCAAGCTTCAAGTTTTGTTTTGCATCTTTAACTGATAGATTGTTATGAAGATTAAGAAATAACTTTATAAAACATCTAACAGTGCCTGCAACTCAGAAATTTGTGCTCTGGAAAAGAAGGAAATGAAAAAGAACCCTACTACCTTTAAGTAGAGATCTTCTAAAATACTGCTGAAATCCCAGTATCTTGTACAAATAAAAGAAAAAATCCAAATTAAATATAATCTGAACTGAAAGTTTCCCTTTCAGATTTCTAGAAGTTAAAATATGTGTGACACATGTATCTTTTAATCCTTGTCCTTTGATTTCAGCAGGAAAGGAAGGACCAGAAATCCTGGGGCCTGAAGCTCAGGCAGATGAAGCAGGGTGTACAGGTACTCTTGCTATTTTCTCTTATGTTACAGTCTTTGAAGGAAGTCTTCTGTGATGCCAGTTTTTACATTTACAAGTCCTGAATGTAGTCTGTTCCTCTTCTTTCATCTTGCCCTCCTTACATGTTTAAGTACTAAGGCAGATAGGGCACTAGACTAAAAGTTAGAAGACAGTATTCTTTAAATATATGTACATTTACAGATTTGTTTAATATAGCAAATTTTCCGTTCTATAATAACAAGTATAACCTGCTGATAATCTAAAACAATAAGTGTTTGAATGATTATTTGATTTTACATCACAGAATTTACCAGTTACAGAAATGCATCTAATAGCCATTTTGAGTTTCGTTACTAATAGTTATCAGGGTTTGCTTTGACTTGCTCATAAGACAACCCGGAAGAGAGAAATATAAGCAGATATCATGAGTTATCTCTGAACCAGATGAGAATTGTGAATATCGATGAGTTAAGGGAATATATCACAACAAACAAAAGAATCAGTTTTTTTCTTGTGATTTCTGTGATTGAAAAGGCCAAAATGAAGTTGAACTATAGAAAGAAGGAAATTTGCTTCTAGGTGACTAAAAGTTCATACTCCCTGAGACATAAGGCTATTTCTCTGTAATGGATTCAGATCAGGTTTAACAAGCAAAAGAGTAAGTGGAAATCTTAAATCAGATCTCCTATAAGATAGTACGAGAAACTTTTTATGGTGTCCCTAAATCAGAACTGTTAAAATGTAAACTTGAAAGATGAATTACAAATTATTAAAACATTTCCTCAAAATACTATACTTGAAAGCAATATAGTTATATTTTGTATATTCAGTCATAGATATTTCTATCATATTTTAATTAAGTTTAATCCATTCTCTTCCATGACTTAATAACATTTATAGATTTTTTTTTTACTTCACAGTATATTTAAGCAGTATTTTATAACCCTTGTAAATTATCTTTTCACTATTAATTATCTTTTACTACTATGAGTGGTTCATGGTTAATGGGTATCAAAAAACAGGTTTTATCTCTAGTATAAATATTAGCACTCTCATACTTGTCAGTCATTTACACAGCTCAAAGAATGAATCTTTGTGTTGATTAAAGGTGAAATCTAAAATAACAGTGGAGTATGTGATAATTTATGGTGCTATAGCCTAAGATTTTATTTTCTTCCCTTAATTGGGTTGTTTGTAACCTGCATGAATAATATATTCAGGTATACTTGTTATCAAATACAACCTAAAGAGGATATAAAATATTTAAACTGGATACTTGTTATTAAACCCGTAATATTAATGAGCACAAAAGAATGCTATTTTTACTCTTATCTAATATTAAAACTTTGATGGCTTATAAATAGCAGAGTTTTAGACCATTTGCCCTTCTAGGCAAAAAACTATCAAAACAATAATTCCAAGTTACAATATTTGATCTCATAGTTTTGTTGTTGTAAAAATAAACTCAGTTTGAGATACTGAGTAATACATAAATTCCCCTAAAAAAATCACATCTGTAAGGCAGAGTAACCTTTTGTCACTGAAGTTGTACTAAAATGTAAGGCCTCCCCCACCCCCACAAGGAAATGCTCCCTTTTGCCTTACTTCCCTGGGGCATGAGGAAAGAGAGCAAGCAGATACTTGATAAAACTTTGGTTGAGCAGTTAAACTATAAAATTAGGTTTTGCCTTCGCTTTTGTTATTTCCTTGACTTCTATGGAATAACATGCTGACCAAAACATAGTACAAAGGTCACTATCATTAGTTCAGAACTTTGTCAGATCTTTTCTGTAGCCGACTTCCTTTTGCTATTCATGAAGTTAAGAGAATTGTAGGCTGAGCTTAGTATTCAGAGAGTGAAATATTCACCCAAAACATTCTTTGTTCCTTCTGAGCCCGTTTTGTTTATACAGTTAGCAGTTTTACAAAGTGGAGAGTAAAGATTGGAGGGAGGAAGCACGCACGGAAGTATATTTCCAAACACACACACACACTTACATATATAGACAGCTAAATAAAAATGTTAGTCTTTATATGAGATGTTTGCTGTCTCATTTGTGATTTATAGTCCTGCAGTTCAACACTTTGATGAGTGATTATAGTGTTATGATTCTCTACTTTGACAATCAGCTCTGAATCTCATCCTATCTGAAAGAAATCTAAATTATCATACATATTTCTGTGTATTTGCCCATCTCTCTAATACTTAAATATATAATAAGTTTATTAGTCTTAAGACCAGGAAATTTCTTTGTAATTGACCTTTTCATGATGTCCCCTTTCCAACATGTTAAATTTTGGGGTAAAACTGCACAGCTTCAGGTTTCCACTTGAAATTGGGCTTGGTAAATGTGAGTTCATGGATACAGGGTAGTTTAATGTAAAGAACCCAGGATTTGATACCAGATGCCTAATAACAAATTGTTTACTCTAATAGTACTACTTTTTTCCCCGTATGATCTTGGAAAAGCTAACTTTTCTAACCCAAATTTTTATTGAGAAAAAATGTCAATTGTGAAATTACGATGTTCACCTTGCAGGACCATTTTAAGGAAAATAGCTAACAATTATATAGCACTTAGTACATGCCCAGCACAGTAATAATAAGCATGTTACTACATTAATTAATTCAGTCACAACAACAACGCTAGGAGTTACTGTCATTGTCACCCAAATTTTATAGTGTGTAACCTGATCTTACACTGCCTTGCAAACTTCTTAAATAAAATTTTTCATTTTATATTAAGCAGTAACAATTTCTAGCATATTAAAAACATTGCCAGTTTTAACATCACTCTCATCTGTGAAATCCATAGCAACTTAATACTTTGTCGTTCATTTGTTGAAAGGATGAATAACCTCAGAGTCAGAAATGTGATAGGATAGTGTTTACTCCTTGAACTTAATGTTTGCCATTTATATACCCTATAGAATTTTATACTAACAGTATGCAATTTTTACTTGAAGGTATTTTTGATCAACTTACATTTCATTCTAAGAAACATACATATATAAAGTGAAATTTTAAATTTCTCTTTAATTTCCGGGGATCACAAGAATCTTAAGGTTTAAAGTATGAATGTATCACAGTTGATCACATTATTTACACATACTTGTAAATATTTGTTAAAGAAAACTGTTATTGAAAAGAAAATTAAATGAACTAAAGTAGTTTTCAGTTACTTAATATAATAGCTTAATATTAACTCCTAAAAGGAAAGTGTTTAACATTGTTTCTATTTTTGTTTAGCACTATATTTTCTCAAATTTCAAAATGAAAAACTTTTGTTATAACTGAGTTACTCAATTTTCTGTACATCTTCAGAATTATATGCCAGTAGTTAGATTTTATTCATCAATAAAAATATTTTAATACCCTATGGCTAACAATTCAGTACTCCTTCAATTTTATTGAAACAAAAATTCAAAGCCACGTTATTTGCAAGTAGATATGTTTGCTGGTCATTAGAACTGTTCACTCTCTCATTCTCTGGAATGTACACCAGAAAGGCTTGTCCTCACCGAAGGACTAATTATACCTGTTTTCCGGCTTTTTTGTTTCCTCCTCAACTAGAGGCAAGTTTTTGGTTGGAGAAATTGAAATATGGTTAATTTTAGTATCTTTTCCAATACATTTTCTATTGAAAAATCCGTCTGTTTTCCTACCTGCACTATTTTTTGATCAATTCCTTACTTCACCTAATACCTGGAAAATTTCAGCCTAATAGCCTAACTAGCAAAGGCAGATATCACTGCTACACTAGTCAAATCAGACTTTCTATTTGTAAGGCAAAAAAAGTGTGTCTTCATTTTTTCAGTCAAATAAAGCTGTTAGTATACATTTTAAGGAATTTTATTAAAATGTCTTCAATAGGAAATGAGTAATATCTAACTTATAAATTTAAAACATATAAAATGTAAATAAATTTTATGAAAACAAATTACTCAGTAGTGAAGCAAAGATCTTTGCAAATGTGTGTATTTGGAATCAGTTACTACACAGATAACCTTATATATAACCTACTGAAGAAGCAAATATTGTATCATGTATGAAATAGATTATGTATTTCTGAAAAGTATATGCTATTTTAAAACTCATTATTCCAGCAGCTTAACATATATATGTATGTTAAGCTACTCACACATATATGTGTGTGCATGTATATATATGTCTATATTTCATATATGTTACTCATGTAGAAAATATTAACATTTTATAAGATGAAAATCACTAAATTTAAAAAATTTTTATAAAACTTTGATTAAAATTGTTTAATACAATATATGGAATCTATAAAAAATCACATGAAATATAAATTTTATTCATGAGTTCTATCTAGTTTAATTTGAAAGACTGAATTTGCAGTGAGCAGACTCAATGCCATTGACATATACTATGTTAGCTATTCAACAGTGCTTATTTTTCCAGCTAATGATAGATCCTAGAATGATGTTTCAATACATTCTTCTTTCCTTTCATCATTCTCCTGAAGAGCAATGAGCTGTTTAATAATGGGAGGTGCACAGCACATGAGGTCATTAAAGAAAATTTTCCTCACTTTTGTCCGTATTATTATATAGTTGATTTCAGCTTGCCAGTTAGGAATAAACTACTCCCATTTCAGTTGCCATGCTTTCCACCTAATAGAAATGCTTGTAAATAGGAAAGACTGGAAGACCTATAGTGGTCAATAAGGAAGACTTTCCCCAGTCACTGTTTTAAACTTTTCTTCTTCCACGCTCTGGCAGTATACCAAATTAATATAGTAAATGAATGGAGGGATATGCCTTTCTGTATTTTTCCTAAGAAAACAAGAGCAAAGAATACCATATAAAAGGGAGACTAGAGAGAAGAACCTTCAAGCCACCAAAAGTATACATGGAAGTTGAGGATCTGGGAATTGAGTCCCTAAAACCAGAGGTTAGCAGCTCTCCTCTCAAAGTCTTCATGTACTTCTAGAGTCAGTAACCCCAGTTCAATTTAATAACTATTGGCATGAGTTAAAAAATACATTTTTCGGGGGCCAGGGATTTAGCTCAGTGGTTTCACTGCCTGCTGTGCAAGCGCAAGGACCCAAGTTCAATCCCTGGTTCCAAAAAAATAATAATAATACATTTTTCAGCCTATGATAGCTTAGAAGCGTTACTAAAAAGGTGAAATCTTTATGAACCAATGTTACTCTCAGATTTTAAACAGCAGCCATCTGAGGAATTGCGTTATACTACTGTGTAGGAGATTTAGCAAGATTGTTTTAGTAACTGTCAAACAGAAAGTTGCCCATATGTCACCATTTTAATTTGGCCCAGTTTCAGTCTACCAGGAAGTGCCATTTTACTAATTTAGAGACAGTTCAGTCTCAAGCCTGTGAGGAAGTCAGCCATGAGACACTTGGGAGTCATGTTCACCTGTTACAGTTAACACGGCTTGTAGCCAACCGTCTCCTAGAGGCAGTGGAGGAGATGGGGAAACCACAGTGCAGCAGCACTGCTTTAGGGATGTGGCAGCTCACTGGGCAGCCCTTCCACAGTAAAAACATTGGGTTATCTGTTATCTCTAGCCCCTTCTAACTCAAGAAAAACATACCGGCCTTAATCCCATGGTTAGACACTCATCGAGGCAGAAATAGAGAAAGAATAGCCTTGTTTGTATAGAAAGTCTAAAGGAAGTGAAAACCAACTTTTATTTATGTGATTTTGGTATCTTTTTGTTAGAAGTCTAACTACACATCATTTAAAGTTATTTTCTGAGAAGTCACGTAACAACTGAAAGACTGGTTCACATGGGAATGATTCAGATTTAAAGTACAACTTTAAATAATATTTTGATAGGTTGCTAAGAATGTGATCTTTGAGAACCATTTTCTTTTTTCTTTGCTTTATCATTAAGAGAAGAATAATTATTTCAGTCAACCATATTACTTTGTATTTTATCTATCAGACACATGGAATAGAAGCATAATCATAATAATTAAAAAGGATAATGTGGGAATTTCCAACATTTATAACATTTTAAATCTATAAAGCAAAAGGAGCTTGGCATAGTGGCACAGGCCTAGAATCCCAGCACCCTGTGAGGCTGAGGCAGAATCACAAGTTCAAGCCCAGGCTGGGCAACTTAGCAGTTCACTGGCCCCTGTCTCAAAATAAAAAATTAAAATATAAAATAAAATAATTAGAGGTGAAGCTCAGTGCAGAGGCCCCAGGCACAATCCCCAGTACCACCCCTCCTCCCCCAAAAGCAAGAGCACTTCTTAATAGATTGCAAAAAAATGAATAAAATTCATTTTACTCTTCAGTAGATATTTTCTGCAATTTCAAAAATGATTTTGTATTTTCTCAAGATAATTTCTTATTTAGAAAAATGTTGTAACAACTTGGTAAAATTGCCATTTATAAGGAATTCATTTCTTTCAGTAAAAGATGATGAATGTGACTCAGATGCAGAAAATGAGCAAAACCATGATCCTAATGTTGAAGAGTTCTTGCAACAACAAGACACAGCTGTCATTTATCCTGAGGCACCTGAAGAGGACCAGAGGCAGGGTACACCAGAAGCCAGTGGTCATGATGAAAATGGTAACCACACCTTAACAGTTCTTTCTCTTTTCCTGTCTCCCTCCCCGTTTTTCACAATTCCCTTGGCAAGCAAAACATGGTTGTCTGGTTCAAAGTATACTAGTTTGGAAAAAATAGTTTTCCTGTATCTGCTTTAGTCTACTCTGATGGTGACCACTTGGTGTATAAATACAATAAAAATGTTTTGAGAACTTCAGAAAAAAAGGTTATTCTGCCCCCTTGAAGCATGATAAACAGTTGAAAATAGCATGTTCCAGTAAGAAATTTTATGTAAGATCTATACCAAGACTAGTAAGGTACTTAAAATGTTTAAAAATTTGTGAATTACTAATATCCTAAATCTGGCTTATTTTTTCAGGATTCCTTGGTGCTAGATAGATTTAGCTTAATGTTCAAATAATCAACTGAAATTTTTGAAGAAATTGAGAAATACTATATAAAATACAAAATAGAGTCCATGACAAAGTCAACTCTATTAGTAGTACATATTAACTATACAGAACAGTGGGTTATTTTGGCATATTCATACATGTAAATAACATACTTTGATCACTAAATAAGGAAGCAACCATGAAAAAGAACACAAACATTTCATTATAGAATGCATAGGATTTTCCAAAACCAAATCTAGACCTGTTTTGTCTAGTGTGCCAAACAGGTTCATTTTTAAAGAATGTAGATTATTGCCCCTTGGGTCATGGCAGGTCAGCTGAATCACTAGTGTTCTGTTGATCGGTTTGCATGTTTGAAAGTTCATCATTATTGTCATTGTAATGCTGTAAATCCCTAATATACCTGCTTTCATTTCATAGTGGTTGTTTCTCTTAAATATATCACCATTTCACCAGAAGGAGTAGATTATAATAAAAATGAGAGGAAAATAGAAAATTTTAAAATATATGGGTATACATATGTAAAATTTATAACAGCTTCCCAGAGGCCTTCCCGAAGGGAAGCAGTGAAACGTAAAGCCGGGTTCTGTTACATACATCTGATAAGGGTGAGCCTTATAAAGTTAGTCTTTGTGCATCAACTCAGTAAAGTCTCATAGAAAAGCAACACACAAGAATCAGAGCTAACTATTCTGAATTATTACAACATCTGAATTATAGAATATGTTGCTAATTTAGGTATTTACCACTTTCAGGTTTATAGTGTAATTTTATAGAAGACTAGTAATGTATTCCAGTGTAGATATTTTCACCAGTAACTGTTCATTTAAAAAGTAATTGTCTTCAGAAGCTCTTAATTTTTAAATTTGCAATAGATTAAACATGCCTCCTTGCATGTTATCCTCATAAGCTGTATATAGGCAGACTGACTCCAGCAGGTTGAATAATCAAAAATTCTGAATCAGTAGGGAACAAACACAAGGGACTTTTCAGAAGTTTTATATTAAGTATATTATACTGTATAACAAAAGAAATCTAGAATATAAAAATTTAAGAATTTTGTTGTAAAAAATATTTATGGGTCTAAGTTTCTTAGAGTCAATCTAAAAAGAAACATTTCCTCTACACAGCAAACCTTAATTACTGCACTATGAATTTTAATAAATTTTTATATTTTTCAAATAAAAACCTTCACTTGCCTTTTAAACCTGCTCATTCTATGTTTATTCCAAATATTCGGTTTCACTTTTTATTGTTTTATACTAGTGATTCAAAAGAATGAATTCATATCTTACATATGTAGGAAAATTTAGTAGATACTGATTGATGAAACTAACTTGCTGTTAAACTATCATGAGCAACCTGTCATTTAACCAAATTATTAATGTTTTATTAATTACATGGATTAATCATAAAGACAAAGAAGAAAATAGAACAAAATGAGAGCAGGCAGCTCCATGACACTGGAGGAGGGGCATTTTGATTAAAGGAATCTCATGACATTGAAGTGTCACTAGTGAAGCCCCGCACCACGGCAGTCTCTGGGTTTCGCCGTTGTAACAGCCTAAATCAGTAAACTGGAGAGGCCAGTGTTGACTTCCCACTGGCCTATGTGAAGAGGAAATGCATACTCCACAAAATTTGACATGATTTCCTCCCCAAATACGATGGTCAATGGAGAGCCGTCTGGTTCAGTTTGCCTTGCCTAGCTAGTAACAAAAGATACCGTCATAAATTTTGGAGCTTTGGGTGTTTCATTTTATTGATATATTTGTTGCATGTTTCGATATATTTGAGTAGCTGTTTGGAGCTCAGGCATTCATTCTGTGACTGGCAGAATGGTGTTTGAGCAAGACATTTAATTTGTACAGGCTTGAACTCTTAATAGAGGAATACTGTATATGTTTATGGAGCATTTGGAGATATCTTTGTTTTCAGAAAGTTACATATATACAGAAAAAAGTATGTAGAAAGTTTGTCACTGTGTTGGTAGGGGAAAGAGTCCTGTCCAGGAGGCCCTTATGGGCAGACCCAAGTCTGGCCCCTTCACCATTGCTCACCCCCAACACACACACTTTCTTTTTGGGCTGAAGTCAGTCATGTGGCCACATCTAATTGGAAGGGAAACTCAGAAACATCCTCTGTGTAGTACATTTTCATGTTCATAAGATGAATATTAAATGATGATAACAACTGTTACCAATAGAAAGATTCTATTGTATAGTTCCTCCTTTACTATACATTTGCAAATGTAACCTGCACCCTGGCTTTGTTTTTGTTGCCTTGTCCAGTTAACCATATTCAGAAGGGAAGAACTTTGATTTAGTGAAAAAGTTAGAGGACTTGAAGGTCATCCTGTGTTTGAATGTGACTTCATTGTTCACTGACTGTGTGACTTTTTAGGTTATTTAACCTTTCTGAGCCTCATGTTTTCTCCTTTGACAAATGGAAATGAGTATCATTGTACTGTTTTGAGCATCAAATATAAAGTGAGTAGCACAATATCTGGCACCTAGCATAGGGATTTAGTGTTAACTTTGGTAACAGTTTCTGATTGTTTTGAGTTTATAATGTATAATCTCTTTTACAGGAACACCAGATGCATTTTCTCAGTTACTCACCTGCCCGTACTGTGATAGAGGGTATAAGCGCTTTACCTCTCTGAAAGAACACATTAAATATCGCCATGAGAAGAATGAAGATAACTTCAGTTGCTCCCTGTGCAGTTACACCTTTGCATACAGAACCCAACTTGAACGTCACATGACATCACATAAGTCAGGAAGAGATCAAGTAAGTGAAATGACCAGGAGTTCACTGCCTCCAAATTTTGGAAATTCAACTCTTAAAGGCAAGGATTTTAGTATACCTAAGAGCTAAAAGGATGTGGTAGACACTGTCTTATCTGCAGTCTTATGAAAATGAGAAATGAAAGTGATGAAATTTTTTCTTTTTCTGGTAAGGTCCTTTCCATTTTTTTTATTTTGCTTATCTCTTAATAGATATTACTCCAAATTTAAAAGATTTCAAATTGCATTCTATTAAAATGTTCGGTGTGAGAAAACAAACACTGGTTACATAAGTCACAAGACTTAGTACTAACCAAATTGAGAAGACATTTTTTTTAATACAGTTTTCTTTGAACCAGTGACTGCTTTATTTAGGCTCAGTGTAAGCTACTGTAGTTTTCCTTTTCCTATTGTGAGGGAAGTTGCCTTCTTTAAGAATCCAGTTTGGAATCAGTTTTCAAATGGTTTATTCTATGCCCCATTTCCTAGAAGTATAAACCAAGAGTATTTTGTAACTATTAAGTTACACTTAAATTCTTAACTCTATATTATGATAAAGAAGTTTAGACTGGGGATTTAGCTCAACGGTTCTGCCGGCCACCCTCTCAGTCAGAGGGTCCTGAGTTTGATCCCTGACACCAAAAAAAAAAAAAAAAAAAAGATGAAGTTTAGCAGCTGTCCTTTTTTATAAGTTCCTGATAACTATCAGTTATCAACAAATTAATATCGATTTACTCAGTCACACAGGGTGTGTGTTGGGGTTGGGCACAGGTCCAGTCTCTCTGTCAGCGAGTTATGAATACCAATACATTGAGTTTGTAGGAATGCAAACTGTGTAAGCCCTGTGTAAGGACCTCATATTAGTCACATATCCTACAGAAAGCCAGTTAGACCCCTTGCTAAGGAGGCTGACTAAACCAAACAGAAAAAAGAATGAACAGGCAGCCTGTTGCCTCGGGACTTTGGCACAACACTCACGAAAGAACAAGATGGTGGGGATGAGAGTGACAGGAGAGTAGGACCACGATTTCCAAACATAGTGTAGTGGGTAAGTCCCTGACAGAGCCCTTGACAAGGGAGAGACCAAGAGAAGAAGCTGACGCAGAGGAGGGACCACTGGGACAAATGCCATCTCCTTCCCACGTGCATTGCATTGTTGTGTGTCCTGCATGACCACAGTGTAGACATGCTCACGAGGCCTGGCAGGCAGACGCTCCTGCAGGCTGTCACCACATCCTCACTACCCCTGGGGCCTTGTCAAAGGAAAGGACCCATAGTGAGAGGAGAAGATGCCAGTATTTTAAAGAACTGAAATCTCTGATGATCATGAAGGCCACACACTGTGATAATTTTTTTGGTGGGTACAAAGTAGGTTTTATATACAAGCAATGACCAAAAATATGATGAATGTTAAATTTTAAAAATTTGTCTTAGTAGGAAAACACTGTGATCCCCCTCTCTTCAAACACACATCTCATAGTTCATGACAGGTTCTGAAGGAATTCTGGAAGTCTTTTCTGTGAGTGTCTTTATTAGGTGTAATCAAATATTCAGTTAATGTTTCTGCCAAGTACCATCCAACTGAAAGGCAGGCTCATAAAAACATTATAGTATGTGTTCATTCAATTTATTCACCAGATCTGGCACCGTGTGACTTCCGGTTCTTCTGCACAGTCTAAATGACCATAAAAGGTAAATATATGAATCAATTCAGGACAGCCGGGCAGCCAGGACAGGACAACTATAAAGACACATACAAAAGAGCACTTCCAGAGCTGCTGCAGAAAGTGACAAGAATGATGGGATCAGTGTATTTGAAGCGAGGGGGACTAATGGCAAGGTGTAGTCATTTTTGCTGTAATACAATTTTTTAATATAAACACACCTCATATAAACTTCAAGTCAGAGAAGACAGGAAGGAGCTATGATAAATATGGGAACCAGTAATGAGGAAATGTAACTGAGAGGTAGGCCATGGGAACGATGAGATGGAAAGACAGCAAGCCAAAGGGTAGAATGTCTGTCTTGCTGACCACTGAAGCTGACACTGTGACTAAAGCATAAGCACATCTTTGTCTTATTAATTTATTCTTTCAACAAATATATGTGTTTCTATTAGGTATCACACCCTGTTCTAAGATAAAGAAACAAGCATGGAAAAGACAAAGTCCTGACCAAAGCACCACACATTAGTGGCTGATATAAAACAAAGAAATGAAAAACAGGTAGTGTGAAGAAAAAGAAGAGAAGGAAGATAGAAAGTGATGAAAGCCGCCAGCTCTTACAGAGACCTAGAAAGTGGGACATCTGAACCGAGCCCAGCATGAAATGGAAAAGTTGTAGAATACTGGGGGTGGGCTTTACAGTCAGAGGGAATAGACTGAAACTAAGAAGCCTTGAGTAGACACCTGCCTGGCATGTCCCAGGAACAGCCAGAGGCCAGTGAGGATGAAGGGGAAAGACAGACCAGAGAGGTCCTGCAGCCACATGCTAGAAGGCTCTGTATAGGCTTCTTCTACATATATGTTATTCTAACAGGTAATGGGGAAGGCTTTGAAGGATGTTGGATTTTTAAATTTTTTAAGGAAACATTGTTGGAGAATAGGTCAAGAGAGAGACAAGAATGGAAGCAAGGAGACCATTTACAGTGTCTTGCTGTAGTCCAGACCACAGGTTGTATGGCAGACATGACAGTGAAGAATGTTGGATTCAATCCATGTCCAGATGGCTTGCTGATGGATTGGTTAGAAAAGAGGACAGTTGCAAAGTTCAACACCTAAGCAGTAAAGAAATAAATGAGGGTGCTATTCCGGAAAGATACACACTAAAGAGAAACTGGCTGGGGTGCTACATGTTAAGTTTCAGGTGCCTGATTGGGCCTGTGAGTCTGGGAGGAGAGAGGTCAGAAAACACACTTGAGAGTTGTCCCCGTATGTTTGGTACCTTGAGCCATGAGTTTGGGCAACACGGGGCTTGATACATAATAAATATTCATTCTCTTTTCTTCCTGTAAAAAGACAGGAAGGAAAATTCCAGCTGGGGTGCCGTGAAACAAGTGGTGCTTGAGTATCCTGTTGAAGGGTAGCCAGGGTCTTAATAGAATGAAGGGCAGATAGACCCAGGGAGCAGAAGACAGTGCACAGCACAGCAAGGAAGTAGAGAGGAGCCATGTGTGTGCAAAAGACTGCAAATCACTGACTGGCTGAGGCGTGGGCTTCTTATGGAGAAGTGCCGAAGAACAGTCGTGGCAACTCAGGGCGACACTGTTGGAAACCCTAGACTCAGGGTCTTTATTCAGGGCCAGTGGGGACGTTTTAGATTCCTAAGCAGGGGTTTAATACAGTGCAATTCAAGAAGAGCTCTCGTGACTAATTAGTGTGTGCACAATATATTTGAAAGATATAAAAATAAGACTTTGATAAATCAAGTTGAAAGCTGTTATAAAAAAGTCCACATTTGACTCAAAACATGGAAGTATTTTTTTAAATCATTAAAGTAGATTTTGGAAATACCAAGTATGTTAAGAGATAACATATAGTAGTGGAAAAGCTCAGCCCTTTCTTCTGTTCAGGACCTTCTTCTACTGAGTAACTGCTTTAGATAGATTATTCTTGGACTTCATTTCTTTATCTTTAAATTAGAGTTTAGACAGGATAATCTCTAGTTCCTCAAAAAGTGTATATTACTTTTTACTTAATGCTATACTGCTTAATAAATTTAAATTATAAAGGGGAGATCTTTCTGTGTCAGAATTCTCACTATCACCATCTTTTGTGGGGGTGGATAATTCAAATGTTATAGTTTTATGACTGCTAGAGTTAGAGGCCTTTAAAAACCAAAACAATCCTCAAACTCACTGAAAACATTTTTAACAGGCGAATGTTCTTTATGTCTACAGAACTTAAATGTTCTTTTGCTTTAAAAATAAAACAATTCTTTCTTACAGAGACATGTGGCGCAGTCTGGGGGTAATCGTAAATTCAAGTGCACTGAATGCGGAAAAGCTTTCAAATACAAACACCACCTAAAAGAGCACTTAAGAATTCACAGTGGTAAATACTTGTTTTCTTTCTCTGTCCTGAATATCATAACATCTGTGGTAATTACTACATAATATGATTTACAGACATAATCAAAAACTACTTGCTTTTCTTTTAGGGTAAAGACCAATATGGATGATCTAAAATGTATCAATAAATGTTTTGCTTCAAAAAACAATATGGAGAAATTTGCTGTTTATAAATTTTATTAGCATCTTAAACTTTGACTAAAGTATATCAGATTGATATGACATTCCAGATTTCCTAATCAGAAGATAATATAGCATGTTTAACAGGTATAAACTAAATCACTTCAGCTTTATTATGAATGTTATTTTCATTGTCTCCTTTGTGTAGAGGTGAAATATGCAGAAGGGAATAAGGAGGTGAAGGTAGCCTTTACATGAGAAAAGGAGAAATGAAACTCAAGAAAATCAGAGAGAAGTGATACTGAATCAGTAAGCAAGGGCAGCATGAGGGTGGAGAGAACCACAACACTAATGTGCATTTGGAAGAAAGATATGTTCCCATCATCTTCACCTTGCTAGTCCATGTCATTTTCTAAATAATTATAAAATGGATATATATGATAGTGATAGTATGATATAGAAACGTGATAAACAATGAAGGCTATGTTTGCATTTCTTTCAAGATTCTACTTAAAGCTTATAGCTTCCTAAATTGCACACTGTAATCTCTTCATCTCCTGATCAATTTTGATACACTATTTCAGATATAAATGATTTTAATGAAAAAAATTATTAACCAGTGAATGAGAAAACAAAGATGTTTATACATTGCTTATTACTTTGTGGAAACTATTGTATTGACATTTACATTTCACAGATATCCTCCTCCCAAAAGAACTGTTGGCTGGCTTTGTGAGTGGTGATTGGCAGCATCTGTGGTATACTTTGGAATTGCGCTTCTCAAGGGTTTACTGTATTGCTCACTGAGGTGAACTCCCTGTGATAAGCACGCTGGAGTTACCACTTGGACATATTCAAACCAAGACTACTAAAAAGTATTTGTTTTCACCCATTGATCAATGATTCTGAAAAGCAGAGGTTGTTGTGCAGCCTGCCAGAGTGTCCTGTTTCTCAGTTCCTGTGCTGTGGACCAGTTTTCATCACAAATGAAATATCATAATCACCTACCTTTTGCTAAATATTATTGAAGTTGTTAACAGAGATAGAGCTAATTCAAGAGAGTTTTAAAAGTGTTTCAATTAAGGTAAAGGAAGAAAAATAAAACTTAGGGTAAGATTTATGTTATAGCTGTATGTAGGATTTATCAGATTTTAGATGATAGAAACCTGAGAAGCACAGATTATACCAAGGATTGCAATAGTGGTCTAGGAATAAGAAGTTGAAACTCAATTGCAAAATCCTGCATCGGTATTCAAAAATCAGTCTCAATCAAGTAGTAAATTTGAGTGGCCAAGACCCTAATATGAGCTAACAGTGTACCACTACTGAACAGCTGATGCAGATTTAGGCCAGAGCATGGAACACAAACTCTCCACTTTCCATTAATTGTCTGCTTACATCTTATTCTTGAAATTATCCAATATGAGGCTTGTATACCTTTAATACAGCAAGTAAAATTGATTCAGAATGATGTAAGAAAAATTAAGACTATTCTTTGAGATACCAAGTCTACAGAAAAGTTGGTCTTTGTAGCATCATCAAGAAGAAAGAGGAGGGCCAGGGATTTAGCTCAGTGCTGTGCAAGCGCAAGGACCCGAGTTCGATCCCCGGTACCAAAAAAAAAAAAGAAGGAGAAAGAGCAAAGTATAATTTCGGACATCCTTCAGCAGAGAATTTCATAGCATTCTCTTCTTTAAATCATATTTTTAATAGAGGTCAACAATATTTTATCAAAGTACAATTTAGAAAAAGCATTTCTCCAGGGTGGCCACTTAAACACTGCAAGCCTACAGTTCTCTGATAGTCTGGTTTATGCCAAGGGAAGATTTTCAAGCAGGGCTACCTCAAGAGTCAGCCCAGGAATGGTGCCAGGCTGCAAACCCTGTGTTACTGGTTCTTTAAGAAAACAGAATTGAAATTAAGCACTTTAAAACTATTATACCAATACACTGCTGGGACATTTTCATATATTTTACAAAATATTAATTAATAGTGGACTGTGCAGAACAACTAGTGACTGAACTGCACACCCTTTAGGAAACTTCTGTAATTATTTTTTTTTTCTCAGATGGGCTTTTAAAAGGTGTGGAGGATCAGGATCCAAACTGGCATTCCCTAAAATTGGCTGAGTAATTGCTCTGTTCGGAAACCCATAAAACCATGATAATGAGCCTGTGCAGAATCAAGTGTGTTCACAGTCATGTGAACTCTGCATGTAGGAGCTAAGCTATGATAAAGAAGCCACCACACCTCCACTCAGAGATGAAACAGGAGAGCCATCTGCACATGGGCAAGGATCCTCCTCAGGAAATAACTTTTTGTTCCATAGCTTTAGTAAATTTAGCCTGGAAAATATTTACATCTGATGCAACCAAATACCCACCCCAGCTATTTAAAAGCCCTCAATATTCATGTTATATCTAACTTTGAGTAGTGAAGCTTACTGATACAACCTCCAGACTAAACTAGTTGCAAACCTTAAACTGGGTAAATTACATGATGGGCGTAAGGTATAAATCATACAGTTCTGAGATTATAAACAGTTTTCTAACATAATAACTTTGGCTTTTGAATGATTATTCTGTAAACTTTCTTACTTGCAATGATAAAATATCAAGGTAACTCCAAACAAGCAGAATAAAGATAGCTAGAATTTATTAAATATTTATTTATAGCCACTTACTAGTTCTTTATTACACTGACATCAATAGTCCTCAAAAAGCCCTATGAGGCAGTTTATATTATTTGCCTACTGTGCAAAAAATGGAGACTTAAAGAGTTCAATTAACTTAGCTGGGTTCACTCAGCTAGTACATGGCAAAGCTGGGGCTCTGATGGTGGCATCCTGACTCCCGCCTTTCCCATTATTCTTGATCTCCCTGTTTGTAAAGATAAAATAGTCTACATTATGAATGTTTATCTTCCTATCATCTCTGGGAAGATACTCATGTATCTCATCTAAAATGTTACTAAGTAGTTAAAAATATTAAAAGAGATACACTAGGACATATCCCTTGTTTTATCTCCATTGGGCACTTTTATCTGATGGCATTTTGAGTATTGAATCCTAGTCCAGGCATTTCATTGCAAAGATATTGATAAATTGATACTGATAAACCCAGAGATGGGTTAACAAGAAGGTGGAGTTCTGAAAACCATGTCCTTCAAGGAATGTTTGAATGAATGCTTTTTTAAAGATCACTAACATTTGTTTAGAGCATACTATGAGTTTGCTATATAATCTCATACAACTCCTTAGAAAAACCCAGTGAGAATGTCTTCATTTGCACACCAAAACACTGAGGCTTGCATAGGTTAAGAAAATGGTATATGACAGAGCCAAATTTTGAACCCAAATCCATGATCCTTGCAGACCAAGCAAGACACACTTCCATAGAGCTGTCCTGAGCAGTTAACCCCCTGTTACTGAGGTTACACCAGACTAATTCATGTCAAAGATGATATAAAGTGAATCTTCTGTTGGAAAATAATCTTACTAGAAGGCTTCTTAGATCCTTTTCTACATCCATTCTTCAAATATTCCTGCTTCTGAGAAAATAACTCGTTTTAAAACTTTACAACATGGAACTTACATTAATAGCACTTACATTCACTTTCTCACTGATTCCATTCTAATTCTTAGAAAGAAAGAGCTTTATTATACTACTGAGTAGGCAAATCAGTACCACATTTCATAATTCTACAACTAGCCATCATTCCTCTAAAAAGGTTTAATAAGCATCTTTTTAACCTGTATTGTGATAAGTGCAAGGGATAGATAGCAAACAAGATCCAGAGGTCCCCACCTTATTGGAGCTGATAGTCTGTAATCTATAAATTGTAAATGTAATGAAGCTTAACTATAAATTTTAACTAAAATGAAAAAAAATAGGCTTATATAAAAATATTTCATTTAGCTCAGTACTTCTCTAAATTGCCAAACTATCTCTGATGGTCAAGGAGAACAAATGGCCTGTCCCCCTGGGGAGCCTTCACAAACAAGATGTTTCTTTGACATCATGTTTTTCTTGCCAGTTCATATAAATATTGTATGTTACCCACCGTGCCCAGTTGTCAGGGAAAGTAAAATTCCGTATCTAAAAATTTCCATATCTACTAGAAAGTATCTATTAGAACCTATCTAGTAGCTAGCTGTCTGGAGGTATAATAGACATTCCAGCTTAATGAGTCCACGATTATAGCAATACCTTATGTTACAGTTTTTCTCCATGCAGGAAAGGTTTGTTTTTTTTTTTCAATGAAACCATACGGATATGGGCAGAGCATTTTTATCAGTCAAGGATAGATATTCACTGTTAAATCATGGGGGATTGTAGCTACTTTTCTTTCCATAATTTAACTTTATCCTACAGATGGTTGAGTAGTGTGAAATATTGAAAATTATGTAGGGTGATGAAATAGAATAAGAAAAAAATATTCAAGAGTAAGATTAAATCTTGATATTTGAGAATTATTTGAAGTTACAAAGGTTGGGAGAACTGTCACATGCCTGCGCTGAGAAGATTGTTTGGTTAGGGCATGTAGTTCAACTAAGATTTTACTGGTGTTTGTAATGTTTGCCATTTCTGAGTTTTAAAATGATGATTCTAAATAAAATTGTATCACAGGCATACACAGTAACCTTGCTTTTTTAAAATTATATTGCTTATTTTAGGTAAAATATAGATACATAAAATTTATGCATAATAATTCAGTGACTATGGTTCTTTGTTTAGGAGAGAAGCCATATGAATGCCCAAACTGCAAGAAACGTTTTTCTCACTCTGGTTCCTATAGCTCACACATAAGCAGTAAGAAGTGTATCAGCTTGCTGCCTGTGAACGGGAGACCAAGAACAGGACTCAAGACCGCGCAGTGTTCCTCGCCGCCTCTCTCGGCATCCCCAGGGAGTCCCACACGGCCACAGATACGGCAAAAACTAGAGAATAGACCCCTTCAAGAGCAACTCTCTGTAAACCAGATTAAAACTGAACCTGTGGATTATGAGTTCAAGCCCATAGTGGTTGCTTCAGGAATCAACTGCTCGACCCCTTTACAAAATGGGGTTTTTAGTGGTGGTGGCCCATTGCAGGCAGCCAGTTCTCCTCAGGGCGTGGTGCAAGCTGTTGTCCTGCCAACAGTTGGCCTGGTGTCTCCCATAAGCATCAATTTAAGTGACATCCAGAATGTACTCAAAGTGGCAGTAGACGGTAATGTGATAAGACAAGTTTTGGAGAATAACCAAGCCAGTCTTGCATCCAAAGAACAAGAAACAATCAGTGCTTCATCCATACAACAAGGCGGCCATTCTGTTATTTCAGCCATCAGTCTTCCTTTAGTTGATCAAGATGGAACAACCAAAATTATCATTAACTACAGTCTTGAGCAACCTAGCCAACTTCAAGTTGTTCCGCAGAATTTAAAAAAAGAAAACCCAGTCCCCACAAACAGTTGCAAAAGTGAAAAGTTACCAGAAGATCTTACTGTTAAATCTGAGAAGGACAAGAGCTTTGAAGGGGGAGTGAATGACAGCACTTGTCTTCTGTGTGATGACTGTCCAGGAGACCTTAATGCACTTCCAGAGTTAAAGCACTATGACGTAAAGCAGCCTGCCCAGCCCCCTCCACTCCCTGCCCCAGAAGCTGAGAAGTCCGAGTCCTCTGTCTCGTCAGGTACTGGAGATGGCAGTTTGTCTCCCAGTCAACCACCTTTAAAGAACCTCTTGTCTCTCCTAAAAGCCTATTACGCTTTGAATGCACAACCAAGTGCAGAAGAGCTCTCAAAAATTGCTGATTCTGTAAACCTACCACTGGATGTAGTTAAAAAGTGGTTTGAAAAGATGCAAGCAGGACAGATTTCAGTGCAGTCCTCTGAACCATCTTCTCCTGAACCAGACAAAGTAAATATCCCTGCAAAGAACGATGACCAGCCACAATCTGCAGATCCAGAAGAACCACCCCAGGACAGCAAAACAACTCTACAGAGCCCTCTGAAGACAGCTCGCTCTCCAGTCCCCCCAGTGGGCTCAGGCAGGAGTGGCTCCAGAAGTAGTACACCGCCCCCATCACCTCTGAACCTTTCCTCAGCCAGAAACACACAGGGCTATCCGTACGCAGCAGAGGGTGCGCAAGAAGAGCCACAAGTGGAGCCTCTGGATCTTTCACTACCAAAGCAACAGGGAGAATTATTGGAAAGGCCAACTATCACTAGTGTTTACCAGAACAGTGTTTATTCTGTCCAAGAAGAACCCTTGAACTTGTCTTGTGCAAAAAAGGAGCCACAAAAGGACAGTTGTGTTACAGACTCAGAACCAGTTGTAAATGTAATCCCACCAAGTGCCAACCCTATAAATATTGCTATACCTACAGTCACTGCCCAGTTACCCACAATTGTGGCCATTGCTGACCAGAACAGTGTTCCATGCTTACGAGCGCTTGCTGCCAATAAGCAGACCATTCTGATTCCCCAGGTGGCTTACACGTACTCAGCTACAGTCAGCCCTGCAGTCCAGGAAGCACCCTTGAAAGTGATCCAGCCAAACGGAAATCAGGTAGGAATATCCCTATCCCTTCCTAAAATGCTACCTGGACTCCTTTCAGTTACATTTTTTAAATTAAAAAATTCTCAGTCACTGTAGGGTCAGCTAGGTTGTTAGAAACTGTTGTATTTAAAGGGAATAAAAAATTAAAGGAATAGATGAATGTTTGCTTTGGCTTTTGTGACATCTTCAAGGTATTAGCATCAACTAAAGTTTAATGTGTTACTCTGCTGTAAAAAGATCTGTTTCATAAATACCTATTTGAAATTAGAAACAAAAGAGAAAAGAAACTCATTAATTGGATTTCTTATATAAATTTCCCCAAATTAATAACAGTTTCTTCCCTGATTATGATCATTAACAAATGAAAATATATTCCCCTTTACAAGTTCACACTGGTTCAGATTCAGCTACCACTTTTTTGTACCAACACCTCCATTTATAAAAGGCTTTGATGAGAGCCAGGGATTTAGTTCAGTGGAACTGTGCTTGCCTCGCAAGCACAAGGTCCTGAGTTCGATCCCTGGCTCCAGAAAAAGAAAAGACTTTAATTAAATAAGAAGTATATATACAACTCAACTAGTTAATTTATCAATCCTTTTATAAGCTGTGAATAAACAATTTTTAATTATAATTAATATATGAGGAAACATGGCAATGAATTCCTCTTTAACTTTCTTTGGTACCGGGATCAAACTCAGAACCTTGTGCTTTCGAGGCAAGGGCGGCACCACTGAGCTACATCCCCGGCTCCTGTAACTTTCTCCAAAACTCCAAGATCATTTCAGATACAGCTGTGTTGTGTAGCTATTTTTTCTCATTGTCTAGGATTTTTTCACGTCACTAACCTTCGTATCTTATTACTTACTTTTTCCCCCATCATTTTCTGATTGGATGAAATGAATACAAGAAATTAATATTTGATCTTTAAAGCAAATACTTGTTATAATAGGTACCAACTGTAATATCAGTATCCTATTCACATATGTATTTGTTGCTTTTATTTTCCCCTAATGTAGCTACTGAGTGATTTCTCTGAAATTTTAATAACGCTTGGAAAAAAAAACTTTCACACAACCAGTGAATTCATCTTAATTTTCAGTGTATGGAACACTTTGCACACTTTTGAATTTAAAAAAAAGAACCACTTTTAACTTCCACATAATCATGTGACTAGATCAAATGCAAGAAAAGCAGAGTTCCTTCAGCATCCATGCAAGCACACAAATGACCCCAATAAATGACTGCATCTCTCCTGCCTGAAAAAGCCAGAAGAGATCTGGGGAACTTGGAATTTGTAGGAAATTTATAAGTTTAGAGCCAATAGAACAGAAGACTCAAGAAAAGGGCCCAAAGAACTGAGCTGTCCTAATTCTGTAAGGGGCTCCAGGCAATGTTCTATCTACAGTTGAACCTCCTGCCAAATTATTTTCCTGAGACTGCCTGATATTTCATTCTACTGCCACTAAAGGTTTGTTCTGACAAGTGCTGCTGTTCAACCACGTGGACCCTCTTGTGCTGCTGCTCAAACCATAGGCCTGGCTCAGGGACTTTAGAAGGTCCAGAAAGTATACTTTAAAGACCACTTTTAAAAAACAATCTTAGTTTTTGTATAGTGAAATCTAGAATGAAAAAGGTAAATAATGCAGTTAGAAATTAGTGATTAATTAGCAAACTCTTAGGTTAAAACTTTCTGCAGATTTATCATAAACCAAGTAAATTTTGTTGCTACACAATTTACATTCATTCTTTCTGGTGTCCCTCTTTCTTTACCAATGGAGCATATGTTCACTATAGCTTTGGCTATTTCATCTGTACTACACTTTATCAGCCCCACTGCGATCTGGCCCCCACCTCTGGAGGTGTGTGCAGTGATGAGCCATGTACTTGTTGTGGTCAGGTGGTTGGATGTATAAATCAAAGTTTTAACCTCTACTTTGTTTACATTTCTTAATTATCTTTTAATTTGAAATTTAATTTTAATTTGAAGTCTTTTTTCCCTAAAAGGATGAAAGGCAAGACACTAGCTCAGAAGGAGTATCCAATGTGGAAGATCAGAATGACTCTGATTCTACACCACCTAAAAAGAAAATGCGGAAGACAGAAAATGGAATGTATGCTTGTGACTTGTGTGATAAGATATTCCAGAAGAGTAGCTCATTATTGAGACACAAATATGAACACACAGGTAGGTCAGTGAACACAGGTCCTTTTTCAAAGTGCCTGTGATATGATTTGATGTGATACGATGAAATGCTAAATTAAAAACTAAATCTCTTATTTAAGCTCTGTGCCCTTTTGTGGGAGGGGGTTGCTTTTTATAGTCCTTCAGTGGCTTAATTATTTAAACTGGCACAGGATTTATTCTGTCCACATGCATTTATTGAAGCTTATACTATATTAGTAAGAATATAGTACCTATCAATAAAAATAAGGGGCCAGTTGGAGGAAGCTATAGGAGACAGGATCTTGCTTCATAAAAGAAAAAGCTGCTTCAAAGGCATACAGCTTTCTGTCCTGTCAGGTCACGGGCTCTGTATTAGTCACCTATCTGTCACTGAGACGAAATACCTAACTCCTACAACTGAAAGCAGGAGAGGTTTATTTTGGCTCATGGTTTCAGAGGGTTCAGTCCCTGGTCAGCTGGCTCCAAGGCAGAAGCATCCTGGTGGAAGGGCCTGGCAGAGGAAAGCTGCTCACCCAGGACATCTAGGAAGCAAACAGAGAAGGAGCCAGCGTAACAATAGACCCTTCCTGGTGACACCCCCAGCGACCCAGCTGCTGAAGAGGCCTCACCACCTGACAGCACGTCAGTTGTGAACTCTCAGTGGCCTAATCCACTGATGCTGTAGCTCCCCCACGATCCAGTCTCTTCCCAAAGCCCCACCTTTGAACACACGAGACTTTTGAGAGTCGTGTCAGATCTATACTTTAAAGGCTCTTTGTCACTTAGAGGTTTCAAACAGATCTTTTGTATTGTGGAACAAACTTCTGCCTAGAGGTTACACTAGATAATTCTAAGATCTCTTCTAACTCAGATTCTTTCATTCCTCCACAAAATATACACTTTTCTCGCTTCTCGGCCTTGTGGCTAAGATCAAGTGTAGCACAAACTACACATTTCTTAGGCTAATGCGGAGATTGGCAAACTGTGACCCAGAGACCTATTGTAGGCCTCTGCCTGTTTTCCTGGGCCCTTGGGCTAAGAACAGTTTTTAATGCTTGAAAAAGATGAACATAATGATACATGAAAACTATTTAAGAAATAATATTTCGGCATCCTCTAAATAAAGTGGTATTAGAACACAGCCTTGCCCATTCGTTGTTTGTTGTCTGTGGCCACTTTGTTGGTGCTCTGCATTGGCAGAACCTGAGTAGTTATTACCGAGGCCATTTGGCCAGCATACTCTAAAATATTCACTGTCTGGCTTCTACAGAAGACATTTGCCAGCCTGATTGCACCTATCCAGTGCAGTACGGGTGCACTGTAACAACTGATGGAGGAAGCCTGTTGTATAGTGTTTGCAGGTTTATGTGGCCTGAATACTCCCAATGTGGCTGATTTCAAGCTCAAATCAGCTTTCAGTCATCCTGCAGAATCCCTGATAATCAGCAGCAGACACCTAGCCAGTCATAGCACACCACTGTTTCTAACACAGGTTATGCAGAAAGGGCTGGATGTGTCATGAGCTCTTCAGTCCACATCTACTCTTCCCTCCCCTGCCAGTCATTCTAGCTACAGTATCCATATTTATCTCTGATGTTCTTATCAGCTACATTAATTCATTTGCTTTAGCCAGAAGACATACAAAGAACTATTTTATCTATAGATTCAAAGATACAGCCAGTTCTTGGAGTTAAAAACCAGTGCATGAGAGCAAGCCCTGCCTCTCAAAACAAGTCCCTTATGATACATTCCTCCAGTTGTTTTCATTGAGACCTAAGGAATATTAGAAAATACCCTTCTGCTTTGGGCAAGAGTTAAATATTAGCAAATAGCAAAATGGAAAATACACTATCCATAAAATAAAATTAAATCATTTCTGCATTTGTTAGTGTTACTGCTTGATAGCACTGAAGTTGCACATTACCAGTCTTGATTATAATTCAGTTGTTGTTCGTTGTTTTCATGTCTGGGCAGCAGCAATTGTCCAGCCCAGGCATTTCTCAGTAGAAACCAAATTGCCCTCAAGGATCAACACTAGTTTCTTCCGGGGGGACAAAACTTAGATACTATAATAGTTTGTGGTTTTCTTAAGGACCTCAGTACGTAAACTCTAGATGTATGAGTTTTGTCATATATAAACCATAGAAAAGACATTAAAACTTTGTTAGAGGCTGGGGAAAGAATGTGTCTGAAAAAATGTCTAAAAGGGTCCTTAAGGGCAATAATGAAAAACCAGGTTGAGGAACATCTCTATTCCCTCCTTACCTCTACTGTGTACACTGCCACATATCTCATCAGAGCTTTTGTGTTCCAGCTTATTGGCATGATGCACGTATGTCTGGCACTTCAATGTCATAGTTCCCATTGACCTTCTCACCTACAAAGCAGATTATAGAACACTGAATTTCCTTGTATAGATAACAAACTGTGTTATCATATTACAGTAGGTGTCATTGTAACCCTATGCTTTCCACAATCCAAGAGCCCCCCAGCACTTAGAAGAACTTTATATACCTCATATCATCATTTTATTTCATAGCTGTGTTCTTATCTTACAGGTAAAAGACCTCATGAGTGTGGAATCTGTAAAAAGGCATTTAAACACAAACATCACTTGATTGAACACATGCGATTACATTCTGGAGAAAAGCCCTATCAATGTGACAAGTGTGGAAAGCGCTTCTCACACTCTGGATCTTATTCTCAACACATGAATCATCGCTACTCCTACTGCAAAAGAGAAGCAGAGGAAAGAGACAGCACAGAGCAGGAAGAAGCAGGCCCAGAAGTCCTGACGAACGAGCATGCCAGTGCGAGGGCGTCTCCCTCCCAGGTCGACTCAGATGGGAGAGAGAGTTTGACAAGGGAAGAGGATGAAGACAGTGAGAAGGAGGAAGAGGAGGAGGAAGATAGAGAGATAGAAGAATTGCAGGAAGAAAAGGAATGTGAAAAACCACAGGGGGATGAGGAAGAGGAGGAAGAGGAGGAAGAAGTAGATGAAGAAGAGGTGGAAGAGGCGGAGAATGAGGGAGCAGAAACAAACACTGAAGGTCCAGTGAAGGGTGACGGAGCTGTAAGTCAAGGGAGCAGCTTAGAACAAAAAGTAAGCAAGAATAGTGAGCAAGTGTCTGAAGAAAAAACAAATGAAGCCTAATAGTTTTTCTAGAAAGAAAATAAATCCTAATTGGTAATGAAGTCTGTTCTATATTATCCATGCTTTTCATGGAAGCACAGTAACCTGTATACTGTGATTCCTGTTCACTACTGTGTAAAGTAAAAACTACAAAAAAAAAAAAAAAAAAAACACAAAATACAAAAAAACAAAAAAAAACACTCACAAAAAAAATTCCGGGTGTGCCTGAATCACAGACCTAGTAATTTTTCATGCAGTTTTCAAAGTTAGGAACAAGTTTGTAACATGAAGCAGATTAGAAAACTTTAATGACTCAGAAAGTAATGATTTAATAGGTTACAGGAAACTGATAATTAGACAAGCATCTGGCATTGTTTCGTTTTATCAGTATTATCACTTATGTTGGTTTATTCTTATGCTGTACAATTGGAAGAAATTTTATAATTTTTTATTGGTAAACATATGTTTAAAGCTAAAGCTAAATCCGCTTCAGTATTTTATTATGTTTTTTAAAATGTGAGAACTTCTGCACTACAGAATTCCCTTCAAGAGAAGTATAATGCAGCTCCGAACCATGCTACTACCTTTTATAAATTCAGTCTAGAAGGTAGTCATTTCTAATATTTAGATGTCATAGTAGAGCATATTATCATTTAAAGTGTATTGTTAGCCTTAAGAAAGCAGCTGAGTGCCGGGGAAGTAGCTCAGTGGTTCTGCCACCTGCCTCGCAAGTGCAAGGTCCCGAGTTTGATCCCCGGTACCAAAAAAGAAAAAAAGAAAAAGAAAGAAAGCAGCTGATAGAAGAACTGAAGTTTCTAACTCATGTGATTTTAAATGGAGTTCAAAAGATTGTCATTGAGTTCTGATTGCAGGGACTAACAGTGTTGATACTGGTAAGGACAGCAGCGTCGTCAGAATCAGTGTTTGTGATTGTGTTTGAGTATGTGGTAACGAATATGAAGGATATGATATGAAGCTTTGTATCTCCTTTGGCCTTAAGCAAGACCTGTGTGCTGTAAGTGCCATTTCTCAGTATTTTTAAGGCTCTAACCTGCCTTCATTCAGTGTGTGGCCTACAATAACTAGCATTTGTTGATTTGTCCTGTCAAAATTCCCAAATTGAAAACCACTGACTCTGTCAGAGAAACTAAAACACTGGGACATTTCATCCTTTAATTCTTCAATATTCATTTTGTGTTAATTGACTTTCAGAATTTCTCTACAGAAACTAAAGGGAAATTTTCTAATCTGCTTTATCCATGTATTTGCATTTCAGTCATGGACATGCCATTATTATTTGGCTCATAACAGTTTCCAAATGTTAGTTATTATGGACCCAACTTATTAACAACATTAGCTGATTTTTACCTATCAGTATTATTTTCTTTTAGTTTATAGATCTGTGCAACATTTTTGTACTGTATGTCTTCAAACCTGGCAGTATTAATACCCTTCTTACTGACATTGTACTTTTAGTTTTAGAAAACTTTTATATTTATGTGTCTTATTTTTATATTTCTTTATTTATTACACAGTGTAGTGTATAATACTGTAGTTTGTATTAATACAATAATATATTTTAGTATGAAAATTTGGAAAGTTGATAAGATTTAAAGTAGAGATGCAATTGGTTCTCTTGCATTGAGATTTGATTTAACAGTGTTATGTTAACATTTATACTTGCCTTGGACTGTAGAACAGAATTTAAATGGGAATGTATTAGTTTTACAACTACAATCAAGTCATTTTACCTTTTCCCAGTTTTTAATATAAAACTCTTAAATTTTGAAATTCACTGTGTGACTAATAGCATGATGCTCTGCAGTTTTATTAAGAGATTAGCCTAACCATAAAACTCTCATTTCCTTAGCAAGCCAAATTAGAATTACCTTATATAGACAGTGTTGGGAACAATGTTTAACATTTTGTGCCAATTTGTTCCTGTATTCATGTATGTAAGTTACCAATCTGACTCATTTTTAAGTTCCTTGTTACACCATGGTCATTTTCTAGTTTTTTACCAGATTCCCCCATCTCACAATAAAATGCATCAACAAGCCTGACTTGCTGTCATTCCTTTAATCATTATCAAGATCTTCTTTGTAAAACTCTGTTCGAAATGGGATATTACACTGTCATCCTGCACTTAACTCATCTTGAGCCGAGTTTGGGTAACCTTAAGTGTTCAGACATTACAATGCGATTGTGAGTTTTCACAGTGTGGCTGAGTGTTTCTGGAGAGGTCAGAGTGACAGCTGAAGTCCTCTGCAGAGGTTGTTCCTCCTTCCCCCCTGAAACCCTTGCCCCTCAGTGGCTGTTGGTCCTGAGGTCCTCAGGGCCGCCCAGGGTCAGATGCCTTTCTCCTGTATACCCATAGCTCACTGCCCCTTTCTCATCCTGAGTCCTCTAGGTTACTTACGTCCCTTCCCAACTAGGAAAAGGCACCGCGTCTGGCATAGTCACTCACGTGCCCACCGCCTGGTAGAGTGCCTAGCACTAGTTGGTACAACAAATGCTTGTTGAGTGAAAATGTAATTTGCATGTTTACAGAGCTCAGCTGTGCTTTATTTGTTTTGCTTCTTAACTCAGAAGACATGTTAAATGATTCCAGTAATGATTTTCTTCTTTAGGTCTTATGACGTACTAGGCTCAATAGACATAATAAATTATTACTTTCACTGTTGCCTTACTGTTATGATTTGTTGAGAATTTGTTTCTGAGTGTTGTCCTGTTGCTGATCTTTGTGCTGTATTGCACAGGCATTCAAGGATGGTGGATTTGCCCCCTCCCACCAGAATGGTAGAACCAATCCTATTAGGCATCTTTATTAGTATCCACTCCCCATTCTGGGGTCCCACATTCCTAGATGCTCATTATCATCCTATTGCCTGATTTGCTACCAGTAAAATTAGCTATCCAATAAGTAATTTGTTAGGAAATAAAAATAAACCACCCTTCTTAGGAGGTATCCATGCTGTAATGACTATAGTATACAGCTCAAAGAGGACAGTGCTTGATACATATAGATAAGTGGCCAGTAAAGGGATTTAGGGAATGTGACAAATATTAAAAAGCAAAATACATGTGGATCCTTTTCAGAATGCTACAAATCATGTAACTAATAACAGTACTGCCGCCATGTTATTTGTGCTGTATAAAAGTGTTTTGCTATCATTATCAAAATTAGTTTTTAAAAGCGGGGGGCGGGGGTGGCACACGCCTGTAATCCCAGCACTTGGGAGGCTGAGGCAGGAGGATCGCTGCAGGTTCAAGTCCAGCCTGGGCTATATAGTGAGTTCAAGGCCAGCCTGAACTACAAAGGAAGACCTTGCCTCAGAAAACCAAAAAAAAAAAATTAGTTTTTAAAAAAAGCCTTAAAAGATAAAGCCACGTGCCTGTAAACACATACGTGGTAACAGAGGGAGGATTTTTACACAGACCTGTTTGACTCCAAGATCTGTACTCTTGTAGCCTATGTTACTTTTTGTGTCAGCAGTGTGCATTATCTACATTCAGACTCAGGCCCGGCCTTAATAGGAAGAGAAAATAAAAGACCAGCATGTTTTACAGTATGGTGGAAAGGGGCATGAGATCTTTCGTGTCTGTGCAAACTTAAAAACAACTTTGAAAAGAGTAGTACTGAAGTGCAGTGATCAAACTTGAAAATGTAACCTTAGAATATATTTCACTTATTAAGATAAATGGATATATTCGAATAAACTATATATTATGACCATCTCTGACCAAAAACCAAACGGCAGAACCCATAGAAACACCTGTGTTCCACTGAATGAAAATACATTCTGTTTAACAAAAAACCAAAATACACATTTTCTAACAACTCATAGGACATTCATGAAGATAAACCTTATGGGCTATAGCATGACTCAGACTTAAAAGGATTGCCCGCAGTTACCTCTGATTACAGAAGAATTTCACTAGAAATCAGTAATAGACAGACCTGGAGGATCCCCTAAGTTACTAAAAAATAATACATTAAGTAGTCCGTGGGTACTGGAAAAGATTCTAAAGTATGAACTAAATGAAATCCCAAATGTCAAAACTTGCAACATGTGGCTAAAACAGTATATAAAAATGTATACCATTAAATGCTTAACTTGAAAAAGAATAAAAGATTCAGGGCTGGGGGTTTAGCTTAGTGGTGCTATGCCTGCCTTGCAAGCGCAAGGTCCTGAGTTCGATCCCTGGTACTGCAAAAAAGAAAAAAGAAAAGAATACAGATTCAGTCATCCAAGCTTCCATCTTAAACTACGGGAATAAAATTAAAGCCAAAGCAGGGAGGAGGGAGGCAATAACAAGGAAAATATAGATCAGTGGCACAGAAAATAGAGAATACACTAAGTCAATTCTGAACCTGATTCTTTTAAAAATTTAATAAAACCAATAAACTTCTAGCCAGACCACAGAAAAAGAGACAAAAATTATTATCAAAAAAGACATCCTTACAGAGCTTAACAATAAAAGGATAAGGAAGTAACAACTATGACAATAAGCTTGACAATTTAGATGAAAATTACACTTTTCTTGAAAGACCTAAGCTACCAAAACTCACAAATAATGGTCTAATATCAAGTCAACCAGAAAGGTCTAATGTCAAATTAAATTTATAGTTAAAAATCTTCCCACAAAGAAAATTTCCATTCCTGATGGCTCCACTGGTTTAATTCTACAAATATTTAAGAAATATGTTGTATCAGTTCTACACAACACATCCAAAAACCAGAGGAGGAGAAAACATTTCCCACCTCAGTCTGTGAAGCTAGGGTTTACCAAAACCAACAAAGCCATTACAAGAAGCAAAACTACATGCTAAGGCCCAGGATTTAGCTCAGTGGTTCCAGCGCCTGCCTCACAAGCACAAGGTCCCAAGTTCAATCCCCAGTACCAAAAAAAAAAAAAAACCACGTTAATATCCCTCATGGAAAGGCTATACTTTCAGGGATCATTTCTATAGTTGGTTAATATCCCTCATGAAAATAGATGCAAAAAGTGTTTGACAATTTTTAGGAAATTATAAGCAGTTTATCAAAAGGAAAATATATCACAGTAAAACTGAGTTTATCCCAAGATTGCAAGATCCACTGAATATTCAAAAATCAATTAGTATAATTAACTACATTTACAGAGTAAAATGAAAATCATCTCAATGGGTATACAAGAAGTAAGGAAAATATTCAACACCAAGTCATAAAAATGATGAGCACTCTAGGAATAGAAGGGAACCCTCAATCCAATAAAAAGCTTCTACAATAGTCTCACAACTCATATTCATCATGAAAGATTAGGTGCTTTCTTCCTAGACTTAGAAACAAGGCAAGAATGTCAACTCACACTTTTATTAAACATGGAGCTGAGATCTCACCCATTTATGACAAAAGTAAATGAAAGGCATACAGATTGGAACAAAAAGAACTAAATCTGCCTTTATTTGCAGGCAGTGCTTATTTGCAAACAACATTGTTGTCTATGTAGAAAATAAAGATGGAAATTGACACTTTAAAAGGCAGTACCATCAAAAATTAAAAAATACATAGAGATAATTTAACAAAAATCAATCAAAACCTGTGCATAGAAAACTTCAAAATCTTGTGAAAGAAATTGAAGATGCAAACCAAGTGGAGAGAGATTCTGTGTTCATGGATCAGAAAACTTTCGTTAAGGTATCAGTTCTCCCCCAAAGGCCTCTACTGGAATTCAATGCAATTACAATCACAATTCTTAGCCACATATTTCTAGAAACTGACAGGCAGATTTTACATTTATATGAAAATGCATAAAACTTCAAATAGGCAAACCAATTTTGAAAAAGAACAGTTTGAGGATATACACTACAGTACATGGTTTCTAGGCTGATTTTTATAAAGCTACTGTAGTCAAGAGTTATGCTGAGCATGAGACTAGATGTACAGGTCAAGAAACTAGAATTAAGAGTTTAAACAAGACCAACACACATTGTCAATTGATTCTTGCCAAAGGTGCTAAGATAGAATGATAATTGTTCAAAAGTGCTGAAATCGGGCAAAATTAACTTGATTTGTACCTCCCACCACATACAAAAATTGATTCGAAATGGATTATAGACCTAAAAATAAGAAACATGGATAAAACTTCTAGACAAAAGCATAAGAAATTCTTTGTGACCTTGGATTAGGCAAAGATCCCATAAAATATAAATCACATAAGAAAAGGATTGATGGGGGACTTTACCAAAATTTAAAACTTTTGTCCTTCAAAAGATAGCCAGGTGTGGTGGCCCATACCTATAATCCCAGGCTGAGGGCAGGAGAATCATGAGTTCAAGGTCCAGCCTGGGCAATTTAGTGAGACCTTGTCTCAAAATTTTAAAAAATAAAGAGATGGGGATGTATCTCAGTGGTAGAATACCCTTGCGTTTGATCACCAGTACAGGAAAAGAAAAAATTGTTTAAAAAAATTAAAAGAGTGGGATAAAATGTTTGCAAAACATACCTAAGAAAAAATTAAAACATATGTCTATACAAAAATCTATATATGAATATTCATAATTGTGTTATTTATGATAGCCAAAAAGGAAAACAACTTGAATTTCCATCAACTGATGAATGTCATGTACACATACAATATTCAGCCTCAAAAATGAATACAGTTCTAATATGTGCTACAACATAGAAGAACCTGGAGAAAATTGTATTAAATGGAAGAATCTGGCATGCCCTACCGAGGTCCTGAGTCACACAGAAGACGCCGAATCAGCCTGCTGCAGACAGGCAGGTCTGTGCATGCCCTACCGAAGTCCTGAGTCACACGGAAGACACCGAATCACCACACTGCAGACAGGCAGCCACCTGATTCCACATTACAAAGGCGCAGAGGACACCAGACCACCAGACCAAGGTACTGAGTCCCACTGTTCCCGGCCCAGATGTAGGGGCTTCTGAGCCATCTTCCCACTGCTCCTGGTCCAAAGGAAGGGACTTCACGGTCACCATCCCTCCCGCTGCTCCCAGCCCAGAGGAAAGGGCTTTTGAGCCACCTTCTGTCCTGCTGCTCCTGGCCCAGAGGAAGGGGCTTATGGGCCACCATCCCTCCCACCATTCCCGGCCCAGAGGGAGGGGCTTCTGAGCCACCATCCCACTGCTCCTAGTCCAGAGGAAGGGGTTTCCCAGCCACCATCTCTCTGGCTGCTCCCAGCCCACAGGAAAGGGCTTTTGGGTCACCAACCCTACCGCTGCTCCCGGCCCCTGTCCCACCTCACCCACCTCAGAGGAAGTAGTCCGTGCAGGCGCTAACAGCCCCCTGCCCCAGTCAAAATGAGAAAACATGTAAATAAGTCTCAAAACCAGACTTCCAGATCACCTACAGCAACCCCAAAGGGAAATGAGATGGAACACTCTGATACTCAACCACCTGGACCCACTGAACTGGCAACAAAAGGGGATCTGGAAAAAATGAAATCAGAAATAGTTTCTCAGATAACAGGAGAAATTGTGCCCTTAGTGCAAGACATGGTTAATAAATCTAGAGAGGAGCTCAGGAACATGATGGAATCCCAACATAAGAAACAAATGGAATCCATAAAACAGATGCAAATAGATTTCCAGGACATGAAAAACTCCATTGAAAGTCTACACAGCAGAATGAGCCAGTGTGAGGACAGAATTTCAGATATAGAAGATAAGATTGCAATTAGTGACCAGGAAAAGAAAAATTGCTTCAAAATTATAAGGGAACACGAGAAATCAATCCAGCAGCTGTTAGATGATGCAAAAAAGAATAACATAAGACTGATTGGACTCAATGAAGAAAGAGGAGAGAGTGCAGATGACATAAAAAAACTGTTCACAGGAGTGATGGCAGAAAGCTTCTCAAGAAGGGGAAAAGAACTTGACATACAGATAAGTGAGGCATATAGGACTCCAAATAGCCTTGATCAAAAAAAATCTACACATAGGTATATAATTGTTAAGATTCCAGAAACACAACAGAAGAACAGAGTTCTCCAAGCAGTTAAAGAAACAAATCACATACAAAGGAAAGCCCATCAGAATCACAGCAGACTTCTCAACACAAACCATCAAGGCAAGAAGAGCTTGGAGTGACATATTCCAAGCCCTAAAAGAAAACAACCTCCAACCCAGATTGATGTACCCTGCAAAACTATCTTTCAAAATGGATGGAGAAATAAGGTACTTTCATGACAAAGAGCACCTTAGGAACTTCTTAAATACCAAACCAGCACTCCAAAGAATTTTACACAACATCCTAGGAACAGACATTGAGGATCACAACCCCAGGAAGCAAAGCAGAATGAACCCATCTGGCATGACAAGAAATTAAATGTAAAGGGGGAGAACCCAACAAAAAGAAAAAGTCATGGCAATGACAAGTCAATACGTTTCAGTTATAACCATCAACGTTAATGGTCTCAATTCACCAATCAAAAGAAATAGACTGGCAGAATGGGTCAAGAAGCAAAATCCAACAATATGCTGCATACAAGAAACACACTTAATTCAAAAGGAAACTCACAGACTGAAAGTTAAAGGGTGGAAAACAATACTCCATGTGACAGGAACCTGAAAAACAGGAGTAGCTATCCTCTTTGCAGATCAAGTAGATTTCAAACCAACACTGATTAAGAGAGATGAAGAAGGACACTACATCCTTGTAAAGGGAACAATCCAAGAGGAAGAGATGACAATCATAAATATCTATGCAACAAACACTAGTGCACCCAACTATATAAAACAAATACTAACGGACATGAAAAGTCATATATGCACTAATACAATTGTAGTGGGGGACCTCAACACCCCACTGTCACAAATAGATAGATCAACTAGACTAAAAATAAGTAATGAAATACTAGAACTCAATCGAACTCTTGAACAAAGGAACTTAACAGATGTTTACAGAGTCTTCCACCCCACAAAATCAGAATACACATTCTTCTCAGCTGCACATGGGTCATTCTCCAAAATAGACCACATACTCACACATAGAACATGTTTAAGTAAGTGCAAAGGAATTGAAGTTATCCCCTGTATATTATCAGACCATAGTGCAATGAAATTGGAGATCCATAGCAAAAGAAACTCAAAAAATTTCATAAACACGTGGAAATTCAACAACACACTTCTGAATAACCAGTGGGTCACAGAGGAAATTAAAGAAGAAATCAGACAGTTCCTTCAATTAAATGACAATGACAGTACAACATATCGGAATCTATGGGACACAATGAAAGCAGTCTTACGAGGGAAATTCATAGCAGTGAATACACATATTAGGAAAACAGAATGAGCCCAATTAAACAACCTGATGCTGAACCTCAAGCTTCTAGAAAAAGAAGAGCAGGACAACCCCAAAGCTCATACAAGGGAGGAAATTATAAAGATCAGAAGAGAAATCAATGCAATGGAGACTAAGAGAACGATACAAAAAATCAATGAAGCCAAGAGTTGGTTCTTTGAAAGAATCAACAAAATTGATAAACCTTTAGTCAACTTTGTCAGAAAAAGGAAAGAAAAGGCCCAAATCCATGCAATTAGGAATGAAAAGGGTGAAATGACAGCAGACCCAGCAGAAATACAGAGGATCATCAATACCTACTTCCAGAACCTATACGCCAATAAGATGGACAACACAGAAGAAATGGACAGATTCCTAGATAAATATGAATTACCAAAGTTGAATGAAGAAGACCTAAAAATTCTGAACAACCCAATATCAACCAATGAAATTGAAAATGTAATTAAAAACCTATCAACTAAGAAAAGCCCGGGCCCTGATGGCTTCACTGCTGAGTTCTACAAGACATTTAGAGAGGAACTGCTGCCACTACTGTTTAAGCTCTTCAATGAAATTGAAAGGGAAGCAATACTCCCAAATTCATTCCTGGAAGCAAGCATCACCTTGATCCCCAAAGCAGAGAAAGACCCAACTGAAAAAGAGAACTATAGGCCAATCTCACTAATGCACATAGATGCAAAACTCCTTAATAAGATACTGGCAAACAGAATGCAGAAGATCATCAAGAAGATCATACACCCTGATCAAGTGGGATTCATCCCAGGGATGCAGGGATGGTTCAATATAAGAAAATCAATTAATGTAATACACTATATCAATAGAGCCAAGAACAAAAACCATATGATTATCTCCATAGTTGCAGAAAAAGCATTTGACAAAATCCAACATGCATTTATGATAAAAACCCTATAAAAAATTGGAATAGATGGTCTCTACCTCAAACTGATAGAAGCCATCTATGAAAAACCAACAGCCGATATCATACTAAATGGTCAAAAACTGAAATCCTTCACACTAAAATCAGGAACAAGACAAGGATGTCCACTATCACCACTCTTGTTCAATAGAGTTCTGGGAACATTAGCCACAGCAAAAAGACAAGAGAAAGAAATAAAAGGAATAAAGATAGGAAACATAGAAGTCAAATTGTCATTATTTGCAGATGACATGATATTCTATATAGAAGACCCCAAGAACTCCACCAAAAGTCTTCTAGACTTAATAACCAAATTCAGTCAAGTAGCTGGTTACAAGGTCAACACACAAAAATCAATAGCTTTCTTCTACATGAATGACAGACTCACTGAGAGAGAAATAGGGCAAATAATTCCTTTCACAATAGCATCCAGAAAACTGAAATACCTAGGAATCATCCTAACGAAAGAAATCAAAGACCTCTTCTCTGAAAACTATGGCACTCTGAAAAGAGAGATTGAAGATGATATCAGAAAATGGACAGACATCCCTTATTCCTGGGTAGGAAGGATTAATATAGTGAAAATGGCCATACTTCCAAAACTGCTATATAGATTTAATGCAATTCCAATTGAGATCCCAGCAGCATACTTCATGGACCTTGAGAAAACAATCCAAAAATTCATTTGGAACAAGAAGAGACCCAGAAAAGCAAAAGCAATTTTAGGTAACAGAAACATGGCAGGGGGTATCACAATCCCCAACCTGCAACTATACTACAAAGCTACTGTGATGAAAACAGCATGGTACTGGCAAAGAAACAGACTTGAGGACCAGTGGAATAGATTAGAAGATGCAGAAACAACACCAGACACACTCAGCCATCTCATCTTTGACAAAGGAGCCAAACACCCTCACTGGAGGAAAGATAGCCTCTTTCATAAATGGTGCTGGAAGAATTGGGCTTCAACTTGCCAAAGATTAAAACTAAACCTGTATCTCTCACCATGCACTAAACTAAAATCAAAATGGATTAAAGATCTAAATATTAAAATAGAAACTCTGAACCAGTTGGAACAGAGGTTAGGTAGAACCCTTGAAGACATTGGTGTAGGAAAAGATTTTATGAACAAAACCTCAGTTGCCCGTGAACTAGCACAAACAATCAACAAATGGGATCTCTTCTTATTAAAAGGCTCCTGCACAGCAAGAGAAACCACCAGCAGTGTGAAGAGACAACCCAGAATGTGGGAAAATCTTCACCTGCTCTTCCTCAGACAAAGGTCTACTATCTCGAATCTATAAAGAACTTAAAAAGATCAGACCTCCCAAATTTAAAGACCCAATCCAAAAATGAGCATCTGAAATGAACAGACATTTCTCAGACAAAGAAGTAGAAATAGCAAATAAATACATGAAAAAATGTTCAACATCACTGCTCATTCGAGAGATGCAGATGAAAACAATGCTGAGATTCCACTTCACTGCAGAAAGAATGGCTGCTATCATGAAATCGACCAATAACAAATGCTGGCGGGGCTGTGGGGAAAGAGGAACCCTGCTCCACTGCTGGTGGGAGTGTAGACTGGTGCAGGCACTGTGGAAATCAGTATGGAGATACCTCAAAGAACTAGGACTGGAAATCCCATTTGACCCCACTATTCCACTGCTGGGGATCTTCCCCAAAGAATTAAAAGAATCATACCACAGTGATATATGTGCACCCATGTTCATAGCAGCACAGTTTGTAATAGCTAAAACTTGGAAACAGCCCAAATGCCCATCAACTGGAGACTGGATAAAGAAAATGTGGTTTTTTTATAAAATGGAGTACTACTCAGCCATAAAAAATGAGAAATTAGAGACATTTATAGCTAAGCGGATTCACATTGAAGCAATACTCTTAAGTGAAATAAATAGGACACACATGTGTAAATACCGAATAGTTTCTCTGGTGTGAGAAACTGAAAGTATAAATAAGGATGAAATGTATAATAGGTAATGTGAAATAGGAAGAAAAGGGGCAAAGGGGAAGGAAGTGGGAGGGCTAGGGGAAAGGATAGAAGGGAATGGGATTAATATGAGAAAATGGAAAAATAGGAACAAAATCTTTGTAAATAGGGAGGACTGGAGGGGTTGAAGGGAGGGCTGGGCAAGGGTGAAAATAAGAACCAAGAGAGACTATGTAAAGGTGCAAATTTCCAATGATGAATATCATTATATTGTATACCTAAAATGTACCAATGATTAGAATGAATAATCGATAATGTAAAATAGGAAGAAAAGGTCCAGAAGGTAGGGGTAGTGGGAGGAGCAGGGGAAAGGAAAGAAGGGAAAGGAAAAAATGATGAGAAATGAAAAAAATGGAAATAAAGTCTTTGTAAATAGGGAAGGGTGGAGGGCGTGAAGGGAGGGCTAGGAATGGGGAAAAAATAAGAACCAAGATGCATTATGTAAAGGTACAGTTCCCAATGAGAAATGTAATTGTGTTGTATACCTACAATGTACCAATAAAAGAATTTAATACAAAAAAATAAATAAATAAAAAATAAATGGAAGAATCTGCCATAACAGACTACACATACTGATTCCATTTATATGAAATGTCCGAAACAGGCAAATCTATATAGTGAGAAAGATTCATGGCTGCCTACAACTGGCAGCAGAGTAATTGCTGATGGGTATGGGTTATTTTTTGGAGTAATGAAACTGTGCTAGATTGTGGTGATATTTGCACAACTCTGAATACTCGTGTCATTATACATTTTACAGGATGTGAACTATCTCAAAGCTATTAAAAATGTATGTGTTGAATATTTAAATAACATATAAATGACCCTACACCTCCATCATTTCCTAGTTGGGAAAATTTTTTAAACAGATACTTTATGAAATAAAATATATAAATGACAAATAAGCAAATGAAAAGATGATCCATACCATTAGTCATTAGAGAAAGACAAACCCACAATTGTTGTCACTGGACATCCGATAGAATGGCTAAAATTTAAGACTATCAGTAATACCAAATGTTGGCCTGGACATAGAGCAACTTGAACTTTGTACATTAATTAAAAACGGTATAGCCACGTTAAAAAATAGTTTGTCAGTCTCATAAAATTTAACACATAGTTAACCCAGAAATCCCACTTGAGATTTACCCAAGATAAACAAAAACATATGTTCACTTGAAGAATTATATTAAGATATTCAGAGCAGTTTTAGTCAGAAAAGACAATCCAGAGATAGTTCAAATGTCTCCCAGTGAATGCATAAACAAATTACATTATATCCGTGCAATAAAATACCACTCAGCAATAAATAAAAAACTATGAATGAATATCAAAAGCAGGAAGGCTAAGCATAGCATAATGGTGTGGTAGCTACAGAGGTATATATATTTCCCAAAACTAATTGGTGAGGGGCCGGGGATTTAGCTCAGTGGTTTCGCCGCCTGCTACGCAAGCAGAAGGACTCGAGTTCAATCCCCAGTACCCCAAAAAAAAAAAAAAACCTAATTGGTGAGTTTTAAATTGTATGAGTTTTTAAATTGTGTGAGCTTTATTGTGTGTAAACTGTAGCTCAGCAAAGCTCATCTTTAAAAGATAGGAGAATGTATTAAGAAAATCAAAAAGTGAACTCAGTCTCTGAAGCTATAAGAAAGCAGAAACTCCTGTGCTCAAGGAAAACTATAAAAATCATTTGATTTTATTAATTTGAAAGGAAGTAGATCAATGACCCTAATATTAATTCTTATAAAAGCAATTTCAACTTAAAACTGGCTTATAAATAATACAATAATCCCATGCAATGAATTACCTCATTTAGTGACTTTCAGTTTCCCTTTAAAAAATAGCACTGGTGAAAGTTAAGCATTTTATTAGTATAACTTGTTGAGATATTATTTTAGCTAAAATGGGCATCTTAATTACACTTGCCTTTAGATGTTACTAAGCTCAAGTAAAATAGAAGTATTCAATGTAACACTTAAACTGTATAAATGTATAAATGGTTATGCTTTATCAGAATAATAGAAATATATAATTTGTCACATCTTTCACCATGCACACCAAACTAAAGTTGAAGTGGATCAAAGCTCTACATATTAAAACAAACACTAAACCTGCTGGAAGATAGGTTAGGTAGAACTCTTGAAAACATTGGAATAGGAAAAGACTTTATCACAAATCCTCAGTAGCACGCAAACTAGCACAAAGAATCAACAACTGGGATCTCATCTTATTGAAAAGCTTCTGCACTGCAAGAGAAACCACCAACAGAGCCAACAGACAACCTACAATGTGGGAAGAATTTTACCAGCTGTCCCTCAGACAAAGGACTACTATCCAGAATATATAAAGAACTTAAAAAAAAAAATCAGACCTCCCCAGATTTAAAGACCCAATTCAAAAATGGGCATCTGAAATGAACAGACATTTCTCAGACAAAGAAGTAAAAGCAGCAAATAAACATACGAAAAAATGTTCAACATCACTGGTCATTCGAGAGATGCAGATGAAAACAACACTGAGATTCCACCTCACCGCAGAAAGAATGGCTGCTATCAAGAAATCGACCAATAACAAATGCTGGCGGGCCTGTGGGGAAAGAGGAACCCTGCTCCACTGCTGGTGGGAGTGTAGACTGGTGCAGGCACTGTGGAAATCAGTATGGAGATACCTCAAAAAATTAGGATTAGACTGTTCCACTGTTGGGTATCTTCCCAAAAGAATTAAAAGAATCATACCACAGTGATATATGTGCACCCATGTTCATAGTAGCACAATTTGTAATAGCTAAAGCTTGAAAACAGCCCAAATGCCCATCAACTGGAGACTGGATAAAGAAGATGTGGGTTTTTTTATAAAATGGAGTACTACTCAGCCATAAAGAATGACAAATTAGAGACATTTATAGCTAAATGGATGCATATTGAAGCCATACTCTTAAGTGAAATAAATAGAACACATGTGTGTGAATACCAAATAGTTTCTCTGGTGTGAGAAGCTGAAAGTGTAAATAAGAATCAAAATGTATAATAGATAATGTGAAACAGGAAAAAAAGCTCCAAAGGGGAAGGTGTAGGGTAAAGGAAAGAAGGGAAAGGAAAAAATGTGACAAAAGGAAAAAATGGAAACAAAGTCTTTGTAAATAGGGAGGAATGGAGGGGGTGAAGGGAGGGCAGGGGAAAGGGGAAAAATAAGAACCAAGAGAGATTATGTAAAGGTGCAAATTTCCAATGATGAATGTCATTATATTGTATACCTAAAATGTACCAATAAAATTAATGAATAAAAAAGAAGTAGATAACTTGTAACTTGAGGTACAGATGATCCTTTTTGATGTCAACCTCATATAACCCTCATTTCCTTCATCAACTAAAAACAAACCAAAACCACTGGCTTGACATTCTAAACACAGCAGCACTGTCTTTATGTCATATTTGGGTTTTGTTGGCATTGTTTTTGTTCGGTGACTCAGTACTTCTGCTACTGGACAAGGTGTTTCTCTTCTGGTGTCAGGAAGGAAGGTGGCATATTCACTACAGACATGTTCAAGGCTGACTGCAGGTTAAATTTTCTTTAATCATCTGGATCTCCAGAAAATGTGACGTGGGACTCCTGTCACCTCTGATCTGGAGAATGGCCAGGGAGCTAGGTCACTCCTGGAACTAGTCCAAAGTTAGCTTACTTAGGGGAAATGACTGTCAATCTTTTGAAAAAGGAACATGGAATCTAAACGAGTGAAACAGAAGCAGAGCTGTCCTGGTAGAAGAAGAGGAGGGACCCAAGCCTAGCAGTCCTGCAGTGCCACCACAGCCAGACCCAAGTACCAGAACCATTTCCAGAGCAAACACTTCTGGAAAGGCTGGGCGAAAGCCCGGAGCCTTTGCAGACCTGCCCTAGCCTGGCCCAAGCCCAGCGTCAGAATACTCCGGCTAGTGACACTGGCCTGGTAATGCTGTGCTGTCCTGACACACAACTGAGATGTTTGTGCATTTCACAAAGAGGCGGCTTTGGAAACATGCTGGTTTTTGAAGACGCATTCCTCAACCCTAATCAGTTTTAGGAATGATAATGTGTAACTCATTTAATATTATAACTTTAAGAAATTATTGTTTTCCAACAAGTATGAAATAACCAGATATTGTTCAGGATAATCAGCCTAAATAAAATCATCAGAAGTCTTATATATTATCCACAAATAATTCCATCTGATGAACATGAATCCAAAGGAAAACCAATGAAATGCACTTGTACCGATGTACTGCCCTTTGAGACAGTGATTGTATCTTTCCTTGACTTAAATGAGGGAGAAAATTCTTGCACCAACCTACTTCTCAGAGATGTACCGAAAGGCATGATGGATCTATGAAAGTATGTTGTACGCTTGGAAAAGAAGTAGGTCTGGAACTGTAAGCTGTGGTGTGTATTGTGTACACATGTGTGTGGGGGTTACACATATGGATTTGCATATGTACACTGCTATGGTTTGGATATAGTGAAAACATCCCCCAAGGCTGTATGTGTTGAAATTTAATCTCCAATGTGAGGTACTGAGAGGCGGAAACTCAATCTGACCTATGGTGTTTAGAGAGGAGGTATTTGGGACTTGATTAGATCTAAATGAGGTCATTTGGGTAGAGCTCCCCTGGTTAAATCCTACTGATTTTCTAAGAAGAGGCAGAAAGACTAGACATACATATCCACACACGAGTGCTCCCTGCCTCTCACTATGTGATGCCTGCTACCACTTTGGTCTCTGCCAGTAAGAAAACCATCACCAGCTGCAACACCTCCATAACCGAGAGACATAATTAACCTCTTTCTTTAAAACTGACCTAGTCTGTGGTCTTGTGTTATCAGCAACAGAAAATTACACATGGATACACACACAGCCAACAAGTGATAAGTACATCCACAGTCCCAGAAGAAAAACCATATTTTGACTTGGATTCAGCTGGCCAAACAGAAGCTGAAACACAGAAACCTACAGTCCTCACTAGGCATCAAGGTCAACACTAAAATTCTGTGAGGATCACCTGGGTGTCAGTAGATACAGCTTCCCTATATGTGGACAGCACCATGGAACACAAACTGGGAGGCAGTAGCGACTCACAAAGCTGTCTGTCTCTGGTAGTCACAGGCGAAGTACTTACATTTTGATTTTTACCTTCCCTATATGTGTCAGCTTTCCATCACTGAAAAACTACCTCAGAAAAGCAGCTTAGAACAAGGAAAGATTTCCTTTTGCTCATATTTTCAGTCGATGATCAGTTGACCCCATTGCTTTTGGGCCTGTGATGAGATCGCACACTACGGCAGGAACCAGGGGTCAAAAAGGGAGAGAGGGGCCGGGGTCCCACTATGCCTTTAGGGCCCCCACCTCATGACCTAGATCTTCCTCCTGCTGGGCCGCACCTCAGGCCGGGACCACGCCTCTGCCACATGAGTCTTCTGGAGACATTAAACCAAACCACAGCGAGGCATAAGGGGGGCTTTACTGTGGCACAGGCCCCGGGGGAAAGACCGCCAAACGAGGTTGTCGGGGGAATTCTGTCACCTTTCACTAACTCCGTAAGAGAACCAGCCCATGAGCAGGGGCCTCCAAAGGAACGAGAAGAAACTTGCTGGCCAGAAATAGTCTAAAATCCATTATTTTTTTTTTTTTACTTATTCATTCTTTTTATTGTGAATGTATATGTGCAGGTATTTAACTTAAACTTACTTTTTTGCAGTGTAATATTAGGATTGAACCTGGGGCCTTTGCTCTGAGCTGCATCCCCTAGTTCTTTTAAAACTAAATATTTATTTTAAAATAAGGTCTCACTAAGTCACGTAAGATGCCCCACCTAGGCTCAAGTTTGGGATCCTTCTGTCTCAGCCTTCCTGAGTGCTAGGATTTCAGGCATAAATTTACCATTTTGTCCTTTGAAGTGTACGCCTCAGTGGTAGTAAGCGCATTCACAGTGTCGCACATCCGTCACCACTGTCCATTTCTAGAATTCTTTCATCTTCCCTGACAGAAACTCTGCACCCATTCAACAAAACCCCCACCCCGTCCCTCTCCAGCTTCTGTTACACTTCCATCTCTACGAATTTGCCTATTCTAGGTGCTTTATATAGGTAGAATCGCACTTTGTGTGTCTGTTTGCACTTAGCACAATGTTTTCAATGTTCATCCACGCAGCATGCGTGAGATTTCCATTCCGTGTTGTGGGTGAATAATATTGCGTTATGTGTACACATGATGTCTTATCTGCCCATTTATGTCTTAATGGATATTGAGTTATTTCCACATTTTTGCTGCTGTGAGCAAAGTTGTTATAAACACCGGTGCACGAATGTCTGAGCCCTTCCTTGCCTTCTGTGCCCATGGTACATACCTAGAAGTGGAATTGCTGGATGGTCTGATAATTCTATGTTCAATCTTTTGAAAAACTGGGAAAATCATACACAGTGGTTGCACCATTTTACATGCCCTCCAGAATGCACTAGGATTCCAATTTCTCCACATCCTCACCAGCACTTATTTCCTGCTTTGTTTTTTGATAACAGCCATTCTAATGGATGTGAAGTGACATTTAGTTGTATTTTTTTTATTTGCATGTCCCTAATCACTAGTGATTTTAAACATCTTTCCAGGGCTTATCATCTATATGTCTCCTTTGGAAAAATGTCTGTTTAGGTCCTTTGCTTTTTTTTTTTTTTTTTTTTTGGTACTGGGGATCGAACTCAGGACCTTGTGCTTGTGAGGCAGGTGCAGTGCCACTCAGCTAAATCCCCAGCCCTCTTTGTTTTGTTTTGTTTTGTTTGTACTGTGGATTGAACTCGGGACCTTCCACTTGCAAGGCAGGCAGTGGAACCACTGAGCTAAATCCCTGGCCCTTTGCTTACTTTTTAATTGGGCTGCTAGGGTTCTCTTTTCTTTTTAAACTGTAGGAGTTTTTATATATTCAGGATATTAATCCCTTATTAAATATATGATTTGCAAACACCTTCTTCCATTCTGTGGGTCGTCTCTTCATTCCATTAATAATGTCCTTTGATGCACAACCATTTTTAATTTCAATGAAGTCTACTAATTTGTTGTTGCTGCCTATGCTTTTGGTGTCATAGCTAATAAACCATTGTCAAATTCAATCCCATGACATTTTTGTGTTGTATTTTTTTCTAAGAGCGTCATAGTTTTAGCTCTTACATTTTTGTTCTACTTTGAGATAATTTTTGTATATGGTGTAAGGTAAGGGTCCAATTTTATTCTTTTGCAAAAAAGAAAAATATTTGTCAATATCCAGTTCTTAGGGCCAGGGATTTAGCTCAGTGGCTCTGCCACCTGCCTTGCAAGCACAAGGTCCCGAGTAGGACTATATGGTCAATTTTATTCTTTTGCATGTGAATATCCGTTTTTCCTGGCACATTTACTGAAAATACAGTACGTATTTTCATCAGAAATCCACTGACCATTGTGCAAATTTTGGGGCTGTGTTCAATCTCAAATTAATTTGTTCCAAATGTAATAAAAAAGACAAAATGTATTTAAGACAGGCCTACAGCAAGAGATCTCTCTTTTTTACTAAATGTTGGATCAAGATGAGTAACAAAATTTTTTAAATCTAAGGAAAATATTTTTCTTGAATATTGTTTTAAGTGGTTGATGATTATGTACTATTATATCAAGTTTTACATTTCTAATCTCCCTGATAAAAGGAAAAAAAACCTGATGAGTTATTTAATGAGTTTGGCTTAAATTTCGAAGGACTAGCAGTTATGAATTGTTTAGGAGTTTTGCTTCCTTATTTAATGCCAGGCTGATAGTTTAGCAGAAAATTTAACTATTTATAGATGTAGGTTCATTATTAAGGCAGTTGTAATATAACAGTAGTTCTCCCATATAACGAATCTTTGAGATGGCCATATTTTCTCTTGATATTAATTAGCTAATGATGCTTTATCATCTCAGCTGGACTCATTACTCAATAATCTTAAACTGGGGGCTGGGGATTTAGCTCAGTGGTTCCGCCGCCTGCTGCACAAGCGCAAGGATCTGAGTTCAATCCCCGGTACCAAAAAAAAAAATCTTAAACTGTATGTTATTACCTGGTTTATCCTTTTATTTCAGAAGTCACTGCTGACTCCTCTTCTGTCCAATCTCAGAATGTTGGAGTACCCGTGACTCCTGCACAGGCCTCTCCATTACTTCTCGTTAATTAACCACCTATCATGTCACCTGTGCGTCTCTAGCCCTTTCAACTGCAGGCTCATGTGTCCAGGAGGCTGCCTAAGTTTCACCAGGTCTCAGTCGACTTTTGATTTCCCCACTGTTGCCCCCAACCTATTTCTCAATCTCCTATCCCTGCCTCAATAAAAATCCATGCCATTCATCCGGGAACTCAAGTCAAACCCCCAAATCAGGAAGCAGGCTCTGAGAGAGCGAGCTTCCTTCTTGTGGAATAACTTCCTGAGATGCTATGACCTTTTAGTCTCCCTTTGGAGATTAAAATGGCCATTTTTATTTTTCTGATTGTCCATTATTTTATAGACACATTAAGCAAAGTAAAAAAGAAAATCAAGATCTACTGAAAATAGAGCTGTCATTTAACTTGCTCAGTGGTTGTTGAGTTGAAAGGCAGCATGCATATTGGTAAAGGGCAGACTCTGAGGCCAAACCACCATGTTCACATCTAAGCTTAGACCATGATCCACTTAATAGCTCTGTGACCCTGGGCTAGTTAGCTAACATTGCAGTGCCTCAGTTTCCTCTCCAGTAAGCGATGTTACAATGTTCCGATGTTACAGGGGTTTGTGGTGATTAAATGAGTATGTACACGAAAGCTCTTAGAACAGTGTGGAGCATACTGTTCATGTGACGTGTGACATGTTGGCTATTGTCATGTATTATGAGGTAGGAAATGTGAGAGATACCACACGTAAAATACCTCAGGGTACCCCAGGAGATGGCCATACAAAGAACACAGAAGAATGCAAAGGAACGGCCCCCTTTCTTTCCTATGCTTCTCCATCATTTTTGCTTTTTCATTTGCACACCCCTCTCTATTACCTCACACTTGTCACAAAAATAACTTTTAAAAAAAATTTTAACCTCTGGTTTCTTCCAGTCAGATAGGTCTAAATTTAAATGTGGAGTGTTTAGAATCACTTGGCAGATTCACTTGCAAAATCTTCTTAATATATTCCCTTGTGAAGATTAAATGAGAAATTGCATGTAAGTGTTTTGAGCATGTGCTGAATACAGTAGGCTTCCTCTCCTGTCTCTCATGAGCTATCTGGTTGATTTTCCCTAAGGCCAACTCTGATCACATCTCCTCATCCATTCAACTACTGTCTATGGAGTAGAATCCAAACTCCTTAGCATTTACAACTTATTTCCTCTAATAATATCAGTAGCTGATATTTACTGAGCACTTATTCTTGTCAAGTGCTGGAGTAAGTTTGTTATGTTTATAAACTCTGATCCTCAATACAACAATTAAAGATAGGTCTCTGTATTATAATAAGAAAATATGTATTTGGTCTTTGCACAGATCTAAACCTTTGGAAATTTCCTGAATGATAAGCTTTTTGTTATTTATAATGAGCCCTGCTCAGCCACATCTGGTGACTTAAGGTGGCCTAGTTGTTTCAAGGGAGGCACTGGTCATGCCAGGAGAACCATGCCTGTGTGATTGGAAGGTTGGAATTTTCTGCCCTACCCCCTGATTTCCAGACAGAAGAGCAAGGCTGGAGATTGAGTTCAGTGGCCAGTGATATAATCAAGCATGCCTATGTCATGAAGACCTAAAAAACAAAACCTCTCCAAAAAGACGAGGGAGGTGGACTTCTGGGAAGATAGTGGAATAATGAGCAACAGCAGAGAAACAGTCTCTCCAAGATTTGGAGTTTAGACACTGAAATATAGCAACATGAGGGAGAGAAGAAAGAGGGAAGTGGGTCCCCAGGACCAGCAAGGATCTGAAGGGAGAATTGGAGCCCACAGGGAGAGTAAATAGAGATACCTCAAGGAAGAAGAGGGAGGTAGCAAGGGGTACTTTCTCCCTAAGCCCTGGCTCAAGGCACGGGAGGGGCAGCTAGAAGGTGCAGATGCATGGTGACCACTGGTGACCCCAGAGGCCTCCATGGAAAAATACCTGAGAGGAACAGAGCAGTGGACACGGGACTGCAGTATCTTGTGAGTTATTTACATTCAGACATCCCTTAGGAGAGGGCAATTACCCTGTCATCACCTTGGAAAGGGGCCAACTGAAGTGAGAACTCAGAGCACCTACAGGTTGGCTCCATCTAGTGGCTCCCAGGGTCAGGGTGAGGCACAGTCATGAGACACACCCAAGGTCAAGGAGCAAGTTCAAGCCAGAAAGAGAAACTGTAAGTGTTGTGGGCTGAATAACTTAGGGCCCAGCCTCATAGCCAGAAACCAGAAATGGCCTATACTTCAGTGGAACTGAAGGAGCAGGCTTGCTGGGATTATCCACAATACCACTGTAATTCTACTGCTGGTTTGCTGGGGCCAATCAACACAGATCTGGACCCTATCTGCCCTCTTTGTCTACCAGTTCTAAGACAGACATGCTTTGAAATGGGCATGTCTTTTCTTTTCCTTTTTTTTTTCTTTCCCTTTTCTTTCTTTTTTTTAAATCTCTTTCTTTTTTCTCTTTTTCTTGTTTCTTTTTGTTTTTATATGAGTGTAACCTTGTTTGTATTTTTTGTTGTTTTGTTCTCGTTTCTGCTTCTTCTTTCTTTCCCTCTTGTTTTCTTCACCAGTTTCCCAAAGCTTGTATAATCTTCCTTCGTCTTCTGGCCTTGCTTCAAATCTCTTTCTCTTCTCTCTATTTTTTCCCCTGATCCTTTTTAAATTTTCTCCCCTAAAGGTAAAATTGCAGTATTGAGGGGATATTTACTGGACACAATTTTCTGGTTTGTTTTAGACTTTGTTATGTAACTACAAACCCTGTTCATATGGTTAAAGGTGGCAAATTAATAGTTACTACAGTTTGCCATTTTTTAGGCTTTGATGCTATTGTTATTATTGATTGTACTACGTTACCCAAGGTGACATAATGGTTCTAAATAATTGTTCTTACTCGTATGCCAAGACTGAGCCTGCCTGAGGCTCATAGGCCAGGGCCAAAGAACCAGGGGCTAGGCCAAATAGGGAGCAATTTCTCATCCCCTAAAAATTAAAGGGGTAGGATCTTGCAATAGATTCAAAACCCAAAAGCCAGCTACACCTGGAAGACATATCTGAGAAGCAGTCATTTCCTGAGGGTTTTCAATACTACCAATAAAGTTACTATAAGCAATTTACAAGCATCAATGTGGAAATTAAACTATATATATAATGAGAAGACACAGATGCAAAATGGAACTTCAGACTTCCAGCTCAATAAATGCAAACCCAAGGGGCAGTGAGGTGCAACAAATCCACCCAAGCTAAAGTGGTGGCAGTGGAAGTAACAAAACAGATGAATGAGGCTCTAGAAAAAGTCAAATCAGAAATACTTTCTCACATAACTACAGAGATGGTGACCACAGTAAAGGACATGGTTAGTAAATCTAGAATAAATACAGATTTTTAAAAATAGAGGAAAATGATGGAAACTATGAAGGAAGCCAACATAGGAAAGAAATGGAATCCATGAAACAGATTCAAACAGATATCCAGGAGAAAACTCTATTGAAATATATGCCACAGAATGAACCAATATGATGACAGAATATCAGATCTAGAGAGGATTGTGGAAGCGATCATGCAAACAAAGATTTCTTAAAAGTAGCAAGGAATCATGAAAAATCAATCCAACAGCAGCTAGATGAGGCAAAGAAGAATAACATAAGATTGATCAGTAAATGACAAAGCAGGAGATAGCACAAATGACATAAAAAACCAGAAAACTCCCCAAGCATGGAAAATGAGGCATATAGAACTCCAATTATCTATGATTTTAAAAAAAGCTATCCCAAGGCATATAATAGTCAAGATTCCAAAAATTCAACACAAGAGCAGAATATTAAAAGCTATTAGATAAAAAGAAACAAATCAGCTATAAAAGAAAGCCCATAAAAATCACAGCAGACTTGTCAGCACAAACACATAAGAAGAGCCTGAAGTAAAGTATTTGAAGCCCTAAAAGAAAAAAACCTCCAACCTAGATTGATATATACCACAAAACTATCTTTCAAAATTGATGGAGAAATAAGATAATTCCATGACAAAGGACATCTGAAGAAATTCATGACCACAAACCAGCACTCCAAAATGTTCTAAAGGGGATCCTAGAGAGAGAGAACAAAGGCTACAACTCCATGACCATCAACAGAATGAACCCACCAAACAAAGCAAGCAATTAAACAGAGAGGAAAGAAAGGGAATCAAAAAAGGAAAATAATATGACAAGGATAAGTCAGTACATATCAGTTATAACCATCGATATAAATGGTTTCAATTTACCAATCAAAAGAAACAGACTAGCAGAATGGATCAAGAAACAAGATCCAACAACATGCTCTGTATAAGAAACACATGTAACTCAAAAAGAAATTCTTGGACTGAAAGTCAAAGGATGGAAAACAGGAACCCGGAAAAAAGCAGGAAGTACCTATTCTATTTGCAGACAAAGTGGATTTCAAACCAAGACTGATCAAGAGAGACAAAGAAGATCACTACATCCTTGTAAAGGGAACAATCCAAGAGGAAGAGATGACAATCATAAATATCTATGCACCAAATATCAGTTCACTTATCTATATAAAACAAATATTAACAGACATGAAAAATCAAGTAACCACTAATACAATTGTAGTGGGGGACCTCAATACCCCACTGTCACAAATACATCAACTAGACAAAAATAATCAAGAAATATCAGAACTGAACCAAACTTTTGAACAAATGGATTTAGTAGATGTCTACAGAGTGTTCCATCCCACAAAATCAGAATACACATTCTTCTCAGCTGCACACAAGACATTCTCTAAAATGGACCACATATTAGTTCATAGAGCATGCTTAAGTAAATGACAGCCCTGGGATTTAGCTCAGTGGTGCCGGGCCTGCCTGGCAAGCATAAGGTCCTGAGTTCAATTCCTGGTACCAGAAAAAAAAATAATGCAAAGAAATTGCAATTATCCCATGCATATTATTAGACCATAGTGCAGTGGAACTGGAAATCAATGGCAAAAGAAACCACAAAAACTTCACATAAACACATAGAAATTAAATAACACCCTCCTGAAAAACTAATGGGTTACAGATGAAATTAAAAAAGAATTTAGACAGTTTCTACAATAACCAATAATGCCAATACAACATAACGGATCTTATGGGAAGCAATGAAAGCAGTTCTATGACAGAAATTCACAGCGGTGAATTCCCGTGTCAGAAAAACAGAGTAAGATGAAATAACCTAATGTTGAACCTCAAACTTCTAGAAAAGAACAGCAAATAAAGCCCAAAGCTCATACAAGAGAGGAAATTATAATGATCAGAGCAGAAATTAATGCAATTGAGACTAGGAAAACAGTACAAATAATCAATGAATCGAAGAGTTGGTTCTTTGAAAGATTAAATAAAATCAACAAATCAGGAACAAGACAAGGATGTACACTATCACAGCTCTTATTCAATATAAATATAGCTGTGGAAACATTAGCCAGAGCAATTAGACAAGAGAAAAACAAAAGGAATAAGAATAGGAAAGAAAGAAGTTAAATTTTCACTATTTGTAGATGACATGGTACTCTACATGAAGACCCAAAAAACTCCACCAAAACCCTTAGCCAATCTTATAAAAAATAAAAATAAAAGATTCAAATCTATGCAATTAGGAAGAAAAAGGGTGAAAAATTACACAGGTCCTGCAGAAAACCAGATGATCATCAATACCTACATTGAGAGCCTATATTCTTTTTTTTTTTGAGAACCTATATTCTAATAAGATAGAAAACACAGAAGAGCTCCATCCCAGGCTCCTAGGGCAGAGAAGCTCAGCCATTCCTAGCACCTGGAAGCTCCCCCGCTGCCATCCCAAGCTCCTAGGGCACAGAAGGTGATCCATGTGGGTGCCAGAAGCACCCCTTCCCATGGAAATGAGAAGGCACATAAACAAGTCTCAAAAACAGACTTCTGGATCACCTACAGCAACCCCAAAGGGAAATGAGATGGAACAATCTGATACTCAACCACCTGGACTCTCTGAACTGGCAACAAAAGACGATCTGAGAAAAATGAAATCAGAAACAATTACTCAGATAACAGCAAAGATTGTGCTCATGGTGCAAGACATGATTGATAAATCTAGAGAGGACACAGATTAAAAAAATAGAGGATCTGAGGAACATGATGGAATCTCAACATAGGAAACAAATGGAATCCATAAAACAGATAAAAACAGATTTCCAAGAGATTAAAAACTCCATCGAAAGTATTCACAGCAGAATGAACCAATGTGAGGATAGAATTTCACATATAGAAGATAAGATTGCAATTAGTGAGGAGGAAAAGAAAAATTGCTTCAAAATTGTAAGGGAACATGAGAAATCAATCCAGCAGCTACTAGACAATGCAAAGAAGAATAACATAAGACTGATTGGAGTCAATGAAGAAAGAGGAGAGAGTGCAGATGACATAAAAAAAAACTCTTCACAGAAGTGATGGCAGAAAAGTTCCCAAGGAGGGGAAAAGAACTTGACATACAGATAAGTGAGGCATATAGGACTCCAGCTAGCCTTCATCAAAAAAAATCTACACATAGGCATATAATAGTTAGGATTCCAGAAATCCAACAGAAGAAGAAAATTCTACAAGCAGTGAGAGAAAAGAAACAAATCACATACAAAGGAAAGCCCATTAGAATCATAGCAGACTTCTCAATGCAAACCCTCAAGGCAAGAAGAGCTTGAAGTGATGTACTTCAGGCCCTAAAGGAAAACAGCCTCCAACCCACATTGATGTACCCTGCAAAACTATCTTTCAAAATGGATGGAGAAATAAGATACTTTCATGACAAAGAGCTCCTCAGGAACTTCATAAATACAAAACAGGCACTCCAAAAAGTTTTAGGCAATACCCTAGGAAAAGACAATGAGGATCACAACCCCAGCAAACCCAGCAGAATGAATCCATTGGGCATGACAAATTAAACGCAAAGGGGGAGAATCCAACAAAAAGAAAAAGTCATGACAAGGCTTTTAAAACTTTTAACTTCATCTCTCTAATGAGTGTATAATTCAATCTTGTTATTGTACTAATTAGTATTTTTCTGATTCTAGAGTTGCACAGCTTTCCCTGTGCTATACTAGCTATTTATCATCTTCTTATGTCTACTTTTTAATTGGGTTGTCTATTAATGAGCTCTAAGAATTCTTTATATATTCTGGTCATAGGTTATATGCATTGTAAATATGGTCTGTTTAAGGACTTTTCATTTTAATGATGTCATTTAAAGTTCTAAATTTTGATGGAATCTCATTTATCAATTTTTTTCTTTTATACATCATGTCTTTTGTATACTAGGTAGTTCTTGCCTACCCTGAATTCATAAACATTTTCCCTTATAATTTCTTCTTAAAGTTTTATACTTTTAGGCTTTCATATTTAGGTTCATAGATCCTTTCAAGTTATTTTCATGTATGGAAATAAAGGGTTGAGGTTAATTTTTTATATACGGATACCAGGTGTTCTAGTGCCGTTTGCTGAAAACACTATCTCTTCCTCGGCTCTTGAATCGAGTTTATATTCTATAAAATGCTAATGTTAAATAATCTTTCAAAACTCAGTGGACCATATATGTGTGGTTCTATTTCTAGATTCTCTGTTTTATTCCAATGATCTATATGTCTTTCCTTACACCAACACTGCCTTGATTACTGTAGCTTTAGAAGAAGTCTTAAAATTAGGTACTAAACGTCTTCCAACACTGTTTTTGTTTTTGTTTTTAACTTTTCTAGGTCCTTTGTACTCCTACATAACTTTTAAATTTCAATATCCAATTCTTCATTTGTAGCAAGTACACACAGACCTGAATTTTTATATATACCTTGTGTTTTCTAATCCTGCTAAATTCAAATACAAGTTCTAGGGGCTCCTGGAGATTTCTTCATATTTTCTCTGTAGATGATCATTTCATCTACATATAAAGATTTTGCTTCTACCTTGCCAATCCTATCCTAATTGTGTCATTTTATTGCCAGATTTTTTTGGTGGGGACTAGGTTTCAAAGTTTAATGGACAGATAAAGAGTAAGCATATCTGCCCTTGTTCCCCACCTTAAGGAGAAAGCATTGTGTCTTCTCCATTCATATAAGGTGTTCTCGCTGGAAGTATGGAGTACATGTCTTTAATCTGTTGAGAAGGTTCTGTTCTACTTCTAGGCTCCTGATAGCTTTTACCATGAACAGCTACAGAATTTAGTCCAATACTTTTTCTCCAACTAGTGACAGCATCATATGGCTTTTTCCTTTCCTCTGTTAAAAGGATGATTTTGGGGGGTGGATCTTCCAGTGCTGAACCAACACTGCCATCCCTATAATAAAACCACTTTCTACATCCTGCCAGATCTGACTTCCAATAGTTTGTTTTGGTCAACAAATTTCTATCTATGTTCATACTTTTTCTTCTATTATCTTTATCCAGTTTTAGAATTAGCACAATGCTGAGTTCCTAAAATGAGGGGAGAAGTGTTCCTTTTTTCTGCTTTAATTGTTTCATATAATTTATCAGTTAAAATGTTTATGAGCCTGCTGTTGTCATATAGGTAGGTTTTCAAGCTAGGAATATACTTTCTTTAATAGGTGCTATTCAAATTTTATATTTCCTCCAGAGTTAGTTTCATTAATTTTTCTTCCAAGGTACTTCTTAGAAGTTGTCAAATTTATTTCAAAAAAGATTTTTGTAATATGCTTTCTATATCCTTTTAAATTCTGTAAAATCTGTGGTAATGTCTCCTAGATCTTAATATTGTAATTTAAAAATGTATAACTGATATTGTGTAACAGGAAGAAAAGGTCTAAAAGAGCAGGGGAATTGGGAGGGGTAGGGGAAGAGAAAAAAAGGAAAGGAAAAATATGAGAAGAGGAAAAAAAAATGGAAACAAGGTCTTTGCAAATAGGGAAGGGTGGAGGGGGTGAAGGGAGGGCAAGGGAAGGAGAAAAAAAACAAGAACCAAGATACTCATGTAAAGGTACAAGATCCCAATGATGAATGTAACTGTATTTTATACCAAAAATATACCTATAAACTTAGTGGGAATAAAAAAGAAAACACAGAAGTAATAGACAGATTCCTAGATATATATGAATTACCAAAGATGAATCAAGAAGATATAAGAATTCTAAACCCAATACTAATAAATGAAATAGAAGATGTAATTAGAAACCTACAAAGAAAAGCCCAGATCCTGACGGATTCACTGCTGAATTCTATAAGAAATTTAGAGAAGATCTAAGGCCACTACTCCTCAAACTCTTTAATAAAATTGAAAGAGAAGCAATGTGCCTAAAGTCAATCCTGAAAGCAAACATTACCTTGATACAAATACCAGAGAAGAATCCAACCAAAAACGAGAACTACAGGCCAATCTTCCTAATGAACATAGCTGCAAAAATCCTCAGTAAGATACTGGCAAACAGAACGTGACAAATCATAAGAAGATCATACACCATGACCAAGTAGGATTCATCCCAGGGATGTAGGGTTGGTTCAACATATACAAATCAAATTTAATACACCATATTAACAGAACCAAAGACAAAAACCACATGGTCATCTCAATAGACACAGAAAAAGCATTTGACAAAGTCCAACACCCACTCGTGATAAAGCCCTGCAGAAAATTGGAATAGATGATCTTTATCTCAATCTCATAAAAGCCATCTATGCCAACAAAAAACAGCCAACAGCATACTAAATGGACAAAAACTAAAAGCTTTCACTCTAAGATCAGGAACAAGACAACTTATTCAATATAGATTTGGATACATCAGCCAGAGCAATTAGACAGGAGAAACAAACAGAATGTGGGTAGGAAGAAAAGTTAAATTATTATTATTTGCACATGACACAATACTCTACATAGATGACTGAAAAACTCCACCAAAAGACTTCTAGATTTAATAACCAAATTCAGTAGTGTAGCTGGGTAGAAAGTCAACACTCAGATATCAATAGCATTCCTGTCACAAATAGCAAACTCACTGAGAGAGAAATTAGGGTGACTACACCTTTCACAATATCATGAAGAAAAAATGAAATACTTAGGAATCAGTCTAACCAAGGAAGTAAAAGACCTTTACATTGAAAATTGCAGTTCTCTGAAAAAGGAGATTAAAGAGGACATCAGACAATGGTAACATATCCCTTGTTCCTGGGTAGGAAGAACCGATATTGTGAAAATGGCCATACTTCCAAAATTGTTACACAGATTTAATGCAATCCTGATTTTTAAAAAAATACCAATAGCATATCTCCCAGAATTAGAGAAAACAATCCTAAAATTCATTTGGAACCAGAAAAGACCTAGAATACCAAAAGCAATTCCAGGCAACAAAGCCAAAGCAGTGGGCATCAGAATCCCTGACTTGAAATTATACTACAGAGCTACTGTGATTAAAAAAAAAAAAAAAAAAAAAACATGGCTGGGGATTTAGCTCAGTGGTTTTGCAGCCTGCTGCACAAGCACAAGGACCCAAGTTCAATCCCAGGTACCAAAAAAACAAAACAAAACAAAACAAAACAAAACAAAAAACAGCATGTTACTGGCAAAAAAAGAAAACCAGACCAAGGATCAGTGGAACAGATTAGAGGATACAGAAACAACTCTTAACACACTCAGCTCCCTTATCTTTGACAAAGGAGTCAAACACCTTCACTGGAAGAAAGATAGCCTGTTTAATAAATGGTGCTGGGAAAACTGGCTTTCCACATGCTGAAGACCCATATCTCTCACTATGCCCTAAACTAAAATCAAAATAGATAAAAGATCTAATTATTAAAACAGAAACACTAAATCTGCTGGAAGATTGAATAGCTAGAACTCTCAAAGACATTGGTGTAGGCCAAGACTTTATGAACAAAACCCAGATCACTCGGGAAATATCACAAAGAATCAAAAACTGAGTTCTCAACTCATTAAAAAGCTTTGGCACGGCAAAAGAAACCACCCACATAGTGAACAGACAACCCACAGTGTGGGAGCAATATTTGCCAGTTCTTCCTCAGACAAAGGACTAATATCTAGAATATATAAAGAACTCAAAAAAATCAGATCCCCAAAATTTAAAGACCCAATCCAAAAATTGGCATCTGAAATAAAAAGACATTTCTCAGATGAAGAAGTAGAAATAACAAATACATATATGAAAAAATGTTCAGCATCACTGGTGATGCTGGTGGGGTTGTGGAGAGAATGGAACCCTTCTCCACTGTTCGTGGGAGTGCAGACTGGTGCAACCACTGTGGAAATCAGTGTGGAGATACCTCAAAGAACTAGGACTAGAGGTTCCATTTGACCCAGGTATTCTCCTTCTGGGTATTTTCCCAAAAGAATTAAAAGCATTATACCACAGCAATATATGCGCACCCATGTTTATAGCAGCATAGTGATAGCTAAATTTTGGAAACAGCTCAAATGCCCATCAATCAATGAATGGATAAAGATGTGGGGGTTTTTTGTATACAATGGAGTACTACTCAGCCATAAAGGAGGGTAAACTTGAGACATTTCTAGCTAAATAGATGCACCTTGAGACCATACTCTTAAGTGAAATAAATAAGACACACATGTTTAAAAATACTGCATTGTTTCTCTGGTGTGAGAAACTGAAAGGGTAAATGAGGACGAAAATGTATAATAGATAATGTGACATAGGAAAAAAATGTTCAAATGGGCAGGGGAACAAGGGAGGGGGAGGGGGAAAGCAAGGAATGGGAAAAAAAAGAAAGAAGAGAAGGAAAAATGGAAACAAAGATTTTGTAAATAAGGAGAGGAAGAGGGGTTGGAGGGGAGGGAAATGGGAAAAAAAGAATCTAGATATATCCTGCTCAGGTACAAATTCCCTACGATGAATGTGATCACTAAGTCTATCTAAACTGTGCGAATAAAATTTTAAAGAAAGACTGGCGTGCTTCCGTGTTGGTGAATGCACCAAGTGCAGGCAGGGATGTGTCCTCAAGGCAGCATTAAACGCTGCACAGCCTACCACCTTGCCCTGACTCTTCAATTTACTGTGCCTGGGTTGTTTTCTTCATAATAAACCAGTTGTGTTAAGTATTTTCTTGAATTCTGGAGTTGCTCTTACAAACTATCAAACCTGAGAGAAGTCCTGGGAATCTCCAAATTTATGGTCAGTTGGGAAGAAATCCTGGTAGCGGGGGGACCTGTGGCTGATCTCTCAAGGGAGGACAGTTTTGTGGGACCAAGTGCCCCACTTGGGAGGGCCATGCTAACTCCAGTAGTTAGTGTGAGGATTGAACTGTAGACGTGCCGCTGGCTTCAGAGAATCAGACGGCTGAATGATGGAAAGACACAATAATCCATGACTGTTCTCATTCTATATAAAAAGAAGCTATAACAAAGTGATGTTGAGAGACACCCAAATAAGGAGAGCACTGGGACTGTAGTCCAGACTGCCTGACCCAGAGTCCACATCCATCACCTTTAGTAGATGCCCTGTGTCTGGATTCCAGGCACACTGGCTTTCTGCTCATTCCACTCCTCTTACCCAGAACCCTCTCTCCTCCATACCTGTATTCTATGCTCTGCAAAGGCCGAGCCCGTGCCAGCTGCTACCCAACCCATGCCATAGCCATAGAACACAACCCGCATGCCTGCAATGGCAGGGATGGAACTCGCCTCCAGACCCTGTCCTCACACTGGATTTCCTAGCATTGTTGACATTAAGGCCACACCCGCTGAGACAGGAACACTTAGGTGATCACAATCCTGGGAGGCTCAGGACGGTTCTGACACTGTCTTTGGCTCAAGGACACCAATGGCCTTGTCAAATCTCCCTTGGGCTGCACGTGCTCTCACCCAACTCTCTCCTCTTTCCTCCATGCAGGGCCAGCCTTGCAAGGTGGCCTGCCGTGTCCCCAGGCTTCTCAGCCTCCTCTCCACATTCTCAGAGCCGGGGCTCCCCTAGCTGAACCCCTGCACATGCAGAGTCTGCTGCTTGAAAGCCTCACATGAACACAATCTCCTGAGTTAAAAAAAGTTTCCCCTCTGCTGAGCCTCTGGAGTGAGTGCCTCATCAGTACCTCTTGCGACCCAGAACATCATCTGCCATGGACCACTAGTGCTGACTCTCCTCCTCCACTCAACTTGAAGCTGCTCTCGATGCTCTGAGTCATGCTTTTATCCTGCTATCCAGCTTGTACATGGTCAACAAACATTTGGTGACTTTGTAGATGAATAAAGATGTGAGAAGAGGGAACACAGCGTAGCAAGGAGATGTGTTCTGAAGTGTGCTTTCTGGGATGTTGAAGGAGTTAGGGGGAGGCAATTCCATGGACAATTAATTTTAGGAGTGGCTGAGCGAAGCAAAAATTAACATGTCTTTACTGTAAGATTTCTCAGAGAATCCAAGGCACTGATTCCGTTTTGTAGCACTCCAAGAAGCAGAGTCCTTACAGGATCATAGCACTGGTGTTCTGAGGACCCCAATTTGGATGGATTTAATTAGGAAGATGAGGGGCACGATGCGTCTGAGCTGGGTCCCAAGGAACTGCATGGACTTCAGTAGACTGAGTGGAGAAAGAGGAAGGACTTTCCAAGCCCATCTCATAACCTACGGAGGCAGAAAGGTGTGAGGCACCGGCAGGAAAGAAGAGGTAGACTGTTGGTCTGTAAGGTTCCATGGGAGCCTGCAGGAGGACGAGACCAAGAAGGAAGGTCACAGAGCAGCCGTATTTCCAACTATGATAGTGGTATTTATTATGTGACACTGGAGGTTCCTGCCATAGGAAATGACGGACTAAATGATGACAAAGGGCACCGCTAGTTTCAATTAGAAAGCCATACTGGGTGTGTAATGGCTTGGTAAGCAGAATTCCACATGCTGCAAAATGCCACGGGAAGCAATCTCAAATTTTATATCCAAGGCAACTTGTTCGTCACATTACTAGATCCATAGTTGTAATAGGGCTTCTATCCTGTTTAACATTCTACTCTGCAATAAATGTTGTGAAAAGACTATTTAAACCCCACCAGGATGAACAAATCCTTTTGCATCTTCTTTGGGACAGAAATGGTAAATCATGTATCTTCAATTTCTTGGCTCTTTGCAGGGGCCCCCAGATTTGTAGCCCATCCTTACATCACTGGGGCAGTCAAAGTTTGTGTCCTTTAAGCAAGTGTGATGTTTGTTCACTCGGAGAGATACCTAGTGCATGTGGGCATTATCTTACAACCAAAGCCAGCGTGGGGCACAATGCAAACTCAGTGCCAATGTACACACACAACTTCCTCAGTGAGTCAGGGAGCAAACCCATCACACTGCTGCTGTTTGGGCTGTGAAGAAAGCCAGCTTGTTGCAGATTTAAGGTTCTTCTAACCAGTACCATTTTTACTCCAATGACATGGAGAGCAAATACTATTTTGAAAATGGACAGTATGTCAATCCTCAATATTAAGTGGTAAAGTTGGACAAATCGTACTCGAGATCTAATGTTTCCTTGGATTATATGATCCCAAAGAATCATTTTAAATTTAAATTATTTTTAATTTTAAGCGTCAATATTTCAGGTTTTCATTATTTCAAATCAATACAGGAACATTTTCAAACTGTTCCCAAGCCAACATTTGTTTTGGTGCTTGTAATAAGTTAGAGAGGGATGTTTCCTGACGGTTTCTTCAGTTATTAAAATGTCTTTGCAGTTATACTTCTTAAGATGCAAGTAAGATGTGTGTCTTTCAATCTGTCTGGTTTTTCTAAACTTTAATTCTTTTCTCTGTTAGTGTATAACGTAAGGACTTTTTCCCAACATTTCTCAGTCTAAACCTGCAAACAATCCCACTCTGTCAGGGTGGTATCAAAGAGAAACCTTTGACAACAGGAGACCCGAAAAGATTTGTTCATTCCTTCTCAGCACGAGTTCTTGCCCTGGGGCCTTTGTTCATGTTTCTCCCCCGAGTCCCTTCCCTCCTCACCAGATTACCTTGCATCACCTAGAGAAACCTTCCAAGCCATATCTGAGTGTGCTTCTTTGATATCTCATAGGCTTTTCCTACTCTTTCTTAGAACTCAGCACAGGTCTAATGTGTGTGATTATTTGGCAGTAGTCTGATTTCCCCTGGAACCTAATCCTCCTGAGATAAGAGATCTAATAGATCTTTATAATCACACAAATGTGAAGCTACATTTAATCCAGATGCTTCAAACCCTTTAGAATGATTCCCCAAAAGTCATCTGATTTGGAAAATTCCCAGTGGAAACTGGAAAGTGAACAAGAACCATAAAATAATGGGGAAAGTGTTGCTGATTTTAGAAGGATATTTGACCTACTTCAGGCAGTAAAAATAAATTTTGAGATTAATCTGTCTAATCAGAGAGACAATGTTCTGACACAACTGCTGAAGAGAAAAAAAAAGATGATGCAAGTTAAATGTTAAATTAAGGGGCAGGATAAGTATAGAGATACTGTAACGATAAAAATATTAAGAACTTGGCCTTGATGAATGTAGAAAATCTAGACAAATGGATGAATTTTTGAAAAAATACAAAATGCCAAACAAAATGCAGCACCCAAGGAAAGAGAAATATTGAATACATCAATAATTACCAGGAGAATTAAATTCAAGTTTCCAAAAAGTATCCAGGCTCCAAAAAGTACTATTGGTTCATTTTCATGGAGAAGATAATATTGCTTGTACTCTTGTTTCTAAAGGTGGATAAGAATCATATGAGAAAAGTAACTTCTACTTATGAGTCCAACACAGAATATTGGTTAACCAAGAGCAGTGGTTATTGACAATAACATTGCAACCATCAAGAAGGATTTATCCAGCTGAGTGTGGTGACACACTCCTATAATACTAGCACTTTAGGAGGCTGAAGCAGGAGGGTCACAAGTTTGAGCCTAACCTGGGCCACTTAGTCACTCATCAAGACCCTGTCACGGGGTGGGGGGGGGGGGGGCTGGGGATATAGCTCAGTGGGAAAGTCCTGGGTTAAATTCTCAGTACAAAACAAACCAAAACGAGAGTAAACAGAATAAACCTTACCCTGGAAAGCCAAGTATGATTTAGCTGGAAAAGCAGTCGTATTAAGTCCACAGTAAACAACTAAAGGGAAAAAATGTTATCATGATAACACATGTAAAGTACTAGATAACATTCAACACCTACTCATGATTTTTATTTTTAAAACAGTTCACAAAGCTAGGACTGTAAGAGTACTTTCTTATTGAGGTGAAATTTAAACACCAAAAACTTAACATAATTTGTTAACAAAATATCACACTTCATAGAGAAAACTACACAGTCCCTTAAAGGTTGGAAATGACTCCTGGCACCATCACTATGAACTTGGAATTGTTATGAGACAAGAAAAGGAAGTAAGATCTAAAAGAATTCAAAAAGAAGAGGGAAAACTGTCTTTACTTGCAGATACGGCCATCTATATGGAAAGCCCAACACGGGACTTGACTCTGTTCCACATGTAAGGAGCTGGTGACTTCCCGCTCCATCCAGACAAGGGAAAGTCTGAACAACGTGAAAAACCAACAACTCTTACAGGTCTGCGAGAGAAGTGAGGTAACGGGAAACCACTGCCCCAAACCAGAGACAGAGGCCACAATACACCAGCGCAGAAACCTCTGCGGAGCAAGTCCGGGGTAGAAAGGCCGAGCTGCAGCGGACGTGGCTGGAGGCTCCTCGGGGTGAGGGTTTACAGTAAGGATGAGCCCCAGAACGCTCTGGCGCTGGGCGGCAGGCCTCCCGGGAAGGCAAGTGCACCCTGGGGTTCTGCGGCTGACCCGAGGGTCAGTTAGAGGAGGGTCGCGGGGCGTGGCCTGAAAGGGGAGTCTCCTCCTCGGCTCCTCCCGTCTCTCGGCTCCTGGCAACCACCCAGGGAGCAGCGCTCCCCCCAGACCCTTCCACCAGCTGGCTCTGCCTTTGAGCCAGCCAGTCACGGACTGTGACCGCACGCCAAAAGAAATCTCTCCTCTCCAAACTGTGGGTGCCGGTTATTGCCTCTCAGTGAAGAGGGAAGCCACTGAGACGCTCCGTGTGGACAAGCCCGAGAGATGAGAGATGAGAGATGAGAGATGAAAACTTCATCTATGACCCAGCCATAGAGGGGCCGCACCTGTTGCTGACTTTTTTCTCTGAGTTTCACCAGAATCGCACAATAGGAATCAGGGAAACACACTCTCATACATCCGACTGGAGCGAGGGAGAAGGGGCTGGTTTTGAGATACACCGAGTATTCTGTTCTTTGTACGAAAGTCTACCTTGGGGAGAAAGTCGTTCATCGCAGCCCAACCCGCTGGGATTTTATTAAAGCCTGGGTGCCTGAGGGGAAGGAAAACCCAACTCCTTCCCTCTCACTGCCTCAGGAGAATAAAATGCAGGACATTTACAAGGTTCACAGCCCAGAGCCATAGATGCTAAGACACAGAGGCCTGATCACAGGGCGGGAAGACACTTTCTCTGCCCTCCACCTCCACGTCACCAAGGGCCTGGTCACAGCACTGTCCTGCACTTGGTATGTGCTGTTCGTTTACCAAGAAACAAGCGCAAGACAGAAGGAAGCAAAGATAAACATAGCTTGAGGAGATGGGCAAGCATCAGAACCAGCCATGGTGAGGATGCTGGAATTGTCAGACCAGGAATTTAAACCAGTTATGATTAATACACTGAGGGTTTAACAGATGAAGTAGACAGCATGCAAGAACACAAGGGCAGTATGGGCAGAGGAATGGAAACCCTGAGAAAGAACCACAGAGAAGAGCTGGAGCTCAGAACCGATACTGATAGGAAGAACAAAAGCCTTTCATGGGCTTATTTGCAGACTGGGTGCAGCTGAGGAAGGAATATCTGAGACAAGAAAAAGAAGAGCACAAAATAATTCAAGAAGATGCCTCTTCACAAATGTGATACATACTACACGAAAACCCATCTCCAGTTCCAGACGTAAAGAGTGTGGGATACAAATCCACCCTAGAAACAAGTAAAAGGCTTGAGGATATCTCAGCAGAATCCCCCTAAACTGAAAAGGAAAGAGACAATGACAAAAGCAAAACAAAAAACCCAGAACAGAATGAACTGTGGAACAACTACAAAAGGTGTCAAATATATACACTTAAGGGAAGTATCAGAAAGAGATAAAAGGAACAGAAGAAATATTTGAAACAGGAGTGACTGATAATTTCCCCCAAATTAATATCAGACACAAACCACAGATCCAGGAACTCAGAATATTAGGCAGGATAAGTACCCAAAAGTCACCCATAGTCTTTTCAAACCAGAAAATTAAAGAAAAAAATCCTTACGGAAGTCACAAGGGAAAAAACTCTTCACTCATAGAGGAGCAAAAATAAGAATTTTGCTCCTCAGAAACCAAGGAAGAATGGAGTGTGGAGTGAAATATTGAAATTTCTGGGAGAAAAACTAACCAAACCTTGAATTCTGAACCTCGTAAAACTGCACTTCCAAAGTGAGGGAGAAATGAAGACTTTCTTGGGCCAACAAAAATTGAGGGAATGTTAAAATAATTTCTTTAGAGACAAGAAAAATAATATATGTACCTCAGAAATCAGATCTACGTAAAGGAAGGAGGAGCAGTGAAGAAAGAATAAGTGGAGGTAAAATTAAAAGTTTTTGCTCCTTATTCTTAGTTGACTTAACAAATGACAGTTGACTCAAAAATCACTGCCACGGAGCACGGCGGCAGAATAGAAACAGTGGGCTTCATTAGGCCATGCAAGTCCAGTGACGTCCACCAAGAGACACAGACACCTCAGGGGAAACCCCAAACTTGGGAAGAAGTCTGAGGCACCTGTGTGGACCACAAAGCTGAATGAAAACCGCATTTGAAGGGCAAGAGAAATGGTTTCACTCTGACCATACCCCTGCCCCAAGTTGGCACAGTGCCACACAGAAAACCCGCAGACTCAATTTCCGCAGTGGGCAAAGAAAACCAGAATGGACATCCAGCTCTCCCTCGTATCCCAAAATGCTTCCTAGGAAGCCCGCTCTTGTCTCACCTGAGATACGCAGGGGGAAATAACACAGCCAGAACACCTGGGACCAGGTAGCGAGAAAGAAAGGAGGGAGCCCGCAGCAGCCAGCACATGCGTATTGGCGCATTCTCCAATTCTGCCCAGTCAGAGGCGCCGGCTAAGGGCAAACCCATCTCCAAAGCTGAGCTGTTTGCTCCTACAGTGGTGTGAGTGAAGTCCTACCGGCCTTGGGTCCCTACTCAGCATCCAGGACTAACCTTCTCTACCCAGTGCCCACCACAGTGCATTTCAGCAGACAAAAGGGCTGCTAACACTACACCTGGGGATTTAAGGAGTCCTCAGCATGGCCCACATAGCTTGGCTCCATCTGTAGCAAATTTTGGCAAAAGCAGAGGCAAAATCTGTCACACCTGGAAATTTAAACAGCAATTGGCACCCTCTCCCAGACAAAGGAGAGACAAGTACTGGAACAAATTTCACCGAGGTGAAGGGTCTAGTTCTGCCCCGCATTGGTGTTTGAACAGTACGGGGTAGAGTCTCAAAGCCCACCCCCAAACCCTGCCTAAACATGGAGACAAATGTCAAACAAGCATTTCTGGGCGTGCCAGCTGCTCCCGTCCACCTAAACGAAGCCCTGTCTAGCTACAGAACTCCCTGTTGCCACCTGTCCACCCTGACGATCTGATCGGTGGTTATCACGGTGGGCATGTGGAAGCCCTGCTGAGTGCTGAGTGCAGAGTGCAGCCAGGGGTCTTGCCAGGCAGCGGAGCCCAACCAGCCGCCCTCCTGAACTTGGAGTCAAGGCAGAATCCCACCGCCCAGAGAACCTGTTAGTTACCTTGCTCTCATTGCTGAGTCAAAATACCTGACACCCAAGTTAGAGGGGAAGGGGTTTATTGGGCTTACAGTTCACAAAGTTTTCAGTCCATAATCCGCCAGCTCCGAGGCAGGGATGGCAAACAGGCCTTGCAGAGGAGGAACCACACGGCATGCACGAAGAAGCAAAGCAACGGGGGGCTCAACAGCCTCTTCCTGCCCCTTTTATCCCATCAGACCGTGGCGTTAGGGCGGTGCTAAACCAGTCACTCAGGTGTGGTGGCTTAGTAATCACACGCCCTTAACCCCTGCATCACGAGCTCCAGATTCAGCACCTCAGAACACATGAGGCTTTGAGGAACAGCCAGACCCAACCCTAACAGAACCCAAGAGTACACTCCGCTGCCCAGGGTTGTTACCAGCTGCCCTATCAAGAATCGCAGGCTAGACTAGACAGGGAAGGGATCGCCCCCCAAAGAATTCTTGTTCAAACTGCAAGAGGGGCTTGTCTCCTCACATAAACAGACCCTAATACATGAGAGTCTGGACATCATGACACCATCAAGTAAACTAACAGAGCTCCAAAAATGGACCCTAAGTAAAGGGAAAACTGCAAAGTGACAACGAATTCAAATAATCTTGTTAAAGAAGCTCAGAATATGCTGACAAAACTTAAGTGAAATTGGGAAAACAACTTGTGATCAAAACTAGAAGTCTGACAAAGAAGTCAAAACAATTAAAATATACAAATACAGGTACTAAAGATGAAAAACAATGATGAAATTTTCTAAATGCAATAGAAAGTGTAGCAGGATCAGTTAAGCTGAACGATCAGGCTGAGGTGAGCCTGAAGATCGAACATGAAATTTTCCAATCACAGCAAGAAGAAAAAAAACTAAAAAGGATTGAAGAAAGCCTATGCAAATTATGTGACATCATCAAGAAACATAACCTTTGCATAATAGTAATTTTGGAAAGGGAAATGAGGCTAGAAAGCGTATTTTTAAAAATAATGGCTGAAAACTTCCCCAATCTGGGAAAAGATGCCAACAGTGAGGTATAGGAAGTGCAGAGATCATCTATAAAATTCAGTCTAAACAGGAACCCACCAGGACACAAGACACTCACACTATCGAGAATCAGGAACAAAAAAACCTCTGAGAGCAGGAAAAGATAAAAAACATCACATGCAGTGTAGTCTTGACACAAACATCAATGGATGTCCCAGCAGAAATCTTCCAGACAAGGAGAGAGTAGGGTGATACATTCAAAGGAAGGGAAGGGCTGCCAACCAGGAATAAGGAAGAAATAAATTTTCCACACACAGATAAAAAGCTGAGGGAATTCACCATCCCTAGATAGTCCTTAAAGGAATTGCTGAAAGGAGCTCATTAACTAAAATAAAGGCCACCAACTAATACGTTAAAACACAAAAAGACACGAAACTCAATGGTACAAGTAAAACAGAAGCATATTCAGAATAGTCTGGGTCTGTGATGGTCACACATAGAGCTCTTTTATCCCTACTACTAGGGTGAAAAGACAAAACTGCAATAATGATAAGTAACATATAGTATCAAGGGTGCATATTATAAATTGTACAAGATGTTTCATATAAGCCTCATGGTGGCCAAGAAGCAAAAATCTATACTAGATGCAAAACAAAAAATCAGAAATGAAAAAAGACATTACAACCACTGCCACAAAGTACAAAGACTAATGAGAAATTGCTATGAACAATTATAGGCCAATAATTTGGATAACCTAGAAAAAAATGGATCAATTTCTAGATACATAGAACATACCAAAATTGAATCAGAAGGAAATAATCCAAGCAGGCCAGGCTTTTTTTCAAACTACAAAAAGACATAAAGGAAAGGTAAGTACATATCACTAACTAAAAGAAGTCAATCTACAGCCTGTATGATTCCAACCATACAACATTCTGGAAAAGACAAAACTATGGTGGGCTGGGGATTTAGCTCAGTGGTATCGCCGCCTGCCTCGCAAGCAAAAGGTCCCAAGTTCACTATGGAGAGAGTAAAAAACTCAGTGGTTTCCAGCGTTCTGAGGAGGAAGAGATGAATTGGCAGAGCACAGAATATTTGGTGGGCGAGTAGAAATACTCTGTATGATAGGGTAATGTTGGATATATATTATTACACATCTGTCTAGTCCCATAGAATACGCAACACCCAGAATGAATCCTAATGTAAACTATGCACTTTGAATAACAATGATGTGCCAGTGTAGGCTCAATAATTGAAAACATGAACCACTTTGGCACCGGATGTGGATAATGAGAAGACTGTGCATGTGTGTAGCAACAGATTTATGGAATTTCTCTGAAACTTCCCCCTGATTTTTCTGTAAACCTAAAACTGCTATAGAAAATAAGCTCTTAAAATACAGCAGGACCATTAGATGAACCATTATAACTAATGAGCTTTCCTCAGTATTGCAAGATAAAATATCAACTCATAAAAATGAATAGTATTGTTCTTCACCTCTGATAACCAACCTGAAAATATAATAGAAAATAAGATATTGTCACAACTATTATAAAACACTGCCATGTATGTACCTAAGAATATTCCTAATAAATAATGTAAAAGAAAAAATGTAGATAGTTTTAGTTGATACAAAAGAAAATCTGAATAAATATTGAGATATACCATGCTCATCAATGGATAACTTAACCTTCTAAAGTCACTCATTTCCTAATTAATCTGTAAATTGAATCAATGCCTCGCATGATTCCAGCTGGATTATTTGAGGGTTCAAAAACTGTATCATTACATATTCATAGAAAAATAAAAGTGCACAAAATAGGAAAATCAATTTTGAAAACGAAAGCAAACCGGGGAGACATCCATTCTCTTGAATAGTCACACAATTCAAAACTACAGTAATAAAATGTGGTCGTGAGGCAGAAACATCCCAAGAGACAAAGAAAGAGAAATGAGCGTTCGGAAGCAAATTCGTATAGTTCATCATTGCTGCTGGTGGATTCTGTATTTGTGAATTTACCTACTTGCTAAAGTCTACTGTAACACCAGAGTCAGTAGGCACGCTGTCGGCGGTCATTGTCAGACACTTGCCACACATGGTCCCGAGGAGGCTGAACGCAACCACACAGCCTTCTTGTTTCAGCTCAGTGCTGTAAAGCAAGCGTCCTTTTCTCGGTCTACTTATTCAGTGCCATGTTTTTCACGTGCATGTGCATTTTAATGATTTTTCTGTTGAAAGTGACCTGGATGCTTCAGTGCTGGTGGCTGCTAGAGCTCCTAAGCAGGAGGGCAGTGATGCACCCTAAGGTACGCGTGTCAGAGAAGCTGGAGTGGGCATGAGTGACAGTGCGGCTGAGCCCAGTTTGGTGTTAATGAATCAACGACCCAATACATCCCCAGACCGGAAGGAGAAGCTGGCCAATCTCAGCTTGCAGCTGCTCTGCAAAAGGCCAAAATGACATCCAGAGCGCATGAAGAAGCCATGGAACAGGTGGAAAGAAATAAGTTTGTGGATCACAAGATGACGACTGATGATAAACGCATAGCAGACATCATCCTGGGGAAGGCAGAAGGCAGAGAAACTCAGGGTCACCACCAAGGTGGGGAGGGTCGGGCGGATGTCAGGTGCTCTGGCCGGGCTGGCAGCAGTACACGCTTCAGAAGGTGACAGCAGGACAGATGCTACTCGTGCAGGTGAGCCGGGTTCTGGAGATCAGGAGACTGCAGCAGAATTTTTTAAATGCCCTTTAAGTGTTATGCAGGCAAAGGGTTATGGGGAGCAGCAGCTTTTCAACACTACCAGGGCTGGTTTGCTTGGCACAGATTTGGCCAAATAACCCCATATGACACAAATTGTGCCCTAACTCATTTGAACACCATGAAATTAACTATTTGCAAGAAACATATAGTAAATAAAATGGCTTTAAATAGAAGCACACATGGAACAAGGTTATGTGTTGACTGGTTGATAAAAACATTGCAGCCAGAAGCTCAAAAAATGTCAACCTTTCGTTTCCTTCCAAGGAGCAGCGGTTGCCTGATCACTGATTCAGTGTTTGTGGTGATGGTTTAGGACACAACCACTGAAAATACTGAAGATGTATATGTTCATGTGTGTGTATGTAAATCTGATGTATGTTAACATAGGCATCACATGCTAATGGGAGAAGGACAGATTGCTTAGTATGCAGTGGTGAGAAAAACTGATGCACCATATGGAAAAATAAAACTAGCTTTCTTTTTATATTAATGTATAAAAATTGATCACAGGGATAGAGTATGTCATATTTAGGGGGAACTTCTATAAAGCTAGTAGAAGAAAATGTATACTTACCTTTATGACTCAGAGGCAGAAAAGAAGGTCTTCAAAGAACGCCCTGGAAGAATAAAGGTAAAAGAATATATTTGGCAGCATAAAATTACAGATTTTGTTATCATATATGACATTATAACAAGTGTTAATTGATGAAGAGTAGAATGTATTTTCTATATCTAAAACTGATAAATATCCAAAATGAATATGCAAAAGAAAAGAAAGAGAGGAAGAAAACCAAAAAGGAAAACTAGAAAAACCTATAGCCAAGTTTGGAAAAGAATATGAATAGGCACTTTACAGATGGAAAGTCAAAATGACTAGGAAAAATATGAAGAGTAAGAATCAGCACAGTGGTCTATGCCTTTGGGAGGCTGAAGCGGGAGGATTGTTGGTTTGAGGCTAGCCTGAGCAACTTACAGAGAATCTGTCTCAAAATTTAAAAATAATTAGGCCCAGGAATTTACCTCAGTGGTTCTGCTGCCTGCTCCGTAAGCGCAAGGACCTGAGTTTGATCCCCAGTACCAAAAAAAAAAATTAAAAACTAATCCTGGGCTTGGGGACACGGTGGAGCAGACCTGCCGTCTTCTCTCCTTTGGTTGTGGTTCAGCGCTCTGCAAATTCTGAAGCAAGATCATCACTGGTGTCCTCGGGTCAGAGCTCAGAGCCGCCACTGCCTGGCGTGGGCTGAGTTCGAGTTCCTCCAGGCCCTCAGATGAGGCACAGGCCCTCCCACCACGCCTTAAGCTCCACTGGGTCCTCTTGCTGCTTTTCCTTGGGTTCTGCAGCCTCCAGCCAGAGTCCTCCTCCCCTGGCCTACAACACCCCAACCACCACTTCCTCCTTCCCTCCAGAGCCTCCGCATCCCTCGTTTGCTTCTTCCTCTCCCAGACCCAGCTCACTTAGCACCCGTCCTGTGCCCTCCAGAAACTTAACACACCCAGGCTGCACCTAATCCTGTCTCCTCCACGGGACCGCCAGTTCCCAACAGTGTCGGGAAACAGCGCCACAGACCAGGGTCTTTCATCTGCGTCCAACATGAAAGGGCCTCTGAACTGAATATTGCTTTACAAATAAGCCGGACGCTCCTCCACCTACAGTGGTTTATGGGTTGCCTCGGGGAAGGCAGAGGCATGGCTGAGATGAGCCTGTAAGGTTAAACTAAGTCTGGACCAAATGTAGCAGGGGCTCCGTCGTGATCTAGCCTGGAGCAACAAGTAACCTTCCCTTGATCTTGGGCTTGTGAACACTCACAATAGAGTGGCCTAAGAGATGTCCTTGTGCCCTTGAAGATTCCTACAGCAGCACGGTCCTGGGCACTTCATCCTCAGGTTTGTAAAATGTTTGAGGTGGGAGCCCGTGTCCTAAGGGCATAGTTCCAGAGTCTCTCTGTGTGAGGGTTCTGAGAGCCTGGGTTTCTGGGCCTTTGGTGCAAGGCCAGAAGAATTGCTGGGGATGGAGTCACCACGAAGCCACCAGCCACAGGGGCTTCACTTGTGCTGCAATGGGTTTTCAGCTTGCTGTGGATAACGGGGGACCAAGGAGGGCTTTAGAAGATCTGTGCTGAGCCCAAGCCGCCTGGGGCTCCCGTGGGCATTGAAGCGAAGACCTCAGGACCGACTCTCCAGCCAGGACAGGTCTCAGGAGAACCGACTACTGCTGCCCACATTCCAGACCCTGTTCCAGCCACGAAGCTTCAAGGCACGTAGATGGCCAAGGCCGCCCGAAGGTCGCTTGGTGCCGGAAACCGGAGGAAGTCAGAGGCCAGGGCTGTCCAAGGAGCAGGAGGATGAGGAGCCCCCAGGGCTTGAACCCCCAGGGAGGATATGGAGTAGTGTCAGACGTGAACCTCAGCAAGTCACGTAAGCCTGCACGCCTCGGCATCCTCAGCCAGAGTTCCGGCGGGGTGGACAGCGATCTTTATGATGAAGTGAGAAAATGTGTATGACAGTGACCATGAAGCGCGACAGGAATGAAGTCCACTTTCTGACGTTCCTGCCAGTCCTACAGTGCGTGTTTTTGTGAACCAAGACTCAGAGGAGCCAGTAGTTTGGTGGCTTGGCAGAGAAGGAGGAGGCTGAGCCTCCTCGAGGTTCAGCGTGGTGGGGAGGGAGCTGGCAGAACAAGTCACCTCCCAGTACACAAGCCACGCCAGTACCGAGGGGATGCATACTATACAGAAATTCAAAACACCGCACATGGCATGTGGGGTCAGTCCTCGGTCCAGCAGCTGGGCTCTGAATCCATGATGGGTCATTCCTGCAATCAGCAGCAAGGCCAGAAACAGACATGTGGCTGGCTGTGCCTCGTGAAGGCCGATCTCTGCTTACATGACAGCACTTGCTGGACGGGTGGCTATTTCATCTCACGGCAAGACCACTGCAGAGAACCTTGGCGGGCGCTGGCTCCTTGCTGCAGTGGAGAGCTGGTGGGCAGAGAGACGGAGACAGGGAGGCACTGGGGAGGCAACGGTCAGCAGTGGGGAGCCCTGCGGAGCCCAGTCCTGGCCTTTTGGCAATGCCCCAGCCCTTCTGACGGTGACTCCTCAGTCAGGACAGAAGTCAGGCAGTGCTGGGTGCCGTGAGAGAGCTGAGGGTCAAGGCTGAGGCGAGGGTCAGCAAGGGAAGGCGGCAAGGCGGGGCGCTGCCCGTGTCCATGCCCGGGACTGGGGCAGCGGGCGATGAGGCGCAGAGAGCCCTCCGAACCCTGCAGAGACTGTCTGTCTGCCCTTTAGCTTTTAGGGCTCTCTGACCTCCTAACTTACTGGAAATCACGGACTCGGTTCGTCCAGATTTGGACCTCTTGTAGCGAGTGTCCCAGGTTCGATCTGTGTCTCAAATCTCCATCCTGAAAAGAGCCGTGAGGTCATTTTCCTTTGTTTTGCCTGTTTGGGGTTAGGGTTCTGTTCGCTGGCTTTTCCCCGATCCCTGGGGACTGTCTGACTTCACAGAGCCACTGGTGGATGGTGGCTAAAAGGCGAAATTGCCCGCCTGGGTGTTTTCTCCATCTGTCTCTGACGTCTCCCCTCCGGGGCACACCTAGGGAGACGAACGGCTGTGTCTGGTTTGTGTAGAGACCGTCGGGCCCCCGGAGGCTGGTGCTACTCTGATCCCTCAGCCGCCTCACTCAGTTTATCTAGAAAAAGCTCTTTCCTGTCCGTCTGCGGAATGATTACATAAATGTAGCATTTCATCCACATCAGCTCCCAGAGGCCTTGGCATTCGATTGACTTTAATGCTGAAGGATCAAAACACAATCCATTTAGGGGACCAGGAACATCTCAGAAATGTCCTTTCTTCCCATTCCAGCTGCACCATGATGACATTTACACAAAATTATATAAGATAATAACATTTTTTTTTGAGAACCCTGATTCTCTGGCTCTGTATCACAGAATGAAATTAGCTCAATTTCATTACAGATAACAAATGGCCTTGCTCATCTCATTGGGGTGCAGCCATCCCAAGTATCCTTTGAGGGCCCCACCTCCACGTGCCCGCCCCCTCTGGGACCGTGCTGCGGGGGTCAGCATGTCTCCCCAGGGGCGTCCTCCAAAGAAGGTGAACTGTGCTCCAGGCCTCCGTGGCTGTTTGTTGATCTTGGTGACTGTTGCTAGGGTCAGTGGATTTCAATCACCAGAGCAGAGCAGGCATGGCAGAAAAAAAGAGCCCGAGAGCATCTCAGAGCTCGCAGCCCACTGCCTCAGAGCTCACAGGGCCTTCTGGGAGCTCATCTGCCCTGTCTCTTGCACAACCTCAGCTTCCTCGGTGGTCCCGGCTAGCCCTGGGAAGTCAAGGGGCAAGAAAAGCCCTCCCCAGGGGCTGAATCGGTGATTGTGAGTCGCACCCCCCCATTTGAACTGTGCAACACCCGGGTCCTTTAAACGGGGCTGAGGGTGTAGCTCAGTGGCAAAGCGCTTGCCCAGCATGCTCTGGGTCCTGGGTTTGATCCCCAGCATCACAAAAACAATGACAGAAACGATGTACTTGTGTGTCTGAGCAGCCACCCCTGGCCCGCAGTCCATCTGTGAGCCCACAGTCTGTGTTTGCCCAGTGTTCATCTAGAGCATTCTGTTAGCCAGGCCCTGCATGGGTGCTGGGGTTTGAGAAGTAAGCTCCATCCCTGCCCCTCAGGGAGCAGACAGTCTGATTGTCCAAAAGGACACCACGGCTGCTCCTGCCCCAGAATGCCCACGGGCTGTCCCAAAGAGACTGGCTTTCCTTCTCCGAATTCACAGATGCCTACAGATGGAGGAGCTTCCTGTTTGCCGAGAAACACCCCAGACCTCAGCCCCTGAAGGGCCTGAGGCAGCTCTACTGTGTGTTTGCTCGTCTGCTCCTAGGAACAGAGGGGAGGCTGCTGGCCGTGAGGTGTCCCTGCCCAGAGAAAGCCACCTGCTCAGTGGGGGCTGGTGTAAGGGGCTGCAGCACCCTGCTGCGGGCACCAGGCATCATGAGAAGCGGGTAGGCCGAGCCCAGCGGGACAGCAGCCCTGGCCTCCAGCTGCAGCGGGGCTGGGAGGCCGGCCTGCCCCCTCTCCTGCTGGACCCCACACTCTGCCAGGCCCCTACATCCCCCCGGGGCTCGGGGTCCATTCTCCCTCCCACTGATCCTCAGTGCCAGGCAAGGCAGCCTGCGCAGCCGGCGCTGGGCTCTCATCTGCTTCTTGGGCAGCAGAGGGGAGGCACCGGCTCTGCTTCCCTCTCTGAGCAGAGTGCTCACCCCCACAGGGTCCTGGGACTCTCGCATCTCTCCCGCACCCTCCTCAGCCCTCTCCCTTCCAACCCCGGGCTGTGTTGTCCAGGCCACTGCCCTCTGCTTCCGTGACTGATGAGGGAGTAGGAAGTCAGCACCGTTACTGACCCCTGGCCCTTTCTTATTTTGAGACAGTTTCTCACTAAGTTGCCCAAGTCGGCCCCAAACTTGGGATCCTCCTGCTTCAGCCTCCCAGCGTACTAGGGTGGCAGGTGTGCGCCACTGCATCAGGCACACGTGAGTTCCACTTTAGTATCTTACAGAGAGAAATACTGCAGGTTATAAGTGTGAGGCTAGTTGTTGAAACATTGTTTATTGTGTCAAAAAAGGGGAAATAACTTATATGGGAATGTTCAATTGCTCAGATGGGTCCATCTATAGTATGAAATCCATACTATGAGATATGCAATTATTAAAAAAGAACAGTTTAGAGCCACATGTAACTATATATAAAACAGCTTATTAGGTATTGCAAATAGGAGGAAATTATTAGGTATAGAATGATTTCATCCTTAATAAAAATAACTGAAAGTGGTCAGAGAGGCAGAAAGATGTATTGCTGAATGACCCCCAAGAAAGGCAGGAAAGAACACACACTGCATTATTAGCATCAGTTCCCTCTCAGGCACATTGCTCGTCGTGTTGTTAGAGAACATTTTGATACCGGGACCAAACTCGGGACCTTGCACTTGTGCAGCAGGCGCCAGAACCACTGAGCTAAATCCCCGGCCCAGCATTTTGAATTTTAGAAACTAACGCAGAATAAAAAAAGCACAGGAGAAGCTGACCCCTCCTCAAACGATACAGCCCTCCAGCTGGGTCTGTGGCCACATTTGTCCCCCTGCTCTGGGCCAGGTGGCTGTGCTGATCAATTGGGAAGTGAGCCACATCCGGGAGAAGATCCGTTAAAGGAAGGGGTGCTTCCTGCTTCCTGCTTCTTTCCCCCTACTCTGGGAACACGGCATGATGCCTGTGATAGTCACAGCTCAGCTGGCCCACGAAGCCCAGAACCGTCCCCCCGAACAGCCCCAGGGGTGGCCTAGAAAGCCTGGTTTGAGGACGATCACAGAGCCACCTTACCACCTGAAGTATCTTCACCCAGACATTTACAGCAGAGTAAAAGAAACATCCACCTTGTTTAAGTAGTTGTTGCACGCAGCCGAGGAAATAAAGAAATAGGAAAATAGACTCCTTCCCCATCATGAGAGATTCTGCTGTGATGCTACACCCAGGGACAGATGGGCACACATCTGGGAACTTGAAATATTGGAGGCAGCAGTGCATATTCTACAGGTGAGAGAGAGGCCTGAAGCCCAGAGCTGCTAAGAGATCCCCTAAGAAGCACACAGCTAGGGCATGACCAGCATGGCCCTGGACACAGGCTTCAGACCTCTGCATCAGTACATGCTCCAGAGCCGCACTGTGCTACCCTCAGCTTTAGGGTCCCTGGAACAGAGGGCTGGTGATTTCAGGGGTGCAGGCCCAGGGAGGTCCCTGCCTGAGAAACAGTCCGGGCCTTGACTGCCTCTCTGTTTACTGGATTTGTATAGATTGTACCAGTGGCCAGCTCAAGGCCTGTGGCCCTCTCCATGGCTTTCTCTCTTTATCTCTGGGCCAGAGCTGAGTGTATTATAAGCAGTTCAGTACCTTACCTTCTGAGGTAAGTCTTTCCAGAAAGAAAGGCAGCCTGATGTTTTGGCAAAGATGGGGTTTCAGCTCCTCTGTGTTAAGCCCTGTGCTAGTCAGCTTTCACTCTGAGCGGGATATCTGAAAAAGACAACTTAAAGGAGGAAAGATTTCTTTTGTCACATGGCTTCAGGGGTTTCAGTCCAAGGTCACTGGCTCCATCGCTTCTGGGCTTGTGGGGAGGTGGAAACATAGTGGCGGAAGGGCGTGGCGGAGCAAAGCTGCTCACCTCATGGTGGCTGGGAAGCAGAGAGCACAGGGAAGAGCCAGAAAGGAGAGGCCAAGAAAACGATATAGTCCCGAGGCCATACCTCACCACCCTTTCCCTCCCACTTGGTCCCACTTCCTCAGTTTCCATCACCTTCCAATGATGCCATAAAATTATGAATCCATCATGAGTGAATCCACTGATAAAGTCAGAGCCTTCACGATCCAATAGCCTTCCAAAAGTCCCATTTCTAACCACATGAGACTGTGGGGAACATGTTAGATCTGAACCACAACACACCTCTAGGCTGCTGTTTAACCCTGTTATCTCCAAGGTCAGGCCCCTCTTTCAGGGAAAGACTTCGGCATCAGTACACTATCCTGGAGGGAAAAGCTGCTCTCTCCTCAGGAGCAACAGTTTGGGGAGCCCTCTATTGTCTCTGTTGTTTCCTGAATAACTGTGAAAGAAAGGAAAGAAAGTGGTACCAACAGTTGGACACACAATCTTGGCCTACACCTCCTTGCCCTACTTCATAACTCCAATTGCAATATTTTCTGACTTGGATTTTGAGAAAAACTTCCAAATTGTTTGGAAAGACTGATTGACTCTGTGCAATTTGGTCCCCCTGCCCTAGGATCCTTACACAGCTGTTCTTCGGGGATTCTCCAAGGGATGAAAGATCAATGTCAAACACCACCAAGGCAAGCAGCTCAAGGGAGCTGGAAGGGAAGGAGAATCCATTCCCCTCCATTACCAATGAAAAGCAAGGAGGTATAGAGTCTCCAATATGCTCTTTCTTCTTCTGTGACCATCAGCAGCTCCACGGGGGGAGAGACAGACAGAGAAGTGGACTTCAGCCTTCCACTATGTTTGTGACTGTTTAAATAGGGGGTGTGTGCTTCACAATTGCACCATAACTGTCTCGCACGAGCAAAAACCCAGTAACATAATGAAGATTTTGTTAATGTTTCATCTATTTTTTTTTCTTTTGGTGATACCAGGGATTGAACCCAGAGCTACAACCCAAGCCCTTTTTATTTATTTTGAGACAAGGTCTTGCTAACTTGCCCAAGTGGGACTCAAATCTGGGATCCTCCTGCCTCAACCTCTCCTAGTTCTGGGATTATGGCATGTGCCACCACACTTGGCTTAGTCCACTTTTTAAAAGTTAAAAATTCAAGCTTTCATTTGAATATCAACAATATGACAATTATAAAATGTGCTCATCCAATCATAAAACCAAGACTAAGAATTCACTAACCATAGAATCTTCTTTTCGTTGCTTTAAAGTATTAAAGATACTTTACTTTGAAATATTTTGTATTCGATTTTATCACCAGGTTGAGACTGGCTTCTTGCCCTCACCTGCCTTCTCCCCCAGGTAGTCCAGGTTACTGGTCTCTACTCTGGGAGACTGTGCCTTAATAGCATCACCTCTAGAGATCCGACCGGGAATCTGGGGCCTGGGTATGTTTGTGGGTGTGAAGACAGGACCAAATCTGAACTTCAAAACAAATCCCACCGTGCAGGGTACCTGCCACTGCAGGCTCCATACATCCAGATATTTTGCCTTTCTATGTGTTCACACACTGGAATTTTAAATAGGTCAACTGACAACAAGAAAACAAATGCCACACAAATATGGCCCATTGCGACCCAGCTTCTCAGGGGTCTGGGATCCAAGGTCAAGGCTGAGTAGTACAGTGATGTCCCTTAAGGATATTCCATTCCCAGCTATGTGCTGAACTCAGTCTTCCTAGTGTTCTATGATGCATAACTTAATGACTTAAAATAAGATGTATTTATTGTCTCACAATTTCTGTGGGTCAGGGATCTGAGCTGTCTGTTCAGAGAATCACAAGTTTGCAACCAAGGGGTTGGCTGAGCTACATTCTCTCCTGGAGGCTCACCTGGTGAAGAATCTGCTTCCAGGCTCATTCGGGTAGCTGACAGAATCATTTTTTTGTGACCAGTGGCCTCAGCTTTTTGCAGGCTATAAGTCACCTGTGTGTCCCAGAAATGCTCACAGTATGTTGACATGTGGGCTTCTCCAACATGCTTGTGTCTTTCACTAAGTCCTTAAGAAGGGTTCCTAGCCTCACCTAGCATCATTGAGTGCATTTGTGGGTGTGAACGGAGGACACTGATTCTCCATTCCTGATGACAAACAGGAGGTATAGAGCCATAAACACACCTTTCCCTTTTCTGTGACCACTGGCACCTTCATGGAAGGTGCCTGGACAGTAAAGAGGGCCTACAGAGACCCTTACATAATGTAACCTAATCATGACAGTGACTTCTCATTACCTTTGGCATAATCCATTGACAGAAGCAAGTCACAGGGCCAATTTGGCCCAAGATGAAAGAACTACTCAACGTCAGATTACAGCAATCAGGCACTATGGAGGCCACCCTAAAGTTTTTCCAAAATATTGGGTTTAGAATCTGTCTTTGAGCACAGTTCACAAAAATACTTCTATAGTATTTTGAGGAAAGACCACTTTAGTAAAAAGAGTCAGAGTCCAGTGAGAAGAAATATTACCCAGTTAGAGCTCATAGTAAAGCATCAGGTGGCTAAGCATCAAAGTTTGCCTTTCCTCAGCCTTGCTCAGAATCCACTGTTTCAGATAAAGGTGAGTGGCTGAGGTGGATGAAGGCCTTGGCCAAACCACAGGGACACAGACAGACCGCCATTTTGCTGCACAAGGGAAGAAATGACTTATCAACAGTAGGAAGATTCAAGAGCACATCCTAAAAGAAATAGAGTACAATATTGCTCTGGGAAGCTATATTATGATTAAGGTAGGCAAGGGGGAGTATGAAAGGTACATGGAGGTATCTGTTGGAATTATCTGGCTACAGTGCAAGGTGGTGCTGGAAAAGTAAATTGAAATCAGATTAGGAATTGGAAAGAACTTAGATTTTACCTTGTAGGCAATGGAGAACCATTGAAACATCATAAATAGGATAACAATATTTTCAAAGCCCTGCTTCAGTACAATTAACCTGGTTATGTAGACAGAATTATTTTCTTCTATGCTTTGCCAGATTTAGAATTCTCATTTGACAGTTTTCTTCTTTGACCATTTAATAAATACCATAGAATTACATTTTGCCCTCCATGGCTTCTTATGAAAAATCAGTTGATAATTTGACTGAAGATCCCATATATGTGACAAGTTATTTTTCCCTTGCTACTTTTGAGATTCTTTTTGTCTTTTTCTTTTGACACTTGCTCACAATGGGTCTTCATATGAGTCTCTTGGGTGATCCTTCTTAAAGTTTTTGGATTTGAAGACTCATGTCTTTCTTCACATTTGAAAAGTGTTAAACCATTATTTTTCCAAATAATTCTTGGACCATTACTTTTATCTTTTGTAAGTTCCTTAATGCATAAATTGGTCCATTAAATGATGTTCCAAAAGTTTCTTATGCTGTTTACTTTTCATTTTTGTCCTATTTCTTAGATTCAACACTTTGGTTTATCTAATCTTCTGGTTTACTATTCTTTCTTCTGCCTTCTTTACTCTCTTGTTGCAGTCTTCTGGTGAATTTTCATTTTAGTCATTGCACTTTTCAACTCCAGAATTTGTTTGATTCTATTTTTGTAATTTTTGTAAAGATCAACAATATCTTTATTGATAGTTTCATTGTGTTCATATATTATTTTTCCTGATTTAATTTAGTTCTTTGCCTATGTTTTCTTTTAGCTCTTTAAGCATATTAAGACTATAGTTTTAGAGTGGTTGTATAGTGATTCTGATGTCAAGGTTTCTTCAAGGACAGCTTCCATCATTTAATATTCCTTTGAATGAACCATATGGTCCTGCTTCTTTGAATGCCTTGTGATTTTTTAATTGGGTATTTGATTATTTCAATGCAGTACTCTGAAAATAAAATTTGTTAAAATTTTCTAGTTTTCTCTTTTGTCTCTTTCTTTCTTACTCTTTGTTGTTGTTGAAGGTTATAGTTAAACATTTGTTTTGAAACTTTTCCAGACCATTTTTGCAAAGACTATGCCTTTTCATGCTATTCATTAGATTCCCAAATGGCAAGGGGCAAAACCAACAAACATACAGCATCCAAAATATAAAACCAAAAGGAGGGACCATCCATCTCTCTTAGTTTTTGTAGGCTGGCTCTGTGCTGGAGGCACACAACTACACAGACTTTCTTTGAGTCTTGGGCTCAGCCCAAGACTGATGGCTTAAGGTATTCTCAGAATTGTTCTAAACATCCATCTTGCCTGAGTTTCCAACTTCCCAGGTATACATGACTAGTTTTAAATGACCTAATTTCCTAGGGTCTAACCTCAGCTTCTCTTCAGATCTTAGATGGTCTATTGTATGTCTCCACCTGGAATCTCTCTCCCCAGATATCTCTGGCTTGTGGTTGCCTTGTGGCTTTTACCAGTAGTGTCTGCTGATCTTCCCATCTACATAGTGAGTTACACAGAACAGAGGCTACTGCTTTACATCAATATTTCAGGTGTCCCCCAGACAGCTTAGCACAGATGTACACAATGATTTCCAAGTAGGGCTGCTTAGCTTCCCTCAGTTAAGGTGGGTACTTGGGAACTCTATGCTGTCTGCTCCACACCAGTACTCTGAGGGAAAGGGAGATGGAGCCAAGAAGAGCAAAAATTCAACAACTTTCATTCCATTTGGAAGACAGCTTTTTCCTTGATTGCACATTTGGTTCTTGCTGTAAATCTCTGGCTGTTTCCCAGAGTTTCTACAAAGTTGGTTTTTGACCGCTGATGAGTTTAGTTTAGTTTTTCATGATATTTCTGGGGGGGAAATGAGAACTTGGGAGATTCCTCATCTGATATTTGCCAGTGACATTCTCCACTACGTAACTCTGGACCTGAAAAGGAAGAAAGGAATCACATCAATGGAAAAAGAAACAACCAAAAAAACACAAAAAAACCTAAGTTCATTAGGTACAGAATTTAGTAAATATTTACTGAAGCTGTAAGTGTGGCTCCATGGTAGATCACTTGCCTAGCATGTGTAAGGCCCTGGGTTAAAGCTCCAGGACCTCAAAACAATCACTCAATCAATCAATATTAATCATTTACTATACGTAAGGCACAGTTGCAGGTGCTGGGATCTAGAGAAGCAAAGAAATAGAGAGATGAGATATTTTCGTGCATTTATTTGTTCATAGAAAAACACCCACTGAGCTCTATTGGTACCATGGGTACCATTGGTAATATAGCAATATGTAATATAACCACTGTCCATAAGACTTAGAATTTAGGTTAAGCAGCAGTGGAGATTGAAGAGTAGAAATCAGATGCATCCCCACCCACTGCTAGAGAAGAGAAGATGGAAGGAAGTTTGTCTTAAAATATATGGGAAATGGGAAGAAGGATGAGAAGGGAGAAGGAAGGAGGCAAAAAGAGAAGGAAGTAGAGAAGTAGCAGTGAGAGGACATAAGCGACTAAACAGACAAATACAGCATCAGGTCATCAGTGAGATGGGGGGTATGAGACAGTATGGAGTCTAGACACTGAAAGAAAGAGGGCTTCGCAGGGGCAGTGATGACCAGGCAGATACTTAGAGATGAAGGTGAAGATGAAGTCATCAGGGAAGAGGTGGTTATGGTATTGCAGGCAGAGGAAAAATACATGCAAAGCCATAAAAGTGTGATTGAAAAATACAGTGTGCATTTAATTTTTTAAAAATTTATTCCAGTAAAGACACATGACCATTAATTCCCCTCAAAGTACCACACACACATGTATCCCATCATTCTTGGCCCTTTCTTTTCAATGTCTTTAGTTCTGCTGTCACAGCTCCCTTGATGTCTTGAACTGATTTAAAATATTTACCTTTCATGGTTATTTTGGCTCTGGGGAAGGGCAGAAGTCACACAATGCCAGATCTGGTGAGTAGGCTGGATGAGGAAACACCTCATGTTTTCACGAGCTTGGATGGCACTTGGCCGCAGCATTCATTATATTTATGATCCCACTTTGTAAAGAAATGAAGGCGTCCAGAGACGGTTTAACATATTCAAGTAGTTAAAGGAAGTCCCCTCGTGCCAGCTATTTGAAGCTATGAGTGGTGAGAGGTGACCAGGCATGGTGAGTGAGGTGACCCTGCCCGTGGTTATGCAGGACCATTTAAGCCATCTAAAACAATTTGAAAATGGACAATTGGAACGTATGAGCCCCCGAAGTCTTAATAAAGTAATGTGAAAAGATCAGCATTTTAGAGAGAATGCTTTGTCTTGTGGCTAATAAACCAGTAAGTTAGTTGGGAGCTATTGCAGCAACACAGAAAATAGAGAGAGGGTGGTGACATCAATGTGGATAATGACCACAAAGAGAGTAAACAGTAAATAGAATAATTCAGAGATTTTACAGGAGAGGGAGGTGACAAAAGCAATTACCAGGTTCCTAACATCAGCAACTGGTAGACTGAGGTGTGATTTGCTGAAATGATCTAAGTATTGGCGGTGTCCTGCCCAGATCACTAAACAGGCCACAACACCCATCTACCAGCCACCAGAGCACTGCCCTTGGCCACTAGGAGCCAGGAACTGGCAGGCAGAAGGCTACACCCTCACCCCACTCAAAAACTGCAACTAGTAAACAGTTGACAGGAGGCTACAAAAGGCTGGCTCCTGTGCTTCAAGCTGGAGCCAATGCTGTGATGCCCCACGGCTGACAGGAGCTCAACCTGAGTCTGACGCTCACGGAGCTCACCGCCTGCGTAGGTCCTTCCCTGCCCCATCCTGCTTCTCCTACTCCCTGTCCTCCAAGAGCACTCCCGCAATAAGTCACAAGCACCCCAACACAGTCTAACTCTGATTTAGGGCACATGTACTAAAATAGTTTGTTTCTTTTTTTTATACATGTGAGTATATATTTTATTTATTTTTTATTTATTTTTTTATTTATATATTAATTGGTACATTTTAGGTATACAATACATTTACACTTATCATTGGGTGTTTGTACCTGAACATGATGTATCTTAGTTCTTATTTTTTCCCCCATTACCTGTGTGCCTTTCACCCCCATAAAATAGTTTGTTTCAAGAATATTCTCCAGAGAAAATTCTAGAGTAGAATTCTAAGTTCTGGAGTTGATCCCTTCCCAGCTAGCTGTCAATGTGCATTTTGGGTGATGGATGCTACTCTCATCCAGAAATACTCTTGCATACAGACCCAGAATAACCTTTGAACAAACATCTGGACACTCTGTGTCCCAATCAAACTGATACACAAAGTCAACCGTCACAGTCACCCTACTGGTAAGTGGTGAATGAAGTCAGAATCTTCAGGATATGAAGATTTTAAGCCAAGGAGAATATCTGGTGTTGGGGCGGGGGGGCTATTTAAAAATCACCAACACTGTTAGTGGTAACTGAAGCCCCAGGAATAATTGAGGTAACCACAGAGAATATATCATGTGAAAAGAAACAATGCCATAGAACAAAACCTTGAGGATGGTTGGCATTCAAGTGACACTTTGAGCAAACGGCACTCGGGCAGATTGCCGTGGGTAAAAGGAAATCCAGAAGAGACGCTAGTGGAAAGAGGGTTGTAAAGTAGAGGGGTCTATCAATGGGGTTAAATAGGGCTCATAAATGACAAGGGCTACAAAGTATCCTTGTGATCTAATGACCTTGGTGAAGGCCAGTCCAGGGATGGGGTGAGAAGGACACTGTAGTGCCTGAGGAATCAAGAGGACAGAGGTGAAGATTGGCAGGTGTCTGCAAGTTTTACAAGCAGTGTGTCAGTGAAAGAGAGATGAGAGAAGCCTAGAGGCTGAGGGACACATTGGGAAAGGTTTGGCAGCTTGTTTTCAAGATGGAGAGGCTTCAGCATCTCAAGTTAGCGTGACTTGGCACCAGCCTATCACTTGAAGAGGAGATATTCAAAACACAGGACATTCCTGGGATTGGAATCAGAGGTGTGTTCTACTGTTTTCTCAGGCCATTATTTTGCCCTGCCAGGCCTCGTTTCCATGACAGCCTCCTTCAGAGTAATGTTGAGTAAGTGGGAAAGGCATATGGAAGTATTCTACCAATAATCATCATCACTTCCAAAGCGCCAAGGAGATGGCTGGATTCAAGACTCTTTCAAGCTTCTCAAGCAGGAGCGTCTGGGGAATAGCAGCATGGAAATGCCGGCAGGAGACAGTTTAGAGATAGAAAGATGACAATGTTCGTTTGTATAGGCCATTGCTGGGGTCATGGCAAGACATCAAAAGTGGAAACACTATCATACCACAGCGATATATGTGCACCCATGTTCATAGCAGCACAGTTTGTAATGGTTAAAGCTTGGAAACAGCCCAAGTGCCCATCAACTGGAAACTGGGTAAAGAAGATGTGGTTTACTACTCTTTACTAGAAGATGTGGAGTACTACTCAGCCATAAAGAACGAGAAACTAGAGACATTTATAGCTAAATGGATGCATATTGAGGCCATCCTCTTAAGTGAAATAAATAAGACACACACATGCAAATACCGAATAGTTTCTCTAGTGTGAGAAACTGAGAGTGTAAATAAGGATTAAAATGATTAAAACAAATAATTGATAATTTGAAATAGGAAAAGGTCCAAAGAGGTAGGGGAAGTGGGAGAGGAAGAGGAAAGGAAAGAAGGGAAAGGAAAAATTATGAGAAAAGAAAAAAAATGGAAATGAAATCTATGTAAATAAGGAGGGGTGAAGGGGGGAAGGGCGCACAGGGAATGGGGAAAAAATAAGAACCAAGATGCATCATATACAGGTACAAGCACCCAATGATAAATGTAAATGTATTGTATACCTAAAATGTACCAGTAAAAGAATTTAAGAAAAAAAGTGGAAGCACTTAGCAGATATATGGAGACAAGGAGCAGATGTAGGAGAGCAGTCAGGGATGGAGAAGCAGAGCTGGCACTGCTCTACCCTGGGGATTCAGAAGGCAACGGGGCTTTGTGTGACACTTGGCAGAGTCACTCGAGAACACCTATAACAGCCATGCATTTAGGAATTGCTTTGTATCAGGCCCTTTACCTACAATTCCTTCCAAGCTCACAATTATCTGTACTTTACAGTGGAGAAAATTGAGGCTTGAGAGGTAATAAATGATGCAGTCCAAAATCAAGCACAGTCCCTCTGGCTCCAAAACCTGCATTCTTTCCACTACCTCATGCTGCCCTGTAGGATGGAGTTTGGGGGGAGAACTATGTGTAGGAGACAAAAGAAATGGCTCGTTGGACAGAGGAACAATCAGAGGGTGTTCATTATGGAGGCCACAAGAAGATAAAGCTTCAAGATGGGGGAACTGGAAACAGTGCCAGCCACTGCCAAGAGAGTAATGGGAAGGAGAACTGACACAGCCATGGAGCTGGTGAGGACCTGGTGACCAGCAACTGTACATGGTTGAAGGGGGCTGTGTCCTTAAAAATAAAGATGCCTGTGTAGAAGGAAGAGCGCCCCCTCTAGCCCCTAAATGGTACTGGTGGAGAAACTACTACATGGTCAATGCAGCCAGTGTCTGATGGCATTGCACATGGCAAATCAGGAAAGTAAAAGTCAACAAAGCCCTCATTCTCAAACAGCCCACAACTGAACTAGGGAACCTGCATTTGTCTATGAAGAAAACCAGAGAACCACAGCGGAAGGGAGTGTCTCCCTCAAGACTCCTCCTGCAGCTACAACTTCTGCCAATGTCTAGATCAGGTGGGACCCAAGATCCCAAGGGAGAGCCGAGCCAGCAGGCCATGCAGCATCTGTGTGTGATGGCGGCAGCAGCTGTGGGGGTGCACTGCTGCCCGGGGAGGGTGTGCAGCTGGGGAAAAGGGCACAGAACAGAGCTCCAGGCAGCATCAGGATTTCACGAAACAAATCAGAGTCCTAAGGGGCACTAAGAAGGAATGGCCAGAGAGGAAAGGAAGATAGGAAACGTGGCTGAGTTCCTCATTAAAGCTCATCTTGTACCCTGGAGCCAGGCAACGGCTTGCTTCATTCTCATCTCTCATTTGGTTCCCTCCTTCCACCCACCTCATTCCTGTCTTGCCTCAGCACTCACTTCTTTCACATTCCCTCCAGCGACAAATTCAGCCCTGCTCTCTGCTGCCTCATTTTCTAAACTGCTCTGGCCAGTGAATGTCGTCCTGGGAGAGAACCAACACACTGCCTCTTCCCTCCCTGTCCACCTGCCTTCACCTGGCCATCTCCCTCCGACTGCTGGGCAGAAACTGTTAACCCGCCCTCATCTTGTGTTGCATACCTGACCTGCCGAATGTCTACCTCGCCCTATCTTGTTCATCTTTGAAAACAGGACAACTGCCGGCCGAGGTGGTGGAGCTGAACCAGTCCAAGTGAGCGCCAGCCAACCTCGACCTTCATCACAATTCCGCCTACACCTAAATGACACCCCTATCACCATGATGATTGATGGTTGCCATGACACCCAAAAAGGACAATAAAAGAACTGAAAAGGGGTGGCGCTTGAATTTGGGGAAAACCTCACCCTTTCCCAGGAGAGACATGAATATTCCTCCCCTTTTCAGTTTATTCCTCCCCTTTTTCTTTTATCCTATAACCTCCCCACCCTCAACAGGTCAAGAAATTCGTTTATCAGTTTATTTCCCACTTTTCTTCTGTTCTTTGCTGTTCAATCTGCACTGGAGTTTGTTATTGGTCCCATATCTCCAAGAGGGTAAAAGAACCCAGTCGGCGGGCAGAAATTGGTAACAAAACGACCAACAGAATTCCTCTAGTGGACCAACCTCAAGCTTAGGTGCTCCCCACCAAAAAGGCACGTAGCTGCCACAGTGCCTAAAATGCTGAAGTTATCAATTCCTACAGTTAAGAACTGCTCTCTCCTCTGGTTCCTGTCTTAAAATGTTAAGGTGCCTGAAAGGGTGGCAGATTTTATTGCTAGTACTCAAGTTGTTCAGAAGATCAGCTACATCTCTGGTATGCTTTGAAGAGTTAAATCACTTGGGGTCCTGGGCAGCAGGAGTTGGCACCAAAAGATGATTTAGAGACCAAGGAGGGAAAGCAGAGAGATAGATGAAAATCTTAACCCGTTATGCAATTTTGTCCTGGATTAACCTCACTCCTTGGCGTGGGTTTGGAAGGAGTTCTAATTCATTTGTAGCAGAGGCTGTAGGTGCTCCAACGGTATCCAGTTGGCCTGCTTCAGAATTTACCTGTGGACGTTTTCCAGGGAACAGTGGGGAAAGTCAGAAGACCCGGAGAGTTGACGCTCTGTAGACAGCAATGGCAGACAGCATCAAGGGGTGTTCCAAATGGTCCTCTCAGTCAGCAACCAGACTCCGCCCCACTTCTCCCCGACAGTGTCCACTTAGGAACATAGGGTTCTGTCTTCACCACTCAAAATACTTTCCAGAGAACGCTGAAAAAAACTACTTGCGCCCAAACTCCTGTTTCAGATTTTGGTTCTCAGCGTTTAGCGGAGGGTGTCAAAATAGATGATAGGTGGATAGATAGACAGACAGACAGAAAGCAAGCCTTTCCTTGTTACTCCAAATACGGAAAAGCAAATAAAGCCCACTTGCTCCTAAAAAATGCAACAACCCAGAATACAGAAATAATCCTACAAATTTTAAATGCCAGTATCCTTTGACCCAGTAATTCTAATTCTAGAAGTTTACCTTAAGAAAACTAACAGACTGCGTGTGCAAAACTGTATGCATAAAATTTAGGAAGAAATTTTCCAGCAACAGCAATCGGTTAATAGATTACGGTTCATATTATGTTGCCATTAGAAACAATGATAGCAATTTTTCTTCGTTTTCCATGTCTGTGACAAGTTAAGTGAAAATACAAGAGACAAAATATCATGTGTAGTCTGATTTTAAATATACGCCTATATCCACGTGTTAACTGTGTATAGAAAGAATCCAGAATGATCACAAAATGTCAACAATGATTATCTTTGGGTGGAATGACTGGGAATTGTGGTTTTCACTTTCTTCTTTTTTGTACTTTTCTGAACAGGAAAAAACATAATGTATGATTTGAAAAAACGTCTGAAGCTTAAGGAACTACGAAAAGAAATCAGCGTCCTCGTCCATACAGAACTAAAGCCCAGGTCCAACCTCGCGCGGGGGAGGGGAGGGGGAAGAGGGGCGGACCAGACCGGACCGGACGGAAGAGGATCCCTCCGTCTGTCCACGGGGTCCCGGCCTGGGCTGCCTTCCGGGCCACCCGCAGCCCCCGCCCCTGCCCGAGGCCCCGCCCCGCCCCCAGACCCCGGCTCCAGTCACCCCGGGCACCGTCCGGGGAGCGGCTCCGGCGTCACTGGCCGTGCAGCGTGGGCAGCCACACTCTGACGGGGTCTCCTGCTTTGGATCCCGAAGCAGCCACCGCGCTGCAAATCCCGAGCGCGCACCCCGGGGCACCCCTTTCCGCAGCCTCCCCACCGGGCGCCTCCCTGTCCCTGGCCTCTGGGGTCTTGGGTTGCGGTGAACCTTAGAGCTCCTGGAGTCTTCTCTTCCGGCGTCTCTGTGGCCACCCACTCCAACACCTGGTGTTTCCCTTCATTCCCACCTCCCTCTCCTGTCCCCCCAGTCCACAGGCGCGCGCCTCCTCCGTCACCCAGAGGTGTCAGCTCACCTGGAAGCCAAGAACCCAGACGGGGCCCGGACGGCTGCCCACTGGGCCGGGCGGACCGGCGCTTGGACAACCCCGGGCGTCGTGTTTCACAGGCTGAATCCCAGGTAGAAAGGATTAGCGTCTCACCCAGTAAGCATGCACGTTCTGACCTGGATGAAATTACTCTGGATGTGATTCCTTCAGCTGTAGAGCACTGCTGGCGAACCCTTCAGAGCTTTCCGTGCCACCGCCTGCCCCGCCACTGCTTTAGGGCTTAAATTGATCAGCTGGGGTCCAGAGGATTTCTTCCCTAACTCCTGCCTGCCTCACCCCATCTCTCGTGCATACTGCTGCACACTGGGGTTTGCAAAGCAGGTTCAAAACCACCCACTTGGATTCCTCTGGCGGGAGCCCCTGTGATCATGGATTGAGGATCTGCCTTGGACTATTGGTCTCTAACATGGCAGATACAAAGATGGTCAAGGCAGGGCCCTGGCTTTTTCATGACAAGGATAGCTGAAGAGGGTGGTCAGAAATTGCATGTGGTTTCTGAGACGTCCCGGCCGGAGGCACTGTGGGTGCACCAGATTGCCCCTAGGAGCCCAGTTTGGGTATAGGCAGTATTTCCGTGCCTGCCGCCAGCAAGGAGTGGGGCCATTCTGCCCACCTCTGCAGAGGGCCGGCAGGCCAGGCAGGGCATGGGAGCTTGGTTTCTGTCTTGGATCCTTTGTTTAAGACCCCCAAATCTACATCCAGCATCCCCTGGAAGGATCCAGAGGAGAGAGTCGGATTGAGAGCGTTTACTGTCTCCAGACCACGTGGTGGGAAGCTCTGAAGCATGAAGGAGTGGGTATCCCCAAGAGTTCATTTTTGTCATCCTTTCCACCCTGGCCTCGTGCAGGCTGGCCCGGCGCCTCGCCATCCACACTGAGACGTCTCAACAAAGAGGCACTATTGCTACTGCATAGATTCTTCTTGAGCAGATGAGATGTTCATCCTCCCCAAGGATGCATCTCCATGGGCAGCCAAAGAAGCACCATGAGACAGCAGCAGGTTGTTAACTGCTCCCTGATGCCTACCCTCTCTCCACTTCCTCCCTGAGCTCATCAACCCAGTCCTTCTCTGTGGAACAGTCTCCCCCTGCCTCCACCCATCCCCTCAACTCTGCTCATTTACAGCCTGTGCCTGGAGCTCCTATATTTCCACTCTGTAACCCTGGCTCAGCCCAACTGCTTATTTTGAATGTTGTTATGTCCAGAATGCTGGATGATAATGGAGATCCTCATCAATAATGTTCATTAAATGAATAAATGTGGGTCGGTCCCATGACGCAATTCTGTTTTCTACCCTCAGATGCTTCTCGTTGCTGCTCACTTGTTCTGGTGGCAGACATGGTGGAGTTCCAGACCTTCTGTAGCCTGAGACCTCATCTGGCCTCTGATTGTTGGCAGAGGCCTTAACTTCACCAAGAACAGCATAAAAACAAACCAAGGGGGAACTTGACTAGGAGCCTCTCAAGCCTTCTAAACTCTCCTTTACCTCTGAACTCTCTCTCACTGAAGGCCTCTTGTTTTGTTCACCACTCTTCAGTGAAAACTGCCCCTCCGTCTACTCTGTACTCTGTTCCTGTGAGGGCTGGCTCCTGGGCACAGCCTGGCCACAGCTTACTGACCCATGATTGGGCCAGTGAGAACAGGGTCACATGGACCGGTGAGAACTTTCCTCTAGAATTTTGGGTTTGGGGCCAAGATAGTCAATCCAGTCTCTCCCGTGATGGCAGCTATTAAAATGTACACTTGGAGAGTTAGTGGTGGCCTTGTTTCCTCACCAAACTGACAAAGCTGAGGACCTGCAGGGGCTGAGAGAACAACGAGGCAGATATGGAGAGAACATGAGAACAGCACAGAGAAGAGCCCTGGTCCTGGATGGGCCATAGCCCCAAGCCATGCTCGAACTCAGATTTAATTGGCTACTGACACTTACGAAGACCTCTGATGTCGTGCGCTATAAAATCAGCCACACTCACCTGCTTCTCAGAGGGGACGTGCCCCCCCCCCCCCGCTGGCTCATACATCCTCCCGCACCCGATTCCATCCCACCTGGCACCCTGGTCTTATCACTGGCCCCGCTTCTTGAACCCTCAGTCATTTTGGCTCCCTGGGTCCTCGTCCTTTTCCAAAAACCAGAAGACTTTCTTGCATCTTTGTTCCTCCTTGACTCCTGCCCCTCATCCTGCTCCCTCTGTTTTCTCACCTACTACTTAAGGCCCGATCTACAGCTGCCACCTTACACCATCTCGGCTTCCCATTTCCTGACCCCGCTGTCTTCATGGGCAGGGCATGGCAAAAGCTGTCACTCCTACAGTTCATGCTGCTTCTCCGCAGCACCTGGCATTGGGAACCACCTGTCTTTTGAGGCACTTCCATTTCCTTTGGTGGTTTTCCTTCTGTTTCTTGCCCTAATCCAGAGAGAACTGAAGAACTGAGAACTGAACCAGGAGCAGTTGGAATCTTAACTCCAGACGTTTCTACCTCCATCTCCCTCCATGAACTTCCACCCAGCCTCTGCTGGTCCTCCTCCTGCCCTGCTCAGTGAGGGTGACTAAGCCAATGAGATCACTGAAGCTGAGGCATTAATGAGTGAGGTATTTCAATATTTTGATAATAGCTCCCAAAGACCTAGACTCAAATCTGGAGTATAGTGGGAGGGCTTGGTGGGTAGTGGAGATGGGGTAGAAAGGGAGAATGTGCACATAATGAGAGTCTAAGAGTTTTTATGAGATATTTAAGTTTCATATTTCTACTTTGATGCTAATTGTTCTCTCGTTGAGCATTTTAATTTACTGTTCCTTTGACACACAAATAATGACCAATGCAGTGTCTCCATGGGGTATAATCTCAAAGATTCAGAGACTTTTCCCTCTAAAGTCTTTTATCCCTCTGATTAGAGGTATGGAGTCAAGGAGCAAGCATTATAGAAACAGGAGTGTTGTCTACAAACCGCGCAGCACCCAGGGGAGAGACACAGAAATGGAAGACCCAAGCTCTGCTCCCAGAAAGCTCATAAGCCCATTAGGAAAACAGCATAGGAATGCTTGAAAATTAAACACAAGCATTAAAGAGCGATGTGCCTTGTGTCACCAAGTGGCATATTAAGTGAGGTGGATAGCACTTTGCGTGGAAATTTAGAGAGCTTCCTTTGTAGGAATAATCAGTGGAAGCTTCCGTGGTCGGGAAAGGGCCTTGGCAGTGAAATGTGTCTGGGAATTGAACAGATGTTTACGTGAAAAGTAGAAATGTTACAGGCAGAAAGAAAGAGCCATAAAGGAAGTCTAGGATCCCAGCAAGTCCTAGCTTAGGACGGCGATCAGACTGGAGCAAGTAAGGAACTCGGGGAGGGGGGAACTATCAACGTGGCAGGAACACCAGGATCTTTGTTTAAGAGCTTATTATTTGATTTTTTTAAGAGAATGTCAAGAAGTTATTGTGAGAGAAATCAGAACAGAGGCAGTCTTCCCTATACTGTAGTTTTAAGTGTTATAGGTTACTTCTGTGGGGGACAGCTGTGAGACAGTGTAACCACATCATTGCTCGGGCCCCTAAAGGCCTAAGGCAGCCCACTGATAGAAGATAAAGTTCCATATTTTGGAAGATTTGGATCCTAAGAGGAGCAGCAAGACTTTGCATGGTCTGCTGGGCTGCGGTAAGCACTCTGAGGGCAACCGACTACCTCAGTCCTCCGGGTCTCTACAGCAACATATTCTGAAGTCACGAGCCTCCTCTAATCCCAAGTTTTGGAGCCTTTGTGTGTGTGTTGACAAAGCCACACAGAGAAGGGTTTTGTTATTGTTGTTGTTATGGTGATTATACGTTTTCGCGTCACTGTGATTGTTGGTAGCCATTGGCTGGAAGAGATTATACCCTCTTGAGCGCAAGCCCTCCCTTGCAGAAGAACCTCTAAAACAACAGGTGATGTTTACCGATTTACAGACTTGACTGTCTTGAGGCAACCTTGAGGCTGTTTGATGTCTTGTCACCTTGTACTTGGGACAGTGACGATCCGTCAGTATGACATCCCAAATCACAGAAATCTGTGAAATGAATGAAAAAAAAGACAAGGAGGACTCATGCCAAGAAAAACGATCCCAAGAGTGGGATTGAGAAGGGGATTGCAATAGATAGTTGCTAAGATCTCCTCCACCTCTAAACCTTCTTCGCACTGGGGATAGGAGGGAGGCGCCCATTCCATACCCTAGTACTATCCCTCTAATTCCCTCCCTTAGAGCTTTCTTAGAAAGTTCCCATTGGCCTCCTCAGAATTCTACGGCAGTTTCTCCAAGCCTGGGGGGAAAGTCCTTCCAGGGCCAGCTCCCCTCCTCGAACTGCAGTAGAAGCCCATTCCCTCTGGTTGGCTCTTCAGGGGCAACAAGATCAAGTTAAGACTGTGGCTCAAGCCAGTCTCAGATTAAGTTCCAAAGAAGCACGTGGTAAGGAGAAGAGGCATTTACAGAAAAGCCACTGTCCATGATGGGACTCTGCCGGAGGCTGAGGAGCCCGGGATTCACCAAGGAAAAGTTATTGCATTGAACCCAACAGAGTGCCAGGCTAGCATCACAGCCCTGGCTCAAGGTGGACTGCTTCAGTTACCTGGTCATCTTGATGAATGGGCCCTGCGCTTGCTCTGTGGAAGACCAAGGAAACTAGTCACAGATTAATCACTTATGCCATCACTGAATGGCGAGTGACTGGAGCTGGTAGCAGCCAGAGGGACAACGGGTTCATAGACGCAGAAGGAAACCTAGAGCCATTGGCTACTGTCAGGGGAAAAGTGGACAAATGTAACAGCAAGAGCCATCTTTTTCATGCTGATTTGCACAGCTGTGCAGAAATGGACAGGGGATTCAGTCGTAGGAACTGCCACGCGAGAAGAAGGCCCTACAGGTAACCCCAAACCAGGGAAGAAGGGTCTCGGGCAAAAGGATGGGGGAACCACAAATGGGGTGAAGAAAAGAAATGAGAACTAACGAAAACTCCTGACAGCTTCTAGAAGATAAAGCAGGGTACGATCCCAGCTTCTCCCAGAACTTTAACAGCTACTCATCATTAGCACAATGTCAGTACTTCTCTGCCTCCAAATTGGTGTGTGATTTGTGTGTATTGAAATAAAGACAATTTTTTATTTGGGAAATGTTTGTGGATGTGCCACGTTTAACATGCAATATGTCATAAATGCTTGTTGAAGGAACAATAATAGCTAACTTTTTTGCCCTTCTAATAGTAGGCCAGGAAATATGCTAAGTGCTTTGTGTGAATAATTTAATTTAATCCAAAGTCATTCTATGAGGTTTTAAAATCTCCCTTTTATGGATTAAAAATACTTAGGCTCAAATAATAAAGAAATAATAAAGAAAGATGCTCAAATACGAACATCGCTTGAGTGACATTCGTATCCAAGAGACAAGGAAAGAAGGTGGATGGGGCAAGAGAAAGGAAGGCAGGAAGAAGGAGGGAGAGAGGAAAGAAGCAGGAGAGGGAGGAAGGGAGGGACGAAAGGAGGGCAGGTCGGGGCACTTTAAGAAAGGGCTTGAGAAGTGTCACCGAGTTTCTATGGAAAACCATTTGTCTGCACAAAAATGTGCCTGGCCCACGGATGTACTTTAATTTCCCTTTGCCATCAGGTATCGAGTCCCGCAAAGAGTTGTGAAAAACAGCTCAGCCTCACATGGGACCGAAAGAAAATAAACAACAAGGCAGGATTTTCAATGAATGTAGAAAATACAAGCCAAGCAATCCCAGGTGTCGGGGCTGCTGATGGCCGCAGCGTTCAGCACCAGCCTGGGACAATGGCACACAAAGTGGCTGATTTCCCAGGCTGCTGATTGTCGGGACATGATTCTGTGGCCCTCACCTGGGCAGGTTTCATCCAGAATAATAGGGAAAACCATGGCGGGACTGAAGAGAACCTTGAATGGGAACATAAAAGTGAGATGACCTCACAGGAACGCACACTAAAGGGTCTGCTCGGGGCGGAGAGCAGTGCACACTTAGTCTCTTCGCTGCCCAGAACCAAGCAATGAGGGAAGTAGTTGCAGGAGCTGTGCTGTCCACAGAATGGGTAAAAGCCCCTGGTTTAGCAGAAGTACTGAAGCTTGAGTTCTGTTTCCTTGGCCAAGAGAACCCTGCAGTGTCACCAACAGCAGTTCACGCTGGTGTCGCTGGACTCCACACTGGACATTTCAAACCTACAACATCAGCTGTGTGGACCTCTGACGGCAAGGAGCCCAGAGTCATCACTGACACCTGCTGGGCAGAAAGGGCCTTTATTTCCGCTACTGTGACACGTCTTCCTCAGGACCAAATCCGGACTCAGAGGAGAAGGAGGGTTCCCCATGCCGCCAGGGATACCACTGCTGGGATCTTGTTCCTTACAGGTAGCTTCAGCTGCCCCATGGCCAGAGTCACCCCCGCACCTGCGAGAGAGCCCTAGCCAACCAGAGAATGGCCCCAGGAGGGAATCAGTAGAAAATGCCGCAGTATTCCTGAGGTGTTAGAAAACATGAAGAAAAGCAGCCTTCCAGGACCCTAACATAAAACAGCAATAAGAGCAAAGGACCTGACAGCTGCACTTGGCTGCACTGTTGTCTTTGGGTTGAAAAATGCAAACTCTCAGTCACTAGCTGGCTGGGTGTTGAACCCATTTTTTCACGGCTGCTGAGCAGAGCCCTACAGATGTCAGAGACAGACTCCTGACTGTCACTTAATGTGAGCTGAATGCTTTTATGCACTCAAGACTGTGCTGAGTGCGCCACGAGACCCAGGTCAGCTCGTTCCCGCTGATAATAGCCACATGGGCGTTGTTCTAGTTCACACTTTCAGATTAGGAAACTAAGGCTCAGAGGGGAGGGGCTTGGGAAAAAGCATCCTCAGGAATTGCACAGCCACAGTCCCTGCTGCTGTCTCCCCTGCTGCTGCTGTTCCTAAGGAATCGTCAGGCCCCTTCGTTTCCCAGGGCACTGGGCACAGGCTTGGCTGTGGCCTCCTTTATGGCGCTCTTCCAATCCAACACCAGAAAGACTTGCCAAGGCATAAAGAGACCTCGAAAAACAGAAACCCAAACTGTGTCACTGGATCTCAAAGATGTCCTTGCACCAAGAAAGTGACTTTGGCCCCTCCCTTCCTTCTTCCCTGTCTTCCTTTCCTCTGTTGTGTCCAGAAAATGATACCCCAAAATAGACCACTTTAGGCTACAGACTTACAGCTCTGCAGAACAGCAAATGTAGAAGAAGGCTTTGCCCTGAAAGCCCCTTCTCTGCCTAAAGATGGCATCCACCAAAAAAGCTACCTTCTACTTTGACCCTGTCAGCTCACCAGCCAAGGAAGATTAAACTCATTGCAGGAAGAGCAGAGTTGACTCCACACCCAAGGCCCAGGCAAACTCTTCTCTGGGGCCTTCACACCCTGTCATTTCCCCTTCCTCAAAGACTGTCCACAGCCCGTTTCCTACTCCCTTATCAGCAGGATATTTAAACTTCATCCATGTGTCCTTTCTTTGACTTTCAAACTTTGTGTGACTCCCCTGCACTCGTGTGTTCATACATTTATGTTCCTTTTCTCTTGTTCATCTATCTATTGTGATTTTGTTGTATAGACTACATTTATCAAACTTTCGGGATTGGAAAGAAAATTCCTTTCACCCTTGTATGGACTTCCTTCCTCTGCAAGTATTTATAAAGTACTTACAATGTTCTCTGCTCAGGCCATGAGAGGTTCAGAAATTAGAATAACACAGTCTTCAGAGCTCACACAAGAAGTTGGGTAATTTCCACACGCCCATATGAAATGCTGGCACAGGGGCTGTGGCATGAGAGGAAATCACGGTGAAGATTGAACTGAGCTCAGCACGATGAAGGTGAGTGAAGGTAGAAACTGATGTTGAGGTTCGTGTGATGGGGCTCAGGGGGGAGATGCTGCAAAAGTAACCAAAGGCAACCAGGGGAGTCACGCCAAGGGTCAATGATCCCCTTATGGATGTTACACTTCCTTGAGGGTCATGCCCGGGCTGACACCCCCAAGACTAGGGTTTTCTCCTAGAGACAGTGCTAATCCCACTCCACCTTCTCAGAGACAGCTTACACCACTCTAGGCAAGTCCTGATTTCCCACGGTCCTCTGTCCATCCAGAGGTTCCAGCAGCCCCAGCCACAGGCCCCCAGACTAGGCCAGAAAAAGGCCATCTGAAGTTGATGGTCTGCATGCTGAATGACCCCTGCGCTCCGTGAATCTGGGCTCCAGTGTTCCTGCGGGCATGGACACTGCTGCCCGGGAAGCCACACCAGCTCTCAGAGGCACCTTCTCTGCAGCCAGGCTGTAGGCTGTGTGGTGGCCAGGGTAGGCAGAGCCTTTCTCCCTTTGCTTCAGTCTGAGCTGGCTGCTCAGTAGAGGACGCCTGCAGGTCAGCCTGCCCCATCATGCGGCAAGGAGCTCGGCTTGGAGTGCTGGGGGCAGCAGGGCCCTGGCATGCAGGCGGCTCTCACCACTGCCCTCTCTTCTCTTCCCTCCTCTCCCTCTTGGACTCTGTGCTTCCACCTTGGGGCTTCTGGTCTTGTTCCCCACCAGGCTGCTGCCTTGATGATTATCAGCCTCTGATGCTCACCTCTCCAGGCCTCCTCTTCCTTAGGGTCTTTGTTTCTGTCTGCTCCTCTCTGTCTCTCTGTCTCCCTCTCGTCATGTTCTCTGTACTCGTGCCTGACCCCGTCCATTCTCACCATCCCTCCGGGGACCCTCGAGGGGACGCAGACCTGGCCCACGTGTGTTGGAGCCCAGCCTCTCCTTCCCCCGCTCTCCCCAGGAGCCCAGGCAGCTGCGGCTCTGCAGGGCTCCGACACGGCACACAAGGGCAGCCACAAAAGAGGCCACCAGGTGCTCGGGATCAGCTGCAGAGGGCAGCCAGGGGTGGAGCCATCTCACATCTCTGGGCTTTGATCACGTGGTGCTCTCACACCGAGCAATGGGCAGAGGTAGGGCTGAGATCTGGTTCCTCCTTCCACAGCAAGGAGGACAGAGAACACACCATGCAAGTCGGGGAGAAGGAGGGAGACAACACAGTAATCTGAAACAAGAAGAGGGCCGAGGAGGGAAGGAAATGCTTTTGCATCTGTGCAAAGAAATTCCCTCGCTGGCCAGAGGTGCAGTGAGCTTGGCCCAGACTTTGGTGCCATCCCACAGACAGGGACCTGGGAGGTTTCTACAGTGCAGATGAGGAACCGAAACCCACCCCACCTGTTGGGTAAATTTAATGACTCCCTCATGGAAAACATTTTCAGAACTAGTCAGTAAGAGGCATAGAGGGATTTGCCAGGCAGAATTTTAAAAGTACACGCTCAAAGAAGTAGAGTGTGGGCCCTCGAGAGACCGTGAGGCCGTCATCGTCTGGGGCTGCTATGTTTATGGGAGACCTAGGGGTGGAAGCCAGGAGAACTTGTGAATACAGAAAGGGGGAATTCGCTTTTCAGGTACAAGGTGACAGCTCTGGCTGCAGGGGGAAGAGGGAGGTCTATTCGGAGGAAAGGTCTATTTTACAGGTGAAAAGTGGTGGTCTATTCACAGGCAAAAAGCAATAGGAAAACCCATTTGCAGGTAAAAGGGAATTGCTTGGTCCTATTGTGTCTTGGGAGAAAAGAAGAAGAAAAAACACTTTTTAAACTGGTTGTGTATCCTGAAGCTTCAGCTTTTATTTTTTAAATTATGACTTTTTCCTTTGACTCCTTTTTACCTGTCTTTATTTTTTCCTCTTTACCTCACACACACCCTCTGTGACTTTGATCCCTTCTTCTTCTTTTTTTTCTTGGTACCGGGGATTGAACTCAGGACCTTGTGCTTTGTGCCACTGAGCTACATCCCCAGTAGATCCCTTAATCTTAACGGATGTGGAGAGATGGGAGGTCTGCCTTTTCATGGCTGCTTCAGGCAGAGGAGGGGCCTTGACCTTCCCAGCCAGGGAGCAAAAGTCTCACCTTGATCTAAGGGGACAAAGGAAGATGGAGTCTTGTTCGATGAACAATCATCACTTGATGGTCTGGAACAGAGGACAAGAGCATTGGTAAGTCACTGACACTCAAGCTTCATTTTATAAGCCTGTTAAATAAGCAGGGACTAAAAATTAAAAATAAAATATTAATGAATAGTGACTCCAAAAAGTTGTAGAAGTCTGACAATTAGGCAGCATTTGGCATAAGCCTTTTCTCTTTTATATTAGCCTGTGTTTGTCCAGAGGTGTTAACAACAGGGAGAGTTTAAGGGCATGGAGAATCCTCCATTTTTTCACTAAGAAATATATATATATATGAGTGTGTGTGTAAGACTACTGGGCCATTAATGTTTTTCACTATAGGACTTACAGCCTGTGCAGCCTTTATTTGTAGACCTGAAGACCTTTCATAGTGACCAGTTCCAGATAATATAAAGTCTGAAGTAGATAGGAGAAAATTAGTTCATACCACAAAAGTAACAATGCTTAGTAGCTGGAATATTTATATTGTCATGCCTTTATTTTATAGGCATACCTACACAAGAAGCTAAATCTCTGCTGGAGGGATACTTGAAAGTACATTAAAATAACATTATGGGAATATACTAAGAGGCTGATGGACACTTTTGGGGGGGGGGGGCGGTACCGGGGATCAAACTCTGGACTATTACTCTAATTTTTTGTTATACTTTCCTCTGTTGGGTGGGTGTTTAAGACCAAGTCAAAGTTTTAAAAAATTATATATATATAATTTGTCAAGGTCAATTAAGGCTCCTCAAAGGCTACTTTTGGAGCCCTGGGAGGCGCCTCTTAGCTCCGCTTGTTTTCCTCCCACCAGTTGTATCACAGCCTTGCTTAACATATGGCTTTTTATTTTTAAGCATGGGGACAAATTTCTCTCTTTAGTGACCTTCCTATTTTGTAAAGTGCACATTTGTTGACTTCAGTCGTGCCTCTGGGGTCCAACAATGCCTCCACTCAGGAGACTGGGTGACTCACCAGAGTTGCAGGGACCTTTCAGAAGGATCCCCTCATGCCCTGGGTCCTGGCTGATTTCAGAGGGCAAAGGCCAGAATGTTGGCAGTCTTCTTAGCTCAATTATTCTTTTTAGTTTCAGGTCTCTAAGTCTCGGTTGAATACCCAGGAGGTCAGTGCACCATTCTTGAAATGGGAGCAGTAGTTTTTAATCTTAACTACTATAATTCTATCTGGCACTTTGAAATATAAAAGATGACTGGAGGAAAGCCACCTCTTCTATTAAGCATGGTCAGCGTTAGCATTAGGAGCCATTGTCACATTTTCTCTGGACCGATGGTCTACCATCTTAATATGCTTTTTACGTTGTCTTTCAGAAGTTATATTTCTGTAAAAAGTGAACAGATAACAACTACAAAGTTTTACAAGGAAATTTTAAAATCAAGAACAAACAGACTTTTAGGATAACAATTATCATGACATTATTATACTAGAACCATTAAGTTCTATTTCTTATTTCATTATCTCTAAAAGTAATTTAATTTCTCACTTGAATATAAAATAACTTGTCAATAATTTAACTTTATCCAATTACAAAATATTAAGTGACAAAAACAAATTATCATCTAAATTTGCATTTTTTAAAAAAATAAGATGCCTTTTTAAGTAGAATGTACTTACTTCTTGATCTACTTTATGCATGATTAATGGGTCCATCTTTAAACATTAGAGTGACACTGCCTGGCCTGCATAGAGCTCAGGCACATTTAATTATCAGAATGCAATTGGGAACACATACACATAAGCCTGAAAACATCTTTCATCATAAAGAACTTTGCTTGAAGACCCCATGTATGGTAAGATGTTTTCCTAAGTTTTTCATTTTCGAAGGCTTATACATTTGAGGAACATAAATGTATTTAATATATCAAGGAGTTAGCAATAATTAGCATCACAGCTATATACAAATCTTTTACATATATTAAATGTCTTTACTCTTAAGGCAACATTTAGATTTCTTTGTCAGGTTTACATGGTGTAACAGCACTGACAAGAGTCAACAGATACCTTTGGGCTTTTTACAAGTTTAGGAAACAGTATTTATGACCACAAATAAACTTATTATCCAATTTATAAGTATGTTATTTATACAATAATAAAATGCCTGTTTAGTCAAAGCCAGTGGATATAGACCATGTTTTAAATAGCAGTACTGGATTGTACCAAATTTAAACAGTGGAGATGCCAACAATTTTGATCATTTTATATGTCTAAGGTCCAGATGCCATGTATATTGTATAAATGAGAGCATTTATTAGATATTTCATATGCATTAAATCTCTGTAATCTTAACTCTATAAACCTAACATTAAAAGCTTAGACTCACAGCACATTTTATATAATAGTTGTCTATTTAACCAATTGAACTGCGTATTGAAAACATTTTACAACAAGCCAGCATTTCATCTTTAATTCTTAAAACTTACTTTTTTAAGTAACCAAAAGCCTAACGGTGGAAAACACATGAAATTATCTTGATAAAACACAAAACCTTTGTGTTTTAGATGAGTTTTGAATTTGTATTAGTGTACATTTTCAGTATGTAACGTTGGTATCCATCGTGCAGAGCTGGTGTGTGTACATGACACATCTTCATTCTTTCTAATTTGCCTCCCCTCCCTCCCTTGCCCTGCTCCTCCCTCCTTTGTAAGTTTAATCAATAAATAGCACCTTAATATCTTTAAAAAACTTACTGCTCTAGATATAGAAAACTCTTGAATCTTTTAATTATAGCCAAATGCATTATATATAATAGTAAATTTTGATAATATTTGTTGGGGTGGGGACAATAAACCGGGGAAATCAGAGAAGCTCCCCAGCAGTGGAGAAACTGAAGCAAATTGGCTCAGGCAGCTGCTGTTTCAGCCACAGAGGCGACTTCTGTCTGCTCGCTCCACAGCTCCTAGAATTATATATTGGGATTTTAACGCTTGGAAACTTAGGAAAGACATCTTAGAGCTTTAGATATGTATTAATAATTTATGAAAACATTTAATTATTAGCAATCTATTAATTGTTTATAAATTTGAAGAAGCCATGAATACTTGAATTTATATCTAGCAACTGATGACTTGGATGTTATGGATATTTATAACCATTAATTTCATTTCTCTTTATTATTTATTCATTCTAACAGTTACTATAATTACTCATGAGGACCAAAGTATAGCATAGTTAACATTTTGAGCCAAATATATATGTTTATATAACATAATGTATATAATATATTATATATATATATTGCCAAAAATGTATACAAAATGGTGACCATGAGCTTCCAGACATTTATTAGTAAGACAAACTGCTGAAATGCGTAGACTGTTTTTGGCAGAATAAATAGATATAGGTATAATCCCCAAGGAAAAACTCTAAGTTGTTATTCACAGAAAACAGTGGACATTGTATTTATAAAACCCATTTTTAAGATAAATGTTGTCTTGATTGGCTAACAACCTGGGTAAAACATGTTACTAACTTTAAAGACATCTTTGCTTTTCTCTTACCAACCACTTTCGTTGTTAAGCACGTGACAAAAAGCATTGCGGTTAGTATCATGGGTGCCCACGTACCCCTAAGCCAACCAAATAGAACTTTTGGAGGATAAAATATACCCTAAAGATGACACAGATAAAATATTAGCCTAAATTATATAACTTTTATGTTGCCATAAGGCTTTTATTTTCAAGTTTAGATAAATCTTCAGCCTAGTGGTTTTTACCCTCTAATGTTTTAAGGGAGTTTGATAACCCTTGAATATTTGTATAACTTTTTTTTTGGTACCGGGGATCAAGCTCAAGACCTTGCACCTGCAAGGCAGGTGGTGGAACTACTGAGCTAAATCCCCGGCCCTGTATAACTTTTTTAATGAAAGCTCTAACAGAGCCAGAAGTCTGTAAAGGCAAAAAGAAAAATAAAAAAGAAAAGAAATTGATATGAGCTCAAAATGTTGTGGTTTTTTTAGTATAGGGAACAAACTCAGGACCTTGCACTTGGGAGGCAGGCAGCAGAACCACTGAGCTAAATCCCCGGCGCCTCAAAATATTTTTAAAAGAAGCAACTGTAGGTACTTTAACCAATTGTTAAAAACATACCTTAGCAGGCAGACAGACAAGAAAATGTACCGAACACATAAAACAGTTAACACTAAATCACAGTGCACTGTTAGGTGCACTGGCCAGGCTGGATAGAAGAATCTCTATTTCTTGGTTTTGGGTTCCTAAGTATTGACTAGTCAGTTAGAATTTTCCCTAGGGAATATCATTTAGCACTTGTTTCATGTAAATTGTAAAATATTTTCTTTACTCCAGACTACTCTGAATACTTTTTTCCTGTTAGTTAGCACTACAGATTCATAACCAGTAAGAGTGGGGGGGGGGGGAGAAAGGGTACAGATTGCTAGATAAGATCTTTGTTCATTTTTCCTCTTTATTATAAAACCAAGGTTGTGGCCTTGTCTTGTTACTCTTTAACTTACATTTAGAGAAATATAGAGAGAAGTCAACTTTTTAAAACCCTCTATTTTATTGATTTTTTCTTTCTTTTTTTTGGTACTGAGGATTGAACTCGGATCCTTGTGCTTGCAAGGCAGGCAGCAGAAGCACTGAGCTAAATTCCCGGCCCAAAACCTCTATTTTACATCAGCCTTGATTTTGTAAAATACAACCTAGAAGAGATTCTCTGTTTTATTCAAATGATCTATATGTCTTTCCTTACACCAACACTGCCTTGATTACTGTAGCTTTAGAAGAAGTCTAAAAATTAGGTACTAAACATCTTCCAACACTTTTTTTTTTAACTTTTCTAGGTCCTTTGTACTCCTACATAACTTTTAAATTTCAATATCCAATTCTTCATTTACAGCAAGTATACACAGACCTGAATTTTTATATATACCTTGTGTTTTCTAATCCTGCTAAATTCAAGTACAAGTTCTAGGGGTTCCTAGAGATTTCTTAGTAGTTTCTCTGTAGATGATCATTTCATCTACATATAAAGATTTTGCTTCTACCTTGCCAATCCTATCCTAATTGTGTCATTTTATTGTCAGTCTCTTTTGGTGGGGCCTAGGTTTCAAAGTTTAATGGACAGATAAAAAGTAAGCATATCTGCCCTTGTTCCCCACCTTAAGGAGAAAGCATTGTATCTTCTCCATTTATATAAGGCATTCTCGCTGAAAGTATGGAGTACATGTCTTTAATCTGTTGAGAAGGTTCTGTTCTACTTCTAGTCTCCTGATAGCTTTTACCATGAACAGCTGTAGAATTTAGTCCAATACTTTTTCTCCAACTAGTAACAGGATCATATGGCTTTTTCCTTTCCTCTGTTAAAATGATGACTTTTGGGGGTGGATCTTCTGGTGCTGAACCAACACTGCCATCCCTATAATAAAACCACTTTCTACATACTGCCAGGTCTGACTTCCAATAGTTTGTTTTGTTAAACTAATTTCTATCTATGTTCATACTTTTTTCTTCTATTATCTTTATCCAGTTTTAGAATTAGCACAATGTTGAGTTCCTAAAATGAGGGGAGAAGTGTTCCTTCTTTTTTCTGCTTTAATTGTTTCATATAATTTATCAGTTAAAATGTATATGAGCCTACTGTTGTCATATAGGTAGGTTTTCAAGCTAGGAATATACTTTCTTTAATAGGTGCTATTCAAATTTTATATTTCCTCCAGTGTTAGTTTCATTAATTTGTCTTCCAAGGTACTTCTTAGAAGTTGTCAAATTTATTTCAAAACAGATTTTTGTAATATGCTTTCTATATCCTTTTAAATTCTGTAAAATCTGTGGTAATGTCTCCTAGATCTTTTTTTTTTTTTTGGTACCGGGGATTGAACTCGGGTCCTTGCACTTGTGAGGCAGGCGGCAGAACCACTGAGCTAAATCCCTGGCACATCCTAGATCTTAATATTGTAATTTTAAAAATGTATAACGGATATTGTGTAACAGGAAGAAAAGGTCTAAAAGAGCAGGGGAATTGGGAGGGGTAGGGGAAGGGAAAAAGGGAAAAGAAAAATTATGAGAAAAGGAAAAAAATGGAAACTAAGTCTTTGCAAATAGGGAAGGGTGGAGGGGGTAAAGGGAGGGCAGGGGAAGGGGAAAAAATAAGAACCAAGAGACTCATGTAATGGTACAAGACCCCAATGATGAATGTAACTGTATTGTATACCTAAAATGTACCAATAAACTTAATGAGGGGAAAAAAAAATACAACCTAGAAGTGATGTTTGGGGGCAGACATTGAGTTACCCATAATCTTAAGGTACACTGCATGCCTTTCAGATCTCCCTGTGTACTCGTGAAAAGAAATAGAGAAACAAAGAAGGAGAAGGAGGAGGAGGAGGAAAGGGAAAAAAAGAAGAGGAGGAACAGAAACAAAAACAAAGAAAAGACGGGATCTCAGGCTCATCCTGCCCCAGCAGCAGCCCACCCAATTTTCTGTCTTGAGTGTTCTAGGGTCCCTGACAGGCATGCACAGCTCTGTGCAGGGTCAGGCAATCCTGCCATTCCCTTCCCCCTGGCACACAGCTACTTACGACTCCATGGAGGGCTTTTTAAAAAGTATGGAGATGCTTCTGTCTATAGCAACTAAAAAGTACACACTTGTTTTGACAGGGAGATAAACTTATGGCTAAAATTGCTGGAGGAGTTGCAAAACCACGTAAGGCAGAGGAGAAAATCAAGCTGGCATTAGAGAAAGGAACCTGTGAGGCCCGAAAGAGTACAGCCAGCGGGGCTGGAGCAGCTGCACCATGGACAGATGCAAAGGGCGGAGAGGTGCCCACCCTGTGGGGGAGCTGAGGGCAGAGCCCTGACAGCAGCCATCTTTGAGGTGCAGCCAGGGGAGGCCAGTGCTTGTGCCCTTCTCCCTCCCCAGCACAGCTCACAGCTGCTTGCTGACCAGGAGGAGAGAATGAGAGGGAACCGGGGGTGGCCAGCTACACCAAACTCTGAGTGCCGTTGGTCCCATCACAAGGCCCTCCCACCGGAAAGCAGGAAGGCTGGAGGGGAGCTGAGCCTTTCTTCATTCCCCTCCTCCGCCTCACTTCCCCAGCCAGCCAGGGCGACAGTGAGAAAAACCTCCTGAGCTCCCCAGCTCCCTGCCTCTCCCACTCACTGACATCAGAAAAAGTTAGAGGACTTGAGTTTCCTAAGAGATGAAAGCCTCAGAAAGAGGGGAAAGGGCAAAAAGGGAATGGTTTTAAAGCAGAGAGGAGGAATAGAAAAAGTGAGAACCAGTGGGCTCCTCCTCGGTCTGAGTCCATAGTCCACTGGGTCCCAGGTGGGCATCTGCTGTCACCGGAATGGTCCCTTGAATCCGCACCGCTTAGGACATGAACTCGGCCACCAAAAGGGGAGCCGTGACATCGGTGGACTGCGCCTGTGCCCTTTGGTTTTGAGTGAGAGAGGACCCCTGTTATCTGAAGTGTGGAGGACCCAAAGCTGCCTGTGTTCTGCCCCTGGTTCTCTCCACTGTGGCTCAGAATGGGGTTCCCACCCTGGCTGCACGAAAAACTCTGCTTGAGACACCGGGTGGTTCTGTCCTCATTTGTGTCTCCCCAGTGAGCAGATTTTAGTTCCACCTGACCCAAGAACAGCGTGTGCAGACCTGAGAGGACGCCAGGGAGGCTGCTCCTCCGTGCAGGGTGCACTCTGCACACCTCTTGCTGTTTCCAGTTAGACGGAGCCGGTACTGCTTGTCTTCACTGCTTTTATTTACAGGAACTCATTTTTCTAGGGACTTGGGAGCCTTTAATTGCTGGGGGGAAAAAAATCCCATGTAAGCTGCAAGGGAAGGAGGGCAGGAGGAGGGAGAGAGAAAGCGAGAGGGGATGGAGAAGAAGGAGAAAAGGAAATAAGCCTTTGGCAGGCCTTCCCGAAGTTGTGATTCTGATGCCTTTTCCCTCCAGCCACTGGCTCAGCAAGAGAAATGCCCCTGGAGAGGGTCCCGGGGTTCCTGAAACGGAGAGCCCACCCCACCCCCACCCCCGTCGGGTAAACCTATTGATTCCCATCATGGAAAAAGGACTAGTCAGGACAGGACTCGTTGATAAGACGCATAAAGGGGTTTATTAGCCAGAATTTTAAAAATACACACTCAAGTCCGAGCTAGGTATATTTGTGGGAGATTTGGAGGGTGTGGAAACCCATGAATATGGAAAGAGGGGATTCCGTTTTCAGGAGCAAGGTGACAGCTCCGGCCCATTCACCGGAAAGGCTTATTTTACAGGTGGGAAAAGGTGGCCTAGTCACAGGTGAAAGACGCCCCTGTGTGGGTAAAAGGGAATTAATTGCCCAGTCTTGGGAGGAAAGAAGAAAAAACACTTTTTAAACTGGGCTTGTGTCCTGAAGCCGCAGTTTTTATTTTTACAGTTATGATTTTCCTGGTCTCCTTTCCACCTATCTTTACTTTTTTCTGTTCTACGTCAGGGCCGAGCGCCGCTCCCCTGGGTGTTGGATAGAAATAGGTCACTGTGAGGGGCGGCGGGGGGGGCGTCCTCCTCTGAAGTGGCCCTGGGCTTAGTCCTCAGCTGGCCCTTGCCGCCATGGGCTGTAGGCGGGCGGGGGAGACTCCAGTGGTGGCCGAGCAGGCCCGGGGCTCTGGGAATTCAGGGCCAGGACTCCAAGTGTGGGCAGTGTGTGTTATTCCTGCCACAACCCAGAACTCTGTCCCTTGGGCGCAGCTTGGCTCTGCAGCTGTTTGAAAATCCCCTGGCACTTGGAGACAAATGATCCAAGTCAGGCTGTGCTAACAGTTAGGTCGGTTCTGGAGCCAGTGGGAGTGAGACAGATGTGGGCCTGCTGCCCAGTCCAGGACCCATCCATCACTGCCCACCACAGATCCCACAGGCCGCAGTCTATCCGATAATATTGTTTACATTAGAACACGACTGAAACTTTGGAGAGAGAAGGATGGCAGGAAACACTTAGACCCGAGAGCTGCCTCCCAGGTGGGGCAGAAAGCCTTGGAGGCTTTGTCCTGTGTGGGTGGAGCTGCTTTCCTGACAGACTGTCCCTGAGGAGATGAGGAACGTTCTGGAACTTGGGAACCACTTCAGAAGGGCGGAGGAGAGAGCTACATGGCTCCACACACCTGTCACGATATGGTCTCCACCTGGCTTAACACATCCCCCCCCCCGAAATCTTGTGCATTCGGCCGCAGGGGCTGCTGACAAGGACAGATTTTTCCACCTCAGACTCTCACGGCTCAGATGGCTTTGTCCAGCATGGTGAGGGAATGCAGTACTTTGCACTGGATCTGGGGTTCCAGAAAGGCCCTCAACAGAAGAGCCTGGGATAGCCCCAAAGACAGAAGGAAGGGCTGACACAGAGGCCCAGGGAGAGGGGGTGTTGCCTGCTGCAGCTGACAGACTTGGCTAAAGAAGGATTATGCACCTGTTTCGTCTGCAGAGAAAAGGCTACAAGTTATGACTATTTCGCTCTGACACGCCCCATTAAACATTCCTGAAAGCCAAACGGAAAAGGAACAAAATAAATGACTTTGAAGTTCCAGGCAAAGGCTGACCTGGCTGGGTGGGGTCCAGGTACAGCTGGACATCTGGGCAGCCAGGATCCCTCCCCTGCTGCCCTGGCCTCCCGGCAGGTGGGGTGGAGTGCTGTTCCCTCCACCGCTCTTTCGAAGCTGGGTCTGGGGCTCAGATTGTCCTCAGGTCTGCAGGAAGTGGGGGACTGAGAGCAGCCCCCATGGAGCCCTGGTGCCCACCCTGCAGGAGGGAGCAGTCTCTGGCTGTTGACTTCCTGAGAGCCCAGGCTGCCCTGGGCAAAGCAGATCCTGACAGAATGCACAGGCCTCATGCTGTAGATACTGCCAATGAATGAACTCGCTTAGTCCTCAAAACAAACCTCCAATGTGGGAATCATAACTCCCCCCGCACTGCAGATGGGAAAACGGAGGCACGACACAATGAAGTGTCTTTCCCAAGGGCCACAGAAAGGAGGTGAAAGCTCAGAATTCGAACTCACAGCCTGGCTCCAGAGAACCTACCCTTACCCAGGATGTGCTGCTGTGTCTCTCACTGCACGTTAAAACCCATTATCCAAGCCCAACAGTGTGTGACAGGCCACTTCCTGGTCTCACATGGGCTCTCACACCCCTGGAAAGTTTCCCAGGACCTGTGACCAGCTTTCCCTCCCAGTCACAGCCCTCCTAGCTGCCTAGACACCCCCAACCCGCCTGGCTATGGCCCTACAAATCACCCCAGAGCCTGTTTCTCAGTGTTTCCCTCCTAGGGAAATGGAAGAGTCCTACAAAGCTTGATTGCCATTAAAAAGCCAACAAAGGAGCAGGAACCCAGGGGCCATTCTTGGACTAGTTAAGGCAGCGCCCCCCACTGGTCAGCCCCAGGATTCTTTGGGGTTTGTGGATCACTGAGGTCCTCCCTTGCTTGAGGGGGCTGTGAAGGGCCCTTCACACCATGCTCAGCATCAGAGCCTGCGGTCCTCAAGAGCAAGGACCGGGGTGGGGACACCCACTCCTGTCCCTGCATGCGCGTCAGAGCCCACGTCCTCTGCTCCTCAAGGCTATCTTCATCCCTTCTCCCTGTGGCCTCAGCTAGGATTTCTCTGAATCCTGGGAAGAGGCCTCCTTCACCCAGACTCACTCTCACCCTGGCTGAAGGTGTCTGTGGTACCACTGCATCCTTCCTCCCAGGGACTCCCCCGGCCTCCTCGCTGAACTGGATGCGTATTTCCAGAACACAGATCAGATGAAATCTCAAGCCTGCTTCAAACAGTTTTAAGTCTGATGGGGCCACCAGCCTAAGGAAACAGCCTTGGTGTCTCATAGTTTACTGTGCGGCCCTCCACAGTGCAGCCCAGCCCCTTGGCCTTCGCTTTACTTTATCTAGCCAGAGCAGGCCGACCCCCACCTGGTGTTCCTCTCCTACTCATCAGACAAAGCTCTATCAAATATCTCCTATGGCTACACTCACCTACCTGTCCAGGAGCATTTCAGAAATTCCTTTGCACTTCCTTCTTGTTATAACCCCTTGTATCACATTCATTTATTTAAGTATCTGTCTCCTCACTGTAATGGTTAGAGATGGTGGCCTCAGCTTTGTATTTCCAGCACCCAGTAATGAGTTGAGGTACACAGATTTGGAGAGAGAAATACATCGAGTCGATCGTCTTCATTGACCAACATGAGCGCATTCCTTACTTAGCTGTGGCAGAGAACACATTGGGAGAAACTGAACTACTCTGTGACGAGGAAGAGAAGTGTACCCTGAGTGTTGCCAAAGGGGGCTGGAGAGGTAGGCATGGAGCCTTCAGGGATCTGGCACGCTCAAGGGCAAAGCCAACCCCATCAGCCTCGAAGAAGCTCAGGTCGGCCCTGCCCGAGGGACCCCTCTCTGCCTCCCGACCTGCCTCTCCCATCACCTCCTGGCATGATGGAACCCGCCCCTGGGCACCTCCTCCTTGTAAATCCACAGCAGGTCAGCATGGGTCATCCCCACCGCCATCTTTTCTGTCCTCCAGTAAACAGCAAGCGTCTTCCCTTCCTGAGCCCCCACCTCAGATCCTCTCATCTAGAAGTCATGGCCGCTGCCTGGAGTACACCGGTCACCATGGAGAAATGGGCTTCGAAGTCCAATGCATCCAGATTCAGTGCTCTCTCAGCCAAAATCTCAGTTTCCTCTTCTCTGAAGGGGGTGAGGAGCTGTGTGAAAAGTAGAGATGATATATGTAGATCCTCAAGTAGCAAGCAGTAGGTGCTCAATAAACGGTAGCCCTAGGCTTCAGTGCCCTCCTCGCTTTTCCTTTCAAGTTGGTGAATAGTCAAGCGTGGCTGTGGGTTTGTGAGCCTGGTCAGGGGGCTACGTTCACCTGTGCGTGTGGCATGCGTGGCAGGGACGTGCAAGCGAGAGTGCAGCAGGACAGGGTGCGTGCAAGAAAAAACTAAAGCTATGCATGTAAATGAATAGACCTAGAAGACATTCCAAAGATAAATACCAAAAATCAAGAGTCTTGGAGTTCTGAGTGATATTTTTCTCTTTTTGTTATATATTTATCTGTTTATTTTGTTTCAGAAATGAGCATGCCTTGAGTAACAATAAGGAAAAAGTTAAACCACATGTTGCAAAAATCTGCATGCAATATGGTTCTTAAATTCAAAGCACCATCTGGGACTTTCGTGTCAAAGAACTACGGTTTACAACTGCAGGTGGCTGTGGCCTCCATGTGGAAGGAATTAAGGTAGCTGAGCATGTCCCCGCCTTGAGAAAGTCCCTGTGCAGAGTAGGCACATGCCACTTCCAGAGAGGAGGCCTCCCTGGAGCCACCCCCTTGGGAGAGAGCCTTGTGAAACTGATGGCATTGTTGCTTAAAACGAACTGTCCATTAGGTCTGTGATATTTGGGATCTTTTGTTCTAGCAATTAGATTACATTTTTACTTCATTTGGAGAGCTTTAGATTTACAAGAAAACTGCAGGAAAAAGCAAAGTCATTTCTGTAGTTGAAATTCTTGCTTCCTTATAGCTTTCTATTTCATAAATTTGCATATTAGTTGGGTTTCTTGAAGCAAGAAATACCCTCCTCACTAAATGAAAACTGGTTCTACGACCACAGCACCACATGATTTCAGGACAAAACTCAGGCGGCTTGGCCCCCTTCTCTGGCGTCAGCGTGCTGGAATGTGCCACAGCCAGGGGGTGATGACATTCTGTGTCTATGAAAAGCACACAGAGTCATTTTAGGGCCAGTTTCTCACCAGGCCTGCTCAGAGTCAAGGCAGTAGACTAAATTAACTCTTGACAGGCTTTTGAGTTCTGTAAGTCTATCAAATTTATTGTAGAGAGGCATCCGCTTTTTAAAATTGTAGTTACTTATCCTTCCATTAAGAAGTGATTGGAGAAATATTTGGTACAAATCATTTTAACATAATAACCAGCCAAGGGTCAAAGATTCAAAATGAGAATTATGAATCATAATAAAAATAATGTCTTTAGGAGGCTAAGTGATTCTCTAGCTAAGACTATCTAAAATCTATTTACAAATGGAAATTTTACAATGTAGTTTGTTTTGAGGGTTGGTTAATTCAACTGCTTCATTACATCATCAATAAGTCGGGCTCTTTCAGTCTTTCTACTTTGCTACCTCTAACATTTTGCTTTTCCCTTCTTGCTCACAGACCCACAATTTTGAACCATCACATCCTCAAGCATAAACATCCCAAAGCCCAGTTTCTAATTCAATCACTGACGAGAAGAATAGACTTAATGCACAATGAATGATGAATCCCTGTCTGGAGCTGGAGACAGAGCTTTCTTCCTTCAAAATAATGATCTTGATATTTGAACAAAGTCAGGGCTTGGTTAGAAGAAGAAGGGATGGTGGATAGCCGACTCCAAAGATCTGTCCCAAAGACAGATATAAGATTCATACCTGATAACACTAAATGTTGGAAGACACCAGACAAATTCATTCATGGGTGTGGGAGGGAAATAATTCAAATCTGAAAGGCTATGCCAGGCCAACTATGAATCATGTTAGCTTTGGGTAGGAAAAAAATCAGAAAGTTTAACTTCCATAAAAGTTTTGAAGAACGGAAAGTATTGGAAAATGTATTTTATCAGAGCAAAATAGAAATTTGAGAAAGAGGAATACATTAGATCCAGTAAAAGTGAAATCAACCCAGGAATGCAATGAAAATAAATCTGCACTGAAAATTCTGCAGCAGGTCTAGAAAACAATGAGGCAAAATTAAACTTAAGTATCAAAGAACTGTGGCACATATGTATTCAAAATGCAAGTGGGTGCTGTCATGTAATTCTATGAATAGGAACCTCACATTTATTGATCAAATGAAAGTATATATTCTGTTAACAAAAATAAAAGTCAGAAATTCCAGGGAACATAAGTAGCTCTTCAATGTCATATCAGAAGTATGAAGCAGAATCAAAAGTGAGATAACATTAAGCAATTGATTAACAAAGAATGCATTTTGGCTGTGAGGTTTACAAAGTTTTCCTTGCAGTGGTCTGGGGTAGTGGAATAAGATTATATTCCTTTCACTATGGATCTATTCATACATTTTCTAGTTTAATCAGCAGATGATATTTGTACCATTGTAATTTTATAAGTGCTATATTTTGATGTGCTTTATAATCCAACTATTCATAAGGTGAAGGATTTGGTCTTTGGAAAAATATCAAGGTTACAAGTACTAAAGATGTAAAGGTAATATTACAGCTGATAAGAGTTGAGGAAGTTGAAGAAAAAAGTGGAAAAAATGAAAATGTACAAGTTCTGTATTTATTTGGAGAAGAAAGTTGATAAATACCATCTGAATTTTATGAATTTAGCAATAAAGATTTAGTAATGACCAAACTACAGTGGTAGCAATGAACACTCAAATGCTTAAATTAAGATCTTTGGGTTTGTTTGTTTGTTTGTTTGTTTTGGTACCGGGGATCAAACTTGGGACTTTGCACTTGTGCGGCAGGCAGCGAAACAACTGAGCTAAATCCCCAGCGCATAAATTAAGATCTTTAAATACCATTTCATCCTAAGAGCAACCAGCACATCTTGGAGAAATGGTTAATCCAGGTCTGGGGCAGCAAAGGTGTGAATGAACCTGGAGCATCTGTTCATATCAGAAAATGGAGAAGTATCAAAGACTCCTGGAGTAGGTCAGGAAGATTCAGACGTGAACTTGCAAAAGTTTCATTGATCAAAGACAGGACAATTTGAGGGCTAGAGATTTAGCCCAGTGGTTCCACCGCCTGCCTCGAAAGCGCAAGGTCCCGAGTTCAATCTCTGGTACCAAAAAACAAAACAAAAACCAGTGACAGAACAATTTGAACATCAATAAAAATTGAAATGCAATAGTTTTAAGCACTACATTGTTCATCATTGACATTATGAGTGATAGGAACTCAGTGTAAACCACTAGAAGATGCTGGAGGATCAATTCATCATTTTAAAAATTGGCAATTAAACAAGTTTCAAAGCAGTTAAAAGAGTTAAGCAATTATTTCTGCTTTACCTCTATCTTAGGATAATGAAATGCTTAAAGGAGAAATTTCTTTTCACAGAAGCATTTCAACTATTAAGGTGATAAGGAGTGAGAGACTACAATCTCCCCTAATGAAGAAACACATAGACAATGGTCTTCAAAGGCTGCTGTGACCATCCAAACAGACAGTCAGACACAATGTACCTCCAGGTGGAAGTTAACGGAACTGTAGATGCAAAATTCTTACTAGAAAATAAAAATCTCAATTTGAACAAGACTCTAGATCTAATTACCAACTTAGAGCAAATTATGGAAGAAAAGAACATGTTAAATGACATCATTGGGATGCAATGATCAAAATCCAGACAATGGAAACTCTCCAGGTCAAACAGCCTAGTTTTGTCAACAAGTTACATTGCGATGGGAAAAGGGAAAAAAAACAAAGAAGCTATAGATTTAAAAAGATTAAGAAGACATGTCACTCAATTGTAGTATTAGGACTTTTTTTAGATCCTGATTTAAGCAAACTTAAAAATAAAAGCAAATAAAAATTCAACAGTAACTAGTTACTAGGAAATTATTGTAATTTTTAGGTGTGTAATGGCATTGAGGTTATGGTGTTTGGTCTTTTTGAGTCTTTATTTTTAAAAAATACATACATTAATAAAATGGTATAATATCATATTTATTTCAAAATAATCAGTGGAGGAGACTGTGTGAAGATATTAATGAAAAGAGATTGGCCATGGATTCATAATAGAAGGTGAGGGTTGGGGATTTAGCTCAGTGACACTGTGCCTGCCTTACAAGTGCAAGTTCCCAAGTTTGATCCCCGGTACTGAAAAAAATCACACACACACAAAATACTTCCTATTCTTAAAAAAATAAAAGGTGCATAATAGAAAGTGGGTGGTACACATATAGACTCTATTTTTGTATTTGCTTGAAATTGTCCCTATTAAAATATTTAGAAGATAAAAGTTTAAGTATGGTATTTAAAGCTAATTATTAACCATCAGAAAACACAAAAATATAAGTATCAGGAGAGGGAAGCAGAGGGCTGCTGAGAGCTGGCAGAAGTGCACTAGACTGTCATTCTCCTTCTTCACTGGGAAGAGGTCTGAGCCAGGGCTACAACTGGAGAAGCAAGGCCCAGAGCCACAAGCAGATGGTCTAGAAGTTTGCAGATAACCATTAAAACACTTTAAAATCTTGCTTTAATGAAAAAGAGAGAAGAGAATGGAAGATTTCCTTTCTTGTTTTATATTATCTTGTACTGTCTGATTTTTTAACTTATTTATATATTTCTTCTTTATGATGTTAAGATACGTATAACACAAAACTTACATAAAAACATTTAAAATGTGCAAATTGGTGTCATTAAGGACATTTGCAACACTGTGCAACCATTTCCACTACCCATTTACAGAGCTTTTTCATCATCCCAAACAGAAACTCATTAAACAATAACTCCTTCTCCCCTCTCCTCCGTTCCCAGTAACCTCTATTCTGCTTTCTGTCTCTGAATTTACCTATTCTAGGTGCTTCATATAAGTGAAATGGTATGATATTTGTCCTTTCACATCTGGATTAGTTTTAGCATAATGATTTCTTGGTTTATTTATGTCAAGGCATGTGTCAGAACTTCAATCTTTTTCTAGCTGTGGTGAAATTTTCATAACAAAACTTATCATTTTACCATTTTAGGACAATTCACCAGCCTTAGCTGTGCACACATTTTCCTGCAATCACCACCGTCCATCTTTAGAACTTCTTCACCTTGCCAAACAGAAACTCTGTGCCATCAAATAATAATTTGCCATTTTCCTTTCCTGCCATCCCCTACCAACCATCATTCCATTTCCTGCCTCTGTGAATTTGACTGTTCCAGGTACCTCATTATCATCTCATGCAGTTTTTGTCCATTTGTGTCTGGCTTGTTTCACTTAGTGTAATGCTTTCGTGGTTCATCTGTGTTATAGCCTGCATCAGAATTTCATTCTTTTCAAGAATGAACTATATCTATGCACCATATCTTTATCCACCCATTTGTCGAGAGACATTTGTTTGTACGTTTTGGTTATTGTCAATAATGCTGCAGAGAACCTTGGTATGCAAGTATCTGTCTAAGTCTCTGCTTTAAATTCTTGTGAGTATACACCTAGAAGTAGAATTGCTGGGTCATGTGTAATTCTATATTTAACTTTTTAAGGAACTACCAAACTTTCCCACAGTGGTTGCACAATTTTATATTCCTGGTAGCAATGCATAAAAGGCTCAATTTCTGTACATCTTTAACAGCACTTGCTATTTGGGGCTTCTTTTTTTTTGTTAAATAGCTATCCCAATAGATGTGAAGGGGTATCTCATTGTGATTTTGATAGTGAACATTTTTTCATGTGCTTATTGACCAGTTACATATCTCCTTTGGAAAAATATTTGTGTCCTTTGTCCATTTTTGAATTAATTTGATTTTATATTATTGAGTTGTTGGGACTCATAATATATTCTTGACATTAATCCTTTACCATAGATATGATTTGAAAATATTTTCTTCCATTCTGTGTATTGTCTTTTTGTTCTGTTAAAGTATCTTTTGATGGGGAAAAGTTTTTCATTTTGATGAGATGTAGTTTATCTGTTTTATTCTTTTTTTTTCCTGAGCTTTTGGTGTCATATCCAAGAAGTTCTCAAATCCAATATCAGGAAGTTTTTTTCCCATGTTTTCATCTGTGATTTTTATAGTTTTAGTTCTTATGTTTAGGCTTTTGACACATTTTGAGTTAATTTTTATACATAGTAGAATGAGAAAGTAAAAATATGACTTTAGTAGTTTAAAAGTAAACATAAGAAAATAAGATGTAAAATTATTCAATGTAATTAATTCAATAAGATGATGGTTATGTTTTTAAAATTATTCCTTTAAGAAATGGAAGCAATTTGGTTTCCTTTTTTGCTTTTATCCTTAGAGACTCCTATCTTCGAAAATCACATTGTTCTAGCTTTTCCTCCTTAAGTTTTGCAATGGCCATCAGTTGAATTGCATTGGAAAGTCCAAAACAGACACTGATTCAAAGGTCAGCAATGACTCTTCCCCAGTGCTCTGGAAAACCTCAGAAGCAAGTGGTGTCCAGCCTGTGTGCTACTAGGAAGGTGAGCTTCTCATCTGGTCCAAAAGGAGGGACAAAAATAGATTCTGTGAGCCTAGGGCACTACACACAGTGTTGGGACTGGGCACATCCCACTAACTGTGGTGCTAGCTGTTGATCAGCCAACCTAGGTACCAGGAGGCACCGAGGCACCAAGGATGAGGGCAGACTCTGGGGGCCTCCCGGGGCAGAGTGCCCGGCTTGAGGGACAAGGGACTCTGCAAGTTTGTCCAAACCTGCTTTGTCTCTTTGCCCCTGAGTCTCTGTGCCTGAGCATCTGGGGTGGTGTTGCACCTGGGACTCTGGGACGGCACCAATGGGCCTCACATCAGCAACCCACTTTCAAGGACTTGGCTATGAGGCCATCAGCTCCCCACACACCGGCCCCTGAGCGCCATGACAGCTGCCTTTCACTGAGCACAGAATCCATGTTGTGTCACCAATCATCTGCTTCTAATAATAACCCGGGAAGGTGGGTGATTTTAGTCTCATTTTACATGATGAGGATACTGAGGGTTAATCATCAGCTTTAAGGTTATACAGCTAGAATTCAAACAAGGGTCATCACAGCATAGCCATGCACCACATAGCATCTTAGTCAGTATAAGAAAGTTGTTGTTGTCATTTTTCTGGTACCAGGGATCAAACTCGGGACCTTGTACTTGCGAGGCAGGTGCTAGAAACACTGAGCTAAATCCCCAGCCCATCTTAGTATATAACAGTGGTCTCATAGACTGCACTAGAGCTGAAAATGTGCTATTTCCTAGTGAGATTGCAGCTGCCATGTTGTCTCAGCACAATCTATTGCTCATGTGTTCGTGGCGATGTAACTGTAAACAACCACTACACTGCCAATCATATAAAGTATAGCAGCTATAACAACGTACCTTGCATAATTCTTGATAATGTTAATAAGTGACTGATGGTCCAGATTTAAATGTCCCCCAAAGCCTCCTGTGTTCATATGTGGGGTGTTTGAAAAGTGACTGATTGCGGGGCAGTACAGCTGACTGCTGTCTGGATGGAAGAGACGGGGTCACTGGGGGTGTGGCCTGGGAGAACTTATCTCTGGCCCCGCTCCTCCCTTCACACTCTGCTTCCTGTCCACCAGGCCATGAGCAACTCTCCTCTGCCCAGGCCTTTCCACCATGCTGCGTCTTCCCTGGAGCAGCGGACTATGCCTGAAACCTCTACAAACTGTGAGCCAAAATAAACCTCTTCTCCTTAAGTCGCAGGCATCAGGTATTGTGTCTCAGCAATGAGAAAGTGATTAGTAAGTGACTGTGTCACTACTCTAAGTATTTACCATACAACACATTTTATTGTTATTTTACAGTACACGCCCTCTATTTATTTTTTAAAAACAATGTTTAGGCTCTGTGTGGTGCTTGCCTATAACCCCAGGACTCTGGGCAGCTAGGATAGGAGAATTGCAAGTTCCAGCCCAGCCTGGGAAACTTAGCAAGACCTTGTCTTTAAGGATGGGAGGGGGTGGTTCAGTGCAACGGCCCTGGGTTCAATTCCCAGTACTGAAGAAAAGTATATTGTAAGCAGCCTCATACATCGAATGTTTACTATGAGTGGACTGAAGGGTCCATGGCAAGTGACAGACCTATCTGGACCATGTCGGTCTCCCTGAGCACACTGTGATTGGATCTCCCAGTTACACACTCCTCTGGGGGGCTCCTCTGCCACTGTCATCCAGCACAGGCACCACCACGTATTGACAGTCCTTATTCCCGGCCTGCGTGCCTCCTTCCACAGAGTCCGATCCTGTCATTAACAATGGTTTTCCAAGACCCACAGTCATCCCTGGATTTAAGCTCAGGCTCTCCTTGCCCGCAGCAGTGAGGGGAAGCCAGGCCTGCAGGGAAGAGGAAGGTCCTGGTCAGGACCTTTGGCTTTGGCTTTGCAGCCTCCCCCTGCCCTCTCCCTTAAGCGGCCGAACTGAAATGAGACAGAAATTGAAGAGACCTTGTTCCCCAGCCTCCCCGCTGACGTCCCTTAGCAATGATTTCAGAAAGCTCAAAAGATGTAATAGCTGCCTTTGAGCAAACTGACCAAGAGGTGGACCTGGGAGGTCTCTGCTTGCTGCAGGGCAATTTACTGCAAGAAACGAGGCTTCTTCAACTTCTCCTAACGCAGCTCTCGGGCGGGCACACTGAGAGGCGGAAGCAACAGGATCGAAAGTTTGAGCCCAGCCCAGGAAACAGTGACACAGTGAGACCCTGGCTCAAAATCAAAACTGAAAAGGGCTGAGGATGTGGCCCAGGGCGAAGGCCCTGGCTTAACCGCCAGTGCGGCCAACCAAGAAGAAAAGCAAGACTGGAAGTTTAGCTCAGCCCCAGGTATCTGCTTTGCAAAAGGCCCGGGTCCCATCCCTAGCACCAAAACAAGCATAGACTCAATCCTAAAAAAAAAAGTACAATGATGAAAAATACATTTTATATTTGTGATAGCCTGAAAGAATGGCTTCAGAAGCTCAAATTTATACTATGACAGAGCCCTGTTTCTGCTGCCTGTGCATATTCTTTACACACTGACTCAGGTGTGACAAGTGCTTTGAGGCCCCAAAGAAGCCAACAATAAATGAAATAAAATAAATACAAGTTAAAAAAAATCCTAGGGTTTTAGTTTTCGGTTGCTGCCTAGCTGACTTTGAGCGTGCCGCTTGAGGTCACTGGGCGTTGTTGTTTGAGTCATTACTTCAGATATTCTTCTGTTCCTTCAGCAAGGCCAGTATTTCTTGAGCACCTTCAGCTTAGAAGTGTACCTAAGAGATGTTAATTTGTGAAGGTGACCGAGTGATGACTCAGAAAGGCCAGTGCCACGGAAGGCATTTACCATCTCCCTGTCGCTAGAGAAGGGGCACACCACACATGCAGGGCCCTAGCGGAACCATGGGGACAGTCAGGAGGCAGAAGCAAGAGAGACGGGAACATCCAGGCCAGAGTCTGGCAGAGTCCGCAGGCTGGGACTGGCAGTATGAATAATCCCTATGGGGTTTTGGTACCCCAGTCGTCTCTAGTTGCTGGATACCTGGTCCTGGGGTGTCTCAGGCAGGGGAAGCATTGGCGTGGTGTGTTGGACTTAGGGAAGGAGCTGGCTGGGTGTTGGCCTTGGAGTTGGTATGTGAAACAGGAGCCCTGCCCACACACTTTAAGACCTGGCTAGCTCTGGGAGGTTGACAGCTCTCCCTGGGTCAGTGAGGTCCCCAAATGCCAGCCGATGAGGAATACAGAAAATAAAAGAGTTATCATCACTGGCCCTGTATGAAATACAGACCACTTTCCATGTCTTATTCTTTGTGGCAGATCCTGAAAATATACTGATGAGTAAAACCAGTATGGTTATCTTTGTGGAACATTTAATCTAACGGTAAAATAACGAGGCTGGATTAATCTCTCAATTATGTAACGTTACATAATACTTACCAGAGGGGCGGGGTCATGTCTGTGAGTTACTTGCTGCTAAAGCCTTGGTCAGCATCTAATCCTTAATCATAACGTGGTTTCAGCTGGGAAAGATTTTCTTTAAATGCCTGGCTCGTCACGGTTTCCAAGAGTACACCGCGGACGTGGGTAGAGTAGTGACCCTTGGCCACACACAGTTGCTTCTCAGCCTCAGAACTTCAGAGAGGCGGCCGAGGTCTGGGCACCAGGCAGCAGGAAGGCGGAAGTCCAGCCCTGCTCAAGGTTGAGGACTCTCTTGACCCCAGAGGGGGCTCACCCCGCCCGACAACAGGCCCAGATCTCCCTGAGCACCACACAGCTGCTGAGAGCCAGAGGAGGATGGTTTCAGTCCAGAGGGAAGGAGGGAAGCAGGCACGATGCATGGTCTTTCCAGTGCTTTGACTGCTTCCACCCGTCACAAATCTGCCCACTTTTCTCCTTCCTTCTCGGCCATGCCAACCCCAGCCACCATCAGGCCTCCTTCACTGTCCTGCTCGCCCCCGACATGTCCCAGTCTCTACGCTCACCCCTCCAATCCCTGCTCCCCAGTAATTTCTTCTGTGATCCCAATTAGTTAGAAGTATCTTAACATTTCCAAATCTGTGGAGGTTTTCTCCTACCATTTAGTTTTCTCGTTTCATGGTGCTATTTTCAGCCTGGATGGTACTCACGTTTTGCAGGTGGCGGAACCACTGAGCTAAATCCCCAGCCCCTATACTTGCTTTTTAAAAGATGTTCTATGTATGCTTAAAAAGTTTATTCTTTGTTGAATAAAGTATTCCCTCTCTAGATCTATTAATGGTGTAGTTCAAGTCTTCTGTTGTCAGCAGTTTTTTATTGTTTTTATCTGCCAGTCTGTAAGAGAGATTCTCCCACTGGAAACATGGATTCGTCAACTTTTCCTGATGATTCTGTCTATTTTTAAAATGTTTATTAGTACATGTTTGCAACACGGTGATTACATTAATCAGAGGGAGTTGGTACTCTTACATATCATGTCTTGATGCTCTTTAAGATTCTGTCCAGTTTTGTCTTTGATGCCTGAAGAATACATTGACGGGTAAATATCGGTGTGTGGTCTCCAAAGCTTTCTATCCTTTTGTTGAACTGTGCCTGCCCAGCACCACTGAATAATGATAGTCTCCAAAAGGCTCCTTTGAAAGAAGAGCTACAGGGGCTGGGGATTTAGCTCCCTGGCACCGCACCTGCCTCACAAGCACAAGGTCCTGAGTTCGATCCCCTGTACCAAAAAAAAAAAAAAGAAAGAAAGAGTAAGCAAGCTATAAGGGTGGGGTGTACAGTGGTGTGCACCTGTACTCTCAGCTCCCCAGGAAGCTGAGGGAGGAATATCACAAGTTCAAGGCCAACCTACCCAGGGAATTTAATGAATTAGCAAGACTCTGTCTCAAAAAAAAGAAAGACAAAGAGAGAGAGAGAACTAGAACATTTTAATTAGAAGCTCTGGGGTGGGACCCAGGCAAACTTCCCCCACCCATCAAAAAAAAAAACCCCTCAGTGAATATTGGTGGCCAGAGTTGAGAATCTTGGTGTGAAGGTGAGGAACATAATAGCTAGTGCTGAGGTGGACTTGGGCCCCCTACCTTCCTGGACCAGAGTGTCCCTCTGAAACTGTCATGTGGGACCCCACCCCATGCCCAGCATCTCCTCTGCCCCTGTGATGAGTAGCATGGTAGTCACTTGGCTGAGGAGTGGAAGAACCAGGTGGATCACACCCTGCTGAACCGAAGGGCCAACTGCTGCCTTGACACACGCGTTGGGACCTTAATTTAGACCACAGCTGGAAACAAGATGATGTTGCAGGTGGGCACATGGTGGGACTTGGGGGAAGCCTCAGAAAGTCAAGGAGGCGAGTTCAAGTGTTCCAGCTGAACAATCAGGTTCCAGCCTCACAGCCAGAAACCAGCCTGAACTTCAGTGGAACTATGGGTACAGGCTTGCTGGGATTATCCACTACTCTGTAAATCTATGGCTGGCTGGCTGGGATTAATCCACACGGATCTGGGCTCTGTCTGTCCACTCTATCAGTGACAGCAGAGACACATTCTGAAGTGAACATTTTTTTCTTCTTTTTTTCTGTTGTTTTCCTTTTCTTTTGATTGTTTCTTCTTGTTTTCATGTGAAGATGAACATTATTTGTAGTTTTGTTGTTGTTCTGTTCTTGTTTTTATTTCTTCCTTCTCTCTTTCCCTCCTGTCTTCTCCATCAGTTCCCTAAACTTTGCATAATCTTCCACTGTCCTCCAGCCTTGCTTCTAATCTCTTCCTCTTCTTCTATTTCTCTATCCACCCCCAAACTCTTTTAACTTTTCTCCCTGAAGGTAAAATTGCTGTATTGAGAGCATATTTACTATATACAATTGTTATACAGATTTAATGCAATCCCAATCAAAGTACCACTAGTGTATCTCACAGAATTAGAGAAAGCAATGCTAAAATTCCTTTGGAACCATAAGCACCTAGAATAGCAAAAGCAATTCTAAGCAACAAAGGTAAGGCAGGGGCATCACAATCCTGGACTTGAAATTATACCACAAGGCTGCAGTGATAAAAAGAGCATGGTACTGGCAAAAATCAAACATGAGGATCAATGGAACAGATTATATGATGCAGAAACAACTCCAAACACACTCAGCCACATCATCTTTGACAACGAAGCCAAACAATTTCACTGGAAGAAAGATAACACAGATAATAAATAGTGCTGAAAAAACTGGCTTTCCACATGCCAAAGATTAACACCAGACCCAAATCTCTCACCATGCACTAAACTAAAATTAAAATGGATCAAAGGTCTAAATATTAAAACAGAAACACTAAATCCGCTGGAAGATTGAATAGGTGGAACTCTGGAAGACATTGGGGTAGTCAAAAACTTTATGAACAAAACCCTGATCACATAGGGAATGTTACAAAGGATCAACAACTGAGTTCTCATCTTATTAAAAGGTTTTGCACAGCAAAAGAAACCACCGACAGAGTGAACAGACAACCCATGTAGTGGGAAAAATATTTTGCCAGCTGTTCCTCAGACAATGGACTAATATCTTGAATATATAAAGAACTAAAAAAAAATCAGACTCCCCCAATTTAAAGACCCAGTCCAAAAATGGGCATCTGAAATGAATAGAAATTTCTGAAATGAAGAAGTAGAAAGAGCAAATAAGAATATGAAAAAATGTTCAACATCACTGATCATTTGAGAGATGCAAATTAAAACAACACTGAGATTCCATCTCATTCCAGAAAGAATGGCTACTATCAAGAAATCAGCCAATAGCAAATGGTGGTAGGGCTATGGGAAAAAAAGAACCCTTCTTCATTGTTGGTGCGAGTGTAGACTGGTGCAACCACTGTGGAAATCAATGTGAAAATTCCTCAAAAACTAAAACTACAGGTTCCATTTGATCCAGGTATTCCCCTTCTTGGTATCTTCCCAAAAGAATTAAAAGCATCATGTCACAGCGATATATGCATACCCATGTTTATAGCGGCATCCTTTATAATAGCTAAATCTTGCAAACAGCTCAATTGCCCATCAACTGACGAATGGATAAAGATGTGGGTTTTTTATACAATTGAGTACTACTCTGCCATGAAAAAGAATAGACTTGAGACATGTCTAGGTAAATGGATGCACCTTGAGACCATACTCTTAAGTGAAATAAATCGGACACAAAAAATGTCTAAATATTGCATTGTTTCTCTGGTGTGAGAAACCAACAGTGTAAATAAGGACCAAAATGTATAATAGATACTGGGATATGGGAAGAAAATGTTCAAATGGAGAGAGGAACAAGGGAGGGAAGGGGGAGAAAGAAGGAGGGGACAAGACAAAAAGGAGAATGGAAGGAAAAAATGGAATCAAAGCTTTTGTAAATAAGGATAGGAAGAGGGGTTGAAGGGAGAGGAGGGGAGTGGGGAAAATAAGAAAAATCTACATATATCACGTACAGGTACAAAGTCCCTATGATGAATGTGATCATTATATATATATATCTAAAATGTACCAACAAAATTAAAAGACAAATGTATAAAGCACTTATAGCAAAGGACTTAAATGGAGAAGCATCGGTTCCACTGAGTGTGGAGCCAAGAACCACCCTGTGAAACGCTGCTGCTCTGCCTCTGCGGAAGGTGCCTCACCAGAGGCAGAAGCGGCTTCCCCACCGTGATCATGATCAAGCCTCCCCATCAGTGAAGCAGCTCCTTTCCGTACTTGGTGGCCTAACAACATGAAGAGCCCAAAATGGCCCAGCACTGTCACAGCTCGGTTAGTGAGTGCTTGCTTTGGACCCTGGGGAACACACACCACCCTGGCCGCACGAGAACCTCTTGCCCAGCAGAGTCCAGCATCCCGGGCCAGAAAGTGTGAGCTCCCCGGTGGCTCACAGCGAGGAGAGGCGCAGCTCCTGATTCCAGGCGTGCTCTGGGCTGTGGACCCAACACCATGTGACCACCCTTGGCTCAAGGCGGTCACCGAGTCCCGAGGGACCAGATGTCCTGTGCTTTAGCTGTCGTTTTAAGGGGATATTCCAGTGTTCGATCAAGCTGGCAAGTCCTGGGTGCATTAAATAGGGCTAAAGTGAGACCCCTCACCCCGGTGGTAAGCTCTTTCCCAGGCTGCAGTATTGCTGCTGGTCTGCTACCTTGGCTGGGTGTGTAAGGCTGTGTCAAGGAGTTCCTACCAGAGCTTCATCACCATAACGACTGTCCTTCCACAGGCCAGGGAACAGCTACAGACTTCCAGAGATAAATAGATCCCAGTTACTCATCCAGTTACCAGTGACTCGGCATGAGGACAACCACCAGGTCATCTGACTGCAGGGTCCATTGGGCCACTGTGGGACACCTTCGGGGGAAGATGTTAACATCTGGCTCCACGTGTGCCTGTGCAGACAGAGCCCATGGGAGCACTCGGGTTCCTGATGTGTACGGTGGTTATAAAATACATACATTCTTTGACATTCCTCCCTTTTCAAAGGCCTCAAGGCCAAGTCCAGCCTTAGTTGATGGCCGCTGTGACTGACCTCGGGCCACCACCTCGTGAGAGACACCAAGCCAGAGCTGACCAACCAAGTCCCTTCCAAATCCATGGTGTACGGAAGTGGTGTGAGGTAAGAAATGATTTTGCTACTTTAAGCCAATATGTTTGGGGTGATTTACTATACAATAACAGATAACCTATACACCTAGAATCAGTTTCTAGTTCAGACACTACATTCAAAAGCCCTTAAAAATCTGAATATTCTCTTCCTCCCAATGTATGCTTTTGAAATAACTATGGGCTCCTTTGGGGAGAATGGCAGGAGCACCAACTCTGTCTGTTGCAGGGCCCTTCCTCAAGGAAACTCAGCCTCCTCTCTTATTGGTCTCTAGATCCAGGAACAGGCTCAGGGTTGGGCATTGGGCAAGGAATGGCCATGTCCTCAACTGAGCCTGATATCGGCCCTCTGCTCAACCTGCCATGAGCTCAGTTAGCAGCATAAGTCAAGCAAAATCCTCTTGATTTCCCATCTCTCTTGCTGCCAGGAACTGCATGGTCACTGCATCATCATCACCACAGACTACCACGGGCCAGTGTCCCCAGTGGCCATTCTGATCTTGCCGTCTGTACAGCGACAACCTCTGTGTGGAAGTGCTGCTCTCTGGACTTTGTCATTATGGATTTCGGTCATGTTGTTAATCCTGGGGATTCCAACTGCACAACAGTGCTTCCTCCATCACCCCTGAGCCTCTCCATGCTTCTGGTGGCCCTCACCAGCATTCCTTATCATGTTAGTGAATGGAGCACCATCTGAGCTCTCTTGGTCTTACTGAGTAAATTCACTCTAGCTGTTACGACTCTGGGACACTGTCTCTTTCCTCACACTCCGACAAAGCAGTTCCAGCACCTGCACCTGTCGACTGTAGGCTGCCATAGTTTCTGAGTTTCAAGAAACCATTCTGGCAGTGCATGGGGCCAGGTTCAGGGACCCTGGCCAGGTTGTTAATTCCTGAGCCACAGAAGCATGGCACTTCATCTACAAACTCCCCTGCCCAGACTTATCTCCCTTTCTCACTGCTCCCCACAACTTCTATTTCCAGGCATGTTCCACTCAGCCTCAGTCCAAACCCATGAGACAGAGCCTGCAGCACTTGGAAGAATAACTTCTTTCTTCCATAGCAGGGACAGGGTTTCTCTGCTCAGGCCAGGCTATCATAACTCCAGCTATGGCTCAAAGCTATGAGGAAGGTGAGAAAGATCTTGCAAAAAATAGACATCTTGCCCCAGGTGAGAGCAAAGATTTTTAGGTGCAAGGGGTAGTCCAGAAAACACCAACATGGGAGCAGAAAGTGAGCCAGGGAAGGGAAGGGAGGCGCTCATGATAGGTTTGTGGCAATTTACCACTTTGGCACGTTGGGCTCCACTTGGCTGGAGTATCTGGGAGATGGTGTGGAACATGCCTCGGGGGTGAGGATGCCAGGGGATCTACCCTGTATTTCACTTGGTTTATAAGGGTGTTATCCTAAATGCCCTCCAGGCAGTTGAGAGAACACACTCAGGCAGGCCTGCTGGTGTCTGGAGTAGGCTCTGTCAGCACAGACTGGAACCGATGGGGCAGCTCAGTATACCCATTAGCTACGACCTGTGTGTACATTTAACTGGCTGGGCACAGGTCACCCTGGAGAGAGACACACTGGAAGCCATCGTGAACCAGGCATTGGGGCAAAGGATAGCAGCTGAAGCTCACTCATGGTCAGGAAAGCTGCACCAGGACAGGTAAAGTGTGATGGGGAATAATACTGAAACTACTGAGCAAGGTCTCAGGCTACAGTGGTGGCCCTGAGCATGTAGGTACTTCCTGTGAGAGGGAGGATGTCACGGACTGCCCGAGGAGATGTTAGGAGGGGCACCTCAAACAGGTGTTATCCCCTGGCAATGCCAAGGACCAACCTCAGCTGGAAGGAGATAGTTAAGCTGATAAGCGAGCTTTCAGGAGCAGGATCGACATTTAAGCCCGTCATCTGAGCACACGATTCGCACAAGTCCTATTATAAAGAAACCCAGAGGTGGGCATGGTGGCCCACGCCTGGAACCCAGACTCTAGGAGGCTCCCAAGTGTAAGCCTGACCTGGGCAACTTAAGAGAACCTGTCTCAAAATAAAAGATTTTAAAAGGGCCGAGAGTGCAGCTTAGTGTGAAGGCCCTGGGTTCAATGCCCAGTACAAAAAAAAAAAAAAAATCCAATAGAAAAAAAACCCCAGAGTCCCTCACAGCACAACTAGGAAATCATTAGAGATTTTGGACAAGCTGGACAGAAACTGGTTCTGAGACATGTTTGGCTAGAGATGGTGGCTTTTTGAATTAAGGAGGAAAAAAGGCTAACAACTCAGAGAAGCAAAAATTAGTTAATGGAAAAATGCAACCAATTAAATTAGGATTAATTGCATTTTGAAGGTAATCATATTTACATTGCTGGAGCACAAAAAATAGATTAAATTTATTTGAAAACATGTACAACTCTTTCCAGCCCACGCTTACAGCCATTCTCCTCAATAAACGTGGTTCCCATTAGAAACAGTGGCACACAGCTCATTGTAATTTGTGAAGAGAAAAACAATTTCCTGTTTTCCATCTAACTCACTAAGTGATTTCTAGTGGTTCCTTTGGGTGGTGTCTTTTTTCAATAGGGTTGGGGGCGGGACAGGAAAGGCTCTGCTTCTCCCAGGGCCTCAGACCCTCATTACTGCCCCCCAACCAGGTATTTGAGTCCCCTGAGAGATGTGTTTTTAAATTGTGAAAACAATGCATTTCAGATGGACTGGGAGTAGAAATCAAGACCCAATAAACCTTAAGAGACACAGACCTGCAATGAGAATTACAAGATTAATTTCAAAGAGCATCCCAGGTGGGGTTAGGGTAAGGAATGGGGGAAGGACACTTTAATACACTTGGAACTTGGCCCTCGAGCAAAAATACCGCACACAGATTGCCTGCTAATGGATGCCCACTGGCCTTTATGATCCCAGATGATAAAACTACTCCAAGAGGAGCAACACGGTACTGAGCACTCTCCTTGTTACCGTGCATCCTGCATTTACTCTTCACAGCCAGGTGCTCCCAGACCTATTTCACTATTAGCCAAAGAGCCAGAGTTCTACAAGGGCTGAGTAGCCTAAGTCCGGTGGCCAGTGCCTAGAGGGTTCTTCTGGCTCTAAATCCTTGCTCTTGACCTTCACTCCAGTGCTGTCTGAAGAGACAGTGCTACACGAGACAGGCAGACTCGAGTTTCCTTATTGGATCGTGGATAGTGGACAGTAGCAGGGTGGGATTCCTGAGACCCTTGTCCCGCGCTCAGCATTTTCAGTTCTCAGGTCTGAGCAGACTTCTGACCCATCCTGGCTCCCAAACATTGGCGCTGCACACGTGGGCTCCTGGGAGAAGCCATGGGGGAAGCCAGGCGTGTGTGCCTGGGTGCAGTGGTCTCCACTGCTCTGGGCCTGGACTACCTCCCTCCTGGCCACTTACCTCTTCCCAGAGGTACTCTCTTCTCGGAACTCACTGCAGAGCAAATAGCCATGGAATTTCCTATGAACACACGGGTTTTACTACTCTCTTCCTGCTATGGGGATTTTGAATAAATTTATATGGTTCTTGTAAATGCTAAAGATAAAAGCATGGAATGCAGCTCTTATCCCCTCCCACCCTTCCTCCCATTTTTAGTCCTCTTAATACAGGAATGGGCCGACCCCACCCATTATAGCTGAATGTGCTACAGTAAATCTGAAAAAGAAAACAATCCCAACCATCTTGCCAATACCCTCAGAAACTGACTTGCCACGGGGAGTAGAGAATGTTCTGCATTCTACTTTTAGGTGAAAAACAGAAAGAGGCAGGAAAAATAGTTAAACAAAACACTGATTTCTTTTCAGAGAATTTTTTAAAAACTTAACATCAACTTTTGGACTTCAGGTTAAAACAATATTGTGAGTTTACTCTTTGACTCCCCTCCCCCTCCAGGTCTTACAGTTAAACACATTTTTCTTTACATGAAAAAGACAGAGCCACAATTAGAATCAAAATAAACACATCCAAGGACAAGAACTGCACTGACGTACAGTGTTGAGTGCTGATTTTGCAAGTTTCTGGAGCTGTAGGCAGAGGGGTGGGAGTTCAGGCTTGGGACAGCTTCCCCGCAGGAAACCAGAGCCCACCTGGATGAGGAGGTGATGCAGCAAAGGCAGGGCATGGCTGGTTTAACAAAGCATGATTCACAGGTGGAGAAGGAAGCAGAGGCAAACCAGAGCTGAGGGAAGCCACCACCAAATAATGCATTACAGTTTGGATCTAAAATGTCCCCTAGAAGTGAGATTGGATGGTGGGGGTGCTGAACTCATCAGTGCATGGATCCATTGATTGGGAAAGTGTCCAAGACAGAATGGGAGCCCCAACCCAGGAGAACAGGAGGAAAGCAACCACAAGACTCAGGAAGAGCGAAATACGAGCGAGATCAGAAACAATTTCCGACCCAGGTGACCCCAGGACACAAGAAAGGGAGATCTAAGAAAATATTCCTACAGATGCCTTTGGACGCATCTAATAAAAGCCATCTCAGAATGAGTTAGAATGATTATGTTTGAGCTCTTCAAGTTAAGGTGGAAGGGCTCACCATAGATATTCATGAGATGCTATGAAACAAAACCAGGAGGTAAGGAAATGAGAGATGAAAAAGAATAAAAAATGTCTTGGAAAAAGCAAATATAGTCACTCAAATGACAGCTTGTTCAGTATGGCCTCAGTTCGTAGTTCATATATATCCAACTGTCCCTCCCACACGTGGAGCAGCCATAGGGTGACACTGTGGGAAATTTCATGTACAGAATGTGAAAAAAAGCTCTTTGGCCATCAAAGGAAATGTGTCTGTATGTCAGAGAGAGAGAGGGAGAGAGAGGGAGAGAGAGGGAGGGAGAGGGAGGGAGAGGAGGGAGAGAGAGGGAGAGGGAGGGAGAGGGAGGGAGAGGGAGGGAGAGGGAGGGGAGGGGAGGGGAGGGGAGGGGGAGAGGGAGAGAGGAGTGGGGGGGAGGGGGGGAGGGGGGAGAGGGGAGAGGGGGAGAAGGGGAGAGGGAGGGAGGGAGAGGGAGGGAGAGGGAGGGAGAGGGAGGGGGAGGGAGGGAGGGGGAGGGAGGGGGAGGGAGGGAGAGGGGAGGGGGAGGGAGGGAGAGGGAGAGAGGAGGGGGGGAGGGGGGAGAGGGGGAGAGGGAGAGGGAGAGGGGAGAGGGGAGAGGGAGGGAGGGAGAGGGGGAGGGGAGGGGAGGGAGGGGGGGGGAGGGGAGGGAGGAGAGGGAGGGGAGAGGAGAGAGGGGGAGGGGGGGAGAGGGGGAGAGGGGGAGGGGGGAGAGGGGGAGAGGGGGGGAGAGGGGGGGAGAGGGAGGGAGGGGGGAGAGAGGAGAGGGGGGGGAGAGGAGGGGGAGAGGGAGGGAGAGGAGGGAGGAGAGAGGGGGGGAGGGGGGGGAGGAGGGAGAGGGAGAGGGAGAGGGGGGAGGGAGGGAGAGGAGAGAGGAGAGGGAGGAGGGGGAGGGGGAGAGAGGGGGAGAGAGGGGAGAGGGGGAGAGGGGGGAGAGAGAGAGGGGGGGAGAGGGAGGGAGGGGGGAGGAGAGAGAGGGGGAGAGGGAGGGAGGGGGGAGGGGGGAGAGAGGGAGAGAGAGAGAGAGAGAGAGAGAGAGAGAGAAAGAGAGAGAGAGAGCGCCCTCAGAGAAAATCAACTTAAATCAGGAAAGGTTTATTTTGGTTCATAGTTCCGGAAGTTGTTTCCACCTACGGCTGCTGGTCTTATTGCTTTTGGACCTCTAGTGAGGCAGCATGCCATGGCAGAGAGCGCACGGCGTCAGGAAGCAGAGAGGGGCAAGAAGAGGATGGGGTCCCGTTGTACCCTTCAAGCTCTTCCCCTGCATGAACTTCCTCCCGCTAGGCCCGCCTCCTGAAGGTTCCGCCTCCCAGTAGCTCCCAGGCTGGAGACCAAGCCTTCCACACGAGAGCCTGTGGGAGGCATTCAAGATCCAGATCATAAAAAAAAAAAAAAAAGATCCAGCTCATAGCTGAGAGGAGGAGGAGGAAGGAGAAGAAGAGGAAAAGGAAGAGAAAGAAGAGAGGAAGAGGGGAGGAGGAAGAGGAAGGAGAAGGTGGAGAGAAGCGGTGGTGGAGGAGGAGGAGGAGAGATAGAGGAAGGGGAGGTGGGGCGTTCACGGGTGGTGACCCAGAGTCCTGCCCCTGCCGCGCCCTCGCTAACACCAAGGTCTTCTCTGGTCGGTGGGGCTATCAGTGACCACGACGAGGCTGAGGGGAAGATGGTGGACGTCGCATGGACAGCGTCTACGCCTAAGTGCCGCTTCTCAAGGAAGGAAAGCATATGCGCGCTTCTTGTAAAAATAGGATTTTTAATAAGACAAAAGATGGTGGCACCTGCTGATCACATTTTGTTTTCAAAGTGGATTCTCGAGATACTTTGGTCCCCGCTGTGCCGTGTGCACAGGTCCTGCCTGACTGCTGCTCACCGAGGCTCTGCTGGGTCCCCGCCTGCCAGAGCCTTCCCTTCCCTTCGCGACACTGTCACTCCACAGGGCTCCGGCGACGCAGTCAGATGGCCATGCTGATGTCTCGTCTGCTCGCTTGACAGGAGAGAAATGTTGCAGAGTGACTTAATCCTTTCACTCCCTAGGGCTTTCCCTCTAAGTGCTCCCTCTTAATCTAATAAAAACTTATCAGTGTTGGTAGACGTCTGTCTGCTGCAGCCCCAGAGTTTGCTTGGCCCCGTCTACACCCACCGTTGACAGAGGAGAGGCCTGTGTCTGCCCCGGCCCGTGTCTGCTCAGGGGACAACAGCCGGCGGCTGACTGCCGAGGGGCTGATTTCCAGGAGCTGACACCCTCTCCCCACAGGAAAATAGGAGCCCTGATTAAATACAACACAGCGGAATTCGATTTTCCAACATAAAGAGGACCAGAAACACCTGTGCACTTTGCCTAGGGCAGTGGCGACAACTGGAAGTGGGTTAAGAGGGAGAACTGCACATGCCAAGGCGGCTAGGACGGAGAAAATGAAGGGAAGCCTTATACAAGGAAATAACCTGACAACATGTCTCTTCTTTATTTACTTATTTGCAACTTTTCAAAAATTATAAAATAGTGTATACATCCAAGGCCATAGATGTTAATACTTTGCCACATTTCTAGTGGGTCTGTCAATCTAAGAAATAAAATGCCATAGATATGCCTAAAGCCCACCTCCCAAATACCCCCCACTTCTCTGTCTCCACAGAGACAGCTACTGTCTTAGCTATTATCATGCATGCCTTATTTTACTACCTCTCCATCCAGTAATCCACAAACTATGCACTATTACATGTATCAAAACTTACCGGCAGGGTATTTATGTCCATGTACCTCTCGTGTTTTTAACACCAATATTATGTTTTTGAGATTTCATCCATTTATTGTGGTCACAAGTAGTTACAAAGTGACGGTATTTTAGCTACTGGAGAGGTAGCATTGGGAAAATAAAAGTCACAAGCAGTACAATTGTTAGACAGATAATACAAAAGTAAAATATATGCTATGATATAGATGACATAGTGTATGGGAAAATATGTGATGGCAGCGATGAATGCAGACAGAAGTTAAGGAATAAACACGTGAGGCGGGAGGGGGGAGGACACGGCGTTTTGGACACACCCGCAGTTTCGGTTTCGGGTTAGCAGCTGCAGCTCGTTAGCCTGGGAGAGAGGCCGCTCTATTATGCAGTGCGTTGGCTGTCACGTTCCTCCTTCCTCAAACCCCTCTGGGAACTGCTGAGTCATAAGTATGCATATCTTCACCCACATCTCCATCCAGCTTCCCTGCCTGACCCGACCGACACACACTCCCAGCAGCCAGCGTGAGGCCTCCGTTTCCCCACACACTCACCGCTCCCTGTCAGACTTTCCTTCTGAAGCTGCCTTTCCGCAGGTGTCCCTGTAGGTTGTTGCTGCTTTCCATCTCTATTTCCCTGATTATTACCATTGTGGCTATCTGTTTTCACTATATAGGTTTCCTTTCTAGAATTGTTTGCTCATGTTTTGGGTCATTTTTCTATGAGGATGTTTGTCTTAATTTTATTCATGAATATAATTTCTTTAGTGTAGGTTGGTCCTTTTTTACTTATAGGAATTGCAGATGGTGTATACTCTTGTCTCCTTGTGGCTGATCTTTTTTCTTTGTGTATGGGAAAGTAAATCCACATTGACTGGACCAGGAGATCCAGGATTAAAACCAGTACAGTCGGAATGATCAAGTCTGTCTTTTGTGCTTTTCATTTCTTAAGAACCACCTTCCTAGCTGGGCACAGGGGTGCAAGCCTAAAATCTCAGCTACTTGGGAGGCTGATGCAGAAGGATCATTGCGAATCTGCGGCCAGTCTGAACCACTTGGCCAGACTATGTCTCAAAATGTAAATTTTTAAAGGGCAAGGGATGTAGCTCAATGTTAGAGCACTTGCCTCTTACCATGCAATAGTCCCTGGGTTCAATCCCCAGTACTGAAAACGACAAAACAAAACTACTGCCTTCCTACCCAATGTCATAGAGATATTCTGCCAAATTGTTTTCTAAAAGCCTTTCAGTATTTTATACAAATCTGTTCTGTATCCAGAATTCAATGCTTGTGAATGAAGTAAGATTAAAAAACTTTCTCCTCTTCTGTATGGGTAGCTAATTGAACATTGTTTCTGAAATCATCCATGTCTCCTCTGTTAATGCAGTGCGAATTCTGTCAAACTGGGAATTTCCAAAATGGGTCCTGTGTCCAGGTCAGGGATCTGTCCATTAGCCAGTTTGTCTGTCCCTCACCAGCCTCAATGTCTTAATCATCAGAGCATGACCATAGGCCTTGGTATCTGGTACATCTCTGCTGTGCCTCTCACTAATCCTCCAACAATATCTCCTTGGCTATTCTTGGCCTTTTTTACTGCACTATACTGATTTTAAGATCAACTGGGAAAATTCCCAATCAGGGATGGAACTGTTTTGGCTTCACAAATTAATGCAATAGAACTGTTAGCTTTATAACATTGAGTCATTCCATCATGAACATACATTTTCATTTATTTAGGTCATATTTTATGGCATTTGGCAGATTTTAATTTTTTACAAAGATCTAGCATGTTCCTTTTCACATTATATTCTACTGCAGTTTTGTTTTGGTGCTGCTGAATATGGTGTCTGTAATTGCATTTATTATTTATTACTGGTGCTGGAATCTTTTTCTGGAAGTGGTTTCTCGGGTTCTGTCTTGAGAAAGAATTGGTCAAGACAAGCACAGATGGTAGCAAAGTTTTATTAAAGGTAGGAAAAGAAACAGGCTTTGCAGAGCAAATTGGGGCCAAGCAAAAGTAGGAAATGAAGTGCACCCTACAGCGTGAGGGTGGACCATCGGTGCAAGAGAGAACACAGTGGCCAAAACTCAACGTGGTCTGTCCTTCTGTAACTTCCACGCCTCAGGCTGATGTCAGATCTAGGCATCCTATTGAAAACCTGCTCAAGTTCTTGCAAGAAGCCCATGTGGAGGGCTTTGGGAATGGTTCTGCACATGTGTTCTGAGATATTGTAATCGACAGGTCACACCTACTTCCCCAGCCAGCTTCGCTAACCCTCATCTCCTGTCTCCCTGGTGTACTGAACTGTTGGATTTTATACATTGGCCTTATATCTAGCACACTTGCTGGTTCCCCCTCTCAGTTTATCTGTATTTTAGTTAGCTTATCTAATAGTTTATCAGCAGATAAATATATTATCTTGAAATACAACTAGTGAAGATTTATTTTCTAGTCATTATAGTTCTTTGTCTTATTGCTAGCATTTCAAGATTAATATTACCTAAAAGTTGTGGGTGTGGATACCTTTGTCTTGATGCTAATTTACAAAGCAATGCTTCCAATGTTTTACCAGTAAAAATGATGTTTATTTTAGGGTTTGATAGGTTATTACATTTAAAAATTTCTTTCTCTTCATACTTTGCTAAGAATTATCATGAGTTTACTAAGAATTCTCATAGCTTTGAATTACATAAAGTTTATTTTCTAAATCTGATGATTACATTATTTTCTCCTTTGATGAGTTAATGTGGTAGGTCCCTCTTGTATTCTGGGGAAACTCTCAGAATTTGGTAATAACATATTTGAGGTACTGCTGAAATTACTTTGCTGGTATTTTCTTTAGAAGTTTGTATTAATATTTGTAAGTGAGATTGGTCAATGACTTTATCATATTATTCTCTGAATTTTGGTATATTAACCAAATGCCTTGGGATACTAACCAAATGAATTTTATGCAGTATACCAATGAATTAGTTGGGGTGCTACATAAAATAAATTGGAATGGATTTTTTCCTTTTTCTTCCTATACTCTGTGAACAACTGAAATATGTTAGCAAGTATTTGTCCCTTAAAGTGTTGATAGAATTCAGTGGGCTTTGTGTAAAGGATTGGGAAAGAGGCATGTACTTACCTTTTGATTAAATTTCTTTATGTGCTATCGATGTAGTGAGGTTTTCTATTATTGACTCAGTTTTTCTAAGCTATAATTTTTCTAGGAGATTGTTATGTAATCTCCTTTATCATGTTTTTGTTCATAGGATGTGCTTAAGATTTCTAAAATGTGAACCAGACATAAATTGCCTCCTTTTTCTAGTTACAGCTTGCTAGAGATTTATTTATTCTGCAAGTCTTTCCAAAGAGCCAGCTATTGGATTTCTTATTCTGTTCAATTCTTTTTTTTCTATTTTGTTATTCTTTCTTCTTGTGATTTCTTTTCTTATACTTTCAATTTAATCTGTTGCTCTTTCTCTTAATAACTGTATTTCCTCAATTCTCTTATAGTCATTTATAAACTTATTTTTAAAAGCTGTTTTAGCTGCATCCCACAAATGTGGTTAATTAATTTTTCTAGATTTTATTATAATTATGTATTTTGCCACTATTTATAAGAGGGTTTTTTAATTTATCAATGTGGAGGTTGTGATATTTGGATGCAGTTTTAATAAGCAGATATTATATAATTTTATGTACGACAATAGTGTCATTATAAAATTCAAATCCCTGTTTCATTTTAGTTTTTTGCCTATTTCATCTATTAATGACCAGAGAGAGGTATTAAAATTCCCTACAAAGACTATAGGTTTGTAAATATTTCCTTATAATTCCTTATTGTATGCACATGATTTTAGATTAAAATACTCGGTATGTACAAGCTCAGATTTAGGGAGGCGTACTGGAGATTGAATCCAAGGCCTTTGGACAGAGCTACATCCCCAGCACTTCTGTATTTTTAAAATTTTGAAACAGGGTCTCACTAAGTCACTAAATTGCCCAGGCTGGGCTCAAATTTGCAGTTCTCCTACCTCACATCCCAGAGTGCTAGTATTATAGGTATGCATCAGCTAAAAGTTCAGAATTCTTATGTCTTGTGTTGAATTTTCCTTTGATTGTTACGTAACAGACCTCTTTATTCTTTTTTTTTTTAGGTACCAGGGGTCGAACTGGGGACCTTGAGCTTGTGAGGCAGGCGGCACCACTGAGCTACATCCCCAGCCCCGACCTCTGTATTCTTACTAGTGTCTTTGTCTTAAAGTATATCTTATTTGTTATTGACATAGCTTTAGCAGTACAATTAGTATTTTGCCTTTAATGTGAACATTTCTCTGTCATCATGTTCTAGGTATATTTCTTGTAAACAGCATGGAAGAGGATTTTTAAGAATCCAGTCTGTCTAATCCTCCATCTGTATTGTCACTAATGGCAAAATACATGAAAGTGCACTACAACTACTAGGATAGTTGGATTTAATTTTATCACTTTCATTTTTTATTCCACTCATTCTACTCATTTGAAATAAACAAAACTGAATTCATTGCCAGCACATCTGTACTACAAGAAGAATGAAAGGAATTTCTTCAGGCAGAAGGAAATGATGGCAGGTGGCAATTCGCATCCACAAAGAAATGAAGCTTTAGTGGTAAAATATAGATGGCTTGTCCCTATATTGTAAATGTATTTGATCGATGATTGACTGATTAAAGGAAAAGAAAACAATATGTTATGTGAGAGACTTTAGGACGGTAATAGCATAGATGATGGAAAAGGAAAATGGGACTATATTGTAGTAAAATTTCTACAGTGTACATGAAGTGATTTCTAGTACTTGAAGACAGAAGTTATAAGTTCATGCTATACATTTTAAACCCTACGTCAACCACACACACCCCAAAAATGGCAAAGGAGCATTAATAAACCTGTCCTGGAGACAAGATGGCGTCATTTAAAGCAGTCAATCCAAGCGAAGGTAGATAAAAAGAAAGGAGTATACAGAAAATGAAACAAGCAGAAAAGATGGCATATTTAAATCTAAAGATGTAATTAAGTACAAGTATATATAGTCTACATACTACAGTTAAAATGGCACATATTTTCATAATTTAAAAAAGCAAGACACAACTACATCCTCTCTACAAGAAACCTACTTCCTATGTAAAGACACAGATAGGTTAAATATAAAGAGATAGAAGAGCTGTCCCACACAAATACCAATCAAAAATGAACTGCAGGGCAGGGGAGTTAGCTCAGTGGTTCCACTGCCTGCCTCGCAAGCACAAGGACCTGAGTTGGATCCCCAGTACCAAAAAAAAAAAAAAAAAAACCATGAACTGCAGTGGCTATATTACTATCTAACTGAGCAGATTTCAGAGAAAAAAATTATCAGATTATACAGAAAGAAGGATAGTTTAACAAAAAAGAGATTAACTCATCATGAGACTGCTACAAACTAAATACTTTAAAATACACAATCCAAAACTAGTAGACATAAAAGAGAAAATAAACACATTCACAATTAAAGCTGGAGATTTTAACACTTTCTTCTGAGTAATTGTTACAGCAAATAGAAGCCAGTAGTTATCTAGAGTATTTGCCAACAGACTGACATTTAGGGAACAATCTACACAGCAACAGTAGAATTTCAGGTTCTTCTAAAGGATACACAGAGATCATTCATGAATATAAACCACATTTTGAATTATAAAACAAGACTCGTGAACTTGTCTATTTCCCTTTCACTTCTATAACTTTTGGCTTGCATATTAGAAGGATTGAAATAATACAAAATACATTATCTGAACATAATGTTACTCTACATAACGAAAATCAATAGAAGAGGGCCAGGGATGTAGTTCAGTGATGCTGCACCTGCCTGGCAAGCACAAGGTCCTGAGTTTCATTCCCAGTACCAAAAAAAAAAAAATCAATAGAAGAAATATACCTGTAAAATGTCCACATATTCAGAATTTAAAGAGCACACTTCTGAACAGCTCATAGGTGAAAGAAAGTAAAAATTATTTTAACTGAATATAAATGAAAATAGAATATAATCTGTCAGATACAATCAAAATAGTATTTGGAGAGAAAAACTGTAGCATCAAATGCTTATGTTAGTAAAGAGAAAAAAGTCTCAAATCAATAAACTAAGCATATACTTTGAGAAAGTAAAGATGATAAAAAAAATAAAGTAAACAAAAAGAAAGAAATAATAGTAAGAATGGACATCAATGAATTGAAAAGGAAATTTTAAAAAAACAATGAAACCAAAAGCTGATTATTTGAAAAGATCAATAAAATTGATAAACTTTTAGCCAAACTGATCAGACAAAAAAGACAAATTTCCAATGTCATGAATGAAAAAGGAGCTTTAGTGGGCTATTCTGAACTATTAGTGTCCAAATATTAATGAGAATTTTAGATTAGCAATAATTGCACCTCAGATAAACTTCACTGTCTACGATACTGCCACTGCGCAAAGCTATCAATGAGAATTTTGAACAATTTACACCAATATATTACACAAGTTTCATGAAACTAGACTAATTCCCTGAAATACACAAATTGATAAAGTTCATTTAAAAACAAAGATAATCAGAACAGCCCAATATTTGTTAATTTTTAAATAAATTGGTAGTAACAAACCTCTCTCACAAAGAAAATTGCAGCTCTAAATGGCTTTACTGGTGGATTCAACTACATTTCAAGAAAGAAACATTTATTCTACACAAACTCTATTGTGAGTTAAACATAAGCTTACCATGCAGCCCAGTAATATTATTCCTCGGCATTAACTCATTAGACATGACAACATATGTCACACATGAAATTCGATCATAGATGAAATTGGAAAAAATTTAAATGTCCATCAAGTGGTACACAAAGAAAATGAAATAGCACTCAGCAATACAAAGGAATAAAACAGGCATAGATGGATGAAACTCAAATAGCAGTATGCTAAATGAAAGAGGAAAACCGCAACAATGAAATATGATACTGTGTGAGTCAATTTACATGAACTTTCAGAAAAGTTATATTTGCTATAAGCAGATCAGCAGTTAGAGGGTGAAAAGATGGAGTGAAGAGACTGACTGCAAAGTGAAGGAAATCATAAGGGGGATGGTAATCTTTTGCTTTATCATTTTAGTGACTATACAACTATAACCATTATTTGAAATTCATCAAATTGTAAACTCTAAAATTTGTTCATTTTTTTGGATGTAATTTTTCCCTCAACAGAACTGATTCAAAGGTAATAAAGGTAGTGGGTTTAAGGCATCATTCCAAAATAAAGAAAATAAAATGGTAATTTAATACATTTAAATATGTCATAATTACTGTAGTGACATATTTGAAGTTATTTTCATTACTTCATTTTATATTTTGTTTTTGCTGTGATTTCGTTTCTGTTTCTCTTTATTTTTTCTTGGATTAGTCAGACTTTCTTTTTTTTTTTTTTACAGGAGAAAACTTTTCAGCATCTTTTTTTAAAAAATTTTTTCTCATTAAGTTTATTGGTACATTTTCGGTATAAAATATACTTACATTCATCATTGGGATCTTGTACCTTTAAATGAGTATCTTGATTCTTATTTTTTCCCCTTCCCCTGCCCTCTCTTTACCCCCTCCACCCTTCCCTATTTGCAAAGACTTTGTTTCCATTTTTTTCCTTTTCTCATAATTTTTCTTTTCCCTTTTTTCCTTTCCCCTACCCCTCCCACTTCCCCTGCACCTTTAGACCTTTTCTTCCTGTTACACAATATCAGTTATACATTTTTTAAATTACAATATCAAGATCTAGGAGACATTACCACAGATATTACAGAATTTAAAAGGATATAGAAAGCATATTACAAAAATCTGTTTTGAAATAAATTTGACAACTTCTAAGAAGTACTTTGGAAGACAAATTAATGAAACTAACTCTGGAGGAAATATAAAATTTGAATAGCACCTATTAAAGAAAGTATATTCCTAGCTTGAAAACCTACCTATATGACAACAATAGGCTCATATACATTTTAACTGATAAATTATATGAAACAATTAAAGCAGAAAAAAGAAGGAACACTTCTCCCCTCATTTTAGGAACTCAGCATTGTGCTAATCCTAAAACTGGATAAAGATAATAGAAGAAAAAAGTATGAACATAGATAGAAATTTGTTTAACAAAACAAACTATTGGAAGTCAGACCTGGCAGGATGTAGAAAGTGGTTTTGTTATAGGGATGGCAGTGTTGGTTCAGCATTGGAAGATCCACCCCCAAAAGTCATCACTTTAACAGAGGAAAGGAAAAAGCCATATGATCCTGTCACTAGTTGGAGAAAAAGTATTGGACTAAATTCTACAGCTGTTCATGGTAAAAGCTATCAGGAGACTAGAAGTAGAACAGAACCTTCTCAACAGATTAAAGACATGTACTCCATACTTCCAGCGAGAACGCCTTATATGAATGGAGAAGATACAATGCTTTCCCCTTAAGGTGGGGAACAAGGGCAGATCTGCTTACTCTTTATCTGTCCATTAAACTTTGAAACCTAGGCCCCACCAAAATAGTCTGGCAATAAAAGGACACAATTAGGATAGGATTGGCAAGGTAGAAGCAAAATCTTTATATGTAGATGAAATGATCATCTACAGAGAAAATACTAAGAAATCTCTAGGAGCCCCTAAAACTTGTACTTGAATTTAGCAGGATTAGAAAACACAAGGTATATATAAAAATTCAGGTCTGTGTATACTTGCTGTAAATGAAGAATTGGATATTGAATTTTAAAAGTTATGTAGGAGTACAAAGGACCTAGAAAACTTATTAAAAAAAAAAGTGTTGGAAGATGTTTAGTATGTAATTTTAAGACTTCTTCTGAAGCTACAGTAATCAAGGCAGTGTTGGTGTAAGGAAAGACATATAGATCACTGGAATGAAACAAAGAATCTAGAAATAGAACCACACATATATGGTCCACTGAGTTTTGAAAGATTATTCAACATTAGCATTTTATAGAATATAAACTCAATTCAAGAGCCGAGGAAGAGATAGTGCTTTCAGCAAATGGCACTAGAATACCTGGTATCCGTATATAAAAAATTAACCTCAACCCTTTATTTCCATACATGAAAATAACTTGAAGGGATCTATGAATTGAAATATGAAAGCCTAAAAGTATAAAACTTTAAGAAGAAATTATAAGGGAAAATGTTTATGAATTCAGGGTAGGCAAGAACTACCTAGGATACAAAAAACATGAGGTATAAAAGAAAAAAACTGATAAATGAGATTCCATCAAAATTTAGAACTTTAAATGACATCATTAAAATGAAAAGTAGTCCTTAAACAGACCATATTTACAATGCATATAACCTATGACCAGAATATATAAAGAATTCTTAGAGCTCATTAATAGACAACCCAATTAAAAAGTACACATAAGAAGATGATAAATAGCTAGTATAGCACAGGGAAAGGTGTGCAACTCTAGAATCAGAAAAATACTAATCAGTACAATAACAAGATTGAATTATACACTCATTAGGGGACGAAGTTAAAAGTTTTAAAAGCCTTGTCATGACTTTTTCTTTTTGTTGGATTCTCCCCCTTTGCGTTTAATTTGTCATGCCCAATGGATTCATTCTGCTGGGTTTCCTGGGGTTGTGATCCTCATTGTCTTTTCCTAGGGTATTGTCTAAAACTTTTTGGAGTGCTGGTTTGATATTCATGAAGTTCCTGAGGTGCTCTTTATCATGAAAGTATCTTATTTCTCCATCCATTTTGAAAGATAGTTTTGCAGGGTACATCAATGTGGGTTGGAGGCTGTTTTCCTTTAGGGCCTGAAGTACATCACTCCAAGCTCTTCTTGCCTTGAGGGTTTGCATTGAGAAGTCTGCTGTGATTCTGATGGGCTTTCCTTTGTATGTGATTTGTTTCTTTTCTCTCACTGCTTGTAGAATTTTATTCTTCTGTTGGATTTCTGGAATCCTAACTATTATATGCCTATGTGTAGATTTTTTTTGATCAAGGCTATTTGGAGTCCTATATGCCTCACTTATCTGTATGTCAAGTTCTTTTCCCCTCCTTGGGAAGTTTTCTGCCTTCACTTCTGTGAACAGTTTTTTTATGTCATCTGCACTCTCTCCTCTTTCTTCATTGACTCCAATCAGTCTTATGTTATTCTTCTTTGCAATGTCTAGTAGCTGCTGGATTGATTTCTTGTGTTCCTTTACAATTTTAAAGCAATTTTTCTTTTCCTGGTCACTAATTGCAATCTTTTCTTCTATATCTGAAATTCTATCCTCACATTGGTTCATTCTGCTGTGCAGACTTTCGATGGAGTTTTTAATCTCCTGGAAATCTGTTTGCATCTGTTTTATGGATTCCATTTGTTTCCTATGTTGAGATTCCATCATGTTCCTCAGATTCTCTATTTTTTAAATCTGTGTCCTCTCTAGATTTATCAATCATGTCTTGCACCATGAGCAAAATCTTTGCTGTTATCTGAGTAATTATTTCTGATTTCATTTTTCCCAGATCCTCTTTTGTTGCCAGTTCAGAGAGTCCAGGTGGTTGAGTATCAGATTGTTCCATCTCATTTCCCTTTGGGGTTGCTGTAGGTGATCCAGAAGTCTGTTTTTGAGGCTTGTTTACGTGTCTTCTCATTTCCACGGGGTGGGGGGTGCTTCTGGCACCCGTGCAGCTCACCTTCTCTGCCCTAGGAGCCTGGGATGGAGGCTGGGGAGCTTCCTTCTGGGTTCTGGGACTGGCTCACCTTCTCTGCCCTAGGAGCTTGGGATGGTGGCAGGGGAGCTTCCTTCTGGGTGCTGGGACCAGCTCAGCTTCTCTGCCCTAGGAGCTTGGGATGGCAGCAGGGGAGCTTCCTTCTAGGTGCTGGGACAGGCTCACCTTCTCTGCCCTAAGAGCTTGGGATGGTGGCGGGGGAGCTTCCTTCTGGGTGCTCAGTCAGACTTTCATTAATCCTCTTGCTCTGGAGCAGTGGTTTAGAAATTATGTATCCTAATCTGACTATCATGGGATTTACTTTTTAAACATTTGTCATACTAATTCAATGAAGCCTAAAGTTAACTGATAACTTCCACTGGAACACACAACTGTCTTAAAACTCCTTGACTTTCTCACCCTGTCCTGTCTTACTCATTACTGTGATACTATTTTAAATTATCTTGTTTAATAGTGCTCAAATCAATCATGTATTGTGGTTCTTTTACATAATGCTGAGACTGCCCTTGTGTTTTCAGATTTATTTTCTCAACATTGGTTCTTCCACCTGTCTTTAACTTCCTTAGATACATTCTTTTTTGATCCGTGAGAAGCAAATTCTCTGTTTATTCACTAAAATGTTCTCTCTTTTTTTCTCCATCTTGACTAAGATTGAAACCCTAAGAAGATATTGATATATTTTCTTCTCATCTCTGTGGTATGTATTGAGAAATCTGCTGTCAATCTAATAATTACTTTCTAGTTGTTTGTTTTGGAGTTTTGTTGTTGTTGTTGTTTTTGTTGCTTTCATTTTTGAGAGAATTTCACTACATGTCCCAGGCTGGCCTAGAACTCACCACAATTCTCCTGCCTCAGCTTCCTGACTGCTGGAATTACAGGTGTGCACAGGCATGCACAGGCATGCACCAGACTGGCTTAATCATTTTTATTTTGTGTGTGATCTCTTTTCCCTTTTTGCTATGCAAAATTTCTTTTTATTTAATGTTTAATAGTTTCACTAGGAGCTATTTAGGTATGTTTCTATTAATACCTGTGCAGTTCAAGAACCCTTAGGATTCTTTCATTTGCAGGTTCATGTCTTTAGTCAGTTCAGAGTCATCATCTGCTTTTCTTTGAATATTTTTTCTACTCTTTTTTCTCTATTACATATCTCTATCTGTAACTCTTATTAGATTTGTGAAATATTGTATTTTTCCTTATCTCAGACACCCTCATATTTCTCATCTGGTCTCTGCTGCATTCTAGGGGATATCTTCTAATAGCTATCTGGTAATTATCTCTTCAAATGAGCTAATAGGCTACATAATCCATCCATTGAGTTTTCCATTCATTGACTATATTTCTCATATCTAGAAGGCCTAATTAGTTATTTTGAACCTCACTTTCTTTATACATAAGGTCTTGATCTTTCCTTCAGAATTTCATTACTTATATTTTTAAGCATTTTTAACATACTTCCCCTCTCCACAGTGCATTTATGACCTCAAGTTCTTGGGACTTGAATCCAACAGTTTATTGTGTCTATCTATTCTTGGTCATAGTGATTATTTCACTATATTCTAAAAATATTTTTTAAAAATCATGCACTCATCTTTAATGGAGTCTATTTGCTGAGAAAATACAGTGAGCCTGTGTTGTTGGAGTATCACAATGTGTGATTTGGGATTCCAGGCATTCTGAGCATATCCACTTTGGGACAGCCTGTTATAGTTATTTCTCTGTGAGGAGTTTCTTGAGCCATGTAGATGTTTGCTTGTTTCCTTAATAGATTAAAGACATGTTTTGGATCTAAAACCCAAGGGCAAGCCTGGGGCTTCATTTTCTCTAGAGAGTCTTTTTCTCCTCAACTCAAACTGAGACAGCTTTCTTGTCTTCTCCCTGTGCCAATAGACAGATTTCTTCTAATCCCCTTTCTACTGTTGCTCAACTCTTCAAAAGTTCCCAGCTTGTACTGAGAGTTCCAAGACCTTGTCTCCTGTCCCTGGATGGGTGTTAAAACTCTAGCCCCTTGGTTTACTGAGTCTAAAAGTAAATTCCAAGAATAGTCCTGGACATACTGCTCTGATATTTGGCCTCATCATTTCTGATAGTTATGATCTCAGCTATGCAATTTTTAAATGACTTTTAGGTATCCAGAATTTCTGTGAGTTTGTGGCAGGAGAGACTTCAAGTTTCTTATCCATCATCTTTCTGGGACTAGAAATCTCCTTCTCCATTTGCTCATGTGGCCACCTCCCAAGAAATATAATTGGAGAGTAATCTGTGACTATTTATACAGCTCCAAAACACATTAGTTGAATCAAAATATTTGGCCAATAACCCAGATATTTTTGTCTACATGGTGCCAAATATCCAGATGTGTGTGTCCAATTTATAAGCTGCTTCAAAATATAATAAACTTGAATTATTAAGCACATTGCTATTTCACAAATTCATGGATCCTGTTTATAAATTTTGTCTTTTAATATAATTCATTATATTAGAGCATGTAACTTTCATTTTATCACATGGATTTGTAATTCTCTTCCTCATTGCTGTTGTTTAGTGTTTAATTGTTTCACTGGGAACTATTTTTTCACAAAACAGTATTGAGGTCAACAAGTATTTATTGAATTTCTAGATGAGGGTGAAAAGAATGAAAACTCCTTCTGCCCTCAGGGATATTAAAATCTAGTTCTATTTATTTAATTATTCACTCCATTTTTTTTTAATGAGCACACATCGTGTTCCTGTGGAAACAGTGATGAACAAAACATTGCCCCTGTCCTCTGAAGTAGACTATTTCGTGGGACACAGATGAGAAAATTAATCAGGGACGGGTTGTGGAGCTCAGTAGCAGAGCACTAGCATAGTGTGCTGGAGGCTCTCAGTTCAATACACAGTACCACAAAAAAAGAAATCACATAAATAATATATAATAATCATAATCAATTTAATGTATCAAAGCACAACACTGTGATAGAATATCAGACAGTCTCAGAAAGAACTGCCCAATTTCTCAAAATAATTGGTTCATTTGTTGGAATATGTGGGGAGAACCCTGATGAGATGTAGTCCTTGGAAAACAAATGGGAGAGAGAGAGAGAGAGAGGCAAGCTGCTCTTGCCTGAGACCCAGTATATATAAGGGATGTTCAAAATATATAGTGAATGTTTAATTTTTAAAATTTTATTACAGTAAAAGATACACTGTCATTAATCCCTCTCAAAATATTCTCCCTTGATTTAAATACAGTTATCTCATCATCTTTGCCACTTTCTGGAGCAGTTCTGAAGGTCCTCTTTCATGTCTTTACAAGATGTGGTCAAAAACACAGCAAATGCTTCTTCTAAGTACCATCCAATGGAAAAGCAGCCTTGTAAAAACAGCACAGCAAGTCCTCATCCACCTTACTCGCGAGATCTGGCACCGTGCAACTTCTGCCTCTACCCCTAAGCCAAGATGACCATGAAAGGTAAATGTTTTGAGTCAATTCAGGACATCAAGGAAGCCACAACAGCAAGCTACAGGCACTCAGGAAAAGAGGACTTCCAGAAGTGCTTCCAAAAGTGGCAAGAAAAGTGGGATAAGAGTGTTCAAAGCACGCAGGAGTATTCTGAGGGGGTTAATGGCAATGTGTCTCTTACTTTAATACATTTAAAGCTTTTAAAAGTCATCTTATTTTTCTATTCTACCTAATACAAAAGTAAATGAGCAGAGGTGGTCAGAAGACAAAGGGCACCATGTGCAAGGGCAGCTTGTGTCTGGAAGAACTGGAAGGTGAAGCTTGATGAGAAGGGTGAGTACACTTCTTTTACCTGCCTGTTTCTGAGGACACCCTCCCTGCCTCCCTTCCTCTGCATTCCATCCCTGAGGCCACAGAGGAGCTGCCATCAAGCGCCTGCTTGTCCATCTGCGCATGACAGCCGTGTCAGCCATCAGCACGCTGAGGATAACTGTTTGCAGAGGACACAGAAATGTTGTTGGGGAGGGAGGGAAATGCTTTCCTTCAGAAAGCAGCCACAGTGAGAGGCAATGGAAGCAGACCATGTGGTGCCCAGCGCCACCTGCACGACTGTCCTTCCTGCAGCCTGCGAACATGAAGCGGCTGAATACGTCCCTTCTCCTCGGCCCTAAGATAGTTCTCCTGGGCATTACTTGCCACCACAAGCTCTGGCACACAGAGCAAAATGGCACCAGGGAACAGGAACGCCCATCGTAAGGCTGAGTTTTGGTCTGCAAGGTAGAGCAACCCCCACTAGGAGCAAGACAGACACCCCACACCTCACAAATACTGTAGTCTACCCTTATATTTCCAACAACTTTTGAAATCTCTAGCTTTTGCTGGCATTAGCCTGCAACTGTGGCTGATTCCATGAATATCATGTTGAAGTGACATAAAACCCCTTTTCCTAAAGCCTCAAGGATGAACTCATATTGCAGTCAGCACATCAAGACTCACTGATCTGAGCTGGTATGAAAGCCCCCAAGAACAGAGGGGTGGACAGGTGCTAGTGAAGTGAGCTCAAGGCTTTGATCCTCAGGCTGGAGGTCTGGTTGCTACAAGCCCATGGAGGGAACTATTGTGCAGGTCTATGGTGCCATGGAGGTAAGAAGATGGTGGAACTCCATACCCCTTGCCAAACAAGTCACAAGGACGATTTCCAGGCTCTGTCTTCCATTCTCTTCTTGTGTTCTGGTGCCTTATTTGGATTGCAAATGCACACACACAGCAAAGGGTCCCCGCTGGCTGAGATGTCAGGAGGCATTTGTTATTCCAATCACTTGTATGAAGAAGCCACAATAGCTCTGGTTCACATTTAGTGTCTTTGAAAGCAGATTTCTTACATGTGGAACTCCACTGCCCAGTACAAGCTTCCTGAATTTACAATATACCCAAAGGGCAGACACGAGGGCCAGGCCTCTTTGAAGGGCCTCACTGTAGGGGTGCTGGATATGTCTAATGTTCAAGCAAGAGCCCCTTTATGAAAGACAAAGCACTTTGAAGATTTAATGACTTGAAAAATATTCACGAGATAGTATATGAAAGAGTCAAACTACATAAAATTGTGTACAGAGCAACCCCATTTCTACAAGCATAGGTATCTGTGTGAGTGTGTGTGGTCAGTGTGTTTGTGCACTTGTGTGTGCAGACATTTAGGAGATCCTGAAGTGATACACACCAAAACGTTAGTACGGTCACGTTGTAGGGAATAGAGGAGGGTGGAAAGGATGACTTTGTTTCCTTTTCTTTGCTTAACCACATCTTCTCATTTTTCTACAATGAATGTACGTAATTTGGATAACTGTTTAAAGTTGTTTTTCAAAGCTATATCTGGCAGATTTCTTATAAACAAGTATTGACATCTCACAGTTTTAGGGGGTTTTTGTTACTGTTTCACAGAGGGAAGATGAAGAGAGGCGTGTGCAATGCGTGGTGATACACAGCTGGATTGCAATGACCCGGTGGGATGTGGGTACCTGTGTCCGAGGACACCACATTACCCACGGAAAGATGGGTCTCTGGCTTCTCATTCTTGCTCCACTAATCATAAATAAGCCCACATGATAATAGGTGGCTGGTACTAAAGCACATAATTCCTCCATAATCAGGCTTTTATACTCAGTCCAGATAACTATATGCTCATTACTTGTTTCCTGAGGTTTAGTAGAAACCATTTAATCACTATGCTCCAACAGACCACCTCCCAGCCCCAATAGATGAAATCCCCAATTAAGCCAAGATGCTGTTTTGTACTCTAAATACTTATTAGCGGTTCTTAAATGGCCTTACCTGCTCCCATTCAACTTAATGGCTCTATCCTAAGACTCCCAGAACTGACATGGGAAAACCTTAAATGGATTTCTCTCTCAGCTGCCCTCACTATCACAGAGATACATGCACACACACGAGCATTGCCCCCATGATTCTTAGTGCCCACGAATACGGCCTTCGGTGTCAGACAGTCTCAGTTGGTTAGCCTTAGCTGCATCTTAGGTGTCACAATAACCCTAGGAGGTCAGTAATATTATCCTCCATTCTGCAGATAGACAAATCGAGGCTCACAAAAGTTAAGGCTCTTGCTCAAGGTCATGCAGAGAGGAAATGAATGCTGGAAACTGAATTCACATTTACCTAACTCCAGGGCCTGTGGTTTATTTTTTGTTTGTGTTTTAATCTCCTGCTAGTTTATTCCCACTGTTCCTACAAGAATTTGACTCCATGGGATGTGTACATCTTCAGAACTTATGTCACCAAGTTGTCTGAGGCAACTGTGGTTTTCATCCCCAGCAAACTCTTCCAAGAAACAGATGAGATTCTTTCTTCTTGTATTTTCGCTCCCTCCCATTTTCTGCTGATGTGCTACACATGCACACATGCACGCACACACATGCACACGGTCTTCATGAAATAACTGCTTGCATTTAACAGTGTTTAATGGGGCTCAGACCCTGCGAGGGCCTCGGGGGAGCCTGCGCCAGGTAGCAGCTTAGGTGGCTGCCCTGATGCAAGTGATGAGGTACTGAGATTTCTTCTTAGAATCTGAGTTGAGGCCACTCCTTTCTTCCTAGGATGGTTGCTGAAGGGCTCCTCATCTTTCCTGCTTCTTGCAAACAGCAGCTGGACAGGCCATGGAGAGCTGGAGGCATGGCCATTTTTAAGGGACCCCAGAGAACGTGAATGACTTGGCTTCACTGGTTCGATGTACCTCACAGGGTAGTTTCTGGGGACGATGAGTTTTGATAAAACACAGTGCATGACCACACACCATGTGTGACTTCTTCGTAAAGGACAAAGCAGTCAGAAACCATGACCGTGAGGAGCACAACAGGGGGCAGAGAAGGTGGAGGGGGAGTCCAGGGGACACAGATTCATCGGAAAAGTGGGGGTGTGCATATATAATTGTGTAGATGTGTAGATGCACCCAGAGCTGAGCCTTAGACTGAATCCAGCGTGATTTTTGATGCTTAATATTGAGCTCAACACCCAAATGTTAGCCTCGCCAGCTGCCCCCTGAATAAACACACCGTGTTCCACTGGAAGGAGGAGTAAGCTGACACAAGCCATTGTTCAGATGGCAATTACAGTAATGAGGGAAAGCTAAGTGCCGCGAAGGCTAATCCAGCTGCTCTGTTGATAAAGCGTAACAAAGGTGCCACCGAGAAGCCAGCCAGAGTTAATTTGCACTTTTCTCCACAGGCCGGAGGGTGCCTATACCACAACTGCCCTCCTAACTAAACACCGGCTAATTACGCATGTTAATTACCAGCCCAGGGTCAGACCCGAGGCTGGTTAAAGACCCTGGAAGGCTAAGCGCAGCAAATCTTCCTGGAGTGTGGCAGAGGTGAAAGCTGGACATGCAAATCCTTCTAATCGGTTCCCACCACCTCAAAGAAACATGAATGATGCACAGATGAAACTAATTCCATCCTTGAGCTCAGCAACACACCCTTCTTCCTTCTTGCCTCCTAAGCTCCCCCGGCCCCAGATAGTTTTCCTTGCTTTCTCTCTTTCTACACAGAACATGCTATCAGTGAAAAACTTAACAAAAACAAATTAATAAATCAAATTCATTTTTTTTTACCAGGGATCAAACTCAGGATCTTTCACTTTCGAGGCAGGCGGCCAAACCACTGAGCTAAATCCCCGGCCCTTCGAATTCATTATTAACAGAGCAAACGGTTCCACATTGTATGATGATTCCATTTATATAACATCCTAGGAAAGGCAAAGCCATAGGGACAGAGGATAGATCCGTGGTTGTCAGGGGTGGGGCTGAGCAGAGAGGGACGGCCGGAGAGAATTTGGGGCACGATAGCAGTATTCTATGCATGAGTGCCGTGCCCAGTACATAGCTGTGCCATGCATTTGTCAAACCAGCGTGCCTGTACACCACAAGCAGTCTGTTTTGCTGAATTTTATGGTGTGAAAATTAGAAAGAAATGTTTTGTTTTGAAAAAAAGCTTGCTCTTGCTCTTTCTTTTTTTAGTACTGGGGATCAAACTCAGGACCTTGCATCTGCGAGGCAGGCACGGCGCCACTGAGCTAAATCCCCAGCACTGCTCTTGCTCTTTTTGACAATTTTTTGTTAATTTGCCTTTATTACTAGAAATTCCTAAGATACCTTCCTCTGACAAAGGACATCTTTGAAATTCTAACCAAAATGAGGGGCAAGGGAAACATTTGCTGGTGTCACTAATTTGTCATAAATGCCCTGTATCTACTGTTTTTGAAATGATTAAAGCAGGTGTGCATTTTTTTTCCATGGGAATGTTAAACTGCTGTCTCCAACAGCAGAGTGGACCAAAGACTGGAACAATCTTCCAGGGAGATCAGTGAAGTCCTAATCTACATTACGCCAAAACACTTGGCTGCACAGTGGAAAGTTCAGTCAGTTACCCAGCTGTTGTGTCTCTCTGTGTCCCCCACCTCTGGAACTGTTCAGAGACAGGTTTCAGATCCTGCAGCTGATGCCAGGAGACACCACCATAGTTGGCAGCTTTCCCCAGTGACACATGTTCTCTACACGTACTTAGCACTCTGCACTGGGCAGCTCCAACCTGAAGTTCTTTGTCATCTTAACAGCAGTTGCTTAAAAAAGACAAATCAGAGACTTTATGATGAGTTACAATATATATCTTTCTCCTCTTCTGGGGCAGGCCAGTAACAGCAACTCAAAACAGGGTGTTATGAAAAGGCAGCCCTAAATATCACAAAGGTCATTAATTAGCACAACAACTGAAGACCTTAAAATTTCCAGAATAATCACACCAGGACTGACAGAGAGTTTTGCACTCATTTGTAATGTGAAGTACTTAACCAACAAGTTAAAGATCCTTCAAGTTCCTGAGTCTGTTAACATCTGAGTAGTTTTCTATCACTTAAGTGGGGTTGTCTGATTAGGGCTGACAGACGTAAATGAGAAAACAAGGTTTATCCACACACTCTTTGTGTGTGTGTGTGTGTGTGTGTGTGTGTGTGTGCGCACTGGAAATATGATAATATGATGAAAGTAGATCCTAAGACGCTCGCAGGTTTATCCCCGCAAAATTGTATGCATACCCTTGTTGCAGAAGCAAAAGGGGAGAAACAGCCTGAGTCAGACTTCTACCTGTCCGCTGGGTGACCACGTTGAGTGACCTACATGGCGCGGGGGCGGGGCTTATCCCGGAAGTAAGGCTCAGGGTAGCAGAAGCCTTAAGGGTGACTCTGGTTGGCTTTGCTTGATTATAAGGACAAGAGAACACTCATATTTACTAAAATCTTGGAGTTTGTTGGAAAAAAAAAAAGAACTGGATCTGAAATGGAAAAATGATAAGAAACCAAGCAAGACAGCTCTGAAGACCAGCAGTTTAATTTTGTTGTTGTTTTTTGGTACCAGGGATCGAACTTGGGTCCTTGCACTTGCGCAGCAGGCAGCAAAACCACTGAGCTAAATCCCTGGCCCCACCAGCAGTTTAATTTCTCTTTCTCAGGCCTAGTAATATCAGCACTCCAGAGGCTGAGGCAGAAGGATCATGGCAAGTTCAAGGCCAGCTGGGCTACGTCTGAGTTCAAGGCGAACCTGAACTACCTAGCAAATCTCTGTCACAAATAAAACAAAACAAAACAAAAACCTTCCTGTTTTAGATGCCTCATAGTTTTAACTTGTTCCTGGCTCATCATGACTTCTCCGGCCTTCTCTTACTCTGGCCTAAACCACTGCAAAGTTGCTGGTTCACACTGTTTCCTAGTTAAAAACTCAGACAGAAAATCCAATTGGTTCGGCCCTTTCTTCTGTGCCAGGCCCCACAATTTGTCATTGTCAGCCTATGAATTGACAGCCCAGCAGCAGTGTCAACTCAGATAGCCTTCTGGACAATCGGGGCTCTGCACGGGCAGTTCCCTATAGCGAGATGGTAAGACTGCAGGATGGGCTCGTGTGCCCTAATAGCTGAGTATCTTCTTTAACAGGGGTTTCCAACTCCAATGCCTGTGGCAGCCCAGCAGGGAGGAACACACAAGTTAAACTGGTCTGGTCAACAGCATGCACTGGCTAAGTGGGGAAGGCTTCGGGGAACTTGAAAACACAGCCTGGTATAAAAGGAACAAGAAAACCAGCTCTGATTGATTGGCTGACACATAGAAAAAGAGGCTGAGTTGTCACAAATCTTCCAATTTTTCAGTGGAAACCAGAAATCTGATATTTTATGTAAATTCTCTGAAATGTTTAAGTGGGCTCAGACTTTTTAAACAGGTGGGCCCAACAGAGGCCTCCAGGCCCGCCTCTCCTAAGGGAAGGAGATATCACCAGCTTTAAAGGAAGCCAGTTCTGACCACCTAAAGTTCCTTCATTTGATTCAATCCCTACCATAAATAAGTAGCACAACATAACACTGCCTAGCATAAAATTCCTTCATGTACTGGAATCTAAATCTGCTCCCCACAGTGTGTCCCGTATGACATGCAGGGCAAGATTCAAAAGCCTCCTCCCTCAGCCAGTAGCCAAGTGCATACTTGAGGGAAACTCTCAGAGCGCACCTCCGTCTTCTCATTCCATTTCTCCAGACGTCCGTCATGAGATTTGCTCCCTTCACCATCCTGGGAGCCCCATTGGTTATGTCTCACTCGGATTATAGTAGTTAGAATCTGTCTTAGTCTGTTCAGACTGCTACAACAAAATATGTTAGGCTGGGTCATTTATCAAAAACAGAAATTTATTTCCCAAGTTCTGAAGGCTAGGAAGTCCAAAGATGCTGTGTGGTGAGGGCTTTCTCTGCCTCATGGATGGCACCTCTGGCTGAGTCCTCGCAGGGCAGAAGGGGCCATCAGGTGCCTTCAGAATCACTGCTATAAGGGCACTAACCTCATTCGTGAGGGCAGAATCCAGCTGACTTCATCGTTCCGCAAGAAACACCATCTCTCTCTCTTTTTTTTTTTTGGTACCAGGGATCAAACTTCAGGTCCTTGCGCTTGTGAGGCAGGCTGCGAAACCACTGAGCTAAATCCCCAGCCCCACCATCTCTTAATACTGCCACCACAGTGGGGCGCGCAGGAACACATTCAGACCATGGCATTTTCTGAGGATCTGAGTACAGAGCGAGCAGGACTTTCTCAACTTGAGGTATCGCACTTCTATTGATGTAAAATTTTTAGATGGCAAGTTCACACCACTGATTAATATTGCATTGAAATAAACTAAAGTGCTTAAGGTATGTTGTTTGTTTCGGTTCTTTTCATCTGACACTATGCCTTATTTTTAAATCCTTGTCCTTGTGAAGTTGGGTTCTTATGGCCTAAGTAAATACGTTGTCCCCATTAAATCTCATCTGTAGGATTTCACTCAGCCCATCAGCATCCCCTCTAGATCTTTCTGTTCTTGTTGCTGATACCCAACATATTAACTTGCCTATGTATAATTATTATTTATTAGTCATACCGTATGTTCCAAAAAGCTTACCAATATACCAGGCTATTTTTTTCAATTTGCTTCTAGTTCCTTGACATATTTTGTCATTATAATGAGTCAAAATTTCACTTTTACTCTCCAAAGTATTTTAGTATTTCTTCCTTTTCTTTATCTGGTCCTAGAATTCTCTCTTTTCCTTGGGATATTTGGAATTTATATCTCTAAAGTCCAGGGTACATGTCCATATATGCTCTATACTCTTCTTCCTAGCTGTTGCAGAGTGAGACAAGCAGACCATTTTCCCCTCGGCTCCTCATGACTTCTGCATCTCCAATCAACAATTCTTTGTTGAACAGAATTAGGTCCCAGCAACAGTTTCCATCCCTGCTCCTTCTGGCTTCTAAGAATTAAAAGGGTCAGTGCAATCTGTTTCCAGCTATGATGGAACAGATGATATCAGATTAATTTCCCACTGAGAACAACTATAAAAGCTAGATGAAACACAAAGGCCAACTGTTGGAAGGCATTGGAGAGCAACCAAGGCAGCCAGGGACCCAAACGGGCCAAAATCCCAAAGACACAAGAAATACATTCAAATATGCCTAGTATTGACTGCCCAATATGCCCCCTAGGCACTGCTGACTTTTGGGTTGAGCACATACAGATCTGATGCCACAAACTGGGTTCCCGGGGACCGAGACTAGTGAGTACAGTGTTTATAAGGGAATGATTTTAGGATCAACCTCTGTGGAAGGGAGACGAGGGAATTTTGTTGTGGGCCCAGCCTCTCCCAACACCACAGGGAGATGTGAAGTTAGAAAAACCCTTTGGAGTTCTCCTGAGTCACAGCACAGAAGCTGGTCTCTATACTCCTAAGTCCAGAAGGAAGCACGTCTCAGGGCTCAGCAGTTAATTTCAGCAGAAGAAATCCCCAAAAAGAACTGACAACTGGAAACCCCTGGGAGGGGAGCCGGGGGACTAGGTCACTCATTCCTAAAGGGAGACCTAGTATCACAGTATCTTCACACCTCGGGGCTGAGCAACAGAAAATTAGGTGTTATGGCTTAGATCTTGGGTATCCCCCTCAAAGCCTCATGTATCTACAAGGCGCCTGGATCACAGTGGCCATATTGATCAGTGGAGCCGATCAGTTCATAGCTGACCTACTGTCAGGAGGTGGACCTGGCTGGAGGTGGATCCCTGAAGCATGACCTGGAAGGTGTGTCTCCCTCTCTGATTCATCCCTTCTCTCTCTGCTTCCTGGCTGACATGATGTGAGCAACTCTCTCCCATCCAAGCCCTTCCACCATGCCCTTTCTGCCTCAGAGCCAGCCAACTATAGACTGAATCCTCTAAAAGATGTTGGCTAAAATAAACCTCTCCTCCTTTAAATTGGTGGGTGTGGGGTATTTTGTCCCAGCGACAAGAAAGTGACTAGGACATCAGAATCCTAAAGAAATAAAACAAATAGATAAATTCGAGGAAGAGAGAGTGGGAATTGACTCATGAGATTATGGAGGTCAAGAAATCCCATAACCTGCTGTCTGTAAGATGGAGACTCTGGAGAGCCAGTACTATGACTCAGTCTGAGTCTTTTGGGCTAAGAACTGGCATGGGGTGGGAGGAGATGACCACAACAGTGGTATAAGCCTGGCTCCAAGTCCAAAAGCTTGAGAACCAGGCACACTGATGGCTGAAGACAGAAGACAAATGAGCCAAATCAAGCAGAGAGCTCCTTCCTCTCTCTGTCCTTTTACTTATCTCTCCTCCAAATCATTATACCTGCCATCTGCTGTGCTTCATCATTCCTTAACTGATGTCTATCATTGTGTTTTTCAGTTCTCTGGAGGCACACAGAGTGCTGGAGGCTGAACAAATTGAGTTCCAGCCTCACAGCCAGAAACCAGTCTGAACTTCAGTAGAACTAAAGGTGCAGGCTTGCTGGGATTATCCATTGCCCCGAAGTAAATCTATGGCTAGCTTGCTGGGATTAACCAAAAGGTATCTGGACTCTGTCTGCCCTCTCTGTATACCAGTGACAGCAGACATACACCAGGAAGTGGATATTTTTTTCTTATTTTTTTTCTTTGTTTGTTGCTGTTTTTTAAATTTTTCTTGATTGTATGTCCTTTTTTTTAAATGAATGTCAACACTGTAGGTTTGTTGTTGTTGTTCTGTTCTTATTTTTATTTCTTCCTTCTCTCATTCCTTCCTGTCTTATTCACCAGTTTCCCCAAGTTTTGTCTTCCAGCCTTGTTCCTAATCTCTTCTTCTTCTATTTCTCTATTTTTCCCCCAACCCCTTTTAGCTTTTCTCCTCCCAGGATAAAGTCACCATATTAAGGACATATTTATGTACATGATTTTCTGGTTTGTTTTAGATTTTGTTATATACACAAAAATCTGGGTAATATCACAAAGGTGGCAAATTAATAGCTACCAGAGTTTTTCATTTTCTAGGCTATTTGATGCTATTATTATTATTACTTTAGCCAAGGTGACATAATTGTTCTAATCAGTTGTTCTTCCTGATATGCCAAGAATGAGACTGCCTAAAGGTCATCAACAATACTACAGGTCAGTGTCAAAGAACTGACAGGGGCTAGGCCAAATAGGCAACAACTTCTCATCTCCAATGAATTGAAGAGGTAGGATCTTGTAACAGACTCAAAACTCAAAAGCCAGCTACACCTGAAAGATATCTCTGAGAAGCAGTCATTTCCTAAGGATTCACAATATTAACAATAAATCTACCTGCGATAAGCAATTTACAAGCATCAACCTGGGAATTATAGTACAAAAAAAAATAGAAAATGAGAAGACAGAAAATAAGATGCAACCCCAGACTTCCAGCTCACCAAAGGCAAACCCTGGGGATAATGAGGTGGGAAAAGTCAAAATCCACCAACAGGGACTCTCTGAAATGATAACAGGAGAAGTATTAAAGCAGATGAATGAGGCTTTAGAAAAATCAGATCAGAAATAATTTCTCATAAAACTACAGAGATAGTGACCATAATGAAGGACATGGTTAGTGACTCTAGAGCAGATACAGATTTTAAAAAGTAGAGGAGCTTAGGAAAGTGATGGAAACCATGAGCACCCAACATAGGAAAGAAACTGAATCCATGAAACAGATTCAAGTAGATATCCAGGAGATTAAAAATTCCATTGAAAGTATACATAGTAGACTGAGCCAATGTGAGGACAGAATATGAGATATAGAAGACAGAATTGCAGTTAGCAATCATGAAAAGAAAGATTTTTTTTAAACTAGCAAGGGTCCATAAAAAAATCAATCCAAAATCATCTAGATGATGCAAAGAAGAATAACATAAGATCGATCAGAGTCAATGAAAATGCAAATGAAAGATAGGGCAAACAACATTTAAAAACCTGTTAATAGAAGTAATGGCAGAGAACTTCCTAAGCATGGAAAAAGAACTTGGCATGCAGATAATTGAGGCATATAGAACTTCAATTAGCCATGATCAAAAATCTATCCCAAGGCATATAATAACAAAGATTCCAGAAATTCAACATAAGAACAAAATATTAAAACCTGCTAAAGAAAAGAAACAAATCACCTATAAAGGAAAGCCCATTAGAATCACAGCAGACTTCTCAACACAAACTATCAAGTCAAGGAGAGCTTGAAGTAAAGTATTTCAAGCCCTAAAAGAAAAAACACCTCCACCCCAGATTGATGTACTCTGCAAAACTATCTTTCAAAATTGATGAAGAAATGACATACTTCCATGACAAAAAACATCTCAAGAAATTCATGACCACCACACCACAACTACAAAATAATCTCAAGGACATACTAGAAAGAAAGATCAAGGACTACAACTTCAAGAACCTCAACAGAATGAATCCACCAGGCAAGGCAAGTAATTAAACAGAGGGGAACAAAAGGGAACCAACAAAACCAAAAACAGGAAAATAACATGACAAGGATAAGTCAATACATATCAGCTATAACCATCAATGTTAATGGTCTCAATTCACTTGTCAAATAACAGATTGACAGAATGTATCAAGAAACAAGATCCAACAACATGCTGCATACAAGAAACACATTTAATTCAAAAAAAATTCATAGACTGAAGGTCAAAGGACAGAAAACAATACTCCATGTGACAGGAACCCAGAAAAAGGTAGGGATAGCTATTCTGTTTGCAGACAAAGTGGATTCAAGCCAAAATTGATTGAGAGACAAAGAAGGCCACTACATCCTTGTAAAAGAACACTCTAAGGGGCCGGGGATTTAGCTCAGTGGTTCCACCACCTGCCTCACAAGCACAAGGACCCGAGTTTGATCCCTAGTACCAAAAAAAAAGAACAATCTAAGGAGAGATAAAAACAATAAATATATAAACGCCAAATACCAGTGCAACCAACTATATAAACAAATATTAATGGACATGAAAAATTAGATAACCACTAATACAACTGTAATGGGGACCTAAATACCCTACTATCACAAATAGACAGATCAATTAGACAAAAAAAATCAACAAAGAAATATCAAAACTGAACCAGACTTTTGAACAAATGGATGTAGTAGATGACTACAGAGTATTCCACCCCACAACATCAGAATACACATTCTTCTCAGCTGCACATGGGATGTTCTCCAAAATAGACCACATAATAACTCATAGAACATGCTTAAGTAAATGCAAGGGAACTGCATTTGTTCCATGCATGTTACCAGCCCATTGTGCAATGAAATTGGAAATCCATAGCAAAGAAGCCACAAAAACTTCATAAACACATGGAAATTAAATAACACCATCCTGAAAAACCAATGGGTCACAGATGAAATTAAAGAAGAAATTAAACAGTATCTACAGTTAAATCATAATGCCAATATAACATACCAGAGCTTATGGAAAGCAATGAAAGCAGTCCTATAAGGGAAATTCATAGTGGTGAACACTCATATCAGAAAAACAGAGCAAGCTCAAATAAACAACCTAATATTGAACCTCAAGCCTTATTTTTCTAGAAAAATAAGAGCAAATCAAGCCCAAAGTTCATATGAGAGAGGAAATTATAAAGCTCAGAGCAGAAATTAATGCAATTGAGACTAAGAAAACAATACAAAGAATCAATGAATCAAAGAGTTGGTTCTTTGACAGATTAAATAAAACTGACAATCTCTCAGCCAACCTTATCTAAAAAAGGAAAGAAAATAATCAAATCCATGCAATTAGGAATGAAAAGAATGAAATCACAACAGATCCTGCAGAAAACCAGAAGATCATCGACACCTACTTTGAGAACCCATATTCTAATAAGATGGAAAACACAGAAGAAATGGACAGATCCTAGATACATATGAATTACCAAAGCTGAATCAAGAAGATATAAAAATTCTAAATAACCCAATATCAGTCAGTGAAATTGAATATGTAATTAAAAACCTATCAACAAAGAAAAGCCCAGCTCCTGATAGATTCATGCTGAATTCTACAAGAAATTTAGAGACGACCTAATGCCACTACTCCTCAAACTCTTTAGTGAAATTGAAAGGGAAGCAACACTCCTAAATTCATTCCTGGAAGCAAGCATTACCCTGATACCAAAACCAGAGAAGGATCCAACCAAAGCAGCAAACTAAAGGCCAATCCCCCTAATGATCATAGATGGAAAAATTCTCAGTAAGATACTGGCACACAGAATGCAGAAAATCATCAAGAAGATCACACACCCCGACCAAGTGGGATTCATCCCATGGATGCAAGTATGGTTCATCATACATAAATCAATAAATGTAATACACTATATTAACAGTCAAGGACAAAAACCATATGATCATCTCAATAGATGCAGAAAAAAGCATTTGACAAATTCTAACACCCGTTTGTGATAAAAACTCTACAGAAAATTGGAATAAATGGTCTTTATCTCAATATGACAAAAGCCATCAATGACAAATGAACAGCCAACATCATACTAAATGAACAAAAACTGAAAGTTTTACTTCAAAATCAGGAACAAAACAAGGATGTCCACTGTCACCACTCTTATTGAATATAGTTCTGTAAACGTTAGCCAGAGCAATTGACAAGAGAAAGAAATAAAAGGAATAAAGATAGGAAAGGAAGAAGTGAAATTACTATTGTTCGCATCTGACATGATATTCTACATAGAAGACCCCAAAAACTCCACTAAAAGACTTCTAGATTTAATAACCAAATTCAGTAGCATAGCTGGATACAAAGTCAACCCTCAAAATCAATAGCATTCCTGTCACAAATAACAAACTCACTGAGAGAGAAATAAAGGAAACAGCACCTTTCACAACAGCAGGAAAAAAAATCAAATACTTAGGAGTCAATCTAATGAAGGAAGTAAAAGGCCTTTACACTGAAAGCTACAGTACTCTGAAAAGGGAGATCAAAGAGGGTATCAGAAAATGGAAAGATGTCCCTTGTTCTTGAGTAGGTAGAGCCAATATAGTGAAAATGGCCATACTTCCAAAATTAATACACAGATTTAAGGCAACCTTGATTGAAATATCAATAGCATATCTCACAGAGTTAGAGAAGACAATCCCAAAATTCATTTGGAACCAAAAGACTCCTAGAATAGCTAAAGCAATTCTAGGCAACAAAGGTAAGGCAGGGGGGCATCACAGTCCCTGACTACTTGAAATTATACCATAAAGCTACTGTGATTTTTTTTTTAAAGCACAGTGTGTGTGTGCAAAACAGCATGGTACTGACAAAAAAAAAAAAGCCCCAGACCTGAGGATCAGTGGAACAGATTGCAGAACGCAGAAACAACTCCAAACACACGCAACCACATTATCTTCTGACAAAGAAGCCAAACATCTTCACTGGAAGAAAGATAGCCTCTTTAATAAACGGTGCTGGATAAACTGGCTCTCCACATGCTGCAGATTAAAACTAGACCTATACCTCTCACTATGCACCCAACTAAAACCCAACTAAAAGTGGATCAAACATCTAAATATTACAATAGAAACACTTAATTTGAAAATATTTGCCAGCTCTTCCTCAGACAAAGGACTAATATCTAGAATATATAAAGAACTCAAAAAATATCAACCCCCCCAAATTTAAAGGCCCAATCCAAAAATGGGCATCTGAAATGAATAGATACTTCTCAGATGAAGAAGTAGAAACAGCAAATAAATGTATGAAAAAAATGTTCAACATCACTGGTCATTCAAGAGACACAAATTAAAACAATGCTAATTCCATCTCACTCAAGAAAGAGTGGCCAGCTAGGGATTTAGCTCAGTGGTTCCGCCGCCTGCCCTGCAAGTGCAAGGACCCACGTTGGATCCCGGGTACCAAAAAAACCCCCCAAAAGAGTGGCTACTATCAAATGCTGGTGGGGCTGTGGGTAAAAAGCACCCTTCTCCACTGCTGGTGGGAGTGTAGACTGGTGCAACCACTGTGGAATATGGAGATACCTCAAAGAACTAAAACTAGAGGTACCACTTGACCCAGCTATTCCCCTTCTTGGTATCTTCCCAAAAGAACTAGAAGCATCATGCCACAGCGATACATGCCCACCCATGTTTATAGTGGTACAGTTTATAATACCTAAATCTTGGAGACAGCTCAAATGCCCATTAACTGATGAATGGAAAAAGATGTAGGGGTTTTTATATAGTGAAATACTACTCTGCCATAAAGGTTACACTTGAGACATTTCTAGCTAAATGGACGCACCTTAAAACCATACTCTTAAGTGAAATAAGTCAAACACAAAAAGTGTTTCAATATTGCATTATCTGGTGTGAGAAACCAAAAGTGTAAATAAGGACCAAAATGTATAATAGATACTGGGAAATGGGAAGAAAATGTTCAAATGGGGAGAGGAACAAGACAGAGGAGAGAGGGAAAGGAAGGAAGGGGCAAGAAAAAAAGAATAGAAGAAAAACAGGAAACAAAGCTTTTGTAAATAAGGAGAGGAAGAGGGGATGAAGGGAGGGGAGGGGAATGAAAAAGAATAAGAAGCAAGATACATCATCCACGGGTACAAATTCCCTATGACGGATGTGACCATTGTGTATATCTAAAATGCACCAATAAAAAAAGGTTCAAGAAAGGAATGGATAAGATGGGGAATTTTATCAGAGAACTGGAATCGATAAAGAAAGAATAAAATGGAGCACCTAAAACTGAAAAACACAATGATGGTAATTAAGAACTCAGAGCGGGAGAGAAGCCTTGCTAACACACAGCAGAACCCAGGTACAGTGACTCGACAAGAGAGATTGGTAAAAAAAAAAATAACAGCAGAGTGAAGCAGCACAGGAGAGAAAAGACGTTCATTTCAAACTTAACAGACACACAGGAAAACAGTAAAAATATCTAACATCTGTGAAATCAGAATCCTAGATGGATGGTTAAGAGAAAGCAGAGAAGAAGCAATGTAGGAAGAAATCCATGCTGAGAATTTCTCAAAACTGATGGGTTTCGAAGGATTGGTTATTCCACACTGAAGATGCCCACGGAGCACGTGCCTAATAATGGTCAGTGCCTGACTCTGAGGGCAGCTCTAGGGCCAGCCCAGCTATCTCCCTACTCACTCTACCCACCTGAGATACATATATCACCCCCAAATAGGGAAGCGAGGCTGCAGGCGAACTCCTAGTCCCAGGTCGCCAGCCACTGTTACTGGGACAGAGCCCAGAGCTTGGACCAAACAGCCTTTGCGAGTAATCTCTTCGCTGTACTCCTTCAGGGGCCATGTATTTATCGCATTTACTCCTGATACCTTCCTTGGATAATCCCCCCCGAGAAAGTGAGAATTCTGGTGGGGTGGGAGGCTTGGCGGACGCAGCTCCAGGAAGTGTTCTGGAGGCCCGAACACCTCGCTGGTGCCCAGGGGCGGGCGTGAGGCCCAGGGAGTGTGACAGTGAAGAACGAGACAGCAGCAGATGGGAGGAGGTTCCAGGAGGAGAGATGGATGCGCGCGCACACAGTCCTTTCAAGGCTTTTTGTTTTCTGACAGCTGGTCTTACACTCAGGAAGAATTGAGTCTTTTCTGCCTCCCACCACCCGCCCATCGGCGTGACCTCCCATCCCCAGCCCTCAGAGCCCTGCTATGGTCTGGTTCAGCCACATTGTGCTTAAATAGGGTTTCCTGACCTGCGGGCCGCGGGTGCCTTCCATTTGCAACACAACCTCTGCGGGACCATGTGTTCTCATCTGACAGCCCACTAACAATCGACCTCAGGACACAATTCATCCTCAAGTTGGGATCTGCTGTACCTAAGAAGTTAAATAATAGCACCAGATGGTGGCTTGAGCCTTGTCACAAAGGTGGACATGAGTAATCGCCGAAGGGGCATGGGAAACTAGGGGCATCGAGTCATAACAGGACAGACATGGACTCTTGCAGGTGGCAGGTGGGCTGGTGTTTTCCTGGGGGTCCAGCAAGTGCTGGGCCAGCTCTGAGGCATGGTGGGGTTCTGACAGACCCCGCAAGAAGGGTTAGGAAAGTGGTCATGGAGGGACAAAGACACAGGGCAGGGAGGGTATGGCGCTTACTCTCGCCTCTGGGGAGCTTGGGCCCATAGGGCACCATCACCCTGGGACTCGGTGGTACCTGGGATCACAGGGCACATTTGCTTTGCTGTTGAGTGCACTGTAGAAGCCATCGCTAGTCATCCTGGGCCTCTCTCCACTCCCGCCCCAGGAGCGTGGTTCCTTCCCTGCTCACCACAGCCTGGCCTCCTGTTCAGGTTAGTGTGGCTCCAGGAACATTTACGAGGCCCACCCGGGTGCCAGGCCCTGTGCCACATGCTGAGGAGGCAGAGGAAAGTAAGAAACAGCCCTGCCCTGAGCCTCCAGGGAGGAGAACAGAGGCTTGGGAGTGCAATGCTCTGCCAGGTGAGCATCAGACCAGGGCATCCAGGTGAGGGGCTGAGGAGAAAAGAGGCCAGCACCGTGAGCAAGAAGCCCGGAGTCCACGTCCAGGAGCCTGTGCGTCGCTATTCCCAGAGAGCGGGCCCTGTTCCTCTTTCGCCTTGTCCATCACCCACACACGGAGAAGCTGTGCGGTGCAGGAGTTCAGAGCCGGGGGAGCCACAGCAGAGCTGGACCCATTCTAGTTGCTGAACCAAGAATCTGTGTTTGGGTTCCCACACTGACCAGCGTGGCCCCACCTTTCCTAGGATCGAGATAAGGACAGTCAGTTTTGCTACTAAGTGGCACACAACGTCCTAAATGGGTTAGGGATGTAACACCCAAAACCTCGGTCAGTGCCACATACAATAAAACAGAAACCTAATAAAAATCCTAGCACCGCATCTTAGTCACTTTGAGCTGCTGTAACAAAAACACTGCAGATTGGGTGGCTTCCACGGCAGACATCACCTTCTCACGGTTCAGGAGGCTGAGAAGCCTAAGATCAAAGCGCTGGTCCACTGAGTTCCTAGTGTGCAGATAGTCACCTTCTGGCTGTGTCCTCCCGAGGCAGAGGGGAAGGAGAGGGCACTGATCCCACCAGGAGGGCGCCACCCTCGATGACATAATCACCTTCCCAAGCTCATCTCCAAATGCCATCACACTGGCGGTTAGGGTTTCAACATACCAACTTGAGGAATGGAACAAACATGTGGTCCAAAGCACTCTGTTTTGCACATGGGAATGCTTTAAAACATGACTGCTACAAATAACTATGGTCCTTTGCTTAGAATGAGACCTGAAGGTTGCTTGTGGAAGTGAGCACTGGGTGGGTTGTAGCTGATGAATTATTGAGAAGAGTAGAAGGAAGGTTATCTGAAGTTGGATGAAAAGTCTCAGCACCAGATGCTAATGGGTGTGGCTTCCAGTACAAGGTAACCAGGGTGGCCCGTGGATGCATGTATTCCTATGCAGTTCAGTTCAGCTGGGCACTGTCTTCTGAATTCACCTAGTTTTGCGTGTGTGTGTGTGTGTGTGTGTGTGTGTGTGTGTACAAAATGTACATGAATAAATAGAATATTCACACTATGCCCAAATTGTTCCCTAATATATCAATTATGTTGAAACAAATTCTCATTTTAAAAGTGATTATTATAACTACTCCACAGGATATCATGAGAATTAAATGAAATAATTTATCTAAGGGTTGAACCCAGGGCCTGATAAGTGGTAAATGACTCTTGCTAGTATAATGAACATCAAATTATTATACTTCAAAGGCTGAATCAATAAATACAAGAACACCTAATTCTGGAGTAGGGAGTGGTAGTGTAAAAAGAAGTGTGTGCGCAGGGGCTGCTTTATCTTGCTGGTTGTATCTTGCTGAAAAGAAACTTCCTTGAGGAATAAATGATTCCAGAGCCCAGCTACAGGCTGTGCTGTGTCCTGTGACCAAGAGGACAACCCGCATACTCACCTCAGCCCCACAACACAAATACAACTACAGAGATGTCTGCCCACTTCACACAGGGCTCCCGGACTAGCACTTGCTTATTGTGTTGGTCAGAAATGGCACAAGGCTCAGTTAGGCAGTTCTTCCCTTAGCTTCTAGTGCCATCAACAGAGGTGTTATCCAGCTTTCAGATGGGTCCGTCTGGAGGATCTGAGATGACTTCATTCACATCCACGGCCTCGGTGGGATGACCAGAAGGTCGGTCCCAGCTGAGACAGCCAATCGGGGCACTTCCATGTCACCTCTCCTTGTCCCAGGAGCCAGCAGATAGAAGCTGCCAGTCTTATCAGCCTTGAGAGTTCCAGAACAATAGTTCTGCTGCATGAGTCAAGCATGTTACTCAGGCTTATGGGAGTTCCAAGACTTTGGGCCAGCCACTCCCTTCTTTCCTCAGCTCAAGTTAATCTTCAGGAAGCCAGAGCACAGCTTACTGCTGAGGCTACCTTCCTGGGTGCACCCTCACACATAGTACGGATGCCTGCTGTGATATATCGCACCCTAAGCGTGCTGTACATGTTGCCCATGGGGTGGGGGCTAGGATTCAACCAGGGATCTGTAGCGTCCTTGTATGGTCTCTGGCACATGAAAGTCCCTTAATAAATCTTGAGTTAATGGGTGAATAAATAAACTAACCAACAAATGACAAAGGACCTCCTCTGCCTCTTGTATTGAACGATACTTCAAAAGCGAGAGGCGGGGCTATGCCCTTTGTCTCCCGACAGAGCCACTGCCTGACACTTTGTCAATACTTCATCAGTATTTGCTGGAAACCCAAACACACAACACTCACGTGCCTGGACCCCACTGCCCAGCTGTGGCTGAGGTGATGAGGACATTTTCAGCCTTCGCCCAGAGCAGGGACTGGTTGAACAGCAGTCACAACCTGGGTGCTGTGTGGTTTTGGTGGATGGGACCCGGAGTTAGAGCTTGTGGCCACTGGGGACCAAGCGGCAGGGACAAGCCAGAGGGGCTTGTCAGAGGGCTGGGCAGAGGGGCCGAGAGGGACGAGAAGTTAGGCCTCCCCTCGCTGTGGTTGTCAGGGAGAGAGCTGCCCCCCCACACACACACACGAAGGGGGAGGGGCGGCTCAATGCCTGCCTTCACCAAGATTCACCAAGCACAAAAGAGAAGCAGCTTGGGGTCCAGTGAAGGGGGAGAGCCTGGGAGAGGAGGACTGGGCACAGAGACTGAGCACACACTGGAGTGGACGCCGTCAGGGAACCAGGTGCCGACTGGGCACTGCTTTAGGTCTAATTTAATCCAGCACTTGTAGGAGGCCTGTGCTATTTATAAGGAGTGACGCGGCTGGGGCTTGGTGCTGGGGCAGGTGGGAGCCTCGCCGGGCTGCACCGTTCCCAGGTCTGGCCCAGGGCAGGCGGGCGGGGCCTCCGACAGCGACCAGACAGCGCTCAGGAGCTTCTGCCCGGTGTGGGAAGAAGGCCCAGGACAAGGAATGTACTAGAAACCCGGGGCTTTGTCCTGCGCGGCCTAAGCCTTCAAGAAAGAAGGGAGGAAATGGTTTGTCCCAGCTGGGTGACCCCTTCCTCACTCAGGCCTTTGGTATCTTCCAGTGGACACAAAGAAACTGCACCCACGGGCCTCTGGACGCAGCGGGGCGGGGAGCGGTCTCTGTGCGGGCCCTGTCGGCTGCAGGGACTTCTTCCGGAGCAAACTGAAGCCATGCACCCTGGCTGCTGTGTTCAGAGCCCAGAGTAGCGAATTCCCAGGCCTGGCGGGAGGAGCCGAGGCCTGCGGAATCCCACCAGCCGTGAGCAGCCTACCGGACAGGCGGCCAGCAGCAGCCTCTGTGGGACAGTTTCTTCACAGGGAACCAAATGACCGCCCTGCTGGGGCCCTGGGGGAGCCTGGCGAGGAGAAGCGGGCTGCAGAAGGAGCCCCTCAGTGTGGCAGGGAACCGGCGGTTCACACACCTCCGAGCTGGCCGCCCGGGCAGGCAGTGTATTTCTCGAGCCCGGCTGGCGTGGTGCCCACCTCCAGCGAGCTGTCCCGCCCAGCCTGGGCGCAGGGACACTTAAACTGGACCTGTCCCCTTGCAGCTTGCGAGCTGTCAGGCGGCTCCTGGGGACCCAGCCTCGCCTGCCGTCTGGCGGCCTGGGGATGAGGGCTGCCAGCTTCCAGCCCCAGGTGGCCCAGGGACCAGTTGGGCCTGGGCCTGGACGGTTCCAGCGGATTTTGGAGCTGTCCCGGGCAGGGGTGGCAGGCAGGAGCGAACTTCTATGGCAGAGTAATTCCGACTGAAGCTTTTCTCTTACCCAGGAAAAAGGCAACTAGTAAAGTTTATTTTCCTTTGTCATCTTTAGTTCATGAGGTGGTGGAGAGTGGACACGTGTGTTTTTTGAGGGGGTTTTGCTCGTCACCCTGACAGGGTGAGCGTGTCCATCGCTCTAAGTGCACAGCGCGGCACTGCAGCCCGGCTTGAGGGTGACACCGTGCCAATCCCAGGTCTCACCCCTGAGGGCCAGGGCCAGGAAATGTCAGCCTGGTCCCCTCAGCTTCCCTTCTGTCCTGGGAGGAGAGCCCAGGCTCCCCCCAGAGCCTGCCTGCTTACTGGGAATGGCTCTCTAACCATCCGCAGGCAGAGCACCTGAGCTGCTATTTACCACTTCCCACAGCTGCTTCTGAAGGGAAACGGTCCTCTGTCCTTGCAGGTGGGACCAAGGGAGAGCAAGGCAGGATGGAGATGCAGGAACATCCAAACCTGGGATTCCCCTCCGAGGAGGCAGGAGGCAGGGGACCGTCGCCCTCCTGGTCAGCGTTTACTTTAAGGCGGAAATGTCACCATGATTTTCTCACATGCTTTGTGCTCCTCCTGCGCCAGGCAGCATTTCCTGTTGGGTGATGCACACACCTGCCTCTCGGGAGATTTATGGACTCCAGGAGCTGCTTCTCTGCCTGGGTGGGAATGGCTGGGCCTGGCACCCTGTGCTGTTTCTATAAAACTGCCGACATTTACTGAACAATGACCTTGTATGTGTGCAGGCTCCGCCCCTGTGGCGCCCATCTCTCTTCCCCAGAGAAAGCTCTTCTGTTCTTTCTTCCTCTCATCTTTTGAATCCCTACCTCAGGGGGGCTGTAAGTGGGACCCCAGGCCTGAGACAAATCAATGGGAATCAATGAATTCAGAGTGACAGAGTGCAGCGTGCGTGCGTGCGTGCGTGCGTGTGTGTGTGTGTGTGTGAGAGAGAGAGAGAGAGAGAGAAAGAGACAGAGAAACACAAAGAGTGTTTGCCTGCATCTTGCAGTCATGTTTTGCTACTCTGGACCAAGCTTCATTCTTAACTACTTATTTAAAAAACAAGCTAGAATAATAGATATGAATATTATATTATAATAGTAACATAATGGCAGTGAATACAACACAAGACATTAGAAAATGTCCTCAGGCCAAGAATGACTAAGGCACATAAGCCCACATGTGCCAGGAAGTGCTGCAGCCGTATATACACATGAACTCACGTTACCACAGTCCCAGGAGGTAGTGCTGTTCTGTTAGCCCACCTGAGGTTAGGGACACTAGCAGATGGCCTGAGAGAAGGTGGCACCTTCCAAGTTTCCAAGAAATCATCGGCTATTCAGGATCTTTCGGGGTAATCTGGCACAGCAGGGATGTAACACAGGTCTTTCTGAATGATTTTCCATGTGCTTCACCAACGTCCGTATCTTTCCAAGGACTCCACACTGAAGCACTGGAACATCCGTGCGAAGGTGCTGCATATTGTCATGAGCAGAGAAAGGCAAGGGAGAGTAAGCGATGATTAAATGCTGCTTGTTAAAAAGACCTCACTCCCAAGTGAGGTCTCCACAGGAAAAGAGTGTGTGGTCAGTGAAGACTGGGAAATGCTAGGTTAAATAAGCTGGCATCTCCCTGCTCACAGGACCCATGGATGCTTCTGATGTGCCACACACTTGACTCTCCCTAGAAGAAATGGAGGACAGACAGCATTTCCTGTGCTGTCAGATCCCTATGAGGAGACACTCCTGGACCAGGGCTACATGGAATATACTTTGTGAAACCCTTTGTGTATGGCCTAGCCAATCTTCATACTTTTAGGTAACTACTGGCCTGATGTGGCCTGGAACTCAAGGCATCTCTCTCAGGGGTCTGAAAAGCCCCAGATGTTTGGAGAAAGATAGAAAAGCGTTTGGATATACCATCTAGGAGACACTGAGCACAGTGCACGCTCAGCAGCTGCTGTGTCTGATGCCCCTATGGGTAACTATGTGTTCCTATGGGAAGGTGCTGGAAACTGATGACACCCTAGAAGGAAAACACCAAGCTCCTCCTCTTCTCTGCAAAGCAATACCCTCCTCACTACCACCAATCGAAAGGAGACAAACATAGCTATGAGTCAAAAATCTTATGGGTGTTTACATGAACCCATGTGAAGCCAGCTGTGTTTCACCACCCAGCAGCAACATGGGGAGAGGAAAAATATGCCCAGCTGAATTATTCAAAATGATAGAGAGAAGATAAAAAAACAGATCAATAAGGTGCTCAGCAAGATCAAAGAAGATGTAACTAGACAGATCATGGACTTAATAAAATAATCAGTGAGTGAGTTTACAGAAGATAGTAATAAAAGTTAGCTGAGCTAAACAAAGTCATACAAAACATGAATGACCAGTTTAGCAAAGAATTAAAATCCATGAAAAATATCAAAGAAATCCAGGAGATTAAAAATTCTATTGAAAGTATGGCCTTCAGAAGTACCCAGTGTGAGGAGATAGTCCCAGGACTACAAGAGGGCTGATGTTGGTGACCAGTTATTTAACGATATCTTAAAAACAAGAGAACATGAATAAAGGATCCAATAGCTGTCACATGATTCATAGAAAATTAATCCAAGATTAATTGTAATTATTGAAAAATCAAAAGCAGCATAAATATCATAAAAAAACTGTTTACAGAAATCATAGCAGAGAATTTTCCAAATATGAGGAAAGAATTTACATATAATAAATGGATCATATGTAAGCCCAGGTAGCCATGATCAGGCAAGAACTTCACCAGGACACATCACAGTCAAAATCCCAGAGGTCCAACACAAGGACAGAGTCTCAAAGATGTTAGAGAAAAGCAACAAATCACTTATGAAGGTAAACACATTAGAATTACAGCAGACCCCTCATCACAAACCTCAAAGACCAGGAGAGCTTACAGTGAAGCGCTTCAAGCCCTAAAAGAAAACAACTTCCAACCAATACTGATATATCCTGCAGAACTATCTTTCAAAATTTGTGGAAAAATAAGGTCTTTCCATGACAAACAGCACCTTAAGAAATGCATGATTACCAAACCAGTGCTCCAAAGATTCTCAAAGATACCCTAAAAAGAGACAATGAATCTAACAATGACAAAAGGTCTAATAGAAAAAATACACCAGGTAGGGCTAGCAGTTAATTAGAAGGGAAAGATAGGGAATTCGCAACAGCAAAATAAGGTTATGACAGGAATAAGTCAATACCTATTGGTAATAATTCTCAGTGTGAATGGTCTCAATTCCCCAATCAAAATATATAGAGTGGCAGAATGGATCGAGAAACAAAATCCAACAATATGCTGTATACAAGAAACACATTAACCCAAAAATAAACTCATAGATTAAAAATCAAAGGATGGAAAACAACATTCCAGGCAACAGGAACCTGAAAAAAGCAGGAGTGGTAACCTATTTTCAGAAAAGTACTCTTCAAGCCAAAATTGATCAGAAAAGAAAACAAGGTCACTACATATTGATTAAGTGAGTAATTGAACAAGAAGAGATAACAATTATAAGGATAGATGCATTGAATAATGGCACATCTGGCTTCATAAGCACTACTGGACATAAAAGATCAGATAAACATCAACATAAATATAGTGGGGGCTTCGATGGTTAACTAATTGTCAACTTGAGTGGGGAACACCTAGACAAACTGAGTCAACATGGTTCTGGGCATGGAAGACCCACTTTAAGGAGGATTATTGTCGGAACTGGTATAAAAGGAGAGCAGGAGGGAAGGATTTCTGCTAATCATCCTTAGAAGGGTTTCATTGCAAACTGATTTGCCTCTGAGGAGCTTTGGCTGTTCCCTTTGAAGGAGCTCTTTAGCTTCTAGCACCAACCTTTCGACCTCCCAGAGAAGATTCCTTGGTTTTCCCTAGAGGACCCTTTGCCTCCTAATGTGGGACATTGCTGTAGGCTCCAGGTCTTTGGCTGGATCCTTTGGATCTCTAGCACGAAGACAGATCTTTCACACTCTTCTCCATTTGACTCTGTGGGCGGCCACTGTAGGCCAGTCTTGTAAATTTCTGTGTCCAGCCTTAAATCGGACTCAGAGCGTGTGCAGGAGCCTTGCCCCAGCCCTACAAGCTTGTGTAAGCACTGACTAATGCACCCAGTGTCACAAATACACAGATCAACTAGACAAAAATATCAACAAAAAAAATCAATGTTGAACCAAACCTTCAAACAAATACCCTTAATAGATACCTACAGTGTTCCACTCAACAACAATACACATTCTTCTCAGCAGATCATGAATCTTTCTCCAAAATAAACCACCTACTAGCCCATAAGACATGCTTAAATGCAAAAGAATTGAGATTATCCCATGCATGTTAGTAGATCATAGCACAATGAAACTAGAAACCAATGGCAAAAGAAACCACAAAATTAGGCAAGCACATGGAAATTAATATACTCTTGAGTAATAAATGGATCACAGAAAACATCAAAGAAGAAATTAGACAGTTCCTAGAATCAAAGAATAATGCAATACAACATACTGAACCTATGGGACACACTGAAAACAGTCCTAAGAGGGACGTTTATAGCTGTAAGTGTTCAAATCAGAAAAAGAAAGTGAACCAAAAAAAGGCACTTCAAGGTCCTGTAAAAACAAGAACAATATAAATCCAAGCTTAATACAAGGAAGGAAATCATAATGATCAATGCAGAAATTAATGAAATTAAGACTAAAGAGCAATACAAAAAAATCAATCGACAATATGATTCTTCAAAAAAAATAAACAAAACAAATGCATCCAATCTTACCAAAAAAGGAAAGAAAAAACCCAAATTAACACAATTAGAAATTTTAAAAGGCAAACTCTCAATGAATATATGCCTGAAATCCAAGAGATTATTAGTAACCACTTTGGAAACCTGTACGCCAACAAATTGTAGAATCCAGAAGAAAGAGATAGATCCCTGGATATGTACAAATTACCAAAAATGAACCAAGAAGATAGTAAAACCCTAAATAATGCAATAATTGGCAATGAAATTGAAGCAAAAACATAACCTGCCAACTAAGAAAAGTCAAGGACTCAATGGATTCACCTCTGAATTTTATACCAACTTCAGGGTGTAACGCTACTACTCCTTCAAGATCTAATGCCAATACTCCTCAAACTCTAACAAAATTGAACTGGAAAAAATCCTTCTAAACTCATGCCTTGGAGCTAGCATTACTCTAATTCCAAAACCAGACAAAGACTCAACCATAAAAGAGAACTAGAGGCCAATTTCTTTAATGAACATAGATGAAAAAATCTTCAACAAGATACTAGCAAACAGAATGCAACAGATCATCAAAAAGTTCATATATCATGACATGTAGGCAACATCCCCAGGGATGCAAGAATGGTTCAACATATGCAAATCAATAAATGTAATACATCACATAAACAGAAGCATGAACAAAAATCACATGATCATCTCAAGAGACACAGAAAAAGCCTTTAACAAAATCCAACATCCATTCATGATAAAGCCACTGGGGGGGGAAATGGCTATAAAAGGACCTTATCTCAACCTGATTAAGACCATTTATAACAAACCAATTGCAAACATCATATTAAATGGAAAAAAACCTGAAAGCTTTCTCTCTAAAATCAGAAACAAGACAAGAATGTCCACTTTCACCACTTCTGTTCAATATAGTAGTCAAAACATTAGCCAGAACAATCAGGCAAGAGAAAGAAACAAAAGGGAAAGGTATAGGAAAGGAAAAGTTCAAATTATCATTATTAGACAACAGGATCATCTACATAGAAGACTCAATAAATTCCACAAAAGCCTCGTAGAATTAATAACCGAATTCAGTAGCATAGCAAGATACAAAATTCAATAGCATTCCCCCATACAAATAATAAACTCAGTGTGAAAGAAATTAGTAAAACAATACCATGGTCAACCTTAGGAAATAACCTATCCCAGGAAGTGAGAGACCTCTATGAAAAAACTATAGTGCTCTGAAAAAGGGATGGAAGAGGTCATCAGAAAATGGAAAGATGTCCCCTGTTCCTAGATAGGCAGAACTAATATAATCAAAATGGTCACACCTACAAAACTGATATAAAGATTTAATGCAATTTCCATCAAAATACCAATAGTATTCCTTGCAGAACCAGAGAAAACAATTCTAAAATTCATATGGAGCCAAAATAACAAAAGGAATCTAGGCAACAAGAGCAACACAGAAGGCATCACAACCCTATATTTTAAGTTATATTCAAAGCACAGAGATTAAAAAAAGCATGATATTAGCACAAAGACAGACATGAGGATAAATGGGAGAGAATAAACGATGTAGAAATAATCCCAGGTACACTCAATTATCTGATCTTTGACAAAGAGACCAAAAATATACACTGAAGGAAAGATAGCCTCTTTAATAAATGTTGCTGGGAAAACTGGCTATCCACATGCAGAAGATTTGAATCTGGACCCATATCTCTCACCATGCACTAAACTAAAATCAAAATGGCTCAAAGATGTAAATGTTAAAACAGAAACAATCTGCTGGAAGATAAATTAGGTAAAACTCTTGAAGACACAGGCATAGGCAAGGATTTTTTTTTTTTAACAGAATCCCAGTTGCTCAAGATATAACATCAAGAATCAACAAAATGAGAACACATCAAAGGAAACAACCAACAGAGTAAAGAGTCAATCTATAGAAGGGAAAAAAATTGCCAGCTATTCCTTGGACAGAGGACTAATATATAGAGAACTAAAATAATTAGATACCCAAATATAAAAGACCCAATCAAAAATGGGCAAATGAAATGAGCAGACATTTGTCCAAAGAATTATGAATCGCCAGTAAATATATGAAAAAAAAAGTTCAACATCTCTGCCCATTAGAGAAATGCAAATTAAAACACTGAGATTCTACCTGACTCCAGAAAGAGTAGCTATCAACAAGAAATCAAATGACAACAAAATCTGAGGGAAAAGGAACTTTTCTATATTGTTAGTGGAAATATAAACTAGTACAACCACTATGGAGATTCCTCAAAAAACTAATAGTAGGGCCGGGGATTTACCTCAGTGGTTCCACGGCCTGCCTCGCAAGCTCAAGGTCCCAAGTTCGATCCCTGGTACCAAAAAAAACAAACAAAAAACCAAAAGTAGAAATTTCACCTAGCCCAGCTATCCTCTTCTATAGGTGTCTTCCCAAAAGAGCTAAAGACATCATACTACAGCGACACACACATACCCATCTTTATAGCAGCACAACTCACTCTAGCTAAATCTTGGAAACTTCCTGTATGTACCACAAGAGATGAATGGATAAAGAAAATGTGGTGTTTATACACAATAGAGTACTACTCTGCCTTAAAGAAAGATAAACTTGAGTCCTTTTTTTTGCGGGGGGGGGACATTTGGAACTGTGGGGACCACGCTGCTGAGCGGGGAAACAGCTGAGAGGAACGAGGCCACCAATCAGTAGTTGGAAGAATAACGGAAGGGACATGGGGCTTGGATCTCATTGACTTGGTGAATTAACAAACACTTGGTTCTTCTTTTGGGTAGAATGAGAAATTTGCTTTACTTTTTTTTATTTTATCAGTACGTATTTGCCATACAGAGTGCTCACACTCATCATAGGGAATTTTGTACCTGTATGCAGTATATCCTCATTCTTTCTTTTCCCGCATTCACCTCCCTTCCCTTCAAGCCTTCTTCCCCTCCCCACTTACAGAAGCTTTGTTTCCATTTTTTCTTCCATTCTTTGTTTTTTTGTTTTTGTGTTGGTACTGGGGATAGAACTTGTGACCTTGCACTTGTGAGGCAGGCAGCAGAACCACTGAGCTAAATCCCTGGCCCCCATTCTTTGTTTTTAATCTCTTTTCCCTTCCTTCCCTTCTCCTTCTCCCTTCCCTTGTTCCTCTTCCCACTTGAACATGTTCTTCCTACTTCCCACTATCTAGCCTCCATTTTTCTCCTTGTTTACCCTTGGGTTTCTCACACAAGAGAAAAAATGTGATAATTAAACTTGTACATCTTATTTGTTTCACTTAAAATTATGGCTTGAGGTGCATCCATTTACCTACAAATGATTCAAGTTTATCCTTCTTTATGGGAGAGTAGTACTCTGTTGTATATAAATAGCACATTTTCTTTATCCATTCATCTTTGATGGGTACCTGGGCTGTATCCAAGATTTAGCTACTGTAAATTGTGCTGCTATAAACATGGGTGTGCCTATATCACTGAGGTATGATACATTTAACTCTTTCAGAAAGATGCCTAGAAGGGAAATAGATGGGTCGAAAGGAACCTCTGGTTTTAGTTTTTTGAGGAATCACCATACTGATTTCCAAAGTGGTTGTACCAGTTTATACTCCCACAATGGAGAAGGGTTCCTTTTTCCCAACAGCCTCATCAGTATTTGTTGTTGGTTGATTTCTTGATGATAGCCATTCTTTTTGATTTTAGCCATTCTTTCTGGAGTGAGATAGATCTCAGTGTTGTTTTAATTTGTATTTCTCAAATGACCAGTGATGTTGAACATTTTTTCATATATTTATTTGCTGTTTGTACTTCTTCATCTGGGAAGTGTCTGTTCATTTCAGATCCCTATTTTTGGACTGAGATTTTCAAATGGGGGGCTCTGATTTTATTGAGTTCTTTATGTATTCTAAATATTAGTCCTTTGTCTGAGAAACAGCTGGTAAAACTTTTTCCCATGCTGTGGGTTGTCTCTTCCCTCTGCTGGTGGTTTCTTTTGCTGTGCAAAAGCTTTTTAATTTGACATGATCCCAGTTGTCGATTCTTAATAATATTTCCTGTGTAACTGGAGTTTTGTTCATAAAGTCTTTGCCTGCACATACATCTTCAAGAGTTTTACCTATTTTATCTTCCAACAGATTAAGTGTTTGTGTTTTTATATTTAGATCTTTGATCCATTTCAACTTTAGTTTAGTGTGTTATAAGAGACATAGGTCTAGTTTTAATCTTTGGCATGTGGAAAGCCAGTTTTTTCAGCACCATTTTTAAAAGGCTGTCTTTCTTCCAATAAAGGTGTTTGGCCCCTTTGTCAAAGATAAAGTAGCTGAATGTCCTTGGAGCTGTTTCTGCATCTTCTGTTCTGTTCCATTGATTGTCAGATCTGTTTGCATGTGTTTGTTGTTTTTTGTTTGTTTTTGCCAGTACCATGCTGTTTTTATCATAGCAGTTTTGTAGTATAATTTCAAATTGGAGATTATGATGACTCCTTCCTTGCCTTGGTTGCCCAGAATTGCTTTTGCCATTCTAGGTCTCTTCTGCTTCCATATGGATTTTAGGATTGCTTTTTCCAGTTCTGTGAGGTATGCTATTGGTAAAGCGGTATCTCAATTCATGAATTTGATTTGTTCTGTGATTTTGGAAAAGATGGCCACATTTGTGTTTGTGTGGGAAAGATGGCGACAGTCATGTGTGTCACCCAATGCAGAGTTTGCAAACAAAAACAAAATTTTGTCAAACATTTTTGTTTGCAAACCAAATTGTAAACATAGGCACTTGTGAACCAAGGTACCACTGTATTTTCATTGAGACTACATTAAATCCATATAAAAGCTTTGGAAGTATGACCATTTTCACTATATTTGTTCTGTCTATCCAAGAACGGGGATGTCTTTCTATTTTCTGATATCCTCTTCGATCTCCTTTTTCAGAGTACTGTAGTTTTCAGTGTATAGGTCTTTCACTTTCCTCATTAGATTAATTCCTAAGTCTTTCATTTTTTTGGATGCTATTGTAAAAGATGTTTCCTTTATTTCTCCCTCAGTGGGTTTGCTATTGACTTTTGAATGTTGACTTTCTATCCTGCTATGCTACCAAATTTGGTTATTAATTCTAGGAGTCTTTTGGTGGAGTTTTTGATGTCTTCTATATAGAGTATCATATCATTTACGAATAATGATAAATTTAACTTCTTTCTTTCTTGTCCATATTGTTGATTTCTTCTAATTGCTTTGGCTGTTTCCAGAACGATATTGAACAGGAGTGATGACAGTGGGCATCCTTGTCTTGTTCCTGATTTTAGAGTGAAAGCTTTCAGTTTCTGACCATTTAGTATGATGTTGGCAGTTGGTTTGTCATAGATGGCTTTCATCAGATTGAGATAAAAACCTGCCATTCCAATCTTCTTGAGGTTTTTTATCATGGACATGCGTTAGACGTTGTCAAATGCTCTTTCTGCATCTATTGAGATGATCATGAGGTTTTTGTCCCTGATTTCTGATGATAAGGTTTATTACATTTATTGATTTGTATATGCTGAACCATCCCTGCATTCTTGGGATGAACCCTACTTGGTCAAGGTGTATGACCTTCTTGATGATTTGCTGCATTCTGTTTGCTAGCATCTTATTGAGGATTTTTTTCATCTATGTTCATTAGGGAGATTGGCCTGATTATTCTCTTTTTTGGCTGGATCCTTCTCTGGTTTTGGTATCAGGTTAATACTTGCTTCCAGAAATAAATTTAGGAGTATTGTTTCCCTGTCAATTTCATTAAACAGTTTGAGGGGTAGTGGCATTAGATCTTTTCAAAATTTCTTGTAGAATTCAGCAGTGAATCCATCAGGACCTGGGCTTTTCTTTGTTGGTGGGGATTTTTTTTATTACTTTTTCAAATTCATTAACTGGTAGTGGATTAAAATTGGGGGGTTTTGAGATGGGATCTTGCTATGCAGTTCAGGCTAGCCTTGAATTTACTGATCCTCCTGCCTCAGCCACCTGAGTGCTGCAATTACAGGAATATGCCATCACATCCAGTTCTGTTTAGAATTTTTATATCTTCTTGGTTCAGCTTTGATAACTCACATGTCTAGAAATCTGTCCATTTCTTCTGAATTTTCATTCTTATTAGAATATAGGTTCTCAAAGTAGGTACTGATGATCTTCTGGATTTCTGCAAGATCCATTGTGATTTCACCCTTTTCATTCCTAACAGCATAAGAATTGGATCTTTTATTTTCTTCTTTTGATAGGCTTGGCTAAGGGTTTGTCTATTTCATGTAATTGTTCAAAGAACTAACTCTTTGCCAGGCATAGTGGTGCACACCTGTAATCCCAGCACTTGGGAGGCGGAGGCAGGAGGATCACTGTGGGCTGGAGGCCAGACTGAACTACCTATCAAAAAAGAAAAAAACACTCTTTGATTCAGTGATTCTTTGATTTCTAACTCTCAGTTGCATTAATTTCTGCTCTTACCTTTGTAATTTCCTTCCTTGTACAAGCTTTGGGTTTAACTTTTCTTTTTCTTGAACCTTGAGATTCAGCATTAGGTGTACCATGTACAGGTGCAAATTCCCTATGATGAGTGTTATCATTATGTATGCCTAAAATGTGCCAATAAAGTTTGTTTAAAAACTCAAAAAATTAAAAAATTAAAAACATTAGGTTATTTATTTGTACTTGCTCTGTTCTCCTGATGTGGGAATTCACTGCTATAAACTTCCCTTGTAGGACTGCTTTCATTGTGTCCCATAAGTTCTGGTATGTTGTATCGGCATTATCATTTAATTGTAGAAACTGTCTAATTTCTTTTTAAATTTCATCTGTGACCCACTGGCTATTCAGAATGGGTATTATTTAATTTCTATGTGGTTGTGTAGTTTTTTGGTTTCTTTTGCCATTTATTTCCAATCTCATTGCATTATGATCTGATAATATGCATGGGATAATTTCAATTCCTTTACATTCACTTAAGCATGTTCTGTGATCTACTATGTGGTCTATTTTGGAGAAAGTCTCATGTGTTGCTGCGAAGAAAATAAATAACAACCCAAAGTTACAGCTAAGAAGCCAACAAAAGTGGTAAAACATAATGATAAAAATATGTAATTAATCCAAAAGAAGGTAGAAAGAAAAGGAGCAAGGAACAGACAGGACAAATGAAACAAATAGTAATATGACAGACTTAACCCTAAGCATGTCTTAATCACATTAAATATAAATGACCTACAGACTTCAAGTAAAAGACATAGATTGTTAGACTGGATAAAAAAGTAAGATCTTGCTTAAAAGAAATGCAATTTAATAAAAAGACATGTAAGTAGATAAGTAAAAGGATGAAAAAGGACATACCGTAATAACCACTAATCAGAAATACATTAATATCAGACAAAGCAGATCAGAAAACAATATTTTCAAACTTTAATAATAACAAATGGATCAGTTAATCAAGAGAACATATAGTCCTAAACATCTACAGACCAACTAACAGACTGTCCAAATACAGGAAGTAAAATCTGAAAGATCTGCAAAAAGAAATACACAACTATAAATAAATAACTGATACAAGCAAATGGACTTAAAATCCACAAGGACATAGAAGACAAGACACAGTATCGACCAACTTGACCTGACTGGCACCTGGAGGACACTCCACTCAACTGCAGGGCACACATCCTTTTCAAGTGCAACCAGTGAGCTTGCCAAGGTCCACAACTCTGGTCCATCAGTCGAGGCAATACATTTCACGGGACTTGAATCACACAAATGATCATTGTGAAAATAAATCGTAGATCAATAATAGAAAGTTCTCCAACTAACAGAAAACAAGAACACATTTCTAAGTAATCAATGAGTAAAAGAAGAAATTACATGATTATCTCAATAGACAAAGAAAGGGATTTTACAAAATACAACATTTGTTCTTGATTTTTTAAAAATACAGCAAATTAGAAATAAAAGTGAACTTTCCCAGACTAAGAGGCATTTACAGAAAATCTACAACTAACATCATAATTAATGGAAAAACTAAATCCTTTCCCTCTCCTAAGATCAGGAATAAGACAAAGATGTCTGCTCTTACAACTTTTATTCAACATTGTACTGTACTGGAAGTTCTCACCAGGGGAATTAGGAAAGAATACGAAGTAAAAGACATTTAGTTTGCAATGTGAGAAGCAAAGCTGTCTTATATGCCGATGATATGATTATCTGTAATGAACACATTCACCTAGTAAGTGAAGTTAGCAAGTCTATGGGGTGTAACATCAATCTGTAAAATCAAGTTTATTTCTCTATGCCAGTAATAAACAATTGGGAATTAGAATTAAGAAAAATAATGTCATTTACAATAGCATCAGGAACATAAAATAGAAATAGTGCTACCAAATCATAATGTAAGATACAACAAAAGTTTGCTGACAGAAATTAAGGAAAACCTAGATATACTGAAAAACATACATTGTAGGTCAGAAGATGCACCATTGTTAGGATGTCATGTCTCCCCAGATTGATCTTTTTCAAGATTTAACCCAATCCCAGGCATTTTTAGGTAGAAACTGGGGCTGAGGATGTGGCCTGCACAGGGAGGGCATGGAAGGTATACACTCCTTCCGCATCCTGTTCCTTGCTTTCCCTATGCATGTTTCCATCGGGTTGCTCCTACGTGGTGTCCTTCTCAGTGAAGTGCTAAGCACTTCCAAGACACGTGACTCCCCACCCCACCTCTGGCCAGGATGTCCAGCTGAGGTGCTGGCTAGACCTGTGGCTTTACCCTTCAGACATCACACTGACTTAGCAGCAGGACAGGGAGGACCAAATCCTAGACCCAAAGCTTACAGAGACCAGACCTGCAGGAGACAGAAGCTTCCAGGAGTGGGAGGCCAGGCTGGTGCTTCTGGAGAGGAGCAGAAATGCACGTGCCCAGGTGCAGGAACGGGGCTGCCCAAGCTCACCGCCCTGAGATGGGACGGCAACCTCAGTCCTTCATCCCCATCATGAGAATTCTTACCAGCCTGGTTCTCCTCGGAGCAGTGGCCACTGTCGTGATGTGAGGAGGAAAGGGTTCAGGTAGAAAGGGAGGACCCGTGCTCAGGCTACAGGCAGTGGCTGGGCTCAGGGCTCCCCTGCAACCTTCCTGGCTTCTATATCATGCAATGGCTGCCTTTGTGTGGGGCCATGATGTGAGATTTGTTCAAGACCTTTGTGGATTCAAGACCCTGACTCCAGTCTCTGTAAAAGGCATCTGAATGTGCCTGCCTTCCTCCAAGCATAATGTGGAAATGTGGGGACCCCAGCCATACTCTCCCACACTCACCTGTGCCCGCTCCCCGGCTCCCCCATGTCTCTGTCCCAGCAGAGGCTGAGCTGTGACAACTCCATCTTTATCCTAACTCCTGCTGCACTGAGCTTCAATCTCTTACTTCCTTCTTGAAAATAAGAATCTGGGCCTAAATTTGTTTTTCCAAAATTGTTTACCATGAGAAGTTGATTAGTTAATGGGACGAGAAAAAGATTCCTAAAATTTCAAAGTAGAAATGAATGGAATACTTGAACTTTTTCTAGAAAAAGAAACTTTGATCTGTACGTTGTATCATGTGTAAAAAATGAACACAAAATGGATTGCAGATCTAAATAGCCTAAAACTATCTTCTAGAATATACAGAGAATATCGCGTGACTTTATGTGAACTAAAGATTTCTTGGGCATGACCCTGATAAAGAAATAACGTACAACAGGGCAGGCCTTTGCCCTTCCCCTCCCACCATGAATGTTTTGCTATAAAATGCAACTGTTTGCTCTGCACCTTGCCCAGTGCAGCAAAATATTCTATTTAAGGAATGTATCTGTTCTGCTGCCCAATGTATCAACGTGTCCTGTTCAAACAATGTAACTGTTAGTAGTGATGTTTCTATCTAAGGTTTCAAAAATGTTCTGTTTCCAACTGGAGAGGCTCCTGCTTCTAGCCATGTCTCCACCCTAAAAGGTTTCTCTCAAGTTCCTTCCCACTGTATATAAACTCACTCTCACTACAACTCGGGGCTCAGAATTCAGAGTGCTTAAAACTCCTCTGAGCCACCCAGCTACATAAAGCTTGGTTTTTCTCCACCTCTTCCAGTGGCTTTGGGATTCTGGTGTGTTCAAATTGTTGTTGCTGTAACACAGAGCTGTAAGAGTTGGCTGTATCACTGAGCTGTCTCACTTTCCTCTAACAACACTAAAACATGATGCATAAGAGAGAAAAAAAGATAAACTGGATTTTATCAAAATTGTGTTGATCATAGCTTTATTTGTAGTACCAAATACTTGAAGTAATTCAAATATCCATCAACCAAAATAAATATTCCAATGGTAGGTTTTAGGGAAGTATTGCAGAATTTTTCATTTTATGGTCAGGAAGAAAAAAAATGCCTAAATATTTTTAGGCATCCTGCATTGAGCATGGTGCATAAGGACTTGGAAGCAAGCCTCTCTCTGAATTCCAGGTCTTTCTTCTCCACTACGCTTTTCCTTGCTCCTCAGAAAGAAAAGGTGAACAGAGATTGGAATGGGAAGGGGGAGAGAGACAGGTGGCCTTTTACTTCAACTGTAGCTGGTTTTCTCTTGGGGGAAATGAAATCAAACACAGCTCACCACCGCAAAAAGTACTGCCCTTCCAAACACCAGCTGGTCTAATCTGTATGAGAAAAGTGCACACTTCTATCAACATGAAGAATCCATGCTGCCCTTACCACGCTCAGGGTTCGTGTGGCCTTCCTGGGCTGGGTTATATTTCAGAGCTTCCTCAGACCACAGAACAGTGAACAGCACCAGGTTTCTCCCCGCACCATGGTGAGGATTAGGGGAGGCAGACAACAGAATTGATCAAAGGTGTGCAAAGATGTTTCACGTCATCCTGCCACAAATGCCACCCTGTAACTGCCATGTGTCAGTTGGGTGACCTCAGGCAAGTTTCTTAACTACTTGGAGCCTCAATTTCTCCATCCACAAACTGGATTTAATAATGTTGGTCTTCCAGAGGGTCACAGATAACCTGTGTATAACTCCTTCCCTAGGAATTAGAGCTCACTTAGTAATAAATATTATCATTATTAATACTCTTATATTGATGTGTGTGCCATAAAATGCATATATTTACATTACAAATCAACCTCTTAAATGAATGCAAAGCAGCAATCATTATTTTAATTAACTTGCTGGGCCAGAGGTAATAAACAGAATGATATCAGCATTTTTCCTCAACGTGCCTGTCGTAAATTAGGCCATCTAGGTACACGGTTTTTTCCAAGGCTGCTCTTGTCCCGACCCCCGCGGGCACGCAGGGCCAGCTGGAGAGGGTAGTGCCTAAATTCCCTGCTGCTCTGCCCTTGCACCCTTTGCTGAGAGGTGCCCGCTTAGGGTGTTTGCCCCTGAGTTGTGTGATTATGACTCCAACCTTGCAGAACCTTGACACGAGCAAAGGGTCTGGGTTTTCATCAGGCACTGCCAGTGGGTCTCTCCATCTGACATATTAATTCCTGCCTCTTCCTGTAAAGATAATTCATGCTCCTTGGCAGCACTGTACAATGCACAATGCCGGTTGCCAGGAACTACTGCAAACTTCAGCAGGGCTGCATTGTAATGTGCCACTAGATTAATCCAGCCATCTAAAATGCATTTTTAAAAAGCCAAAGGTCTTTCCCATGAATAACCTGGCGAGTATTTGAGCTTCATTATAATTTCCCTCTAATGGAGTTTGGGGAAATGAAATGGGAGTTATTAGCCAGATTTATAAGGCTGTCTCCGGAGAAAATAGGGATGAAGAGGGGCTGACTTGGCAGACAAGGCGCATTGGTTATCTACCTAGTACAGGGGAAGGAACTGGCCTGCAGTTTGCAGAGAAAAAATAATCCTTACCCAACAACTGCTTTTCCTGTGTTCTTGACAGAGGGATAGAGGACTGACTGGCTGTGCCTGACCCAGGAAGCACTGCATACATTTCCTCGCCACATCCACATCTTGGACTCAAGAGTCCATTTAAGAGACCATCATATTAGTGGTCCAGGTAGAGCATGCGCAAAACTCTGATGGCCTTTGGAGAGAGGAAATCCACTTCATCCAAGCTCAGATGCACTTTCAAGAAAGAAGGTATCTTATATGGGAAAGTGGCTGGCCACGGCTCCAGAAAGAAAAGAAAGCAAATTTCTGTGATATGGAGTTGAGGGAGAATTACTGCCACGGGGAAAGAGGCTTGGTGAGGCATAAGCGTGGAGTTCAGTAGAGTCTGAGGACATCACACTGACACTAGGGACCCTGGGAAGGATGGGGAAGCTCCAGGGCTGGGCAAGCTGTTTGCCACCCATGCATCAGGTGCCCCTGCAGGAGCTCAGGGCAGAGATCTAGGCCATGAGCCACAGCGATGCCCCATTCTTGTTCTTGTTAAGCAATTATATCACCTTCCCAGGGCTTTCGTGATAAAGTATCACAGACTGGTGGCATAAACAACAGAAACTTACTCTCTCACAGTTGTGGAGGCAGAACATACAAGATTAAGGTGCTGGCAGGGCTGGTTTCTCCCAAGGCCTCTCTCCTTGGCCTGCAGGCGGCTGCTTTCTGGTCACCTCTCCCTGTGGTCTTTCCTCTGTGTGCATGCATTCTTGGTGTTCTATCCTCTTTTTAGAAGGACACTCATCCTAGTGGACTAGGACCACACCCTTTACAATCTTATTTAAACTGGATTACCTCTTTAAAGATCCTAGCTCCAAGTACAGTCTCTGCTAGAGTTTGGATGTTGACCGCTCCCCCAAAGATCACATATTAAATCTTGGTTCCCAAAGCAATGTTGGGAGGTGGTAGAAACCTTAAGAAGTGAGGCCTAGAAGAGGTCTTTAGGTCATTGGAGGCATAGCCTTAAAGGGCACAGTGGGACACTGGGCTCTTCCTCTTTTGCTCCCTGGCTGTGAGTTGAGCTGTTCACCCACCAAAAGCCCAAAGCAATGGTCCACTTCATGTTGACCTGGAACTTCCAAAACCATGAGTTAAAATAAGTCTCTGCCCTTTATGAGTTCATCATCTCAGCTATTTTGTTATAGTGACAGAAATCTGGCTAATGCAGTCACATTCTCAGGTCCTGAGGGCTGACTTCAACAAATAAATGTTAAGAGGTGGGGGGACCGATTCAGCCCATAACAGGAACTTTTAGAATTTCTGTGAGTATAAATGTTAATATGAAGCCACAGTGGACACAGCTTACTGGGCTCTGTCTACAACAAAACCTCAAAATTTACCAGTGAGATCGGTAGTATTATTATCCATGTTTCAAGGATGAGGAAACTGAGGCATGTTGTCGCTAAGCAACCCACCCAGGCCACCAGGTGCCTGAGCCTGCACTTCTGATGCTACATCCTTCTGCCTCTGCTCTTACGTTTGTTACTGAAAGACGTGCAAAAAAATGTCCAAGAGATGTAAAAATAAATAAATAAAAGTTGCCCAGAATCTCATCTATCCTCCTTAAAACTGGCTGACATCTTGACATTGCTTTGTTGGTGACAGGGCTAAGGGAGAGGTGCAGAGGTCTAAAGGCTGCACCCACGGAACCCCCAGGGGTGTGGAACAATGCAAGGACACAGGGCTGACCGGTCTGTGGTGAGCAGGTTCCTTCCCAATCCCTGCAGAACGAGCCCCGCCCCACTGAAAAGGAGACAGAAGGGTTATCAGCAGAATTCTCACGCTAATGTAACTTAGAAAGTGGAACAAACTTTCCTCCTGCATCGCCTATATTTACTTCCTGTATTTTTCAAATGTGTCATCATGAGCATGTGGACATGGTGACCTCTGAGAGCAGACATGAGAACAATTGAGTGTCACAGAGAAAAATGAGACTGCACCTGCTCAGAACACCCAGGCCAGCCCCAGACGTTTTCTCCTGATGGGAAGGGATACAGAGACAGCGGACTTGGGCTGTGAAGAAACTGACTGCAAACACTATCCTGAGTGAGCAAAGCAACAAAAGAGCCACCTCCCTAAAAGCAGCCCAGCATGGCCATTCAAATAGTAAAAATGACGCAGGCAGTTGGAAACAAAAGTTCCAGCTTTCCGCCTGAGCCTCTTGAGCCAGTGCAAACAGCAAGCCCGGAACAGGAAGCCTGCACTGCCCACGTCCCGGGGGCTCTGGTGGCTGCCAACTCTGCCAAGAGCCCTGAGGGCCCAGAGAGCCCCATCTGGTCCCCAGCAAGGGGAGGGTCCGCTCCTGCCCCCGGGCCCGAGCAGAGCCAGACAATGCGTGGCTTCCACCCCAGCAGCCCAGTCTGGCCAGGCTTGTCTTACAGACAGCAAGGCTGCCCGGGACAGGACCCACCGCAGGCCTGGGCCGCAGCTGGACATGAGTCCCACCACGGGCCACCTGCTTCCTCCCAGGCTGCACAGCCAGGAGCCAGCAAGGTGGACACAATAGGTTGGACCCACTTCAGATTCTTAAGGGAAGAAAATGAGTCTTTGTGGACCGGGAGATCAGGACAGGATATCTATAACTGTTTCCAGAGAAGCCAGCTCTGCAAACCCTTCCCTCCCCAAGCACTTCCGAAATGTGGCACAACACACCCGGCTCTTTAAATATCCAAACCCAGAATAAATGTGCACGCAGCATTTCCCCAGCAACAAGGGCCACACGCCTGCCAGCTGAGTCACGGAGTCCGGAAATGTGCGAACTGGGAGGGCTAGGGAGAGCAGGGGGGCCGTCACCTCACATTGCCTCCCCAGATGCTGCCTCTCCCTGCAGCTCCTTGGCACTGTGACCCACTGCATCACCTGGGCCTTTTAACTGAGATACGTTGTTGGTGACAAAGTTGGGGCTAAAACCAGGTCTGCAGACAACTCTCTGGATCCGGGTCCTATGAATGCTCTGCACTGGAAGCTGTTGATGTGCTTTAAGATCCCTTCAGAGAGATCTAGACGGGCATTGCTGATAGTTCTGAACGTTTATCTTCTTGGCTTCTATTGATGGTTCATTTTTGGTTTTCATTTAAAAATATTTTTTATATCTGGTAGATACCGTTTACCAGCCCTCAAGATGTGAAACAGACAGAAACACCTGATCTGTGGAAGTAGGGACGGGTTCAAAGCGCCTTCACAGACACTTCCCGCTACCCCTGCCCCATCCACCATGTCCCAGGCCTCAGGCTGTGGGAGTGACTCTCAGGCACCGGACTGGTGATACCCTGCAAACTTGCACATACCTGAGAGTCCCCTGATTCACCATTATATGAATCTAGAGAGTGGAGGAAACTTCTCTAGGCTCCTACCCAATCCTCCACCAAACCCGGTAAGATGACAAGAGACCCGAGAGATGTAGTGAGTTTCAGTGCATGCAGAGGTCATTAATGAAATGTGCAGCCTAAGCCTAACACAAATTCTCAGTTCTTGTTTTTTGGGGGTTTTTTTGGTACCAGGGATTGAACTTAGGACCTTGTGCTTGCAAGGCAGGTGGTAGAACCACTGAGCTAAATCCCCGGCCCAAATTCTCGGTTCTTTCGTTCATCCAGCAAAAGCCAACTGAGTCCGTCCTACATTTGGATCTCAAATGTCCCCCAAGAAGTCTTGTGGTAAAGGCTTGGTCTCTAGTGAGACAGTACTGTAGGTGGAGAAAACCCTAAGAGACAGGCCGATAGGGCAACTGCAGGTCATCGGGGATGTGTCTCTTAATGGGAAAGTGTTACCTCAGGCCCTCCTTCTTTCTCTTTCATTTCCTATACTCAAAATGAGCAGTTTTGCTACGCCCCAGGCTCCTGCCATGATGTGCTCGCCCAAAACAACGGGCCAACAGATCGTAGACTGAACCCTCTAAAACTGTGAGCCAAAATGAACCTTTCCTCTTTACAAGTTAATAATAGCAAATATCTGTTCAAGTAACAAAAAGCTGGCTTACACTCTATTTGTCAGCCCCACTGACAGACACAGCAGATAGGCAGCAACACAATTCATGGTCTTTATCCTTCAGGAGATTATGTGCAAAATCTGGCATATAAACACAAAGAAAATTATGAACACTTCAGATCTAACTTTTTTCACTGATTCCTGATACAGAGCTCCCCTCTCCAGCAAGGGATTCACGGCTGAGGTAATGTTTGAGGAATCCAGGTCTCAACAGCTGGATCTGGTAAAGGACTTTGCTTCTGAGTGAGCAAACAGCACATGCAAAGGCCCAGTGGCTATGGGGTCACACAGGCTGGGCCCTGGTCACTCTAGGGGGACAGACACAGAGACAGTGAAGTGAGGCACATCCCTTGGAATTGGCCAAGCGGCAGCCCTACTAGAAAGCAAGGGTGACTTCAACAATTGTGAGCTTGACTGGACCCTGGATGGAATCCATGTGGCACTAAAGAGAGAAATCAGGCACAGAGGGAGGCTGGGCGCAGAGCTCAGAGGACCCAAGGCACGGGGGAGAGGCTCTATACGCTGCTCTGCACATAGCAGGTAGCTGCTAAGAGGCATTTGTTTGCTGTTTGCCTTTGTCGTTGTGAGGCAAGGCCTCTCTAAGCCAGAGGCTGGGCTCCACCTTGTGACCCTCCTGCCTCAGCCTCCCAGACTGCTGGTATTACAGGCCTGTGCCACCACGCCCAGCTAGCTGCTAAGAGTTTTCGAGCAGGTGAATGACAGACAGCAGGCTGAAGCTCTCGGAGTCTGGGCCAAGCAACGATGTAAAGGTCTGATGGGGAGGGGTACGGAAGGCCACAAGGTGGTCAGAGTGAGCACTGCGATGACAGGGTCAACTTCGGAAGACAAGGCAGAGGAACAGCAGAGAGGACAGCAGGACGGGCATTGCCTCCTGTGGGGGAGGTGCCCACACGGGCAGTGCGAATGCTTCAGTCACTGGGGACTTGGTGCAAAGCACCAGCTCCCCCTCAGCCAGGTCTTGCCTGAATCCCTGCACACATGTGTGCAAAAGCGTAGTGCTGGTGAAGAGAGAGAGCCTGACTCCGCTGGAAGACTGCCGACTCCAGTGACGGCCACCCCACACTCTTCCATCCGAGCCTCTCGCCCTTTCCTCCCCGGGCAGCACTCACGAGTGACACAAAGCTGACACTGAGGCTGCCTCGGGCCACAGCGAGGAGAGCAAGAAAGGGGAATTCCCCTGCCTGCACTTCCCAGCTGAGCCACGCTCGTCAACGTAAACGGCACCGAAAATAATCACGTTGCTCTCCACTTGGAATATTACTATGCGAACAGTTGGTGGATATGAACTGTTTTAAAAACAGGCTATCAAAACAAACCCAGGGAGAACATCTGTGGGGCCACGGGCCTGGGAGTCGGCGGAGGAAGGAAGCCAGGAAGCCGCCGGCCTCGTCAGGTGTCTTCCCGGGCGGACAATCCCCGCGCTGGCCCGGAGGAGGCCGGGGGCAGGACCCGAGGGAGGGAAGGGTCTGGCATACAAATCCCACTTCGGAGAGCAATGAGGCACAGGTGAGCCAGCGAAGGCGGCCTGGGCTCCTGCACCCAACCCTGCCGGGCCTGGTGCACGCGTCAGACGCTGTTTATACCCCGAGGTTGAGATCTGTTATTTATTATGATGTTTATAAAAATAAATCTCAGGCCTTTCCTTCCTTGCATTCCGGCCGGGTACAGATAGGTTTTCAGGTATACAACTTCTTCGCTTTGTTTAGCTTATTTTCCTCCTTATAAAATTTAGCTAACGAGGACAAGGATAACAAATGTTTATTATCTAAAAGCGAGACCCAGATTGAGGAAGTTTTCGGAGCGGAAAGGCAGCAGAGCCGGGTGGCGGCCACCCCACAGGGGAGCTGTGTCACCCCCACGCCCAGGCCCCTTTCCTTCTTGTTGACCTGGAGCATGGACCAGCTTTCAAAACAGTTCCTCAGAGGAGTCTTCCAGGGGCTCTGTTTATGGTCTTTGTGTGCGGCGATATTTTTTCAAGCAGAGAAAGGATTTCCACAGGCAGAATCACTTCCTTCCTTCCCCCGTCCCACTCTTCTGGTCCCCTAAATAACCCTTACAAATGCTGCCCCTGCTTCTCTCTGAGTTTCCCCAGCATGTAGGGGGAGCAGGTTTGAAGTTAGGGGTGATGTTTAATTGCAGAGTGGAGAATATTTGCAGGTCCTCTTCACTGCAGAGCTCAGCCTGTGTTCTTCAGTCAGTTTTATCAGGAACAAATATGCTATTTTGATAGAGAAAAATAAAAATGACTAATGACCCGTGCGCTAGGGCATCCACACAAACTGGAGACATAACAAAGGAGACAACGGATAGAACCCGTCTGTCATCCCAGACTCAGAGCCCAGGCCCTGGCGTGGCTTCTGGAACCTTCTTCCTCCTCTTCTTGCCTAGCATGTGACCCCGCAGAGAAGCCCCCTGCACCTCAGCCAGCCGCCCTCAACTGCAGGTGCTCTCCTCTCAGCAATGGGAAGCTACAGCCTTGGGCCTCCCTGACCAGCAAAGATGGTCGCCCTCCAGCCAATGCTGGGCCCAGAGGCCGAGGCCAGACGGTGTGCTGAGGTTCCAGGAGGCAGGAAGGGCCAGCAAGATGTCTTCTCTGTGACGCCTTCACCATGGGGGGCCTCCCCGGCCGAGTGCAGGGAGAATCTTCAATTTCAGCCAGCACGGATGCTCTATAAGGGGTCTTGAAGGGGCGGGAGAGGGGAAAGACCGAACCACAGTGAGGAGGTATCAGGGCAGTCAGAGACTGAGGGGAGGGAAGGCCAGGCCAGAGCAGGCCTGGGAGGAAGCCAGGACGTGTGGTGGTTTTGTTCTGAGGGGAGGAGGAACAGAGTGAGGGTCAAAAGAGGGCTTCAGGGTGCTCAGGGCAGGTCTGATAGGAAAGGGAGACACAGATAAAAGAGGCTCTGAGGTTGGTGGGCACAGAGGAGATCTTTGCCAGGAAAGGTTCAGGCACTGGAGCTGGGAGGACAGTCCCAGAGGCTGGTCCAGAGCCAGGTGCCCACGCGGCTCAGGGCTCACAGCCCAGCTCCTGGTGGGGACGCTGGAGTGCAGGCTTTCTTGACAAAGAGACGTTCAAGCCCACATAACTTTCCCCCAGGCTGCTGAACAGGGGCCTGCTCTCCTGGGATAGGAATAAGGAAGAATTTTGGGAATGCTTCAGGCCATTAAAGGGAAGCCATACAATTAGGGAAAATATAAGATGGTGTCTTTATTTATGCTTTTTTGTATGAGAATAAGAGCTTTCTACCAATAACAGGGCCAACTTCAATGTGCGATAGACAGGCAATAATGACACAGATGGATCTCACAGATGTGAGCACGAAAGAAGCCAGATGCATGAGTACTTAGGATAAGATTGCGTGTCTGTGCACTTCAAAAGCAGACAAAACACAAACTAATCCATGCATCTGGGGGTCAGAAGACTGGACACCCCAGAATGGACCACCAGGGAGCCTTCTGAGTGCTTGGTCTGGGTGATGCTTACACTGCATATAATGTGTAAGCAGTCATTCAGTTATATAAGAACTCTATACTTTATTGCGTGTCAGTACAGATCAATGAAAGGTGTTTAAAGTGCAGTGCATAAGTGTATTAGCTTCCTATCGCTGCTGTAACAAATTAGCACAAATTTAGTGGCTCAAAACAATGTAAATTTATCAACTTATAGTTCTGGAAGACAAAAAATGTACCACAATGTGCCAACAGGGCTGTGTCCCTTCTAGGGACTGCAGGGGAGGACACCAGTTCTCTGCCTTTCCAGGTGTTAGAAGTCACTTTCACTGTTTGGCTCATGGGCGCGTCCTGAGTCACTTGGACCCCTTGCTTTGGGCATTACACCACCGAAGTGGAGGGCACAGTGTCTCTCTTCTCTAAGGGCTCTTGTGACCTCAGGCCCCGCCTGGTGAGCAACCTCGGCACCTCAAGACACTTAATTTGGTCTCGCCTACAAATCCTTTCTGCCATGTAAGGTAGCCTGTTCCCAGTTCTGGGGACCAGGACATGGACATCTCTGGGGACATTACTCAGCCTATCGTGATAAGATTACGTGAAGGACAAGGTCCTCATACAGGAAGGATGCTCCCTCCAGACTAAATCAGGCCAATGAATGTACTAGGACTATTAATGTTAGCTGCTGTTGGAAGACACAAACCCCAAAATCGCCATGGCTTTATACAATTAATCGAGGGCCAGCATCTCCAAAGTATCCTTGGATAGAATTTAGCTTTTTTTTGGTACCGGGGATCAAACTTGGGACCTTCCGCTTGTGAGGCAAGCAGCAGAACCACTCAGCTAAATCCCTGGCCTGGATAGAATTTAGCTTTGATGGGAAATTTTTTTCACATTTTCTCTACTCTTATCATTTTCTTTAATAAGTGCAGCCAATAAATCACATCAGTGTTATCAGTCTATAATGCTAACACCAGTAGAAATCACAGATATTTTCACATCAGCTTCATTAGCGTTGTTGCGTCTCTAACAAAGTATGTATAATGTTATGATTTTAGATTTTAATTCCTGTACTTCCATACATATTTTTCCATTTAAAAACATTTTTGAGACATGTCCCCCAGTGTACACCCATACAGATACAAAGCTAGTTAAAAACCCATGCAACGTGGGCTTCCTTTTTGTTCCTGAAAATTTTGGTACAGATTTCATGTTCCTCCTGCCCTGAAGCCACCCCCCATCTGGATCCCAGGGCATTTGTGTGAACCCAGCAGGCCTCACTGGTGCTGGCTTCTTGCTGAGCTCAGTACCCAGGACTGAAAGCTTCCCCAGGTTCTCTGAAGGATGAGGATTCCAGAGAAAAACCTTGGGGCAGAGCCTTCTCAATTCTTCAGGGAATTATTTATGTGACACACGGCCATTAGGAACTAAGGAAACAAAGCTACTTTCCTACATTTTCCCAGGGTGCAAGGCTGAAGAGCCAGCTGATGGGCGCAGCACCTAACGCTTGGCCAGTTCGTTAGCTTTACCACTCTCCTAAGCTAATTCTAATTCCACCCTTATTTCTCACCCTAAGCCAGACAAGAACTTCCTCACATTTTTCTTCCTGATGTGAAGGGAACAAAATCCTACAGCTTGTTGCTGCAACTGTGCTGCAGTTTTTATCTTTCTTTGAGTCCTGCCAGTAAATCCAGTTGGGATCTTAGACACCTCCACTACCTCTTCCTGGCCTGGCTCCCTTCTCCCAGAGGCACAGCCCTGCGGGGCAGCACAAGCTGCCGAATTTCCAGACTTGTCACCGGCCAGTCACCAGCCTCCTCTCTCTGCCCATCACATCTCTGCCTTTGACCCCCGAACGCTCTTCCACCACAGTTGCCAGTCGCTGAGGCTGGAATGTGTCCCTGCAAAAAGCAATGGGGTCAGGAGGCAGGAATTCACGAGAGGTCATTCCCCTTGGGGGCTCTGCTCTCGCGAATGGTCAGTGCCATGACTGTGGGAGTGGGCTTGGTAGAAAATGGTGAATTCCGGTTTCTCTTTCTCTCTCTCTCTCCACCATGGAGTGACACAGCAAGAAGGTCCTTGCCAGAACAGCGCTTTGATTTTGGACTTCCCAGCTGCCACAACTGGGAGAAACACATTCTCTTCTTTGCAAGTTTCCCGGTCCCTGGCATTCTGTGGCAATAGCACAAAACAGACTGACAGTGTGGTCCTTCCTCGTCCCCATACGGTTTCCCATCTGAGAGCGGACAGTGGAGACTCTGTCAGGGCCGCTCACTGGAAAGGCTTCACTCCCAAGTTCTCCTTTCCTGTAGAGGCCCGAAGTCCTCCAGAGGACCCAGAAAAAGAGGTGCTTTACCCACCCACACCTGGTGGTTCCAGGGTCCCACTGGTTTGGGCCACTCTTTGTCCAAATAACTGTCTTTCTCCCTTCACGCTGCAAAAATTCTGCTCACCACGCTCCACAGAGAGTGTGAGGAAGTAACAGAGCCAACTTAACCCCAACTGCGATGCTGGGACCGCTCAGTCCCCCCAGCTAGGGGAGTACGAAAGACCCTGGATGGAGCTGGGTGTCCTCATGCTAGCTCGCACCAGGTGGACTGACACAGAGTCCTGTCCTCCTCCTCGTGAGTTCAGGGGGAACCTGCTTCTCTGTGACCTCCCCAACAGAGTCCCCACAGCCCCCACTCCCAGGCCAGTCTCCCTGTGGTGCTGCCAGGTGGCCTGTGGTCCTTCAGGGGTAGCTGCTGCTCACCAGCTTCACGGCCTCTAAAACCAGGAGATCCCTGCCGTGCTGGGCAGCCGCCCCATACCTGGAGACACATGTGCTCTGGAAATGGAGCTGCCTGCACACCACACACCCACTTCTTCCTGTCCCCTGTAGCTAACCGGTGGCAGCCTTCTTTTTCTTTTGGGGATTCTGAGGATTGAAACCAAGGCCTCTGCACTGAGCTACATCCCCAGTGCTTTTTAAACATTTTTATTTTGGGACAAAGCCTCACTACCTCACTAAATTGCCCAGGCTGGGGTTGAATTTGCAATCCTTCTGCCCCCAAGAGTGTTGGGGTTACACCACCATGCCCACCTCAATGCCATGCTGTCCAACAGTACATCTGTCAGCACACTCAGAACTCCCGGGTTTCTAGCCAACATGTTTCCTTCTTTCCCTCAAGTGAGGCTCCCCATGGCTTGCCCAGCTAGACATTCTGTGACTTGGTGGCACCTTTGTGTGCTTCTCAGTGGTGCGAAGGTGTTATGGCTTGTAACTAGATGTCCCCACAAAGCCTCGTGTGCTCATAGGTGGGGCTTTGGGAGTGACTAGATCATGGGTGTGTGATACTGGATTGGTCCACCGGTGGGTTTAGCATGGTTCTGGGTGTGGGTGACGGACTAACTGAAGAGGGAAGACCCACCTGGGTGTGGATGGCACCAACCAGGCTTGTAGCCTGGATGGAATAAAAAACCAAAGAAGGAAGTCATGTTCTTCCTGCCTGCCCTGCCATGGACTGTTTCTCCTCTGCCCTGCCCCTTTTTCATGTCACCCTGCTTTGGAGCCAGCTGAGTTGGACTGAAACCTCTACACACTCTGTGCTAAGATAAACCTTTCCTCCTTTAACTTGTGAGTGTTGAGTATTTTGTCCCAGCAACAAAAAAGTAACTAAGACAGAAGGAAAATCTGAGGCAGGACACGAATGCACCACAGACCACAGGCCTCCTCAGCAGGCCTGGGCAGCCAGGCAGGTGTGCACCTCCATGCAGGAGGAACTGAGGACCAGTGGAGCAGCTGGAGGTTCCAAGACCAGCAATGCAGAGAATACAAAGGAGATGCATCTGTTTCTTGCCCCAATGAAGTACCACAAGCTGGATGGCTTGTTACCAAAATGGTCTCAGTTCTTGAGGCTGCAAATATGAAATCAAGATCCAGCAGGCTTAATTCCTTTCTGGAGTTTTTTGGAAGAATCTGTTGCATGATGCTGTCCTGGCTCCTGGTGGTTGTCTCAATCCTCAGTGATCGCTGGCTGGTAGCAGCATCACCCCGATTCCTGCCACTACTATCCTAAGCCCTTCTACCTCTGCGTCTCTGGGTCTAAATGTCCCCCTTCTTATAAGGACACTGGTCCTATTGTGTTTAGAGTCTGCTCTAATCCAGTGTAACCTCATCTAAATTTGACCAGACCTGCAAAGACTCTAGTTCCAAATAAAGTCACATTCACATGTTTCCAGTGGAATTTTACGGGAACATCATTCAACCCAGCAGCAGTAGGGGGGCCAGTGTGAGAAGGAGGAGAGAAGAGAGCAAGGAATGGTGAGGAGGCAGGCAGAAAAAATAAGGCCAAGAGGAAAGGTGTGAGGCTGTTAAGGTGTAAATCTGATGTGTTCCCTCAGACTTGTGTGTTGAGGGCTTGATGCCTAGTGCAACAATGCTCAGAGAACTGTATACTGAGAGGTTCGTGGCAGGAAACATCCAAATTCTCAGGTAAATGGTGCAAGGAAAATGTTCTTGCCCCTCCCCAAAGAGAAAAGAGCCCTGCTCCCCACACATTCCCCAGGTGCTGCCTGGACAGAGCTGCTCTGGGCCAGCAGCAGCTGGTGGACAGGGTACCCGCCATGGGCATCAGTGGGCCCCCAAAATAAGAAGCTAAGCCAGTCTGGGCCCATGGAGCTGGTCCTGGAAATGCACATCCCCGGTGCGGGCCCCAGGCCCTGTGCTCCACACACCCAGCCCACCACCAGCACCCTCCTCTTCCTCACCTGTGCCACGGCGCAGAAGGGATGCTCAGCAGAGTTTTGAGGCCCACTCTGCACCGCTGCTGCCCTATGCCATTTCCCCTCTGTGGCTGGCACTGTGCCCACACCTTGCTGTTGGAGGCAGTCCCCTGGCTCTGCTCCCGTGCTCCCCATTCCTCAGGGGCTGCCTGCCCTCCAGCAGCTCCCTGGGCCATGTGTCTCCCCAACTTCTGCTCCTTCCTGGCCTTTCTCTTATTGCTGCTGGGATGTTTCTGACTCAAGGATCCTCCTTGCCCATCTTCTGGGACTGTGACACCTGACAACCATGCAGGGTGGGCACGCTCCCATTGTCCCCCAGGTAAGCACAGAGCTCACCTTCGCTCCCTGGACCTGCTGCTCCCTGGCTGGCACCTCGGTGTGTGCCCTTCCCTTAGTCCTCGACCCCCACAGTCACCTGCCAACTGGTCCCCTCCAGCCCATCCACACTCAGCATCCAGGATGAGCTCTTGAAAACACATCAATTACTTCATTTTAACCAATCTTTACATTATCTTGAGACTTCTTTTGGTACTGGGGATTGAACTCAGGACCTTGCCCTTGCCAGGCAGGTTCGGTGCCACTGAGCTAAATCCCCAGCTATCTTGATATCTTGGATTTCCCTTTGCCAAACAGACTTTTCTCAGTCTGGTTCTAGCAGGCTGTGTGTGTGTGTGTGTGTGTGTGTGTGTGTGTGTGTGTGTGTTGCTGGGAATTGAACCCAGGGCCTTCACAATAAGCTACATCTCCAGCCCTTTTTTAATTTTTATTTTGAGGTAGGGTCTCATTAACTTGCTCAGTTGTTCAAGCTAGGATCAAATTTACATGCTTCCTGCCTCAGCCTCCCAGACTGCTGGGACTATAGGTGTGCACCATGCCTGGCTCAGCCAAGCTTTTAAAACCTCGAGTCCCTCACTCATATATGTAGGCACACTCACACTCACGTCTACCTGTGTGCTCTGGCCACCTCCACCCATTCAGTCACACATGCATCTGCATGTGTCATCTGCAGAAGGCCGGAATTTGTACCTGGAATATCGCACTGGCACCTGATTCCATTTTCTAAGCATACCACATACATGTCTCTGTGGCTTTGCTCCTATCTTCCCCTCTGTTGGGTCTGTCTTTCTCCTTTTTACTGTAGCATAGTCCTATCTTCTTTCTTTGAGATCTGGCTTGACAGCTCCACCTCCATGAAACTCCCCTTCCAGGCAGAGTAAGTGGCCCACGGTGTCTCTTTTGCCCGCCATGCATCACTAATGTGCGAGGCCAGGCAGGAGCCAGTGCCTCTGGTGATGGGGTGAGGGCCCCAGCACTCGGCTGGGCCAGGTGTGTCTGTCTCTCCTAGGGACTCCCAGTCCCCAGAGCCACAGAGCTGCGCATGGCCACAGACAACAATCTGGGGGTACATCAGGCCCCGGCCCTGGCTGGGTGGCATCCCCAGGAAAGCAGGAGTTGCTCAGTGTCCCGGATTGCTACTGAAACTTGCAACACAGCTATTACATAACCAAGGAAACTGGGCCACCCCTCCCACTTGGTGTGAGAAACGGGGAGGCGGAGTCAGGAGGGAATCACCTGGGGGTGCACAAGGACCTGCTTCCCAGCCTCCCACCCCAATGTCTCCTGGGGGCCAGGCCTTGGGGCTGTGGCTCACCCCCAGTGCGCACTGGACCTCCCTGGGGAGGAGGATAAAGGATGGAGCACAGCGGGTTCTCTCTTCCGGTCGGTGCGGGTGACATTCTCCGGCTGTCCCTGCTGTGCAGGAACATCTGCAGTCCGGAGACTTCTGCAAAACTTTGACACAAAACCCTCGCAGCAATTCTATTTCTTAGAGGATTCCAGTAAGGCTTAGATAGTTTACTTTCCCTTTTTTTTCCCCCCTCTTCCCGTTTAAAGAACCAAGTATTTGGGAAATTACCTCACAGAGTCGTGCCACCAACACCAAATGAGAACCATCTGTACAGATAAAACAGTTAGGAGCTTTTGTGGCACAGCGGGCCGAGATGTGTAGCTCATTCAGTCTCAGAGGGGACACTTTATTCCTGAGTTTCTTTTTTTTCTTCTTTTTTTCCCTAACACAGAAGAGGGCTCAGTCAGCTCATAGGAAACAGGAAGGAACCCGTTGTTTTAAATAGCAGACAGCAGAGAATTGACCCATTATGGCCTGTTCATTCAGCCAGTGACAGGCAGGAGGCAGACCGCTCGCCCCCGCATTCCCAAGATGCCAGGCAAGGGGCACAGCCAGGCCTTGCTCAGATGCTGGGAGAATCCAGTTCAGGCCCTTTCAAAGGGAACTGGTGAAGCCCTGGGCTTTTATTTTACTAGAGACTTGACTACACTGCTGTCTTTGAAAAAAAATAAGGCAAAAACAAAGCTCCAGTAAAAACTTACAAGAATACCTGGAAGTCAGACAACATCCTGTGTTTCCCTCCCTACCCCACTCTACTCCGAGTGCCTGCTTATCTTGGCAACAGCCGCTTTTCACTTTTCTGGGCTCTAGAACAGCTGGCCTAGCGGTGGCGTCTGTGTGGCCCAGAGTCCCATAAAAAGGCAAAGGCATGCAGAGAACCCCCCGACCCACCTCCCCGCACCCCACCCGGTGCTACTGGGCCCCAGAGCCCAAAGGTTAAAGACCTTAAATTCGCCACTGTGAGAACCAAGCAACAAACCCTACCTGAAGCTGTCTTGAGTCTGAACATCACGTTGTGCAAGTGCTTCGCGCTGTTTCAGATGTTCAGATCAGGACACCGGCATGGGATGGAACGCGGGGAGGAGGACGAAGCCTCGCCTTGCCGTGGTTCACCTCGCCCTCCGCGGGCTGCGTCTCCTCTGTCGGAGCAGAACCAGGGCCACCCAATTTCCAACAGATGAACCTTGGAACTGACCCTCCTGTCTCCACCCAAGCCTCTGTCGCTGTGACCATCCACAACACAGCCTCGCGCTCCTGCCGTCCTCACCAGGCCGTCCCTGCCCTCTTCGGACAGCGGCAGGGCCTGGGAGGACCCCGCGCATGGCGTCTGCCACCCAGTCTCCGCAGCTCTCCAAGCCTCTGCCTTCCGATTTTGACCTAACACTGAAGGTGCCTCCCGTCACAAGAGGAGAGGCGGGGACACTCTTCGGAGCGTTCCCCTGACTCCGCGGCTCAGTACAGCCCTGGACACCACAGCAGTGGCAGGTGTGGCGTCTTCAAGTGAAAACTTCCCAGTCGCTGCCCCTTCCGAGGGCCCTGAACGGACTCAGAAGGCGACCCCGGACCGGAGGTGTGCATGGGGAGAAGCCTGCACCTTCTTCTCTTCCGAGCTGTTCTCATACACAGCCGTTTCGTACGCCTGCAGGTGTCAGGCGGAAGGGATCTCGGCCCAGAGGAAGCCTTAGAGCGACTGTATACCTTACTGTCTGACTCGGGACACTGTTGAGAGGGAAAGGGAGAAACTAATCATCACGCCAGGAGATGTGGACACGGTGACCGTTCTGGGCACTCTGCGAACTGTGAGCTCTAAACTGGAGCAGGTTCGAGTGCTGGGCACGCATTTGGTTTGTTGATAACACAATACTCAGGGACCTGGGGCCCAACAGGCCAAAGAGCTTGGAGAGGGTAAGGCAGGTGAGAGACTAAGGGAGTGGCTGCGGGAACGCTGTCTCTCCAGACGCCATGGCCGGGCCACGTGGCAGTGGGGACAGAATCAGCTCATCCCAGAAAGAGACTCCGGGAAACCCGGGCTCCTTTTCTTGTCTGAGTTACCGATTGTTCTCAGCAACAAACTGAGTTCTACTGACTTCTTTTCTACCCACAAGAGACAGCAGAGGCCCGAGTCCTAGGTTAGGATCACAGACCCGCTGTCCTGCTGCAGGTCTGAGCCCCAGGTCTGCAGCGCTCACTTGTCCTTGGCTTCCTGACCACGCCCCGCAGGACCCATCCTCCTGCGCCCCCACTTACAGAGAGTGACAGTCAAGCTCCAGCTGAGGCCCCACCCGAGCCAGGCTGAAGGATGAGAACAGGCCTCCGGCCAGGCCCCACCAGGGGTCCTGGGCAGACAGGCACAGGCAGGCGGGGTTCTGTGAGAGGACTGCCTCCGTTTCCAGAGGCAAGATCATCTGAAGGAACCTATTTTCACTTTGTTTTTACTTCTCAGACCCAAAAGAATTTACAAAGTCTTTATAAGAATAAAAAGTTTCAGGGCCAGGAATTTAGCTCAGTGGTTCTACCGTCTGAAGTGCAAGGTCCCAAGTCCGATCCCTGGTACCAAAAAAAAAAAAAAATACAAAGTTTCTTAACTTTTTTAAATAAAAAAATCCTTAATGGAAATTTCTTATTTCACCTAAAAATTGGAAATATTTTGATTTGCTTAAAAAAGAAGTTACCCCTTTCTGGGATGGAAACTCTCAATTGGTCTATAAAATAATATTCTGTAACAGTCTTTATCCTCACTGCTAAATAAAAATTATATTGGAATTATATGGCAATGATCCAAAATGAGTAAAAGATAATATTATTCTTCCAGACACAAGGTACACTGGATAGAGGATTCAAGAGAAGTCATTTATAAATCACACTTGAAGGGAAAACAATCCTCTATGTGACTCTAAAAAGAAATGAGAAACCAGATTTTTTTTATATTATGTAAATTTTCTAATTGAATAAATAGCTTAGAACTTAAAATCAAGTTATTCTTTGGAACTAATTCTCTTATTTTCACTATTTGTCTTTCTTTTCTCTGAGTAAAGTTATTATTAGTGGACTATTTCTTACAGATGATGATCTCCCAAAAGGCAAAGATTTTTCTTTGTTTATATTTTTGCTTCTGTAAAGGCGTTCAATAACTCTTTGATAACTATGTAATGAAAAGGCATGCTAAACATCAAGTTATGATAATACATACAAATGGCTAAATTTTCTCCACCATCTCAGATGAACTAAGAAGAAAAAATCGAATAATTTTCTACTTACAAGAATTACAGGACCAGGGATTTAGCTCAGTGGCACTGTGTCTGCCCTGCAAGCGCAAGGTCCTGAGTTTGATCCCTGGTACCAAAAAAAGTAAAAAAAAGAATTACATCTAGAGCAAAATGGCACAAAAGTAAATAATAAGAAAAATAAGAAACATAAAGAAAAAAAGAATTAACAATATTAATACCTCAAAAGTAGAATGTAAAATAAATCATTAAACCAAAGTGATGATTTTATATTATCAGAAATGAAGGGCTGGGGATTTAGCTCAGTGGTTTCGCCGCCTGCTGCGCAAGCACAAGGACCCGAGTTCGATCCCCAGTACCAAAAAAAAAAAGAAATGAAATCAACTGAATTTGCCACAGAATTTTTTGTAGATTTTGGAGGGATTTTTAGGAACATGCCAAAATGCCATTTTGGGATTTATTTGTCCAACCCATTGCCCTCTTAGCAAAATAATCTAAAAGAGTTTATTTTCAAATATGGAAACAAATTGTATAGAATTAGAAAATCTAGAAATACATAAAATATTGTCAGAAACACAATTGACGTAGGATGTTTTTCATGGATTGTCATGGGCCGAGCCTGAAGATGGCCCTTTTTCTCTTCCCTACTGCCTTTCTCCTCCATAGATTAGCGAGTCAAACAGACACAGTCAGTTATATTATGTATCTTTGTTCCCTTTCTGCTCATGCCTCCATCATGAGACAATCATGTTCAGCCTAGGCCATGTGGGCCACATGGCACTAGTTACCTGCCTTCCTACACTATAAATAAAGAGCACACTGAATGCCAGGCAGCCATTAGCTCATCAGGCTATGGTCCCACCTGGTCCCAGCTATAAAGTATAAGTTTGGTACATATCCTTCTTTTTTGTTATTCTTCAATATTCTTCATCTCCCACCGCTATCCCCAGCTTCAGACCCTACGCTGTGCAGGTCACAGCAATGGATCTATAATGCACCAGTAGTACATAAAGTAAATTAAATGATAGGAGATTTGGATGATAATAATGAGTTATATGATGGTGAGTTCTGCTTCTGGTTAGGATGTAAAAAGGATGCAAGAAATCCTCATTCTGACCCTAACATCCAAAACAGCTTAAATAAGCTATAAAAAGAACAGGAAGAAATTTAGTTTCTTTTTAACCTTATAGGAGCAATGAGGATTCAAACTAACCTAAATGAATTCATCTCAAGCTATCTGTAGGAGGTAAGATACCTGCAGCATTTTTTACCCCTAGTCTTTGGTAAAGTATTAAAAGGAGGAAGACTTTTACAGCTGAGGGTGGTGAAACCCTAAAAATCTTTTAACAACCATGCAGGGACTGGCATGACAGATTCAAATTCTAAATTGTTCTAGGCTCAGAGGCTGGACATTCCCATCTACTGCTGTTTTCCCACAAACTGCACTGAATTCTCAAGGGCAGTCTGCCAAAGGCTGCAGATGAGGCAGGAGGGCTGGGAGAGTTACTGCCTGAGTGCTGGAGTCCATCGGGCTCAAGGGAGCCAAGCTATGATGGAGGGGAACAGAGTAAGGAACCTGAGAAAAACCAATAGAGGCTCTCCCAGCTTTCAGAGCATGGCTCTGAATGAAGGCAAGAAGAAGAGCTAGAAGAAACTGCTCCAGGAATTCTGGGCAGATAATGATCTTCCTAGGTAAAAAAGAACTTGGACAATACCAGAAAACAATTCAAAATGCTGGTGGTAGTTAATCTACAGGGAGGGAGGGAGAGAGAAAGAAAGAAAGAGAGGGAGATGCTTTGTAGTTTGGAAAGTTGGCAGCTCAGTTGTAAAGAACAAAGAATTCTCCAGAATTTTACCAACACTCAGCTTCCAAGCAAAGTCCTGATTATATCCTCAAAGCTTTTGTAGCTATTGGTCAATCAAATTCAAATAAAGCTGTAATAAAATCAAGACCCAACCACAAACATATTAACTCCTTATTAAAAGTAATTATTATTTACTCTCTAGTGCTCTTTTATACAAAATGACTAACATTGATCAAAACTTACAAGACACTTGAAGCATGAAAATGTTATTTGCAATCAAGAGTACAAACAGTCAATAGAACAAGTCTGATCATTTCTGATCCAGATTTTGGAATTATTAGACAAGGATTTTTAAATAACAGTGATAGAAATGCTGAAAAATTTAATGGGGAAAGAAGAAAATATGCACAAAGACACAAAGAACTTCCAGGGACATGAAAACAAATCAAAGAGAAATGTAAGAAAGAAAAAGATGCAATATTAGAAATAAAAAACTCAACTGATGGGCTTAATGGAAGACAGGATTCAAAAAGGGATTACTAAACATATAGATGGGTCAATAGAAATTTTTCAAATGGGAATAAAAAGGAAAAAACAAGTGGAAAAAAACAGAACAAAAAACTTGAGATCTGTGAGAAAATATCAAATACCTTAATGTGTTTGTACTTTGAGTCCCCAAAGAAGAACAAGGAAGGAAGTGGAAATAATTTTGAAGAGACAATGAGCCCAAACCTTCCAAATCAATCCAAGAAACTCAGCAAACCCCAAGCCAGATGAATTAAAAGAAACCCATACCAAGGCACATCATGGCAAACTACTGAAAATCAGATATAGAAAGCAAACCTTAAGAGCAACAGGAGAAAATGTACATGCTATTTCTCACCAAAAACAATGGAGGCAAAGAACAATAGAATGCTATCTTTATTAAGGTTCTGCAGGAAAAAAAATTGTTGGTCTAGGGGCATAGCTCAGTGATAGAACACATGCCTAGCATTTCCGAGGTCCTGGGTTTGATACCATAGAGAAGAAGGGTTATATTTTCTGGAAAAAAAATGACACACCAGGTAGAAAACTAGATCCACAGGAAGAAATTAAGAGCAGCAAAATGGGTAAAACAAGGGCAAATAGTTATTATAAAACACTTTATTATGTACTAATATGTGTATTCTCATGTGATTTTTTGAAAGATACTGACAGTTTAAAGACTATTTTTAAAATACTTTAAAATATTACTATTTTTAAAATGTGTTGAATTTTACAACATAAGGCAACAAGAGCACATCCCATGGGAAACAGTAAATGGAATTCTTACACAGCTCACAAATAGTATCATATTATTTTAAAGTATTAAAAAGTAGACATAAGCAACCACTAAAAGAAATAACACAAAGTACAGCAAAACTCAATAGAGGAAACAAAATACAATCCAAAAAATACACAGTTCACTCTTCTCTCCCATCCCCTGACAAAGGCAGGAAACAAAGGAATAAAGAACCAGTCAAGTAAAAACCAATTCAAGTGAGAAACATAAATCCAACCATACTGTGTAATAATTATGCTGAATGCAAATGAGCTAAACATTTCAATTACGTTTCAGAGTTCGACAGATTGTATAAAAAGGCAAGGCAAAACCTATACTGTGAAGAATAAAGACAGGCTTAAAGTAAAGGGTGGGGAGAAATACCATGCAAATATTAAGCATGAAAGAGTTGGTATGACTATATCAGTATCAAAAAAAGTATACTTTAAGACAAAAAGCATTACTAGAGATAAAGTAGGTCATTTCATAATAACAAAAAATTAATTCATCGAGAAGAAATGTATATGCAACTTATAAAGTCTTCAGAATACATTTTTTAAAAATTAAAAGTATTAAAGGGAGAAATAAAGCCAGAAGTATAGAGAAAGATTTTTAACACCCTTCTATCAATTATTGATGGAACAATGCTAGTCAAGAAATAGAAGATTTGAACAATATCTTCAATTTCCTATTTGACACTTACAGTACACAACTCCCAGACTACAGTGTAGTTTCTTTTTAAGAGCACGTGAAGCTTTCACCCAGAGAGACCATATGTTGGGCAGTGAAAAGGCCTGCCTACACATCAAAGGATAGAAATAATAAAAACCAATCAAATGGTAATTAATGAAAATAAACCTCTCATTAAAATTTCAGTCAGAAATGCTCCAGTCTGTATTCTCTGATCACAATATGATAAAAACCAAGTCAGTTCGTTAGACAAAAATAATGATTATTCAAATCTTAAACACTTGGATGTTTAAAAATATTCTTCCAAGAAGCAATGATTCAAGAAGAAAGTTAAAAACATAATTAGAGGCTATTTTAGAAAAAGCAAAACAAAAACAAAAAACAATGAGACCACTACTGAAACCTTAAAAACATTAAACTCAAAGGGAATATCGTAGCCCCAAATATTTTTATTATTTAAAAAAGGACATAAATTAAAATGAAAGCACACAGCAGAAAAAACAAACTAGTGGAAAAATGGGTTGAATGCATACAAACTTGGTTCCATGACAAGAAACAAAATTGAAAATTGTTTGGTAAATAAAAAAAAAGAAAACAGAATTGAACATAAAATGTAAATTAAAAAATAAGGAAGCAGGGCCAGGGATTTAGCTCAGTGGTTCCACCATCTGCCTCAAAAGCGCAAGGTCCCGAGTTCAATTCCTGGTACCAAAATAAAATAAAATAAAATAAAATACAGAAGCGGTAAACATCAGAAGTCAATGGAGATTAAATCTATATGCAGTTCTAGGGTGACAGATTTGGAATCCTCATTTTACAAATGCTTTCCCAGTAAACACAAACAGCCAGGATGGATGCAAAAAGCTGTGGGGAGCCTGGAGACAGTGAAACTGAGCAAGACCTGCAGAATATGCTCACTGTGCAGATGGGCTGAGGGGAGGATTTCTACAGACTGCCAAAGGGATGATGTGCATCACACTTTTTCAGGAAGTACAGAAGAATGGGAGAAAAGCTATTTAATTTATAAATCTCAGAACCCTGACACCAACATCTAATGAAGGTGGAAAGCAAAAGTGAGAAGGAAGGGCAGACAACATGTTGCCCAAGGGCGGTAGGACTTGCTGAGACCATGGACCACGTGAAGCCCAGATCTAACGGTGCTGGACAGAGGCAGAGGAAACAGCGAGATTAAAAAGCAACGGGTCACACACAAGTAGGCTTCAGTCGCTTCCATTTTTTAGCAAATGTGTTTTTACAAAATAAATACGGAGTGCTTTTGCAATTTTTCAAACATAACATTTATCAATAAGTATTTGAAATAATTATAAAAATAAACACATAGAGCATCATATGGAGAGCATGTCAAAACAACCTTTAATGAGAGATCCCCTTGGCAACACCCATGCACACTGTGATAGACGGGCTTTCGCCGAGAGTGAAGAGGAGGACTGACAGAAACCCTAAACATTTCTGGAAACAATTCTTTGTAGTAGTGTCTTGCACCTGAGTTGAAGGTCCACCATGAAGCATGTAAGCAGCTAGCCAAGAGGGATTATCATTTATGGTGCGCCATTACCAGAACAAAACTGTATTTGTAAGCTCACACTTATATGCATAGCCGCAAAAGTTCTAATTATAAAATCTCCAGAAAAAGGTGTTGCCACCCTGCCGTGACACTCACCTCTGGGTAAAGACATAACTTCCCCTCCTCAGCATCCCCTTCCCAGGTCAGGGCCAGCTCTGGATGGATCAGTGACAACTTGCTGTTAAACCCAGAGCTCCTGCACTGCTTTCTCTCGGGCCCTGTGTTCTTTCAGTTCTGCTGCTCCCAAATCAGTCATCACTTATTATCATTTTTGCTTTCAGGTGCCTCTTTGAGTCTTCTGGCAGACTAACCTCCTTTACAGCTGGATGGAGCCTTGGGACTAGGTTCTGGACAACTGGATATTAACAGAAATGATGTGCAATCTCTAGATGCCATTAAAGAAGGAGGCAGCCCTTTCTTTGCCTTTCGTCCTTTCTGCTGGCTGGAATACAGACATGCTGGTTGAAGCTGAAGCAGTCATCTTGCACCATGAAGTAAATATGGGAAATGGAACTCAACCCAGAAAAGTACAAAACACAAGGAACTCCAAGAGCTAATCTTGGATAAGCACAGTTTGCCCACAACTGTGTGAATCTGAAGTCACCGAAGAGAAGAGGTGATAGGGTATGGGCTCTGCTCTGTCATGCTCAGTTGAAGGTTCTCTCCTGCCCTCTAGAAAACCTCAGCATCCCAGGGGTACTTAAATTCCTCTTTGCTAAGGTTCCTCTAAACAATGTCTGTATGGTGGCTAATCTTGATTGTCAACCTGATTGGCCTGAAAGATCCTTATGGGATTAGTAAAGCACACTTCTGGGTATGTTTGAGTGGGTCATGAGGGCATGACCTTGGGGATTATATCTGGTCCCCAGCCCTTTCCTCTCTGACTCTTCCCCTGCTTTCTGCTTCCAGATGTCATGAGTTGAGCAGCTTTTCTTCACTATGCCCTTCCACCATGATGTTTCTGCCTTGAATCCAGTCAACCATGGACTGATACCTCTGAAACCATGAGCCAAATAAACCTCTTCTCCTTCGAGCTGTAGCATGTGTTTCAGAAACAGGAAAGCTGACCAATACCAAAAAACTGATATAGGGTTATGAAGCCATTGCTGAGTATAAGTGATGTCATTCAGAAGCCTTTGGAACTGGTTTGTGGGAAAAATTTGAAAAGATTTGTAGATGCAATCTAGTGACGCCCCAGAGTGTAGTACGCAGTTTGGTAGACAACTCTGGTGGAAACTCAGAAGACCAGGATGCTGATACGAGTGAAAACAGTAAAGACTGTGTTTATAAACTTTCAGATGGGAATGGGGACTCTATCAGAAAGTGGAATACAGGCCATGTGTCTTACATTTGGGCAAAGAATTCGTCTACATTTTGTCATTGTCTGGACTTTGCAGAAAGCTAAGTTTAAAGGTAATAAACTAATGAATTTGGTGGAAGAAATTTCAGGGCAGCCCAATGTTCAAGCTGTGGCATGGGTACTATTGGCTGCTTTAGCTAGATTTATAGTGGCAATCAGAAGCAAACACCAGAGCCAAAATATTTGTAAAGCTTAGACTTTGGTCAGAAAAGAAGTGCATATAAAGTTGTGGCCAAGGAAGACGTGGTTGCTGAAGAGATTAGTGCCATTAAAAAGAGGCCAAAATACTTTGTGCTGGACACTTATAATAGGAAAGATACCTTGAGGGAATCTCAGAAATTGGCCAGACCCAACCCATTAGACGCCCAAGAGTATAAAATTGCATACTCTTTTGAAAGACTTTACTTGAGAAGAGAGCCACAGGGTAACCTCCTTTTATAGGGCCAGAGAGGGAACTGTTTCCCCAAGTTCAGTACCCAGGTATTCAGAGGCCACTGCAGCCATGGTTCAAGGGGAGACTGGCTATTGCTCACACTGGTGGAAGGCCTTGGCATTGCCCATGTAATTCTGTTTTGCAGCCATGCAGAATACAAAAGTTATGGAGTTATGGGGGCTTCCAGTCAGATTTCAAAAGAAAGCCAGAGAGGCCAGACAATGCATGATAAGGTCAAAATCCCTACTGGGAAGCTCTGAGAGGGTGATGTGTGAAGCTGTGAGAGTGAAGCTGAAGGAGCAGAGGAGACCTCAGGAAATTGGAGATGCCCAGAATATAAAAAATCTATAGAGAAACCTGCAAGCAGCAAGCAGAGAGAGCCCAAGAGAGAGGCCATGTGGGCTACAGAGTGAGGCTGCCCAAGCCCTGTACCAGAAGCTAGACATGGGGGTACAAGATGTAATGTTTGCCCTATTTCTATTCTCCTATCCCTCCCTTTTGGAGTGGAAATATTTACTCTGTGTCATTATATCTTGGGAATGTGTAACTTATTTTTTACACAGGCTCAGACTTAAGAGTATTCCTTGAGTTTGAGTGAAGATTTGGGACTTGGGCTTTTGTGCAATGCTGAGACTGTTGAGGTTTTGGGGAGGGAATTAGTACATTTTCAGTTGTATATAGGATGGTTATGTTAGGTGGAATTATGGCCTTGTTATTATCTCTATTTAAAGATTAATTATGGTTTAATGATACTCACTTGGGTGTCAAGTTGACAAAGGATGGACTAGTAATGGGGTTGTGACCTTCGGGACTATATCTGGCCTCTGATTCCTTCCTCTCTGGCTGTTTGCCTGCTCTCTGCTTCCCAGTTGCTATTAGTTTTGAAGCTTTCCTTCACAATTCCCACCATGATATTTCTGTCTTGGAGCCAGCTAACCACGGACTGAAACCTCTGGAACCATAAGCCAAAGTAAAATTCTCCTCCTTCAACTTGAATGGTCAGGTATTGACCCAGCAATAGAAAAGTTGACCAATACAGGCTGGGATGAGACACTGATCCCTGAAAGTACCAATATTATTTGCCACCTGCTCTGCATAACCAAAAGTCATTCTGCTTTGTATGATCTGCCTGACCACTTTCAACTAAACAAAAAGATGCCAAAGAAATTATGTTGGTGATAAGCCAGGCAGCTTTAACACTCTTTTCTGACCTTATCTTGGGTTAGTTTAATAACTGTCTTTGTAGATCTTATTCAGAGCTTCTCACAACTGCCAACAAATAACTTCCTTGGCTCTACATGCAAGAGATTAACATACAACTAAACTTCAGGAGCCTATGTGGGAATTGTCAATGTGGGCCAGATGTGCCCTAAAATTCCTTTAAACAAGGACACTGAATCTCTTATATGTTCCAGGAAATATAGGTCTGACACTCTTAGAAATATATTCTCCCAGTCTTGAACCCCCCCAATTCCTTGCCTCCAACATTCCTTTTGAGGGGGAGTCCTCCAGGTAGAACCACCACTGTTCTTCCCAGAACTGGGAAAAGGGAACAACACTGTGCCCCTTCTCCCCAGACTGTGGCCAGATGCTCTGGGGAGGACCCTGAGGGGCTGCAGCTGCCCAGAGCTCCCACGAAGTCTGCTGGCCTCTGGGGAGTAGGAGCAAGAAGATTCCAGACCAACTGAAGACAGAGGAAGAGGAGCCAAGCCAACTAATGAGACTCCTTCGACAGCCTCCTGAGTCTTCTCTCCTGGACTTGTGTTTCCTACTCCATGGTAGGTGGGCAGCGTGATACAGTTATCACCTCCACACCCAATAAATCTCTGGCCCCTTTGAACCTAGACAAGGTTGTTTCAAGCCTCTTTTCCATGCCCTGTGCATATCCAAAGCCTCCCTTCAAGTTTTGCTTTATTCCTTGGGAACTTTTATTGTCATGGTCATCTTTGCCTCTGCTCCTGGCATCTTTGGTTTATATCATGCTACTGAGACATGAAAGTCACACCATCCTTGATTTGCACACACATGGGGTGATGTTGAAATGCTTACATATCATGGCCTGGGCACTGAAATCAGAATGGACTCTGGCAGCTAACAGAGGGAGCCCTCCACAGTACAGCTCTGCAAACCACTCCACAAGGGCACACAGATACAAAATGTAGAAGGACAAGGGAGATCATTTGTGTTCCATCCACATAATAAATTACTAGAATTTTTACTCTTAAAAAAGTCATTTTGGCTCTCCTCCCTCAGGGACTCCTTTTCCCTCTTTGCTCACCTCCGAGACCACGAGTTGTCCTCCTTCAATTCTTCCTTGCTAGTGGCACCTCACCTTTACTCAAACAGGGGTCCTTGCTACCCAAAAATGAGCCCTCCTTCAGACACCAGGGGGCAAACCGTGAGGGCGCTAAGTGACCATGACAGTCTCATCACCCTACGCCAGGGGTGAGAGAAGACTGGGACACATGAGTCAGAGGGATCAGATCTAGCCAGTGCTCTGAAGTCTTCTAGAAGCTTCTGGAAACTATCTTCCTTCTTGGTAAAAATACGGTGACACCAAGGAAAAGCCTCCATCCCTTCCCCTCTCTGGTCTGCCTTTAGATGCAGGTCAAGAGGACCTATTTTCCAGAGCTGTACATACATGGCTGGACCAGGAGAAGAGGGCACAGATGAGGAGGTCAAAGCTGGTGCCTGGACTGCTGGGACTAGGGCGGTGCCAAACCCATCAGTGGACTGGCTTCGTAACCACACACCCTTAATCCCAGCATCACACTCTAGATCCGGCCACCTCTGAAAAAGCCCTGCCTATGACTGCATGAGGCCTTGGAGGGACACCTAGACACTGCCATAGCAGACGTCATGTGGAGTGCTGGGTAACGACCCTTCACTTGTGTGACTGGACACCTCTCCTCTCCCCTTCCCCCCTCCCGTCCCCTCGCTCCTCTTCCTCCTCCTCTTCCTCCTCCCCCCCCCCCCCGCATGCATAGTCACCTATTCAATGGTCATCTCATCTGAAGCTTATGAACACCAAAAAGTCAACAGCTCCAACTTAAATTGACCCCTCCAACCAGACCCTGCACAGGTATCTCTGTTTCAGGAAACTGCACCATCCACCAAATGCTTCAGCCACAGACTTCAGAACCATCCTCACCACCCTCTCCTTTCACCCCAGCCCCATCACATCCAAGTAATCTCTAGGTACTCCATACCATTTTCAATACTCCCAATGCCCCTAACCTAGTCCAGACCCTAGGCCTAGATCACAATGAGCCTGGATCAGGACATCAGCTTGCCAGTCAGTCTTTCTTTCCGTGGTCCTGACCTCTCAGTCCAATCCCCACACTGCATGCAGATCCAGCCCCCAAACTGCAAACTTGATCATGTCTTCCCCATACTCCCACACACTTATTTACGGTGCTCCCACCTGCTCCTCATGGCTCTCACTCGGAAGTCTAAGATCTTACCTTGGTTACTCCCACCCATCTCTGATCACGTTCCTCAGCTCCCCTTTCCTTCCCAACCCCTTGCTTCTGAGCAGAGGCAGTGGAACTCCCTTCACCTTCCACTGGTGCTCAGGTAACTTTCTCCCCCCAGGAAACAACACACCCAGCACTCCATGAGTGCCTATCACTGGCGGGCTCAGACCCACCTTCCCAGGCTTTCTAGGGTGTAAGGAAATTGCTGTTGGGCCCAAGGAAAAAACAGGTGTCAGACAACCAAACAGAAACTTTAATTGTCTCCAAACATCAATTTTCCATCGATGATAAAGGAAGCAAAGGGCTCTGAGAGAACTGGGGACATCTCTTCACAGGGGGTGTGTGGATGTTTCCTCCTTGTGCCATGTGATGTGGTACTGCTCATTCTTCATGGTCAGCACTGAGAACCACAGACTCCCTAGTAAATGTCACCAAAGAACCAGATATTGATCTATACTCACACACTTATTTGGAGCAGGATAACATACACACATTCATATTTTCTCTGATTTTTTAATCAATGTCACACTGGAGGAAGCCCAAGAGCTATACAACTACTACTCACATAATTGGTAATCCTTTTTTTTAGACAGCATTTCACTAAGTTACCAAGTTGGCCAGGATGAGCTCAAACTTGCAATCCTCCTGTCTCAGCCTCCAAGAGTGCCAGGATTACAAGCATGAGCCACTACACCCAGCTATAATACATTTACTTGACACAATCCATGTCCCATGCATGGAAAAGACAGGCTTTGCCTCCATTTCCTGGTAGACTTCTGAACACAGATAGTAAAGGTCCAGAATACCTACTCTCTATTCACACATGCTCCCTCCAGTACAGGGCTGGTTCTTTTAAAAACTGGCGCTTCCGAAGTACCCCATGTGTCACTAGGTGTGGACAAAACTTGGAGGCAGGATTTACCACCTAACCCACTCTGCTCTCAGGAAAGTCCACTCTCAAAATCACAAAGCCACATGTAACGTGATGCTGAGCTGAACGTTTTCTTATCCTGGGATTGGTGAGTGGGACCCAAGCTAGAGACAAAGAGAAATTAATACTCAACCTCTAAGCAGAGCTGTGGCCCCAGAGGCCCCAACCCTCCAACCTGAGCAATGGGAGATGTGGAAGTCATGGCATGCATGCACGGACTCGCTTGCCAGGCCACAGTCCTCTACCACTGAGCCCGATCAGTTCTTCTCTGCTGCACCCTCCTCTGTTCTGGTAGAAGGACGAGCTGACATCTCAAAATGAATCTATTCCAGTCCATTCTGGACCATATTCCAGGTCCTTGGCACCTCTTTCCTCCCAGTGGTCCACTTGTAGCATTCTCTGCCTCATCCAAATCCTCTGTCCACCATGATAATCAACTCAGAGGAGTGTCTTACATGTCACAGAAATTACTTCCTTTGCCTCAGCAGCAGGTTTCAGGGAACCTAAGGGAGAATAAGCAGACTCAACTCCCCCAAAGCCTTGAGGCTACAGATAGGACTTTTAACTGTGGGGATATTGCTTCACCTTTACTAGCCCTTGAGACCTTGACCAGAACCACCACAGTAGCTGTCTAGGAGCAGTGCTTCTTGCACTCGGGGAGGTGAAATACTACTTCCTCTTCCTCCTCCTCCTCCTCCTCTTCCTCCTCCAAAGTTAGTACCTTTGATATCTACAAAACTTAAAGGGTTGGATATTGTGCTCAATGGTCTCCATCTACCCTTCAGGCTCCACTCCATTCTCTGGATGACACAAGGAAAATAACTTGTTCAGCCTACATGAACAGTTCCCTTGTCCTGCTGCTTGTTGGTTCAAGCAAAAGGAGGAAAGGTTTTTGTTTTTGCTTTTGTTTTTAACTTTTCTAGGTCCTTTGTAGTCCTACATAACTTAAATTTCAATATCCAATTCTTCATTTACAGCAAGTATACACAGACCTGAATTTTTATATATACCTTGTGTTTTCTAATCCTGCTAAATTCAAGTACAAGTTCTAGGGGCTCCTAGAGATTTCTTAGTATTTTCTCTGTAGATGATCATTTCATCTACATATAAAGATTTTGCTTCTACTTTGCCAATCCTATCCTAGTTGTGTCATTTTATTGCCAGACTACTTTGGTGGGGCCTAGGTTTCAAAGTTTAATGGACAGATAAAGAGTAAGCATATCTGCCCTTGTTCCCCACCTTAAGGGGAAAGCACTGTATCTTCTCCATTCATATAAGGCGTTCTCGCTGGAAGTATGGAGTACATGTCTTTAATCTGTTGAGAAGGTTCTGTTCTACTTCTAGGCTCCTGATAGCTTTCACCATGAACAGCTGTAGAGTTTAGTCCAATACTTTTTCTCCAACTAGTGACAGGATCATATGGCTTTTTCCTTTCCTCTGTTTAAATGATGACTTTTGGGGGTGGATCTTCCAATGCTGAACCAACACTGCCATCCCTACAACAAAACCACTTTCTACATCCTGCCAGATCTGACTTTCAATAGTTTGTTTTGTTAAACTAATTTCTATCTATGTTCATACTTTTTTCTTCTATTATCTTTATCCAGTTTTAGGATTAGCACAATGCTGAGTTCCTAAAATGAGGGGAAAAGTGTTCCTTTTTTCTACATTGTTTGATATAATTTATCAGTTAAAATGTATATGAGCCTACTGTTGTCATATAGGTAGGTTTTTAAGCTAGGAATATACTTTCTTTAATAGGTACTATTCAAATTTTATATTTCCTCCAGAGTTAGTTTCATTAATTTGTCTTCTAAGTTACTTCTTAGAAGTTGTCAAATTTATTTCAAAACAGATTTTTGTAATATGCTTTCTATATCCTTTTAAATTCTGTAAAATCTGTGGTAATGTCTCCTAGATCTTAATATTGTAATTTAAAAAATGTATAACTGATATTGTGTAACAGGAAGAAAAGGTCTAAAAGAGCTGGGGAAGTGGGAGGGGTAGGGGAAAGGAAAAAAGGGAAAGGAAAAAATATGAGAAGAGGAAAAAAATGGAAACAAGGTCTTTGCAAATAGGGAAGAGTGGAGGGGGTGAAGGGAGGGCAAGGGAAGGGGAAAAAAACAAGAATCAAGAGACTCATGTAAAGGTACAAGATCCCAATGATGAATGTAAGTGTATTTTATACCAAAAATGTACCAATAAACTTAATGGGGGAAAAAAAATAAAAAGGAGGAAAGGTGTGAAGCCGGGAGTATTTGTTCACCTTACTGAACTGACAATCAGCAGTGACAGCGTGACCCTTTCTAAGACCACAGATTCTCTTCCATGGCCTTCTTCCTATGGATAGGTCCGTCTCCAGCTTCTGGCAACCACTTAGATCTACATAAGATCTGTCCAGCCCAAAGCTGCTGCACTATACCCTATGAATTTCTTGTCCTAGGGTGCTGTCCTATGCCCTATTTATTTCTCTGAAGTCTGCTCACAATTTTGTATGTATCTCTTTGATAACTGTTCTACTGTACAATTCCTGTCTACTGGGACACTAACTAATAAAGTAATTGGTACCAGGAATGGCCTCAGAGGAAAGTAACCTTCAAATGGAATTCTAGGATTGGACTGCTCATATATTTAAAACATACCTAGATAAATTCCCGTCCCAAAGAGAAGCAAATGTACACAGTTACTCAAATTATCACAGTACTGACACTGGAAAAATGCAGATGGAAGGCAAGGCATCAGAAGATCAAACTGACTGGCTCTGCTGATCGTGGAGACGCCAGGTCTGTGACATGGAATGACTTTCTTGACACATTCAGAGAAGGACAAAATTCTCAACTCAGTTGAGAATACCCAACTCAAATTGAAAATACCCAAACTGGAACATGGATATAAAACCAGAAATCCTCAGTGGAAGCTTTTAGGGAGTTCCTTATCCCCTATAAGCAGCCATGACTAAGGATCAAACCCAGAAACTGGTTAAAAAGGTGACAGACATGCGGAGCTCATTACACTTTTCGACCCCACCATGTCTCATGCTTTCCATTAGTTGCAAAAGGCGAGACCCTGCCTAATATGTGGGTAGCTGCCAAGTCACTTAGGAGCCCACCCATGCCCCTCGCTGTATGCAGGCCCATAATGAGTTTATACATCAGGACAGCCCAGACAGACAAAGACAAGTCTTGATACAGGAGGAAAGAACCATGGACAAAAAGACTTGCAGGTGGCAGAGCACTTGTCTAAGTGCACCAGGCCCTGGGTTTGATTCCATAGCACCACAAAAACAAAACAAAACAAATGTAACACCTCACAGGAAAATCAGCAGGACTCCGAAAAGCATGTGTCGGGGATGGACGGGGAAGGATGGAATATACAACCTGATGAGACAGACTTTAAAGACACAGGTGGACTCACTCGAGATTCCAGACTTAAGGTGCAGGCTTGAGCACCAGGGAGTGGCAAGGTGGGCTACGCCGGCTGATGGAAGCCTGCACTCGACAGGGTCTGGTAGTTCATGAGGACTTTTCCAGCATTCCAAAGAGGAAGCTGAAGGCTTAGGAACCTGGCAACATTGGAGGGGATCTATTGTGATCAAATGCTCCGCCACGCCTTAATCAGGCTCCCCAGGAGGGTTGGAGGGTGCTTCCTTCAAAAGCCATAAGGATTCCCTTAGTGAGATGTTCAGAGGCATCCTGGAACATCTCTTGTCGGCTGTTTGCTGAGGGCAGGAAATAGCAGTGGGGAGACTGCAATAGAATCAGGCTCCCTGATTTTAATGGGGAAAATGGGATCCCAGAGTCACCAGGGTGAGGAGTCCCAAAGGCACCGTGGACACAATTACCCAAGGAGCTGTGGGACCGGACCAGAGCTGGAGCACTGTGGCCTTCAGAGACCTGTGGCACTGAGGTCCCCAGAGCTGCAGTAGATATGCAGACCACTAACACGCTTCCTGAGATACGTAAGCAGGATAATTTGGGGTTTGGTGGGCAAAATCAGTGGGAAATCAGAACTGCCTCCACATTCAAACCCCAAACCCCAGAAGTCCCAAATCCCTTGCCTGAGTGGGGAGGATAGAGTCTGCCCAGCACTCTGCAATGACATCACAGGTATGCACTGTGACTCTCAGGTCATCTAGCAGAAAGGGGAAGGGAAAGGTCCAGACTTTCCAGGGACTGACAGATACTGTTCCCGAACTGCTGCTGACACAGGAGTCTCAAATTGCCGCCACAGACCACACATCAGAGCGAGCTCATGGAGACCTGGTGACAAGGAGAATATTGGCCCCAAGTCTTTCCTACAGTGGAGTTCAATCAAAACTGAGATCTGTACTGTTGTTACTTTCCCAGTCCCCAAGTAACACATTGCTAACCAGCAGAATAATACTGACTAGCAGACTCTCATACAGAATGGCAGGATGACCAAGTGGGAGCTGCCCCCTTCCAAGTAAAACAGCTCCTCCACCACCACCAAGAAAGTCCAAAGAACCATCACAACCCTGCAGAATTACAGAGGTTAGTGCAGCCCCTGAATGCTTAAAGCCTGAAGGAATGGTGACTCCTGCCATATTAACATGTGATTTCTAAGTATGGCTGGTGCAGAAGCTAGACGGATCATAAGGAATGACTAGATCAGCAGTCCCCAACCTTTTGGGCACCAGAAGCCAGTTTCATAGGAGACAAATTTTCCACAGAATCCTTCAAAGGAGATCACAACCTAGGGCCCTCGCATGCATTGCTTACAGCAGGGTTCATGCTCGAATGAGAATCTAATGCTGTGCTGCTCTGACAGGAGTGGAGCTCAGGCAGTGATGCCAGCCATGGGGAGGAGCAGCTATAAACACAGAGGGAGCTTTGCTCACTTCCTGCCATGCGACCAGGTCCCCGACAAATCACAGACTGATACAAGTCCATGACCCAGGGGTTGGGGGCTTCTGCTCTAGATTATAGAGAATTCAGGCACACACTAATGTCAAGTGCAATTGCAGTTTGAGGTATCTTCACTAGATATTCTTGGTATCTAGAAAACACTTTTTTAAATCCTTTGACATCTAGCATACAGCTATCATCCTAGAAAAATTTTTCCAATTCTAAGTAGTAAAGTTAGTTGCCTTCAAGTGGCTGAGACAACAGCACATGTCCACCTGAAGCTTTCCATCAAAACTGTATCAATTTTCTTGCTCTGTCATAATACAGACCACAAGGACTTGATCATGTGACATCTTACAGAGCATCACTGTATTTCACTGGTGAAAATGTGCTACCTGGGACTGGCAAGCATTTTATCTGCCTTACTAAGACACTTGCCCTTTAAGGGGTGAAAGAGTAACCCCATGAACATCTGGGATTATTTCCTACTGTGAAGTTTCTAGGGACCTATGGTCAAAAGATGTCAGGAAAGAGTGACAGACTGCTACATCTTGCATTTCCTACTACAAAGAAGGAGAAACAATTCTGATGGACCCGTGCATTTTAAAGATAACATATACTACACTTGGGTGTGCTGCTCTGATGCCCCATGATGCTGCCAGATTTCAGAGGCACCAGGTCAAGAAACTGCTTGTAGTGCAAGCTGCTATGCCCCATGACTGAGGAGACCCAATGTCAGGGGCAATGTTGCTGTAGTTGATATGAAATGCCTCCCAGAGCTTGTTTAGCTGTAAACGACTCTAATGGGATTACATGGAAACCTAGAGGTATGCAGGTAAAGCCTTTCTGCTTACAGCCATTCTCCACTGGGAAGGTAGCTCTGTGCTCACTACTAGGCTCTGGCAGACACTGAACTCCTGGTCATAAGACACCAAGTACCTATGGGTGCAGAAGCATCATATGTAGATGTAGCTCATCTACAAAGCTAAGCCAAAGCAAACTGCAAAAATTGGTAATTGGTTAATTTTACACATCGGCTTGGCTGGGCCAATCTGACCTAGAGAGTTGGTCAAATATTACTGTCAATGTTTCTGTGCAGGTGTGTTTTAGATAAGAAATACATGTACACTGGTAGGTGCTGAGTACCCTTCAAACTGTGGGTGGGCCTCATTGGGTCATCTGAAGACGTGAACAGAACAAAAAGTTGACTTTCCTCAAGCAACAGGGAATCTGCCAGCCATCTGCCTTTAGATCCAAACTATAATTTTTCTCCTGAGTCTCAGCCTGCCAACCCATCCCATCAGATTTTGGACTTACCCAGCCTCCACAAGCACGTGAGCCTGAACACTGGCGCAGGTTCTGGGGAACCCTAAAATGCAGATACACAACACAAGCTCTTGGAACCTGCTCTCGCTGCTTTGCTGCCTCTCGGCAACACACATGGAGATTCCTCTATGACTGAGTAAGTAGGAGAGAGGAAACCAGGCCTAAGGACATACAACGTCAGCCAGAGTGGGTGGCAGTGTCGTCACACCCCAGTCAGAGGTCGCGGAAGACAGCATGAACTCCTCCAGGGTGCAGCACTGGCATGGTACCTGTGAGTTTCACTGCAATGGAAGGAGGGAGCTTCTGGAAGATGGATCTACACAGGTTCATAAGCAGAGACTAATGGGATGGCCAACTAGCCAGGGACCTAAAAAACAAGACCAGAAGAAGGTGGCAAGGAGCACTGGGCAGGGCTGTGCAGAGAGCTGTGTAGGCACCAATCCTGAAGGATCTTCAACCTACCTGGTGCCCGCCAGAGGACATGCCCAACCTCACCCACTGGGACGAAGGCTATTGTAGTCTCAACAACACGCAACCCACAGGAGAGGGCAGTGCTGAGCTCCCTGATCTGAAGGGCCAGCCACCTGGTGGCAGTGGGTGGCACTGTATCCCTTCCACCCTGGAGCAGTGACTTGTGGCTCCCTGTATGAATAGATATAATTTCCACACGTGTTTGCTTCCTAGCACTCTGCCAGCAGCACCTTTGCTTATCCATCACTCCAGGCCACACTGCGAACAGGAAGTGCACTCTAAGGCAAAGACCATGCAGCAGAGTTCATTCTAATTCAATTAAATTCAGGTGGCCCTTCTCAGGTCTTGCCATCCAGAAGCAATGGTTTTGGTGCCTGGTAGAAGACAACATTCCGCACAGCTAGGATGCCATCCTGTGGGAGGTGGCACACACCTCAGACCAGCAGCCAATACAGAGCCTGCCTCACCTACCCAGATGCCCAAAACTGGTAATGGAGGTTAGGAGTGGGCGCCGCTTCTCCTTGCTTCATCCTCCTAAGGGATGTTCGCTTCTGATTCCTGCAACCTTGTGCTCAGTGATCTGGAGGTCTCGGTGCCAAGGGAAGAACAAGGGAATGCAGCCACTGCGTTCACATCAAAATGCAAGCGAGGGCTGCCTTCTGACCACCTCAGCCTGGTGACTGAGTGGCAGGAGAGGTGTTTGGTCTGCCTGTCAGGGAGAAGCTGGGTTGCCACTACACGACAAGGACAGAGAGCACCATGTGCAGAATCCACGATTTCAGAGGGCACTCAGGATTCTCTTACCTCATCTACTGTCAGCGAAAGATCGTGCTACGACCAATAAAGACAGGATGCTGACTACAAACAAAGGAGGGGAAAGAACCCTGATTCATTCCTCCTAAGGGAATGTCAAAGAGGTGCCAAAAGCAGCAAGTACTATTAGCTTGAGCTTCATAAGCAGGTATGAAAAGTGGATACCACAGCGGCTTTTGTGTTATTTGGTTGTTTCCTCATTTTTATCCCCAAGCCTTGTCTGAAGAACACTGTGGCTAACGTGTAGGTTTCAGGTGGGATCTGCCATCATTCAGTACCTGACAGGACTTTATGCGTCCCTGTGCTGGGCATCGGATTCTTCATCCAGACAGTGGCGAGGGCAGTAGCTGCCATCATTGCTGAGAGGTCGCTTTCGTCCACTCTGTGTCCATGTCTTGGAGACGGCCTCCAGACTAACCAAGGGACTCCTCTCCCATTAGCAGCCACCAGGGTCTGGCCAGCGAGCAGCACTGACAGGAGTGGGGGACAGGAGGCCGAGGAGGTCAGCGCACTCTCCTCCACAGTCTGCCCAAGGCTGTGGGCCCCCGCAGCTGCCTCCCTAGACCCAAGTGTGCAGCCTCCAACAGTGCTCATTCCCTGCGTTCCGGTACCCACTTCCTCCCCTTGCTCCTTCTTGTGGCTTCAGGGGGCACTGGCTGCTTACAGCAGAGCAATTCCCATGGCGCTTGCTTTCCCTAAACCCTGCCTGCGATCTCATGATGGTCGCTTTATTAAACTCTTCTCCATTGCTGCATTTGAATGGCCTGTTCTAAGCTTCTCTGCAGAATGGATCTTTTTTCTCAGATAGGTGTTCTCAGGGGCCTGACTGTCCCTGAGTCTGCGGCTCACGTACTTGTGCACTGCATAAAGGCCTTCAGGCCCGCACACATTCAGACACCGTTTCACCAGTCTTTTTAACAGAGACCCTGAAGTTGTTCAACGAGGCCTTCCCTGCCTCAACTGGCTCGAACGCCAGCACACTTGCTTGAGGGTCTGCTGCACTTGGTCTGAGTCACTAAAACCTTGTAGGAAATGTCCCAGATGGCGAGCAACCCGGAGAGCTGCAAACGCAGCACGTATGCGGGAAGATGCTCTGATCCTTCAGTACAGCTGAGCGGGGCCTGGAGCTGCCGCACAGCCTTCCCCCGGCTCCTGAGAGCAGCCAGGGGCAGCAGTAGTGGCACAGCCTGGGTCCTGCAACAGCAGCACAGAGCAGCACCCGCACCTGCTCCTCTGCCCCCGACACCTGGCCATGGACCTCACAGCCGGTGCTCAGTCTGCAGCTGCTACCGCAGTCCAGAGGCCACAAGCTCCAGGAAGACTTTGTGTTCCATGCACCCACAGCCGGAAAGGAGGCCACAGGGGCAGTGGGCACTCTCAGTGGGCATGCGCTTTCTCTCTATATGCACTGGACATTTCTGTCGTGATTTTGGATGGTTCGCCCTTGGTGGTGTCCAGGAAGGATAGCTGATGAAGCACGCTGTAACAATGCATGTTGATTCTGAAACTTGGAACCTCTTCTTTTTTTGGTACCAGGGATCGAACTCAGGACCTTGCACTTGCCAGGCTGGCACAATGCCACTGAGCTACATCCCCGGGCCCTGAAACTTAGAACTCCTGTATTCCAAAGTAACTGATGCAAAAATAATTAGTTAGGATTTGAAATTCTATTCACATCATCATACACACACAAATCATCGTTACATTGCAGAAAGAGCTATTTTCTTAAATATAAATATACAGTAAACATATTTGCTAAATATATTTGAGTATGTTACACACATTATACGTGTTGCATACAGTAACTATCTGTATATAGATCCACAAATTAAACATTTGCATTTGCATAGTTTTTGTAAATATTGCCTTACAAGTTCTCACCTGCCACTGGAAAAATATGGCCTCCATTTATTCCCATTCACCATATTACAAACAAGATCACTTTCTCCAGTCGCTGCTCTGGCATCAGCACACTTCTGTCCCAGACCTGTGACATCGGCCACACCCACTGCACAGTAGTACAAGTCACAACTACAGACTAAACAGTGAACTGAGCACCTGAAATTAAAGATTTCCCTAACACAGCTACAACTTCCAATAATCATTTCCCTCACAGTAGCCCAAAGCATTCTCCAAAGGGCTACCACAGTAAAACATATGCACACACAAATTATGTGTTCAGATTACCCTGAATGAAGAGCTGGCTGATTCTGAACAGAGGAGCAGAATAACCAGTAGATGGCTCAGGTAACAGGCTAACTCGAACCTGGTATGTCCTGGCGGACTATGTTACTTAGCCATAGTCAAAACAGTTAGGGCTAGGGCTGAAATGTCTCAGTTCTCAGGCCTCAGATCCTTCTAAGCCTGCTTAAAAAATGGAGGGGAGAGGGCCGGGGATTTAGCTCAGTGGTTTCACCGCCTGCTGCGCAAGCGCAAGGACCTGAGTTCAATCCCCAATACCAAAAGAAAAAAAAAAAATGGAGGGGAAAGGGTAATAAAGGATAATAGAATTGAATGACAGTGGGAATGAACCAGATGCAAAATAACAGTTGAGCATAACTATAATCGCAGCATTTTGGGAGACAGGTAGGAGGACTGCAATTTCAAGCACAGCCTGGGTAACTTAGCAACTTAGTGAGACCCTGTCTCAAAATAAAAAATATTTTTTAAAAGGGCTGGGAATGTAACTCATTGCAAAGGCCCTGAGTTGAAGCCCCAGTTTAATAATAGTAAAATAATAATAATAATGTTATTGAAATTTTTTTCAGTACCAGGACCGAAAGTCAAAGTCAGGACCTTGCAGTTGCCAGGCAGGCACTAAATCCCTGGCCCTATTATTGAATTTTTATAAATAAATACAGGCAAAATTAATTCATAGTAAAATAATGGTTAGCCCAGATGGGGTAGGACAAAGATAGCAAAGCAACACAAAAGGGGCTTCTGAGTTGTTGATAATGTGACATTGCTTAATCCGACAGCTGGTTTACACTAGCATTTTCTGCTCAGAAAAACTTACCATGTTTATTATGCTCCAGGAAGAAAGGGGTTTTTTTTCCTTAGATTCTTTTATTGGTACATGTTAGGTATACAATACATTTACTTTTATCATTGGGTGCTTGTACCTGTACATGATGGATCTTGGTTATTTTTTCCCCATTTCCTGCCCTCCCTTCCCCCCCTCCACCCTTCCCTATTTACAAACACTTTGTTTCCATTTTTTCCTTTTCTCATAATTTTTCCTTTCCCTTCTTTCCTTTCCCCTTCCTCTCCCACTTTTCCTACCCCTTTGGACCTTTTCTTCCTATTTCAAATTATCATTTATTCATTTTAATCATTTTAATCCTTATTTACACTTTCTCACACCTGAGAAACTATTCGGTATTTACACGTGTGTCCTATTTATTTCACTTAAGAGGATGGCCTCATCAGGAGAAAGTTTTAAGTGAAATGGCAGAGATCATAGTAACCCAAAGAGACTTGGAAATCAGGCACAGTTATAGAAAAAGGAAAATAAAAACAAAACTCCAGGGATTCTAGCGAACCATGAGCTGGGAACGCAGTAACGAGTTATTAAATAAAGCAGGTGTGCCTGATGACCGCCATGACAAAGCAGACTCGTGTGCCTGAAGGCGACTCTTCTATACACATTCACAGTGTAGTGATCGGAGTCCTGATTAGGAGAAAGGATCATTTTGATTCACACCCTTTACAGGATGCTGAAAACCAGAAGGGACTCAGGGAAGAGCAGGAGAGATGTTTAAAGACCTGGGAATAAGCCTTCAAAAGATATTACAAGTAACACTTTAAAAAAATACTGATCGTCTTTCTGAGACACGGTAAGGTGACTCCTACTTTTCCCTCTAATTCTTTGCTTCCTTTTCCTCAGCTTTCTTGGTGAGTGGACTTCGGAACAGTCAAATAAATCTGTTGATAATTTACTGAACAGATGTGTCAGTGTCATTCTACAGGAAAAAAAAGATATTCAGTCATGAAAAGCCACTGTTTAAAGTAATCAGAGTTGTCTAGCTGCAAGAAGACTTGATTGGTCTGAAAAACAGCAGAAGAGTTTTCAGAAAGGAGTTTATTAGTCATTCTTCACCTTAGCCAAAATGATGTAAATGATCTTATAAGAGATTTCAGCCAAACACCTGAAAGATCAGGGAAACTAGCAAATCACTGGTCCGCGGCACTCAGGGGTAATGAGGTGATTTTGACTAGGTGAGGTTCTCTCTCAAACCTAATTCTTTTCATCTCCCAAGTAATGAGTTCGATTTTGTGTGAGAACAATGGCTCGTGTTTGTAAAGCCCAGCTTTCTCCTCCCTTCCGGGCCCTTTTCTGCTCTCTTGCCTCTGCCCGGAGCCCAGCTTTGAACCTGGCTGCCAGAGAAGATCTGAGGCTCCGGAGCCCAGGCGGCCACGGGTCTGACCTCAGCCCTCCACCCTGGGGAGGGGCTGCCAGCCGGGCGGGCAAAGCCGGAGCAGCCGGTCACAGTCACCATGGCGACCTTGCAGCAGCAGCTGCTGTCCCTGTCTCTGTGTCTGATGGGCGGTGGCCGCCCCAGCTGAGGCCAGCAGCCTGGGGAGGCCATGGCCACTTGCTTCCCAGAGCCCGGGCCAGCCTGGGGCCTCCTGGCACCCACATGCCCCTCTCCAGCGCCCCGCCCTGGGAAAGTCTCACGGGCCTGGAAAAAGCCACAGCTGGAGACCTTCTCCAAATGCAAAACAAATTACGTGGGATCACAGGCTTAGCTCGAGTGTCCCTCCTGCTCTACCTGCTAGTCCATCTAGTTTGTAGCTCTGCTGGTGGAGGGTGGAGACCTTCTGGACCCCCAGACCTGAACCTGAAGTGGCCTCTTTCTGCCCTTTGTCCTGACAGCCGGGCACCCTCTCCTCCCGTCCCCGCACACCCAGCCCCTCCGCCACAAGCTGCAAGGCCAGCACCCCTACCTGGCACCTGGCGCCTGGCACACAGAGTCCACCAGGGCCAGAGCCCAGGGAGCCCAACAGCTGGCAGGCCCTGCTCTAGGCTTCCTCTGGGAGGAGGCAGGCGGGCTGGGGTGGGCCTCAGACGCCGAGTCTCCAGCAGGACATCTGCTTCCCTGGCTGCGAGATCTGAAGGGCGGATGCAGGAGGCCAGCGGCGGAGGCCAAGGCCTGTCCCATTCAGCTCTGTCTCTCTCCCCCCGCCATCAGCTGGCGTCGTCTCAGGAAAGAGAAGGCTCACAGCAAAGTGGCGCCGAAAAACAAAGCCGTCTGCTGGCGGCCTTCCCAGCCTGTGCGAGCCTGCTGGGGCGCAGCCCCCCGACATGCTGCCCTCACCCCAGGCGGCCCTGGGCCCCGACACTGCCTTGCTTCTCTGGCCTGTCTGACACCTGTGTGGCGTCAGGGGACTGATGGGCTGAGGCACTGCAGGCCAAGTGCCACCTGGGGAAAGGAAGGGACAGATGAGCCTGCGGACCCAGACCGGCCTTCTCCAGAAATCACAGGTCTGAAGCTGCCAGGGGGCTCCTGACCCCCAACCCTGTCAGCTTTCCTCTCCTCTTGGCAGGTGCTCTGGACACCAGAGATTCACTTCCTGTGAGCTGGGGCATTGTTTTTTCAGTGACAGTGACATCGAGGATCTAAAGTCATCTCTATGAGCTGGGTTAGAAGTAAGAAGCTGGGCACGGTGGGACATGCATGCAATCCCAGCATTCTGGGAGGCTGAAGCACAAGGATCCAAAATTCAAGAACAACCTGAGCAACTTAACAACTTACTAAGACTTTTTCTCAAAACTTAAAAAGAAAAAAGGTTTCTAAAGGAAGTCTGGAGATTTAGGTCAGCACAAAGGACCTGAGTTTAACTCCCAGAGCTACAAGAAAGACAGAGACAGACAGACAGAGGGACAGGAAGAGAGGGGAGAGGAAGAGGAAATATCATCATTGCTTCATCAGCACAAACACTTAAAAATAAACAAGCAGGCGGTTCTGGCCTTGGCCTGGCCAGAGAGGAAGAGTTTAAAAACTGAAGGAGAGGCGCAAACTTTCATGTTGCTCTCAGAGCCCCTGGGCCTTTCTTTCCCCGAGGTGGCTGCTAACTGAGGGTGTGAAAGTGGCGACCCCGGGGCTGGGGGGCTTGGGGGCTGGGGGCAGGCGGCATGGTGAGGGTCCCCCAGGGGATGTGATCCCTGGTACCTGGCGGGCCCTATGTCACCAGAAGCACTGCCTTGCTGGCCCCACAGTCCATGGAGGCTCCCTTAGGATGTCCCAAGTCAGAGTACAGCAGCAGAGGGCCAAGGGGGTCACTGACCACCACAGCCCCTGGCTCTGAACGGCCCCCTGCCGGGAACATGGTGCTGGCCCTTGGTGTGTGTGGCCACCACCACTCACTTCCGGGCTCTGGTTTCTCCACAGTCAGCCAGAACCTTCCTTCCTTCCTTCCTTCCCAGGCTCCTGGTGCTCACAGAAGGGGACTGGAGCGTGGCTCATGGTTGGACACAGCACCGGCTCCCCCAGGGCAGGGCCCATCCGCAAGCCAAGGGGAGGTTTCAGAAAGACCAAGCCTGCTGACACCAGGACCCTGGACTTCCAGCTTCCAGAAATGGAAACAATGAATGCCTGCTGATTAAGCGCCTAACTCTGGCGCTCAAGCAGATGATGCAGCCCCTCCTTGCCTTTCTTCTCTTCCTCTTGACCTACAGGGTGTCAGTTGTCCACACTGCTGCTCCTCTGGCTGGGACCAGGGAAGTGCCTAGAAGTAAATTCTCCGAGCCTGACCCAGACAGGTATGAGCTGAGGACACTTCCAGTTGCAGATGCCCCTACAGAGGTGATTTCCAACATGCCACTAAGACATTCAGGAGCGCATACTTCCTGTCACCACCAACCTACACAGTAAGCAATGACCTTCTCCCGTCTGTCCCAAATACGTGTCCTCATATAGCTGTCAGTATTTCCTGGGATGACTGATAAAAACCCTGCCTCCTGAGCTCACCTGCAGAGATTCTAAATCAACAGCAAGAGGTAGGTCTGAGAGTCTGTACTTTCAGCATCCAGGGACCTGAGCACAACCTGTGTTAGTCAGCTTTCCATCACTGTGACAAAATCCCTGAAACAATCACCTTAAAAGGAGGAAAGGTTCAGTGTGGGTCATGGTTTCAGAGGTTTCAGTCCATGGTCACTTGGCCCTGTTGTTTTAGGGCTGGAGTGAGGCAGAGCATCATGGTGAGTGGCACGTGGTGGGGTACAGCTGCTCACCTCATGGTGGCTGGGAAGCAGTGAGGGGAGGGGTGGGGCCCCAATGTCCCTTCATGATCACATTTCAGTGGCATCCTTCCACTAGGTCCCACCTCCTATGGGTTCTACCACCTCCCAGTAGCTCCATAAGCTGGGCCCAAACTTCCAACACTGGAGCCTTCAGGGGACATTTAAGATCCAAATCATAACAGCCAGGCTTAGGAGTCACTGACTAGTTTGCCATGGTGTGAGGCTGTCCCTGCATTTCATAGGTCTTACATGTGGGGTGACAACGACAGGATATTAGCAGAGACTTAAGGGTGTTATGGTTTATAACTAGATGCCCCCTCAAAGCCTCATGTGCTCATAGGTGGGGCTTTTGAGAAGTGACTGGATAATGGGGTTCTGACACTCATCCGTGGATTGGTGCACTGGTGAGTTTATAGACAAATGTGATGTTGGAAGATGAAGCCTGGTTGGAGGTGTGGGTTGGAGGTGTGGGTCACTGGAGGTGTGGCTTGGAAGTCTGCCTCCCTCCTCCTCCCTTGATCTCTCTCTGCTTCCTGCTACGATGCCATGGACTGTTCCTCCTCTGCCACAGCCCTCTGCCTTGGGGCCAGTGGACTATGGACTAAAATCTCTACCAACTGAGGGCCAGAATAAACTTCTGCATTTAATTTTCAGGCATCAGATATTGTGTCTCAGCAACGAGAAAGCAATTAAGACAGAGGGCACAGGGACATCTTCCAAGTCTGTGAAGAAAACCTCCGAGAACCCGCTTTGTGACATCCGGTTAAGTCCTTGTCTCATATTTCCCTCCTCTAACAGAGCCCAGTGAAAAATGATCTGTTCAGGGTCACAAATCGCAAGGCCCTGGAGGTGAAGAGCACTGTTAGGGTGCATCAAGTCCAAGCCCTTTTACTCCAAGGAGACAGTGGTTGTGAGAGGTGGGGTGACCTTGTGCTCAAATAACCAGGTGGAGATGGACCTGGGGTTCCCCCACTCCTGTCCTTCTTACTTTCTCAGTGGCTCTGCCAAACACCATTCCAGCTTCTGAGTGTGAAAACAAATTTCAACTGGGGTTCCCCAAGCACCTGCACACCGAGCTCTTCAAGAGCATCATTGCTTTGATCCTTGCAAGAACCCTCATTCTCCATGTTCACAGACAACAAAGGTGGACTAGGAACTCACCCAGGTCTGTCTCACTTCAGCTCCCAGACAGCCACTTTTTGGGGATGAGAATCCCTGACTTCATAAACTGCTGGGGAAGTCCTGGGGATTCTGGTTCTGGGTTGGCATTCTGGGAATTGATTCCATTTTCTACGTGGCCATGCTGGCCTGGCCAGGGCTCCTTCCTGTCCCCCTCCTGCCCTTCCAGCTCTGCAAAGCCCTGCCTGTGCTTTCTCTTGGCTTCTGGTTACTTGAGACAAGGCCATTTCCTACCAGTCCCAACAGTGGGAGTTGTGCTTCCCATGCTGATACATTGCAGTTTGTTCCTGCGCCTACAGGGGGCATCCTGTGGGAGCTGCCAGTAGGAATGGAGGAGCGACAGCGGGAGACCAGGAGACGGGCAGGGCACCCTCACCCAGCACCTTCCATGGATCTTTGCTCTCCTTCAACAGCCTTCCTGCTCCCATGCCTTCCTGTCCTACCAGAAGATGCTGGCCCCCTCCCACGACGTGAGGCGAATGGCAGGGCTTCATCCATTTGTCCGTGTGCAGCAAGTGTTTATTATGTTCATGCTGTGTGCCAGGCTCTGAGAATACAGAAGGAAATGAAAAAAGCCAACCAACCCACAACACCAGCAAAAATCCCCCCCTTCGTGGAACTTGCATTCTTGCTGGGGAGACAGAACTCAAATAAATAATTACATATAAAGTTAGAGATTGTGCCAGCAAGAAAGTGAAAACAGAGGAGGGAGATATGAAATGCCAGGAGTTGTGGAAAGTTCCCAGAAGGAAGCCAGGGAAAGCCTGGCTAAAGATACTTTTGAGCAAAGATGGTAAGGAAGTGGGAAAACATCCATGGGGTGTATGGGGGTGGGGTAGCATTCTAAACACAGAGAAGAGCATGTGCAAAGGCCTTGAAGCAAAAGCAGGTGAAGGATGCAGGCTGGTAGGAGACGAGGGCAGGGAAGTGTGGTGGCTGAACAGGAGGCAGTTCACGCAGAACTCCTGCAGGGCTTGGAAGAAAGGCACCAAACTCAGGCTTTGCACTGAGTTTTGGCTGCCATGCTGAGCATAGACGGAAGGGGGCCAGGGGCAGAAACCTGAGGAGCAGTCAGCGGGCACAGTGATCCCGGAGATGGAGATGGAGATGAAGAAAGCGGTGAGAAGGCCAGCTGAGAGGACTGCCAGCGTCTCTGCTGCTGGCTGCAAGGATGGGCCTTGTCTGTCCCTGGCCTTCCACCCACCTCATTCAGCGCCGGCCCGCTCCTCTCCTGACAGACCCTCCCCCGCCCCAACTTTCCTGACTCCTCCTGCTCCCGTCCTGTCCCAGGAAGCCCAATCCACCTCTGATCTTACCAGCAGCACAACCTGGAGTGAGGCACTTCACCCCCTCGAAAGGACACAGCCAGGTAGGTACTAGACACACATAGCACCCCGTGGCCGTTCCGTCGTGGGGCTCACACCGAGGCTGCCTGGCACCCCTCTTAACCGTGCTGCATCACGGTGGCCTTGGTGTATGCCAACCTACACAGGCCCAGTGCACACTGGGCAGCCACCTCCAGCTGGGTGCTGGGCCCCATGGGACACATCACTGATTGGACCCAACTCTCTGCCTTGTGACAGGGCTCTGGCCTTCCCAACTCAGCTCTGTAGAGACCTCTGACCAGCAGGAAGCTGGGGGCTCTTCCTGCCTGTGAGAGTGGGCTGCAGGGGCGGAATCCCTCATCCCGCTGGGAGCTGGGTACTCGGGCAAGGTACTCAGCCTCCCCGAGCCTCCAGTTCCTGTCCATGGACTGGCATGACATTAACACTGACCACCAGCAGGGAACCCCCTCCAGGGCTACTTCTGATAAGTGCTCAAGTGAGTACCAGTGCATTTTCAAAAGATGCCTCGGCATGAAAAAGACTGCATCACAGCTCTCAGGACCTCACCAAGGAGGGCAGGGAAGTACTAAGGAGTGAGAGGCAATATGTCTGAATCGCTTCCCCAAGGTGAACATATTTACTGTGCATGGCAAATATACGCTAATAAAAACAAAGAGAAGGAAAAGTTTAGAGAGAGAGAGGACACCTTACCTTCTTTATGACCCCAACAGGTAGACAAGCTTGAGTCCTCTGACTTTAGCTCCGGCTCTCCAGCCTTTGCAGAGAGACCAGCTTTTTAGGTAGGTGGTGGCAGCTCCCGGAAATGCCATCGAGGACTCCCCGCGATTTGGCTTTGGGGGTCTGCAGCAAACTCTGCTGCGGCGTGTGGGTTCCGAGGGGAGCATGTCGTCCTCTTCTCTCTGCCTTACAGGAGAAGGTTAGGGAGGCTGCCCGCCGTCCCGCTGGGGAGCCACAGTCTGCGAGCCAAGGGGCTGTCTGGGTGGAGCCAAGAGACGGCGAGACAACAGAGAACAAGCTCTGGGAACGTCCTCTCTTCTGAAAGATCTTCATTTCCACACTAACTGCAACTTCAGCTCGGCCTGGGTTTCAGACTCGGCCCTATCTGCTTCGTCGGGCTGGCAGAGCCTTCCCTGGCCTGCTTCCTCCACCTGTTTCCTTGGCCAAGCGGTCAGTCCTAAACTGACAGAGAAAAACACAGCTCTCCAGATTATTTGGGTGTCTTCTCTGGGTTATTATGGAGCTTGGCCAAACAGGCCTCAGCTGCTGTGAACGCCGACCTGCGCCAGCACCTCTCGTCTTTCCTGCTTCCCCTTTATTCCTGTTTGCTGACTGGCAGGACTTGAATCCTCTCTCCCTCAAAGGCTCAAAGGCTCCTACGTTAAAGGTTTGGTCGCCAAGCTGGGTGGGTCGCGGAACCTTCAGAAAGTGGGGCCAAATGGCAGGAAGTTAAACCCCGGAAGTCAGGTGTGACCCGGAAGGGAATACTGGGACGCTGCCCCCAGTTGTTTCCCGGTCGCAGGGAGGGGAACAGCTTTGTTCCTCCACGTTCCCCGCCGTGATGCGCTGCCCCTCAAACAGAGCCAGCCAACCCTGAACTGTCTTGGTTACTTTCCTGTCACTGATACGCAACGCCACACACCCACAATTTATAGAAGCAAAGGTTTATTTCGCCCTACAGTTTCCGGCCATGGTCGGTAGGCTCCAAAACAAACAGCGCCGTCGAAGGCCCTGGCAGAGGAAAGGTGCTCACCCCACAGCAGCAGGAGGCAGAGAAGGGAGAGCTGTGCACAAGAACACGCCCTTCCAGGTCACGCCCCTCTTGGCCACCTGGGCCCAGGCCCCACCTCCTGACAGCACATTCAGTTGCTGAACTCCTCAAATGGATGAATCCACGGACAAGCATAACACCAACCCGACCTTCCAAATACAGGAGAGTCACGGTGCACACTTCTAAGCCGTAACACACTGGAACCTCTGAAATCAGGAGCCAAACTAAACCTGTCCTCTTGTAAGTTGATTTTCTTAGATGCTTTGTCACAGCAATTGAAAGCTAACACACTGACTACAAATAAATTTCATTTTCCTCCGACTTCTCCAGGCTGCTCCACAAATCAAGTAGCGCACGAAGGCCAGACCCACTGGGTTTGCTGGACAGGCAGGTCCTGTGGGACCTGCAGACCCCAGCGCCCCGGCTAACCCTCCCGCTGAAAGGCCTCTGTTTAAGTATTTACTGAGAGCAAAGCAGGGAACAGACGAATGGACAATGGGGGACTACAAGGTGGAGGAGAAGTCTCCACGGCTACCAGGAGGTGGGTGGGCAGGACTAAGCTGGACGTTTGAGCAACATCGGCCATCGACAGACTGGTTTCATTAGAGCTGCGCTCCATGCCTCCAGTATACGGCCCAGTTTGTATGTTTAGTACTTGAGGGTGAAACCAGGAACCTCCAGGCCGCGGGCACGGAGCAATGGCGAATGCGTATTTTTTCCAAAGGTGCAAATGGGAAGAGGATCCATGTACCGAAAGGCTCAGGCACTTCTCTGAAAGCTACTCCTCAGGTGTATTTCCTGTCCCTTCACACTGCCTGGGCCTTCTCTGATCCTACTTGGTGCCGTTCAGAGCTGGTCTGCATGTTGACAGCTACAAGGGAAAAGACAAGCTGCAAAGCACAGGATACAGACTGGCTCGCTGATGGCAGCCCTCGCTCTTACCCCGGAGGCCGGGGCGAGGCGAGGAGGATTTTGTTCAATTACGCAGTCTAACCTCTAGCTATCACGAAAGGGGTAAGGTTTGTTACCCGCTTTGCATGCTCTTGGCTGTCGGAAGACAGCCGGGAAATCGCATTAAGCGTAGGCTGCCAGGTTTCGTGCGGAGCATAAGGTCCTGGGAGAGGCGCAGCACCTCGGCCTTTCGAACTGCCCGCACCCTCATTGGCCAGCTGCTCCGCTCTCCCCCGGGGACCCGTAGGGTGGGGAGGTGGGCGGAGCTGCGGGAGGGGTCGCGGAGGCCGCAGTCGGCTCCTCGCTCAGGGCGGCCGTCCCACCGAGGGCCAACCCGGGCCTGCGTCAGCCCTGCGGCCCGGGAGAACTCGCCCTAATGCTAACGCGCGTGGGGCGAGCGCGGGACCCAGCGGAACCGCCCAGGGCGGATCCCGGCGGAGCCCGGGTGGGGCCGAGGCGTGGGGCGGGGCGGCCCTGTGTACATAGATCCGCCGGAGCCGAGCGCGGTAACCACGGCGACCGTGCGGCCTGGCCCCGCCCCGCCACTGGAGCCACGCCTTCCCTCGCTCCCCATTGGTCGTCAGCCCCACAGCTTCCCGAAACCACCAATCATCGCCCGCGTTTCCGTACAAAGGGTGGAGAGGCGCCTCGTGGCGAAAGCCACCCTCTGCTGGAGAAGCCGGGCTGGTGGTTTAATTGTGGTTAACGTGAACTCCCATCAAAGAGACAAAACGCGAACGGCATTACCTAATCTTGTACACCTCGGGAGCACTACGAGAGCCCGTGCAGCCCCTAATAACCATCCCTGGCCGGTTCCCGTGGCGAAGAGCCGTCAGATTGGGCTCATCCTGGATCTCTACGGAGCCTGGCATCGCTTCTGATGCCTGTCGCTTCCCGTGGGAGAGGGGAGTCTTTCTTCGACGTGAAAAGGTCTGTATAGTCCGTCTGGGGCCTTCAGTTCCAAACTACTGAGTCACGCCCTGGAAGCCAACGTTGATTTAGCATTCACTGTGAACCTGAAAGCACTGAATGGGAGGCTGACTTTGTTTTTTTCTCTTCCTGTCTGCTGAGAAAGAATTAGCTGTCACATTCCCCTTTGCCGCAGGGGGATGAAAATCAATAAGTGCTTCATCTGCAAGGGAGATGAATTTTCCTTCTAACCCGAGATCGGGGACGTCTGAGCTGAGGATTGATAAAACTGTCAGATGTCAGACCCCCAGGGGCCATAAATAATCCAGTCCAACCCCTTGGCTTTTCGGATGAAGACAGGCCAGAGACGCGAGGGGACTGCGCCAGGCCGCCTGGATGGAAATTAGAGCTCTTAGGGTTGCGCCTTGCTGGACGGGCTCCAGCTGCTTGCTTTCCTTGGGGTCGCTGATTTACTGTGTTTCCCCTTCCTCTTCTCTTTTCACAATGTCCAGCAACAATTGGCAATATGCAAATCCAGCCCTCAGAACCTCAGAGGCAGGACCAAGCTGAATGTTGTGATCCAAGCAAAGATGGTTTCCTTGACAAAAACTGACTTCAACTTAGCCACAATCCGAAGTGCTGACGAACACGGGTGTTTCTGCCACCTGCAGGCTGTGACACTCCAGGATTTACAGCTGATTTCACAAACTCAGCCTTAAGGACCACAGTGGGGAAGCCTTTAGTTAACAATGGCATGGCTGATGGTCCAGATTCTCTTATTTCCCAGGTGACCCAAGTCCACAACACAGAATCTGCTATGCTTGGTGTCTGTAAGACTCAAAGGCCCGAGGAATAGATTTCCTCATTTCGCCAAACCCACATTTGACCTGTATCTTGGATAGCATCGACCATTTATTGGCCTCTTGCTAGCCTCAAAGGATCCAGCCATTTTCGAGTTCACAAAGAATCACTACCCTTGGACAGCTTGTGATGTGATTGGCCAGGCAAAGCCCCTGTACTAAAGCACAACCAAGACAAGTCTACCTGAAAGGTTCCCATGGCTCCCTCATCAGTGGGTACAAACAAGGTCACGTCAGTATTAATGGCCAGGTTTTGATTACTCAAGAGTCCCCACCAACCACTGTGGAAATCAGTATGGAGATATCTCAAAGAACTAGGACTGGAAGTCCCATTTGACCCAGCTATTCCCCTGCTGGGTATCTTCCCCAAAGAATTAAAAGAACCATACCACAGTGATATATGTGCACCCATGTTCATAGCAGCATAGTTTTTAAGAGCTAAAACTTGGAAATAGCCGACATGCGCATCAACTGGAGACTGGATAAAGAAGTGGTTTTTTTGTATAAAATGGAGTACTACTCAGCCATAAAGAGGTGATACTCTTTTTTTTTTTTTTTTTTTTTGTACCGGAGATTGAACTCGGATCCTTGAGCTTTCCTAGCAGGCGGCGAAACCACTGAGCTAAATCCCCAGCCCTGAGGCAATACTCTTAAGTGAAATAAATAGGACACACATGTAAATACTGAATAATTTCTCTAGTGTGAGAAACTGAAAGTGTAAATAAGGACTAAAAGGTATAATAGGTAATGTGAAATAGGAAGAAAAGGTCCAAAGGGGAAGGGGAAGTGGGAGGTGTAGGGGAAAGGAAAGACGGGAATGGAATTAATATGAGAAAATGAAAAAATGGAAACAAAGTCTTTGTAAATAGGGAGGGATGGAGGGGTTGAAGGGAGGGCAGGGGAAGGGGGAAAAATAAGAACCAAGAGCGACTATGTAAAGGTGCAGATTTCCAATGATGAATGTCATTATATTGTATACCTAAAATGTACCAATAAAATCAAATTTTTTTAAAAAAAAAAAAAGAGTCTCCACCAACAAAACTTCAGGACCTTGGGTGCCTCCTCCCATGTTCCTTCTCCAAGGCTGGAAACGGCACTTAAAGCCATTGCCTCCTCACTGCCACTGATGGCTCTCGCTGTTAGGGTCCCTGCCTTTACATGGGGCTCTTTTTTTGGTACTGGGGATCGAACTCGGGACCTTGTGCTTGTGAGACAGGTGGTGCAACCACTGAGCTAAATCCCCGGCCCTATATGGGGTGTTTTTTGCAAATCCCAGACCTGCCCGCCTCTGAAATGCAGTCCAAATGCAGGAGGAACACTAGGTCTGTGCAGTGTCATGTGTGTCCCACTGTCAACGGGCCAGACCTAGCTCCATTCCCTAGGGCAGTGGCACCCATGTTATTTGTTTTTCTTTTAAGACAAAAGATGTTAAGGTATGAGTTATTTTTTCTAAACTAAAACTTCAATGTTGGTTTCATTGCAGCGTTGGCACTTTGTGATACACAAGTGGTTTGGGTTACAGTTTGGGCGCTTGCCTCAAAAAGGTTCGCCAGAGCTGCCCTAGGGGATACCAGCTCTTCTCTCCGTGCCTCTGGGGTACTCACCCTGTACTTCAGCCTGATAAAGATTTGAAGAAAAGAACAAAGGCTAAACTACATTTGATGCATTTCTTTCCACCTTCAGGACAAAGTCCAAAGTCTTTTCCCACTTTGCTCAAAGCAGAGCCTACTCCATCATTAACTGGCACCAGTTTTTCTTAGAGCACTCACTCCATGTTGGCACTAGGGGTCAGGCGGTGGATGAGACAGGCAAGGCCAGGGCCGATCCCACGGAGCCGGCAGCCTCTAGGCCCCAGTGAGAGCAGCGGGCAGAGATTCCCAGCACTAAACGGTGCGGTGCGTGGCCTTCAGGTTGGAGGTGAAGGAACAGTGGGGAGGAGGAATAATTGGAGCAAAGACTGAGAGGTGGGAGGAGGTGAAGTCGGAGAGAGGGCGTGGCCAGATCGCCCAGAGCCTTGCAGCCCAGTGTAAGAGGTGGACATTTATTTGAAGTACAGTGAGAAACCATTGCAAGGTTGGAAGCAGAGGAGAAGCATGACCTATCGATGTGCATAAACAGCTCTGGCTGCTGTGTGGCTAGTGGACCACAGCATTATTTACTGAGGAATCTTCCAGGCATGAGGAGGAGAAATCCATTCAGTTGTCTTGGGAAGACATCCCCCTCTCTGCACTTTACTCTTCCCCAGGAGGGGACTTCGGTGCTGGTTTTCCCACCCAGGCTAGCTGGGGGTTTAATTGACTTTTGGACTTCGGCTTTACAAATAAGTCTCTTACAACCTCATTGAAAATGAGTCAGTTCTCCCAGAACCTCTGACTGACTGGGTAAAATTGAGTTTCTAGCCCTACAAAGCTGTGAACTAGATTCTAACCAAAGTCCTCTCCAATTGTAGGGTCCTGCAGGGAGGAGGTCAGAGGCAGAGACTTCTCCAACCCCTCTGAGCCACAGCTAACCACCTCCACGGAACCATTTCTATGTCTGCTGGATGGATGGATGCACGCATGCAGGTATGTATAGATGGATGGATGAACAAATGGTAAGCAGATGACTGCTGGTTGCCTAGTTAAATGTAGGGAAGAATGGGAAGAACTAGAATATATATATGTATATATATATATACTGGAGAGGAGGGGAGAGAAGAGGAAGGAGAAGAGGAAGGAGGAGAAGAAAGAAGAAGATGAAGGAGAAGGAGGAGGAAGAGAAGAAGATTAAGAAGGAGAAAGAAAAGGAGGGGAGAGGAGGGGAGGGAGGACGGGAAGGAGGAAAAAAGAGAGGAGAAGAGCAGAGAGAAGACATGGACAGAGGTAGGGAAAGCTCCAGGGAGAGGGGAAAGGTGGACCACAGTGCCCCTGAAGGAGCACAACATTCCTGCGTCCTTTGCTCCTGGAGAGCAAATACAGCCACTTTTCCTTCATATCCCACAGTGACATTCACTGCTCTCTGATCAAACAGATTTAACACCTTCCCAAAATCCTCCTTCAGGATTGGGCGGGGTTAGGAGGACCCAACAAGAAAGAAGTCAGGTGTGCAGCTGCTTAGACACCAGCTCAGGATGGGCCGGAGACAAAGGTGGACGCGCAATACCATAACCCCCACTTCCGACCTCAAGGCCCCACCCTGCACAAACGTAGGGCTGTCCGGTGGCAGCTGGGGAGGGGCAGCACCAAAGGCCCCTGGGGCCAAGTCACCGCCCCCCACTCCCAGTGGGCCTCTTTGTGCTGGGACCTAGGGAGCAGAGGTTTGTCACCTGGTGAGTTGACAAGCGCCACCAGGAGAGAACAGAGGGAAGAAAGGTCTATCTTGCGGCAAGTAAGATGCGAGGGAGGTAATTCTCCAAACAGTACGTCTCTGGACAAAGAAAACAAGGGGCTGTCATTGGGGCAACTCGTGCACATTCATACACGGAAACGCTGCCCTTCCAGGAGGAGGCGGCCACATTCCTGGTCATGCTCAGTTCATGGCCACACATGCATGTTCAAAAAGTAGTGGGCAGAAACGCCTCCTGGGCAGAGAATTTAATATTTAGTAAGCAGGGTTTACCCTCGATCACCTGAAGAGTGAGTCAGGGTGCCTGCGATTTGGGCTGATGCCTTGTAAGTGTTTCTGGAGGGCCTCATCTGGAACGACAAAACCTGGAAGGAGTGTTAAGGGTCACTCGAGGGGCAGCAACCCCTCGCTCTCCCAGATAGGGGTCCCCCTAAAAGCACCTGGGTACAAACTCAATGCCTCTGGGAGGTTAGCACCTTCCACCAGGGCATCTCCACTTCCAAGACCCAAGTCTGAATCCCTGTGTCAGATCCGCCCGTCACTTAGCAGGGCTCCCATGGACTGGAACTCTAGACAGAAAAAGAGGTCATTAAAAACAAAAAAATCAAATGTGCCTACTTAGAGGTAACAACAAATGGAAACAAAATGTCACCGTGTTACTGAGGGTCATCATTGCTTAGGAAATCTGGCTTTCCTGATTCAAGGGGGAAGCTCTGCTCTGCTCTGCTCTGCTCCTGCTCCTGCTCCTGCACCTGCTCCTGCTCCTGCTCCTGCTCCTGCTCCTGCTCCTGCTCCTGCTCCTGTTCCTGTTCCTGCTCCTGCTCCTGTTCCTGCTCCTGCTCCTGCTCGGCTCTGCTCTGCTCTGCTCTCTTGGGGAAAAGCCAAGAGAGGCAGTAGTTGAACTCAATCCAGGACCTGAAAGCATTCTGCAAGGGGAGTTGTCTTTGTTCTCCTGCAAGGTTTCCAGTGGAGATAAATGCGTTCCACATGGCCCAGGAGGAGAAGGCTTCTTTCCACTTGCTTTTGATCCTTCGACACTGCAGCGTGTAAACACTTATCATTCCAGAGTCTTCCAGAACCACAGGTCCTTCCCTGACCTCCCACCCTACCGGAGTGGCATGACCGTGTCCCACACCACCCTGTAGCCGCCACCACCCAAGTGGAGAGCCATGGTCATGAGCCCCATGGAACTGTCCTTGCCAGAAAGGACCCAAAGCATAGGTTGCCCGGTGGCCTTTGCCTGTGGCCAGGCAGGCTTCATGCCTAAACGCAGTCTTCCCTGTGGGCCCAGTTTCACTGTTCCTCCTTGACAGGCCAACTACCAGATGAAGTCAGATGAAAAAGGGGACGCGCCCTCACGGCCCCTGCTGGAGACTTCAGCTGTCACAGTCTCTCTGCAGGAAAACTGTACGTGAGTAAATAAACGCAAAAGGAAACACTCTCACGTCCAGGAATCTACCCCTAGGAAGTAAGTGAAATGATTTACACATAAGATGCTTCCTACATCATTTTAAAAAGTTTTTAAGGGGCCGGGGATTTAGCTCAGTGGTTTCGCCACCTACTGCACAAGCACAAGGACCCAAGTTCGACCCCCAGTACCAAAAAAATAAAGTTTTTAAAAAGGCAAGGCGGGGAACAACCTAAGTAATTAAGGATAGGGGAGTAAATGGCTTCCTGCACTTTGACAACTGTGACATAAGCCTACCAAAACTCATATTGGAGTATATGCCCTAATAAAAAATGATAAATATTTATTTTTATAAATTGCACCTGGGTACTATTGAGCCAAAATATTATGTGCATGATCAAATACACATTATGGTCACTGTAAACAGTGTTTTAAATTTATTTTATTCATTTATACTACAAAAATATTTTGGTATAGAGAAATGCAATTTTTGATATGTTCTATTATTTGTGTAACTTTTAGGTCAACACTTTATGATACAATTGAAGATTCAGTGTATTTTTATACTAGGTTTTGATAGTTACCATAATTGAAAACATTCTTTTATGATGACACAGATAAAATAGTATAAAAGCAATAATTGACCATATAGTATTTACTACAAGAAATTAATTTTCATTTTCACATACTAAGTATATCAAAGTTAGCCTAAGTGAAATCCTATTTCTATGATATCAATCATAGGTCTTACTTTTTCTATATTTTAAACAAATGCATCCAAAACACTAACATTTTCATTGGCAGATCTTTTAACAAGAAAATCCTGTTTCCACATTTTGATTTGAGCAAATATGACAGTTTTTATATATATTATAACTATACTTTTTCTAACAATAAAATCACCAAGTTGGAAACCAAACTGTTCTCAATACTTCTTTCAGAGGCATTATTTTATCATTTATTATTGAATATCACTATAGTTTGAGGGACAGATTCCAGATGTTTTTATATTTTGAGAGTTAGGTAACATAGACACAAAAATTCCTAATTCCTTTTATATTTACTATCTTGCATAATTTGCTACAACATACATATCCAACCTGTTGTAGATAAAAATTTTTCACTCATTCTTTGTCTTTAAAAATATTATAAAAATTTCATGACATATTAAAAGCTCTATTTTATGAACTGAACCATATCACTGATATTCAGTGGAGAACTTGACCTTTCCAACTTCCAATTCTTTACCATGGTAGTTTGCTAAGAAACGTATTTCAAGTGTGGTGTAAATTATTCGACTGTATCTGTTGAGCACTTGATATATGCTTGTTGCAATTTAAATACTTCAAGCATATGAGTTTAATTTTCCAAACTGTCCCTCAAGTGGATACAGTTATTGTCCCCATTTCATAGGCAAGGAAACTGAGGGACAGGGAAGTTACATGCTGTGATCTAGATATGATGTGAGCATCTCCAGGGCTCCGCAGTTGAAATTTAACCCCTGTCCCAGGGTATTAAGAATGTGGATGTGTGAATGGCGTGTGTTGTTTAGGGGTGGGGCCTCTGAGAGGTGATTAAGATAGGCAAGGTCACTATGATTGGACCTGGTAGCTTTATAAGAAGAGAGAGAGGCCAGAGGACACGCACATGTCCCAGCTTCCTGTCTCTTGCCACGTGATGCCCTGTGCCCCTCAGGACACTGCCAGCAAGAAGCCCATCTTGAGATGTGACTGCACCTCCAGAACCATGAGCCAAGATAAACCTCTTTACTTTATAAACCAGTCAATCTCAGGTATTTTGTCATAGTAACAGAAAATGGACTCATACATTTAGGGAACTCATCCACAGTCACAGCCAGCAAACTAGTAATTTGAATCATGATACTCTGGGCTCCCTGGCAGCTCTGTTATGATGCACAGGTATCTTCTTATTGCAGTTGAAGCCTATGCCCTGGCTACACTTCTGTCTGCATTTTTAAGCTATTTGTTATAGTCTGGCTCTGAAATGTACCCCCAAAGACTATGTGTGAAAGGCTTGGTCCCTGGGGTGGCACTTCTTGGAGGTGGTGGAAACTTTAAGAGGCAGGGTGTAGTGGAAAGTCTTTGGGCCACTGGGGTGCACTCTTGAATGGGATTGTGGCATCCCTGCTCTTTTGCCTCTGAGCCATATGTGAGCTCCACCCAGCACTTCTGCCATGATGTCCTAGCTCACCACAGGCCTGAAGCAATGGAGCCAACCAATCATGGACTGGCACCCTCAAAACCCTAAGCAAAAGTAAACCTTCTGTCTTTGTAAGTTGATCATCTCAGGTATCCCATTATAGTAATGAAAAGCTAGAGCCAGGGATTTAGCTTAGTGGTTCAGGCGCCTGTCTCACAAGTGCAAGGTTCCAAGTTCAATCCCCTGCACCAAAAAAAAAAAAAGTTCCCCTTATAGTGATGAAAAGCTGACTAACCCACCATTCTAGAAGTCATCTTCATTACTGAGAATATATCTCCTTCCTATTATGGTTTAGATCTGGATTATTCCCCCAAAGTCTGACGTGTTTGGAAGGTGAGTAGTTCATGAGGGTGGTATACTCAGTGGTGGATTGGCCCACTAATGGGCTCATAGTTATACGCTGAAGGAGGTGGGTCACGGGGGTGTGACCTGGAAGGCTCTATCTCCTTCCCAGGCTCTTCCCTTCTCTCTGCTTCCTGGCCGCCATGCTGTGAGGAGCTTTCCCCCATCACACTCTTCTGCCATGTCCTTCCTGCCAGGGAGCCAGCGGACTATGGACTGAAAATATGAACTGAAACAAACCTCTCCTTCTTTAAGTTGAGTGCCAGGTATTGTGTCTCAGTGATGAGAAAAGTAACTAATACACTTTCATTGTCCTTTTGTAGTGGCTTACAAGAACATACCTTATGTGTTTCATTTTTACAACAGAATTTAGCACCTGCAATAACTGAATACTGTGGGAAACATATACTCTCATCTGACTATATGGGAAAATTCCCACGTTGCACTATGTATTCTAATATGTGTTTCTTCAAATATTCAGCAATTGCTTTCCATGCATCTTGATGATATTTTATGAAAGAAAAAGACTACATTTAAAAATCATTCCCATATTTTTTCCATGTGTTATTGTGGGCAGTTTTACCATTGTATATGGCTTCTAAGCAGCTAAATATTTATTATTATTTGTTTAGTAAAAATGGGTAAGTGCTGAAATGTTGCAAAACTTTAAACTTTGGTGGGGAAATGCTGCGATGTGTCTTTACATTCTCCATAGGTCATATTTTATCGCCTTGCCTACAGTGACATTCTTGTTCTCTTATATCTCAAGGTACAATATACACATAGTTTAAGGTCATGATGAACAAAATGGCTATATAGCTATGACTCACATAATCTTCTCAAAACATTCACATAGTTTTGGCTGACTTCTTTTCGGATCTGATTGTACTGTTTTTACTTCTAACAAAAATTACAACTAGTTCATACTAGAAGCTGAAGAATCCACTCCAGCATCTTTGTGTTCTCTTCTTATCCTCTGCGTTTTCTTTGGGGGAAGCTTCCAAAGCCAGCTGGTTGTTTGGTGAGGGTTATTAGTTAAAAGTCTATAACCTGGAATTTCTGTTAACGAAACACACAGAAACTGCAGTAGATTGCAACTTGCTAAAAGCAAACACAGCCATGCAGGTAACATTATCAAGCCCTCTCTTTCCCTAGGACCCCCCAGATACCAGATACACGAAAACTGGTTGCAGTACCAGGCTGAGTCCAGGAATTATTATATCAGTAAAGGTTAATTTATTTCTTATTTTTGTACAAAAATAAATGGGAAATGAAGTTGTATGTTTTCCCCCTCATTCCATGGATCTCCCATACTTCTCCCATCCTTTGGGGACCACAAGGGAATACTTCGCAGTCATTAAAAATTGTGTTGCAGGACTAGGGGCGTAGCTCAGATAGTGTGCATGCTTAGCATAAGCAAGGCCCTAAATTTAATTCCTAGCACCAGAAAAATTTTAAAACTATATGTGTTATAGAAGACTTTAAGTAAGGACTTGGGAAAACATTTATTGAAAATGTTGGGAAAACATATTGAATGGGAAAAGTCAGTTTCAAAAATGAGATATTTAAGAAATTCTATTTAATCAAAAAGTATAGACACACACACATGCACAAACAATATTCATTCATATAAATGGCAGGAGACAAATTAAAATGTCTAACAATATTTCTTCTCTATCATCACCTGTGCAGCTGTCTCAGCCGCTTCCTCCTCACTGGGACAAATCCCTAACCCTAACCCAACTCAAAGGAGGAGAGGCCATTTTAGCTTACATTGTAGAAGTTTCACTCTTTGCCTGGTCAGCAGCATAGTGGAAGGGCCCGGCGTAGAGAAGGCTGCTCCAATCCGGCAGCAAGGAAACAGAGAGAGAAGGGAGGAGCCAAGAAGGGAGAGAAACCTTTCCTGGTCACGCCCCCCGTGACTGCCTCTTCTGACCGCCCCCAGCTAGCCAACTTTAAGCCCCATAATCCAATCACCTTCCAAAAGCCCCCACTTCTGACCACATGAGGCTCTTGAGGGTCGTCTAGATATAAACCGTACACCAACCTAGCACTCTGTATTAGTCCATCTTCTATTGATATAATGAGAGACTCGAGACTAGTTACTTTAATAAAGAAAACAAGTGAATTTACCTTGGAGACTGAAAGTCTAAGATGAGGCAGCCCCACTGGTTTAGCCTCTGATGAGGCCTCGTGGCAGTTGGCATCACAACGGCTGGAGAAAGTACAGAGAAGTCACCTGGTGAGATGGGAAGCCAGAAGGATTCAGGGGCCAGGTTTGCTCTTTTAAACCTATTCTTGTGAGAGCTAACTGGGACTTGACAGTATAAGCATTGATCCCTTCCAAGGGTAGCGATCCCCAAACACCTAACTGCCTCCCACTGGATCTCCCCTTGTAAAGGCTCTGCCGTTTCTCAGCATCGCCACACTGGAGACCAGCTTAGAGCACAAGAAGCCTTGGGGGCGCCCTCAGACCATACCCATCCCATCGTGCTGGGGCGGTGCACGTGCATGCAGTGCCTCCCAAAGGCCACGGCCCAGGCCTTGGTCGCAGCTTGTGAAATTGCTGGGAGGCGGCGGTGCCGGGAGCCCTGCTCACCTCACTCTCGTTGCCATCAGCTCTGCGTCCTCGCCAGCTGCCCAGGGCCCGAGTCTGGAGGAAGTCAGGCACTGGGGGTGTGTCCTGAGGGACGTACCGGGCCCCAGCCCTTCTTCCTTCTTTTTCTCTCCCTTGCCAGGCGCTATGAGGTGAGCAGTTTCTTCTGCTATGCTCTGCACCATGACATGCTCTGCTGCGACAGGCCCCAGGCCATGGGGCCAAGTGGCCATGGACTGAAACCTCAGAAACTATGAGCCAAAACAATTTTTTCTCCTAATAAGTTGTTTTTCTCAAGTATTTTGTCCCAGCACCAGAAAGCTAACACACACAGCATCTTCGAAGAGAGAGAGGGATGATACCCGTGGCCATCTGCATTTACACATTTGCAGAGATGAGCTCACGGGAGAGACCTAGGGTCAGGGCTGTGCCTGGGAACAGCCCAGGTGAACCATGGCTGTCTGGAAAGTACCTGGGTCTGGGTGCCAGGGAGAAGGGGATGGGAAATATGTGCCGGGTAAAGCTCCCAGCTCCCAGCTGTGACCTGGGTCAGACCTTCTGCCAGCCTGGTCTTACACAGCGCCCTGTGTTCCAGCCCGGCCCCTCCCAGAAGGTGCTCAGAGACTTCAGTGCTGACCGCTTCACAGGCCAGCAGGTCTGGGCCAAATTCTTGCATCAGGAGGAGTGTGTCATTCTTCCCACGCTAAACAGAAAAGTGAGGCTTTGGCTGGCCCTGCGTGGAGAGCAGCGCTGGGTTCTTTTGGCAGATGTGACCATCAGACGTCTCCCCTTCCTAGATCAAGGCCTTGGGCCAAAGAGATAATAGAACCATAGTATCACGCATTTTAGCTGCCACACATTGAGTGTGAAACAAGACAGCCCTTCACACACAGGCGCTCTTACAATCCCATTGGCAGCCTCTCTGGAGTAGGTTCCTTTCTGATTTTTATAGATGGGGAAACTGAGGCTTGGAGAGGTTAAATAATGATTTGCCTGAGACCTCATGCCCAGGAAATGGAAAAGCTGGGACCCACTGAACCCTGTGTATTGCTGACAAAATCTGTCTTCTCAAGGAAGCCCTGCTGGCGTTGCGGCCGGTTTTCGGGTGACTTTAGGGAGGGTCGTGAACCCCGGCCCAGGTGCTCTCTAACATCGACAGTCAAAGGGACAGACAGGCCCGGGCCACAGGCAGCTGCCAGGGACCTGAAGCCAATGGCAACAGGGGTACAGGTGGCAGGGCTTCCGAGCACCTACTCACCTGCCATGAGAGTTCACGCCACACCCCAGGCCTGAGCAAATGATATCAGATCTGCTCCAAGATTTGGTAGAGGACATGACAGAGGTCGCTGAGATTTGAAGGGAAAGGGGGTGCTTCCAGGAGAGGAGAGATGGAGCCCGCACAGGGGCTTTTCTGAACCCCGAGTCTTCAAGGAGCCCGCTGTGGCCAAAGCGCCAGCTCCCTCTGCGCCCAGAGTGAAGTCCCCTGCGCCAGGTGCGCGTGCTGGAGCATGCTGCGCACGAGCGCCCACGTGTGAGTGCGTGTGCGTGTGTGCACGTGCATGTTGGGAACCAGATCCTCGTGGGCCCCGGGTTGGATCGTGCTCCAGTTGGAGGCCTCAAAGGCCGAACACGAGCTCTATACTCCTGCCAACACCGACGCCTCTGGCGAACACAGCCTATTTTATGGATGAGCAGGAAAGCCCCACGCAAATTTAAGAGGCCACCTGGAGAGTTGATTATGATTTTTAGGAGCTAACGCTGCCACCCACGACTCACTGTTTATGAACGACCTCTGCTCACCATCGCTATCATAAACTGTGCAAGAACTGTGTATTCCTGGGCCACCCAGTGCACTCGGTGGGCAGGGGACAGGCAGCACGAATCAGGGCTGGGAGGAGACAGGCCCCCGGCGGTTGGATAAGAGGGCGCTGAGACCAAACAAAGGCAGAGCAGGCAGCTGCTCCCGCACGCAGCTGCTCGGCGGCCTATTGAGGTGACAGATCCCGTTAAGTTATGCAGCCAGGCGCACACGGGGAGGCAGGCCCCCGTAAATCAACAACAGGCACACAGCTCGGGAAAGCTCCTGCAAGCCTGGGATGCAAACGCGCTCTCGGCCTGGGTGAAGAGGACAGGAAAAGAAGGAAGAAAGGGGTCCGTGGCCCTCCCCCTAGAGAACACTGAGAACAAGGCTCGGAGCGTCAGGTGTGGGCCAGGACTCCCTCCGGACCCCCAGGATGCCTGGCTGAGAAAGCTGCCTCAGGAAGGGCTTGGCTGCCCCCGTGCGCGCGGAGTCACCCCCGCCGTCCCTGCAGCCCCCGGAATGCGGCTCTCCTCCTGAGAGCCACCACGGGGTCGTCTGGAAGTGGGGCGCAGGTGACACCTCTCGCCCTCCCTCTCATCCCGTTCTCAGGTCCCACAGCCGTGCAGAGCGGGGCAGCTGTAGGACCGACCGTCCAGCCACGCCGGGGAAGGAGAAGCTCACCAGCGTCAAGTCCCCTCCTTCCAGGTGCCAATGAGGGAAGGGTCTGAGTTTCGGAGAAGCCACCAACTTGCCCAGAGGCCATGCCAAGACCGAAAGCAGAACCTGCTGCGCCTCTTGGTGTCCAGCCCAGAGCCCAGCGGCGCAAGTGACCAGTTGAGTTTCTGCTTTGCGGCTGCAAAGTTTGTGAAATGTTACTTGCTCTCTAAAATAGACCTCGTGCCTCAAAGCTGAAAACGATGATGTGTGGTGAAGAAAAGAAAGCCTTCAGCTTCAGCTCTCATTTTGCCTCGGCCCCCCATCACCTACAGCAGACAAGAGCAGAGATTCATCACAGTTGTTCACTGGGCAGCTTCAGTCCTGCAGGCGTGGCCTGGAGGCTCTGCCTCAGCAGTCACCCATGGTCCTGCTCCCAGGACTGCGGAAACCAGGGGAGAACGGAGGGCCAGGGAGGAGAGACCGTGCCGGGGCAGAGGCGCTCCGGGTCTGGCTCACACAGCCGCTCAACCCCCAGCACCTGCCCTCGGTGGGTTCCTCTCCTGTATTTGTAAACTGTGAGAATTCATAAAATCTCACGCACTGGGAGCAGTCTGCTTCCTTAAGATAAAAATCTTCTTGGTATTTAGAAAGACAAACTCTGTCTGGACATAAATACAGATCTTTTCTAAATGGATGGGAAAGATACACATACATGTGAATCTACTGATCACTGAATCGCACACTTACAGGTGGCTAAAATGCTCAGGGTTGCACTGTATACATTTCCACACAATTTTTAGTATATGTGCTGCCGAAGTGAGCACGAGCACTCCACACAGTTTTTAAAAGGGGATTAAAGGGAATAAAGAAAAACACTGTTATTTTCAGAGTTGCCCGTGGAAAGACTGCACAAGCCCCTGATGCTCACAGTGTAGATAACGCCCAGCCCAGAGTCAGCAGCCTGGGCCGCTTTTCACAGTGGCTACAGCCTGCCATGGCTCACCAGGTTCCGGGCACCCCGCTCATCCTCTGCCCCATCTGTAGGCGCCAGGGCAGGCCCCTGGCAAATGCCCCGCAGGACCAGCTGAGCTCCAAGCCTTGGTCCAGGCTGCTTCTGCACTAAGTCCCGTGGAAGCCACGGTCACAAGCCCCCTAAGGGCTGAGCATAAAAGCACCACGGAAGGGGTTCACTCAGCAGAGGCGGGAGGCGTGCACTGTGCTGGGCAGAGACGCGGACCACGTGCTGCTGAGCCCCTGGGAGACACCGTACTCACTGTCTGAGCCATCACACTGCCTGTGTGTCACAGGGGCACACGCAGGACACCAGGGCAGGAAGGACCAGGTCTGAGGAGTGTGTGAGTCAACTGCCTTTACCCATAACAAACACCTGAAGCAATTAACTTACAGGAGGAAAAGGTTGTCTTGCTCACAGTTGTGGAGGCTCAGTTTGTGGCTGGTTGGGCAAAAAGCACACAGTGAGGAAACAGAGACCGTGACCTGGAGCCCAGCCGCCACCGGAGACCCTAACCGCAGACCCTGCCCTCCGAGGACAACACTCCCAGGGCCGGGTGAATCAGCATGCAGCTGCTCTCCCCACAGGCATACACCCCAGGCCACGGGGAAGACTGGGCAGCTCAACAGGGAGGGGAGAAGGAAAAGGACAGACACCTGCCCAGCCCCGGGCCTTGTGATGGGTTTGCACCCTAGCTTCACAGGGAAGCTCCAGCTAAGAACTGGGTGTGAGGCGGCCTCAGACTAGCACAGCGCACTTGGCAAGCACAGGGTGAAGAAATGCCAGCTACAGGGATCTACTGTCACCCTCCACCACTCTGCCTCCTCGCTGCGCTTGTGGGCCTGCACCCTTACCGGCTTCCCCATTTCCAGAAGCAGCCGTGTCTGCTGCCCCCGGCCTTCCTGTGGGCTCTGGTTCCCGACCCCAGCCCTCATCCTCGACGCAGCCTCTGACCTCTGCGCCGGGCCCCTTCCTCAGGGGAGCTTGCTCTGACCTCAGGTTTTAACCAGGGCCCTTTGTAAGCACACCCCGAGTCACCTGTGTTCCTTGCTTTCAGAGGGTTTGAATCAGGTTGGAACTATGCATTTATAAGCTGGGCTGTTCGATTTGATCTCTACTCTTCCCTAGACCATAACCCCCAATAGCTGGAAATACATCTGTTAACATTCATCCTAAATTCCAGGATCGAACACAGACTGCTCAACATTAGGTCTCAATAGATAAGTGCTAGGGTGCAGCCCAACTCGACACCTTCCTGGTGCCCTCTGCCTGGCACCGGGCTTTCTGCAGTCCAGCTGTCCCTACCGTATAAAGATACAGTAAGATCGACTCCACCACCGCCTAGGGTTCTTCTAAGGGTCAAATGAAATTCAGGACATGAATACGTAAGGAATTTTATTGTAAGAGTGTAGCTAGACTGATAGCAAATTACGCGAGGTGCCTAACCCTTACTGGGTATTTACTACAAACCAGGCTCTCTGCAAAGTGCTCCCCTTACATTATCTCGCTTACTCCTTATTTTAAAAACCAGGAGGGTGTTTTTTTTCTGCATTCTACATACAAAGAAATTGAAGTCCTAAAATTTTCAGAAATCTGCTTCAGTTCCAGTTAGAAATGTGGGATCTGCACATAGCACTGTGTGATCCCAGCAACCCCACACCCTTAACTGCCTGTGGCTCCTCCTCCTCCAGGGAGCCCCGCTTCACCCCGCTTCTCAGAGGAGCCGTGTGCAGATGGCTGCCCAGCTGGCTAACAGTCAAGGCGGGGACGTCACAGGCCCTCTTCTTTCCCAAATCCGCTGCGCGGGTTCAGAGCTCACCAGACCACAGCTCTGCCTGTAACAAGGCAGTTTGGAGGAGCCTAGGTCTGGCAGGGAAAGCCATTTCTACAAAGAACACTGCATCACTCCCTTTGTGTTACTGGCACAATAACTCGCTTTATAAAATAAAAGTTTTGTTAGCTCCCAGTTTGGGAGACTCAAAGGCCAAGATCGAGCGGGGCCTTGGCTGGTGAGGGCAGATCCTGTCACACCCTGGCAGGAACAAGGGTTAGGGCACCAGTCACATCTCAGGCTGGAGCAGAGAGAGCCCGAGGCCCTGCGACCCCTCTGAGGGCACACTGCTGGGGCCGGAGACCTCTCAAGTCCACACCTGTCAAATTCCCGTCTTTTCAGTGTGCCGCTTCCCAGATGAAGGCTTCCTTACAGGGGTCCCCAGCAGGATTCTCACATCCTCGCGGCACATCCCGAGCCCCATGGCCTCCCAGTTCTCCTGGGACCTCAGCGCCCGCGGCTCTGGCCCAGTCCGCCTCGCTCCTGAAGGGCTCGCTCTTGCCGCCCACTCCTGGGCACAGCACGAGCAGACCTTGAGTGTGCAAAGGTAGGCAAGGAGAGGCTGGTGTTAACCAGAGCTCTTGCTCAACTAGCAAAGCTCTTGAAGTGGTCTGTGACATGCCAAGGTTTGCTGTGGAGTGTCCCCAATTATGCAGGCCCCATGTCCCCGGGATGGCACCACAGGAGGTGGTGGAGCCCTGAAGAGGTGGCGCCTTGTAAAAGTTAGGTCGCTGGAGCTGTGCCCTTGAAGGGACTGTCAGACCTGATTCTTCTTCCCCTCACTCTCTGCATCTGACCATGAGGTAAACCTACTGCTCTCCCAGACTCCCCACACCATACGCTGCCTTACCACAGGCCCAAGAGCAATGAATCTGCCTGATCGTGGACTGAAACTTCCAAGACTGAGACCTAAAATAAACCTTTCCTCTGTATAAATCGATGGTCTTGTATATTTTGTTACAGCAACAGAAAGCTGACATACAACCTTAAGACATAAACCAGCTTTTAAATTTTTGTGTCACCACATCAAAAAGTACTGTCTCCAAAGTTTTTATGTAGCATTTGACTTCAGTTACTATGGAGTTGGTTTATAGTTTCTGTCTTGCTCTTCAGAAGGCCCTCGTTTATTTTTGACAAAATGGTTTTCAATTTCAATGGAACAGGAAAAAACTCTGGTTTAGTGCCTTGCCTAGAGATCCAGGCAGCTTTGTCCTTAGAATTTTTTGGGGTAATAAAAAGGAACAGTGATAATTTGAAGCTTTTATAATTTTGGGGGGCTCTAAAATTAACTATTATCAGTAAGAAAACATCAAAACATAAAAAATTGATTATTTTCTGAACATCTGACTAGGTTATGCATGATTAGCTATTTTATATTGACTATATACATACGATGTTTACTTTGGCAAAGAGGCATTTCCAAATCCTAAATTCTAAGTAATTCGCGCATGCACACACACACACATACACACACACACACACACACACACACACACAAAACCATCTCAGGGTATTTGCACCAAAGATAAGGAACTGCACAGACAAATCAATCTGACAGGTAATTTACCATCGTAGCTTGATTTTGTCAGTCTAGCCACAATGCATTATGAACCAGGAAAATTAGACAAGTCAAGGGAATGATAGTATCAGTGTTTAATGTTTATTTTCCATTACCTGGCAGCACAATTATTCTCAATAAAATATAACCATTCTCTAAGAGAAAAACTTTAAGGAGTTGAGCTAATAAAATAGTTCTGCTAAAGTTTCCAGCAGACTTGGCAACTTGGAGGAGACCATGTGCCTGTCCCTGATGACAGGCGTGACTCTAGAAAACCGTGCAGGCAGATCACTGCATTTAGGAGCGACGAAGGGAGATGGGGCGTTCTCCTGGCCAACAACTTCATGCAATGAAAGATGTTTCTCTCCTTACCGTCTGAGTGTTAGATAAGATGCAGTCATTTTAAACTGAGTTGCTGGCTCTGTTTTGGTTATCCTAACCCAAAACAACGTAGGACAAAGTCATTGAAAGTTCTATATCACTATGGAATGTGTTAATAAACGTCACGTGTAGCTCTGATCACCAAAACCCAGATAGAAATTCACTGAAAGATGACTGAGACAAGAATTTTAATAGATACCCTGCCTATCAGGATTTTTGGAAACTGAATTTTTTGGGGGGGTACCAGGGATTGAACTCAGGACCTTGCGCTTGTGAGGCAGGCACAGAGCCACTGAGCTACATCCCCAGTCCAGAAACTGAATTTTTGAAAACAGGCAAGTTGTTTGAGATAAGCTTCAGAACAAATTTTTTTTTCACATGGAGAATTTTTCTTCCCAGTTATCTGTTCTGAAAGAATAAGGAAATATACCTCTGAAAATTTTGATTCCTTACACTTCAAATGGGTTTCAGTGTTTCTAATTTTACTATTGTGTCCCCGGCTACCAGCTACCAACAAAAGAGATTTAGTTTTAAGATGGTGTTTTCTGAGGCATAAAAAGACAATAATGAAAACACCACCGATGTCAGAAGGGGTGAGTTGGAGCTGTGGTCTGGATACGTCGTCTCCAAAGGCCCACGTGTTAAAGGATTGTTCCCCGGCTTGGTGCTATTGTGGGTGGTAAAAGCTTTTGAGAGGTGAGGCCTGGTGGGAGTACTTACATCTCGAGGGAGTGGCTTCAAAGGAGACTGGGTACCCCCGTTACTTGTGTTCTCTCACTTCCTGGCTACCACAAGGTGAGCAACTTTGCTTCACCACACTCCCGCCATGATGTTCTACCTTGCACATGTCCAGAAGTAATGGGGCCAATAGATCATGGACTGAAATCTCTGAAACTATGAGTCAAAATAAACTTTTGCATCATCACACTGCAGTGTTCTGGGATTCCATCTCCAAACGCTGGGATTCCATCTCCAAATGCTGGTCCTGGAGATGGACTCAGTTTTAAATTTCTGGCCTTTCCATGACTTTTCTTGGCTTGATAACCCCATCTCTGCATTATTTTATCCTATCCTGTGTGAAGATAATCCTGCTTTCTGGGGATGTAGGCCTTGTACTTCTTGATCTGAATACAGCTTCAAGGCATTTTGTTGTTGTTGTTGACTCACATATTTTTAAAGTTCACGATGAACTTTAACCTTCCTAATGCTTTTATAAATGTGTGTTGTCATATGACTGTTTTGATAATACAATCCACATAAGTTCATCCTTTGGAATCTGTGTTCATCAGAGGGTTTCCTATGCAAGCATACAAGTTTATTTCATTGTTCTCTTCCCATTTGGCCTCTTACTAATTGTACAGTTGAAATTTCACTTTTCGAATACTTTCCGGAGAATCTATGGACTATTCATTTTAAATTCTCAAGCCACAAGACAATTATCTCTGATTCCAGGTATGCTTAACTAAACCAAGTACCCTATTTCCTTTTGTTATTATGGACTCCAGGATGATGGGATCCTTGCTTCCCAGGTACCCTAACATTTCCAGACAATCACCAGCTGTTTATTTATTAACATTGTCCACATAGGCGCTCCCTTCTGCAAGCACCAGCAAGGTGAGACTTGATTCCTGGCTTCTACTTTAGACAGACGCGGAGATAGTTAAAGGCCCTTAATTGTACAGATCGGTTCTGTGTATGTTACACAATCTACATTAAACAGATGCCACCGCAGTCTTCCAAAGAGGCGAGTGGCAGCCATCATTATTCTAAGTGCCATGTCTTTCCTCTTGGCCTCACTTCCTCACATGCTCCTCAACCCTCCGATTCACGTATTTCTTTGCAGATGACCACCTGATTCACGGATACCCACCTTGTCTTTTCTGTCCCACCTATCTCATTTGGGCCTAAATGACCTACTGTCATTAAGATTAGGAATTCTACAGACTCTGTTTTTGTTGTGGTTGCTTCAGCAGTGCTGGGGGTTGAACACAGAGCCTCACACACGCTAGTCAAATGCTCTGACGCTGAGCTCCACAAATCCCTTTCCGAAGTCTTTGCAACATCTGTAGAATATTTAGCTTATGAACAGAAGGTTTGTTCTAGTTTTTAAATACTCTTGAGTATCACAGATACCTGAGACCAAAACATTGGGTCCAAGCAGCTTTTATTGTAAAGACTATTCCTATATATTGCTGCCACCAGCGCACTTCTGCCTTATTACACATGTTCTTCCACTTTTCAGCTCAGTGATTATTTGTGGACTTTCTTGTCACATGTAATTTACTCTAAGATGCTTTAAAATTTAAGTCATCTTGATCAGTTTAGTTTCCTGTCATTCTTTCTAGTCTTTATGAACATCATTCTCTCCCAGTCCTGTTACTGCTGTGCTAACAATAAGAACATTTACTACACACTTAATGTGTCCAGGCATGTGCTAAGTTTTTAATAACTGGCACAAAATACATACACACATAAGACTGAATTTTACCAATAGTAAATATATAATACTATATTGGAATTTCCATATAAGCATTTATTCTGGCTTTTTGTTGATTCTTCCACAAATTCTTGTTATCTACAGCTACCTTCTGACTACAGTTGATTAATGAATGCAATCTGGGATGGATGGTTGATATTTTCATTCATTAACATGACAAAAAAGAATGATCAACACGTATGGCAGATCTTCACTCATTTGCCAATGATGTATCTTGAGTTTCTTACTGAATCAGATCATAGTTTCTGCACTGGAAGAATATTTCCTCATTTTTTGTGTTACAGTGTAATGCTTACAGACATATTTTTAATTCTTATCTGCATTAATACTTTTTCCATCATTTTCTCAAGTCTAGACAAATCAACAAAATAATCAACCCTCGATTTGGTTTACATACTGACGGCATGGCCAGTTTCAAACTACCATGCTGTCACTGAATGTAAAACTGGGGAAAGATGTGTGTATCTTCACCACAAGGACAACATAACCTCAACAGTATGGATACTAGTAAAACGTAATTAGGTAACAACTCAGTTCTGACTACTGCTTTTGTTTTTAATGATACTGTCTCAACTGAAAAAATAAAAGACATCTTTCTCCAGTCTTTCTTTCCCTTGCACTGTTATCTGTTGAAGAGGCCAGACATTTGGACCCACAGAACTTCTCCCAGTCTGGATTTTGCTGATTTCCATGCTCACCATGTGGTTCTCTGTCTTATTCCCTGGAAGCTGGATTCAGAGCCAGATCCAGATTCAAGATTCACTTCCTGTCACAAGACCATAAGAAGCCTTGGTTTCTTCCATTAAGAAGCATGTCTAATTACTTCTATGTTTCTAGTTATTGCTAGGATAACATCTAATTATTTCTGTTTTTATCATGCTGTTAGCCATTGATGCTTACTTCTTGTATTAATTCAATGGAGAATATAAAATGGGTGATACTGTATCATTTTTCAGTTATTAGTTGGCAGGCTTTAATATTAAACTGCTTTCCCTCATGTGCCATTACCCAATGGTCATGTCCACACAGAAGGCAAGATTAATGCCTTCTCGGTTTTTGAGATTACATGAATTAGTTCCCTTTCATCATTCTAAAGTGGTCAATTCTGGTTTTTAATAACATTATGAATTCATGAGTTCAAACATATTAGTGGGTTTCAACTTGTAATTATTCTTATTACTGAAATTTAAACTATCCCAAAAAGTCAGTGGGATTCTGGTCTCCAGAATCTTAACAAAATCCTAGTGCCATTTCAGAGCTAGTCTGATGAAGTCTTCCAGGATCATCTTGTACATCTCCTGTCCCACATCTAGAATCACATGTATCCCCCAAATCAGACATTATCATTGTTTTTCCAGTATGAGGAATTGAATCCAGGTCCTTTACACTGAGCTCATCCCCAGTCCTCTTTTTAAAAAAAAAAAAAAAAAACTTTTTTCTTTTTGGTGCTGGGAATCAAACTCAGGGCCTTGAGCTTGCCAGCAGGTGCTGTGCCGCTGAGCTACATCTGTAGCTAAAGAAAATAATTTGAGACAGAGCCTTGCTAAGTCCTACTTTGCTCAGACTGGGCTCAAACTTGTGATGCGCCTATCTGTGCCTCCCAATGCTGGGATTACAGCCGTCTCCCACCATGCCTGGCCCTTCCCTTGCTATCTTTTAATGAGGAATTACTTTACAGAGTCAAAATTCAGTTCCTAAGGCTGCTCCCTCAACTGGTCATATTTTCCTAGGTCTTTTGAGTAGACAATAAGATTATATATCTTCGTATTGATACTCCCAATTCAAACTAAAGACTCCAGAGGGTTTAACTTATTACAGCTGTAACTTTATTCCATTCAGAGAATTCTATACTCAAAGACTCAGAGCATGATAGAATTAAAATATTCCATATGTACACATTTGTTCACGAAAGGCAGAATATACCAATGATTTTTGAAAATATTAAAATTTTGCATATGTTCTCATTCTCCCATTGTAAAAACTACATTTTCATTTGTCAGTGCGTGTAGTCACTGAGCTGTATTTCTTTCTACTGCCCCTCATTTAGTTCTTTCTATATGCAATTAAATATCTAATGACCAAATACTACGGTTTACAGAAGGGTCCCCCAAAGGTCCGTATTTCTATTACAGGCTTGGTCTCCAGGGTGGGGCTCTTGGCGGGTGGTGAAAACACTGAGGTGGCTCTAGTGGGGGGCTCTTGGGTGGCTGTGGGACCCCCTCTCTCAGCCCCTTGGCTTCCTAACTTAAGATGTGACTTGCTCTGCAATGTGCCTCCACCATGTGCTGTCTCACATGAGCCCTAAAAGCGGGACACCTGAACTTGGGCAAGAACATCCAGAACTGTGAGCCTAAATAACCCTTTTCCAGCTGCCCCGGTATTTCACAACAGTCATGCAAAGCTAGCGCATCAGAGGTATCTTATGATGGCGTCTCTGCATCTGGTAGTATTCATTCTGTCACGGTCCTAAGAGACTTGTCAGAAGAGCGTACTTCTTAAGCATTGCTGACTTGTGTCCATTCTGCTTGAAATCTCGTTTTGTGGACAGAGTGTCTTTGGCTTGAGAATCTTAACTGTATTGCTCCATATTTACCTGGTATAAAAAACCTGCTCTTGAAAAATCTGTGGCTAACACAGCTTTCCCTCACAAATCAAGTACGCTTTCCAAACAGCTAAAAAACACGCTTCCATTTCTTAACAAACAGCCAAGAAATTTTACTAGAGTGTCTTGGTGTTGTTTTAATTCAGTATTAAATACTTGGTGTGCTCTTTCAATAGATAACTTTTCAATTTCAGGAAAATATACTTAAAATGTAATTTTAAATTGTTTGCTCACCTTGGTCTTACATTTTTACCTGTCTTCACTGTCACTTTTTTTAAAAAAAAAATCTTAAATATTTCGTTTTAAAAAATGTTCCCGGGCCAGGGATTTAGCTCAGTGACACCGCACCTGCCTCGCAAGCGCAAGGTCCTGAGTTTGATCCCCAGTACCGCAAAAAAAAAAAAAAAAAGTTCCCTTTTAGCACTTTTTTTTTTGGTACCGGGCATTGCGCTTGCGAGGCAGGCGGCGGCACCACTGAGCTAAATCCCCGGCCCACGTATTTGTTTTAAAGCATTATATTTATCTGCTGTTCCTTCTAGTCTACAATTCTGAAATATTCTTATATGTAATTTTTCCGAGTCGTTCATTTCTATTTTCTTCTGACATGTTATTCTTGCATGTCTTATTTTCCAACAGTACATTGCAGTTTTGTGGGCGTTTCTGACATGCTCCTATTTTCCACTGAGATACTATTGCTCTTTTTCACACGCGCACACACACACACACACACACACACACACACACGACTTCAATGCTGTGATTTTGCTTCTTCTATGCAAAATTCACTTTCCTGAAACTTGGGAGTCTATTCCGAAAGCTGTTAACATCAGAGCTCCCTCCCCGGCTGCTTCCGCGCTCTGAGAAGTATGGCAGCACGTGTCTTGGGGTTCCTGGCTCTACCTCCCTTCCCATTTTGATCTCGACCGTTCGGCAAACGTTCCATCCTGGAATTACCAAACCGAGCCTGTCCGTGGGCTGCACAGAGGGGGACCTCGAGCTGCTCCTGTCCACGGGCTTCCTTCCTCTGGCAGAAACGAAGAGCATGCAGCCCTTGGAGGCGTCAGCGCTCTGCTCCCTGCTGCTTGCATTTGGGTTTGTGGGGATACCCTGCTACCTTGTTTTGTTGTCAGTCACATGTTATTTGAATGAGGAGTGAATTATGCTGTCACCACTCTCCTCGGTGCCCACACATTTTAGTTTTAATATGGAGGCATAATGTGGGTCACATGGCCACTACTGCTGTTATTCATGCTTCTCCTGCCTTGCGGGTTCAGAACGCACTCCACAGGGGTTCTGTTTTGTGCCAGGTCAATCCACCTGCTGTTTAGGACTGGGTCTCACCTATGCAAGCTATGCTGCACCAAAGCCTTCAACCTCTCTTCTAACACACTCGCCTAATTTCACCTCAGCAAGTACTCGAGAATTATGTTATCCTCAACACATCCTAGCCAATGGTGTCACAATACATCTTAGCCCCATCTCAGTAGTCTGGCAAGACTGAGACACCAGTATCCGAATTGGAAGAAACGCTAAAGCAACACGGAGATGGATCATTCTGATACTGGAGTTAGGTATCTACCCGTCTCGGATCTGTAAGTGCAGAGATTCTATTTGTTTTACTCATGACTCCCCAGAAGTTAAGACAAAGTTTGACATTTAAACACCTAAAACAAACTCACCGAATTTGTTCAATGCATAAAGAAGCACTTCCTAGTAGAGAACTTAAAACTCTTCCCAGCCTCTTCTTCAGAGAGATGTTTCCTATTATTTTAAACAGCAACGTTGTGTGGTGTGGTGGTGGTCCTGTGACTTGTGATGTCAACTCAACATGCTACAGGCACTGACATGAATGGTGTGACAGGTAAAAATGTCCAGTCATTGTGACTGGCAGTACTCAGGGCAAGCAGTTTGGCTACAATTAATGGGTCAGGACACAGGCATGACAGATATCAGATCTGGATTCTTAACATAGGGGCTGAATTCAGGGAACCTCATAGTCAGAGCTCCTCACAGTTCAGGAAAATTGGGACTCCCCACGAAGGACAGAAAAGGTATAGTTTCCTTCTCAACGTCACGGTTGCTGGCTTCCCTGCAGGCCATTGATTCTTCGATAATTCCATCATCTCCAAGAAAACTGGACCCTTACAATACAAGTGCCTCAGTAAGTCCCACAACAGTCTCTGGGAGTTGCCACTCAACTGTCAGAGAGCAACCGCTGGGATGGGGACAAGAGTGGGAAGAGACAGGAAGAAAGAAGGAAAACAGAGAAGCCTTTCATGTTTCAATGCATGGGAGGAGTTTGGAGAATCAATTTTACTAGAGGACAAAGCTTCTTCACTCAATGATTTGTTTAAATCTGAACTACTGTGTCAATGCTTTACATTAGTAAGTATAACTAATACACTATACTCCCTACATAGAAAATGTAAGCTTCTTATTAATGGAACACCTTCAACAACAGGGTTGAAAATACATCAGTAGCAGCTTCTTCAACTAAGAGCACTGTATGTGTCAGTTATGCATATGAGTACCAGCTCTAAAAGAATTTGGCCTGGGATCCTTAAAATAAATCAAATCCTATTTTGATAAAAACAGAAACAAAAAATGCTAATTACCACCTGCTCTAAGGTCTCTACATAAGTCACATCCCATACTTCAGCAAACAGCTGATGATAACATGTGCAGACATACTAACTTTTGAGACTACCAACAATTTCCCTTTATTCATGGCTAGAAGTCAGCTCCCACTGAAAGAGAAGTTTTGTTAAGTAAGGTTTCTTGAGATCTTTACTAGTTTGTATAGGCCATTGTTAAAGTTAGAAATAAATACAAAGTTATGTAGTTTGGAGCCCAAGAAAAAGTTTGGGTTAGAACCATTTCTTTCATTGTTTATAGACACAGTATCTAAAGCAAGGTTTTAGAAAAATTTTCCTATCAAAGTGAAAATTTCTAAAATCTAAATGTGGTACTATTACAATCCAACTTCTAAAATATCTCACAGTATAGCATTTCAAAATTTCTGAGAAAAATGTCAATTGAGGCTTCCTTGAAAGCACAATTTCAAACTGGTTTTCACCCAACTACAAGCATTCTGATGGAAGTGGAAGTTAAACCACACTTACTGCCCTCCCGCCCCCAAATGAAGATAGTATGTGACCTGTAACAAAAATTATTTCTCTCCTTAAGGATCTCTAGTATCATGTAGCCTACGAGACAATTATGAATCATTGCATAATGCTTTGGGTCTTGTATTTTTCAAAAAATTCTGCAAATTGCGCTTTTTAAAATTGCTTATTTCACACAATCCATCTTCTAGGATAGCACCGTTCAGCAAAATTTTCTGAGAGGATGGAAATGTTCCATATCTTCAATGTTCAATATGGTGACCACTAATTCTGGGTCACTACCAAGCACCAAGAATGTAGTTATTGCAGCTAAGTTAACTAAATTTTTGCTTTATTTAATTTTAATTAAATTCTTTTGAGCAGAATTGCTGCACTATACAGTGATTCTACCTTTTTCCCCACTACTTTTAATTTGAAGAACCGGCACACTCTTTCCACAGTGGTCTTACCATCTTACATTCTCATCAAGGGAATATAAATGGGCAAAAAGATACCTTCTAATTTCTCCATATTCCCTTCAACGTTTAATACAGTCAACTTAAATGGTGTGAGGTGGCACCTTAGAGTTTTAATGTTATAATCTAATAATTAGTAATAGTAATATCTAATAGTGATGAGCATCTTTTCATGTACTTATTGGCCATTTGCATATCTTCTTTGAAGAAATGTCTATTTGAGTCCTTTGCTTATTTTGCATTAGCTTTTTTTTTGGTTACGTTTTATTTCTCCTCTAGTCAGTCTGAGTATCAATTCCTTATTAGATATGATTTTCAAATATATCCTCCCATTTTAAGAGTTGCCTTTTTTACTCTGTTGATAATGTCTTTTGAGGAACAAAATTTTAATCAAGTTCAATTTGCCTTTTTTTCTTAATACCAAATCTCAAGGAGGTATTTGTCTATACTTCATGGTGACATTAGCCACACAGTGCATGACCAAGATACAGAAGCAACCCATGTCCACTGACAGATAAATAACCACAAAATGTGGCATGTACACACAAGGGGATATTATTCAGCCCTAAAAAGAAATTGTGGGACACACAGTACCACATGGATGGCTCTTGAGGACATATTAAGTGGCAATAAAACTTGTCACAAAAAGACAAATACTGCATGTTGCCATTGACATGAAGTAGTCAAAGCCATACAAACGAAAAAATGGCAGCTGCCAGGAGTTGTGAGGGGTTTAGGAGTTGCTGTTCATGGATTCAGAATTTGTTTTATAAGATGGAAAGAGTTATGGGGATGGATGCTGCTGATGGTTTCACGACATTATGAACGGACTTAATACTACCAAACTGGTTAGGGTGGGAAGTTCAGGTCATGGGTATTCAACCACAATTTTTAAAAATTTAAATTAAGAAACTTAAATTGCCACATATGGCTGGTGACTATAGCTTGAACAGTACTGTTCTAGAACATAAGTGACGCGATACCCTTTATAAAAAAAGAGATTAGAGGGCCAGGGATTTAGCTCAGTGGTTCTGCCGCCTGCCTCACAAGCGCAAGGACCCAACTTCTATCCCTGGTACCAAAAAAGAGAGATTAGTGTACTCCGTGGCCGGTTCAAGGACGTTAGTGGATAGAAATGGGACCAGAATTCAAGTCTGATTATCTGCCAGGGAAGGGGAAGGGATGCTGGTTCATGTTCTATACAACTACAAGTCAAAGATACCTATATTTGTAAGACGTACATAATGTACATGTATCATATAAAGGAAAACACAATAAAAACTAACCTAGCTTGAAAACAGATGACCACAAAAGAAAACAAGTTACTTATTTCTTCCTTAAATATTACCGAACATGCTAGAATACGCTTCACACACACACACCGGCAGTTTAGTGTTCATGGTTCAGTTGCTGTGAACTGTGTTCTGGTCTGTTACAGATCGGATCTCCAGTGCCCTCCAGAGGCCCATCTGTTGACAGCCTGGTCTCCAGCCTGCAGTATTTCACAGGGAGGTGGAGAAACAGGAGGTAGGGAAGAAAGGTCACTGGGTCTGCACCCTTTAAAGGATACTGGGACCCTGGCCCTTCCTCTCATTTTTGGCTTCCTGGCTGCCATGAAGTGAGGAGGTCTGCTCCTCCATGTGCTCCCCACCATGATGTTTTCTGTCTCAACCCAGCCCCAAAGCAACAGGACCAAGCAGCCATCGACTGAGACCTCTGAAACCATGAGCCAAAATAAACATTTCCTCCTTGTAAGTTTATTTACCCAGGCATTTTGTTAAAGTGATGGAAAACTAACATATGGCCCAAAAATATTAAGTAGAAATTTCTGGACATTAACAATTTGTAAGTTTTAAATTGAGTACTGTTCTAAGCAGCATTTTAAAATCTTGTGACGTCACTCAGTACCACACGATCATTTCTTTGTGCAGTGTATCCACATTATATACTTCCCTCCAGTAAGTCCCTCGTAACAATCTGAGTTCTTTCTCCTGTGCTTGTAGCTCTTATTTAACAATAGTCCCAAAGTCAAGTGTAGTGATGCACAGGACGTGTTAGGAAACTAAAACAAATTAACTCTGGAACTACGTGGCAATGTTGTGGGACATATTTTTAAAAATACAATGGTTCCTTAGTATACTCAGGGGATTAGTTGGAAGATGCACTCCCTGCCCCCACCACTTGGTAGATACTAAAATCCACAGGTGTTAAAGTCCCTTAGGTAAAAGGGTATCGTATTTGCTTATAACCTATGCACACATAACCTACATACATCCTCCCATATACTCTAAATCATCTTTAGATTACTTATAATGCCTAAGACAATGTAAATGCTATCTAAATAGCTGTTATATTGAATTGTTTAGGGGATGACAAGAAAGTCTGTACATGTGCAATCAGATGCAATTTTCCAGTTTTTTCAATTATGGGTTGAAAATATTCACAAATGCAGAACCCATGTGTTATCCATGGTTTAAACATCCACCAGAGGACTCACACTGTATCCCTGTGAAAAAAGGGGGCACTACTACACTTAAGCTGATCATAAACTTTAAATTAATGTAACTAATCAAAATATTGTGTCTTTCACCCTGGGGTCTGTGTTAGTGACTGAATGTATGACTCTATGTGAATGTGAGGGGTCTTACTGGTCTTTTCCTGCCTTATCAAGTTGTACTTGAGCATCTAAGATTCCTATTTTCTTGCCTAAATATTAACTCTCAAATGCCCAGGAGAAAAAGGAGCCCTTACATGTGGGCAGAATCCATCCGGTCACTACACCAAGACTTTACAATGGCTCTGATTCTGCCTCTGCAAAGACCCTGCTGATAACAGCAGTCTGTCACTCTATTTCCATGGATTCATTAGCAAGGTTCATGACGATATTACAATTTTCAACGTTACTTGCTGTATGAGCCACAACTATATGATCTGAAAGATGTTTACCAGCATCAGTAATTAACTACCAAAGGTAGTTTTTCTGAAAGCATTTAAAAATAAAAGGGAAAGGGGGGAGGGCTGATGAGAAAAATAAGAAACCAAACTTTTCTAAATATGCATTGTAGTGGTTTGTTAAACAGTTACCTTGTTCTACAAGTGCTCTCTTTTTCAGAGTACTCTGAAAGTGCTTTTTTTCTTTCCTTTTTTCCCCGTGGGAGAAGTGAAGCAATGAAGAAAATGAAAGAGTTCATTTAAGTGCCACATTTGCACAAGGCTAATTTGTAAAAGCTCGATCCAGCTGACTCTACTTACAGCCAGGACTGGTCAACAAAACTCCAGTTGAGAAGACTAATTGAGATTCTTCAGGAGCGCTCCCTTGTCTTACCAGTTGCACAACATCTCATTAGGCATTCTGCGTCCCTCCTCTCCAGAATACTAAACCCGACTCTGCTTGGCCTGAGTTTGCAGCTTGTGAAGTTCCAACAGATTCAAATACACTGTTATTGTGAGGCTATTGGTTTTGTTTTGTACTCCAGTTGCTTGTTTCTTCTTTTATCTCAAATTAAAGTTGCACTGAAGAAGACATTAGTTGTACTGGAGTACAGCTTTAAAAAACAAAAACAAAAGCCATGGCCCACCTTCAACCCTAACACACAGCCTGGTCCCCAGCAAACAGCTTCTCTGGTCACGGCTGAAGAGGTGCTTCCTACAAGCACGGATCATGAGAGCGACGGACGGAGTCCACACGGGACGCAAACTCCGCAAAGCCTGGTGTCTTACCTTCTTCAATTCTCTATATGGATGCAAGACTAGAACGCTCATCTTTTATCAGACCAATGAATGCCTGACATCGTTGGACTACTGTTATTCTCTTTAGCCAAATGATATGCTGTGGATTCTTCTGTGAATTCTTTAAAAATGCCTAAAGGTGTCTGAGGAATTACTGTCATGGGGAGCTACATGTTTACTTTCAATATTTAATTAGAAGCTTTTCTCATGAACTGCTAAAATCTCTTGACACAATTATGGAGAAATCTTTTTTCCTTGCTACTATCTTAATACCCAGTGTGATGAGTTTCCCAAGAAGCATGGGCTGAAATGAAAACAGTAGAAAGGGCTCCAGGCATCGGCCATTATTATTACTGATGAGTTTTCACTTGTATGGTTAGCAACTGGCATACTCATAACCATATTTACATACACGTATGTGTGGGTGAAAATATATTACAAACACACCTATAACCAATCTATCCCTACCCCAAAGTTGGCTGAATTATTCCATTTGTGTTTTTCATACACATACAAAAAAATGTTTATGGATTTGCCTCTATCAAAAACAGCATCACTTTTGCAGATATTTCATAATTTATTTTGTAGAATAAAAGCAAAATTTACTGCTATAAAATTTAAATAAGTGGGCTGGGGATTTAGCTCAGGGGTTCCGCCACCTGCCTTGCAAGCTCAAGGTCCCGAGTTCGATCTCCAATACAAAAAAAAAATTTAAATGAGTATCTTCTAATTGGAGTTATAATAGTGCATTTGGATATACTTTTTCAATTTCCAACTTTTTTATGATGTTGTGAAGGAATATCTATGAGTAAATAAAGTCCACTGTAAATTATTTTATCTTTTAATGTATTTTCTACTAAAAAAAATCAGGCTGTCAAGATAGGAAAATATTACTGGTTTGTTATTACAAAAACAAGTGAGAATTTTTAATTCACAAAGAATGAAAACACAAAACACTGATCTCATTGTACACATAATATTACAATAAAATGATTAGCTGTGGACTAATCAAACATTTAAGACTTCACATAACACACATATGCACTTTGAAACAAGAAACACGGGACAATTTTTTTATCCTTGATATGTTCATGACCACTAAGAAAACATCACAGATCACAGATCTGAGCCTGTTTTCCTGGTATAAAATTTGAGATGTAAACCAGCCCTACAGCATACTGTGTTAATAATGACCTCTTTAGGCATATACATTCTGATTTGGGACACTCTCTCTCCACCCAAAACAATCTGCTTTGGCTGTCAAGTAGTTTGGTTGGTTATCTGTTTAACCAGATCACAACAAATACAGTATTTTTCACCACACGACTACGGGGAGAAGTTTTAGACAGGTTATTTCCCCCACCCCTAGCCCAGAAAAAAAGTCCCCAAGGAAGACAATCTGTAAATTTTAAGTGTAATCTAAGGAAAGCGAATATTGGTCAAATCATGCACTTCCAAATATGGATGAAGAAATAAAACATGTGTTGGGTACAGAGAGGTGTCAGCATGGAAAGGAACAAGAAAGCTGTAAAATGAGGAAAGCATTATATGCCACAGGAAATACTGGATTCAGTGGATTTTTTAGATGAGGTATACGAATATGACAGTAAATGAAAAACAACAAAAAAATTTAAAACCAAAATGCACATTTCCAATGGAAAAATCTCTAAACCTCTTATAGTTTTCTTTATTAGATTAGACATTTCATATACAGCAGTTAATCTAGAAAAATACAATTAAAAAAATTTTCAACAGACCATGCTCCCTGTAACAAAACCTTCCAAACTCTGTATTATACAAATCAATCTACATTAGTAATGTAAAAAGAAACTCTTAAATTTAGCAATGTCATTTCCCATCTGGCACCCATCTAATTTACACATGGTTTCTACTATTCAGACTGGAGAATTAGGATCCTCTAATAAATTTTTTCTAATGTATTCTGTACGTATTAAATTATCTAAAAGGTTCCTCTTGTAGTGCATTTACCATTTAGCAAGTTTATTCAGTATTTTTCCAGTACCATTTGCATTGCAGTAATCTGTTTGTAGATGTAATTAAAATCTAAAAGTGTACACTGTTAACTTTCCTAAGGAATGGCCCACGTCTGGAGGAGACCTCATATTCATGGAAAAGATTACCAATATCATGGTTAGAAATGTAGGGTAAGAATGTACTCTGAGACTATACAACACAATTATATACACAAGCCAAAGAACATGAAGTCCTTAGCCCATATTTACATCAAATGTCTGTTTCCACAGGGTCATACCAAGAACTCGATATGGCACTAGATATAATTAGGACTGTTAGCTACAATTCTGTATAGCAAGACAGCTCAACAGTACCCTGAACTGAGCTAGCTAACTAGAACCCCAGTAAATCACAGTGTTTTAAGTAGGGTTAGTGTGCTGCACAAACAAGCAGCTACGATATCCAGTGAGGATGCTGTGCACTACAGTGAGCAGCAGCAAGCCTCGCCAAGGGTCATGGTTAGGTTGCTATGGATCTAGCACTTACGCTGCCACTGCATGCAAAGCCCTGAAAAAGAGACACACAGGTTTCAAAGAGGATATACTTCATTTTGTTTTAAATGCCCAAGAGTGTTTTCAAAATAAATGATAGTAAGTATTGTTCCACCAAATGAAGAACTTACAGATCACGAGAAGAAATTCATTATCCAGTTTGAGGGGGGAAAATGTACTTTTTCTTACCAAATTATCCAGTGTATATGACTGGTTAGAATTCTAAGTTTTGATTTTTACTGAAATTCAGAGTATGAAATACAAACATTCATGATAAAATGAATCTAAAATTACACAGTTTCATCACCTCGCAAGAAAGCAGCAAACATGAGGACCTAACAGGCATCTTCACGCTCCCTTCCCTTCTGACCCCTCAAAAAGTGCAAATCAAAAGAGCCACTGTTTGGTCCAAAAATAAAACACATTGTGTATAAAGATCTGAAATCTGATGGAATCCAGCTTCTATCCCACAGGTTATCTTCCATAAAAATCAACGTCCGAAGATGGAACTTAATTCCAGAAGAATTAATTCTACAATCTGATTTTGGTAAACAGTATGAACTGCTATATTACCAGTCTCTTTTTCTGGCTTTAATAGAGTGGGACCAAAAACAATTGCTATACTCTGATAGGTCATTCGGTTTTTTTCTCCATTTTCTATAACTCTAAGGGAAAGAAAAAAAATTGTTAAAAGAGAAAAGTTAAAAAGAGAGAAAAATTTTCAAATTGTATTTTAAGCCTAATAGGGTGCATTTAGAAAAGAGAGCTAATGCTAACTTTCCTAAGGTGACACATAAACTATTTTAAAAAGCAAAATTCAATCTGAATGCCACGTGAAGCTTGCTTTTGAATAAACACAGCTGAAAGGTATAATTACACATACTGCAACACACTTTTTCAATGTGTGATCTTTTAGTTTAATTTTTAAAATAGAACATAGACTAAACCGTGTGTTACAATTCAGGTAACAATGATTCATACCTGGAGTGGTGGTGGGGTGTGCCACGAATGGATGATGACATTCCATTAGGGTACAAAGAGTAAAACTTTTTTTTTTTGGTAGTGGGGATGGAACTCAGGACCTCGCACTTGCAAGGCAGGCACCAGAACCACTGAACTAAATCCCCAGCCCCAAGAGTAAAACTTTTAAATGTGTATGTTTTTAAAAAGTCTGAGGTCGTTTACTTTAGTATTCTAATGTTCTTTTAAAGCTGAACATATTAAAGTGGCTACACAATAATGTAACGCTGTGATGGCTTTATCTTAGGGTAATTTAATATACCGCACTTGTTTGAACACTTACTATGTGCTAAGTGTTACACATATGTTTCACATGTATCTACTCTAATGTAGTCTTCACACCAAACAATTTCACCTATGCAGAACTGGCAGTAAAAGGAGCTAAGCGTCTTTTTCCAAACTACAGAGGGAGCAAGTGCCAGAGCTGGCATCAAAGGCTAGGTCTGAGTGGCCCTTACACTAGCGCCTTCCACTTGCACTACACCATACCCCTAGCTGTGCAGCTCTCTTACCTTTTGAGATGTCTAAAAAGAACCTGCATTGTATCTTGATTTGGTTTTGGCAGCTGTCTGATTATATCCTTAACAGCAGCAACGCGCTGTCTTGGTTCTTGTTCTGGGGGGAAAAAAAAACACCTAGATATTTTGCAGCAAATTCTTATGAAACTGAAAGCAATGACATAGTTTCAAAGGGGGTATTTGGTAATACACAGTGACATCTGGTGGTCATATTTAAAATTTCTGTAGTAAAACAATCCACTGAAGTCTTGGGTGAAAGGAGAAAGATCAAGCAGAATTTTCAGTATCTAGAAGAACACTGGAATTCCATACTTACTAATTGCATTAACAAAGTCATTAAAATGATTAAATGTAAATAGAGGCTCTGGCAACTCTCGAAAAAACATTTTGAGTGCTCCAGTGATGACGTGAATGTCTTCCCATTTGCTGTCATTCAAATCCAATTTCTCATCTGAAAAGTAGTAGGAATAGGACATTCATAAGAATTAAACCCTGAGTGAGCAGTGATGCTCCCGCGAATGATGAGAGAAGTCTAGTCTCACCATGGTTGACTGCAAACCTCAGCTTCTGGATCACAGCGAGGTTGCCGCTTACTCTGTAGATCCCGTCGACACCCAAACCTGAGAGGCAGCAACAGTTTATGTTTAAAGAACTTTCGGAAGGTGCCTGTTTCAGAATTCTTACTCATTAGCATCAGCTTAAGACCGGAGGGACAAATTCTTCCTCTAAATGGGTTTTTATAGACATTTGGCAGGAGGAAGAGTGGTAATTCACTCTGAATTCTGTTTAGTAAATAGGAGTAATTCTACTTTGCCATGTAGACTATAGCTTAGCCCAAGGAAAACATTTCGTTCATTAAACTTAAAATACAAACAATTTAAGATAAACTGTTACAAACACCTGGGGACAGTTAAGAGAAGAAGCCAGTAGACAGGGGTCAACCTATTCATTTTTTTGCACAAGATTTTATAAGGCAAATGCACACACTGAAGAACTCTCTTCAAAGTGTCTGATAATGCTGTACACATTTAACGAAGCACATTATCTAATGTGCTATTCATTTAGCCTCATACAAAGGCAAGTGTGACGAGAGAAGTCAATGAGACCAGAGACCTGTAGCTGCCAAAACTACAAGCCAAATTACGTGTTTTAATTGTATAAAACATTTCTAATGATATACATATGTAAATTAAAGGTTACAATCAATATATAGTCAACTCATACAAATGTAGCATACATATTATTAAAATTAAACAAAATAGAAATTAGTCTATTTTCAGAAAATGACATTAAAAAGGCTTTTTGTCTATTTAGTTACTTTATAGTTGATTTATAGTTTTAAAATGCCACCTTATTTTTATTACAGTAAAGGAAACTTTCTCCTTGTAAGTAGATATAATCTCAGATCTTCTACACCATTACATCATTTCTTAAGAAACTCCGCTTTACAATCACTACCTTCTTCATTTTAAGCAAATGGTAACTCCAAATGTCTTCCAAGATTTCCAGCTGCCTAATTAATCATGACATATTAAACACTCAATAGATGCCTAGGGGGATCTTAGCTTGAAGAGTAAACATGTAAGTGTTTTTGCAAACCAAGTGCTTTTCTTAACATCGTAAGACCATAAGAAACTTTTGGTTGCCTCATTAAAAATCCTAGATATTTTGATCATGAAACAATGAGTTGGCTTGCTTAATGTAAAAAAATAAAATCAAAACTATTCTCTTACCCTGTTGTTCAACATGCGCGATGCACAGCCTCACAAATTCTGGCACTGTGCCATTCTCTCTCTGACACAAATCAGCAAGATTGGCTCCAAATACTTGATCTGAAAGAGATTTATTTTTAAAGATGAACCACCTTGCTAAATTTAGGGAATGGCTAAACCACTCAGGATGCACTAGAAAACATCTGGGTACCCTGACACTTCTCACATGAGCTTGCCTGATGAGCTTCCTTGTCTACTTCTTCAACTTCACTTCAAACAATTCTTGAATACCAAAACTCATTTTTGCCTGAAAGCCTTTCTACTTTCTATTCCTTTTGCAGAGAACAAATGTGGCTCTTCCCAAAATTTGGCTCCTCCTCTTCACTCCTGGTCTCGGCTAAATTGTTAGCACCTTAGAAAACTCTTCTAACCGTCCTTACCCGATCTCTCAATTAATTGCTCTATTTTATTACTGTATCAGAGACAGTGTATCTGTCCCATTTGAAATTATCTTGTCTGTCTGCCACCTGAGTGTAAGTTCCATGAGAGCAGGGAGCTGGTAGTTCTTCAACATCAACAGGTATTCATCATACCTAGGCTCAGGCCTAGAACTTATTAAATACTCAAGTTTTTTTTAATTAACATACAAATGCATGCCCATCTGCCAACATCGGACCCGAGAAAATTTATTTCAAAAACTTCTATTAATCTTTTAATTCAACAGTTTAGAACCCCCACATTCGCACTAAATATGTGGGAAAAAACATATTTGAAGTGATGAATAACTTCATAAAGGGATAATGCTTTTTTTCAATGAAAATACCTCATGAAAAAATTAGTAACCGTTTCTATTAAATTAGTTATCAGGCTTTGTTTGCTTTTTAAAGGCTCTAAATATAATATGGCAATTCATATGTTTCATTCAGGAATATTTATCTACAACTCTTAAGGGTGCTAATTTGAACTCCTCCTAGAAGTCTTAAATACCCCTTTAATGAGACTTATTTTTTATTTTAATTTAGATACTCTGCAAACAGATGTTCTGGTGATAGTATTTGTTAGAAATCTTATAATCAGATACAGTTATGTGCATTATGTGTTACATTGCCTTTATTTTTTAATATTTGTCACTGTTTTCAGTCAAGTATTAAAACTTTTTTTTGCCTTTGGAATTAAACACACTTGTAAGAAATAAAACCATATACAGGGATATGTGATTTTAAAGAACACTTTCCTATTGAAAAAAACAAGATCTTAGGGCCGGGGATTTAGCTCAGTGGTTCCACTGCCTGCCTCGCAAGCACAAGGTCCTGAGTTCGATCCTGAGTTTGATCCCCAGTATCTTAGCTGGGCATAGCACTGCACACCGGTAACCCCGGCACTCTGGAGTCTGAGGCAAGAGGATCAAAAGCTCCAGCCCAGCCTGGGCAACTTAGCAAGACCTTGTCTCAAAATAAAATTTTTTTAAAAGGGCTGGGATGTAATTCAGTGTGCCCTGGTTTAATCCCTAGTACCAAAAAAGCAAAAACAAAATTCTAAATGACATAAGAAATGTAACAAATAAGAAATTTAAAAAACACTTTCACTAATTTTAAAATTACCTTAAATAAGAGCTGAAGGCAAACAATCAAGAACAAAATTATTCATTTTTTCTTTCATTTTGTTACAGGATACTCAAAATTTCTAACTTCTGCTCTTCCCACTGCAAAACTAAGATTCTTCATTCACCCAACTTATAAAAACATGTCTCACTCCTCTCATGCAGGTTTCTAAAAATTTAATTTGGTATTTGTGTCAAAGTCAATGTAAACTAAATCTTTACATGTGCATTTTAAAAATCAATTTTGATTACTCAAAATGTCTTTTAACCACTGTATCTGAAAAGTTTATGAACACAAAATAAGACGTTTTTATTATTTGGAAATTTTTCAATTTTAATTTAAAATGTCTTACTTCTGATTTTGACCAACATTCATTATTATAAACATTTCTTATCCTACCTACCTTTAATATAACCTTTTTCACGCACAGCCTGCAAAGTGGGGCGTCGTGTAAGAAACTTCTTTAAGTTCTTCTTGGTTTTTTTCTGTTCTGAAGAATCTATGCTAGATACTTTCATAGCTTAAGACAAACAGATATTAAACATTTCATAAAACTTTCTCTGATAAGTTTTCTAACAAGCACTCAAAACATATTCTGTATGTCAAAATCTCAGTACAAATTCAGTTAGTCCAACTATGATGTAGTTTAAGAGTAATATGTGAAGAGTCAAACTAACCCAGAACAAATTTTAAGCTAAACTTCATTTCTATCACTAAAAGCTGGCCACAACTGTACCTTCTTTGGTGTATGTGTCAAGACATCTCTAATCATTCTAATTTATATTCATCATTTCATAAATATTCAACCTATCTTCTTTGATTCCCCATCAGTTTCAGAAGGGAAAATAAGGACACAAAGTCTGTAAAACTTCCTATCTGATTAAATGAGGAATCTTAATAATATACATATTTGTACTGTTAGCTAAAATGCCTCAAAAGTATTTGCACTGTAAGAACTATCTGAAAAATGGTCCTGACTTATCAATTACAATAATGAAAACTTAATATTGTATTTCTTGAAAGTAAGTATATCTGGGCCAGGGATTTGGCTCAGGGTTTCGCTGCCTGCTGCACAAGCGCAAGGACCGGAGTTCGACTCCCGGTACCAAAAAAAATAAATAAAAAATTTAAAAAATAGAAAATAAGTGTATCTCGGGAAAGTTGAGAGCACAAAAATTTATTAGTAAAGAATAAAAAGAACCAGATTTTCACACTGACACTGCTGCATGGTGATAATGCCAGTAATAGGCCTAATTTTCATTAGAATGAAGAAGAAAAGAACTCATTTTCTACTCATTCAGTTCAACTGAAGGCCAAAAAGTTCTTCAACATATGAATTAGTTAAAATACACGGAACTAAGTGCAGAGTCACAGCTATTTCAATAACATACTCCCCAAGCCTCTGTCTTGGAAAGCGCTCTTCCTAATGTAATACGCTGTCTTTCACTCTGCTCCCTTCTGCATACATGATCTGAGATATGAACCACACAGCCAGGGACAGTACAGACAGATGCTAGTGCAGACACAGCTGCAGAGTGCTCAGCAGGGAACTATGGTACACAGGCCCTGCCTCTGCACTTACAAGTGTAGGATTCTATGTGGAATCATAGACAGTTAACTATATTATTCTTACATCAGTAAAGCTGAGCTTCCTAAAGGCCTCAACAGAAGTGCATTATAACACATTTTCTCTTGCAGTATCACAACAATTAAAATTAATATAACATAGGGATTCATAGCATGAGTTGAAAAATGAAATGAGTTAACAATACAAAAACACTGGACTGTACTTAATCTTGTAACTTTTTCTAACACTGGAGGTTGTACTCTGCTTTTAGTATATTATTTGAAACCTCTGAAAAATCTAAGAATAAATTCATTAGCAACATAAGGAAAGAACAACTTACAACGAAGTTTTTTAAGATCCTTCTGGTCCTTTTCTTTATCCTGCTTTTCTATTCCTGGTGAATCTGGTATCTCCTCTTCCATTGCTTCATCAGTTTCTACTGCCTATTGGTTAGAGGTTTCCCAAACACACATTACTTCCTATATTACTTTAGTTGTGATAGCATAATTTTCAGAACAACCAGTAATTTTTATCTAGGAAACCAGTTAGTATACAGGGTATATGATTTAGATATTTGATAAATCTTTAAACGTATCTTCTCCCTTGATGGCATTAATTTTGATCTCCAAAAAGAAAATATTGCTGATAACTCACAGGGTAATAGTTTAAACTGACAGTGAGACTATCATATCTCATCTGATCCACTGCACGGGTAGCACTAATAACACTTAGAAGGTCCAGCTAAATCCAAGGTGATGAAACATAATACAGCTACATTCTGTGACAATGGATAAGATTTATGGATGTGACAACCATATTATCTACCACAATATAAAAACAATAGGGGCCGGGGATTTAGCTCAGTGGTTTCACCGCCTACTGCGCAAGCACAAGGACCCGAGTTTGATCCCTGGTACCAAAAAAATCCCAAAACAATAGTATTACACTGTGATAAGAGTGTAAGACTCTCAGATGCACAGACATTACGAAGTGGAATAAATCCTAGAATTCATCCTATTCTAATCAAGGTAATTTTAGAGGTTAAAAACTGGACTGAATTTTTGTCTGTTTTTGGAATGAATTCTGAAAGCTAAAAACTTTCTTTTGTCTTTCATATGAAGGTCCTTATTGAAATCTTTTGAGGGTGTATGGTATAACGACAGATTCCCATTTCTTCTTGGATATCCAGTTGTATCAGCACCATTTTCTAGAAAGCTATTCTTCCTTGCTGTTCCACAGTGCTTTATCTGACATAAAATGTCCATATCTACGTGGGTCTGCTTCTAGATTCTTTATTCTGTTCCACAGGTGTGTGTCTATCCCTGCATGGATATCACAATGCATTAATTAATAACAGCTTTATACGGTGTGATATAGGATACAAGTCCCTTCTACTTTCTTCAAGAGTCTTCTTGGGTGTATCTTAGCCCTTTGGATCTCTATATGGATTTAGATAAGCTTGTCAAGTTCCACCAGAAAAGCTAGGATTTTAAGTTTACAAATCACTTGGAAGAAAATTATATCTTCATAATTGAATCTTTTAGTTCATGAACGCTATATACTTCTCATTTAATTAGGTTTTTCTTCAATTCTCTCAATAAAGTTTCATAATTTTCCTTGAGAAGTGCTGCATATCTCTTGCTACATACAATCTTTAGTATCTTTTGACATTTTGCAAAGAGTATGCATTTTACAATTTCACTGTCAATAATATACTCTTCTCTTTTCTTGGCTTCTTAATCCTGTAGGCCTCAATTAAAAAATATAACAGCATGGCTGGGGATTTAGCTCAGTGGTTCCGCAACCGGCCTCGAAAGCCCAAGGTCCCGAGTTCAATCCCCAGTACCAAAAAAAGCCAAAAACACAACAGCACTTTCCCTGCAAGGCCTCCCTGACCCCTGCACTAGGTTGGTCTTTGATCAGTGCTTTTAGATTATGCTGTGTGCCCTCACATCCAGCACTCATTATGACTGGCACATTAACTGTTCAGTCATCTGTCTCATTCTCATCTTTGACTCATCTCTGTAACCTCCACAGAAATACATGTGGGGTCTGCCTGCTACTTGCCCAGGGCACAAGGCACTTACATTCTGGTGAAGGAATGCATGCACGTTCAGGACAGTGAACAGATTACTGGAAACCCACACTGGGATAGTAGAAGGTATAGCTGAATACAGTGATACCTCAGTTCACAAACTTACTTCTTTCCATGATTCTAGTTGCAAACCAAGTCAAATTCAATGGTCAGGGTCAATGTTGACCTTATGGGGCAATCTGATTTGATTTGAGACCAATTCGGTTTGTGGCTAAAATCATGCAAAGAATTAAGTTCATGAACTGAGGTACCACTGAAGTTAGATTAAACTGTAGTTAGATTGCTGAATTTTAATGGGAGTCACAGGTCTCTAAAGAGAAGTTGACATTATGAAGATTCACATAACAATGACATTAAGAATGGATTGATGAGGGAAGATATTGAAGAAAACTGGAAGTTATTCTTACTGTGGTATAAAGATAGAAAGGTGTGTCCATGGTTTCAGGAATAAATGGAAAGGAACAAGATTCAGAAATATATAATATCACAAACTCTAAAGACTGTATTTATTTATATGCAGCTGCATAGCTAACTGCTAGGAGAGGTAAAGGTTCCCTCTGCTTTCCATTAATACCATCTGTCACCTCTGTCACTGATATGAGACCCTCCGTGAGGAGCCACGGCGAAAAGTGAGACTAGAAAGTCTAAAAATGTCCAGCCCCGGTGCTCACTACCGTCCTCCCCGGCAGATTCAAAATCTAATGTGAGGTTCCTGTTGGCTGTTATGTAAATAAGAAATTTATCAGGAACAGAAGGGCACTGAACACACTCCCAGGGGCAAGGTGTAGAAAAACTGGAGAAGGACATTAGAAAAGAAAAGGCAACCACAGCTGCACCATTCCACAAGTTTGCCTAGAACTCTTCCACCAGAGTGCTACTTGTAGCTCATTCAGTCACTGAGCACACATTAGGTACAAGGAGCTGTTTGTCCCTCCTTGTGGAACCATGTCTTTCCTGACCAATGCCTAATGTAATAAATATGATTTCAAATCCACTGGCATCAAACAAGTGAGAATGTCAAATCTTTTCCATCACCAGCCCTGTGGATTGGACTAAAGTGGCTGTCTTTCCTACCTTTGTCAAAACACAGGTATAAAGTGCCTTTTATGACGCAAATTAAAATCTAAATGTGCAATAAGCAATTAGAAAAAGTTCTGCAATACAAATTTTACCGAGTAAACACATACCTGGTTACTGATGGTACTGCTAAGAACTTTAAACCAATCACTAATGATGGCATCATTATCAGACTGAATTAGCAGTTCTGTGCCCTGGCGAGTTCTCAGCTGCGGGGAGGGAAGAGCGCACAGTCAGCACAGTGCCTCACCAAACAGCTGAACACATTCAACTCCAAGTTTACCACGCTGGCAGTGGTTAAGTGTCATGCACTATAGGACTGTACAGCTATGGAGCATCTTACAGTATGAAATAATACCAGTCTAGCTATTTTATAAAGCATGAGGTTATTTTTCGTAATAAAATCTTAATGAGCATCTAGTAATTTAGGATCCCAATCTCCAGCTTACAAATTCCACAAAACACGGTATAATTTATTTGAAAATAAGTAAGGCTATATCAAATAAGTACCAAAGCACTTAAAAATAAAATTGAAATATAAAGAAATATGTTTACATAACCTGAGAACCTATCTATTTGGTTATAAAAATAAATATGAAAAAAAGACTAGGGGTAGATTTTTAGTATTTCCTACTACAGAGCAAAACACTGGTTGAGTACAGAAACAAGGAATGAACAACAAATATCATATCCCTTTTGGGCAGAACTATTACTAAATTGTCAAATCATGAATTAAAGACAATAATTCATGTATAACCTCTCTGGGTGAAATTTCTTATACTTCACTGAAGAAGAATTTTGAGGCAGTTATGGAAAGTATTCCTTATATTCTCTGGTTGATAACTGAATTTGTTTTTCCTAGAAGAACATATGGTAATGTTTCGCAAACAACATTTCAAGCATATTCCTCACCCATAGTTCCCCAAATAATGTTGAAGAACAGCCTTCCTAAAAGAATGGCTATCATCGTCTACTCAAAAAAGAAGAAATGCCAGTGATGTTGTAGGGAAAAAGGAATGTTTCTACATTGCTGGTAGGAATATAAACTAGTACAACCACTGTGAAAATCGGTATGGAGAGTCCTCAAAAAACTAAAAATAGAAATGCATTTGACCTAGCTATACCCCTTCTGGATATCTTTTCAAAAGAGTTAAACACATCATATTACTGTATATATGCATATTCATGTTTATAGCAGCACAACTCACAACAGCTAAATCTTGGAAACTGTCCATATGTCTATCAACAGATGAATGGATAAAGGAAATGTGATGTATACAATGGAGTACTAATTAGCCATAAAGAAGGATGGATTTGAGTCCTATGTAGGAAAATGGATGCACCTTGAGACCATAATGGTAAGGAAAATAAATCAGACACAGGGGGTTAAATATTGCGTGATTTCTTTGTAAGAGAAACCTAAAGTATAAAGGATTTAAAGAACAAAATAAAAGATGATAGGAAACAGGGAGACAGAACTTTTGCAGAGAGAAAGGGGACCTAAGGATGGAGGTGAAGGAAAGGAGGAAAAGGGAAAGGGACCTAAAAAGAACTAAGGTGCGATCCATGTACGTACCAAAGCCCTTGGAGGACACATTCATTATGTATTGCCAACACTTACCAATAAAAAATTGTATAAAGTTTTAAATGAAAAAAAGGTTCCCCTCAAAAAATAAATTTGAGGGGTCGGGGATTTAGCTCAGTGGTTCCGGTGCCTGCCTTGCAAGCGCAAGGTCCCGAGTTCAATCCCCAGTACCCAAACAAAAAATAAATAAATTTGAAAAATTATGTAAAAACATTTTGGAAAATACTGGAATGACATCTAACAAGATGTTCTCCAAAATTTCTCAGGCCTTTGATATTCTAGGGTGCACTGTGATTTTCTAAGATAAGGATGAAATATGTACCATTTCCCACATCTATCTGATCATGGAATCCTTTCATTCTGCGATCACCTAGTGAGGCTGCAAAGCTAAATAAGGAAACACTGGCTTCCTTTCATGCACCCTTCTAAAGAGCTGGTAAAGCCTAACAACCAACACCCAATGTTCAGTGCACACTAATCTTTGTTAGAGGAACTTAGACTAGCATGAGCTGGTGCTTACGGCAAAGGGAGAGAAAAGAGTCGTAGTCACATGGTTCTACTTGGGGAATAGCAATTAACCCCATCTGCCTAGACAGCAAGACAGGAGGCTGCGAAGGGAGGCTGGTGTCTGGAAGACACAAGGCAGCCTCAAAGATCCCTCCGGTCTGTGTATGACTTCCCCTGCGATGGATGTGCTGCTGCTCTGCCAACAAGCAGACTTCTATTTCCCCATAACCATAAATACTTGGCTGGCTTTCTGAACTGTTCTACCTCATAGAATACACCAAAAGTGATTTGTGACTACAAATCCTGGCTTTGAGAAGCCTGTGGTATTCAACTCTCATGCTCCCGGCAGCCTGCCACTGCTGTGTGAAGTAGCATCGGCAGCTTCCTCAAGAATGGAGAGGTTACAGAGAAAGGGGCCAAGCCATCAGCCAGCACCAACATCACCACGTCAACAAGGTACCTGAGCTTCGCCCAGCCCCTTCCCTTACACCTCATGAATGGTCCCAAGTGAGAACCGAAGTGGAATGCACCTCAGCCCAAAGGAAGAAAGCAACAGCACTTTCGCTAAGCTGCTAGGTCTCAAAGTGGTCTGTTACATACCATAATAATGAATGATACAGGATCGTATATTACTGTGGAGAGTTTTGAATGACAAAGTACAAAGGTTCTGATTTTTTTTTAAGATTTCATGTTTTAAACTGAGAGAGTATACAAGATATTGTGTATATACCTGGCCCCATACACGTACCCTCCCGGTATCAGTATTATCCTTCATTTAGTTTCTAACATTAGACTTGTTAGGTATAGGAAACCACATCATTTTCACTGTTGCAGGGGAAAGGTGGGATTTATGAAACAAAAGCTTGTAATATACAGTCTCAGTTCTGGTTACTTCTGCAAATGAAGCTGATTTTTATCCCGCCTTTCCCCCATTACGTTATGGCACAAATTGACTTAGTCACCAATTTTGCCTTAACTATAAGGCAAATGAAAGACCACTCCTTAGAGAGTATCCAATTACTGTGGTCAAGAATGTGAGCTATACTTAGAAAACAATTATTACCTCAAATACATTCTTCTTGCTGGATTTGTCCTTTGAGGCCATCTCGATTGCTGCCCCTTTGAGGTCCACTGTGAACTCTGGCTTGGACTGATTACTCCCAAACTTCATTTTAGGACAAAGGAAAAGCCTTTATGTGATATTCGCACATACATATTTAGAAAGAATTAGTATTTATATTGTTAATAATAAATCAAATAGATTATCTTGAATTATCCTCTTTTTGTAATATGAAATAACCACTACTTTAAAACTGAAAAATATAGGACTGGGGATTTAGCTCAGTGGTTCTGCCGCCTGCCTTGCAAGCGCAAGGTCCCAAGTTCAATCCCCAGTACCAAACAATAAAAAAATTAAAACAACAAAAACCCTGAAAAATGTCTAGAAGTATAAATGTATGGTTTATGAAAAATAAAAATGGCTCCATTTCTATGTATGGCCACACTGACATCTGTTTTTTCACTCATCAGAGTGGAAAACTCCGTAATTATGCAGGGAAGGCTATAAACTGATAGGCCCTCATTTGCAAGTGGAATATAAACTGTAATAACTCCTAGGGAGGGAGAACTGACAACACTATTATTTGCAAATTGGCAGATACATGGATCTGTTGGCTTAGCAGTTCTATTTCTTTTAATTTATCCTAACTATATATGGCTATGTAAGCATAACATGGTCAAAAAGGAAAGGCAGGGCTGAGGATTTAGCTCAGTGGTTCCACTGCCTGCCCTGCAAGCGCAAGGATGTGAGTTCAATCCCTGGTACCAAAAAAAAAAAAAAAAAAGGCAAGGCAATAGTCCTAAACATGTATAAATAATATCAGGCAGATAATTAAGTACATTTTCCACCTAATAAACATTTTCTAATTCTAATGTTGTGCTTTCAAGAGTTATTCCCTTATCAGTTATTTATGCTGTCAACGACTAACTTGTAAAAACAGAAAACCCTAAGCCTCATCTTTTTTTCAGCCCTTGTTAGAAATTGTTAACTAAAGCCAGATGCTAACCGTGGAAACGGGGGAAGACAGCTCTGACAGAGGTGACTGAGGAAAAAATGCACTTATTTATTATACTGTGTTAAGCAGTAAGGAGAAGATCAGCAAACAGATAATGTACATTAAATATAGACTTATCTGCATTTGGCCATCATTAACTTAAATTTCTGTTAGTCTGTTATGAATACAAAATAGCATTCCTATGGTACTGAAAGGTTTGGATGTTTTAAAACTTTTAAAGGCTATTTAATTATAATCTAAAGGTCATAAAGTTACAAACATTTCTTATATAAGTATTTCTTAAAGTTATAAATATTTCTTATAAATTTCATTTGCTAAAACAGTGACAACATAGTCAAACTGTACTTTGCAGTAACCTATTCACTATTTATAATTCAGTAATTCTACTTAGCAGCTTCACATGTAAGATATGGTTAGATTTCAACTGCTGCTTTTGCATCCGTTTAGCTAGAGGTGTGGACTTAGAACACTTCTCACAACAAAATTTAGGAGTGATATGGACTTTATTAATGGAATTATATTAAAAATGACAATAAAATTTTCACCATTTCCTACAAATTCTTTGCCATTTTAAGTACTTCTGTCATGCAGAAATATTCAAATAATCATAAATTTATATGATAGGCACAGATAACTTCCTGAGCAGAAATGATACACTTCGAAAATAATAAAGTCTGAATACATTTTAAAAACATAGCAAAAATTTATTTCTTGTCATTATATACTGTTCAGATGGTTAATTATATAAGACACAACCAACCAACCAGTTAAATATAAATATAACGTGAAACAGAATGCTAGAAAAATGTGATCAATATGGTTGGCATCACCTTTTGTCTATTTATTCTTTTCAAAAATCTAGTCCACTTTACTGTAATTACTTCCCTGCCAATGTAATCATAACAAAAAAAACAAAGTATTGTGGCAAGAAGTATACAACAAGAACACATACAGTAACAGCTGGAACTGTGTCAGACTTAACATATGCAACAGCAGGCCGACGACTGACAGTTTTTCCAAGGAGAAAGCAGCGAAAGCAAGAACTCAGAGACTGAGCCCTGTTGGCAGAATGACTTGATAGGAAAAGGGAAGAAAATGAAGTCATAAAGATGCACAATGGCAAAGTGGCACACAAGAGAAAAAGGCACAGTGGAACCAGACAGGACACGAGTGTAATTCCATCAGCGGACACAACACAAGCAAAGCTGTGCTTCCAAAATACTCTTGTAAAAGCCCTAGAATTTATCTGAGAGATTTTTCTAAATTTGTTATTACATATATTTGTGCTTTATTTTTAAGATGCATGCTTTACAGAACTTGCCTTAAAATAGACCTGTCCCAGCTACATTCACAAAAGAATACTTCGGGGTAACAGAAAGGACTGGGCCACCTCACTGGCCTGCTGGGAAGGTCCTCTGGTACACTTCCAATCACTGCTGGGGAGGGGCCTCCCCGTCTAAGCTGCCTGCCTCATTCTGTCCTCCAGGGGGCATCCAACAATGTCTAGTTCTCTCAGCAGAGGGGCAGCTGCTGGTCATCTGCTAAACACCCAGAGTGCACACGGCAGCCTCCCGATATATCCACAAAAAAGAATTATCTGGCCCCAAAAGGTAATTTTTAGATACCTGAAAGCATGTAGGAATGTGTGAATAATTACTGGTGTTTGGAGGGTGATTTTTAGTACTCAAAGGATACGGGCGAGCACTTATCACAGTGTGACTGTTCACCTGCCAGTCCTCCTCACTACACAGAAGCACTGAAGACAGGGCCCGTGTTATTTACTTCCAAATTCCCAAGCTCACCAAATTATCCAAATGCCCAGCACCCTGCAGGCTTTATGTTGATTGAACAAACAAACACGCATACATTTCTGAGGTGAAATGAGGAGAGGAGAGGAGAGGAGAGGAGAGGAGAGGAGGGGAGAGGGGAAGAGAAGGCAAGGCTTGTTAAATTTATTTTACTGATATAATAATCCAAAACATTATTAGGACTTTCCAGAAAACTATTCTGGAGAAGGACAGGTCACTCGAGTTTTGGTTGACACGATCTTGTAAAGTGGGGCTGCAGGCAGCATACATGTATTTCATCTACTCAGTCTCTGCATAAATAACCAGAAACATGAATGATCTAAACCTATGCAGTTGGACTGGTGTGGGCGATTGTGCTCAGCTTCCCACCACTGAGCATGAGCCTTGAGTGCATATGAGATTTAACCTACTCAAGTGGACCTCTCAGGTTTTCACACCAAGTCTGAATCTAATTTTTAAAGAACTGTACTTCTCTTACAATGTGGTCCCTTAACAACTAAGCAACTAAACTGAGCTGAAGGACACCAAAGGAAAACACTGCCTCTGAGAAAGACCAGCTTCAAAACAGCGCCTGGCAGTTCTGTCCTTCAGGCATTTACACAGCCTTACACCTTCATCCTCCAGTAACATGTGGCTGCACCAGGAAAACCGGATATCCTTTACCTCCAACAGACCCAGACGAGTGCAGAGACAAACTAGAACTCCTTCTAATCCTTCTGACCCCTGGGGGCGGGGAGCACAGTGTGGGCTGAACCCAGGCCTCTGCGGTGCTCTACGTCCCCAGCCCTTTTGCAGTTTTGAGACAAAGTCTCGCTAAACTGCCCAGGCTGGGCTTGAATTTTAGATCCTCCTGCCTCAGCTCTCCAGAACTCTGGGATTACCAACACGGGCCAGTTAGGAAGATCTTGCATCTTCACCAATTTTTGATACTCCTGAAATAGTACTTAACAAAATATACACTCACATACTTTTTACTTAAGTAGTATTACTTGCTTTTAGCTTTAGTCATTTAAATTTTTTATTCCCTTAATATGTGGGAATGAGTCTGAGGTTTAAAAATTAGCCACAGCTGGACATGGTGGCATGTGCCTGTAAACTCAGCACTCAGGCTGAGGCAGGAGGACCACCACAAGTTTAAGACCAGCCTACACAGTAAGTTCAAGGCCAGCCTGAACTACATAGTGAAACCCTGTCTCAAAAAAAAAAAAAAAAAAAGTCAAAACATAAAAATTAAGAATTGAAAGTTGGGTGTAGTGCAAGCCTGTAATCTCAGCATTTAAGAGGCTGAATCAGGAGGGTTGCTGTGAGTTCAAGGCAAGCCTGAACTACAAAGTGTGACCTTGTCAGGGAAAGGAAAAATGATGAGAAATGGAAAAAATGGAAATAAAGTCTTTGTAAATAGGGAAGGGTGGAGGGGGTGACAGGAGGGCTAGGAATGGGGAAAAAAATAAGAACCAAGATGCATTACGTAAAGGTACAATTCCCAATGAGAAATGTAATTGTGTTGTATACCTACAATGTACCAATAAAGAATTTAATTTAAAAAAATAAAAAATAAAAAAAAAGCAAAGTGTGACCTCTCAAAACAAAACAAAAAAAGAATTCTACAATCTCAACGCTGTAAATTTTAAATTATGTTTTGCCATTCCTACATGGTAACACAATAACATAACTTTACGTGATGCAGAAATCCTGCACCCTCCCTCTGTCAGCATTAATACACTTTATGAGTTCTGAATTATGTGAGGAGTTCTAGAGGAAAACTTGAAATAAAATGCAACCATCCTGTACTAATGAGTACGGGCCAGAGTATTCACTTGAAATCTTCAAATTTAAAAGCAAGTTTTCATTCTGTCTAAATCACACACAAACCCACCTATCTAAATGAAGCTTCACTTACCACAATGCTGTATCCATTTGCTTTATCTTATATACCATAATCTTTAATCTCTAAGTATTGGTAATTATCAAGCAAATGATCATAATATGGCTTGCTTTAGGTACTTTAATATTACTTATTAATCTCTAATTGGTTCTCCATCACTTTTCTTTCATCCATTTTCTTTGCTCAATTTCAAATAAAATTTGAGCCACAAGTAGAAAGAAAAATAATTAAATGGCACTTTAGAAATGCATTAACACGTACATACACAAAAAAGCACCATACACTTTACCTCAGAGGGAAAAGGAGAAAGACATAATTATCAAAATACTTTAAGTAAAATAAAAATTCCCATCTTATAACATGAAAGTGTATTGCAGGTCATTTCCTCTGCATTGGCTATAGGGAGCAAATCAAAGAATTAGAAACAAGACAGAAATATTCTAGAACGTTCATATGGAATTGCAGTTTGCCTTATCGGAGTAGCTGGGAACTAAACAGGCTGTGTGGCATTTGTGGTTCTGAACAATGTCACAAGGCTATGTTATAAATTTACATGACTAAAATTTGCTTGTGTTTTATAAATGGATTTCTCTTTCATCAAACTTACAGGTCCTACGTTAATTTTATAGCAACTCAGTAACTGTAAGAAAATGTTGGATAATGAAGAATATGAAGCACACCAAACACATTTAGAATAATTTCTTTTTGCGGGGGGGGGGGGGGGGGGCGGGCGGTACTGGGGATCAAACTCAGGACCTTGTGCTTGCCAGGCAGGTGCAAGGCCACTGAGCTATGTCCCCGGTCCTAGAATAATTTCATTTTAAATTTTACTTGAACACTGACACTTCAAACTCATTACTGAAAATTTTCAGAAATATTTAAGAGCATAAACTCTGGCCAAAATGGCATAGTTTTAAAACCAGATCTGCTGCTTAAGTGTAAGGCTTTAGACTGGTTTTTTGTTTGTCTTCTTAGGCTGTTTAATACCTCATTTTCTCATCTATGATAAAAGGAGGGGCCGGGGATGTAGCTCGGTGGCACCACACCTGCCTGGCAAGCACAAGGTCCTGAGTTTGATCCCCGGTACCAAACAAAACAAGACAAAACAATAAAATATACCAATAAATGTTTTTTTAAAAATGGAACTCACTCAAGAGTCAGGAAGATATTCACAAACCTCTGCACTCAGAACAATAGCTGATACTTACTGAACAATCAAAAAATATTAGCAATTGTACGTCACAAATTATAACTGCTAGGATTTATATTACAAGTAACCGAAGAGTAACAAACAGTAAGCAGTCAAATATATAAAAACCATCAAAATGCCACAGGGGATGGCGACTCTTCTCTTCTAAGAGCTGGCTGGGTGTCCTCAGTGACCCTGAGTCGCTGGCTAGTGCAGGGTCACATCACGCAAGGCAGAGCCTACCTGCCTCTGCTTACCCTCCCACTGAGTATCTACCTGAAGTTAAGAGTCATAGCACAGAACACCTGACATTCTGAGAATGAACCAAGAAACGTCTCTGCTTTATAATGCCTGTGTAGAGAGCCTAGCATTCAGTTCAAAGGATAAAACAGTCGGTTGATTTTAATAATACAACTAATTAGACTTTACTAATTAGTCCTCTTCTTGCTCTTTCAAGAAAACGTCATTTATTTTTACACGCACGCATGCTGAAACTAGGACTCTCAAAACAACTTCCTGAAATTCAGGAATAAAACTATCCACATAATTTAAGTGTACAAAGCCTTTAAAAATAAGAAATACTTACCCAACTTGTACTGCTTCCTTGAGTTTTAGTAAAAAGTAAAGACGAGCCCTGCAACACTGCCCAGGAAGACAGCCAGCTCTTTCTGCAATTATAAAGATGACCAATTAAAGTGTATTATCCAGTTCTTCTCACCAAATTGTATATATCAAAACCTACTTAGCTGTTATCAGCGTTATCTACACTTTAGGTTATTACTGACATTCCGCCTATCTTATTGGGGATATGTTGCTAATGGAATTGGCCCTAACCTGATCACAAAGGTTCCAAAACAAACGGAGTTAATCAGAAATATAAATGTTCAGAATAACCATGACCAAAACACCTAATTAGTTTTACATGGAACTAATCTAAGTGCATTGTGATCAAGGACACGATTTTAAAGTCACACAAATGGAACATCACACTTAATAAGAAATCTTATCTACAATCTAAAATTAGACCTGTTTACTTCACTCACTCATTTCTTCACAGACACAGACTATTTTACATTTCTAGGTTATTCCCCTTTCCCTAACAGGACTACCCTAGACAGGCAGTAGATACTAGACACACTGTAAGTATACAATAAATCACATACTGATTGACCACTGGAGTTACTATTACTAAGATGAGGGTTTTTAATTCCTAAATTACAAAAGCAATACAGACATGAAAAAACACTGACTAGAGAAATATGTAAAGGAAATAGCTTCCATCTTTTCCCCTTCATCCCATACTCCAGAAGTTACCGAGTTAAGAGTATGGTGCACATGGAGCTGTTAAAGGTCAGGCTGTGCACGTGTGTACTGTCCTACGCCAGACACAGAGTAAGACTCACACTGAAAAGTCACTACCAGTGTCCTGAGAACTCTGTGATCGTGTTACACCCGGCCAGGCTCCACTCAACTTCTCCCTTCACTGTCTTCAATTCTGTATTAGGGATTTTGCATCAATGTTTCTCTCCTGAGGGAATTGTAAGTTATTTAAAGGCAGGAACACTTTCATTTATTTTTTTATCTACCTCAAACCCAGCAAAGTACTTTTCAAATGGAAGGAATAGATCAGTGTTTGCAAAGAACAACATTATCTTAAAATGGAACTCAGTTGCTGGGAGAATAAAATGTATCTATTGTAGGAACTTATTAAAGCTTCCTTTATAAACAAACAGCCAGTTTGTGAAACCTGCACAGGCACTCCAAAGGAGGTTTTAAATTTCAGAACAACTCTGCAATTTATTACAATATCCATATTTTCGATGCTTTTTTTGCGGGGGGGGGGGGGGGGGGCTGGGCTACTTTACACTCTACCTGCTGTTAAGATCCCTATTTTTGCTTTACTTTTTAGATCTTGAAGTGGACTTGTGGGTTTGAAAAAAAAAATTCCTAAATCAATTTTAGCTGATTCTTTTGACTATACAGAAGTAAGTGGGTTTTGCTGTATGTTTCAATCTGGGCAGCTCTGTTTCAAAAGATGAGTATAGACCTTTTGTGCTTACTGATCCTAATATGATGGACATATTTGATGTTTATTTTACTACCATTTTGTTATTTTTGGGTGTGTGGATCTCAAGATATTCTGGAATGACTTATTTTTATCTGTAAATTTATTTTATACTCTTAGCCTTCTATTTCTTAGTTACCATCCAGTGATTCCCTATAATTAAAAAATTCTTAAATTAGCATACTTTCATTTTTTAAAGAACTCTCAATTTTCAAAATAAGAAAAACCATACAACTAGTTTCTTCCACAAAAAAATTAAATCTTTCAAATAGAATTTTAGAGAACATGTCAACTGCCTCTTGAGTTTGATAATTTCCCAACACTTACTGACTTTTCTGATATCACTAATTTGTGATTCTTTGATAGAATAAAATAAAGTATGTAAAATACTGGGAAAAAATGAGCCAACCCAATGACCCGGTACTTCCAAATGACCTGTAGTACACTATTAAATTATGCATGGCTGAAGATCTGTTCAAGTGCAACAAAGGCTAATGGCTTTTAACTCAGTACGAAATGTTGGTAGATTTTCAGTTTTCACAGCAACTATTCTTTAAAAAACTACCATTTGTAGAGTTTTGGCATGGCAGAAAAACATGCACAGTTATCTGAAAAGGCTGTTAAAATTTTCCTCCTGAATAGCAAGACCCTGTCTCAAAAAAACCAAGAATCAAATCAAAACAAAACTAGTTGCCTCTGCAGAAAGGAACTGACAGCCAGGTAACTGACTTTTCACACAGTAATAACCTTTACCATGTGCATTTACCACGTACACTTATTGCTTATTGAAAAATAAGTATTAAAAGAGAGTAAAAAAAAAAAAAAAAAAAAAAAGAAAGTGAGTGCTTCCTCAAAATCCTCTACCTTAATATTTTGAATTTAATATTATTTAAGAACTATTTCAAGTTCAAAGGAAATGTTTCATCCATTTCATGACAATCTTACATACGTTACAGGACTAGAAAATACATCTGAAATTCTTTTTTAATCACTTGTCCTAGAATATAATTGTATTTATAAAATGTTTTATTCATTTCAATCAGATGAATTGTGTAAGAACATTAAAGATTTGTACTTACCGGACCTTCTTCCCATTTTCAGTAATTTTTGTTACATTTAACAATCCATACTTCTCTTGACCCTATGGAACAGAGTAACTCTGCTTATAAATTGTTCACATAAACAATGATGTCTGCATCCTAATATACAACTGAACCAAAATATTCTGGCAGAATAAAAATTAGCTTAAGAAAAGATTAGTGTGTGATAAACTTAGTTCTAAAAGACATTAAGAATACAATTTGCCTAATACTTTTGTAAAGTTACATTCAATAATTTTATAATTAAACACTTTCTCCTCCTCCTACATCCCAGCAGCCAGTAGGTACCCTTGCTACCAAGTTAAGATTTTCAAAGGAACAAGTCAGCACCAGAAAAATGATTTCCGTCTTCCTGTTCAAGGAAAGTGATAAATGCTATAGTGATAAAAATCACACAAAAAATGGCAATCTGAAAAATGACAATCAATATACTAATCCACTTTGGCAGAATGTAAAACTAGGCAAAATAGTGATTATTTAAAAACTTAATCAAAAGTAACTGGAACATTGCATAGAACTGGCTTTACTGTGATACAAAAATCTTAATATGGGGCTGGGGATTTAGCTCAGTGGCACTGCCCCGGCCTCACAAGGGCAAGGACCTGCGTTCGATCCCCCATACCAAAAAAAAAAATCCAAGATAAAGGTATCAAGTTGGAAAGAAATAAAAGTTCTGATAATAATAATAAAAAAAATCTTAGTATGTGCTTCACTGAACATATTACAAGGGGAGCTAGGCTTTGAAAAACACTAGATTAGCAGGCCTGCGATCCCAGCACTTGGGAGGCAGAGGCAGGAGGATCACGATTAGTTTGAAGCCAGCCTGGGCCACACAGTGAGATCCTATCTCAAAAAAACACAAACCAAAACCTCCAACTAGATTAGCCTATTGATGTAAAATAAAACAAACTGTGAGGCAAGTTTTATCATCAGGCTCTATGATGACAAAGCCATTGTACTGTTATTTAATTCTTTCTAGATAATGACAAGCACTTTCTCACGGCTTTGGCTTCTTAAGAGTCAAAGGAATTTAATCACAAGGGGTTGGTGCCTATGGTAACTGTCACCTCCCCAAGCACTATTTGTGCATGACAGTCGATTTTTAACTCAACTGAAATGTACACAAACACATATTCACAGATAAAACTATTCTCAGTTCAGAATTTACTTTGGAATATTTAGCTGATTGTTTGGCCATATTTTCTCAATGTACCTTAACCAGAAAATACACATTTTATATGGGAGATAAACACAATACCGAGTATTTTCTCAATAATGTCTAAAAGATAATGTCTGAAAATTTGCCTACTTTGATAAAAACTCATTATTTATAGACAAAGCTGAAAATTGTTAATTAACTCAAAATTTTGCTAGAGTATTTGGAAATATGTGTACTTTTACTCTATTTCTTTCAGAAAGAACAGCTTTATGATCCTTACTCAAGTTTTATACTTTTCATAAGAACCGCAAAAACATCATTACCCAATTGCAAGTATGGACAAGATGTTTAATAAGAACATTCTCAACCAACTGCCCCTCCTCCTCCAAAGCAGAGGGAGAAGTCTTTAACTACAGAAACTAAGAAACCCATTAATCAGAGTGGATGGACACTGGTTTTATGAACTGGAACTGGAAGGGTGGAGAGGTGAGAATTAAAGCCATTAAAAAATGCTGCAGCTGAAATTATGTGACAGCACCAGAGGCAGGAAGGAAATACACGCATCCCAACAGGAAGAACGCATGGAGCCACAGCAGCGCTGGCCTAAGCCTCAGGGTAGGAGGCCATCTAAAGCAGGGGCACTTACCTGTGCCAATGGATGAACTGAAAGTGGTGCAATACTGTGCATGTTAAGCACTGTTCATAGAGTCCACAACCCTCACCCGATTCTGACAGGGGTCAGACCCAAGTACGAACGCTGTAAGTATTAAGCACTCTAACTTGAACATTAACAAGAACAAAGTGTGCCACAGCCAAATGTATTAGAAATACAAAAACCAATTACCATACAATGTGTTAAATGCTGTAAGAAATGTGTAACTGGGCCAGGGATGTAGCTCAGCAGCACAGTGCCTGCCTGGCAAGCTCAAGAAAGAGAGAAAAAAAGGTGGATGGATGGATGGGAGGAAGGAAGGAAGGAAGGAAGGAAGGAAGGAAGGAAGGAAGGAGGGAAGGAGGGAAGAAGGAGGGAAGGAGGAGGGAAGGAGGGGGGGAAGGAGGGAGGGAGGGAGGGAAATGTATACCTAACTCAACCTGGGAAAGAAAGAAGACAATCTCAGACAGCTTCCTGGAGCGAAGGAGGAGTTAGCAAGGTGGAAACAGCAGTTGAAAATAACACACAGTAGAAAGGGACGAGGCAAGAAGGCTATCATCTCTGCAGGGCCTTTGATTTTCCTCAAAGTACAGGGTCAGGAAGAGAAGTGGCAAGAAGTGAGACACTGGAGAGAATGAAGTAAGAAAGGGCAGCACGACTGGGAACCAACTGGAATACTGATCCTGTAGTTAGTGTAGGAAGTAAGGAAGGCCTGGACTAGAGCAGAGACAGAGAGGAGAGAGGCCAAACCCGAGAGGCAAAGCTGACGAGGATGGGTGTCAGGGAAACGGGAGGACTGGGGCTTAAGTGCAAACCTTGCTCAACTGGGTAGATGGAGCACTCTTGGTTTCTTTGATCATTCCTAAGTAGGAGCTCCTCCCCTTCTCTTAAAAGTAGTAATTAACCCGTCATTATTTCCTACTGCCCCAGTGATTCCTTCATTACACTCTACCATACACTGACTGCTTATGTCCCCCAAATTCCTATACACTGAAACCTAATCCCCAGGTGAAGTACTTGGGGGTGATGGAGGGCGTGAAACTGGGTCCTTCCTGGTTGGCTTTACTGCCTTTGTCCTTTCTGCCAAGTGAGGACACACCAAGAAGTGGGCCCTCGGCAGACAGCAAGTCTACCAGTGCTGTGACGGACTTCAGCCTCTAGGTCTGTGAGAAGTACACCTCTACTGCTTATAAGCTACCTAGCTTATGATATGTTTGTCACAGCAGCCCAAACGGACTGAGAGACACTTCAAGCACTACTGCATATGTACTTTATTCATGGTTTACTGATTAAGCCGTATGTCGGACCACATCTATAAGTGCATCAACGTTATAACCAATGTTGGGCACTGCACCTAGCACACAGCCAGTGTTCAGTACATCTTTTGGAAGTAATCTGGTATCGAGTTAATGCTACAACATAAAAAAAAATATGAGAATGTCAGCAACAGAGAAAACAAAGCTTTAACTTCTAAACACCAAAGATCTTAAATTTGATATAAAAGTTCTAAGTAGGCAGATGGATAATATAGGTTTGGATATGCAGCTTGGGGAAGATATTTCCCCAAATAAGGCAAATTTTTATTTCACACTATGTGGTCAACATTTTAAAAATTTAATGTGACTCAAAATTGGTCAATATGAAGGGTTAGCATTCTTTAAAAAGTTAGACATGCAAATCATGTTTTTAGAAAGGTCTTAGAATAAGTACTTCTCAAAAGAAAACCAGCAAATTTATCCACTCGTAATCTTGTTAAAGAAAGTATTGAAATGCCCTTTTCTCCAAGATGCTTGGTGCACTTTAACACCGTGGTTCAGTATTCAAGGTCAAAAGCTCAAGTTTCCAAATTATATGCTCCAAAATGTTTCTCAGCATTCAGTAAATGGGAACTTGAAAGTACATACATTCATAGGCACACCAGGTCAAATAAGGAATAGCTTCTAGATCAGTCCACAAAAGCCTATACAGTTCACACTGTAGTCATCTTGTGGAAAAATATATAATTAATTTTTCAAGAAATCTATACACTGCCTATTTTTTAAAATATTTGAAAGGACTATGAAAATAATTATCCATCTGAAAACTGAAAATGAAGCATAAGAAAAAATGAACAATTTTTTTTTCGGTACCAGGGTTCGAACTCAGGTCCTTGAGCTTGCCAGGCAGGTGGCAGAACCACTGAGCTAAATCTCCGGCCCCGAACATTTAAAATTTATATTAAGAAATGGAATGTTAAATTTTGTTTGATTTTAAAAAGAGACTGAAGAGGTAAATGGACAACTTCAGAGATAGTCAGGTGGCACTGGGTAGCCAATACGGTTATGGAGTCATTTTCCTTTCCAAATCTGTAGCTTCCTTGTCCCATCATTAAGCTTTTATACAAACCCAGCCTGTAACCCACAAACAAAGGGGCAATCTCTCCCTGCAGTGATGGGATAAGAGTGGCAGGGGAGGCAAGCTGGGCAGAAAGAGGAAAGTGAAAAGCCTTCAGGGAAGGGTGCGAGAGCTCAGAAGAGGCGCCTCCTGGAGGAAAGAAATGGCACCTGATCTGTAGGAACAGAAGAGGGGGTGGGGTACAAGAAGCAGCAGTTCCCCATGACGGCCATCAGAGGGTACCATGAGTTCAGTTCAGGTCTAGCTGGGTCAAACTTCACAAAGTAGACAAATGGCTGGGGAAATAATCCACCAACAGTCCTTTGAAACTGCATGCAGAAGACTTTGAAATGCCTTTTTCTAGGGTTGATCAGAAATGGCCTTTTATCAAAGTGTGCACAATCTATAAAGGAGTTTTCTAGGAATTGCGTACTATGTATATTTAAAGTAAGATTTTGTTTCTTTCTTTTCTAAACAGGCTGACAGATTAGGAATACTGTGGTAACAGTGCCTTAGAGTCATATGGTAATTCTTGCCAAAACCACTAAAATCATGTTCACTTTTGTCTTTGCCTAATGTTCATGGACCCAGCACTATGTTAGAAAATTCAAAAGAAAAAATACAAAAGATAAAAGGCAGAAACATGCAGTCCCTAACTATAAACTCCTTCGTGGGCTTTCAACCTAGTGGGGAAGGCAGGGTACACAAAATAACTTGCACTTACTGAATGGAACACGAGACGTGGGAGTTCAGAAATAAGAGAGAGAGAGAGTTAGTACAGGGGCCAGCATGGCAAGGGCCTCCCAAAAGAGTTTTGAGCAGGTACAGGGCTCTGCCTGGCAAGGAGCCACATGCTCTGACTCACACTCTGCGAGGCTGGGGCAGGAGCGCTGAGAGAGTTCAAAGCCAGTTTGGGCAGCTCGGTGATGGAGACTGTGTCTCAAAATGAAAAACAAGGGGCTGGGAGTGGAAATCCCAAGTGCAAATGCCCCGGGCTCAATCTCTAGTACTGAAAACAAAAGGAGGTACAAGACTTTGGCTGTATGTAAAGAAAATTCAAGGCCCATCTTGTGCGGGGAGACTGCCTAAACCAATGTCAGAGGGAAATGTCCCGAGAACAGAGACACGGCAATTCTCTCAATTTTATCATTATACAATGTGTGCTTGAGACATGACACTGTATCCCATCAATATGTACAATTACTAAGCGCTAGTTAAGAAGAAAAAAATGTATGCTGCCTGCTGCGCAAGCGCAATGGACCCCAGTTCGATCCCTGGTATCAAAAAAAAAAGAAAAAATTTAAAAAGAGAAGGAACTGTATACAACATGTGATATGACCCATAGAAGACTGGGAATGGAGAGAGTTGGAAAAGTCAGAGTATCTATGGAAGTCTTGGCCTCTGGTTAAGAAATCTGAAATATAAAGTGTATCACATCGTAACGTCATAAAATAGGCAATTAATGATAAAAATTTGTCTTAAAAAGCTTTAAGTTTTATTCAATACTCAACAAATGTTTACTGAGCAGCTACTATATGGCCCTGCAGTGGGTACCAGGGTCACTCTTCCTGCTTTGAGGCTTTTCTTTGTGTAATGGGAAGACAGACATAAATAGAATTGGAGGTTCCTACAGGATATAAGTAATGAAAAGACTTACTCTAGTAGTTCACGAAGTCAACAAAACATAGTTAAATACTATCTAGAGGTGCACAATAAAATTCTCTGGGGAAGGAAATTTGAATTGAGCCCTAATGAATGACCCAGAGAGAAACCCAGGAGAGAGAAGTCTCATGGGCAGGGAAGCAACACGCCCAAGGACTCTGAGTTCAGGGTGAGTTATGGGACTGGAAAGGGGCAGAGAGGCAGGGGGACAACAAGCGAGAAAGAGGAAGAGGACAGGGGTCAGGGGCCAGCACACGCACAGTCTTCCTGTCTTCACTAAACTGCAGACTGCATTCTGACAGAGCAGGGAAGGACTGAAGGGCAATCACGGGCCAGCAGGTAGGAAGAGCGGGAGTGAGCGTCCACACAGAAATCCAGTAATCCGCCCTCAATTCCACGCCTGCAGATTTCTCAGTTATGGGAGACAGAGCAGAGATGCAGGAGCCCCACTTCACCTGACAGAGATGGCAGCGCAGGAAGGGCAGGGTGCCTCTGCTTGTTAGGAGGAAGGGGCCCGTCTCTTACCTCTGCACTGCTGCCCTGAGAAAAAAGGCTGAAGTAAAATTTGATAGCCTTCTCTGGGAATTTCTACATTTACTTTTAAAAATCAAAGATAAGTGGGCACCTAAAAATATGGTTTATAATCATTTAGCATTTTGGCTAAAAGGGGTATTTTAAATCAATAAAATCTGATTCTTAATTTTAAACCTGTTTTAATTGTTTTTTGGTTTGTTTGGTTTTTTTGCAGTACCGGGGATCAAACTCAGGACCTTGCGCTTGCGAGGCAGGCGTGGTGCCACTGAGCTAAATCCCTGGCCCTGTAATTTTTCTTAAAAAGAAAAAAAGGATATGTAGCAGAACCCAGGAAACAGTTAAGCATTACATTTTATAATTTACTGAAACTGATTGTGATAACTGGACTATGTTCTATTGTTTCTATCATACTAACTGGGTCTTGGTGCTTTGGTGAAGAGGGAGAAGATTCATTTTCAGGAGAGCAGGGTTTTGAGGCAGTTGGAGATTCCTACAAAAAATAAGTAATGAAAAAGTTACTCTATTTTATATAATTCTATTTCTCCCTGTACTCACAGTGAGAGAGCTTAATTAGGTCATCAAGGAAAACTATCTTCCTTGTTATTTTTCCCTTCTATATCCAGTTCCAAAATTAGTATGTTACTGGTTTGAAAACTACTAGAGTTATAAGAAGTTTATGAGATATGGCATCTTTTGTAGTGATTAGTTAAATTTTAATAATGCATACAAAATTACTCAAAACAAGTCATGCATGTTGGCTTAAAGTCATGTTATATCAGTCTGGATTAATCATATTTTTAATAAATACAATTTAAACTCTCCTAGAAAAATATGTATCAGTCTTCACACCAACTTGCTGTTGATATGGCAGGTATGAATACACAGGATCAGGCAAGAAATACGCACAGGAATTATTTGGCAACTTCCCGAAGGAAATTTATTTTGGTCAACTGCTATATACAGCTATATACAGCTATTTTAGTCAACAGCTATATGCTCTTAATATTTAAAGTAATTTATAGCTAACTTTTCAGTGATTATAAAAAAAGCAAGATTAAAACTATGAAAGGAAGAAACCTAAGATTAAAAGATTAATATCTCATAAGGAAAAAAATGTTTTAACATCTAGGACTACAGAACCCTAAAATCAAACTAGTATGAGGTTTTATAATCAGTCTGCTTTGTCAAAATTAAAAATTACAGGACTACTCATGGAAGACTGAAAAACATTTTTTGGTACCAACAGCCTTGCTCCATTTACATTTTCTCCATTCCAAGATGCTCTGAATACTTCCAGGAAAAGAGAATTTTAAAAAAATCATATGCCAACATCTACTACTAATTTTCCTATGACTAAATAATATCTTTCAACATTCATCTCCATATTTATATCATTCTAGTTTTCAATGTTTATGAAATTGGAAAGGTACTAAAAACAAATCAGGGAGCTTGTTTTAAGTAACACTACAAAACCACCGACTCCATATTTGTTCACCAGGGAAAAAGCTGTCAGGTTTAGAGCCTATACAATTTGTAAACAGAAATGGGGCATCTGAAAGTTTACAGGGAAACCTTTGAGGGGATGTGCTTACACACCAAACATCCAAGGAAAACACCATTAATGGAGAAAATAAAATCATATCAAAAATGTCTTTACAAAAAGTAATTAAACATTCTCCGAATCTCAATGTACTCTCACTTAAGGTTTTTTGACAACTTCAGTTTTTTGCCTCCTACAAAAGGGTATGTAATTAAAATAGTATGACAAAGAAAGTTTTGGTGATCCACAAACTAGAAAATAAGTTAGTTAACTGAATTTTAAAAGGTAATTATTTTTCACAGCATTGTTATTCCTATAGAAATAGAATACAAACATTCACTTTTTTAATCATACCTAATATAGGTAATGATAAACAGAAAAGTTTATTTAATGAAGCAATTAGTTATGAATCAATTTACAAAGAGAAAAGTCAGGGGCATTTCTATTAAAAGTAAGTAATCTCAGGTCTCAAGACAATCATATTCTTGCAACTTTGGGACAATTAAACCAAACAGGAAATATAATAAGACTTCATCCAAGTTATGTGAAGTAAACATTAAAGATGAATCTCAAGAGAAATTTAAAACAAGAAATGTTAAGTATGTATCATCAAATTATCACATTTTATTTGTTCTGATACAAATAGGGAATGGAGGTCATTTAACAATGGCTTTTGCCCAGGAGTGTATTTAAGAGCGTCAATGAATTTCTCTATCAAAAAATCTCTAGAACTTGCACCTGCCCAGACTAATCTCAATCCTATTTTCAAGCATCTCTTCAATGGCACACACTCCAGAATGTTATTCCTTTAATATGCCTCTACATTCAGTTGCATAACATCCTTATAAAATAAAAGCTATAAACTAGTTTGCTTTCATTGTTGTTCTTTAAGCCCAACTTTGTAAGCCCATCTTACAAACTTGTCAACTATTTTTATAGCTCTACAGAAGTCTACTATTAACATACAAAGGTTAATTTTAGTCATGGATATCAAAATATTGCAATTGTCTTGACTGATCAATTGGAATCAATTGTTTACAAAGGAATTATGACTGAAAGTATCCAAAAGACATGTCTTAAGAGCTCATTTTATTTTCATTAATACACCTAAGCAATACAGCAAAAAAAGTGGAAAACTTAAAATTTTGCTAAAAGAGAAGCCTTAGAGTCAACAAAGAAAAAAGAAAGGAAGAAGAGTCAGTCCTCAAAGACAGATGCCTTTTTAAAAAATGAAAGGCATGGTGCACACACCTGTAATCCCAGCACTCAGAAAGCTGAGGCAGGAGGATCACCATGAGCTCAAAGCCAGCCTGGACTGTACAGTGAGACCCAGCCTCAAAAAAGCTAAAGTAAGTTTATCTAGTTTTGGGGATATTACCACGACTTCTGCATTTTAATATTGGTTCGCCTGATTTCTGAAAAAACAAGTACTAGGTACCCCATCCCCCAAGTCAACTTACATTATACAGACGTAATTCCTAAGGAAGATTTTAAAATGTCTCTTCAATATCTGCATCAAAATGTATCTGAATTCTAGTCTTTCCTGAGATGAGAACTACTTCCACTCTGAAACCTACTGAGGACTGAAGACATGCAAAGCATGACAGAAGTATGACTTTAAAATGTCACTCATTAGGGTCTATCTAGTATGTCAAGCATATACATGACTAAGCTACAGTCTGTCCACTGTCCAAAAACTGAAACAAATCCAAAGCCAAAACGTATTCCACAGGTGAAAACTAGACACTAAGGTGTATCATTTAGTTAAGGAAAAAAAATAAATATAGGTACATTTCAGTATATGCAAATCAAAAGCTTAAGCTGCTTCAAAAGAAATGAAATGTTTTAGCAAAGAACCATTTAACAGAGCATACAATTTACCATGTGACATAACGTAAAAGAACTTGCCAAAATTCTCAAGAGATTTTCCTGAAAGTCCTACCTTGTCATTGGTGTCCAATACAATGGTGCTATGTCTCCACTTTGTTAATACTATTGGTTCTTGCAGCCGCCTGTCCAGGCTCCTACTTTTAATTATTTCTCTTTGCTGCTGGGATGCAGCATTATACTAGAGAAAATAAAACATACTTCATTAAGTAATAGAAACACAAGTGGAATCTAAATATGCTGGCTCCAAACCACACATGGGTATTAGCCTCAGTTCATCCTAAGACACCACCATGAATTCTCTACCTTAGTTATCTCAGTCCCGCATGGTGACACACCTGAGAAGACCACAGATTCTACCAATGGAAAGGCCCAGTTAGTGTTTTGTAAAGTATTTAATCTCCCTAAGTCTGAGCTTCTCCAACTGGCCCCCCAAAGATGTAACAGAAATAATCTTATCCAGAAAGTTGCATTAAAGAGTAAACAAAGTATAAAAGGCATCAGATATTCATTCCCCTGAGAGTAGATTCTCAAAAAACATAAACTATCATAACTTATAAAAGGCGATCACTGGACAATTTTATTTTTAATTTATAATCATGTCAATTATCAAATCCACGTGATTTTAATTTTTGGTTTACATTTTAAAACTAATGCTTAGGGAAAAAAATCCCCAAAAATCCAACAAAACTAAACTTAAGGCCAGGGATGTAGCAGCACCTGCCTGGCAAGCGCGAGGTTCTGAGTTTGATCCCCGGCACAAATAAATAAATAAATAAATAAATAAATCAAGCAAGCAAGCTAATGCTTATATGCACAACAGTATTCTTATATTTAAGAGTCTGGGGTTTTAGGTTTTCTCTTTGCTTTCACTTAAAGGCCAAGCATACTATTATTTGTTTTTCTCAGGTCGTATTAGTTCTAAAGGCCAATTCTGAATACATCAGCTATGTACAAAGGATAGATAATCACTACCAAAAGAAAACTACATATAAAATTAAGGACATGTTATCAGTAAGATATTAAGTCCTGTAAGAGTTTGAAATGCCAAGGAGATCATCAAAAGAAAACATCTGAAAAATTTAAAGCCTTTAGAATAACACTGTCTTACATAGGCAATTTCAAAAAAAAATCTATTTTTTAACAGATACATTCTTCTAAAACCAAAAGATACCTAATATCAACTACCCTCATTCATAATTACAGTCTAGCAAATCTTAGCTTTTAAAACTCTGATTATCATTTCAATTCAATTATATTTTAAGGCTGTTCTTTTGTCTTAAAAAAATCTTCCAGTATCTTTCTCTCCACAATGGCACTCTTCACTCTCCAAACTGAATCTATCTAGGCCTCCCCAACTGTCTCCCAAAGTTATTCCTTTGATCTTTGCATTACAATTTACCAAAGCCACGTGATCACATTTGAGTATTTGTTTGTAACTCACTGTTATCTGATAAACAGCAGTCTTAAGATTATTACTTAAGTTCCCAAACTGACCATTTCTAAACAATGATGACACTTAAAGGCCACCAAAAAGTTCTGTGCCAGACATCTCTAAGTATAAAGAGAACCAATTAGTAAACAGAGCTAGCTATCTCTTCCCTGTGACTCAGTCACCTCTACCAATAACTAAAATGGGTAGTTATGGGCAAGACTGTGTATGAACTTCAGTGGAAGCCTACCTAGCTTTTGAGCCTGTCATACTCCAATTCAGACATCATTTCTATGTGGAACAAGAATAATATAAATTAAACTGGATTATAATCACAATTTTAAATGTACTCAAAGGCAACAGCATAGTCATAAAAGGAAACACAAATGAAAATGTTAGATATAAAATCTAGCACACAATATACACATAATTAAAAACCTCACAGTTAAAACATATACACATGCCCAAGTTTAAAAAGATGACCAAAATTAACATTTCTGAAATACCTTTTAAAAAATGTTTCAAGAACTTTAACTGAATTTTTATTGTCAATTACTTTAAGCATATACACAAGAGTAAACTACAATAAAAACCTACTATCAAGCTTAGCATATTAACATAAGACATTTGCTTCAACTATTTTTCTCCTAAGGAGATATTATGTACATTAGATGCCATCTGAATGCAACTTCCAGGTTCCATTTATCTCTCCCTGCCTTCCCAGCTGTACCAAAAGTTCAGTGTTCATCATTCACGCGCATTTTATACTCTGATACACTTACGTATCAATAATTAGTTTTAAAAATGAAATCATATCATTGCACCATTTTTCAATGTACATTTTTACTCAATACATTCCTTTTGTTTTTTTTAAATCTCAGGTGGGCTGAGGATGTAGCTCAGCAGCACAGGGCCTGCCTGGTAAGTACAAAGCCCTGAGTTCAATTCCCGGTACCAAAAAAATAAAAACAAAATTTTTTTTAAATACCAGTTTTGACCTTTATACATATTAAAAGAACACAATTTTGATACAAGTGGATGTGTACAAGATATTAACACTATTTTACACTCCTGCCAGCAGAACACGATGCTCTGCATTGCCTTACATTCATCAATACTTAATGTTTAACTTAAACTTTGTGTGCATAAAATACAAAGCGTGATTGAAAAATATAGTGGATGTTTAAATTTCTAAAAAATGTTTACAGTAAAACACTCACCGCTGTTAATCCTCTTCAAAATACTCCCCTTTACTCTATTTATTTAATTTTATTTATTTGTACCGGGGATCAAACTTGGGTCCTTGCGCTTGCGGGGCAGGCGGCAGCACCACTGAGCTAAACCCCCGGCCCTCCCCTTTACTCTGAACAAACTCACCCTAACATTCTTGCCAGGTCTAAGCCCTTCTGGAAGCCCCCTTGTGGTGAGAATCCAGGTGCGGTGCCATGGCTATTTCAATGTCCTGAATCAATCCAAAACGTTTTACCGTTTGTGGTCGCATGGTGCCAGGCCCAGTGAGTAAAATGGATGAAAACACAATGTAATGTTTTCACAAGCCTGCCTGTCCACTGCGTGGCACTTGGTAGCATGCACTGCATTTCTGATCACTCCCTGTAAAGACACTTCCAAAAGAGGACTCCAGAACTGCTTCCCAACGTGGGAAGAATGATGGAATAAGTGTCTTTGAAGCGAGGGGGAGTATTTTGAGGAGGATTAATGGCAATGTGTCTTTTACTGCAATAAATCTTAAAAAATTTAAACAATTATGATCCTCTCATGCACTTGTGTGTATACATTTACAAGTTTTTAAAAATTTACCTGAACAGTTAAATATTTGTTGTATTAATTTACATTTTCCTGAATAACTGTAAAGTTAAAATACTTTCCAGGTACTATGTCCTCTTTTGTGTCTTGCTTAGTCATATATTTTACATATATATATATATATACTTTTTTTTTTTGGTACCGAGGATCAAACTCAGGACCTTGTGCTTGCAAGGCAGACGGCAGCACCACTAAGCTAAATCCCCAGCCCTTACCTATATATTTTTAACTGTCTCTCACTGGTTATGTATACAGACTTCTCTGCAGTCAGAAATATTCTTTGATAGATCCTTGTACAATCTTTAACATTTTGCTTATTAAATTTACATCTTTAACTGAAATTAATCACTGAGCATCAAAAGATATCAAGATCTATTTTTATTATTTTAATATGAATAACCAATAATCTTAACATTTACTGTCATCCATGCTCACCCCATTGATTCGTAAGGCCACATGTGAACCTTCTGTTCTTTCCTACTGACCACCTCCTACTGCATGTGTGCCCTTACTGTCTCAACTTAATTACCACAGCAGAAGCCAAATCACTCCTGCCCCACACCCAATTCTCCCTGTACAAGAATATGTTAGCTTTCCATGGACCTTTGTCTGTGAATATAAATCTCAGAATCACTTAAAAAAATTAGTGTGGGGGGAAGATATTATAAGAATGCATTAATTTGTTTACTGTTAGAAAATTAAGCTTCTCAAGCCAGGAACATTAGTATCTTACAGACCTTTAACAGGCATATTTGTAAGTTATGATTCTTGCTGCTGCTACTAAAGTAAATGAGAGCTTTGTTCCTATCATATCTTCAAGCATTTTACTAGAGAAACGAATAATTTATGTTGATTTTATAACTAGGAACTCTGAACTTTCATGTTTAAAGTTTGTAGATTCTCTTGGATTTCCTAACAGTCAATAATATAATTACATCTCCCTTTTCAATTCTATTTTTTTCTTAATTTTTGAACAGAAGCAGTGATGGAAAAATTCTAATCTAGTTTATAACTCTAATGGGAAAGCTTCTGTAAATCTTACTGTAAAGCACGAAATTCACCGTAAATTATGTGACAGGTAACTGTTAGCAAGGTGTCTCATATTTAAAGTGATTTCTTCTATGCTTGTGTCACAGTATTTTAACCATTCTGAAATTCTAACAGGTGTGTTTAGCCATTTACAATTAATGTAGCTATTTATGTTAGGATTTAAATCTGCCATCTTATTATTTGTTTTCTTTTCTGTTTATCATTCCCGTTCCTCCCCTGTCTTCTTATGGGCACCTCAAGCAACTTTCACTATTATATTTTAATGTAACTACAGTTTAAGTCTCTTTTATTACAGTTATTTAGTACTTGCTCTAGGGATTACAACATACACAATTTATCACAGACTACCAGTATCAACATTTTACTACTTCAAATGGAACAAAGAAAACTTACCCACAATTACATTCCTTTATCTCCCCATTTTATGATATACTTGCCTTAAAAGTTATCTCTGTATATGAGTAGTACCTCAGAAATTTTGTAATTTTTGTTTCAAATGTCAAGCATCATTTTAAAAACTCAGGAAAATAGTGCCCTTGGATATTCACCCTTTCTACTGTTCCCTCTTCATTCCTGACTTAACAAGTTTTTTCAGTTATCATTTCCCTTCTATTTGAAATTCTTTTGAGAGAAAAAAAATGATAAAATTTTTGGTTTACTTTGTTCTAACAATGTCTTTCCTACAGGGTATCTTTGCCGAATACAGAATTTTGAGTTGACAATACTTTTCTTTCAGCATTTGTAAAATGTTGCACCATTTCTTCTGGCTTTCATGGTTTCCAGTAGGACATTCACTGCCATTTAACATTATTGTTATCATGTTGGTAATATTTTGTTTCATTGAACTGCTTTCCAGAATTTGGGGGTACAGGGTGGGGTTTAGGGTGTTTTCAGAACCTGATCATGGTAGGTCAGAATAGATTTCTTGGGGTTCATTTCATGGGATGTTTATTCAGCTTCTTTTGTCTTTTACCAAAGTTGGGATGTTTTCAAACATTTCTTGAAATACTTTTCAGCCTCACACTTTCTCTTTTCCTCCTGGAATTCCAAAGAAAGGAAATGTGGGATCTTTTGTGTTTGGCCACAGGCCCCTATTTATGCTCTTTGGTTCGGCCTGGATGATATACTGACCTACCTGCAAAGCACGGATTCTCTCTTCTCTCACCTCTACTCTGCTATTGAGTCTATTCAGTCAGCATTGTGTTTTGGTCTTAAGAATTCCTTTGGTTCTTCTCTAGAGTGTTCTATTTCTTCACTAAGACTCTCGAGTTTTTCACTCATCTCAAGCATGTTCATAATTGCTTATTGTAGCATTTTTACAGCTGCTTTAAAATTCTACCAGATTACTCTCTTACCTGTGTCATCTTGGTGTCGGCACCTATTGATTGTCTTTTTCATTCCAGTTGAGATTTTACTGGTTCTTTTTGTGGTAATTCTAGTATTCTGGGTAATACAACTTTGATTTCTGTCTACATTTGCTACTTTAGCAGGCTATAAACCTGTTTAGGTCGAGAATGCACATCTTGGTTCACTTTTCTGGACCACAGTTCAAATGTCATTTAGCTTTGAAAATCTTTTTAGGCTGTTCTAGTCTGTTCTGTCCGTATGCTACCTAGAGGTCCATTTAAAGCCTTGGCAGTATTTCCACACCGTGTCTCAGTTCTCAGAGGTTTGGTGAGGTGCTCCTTCTGGCTGCTTGCACACCTGGGCCATTCAGAGTTGTACCTGGGACCTTATACACAGAGCTTTTAAATTCCTTTCTCTTGTAACTCTCTTCCCACTCTCATTTGCTGCTTGCTGTTCATCTGGAGCATAGTGAGGTAATTCACAGGGCTTCTCCCATGCAGTGTGGGGCTGGTCACCAGGGTTCCTGTGGATGCTCTCCACAGCTCTCAGGTGGGAGGGAGAAGGTGCTGATCCGCTGGGACCCGCCAGGGTTGGTTGAAAGGCTCCACACCACACCCTGCATAGCACATGATGCTACTCACCAGGAGTAAAGCAGGTATAATCAAAACGACTAGGGAAGAACAGGCTTTATTAAAATGCCAATCACTTTCTACCACAGATGTGAGTCAGTGACAAACTAGCTGATCTAGAAAAGCTCCTATGCACTCCTCTTCCAGAGGTCTCTCATTTTCCTCCTAGAACCAGGAGACTATCCTGGGCTTACACATCTCATGATGCTGGCAGAGGTACAGGAGCAAGTCTGACACCCTGTTACGGCTGGTGTTTAGGTGTCCCCCAAAGCCTCATGCTTTTCCAGAGGTAGTTAAATCTAGATCCTGTGATTGGCTCACTGTGGGGTTAGGCCCGAGGGCACTAGGATTAAGGGCAGGAGTGCCATCTGCCCTAAGCAGTCTGAAAAAGATAAAAGGAGCAGAAAGACACTGTTAAAGTCTCTCTTGTTGCCTCTGCTGCCTTGTGCGCGCCATTTAGGTCTCCTCTTCGAGGCCGGTTTCTCATCCCTGCCTTGGAGCCAGCCGACTATGAACTGAAACCTCTGCAAACTGTGAGCCAAATAAGCCTTTTCCCTCTAACTTGGGGTGTCGCAGATTTTGTCTCAGCAAGGAGAGAACAGTAACTGACACACTCCCAGGCCCACATCAATACTCTGCTTATGTCATGTTTGCTCGTATGCCATCAGCAAGGGCAAGCCACATGACTGAGCTCCAGCCATGGCAGCAGAACAGGCCCTACCCACAGCGCCCGCCCCACGGAGACTCAGGGCAAAGAGCACTCGTGCAGGCAGGGATGAAGACTGGATCCAGTGCTGCAATCTGCCACAGCCGGACAATTTCTTCTTTCAGCACTCCTAACAGGCTTCTTAAGGGTAAAGACCAGGCCCTACAGATTGTATTTATCGGGACGTCTACACAGTACTGCACACCAAAGATGTATTCAGAAAAATAGGTAGTTCAATTAAATTTCTACATATCCTTTTACCTTTCGACATCTTATAAGACTGTCTTCCTGCTTTGAAGTTCTGCACCTTCAGCAAAATTTGTCAACTTACCGATTTTTTTCTCCCCAGGTACCGGGGATTGAACTCAGGACCTTGTGCTTGCAAGGCAGGCCCAGTGCCACTGAGCTACATCCCTGGCTTACCAATCTATTTTTATCTACCCTGGTCAATATTCATGGCATATTTTTCAGTTGAATACTCATGCCTAACCCAGCATGGTGGTGCACACCTGTCATTTCCGCACTCTGAGAGGCTGAGACAGAAGGGTTACAAATTCAAACCCAGCCTAGGCAACTTAGCAAAACTCTCCAAAATGAAAAATAAAGAGGTGGGACCGTAACTCTGTGTGAAGGCATTGGGTTCAATCACCAGCACCAAAATACAAATGAAAATAAAACAAAACATGCCTTCTTTGGTTTTAGAAAATTCTCAGAAATGATATATTTAAATAGTTTATCTACTGCTTCCTCTACACTCTTCTCTCTTTTTTTTTGGTACCGGAGATCAAACTCAGGACCTCGCGCTTGCAAGGCAGGGGCGGTGCCACTGAGCTAAATCCCCAGCCACACACTCTTCTCTTGAAATTTCTAGTAAATGCATACAGAAAACTTTCAATCCATTCTTCACTTCTCATAACTATGTTTTCATATTTACGGTTTATGCAATCTGCTACTTTGACTTCAATAGCCATCTTTTTCTTGTTGAAGACTTCTAATGTATTCCTTATACTTACCTGTTCATAAATGTTTCATTCTTCATAATTTGGTTTAGTTTTGTTTTGTTATTACTGTTACTGTTATTGTTGCTGTTTTAAGACAGGATCTTGCTACGTGTTCAGGCTGGTCTTGAACTCACTATGTAGCCCAAGCTGGCCATCCTGGTGTTCTTCCTATCTCAGCCTCCCTAGTGCTGGGATGATAGGAATATACCACCATGTCAGGAAATTTATTATTCTTTTTAAATGAAGGACTTCATTTAACGAGTCATCCACAGCATCCTTAGTTTAAGTCTTCATTAAGAAAATTAATTTCACCTTCAGTACAATGTTCTGGTTATTGATTTTCTTGTGTCTATAATAACATTAGATTTCACTGTATTTGCAATTTTGAATAAAGATGTTTTGTAGTGTTTTCTCCCTCTTCACTCACCGGCCTTTATTTTCTATTCCCAATCGAGCTTCCTGTCCAGTACATAGTTCGGTGGTTCCCTGCCCCTACACCCAATCCAGAACCAGGGGTGGTTGGGTGTGTGTGTGTGTGTGTGTGTGTGTGTGTGTGTGTGTGTGTACACATATTTGGCTGTATTTAGCTGCTGCACGAATTGGGATCTTCATTCCAAATTCACTCATAAGCTTCTTAAAGAGTAAAGACTATGGCACTAACCCCCCAAAATATATTCAGAAAATAGTAAATTTCTAGTACTGTATTTGCACTGCGGGTTATAATCCTATCTGACAGAACTTTCTTAACTTAGTATGAGTGCTAAAATTACTCAGAGTACAGAACTTAAGCTGCAATTGCCTTTATCACACAGCAATAACCCATTAAACAGAGGCTCTAAAACACTGCTTAATTCTCCCACTCTCACAGAACCAAATTGAAGCTCCCTTGCTGTATCTGACTTAACTGAGAGTTCAAAAAACCTCCAAAACATTCTAACATGGTGTGTGGCAAGTGATGGAAGAAGTTGCACATCATAAAACTGAGGGTCCCGCCCAATTGGTCCCATGATGGTCAGCACCTAGGATCATGCTAACGAGCTCCCCTTCAGTTGTGATGTAACTCGCTTTCTTCCTCCCTTGGAGAGATTTTCCAGCCAGGCCCTCGCAGAACTTAGCACCACACACTGCCTCTCAGCCAGTGACTGAATTACAACACTTGAGCAAGAGGATGATCCTGAATGTTAAGTCACTTTTCTGTCCCTTAAAAACTAAATGTAAGAGCAGTTTCATGTAGAAAATGCAAGGTAATTAAATACAAGATGGCATTACTGCAACTGAAGAGAATCTTTATTTACAGGAGTAATGAAAGACCAACCTCAAGCTAAACTAAAAGAATTTCTGAATAGGAATAATCAGTACCAGACAGTAAAGACAAATGCACACCTTAGACAAATTTAGCCAGTAAGAGGATTCTCAATGAATTCTAAAAAGACAAAAAAGAAAAAGAAAACAACAATAACAACCAAAAAAGTCTTCCTACTTTTTAAAAGCTGAGTAACAATATAAAAACTCATCTGCTGGAATCACCCTCCACTGTCACCCATCTAGGCCTGTAAACAGATTTCACTGTGAAGGGCCATTACCTTCGGCAGCTCCCACTCAGACCGAGATCCGTCCGCGCTGTAGTAGTACTGTCTACCTTGGTCATCGACATGCTTGAGCCACTACAGAAATACAATAGGATTTAAAATTTTACATGAATCAAGCTGGGACTACCAGACATTAGATTCTATCCCTATGAATTTTATTCTACTTGCTAAGAAAATTGTAAAAAAAAAAATCAATAAACTTACAGATTTGCATTTTAAACATGGTAAAAATAAGTGGAGTACTCAATATTAATGTAAATTTTTCTTTCCTCCAATATCAGGCTAGTGAGTCAAGTACCACTTAACATAACAAGAAACATATGACATAAAGATACACGGACACAGATACATGAAGAACATGGGACTTGGGGTAATGTACTATAGGTAATTTGAGGGGGAAGATTAAGTTGTACCAAAGTGAACATATGATCTTAGTTTCAATACAAATGAAAACTCTATCACTTCCACATGTTCTAATGGCAAATGAGTAAGGAAAGAGGAGTAAAAGCCTACTCCGCTTTATCCCAAAGAATCAATTCTCTAAACTAGCACAAGCAACCAGTTATCTTCTTAAGCAACACCAGATATAATACACATATAAATTTTCAATATTCATTTCCAAACCTATCATTCATAGAATACTAGATTCATGGTTTTCGTTTTACACAAATTTAGTCATAGCAGAAAAAGGAGTCTAGGCAATAAGACAGCATACAATAATGGTGAGTTGAGAAAGCAATTTCCAAAAATCTATTCTCAAAGAAAAATATAAAGAAATATGCTTATTGAAGAAATCTAAACAAAGGACACTTACTAGGTCTATCCTTAAAAGGTCCATCTAAAGTGGGCTATCAACACCACAAAAATTACTGTCATAATAGCAGTTTAAAACCATGAATCAGTAGTTATATAATAAGTGTGCATTGTCAACTGGCATTATTATATAATTACAAAGGTGAATATTTTAGTATATGTGCTGCCAAAGCGAGCACACAAAGGTGAATATTTTAATAAGTTTTTAAAATACTACTAAAGCTTCAGTACACAATTATTTGATGAGAAGATTTTGCCAAGAAATACTAGATGAGAAAAAAGATAGTACCTTTTCATTAGTATAGTCACTGGTATATAAGGTATGCCCATGTTCATCCAACTCTTCTGACCAACCCCTTGGAGGAGAACCACACTGACTATCTGACTGGCTGTAACAAATGCTGTGGTAGTTTTCTTCTGATGAAAGAAGCTATAAACAGTCAGAAACATAACGATTTTTCTTCTTTGAATATAAATATGCAGCAAATGAAAATCTAAGAGATTGAATTCACTTGGCTTTAAGTGCTAAGAAAACTTGAATATATTTGAATATTTAATTTTCAAAACAAATTATTAAGTCTTTAAATAGCACATGGTAAGTGGTGAGGTGAATTAATAATGGTTAGTTATTTTATCATTGTTACTGCAACCTACAGAAACTTACAATGAAGTTGAAAATAGTGTTTCCAGACAAGGAGTGATAAAACACAACCTCTAGAATGCTGCTCTGGAACTGAAATGGCAAGTTCAAACACAACAGGGAGGGTATGTGTATGCATATCCATGTGGAAACCAGGGAGGGCATGGGGGAACTGCACAAGACCCAGCTCCTTGGAGTTCCCACTCAGTGGGTGTTGGGAGTGCTCACCCTCTGATCCCAGCCCCAGGACTCCAAAGCAAGACAACTGCTGCACTTCCACACCAGTCTGGGATACACAGTGAGTTCAGTTTCTTTCTTTCTTTTGTACCAGGAATAGAACTCAGGGCCTGATGCTTGCCAGGAAGGTGCTGTACCACTGAACTACATTCCCAGCTCACATAGTGAGTTCAAAGTCAGCCTAAACTACATAGTGAGACCCTGTCTTTAAAAAAAAAGCCAAAATCACTCATTGAATATCACAAGTAGTGAACCAAATGCCTGGCAAATAAAATACTCTGAACTAGTTTTTTAAAGTATGGAGGTAAGGGAGATGGAAAAAAAGACACTAGCTTTGTTACACTGTACTTTGTGTTCTAAGTGGTAAAAGTTACTCTAATTCATTCAACCAAATGCTTATAAAAGACCGTTAAAAACTAAACTTCAAAATAAAAAGAAATAATATTAAGAAAATTCAGATATGATACAGAATGATCAGAAATTCAGTACAGAAACAATACAGGTATGCATGAAACTAGAAACACAGGCCAGGTGTGGTGGCACACACCTGTAATCCCAGCACTTGAGAGGGCTGAGGCGGGGGGACTGTCACAAGTTTGAGGCCAGAGTGGACTACATAGTGAGTTCAAGGCCAGCCTGAACTATCTAGCAAGACCCCATCTCAAAAATAAATACATGGATGGATGGATGGCAAGTCTAAAAAAAAAGACTAGAAACAGAAGAAAAGCAAATTAAAGATTGTGAAATCGTAACAATTTCTGATGCATATTAACAATCAAAAGGCATCATAATGTGACCAAGTAGCAATATGCTTACCAGACTTAAACTTAATTCATTTGACAACTATTTATTAAACACTTTGGGGTAATGACCCTTCCTACCACCTTGAAAGAGTTTCTGCAGTTAAACCTTACCCAATCAGAATGTCTTCTACCACCATAATTTGGGCCGAAACACTGTGACAGGTAGATTTTCAATGTTATAAAGATATATCCAGCCTCACATTAGCATGTTCACAAAAACTAACACGGACAACTTTGCATCTAGAAGCACCCCATAAAGTAAGCCGTATGTGTTTTCCAACAACACCACTTTCAAAAGATGGAAAACCTAATTCAAAAATCAGAAATTTATTTTTTATTTAAGTGAGACAACTTAAAATGTAAAGTTATAGAGGAACACAATAAAATGGTTTTAAAACTGAAAAACATTTTAATCTAATAGGAAAATGAAGGAATAATAAAAATCATTACATCAGTAATTTCATGAATATAACTTTCTAGTTGACAAAGCACGCATCATAATTTTCCAATTTTTGTGCCACGACATATTCTTTTCTGCCATGAAGAGTAACCTCCAATATCTTGGTATTTTTTTTTTTTTTTTTGTACTGGGGATCGAACTCGGGTCCTTGCGCTTGCACAGCAGGCGGCAAAACCACTGAGCTAAATCCCCCGCCCATCTTGGTAGGTTTTATTATATTATACTACAGAACAAGAACTGACTACAAGATCTTGATGCCTGCTGCTGGAAAAGGGCTATTTAGTGACAATTAAATACAAATTAAGAATGTTTTGCAGAAGCACTCTCCAAATGTTAATTATTCTACAGTAAATACCTCCATCCGTAAGGGAACTGGCATAGTAACTGTGGTGTACTCTGCAGCAGATGTGCCCTAGTAGGAGGATGAGGAAGCTATCATACATGCTCCAATAAACATCTGCATGAAAATATTGCATTTTTAAATAAAATCATCAATGAGCAGCAGGTCACTGAAGAAATATTCAGAGGTCAAAAACTAAGCAGAAGTAAGAATCCAAAGAGTGAAGTAGAATAAAAAGATCAGCTTTTTCCTTAAGGCACTTGGCAACCCCAAACCAGAATGTTAGCTCTCAAGGCCATGAAGAAGTCTAAAAGGATACCCCATGATTTGGGGCTGGGCCCACCCCCAAGAGCTATACCCACAGATTATATGTGAGCCAGGAATAAACCCTACCTCTTTATTCCACACTAGAGAAATCACAGGAATCTTCCCCGATAATTAGGGTGAAAAGGTGGAAACTTAAGCCATAAGACTGACTTCATACAATACAAATTACTACTATCTGGGTGGCCTGTAAAAAATAAAAGGTTAAGTAAAAATAACACTGTAAATGTTTAAGGATAGGTTTTTAAATATTTAAGTATTGGCTTAATATAGGTAATGATTATGTACTGCAACTGTACTAACAAAAAATAAATTTTTAAATGAAAGAAAAAAATTTTTAAATTAAAAAAAATAGAGGGTGAAGGCCGAGGATTTAGCTCAGTGGTTCTGCTGCCTGCCTCGCAAGCGCAAGGTCCTGAGTTTGATCCCCAGTACAAAAAAAAAAAAAAAAAAAGAGGGTGAAAAAGTGGGGAAAAAAGTGAACAAAAATGAAATCTGGAAATACTGAAAATGAAGCTCAGAGAGACACTACAGTGAGTGCATTCAACATTCTTCTAACCGAAGTTCCAGAATAGGCAGAAAGAGAGAATGGGGCACATACAGATAATGCCCAAGAATCTGCCAAAACTGACAAAGACAGGACTCTTCAAATTCCAAGGTACTAACCAGTACCTGGCAGGAATAAAAAAGACATCTTCATACAGTCACATCATAGCGAAAAATAGATACAAAACTTTAAAAAGACAAACCACTCTTAATGAAAATACAATCAGACTGAGAGCTGTATTTTCAGCATCAATAATAGAAGCCAGAAAACACAAGAATAAAATCTTCAATGAATTAGGATAAAACAATAAACAGTTAACTTGGAACTATAGATCTATTAAAATTCTTCAAAAATACAAGCAGAACAAAAACGAAAGATTCTATCAGGAACAGATACTCATAAGGGAATTTAAAAGCACATGCTCAAGACAAGAAAATATAGGAGAAGAAAATATGATAATAAGGGGGGGTAAAATAGAAATAGGTAACAGCAGAAGCAAAACACATACACTTCTTGCACAGCTTTAAGGATCAAGAGGAAACTAACAGGCTTGATAAACAGCCATGTTCAAAAAAACTTAAAAATTAAAAATTAAAAACAAGCATGTTCAAATGTCTCAATGACACAGCACTGTTGAAATTCTGGGCCACAAAATCCTTCGCTGAGGAGGCAAACGTGACCGTTTGTCACTCGGCAGCGTCTCTGTCCTCTGTATGCCAGCAGTGCACTCCTCCTTGTGAGCATCAGGAAGTCTCCAAACTTTGACAGTGTCCTTGGAAGGCAAAACTGCCTCCAGGTGAGAACCAGGGCTCTAGGGCAGCCACTAAAATGACAGCTTGAGTTAAGACAGAAGACTCCCTCTTAAATGCCACTAAATAATAGCAATGAATGAAATTTGCTTAAAAAGATGTAAACTCACAAGAAAAGAGATAAAACAGCAGATGAACAAAAATCTCAACTATCCATGCAGAAAAAAGGAGACTCTAAACTGGCAGAGCAAGAGGATTGGGGGCAGATAAAACTCAACAAGTTTACAGAGCAGAACCTGCCAATGGCTCAGGAACTGACAGCACTGGGTATCTCTGGAGCTGGGAGGTGAAGGCAGGGCACTAAAATAAAGGAGACTAAAACTGCAAAGTCCCTTTATGGCTGGCCACTGGGAATGTAAGCCACACCCCAGAAGTATGGGAGTTTATTTCCCCCTAAGAAGAAAAGACAGTAAGATCAGTTGAGAGACAACACAATTGGGACCTAAGTACCACAGAGAGGGGAGACCAAGGGACCACTTGCAAAATATGCAGGCAACCCTTACCTTCTGGGAGAAGATCTAAAGTCACATGAAAAGATCCAAAGGTTCTGATGCTGGACACTCCCGGCAAGCACCTAACCTAGATTCCCAATTAAGTGAAGTGAAAATGCCTAGTAGCTGTGAAAACATTATTTCCAAACTAGAATCGTATACCCAGGCCTACAATACATTAAATATGAGGGCAGGACAATGACAATTTCTCACACATACACACAGTCAAAATTTTATCTCCCACATGCAATGAAGACGTGCTCCAGCCACTTGGAAATAATTATTATACAATTTACACAGAGACTAGAATGTAAGCTGAGACCTTGCTAGACAAAACACTCTCATCTATTTACTGAAAGAAAAAAAAGCTAAGAAACATGTATGTTAAAGGTTTCTATGTACACTTTAAAATTCTTTTATTAGTCTACTGTTCTGCCTTTTCCTTAATTCTCCCAAATTATAAGATTTTACCTGGACAGTTTTATCTTTCTAGATCTACAATTCAAATAAAAAATTCCAAACTTTCCTACTTGAGTCAAGCATGAACATTTTCTCTCTTTCTCAAGCACTGAAGTAAAACTGTGAGTTAACACCAAACCAAAGCTATAAATAGCCAACTGGAAAATAGGACAAAAAGGGAAATTATTAACTACAAAAAGCTTTTAGATCCTGCTACAAGCAGGACATGTTACCTGATTTCTCCAGCTCCTACCCTCCTGGAGCTCTGTGTTTATCTGTACACTAGCTGCTTCGTGTAAGAGCAAGATGTCCCTGGCAGGTGCAAGGGCTCCAGGCTATGAAACAGCAAGATGTCACTCCACTCTATCAATCCTGTTCCTCCTGCCCCCTTTCTCCTACACATCTCAACAGTCTCAATGCAACTCATCAGACCACAAAATGAGTATTTTTCTTTCTTTTTTTTTGGTACCAGGGATCAAACTCAGGACTTTGCGCTTGCAAGGCAGGCACCGGAACCACTGAGCTAAATCCCGGCCCCAAAATGAATATTTTTCCAAGTATAATTTGTCAGTTCTCTACACCATCCTGCAAGAGGTGTGAGATGAAGTGAAACTAAAAGGGGAAAAATAGTATAAACACTTGTTAGAGAAAACAATTATTTTAGAGTGAATTATTAAATTTACAGAATGACTCAACTATAGGAAAGGAATTATCATTATGTCCCTTACATCACAGAAATAAAAGGTGATCTGGTACCACTGACAAAAAGATAAAACTGAGGGGCTTGATAGCAATGGCTAGTTGAATCAATGGAGGACACTGTTTCTATTATTTGGATGGGTCACAAAATATATTTTTCTTAGAAATATCATTAGTTTAAGCATAAAGTTAGTGTCATTTATTTATTTATTTTTATTTTTGGTACCGGGAATCAAACTCAGGGACTCATGCTGCAAGTCAGACATTGCACCGCTGAGCTACACTCCCGGCCCAAGTTAGTGTCTTATTTAACACATAAAGGAAAGCACAGGCAGTAGGCCACTTTGATCCCATTCAGGAACCAGCCGGCATACTACAAGGTTAGCTACTGTCCACTAGAGATTAGAAGTTAACTAGCATTAATATAATAAAGCAGGGCGAGAATTTTTAGTACAGTATCTCAGAGTCAAGCATTTTACAGTGTTGATACTAAGTAAAGATACTCAATTCTTTTGTTTCTGAATACTGAAAAGAAAAAATTGGGAAATTCACTGGTTGATTCCTTAGTAATTCATACCTCTGGATCTCCTTGACTGTGGAAATCTTTGCTCATGCTTGCATCCCGGGTCCATCGGGGTGGTTTCCAAGTCCTTTCCTGTGTCCCTCGGTTATAGTAGTAACAACGCCCTGAACTATCTGTATGCGTTTCCCACTCTCCATTAATCTGAACTGCTGGACTCCCAGGAAGGGGAGGCAGAGCAGACTGGGATATTTTCAGTTCTTGTAGGTTGGCATACACAGGAGAATCTGGCCTTCCTTGATTTGGAGGTGTATTTGCCTGTGAAATAAAAATTTAAAATTTCATATTTAAAAAGGCATAATATTTACAAATTAAAATGGAATTAGACTTATAAACATACATATTAATTCACTGGGGAAAAAATAAGAACCAAGATGCATCATGTAAAGGTACAAGTTCCCAATGAAAAATGTAATTATATTGTATACCTAAAATGTACCAATGAAAGAATTTTTAAAAACACCATATTAATTCACTTAAAAACAGAAAAGAAACAAGGCTGGGATGTGGCTCCATGGCAGAACACCTGCTTGGCATGCACCAGGTCCTGGGTCTGATCCCCAGCACTGGGTAAAAAAAGGAGGAGGAGGAAGAGGAGAAAAAGGAGGGAAAAATGACAGGAGAAGGAAAAAGAATTTAAAAGTAGAAACAAATGTCAAACAATATTTTTTTTTAAAAAAAAAGCATATATATTCTAAGAAAAATAGATGATATATACTGTATATAATATATACATGATATTCTACAGAAATATATACTAAAGAAATAATTTAAGTTTTAATATTCATAGTTTGAATAAAAATGAACAAAAAGTTCAAGGAAAATCCAGTGTATGCTCCACTCTAAAAAATGCTCAACTAGGAGCTGTGGGTTCTAACTCACAACTGGGAGGTCAAGGCTGCAGGACACTGGCTAAGATCGTTCACCTCTCTGAAAGTGGAATGTCTGATCTCCATAAGTGGAGGAATTGGGCTAAACCACCAAGGTCTTCTTTGGCTCCAAAATTCTATTATTTCAGGTAATTTTTAAAAATATAAAAAGTCTTATAAATGGATAGCTCAGTTTTTATTCACAAAATTATCAAAATATTTTTATATTCTCAGATCTAATATTAAATCAGGACTATAAGTGAAACATGAAAGAATACTTAAACTAAGAATTTACTAGATTCTACGCTTTCTCCGTACCTGTAAACAAATTAATGTCGACCTACTTCCCTTATGAAACTCTTAATACTGGTAAAATAATAGTAGTAACTTGCTGATTTATTTATATGTTTAATCTTAACCTAGTTTTTATTTTCAAATATCTCACTAGATGTCAGTAACGAGTAAAATACTCTTCAAACACTGACAGCACAAGGACACTGAAAAGTAAGTTTTCAGAACTCCAGCTGCTGAAAGAAAGACGCTCGCACAAAGACTGTTCACCTTGTCTGTATGCACGTATGCACGTATGTATGTATGTATGTATGTATGTATGTATGTATGTATGCATGGATGCATCTCCCATCCGCAGTCACTCAATCTGCAAACCACTGGTTCCGACACAGACCATGCCTTGAGTGAGGGCTGCCCTGTTCTCTGGGTGTCCACCTGCACCCCAGCCCCTGCCCACTGATGACAGCGGGGCACATGCGTGTACACACACCCACACACATACCCATCTCTGCTCTGACGAACTCTCCAGACACTGCCAAATGATTTGCAAGTGCCCTGGGTGAGAACCACTGCTTTACTACATAAATCCTAGAGCTATGTTCGGATGTTCAGCTACTTCTGTCATGCATCCAGCGTTTCGCAAATGCTTAAAAATACACTATTTGGGGCCAGGGGGATGTAGCTCAGTGGCAGTGCATCTGCCTGGCAAGTGCAAGGTCCTGCATTCGATCCCCAATACCAAAACAAACGAAAAAAACCAAACAAACAAACGAACACTTACTGATTGGCATGTGTTGAACCATCCTTGCATCCCTGGAATGAAACCCACTTGGTTGTGGTGTATGATCTTTTTGTTGTGCTGCTGAATTTGATTTGCAATATGTTAAGCAAAATAAGTCAGACACAGAAAGACAAGTTTGTCGTTTTTCTCATAGGTGGAAACTGAAAGTGTCAATCTAAAGTAAATCTAGGACTGGCGAGGCTGTGGAGTGGAGGGGCGGAGAGGTAAGAAGGTGGATGACGGGGAGCTGGGTATGACCAAGGCACAATCTGAGCATCTGAATACCACAGCAAGTCCCTTTCATATACGTTAATAATTTTTTTTGTACCAGGGATTGAACTCAGGACCTCGCCCTTGCCAGGCAGGCGCTGTAGAGCTGAGCTACATGCCAAGCTCATGTTAATAAATTTTTAAAAAGAAAAACTACATTAACTTTTAAAAGGGAAACATGAATGAAAATGTGAAAGTTTTACTGAAATTAAAGTACTTTAACTCCTAAGTAGCACTAGTGTATAAAATACATTTTATAGAGTCTAAATCATAGAATAAATTTCAAAAGAGAAAACAATAAAAATAAGCCAAAGCATATACAGAGTTGTAATGTTTACTGTTGGTCTTTTTACACATGATGGTTATGTAAGCACTGGATTAAATAATGCAAATTACTGTTTTCCTAAAAACATTAGCTTCAAATTTAGACTATCACACCAAACAGCATATTTTTAGGAAGAATACTTATCCATGGAAACAGATATCTATTTATTTCTCTAGTTTCACATCCTGGTAAAGTAGCCATAACAATGCTTTCTGACAAAAAAAAAATTGATAAGATAAACAATTCTGTACAATAAATCCTTTTTCAAAGCTTTATCTGGAGATTTTTTATTCAACAAGTACCAAAGGAGTCCTACTTTACTCCTGAATCGTGACTAGAAATCTAGAACTCAGAGAAAACAAAATGCCAAGAAATAGCCATTTTTAAAATTGTAGACAAAGCGCTAGGTGTGGTGGTGCATGCCTGTAATCCCAGCACTAAGGAGGCTGAGACAGGAGGATCACCCAAGTTCAAGGTCAGCCTGGGCTACATACTGAGTTCAGGGGCAGCCTGAACTACAAAGCGAAACTCTGTCTAAAAAAAAACTAAAATTGCAGACAAACTACTAAAAGTCTTTAAGAAACAACTGCTTCCCAATGACTAACCAGGTCAAATTTAAGCAGTTATTCCAACTGAAAACTGAAACGCTTCACCAGTCCCTAAGGCTAGAATAATTCTGAAACAAAAGCAGCAAATAACTAAAAGAATAAGTACTGTAAATGTTTCATTTGTGAATACAGATAAAAATATCCTAAATAAAAGATAACCAATCAAATCCAACACCACATTAAATAAATCAGAAAGAAGAGTTGAGAAAGACTATCTTTTGGAAGTCTACTCCACAGACATCAAAGAAAGCATCTGATAAAATTTAACACAGATTCTAGATAGAATTTCTATCAAGTTAGGATAGGTGGTATTTCTTTGACTTTTAAGAAGTATAAATATTTGCTGGGGATTTAGCTCAGTGGTTCCAGCGCCTGCCTCGCAAGTGCAAGTGCAAGGTCCCGAGTTTGATCCCCGGTCAAAAATAAATAAATAAATATATATATATATATATATATGAATACTAAAGATGCAAGTATCACTGCTTCTATTTAGCACTGTACAAGAAGTCCTAAGCAATACACTGGGATATGAAAAATAAATTAAGCTCAAAAATATCTAGAAAAAATAACCTGTCATTTGCTAGGATATTATGGCAGCCAAAAGGAAGAGACCTGTGAACAAGTGAACAGACCTTTGAAACCAGTAAACAGGAGTTGGCCAGGTAAAAACTGGGGAGACAGGAAGCAGCATGGTACAGTAGGGAAGAATGCTGGCTCAAGAGAAAGATCTAAGGAGAAGCAAGCCACAACAAAGGGAGTCTGTATACCATGACGAAAGGCACAGATGTTGGCCAGAAGCATTTAGGAAACTACTCAGACTTTAAGACAGGAAGTACATCCTAATTTGAACTTGAGGAGTACAGAATTTAGAGGGACACAACTAGAAGCAGAGATCAGTTAGGTGGTTGGGTTGGTACAACAGCACAGACAGAAGGTCAGACAAAATGGTAGGAATGGAGAGGCAAAAGCCAAGAAATAATTTAGGTTAAATTAACATGCAGATTGCATGTTTGCTGATATGAAATATGGCTTATCTTCATGTGTGTGTTTGGTATGAATTAGTGTCAAGATGAAGAACAGTATGGAAACAGGGACAGACGAGTTCTACTAGGACATAAACCTTAAAGAAAAATCCAAGAGGAAATGCTTGCAGATTGTTGGATACACAGATTTGAAGCTCAGTACAGCAATTCAGGTTAAAAACAGAAATGTAAAAGTTATCAAGATATAGGTGGGGCCCATAACTTAAAAGAGCATGCAGAATGAGAAGAGCAAGAAAAGAGGACTCCAGTAAATACTAACAATTGTTCTATGAGTTAAAATATTTTGAGCCAGGGTCTTACTAAGCTGCAGAGTAGCATGCCAATCATTACTGTTGTAAGTATCATGGCAATCCATATGCTTAAGGAACCAAAGAAAAAGGATCCAGAGAAGGAGGCAGAAAGGAGAGTCAGGAATAGGTCTACCAGGAAAAGGCTGTATTGCCAGTCAAGGAGAAAGAAAACTCCAAAAAGAAAAAAAGGGAAAAGTATCAAACCCAAAGTTAGGAGCTCCAAAACAATCAAGTCAGCAATTAAGTGATTAAAAAGACTTCAGCTACCAGCCATGAGGATATGAAATTATTTTCCTGCCAGAAACAACTGAAAAAGCAAATAAAATACAATATTTTGGGGCACTGTATAATACATCACAGGACTGTGGTTCCTGAGAGTGAATCCTACCACACCCAAGGTTTGTGCCTGTGGACAGTTTCCCAAAATCAGCCCAGGGAGATAAAACCCAGAGGCTACCATTATTCAAAATAACACTGGGGGGCTGCTTGCACTGGCTTAGGCCTATAATCCCAACTCTCAGAAAGCTGAGGCAGGAGGCTAGCTCGAGCTACACAAGACCTAGTGTCAGAAAACAAACAAACCCAATGGGAATCATACAAGAAATGACAATAATTATATAAATCAATGAATTTTCAAATCTGATAAACCAAGAAATAGATTTGTGCCAAAATCTAGGCATTCAACAGCAAGTCTAAGTACAAGCACAAATACAAAAGATTTACTGATGAAAAGTAAAACTTTAATGTTTCTCACCCTTACTGCTATCAATTTTTCCACAGATGTTCATTTGAAATATTACTGATTTGCTGTTAGAAATATTTCTAATAGAAATAAAAACCCAGGGCTGGGAATTTAGCTCAGTGGCTCCACAGCCTGTCTTGCAAGTACAAGGTCCCAAGTTCGATCCCCAGTACAAAAAAAAAAAAAGGAACCCTATTTATGAGTTAATCTCATAATTAAAGTCATCTTAAATCTTCAATTTTCAAGATGTGGGAAGAACAAAACTCATTATTTATGAAATGTGTACTTTAATCTCTAAAAGAAATATATATGCTTACTATCAACTACCCAAATGACTCAGAAAATCCCAGGGAAATACCACTGATAAATCACCCAAGAATTCCTGAAAATATAAATTTCTAACATAAAAAATACTCAGTATAAAACTATTTTTAGATGTGCACAAAATAATAATGACAACAAAAAATGTTTAAGAAATAGTGCACTGTTTTGTCTAGCATTCCAGAAATACTTTTTTCTAAATGAACACACTAAATATTGATGAAGTAGTACATAATAACTGGTTTACACTGGTGACTTTACCAGAATCTTTGGAGAAAAGTTTGGTAATATGCTTCAAGAACTAAAAATATTTTCAGAATCCTTAGCAAAGGGGAGAAAAATTCTAGTTACAGAAAAATGCCTTCCTAAGAAAGCTGTTCGTTCTAGTGTTACTTATCACAATCAAACCAAAATCAAGCAACATAGGAATGGTTACTACTCTATTAATACTATATCAATATTGAAAAGGCTAAGAATGATATCTTTAAAATATGATAGCCAGGCATGGTGGCACATGACTGTGATCCCAGCACTTGGGAGGCTGAGGCAGGATGACTGCCTCAAGTTTGAGGCCAGCCTGGGATATACAGCGAGTTCAAAGCCAGCCTGCATTACAAAGCGAAAAAGGGAGACCTGGTCTGCACTAAATAAAAATTTTAAAACCATGGTAGAAAATTACATGAGAATAAGTAAGAAAGAATGTAAAGCTACACAGTAAAAAAATCTCTCTAAAAATTTAAAGCCTGAAGAAAAATAAGACACCAGTTTTATCTGAATAGGATTATGTATGATTTTTCCATATGCTTCATTTCCCAATTACTGTATAATGAAAATGATCACATGTACAGTTTCATTAAGGACAAGAATCTGCGGCAATATAGGCATCCGACTAGTCTACTGGACTCTCAAAAGCAACAATAATAAAAGTGAAGAGTCGGGCTTGAAATCCGCCCCCAAAAAAAGATAACAATAGTATTAACACTATATAATGTTTCTTTGAGGTAGTCAATGACTCATTTGTGCCTATTAAAATTCTTGAGCCACACAGTAACAAAAACAGCACGGTACTGGCATAAACAGAGACACATGGACCAAGGTATAGAGCAGTGGACACAGAAGCAAACCCACCCAACTAGAACCATCTGATTTTGACAAAGCTGCCAAAAGCAAACGTTGGGGAGAAGACAGCCTGTTTTAACAAATAGTGTTGGAAAAAATTAATGTCCATATACGGATTAAAACTAGATCTCTTGTCCTGTACAAAAATCAACTCAAAACAGATCAAAGACCTTGAGGTTAAAACTGAGCCTTTTAGGCTGCTACTAAAAAAAAAAAAAATAGGGGAAACACTTCATAGGCACAGACAGGTTCCTGAACAGAACCACACTGGCACAGGAAACAGCAAGAATCCACACAGTTTCTGTATCGAGGTAAAAAGCTTCTGCACAGTAAAGGAAGCAACAGAATGAAAAGACAGCCACAAATCGGGAGACAATCTTTGGTGAATACTCTTCCAACAAAGGATTAAAATCCAAAATATGTGAAGATCTAAAATACTCAATACCAACAAAGCAAACAATCCAATCAATAAATGGGCAAATGACCTGAACAGATGCTTCTCAACAGAAGCACAGTCAGGCACGCTGGCTCATGGCTGTAACTGGGGCACTCAGGAGGCCGAGGCGGGAAAATGACAGCAAGTTCAAGGTCAGCCTGAACTACAGTGAAACCCTGTCTCCAAAATAAAAAAGTACAGCCAATAGTACACGAAAAATGTTTAACGTCTTTAGCCATCAGAGAAATGTAAATCAAAACAACACTGAGATCTGTTTCACCCTGGTCAGAAGGGCTTATCATCAAGAACACAATAATAAATGCTGGCAAGGATGCAAGGGAAAAAGAACCCTTCTCTATCTACTGCTAGTGGAAATGTACATTCATACAACCACTATGGAAATCAGTATGGAGGCTTCTAAAACACTAAAACTAAAAATATCACAATCCAGCTACATCAATACCTGAAGAAATTAAAAAGTCAGCATACTGTCAGGCATGGTGGCTCATTCGTATAATCCTGGCACTCAGGAGGCTGAGGCAGGAGGACTGCTGTGAGTTCAAGGCCAGCCTGAATTATACAGCAAGACCCGGTGTCTTTAAAAAAAAAAAAAAAAAGCATACTATACAGATATCTACATACCTATGTTTATTGTGGCACAATTCACAACAGCCTCACTATGGAATCAGCCTAGGAACCTGTCAACAGATGAACAGATTAAAAAAAAAAAATGCTGTATATACACAGTGGAGTTTTAGTCACAAAGAACAAAATTACATCATGTGCAGAAAAATGAAGTGGAGATCATCATGCTAAACAAAATAAGTCAGGCTCAGGTAACTACTGCATGTTTTCTCTTGTCGAGGAACTGGGGGCAGGGGGACTGAAAGTAGATGGGAAATGTAACACAAGGGGGGTGGGAGCGGAGGATGGGGTCACCAGGAGGACTGGCTATGATCAAAGTATGTTACATGCATGTATGGAAAGTCACAATGTTACCCCGTAGTCAGTATAATATGCACTAATAAAAGCTGAAATAAAATTCTTTGGTCGTATCTCAGAGTCTGTTTTTTTGTGTACACTACTGTGGGAAAAACAATGAAAAATCCAATTTTCCCAGGTGGACTTAGGAAAAACTGCTGCCCTGACCCAATAAATTTTTACCATAAGAAATGTAAATACTTCAAGGCAATTCTTCGTCAGCACAAGTTGCTTCTTACTCTGCAAATGGGTCAGAGGAAGAAGTACTAAAACAATAAACAAGAAGTACTTTCAATATATGAATCAAGTAAAAATTTGTTTTTGAACATTTATTAGAACAATCTTGTTCATAAATTGTTATCAACATAATTTTCTCCTACTAGGAAAAAACTTTTAAAAGGAGAACAAAAAAGCAAAGTCAATTTTCTGAGCTATATCTGTCATTAATTAACAACTGAATTGGGACTGGTACCTCTGCACATGACCCCATTCTATATTTAAAAAAGACTTGGCCTGTTCCACTTTATCTGCATACACACTACAACAATCCACCCACTATTCACAGAAAGGTCCAGGGAGTCACACAGATTAGAGGGTAACTTTCAACTTAGGTTGGTAACTGAAACCTTACTTTTGTAACACCAAAAAGACTGAGGTAAAAACTTGGGCATAATTTCAAAAATGGCTATAGTCAACTTCAGAGAATGGCAGGATCTATTTGCCTAAGGAGCTGCTTCTCCTATTAAACAATACATGCTACTTAGTACTAATCAGGGATATGTACCTTTCTAAAAATGCAGATTTTACTTAACAGCATACAATAGTATAAATTCCTACAGTCAATAATCATACCTTTTGATTTAGATTCATGGGAAAAAATATTTCCTAAACTGTCAGGCTCCAAAGTTAAATTTAAATGAATCTCTTTCTTCCTCCCTCCCTCCCCTTTTCTCTCCTGAGCACTGAACCCAGGGCCTAACGTACACTAACCAAGGACTCTGCCACTGAACTATACACTCATCCCCAAATATAAATAATTTTTAAAATTCTATTTTAATTCATTCAAGAAAAAATTGTGTCCATGTAATTTAGCTGCTTAAACAAGGTCAGCTTCTTCGTAATAGTTTATTATTATAACACTGGGTCAGTTAACAACTTGATAATGGACCAAAAAACCCAATCTATCAATCAACAAGGCAACATTCAGTTAAAACAGGACTAAAATTTGTTTTTGTTTCAAAACTAAAAATTGAGTATCAGTTTTAACTGCAGAATGTACTTTTTCAGAGGTCAATTTTTCACTTAAACCAAACGGGGAAAATATTGGCCATTATTTAATAATTTCAAAATATAACAACTTACAAATTCAAATGTTCATATCTTAATACATGTCCTCATAGTCTTCAAGCCCTACAGAATATACAGTACTGCTATTTTCTCTTTTTTTTTTTTTTTTTTTTTTTGCGGTACCGGGGATCGAACTCAGGACCTTGCAGTTCCGAGGCAGGTGTGGTGCCACTGAGCTAAATCTCCGGGCCCAGTACTGCTATTTTCTATGGTTTACTTATTTAACTAGTATTTAAATACTGTGAGCTCAGCAGGGGACCAAAATAGGACAGTCCCTGTCCTTAAGGATCCAGAAGCCTAGTAAAGCAAAAAAGACAAGATTAAGAAAACACACACTTGCTGGGAGTGGTGGTGCACGCCTGTGATCCCAGCACTTGGGAGCCTGAGGTAGGAGGGTCCGCGCAAGAGACCAGCCTGGGCTGCACAGTGAGTCTAAGGCCAGCCTGAACTACAGTGAGACCTTGTCTCAAATACACACGAGTTGTGCGCACGCACGCACGCACACACATTCCAATGGTGTAGCTTAGGGTTACGGATATAACTGCACAGTATTCTCTGGAAGCACAACCAAAACCAATGCTAAACATGAAGAGGTGAGACCAGGCATTCAAGAAAAGGTTCAGACACAGAGAGGTTTAACTGGTTCTTTAAAGGGAAGTAGGTGTACACCCAGGGAAGTGATAAAGGGCATCCAGGCATACCAAGTGCCTTACAGGCTCTCAGCTGATACAACACAAATAAACAGCCTTCAATAAGGAAGCAAAAGGAAGTGAATTTAGTATTATGAAATCCTCAAGAGATAGCAGCTGCCACAGAAACACGTGATTTTAAATTTTCGAGTAGCCACATTAAAAAGGTAAAATGAATCCTAGTAACATATATAACCCAATGTAACCAAAGTATCATTTCATCATACAAGCACCATAAAAGTTGAGGGCTTTTTAAAACTAAGACTTCAAAATCCGGCATGTATTTTATAATGTATCTCAACTCAGATGTCAAATTTTCATCATAAACATACATACATATATATATTTTTTTAATTTAGCAATACAGGGCATGGAACTCAGGGCCTCATGCATGCTATGCAACTGCTCCACCAATAAACAATACCCTTAGTCTTTTTTTTTTTTTTAATTGAGGCATGGTCTCACTGGCTTGTCCAGGCTGGACTGGACAATCCTCCTGCCTCAGCCTCCAAAGTGGCTGCAAGTATAGGTGTGTGCCACCTGTATTTTAAGTATTTTGGTTTCATAAAATTTACAGTGGGTTATGTAGATTCACACATCAAAAATTATTCAACATTCTTGTTTTCCAATAAATGAACCAAGTATCAGTTTTTAAACTTCAATTTAAATTAAAAATTTAGTTCTTCAGTCTCATTTAGCCACATTCGGGTGCTCAAGTTATTGGATTAGACATTGCCAGGCTGCAGGATTTTGTATGTGCACACAGGACCATCCCCATCATGCTACAAACGCAGCTGCTTTCTCTCTCTCCGTTAAACTAAGCCCTCCCAGAAGTAAGCACAAAACAAAGTTTTAATCACTTAACTAATCAGTTTACCCTAAGCCGCCTCCGAGCTCTGGTTTACAGTCTGATGAGTTTTCCATTCTCAGTGACTGCTTTCCCAACACACAGAGTATTTCAAGAAATAGAAAGGCAAAGAAGATAGCTACTAGAAACTAATACCTGTAGATGAAATTCCATTATTAATGTGTTTACACATTATTCATCTACACATGCTTGATGCGGTGGGTCAGTGAGGCAAACAGAATTCTTCAACAGGACACTATGCTGAGACAGCAGGGCTCAGTTAGTTTGTGCTGAGGAAGCAACATGGAATGAGCTGGTACACTGCCATTCAGGACTACAAATCTCTCTCCCCAGGGCTTGAATGGTAACGCTATCATCAGCATTCAGAGATCGACTAAAGAATATTGTCCTGATATTTCCAGAGATTAAAAAGTTAACAAAATTACAAATGAAAAAATGTATCTGTGATTACTTGTTGAAACCACCCTAAGCTAAAGTTTCTGGCATCAACAATGTACCAATTCCTAAAAGATACAAAATGAATACACAGTACACATTTTACTGAGCATTTAAAAGGCTAACATGCTATCCTTTATCTCCTATTTTCTGACAACTGAGTATCCTTTCACTTTGTTTTTCAGAAGATTGTGAAATAAATTTTTCAAAAACACTACCTAAGGGGCTGGAGATTTAGCTCAGCAGCACCACACCTGCCTTGCACAAGGTCCTGAGTTTGATCCCCGGTAAACCCCTCCTCCCAACCCCACCCCCACCAAAAAAAAAAAAAAAAAACTACCTAAGGAAACTAATTTATAGCTGGGCGTGGTGGCGCACCCCTGTAGTCCCAGCACTTAGAAGTCTGAGGCAGGATGATCACCAGAGTTCAAGGCCAGTCTGGGCTACACAGTAAGTTCCTAAGGCCAGCCTGAACTACACAACAGCAACAACAAAATTAAATAAAAGTTAGGCTCTTTGCTCTGTGTCATAGCTCTAGAATCTTGGACAGTGTACCCAGCTGGTGTCCAATAAATATTTAATACATACATGCATGAATAAATTACTCAAATCTGAACTTGGGTTTTTTTCTTTGTTTTCTTTTCATGTTGGTGTTTTCCTTTCCAAGTAAAAAAGTGATTAAAATAGTTAACAAATATGTATTTAAAAAGCTGTAGTCCTCTTAAATCCTTTAGGTCACACCAGGCTTTCAAAATTTTGGTTTTTTCTGATAGCTTTGAACTTTTCTGAAACATAAGGAAGACACTATAAATTCTGTTTTCAAACACCCTGCTTGTTAGGGCCTCAGAAAAATAATTACATACACAATACAACCTCACATCACTTTATGCAAAATAACCAAATCCTCAGGAATTAAGTTCCATCTTTACCACTTTAATAATTAGATTTCTATAATTTTTACATTCATATAATCACTTGCTAAATAAATTATACTTCCTGTAAGTAAATAAAAGGTTTTCACTATTTTTCCTTCCTTCTATTTTTAGCGAAGATGTCAAAAAATTGTATCTGAATGTCTGAGATCAAAGTAACAAGTATCCACATATAACGCCACAAACAATTTATACAGTATGTGTTTATACAGCACATGAACCAGGCATTCATTTACGAACTTCTATTAATTCATTTAAGGGCTGTTTTCCTACTTCACGGTGAGTTTCCTCGGCCAGGTTCAGACCGGGAAGGCAGTCACTCTGACTGCACCCAAGCAAACTGGCCCAGAGTCTGCCCTCGGCCTCGCCACACTGCACTCTTCCACACTCTGCTGAATGGTTTAAATTAAAGGGTGATAGAAGCTCTAGTACAACAGAAACAACTGTAAGTGGACAGCAAGTTCAAAGCCAGCCTGGGCAACTTCGCAAGATGGTCTGAAAATAGTAAAACGGGCTGGGGGGTGGGGGAGCTCAGTGGTGGAGCACCCCTAGGTTCAATCCCCAATTACTGGGAAAAAGATTTAAAACAAGAGTGCTATAATTTTGGGCTGAAAAACAAAAATAATTGTCCTTGGCCCACAGAAATGTAAAATACAGAACAAAAATGTAAGAAGCACACACCCAAGCAAATCAACTCTAAACCAGTATGGAAACCACAGACTTTCTGTTTGCTTCCTTTGAAGTTACAGTCTCTCTGAAAGGTCGCAAAGAGAAATCCACAAAGTTTTCAACTTTTTATTTTAATTAAATTTCCTTTCACAATCACGAAACAGTAACAGTTACTATTAAACATTTACTCTGAGCCACTTGAATTACTACCTTGTTAACTGTCTGAAAACCCAGTAGTTTTAATTTTGCCTCTTCATGAGGAAGCTGCTGAAGCAGGATTCAAAACTAGATCTATTTGATTCCAAAGTCCAAGCTATTACTCACTACACCTTTATTGTCCTTACCAAACAGAAGTATTAGTAATCATATCTTTGAGCTGTGTTTAAAAAATACTTTTGTGGGGCAGGCATAGTGGTGCACACCTGTAATCCAGCACCTGGGAGGCTGGGGCAGGTGGACTGCTGTGAGTTAAAGGCTAGCCCGAATTACACAGCAAGACTGTCTCAAAAATAAGCAAACAAACAAAAACTCACACACACGCTTTTGCTCCAAGGTAAAATGTTTCCATATACTGTATAAGAACTGTACATACTCTTCATATATCTACAAACAGAGAAACACTAACAAGAAACGTGAAGGTGCTACATTATTTCACTTAATTTTACTTTGCTTATAGTTTAGTAAGACGGGAGAATACTTCTAATTTTTCTTGATAAAACATGCCTGACACAGTACAGGTAATCAATCGACATTTCAGACAACTAAATGATGGTCTCTCCTGGGAGCACTGCAACCGCACAAGGCCAGTTTAAATTTCAAACATTCTCTGCTACTGTCCTAGAGTATCAATTTCACTTCTCATACTCATCCCAACAAATGTTCTTATTTTCGGTCCAGAAAACATGGTTCACATCCATGACACTAACAAAAATCCAAGCTCAAAATAGTTCTAACTTTCCAATTAATTTTGCTATGTGAAACAGAACCAGGCTGATTAAGACTACGGAAGTGCATTCTACGGAGAACAGATGACTTAGTCGGGTGTGATGGCAATGCCTGTCGCTTCAGAGCTCAGGGAGACTGAGGCAAGGCGATCACAAGCTCAAGCCCAGCCTGGGCAACTTACGGGGGGAGGGAAGAAAGGAGAAAGGAAAAGTGGAGGGGGAGGGAGGGGGAGGGGAGAGAAAGAAAGAAAGCAAGGAAGAGAGAGAAAGAAAGCAAGAAAGCAAGCAAGCAAGCAAGCAAGCAAGAAAGAAAGAAAGAAAGAAATCGGGCTGGGGATGCAGCTTAGCATAAAAGCCTTGGTTTGGGGAGGGGGTCATGTGAGGAAGAGGAAGAACAAGAGGTCTAGTCCATCTGCTCCAGGACAGTAAGGGACAGGACCCCAATCAATATCCATCAATACCCATCAATATCGCCTCCACTAGTTTCTCAAAGAAAGGGGGAGGCAGAGCAAGTTGTCCATACAGGCCATGCAGCTAGGGGGTAGGCTTAGGTGCCCGCGATTTTAATTAGTAGATTTTAATTAGCATCACTTACCTGTGAAGAGCTACTAGCCAGAAGATAAAGGCCAGGTGTAAATTCTGGGCTCTAACAAGAATGAGATGTAAAATTCAGAGGGTAGAGTGGCCGAATTAGGATTAATTCTGCATCTGAAGGGATTTTAAATGTCAGAAATAATAAACCCTTTAAGAGTTCAGAGTAGGGCAGGGGATTTAGCTCAGTGGTTTCCCTGGCTGCTGCGCAAGCGCAAGGACCCAAGTTCGATCCCCGGTACCAAAAAAAAGGAGTTCAGAGTAAAGGAAACAATATTTTTGTTTAGGTGAATTTTTTTATCAGATGACATTTTACAGAAGTTAGAGTACCTAACCAAAATTGCCAACTAGATTTTTTTCAATATTTTCGTTTTAGGAGAGTAAGGCAAAATGACACCTTTCAGTACTTTTTTCTTCAAAGTACTTCTTTCAAAGTATTCTTCAAACATCAAGAATGCCTTTGAAGACACTACAAACTAACAAATATGATACTCCATAAGGAAAACTAATAGTAAAAATAACAAAGACTACAGGTGAGCATGGTGTCACATGTCTCCAATTCCAGTACTTTTAGAGGCTGAAGCAAGAGTACTTCAAGTTCAAGCCCAGCCTGGGAAACTTACCAACTCAGTGAGAGCTTCTCAAAATAAGAAGCGAAAGAAGGGGTAGAGATGTAGCTCAGTCCAAAAGCCCTGAGTTCAATACTCAGTATAAAAAAAAGAAAAAAGACTACAAAAATCTGATTCTTCAAAGAAAGGCTCAATAATCTTTCATATATACTACACTTTTGCCAGTACTGGAGAATGAACTCAAACACATGAATCTCTGAACTCTTTGGGAGCAGAAACTATCAACAGGAGTTTGCATGTTATGTAACACACTACCAAAAATCCAAGTACAAAAATGTTTCTAGCTCTAATTTTGCTATGCTAAACAAAAGAATGATTTACACTGCAAAAGTGTGTTCTACCAGGAAAGAGACTAATTACCCTACAGATACTGGATATCCTTGTCTTATTAGTGGAAATATAATTAGGCAAAAATTTCTGTTCCCAAGAAAACTGACTGGGGTTTCACTGCATTATGAAAGGCCTGGCAGCACACCCTGTGATCCGAGCACTCTGGAGGCGGAGGCAAGAAGACCAAATACAGCTCAGGCTATTCAGCAAGTTCAAGGCCACCTGAACTACACAGAGAGACCCTGAAGGAGGAGGGAAGAGAGGGGAGGAGGGAGGAAATATTTACTCCGTTCTACAATAGAAACTGTAACACACTGATGAAAAGTTGAAAAGGACACAGAAACTGGAAAGACATCTCTGCATTCATGGACTGGGACAATGGATAGTTAAAAAGTCCACACTGCTGAAAATCACCTACAAATTCAAAGCAATGAAAATACCAAAGACGTTCTTCAAAGAACCAGGGAACAAAAATACCAAAATTCACACAGAACCATAAAACACCCCAAATAGCCAAAACAATCTTAAGCGAAAGCAAAGTAAAACTAAAGCCAGAGGCTCTACACTACCTGACTTCAAAAGAGACTACAAAGCTGAGTCACCAGAGCATCAGGATGATGGCATAACAACAGACCCAGAGACCACTGGAGCAGCAGCTAGCCTTCCTCGATGGAAATGCTGAGAAGCAGGATGGACAGCCTCTTCATACACGGTGCTGGGAAAACTGGGCATCCAGTGCAGAAGAATAACACTGCACCATTACCTCTTACCAGTTACAAGCATCACCTCAAAATGGATTAAAGGCTTGAGTGTAAAACTGAAATTAGTTAAAGAAAGCAGAGGAAACTGCTTATGGACATCGGAATGAGCAAGGATTTTTTGGATGAAATCCCAAAGCAAAAGAAACTAATGCAAAACAGTAAATGAGATTACATCAAACTAAAATTGCTTTGGACAGCAAAGGAAATCATAGAGCAAAAAGATGACCTCCAAAATGTAAGAAAATATTTGCCAACTACAACTGACAAGAATATTTAGATTAAAAAAAGAATATTTACAATATAAAAAATGCAAGTGCAAAAACAAAAAAATAACTTTTTTCTTTTTTTGGTTTTGGTTTTTTGAGACAGGGTCTCACTATTTAGTTCAGGTTGGCCTTGGACTCACAATGCAGCCCAGGCTGGCCTTGAACTCAAGGTAATCCTCCTGCCTCAGCCTCCTTAGTTCTGGGATTATAGGCATGTCCCACCACACTCAGCTCATTTTACAATAGATTTAAATACGTATTTCATTTTACAATAGATTTAAATAGGTATTTCTCAAAAGAACATATACAAAGGATGAACAGGCATATGAAGATATACTCAACATCACTAATCATGGAGGAAACGCAAACTAAAATTGTAATAAGATAAAATCTCGCTCCAGTCTGAATACTTATTGTCGAAAAGACTCAAGATAACAAGTGTTGGTGAGGCTAAGAGAACTCTTACACACTGTTGCTGGGAATGTAGATTAGTACAGCCATCATGAAAACAGTATGGAAGCTCTTCACAAAGTTAAAAACAGAACTACCATATAATCCAGCAGTCCTACTCTGGGATACATATATCTAAAGGAAATGAAATCAGTATGCCAAAGAGATACCTATACTCCTATGTTTAATACTAGTCACAACAGCCAACATACAAATCAAGTGAAGGGTCCATTAACATACAGAGAGAACTAAGAAAATGTAGGACGTATATACAATGGAATACTACCCAGTAACATTCTTTATCCTGTCATTTGCAGCAACACGAATATTAAGTGAAAAAAACCCAACCACTGAAAGACAAAGCCACACGATCTCACTTCTGCGTGCGTACATTTGTACTGTTTTAAAAGCCAATCTCAGAAGTTGAGAGTAGAATGCTGGTTACCACAGGCTGGGGCGGCTGGGGACAGGAGGGAGAGAAAGGGTCATCAGCGAGCACTGAATTACAGGCAGACAGGACAAGCGAGCTCTGCGGCTCTACACACAGCAGAACGGCCAGGGATTACCCTGGTAAGGTACTGTACACTCCAAAGCACCAGAGCCAGAGACGCTAAACATCGAAGTAGACGTGTTTACCCTGATCTAACGTTAACAACTTATGTATGTATCAGAATATCATATGGTACCTCAAAAACATGTGCAATTTTTACATCAATGAAAAAAAGAAAAAATAATGCTGGGGATTTAGCTCAATGGTTTTGCCGCCTGCTGCGCAAGCGCAAGGACCCGAGTTTGAGGCCCAGTACCAAAGAAAAAAGAAAAAAATATTTACTCCTTAAAGTCTGAAATTAATTACCCCCTTGTCCAAAATTTAGTTCAATAAGCTAAACACGTAAGATGAGAGAAATGGTAACAATTCACCTGTTTGTTTGTTTGTTGAGACAGGGTTTCACTATGTAGCTTAGGCTGGCCTTGCACAATCTACATACCCCAGGATGGCCTTGAACTCGGCCAATCCTCCTGCCTCAGCCTCCTGAGTGCTGGGATTACAAGGCATGCACCACCACACCTGGCAGTATCAATTCATCTTATGCCAAGGTATTGAAAACCAGTTCTATCACTAATTAAGGTATTTCTCACATTGTATATTACGTTGGAGGAAGAACCAATATAGTACGCAGCTTTTTTCTCTTAAGCTTTCTGTTTAACAACTTTTGCAGAAAAAATACTAGTCTGACCAAAAACTAGAGGCAATCTTTCCTTCCTCTTTCCATCCTTATTAGAGACATAAGTCTCTCACTTCTTGTCATTCTATTTTTGTATATTCAGGGTTTTCACATCTTGCAACAGCGTGTTTTCACACTGCAGTTTCCATATGGGAATGTGACTTTCTATATCATTATTTTTAAAATATAATTACAAGTTATTTCTAAGCACAAAGACTCCAATACTTGAATGTTACTACAGTTTATAATATTACACTTATGTGTAGGCCAAGAAAATTAAATTCTACTTATGGCTGAAAAACTGCTACAACACTTACTATATTAATTGACAGGTATTTTAAAAAAGAATTCGCCTGGGTGGAGATGCAGCTCATTGGCAGACCCCAGCCTACCATGCATGGGCCCTAGGTTCAATCGCCAGCGGACGGAAGAAGATGGGAAGAAAGAAGATACAACAACTGCCTCCCCCCGCCCCCGCTCTGTTTTATTTGATTTTGGCAATGCTAGAGCTCAAACCCAGGACCCTGCACTTCACAGGAAGCACCCCACCATGGAGCTACATCCCCAGGTCCACTTCCTCTCACTCCTGAACACTGCTCAGGACCCCACGACCTTTCATCTGTGCACGCTGTATCCACTGATGCTCAGAATTGGAAATTGAGATATGTTAAAATTAATTTATAAGCCCATTACATGTTAAAATAAAAACATTTTAAAAATAGTAATATCTTCCTAAAAATAGTCTTTAATAAGGTAGTGTGAAGATTTTTACAAATCTCTTACTGCCTAGACCCTCATAACTACCTGTACCTTCAATCTGATGCAATATGTTTTTCAGGTTGAAATACATAATCATAACCATATTTACTACTTTGTCATATTAAAATCTAAGCACTGGCCATTTTTTAAAAATTCACTCATTGAGTCATACTTATTGAAACATTTCATTACACAATAACAAAAACAAAACTACAGAAACATTTTACATTATCACTGCTTTCATCAGAAAAACTGTAAACTCAGCTGGCTGTGGGGACCCATAACTATAATACCAGCACTTGGGAGGCTGAGGCAGGAGGATCACTGTGAGTTCAAGGCCAGCCTAGGCTACACAGTGAATTCAAGGTCAGCCTGAATAGCAAGACCTTGTTTCAAAAAACTGAAAAAAAAGAAAAAAAAAAGTTGTAAGCTCATAGTAATAAATATAAATCTTCAAAATTCTGTTTCACTCAAATGCTTCTACCTGCATCATTTGTAACAGAATTTTAAGTGAAGAACTTACTTTGTTATGATACTCTATACAGAAGACTCCCACACCTCCACCAAAAGACTCCTAGAATTAATAACCAAAGTCAGTAACTTAGCAGGATACAAAGTCCACATTCAAAAATCAATAGCTTTCCTATATACCAATAACAAACTCACTGAGAGAGAAATTAGAGAAACCACACCTTTCACAATAGCTTCAAGAAAAATGAAATACTTAGGAATCAACCTAACCAAGGAGTGAAAGACCTATATACTGAAAACTACAGTGCTCTGAAAAAGGAAACTGAAGAGGATATCAGAAAATAGAAAGATCCCGTTCTTGGATAGGTAGAATCAATATAGTGAAAGTACTGGCCACACTTCCAAAACTGTTACACAGATTTAATGCAATCCCGATCAAAATGCCAATAGCATATCTCACAGAACTAGAGAAAATAATCCTAAATTTCATATGGAACCAGAACAGACCTAGGAACAGCAAGAGCAGTTCTGGGTAACAAGGGCAAGGCAGGAGGCATCACAATCTCCAATTTGAACTTGTGCTACAAAGTTACCCGTGATAAAAACAGCATGGTACTGGAAAAAGAAAAAATAGAGCCCACAATCAATGGGAACGAATAGAAGATACAGAAACAACTCCAAGCACACGTGATGTGTGACAAAGGGGCCACTTTCACTGGAAGACAGCCTTTTAATGAATGGTGTTGGGAAAACTGGCTCTCCACATGCCAGAAATTGAACCCAGAGCCATAATTTAGGGTTAAGGTTAGGGTTAGGGTTAGGGTTAAGGAACCCTTCTACATTGCTAGTGGGAATGTAAATTGGTACAACATGGAAATTATATGGAGATTCCTCAAAAGACTAAAACTAGAGGGCCAGGGATTTAGCTCAGTGGTTTCATCGCCTGCTGCACAAGCGCAAGGACCCAAGTTCAATTCCCGGTACCAAAAAAAAAAAAAAAAAACCAGACTAAAACTAGAGAGGTTCCATTTGACCCAGCTATTCCCCTCCTAGGTACTGTCCTGAGTTGAAAGCATCATACCAGTGATACATGCACACCCATGTTTATAGCAGCACAATTTGTAATAGCTAAATCTTCACAACAACCCATATGTCCATCAACAGATGGATAAAGAAAATGTGGTATTTATATACAATACTGTACCATAAAGAAATATAAACGAGGGGCCGGGGATTTAGCTCAGTGGTTTTGCCGCCTGCTGCACAAGTGCAAAGACCTGAGTTCGATCCCCAGTACCAAAAAAATATATATATATAAACGAGTCATTTGTAGGAAAATGGATGCACCTCAAGACTATAACCTTAACTGAAATAAAATCAGACACACAAGTTTAGACATCACATTCTTCCTCTTGTTTAGAAACCCAAAGGGTAAAGATAGACTGAAGATAGACACTGGGAAGTAGGAAGAACATGTTCAAATGGAGAAAGAAAGGAAGGAAAAAGAATAGAAGGAAAAAATGGAAACAAAGCCTTTGTAAATGAGGGGAAAGAAGGATTGAAGGGAGGGGAGCGGAATGGGGAAAAAAGAAGAATCGAGATATATTATGTACAAGCCAGGTGTGGTGTGTCACACACCTGTAATCTCAGCACTTGGGAGGCAGAGACAGGAGGATCCCGAGTTTGAGGCCAGTTTGGGATACATAGTGAATTCTTGGCCGGCCTGCACTACAAAGCAAGACCCTGTCTCAAAAAAAACAAAACAAAACAAAAAGTATGTATTAAGTACAGATACAAATTCTCTAGGTGAATGTGATCAATATGTGTGACAAATACATAGTATTAAAAAAATAAAGTTAAAAAAATTTTTAAACTTACTTTAAATTTTTACTTTAAATTTTTAAACTTATTTTGTTCATTGGTACTCGGAATCAGAAATTAATACATTTTAAATTAACTCATAAACCCATGAAATAGGATGATCAGTTCATCTGTCATTCTTTCAAAACTGGTATTCTAGGAAAAAAAGTGACTGGCCCAATCTATAATTAAACAAGAGTGTCAGAATTGTAATATAATTGCTTTTAAGTGTATTTTAAAAGGTAAAACTCCTCCCTTGATTTCTTAAACTGCCAACATCAAGCTTCCTTCAATCTACGGAAAATCGACAGCACCACCACGCCCCTCCCACCTCCCAGAGCCGTGTGGGGCAACCCCTTGCGTTGTGCCTGCTCCACTCCCTGGCACAGGAGGACCCTGCCCCCCCCACCGAGTGGATGGGACAAGCCCCCTCCCCTGCTGGCATCAGGGGCTTCAGCCCCTAAAATGCTAACTAACATGCTAAAAGCCAACTGGCCCTCTTGTGTCACCTACTTTCCAACCACTTTCAAATTACTGACTTCTGCTGCTGTGAGACAGACAACTAACAATCAACCATATTTTACAAAAAGGGGTTCAAAAGTCATGGATCTTTTGTACATGACACCAATTTCTCTGATTTCATTATTTCCCCCCAAAATTGGATCTTAAATGTTATGTGTAATAGGCTTCAAAATAACTGCTGTGATAAAAATTATTTGAACAGTCATTGTGAATTTAAACCATCTGTCTAGCATTTACTGAAGCAATTGCTAAAGATAGTCTATGCATACAGATGAGATTTTTCTCAACAAAAATGCAAAAATGTTTCCACATCTGTTGTTTTTGTTGATATGTCACCTAGATTAGCAAATTCTTCCCTAGGAAGAAAACAGAGAACATTTTTAATGTACACATTTTTTAATGACTCTATTTACGATTACACCATCCTTTCAACCATATTTTCTATTGCCACTCTGATATAATTAGACTACAATTATATATGCACGTGTTTGTGGATGTGAAAAATTTGTTACTCCGACACTGTGACTTTCAGACTTTAACTGTATTACACAAATATTCCAGTCTATCAGAATGTGAAGAAAATTTATGTGAAACTGACCTTACACAATATGGAAAGATTCTGAGGCACAGAGTCTGTTCCATCCACATCGCAAAGGACAGCTACAGACCAACATATAGCAAACAGCTGAGCTACCGAAAAGCGTATTTTTCTGTCTAGCTAGCATTCCCTTTCGGGGACTGCCACTGCCACCCATGTCCTTCCTTTGCTCACCTGCTCTCCCCACAACAGGGCGGCTCCCACACGCTTCCAAGCACACACTCTGCACCCCGTTAAGGGGCTGGCACAAAACAGTTCTGACAAATCTCAACCTATCTGCTTGGGATGAGAAGGCCCGACAAAGGACTTCATGAATCTCCTTGCGGTGGTGCATGCCTGTCATCCCGGGACTCTGGGAAGCTGGGACACGAGCACCGCAAGGTGGCGTCCAGCCTGAGCAGCTTAATAAGACCATGTCTCAAAGTAAAAAAAGCTGAGGAGGGAAGGCCCGTGCTTCAATCCTCAGTACCTCAAAATCAGAAGGGGAGAAAAGCCTACAGCGTTCAGTAACTATTGCCTGGGCATCAGAGCTCCCCAGGGAAACGGGTTCAACACGGTGAGCACACACACACACCTCCTACACAGTCATGTATTTCTACAGTGAGGGAGGGAGGAGGGCACAGGAAGAGAAAGGCGGGGAAGAGCACAAAGGGGAGAGGCTAACTGGGAGATGGGTTTGTACTGATTTCAGCAAACTGACTCAGGTGACTGTGGAAACTCAGCAAATCCAAATCGATCTGCAGGGGAGTCCACAGGGAGAGATCCAGGCAAGAGTTACGGTGAGTGCAGAGGTGGTCGGCTTTCGGAGCTCCTTCTAGCCCAGTCCTCTATTAAAGCTTCTGACTGACTGGATGAAGTCCAGCCACGTTACAGGAGGTAAAGCGCTTCACCCAAAATCCAGTGGTTTACATGTTCATTTCATCCCAGAAACATCCAAAATAATAACGGACCAAACCTCTGGGCACTGTTGCCCAGCCAAGTTGACACAAAAATTAACCATCGAAAGTTCACACCTTGTCAACAGCAGACACGTCTCAAGGTCCTCTGAAAAGGAGCATTGCTCTCACTACGTAACAGACGACCTGCTACAGTGTATGCTGTCAAGACGTTGGCAGAGGCAGGGAAGACAGGATCTCTGGCATTAAGGACTTTCTAATCTGAAGAGAAAAAGACATGCAGAAACTCAGAGAATATTAGTTTACTCCTCATATTTGAACTGCTGGATCTTCCCATGATGAACCAAGATAAGCTTGGGAATTTTATTCCCTCCAGTACTCTCCTTGGCCCCTATGTTAGTTGATGTCAATGACTGACCTGGTGTAGGATAAGTGCAGTGTGGAAGACACGCAGCCTCCAAGTCAGAAAAGGAGAACACTGCAGACAACTGCTACACTGTCCGCCTGGCACCTCTCCCTTATCCTAGGAATAGCATGTCTAGCACTTTCAGGGAACTTTCTCCCTGCAAAAATCCAACTACGCAGTTCAATCACAGCACAAGCGTGTCCCAATTCAATCCAAGGCAGATTCCTTCTCCAAGAGTTTTCCACTTAGAACTGAGGGAAGAAACAGATACTGCAGCATGACGACTAGGGGTATGACCCTGGCGGTTGCCAGCAATTTTTCTACAGCTATTTGGAAGAATGACACGATCATGGACACAGAACAGCCAGAGATGAGAGATCAGATTAGAGACTGAAAGGATCCTGACAGTGAGTGAGCAAGCACCAGTTCTACTCAGTCCCAATGCCCCAAAGAAGAAATATTAAAAAAAAAAAAAGAATAAACTCATCCTGTAGTTTGCTTTCAGGAGCCAGGAAATTCTTTTGTCTAAGCCACTCACAGTGGGTTTCTAGCACTTACACCTAGGAGTTCTGACTAATGCACAAGGATTAAGCCAAATGCATCTAGAAACCAGGATGTAAAAGACAAGGTAGGGTTTAGAAAAAAGGTTAGAGACAGACAGACAGACCAACTTGTTTTAAAAAGGGTGAGAAAAGGGTCAAGGTAGGGATTTGGTTTTTGAGGCAAGGATACCACTGAGTGAAGGCTAGCTTTGAACTCTGCAGATAGCCAAGCTGGCCTTAAACTCACATTCCTGCTTCAGACTCCTGCTGCCGGGACTACAAGAGGAAGGGTTTTGACCTGACTTGGAAGAGGTGAAAGGCAGGTGAATGCACACTTCTGTGCAGACCGGGAGTCAGGGCAGGGCCAAGCAGGACACCTGCCTCCGTGAGAGTGAGCAAGTCACAGCCAGACCACGCCTCTCCCCTCCCTCCACTCGTTTCCTGCGAGTTTGGGGGTTCTTTCCTTCCCTTTATTTTCTTTCCCATTTTAGTATCTTTTCTCCCCTTTACGTTTTCCTCTTTCAATTTTTTCTCTCTTCCTTATTTTTTATTTCCTGTGTTTTGCTCTGTCGTTTTTTTCTTCTTCATTCTTTCCTGCGATGGCTCTACGCACTACTAATTTCCTTCTACTCCCCAACAGGACCCCCTCTCTTTGCTCTCTTCGTTCTCATGTCCCACTGAATAACTGTCCAACCGCAGCTCTTCATTCAGCTCCCACCCCTCTACCTTCACTAGTACACCTATTAAACTTCACGAGTCACGGCAGACTACTACCGAGCTACCGAATATCACATCACCGCTGTTGGAACTGTTCTATTGTTAACAGAGGTAAGGTTGTTCCATTCACTAGATATTCACCCTAGGTCAACTAGAGGTAAGAATTTGGTTTGTCTCAGTGTACACACCTCTCTTTTTTATGGTTAGGAGTGGTACAATATTGGTCCTTAGGGTTTGTCAATATTCAGTCTATATTTGATTATATCATTGATAACAACTTTATAACAACAGTTAAGGTGACACAGCTGTTGCTACTACTGGTTTTCTCAGGATGCCACTATCTGGACAGCCTTGGAGTCATTAACAGTACTGTTAATTATCTCATTCCTGGAGGACTGGGTGCTGGGCCAAACACACTGCAACCTCCTCTCCTCAGAAACAGAGGTGACTGTATCCTGGAGCAGAGGCAAAGGCCAGTAGTTAGCCACATTCAGGCACAAAAACAGACATGAAGATCAATGAACAGAGTAGAGGACGCAGAAACAACCCAAAGCACATTCAACTATTTGATTTTTGACAAAGGGGTCAAAAATATACACTAGTGCAAAGTCAGCCTCTTTAATAAATGATGTTGGAAAAACCAGCTACTTGCATGCAGAAGATTGGATCTAGACTCATATCTCTGATCATATACTAAACTCAAATCAAAACGGTTCAAAGAACTAAATTTGTTAAAACAGAAACACTTACTTGCTGGGCCGGTTATTTGGCTCAGCAGCACCGCTCCTGCCTCGCAAGTGCGAGGCCCTGAGTTCAATCCCCAGTAGCAAAAGAAAAGAAACACTTGCTGGAAAATAAAACAGGAAAAATGCCTGAAGTCATGGGTATAGGCAGGGACTTTCTGAAGAGAACCCAGGTTACACAGGAAATAGTAACAAGAATCAACAAATGGGATCACATCAAATTAAAAAGCTTCTGCACAGCAAAATAACCAACAGAATGAAAAGGCAAGCTACAGAATGGGAAAAGAATTTTGCCAGCTACTCCTCAGAGGACTAGTACATAAGAATGTCCTGGGCCATTAAACAAATCTCAAGTTTTATAAATATTAAATCATATAGAGACTATTCTCCCACCACACTGGAATCAAACCAGAAATCGGTAACACAAAAATAAGACAATCTCTACACACTTGGAAACTAAACAAGGTACTTTTAATAATCCCCAAGTCAAAAAGTCTTAAAGCCAGGTGTGGCAGTGCAAGCCTATAACCCTAGCACTAGTGAAGCAGGACGGATCACCAATTCAAGGCCAGCCTAGACTACATAGCAAGACTTTGTCTCAAAGAAATAGAAAACAATTAACACAAATGAAGATACAACATATCAAAATGGATAGGACAGCCAGGTGTAATGGCTCATACCTGTGATCCCAGCACTGGAGAGGCTGAGGCGCAAGTATCACCATGAGTTCAAGGCCAGCCTGGGCTACATAGTGAGTTCATGACTCTTGAACTACATAGGGAGACCCTGTCTCAAAAAACAAAACAACTACCACAACAAAACTGGACAGGACAAAGCTAAAGCCATACTGAGGAGAGCTCTAAATGCTCACATATTTAAACCAAAAAAAAAAGAAAAAGTCAACTCAATCATCTAGGCTCTCACCTGAAGAATCTGCCTCCCACACTCAGAGTGAGCAGAAAAAACAGAATAATGAACAAAAACAATGAAGCTAATAATGGAAAAAGAAAATGCATGAATCAAACAAGCTGGTTACTTGAAAAACATCACTATAATTGACAAAACTAACAAAATTGACAAAACTGAGAGAACAGATACACGCAGAATACAACAGAAATACAACATAAATGTAGTAGTATCAAAAACTAAAAGAATACTACCAGTAATTCTACATACATAAATGTGAGACTTAGGTGAAATGTACCTGAATTATAAAGCAAGAACCTGTCTCAAAAACAACAACAACAACAAAACAAGCATAGAGGAAAACTTCAACTAAGAAGGGCATCTATACACAAATCTATACCTAAAGATACTCAATGGTGAAAATAATGTTCTTCTACCAAAAACGAGTCCTATTGCATGTGGTGCTGAAAACTGTAGCCAGTGCAATAAAGAAAGGGAAATTCAAGGCATACAGAACAGAGGGTAAACAAAGGTGTTCTTATTTCAAATGACCTGTCTATACAGAACATCACACAGCATCAAAAACAAAATGAAAAAGCCTTCTGAAATCAGTGAATTAGGCAAGGTAACAAGATACAAGATGAATGTGAAAATCTGACACACGGAAAGCTTAGCAGTCTAACTCCCACACTAAGATCAAGACAAATGGCAAACAAGCTGAACACCTGTAATTTCTGGGACCCAAGGAGTACCAGGGTCTCAGACAATCACTTCCCAAATCTGGAGAGGAGGCAGATCCACAGTCCTAGATTTACTTACCTAGAGCAGAAACTACTGGAGTGATAAACTGGCAGGAATATTTTAGTAATTCTGATGAACTGCCAGAGGCCGAACAGGAACTAGATAAGAACCACTAATTTTGGGAGGCGTGGTCTCGACAGGGACCCTACATTTCTGTGTTCCAAAAACACCACCACATTATTTCCATAAAGATCTAAGAAATAGGGCCGGGGATTTAGCTCAGTGGTTCCAATGCCTGCCTCACAAGTGGAAGGACCCGAGTTCAATCCCCAGTACCAAAAAAAAAGAAAGAGGTGGGTATGATGGCACAGGCCTGTAATCCTAGCACTCAGGAGGCTGAGGCAGGAGGATTTCATCCAGTTCAAGGCCAGCCTGGGCTACATAGTCAGACCCTGTCTCAAAAAACAAAAACAAAACAAAACAAAAACAAAAAAACAGATCTAAGAACAAGCCTGGAGCTAGGTTTTGTGGCCCATGCCTGTAATCCCTGTAATCCCTGTAATCCCTGTAATCCCAGTAATCCCAGCACTCAGGAGACTAAGGAAAGAGGATCATAAACTCCAGGCCAGTCTGGGTAGCTCAACAAGACCTTGTCTCAGCATAAAGTCTAAAACAGGGGTGTGGATGTGGCACAGTGGTAGAGCACCTAGTGCCAAGCGTGCTATAGGCCCTGAGTTCAATACCCAGTAAACTCACCCAAAAAAAATCCAAGAAAGGCAGTCTCGTGGCTCTGACACACAGAGAGGAGCAGAGTGGCATACACCCAAGGAACTCTCCATAAGGAGGCCACCCCTCCTCCCTGGGTTAAGAGACCTCACCAAAGCCTCGGCCAACCTGGGGATGGCTTCCCAGAGCCCAGCGCCCTCCAGCCCACCTATTTCACCAAGGACAGGAGCTGGTAGACACTCAGGAGTTCACGCCCAGTGACACCGAATAGAATAATGAGATTTAACACGGACTCCGCCTCCCTCCTCCACGGCGGCTCAGTGCACAGCAGCGAATCCAGGAGTCAGCTCTGCGAAGGTTGGACGCACAGTGAGGGCTGAGAGGAGCCCAAACAACACACACTCTGAAGCCTCTGGCATCCACCACTACAGCAAACACTACCCAGTCAAATTTCTAGCCAGAGTGAACGAGCCCTCACATGAGAGGGCTATTAAATCCAGTTACTATTACGTGATACATGCCTGGCTTGAAAACTACACAAAGAGATGCCAAACAGCAGGAAAACAAAACAAGCAACATGATCAAACTGGGATATCAAGCAGATGTTGAAATTATCAGACAGAGAATTTAAAATAACTACTAATTATATGGTAACTCTATAAAGGAAAAAATGGGACAACATACAAGAACAAAACCTAAACACAGAGATGAAAAAATACATAAGAAATAATCAAAGCCACATGCCATACTGTCACAGAAATAGACAGCATATTTGACGGTAAGAGTAGCACAATGGACAGAGTGGGGAAAACATCAGTCATGAGCTTGAAGATATGCCAACAGAAAGTGTCCAAAATGCAAGGGTAAATACCTAAAAGCTTACATATAAGAGTATTTTTTGTTTTTCTGTTTTTTTGTTTTGTTTTGTTTTGTTTTGTTGGTACCGGGGATCGAACTCGGGTCCTTGTGCTTTCGAGGCAGGCGGCTAAATCCCCAGCCCAAGAGTCTTTTTTTTTTTTCAGTGGTTTGCTTTTTTGTTTTGGTTTTTGTTTTAAGACAGAGTCTTAGGTCAGGCTGGCCTTGAACTCACTATGTACCCCAGGCTGGCCTCAAACTCTCAGGGATCCTCCCAAGTACTGGGTGAACCTCCTGCCTTAGCCTCCCACCTGCTGGCTGGGATCACAGATGTGCACCACCACACCTGGCATATAAGCCTATCATTTGAACCACAGAAAACCAAAGAAGAAAGGAACTTGCAAGAAGCTAGAAGAATAAAAAACATATACAGGGGAACAAAGAGAGAATTATGACAGAGAATGGCGTGATATATGTAAACCGTTGAAAGGGAAAAAAAATCAACTGAAATTCTATATTTAAGCAGAAACATTTTTGTGAATGAAGAAAACAAATGAAATTGAGCACTACCAGACCTGCCTGCAAGAAATGTTAGTACTGCTAGCTGGGGTGGGAGTGGGGATGTAGCTTAATGGCAAACTTTGTGCCCAACATGTGTACCGGTCCCTAGGTTCAATCCCCAGCTCTAGAGTGCGACTCCCCAAATCAATCTACAGACTTAAGACAATTCCTACTGGAATCCCAGCTGGTTTCTTTGTAGAAACTGACAAACTAATTCTAAAATTCATATGGAATTCAAAGGACCTAGGATACACAAACATTCTTGAAACAGAACAAAAAACACAGGAGGACTAACACTTTAATTCTTTAATACTTACTACAAGAGCAATCAAGACAGTGTAAGGACAGATGTGTAAATCAATGAAACAGAACTAAGCCCAGAAATAAACCAGTATGTCTGTCTACAGTCAGATGACTTTCTACAAGGGTGCCGCGACCCTTCAATGAAGTTTGAGTCTTCAACAAAACCTGTTGGGACTGAGAGAGGCAGCTCTAAGTTTGCAGAGAAGTGACTCAACTGTCTCTGCTCCTCAGTTCATGGCCACACTGCCGTGCTTCTCAGTTTATTTAAGAAACCTGGGGGCCAGAGATGTAGCTCAGGGGCACCAGGCCTGCCTCCAAAGCGCAGGGCCCTGAATTCAATCCCTGGTACCCAAAAAAAAAAGTAAGAAAGAAACCTGGGGAAGGAAAAGAAGGGAGTGTTCCAACACTTTTTGCTGAAAGGGACACCAAGAGGACCTGTCATAAAAGTTACAGAGATTGGCTTTATACCTTGGATGAGACCCCCTATGCCCTGTAAAAAGACAACCGAGGAGAGGCCTCCGGCCGATGTAGGGAACTCCAGAAGTGTGTGACCCTCCGGTGCCTCACAGACCCCCACAGGCAGCTGGGGTCGCACAGGAAGACAACCCCGACAGGATTCAGTGTGGTAAGCACCCTTACCCAAATCTCCTTCGCTTACCCTCAGCAGTGGAGGATCTGGGTCTTAAAAGAAGAAAGAGGGGAAGCTGTCTGAGACAGAGTCTCCTCATTGCATCCTAGGTACCAAAACAGGAGGAGTAGAAGAGCAGACAACGCCCCTGTGCCACTGTAGTCTCCAGAGGCACAGGTTAGGTCTCTGCTGAGGAGAGGGGAGCACGTGTATGGACACTGAATTCAACATTAAAATGTTTGAGTGGACCAACAATAAAAAAAAAGTTGGAAGCCCAGGTGTGGTGGCACACCCCTGTAATCCCAGCACTCTGGAGGCTGAGGCAGGAGGATCCCAGAGAGTTCGAGGCCAGCCTGGGCTACATAGTGAGTTCAAGGCCAACTTGCACTACAGAGCAAGGCCCTGTCTCAAAAAAACCAAAACATTAAAAAAAATTAAGAATCTTTGTAATTAAAATGACATTCTCAAGACAATCCACAGAAAGGGAGAAAATATTTGCAAATCAAATATTCAATGAGGAACCTATCTAGACTATTTTATAAAGAACTCTTACAACTTGATAATAAAAGTGCAACCCAATTTAAAAATGGGCCGAAGGGGCCGGGGATTTAGCTCAATGGTTTTGCTGCCTGCTGCGCAAGCACAAGGACCCGAGTTTGATCCCCGGTACCAAAAAAAAAAAAAAAAAAAAAAGTCACAAATTCAAATGTGAGATATAAAACTATACACCACTTTTAAAGGGGAAAAAAATAGAAGCATTCAAAATCTAGAGCCAATTTGAAGCGGCCAGTGTCCAGATATTTGGTCATCTTTAGAAGCAGCTCCTCCCATCCAGCCAAGCCTGAATCAGAGCACAACCTCAACAGACCCCAAGCCTTCAGAACAACCAGCTAAGGTGCTGATTCACTGACCCACAGAGACTGGGAGATAACAGATGTTTACTGTTTCAAGCCACTAAATTTGGGGGTAGTGCTAGGCATGCTGACACGTGTCTGCAATTCCAGCACTCTGTGAGGCTGAAGCAGAAGAACTGAAGTTTGAGCCCAGCCTGGGCAATTTAGCAAGACCCTTTGTCAAAACAAAAAAGCACTGAGAATGTAACTCAGTGTGAAGAAGGCCCTGGGTTCAATTTCCAGTGATGCAGAAAACAATAGCACTAGACACCTAATGCCCTTAACTATGTACCTCAGCGTCCCTGTGATCCCCATTTAGCATGAACTTAACTGTAACACACAGAGGTTAAGTAATCTTTCCAGGCTAAGACATAGCTCAGTGGTCCAGCACTTTCCTGTGAGGCAATGGGTTCAAGCTCCAGGACTACAGAGAAAAACAAAGTAATTTTTCTCAATTATTGCAGAGCTGGCAAGTGATAAGGAACCAGGTTCAAACCTAAAGGCAGGAATAGTAACCACTATCCAAAACATGCTTCCCAAAGCTGAAGTAGTCTCCAAACCATGGCTTTTATTTGTTGCTATAAAGTAGAAGGCAGGGTTATCTGGTAAGAGCAGGGGAAGGCAAGTGATTCAGGAAAATGAAGAAAATGGCAAAGGGTTAAAAGAGTTGCCATGGAGAGCTAGGAGGAGGGCTCACCACGAAATCTAAACTGGATTTCCAAATAGTGCTAAGGCGCAGGTAGGTTAGGAGCCATGAACTTCTACAGCAGGGAACTTAAGATAGCCATACTGAAGAGAACATTGTTTATGTCTGTAAATATAATTCGCACTGTGATAGTGCTTAAGGCTGGATAGAATTAAAAATACATCTTTTGAAAACCTATTAGTTCTATAAGAAGCTATGTACAGAAAAATTCAATGAAACACTGTATGTTCTATGTCAGATTATCAAACAAAGACTGAAAGAAAGCCTATGAGATACAGCCTAAGAGATAAGCTGAGAGTGCACCTTGATCCCAAACACCAGAATTTTTTCTAAAGAATTTTCCCTTTTTTCTATTTCTATTAAAAAATGTTATGAGTCAGGCGTGGTGGCACATGCCTTATAATCTCAGCACTCTGGGAGGCTGAGGCAGGAGGACTCCTACAAATTTGAAGCCAGCCTGGGCTACACAGTGAGACAGACCTGGTCTCAACAAAGGAAAGGGAGAGGAGTAGAAGTGGGGGAGATGTGGAAGAGAGGGTGCAGAGAGGGGGAGGAGAGGAAAGAAAGTTATAAACTACGAAAAGAATGTACTTCCATAACCAGACCATACCTAACAGCAGCCTCCTAATTATTCGCTGACTTGCTGTGATGAATAATCTCACAACAGAGCTTCAAACCAAAAGTTTATCATTTTCTTCCAAATACATCCAATTTTAATTTCATGTATATGCTTTTCTCTTTGGCCTTGGTACTGGGGATCAAACCTGGAACTTCATGAATGCTAGGCAAGTGCTCTCTACCACTGACCTACATCCCCAACCTTTTTTGAGACAGCATCTTGTTAAGTTCCACCTGCAATCCTCCTGCCTCAGCCTCCTGAATAGCTGGGATTACAGGTGTGCGCCACCATGCCTGGTTATGCATGTGTTTATTGTTTAGTTTTGGGGTTTTGTTTTTTTTTTTGGTACCAGGGATCAAACTTGGGTCCTTGCACTTGTGAGGCAGGCAGCAGAACCACTGAGCTAAATCCCTTGCCCCTCACACATGTACTTTTAAGATGACTTTACTTCACTTGAGAAATAAATTGGCACCAAGGTAACTGCAGAAGAAAGTAAAGTGGGGGAAAACAAACCACAAAATTTTTTCCAAGCGAAAAGTCAGTGTAGGCCGGGGATTTAGCTCAGTGGTTCCGCCACCTGCCTCACAAGTGGAAGGACCCAAGTTCGATCCCCAGTACCAAAAAAAAAAAAGGTGCAATGAGCGAAAGTCAATATTGTAATGACATCTTTCCTCAGATATCCATTTTTGCGGGGTGGGGGGTGGGGGGGAGGGACTGGGGATCTAACTCAGGTCCTTGCGCTTGTGCAGCAGGCAGCAAAACTACTGAGCTAAATCCCCGGCCCAGATATCCATTATTAATTGAAGTACTGAAGTCCAATTGAGTACTGTTAGAGAACAGTAAAATTGTTTCTATTAATAGAAATATACCAGATAAATTAAATTGTTTATGCATAATCAACAGACATAAAAATTAACTTCCATATTTAAAGTAATTCTATCCCTATAAAAGCACAAGGATTCTAAAAACCAGTGACCCTTTAGGAATTTCCCAAGTTATTTCACACATCTTCTAGCTCTTTAAAGCATGACAGAATCCATGTATTCTGAAAATATAAAGCAAAAACAATTTTAACTCTCACAAGGATTTTAATTAAAGAAAACATATAATTAATTGTTATTAAGGTAGTAGAAGAGTTTCATCATTCTGCTTTTAATCTTACCCTTATCTGTTCGGTGGAGCTGCTGCTAAGCTCGTCTCCAGATTCAGAATCTTGATGTAATCTCTCTGAGCTTTCTCCTGCTGAATCGCACGACTCCTGGGAGAAGCTAGTTTTCTCTACGTCCAAGAACTCCTGACCAGGAAAGTGACCAAGTAAGCGCGTCCTGTTCTGGCTGGAAACTTTGGGAGAGTGTGAGTCACTGTTCAACTTTCCGTTGTTGTGGGTCATGTCCAGGCTTAGGGTGAGAATTTGACCTGGATTACAGCTGGGTCCAAAATTCTGATTGGCATCACGAATGAGACCTGTTCCCTGAGCAGACGGTGAGGGCTTTCCGAAACTCGAAAGCTCAGGCAGTTTGTTCACATTCTCTGTGGATCTCTGAAGATGCAGACTCTGGATCGTTTTCACAGAACTGTTTGGCAGTCCGGCGGCCTGCTTCACAGGCGGCATCAGGGCTCTGCGGGTGAGCTCCCTCACATACTGGGCCGGCACGTAAAAGGCTCTGGAATTCTCATCCGGTTTGACTTGCCACCAGTCGTCATTGGTCTTTTTCACCAAGATGTAGCGTTCCCCTTGTTTTATCACCACCCTTCTGCCCTTTGCTTCGTACGCATAGTCATACTCCACTTCAATGTATACTTGGCCTGGAACAGTCTTCCCACTTCCATCAGCCATCTCCATTCAGTAATGTTCACCTCTCAAAAAGGATGAGCGCCACATTATAGCTTTGGGGCTTGCTGCAGTAATGGAGCTATTTTATTTAAATGGAGAAAAAGAATAAAGAAATAATTAATGTAATCTGGATTTGGTGTTTACTCGCCAACGTCACATAATACAGCCCATTTAGAGAAAAATGCCTCCAAATCTCAAGCCTAGAAAGTAAAACTGTACCTAATGTCACGTGTATTACCCTACATTAAAAACACTTCCATTTCATCTGTATTTTTCAGTTATTTATGACCCAAGCCAAAACTAATGACTGGAATAGTAAACTCACTAGCCAATATACTATAAAAAATTAAATGAGGAGAGACAGGAGGAAGGTGAAGTAAAAAGGATCAAGATGCCAGATATGTATACACCAACTACCCAAGCGGAATGTACTATGCATCACAAACGTAAAAGAATTGAGACAGACTCTAATTCTCACAACCATCTTTAATTCCTCAGAAAGGCTCAGTCATAATCACTAATACATAACAGCCACTGACGGAAAGCCAGGCACTGGGCTAGTGTCACTAGGTATATATATCATCTAAGATGCCCTCTGAAGTTGGAGCTGAATTTTACTGACCTTCCATTAATATTTTATTCTATTTTCCAAAAGATTAAAAATATCAGTGAGCTTAAAACATTTAAATTACCCAAACCTAGTTTACTAATTTAAATTTAAAAATAAATTTTAAATAAATTTTTAAAAAGAACAGCATTATTATTACAAGACAAAACATATAAAAGATTGAAAGAAAAAAATGAGTTTACTGAGTTTCCCAATTACCTCTACTCCTTTTTTAGACCAAATCTCACAAATGCCAACAGTCTTTTACATTATAAACATTTAAAAAAAAAAAAATCACTGGGACAGGCATGGTGACGCCTGCCTATATCCCAGCACTCAGGAGGGTGAGGCAGGAGGACTGCTGTGAGTTCCCCCAAGACCAGCCTGTACTGTATTATATAGTGAGTTCAAGGCCAGCCTGAACTACATAGCAAGTCCCTGTCTCAAAAAAAGCCCTCCCTCTCCTACCTCCCCTCCTCTCCCTCCGGGCACAGTGGCACACGCCTGTAATTCCAGCACACTAGGAGGCTGAGACATAAAGGTCTCAAATTTGAGCCCAGCTTGGACAACTTAGTGACTCAGCGAGACTTTCAAAACAAAAAAAGTAAAAAGGGCTGGGGATGTAGCTCAGTATGAAAGTCCTCAGTTCAATTCCCAATACCACCAAAAAAAGAAAAGAAAAATGGGAGGAAACTCTACTTCATCCTCCATTTCAAAGCCTATTACGAATAGCCCTAAATTGGCTTAAGAAATTCAGAATAAACTTTTATTTCTACACCAATGCCAAAACATTTTATTGCCTCATATAACATTACACTCAAGGTTCAAAATGATCACAGAATCTCAACATTGCTAGAGTGGTGCATAAACCAACTCCCAACTGCTGTGAGATGAAGTTCTTCCCCAAGATATGCTCAGTACCAACCCCAGGACCTGGGAATGTGTTCCAAGGAGTTGGAAATAGAGGTTTTGAGATCATATTTGATTAGGGCCCCAAACCCAATGACTGGTGTCTATAGGAGAAAGAGATTCAGAGACAAGGAAATAGGGAGTGAGAACCAGCAACTGTCAACAAAACCCAGAAGCTAAGGAAGATGCAAGCAAGGGGTATCCCTGAATCTTCAGCAGGCACATTCTGCTGACACTTTGATTTTGGACTTCCAGTCTACAGTGCTTTGACAGAAGAAAATTCTGCTGTTTCAAGCCACTGTGTTAGCAGTATAGGGTTAGGATCCCTAATTCAAATATTCCAAATGCTCCAAAATCTGAAACTTTCTGAGCACTGACTTGATGCTGGAAACAGAAAATCCCATATATGATCTTATGTGATGGGTCAGCCAAAATGCAGGCACACTAAAAATACCAAATAAAAGTATCTTCAGATTATGTGTACAAGAGGCATAAATGGGGCCGGGGATTTAGCTCAGTGGTTCTGGCGCCTGCCTTGCAAGTGCAAGGTCCCAAGTTCAATCCCTGGTACCAAAAAAAAAAGAAGCATAAATGAATTTCACATTCAGACTTGGGTTTTTTCCCCCAGGATATCTCACATATACACAAATATTCCAAAATCTGAAGAAAAAAAAAAATCAAATCTAAAATATTTCTGGTCCCAAGCATTTCAGAAATGAGAGACTCAACCTGTATTTTGTTACCCTAAGAAACTAAAACACTGAAACCAATGCTCAAGGATGCCAATTTTAAAGCAAACTGACTTTCCAAAAAATGTGTAAACCCAAGAAGTCCATGACAATCTACAGTCTGCCCCAGCACCCAAGTACTGAGCACAGTACTGGCAGAAATGATTACTTTCCTGAGGGTGATTTTCTTCTCTATCACAAAACCTATAAGGTGGTAAATAATTACTATGGCAGTTTCAGTAACTAAAATTTACTTTCTAGGCAAACTACTTGAGTAACATTCAATACAATAATGTTTTCAGAATAAAAATTTAAAACTTACCTTAGAAAGACATATAGGTATCCACTGTTACATTTAAATCTATAAAATAAAAAAAGTTAATTAAATAAGATTCCTAAGAACATAGAGTTGCTGACACTTTCAGAAGTGTAACATTTCTATAATAGGTATAAGGAGCACAGGATGGTTTTGTATCTTGTGTTTTGGCACAATTTGAACTTTTTTTTTTTTTGGTACCAGGGATCAAACTTGGGACCTTGCGCTTTCGAGGCAGGAGGCAACCACTGAGCTAAATCCCCAGCCCAATTTGAACATTTTGTACAAACAATCCCTAGAGCACAGAGCCCTCACCGGCTCCAACTCTATCTCTGCAGGATTACCTTTGTAAATTTCTGATTTTATGAAAAACAACTTCAGTAAAGTAGTTAAGATGACAGAACTGGTTTTTAAGTTTACAGAACGTGTGGGCAAAGAGAACTGAAATTCATCAGAAGTTATTTGGAACCTACCACACCCCTACCCTGTGCCACTTAGTTATAAATCACAAAACAGGCTTTTACGATGAAGAGTTCTAACTTAACTACATGATTAAACTTATCAACACATCCCCACAATGAATGTAATCATTATCGACTGCAAGCGTGCACTAGTAAAAAATTCTTAAATTACATAAAAAAGAAAAACAAAAACTAAAAGGGCTGCGAGTGTAGCACAATAGAGGACTCGCCTAGCACAAGTGAGGCCCTGGGTTCAACCTCCACAAAAGAAATAATTCTTTTAAAATTAGCAACACCAACTGCATGGCAACCTGCTAATATGTTCTTCCTGATGCCATGCAGTAAAACATACACAATGTCACATATGTTGTGTTCTTCTGTTAAAAGCTTATGTCACCATAACCAATTATTAGGAAACCAATTCAGAAAGGGAGATACTCTAGGTAACAGACCTGAACTCTTTGTAAGAGTTAATGTCATTAAAAAAGATAAAGAAAAGGGGATTCCTAGTGATGAAAAGAGACTACTGACATGCTAACAACCAAATCTAGCTGGTGGCCTAAATAAGTACCTAAAATTTACCACATCCAAAATCTACTTCCTATCTCAGCCCTGGCAAATTTGTTAACCTATGATTTTTCCCATTACAGTAAACAGAAATTCTAATCTTCTCAATGCTCAGCCTTTACTTTCCTGATTACCAGGACATTAGTCACTCTGTACATTAACCCTTTACCTAAATTTTTCACAACTTTTCAAAATGCCACACTGAATTTGTCATGTACTGCCTAACACCATTTCAGTCGGAAACAGACTGTAATACAACGGTGGCTCCATGACAGTGGAGCTGAAAAATTCCTATCACGGCATACTAACATCATAGTGCAACACATCGCCTGTAGGTCTGTGAGGTGAGGTGCACACATGCCCACCACACTGGCAGCAATACAGAAAGTAATCACATACCTGTATGTACAGTACAGAGTACTAAATCATGACTGTTACTGCTTTACTGTGTTCATTGTTCCATACATTTTTTTGTTGTTTTTTTACTTTTTTTTACTTATTAAGGAAAGTTCCCAGACATGTGGTACACGCCTATAGACCCAGCACTTGGGAGGCTGAGGCAGGAAGATCACTGGGAGTTCTAGGCCAGCCTGATTTACACAAGACCCTGTCTCCCATAAATAAAAGTTTACTAGAAAACAGGACACTACCTTATGGGGGCAGCAGCCTCATACATACTACGTGTACCATGTCTGCATCAAGAAGCCACAGAAATTGGCCGACCATCTAGGTTTGTGTAAGTGCACCACAGGAGGCTCCAACAACATATCCTGTTGCTAAGTGACACATGACTGTTTATCCTTGGATGACCTGGGCCTTTTCTTTTTGTCCAGAGAAACAATAAATTACTTTAAGAAATATCTCTGAAGATACGAAAATGAGTAGCAGCTACTTTTCGGAAGGTTACTGCAGCACAGATAGAACTGGCCAGATATTCCTCCAGAAAAATAAAATACAAAGAATAACATAAGCTGTATGATTTCACAGTAATGCAAGAGGGGCTGTGGGGCTGGGAGACAAGATGGGTTAAGGGCCAGTCTGTGTTCAATCTCTTTCCCTGCCAGGATTTACAATTATACCTTCCCCAATGACTACAAAGACAAGCATGAAGGAGGAGTTCTGGAAGGAGATAAGCATTAGGGAGAAACAAGGAAGTCAGTTTCGTGTAATTCAGCAAGAGACACCCAGTCTACAGTTTTGCTTAAAGGCAACAAGAAGCAGAAGGGCAAGACAGATGAAGGACTCAAAAGACTTGCTACCACATACAGATAAGGTGAGAAGTTACCAAGGTGGAGCAAAATGAGCCAAGTGGATGCGCTGAGATAACAGAGCAGAGGCTTAGACAGACTGCTAATCAAAAGCAGGCTTAGGCCTGGGGCATGAGGCTGGAAGGCCTCTAAGAGAAATTAGCGTATCTAGAAAGCCACACAGCAGGAATTACATATGACAATCAAAGGTCTAGGAAAAGTTAGATAAAATAAAAATGAAAAACCTAATTATAATTATGGATTCAAAAAGAATTAAAAGAATTATGGAGTAGCCCTAAAAATTAGATCTAAGTGAACATTATTCACAAATATATGAATAACTTTTTCTATTTTTATTTTAAAATACAAGCTGTATTAAAAAACAGGCTTATAATTTTAATTTTGATTTTATTATCTCTTCCACAATTTCCTTGATCTGTGGATTGTTCTCTTTTTTGGCAGAACAGCGGCTGGATCCAGGGCCTCACATTGAGCTACATCCCCAGCCCTTTTCTATTTTTTATTTTGAGACAGGACCTCACTACGTTGCTAAAGTCCCCATGTTGAACTTGAACTTGCTATCCTCCTGCCTCAGCCTTCCAAGAACTGGGATTACAGGCCTGCGCCACCACACCCAGCTCTGTGCATTCTTAGCTTAAGGATTTTGTTTAGGATCTTGCTTATTCTACTTCATGCTCTCCCATCACAACACTTGTCTAGTTGAAATCGCTTCTGTACTTATCACCATACTCTTCCATCCATATTCATCCCACACTCTTAGCAACTACAAGGCGCTAAATCAGCAAAAGAGATAAAGTTTTCACTCATCTACTGCCCTGTACACCCATGCTTTTCAAAAATGGCCAGAGGCTTGCACACCTCTTATTAGTCTTCTCCTTCCTCCCCACTCCAATCACTCCTTCATGTCTCAAGAACACACACACCCCACACCTGCTTAGATCTTCTGCTTCTCTGCCCCAGTCAGATTTAGAACATCCTATCACACTATTTTATAATCTAATACCCTCTTCTTTTCAGTTGCCAATTTTAAAAAACAGTCTTCCCCATGTAAACTACTAAGAAACTTTCCACAAATTATACAGCTCAGTAAATGTCACCTGCTTTCCCCAAGACATGTCTTAATCAATTAGATCTTACTAGGAATAGCCAAAAAAGTAATCACAAACAAAAAAAGATAAATACAGTAGATGAATCCATAATTAACAAGTCCAGGATTTAGAGCAATCCAGATATTTAAAACCTATTCAGCAACCCTAATACTGTGAACAATAAAATATTAGCATGTCTCAAATGTGTAAATATTACACAACTTTAAAACACCACAGCTTAAACACTGATTCTCGGCATTAAGTCCTTCAAAAAGTTTAAGGTAGTCATTTAAAATTAATAATCCAACAGGGCCTGTGGCCTGCACTGACACCAGGCCCTCCCTGTGCTACAGGTTTGGGACGGGGCATGTGTTCAGCCTGTGCCTTCCTCCCCCTCAGCCTGTGGGGGAAGCTAGACAGAGGAGCCGGTGGCTCCGGGCCTCTCCCAGAGACTCGCCTAGGTCCTCCTCTGCTAGTCCTGGGCAGAGGGCAGAGCAGCACTGAGAGCAAGGCCTGAGTGAGCCCTGGAGCCACAGCAGACAGGCACACGGGAGCCCTAGAAAGTCCGGGGGCCCCTGCGGGTCTGCTTTCGCGAAGCCACCCAGGACATTTATCAATAGCAGGTGCGCTTTCATGGGAGTAAATACTCTCGGAGAAATAAAGGCCCATAACCTCGGGGCAGCAGAAACTGGATGTCAGAAGGTAGAAAAGGGCTGGCCAGCTGCTCAGAGGCAGAACACCTGCTCCCCATAAACAACTGAAGGAAAAGAGGCTTGCAGATGCCTTTCACACACATAACTGTTACCTGGAGCTAGACACTGACAGGGGCAGTGGCCAGAGGCAGGCTCTGTCCTTGGAGACTCGTCTAGGGCCCCCAGGGGACACCTGAAGCCACGGACAGCAGCCCTATAACACTGTGCTTTCCCATACACACAAAGTGTGACCAAATTTAATGTATAAGCTAGGCTCAGTAACAGATAAATAACAATAAAATGGGAAGTTACAATAATAGAGGATCATAGATACTACTTAAAACTTTTAAAAAGCTGGGTGTGGTAGCACACACCTGTAATCCCAGCACAAGGTTGAAGTAGGAGAATCATTAAAGTTCAAGGCCAGATTGAACTACAGAGCGAGACCCTGTCTCAAAAAGAAGGAAAAAGAAAGTATTATAAACCAAGCTTTTAAAAAAAAAGAAACAAGTTAAGAGTAAAATAACAGTCGTCAAAGGCTGGGTAAAGTAGGATAGAGGGAGGGATGGGGACAGGTTGGTCAGTGGGTGGCCAGGTACAGTCAGATTGGGGAAGTGAGTTCTGTGCTCTACTACACAGGAGGGGGACTGCAGATAACAATAATGATGATGATGATGATGTCCTGTGTGTTTCAAAGAGCCAGAAAAAAGAATCTCCAATAACTTTATCACAAATGATAAATATTTTAGTAAATATGTTGACCTTGTTGACCACTACATAATGAATATACACAGACTGAAACCACATGATACACAATAAATATGCGTAATTTTTATGTCAATTTAGAAAAAGTAAAAACTACCCAGCCATAGTGGCACAAGCCTGTAATCCTAGCTACTCAGGAGGATCAGGCAAGAGGATTCCAAGTTCAAGGCCAGCCTGGGCAACTCAGCAAAACCCTGTGTAAAAGTAAAAAAAGGCTGGGGACGTAGTTCAGGGTCAAGGGTACCCTTGGGTTCAACCCTTTTACTATACATAAAATTTTAAAAAGTAAAATAATTAGATAAACTCTAAGGTAATGAGTGTTAGGATTAATTTATAACAGTTTTTCTTTTTTCTAAAGGGATTCACCATCTATAAGAAAATGGTAGCCGGGCATGGCAGCACACACTGTAATCCCAGCACTCAGGAGCCTGCGGCAAAAGGATTACAAGTTAGAGTGTGCCTGGGCAATTTAGCAACTTAGTGAAACACTGTCTCAAAATCTGGAAGAAAAAAAAATGTAAAGGGCTCAGGACATAGATAGCTCAGTGCAAGGTCCTAGGGGAAAACAGTAAAGCGAGCATGGTGATGCATGCCTGTAATCCCACCTCTCAGGAGGCAGAGGGATCACCAAGTTTAAGGCCAACCTAGACTATGCAGCAAGACCCTGTCTCAAAAAAAAAGACAATTGGGGGACCGGGGATTTAGCTCAGTGGTTCCGCCGCTTACCTCGAAAGCACAAGGTCCTGAGTTCGAACCCTGGGACCAAAAAATAAATAAATAAAAGACAATGGTGTGTTGGAACTCACATGCACTAAATCATCCTATTTATTTATACAGAGGGCCCCTCCCTCCAAAAAAACCTGCTCTGGGAAAGACACTGTTAGAGTAGAACAAAAGCACAAAGTACAATGTGAAAATGCTTACATCATGTCATTAGGCAGCTGTAAATTAAGGCAACAAGATACCACTACACATCTATTAGAATACCTCAAACCCAAAAAACTGACAGTGATAAAAGCTGCCAAGAACACAGCAAAACAGGAACTCTGATTCATTGCTGAAGGAACTCAGAACGGTACACCACCTTGGAAGGCAGTTTACCAGTTTCTTACACAGCCAAACATGGTCTTACCTATGATCTAGCAATCACACACCTAGGTATTTATCCAAATGAGTTAAAAATGTATAACTACAAAAATCCTATATGTAAATATTTATAGCAGCTTTCTTCCTTCAACGGGAGAAAGAATAAAATGTGAGACATCCATACAACTACTATGCAGTGATAAAAAGAAATATGCTATCAAACCACACACAAAAATCACAAGTGGATCTTAATTGTATACTGCTAGTAAAAAAGAAAGGTAGTCTGAAAAGCCACATACTAAATGATTTCAAGGTATAGCATTCCAGAAGTATTAAAAAGCTTTGAGTGAAGGGAGGGTTCATAGTGAAGCACTGGTATTTTGTTATGTCAATAGAAAATAAACTGAAAATAAAAAAATAAAAAAATAAACTGAGTGTGGCAGTGCACACCTGTAATCCCAGCATTCAGGAGGCTGAGGCAGGAGGATAGCCACAAAGAGGCCAGCCTGGGCCACATGGTGAGTTCAACACCAGCCTGAACTACAGAGTGAGACATTGTCTCAAAAAAATTTTTTTTCTCACAAATTCAATAAGCCCTGGGCCAGGGATTTAGCTCAGAGGTGCCGCTGCCTACCTCACAAGCACAAGGTCCTGAGTTTGATCCCCAGTACCAAAAAAAAAACCAAGCCATGAGCTGGGCATGGTGGTGCATGCCTGTAATCCCAGCACTCAAGAGGCTGAGGCAGGGAGATTTCTGTGGATTCGAGGCCAGCCTAGCCTGCACAGTGAGTTCAAGGCCAGGCTGAACTACATAGTGAGAACCTGTCTCACACACACACACAAAAAACAAACCATATCATTCATCATTAACAGATGTTTTTCAATATCCATACCATCGACTTAATTCAGAAAAAGCATTTGATAAAATACAATATCCATTACTGGTTAAAAATAACCCAATAACAACTAAGAATTAGGTGGGAATTTTCCCAACCTGACAAAAGTGTCATCTGCCCAAAAAACCCTAGAATTAACACCATTCATGGTGGTAAAAAACTGAATGCTTTCCCGCTAGACCCGGAAGAAGGAAAGTGGTCAGCTGTCCCCCACCTCTTTCACGCAGGACTAAAAGTGCTGGCCAGTACAAGGTGGCCAGCAAGAGGAGGGGCACATACAGAAAGGAATATAAGCAAGCAGCTTTTGCAGATAACAGGACTGCTTGCGTAGAAAGTCATAAGGAATCTACCAAAGAACTATCAGAACTAGTAAGTTTAGACGGGTCACGCTTCCTGTATGGTAAACACACAAAAATCAGGTGTATTCCCATAAATGAAGCACAAGAAATCAGAAACTGAAATTCTAAAACAGAAATAAATAAATAAATAAGCAAGCAAGCATGGTGGCAAAAGCCTGTAATCCCAGCAATCCAAATGCTTCGTCAACAGCATCGAAACTGGAGGCCAGCCTGAACTACACAGTGAATCCAAGGCCAGCCAGGACTACAGAGCAAGATCTTGGCTCCTGAGAAAAAGGAACTTAACAGGCAAGCTATAGACTTGGAGAACATATCTGCAAAACATTTGAACAAAGAACTCCTGTCTAGAATATATAACACAACTGAAATCCCAGCACTCGGAAGGCTGAAGCAGGAGGACTGCTGTGAGTTCGAGGCCAGCTTGTGCTACACAGCGAGACCCTATCCCAAAACCAACAATAGCAAGATGACAAATAATCCAGTAAAAACAAGGCAAAAGATTTACATGAACTTATTCAAGAAGTTCTACAGATAGTAAAGAAGCTCACAGAAAGATGTACATCTTTAGTCACCAAGAAATGAAAATTAAAACCACAAAAAAATACCATCACACATCTCCTGGATGGCTAAGAATAAATGTACTAGGTTTCTAAGAAACTGGAGCAATATAACATGATACAATCACTTGGATTAAAAATTTTAAAATACATCTAGGACACAGCCCAGAAATTATCTTAAGTATTTGCCCCAGAAAGATGAAACTGTATCTCCACACAAGGAAATTGGCTTTATATGTAGCAACTGAAAACAACCCAAATGCAACCATCAAGTGAATGAATAAATTAATTGTGGTATATCCACCCAATGGAGTATCAATCGGCATTAAAAATGGACTACCGCACACTAACTGAATCCCAAAATAAGTCTGTTTAGTGAAAAACAATCTAGACAAGAGTATATACTAAGCCAGGCCTGGTGGTGCACACCTGCAATCCCAGTACTAGGGAGGCAGAGGCAGGAGGACTGCCTCGAGTTTGAGGCTACCCTGGGCTACACAGTGAGTTCAGGGCCAGCCTGAACTACAAAGCAAGACCCTGTCTCAAAAAGCCAAAAAAAATACTATGAGTCCATCTTCATAAAATTCTAGAAAATGCAAACTAATTCACAGTCCCAGGGATCCAAGCAATAGATGCTAGGGAACAAGGGAAATAAATTACAAAGGATTGGGGGAAGCGATAAATATGTTCATTACCTTGATAAGAGTGACAGTTTCTTATCTGTCTTGTTTTTCATTACTCTAACAAAGTACAGAGAGTTGATTCCTCTAAAGAAAGCCATTTATTTGCTCACCATTCTGGAAGGGCACTGGCTAGGCTCTGGTAAGGAATCCCCATTGGATGGCATTGCAATGACAGGAGCACATGAGAGGGAAGCCACACACGGGACAGGAAGCTGGGTCAGGCATGTAATGCTCACCTGTAATCTCCACACTTGGCAGGCTGAGGCACGAGGATCCCAAGTCTGAAGCCGGCCTGGGCTACACAGTGAGTCCAAAGCCAGCCTGAACTACCTCGCAAGACCCTGCCTTAAAAAAGGCAAGAAGCCAGAGCACCACAGGGAGCGCCAGGCCTGCTGCTCTGGAACAGCTCTCTCTCAGGAACTACCTGGAAAGAATGTCACAGGAACTCACGCCCAGGAATGCAAGTGGCAAATGGCACAACCATTCCTGAAAACAACTCAGCAGCTCCCAGTAAGGTTAATGTAGACTTGGCATTATGACCTATCAACCCCTTCTTCTAGGTATTTGCCCAAGAGCCAGAGAAATTTAAATCCACACAAAGGCCTTATGTGGACATTCACAATAGCCAGACAGTTCAAGCTCAAAGGTCCATTAACCAGTGAAGGCCTAACACACTGTGGTGCATACTTCCACAAACATAAACCATACAAACCTCGAAATTCTCTGGAAGTGGAAATAAGGACTAAGATGTATAATGGATGCTGGGAAATGGGAAGAAAGCGTTCATGTGGGAAGGAGAAGAAGGGAGGGGGGAGGGAGAAAGGAAGAAAAGAAGAAAGGGTCAAGAAAAAAAGTGAAAAAAGAAGGAAAAATGGAAACAAAGCTTTTGTACATAGGGAGGGGAGAGGGCTTGAGGGGGGATGGGTTAAAATAAAATAAGATTTATTAAAGCTAAAATAAGATTCTTTTGAGACTGCAAGGAGAAAATGTGAAAAAAAAGTAGTAAGTTAAACAGCAAGATGGAGTATCACATTATCACTGCTTACTCTAGGAAGCAAAAGTTGTGACAGACACAAATCACACAGTATGTAGCTTTGTGTCTGGCATGTTTCACTTGAAATAATGCACTTCAGACTCATCCACACAGTATGTATCTGCAGTTCACTCCTTCTTAGCATTTAGTGCAGGTATTATTTTGGAGTATGGACAGAGTGACTGAGAAAAATACAGTCAATGTTTAAATTTTCTTCTTTATTTATTTATTTTTGAGACAGACTCTTACTAAAGATTCTTGCTAAGCTGACCAAGCTAGGTTTGCCTGGCAATTCTCTTACCTCAGCCTCCCAGAGTGTGGGATTACAGGCATGTGCCATCTGAATGTTTAAATATTTTTTAAATTACAGCAAAAGATATATTGCCACTAATCTCCCTCAAAATACGGCCCCTCCCTTTGAATGCACATCACACTGTTCTTGCTACTGCACCTCCTGAAGCAGTTCTGCAAGTCCTCTTTCAGGAGTGTCTTCACAAGGCATGCTCAAAAGATGGTGCGTGCTGCTGCCCAGTGCTGTCACACAGGCAGGCAGGCTCACAGAAACACGGCGGTGTGGCCCCATCCACCCGGCCAGTGGGTCTGGCACTGCGCAACCTCTTCTCTGACCATGAAAGATGAGCTTTCTGAATCAACTCAGGACACTGAGGCAGCCACAACAGCAGCACTGAAGACACAAAGCTGACTTCCTGAACCGCTTCAGAAAGTGGCAACAGTGGGGTAGAGTGTCATCATTATGTGTATCTAAAATGTTCCAATAAATGTTAAATAAAATTTTTTAAAAAGAACAATGGGATAAGTGGGTTTGAAGCAAGGGGTATTTTGAGGGAGATTAATGGCAATGTCTTCTACTATAATAAATATAAATACCCTTTATCACACTTCATATATCATACCCTGATAAACTACAGTATTTTAAACCCAATAGTATACAGCAAAATAAATGCAATTTTCAGCCAATGTTTTGGGGGTTTTCTGTGTATTTTGTTGTTGTTGTTTTGGGGTTTTTGTTGGTTTGGTTTGCTTTTTTGAGTTTTTTTGAGACAGGGTCTCACTACATAGTTCAGGCTAGACTTGAACTCACTATGTACCCCAAGCTGATTCTGAACTCAAGTGATCATCCTACCTCAGCCTTCCACGTGCTGGGATTACAGGCATTCGCCACCATGTCCAGCTCAGCCAACTTTTAAAGATACACCTCCAAACTCAAATATTAAATTCTTTTGTGACACAAGGGAAAAGAGCAGGGAACTCAAAATCAGAGGCCTGGAACTTAAAACTAGGCTTTACCATTTATTAGCTCTCAGCTTCTTGTGCACCTTGTCAATAAAATGAAGGAAGCCAGGCGTGGTGGTACACACCTATAATCCCAGCACACAGCAGGCTAAGGCCAGAGGATCACTGTAACTTCAAGGCCAGCCTGGAACACATACCAAGACCCTGCTGATCCCCCCCAAATCCTTATGAGAATACACAGATAAAAAGAATTTTGTAAATTATAAGGCATGACACTACTGTTCAAAACAGTAGCCACTAGCCAAATGTGACTAGTGAAAATTGGAAAGGTGAGTAGTGCAAACTGAGATGTGCTCTAAGTGTAAAATGTACATGAGATTTCAAAAAGTCTGTCCAAAAAACCCACAATTTTCATGTTGATTACATGCTAAAGTATTTTGGATATACTGACTTAAATAAATTTCTTTATCTCATTTGACTGTTTCCATTGGTTGGCTTTTCACAATACAAGTACCAGAAACTTTGTTTTCATTTGTTTTGAGACAGGGTCTCACTATGTATTACAGGCTGGCCTTGAACTCACTATGTAGCCAAAGCTGGCCTCAAACTGGCTGAAATCCTCCTGCTTCAGCCTCCTGAGTGCTGGGATTACAGGCGTTCACCAGCAAGTCCAGCAGACGCTAGAAACTTCACATGGTGGTTCAGTATATTTCTAGGGCATAACAGCGGCTTGCAGTCTTGGCAGAATAGCATCCATCTGACCTGGAGCCCTGCTGGAAGTGCAGGTGATTTCCAAGCACCTTACAGTTTGAAAAGCCCTAAGTGGTCAACAGGATGAGGGCCTTACAGCCATCAGCATTTCGCAGTTCAGTTTAAACGTAAAGCAAGTCAAGTGTGAAAGGAAACGGCAGGATATTAAGTCAAGGAAAGTCACAGGAAAATGGCTGAATTACAGTGAAGCCAGCCACCACCGAGGTTCTGGCACAACCAACCATACCGATTAACGGAGGATTAACCAGGATGGTGGCCCAAGAGAGCTCAGGAGAAGGTAAACTCAAGGACAAGGGTGCTGCGGGGCAGCATGGCACCTTTTCACCTTTGATTTGTTCCATAAAATAGTGCACATTCACGTCATAACAAAAACTGTTAAAACACTGTAAGTAAAGGTTTACTTTCCTTTTCTGTGCCACTATTTATTATACAATTGTAATGTTCATTTTCTCAGATAAGTATTAGTGCTATTTAATGACTTCACAGATCACCACTATTGTTTTATTTTAGTCTATCTTAAATTACCCTTATTATCATCAGTAATGTCACTTGCATAACTTAACGGACTTAAATTTGTAAAGTTCTTGTTTTATTAGGGTATTTTTAAAAACACTGGGCAGATACTTTCTAATTAAAGAGGCACACGATTAACTACAAATAATATGCTGCTTTCAACATAGTGCTGCCTCACAACTAACGTAGTAAGTAAAACAAAGCCTAAAAGGGCCAGGGATTTGGCTCAGTGGTTCCGCCCCCTGCCTCGAAAGGACCCTGAGTTCGATCCCCGGTACCAAAAAAAGACACCTAAAAATCCATAAAGTACTAATGATTACATAAGCACAACTCAGGTGGCACTATATTAAGAATCAATACGCAGTCTTCACCGCACCTTCGGTGCTTGGTAGAGTAAAAAGCAGACGTCTATCAATAAATATCGGGGCAAAGACACACGTACGTACACAGGGGGACACGGATCACACCACACTTCGCTCTTCCCCAGCAGGCGCCCTGGAACACGCGCGCCCAGCGTGCCCAGCTCCCGAGGGCCCGGCTCACGGTCACACTGCGTGCTCGTGGGCGCTACTCTGGGATCCCAAAGTCTTGCTCTGCCTCTCTAGAGCCCAAAGCAACGTTAAAACAAAGAGAAAAATACTGCACGAGGATCCAGACTGTATTCAGAGCAGATGAGGCTCAGAGAGGCAGCCCGTTCCGAGATCCACTTCCTACACACCAGGTAAGAAAACCCGGGTATGGGCAAATAAACCCATCTCTGGGCCACCATTTACCGGCCTTCAAGTGGGAAAGACGCACTGTCAAGGCCGCGCAGTTTTCCGCGATTTCTGAACGTAGCCCTCGAAATCTTCCCAGGTCTCACCGCCGAAGCAGGATAGCAAAAGCCGAGCCAGACCCCAAGTGAGCCCCCGCGCAGCGCCCCCGGTGCGGTCCACATTCCTTGCCGCCGAGGAGCGAGAGCCCGGGCACTCAATAAACCTGAGCCCCGCGTCCCAACCCAGCCGGTCGCGGGCGACCGAGCCCCGGCGCCGGCGGCCTTTACCCGACGCCGCCGCGGTCGGAGACGCCGGACGCCCCACGGAGGGCGCTGCGGGCCCCGCTCCTCGCACGCCCCGAGAGACCGGGCTGCCCGAGCGTGTGCAGCCCCGAGGACCCCGCTCCGGGGCTCAGCGGGAGGCGGCCGGCGCCTGGGGCGGGGCGCGCGGAGGGGCGGGCGGGCGGTCGGGAGCAGGGCGGGCGGCCTCGCAATCGCACTCTCTCACACTCAGTCACACTCACACTCTCACAAGCGCCGGGGGTGGGGCGCGGGCACCGCGGGCGCGGAGGTCGGGAGCCGGCGCGGAGCGCGACCCCGGCCTTTTAAACCGACCCCGCGCCTTCGCGCCGCGCCCCGCAGCCCGCGCCCCACCGCGGACCCGCGCGGCGCCTTACCGAGGCCTGGCGGACCGGCGGAGCGCTCCGGGCAGCCGGCTCCGCGTGCCCGCAGGCGGTCTCTGAGGGAGCCAGGCGGGCGGGCGGGCAGAGCGCGCCGGCGCGGGGCGGGGCAGCCGGTCACGTGGCGGGCGGGGCGGTCACGTGGGGGGCGGGGCCGGGAGAGCGGGCCGCGCCGGGTAAACACCGGGTGGGAGGTGCGGGCGGGGACCGTGAGCCCTTTACCGGGCGGTGCGGCCTGGCCCGGCCTGAGCGGCCTTCCGCCGCCTGCAGACCCGGAGGGGCCGCAGTGCCCGGCCCTGCGATCCCGGTGTGGCCGCGCGGAGCCCAAAGCCACGCGGGCCCGAGGCGAGGAGACCTCTGCTGGCCCGGGGACCCGCAAAGACACCCCGCTCTGCCCCAGCCACCCAGTGACGGTGTCCACTTGAAGCTTCCTTCTACCTCCAAAGTCCAGTGCCTAAGGAAAGTAACTGAGAAGGTCTGCAATTCAGAAAGCACTCATTCGTTAACCACTTGTCGATTCTCCTGCGATGGTGCCGGGATGAGATTTGAGTAATACAGACCAGAAAGAATAATAAAGGCCAGCACGTCATTCAAGAAGCACTCTGGGTTTCGCTGTTCATACCTGAAGATGCAGCAGTGTCAGCTGAACTCCCAGTTGTTCTTTAAAGAGTGCAAAAAGTGCACCGGGATCTTGGCGAGACTTTAATAACAACCGTAATTTACCATCTTCTTAAATGTAATGAGGGTAACATTTTAAGATCTTCTCTTAGAAAAGTGCTTAAGTGCTGGGTATGGTGGTAGACTCCTATAATCTCGGCCAACCCGGAGGTTTATGCAGGAGGATCATAAATTTTAGGCCACCCTGGGCAATTTAGAGACGCTCTGTCTCAAAGCCTGTAACCCCAGCATCGAGGTAGAGGCCAGCCTGAACTACATAGGCCACCAAAAACAAAAAAAGAAGTCATCAAAATAATCCGTAGGTTGGATTGGATGCCTGGTATAGCAACGGTTGGGGTGTCCCCTTAAAGAAGAATTTTAAACAACCGTGAAACTATCTTCACCCTTGCGGCTCCCTTCCCTTGTCGTTCACCGTCTTTTCTGTGTCTTTTCTGTCTCGCTCAGCTTCTAACTCGCTCCCTTTTCCAGGCCCTCGTCCTCCACGTACAGAGTGTGCCTTTGTTCAGTCTACAGTGTTGCTGCTGCGTGTCTCTGAAACTATTTTCCATAGATTCGCCTTGTAATCTTTCTAAAACCAAAACAAGGACAGACTGCAGAAAGGAAACCATGCCCTGATGTGCCTATGAGCTTATCTTCCGTAAGTTTCATCAAGAGACAGAAGGAAACAGTTCACATACGCTTGCAAATCTGCTCGCAGCTCCACTTCCTATTTCACAACCTAATCTCAGAATACCACAGGGCCCACGGTATGCTGATCACCACCAACAGCAGATGGAGTCAGATAAAAAGAGCTCGCTCGCTTGTGTGTGTTTTAAAAGGACCTGACGGAGAAGAGGCAACATTGCCTCCAGTTGGTTTTTAAAGAACACGGGTAGCATGTGTCTGGAGCCTGCTCGGAGCTCAGTAGATCCTTTTCGGAATTTTGACACTTAGCTGGCTTCTCCTAAAGTAGCAGAGCGTTCCAAAAAGTAGCACTCAAATGTAAACTTGACACACATGCGGAGTTGAGTCTGATTTGTTTGCGCATATATCCCGAGTTCCTGAAAGCTCTTGGCATAGATTAGATGTGGAAGAAATTTCTGTTGAATGTATTTTTGAGTGAAAATGAACCTTGTAAGTTGCTGAATGAAATTGTCCTACTTTCCTCCTAATTCTCATAGGTAACCTACTTTGCATTGTATAGTTCTAAATGAAAGCGCATTAATTTCTCTCTGGCATCTCTGCTTTGACTAGGGTTGAGGAAACAGGAATTTGGCATCATCTGTAAAAATTACAAATGGATGCATACTCCCAAGCTCCAATTTCACTTCTAGGGATTTATCCCAGAGATGTATTTCCACTTATGAGAAATGATAAGGTGTTTTGTTTGTGTTCTTGTTTTTTCTGAGATAAGATCTCACTATGTAGGTCAGGCTAGCCTTCAACTAATCATGGTCTAGAACCCCCCAAACTGTGAGTCACAGTAAACTTTTTATATGTTAATTATCTCAGGCATTTTGTTACATACAAGATTGTCAAGAATAACCAGTTTTGGTGACACAGGCCTGTGATCCCAGCACTCCAGGAAGCTGAGGCAGGATGACTGCAAATTGGATCTTGGGCGACTTATTAAATTAGTGAGACCCTGTCTCAAAATAAAAAATAAAAAGGGTCACAGATGTAGCTCAGTTGGAAGGGCCTGGGTTCAATCCCCACTATGGAAAAAAAAATTGCAAAGATTGAAACAACCTAAATACTCATCAACAGGAACCTGATTATGATGCAGCTGTACATTTGAACACTATACAGCTGCTAATCAGAGAGAGAGAGTTTTGTTTGTTTGTTTTGTCCCGGGGATCAAACTCCTGACCTTGCGGCTTGCAAGGCAGGCACTGAAACCACTGAGCTAAATCCCCAGCCCTAGAGAGAGTTTTTTATATGCTTTAATATTAAGATTTCCCTAAACTGGGCATCTGGTACACGCCTATAATCCTAGCACTCTGGAAGGCTGAGGCAAGAGTCTCGAAAATTCAAGGCCAGCTAGGGCAATTTATCAACTTAGTGAAACCCTGTTGCAAAATAAAAATGAAAGAAGACTGGGACTGTAGCTCAGCGGGAAGGCCCTGGGTTCAATTCCCAGTTCTGCCAAAAGAAAAAAAGAATGATTTCCCAGATACAAGATGGTGCTGAATAATACATTAGTTTATGTTTGTGTTACAAGAGGACAAATTAACTGTTAGAGAAATTCAGTGGATGAAGACAAAGGAGATGGGTTTTTCACTGTTCATACTTGAACTTTTGGATATTTGAACCATGAGAATAACTTATTCAAAAAGCATGTTTGCTAGGCATGGTGGTGCACACCTGTCATCTCAGCACGGGGGAGGCTGAGGCAGGAGGCTCAAGGAGGCTTGAGTTCAAGGCCAGCCTGACCTACACAGCAAGATCATGTATCAAAACACCAAAACAAAATTTAAAATGTTTAATTTGAAACTTTTTCTGCTATCACTATTTAGTTATTAAAACATTTTTTTTTTTTTTTTTTTTTTTTTAGTTATTAAAACATTTAAACTTTGGGTCGGGGATTTAGCTCAGTGGTTCTACCACCTGCCTGGAAAGCGCAAGGCCCCGAGTTTGATCCCCGGTACCAAAATAAAAAAAATTTAAGCTTCATCTGTTTTATAAAAGTTGACCTGATTAGAAGAAGGATCAAACTAGTTCACATATCAGGCAAACTTTTTAAAAATTTGGAATTTTTTGTTTTTGTTTTTGTTTTTTGAGACAGGGTCTCTTTATGTAGTGTAGGCTTGTCTCGAACACACTATGTAGCCCGGGCTGGCCTCAAAATCAGAGTGATCCCTCCTGCCTCAGCCTCCTTAGGCACACAATGCACACATCCTGATCCTCTGTTTTAAAAAATAAAATTAGAATTCTGTGGACCGTTTGTCTGCTAATTAAGGTCAAGCAAAATATATTTTGGGAAAACACTAAAGGCATGTTTCTGTGTGAGTCTTCACGCCCCCACTTTGTAATGCCAACTGCTTCCTGTTTCCATGGGCCACACAGAGGCAGTGTGAATCATTTTGCCTAACACACTTCAGGATTTGATCATACTGATTTGTGTACTTGATTTCCAGAAAACTCAAAGGAAATTATGACTACAATAGTAACCAAATGTACAGAACTCCATCTCTTTCAGGATTACTCATATTTTCTTGTGAAACTTCACCATTTTTACAATATAACTTTGGGTGATCAGCTTTATAAATTGGCAACTAGAGTTTTTTATCCAAAATTATATACCCTGAGATGCCTAATAAAAGAAAATTAGTTATTGCCCTTCAAATTTTAACTATGAAATTAGAAAATTAATAATTCATATATATTTTAATTGATAATTTGTTCTACTTATATCCTTTAAATTAAAAATGTGCTTCCTTTACTTTTTTGTTTAGCTCAGATATAGGCATTAAGCAGTAATGATAATTCATTGTTTGTTTTTTGTTCCAGGGATCGAACTCAGACCTTGCCCTTGTGAGACAGGTGCGGTGCCACTGAGCTAAATCACCTGCAGTATTTCATTGTTTAAATCTATTAGCCCTGTGTGGTGGTGCACACCTGTAACCCCAGAACTCGAGAGGCTGAGGCAGGAGGGTCACCTCCAGTTTGAGGCCAGCCTGGGCTACATAATGAGTTCAAGGACAGCCGAGACAACATACCAAGACCCTATCCCAATAGTAAATAAATAATAAATAAGTAAAATCCATGATTGCTGCTGTCAGGATGGATGAAAGTTTAAATGAAATGATGTATCTTAGCACGCTCTCCTCGGGGCATAGCCTCCTCTTTGTAGTGTGTCCTTGATTTGGCTTCAGGAAAAGATCACAAGGGGAATGGATGGGAAATATCTGAGAAGCAGCAGCTAAGATAGCGCCAGGAGCAAACCTGGCAACTGGTACAGCAGGTGGTCAGTAAATGATAGAGTTGAAATTCTATGGAGATTTTTCAACTTTTAGTAAAAGGATAGTTTGGTAGAAAGTAGAGGAAGGTGGGCCTTTACAGATTTGTGCAGGTAGGAGAGTAAAATATGCTGCTTTCTTGAGTTCCTCCAGACACCAACCTCGAAGCCAGGATTGGAATGCAAGACATGTACCTGGCGGTGAAGAAAGAAAGCAGCCACGGGGGTGTGAGATGACACAGGGAGGTAGTGTCCCGTGTCCAGGAGGTGTGTGATCTACCCACGGCATCTGGAGCTTCAGCCCCCTAGGAAAATTGTGGGCACAGGGAGGCAGTAACCTCTCTTCTACTTTCAAATAAAACTTAGTAGCACAAAGCTGAAATACACATTGACTTTGTGGGATTTTAACACATGTGCAGGATGGACCCAGCATCCCAATTGTATTTTTCTAGAACTGCTGAATGATTCCTCTGGCTCCACAGTAGCAGGGGGGCTTTTGCCACTTTTAATGTCAGCTTGTGAGCTTTATGTTGCACACAGTGTTTACACTGCCAGCTCACCCTATAATTCAGTAAAATGGGCTTGAGGAGCTGGAGGTGGTGGTGCCCACCTGCAATCCCAGCACTCTGGAGGCTGAGACCAGCCTGGGCTACATAGTGAGGCCTTGTCGCAAAACAAAACAACAACAACACAATGTCAGAATTTGTAAATGCAGTCTTTTTTTTGTTTTTGAGCAGGATCTCGATGTGTAGCTCAGGCTGACCTTGAACTCACTTTGTATCCCAGGCTGGCCTCAAACTCATGGCAGTCCTCCTGCAGCCTTCCAAGTGCTGGAATTACAGGCATGTGCTACCAGGCCTGGCTATGCTGTCATCTTCATGAGTATATAAAGCATAACCTGTCATTTCCCAGTATCAGTCCAAATGACTCCTAAACTGTGAGAGCAGCTCCAAGTCAGACAGATACATGGTAATTTATAGACTGTCCAAATCGCTGAGAATCTAAATAAATATTTAAAAGGGAAAACCTGTTGGCATTCAGCTGTAATGTAGCTCATGCACAAAACTTTCACTTCGTCTGGAACGCTGATGGGCTCAGGAGGCTGGTGATTCTCCCCCGAGGGCTGCCCTACAGCCTTTCCCTTCCCATCCTTCCTTAGGCCAGGGCCCAGGCTGTTTCCTGGTGCTCGAACCAGGTAGGCCCCCTTGCTCTGTGGCTTCTGACTGGAGGCACAGAAAAGAGCTACAGGGGCCGGGAGGGTGGGAGCATTGTTTACCCCACTCCTATCCTCCTGGTTCCGGAAGTGCTCTTTACCTCCACAGTCGCAGTTCCTGCTGCTGCCTACTCCCAGGGGCCTGTAGCTTTGATCCTCTTCTGCCTGCAGCCTTGGGGTGCACAGGGCTCCCGACTCCACCTGTGCCTGCGCCTCTGAGAACACTCTCACTCTTACTTCTGCTTCTGTTCGCATAAGCTGGGTGGACTGCACCTAAGTGATACACTTAGTTAAGGATTTTTGTTTATTTTATTTTTTGCTGCAGTGGGGATTCAAACCAAGGCCTTCACACTGGGGCCTTGGTTTTTTTGGTACTGGAGGTGGAACTCAGGACCTTGCACTTGCCAGGCAGGAGCGGTGCTGCTGACCTATATCCCCGGCCCCTCCCAACTCTTTTTTTTATTTTGAGACAGGGTCTTGCTCACCTGCCCAGGCTGGGCTCAGATTCGAATTCCACCTGCCTTAGCCTCCCATAACGCCAGGACCACTGGCAGGCACCGCCACACCCAGTTTAATTGTTTTCTTGACAAGGAACATTCAGAAGCAGGACAGGTCTTTGATAAATGTTTATACAACCAAAATGAGAAGGATTCCAAGGGTTACTTTAGCAAAGAAGCGATAGCCAATGTCAGCAAAAATTCACTAGGAGGAAAAAAAAGAGCTAGGCATGGTAGTGCACGTCTGAAATCTGAGCACTCGGGAGACTGAGGCAGGAGGATCACCAAGAGTTCCAGAGCAGCTTGAACTACATAGCAAGATCCTGTCTCCAAAAAAAGGTGGAGGTGGGGGGATATATTTGAAAAAAAGGAAGGGCTGGGCATGGTGGCCCACACCCATAACCCCAGTTACCTGGGAGCCTGCAGCAGGAAGATCTCAAGTTTGAAGAGGAGGAGGAAGACTGTTTGGAGCAAGGCTTACCTGCAGGACTCCCTGTCCGGGCTCCCACTCTGGTCCACCGATGCAAAGGAAGAGGAGAAGCACTCAGTTTTGATTGATTTGGGGTCAGGTTTGGGGTGGCAGAACCAGCCTTTCTGGAGCAGTGTATTTTGGCAACTAAAACAGAAAGAGGCTGAGCCAGGGGCGCAACATTGGGTTTGTGGTTCTCCCCAGAACAGGGGATATGTGCAACCCCACAACTAACCACTGGCTCGCAGGCTTCACTCAGAATCCAGGCCCTGTTAGCCACTTGAGACCCTTCTTGGGGACTCAGCATTTCTTCAAGCCGGCAGACAGCAGGCGACCCTCGAAGGCAGGCATGCCCGCCACGGTGTGGGGCAGCTGACGTCCTGCAGTCAGGCCCTCGTGCACCTGAGGTGTAATGAGGGCACCCACATACCTGGGAGAGCTGAACCCAAGCCTCTGGTGAGTTCAGTTGGTTCCAGTTTCTGACTCAGGTGAGCACCTCTTCTGAGGTGTTCATGGGGTTCCGGTGGGGTCTCTCACTCAAAGGGGCTGGGATGGTCCTGAGGAGAAGCCAAACACTCCGGACACAGGACGAGGGGGATCATTTGAAACTTCAGGCAGAACACAGCACACAGCAGGAAACTAATGCCAAGGGCAGCCAGCTGCAAGTAGCTGAGAATTGAGAGCTTAACCTGCTGAGAGTATCTCTGTGGGGACTTAGCCAACCTTAAGATTCTGGGTGTTTCCAACTCAGCTTGGATCAAAGCAGTACTTATCCAAGTACAACATGAAGTGTGTGTGACGGTACGGATGCCCCACTGCACAGGAAGTGGACCCTAATGCAGTGCAGCTAGCCAGGCCCACAGCTGAGGGAGTCCAGACCCATCTCGGGCTCCAGTGGCCAGAGAGTAGAACAAACTAGTCTATTAACAGTGCAGGAAAGGTTTCTGATCATGCACTCACTCCAGGCTATGCCAGTTCCCATGAGGATACCAACATTTTTCCAAATCTAGCCCATCCTGAACCAGGCCTGGTGGCCCATGCCTGTAAACTCAGCACTCGGGAGGCTGAGGCAGGAGGATCACCCCAAGTTCACTGCCAACCTGAACTGCAGAGCAAGACCTCGGTCTCAACAAAACAAAAGAACACCAAATTTAGCCCTTGGACCAGAACTGACCCCTCTGGCTAAGTCACACCCTTGGAGATGTATGTGGCTATCATTCTCAGAACCCGAGGGATTGTCCTGAGGGCAATAATTTATAATGGAATAGGCCCTGCTTCGACAAAGATGAGGATTGTAAGGTGGTGTCCACTGGAGTCATTAACTGGAGAAGGACAGGGGGTCGTCGAGCACCCCAGTGGGCACAGTCTTCCCATTTTCCAGGAGTCAGGCAGTCACAGCAGCCCTCTGCCCTCATAGTAGCCACAAAGACCCAACCAGGAGGCACCTGCAAGGGTTACACACATTCTGGAAGTTTAGGGCCTCACTTTGGGGTAGAAGTTTGGTGAGACTGTAAAACCAAAGAATGGTATTAGGATAGCAAGAAGAGTGGGGTAAAATTACTCTGACAGGTGAAGTTAAAGGAATACCAGAGATGAAGAGTAAAAGAACCTCACCAAGAGAGTCAGGGTTTTAGCTCAGCGACACCACACCTGCTTTGCAAGGCCAACGTCCTGAGTTCGATCCCTGGTACTGAAAAGAAGAAAAAGAGCCTCACCAAATTGTACCCACAGGGGTTGGGTATAGTGGGTCTTTCCTACACTTGATCTTAGCCAAAAGGCCAAGAAATGATAGTGGGTCTTTCCTATTGAAGAAAGAATCCTGTAAGAATTTAATGGAGCTGGGAACTAAGGTGGTGATGTTTAACAGGCACATGTTAGTGCTTTGACTATTACTCAGTCTTATGATTTTTTTTTATTATAGCCATGGGGTTTTTGGATTTAGGGACAGAAAGCATTATAGGTGATTCTTTAGGTAGGGTAAGAAAAAAACACAGGACACATTTGGTGTGAGGAGGATACAGACAAACTCAGTAGGTAACGTATTGAGGTCTATGAAAGGGGGTACTGAGGAGAAATTAGTTATAAGGACAATAATTGCATCATTATCCTTTGAGAAGGAATTTATAGACCAGCCATGGCAGAGCCAGCCACTGGCAGGTTGCTGGTGGAATGACAGCGTTGAGCCTCCATGAATCAGGGCTTCTCTGGGCAGGATCAGAGAATCCTAAAAGAAGGAGCATGAGAAGTTGGATTTTTGCTGGCCTGGTCCAGGCCCTTGGGCTTGCTGTTCATCTCTGCTGTCCTCGGCTTCTTGTCCTGGTCATCTGGTTCTGATCAACTTGATCTTAGCATCAGAGATGGAGTGAGAAGTCCACGTGGCAGGAAAGTCAAGCTTTAAAAAAAGAGAGAAATATGAATCTATGAGTCTATACCCTTTAATTTAGTTTCACACAGGATAGTTAAGAGTGTCCACCAAAGTTGCTTCCAGCAGGACTGGAGGGAGTCTTTGAGCTGGTGTCTCGTCTAATAATAGAGTCTTGTGGGAAAGCCTTCGTCTCCTGGCAGCTCATTGCTGAAGGAGCCTTTCACAGAGTTCATGTTACCTTGTAAGATGTTGATAAGCTACTTGCAGTCTCTGTATTAGTCTGCTTCCCATCACTGTAGCAAATACCTGATATTAACAAGCTTAAAAAGAGGAAAGGGTTATTTTGGCTCACGGTTTCAGAGGTTTCAGTCCATGTTTGGTTGACTTCGTTGCTTTTGGATCTGGGCAAGGCAGAACATCATGGTGGGAGCAGGTGGTAGAGCAAAGGTGCTCATGGGAGCCAGGAACCAAAGAGAGAAAGAGAAAGGGGGGCTGGAGACCAAAGCTGTAGCACACAGGCCTTTGGAGGACATTGCAGGTCCAGAATCCAGCAGTCTCCTTTCATGAGCATGCACTGGTGAAGTCCTCTGTCCTGGTGTGTCAGGCCAGCTCTGACCTCAAGAGGGTAATGTACGTTTCCCTGTAGCAGTGGGACACAGATTGAGAACTAAGGGAAGGACTTGAGGCAAACTAAATGCTGTGCACATTTTTGCCAGTTGGGTTTTATGGCATCTTGGGTTTGTTCCACTAACCCAGAAGACTGAGGATGAGAGACACAATGAAAATGCTGATACATGTGGACCGGGCTTTACAAATGTTTTGAACAATTCTCCCTGTGAAACAACTCCTGCAGTAACTATGAAGTTCTCAGGGAACCCCTCAGCTTGGTATCATTTTTTCTATTAAGACGTTGGCTGCTACATTGGTTGTAGCCTAGCAGCAAGAGGAAAACTCCAACCCAACATGTAAACAGTGACCAAAATATATTTATATCCTTGTGAGGCAGGGAGTGGGAGAAAGTCTAATTGCTGCACTTTAAAAGGACTATTTGGCAAGGGAAAACGATCTGCAGAAGCATGAAGTCACTTTCTAGGATTACACTGGGTACGTAGTTTTAAAAGTTGGTACACTCGATGAGCAATGGTGGGTAAGACTCTCCAGTAATATGGCTTTCCCCACTGGACAGTCTTGTCAGTCTTCCTGTGAACTGGTCATGCATAAAGGCCAAAACTGAAAAAATAAAATAAAATTTAAAAATAAAATAAAGGCCCAAACTCCCCTTCTCCCCCACAAAAGGATAACATTTCCTTTTGCAGCTGGTTGGGAGGACAGAGTACCGATTTGGGCCCACCCAGATACATCACTTTGTAGCAAACGAGCAGACTTATTTCTCCCACGTCCCCTTTCAGCCTCGGGGAAGTAGCGTGGGGCTGTAGTAGCATGTGGCATAAGTCTGGAACTGCGGAGGCTGTGGAAACAGCAAAGCCTTTAGAAGCCGGGACATGAGCCAGGCTCATGACAAGACACTACTCTGGCAGCAGCTGAGCTTCCTCCATCTAGACAGAGGAGTGACTGTGACTTTCATGGTGGCTGGAGCCTGTGGAGTTTCTGCCTCCTTTGCTTTCTGAGGCCTGAGCAGAGGAGTAAGTCTGGACTTAAAGATAGCTTCCAGCCATGGACCCTGTCCAAAGACAAGGATGCGGCCTCTTCTTTTTTATTTGTTGTCCCAAGGAAGTTAAAAATCCTCTGTGCTTCTGGAGTATGCCTAAGTTGTGTGCTACTCCAAAGGCATGTAGGCTGCATGAAGGTCGACACCCTCATCTTTAGCTGGAAGGCACGCTCTCGTGAAGGCATGAAGTACAGATCTGTCGTCAGAAAGGGACTCAGATGCCATCGTCCCATCAGGAAGACTGTAGTATTTCCAGCTTGCTGATGACCTCCAGGTTGTCTGAGATAAGACCCACATGTAGACCAGGAGCATTCCTGTAGGTCCAGCCGAGGGTGAAGAGTTCATCAGTGAAGGCAGTTCAGACCACCATCCGGAAGAGGAAGCAGGCAGCAGAGTTGAGCAGAGTTGTAGTTTGGATATTAAACATCCACCCAAGGCTCAGTGCTAATTGTTTGGTCACCGGGCTGTGACATTATTGGGAATGGTGGAACCTTTAGGGGTGAGAGGAAGTTAGGTCATTGGGGCATGGTTTGAAGGGAGCACTGAGTCTGGGACCCCTTCCTTTTCTCTGCTTCCCAGCTGCCATGAAGTGAGCAGTCATCCTTCACCACGCACTCCCATGGTGATGTGCTGTGCTGCAACAGGACCAAAGAGCACGGACTAAACCACTGAAACCGTGAGGTGAAATAAACTTTTCCTTCTTTTGAGTTGCACATCACAGGTATTTTTGTCACAGCAATGAAAATCTGCCTGACACAACCTGCACACCAGTTTTAGTCTGTGTTAGACAACCGGCTTTCTTACAGATCACGCTGGGAGGTGAGGAACTGATCAGTCGAGGCTCTGCAGTCCTACCTAGAGAGACAGATAGTCCTCATCTGAGAGGGAAGCAGGGCAGCAGAGCGAGCAGATTACAGTAGGTGACCAGGAGTTGAAATGAGGAGAGAAGGACAATCTCATGGTCAGGGGATGATCAGAGAGATATCGGGCATCTTAAGAGTTAAGGTCTTCCTCAGAAAGAACAGAGACGGCCGGAAGAGATCTTGTGACAATCGTTTTTTGTTGTTGTTGTTTTTTTAAGTACCAGAGATCAAACTCAGGACCTTGTGCTTTCGAGGCAGGCACGGTGCCACTGAGCTAAGTCCCCGACCCTTCAGTAGCTTTAATGAGAATGGAGGTGGCAGTAACTGGCTTCAGACAGGAAGGTAATCTTCGGAGCGCTGTGTCTGCTTGCTGCCTCTGGTACCCTGTTGGCCTCTTCTCCCTGCCATAGGGCTAAGTGATGACACCTGGAGCATGTCCTTCCCATTCATAAATAAACAGGTAGAAAAGGAGCTCATAATTAGGGTGTTCCAAAGAGGGGGCTGAAGTCATTTGGTTGGTTTGTCCTCAAAGGATTGTTTGCTGTAGAATAGCATCAGGAGAGGAGAACTTTTTAGTATATTGCAGAAGGGCTGGGACAGCAAAGAAAAGTTTGGTGGACAGTTCCACCAGTAACCTCCAAGTCATAAAAACACCCAGAGCTGTGTTGTATGTGAGGAAGAGAGAAATCTCAAATGCCCTGAAGTCAGGAAGGGTCCAGAGTCAGTCCCTTTGATGTCCAGATGTGACTCAAAATTTGATGTAAGTCTGACAGAACTGAAGTGTTTCCTTTGACACTTTGTTAGGTCCAGGAGAGGACAGAGCATGGGGCAGTGGGTGCTGTCAACTCGGGGAACATAAGAATAGATCATCTGAGAGAGGAAACCACCCCTCCACATGGAATTGGGAAACTCTGAGTGAACTGTGTTATTAGGCAACTATGGGTTAACTGGGTAACTCTGCTCTTTGCAAAATGCACCTGAGTAACCATGACAACGTCTATAATCTGTCACCAAAGGAGCGGAAGGGACTCAGAAAGTCCTGCCAGAACTCTGCCCTCCCATTCTCCACCGCTCTGCTTTGTGTAGATCCTGCTTGCTCTGTTCCCAGGGAAACTCCAGTGGAATTAAGTTTCAGAGATATCAAAAGAGGTACATAAGGAAGCACTCTTGAGACTGACAGGAGTCACTCGCTGAGCTGCCAGCATGATTAAAAGCTGCTTTTTGCTCCTATCTTTGTGTTAAAGAGTTATCTGTCTGGAGTCCTCACCATTTCCTGCTTCACATCCACATATTGAAGAAGATTGAACCATATTGGAAGGAGACGTCAGCTTAAATCTAAAGAATTTGAGAAAAGGGGGTAGGAGTTTCATTATTCTTAGTTACTTTCCTCATTGCTGAGACACAATACCTGACACCTACAATTTAAAGGAGGAAAAGTTTATTTTGCTTCACAGTTTGTAGAGGTTTCTGTTCATAACTGGCTGGCTCCAAAGCAGGGTGGCATGGCAGAGGAGACTTGGTAGCATGCTGCTGCAAAGTAGAGAGAGATCAAGGGAGAAGGAGGGAGATGTACACTTCCAGGTCACACCCACAGTGACGACCTCTTCCCACCAGACTCTGCCTCCCAGCATCACACCCAGCCGTAAACTCATCAGTGGACTAATCCAGGGATGAGTACCACACACTCATGATCCAATCACTTGTCAAAAGCTCCACCTATGAGTGCATGAGGATTTGTGGGGGACATCTAGATACAAACCATAACAAATACACACCTGGGGAAAGACTTTCCAAGTGTATTGTTAACCCTTCCAGGTAAAGCAAAGAGGTTGCCAGTCAGGGTGTGCTAGTATACTGAAGAAACTGCTACAGAGGTCAATACCTGAAAAGTATTGGCTCTTGGGGAGACCATTGGACAACAAGGTATGACCCAATCTCTGCACTCTTCCATTAGGTTTTTGTACAGACAGGATGGGAGTAATGCAAGGGCTGATGGAGAGTAAAGACAAGTTTCTTAAATATAAAGTTGCCCACTGTAGGTTGTAAGCCAGCCACAGCCTCAGAATTTGAGCGAGGGAGGTTTGCTTGGGGAGAGGATTGGAAAGTGGATTGTTATGATCCACTTGGACGTGAACTGGAGATGCTGAATGGATGAGGGCAACATCAGTATTGGATGTGCCCAGAGGTTCCTGGGGGCAATTCCTGGAAGAGAGGATGCAGGCATCCCTGGGTAGGGGCTCATTCTGAAAGGGCAGAGTCTTCTAACATCTCACCCTTGGGGGAGAAAAAAGATAGGGGCTTGATATGCTTCCATAAAATCCAACAAAAGATGGGTAGAGGCTGAAAGAGCGAGTAGGAAACAGAGACTTTCCAAGAAGGGGCCTCACTGGAAAGCCGTGGGGAGAGATTTGGGAACTGTCAGAGGTTCGTTAGCTACCCTCACCGTTTGGGTCAGTTCAGAGCTCCAGAGAGGGTACGTTGAAAGTGGTGGGATTGAAGGACCTCAGACAGAGTAGCTCCACCATCAGCCAGAGCTCCGACTAGTACAGTCCTAATTTTAATACATAATTCCCCTAACTGGTTGGTTTTAAGTAGGAGAAGTATCCTCTAAATATCCCCCAAAGCACCCATAGTTTTATTTGGAAGGAAAGGGCAAAGTATGCTTGTCAGAGTTTAATTGTAACCAGCATTTGTACATAAAATGGTTTTTTTTTAATGGCCTGTATGCTTAGTGAAAAGCAGGCCTTTTGGTTGTGTGTAGGGCCGTCAGGATGTCCCACACCCCCTCCCATTTTTCAAATTGGAGGTCCATTTTTTTGGCAGTTTCCTCCTTGCGCTCTGAAGCTCAAGTAGCTGTTTTCATCTTTTTCTTGGATCTTTGGTTAGCTAAGGAGTTGGTTAGTTAGGGAGGCTATTCAGGAGGAACATTTTGCTGCCCAATTGTGATCATGTTTTACCAGGGTGCTGAGAGCCTCCAGAAGTCCAGCCACGAAGACAGAGCTAGAGGTCTCACCATTCAATTCCTTGATCCCTGAGTTTTGTTGAGAAGTTTGTTCAAATCTGCTGAAGTAATCAAAGGAGGTTGACTGTACTTTCTTGGAATCCAGTTCCCCTGACAGGGGAAATCTAAGGAAGGGCCTTTGGCGGGCTGGTCGCTGCTCTTTGCTCCTTGTCACATCGTGGGCCTGGCCAGTTTAAAAACCTCAAGGAAGCTTTCCATCCAGCAGCTAACATCTCCTCCCAGGCCAGCCCAGGCCCTAGAAGCCTGTGACGTGCAGGTGTTGGTCATGACCTGAAAACCCAGGTTGCGAAGTGCTCGTGATCAGGCTGAAGTCATGTGAGCTCAAGGGAGTCAGTGTTGGGGTTCAGGACAATGGGTTGACAGTGGCTGAGTGTTCTGATTTAGTCTGAGGACCACTAGAGCAAAACTCTAACCCTAAAAGGAACTATTAGGAAAGCGCCTAGGGGGTGAAGGAGTGAGAGTGTGGGAGAGAGGATCTTGGGGAGTGTGGAAGTGGGTGAGGAGTGGCATGAAGGGTAGAGTGGAAAGGGCGGGGAAGGGCAGATGCTCAGGCAAGGGGACTTAGTGACAGTGCGCCAGTGGTTTTAGTCTTATCATTAGCACTAATGTCTCTTTTAAATTTATTGAGTCACGTATTTAATTTGAAATTATTGTCTTTGAGAATGGCTACAAGAGATTCTTGGGCCCATTTAGAAGTTTCATGGAGCGGGGGATTTAGCTCAGTGGTTCCGGCACCCGCCTTGCAAGCACAAGGTCCCGAGTTCAATCCCCGGTACCAAAAAACAAAAACAAAACAGAAGTTTCATGGAAGCCCAGGATGGTGGCCCACGCCTGTAATCCCAGCACTTGGGAGGCTGAGGCAGGAGGATCCCTTCAAGTTCAAGGACATCCTGGGCTACATAGTGAGTTCAAGACCAACCTGAAATACATAGCAACATCCTGCCTCAAAAAAATGAAAACAAAAATGCCAAGTAAAGAGTGTAGTGGGGCATGGTGGTACACACTTGTAATCGCAGCAGTCTGGGAGACAGAGGCAGGAGGATTGAGTTCAAGCCCAGCCTGGGCAATTTAGAGACTTGGAAAGACCTTGTCTCAAGATGAAAAAAAAGCCAGGGATGTAGCTCAGTGGTGCCATCTCTGCCTGGCAAGTGCAAGGTCTTAAGTTCAATTACCTGTACCCTCCCAAAATTATCAAGATGAAAAAAAAATTTTTTTGGTACTGGGGAACGAACTCAGGTCTTTGTGCTTTCGAGGCAGACAGCGGAACCAGTGAGCAAAATCCCCAGCCCTAAAAAAAAGAAAATTATTTTAAAGGGCTGAAGATGCAGCTCAGTGCAAAGGCCCTGGATTTAATCTCTAGTATGGCATTAATTAATTAATTAATTAATAATGCTCCCTACTGCCAGGAGTGGTGGTGCATGGTTGTAATCCCAGCACTCAGGAGGCTAAGGCAGGAGAATTGCCACAAATTTGAGGCCAGCCTGGGCTGCATAGTGAGTTCAGGGCCAGCCTGAACTATCTAGCAAGACTCTGTCTCAAAAAACCAATAATAATAATAAAATAATATAATAATAATAATAATAATAATAATGATGCTTCCTGCTTCCTGATAGGTTCAGTATTTTCTTTGTTGCAATTGTGAATAGAAAAGCTTTGGAATTTCAGAATTCCCTCATTTTAGCCAATAAAGTTTTGGGCCAACTCGGGTTCTCTGGGTCCAAGGCTTAGCCAATTCCCATTTTCTGAATCCTAACCTTTAGCCACAGAACCAGGTGGAGAGAGAGGAGGTGGCTGCTCAGCAGAAGTTCAGAACCTGGTCTCCCCTCCTGCAGGAACTGGCAGGCAGGCATCGCCACACCCAGCCGGGCACAGGCATCTCAATAACCCTGAGGTCACTGCATTTTTGTGATGTGCGTTTTGATGACTCATGGTGCTCCTCGGTAGTTGAGGCTTTAGGGGAACTCCCAACCTCCCCAAAGTGAGTCTTTTACAAGGACCAGGGGTGTGGTAAGAGCCCCTCCACTGCCTCTGCTCTCCCTGGTGGCTGCAGCCCTGGAACACAGCGGGGACAGGGACTCAGCACGGGCAGCGGGCAGTGCCCTCAGGCAATGGGCAGCACAAACACTGCACCACAAAGCCAGCCTCTGACCACAAGCTGCTGGCTGGAACTTAAGGTATTCCGATCTGTTTCCTCAAGCTTGAACTTCCAACATTAAAAATTAAAAACTGGTTAAAAGTTATCTTTTTCCAACTTTGATATTATTCAATTTCTAACGATACAATAAGCAACATCAGAGGTCCATCGCTATTCGTTAGAAGGAATAAATTCTATGTAAAGAGATGAGTTGTATCTTAATAGGGCAACCTATCTAGTTAAAGAGGATAAAAAAGGTGCACACCTGTAATTCCAGGGACGTGGGAGGCTGAGACAGGAGGACCCTAAGTTCGAGTGCAGCCTGGGCAGCTTCGTGACTTAGCTCGAGATTCTGTCTCAAAATAGAAATAAAAAACAAAAAGGACTGGGGCATGTAGCTCAGTGCTGAGGCCATGGATTCATTCCCCAGTGCTGGGGAAAAAAACAGAGAGAAAAGAAGAAGACTTTACCATTCTTTAAATCAACTTTGTTTAGTTATTGAAGAAATTTTTAAATTACTGAGCTTTTGAAAGGGGAAAAAAAAATCCACTTCCAGGCTGCACTGTAGGACATCTGTTGATATTGTCATGATGGCATTAGGTAACTGCCATGGCAACCTTAATTTAATCCTCCATTGGTGTCTTGGAACACCAGGCAGCCCAGGGAAGCTCGGAGGGAAGCGGAGGCTGACTCAGTGGGCGACGCAGTCCTGGCCCTGTGACTCAGGGATGCGCCTTGTGCTCAGCCTGGCCACTGGCACCTTAGCTGAGCACAAAACGCAGCCACTGTGTGCCCTGGGACGGTTTCCACAGAGCAGAGGGCTGGCTTTGTTAAATGCCCCTCTAGAGTCTATTGCATCAACTTGGAGAAAATTTGTACTTTGTGCCTAATATGGAGCCTTTATTTCACTTTTATCCTTTGGGTGGGGGGGCACTGGGGGTAGAACCCAGGGCCTTTGCTGTGAGCTATGTCCCCAGCCCTTTTTTATTTTTTATTTTGAGACAGGGCCTCGCTGAGCCACTAAGTCAGCCAAGCTGGGCTTGAACGTGCAATCCTCCTGCCTTAGCCATGCAGAGTGCTGGAGTTACAGGCCTGTACGGCCTCACCTGGCTCTCTTTGTCTTTTAGATGAATCACAGCATAGTCTTCACTTTTATCTTGGAGATGTAAAGCTGTGAAGCTTTGAAGCGTTCTTTGCTTTGTCTTCTGCTTTTGTGTGAAGGTCTGTGGAAGAAGAGAGTGAAATTGATATATTGTTAGGGTCCATTTCCTGGTGGCGATCACAGAAATGAGAATTGTCAGGATTTTACCACATTCAAATCTAGAGCTGCAGTAAAGCTCCTGTCCTTTGCATATACTGTAAGATCTGAGAAAGCAGACTGCACCATCTCTCCACTCCAACATCTGCTGAGTATCCAGTGTGCTAAGTTCAAAAGATGTATTTCAATGAAAGGAATAAACATAGACAAATTATATCACTACTCTAAAAAAGCACCAGAAATGTTTTGGCACGTAGAACTTTCATTCCATTTTTCTGCTTAACACTTCTTAAAAATTATTATTCCATGTGCCTCTACAGCAAAAGAGAATTTTGTTTGCATGTCTAAATATATATCAAATTCTATTTAGGTTTGGAGAAAATAACATGAAAGAAAACAGAAGTTGTGCAACAGTGAAAGAAATTGGGGGAAAAAAAAGAAAAACCCTCACCCTTGGCTTTCACAAATTGTGTGTCAGCATCCCATCTGGGCATGTAGCTTCATTAACACCCCTTCATCTATCCATCCATTCATCTATTCATTCATTCATTTATTTTGATTTTTTGAGCAAGGTCTCACTATGTAGCCCAAGCTGGCCTTGAACTTGCAACAATCCTCCTGTCTCAGCCTCCTGGGTGCTATGATGGGATTATGTGTACCACCGGCTCTATCATTAACACACCTTATAATTACAGCCAGACATGGTGGTGCACACCTGTAATCCCAGTCCTCTAGGAGGCTGAGGTAGGAAGATTACAAATTCAAGCCAGCCTGGGCAATTTTGCAATTTAGTGAGACCCTATCTCAAAATAAAAAAGGGGCTGGAGATGCAGCTCAGTGCCAAGGCCCTGGGTTCAATCCACAATACCAATAATAATAATAATAATAATATTTTTGAACGCTTGACCATTTGCAAGCACCTACTAAAACAGTTTCCCATAGCTGCACACAGCCTGTTCCCCATCTTTTCTAGGGTCCTCTGAAGTGTTGTGTTGCTAATGAAGTCCCTGTCTGCAGCTCATGCTTGTGTCTATAGATTCCCATACCCCGCACTGAAACAGTTAACCGAAAACGGTAGATCTGCTTTTGTGGGGTGCTTCTCTTCCCTAGTGCTTAACAACTTTATTTTCTCATGTTAGTCAGTCTGTCAAAGCAAAGCAAGATTGCGCACTCTCTGTCAAACTGGTTCCACTTTGTTTCGTGACCTTCCTTCCTTGTTTGCAGTTTGCCCGCTGAGAGACTGATTCTGCCCCCTCGCAAGTCCTGCTCCCGGAAGAGGTTCTGGCTTCACGCACATCTGCTGTTGGAAGTTCATTTCTCAAACTCTGAGACGTGTAATTTTTTAAGTTTCCATAAATTTGCCTTGTGTCACCACAACCTTTTCTATACATATTTTTTAGCCTATTTAAAGTAGTAGTTGTTTTACTATCCCCATGGGATAGAGGAGCAGGCATGGCTGAAAGCAGTTTCTATGAAAGGTGATGAGGAAACACGGGATTCTTTGTCTGATGGTGCTTGACCACTTTTTGTCCTCTGTAGATGAGAGAGACAGTAGAAGGAAATTTTTCCCCCTTTTTTGCAATGCCATGGGTTAAACGCAGGGCCCCAGGCACACGAGGCAGGTTCTTTGCCATTCTCGATATCCCCAGCCCTAGGGAGATTTCTGGGAGGCTCTGGGACTTCCGGATGCACAGCCTGGCCCCAACATCATCTGGCAGTGCCATCTGGGGCAGTCGTGGAGGTACAGCCTCTCATGACCTAGGTCCTCTATCCAGTGACAGAGTTACCAGCCGGGATAGTTCTAAGATCCCATTCAGTCCTGAAGTCACTGATTCCCTTTATGGCCTCAAGACCAAGGAAGTCACTTCCCGGTTTTAGCTTATATTTTAATATAATATCTACTGTAAACTGGGTATGGTGGTATCCAACTGTAATCCAAAGCACCTTGGAGGCTGAGGCAGGAGGGTCATCAGGAGTTCAAGGCCAGCCTGAACTACATAGCAAGGTCCTGTCTCAAAAATCCAACAATAATAACAATAATCTACTATAACATAATAATACTTAACAGTCTTCTTTTATTTCTCTCATAATTTTTTTTTTTTGGTACTGGGGATTGAACTCAGGACCTTGCACTTGTGAGGCAGGCACAGTGCCACTGAGCTAAATCCCTGGCCTTAGAATAACTTCTTTCTAAGGTACTGAAGATTGAATCTAGGGCCTCACCCGTGCACTCTGCTACAGAGCTATACCCCAGCACTATTATGTAATCTTTAAGCCACCCCTTAGGTAGGAAGAATAATTATTATTAACTCCCTTTTGCTTTATTTTTTGATAGATAAATTTAGGAAAGTTCCTTAACTGATGAAATGGGACCAAGCAGTCGCAGTCATTCCCAGCATTTGCATCCTATTTGCTGTTCTTAAGCTTGGCCTGGGCAGTGGGGGGTTGTTATTTGAGCCCAAGATAGTTCAGCAGATCCACCTCCGATTCCAAGCCAGGCAGTCTGTATTTATGTCTCCCCCTTGTACTCGCTGTAATTGTATCCAGAAGAAAAATGACATACACAGCTGCTAACCTTGCAGGAAGCAGCTATATAATAAAGGCTGACAACCTACATCTAATTAAGTCATTTTAAAAGATGAGCCCGGAATGACAGCAGGCTGCAAGATCATCATGGTTTCCACATTGTGACTCGCGTGGAGAGGCAGTCCTGGTGTCACGCAATCTGCACTCAGATGTTCAAAGAATGGTTGACATTTACAATATCCGATATTAAAATAAGTGCTGGGTTAGGTGAAGGTACAGCCCTTTTAGTGCATAACACGGCCCTGTTTCATTCCTGTGGCAGAGAAACATGTCGTTTACCTTTCTTGTTTTGTTGGCGTCCCCTTCCTATTGCTGTGAGAATGCCGAGTCTGTAATAACCCAACAGGGGAAGTGTCCGGTCCGTGGTGTTGCACACAGAAGCCCTTTGTCTGAGCAGGGCTTGTGAGCTTTCTATGTAAATAGGGATAGCAAAAACCCCAAGGGATGCACAGGCAAAGGACAGAGGAGAAATTCACAAAAGAGGAAATTTAGTTGTCTAACAAATAGTGGGAAAAGGTTCCATCTCACTAATAATCAAAGCTATGCAAATTTACACACTCGTGGGGGCTGTGCCCACACTGGCAAAAGCTGCTTTGTACGCACATTGCTGGCAGTCTTAGAAGTGGATTCTACCCTCTTAAAAAGAAAGTAGAGGGCTGGAGATTTAGCTCAGTGGTTCTGGCACCTGCCACGCAAGCACAAGGTCCCAGTTCGATCTCCGGTACAAAAAAAAAAAAAAGGAAAGTAGAAAGTGATACAAAGTAGAATGAAAACAAGGATTTTTATGCTTTTTGAGCTAGTAATTTCCTATTTCAGATTCCATTCTAAGATGGTCCAAATAGGAAAGATATTTTATATACCCTAAAAAGTGCATTGTAGAGCTGTTTGTAATAGCAAAAGGAAGAACTAAATAAATGTCCAATAACACATTAAAATAATATGTAAATAATATGACCATTCCTACCAACACATTGTGAAGCAATTAATTTGTTTTTGGGTTTTTTTTGAGACAGGGTCTCACTATGCAGGTTGGCCTTGAACTCACTAGGTAGCCCAGGCTGGCCTCTAACTCATGGTGATCCTCCTGCCTCAGCCTCCCAAGTGCTGGGATTACTGGTGTGTACCACCACGCTCACTCTAAAATTATTTTCCTAAGTGTTTCTAATCACATGGGAAAATACATATTATCATGCAGTTCAAGAAACCAGCCAATGAAAACCATGAAACAACCATGAAAATGAACAGATTTTATAAATGAAAAAAACCACTTATTTTTAGAAAAAGGACTGTGGGAGGTTGACTAAAATGTTAATAGTTGTCTTCACATTGGAACTCTTCCTTTTACTTTTCCATATTTTCAGTATTTTTCATTTTGTTTGGTTTGGTTTGGTACCGGGGATTGAACTCAGGACCTTGCACTTTCGAGATAGGCACTGGAACCACTGAGCCAAATCCCCAGCCCTTCAGTATTTTTATATTGATCATTTAGGACATTTACAATAAAGACAAAAATATTCAGACAGAGGGAGAAGGAGGAAAACAGCATATTTCATGATTGATCCCTTTAAAAAGTATTAGTTAACTCCCTAGATTTCACCTCTTCTCACTGTTCTCTTCATCTTGTTTTATGTGTATCTTTGCCTGTATTAAATAATTTCCTTATCAAAATATCAGGAAATGTTCCAACAATTTTCTTAGAACTTTCGTAGCAACGTGCTCTCATAAACAACCTTGTTTAGCTTTTTTAGTTCACTTTGAACTCTATTTAAAATTCTAATCTTTATCTGACAAATTAGAACTTCTTTTTCAAATTTTAATTGAGTAACCATATTGCTATTTTTCTTCTTCTTTTTTTTTTTGGTACTGGGGATCAAACTTGGGACCTTGCACTTGCGAGGCAGGCAGTGGAACCACTGAGCTAAATCCCTAGCCCCATATTGCTATTTTTCAAAGAGAAAATGATTTTTCAGCTGGGCCTGGTGGCTCATGTCTGTAAGCCCAGCACTCAGGAGGCTGAGTCAGGAGGATGGATATGAGTTTGAGGCCAGCCTTGACTATATATTAAGTTCAAGGCCAGTCTGTGCTACACAGCAAAACAAAAACACAAACAAGAAGAAAACGATTTTTATTTTATTTTATTTTATTTATTTTTTTTTGGTACCAGGGATTGAACTCGAGTCCTTGCACTTGCTCAGCAGGTGGCGAAACCACTGAGCCAAATCCCCGGTCCAAGAAAATGATTTTTAAAAAACAGTAACAACTGGTCATTTGAGAGATGCAGATGAAAACAATGCTGAGATTCTACCTCACCCCAGAAAGAATGGCTGCTATCAAGAAATCAACCAATAACAAATGCTGGCGGGGGTGTGGGGAAAGAGGAACCCTGCTCCACTGCTGGTGGGAGTGTAGACTGGTGCAACCACTGTGGAAATCAGCATGGAGATACCTCAGAGAACTAGGACTGGAAGTCCCATTTGACCCAGCTATTCCCCTGCTGGGTATCTTCCCCAAAGAATTCAAAGAACCATACCACAGTGGTATATGTGCACCCATGTTCATAGCAGCAGTTTGTAATAGCTAAAACTTGGAAACAGCCCAAGTGCACATCAACTGGAGACTGGATAAAGATGTGTGTGTTTTTTTTTTAATAAAATGGAGTACTACTCAGCCGTAAAGAACGAGAAACTAGAGACATTTATAGCTAAATGGATGCATATTAAGGCCATACTCTTAAGTGAAATAAATAGGACACACGTGTGTAAATACTGATTAGTTTCTCTACTGTGAGAAACTGAAAGTGTAAATAAAGATTAAAATGATTAAAACAAATAATTGATAATTTGAAATAGGAAGAAAAGGTCCAAAGGGGTAGGGGAAGTGGGAGGGGAAGGGGAAAGGAAAGAAGGGAAAGGAAAAATTCTGAGAAAAAAGAAAAGGAAATGAAATCTATGTAAATAGGGAAGGGCAGAGGGGGTGAAGGGCGCACAGGGAATGGGGGAAAAATGAGAACCAAGATGCATCATGTACACGTACAAGCACCCAGTGATAAATGTAAAGGTATGATATACCTAACATGTACCAATAAAAGAACTTGAGCAACAACAACAACAAAAAAAACAGTGATAAAATTTGGTACTATTTAGTTTTCAACAGGAATACATGGCCTTTATCAGGGGGATTCTCTGTTTCAGGCTCTGAGGTTGAATCCAGGGTTGAATTCCCGCTGAGCTGCATCCCAGCCCTTCTCCTTTTGAGACAGGGTCTTGTATTTGGCTAAATCACCCAGGCTGGGCTCCAATTTCTGATCCTCCTGCCTCAGCCTCCCTGAGTGCTGGGATCGAAGGTGTGTGCCACTGTCCGGGGAATTTATAGTTCCTAGGAAATAGAACCCAGAGCAAGAGAGAATGATGGGTATTTCATAGGGGAAAGGCCTGTACATAAAACCTATCAAGAAAGAGATCTATGCGGTAACGCTGATCTACAGCATACTGTGAATTACGTGCATGAGACACCACGGCGCTGGTCGGAATTTGTACCAGGTACCTGAACTCAAAGCCCAGCCGGTGTGCTGGATTCCTCCTCAAGTCACGGTGGAGGGGAGAACGGACCACCTGAGTTATTATCAGCAGCTTCTCGGCCTTCTTTCCTCCTCTTTTGCCCTAAAATACGCTGGCTTTTTCGCTTCTGTTAGGAACAGGCAATGTCTTTTTGGAACTGAACCTGATTAATTCTTGTGAATAACAGTGTCCTCGCTCTGTCAGCTGTTCCATAATGTATGCTTCTGCAAACAAAACTAAAAAACTAGCTAGCGCTGGAACTCTTTGCTCCCAACTTTGGCAAAATCCAAGATGAGCAACAGGACTCCCATGGGAGGGCTGCTGCCAGGTCCCCTGCGAGTCCTATGCGGGGGCCCTGTTCTCTCCCCACGCCTTGGGCTCAGCCCCGCACCCTGTTGGTTCCACTCATCCTGTTCAACCTGCATGGGTTGCTGACTACCAGCTGGGAGATGTGAAGTTTCCAGAAGCAAAATGAAGGCCACTTATTTCTCTCACACATATTTCAGGATTCTGAAACAACCAGCGTTTTTCTCTCCCATATTGTGTGGGGAGGACATCACACTCAGCTGCTGGGTGGATGGCAGAACAGTGCTCGTGGAAGAGTCGGGCCACGTTTTTAAGTGACCCTGTGATCCTAAAACAAAGAAGGACACAACAAAATAGAGTGCAGTGGCTCAGCTGCTTCTCCTTTCACTAGGAAAAATGCAGTAATAGGTATTTCCTACTTAGGAGTTCTCTAATAGCACACTTGAGTCACTGAGCAATTTTAGGGTGTTAGGTCTTAAAATAAGATGTACTCATATTCAAAGTTTAGCACAGTCTTCAAAGTGACAGGTTGAATGTAAGTCCAAAATAATGAGGTGTTTCTCTTTCCTAAGTTGTCCTAAAATTTAATACCGCTGTCACAATTCTTTAAATTCGAAAATAAACAAGATAGCAGGCCTCAGCTCTGCAACTCAGCACTGATAGCTCTGCTAGCAGTATTGTAAGAGGGGAAAATGCTGGGTTTGGTGGTGCAGGCCTGTAATCCCAGCTACCTGAAAGGCTGGGGCAGTATAGTAACTTAGCGAGGCCCTATCTCAAAGTAAAAAGGGCTGGGGATGTACCCCAGTGTGCAGGCCCTAAGTTTGGCCCCTACCACCAAATAAACAAAGAAATGAATAGCTTAGCACTTGTGTGCTTGCCCAGCATGTATGAGGGTCTGGCTTCAATCCACAGCAACACACACACAGTATATGTAGGGGCTCTTTTTCTTAGCCTGTCAGGCTGCTATAAAAAAATTATCATAGCCAGGCATGGTGGGCCACCCTTGTAATCCCGTCATTCTGGGAAGCTGAGGCAGGAGAATTACAAGTTCAAGCTCTGCTTGAGCAACTTCACAAGACTCTGTTTCAAAATAAAATTTTAAAAAGGTCTGGATGTGTAGTTCACTGCAAAGGCCCTGCGTTCAATCCTCGGTACAGGGCGGGGTGGGGGGAGCTGAGTAGCTTATAAACAACAGAAATTAATTTCTCACGGTGAGGAGTCACGGATGTCCAAGATCAGTGTGCCAGCAGGTTCAGAGTCATGAGGGCTCTTTCTTCTCCTTCCTCCTCCGCCTCCTCCTCTTCTTCCTCTCTCCTCACAGTTGTGGCATTCTGTTATTCTGCCTGGTGGGAGCACAAATTATTCCTGGATTCCTTCTCTTTCCTTTTTTTCATTTTGTTTTGTTTTGTTTTTTGGAGACAGGATCTTGCTATGTAGTTGAGGCTGGCTGTGAACTCACTGTGTAGCCCAGGCTGGCCTTGAACTCATGGTGATCCTCCCGCCTCAGCCTCCTGAGTGCTGGGATTATAGGTATGCACCTCAGACCCAGCAAGATAATGTTCTTTAAAAAACATGCAAGGGGGTATACTTCTTCACACATAACACAAAGCACCACTGGGGTGTTGATGCAGTGGGAGCACATGCTTCCACGTGCAGGGTCCTAGGTCCAATCCTCAGCACCAAAACCTAAACCGAAATGTCACTGCTGTGTAATGGATAATTGCCTTGCTGCATGCTCTAATTACAGACCTGTTTGCCTCATTACTGGATGTCAGCCTCTGAGTAAGGTCATTGAGTAGGATTAAAAAGGATTAAGTGGTTTCCGCTTCCGGCCATGACAGAGTAGCAGGAACTGGATTTGCCCTCTCACATTAACCAGGAAACCCAATAACATACATGCAACACTGGTTTCCACACACTGGACAACAGGAAGCTCAGGGCGAGTTCCCCAGGAGAAGGAAAGCAAACTAGGTGAGCCCTGCCCTTGTCTCAGCTTGCTGTCTAGCAGGTGCCTGAGGGGTAGCCTGTGGGCCCTGTGGATTCCCTGAGTTGAAAGTGACAGAATGAAGGTGCAGGTGGCTAGAATCTCCAGTCCTGGAGATGAAAGGACTGCACAGGAAGTAGCTTCACAGATGATGGAGGACTCACTTGCCTCAGGTCTACAGCTGCACATTGATCAGATATCCTGGTGAGGAAACCCCTGAGGCTAGGGAAAGTACCACCAGGAGGAACTATGTGGAGCAATCCTTGGAGGCCGCGCTGGGCCAGGGGTAATTTGTGTTTCCCCATCCAGAATAACAGAATGCCACAGCCATGAGGCATTGAACAGAAGTACTGTCTGAGTCACTTTCTCATTCCTGGGACACAATACCCAACACCCACAACTCCTAAGGAGGACAGCTTTATTATGGGTCACAGTTTGGAGAAGTTTCAGTCCACAGTGGACTGGCTCCAAGGCAGGGCAGAGGAGAAACAGTCCATGGCATGGCAAGCAGAGCAGAGCCAGGGATCAAGGGAGGAGAGAAGGAGATAAACTCTTCAGGCCATGCCCACAGGGGCCCACCACCTCCCACCAGGCTTCCCTTCCCAAATCACATTTAGCTACGAACTCATTGGTGGACTAATCCACCAACGAGCATCACGCCCCTGTGACCCAATCACCTCTCCAAAGCCCCACTATGAGGGCATGAGGCTTTGGGGAGACACCCAGATATAAACCATGACAAGTTCTTAGAAGAGTATTGCTATTTAAAGGGGCCAAACCAGCATTAGCTAACAACTGCGTTGGTCCCAACTAACAAAGTTTAAAAGGAAGACTTGAAAAGATCAAACTATTTCAAAGTTACTTAATTGCATTGAGGGACAAAGCTCAAGATATTGTAGGAATTAAAAAAATAAAATAAAACACTCCAGCACCAAACAATAGAAAATTCACAACGTTTGGCATCCAAATAAATTGCAGCCTGTGAAGAAGGAAAATACAGCCCATTGTGAGCAGAAAAGACAGTCACTCGTCAATAGTTTTCTTGTGTCTTTCTTTGGTTTTGGTAAAAAAGTAAGGCTGGACTCATAGAATGAATCTGGAAATCTCTTTTCAATTTTTTGGAAGCATTTGAGGAAAATTGGTGACCATTCTTTAGTAAGTTTTTTGATTTCTCTAGTGAGGCCATCTATGTGTCCTAGGCTCTTCTTTGTGAAGAGGTTTGTGATTAATAATTCAGTCACTTTGGGCCGGGGATTTAGCTCAGTGGTTTCACTGCCTCCTTCGCAAGCGCAAGGACCCAAGTTCGATCCCTGGTACAAAAATAAATAAATAATAATAATAATAATTCAGTCACTTTATTGGTTACAAAACTGTTAAAGCGTATTTCTTCATGTTTCAGTCTTACATCATGATTCATCTCTTTCCAGTAGTTGTATGTTTCTAGGAATTTATGCATTTCTTCTACATTATCCTATGTGTTTGTTGATAGTTGTTTATAGCAGTTTTTTAGATCATTTTTATTTCTGTGATATTAATTGTGATATTTCCTCTTGTCTGATTTTAGTTATTTGACTCTCTCTTTTTTTTCCTTAGTTTATCTAGCTAAGTGATAGCCTTTTTTTTTTTTCTTTTCAGTACTGGGGATTGAACTCAGGACCTTGTGCTTACAAGGCAGGTGTGGTGCCACTGAGGTAAATCCCTGGCCCATTAGTCAATTTTTTGACCTTTGGAAAAAACTCGTAGTTATGTTGATTTTTTTCTATTGTTTTCCTAGTCACTATTTTGGTTTTCTGTGGTACAGTATACACTTTATTTTTCCTTTTCTTCCTATAATTTGGGGTTTAGTTCTTTTTCTCTTTCAGTTAGATGTAAAGTTTGGTTTTGCTTACACGCCCTCCTCCTCTTCCTCCTCTTGCTTCTCCTCCTTCTGTTGCTGGGGGTTTCTTCTTTTTTAAAAAGTAGCACTCACAACTCTAAACTTTCCTCTTTGTACCCTTTATGCCGGATCCCATAAATTTTGGCACATTACATTTTCATCTATCTCAAGATATTTGTTTTTTAATGATTTCTTCTTTGACCTTTTGGTAGTTGTATCTCCTTATGAGGTGACTGTTATCCTTATATAAGAGCCTGCCTTGTTTCCTGTAATGTTGTTTGATTTACAGTCAGATTTTGCCTGATATTATCAATTGTTATACTCTTTGATTACAATTTATCTTTTACATCTTTTCACTTTTAATCTATCTGGTTCCTTTGATCTAAAGGGAGTCACTCGTGAACTCTCTCTCTCTCTCTCTCTCTCTCTCTCTCTCTATGTATACATATATATATATTTTTGGGGGGGGGGTCCTGTTTTATTTTGTTTTGTTTAAGAGAAAAGGTTTACTGAGGCACCGACAGGAAAGCATAGGGGAAATGATGCTAATGAACAGAGAAGGGACCGGAAGCTGCGAGAAGGTTTCCAGCGGCTCCCCACTCGGGGCACGCGCTTGACACCAGCTGTGCTGGGCAGCGGCCGGCGAGAGGTGCATGTCCAGCAGCAGCCCCACTCCCCAGGTCTGGTGCGACGGCTGGACAAGCACTGGCCGGAGGTGCTCGTGCCCAGCGGGGAGGGGCTATGGTTGCAGCAGCGACATCATTCACTTGTCTTGTGGCCTTGCGTGACCTGCGCTCCAACGAGCGGTTGATGTAGCATCGGCAGAGAGGTAGGTTCTCCAGCCAGCACGAGTCCGTGCAGGTGCCAGTGCCTGTTCTATGATCCTGACCAGAACCCAAATTGAAATGCAGCAGGCACTGCCACCATCCCCGACAACGACTCTCTTGTTTTTGTATCTATGTCTTTTGATTTTGGAGTTTAATTCATTTGCATTTAATTAGTTATTGATTAGAACAAGGCTTACATTGCCATTTTGTTCATTGCTTTCTATATATCTTGTAGCTTTTTTACTTCATCTTTCCTCTTTTCCTCTCTTACTGCTTTCCTTTGTGTTTTGTTCTTTTTTTTTTTTTTTTGGTACTGGGGATGGAACTCAGGACCTGGAACTTGCAATGCATGCAGCGGAACCACTGAGCTAAATCCCTGGCCTCTTATTTCTTTTTTGTATATTCTATATAGTTTCTCTTTTGGTTACCAATGGAAACATAAAATGTTGTAAGGTTAGAATATTAAATTAAATTAAATTAAATTTATTTACTTTTGGGTTTTGAGACAGGGTCTCATTATGTAGTTGAGGCTGGCCTTGAACTCATTATGTAGCCCAGGCTGGCCTTGAACTCACAGCAATCCCCCTGCCTCAGCCTCCTGAGTGCTGAGATTACAGGCATGTGCCACCACATCTGGCTATAACATTAAATTTTAAATCACTAACAACTTTGACTCCACACAAAAACTCATGCCAGGTGGAGAGCTGAGACAAGAGGATCAAGAGTTCAAGGGTAGCCTATGCTACATATCAAGGCCAGCCTGGATTATGTAGTGATACTCTATCTCAAAAACAAAACAGGCCTGCCTGGCAACTGTGAGGTCCTGAGTTCAATCCCAGGCACCAAAAAACAAGCAAACAAACTCTACCTCTTTACACCTACACACTCCACTCATGTTATCTATGTCACAAATTACATCTTTATTATATAACCATAAATTTATGTTTTAAAAAATATTTTTGTCATTTAAGTTCTATATACCAAAATAAGTGGAGAATGAAAATGGAAGAGTAGTGATCAGCAGAATCTGGACACCTGCAAAATAACAACTTGGTGAAAAGAAAAAAGTAAGCCGCTGGAAATTGAGAGGGAACTGACAAAAAAATCAGAAACTACAGAGGAGCTAGAGAAATGAAACAAAATGCAGAGAAAAGAAAGAGCCAGTCTGAAAGCTCACCCTGGCTCCTGGGGAAGGGGAACTGGTCTCCACAGACACAGGGTAAAGCCCCAGGGCTGGGAGCTCCAGGGAGAAACAACAGACCAGCCCAGCAGCAGTAGCCCCAAGAAAAGCCCACAGCTCTTGTAAACTACAAAATCCATGTGGAATTTTACTCCAAAAGTGACTCCTTTTGGCAGGGGATTTAACCCAGTGGTTCTGGCACCTGCCTCACAAGCGCAAGGTCCCAAGTTCAATCCCCGGTACCAAAAAAAAAAAAAAAATAATAATAATAATAATAATAAAGTGACTCCTTTCACGTGGCAGGCTAGAGTTGAAGAATCCAGTGCAGCATCTGCAATATTACCAGTGAGTGTTTAATCAGGCACCATTTCAGGAAGGGATTGATTATTTAAGACTGAGCCAGAGAACAGGTACAAAACAATTTCACTTCAGGGTTCCCAGCGTTACCCTCCAACAGTGACTGGGTGAGACACAGCCCCATGAGACAGTCACAGAGTGAGAATGGGTTGGACACTACCTGAGACATTTACGTTTAGGCTGGGAAGGGCATAGAACTTGGCCTTCTGTGCTGAGAAGCCAAAGCCAGCACATGTGGCTTTCAGAGGTGGCTCAGTTTGAAAGTTCTGACATAACATCCAGCAGACAGCCTGAACCCTTGCCCTGTTGCCTACGTCCAGCACAGATCAGGGGTCTGATTGCTTGTCCCATCTACCAACCTGAGCAAGGACATGCTTTTGCTTAGACAGTTGCCACAGCCTGGGGTGAATGGACAGTGATCTCTTGACAGAACATGCCATCTCACAAACCCACAGGCCAAAATGCTAGACAGAGAAAATCCTATCTTGCTAGACTCCAAAGCTACAGATCCTAGAAACAAACCACTCATTCAAAAATACAAAGAAAAAATTTTTTGACTTATTTATTTTTTCCTTTCTTTTATTTATTTATTTTTCTCTCCCTTCTTCATTGGTGTTTTGGAGTTTGGAATTTTTTTTTCTTTTTAACTTTTTTATTCCTGTTTTTTCTTTTATTCTATTAATTTCCTTTTACTTAATAGGATTCTTTTTAAAAATAAGATTCTTTTTCTCACTTTTATCTCCTCCTCATCTTTCATTGCCTGATTTTTCAAATTTTTATTCTAAATTCTCCCAATCTCCACTCCATCTTTTTTTTTTTTCTGTTTTTGGTTTTTTGAGACAGGTTCGCACTATGTACTTCAGGCTGGTCTATGTAGTGCAGGGGGGCCTCAAACTGACAGCAATCCTCCTGCCTCAGCCTCCTGAGTGCTGAGATTACAGGCATGTGCCACCACACCCGGCTTCCCTCTATCATCTTTACTAGTATAACCATGAAGCTTTATTAATCTTAGATAGCTAGCTCTGCTATTTCTGTTGAATTCTTTTACATTGTTAGTGGAGGTAAAGTTGTTTCATTTAGTACATATTTACTATATGTCAATATTTGATTTGTCTTAGTGTTTATACTATAATTACAGATCTCTTTTCTATTGTTCAAGGTGATTCATTATCTATTCTTAGGGCATATTAACATCCAATTTGTCTTTGAATGTTACTATTGTTGGTGATTTAGTTGCTATTGCCAGGGTGGCATAGTTGTTGCTATTAATAGGTTTTTCTGTGTATACCAATATCCGGATTGCCTATGTGTCATTAACAACACTCTGGTCCATTCCTAGAGAACTGGGAGCTGGGCCAACTACACTTCATCCTCCTCTCCCAAATTAATGGAGATAGTTGAGTCTTGGGACAGAGGCAAAGGCCTGTAGCTAGCCATGCCCAAAGTGCATCACCGAAAAGCAGACACTAAATAAAGAAATCCCCTTACTAAGCACAAAGTCTTTGAAGTGTAAGCACCTGGAAACATGAGTACACACACACACACACACACACACCATAACAAAAGAAACATGAAAAGACAAGGCAACAAAATGCCTCCAAAAACTACCAACTCTCTTGGGGCATTGAGAAGGAGGAAATAAAAAGCCACATAGTTGAATTATTCAAAATGATAAAAGAAGAGATTAAAACCAGATCAATAGTTTGCTCGGCAAGCTCAAGAAGATATAACTAAACTAATGGACTTAATGAATGAAACAGTCAACAGCCAGGCATGGTGGTACACGCTTGTAATCTCAGCACTCAGGAGGTTGAAACAGGAGGATTGGTGCAAGCTGAAGCCAGCCTGGACTACATAGTGAGTTCAAGAACAGGCTGAGCTACATAACGAGAAACAAAACAACTCCAAAAGAACCAGTCAACAAGTTTACAGAAAATACTAAAAAACTAGATGACCTAAACAAAATAATACAAAACATGAATGACTAGTTTGGAAAATAATTTGAGTCTATGAAAAGGAACCAAACAGAAATCAAAGAGATTAAAAACTATTGAATGTATGAGGATCAGAAGTGACCAATGTGCTGGGTATGGTGGTGCACACCTGTAATCCCAGCACTCAGGAGGCTGAGGCAGGAGGATCTCCATGAGTTCAAAGCCAGCTTGGGCTACATAGTGAGTTCAAGGCCACCCTGAACTGCATAGTGAGGCCCTGTCTCAAAGATAAATAAATAAATTTTTTTAAAGTGACCAGTGTGAGTTTAGAATGTCAGAACCAGAAGATAGGGCTGGTGTCAGTGACCAGTTATCAGAGGTACCTTGAAAACAACAAAAGAACATGAAAATGGATCCAACAGCTGAGAGACGATGCAAAGAAGATTAATATTTATTCAAATTCATGAAAAATCAAAAAATAAAGACAGAAGTGGCATAGAAAAACCTGTCTGCAGAAAACTTCCTAAATATGGGGAAAGAATTTAACATATGGCTAAGTGAAACATACAGAATCCCAAATAGCCAAGATCAGAAAAAAAACTTTCCCAAGACACATCTTAGTCCGAATCTGAGAAGTCCAACACAAGGATAGAGTCTTAAAAGCTGTTAGAGAAAAGCAATGAATCACTTATGAGTTGATTTCTTCATCTCCTGTATATGTCCTGTACACATCCCTTTTGTGTTTTCTCTGATAAGAAGAGGCAAAGAAAGCCACTACATACCAGTTGAGGGAACCATTAAACAGGAAGAGATAACAATTCTAAACATATATGCACCAAACACTGGCACACCCAACTTCATAAAACAAACATTACAGGACATAAAAGGTCAGATAAATACCAACACAGTCATAGTGGGAACCTTAGTACCACAGTGTCAATAGATCAAATAGACAAAGAAATCAACAAAGAAATATCAGAGGTGAACCAGACCTCTGAACAAATGGTCTTCACAGATATCTATGGAGTGTTCCACCTAACAACAGGACATGGGATTTTCTCTAAAATAGACCAAATACTACCCAACAAAGTATTTTTAAAAAAAATTTGTGACATAGGGTCTTGCTATGCACCTCAGGCTTGAACTTGAAGCAATCCTCCACCTCAGCCTCCCAAGTGCTGGGATTACAGAAATGTGCCACCACGCCTGGTCAATAAAGCATCTTTAAGTAAGTACAAAAGAATAAAAATTGTACCATGGATGTTATCAGATCATAGTGCAATGAAACTAGAAATTAAAGGCAAAAGAAACCATAGAAATTAAGCAAATGCATAGAAATTAAACAATACTCTTTTGAATAATCAATGGGTCACATAAAAAACCAAGGAAGAAATTAATTCATGGAATCAAACAATAATCCCAGTACAACATACCAGAATTTATGGGACACAATGGAAACAGTCCTAAGAGGGAAGTTTCTATCTGTGAAGGTCTGCATCAGAAAAACAGAACAAGTCCAAATAAATAACCTCATAATTCACCCTCCTAGAAAAACAAGAGTGATTCAAATCCAAAGCTAGTAAAAGGAAGAAACTTACAACGATCAGAGCAGAAATTAATGAAATTGAGAAAAAATACAACGACTCAATTGAAGAGCTGGTTCTTTGAAAGACTAAACACAATAGACAAACCCTTAACCAATCTTACAAAAAAAAAAAAAAGGAAAGGAAAGACACAAACCAATGCGATTAGAAATTTAAAAGGCAATATCACAATGGACACTGCCAAAATCCGGAAAAATTTTACTACTTTGAGACCCTATACTACAATAAATTGGAGAATCTAGAAGAAATAGATTCCTATATACATATAAATTGCCAAAATGAACCAAGAAGATATAAAAACTCTGAATAGTCTAATAACAGGCAATGACATTGAAGCAGTATTAAAAAACCTACTAGGGCTGGGGATTTAGCTCAGTGGTTCTGCCGCCTGCCTCGAAAGGGCAAGTTCCCCAGTTTGATCCCCAGTACCAAAAACAAAACAAAACAAGATACTGGCAAACAGAATGCAACAAATCATCAAGAAGATCATACCCCGTGACCCAGTAGGATTCATCCCAGTGAACCAGGGCTGGTTCAACACATGCAAATCAATAAATGTGACACACCAAACAGAGCCAAGGACAGAAATCACGTGATCATCTCAATAGACTCAGAAAAAGCCTTTGATAAAATCCAGCATCCATTCATGATAAAGACCCTAAGAAAAATAGGTATAGAAAGACCTTATCTCAAAGGGATAAACACTATTTTTGACAGGTCAATGGCCACCATCATAATAAATGGGGAAAGCTGAAAGCTTTCCCTCTAAAATCAGGAACAAGTCAAGGATGTCCAATCACTTCTGTTCAATATAGTACTTGAAACATTTTCCAGAACAATCAGACAAGAGAAAGAAACAAAAGAGAAATGTACAAGAAAGGAAGAAGTCAAATTATCATGACACGACTCTCTATGTACATACAAGACCCAATAAAGTCCACCCAAAGGCTCCTGGAATTAATAACAAAATTCAGTAACATAACAGGATACAAAGTCAACAGAGAAAAATCAATAGCATTCCTTTACACTAATAATGAACTGATTGAGAAGGAAATGACAAAAACAGTACCATTCATAGTAGCATCAAGGACAGGCCGGGGATGTAGCTCAGCGGCACCACACCTGCCCCGCAAGCACAAGGTCCTGTGTTTGATCCCCAGTAACAAAAAGAAATCGCACCTGGGGAAATTTCTCATAGTAACATCAAGGAAAACGTTTGCCATCTATTCCTTGGACAGAGGACTAAAATCTAGAATAAATAAAGAACTCAAGAAATCAGACACCCCAAAACAAAGACCAAATCAAAAATGGGTAACTGAAATGTATAGATACTTCTAAGAAAGAAGTACAAATGGCCAAAAAATACATGAAAAAATGTTCAATATCTCTGACCACTAAAAAAATGCAAATTAAAACAACACTAAGATTTCACCTTACTCCACAAAGAATGGCTGTTATCAAGAAATCAAATGATAACAAATGCTCAATAGGTTGCAAGGAAAAAGGAAAGCCTTCTACTTTGTAGGTGGGAGTGTAAACTGCTACAACCACTATGCAGATCAGTATGACTATTCCTCAAAAAACTAAAAATAGATATTCCATTCAACCCAGCCATTCCCCTACTAGATACCTTCCTGAAAGGGTTCAAAGACATCATATGACAATGATACATGCATACTCATTCTTACAGCAGCACACCTCATAATAGCCAAATGTTGGAAGCAGCTTATATCCCTATTAGCAGATGAATAGATACAGAAAATGTGGTATTTATACACAGTGGAGTACTACTCTGCCATGAAGAAGGATAACCTTGAGAGTCATTTGTAGGAAAATGGATGCACCTCAAAACCATAATGTTAGGTGAAATAAATCAGACACACATGCTTAAATATCATATGGTTTCTCTTATATGAGAAACTCAAATTATAAATAAAGAGCAAAATAAAAGATAACAGGAAGTAGGGAGCCAGATCTTTTGCAAAAGGGAAGGGAACCAAGAAATTGGGGGAAGGGGAGGGAGGAGAGAAGAAGGAAATAAAAAAGAGTTATGATGTGTTATGTACATGAAGCAACTCCCCACAGTTAGACATTGTAAATATGTATCAGTAAAAATGCTATTTTAATTTACTTATTTATTTTTGGCTTTTTGAGACAAGGACCAGCTATCTAGCCCAGACTGGCCTCAAATGCATGGTGATCCTCCTGCCTGAGCTTCCTGAGTGCTGGCATTACAAGTGTGCCGCACCATATCTGGAAATAAAAATTTGAAAAAAATCTTACCGGGTTCATTGATTTTTTTTTTTTTTAGTGACATGCTTTGAGTCGCTTCTTATTGCCTCTGTTTCCAGGGCATTGCTTTTTGTTGGTGTTTTTGTTTTTTGGTTTTTTTTGGGGGGGGGCAGGTGGGTTTTTTTGTACCAGGGATCGAACTCGGGACCTTGCGCTTGCAAAGCAGGCGGTGGAACCACTGAGCTAACTCCCTGGCCCCTGTTGTTTTTGAAGGTTTTCGTTTCTTTGTTTTAGGTTTCTATTTTTTAAAAATAGATTTTATTTTGAGAACAGTTTAGGTTCATAGAAAAACTGAATTGAACACATAGAGGCTTGCATATGCCTCGCCCAACACACATAGCTTCACTCACCACTGACATTCTGCAGTAGATTGCGTTTCTTAAAACCAACAAAACAACATTGACACACAATTTCCACCTGCAGAGCAGAGTTTACATCAGGGTTCACTCTTACCATTGTACCAAACACCAAAACTTGTGAGCCGGGCTTGGTGGCTCACATCTGCAATCCCAGCATTCTGGAGGCTGAGGCAGGAGGATCCCCAGGAGTTGGAGGCCAGCCTGGGCTACATAGTGAGTTCAAGGGCAGCCTGAACTGCACAGCAAGACCCTGTCTCAAAAACCAAAATCAAAACAAACCAGAAAACCACCAAAGCTTTTGGTTTTGGCAAAGGCACAGTGAGGTGTATCCACCACCTCCCACCAGCCTCTGGCCCTGCTAGCCTTCCGCAGAGTGTCAGGCAGTTCAAGCCCTACAGGATGTGATAAGACCCACACTGTATGCACTGAAGTTTTCTCTGTGTCTTTCGTGCTAGCTCACTTCTTTTCAGTACTGAGTACTTTTCCATTTTCTTTTTTTTTTTTTTAAGGAAAAACAATTCATTTTATTCCTTAAACGACTACATATTTAAATCATACACATTTTGATGCATCATATGACTCATGAGATACTGTGCTTTCACAATCATTGAAAATTAAGAATCTTAGGAAAATCTAACTTGATCACTGGTAAAGAACTTAATGGCTGATCAGGAAATGTTAAATTGCTATTAGCATTATTAATTACTGTCCGTTTTCTGGATGTGTCACAGTGTACTGGTCAGTTCACTCGCTAAAGGTCCTCTCGGTCGCTTCTGAGAATTGGTGACTACAGAGCTGCTCTGAAGACCCACGGGTGAGGCCTTGCGTGGACGTAAGGTAACCTGGCTGAATACCAAGGGGTCTGACTGCTGTGTTATGAGATGGGGCTGGAGATGTAGTGTTTATGCCCCCAGATTCGGGTGCTGAGGTCGGAACCCCTCTTTGATGGCAGCTGGGCGGCCGGGAGCTGATTGGGCCCTGCAGGAAGCCCAAGTCTGGCCTATCTGTGCTGCTACAGCCACAGAACATGGAATGAGTCCTTCCTTTTTTCCTTTTCCTTTTTTGGAGACAGCCTCTCACTAGGTAGCCCAGGCTGACCTTGAACTTGCAATCCTCCTGTCTCAGCTACCTGTCTTTTGACAGCTTCATTATAATGTGTCTCCACGTGGGCCTTCTTGGGTTTAGGTGTTCATTTCTATCTTCAAAGCTGGGGCGGGGGGAGGGATTTCCCCACATAAACGCTCTACTCCTTCCCTTCCTTTTCCCTTCAGACCTCCGTAACATCCCAGGTCAGCCCGGCAACTCTGAGCCTCTCTGCTTCTCCTCACTTCTCTTGCTCATCTCAGACAGTAGCTCCACGTGACCTCCTCAGGGTCACCCGCCCTTTCTTCTGCCCGATCAATCTGCTGCTGCCTCCCTGTACTGTGATTTTCAATTCACTCATAGAACTTTCAGTTCCAGAATTTCTGTTTGGTTCCTCTCTCTCTCTCTCTTCCTCCCTCCCTCCCTCCCTCTCTCTCCCTCCCTCCCTCTCTCTCCCTCCCTCCCTCTCTCTCTCTCTCCCTCCCTCCCTCCCTTCTTCCTCTCTCTCTCTCTCTCTCTCTCCCTCCCTCCCTCCCTCCCTCTCCCTCCCTCCCTCCCTCCCTCCCTCTCTCTCTCTCTCTCTCTCTCTCTCTCTCTCTCTCTCTCTCTCTCTCTCTCTCTCTCTCTCGCCACCCTCCTGTCTCAGCCTCCTTCAGTGCTGGGATTATGATGTGTATGCCTGTGCTGTTTTGTTGAGATCTGGGCGCTTGGGAAGAACAGCTATTTCTGTCTTTTCCACTGGCTTCACAGAGGTCAGATTTCACTAACACGCCCCACAGACTTTGTACCTTTTAAACTGTCCGGCTTTGTCAGCGTAATTTCCCATCTGCCCGTTTCCTGTCTGAGCTCGAAGCCTCTGGCTCCCTCTGGCGTCTGTGCGCTGTACTTCAGTCTCCCTGGTCGTGACTCCTGCTGCGCTCACCTCTTTGTTTTTTGGTTTTCTCGTTCGTTCGTTCGTTCGTTTGTTTGACAGGGTCTCGCTTTGTAGCCCAGCCTGGCCTGGAGATCCTCCTTCCTCAGCCTCCCTGGTGCTGCAATCACAGGCATGCACCACCACACCGGGCTCTAGTGCTGCTGGTTCTCAAGAGGGACCCAGGCCTGGGCAGCCCCTTCGCCCCACGCTTTTCGGTCCAGGCGCCGTGGGTCCCCCAGGGCGCCGGGCGGTCCCTGTGCGCACGCGCGGGGCTGGCGCTGCAGCTCGGCTGCCCCCTCCTCTCGGTGGCCCCACCCTCCAGAACTTTCTTTTTAAATGCGACGTAACGTTTTGGGGCGTTTTGGATCGGGCATATTTTGCTAACTTTCCTACAGCTGAAAACTTACTTAACTATTTCCATCGCCTGCCAGTAAGTAACTGAGTGGGGATATTATCATTCACCTTCCTACTAACAATACATCACTGCCTGGTTTTGTTTTGGGTCCCCCCACCCCCACACTGGAGGCTGAACCCAGAGCCTTTGCACATAGCTGCATCCCCAGCCCTTTTTTATTTTTTATTTATTTTTGTTAAGTCACTAAATTGCCCAGGCTGGGCCTGAATTTATAATCCTCCTGCCTCAGCCTCCTAGAATGCTAGGATTACAGGCATGTGCCACCATGCCTGGCAGAAGTCATGGTTTTAATACTAAGTAAGCAGTAAGAAAATCTAAGAGAACAAAGCTTTTTGTCCTCTGTTTTTGTCACTGATGTTGCTTTTCACTCCTGCACCCTCATGAGAGCAGATTTCTGATCGAGACCTTTTATGCGCTAACCCAAGCTCAGCCGCTTACAATACTGGCCGACTGTTAAGACAGGCACAATCGCAAATTTCCAATGATGAATGTCATTATATTGTATACCTAAAATGTACCAATGATTAGAATGAATAATCGATAATGTAAAATAGGAAGAAAAGGTCCAAAGGGGTAGGGGTAGTGGGAGGGGCAGGGGAAAGGAAAGAAGGGAAAGGAAAAAATGATGAGAAATGGAAAAAATGGAAATAAAGTCTTTGTAAATAGGGAAAGGTGGAGGGCGTGAAGGGAGGGCTAGGAATGGGGAAAAAATAAGAACCAAGATGCATTATATAAAGGTACAATTCCCAATGAGAAACGTAATTGTGTTGTATACCTACAATGTACCAATAAAAGAATTTAATACAAAAAAAAAAAGGACAGGCACAATTGAATCACATCTCTTTGAGGGCTGTTTGGGGATTAGATTATTTCCTTAGAATAGTGCCTGGCAAAGAATTAATGCTATGTAAGTATTTGCTTAGTTGAGATGATTCTTATAGAGAAACCTTATTACCTGAACATAATCAAAAACTGTTAACTCAGGGAAAATTGAGAATTTATTAAAGCCATTGTTATTATTCTTCTCTAATGAATCCTTGATTTTCCACTTCTATTATCCGAGCATAATAGTATAAATAGAAGAGCGAGATGGCTCTGTATACTTAGATATATTTTATGTAAGCCTTTTTTTTTGAGCCAGGGTGGCCTTGAACTCACAGTGATCCTCCTGCCTCAGCCTCCCAAGTGCTGGGATTACAGGCCTGCACCACCGCACCTGACTTTATTTTTTTAGACAATGTCTCAGTAAGTTTCCCAGCCTGGCCTTGAAGTTATGATCCCCCTGCCTCAACTTCCCAAGTAGTTAGGATTACAAGCATGCACCACTGTGCCTGGCCTGGACATAATTTTTATTGACGCAATTTGGGGAGGGCAGTAGATTGAGCGGAGTGGCGCATGCCTCTAATCCCAGCACTCAGGAGGCTGAGGCAGGAGGGGTCACCATGAGTTCGAAGCCATCCTGGACTACGTAACGAGTTTAAGGCCAGCCTGAACTACATAGCAAGACCCTGTCTCAAAAACCCAAAAAACAAAACAAAAACACCCTATAGTGCCCAGGACAGGGCCACAATAACAAAAATTAACAGTGCCAAGGTCGAGAAACCCTGGTGTGCGCACGCGCATGTGTGTGTGTGTGTGTGAGATGCACGTGCACACATGACTTCTGTAACAAGGGTAAAAAAATTGTTTGGTAGGACTGGGGCTTGAACCCAGGGATTCAAGGATTCAAAGCGTTCAAGGGTTCAAAGGATTGAACCCTTGAACCCTTTGTACTGAGCTATATCCTCCAATGCTGCACCCCCCCCCCCAAGTTGCTATTGCTGAGCTTGGATTTTTTTTCTGGTACTGGAAATCGAACTCAGGCCCTTGCGCACCAGGCAGGTGTGGCGCCACTGAGGTAAATCCCCGGCCCTGCGCTTGAATTTTCAATCCTCCGACCCCCAGAGAAGAATTAGGTGTTAGATGCTACCTTGTTTTCAACTAGAAAAACGTGTGTGTTACTAGGGCTCAAACCCAGGGCTTCACTCAGTAGGCAAGCATTCTACTCCTGAGCTGCATCCTCAGCCCCTTTTAATTTATCTTTGACACAGGTCCTTTCCGTGTTGCCGAGGCTGGCCTTGAACTTGTGCTCCTCCTGCCTCAGCTTCCCAAGGAGCTGAGCTCGCAGGTGTGCGCTCGAATACTTATCACGCAGTTACAGCTGAGCGCTCACAACCAGTCGCTTACCTTGGTCCCCGTGTGCGCTGAGCAGCTCAGCTTTGCCAGGCTCATGGTCGAGGCCATCGTCCTGACCATCCGGGAGCTACTATATCATCCCTAAAGAGACAAGAGAAGTAACTTTCACCCTAAATTAGGCTACTTCAGAGTATGGTGTTTTCAGTTAAAAGGACATAATCGGTTGCTGATTGACTTAATTCAAGACACAAATATTAAATGAAATGAGCGAAAGGGGCCCTTGCTGGCTTGAGCAGTTGTCAGAAAACGTGCAAGACATCACGCCCCGGGTTTCCCCCCGCTTTCCTTTAGGGGTGAAGTTTCCCAGGTATCATTACTGTCCCCAAGTAGCTGTTGTTTAGAGACACAGTGGAACCCTGCCTTTGGAATTCTTTAAAGGATCCCGTCCAGTCCCACGCTTCCCGGGGCCATGACGCTGTGAATGTCGCTCCTCACCTGGGAGCCTCACCTTCTGCACACTGAGGTGCGTGCAGGGCCAGAGTGACACTCGGAATATTTATCTCTTATGCCGAAAGCCCCAGCCCTGACAGTAACTCCCGTGGGCTAGGTGTTACGTCTTCCTTCGAGAGATCTTTAGTACAACGCGGGCAGTCCTGAGAGGGAGAGAATGGAACGGAAAGTACTGTTCATGGGAGATTTGATTTTACATTTTGCTGCTTTGGGGAACGATGAAAGGCTCACTTAGAAAGACATGAGAAGAGGGAAGCAGGTTATGATTTATAGAACAGCAGGTGTGGTATGGAGAGTTATTTATAATGATATGCTGGGTGTCGTTAGGGTGCTGTTTATGATTCATTTGTCAATGCACACACACGTCTTGGGATTTCCTACAGTCAACGTTATATATTTATATATATGTTCCTGGGGATCAAACCCATGTAAGTCCATGCACCCTAAGCCACCACAGTCTATTAGTTTTGTTTTGTTTTTTTGGTACCGGGGATTGAACTCTGGACCTTGCACTTGCGAGGCAGGCGCCAGAACCACTGAGCTAAATCCCCAGCCCTATTAGTTTTTATTTAGGTCATCAAGAAGCTGTTGAGGCCTCAATTATTCGGTCGAAGCACAGGAACAGGGAGACATTTTAGACGAGAGAACACATAGTCATGAAGGATCCACGGGGGATCGCAAAGACCTGCCTCCCAGTGGACGCCCCGGGAGTTTGGCCGGCTTCCCCTGATCAGGCTAAGGCTGCCTGTGGTGACGCACTGCTGAGCACTTCCGTGGGGCTTTGCTGTCCCTGCATGAGGAGCAAACCCTGAGGTCCTGTGCTGGGCAGTTTACCGCTGAAGTCTGCTCAGTGTGACGGTAAATAACAGCCCCTTTCCGAGTCCACAGCACACTGAAAAGGTAAGCAAAGACTTCATTTTCCGCATGGGCACCCGAAGCAAACTGCACGAACTCTGCCCAAACAGCCTGGACCCTCCTGGGAGGAGGTTACATACACACTTGCTTCTCAGAACTCCTCGGCTGAGCCTAGCGGCTGAGCCTTCTGCTAATGACACACTTGACTCCAAGAAGTGCAGTATCAGGGCTTGGGCATGCAGAAATGTTTTAATGATAGATCAGCTTTACAGGTAACTCTTTATACTCTGAATGAAACAGTGAAGATTATTCTCTGGTTCAGTGTTCTTATATAAATGTTTCCCTATATATAATATATTTATATGTGTGTGTATATATATATATTTATTTTTTGTGTGTTTGAGACAGATCTTACTTTGTTGCCCAGGTTTTTTGTTTTGGTTTGGATTTTTATTCATTTGTTTGTTCATTTGAGACAAGGTCTCCCTATGTAACCCAGCCTGGCGTCGAACTTATGACAGCCATCCTGCCTCAGCCTCCCAAGTAGCTGGAAATATAGACATGCATCACTGGGCTGGCTTCAGTGTTTCACTTTAAAATGAACAGTAAGAAGCAATGCATTTCCTCAAGCATAGGTTAAATTTCTGTACCACGTCAGGGGCCACGTGGGCTGGGAGATGGAAAGCTGAACCAGCCAGGATCTGCGCTGCCCCGTCCTGGAGTCCAGGGCGGGAACCGAGCTCGCACTAGGTGAAGTCGGGGAGCACAGGGCGGGCGCTGGGTGGGGACTGGCTGGGGACAGCTCCAGCTGTCGCAAAAGCACAGGGATGGGCGAGACCCCAGAGTTTAAATCACGGCGAATGTTTCCAAAGGAAGAAACAGGACTTTGGCCGCTTCTGGGGAGGATGCAGTGACAGGAACCGGATCTGCTCTCCCGTGGGAAACAAATGAAAAACTCACGCTGTGTCCCTGTCTGCTTAGTCTACCGCCACTGTCTCCCCGCGGCTTCCAGACACTGCAGGAGACGAGCGGAGAGTGGGTCCGACAGAGGGGCCTCGAGGGCAGTGTGCGCCCTGCTGGCCGCAGTGTCCAGGGGAGCCAGTGAGGCGCCCTGTGTGCGCCGGGCGGAGCTCGCCGGAGAGAGCTGCACAGCAGAGGGTGGGATCAGGAGCCCCCGACCCGGTCTTAGCGACCGTCCGTCCGTGCACACGCGAGGGAAGTTACTCAGGGCTGGAGAAATAACCAACAGATCGGAGCAGGGAACGAAGAGCAGCTCAGCTCACGGGGCATCAGGCTCGTACGCAGAAGCACTCTGCCTCCCCAAGGGCGACCACACTCACCCTGCCTGCCTGAGCTTTAACAGAGCTTTGAGAAGACTCCCATGTTTCCAGGTGATGTAACTGCTTCTCAGAATAAAGCTAAAGGAAATATTTTAAGGAACAGAAAAGTATCCAGTTTATGAAGTGAAATTCACAAAGTCTGGCATCCAATAGAAAAGCCGCTAGGCATTAAGCATGCAGGAAAATACAATAAAAAATGAGAACATTCAATCAATAGAAACAACCCAGAAAGAACGCATTAAATTACACAAAATAGAATTAGTAGACAAGGACATTCATACAAGTTATTATAACTATAGTTATGTTTAAGAACCTGAAGGGAGGATTGAGTACATGGAGTAGAGAAATGGAGAATATAAAGAAATCTGAATCTCTACATATGACAAATACAATAGCTTCAGCAAAAAATTTATTAGAGCCTACCGCGCAAGCGCAAGGACCCGAGTTCGATCCCCGGTACCAAAAAATAAATAAAAATAAATAAATAAATAAATAATATATATATATGCTAATTTGGTGTAAATATCTTGTACTGAGTAACTGCTTTGAAGATAACAATACACAGTGTAATAACTTGTTATTCTCTTACTTGGTTATGAAAACGTGTATTTTTTCATAAAAGAATAAAAAAGAGTAAGCAGGATTCAGTGACAAACAGTCCTATTCCTTATTTAGGAAAAGTGTTCCAGCCAAACGAAATGAAAATTGAAAGCGGTCTGCATACACAATGTAAAAAGAATGGTTACATAAATCATAGCGCAGAAAGAAAACTATCCACAATGAACACAGAAATGCCAGGAAAAAGCTGAAAGCAAAATGAAGAGCACCTCAGTGAGTTTGAGACAACTTGAAGTTGCACCTTTGTGTATTTATTTTTTTATTTTTTGGTACCAGGGATCGAACCGGGTCCTTGTGCTTGTGCAGCAGATGGTGAAACCACTGAGCTAAATCCCTGGCCCCACCTTTGTGTATTAGGGGGCTGTGCATGGCAGCACCAAAATGCTGTACCTGAGACAGGATCATCAGGAAGAAAAGATTTATGTGACTCGCAGAGTTAGAGGGTCAAGTACAGCACCAGATTGGGCACCCCTGTGCATGGCCTTGGGCCTCCGGTGAGGATGGCAGGTGGCAGGGGTGGTGTCATTTTGATTGATCACATCTCAGCCAGGACAGAGACAGGTGGAGGAGAGTCCCTCTCAGGGCCACGCCCCCAATGACCCAAGAGCCTCTCACTAAGCCCCACCTCTTAAAGGTTCACAGCAGCTCCGGGTACTGCCATTCTGCAGACCAAGCCTTTAACACACATGGACCTTTGGGGGACATGCATCGAACCCACAGCTCCTCTAGTGAGTGTAAGTCTCTGGGTTCAATTCCAAGCCCTGGAAACCAAAAAACAAACAAAAAAGCCACAAACACATTGTAACCCTGTACCTGAGGCCCAAGCTGATTGGTCTGTGGGTGGAAACCTTGACCATGGCTGGGCCAGTGAGTTTCTTTTCTGAAATTTTGAATTTAGGACCAGAGAAAAACCAGCCAGTCTCACCCTGGGTGGCCAAAGCAGCAACATGAAAATCTTTGTGTCTGCTACCACATAGACAGAAGCTGAAGTCATCAGTCTATAAGAGCAGAGAGAAGAACCCGACCGAGAGAGGAAAGTAGACACAAAATCTGTAGACACACAACACTGGTGAGACTTCCAGGTTCTGCTGCCAGTTGTTCCTGATCCCACCGGTCCCCTTATAAAGCAGCACGAAAACAAAAATTGGTTCTCCTAGCTGAAGCAGTCTAGCAGCTCTCACCCAGGCCCTGCCCTGCTTTCCCATAACTACTGACCTCCCCCTGGTACTGATAAGGTAGCGGTCATACTAAGTTTTGTAGAACTAAGGAACCATATGCTCTGTAAACAGCTATGTTCTGTAAACAGTGTATGATCTCTATTCCCATATGATTCCTAAGACACTGTTTTCTTACAAGGCTAAATTACTGACCATCTGCCCCTGTCCTGTTCCAGTAAACTCACTCACTGCGTCACCAGAAAGACCACCCCCTTCAACTAAATATATAAAAACTGGAGCTTTCCGGGGCCGGGGATTTAGCTCAGTGGTTCTGCCACCTGCTTCGCAAGTGCAAGGACCTGAGTTTGATCCCCGGTACCAAAAAATAAATAAATAAAAATTTAAAAATCTGTTAAAAAAAAAAAACAAAACTGGAGCTTTCCTTTGCTCAATGGCTCAATCTTTTAGACAGAAGTCCAACTGAGTCAAGGTACACCAATAATTCCTCCTGATTCCCATTTGGCCTCTCTTATCCTTTTAGAATTCTGCAACACTTGTGCTATTCAGCTTTTTAGATTCCATGAAATATGGGTTTGGGGCACATAAAATGGAACAGGATTTAACTTCCCTAAAGATGATGAATTTGGTTTTGGACATGTGAATGAGAGAAGAGACCATCCCACCACATGGAATTGGGCAACTATGAGTTAACTGAGTTATTAGGCCACTATGGATTAACAGGTAACCATCCTCTTTGTAGAATGCACCTGCGTAACCATGACAACTTATGTACTCTGTCACCAAAGGAGCAGAACAGACTCAGAAAGTCCTGCCGGAACTCTTTGCTCTCCCCCGATGCACCCACTGCTTTGCTTTGTGTAAATCCTGCTTGCTCTATATTCCCAGGGAAATTCCAATGGAATTAAGCTTCATAGATGTAAAAAGAGGTACATAAGGAAGTGCAAACTTCTATTTGGGATTCTCGAGACTGACAGGAGTCACTTGGTGAGCTGCTGGCCTCATTAAATGCCGCTTTTTGCTCCTATCTTTGTGTTAAAGAGTTGTCTGTCTGGGGTCCTCACTGTTTTCTGCTTCATTAAGTGTAGTTTCTGCAGCACATCAGTGTGGGATGTCCACCAGGCAGACGAACAGGCATGTCTGAAGCTCTGAGAACAAGTGTGTATCCCAAATGGACACTTTTGTTCTCTCCAGCCACCCCCCTACCCCCCCAACCCATGGGAGAGTATGAAACCAAACACAGAGGACATAGACAAAAAGCCAAAGATGGGCTCTGGACAAAAACACATTAAAAAGATAAAGAGAAGAAGGATCAGCAAAAGAATCTGAGCAGGAATATCTAGCAAGGCAGAATGAGAGCATGATGCTGAGGAAATTGAAGAAAGGGAGAATTGAAAGAAAAGTGAAATGGTAACAATAGCAAATCTCTAAAGGATCTACAACATTCTGGACCCTTGATGAGCAGCCACCAGCTTGGTATACTTCTATCAGTGCCCACTCCTGAGTCCGTATTTCCCTGTTTCTGACCTCAGAATGCGAACATCACCGTTGTTACCAGTCTCTTTCAGGGTGATTTGATTTTATCGATCCTAACCCTGTATTAGTCTGCTATGCCTGAACAGGATTAAGGACCCAGTGAAAGCGGATCAGCAGCGAAGGGCCGAGCTCTTCTCCCCAGAAGCTGCTGTGATTGTACCTCCAGGTACACAAGGAAGGCTGTGAGAGGACATGCAGTCTCAGGAAGAGGAAGCTGGGCCTCATCGATCTATGAGGGCCTTGTAGGAGGCCTGCGAGCATGTGGATGTAAGCTCATGAATGGCGTCTATTCAGATTTTCACAAAGCCTTTCACAGAGTTCCACACAAAAGATTGTTTTAAAATTGAGTCACTGTGGTCGGATGGGGCCGGGTGTAGCACACAGATGTTGCTTAGAGACGAGAAACAATGGGTGAGGGTGAAAGGGCCTCTCGGGAGAAGATGTCTGAACACTGGCACTCTCCTGGACTGTCCCTTGGTAGGATTTTTATGAGTTATTTGGAGGAGGGAAACAAAAATGACATTGACCTTTTCGGCTTCTGCAAAGCCCAAGTGTACGGGGCTAAGCTGGAGTGTGTGAGGCTTTGTGAACAGGCAGGAAATATTTGACTTGGTCCTACACTCGCAAAATAAGTTGTAGAACTTAGGGAAAACAAGGTTCATATACTCACTTACCAAACAGTTATTGAGGATCTGCTATGTTGTCGAGGACCTGCAGGGTCACTGTGTGACACTGAGCCACATGTCGAGGAGGACATGATTCAAGCTGCATTTCTCTCTGCTGTTAGGGAACCTAAATGGAACAAGAAAATATTTCCTGAATCTTCACTTGATCTTAGCCAAAAGGCCGAGAAGTGATATATTTCCTGAATCTTGAGGAAAGTAAATTTAAGGATGTAGTTCTATTTTTTTTTTTAGTTTTTAAATTTTTTCCCCATTAACTTTATTGGTACATTTTCGGTATAAAATACAGTTACATTCATCATTGGGATCTTGTACCATTACATGAGTCTCTTGGTTCTTATTTTTTTTCCCCTTCCCCTGCCCTCCCTTCACCCCCTCCACCCTTCCCTATTTGCAAAGACCTTTGTTTCCATTTTTTTCCTCTTCTCATATTTTTTCCTTTCCCTTTTTTTCCCTTCCCCTACCCCTCCCAATTCCCCTGCTCTTTTAGACCTTTTCTTCCTGTTACACAATATCAGTTATACATTTTTTAAATTACAATATTAAGATCTAGGAAACATTACCACAGATTTTACAGAATTTAAAAGGATATAGAAAGCATATTACAAAAATCTGTTTTGAAATAAATTTGACAACTTCTAAGAAGTAACTTAGAAGACAAATTAATGAAACTAACTCTGGAGGAAATATAAAATTTGAATAGCACCTATTAAAGAAAGTATATTTCTAGCTTGAAAACCTACCTATATGACAATAGCAGGCTCATAAACATTTTAACTGATAAATTATATCAAACATTTAAAGCAGAAAAAAGAAGGAACACTTCTCCCCTCATTTTAGGAAATCAACGTTGTGCTAATCCTAAAACTGGATAAAGATAATAGAAGAAAACAGTATGAACATAGATAGAAATTTGTTTAACAAAACAAACTATTGGAAGTCAGATCTGGCAGGATGTAGAAAGTGGTTTTGTTATAGGGATGGCAGTGTTGGTTCAGCATTGGAAGATCCACCCCCAAAAGTAATCATTTTAACAGAGGAAAGGAGAAAGCCATATGATCCTGTCACTAGTTGGAGAAAGAGTATTGGACTAAATTCTACAGCTGTTCATGGTAAAAGCTTTCAGGAGACTAGAAGTAGAACAGAACCTTCTCAACAGATCAAACACATGTACTCCATACTTCCAACAAAAACTCCTTCTATGAATGGAGATGATACAAAGCTTTCTCCCTAATGTGGGGAACAAGGGCAGATGTGCCTACTCTTCATCTGTCCATTAGACTTTGAAACATAGGTCTAAACCAAAATAGTCTGGCAATAAAATGACACAATTAGGATAGGATTGGCACAGCAGAAGCAAAATCTTTATATGTAGATGAAATGATCATCTACAGAGAAAATACTAAGAAATCTCTAGGAGCCCCTAGAACTTGTACTTGAATTTAGCAGGATTAGAAAACACAAGGTATATCTAGAAATTCAGGTCTGTGTATACTTGCTATAAATGAAGAATTGGATATTGAAATTTAAAAGTTATGTAGGAGTACAAAGGACCCAGAAAAGCCAAAAAAAAAAACAAAAAAAACCAAAAAACAGTGTTGGAATACATTTAGCACCCAATTTTAAGACTTTCTCTAAAGCTACAGTAATCAAGGCAGTGTTGGTGTAAGGAAAGACATATAGATCATTGGAATAAAACAGAGAATCTAGAAATAGAACCACACATATATGGTCCACTGAGTTTTGAAAGATTATTTAACATTAGCATTTTATAGAATATAAACTCGATTCAAGAGCCGAGGAAGAGATAGTGTCTTCAGCAAATGGCACTAGAACACCTGGTATCCGTATATAAAAAATTAACCTCAACCCTTTTTTTCCATACATGAAAATAACTTGAAGGGATCTATGAACCTAAATAAGAAAGCCTAAAAGTATAAAACTTTAAGAAGAAATTATAAGGGAAAATGTTTATGAATTCAGGGTAGGCAAGAACTACCTAGGATACAAAAAACATGAGATATAAAAGAAAAAAATTGATAAATGAGATTCCATCAAAATTTAGAACTTTAAATGACATCATTAAAATGAAAAGTAGTCCTTAAACAGACCATATTTACAATGCATATAACCTATGAGCAGACTATATAAAGAATTCTTAGAGCTCATTAATAGACAACCCAATTAAAATGTAGACATAAGATGATAAATAGCCAGTATAGCACAAGGAATGGTGTGCAACTCTAGAATCAGAAAAATACTAATCAGTACAATAATAAGATTGAATTATACACTCATTAGGGAGATGAAGTCAAAAGTTTTAAAAGCCTTGTCATGACTTTTTCTTTTTGTTGGATTCTCCCCCTTTGGGTTTAATTTGTCACACCCAATGGATTCATTCTGCTGGGTTTCCTGGGGTTGTGATCCTCATTGTCTTTTCCTAGGGTATTGTCTAAAATTTTTTGGAGTGCCGGTTTGGTATTCATGAAGTTCCTGAGGTGCTCTTTATCATGAAAGTATCTTATTTCTCCATCAATTTTGAAAGATAGTTTTGCAGGGTACATCAATCTGAGTTGGAGGCTGTTTTCCTTTAGGGCTTGAAATACATCTCTCCAAGCTCTTCTTGCTTTGAGGGTTTGCATTAAGAAGTTTGCTGTGATTCTGATGGGCTTTCCTTTGTATGTGATTTGTTTCTTTTCTCTCACTGCTTGTAGAATTTTCTTCTTCTGTTGGATTTCTGGAATCCTAACTATTATATGCCTATGTATAGATTTTTTTTGATGAAGGCTAGCTGGAGTCCTATATGCCTCACTTATCTGTATGTCAAGTTCTTTTCCCCTCCTTGGGAAGTTTTCTGCCATCACTTCTGTGAACAGTTTTTTTATGTCATCTGCACTCTCTCCCCTTTCTTCATTGACTCCAATCAGTCTTATGTTATTCTTCTTTGCATCGTCTAGCAGCTGCTGGATTGATTTCTTGTCTTCCTTTACAATTTTAAAGCAATTTTTCTTTTCCTGGTCACTAATTGCAATCTTATCTTCTATATGTGAAATTCTATCCTCACATTGGTTCATTCTGCTGCTCAGACTTTCAATGGAGTTGTTAATCTCTTGGAAATCTGTTTGTATCTGTTTTATGGATTCCATTTGTTTCCTATGTTGGGATTCCATCATGTTCCTCAGATCCTCTATTTTTTTTATCTGTGTCCTCTCTAGATTTATTAATCATGTCTTGCACTATGAGCAAAATCTTTGCTGTTATCTGAGTAATTATTTCTGATTTCATTTTTCCCAGATCCTCTTTTGTTGCCAGTTCAGAGAGTCCAGGTGTTCGAGTATCAGAGTGTTCCATCTCGTTTCCCTTTGGAGTTGCTGTAGGTGATCTGGAAGTCTGTTTTTGAGGCTTGTTTATGTGTCTCCTCATTTCCACAGGTGGGGGGGGTGCTTCTGGCACCCGTGCAGCTCACCTTCTCTGCCCTAGGAGCTTGGGATGGCGGCTGGGGAGCTTCCTTCTGGGTGCTGGGACCAGCTGAGCTTCTTTGCCCTAGCAGCCTGGGATGGAGGTAGGGGAGCTTCCTTCGGGGTGCAGGGACCAGCTCACCTTCTTAGCCCTAGGAGCCTGGGATGGCAGTGGGGGAGCTTCCTTCCGGGTTCTGGGACTGGCTGAGCTTCACTGCCCTTAAGGATGTAGTTCATACAATAGGAAATACACGGAATTTAGTTTTTAGGTGTTTAAACTAGTAAGGCCAGAAAATGTCGATATATTCAACATATTTAATTTCCTGAGAGTCCCTGTTACGTTCAAGAAAGCAGGATAGTTTGGGGATGTATTCCTAACACCTGGGTATATTAGTCAGAACCACTCTTGTTGCAAGTGATAAAAATTGAAACTAATGACCTGGAAAAAAAATAAAAGAGGTAAACCTAGGTTGGTGTAGTTGGGGACAGCGGTCAAAGAGATTGCGAGGACTCATGAATCTCACCGCTTCCCCTCCTCTCAGCTCTGTTGTATTCTGTGCTTCTCTCATCCTGAGGCTGCTTCTCATGTGGAGCAAAGGTGGCCTGAGGACAAGGAGGGGAAGTGGAAGAAACCTGGATTTTCTGTGTTCCGGAAGTCCCTGAAGTTCTGAGTCCCCTTCCTTCCAGTGCCCTTGTCAACTCCTGAAGAAGGGTTCTGAGGGCAGAGTGCCTACCCAGCAGGTGTAAGGACCTGGCTTCCCACCTCAGCACCACAAACAGACAAACAAAACAAAACAGGACTCTGAGATGCCCATCTCTGAATCCTTCACTGTTACCAGGAAGTTGAAGTACTGCGTCCTGCCCGATCAGAGACAAAACAGCTAAACAGCTGGGGACTCCAGGAGCCAGGATGGGGGAGCAGTCACCCTCCCCAGAGCTACAGAACTGAGGATGAAGTGGGGGTCACTTACCAAACCATGACTGGGAAAGAAGAGGGAACCCACTATCTGCTTTCTCTATGGAAATGCTGTGTGACTGGTTTCCAGTTGTCCTAGGAGCATAGGATGACTTCTCAGTACCGGGGCTCTTCCTCCTCCCATCTTTGGATCACCTCCTCCTGGTTGGTGTGGCAGGATCGACTTCCAAACATGGCAGAAGCCACAGTACGCCACTTCTGGGATTAGGTTCCACAGGCTGCAGGTCCCATCTTGGATTCTCTTCATTTTTCTGGATTTCTCTTGAATGTTTCCTCTGGGAAATGCCAGCCACTGCATTGTGAGTCAGCCCTGTGGAGAGGCCCATAGACAGGAGCTCTCCAAGACTAACAATGGTCAAGTGGACTCTGCCCTCCCAGTCTGGCCTTCAAGGGTGACCTCAGGTGTGGATGACAGCTTGAACACAGCCTCCTGAGAAACCAGTGCCAGAAGTACTCAGGAAAGAGTTCCTGACCTCCAGAACCTCCCCAAAGCAGAGATACCACATTTTGTTTTTATAATGCACTAAGTTTGGGGGCAGTTTGTTCCATAGCAGTAGATAACTACTACACTATGGTTGGTAGAATTAAGCAATGCTCATGTTTTTAATTTAAATTAAGTTTTTCAACTGATATATAAAAACATAGAAATTGTACATATTTATGGGGTACTATATAATGTTTTGATACATGTATATTCAGTATAATTTTGTTTATTTATTTTGGGGGACAAGGTCTTGCTATGTACCCCAGGCTGGCCTCAAACTCACAGTGATCCTCCTGCCACAGCCTCCTGAGTGGTGGGATTACAAGCATGCACCACCATATCCAGTTTTAATCTGAATCTCAAATGAAGATCTAGCAATTACTGCAGTTTATAGCTAGGTAAAGTTATCATTTTGTTATTATTTTAGGTCCACTGCTTTATTGGGCTGTGCTCTGGATTGTTTCTCTAATTTTTTTAATTGGTTCTAATGACATTTTCAATTTTTACTTTAAAAGAATAATTTCACCAAGTTTCTTTTGATTAATTATTTAAAGATATGAACAGTTTCACTGTGAAGTAAAGTCCATATAAGGAATACATGACTTTGTCTTTGAGGTCTGTTTATATCTCTGTGGTTGTAGGTGACCTAACTGCATCTCTTTTTTTTGTTGGTTTTTTGTTTGATTTTTGGTACTGAGGATCGAACTCAGGACCTTGCGATTTCGAGGCAAGCACAGTGCCACTGAGCTAAATCCTCGGCCCTCTTGGATCTCTTTGATGAAAAGTTTAAAACAATCTCCAAGGGGAAAAAGAAAGAAGATTGTATCCAGCATGAAAAGAATGTTCATTAAAGCCAATTTTCTGCCGGGTATGGTGGCACACACCTGTGATTCCAGCACTCAGGAGGCTGAGGCAAGAAGATAGCCATGAGTTTGAGGCCAGCCTGGGCTACACAGTGAGCTCAAGGCCAGCCTGAACTACACAGCGAGATCCTGTCTCAAAAAAACAAAACAAAACAAAACAAAAACTCAAACCAAACCAAACAAAGCCAATTTTCTTTATAACCTACATTTTCTTTGACAGCAGCTTCATGGTGAAGTAAGAATTATTTTTCAAATTTATAAATCGCATCACCAGACTGATGTAGCTCCCAAAGGATATCAAGTTGCAACTTCTGAAAACTGAGTAATAATAGAAACATTGATAACCCTCAAGTGAAGTCTCATACCTTGCTGCTGTTCTCAGAAATTAATAGCTGCCCTGGAGCGTTTTGAACTTACAGAGTGTATTGAGTGGGGTTTTCCTGTGATGACTGCCTTCCTACTTCAGAACGTTTTAATCAGAAACTCATTTCCATTCCACCCCATCATCACACACCTCTCAGCCAAGACTCCGTCTTCTGCTAGGATGGAGGCCCCCTCCAGCAAGTTCTGAAGGTGGAGAGCAATGATGTGCTACAGCTGAAAGGTAGAACTGTATCCAATTAGTGGGCTCCAGTAGAATCAAAATAAAGGCCCTAAATACGCCTCTCACCTTCTCGTAGGTTCAGGGGCTCCTGCAGGTACAGGAAACAGGAGCCATAACTGAGCATTCATCACGCACGATTTGGTAAATACTTAGCATCCATTACTACGAGCTACCAAGTAAGTCACGTGTGTATTCCAGATTCCTTCATCTTCCGTGATTTTCACTCATACCCATAGCACATCCCATGTTTAACATGTTACACTTGGTTGTGCTTTTACATTTTCTTTTTCTTCCTTATATAATTCTCTCCTACAGTGGAGGTCTGTTTCGAGACTACCTGGGTTTTATTGTCAGTCCCGGAAGAAGGGAATCTGTGTCCATACACACGCATCCAGGCACTAGGCAAGACGGTGCCAGGGAAGGCCCGGAGCCTCGGCCCGAAGGACGGAGGTGGCGTTCGTGCAGGACCTGCGCTGGGCTGTTCTCTCCCAGCACAGCTGGCCTGGGGCCTCACAGAGCCGTGGGTGCTGACTTCCACAGAGAGCGGCGAGCCACCACCTCCACCGAGGCTGGAATTCACCCCAAGGTGATGCCACGGGGAACTGGTGACAGAAGGACTTGTATTCATGATGGCGAAAGGAAAGTCAGCCAGATTTTGCTACCAAACAAGGTAAAACTTCTGTAAGTTTTTTTAAAATGCCATAAATAAAACTAAAAGGCAAATGAAGGTAATGGAAGACATTTGCAAAATATTAACAAAAGATTGAGGCCCGTGTTCCTCGGCAGAGTTCTTTCCAATCGGTACAAACAGAACGGGGTCTTTGTTTCTCCTTCTTCTCCGGGTTGTGTGTGGAAGGCTTTGGGGAGAGTTCAGCACCTGCCACACTGGGCGGACACCTTGCCACGCGCAAGGCGAGGCTGCCCCAGCAATCAAGTCGTGGTCACCTAGGAGAGGGGACAGCACCAGAGCTGTGATGCGGGGTGTCCAGGCTGAGCACAGCCGGGGTTCCTACGAGGTTGTCCAAGATGAAAAGGCCCAGGCCGGCCGGGCCAGGCGCTCCCTGTGCCCTGAATGTGTAAAGCGTGCTCTCCTTGCTGCGGAGCAGAAAATCACCGCGGATGTAGAAGGGCGCAAGCACAGGGTCACAAAGCCAAATTCTTATTTTTGCTAAACCAGGAGTGGTGGAGCGTGGCTGTGATCCCAGCACTCCGGGAGGCTGAGACAGGAGGATTTTGTGTTTGAGCCCAGCCTAGGCAGCTTAGTGATTTAGAGAGAATGCATCTCAAAAAAAATTTTTGAAAGGCTGAGGGTATAGCTCAGTGTGAAGGCCCTGGGTGAAGAAACAATGTTTATTTTAAAGGATTAAAAAGGTCACAAGGCTTGTGCTGTGGTTTCAATGTGTCCCCCAAAGTTTATGTGCTGGAAACTTAATTCCAGTGCAACCGCGCGTGCGTGCGTGCGTGTGTGTGTGTGTGTGTGTGTGTGTGTGTAACGGAAGTGTGGAAATCCTGAGGGCTGCGGCCGCTTGCTGGATTAACGCTGTTGACAGGGGTAGTTTGTTATCAGAGCGCCTCTGGCTTCTTCTCTCCCCCGCAGCCTCGTGGCCCCTCCGTCCTGGACTCCCCGGAATTCTGGGGAGGTCCCGGGAAACCGAGGCAGCTGGGCAGGCCCGCCCGGAGCACTGGGGGAGGGGCGCACGTGTCCGCTTCGACCTGGCCGAGGCATCAGAGTGGGAGAAGTGCGGCCAGGTGTGTACAGCGCTGCCCGGAGTGCCCAGCACACGCCCTTACGTATTCAGCTACCCAGCGCGTTTTTATTGAGCGACTATGTGCGCCGTGCGCTGTGCCAGGCTCTGGGATGCAGCCGCGAACAAAACGGACCACAGCGCCCTCTAGGGGCCAAAGTTCTCCTGACAAGCAGTAAGCCCGGGGAAAACTCGCTTGGCTGAATACAAACCTTAAAACCCGAGACACTGGACACACCTGTTTCGCCACCTAGCTTGGCCAAGATTCTGCAGGAAGAGGATACCTGGCAGGTGTGGGCCAAGGACACAGGAAGTAGGCGCTCTGAGCAGATTTCTGGGGTCAGTGTGCACTGGCAGACTCTGGATGTATCAGGTCTAGTGTTTGTGTGTGTGTGTGTGTGTGTGTGTGTGTGTGTGTGTGTGTGGCACTGAAGATTGGACCCAGGGCCTTAGTACTGAGCTATATCCCCAGCCCCTTTCATTTTTTTTAAATTTTTATTTGTTTAATTTGTAATCCAAGTTTGACTTGCTTTTTAATGTATCTATCGATATAAAATTCGGCCTCTAACAGTGATAGGCACAGATAGATTGCTGCTACCAAGTCATTTAAAAAAAAAACAACCTAAGAGGTAACATCCTTCGTATTCCCCCACCCCTGCTGCTCCATCCACCTCCCCATCCTCTCTCTCACCGGCCCTGCTTAGGGGCTGATGGGTTGATGAGAAGGCACTGAAGGGTGCATGGCCAAGTGCACAACAGTGATCAGTACAGAGGATGAAGTGGACAGCACAGTGAAGACTGTGGGACGGTAGAGGCTCTCAGGCTCCTCAGACAAACAGGATCCTGGTGTGGGGTTGCTGCCGTGTGGTGGGAACCAATGAAACTCATAGACTTTTAGAAACAGAAAAAGGTCAGAAAGTTCAACCAAAGAGAGAGAGGCTCTCCTACCCCCCTCTGGCCCCTTGGTTCGGAACAACCAGTTCTTCCCCCCACACCCCCTGCAAAAGAAACAAGGGAGATTATAAAGAAAAAGGAGCCCCGTTCCCTGTCCTAAACCAGTTAACAAAACAGGCTCTCTCTCCCCCAGAAAAAGGCTTCAGGGAGAGGCAATTTCTGCTGAGTCCTCTGCATTTCACCACAGAACCCCACTCCAGGGCTCAACTCCCACTCCTAGGTGCTCTGTGCTGGTTCATTTCTCTCAGATTGCCTTGGGGATGTCTTTTTAAAAATGTAAACAAAAGGCCCAGAGTGCGTTTCTGTTGAATGCAAGGCCCCGGGACAGGAAAGGGGTGCCCAGGCGGGATTGGGTTGGCAGCCCCAGCACGCCCCTCCCAGGGGTGAGGCCTCAGGATGGCAGGCACTGGAGCGGGTCTGGGCCTCCCGCTAGTCCGAGGTGCCTGAGGCGCTGGGAGACTCATCGGAGTCCGCATCTGTGGCCCCAACCCCAGGTTCTGTCCAGTGCGGTGCCTGCATCTCCGCCTCAGGTGATGCATAAGGAACTGGAGCGTGTGGCTCCCAAGCAGGTCAGTTCATCATGCTCTCGCTTGTTGTTGTTGTTGTTGTTGTTGTTCTTCTTCTTCTTCTTCTTCTTCTTCTTTTGGCAATTCTGAACAAATTTAATGAGAAAGTCATGACAGGCCTGAGGGAACTGAACACTTGGGCCACTGAGAAATGGGGATGAAGGAAGGTTGCCGAGTATTCCCAGTTGTTGCCTTCAGATGAAATCAGTCGTGTTCAGGGTGGTATGGCTGTAGACTCAGTTGTCACCTTCAAATGGTGGAGTCATTGACTGATGCTACATCATGCAGCTGGTGGCGGAAAGAGAGTCGAGCTTTCCTGCTGAAGTAGGCACCAGCCCCAGGGGAAGGAAGCCCTCTCTCAGCCTCACCAGGGACCATAGCTGGGCCGGGATCTGGAGGGGCAGCAGGATTCTGGCCTGCTCCTCGTTCAGTCCCCCGATGTCTCCGGCATCCACACTGCGGGAAACACCAGGCCCCCTTCAAAGCCATCTCGAGAAAACTAGAATGCTGGGAGTGACCAGGAGGGACCCGGGAAGAGTGTGGTTTCGAAGCCCCCTCCCAGTGTGGGCAAAACTACCTCACTTGTTCTTAATCACGTCCTTTAACCCTGTCAGCTCAGTGGAAGCTTCAGCTGTGGGGGCCAGGTCTTCACATCGTGATCTAGGCCACTGGTTGCCAGCCCAGATGGATGTAGGTGGGACTCAAGACATTACGTGTGGCGTTGTTTCTGTGGCCCATGTATCTGTTAACACACTGGGCCCCATCACTGTGACAGGAGCTGAAGAGGTAAATGTCTTCATCCCTGTAACCGGCCAGGAGCTCAAGTGATGAGGACAGAATTTCTTGAGTACTCCACTGTGCTCGTTCTCATCCGTTTGCCTCTGGTCATGAACTGCAGACCACTGCAGACTGATGGGTACTGGCGGGATTCCAGATCGCATGCAGTCCCGCTTTCTTCTCTTTTTCTTTTGTCACCACCGGTTTCGAAGTTTTGTCTCAGGTCGAGGGTGAAGACCCCTGGATCTGCACCTGCGGGCGGGGACGCACAGGGGGAGTGGTTCCAGGGCCAGCGTGTGGGACGCTGCTTTGTGCTGCGCTGCTCCTTCGCGTTCTCTCAGAGCTGCGTGGCTGATGGTCCTGCTACCCGAACCTGTCCATCCGGGCACACGTGGCCAGGGTGGACTCTCCGCTGTCGGGATGGAACTCGGCCTGGAAGACATCACTTTGGAGACTGCTCTCAAAGTCAAGCACTGGCTGCCACTGCACGTGGTCCCACAGCCCCACCTTTGGGTCATCGCCCCACTGGCCAGCCAGAGGCCGCACTGCTGAAGTGCAGGCTGTTGACACAACCAGTGTGGCCCCGCAAGCCCACGCTGCAAGCAGAAATGCTGTACAAAGACTCTTGCTCCATAGGCCTCATGCACAAAGTGGGCACTTGAACCCAGTGCCCACTCCCGAAGGGCAGGAAGGGCTTGCCAGTGAGGCGAGGCAGGGCTGTTGTCTTCCAGGGCCCGCTCATCACCTGGTGAGTCCTGGGCACGCTGGCCCACCTGCACTGTGCACGCCCAGGACATCCTTCCTCCTGCTCGTCCTCCTCCACCTCGGAGCGGTCGTGAACGCGGCCTTCGCCTAATGGAGCAATGACCAGTGTCCTCCATGCTGTCAGAGTCCTTTCCTCACCTGAGCTCTCCGTGTCTGTGCCAGTTCGGTGGGGGCCGCCTCCATCCCAGCCAAACTCACACTCAAGTCTGAGGCCTCCCCTTCAGGGCCTGAGGGTGCTTCCCTGCCCTCTTCTGCTCCAGACGTCTCCGCTGGACTGCTGGGTAGGCTCTGGGTAGGTCAGGTGGTCTGGCTGGGCAGTCACAGGCACAGGAGACTTGCCAGCCTGCTTCCCACCTTGGGTCGTCCTTCTGCCAGCGGCTGCTCCAACTGTTCCAGGCACAGGCGCCCCATCCACTGCCTCCACCAATGTCACTGTCATCTTACACTGGCCAGAGCCCCCCCCCCGCCCCTTTTAAATTTTATTTTACTTTCAAATTTTGAGACAGGAGTTGCTAAGTTGCCCAGGCTGGGCTCAAATTTGCAATCCTCCCGCCTCAGCCTCCCAGAGTGCTGGGATTACAGCCTGCACCACTACACCTGGCTTTAAAAGTCCTCACTCCCTTGATTCCACTTCTCTAGGCTTACAGATATGTGCATGGACCACCACACGGATCCTGGAGAAAGAAGCTAAGGGGCCCGGGCCTGAGTGGTCGCATCTGACAATCCCGAGTTTACACCAAGCCAGTTCTGCCGTCTGCTAGATGTGTGACTCGGGCTGATTAGTGGGTGCCCGCCGGCGTGTGAGCCCAGCGAGCTAGTAAGAGCCCACACAGCGTGTTCTCCTCTGGATCACGGAGCTGTAGCAGCACTTACTGACAGGGTTCCTGCAGGAAATAGGTGAGATAATACACATAAAGCACTTCAGCTTAGTGCCTGCTATATGGGAAGGTTTCAGTATGCTCAAGCAAAAAGAGAATAGAAGAAAGTATATGTTCAGCATGCTCCAGCATTATTTAAATTATAAAAAGTAGTAGAGATCTCCCAAATGATCCAAAATAAATAGAAATACCACGCCGCCACTAAGAATCATGGTGCAGATGAATAATGAACGACATAGGAAATGATCATAACGTATTGTTAGGTTTAAAATGTTTTTTCTTAGGAGCTGGGCATGGTGGTGCACATCTGTAATCCCAGAACTCAGGAGACTGAGGCAGGAGGCTCTCCGTGTGAGTTCAAGGCCAGCCTGAACTGCACAGTGAGACCCCGTCTCAAAAATACAAAAGAAGATTTTGTTATGAAGATTCCAGTACAGTGTAATGCCTATTTTAGGAAAAGTGTAGGAATGCCGCACTATGTACTTTCCACGCACTATGGTCTAAACCATACCCGTTATGTACAGCAGGCACGGATGGGGCTCTGACAGCCAGCGTCCTCACCTTCCCCTTTCCCGCAGAGAAGTTTTCAGCTCCGCTCTCATACGCAGAAGCTGGGGAGCCTGGCGGGGAGGCGGGAATGGTGGGCTTTGCAGGAGAACCTGAGCAGCGGTGCCCAGGATGTAGCAGGGACTTGGCAGGCTGGCTCCACACCCTCGGGGGTTGCTGGTCCCTGCCCTTCCCTGCAGTCTCTGACCTCACTCTGTCCTGGGCCCTATAGTCTCCCAGCAAATCCTTTTCTCCTGAAGTGAGCCAGGATCTATTTCTGTTGCTTGTGACCAGAACTCTTCTAACAAGTCTTTGTTAATAACTGGGTGTGAATAAGGCCTTGCGGTTGCACCCAACGTGGGGGCGCTCACTGGGCCTTCTGTGCGTGAGCAGCCGGCACCTACATGAGGCCGACCTGCCTGTGGCCAGAGGCTGCCACATATCTGGTTGGAGATGGCAAAATCTCATTCAATAAATTACAATGTTCTTAATTAACTTCATTAAATTGAAATAAAAAATTGTTTCTTTGAGACAGGGTCTCGCTATATAGTTCAGGCTGGGCTTGAACTCACTATGTAGCCCAGGCTGGCCTCAAACTTACAGCAATCCTCCTGCCTCAGCCTCCCAAGTACTGGGATTACAGGAATGTGCCACCCTCCCAGCTCTGAAATACAAATTTTAGTTGTTCCCAGATATCCAGCTGTTTGACACAATATGACAGGCAATGGTTGTTCTTCTTTATCTTTGGGATTTGAATTTATTAGGGATTTGGAATTGGATGAGCATCACCATCTGTTAGCAAAGTGAGCAGAGACCCTCAGCATGGTGCCTGTCACAGCCACACTGATTATAGGTGCCACAGCCACCCCAGTGCATTTGCCTTGCTTAGATAGATGTCCCTCAAAGGCCCAGGCACTGAAGGATTGGTCACCAGCCGGGGGCCCCGGTGGGCAGTGGTAGTGGCCTCAGAGAGGAGGTTAGGTCGCCAGGTGGAGCCCTTGGGGCCTCAGCGCTGCCCTCTCCCTCTGCTTCCTGGCCGTCCTGAGGTGAGTGACTCTGTTCCTCCACAAACTCCTCCCATGATGCTGCCTGGCCATGGGCCCACAGCACTGCGTCGGCCTAACTGTGGACCAAAACTGTGAGCAAAACAAACCTTCCCTCTTCTTAAGTTGATTTACCTCAGGTGTTTGTTATAGTACCAGAAAGCTGACTAACTACTGCAGTACAAGACCTTGGACCTGAACATGCCTTCGGGAGCACAGTATGCTTATAGCTCTGTTGTTCTTCAACAGCAGCAGCACTGCATACACTCGTGTACACTTGACTTTGGTAGTGTGTCAACACTTGTTTTCTTTCAAAAGTTTTCTTTGTGCATCTGCTATTAAAATGTCTGCAGCCTTGGATACAGTGAATACTAGGTATCTGTCACACGTCCTCAGTTCTCATCTTTGACCTCTCAGGAGCGTCAGCTTCTGAAATCTCCTCACTCGCCTCAAGACCCTGGCCAGTTCTCTTTTCTCCAAGTGTCCTGTGGGAGAAACCCTGGAAACGTGAGTGTGACCCGAGATCTGAACACGCGCTAACCCTCAGGAGGCAGCACATGGAGCGGGCAGCGGTTATCCGCCTCCCCACTCAGAATCACTCTGTGCCACCACTTCACTCCACATACAGCTTTTCATAATTGGTAGGCGGTGTTGCTAAGGGCCGTAGGAAAATTAAATGCTCCCCAAATTTACTTCTAATCAGTGCTTCTCACATGTCAACACACACACGAATCCCAGAGGAACACTGTTAAAATGAAGACGGTGAGTCAGTAGGTACTCTGGATGTCTGCTCCTGCATAACACATACTACGCTTCCGGAAACTCAGCTGGCTGTTACCATGGTGACGGCCAGGGTCAGGGAGAAGATCATGCCTCACAATTCTCTTGCATCCTGGCTACTCTGTGATGCAGACAAAGCAAGGTAACTGGGCTGGCATTTTTTTGTTTTTGCTTTTGTTTTTTTGGTTTTTTTGGTACCAGGGATTGAACTCATGACCTTGTGCTTGCAAGGCAGGCACAGCACCACTGAGCTACATCCCCAGCCAGGGCTGTTTGATCTCTAGTTTTCCAGGCTGATTATTTTCTGGTTAGGTCTCATTTGGGGGGAAACATGGTATTCCCAAACACAGTGGCTTAGCAGGGCTATTAAATGATTATTCGTTGGCCCCAGTCACTGAGCCGCTGCCGAGGACTCAGATGCCTCCCCCTTGAGCCCCCTGCTTCCTAGCGATCCATCCCCTCTGCCTGCCTTCTCCCGCAGCTGCCTTCCGCAGGCCATTTCCACTGAGGAAAAGGAATTGCATCATATGTCCGCTATCCAGAACCTCCACTCTTTCGACCCCTTTGCTGATGCAAGTGAGGGTGATGACCTGCTTCCTCCCGGCACTGAGGATTACATCCATATAAGAATCCAATAGAGAAACGGCAGGAAGACCCTTACCACTGTCCAAGGGATCCCTGATGACTACGATAAAAAGAAACTGCTGAAGGTGTTTAAGAAGAAATTTGCCTGTGGTGGTACTGTAATCGAGCATCCAGAATATGGAGAAGTAATCCAGCTCCACAGTGACCAGTGCGAGAACAGAAACCAGTTCCTGGTAGAGACTGGACTGGCCAAGGCCGATCAGCTGAAGGTTCACGGGTTTTAAGTGCTTGTGGCTCATTGAAGCTTAAGTGAGGATTTCCTTGCAAGGAGTAGAATGTCCCTTCTGTGCCTTGTCACAAGTTTAAAACCCTCATGGCTTGTATAATGTGATCATTTAGGGTCCGCTTTCCCTTGGACTAGTGTAACTCCTACATGCAATAAACTGAAAAGAGCCAAAAAAAAATGATTACTCGTTTATTTTGCTCACAGACCTGCAACGCTGGCAGGCGTGGTGGGGATGGTTGGTGCTGATGCTGGCTGTTGACTGGGACCCTGGTCTCCGGAAGCCGCTCGTGTCCCCTGCGGGTGGTTGGGTGTCCTTCCAGCATGGCGGCTGGGCGCCACCTGTGACCCAGGGAAGGCAAGGCCTGGACCGGTCACCTGGCATCAATCCTGCCTTCCTCTCGCCGGAGCCAGCCATACAGCTTGGCCCAGGTTTAAGGGCGCGGGGCACTGAGCCCATCACCCAACGGGAGAAACGTCGGCTGGCTTTGTAAGTGGAGTCAGTGGGTGGGACGTGCTGCTGAGCCCGTGTGATGCCATCCGCCACAGGAGGTCCCCAGTCCTTTCAGGGGGTGCAGGATCGCTACTATGCACGGGCAAAAGATCTGGGCAACGTCATGGAATACGTTCACTGATGAGTTTAGAGTCACGTTGCCGGTAACCTTTCAGAAATGACTACTTGTCAAGTGTGGGTTTGTATCAAAGAAAGAATATTGGAAAGAGCTACGACTCCCTTTCCGAGCTACGTATCTGTATGAGGCTACATGGTCTTCGTACACTTCACCCCAAACAAGGCATCAGACAGATGAATGCAGATCAGAAGAGACTTGAGCTTTCTGTTAAACCAAATATTAAAGAGATTTGCAAAAGTGCAAAACAATACCACTCTTCTTCATTTTGATTTGGAAAAATACTTGATTTCATATAAAATATATTAATGACGTTGCATCTAGTCATTATTGTTGTTGTTATTGTTGTTTGAGGCAGGGTCTCGCTACGTAGCCCAGGCTGGCCTTGAACTCACAGCGGTCCTCCTGCCTCAGCCTCCCGAGTGGTAGGATTACAGGCGCGCACCACAGTGCCCTCATTCAATGATTGCGAAGGTAACGTTTTCCCGAGGGGCTTTTAAACTGCATCGCCTAGCTCTTGGGCGGCTGTCTGGGATGTCACATCCCGCACCTCGCTGTGTGGTCCCGTCCAAGTTGTAAAGTGGCCCAGGAAGTGGAAACTCGGCCGAGCTTGGCCTGGCTTTGCAGAGGCGGCAGGAGCAAGGGTGGGCTGGGCCCGAATGCTGGAGGCGAGGCGGGTGCTGAGGTGGAGGCCAGGGCCTGGGGGCGCTGGGGCTGAGGAGGCGGAGAGGGTGACCCGCGTCCAGGGCGACGCCCCTCGGCCGTCCTGCCTCCCCTTCCGAGACCGCAGCATCGCTAAGCTTCGCACTGCGCACTGCAGACGGTTCTGTTAGGGTTCGTCATGTCACAGCGCCTGCACGGGGCTTATTGCCAGCTCCAAGCGCAGCGACTTGAGGTCCACAGCTGCGCCTGCGGGGCCCAGGTCGGGCAGCGCCTTCCCGGGCCTTTGCCGGAGCCCTAGCCGCCTGGGGGGGGGGGGGATTGGGGGCCGCTGTTCAGCAGTCTCCCTTTCCCAGTAAGAGCTTTTGTGTGTAAAAATCTGAACAAGCAGCGACAGACACACTGGTGTGGAGACCCGTGTAGGGCATTTCTCTCTTTTCCAACCGTGTATCTAAGTGAGGCTGGGTTTTATTTTTTAAGTGAATGGCTTCTCCCAGTGGACTGCACCAGATTCGAGACAATTTTCAACATATGGTCCAGGCTGGTCTAGAACTCCTGGGCTCAATGGACCCCCAGCAGGTTCCTGCTGGCTGAGACTATGGCTGTGGCCCCCTGCCCCTGGCTATTTGAGCCTTTTTATATTCCACTTAATGTTTGTTTTGCTTTGGTTTTTTGTTGCTGTTTGTTTTTGAGGCAGGGTCTCCCTATGTAGTTCATAACTCACAGCATTCCTCCTGCCTCAGCCTCCTGAGTGCTGGGATCACAGGCATGCACCGCCACACCTGGCCCTTCCACTTAATGTTAATAGCTGTGTATTTTGCTGGAAAAAGTGTGTTTGATTATCACATACCAGCCAAATCCCACTAGTGGTATTTAGATAGTGAATTACCTTCTCAGTTCAAAATTCCAGGACACATTTGTCCTCAATGGTTTCAAGAAACTGGGATTTTTATTTACACACGTAATTTCTGCTTTTGGGGGGTGACTTTTGGACACGTTGAGTTGCAGAGTGGATATGCCTGCATGTATTTGGATATATGAGTTAGAGATTCATTATTATTTACTAGCATATAAATTATCTGAAACTGTGAGATGAAATTAAAATTTGTGGGTGTGTGTCAGAAAGTATGCATTTCCAGAAGAGCAATGGGAACATCAGTATTTAAGGGCTGGATAAAAAAGGCCAGGATGCTGGGCACAGTGGCACACACGTGTAGTCACAGTTAGTCAGCAGGCTGAGGCAGGAGGGTCACTTGAGCCCAGGAATTTGAGGTCAGCCTGGGCAACACAGTGAGACCTGTCTCAGACAATGAACAGGAGTCGAGGAGGGAAAATGAGCTAAGTACAGAGGACAAAGCAAGAGTCCAGAAGGGCAGCGGCACGAACGCCTGGACAGCCCTGGAGGACACAGGGCTCTGCTGGGTGTGAAGCTCTCACAGAGCCACTGCGGGGAGCAGAGTGCCCGCTGGGGTAGGTCAGGAAGGTTCTTTGGTGCCTGCCAGATTCAGGGGCCCAAGCCTCAGTGTCCTTTACTCACCAGCATCTTCCTGGCAGCCTAAGACTGGCCTGCAGGCCTCCTTCCTGTAAGGCTCCGTGTTAGGCCTGGGCAGTTTCCAGCTGTCAGACCCCAGCAGGCCCGACCCTCCGGCACTGCCTCATCTTGAAATGCAACAACTGCAACACTGAGCGAGAACTGGGCCTCTTCACAGATTCTGAACTACAGGGGACCGGAAAGAGGCTCTGACTTCTTCCTGTGTATCCCAGGAACCCTGACGGGACTATTCAGAAGGTACTGGTCTGCAGGGCTGGTGGTCCATGTCTATAATCCCAGCACTCTGGGAGGCTGAGGCAGGAGGATCAAAAGTTGAGCCCGGCATGGGCAACTTAGCAATTTAGCGAGAACTTGTCTCAAAATAAAACATTAAGAAAGGGCCGGGGATGTACTTCAATACAAAGGCCCTGGGTTCAATCCCCAGGAAGGATCACATAACGAAAACCAAAATACTTGCCAGTGGTCAACCACATTCAACGTAGAGACAAACTAAAGACCCCAGGTCTGCCTTAACCTGCTGGCTATGAAACAATTATATGGGTCTCCTAACAAGAAAAATGCATGTCATTTTCAGTTGAATGTTCTCAGCCTTCAAACGCAGGCCTTTGTTCATTCTAATGCGCCTACATCTGCACAAAAGTTCATTTTCAGAGCTGTGTGGCAGGGGCCTGTGCACAATTCCAGTTATTGTGTAGAAAAGCTGTGTGCCTTTTTATTCACAGAGAAAATAATATATCCAAGATGCTCATGTGGGCATTGTCGCTCACACTGCTGCTGTCTGCTCTTTCCCAAGAAACAATGCACATCTGTGGGGATTGCTTAGATTTTGTTATACTACTTTATTTTCCATTTCAAATGGCTTTTCACTAAGTGGGAGAAAGATGAGTTAAATTCTTGAGCTTTTTTTTTTTTTTTTTGTACCGGCGATTGAACTTGGGACCTTGCACTTGTAAGGCAGGCTCTGGAACCACTGAGCTAAATCCCTGGCCCCTTGAGTATTTTAAATAGTTGTTATATAGTCTGATCTTACCTCGAGGAAACATTTCAAAGTTTAGTGTAACATTAATATTATTCTGGCAAGCTAACACGAACTAACAAACATAAAATAAATACTTCAGTGTGGATTATGAAGCCAATACTTAAGGCCAAAGACATTAGCCCTTCCAGGCCTGAATGATTTCTGTGTGGATTTTGTTTTAGAAAATCACTTCTCAGGGCCAGGGATTTGGGTCAGTGGTTCTGCTGCCTGCCTTGAAAGCACAAGGACCCGAGTTTGATCCCTGGTACCAAAAAAAAAAAATAATAATAATCACTTCTCTTCCAACACTACTAAACTACACACTAAAAGTGGTTCAAGATGGTAATTTTTTTTTTTTTTGGTACCGGGGATCGAACTCAGGTCCTTGCACTTGCGCAGAAGGCGGCAAGACCACTGAGCTAAATCCCCGGCCCAAGATGGTAACTTCTATGTGTATGTTACATGTATTTTTTCAAAAAGCCACTTATCTTTTAAATCTTCAAAACTTGGAAGTATTCATGGATGAAGCAGTACTTCTAGTAACCGTTTGAGAGACCTTGAGGGTTTGTCCTCATATAAACCCCGTCCTTCGGGTGCCGATGCCGCATCTATAACCCTACCCAGGATTCTCAGAGATTCACAGCATGAAGAGAAACCTGGTCACCCGAGGCTTTAGGATGAGAATTCAGCATTCCACACGCGAGCAGGCTGACCTCGAGGCTGGGTCGAACTCGCACTACGGCCCAGCACGGTGTTCAAAATGCAGCCTGAGGCCTGAAAGTCCAAGTTCTGGAAAATAGGTCTCCAGTAGCATCGGTCCGCATCTCACCACGCTGCTTCCTAGCAGCAACCACTTTCCTTTTCCCTTTCATCTCCAAATCTGTTACTTCTTAATCCTTCGCGCATTAGCAACTGTTGCAGGAGGCGAGGGCTGAATTTTCAAGGCTGTTAACAGGCACCTCATCCCCTGCCTCCCGACCAAGCTGCCGTGAGCTCAGTAAGCCTGCGAAGCGCCCAGCACAGCTGAGCCACACAGGCTCATCTTCAGGGCTCTCTGGACCATCTTTCAGCCCGAAACAGCTCTGGGTGTGTTCTGCAGGGACCGCTGTCAGGCCTGGGCTGGGCACGTGTCTGAGCCTCCCGCCGATTCCCTCCTGCTGGGCCCTGCTCTCCCGTGCCCCCCCACATCTTTTTCCTAATCTCATTTTGCTGTAGCAATAGCTTCCCAGGAGGGGTTATGGAAGAAACAGAAGAACTGGAGTGTCTAGAAAACTTTCTATTCCACCTACTTGCAGATTTCTCCTCAGAATTTTTAACATATTCATCTATTTTCACCTCATTTCTGACACTGGCACATTCAGTACGTCAGTCCTCTATGGAACCTGTATTTTTTATTTTCTTCGTACTGAAATTCAGTGATGTAGCTTAGTGTGGGTCTAGAGTATTTTTTTGTTTTGAGACAAGGCCTCACCATGTAGGCCAGGCTGGCCTTGAACTCAGTAATCTTCCTGCCTCAGCCTCCCAAGTGCTGGGATTACAGGCGCACATCACCAAGCCTGGAAGTGTGGGTCTATTTTTAACTACTGTGCAGGGCTTTGGAAACAGATGTCCTTGTTAAATCTTCTTGAATTATTTCATTAATAACTTGCTGTTTCTTATGGGATATTTATTATTCAGGTGTGGACTTTTGTACTAGTCTTTCCTATTTTCCACATATCTATACTATTTTGTGGGTGATTTTCTCAACCCTCTGTTTAGTTTTTATTTCTATTCTCATTTACAAATCAGGTTTTGCTTCCTGAATATTCTTTTGTTTAGTTTAATGGAGAAATACTTTACCATTTCAAATCTTGATGATATTAGTGGCATTCTTTGCAGGCGTTTTTGCCTCTGTGGGCCCACACTCCGCTGTATGGATTTCAGGCCTGGCTCATTTCCTGTTCTGAGCCTGCCCCTTCCCCAGTGGTGTCCCTGGAAGGCCTGGTGATTCTTGGCTGTCCAAGTGTACTTTAGAGGGGACAGAAAGCTGGCTGGAAGGTGGCATTACAGCAGGCTTTGTTGAGGGTGGCATTTTTCACTGTGCTGCTTCCCTGGTGTGTTCCTTACTTTGTTCTCATTCCTGAGACAAAATAGCACCCAAAACTAGAGGCGAAGGGGTTTATTTGGTTCACAGTCTGTGGAGGTTTCAGTCCATAATCGGCTGGCTCCGAGGCAGGGATGGCAGAGGAGAAACATGGCAGGCAGAGGAGAAGCATGGTGGGCACAAGGCAGCAAAGGCAATCTAAGTTTTACAGCTTTTTTCTGCCCCTTTTGTGCCACCCAGACTTAGAGAAGGCAGCATCCACGCCCTTAATCCTAGTGCCCTTGAACCTAGCATTGCACCACGAGAATCAATCCCAGCTTCACACACTCTAGATCCAGCCTATGACCACATGAGGCTTTGGGGGGACATCTAGACCCAAACTTGGGGACCCCAGTATCAGCTGTTACATTTTTGACAGGAGAACCTTCTCATTTCCTTGTTAATCATAAGCCTGGCTACCGGCTTACAGACAGCCAAGACGTGTGTTATGCTCCCTATCAGTCCAAGAGAACTGCCTACCAAGGGAAGAGCAGGGTTTTAAAGGGTAACTCATGGCCAAGGGAAAGTCCCCAAGGAGGAACAGATTTTGCTGCAGGTGTGGCTACAGCCCAGTGGACGGCAGAGAACTGTTGGACTGTCCTCAGTGACAGCCGGGCCTGGCACCAGGAGAGCAGGAAGTGACCCTTCGAGTTGCAGGGAGGGTGACAGGTGTGGCTTACGTACAAAGCTCAAGGGTGGTGTTGCTCGGTATGGCGGGGCTGATGGCAGCTGACCCGGACTCCCTGTGAGCAGCGGTAATGAGAAAGTCTCCCTGTCCCAAGGCCAGGTGCCGCCGCCCAGGACCTGGAACCTAGACCTGAACTCTCACCCTGGTGCACCTGCCATGGAACCCAAGTGACCTGCATCCGTCAGTGCATCACGCCACAAGGTCGGTGCTATGTCCAGGACCCCATGCTGGTCTTGCTGACAGTGTCTTCACTTGATGGACGCCTTTATTCTCTTCTGCATCCCATAGCTTAGGTGAGCTGTCTTTCTTTTCAGTGGGAATACCCTTTCTGTTTCCATTTATATTTTCCTGGGAAGGAGAAAAATGATTTGAAAGCCCACAGAGCACGCCTGAAAGATAATAACCAAATAATAAAGGGAAAAATACAGACGCAGCAAAGCAACTCTGTTTTGAACTTGCAAATATAGGAGAAGGGAACCAAACCTATCATCTTTCCTATACAACTATACCAGGGGTAACCAAAGAGCAAAAGGGGCAAATGTCTGTACGGCAGCTAACAAAGGAAGGAAAGCTGGAATACTGCCATTCTACAATCCCAGTTAAGCTGATGGTTGTGGGCAACACCAACAGTAACCAGTAAGCGAGCATGAGACCGGACACTGTGTGGACCCGGTGGACTACACCCCCTTCCCAACAAAATAAAATACATAGGTGACTCTCAGAAGCGTGGATCCAAAACAAATCACGGAAAATACAAAGAACAGAGAAGTATGTTAAATGATATGAAAGGGATTCGCCAAGCAAAATGTGGGGAACTCCATTTGGACTCCTTTAAAATAGTCTGGGGGTGAGTTGTACAAGCAGGGTACAGGTGAAGCAAGATTAGCTGAGTTGATTCTTGTTGAAATGGACCGGTACTTGGGATTCATCCAGTCTGCTTACAATTAACATTTCCACAAAAATGTTAAAAGACTACACCAAACACAACAAATCAATCGCCCCTTGAATTTAGGATCAGTCTTTTTATTTATCCTCTATCTAGACCTGAAGAAGTACTGGGTTAAGTACTCGAAAAACTACTTCAACACCAAAATAACTTCTACACTGGTTGATAAAATAGGACTCAGATGAGCAGAACAATGTAGATTAATGTGAGACTGGAATTCATTCCCTCTCTTAATTTTTCAGCCTACATAGTTAATATCTGTAGTTAAAAGGCTAACACATTAGCAAACAAATTGCTGTATATATGAATATGACATCACTATTCTGTCAAGGCACAGGTCATTCAGTGATGTAAAGTCAACCTAATATCTCATCAAATAAATTTCAAGAAAGCCATTACATTTCAAAAATGTTTCCTTTTTATTTAGACATAAAACACATTTACAGCATGCAGGTTAACTTAAAATTATATGGCATCTTCCCAAACCAATTACCTTTGAGTATATTTTCAAGCACTGAAATAAACCAACATATCCACAAGTAGACTCAGACTCTCTACTGTCACCTCATGGCAAATTGAGTTACAAAAAAATTGAGAATTATGCACAGTAGTTTTAAGTTAAGCAAATAACTTAATTAATTGATCACCATGAATAAATATTACTTTTATTTCACTGAACTTCTCTTCTGAACTACTTATCAATACCATTCAGAGGAACACTAATATATCCAGTCCAAAAAAAAAAAGACACCACAAATTGAAATGTGTCAATATTCTAGATGATCAGAAATTTCCATTTATAAGAATAAATCCTGTGTTTAATGACCTACTTCAGCAAAAAGAGCAGTTCACTGAAAACAAATTTATGAAATTCTTGGTGTATTTTATGAAAGTTTGAAATTATAAATAGAAAAGAACCATTAAGATATTTTAAAAACTTAGCATCATGTATTCTGAACCACATGCTCATTACAATCCATTGTTACACAGCACCGATAACCATGATACGTCTTACAACTACAGAATCAGGTAAGAGGAACAAAATCATTTCCTTTAGGAATATTGCCAAAGAAACAAGTTTTCATTTAAAAAAAATAGAAACGTCTATGTGGATACAGCCAAATGACTCTGCATTTAGGAAACTATCATCATAAAGAGGCTGTAGCACTTTCTTTGTTAACTGTATTACTTTGATCTTGCTGCACCATGCTTTCAACTTCTGGAGCTTTCTTTCTTTAGTGTCCTAAAAGCAACACAATCATTTTAAAGGCTGCAGACTACAACAGCAAGAATTTCTGACTGTTAAAAAAATAAATAAATTTCTTTCAAATTAAAATTATTATAAAAGTGGAGATTACAATAGTTAAGGAAATAGAAAAATAAGCCAATTATGATCTGAGTCTTCGGACTATGGCTCCAATTTATTAATACAAATATCTGTGTATAAAACTTTTTCAAAAAGTTAATTCTGCCAGCCAGACCCTCATACAGAACTTTCCAAGTCTCTGAATTGACTGAATGACCCTATAAACCCATTCTCTGCAAGTTTCTGCTACAGAGCTATAGTAACCTCCATCACTGATGAAGCATATACTGGAATCATTTCCCTATTATTTTTATAGTTGTCAAAAATAAACTGCTGACGTAATTTAATCATCTGAGGAAGAAGTGGCAAACTAGGCACACAGTACTAATTACAAAATCACGAGCAATGGCCAACAATATTATTAGAGGATTATCCGTGACTTGCAAACCATTCAGTATTTCTATACTAAACAAGAGAAATTATAGTGTGTGATTTAGTGTAGCAGGTTAAAAAAAAACTCATAAAGATTTCAGACCAAAATTTACCTATGTATTTTTAATTTTACTGTATCTGTCCTGTTTCTTCAAATTTTCCTCAATTTTCAAAGCCTATAAATTTATATCAGCCAATACGGTATCTAACTAAAATTATGTTTAATGCCATAATATCTTAATTTTACTATATTAAAAATGATAAATTACTACCTGGCCAATTCCTCTATTAGCTGGCAGGCTCATCAGAAAGAAGCAGGGCATTTTTATTCCATCAGCTATGGTAAGTACAGAATAGGAAGAAGAGAGATGCGATTCCTTTTCCAAGTCCTCTCTTTAACTGAGACTTGCTTTTGATAAATGAAATCTTCCCATTCCAAATAATTGGGCAACAGGCACTGCAGGAGACATGATCACTCGCTCAGTCTCAAACGCCTCGCCAGGCAGCTGCAAGGTTTCCATGCTCAGACAACAGTTTTCAGAAGCAAACACCAGAGACAATACAAATCATTTCAACCCTGATTTCATCGCAAACGATTTTAAAATACAGTACTGACCTAATATATTTTGTGGGCATGTAGTGTTTGTTGTAAGTGGTAAAATTTAAGACATTTAATCTAAAATTTTCCCTAAAAAAATTTCCATTTTTCCTAAAAAAAGGAAGACATTTTAGTAGAAAAAGAAAAACAAGCAGCAGAAGTGGCTAGGTAATTGAAACTGAAATTAAAAAACAAACATATAAGCAAAAAGCAAATACAAAAAAGCACAGTCCTATAAGGAACAGTCAGCTTGGCACAGTGAAGACTAAATGTAAGACACAAAAGACAAACTGTGTAATAAATAGGGCCACAGTTGTAAACTGTCATTCTCCCTCCAAAATGCTGAAATTGCACTCTAGTTCTCTTGGGAAGCAGCAGAGTTTACAGGAAGAGTGGGTAGGAAACAGCTGTACAGGGCAGGTATCGTGTATACATTTTTTAGAAAATTATAATTCTACAATCCCAAGGGAATAGAGGTTATAGTCACTGAATGACTGATACTATGTCCTCTTCATGCTTCAATTATTTTTCAATACCTAAAAATGAGGAAGAATAGAGAAATCCTTTTTAGTTTTAACTCATGTTTCACATAATCATGAAAAATGAAGGAAGTAAAATATGTCAACAGTTTATAAACATTTTAGCCATAGCTTTGACCACTTTCCCCAAAATTTAAACAAAAAGCAGTATTAAATGATTTGATTTCTTCTCCTTTTATTTACCTTTTAAGTAGCACTTTACAAGTAGAAAAATGTTTAAAAGGATTTCTGCCCTTCAGTTGTTTTTCCTTCTTCCCCAATAAAGCTATAGGTCAACTGAATATATGGATTACATTTATAGTAAAAAGAAAAAGATGGTTATACTTTGAACCATTACAGTGGTTAGTGACATTCTTAAAGACAACTAACTAGCCGGTAGGTGTCAAGGTAAAAATAAGGGGTGGGGCTGAAGGGTCAGAGACAGACAAATGTTTATGGTAAGAAAAGTGACAGTGAAATTAACCACTGCAGTTTTTGTTTATTGTCCATTCCTGGAGCCATCTGCCATGCTGTTACTGAACCTATTTACCTATGCTTTTAGTAAACTCAACCTATCCAGAGTACTGTGCAAGACAGAAGACCTGACATGAAAAATTGGGAAGTATTGGTATTCTCTCTCTCCCTTTTTTTTTGGTGCCGGGGATCAAACTCGGGACGTTGCGTTTGCCAGCCAGGCACCGGAACCACTGAGCTGAATCTCCGGCCCTGGTATAAATATACTGTCATTTTCCCCCGAAAATAAATCCAGTGTTCTGAAATGTTTTTAACATTTAAAAATAATATAGAATTTCTCTGCAGAGTATTTAACTCTTCAACAATTTAGCACTTAGCCTTCCAACCTAGTTGGAGATTGATTGGTTTTAAGTGCTTTAAACATAAGAACCACTCTCCTTTTGACCAGCTATGAAATTAACATACAGATGGGAGGGGGCATTTTTGAAGCAAGTCTCTATGCATTGACTTCAGGCCTCCCTAGTGTTGGAATTACAGGTATGTGCTATCATGCTTGGCTAACAATTTTTTTTTTTTTTGGTACCAGCAATCAAACTCAGGACCTTGTGGTTGCCAGGCAGGCGCAGTACCACTGAGCTAAATCCCCAGCCCTAACAATGATATTTTTATATGATAATTTTCAAGTCCTGACAACCTAGTTTAGCTGGGTTCTCTACCTCTCATGTGCTAAACTGTCACCAGTACACCAGGAATAGCTCTATGTATTTCTAAGAAATTAGAGAAATGGATGGGCCATTTTCAGTTTGGATGGGAATTTACTGACCAATCCACAGACAATTAAGGCAGTTATTGTATTTCCATCTTAGCCACAAAGAACGACCCTCACCCAAAAGTCCCAGAACAAGGTGTTAAACTGGTGACTCGTAAGCAGACAAGATAAAAAAGGAAGCTTTCCTTATTTTTGGGCAATACTAGGGACTGAACCCAGGGCCTTCAACCCCAGCCCTTTTGAAATATTTTTTATTTGCAGAAAGGACCTCTGGGCTTGAACAATCTGTGAGTACAGGTGTGCAGCACCATTCCTAGCTAGTAATGACATCTTAACTCATGTAATTCTCAAGAACTATTTCCATTTGACTAGTAAAAGGGGCTCAAAAAAGCTATTTTCCAAAGGAGAAAAAAATACAGAAACCATCTGTAATGGGCAGGAAACCAACTATTTCTGTCTACTAAAGTGACCCAATATTAACTATGATATAGTCCAGTCCAAAATGTTCATGTCAATCCAATCAATGCTTCTGATCTACATTTCAATATATAGGGAATAGAAGGGACAGAAGACCAAGGGAATTAGATATGTCAACAATCAGACACACCCAGAAGGAAGTATATGCTCCAGACCACTGGCCTCTTCCTTTACTGTCATTTAAAAGAGGGACTTAAGTAAGTACATGAAAAAATGTCCAGCATTATAGAAATGCAAATTATAACACTGACATTCCAACTTATTCTAGTAAGACTGCTCACTGTCAAGAACTCAACAACAAATGCTGATGAGATTGTGGGGAACAAAGAACCCTTATTTGACCCATTTGGTTCCACTGACCCAGTTATATCTCTTTGGTCTATCCTCTTAGAGAAGCTAAAATCATCCTACTACAATCATACATGCAAACCCATGTTTATAGCAGTACAACTTGCAATATCAAAACCATGGAAGCTGCCTATATGCCCATCAACAGATGAATGGATAAAGAAAATATGATATATATATATAATACACACACACGCACACACACATCATGGAGTACTACTCGGCCATAAAGAAGGATACATGAGTCATTTATAGGAATATGGATGGATTTCGAGACCATAATGCTAAGTAAATATGACGCGGCCTCTCTAATTTAAGAGACCCAAAATAAAAAATAATTTAAACAGCAAAAGAAAGAGCCATGTTAAGAAACAGGGAGGCAAGGCAGACTGTAAAGTTGGGAAGGGGGTCTTGGGGAAAGAGAGCAGGGGGTAAAAAAATGATCAAGAGATATGTATATGTATCAAATACTCAAGATGAATATAAACACTATGTATCACAAAAATGTACTAATTAAAAAAAAGAAAAAGTCCTATTCTAGGAAAAAAAGGAATAAGTAGAAAGAAGGGGTTAATCTAGATAAAACAGACAAGGGATAAAACCAAAGCAAACAGCCCTGGATTACGCCCTGGTTTAGAAAAATTCTCTGTACAAGACATTAAAAAAAAAATGGACAGAGGTTGGGGTTGTACCTCAGTGGTAGAATGCTTGCTTGGCACACAAGCCCTGGGGCTACTCCGCAGCAGCGCATGTGCACACGCACACAAACACACACACACACACACACACACACACACACACACACACACACAGAGACAGGAGAGGGCGACAGATCTGAATGTGAACTGACAGCAGACAGTTTTAGACACTGGTTTTGTTAGGTACAATAATGTTACTGCAGCTATGTAGGAAAATGGTGTGTTACAGAGACTTGTTAAGTCACGAATCTAACGGTTTTTTTTTTTTTGGTACCAGGGATCGAACTCAGGTCCTTGCACTTGTGCAGCAGGCGGTGAAACCACTGAGCTAAATCCCTGGCCCAACGAATCTTATCTTTTCTGCAGAGGAATTTTTAAAAGAACTAAAATAAAGCAATTAAAAGTAGAACAAAGTTAGATTCAAATTTAGGTGGAACTCTGAAGTCCTTTTCATCATAGAACCCTTTTAAATTGATAGCTATTAACTAATCATACTGTAGAAGAGAATGTTCAGAGTATATTTCTAAGCTAAAAAGCAGGCACATGTACTAGAATAAATGTTGTATGTTACTTGAATAGTTATTAACAGTTCAAATTGTTTAATTAAAAATAAATACAAAATTCAGAAATCTGTTAGAAAAAATCATTCATAGTTTCTAATGGAAAAGGGACACAGAGATGCATTAAAAAAATAATGGCCCAATAAATATACATATAAAAATCCAACTTCAGTAATAAACCAATGAGATGATATTTTTGCTTATTAGAAGTTTTGTTTTATTTTGTTTTTGCAGTTCTAGGTATTGAACCAGAGCCTCCATGCTGTGCTGCTTCCCTAGCCGTCTTTTGAGTTTATTTTTTTTTTCCGTACCGGGGATTGAACTCAGGTCCATGCGCTTGTGAGGCAGGCGGTGGAACCACTGAGCTAAATCCCCAGCCCAGCCCTAGCCTTCTTTTGAAGCAGGGTTCTACTAAGTTGCCCAGGGAGCTTGAACTTGCAATCCTGTCTCAGCCTCCCACACTGCTGCGATTATAGTTATGTACCACCACATACAGCTGGCTCTATTAGAAGTTTAAAACCATTAATACTCAATGCTGGCAAGGATGCAATAAAAGACAAAATTCTTAACTATTAGGTATTTTAGTGCAGTCTAAAACCTTAAAAATAATTACACTTTGTACTTTCTAGAAATAATCTAAAAGGTGATGAAGTATAAGAAAAGATGCTTCATATTTTAAATTTCATTATAGAATTTCAATTTTGGAAACAAATTAATATATTTTATTAAACTTCCAGTAAAAGTTGTAAAACATGATATATTTATTAGTCAGAATACTAAGAACTATTAAACATGATCTAATATGTTGGATTTAAAACCAGTAAGAACTCAACTCTGAATATATAGCATGAGCTGAGCCATGAAAACATAGAAATCATGCTAGTTACTTTTATAAAAGCATATACATTAAAAGAAAATCATGACACTAACATGAGAATTAAAACATTCCAAAAAAGCCGCCTAGCAACCAACAGCTCAACATTTCCAGGTATAGGTACGCTTCAAAAGCCAGACATGAAACACACACCTGTGAATATGCACACGTTTACACCTGCTTGCCTCCACCACCTCGAAGTGCTACTGGCTGGCTGTTCTGGACAAATGCGCCTCCTCCACGAATCGCACTTGGATGAGTTGGAGAAGCTGCTGGATGCTGCCCAGGACGAATAGGTTTAGCTAACATGAAAAACAAAGTCTGAATTAGAATAAGGCATAAGACACAACTGCAATGACTCTTACATCTTTTTTTTTTTTGAGGTGGAAGACAGGGTTCTCACTATGTAGCCCAGGCTGGCCTTTACTCATGGTGACCCTCCGGTCTCACCCTCCTGAGTGCTCAGATCACAGGTGTGTGCCACCACATCCAGCCCAAGTCTTTATTCTCTCTTCCTTCCTAATTGTGTTGATTTCGTACGTTAGAAATCAAAGCCAGCCAAATTCCACCAAGACAAAACATAAAATTCAGATAATGCTTTCAACTAAATCAAAGGGTTCAAACCAAGCATAGCTTAAGGGTTCCAGCATCCCCTTACTAACCAATCTGTGCAGAATGCCCTCTTCTGGCCATGTTCTTTGACCGGACTGCTTCCTTTATGCGGTCTACTTCTTGCTGATAGCGCTTGCGATCACGAGATGCATTTTCTTTGGCTTCTTTCAGTGCTGACTCCAAAGCTTTCACTCTCTCGGCTGTGGCTCGAAGTCGCTTCTCTAACTTAGGAAGTTCACAGCGAAGATCTGCATTGTCACGTACCAACTGGAGGCACACAAAGAAAACAGGGTTTCTTGCTTTAACAAACTGCAAGCATTTCATACTTATTCTATTAAATTTTTCCACTTAGCTAGTTAGGGAAGAACATGCAAGAACACACACATTCATACACACATTTCTCACAAAGATAGACTTCATTTTAGAGGACTGGACTGACTGGGTTGTTCTTTACCCCTGCTAGGCAAAGACAATAAACTAGAAAGTAGCAATTGTGCATGGTGCTTTCTTCAATAAAACTAATCTGGTGAAATGAATATCCTTTTAGGTACATTAAAAGCACAAGTAGCCTAAGTTTGGCAAGCCCCTTAGTAAGTGAAGACAAGAAAAGCAAGGGAGGTTGAGGCAGGAGGACTGCTATAAGTTCAAGGCCAGCTTGGGCTACATGGTGAGGTCAAGGTTAGCCTGAACTACACAGCGAGACACTCTCTCAAAAAAACCACAGCAAGCATCACTTCTTCAAGGAAAAAACCCTTCCCCATTATATATTTCTGAGAATGGGGCAATAAATATAAAAAGACCAAAAAAGGATAAACAAAAGATTGTATATTAACTGCAAAAACCTATCAAGTAAATTAAGAAAAAATTGAAAGTCCTGAATTTCTACAGAGGAAGAATACATGTTCTCTTTCATAATACAGTTGTTAAAAACATCAACTCCTCTAAAGTTGCAGCTTCTTTATATAATTAATTAACAATGAAGTGCCTCGGGGTATAAAAACCTCTTAGGACTCTGAAGGATTAAAATGCTTTCTGCTCTTCCATTTTTGACTCTTACAATGTTGCAGGCCCCACAGAACATATTCTTTATTACCTGCTTGTGCACCTTAGTGAGTTGTTCAAGATTATTTTCAAGAAAGGAGATTTTCTGCTTTTGGGCAGCACTGCCTCCAGTGTCATCAGAATCGATCTCGGCGCTCTGAGAAAAGGAGGTCGACAGGAGACTTTAAGGAGCAAAAAACCGAATCTGAATGACACACACTGACACGACAAAGTAGAATGATCTCATTTCTGACATGAATCATCACCTGCATCTGCAGTACTGTGTTACCTTTTTAACTCTGGTAGCCAAGTCCTGAACAAAAAGCTTGCGTAGATTGTGCAAAGTCTGAAGCTCTTTTGCCTTTAATTCAGAACAGAAATATTTTTGGAATCAGTTTTCAAACTCCAAATTAGCAGGTGGGGGCGGGGGGGGAAACCCATACAATACTCCCAATCCTGTTTATTTTCGTATTTTTCTTACCACTGTCTCTTCCAAACCCTTCAAGTCTTGTCGTGCTTGCTCTCGTCTGTCCTGCATAACCCTAGTGGCAGAGAACACACACACCCATGTATTATTATCTGATTCCAAACTTCTACCCTTATGTATAGCACAAGAGTTGACTCAAACCTTTTTTCATCTGAAAGGATTAGTTACTAAGCTCAAATGAGAAAGATACTTATATAACCTCTTAAACCTGTAGTTTAGAGAAACCATCCTCATGTAACAATGGAATGGAAGAGATGAAATAAAATGTAACAGAATTCAAATAAGAATGACTCAAATTTTTATTTTAAAATGTGCCACATGTAGCATTATACCACTATTTATCCAAAATGATATTAATTGGGAATTACAGTACTACAAACTGTCAGAGACTAACATTTTTACATGAAAATTATTCTAAATAAAACTGTGGCTGTAATTCAGAACAATCTTTATAAAATCAGCTCTGAACTGGACCTGATTGTATAACTGTTTTAATGAGAGCAACTGATTTACCAAGTGTCTCTCACAAACCGAAGGTATGTGGAAAATTTTAATCTTGAGTTTTCTACCTACTCAGATTCTATAAAACCGAGTATTAACTCCGCAAATGAGAAAAAGTAAACAGTTAAAACCTCTGAAAAGACAAAGCAAAACAATAATTGTATTTTATGAATAATCAAACCTGACAAATTTTCAGTTTGTGGTAGATATTAAAATTTTCTAAATTAATGTCACTTTTTAGGCATATTTTTATGATTGTTCTTAAGGTAATATGGTGACAAAGAGACAGCAAGCACATTTGTAAATCAGAGTCTAAAGCTTGAGTACACTGTTGATGAGACCTTGCTTTCCTTAATGCGAAGTGTGTGGTATAGTTATTTTGAGTTCTTAGACATAGATCAATTCAGAAGACTGATATGCCCAAGGGGAATACCTAGAATCCTCTAACATACTTTTTTACTTTTAAACGTTAATTACAACAATTACTCACGTAAGTTCATGTAGTTTTCTGCTCTTTTCCTGATCTGTAGCTTTCAATTTCTCATGTTCTACTCTTAGACGTTCTTGCTCTAACATCATTTTCTGGTTTTGGCTGACAAAAAGAGAAAAAAAGAGAACATGTAAGACAGGTTTAACCTCAGAGTTTTCTAAATGTCACATCAAAAATGATCACAAATATATTAAGTACTAAATTCTATAATCTTGTATTACAAATACCCAAGGCCTCTTCTGTCAAGGCCATACAATATTTTTTATATTCTGATTTGAAATGCTATTATTCTAGTCTCTGAACCTTTTCCTCTACTTCCAATGGATAGTAATAAGACCCATATCCCAAATTTTCTAATCACTTTGTTTTGATACTGTTCTCTGGTTCTTACTAAGAATCATTAAAGATCTCTAAGTTTTATTAAGTCTGTATAAGAATGCAGCTCCAGAAGTAGTGACAATGGCTTCCAGATATACTTAGATGACAACGTCTATTTAAAAATAACTTCTGAGGGGCAGGGATTTAGCTCAGTGGTTCCTCTGCCTGGCTCACAAGCACAAGGTCCCGAGTTCGATTTCCAGTACCAAAACAAACAAAACTTTTAAAACCTACACTTTCCAATTAAGCTTTTCTTTCAAATGATTTGTAAATTTTGGTACCTATTTGGAATGATGAGTTTAGACAGGATTTTGTTTCTTTTTCCTGAATATTTAAAACCAAAATATGTAGGAAAATTTTTCCAAAACTTGACCTAGACCTTAAAAGTTTTACTCATAAATGGGAAAATCACTTTCCCACTCAAAATTTTCATTTAAAACTGCAGGTTTTAAACAAGGATATATTGTTCATTAGTAACCTATTCCTCTGTCTTGTCAATCTTGCCCGATATAGTGGTGCATGCCCATAATCTCAGCACTCTAGGAGGATGAGGTAGGAGGATTTCAAGTTCAAGCCTAGCCTGGGCAACTTATAAAGATGCTGTCTCAAAATTAAATATAGGGCCGGGGATTTAGCTCAGTAGTGCCGTCGCCTGCCTCACAAGCACAAGGACCTGAGTTTGATCCCCAGTACCAAAAGGGTCTAAGAGATGTAGCTTGGTGCGAAGCTGCCCCAGGTTTAACCCCCAGTACACAAACGTACATACGTACACAGTCAAGCTTTCCATATGAGTTTCTAATGTTGAAGACAAAGAAGTATTATACTTACTCTTGAAGATCAGTTATAAGTTTTTCTTTTGCCTCAACTTCATCTCTCAAACTACTGATTTGTTTTTGATGAGTTTCCCTGTGACTCTGGATCTGCTGTTCAACAGCTTGCTACAATTTTTTGGAAAAAAGAATATTAAAGTCAGGCTAATGAAAATTAATAATGATGAATTAAAGTCAATGGAACCCAATGTAACATTAAACTTGCCTTAACTTCATTTGCAGTCTGAACTTTATTTAAGTGCTCCTTTTCCATTTCGTGGACCTTTTCTGTGTAGGTAGGAAGGAAAACAGAAGGGCAAAATAAGCTTTAAGGCTTCTGTTTTGAACCAAGAAAAAATGCCTCATGAGTAGCATGTTCCTCAGCAGTACTCTAGAAGCTCAACGATACCTTGACCAGTATACTGAAGTTAAATTCACTGTGTTGACATGAAGGGAAATGAGAATGCTTGTAAGGTCCCTATGTTAAGATTTACATGCATCCACATACATAAAAACTTTGTAGCTTCACGGGCAATTCCTAGATTGGCTACTGACATATTCAAACACAATCTCAAAAATGTCAAAGCCAAATTAAACTGTATGATTTGCCTCTCTTCCCAAGTTATTCACATTCCCACTATTTTCTGCCAGCCTGACTATAAAAGTACAATGACGCTAAAGTGTAAAAAGAAATCAAGGGCCGGGGATTTAGCTCAGTGGTTCCGCCGCCTGCCTTGCAAGCAGAAGGACCTGAGTTCGATCCCCAGTACCAAAAAAAAAAAAAAAAAAGAAATCAATGTAGTTACAACTCATGAACAACTGGAAGCTAATACCTTGTGCTCGAAGCTGTACCAGCTCCTCACTGAGAGAATCGACAGATTCCTCCAGCTGTCTTTTCTTTTGCTCCACATTTTGAAGATACTCAGTCAACGACTTGATTTTGGCTTCGTGCTTTGGGAAAAAATATACTGATAGGAAGCAGAAAAAAACCTCACACATACTTTGTTGTTAAGAATATCTGAAAGGAAGCAAGTTTCACTGATATATCTAAATACATGGAAAACGTGAAGGGATTTTATCCTGAAGTATTCAGAGATCAGATTTAAAACATTAAAGAAGTTAACTAATTAAATGGTCATCTGCATAGCTCATGGCACTTACAAACTAAGACACTAAAGGCTGAAATACATGGTAATGTTCTTACAGTAACCTCCACGTAGTATTACTTACTACCTGCCATTGAAATTTTCTATCTTGGTGAATGCCCCCTACTAACCTAATGCTAGAATGGGTCCCCTACAGTTTGGCTTACCCTGGAATAATTCTAGAGTCTTCAACAGTCACCTCAGTCTAGTAAACTTCTATACTTCATATTGGCAAATATAGCCCAGATAAACTATTTAAGTTGTAATGCAGGGAGACTAGAAAAACAACTTGATCAAATTAAGCTTTTTATTACTAAAAATAATTTACAGCCAGGCATGGAGTCCCAGCACTTGGGAGGCTGAGGCAGAAGAACTGCTGCGAGTTCAAGGCCAGCCTGGACTACACAGTGAGTTCAAGGCCAGGCTTTACTACATAGTGAGACTCTGTCTCAAAAAAACAACGCCCCCTCCAAAAGCCTACCGAAGCTCATTCTCCTGAAAACCTTTCTAAGAAATGAAATTTAATATTAATATTAATAATATTTTATTTTGAAATAAAATATTGAAAAAACGAGGTAAGTTTGGTCCAAACACCTACCTGAGAAATACGAAGCTGGCATGCTGCTAACTCTTTTTCATTTTCTTCCATCTTCTTGTTGCTCTCAGTCTGTGTGCTTTCTAACTGTTTGCAGCGCTTCACCACCGTTTTGACCTCTGACTTCATCTTGCTAATGTACAGCCTGGCGACAGTGAATTCTTCATCTATCATGCCAGTTCCCTCAGGCTGCTGTGAGATTAAAAAAGTGAAATAAAAAAATGTTAAGCCAAAAGTGTGCACTGTATGTTTTCTCAAGATTTTAAAATCTTAAAACAAAATTTAATATACAATATTCATAGGAAATATGAAATTTAGTTTTTTCTTTTATTACTACTTTAATAAGGGGTAAACTTTAAAAAAGGGTAAACACAGCTTACAAATCTTTGTCTTTCTTAACAAGAGGATGTTTAGGTGGCAGGAAAAGGATGACTTTTTTTTAAAGCTCAACAAGGAAGAATCGTGGTCAATGCACATTCTTTAAGTTTTATGACTTTCATTACAAAATTCCACAATATTATGAAGTCCTGGAAGGAAGAAATAAAATTGTCTTTTCTTTTCTTTATTTTTGCTGATGACATGAATGTCAAGAAAAATTCCTGAAACTAATAAATACAGTGAGATTTTAGGATACAAAGTTAATATATAAAAAGTCAACCATTTTCAGTACACCAAAAATAAACAACTAGAATTAAAAAACAACAATATATTGCATATTAGAGCATTCAAAAAAAGGTGGGGGGAGAAAAGACAAGAAATATAAATCTAGCTGGTTGCAGTGGTGCATGCTTCCAATTCCAGTAGTCTGGGAGGCTGTGGCAGGAGGTTCACAAGTTTGAGCTCAGCATGGACAACTTAATGAGACTCTGTCTCTAGGTAAAAACTTAAAAAGGGCTGAGGATGTAGGTCAGTGCAGAAGCCCTGGGTTCAAACCACAACACTGGGGAAAAAAAAGCATAAATCTAACATATATAAGATCTACAATAGTAAACTCCAAAACTCTGATGAGACTATAATCAATAAAAATTAGAGCAAGTTATTTTGTATGAAAAGCCAATACAATACTAAACAACAAAGACTCACACTCAAGATCTACTGTGGGCCTACAGTACTCAGGGCGCGCAGCAGTCTCCCTTCCCCTGGAGGATATGTGCCAAGATGTTCTATGGATGTCTGAACCACTGACAGTCATAAAAAACCTCATACATACATACACCTATGGTAAAGTTTAACTATAAATGAGGTACAGGAGGAGAATAACAATAATAATGAACCAGAAGAATTTTAAGAATATACTAGAAGGGGCCAGGGATGCAGTGCAGTGGTGTCGCACCAGCCTGGCAAGAGCAAGGTACTGAGTTCGATCCCCAGTACTACACAAAAGAAAAACCCCCAAGGGCCAGAAATTTAGCTCAGTGGTTTCGCCGCCTGCTGCGCAAGCGCAAGGGCCCAAGTTTGATCCCCGGTACAAAAAAAAAGAAAATCCCCCACAAAAAAACTACTAGAAGGGTTATTCTAAATTATAAATTATTTACTTCTGGAATTTTTCCATTTAGTATTTTCAGGCCACAGTTTACTGTAACTGAAACCAGAGATAAAATGGTAAGGGGTACTGCACAGGACTGACACAGGAGGACGACAGCGGGACAGAACAGAGCACCCAGGAAGGAGCTCAGAGAGTCAGCTGGTCTCTGATAAAGGGGCAGTGGCAATTCAAGGGACAAAGAAGAGCTTTCAACAAATGGTGCCAACACATCCACAGGCAAAGTAAATCCTGAACCATACTTTACCCTTTTCAGAAAAGTTAACTCCAAATGGACTGCAGACCTAAATGTAATTCCAAAACTAAATAAATTTTGGAAGATAACGTAAGAAAATCTTGGCCTTGAGTTTGGTGATGAATTTTTTATATACAAGACCAAGAACAACCCACGAAAGAAGAAATGTCTAAGTCAAACTACATTAAAATTAAAAACTTCTGCTTTTGCACTGTTAAGAAAAAATAGGAAGGGGCCAGGGATTTAGCTCAGTGGTTCCACTGCCTGCCTCGCAAGTGCAAGGTCCTGAGTTCAATCCCCGGTACTGAAAAAGAAAAAGAAAAAGAAAAAGAAAAAGAAAAAGAAAAAGAAAAAAAAAGGACAAAGCACAGAATGGAGAAATACTACAAAATACTATTCAATAAAGGATTTACATCCAAACCACACAAAGAACTTTAAAAACTCCACAATAAGAAATCAACCCAACTGCAAATTAAAGTAACTATGAAATAATACTATACACTGGAAGAACAGCTAAAATAATAAAAACAGACATCAAATGCTGGTAAAGATGTGAGGCAACAAAATCTCTCCATTCATTGCTGGCAGGAGGGCAAAATGCTACTGCCACTTTGGAACACAGTGGAGGAATTTCTTGCAAAGCTAATGGGCAGCCTTAACATCCATCTCTTCTTTTTTTTTTTTGGTACTGGGGATCAAACTCAGGACCTTGTGCTTGCAAGGCAAGCCCAGCACCACTGAGCTAAATCCCCAGCCCTTAACATCCAATCTAACAAACACACTTGTATATTTTTACCCAACTGAACAATGAAACTTATATCCACAGAAAAACCTGCACATGAATGTTTAGCGCAGCTTTGTTACTGCCAAAACTTAGAAGTAACTGAGTAGGTGAACAGATGAACTATGTCACATTCATAAAATGGGCTATATTATTCAGTAATAAAAGAAATGTTCTATCAAGCCATAAAAAGATACAGAAGAGGGGCCAGGGATTTAGCTCAGTGGTTGCGGTGCCTGCCTCGCAAGTGCAAGGTCCTGAGTTCGATCCCTGGTACAAAAAAAAAAAAAAGATACAGAAGATCCATAGAAGTATACTGCTAAAGGAAAACCAGTTTGAAAGGGTACATACTATATTAAAAGTCCAACTTTATAACACTTTGGAAACTGAAACTGCAGAGATGGTAAAAAGGGTTGTTGCTAGGAGTTCAAAGGGCAACAATGAATAGGTAATGCACAGAGGATTTGCTAGGGTGGTGAAATTATTCTATACAATACTGTAACAGTAAAACTATAAACTTAGACAGCTGGGTGTGGTGGCACATGCCTATAATCCCAGAATTTGGAAGGCTGGGCCAAGAGGATTGCCATGAGTTTGAGGCTATTCAGTGCTTCATAGTGAGTTCAAGGCCATTCTGAACTAATAGCAAGATCTTGTTTAAAACAAACAAAACCCCCCCCAATAACTATAATATTATGTATCTGAAGAGTCATATAACTGTGAAACTGAACTATATAGTAAAAAATCAACCAAAACATCAACAACAAAAAAAACATATGGGACTTAGCCAGGCATGGTGATGGATACCTATAATTCCAGCACTCTGGGAAGCTGAGGCAGGAGGTTGGTCGCAAGTTCAAGCCCAGTCTGGGCAACTTAGCAACATTTTGTCCCCAAATAAAAAAGGGCTGGGGACAATGTAGCTCAGTGTAAAGGCCCTGGGTTCAAATTCTATTACCGCAACAAACAAAACCAACATTAGCATCTTTCAAAAGATTTCTATGGAAAAGAAGGTACAGATAAAAGTATGGTAAAACTGTAGTAACTGATAACTATGGAATTCATTATATTAGTCTAATTATGTTTAAAATGGTTCAAACTAAAATGTTTCTAGAGATTTAAGTACTACTCATCTTTTATTTTTTAAAGGCAAGGTTTTGCTATGTAGTCCAGGCTGGCCTTGGACTTGTGGAGATCCTCCTGCCTCAGCTCCCTAGTGGCTGGGATTATACATATGTGCCACTACATCTGGCTTCATCTTTTACTTTTTTTTTTTTTGGTACCGGGGATCGAACTCAGGTCCTTGCACTTGCAAGGCAGGCGGCGGAACCACTGAGCTAATTCCCAGCCCTTACTTTTTTTTTTTGTGAGACAGAGTCTCACTTTGTAGGGGCAGTGATGGTATGTGCCATCATCTTTTACTTTTATTTAAGCATTTAAAGCAACAAGAAGCTAATTAATGTATGAGTTTCCTCCCTTAGCTAATTTTCACTATTGTTACAAGCAAATACTTTCATAAATGGCAATTTATTAAGACAACTTCTAAGTGCACCATCTTCACACAGTTGAGGAAAAGAACCAAACACGAGGTCCAGTAAGTGCTACTCATTGAACAGTCTGTTTAGGGCCGTCCTCCACTCCTCTCTCCTCCTTTATGGAAAGTGGAGTTAATACCTTGTAGCACATGTGTCTGTGTGAGGACAGGGTTCGAAAAGAATTTTGTGAAAGTACTGAACAAAGTACAAGCTATCCACAGTCATCTTACTTAGCAGGTTGCCATATTTACCTTGACATCATTGTTTCCCACAGCAATCCCTATTTCCGCAAGGTCTTTCAGTAAAGACGCCATCATCTCAGCTGCTCTTTTTTTCTGGTGGTTGGTCATTTCCTTAAGTTTCTGAAGCTCAGCATCTATACTCACTAATGTTGCCTTGCAGAATTAAAAATAAAAAGTAGCATTAAACTATTAAGGAGATCAAATACTCTATTTTTAATGCAACACAGTGATTTTCAGTCAATGTATTTTGGTAATGATGCCATCATTTTCAAGTGCTTGTTTCTTGTTTGGCTTAATTATCAGAAGGGTGTATGTCCACCCAGTTTAATCTACATATGATACCAGTCCCCTTGAAGCTCTCAAAACAGCATAAATGCTACTACTATAAATGTTCAAATTATAAGAAATTTTCTCCATTCACTAACAATAATATTATCTAAGCATATAAAAAGATTCTAAACACTAGGGGTTGCTAACTCCTATAGCAAAGGAGTGCTGATTTCGGCTCCACAATTACAACTGTCTTAAAGACCAAAACCCGCATCAATCTGCAGTTCTAAGAAAGTCCTGTTTTTCCACTAAATAGAAATCAGCTTTGCCAATATTATAACTCAGGTAAAGCTCTGTGGTATTAAACTGTAACTTCAAGCCAATTAACTGTTAACTTTGGAGATTAGAAATGGAAAATGAACTGATCAGGGGCAGAAAAACTTTTAGGAGTGCTACTTTGTAGCTCTGAGTGCTTTCCTCTGTATAAGTGGACATAAATATGGAACTAGGTGGTGGGCAATGATCCCTAGTACAACCAGGTGATTTCTAAAGAAAAAGCAGGCATTAAAGACAAAACATAAGCAGACAGCTGATCAAGAGTGATACTCAAACAGTCAGCTTTCATAGACTACTGCTGGCATCACTGCCCTATTATAACAACACATAAAAATCTCCATCTACTAGAGAACCACAAGATTCTAGTCTGAGGTGAAGGCAACTATTCCAGGTTATGAGAATAGAACAGTGAACAAAACAAATTATATGAAGCTATACTATATATCCTTATGACTACTCCAAAAATTCACTTAAATAGCTTTTTATTTTGAACAATCTAATAGTTTATAGTAAACAACTAGGAGCTTTTAATTTGTTTTCCCTTTAACATTAAGAGTTACAGCAGAAAGAGCCAATATCTTTTAAAATACCATGTAAGGGGCCAGGGATTTAGCTCAGTGGCTTCACACTGCCTGCTACGCAAGCGCAAGGAACCGAGTTTGATGCCCGGTACCTAAATAAATACATAAATAAAATAAAATACCATGTAAGTTACTTATTAATAGACCTTTCAGATACCAAGAAGGTATCTCTATTTCTAAGACTTCATATACAGGAGGAACTACAGTTGAGACATGAGGCCTTTGAGAATAGATGCTATTAGTCACAGGCTTATACAGAAATAAGTTAACTTAAATAATTTTTCAATTAACATTTCTTGTCATGAAGTATTAAGCTAAGCCAAAACTATATCCTACCGATTTCTGATTCAATTCATCACTAAGCAATTCATATTGCTTAGTTTTATCTTCAACTTCCTGAGACTTCTGATCATAGTTGACAGCAAGTTCCTCCAAGGCCTGTAAAACTTCTTTTACTTCTTCTTTAGAAGCATCGTTTTCTGCTTGAAGGCGGTTCAACTCAGCTTGCATATTGTCTTGATCTCTTCTGGTAGATGCCAGAAGCTATTAAGAAAGAGTAAAGTATCCATTTTCACCAAAAGTATACAGGTTTAAAAAGAAAAAAAAAAATTTCCTTCATCACTCAATAACAGGCACAAGGGAAATGAAGCGTGGATGCTTCTAGGTGTGCCAACATTTATTCACTCAGCAGATTTATTGAGTATTTACTATATTGTAGGCATGATACCAGCCACTGTGGCAGATAGGAAATAAAATCAAGAATTTGCCTTTGAGGAATCTACAAAAAGAGAAGACATGTATGTACATAAATGTGCATGCAGTACAAGACAGAACGAAAGAGCTAAAAAAGAGAAACAGGACAGAAAAAAGAAAAAGGGAGCTATTTCCAGAGGGAAGTGAGAGAGAAAACTTGGATAGAACAGGCAAATTATAGCCATGTACCAATTAATATAAGAGGAGAAAAAGGTATTCTGGACTCATCAATAGTATACACAGAAATAAGAAACTAGATATTCAGAAGACTTGCTCAAAAGTTTAGATTTTCTTTGGAGAAGAGTGGCATCTGTGTTACGCCTTGGATACCCTAGTATCGGCGGGTGTCTAACTGGAGGACAGACAGGAGAGCAAGCACACGAGCACTGCCATCAGCAGGCCAGTGGCTTCTTAGTAAGGACACCTGAAAATGTGCACATGTTGGGTTTGGGGGAGCAGTGCTAGGGCCTTGTGCGTACTAAGCAAGCTCTCTCCTCCTAAGCTACATTCCTAGCCCTGTGGGAGTGTTGCTGAGAGTTAACAGCACTGAGGAATGGGGGGTCAGGGATACCAAATGTTCTGTAAGGTATAAAAGGAAAAAAGTCATCCTTCCCAAATGTAAATAGGGCCCTTTGAGAAACAACGCTGTAATTGAAAGAAGGGTAAGGATGAACACAATAGGATTAATTTCACTTATGGGTCAACCAGTGAAGATAAAGATGTAATTTTTTTTATACAGTGGAGTATCTGCCATAAAGGATGAGCTTCAGACATTTCTAGTTAAATAGATGCACCTTGAGACCGTACTCAAGTGAGATAAATCGGACCCATGTGTTTAAATATCAACCACACTGTTTCTCTGGTGTGGGAAACTGAAAGTGGAAATAAGGACTAAAATGTATGACAGATATTGGGAAATGGGAAGAAAATGTTCAAAAGGGAAGAGGAACAAGGGAGAAAAGAAAGAGACGTGAAAATAGAAGGAAAAATTGGAAATAAAGCTTTTGTACATAGTGAGAGGAGGGGCTTGAGGGAAGGAGGAAATGGGAAAGGAGGCAGGATGTATCATGTACAGGTCCAAATTCTCCATGGTAAGTGTTATCATTACATATGCCTAAAATGCACCAATAAGGGTTTTGTGAGGCAGGCGTGGCTTCTTGATTTCTTTTTTTTGATACCAGGGATCGAACTCAGGACCTTGCGCTTGTGAGGGAGGCGTGGTACCACTGAGCTAAATCCCAGCCCTAAATGTTTTGCTACAAAAAACCAAAAATCTCACTGATGGTGGTATCTTTTCCTACTGGCGCTGTACAATCTCTCATCCCAGGAAACTCAAATAAGGACCATTTTCTCAATTACCCACATGCAGTTCTTGCTGAGATTAAATCAGGGTCCAAATTAGGTGACAAGAAGGCAAAACAAATGTGAAAGAAGGAAGATGAAGATGGCAAACCAGACTGACTAGACATGGGGAGATACAGTGAAACAATGACATTCTCATTTCCAAACAAAGCTACCCAAAATTATACCATTATTAAAGACAAAGTCAGTGGGATTCAGAAGCCAGTATTTTTCTTTCTTACATAAAAAAACTGTGTTTCACAGATGTATTCCTTCATGCCTATGTGTGAACACTTCATGGAAGGGGAATAAGATGATAGCTGCATTTCAGGCAAGTAAAGTAGATGATAGTGTAGGAAGCCAAGAGATGTGTGTTACAGGAACGAATGCTTTTAAACAGATAAATTTTAAAAAGAAAAAAACCCCTTAAGTGAAAGTTAATCTTTGGTTCGATGACTCACTACATGGTATCACTCCCATAGAATATATAAAAATGAAGCATAAACATACTCAAAAATTTTAAATCATACTTAGTATATTGAGCTGTGTAAATTGTCTTTATACTTACATGACAAACTTTAAAACTTTTCTAAACATACTACGAAAAGTCAACTTACCTCTTCCTGATCCAACATTTGTGTCTTCAATTTCTCTACCAGTTGGCTCTGCTGGTTAATTTCTTCATCCTAGAATTTCAAAAGCATCCAGCTAACAAAGTAGCTCACAACTTGGCTTTGTTTCCCAAAACAAAATTTTAAATTACTACTCCAAACTATTCTAAACCTGTCTCTCTAACTCAATGTGGCTTACTCTAATCTTGAGAAAATTTGAAACAAGGGCCGGGGATTTGGCTCAGTGGTTCCGCCACCTGCCTCACAAGCTCAAGGTCCTGAGTTCGAGCCCCAGTAACAAAAGAAAATTTGAAGCAAATGATTTCAATGATCAATAATATTTTTATCATACAACAAAGCAAAAGGTTTCATTTATGAAAGCCATATTCATGAAACACTGCATTTTCCAAGACAAGGACTCGCTATGTTGTCAGGCTGGCCTCCAACTCGCAGGCTCAAGTGATCCTCCCACATCAGCCTGAGAGGGCCTGAGGCCTGTGCCACTGTGACAGGCTCCTCACAGGCACAGCGGTGATCAGCAAATGCACGGATGCTTAAACTACAGACTTTTTACAGTAAAAGACACATTGCCAAGAACAACAGGATAAGTGCGGTAACTTGAGAGGGATTGATGACAATGTATCTTTCACTGTAATAAAAATATTTGTACAAATTTAAGTACTCAATGTATTTTTAAATCATACCTTGTACTTTAAATGGTGAATGTTTAAAGCTATTATAGAAAGTGGTCACGTAGCCACTTCAAACCTGCCATCTCTGCTTAAAATACACTACCAAAAAAAATAAACTAAAAAACGAACTTAAAAACATTTTCCTGTACTCTCCTCGCTGCTCTTATCCCTATTAACTTCATAATTTATTTTTCAACCATTCACATTACTAATTTCAACAGAGTAAGAAGATATTGTTCCCATTCATCTCTTCTATCATATTTTATTAGAATCCTCAGATCCATGCTTCTAAGCGGTCACTTTATTAGTACTCTCCAATGACCCAATGCCAAATTTTCCTTAGAAAGTGTTTTTAAGCTTCAAAAAGATGAAAAGCCAGGCACAGTGGCACACACCTATACTCTCAGCACCCTGGGAGGCTGAGGCAGGAGGATTTCAAGTTTAAGCCCAAGCTCAGCCTGGGCAATTTAGCAGGACTCTGTCTCAAAATAAAAAAAATAAAGAGGACTCAGTGCAAAGGCTCTGGGTTTAAACGTCAGCAAACCTCTCCCCGCCACACAGAGAGGGTAGAGAAAAATATGCTTCCAAATTGTGTTTTATATTTTGTCAATATGAAATTTTAAAGGTTAATGGAAATCAAAGGAGGTATATGTAGATATACCCTAATATTGAAATGTGAAAAATAAGAAAAATACCTGTCAATAATATTCTAAAACAAAACATAAAATAAACAACACACACCTTGTCATCAAGTTGTTTGTACAATTTAGCAATTTCTTCTTCACACTTTCTTCTCTCTCCATCAGTAAAACTTCCAGTAACTCCAATCGTGGCTGCTGGTTTGTCATTGGTAATAGTAACATCCTTATCTACTGTGAAAGCTTCCATATTGGCTTTCTCTTTGTCAAACTGTTCATCAACAGGTACTGTCTCCCCTAAAACAGACAATTACATGGTTAATCTACATGTCTAAAAATTTCAGTTTTACTCCATTTCATGGTTTGTTCACTCTATATTATTTTGAAATAATGACTTCAAGTTCAGATTCTTCTGCTTTGGTTAGTTCTGCTCTTTGTGTTCCCTATTACATTTTTCATTTCTTTCCTCCCTCTCTTTTTGACAGTACTGGGGATTGAACCCCAGGCCTCACACATGCTAGGCAAGTGCTCTCCCCCACTAAGATTTAGTCCCAGATCCTTTGTTCATTGTATTTTTCAGCTCCAGGAATTCTTTTTTTCCCTGAATGTATCTGATCTGTACACCTGTGTTGTGCTGCCTGCAAATGTGCAGTAGCTACTTGAAAGCCCTTCTACAAGTTAGCCCACCCACAAATTCTAGGCAGGCTATCAGGTGTGGCAGTGAGGCCCACGGCCAGGTGGGACAGTGCTGGGGCAGGCCAGATGCTTGGGGCCCCGGAGGCCTGTGTGCTGCTGAGGGCTCTCCAGGTCCTGGCGCTGCTAAACCTGGAGACTGAGTCCATTTCACGGGCCTGAAGCCTTCCCAATGCTGGGCTTTCCTGTAGCAGGCGCAGTCAAGGTCCATGGCAAGAGCCAGCTCCCTGGTCTCTCTTTCTGTCCAAAATGGCACTGTCTCGGGAAGGGGGCGGTGACGAGACCAATAAACTGTCCTGCCTACCCTCTGCTTTATTACTGGGCTACAAATGGGCACTGGTTTCTTGGTGCTTGTGAAGTCGCTTGTGTGTGTGAATAGTTATCCAAATTAATGCTTCTGCAGAGGGTGACGGCTGGAGTTCTACTCCACCACCTTGCTTTGTCCTCTCTCACTCCACTTCAACAGCTCCTATCAACTGTCCTGTCTGCTCACTGCCCGGGACCTGAATGCTTGCAATCACCTTTGACTGTCCCCAGCCTTTGATATCCAGTCAACAAATCTTGTCATTTTGTTGCTTCCACCCTTATCTGGGTACCCTGTCATGCTTTCACTTCCTAACCAGCATCTGTACTGTTATACTTATTTCAGGTAAAATCAAAATTAATGTAAAAGACTACATCTGAAAACGCCTAAATTCTTTAAAAATAAAAACTGAAATGGTCATGCTTTATCATTTTCATTTATGTTTCATAACAAAACCTTAAGTTTATAAAATAACTCTAAATCTGTATTCAACAGATGGAAGATGTCAAATTCTAAAGTTATTACCATTACGCCACCGATTGAGTTCATTTTCAAGCCACTGAATGGTGTTCCGCAGGGTCTTATTTTTTTCTTTCTCTTTTTCATACTTCTTTTTCCACTGTTCTGCAGTTAACTCTACATTGACACAAACTGTATTCTTAATTGTTTTGGCTCTAAGGTAATTAGAGGGGAAAAAAAGGATGTCTAGTTATCGTCTAGTTCTCAGACTGAATACTAAAAGCTGTAATGTATGTTTATTCACCACCCAACTAAATGTGATTCGTAAACCAACTAAATGAGTCAGCCATTTAAAATCTGTGAATAGTTAAAAAACGGGGAAAAACCCTACTGGAGAAAACAACAACAACCACCCCCACCCCCACCCCCACCCCAAGGAGATATACTTTCTCAATTCACATGCAAGGCTAAATTAAGAAAACAGAAGGTCAAAGACAAGGTCATCATTACTGATTTTCCTAACCATCTCATACAGATTACTGAACTTGCCAAGTCTGTCAACTGGCTTATTCTTATTTTCATTAGTGGTGAATTAAAAGTTTCTTATAGGGCCAGGGATTTAGCTCAGTGGTTCCGGTGCCTGCCTCACAAGTGCAAGGTCCCGAGTTCGATCCCCAGTACCAAAAAAAAAAAAAGTTTTTTATAAAAATTTAATTAGACTTTTATGTGTGTGAAAACTTAACTCAAACCCAAGTGGCTTAAAATATGGACCTAACTTGTATTATTTGTGTCTCTCAATTCAAAATATGTCCAGCACAGTAAAAACATGAACTAATTTGATCAGTAGGTATCTGACGTCGATAAATTTAACAAACAAAACCACAAATGTAATAAATTTTGTAATTATAAAAAACAAACCTTTGACCAAACAGGAGTGTAGATTTTGTTTCAGACTCATTATATGATGATGGGGAGCAGCAAATGACAATAGTGGTCCTACAGTTACCACCTAATGAGTCCTGAAGAATTCTTGTCATTTTACTATCTCGATATGGAACGTACGTCTACATGTAAAAACAGAAAACACATTATTCAATGGGTTTCTCTATTATAAAATAAGGTAATATAATCATAGTTATTTCACTTAGTTTAACTGCTTTTATTAAGATGTCAAATAGAATATACACACTAAAGACTAACATTGATTCAAAGACTGAATCCTTTGCTCATCTCAGCACTATATGCATCTATATTTAAATAAATCCCTAAAAAATAACAAAAATAAAGACATGACACTCACACTACCCTCAGCCAAAGCAGAAATGACATTTCCAAGAGCAGAAAGTGACTTGTTGATGTTCTTAGCTTCATCCAGCACAGCACCTTCAGCTCCAGTTTTACTAACCTATACATAAGATTCCAAAATAAAGAGACAAAATTAACTTCCAGGTGACTTTCTTTGAATTTTCTAAGAAATTTGTAGAGGTCATCAATAACCAGCAGGCAGAGAATATGAAAAAGCTTCACGATGTTTTTGGTCAAGCATTCACTCTAAGGGACTAATATTCCTTGAGTATGACTCTACTAAGAACTTGGTCAAGCAACTACTTGAATAAGAGTATGATAAAAGAAATATCAAATTTTATATTTAGTTCCTGCTCTTGAAAAAACACAACCTCCATGAAATTTGTAGTTCATTAATTGGTTAATCCTTTTGTTACACTGAAAAAGAGAAAGTTAAATGTTGACATTAAAAAATAGACTGAGTTTAATACTAGATGAGCAAACCTGCTTTTAAAAAAATGTAAAATGTCTACCCATGTTATAGCTAAGTTAGAATAGTAAGTAATGTTGGCTAAAACAATGATTTCTCAGAACGGCTGTTTTATGAAAGATGTGTATAAGACTTTTGAGTAGAAGAGCTGGATGTGGTGGCGCACGCCTGTAGTCCCAGCACTCGGGAGGCTGAGACAGGAGGCTCACCATGAGTTCAAAGCCAGCTTGGGCTATATAGTGAGTCAAGGTCAGCCTGAACTACAGAGACTGTGTCTCAAAAAAAAAAAAAAAAAAAGACTTGAGTAGAAGAGAATAAGGGACATCATTTTAATTACAAGAAAGTAAATTAGGAGAATAGTCATAATGGTCAGATTCATATTTAAATTTCTAATATAAACTAGAATTATATTATATGGGACTATCATAGTGAAATAAACAAAAATAAGTACAACTGACAATATCCATAGGTTCATCCAACAGAGCATGGAAAATATTCAGGAAAAAGACTGCATTTGTACTTAACATATATAGACTTTTTGGTCATTATTCCCTAAACAAGAAAACATCCATTTATATAGCCTTCATGTTGTGCCTGGATTTAAGTACGTAATCTAGAGATGATTTAAAATATATAGGAGGATATGCATAGGTTTTATGTAAATACGGTGGTATCTTACATAAAGAACTTGAGCAACTGTGGATTTCAGTATTCACAGTGAGGAGGAGTAATGGTGGTAGTGGGGTAAATAATCTCGTATGGATACAGAAGAACAACCGTACAACCAAACCAAAAACTAAGGTAGTTACTAGTTTTAATCATTAGTATGTATAAAACAGATGCCAAAAATTAGGAAAGGATACTTTCGATAATTTATGATATATGCTGAATAAGTTCTTAAAACATATAACTTAAGTCAAAGATAGGACCTACTGGTTGAACAATATGGTCAATGACAATAATATGCAACAGAAAAATCAATTTATATAATCATAAAGCATTGGTAATGTTATAATTCTCAAACTACCAAATCAAAATTTCCAAGTTTTTCAGATACAACAACAAATAATCTGTAAGTCCCAATTCAAGGTGAAGTTTAAAAGCACAACTATTTATCAGAATATATACTTACCTTTTCACTACCAGCTAAATCAACCAGATAAAGTTTTCCACTCAGCTTTTGCTCTGTCTGTGTGTTTTCTTGTTTTACATTAATAAGAAATATACTGTGACTCCTAGAGCTGTGTTCATTCATATCTGCAATGAAATTACACAAGCAACTATAAGCATGGCTCCCCCCACACTTTCCCTAAAGCATTATTTTACACAAGTCTGTGATGAGTAAAACGGATAAGAATATCTAGTTATTCTCATCTTCTCAAGGATGTAAATACTGATTTATTAACTAATGTTAATAAATATACTACTTACTTGTAACTGCTACATGTCTGTTGGATTTTCCTTCATCTATGGTATCCATAACTTCATCTGGACTACATACAAAACGTTCCGTGCACCCCTGTGAAATAATTACTTTTAAAAGTTTGTACATATCCTTTAAAAAATTACAAGGCTTTCCAAACAATCATTCTGTTATTTTATGTGTACCTTTACATAGGGAACTCGGTTTTTGTCTTCATGAACTGAAAGGTTGGTCTTTGAAACTGAAAAAGAAAAATAAATAGTACTATTAACACTGGCTGTAAAATAATACAATTGACAAGTTTCCTCTAGCAGCTGAATAATAGTCAACTTTTAAAAGATACGAAAATACTGCTACTAAAGCAAGACCTTGTAGACATAGATTGAAATAGAAACCAAACAGCAATATAGAATTTTAGGTTCACTCCAATCTCTACCATTCATATATTATAAATAAGAACATCAACATAAAATGTCCTATCGCTCACTGGTTTGCCCTAAGACAACATATCTGAGTAGAACGTGGGCTGAGGCTCTCTAAATCCCTAATGTTCTAATGCTCTAATTATTGCTGAAGAAATAGCCATAAATATATTCTTTACACAAGTTACTCTATGTATCAAAAGATACTCAAAACTGTTAGGGGAAAACAGCTGAAGCCATAGGCATGTGCACAGACTACCTGAGTAGGACTCCAATAGGATTATATCAAATTCAAAGGCTTCTATACAGCAAAGGGAAACGTCAACAGAGAAAATCTTTGCCAGCTACTCTTCCAACAAAGGATCAATTACTAGAATGTACACAGAATTCAAGAAAATTAATACCAAAAAAAAAAAAAATCAAATGGGCAAATGAACTGAATAGACACTTTTCAAAAGAAATACAAATGACTATAAGAAATATAAGAAAAAAATGTTCTACATCTTTAGCCATTAGGGAAATAAATATAAATCAAAACTACATTCTTACCCCAGTCAGAATGAGTATCAGAAATACAAAAAAATAATAAATGCTAGTGAGGAGGTTGAGAAAAAGGAGCTCTTTTACACTGCTGGTGGGAATATAAACCAGTACAACCACTATGGAAATCCATATGGGAGTTTCTCAAAAAACTAGGGCAGGTATCATTTGATCCAGCTACACTACTCTTCAGAATATTCTCAAAAAAATTAAAGACATTATTCTATAGTAATACCTGCATTCCCAGTTACTGTGGCACAATAATAATAGCTAAGCTGTGGGGACAGGCTAGATGTCCATCAATAGATAAATGGATAAACAAAATGTGGTATGTGGTATATATACACCATGGATTATATAGCCATAAAGAACACAATTATTTCAGGAAAATGGGTGGAATTAGAGACCACCAAAATCCTCAAAGTTAAATATGGCATGTTTTCTCTTATTCAAGAAATCTAAGGAAGGGGGAAAAAAAGAGTTGACAGCAAAGTAGAAGGTAAACTACTAGAGATAAAGAAGGGGATGGGGAAAGGAGAGGGATAAGGACAATGAATGGTGAAAGCCAAACTATATTACATGCATATAGCAATACACTAAAATGAAATCCATTATTCTGTACTAATAATATCCACTAATAAAGGTATTCCACTAAAACTTCAAAAGAAAAGATTTAAATGCCCATTTCCTATCATCTATGTCACTTTCATATACATTACCCCCAAAAAGGTCTCATATCTAATACTAAAAAAAGCAACAGACACTATTTTAAAAAGATCAAAGACTGCCAGACGTGGTGGTGCAGGCCTGCAATCCCATCACTGGGGAGGTTGAGGTGAGTTCTATGCCATCCTGGGATACACAGTGAGACCCCGTGACTCAAAAAACAAAACAAAAAATTCAAAGAACAAGATTTAACTTACCATCTAATAGGTCCCTTATCTTATCCAGATATATTTCAAAATATGAAACCTAAAGAACACAAAAGGAAAAAAGATCAACTCATTAAATTATAAAATAGCTTATTCACTTAACTCATTAAATATTTAATGAAGCTCAGATACCATTTGATCCAGCTATAGAATTCTTCAGAATATGCTCCAAAGAATTACAGACAGTATTCTACAGTAATCCCTGCATACCTACGGTTATTGTGACACAATCAGTGCCAGGTACTGTCTAGACCAGTGATGGCGAACCTTTTGCTGCAGCATTATGTGCCATAGGTTCACCACCACTGGTCTAGACTGAGGAAAGAATCACAGATACATCAGGCATAGCTCACATTTTAATGGGAAAACACAAATTAGCTAAACTGTTTAAATAACTACAGTTAAAAACAATTTCCATTTCATAGCTTCATCTAAAATAAATTAGACTAGTTAGTAGTAATAGAGGAGTTTTGGGCCAGGGATTTAGCTCAGCGGTGCTACGGCTGCCTTGCAAGCACAAGGTCCTGAGTTTGATCTCCGGTACCAAAACCAAACAAAAAAAGTAATAGGAGTTCTGTATTAAAACAAATTTCCACAGAGAAGGGAGCTAAGGACAGACTTCAATACGATAAGTCCCTGACTTAACAAACATTTGAACTGCAAACTTTCAGATATGAATGGATGTATATGTGAACAAATCATGGAAGCAGAGTGTGTAGGACTCACTTTGTTGGACTTATGAATGAATCCAACTTAACGAATGTTTTCCCAGAATGGAACTTGTTCGTAAGCCGCATTTTACTGTAACTTATTTAAAGTTGTCTAGTGGCAGAAGAACAACGGTCAAGGTCACTAACCCTAAAGATCTTTCAATTGCCATCTGTCCATAAAATAATTTTTTAAAAATTACCTTAAGAAAAGCAAATAGCATTACTGTATTTTAGGAAAAAAAATTATTGTAAAGTGTAAAATAAAATACAAAATCTTTTCCCAAGGAATTTACCTTAATATGAAATTCCAAATTTTCATCCATGGAGTAAATATAATTAAAAATATCTTGCACAATTCTTGGGATAATTCCCATGCCTTCTGGATCATGAAGCTTACCCTATACAGAAAAAACACACAAAAAACCTAGACTTCTTATATCCTAAAATATGAATTAAAAATGGAAACTTTCAATCTGTAAATAACTAGTACAGGACAGGAATTGTAATTCTTAGTGAATATCTTTACAAACACCTTAAAAAAAACAACCCAATTCAACTAATATTCCTTAACAATGTACATCAACTACATGATTCATCAATTTATCTTAGCTCTTTACTTGATTACTAGATTTATATTATCTTTGCTTGTAAAATGAACATATATGAAATGGTTTTAGTCTCTTTCTACATAAATGTGGATTGTTCCTTCTACTTCTAATTAAATTCATGCAAATGCTTGAAATGTTTCCATTCTCTATTTCTTAATAAAAATGAGCAATAGACATTTCACAAAAATGTTTATAGTGTACTTTATATAAAACACTTAGATAAATGATAAAAGCCCTGCAGCTGTGGCAGATCACAGGCTGTTGTCTGGAAGCAAAGTTAGAACAGGCCACATCTGTTATTAATAGCAGCACTTATAATTGTGGCAACACTTATCAGAGAAGTGTAGTAGATATTTCAAGGGAGAGGGGACCTAGGAATGGAGGAAAAAATTAATCACCTTGAATAGAACATACAACACCTAAGAACCCAAATTTTCCTGTGACGAAAACACTACTTCTCAAATGTTCATTATTTTGTGGTTATGCTAACCTGTAACACAAAGTCATATATAACTTCAAATACAGGGTATCCCATCACTATTCAAACTCAGTAACTAGGTTCCACTAACCATGTTACTTGTATATTATATATATGAGAAAGAGTATATATGGATGCTTAAGCATGGTAGAATGTTGTCTCTAATACTGAAAGTCTTGTCTACACTGCAACTACATCAAAGGACAGATTATAAACGTTACCTCCATCGTGTGTGTCTTCCCAGAGGATGTTTGTCCATATGCAAATATTGTTCCATTGTATCCTTCAAGTACATCTATGAGAAAATAAGGGGAATATTCTTCTTAAACAAGATTCATAAGTTAACTTAAGAATATTGTTCAAGGAAAATATCATGTTTAACCTTAGTGAGGTATAAATCACTCTAAAAAATTTCACAAACACAAACCTCTTCCTAGCCCACGAATTCTGAATTACACCTATTAAAATATTTGTGGGAAGGATGGTGAGAAAGATTCAGATTTTCTCTACAAAATATAAAAGTCCATCAAAGTAAAAGTTCAGGACAGAAATGATTTATAGACATTAAAGGATATAAATATATTTAATAATAACTTTTAGTGATGATTCATCTAAGCAATTACTTCCAAGGCCAATTTAAAAAATGTGAAAATTGCTTATACCAACCATTTATCAATGTACATCTTTTTTTTTTTTTTTTGGTACCAGGGATTGAACTCAGGTCCTTGAGCTTGCGAGGCAGGCAGCAGAACCACTGAGCTAAATCCCTGGCCCTATCAATGTATATCTTAAAGGTCATTACATAGGAATTCCAAAGCTTTATATGTGACCTAAAATATTTTTTATGTTCAAATATAGTTTTTGGTAATAGGACTAATTGGTAGTTAACTAATGGCTAAACCTCAGAAACCCATAATTTCCTCCTTATCCCAACAAAGCACAACATAGTCTACCTAAAAATCAATTATCAGAATGTTCCTGGGAAATTGCAAAAAATATCTCTTCTAGCTCTTGGTGTACCCTAAGATCTGCTATAAGACTCAAGTATCCTCCTTTAGTATGTCAAAGGGAGTAAAAGAGAATGTGAGTGAACAAGATGACCTTGTGGTTTTCTGGAATTTTGCTTGTTTTTTGTTTTTATAACAAGAAAGGTATTATGAAATTAAGAACAGGCTCTGTTGCTAACAGCAGAGGGTTAACAGCAGAAAGTAGAGTAGTGAGTCAATCCTTGTTATAATTTGTTATTTTAAAAAGGAAAAGAAAAAAGAAAATCTCAACACTGGGGATATCCAACTAGATAATAAATTTCCTACAAGAAATGTTTATTAATGAGAAAAAGGCAGCATTACTTACTTCTCTGGGAAGACTTGAAAAGACTCTAAATTTAGAGCTTTCCTTCAAAATCTTTTTTATTTTTAAGAAGGGACGCAAAATCATTTCATGAATCACAATTACAACAGATGGGATTGCAAAACTTTTGCCAGCAATTCTGAAGAAATCATCTGGGAAAAAAAAATACTAGCCCCATTCCAATTCACTTCCTTTACATAAAACCATTCTCAACATACCTATTCCATTTTCTGCTTAAGATATTTTAATCAATCACATAAAATCTAAGCATACAATTCAAATTTCTGTTAGATCTTTAAGAGATCCTATCACAGTATGACCCAATTACCTTGCCATTACAACAGTAAATTTTTTGTTGGTGAATCACTTGCCCTAGGTGAAACTACATAGCACTGTGAGGCCATTAAGTGTATCCATGTAACATGTGAAACTTCAAGCAGATCTGAAAGTTTCACATGATTAAAAAGATTATGGAATTGTAACACTGCATCTACCGTACAAATTCTAGGCTTTTTTTTGGTGGGCGGGGGGGACCGACGATGGAACTCAGGGCCTTGCACCTTGTGCTTCCGAGGCAGGCATGGCACCACTAAATGAAATCCCCAGCCTTGGCTCTGCTTTGTGTATAGGAGATATGACTGATAAAGTGATTTCTAGATACCCATTTATCAACAAAGTAATAGCATTTTATCAATTAGAAACAAAGCCATCCTTCAGTACACAATTGGTTCCAGGACCTTCCACAGCTATCAAAATCCAGATGCTCAGGTATATTACATAAAATTGAAGTTTTTGCAAATAACTTTTATCTATGCACATCTGCCCATAAATCATCTTCAGATTATTTGTAATGCCTATCACAGTGCCAGTACTATATAAATAACTCATGTATTTTTTAGGCCATAATGAGGAGAAAAAGCAGATACATGTTTAGTATACATACAGCCTTTTTTTCTTCAGTTTTTTGTCTTGTTTTTGCAGTACTGGGAATTGAACCCAGGGCCTTCACACTACATCCCTAACTACATCCCTAACATCACCATCCTGCCCCCTTTGTAATTTTTAGATGGGTATCAATTTCTAAATTGCCTAGGCTGGGCCTGAACTTACAATCTTCCTGCCTCAGCCTCCCTAAGTGCTGGGATTACAAGCATGCACGACCATGCAGGCTATTTCGAGTATTTTTGCTCTGAGACTAGATGCAGAATCCATGGATACTAAGGACCAACAGTAATCGCTTTCCCCATTTTCAAAGCTATTCCTCACTTTGTTTTCTATAGTGATTTCAATCCAAATACTTTATTATAAAAATTTAACATCTCTATTACTTTAATGTTTGTATTAATCATGTATCTATCCATCCTTCTATCTACCTTTCTTTAGAAATTTCATTTCAGAGTAAACTGCACACATCAATACACTTCAGTACACTTCTACCTAACACTTCAGCATCCATATATCACTAACTAGAGTTTGGTATTTTACATTTTTCTTTTTAGGTAAAATGTACATACAATGAAATGTGGATATCTTAAGTACGTGTGTTCTCAAACATACAAACAATACTTCTTTGAAAACCCTAGACAATACACATCTGTAAACAGATAAAATGAGGTATTTTGACTTAGCTCTTCTCTACTTTCTTCAGCTCCATCCCCCACCATCCTTCCTCTCCTCACACTGCTGTTTTTGTCGGCCAAGTGGTCAAATCTAACAATTTCACATGGTTCAACCTCAAGTCATATCACAGATGCATGCCACTCCCCACGCATGCAATACACTCTTCTCACACGGGCACGGCGCCATAACGCCAGGCCCCATCACTCTGCCCAGAAGACCCCTTTCTTCTCCTTCCTGCTCTTTCTGTATCCTTTAAGACTACAGGCTCGACTCCTTCTAACCTAACTCTACAACCTGCCCTACATAAACACGGGCAAGGAAACATTTCATCCTGTGTTCTTATAGTACTGTAGCTCCACTTCACCACAGTACTGAGTATTGAACTATTCATTTCTTCATCAGCCTGTGAAGTCCTCAAGGTCAGGATTGTGTTTAACTGCTAACCCAGTGCCTGGCATTCGGTAAGAATTTAAATGCTTGTTGAATGAATATTACCATCACTAACACATCTCTCTAAAGCTTCCTTCCTCTTTTAAAATATACTTTTGTTCTTTTGAGAAACAGAGGTAGACAACTGTGGATCAGTATTACTTCTCTTGATGCTCTGGAGAAACATAGCTAGTGAAATAGGTCATCACCTTCTAAGTCACTTATCTCTCTGAATTTTAGCTTGTCAGCAAAACGTCTGCCTACACATGAGAATCAGAATCATCATATAAGATTACTATTACTGATATCTGAGCTTACAATACGCCAGGCTGTAACCATTTTCCATATATTAATATAATAAATCCTCACAAAACCCTAGTCAAGTAAATATATGGCATTCTACACGGAGAAAACCCAAAAGATGGACACAGCGACAGACAGCCCAGGTCAGGAAGCCACGGTGGGAAACCAGCAAATCTAAGAGGGCCTGACAAATAACAGACATTAAAGAAATGACATCCCCCCCACCATAGGGCTGGGAATTTAGCTGAGTGGTTTTGCCGCCTGCTGCACAAGCGCAAGGACCCAAGTTCAACCCCCAGTACCAAAAAAAAGAAAGAAAGAAATGACACCCCCCCCCCTCCAAAGTGCAATCACTTGGCACTGCCTGCCTTGCAAGCACAAGGTCCCGAGTTCCATCCCTGGTACAAAAAAAGAAAGAAATGATAACTAACTCCCCCCACTACTTTACGTAGTACTAAGGATTGATGCCAGGGCCTTCTCACTGAGCTACATGCCCAGTTTTGTTTTTTCTTTAATATTTTGAGACAGGGCCTTGCTAAGTCACCCAGGCTGGGCTCAAACTTGCAATCCTCCTGTCTGTCTCCCAGCGTCCCAGGATTATAGGCACGTCCACTCTGCCCAACTAAATAACAACTACTAAATATAGGGGAAACAAATTCGCAGAACTCCACTCAGATTCTGAATTTACAAGAGAACACAAGTGGGCAAACTTTGTTTAAAAAATTCTATCTAATGAATCTACAAAACCAGAAAGGTAATAGTCCTATAATAAAGCTACATTCTCATACAGTAATTTATGAATCAATATAACTTCAGTGGACTGTCAGGAATGTTTCTAGGTCACTCCTGGCAGCTTGCTTGACAAATTCATATCTCACAAATCCATGTGGCCCATCATTTGGCTGATCCTGCCCACCAACAGATTCTAATGATGGCCTCCCAACTACTCCGTCTACCAATGACTGTCCCAAGTCCACCCTGCCATACAGTTGACTTCCTGTCCTCCACTTCTCTAGGCACCCATCACCTACTCCCATAACATCTTTTTCCTTAAATCTGTGTATTCACTGATAACTAAAATAGCAAGTTTCTGGGTGAAGACAAAAGGAGAAATTATAGCCAGGCTATACTGTACTGATATAAATTGTAAATCTGGCATAGAAAAGGAAAAAAGAGATAGTGAAACCTTTTATTCTACCTCTTGCTGGAAGTCTAACTTCATACAGTGGAAATATTTCAGATACGAGTTTCTCCCAGATACAATGACAGCAGATTTAATAGCTAACACTTGCTGCATGCTTAAATCCTCACAATATGCCCTATTTGCAGAAGAGAAAATGGAGACTTAGGTAAGGTACCTTCATCAAAAGTCACACAGGCAGAAAGTGACAGCCTAGACTTCAATCTAGGCCGATTTCAAATCCTATACTCTTTTTCTTCAGAGACAAGCTTTCACTATGTAGTCCAGGCTGACCTGGAACTCACCATGTATCATCATGCCTGGCTCTAAGGCATATAAGTCTATATTCTTTTTTTTTTTTTTTGGTACCGGGGATCGAACTCAGGTCCTTGCGCTTGCGCAGCAGGCGATGAAACCACTGAGCTAAATCCCCGGCCCCAAGTCTATATTCTTAATTATACTGCAAAGAAGGGAACTACTTTCCTGAACTCAGTTCTAAACAGTAAGACAGGAACAAGCTGGTAAAGTAGAAGGGACTAAAATTTTGAGAAAAGGAGGGAATTTCAAGAAACAAGTTATGTCATCTCAGAAACATAAAAAGTAGTGTCAGGCATGGTGATACATGCCTATACTTCTAGCACTCGGATTGCTGGGCAGAAGGATTACTGCAAGTTCCAGGCTAGCCTGGGCTGGGCTACACAGTGAGCTCAAGGCCAGCCTGAACTACATAGCAAAATACACACACACACACACACACACACACACACACACACACACACACACACACTGCAAAACAGAACAAAAGTAGTAATACATGTACCCTAGCTATCCAGAACAATAGATTTCAAAGAGTTCTGAGAAAGGAGTCATGAGCTATTATTAAGACTCTATCAAGCAAGATTTCAAAAGAGATAAAAATCACCAGAATAGTACGAGAAAGGTAAACAGCCAGAATGTTTTACAAAGCAAAATAGAATAAAACTAAGGCCCTAAAAAAGTTTTGAAAGCCATATCCAGATAAAGAAAACTGAAAGAATAAACTTGCATTGCTTAAGAAAGATGGTAACTTGTTAACTGATGCTCCTAAGAAAGAACTATTCTTATTTCATTACCACCTTCCACAAACATGTTCCTCAAGAGAACAGAATAAAACACTGTTGAGAGAGACTTTCAGGCTGGTGTGAGTAGAATGACAGCAAAAAAGCACATCTGAAACAAGTCCAAACTTTTAGTTATAAAAGAGAATTACATGCCAGGATTAAAAATCTCCCAGTTGTTTTTTTCTAAACAAGATCTTGCTATGTAGCTCAGGCTGACCTTGAACTCATGTTGATCCACCTGCCTCAGCCTCCTGAGTGCTGGGATTATAGGCATGCGCCACCATGCCTGCCTAGCTGCAAATTATTATACTCATTTTCAAAACTTGAAAAATAAATTATGGAAATACAGACCAGTATACCAAAATTTCACTAAAGAAAAAGTAAGTTTTATTTCCTCTCTGACTAGGGTCATTCATCTGGTACTTTTGGAAAATACCAGAATCGTGCACCATGATTTCATAAAAAGATGGAAGTTTTTCATTATTATTTTACGAGTATGTTCACAAACTAAGAACCAGGCAATTGTATAAGAGGCTCTGAAGCTGATCAAAGTCCCAGTGAGCTTTAGTTAACTGCCAACACCTTATTTAGTTTTTAGACGTCTACAGGGAGGGGAGGGGGGCTTGAGAGAAGGTGGGGAATGGGAAAAGAGCTGGGAGGTATCGTGTACAGGTGCAAATTCCCTGTGATGAGTATTATCATTATGGCCATCTAAAATGTACCAATAAATGTTTCGCTATTAAAAAAAAAAAAAAAAGACCAGGACTCATTAAGAATTTTATTACAAATGGCTCAACACCATATAGACTTATCAAATATGCTCACAGCTAAGGTAATAGATCCCTAGTAAAATAACCATAAAACTAAAATATGAGGTGCTAAAATGAGGGTAGACTCTACAAGGCTTGTACTCCAACATGCAAGTATGGGGAGAGGTTAGGTGGCCCGAGTTCATGAATCAATCACTTACTTGAAAAGCTAACGTGGGCCGGGGATTTAGCTCAGTGGTTTTGCCGCCTGCTGCGCAAGCACAAGGACCTGAGTTAAATCCCTGGTACCAAAAAAAAAAAAAGGAGAATACTTAAAAAGCTAACATAATTTTTAGCTGTACTGATGACAAAAGTATGTCACAATCACAGAAAATACTATGCTCTGTAAAGATCCATTTGGAAAACTATTTGAGGCTTACCATATGTTTGTTCTTTGTTGCAGTCTTACAGAATCTTAAGATAATTCCCTCTCATTTTATGACAACATCAACACAAGGTTCACTGTCTCTCACCAATACCATTCCTGTTGTAATTCTTGGTGGTTTCAATGTCCATGTAGTAGATATCCTCACAAAAACACCCTAGCCTCTCAGGTTCCTGACCTAATTTTTTCTACAATGGTATCCTTTACTTCAGATGTCAACTCTGTGATGAGATTCTGACATTTTCACTACTAACTGCCCTGCCTCCAAAATCTCAAATTTAAATATTCACCTTCTATTACTTCTTCTAGTGCTCCAATTCCAATGAACCTTTACCCTTGCTGAGATGTATAAACCACTATGTATTTTTCCACCTTTTTTTCACTGCCTCTGTCATGTCCCCTTTTCTGAAACTTTCCACCTTAGGTTCCATAGTTTGCCATTATAATCACTCCCTTGACAATATCCTCAATTTCCTTGCCAGGCCAAACTCAAAATGGATATATTTAACTTCTGGCAGCTAAGTAAAAGCTGACCCTTGATGTTGCCTGACAATACTGCCACTGCCCCAATCCATCCATTTCATGCCTTTTCCTAGAAACTCTTCCCCTCCTTCACTCTCTGTGGTGATTCCGATTCTTGTATCAAGCACAATATGAAATTAATGTTTAAAATGTTCATTTTCCCTTCATCACGCTTACTTCTATTTATAAATTCTATTTCCTCTTCTGTTACCAGGATGAATTATCTGTGCTCCTACTTACCCCTAACCCATTCACTTTCATATGGAATCTCAAGCCCTTTAATCTGGTAAATGCCACAAAAAAAGATTTTTGCTTCAATCTTAAGAAACACTTTTAAAACACTCAGTTAAAAAATGAAGTCACATAATAAGTAGCTACTTAACTATAAGATCCCTTTGATAAAAAGAAATTTATATCATAACTAGACAGTAATTCCAGATAATCACTAGGTACTTTCTCAGAACTAGACTTCTATGGTTTTAGAAAATACAAAATTGAATAACAGCCTAGTGTTAGTTAATAGTATTAAGTAGAACATACATTACTTTTCTCACCCTTGTCAACCCCTGCTAAATTCCTCAAAGGTTTCTCTGCTGATTCCAAGATAAATCTTTTGGGAAGAAAGAACAATGGGGTGGAAGAATTATAGGCTGCCACTACTTTTTACAAACCAGTCTAGCCATTTTATTTTCATTCTCATACTGTTCTATTCGTAGAATTTCTACCTTGGAAACTTTCCTAGGAATATGCAACAGAAATGCATCTTTCAAGAATAAGCCTGTAACATAAATCCTATCAGTACCCTTCTTTAGGCACTGTACATAATTAGGCATGATATTTGAGCAATATAGTATGTTTAAGAATTGCATTTGTGGGGCCAGGGATTTAGCTCAGTGGTTCCGCCGCCTGCCTCACAAGTGCAAGGTCCTGAGTTCGATCCCCGGTACCAAAAAAAAGAATTGCATTTGATAATTTTATTATTTGAACTTTCTTCTGCAATTAACTTAGATGGGGTATTCAAATGTTAAGTGGGAAATATTACCAACTAAATTTTACTTATTGCTGGGACAGTAAGTAAACTAAGTGCAGCAGTTAAATATATTCACCTTTAACAATCTTCTTTGCACAGTCGTTGTATACTTGTTCTTGAGATGTGCTTGACTGGAATACACGATCAAATGCGTAAGGCTTGGACTGAAAAATAGTAACAAAAGTGAGTTAATTACACAAACTAAAAGTGAATGGGTATTTCTAAGCTCCTTAAAATATGCTATCATATATATACCTTCAAAAGAAAATACCAAGTATGCATCATTTTGTATCATTTTATCTTTTGGGTGGGAAGGACTCACGCACAAATCCCTTAGAACAAACCCCACAAAAATAAAAATGTTTGGGCCAGGGACTTAGTTCAGGGGCCAGAGATTTAGCTTAGTGGTTCCAGAGCTTGCAAATGCCAGGTCCCGAGTTTGATCTCTGGTACCAAAATAAATAAGTAAATAAATAAATAAATAGAAAATAAAAAATAAATAAAAGCCTTTGCTTTAACCTCTGTGGTAGTCCCATGGTCTATTACAGTAATTATACATATTGTTCCTGTGGTACCCCTAAGACACTGCTGAGTGAACTTTTAAGAGTGCCTACTCTGGTATGCAGTCTGTTTTCAATACTAATATTATTGTGTAGATAACGAAACACTCTGACAGTTACAAAATTCATTCATGATACATTAAAGTTCAGCCCTGTTTCCAGTATTACATCCAGCCTTTCAGTTTACTACAACAGCTGTTTAACACGCTAGAATGATGACCAAGACAGATTCTTTAGATGCTTTAGTGGAACTTAAGTAACAGCAGGGCAGACATTAGCCAAAAAGTGACGAGAATTCTGACTAATGTAATTGGAGTGCTATGACAATGCTGTGAGAGGATATAAAAGAACCTGAGTCTAGAGCCTGGACTACATAATGAGTTCAAGGCCAGCCTGCACTACAAAGCCAGATCGTCTCAAAAAAAGAAAAAACAAAAACAACAACAAAAAAACCAAAAAGAAATGTTTAAAAGCCAAAGAGTAAGTAGTGCCTAGCTCACTATCACTCTCCTCATACTAGTCATGAAGGAGTGGAGGTACTGTGAGAAAGCAGTCTAGGCTTCAAGAAAAGGACGCTTAGAGATCCCAAGGCAGAAAGGAGCTAACAGCATTCAAGAAACTAAAGGTGTTGTTTAAGTTTAAAATACAAGAACAAAATGCAAATGTTAAAAAAGGAAAATAATATCTTACTTTGAAAATAGTGTGAGCTTTGTGAATACTCCTGAAAACATCTTGGTGACTCCCTAAACCAGTCTTAAGAGAACTACTGATATAGTCTGAGGAGCCAGAGGCATAGGATGAAAAAAATCAGAATACGATATCCATGTAATAAGACAAGGGAAGAAGAGAACAGTGAGGTCTAGACAATACTGAGAAGTATCCAAAGGCAAAGGTCAGGTTGTAATAGGTCAAAAAACCAACCAAACAACCCCAGAAGCAACCAAGTAGAGCAGAAAATTTGGTTGTGGTCTGAGAAAGATCTTTTTTTTTTTTTTTGATGGAGACAAGTTTAAATGCTGAAAGAAAAACCTAATGATCTAGGAGAGAGAATGAGCTTCTAGAGGTAAGAGAAAGCAGGCAGTTCTAGGCATTTGTATATCTGGCTGCTATCCACAGTTTCTTCTAAAGGGAAGGAAGCTGGCCTCTAAAACATAAAAAAAAATCATGACCCACATCGAAAAGAGCCCCTTATAGTTATGCTTCCTAGATCTTAAATGAAAAAACAAAGACAAAACAGAACTTTTTAAGAAACTCTCAGGTCAGGGATTTAACTCAGTGGCACCATGCCTGCCTCCTAAGTGCAAAGTCCTGAGTTCGATCCCCAGTACCAAAAAAAAAAGAAACTCTCTTATAACCTCCCCAAAACTGGAAGTAACAGTTAAAATGAAGCAAAGACTCCCTGAAGGGCCATCCAAAGCCATTCCCAATTTCCCATTCCCACTGGAAGGCTAAATCACCTGAATCAGGACAAGTATGATCATGCAAAATCAATAGCTAAAGACTGAATATATGAGTTAGGGTCCTAGAAGTAGTAACAGTACACTTTTAGCTATGTGAGAAAAATAACCCCTTATTTATTTAAATCACTATTATTTGTTTGGTTTCCTCTGCAGCTAGAAGCATTCTAGCTGGATACATATACTGTACTAAGACGACTTCATTTTGGCATGAATTTAAAACGTCATCAATATCCAATTAACTATGATATACATGAAAGTACTCTTTTGCTAAAATCCCATTGATATATTAACATTCAAATTTACAGGTGTGGTTTAAAAAATGACCATCTTATTTACTGATTATACAAAATTCGTTCATAAATAATATTCCAAAACCAAATGGATACACTCAAAATAACAATCACCATCCACAGATAAACCATGCAAATAGTTTTTCTATTTAAAAAAAGGTAATTTTCTCTCTTCATTTAACCAGCAAACACTTATTTAGTAACTATAAGATACTGTGGGTAAGTAACACAATTTCAGAAATGATATTTCATCAGTACAGGCTACAGAGTCCAAAGAGTAATTAAGGATTAAGACTGGATAGAGCTTTGAACACTGAGCTAAAAAGGTGATTAAGTAATGTTCACTGAATTGAAATGGAGTCAGCCTTGATCTGGTAAAGAGAGTGCAACTAGCTCAGATATACATATATTAAAAGATGTATAAAAATGGTATGAAAGCAAAAATTAAACAATGATTAATTCTACTACTGCTTGCAAGAACCAACTTAAATAATAGAAAACAGGTAAAAGGATTAAGACAAATCTTCCTCCAAAATAAGTTAAATAAAATCCTACTAAAATAAACATTTAAAGAACATTACTACTAGACTTTATGTCAATTCTCACATCGATAACAAACAATACTCCTAAAGCATTTACAAAGATATACACAATAGTAAGGGCAATAGTAAACCCTGCCTCAAAAGAACTTAACCCGACTGTTTACTCTAGCACTATCTCATAGCAAACAGGCAAAACTACTTCCACAACCTTACTAAAATAATGTGAATGGCAATGATTAAAAGGCAACACAAACATAAAAACGAGTTCGGACTGAGTGATTTTTTTGGAGTTACTTAATTATTAAATTAATGCTAAGTACTTGTTGTTAACATGTAGTCATCTTAATTGCAAAACTAAATTTTAGTTTTATGAAGTAAAGTAAATATTTTGATTAAAGATCTAGTTCCTAACTGCTCCAGGCTTCCTGGAATGAAAAGATTTTGTGAGGGCCAGGGATTTAGCTCAGTGGTTCTGCCACCTGCATCACAACGCAAGGTCCCAAGTTTGATCCCTCGTACCAAAAAAAAAAAAAATTCTAATGGCCTATAATTAAGGCGGAATTCAATCTTTCAAAATAATTAAACAAAGGAAAATTAGACTTCTGATTATCTGTATTTTAAAAACTTGGTTCTTTTTTTTTTTTTAATTTTTAGTACATATTTGCAGTTGATAGTGATTACACTCATTGCAGGGAGTTGGCACAAGTATGTAACACATCTTAATTTTTAATTTTTTTAATGATCTTTTAGTTATTTATTTTAAAGAAAGCATAAACATTGTATATTAGTATGGAATGTCAGCAAATCCACTCTTCATCCTTTATTCTGTAATTTGAGACCTTCTACAAAATACTTTAGGATTCCCATTACTGAATACTATGAACAAATCTCATTTTGACTAAAAAGTAGTGAAACGGTGCCTAGTAAAAATCAACCAAGTGCACATTATTCTTGAGAATAACTAATGAGCACCATATACAGATAACTAACTGTGTGTAAACTCAATTTTTAAGGTGTAACAGCAGCCAACTATTCCATTTAACATGTTACATTTTAAAAATTCAGTGACATATAAAATTTTAATCAAATCAGATAAACACTTCAATCCTATATTGCTTTTCCATTTTTAAAATCCTTAATAGAAACTTATAAATAACCTGACAAACGACATGCAAAGATGTATATGTAATGTATATATGTACACATACAAAAATGTATGGATATATATCTTTAGCTTTGAATGCGTTTCTTTAAACATCTTATTTCTCTGTAAATATATTACCACTTGAAAATTTCTACTGTAAGTTTCACCTTAGCTATTGAGAAACACTGGCTATTGAAAGTTCCAAGGCCAAAGAACTGTTATTCAGCTTGGTATGTATCAGGCTTACAAATTCATCAAACAAGATTGAAATGACCAGCTGCCCATCAAGAAATACATTTTTGTCGTGACATATCCTGCTAATAGCAAAAAGAAAATATCTTTAAAATGATATTTGCAGTTGATAGTGATTACACTAATTACAGGGAGTTGGTACAAGTATGTAACACATCTTAATTTTTTATTTTTGGTGTCGGGGATCGAACTTGGGTCCTTCCGCTTGCGAGGCAGGCCGCGAAACCACTGAGCTAAATCCCTGGCCCTTTTTTTTTTTTGGTACCAGGGATCGAACTCGGGACCTTGTGCTTGCAAGACAGGTGGCAGAACCACTGAGCTAAATCCCCGGCCCAAAAACTTGGTTCTTGAAATATACATTATGCAACCTACAACTCTATGTATCTTCAAAGGTACTAAGTTTTACAAACTAAGTCACAAGATGCATTCATATCTGCTTTAGGCTTCAGGGAACAAATCAAACAGGAATGAAGTTTATCTAAACTGCAATCATGCCTTAGATTTCTTAAGTGAAAGTGATCCTGTTTTGAGTCTGGACAGACCAGACTTGAACACCAAATTTGGTAATGAAGGGCACCCTTCTGGCGAGGATATGCTTTTGTCTAAAATTCTGAATAGTGATCTTTCAAGATCCCACAGGACTTTATCACATTAGATTTTCCTTAGTTAGACACTGGTTCTGTACTAACATTCCACAATTATAAAGGTATATGATGAGAGCTCCTTGTATTTTTAGTTTTTACTCAAGATAATGAAGAAATGTTCAAACACCAACTCTGACTTGAAAGGGGAACTCATTTTTTACTTTAAGGCAAAGAAATGGGCAAGATAATCTAATTTATCTTATTCTCCTCTAATTTCAATGAGCTGCAGCAGCCTCTTTTTGGTTCTGGTAGCTCTTCAGTATACCATGTAAGGAACTACATTAGCAGATACTTAATCAGAAAAATGAACATATTCTACTTTTATGATGTGTAAGTAGACATAGAAGCCAATTTTTCTTTTTTTTTCTTTTTTTGGATGTTTCCAGTAAGCCCAAATGAACATGGTAAGTTATCTTTCCTCCCTGTTTTGTGCTTAACAAGCTGTCTAGTTTAAAAAAATACATTATATTTTTATTGTTTAAAGATTTTCATAAAATTTCATTCAATGTGATACAGCACTATACCAAGCGCTTAAATGACAAATAAATTAAAAGCTGCACAACACACAAAGAATCAATAAAATCAAAAGGCTTGCCTTCCATGGGACTGTACCATATTTAAATCACTGCTTGTATGAGTAACAGGAAAGAAATTTAACACAGTATTAAAACTGAACCTAGAAGAAAATTAGAATCTTTAAAAATTTATTTTCTCCACAAGCACCGATTATGCTAATAATTCAGTAACATTATAAACTATGTTTTAAATTTTTATTTAACTAGAAGACCACATATAACACATTCTTAAATCGTGTTTAAGATAACTTAGTTTTAAATGCTTCATTGCTGCAATTCTCTCCTAAACCATTTATTCTGTATCAGGCTGGACCCAGTAACATGAATGTTATAAAGCAAAAGATGATTTCTGGAGATTTTCTAATTTTGTCCTCACTGTCCTTATGAACTCCCAAATAACCTTTCAAACTACAATTCATTAAAAAAAACAGGAATACAAGACCCCAGCATGATTAATGTAGGTACTATATTAGTTCCTGAAAATAATGAATTAAACATGTTCTCAAGAACTAAACACATCTTTAAAGGCTGTGTCACTCAGTTATAATATATTTTTACTTATACTTTTTGTAAAGAACTGACTAAAATACAAGTTTACCTAAAGGTCAACAAACTTTATTATTGATTCACCTATCCATTATTTTTAATATAAGCTAAATTTATTTCCATTACTAAAGAAATTTTGTTAACAGCAAAGGAAACTGTGTTTCCTGTAATTAGTTCTTTTAGGTCTTTCATACTTTGTCTTATTTGCAGCATTTCAACAAAAAGAATCTTAGTGATATTCACAGATTTGTTGAAATACAAAAACCTGGAGAGACAATCTTACTACTGTATAAAGGAAACAGTCTTTTGTGTAAGCTGTTGCTCAAGCTGAATCATCACAAAAACTCTTACGAAACGAACAGCCTCAAGTTTGACAACTAAACTAGTTGTTGCAAGCTTCCACTGATTCCATATCCAACATACTCTCCCCGAAAGGAAAAGGAGTCAAGGTGCCTAACTTCACCTTGCTATGACGTCATTTATACCGAGAATTTCTCTGGAGGCCTGGGTAACAAAGAACCCGCCTGACAGACTTCACACAGTAGCTGGCAGTTATTACTGATCTAATGATTTTCTGCCAAAGCCAATCAAGAGGACTGGAGCTAACACATTCATTTTGTAGATGTGAACTTTGGAAACGGTCACACTACCACTCTAGAGACTCTGAGTACTCTCCTGTATGTCAGTGCTTGCCATCATCAATGTCCCATCCCCTGTGACTTCTCTGCCCCATTTCCAAATTAAGCAGCCCCAATAATAAACTAAATACAAGATTTCATTAAACACAAATTAACATACTAAAATTTTGTGCCCTGACAACAATGTAGAAAGTTGCATCAATAAAAGAAAGTATGCAGTATCTTACTATTTATCACGGAACTGAAAACGATATTTTCAAAGACCCTTCAATACTAGAGATCAGATCTCAAGAAAATCCTCACTTTCTGGCCCCTCCAATGATGGGCCAGTTCTGGTTGTGTATTACCCTACAAAGGGCCATCTCTCTGTCCCGGGATTACCAACAATTTTCTTCACGGTAGATCTTACCTGTGTAAGTACGAATCTAACAATGGTCAACTTCTTTCTTTTTCATCAGCTTGTCTTATACTTCCCGTCTGATATAACAGACCTCTACATATGTGTTTCTATGAAACTACTTAAATTACAACAGAGTTGGTCTCGTAGTCTGATGTTCTCGCGGAACTCTGAATTCAACTTATACCTTAAGTGAATGGTAAACATGCGAGTAGTTCAGAACAGCAGCACCGGCGACAGGGACTGCACACGAGCGCGCACACGCAGACCTAAGGCGGCTCCCCGACCAAGCTCCCAGCGCCCCAGGCGGGGGAGTGTCCCAGCTGAGGCCAGACCTCTGTCGCCGCGCCCGGGACGGCAGGGAGATCGGGAACGCCCGCGGGGTCCAGCCCCTCTGCAGCTTCTCCCCCGCCGGCCCCTCTCGGCCTCGCGCCCCGCCACGTCCCTCAACTCCCCGCCCAGCCAGGCCGAAGGGCTGCACGGGAGGTGGGACGGGGCCACTCACCGCGATCACGACCGTGTCCTCCCCCTGGAACTTGGCGACGTACTTGTCGCCGCGGTTCACCTCCGCCTCGTTGAGGGGCCTGATGCGACACATCACTTTGATATTGCACTCGGCCGGGTCCGCCATCTTCCCGGGCCGGGCCGGGGCCGCTCCTCGCCGCTCAGGCTCGGAGGAAAGAGGCGGCAGCGGAGGCTCGGGGTCGCGAGGGCGAGCGGGTCCGCGGTCGGCCGAGCAGGGGCGGCGGGGAGGGGACTCCAGACGCCGGCGCCGGCAGCCTCGGCCCGCGCCTCACTTCCGCTCCATCATGGCGGCCGCGGCGGCGCGGGGCAGAGCGTCGGGCGCCTCAGCTTCTCCCCGGCGGGCGCGGACCGGCTGCGGGAACGGGGGAGGTTCGGGGTGCCTGGCAGCGGCGCCCTGCTTCCTCCTGTTAAAACGCAGGCCGGGCCCGGCCGTCCGCGCCCTGGGCTGTGGTCCCCGGCTAACCTGCCGGCAGCCACCCGACGCCTCCAGAGCCGCAGACCGGCGACTGGGCGGTGCGAGCGCAGGATTGCGCAGGCGCAAGGAGCGTGAGCCGCGGGACGACCAATCCGCGCCCGCGCCGCCCCGCGCTGCCGGGGCCACGCCGAGGGCTCCGCCGCCCGCCCGGGGTCGCAGATTGCAATCGCTCAGAAGTTCCCTGGCTGAGGCCCCCGGGGCTGCCAGGTCCGAGCCGCCGGCGGCATTCCCCACACTCGCTGACTTACCTTTATTTCGGCGAGGAGGAGTCTAAAGTTACGGTTTAACTCCAGTGCCAGCTCCCTATTAGGAACGGTTTGCTTTCTGGGGGCGGGGGTGCCAGGAAAAGGGCTCTGAACGAAGGGTGGGGCGGCCCTGTTCCGAGCGGGCGCTCCTTCTTGAGAGAATGGGTCGCGGAGACCGGAGTAAGAAAGAGGAAGTTTCGCCTAGGGAGTGAAGAGGGTTGGAGAAGAAACGTGGGAGCGGGGCGGGCTGGAGAGTCCCTGCGGCCCTCGCCCCAGTCCCGGTCGCCCTCTTGGCTCGCACAGCGGGGCGGTGGCCGAAGCTGCGTCCTCAGCGCCTCGCCCGTGTTAGGGAATCGGGGATCCCGGGCCCGGACTGTAAACTCGGAACTCACCAACCTCGTACCCCGGGCCTGACTGACCTGTAGTAAAGACGCTCTCGAAAGGCTTAGCTAAGTCTGGGTTCCGTGTCTAAGAAAATTTCGCATTCTGCTTTCAGAGATGAATACCATAAAGGTTCTTTGCATGGAAATGGCTCTGAAGTGCATCGAAGAACTGCAGTGACAATTAGAAACCTTTCCTTCGACCCCCCCCCCCGGTTTTGTTTGAAAAATGAGTAATTGGACTTTGAAAACCAGTGACCCCTGTGCTCACCCTTTCAGAAATGAATCCATAGCTCTGTAGATTCAGGTTGATTGATCCACTGCAATGCAGAAGCGCTCACACCAGAGGAACCGTGAAGTATCTCAAAGGAGAGGGGGGAGTTACAACAGTATTTGGGGGAACATGTGGAGTTTTGATGAAATTGAATGAAGCAGTGTTTTGAGAGGCTCCAAGCAAAGCAGAACTACAAATAAAGGGACGAACATCAGATTTCCTTGAATATTGCAAAGTAGTTAATACAGATGCAGAATATTTTCAGAAAGCCTTTTTTGAAGCTATCCAACTGCCTTGGAAATCAAGTCTTCTCTATCTCCTCCAGGCAAGAGTGGAATCTTTTCTTCTTACTGATACAATTTTACAGCAGTTTCTGATAGTCTGTGATATTAGAGAACAAAGTTTTTCAGTAAGAAATCAGGAGTCATTCAAAAGAAGTTGTGACACTGTGGATGTAGCATGCCCATGAGAGAAAGTAGTTCTTTTTTCTGTTCATTTGTAGCTGCTTTATCTGTCTGTTAGTCCAATCTGATGAGTATAGGGTAGACTGTTTTTCTTCCTTACCCCTTCAGTCCTATTACTCTTCATCACATCTATATCCTGTCATCCTTCTTTATAATTTCAGAAGGAAACAACTCTTTCCCTCCCCCAAACAAAATTTTTGTTTACATCCTAAAATCCGTCCAACTCCCATACCCAGATTCTACCAATGTTCATCATCTTATAGCATTAATTTCTTTTATTTTCTCTCAGCTTCCCTGAAGGAAGGAAACAACCAAACCTGACACCTTATTTGATTCGTGTTGATCACTGGTCCTCTGTCAAGAATAAAGACCCTAGTTAAAAGTGCTAAGCTTAGATTTTTGGGGGGAGGTGTGGTTCTGGGGATTGAGCCTAGGGCCTTGGCATTGAGCTACATCTTTAGTCCTTTTTTGTTTAAGGTAGAGTCTCCCCAAATTGCTAAATTGCCCAGGCAGGGCTTGAATTTGTAATCTTCCTACCTCAGCCTCCCAGAGTGCTGGAATTACAGGTAAATGCCACCACATCTGGCCATAAATTCATATTTTAATAAGTAATAATGCTATTGCAGGAGGGAAGAGTACGTGACCTGAACTCTCATTTGTACAGAAATAATTGGATATTTTAAGGGAAGAATGAGGGAATGCAAAGGGAGATGATTTGGGTCCTAGTAGAGTCATGGAAGTGAAAAATTTTAAAAAGCAGGAAGTATGTGTTGTATGGGGGGAGTCTGTGGAATCTTTTGAGTTTGTTAACTGTTACTTAAGGAAGTAAAGGCTCCTTCCCTCTCACAGAGGTTAAGAGACAGTGGACCTATTGTCCGGCATTTCCTGCTACAAATAGTATACATGTTTTGTTGCTAGTCTTGAGTTTTTTGAGGAAAATACTTCTAAGGGAACTATGGTCATCCTGAGTGTCTCATTCAGCTATTAGGAAACTATGGTAGTATTTTGTTCAAGTCTTTATAGTCTGAAGGTGAGGTCTAGCTGGGAAAGATTTCAAAGAAACCTAGCTAGAATCTGGTCAAGAAGGGAATCTAACTTCACATTTGCCCCTGTCAAGTGGATGAAGTTGACTAGAAGACACTCTCCGACTGCCCAAACAATCCCATGTGAAGGTAGCGATGGCTACTCAACTTCCTCTGCAGAAAAGTGTAGGCCCAAAAGTCTGTGTCCAGAAAAAGCACAATTTAGAGTTTTAAGAATCAAATCAAATTGGTCATTAATTTAATAATAATTTTTAAAAAGCTTTTTTTGAGACAGTGTCTTGCTATGTAATTCAGGCTGGCCTCAGACTCACTATGTAGCCCAGACTGGCCTTAAACTCACTCCGATCCTCCTGCCTCGGCCTCCTGAGTGCTGGGATTACAGGCATATGCCACCACACCCAGTTTAATTTAATAATAATTTAAACATCGTGTGAACTAAGTAAAATATGACTGGTGGGCCGGATGTGGCAGGTACGCCGAATGGCTTCCGACCTTCGCAGCAGAGTGTCACAAAGGCTCTATCCTCAGCTCTCTTCTCTGTGATCTGTGCTAGAATCTCTTATCCAAAACCTGGCCTTTTATCTGTGTGACATTGCCATTCCATTTATCCATGTGCTTATAGGCTACCTTGTTGAGGATGCTGTACTATAACCTGAAATATACCATTCCAGAAATGGAATTAATTATCCTCTCCTGCCTGCCAACACTTAATTCAACTACTCAGCTCTCTAGTTTTGATTATCAGTATCAGCATTCTTCTGTTCTTCCAAGCTAAGAAAGTTACTATAACAGGTTACAATTTTGCTTATCCTCTATTCATACAAAAGAGAAACAATGGTAATTTGTGTATGAAGCTCTTCAACTTCCACTCCATTATTCCCCTTTCTTCCCCCAGCTCAGAAGATCTAAGGAATGATTGATCTAGAGCAATGATTTCCAAATTCTACTCCAGAAAATTAAAAAGTTTCAAAGAAGTGACGCAGGCAGCTTCATGGGTGGGGGAGACAAAGGAAGCAGGTGGAAGGGCCATACAGTGAAGCTCAGGGACCTCTAATGTGTGAGACTGTTGCCTGTCAACTTTTGTCTTTTCCTTTCTCCTGCCTAAAAGATTCTGGAAACTGAGGCTCAATGAAAACAAAGCCAGGAAAGGAAGTGTCTTGCAAGAGCCTTTTGCTTTCAAACCTGCCACATATACTTCTCCCATGCAGGGAAGCACCAAGGTCCTCTTGTCACAGGACCAGAGAGGTGAAAAGTGCAAAGTGAAAAACAAAATCTTTCTCAAAGTTATCCTGTCCTGTGAGTAAGGAATGATAGTATCAGGCAGTAATGATTTAAGAAATATTATCATGGGGAAACAAAAACATGATTCAAAAAACTGGTTACAAACTGGTTAATTTGTTTTTCTTCCAAATATAGAAGAGACTGCTGTTCCTCAACACAAACAGTGAAAGAGTAGACTTTTGTGAGTATAGTTTGAGATTAAACTGCCCTCCTTTTGAATCAACACATTTTCTTCTTATGTTCTCTGTGTAGTTCTATCATCATTTTTAAGTAAATCAGTATACAGTGTTTATACTCTAAGGCTAAGTAATTATTCGCAGCCTAGCCATATAGTGCAGTATGATCACATTGCCTATCTTGTGCAACTTTTTGTTTTTTGTTTGGAAGTTAAAAAATTGCCTCATTTTTTTATCCCAGCTGTTTACTCATGATACATTCCAAATATGCACCAGAAGCATAAAACTACTCTTCTAGCTCCTATTTTTGTTGTTCAGATATCTGATTTGTTTTGTATATGATCTTCTTTTCCTTACAAGAGCTTTGAATATCTTTTTCTCAGGACTTCTTTTTTCCTATTTTTCATCCTTGTATTTTGTTCTCCTTTCTGGGAGATTTAACCTCATTTTTACCTCTTCTATTGGAGAGATACAAAGAGATACTAGATAGATAAGTTATAGCAATAGACATTCAGAGAACAAAATTTATTGGGTGTGCTAATCCCACCTTGGCATGTATGTGTGTGTGTGTGTGTGTGTGTGTGTGTAAAGCTCTATGAATTTTAATTCTCTGAATGTTTTTAATGAAATGATTTTATTTCATGGAGACTATCTTTTCTTTTTTGGTACTGGGTTGAACCCAGATCCTTTGTACTGAGTGACATCCCTAGCCCTTTTATATTTTAATTTTGAGACAGCCTTGCTAAGTTGCCCACTCTGGGCCTGACCTTGCAGGGCTAGGCCTGTCTCATCCTCCAGATTGCTGGGATTATAGACACAAATCAAATTGTCGTGTCCAGCAATCGTATCAGTCTAAAAATATGTAGGTTTTGTGTGGTTTTTTCCATTTTTAGTTCTTTTCTGTTTTTCACATTTTTTCTGTGATTTGCTTTGGAATCTGTGACTCACATCAGAGAATTTCCTCAAATGTATGGTGAACCTTGGTGTTCGAACGTGTCTAAATGAGCAGCTTAATATTTGTGCATGTTAGTAATGTTTGGAGGTTGAAAAGTCTTACCCCTGTGTAATTAGGCAGGATCCACTCATTTCATCATGGAAGAGCTAAATGTCATTTTTCAAATTCAAATTTTTATTGTTTTAAATTAACATAAAATTATATTTATCACATGCAGCATGGTATTTTGAAGTATACATTGTAGAATGACTAAATCTAGGCAAGTAATATATACATTACTTCACATAGTGGTCATTTGTGCAATGAGAATACTTCATATTCTCAGCATTTTTTCAAGAATGCAATATATTGTTAACTGTAGTCACCATATCGTATAGTAGATCTCTTGAATTTATTCTTCCTATTTAAATAAAATTTTGTAAATTTTGAGTACTGTCCCCCCAGACACACACAACACCACCCCAACCTCTGGTGACCACAATTCTACTTTGTGCTTCTATGAAGTCAACATTTTTTTAAGATTCTTCATGAATGAGATCATATGGGGTTTTTTTGTTTGTTTGTTGTTTTTCTTGGGGGGAACCAGGGATTGAATTCAGGTCTTTGCCCTTGTGAGGCAGACACAGTGCCACTGAGCTAAATCCCCAGCCCGAGATCATACGGTTTTTGTCTATCATTGCCTAACTTACTGCGCTTAACATGATGTCTTCCAGGTTCATCCTGTTGCACAAATGACAGCCCTTCCTTCATTTTAATGACTGAGTCATATCTATTGTGTATATATCACATTTTCTTTATCCATTCATCTTTTTTTTACATGCTGGGGATCAAACCCAAAGTCTTGGCCTCCATTGATGGACAGAGTCTATGTCTTGGCTGTTATGAATTGTGCTGCAATAAACATGGGGAGTACAGATATCTCTTTGAAATAATCATTTTATTTTCTTTGGGTGCATACTCATTACTGGGATTGCTGGATTGTATGGTAGTTCTATTTTATATTTTTTGAGGAACCTCCATAATTTACATTCTTACCAGCAATGTATGAAGGTTCTTCTCCAAATTCTCACCAACACTTGTTTTTTGTTTTGTTTTGTTTTGTTTTTGGTACCAGGGATCAAACTTGGGACCTTGTGCTTACGAGGCAGGCAGGCAGTGGAACCACTGAGCTAAATCCCTGGGCCCATCAACATTTGTTATCTTTTGTCTTTTTGGTATTAGCCATTCTAAAAGGTGTGAGGTGATATTTCATTGTGGTTTTGATTTACATTTTCTTTATGATTGGTGATGTTGAGTGTTTTCTCACATACCTATTGGCCATTTGCAAGTCTTTTAAGAAACGTCCTATCAGGTCCTTTATTTATTTATTTATTTATTTAAGGCAGAGTCTCGCTTTGTAAAGTTCAAGCTGGCCCTGAACTCACTGTGTAGCCCAAGCTGGTCTCGAATTCATGGTGAGCCTCCCACCTCAGCCTCCCGAATGCTAGGATTACAGGTATGTACTATCACACCCAGTATTTATCCATTTTAAATTGATTTTGCCCCCTCCCTGCCAATACCAGGGATCAAACTCAGGACCTTGCGCTTGTGAGGCAGGTGCAGTGCCACTGAGCTAAATCCCTGGCCCTTCCTTTTTTTTTAATTTGGATGATTTATTTTCTTGCTGTCAAGTTATTAAGTTCCTTAGTATTTGGATATTAATCCCTTATCAGATATATAAGTTGCAGATATTTTCTTCCATTCTCTAGAGTGTCTCATCACTCCATTTTCTTTTGTTCTATAGATGTTTCCTTTGCTGTCCGGAAGCTTTTTGGTTTGAAATAGTCTCATTTGTCTTGTTTTTTTCTTTTTTTGCCTATGCTTTTGTGGTCATATCCAAACAGTCATTGCCCAAATCACTCTCATGGTTCTCAGCCCTGTGATTTCCTCTAGCCGTTTCATAGTTTTGGCTCTCACATCTCTCTTTGATGCATTTTGAGTTGATTTTTTTTTTTTTTTTTTTTTGAGACAAGGTCTCACTATGTAGTTCAGGGTGGGCTTGAATTCACTGTAGTCAGGCTGTCCTTGAACTTGTGGCAATTCTCCTGCCTCAGCCTCCTGAGTGCTAGGATTACAGGCGTGCACCATCACACCTGGCTGAGTTGACTTTTGTATATGGTGTGAAGTAAGGTCTAATTTCATTTTCTGCATGTAGATATCCAATTTTGCCAATACTATTTATTTAAGAGACTGTCCATTTCCCATTGTGTGTTCTTGGCACCTTTGTCAAAACTCAATAGGCTATAAATATATGGATTTATTTTAGTGTTACCTATTCTGTTCCATTGGTTATGTGTCTGTTTTGGTGCCAGTACCATGTTCTTTTTTGTTTGTTTCTATAGCTTTTTAGTATATTTTGTTGTTGTTGTTGTTGTTTTTGTTTCTGTTTGGTACCAGGGATCAAACGGGACCTTCCGCCTGCGAGGTAGGCGGCAGCACCACTGAGCTAAATCCCCGACCCTCCAGTAATATATTTTGAAGTCAGGTGTGAGGCGATATCTATCAGGGGCTACCCAACCATCTGACTGAGGGTACAGTGAGGATAAAGAATGATAGACAAAGAACAAAGGATTTTTTAACAGGGTCCAGGATGGCCTAAACTCTGCCAGCCTTAAGACCACGAGGCTCCGGACTTGTCGGTGTTTATTGGTTACACAGCATAGCAGGAGTCGTAAAGGCAGATGTAGAGAACAGCGGGATAAGACAATGATGGGAGCCAGGCTGGTGAAAGGGAGGAACGGCGACTCCTGTGGAGGACAGGTTGTTCTGAAGAAGCCACCTGTGTTATCTTCAGCTAGCATTTGATCTGGGAGGATGGCTGCATCAGAGTCATAAATCCTCAGCTGCAGTGCATCTTGCTTTCAGAGATGCCACGGTACCATTGACCATTAAGAGCTCAACTGTGATCACTGCATAGGTAGTCAGTCTGTTTCCTTATGGCAGCCGAAGGCTCATCTAGCAAGTTACATGTAGGCCTAGGACAGTTTAACCAATAGCCAATTTATAAGCCAACACAATAATATTTTATAGCCTGCCCAGTGCAGTTTCAAGCTGGTCTTCTGCAGTATCTTTTTATTTATTTATTTATTTATTTTTGGTACCGGGAATTGAACTCGGGTCCTCGTGCTTGCACAGCAGGTGGTGAAACCACTGAGCTAAATCCCCGGCCCCTGCAGTATCTTTTTAGACTCTTCACAAGTGAGATCAATGTGTGTATATCACATTTTCTTTATTCATTCATCTATGTCCATTCAAAGTCTCCAGCTTTGCTCTCTTGGTTTAAGGTAACTTTGCCTATTTAGGGTCTTTTGTGATTCCATGAGAAATTTGGGGAGGATCAGATCATTTTATGGAGGGGGCTGAAGAGATGCTGGAGCAGACAGTGAGCGCTCATGTCCTTACCAGGGCTGGATTTCTCCAGTCTTGCTGTCAAGCAATCTTATGGCACTTTTGGCTGCGAGAATTGCATTTTAACAGCACTCTACATAAACTTTTAACTAAACTTTCCTACTTTTCAGCTCTAACTTGTACCCTACCTCCCAGTGTCTATGATTCCTGAGGTTTTCTGGTATTCTATATAGAGTAGTTGTACTTCTTAGCTTTCTGCCCTGCTTGTAGGTTTTATCGTTTTCTAGGCCATCTAGGAGCTACCCATCTCCAAACTTTTGTTGAAATCTTCCTTAATAATGCTCTTCTTTCAAATTTTCTTTATACTTGTGGCTTTAGGACTTTTCTGTTTCTTTACTGTCATTTTGGTGGAGCTTCTGGGGAAATCAAGATAAATGTGAATGAATGTTCAAACTGCTATACTTAATGGGCCACAGTTTACTCCTTGGTCTCTGTTATCATACCAAGAATATAGTAAGGACAGTGACTGCAACTCATTTTTTTCTAACAGTGTTATTTAGCTCAGTGCTCAGGATCTAAGTGCTAATAAATCCTCTGTATTGAATGAAATTGGAATTCATTGAGTATCTATTAATTACCATGCTCTTCTCAAGAGATGGTGGTATACAAATGTGAATAGCTACCCACTGAGGAAGTTCTGGTCTAGTAGAAGTTAGAATAAGCATAAATCCTAGGGATAGGTTCTATAAAAGCAGTGCCATAAAAGCACAAAGACAAATGCATGCTTTGAGGAACCTTCCTGATAATTTGAAATTGATGTCAGGGATGACAGTCAAGATCTTCCACAAAATCTGGGATGGATATACATCTTCAATGACCAAGATATATGTGTGTGTGTGTTTATATATTATATATGTATATATATTGTTGTTTGTTTGTTTTCCGGTACCAGGGATTGAACTCAGGACCTTGCACTTGCAAGGCAGGCTTGGTGCCACTGAGCTACATCTCTGGCCCGTTTGTTTGTTTTTTGAGACAGGGTCTTGCCATGTAATTCAGGCTGGCCTTGAACTCACTATGTAGCCCAGGCTGGCCTCAAACTCACAATAATCTTCCTGCGTCAGGCTCCCGAGTGCTGGGATTAAAGGTGTGTGCCACTGCCCCCAACTCTAAGATTTTATAGTAATTCAGCAAATATGAACTTACAATTAAGAAAGTAAAAATTGAAGTCTGTCCGATTTTTTCATATATTTACGGTGATCTAGCAAGTATATTTATTGTTTTTTAAAAAACCAGCCTACTTTCTGCAAAGACTTGATTAATATAGTAAAAAGTATAAGACTTTGCCTTTCCATCAACTGCTCTTTTATTTATTTATTTAATCAAAAAAATAAAATAAGCTTAATTGAAAGGCCAGGAACTTGAAATTCATTTTCAGTGAACACATTGTGTGAGTTAGGTCCTTCTGGCTGTCTGATAGGCATAATAAACACTTTCTTTTTATTCCTGTAACTCCACAAGATTAGGAAGAGGGGAAAGCCTGTTCAGAGGGGTACCAAAAATTTCTCCCTTATTTTGGAGGCCCTAAGTGTGATATAAAAACATAGTCTGATATTTTATCATATATGTCTTAATTACAGACAGTATTAAAATAGAGAACTCTTTAAATCAGGAAGGTGAAGTGTCTCATCCAATCATAGTCATGCTGTAACATGTCTATTCTGGTTAAGCTTTTGCAGGAACATACTAACGTAATCAGGACAACTACAGCCTCACCCCTGGGTTTTCAGCTGTAGAAAGACTCAAAAATACTGTTATTTAGTGTGACAAAGACATATAGTAGTCCCCCTTTATCTGAGAGGGATACATTTCAAGACCCCCACTAGGGCCCTAAAATGGCAGATAGTATTGAACCAAATATACACTACATTTTTTCTCTACACACAGTACAGCGTGGATACCCTGGACAAAGGAATGATTCACTTTTTGGATGAAACAGAACAGAGCAGCATGAGATTTTATTGTGCTACTCAGAATGGCCTCTACTTAAAATGTATGAATTGTTTATTACTGCAATTTTCCATTTAACATTTTCAGATGACAGTTGACCAAGGATAATTGAAATTGCAGAAACTGAAACTGTGAATAAGGGAGAACTACTCCATAAACTCAGTCTTTATGAAGAGCTGGTCTTTTTCAAGATCCTGGAACTGTAAATACAGTGTATCATTTATGGGTGGGAATTGAATAGTGCTGGCAGTAAAATAGTCTGATAAAAGCTTGTCTGCTAGATGAGCCAGTTAGGCATCAAACCTTTTATCCACAACATTAAAATGAATGTGATGATATTTCTGAGAGTGATTGTACATTTGCAGTTGGTCCAAAGCTTGTGATATTAAAGAGCTAGCTCTACTGTTGGAGAATGGGGAACCCACTGGAAGGAAAACATGTCATTTCATTCAGATCAACAGTAAAAACAAGGATTTTCAGTAGAAGGAATCTTTGCTATTAAGCATTTCTTTGATAGACAATATTTCATCTTCTTTGATTTAGTTGGGCTATTTTGATTTACATATTAAAGGATAGAGATCCTGCGCTATATATATGGTTTATCTAAGCAAAGACAAAACAAGATTCTTTTTGTAGAAAGCATACATTTTGCACATTGGTTGGCTATATAATACATGTTCCATACCATATATATAGTAATACATAGAATATTTGTCACGTATTCACTTGACCTTATACTAAAAGAAAGCTAAAGATTGGTAGAGCACTTTACTTTATCACTTTTACTTTTTTTGTTGGCTTTTTTTTTCTTTTTGAGACAAGGTCTCCCTATGTAGTTCAGGCTGGCCTTGAACTATCACTTTTACTTTTAAGATTTAGTAGACTTAAGCCGGGTGTGATGATGCATGCCTATAATCCCAGCACTCGGGAGGCTGAGGGAGGAGGATCACTGTGAGTTCAAGGCCTGCCTGGACTATACAGCAAGACCCTGTATCCAAAAAAAAAAGATTTAGTAGACTTGACTACTCAGGTATTCTAAATGTAAACCCAGTGTCTACGAAGAAGTGCAGCAAAATGTACTTTGATTTAGCTGTCAAATGCAAATCTAAGTACGGTATCTATAATTCAAATGCAGCCTTTTCATTTTCTCATTGCTGTGCTGAGAATAAGCACATGACTTATCAGAATCAAAGTACAGTGTGTGTCCTGACTGCAGAATCTTCAAATCAATATGTGAAAGTAGTTCAAAGTATATTTTGCCAATTTTGACTCACTGTGAAATAACTTTCTAGCTCAGGTGGTGGTGCACACCTGTATTCCCACCACTCGGGAGGCTGAGGCAGGGGATTGCCCATGAGTTCAAGGCCAGCCTGGGCTACATAGTGAGTTCAAGACCACCCTAAACTACATAGTGAGACTTTGTCTCAAAAAAAACAAAAAGAAAGAAAGAAAACCCAAATTTCAGGGCTTTAAGGAAAAATGTGTATAAGATCTGACTAACCTCATTGTAGAATTCTTTACTATCTCTCTAAATATACACACATGCACATACATATACATATATATGTGACGTATTTACATCTAGCCATAATATATATATACATTTACATATAACTTGGGTTCAGTCACTTATTTCTTTCTTTTTTTTTTTTTGGTACTGGGGATCAAACTCGGGTCCTTGCGCTTGCATAGCAGGCAGCGAAACCACTGAGCTAAATCCCTGGCCCTTCTTTTTTTTTTTTAAGCATGACATTAATAAAGTTTAATTCATAGTTTTCCCAAACCAATGTAGAAATTTAGATTCTCCTGAGATGAGTTAAAAAAATTTTAAAAAGTCATTGGGTACAAAAATACACAGCAAAAACTAATGAAAAAATGGAGAAAGAGACAAAAATAAAGTCACAGGAGTGAATTAAAAACTGCATTGTGAAGGCCAGGGATTTAGCTCAATGGTGCCGCTGCCACAGAACACCATACAGAACGGTGAAACTGGATAGATAAACCTGAATCCTTTGTGGCCCAACATGCCGTATGCCGACAGTGTCCACAGCACAGGCACCAGCAGTGCCCTGCAGCGCCCCGGGGCTCACACACAGCCGTGGAGGAAGAAGGGCAGGTGGGGTCCCAGGACAGCTGGGAGCCCCTGGCCGAGGTACCAGTGCCACGGGTGGGAGCCGTAGAAGCTGCCCAAGCCCTGCAGCACATTGAACCTTAGGAAGTTGAGCTGCACCAGTGTCCATTGGCCAAAAAAATACGATCAATCACCAGAGAGACTCAGAGCTATAAACCCAACAGGGCAAAAGCCACGCAGAACGAGACGGCACTTTGCGGGCTCCGGGACCCATGGGATGATGGCCATGGGGGATGAGGCAGGCCAGGGCCACCAGGGAGGTGTGCTTCATGCTGTCCGCGGGTCAGCCACTGATTTCTACATCGCTATTGCTCTCCCATCCTATATCCCATTTATTATAACCTTCGAAGGTGCAAACATTTGTAAGTTTTGTTTTCTCAAGCCCAAGGTTATAAGCAAGAGAGCTCAGTCAGCCACTAAGTGAAGTCTAGCACAACCTTATGTCACCTATCACCATGTTTGTTTATTTTCAATCAGCAGTCAGCATAACAGTTGCTTTAGCTCAGCTGAAATGGAAGGGAAGGAGTGGACTCAGGACTCAGCTGCCTGGCTCTTGCCTCCAATCCTCGCCAACACCACAGATAGAGGAATCCCACAACCCACAAGATTTTTTCCAGGACTGAAACTTTCATTCATATTTTTCATTCAACATGTATCGATTGACCCTTGTAGTAAGGACCGGGCCCTGAGGTTACAATGGGGAAAATATACCTACACTCTGTTCTCCTGGAGGTGAAAGCTGAGTGGAAAAGACTAGTTTATAAAGCTAGTTGAGGGGAACATCTAATTTAAAAAAAACAGATTCTCCCCAGAACCATTTATTAAATAATTCATAATGCTGTTATACACCAAGATTTCATGTATTCATGGACCCCTTAAGATGATAGATACTAAGATTCTATTGATCTATTTGTATATACTTTTACTTTGTAAATTGTAAAACAGCAGAGTCAAAAAAAATTACAATAAGTACCTACATACCTATCATCTAGATTCTACAATTAGTATTTCACTCTCCTTTCTTTCTTGTGAATTCAGCCAGTTATACATCACTTTATCCATCCATTAATTAACTAATTCACCTTTTGGGGAGCATTTCCAATTAAATCACAAACACAATTACACTTTTCCTTAGATACAGTGCTGTACTTCTTTAATTATGATAACACAGTATATTTGTAGTTTCACTGGAGTTTTCAGTGATATATCACAGACATTTTAATATTGGAATAGTTGCCTATTAAGAATATGAAAAATGACCAAAGCTGAGACCACAAAGGCTTGCTTAATGGGAGAGCTCATGTAGCTTATGTTCCTCTCAACCCAGGACTCTACCCTGATTATCCGGGTCCTGGGACCCTTAAATCTGAGGGAAACTTAAATTTTCAGACTCAACTTCATGTTGCCACAGGAGGCAGTTTAAATTTATCTCTGAGGGCAAACTGTTCCCTTGTTTCCTGGTTTTGGGGCAAAAACATATTATGGACTTTTTGAAAAAGAAAGATTCTATTTTAAAAAAAAAAGATTCAGGAAAATGAGGAGCTAAACTTCTGAATAATCAATATTTTCTTGCTTGCTTGCTTGCTGTCTTGCTTTCTTGCTTTGACTGTACTGGAGATTGAACTCAGGTCCTTTGTACTGAGCTACATCCCCAGCATTTTTTATTTTTTAAGACAGGCTGTCTTTAAGTTGGCCAGATTAGATCAAACTTGCAATCCTCTTGCCTCAGCCTTCCAGAGTGCTGGGATAACAGGCATGGGCCACCATACCCAGCTTTTCTGCATAATGTCAAACATCTGTCTTGGTTGTAGGGTTATATCCTTGAACATTATGCTTTCTTTAGGATAATGTTTCATTCTTTAAAATGGCTTTGTTCTTTTCTGTCCTTGAAAGTTATCAGTTACTCTTGCAGATGTATATGTGTATTCTTCATGTTCTTGTTAAACAAAGATCAAAGTACCTGGCACATAATAAGTACTCAATAAAAGTTAATCATTATTAATAATAAAAATACTGATCTTCCAAAGATCATATAAGATAAAGCCTCAGACTCTTCATGTTTTAGCAGGAAGGGAAGTGAAGTCTTACAAGGTAGAAACATTAGGCATATTTGAGTTATAGATTATCTCAGAACATTATTGCTGCACCTGTAGTTACTGTGGCTATTTAATTTTCCAGAGACATGGCTGCTAACTAGTGAGAAATTACTGGTTAATGGTTCCTGCCTGAGAGGCAGATAGACAACAGAAAGCATTGCTAGATGGGAAGGGTCCAGGAAGTCAGGAAGGATTCAGGATTCCAGCTCTCAACGTCTCTTCCCCTTTCCTTGTTCAGCTGCTCTTCTCCCCTGACCTGAAAACCTCTCCTCAGTGAAGGGTTTTAAACCTAGTCACAATGCAGTACAAACTGCTAACAGTTTGAAGTATTGGCCTCTCCCAGGGAAATTAACATTTTAACTGGGATCGAAATTTAATGTAGTAAGGCTGCCTGCAGGGGCTGGGAACAGAAATGAACAAGACAGTCCAGTCTAAGACCACAGGGTCTAGCGAGGACTGGGTGCAAATTCAAACTCAGTTTTTTAAAAAAATCACTGTGCCAGCCAAACAAAATATGCTGGAAGACTTGATTCAGCTTTCAGCCTGCTAGTTTGTTACTCATGAGTTAAAGAAAATATAAATGTGAAATTAGAATTGTTATCTAGTGGTCCTTGAAAACTGTGTGGGTGGGTCCTTCTTTAGGGAGAAGAGGGAAGGGTAGGAGAGCAGAGGGTTTAGTAGTTTTTCCAGGGATGCATGTGGCTCCTGGGTGGGCCCCTGTGCTGACCTGTGGAAAGAGCCAAAGGCTCCCCGAGCCAGATGGCTCTAGCTTCAGAGTCCTTTTTGGTGCAGCCACTTACTTACAAGAGGATCTTGAAGGAGTTACTAGAATGATTCTTACCCACTGGGCTGTTGAGAAGGCTCAGTGAGATAATACACAGTGTCTGCCTCAGTACAGAGGACCAAGTGCATTTAGTCAACAGCTGTTCACTGGTTCCTGAACACGACAGTAACTGTGGTTACATGGACATCTCCCCTCTCCTGAGGAAGGAAGGCTTTTTTAAAACAAATACTTAGATAAATAAGCATCCTGTAAGTGGGGGAGCCATTCTACATTCATCCAAGAAATGGCCTCCTCAATTATGTAAGTGCATGGATACATTCTATTTGTCAACAGATAGGAAAAGGAATGTTAAGTTTCATTTCCCTTGAGACATTTCATTCTTAAATCAAAAATTTCTGTGGTTATTGTTAAAGCCTGCTCCACTTGAGAAATGTTTTCCTATCCCCCCAATCAAACAAAGACAACAAGTCATGAAATAATTATCATTCTTCAAATAGGAAAATGCACAGTGCTAGACACTCTGGAAGAAACAGAAGCATGAAATGTCTGACCTTAAATTATCAGGTATTTAAAAAATTAACTCAGTATGAATGTTCTGACTTTGGCTCTTTTTCTTCCTTTCCCTGAATGTGGGTGTAAGGTGTGTAAGGTCTGGAAGCTGCTGAACCATTCACTCTTCATCTCTGAAATTTATGGACTGTAACTGTAGAGTAGAGGACTACATGATAGCCATCCAGAGATATTTTATGTAACTAGCATATAATACAATATAAACAAACACTAGAGTCAAGGAAGAGCTCTAGACACAATGGAGGTATGGATTGAATTCCAGTGGATTGGAGTCCATGGATTAAATTCTAGTAGGCAAAGAAGGGTCCTGAGACCTGACAGCAGCCCATTTGCCTCCCTCAGGCCTCCTCCCTTCACTTCTTTGAGCCAGTTCTTCCCTGTAACACAGGGATCCAATCCTCTCCTTCTCAGGGACTGGGAGAATTAAATGAGGCAATGGATGTTTGAGTCCTCCGTGATGATGTTTTAATTGCCAATGCCTTTCTCTAGCGTGGCTTGCAATCACCCATCCGTCTCCACTTTATCCACAGCTCTTTGTTTAGACTCTGGCTTGTTCTTGCCTGGAGTTCTGTAGTCGCCTCCTTGCTGATCTCATCCCCAAACCATCCATTCTCCATACTGTAGCTTAAACAGTTTGCCACAACCACTTACACAACAACTTAAGAGACTTGCAACATTACTTGGCTTCCTGTTATTAAGGTATTAGTTATACACAATAAAATGTACGTATTTTGAAGTGTGTGATGAATTTTGGCGATTGAGTACAATTGTGCGATCACCCAGTACCAAGACACAGATGTGCTCCCTCACTTTTGAGGTTGGTCTGTCCTTACTCACTGCCAGTCAACTACCGATCAGGTTTCTGTCACTGTACTTTCGTAGTATAGTTTCTGTCGCTGTGCTTTCTGTTACTTTTTAAAAATAAACTTTTACATTTTAGATTTATGGAAAAATGACAAAGCTAGTAGTGATATTGTGAAATATGTGTTTGGTCCTCATCTTTATTTCCTCTCACATGGCTCCTGAAGCCCTTGGAATCTGCAGAGTGACAGGTGTTTTTTGTATGTCAGTGAGCTGATTGGAAGCTAGACGGTCCCTAAAAAGACCAGGCATGATTAGAAGAGTTAAAACTTTTAGCGTGAAGCCTCAACATCCTGGAGGTAAGAGGGGGGTGAGATTGAATTGATTCCCAGTGGCCAGTGATTTAGTCAGTCATGCCTGCATCATGAAGTCTCCTTAAATCCCCCAAAACACCCCATATGGCGAGAGTTTGGGGAGCTTACAAATAGCAGAACTCATGGAGGTTCCTGGAGGGCTTTGCACCCAGGGAAGGCATGGGAGTTCCGAGTCCCTTCCCACACACCTTGCCATAAGCTTCTCTGCTGTCTGACTGTTAATCTGAACCCTTTGTGATATCCTTTATAATAAATGGGTAAATATAAGTCAAGTGTTTCCCTGGTTTCTGTGAGCTATCCTAGAAAATTAATGGAACCTAAGGAGGGGATTGTGGAAACCCCAATTTAAAGCAGGTCAGAAATACAGGTGACGAAGTGGGGTGGACTGTCCTGTAGGATCTGACTGTATTTCCGGGTAGTATCAGAACAGAATCGGCTCATAGGACTCTCAGCTGCTGTCTACTGCAGAAGAATTGCTTGTGAGGGGAAAATACCCACACATCTGATGTCAGGGTTGTGTTGAATGGTACGAGTAGGAAAAAACACTTTGGTTTTTCTTGCCCTTAATGCTAGCATTGAGAGTTTCTGTAAACCCCACACCCAGTTACCCCTATTCCTAACATCTATATGAATATGGTATATTTGTCACAATTAATAAACTATAATCACAAATGATCTTTAATATCTATTCTTTATTCATATTTCCTTTATGAATAAAGGAAATATATTTATATTATATTTTATATAAGCCTTTATGAAATGTCCTTTTTCTGTTCCAGGATCCTATCCGTGCTACATCACAGATAGGCTTCTATTGGTGCTAATAGTTTCTTTTTTTTTTTTTGGTACCAGGGATCGAACTCGGGTCCTTGCACTTGCAAGGCAGGCGGTGGAAGCACTGAGCTAAATCCCCGGCCCTTCTTTTTTTATTATTAATTTTATTGGTACATTTTAGGTAAACAATACAATGACATTCATCATTGGAAATTTTGCACCTTTACATAATCTCTCTTGGTTGGTGCTAATAGTTCCTAACTTTCTTCATTTTTGGTGATCTTGACAGTTCTTCCCAACCCTTTTAATTATTTATTTATTTTCTTTTGTTTTGTTTTTGTTTTTTGAGGAAGGGTCTCCCTTTGTAGCCCAGACTGGCCTCGAACTCAAGGTGATTCTCCTGCCTCAGCCTCCCGAGTGCTGGGATTACAGGGGTGTGCCACCATGCCCAGCTTCAACCCTTTTTATTTTTAGATACATTTTCATCTTTAACTCTAGTATACAAAGCCCTCTAATACAACATCCTACCTATATTAGTGTGCTAGGGCTGCTGTAACAAAATACCGCACTCTGGGTGGCTTAAATAACAGAAATTTATTTTCTCACAGTTCTGAAGACTTTAAATCTAAGATCATGGTTTTGGCATCTTTTTTTTTTCTGAGGTCTCTCTCATTTCCTTGCTGATGGTATTTTCATGGTACGTACATCCTGATGTCTTCATCCAAGTTTTCTCCTATAAGGACTCCAGTCAGATTGCATTAGGACCCTCATTTTTAAGCTAGCTATTTTAATTTAGCTGGATCACTTGTTTGAATCCCCTCTCTCTAAATGCAGTTGCATTCTGAGGGACTTAGGGCCTCGGCATATGAATTTGGGGAGACATAGTCTAGCCCATTACATGACCCGATGGTCTTGCCTTTCAGTCTGCCTCTGTCCACAGCCCCTCATTCCTCACTCATCTTTTCAGGACTCATCTTTTTAGAACTCAGGGGGTTTTCTATGCTTTCAGAAATCGATAACGCTGGTTCAAAGGATCCCATGTCATCCTCCCCTGCTGCTACCACCAGTCAGTTGTGCAGTATTATGTAACACTCCCCCAAATGGCTTTGGTCATCTCTTGGTGAGAGGAGAAACTTCCATACATGGAATTGCCTCTCTTTTGGCCAAGCTGTGACAATCAGGTCACTTATCTCTGGGTGTGTTAGCTTTCTGACAGTGTGACAAAATACCCAAGAGGAGGGAAGGTTTATCAGGATAAATAAACCGCACAGTTTCAGAGAGTTCAGACTGCGGCTGACTGGCCCTGTTGCTTCTTGGGCTGCGGTGCGGCAGCTGATTTCATGGCAGCTGAGAGGCAAATAGAGAGAAAGAGGAAGGGCCAGGGTCCCAGCATCCCATCAAGGACATGCCCATGGCCTGACTTCCTCCCATTAGACCCCTGCTGGCACCACAGGCTGGAAACAGGGCCCTTCGGTCATACTCACCCAGGCTGTAGCAACGTGTATGGTATGCTTGGTGGCTGAGAGGAGCCTGGGTCGGTGTTCGGGAGTATCAGAAAATAAAACTTGACAGTAACAGAGTGAAGGTAAAAAGGAGTGAAAGAGAATAAGCAAATGTAAATTCAGTGCTTCTCCGAATCTTAATGCTGGGGGCCGAGAGGTGGGGAGGAAGATTAAGGAACCGCCAGTCATGCTTCTTCCTTCTCAATGCCAGACACGTTGGATTATGTCTTATTACTGATCAAAGCAATCAATATACAATGCATTACCGTGTACTCTGCATTTCTCTTCAGTCTATTGACGCAAACTGAGCTCACACACTTCTAATTGTAAGAAACGCACTTGAGCAAGGGTTGCAGCTGAGGTGCTCTGAAATCCACTGCTGGGAGGCGCTGTTCCTGGGGTCGCTTCCAGCCAGTCACAGTGCAGCACACCGGTCCTCTGAGGGCTGCCTTGGCTTTGAGGACTCCTTCCCAGCTTTGTTGAAACGCTTTCAACTGCACAGTGATCCAGAGCACCTCATTCCACATTCTTTCTCCTCCACTCAGAGTCTACGGCACTTTCCTTTCACTGAGACACAATACCCAACACCCGCACCTTAAAGGAGAGGTTTGTTTCGGCTCACAGTTGCAGCCTGTGGTCAGAGCTGGGTCCAAGCCAGAGAGCTGACGGCAGGGGGCGCGGCGGGGGAGACGGTGCCCACCTGCGGCGGGTGGGTGAGTGGTCAGTCTGTGGGGAATTGTCCAGCTGAGCTGAGTCTGCGAGGCTTTGGGTGTGGAAGACCCAGGTGAGGACTGTTGTCGGAAGGCATAAAAGGAGAACTAGAGTCGGGGGGGGGGGGGAGGTGTGTTCATGATGCTGATTTCCCAGGAGAAACTTGCTTTTCCTGATATGAACTTGATTTCTCCTAGGAAGAGGAACTTAGGTTCTCGCTGTTGCCATGGACGGCTGCTCTTCTCTTTGTGCTGCCGTTCTCTTTCGTCTTGAGCGTAGCTTCCTAGCTCCAGGCAGATTCTCTAGCTTCCAGCGCCAGCCCTTGGGCTTTCCCGGCGCAGACCTGTAGGTCTTCCACGGTGGATTCCTCGTCCTCCTGATAGAACTTGCAGGAGACATTGCCGTGGGCTCTAGGCCTGCGGCTGTACTCGTGGGCGACACTGCTGAGGGATCCAGGCCCTCGGCTGGATTCTTCGGGTCTCTAGCGCACAGACAGATCTCGCCCTCCTCTGCATTTGACTTGTGAGGTGACTACTACAAGATAACCCTATAAATTATGTGTACATCCCGTAGTACATCTACTCCCTAGCAAACTCTGACTAAATGCATCAACCCACGGCGTGCTGGACAGCAGAGAGAGAAAGGAGGAGCCGAGAACAAGAACACAGCCTTAGAGGGCCCGCCCCGTGACCTTCCAAACAGGCCCCTCCTCCTAGCAGCACAGTGGGCTGCTGGGTCCATCAGTGGATGAATCTGCTAGTGTAGTGCCCCACGGTCCAGTCACCCTCCTAACTCTTTGGGGAGACATTTTTTTATCAAAACTGTAACACTTAGAGTCAGACTTGTGTGTGCACTGAGTGCTCTCTCAGGTTTTCTTAGGCCCCTCTCCACTTCTCTCCTAAGTCATTTTCCTTAGTAAAATTTTCCGAAATTTAATCCTAACTTGGCATCTGCTTCTTGGTACATCTGGATTAACACAACTTCCACAGGCACATTTACTGAAGAAAATGTGGTATTTGCACTCAATTGGAGTACTACTCTGCCATAAAAATAAACAAGACATTTGTAGGAAAATAGTTGCACCTTGAGACCACAATGTTAAGTGAAATAAATCAGACACGCAAACTTAAATATTACATAGTTACTCTTATATGAGAAGCTCAAATTATACATAAGAGCAAAATAGATCTTTCTCAAATGGGAAGGGGATTGAGAGGTGGAGAGAGTGGAGAGGGAAAGGGAATGAAAAAAGGAATTAAGATGTGTTATTTACATGTACCAATTCCATCCAAGAAATGTAAACATTATGTACTATAAACATGTACTAATAAAAAATTATAACCAGAAAAAAGAAAGACTTTTGCCTCATTTTGCCCCTTCTTCTTACAAATCATGCTTTTCTTGTATATGTGGCACTTGTTTCTTTGTGACCTGGGATTTTAAGGCAGTTGAGATAGAGAAAATCTTAGCTTATCATGACTCATTTGTTCCCCACAAATTATGTATACACCCGATTATCTTAAATGCAAAGGTAAGTGATGAAGAATCGAATCCTTATTTATGTCTTCAGGGCTGTAGGTTCTACATAAGATCTCCCAAAGGTGAGGCCCACATGTGTGTGTTTCCACACTCCTGGTGTTCTGTTTTGAACACATCACTTTCTAAAGAAATGGCTACTCTGGGTTCTAGAAATTGGGCCACTTTGCATATCCCTCCCACAAAGATGGCCGCATTTAGGGACTTACATAAGTGGAGTAGGAAGTGAGGAGAAGAGGTCTAGCCAGCAGTTGTTTTCTGTGTTGACTGTTAGATTCAGGTGGACAAATGGCAAGGCCTGCAGACCAGAAGTTGTCCTTGAATAGGGAGAATGGAAGAGCCACCAACTGAGTACCTGTGAAATGACAATTTTCCACCAACATTTCCTTTTCACTGGAGAAAACTCACATTGTACACAATATTCCTAAGTTCAAAAGCTATTAGGTTATTCTGACGTAGTTCACATTCCTTTTTATTAAAGTGTGCATTCTTATAATTTGGTCTTTCGATGAGGGATAGAGTTTTCAGTGTATTTGTAAGTTTTTTTAAAGAGTAATTTTCAGTGGCTTAATGCCCTAGCTAGTAAACATCTGTGATTGTCTGATTATCAGAGTGTAGTCTTCCTTGAGCAAAACTCTGGTTAGAATACTGCACAACTTCCTATGGTTTTATGTCTGGCCCCCCTTTCAAACACATGTTCCTGGGCACTGTATTTTAGACTTTGTGCAGTACATTCTCAGCCTCCTTTGCAAATCTTGCTCCCTCTGGTGCCCTACATGCACCCCATACATCTGATCTACCTTCTGTTTGCAAACTTCATGACTACCACTCTGAACTTCTATGTCCTCCCTGTGGAACACCCTCCTGAATACCTCATGCCACTGATTCTTCAAGTCACAGAGCCCCCATAGCTTTTTGAATAGCACTTAATGGTACTTTATTGCACTGTGCCTTATATTGGCATAGATGGAATCATGTCTAGCTCTATTAGCTGAAAAACCCTTTGAGAGCAAGAACCGTTCCTAATCCACCCCTAGAACGCTGTGACCAGCACAGCACACTACTTGCTGTGTTTACATCGAATACCTTCAAACAAGATCAGGTGTGTCCTGGGTGATACGTCACAGACATGAAAATTGAGTTAACAAACAAAGCCTCCAACCAGTGTTGAGATGGTCAGCAAACACCAAGACCTTTTATTTAATGAAACAAAGTACCAGTTCTCAGAAAATATCTGGTTGCTGCAAGTGACAAGCATGAGTCTATCATTGGGTAGCTGGGTACACAACCAAAAGAGGAAGGAGATTAATATGTTTGAGAGAGTACTTACTATGTGCAGTGCATTATTAAGGCCTTTTATGTATTCAGTCATTCAACAAACATGTACTGAGTCCCACTGGCACTGTGCTAGGAGTTGGAAATACAGAGGTAAAAGGTCACCATTCCTGCTCTCCAGAAGTTAATAGTCTGATTACCCAAGTACATTGATGAATTCAGTCTTGCACGATGGAAGTGATAATAGATGGATACATGAGGTGTTTTGGAAACACAAAGATGAGACACTGAAATTCAACTACCTGGGCACCTAATTCTTCCCAGAAGTGTCCTTGAGGTTAGCTTGGAAAGATAAGGAGTCAAGGGGATGAGGAAGTGGGGAAGGGCATTCCGGGGAGAGGGAGCAGCATGCATAGAAGAACAGCAGCAGCAGCGTAAACTAGCATAAGGCATGGGAGGAGGACCACGTGAGGGCCACTTCGGGAAATGAGGCGGCAGAGCTAGACGGCCAGAATGTGAAAGGGTTACTCTGGAAGCCACAGGATGCCTTTGAAGGCTGTGAAGCAGAATGATGGAGTCAGGTCTGTCTGCCAGGAAGACCTCACTGTAAGGGGTGATGTTAGAAGGGAGAAGGGCCAGCCGGACAGGCACGGGTTAGAGCTGCCTCGGAGGGGTGACAGAGGCAGTCCAGGGGAGTGGGGGCGGGCCGGGGTGAGAGGAGACTGGGCTCTGCGAATGGGGTGGGGATTGCTTGGGCGTGGGAGGGTTGAAGAATGAAGACTCCTCAGGTAATTCCCAGGATCCTGTCTTGCCCGGTGATGAAATCAGAGACTGAATCCAGCCAGGGCCCGGATGAGGGTGTGGCAAGTGAGAGCCTTGCCTCAGCCCTAAAACTAAGGGGCCATCAAACACAAAACTCAGTAATCTTGGTAGCTAATATTCTATTTTAATGCACTATTTTAAAAACCAATACTAATGCAAATAATCCATGAGCAAAATGTCAGCCTTTTAAAGAAAGAATCTGACCTTGTGCTTACACACCCTGGTTTCGCTCATCTCACCCTAACTGTGGTTTGAACACAGCATGCCTAATAGGAAACGTTAACCCATTTTCACGAGAAACTGTAGCCAGAAGTCAAATAGCTGCCCTATCTGAGGCTCCAGCCACTCCGTGCCGGGAGCCAGAGGCCAGACGCAGCAAGCACTGGACTGAGAGCCGTTGCCTCCCCACTTCCCACAGCACCTAACAGAGCTGAGATATCCTGTCCACACAGGGACTCCGGCTATGTTTTCATTTGCTTGCTTTCCACTTTTAGCAAACAGCGGCCGTGTCAGTAAAGGACAGCGTCGCCAAGCCCCATTGTCTCAGGGTTGAGTTTAGCAGGGAAAGAGAGGTAATGCTACAAAGTACAACACGGAGGTAAGATTACAAGTTACAAAAGAAACAAAACCTTTGAGAGCCTGTCTGCACTCAAATAGCAAACATCAAAGTTTGGAGCTTCTGAAAGTGTGGAATCAGCTAATATAGATTGATTCGTCGAAAGGGCACACCGAGGCTTCAGGATGGATGCGTTAAGTATCATCTCTTGGAATCCGTACAGGGAGGTAAGTGGAAGCAGAGGCACTTTAGCACTCAGGCTCTTGATCTCAGAAATCTCCAGGGTCCCACTCTGGCCCCTAATTTTGAGTGGCAATTATGGAAACCATCTTTCTTTTAGCTTGGTCATTTCTAGGGATTTTGAGCTCCATATTCAGACTGTCACAGCTTCAGCCTAAAGACTATGATAGAAGATTCCATTTTAAAGTGGCTCCAAGTGACAACATCCGAACTGCTGACAGTGGCCCAGCATATGGCCTGGACTGAGTGCAGTTTTCAGCCTGTGTAATGATGACTGCAAAGTTCTGGATATGATGCAGAATATCATCAGACATACGTGTTTCTATATTCCTCTTCTCTTTGTGATGTGAACCCACTATATTGCACTGAAAGATTGCTTATTTTGTGAGTTAATGGTGTCTTTTATGATATCCCATGTGTTCCATGATGGGTATTGTTGCCAAAAGTTAATATAAAAATAGCTTGGTAGTGGTGACTTGCTCGGTTAACTCAAAACAAGAAACATTGTTAGTGTATCAAATGAAACTGTTTAATACATGTTCCTGAAAATCACATTGCCTCTATGGATTTTCAGGAACATGTATTAAACAGTTTCATGAATCTCTAAGAAATGTAGTAGGTGAACATATATTTAATGGTTAATACCATCAATCCAAATATTAAAGCTAGCTGGGATGTAGCTATCTCACTTGACCACTTGCTAAAATGATTTTAATGAAATTTTGACTTTGGAGATCAGATTATAGGGTGAACACATTTTTCAAAGCAATTTGTACAATTTAGTCATTTGTTTTGACTAAGGCCATCTTTTAGATCAGGAATAATGTCTCTTCTTTCATGTATGATTGTAAATTTTTTTAATTTTATTGGTGCATTTTAGGTGTACAATATAATGACATTCATCATTGGAAATTTGCACTTTTACATAATCTCTCTTGGTTCTTATTTTTTCCCCCTTCCCCTGCCCTCCCTATTTACAAAGACTTTGTTTCCACTTTTTCATTTTCTCATATTAATTCAACTCCCTTCTTTCCTTTCACCTTCCCCTCCCACTTCCCCTTCCCCTTTGCCCCTTTTCTTCCTATTTCAGATTATCTATTACACCTTTTAGTCCTTATTTACACTTTCAGTTTCTCACTCTAGAGAAACTATTCAGTATTTACACATGTGTGTCCTATTGTAAATTTGTTTTATCTTGAAGTATTTCAGCATAGAAAAATCAAAGATTCTAATATTATAAACATATGTTCACCCACAAGCCCAGTTTAAGTGAAATTCCCCTTAACATTATTAAAACAATATTTTCCCTCATTGGTACTTCACTATAACTAGTAGGACCACCAAGAAGTTTAATTACCTAGAAGATGCATAATTAGCTTTCCTCTTTACACTTATCTCTATAGAGCCCTTTCTTTTTATCTTAGGTATGATTATTTTTAGTGATTAAATGTTAAACCTTCCCTGTTATGTGTAACCATTCAGATGGTAATTTTTCCTATCTTTTGTACAGTCTCTAAAATTTCTGGGACATTTTCCACAATATCTTGTATTTAATATTTTTACTCACACAAGTAGAAGAAACTATATATCTATATTTTATAAGTACACTTAAAGCACACTGTTATTTATTAAAATCCGAACTAAAACAGATCCTTTTATAATCACTGCTTTTTGTATTACATTACCTTTTGTATAATTTATGTTAATATTCTTATTCAGGACATCATAAACTCATATCCTTTCATAGATTCAATTTGCTCTAATTAACTATATTAACAATAACATTTATTGGTCATTGAGTTTAAGTAACTTGCTTTGGCCCTTTAGTACTGCTCCTGGTATCCTTCAAGACATTCTTGCTTTTGGGCAAGACGTGATGTTTCAAAACCATCCTGATTTTTTCCTGTCCCAAGACATGGAATTAGTCATCCCCAGGACTCCTTTCTTTTCTTTTCCTTTTTAGGCTTGTATGGAACCCAGGGCCCCACACATCCTAAGCACGTGTTCTACCACTGAGCTTCTCCCCAGTGCCTTTCTCCTTTTGATGGAGAATAGTATGGCTATTGATAGAGACCAATGGGCTCTTGCTGTGAAACCAAATTTAATAATGACATAGCTAGAAAATATACAACTTTAAAAAGCCGAGTGCTCATACTGGTTTTTCCACATTCAAGTATCACGTTACTGTACTGTTCTTTTGTTACAGTAGTTTCATCATTGTCTAGCTGATGAAAGCCATTCTCTATAAGAAGGAAAATCTCATCATTCACCAAAACCACTGCCAGAATATATTAGCTACTCCAAAATGACACATTCGCCTTATCATTGTATCCAGTTAAACTAGTCCATATTCTGAACATATAAGCAGGAGGACTCAGCTCTCACTGTTGTAATAATTTTAGGTTTCTTAATCATCATAAAGGCTGAATGATCTTAGTCATTCACTTGTTTCTTTCATTACATAAAAAATGGAATATTTCCTCCCTTAGGGCAAGGAATCAAGTTTTATCAGAAATTCTTGGGTAGTCTCCAACTATGCAGTCCAAGCAGCTTATCTGGGGGATTACAATCACACTCCAAACTTGTTAGCTCTTCATTTCTGTGAACTGACTGAAGGTAGAAGCTTTACATTAAACACATGTTTATTGGTCCTTATGACACACCTAACCCAAATGCATACAGAAAATAGAAGTTTGGGAATGAAAAACACTTGTTTCTTTCCTTTAAGTCATCTCCAAAAACTATCTACCCTTTCAGAACTGACCATGCAGGAGGGCTGGTTCAGCTCCCCAGTGTTGCCTGGGAAAGAGGTCAACCCCAGGAGTGACTTACAATATGAATTTGGGCTAGGATGGATTGACAGTGACCCCGGTTGTGTCTTTGTTGACAGTCCAGGAAAGAAGAGGGAAGAGATGTATGTAGGATGTATATGTTGAGAAGTGAAAGGACCACAGAGCTGACTGCCCTTCCTGGTGGACTTGCAGTCCCATTCTGGCCTTGGGATGTCTTCTTTGGCCACACTGAAACAGAGGGATGACCCCAAGGCTGGAGTACTCACCATTCCCATGCAGGGGCTAGGATGGATATGGCAGATCAGTGGCTCCTCACGCTCCACTCTATTCCATGTCTGCCTGGCAGTTGTCCTCACCAGATCTCTCTCTCTCCTGTACTGAGTGCTGCAACTACCTGGGTATGTTTCTGTGTGTTTGAAGTCTTCAGGCAGCAACTAGGGGAAATCATGTTTGGTGATCGTAAACCAGTTTCAGCACTTAAACATTTGGTTTCTCCAGATTATGACACTTTCTTTCATTTACTCATTCACTAATTCATTTATTTAGCATGTGTCTGTCAAGATGTTTACATGTCCTTAGCAATAGGTAAAAAACTAAGGGGCTAACAAAGGCAGAATGTATTCTTTTCTACAGTGTGATACATCCACAATTTAGAAAACATGACACTCTCTGAAATTAAAGTTAATTGGAGCAAAAAAGTACCTAACATTAGCCATCCAAGAAATTTACTCAATCTTGATGATAAGAATGAGTGCTTCCTGGGCCTCCCAAGTGCAACATCGTGAGTTCAATCCCCGATACCAAAAAAAAAAAAGGGTACTTCCTGAAATATCAGTTTGTGATTGGAGAAACATGACGTTGTGATCCCAAAGTCCATATCAGAAACATTAATGTCTAGGGGGAAAGTTGGAATAGAAAGAATTTGACCATGTGTCTCCAGTAGGGAAATGATGGGCCATTATTTTTTATCTAGATGGAAATATCCATCTAGATGGAATATCTGATAACATTTGCATAGTACTTCAGTTTACAAAGCGCTTTTATGTACATTATCTACTTCAGCATTCATAATTGTACCCATTAAGTTGGTATCATTATCATTCCTGTTTTACTGAGGAAGAAAGGGAGTGAAGGAGACTAAGTGACTTTCCAAGGTCACTTAGCCAGTGAGGGAGAGAACGAGGAGTGATCTGACTTTAAGATGAGTATACTAGGGGCTGGGGATTTAGCTCAGTGGCACTGGGCCTGCCTCACAAGCACAAGGTCCTGAGTTTGAGGCCTAGTACCAAAAAAAAGAAAAAAGAAAAAAGAAAACAAGATGAGTATATTTTCCACTCCCCCATAGCAGTCTAACCCATACTAGGAGAAAACCCACTACACAAAGAGCTTTTCAGCAATTCTTAGTTTCCTTTCTCTAACTCTAGGCTAATCATATAACCTTTTGATCAATAATTTGGGAGAGGCAAAATAATAATTGCATTCCTGTCTGGCTTCAGGGTTTTGCAACCTGTATAGTCACGCAGAGCCTAGGGCAGTGATGGGGAACCTTTTAGAACTTTCAATGGTACAAACAGCCTGCTATGGCACATATGCCATAGGTTTACCGCCACTGGTCTAGGGCCAGGAAGAGCTTAGACTTTGTCCTATGCTTTGTTGTCACTGTCCTGAAATTCTTAATAATTTTTTAACAAAAGGTCTGGTATTTTCATTTTGCACCATATTCTACAAATTACATAACCAGTCCTGACTGCCCGGATGATGGCTGTCAGCACAACATGGGTCTCTGGGTAATAAGCCAACCTCTTCAGAGCTTGAAGGACATGTGGGATTTGGAAATGAGGACAGGAGATGAAGTGGAGGACAGTCTTTCATGAGGAGAAACTTTGTGAAAGACAAAGAGATGAGGCATACAAAGCATGCTGTCAGGAATAATACTGTCTTGCAAATATGCTCCTTTTGGTTGAGTCCAGAATGTTGGCAACAAAAGAGTTAACACCCCAGGTCTGTATGCTTATTCCTTACAGTCTCCAAGGAAAGCATGAGTGACCCTTGGCCAGCGAATGGAAATGTGGCCTCTGAAATCTTGTTAGAGGTTGATAATTTTGCTGTGTGCTTAGAGCAATGGATCATGCTGTAATGGTTTGTCTGGTTGCTTTGCACAAATGTCAGGAATGGTGATATCCACGAGAGCTCATTGTTGGGGTCTTGAGTGTCATGGCTGGTTGTACAGCAAGATGCACCTAAGATGCACCCCACTCTATAAAGGCTTCCTCTTCTGTGACTCAAAGAGGCTCCCTTGGACAGACACATTCTACATATTCTGCAGATAGATGTGCTGGAGGCCAAGCACTCCTGGGTGGTTTTGAATGGCAGAGGCCATTAGAATCCTGGACGGACCTCTCAGGACTTCTCTCTGGACCCCTCTGGATCTATTTCCACTGCTTTTGCTCATTCAGCATCCTTGGCTGTAATAGGGTCTTAACCCCAAGACAAAGTCTCACACTGACTTCAGGAATGGTTCCTCTGCTACTTTCTGCTGTTTGGGTTGTAAGAACCCATGTGTTTTAAGGAAATATCCATCATTTTTATTTAAGAATACTAAAGACTGATAATAAAAATGTTTATAATGATAAAATCTAGTTCTAATGTGTGCTTTTCCTTAAATTCTTTTCTAAAATTTGGGAATTATTCTTTTGTTGTGAAGATTAAATTTAGAGTGCCTAAATGAATTTGAATGATTTTAAAGGACTTTAAAAAAAAAACAAAGCTGTAAATGGTGCAGATGCCATTTGGCCATGCAGAGAGATCTTTCATTTTGGAGACATGTGCACTGGCCAAAATAGACATGTAGCAACTCTCAGCATGCATGCCTCTGGGTCCTCTTGGATCGATTACTGCCATTCTTCCTTCTCCAGCATTCCAGAGGTATTGACTCATAGATTACGTGTTTCAAAATTCTACCACATATGTCCCGGCCAACTCTAGCTCAATTTTTATATCTTTGCAAAAACTTGACCTTTAATGAGGTCTTGGGTTTATTTTGTAATCGCCTCAGGTAAAAATAGCTAGTTATTTCCCTTCTTTTTTTTTTGGTACCAAGGATCGAACTCAGGACCTTGCACTTTCAAGACAGGCAGTGGAACACTGAGCTAAATCCCTGGCCCTCATTATTTTCCCTTTATGTAGTGTTTGTCTGTATAATTAGCTCTTATACTATTGGTTAAACTGATATAATTAAAAATGTAAATGCGTAGTTACCAAATGCCTCAAAAACTTATTTTGTAATTCTTTAAAGTTAATTTCCTTCACTATATTTCTCTGGACCATAAATAATCCTATCATATGGTTATTTTATCATTTAAAACCTTTAGTTTATTCTGCTGCCTATCTTACAAGCGCAAGGTCCCAAGTTCAATCCCCAGTACAAAAAAAAAACACAAACCTTTTAGTTTAAATCACTTGTGGAGTACTGAAATATAATTTTGAATATCCTCTACTTTGCAGATATGTGTATTATAATCAGTTGATGGTAAAGACAAGTTTCTGTAAGCTAAATATAATATTTACATTTTCATCATCACAACTGAGGTTTAGATAGAATATTCATTGTCCCCTTTGCTCTTTAAATCACTGAAGGGGCCAGGCATTATAAGAGGTGCAGGCAACTGCCACTGTCATGTGGTTATTCGCTGAGTAGCTCAAAACTCTTCCAAGGCCTGAGGAGAAGGGAAGAGGGGTTGGGGGAGACATTTTCAAAGTTCCTCCATCGTCTACCAAGTGAAGTGGAAAATTCTCTGCTGTGAGGTCCATGGTCTGGCCCCACCCTACCAACTTGTTCCCATTTGTCACCACTTCCCAGCGTGGGCGCTTTGCTTCTCACCGTCTTTGGGGCGGTGGGTGTACAGTGAGAGCCCCAGAGGTTCATGCTCCTTGACAAAGTGTTAAAGATAAAAACAAAATGCTCCCATAGACTGTCAATAACATAAAGCCATGAGACTGTCATAAAAATTTTTTAAAGACAATTGAGAAAAGATGAACTTTGACTAAATAATTGATATTAAAGAATTATTGTTCATTAAAGAATTATTGTTTTTAAGGGGATGGTATTATGTTTGTGTTAAAAAAAAAAATCAGGCCGGGGATTTAGCTCAGTGGTTTCACCGCCTGCTGCGCAAGTGCAAGGACCCGAGTTCAATCCCTGGTACAAAAAAAAAAAAAAAAAAAAATCTTTGAAGCTGGGCGTGGTGGCCCATGTCTGTAATCCCAGCATCTGGGAAGCTGAAGCAGGAGGATCACCACAAGTTCAAAGCCAGCCTGCTGCATAGTGGGATTGAGGCCAGGCTGGGGTACATAGTGAGATCCTGTCTCACAAACAAAACAAAACAACCCCCCAAATAAACAAATAAATTAAAAATCTGTTTTTAAGATACATAGAGAAATACATATAACGTGATGGCTGGAATTAGCTTCAGAATAATTGTGGGATGACATAATTATGTCACTGATAATTCTTGAGTTTTCATTTCAAAAGTTTAAAAATTTGAGCAAAATTGAAAAATTAAAAATGTGAACTTGTGACTGAAGAGTTTGGGACTGTTACCAAGCCAATAGCACAGGCCAGAGGGTGGCAAGTTGTGCTCAGAAGACTTTGCAGCTTTGTGGCTTCGAGAAGCTTTCGGAACTTATCTGATCCTAGGTGATTCTCCTTGCTCCATCCATATCTTTCTGTGGACCTTTCTCCCCATTTTATTCAACCAGTTCTGTGACGCAGTGGAACTGACCTACTATACCTATCAGTGAAATAGCTGGACACGTGATGTAGTCAAAAAGGCCATTTTTGCCAAGAAACATCTTTCCTTCTTCGTCCATACCTGAAGTTCCCTGAACAAAAGCAATTAGTGCCAGGTAACAATGCCTTCAATAAAAATTACACACATAGTCACAGACAGTCATACAGCTATCTTTTGCTTTTCAACTCTGGGGCACAGATGTAACCTTGTCTCTGAGACAGTTGATTGCTTGAATACCTACCTACATGCTCAACTTCCAGGCAGACTACTAACATCCTCTTAAGAACTCTTAGCTCTCTAAGGGTTCAAACCCTTCAGGAAGAAGGGAATTGGAGATTAGTCTCTCTTCCTATTCTGTCCCCTACCTCATGGCTTCTTGTATCCTCACAGGGTCATTGCGGAAGGCTGGCCTACCATTTGGCAGAAAATGGTTTCCCACCATTGTTGGGATGAACCCATTGGTCCAGATTTCTGCCCTAGCCTGCAATGTACCCTACATTAGATGCTATGTTTTCTCTCTGTTTCTGTTTCTTTGTCTCTCTCTGTCTCTGTCTATCCATCTCTCTCTACCTGTGTCTCTCTGTGTGTGTCTCTCTCTGTCTCTCTTTCTCTCTCCTCCTCCTCCTCTTCCTTCCCCACCTTGCTTTTCACTACTGGTATCCAACCCAGGCCCTTATGCATGCTAGGTAAGTGCTATACCGCTAAGCCACATCTGACCCCTTAAAACTCTTTTCAGTGAAGACTCTTGTACTGAGCTTTGCTGCCCAAAGCACTCTCACTATGCTGAGGTGAGGCCTGGATTTGCTTCAAATAGAAACATACCCTGGGTCACATATATTTCCCCCTCAATTGCCATATGCCAAGCTTCACCAAAATTCTATCTGCCACTATCAATAAAAAAGAGTTTCACAGCGGTTAGCTTTGTGTAATCAAAGAAGAGATCCACTTAAATTCTGTGTTCAGGACCCAGCAGTCCTATCTAAACTTCCTGATGCAAAACTAAAAGAGCTACTGGACTGCCAGTCACAGGGCAAAGATCTATGCCAGGGTAAGTTTTCTCTCTCTCTATTCAGGATTATCTGACTCCTTTCAAGAAAACAAGCAAACAAAACTCATCCTATTTTTGGATAAGAAAGATGTGCCACATTATCCTTCTCTGGCATAGGTTTACAGGGAATTTCAATTTTGCTGATCTGTATTTCTTTTTCTTTTTTCTTGTGGTATTAGGGATTGAACCCAGGCACTCATGTATGTCAGGCAAGTGCTCTACCACTAGGCTGTATCCCTAGCCCTCTCATGTTCTCACTAATGAGCATATCTTTAGTATGTAGTAAATACGAGCATGAATTTAATATGTAATAAAGTACTATAAAATAGGTGTAAACAAATAAGTGAACATAAAAGCCACAAGCCATGAGGGCGTTTCAGCAGGCCCAGTGAGGTGCTAAAGTGGATGTTCCATGGCAGAATTTGGCACCTACCAGAAAATGTTTATAAAAAGCAGCAGGAGATAACAAAGGCAAGTTTCATATGCGTTACCAAGCCTCTCCTCCTTCTCCTCTTTTCAGTAATCCTGAGGAAAAACATTACCTCATGAGACTTCTGAGGGATAATGGAATTTTGTGGAGACACTCAACTCAGTTAAATATGTCATCTCTTTTTTGATGTGCCACCCATCGCAGTAGGTACCATAGAAAGTACAGAATAAAAGAGGAAGATATAGGGCCGGGGGTTTAGCTCAGTGGTTTCGTCACCCGCTGTGCAGGCACAAGGACCAGAGTTCAATCCCCGGTACCAAAAAACAACAAAAAAAGAGGAAGATATAGTCCTTGTCCTCGAGAGCAGTCTATTAGGGGCCTTGGGACTTGCTACACAGTTAGAACTTGAATGTCCCCCAAGACCCTGTGTGGAAGGCTTGGTAGCCTGAGGCACTGCTGGAAAGTGGTGGAGCCCTTAGGCGGCAGCACCTAGCGGAAGGAAGCTGGGTCACCAAGGCTGTCTTGACATCTTCCTCCCTCCCTCTCTTTTGCTCCCTGGCTACCATGAGGTAAGCAGGCCGCCCCGGCCACAAACTCCCCCATGATGAACTGCGCTGCCATAGGCTCGAGTCCTCAGACCTGGAGTGAAGCTGTGAGAAAAAGCAAACCTTTCCTCTTTTAAATTGATTACCTCAGGTATCCCATCTCGGTGAAGGAAATCTAACACAGAACTGTACACAAAGGACTTTAAAATGAGATACATTGGGGAATCACAACGGGGCATGTGCTCAGGGTGGCTGGATGGGAGGGCATTAGGAGTGTTTCATTGGGTCTTCAGGAGACTCAGAGGTGGATGTCCTCAGGTCAGGTACACGCTCATGACGCCATTGCCATGTATAGAACAGACTGGTAAGTATTCTAAAGAATGCTCATGTTCGTGTGGAGTTTGACCTCTTTCAAAGTATAATTTCAGGAAGCTGGGGGTGCAGCTCATGGTAGAATGTCCCTAGCACCACCACAACAAAAGCAGACAAACCTACAGTGCCCCTGAAATATTTAAGATAATTTTGATATAAAACTGTGAAGTGATGAGTCCAATGGAAAATATTCTTTCTTGTCTTAACTGTGTCTATGATGATCTGTTTTTATCATTAAAGTGATAGCCATATTAAGAAATTTGAGGCCCGAGGATTTAGCACAGTGGTGACACACTTGCCTCACAAGTGCAAGGTCCTGAGTTCAATCCCTGGTACCGAAAGGAAAAGAAAAAACAATCTGAATCTGGGCATAGTGGTGCACACCTGTAATCACAGCACTCCAGAAGGCTGAGGCAGGAAGACTGCTAGTTCCAGCCCAGCCTGGGCAACTAAGTAAGTGGAGGCCCTGGGTTCAATCCTCAGTATTGAAGGAGGGAAAAAAAAAGAACCTTGAAGTTTTCTACACCTCGATCTTAGGGAAGTCTTGGAAGGAAGACAAAAGGATTCCAGAAATAGTCTAAATTGTGCTTGGTGAGCAAACACCAGTCTCTGTAGAACGCCTTGTATCTATAAATAAGTTATAGCTCTACGAAAGACAGTATCGGCCACTGGTGGTGGAAGAGAACACCAAGTCCAGCTAACAACAGTGTGGAGATTCATGTTCTGAAGAGAAACCTGGATTGCTTCCTACCCAAAACAAAAATAAAACAACGAATGAAAAACTGGCACATTTCCTCAGGCAGCTTTTTACATGGAAACTCAAGTCTTCATTTTTCCTAATAAGGTCTCATGATGTTTGTTTTTATTTTTTTAATGTATTCTTTTCTAATTAACCCTAGTCTTTGGGCTCTTATGTTGACTCTGAGGGAGAGGAGAGGCCCAGACTTCCGTTCTCAAGTGGATCAGGAAATTGCTCCCTTTCCATTCTCTACTCAATAGCCAAGGATTGTTGTTCAACCAGACAACAAGTTAAAAAAAAAAAAAATACCCCATTAAATTAAATATAAACGCTAACTCTCCCTGCAGTGCAGAGCTGTTCACATGGTGCCTACTTCATGTCCACCAAGGGCCACGCTATTGAAAATGCTGTTTTAGGGACAAAAAGCAGTTTCGCCTGAGATGTTAGAGGCAGAACGCTGTGGGCAAAGTGGTCCCTGACGTGGCTTTTGCTTCGGCACAGGGACTCTGGATTCCCTGAGTTCTCAAAGGACGAGCATGCTCACCAGGGAAGGGGGCCCGTCCACCGCCCCACAGGGGAAAGAGCATCGTCTCTGTTAGTCACTACAGTGGATGGGCCGTATCTGACCCTGCAAGGGTCAGGGCCCGCGGAAGGAGAAAGGACACGGCGTGGGTTGTTTGAAGAGAGATGTAAAGCCACAGGTGATGAGGAGGGGCTTGAACTATGCAGGCGGAAGCTGGATTGTCTCGTTCTGCTCACTGTTTCTCACCACAAACTTCCAGCTATCACAAAAGAACAGATGTCAAGGGAGAAACTTATGAAGGGGAAAAAAAGGTGCTCTTTTCCCACATCCTGCTCTTTGAAGTTTAACAAAGGGGGAGGTGGCTTTTGCTCAAGGTAGGATCAAACGGCATCTGGAAATCAACAAGCTAGAGGTGGCGCAGGACTCTGAAGGGCAAGGCTTAGATGTTGGACACGAATGAGAACCCTGGAAAGAAAGCAAGGTGCTACTGTGTCTTCTCAATGCTCCACCGAGTCATTATTTTAACTCTTCTATGAAGAAAGATGGATCTACACATAGGAGCTGTCTCCGTGTTTGGTCTTGTTTGTTTGTTTATTTGTTTGTTTGAGACAAGGTTTCACTTTGTAGTCTAGTGTGGCCTTGTCCCGGGCTGGCCTCGAACTCAGCAATCTTCCTTCGTCAGCCTCCCGAGTGCTAGGATTATAGGCATCTGCCAGCACACCCGGCCTCTGTGTTTGATTTAACATAAAGACGTGGGCATGTGCTCTTGCTGGCAACCTTTAGACCTGTCTTTGTTGGGATAACTTGTACAAGGTGTTCTGGGAGGAACAGTATGACTGTTCCGCCAGGGGAGAGGAGTTTAAAAGATTACTAATACATTTAGCAGAGTAGACCAAGTGCTGGAGATACATGCAGAAAGAAGGGATTAATTTTGGATGGAAGAATTGGGCAAGACTCCACAGATTTGAGTGGGGCCCCGAAAGGCAAATGGAATTTCATGAGGCAGAGGAACACAGACACAGATTCCTTTGGGCATGGATGAAGCCTTCCCTTGTAGTTTCCAGGGATTCCAGGAGGAGCAGGAATGTGAGAGTCAGTATATGACACACTTCTCCCATATCCCAAGGCATTGGGGAAATAGGGCAGTGCCACCTCTTGGGGTGGGTCCCTGTGCTTGGAGCAGGAAAAGAGCTGTGATTAAGGCAGCTTGGAGGGCGGAGGAAGGGAAGGAAGGAAGCAGGTGTACACCCCACGGAGCAGCAGAAGGACCTGAGGTCCTGGACCTGTTCCTTCCGGAGACCCAGCCTCATCTCTTGCCTCGGGTTCTGTAAGACACTAGTACCCTTGACTAATGTCTTCTCTTCACATTATCTGGGTTTGAATTGGGAATCTATCCCTCCAGCCAAAAGCATCCAGATTAAGGGGCCAGGGATTTCACTCAGTGGTGCCGCCACTTCCTCCCTCGCAAGTGCAAGGTCCTGAGTTGGATCCCTGGTACCAAAAAAAAAAGAATCCTGATGAATCCAGTTCCATTATTTTCTCTCATTAGACAATGATTAAAGCCAAGTTATAAGTCATTTTTATTTCCTTTTGGTCACATTTCAAGAGATTAAGATAGCTAGAGAATTGCAATTGTTGCTTGCTGCCTTGGGCAGTGGCAATGCACGATGGCAAACAGCCCCAATCAGGGCACACAGGGCTGTGCACAGAAGAGCTCATAGGCTGGGACTCACATGGAGGTGGGCCGCTTCTGCAGATGTGCTTAGGTGGGACTCTACTATTTGGGACCTACCCTGGGACTCAGCAAAAAGTAGTCAGCTGAGTTGAGCCCTATTCTGTCTTTTAAACCACACTGGCTTTTCCTGACACGAACTTGCTCTCCCCCACCCCTCATGATTCCCCACAAAGGCTGTGTGTCAAGGGAACTTGAGACAAAGGCCTATTCACCAGTTTCCTGGGAAAGCAGCAATCTAGACATTTGCAAAAGTAAGGAAAATAACTGACCATGTGAATTTTTAACAGTTCAAGTCTGTGTGGCCCTGTAGACAACCCTATTGCTAGCCCTCATTTCTCAAGCCTGAGCAGTTTAAGGACTGAACTGATGCGTTTTCATATTTGTATGTTTCTGCTATTGTATATTTCTTTTTTTTGTATTAAATTCTTTTATTGGTACATTGTAGGTATACAACACAATTACATTTCTCATTGGGAATTGTACCTTTATATAATGCATCTTGGTTCTTATTTTTCCCCCATTCCTAGCCCTCCCTTCACACCCTCCACCCTTCCCTATTTACAAAGACTTTATTTCCATTTTTTCCATTTCTCATCATTTTTTCCTTTCCCTTCTTTCCTTTCCCCTGCCCCTCCCACTACCCCTACCCCTTTGGACCTTTTCTTCCTATTTTACATTATCGATTATTCATTCTAATCATTGATACATTTTAGGTATATGATATAATGACATTCATCATTGGAAATTTGCACCTTTACATCTGCTATTATATATTTTGAAATCTGTCATTTTCAATTTGGGGCCACTAATTTATCGCAGTGAATTTAAAAATACACCTGAATGATAATCATCTTTTTTATTCTCTCAGGTTTCATTATTTATTGAGTCTACACTCTTGTTTCTTATTCACTTCTCATATTTCCCAAGACCTCGGCGATTTATGTGCTTTTATTTCCTCCCTTCTCCTCTTGGCTCAACAACATGCTTCCGTGAATATGTTAGAATGGAACCCAAAATGCAAAGATGCGGCTTTAGAAGGTGCTGTAGAAAACCAACATAGGGGCCGGGGATTTAGCTCAGTGGTTCTACCGCCTGCCTTGCAGCTGCAAGGTCCCAAGTTCGATTCCCGGTACCAAAACAAACAAACCAACCAACCCAACATACGACAAGACCACCCTTTGTTCCCGAGGGTCCTTTTTACTATTCACCACGGCAGGGAACTCAGTCTTGTTTTTGAACAAAAATGGACTCTTTCTGATTCAACACATCTTCCTGACACACAGACCTTGTAGTATGCAGGGGGGTATGTATTGGACAGTCTCTCATTATATCTTGTTCCTATGATATTTTAGTAAAACAATGATGACATGGAAATTATTTCAACTATCATGAAATAAAAAGTAAGCAGTAAGGCTTTGTTATTAAATTCAATCAGATATTCTTCACTGAGGTACAGATTTCTCATAACTAATATAAGGGCTCTCTACTTAGTACCTATGTATAAATTACTGTCTTATGGTTTTAAATACTCTTATGGTAAAAATTCAAAATGTTTAAAAATGCTGTCATTCATAAAGTCAGGACAATAACTGAAAGTGACAATGGAAATGGATTTCTTCCCTGTAACATCAAGGACAGAAAGAGCATGCCACCTTTCTCAGCAGGACACAGTGAGGACCCCCCCCCCCCCCCGCTGGTGTTTCCCCAGTACCAGGCATCTGTTCAGAGTCCAGCTCTGCATTCTGGATCAGGCTCAGATGTCTGTCACTGACACGAGTTAACGCTCCTCGCCATTTATCCAGGGTGCTTGACATGTCCGCCACATTCAAGAAAGGACTGGCGTAAATCAAACACTATTTGGAACACCTAAAGAAAGCTGAGGGTTTAGGTATAATTTCCAACCTCAGAACACTTGCTATGTATCAAACGTTGCAAGTTTTCCTATTCTTATCTCTCAGTAGAGTAAAACAGAGATCTTTTATCTTGAGTTCAGTCAAAGCCCCCTGACTTTTCTTTTCTTTCCCAGCACTGGGGACTGAACCCAGGACCTTCACACTGAGCTACATCTCCAGCCTCTTTTATTTTTTATTTTGAGACAAGATCTTGCTAAGTCACTAAGTTTCCCAGGCTGGCCTGGAACTTTCGATCCTCCTGCCTCTGCCTCCCAGAGTGCTGCGATTCTAGGCCTACATCACCGTGTCTGGCTTTCTTTCTTTTTTTTTTTTTTGTATATCCTTTTATTGGTACATTTTAGGTATACAATATAATGACATTCATCATTGGAAATTTGCACCTTTACATAATCTCTCTTGGTTCTTATTTTTCCCCCTTCCCCTGCCCTCCCTTCACCCCCTCCATCCCTCCCTATTTACAAAGACTTTGTTTCCATTTTTTCATTTTCTCATATTAATTCTATTCCCTTCTTTCCTTTCTCCTACCCCTCCCACTTCCCCCGTCTGGCTTTCAATTCTCATTTTTTAAGAGAATGCCTATTTTTATGAAGTGTAGGGCTATCGAAAGCACTGAAGGCATGCGAGGAAAACAATTAATGAAAATTATGAGCTGTGTTTGTCACAAAGTTAGTGTTGCTTTAATACTTTCTTTTTATTTTTTCTTTGTCAATACACAGACTCTGAACTGTGGCTCTAACCCCAACTCCAGAGGTGAGAGAAGGAACCCAGGAAGTTCATCTGCACGTGGAAAGTATATTTTGCTGACACTTACAGTGTCAGAGCACATATGTTGAGCACATTTTCCAGGTATGTAGATAGTCTTGTTCAGGTTGCACACACTGTTTTGGTTTTGACGACTCTGCCAAGGATCGGAACTGTGAGCTTGACGTCCTGTGCAGAGCGTGCTGTCCAGTAAGGCAGCCGCTGAGCACATGTGGTTATTGGCACTGCAGTTAAATAAATTAAAACATCATCCTCCAGCAGCCTCATTTCAAGCATTCCATAAGCAAAAGTGCTTATTGTGAGTGAGAACTGTATCATCGCCAAAAGGTCTGTGGGCTGTGCAGGCCACTTCCTTGGGACCCCGAGTCCGTGAACCCCAAGTGCAGCACCATCAGGGAGAAACACAGAGCCCTGGCTCTCCCAGACTTACCACGTCAGTCTGCTCTCCACAGAGATCCCCAGGTGTCCCCAGGTGATTTCGGTGCCATTCACGTGTAAGAAGCTCTGCTCTAGTGGCCTGGGCGTGTGGCTCCGTGGTAGGGCCACTTGACTAGCAAGCACAAGTCCCCAGGTTCAGTCCCTTTCCCTTCCTCCTGATTCCCTCCTACACAGTGATAGTAGCTAAACATTTTTTAAGCTCTGACTATGAGTCACACTTTGTTCTAGGGGCTTCTATAGGTGTCTTTTATTACTAACCCTATTTTGCCACTGAGGATTCTGAGATACAAAGAATGAAGACAAGCTAAAGTCGCAGTGGCTGAGGCAGGGTGGTGCCCAGGCCAGGCCAAAGGCCCCTTGCAGGCTGCTGGCAGTTCCTGGAAGGCAACAGCATTGGAGGTTTCCCACCAGGTCTGAGCTCCAAATCGAGGCCACCTTCCAAGCCCGGAGGGACGTGTGCAGCCGAGGTCCCACTTGTCTCCCTAAGAAGCGTCCTTATGTGGATTTGCTGCCAGAGCTCCCCATTTTCATCCGATTTTGTCTCCTTGAGCTCATCTTATCGCTCAACTCTTTTCCCAAATTCCTGGGAAAAATCCAAAAGAAAGAGCTGCCAGTTAAACTCCCACCAAAATCCTAACAATGCAACCTGGCCCACAGGAGAAAGTAGGCCCCTCCCAGAAGAGCAACAAAAAGAAGAGCAGCAGAAGAATCAGCTGTTTCCTGCCCCACTAAGTGGCTCTGGGCGAGTCATCATTTTCCCTGCCCTGCTGAGGCCCGGCTCCTCCAATCCCTCCCCAGTGCTTCCGCTCCCAAATTCTCAGGCCAGCCTATTAAGGCTAGAGAGCTGACCCTTTCAGGCTCCTTTGAGTCTCATGAATTAGAAATGACAGCACTTCCAGGCCCACAGTGCCCACTAACAGTCTCGAAATTAACTCTGCTGGCCTTTGGCAGACCGCAAAGTACTGACCTGCCTTAAGTGCAGGGCAGGGGAGGGGCACACCTGGCCTTACCCTTCAGGTGGCTGAACAGGTGTGAGGGCCGGGCCTGTCAGCCTCGCTGGCTTGGTAAACAGGTAGGTATGGCGCATCTGTGACATATTGCTCAGAACCAACATGAAACACCACAAGGACAATTTCCAGCTCCTCCTTTCTGGAGGGCTGGGATTGTGTCTCTACCCAGACGGATGTCCCCGTGCTCATGCAGCAGGTGCTCCGTAGGTGTTTACTGAGAGAAGAGGTACAAATGGATGGGGATTCGCCAGTGATTGCTATTACTGCTCAGGAGGCAAAAGGTGCTTCCTGAGACCGTGTAGCTCCCTGTGCTCCTTCAGGTATCCCAAGGTATTACACGAAAATTCAGACTGATGTTAGTTCAGCTTGACAACTGGGAAGGTAGAAAGAGAGTGAGGTTATGGTTTGGCCACCACCCAAGCTGGGAGGGTAAAATTTGGTCTTCCTTGTTTGCACTTTGAAGCTCTGTCATGGGGCAAGGAGAGAGTGTTGGAGCCAGTCTCGCGGGCGAGCTCTGCCGAGTTCATCTGGCAGTGAAAGTTTTGTGGCAACAGGATCTGTCAGGGGCAGATGCCAGGCCCGAGGGCAGGGCCTCTAGGTCCTGCAAGGTTCGCTGGGTTTTTCATAAGGCCCTTTGAAAGGAAGAAGGATGGGGAATTGGAGGTGGACTCCGCAAACAAAAAGAAGCCACGTCGGGCTGCGCCCTTTATTGTCACCCAGCGTTCTGCAGACGCCCACGCTTCGTGCTTCCCATCCAGCCTGTGAGGAGGAAAAATGGGTTTCTTTATGTCCAGATGGGGCTCCGATCCTTACACAGCCTCATTGAAACACCAGCATTTTTTTCTTTTTTTCACTTTTTTTATTAGTACGTATTTGTCATACGTATCGATCCTATTCATCGGAGGGAATTTGCAGCTGTATATAATATATCGTCATCCTTTTCTCTCATCCCTCTCCCTTCCCTTCAACCCTTCTTCTGCTCCCCATTTACAAAAGCTTTGTTTTCATTTTTTCCTTCCATTCTTTTTTTCCTTTTCCCTTCCTCCCTTGTTCCCATTTCCATTTGAACATGTTCTTCCCACTTCCCAGTGTCTATCCTCCACTATGCCCCTTGGTGATCCACTGGGTTTCTCACACAAGAGAAAGAATGTGATATTTAAACTCGCATGTCCAATTTATTTCACATAAGATTATGGTCTCGAGGTGCATCCATTTTCCCACAAATGACTGAAGTTTGTCCTCCTTTTTGGCAGAGTAGTACTCCATTGTATATAAAAACCACATTTTCTTTATCTGTTTCTTTATCCATTGATGGGTATCTGGGCCGACCTGGTGGTGTGGGAGTGGTCAGTGGAATGGAATGAGAGTGAGGAGACTTTCATCACAAACGGCAGTAAGAAGCACGGCCCTCAGCTCTGTCGTCCCCGTTGGGGTGGCACCGAGTCAGGGCAGCTGTGTCAGCGAGATGCACACCCCGTGGGGATTCTGGGCGAAATGCTCCTGCGGTTTTATGGGCCCGGGAGAAGCTGGCTCAAGGCTGGGCCAGGGAGTCAGGAAAGGACTGGGAGCAGAAGAGTACTGCAGACCAAGTCAGGATGGACAAAGGGGTCTTCAAGGTTTCCCCCTGGCACTGAGAATGGCTTCTGCTGAAGACGTCCAGTGGGGAGGTGCCTGGGCCAGGAACTCGGACAGGTGTCAGAGGCAGGCTGGCCAGTGGGGCTGGAGGTCCGGGGCGGGAGAGCAGCTCTCCTCAAAGCCCACCAGGGACACCTCCGAGACTGCCTGTGGCGGGGCAGGGGAGGTCACACATAGCGTCTGTCCAGGAGCCAGACTCCCCATCTAGCGCGTGGCACTGACAGATACAGTAGCCAAGAGACAGTACATGACTTGTCAGCTGTTTGCTTGGTTTGGTGGTGCAGAGCTGGGACCAGAACTAAGTTCTTCTGGCTCTACTTCAATTATTCACACTGCACTAGAGTGGACGTGAAGTGTTATGGCTGCTGATATTACGGAAGTTGCTTTTCTGCTTTGGCACCTGGTGCAACCTTGGCCAGGCGGGGTGAACCTCTACTTCCAAAACCTGGGTGTTCTGTAGACAGGATCTCAAGCCCATTCACCTGCACCCCCCATTATACCTGTGAATATACATTATGTACAAAGGGTGTTGCAGATATAATTTAAGTTATTAGTCAGTTGACCTTAAAATGAAGAGAGTATCCTGGATTAGCTGCATGGGCCCAATGCAATCCCAAGAGTGCTTAGCATGAGAGGAGAGCAAAGGCCAGCCAGAGAGCTGCAGCAGAGGGAACCCGGGGAGTCTAACGCAGAGAAAGATTTGCTGCACTGTTGTTGGCTAGTAAGATGGACAGGGGGCCAGGGATTTGGCTCCGTGGTTTTGCTGCCTGCTGAGCAAGCTCAAGGACCCGAGTTCAATCCCTGGTACCAAAAAAAAAAAAGATGGACAGGACCATGGACCAGTGAAGCCATGGCCTCTAGAGGTTGGAAATGACCCCTCACCAACAGTCAGCAAAGACTCAAGGACATCAGTCCAGTAACTACACGAGAAAGAACTAAATTCTGCCAAGATTTGCCTGACACTGGAAGTACACTCTCCCCCAGAGCCAAGGCTGGGTGACCCTTTGATTTTAGCTTTGCAGGATCCTAAGTAAAGTACCAAAGTAAATCCACCTGTACCTATACCCTACAGAAGCTGTGAGTAAGTAAACAGGTGCTGTTTTAACCCAGGGAATTTGTGCTCATTTGTTGTGGCCATGACAAGAAGCAGACATAGAGGTTCAAAAGCACAGTGCGAAGATCGTCCTGCCTATCCCTCCTCGGCAGCCTGTCACTGCTGCTCTCAGGACTGGCAACCACTGGCAGCAGCTCCCTTAGTCACCCGGTCCTTTGGAAACCTGTGAAAAAGACTGTTGCAAAGTTCAGTCCAGAAAATCCTGAGTGCAGCTCAAATTGATTTTAAACTCCTGGGTTCGGAAGATGCCCAGCTTACTCCTCTGGTGCCAGGCTGCCCCGCGATGGCCCTGTTACCCCCTTGACCTGTGAGGTCCCCAGGAGGAAACTCTCAGGCCAAGGAGCTGGGGTTGCCAGGTAAAATACAGAATGCCCAGTGAGATCTGAATTTCAGTTTAAAAGACAAATAATATTTTAGTAATTTTATTAAATCCTATATATTGCATAGGCCATGGTCTAAAAAGTGTTAGTTTTTTTTAACTTATGAGAACCCCAGAAGGAGCAGACATGAAAAATTAGTGTTTTCTAGGACAAATAAAATCTACTAGGAAAGTAGTAAGTGGTAACCTTAATTTGATCTGGCATTCTCTTTCTGGGACTAGTGCCCTTTCGTTCCTGCCACAACCAAATCTGATATTGGGAAAGGATCTTATGGCAGATACTTACATTTTGGTGGGATTTTCTATCAGCAGGGTTCCTGCTCTTTAAACCTACGTGGAAGGAAGGTGCTTGCCTCCTAGTAATGTCAGCCTGGGCATCACTGAGCAGGTGGCTGATGTCTTCAGTCTGAACTCCTTCCTAAGGCAAGGGACCACAGTGTGGCTCTTGAATGGCCTCCAAAGACCCATGTACAGAAGGTCTGGCCACAGCCTGTGCTGTTAGGAGGCGGTGGAACCTTGGGAGGTGAAGGCTGGTGGGAGGAAGTAGGTCATTGGCAGCCCACCCCTGAAGGGCCTATGGGACCCCAGCCCATTCCTCTCTCTTTTTTTGCTTCCAATTCAGCAAGAAGTGAGCAGCTTCTTGTGCCACACACTCCTATCATGATGAACTATGTTGCCACAAGCCCAGAGTCACAGGGCAGGTGGCCACGGACTGAAACCTCTGAAACCATGAGCTAAAGTGAACTAGTTTTGTTTCATTGGTTTTTTGAAACAGGGTGTTACTATATAGTTCAGGCTGGTCTTGAACTCACTGTGTTGTCTGGGCTGGCCTCAAACTCACAGCAATCCTCGTCCTTCAGCCTTCTGAGTGCTGGCATTGCAGACATGCACAACCATGCCTGGCTATCTTTTTTTTTTTTTTTTTTTGGTATGGGGAACCTTGAGCTTACAAGGCAGGTGGCGGAACCACTGACCTAAATCCCTGGCTCCAATCCTCTTCTTAAGTTGATTTTCTCAGATATTTTGTCACAGTAGTGAAAAGCTATCTCATGTACAGAGGGTGGGGAAAGATCTGGGCTTTAGAGTCAGGCAGATCTGTCTTCAGATCCTGGTTTTTCTACTCTCTGCTTTGTGTCTTGGAAAAAAATATTTCTCCACACCTTTTTCTCACTTAAGGTCCATTTATCTTCAGGGTTATTATGAGGATGAAATGAGTGTATAGATAGGAAATATCCGGCACATAGTATTTGCCCGGCAGATGTTATTTATCTTTTTCTTCCTGAGCTCAGACCTAGCCATATGCTCGTCCTGTGCTGTGGCAGAGATGACCTTTTCTATCCGAGGCCATCTGCAGGGTCCCTCCTCAAATGCCAGCCTGTAGGGTTAAAGGAGCCTCTGAGGTAAAAGACTGGATTCAAATTAGACAAAAAGGACAGCTGTGCCCTGTCATAGGTCTAGATGAACAATTTATGGATATGTTGTGACAATGAGAGAAAACACGAAGAGCATCATATGCCAAGGTTAATTCTCGGTGCTTCCTGCGTATTAACCCACTGGCCACTCGCAACAGCCCGGTGAGAAGAAGCTGTTATTGTCAAGGAGTCCCTGGCTCTCACATAACTTTCCCTGTTCACCAAGCCAGTACACAGAGGAACAGATGCCTTAGCTAAGTCCTTAGGTCCAGAGCCCTTGCCATTAATCACCTCGCTCTACTTCCTGTGTGTCAGGATATCTAACTTATGCTCCTTATTTCATTTAATTCTCATTCTAAAAACCGATGAAGTAAGAATTCCTATGTTCCTTCCCATCTTACAGTTTGACCATCAGCTTGTCAGCGGAGGAAACGACATCTCTGGAAACAAAGAGTAGGCTGGTATTCCAAATCTTTAAATCTTAGTACCATTGTGTTTGCTACCATTCAGTTGTGAACCTTTCATGCTGGTCAGGGTGAACCTCACAGGACGGACACAATATGGACTCCTGTGCTTCAGGACATCATTTTTTCTAGAACATTCCCTTGGGGTCTCAGAGAGGTTCCGTTCAACCCCTCAGGAAGAGTTGCCTTTCTGGCCTCTCTTGGAAGCTCTCTTTTCAACACAAGGGCGATGGCCCCTGAAACAGGGTCCCAGGAGACAGGCTTTGTTCAGCTCCTCTGATGTAGCACTCTCTTGTGTGCTTTTGGTGCCAAGTGAATCAGGTTTCCATTAAAAACACTGATGCCAAAAGGAAGGGAAAAAATAAATAAAAGCTCTGGCATGGCTTGGGAGGCTGATTCTTTGTCTTAATTCTGGAGCCCAGAATGGAAAGTTGGCAGCTCAGCCTGAAAGATGAGAGTGCATCAGGCAGCTGCTTGAGTAGCTGATAAAAACCACAGAGCAGAGAGCAGCTCCGCACTGCGCATGGGGGTGAGGGACGGGAGGCCCGCACCACATCCGACTCCCGGACTCGGCCTCTCGGGGTGGGATCGTGTTGCCTAACCATGATGTCACTCAGGCCATTCCCACACCTGTGGCCCACTTTTGAAATGACTCAGCAATTGGTGCAGAAGCCAAATTCAAAATAAATTACTCTGTGACTCAGATTGTTCATCTCTGTTTTGACAACCAACAGCAAACCATTGGAGCTTCAGCTTGCATTTGGCCAAAAGAAGGCACAATGCACTGCAGAGGTCTCTCGAGCATCCCCTCCCGCCCCAAGAAAGTGCTGGTTGTGTACAGGCGAAGAAGCTGATTCACTTCTACTGGGGACAGCAGCTAGCATCGGCCTTTGGCGAAGGCCTCAGGGAGGAAGTCAAGGGTGCAGCCTCTGGAGTCAGACACCGCACAACTCTTCATCTCCCTGTTCTCCTCTCCAGTCGTAACAGCAGCCTCTTCATAGGACCCCAGTGACGTGAAGAGTGATAGGGTGGCACCCTGTAGGTGTGCAACAGTTGTGCGCAGGTTCTATTTTTGCTAGCATTTACCAGGAGTTGCAAAAGAAAACAAAACAAAAATGAGGGGAAAGTCCTTGGTCTTGTTGGGCCTGACTTCTTGTAAGTGAGATGCTTCGTAGCCCCCTGCACAGCTGGGAGATTTGAGGAAGCAGAGCAAGTGTCCCCCACATCTCTGAACGGCCATGCTGCTGGCTGGAAAGAGCACGCCCAGGCTCCTCAGAGGCTGTGGTCCAGGAGCCTTTTCTAGCTTGGTACAGGTTGCTATAAGAAACAAAAACTAAACTTTGACCAATACCATGTAGTCTTTGAAATATTTCTGTCAGTAACAAAAGGCTTGCATTACATCACATTCTTCCATTCGGTTTATTTCTTTTGTTAATGAGGTTCTGACTGTTTATCTGTCTGATAAAAACCTGTGTGTCTATCTGGTCATCTCATTCATGTCTGTGTTATCTGAAAATTGTTCCATGAGGGGAATTTAATTTCCTATGATTTTCTCTTTGTTTTTCTTCTAACTACAAATGGAATGATTTATGTTTACATCTACCCTACCCTGCTAGGGTTTCCAAATTTTAAAAGGGAATTTGCATTTTCACAGAAGTTTTTCAAAGTTCCAAGAAGCTGTTTTGACTCAAGTAAGTCTCAACTAAGTCTCTGAAAGTTGTTGGTCACCTGCTGGATCAGGACTAGCTTTGGCTGGGAGCAAAGATCTGGCAGCCCTGTTCTTTCTATGGTTTCTGATATCTAACCTCCTAATTCTTTTATGCAATGATTTATGTTTCTTTGTAGTGTTTCTCTTCTTCTCAAATACTGTTATTCTCACACACTCGTGTTCATAAAGGCATTATTCACAATAGCTAAGATGCGGAAGCAACACAAGAGTTCCTCACTGGCTGAAGAAAGGAGCCAAATGTGGATTATCAATGCAACAGAATGTTATTCTGTCTTAGAAAGAAGGAAATTCTGCAGTATTCTGCTACATGGAAGAACCTCTGGACCTTATGCTAAATGAAATAAACCAGTCAAAAAAGACAAACAGAGAGGTTCCTGCCTTGCAAATATTAGGCTTACCATTTTTTGGCTGTGCAATGACATGAAAGCATATCTATGGAACAATTCTGTTTTTTATTTCAGCACAGTATTCGGGAAGTTATATGAATAGTCAACACTTGATTACAAAATTGGCCTTATGTTAGATGGTTTTGCCTAACTGTAGGCTAAGTTAGGTGATCAAGCCTATTAAAGTGGCAAAGCTATGATATTTGGTAGCTTTGGTGTATTAAATGCATTTTTCACTTAGGCTATTTTCAACTAAATGAGTTTATTGGGGCACCACCCCTTCACGATTTGAGGAGCATCTGTACTGTACAGTTCCACTTCTGAGGGGCGCCTCCATCCTTGTCTCACTTCTTAATGCTGTAGGACACTTCTTCCTTCTATTACTGCGCTTAGTGGGTGGGATGCGGGTGCCAAGCACAATACCCTACGTCTGGGGCACTGTGATTAGGGCATGGGTACTTGGCTAAGCCAGGCAAACCAGAGTCCTTCCCTGGGGGGCTACACTTGGATTCTAGGAGGGATAGAGAGACCCTTTGGTCCTCGGGTTATGAGGACATTGTTACTCCTCAGTTGTGCTACTTGGAGGAGGTGCGGTTACTGTGAGGTAAAGGAGACCAATCTACAGAGAGGAACAAAGCTCAGCATGAAGTTATGTGAGTTAATGCACTTCTGACTTACTTAAATTGGTCGGATTCAAGTATCTATCACTTGCAACCAAAGAAGCCCTAATTAAGATACAATCTCATTTTTTAAAAAAATCTACTCCTTGCATTCATATTTTATTGTGATGTACCAAATTCACTTTAAAAACTTTATTTTGAAGTACTTATGAATTCCTAGAAAGTTGCAAAGAAGTAGAGGGAATCCACGTATGTCACACTCAGTTTCCAACAATGGCTCCATCTTTTGTAACTGTAGTACAATATCAAAACAAGAAAATTAACAGTGAGACTATCTGTGTGTGTCTGTGGTGCACATGTAACCATCATTGGAATAAAAATATGGAACTTTCATCACTACAAAAATAAATCTTCCACTATCCCTTTATAAGATGCAACTAATCACAATCTACTACTGTTAACATTTTACCAGTTTCAGTGAAGAATACAAATCCCCTATTGGAACCTTACTTCCCTTTTACCTCCCCCGTGATTGGATAATTATCTTATCTCCTCTACATATATTGGAACACATCAGATATTGCTACCAATTTTGATTCAACTAGTAAAGACAATTTAGAAATTTCCAGAAAAGAAGGAAAATCTATTGTATTTACCCATATTTTAATTTTTTTGTTTTTTTTTCTTTCTGTCTTAATATTCCAGTGTTTCTTGTTTTATCACTTCCTTCCACTAAATGAACTTTATTTGCTATTCTTTTTAAGCAGTTCTTCTATTAAAAAGTTTTCTTTTTTGTTAAGCCAGCCTTTTGTTACTATAGCAAAATACCTGAGATAATCAATTTAAAAAGAGGAAAAGTTTGTTCTGACTCACGGTGAGGTAGGGTTCAGTCCATGACTGACTGACCCTGTTGCTTTGGGTATATGGTGGCACTGTACGTGGTGATGGGCGTGTGTCACAGAGGAGGCTGCACACCTCATGGCTGGAACTCGAAAGCTAGGAAGAGGAAAAGCTGGGATCCCACAATCCCTTTCAGAATCCACCTCTAATGACGTCACTGGACCCCACCTTTGAAAGGTTCCACCCCCTCCCAATAGCATGGGGCTGGAGACCAAGCCCTTGACATGAAGCTTTGGGAAACATTCCAGATCCAAACTACAGCACCTTTCATGTGGCTATAACTTAATTTCCTCTTCATTTCTGAAGGATACACTCACTGGATATAGAAATCTGGCTTAAGAACACTTGAGAAATCCTGGGGCCACCAAGGTTTCTGATGAGAAATCTGTCATTCACATTTGTTTTTCCCCAACAGGTAAGGTATTATTTCTCTCTTGTTGCTTTAGAACTTTTTCCTTTGTCTTTAACTTTTAGGACTTTGAATTGTCCGTATTTTTATCTGGGTTTATCCGATTGTAGATTCTGTGAGCTTTTTGCTGTAGGTTATATCCTTTGCTAAGCTGGGGGAGACTTCATTATTTCTTCAAATTTTTTTAAATTTATTTTTTCCCTGGTACCGGGAATTGAACTCCGAATCTTGCACTTGCCAGGCAGGCGCAGTGCCACTGAGCTACATCTCTGGCTCTTCTTCAAATATTTTTTCAGGCCCCCTCTTTCCTTCCCTGGGACTCTGATGACAGAAATCTTTTGGTGCTTTTTATAGACCCCTCAGGTCTTACTCATTTTTGTTGTTCATCCTGTTTTCTCTCTGTTGTTCCAATTGCTTGCTGTCTATTTTTCTGTCTTTCAGTTCACTGTCTCTCTATTCAGCTGTTAAACCCATCCATTGAGTTTTTCATTTTGGTTATTATATTTTCAGTTCTAAAATTTCCATCTGGTTCTTTTGTATACTTTTATTTATTTGCTCAGATTTTCTATTTTTTCATTTGGTTCAAGCATGTTCAAAATGTTTGAACATTTGAAAATGTTTCTTCATCATTATATCACTAGCTTCTAGCTCAGTACAGGATTTGTGAGAGCACTCTGCTGAGCCTTTATTGCAGGGACTCTTTGCTCTCCCAGTGGGCTTCAATTCCCAACCAGCCTCAGAGAGGCCTTCTCTGTCCTGCTCACCTCTGAGCCAATTCCTGGGTTCACAATGATGGCCTTCTAGATCCCCACGCTGGGCTGTTGTCTGGGCAGGCCTCTCTCCGGGGCCCTGCACAGCTGTTTTCCTTGAGCCCTTTGGCTGGGGCCTGCACGCCCAAGCCACTGGTGTCCAGGCGGGCTTCTGGCTGGGGTATGATGGTATCTGGGTGGGCCTCTAGAATTTGTGGGAGAAAATCCACATATGCATGAAAGCACAAACTATTTTATGTAATCTTTTATCCCTAGATAATTAATGTTAATATTGTAGTATATACAATATACTAATAGCCCTTTTAGTTTATTTATCTTTTAGTTTGTCTGTGTGTGTGTATGTGTGTGGTGCTGGGGATTGAATCTAGGGCCTCGAACAGGCTAAGCACACTCTAACACTGAGCCACCTCCCCAGGCAGCTTTTCTTTTCTCAAGACAGGGTTTCACTTTATTGCCCAGGCTAGCCTTGAACTCCAGGATTCAAGTGTCCTCCTACCTCAACCTCTCAAGTGTCTGGGGTGACATGCATTTGGCTCCACATCTGACTTTCTAGTGTTTTAAAAACAGAAATATACTTTTAATAGCTCTGTGATAGAGCACTTGCCTGGGATGCATAAGACTTTGGATTCAGTCCCCAGTACAACAACAAAATTATGATGTTTTTATCATTTTGAAGATGACCATTTGTTTTCCTATATATCAAGAATAATTTTACATACCATAAGTATTTTTCCTACAACATCACCTCCTTGTTCATATATCAAGAATAATTTTACATACCATAACTATTTTTCCTACAACATCACCTCCTTGTTCTTGCTGGGAGAGGGAGAAGGAGAGAGAGAGAGAGAGAGGACACATAAGAACATGCTGCAGATGTAGCTTAGTGCAAAGGCTTTCAGTTTAATCCTAACTAGAAGAAAGGAAGAAAAAGAGTTTTAGAATATCCAGTGAACAATGCAAATGATGGAACCTGACCAGACATATAAAAGGACTGCTGGAATATTCTAAGGACGCATCCAGAGTTGACAATCATAAGCTTACAGTGTTACCAATCTATAGCAGTATCTCTTTCAACCTGAAGCTGCCCCACATACCCCTTGTTTCTTCCCATCATTCAGACCAACAGAAAGCACCACATCCTCAAAGAGACCTGCAATCGTAGTATCTAAACAAATACCCTTTCTGGGCCTCTGGTCATTTTATTTCATTATTGAAGTGCTTGTCATTATCTGAAAGTATCTTGTCTATTTACTGGCTTATTGAGTCATTTTTATTTATTCCCCATTGGAAGGTAGGTACCCTGAGCAGATACCTGTTTATCAGATTCATCACTGATACGTAGAACAATGCCAGTTACTTCTATATAAACAAATATTTTTGACTGAGTTAATAGTTCCGGACATGATATAATTTATGATGATTCAAGTTTGCATAGGAAATAAAAGATAAGCAGAGATTATTGGGGAGTAAACCCTGAGCCGAAGGTAGGAGCTGGTGAGAGGAGAGAAGAGGGTGGACCTGCCTCTGAGGAGGTGACCGAGGGCTGAAGGTGACATGTACTGACCTCAGAATCCTGGGAACCAGATGTTGGGGTCCCAGTGGTGATGGAGGCCTGGACACACTGGGGAGCAGCTCTCTGGTACTTAGACGAGCAGTGACCGAGACAGGATGCAGACAGAATGGCTCCCTGTGATAGTCTTCAAAACGTCACCCCAGGGATCTTCTCTTTCTGCACACATGCTGGACAGAACGGTGAGCCCTAGCGAAAGGGCACTGAAGGGAAAGCTGCCCTAGAATCCCCTTTGTGCCATCGGAAAACTACACAAGAGCCAGTGATCAATGTAACTGAAACTCGGAGCTGGCCATGCTAGCAGACAACCGTCTCTGTGCGATTCCTTTCCTGTGCCCCAGCCAGGAAGTAGAGGAGGAAGGACAGAGAGGCACTGGGAGGCAATCCCCTTTTGGGCTCTTGGCCTGTGCTCAGAGAGTTCGAGAAGCAGAGGATAGAAATGGATGTGGTTGTCTCTTGGGAGACACAGGGCAAGGGAGATGCGGAAGATAGTGAAACTGAACTTAAGGACCTTGTAAGATCCTAAGCATAAGCAGAGCTGTTTTGAAACTCAGAGGAAAACTAGGTGAAGATGCCAAAGCTCTCCAGTCTTGGCAAAGGTGGGGGAGCACGGCTAGCGCCCCCCACAGCTCATGTCCCATTGGCCTAATAGAAGAAAGCCCACCTGCATAGGCTCCCCCTCCTGATGTTTCTGAGCAGCTGCCAGGATGTGCACTCACTCCTTTTGGTTGTTCTTGCACTTTGGTGCCCTCTTCCCTACTCCTATGCTGCTTGCCCCCCTTGCCAGCTGGGAACAGTGCTGCCACCACGCTCCCCAGCGCTGGACAGGCATGGCTCCAAAGTGTAGCTGAGTCTGGGTAGGAATGATGAGCCAGCTTCACTGAAGACTCGAGACTACAGAAATTCCAGTGCAGAAAACAGAAACTCAAAATTTGGTATCAGATGTCACTTCTCCTAGAGCCTGCCGTCCCTAGCTTAGCCTCTGCCGCCCTGGAGTTAAGGCATCACCTTCCCAGGGTGTGGGACCGCTAGAGCCCAGATCTCACTGTCTGCCCCCGAAGGGCCGCCTGCTTCTCCACCACAGGACAGTGAAGGGCGAGGAGTAACCCGCCTTCCCCACAGGCTGCCATGGGTTCCGTGCGCCCCGACGAGGGCATCGAGGTGCAGGTCCTCTTTCTCCTGACTAACCAGTTTTAGGGGCATCATGTGAGGGCTTCCGGCTGCTCTGTGTAGGCAACTGAGCCCAGCCCAGTGTCTGCAGACGTCCTTTCTCTTTCCTGCCACACAGATCAAAACAGGCCTGGCGAGGTGTTGTTTTACGGTATCCTAGAAGTAAACGCTTGAATAAAATTCAAACATACACACCCATACCATTCCAACCCCAATATGCACACCTCAAATTAAAAATCCCAATAATTTTCAGGGAGAAGCCAATCAAAATACACAGTTCTGGTGTACGGGGATTCCCCAGAACTGGTAGGTGGGAATATAGCTTAGTGGTTGAACAGGTCCAAGGCTCAGACAAAACCAAAACTTAAAAAAAAAATCCACAAAATTACAGTTCTGCTAAAGGTACAGCTAACGTACATAACTGAAGGAGATTTTTAAACATCTCAGTCTGAAGCCTCTTGGTCTGATTTACCTCCCTGGTTCAAAGCTTCCACAAGACAAGACCGGTCCTTATTCAGAACAAAGAGAGGCCTCTCCAAAGCCCAGACACTTTCCACGCTGGGATGCAAAAGTCGTTATTGTTTCTCCTATGGTGGATTCCAGCTTCAGAAGAGGTGAGACACAGACCCCCACCCCACCATGGGAACAGGTTCCTCGTGGTTCTAAAGTTGTGGCCCCAGAAGGGAAAGGGGGCATTTCCCCCGTCTCTGGTTGAGACCCAAGTTTGGCAGCACCCAGAGATAGTGTCCTGGGAGTGGCTCTTGGCCTCCCTGGGAGAGGTGGGGAGCAGTGTGGCTTCTCCCAGAAAAGGTACACAGTAAGGGAAGCCAGACTGCTGGGGGCAGATGGGAAGAAGCAGCCGGAACCCCTAGAGAACCTGGGTGAGGGTGAGGGGTCAGAGACAAAGTTATTTCCCAGGATCCAGCTAGTGGGGAACAGTGGCCTATGAGGGTGAGCATCAAAAGAAAGTCCAGCTCCCAGTTAGTGGTCACAGGGTTACAGGACAAAGGTGATACAGGATCCAGCCCTCAAAGGAGTTGTTGTTGTTGTTAGTTTTTTGGCTGCTTCCCTTGGAGCTTCCATTCCAGCCACCACCACCACCTTCTGGCTCTGCAGGAGAAGCACAGGGAGGCCAGTTCCATCCCATAATGGTTGCAGAATTTTTAATACCATGCATCATTGATATCTTATCAAGAATATCTTCTTTCCATTTTTCTCTGATAAATATTTAAATCACTGTTCATATGTATGTGATAAAACTAGTAGAGAAATTACTTCTCATACTTTTCCAAAGTTCAATTCCGCAGTTTGTGTGGGATCCTGATACTCATCAACATGGCTGCAAGAAAAGGAAAGAGACCATTACAAAATAGAGCTTGGAAATCCTAGCTGGTATTTCCTGTGGACACTAGAACTAGAGGCAAAAGATTACAATTTGATGTGTGTGGCCCAGCGGTGATGTTCCCCAGCTCTTCCTGGGCTCAAGACAACATGTGTCGGGTCTGAGACTGTAATTGTGAAAATCAGGCTCAGTAAAGTATCCTTACTCATTTACGCCTGCATACACGTTTTAATTAACAGACTTTGAGGAGCAGAATGCAATAGGCCCAAAAGCAAGCCATGTACTGCTGCAGTAAATGCAAGGGAAGATAAATAATTTAGGTAAGCAGCAATATCCTAATTCCTTGAGATGGAAAGAACTTCAGACACGATCTTGTGGAGGTCTTCTCCAATTTAGTGTGTGTCTCTGAGTGGCTTTCTAGAAATGCAGGTTGCTGGGCCTCAGCTCCAGAGACCATTTTAATAGGTCTTCTACCTTTTGAAATGCAGGAATCTGCATTGCAAAGCAAGCAACCTTCTGGGCAATTTCTGTTTGCCTTTTAAACCCATTCTCTGTCCTTTTTTCCATTCGCCACGTGTCCCAGGAGGCTGACATTTAGTGACTACATCACCTGAGCTCTCTTGTGTCACGGAGCCCAGATGGCTTTAGCCAATAGGAAGCTCTGTGAGGAACTGAAAGAGTGGCAGGAGAGGAAGTTAGGATATTAATTCCTCTTTGACCACTTCCCTGCCAGGCTACTGGTTGGGTGCTCTTCTCCAGCTGCTTTCTCCTGACTCCTCCAGGCCCTCTTTTCCTCATTCCTTGAAGCCTAGGGTGCCAGCACCCAAGGTACACCCGAGACTAACTGAACCAGGATCTCTAGGGAGGGGCCTCAGCAGGCATGCTCCCTAGGAGAGTCTCATGTGCAGCCAAGGTTGAAAACAACTGCTCTAGACCAGGAGCTTTTGTTAATAAGCAGAAGCTGTTTCAGTATGTCTGAGGAGGGGCCTGAAACTGCAATTCTAACAAGGTTTCCTGGTGATTCATCTGCACGTTAAGCTCTGAGAAGCACTGTTCTCTACCAACTTCTTCATTTAAGAGATAAAAGGAAAAATCCAGAGAGAGAGAGAGAGAGGCTTGAAAATACAAAGAACCAGAACCCAAGGGCTTCAAGTCTAATGCTCTTCCCATAGCCTACACCGAAGTCCAGGCTGGAGATCTGAGATGATCCTTGGAGGTAGCAATGCAGAGTCAGGGAAAAAAATACCAGTAGAACCCTGGGTGTTCCACTAAGGACCTCCTTCGGCCAAGTTATTGCAGATGACACACACAGCCCCTGGACACACGAGGCCCAAGGAGAAAGGAAATTTCCTGAGGCCTCGCAGAAGCAGGTGCAAGCAGCAGCTGCTGGGAGAGGACTCCATGGGGAGCGCTTGCGGAGCGAGGGAGAACAGACCAGATGGTGTCAGCTCTTCCAGAGGCTGTGTCTCAGGAGTCCTGGAGTGGTAACCACTGTAGTGCTGGGACCATTATTTCTAATGTGACATTTCTGTCACACTTTATCGCATCATGGACTAAGTCTCTGGATAAGAAATGAAAAACTCTTGTCCTCTGATCACAAATTTCCCCAAGATTGTGGTTTCCACTTAATATTTAGAACCTCTTAGCAGCTCTCTCCTAAGGTAGATTGTTGGTAAGAATGGCCAGTACAGTCCTCTCCCTGTATCCAAGTTCTTGGGTAATTATCTCTCATACTGACTCTGAAGGAGCTTATCTTGGTCAGTGGAACAAAAGCCAATCTTCCATAAGCAGAGATACTATTGGTGTGGGATCTTGATACTCATCAACATAGCTGTAAAAAAAGGAAAGCTTAAAAGTCCTAGTTGATGATTCTTGTGACTATTGGAACTAGAAGCAAAGGATTACAACTTGATGTTTGTGGTCCAGCTATCATATGCCCTTTGCTTACTGGGCTCAAGGCAAAACAAGAGCAACCTCTTTACATATTTTCCCCAAAGGGCTCACATATTTGTATTTGCCCTCTTGTGTTGCTCTTTGGAATTCTGAGGACACAAGTGTGAAAAATCTGAGGGTAGTCAAGGATAGGAGCCCATGAGAAACAGAGACAAGACAACCCCACTGAAACCCTCCTGCCCCTAGGCCAACCAGCTCCCAACCCCAGACATGTGGGCAAGGCCATTGAGGAGCCAGCTGACAAAAGCAGACAAGAGAATCCAGGAGAGACCAGCAAAGTGAGCCCAGAGCAGGAAAACCACCCAGCTAACCTTGAACTAACTCAAATAGATCATTGGTTTAAGCCACTAAGCTTTGGTGTGGTTTACTGCACAACCAAAGCTAATGGATCCACCTCCAAACACAACAGTTTCTCCTGAAGTGTAATAAACTCCTGAGGCCAAGGCATATGTATTGCAGCACTGTTTGTGGTGGCAGTCTATCAGAAACAGATTGAACACTCATTATACCGTGGGCCACCACACAGCCATTAGAAGGAACTGTTAGATCTAAACCTACATATTTACAGGGTATTCAAAGAGATATTGTCATGCCTGACCCGAGTGAGATCCTCTGAACAAACATGCAGCTCTCAACAAACAACAGACCACTAAAGCGCCATGCTGCCCTCAGTAAACAGAACAGATGGCCATAAAGAAAATTTAGGACAGGACACGCAATCTCCTGGTGCCAAGAAGTTCAGTATTGTCTATCTGCACACCTTTGCTGACTGTCCTTGGACCCTCAGTCATAAACATTCCACTCCAGATTCCTTAGGATTAAACCCCCTTTCCCAAATCCTATGAAAGCTCAGCTTCTCTCCCGATGTCAACCTGTTCACACTCAGGCAGAAATAAAGCTCTTACTGCTTACCCAAAACCTGTGTCTGAGTGGGCTCCTGTGCACTGTTTGTAAGAGATATCAGCGAGGGAAGGAAAGCAAAGGCACTGAGTAGTGGATACATAATAAGAACCAATTTTTGTCAAACCATGACAGAGTCCCATGAACATCTGTTTGCATGGGTACGTGAGCCAGGTGGACAACCAGAAAGGATATACAGCAGTTCATGGTGGAGATGCTGATGGGAGGTGGGAGAATGAAAATAGAGGTATAGAAAGAGCAAAAAGCAATGCCTTTTAAAATCCCCAACATGTTCTTGCTTATGTAAAAACCTACATATTTATTCATGCCCAAATATTTCCTGAAATGTTAGCTTCTAAACCGTTAACAAGATAACCAAACATCTCAGGTTGTAAGATTTTAGTGACTCTAGTTTATACTTTTTTTTTTTTTTTTTTTTTGGTACCGGGGATCGAACTTGGGACCTTGCGCTTGCGAGGCAGGTGGCAGAACCACTGAGCTAAATCCCCAGCCCTTTTGTTTATACTTTTAAGAGTTGTTCAAATTTTATATTTAGTATGTGGTATCATTAATGTCCAATAGAATCACCTGTTCTATTTCCGAAAAAAATCAAATTCTCTGGATCCAGAGTTCTCTGAGTGAGAACTGCTGGGCATGAGCACCTGGACTGCACATTACAAATCAGCACTCTGGGCAGTTCTAACTTGGACTCACTCGGGGAACCACCACCAGAGCTTCTCCACAATGAAGCCTCGGCTGTGCTACTACCTGAAGCCTCACCCACACAGGAGTTGGCCAATCTGAAAGCCATGAGTGCCCGAGGCAGCCAGTGGACCTCTGTGTAAGCATGTTCCAAGTCTTATGTCATGGACAGTACCTTCCACCTCTTCTTTCTGACCTTTGGTTTCCACCCATATGCAGGTTTCTAAGCCTCTTTTCACTCATGACTTTCCCGTGATCAGGGACTATCTTGGGGCCACCTTTTCAGAACCCTCCCTGCAGCACCACGCCAGCTGCTATCTGCAATAGGTGGCCTGGCCCACACGCTACCTTTTCAGTGATCTCTAGTCACCTGTGTACTCATGTGTAGTCCCTGTGAGGACTGAAAACTAAAGGATAAACCTGAGGAAGGTGCTGGATGATCCACTGAGGGGTGGAGGTCACACAAGTACAGTGTTTATTTATGTCACTGGGGGCGAGACTGAGCCCAGATGTGACCTTCATTCGATGAATGTATGGCCAGGTTAAGTATGAGTTATGCCATTTTTTCTGACCTGGATAGCACAAAAAGGGATTTGAAGGGTTGTAAACAGTCATATTACGAGATTTATTTTTAAGCACTACAGCGAAGAAATGTGCGTGTGTTGCTCTTCATGACTCTTAATTGAGAACATGAAATCTGAGGGTGTGTAGTTATTGTTTAAAAGACGAATCAGAAGCCCATTTTCCTGAAAGGACACTCTAAGCCTTTCAGCCTTGTTATGAAGAACGGATTTTTGTAACTGGCTTTTACGTTGGTGAAGAGGCTGAGAGCTGAGCCGGGGTACAGCTTCCACATTGTACATGGTGGCCCTTCCTGCCTCTCGAGCCCGGAAGTCCTGATACTTTGGCCGGTGACCAAGCTTCCCGGCATAGCCCCTCCCCAGGCCTGCCTGCGTCTGCCCAGGCCTGCTGCTAGGATATTGCTGAATCTACCTCAGGCAACTCTTCCCTGTCAAGTTCTGAAAGAACAGGGAGCTGCCATTTCACGGAACTTACAGAACAGGCTCTGCAACTATTATTTGCCAGCTTGCTAGCAAATATTTGTAGGTGTGACAGAGTTGTTCTCTGAGAGTTGCTTTCTTTGTAAGAAGCGCCTCCTAGAAAGGTGGTTTTGTTGTAACAAACTGCAAGTTGCCCTCTGCTATGGTTTCTATAATTTTCCCCAAAGGCCAATGTGTTAAAGGCTTAGTTGCCAGCCTATGGCACTTCCGGGAGGTGATGGAACCTTTAAAACATCAGGCCCTCTGGGAGGAAGTTAGGTCCTTGGGGCATGTCCTTGAAGGGATATGAGCCCAGCCTTTTCCTGTCTTTCTTGTAGACTGGCCATGAAGTGAGCAGTTCTACTGTGGGCTCCTGCTGTTATGTGCTGCCTCATCACAGGCCCAAAGCAACAAGGCCTGTTCCTCATTGACTGAAATTTCTGAATCTATGAGAAAAATGAACGTTTCTCTCTTCCTAAGTGATTATCTGAGGTCCTTGACGATAGTAACAGGAAGCTGACTACCACACCTTCTCCAACTTCTAATTTTTTGTGATGACCCATAGCTAATAATATTTAAAAGGGCCTAAAAATTATGAATGGCCAAATTGGCTCAGGTTATTCATAACATAAATGATCTAAAAAGTATTTCTTCATACATCTGCCTACCCTACAACACAGCTGGCACTGCTCTGAGGGAACGTTCTGGGAAAAGAGCAGTCCACCGCAGGGGATGTCAGCCTGCCCCACCTGTGAGAACTTGAACCCATAACTACCTGGCCCTGCACTTGCTGGAGGGAATCTGAGGCTGCTTGTGCATGGCGATCTCTCCTGGTAGCTAGAAAAACAAAACAGAAACCAGGACACATTGTCAAAATAGTGCTTTATCATAGTTCCACAACACAGAAGATGTCAGAGGACCTCAAATGAACTCAAAAGCAATTCTTGAGTCAGTGCAGTAAGGCCATGGGCTTGGGCGAGTGGAGTGATGGTAGAATATAAAATCTGGAGAAAAATATGGGTCAATCTAATTAACTGAATAATGTAATTATTGGGATATTTTGTGTGCATAAGTGCCAGAAACTGTGCACTTGCTTGCTTGACTTGCTTGCTGGTTTGTTTGTTTGTTTGTTTGTTTGTTTGTTTTAATGGCATGGAGAAGCAAACCTAGGACCTAGCCCCTGCTAAGCAAGCCTGAGCCCCCAGCCTTATTCAAGCATTTAAAATTTATTGTTTAATTTAATTTCATCCTTTCAACCAATGACTGAGGTAGGTGCTGTTATTATCATGAGCCTTTGCTAGAGGAGGGAGCCAGGTGCTGAGTCGCTTGCCAAAGGTCACAGAGGTTGCAGAAGCAGGAGTGTGTGACCCCTGGGGAGCCAAAGATCTCCACGACTGTTTCCTAAAGAACCAGAACCTCAGGGAAAAGGAGGACTGAATTCAGGGCAGAACCATCCTCCGCATTGCGGGATGAGGGCATGCTGGGTCCTGGCTGGGGATGGAATGGCACTGACTGGTGAGACCCCTTCACTTCCCACCGTGCTCATTTAGGGTGAGTGGTAAGGAGCGGCAGGCCTATCCCCTCGATAGCTGGAGCACAGAGGACAGTGGTGTGATGCCCTGTGGGTATTTATTCTTCTTCAGGTGAGATGAGAAGCAAGGTGTCTTAGTTACTTTTCTCTCATTGCTGAGACAAAATACCTGACACCCACAAATTAAAGGTGGAAAGGCTTATTTGGCTCAGAGTTTGCAGAGGTTTCAGGCCATAGTCAGCTGGCTCCAAGGCAGGGATGGCAAACAGGCCTCGCAGAGGAAACACAAATGGCGCACACAAGGCAGCAAAGGCAACAAGAGAGACCTTAACAGCCTCTCCCTCCCCCCTTTATCTCATCCAGACTACTTAGGGTGGGCAGCACTCACACCCTTAATCCTAGTGCCCTTGAGCCTAGCATCGCACCATGAATCAGTCCCACACTCTAGATCAAGCCTATGACCACGTGAGGCTTTAGGGGGACATCTAGACCCAGCCATAATGCAAGGACTGAGGAGAAGCCCCTTCTCAAGGAAGACACAGAGAAAGGAGGATCTGAAGGAGGGAAACTGGAATTAAAAAAAAATAGCAATTAGACTGTTAAGGAAGGCAGAGAATTGCCTAGTGCAATTCTCAGGGCCCTTGTGTCCTGCTTTGATATTGTCCTGAGTCGTTCTTGGCATTATTTTGGTCTTCCCCAATCTGTCCGCACTCAAAATGTTAGTGTGGGTTCAAATTAGGGCCTTGTGGTTCTGCTGGTATTTTAAATGTCACCTCTGGCTACGGAATGAGACACCTTAAGAAATTTTTCTTGTTAGTGGAACTGATGGAAAGGAGACATTTGGGGAGAGAAGACAGGATCCTTTCTCAGGTTAGAAATAATTGGGTACAAAGCAGAGGGAGCTCGGACATCTCAGCAAGGATGCCTGCAGCAGCTGCACAGCTGTGCCTGTGGGTGCACAGAACCAGAGAGGAAAGCTACTCACAGACACCGAGTTCAGAACATCTCCTCAGAGGCCCTGCTGCAGAACATCAACAGAGCCCTGAGCCCCAGGGCCTTTCCTATGAGGTAAGCACTTTGGGCAGTTGCCTAGCCACACCTCTGGGCACCTCCCATCCCAGGGGAAAGGGCAGCTCTCTGGGGCCAAGAACTAACGAGAAATAAAGCCATTTGTGCTTAACAAGAGAGCTGAGGACTGGTAGTCATCATAGAAACAAATCAGAGCCAGGCAAAAATAGAGACTCTTAGCATATAAATGTTACTGGAAGCTTCTGATCATAGCAGCAAAGACAGCAAAAACACAAGAAGCAGACACATTGACAAGTGGCTTTACAGTCTGGTGTTGATACGCTTTTGAAAGCAGAACTATTTCTCTGGCAGATGGGTATTTTGTTCCACAGAAATTTCAATAGTTTTTTGTTGGAGTAAGTTAGTACTGGGCACAGAAGGTTATTAACAGGGCCTCTGGCCCCAGCACATGTGATTGAGACAGGGAGATAACACAAATGACTGTGATATAAGGCAGAACTCAAGACACTTGGCATTAAAGGATTCAGAGGAAGAAAAAAGTCACTTCCGGCCTGGGTGGTTAAGAAAAGATTTGTGGAAAAGGTGGGGTTTGCACTGAGCCTGGAGGCCCGGTCGCTTTCATAGAGAGAGGTGCTGAAGGGGTGGGTTGGCTTGTGAAGGGTGCATGGCAAAGCCCAGGTGAGTGCTTTAGTCTGATTTACAGCCAGGAAAAAAAGAGGCTGGGCCCTTGTTTCTCCAGCCCCTTCAGTGAGTCTGAGTGCCCCCAGTTCTATGCATAAATAAGTTCTTGTTCTGCTACATGGATGAGAACTGGTTTAGGTGCTTTGCAACAAGAATGTTGTAGGAAGTTGTATTTTTAATAAATCATTAGCAGCAGAGGATGAGATGATAATGTTAATATTTATTGATCAATTCCTGCATGCCAGGTCCTTCTGAGGCATTGTGAATAAAATAAGAAACAACAAAGTCGTTTCCCTCTGGAGCGTGCAGATGAGCAACATTCACAGTTTACAGATGAGGAAACTGAGGACCAGAGACTATAGAACCTGCCCAAGCTTGTACAGCTAGAAAGTGGCAGAGCCAGGATTCGAGACCAGGAAGACTCAATTCTTTTTTTTTTTTTTAAATTTTATATTATTGGTACATTTTAGGTACACAATATAATGACATTCATTAGAAATTTGCACCTTTACATAATCTCTCTTGGTTCTTATTTTTCCCCCTTCTCCTCCCCTCCCTTCAACCCCTCTATCCCTCCCTATTTACAAAGACTTTGATTACATTCTTTCATTTTCTCCTATTAATTCCATTCCCTTCTTTCCTTTCCCCCACCCCTCCCACTTCCCCTTCCCCTTTGCCCCTTTTCTTCCTATTTCACATTATCTATTATACCTTTTACTCCTTATTTACACTTTCAGTTTCTCACACTAGAGAAACTATTCAGTATTTATACATGTGTGTCCTATTTATTTCTCTTAAGAGTATGGCCTCAATGTGCATCCATTTAGCTATAAATATCTCTCACTTCTCATTTTTTATGGCTGAATAGTACTCCATTTTATTAAAAACACACACACATTTTCTTTATCCAGTCTCCAGTTGATGGGCATTTGGGCTTTTTCCAAGCTTTAGCTATTACAAACTGTGATGCTATGAACATGGGTGCACATATATCACTGTGGTATGATTCTTTGAATTCTTTGGGGAAGATCCCCAGCAGTGGAATAGCGGGGTCAAATGGGACTTCCAGTCCTAGTTCTTTGAGGTATCTCCATACTGATTTCCACAGTGATTGCACCAGTCTACACTCCCACCAGCAGTGGAGCAGGGTTCCTCTTTCCCCACAGCCCCGCCAGCATTGGTTATTGGTTGATTTCATGATAGCAGCCATTCTTTCTGGAGTGAGGTAGAATCTCAGTGTTGTTTTCATTTGCATCTCTCGAATGACCAGTGATGTTGAACATTTTTTCATATGTTTATTTGCTCTTTCTACTTCTTTGTCTGAGAAATGTCTGTTCATTTCAAATCCCCATTTTTGGATTGGGTCTTTAAATTTGGGAGGTCTGATCTTTTTAAGTTCTTTGTAGATTCACGATAGTAGACCTTTGTCTGAGGACCAGCAGGTGAAGATTTTTTCCCACATTGTAGGTTGTCTCTTCACACTGCTGGTGGTTTCTCTTGCTGCACAGAAGCTTTTTAATAAGAGTGGATCCCACCTGTTGATTGTTTGTGCTAGTTCACGGGCAACTGAGGTTTTGTTCCTAAAATCTTTTCCTACACCAGTGTCTTCAAGAGTTCTACCTAACCTCTGTTCCAGCTGGTTCAGCGTTTCTATTTTAATATTTAGATCTTTAATCCATTTCAATTGTAGTTTAGTGTGTGGGGAGAGATATAGGTCTCATTTTAATCTTTGGCAAGTTGAAACCCAATTTTTCCAGCACCATTTATTAAAGAGGCTATCTTTCCTCCAGTGAGGGTGTTTGGCTCCTTTGTTGAAGATGAGGTAGCTGAGTGTGTCTGGTGTTGTTTCTGCATCTTCTAATCTGTTCCACTGGTCCGCAGGTCTGTTTCTTTGCCAGTACCATGCTGTTTTTATCACAGTTGGGGGTTGTGATATCCCCTGCCATGTCTCTGTTACCTAGAAATACTTTTGCTATTCTGGGTCTCTTCTTGTTCCAAATGAATTTTCGGATTGTTTTCTCAAGGTCTGTGAAGTATGCTTCTGGGATTTCAATTGGGATTGCACTAAATCTCTATGGCAGTTTTGGAATTTTTTTTATTTCTCTTGTCTAATTGCTGTGGCTAATGTTTCCAAAACTATATTGAACGGAAGTGGTGATAGTGGACATCCTTGTCTTGTTCCTGATTTTAGTGTGAAGGATTTCAGTTTTTGACCATTTAGTATATTGGCTGTTGGTTTTTCATAGATGGCTCTTATCAGATTGAGGTAGAGACCATCTATTCCAATTTTTTGTAGGGTTTTTATCATAAATGAGTGTTGGATTTTGTCAAATGCTTTCTCTGCATCTATTGAGATGATCATATGGTTTTTGTCCTTGGCTAAATTGATATAGTATATTACATTGATTGATTTGCATATGTTGAACCATCCCTGCATCCCTGGGATGAATTCCACTTGGTCAGGGTGTATGATCTTCTTGATGATCTTCAGCATTCTATTTGCCAGTATCTTATTAAGGATTTTTACATCTATGTTCATTAGTGAGATTGGCCTATAGTTCTCTTTTGCAGTTGGGTCTCTCTCTGCTTTGGGGATCAAGGTGATGCTTGCTTCCAGGAATGAATTTGGGAGTATTGCTTCCCTTTCAATTTCATTGAAGAGTTTAAAGAGTAGTGGCAGTAGTTCCTCTCTAAGTATCTTGTAGAATTCAGCAGTGAAGCCATCAGGACCTGGGCTTTTCTTAGTTGGTAAGATTTAATTACATTTTCAATTTCATTGATTGGTATTCGGTTGTTAGAATTTTTAGGTCTTCTTCGTTCAACTTTGGTAATTCATATGTATCTAGGAATCTGTCCATTTCTTCTGTTTTCCATCTTATTGGCGTATAGGTTCTGGAAGTAGGTATTGATGATCCTCTGGATTTCTGCTGGGTCCATTGTAATTTCACCCTTTTCATTCCTAATTGCATAGATTTGGGCCTTTTCTTTCCTTTTTCTGATAAAGTTGGCTAAGGGTTTGTCAGTTTTATTTATTCTTTCGAAAAACCAACTCTTGGCTTCGTTGATTTTTTTTGTATTGTTCTCTTAGTCTCCATTGGATTGATTTCTGCTCTGATCTTTATAATTTCCTCCCTTGTATGAGCTTTGGGTTTGTCCTGCTCATCTTTTTCTAGAAGCTTGAGGTTCAGCAGCAGGTTGTTTAAATGGGTCGCTCTGTTTTCCTAATATGAGTATTCACTGCTGTGAATTTCACATGTAATACTGCTTTCATTGCGTCCCATAGATTCTGATATGTTTTATTGTCATTGTCCTGTAATTGAAGGAACTGTCTGATTTCTTTTTTAATTTCCTCTTTGACCCATTGGTTATTCAGAAGTGTGTTGTTCAATTTCCCTGTCTTTATGAAATTCTTGCGGTTTCTTTTGGTATTGATCTCCAATATCATGGCACTATGATCTGATAATATACAAGGGATAACTTCAATTCCTTTGCACTTACTTAAACATGTTCTATGAGCAAGTATGTGGTCTATTTTGGAGAATTACCCATGTGCAGCTGAAAAGAATGTGTGTTCTGATTTTGTGGAGTGGAACACTCTGTAAACGTCTGTTAAGTTCATTCAAGAGTTTGAGTTCTAGTATTTCATTACTTATTTTTTGTCTAGTTGATCTATCTATTAGTGACAGTGGGGTATTGAGGTCCCCCACTACTATTGTTTTAGTGCATATATGACTGTTCATGTCCGTATTTGTTTTATGTAGTTGGGCGCACTAGTGTTTGGTGCATATATATTTATGATTGTCATCTCTTCCTCTTGGATTGTTCCCTTTACAAGGATGTAGTGTCCTTCTTTGTCTCTCTTAATCAGTGTTGGTTCGAAATCCACTTGATCTGCAAAGAGGATAGCTGCTCTTGCTTTTTCCATATTCTCTTTTGTTACCAGTTCAGGGAGTCCAGGTGGTTGAGTATCAGAGTGTTCCATCTCATTTCCCTTTGGGGTTGCTGTAGGTGATCTGGAAGTCTGGTTTTGAGACTTGTTTATGTGTCTTCTCATTTTGATGAGGGGGTGGGTGCGGTGCTGCTGATGCCCAGGTGGCTCACCTCTTCTGCACTGGGAGCAGTGGTATGGTGGTCCGTAAGCCTCCTCTTCTATGCTCAGGAAGCCTCAATCTACTGGCTGAGCTGTGTCACATGTGGGTCATGGTCAGGATGTTTCTAGAAAGATACAGGACCTGTGAATGGGCACACACAGGTCTGAGGATATGTAAAACACCTCCCTCCCAGAGATATTTAGGAGAGTTTGGTTTTTTATTTTATTTTATTTTTGTTTGTTTGTTTTGAGACAGGGTGTCACTATGTAGCTCAGGCTGGCCTTGAACTTACTATGTAGTCCTGGATGGCCTTGAACTGATGGTGATTCTCTGGCCTCAGCCTCTTGTGTGCTGGGACTAGTGGTGTGAGCTGCCATGCCCCTTGAGGTTGGTTTTTTAAAATGTGTATAAGTATAGAAAGTCATCTTCAAAAGCATAATACAGCTCTCCTTAATCCCTTCATTTTTCTTCTCCTTAAAAAACATTTTACATCAGGCCAGGGATTTAGCTCAGTGGCACTGCACCTGCCTGGCAAGCGCAAGGTCCTGAGTTCAATCCCTTGTACCAAAAAAAAAAAAAAAAAAGATTAAACAAAAAGAATGTTAAAGGACAACCTCCAGAATGGGAGGGAGAATACTTGCAAATCATATATCTGATAAGGGTTTAATATCTGGAATATATAAAGAATTCTTGAAACTCAAAAACAGAAAGACAACCTAGTTAAGAAGTGGGGAAAGGACTTGAATAGACATTTCTCCAGAGACCATAAACAAATTCCCAAAAAGCACACAAGATGTTCATTGTCATTGGTCACCAAGGAGATGTAGAGCTCAAGCGCAATGAGATGCTGCTGCGCACACCCCCTAGAGTGGCTAAAATTAAAAGGGGGAGGAGAAGCAAAAGGGGGGAGTGTCAGAGAGGACAGAGAGAAAGCAGAACCCTTGTGTACTGCGAGTGGTGGTGTGGTGGCACAGGTGCAGTGGGAAACTGTGCGGCAGCTGCTCAGAAAAGGAAGCGCGGAGTTGCCATGTGAGCTCGCAACTCCACTCCCAGTTACGGACCCAGGAGAAGTGAAAGTGCCTGTCCACACAGACATTTCTATACACACGGTGTTAGCAGCATTAGTCAGAATAGCCACGGGTAGAGACAACCCAGATGTCCTTCATCTGTTGAGGCGACCAGGGAGATGTGGGACATCCTTGGGTTGGGATAATGTTCAGCCACAGACAGGGGTGAGGTCCCAGCACATGCTACAGTCGGGGTGAACCTGGGGACAGGATGAAGCAAAAGACGCCTGTCACAAAGGCCTCCCGCAGTTTCATACCACATGATTCTATGTAGAGTCATCATCCAGAATAGGCGAATCCCCAGAGGCAGAAAGCAGATCAGACTTGCTTGAGCTGGGGGAGGGAAAACTGCGGAGTGATTACTTAGTGGATGCAGGGTTTCTTTAGGGTTTGATGAAAAAATCTTGAAATTAGAGAAAGCTTGTGGTAACACAACATTGTGAATGCACTAAAGGCTGCTGACTTATTCATTCAAAATGAACAAAATTGGTTAATTTTGTTATGTGACTGTCACCTCATTAAGAAGAATTTTCAGTGAAAAGAAAAAAAGACAGTTGGAGCCAGGTTATATGAGCCTGAAAACTAAGCAGCAGAATTTGTGCTTTATTCTGTAGGGAACAAGGAGCCGCTGAAGCATTTTGAGAGTGATAACTCGAGTCTCACCACGCAGAACAGTGGGGAGGAGAGAGCGGGCCCCTGCAGGCCAGCGGGGAAGCCACTGCTGGAGTCTAACCGAGGGCCTGGACCGGCACAGCTCCATTGGCATGAGCCAGGAAGAGACACGTGGGAGGCGAATCAGAAGCAGGAGCTCTTGGCATCTGATTGCGTTGGCAGGAAGGAAAGGCGAGAGTACTCGAATATGAGGCGTTGAGCTTGCGCCCAGTGCAGGTGGCTCCGTGGCTCCGAGGAGGAGGAGTGAGGCTAAGACCAGCCGCGACCTGCACCCGCTTCACCCCGCATGGAGGGAGGGAGCGGTCGTAAAGGAGGCCCCAGCTCCACCACAGAGGATCCTGCCTGTCCCGCTGCTCCCGTGGGGTTTTGGGGAGCGCGACAAAGCACAGAGGTTCAGGGAAGCCAGACACCGCTGGAGGTACTGAGAGGTTGGCAGAGAACCTGGGACCGGGCCACCCCTCGGAAGATGATAGCTGAAGTGAGAACGGACGAGGCCACAGAGGTGACCTTGAGGGGACAAGAGAAAGCAGGGCAAAGGTGTCTTGGAGAAAGGAGGATTAGAGAGGGGCTCGTCACGCTTTAGAGGGGGAGCAGCAGAGCTCACAGGAGATGCCACGAGAAGACTGGGGGTTCTGCTGCAAGAGTGCGGGGATATCCAGGAGGGACCGGGAAAAGGCTGGTGGGCGGGGACCCTGAGGTCCCCCCAGGAGACCATCTTCCCGGAGCAGTCAGGACGTGCATGGCAAAGACGTGGGGATACGCACGTGAGGAAGCAGCGGGATCCTCCGGGCAGACGAGTCAATGAAGCGGCTCCCAGTCCCGCGCGCGGCTGAGCGGCTGAGCGGCACGGCCGTTCCGGGAAACGGGCCCTTCACGTCCTCTGTGGAGGCCACCGAGAGCCCTCGCACCCCCAGAGGGTGTGCCGCGGGACACCCGCGCGGTACCAGGTGCACCCTTGGAGGCCAGGCTGTCGCTGGTGGAAACGTCCTCGCCGCGCACCGCGGGGCTGCAGTTGAAGGCGGGGGTTGGGTAGGGAGGGGAAACCCGGAGGCACCCGGAGGCCGGTCGGGATCTGTGGTGGGAGCCTGTGCAGGCGAGGAGGCACCGGGAGGAGGAAGGGACTGTTCGAGGCGAGGCGGGAGAGGAGAGGGGCAGGGCTTGGCTGGGCTGGGTGCTGCCTCTCCTGAAACGCAGAAAGACGAATGGGAACAGAGTCAGGAATTTTCAGAAGAAAACAGGAAGAAGTCGTTCGAGCTTGGGTTTCCCCCCAGCGGACCTGAGGCGAGCATTTGGGTACAACCGGAGTACGGGGCTCGTGCCTGAGCAGGTGTCCAGAGGGCCACAGGGGCTCAGTCTCGCTGAGGACACTCGAGACCGCGTGGAATCCGCCGCAGCACTGTCCCCAAGAGGCGAGAAGGTGGGGTGCGCACCCAGCCCGCCCACCGCACCCACAGCCCCGGTGAGAGCTGCTCCCGGCTTCACCTGTGGTGTAGGGAATCCGTCCAGAGTGACCTCCGAGGCTGCTGTCGGTGTGTGCGCGTGTGTGTGTGTGTGCGTGTGTGCGTGCGGGTCACTGCCAGGGTTGGCTTTTAGGCCAAAGAGGCTCTTTGAATCAGGTAAGGGGAATCTGAGAGGCCGGTTTCCAGGCACAGTCCCGGGGAGAGAGAGCACGCAAGCTGGACACGTATTTGGCACTGGGGAACTTTCTGGGCTGAAGTGGGAGAGACTGCCTTCTTGTGTAGGAAAGCAGGAGCTCCAACCTCGTGGTTTTAAGCTCCACGCCGAGCCCAACATTATATGATGCGTGCCTCTGTGTTCCAGGAAAGCTCCACTGCCCATACCTCAATGAAAGCTTCTTAACTCGGGTGATTCACACCAGCTCCTCGGGGATTCACAGAAGCAAGAGCCCAGAGAATGTTGACAGATGAAAGAGCCCCTGGCCGAAAGCCTGGAGCCAAAGCCTGAGAGGCCCTCTCTCTCTTTCACTCACTGACACAACAATGTGTGTTTGTTTTGTTTTGTTTTTTCTTTTTTCTTTTTGGTACCGGGGATCTAACTCGGGTCCTTGCACTTGCGCAGCAGGCGGCGAAACCACTGAGCTAAATCCCCGGCCCAATATCCACCTGGGTTATCAGGCTCCTGAGTAAGTTTATGTTTATGTAGACAGAGCTGGGGGACTTGGCTGAGAAGGTTAGAATTGTGCTGATTTCTCATTAGGTCCAACACGCATAGAAATACAATGCCTAACACATTATCCTCTGAGGTAAAGTTGTGATCTTAAGAGAAATCTGGTTAATTTCTATCATTTATTGTCTAAAATGAAAAATTCTGCCTTCTTTCACAAGGTTCTTGTCAAATGATGATGGAATATGTTACTATTTTCCCAGTCATTGATTTAAATTAACTAGTTTCCTGGGTTTTCCCCTCCTTTCCTTCATTTATCCTTCTCAAATAATTTTTTTTCCCAAATCTGTGCTCCAGAATTTTAAAATGAATTTATGATCCTGGCTCCCAATCTTCCATTTGCAGGTCCAGTATAAATTTACTCCTAATGATTTCAAACCCATCAGTAAAATATGAAGATGCTGTGGAACCTGTGTGTACCACGATGAGGGGCTTGGCAGCCTGTGGGAGCTGTATGGGGTGCAGGGCAGTGCATGAAGCTGGAGCCCAAGAGGCAGTGATGCCGGGAATGCAGGACCCTGGGTACATGAGTTGGGCTTAGGGTTTCAGTCTGTACCTGTAAAATGAGAAAATGAATTAAATGTCTCAAATATCTACACATCTGTAGTGTAAATACATCACTGGGTGACTATGACACAAGTTTTATTGTTTTAAAAAAATTCTAAAATTTTTAATTGACACAATTACAAGTATTTATGGGACACAGGGTGAATGTGTAACACTCAGATCAGGATAATTATTACAGCATGTCCATCCCTTCTGACATTATCATCTCTCGATATTGAGCACATTCAAAATCCTCCCTATTAATACTTGGAAATATCCAGTTAAATGTTGTCAACCACAGCTATCCTACTGTGGTATAGAACTTCAGAAGTTATTCTTCCTACACAACTGCAATGCAAGTTCTGTTTTTGATTTGGAAGAAGAGGCTAATAGTGGGTTTAAAGTAATTTTTTTTTCAAAAAATATTCCTGGAAAACTAAGTGCACTTTCTGTTCAAGGAAAGACACCTAGTTTGAGCATCAATTGGAAGTGTAAGTTGGTCAGGGAAAGAGTGACTTTCAGTTAAAAAATTATTTTAAAAAGTCCACACTTGGCTTCTCAGTCTTTAGGAAAGAGGCACAGGGTCTGAAACCTTTCTCACACAGGAGCAGTCACTGTGGTAAAAGTAACTGGGTAGTTTTTCCTGCAGCATACCTGGTTAATGACAGAACGTCTTTGCCTGCAAAAGCTCATGGGTCCCCTTCGTGCTCTGCCGCCCTTCTCCATTCTCTGTCCCTGGGAATAGTAGCATGTACAACACTTACTATGTTCAGGATTGATTTCTAGCACTTTTATAGATTACCGCACTTACATTTCAGAACCCCTCAAAGAAATAAGTACTGTCATATTCCCATCTTACAGACAAGGAAACTGAGGACATTCAGGAAGGTAAATAACTTGGTCAAAGTCATAGAGCTAGAGCTGAGTGGGCTGACCACCAGGGCAAACTGCTGCCAGTAGAGAAGGTGGTAGCAACTGAGGCTGTGATGTAAGAGGTGGCTGATACTTCTGGGAGGTTACTGCTGCTGCTGCTGCTGGTGTGTTTGTGTGTGTGTGTGTGTGTGTGTGTGTGTGTGTGTGTGTCTTAGTCACTTCTCTCATTGCTGAGACAAAATACCTGACATCCAAAGTTAAAGGAGGAAAGGTTTATTGTATATCACAGATTATAGAGGTTTCAGTCCATAATTATTTGGCTCCAAGGCAGGGCGGCAGGGCAGAGGGGCATTGCAGAGGAGAAACAGTTCATGGTGGACAGAAGGCAGGAAGGGAGCAAAGAAAGGAAGTAGCAAGCAGCAAGCAACTACAGCAGTCCTCTTTCTGTCCCTTATATTTTATCCAAGCTACCCGACCTTAGGGTGGGTGGCACCCAGGTGTGAATCAGTCACCATGAATCAATCCCAGCATCACATCCTTATTCTAGCATCACACACTGTAGGTCCAGCCACCTCCGAAAAAGCCCCACCTATGAATGCATGAGGCTTTGGGGGGACATCTAGACACAAGCCATAAGAGTGTACAGTGGAGATTTTGCTCTGAATAATTCAAGAATCCTCTGGTGCCCTTCCAGGACAGAGCCTGAGCTGGATCTCAAGCTTTGATGGCCTTAGCCCCAGAGTGGTAGAAGAGAGATGGAGGGACATGTGGAAAGACAAAGCAAAGGCCAGAGGAGGAAGCCAGAGGACACAGATGAAGAAAGGGCACACGTCCCAGCTTGCATGGCTTGAAAGACTAACCCATGGGGGCAGTAGGAGATGTGGGACTGGGTGCAGGGTGGATCCCAGGCTTGCTCTCAAGTGACAGGAGGAAGACAGGCCCTTCCTTGAGAAGATGACAGGCACAGAGCTTGCAGATAGTGGGTGGAAGGGAGGGCTGCAGGAGGCCAAAGAGCAGGAAGGGCTCTTCATTGGTCGTCTTCTTCAAGGCTCCCCTCAGGATTCCAGTTCAGTATAGTTGGGGTAGAACCCAGCATCTTTATTTCTTAGAAACTCCCTGGATGATTCCTATGTACATCACTATAGAAATCATGGAGCTAGTCCAGACTATTGCAGATAAAAACTGAGGGTCGAATAGATTTAGTGGCACACCTAACATTGGAAAGTTGGCGAACAGTAGAGCAAAACTCGAACCCAGGAGTCTTGGCTTGTTTTATTTCTTCTGCAACACACATCAGAAGCATGGAGGGGTGGCTATGAGTTTTGAAGGTGGGAACCTCCATAGGAAATTGACCTGTGGATTTGTCTGGCATGGTGTATGTAGCAAGCACACTGCTTCTGCACAGAATCTTAAAAATCAAAACAAGATAAAGACAGCAAATCTTAAGATGATTAAAAGAATAAAAATATTAAATTACTGGCTGGAAACACAAGCTCCTTGGAGCTGATCACCAGAAAATAAAATAAGAAAATGTGACTAATAAAAATGTATATTTTATTTACATATACTTAATTAGATTTTTATAGTTTGACCTTTCCTCATTTTTAAAGTCTAGTTGATTTTGCCTGACATGAGTTTAAACATATTTATATTTGTACATACCAAACAAATATGCCAATGTCAGTTTGGACTCCTCTGAAAATAGAAGAGAAAGGTCCCACCAGTTAGTCTTTTTTGTTGTTCGTTTGTTTTTTGGTACTGGGGATCAAACTCAGGACCTTGCACTTGTGAGGCAGGCGCTGGCACCACTGAGCTAAATCCCTGGCCCACCAGTTAGTCTTTAAAGAGAACTGTTCTTTCCCATTTCCCACCAGCATGAGTGTGGCTCTTAAGAGAAATACTATATCTAATGTTCTTGCGATATAGTAATGCATTCCCCACCCCCCATACCAGGAATGGAACTTAGGACCTTGCACCTGCCAGGCAGGTGTGGTGCCACTGAGCTACACCCCTGACCATAATGCTTTCTCATATACATAGAGAATTATTGTTTTGTGGCCATATTTAGTCCTTTACTCATTTATCCAGTAAATATTTACATTTTGCTAAGTACGGAGATAACAAGTGAGGTGTCATAGACAGAGACCTTAGTCTCAAGGAGCTGATAGTCCTAGAGCAATGCACAAGCAACCAACAGGCTCAATACAAATGATTATCGAAGACAGCATGGCGGAGAATGTCTGACTGGGTGGCAGAGAGCCGTTACTTGAGCTTGGTTCTGAAGCATGAGTGAGAAACCCGGAGGAGAAAGGGAAAAAGAATTCCTTCCAGATAGACGAAAGTGTGTGGGTGAAGTCCCAGGGGCAAGAGAAGATCCTAAGTGTTCAAGAAACTCCCAAAAGACCCATCTGACCAGAACACAGGAAGTGTGATGGGGGATGACAGGAAGTGGGGCCCAGGGATTGTGTGCACAGCTCACCGCTTGAACGTTACTCTAAAACCTAGGCTATTACTAGCAGGGGCCCCTTTTGGTGTCCATAGTTTTATTAAAACCAAAATTGCTGGGCCAGGGATTTAGCTCAGTGGTTCCACTTCCTGCCTCGCAAGCAGAAGGACCTGAGTTCGATCCACGGTACCAAAAACAAAACAAAACAAAAAGAAACGTGGCATGGAAAACATCCTCCAAAAATCAGATCTGACAATAGGAAAGCTTCAAATGCAGGTGGACGGCCTTATAGAAACAGTGACGGATAAATCCACAAAGCTGTTGGCCCAGAGACATGCCGAGCTTCAGCAGTGTGAGTTTCTAGGAGACGAAATTCTCCAGTCTTCTAAGCAGTTCCAGAGGATGTTTAAGAGAACCACGAGTATGTACAAACTGAAAAATATGTGCTTCCCCTGTACCTGCTGCTGCTGACTTTTCTGGATAAGTTATTTTTTGTAGAGATTCTTATCTTTTGATATATACTCTGGAATAAATCTCTGTAGTGAATTAATAAATGGGATGGGAGGTTTTTAAAAAGAATATTCTGTCCAGTTCTTAAAAAAAGATTTTATCTCAAAAACTAACTTTTAATTTTGAGTTCATATAAGCAGTTTTTTTGCTGCATAATCCTTACTAATAACGGAAAACAGAAACATTTCTCAGGGCTTAGCAATTCTACAAATTCCTCCCATAATAGTTTTCCAGATGAAATTAGAGGAAGTTTTTAAAGGTATTTTGACACATTTAATATGACTACTACTGAGGTAATTTTAAACTTTCATTTTTAAAGATAAAAATTCTTATTAAAATTACAAAATGTACCCTGGTTAACGTACGATTCATGCAGAGTGTCATGTCTCTGAGCTAAAATAAATGGGTAAGAGTGGAACCTGAGAAGCACTGTACGTGTAATTCAATCCTTTAGAAAATAACAAGTGATTCAGCTTTTGCTTAATTTTTACAATCATTATGAAATTCTTTATGGAAGAGCATCTTAACAACTGTTATTAATGTACTTTTTATTACAGATACAGAAAGAAAGCATGACAATAAGCCATTTAACAGTCATATTCCTGGGGTACCAAATAGAAAGATGGAAAGCCATGCCCATGGGTTTCCTCTGCGTCTTGTAATTACGTCTTTTTTTTTTTTTTTTTTTGGTACCGGGGATCGAACTCGGGTCCTTGCGCTTGCGCAGCAGGCAGCAAAACCACTGAGCTAAATCCCCAGCCCAATAAACATAAGAATTTTTTTTTTTTTTTGGTTCCTGGAATCAAACTCAGGTCCTTGCGCTTGCGCAGCAGGCGGCAAAACCACTGAACTACATCCCTGGCCCTTGTAATTACCTCTTATACCAGTGGTCCTTGTACCCCGGAAACTTCCCCACTGTGAACATTTTCCACACGATTTCACAGGCTTGTGGCCACCCCAAGCCTATTCATGGACATGATTTTCAAAAGTGGTGATAATTTCCAGAAACTGACTCATTCTGTCATGTATATCCTAAAAATGCCACCTTTCACAATCTCTTATTTTATAAAGCAATTGGCGATACCACTTACCAACTACCTGGACTTCTAAGGAGCACAAACATCCAGCTTTGAACACATTTTATTAAACATATTTCAGTGTTGTTTCCTGTCTTTTAACAATAAAAATGTGTTTCAATAAAAAACAAAGTAAATACATATATTCTATTGAAAGGCGATCTTTGCATTGGGGAAAAGATAAAGCAGAGAACAGCTATAGGAATGAGCAGGGATTAAAACCTAAATCTTCAGATTAAAAATTCAGTGATCAGGATAAGCCTTCAAAAGTTCCCCTTAAGCAGACTTGAAAGACTATCTGATACAGCGACAATAGCACGTGTAAAGGCCCTGTGGCAGGAGCATGCCAGAAAGGTGTGAAGATGGAGGAAAGCCAAGGATGCCAGAGCTGCGGGAGCTGAGGGAGCCAGAGTGAGTAGCAGAACACTCAGTCAGCCAAGTGGCTCTGCTGGTCCGTGCTGCCTTGGCTGTGGGATAGCTGGCCCCTGAGTTGGGCCACATGGTTGAGGATGGCTTCGTGTCCCATGTCCGGTGGATGATAGGCTGGTTGCTCTAGGCCAGAGCCTCAGCTGGGACAGCTTGTCTATGCTTCCAGTACACCAGCCCAGGCTTCCTCACTCAATGACCACAGCCCTCGGCCAGCCTGACTGTTCACTGACTACGTAGCGTCTGCTCTTAGTGATTCCTGACTCTGTTTCCTCCTCTATCAGGTGAAGAAGTGCATTCTCTTAAAAGTCCAAATGCTCTTCCAGTGCCTTTAAAAAATAAACAGTATTTTAAAGAGCAATTTTAGGCTTACAGAAAACTGAGTAAAGTACAGAGAGTTCTCAATGCCCTCTGCCCCCATCCTGACACAGCCTTCCTTCTGTCATCCTCCCTCAACAAAATAAAACATTGTTACAATTGATGAACTCACACAGACACATCAGAAACACCTGAAGTCCACAGTTTACGTTGGGGGTCCCCTCTTGATGTGCGTCCTCTGGGTTTGGATAGATGCACAGTGGCACATACCTACCACGAGTGTCGTACCAAGTAGCTTCTTCTGATGCTGTCTTCTCCTTCCCGAATGATACTCCTTTGTTCAGTCACCATTAAGATCTCCCCCCCAGGAAATCTTCCTGATCCTCCAAGAGGGACGGACTATAAACTGGGGGCCTCCTGGGACACTACCCTACCATTATTATTTTTTTTACAATATTATGTTAAAAGTATCTATTTTCATGTCTAGCCCTCCAGGAGACTATAATTTCCTCCAGAGTTAGGAAATCTATAAATCACAAATGCCTAGAACAATTTCTAGCATATCATAGGTGCATGGCAAATATCTAAAGTATGTAATTTGCCATCTGCTTTGACTGCTTATTCCTCCTCCAGTAATGGTTTGGATATGATGTGACCCCCAAGGCTCATGTGTTAGGAGCTTGGTGTCCATTGCAAGCAGTGATCAGAGGTGAGGCTTTTGGAAGGTGATTGGGTTGTGAGGGATTTAACTTCATCAATGGGTTAATCCATTGACAGATTCATAATTTGATAGCACTACTAGGAAGTGATAGAAACTTTAGGAAGTGGGGCCAAGCTGAAGGGAGTGGGTCATGGGAACCTGACCTTGGAGTCTATAGTTTGTCCTAGCCCTTTCCTTTCTTGCTGTCTATTTGCTTCCTAGGTGCCATAAGGTAAGCATCTTCCTTCTGCCATGATGTTCCGCCTCACCGTGTTTCTAGAAACAACAGTCAAGTGACCATGAACTGAACCTCTGAAACCATGAGCCAAAATAAATCTTTCTGCCTTTAAGCTGACTTTCTCAGAAATTTTGTTGCAGCAATGAAAAGCTAATACACCTCCCTAAGGAAAGAACAGATCCAAACTCCAAATCACAGTAATCACAGGAAGGAACAGATTGATGGAGGGACAGAACTGCTCTGGACAGACACAAGCAAGGGTGCTGGGAAATGTGAATAATTCAGAGCACGAGTCTTCTTACTCCCCAGAGTGTTGTTTGGTAATGATGGTTAATTTTACGTGTCAACTTGACTGGTGAGGGATACTAAGATGGCTGGCAAAATGTTATTTCTGGGTGTATCTGTGAGAACATTCACAGAAGAGTTAGACTATTCAATCGGTAGACTGGGTAAAGAAAATCTGCCCTCACCAATGTGGTCAGGTGTTATCTAATCCCCGAGGAGAGAATACGGAAAAAAGGCAGAGGAAACAGTAAATTCTCTGTCTTCTTATGCTAGGGTTTTTGGTTTGCAGGAGGAAGTTAGTGAGACTTCTTATGAGCCAATTTCCACAATAAACCTCTCAGACCTAGATATAAGTATAAATATATTTACCATTGGTTCTGTTTCTCTGGGGAACCCTGACTCATACAGTCAGCATCTCTAAAAATTATCCACCAAGCATTCCAGCTTAGACACCTAATGCCCTCCAGTTCAGAAATCAGGAAGGGTCAGCACCGCTATGGAAGTGCGTACTCTGGACAGGGTTGTATTCTAGGCATTGAGGAACACAGCAGGAGTAAAGCACACAAAGATCCTGGCTCGCGTGAAGAAGATGTCAACACACAATAACCCTAAGAAGCAAGTAAATGATTTGGTATAGAGGGAGCCAATAGTGTCCGGGGAAAGGAAAGCCAAGCGGGCCAAAGAGGTTAGGGATTGGGGAGGAAGCAGCGATGCATAGGAGGCCAACACTATGGAGAAGTGTAACAGGAGCAGAGACTGAAGGTGGTGAGAGAACTGTGCGATCCCAGCCCTCCCTCTTTCTCTCTCTTGTCTCCTGGCCGTAAGAATGCCTGGGGGCAGCACATTCAAGCCCAAAGGATGGTGGTGTGGCCCTGCGGGGGAAGTGTTTTTGGCGTGTTTGAAAAACAGCAAGCGAGTGCTGGGTCATTCGTAACTTCTGAAAGTTAAAACTGGCCTCAGTAGGCAACCATTTCCATCACTTCTTGCCCTCCTTTGTCTTTGTGGATCATGATTTATTACTCCCATTGTTGTAATCCTGCATTCACCCACTGAGGTCACCCATAGCTGGTCACCCACTGAGTGAGTGAACAAGTCTGTGAGCTTCATCATAGGAACAGGGGTGCTACAGGGCTCAGACAGGGCTTCAAATTCATAACTTTAACATTCTTTCCAAATGAAGGCAAAAACATAGTTGTTGGTTGTTGAGTGTATGGAAACATACTAATCTGCCAAATATCCATTTACAAAATGTACAATAATTTTTTGTAACTTGGGTTGGCATTCATTTATTTTAATATAGTAAGATCTTTAAGAAATGAAAGAACCCGTGTCTCTCAAAACTCCAAGAAGCCTTGTTAATGTGATGGCTCACTTCAACTCTTCATCTTCCACGGGTAGTATTGAGCTGGTCAGTAGCAACATCTTCACATTATGTGGATGGCACACAGTGTACTCTCCTGGGTTGATTTGGAAGGGGATGAGTTTGTAAACATTTAGATGATGGCCATGAAGGAATTCATTAGATATTTTTAGGGTGCGTAATATTGTTTTTCTCCTTTAAAAGCAGTTTCTCTGCATAACCTTACCATCTAATTTGGGAGATTAAACATGCAAGGGAATGGACACATTCAGTACTAAATGAGGGGCACCAATAACAGCCAAGCAAGGTTTATCTGAAGTTGGGATAGCAGTGGAAGAGCTCACGGGAAGTGTGTCAGTCAGCTTTCCACCAGTATAACAAAATACCGGAGATAATCAAAATAGAAAGAGAGAAGGTTTATTTCCTGTTGGCAAAGCAGGACGTCATGGTGGCAGCATGTGGCAGGGTAAAACGGCTCACCTCATGGCCAGGAAGCAAGAGAGAGAAAGAGGAAGCACCTAGGATCGATCCTGCAGTCCCTGTGCCAGGCCCGAAGACGTCAGCTGGGTGCCCCTCTGAAGGTCCGCACCACCTGTCCATGTGCCGCCGGGAGTCGGGGCCCGGACAACATGGACCGCGGCGAAGATCCAAAGGACCACGGAAGCCTCTGGAAAGACGAGCAAAGCAGAAAACGCCTCAAGGCTTTGTTCCCATTAAGCCACCTACACAAAGCCTCTCTCCTGTCGTCTCTGCCAGAAGAACCCTGGCTTCTCAGAAGTCGGTGCAGACCCTGGTGCAGGAGTGTGGGCCTTGGCCCTGCTCCGGGCAGGGGAGTGTGTGATTGTGTGAATCATGATTGGTTTACAAGGGTGTGCACCACTCGGTTCTGGCGGGGGGGGGGGGGACGCCAGGGGTCTGGGCAAAATTTTCTTCTTGAATAAGACGGAAGAGTGCACCATAAAAAGGAAAGTGGTTTTCTGACCACCCTAAATTTTCCCGCCTTGAATTTGATGGTGTGATAATATGATGCCTGGATCGCAGCAGCCACATTGTGAACAAGAAGAAACACAGATTTTTCACTCCTGGTACTGGAATCATTGATCACCTTTCAGACATCTTGTTTCCAGTAGGCAGATTTTCTGTTACATGTACTTACATGAATCTTAACTGATATGCTATTTTTATATTATTTAAAACTTGTCTTTTATTTTTTATTTTTTTTTCTACTACCAGGGATCAAACTCAGGACCTTGCGCTTGCAAGACAGGCGCATTGCCCCTGAGCTAAATCCTGGCCCTAAAACTTGTCTTTTAAATGCCAAGACTGAATGAAATGCTTCTCTGTAAGATGTTCCTGCATTGTCGCTTTATTGCACTCTGTCCCAGGAATCCCAGATTCAGATTTTGAATCTTGATCTTTTCCTGGGCTAGCAATGTGTGGTATAATACCCTTGCCGGATGCTGGGCAGAGCAGCCAGCCCTACAAGCGCGAGAATAAACAACACACTCTACTCTGTTTCGTTATAACCTATGGTGTTTGCAAGGTTAGGGTAATGAGTAGATTTTTTACTTAAGATTTCATTTGTGATGTTTGTTTGTTTGGGGCTGGGGCTGGGCTCCAGGGCCTCAGCTGGCTGAGCACACGCTCTACCACTGAGCTACACTTCCAGCCCCAGTATTTTCAACTTACAATGGGTTTATCAGGACGGGGAGCGTTGATTGGTCTCTAGCCTTAAAAAGCATGTAACACCGTCAGCAGCATTCTGATCATCACTATCGCTGCTTTTTATGGAGTTCTTATTTCCCAGCAATGTTTATGGCCATTTACTGGCCACGGAAGGCTGTGTTCAGGTGTCTCCGTCTTGGAATTCCCTAGTTCTGACTTCTCTCTGCTTTTATTCTCATCTACTTCCGTGGAACCTTAGAGGAAAACTTCTCTTGGGATTTTTTTATTGTGAGAAGTTATAGAAGTGACATATTAATAGTAAAGGATATTGGGACATACCAAAAGATGTAAAACAACAAAAAACACTTTTGCAATGCTTGGCACAGGGTAAGAACTTGATAAATACTAGCTTTCTTTTTTGTTTGACTGTGACTGTGCTAATAATTAGGGCCACTAGGCGGCAGACTTTTGGCTTTAAAACTAAGAAATTCATACTTAAAAATATTAGGTCCTCACTAATTGTATTACATTGTGGATTTTAGAGTGTCCATTGATTAATATAAATCTATTTCGTTCTCAAATACAGCAGTTATAAATATGTGGGTAGCAAAGAGCTCTTTAGGCAGGACAACTCTAAATCTATGCCCTGACCAGCACTTAGCTGCTGACTCTGCCTGGGAGAATTATTATGACTGTTACTTATTAAGTACTGAAAGTGTTAAATTTCTGTTTACCTTGCAATATTCTCAGCATTCACAGTGACAATGCTTATTTCATGGTTAAGGTTTATGTATATTTGCAGCCATATGCGCTTTGAAATAATTTTATTAGAGAGTTTGCAAAGCACATCTCACTCAGCTTCTCTAAGGACTCAGAGGCAGGAATTTGGAAGCTTTTGCAGGAGAACTGAGAGTAGATGCTCAGTGCGTGATGAATAAGGACTGAAAACATTGACCTCTTCCTGTATGCCAGTTATCACACTGACTCCCTGTGGTAAGTTGGTGGTATCACTGTGGCTCTTCCAATTAACTTACGTTTATTGCAAAATTGCCTTTGGTTCAACACTTGAATAATCTATGTAATTTCTACACAGGAAGAAAATTATATGATTCACCCAATAGGTTCAGAAGAGTCTGACAAAATTCAATGTCCCAGGTAAAAATTCAGCACACTGGGAATGGAAGGAAATTTCTTTAGTTTGATGAAAGATGTATCAGCAAAAATCCACAGCAAACATTAGAATTTTTTTGATAATGGAAGGAAATTTTCATAGAAAATCTGCTATTCTTTTTTAATGTTCCCAACACAAGGAAGTGACACATTTCTGAAGCGACAGGTCTGCCAGTTTCCCTGATTTGAGCATGAATATGTACAATTGCGATGCATCAATTAAAATCTAAGAAGAACGTTTCCTCTGAAAAAGACACTTTGATATTTATTGTTTCCCAAGTAATAATTATTTGTTAAAATTGTGATAAATATACTTTTTAATAGCTTATTTTTTTGGATTTTGGAGACAGGGCCTCACTCTGTAATTCAGGTGAGCCTTGAATTCACCACGTGGTCCAGGCTGGCCTCCAACTCACAGTGATCCTCCTGCCTCAGCCTCCCAAGTGCTGGGATTATAGGCCTGCGCCACCACGCCCGGCCTGATAAATACACTTAACGTAGTTTTTACCATTTTAGTCATTTCTAAATGGACAGCTCAGGGGCATTGAGTTGATTCACTGTTGTGCATCATCACCGTCCTTCTCCAAAACGTTCATCTGCATAAAGTGAAACTCAGTACCCACTAATGCCTCTCCCCCTGCCCCTAGTCCCTCATAACCATCATTGTACTTTCTACCTCTAGAATTTTTCTACTGAGTGTCTCCCAAATGTGGAATCCACAATACTTAGCCCTTTGTGACTAGCTTATTTTACCTCCCACAATGTCCTCAAAGTTCATCTGTGTTCCAGCAATGTATACGAATTTAGTTCCTTTTTCAGGAGCAATAATAATCCTTTGCATGTGTGTGTTTGTTCATCCATTCACCCAGCAATGGAAACTTGGGTTGCTTGTGCCTTTTGCCCTTTATAAATAATGCTGTTAGGATCATAGGTCTTCAACTACCTCTTCAAGTCCCTGCCCTCAGTAGTTTTGGGTGCATACTTGGAAGAGGAGCTGCTAGATCCTATGCCAATACTGTTTTCCATACAGCTGTATTTTACATTCCTGCCAACAGTGCAGAGGGTTCCAGTTCCTCCACTCTTCATTAAGACTTGTCGTTTTCTGATTTAGTTGTTGGTGATTTCCATGTTTATTTATTTATGAGTTTCTCATAGTGGTTTTGGTATGGATTTACCTAATGATTAGTACACAACATGGAGCATCTTCATGTGTGCTTGTTGTACACTTTGTGTGCCAGTTACACACTGTCTTTTGAGAAATGTCTATTCAAATCCTTTGCCCATTTTTATTTTTTATGTGCATAAATATCTTTATCTCTCATTTGTACTATAGACAAGAATTTGGTTGGATGGTTTGGATGTAGTAACAGAAACAAAACTCTAGCTTTTGGAAAAAGAATTTCTTGCAAAATTACAAAGGTACCTCAAAGCCAAGAATGACAGTTAAAATTGAGGCCTCAGGGATGGTAGCCAATGACAGAAATCAAATCTTGTAAGCTTTAGAGGGACTAAAAAAGTTTACAATTAGGATACAAGGGTACCCGAGCAAGCCAAGCGCAGGGAGTGGAGCCACAGTTCATGGAGTCCAGAGCTAGGGAATGCAGCACTGTTAGTTCTCCTAATCTCTCAGCTCCGCTTTTCAATTTGCAAGTGCTTCTTTGCTCTCACTGCAGATGTGCGGCTTTTTCTTCCCACACTGCATGGTGGGCCACGGCAACTCCCACCCCCCAGCCTGTCTACCGTTCTTCCATCCCAGAGGCCGGTCAGATCAAAGCTAGACCCTGATCTCCACCCCATTCCTGGGTTTTAGGGTCTTGCCAATAACAACTGTAACTCCTTCTCTAGGATACAGACTAAGGCACAAAGGTTGCAGAACACTAAGAGCCAGAGACCCATTAAGTTTTAGTTTTTACCGCTCCTTACAGCAGCAAAGGCCAGGTGCTTTGAAAGAGAAAGGTGTTTCTTTCAGCTCTTTTATTTTCTGGGTCAGAAATGAGAGACCTGGATAATGCTATTTATTACCTTATTTGAGATAATTTTTTTCATTTATCGTAATAGATACAATTTATCTCTTGGGAAAATATGAGCAGATCATGTCATTTAAGCATAAAATATAATATTATAATCTTTTTTCCTAAGAGAAAGCAAAAAAAAAGGATTAATTCAATGGAGAGGAAAAAATATTTACATTGGAGGTGTCAGAAATCCTTCAAAACCATAAAATGTTGACCAAAGGCCTCTCATACTAGAAACCCTGGACGGGGCTCACCTGGCTTGAGTCGGGTGATTAGGAGCCATTTTTCCACAGCAGGGGCAGGATCGGGGCATTCAGAAACAGATAAAAGAGGAAATGAAATTATTCTCTGGGTTCCTCACAGTGTTGCAGCCTCTCTTGTAACTGCAAATCTATCTTGCTCACGAAAAGCTTGACCTAGCCGGGGATTTAGCCCAGTGGTTCTGCCGCCTGACCCGCAAGCACAAGGACCCGAATTCGATCCCTGGTACCAAAAAAAAAAAAAAAAATTTTTAGGGCTGAGGATTTAGCTCAGTGGTTTTGCCGTCTGCTGCGCAAGCACAAGGACCCGAGTTCGATTCCCCCCGTACTGAAAAAAAAGAAAAGCTTGACCTAAGATTTGAAAGGCAGGTGATTTGAGTTTTTTAAACTCAGAAAAGCTGATAGAGGTATTCCACCCAGCCCTACTCACAGTGAAATAAAATCGGTATGTCCGAAGTATAACAAAAAGCTGTGAGTGTTTTATTAAAATGTACTTGGAGAGATTTCTTAACGTGTTTGTCCTACATGCTGAAAACACAATCTTATTACTTATTGTGTCTTTTGATGAGATACAAGAAGTTAAGGTTCATGATACTACGGTAGTTCCTCCCATAGTTTTGTTTCTAGAAATAAGAACGAGCAAGGGAAGCAGGGCCACTCTGTAGTAAAGAAAAAGAAAAGCAACCTTAGCCTGAACACGTTCAGAGCTTCAGAAGCTGGTGACTCTTAACTCAGTGGATTTCAGTGTACCCAAGTTTTCAAAAGAAAAAAGTCATTCAGGGCCAGGGATTTAGCTCAGTGGTTCCGCTGCCTGCCTCTCAAGTGCAAGGTCCCGAGTTTGATCCCTGGTACCAAAAAAAAAAAAGAAAAGTCATTCAGTATTACACTGAAGGTTTTTTTTTTTTTTATTAAGTTTACTGGTAGATTTTAGGTATACAATATAGTTACATTCATCATTGGGATCTTGTTACCTGTACATGATGTATCTTGGTTCTTATTTTTCCCCCTTCCTCTGCCCTCCCTTCACCCCCTCCATCCCTCCCTATTTACAAAGACTTTGTTTCCATTTTTTCCTTTTCTCATATTTTTCCTTTTCCCTTCCTTCCTTTCCCCTACCCCTCCCACTTCCCCTGCTCCTTTAGACCTTTTCTTCCTATTTCACATTATCAATTATATATTTTGATCCTTATGTACATTTTTAGTTTCTCAGACCAGAGAAACTATTGGGTATTTACACATGTGTATCCTATTTATTTCAGTTAAGAGGATGGCCTCAATGTGCATCCATTTAGCTATAAATCTCTCTAGTTTCTCCTTTATGGCTGAGTAGTACCCCATTTTATAAAAAAACCACTTCTTCTTTATCAAGTCTCCAATTGATGGACCCTTGGGCAGTTTCCAAGTTGAAGATTTTGTATTTTGACTTCTGTGTTTCTTCCTGAAAATAATTCCCTAATGCTTTTGTATTTTGATTGTCATATATATTACATTTTCAGTACATTCTTCTAGTGAAATGGTTGACAGGTGTGAAAAGACTTTCCTACTGGAAGTTCCCTGAGAAAAGGCCTTAAATTCCCTTTTACTAGAGAATCATGAGAAAACTACCAGGCAGCTGCTTCGAGGCTTTGGCTGGAATGAGAACCAGCCCTGGTGTTGGTGTTTAACATGACCCCGCCGCCATTGTGTGGCCAGGCTAAGCGGGTAGGGGTCACAGGTGAGTTTTGTTGTTGCCAGCCGGAGTTCATCTTTAGAATGATCTTTAATTTCTTTTCTGTGCGCTGCTTCCTTTTTATTTGATCTTTCTGTTGTAGGAGACTCCGCGGAGGCTGCGGGTCTGCCCCAGAGCAGAAGGAGCAGTTTGCTGGAGCAGCAGGACAGAGATGCGCTCGGCCAAGCTTCAAGAGGCCGGGAGAGGAAGCGGGTCCACAGGTAGCAGAGCTCCTGGCTCTTGGTTTTCTTGTTGTTGAGCTGCTCTTTATGTTCTGGATCTCAACCCCTTCTCGGATCCACGATTTGCAAATCTTTTATCATGCTCCTTGCTTTTACCTTCCTCTGATCCTGTTCTTTGGTTCACAGTTTTAAATTTTGATGTAGTAACATTTGTCTATTTTGGCTCTTGTTGCTCTTGATGTGGTTTTGGTGTTATATTAAAAGATCATTGCAAAATTCAGTATCATGAAACTTCCCGTGTTCTAGGAGTTTTATAGTTTTAAGTCTTACATTTATTATGTCTTTGATCCATTTTGAGTGTGTTTTGTAGATAGTATCAGGAAAAGACCCAATTTATTTTCTTTCCTGGTTTTACTTCGTTCTGGTTGGCGGATTGGTTGGTTTGTTTGGGGTACTGGGCATTGAACCCAGGGCCTCTGTACTGAGCTAATCCCCCACCCTTTTTTCTTTTCTTTTCTTTTGAGACAGTCTCACTGAGTCATTAAGTTGTCCAGAGTGGGCTTTAACCTAGGACCCTCCTCCCTCAGTCTCCCAGTGCTGGGATCACAGGTCTGTGCAGCCACACTCAGGGGAAGGGGTCCGATTTCAGAGTCAATTTTGAAATCAAGAAGTGTGAGTTCTCCAGTCTTGTTCTTATTTTTTAAGATAAGAGCTTGATTATTTGGGATCCTTTGAAATTTCATATTAATTTTAGTTAGGGTCTTTTTTTATATCTTAAAGCCTTTGGGACTTTGATAGAGATTTCATTGAATGTGTGGATTGCTTTGTGTGTCCATTTATTTGTATTTGTTTAATTTCTTTCCCATGTTTTATGGTTTTTATGTATATTTCATATCCTTAATTATATATATTCCCAAGTATTTTATTCCCTTAATGCTATTCTAAACAGAATTAATAAATTCTCATTCATTCTCAGTGTATAGAAATGCAACTGCTTTTCTGCATGCCGAGTTTTGTATCCTGTTCTGTGTTCCACGAGGGATGACTAGGGAGATAGAAAAGAGCACTTGATTCATTCTCGAGGGCTGGCTGTAACTCAAGTCGGTCGTGAAGGCTCAGGCTCCCCTACACAGCCTTCAAAGTCTCTCTCCTGTGCACAGGCAGATCTCAGTGTCCTCAGAGAGACACCGGCCTGGGATTCCTCAGTTAACCCCACACAGGACAGGATGATGTTATGCCCCTTCCAATCTGTATCTCAGACCATCTGGAAGCGAAAGTGGCTGGCATTCGGGTCGTAACTCAAAACTCTGTTAGTCCTCTGCACTTAGACTCAGCCTCCCACAAAGCCTCAGCATGTGGGCAAACTGGAGACAGTGTTTGGCCAGAGTGCAGCGCGCAGGGCCTGTAGGCCATTTCCCAGTACAGACCTCGGCCCTGTCCGACGCCTCCTGAGGTGGGCCTCTGGTATCTGCGCCCCTGTCAGCACACTGGTCAGAATCACCTATTGGTCTCTGCTTACAGCATTCAAGGCTTTCTCAAGCCCAGATCTCCAAATTTTTTCAGACTCTTCCAACAAACCAGTTCCAGTGGCTTCTGAACTACATGTTTAGATATCATATCAGTGATCTATTCTGATACCAATTTTCTGTATTAGCTTTTTTTTTTTAATCACTGGGATCAAGTACAGTGGACTGTCAAGTTACAATGGCCTGACATACGAACAACTTGAGTTAATTAGATTAATGGAAGGTTCATCTGCCTCTTGTTATCTGTAGCGTGTACCCAGGTAAACAGCCAGATCTCAGCTGTATTGAGTTACAACCAACTTGAGTTAACCAGCCCTTGGGAACTGATCAAGTTTGTAAGTCAAGGGTCCACTGTACCTGACATATACAACTTAGAGGAGAGGTTTATCTTTGCTCACAGTTTCAGAGGTTTCGGTATATGAATGGCTGCCTACAAGACAAACATTATGGTGGAAGGGGCAAGGGAGTAAAGGCGCTTAATTTTGAGGAGCTGCAGAGCAGGGGAACAGTGCTAGAGAGGAGAGAGGTAGGAACCGGCTATGGCCCCCAAGGTCATGCCTCCATGACCCACCCGTGGAAAACCATTACTGTGCTCTACTAACCTGCTAGGAGTCACAACAGTCAAGCTCACAGTCATCAACGGCCACACTTGCCTTCCAGAAATAAATTCCACTTTACAGTGTATAATTCTTTAAGATGTTCAATTTTTGTTTGCTATAATTTTTAAATTTTATTTATTTTGGGGTTTTCTTGGAGACAGGATCTTGAGTACCTATATTTCAGGATGGCCTTAAACTCACTATATAGACCAGGTTGGCCTCACGTTTGGTGATCCTCCTGCCTCAGCCTCTCAACTGCTGGGATTACAGGCATGCACCACCATGCCTGGCTTGCTACAATTTTCTTGAGAATTTTTTGCATCAGTAGTGATCGGGGGTATTGGCCCGTTGTTGTTGTTGTTGTTGTTGTTTTCTTGTAGTGTTTTTGCCTGGCTTTGGAGCCAGGGTAAGCTTCTCTCATGGAATGGGTTAGAAAGTGTGGTCTCCTCTTTGTGGTTTTTTTGTTTTGTTGTTGTTTGGTTTGGTTTGTTGGGTTTTTTTTTTTTTAAAGAGTTTGAGAAAATTAGTGTTTATTCCTTAAATGTTTGGCAGATTTCTCTAGTAAAGTCTTATGGTTCTGGGTTTCTATTTGTTGGGAGGCTTTTGATTACTGATCCAATGTTCTTATCGCTCTGTTAGATTTTCTGTTTCTTTTTCTTTGTGATTCAGTCTTGATAGGTCGTGCTTCTAGGAATTTGTTTTATCTGTATTATCTAATATGTTGGCATACAATTATTAATTGTACTCCCATATATCTTTAAAATTGTCCTCTTTCATTTCTGATTTATTTGCATCTTCATCAATTTAAATATGTTTGTCAATTTTGTTAATTTTCAAAGAACTAGCTATTTTTCTAGTCTCTATTTTGTTTATCTCTGCTCTAATCTTTATTTCCTTCTGCTGGCTTTTGATTCCAGTTTGCTTTTTCTAATTTCTTTGTTTTGTTTTGGTACCGGGGATGGAACTCTGGACCTTGCGCTTGTGCAGCAGGTGCCAGAACCAGTGAGCTAAATTCCCGGCCCTTCTTTTTCTAATTTCTTAAAGTATAAAGTTAAATTGTTGATTTAAGAGCTTTTATTATAATTGTTTGTAACTATAAATTTCCCTTTTAGTACTTTTTACTGCATTTAATTTGGGGTTTTTGAATTTGGTATGTTATTCTTTGTCTCATATGTTTTCTAATTTCCCTTGTCATTTGTCACTGTTCTTTCAAGTTTTCCTTCTGCTATTGATTCCTAATCTCTTTCCATTTTGATTAGAAAGATACCTCATGATTTTGATATTTTTTTTAATAGTAAAGTAAATTTATTGAATGATAAACTAAAGTGACAAGAAGTATAGATAGTAAACAATAATCATTAAGTTCTACTGGAATTCTAATTTTTTCTTTTCACTTTTAAGCCAAAAACATAAATTTAAAGACTATTAGCTAGTTGCTTGTTGTTCCTTCAACAAAACTTCATAGTCTAGCAGCTGCACAACATTAAATATCTACATTTTTGAAAAGCCCTGAAAATTTAATTTTTGTGATGACTTCAAAGGCTAATGTAATCACCTGCACTGGTCAGATTCAGTTTCTTTTTCCTTTTCTGCCACCCTGGTACTTGGCTCATTCTGCTTGTAATACTTTCACTTTAGATCTTTCTTGTTCTAATGGAGCATGAAGTGAAGTAACCTGTATAGTTAGCTTATTCTTGATACTTTGTGATTCATCAACTTGCAGAAGTATTTCTGCTTTATCTTTCATTTCACCTTCCTGAAGCATTTTCAGTAACTGTGAACTTCTTGCCTTTACTTCTTTATACTTTGCCTCCCACTGAGTGAGCACATTTTTCAGCTTCTGGATTTCAGCATCTTTCCTTTCAAGTTCCAACTTTAGTCTTTCAATTCTTCCATCTTTAAGAACCACTTCCTTGTGTTCATGAGCTGTACAGTTATCTGTTCCATTATATTCTGTAAGCTGTTCTCTTTTTTTCTCTAATAAGAATTTTATGAACATCATCTTCCAATCAATTGAAGAATCCTCCATCATGTGATAGTCTGAGAAGAACTCAATTCCTCAGTCTTTTTACTAATGTGATCTTCAGATTGGAAATCTTTTAGTGATACCGTGAGAGGTTTATCTCTTCCTTGATGATTCTTTTATCTTTTTTATGCATAATCTTTGAATGAGTTGAAGCATTTCAGTATTTTCATACTCCTTTTTGTGCTCTTCATATTCTAATTTACTTAGCAGTAATGCTTTCTCAAGATCAGCTTCAAACATTTCAGATGTCAGCTGTTCATCTGTTTGTCTCCATTCTTGCCAGTTCTCTTCTGGTGAATCCTTCTGCAAGGGGTTTGACAGTGGAAGGTCCTGATGAGCCTTACAAATGACATGAGAGGATTTCTGGAGAATCTTCTTAAAAGCAAGATTCCTAAGCTCATTTGCTTCACTCTGTTGCTGTTCTTTCTTTTTTCTTCTTTTTTCTCTTTTTTTCTCATTTGTAGTTGATTTGCTTCCCATAGTTTGAGACTTTCCAGTATTCCAGCCTTTCCCTTTTCCAGGCTCAGAATCAGAACCACTGCCACTATCTACTTGTAAAAGGGCAAAACGAGAGGCTGTAGTGGGAACAGAACTAAGTACTGCTGAGGCCATGGTACAGATTTTTCTTTTCAAATGCTTCTGTCAAGAATAATTCCTTAACCCCAAGAATCACAGCTGTCCTAAACTGCAGACACCCAGTAGATAGTATTTCTCGCAACTACACACAGGAAGACTGGGGGCCGGGCGATACCCAGCCCGGGCAGCAGCTGCTTCAAACTGGGCCTTCGCTCAGCCTGGTCCTCCCCAGCAGGTGGCCACTCCGGGCGTGGGACTCGGCGGGGCCGAAGTCGGGGGGCTCGCGGGTGCGCGGGGCGCGGGCTTCGGCTGCGGGGAGGGTGGGCAGAGCGCGGCGGGAGTGGATTTTGATATTGTAAAAATCTATCAAAGCTTATTTTGTAGCCTAACTGTTGTCTGTCCCAGAGAATAACCCATAGGTATTATGTATTCCTCCACAGCTGACGCAGTGTTCCGCACATGTCTGTCAGGTCCAGTTGGTCTATTTGTTGTTCAGGCCCTCTGGTTCCTCATTGGACTTCTGCCTGGTTGTCATCTCAAGTTCATGTCATTCTTTTTCATTTTACAGAGGATAAATGGAAAGAGGCAAAGAGACGTAAAATAGCTTGCTCAATTTCATAGCTAGTAAGTAGGTGGGAGAGTTAGGACTCGGTTCGAGGTCCAGGTTTTCCAAAGGCCATGCTGTAAAACACGAGATTAGAGAGAACTTTTCATGCTGTGCACGTTATGATGGTCCCGCTAGTCACCCCAGGCATTTATGTACTTGCTAGGATTTGGTAATTGCCAAATACCATGCACACAGGAGCAGATGGATATGCGGTGCACACACACGTGTCCACACGTATGTGTGTTTGGCCCACCTGTCCCAGCTGTGCAACAAATCACTCCAAACCCGCAGGCCCGAGTGCGCACCTGGGTTCTGTGTGTCAGGAATTCGGACAGCACAGCAGGATGTCACGCCTCTGTCCTCAACCTTCGGGGCCTTCGTGACGCGTGAGGAGCCTGGGCTGGGATAACAGGAAGCCACATGCCCTTGGGTCCCTCACAGCGTGCGGCCCAGAGCAGTCGACCTTCTTTCAGTGCTGCTCACGCTCCACCCGCGAGGCTAACGCCCTCTTTCTCACCCATCCTCGCAAGTCCTAGAACATTACTTTGCCATCCTGTGCTGTTCAGAGTCACAGTTCCGCAGGTTCCAGGGCAGGGGAACTGTTCTCACCTCTTAGGGAGGGAGTGTGGCAGGGTCCCCTTGCAGGGCAGTGAGCTGGATGGAGAAACCACTGTGGCCCCTTTAGGGCATGCACCATGCCCTATGCCCCCTTCACCCTCTGCCCACCATCACCTGCATTTGGCAGGTGCCTCAAAAGGCTCCCTGGTGTCTGGGGATCCACGCCAGCCTGCCCTTTCCAGAACCCCATTGAGATGAGTTCTTTGAAGGCCTCTCTCTGCTGCCCCGCACCTTGCCTGCAGGGGAGGGGGCAGGGGACCGGGACACTGTCTGCAAAGCCCAAGCCGGAGGTCTGACCCCCGTAACTAACTTGACACCCAGCCCAGCAGGCTTCGTTTTACACACAGAAATCAGCAGCTGAGGCAAAATATACAAGCTCTTAAAACACCAAGCTCTCTATAGTATTCCAGACTTGTATCCCTAAAATACACAAAAATGTACAAGTGTCTAAAACCGGAGAGGTGACACCGACGTTGCCCAGAAAGTCTAAATTACAGGACACTATCGGAAACAGTAACCCTGACGGCGCTGTGGAGAGGGGTCTCCTTCAGGGGGGGCTCTTGTCCTTTTTGCCCGGGGCACTCATTACTGATGATTAGCTGCAGAAGAATTGAAAATAAATTAGTGCTGATGGAGGAAAAGCACAGGAGGAGCAGGGAACCGGTTAGGGAACCGGAGCGGGGAACCCGCAGCAGGCCCGGTTTCCTCATTCTGGGCAGAAAATCGCCCAGTATCCCGAGTGCCTGGGGGTGGGAATGTGCTTATTTCTATCTGTCAGGAGGGGAAAAGCAGCCCAGGTTCTAGACGCACATGGAAAGGGACTGCTGCACTTACAGCTGTTTCACTGGTGTCTGAATCAAGGGATTTTAGTTTGAGGGCAACAAGTCAGGAGGCGCCATGCTTCGGCGGGAGTTCGGGTGTTTACTGATAACAAGTCCCCTCATCTTCACACATGCTGGCTGCGGCCCTGGGACACAACGCATGGGTTTGCTGGTCTCTCTCTTTAACAGAATGTTCTGTCTTTTTAAACTGTCATACTGTCGCTTGCTGCTGAAAACATGCGCTTCAGTGAGTTTTCACTCAAGTTTTTATTTCAGGACTTTGCATGGCAAAGTGGCCTGGGAGGCGGATGGAGGACAGAGCATGCCTTGGGGGAATATGGGGGGAATTTCTCCTCACTCGCTGCTTTGCTTCTTGCTCACTGGGTTGGAAATCTTTATTATTATTATTTTTATTATTATTATTATTATTATTATTATTATTATTTGAAGTGCTGAGGATTGAACTCGGTCTTCCCACTGAGCTACTTCCGAGCCCTTTTTTATTCTGAGACAGGATCTCTCTAAATTGGGCTTGCACTGGTCAGAGAGGGCCTAAGGACAGAGGAGAAAAGAAGGTGAGGGAAATACAGTGGACCCTTGACTTACAAATCTGATCGGTCCTGAGGGCTGGTTGTCAGTACAGCTGAGATCTGGATGTTTACCTGGGTACCTGCTGTGGATAACAAGAGGCAGACGAATCTTCCATCAACCTAATTAACCCAAATTGTTCATATATCAGGCCAGTCTTAACTTGAGGGTCCCCTGTATGTTTTCCCAGGCAGGAGGGAAGAATGGATAGTGAGACATTTTAGGAAAGGATGAAACTTAGTATGACATGAACCCAGGTGGAGGAAATGGCAGTTTACAGCATGAGAATTAGCGAGTGCTCTTGTGTACAGCCAAATGTGACAATCCTTACATGTCTCACCATGACAGTGAGGACTTGGTGTTTGGATGATGGAGCCTGAAGCCAACAAACCAATTGGAAAAACTCAGGTTTTCTTTATTGTAGTAAAGATACCAATTATGTTGGGTAGTAGCTCCTTTGGGTGTTGTGGCCACATAACATTCACCTCTCCATTTTGTGGCTCCAGATCTCTTAAGGGGCACCCCTCAACCCCAGCCACCAACCCACAGTGGGCGGACACTAAACCTGCACCCCAGGGCGAGTGTTTAGCTCAATGGTAGCCATGTGCTTAGCATGAACAAGCCTTGAGCTCAATCCCCAGCACTGAAAAAAATAGAAAACTTTACTCTTTAAGACTATTGTTCCATCATTATCATTTTCTACTGAAGCAAACCTAAATCTTAAACTTGTTAGTTTTCCTCAGCATGGGGACACAGTACCCAGCACAATGGCTCTAATCTTGGGCCCTACAGTCACTCATTTGGGTCCCTAGATCTAGTCTGTTGATTAGCTGTGTGACTCTACATGAATTACTTAATGCCTTTTGAATCTCTATGTCCTTATCTGTAACTGGACATAATAGTGCTGTACTACTTAAGGCTCTAGAGAAGGTCACTTACTGATTTAACAAATTTTATCAAATGCTGTTTGTCAGGCACTGAGAATACAGAGGACCAACTTTGGCTCCTTTTCGTGCTTTATCCTTCTTTGAACATTTGCAACATTTGCCATTTATTTGTTGATTTGATTAGCTTCTGCCTTCTCGACTGTTAAAGATAGCAGGTCCCAAATAGAGTCATTTGTGTTACATTCCACATCACCAAACTGAAATATCAGTCGTTTGCTTATAAGATCTGGCTTCCAAAACATCAGAGACAAGAGCCAAATCCCATGAAACCGATCAGACTGTCCTGGCATGACAAGAAGGAAAGTAACCTGGGATGACCAATCCACTCTTTGTTCCTGCTCTTCTATTTTTCTGCCTATATAATCTGCTCTGCTTATTATTATTATTATTATTTGAAGTCCTGAGGATTGAACTCAGTCTTAACTTGAGGGTCCCCTGTACGTTTTCCCAGGCAGGAGGGAAGAATGGATAGTGAGACATTTTAGGAAAGGATGAAACTTAGTATGACATGAACCTGGGTGGAGGAAATGGCAGTTTACAGCATGAGAATCAGTGAGTGCTCTTGTGTACAGCCAAATGTCAAAATCCTTACATGTCTCACCATGACAGTGAGGATGTCTTCATTGGAACAGCTTCATATTTCTGGACTGGGGAATACACCTTTCGGGAATCTCTAGCAAAAGCTTTTTCCCCAGTACTGGGGATTGAACCCAGGGACTCACACAGGTAGGCAGCATTCTACCATTGAGCTAAATTCCTAACCATTTTTTAAAATTTTTTTTGAGACAAGGTCTCATTTCCCCAGCTGAGCTCAAACTTACAGCCCTCCTGACTCGGGCTTCAGTGTAGCTGGAGTTTCAGGTCTGTTCCACCATAGCTGGCACCCATTTGATCTTTAAAACTCAGTTTGAAATTTTGTTTCTCGTCACCTCCAAGCCCCCCATGCTCGTTCCTGGTCCGGTGCTCCATGTACAGAAGGAGCCTCACACTTTTTTTTTTTTCAGGGGTGGGTACTGGGGATCAAACTCAGGACCTTGTGCTTGCGAGGCAGGCAGAGGCACCACTGAGCTAAATCCCTGGCCCAAAAACCTGAGTTTGACCACTGGTCCAGCTCGTTTTCTGGCTAAGTGCTTTTTTGGGGGGTGGGGGGTACAGAGGATTGAACTCAAGGCCTTGCACTTGCAAGGCAGGGGTGATGCTGCTGGGCTGAGTCCCGGCCCCTCCCACGCATATTGACGGTAGGACAGATGAGTGCTTGGGTTATGGATGGGTGAATGGGTGAGTGAGCTGCTTCCTTCTGAAAGCCCAGCCCTCAGAATGCTCAGCCTGCCAGATGCAGGTCAGGAACACCTCTCTTCCCTGGTACTCTCAGGCTGCCTGGGCAGGGGATCAGGGCCCCGGATGCAGGTCCACACTGCGAGTGCCATTGCCCAAGATGGCCTCTGTGGGGCTGCTTCACTTCTTATTCCTGTGTCACTTGCTCTTTGGGTCAATACTTTCTCATCTTCAGAGCAGGAAGACCAAAGGGTAGACAGAAAAGAGATTGGGTCCTTTGATTTCCCTTAGTTTAGGCTCGAGATTTATCTAAGGTAGGAACAAGGCATCCTTTACATGGTTCATTATCTTTGACTGCTTGGATTGGAGGTCAAATCTCAGTTTAAAAAATGATGTGGAGGGCCGGGGATTTAGCTCAGTGGTACTGGCATCTGCCTTGCAAGTGCAAGGTCCCAAGTTGGATCCCTGGTACCAAAAACAAACAAAATGATGTGGAGAAGACTATTAAGAGAAACCTAAGTTGCAAATCTTTACTTTAGTCTGAGAAAACCACAGACCCAAATGCTGAGATGTCCTACTCATCATCCTTGATGAAGCAGAAATAGACGTAGAGCGGCCACCCAGGCAGTCACAGGTCAATGAGGCCAACCTTGTGGGACACCTCCCCTTCCCACAGCTATGGCCAGGTGCAGGATGGCCGTCCTCAGAACCAGCAAGCACCAAGCAAGGAGGGGCGCCCATGGGTCAGACCCAGCGCCAGTCTGCTCCATCAGGGTCAGGGCCTTTGGGCCATGCAGTGAGAGGACAACATTGGCTAGCGCGAGTCGGGAGATCAGGAAGTGCGACAACAAAGCAATGCTGCAGGCACATTGATTATGACTCAGCGAGTTGAAAGCCACCTCAGTGAGCCTGGGACCACCTGTGCAGACCTCAAGGGCCTCCGGACAAGGCCAGCAATGTGGCCTCGGATGTCTCCACTCTCAGCCAAGTTTTATTTCTCAGCAGGGATGACAGGAGCTGCTCCGGCAACTCGGTGCTACTAATGCCCTTGCTGAAAGGGGAAGGTGCCCCCCAGGCCAGTACTACCTCTCTCAGGTGTTCAGGGGCTCATGCATTTGCAGCCACCGAGCCAGGCTTCTTCCATCCCTGAGTACGATCCTACCATTCAAGTGGAGAAGTACGTGAGGGCCCAGGCTGCAACCAGTGAAAACCCTGCCCCGAATCTGACCAAGATGACCTCCATTGAGCTAGTGTCAGGTCACTCAACAGGGTACAGAACCGCCTTCCGGGAGCTTGCCACTGTCACTGGAGAGGTCAGCCCCACCGCCGTGAGCTGCAGCGTGCTCTGGAGGAGCTCGACAAGCCGCTGGCTGAGGTTTCTTCTCCAGGTGCCATCCCCGGAGCACTCAGCTCTTAGAGGCTTTAGGAACCAAGAAGCACCCACCGCGGAAGTGCAGCATAAAACAGGCTGCAAGGTCTGTCACAGTAGCTGCTGGACAGGGCCCCCAGAGGTTCTGAGTCAGAGAGGGTGGTAAGGTATACCGCACCCCAAAAGGACTTTTGGGGCTTAAGATTTAACCTCAACACCTTCCGGCAATCCCCCATGGTGTAAATTACAGCTTCAACAGTTGGCAGCTGTGTTACTTACTTTTCTCATTGCTGAGACAAAATATCTGACCCCCAAAGTTAAAGGAGGAAAGGTTTGTTTAGCTCACAGTCTGTAGAGGTTTCAGTGCCTAATCTGCTGGTTCCAAGGCGGGGTGGCATGGCAGAGGAGAAACAGGTCATGGCAGGCAGAAGATAGCAAACCAACAAGGGAGCCTTAACAGCCTCTCCCTGCCCCTTTATCCCATCCAGACTACTTAGGGTGCGCAGCACTCACACCCTTGATCCTAGCACCCTTGAGCCTAGCATCGCACCATGAATCAGTCCCAGCGTCACACGCTCCAGATTCAGCCCCCTCTGAAAAAGCCCCAGCTCTGACTGCATGAGGCTGTTGGGGGCAGCTAGGCACAGCCATTTCAGCAACCTACCCAAGGAAGGCCATTTAGAAGAAAATGGTGTCGACTTGCCTGTTATCCTCAGTCAGGTGCTTACCTTACTGAATGTCACAGGGGAGAGTAGCTTGTCGCAGCATTAGGGTTTAGGGTCCTGGGGCTCCCAGACAAAGAGCAGCGTAAAACCCTCCCGTCCCCACCGTGCTGAGCTATACTGGCATTTCTCAAACCTGGGTTCTTCCAAACACTGGTCCTGCAACATACTCTGGGAAAGAAACATCCCATACTTTGAAATTTTAGAAAATTTCAGAAAGGCTGGATTTGTATTGGAAATTCACAAACTATCAGCTTTATCAAGGCCTCTGAAAAGTCCTGTGGTAAGGTGATTTTAAAAGTATTTAACACAGTCCATAAAAAACACCCTGACATTGAAAATCTGCTTTTTTCCCTTGGAAATCTGTTTTCACCTTAAAATTTGCTGCTGTGCACAGCTAATGATCTGCAGAAGGGACCGGGGAAATTGCTCGGTGATGGAACGCACTGAAAAGAAGGGCCCGCCACCCACTGGCTCCTGGGATTCTAGCGCGAGCCTGGCCTCTGAGGAGGAGGAATTGCTGCCTTGCCTTTTGGGGGTGCACGCGTATCTCCCCAGAATGCTTGGAAACTGGTCCTCTCCCTCCACAGAGCCGGCCCTGACTAGCCTGGCGTCCGTGAACAGCAGGGACAGTGAAAGACCGGCTTCTGGAGTTTTATGGAAGGGACTGCAGGAGCTGGACTTGGGACAGACGTCTGAGCTGACTGGGGCTCCCAGGATCTCCCCGAGTAGGCTCTTCAGCCCCAGGACACTTGCACGGCCCTGGAAGCTCGGCAGCTGGCGGTTACTCCTCCTGTTACAGACTGTCTTCCTGTTACATTAAACTAGTGATGCTCGATGGAATTTGTGATGAAAGAAAGCTGCTCTCCTGCCTAAATATATTTTTTCTTGATTTCCTGCAGGCAGAGATTACATTTTATTTTCTCCTCTAATAAGAACCTGACTAGAAATGTAAATAAAAGTCACATTTTCATGATACTTGTTAAATTTAAATTATCATTAAATATTACTTCTCAGCCTGAATAAATTATATATGTGTATAAATATGTGTGGAATTTCTCCCTCTCTGTATCAAGGGGGCAACACTAAGTGTCTCACGCCAGAGGTCTGGTAAGCAGGTTCTGGCACAGTCATGCAGTGGACTGTTAAACTTTTAAACATTGTTATAAAAGAACAATCATATGGGGAAAATAGGCAATATATATTTAGAGGTGGGAAATACCAACCATATGGCACAGGACAAGTCTGTGAGGTGAAAACACCAAAATGCTCAGTGTTTGTCTCTAAGAAAGGGGGTTGTGATTTTTTTTTCCTGTTAATCAGTTTATTTTCTCTGGCGCATTTGAAGTCCGTGGGTGTCCCGTGTTTCTGCACATCTTGCGGGCAGAGCCAGTGCCCCTCTTTGTCCTAGCTGGCTTTTCCAGGATGTTTGTGTAATGAGCAGCTTAGGACGATAGGGTGTCCCATGTGGGGCCAGGGGTAGCTTGTTCGCTGTCAGCATCGGAAGGGTAACGTCCCTCTCGGGCAGCGTCAGGAGGGCTTGCTCCCCTGCAGACCAGAGTGCCCAGAGCTCAGGTTCCTCCCTGCAATGTGACCTATCACACAGACACTGTCACCTGACCCATCTGGCATCACCCCGTAGAAATCTGAGGCACAGGGGATTGGTACAGATGTCGGTATTCTGGCTCTTGTGGTTGATGAAGTCCTTGGTCCCTGGCCCTGAGTCTTCTGTCTTGTGCCACATACATGAAACTGTAGTGGGCAAACTTAGCTTGCAAGTAGGGTAAACTCTCGGATTTTTTTTTTCTTGTGGTACTGAGGATCAAACCCAAGGTGCACTCAGCCACTGAACTGTATCCCCAGCCCCTTTACAATATTTTTAATTTTTGAGACAGGGTCTGGCTAAGTTGCACAGATTGGTCCCAGCCTTGTGATCCTCCTGCCTCAGACTTCTGAATATCTGGGAGTATAGCCATGTGCTACCACCCTTGTCTAAAATCTCAGTGTTGACACTTTTCAGCACAGTGAACATACACAGTCATCCTTCAGTGTCTGTAATAACTTGGCTCCAGGAGCCCTCATGGATACTAAAATATGTGGATGCTCTTATATCTAATGACAGAGTATTTGCACTTTAAGAGATGTTACCAAAATCCCTGGCTGTGAGTCTTGGTCTCCTATGAGACAGTATGATGTCCAAGACAGGAAAGAGAGAAAAAAGACACCAAGACAGGGACTTGAGAGAAGAGGGTAGGTCTTGGGCCGATCCAAGCTGCTCTGGGCAGCAAAGAGAGACACCAAGGACATCCAGTGTTTATTCATTACAAGCGTGGGAAGGGGGAGCTGGGCAGGCCTCAGAATACCTGCTGATAACAAGAATCAAACGGGCAGGAAGAGAATGAAGGCACAGCATATCTGTGCCGAAGAGAACACACAGTTAATTCAGAGGAGAGGAATTTAGTTGGAGTCAGTTGACGTTGGCTGGAAGTGAACTCAGCCAAGCCCTGCTACTTCCATTGTGCACAGCTGAATTATGGAGGGGCGAGGAGCTTGTGCCACTGTAGCCTGCTAACACTGGGCAGAGGTGTCTGCTACGTTGCTTATGACCTAAACACTTCCTCCTGTATATGTTAAACCATATTTTGATTACTTATAATACCTAAGACAGTATAAATCCTATTTAAATATTTATTATACAGTATTGTTTAGGGAATGATTAGAAAAAAGTCTGTACACATTCAGTACAGGCACAATTTTTCCCCCATATTTTTGATCCAGAGTTGGTTGAATCCATCCATGAATGCAGAATCTGAGGAAAAAGAAGGCTGACTGTGTTATTTTTGTAATTCAGAAAATAAATTAGGCTTAAATGGTAAATTCTGGGCAACACTCCTAAGTAACTTTCTTGGATAGGGGAGTGGAAGTTTGTCAGAGAGACATCTATGAAACGAAGGGACCAACTCTCAGTGGTGACAATGAGCAGGACTTGTTCTAGTCATGAGTGATGATCTCTTTGTGGGTATCAGGTGACTGTCGAGTAGAACTATGAGTGCTATCATCATTAAAATGCATATAAAATGAAGGTTACATATTCTCTCCCTCTCCCCTCCCCCTTAGGACTTAGGAGTGGACCCAGGGACTTTGCCCTGAGCTCCAGCCCCAGCCCTTTTTTTTAATTTTTCATTTTGAGGCAAGACACAAAGAAATCTTAGCACTCAATGCTAAGTCACTAAGTTGCCCAGTGGGCAAGTTTGGACTCAGACTTTTGATCCTCCTGCCTCAGCTTCCTAGAGTGGCAGGATTACAGGCATGGATCACATGCCTAGCTTAAGGTTAGATTCTTCTAAGAGTAAAAAAAATTTTCTTCTTGTGCCAGCCTGATTGTAGGTGTATGGGTGGATGCTTCTGGCACAATAGCAACGCAGGGGAAGTGTCCTTTGGTATCCTCTGCACTTGTGCTCATCTGCCCTAGATGTTTCTTATCCTTATTCTGACTAAAAGCTACACGGAACCCTTTATGACAGTCCAGGTCTTGGTTTGGAATCCACCTTTCTTCCCTCACACATAGCCAAACTGTAAAATACCCTTGGGTCCCAAACTTTCATCCTTGGTAATGGTTTATCCCCACTCTGGACAGGGGTGTGTCCCCTCAAACCCGTATGTTGAGACCCCCGCCCTAATGAGATGGTATTTGGGGTTGAGACCTTCAGGAGGTGACTTGGTCAGAAGAGGATGCGTGCCCTTCAGAGAGATCCGCGGGGGCTCTTTGGCCTTTCCCCGATGTCGGGGTGCCCAGCCTCCAACCTGGAAGAGCCGGGCCCAGTGGGCCGCCAGCTCGGCTCGGGCCTGAGGCTGGGCTCTTTCGGAAACGGAGGAGACGGAGTTCAAGCCTGTCCGCTGGCGGCGCTGGGCTGCGCGGGCCCTGTTGGGATCTGTTTCATTCCCACAGTTTAGCTCTTAAACGCGGAGAAAAAGCAAGCATGCTGCGTGTTTCTGGAAACTTCCCAAGCCTGCACAGCAATGTTGACCTCGCTGTAGGACCGGAAGGGCTGCGCACTACGACGTTTCGAGCCAAAACATCTTCATGATTTCAAATGCAGCAGCAGCCGCGGGGCCGTAGAGGAAACGCGCCTCTTCAGGCCGGAAGTGGACCGGATGGAGGGCAGGGTCCGGGCTGTGGCCCTCCCGCCCGCCGTAGAAAGGCCACTTCCTCTCCTGCTTCCCTCCTTTTCCTCATGTGCAGGGAGAGTGAGGGAGGCTGTTGACGCCCTATAGTTTTTGGATTGACTGATGTCGAGAACTAAATCCCCCTTTAAAAACGTGACATCCAGCCGGGCATGGTGGCCCAGGCCTGTAATGCAGCACTAGACGGGCCGAAAGTTCCAGTTCAGCCTGTGGAACGGAGTGACTTAGCAAGACCCTGCCTCAAAATAAACAAGAAAAATGGGTGTGGCTGTAGCTAGGCGGGAAGGCCCGGGTTCGATCTCCAGTACCGGGAAGAAAAACTGACACCGTGGTAGATATTCCTTGGAAAGCAGCTGCCTTCTATTTCTGTTTGAAGTCGAAAGCAGAGTTCATCTCTCACCGCACAGACCCGTCCTGTCCCGGGTCCCCGTGTGCATCTTCACTCCTGTGATCTAAAAGGTGGAAATGGACCAGGGCTGCAAGAACAAATAAGGAGCAGGGGCCGAGCCCTTAAAAACTGCGTCCGGGGTGGCTGCTCTCGAGCGACGCCCACGGGCGCTCTCGGAAGTGCAGATTCCCAGTCGGGCAGGCGGGCGAGCTGCATTTTATTAAGCAGCTACTGGAACTGGGCTGGGAGCCCCAGGGGTGTGAGTGACGAGGTCGCCCACTGGTGACGATCGTCATGAAGTCCAGTCACATCCGCGAGACTCCTTACAGCATTGAGAACTAGTGCCAGATTATCTGGACCCCTGAGCAAGTTTCCAGAAAAAGAATATCAAGCTCTTTACTGTTTGCATCGCTTGCAGCCCTCTTTGTCCCATAGAAACCCAAGAGCTCGCTCCTGCCAGCTCCTGAGCCAGGAGGACCGGGTCCTCGCTGCCCCAGCCGTCGCGGCTCCGGTGCTGCTTTTACAGGCTCGCTTCTTGGGCTCATCCCCAGCTGGCACCCAGGGGCCCGGCCCGGCCCGGTCACTGTGCCCAGGAATTCTGCAGCGCTCTGTTGAGCACATATGCACCGTAGAAAAGTGGGACTTATTCTGATTTCTTACGTTTAATGAGTACCATATCTGCCTCGTGCTGGGTGCTTCGGGGCCGAGTACACAATCCCGACAAGGCAAGATTCTACTCTTTTAAAAATACTGTTTATTGAAATACTTGCAGGCATTGACAGAGTCCGTTGGGTCACTCTGTGTAGTGTTTGAAATTTTCTGATAAAAATGTGTTGCAGTGTATGTGAATCTACTTTGGAAGGACGAAGGGGGAGACTGGATCTTGGGAAATATACCTTAAAGTTCAGAGCTTCTGCTTTACCAGCAAGTTTCTACCTAACGAGCAAGTTTCATAGCTCGTTACTCATTGACAGGTTTCTTTCCAGAGACTGAAAATATCCCAGGTTACTTGTAATGTACGTACTCTAGTTTTCATGCAAAACCTGCCTGCCTGAGTTGATGCTTTGGAATGTTGTTTTTAGTGGGCACAGCACTGAGGGTCACCGCTGGTGGGCAGGCCGCTGTGCAGGCACATCTGTGAACACACAAGTGTGTCTCCTGCACGGGAGGGGCCTCGTGACCAGGCAGGCGGCTCTGGGCTGCAGCAGGGTCACCCCACCCATATAGTGCACCCCCGAATCTTGCCTCTGCCCCTGAATTTATTTAACACACCTTTTGCACCTCTGCTAAAATAGGTAAAATCATAACTTTAATGCCAGTAGAGAATGGGCATATGTCAGATGCTTTAGCCAATCCGTTAATGAATAAGGTAGTAAGACATTAATACTGGCTCAAGGAGCATTTTTACAAGTGGATACTTTGAACAATTTGGGATAAGACTGACAAGATAGATTTTTAAAACTAATATCCTACAAGGCAATACATTGTACATTTGGGGGCCATTTTTTTGCCATCAGAAATTATTTCCATCTCTATTAGACCTTTTTGGGGTAACTTTTAAATACTTATCAAATAGCACACTTGATAGAAAGTAAATCAAATAAACTTGGCCTTGTACCAAAAGAACAACCAGAAATCTCTGCTGTTTCTAAGTTTTGCATAATTATACTAACATAATTATACTAATCTCCCTCACTTTGAATTAGAAATAGTTTTCAAAGATTATTCCCAGTCATTAAAAGGCTGCTGTTGTAAGGTTTGGTTGGCTTGATTATGTACAGAGCTGTATAGCAAGAAAGGTAATTCTTTTTTTTTTTTTTTGAGGCTATGTAGTTCAGGCTGGTCTTGAACTCATGACAATCTTCCTGCCTCAGCCTCCCCAGTGCTGGGATCACAGGCGTGTGCCACTGCGCCCGGCTGGTAATTAACCATTAGGCTGACTAGAGTTTGTGGGCAGACTCACAGCTGCACACGATGGCACAGTCACCAAGCACCAGCCACACTGGCTAGAGCACCTGGAGCACCTACTGGACACAAAGAAAAGAGAGCCAGCCCCAAGGGCAGTCAGTTTAACATTCCAGGTGGGGCTTGGTTCCCCGAGGAGTCCTTCCATTATTTTGTAAAAGAAAGGGAATGAAAGGAGGCAAATTTTTACTGAACTTTACCAGGAACGATACCATTAAGAAAAGTAATTCGACTCAGCAAAATACTGTTTCTGAATTCTGAGGGGTCAGTGAGAACTGGACACTGTTAAATGCTTCCTCTCAGTTATAAAAGCTAAATCGAGTTACTGATTTAAGAGTTAGCTGGGCATCACTTAAAAAGACACAGAAAGGGGGCCGGGGATTTAGCTCAGTGGTTCCGCCACTGCCTTGCAAGCACAAGGTCCTGAGTTCGATCCCCAGTAACAACAACAACAAAAAGACACAGGGCTTTCTTGCCTTTCCATGAGCCTATAGCATTTGAAGTAACACCAGCAGTATTTCAAACAAAGCATCACAGTGACATTTCCCCTGGCTCGGTGCTCTGTGATTCTTACGCATCTAAATTTGAGGGTGGAAATCTGTTTTCCTGCAGTATGCACCTCTGTGCATCTGTAACAGGATTGCAGAGAGCCATGGAAATCAAGTGGTATCCTCTCCAAAGCTTGCATGCAGGAGTCTATTCTTTGCTCTTTTATTTATTTATTGGTGGTGCGAGGAATGGAATCCAGGGCCTCGCACACGCTAAGCGCATGCTCTACTGCCGGGTTACCTGGCAGCCCAAGATTGTGTTCTGAGGTGTCAAGAGTTTAAAGTGCCTGTGATAGGCTGCCGCTGTTTCAGAAGGGCTTGGTCAATATCTCCCTGAAAACAAGGATATATTACACATAGCAAGGGCATTAGAAATTTGAGAATTTCCATAAAAATTCAAGTTCTGGACTCTGTATTAGTAACATTTTTCTGATAGAAAGTTAACCTAGGGAAGCCTGCACATCTCTTGATTTGACAGTTTTTCCCATGCATCATATAATAGTGTTGATCAAATAAAGAAATATGTATATTAAACAAACCCAATTGTATATTAAACCCAGTTATTTCCAGTATCCCCCTTTAGAATGTAAAGTAATAAATTGTGATTTCCAAGAGCCATTTGGGAAATTTCAAATGTAGTTTAGGTACAAAAGGCTGCTCCCTTCTTTGTGAAATATGTTACAGCCTGATTTTCAGAAAAGAAAATCAAAAAACTAAACAGAGGATAGGTGATACATGGTTAAGACAGAGGACCCGAGACTCAGTGCTTTGCCGCTTTTTCAGTTCATGTGAAACTAAACACAGAAGAAAGCATGAGAAGCTTTCTTTCACAAGCAAAGAATACAGCATTATTTTGTAAGGTGTGGACTCTGCTGCCTGGGAGGTAACCCAGAAAGTAAAGGGCAACTTTAACCCTCTTGGAAAGCGCTTTGGGGCCAATCTGGCATTTAGCAGGGAGAAAGCCAAGTCCTCGTTTCAAATTAATAGAGTACCAGGAGGTGAGCATTTCATGATGCCTCCCTTTAAATAATTAGTGAATGAGCCTATCAAAATAAAGCAAATCTTGTCAAGATCTAATACATGTCATGGGTCCTTGCCAGACTCAGGTAGTACAAACCAAGGTAAATTAAATCTCTCACTCCTTGGACGACTTGCTATTCACTCAAATTTTGTCTTTTATTTTTATTTATTTATTTTTTTGGTTCCGAGGATCAAACTCAGTACCTTGTGCTTGCAAGGCAGGCGCCAGAACCACTGAGCTAAATCCCCAGCCCCCTTGTCTTTTAAATATACTTACATGTTCTAGGACATATTTTAAGACAGTGCTCTTTGTTCTTAAACAAAAACTCATCCCATTACTTTGCATACACTGATGTATTTTTCTGTCACTATTTCTGCAAGGATGGTCTTAACCATTTATGTTAATCATAACTTTAACCAAAATAATTAAATCTGATTTCTGATAGAAAACTGGGAGGCAGATCTCTAAGAATGCTGTATAAAATTGTTTCAGCAGAGCAGTAAAGTTTATCCATATACGTAATACAACTCTACAGCCACACCCAGACATCCCTTAGCTGTCTTCTTAAAGTGGCAAAAGTGAACATTTCCTTTGGCAAAACACAAAGATATAATAGTTCTTTCACATATAAAGATGAAAGGCAGAAGGTAGATGAACTTAAAATTGTACTTAGTAACCAGTGCTTAGTTTCAGTACTTAGTCTTCAAAATCATTCAAGTATCAAAGGATTATTCATTAATTACATTGATTTAATATTAATCCAAGTTATTAAGTTACTTGAGAATCTTGGAAATTATGTTTAAGCTGGCACACTATATACTGTAATAAGAGTATTCGTTGAAGCTATGATCCAGCCTGAATAGAAATACATATCTTTAATAATCTTAAATATTCTGTGAGAATACTTTAAGTTTATCTGATAAGTAAATCAGTATAGAGTTCGTATTAACTGACACCATCAGAACAAGTCTGTCCACTTAGATTGAGTTCCTCTGCTCCCCACATACTACTTCTGGTTTATAATTTATTAAGTTCATAGTACTGAAGTCGATTTTTAGAGAATCTTGGTTAATTTTTATCAGGATTTTAAAGCACTTTTCTTTCTGTAGCTTCATTTCACCTAAAGCCCAGGTTCATCCTGATCACAAAATGCCAAGTTGTAAAAATCGCCTTCTAGAAGTCGGGAAACTTTAACTATGATGCTCTTTGTAAATGTTACTGCCATTTCCATATCTGGTGAATTCTTACCTTACAGTACATGTTAGTAAACTGTTTCGTAAACATTCCTTATTTTATTTTGTACATTCCACTTAAAGAAAAAAAGGAAAGATGACAAATTGGCCATATGTTCCAAGAAAAAAACCATTTTCGTACTCCATCTGCAAAGTTGCTGTCGTTGGTTTTGCCAGTGCTTCTTGTCCATTAGATTCTGCTCCAGCAGGCATAATTTCATGCTGCGTTAGCCAGAACAGGGCACTTTCGGCAGATGCTATCCACCAGTTTCAGCTAGCAGCTATGGCAGGTGTCTGTGTGGGGAAACTGTAACGGGAAGACGCTAACCTCTTTCATAGAGCCCCTCGTTAGGCAAAGCATTCTTGCAACATCTGCGGAGTCACGTTCATCAGCAAGCATTGGCAGCACTGTGAATGGAATACTGATTCCCAAAGACCTGGCAGTCAGCAGTCTCTTGATTTGGAACCTGAATGGTTCCTGTTGATTTGAGTGCAGAGAATGCTGTTCTTTCTGGTTTTGACTTCAGGAAAGTTGTTGCCTGCAGGATCTTCTCAGAAATCTGGTAGATTTGGGGAAAGAGCTGGAAAAGCCTTCCCTTCCCCACACCTGCCACTCTCTCCGCCCTGGCCTGGCCCCTCCAGTGACCCTGCTGCATCGCTCCTGCCTGTTTCTAGTGCACAAATCTGATCATGTTTTACTTCCAGGTCCTTAGCAGTGACTCCCTGCTAATGGCCTGATACAGCCTGAACTTCCTGCCTGGCATGCAAAGGGCTCAGGGCTGCCCTTTTGCTCCTGTTAGCCCTATCTCCTTTTGCTCCCTTCCTGAAGCTTCCTTCCCCCAGAGTGTGGAGATGATCCCTTTGCTCATCTTTCAAATTTCGTCTCAATGGCTTTCCTTTATAAAGAATTCCCTGACCCTTAGCCAGGCATGGTGGTGCACACCTGTACTACCTGCTACTTGGAAGGCTGAGGGGGGAAGTTGTAAGTTTAAGGCCATGTAGCTCAATAATAAAGCACCATGGATTCCAGTCCTAGTATTATAGGCAGCTAAGTTAGGTAGAAATTAGTAGGGAATCAGGGCTCAGGCCCTTCAGGAAGTGAGTGCAAAAGATTAGACACGTCAAGATTGTGGCTGGAGGTGAACCTGAAGGGAGCCAGGTCTCAAGATGAAAATGCGATGGCCAGGCCTGCAGCCTCCCTAGGGATGAACAGCAGCACAAGATTAGACTGTCATTAGCACCACCCAGTCCAGTGAGCCCAGGTGGGCATCATGCGCTTGGGTGGGTTACTGGAATGTCTAGACCCACAGGAATGCCTTTGCTCTTTCCGTATTCCTCTGCTGTGTGACTTGCTTTCCTATTGGATCGATATAGGCTAAGTGGTTGTATGGTGATCCTGTAGGTCGGTTATAGTTTGACCCACGCTGTACCCACATTGTGATTTTGCTGTGTAAAATATCGTTGGACCAAGCCTCAGAGGCCATGCACTTGAGAGCCCTCCTGAAAATCCCAGAGCTATTCTTACTATTTCCATTAACACTCCTAACTTCCTCCTTTGGTTCACAATGACTTCATTCCTTGATGCCATGAAACCACAGACTTGGCAAATCTGACATCAAACAGGTCGGGGGTTATTTTCCCTGTCTCACTAATACTGCAAAACTGAATTTCCCCAACTGCGTAATATACCTAGGGGCCTCCCTGCTCTGTACCTGCAGCACTTGTGCATAGCTGCACAGTAACCGAACACGTTGTGACCAGTACTTAGTATGTCTCTTTCCACTAAAACCATGCACTTTGACAGCAAGGACTTCTCCATTCATCTTTGTGTTCAAATCCCCAGGGCCTGGCATGTTGCCAAGAGAAACTCCAAGCTAGATAATGTAAGTCTAGAATTCCAGAATATTGAACCAAAAATAAGTAAAAATGTTTAAAAAATAGTAGCTGCCCTTTGTCATGTATTCACTCTTTGGCAGGAACTTGAGCAAACATTTTTTCAATGTTTTCCAAATTTCAATATGTAATATTTTCTTTAATTTGACTTGTCTTTACTAACATGTATATTTTCCAAAAAATTTTATATTACCACATGCAGAAAACTGGAAATAAAGTAAATCATGTAATGTCTGCAGAATATTTAATCAGTTTACCAAAATGTTTTCCAATGAGAAGAAATAAAATTTTTCAGCTTAATTTACACATACCTTAAGAAAAATTATGAGGGGCTGGGGTTTTAGCTCAGTGGTGCCACTGCCTGCCTCGCAAGCACAAGGTCCTGAGTTTGATCCCCGGTACCAAAAAAAAAAAAAAAGGAAAAATTATGAGAAAGTCCCTTAATGAAAATGTGTAGTTTCGATGTAAACTTGCTCCAAAAATTCTAACTCATGTGCAGTAATAATCTAAGAAATGTGATTACATACAATTTACTCTCTCTACAGTTACTAACCAAAGGGATGTAAGAGAATTTGTTCAAAGAATTTTAGTTAATAGAAGCATTTGAATAGATTGCCAGAATTTGTACTTACATTGAGTTAGTTGAGAAAGACACCCACAATGATGGAAAATAATTTCTTTTTCATTTGAAGCTGCCAATCAGGATTGGGAAACACCTAGTATAGTTTTTCGTTGTTTTTTTTTTAATTTGTTTCTTTCAGTTCAAATTTTGTTCTTCACCTGCAAGATTTTTGGCTGAGTCCAAAATAAATTCATTCAGCTAACAAAGAAACAAGAACCCCACCATGAAGCAGTGGTCCTCTCTCAATCTAGCCATTGTGTATACTTTGCTCACCTGTGGAATACTGCTGTGTAGGAATAAATTCAAGATTGTTCAGATAAGCAAAGGTATCTGCATGCCTTGCTAATTTGCGAACTCATGAACCATGTGTATGAACTCAGAGAAAAAAGTGCCCTTTGGAATGACTTTCTCCCCGTGATTTGGAGGTCACTGAAAGAAGCAAATGACATCAATGCCCAAAGGTGAACAAAAATGGAAAGTTCCACTAAAATGGACCGATATGACAATTCATGAACTTTTCTTAAATCCCTAAGTACTTACGTCAAGTCTTTGAAGGCTTCTGTGTGGTCTAAACGAGTGTGGATGGTGCTCTGGGGTGACGGTTTGAACAGGTAGAGCAAACCCTCTGGCTTCCTCCCTGTGCACACTCGCTGTGCAACCTGACACTTCACACCAGTGGTCTGAGCCCATGTGCTGCACTTCCACACTTGTACAGGACTATGGCGGAAGGTTCCGTCCCTGAGGGCTTAGAATGCACCGTGGGGAGGGCAGAATCCTGGAGACCAGGGGAGCCTTGGTCAAGTTAGCCCTGCATTATGATTCTGCCCAACACGTCTGCGTGTAGAGCTGGGCAGAACCAGGACTCTGCGTGGACGAGACGCAGATGTGACTGCCGTGAGCCACCTTGGGCTGGGAGAGCGTCCTGGACCATCCTGTGAGGACAGCCCAATCCCGGGGCCTTTTCTCAGGCTCTGCTCCTTGGGAGAGACAACACATGAAGAAGGGGCGGAGAGGTCAGCTTTGATGAGTTTGGGATGCGTGGCTGAAGGAACGGTTTGGCTCCTGATTACTACTGATCCGACCGGGTAAGATGAAGTAATCAGGTCAGTGGTGGTTGCCAACCCGGTTCCTCTGACTTAGTCTAAGGCAACTAGAATGAAGGCTGAGCTGGTGACCTTAAGGGTGCACTGAGTTGGGAGTGAGGGAGTTTGCGGGGACATTTCAGCGGCCCCCACTGTGCTGCCCTGCACCTTCCTTGCCCTCAGAGTGCAGAAGTCAGGCACAGACTGCAGTGTCACCGAGGAGAGGGCCCCTTCATAGGGCCAGCGACTCGAGGCGGGGGGACGGGAGGGCTTCATTCGGGGCCGAAGGGTAGACAGCCGGTTTTGCTTCCCAAACACCTTTTCAAGCCCGAGGAGCTGGAGTCCCAGATGGAGACAGTAGGAGCGCGGGAGCGAGGCAGGCGAAGGCAGCGGAGGAATACTGGGCTCGGCCTTCCCCTCCTCGGGTGCTGGTGTTTCCGGGCAGGGCAGCGGGTGGGCAGCCTCCGAAGGGGGAGAGACCCGAGCAAGGCCGGGGAGAGCTTCCCCTGCAGTGATCCTGGTCTGCTGAGTGGAGTGAGCCGAAGGTTAGGGAACACACGACAGGACACAGCGTGGAGCCAGAGGTGCCGGCCTTTCCACCCACTCCTGTCACCATCAGGTGTCTGAGGCTGGGCGAAGAAGAGTCAGCGTTTTCCAGAAAAGCGGCCTTCAGCCTTCCAGTCCCGGAGAAGTAACCTGGGCAGCCGTTAGATCGCCACACAGCAGGCCAGGTGGAGTCAACAGTGCCCTGCCCGCAGTGTGACCTCCAAAGTCGGTGGTTTTTCAGGTCAACTAAGAGCAAATGAAGCTGGAGGGTTAGTTTAGGCCTCCCGAGGGAGTGGAAGGAGCCATTAAAATCCCAGTCATCACCAGCACCCCTTCCCAAGGTCAGTCACAAATGTCCAGATCACGGTGGTGGTGGACTTTGGGTTCAGGGGAAGGAGAATGGAGTAGAGGAGGGGCAGCCAATTTCTTTCTTCAAAGTTCTCAGCAAGTTGGTCTTTTCCCTTTTTTAAGGGCTTAGTGATAAGCCTGATATACTTTTCTTTTTCGTTTTTGAGACAGGGACTCACTGTGTAGTTCAGGCTAGTCTTGAACTCACTATGTAGCCCAGGCTGGCCTTGAACTTGCAGCAATTCTCCTGCCTCAGCCTCCTGAGTGCTGGGATTACAGGCATGCACCACTGAAACAGCAAGGTTTCTGTTTCGTTGATAAAGCTCGTTACCACTAGTTCAAGAGGATGGAAGGCACACCAGGAGCCTTGGAGACAAAGCAAAGCTTTATTTATGCAGGCGGGCCAGCCTGTGTTCACTGCGGCAGACTGGCCCCATCCCTGTAGATACACTTTGGGAGGGGGCGTTACAAGTGAGGTACTCTGGGTGTACATTCATTGGTTACACAATTTGATTATGCATTAACAGGCAGAATCAAACCTGGCACTGACTCACGTATAATACTGGCAGCAGGTTCATTGGGTAATTCAAAATAAGGGGGTCAATACCTCATTTGCATCTGGGCAGAAAGACAAAACTACTTTAGAGACAGGGACATTCCTGAGATGTGGAAGTTGGCTCAGGCATGTCTAGGGATGTGAGGTGGGACAGGCCCAGACATTTTGAACAAAGAAAATTTTAAGTAGGGAATTTCTCGTACTAAGTCCTGCTTGAACTAAGGAGGCAAAATTCCCCTTTCATCAGTAGTAAGAAATAGTCATAAGCTTCCCCAGGGAACAGAGTAAATGGAAATGAAGAAATAGAAAAAGCTGATGAGAAAGGAAGATATAGGTCTCTTCCCCTTTAGGATTTAAGAAACGTCGCTGGGCATAGTTGCTGATGCCTAAAGTCCCCAGCTACTTGGGAGGCTGAGGCAGGGTGATCTCAAATTCTCAAATTTAAGGTCACCCTAGCTACTTAGTGAGATCCTGTCTCAAAAAAATAAGTAAAAATGTATTGGGATGCAGCTTAGTGGGGCAGTGCTTGCCTAGCAGGCCTGAAGCCCCGAGTTCAATCCAAGCACTAAAGAAAAAAGAAAAGCATATTTATTTAAGAAAAGAAACCAGTGGAATGGAGAGGTTGAAGACAAAGGAGAGAGAGAGAACCTGAGGGTCCGTCGCCACCTCCAGGCCACTGGGGTCTCCCAAGTCAAAGGGCTGCGGCGGTTTGTGGGGGAAGGGTTACGGGACTCCAGCGCTGAGGGGATTTGCTGAAAGCCCGGGTGATGACGTGGCCTGTCGCCATGGTGAGGGGGGTTTCCAGGAGGGTGTGCGCAGGAGCTGGGAGAGCCTCAGCTGCGGGCTGCCGGCCTGGACTTGAGGGGAGGCATGCTCACCTGTTAACAAATCCGAGAAAGTTCTCTTTGCAACCAAGGCGCGTCCCTGTGCTAAGGGGATGTTGGCTTCTGATGTTACAGCTCGGGGCTGCTACAGTTTGCATATTCAGTGTCATCCGAGGCCCCAGCGGTGTTCTCTTAAGTAGAGGAAGCGCCAGAGGTTGGGCCACATGGGGTCCTGGGGTCACGGGGGGCCTGCCTTGACATGAATTGGGGGTCCCAGCCTGCCCCGTCTCTCCCCCTGGATGATGGGAGAGCGAGGTCTGCTACACACTCCTACCCCGTGTGCTGCCTCACCCTGGCCCACAGTAAGGAACACAACCAGTGGAAAATTGGAGCCTCAGACACTGCGAGCTGAAACAAACCTTCCCTCTTTGCAGGCTGATTGTCTTGGGTGTTCTGTTACAGTCCTGGAAAGCTACCCAGCATGAGAGCACAGAGCACTTCTGGAAGGGGGGTGCTGGGGAGGTGGTTTGTACAGTCTGGAAGGCCTCCAGGAAGGCCTGCCCCAAATCTCCAGAGGTGATTGCTTGATCCTCGCTTGGCTCCAAGTAAACCTGGGTCCGGGTTTACTGCATGCACATTGCTCAAGGGAGTGTCCTCAGCTGGCCTCTGGGTGGTTCATTCTGCAAAAGCAATGCATTTTCCATTTAGTAATTTACTTCTATTTCCAGCCATATAAATAACCAGTTCCTCTCTTTCTCCTTCATCCCTAGAGATCCCCAGCACCTCACATACACACAGAGTACATATGACTTCCCTCATCCTGCTTTCTTTTTGATATTGTCTTATGCCATTTTTCCTCTTTTTTGCATTTTTGCAGTGTGTCTCTCAATAAGCTTACGTGCACAAGGAATACCATTTTCTTAACATTTTAAGGACACAGTGATCTTGTTTGAGTGCCATTCTTGCTGAGCGGGTAGAAAATAAATGCAGCCATTTTTAAGGTTGTGTTGAGGGATGCCGAGCACAGCACTTCAGGTGGAGTCTGCTTCCCAGTCATCAGGGGCCCTGGGAGGAGTCCTGTCGCCCACATGGCTTGGCTGGGCCTGGGAGCTCTGAAGCTTTTGTGTCACGCTGGCCTGTCTGCCTTGTGAAGGCTGCAGCCACCTCTCGGACTCAGGGTCAGGAACAGGGCTCAGACGCCTCTGCTCTGGGGTATACAGCCCTTGCTCTCCTTTCTCCAGCATGGTGATGTCATTCTTACTCAGGGATTTTTTCTCCCATCCTTTTCCAGCCATTGTCCATAATCACCCTGCTCTCCCCAGGACTGGGGCTCATGCTTCTGAAAACAAGGGGGAGGAGAATGTGGGCAACTTCCATTTTCTAGGCCCGGAATTATTCTGTGGGAAGATTTTTAGCCATGTATTCAATTTCTTCAATAGATATAGGGCTATTTGGGTTTTCTATTTTTTCTTGAATTAGCTTTGGTAGTTTGTGTCTTTCAAAGAATCTTTTTAAGTTGTGAAAATTATTAGCACAGATTTGTACATTCTATTATTATTATTATTATTATTGCTTTAATGCCTGTAAATTCTTCATAATGTCTCCTTCACTCCCGATATTAGTTAAATTTATCTCCTCCCTGACATTGTCCTTACCTCCTTGATCATTCTGGCTAGATATTTATTGATTTTCTTGGCTTCAAAACATCACCTTTTCATTTTATTGATCTTTTTCCTGTTGTTTTTCTATTTTCTGTGTATTGATTGTCACCACTACCTTTAGTATTTCCTTCCTTTTGCTTGTTAATGTATATAATTTACTCCGCCTTTTCTAGTTTTTTTTAATGTGGGAGCTTAAATTACTGATGTTGTTATTTCATTATTTTGTGGTGCTGGGGATCAAACCCACAGCCTTGTGCATGCTAGACAGGTGCTGTACCACTGAGCTACATCCCCCGCTCAGATTCCTGATTTTAGACATTTCTCCTTTTCTAACATACAGATTTAGAGTTAAAAAGTACTTTTTTCTTTTTTTTTTTTGGTTCCGGGGATCGAACTTGGGTCCTTCCACTTGCACAGCAGGCGGCAAAACCTCTGAACTAAATCCCCGGCCCCAAAAAGTACTTTTAAATACAACTTGCCTGTGTCCCACAAATTTTGTGATGTGCAATATTTTTATTTAATTCAAGATATTTCAAATATAAGTTGTAATTTTTTCATTGATCCATAGGTTATATTTAATTGCCAAATAAGTGAAGGATTTTCCAGGCATATTCCCGATTTCTAACGTAATTCCACTGTGATCAGAAAACATACTCTTGTGTCTTTCTTTCACATCTGTGGAGACTTCTATCGTGGTCCAGAGCACATTCTTCCTTGATTTATTTCCTATGTCCACTTGCTGTGTATTTGCTGTTTTGTAGTGGTGGTATGTAAATGTCAGTCAGATAGGGCCTATTGGTTAGCATTTTTGTTCAAGTCCCTCAATATACTTAATTTTTTTTGTTTTTATAATTTCTTAAGAATGTTGAAGTCGCCAACTGTTTTTGTTTTTGAAGCTGAGAATAAAAGCAAGGACCCTGTGCATATTAAGCATTTCCTCTCCCCTGGAGCTACACTCCCAGCCCTGCCTCATGTATTTCTGTTGTTGGATGCATATAAATTTAGTTATTATAGTTTCTTGATGAATTAAACCCATATCATTATGATATATGCCTTTTTACCTGTGGGGATATTCCTTGTTCTGCTTCTTACCTTGTGTGGTACAACTATAGCCACTTCCATTGTCTTTTGATTAGTTTTTCTTTGAGATAAGAGTCCAATTTCATCCTTTTGCTGCATGTTTTTCCCACACCATTTATTGAGGCAATATCCCTCACCATTGTGTGGTCTTGGCATCCTTGTTCAAGATTATCTGACCATAGGTGTGTGGATTTATTGAGGGCTTTTATTCTGTTCCCTTCATCTATATGCCTATTTTTATGGTAGTGCCACCCTGAATTGATTACTATAGATTTATAATATGTTTTTAAATCAGGGAGCGTGATGCCTCCAGCTTTGTTCTTTTTTCTTAATATTGCTTTGGCTATTCAGGGTCTTTTGTGGTTCCATATGAATTTTAGAGTTGATTTTTCTATTTCCGTAAAGAATGGCATGGGGATTTTGATTGCATTGAATGTACATTGAATGCTTTAGGCATACAGATAGTTAAATAACATTATTTCCTCTAGTCCATTATAGTGAGATGCTTTTCCACTTATCTGTGTCTTCATTTTCTTCATCAGTATTTTATAATTTTTAGTTTACAAGTCCTTTGCCTCTATGGCTGTTTGTTCCAAAGCATTTTATTGTTTTGTTTTGTTTTTGTTATATTGTGAATGAGATGGTTTTCATGACTTCCTTTTTGGAAAGTTCTTTGAGTATGGAAATGAACAGAAAGTCCCTGACTTACAAACAAGTTCTGTTCTGAGAGAATGTTCATAAGTTGGATTCATTCGTAAGTCAAAGTGAGTCTTTGATGCAAATATGCAGTGTATACTTCTTTGCGTTTCCTGGCAGTCCCCTCCACATCACTGCTGCTTTTCCTCCTGCTTCGGACATCCTGGCTCTGACTGGGTGCTGTTCTGCTGTGCACTGTCACACTGCACAGTGAGCACACGGCAGCACCACTGGGACAGTGTCTGGCACACACGTAGGCTACTTCCGGGATTTCTGTTCCTATCTGAAAGCTCACAACTCAAATGTTCTGTGTTGGAGACTTAACTGTAATTGATTTTTGCATGTTGCTTTTGTATCTTACAACTTTACTGATTTCATTTATACTTCTAACAGAATTTTGTTGTTGTTGTTACTGAGTTTTAGAATTTTCTAAATATGGGATTCAGTCAGCCGCAAATAGAGCTACTTTACTTCTTCCTTTCTGGTTTGGGGCCTCTGTTTCCTTTTCTTGTTTAAGTGCTCTGGCTAGGACTTCTAAAAATGTGGTGAAGACAGTGGCTGGATAATCCCTGGCTGGATTTATTGTTACATCCTTGCCTTTCTCAAGAAAGACAAGCCCCACACCAGATACCTTTTTGGGTGAATTCCACCAAACATTCAAAGAAAAATTAATACCTTCATGTAATATTAATTTATTTATAAAAATTAATTCCTCAAACTTTTCTGAAAAACAGAAGAGAGAAAACTTCCAAATGCATTCCATGAAGCCAGCATGACCCAGACGCCAAGAGCAGATACTGCAGGAAGACAGGCCAACACATTCCTTATACCCATCCACAAGTACTGAGACCTTTGTACTGGAGGTGAAAAGTTTCTTTTTTCCCATTGATTATGATGTGAGCTTTTCATATATGGTCTTTGATGCTGTGAGGGTGAGTTCCTTCTATACTTGTTTTGTCAAGAGTTTTAACAATGAATGGATATTAAACTTTAAACTTAGCAAACGCTTTTTCTGGACCTGTGGACATGTGCACGCAGTTCTTTCCCCTTTTATCTGGCTAGCATATTGTATTGCAGTGATTCATTTGCCAGTGATGCACCACTCTTGCGTTCCAGGGATGAATCCTAGCTGGTCATGGTTTGTGACCCTTTGTGCTGTTGAATTCGGTTTGCTAGTGTTTGGTGGAGGATGTCAGCATCTTTTGTGGGTGTGTATCTGAATATATCACCCCATGTAAACAATCTACCATAAAACATCTGTTTTCCTTTGTATTAATAATAATCTGAGCTGAGGATTAAGCTCAGTGGTTTCACTGCCTGCTGTGCAAGTGCAAGGACCTGAGTTCGATCCCTGGTACCAAAAAAAAAAAATCATCATCATCATCATCTGTGGGACATTTTTTTAAACCATGTGAATATCCCTTTTACCTGTGAATATCAACTTTTTACCTGATGTGCTGCTTTAGATGACCCATGGTGGTGTTTATTGTTACATTGGGAGTTTCAAAGCAGTGATTTTCTGTTAGTTTCTTCTGTGTCTGTGAGTTGGCATGCAGTAAAGAAAAACATGGTAAGCTTCAATGAGTTAGAATCCACAATGTTTGCATCTCCTTTTTCTTCTCGTTTTGTCTTTGGTTTTTTTGGTGGCTGCTACCCAAACAACCACCAAATTTGGCAAGTGGGCTCTCCTTGGGACTGCTAACTCCTTTCCTCTAGACATGCTCTCAGGAGTCGTGCAGCCCTTTCTTGTTTTTGGAACAAATTATTGATATTTGATGTTTACCTTGGGAGTTTCCCCGCCTCAGGCTCTGGAATCAGCCAGCAAATTCCTAATTTCTCTAAGGACTCTCAATTAATTTTAGTGGGAAATGACATTTAGAAGCCAAGAACTAGGCAGTAGATACATTCAATATTCTGGGGTAATATTGTTTTTAGACTTTCTGTGGATGGAACCAGGAAACACACATGCAAATCTGATTTATATTGATGCCTCCAACCTGAAAAGTTCACACGAGATTCTCCTTTATTTTCTCCATTTCATACCCAGCTAAGTGCGGGAACTTGGTATATGATAAGGATAGCACTGAGAGGAAAGCCCACATTACTTGGAACATGTGGCTATCAACTTGAAAACAAATCCACACGTAACACTAAACAAATTCCAAATTGGTTAAAGAGACTGAGAAAACTGGTATGACAGAGTTAGAAAAATACTGGTGCAAAACATGTCAGTCATGGAGAGGGAAACCCTTCTTCTAAAAGAAAATCCCAGAAATCATGAAGGAATGAGGACTCGGTGACGGACAGCACTGTAGGTTCTGTGCCCAGGCACGTGAGGGAGGACCCGGGTCGTCCGCTTCTTGGGTTCCCAGTGTGAAGAGACAATGCCAACGGGGATTCGCACTGCGTCTTTGTTACTCTACTCTCATTGCTCAGACAAAATAACCAGCACCCAAAGTGAGAGGGGAAAGGTTTATTTAGCTCACAGTTTGTAGAGGTTTCAGTCAGCCCACAGTCAGCTGGCTCCAAGGCGGGGTGGCACATGGCAGGCAGAAGGCAGCAAAAGCAAGCAGGGGCCTTAGCAGTGTCTTTCTGTCCCTTTCATGTCATCCAGACTACTTAGAGAAGGCAGCACACACGCCCTTAATCCCAGTGCCCTTGAGCCTAGCACTGCATCATGAATCAATCACACACTCTCGATCCAGCCACCTCTAAAAAAGTCCCATCTAAGACTGCACGAGGCTTTGGGCGACAGCTAGACACAAACCATAACACACTGCAAATAGGAAATTCATGTTTACACTTTAAAAATAAACCACTACTAGGTGACCAGGTGTCTTCCTGAAGGTCCCCAAGGAAGGTCAGAGACCAGGGGAGAGACTGCAGACAACACTCTGCAATGTTGCAGAGCAAGACCTACACGCAGCCGGCAGGAGGGGGGTGGGGGAGGACCACCGCCACCGCCAGAATTAGCTGTCCTCGGAGTCTGGAACTCTTACACCTGCTCTAGACCTTGGTACCTGCTCAGGCCTCTGCCTCTAGGAATTTGATTATTCTCTGCTGAGTCTGCCCAGCGTCTCTGTGACGGAGATGCTCTAGGGTCCACCTCAGGCCCCTCTGAAGGCTGAAAGCCCCCCAGCGGGAAGCACAGTTGAACGAGAGATGCTGAGGACGCTTCGTGGGGAGAGTGATGGGATCTCCCCTTCATGCCTCTGCCAGCGTCCGCCCCGGTGGAGGTGGCGTGAGGCGACCTTGGAATCCATGCCATTGTGTGCCTGTGGCCAGGGCTCCAAGGAACATGTGCTGGATCTTCAAGAGATTAAGCCGTCACCGTTTGATCCAGCGACCCCACTTCTGGGTTTCTACACATGAGAGTGGAAAGCAGGGACTTCAATAGGGGTGCAGACACCAACACTCGGGCCAGCACTATTCAGGACAGCCAAAATGGGAAGCAAGCCAAATGTCCATCACAGAATGAATAAACGAAACACAGTGGACACAGACCGTGGGACATCAGTCTCAAAGAGGAAAGAAATTATGCTACAATCTGGATGAACCCTGAAGACATTGTAGTAAGTGAAGAAAGCCAAATCGAAGAGGACAGATGTAAGATGATTCCTCCTGTGATGCTATCAACTGAATCGTGTGGCTCCCATTTGTAGGTTGAACCCCCGCCCTCAGTGTGCTAGGCCCCTTGTGGAGGTAGGGAAGGTCAAATGAGGCCATGAAGGTGAGGCCCTGATCCAGTAGGATTAGTGCCCTTACACAGAGACGAGGAGAGCTCCAGCTCCCTCCTTGCCCTGTGGAGACACAGAGAGAAGGTAGCGTCTGCCACCAGGAAGAGAGCCCTCCCAAGAAGACCTATACCGGTCCCTGACTTCCGCCCCCAGAAACTCCGTGTCTGTGGTGTTTTGCTGTCCCAGCCTGGGCTAAGATAAATGAGGTCCCTGAAGTAGTCAAATTCCCAGAATCACAAAGCAGAACAGTGATCACCAGGCCTGAGGGAGGGGAGAAGGGAGTGTTATCTTCTAGGAGGGACACAGTTTCCTTTTAGGATGATGAAAATTTCTGAAGGTGGATAGCAGTGATGTTGCCCAGTGTGAATCTGCTTAATGCCATTAACTGTACCCCGAAAAATGGTTACAATGGCAGATTTTGTTATGTATATTTTTACCACAATTTAAAAATAAAACTTGAAACAACAGGAGTGATATCTACAGCCTTTCTGAAGCACTGGAGCACACGATCACCCTCAAGCTAGTTGCCGCCTTGCCTGTCGCCTGGCCACAGCAGCCTGCAAGTATCCACCGCAGCCAGGGCGCTGGGAATGCAAGCAACTCAGCAGATAAAACTGGAGAACATTTCAAGTGCTGAGGCCCGGAGCTCTGCTGTCACTGAATTTAAAAGTCTTTTCCCAGGAGGGAAAAAGATTGAGAAGAAAAAGTGTTTGCAGCTGGAGTCTGAATTAGCAGTTTTGTCTCCCGGGACCGGAAAACACCTGGTCCCTGCAGACTTTCTATTGAATTTTATATGGCTTTCACAAATAGACTTATTCTTAGCTGACTGGCACGATGTAGTTATGTTTGGTTGTCTTGCATGGTTTTATCTAAACCCAAGCAATCGCACAATATTTTTTTTTAAGCAGGGAGAGGGGTAGACAAAATTACTGCCTGTCTTTCCCAGGTCAGGCTGTCACTTTGGTAACTGGGGAAGCAAAGCACACCTGGGCTGAGGTCCGAAAGGGGAAGGGGCCTCCAGCCACAGGGCCCTACTACTTGGGGCCCAGACCTCGGCCAGCAGCAGCAGCAGCAGCAGCAGCAGCAGTGATTCCTCGGCATGGGTAGAAACACAGCCCACATCCTCCGGGTCAGGACAGGAAGGGGCAGAATTTCCACTGCGTGTGGAACAGCACTGGGGTGTGAACCCAGAGCGTCACAGGACTTTGCCTGGATCCTCCTCCCTTTGTTTTTACTTTGAGACAGGCTTTTGCTAAGTTGCCCAGGCTGGGCTCAGTTTTGCAATCCTGCTGCCTCTGCCCCCCAAGCAGCTGGGATTATAGGTGAGGGCCACTGTGTCCAGGTCAACTGCACTGGAGCAAAATCCCTAGTTAAATCACCCAGCAGGGTCTCAGCACTCCGCCTGCTGAACTGTCTATGAAGGAAGCGTGGAAAGTGCACGTTCCTGGGCCGTGCCCAACACCTGTGAACATCACCTGCAAGATTCTAGGGCTGATGACCCGGGGAACTACTGCTGTGGGTGTCTGTGAAGAGAAGACTTCTGGTTCTTGTCACACTCGACCCCCTGCCCCCAACCTTGTCCCTTGGGAGCCGAAGCTCTAAGATCTCAGGGTTTCCCAGTGACCCCCCATGGGAGAGGGGCCTGAGAAGCAAGCTGTGTCCTGCACCCCTGGGTCAAGTGGCTTTCTGAGGACACGGCCATCGTTCCCACTTTGTTCTCAGTCTCAATGTCCCTTCGCTCCCCAACACTAACATGACGGAGTTGAAGCAAGACGGGACTCCGGGGAAAGACATTTGCAAACCCATCTTTCCAAGGGCCAACTCTAAGGAACTGTGCCTGGGGCTTATCTCAGAGCAGCTAACTGGGGCCCAGGTGAGGTGTGGCGGCAACAGTTTCCTCCTCCGTGCTGTGTGCTGCATCGTGCACTGGCCTGGCTTCCTGCTCCCAGGGTCAGCTTTGAGTAACACACAGAGCGGAGGAGCCCAGGCCCAGGTAGAATCTCCCGGGCCCGGCTGAGATGTCTGCATTTGAGCTGATGTCCAGGAGCCCTGCGCTGCAAGCTGCTTCAGCTGCAGGCAGAGTGGATTTGTTGATTTGGGTTTATCTGATCCGGGACTCCCGTTTTGAGCCTTCCCTTGATGGCTGAAGGTAAAGGCCAGGGGCCTAGGAAGAGAGACGAGCAGCTTTGAGATTCAGGGAGAGATGTCCTCACTTCTCAGGGCTGAAGGCCAGTGTTGGCAGGCTTCGACGACAGCGCGTCATGGAGACCTAGCCCCTCAACCTTCTTCCCCCGATTCCTGGGGCACCTGATGAAGGTGCCCTATGACGGTGGATGGGGGAGCTGGGCAGGACTGGGCAGCCACGTCCTCTGTCCTCTGCACATGGGGTCCTGAATCCCCCAAGCCTGGGCAACCTCAAGGCACAGCGCCGCTGAAGGGCCCAGGAGTGATGGAACCCGGGCTCGGGACTCCCCTCTCAAACCCATCTCGCTCCCCTCAGGAGGAAGCCAGGAGCAGGCTCTGTGAGGACACTTGGCAGCCTCTCGAGCCATAGTAAACTTTCTATCTGCAGCCAGCTCACTAAGGGAACGGGGACTGGAGCTGGGATCCTAAATGTGCCCTGAAGCTCACGTGCTCCAGGCGCACTCAGGAGGCTGAGGAACCTGCAAGACTGGGGCTCCTGCAAGGTCCTCTGGGGGGGGGGGCGCCCGACGGGGCCATGGGGGCCCCACTCTTCCTCTTTCTCTCGCTTTGCTCCCTGGATGCCCTGAGGGGAGCAGCTTGCTCAAGCACACTGCCCCCATGCCCTAAAGCAGTGGCATCAACCAACCGCGGGCTGAAATCTCCAAACCTGTGAGCTAAAGTAAACCTTTCCTCATCACAAGCTGACAAGCTCGGGTGTTTATTATGGAGACGGGCATCCTCTCGTATTAACACCTTAAATGTAAAATTGGAGGTCTGTAGTCCAAACAAGGCACTCGCCGTTGAAAAATTGTTTACTAATCCTCAGCCATTTTCAACTTTCATTGATTTTTGCCCTGATGCCTTTTCGGGACCTTTGTCTGTCTGATCGTGGTCATACACAGGGGTCCCGTGTCTCAGTCCCCTTTGCTTGCTGCACACTTCATTCAGCAGCGACTCGGGGAGAGGTAGCTGCCACGCTGGTGACAGCCACCTGAGCTCTTTGCGCTTGGTTCTCCGACAGCGTTTGTGAGATCCGTCTAGGGGGTCTGCTTTACATGAGCACCGTCAGAGAAACTCATTCTGCGGGCTTGGTGATGCCAGGGCTGCGTGTTTACAGCATCCAGGTCCTTCTGAGCAGGTGCCGGGGACCGGGCCTTGAGAAGCCAGTGCAAGAGCTGCAGCCTGGCTCAGCAAGCTATGGCCGGGTGAGCGCCCCTTCTGCACGACAAACTGTCTCTACTTCTTAATACGGTTTTAAAGCGTTGCATTCCCACAGAGACATTTCTAGAGTGTGTCTGTCCCTATCCTGTTCCCACCCCCTTCGTGACACAAATGGGAGCAAAACGGTGCCCCCTGTCACCTAAGGCGCCCTTCCTTTTCCCTGTTTCTTGGGCAGCCTTATGGCTTCGCTCCTTCCCAAAGCTCGCCACCAGGGGGCACCCGCGACCGGCTACCTCTAGCGCGCCTTTGACGTGCCTGGTTACCAGGGGTGGGTGTGTGCGTGCGCGCGCGCGCGCGCACGCGTGTGCCAGCGTTTATTTCCTTGGCGAGTTTACCGCCCGTGGCCTCGGATCAGAGAGGAGAGAGCCGAGATTTAAATCTGTGTGCTGGTGCATGTTTGACAACCAATTCCTCCAACGAACGGCCTTTTTTTCGGGCCTCCTTTCTGTGGGCAGCTTCCTCGCCGTCCAGGTCCCAGGACGCCAGGCTGGGCACCCTGTGTCTGCCACGAAGAGGACGCAGATCTTAGTACACAGCGTGCCATAGCTAGGAAGCAATGAGTTTGGAATTATTTATTTTTAAATTCTTAAAATTGTGAAAAAATACAGGACATAAAACTTAGCAGTTGATCATTTTACTTGTCATTTAATAGTGCTAAGTGTGTTGATTGTCATGCAATCAACCTCCAGAACTCTTTGATCTTATCAAATGAGATCCAAGAGCAGCTCCGTTTTCCACTGGTGATCTACGTTCTGCTGACTGTTTTCATGAGATTAACTACTTTAGAAACCTTATATATGTGTGATACAGTGCAGCGTTTATCTCAGGGTTACTGTTCTGTTTTACTTAGCACAACGTCCTCACGGTTCATCACGTTATAGCATGGGACAGGAGTTCCTTTTTTTTTTTTTTTTTTTTTTTACCGGGGATCGAACTCGGGTCCTTGCGCTTGCACAGCACGCAGAGAAACCACTGAGCTAAATGCCCAGGATTTCCTTCTTAAAGGCTGAATGACACTCCGGCGTACACATTTATGGACCAGCTTTCTCAGAGGGTGGCCGCTGGGGTTGCTTTCCTCGCTTGCTAATGTGAATAACGCTGCTATGAACACGGCTCACAAGAGTCTCTTTGAGAGCTTTCAATTCTTTTAGCTAAATGCCTAGAAGTGGTATCCTTTAATCATATGATAATTGGTTTTTATCATTACTATCAAGATGAGTGACAAAATATTAGCATCTGTATTGATGGAGTTTATGAGCACCTATAGAAAGCATCTGATAGTTAACGGTATCAACTTGCATAAGAAACGGCCAAATAAATTGGACCAGCATAGTCCCGGGTGTGGAAGACCCACCCGAGGGAGGATTTCAGCCAGAATGGTACAAAAGGGAAAGGAAGAGCGAAGGCTCACTTGTTTCCTGGGAGGAGCTCCGGTCTTTGCCTTCGCCTTGGATGTCACCTCCTGGCTTCCAGGGCCGAGCCACAGACCTCGGCCTCCTGATACAGACACGGGACACTGCAGTGAGAGCCAGGCCTCCGAGTGGCTCCTGCCGATCTCTAGAACGCAGGCAGCGCCTTTGTGCTCCTGCGCACCTGACTCTGTGGGCGGCCACTGTAAGCCAATCTTGTACATATTATATATGTGTGTGTGTTGCATTAAATTTGTTTCTCTAGAAAGCACTGACTGATACGGCATCTTTGAAATAGAAAAAAAAGGTTTTGTTTTCCCCTAATCCCAAAGTGGTCGTGCCCAGCCTGGGCTCAGCGAGTGAGCATTTCTGCGATCTCACAGCCTTCCGTGTTGATGGTACACGTGGGTCATTCACAGCACAAGCACACCACCAGCATCGATATTTAGCAGCATTTTCAGAATCCATTTTGTATCTCGAATAGAAGGCTGAACTAATTACTGTTCTCTTAGCCCAATAATCCTGTATGGCTTCTCTAAAAGCTTCTCTACAAAAGCTATTATCTTTCAACATTTACAGAGGTGGACTATTTCCCATGTTTTTGTGGAGATTCCCATAAGCCTTTGTGATTTAACACTTTTGTAATAAAAGAAGAGTGTGAGCCCATGAAAGTCAGACTAGAGGTTTGAGTACTAGGTATTGAACCCACTTGTTTTTTCTTATTTTAAATTTTAAAACCCACACCCCTGTCTATTTATAAAAGCTTTGTTTTTGTTTTTTCCTTCTCATGTATTTTTCTTTCCCTACTTTCCTTTCCCCTACCCCTCCCTACTTCCCCTTCCCCTTTGTCCCTTTTCTTCCTATTTCACATTATCTATTATACCTTTTAGTCCTTATTTACACTTTCAGCTTCTCACATTAGAGAAACTATTTGGTATTTACATCTGCGTGTCCTATTTATTTCACTTAAGAGTATCACCTCGAAAAGAATGTGTATTCTGGTTTTGCGGGGTGGAACACTCTGTAAACATCTGTCAAGTTCATTTGTTGAAGAGTTTGAGTTCTAGTATTACTTATTTTTTGTCTAGTTGATCTATCTATTTCTGACAGTGGGGTATTGAGGTCCCCCACTACTATTGTATTAGTTCATATATGACTTTTCATGTCCATTACTATTTGTCTTATATAGTTGGGTGCACTAGCATTTGGTGCATGTATATTTATAATTGTCATCTCTTCGTGTTGGATTGTTCCCTTTACAAGGATGTGGTGTCCTTTGTCTCTCTTAATCAATGTTGGTTTGAAATCCACTTGATCTGCAAAGAGGATAGCTACTCCTGCTTTTTTTCGGGTTTCTGTTGAATGGAGTATTGTATTCCACCCTTTAACTTTCATTCTATGAGTTTCTTTTTCAATTAAGTGTGTTTCTTGTATGCAGCATATTGTTGGATTTTGCTTCTTGACCCATTCTGCCAGGCTATTTCTTTTGATTGGAGAATTGAGACCATTCAGATTGATGGTTATAACTGATAAATATTGACTTATCATTGTCATGACTTTTTCTTTTTTGTTGGATTCTCCCCCTTTACATTTAATTTCTTGTTGTGCCCGATGGATTCATTCTGCTGGGCTTCCTGGGGTTGTGATCCTCATTGTCTTTTCCTAGGATATTGTCTAAAATGTTTTGGAGTGCTGGTTTAGTAGTCATGAAGTTCCTAAGGTGCTCTTTGTCAGGAAAGTATCTTATTTCTCCATCAATTTTGAAAGATAGTTTTGCAGGGTACATCAATCTGGGTTGGAGGCTGTTTTCTTTTAGGGCTTGGAATATGTCACTCCAAGCTCTTTTTGCCTTGAGGGTTTGCATTGAGAAGTCTGCTGTGATTCTGATGGGCTTCCCTTTGTATGTGATTTGTTCCTTTTCTCTAACTGCTTGTAGAACTTTGCCCTTCTGTTGGGTTTCTGGAATCTTAACTATTATATACCTATGTGTAGATTTTTTTTGATCAAGGCTATTTGGAGTCCTATATGCCTCACTTTTCTGTATGTCAAGTTCTTTTCCCCTGCTTGGGAAGTTTTCTGCCATCACTTCTGTGAACAGTTTTTTCATGTCATCTGCACTCTCTCCTGTTTCTTCATTGACTCCAATCAGTCTTATGTTATTCTTCTTTGCATCGTCTAGCAGCAGCTGGATTGATTTCTCATGGTCCCTTACAATCTCAAAGCAATTTTTCTTTTCCTGGTCACTAATTGCAATCTTATCTTCTATATCTGAAATTCCGTCCTCACATTGGCTCATTCTGCTGTGTAGACTTTAAGTGGAGTTTGTAATCTCCTGGAAATCTGTTTGCATCTGTTTTATGGATTCCATTTGTTTCCTATGTTGGGATTCCATCATGTTCCTCAGCCCCTCTCTAGATTTATCAATCATGTCTTGCACTATGAGCACAATCTCTGCTATTATCTGAGAAATTATTTCTGATTTCATTTTTTCCAGATCCTCTTTTGTTGCCAGTTCAGGGAGTCCAGGTGGTTGAGTATCAGAGTGTTCCATCTCCTTTCCCTTTTGGGTTGCTGTAGGTGATCTGGAAGTCTGGTTTTGAGACTTGTTTACGTGTCTTCTCATTTCGATGGGGGGTGGGGTGCTGTTGGCTGGGAGCGGTAGAACGGCCCCTTCCTCTGCACTATGAGCGGTGGAACCTAAATAGTAGACCTTTGTCTAAGAAAGAGCTGGTAAATTTTTTTTCACATTTTGAGTTGTCTCTTCACTCTGTTGGTGGTTTCTCTTGCTGTGCAGAAGCTTTTTAATGAGATGAGATCCCAGTTGTTGATTCTTTATGCTAGGTCCCATGGGACTGAGGTTTTGTTCATAAAGTCTTTTCCTATGCCAATATCTTCAAGAGTCTGACCTAACCTCTCATCCAGCCAGTGTTTCTGTATTAATATTTAGATCTTTAATCAATTTAGATTTTGGTTTAGTGCATGGTGAGAGATATAGGTCTAGTTTTAGTTTTGGCAAGTTGAAACCCAATTTTTCCCGCACTGTTTATTAAAGAGACTATCTCCTCCAGTGAGGGTGTTTGGCTCCTTGGTCAAAGATGAAGGGGCTCAGTGTGTATGGAGTTGTTTCTGGGTCTTCTAACCTGTTCCACTGATCCTCAGGTTTCTTAGCCAGTACCATGCTGTTTTTAATCACAGTAGCTTTGTAATATAGTTTCAAGTTGGGGGTTGTGATGGCCCCTGCCTTATCTTTGTTGCTTGGAATTGCTTTCGCTATTCTAGATCTCTTCTTGTTCCAAATGAATTTTTGGTTTTTCTCTAGTTCTGTTGGGATTTCTTTCCTTTTTTTTTTTTTTTTTTTTTGGTACTGGGGATCTAACTCGGATCTTTGCACTAGCAAGGCAGGGAGCGGAACTGCTGAGCTAAATCCCCGGCCCTGTTTTAATTTCAATTGGGACTGCATTGACTATATAGCAGTTTTGGAAATATGGCCATTGTCACTCTGTTGGTTCTTCCCACCCAAGAACAAGGGATGTCTTTCCATTTTCTGATATCCTCTTTGATCTCTCTTTTCAGAGTGCTGTAGTTTTCAAAGTGGAAGTCTTTTACTTCCTTTGTTAGGTTGATTCCTGGATATTTCATTTTTTCTATTTATTTCTATTATTTATTTCATTTTTTCTATGATGCTATTATGAAAGGAATTGTTTCCCCAATTTCTTTCTCAGTAACTCTGTTACTCGTATACAAGAGGGCTATTCATTTTTGAGTGTTGGCCTTCTATCCAGCAACTCTACTAAATTTGGTTATTAAGTCTAGAAGTCTTTTGGTGGAGTTTTCAGGGTCTTCTATGTAGAGTATCATGTCATCTGCAAATAATGACTGTTTAACTTCTTCATTTCCTATCTTTATTCCTTTTATTTCTCTTGTCTAATTACTGTGGCTAATGCTTCCAGAACTATATTAAACAGGAGTGGTGATAGAGGACATCCTTGTCTTATTCTTGATTTTAGCTTGAAAGATTTCAGTTTGGACTGTTCAGTATGATGTTGGCTGTTGGTTTTTCATAGATGGCTTTTATCAGGTTGAGATAAAGACCATCTATCCCAATTTTCTGTAGGGGTTTTTTTTTTTAATCATGAATGGGTGCTGGATTTTGTCAAATGCTTTTCCTGCATCTATTGAGATGATCATGGTTTTTGTCCTTGACTCTGTTAATATAGTGTATTATCTTTATTGATTTATGTATGTTGAACCATCCTTGCATCCCTGAGATAAATCCCACTTGGTCAGGATGTATGGTCTTCTTGATGATCTTCTGTATTGTTTGCCACTATCTTATTGAGGATTTTTGCATTTATGTTCACTAGAGATTGGCCTATAGTTCTCTTTCTTGGTTGGGTTTTTCTCTGCTTTTGGAATCAAGGTAATGCTTGCTTCCATGAATGAATTTGGGAGTATTGCTTCCCTTTTGTTTTCATTAGTTTGAGAAGTAGTGACAGTAGCTCTTCCCTAAATTTCTTGTAGAATTCAGGAGTGAAGCCATCAGGACCTGGACTTTTCTTTGTTGGTAAGCTTTTAATTGTTTTTAATTTCACTGATTGATATTGGGGTGTTTATAATTTTTATATCCTCTTGGTTCAACTTTGGTAATTTATATGTAACTAAGAATCTGTCCATTTCCATCTTATTGGAATTCAGGTTCACAAAGTGTAGGTATTGATGATCTTCTGGATTTCTGCTGGATCTGTTGTAATTTCACCCTTTTCATTCCTCATTGCATGGATTTGACCCTTTTGTTTCATATTTTTGATAGGTTGGCTGTTTGTCAATTTTATTCTTTCAAAGAACCAGCTCTTTTGGGCTGAGGTGTAGCTCAGTGGTGCTGCGCCTGCCTGACAAGTGCAAGATTGAGTTCAATCCCTGGTACAAAAAAAACAAAAACAAAAACAAACCCAAAGCAAACCAACAACGACAAAAACCCAACTCTTCTATTCACTGACTTTTTTGTATTGTTCTTTGTCTCCATTTCATTGATTTCTGCTCTGATCTTTATAATTTTCTTCCTTGTACAAGTTTTGGGTTTGTCTTGCTCTTGTTTTTCTAGGAGCTTGAGGTTCAGCATTAGGTTGTGTATTTGAGCTGTTTTCCTAATATGGGCATTCACTCCTATGAATTTCCCTCAGACTGCTTTCATTGTGTTCCATAAATTCCAGTATGTCGTATTGGCATTATCATTTAATTGTAGAAACTGTCCTAATTTCTTCAATTTCCTCTGTGACCCATTGGTTGTTCAGGAGGGTGTTATTTGATTTCCATGTGTTTGTGATGTTCTTGTAGTTTCTTTTGCTATTGATCTCCAATTTCATTGCACTGTGGTCTGACAATATACAAGGGATAACTTCAGTTCCTTTGAATTTACTTAAGCATGATCTGTGAGTTAGCATGTGGTTTGTTTTGGAAAATGACCTGTGTGCAGCTGTGAAAAATGTGTATTCTGATTTTGTGGGGTGGAACACTCTGTAGACATCTATTAAGTCCATTTGTTCAAAAGCTTGGTTCAGTTCTACTATTTCATTGATTTTTTTGTCTAGTTGATCTATTTGTGACAGTGGATTATTGAGGTACCCCACTAGTACTGTATTAGTGCTTATTTGATTTTTCATGTCTGATAATATTTGTTTTATATAATTGGGTTCACTAGTATTTGGTGGATATATATTTATGATTGGAATTTCTTCCTCTTGGATTGTTCCCTTTACAAGGATGTAGTGGCTTTGGCTCTGTTAGTTTTGGTTTGAAGTCCACTTAGTCTGCAAAAAGAATAGCTACGCCTGTTTTTTTCCAGGTTCCTGTTGCATGGAGTATTTTTTCCCTTTGACTTTCAGTCTATGAATTTCTTTTTGAATTAAGTGTTTTTGTATACAGCACATTGTTGGATCTTGCTTCTTGATCATTCCGCCAGTGTATTTCTTTTGATTGGTAAATTGAGGCCATTGACATTGATAGTTATATGTATTGACTTATCCTTGTCATGTTATTTTTCTATTGTTGGCTGTTTTATTTTTTCCCCCTTTCCATTTAATTTGTTGCCTTGTCTGATGGCTTCATTCTGTTGGGCTTTATGGAGTTATGACCCTCATTGGACTTAATTTCTCTTAGTAGTGTTTGAGTTTTCAGTGTATAAGATAATCACCTTGCACAGGTTTGCAGTAAAATTACACAAGTGTATTGCTAAGTATTTTATTATTGTTGGTGTTATTATAAGTGGGCCGGCCCATCTTCTGAATTTCCTCTTTAGGAAAGTGAATTAGTAGTTCACTGAGTCCCAAAGTACAAATGGACAAGAGGCATACAAAGTAGCTAGTAATATGCTGTATAGAAACACAAGGTGTGTATGTGTTGCTGAATTTCTGAGGAAATCACTTTAATAACTACTACCAGTTTATTAGAAAAGATTCAACTCAGAAACATGGGTGTGTGTAGGACAAGGTAACAAAACAGGACATACGTGGGTCCTGGCTTTAGGGACAATGGATTAAAACTGAGGCAGCAGCACAAGTTCACAGGAAAAGAGCTTTCACTGAGAAAGGAAAGAGAACTTCCAAGAACTTCAGCTTGAAAAGGAGAATCAATGAAGGGGACACTGCTCTCACAAAGACCAGCCTGGCTATTCATAAAAGAATAGTAACAGCTTTATGGCCCTCCCATTGCATCATGAGCATGGCAGTTTTTGAGAGACTTATGTTTTAGGGCATCTACTTCTAATGTAAGGTACAAATCAGCAGCTGTTTTAGTCCTTGGAGACATTCTAGCACTCCTGCTGTTCTAGTGCATCTGGTCCTTCTGATGATAAAGTGGGAGAGAAGGGGAGAGTGCATTTCATAAATCATTAGAAGGGAGGATAGGGAAAAAGAGATGTAACCACCTTCAGTGGGTAACAGGTCATGGAGTGAAGCCAAACAATGCATGTTTCCTGTCCCATGAAGGCTCTGGTCCTATTTCAGTATATGGGAATGGACTGAGGAGTTGTTGTTGAGACCCTAGCCCTTTTCTGAGCATCTCATTCTGTCAGCACCTTGATGTGTTCACCAATTTGGATCCCCATTATTTAGGGGATTTCGTGGAAATTTTGTTAGATGTGATTAAATCACTGGCCATTGGTGATGGGAGTCAACATGCAGGCCCTCTTCCCTCTCGTTGGGTCTGGAGCTTGGGATGAAAGTCTCATCCTTTAATCATTCAGTTGGCAACCAGACCCATCCTGAAGCTATTTAGCGGCCCTCCAAATGCTACCTTAGTAGCAAAATCTCATGTATTGTTGAAAGGGGCTTCTTATGAACAGCAGATGTTCCTCTTATCTCTCACTTGGGAAATTCCAAAGGTTTTAGAAGCTCACACTTTTATTGCATTGAGGCAATTTTTAAAATATATTTTTGTTTTTTATCATGAAAGGTGTTGACTTTTGTTGAAGTATGCAGCAATTGAGATGATATGGGTTTTTTCCCTGTCATTCTACTGAGGTATACTATATTGATGTTTGTAAATTGAACCATCCTTGCATTCCAGTGATAAATCTCACTTGGCCATCTTGTATAAACTTTTTTTTTTGTACCAGGGATCGAACTCGGGACCTTGTGCTTGCGAGGCTTGTATAAACTTTTTAAGGTGCTCCTAAATTCTGTTACTTCTTTATTGAGGATGTTTTGTAGCATTATTCACTAGGGATATTGTTTTGTAGTATTATTTTCTTGTTTTATTATCTTTGCTGTTAGATAATGTATTTTACTTTAAGCCTGTATAATTTGTACTTTTTTTTTTGTACCGGGGATCAAACTCGGGTCCTTGCACTTGCAATTTGTGAGGCAGGTGGCAGAACCACTGAGCTAAATCCCCACCCCTGTTAATTTAGCTTTTAATCATAGCTGTCTACTAACCAATTCATGTTTGTGAACATTAAACAACTGTTTCTCATGAACTAGTGTCGGTGAGTTCTGGCATATTACTAGCAAGACATTGCATTATCTCCTGTCCTTTTGTACTTTGGGCCTCAGTGGACTAATTCACTTATCTTTAGAAAATTGTAGGAAGAATCAGATATGAAGAATGCATTTCTATGTCACTTAGTTGGCAAACAAAATTTTTTTAAAATGAAGCTATATAATGGTGGCACATATCTGTAATCCCAGGACCCTGGGAGGCTGAGGCAGGAGGGTCACAAGTTTGAACCCACCCTGGGTAGCTTTGTAACTTAGGGAAACCTGTCTCAAATGAAAAAATAAAAGGTCCCCTAGCTCAGTGAGAAATGTCCTAGGTTTAATTTCTAGTACTGGGGGGGGGGGGAAGAGGAGGGGACATTGGGGATGTAACTCAGTGGTAGAGCATATACTTAGTATGCATGAGGCCCTAGGTTCAATCGCCAGTGCATGCATGCACATGTGTGTGCATATACACACCCATTCTAGCATGCATGAGTCCTGGGTTCAATCCCTAGCACCCCCCCCCAAAAAAAATCACAACATGTATTAATCTGTTATTTCCTTGGTTCCCTTCTGACTACATCATTTTAACAGTATAAAATTCAGTCTTTTAATTCTTCCAACAATGAAAAATGTAGGTTCAGTACTCTTTTATTTCCCTCATTTTGGAGAAGACACTGTCTAGAAAGGTTAACTCAGTCAAAGTCACATGGCTGTTAGGTGGCACAGCCACATCCTACACCATCAATGCCTGGGATCACTTGTCATTTGATCACATAAATGGCACAGGTTGGGATATACATCATCCTGTCAGACCTTTGGTTGTTCATACAGATCTGTGTTCCTTGTTTTCTTCTTTTCCAGTTCTGGAGATTGAACTCAGGACCTTGCGCTTGTGAGGCAGGTGCGGTGCCACTGAGTTAAATCTCTGTCCCCATTTTCTAATGCAGTCTACCGTTTTGGATCCATCTAGCTCTTTCTGTATTAAAGAAGGGCAAGGAAAATTGTGACTACTTTCCAATGCCACACCTGGGTCACAGTAAGCCATGTAAAATCTCTGGTATCAGCCAGTCATTTGGGGGTTGGTCCTCTTGCTTATGATGTACTACCCTTGGTATACATTGTTGCAACTGATTTGGTAAATCATTTAGGTTTTTTTAAATTGATATTCATAGACACATTGGTTTGTAGTTTTGGCTTTTTAAATTAAAAAAAGTATTTCATCTGGAGGGATTGTGTCTTTGAAGGGATTTTTTTCAAATTTCTAAAATTTTAAAAATTTTATCCCATTCCCAAGCCCCCTACCATCCCTATGTACAAAAGCTGTTTCCATTTTGAAGAATTTTATTGCTTGAATCATGAAATTTATTTCCATGAACTTTTTAATATTTCCTTATCAGTAGAATCTGTAGTTATGTCTCCTCTAACATTCCCAATGTTGGTACATTTTGTTTATATTCTAGTTAGTCTAGCTGCAGGTTTTATCCAAGTCTATTGCTTTACTCGAGAATTTTTGGTTTTATTGATTTTTCTGTTCTACTGAAAAATTCTTTCCTTGATTTCCATTCTTCTATCTACTTGAGATTCAGTTTTCACTTGTTATTCCGGTTTCTTGAGGTAGGTTAGGCCAATTTTTTCCTTTCTCCTTTTTCATCTTCTCCTTTTCCCTAAGCATTACTATATTCCACAACTTTTGATTTGTTCAATTTTAATTTAGTCAAAATGTTTTGATTTGATTCATGTGATAATTTCATTGTGTTCAGAGAAATATTACTTAAATCCTTTCTAATTCATTTAGACCTGTGCAGCTGTTGGACAGTGCTTTAGAAATGTCAATGAAGTCAAGGTGGCTGATATAGTTGTCCTGAGTCTTCACATTTTCTAATTATTCCATCAAATATTGATCAAAGTGTAGTTGTATTTTTCATACATTTTGAATTTGTGTAATTTGTTGCATAAATTTTTGGCATTGTCTTCCTGATAAAGTGATCCATTTATCATTATGAAATGACCTTCTATTATTAATGTTATTTGTTTTTCAGTCTATTTTATCTGCTGTTAATATATCCACTCTAGGGCTGGGGATTTAGCTCAGTGGTTTCGCCACCTGCTTGGCAAGTGCAAGGACCCAAGTTCGATCCCCGGTACCAAAAAAAAAAAAAAAAAATCAATCTATCTATCTATCTATCTATCTCCACTCTAATTTTTTTTGGGGGGGAGGATAAGTTTTAACATAAGACTATCTTTTTTCATTCTTTTATTGTAGCCAGCATATACAGTTGGATGTCTTTTTTGCTACTACCACAAAATACTTGACAATTTCTACAGGACAGGAATTTCTCATAGTTTGGGAATGTAGCAAGTCACAACAGGCATGTTCAGTAGTCTGTCTTCCCAGGGTGCAAGCATGTTCAGTAGTCGTTCTTCACAGAGGCCTTAACCCCACGGCTGGAAGTCCCCTCTCAAGGTTATCATCACCTTGACAACACCTGGAGGGGACAGTCATACCTTAGCAATGGATTTTTTTTTATCCTGACAATCTCTTTTAATCGATTGTTTAAGCCATGTACATCTAATATTATGGTGTGGTTAGATTTAAACCTACCATCTTATATTTGTTTGCTGTTTTTTTTCTTTCTTGTTTAGGTGGGAAAGTAATATTCCTCTACCTCTTAGTAGAGCAAATCTACTTTATGTATTGGTGTTCTACGTACGAATTTTTTCAAGAAATGGGTTCTTCAAAAATATTTGAAAAGAACAGCAACTGGCCAATGAGTAGAAAAACAGCATACTGACCAAGAAACATTTACTGTCAGGCAGGTACCACAGAAGTGGTTTAGCCCTCTGACTTCTTCCTTTGTGACTAGAAGGTGCCACTTACACGGGGGACCACACAGGTCAGAGCCCAAGCTGCAAACCACACCCCGGGCCTGGGTAGGAGACTGAAGAGTCAGTGTGTGGTACGCATCAGCCGGTAGCAGGGCTGAGTAGACCCTGGGAAGGAGAGGGCCATTCCCTAATTTCCAGGTGGGCCCTCGATGCAATTCAGTTGTTCTTACAAGAGAAAGGCAGGGTTCTGAGACACAGAGATTCATGTGATGCAGTGCAGCCAAACATGAGGAATACCAGGCCAGGACCCGAGGCAGGGAACGGCAAGCGGCAGACTGTCCCCTAGCACTGCAGAGGTAGCACAACCCTGCTGGCACCCCAGTTTCAACCCAGTGACATTTGTCTGCACTTCTGGTTCTCAGAACTGTGAGAGGATCCACTTCTGTTTTAAGCCATCAAATTCGTAACAACCTGTAACTGCAGCGGAACTTGTAGCAATCCTTCTGCTTCACCCTCCCAAGGGCTGGGCCTCAAGGTTCTCTGATGACTTATTTCTCATTTTCCCTTAGGTCTTAAGTGTTTAAATTGCACATTTAATCACTCTCTTCACTTCAGGATATTACAACACTGGTAGCAAAGACTATGGGAAAATGGGAAGACATTTAAGAGGCCAAAAGCTGTTTTAATCCATTTATAAGGGGCCCTAGGCCTCAGTCTGCCTGTGGGATGTACTTCAGGAATTTAAATCCTAATCCCGATTACTGAGTACATTTAAATTGGTAGTTTACAGTTTAAATTTTTAGTCACACTGAGCAGCTATTAGAACTGAAAGACAACTTTATCCCCTCTCCAGAAATGTAAAGGGGAATAAGCAAAAGGAGTTATCTACATTGGAAGTCTGTTTTAGACAGGAAATTCTTGTAAAGGGAAAAAATCCCATCACTGACAGCTGCAATGCAGATTTAACCCTGTCTTCTGTATCTCAATGATTCATGGGCTTTAAATTTCAACTGTGAAGAAGATCTTCAAGTTTTGATTCCAGCTCGACCACTCCTCCCAAACCACAGACTTTGCTGCTTGTCCTTATTTGGATGTCTAATGCTTATCTCAGCCCCACACAACACTTGGGCTATCCCCCAGACCCACTCTTCCCACAGTGCTTTCAACTGTGGTCAGCTGCTCAGGCCAAGAACTGTCGAGTCATCCACAACGATTCCCTTCCCATGTACCTTATTTTCTGTATTCAGTAAGCAAATGTTAGTGGGTTCCTTCGAAATATACACAGAATCCATCCACTTCTCACTACCGTCCCTGTTGCTGTCAAGATGGCACTTGCAGCCTTATTCCAATCGGCTTCCTACTGGGATCCCCTGCAGCCTGGTCTGAATCAAGGCACTGTGAGCCTCCTCAGCACACATGGGCTCCTCTGTCCAATTCCTTACAGCAAAGGAGCAGCAGCCTCTGGCTGCGCCCCCGGCCCAAGCATGCAGACACCCCCTCAGGTCTGTGCACCACCTCTGCCTGCAATGCTCTCCTGTTCTCCCCTAATCAAACAGGAACACCTGTGATGCCACCTTGCCCACCCTGCTGCAAACCCAACCTCACCCTGGACCCTTTTCCCCTTCCTTGCTTTACTTTTTCTTTCTACTACTTAAGAGTACATTTGACATTTTGTTGATTTCTCTCCCCAGCAAGATTACAAGCTCTCCAAGGGCAAGGACTTGTCTCCCTGTTGTAGGACCCAAAACAGTTCACACATAAGTCAAGTAAGTGTTGAAAAAAGTTATCCTCCATCACCCCCCATCACTGAAGGATTGTTAAAGTCACACAAAAATTCTTGGGTTGAAAATAAAAGCAAAAGACCACTACACATTAGAGTTTGTCAACATTAATGCCCTGGGTTTATTTTGTGAGAATTCCATCACAATTTTTCCAGGTGGGATTAAAAACTTTTAAGGATAACGTATGCCATTGGACTGGGCATTCAGACTTCGGTACTGACAAAGCACTAGTAGTAGTCTGGTAAGTACCATTCTCTTCACAGAAGAGAGGTCAGATATTTCCAAAGGAAGGCACCCGATATTTGTGGTTCTGGCCTTGCAGCCTTCTGGAGAATCTTAAAAGGAAAAAAGCTGGCTGGCTGTTTTTGAAAACTGGAATGATGATACACGTACAGCAAGTACTGCATTCTTCTCCCTTATATCCTTTTTATAAGAACAAGTAAAGAATGAAGTCTTTTAAACAATTCGACAATAAAAAGTACAATTTTTTGTGCTAAAAAAAGGGCAAGACAACAAACTCCAGTTGTAAGGACTCCACTGCGTACTTGATTTAACACTTTTTGGTGTGGAAGGAAATGGGACTACTGGGCTGTTTGTAGAGCAGCAACATAATATTAGTGCTTTAAGTACCAGAAAACACCCACAGCTCAGTGGGCGAGCGGGGACGGGAAGATTCAAGAGACTTCATTTTTAGCTTGTTACTTGTCCTAATGATAGACCAGGAAGATCCCATTTAACAGTACATTCCCCATTTTTAAAAAACTGATGCCTTTTTTTGTAAAGTTCTGTATGTATGTCACCATTTTTTTTCACATGATACACAGAAAACTCAAGGACCCAGAGGGGAACCAAGTTATGTTATACCATTTACAAAATACCAAGGAGTCCACAGCTACCTAACACATTTACTACAGCACAGGAACCAATGAAGGTACAGTGTACAAAAAACTGTAAACACGGCACAATAAATAGATAAAACAGCAGGTTCCGCACCATGCACATGATGTGATGACACTTCATCTCTATACAATCTCACATCTCACACTCTTTGTTGTAATTTATTTCCCTCCCACCCCCCACCCCCAAGTGCAAAGCATCACAAATGAACATTTCTGTATTCAAGTAACATATATACAAGGGTATTACAAATATGCAGTACTGTACAGATAATTGCTGTATTCTTAATTTACAGATGTTGATTTTTTCCTATTAACAGTAAGAAAAGAAAAATTGAAGCATGAGAGATGAGCACTGCTGTAAAGTCCCCACAGCTGCCACAGAAACGCATGTGCTGCATTCCATCATCCCTCGCATTCAAAACGCTACTGATGCATAGCACCTAACCAAGTCCCCAGGCTGCACCCCGCTCCCCAGGAAGCTACGTCACCTCCATCGCTACTGTATTGTCTGCTATGTTGTTCAGTGCTGGCTTTTCTGATTCGTGATTTTCCCTGTTGAAATAAAGTTCAACCGATTAGCTGTAATATACAAACAGCAAATGAAAAACATCTTCTCAATAAAAAGTTGACTTTTTAATGACAGGAAGAAATCTTACTCTTTGGGATGAAAGAGTAAGTAGAGGAATATGGCCCCTTTTAGTTCATAAACTAATCAGAAAACAAGTCACAGTCAAGTACAAATTTCATGGTCAACCACTGTGTATTACCAACAAAACTCTGGCAGCACCTGTGAAAACTAGATGTTAGAAACAAGAATTCCCAATTTTTGGTAATTCAATTTCCTCCTACACAAAAGCTTTTCGAAGAGTTTCAACCAGGTACAAATATGACTGAAGTCTACGTCAGGACTTCAAGTCAGGGTCCGGGAAGGGGAGTAGGAAAGCTGCTGAACACAGGCTCCAGTTTATAAGTGCAATGTGTCTTTAGAAAAGTAACTTTTCTCTGATATGTTTCCTCTCTTTTAAACAAAGGGACAGGGATATACAATATTCCAAACGCTGAAAATGCTCTACTGTTACACCATTCTACAGCAAAAGAAAAATCTTAATGTTATACATATGAAGTCAGAACTCTAGCAGGTTGATTACCTATGACTAGACCTGCTAAGAACAGATTGCTACCGGGCAGACAGTGGCTCAAGTTCAGAGGCAGAAAGGTGTGAGCTACAATCTGTTTTATACAACTCCGCTCTCTCCCCGGGGCCAGTCCTGCTTGAGTCTAAATGTGGTTCTAGCATTCTAGGTGCTCCACAATCTGGCCTTCCCCTGCTGTTTCACTTTCAATTACTAGCCTGCCCAAATGTCTAGGAAAACCAGTTCACTGTTAACCTCTAAACTCACTTCCCCAACGCTGTGTTTTTATTTTGCTCATTTCACTTTCCTGAAATGCTTTTTTTTTTTCCTCCTCTTTGCCCAACCAAATACTACCCCAAGTCAAATATTATTTTGTAGGCCATCCCCAGAATTTTCCTCGTGTGAAAAGATTTCTCCTTGCATTGAAATGACAGCCATCATCTCTATACTTAATCTGACAAGTGGATAATGCTTTAAGATACCTCTAGTACTATTTTCATCTACTACCTGCAGCATTCTAACATTAACTTTTCACTTTTAAGTTTAGTTTCTAACGAAACTAAAACCGCTTGTCTTTCCCTTTGTTTCTCTCCTTGTATCTTTTAGACAGCAGGACTTTAATTACCATTTAAAACAGAGCCTGAAGCACAAATTCTACTTAAATCTATCTACTGAAACATAAGTGAGCACAAAAAAGAATGGTTTCATTAAAAGCTGACCTGATATGAATACTGTAGTAAGTCTTTATTTACATTAGTAAGATCAGCTTGGCATACCAGTAAATGGCAGCTTCTACCAATTTTAACTATTTTTACACAAGAAGAAAGGGAAAAAGTTATGAACAAAATGTTCTCTAAAGAGGACTCCTTTCATCCAAAGGTAGAAAGAAAAAGATTATATATTTTATCCTAAGAAATACTTGAATCATATATGCAATATTCACTATACCATTTGGTTCAAATTCTCAACTAATATTGAATTACAACATTCATTTACTTAGATCTTAAATCGGGAATCTATTAATTTCTGTATTTTTAATAATAAAAAGCTGGGCTCAGTGGCACAACCCTGTAATCCCAGGTACTTGGGAGGTTAAAGCAGGTCCAAGTTTAAGGTCAACTGGGGCAACTTAGACCCTGTCCCAAAAAATAAAGGGATGGGGCCAGGGATTTAGCTCAGTGGTTCCACTGCCTGCTTCACAAGTGCAAGGACCTGAGTTCGATCCCCGGTACAAAATAATTTAAAAAAAAAAAGGGCTGGGGCTGTTGTTCAGTGGTACAGCGTTTGCCTAGTACGAACAAGGCCATAGGTTTGATCCCTAGCACTGTGAAGGGGAAGAAAAAAAAAAAAAAAATATATATATATATATCACACACACAGAAATACAGAGCAGTGACAGATTTAAGTTGTCATAATTTTTCAAACACTTCAGGCTTAACTACTCACCTTGGAACTGAATCTACTGAGGATGAAGATGGGACCTTAGAGACTTGACAGTTTGCTGTGGTAGCCAGCTTTAAGGCAGATGATGGAACAGCACTTAAAGTCCTAGGTATATGTCGTGCATTCATTGGGGCAATAGAGTTTACAGTGGCAACTGATGAAGGTACAGTTAATCGAATGTTGTTCCCAAACAGAACCTGAGTTGTCGCAGAATTGGCAGCAGTCACTTGATGACTCAGTGCACTGTGGGAACTTGAAGTCTGAGTAATATTCGAAGGCTGTAACAAAGCTGAACCTGCTGCTGATGGACTTGTATGTACAAGTGCTGTTGGCGTAGTACTACTGAGGTGTAAGCCCTTGTACAGTCCTGGACAGAAAAAGAAGGAAGTGTCTAAACAATGTGCAACTTTGCAGTTTGTATTTCACAAATAAAAAAACACACATGTTTATAGTATACAATCTCATCATACAAAAATATAATCAAAGCAATTTAAATGTCTTTATCCTTACCTGAGGCTGGAAGGACGCCATTCACCCCAATTCCAAGCACCACATCATCCTTCATCTTGAATCCCATCAGTTGTTCTGATGTCATCAAAGCAGAAGCAGCAAACTGAGCACTAGCAGAATCCAAAGTCTTAGAAACAAAACCCTAAAAAAGAAATGCAGAAATCTAACTAGTATAATTTACTCTCAAGTGAACATTAAAGCTATACAGGTTAACTGAAAATCAGCTCGGGTACAAATGAAAATGGCGAACCACTGAAATCTCTTCATCTCTTTTCATAATCAGTCATGGAGGGATGAGAATTACCTAAATCAAGGGTTATGGATTTTGACCATCATGTGTGATAATGTACACTATGTACACATCACTTTATCAAAATAAGCCTTTTATAATGTGGAGACTGCAAATGTCCAACACAAAATGTTGGGCAAGAAATACGCTGGCAAAAACATTTCAGTGATTTGCAAACTCATACAATGCATAAAAGAATATGTAAACGTTCACCTAACCTACACACACACCCAAACCCAAAGGCACCTTTGGGATAACAAGATAGTTATCTCTTAAGAAAGAAAGTAACAGGACCGGGGATTTAGCTCAGTGGTCCAGTGCCTGCTGCACAAGCGACAAGGTCCCAAGTTCAATCCCCGGTATCAAAAAAAAAAAAAGAAAGTAACAAAATATGACATCGAAATTTATCCTAAAAATGGACAAGCCCCTCGAATTTTTTAGAACACATTTTTTCTGCAAGAACCCTGAAGGCTCAAATCTCAGCCTTTACACTCCAAATGGCAAATATTTACCATACTTCAGGTTGAAGAGTGATCCCTTTCAAGGATAAAAGAGGCTATTCTAGTATAATCCTTTTCAAACTGTAATAATTAAAATGCCTAAGGATAATGAACTTCATAGGATTATACATTACAGAGGTACATTAACAGACTACAGGCTAGACTGAAGACAGCATCTTCATTTCATTCAACTATGCTTATATTTCTTTTAAAATAGGGAGCAGAGGCAACAGCTTCCATACTCACCTGTAATGTTCTTTCTAAACCCTGTATGTTCAGGTGAAAGCCACTTTTTTGCTGGTTAGATGCAAGGTTCTATGACAACAGTTGGTAATTAGAGATGAACTCTGGTGGGAAACAATGAGGGATAATCATAAGACAGACAAATCCCTCACCTGTGAAGTGTTGGTGGAGGAATTACTATTTGCTTGCTGTTGCTGTATTTGTGCAAGCTGCTGTTTCTGCATTAGTGCCAGTTGCTGTTGATGTTGCTGGTATTGTTCGGCTGTAAATGCTGAACATAAAATAAGGAAGCACTTTATAAAAATGCACAGATATCACATACATCTTACAATACCAAAACAAATCCCACATTAAAAAATTTGTGCAAAATGAAAGCATTTGATAAAGGCTCATAATCCTGCTAAAGATCACTTCTTCCAAGTGAAAATTTCAGCATTTTTGCTACCACATTTAACCAAAGTAGCTTCAATTTAAAGAAAATGAAAATTAAGCTCTCTGAATTAAACATAGGAAAGAGAACTGCTCACTTCCTAAGTTTCAACACCATTATTTTTGTAAAGCTGCGACACTTGTGCTACAGTGTAGGAAAATAGTTATCAGCTTTTTTAATCCATAGATTTGGAATTCAATTTTGCACTGAGCTTGAGAAGAAATTCGATAATTACCATTTGGTTTCATTTTATCCATTTTATCTTCCCAATGCATTCAGATGATTCCTAATAGTTCTGTGTACAAATATTATGCATTTTCTACATTTAGTCATTACAAAGATACTCTGAGAGATAAGGTTGTTGGTTCATTACCTTTTTTAAAAATTTTTTTAAAGACCTCATCCTTTATAAGTTTAACAGGAAGAAAAGAGGAGGGTCCAATGTTAAGGTCAATTAATTTTCCCCACCCAATTAACCCACCTGGAAAAAAATCCAGTCAATAAGAACGGAGTTGTTTATGTTGATTTACTGTACAGAATGATGTCTGAGGAAAGACACTGTGTTATGCTACTTATGTTTGTCTATGGAGAGCTCAGTTCTAAAAAAAACAAACAAAAAAATGTTCATTTATTACCCCCCAAAAAGTGTGTGCAGTTTAAAAAAAAGGAAACCTTTTCCTTTTGCCAATTAAAAAAAAAAAAAAGAAAAAATAGCACATACAATCACAATACATCTGACTTTAAAGGCTTCTTTAAGAAACCCATGATGTCTGAGTTAGAATTACTTTAAAACAAAAAGGTTATCATGTATCCCTGGATGCCAGGAAATCTATAAATCATGCAAATTTCCTCAATCTAAAATTTGATGTTTTCAAAATATTGCCACCTCATTTGTTGCTTAACTACCAATAATTTTTAGTTAAAACACTTCATCAAATTTTATAATTTTTCCTTTTAACTATCTCCCATGATACTGTTTCTCCCTGGTACAACTAGAAAATATTTAGGTAACAAATTCCACTATATTTTGAATAGATCAGAAAAGTGTGAAATAATATTCAGGAAAGCCTAAGTTGTTAGTACTTACACAAGCTCTTATACTTGAGCAGAACTAAGTTCTTGGGTTGTAAGAGCAAAAAAAATAATTTATTGAAAAATATACTAATGATTTGCCTATAGTATGTGTGTATTGCAAACTTGTTTAAATGGTATCTGTCTTTTGATGAGTTCCTTTTTTTACTGTTTGTAATCCACAGACCTGAAATGCACAGGGAAGATATTAGGATGGTATTATTAACATTAGGAGATGATCCCTGAACACTGAAATAAAAGTAAATTTCTGTTCACATGACCATTTTCATGTAACAGAAATGTGTTGGGTCAAAACCTTTAAGAAAATCTAAAAAAGGCCAGGGATTTAGCTCAGTGGTTTCACTGCCTGTTGTGCAAGCACAAAGAACCAAGTTTGATCCCCAGTACCAAAAAAAAAAAAAAAAAGAAAGAAAATCTAAAAAACTGAACCCTGACCTGTGAGAATATTCAAAATTAGCTTAGTATTTACCTTATGGGTAAAAAAAATAAGCAATTATTTAAACATTAAGGTCCTTGATTCACTAGCTATTTTGACTGGTATGTTTTCGAGATTTATACTTCTTAAGTTTGAATGTCTCACACCACAGCTTTGACTTTTCTAAGTAGGGAATACTCAGTAAATTTTTAAAAAATGGAACATTTTTTGAAAGTGGGTCATATTTAATAAGAAACTATAATTTAGCATTCATATGAATGAAAATATTCTTTTGTAGAATTTTGGTGGTGTGATCTAATTAATTAAAATGTAGTAATAACTACTGGATATCAATTTTAAATAAAGTTCCAAATATGTCTGCTGTATTTAACATCTTAGTATTATGACTCTAAGAGTCTGGTCAATTTCATTTTTTAACAGTAGTTAACTTCTCTATGAATGGATCTACATATCAAAGCAAGAAGTTTTTGTTAAAATCTACCTCCAGACGTGGGGTGATAGTCAAATTTGTAATTAATTTACATAAAGATGGGCAAGATGTAGTTACAGACAGATGACCAATCTAGAATAGAACCATTACCCAAAATTAAACAAATAAATAAACTGAGATCAGGAGTGATCCTTAGTGACTTTCCCCTGTAACTTCATACTAGAGATCAAAAAACTTCCCATATGAAGTCATAGATATTTAGTAATAAAAGGGGGGGGAATAAATGAGATACTGTATTTTTTAAATTTAAAAATAGACAAGAATTGTTTTACATTTACAAGAAATAATCACATTTTTATGTATCAACATTATGAGTCATTTGAGGATCTTTAAAAATCCTCAAATACAGAGCACATGACAAACAAGTCTATATAGGGGGCAGGAGTCAAGTGTGGATATGATTAAAAGTGAAGAATATTCAGTGGGAACTGGGCCTAGGGAAGGAAGCACGACAGGACTTTTAACATGTGAAGGATAGTACGATGTTGGAGAACAAGTATACTTAGTATGCTTGCTCACATAAAACACAAACCTGAAAGTTTAAATTTAAGGAAGTAGCTTTTAAAAGGTTGAATATATAGAAAACTTTCTAACCAAGATCCCCAAATTTAGACTAACATGATCTGCAAAGTTATTGAATTTTCCCTCATCAGAAATATTCAGGCAGAGTACATTATTTTAATATTTTTAAAGTGTCCCTCAGATAAAGATTTGACTTCTTACATATGTGTGCCTATAAGATAAAAATGCCAATATAAATATTATAGTTACAAAAAGAAGAAAGGAAGGAAGGAAGGAAGGAAGGAAGGAAGGAAGGAAGGAAGGAAGGAAGGAAAAGCAAAGAAAGAAATATTTAGGCAGAAGCCAGAAACTACCTTTGTTTTAGTAGCCTCTAACCAATTCTCTGGGGTAGAAATTTGTAAAGCAACCTGACTCTGTAGGTGGAACAGATTTGCTGAAATGCTCAAAAGAATAGGGTGGGAGGAACAGGTTCTTAAAAAAAAACAATTTCAAGATTCAGCTAGGGAACAGAATTATACTATTAAAAAATTATATTATTGAAAAAAAAAAGTATACTTGAATCAGTGGTGTCACACCTGCCTGGCAAGTGCAGGGTTCTGAGTTCGATCCTTGGTACCAGAAAAAAACAAAAACAAAAACAAGCTCAGTGTGTCTCTCACACTTATAATCCAAGGTACTCAAGAGGCTGATGCAGAAGGATTTTAAGTTTGAGGCCAGCCTGGGCAACTCAGTGAGACCTTGTGTCAAAATTTAAAAAAGAGTCTGCCTTGCAAGCACAAGGTCCCAAGTTCGATCCCTGGTACAAAAATAATAATAATAATACTAATAATAATAATAATGATAACAGAAGAAAAAGGCCAGGGACTTAGCTCAGTGGTACTGCGCCAGCCTGGCAAGCGCAAGGTCCTGAGTTCGATTCCTGATACCAAAAAAATTAAAAAAAGAAAAAGAACCTGGGGTGTAGTCCAGTGAAGTCCCTGGCTTCAACCTCCAGTACCATAAAACAAAGAAAACAAAAGGAAAAAACAGCAAACCCAGAAACCTATTTTAAAAGGCAGCTCAAATTAAAATTTCTTTGAGCTCTTTTTAGTTCACAGGAAGAGCTCATGTAGGAAGAAGGTAACTTTAAATAGACACAAAATTTAAAGAACCGTCCATGTAGCCTAGCCCCTAATTAGTGAGGTTGAACTGATAGGGTCCACCAGCCCTTATGAGTCACCTAGAAACCCAGTTAACCAAAGTCTGCTGTCAGTCTTCCGGCCATGGGTGACTTGAGTGTGGGATTACCTGGGGTCAAACAGTGGTGGTTACTCTCCCACACCACCGTGCAACTGCAGAAATACCAGCACGTCACTACAGTGCTGCTCCAGACTCCACTACAGACGCTATGTGATAAATCCACTTTCCACACTGAAACTTTCTCAATTCTTAAATATTTAAAGATTAAAGTCCTGCAGATTTACAAATATTAACAATTAAAATGTTCAGTGCTCAAATATAATTTCCTTTCCCACAGCAAGAATAAAATCAAGTTACAAACTAAATTGCATTAAGTTATACATATACAAAATTGGAACACATATTCTTAGCCATAGATCTTCTATTCACTAATGATAATAAATTACATATTCAGCACATCCATGTGAGTTTAGAAAAATGACTTCCAATGCTGATGAAATTTCCTTAGGGACTAGGAATTCAAATCCTGAATATATCATTGTGGTTTAAAAAACATTTTCCTTTTTCAGTCTTTCTGGAATTTTATCAAGGACTCTTATGTAAGAGTCCTTTCTAGTTATGAAAAAGGTATTAATACTGTTCTCTTTGACATCCCCCAACTCAAACACACAAAAATGCATTCTTAGGGCCAGGGATTTAGCTCAGTGGTTCCGCTGCCTGCCTCGAAAGTGCGAGGATCTGAGTTCGATCCAAAAAAAAAAAAAAAAAAGTGCATACTCATCCACTGAACAAACGCTAAGGTTTCAAAGGTGTTAACGTGGATTTTTAAAATTCAAAAACTGCATTTGGAAACTGTTGAAATCACATTATTAACTAATAATCATTAAAAATAACGTTTATCCTTTAGTGTGAAGATCTAGTCCTGAGATTCTAAATACACATTCAATAGGTCTTCCCATGGTCCTCAACACTGTTCTTCTGCTGCTCAGAAGCCAGCTCAATAACTAGCACCTGCTGAGGGAGGTGACTGTGACTCCTCAGGACACACTTCCAGTTACACAACTCTGTACAACAGCTAAACTGAGGTACAAACAAAAATGACTCTAAGCTCTTAAAACATAGGCTATAAAAATTACTGTGTTAAAATTCATGCAATTTACTAAAACAAACACTCCTGGTATTCTCAGTTAGAATTTCCTATTTTAAAATGAGAGTAAGACCTCACACATAATTATTTAGAAAAAGGAATCAGCCCAGAGGGCATAACTAGGTTACTTTTAAGTATAAATTTTTATAACAACTGAATAAACAGAAAAATGGCTATATTATAACCTATATATTTGGCTTAAGCAGCAGAAAAATGGATCAAGTGAGTTGTATGTGATATAATGGTTAAATCAGTATAGTCAAAATTAAGCCTTAAAAACTCCTCTGGAGGGGCCCTGATGGAAACCCTTGTTATTCAGTAAACCCAACACAACCAATGTTGACTTTTGCATCACACGATTCAGGGTTTCTTTGGTCTAAGTATTAGATGAAGAAGTTTGGTTTTGATCTGGGTGCCATGCTATATGAAAAATCAATTTATACCACAATTATAATGAAAGCAGTGAGATGCTTAATGTATGAATGAAGTAAAAGCAGTCAGGGGCAGGGATGTAGCTCAGTGACACCTCCTGCCTGACAAGCACAAGGTCCTGAGTTTGATTCCCAGTATGGGGGCCGGGCAGTGAGGGAGTAGACAGGGACACTGCAATAAAACAGCAAAGAAGTTCAGCTTCTCCCATTCTAGGTTCGTTCTGGAGAACACATGCTTTCAAGGGAAATGTATTTATGATCCTGTGCAATATGTGAACAGCCAACTTTTCTTTTGTCCTGGGACCTATAGTTGAATTCACTTAAGTTAAATGCATGTATGATATGACTACACTGAAATTGCAGAACATAAAGAGAAAAGCTTTAGTCTCTGAGACACTCACAGATATAAAGGAACAGTGTTACCCTGGGCATCTATTTACAAAGTATATAGGAAAATCAAGCAAAATTTAAGAGAAAATTAAAAACAACTAAGTGCAACAGAAAAAAGCTTGTAGGCCCATTTTTTTTTTAAAGTATATACAGAAGAAAGGAAATGATTAAGAAGAAAAATTACAAGGCCTACCAAAGATTTTTTTCCAGTTAACTTTTGGTAATGGTCACCTTTTAATATTCTTTGGTGAACGTATCAAGGTAGTTTTACAACTGATACTGACATGCCTATGAAGGCAGTATAGCAAAAATAATTTACACTTAAAAAGACCGTAATAAAACCCTTAGGATAGTTATACACTTCCACTTTTCTGTACGGGGTGCAGAGAAGATGTAGACTGATGGAACATGGGTGTTTTTTCAAGAAGTCTCAATTATATACAGCTTAAAAAGCTTAATTATCAAGAGAAAACTATTCCAAGTTTATACTTTATTTATTTATTTTTGGTAGCAGGGATCGAACTCGGGTCCTTGCGCTTGCACAGCAGGCAGCGAAACCACTGAGCTAAATCCCCGGCCCCCAAGCTTATACCTTTGAAACCCTCACACTCACAGTATGTAAGACTTCACACTGAAAAATTCTTCATTTTGACTTTTAAGACTACGAAAAGCATGGAGAAACTGGCTTTTGGAGACAAAGACATTAAAATTAATGGAATTATTAATAATCTGTTAGGCCTCAGAAAAACTGCTTATCTTCCAGATGATTCTGGAAATGTGATTAATTTTCTTATAAGCTGAAAGGCTTTTATTTCATAGAAGTGGTTTTTTCTAACCACCAAAGTAATTCATTTATGGAATATTTCCTGTAGGCCTTTAAAAGCAAAATTTCCTATTTATAAAGTAGTTTTACTGTATCCTTAATAGGTGAGACTACAGAAACAATAAATACCCTTAGAGTACTTTCAAAAATCTCTATTTGTTACCTTAAAAAAAAATCTGTAATAACACACTTCAACAATGAATTTCTATAATCTATATGCCTCAAATAGCATACACTTATACATTAAAACAGCTTAAAAAAAGCATTTTACACACATTTCACAATGTAAACACAATGAAATTAGATGTTATCTAAAAATGTTTCCAGAAATATTAAAACAACTTTTAACTTAAATATTTCTCTTTGAAAATTTAAGTTTCTCTTATACATTATTCTGAACTATGGTGTCTGCATATAAGTTATGCATACTTATTGACTTATTATTCTCTATGTTTAAGCTCATCAGATAAAGACTGGACATGTTCAAGTATAAAACAGTAACAACGTGGGGTCCATTTTCTTTTTATATTGTTTGAAAATGTAATTGATGGGTCTGGGGATTTAGCTCAGTCCCGGGTACCAAAAAAAAGAAAATGTAACTGATGAATTTTCATGAACTGCACCCAGGAAACAAATGTCACATATTAAAACAGTAACAAAACCACTTCTGTATGTGGGTCTATTTAAACGAAGACATATATATACAAACTCATATAGCAGCAGTATTACTGAAGAGTATCCATATAAAAAGTACTTTTAGCTACAAATATAACAGACCACATACTTAAAACGGACAAGCCCAGTAATTCTATAGACATACGCATCACAAACAAACATACCAAAGTGTGTTGAACCGCTGCTACTTTTACTTTGCGTAGAGGTACTGCATGTCTGGGTCCCGGGTTGTGCTGTGCCTGTCCGATTTATACTCCTATATAATTTCCTACTGGAGAGTTCATCACTGTCACTGTCATGCAGCGATGGTGTCCGAGGCCTAAAATGCCGCCATCTACATGATTTGATATTGACTAGTATCTGACTGAGGTCTTTAGAGAAAGATCTGTCCGAGGTATTTGTTTCTGAGGTATTGGCAAACTGATTGACTGGAGAATGTTGTGGTGAGGAAAGCATTTCCAAATCCAGATGGCGAAATACACTGTCATAGTCTGAATGAGCTCTGTCCAGGAAGACCCTATTAAAAATGAGACAAAAACCTCATTAAAAACAGCTATTCAAAGATTAAATAAAAAAGACTGTCAGTACCTTTCTTTTCCCAAACCAAAGTTGAATAAAGCATAATGAATATTTAAAAGCCATAAAGTTGATTCTTTTAGTTTTGGGCCCTTTTAGGCCAAATTTCAATTTCTGATGAAGGTTTAAAAAACAAAAATCAAATTATTTTCCAACCAAAGTTTTTCACTTTGTTTTTAATGTGTTCTGCAGTTCCTTTCTTCTCTCCAATAAACTTCTCATACCAAGGCATTTAGAGTATGGAGTTCTATTGTGCACAGGAAGAACAACAATCTTGACAAACCAGGATGTCAAAACTGGGTCATGCATAACTTATTACATTATTTAATGTGACAGTTGTAGGTCTACTTAATCCTTTCTCCCAGAAGGCAACCTTTTTTGGGAGTAGTTTCTTTAACCTATGTGTGCTAACATGATTTATACTTGTCTTCATCTATTCCATTTTTTAAGCACTGTATCCCTTGGCAGTTTATCTGAGGCTTTCAATCTTGGAGAGAAAAGCAGAGCTGATCTATCTATCTAGGCCACATTAACAGTTAGACACTGTGTGTGTTAAGGCTGTTTAAGGACCGAGTAGCAAAGGGGCAAATTAGTTAAGAACAGCAAACAGGAATCAACACCCTGGTTAGACTTGAAATCTGATCAATCCACTGTCTAAAATACCCCTGTGATAGGAATACAGAATACTTCACCTTCCACCGCGCCCAACCCGTCTTCGTGCAAATCCAATACACCTTTGGGGCACAGTGAGAGTAGTTAAGCAGTATCTGTATCGCACATCCCCTAATCCTCCATCTTTAGGACTAGTCCAAGGCCAGTTGCCAGTTTGGTCTAAGTGAGGCTTAAAAAAAAAAATCCAAAAAGCATTATTTTATTTTGCGGTTAAAGGCAAATAGTTTATTTACAAAGAAAGTCTAAAACTTACAGCATAGTACTGACAGCCTGCTTTCCTACGGAAAGCAAAAGGACCATCAGGATCATTCTCTTCCTCAGCTTCCGAAGAGCCAGACAAAACCTTTAATAAAATGCATGGAATAGGTCAAATGTGTGACCTCCTCCACTCCTCCTCTACATTCATAAAGGCATTCTTATATGTACCTGGGAGAGAGGTTCTTCGTCTGAGCTGGGAAAGTCATACTGATTTAAATCTTTAGCATTAAAGACTGGCAGTGCAGCAGGACTCGTCTGTTGAGGAGTAGCAGCAGCAGACGATGGTAAGACTTTGGGCTTCTTTTCATATTTCCGTTTCGGTCGGACAATATCGGCTTTATCTTGCTGCAACAAAGACATGAATTAATTATACACCAGAAACCATGTTCTACAAACTTCGTTTTGGGGAAAATTTTAAAAGAGAAGTTTGCTGCTATAATTAAGGCATTTATATTAACAAGAGCCACAAGATTCAAGTCTGGCCACCTTACACATTAACATTACAGAGAACTGGCCTCTGTAAAAACAAGAGTATGTCCCGCACCACACACAGTCCTGTGAACTGTTTGGTTTCCACTGAACACTTAAGGGGAGAGCAGAAGTTCTCCAGCTTCTAAATTCTGTAACTGCAACTGGGACTTACGATTAGCTCCTCTAATTTTAAATCGTCTATAAAAATTCTAGGAGGAAGAAAAAAAAGGAATGTCTAGTACCTGCACTCAAGCTATAACAAATCAGTATATGAAAAGTAATAATAAAAACAACTTGACACACACAAAAAGCAAATTACAGATAGCTGTTAACAAACTGGAAAATGAAACCCTAATGCTGAGGGATTATAAAAATAAATGTAAGACTGCTAGCTGAACAACTGAAGCTTCCAGGGATGTTAGATTCTGAGCACTTTCAGAGGATAATGTGCATGCCAGAGATGACGGCAATGGTTAGAGGTATGAATCTGCTACGTACAGAATAGCTAAGGAAAACTGAGAGGTAGAAGTTGTATGTGTTAGGAAGAAAAAGATCATGGCAAATACTGTATCATGGTTGTGTAAATACACCAAGTATTTATATTAAATACACTAAGTATGTTTAACTATTAAACTATAAAGTATGTTAAGGCATTATAGTTTATTGGAGAAAGTTAACTACTGGAACTAAACAGTATCTGGACAATTCTAGTGGTCTATCACCATGACAGCCTTATCAGAAGCTAGCTATGGCCACACAGAGTTTAGAGAGAGGGACAATAGACTTAATAAAATTTAGAATAAGCATAAAATTTAAGTGTCTTTGTGAACAATATATTTATATGAGTAAGATTAAACATTTTGGAGCATGATTCTAACTTCTAGATTATCAAAGACAATGACTTTTCTTGACCAACCTCCCCAGCAATTTATTATTTTTTTAAATTTTATTGGTACATTTTAGGTACACAATATAATGACATTCATCATTGGAAATTTGCACCTTTACGTAATCTCTCTTGGTTCTTATTTTTTCCCCATTCCCCTGCCCTCCCTTCAACCCCTCCATCCCTCCCTATTTACAAAGACTTTGTTTCTATTTTTTCATTTTCTCATATTAATTCCATTCCCTTCTTTCCTTTCCCCTTCCCCTCCCACTTCCCCTTTGCCCCTTTTCTTCCAATTTCACATTATCTATTATACCTTTTAGTCCTTACACTTTTAGTTTCTCACATTAGAGAAGCTATTCGGTATTTACACGTGTGTCCTGTTCATTTCACTTAAAGTATCGCCTCAGTGTGCATCCATTTAGCTATAAATGTCTCTAATTTCTCATTTTTTATGGCTGAGAGGTACTCCATTTTACAAAGAAAACCACATTTTCTTTATCCAGTCTCCAGCTGATGGGCAAGTGGGCTGCTTCCAAATTCCCAGCAATTTAAAAAATCAAAATGTCCATGTTTTCTCATAAAATGGGCCCTGGCATTGCTCTAAATGACAGGAAAAAAGTTGAGGTTGCAGATGTCCTAACTCTAATAGGTATGACAAGCTGTACATTCAACTGAAGTTCTGTGTGACCACAATAAAAAAACTGCAGGGAGGTGATATTAAAATAATCCAGAGAAGACACCAAAATTGACGGCAGACTCACCCACTCCCCAAACTGAACTGGGAAGAGTGAATTTTAAGTTTCATGATAAATTTCATACAAAAAAATAATCCTCCCCAGATAAATGTTTTTCAGGAAGCTGTCACTTAACTGCCTTCCTTTCTTTCTCTTAGGTTTTCCTTCACTGATTTTATTTTCCTTCACCAACTGTATTCGTCACAATGTGTGGAATATTTGGTTACCGAGGAAATTTGTCAAAATACTTCCATTTCTAAAACACTACCTATATTACAAACTATTAAAATCAGATGCCTAAATTACCCCCTTATGTTTTTATTACATACACTTATACACTAGTATGTTCATAAAGGGCAAGATAAACTCATGGTGTCAGGAAGTATTTCAAGTCCTGCTCCCTAACCTTACATACTTTGAATTATTTCAACAGCTCATAATCCTACAACTATGAAAATATTCCTTCTATCAACAAAGTAACAAAATCTTCCTTTTATAAGATAAGGAAATAACAAAAAACTTCTGTATTTCTTTATAACATACCAATATCATTTCAGTTTTACATCATGCTTCATGGTAGGTTTTGTATGTATTTAACTCTCATTCTAATGATAAAATACAACCGCCATTACCAGATACTATTGTCACAAAAACTTTTATCACCTTATTGACTTTAAACTCCTTCACATCCATCACTTCCTGATGTTTAAACTGACTGCTATTAGTAATGGGAATGATGGGGACAGCGTAAGTAGGTTTCATTGGCTGTCTCTGAGCCATGACCTCACACATGATCTCTCCACTGTAGTCACCCAGATTATACCTGAAATTTAAACAAAGAACGTTTAAAAGTGTATATATTCAAAGACTATAATGCAATATTTGATAAATATATATTGTGAAAGGACCAACACAATCAAGCTAGCATACACATCCATTTCCTCAGTTACCCTGTGTGATAAGATTATTTAAAACGTACTCTTAGCAAATTTCAAACATCTACACTATCAACCAGAGTATATACAGTCTGTCTCCAGTTATTCATTTTATAACTGTAAGTTTGTATCCTTTGATTATACAAAAATGTAGTTTTTATCTGTAAATAAAGCTTGAGGAGTTTTTAAGTTATGTAAAGGCATATCTGTATAACCATTAATACCTGAATAGAATATGTTTATGACATCAATTAGACATAAGGTTACAGTTAAATAATTCCTTTTCTTTCTTCTTTCTACTTTTTTGGCTCATAGTTGTATTTTGGCACATAATGACTACAGGGAAAAAAACCAAAAGTCAACATTTTGATTTAGCAATTTGGTGACAAACCTGGTGGAGAAGTTGGAATTAATGCCTAAAGTGGTACAGAGAATTTCTGCTGATTAGAATTGTCTGTGTTATAAAACTAATTTTTCTTAAAGGAATCACAAGAGATTTAACAATGATGCGTCTCTCTGGATAGGACTCAGAGGGAGGGCAGTGAGGCCTGAGGTTTTCATTATGTACATCATTGAATGACTGAGTGTTAAGATGCCTTTCCTCCTTCCTTTTATACTTTTCTATTTAAAAAAAACCCAACTGTTGCTGGGTGTGTTGGCATATGCCATAAGGCCCGCTACTTGGGAGGCTGAAGCAGGAGGATCACAAGTTCAAGGGTAGCCTTAGCAACTTAGTGAGACTATGTCAAAAACTTAACAAAAGGGCCGGGGATTTAGCTCAGTGGTTTTGCTGCCTGCTGCGCAAGAGTGAGGACCCAAGTTCAATCCCTGGTACCAAAAACAACAACAACAACAACAACAAAACAAAAACAAAAACTTAACAAAGGCTGAGGATATAGCTCAGTGGCAGAGTACCCTTGGTTCAATAACCAGTATGGGGAGGTGGGTGAGGATCTAATATCAAGTGAATAAAACAAAAGCTTTAGAACTGATGAATGTTCTCTCTTTCACAGCCCTGCACACAACTCAAATAAGAACAAATGAAAATGGAAATACCTGACATATTTTACTGTTCATAAGCCCCATCACTTTAAAAAAAAATAAGGACAGGAATGCATGTAATATTATATGAAGTATAATACCACACCCAAACTTAAACAGTCTATTATAATTACTAAAAGAAGATATTTCTGCAATTACCATAATTGCTCAAGAAACAACTCATATAAAACATTACCGATACTATTAAAATATGTTTTACCTCTTTTCCATAATCTCCAGTGTTAAATGCAATAGCTCCCTTTTACTCTTTTCTCTTCTTTTTATCATCTCTAGAATAGTGACAGCCCGACTCAGATCTCGACGCAGCTTAAGCATTTTTTCATAAGAGGCTTCATCATTTTTGCGATTCTGCAGATATAAAGCTGCTTATTTAATATGAATAAGTACTTCTAAGCAGTGGTGCTATGAGCAGAGTTACACTGTAAGGAAGCATGGATCACCAGGAAATCAAATTTTGTATGTGACTTTTTAAAGTAAATTTATCATCAAAATATATCATTAATAGCTCCATAATAAATCTGAAGGTCAGCTTAAATATTTCCCCTTATAATTGTAAAGAAAGCCTTTTATAACATAAATCAAAGAATTAAGATATTAATGACTGTAAATAATTTTTAAAATAGAAAAAATTTTTAAGTACACAGATTTACTTACTTTTCGAGTCTGCATTTTTTCCGTGCGTCTCCTAAAAGCCACATAAGGATCGTTTGTGCTGGAACCATCTCGCTTCTCCTGTTTTACTGATGGAATTAGAGACGGCCCTCGACAGGTTTTTCTCTTTTTAATCCAGTATTCATAAACTTCTCTAATTAATTCATCATCTTCTTTTAGTAGCAGTTTGGCTTCCTGCAGACTGACTGGCTAAATGTAAAATATTATGTCATTTTCATGTAATACATATGTGGGGAATCAAAAGTATTCAAAATCAAAACAACAGTACTAACAAATAACAAACATATATAGTACCTTATCCATTTCAGTAACTGAACTAGATGCTTCACACACAGTATTTACTTAGTTTTGACAATAATCCTATGATGTTCATCATTTCTATTTTGTATCTGGGGAAAGTCAGGCAGAGAAATTTAAACATACTACTTAAAGATTAGACAGGTCAGGAAGAGGTAGGAGAGGTGCGATGTGAGTGCGTGCTTTTTAACCCCAAACTGCGAGCTTAGCCTCCCTCAATCTTAGCTTTCATAAATACAAACATTTACACAGGCACACTTAAGATACAGAAGTTGTACCTGCTGACCACTGCCTTTTTCCAGACGATCAATCATCTCCTCAAATTGCAATGGACAGATGTCCATTTTCTTTTTCAATTTATTCACAAATACTTCATCTTCAGAATCCAAATCATAATCAGGCTGTTCAGCATCCAAACTAAAAGCTGACAGAAGAAACCATAAGCAATCATTTACTGTGTGAATTCAACTGATTTAAAAAAAAAAAAAAAAGAAAAGCAAAAAAAAAAAACCTCTCACGGATGTCTGAATAAAAGCAAGACCTTTCTAAAGAAAGATTTTTGGATTTTGTTTTCAGTCACAATCTAAGCTTACAGCTATGTCTCCCACATTTAAAGTTAAAAGAAAGACTATCGCTGGAGATTTAGCTCAGTGGTTCTGTCACCTGCCTTGCAAGCGCAAGGACCCAAGTTTGATCCCTGGTACCAAAAAAAAAAAAGAAAGACTATCTCTTGGGCCAGAGATTTGGCTCAGTGGTTCCGGCGCCTGCCTTGCAAGCGCAAGGTCCGGAGTTCAATCTCTGGTACCAAAAAAAAGAAAGACTATCTTTACTATGAATATAAATAAAACTAATAAAAGACATCAGAGGGGACCCTAAAGGCAAACAAAGTAGAAGCACATTACAAAGAACATAAGGAGGCTAACCAACCAATGTACAGGCTGGACCATGTGAACGTGCTGAAGTGCCACATTTGCCGCTCAAAACTCATGTACCAGCAACTTCACAATAGCTGTTGCTCAGTGAGCGGATTCCTGGCAAGATTTGTTTCCCCCTGAGGATTTGTTTCACTATCACAGTAATGGGAATGTGAGGCTTACTTCTTAAATCTGTCAAGAGCCACTGTTCTATACTCTATTTTCTAATGCCATTCAATTATTTATCAAATTAAGCTATGTTCATATTGATTTAAAAAGCAAAATATCAAATAGCTTGGTATCAGAACTTGTCTCCTACCTTTCCCTTGGCTTAATTCTTTCTACTAAACCTGGCAAGAAAACGCCTATGATATGAAGTCTTTCGTATCTAGTCTCTCTGTGTTGTTAAGTATTATATGATCCAGTAACATCAAATTTCGTATTATATCACATAGCATGTTATTTCATGACTTCAGGTCTTTACACTAGCTATTTTCTACCTCCCATCCAATCAGCAAATATCTTCTCTGGAATCCTTTCTTGACTGTCCCTCACCTAGTAAATGTCTCCTAACCAATTTTCCTTTTTTAATAACTATGAACCCTCTCCCCACAAAATGTGGTGTGTAAACAATCAGCTTTTGCATAAATAACATGCAATTCAAACATGATACCTAAACTCTGTAGCACAAAGGTTAAAAAACCCTGTTCTAGATCACTCCCTTTCTTCATAATATTTTCTGCAGATACTTCATAATTTACTTGTTAAGAATGTCTGTCTCCTAAAATGTGACTGATATCCTTGAGGGGAGGCCTATGTCTTAGCTATCTCTGCATCTCCAAGTGAAGAAAGGGTGACATGTTTCCTCTCTCTGTCACCTCTGCTTGCTGTACTCAACTGAAAATTATTCTAATGTTATCCATGGTTACTTAGGTGGGGGGAAAAAAATGGAAAAAACCAACCAACCAACCAACCAACCAACCAGTCACTTATTAGTGAAGTCTGTAACAGGTGTGACAGGAAACTGGCTGCAAATAATTGCCAAGCTTAATGTAGTAAATGCCCTAGAGGAAGAATCCAATAAATATTTGTAGAATTAAATGTATTATTTCATTGTTTTATTTTCCATTTTGACCTGTAGCAATTCCATAACATTCCTAATTAAAACAAATGAACATTCAGACCTTATAAAAATCTCTAGACGTTAGCATCTCTACCTGTATTACTTGCAACAAGAAGCCCTCCAATGATTTTTCATGATTTCATTTTGTATGTCATTGCTACACGAACAGGCTTTTGGAGATTCTAAACTGGATCAAATCTATTAGATTAAAACACTTGCTTGTTTTTGTTCCTAACGAAATTAATCCATATCTGTGTTGTCTAATGCAGTACAACTTGCCATATGTGGCTAATTAAATTGCATTAAATAAAAATTTAAAATTCAGTCTCTCAACTGAATGTGGTGGTGGCATGCCTATAATTTCAGCACTCTGGGAAGCTGAGGCAGGTCAAATTTAGCCACCTAGGAAGACCCCAAGTCTCAAAACAAAAAGGGAAAAAGGGCTGGGGATGTAATCATTGCAAAAGCCCTGCCTAGACTTAATCCCTACCACCACCAAAATAAAACGAAATAAAAATTCACTCTCTCAGTCACATTAGCTACATTTCAAATGCTAAATATGTACATGTGGATAATACTGTGCCAGATAGCACAGATTACAGAATATTTCCATTATTACAGAAAGTTCTATTAGAGCTGATACACATAATCCGGAAAGCTAAACCAATAGGGACAATCAATGTTCTCCTTTCTTAAGCTTCTATTTTATATATTTTTAGGAATTCACTTATATAGTACACTTTGACATTCTTCACTATGAAATTTATTTTTATTTAGATCATATGTCAAATCACAATCACAAAAGATTAGTCATAAAAATGGAACAACCTTAGTAAGTTACTTATGTTATCCTTTACTCTTCCATCAAAATACACTTATACTTCTGGTATACATGGCATCACCAATGATACATACCAGATCCAACCTATGAGGGACTTGACTCAAGACTGGAAAAGAAGATTTTTGTTGTATGAATCAAGAAGCTCAATATCTTTCCCACTAAAGTTAATAAGGATCTAACAAAGTCCACTAGTCACTGCAAGAGGAGTTTCATTCTGTCTGTACAAACACATCTAAAATCTTACATAACAGGGTATTTGTTCAGATATAGAATATTAAAACCCTAGAACAATGCTAACATCTAAAAACCTGCTTCGGATTTCATCTGACCGAAGAACTGCAGCCAACGATCTTTATAATTTAGCATCAGATGAACCTGTGGCTTCCAACTCTCAGCTCCACCAGGGCTGAAAAAGATATAACAGTATTTATCACAGTCCCCCAAATAGGAGTTTTGCTTCAGACTTTTGGGTCCTATTACTGAATATGTTCAAAGTAGAAAAGAGTCCACAACAACAACATAAAAAACAAAACAATCACCTCTTCTAATTAAGTTGTCAATTAAAATTAGACCCAGCTAGTCTTTTATTGTAAAAGGCAAAGGCATTAGAAATGTTCCAGACTAAAGGATATTAAAAAGACAACTACTAAAAGTAACCCTAATCCTAGACTGACCTTGTCAGTCTATCTCCCTAAAGGGAGATGGATTATAAAATATATATAGCACACACTGTTGATTCTTACATAGTTCCATCTTGATCCTAATCGTAAAAATGATTTTTGAACTCCAAGCTTTCCATGTTGTATCATTCAGCTCTTGACTAAATATACTTGCTTTTTTGACCCTTCAGAAGACAGAAGTTAAAAAACCTACCTATCAAGCTATCTCTATCCATCCATACACATACACGCGTATGAAAACCCATGTATCTACCCATCCACATATATGCACATAAAAACATACATCCTCGACTGTCCTTTGAAAAAGGTTTCCTTGAAACCCAAGTGCAAGGATTGAAGAGAAAGAAAAGAATTGTTCCTGACTATCCAGGGCAGAAGTGTTTTATCCCAAGAAGGAAAAATCCTAGTCATAATCTAGAAGCCCTGCAGACTATCATTCAAAAGAGAAACAATATTAAGATCCTTTGGCTCTCTAGATAATAAACAGCACTCAGTGAAATAGATCAGAAGGGACCTAAATCTGGAATTAAAGGGGACGGTGGCTGTAAAAGGGCTTTTTTTCCCTGAAGAGATCTGGGAGAAATTTTGATTTCTTTCCTAAGCCAGGTGAAGACAGGAATAGTGATAGAATTTTCCAAGCTAATGTTTGATGAAATGTTAATAGATAACATTTAATGAATAAGTTTGGAAAATGGGTTAAAATAATTTAAATATTTAATATATGACAAGCAGAGCCTACAAACAGTAATATGAATTATGGCTCTAGGGATGGAGAGGGGAATATAATAAGCAAATTCTCAAAACATAATTGATCATGTCTTTTCAGGGAATACTAATCATTAATTTAAAAACTCCAAGTAAACATTTGTATAACATTAGAAATTTTATTTTTTTTATGCTTTTATTCTACCATCATAAATATAAAAAAAAGACAAATATGCCAATAGTACATTTCTAATTTAACATAGTAATCTCACAGGTACTTAATGCAATTAAAGAAAAGAGACACATCCACTAAGTTGTTACCAGAACAAATTATCAAGAAAATCAATCAAGCCACGTATTTTTTGTGAATTATTTTTCCATGAAGACAATAACTTCACAAGTCTGATAAAGACCACGTCATCCAAACTATGTTGCTACAAATACAGCTTAACAGAAAAGAGAACCTGAAAACTCTTTAAGAATATTCACTTAAGTCTCAATACTGTACAGGAAAGTACAATTATTTCCAAATGTTCCCAAGTGAAAGCTAAAAAAAAAAAGCAAAAAAAAGCTATAGTTGAATTTTTCCAGCATTAACAGAAAATAACAAGTATTAATGAAATAACAACAGAATAATCTTCCATGTTTGTCAATTCACATAAACAAGAAAAGCATTCAAAATTGCACTGTTTCTTTAAAGAACCCTTTCCTAAGCAACATATTTAACACTCCAAAATTCCTGCAATTTTTCTATTTCAAACCTGAGAAAATATCTCCTCCCATTACCACTGATAGAATAAGACTGCCAGCTCTGTCAGCCCAGTCTTCATTCTCAACCCAATTTTTACCTGGCTCATTTCTGCCTCTTTTTGTTCAGTTTCCCCTACTTAAGAGCACCCATCATAGTCTCTTCTATTGATTGTAAAGTAATCTGCCCTTCTTTCCAACTAAATATGCCTCCCTTTAAGCCCTCTACATTTGTTAGAGCATGAGGAGTTGTGAAGGAAGGAGAGAGGAAAATCAGATCTCTAAGTCTATTGACTTATGGTAACCTCTCTACTCTGGAAATAAGAGCCAAAACAAAAAAGCCTACTTTTTCCGATGTTTCTAAACTATTTTTTTTAAAGTTTTTTCTTTATAATAGGAGGAAAACGTTAATATGGGCGACAGAGTTGTTGGCAACACTCAAAGGAGTTGACATCGCAAATAGCAGGCAACATTAGAAGGTAACAAGTGGTACGGGAAAAGTTATGAAGTAGCGTAAATCACAGAAAAACTGGTTCACTGTTACTCTCCCTTGACATCATTAATGCCCAGTACCGAGCTCCTAAACTGCTGGATGCAGAGCAGGAGGAGCAGAATGGCCTCCTGGACAGAAAGCTAGAAATCCAAGTGGCAGTAAAATCAGAGGCTCTCAGAAAAACAGGGTCTACGCAGTGTAAAGGTAATGCAACCTACATCATCACTGGCTTGTCTTAGAAGTAGTGTGAACTATTGTCATGCAGCATCGGATATTAACACAGAAGAGCATGGAAGCCAAGTATTAGTTAAGAAGTATGTCCATAACAGTCTCAATCTTGAAGTTGAAAGAGCTGAATATCCAGAAGAGAGAGGATACAGAGTTCAACCAAAAAAAAAAAAAAAAAAAAAAGCATACCATTGCTTTTGCCTAAGCTTAAATCCAGCAGGAGGCGGTAGGGGCATTTGTGCAGGAGTATTCCCTAAAGTAGAAGCTAACCGGATTGGAAACCAAAGGGCCTGGGGATCTCGACCGGCTCTCGTATTAAAATAGGTCGACGCCTGGCTCTGCGGACTCCTTCATGCAGCAGGTAGTATTGCAGTGGATTTGGCCACAGATCCTCTTTGATAATCTCCGCAATTCTGCCAGACTCTGGAAGACTGTGGTCTGAAAACCAGGTAAAAAAGCTGCAGATGAGGTCTTGGTTTCTGCGAATGAAGGTCTGGGGTTCACGTCCCCTACGCCATGTGATTGGAGTGGAGGGAGACACCACTCGCCCGGAGGATCTGACCTCATACTCCTTGGCGATCACCTTGTTTTTGAAGTACGGATTTCTTCTACAGAAGAACTTGAATTTGCAGCCCGTTCTAGGATGTCGGAGTTCCCTCACCTCCAAATTAGTTACGTACCTTAACATGTCTGCATCTTGGCCCCTATCCATGTGAGACAGCTGGGGGCGGTTCCTAAAGGCGGTCATCCAGAAGCCCAGGATACTCTGAATGATGTAGTTCCTTTGCTCCAGGTAATGTCGACGCATCCGTCCGAACTTCTGCTCCAGCTGTCGGAAGGCCCTGCCGCCTGAGCATTCAGTGTCCAGTTCCAGCTGGATGGCTTCCAGAGGATCCATGCGCAGATTCATATTTAGGGGCCAGGGCCTTGCCCCCTACACCTCCCCTGTCCCTCTATCTTCCTCCGCCACTTCCATTTCCTCACCTACTGGGGCTTCCTTCTCCACTGCCGCCTCCACAGCCTCCTCCTCCACGCCTTGCGCCATCACCAGTTCAGACCCCACCTCTTCTTCCACCGCTACAGAGGTGATGGCGCACTTTTCAGCCTTTGCTTCCTCGCCTTGCCTTTCCCTTTCCCGGCACCTCAGACGCGGAGCTCTGCGCCCCAGGTTTCCAGGACCTCCTCCCCATTCGGAGCGCCAGTTTTGCAGTCGGTGGCCACCAACTCTGCGGCTGCGTCTAGCCCCCCCAATGGAAGGCGGCGGCTCCTGTTGCCCGACCTCGGACTCTGCGCGATCGGGAGCCCCATCGACTTGGGCGCCTCCTCCGACGGCTGGGGCGACTTCTCGCTTCCCTCACCGGTCTCCGCCATCACCTGCGTCGCCTCTTTTTCCTGGCGGAGCGTCAGGCACCGGTCCGGTCTCCCGGGGCGTGGCCAGGAACGATAAGGCTACAGGTTTGAGGGAGAGCAGTCCTCTCCAACCCGTCCAGGCTGCTCTTGCTAGTAGTAGGAAAAGGTCTGTTTTCCTCTCAGAGACGCACTCTCAACATTAGAAATTTTAAACTAGAAATTACGGGAATTGAAATGAGCCAGTTCATTTGTTCGTTTGTTCATTCATGTATGTATAAAGTTCTCATTCATTTAGTCACTCAATCATTCGTGTGTTTATAAAATTCCTGAAGAAATATATACGCTATAAATATACATGGCTCCTAAAGAATTACACACAAATATATGTAACTACAGCGAGCGTTCCTAAAGAATTCAAGGCGATGTACTTTCATAAGTAACTTACTGGATCATCTCGCAGTCAAGATCCAATTTTATCTTTGAAAATTTACACTATTGTTAGTTTTTTCTCAGTTATTTTTAGTACATTAAAAGCCAATACCAATTTTAATCAATTTTACATAATTTCTTGTGAAAAAGAGAAGAGGGAACACTTTCCCACTTATTTTACGACACCGTATTACTGATACCCCAAACCAGACATGACAGATGATCATGAGAGATGTTACTAACTTTTTATGAGATCTTAAAATTCTGTTCAACACTTTAAAAAATAATAATGATAATAATAATAATATATCTCCTAGCCAAGTGAGATATATTTCAGGTATACAAAGCTAGTTCAGTATCTGGAAATCAGTTACTGTAACCTACCATATTAACAGATTGAAGAAGAAAAAAGTATAGGGTATCAACTGTTGCAGAATGAGCTCAACAAAATTCAACACCTATTCATGATAAAAATTCTCAGTACATTAGGACTAGAGTAAAACTTTTAAAATCTCATGAGAAGAAACATCCTAAAATCTACAGCTAACAGCATATTTAATAATAAAAAAACTGAATTCTTCTCTAAGATTAGAAACAAGGCAAAAGTGTTTGAGCTTCTTGTTCCTCTTATTTTAACATAGTACTAATGTTCCATCCTCTATCATAAGACAAGAAAAAGAAATTAAAGGCATCCTGATTTTTTTTAAAAACCTGGATTTGCAAACTACAGGATGATTGTCTAACATAAAATTCTCAATAGAATCTACAAATGCTAGAGAGGTTCAAATACTTCCCTAAACTGCGTAGTCCATTGTTTTAGAACTATTTCAAAATATATGCTAATTTCTTTCATTTATACTAAGTTTATCTTAGTTCACTGAAAATAAAATTTGTAAAAAAAAAAAAAAAAGAAAAGAAAATTTGTATTACATTTCCTTTATGTAAGAATCTTTTTGGTTTATGTTTTGTACTGTGTAACTACTTTGAAGGTAATGATACAGAGTGTAATAACTATTGTTATTCTCTTACTTGGCTATGAAGATGTTTTATTTTTTCATAAAAAATATTTCCAAATGTTTCTTAGAATACACACACACACACACACACGACTGTATGCCCTCAAAACTCAACAGTAAAACAAATACATTAGAAAATGTGCAAAAAACCCCAAAACAAACAAAAAAGAAAATGTGCAAAAGATATGCATGATCATTTTACTAAAGACTATGAAAAACTATTAACTCCAAATGCAGAGGATATGGAGAAACTGGATTACACATACACAGCTGGTGATAACATGACCCATCTAATCAGCAAATAGTGTGGCAGTTACTGTCCAAATTATAAATGAATGACTCAGCAAGTACACTCATGCATACTGATGCCAGAGAAATAAAAACTAATGTTCACATAACTTGTATATGAATCTTTATTTCTGTTTTTAACCATCTAAAACTAGAAGCTACCCAAATGTCTTCCAAAAACTGGTACATACACATCATAGACTACTACATAGCAACAAAAAGGAAAATATCATTGATATACATAATAAGAACTTCAAGGACATTAAATTGAGAAAAAACAGCTAATCTGGAAAGGATACATACTACACGATTTCATTCATGTAACACTGTGAAACAATATAACTACGGATGGAGAATAGGTTAGTGTTTGCAAGTTGTTAGGGATGGGGGAAAAAGATGGACGTGGCTATAAAGGAATGGCAAGAGGGAGTCTTCAGGTGATGGTACAGCTGAGTATCTTCTTTGTGGTAGTCATAAGCAGCTACACATATGAAAATCATGCATAGAAATGCAAACACACATGTACTAGTATAACTATTGAAATCTGAATAAACTTCATGGACTGTGTAGCCCAATGTCAGTTTCTTGGTTGTGAAATGGTATTATAGTTGTGCTTGAGGTTAAGGCTGGAAGAGGTTGGAGGAAGTGTGAATACCTCTGTTCAATTGTTTTTGCAACCTCCTATGAATCTATGTCACAAATTTAGCTGCATTGTCTTTACTAATACTCTAAAATGTATACAACTTCCTAAAGACTAGATACGTCAAATTTGTAGTGACTTAAAAGTTTTTCCTCCCAAATGAACTATAACTCTGCTGCCAGTTCATTATTATTTGACTACAATGTCAGCAGGGTCAATTCCTTTTTCAATATACTACCTTTTGACTTTCCAGACATCTAACTCACTACAGTTAGTAGTAAAATGTTTATTGTAGTAGGCTATGTCTTAAAAGAAACGCAAATTTTCTTCTGACAGTAATGGTAATGTAAACTGATTGATGTACTTTTTCCCCCAATCTGGCTTTAACCTAAAAGCTTCATTTGTAAGATAATAAGCTGGTCAGGATACAAAAACCAACTGTGTTCATGTATACCAACAATAAACCCATGAAGGGAGAAATCAGGAAAACAGTTCCATTCACAATAGCTTAAAAATAATTAAGTACCTAGAAATCAACCTAACCAAGAAGGAGAAATGCTACTATAATGAAAATTACAGAATTCTTAAGAAAAAAACGAAAGAAAACCAAAAGACATCTCTTGATCTTGGATCAATAGAAATCATATTGTTAAAATGGCCATATTATCAAAAGTGATCTAAATCTGGAAAAGCCCCTTGATCGTAATGCCCACAGGACAACAATGAAAGCTATGGGAATTTTACTATTTGTTTTCAAGTTATTACCTACTTGAGGACTATTTGTTTTCAAGTTATTACCTACTTGAGGACTGGGGGAATGAAAGGTAATAGTAGTGTATATATATAGTAGTATATATAGTAGTATATATATAGTAAGTCTACAGCCTTCAGCTGTTCATCACCAAATATGGTAGCTATCAAAGGAACATGTCTGCCAGGCGTGGTGGCACACACTTGTAATCCCAGCACTTGGGTGGCTGAAGCAGGAGGATCACCCCAAGTTCGAGGGTTAGAGGCCAGCTTGGAACACACAGTGAGTTCAAGGCCAGCCTGGGCTACATAGTTGACACCCTGCCTTAAAAAAAAAAAAAAAGATCATGTGTAATCAAGCACCTATCTACTATCAAGTGAAACAAGTTCCCAATTAGAACACTAAAACTGTTAAAACTAGCATCTCACTGTTAGTAGAAACACAGAGTGGGGGTTGGCAAACTATGACCCATGGGCCAACTCTGGCCTATCATGTTTTTATCAATAAAATTTTACTGAAACACAGCTAGGTCCATTTGTTTATATATTCTCTATAGCTGCTTTTGCCCTACAACAGCAGAGAAAAATAGTTGTGACAAAGATTGAGCTACATCTCTAGCACTTTTTTCCTGCCTCAGCTTCTCCAAATGCTGGGATTGCATGTGTATCACTATATAGGCTGCCAAGACATTCTTTAATTATTAATTCTAAACAGGAAGGAAACTATTCTGAGGCATATTCTTTATCTTGTCTAAAGTAGCACAAGATCCTATGCTGGAATCAAATTAAAAATCTATCTTAAGTGCTTCTTTGCCAAGAATCAATAAAAGACATCTTAAAAATCATCCTAAAAGTGGAAAATGATCTAGACACATTAGTAGGGCTATAAATATTGAAAAATTTTAAAAAGTAAAAAATGGGCTCTAATAACTTTCAAGCTGATGTTGATGAATGAAAAAGGTATCAAATTACATAAAGATAAATATAGAAAATACAATCATTAAAAGAACAATTACTTACGCTGTATGTGAATGAGCTGCTTTGGCATCTTAAATTCCCCAGGATATATAGATTCATAGTAAGCAATATTACTTTCTGCCTCCGGGACTGGTATAACCATATTATCCCTCTTCTCTCCATATACCTGCTGTGCTGAAATAGCCCGCTGAAGATGATGTTCCTATAGAGAACGGAAAATATGTAAGTTTATTGAAAAAGAAGCATACAGAATATATATCCTTACAAACAGGAATTTGCTCATTTGTTTAAAATGGATTTTAATAGCAAGTCTTGAAAACATCCTGTTAACAATACAATTAGTAATAAAAATATTTTAAGCCGGGTGAGGTGGCACATGCCTGTAATCCCAGGACTGGCAGGCTATGAAGGAAGAGGATCGCTGTAAGTTGGAGGCCTGCCTGGGCTACACAGCAAGACCTCAATATATATTTATATGTATGTATGTAACTTTAAATAGAAATGAGATTTTGTTAGAAACACTGAATATTTCCTCAAATTTTTACACCTTTCTTCAAAGGTACTACATCAAAATTGAGTCATACAAATATATTCAAAATAGTTAAACTAAAACTGTTAAAGCTTGTATTTTACAGATGCTACCTGAAGAAAGTTAAAGCACCTGAATTTATTATGTGAATAAAGAAGGCTCTGGGTAAAAATACATTTTATTGACTCAAATCTCCTATTCACATAGTGCTTTGTAAATTTGGAAGGGGTCTTTCAAACAAAGAGATTATTATCTTCATTTTTATTTTATGAAACTGACAGACTCAAACCTGGGGGGGCAGAATCAAATCTATGGTGCTTTACCATTGAGCTACATCCCCAGCCCATTTTATTTCTGAGACAGGGTCTAGCTAAGTTGCCCAGGTGGGACTCAAACTTGAAATCCTTCTGCCTCAGCCTCCTTCAGCCCTGGTATCACAGGTGTGTGCCTCCACACCCAGCTAGTGACAATCATTCTTAGGAATTCCCAGAGCCCTTTCTAGTCAGTAGTAGAGTGTGTACAGGAACTAAAGGTACATGCTGTGTGTGGACTCAGACTGTCTGGACGAGAACTCAACTGAATACTGAAATAGTTTGTGACTCCTGGCAAGAAACTTGAGTCTGCTAAACTGGATTTTGCTAGTAAAACTAGAATCTACAAAGTTGGCCAGAGATTTAAGACAGATGTGAGTAAAATGTTTAGTAAAACAGCTACACAAAATAAACTTTAGTTAACACCCAGACACTCAGAAAGGTATGTGATACCATAAAATTATTATTCTCATCCAACCCAATCAACACTAAATTTTAGGATATAGTTTATGAAATATATACAAATTATATATATACACACAAATATATAAAGAATTACCTACACTTGTGGATGAAACACTAAAACAGTATGAAAAGTCCCAGTCCTCATAGGTAGCTTGTTATGAATATATATATTTTCCAAATTTATGTATATATCAATGTATACATATGATCCACCCAACACAGCAGTACAGCAGGTCATGGAATTTTACCCATAGCTTTGGTTCGCTTGATATATGCTGGAGAGCTTTCTGTATTGATACTTCTATATTCTTCACAATAGCTGTACTGTATATTCCACTGTACAGCCAGACTATAATTTTAATTGTGTAGACAAAAATATATGAAGAAAAACCCTGGAAACAATCCAAATGCTTAGCCTCCTCCCTAAATGCCACCAAAACAAGTGCAGAACCCTTAAATCGAGATCATTTCAGTACGTAGGTGAATATGAGAAAAATATGGTTTATCTTTTAGATTCTCCAGTAAACCAGCCCTTTCATTGATGGTAATGACACCATTGGAACTTTTTGTTTTGTTCACTAGTCTGATGCTGACATCCAGGTGAGAGGGGACTACAGGCGAGGGCTGGATATGCCAATGTCTAAAATTAGCTGGACAAAACAATACTTCACATAGTAGACCATCTCAAAATAAAAAAAAGAACAAAACCCTCACCCATGTCAGGTTTCTACCCTACTTTTTATGGTTTACTTATTTTTACATTGGGATTTATTTTTTGTATAGAAGGATTTACCATTTTTTCCCCTAAACAGTGAGCAACATGCATGCATATATTAATCAACTTTCCACCTTATATTTTTAGGGGCTGGGGATTTAGCTCAGTGGTGCCACTGCCTGCCTTGCGAGCTCAAGGTCCTGAGATCAATCCCTGGTACAAAAAAAAAAATATATATATATATATATATATATATATATATAAATAATTTTTTTAGTACATAATAAATTCTCTTTGTTACCAGGGATTTCTAAGCCTCCCACTCTCTCCTATGCAAATACTTACAGGGTTTTAAGCAGTGCAGCCCTTGCACTACAGGGTCCCCTCGTAATTCCTCATCAGAATTCTCCTGGATCTGTTATTTTTTTCAGATGAACCACAATAATTTTTTAAAGGTATGAAATGGAAACCTAAAGTATACTGATTTTTATAGGCAATATAGGATGGTTGGTGGTGAAGAAGACAAGTTTTGTAAGCAATAGTACTCTGGATTTGAATGATGGTTCCAGAGTCTACTGGTTCTTCGGCTTTGGGACTAGGCACAAATCATTGTATATTGTCCCAGCAACAGTTTGCTGTCTGTAAATGTATGTTACATGTCTACCATATGGGTCTGGGGTAAAGGTAAAATGTCCAAGACATACTAAATATACAAATGCATGGTAGCCAATGGGTACTTTTCCTTATTAGAGAAGCTCTAGAGTTTTCATATGTGTAGTGACCATTTATAGTCTCTTGTGTGAACAGTGGTCTGTAAAAGAACTTTTACTTATTATATCCATTTTCATAACCATGCAATACAATTTTTATCAGTATTACAATGACAATGCTTTTACATCATTTTTGTTGTAAAAAATATTTCACATAAGTTCTTCCCATTTTTAACAGTGGAGAAAATGACCCCTCCTTTTATACGTGGTATTTTGGGAAGAAGTGTCATAATGCATGTAACAAACTTTCTAATGGTTTGATCAAAAAAGCAGATTCAGTTGGGCACAGTGGCACACGCCTGTGATCTCAGTTACTAGGAAGGCCCAGGCAGGAGGACCGCAAGTTTGACACAAGCCTGGGAAAATCAGCAAGACCCTGTTGTAAAATAAAAATAAAAATGGGCTAGGATGTAGCTCACTGGCAGAGTACTGAACTTGCCTGGCACGTATGAGGCCTTGGGTTCAATCGTAAGTACAGCAAACAAAAATGACTAAAACCCAGGATTCACAGAGTAAGAAAAAAACCCTGTAACATATTAACAATCGTCGAGTGTGGGGCAAAGATGTGTAGTTGTTCACTGCACTCCTTCAAATTAACTATAAATTAGAAATATTGTATGATGAAAAGATGGAAGAGTAGAAAATATATGCAATACACAGCAAATACAGTTCACTGGGATAATGATAATTTTAAACCACTCCAATTTACTCCCTCCCAAAATATGGAAGAAAAGCAAGGGAAGAGACCAAACTGAGCAGGCCAGAGTGGCTGGAGGCCTGGGCATGGACAAATTCATTCACACTGAGTTTCAGCACCAGACCACAGAGGCTCAGGGGTCATGCAGAAGAGTTCTCCTTTTCTAAGAGAGTAAAGGGCTGAAAGGATTAAAAAGATCACCTGGATTGCAGTGTAAAAAAAAAAGACCATATTCCATAAAATGGGATACACAGAGGGCTTAAAGAGTTAAAAATATTTAATGACATGAAAATGTAGTAAGCAAGTTAAAAAAGACTAACCTACTTCAATGTTTATTTTTTGTTTACATGATTTATTTGTGATAGTGGGGTATTGAGATCCCCCACTACAATTGTATTAGTGCTTATTTGGTTTTTCATGTCCATTAATATTTGTTTTGTATAGCTGGGGCATTTGTCTTTGGTGCATATATATTTAGGATTGTCATCTCTTCCTCTTGGACTGTTCCCTTCACAAGGATATAATGACCATCTTGGTCTCTCTTAATTAGTTTTGGTTTGAAGTCTACTTTGTCTGCAAATAAAATTGCTACCCCTGCTTTCTTCTGGGTTCCTGTCACGTGGAGAACTGTTTCCCATCCTTTTACTCTCAGTCTATGAATTTCTGAGTTAGGTGTGTTTCTTGTATACACCATATATTGCTGGATTTTGCTTCTTAATCCGTCAGTCTATTTCTTTTGATTGGTGAATTGAGACCATTAACATTGATGGTTATAACTGATAGATGTTGACTCATCCTCATCATGATGTTTTACTATTGTTGACTCTTTTATTTCTTCAGGTTTTTACCCCCTTTCCCTTTAGTTTCTTACCTTGCCTGGTGGCTTCCCTCTGTTGGACCTCATGACATTGTGACCTTCACTGTCTTTTTCTAGGATATTGTTTAGAACTGTTCAGAGTGCTGGTTTGGTGTTCATGAAATTTCTCAGGTGTTCTTTGTCATGGAAGTATCTAATTTCCCCATCAATTTTGAAAGATAATTTTGAAGATACAACAGTCTAGGCTGGAAGTTATTTTCTTTTAGAGCTTGAAATACTTCACACTCCAGGCTCTCCTTGATTTGAGGGTTTGTGTTGAGAAGTCTGCTGTGATTCTGATGGGCTTTCCTTTGCAGGTGATTTGTTTCTTTTCTGTAACTGCCTGTAGGATTTTGTTCTTCTGTTGGGTTTCTGGAATCTTGACTATTATATGTCTAGCTGTAGATTTTTTTTTTTTTGATCATAGTTAGTTGAGAGTTCTATACGCCTCACTTATCTGTATGTCCAATTCTCCACCTCTGGGAAGTTTTCTACTATTACTTCTGTGAACAGTTTTTTATGTAAATTGTACTTTCTCCTGATTTTTCATGGACTCCTATCAGATTTATGTTATTCTTCTTTGCATCATCTAACAGCTGCTGGATTGATTTCTTGTGCTCCCTTACTGTTTTTAAGAAATCTCTGTTTTCATGGTCCTTAACCCAATCCTGTCTTCTATATCTGATATTCTATCTTCAAATTCCCTTAATCTGCTGTGCATGCTTTCAATGGAGTTTTTAATCTCCTGAATATCTGTTTGAATCTAGTTCTAGAACTGAACCAAGCTATTGAACAAATGGGACTTAATAGATGTTTACAGAATGTTCCACCACACAAAATCAGAGCTGTTCCAACCCACAATCAGAGCTGTTACACCACATAAAATTCAGCTGTACACGGGTCATTCTCCAAAATTGGCCACATGCTAGCTCATAGGACATGTCTAAGTAAATGTAAAAGAATTGAAGTTACCCCCTGTATATTACAGACCATAGTGCAATAAAATTGGAGATCAATGACATAAGAAACTGCAAAACTCACACAAACACAGAAATTAAACAACACCCTCCTGAAAAACCAATGGGTCACAGAGGAAATTAAAGGAGAAATTAGACAGTTTCTACAAGTAAATGATAATGCCAGTACAATATACAGGAATCTATGGGACACAATGAAAGCAGTTCTATGCGGGAAATTCATAGCAGTCAATGCCCATATAAGGAAAACAGAGAGAACTCAAATAAATAACCTAACACAGAACCTCAAGCTCCTAGAAGAAGAAGAGCATAACAAACCCAAAGCTCATACAAGAGAGGAAATTATAAAGATCAGAGCAGAAATCAATGCAATGGAGACTAAGAGAATACAAAAAAAAAAAAAACCAATGAATCAGAGTTGGTTTTTTGAAAGAATAAATAAAATTGATAAACCCTTAGCCAACCTTAACAAAAAAAGGAAAGAAAAGGCTCAAATCCATGCAATTAAGTACAAAAAAGGCAAAGTCACAACAGACGCAGCAGAAATCCAGAGCATCATCAATACCTACTTTGAGAACCTGTACTCTAATAAAATGGAAAACACAGAAGAAATGGACAGATTCCTAGATACATACAAATTGCCAAAGTTAAATGAAGAAGATACAGGAATTCTAAACAACCGAATTACAATGAGTGAAATTGAAAATGTAATAAAAAATTTACCAACAAAAAAAAGCCCAGGTTCTGATGGCTTCACTGCTGAATTCTACAAGACACTTAAGAACTATTACCATTACTCTTTAAACTCATCAAGGAAACTGAAAGGGAAGCAAGTCTTCCAAATTCATTCCTGGAAACAAGTATTACTTTGATTCCAAAACCAGGGAAAGACACAACCCAAAAAGAGAACTACAGGCCAATCTCCCTAATGAACATAGATGCAAAAATCCTCAACAAGATACTGGCAAACAGAACACAAAGGATCATGCAGAGCATACACCCTGACCAAGTCGGATTTATCCCAAGGATGCAAGGATGGTTCAACATTCATAAATCAATAAATGTAACACACCACATTAACAGAGTCAAGGACAAAAACCATATATGATCATCTCAATAGATGCAGAAAAAGCATTCAACAAAATCCAACACCCATGCATGATAAAAACCCTACAGAAAATTGGAACAGAAGGTCTTTATCTCAAGTTGATTAAGGCTATCTATGAAAAACCAACAGCAAACATCATACTAAATGGTCAAAAACTGAAAACTTTCACACTAAAATCAGGAACAAGACAAGGATGTCCACTATCACTGCTCCTGTTCAATATTGTTCTGGGAGCATTAGCCACAGCAATTAGAAAAGCGAAAGAAATAAAAAGAATAAAGATAGGAAAGGAAGAAGTTAAACTGTCATTATTTGCTAACATGATACTTTACATAGAAGACCCAAAACACTCGGCCAAAAGACTTCTAGACTTAATTGGCAGACTCAGTAAAGTAGCTGGATATAAGATCAACACTCAAAAAATAGCCTTTTTATATACAAATAATAGACCCACTGAGAGAAATTAAGGAAACAATTCCTTTTACAATAGCATCCAAAAAAATGAATCTAGGAATCAATCTAACAAAGGAAGCAAAAGATCTTTACGCTGAAAACTATAGCACTCTGAAAAAGGAGACTGAGGAGAACAGAAGAAAATGGAAAGACATACCTTGTTCCTGGGTAGGAAGAATCAATATAAATGGCCATACTTCCAAAACTACTATATAGATTTAATGCAATGCCGATTGAAATTCTAACAATATATTTCACAGAACTAGAGAAAACAATCCAAAACTTCTTTTGGAACCAGAAGAAACCTAGAATAGCAAAAGAAATTCTAGGCAAAAGAGACATGGCTGGGGGGTATTACGATCCCCAACTTGAAACTATACTACAAAGCTATTGTGATAAAAACAGCATGGTACTGGCAAAGAAACAGACCTGAGGATCAGTGGAAAGATTAGAAGATGCAGAAACAACTAGAGATATACTCAGCCACCTCATCTTTGACAAAGGAGCCAACCATCCTCATTGGAGGAAAGATAGCCTATTTAATAAATGGTGGTGGAAAAACTGGATTTCAACCTACCAAAGATTAAAACTAGACCCATACCTATCACTATCCACTAAACTAAGATCGAAGTGGATTAAAGATCTAAATATTAAGACAGAAACATTAAATTTGCTGGAAGGTAAGTTAGGTAGAACTCTTGAAGACATTGGCATAGGAAAAGACTTTATGAACAAAACCTCTGTAGCATGGGAACTAGCACAAAGAAGCAACAACTGGGGTCTCATCTTATTAAAAAGCTTCTGCACTGCATGAGAAACCACCAACAGAGCTAAGACACAACCTACAATGTGGGAAAAAAATTTTCAGCAGCTGTACCTTAGACAAAGGACTACTATCTAGAATATATAAAAAATTGAAAAAATTCAGACCCCCCCCAAATTCATAGACCCAATTCAAAAAGGGGCATCTGAAATGAACAGACATTTCTCAGACAAAGAAGTAAAAGCAGCAAATAAATACATGAAAAAATGTTCAACATCACTGGTCATTCGAGAGATGCAGGTGAAAACAACCCTGAGATTCCACCTCACCCCAGAAACAATGGCTGCTAGCAAGAAGTCAACAAATAACACATGCTGGTGGGGTTGTGGGGAGAAAGGAACCCTTCTCCATTGTTGGTGGGAGTGCAGACTGGTGCAACCACTGTGGAAATCAGTATGGAGCTACCACAAAGAACTAGGCTTAGAGGTCCCATTCGACCCAGCTACCCCCCTGCTGGGTATCTTCCCAAAAGAACTAAAAAAATCTTACCAAAGCGATATCTGTGCACCCATGTTTATAGTGGCACAGTTCGTAATAGCGAAAGCTTAGAAACAGCCCAAGTGCCCATCAACTGGAAACCGGATAAAGAAGATGTGGTTTTTTTTAATAAAATGGAGTACTACTCAGCCATAAAGAACAAGAAACTAGAGACATTTATAGCTAAATGGATGCAAAGAGGCCATCCTCTTAAGTGAAATAAATAGGACACACGTGTAAATACTGAATAGTTTCTCTAGTGTTAGAAACTGAAAGTGTAATTAAGGATTAAAATGATTAAAATGAATAACTGATAATTTGAAATACGAAGAAAAAGTTCAAAAGGGTAAGGTTGGCAGGAGGGGAAGGGGAGAGATCCGAGTTACAGGCTGGAATCTGGAAAGAATCCATATATAGACTGTGTTTAAAACCATAGGAAGAAATGTAGAGACTAGGGTGGAGCTCATCAGTGGGTTGGGAAGGAAGAGACACTGAGATCAAAGGAAAGAAGGGTGTGTTTCCAGAAGAAGTACATACAACTATGTACAGTACACAGTACTTGATAGTGTGATAAATGACTGTTACTGTTTTAGGTATTTATCATAACATGCTGTGCTTTTCATCCTTTAGAGCATAATCCTACTTATACAAAAGAGTTTACTGTAAAACAGTGCACTGCTATCCCAGTGGCAGCCTCATGTATCCCGTGTTTAACTACGTATTTCGATATATCAAGGGGCCATCACAGATGACTGACGTATACCTTTTCAGTTTGCACTTAGAAGTTGGCACTCTGTGTGGCACTTTGCAATACACACAGACAAAATTGTCTAATAACATATTTCTCAGATTATATTTCCATCACGTGTCACATGACTGTATTGAAATTGAAATTTAAAAAATTTTGGCCTTAATAAAAGACTAACCTAAAAATTTTGTTTGGGATATTTTAATAATAATTATTTTGGTACCGAGGATTGAACCAGGGACCATCACACTGAGCCACATCCCCCAGTACTTTTTCTCGTTTTTTTATTTTGAGACAGGGACTTGCTAAAGCACTAACTTGCCCGGCTGGGCTGGAACTTTCAATCTTCTTGCCTTGGCCTCCCAGAATACTAGGATTACTAGCGTGTGCCACCATGCCTAGCATTTTTTTTTTTAAATAAAAAGATACAATTGAGCCGGGGATTTAGCTCAGTGGTGCTGGGCCTGCCTCTCAAGCGCAAGGTCCTGAGTTCAATGGCCAGTACTGCAAAAAAACAAACAAAAAACCCCACACAATTGAGCATATCCATATGTAGAAAAAAGTCTAAAAGTAAACACAACAGCCTTCCCTACACTTCTTTTATCCCCTTCACTGCTCAAATCTTCTGATATCCAGACAGCTTACTGTTGTCACCTGGTGCTCCTCCCTCTGACCTAAGCATCATCAGAACAGAGACTTTGTCTATTTTGTTGACTGTACTATCCCCACCCTGAAAAAGTACTGAGCACAAATCTCAGTACCTAAAGATGTATCTCACACACACACACACACACACACACACACACACACGCACACATACTATACACATGCAGTGTCAAAATATACACACCCAAAGGTTAACAGTTTACCTCACGGTGGCACAAGTTTGCAACTTTCTTTCATACTTTATTTTTCATATTTTCTAAGATATACTTGTAATACCTTTAATACAAAAAAATTGGAATACATTTCACTAAATGATTTTATAAAACTGGTAATTTCTAAAAGATATATAATGTATTTGATTCAGTAAAACGTTTGTTATAACTGTAACTGTTTAAAAAACGTTTTTAAAACCAAGCTACATACACTTACTGTATTTCCATGAAGTAACACTGAATTGTAAGTGAAAATGGAATTATTTTTGCTCCCAGCAAGAAAATGTAGAATGGTAAAGCCAAGTACCAAATCTCTACCCAATTCATTATTTACTGCATGTCTTGACAAGATACCTAAAATAATGTCACTGTAAATTATGATTATATGGGGGAGAGAGGGAAGGGAAAGAGAAAGTAAAAAGAAGATGTGTTACATACATGTACCAACTCCCCATGATGAACATAACTACTATGCACTGCAAACATACTAATAAAATTAAAATCTTAAAGAGAAATAAATTACAATTTTAAAAGTTCAGATGTTCCCTGGAAACAGCACCTATGGGTCAAATTCAATAAATTTACTTGTTGCACCGTACAGTTAAACTTGTTCTTTGGAATACTATTTGGAAATTATCAATGGCTAGTCTAATACAGTCTAGGGCCAGGGATTTAGCTCAGTGGTTCCACCGGCTGCCTCCCAAGGGCAAGGCCCTGAGTTCAATCCCCAGTACCAAAAAAAAAAAAAGATTTCAACAGTCTGAAAAAAAATATATGGAATGTGAAGTTTGAAACTTCCATAAAACTTTAAGATGAATGAGAGCTTTTAACATGCTAATTAATGTAAATTGTGGGTTTGTTGGGGGGATACTGGGGCTGGAGCTTGGGACCCTTGTGTTTGGGAGGCAGGCGCGGAACCACTGAGCTAAATCCCTGGCCCTGCAAATTGTGGTTTTGCATGAAGAAGGATACAGTTACAAACAGGACTACAGATTCCTTTGGGGGGAAAGTACCCAATTCTAGTTCATAAAGAGTTTTTAGAATACAGCTTAAGAAGTCCTGGTATAGAACAAAAGCTATGTAGAGCAGAACATCTGGTCTTGAGTTTGTTCATTAATTAATGTGATGTATATTCACTGAGTGTGCCAACTCTGCCTGGCCCTGGGGACACTGTGTTAAATAACATGGATATGCTCCACAAGCTTAACACTCTCATAACAGGGAGGACACACACACACACACACACACACACACACACACACAGTCTTAAACGTAACTGTAAAGTATAAAGGAAAGTACAATGCCTTGGGGGAAATATTAATAGGAAACAGATTTCAAAGACAGTATTGCTTTCACCAGTGGACAGAGTGACACGTAAGCTAGCAGCTATAGAAATAAGAATTCAGTGTTTGGGTTTGTTTTGGTACTGGGAATCAAATTCAGGGCCTCACACTTGCCAGGCAAAAGACTGTTTTAACAAAGAGGGAAATGCTATTTGAAGAACACTTACTAGTTTATGAAACTTTGGGGGTAAAGTTTCTTTACAGTAATTACACTCAGTTACACTTTCAGAGTCAATCATGAAAATAACAAAATCCAAATTTTCATAAAATAACAGGAGGCTAACTTCTCAAACTCAACTTCACAAAACAAAGTAAACACAATTATATAAAGAATTTTTTAATATGCAATCTTAGAAAAATGTAATCCAATGAAACAATTTATGATTAGACAAATAAATTTAAAGCTTTTTGCACAGCAAACTGATTAACTCCATTAATCCTGACATGTCAAATTCAGTGGATTAAGAAACCTCCACCAGATTAGTAAAGCTCGAGGCAGGGAGGCAGCACCTTTGGTTTCTTATACAGGGCTCTCCCTATTCCTCTCCCACTCTGACCCAGCCACCACGAACTAGGCAGCTTTGCTTCGCCTTGCCCTTCCCTGTTTCTGCCTTGGAGCCAGCTGACCATGGACAGAATCTTCTTGAAACTGTGAACCAAATTAAACTTCTTTAAGTTGTGGGCGTTGGGTTCTGTGTTCCAACAAAGGAAAGCTGACTAAAAAGCAGCTCAGAAAAGATGCAGAAGATCTTAAGGCAGGTCACAGGCACTTTCATGTCTCCAAGGACCCTGCTACTTACTATGGCTCTGGGCTAAAAAGCATTCACTTCTCACTTCAGCCTGCCTATAGCAAGGGCACAGCCTGAGCCTGAGAGACAGAGATCCAGCACCAAGTACAGTACACATACATCTCAGATTCATTATCTAACGCCAGATTCAGCAAGTCACCCTATGTATTTTATTTGCATAATGTATTTTTTTATACTTGTCTTTCCCTATCTTCTCCCTGGCAAGAAATCCTCCTCCTTTTTCTCCTCACTTCTTTATTTTTGCTTATCCCAAGAAAGTTACTGGCTCTTCAACTGGCTTTGGGGGGGGGGGGTGATGGTACAGGGGATTCAACCCAGGGCCTTCCCAATGAGCTACATCCTCAGCCTTTTTTTAGGAAACAAGATTTCATTAAGCTGCTTGGGCTGTCTAGAACTTTTGATCCATTTGCATCACAGTGCCAGTTAACTGGCTTAAAACAGAGCACACCATGAATATCTGAGGAGTCACAAGACATTATCTTATCATTTAAGAGTTACATTAGCCATCTACAGATAAAACCTACGGGAAAGGGTAAGTTTGGTAAAAGCGTCAGGAACCCCTTCGTGCACAGGGGTGAGTATTTTTTGTGGTATCACCATTCTCCACATCTCATCCCACCTCACAGGGGAAATTCCCACTTGTTTTTCAAAATCTAGCTTAAAATTATCCTTTCTCTGCCTCCCCTAGGCAGGATCTCTTTCTCATCTTTGCTCCTACAGTAATGTATTTTATATGTAGGGCATCATGCTATAATTATTTGTTTACATACTGAGCTCCAAATTGTGGCATCTTAACATTAGAGATCATGTATAACTTACCGTTTTATCTTTTCCTTCAAAAGATACATTCTCTTGCAGTACTTGGGGACTATCAATTTTTAAGCTTGAGGACTAAATTGCTCAATACCTAGCATAATATTTTAACTTTCTGTAGGTATTCAGTATTTTATAAAGTATCACTCAATAAAGTTGAGAAGGATGAACCTAAGTAAAACACATGAAAAAAGCGTTTCTACTTGCTCTATAATACATTCTAGCATTACACCAAACTAAAATGAGGAATTCAAGGTTATATTATGCAAATTCCTAAGCAAAGATTAAATCATATTAATTTATTCATTCAATTTTTATTTAAACAAATAAGGATCTTAACAGCACCATAATAATTAAGGCACTTAGACCACACTTAGTTACTGGATTGAAGAGCTTACTGTAAGCAGTAATAATGTATAAAATTCCTTTTGGGTGAATAAGTGATAACTAATTCCATAAAAGGGCTACTTTAGGAGGTTTAAATCCCTATTTACACAAATGGAGCTAGACAGACTCCATGGCTAGCCAAACAACAGTCCTGAGGTGAATTATCTTCTCTTTTGTTTTCAACTGATATTTCCAGGAACCAAAGCATTAACCCTATTAAGGAAAGGAACAGTGCTCTGGCAGGTATGCCCTAGTTTTCTCCATCTAGACACCCAACTTTGGCCTGTCACATTGCAATAGCTAGTTAGCTAGCTTGCTTGCTTTCCTCTGAGACAGGGTATCACTCTGCAGCTCAGGCTATCCTTGAACTATGTAGCCCAGGTTGGCCTCAAACTGGTGGTGATCCTCCTGCTTCAGCCTCTCAAGTGCTGGGATAACAGGAGTGCACCACATGCCCAGCTACACAGCTTTCTGATTCCTTCCTTCTACCTTTGCCTATTCACTAGTGACCTTGTTTATGTACAAGTCAGATGATGTCATTTCTCAAAATCTCCCAAATATTACCCATCTCAGAATAAAAACCAAAGTTCTTAAAACTGCTTACTAGGTCCAACATGATTTGCATTCCCCTTTCCTTCTTACCTGTTTGGCTTTGTTTACTATTCTCTTCACGCATTCTGCTCCAAACGTTCCAGAGTCTTTGCTATTTGTCAAACTTACAAAAAAACAGCTTCCCTCTTCACCTCCTTCAATTTTTGTTCTAAAGTCATCCTCCTACTCACATGATTCTTTACCAGCTCCCCCAAGATATACTCACAAGCATGGCTAAAAATAAAAAGGCTGTCATCATTAAATGATGGTAAAGATTTGGAACAATGAAAACACACAATGTCAGTGAGAAAAAGTTGTGGCAGGTTTTATACACTCAATCACATAAACCATATGGCTCAGCAATTCTACTCCTAAGTATTTACCCAAGAGATGTGAAAACACAAGCCCACAGAAAGATGTGAATAAGAACGGTTAACCTTATTAATAATAGCCTCCACTGGACACACACCATCGTCCATCAATAAGTTAGATGAACAAACTGTGGCATAGTCATGAAATCCAATACTGCTCACCAAGAAAAAGGAAAAACTACTTATTATGCAACCACCCAAGTACATCTCAAAACCATTACAGCGTGAAAAAAAAAGCTTCACACAAGACTATATACTTGAGTCATTTATGCAAAGTCTAAAACATGCAACATTAGTGTATGGTGGAAAAATTTACAGTAGTATGTAGTTGTCCATGGAGAGTAGAACAGGGACTGACTGACTAAGAAGGTAAATGAGGGAGTTTTCTGGGAGATGGTAATGTTCTGCACCCTGATGAGAGGCTGGGCTATGTAAACACATGAATTTGTTAAAATTCAGCTAATGTACACTATTTGTGAATTTCACTGCATGTCAATTTTAACTCAAAAGGTAAAGTATTAAACTCTACTTAATGATATGCATACTGAAGCATTTAGGAAAACATGCACTAATGTTTATAATTTACTTTGAAATGCATTTAAAAAGGTGAATCGATGGAAAAATGGACAGATGGGTGAATACAAGCAAATGAAACACTGACAGCAGAATCTAGCTAGTTAAGTATTATAGGTGGGTAGTCATGATAAGACTGCTGAAAACTTCACTAAATGTATGAAGTTTCATAATAAAAATCTTGCCGAAAAGGAGTATCTTATCTCTTAACCCTAGAAAACTCCGTTCCCCTATCTTATGTTTATTTCTAGAGCACTTGTTACTTCCTTTCAGATTATTGTTTAATTTATTGTCAGTTTCCTCTCATTAGAATAGAAGGTCCATAAAGGCAGGAGCTTGATTTTTTGCACTGCTTTATCCCAAGTATAGAGCTGACATAGCCACAGCTTGCTAGATAGGAGCTAAAAAGAAGACTGGCTGCTGAGCTCAGGGAGGAAATTGTGCAGCAGATAGTGAGTGGCCTAAACTCATTGAGAGACAGCCTCGAAATTTTCCCATGACAGTTTTCTGAGCCCCTTTTAAGTTCCTACAAAGTAACAGCTAGGTGGGCTCAAGCCCTGCGTCAACCCTGCTTGACCTGACAGGCCTCATTTCCGTGCTCTGGCATTGTGGTTTGACGCCCCTCCCTCCAGGGGCTTAGCCTGCAAACTCCGCTTTCAGTCAAAAGCTCCTCCACCTGCTGGGAGGACGGAGCCCCACTGCCAAGGCCCAGACCACTCCTCAGATTCCAGGGTTACCACCTCTGGCTCTGCTGGCTTGAACTCTCCCACGTGTACTAATCTCTTCAATAAAAGTCAGCCTTGCTTAGGAGTGTATTTTAATTGTCATACAATAAAGGGCCTCCTGAAGATGCCACTCTCTGAGCCCCACTCCGTGAACCTCCTTGAACATCGTCTCAGCAAAGACCAAGAGCAGAGACCGTAACACAACACAGACATCAACCTGGTCCAGGCTGAGCTGAAAATCTGGTGACAGAATCATGTCTCACACAAGCATCCAATTAATATTTGCTGAGTAAGTGGGCCAATTAATTGTACTAGTTATTTTAAGGTCCATTAGAAAAAACCAGCTTGGGGGCCGGGGATTTAGCTCAGTGGTTTCGCCGCCTGCTGCGCAAGTGCAAGCACCCGAGTTCAATCCCCAGTACCTTAAAAAAAAAAAAAAAGAAAGAAAGAAAAGACCAGCTGGCTGTGGTGGCACATGCCTGTAATTCCAGCACTCAAGGCTGAGGCAGGAGGATCGCCAGGAGATCAAGGACAGCCAGAGATACATATAGTGAATTCAAGGCTAGCCTGAACTACAAACCAAGACCATAAAAAAAAAAAAAACATGGAAAAACATAAAAAACTGTAAGCTGAGCATGGTGTGGTACATGGCTGTAATCAAACTACGTGGGAGGCTGAGGCAAGAGGACAAATTTCCTGTCCAGCCTAGGCAACTTAGTGAGAACCTGACTCAAAATAAATTTGAAAAAGGGCTGGGACAATAGATTAGCAGTATTCTACTTGCCTAGCAAGGCCCTGGTTCAATCCCCAGAACCAGAAAAAGAAAAAAGGAAAGCTGAACACTCCTTACTTCACATTTAACATACTCATGGTGAGTAGTTAAAGGATAGACTATCTGGCAAGAAAAAGCAATTTAATATTGTTTTCCACAAAAAATAGACAGTAAAAAGATTCTAAGACTATTTCTATCTATCCTCCCACTTAAAGCACAGTACTGTGAAATTACTTTTATTTCTACAATATAAACTAGCAGGAAGACCTTTGCTAAGGTATAGGTAAAGTATTTGCTAATTTACTACAGAAATGGCAGATGGGGGTGGTTTTCATGTATTGTCAGCATTTGTAGCTGAGAAAGGAAATTTTAGTTCACCACTGGAAGTACATAACTAATAGAGGAGGTTGCTCTTCTCATTACCAAGAGCTGGATGGTCAATGGAGGCTCCAGGGAGGCCACCTCTTGCTTGTCCACCAAACAATACGGAGCTAAAGAGGGGCAGAAAAGCTCTGCGTCTGAGCCTTTCAGCCTAAGCAGTCAGGCTAGGATGTGCATCACCCAGCCCTCCTGCCCCAGGAAGAGCCCCACTGGCCTGGGAACACCCACGGGCTACCTACACAAGCCAACCCAAGGCCACTTCCTGAGGAGGAGGGCTCTGGACCCCGATGGTCTCCTTTCTCTCTTCAAACTGCCTTCCTCCCTTTACACCATGTCAGTTGACTTATCTGCTAGTAGTGAGGTTACTAACCGGCTCTTAATTCCAGCAATACTATTTCCCTTATTGGAATAAGCAAGACCTAAAGTTACTATGTAGTATGCTTCAAATGCAGCCCTAGGTAAAATTCATTTTGACCCTTGTATTCTCATGTCCCTTATTTGTAGCTGTGACATTCCTTAGATGAGGGTAATTTGTACATTACTTACTAGTGCCCACACGTGGTGTCTGGCAAGGTCAAGGTAAAGAATACAGTCTCTTTTTGCTCTTAGAAGAAGTCACAATCTAACTGGAATATTTCCTAAAAAATTAAGTTATTTTTAAAAGAAACTAAAATGGCTTTTGTTTGTGGCTACCATCTTCACAGTGATAATTTCTGTGCCTCCTGTGCAGCCCTGAGAGCTGGTTTGATTTCACTTCTATCACTATTTGGTTCCTTTTAACGCTGGTACACACACACAAATGTTTCTTTTTTGTTGTTGTTAAACAGCCTACAGCAGAAATGTAAATGACTAAAATTAAACACGCTTATGTAATTAGTAGCACAAACAAAAGCTGTACCAAAGCTTAAGTAGTTCTTAACTCTTACAGACAGTTATGCAATTTCACCCACCATCACAGCTTCAAACACCATTTGCATGCTGGTCGTGCCTGTAAATGTTAATGTCTAGCCCAGAGTTTTGCTGAACTGCAGATATGAATATGTTGCACAGATACCAGAAGCCCCATCTGTGATTCTAAATCTACTCCTCCTTCTGTCTTACACATTTCATTGAACTGTACCATTATCTGTCTGGTCACTGAAGTCAAAAGCCCTGATCCCCCAGTTGCCTCTTCTTAGTTCATTTTCAAATCAGATATTATCAAATTCTCATTTATGTCTACAAATTACTCAATATTTTTCCATCCCATGGCCACCGTTCATCATGCAGATGATACCACATTATCCTCTATTTCTCTTCTAGTACCACCAGTGGTCTTTCTCAAGTTTGAACTCAATACTCTCACACTTAATCCTTGGCTCCCTATTGCATTCTTGGTGAAATTTAAATTTCTTGGCCTGGCAAACAAGGCCTTTCATCATCTACTTCAAGCTAGTTCTTCCTATCCAAAACTGTGAATTTCATGTTCCACCCGTAGTGAACCTCTAACCGAACTTTCTAGCACTCTTATATGTAATATTACTGGTTTTTAAATCCATCTATACAACTCTCCATTTTGTATGTAATATTACTGGTCTTTAAATCCATCTATACAACTCTCCATTTTTAATTCCACTATGCAGCATGGAAAATCTCTTAGAAAATCTCCCACAACTATTATGTAGTACTACCACAATGGTAACATGGAAAACAGGTAGAGATGACTTTTAAAAAAATGCCTACTTTCCTGGGAGTTATCACTTGAGCCCAAGAGTTTGAAAAATTCATATTCTTTACAAAGTAGAAAGCTGAGCAAGTTTCCAAGTTAAAAAAAAGTTCTGGTAATATTATGCCCCCAAACTACCTGCCCTCACTTAGAGAAGGAACAGGGCATAATGTATAGAAAAACAACAAAAAACAAGTTTAAAGACAACATAAGAAATCTCCTTAGGAGAAATGATTTTTTAAGTGCCTTTCAGCTTTGGGTTAGGAGTCCTTAAGCTTTATTATTAAACTTATTATAATAATTTCTGGCAGTAGAAATAATAACATAAACAAGAAACATGTACTGAGCATCTATTACATCCCAGGCCTGAGCATCACATATCTTATTTCATTTTTTCACTTAAAGCTTACAACAACCTTAATATGTAACTATTACCATCCCCACTTGACAGGTCAGTAAACTTGCCTAGGTCTACAATTAGTGGGATTCAAACCCAACTAGGACTCCAGAGCAATTTCCCTAATTTACAGTGGAGAAAATAAAACACACTTTACCAAGTGATCAAAATTGATTATTACCAGCAGGGATTTAGCTCAGTGGTTCCACCACCTGCCTTGCAAGCACAAGGACCCGAGTTCGATCCCCGTACCAAAAAAATAAAATAAAATTTGATATTACCACCGAGGCACAGGTACAAGTGTTGTGTCTCCAGATGTGATGCCATGAGCATAAAAGATCTTCTAGGAAATATTCTACCTAGGAATCCAAAATTTCCATCTCACTGAGAAGACATGAGATGAACCAAACATGAACCACCCCCCAAAAAAGAAATGTATTCTCCAAAAATGTCTACACCACATAAAGATTAATAAGCATCCACTGAAATATCTGGGGGTAAAGGGCCATGATGTGATAAATAGTTTGGAGGAGAAAGTGTGTGTATCTATGTGCATGTACATGTGAGCAGAAAAAAGGAGAGGGAGGGAAAGGAAACAAGCAAATGGGGCAAGGTGTTACCTTTACCTGTTTATACTGCAAACAGTGTTCTACATACTATTCCTTTTCTGGCAACTTTTCTGTAACTGAAATTATTTCCAAGTAACAGTTTTTTAGCAGAGAGTTTGAGATGGAGACGGAGACACTTTACAGGAAGAGATGCAAGTACTTCTTCCAGAATTGTTGACAAATAACTGTTTGATCTGCATGTTCATCAAAGTTTTTTACTCAATCTCCCTATTTACCATTTGTAAACTAGTTTCAGAATACTGTTTGGTTTCAGAATACTCATTTGGTTATGTGAAGATTTCTGTGCTTAAATAATTTTGGCAAATGCACAGAGTCAGGGATAAACAATGTTGAACAATTTCCTTACAGAGAATTCCTCATACGTTTCACATCATGGTAAAATGCACTCTGATTTTCAAATGAGTGAACATTTCTTAATTATTCATTTGATCATTGTTAGTATGATTTATTTAAATGTTTGGTGGGACCCAGTCTTTAATTTGTAGTAGTAAAATGTAACCATTAACATAAAGTTATAATGTTGAGTGGTGATATGCAAAAATCATTCTCTGCTACAACAGACTATCAATTTGTGATGGCACACGCCTGTAACCCAGTACTGGGGAGGCTGAGGCAGGACGACTGCCTAAAGTTCGAGGCCAGCCTAAACTGCATAGTTAGACCTTGTCTCTAATGGAAACCCAACCTTGACTCCTTTCACTATTGAACTCACAAGGTATTGTTGGCTAAGCACTGGAACTGCCTTTTATAGACAATGATACACTATATTAAGAGGGTGGCGGTCAAATCCATCCTACCACCTATTTTTGTGACTTTATTGGAACATAGCCATGTTCAATCATTTACATATTGTCCCTGGCTGCTTCTGCTTTAGCAAAAAAAGCTGAGTTCTGACAAAGACGAAAGCCTGAGAGTGTGAAGGCTAAAGTATTTCTATCTAATTCTTTAGTCCCTAAATGAGATGATCTTCCCCTGAAGATTTATTACTATACCCATTTTACAGGGCAAATGAAGCTCAGTAAGATTATGCCACCTGCCCAAGGTGATGGACGTAGGACTCAGATCGAGGTCTGACTCTAAAACCCCTGGTCTTACTACTGTGGCTTCATTTCTCCTTTGTGTCTTTTTGTTTTCCCCATCTATGGCTGAGTTCTGGGTGCTACTCAATAAAGAGAAGCAAAAAAGGCTTTTAAGCAGCCTAAGTCAGTGATAGAGAACCTTTTAAAGATTGAGTGCCCAAACTGCAACCCCCGATCCACTTAATTTATTGCAAAGTGCCAACACTGCAATTAAACCTGAATACTGGAGTTTTAGTTTACAAAAAACAACTCTACATTAACATCTTTTGCCGTAAAAGGAAAACACAATAACAGAGCTTACAATGATACAAACAGCTTTTTACTGAACGGTAAAAGTTTGCATTTGGCGAGTTTTTGTGTCTGGACTGTTTTTTTGGTATCAGGGATCGAACTCTGGACCTTGCGCTTGCGAGGCAGGCGCCGGAACCACTGAGCTAAATCCCCGGCCCTGGAGAGTTTTTGTGTGCTCTTACTGCTGGGGCGACGCTGGGCAACTTGGCTGGAGTGGGACAGAGAAGTTCTGTGTGCCTGCTGTAGCCCATGAGCCAGTGGTCTGGCACCACTGGCTCAAGTGAGGATTAATAGCACCATGGTTAGTTATAAGGATCACTGGGAAGCTATAGCTGGTCATCTTAGGGAAAAAAAGAGCAGATTTCCTAACTTCATTTACAGGATTCTCTTTAGAGTGTTTCTATCTGATTAGAACTCTTAAGGCTCAACTGCCGGTAATGTCTAGACATCCTGGATATGACAGACAGCATAACCACTCATCAACCCTGTATGTATCAAGGTTCACAGTAAAAGGTAAAGTACAATTTAACTATTATTTTGCTGAATACAAAAAAGCCCCAGAAAAACATTTAATGTTAACTTCTTCCCGTTTTTGACACCACTGGGTACTATTATAAAACCCACCAGAAAAGAAGTCAATGGGGGACCGCGGATTTAGCTCAGTGGTTCCAGGTCGCCTGCCTCAAAAGCGCAAGGACCTGAGTTCGATCCCCGGTACCAAAACAAACAAACAAAAAAGAAGTCAATGGGTACTACATTATTTACCATTCAGAAATAAGAACCTATGTGATAATTAGGTTGAAACAAAGTGTCAAGTTAGATCATGCCCTAAATCTTCTATCAAAAGTAAGATTTATCTATTCCAATTAGCCAATGCTGCAAACATGTTTCTGCTGTTCTTATAACATACCTTGTTCAACTCATCTAAAAGTCAAACCTTCAGGGCTTGTATGGATGCTAGATCCATGCGTGTTTAAGACAACTATGAAAGATTCTAACATCACTAGCATAAGAAAGAGACAGAGCATACTCAGACAAACTAAAACTAATCATACGTAATTTTTAAAAAATGATTACAAAATCTTGGTTTCGACCAAATCATCAAATTCCCAGTGTCATTTCTGGTATTTGTAATATAATATAATCTTCCTATAGTGATTATAAAAGGGACAGTGACAGTTTCAAAAACTTATTTTTTTTCCCCTTCCCCTGCCCTCCCTTCACCCCTTCCACCCTTCCCTATTTGCAAAGACTTTGTTTCCATTTTTTTAGTTTCAAAAACTTTGTTTAGTTATGTCTGTTTTCTCCATTTACTCAAACTCACCTTCTCTTTACTAATAGTAGATAAAAGTAAATCATATTTTCAAAATATCCTTATTAGCTTAATAGTATTTGGTATCAATTGTCTTTAAAATGTCATAAAATGTATATGGAAATTTTTCTGATTCACTAGATATGCTTTATCAGATAGGGACCCATATGAAAGGTATCCTTTTTACCAACACACATACACTGATCAGATATGCTGTTTGGAATCCCAATTCTGCAATTTACTAATTGTGGGTTGATGTCTTGAAACCTCAATTTCTTTTTTAGTAAAACCAGGTAATTGGCATTATAAGAACAAAATGTAAAAAGAAATATACACTAACAAATCTTAGCACAGAACCTAACGAAAATGTATTTGCTCGCTGAATATTAAAATCAATTTAACATGTTTTCTCATTAGTAAAGGACAGAAGATGCTAACTTACAAGGCTGCTTTAAAGACTAAAAGAAATGATGTTCAAACTAGTCATGGCGGCATGCATCTGTAATCTCAGCACTCCTGGAGGCCGGCGCAGGAGGATTACAAATTAAAGCCCAGCCCCCACAAATCAGAGTTGGCAAAGGACCATCTCAAAAATAAATAAATAAAATTTAAAAAGTTATATCCATAAAGCCTTGGTGCATTTATTATTCTAACAGACAAATTACAATAAATAGTGGCCTAAAGTAAAGATAGAAACAGTTTTAACTATATATGGATCAATACAGTATAAGACTAATTCCAAATTTATCCTGTTTCCTTAAGATATCCTTTATCCTACTAATCTTAAAGATTTTAAACTTCATAAAACAACCTCTGCAGATTGTCAATCGCACTGAAGGTTTTATACAACAAATATAGGCACTACACTATAACAACTATAGCCCGTCACTTCTGCTTTTGCAAGAGAATGAAGTCTCTACACACTCTGAGACACAAAGGAAAAATAAAGTGTGCCAGTCAGAAGGACACAGCTTTTCCTGAGCAAGCAAACTGTATGCCAGTATTCATTTCAAATATTATTTATACTACATATCTCATTCCATGATGTACATGAGATAACTCAAAGAAACATTTTTAAACTTTGAATGCCACCTGAAATAAATCTGGTCACTTGTTTCCCATGGACTCAAGAAAAATGTGTCACTTTTAATTTGGGGACAAAGGGGCCAACAGTTGCAATACTTGAACAACATACCTGTGCCACAGTGGTGTACAGCATGTGTGCTGCGGCAGGCCGTATGGATCACTGAAAACTCTAAAGGTTTGCCATCACTGCTATAGTAGTTTCAGGACTAACCCTAATACATTTAAATTACTGTATTTAGTTGGTATTTACGCCCATAAGAGAGCAATTATTCTTCTTGAAAAGGTTCTTAGGTTCATATAATCATTGCAAAAACTCCTTCCCTTACTCCAAAGGAAAAAGAGATGAACTACTTCAAGTAAATAAAGCTTCTAGAGGATATTTAAGACAACTTTCTTACAAAAATATTTTAAAACCATGCTGAGTTTGGATCATCTCAGGAGTTGTGTTAAACTTGGCCAGAAAGAAAGGCCAATTCTTCTATACCTATACAAGAAAAGTAATCAAATCTCATTTCAAAGAAGACAACTGTGACAGTGATAGTCAATTCATTTTTTTAAAGCTCTATAAAGGTAAATTAACTTTTCATAGTAAATGGTAGTAGGGGACTGATGTTACAACACCTGCACTTAAACAGAAGTTTATTTCAGTCTGATGACATCAACTATAGCATGCCTTCTATTGTAGTAATAAGGGTGTATTAAACTCTAATCAAACAATGTTCCAAATACAAAACTTATTTTTTAACCCGGGAAAAACAGATTAAAAACCTTAAAAGGTAAAACATGGCACACTCACACTACACCTCTGACCTGTCTTTAAAAACGTTATCTAAAAACAAAAGGACAGTACATTGCAAGTTGTAGGATAAAACCCACGATATTTTTCCTGTGCCAATACACTAAGATGAATACTGAAAATGTTATTCATCAAGAATGTGGGGATAATTGCACTTTGTGGTCCTCCTGTGCTGGGAGAGTGTAGGTGACTAATTCTGGTCTGTGATTTATAACCCAAAATGACATACACTGAATCTGTACCACAGCATTTAATGATAATAAAAGATGTGAAATCTTTCACTCTTTCCACCTGTCATCATGTTGGAGATGCTGACTGTTACATCACCTTGGTTCCCTAGCCAACCCATAATAATCCAAAAAATGTGACATCAAGAAATAAACTTGTGGCATTATATGCCACCAAGACTTTGAGGCTATTGTCATAGCATAACCTGGCGAATCCTACAAATATAAATTGGCACTTGTAAGTGCAATACTGTTATAACAGAAAACAAAACCCTATAATATACTGTATAGCATTGGTTTGAAGGCCAGAAAGCATCGAAACTTCTCAGAAGTTAAAAGGATGGCAATTCCTATCATTCAGTACAAATTATTTGGTAAAAGTCAGTTATGATAACTTGAAAAGCAGAAAATATATTTAATAGCAGGTCTAAGGAAGGAGGTTAAAAAACTGAATATTAAAATGGTGCATTGGTTGTTCTGTGTTTACCATCATAAGAAAGGAGAGACAAACATAGAACAACAGATACTAAAGGTACAGTTCCTCTAGCAAAAGCCCAGGTGGTTCATGGTAGGAGCATTCAGCAGATACGTGGTAAAAAATATTGGAAGACTGGGCTGAATGGAAACACACTAGAAACTTACAAAGTTGTGCTGCCAAGCAAGCAAACAAACGCCAAAAGTGTGGATTAAAACTCCAACTGTTTCAAAGGTATACTTTGGTCTCCAACTTTCCAGAGGCAGGAAGCAGACTGTAAAGTGTTTTGGCTCCCAAAGAGGGTGTATCTTCCTAGCCTACTTCAAATGAAACTAAGGCAGATGTAGAAAAGGAGTTAACTTCCTATATATCAATGTCAACAACCAAGGAAAAAAACAATGGACTGAAAAACTGGATGATGGTGAGGGGACAAACAAGAATATTCCCCCAACCCTTTTTAAGGGGGTCCTTGTCAAGTCAGCCTGGTGATATATTCTGTATGGATTATGGTAGGAGCCGCAGTGCTTCTCCCAATCTTCCTTAATCCAAATGGGAGTGTTTATTGTGATTATCTTGTCCCTGTTAATCCAAAGTACTATGGGGGGGGGCTGTAGATAACATTTTTGTTCAGTTCTCCAGATCAAGAGGAAACACATCCAGATCTGATATAGAGAATTATGGGTATCACTTGGAAATCCTAACTTCAAGTTTGATGCTGTGATTAACCGAGAATTTTCAGCTGGTTTCACTAGAGAGGAGATGAGTGAGTATATTTTGTCAGTGGAAGATAAGTGAGTCAAATCTTTGGTTGACCAGAAGGTCAGATTTGTCAATAGTCCCATCTGCCAAATATTTCTGTCCCTGCCTTCAAGTCCTATGATAGGATTGTACCTTCTGCTCCCACTAAGGTTAGGTGGAGCTATGTTATTTGTTTTGGCCAAATTCTGGCCAGAGCACTTAAAAGCTGATGTAAGCTTACATCCTGCAATAAATGCATAATCAAACAACCACTTAAATACAATGCAAGTTTGCAACAGTAATAGCCACCAAAGACAGGATTGTGAGAGCCTGTAATGGTCCTGTTAAGATGAGTGGACAACTAAGGGAGTGACCCTGAGCTGGGATCTGAAGGATCAGTGGGAGATTACTAAACTTACCCACCAGGGTAGGTTTTAACAGATGAGAATACATGGAAATGATCCTGTAGCAGAAAGGAACTTGAAAGCCTTGGAGGAACTAAAAAGAAGTAGGGGCAGATCACATAAAATGCAGTATATAAGCCACCTTGAAAACAATGGGAACAAGTTTTTAGTAGGTGTGACACAATGAGATTTCTATTTTCAAAAGATCATTGGTTGTATTAAGAATACTGGGGAGGAAACAACTGTAGTCTTCAATCTTGGCAGACTAGTTAGGAAACTAGGCAAGAGACAACAGTACTGTAGGTTGAATTAGGGAAGTGGCAACAGAGACATTAACATTTGAAATATCTAGCAAATTTCTTAAAATACCATTACACTGGAGTTTTATTTAGAATATTTCAAATTCTTGCTAGCTTATCTAGTTCTCTAGCTTCTCCATTATGATTCATATTATATCTGATTAAACTGAAAGGACAACCTAATACCAATTTGCGACGGCTAGCTAACAAAGAAACGACCTTTATATCACATCTCCCAACAAGCCCCAGCAATCTTTTCAGAAGACACATGTACTTGTTAAGAATGAGTGATCATCTCATTTCATGCTACTTTACTTAGCCATTAAAACATTATAATCCAGGGCTGGGAATTAGCTCACGGGTTCCACCGCCTGCCTTAAAAGCGCAAGGTCCTGAGTTTGATCCCTGGTACCAAAAAACAAAAAATAAACCCATTATAATCCATTATTTCCCAACTGATAAGGCAGGCCACTTAGTGAAAACTAAAATGTTTGTGTCATCACTACCAAAGTTACAAGGAGGCAGGCATGGTGGTGCATACTAGAGATCCCAGCTACTTGGAGGACCAAGGATTACAAGTTCAAGGCCAGTCTTGACAATTCAGCAAGACCCTGTCTCAAAAATAAAGGCTGGAGATGTAGCTCAGTGGTAGAGCACCCCTCCGTTTCGCCCGACTACTATAAAAAATTTCTGTAGTCCTATTTATTGTACAAAATCAGAGCAAACGAGTTCAAAAGATTAAATAAAACTTAATGGATATTTAAAATTAGTACATAGGGAAAACCCCAAGATAAATCAATCAAAGCATATATATTTATTGAGTTGATTTTACAATATTTCCTGGTATATAGAACAACAAAACCCCCCTACTTTCGTAGGTTAGTGGAACTGCATTACAAAGAACGGAATTCACAAAAGGGAAAAAAACTTAATTTGCAGATCATATAGAAGGTATTTAGGGCCAGGGATTTAGCTCAGTGGCTCCACGCCTGCCTGGCAACTGTAGGGTCCTGAGTTTGATCTCCAGTACTGAGGGGGGAAAAAAAAGGTATTTGATATAAAAATTTTTAAATAGAGTTTAAGAATAGATTTTCATTTTACAAAATTTATCTTATATTTACTTCATGGTAAAAAACAGATTTTTTTAAGAGTAATTTATTATCAAACATTGCCTTATACAACTGAGTGGTAACATATAAACTGAGTGGTAACATATAAACTATCCAAAGCAAAAAATTTCTGCTTTTTACATCAGTAACTTAAAAAAATACTTTTATTGGCCATTATGAATTTTATTATTTTATTTTATTAGCCATTATGAATTATCAGCCCCCTGGAGGAAAAGATGTTTGTAGATCCCACAATATTTAGCATTATTTTGAAAATGTTTACAAAGTACTTGATATGTAAGTCATCTCATAAGCCAACACATTATTACAAGTACTTTTAGAACAAAATTTCACAAAACACACTTTTGGAAAGGCAGTGAACTTTTTTCAGCTTAAAATTTTGTCTCATCAGAGTTTCTCACATTCTTCCCATAAACCCTATTTTAAATCCGACTTCATTAGCCTCACTCCAAAATCTCAAAAGGTAGGAAAACAAAAGACAGGTACCTAATTACCATTTTAGAGCACAAAGTTTTCCAGAGCTTTTTAAACATTAATTTCAGAAAAATTTGTGCCACAGCAATATTAATCCCTTAAGATACAAAAATGCTTTTCCTTTTAACAGGTTTTATAATCATGTTAGTCATATAAATGCCTTTGTTTTCTAAAGTTAAGGAGCTATGATAGGGATTAAGACTAAGAAAGACTTCACAGAAGTTGACAGTAAAGTTTGTTGAGTGGATATAAAAAGGAAAAAGAAAAAGTGCCTGAGGTTAAAGTAAAGCATGTGAGTAAACGCAGAGGTGAGAAACAACACAGTACTTCTAAGACAGCATGAAGTCTAGCAAGTAGTTCAGCTCTTAAGAGAGGTGTATGTAGCCAGCCCTCAAGATAGTACTCAAGAAATCTTGCCTCTTGGTATTCAGACCCACAGGCCACTTCCCTTCCACATAGTACCATGGTTGGTCCGTGCAACCAACAGAGGAAGTTAGAGACAACTGCATGTCACTTCTAGGATTAGATGATAAAAAGACTGCAGCTTTCGGCTTGGGCACACTCTTCTCTGTTGGATCATCTGCTCTGGGAAGCAGATGTAAGGTTCTGAGGGTTAACCAATGGTGTGAGCAAGCCTGGAAGAGCTGTCTGGAGGCAGGGCTGGCAACCCTAACAGTATTTCTCAACCTGAGCCAGAACTATCCAGGAAAGTTGCTCCAGGATTCTTGATCCTCAGAAACTGTTTATAGATGATGTTATTTTAAACTCTAGATTTTGGGTAGTTACGTAGCGATAACTAACATACCTGCTGGTACTCAAAACAAAACACACAAAAAATGTATTATCACAATGGCTTTGGGACCAGACCATGGGCTTTCAGGATAGTCCATTAATTTAGCAGCTGTTAATAAAGCCTCATAGTATGTTACAGGCAGCAGGTGTGGGCAGACAGGTGACACAGATGTTACCAGAAACTGGAAGTTTTATCTATCCCTGTCATCCTCAGTTCTGTGAAAAGTGGAAACTACCTAACGAACTGGATGAATGAACTAAGATTTTCAACAAGAGTTAAAGTGCAGCTTGTCTTTTTCACTGTACATAGTAAATGAAATTAAATCAACAGTTCTCAAGAGGAGCCAGGACTTAATTGGTTTGAAAAAAGTGCAGTGTCTCTAGATTATAAATAATGCTACAATTTAGAAATGCAATCTGAGCTAAGATCAAATCCAAGACACTGCTAGAAAAACAAGGTCCAAAAATTAGGCTGAGGAAGTAACTCTAAAATCTTCTAAGACTTCAGAAAGACCAAAGATGGTGCTGCAGAATGCTACTTCATTGGGCAAAAGGCCAGGCTTCACAGATTATCTAAACAAACAACAGGGTTTTGGAGGGAGCTTAAAAGTGTTGTCTGAGCAGGAGCTCAGGGGAATAAGGGCTAACCTCAAAGAAATGCATGCATATGGTTTCAACTAATGGGCAGATCTCAAAACTTCACAGAAGACTCACAAAATTGTGAAAAGACTTCTGCAGAAACTGTTCACTTTACTGGAAAGAGACTGGAACTAGCAGAAAATGAGAAAAGGGAAGCTGGGTGTGGTGACATATACCTGTAATCTCTGCACACTGGGAGGCTGAGGCAGGAAAACTGCAAGTTCAAGCCCAGCCTAGGCAATTTAGTGGCTTAGCGAGACCCTGTTTCAAATAAAAAAGGGCTGAGGATGCAGCTCGGTGCAAAGATCCTAGGTCCAATCCCCAGTATTGGGGGGTGAAGAGGGGAGTCCTTCACAGGCCCTCAATTTTGGCAGGAAGCAAGCTAAGTACTTAGTTACAAATTTTACCTTTCATGAAAAAGGGTAAATCAGCAGGCAGAACTAAATGCCCAAAGAGCAAAGCTGAGAGCCACAGATGACATGTAACTAGATATGTGAAACTCAACCAGGAAACTTTCAGTATTACCTGACCCGATTTCAGAATTGCTATGGAGCAGAAATATCCTTGTGCCTGCCACCTTCAATCCACTCACCTTGAATACAAGTGTTTATCACAGTCTCTAAGTACTGGGGGGAGAACTGACAATATATCTCATTAAGCTTCACAGATCAAGAAAATTATATCAAAGAAGCTTCAACTGTACCTCAACTTGATTTAGAGGAGATTCTGGGCTTTGAGCTGAAAATGTAGTGGGAAGAGATTTGGGGAGATTTCGGAAGGAGGTTAAGAATAATCTGCATGTTGGAAAGATGTGACTCTTTAAGGGCCAGAAGCCTCCAGTGACCACCTCAACACTCTAACCCCCACCCGTAAATCACTCATCCTGGGGAAGCTGCCCTGTTGTGAGGACACTGAGCTAGCCAATGGAGAAACCCAACCAAGTATCGGTAGAGGACTTTAATCAGCAAGGAGTCAAGACTCGCTAACAACCATATGGATGAACATGTACATGAATTCTCCAGACATGCTCAAGCCTTTAGAAGACTAATTCTAGGCAAGGGCTGTACTGTGACATGGAAAGACTGCTGCAGTATCACCAAGGTGAGCCACTCCTACATTTCCAGCTCTCAAAAACTGTGAAATAGTAAGTGTTGGTTTAATACAGTGATGGCATATCTATGGCACATGTGCTGCAGTGGGCTATTTCAAAGCTCTAAAAAGTTCACCATCACTGGTTTAAGATATTAAATCTGGGAATAATTTAACATGTAGCAAGAAATAGCAAACATAGGCTTAAAGCACAAAAAGACTGAAAATGGAGACAGAGGTCCAATTACATAGAGCCCAATAAATCCTCTTAAGGAATTTTTGCATTTTATTTTATCAGAAAAAGAAAAACCTGTAAGGACTGTAAGATATCAAAGTAATAACCAAACACATTTTAGAAAAATCATCCTGAGGGCTGGGGATTTAACTCAGTGGTTTCGCCGCCTGCTAAGCAAGTGCAAGGACCCCAGTTCAATCCCCGGTACGAAATGAAATGAAATGAAAAGAAAAGGAAAGATTGTCCTAAAAACTGAGGGCACAGCTTTGCAAACTAAAAGTGGGAAGACTTGTGAAGAAGCAATTATAAACCTTCCTGAGTAAGGGGGCAGTCTAACTTTTGAATAGGGAATCTTAGATTTAAATGACAGAGCAGCCTTCTGGACAAAAAAAAAAAAGACTAAAATGTACAGAACTTGTTAAAAGCTGTGAGAAACGTTTCCCCCCCAAGAAAAGGAATTTATAATACACATCTTAACTGGGGAGTGTCTTAACTGGGAGTATAATACACATCTTAACTCAGGAAGACAAAAATGAAGTCATCACAGATGCTAACGTGTCTGCCGTGAATCACTGGGACTGTAAGAGCTAAAACACTGGACTATACAGATGTACTTCTGTCGGCTCAAATACCACAAATGGCCACACATGGTGGTGCTCATCTATATAATCCCGGCACTTGGGAGGCTAAGGCAGAAGGATCACTGTGAGCTCAAGGCCAACCTGGGTTACATAGTGAGTTCAAGAGCAGCCTGAGTGTAGCAAGACCCTGTCTCAAAAAAGTCAAATAAATAAATGAGATCTCCTACAAACGTTCTGAACAAAAAAGTACAATTTTCCTCTATAGATTAGTTACCTTCCTGGAAAATTTTACCAACATGTAAAATGAAATTAGAACAGAAAACACATATGGATATTATATCTCCTGGAATATTCAATGGGATAGTCAAATGTCACAGGGAATTCTTCCTTTTTGAGGGGGGTCTGGTTTTTGCATGATGGGACTTACATCATCCTAGGTCCTCCCCCGTTAATTGCCAATGGCGTCCCCTAATCACTGTAATAACCAAAAGAGCCCCTACAATTTTCCAGAATGTCTCTAGGATGAGAGATTAGTACAGTGCGCCCTGAAAACTACTATAAAGAAAGGAGAAGTTTCAGATGTTCCATAACAACCTTTCAAGGTTCATTTTCTGAGCAATGGAGCAAGTGTGCTGCATAAAAAGTGGACCTGCCTTTCCTTCAAGCCAACACACCATCTCTAGCTGCAGGATGCTTGCTCCCTTACAGCAGAGTAATTAGCAGGAAGGTATCTTGAACTATTTGCTCATTTGAGATTGCCTAGATAACTCTCATCATTTTTCCTTATCCATGCAACAGAATCAGATCACACTGGTCCTTATCACCAATCTCATCTAAACATCTTCTGATATGACCCAGCCATCCACTCTTCCCCACATTCCAGATTCTCTTTCTTTCTTTTTAAACAAGGTCTTGTTGTGTAGAGTTCAAGCTGCCCTTATTCTCATTCTTATGGGAATCCTCCTGCCTCAGCCTTCCCTGAGTGCTGGGATCACAGACATGGGCCATCACGCCAAGCAACATTCTCAATTTCTTTCACTGTGCTCTCTAGAATAAAGACCTAAGTACAATGTCCCTACATCATCTTGCTCTAACTGAAGCCTGGCACTGTCTCCCATCAACAGTATTCCCTACAGCTTTCCTTTCCAATATCCCACATACTTATAAGTCAGTTAAATATTCATCTTCCTTGCTTCCCACTACTAGCTGTATACCATTTCTTTTTTGCACTTTCAAAAAATCACAACCTACCAGGCCTGGTGGCACACACCTGTAATCACAGCACCAAAGAGGCTGAGGCAGGAGGATCGCTACAAGTTTGAAGTCAGCCTGGGCTATGTGTACATAGTGAGTTCAAGGCTAGTTGGAACTACACAGCCAGATGCTGTCTCAAAACAAACAGAAAAACAATTCCCTTAGAAGCTCATTTGATCACTTGCTTCCCAAAGCTGTCTTGTTCAGTTAGAGTTCACTACCTTCTCAAGTATCACACCTTCTGGTATCATTCTTAGTAACAGTATCTATGCAGAGAACCCCAGCACCACGACCGGCACGGCCGTACTCATCCATTCTTCCGCTCCCATTTCTGCCACAGCTCCTGTGCTCATACTCTAGACCTGGCACCACCTCTGAACTCTAAGTTCAAGCATCCCATTTTTAACCACCCTCCTGCCTTAGTTCCACCCATTCAATCACCCCTACTCTAACAAATGACTCCACTAAGTCCTATACCATTTCCACTACTCATTAGCTCCAGTATCCTCTTTCCCTTCCCTGGTTTTAAATCTACCTCACAAAATACTGCCGATTTCTTCATCCCTCTCTGCCTCCTTTGTATTGCTAGGAAAACCTCAACCCTCAAACCATACTATATCTACTTGTTTTGTGCTAGAAATAAAGTTGAATGCTTGATTTCCACTCCACTGTACAAATGAGCTGACTGATCTCAGTTGAAAATGACCACAAACACTGTGCCCTCCGGAAGTCTATCAATCCTACTTTGTTTTTGTAGTAAGTCAGCTTTCCCATACCTACCTTCATCTTAAAGTTCTTCCTCACACTCACCTCATATTTCAGAGTAACAGACTCATAGGATAAACTACCCCCATTCTCTCATTAGCTGATTATTCACATTCTCACAACAGTTATGCATTTTTCTCATATAGCTTCCTTCCTTAAAGAGGAAAAAAATAAAAGTATTCTCTCCTTAGCCAATCCCTCCAAAAAATTGATCCAAGGCAGGAAATAGGTATTAGGAACAAAGTTCTTGGGATCAGATAGGGGATGGGATGATTTTATCCTTTTAAATGGACTCATTCCATTACACTAGTTCTAGTAGCTTACTTTTTAACTGTTCTAACATTTTTATCCACCAATTCTATTGCCTGTGTTATTTCTATGTCTTCTGTTGATTCACTTTTTTCTCTAGTTATGGGTCATATTTTTCTGCTTCTTTGTATGCCTTGTAATTTTGACCAGGTGCCAATTACTGACCTTTATGCTATACAATCTTTTTTTTTTTTTTAGGTACCGGGGATCGAACTCGGGTTCTTGCGCTTGCGCAGCAGGCGGCGAAACCACTGAGCTAGATCCCCGGCCCCAGTGCTATCCAATTTTTTTTTAGTATTCCTTTAAATATTTTGAGTTTTTGTTCTGGGACATAAGTTGCTTGAAATTTAGATTCTTTTGAGCCTAGTGTTCAAGGTTTGTCAGGGTTAAGTCTAAACCATTCTGACCCTATTGCTAGGACAATAACCCTCCTGAGGGCTCCACCTGTCGTCCTGTGCATCACAAGGCCTTTCCATTTTGGCCAGCAGGAATGTACCGTTCCCAACCTGTGCCCTTCCAGAACTGTCCCTCCTCCTCCCTCCCAGTTGCTTTCCCTCCAACTTGGAAGCTTCTTCACAAGCTCAGATCAACTCAAAGGGGTCCTTAGGGTTCTTTCTGTGCAGCTCTGGTGCTCTGCCTGGAAGTCACTGTGGCTTCCCCAATTCTGAATTCTCCCTCAACTCAAGGAGCTGCCAGGCTCTGCTTGGGATCTCCCTTCCCTGTGCTGCTGCAATCTGGAAATTCCCAAGGCAATGAACTGGACTGACCTACAGCTTAGCTTGTTTTATCTGCCCCACCCCTTTGTCTCTGCTTGAACTTTCTAATATTTACATTTGTTGATCTCACAGTCCCCTCCCAGCTTCTGTCCTATTTTTTCCACTCCGTTTCACAGCAATGCTATTCCAAAGAGATAACTAACTCCTGTGTCCTGCCCCTTTCACTGTATTTCTTCTACTTCAACTGGGCTTTCCTCTCCCCACCTTAATCCCAAACTGGTACACATCTAATCAAATTAACCACTTTCCTGGATTCCTATTCTCAGTAGAAACAGCTAACTAATGTCCTTCCTTCCTGAGACATTTTTATCCTTTCTTCCTACCTTGGTTCCACCTTCACCTGATCTTCAAGGCACAGCTTTAAATAAAAACCACATGCTAAAACTTGCAAATATACAGCACCAACCCATGACTTCCAAATTATACACACGTTTAGTAGAATTGCTCTAGTGCTGCACATTGTCATGTATCCAATCACACCTGAGTAAAATGCTCTTCAAACTTAAGGAGTCTACCCTTTCTGTATCTTTCCTCCTGTAATTTTTCTCATCTCAGGAAATATCCAGCTGCGGAAGGTAAAACTCAGGGGTCCAACCTTGATCCTCTCTCTCCGCCTAGTACATTCAAGTCCATCAACAGGTGTTGAAGGTTCTACCTTCAAAATATATCTCAAAGTCACCCATTTCTCTTCATTTCCATTCCTACCACCCTTCTAAAAGCCCTATTAACTCTCTTACCCAACAGGATTCATTCCCTAACAAAATGATCTTGAAAAAGACGTCAGACCATGTCATTTGTTTGCTGAAGCTAATGGTTGACTTCATCTCAAAGCAATCCAAACTCCTGCTGGCAGCCTCCAATACCTTACTTACCCGATCTGGATCCCGATTACCTGTGGGTTCCCATGACACAATAACCAACCCCTCACTCACTTTGCTCTGGTCATATTGGCCACCTTCTGTTCCTACTTCAGGCTCTCAGCCTGGAATGTCTTTCATCCACATCCTAGTCTTGCTCATTCCCCTATGAAAGTTTCAAGTCAAATGTTCCTGGACCAGGCATGCAAAGAAAACCATCTTCCTCCTCCTCCTAACTGAAATTCTTTATTTCTTGTTCTGCTGCCCCTTAAGAGTCATATTATTTAGTGCACTTCCTTTTTGGTTCTTTGTATTCTCTTACTAATATTCAGCATTCAAACAAATAATTGAACACTACTACATGTCAGGAACTATTTCACACACAGAAAACACATCAGTAAACAAAGCAGACAAATTTCTGCTCCCTTAAGAGCCAGTCTAGAAAGTGAGAGTATGAAACAATCCTTGTGTTCACTGTTGTATACCCAGAGCTTAGAATAGTATCTGGCTCACAGCAAATAAGCAACAAATACTTGATACAAAAGTGAGTAAAAATAGATTTATCTGTATTTTCTCAGCCTTTGACAATGAGCCTCCACCTTGAGAAGCTCTACTTAGCTATTAAAACAATGATCAAATTATTGCTTTAGACTATATATTTGTATTTTATTCCACCTCAAGACACTATTACCTTACAGGCAAAATGTGAATTTGCAACCATTACTACAGAATTTTTGCTCTAATCTTAAATCTTTGCAATATAAGCGTTCTGTGACTACTGCAACCATTTTTATCCCTTAAAGACCTTCAGAGCCTGGCTTTAAAACTTGAGCCTTCTGAGGGTAAACTGGAACCAATTATCACACCTAGACTACCTTTACTTCTAAGTTATGTTAATATGCAAATGAAGTCATTAATGAATTCAAGATTTAATGACTATTAGATAAGCACCAGAAAATACTTTGGAAACAGAAAATATATTGAGAACACAGTTCAACCATTAAAATAGGAAACTACCTCAGGAGCACTTCATCGTACAGCCAAGAACACTCTGTGAGAGTGCACAGGTTCACCTAGGCAGCATCAAAGGCTGGACCAGGACTTAGTCTAGTAACTCCTGCTTTTGCTTTTCTCAATTAATACTCAAATTTAAGACTCGGTTTTTTGTGGGGTTTTTTGGTACCAGGGATGGAACTCAGGACCTTGCACTTGTGAGGCAGGTATTGTGCCACTGAGCTACATCCCCAGCCCGAGACTAAGTTTTTTACAACTATATCACAGGACTCTAAGGAGGGAGAGCATGTTTAACACTTTTCTGACATGCAATCCCAAGGGATGTCGTGAATGTTAGTTCATTTTTCAGTACCAATAAAAAAGCCCTTATAAGACCTCAACTTGTTTTTGGTGATAGTAAAACCATCTATGCATCATTTTTACATATACAGTGCTGCCCTATTCAACCCTCAACATAAAGGGAGGTCAGAGAACAATTAACACTCCAAGAGACAGTTCATTTAGTGAAAGGCACTTTTTGTTACAGGACCTACAGATGCACTTGGGATTCTGACTTACCAAGTAACTTGTCTGATAAAAATTAGAACTGACATTCCATCACCCACAAGACATTCTAAACTTTGGGTTATCTTTGCCCCTTGATTTGCTGTAAGATCAGATCCTATTTGTTCAGTCAGCACTTTCTAATACTAAGGTAAATTCAACCAAATGATCTGTGTTAATAATGTGTTGCAGGGGCCGGAGATTTAGCTCAGTGGTTCTGGCGCCTGCCTCACAAGTGCAAGGACCTGAGTTCGATCCCTGGTACCAAAAAAGGAAAAGAAAAAAAAAAGTGTTGCAAACTTCAGCAAGTCGTGGTAATGTGTACTCAAAGCTGAACCAAACTTTTAAAAGATAACCTTTATTCCATCTTTCAAAGATCTGATTTCATAAAAGCTACAATGCAGATAGTGTCACAGATTTATTAAAGTCAGCAAGTTTGTTTTTTCTTTTTTTTCTACTTACAACAATGGAGACCGTGGATGAAATTGCTGGGTGTTCACTGTTTAATACTGTAACAGCTCAAAGTCACTATAATTACAAGGTTTAAGAAACTTGACCAAAAAGATTTTCCTACAGTTTACAAATGCATTGAAGAGAATACATCAAATAACTCACTGAATGAATTCTATCAAGTTGTTTAAATCATTGAATCCTTTTCTAATTTCCTTATAACTTGATTTGTTATCAAAAAGATATTGTATTAACATAAGTCACACTTTAATGGTTCAAAAGCTTAACTGCTGGGTATGGTGGCATATGCCTACAATCCTAGCTACTTAGGAGTCTGAGGCAGGAGGATCATGAGTTTGAGGGCAGCCTGGGCTACACAACCAGTTAGAGGTCAGCCTGGACCACAATGAGACTTTGCCTCAAAACTTAAAAATAAGTAAAAAGGGCTGGGGATGTGGCTCAGGGCTTGAGCACCCCTGGGGTTTAAACGGTACTGCAAAACGAAACAACAAAAGAAGTATACTGCCTTTAAAAAAAGTATACCCTCTGACCCCGGCATGGTGGTCCATCCCGGTAATCACAACACCCTGGGAGGCAGCCTAGGAGTTTAGCAACTGAACTGAGACGCTGCCCCAAAGTGAATAAAGGGCTGGGGATGCAGTTGAGCCCCCAGTGCCAAAACCAGAAACAAAAACAACAAAAAATGCTAGCCTTTGCCTCTAACCCACTATGAATAAACACCCTCGACTTTTCAGGAAATTGGGTAATGAATGTAGTCAGAAGCTACACTTTCACACACAGCATACAAACACAGCTTTGACTAAGTACGTAAAAATTCAGCCATGTGTATTTATATGGCTTCCTCATCTGTTTCTTTACCACTTTTACTAAATACCACACATGACGCAGCAGAATGGAATATAAACTAAAATCTGTCCCCATTTTAAATAAAATGAGTGATTGGTATAATTAATCCTGCCCACAGATTCAATGAGCCTTCAAACACAGCTTTTCCCCTTTGTTTACTGCATATTTAGATACACTTTTTATTAAGTGCAATTGACTAAGAGAAAATGAAATTTAATAAAAAATTCCATTGCTGATGATGAAGCACCCAAGATTTAATTTTAGATACATAAGCCCATCAGTTCTTGTTTTACGAGGAAGTGAAATATAAAGTAAGCTAAAAACTTTAAGTATCAAATTACATAAAACAAAAGTTAACACTATTAGTGTTCCCCTTATAGTTCAGTCTTTAGTACCTTCCTGGGTTTATCCTTTAAACTCTCAATTATTTTCCTTCTATTAACTGTTTTAGTAGGTGCCATACTGAGACAAAACCACAATGACTCTATTTGAAATTTCTAGGACAGCTATCTAAAATGCAAACTCTCCTGGCCTATTACCACCATTACTTTGAGGAACTGATACCAACTAATTTCTCCCTAGAAAAACACATCACAAAACTTTACATGCATGTTGTGGGAATTAACCAACTTCCAGAGTCATTTCCATGTAATCCTCAGAAGCTATTTAAAACTTGTACTCAAAAATATCTTGGGCAGGGTAGAGAACTGAAGTCATATTTTGTTACTACTACTCAATTCTTGGTATCTGGACTATTTGCTACCTAATACAAAAACCCAAATATTCTCCACTCCTAATTCAAACTATAAGTTTATTTAACTTTCCCTCTAATGTAACTGAGATTTCATATATGTCCCAAACAGTAGACAGAATGAAGAAATCAGACTGATTTTTATAGCTCCAAATAGAAGGGCTAAAAACTTTGGTTTAAAATTGGGGGGGAGGGGGGCGGTTACCAGGGATCAAACTCAGGACCTTGCGCTTGCGAGGCAGGCAGTGGAACCACTGAGCTAAATCCCTGGCCCCTTGGTTTAAAATATTAAAGGCTGAAAAAGGAAAAAAACTTGGTTACTTTCAAAAAGTAAGAAATCAAACTTTAACCTTATTACTTAAACTTACTTTTATGAAAGTGAAAAATTATTTTTTAAAACTTAAAAATATCACACTTAAACTTTTATATTAATAATATGCACATTTCCAATCTCCCCTTTAAAAAAAAAACCTGTTCACTTTATAAAGTACTTGGGCTTAAAACCACTGTATACTGGGCCGGTAGTGAAGGAGAGAAAAGGGAGGAGTTTGTCTACTTAGAACTCTACAAAACAAAGCCATACTTCTAACAGATTCAAAAGTGGCAGTGTAGCTAATGTCAATGTGGTGTCATCATCTACTTTTTAAATACATCAAACATCCTACCCAAACCATTCTAGGTAACAGATTAAGTCTCCACTCCTCATAAAAAGGATATACGCATCCTACACAACCCAATGGAAAGTTAAACTACTGCACCATGGAAACAAGTGGCTCTAATTTGCTAAATACTATTATTAAATCAGCTTTTAAGATATATCCTATCCTGATGTTTCTTCCATAAGACAATTAACATAAAACTCTGATATTTTAAGTCAATTTTAATTTTTAAAAAACCGTGATTTCTTAAGTAGTGTACCCTTTCAATTACATGTGAAGCTACATCACTAAATTTAAGATTATAAAGATAATAAGATCAAATTTGTAAGAGGAATCAAATTTTATAATAGGGCATCTGCTCCCCCTTAAACTTTTTTTAACCCCCAGAGGGACTCATCTGTCTCATGAAGTTGAGTTTCCCTATGATCTAAAAAAATTACATCTGGGGCCGGGGCTTTAGCTCAGTGGTTCTGCCGCCTGCTTCGCAAGTGCAAGGACCGGAGTTCAATCCCCGGTACGAAAAAAAAAAAAAAAATTACATCTGTAATTCACTAAATACAAAGCTCTCAGCAACCATTATGTTTTAAGTTGCAATTTAGTACATTCTATAAATTCAAACATTCAATCTCAAACATCAATGACCCACTCAAGTCCTTCAACTGATTATACTTCTTAAACTTTTTTTTTTGGTACTGGGGATCGAACTCAGGACCTTGCACTGCGCACTAGGCACCAGAACCACTGAGCTAAATCCGTGGCCCTAAACTGATTATAATCTGGTTATTTTCCAATCTTCCTATAATAAAAAAAAGTTCCAAAATTAACATTTAGGGGGCTGAGGGCTTCTAGGGGGGTTTCTTAAAAATTAATAAGTATGCCTAATTAGGCCAGTGTGTTCAGCTTTTATTCAAACTGGCCAAACGGGGATAAATTAATAGTATTTTCCCAGTGTTGTAAGACTTACAATTTTTGTCCAGTTTACTACAGAAACAAAATACAACAATCACTAGATATAGTTCTCATTGCAATTCTGCAGATGTACTTTGGTCGAGAAATGCTTTCTTAATAAGGTGGTACATAATAACTGTCCTCACCTAAATCTGTCCCCATCCTTCACGACCAAAATAAGACAAAGCTAGGCAGTCCGTTCTGGTTCTAGGTTATGGGGATCTAAGACGAGGTTTAAACCAAGTTTGTTTTAACTCTTAAGTACAAAATGCTTCAACAGGTCCATTTAGCTCAGTGGTTCCGCCGCCTGCCTCGCAAGCGCATGGACCTGAGTTCGATCCCTGGTAGCCCCGCAAAAAAAACAAAAAACAAAAAGCTTCCACAAATCATTAAGTTTTCCCAAGGTTAGCTCAGTTCAGTTCTATGTTTAGTATATATTTTCAACAATAGGTAACAACCTCTCAATATTGAATTATAATTATACCACCCATCATTAATTAGCACCATGAACCACAGGATTGTACCTTGTTTACCAAGCACTTTGCCTTCTATTAAGTTCAACATCTATTCTTGAAGTCTATGCTTCATTGATTATACATGGTTTTGGTTGGCTGGGAAGCAAAAAATTCTAAGCAGATGATAGAAAACAGTAGTTTCAAGGGGGGGGGGGATCCCATGTCCCTCAAAACAGGGGACCCATCCTATGATCTAATGACAGCCATGCACTTTATAGAGTGTCATGTCAAAACTATTCCAAGATTATTTCAATGAAATGAAATTATCTGTACAATTTAACACGCATTTGACAGGTTTAGCAGTTGAACTCAGCTTTTATTTCAGGTCGTAGCTCCTGGGACGGTCCAAAGTACTTACAGAAGCAAGATTTAACTAATTCTAGAGTGTACTGTAGTGCTGTCTTTCCTTAAAGCTTTCCCCTTCCTTGGCTGAAAAACAAAAACTACAAATTAATTTCCAGGAAAGTAATACCAACACCCAAATTGAAAGTATGATCTCTAAAACTTATAAAGAGAAACAAAAATAAAACCAAAAGACAACATTCTGCAGTGACAAGTACTTTAATTTTTAAAAACAAATCGCTTAATGATAAACAAATGGCACCATTCTACTCTAAATGGATACAAGTAGAAACAAAAGGTACTGTTCTCGTAGGTAATGTGCTGAAATGCAGTTCTACACTAAACAATACTACACACACTTGGCTTATCTATAAAGTTAGGTGTAAGACACTACTCTCAAAAGTCACATTCGACTGTCACAACTTTCACTTGAAAAGGTTAAAAAACCCAAACAGTTTAAAATGTTTTATTTTAAGAAGTTACAGAGCAGAGTTTCTACATTTAAAAAATTCTTACAGCACCAATAAAAGTATTACAGTACAATTTTCCACAACGAAATCGTAGCGCACCAGTCCAGGGAATTCTTCTTTCAACTGTCAACACACTGCACCCTGCTTAAAGGGCTGTACCTGAAAACCAAGGTATGCAATTCCTTAGGGTTAGAAGTCATCAGGTCGTCCTGCCAAAGGTCTGGGGGAACGCGAGGAAGAGTCTCTTACTCTTGTCCCTGCACCCAACTTCCACAGTAAGGTAGAGCCACAACCGTGCTCAATTATTACTGCAGACCGTCATTTAAACACTAAGCCCCGCCCGGGTAAGACGTCTCCACGTTAAGATTTCCACGAACGAATTCACTGTGACCTGTGGGTCGGCCGTGAAATTAGGAAGGACCCTCTTTCCGAGCTAGCTGTCACATTTACTTGAGTTTCTCCCACCCCTGCGTTGAGACCAGACAGCTGTCAACTCAGATTGACTCTGCAAGTCAACGCAGGGCTGTGCGGGAGCCTCGGACTGCACACCCGCGACACACGCTCAAGCAGCACAGGGAGCTCCGGGCGGGTGCGGTGCCCTCGCTGCCGCTCAGGCTCCACGTGGGGCGCGGGCGCCGCGCTTCCGGCCGGCGGGGAAGAGCGCCCGGCCCGAGCGCCCAAGCCGCGGCGGCCCTGGAGCGCCACCCAGCGGCGCGCGGCGCGGCCAGCAGCGGATCCTCGCGGCGCCCGGCCCGCCGCACCCCCACCGCCACCCGCCCGCCCCGCTCCGGAGGCGCCGGCCCAGCCCGAGAACTAACACCACAAAATGGCTGCCGGCGGCGCCGTCACGTGACCCCTTTGTGCCTTTCGGGCCCCCGAACTCCGCGGGACCCGGGCACCAGCGGCCGGGGTCGGCCGGCGGCCTCCGAAGAGGCCCCGCCGGGCCGCGGCGGCCGGGGGCCGAGGCCCGGGAGGCGGAGGAAAGGCCGGGCCGGCGACCAGAGTCGGCGGCGAGGAGAAGATGGCGGCCATTTTGTGTGGGTCGCGGCTCGGCCGCCGCCGCGGGCAGCAGAGGAAGCGGGGCCGGGCGGCGGTCGGACAGGGGAGTTAACACGTACCGACTCCTCTTCCTTCTCCATCCCGGTGGGCATCTGCGGCACGGCCCGGTTAATCGAGGCGTACTCGTGCAGGTCGGGCAGATCCTCACAGCGGAAAACCGGCAGCGGCTTCGAGGCGTCCAGCGCCCGCGCCCGAAACGACAGTTTACTCATCTCAGGCGCAGCAGATACCTCTCCGCTCTGGGGAAACGGCCCCGGCCAGCGGGATCATGGAGAACCGGGGGTTCGGTCCCCACTCGCCTGCCGCTGCCGGGGACTGGAGGGGCGGAGCACCGAGCCCGCCGTCCGGGCACTGAGACCAGCCGCGCGGGTGGGAGGCTGTGCCGCTCCGCTCCTCGCTCGCTCGCGCTCCTCAATACGCCATGGCCAACATGGCGGACATTAAAACTCCACTGTGCGCTCTTCAGCCAACCCCAGCCATTCCCCACACTGCATCGCGCAGCGGCGCGGGCACGCGGGGGGGGGGGGCGGCGCGGGCTCGAGGCCGGCGCCGGCACGGAGCGCGCGTCCCGCCAACCCCCGGCGCCCGCCGCCTCGCGCCCCGCGCCCGGCGCTGCTCGCCGCCCCCGCCCCTGCCCTCGCCCCCGCCCCCGCCCCCGCGACACCGGGCGCTCGGACTCCGGGAGCCGCGCTCGGGCCGCCCGCGCCCCGCGCACTTTCTCACGCTCGCCGGGCCTGGGCTCACGCCGCGCGCCGGCTGCCGCGGACCGCGGGGAGAAGCGCGCGGAGGCGCTGCCGGGCCCGGGGTCGGGTCTCCGCCACGGGGGACGGGGGCGCCCGGGGCGCGGCAGCCTCTCGGACCGCGGCGGGTGGGGCTTAGCAACGCAGGCAGACGCGTCCTCGCGGAGACAAGAATTTGAAAGAAAAAATACAAGCACGAGCGAAACTAGGGCAAAATGCTACTCTGGGTAAACTTTTACCAGCCCTTATTTTTATGTCAAATGAAACTTTGGATTGTAGTAGTAGCCTTCGAATCACGGGTCAGCTTCCCACTGAGGGCTCAATATGAACGCGTGTTGGTACGGTTGCAAAGGTGGTTTGTCCGCAAGCCTACAATTTATCTGCCTTCTTTACTTTCACTGAAATTGAAGCGAACAGAATAACTGCCCTCACACGTTGCGTCCCGGAAGAACGTTCAAGGCTTGGCCCTCGAAATTCTGGGGCCGGCCCTCGACGCCTGCTTCAGGGCTTTCGGTGTGCATGGGAGAAAACGCTGATGCGCATGGCCTGGGTTCGCACTATTACCGGGCTTGTTTTTTTTCTTGCAAAAAACTTAACGAAATTGAATCACATAAAAACCCATAGTGCTCCCACCAAACTGAAAAAGGAAAAGCTGAGTTATTAGAAGAGATTTAGATGGATATGGGAGCTTGCTACCAGTTGGTTTATATTGTACGTGAAAATGGGTATCCGGAGATCTCTTGTTTAGTGGGTTATTTTACAAGTTGGAGAGATTGCTAGGGTGGGTTTAATAAGTTTGGCAGCAAAATCTCAAATGTTCATCGGGAAGAAAGCTGTTTTTGTAAGTCTGCTTTTCTCCCTGGAGGCTCCATAGTAAAAATAATCACAATTCTTAAATATGGGGTTTGATATGAACTATTATTAGCTTAGGGCATGTAGGCGCACTGCTTTCTAGGCTGGTCTCTATGTACCATTCTTTATTACCTTTATTTCTTTCGGAGCACACTTTGCGAAATTCTAGCATATTTTGCCATACTCCACCAGGTGGAGAGACGACAGGAGAGTAAGAATTGTGGTTCTCCAAAATTATCCTAAAACTCCAATATTGATGGCTCAGCTCTTCGAGGTAGAGATTCACATACTTTTCCTACACACAGACCATACATTTATTAATTCCACGAGCAAATCTTTTTTGAGCCCTCGCTGCCTTCTAAGTATGCTGCTGAATACTTAGCGCTCAGAGGGGCTCCTGTTATAGGAGCTCACAAAGGGACAAGGACCCGAGAATTCCAACTGTCACAATGCAATCTAACAGCTATAACCCAGGCTACTGGTACTAGGCAGGAGTGGCAGCTGACCAGGGTAGTGGCTCTAATACAGTATTTAGGGAAGGCTTTTTAGAGAATGAGGTACCTCAGTACAATTACGTGGGATAAGTATGGGTTAACTTTGCAAAACATGAAGAGAAGAAAGGTACCTTAGGCAAGGGCGGTAGCAGGTGCAAACACGGGCCGAGATGCTGGGAACCTCGAGAACTGGCGACTCTTCTGTGGAATATGACACCTACTTAGCCAGGTTTAACAGTTCTGAAAATACTGGCTGCACTTTTCTGTCCTGGTCCTCGCCAGTCTACATTATTAGATTCCTGAAAATCCTAGTAGTAGAATATGTGATTGAGGAACTCAAGGCAGTGTAGGATTAAATAGAGAAAAGTCATGAGTGAGCCAAAGAAATGAATTAATAACCTTGTAACAGCTTACAGACCACCGTTCCCACATCCTACAACAGTGGTAATGGGCACTGCACAAATAAATTCCTTGTTCTCTAGAAATTCTAAAATCACCCTCAATGGATAGTTCAGGGATATGCTTACAAATTCAGCATGCTTTTCCAAAGATTTATTCCTGCTCAGATACATCCTTTTCCTCTCCCCAGTCAGCTCCCCATGCCCTGGATTTTCAACTCACCACTCCCTCTGGAGTCCCATGGACCCAAAGGCTGAAGTCCCAAGTCCCTCTGACGTTCAGTTCCAGTCTCTCCAAGCTAAGGGGCAGGAGTATAGCAATAAAGGTTCAGGGTTAGTGTTCCTCAGCTTCCGTTACAATCCACAGGTTCTTGGAAATAAATAGATAGTCTTCTGCTGTCTTTAACTTTGTTTTCTATTCCCAACTCCTAAGAATTCCCAACAAACAGTGATTTGAAATTCTCAGGTTTGCCAAAAATGTATAATATATAACGCTGAATTTTGCCTCAAAAGGGAAGGGGTTTGGAGTATTTAAAATAACTTCGATTCACATCACAAGTTAACTAGGCAATAATGTGCTATCATTGCAGGGGATACAAGTGGAATACTGGAAGCCAGTTTACCAAATGGAATAGTTCAAATCTAAACTAGCCCCCCAAAACTCCTGTGTTCTGAGCCGATTTAGGCTTCTGAGAAGTGACTGGAGCATGACAGCTCTAACTTCGCCAGTGGATTGATCCATTAGTAGATCCTTGGGAGGTGGGGGAAACAGGAAGTAGGGCCTAACTGAAAGGTGTGCATCATGACAGGGTGACCCCTGGGGACTGTATCTGGTTCCCAGCCCTTTCCAGTCTGGCTCTCTCTCCCTCCCGGTTCCTTGCTACAGTGAGATTTCCTCTACCACTCCATCCACCATGATGTTTCTGCCTCGCCATAGGCCTAAAGGCAATGTTGCCAGCTGACCATGGCCTGAAACCTCTGAAACCACGAGGGAAAATAAAGCCTTTAGCCCTCACGTTGATTTTACACCAGGTATTTCATCATATCCAGAGAAAAGTGACTGAAACAACAAGATGGTAAGGCATTGTAGTGAAATACAGTGCTGTGGGACTTGGAAAAGAGAGCAGTCAGTTCCAGCTAGGCTGATCAGACAGCATGGAAAAGGTGGCATGGGGTCTGGTTCTGAAAGATGACAAGAGACCCCAGCTGATACCAGGCATGAAATGGTAGATAGAAGGTGTTCATGGGAGATCACAGGTATATGAACATGAGGGAGGAACAACTGCCAGGTCAGAATGAGGGGTGGGGGGTTGGCCAGAGTTCAGAAGGGGACTCCAACAATGACCCGGTTATGAAACAAAATGATAACATCTGAGTGGGTGGGACAGGAGTAGAAAGTAAAGAGACATAAACTTCAATGCAATAATACTATAATACTGTCCTGAAATGTGATTTCCATTTCGGTTTACAGAACATTGTCTGAATAGCTTCCCAGTGCATGTCACCAAAGCAATGTGCCTAAAACACTACTTCTGTTCTATATCCTGACTTCCCCAAGTCATGTATTTACTACAACTGCTCTTTGTTTTGCCCATTACGAAAGCCACATTCTTTTTTGGTAAAGTAGTCAAGGCTGCCTATAATTTTGCCTCTGTCCAGCATTCTTTCACATTACTGCCTAAGATGAGCTCTTTAGCTGCTAAGTCTCATCAACACCATCAGAAATCTGTGCGTCTTTCCTTTTTTATTAGTTTTTTTATCTTCTCTAACCAGTTCCAGGTCATATCTACTATCTACTGAAATCCTATTGTCAGTAAAAACGTTTTAAAGATTAAATAGGACAATCCATGAAAAGTATTCAGAATAGTCCCTGACCCACAGAGAATAATCAATAGATACAAGCTATTGTCCTCCTTCAAAATCCAACTCAAAGAACATTTCCTCTATGACACATTGACCACTTAATCTCTCTGGGATCTCATTTCCTAATCTGAAAACTGAATGATGAATTAGGTGAACTCAAAAAAAATTTTTTTTTTGGTTTTTTGAGACAAGGTCTTGCTATGTAGCTGAGGCTGGCCTTGAACTCACTACAGAGCCCAGACTGGCCTTGAACTCCCGGCAATCCTCTTGCTTCAGCCTCCCACATCCTGGGATTACAGGTATGCACCAGCAACCTCGGTAAAATAATTATCTGAAGTCCAGTTACACTTTTGATCAGTACGCATAACATCTGTAGGACACTTAACTCCTTGCCAGGGGATGTGCAAGTGCTTTCATTCTCTTACTCTTTTTCATGACAGCCCTACAGTGTCTGTCCTGTTGGTCTAAAAGCTGGTCACAAAGCCGGTGACAGGCAATGGTGAAGTTGTCCTGAGTTTGAACCCCAGTGCCAAAGAAAAAAAATGAGCAGAGACCCAGACAGACAGACAAAGAGGTGGTTCTCTGGGCCAAGCATTTTGTTGTGTTTAAAGAGGGAGAGATGTGGACACATTTGTACTAAACGAAAGAACCCTGCAAATACATTCATGTAGGACTGTCTTCCTCTGAGGTGGGAAGGAGTGAGGGTGAGAAGAAATAACAAGGCAAAGAATCCATTCTCTTTGATAGGACAAGATTAAGAATCATAATACTGGTTTTGGTAACAGATTCCTCATTAATTTAAGTATTCAACAAATATCTTCAGAGCAAGGAAAAACAAGAAACAATAATAAGACATGCTACCTACAACCTCACAGAGGGAGATGCTGCATTTATATTTGAGAAAACATGAAATCAATGTCATTAAAATGGGTGAAGCCACAATGATCTCAACATTAAAAAATGTTAGGGCCAGCCTAGGGATGTAGCTCAGTGGTTCCACCACCCGCCTCGCAAGCACAAGGTTTGATCCCCAGTACCAAAACAAACAAACAAAAGAAATCCAAATAAAGATCTCAGAAGCTTTAAAAAAAAAAAATGATAGTGCTATAATCGAAAACATTGTACAGAAAGTCATACTAATTTAATACATATTTCACTTGAAGTGATCACTTTTCTATTTTTTTTTTTTTGTACCAGGGATCGAACTTGGGACCTTGCACTTGCAAGGCAGGCGGTGGAACCACTCAGCTAAAGCACTGGCCCTGAAGTGATCGTTTTTTTTAACTTCTTTTTATTTTCATAATAAGCTATATAAAGAAATGAGTAATTCTTATTAAAGTAATTCTTCACACACAACATTTTGGAAAATATAAACTGGAAACTTTGTATTTTTTTTAAATGTAGAAAATGTTGGAAAGAAAATACAATAGAAGTCCAATATATTTAATAGGGTGTCACAGAAACTGTATCTGCACTTTTGATTTCTCCATAGTAATTTATACATGGAATTTTATACATAATATGTAGGAACCATGGTTGATATAAAGTACAATTATTCAGAATATATGTAGAAAATCCATCTCTAACTTAACATAATGGGCAGATTATCAATTCTAGCAAACGTAGTAGGATGGATTCAGAACTATTTCAGTTTTTCTCCAATCTAAGATTTAACAAAACAAAAAAGGAAAGAAAAACAGATCATTCAAATGGGACTATCTGAGAATGAACTAGAACTTTTAAAAATCCACCAAATGGTTTCAGCCATGTTGAGATTAAAAGAAAAAGATAATAACATACAGTACATCTTCTTTTGTAATGTAAATCTTAGTTTTAAAAAATCTACTCTAAGCATTGCAAAGATTTTGCCAAAATTTAGAACAACCTCAAACCCCTCAAAAGACTAAGTTGGACCTTTTTTTAAACTTGCTTCCTTTACTTCCTATAAATCATCTGACTTTTTCTTATATGCAGGCGAGCAGTTGTGACCTCTGCGACAGCATTTTAATGAGGACACTACGCCTTGGAGAAGTGGCGCATAAATAGGAAAACATTTGGAACTTGAATTTGAACAGTGACAACTTGGTATTTATAGAGGAACTCTTTAGTAGTTTCTCACACATTACACATCCTAACAATAAGTTTTTCAGAAGAATAAAAGTTCATCTTGGAAAAACAAGGAAAATTTAAGAATTAAAGCATATTCTAAAAATATTTGATAGTATGTATTTAGATTGAAATTATTTTAAATTATTGTTAACCCACGAAGCCCACTGACTGGCACTTATTGATGAGACTACTGTGTGTAAAGCTCAGGCGCTAGTGCCATCTTCTAAGGGGCAGAAGGATAAAAATGAGAGAGAGAGAGAAAGGGAGGGAGGGAGAGAGAAAGCAGAGAACAATGTGTAGGTGTCTCCAATGTTGAGTAGATAGAATTTACTGTTTGAGCTTCAGTTTTACTAATTACCATATATACAAATCAATATGGTCTAGAGTGAAATTTAAAGGAACAAGAGAAAAAGATGTTAATAAAATGGAAGGTTTAAGCCCAGTAGATTTGTGGGTGGTGGACAAAGGAAGACTGACAGGAAGTGGAGAGGAGTTGGAATGAATCGCCATTGCTTGTATGACCTGAGGAAATTATTTCTAGTGTCTTCTGACACGCAGGGCACAGAATTATCTTTTTTAATCATCAAGTAAGTTAACATTAGTGAAATAAAAGTTTCTTTGCACGGATACTTTGAGGGGCTTGGTGCCAGCTGCTTAGATAATAAGCAGCCTGAATCCAGTTCCTCTTTCCTTCCACAGAAGGAAAGAGAAAGTGATGATTTCAGCCCTGGGGAGTGAATTAAAGGGGTGGAAAATGAGTCAGGGAGGGAGAAGAGAAAGGCAGGGAGAATGCAGCCCTGGGGAAGATCAAGAGCCAGGAGCCCACAGAGAGTGCAGGGGCTGGGAAAGGCCCTGAGCCAGCCAGGCGAGGTCTGCATTTGGAGGGGATCAAAGAGAATCAAAGGGCGAAGAGGCCCCTGGAGACCACAGCAAACCTGATTGCTGCAGGGGGCTTCGGGCAGAAAGGATGCAGCTGAGGAGCAGGGTGCCTGGAGCCATTACCAGCTGTGTGCTACCTGAACCATGTTAATTCATCGTTTCTCCAGTAGGCCAAGGCCAGTTAAAAATCTGAAGTGATTTCCAGCACCCTCCTAGGATAATTTCGCAGGCCCTTGCTCAGAGGAGTAAGACGCCTTGAGGCTAAAAAAAAAAAAAAAAAATCAGCCTCGCTTCAGGACCCAGCCAGGGCCCCCGGGGCAGCTCCAGCTACCCTCAGCAGCTTCCAGGCTAGAAGAGAATCCAGTGCACTAAAGCAGGAGTCACTATAGCGTCCGGAAGATGGAGGAAGCAAAAAAAGCTGAATTTCAAGCTGCAGAAGCTACCACACCAAGGACCTGCCTGCCTTGCCTACGTGAATTACTGACAAAGATGCAAGCCACGCCAGATCCTAAGATTTATTCTGAATTAAGTTTCCCAAACGTGAGATTCATAGGACAAACAAGTTTACTGCAGTAGCATATGTTTGGATTGAATATATTTTGGTTTTAATTGATTTATTCATAATAAAGTTAACCTTTTTGTGTTTTTATTTCTGCCAGTCTTTTCTGGCTTTGTTGGTTCACTTTTGCTTTTTCATTAGCCTGTTTTATATGCTAGGTACCCCCATTTTGTGACCTTTACTTCTAAATATAATTTGGGAATGCTATTTCATTAAATACTGCACTAAGAATATTTTTGACATATGATTATCCTCATGTATATACCATAATTTACTTAAGCATTACCCACTTAAGGAATTTTTACTGCATATTGACTTTTCTTTATTATAAAGAATACATATAATCCTAATAGAACATTAAAAATTTTTAAAATCAGTTTAAATTTTCATGGTTTAAGGCACAGAACAAATGTCCACTATTCATTTTTTTTTTTTTTCGTACTGGGGATCGAACTCAAAACCTTGTGCTTGCAAGGCGGCCATGGTGCCACTGAGCTGAATCCCCGGCCCTCTGCTATTCTTTAAATAATAGTGGTGGCCAGTGTACACAAATGAAGTTGACCGTTTTATGGCCCATCTGAATAGCTGCCAAAAACCTAGATCTTAAATATCAGTATCTTCCCTAGCTATTTGTTTAGCATTTCCCAAAAGTATGTTCCACAAAACACTAATCCCAGATGTTCTCAGATGACAATCCCATAAAGAGATCCATACAATACAAACAAAGCATGAGTGTGCAGACTCTGGGGTAGAGTGTTTGCCTACCATGGCCTCAGGTTCGCTCCCCAGAACTGCAAAAATTAATAAATAAGAAAATGATGTTAGGTAAATACTGCATATTACACCTCCCTATTTAAGAGAGGGACAGGCACTTGAGGTAAAGGGTCAAAAAAGAAACTCATTTACTGGTGTTTAGCACAATATTTTTAAGATTCATCTAAACATGGAACTCCTCTATTCACCATCATTACCTTTTATTCTATCAGAACACACTGTGGGAAATCCTAGTCAAAATAATGCAAGGAAATAGCATGTTTTCCAATCAAGTTACCCACTTAATTACTTAAGTCTGGCATGAAAACTTCAAAAAAACTTAAAAAGTTCTTATCAAAGTAGATTTTTATTACCATCGACTAAGATTTTTATCTTAATCACAATGTGAAATAAGATATGTAAATATAAAACTGGACAGAATCCCAACAGACAATATATTTGGTATTTAATACCATATTATCTAGAAATGTTTAGTTATAGTTCATTCCTAAAATTTCTGTGCGGAAAAGAACATGGTGAACTCAGACTCAAATATTTTTACTCTGATTTAAGCTCTTAGGAGCTGCAGTTTCCCTGTTCATAAAACAAGAATCACAGCAGAATCTGTCAGCGAGGTTGTCACAAGGACTCATGAAATAATTAGTACAAAGAGCACAGCCTGGACCTGACACGAAAGTCGTGTTCAGTAAACACAAGCCATTTTTCAAGCATATTTATACTCTATTCCCTTGGATAGATCATTTTATTTTTTTGTTATTTTCCTGTGCTGAAGATGGATCTTGGCCTCGCTGATGCTAGGCAATGCTCTACCACAGCTACATCGCCCCAACCCCAAGCTTTACTCCTTTTATGTATGGTATAAAACACAATATTGTTTTTTGTAAAGGCTTCAAAACTCCTAAGCAAGCCGGGTGTGTAATCCCAGCACTCAGGAGGCTGAGGCAGGAGGATCGCCTGCGTTCAAAGCTGGCCTTGGCTATATAGTAAATTCAAGGCCAGCCAGGAATACATAGCCAGATCCTGTCAAAAAACAAAAACAAACAAAAAATTCCTAAGGACACAAATCGTCAAACGAAACCAAAGACCTACAAGATACTTTTTTAAACCAATTTATAAAAATGTGCTCGTCTTCTAACTGTTTCGTCCTGTTCCCATCCCACAGTTCTGTACCATCACACGTCACCTGCACGGGTCTGTGCCTTCTTTCGCTCCGTGCCAGACGAGTCACTGGCAACCACACGGCTGTCCAGCGACTGTGCCCTCCCCACATCAGGTCAGGCAGCGCTCTCGGGCCTCTCCACACAGGTGGCTGCTGCTGGCCTCACGGTGACGCTTTGAATAAAAATGGTCGAGCGGTAAGCAGCAGCCCCGTGAAGTGGAGGCAAGCACAGTGTGCGGAAGGAATACCGAAGATCCGGATCCCAGTCCGCGACCAACCACGCACGCACAGTGGGACCCGAGAGGAATGCTTTAAGTGTAACACGCGCAGTCTACACAGCGCCTGGTGATGGGGAAGGACACACGGCCCCCCGGAACGTAGAATGTAGGATGCTCCCGACTCACACAGCTGATCGCGGAAGATCTGATGGCTACACTGGGCCTCGGCACCTTTCCTAACCCAGGACATCTTCAGACAAGACTAAAACTTAGCCATTTTTCCTTCCCCCGCCCCCCTTTCCTCCAGTTACCGGGGAATTGAACCCAGGGCCTTCCCAGTGAGCTACACCCCAGACCTTTTTAAAATTTTTCATTTTGAAGCAAGGTCTTGCTAAGTCACTAAGTTGCCCAGGATGGGCTCAAACTCACAATCCTCCTGCCTCAGCCTCGCAGCATGCTGAGATTACAGACATGCCCCACCACACCCAGCTTGATTTTTTAGTAGTCTTTTTTCCCCACATCTCCTAATTTATTTTGTCATATTTCTTCAATGTACTTTTGAAATGTCCAGCACAAAGTAAAGTTTAGGAAATCTATGATAAATATGCCTTTATTTTGTGATAGATTCACCAGTATTTTTACTAACAAAAATTTTTTTAATGAAAATTGAAGTTTCTTCCTTATCATTACCCAATTTAGAATAGAAAAAAAAAATTTTTTTAAGTTTTTTTCCTGAATTTTCTCTGCTCACTAATTCTCCCCTAACCCTTTCTTTGTTTTTTGAGACAGAGTCTCACTATGTAGCCCAGGCTGGTCTTGCACTTGTGGCAATCCTCCTGCCTCAGCCTCCTGAGTACTGAGATTACAGGCATGTGCCACCACACCTAGTTAATTTTCCCTATTTTAAAAGTAGCATAAAGGTTGCTAGCAAATAACATGTAGGTGTCTTAAGAAATCCAATTGCTAAAAGACATAGTGTAATGTAGTGGCTAAAAGTTCTGGCTCTAGAGTCAGATATGATTTGGGTAGGAATCTCAACTCTTTTCCAGCACTGACAATTTGACTAAATTTCTCAACTTCTATAAGCTTTAGCTTCCTCCTCTGTAACACAAATAGAATGCATCTCTCCAAACATTTGTTTGGAAAAGAAACAATCTATGTAACCAAACTTACTGCAATCTTACTTTGAGCTGGATGCTTTCCATGTATTATTTAATCCCTATAAATCTTTTAAGAGATCTTAAATGGCTGTCATTATAGTAAAATTTCAGTAAGAATAAGCTAGTATTGATATTATTATTAATAGTTCACAAAAAGCTGAGCATTTTTCTTAAAGAAAGACTGAGTAGTTTTAAGAAAGTCAGTTGCCCCTGAGCAGGCTTCTCCAGATTCTAATTAATTCCTTCATGTTAACATAGGGGCTACACTGGGCTTACACTAGCTGCTTAGTCCTTTTTTCCCTTGAGGGAAAAGAAAACCACCCAAAACAAAGACTTTACAAAAACCAACCAACTTTACTAAAAAAGTACCCCCCACTGAACCAGTAGCACCTGTGAGTGCTACACAAGGGCTCTACCCGGAGCTACTTTCCCTGCAAAAGTGTTCCTTCTTGAAAACTTTTTCAAGCCTTATCCTTTCTCCTTCCATTCACAAAAATACTAGTACACACACACACACACACACACACACACACACACACTTCTTTACATCAAGCTTTGGGGGGCCACCAGTGTGTGCCTTTCCAGGATCTAATTTCCCACCTTCTGTCTTAACTCTCTTTCCCTTGGTTTTTTTTTTTTTTTTGAGTTGTTTCAATATCCATGTTTTTTCAAAGAATTAGATGTTTACATTCTACTTGAAAAGCAATGGCTCTTCAGTATTAGCTTTGAACTGGACTCTCTGTAACAGGCTTTCTTAAAATTCTCTTTCCTTAATTCTCAGTGGGAAAAAAAGACAAAAAGAATTTAAGTGTAAGGAAAAGCATCTAATTTTATAATTAGTACTTCCTCTTCAGGTTGGTTTTAAAGACTATTTTTAAGAAGCAAAAAGTTTTCTAAGCCATGTGAGAATTTTATAATTGAGTTATCAGTAAGTGAAAACTTGGCCCACGCTGGGCTGACTTGGCCTCTATCACAGTTAGTCATGACATCTTACTGTGGAAGATGCGTATTCCAGTCCTGGCTCTGCATCAAGCAACTTACAATGTGAGTCTTAGACTTCCTGAGCCTGCCTCTCCCATGTGTCCCAACATACAATTCTCCAATTTTATGGTCATCTCCACTTTCCTATACTTGATAGGAAAAAATGGGAATAAATTAAGAATTTTTTTGTTTTTAGTAGCATGGATTTTAATCCATGGAGCACTGAGTACATCCCCAGCCCTTTTTTAAATTTAAATTTAAATTTAATTGATTGATTGGTTGATTGATTGATTGTCTTTGAGACAATATTGCCCGGGCTGGCCTGGAACTTAGCATCCTCATGCCTCAGCCTCCTGAGTAGCTGGTATTACAGGTGGGTGCCACTGCCAGCCACCTGAGGTCTTTTAATATAAAAATTTAAGAACAGATCATTTATTTTGAGATGTGTAATTTCTAAAGAAATTATGCCTTTAGTATCTTTTTGACTATGCAGTATGTTCACAAAGCATAGGATGCACTTCCGAAAAGTCTTAAGAGCAAAAAACGAAAGGCCTGAGCGCTCTGCTAAGGATAGTAATTTCAATGACTGAGCCAAAGTTTATTAGTGATTAGTAACATGACACTTCATTAAACAACACTTGGTTTGGTTTTGTGTAGGTGCTGGGATGGAGCCCAGGGTCTGTGTGGCATGCCAAGGACCACTCTACCATTAAGCTACACCCCTTGCCCCTCAAAAAGGTTCCTACAAGATGGGTAGTAAGTAGCTTTGCCTTAAGTGTGGTCAAATGTGATTTGAGGGATCCAGATAGCTTGCAAGTACATCATTAAAATTGTAAAATAAGGGTTTGCAATCACATGAAAAGACACAAACTTCAAAATAAAGGCTAACGCCAAAAGGATCAAAATAATTGTCTGGAAATAAAAGATCTGCAATTAGTTGATATTCTCCCTAGAAAAGTGCAAGGGATTTTGATATACTACATTTAGAAAGTAATTAACACAATATTATTTGTTAGGCACTGAGAAAAATACCAGACAATAACAATGATAGTCATACTGTAACTAGTTTAACAATTTGAGAAGTGTGATGAACATGGGGAAAGTCTGTTTAAATGGACATCAAAACACCTGATTATGTTTCATATAGTTATAAGTTTTCCTAATCTTGGTTTGCTTCTCGGGCCCCATTGTATTATGAATCATGGGAGATACAAAAGAAAAGATGTTATTGCCCTTACATTTTAGTTTCTGTAAACACAACCAGGGTACAGGTGCATATATCCTTTTTTACACCCTGATTTGAAAGTTATAATTTAATATCTTTGTACTCCCACAATTAAAAAGTTACTTATTGAAATAAAATATTTTGGTAATGTTTCATAAATTTCCAAACTAATTTACTTTCATCTCTTGTCATGACATTGATGAGCCAATTTTCACATTAATTAGCTTAAGCCTAAAACTTAACTGTTTTAGATTTTCCTTAAGAAAACTGAAAATCAGTATTTAATAAGCACGGTGTAGTTGACTATCAATTTATTGGCTCATTTAAAGTGACAAGTACAAAGTCTATCAATATACATGGAAAAAAATCCTCTCTGACAAGGTGAACTATGGGAACAGAAAGAAGTACACAAAGGACGGTCGGTACAGTAACCCAACCTTCGAATTATGTGTAATGGTCATGCAGGGAATCATGAAGGAGGCCATCCTCAGAGGGAGGGAGGGAGGGAGGGAGGGTGTGAGGCAGAGAGATTTCAAGCAGGATGGGATTAGCACAGTTTGCAGTGGCAAATTTCAGAGTTTAAAAAAGAAACTGCATGGAAACTTCCACTTCTCCACTTGGCACATCACTAACCACTCAAACACCGGAAAAGCCAGAGCAGCACATTCTACCAGGAAAAAAAGTTCCATTCAACTTGGTATAATTTTGAATTTAGAAATTACAAAAAATTTTCCATTTAATGTCCAATTTCTTCATCAGAGCCCCCTGCAATTTAATGTCTGGTATGTAAAATAAAACGTATAGTAAACTTTTAATTCATTACTTAACCACAATTTTATTTTCCCGTTTCCTTTCTCACTAGTCCCTCTAGGGCTACATAGCTGAAATCAGTGTACTTAGAACAAGGCAAGGGCTGGGCGTGGTGGCACCCAAAACTCAGCCCTCTGTGAGGCTGAGACAGGGTGGTAAATTCAAGGCCAGCTGAGGCGACTTAATGAGGCCGTGTCTCAAAATAAACTTTTTAAAAAGGGGTTAAGGGGCTGGGAATTTAGCTCAGTGATTCCACCACCTACCTCAAAAGCGCAAGGTCAGAGTTCGATCCCTGGTACCAAAAAAAAAAAAGGGGGGAGGAAGGGTAAGGATTCAGTTCAGCACTCCCTGTGTTCAATTCCCAGTGAGACCTGCAGAAGGGGGATTGGGGGGGCAAAATCTTAGAATCGTATAAAGGTGTGTTTTCCAATTAAAATGTGCATTGTCTCAAACTCTTGAGTTCCTAGTCATTTGAAGTGAAGTGATACATAGGCAACTGTCTATTTCCATGCTCCCAAGTAAGTAGCATTGCCATTCCACCATTAGCTATCCTAACAGAGCAGCTGTTATTTTTCTTTTCTCTGTTAATTTCTCTTTCTTTTTGGGAAAAGAATACTGCTATTAATATGTTTCTTTATCAATGTGATCTCCTAAGTTGTCAAGAAATGTCACAGAAGCAAATCTTCTTTCTTTCAACCTTTTGGTGCCGCCTGCTGCCCCCTGCTGCCCAGTGTCCATGTTTACTGAACTCTGTCGCGGACTTTCAACCTTTCCACCTCTCTCTCTTTGTTTTCTCCATCTCCATTTTCTGGCTGGAAAGCCAGATCATTGGATCTAGTTGTGTTCCAACCAAAACCTCAATGAAATAGGAAAGCAAACCAAAAAATTCACTTTGGAAGCAACAGCTAACATTGTTTGGGAGGAGGTAATTATTCCCTTAACAAGTTGGCATATTTTAACTGCCAACTTGTTTAACTAAGACTTAGAATGTACAGTAGGAAGCACAGTAAGTACTTTCTAAAAATGTAATTGTACTTAAAAAAAAATGTAATTGTACTATTTAAGAACATTTGACCTACTAGAGTAAGAGGTCAACCTACCGGGCTTATACATAGAACTCCTACAAGTGTGTGGTTTTGAAATATTAAAGAGAACTTAAGAATCACCATATTTAGAAGTTAAATCTGACATAGGTAAGATTCTTCTTAACTTCTTGAAAACATTTCCTAAGTACTAAAAAAGGACTTACATGTAGAAGATTTGCAAATTCAGTATAAAAGTCAGGAGGGTGTTTAATTAAGTAATGCTATAAATGAGCACACATATAATTTAAAGGACTATGATTTCTAAAATTTTAAATATTTATAGATATGATAAGATTTGGAAACTAGATTTAAAACCTAAAGAATTACCTTAATCCATTTTATATTATATTTTTTAAAACGTTAACTTCAGAGTGGGCCCTCACTATACAAACTTTTTTTTTTTTTTCTGGTACCGGGGTTCGAACTTGGGTCCTTGCGCTTGCACAGCAGGTGACAAAACCACTCAGCTAAATCCCTGGCCTATACAAACTCTTCTTAAGGGGAATGAATAGCTTACAGTGAAAGAGATTGCTTCCTTCCAGTTAAAGTTTGTGGTTTCTAGGCAGTCAACCTATGCTTCACTCCGCAGAACTGGGCTCACTGTCCAGCTAGCTGCTCTGTGTTTAGGATTGGCCCTCCCTGCTGCTTAGGAGATGGACCGAGCTTCTGAAAAATGGAGATGAGAAGCAGCAACTCGAGTCCACTCGAACCTTCTCCCCACACTGTCAGGTTACTGCCATCCAGAAGCCACTGGCATGTTTGTATACTTAGCAGTTCTCAATCTTGGCTCCACACTTAGGCCTGGATCCCACCCACACCAATTAAATCAGTTCTCCTGGGGTGGGTGTGGGGGAGCAGGCATTTTAGTTTTAAGTTTCCGGTGATTTCTCACAGAGCTGCAGAGGGCTGCAGCTCATGCAGGAGGCCCATGGCTCAATCCCCGGCACCCTAAGGATACACAGGTGCAAACAGGCGGAGGATAAGTCTACCAGGACCCAAGGACCAGGCCGCACAGTGGGGCTTCACAGTCATGGAAATGTTTTGTATGATGTTCCTCGGAAGCCACGAGCCAGGTGAAGCTATGGACCACTTGAAATGTAGAGTGTGACTGAGAAAGTGAACTTTAAATTTTAGATGAATTCCAATTTAAGTATAAAAATGTAAATACACATAGCCACATGTGGCAAGTGACTACTGTGACGGAGCGACACCGTTCTGGAGTTTTAGGCCATTTAAAATGATCTGCATCTATTAGTAAGGAAGTGGAAGTGTGGGATGACCTTTTTGGGCTAGCCCGCCACCCCACACTTCCTACTCAGATCTCTGAAGTCCTACAAACCAGCGTCTTGCCAAGAACTCCAGTGCTCTGGGAGCTCAGCTGCAAGGTTCTGTTGGCCTCTGAGGAGAGGACTTTGAATGTACTGGCTGGTGTTCCCCTGCCCCACCACGCTAGCAATTCATTTCCTTCAAAATGAGCAAAGCCCATCAGAACTACGAATGTCTTAAGTCTCACAGCTTAATAATGGAGCAGCCAAGCAACTCAAGCTCTTGGAAAAGGCCTCTCGAGCTAGTGTTTTCCAGCCCGAGGCTGTGACCTGTCACGCAGGATGCAGGGTGTGCAGTGGATTGTGGCTGGGGCCCGAGGGTCAGAGCTAATGATAGGTCACTGCAGGCCACCTGCCTCTAACGGTCTCACCGAGCTGTGTCCTGTTCGAGAACGGAGCCAGTTGCCGGTGGGGTGAAAGCTTGAGAAAAAAACCAGCAAAATGACGCCAATACCAAAGACCTCTTTGGAGGGACTTGCTATTGAGCTGAACAAAACTGTATACTTACCTGATTTTAAAAATAACCGGTAATGTAGACTATTTTGTTTTAATTATTTTCAATTTAACAAATTTACTAGAGCAAGAAAAAGGTTCTAGAACCAAGCAGCATTCCAGACCAAAGATGGTCGGTCCAGACTCCCCTCTGTCGCTACTTTTTTTGTTTTCAGTTAAAAACGGGAACATGTAGGAATTGCGGGCAAATAAATCTCGAACGTGATATACATGCGGAAACATAAGAGTCCTCCTCAAACGTTCGCCCTGCCTTCACCCTGCCAATGACTATTCTGAGCATCCCGTGTACTGCAGCAATACTATCTGCTCACTGGCGCCGCCAAGTTTAAATGATAACCTTGCAAGTTGGCAGCCCTTATTTCGCAGTCGAAATACTCATCGTGGCTCAAACCCCTCTCAGACGTGGGCCCTGGACTCCCCAGAAATGCAGCTTCTCAGACCTTTCAACCAAAACTCTTGGGGTCCCCGCGGCCCAGCGATCTGGGTTTTAATCAGCCCTCCCGGTGATTTGGGGGGGCACCAAAGTTAGGGATCCACTCATCTAGAGTACAGTAAAGCCCTAAAAATAGTTCAGAGGGCAAAGGCTCCGCATCTCCGCAAGCTGATCGATTCTGAAGCTTTTTGGTACAAAACACTGCCCTCGTACACTTTATTTCGATCTAATGTTATAAATCATGAGTTCACCTACTCCAACAAGACCTCGCTGAACCGCTAGACTTTGGATGATTTTAAATTCAATTTCAGATCTTTATAAGTTGTTTGCATTCAACTTCGGAAAGAATTTCATGAGATGTTCCTGAGAAGAGATATACAAACGTACCTTGAGGCAAAGTCAACATAGAAAAAATCCAGATCTATACAACTAATTAGGAGGACCCTTCCTCAGTCTATGAGATTATTAGATTTATAAAATAATGAATAAATGCACTAGAGGATGCAATACTAATGCTACACAGTGCACTTAAAATATGTCAATTTACAGAATACAAATTTCCAAACACCTGGTGTGACAGAGAAGAGGAGCAATACACAAGGCCTGATTTCACACTTCCCATGTTCAAACTCCAGCTTTTTCATTTTCGGTGGAATGCTGGCCAAATTTCAGGTGTGTCAATTTCTCTATCCCTAGTTCCTCATCTGGAAAATGGATCTACTAATTATTCTATGCCCTAAATTTGTGTGAGGATTAAAGGAGGCTGAAGGAGCAGATGTGACATTTAGACTGCAGACCGGAACACAGTAAGCTCTAATTAGATGGTGTTGTTGCTTTTTAAATTAGCTCACCTGTGACTGGTCCCTACAAAAATAGATAGGAACTTTTTTATCACTCAAGAATGTTTACAGAAAGCAGTTAAAGTTTATACAAAGCAAACAAGAGCCAACCAGATTGAATATGAACGAGACACCAGCAGGTGTTTATACCCTTCTAGCACTCTGCTCTAGCCAAACTCATCAAGGTAATTTCAGTCTCCCTGTCAGTAACTGATTCAGGTGTGAGCATGTCTTATGAAGCTAGCCAATAAGCTCAAAGTTCCTGGGAGGCATTTCTTCTACTATAAAAGATAAATAAGAGAAACTCTAATTTTGAAAATTGTGATATGAAAATACCTGCTCGGGAGCTGCAGCAGCCATCTTTTGACTATGAGGGAAGATATACCTGACATTATGACGAGGTAAATGGATAGAACCTTCGCAGTATTGTTGAGCTACTGAGTTTGGTTCACCGAACCTACAACTGGCTTGCCTCCCGATACTAATTTAGTTGAAACAATAAATGTTATTTTTTTACACCACTTCTTAGTAGGGTTGTATGTTTATATGAAAGCAAAATAAATGATATGACATTGAGCTGCTATGGACTGATTTAACAAAATAATTTGGGACTTTATTCCTGAGGCCATTTTAAGCCATATATTGAGAATCCTTAATAAATAGTGCCTTTACTGCCAATTCATTTGTATAGAAATAACATTAGTCTTTCTTTTTTTGCTCACTACCTGATATGTTTAATAAACCATCGGCTAAATGTCTAATATGCTAACTTCATAAATTAAAATATTTTTAAAATTTCTATTGTAACATATAGAACTTACAGATTTTTTTAAATAAAAATAAATATTTTAGTTCTAATATAATCCTTCAATACTAACCGTATTTCCCTACCTTATCTCCACAGTTTATATTTTCTTTGATGTTTATTTCATGGCAAGGTGAACAAAATGTATAAAATAAAGCTCAAACACAATTTTTCGTTGCTTTGCTTTTGCTTTTGTTGTAGTAGGAACTGAACTCAGGACCTCACACCGGGTAGGCAAAGGTTCTACCCCTGAGCTACACCCCACCCCACCCCACCCCACCCCACCCCACCCCACCTCACCTCCTGTACCAGAGATTGAACTCAGGACCTTGTGCTTGCTGGACAGGCGTGGCGCCACTGAGCTACATCCCCAGCCCATCTTGGAGACGGGATCTTGCTAAGTTACCCAGGCTGCCCTCACGGTTGGGATGATCCTGCCTCAGCAGCCTCCCAAGTGGCTGAGACTACAGGCATGGGCCACCATGCCTTGCTGTTTTGTTTAAATTTATGGGCCTGGGGGTGCAACGCAAGGACACAGCACATGTTCAGCATGTGCAAGATTCTGGGTTTGATCCCCAGCATCTCAATAAATAAATATTGAAAAGTTCTCATCAAATGGACCTCACAGAGACACGCCCCATACTCCTACTGCCAGAATGTGCATGGAATTTCTCTTCTTGAGCAAATAAGCCAATGTTTTATGTCTCACTTTGCATCAGATAACTATGCAGCATCTATGTGGGCTAAGACTAAAACAAGAGTGCTACCCCCCTCCCCCTCTCCCCCAGGCTGTAAATATTTGGTGCCTAAATAATATTCTTTCAGTGGAAGGACATGTCAAAGCCTCTATCAACTGATTTAAATTTAAAACAATTTTTCCTCCAAAAATCTTACTTGGCCTTCACTCCCAGGTGGGTACCCCATGTGCCTAAGATCTTAGAGTATCTTTAAAGCCAGTCATGGGGACACAGGCCTATAATCCCTCACTCTGGGAGGCTGAGGCGGAGGATCACAAATTTAAGCCCAGACTGTGCGATTTGGCAATTTAGCCAGTCCCTGTCTCAAATAAAAGGGCTGGGAATGTAGCTCAGTGCAAAGGATTCAATTACCAGTGTGGCAAAAACAAACAAACAAAACTTTATTTTTTTTAAACACTCTGACCAGCATTTTCTAACAGCACACAAAAGATTAAGGAGTGATAGATGCATAACAAACAGTCCCCAGATAAAAATAAATGTTGAATAAATTAAGCATAAGACATGCTTTTCTCTTTTCCAGAATTAAATCATTATCTCTGCTTTACTTTCCCTTTAGATTCTCCATTTGAGAATCACTTTGGAAAGATCAAAAACAAAGTCATAGCACAACACCCATTTTGTGTATTTTCCTCTTTTTGCAAAACCATGTACAGTAAGTAGCCTGTCTGCGTAGTCTCATGGAAAGCTGCAATACATCCAGGAAAGAGCTGAGAAGTAAAACTGGAAGCATATACAATTTCAGATCTATATTGAATTTGGTTTCAAAGGGTAAAATATGTCGTGATATTTCCTTCTTCTGGAAAAGTTCATTCCAAGCTAAGGTTAGATTGGTCCTGGGTAATATTTTCAACCTTTCATATTAGGTCATCTTAATGTCTCCAAATGTTCCCTCCCTTTGTTACTTCATCCCACCATTACTATTACCTAACGGGTTTCACTAACCTGAAATTTCTCAGCACTGCTAAATACACTTTAATACATTAAGAAATCCTATTGGTTCATTACATCGTCTTCACACAATTTTCAGTTTATTTCTAGTATTGATCAAGCACCATGATTTAAAGTTCATTTTTCTGAGGTTTATTACCTAGATTTTGATTTAAAGATTCCCCATGTCTTTGGCATCATTTCTTTCTTCTCTCTGCAACCTGTTTTTTTCTGCGATTTCACTACTCATTAACCCTCCCTCTACCAGAGGGAGGGGCAGCAGGAAAGAAACAATATGACGTTTTAATATAGCCAATTTTGCTACTTGCTACTATCTTTGATAAAATACTGTGCAAGAAAGAAATATGGGCATGACTGTTGACTGAAATAACGTTTCAGGTTTTTAAAACAATTTTTTATTGTCCACGGTCTAGCAACTGCTATCACGAAAAATTGAGTTAGTTCTCTCTACACTAAATTTAATAAAGGTTTTTAAATAATTAAAGACATAGTTTGTTATTGTGATTCTAATCACAATCACACCAAACTCATGAACTAAATGTCTATAAAATGTTACCAATTTAGAAAGAATGTCGAAAGAAGAGCTAAAATGAAGCACAAGGTGGATTTTTTAAATGGAGAATAATATAAAATACGGGTTTGCTTTGCCTCATACATTTAAACATCTTTACTTACAAAATGATGTAAGGGTCACATATAGAAAAATAATCTTTAATATAAATGTCGATGGTTGATTTTGACAAGTGAAGATTTAACTCTAATGGTTACTTCATAATCAATGATGTAATAGTCAATGATGTAGGGAACAAAGAGCATAGCTACATATGGACTTCATATCATCAGTTTGTTTTTAAAAAGGGGGCTGCATTATAGAAATATTTTCAGCTTTCAGAGGTTAAATAAAATGAAAAATGCCACCACTCTGAATAGCAGAATATTTTAGCAATAATGTGTGGGAAAGTATATTTTATTCAGTAGATCAACTTCAGAGAACTAAACTCACCACAACAAGGTTAGATAATGGATTTATACCTGCAGTAGTTCATTGAAGCAGCATTTACACTTTACAAAGAGATAAAATGTTCTGGTGAACATTTTCAAGTCTTTATAGTATAGTAGAAATAAAATATAGCATAATGCATAATTATTTTTGAAGTTCAAGGAAAGAAAGATACCCAGATTGTAGGAAATACTATTTCTAGTCATTTCCACACATTCACACATTCTTTTACTTTAAACTATTAAATGATTAATGAAAATAGCATTACATATTTCAAAGGGAATAAAGACAATAACTCCTGAAATGTTCACTCTAAAGAAATAATCTGTTCAATCTTATGGAAAAGGTGATCTAGGCTACTATTTCAGTTGTTTTTATTTTATCTGGCAAAATAATATGTTCAAGGTATAATTACTGATTCCTCCCACTTTCTTTTTGAACTAGAGACATACTTGGTATATTCATAAACAACTAAAACGTTTACAGAGAGCAGTAAAATCTATGTCATATCAGAACACATTTTTGTTCTTGGGAGGCTTTGGGCCTAAATCCCACATTCGCTGATCAGATAACTCAACAGGAACAAAGATGGAAAAGATACAATGTTGCATTCAGATAAGTAAACATTAATATTTTTAAAGTTAAAGTAGTTGGCACATATTCTTAAAAGATTATCCTATTACACAATATTTGCTCTTTTTTTAAAAAACAAGCCTACATGTAAATTCAACCGAAATATCATTTGAAAATGTAACAATAATGTAGGCATAAGTACACGACAAGCTACTAGGAAATCTTCAGCAGAGACTCAGAATAGTTATTTGAGAAATCCCAGGATCAAAATGAAATTCAACTTTTACAATGTTAAGGGAACTAAAACTCAAACGTTTTGCTACACCGCAAAGACACGAACACCCACGATTCTGTAATTTTAAGAAATCCAAATGTCACTGAGGAGGGAGGATAAACCAACAGCTTATCCCTGAAGCATCAGATCCGGCGGTAATAAATTAGATCTGATAAAACACAACTGCAAACTGCATGCCCGCCCCTGCTGCTCCCCGGACTGGTGTGACGACATGTCTGCTCTCACCCCAGTTCACAGTTCACAGAAGACATCTCGGCCCCCAAATGGAATATTTCCACTGGCCAAATTAAACTTTCTTTAAGAAAATAAAAGGATAAGATAATAGATAAAAATCTTGCCCCACCTCTTTTTTTTCTTCCAGTGAAACTGACATAAATTGTTAGGAGCACTACAGCGCCACCAACACAGATCAATGCAAAACAAAAAAGATCTCCCACCGTGTGCAAAAAGAAAAAAAAAAAATTAGAGAAATGCCCAAAATTACAAAATGTCTCCCAAATCTACCCTTTTTTGAAGAAAAACCAAGCGAGCTCTGCAAAGATTAGCGAATGAAGAGCTTCAAAGAAATAAATAACAGACTCCAAGTTTAGATCTGATCAGCAAATAAAAGAACCACTATTTAGTAACAGCCCTAACTTAATATAGACCCAGCTATGTCAATCTCCACCTTCATTCTACCAAGGGCAGCTTTTCTGTAGTCTGTATTCAAGCGATCCATCAGGAGGATCATAATAGGCCTATTTCTTTAAAACTACAACCGTAGTTTGCCTGCCGATCATTTAGTCCTGGACAAATTAGGTAATATGTAATTTTTATAAAGAGACTATATGCACATATTTAGCATTACCAACACTGCTAGCACAAAACAAGTCCATCTTGAAATATCTGAGTTCCCCTGTAGTTTACAGCAATTAGACTATAATTTACATTAAACATATTTAGCTTTAATAATGAAAAAAACTATTTTTTTCTTTTGGTAAAAATTAACCAGACAAGATTAGGTGGAACCTGCGGCGATCAAAGCTAAAGATAAATACCAAGGTTGGTTTTTGTTGGAAGAAACACAATGAAAAATTCTTTTCCTCTGGTGACCCCTTCAAAGACGTAGTGCCAATAAATGTTTCAAATCCCAAACTTACCATCAGTACAGGCAAAGGAGAAGCCAGTTCTGGAGAGAAAATTGTAACAATATAGGCTGGAGACTAGCGTGTCTAGCAGAAACAGCTTCCAGGCAGCATATGGGTCTTCGAACATCTTGGAAATCCTGGGTGGATGAAAAGTCAGACTTTCTCCCATGGTCGGCGGCGGAATGGGGTGGCTTCCCCCAGGATCTGTGGGCGATTGGGGAGAAATCGGAGAAACAACCACCGAAGACTCAAAGCCGAGGAGGCAGCGGCGGCCAGCAGACTGGGGTTAACAACTTTGCGAAGGCAGCAGGCGTGCGCCGATTGGCCGCGCCGTGGTGTCGCTCAGCGGCGGCCCCGCCCCGCCCTGCAGCTCGGGAGAGGCCGCGCGTGTGCCATCTTCGCTGCGTGCACGCTCGGCGCGGCCGGGCCGACAGGCCGCAGCCCGAACAATGGCCGGTCGTCGCGGGGCAGGGGCCGGGGTCGGGGCCGGGGCCGGGGTCGGGGTCGGGGTCGGGGCCGGGGCCGGGGCCGGGCCGCGGCCGGGCCGCGGCGGCACCTGGCCCGAGGGCGGGGGTTCGTCCTGAGCAGGCCGTCGCGGCGCTGCGAGAAACGCCCGCCTGCGACCCGGAGGCAGACGCGGCCGGGTAGGGTCGGCGTCCAGCCGCGGAGGCTGCCTCGGACGCCGGGAAGGGACCTCGGAGCCGGTCATCCGCGCCGAGAAGGGGAAGCACGAAGGAAGACTGCGTTAGCTCCAACAGCCGGGGTTCTTGGAAAAATACACGATTTGTCAGCCATCGCAACTGCTCCATTTGTACAAAAAGTTAAAAAAAACACCTGATTTTGGTGGTTAAACTAAGAACAATAGGCAGCCCCCTTCCCCGAAACTGTGCCAGACCCTCGCAGCGGCGGAATTCTCCCAACTCTGCCGCTGGGCCTCGCAAACAAGATGGCTGTGGCGCCGAGTTCTTTCGGATCCTCCTCCCGGCCTCCAGGAAGTGGTCCAAATCCAAGATAAACACAGCACTAAAAAGTGCATCCTTGAGTCTGAACTGGGGCAGACCTTTTCGGGAAGGGGGTCTTAGAAACGTGCTGCTTTTTTCTTTTTTATTCGTCTTTTCTTGTTAATTGTTTTGAAAAGTACATCAATCACTGGAGATTTACTTAACTGTAATTTGAACTTCCTGCTTTACATATTTATAAGGTCTTTCACCTATCTTGGCAGGCTTTCAAATTAAGTGGGCTGGGAAATTTGATGCTGTCTCTAGTTGTGAGCTGAGTCAGGTAGTTGGTAGTTGTAGCCAGGCTTTTAAACAATCTAAATATTAAAAGAGAGAGAGAAGGATCATGGTAAATGATTGGGACACTGATTGATTGCAAATGTAAAGTCACAAAGGTCTACAAATACCAAATATGTCAAATACTGCGTGTATGTGCTAATTGAACACATTCAGTATAAAATTCTTTGCCAGTTATATTTCTAATGAGCCAAAATTAGAACAGAGTTTAAAGGAATTGGATGAAGAAAAGGTGGAGAATTGTCCGTATGCTTCAGCGTCTTCACGTGCGCGCGCACACACGCACACACGCACACACACACCACTCTTGGTGTGTGTGAGGTCCTTGTGTGGCATTGACAGTAATGGGTGACTTAAGAAGCTATAGTTAGGGTGACTGTAATTTATTGTCTACAGCAGGACACTCAGAGTCAAAGGGGTTATATTATTAATTATAGGATGGCTGGAATAAACAGTGCCTGTCCGAGGTAAACCATCAGTTAGAATCATTATGTAGCTCACAGAGCCCCTTCTTGAACTTTTGCCAGTCAGATAACCCACAGGACAGGGCCCAGGCCACTTTAGGCAGAACCTGAGCTGGACTCCTCCGGGCCTGTGTACCGCGTTTGCAATACTGTCAACTGAGGAACACTAAGTAGACTGGAATTCCAATATAATTAATGAATAGTCACAAGAAGGAAAATATCTAGGTATGCACACCCATATATGCATCTCAATACTTTTATTATTTACAGGTTAAAATATTGTGTGCACTTCACACAATATACTTATTTCTAATTACATACTTTCCTATGGGATAATTTTCAGTTTTTGAGACAATGCTTATGAGTTGAAGGTTTTTAAATTTTTGTCTTGGTAAAGGCAAAATGTAGAGTGAAATGATTTAGGAAAATCATCACAGAGAGACATAGGGAAAATAGTTCTTGGGTTGTTTTTTCAAATATTCTCTTGAGAACTTAGTGTAGGCCATACATAGAGCCTGGTGCTATATAGGTATTAATAAATAAGCAGATAGTTTATCTCCTTCATGGGGTTTATAATTTAAAAAGCAAAGAGAAGAGGTCAGAAATGTAGGTGGGAGCAATACTGTGAAGTTTGTAAGGCACAGAACAGAGCCGCGTATCTAAGCAAGTGAATTATAGACTAAATTGGAAATTGAGACTTTGGAGGTTTTTATAATGATAAGGTCCAGAGAAACTGATGAAATGAAGAAAAAATAGCTGCATCAGATTTTGGTATTTTTTCTTGGAAACAGCCCAGGTGCCCATCAACTGGAAACTGGATAAAGAAGATGTGGGTTTTTTATAAAATGGAGTACTACTCAGCCATAAAGAATGAGAAACTAAAATCATTTATAGCTAAATGGGTGCATATTGATGCCATCCTCTTAAGTGAAATAAATAGGACACACACGTGTAAATACCTAATAGTTTCTCGGGTGTGGGAAACAAAGTGTAAATAAGGATTAAAAGGATTAATGACTAATAATTGATACTTTGAAATAGGAAAAGGTTCAAAGGGATAGGGATGGTAGGAGGAGATGGGGAAAGGAAAGAAGGGAAAGGAAAAATTATAAGAAAAGAAAAAAATGGAAATGAAGTCTATGTAAATACGGAAGGGTGGAGGGGGTGAAGGGCACACAGGTAATAGGGAAAAAAATAAGAACCAAGATCCATCATGTACAGGTACAAGCACCCAATGATAAATGTAAATGTATTGTATACCTAAAATGTACCAATAAAAGAATTGAAGCAAAAAAAATAGATTTTGATATTTTTAAAATGCACACCTTGTCCACATAGTTATATCCACTGATTATGACTCAATTTAAAAATATGAACAAAAAACAAATACCAAAGACCAAATATATACATATATATGTTATATCACTGTTAAAATAAAAAGGAGGAATTGAGGCAGAGATTTGCCTCAATTTTCTTCTCTTTAATAAGTGCTGACTTGTGTTTTTGATGAGAAACATCTTACATTTTACATCAGTTGAACAAAGCATTTTTTTACATGTAACACAAAGCACTATTAAAGCTCGAGTTTAATGTATTTTCCAATTTGGTATCTGGTTTATAGTGAACCAAAATCCTATGTGCACGTGGGCAGAAATAACATGTTCAATTTGTTATATCTAGAACTTAGAAATTTGAAAAGCAGTTAAATCAAATCAGTGACATATAGTCCCTTAAATGACATTTGGTAGTAACCAGATCTCAACACATTAAATTGTGAACAAATCAGTTTAGTTTGTAAGATCTTCACCTTACAGAAGTGTGAAATGAAGGAAGACATGTTTTGCAATTCAGAGTAATTTTTTCATTAAAAAATAAGTGGCACTCCATAATCAAATTTATTAATATTTTTTCCAGTGAAGTACTGTACACATGACCAATTACATTAAATGAGGTAAAGATTATAAATAGCCACGCATCAATTCAGGTCAGATTTTGCCACTAAGCAATATAATGCAACTTGCAAAAAGGTTTTCAGTTTTCAAAGATTTTTAGTATTCATAATTATGGATAAAGAATTGTGGGTTTATAGACTTTATCCCATACAGATAGTTTGAATAAAACTGTTTTCAATTAACTCAAAGCTTATACTTATAATGATTGTGAACAATTACAATTTAGAAATGGCTAGATTTCTGTGGGCCCTAATGAATTAATATATCTAATATTATTAAATTTTTTGTGATCGGGGTAAATCTTACTAGTTTTACCTCCTATGATTTTCCCCGTATTTTCCCCCCCAAGGATAGTGGTCATACTTTTATGAAAACAAATTTTAAAGCAATACTTTATTATTTGATTTTATAAGTGTTCAATGTTGTTAGCAGAGATTAGAAGAGTATCCATTTCAGAACTCATTGCCTATGGTGGGATGGTTTTAGACTGCATTGATGCGTTGCAAGATTTACCATTGCAAGCCGAGAGGCATTTCCAAGAAAGGTCATTCATGGGGCAGTTTGTGACCACTGGGGTCCCAAGATGGCTTCTCTCCTCCCTTTCTTTTCTGTCCGTAAAATTCAATTGTGTTTGGCTCACAACTCAAGGCGGTGTTGTGTTGCATAGTTTTAACCGTGAGATGGGTCAGCAGTCATTTGGAGGACTTGGAGAGAGCATTTACAGAGGCGTTTACTCAACAGGCCCCGCCCTGAACCCTTTGCCTCTTCCTGCTTGGCGCTTGTTCACTGCACCTGGGTCCGGTTTTGTATCACAACCACAGCAGGCAGAGTTCACAGCTGAGGTAGCCGGATGGAAAGAACCAAGCTAGATTCAGTGGCTCCTCCACACCAGCTTCGAACATCTACCTCTAGACTGCTTTTAATATGAGAGAAAAAGAAAACAACTAGTTTGTTTGCACCTGAGGTCTATTCTTCATAGCCAAATGCAATTCCTAATAAAATTACTGTGAGTAATCTTCCAGGCACTTTTTCCCTGTAAAAAGCAGCTGCCTTTTTTTCCCTCGGTAGTGCTGGGAATCCAGCCCAGGACTTTGCAGATGCTCGGCAAACACTACCACTGAGCTACATCCCAGTCCACCCAGGTACCTTGTAATTGCTGTATAGTTTTAGTTTGAGGAGAAGAACATGCAGCTTTCTGGGAAACAAGAAATCCTGTCTCCATGTTATATACGGAATATATATATATATATATGTATTGTATATAAACGTGTTAGGATATACACAAGTATAACATATGTAAAACTTTTGAGCCTGTACATTACTGTACTTAAAGTATTTTATTGTGTGTATGTTACCCCTTATTAAAGAAAGCTATTTAAATATACTATAGAAAGTGAATCTGATAATGTGAATGTAAGAGAGCTGGCAGACAGAATTATTTTTAAGAAATCCAATATTCTCTTTGTTCTAAGTGCCTTATAATACAGAGTACCTAAGATAGCTGCCCATGTCTCTCTCTCTCTCTCTCACACGCACACACACATGTACACACACACACACGTACACACAATGATGTTCCTATATTTATACATCTCCCTGTAACCATACTGCCAACATTCAAGGGTCTAGAATTATATATTGCATTTCCCTTTACTTTCTCACTATTTTTTCCTTAAACTCTTATTTGACAGCTATACACATGCCTTCTTTGGCGGCAGTTGGGTTACTTCATGTATAAGCCCTAGATTTTGGGTGACCTTGGCTGTACGTCAAGTTTCTCATGCCTGCATAGCTTGTCCAAATTCTAGGTTTTGTCTTAACTGATCTATTGTGACCATAATAAATGAGAAGTGGTCAAAGCAAAACCCTAGATTGGGGTTTTCTTGTAGTCTGATCTATTATATATAAAAGATCATTATAAAATCATACAAGAGGATAGACTTCACCTAGTATTCAATGGAAAAGTTATACTGGGCAATTTCATGGGATCCATTCTCAAAATCAATCAATCAATCAAATCAATCAATCAATAAATAAAAAGGGCTGGCAAAGTAACTTTGGTAGAGCACTGGCTAGGCAGTGTGAGGCCCTGGTTCAATCCCCAGTACTGCAAAACAAAACAAACCAAACCAACAAAAACAAAACAAGACTGGGCCAGGGATTTAGCTCAGTGGTTTCAACCCTTGCTGCACAAGCGCAAGGACCCGAGTTTGATCCCCGGTTCCAAAAAACAAAAGGAAACAAGACTTTGTAGAACCCCTTCCCCTTGCTGTTCCCATTTCACCCTCTCTCCAGGGTAGTGATGAAAAAATTCACTCACTGAGACACCTTACTACTTAAAACTTCAGCACTGCATGGGTTTATGAAGTAACAGCGGTTAGAAGAATATCTACTGCAATAGAAGCACGGCTGGTAAAAACTCTTGCTTGAAATGTGAACCTTGAGCAGTTACAGAAAGGGAGACTGAGTTTTCTCTAAAGATCATTAAAGCTTCCATACAAGAAAGACCATTTACTTTTTCAAAATACAAATCATTATTGGAACAAAAAAGTCAGCAAGTGATTCAGGCTGAGTATGACAAAGGAAGAGGAGTTTAATAGGATCAAATCATAAATAATTTCTCTAGCTGTATTTAACTAAAGAGTCTCATAATTCCTTAGTGAGAGAAAGGAGATGGGATTGGTGTTAATGAAAGGGTTGACACAGGTGGTTTATTGTCTTCTTACCATTCAGTCAGTTATTCTTAGTAAGCCCTATTGTCTTTGTACAGTAATGCACTACAAGAACATTATTGGCATTGTTTTAAGCTCGATTTTAAGACTGAATAGCCCTCAACTGAAAGTGGCAACCACAGCTCTGGTGCTGAGGGAGTGCTGCAAAGGAGCATCATCCTTTACAGAAAGTGTTTATGAGAGGCTTCCCTGCCTGGCTGGCCACCCCTGACAGGGGCACACACCGGGGAGCCAGGCTTTTATGGATGCCAGAAGCATGCGTAGTAAAAGAGATGCAGTTCCTGAAAAGCTGGATTGCCAGAGAGATGATTCATTTCATTCATAAATATATATATATATATATATGATTTATTTACTTCTTTACAACCACCACATTATTGTCAAACCTAGCTTTCAGATTTTCTTCTGATAAAAATAACTACAGCCTAAAAGACTCATTTTTTGCATATTATACTCTTGTATTTATTCATTTTTCTCCATATGGTAAGAGTGATATGAACTCATTACTAGCCACTTGGAAAGCAGGGAAATGTATAATAAAGAATTCACTGACTTGTAGTCCTATTTCTTTGGATCTCTTTCCAATGTCTTTCCCTGCACTTCTTTTTGTGTTGGCAAACTTTCAGAATAAAGGATGCCAAGTCAGCGATCCTATTATATAAGTGAGCAAGTATATATAATAGCAGCCACAAAAATAACTCAAGACAGGAGTGATTACATAATTAACACAATTGCAAATCTGCTTTGATGAAGGGCAGAGATTTTTTTGCAAGCAGCTTTAGAGAACTGTCCCCACTCAATAGTTTCAAATTATTTGTAAAGGACAGCAGATGCACGGATCAAATGAAATACTAAGATTGGGTGTTTGCTTTCTAATTCATCAAGATCACCTGAGCTGAATACTTAGCATGACAAGGAGATGAATATGAATGACTGTTCAATTTCCATGTGTTTATGAAATTTTTGCAGTTTCTTTTGCATTGATCTCCAATTTCATCGCACGATGGTCTGACAATATACAGGGGATAACTTCAATTACTTTGCACTTATTTAAACATGTTCTATGAGCGAGTATGTGGTCTATTTTGGAAAATGACCCATATACAGCTGAAATGAATGTGTATTCTGATTTTGTGGGGTGGAACACTCCGTAAACATCTATTAAGTTCATTTGTTCAAGAGTTCGACTGAATTCTAGTATTTCATTACTTATTTTTTGTCTAGTTGATCTATCTATTTGTGACAGTGGGGTATTGAGGTCCCCCACTACTGTTATATTAGTGCATATATGACTTTTCATGTCCATTAGTATTTGTTTTATATAGTTGGGCGCACTAGCATTTGGTGCATATATATTTATAATTATCTTCTCTTCGTATTGGATTGTTCCCTTTACAAGGATGTAGTGTCCTTCTTTGTCTCTCTTAATCAGTGTGGGTTTGAAATCCACTTGATCTGCAAAGAGGATAGCTACTCCTGCTTTTTTTCAGGTTCCCATCCCATGGAGTATTGTTTTCCACCATTTAACTTTCAGTCAATGAGTTTCTTTTTTTTTGGTACCAGGGATAGAACTCGGGACCTTGCACTTGCAAGGCAGGCAGTGGCACCACTGAGCTAAATCCCCAGCCCTAATGAGTTTCTTTTTGAATGAAGGGTGTTTCTTGTATGCAGCATATTGTTGGATCTTACTTCTTGACCCATTCTGCCAGTCTGTTCCTTTTGACTGATGAATTGAGACCATTCACATTGATGGTTATAACTGATACATACTGACTTATCATTGTCAGGACTTTTTCTGTTTGTTGGATTCTCCCTCTTTACATTTAATTTCTTTTTTTTTTTTTTGGTACCAGGGATCGAACTCAGGTCCTTGCACTTGTAAGGCAGGCGACAGAACCACTGAGCTAAATCCCTGGCCCTACGTTTAATTTCTTATTGTACCCGATGGGTTCATTCTGCTGGGCTTCCTGAGGTTGTGATCCCCATTGTCTTTTCCTAGGATATTGTCTAAAATGTTTTGGAGTGCTGGTTTGGTAGTCATGAAGTTCCTGAGGTGCTCTTTGTCATAAAAGTATCTTATTTCTCCATCAATTTTGAAAGATAGTTTTGCGGGGTACATCAATCTGGGTTGGAGGCTGTTTTCCTTTAGGGCTTGAAATACATCACTCCAAGCTCTTCTTGCCTTGAGGGTTTGCATTGAGAAGCCTGCTGTGATTCTGATGGGCTTGCCTTTGTATGTGATTTGTTTCTTTTCTCTAACTGCTTGTAGAACTTTGTCCTTCTGTTGGGTTTCTGGAATCTTAATTATTATATGCCTATGTGTAGATTTTTTTTATCAAGGCTATTTGGAGTCCTATATGCCTCACTTATCTGTATTTCAAGTTCTTTTCCCCTGCTTGGGAAGTTTTCTGCTATCACTTCTGTGAACAGTGTTTTCATGTCATCTGCACTCTCTCCTGTTTCTTCGTTGACTCCAATCGGTCTTATGTTATTCTTTTTTGCATCATCTAGCAGCTGCTGGATTGATTTCTCGTGGTCCCTTACAATTTTAAAGCAATTTTTCTTTTCCTGGTCACTAATTGCAATCTTATCTTCTATATCTGAAATTCTGTCCTCACATTGGCTCATTCTGCTGTGTAGACATTCAATGGAGTTTTTAATCTCCTGGAAATCTGTTTGCATCTGTTTTATGGATTCCATTTGTTTCCTATGTTGGAATTCCATCATGTTCCTCAGCTCCTCTCTCATAGTGTCTGCTGTTATCTGAGAAATTATTTCTGATTTCGTTTTTTCCAGATCCTCTTTTGTTGCCAGTTCAAGGAGTCTAAGTGGTTGAGAATCAAAGTGTTCCATCTCATTTCCCTTTGGGGTTGCTGTAGGTGATCTGGAAGTTTGGTTTTGAGACTTGTTTACGTGTCTTCTCTTTTGGGGGGGGGGTGGCACCAGGAAGCCCCTTCCTCTGTGCTGGGAGTGGTGGTACGGTGACCCAGAAGCCCCTTCCTCTGCGCTGGGAGCGGTGATATGGCCGAATATGAATGACTGTGAAGCAAGACATACTAGGAACTCAGGGAAAAGTGGTCAGGGTACAGAAATGACGGCAATGGATTCCTAAGGATAAGGGAGGTGAAGAAGCATAAGAAGAGAGATGAGGCATAAAAGAATATGAGGTGGTGCCATAAATATGTGACCAGATAATTTATAGTAAAATCCAGGACATTTTCAAGAGTGAAAATAACATTCTTACTCATTATACTGGACTTCACATAAGTGAGGTCCTGAGTTTAATCCAAGCCCTGGCAAAAACCAAAAGAAATAATAGGAAACACAACAATGATGAAACATCCTGCAGACAAATCCAATAATTGTACAGGGACAAAAGGCTTCAAAACCAGGGAAATTAGGCACCTTATGTACACATGGTCACTTCAAGTAGAGAGAAAATTAGGAAATCTGGTCCCTTTAGGTAAACATTTTAAAAATAATTCTACAGCCCCAGTGGCAGCCATCCATTTGCTACCTCTTCACACTACGTTTCTATAAAGTGTGTCCAGTTCCGTTTCTGACTTGCCATCATTTACCTCTTACTGCTCTTCACTAACAAAGAAATGCTGTGGCACTGCATGTCCTCACTGAGCATCCTCTGAAGCAATGGCCTTTCTGGGAGTCAGTTTACAGTGCTGATGGGCCGTGATCAGGTTTTGGTCATCCTGAATGTATGTTTGCCTCACTCTATTTTAGGGTTCACACTTCACCCTCAGAACTCCTAGTAGAGATCGGTGTTGATTCTGGCTTTACTTTAAGCCAGAAGCTGACATGCTGGACTCTGTCCTTGGTCTCTCTGGTGCGATATATTTCAGCAAAATACATCACAGATATCTTAAAATGTGATTTCCACAAATGTATCTCTTAATGTATCTCTGTATTTTCAAGTCAGTTAGCTGTGTGTGTGGTACATATTTGTGGAACCAGTGCTTCGAACTTCAACTTACAAACCATAATTTGAAGGCTATTTGCAAGGAAAGAGATCGAATTCTTTCCTGGTGTGAACCAGTCCTGAAGCAATGCTTCCAGGACAACTTTCACCCTGGGAAGTTGATGTATGGGGCTGGACTAGCTGTTCACTGAGAGCTGCAACCTTCGGACTCTGAAGACAAACTTGGTGCTGCGAATTTACGGTTGGCAAGAAAACTCCTACAAAAGAGCTGTCTGCCATTCTGAGGTCTTTGGGGCCAGCACATGGGGCACTTGGTACCATCTGAACAGATTTATTGAGCCAATTCCCTCTAGTCTTCCTCTCTCCCCAGTGGTCAGTATCAAAATAGGACATAGGCCACCTGGAGTCCTTTCCTCAAGATGCGCTGCAGAACCTAGGGTGCAGATCAGAAGGAATAGAACCTGGAGGGGTAGCTATGGTGTTTCAGGGGTTTTTGCTCTTTGCTATTAGTGGAAGGTGGGGTTGTGTCTCCAGTGGGGTTGGCAACAGACTGGGGAAGAGTGCTCATCAAATTTCAGAGTGAAGGCTGAGAATGTAACTCAGTGATGGAGGGCTTTCCCCTGTACTAGGTTTTCTGAAACTAGAGACTCTGGTATCTGTGAGCTCTCTGTGAGAATTTTTAAATTTTATATTTTCATTTCAAGAATAACTTAAAAATAATATAAGTATGTCCTCTTTGAAAAAACAAGAGTGGGCTGGGGATTTAGCTCAGTAGTTTTGCTGCCTGCTACCCAAGCACAAGGACCCAAGTTCGATCCCTGGTACCAAAAAAATAAAAAATAAAAAATAAATAAAAAAAACAACCAAGAGCTACCCTGAGATATTAGGCTTGTGTTTATGACTAAGTTAACATAGAGCCATTTTACTTTAATCAGGGGCCTAATGAGAAAAGAACCAAAGCAAACTTAATATGTAAATGATGGATTTTTACCAAGCAAAGCCCACATACTATCATAACAAGCTGTATGAACAAATAGTTTAAATTAATTTGCATGAAAAAAGTGGGGAATTGTCACCTCACAGTATCTGGTAGTAGCTCGACCTTAATTACATCAAATTCTTACTGCAACTGGTGATAAGGAAACAGTATCATGTGTTACATAAAATTAATACTTTTAATTAAAAATATATTGCTTTTCTTGCTTGGCTTAAATTCAATTTATAGATTGGTATTTTTTTTTAGTTATGTAAGTATCACAAACATAAGGAGTTTGTACCTGGTTGAATGTGTGAACAGGAATGGTTAAGAAGGATGAACTCAGAGGCCAAATTTCCTGGAAATTCACATTAGCACCCTCACCTACTGCCTGGGTCACCTTGGAAATGTTACTTAAGCTCTTTGTGCCCCAGTTTCTTCATCACAGTCAAGGTGATAGTACCTACTATTAATTGAATATATGTAAATGATTAGAATAGTCTTTGTATGTAAGTCAGCTTTCTGTTACTGTAACAAATATATGAGGTATTCAGCTTATAAAGAGAAAAAGTTCATTTTGGTTCAGTTTAAGAGGTTTCAGTCCGTAATTGGTTGGCCCCCTTTGCTTTTGGGTCGATGGTGGCACATGATGCCCAAGAGCACATGACTGAGCAAAGCCACTGGTAAGTGAAAAATAGCAAAAGAGAAAGGCGCCAGGGTCCCACGTCCCCTTAAGGCCATAGTCTTAATGACCCAAAACCACCCATTAGGCCCCAGCTTTTAAAGTTTCCGCCATCTCCTGATAAAATGACCATAAAGACCAGGCCTTCAACACCTGGGCCTCTGGAGGACATTCAAGATCCAGCTCAAAGCTTAGCATGCTCAGTACTACATTGGTAAAAGTAATGTAGCTCAGTAATTTATATTTTTAAATCATCAGTTATCTTTATTAATGATGAGAAGAAGGACATTGCATAACATCTCTAAAAAGTTAGTAAACTACAACACAACTGAATCTCAAAAATTACTCAATTTCTTTTTTTACTAAACTAATTTGAGATTCTTAGGTTAAAAAAAAAAATGATTTCAAAGACCAAATGCTTTTCACAGCATAAGGGAATAGAACACAACAGGCTGTTTAATCCAAAGAATAAAAATCATTCTCCCCAAACAAACTTCAGCCCTGTCAAAAATTCCTTTGCAAATGTTCTTACTGACAAATCATATCATCATTGATGGTTTGTAGAGAGAATAATTATTAAAATTCATTATATCTTTTTTGAGAAAGATAGGATCCTGCTGGCAGTGGGGGACTTGCAACAGTATATATTTTTTGTATAATGACTGATAGATTACCACCAAAATAAGTCATGGCAATATGATCATAAAAATAAAATTTCTATGGTGAAAACACCTATAATTTTACATATTAATGGCCCGGATATCAAAAAATAGGCAAAATTAAATATTGCATATCCATTAACATCTTGGTTTGCAAGCATAATTCATTCCATAAACATCCTTGTAATCCAAAGGACTCATCTATCAAAGCAAATTTCCACATAAGAAATGATGAAAACCCAGATGATTCATTCTACAACCCAAAATATTCATATGACAATGATTACAACACTGTAATATAATACAAAATAATAAAGAAAATATAAAATATTAAACAAATACCATTCACATACCTTTGAAAATATTCGTGGCTAATGTGAGGGAAACAAGAGAGAGGAGGGTTACTGTTTAGGACAACTTTCAATACCATGAAAAGAATCACTGCTGTTGCCTCAATGGAATCTTTTCTTTTCATGCACACTTAACTAAGAACCTATCCAAAACTTGCATTTTCCTCCTTTTGAGGAATTCAAGGAAATGTGACACTGCATTGTTGTTGAACAGATTCATTGCCCCCACTGCTGCATCCTTATTTGGGTAGTGCTTTCTACAAAATTTTGCAGTTTCCCACATCTTACACATCTCCCTACTCTCACTTAACATGAGAGAATTCCTCCAGCATTTCGTCCACCTCATCTGCAGATGAGATCTGCTCCACAGCATCTTGTGGTTGGGAGACAATCACCCACAATCAGCTCAGTAATTTAAAACAAAGGTCCAAAAGTATGAGAAGCCTGCTCTATTGGGTCAATTGAAGTATATAAAATATTAATAACAGTAATATAGCACATTACATTTATGAAATCTGTTTTCTTTCTCATTAGTCCATTTAATCCCCCACATCTACCCTAAAAGCTAGAGTACTGTCTTACTGGTTTGAAGATGAGGTGACCAAACCTTGCACAATTGAAGTTACATGCCCTCAGAACCATGTTTGCCCTAACATGTGGTATTTCTTTCCCTCACAGAGAATGAATGAATATTTTTTTATGGAATATTTTCCAAATTTCTTTTGGGTTGCTAGGAAGCCCAGGGCTAATTTTGTACTTTAGTACACATTAGTACTTGTGTAGGACTTATTAGTCTGGATATCTAAATTGTATTTTCTCATTTGGTCTTGATTTTTATTTTCCCTAATTTTGAAATTTTACATATACTGTTTTATTGTTTTGGATCCTAATAATTTGCTTCACATACATTTTGGAAAAATTTGAGCCATAAATAGGTAGATGGAACATGTTCACCTGACTGGTAAGATCCAGTTATTGATCTGAGTTTTTTTGGTTTCATAAGTCACATTTACTGAGCACCTACTATGACCATATCAGTTATTCCTATCCTCATTTTTAGAGGAAGATATTGAAGCTTATATACTTACAAGATTTTCCCAAGGTCAATACATGTTGTTCCAATTTCTAGTCCTATAAATTGTTCTTAAAAACATGGGCTTCTTCACACTTCTGCCCCATTGTTAAGGCTTCAGGGTCAGATCTGTGTGCATTGCTCCTTCCTTCCCTGTCCACCAAGTGAACTTTTCCACTTATGGCTTTGCCAAGAGCGAAAAAGCTATTCTCCCTCTTCCTGGCTAGCATATCTGTCTCTTTATTTGGACTACTTTTATTGTTTCACCAAGACTTGAAGACTGTTGCTCAGATTTGCCTCTGTCCATATGTTGTGTGGCTATTCCAAGCCTGTAATAGGATTCCTCCCTTATCAGGTAGCCAGGGGATGGGGAGATGAAGTCAGCTACTAAATGGAGTACAGTGGAGCAGAAAGCTGGGGTTTAGCTTTTGCCTTTGTGACCTATGCCATAAGGAGGCACAGAAAATATCATTAAGTACATTTCAGAGAACAGAATGATTGACTCTTGTATTTCAATTCCCTGCCATCATTTTACACCAATCTTTATAGTGTTTCCCAAACAGTGATACTTTCCAAATTTTCTCATTCGATTATCAGAATTTTTGCCATATCATCTTTACTATTATTCACTTAAATTTCCTTTAAATTATGGCTTTTTTCATAAATGTATTTTTTGAAAAGGAGACTATATTGCTACTATTAATGGAAGAACAATATCACTTATAAATAATTGAAGATAATATTAAAACCACATATAATGACAAGACAAATATATTCAATTTTTTGCTGACATAAGAATTAGGAATTAGAAGGCTTATAGTTTATTTCTAATGATTACATAAACTACAGAACAGTATGCAAGCAATATAACTTCCTGTGGCATGTTTCCCACTTGGAAAAGCTTAAAACTGTTTAGCACATTCATTATAGTCCATTATCTGTGAGGAAAAGAGGAGAGATTTCATGTGGCATTGCAGGAAGTAACTGGATACTATAAGGCGTTAGATTATGGCGTGAAGAAGTGAATAGAATTTGAAAGCTACAAATAAAGAGAATCAGCAGTATGATATAGAGCCGACACCCTTGGTTACAGCTAGGAGGTTTGGTGAGCCCTATTTGCAGATTTAGAGTAGTAAGATAGGTGAAGAAGGGGCCAGGGATTTAGCTCAGCGGTTCCGCTGCCTGCCCTGCAAGGGCAAGAACCTGAGTTCGATCCCCGGTACCAAAAAAAAAAAAAGATAGGTGAAGAAAAGCAAAAGAACAGTAAGATCTCAAAGGGTTTAGAAACTGTGAAGTGAAGGAGGAGTCACAGCAATGGAGAGATTGAGTGTAAGAAAACAGGATGGTAAATGTTCCAATTGGTAAGAATTACAAATCCTCATTCCTAAGCAAAATTCTGATGATCATTTCAGATTAATCTGTTGATTTTCAAAACATACATACCACACATTGTGAAGGGCTCCTGTACTTTCTTATGGGTTTATAAAATTCTGTGAGGGTTGTTTAGGCAGTAGCCACACTCATGGATATTATTGGTCACTGAATGAGCAAAGAAAGACCCAGAAGTTTGTTAGGAAAAGTGTAGCTAATGGGACCATTATGAAGATAATTATTGGGGCCAGGATTTAGCTTGGTGGCAGTGTGCCTGCCTCACACACCTTCCTTGTAAAGATAATTATTCAAGGAAATTAAAAAATTATTTATTGTCCTCAAATAAGAATTATTTTATGAGAACCCCTGATTAAAATTCTGAGAATGATTTTCAGTGATTCAGCTTAAATATGAAATAAATGATATGAATAATGAACAAACATAGCTCAATTTAGAGATGAGGCTAGTTGTGATTTATTTTGGAGAAATATATGGAGAAAAAATGAAAATTGATGGATGTCTTAGTTACTTTTCTCATTGCTGAGGCAAAGTATTCAACTTCCAAAGTTAAGGAAGAAAGGTTTATTTGGCTCACAACTTGTAGAAGTTTCAGTTCATAGTTGGCTGATTCCAGAGCAGGGTGACACGGCAGGGGAGCATCACAGAGGAGAAACAGTCCATGGCAGGCAGAAAGCAGCAAAGAAGTGAAACTGCAAGCAACAACATAGCTCTCTTTCTATCTCTTATAGTCTATCCCTAAGGGCAGATAGTACCATACCCGGGGTGGGGCACCCTTAATTCTACCATCACACCATGAATCTATCCCAGCATCAAGATCCTTGACCCCAATATCACACACCCTAGATCCAACCACCTCCAAAAACCCCCACCTATGACCACATGAAGCTTTGAGGGCACAGCTAGATACAAGCCATAACAATGGATATGGTAGTAGCTCTATTGATTGAGTTGAGAATAAGGAATGTTTACAAATAACTATATAAGGAAATGGAAAGGCTGTGAAGATGATATATTAACAGTGCACAAAAAGAAGTTTTTTAAATCAGTTGAGCAGGACTAGGGATGTGAATACATGTGATGTGAGGAATGTGGTAAGAATAAGTGGAATAAAACATCCACTGTGAACTCTTTATTAGAGAAATGCTGCTGTGACTATGTTCAGTAGCTGTATACATTCATTAATTGTGGATCTAGAGAACAATTAAGTACTTACTACCTTAGGATTAAATTGCTTCCTAGACAGCCAAATGGAAATTCAAAAATGTCTGTGTGATTAACATTTTTTAAAATCCTGTGGAAAAGGAAGCAACACATAAATTTTATTTCTCTTCATTCTCTTCTCCAAAGCAACACAAAGTTAATCTACCCAACCCCACTAATTGAGGTCCCAAAGCTTTAAATGTGATTGTTAGGCTCAGATTATTTGGAAAGAGCAGAGTCCTTGGGTCATGGGGCTTTCAAAAATATCTCCTTCTAAAGACTAAAAGATGGGGTATGAGCTTAGCACTCCTGGCTGATTGAGTTTAATCAAATTAAAGATTTTTTTTTGAAGACAGGGGTTTACTCTTCCTGCCTTTGGAGGTGTTCATCCACCATCATTGGACTTCACCACCTGCATGGGAGGAGCAGCCTGTGAACCTTCGAGGTGCCCTGAGGGGAATTAGGGGCTCAGTCAGGCGGTAATGGCTCTGCCTCGGGCAGACTCACCTTTCCCTGCAGTATGGAAACTCCCACATCTCCAGAAGTTCCCAGAGAGCGCTACCCACATGGTCCAAGAGGTACCTGGTGCAAAGGCACAGAGCTAAAGTTGGTGCGGGTGAGCTGGGATTAGAACAGAGGCAAAGCCTTCGTGAGAGGACATTCAGAATTCTATTCTTTGCTGAGTACATGAGGAAGTGTTCTTGTTCCTGAAATCTTTTGAGTATCTTTAATGATCAGTGGTGCTCTGGTTCAAGGAGTCTTTTGAGGGCTGCCTATTTTACTAGATTTACCACAGCTATAGTCTGAACCTGGACTGTCTCACAAAAGTCCACTTGGTAAAAGCTCCTTCCAACATGTTGTTGAAGGATGGTGGAGACTTTCAGAGGTAGAGCCGAGAAAGACATCTTAGGTCACTGGGTGTCAACTGACCATGGACTGAAACCCGTGAGGCAAAAGAAACCTTTTGTTTTTAAAGTTGATTTGTCTCATGTATGTATCACAGTAATGGAAAGCTAACACAGAAAATACATACTGCACACTATACAGATCAAGCCATGTGTGTTTGATATGCACCCATAGTCTCAGCTACTTGGGCGGCTGAGGCAGGAGGATCATGAGTTTGAGGTTATCCTGGGCAATATAATAAGACTATGTCTCAAAAACAACAAAAAATAAATGTACACCTTGATGAATTTTATAAGATGAATAGGAAGGACCCAAATCAAGAAATAGAATAGTATTAGAATCCTAGAAACCTTCTCTGTGCTCTCTTCTAGTTACTCCTCCAAAAGTAACTAGTATTCTGACTTCTAACTAGGCAGTGGTTTCGTCCACATTTGGATCTCATGTAAACAGAATCATGAAGTGTGTACTTTCATAGTCGGCTTCTTTTACTCAACATTTTGTGAGATTCATACATATTGTTGCATAGTTGTAGTTCACTTGTTGCTGTATAATAATTCCACTGTATGGATGTGCCACACTTATTTACTCTACTATTTGTGGATAGCTGCACTTAATTTTGATCCTTTGCTGGAGAGACTTAGGAAACTGACTTTGAGACTTAATGGAACTTTAATAAAGCCTAGTTTGACAGCACCGTTGTTGAGGAAGTCTATTATCGACTACATAAAGAGACATATGTGAAAGAGAAGTTGCTACCTACGGATTCAGATTAGTATGAGTTTGTTAAGGCTTCTCTAAGAGTTAGTAGAAAGTATCATTTATAAATTGGAATTTGGTTGATGTCTTCCAATCACAACCAAACATACTCCACACATCTAAAGGCAATTTTCTCTTTTCTTAAATAGGGTTATATATGCTCTAGAATTTTGTAAATGGCAGACTATTATATTTCGTCATTACCTTGAGAAAGTCAGAGATTGTCACTATGTTTCTCTAAAAAGAATACCGAGAACTTTGTAGAGTGGATAAAGATTTGATAACTCCTTATAGTGTATTCTTGCCTTTGTATTGTCTCCAAGAGCCTGAGATTTTAACATAAAAGCTTCCAGGAAAGGAGCAGTTTAGGCACTGTTTAGGGACCCCCTATCAAAATAGCTGCTGTGTGATGTGATCATGGGTGAATTATGAGCGAGACTTGGGGAAATGTAACTGCAAAGCCCAGTCAGGGATGACCCTGCTGCACTGGTCCCTCAACTAGAATCAGATAGGAGAGGTCTTGCAGGGCTCAGTGAGACTGTCGCTGAACAGGAACTGAGTCAGTCAAGAAGCACAGGGAACTGAGCTCTGATCAGACTCTCCATTTCCTGTCCTAGTTGGCATATGGAACAGGACTGAGCTCTTGCTTTTAAGCCCTTAGTTTGTTGACCAATATGTAGGCAAAAAGGCTTAAGATGGAATTACTGGCATTCCTTCCTTCTTCTTTTTCCTTTTTCTTCCCCTATTATCATTCCCTTTCAAATAGGGGAGGAGAAGGTAAATACATCTTGGGGTATTTGTTTATTAGAAAAGAAGTGATTTGAATTTGTACTAAAAGGCTAGTGAGGGGGAGAGAGAGAAAGAGTCTAATTTTTTGTTAATTCTTTCTCTTTTCACTTTTTTTTGTTTTGGTACCGGGGATTGAATCAGGACCTTGTGCTTGCAAGGCAGGCGGTGGAACCACTGAGCTAAATCCCTGGCCCAGTTCCTTCTCTTTTTTAATTTTTTGGTTTTTTGATGCAGGGTCTTGCTGTGCAGTTCAGGCTGGCCTTGAACTCACTATGTAGTTCAGGCTGGCTCGAACTCGCGGTGATCCTCCTGTCTCAGACTGCCAGCACTTGGTTCTTGTTATTTCTTGTACCCTGAAGTGCAAAGATACAGGTTACACTGGTTACAGGCCCTTCTGAGTGTGGCTCTGGGCCACTTGGAGTAAAATGGTACAGTAGCTAGAAAACTTTCTCCCCACAGCTGAGGTTCAAGTTTGCTGCTATGAATAGGTAGAAAGGGGTAAGAGAAGAGCAGGGTCCAGGCACGCCATGGCCGGCAGGTATGGCATTTACCCAGCAGCTGTCTACCACATAGTTTGCAAGTGTTTTCAAGCTCTAGTCCCTGTTTATCACCCCAACTTCATTTCCCAGCACTTGCTGCACTCTGGATCCTAGCCATGCTGAATTACTTGCAGTTCTACTGTAGAATATGCTACAGCCGTCTCACAGAGTACTGGATCCTGTGTTACTCTTCGAGGTATCTGAAATCCTCTAGCCTGGAGGCAGGGACTTTCTGAAGGAAGAGTCCCTGCATACCTGAATGTATAGTTGAATAATTCCTGCTCTGTATTCCTTACGCTCAGGAGGTGCCACCTACCTTGGCAGCCTGTGCTGAACAAAGCTGTGGTCTGTTGACTGTGACCAGGTAATCAGAATATCTGACTGAACTGCCGTGGAGCTCTGGACCTCTTTAGCGTGCTTACCACACATGTGATTGTCTGGTGTTAGTCTTTGCCTTAAGCTTTGGAGAGCAATGACTGTCTTGTTTACCACTCTGGTCTCAGGGTTAGCACTGTACCTGGAACCAGGCAGATATTCAGTAAAAGTTTTGACTGAGTTTCTTCACACCTAGGGGTGGAGTCTGTCTTTCCGTTGTGTACCCCACACACTTGGTTCAACTCCGGGTCCCGGCCTCTTCTAGTGACTTGCTCGGCTATGTCCTGTGGTTGAACAGCCACAGAGATGCCAGTAGAGAGCAGATTTTGATGACCTGAGCCACTGCCTGTAATTTCAGAATGAAAGTTGGTACATGGACATGATACCCATTTCTCAGTTTAAAACAACAACAAAAACAAAACTGGTCAGGTGAGAATTGACCTCAAATGTCAAAATACCAAAATATAAAGTAGAAGTAATAATAAAATGAACTTTAAATCTTTTTTGATTTTTCTGAACCAGGGATCGAACTGGGGACCTTGGGTTTGTGAGGCAGGCGGCAGAACCACTGAGCTAAATCCCTGGCCCTGAACTTTAAATTTTAATATGCAAACAAATCCAGTAGACCAACTTATTTTCAACTTGGAATTGCTTTCCCATTCATGACTGCATGCATATCTACAAACATGACAGATATAATCTTCAATTCTGCCTTTTTATTTTAACACCGTCATAACCATTTTGCTATACAGTTGTCAAGACAACAATGCTCTAGTCTTGTTTTTATTTACATTTTTTATTAACTTGTTGAAAATTTTTCCCACATGTGTTTACAAATTGTGTATCCATTATGTAAATACCTTTTCCATTTGTCCACAGAAATCTTAACTTTTCTTACCAATTTCTTTATTTTTATAATATAAATATCATACATTGACTCTTTGGACAAAACTATTTTCTGTGGCTTGGCACTGTTTAAAAGTATGCTACACATACAAATAGTGATTTTTGTTTAAAGTGTGAGCATAGGTCTAAGTTATATTTTCAAATCATGTAATTACAATTTCTTCCATGTTACTGAATTATTTTTTCCACTTGTAATCCCTTTCTCTAGCTTGTGATTTTGAGAAATTATAGATTTGATTTGGTGGGATGAGATGCATAATCAGAATGTGGAAATAAAATACATACCTTATGAATAACATACTCTCAGACTTAGAAGATTGGAAAGGTGAAGACCAATGTATTTATTCACTTGTTCTAGAAACACATATATATTTTTTAATCTTCAGAAGATTTTATTCAATATTGCATAAAATCACTGCATGAAGTCATCACACGTGTGAGCTAAGAGCTATTAAATACAGTAAAATTGCTCTGCTGGTATATCAACTATTCTTTTGATACATGACACTCTCCTTGGCCACCTAAAAAGGTGGTCTTCATATAATTTTTAAAAACATTAAATGACAAAATACTAAGTATAGATCTGTTTGGTTATGCCAAAAATATTCATATAGTTGACACATAATCAAAATTTTATCATTTTAAATATGGAAAAACTAGATGGAACTGAACCTAGACATACTCTGTAAACCACTTTATAAATAGTTAGTGAAATGTCTTTGTTTACTTCTTAAATTCATTCAGCCAAACACTGTGATAGTTGTGTAGTTGTGTGATCTGTAAACACTTTCATTTATTTATACTATTCCCTGAGGTGATCCGGATACTGTTATTACAGTAGCCTCACTATTTAATATCTCTGCAAATTTACTTTGGAAAACTTCAAAATAAAAACAAAAGTTTAGATGTAGAGTAATGTGTCATTTAACCTGGTTTCTCTATTACAAAAGCCATATTTAGGAAATTCCTAATACCAAAATCAAATGTTTTCTAGTTTCAGATGACAATAAAAATTCATCCATAAATTCTAGGCCATAAAAAAAATAAACTTCAGAATTAGCTCATTTATCACTAAGGAAATGAAAATAAAAGCATTTTATTTTCATGTTACTCTAGAACAGTGGTGGCACACCTAGAGCACGCGCGCATGCTGCAGCAGGCACGCAGAGCCCTCAATAGGCACACAAGCCAAATTACGCCTGCAGCCGAGCATCACATAACAGTGGCTTTTTCTAAAGGAAAGCCTCAATATTCAGGTTTAATTGCAGTGTTGGCACTCTGCAATAAATAAGTGGGTTTTGAGTCGCAGTTCGGGCACTCGGTCTCTAAAAGGTTCTCCATCACTGCTCTAGAATAACATCTCAATTTGTACAAGTCTTTCCATTTTAAAAGATGGTAAAATAGTGTCCTCACATTACCTAACTCATGCCAAGTATGAGCATCTAGCTAGATATCTATCTGAAACAAGAGACAGATACCTATCCAATGAAAAGGGCATACCTCTTAAAATTCTTTTCTAGAAGAAAAACGAGGCAGTATTATTTATATTTGTTGAGGGGGATGGGTTGACAATTACTAGGATGGCTTACTTGAATAAAGAAATTTAATTTTTTTTGAGACAGGGTCTTGCTATGTAGTTCAGGATGACCTTGAACTCACTACGTAGCTGAAGCTGGCCTTGAACTTGTGGCAATCCTCCTTCCTCAGCCTCCCAAGTGCTGCGATTACAGGCATGCACCACCACACCCTCTAGACACATATATTGAGTACCTACTGTTTTAGGCACTTGGGATACACCAATAAACAAAGAGACAATCTTTACCCTATAAAGTTCACATTCTTTTAGGAGGGATCAGACAAAATAAATAAGCAAATATAAAACTTATTAAATAGTAAGTGGAATAGAAAAAAACAAAACAGGACAGAATTAGGAAGTTTCAATTGTCTGCAAAGATTGAGATTTTAAGAAAGCTGGCCTGGAAACAGTTCGCCATGGAGGAGAGCAAAGGCAAGTGGCTAGCTGGTGAAAGAACATCCCAGATACAGGAAACAAGTGCAAGGCCCTGGGGCAGGAACTTGCTTGTTGTGTTTGAGGAACAGCAAAGAGGCCAGAGTAGCTTAGGGCCTGGCAAATCAGCTAGATAGCGGGGCATGGCCAAGGGGCTAGACAAGGACTGTGACCTATCGATCATGGCGAGCCGTCAAATCACAGCCATGACACATGCACAGAACAGCTTCCTGTGGCCCAGCTCTGAAGTCAGAAGATGTGAAGGACAGTGGCTGTTGACTTTGCCACCACTGCCTTCTCATTCTTGCAGTGGCCCATGCTGTGTGCAGGACATTTCTTCTCTTCAGAATGCTTCTTCTGGGGCACGTCTTTCTCTCCCTTTTCTTCTTCTTTTACCTTTTTTCAACCTTAAATAAACAAGTTTATACATTCATCAGCTGTCCTGGCCAATTCTTTGAATGGGACAGCAAGATCCTGGAAAAGACTGCTGACCACCACGCCATCATACAGCAGAGTGAGGGAAAAAAGGGGTCAAGAGAGATGGCGTGTGTGCGTATTGTGTAGATTCACAGAGCCTAAAAAGATGATTTAACTAAGGGTCTTAGTTACTTTTCTCATTGCTGAGACAAACTGCCAGACACCCAAAGTTAAGGGAGGAAAGGTTTATTTGGCTCTCAGTTTGTAAAGGTTTCAGTCCATAGCCAGCTGGCTCCAAGGTGGGGTAGCACAGCAGAGGGGCATCGCAGAGGAGAAACAGTCCACGGCAGGCAGGCAGGAGACAGTGAAGCAGCAAGCAGGAGCAGCAGCAGCAGGCCTGCCTTCTTCCTGTCTCTTTATATTCCATACAGTCTACAAACCTAGGTTGGTGCCACCCACATCCAGGACGGGGCACCCTTAATCCCAGCATCACACGCTTAATCCACATTCACACACCCTAACCTAGCCACCTTCAAAACTCCCCACCTAGGACCACGTGGGGCTCTAGGGAGACATCTAGATACAAACCATAACACTAAGGATCTATAAATGGGAACCGGAAACACAAAGCCCTATGAATTAAGACAAAGGAAAGAGAAACTAGGTGGACTATTATGGGATATTATACTGACTGCCAGGATGGATGCAGGACAAGTCACATTCCTGAGGGGATTCCAGGATCCTGCATAGGTGAGGACGTGGGTTTTGGAGCTATGCATCTAGCCAGAATTCTGCCACAGTGATCTCAGGAAAGCTGCCACAATTTTCCTAGGCTCAGCTTTATTATCTGTAAAATACATAACCAAATGTTCATCCGTATCAGATGTAAAAGAGGCCCAATACCTATGCTGAGGAAGTGTTTAGTCAGAATGAAGAGATGTCATTATAAGCTTCCTGCTTTAGTCCAAGGTCTGTAATCAAATTTGCTTTGGTTAGCATTTCTCCTCCTTGTTCTTCAAGACAAGATATTGCTATAGTGTCCTCTCGAATGGCGTTTAAAAACCTACTCCCAGAAACACTTGAGATAATCTGTGCTTGCTTTTGCCATCGAGGATGTTTACCACCCCTTCTCCCAGTTTTCATGAAGCCTTTTCAATAGCTTATTCATTTTGCAGTGTTGTCCCCAGAGCTCACTAGCTGATAGCTACTAAGTAAGGTCTCATTCCTTTTATATTCAAAAGGTAACAATGCTGAACCACTGTACATCTAGTTTACCAAAGTCTGGTCTTTCTAAGACCGGATCTGTTGATTTCTAATGCTTTCGTTTTCCAGAAGAATCTTTTTCTATTTTTATCTTTCTTAACTTTTCTTGTCTTTCTCCTTTTACCACAACACCATCCCGTATTCACCGTCTGGGATATGGCCAAATGTATCTTTTCCATATTCATATATCATTTATAAATATATTCATACACATAATTTTGTTTCATATATCTTACATAAATGGGATTATGCACCTTTCTATGAAATTTACTTTCTCTACTCAAACTGACTAGTTTCACCCATTTGACCCTTGATAAGCAAACAAAACCAAAGAAAAACACAACTTTCTTTCTGTGCCTCCAAAGAGCATCCATAAAACAATTGGGGAAAATAAAACTAAAGGACTCCTTAAGGAAATTTTTGAAAGCAAAGAAAATCTGCTCCAAGGGCTAATTGATGTTGCTGTCGCTTGTGGCAGAACATGTATAGCAACTTCTGAGTGAAACTTCTTCTGATTCATATCAAAACAAAACAAGACCACAAAAATAAGAGCCCTTTACTCACCAGGCACCCTGCACCAGGCTGACATATTAAACAGTTTTGGGGAAGAACCCAGCAATCATCTTGATGAGATACTGGGACTGCTGAGATCCAACTGGGATTTTTCTCAATGTTCATAAATGGGTGATATGTGTGATCAAATCTTGGAAGTGCATAGAAGAAAACTGATGCTCTGCAGAATCAGCAGAATAAAATTACTGGAGAGTAGTACAGGTGGAAAGGGTCAAAGTCCGTTAGACACGTGCAAACGTGCCAAAAACAAGCCTATTATTCTGTACAACTAAATGAACAAATAAAAGTCTGGGAAATTACCAGTAATAAGTATTAGGTGTGTACTCAAATCTATAGTCAGTTCCACAAGTTTCCCTAACATGGAAAAGAGAGAAGTAGTGGTGGAAACCAAGGCGGTTTTAGTGTTTTAATTTTGGAATTTTTTTTTTGGTACCAGGGATCAAACTTGGGTCCTTGCGCTTGAGCGGCAGGCAGCGAAACCACTGAGCTAAATCCCAGGCCCCCAAGGCGGTTTTAGTAAATTTCAAATTTAACATTTGCAAGTAGTGTAAGCAGTTATTAGATAAGTAATATAATCTTGGGCTCTATTAATAGATGTGTATCATCCAGATCTGAGTGAGTAACAGGTTCTCTGTACCTACTTGTGTGGTCAGTCCAGTTTGGAGTTCAGAGGTAGCTTGGCACATTTGAGAGGCATATTGAAAACCTTTCTCCAGGGAGGGTAATTATAGGGTATTGGACTATAATTTCACTTACAGAGTTCAAATTATCTTTTGCAAAAAGGAAAAAAATCAGAAGTAAAATTTTTTAATTCGAATATGTATTTATTTTGAGGGGTAGGCACATGAGAGGTGAATAATTAATTTATACTTAATGACCTCAAATACTTTCCAAAGCTGATTACCATTGTCAATTTGTCACTATTCTTTTCATTAAGTTCTTGTTTTGGGCACCATATTGGACAGATAAACAATTTATAAGAAGGAAACATTTATTTGGCTCAAGGTTTCTATCCATGGTAGGTTGGCTCCATAGCTTTTGGGCCTGTGGTGAGGCAGACCATTACGGTAGGAATGCATGGTAGAGGAAACTGCTCACTTCATGGCAGGTAAAGTGGGGAGGGGCAAAGGAGAGAAGGACAAGGAGAGGGAAAAGGGAAGGAAAGGGAAGGGCAGGGCAGAAAAAAGGGATTGGGCCAGGGTGCCAATATGTCCTTCAAGGGCATGCTGACATTAACCTAGCTTCCTCTAACTAGGCCCAAGATCTTAAAGATTCTACCATCTTCCAATAGCACGAGGGGGTGGCAACTAAGTCCTTAATACATGGGCCTTTGGACAATACTTAGGTAAACTACATAGAGCAGGCATGCTCATTTCCCCTTTTTGTGACTAAAGTTTTTTTTAATAACTTTATTATCAAACACACAGATATACAAAAAATTAAAACCATTCAAAGAAGAACAATGCAAGGAGAAAGAAAACTACAATAATATTCAAATACAGTAGAACTCAACCAAAACAAGACTGAAAAGCATTTAAACATTTTTCCATATAACTTAAAAAAGTATCTTAAGCACCAACAAAACACCAGAGGATGTGATTTGTTTCAGAAAGAACCCTAAAACCAACATTGAGCAAATAATGATCTGGAAAAAACTCTAGTTAGCAGATTCCACATAAGCCAAACCTCTCCCTAATTTAAATTTCGATACAGTCATATGACACGCGATGGAAACACAATCCGAGAACCATGTTATTAGGGCATTTCATCCACGTGTATCCTTAATTACACTCAGTTTCTCACACTAGAAAAACTATTTGGTATTTACACGTGTGTGTCCTATTTATTTCACTTAAGAGGATGGCCTCAATATGAATCCATTTAGCTATAAATGTCTCTAGTTTCTTGTTCTTTATGGCTGAGTAGTACTCTATTTTATATTTTTTAAAAAACCCTACATCTTCTTTATCCAGTCTGCAGTTGATGGGCACTTGGGCTGTTTCCAAGCTTTCACCATTACGAACTGTGCCGCTATAAACATGGGTGCACATATATCACTGTGATAAGATTCTTTTAATTTTTGGGGGGAAGATACCCAGCAGTGGGATAGATGGGTCAAATGGGACCTCTAAGCCTAGTTCTTTGAGCTACCTCCATACTGATTTCCACAGTGGTTGCACCAGTCTGCACTCCCACCAACAATGGAGAGTGTTCCTTTCTTCCCACACCCCCACCAGCATTTGTTGTTAGATGATTTCTTGATAGCAGCTATTCTTTCTGGGGTGAGGTGGAATCTCAGTGTTATTTTCATCTGCATTCTTGAATAACCAGGGATGTTGAACATTTTTTCATAGATTTATTTGCTGCTTTTACTTCGTTCTCTGAGAAATGTCTGTACATTTCAGATGCCCATTTTTGAATTGGGTCTTTGAATTTGGGGGGTCTGATTTTTTTCAGTTCTTTATATATTCTAGATAGTAGTCCTTTGTCTAAGGTACAGTTGCTGAAAATTTTTTCCCACATTGTAGGTTGTCTCTTAGCTCTTTTGGTGGTTTCTCTTGCAGTGCAGAAGCTTTTTAATAAGATGAGATCCCAGTTACTGATTCTTTGTGCAAGTTCCTGTGCCACTGAGGTTTTGTTCATAAAGTCTTTTCCTATAACAATATCTTCAAGAGTTCTACCTAACTTATCTTCCAGCAAATTTAGTGTTTCTGTCCTAATATTTAAATCTTTAATCCACTTTGATCTTAATTTAGTGCATGGTGATAGGCATGGGTCAAGTTTTAATCTCTGGCAGGTTGAAATCCAGTTTTTCCAACACCACTTATTAAATAGGCTATCTTTCCTCCAATGAGGATGGTTGGCTCCTTTGTCAAAGATGAGGTGGCTGAGCATATCTGTATTTGTTTCTGCATCTTCTAATCTATTCCACTGATCCTCGGCTCTGTTTCTTTGCCAATACCATACTGTTTTTATCACAGTAGCTTTGTAGTATAGTTTCAAATTGGGGATTGTAATACCCCCCGCCATATCTCTGTTGCCTAAAATTTCTTTTGCTATTCTAGGTCTCTTCTGGTTCCAAATGAGTTTTTGGATTGTTTTCTCTAGTTCTGTGAAATATACTGTTGGAATTTCAATCGGGACTGCATTAAACCTATATAATAGTTCTGGAAGTATGGCCATTTTCACTATATTGGTTCTTCCTATCAAGGAACAAGGGGTGTCTTTCCATTTTCTTTTATCCTCCTCAATCTCCTTTTTCAAAGTGCTATAGTTTTCAGTGCAGAGGTCTTTTGCTTCCTTTGTTAGATTGACTCCTAGATACTTCATTTTTTTGGATGCTATTGTAAAAGGAATTGTTTCCCTAATTTCTCTCTCAGTGAGTCTATTATTTGTATATAAAAAGGCTATTGTTTCTTCAGTGTTGACCTTATATCCAGTTACTCTACTGAATCTGTCAATTAAGTCTAGAAGTCTTTTGGCCAAGTATTTTGGGTCTTCTATGTAAAGTATCACATCATCAGCAAATAGTGACAGTTTAACTTCTTCCTTTTCTATTTTTATTCCTTTTATTTCTTTCTCTTTTCTAATTGCTGTGGCTAATGTTTCAAAAACAATATTGAACAGGAGCAGTGATAGTGGGAATCCTTGTCTTGTTCCTGATTTTAGTGTGAAAGTTTTCAGTTTTTGACCATTTAGTATGATGTTGGCTGTTGGTTTTTCATAGGTAGCTGTCAGTGGTTTCTCTAGAGGGAGACTGGAGACCCCAGAGAGCACCGACCTTTAAAGAAAGAAAAGGAGACAGCCTGGGGGATGAACAGCAGTTTATTCTCCTGACACTATTCGACAATCACAAAGGAAAAAGGTAAGTCTTTTATACATATAAGAAAGCAGCTTAGTCATTCTGGCTATTGCCTTTTTGGTTTTAACATCTGGTGATAACAAGTGGCTCTAAGTGACTCATAAAAGCTACAGGCGAATTTACACGTCCCTTGTTTATGTTCACTGATCCATACATCTAAGAGTACACTGTAGCCCTCTTCTTATCAGCTGGTATCAAGAAAGCAGGGCAACGTCAGCAGAAGTCAAGCCCACCGGCCCACTGCAAACATCACAGATGTACATAGTGAACTGTATCTCTCTCACCATCTGTAGAGTGATTGGGCCGCAGTCCTCTGACCCCGGACAATGGTTACTAAGAAAGCTAGGAAAACATGTTTATCTCTCGTAGAACTTTTGCAACATCTCTTAAAATTTCCTGGAATTCTTTTAACAAACAGACTTGTGGAAATTCCCAGAAACAACTTCTTAATTTTCTCAGTTAACAAACTTCTTGTGATCATATTCTTACAACTAGATAACTAAATTTCCCACAGGTAGCCTTAGTTAAGTTGAGATAAAGACCTTCTATTCCAATTTCCTGTAGGGTTTTTATCATGAATGGGTGCTGGATTTTGTCAAATGCCTTTTCTGCATCTATTGAGATGATCATATGGCTTTTGTCCTTGAGTCTGTTAATATAGTATATTACATTTATTGATTTACGAATTTTGAACCATCCTTGAATCCTTGGGATAAATCTGACTTGGTCAGGGTATGATCTTCTTAATGACCCTTTATATTCTGTTTGCCAGTATCTTGTTGAGGATTTTTGCATCAATATTCATTAGGAAGATTGGCCTGTAGTTTTCTTTTTGGGTTGTGTCTTTCCCTGGTTTTGGAATCAAAGTAATACTTGCTTCCAGGAATGAATTGGAAAGCTTTGCTTCCCTTTCAATTTCCTTGATGAGTTTAAAGAGTAATGGCAATAGTCCTTCTTTAAATGTCTTGTAGAATTCAGCAGTGAAGCCATGAGGACCTGGGCTTCTCTTTGTTGGTAAATTTTTTATTACATTTTCAGTTTCACTCATTGTAATCAGGGTGTTTAGAATTTCTGTATCTTCTTCATTTAACTTTGGTAATTTGAATGTATCTAGGAATCTGTCCATTTCTTCTGTGTTTTCCATTTTATTAGAGTACAGGTTCTCAAAATAAGTATTGATGATCCTTTGGATTTCTCATGGATCTGTTGTGACTTCACCTTTTTTATTCTTGATTGGATGGATTTGAGCCTTTTCTTTCCTTTTTTTGATAAGGTTGGCTAAGGGTTTATCAATTTTATTTATTCTTTTGAAAAACCAATTCTTTGGTTCATTGATTTTTTGTATCATTCTCTTAGTCTCCACTGCACTGATTTCTGCTCTGATCTTTATAATTTCCTCTCTTGTATGAGCTTTGGATTTGTTATGCTCTTCTTTTTCTAGGAGCTTGAGGTTCTGTGTTAGGTTATTTATTTGAGTTCTCTCTGTTTTCCTAATATGGGCATTTACTGCTATGAATTTCCCACGTAGAACTGCTTTCATTGTGTCCCATAGATTCCTGTATGTTGTACTGATATTATCATTTACTTGTAGAAACTGTCTAATTTTTTCTTTAATTTCCTCTGTGACCCATTGGTTGTTCAGAAGGGTGTTATTTAATTTCCATGTGTGTGTGGGAGTTTTGCAGTTTCTTATGTCATTGATCTCCAATTTTTTTTTTCCCCCTTTGGTACCAGGGATTGAACTTGGGTCCTTGCACTTGCGCAGCAGGCGGTGAAACCACTGAGCTAAATCCCCAGCCCGATCTCCAATTTTATTGCACTACGGTCTGAAAATATACAGGGGCTAACTTCAATTCTTTTACATTTACTTAGACATGTCCTATGAGCTATGTGGTCTATTTTGGGGAATTACCCATGTGCAGCCAAAAAGAATGAGCATTATGATTTTGTGGGGTGGAAGAATTTGTAAGCATCTATTAAATCCATTTGTTCAATAGCTTGGTTCAATTCTAGAATTTTGTTGTTAATTTTTTTGTCTAGATGATCTGTCTGTTTGTGATAGTGGGGTATTGAGATCCCCCACTACAACTGTATTGGAGCTTATTTGGTTTTTCATGTCCATTAATATTTGTTTTGTATAGTTGGGGGCATTCGTATTTGGTGCATATATATGTATGATTGTCATCTCTTCCTCTTGGACAGTTCCCTTCACAAGGATGTAGTGACCATCTTTGTCTCTCTTAATTAATTTTGGTTTGAAATCTAGTTTGTCTGCAAATAGAATTGCTACCCCTGCTTTTTTCTGGGTTCCTGTGGCATGGAGAACTCTTTTCCATCCTTTTGCTTTCAATCTATATATTTCTTTTTGAGTTAGGTGTGTTTCTTGTATACAGCATATTGTTGGATTTTGCTTCTTAATCCATTCTGTCAGTCTCTTTCTTTTGATTGGTGAATTAAGACCATTAACATTGATAGTTATGGGCCGGGGATTTAGCTCAGTGGTCTCGCTGCCTGCTGTGCAAGCACAAGGACCCGAGTTCGATCCCCGGTACCAAAAAAAAAAATTGATAGTTATAATTGATGGATATTGACTCATCCCTGTCATGATGTTTTACTAATGGTGGTTCTTTTACTTCTTGTTTTTTTTTTTTTTCCCTTTCGCTTTAGTTTCTTACCTTGCCTGGTGGCTTCCCTCTGTTGGACCTCATGGAGTTGTGATCTTCATTGTCTTTTTCTAGGATATTGCTTAGGATTGTTTGGAGTGCTGGCTTGGTATTCATGAAATTTCTCAGGTATTCATTGTCATGAAAATATCTAATTTCCCCATCGATTTTGAAAGCTAATTTTGCAGGATACAACAGTCTAGGTTGGAAGTTACTTTCTTTTAGGGCTTGAAATACTTCATTCCAGACTCTCCTTGACTTGAGGATTTGTGTTGGAAAATCTGCTGTGATTCTGATGGGCTTTCCTGTATAGGTGATTTGTTTCTTTTCTGTAACTGCCTGTAGGATTTTTGTTCTTTTGTTGGATTTCTGGGACCTTAATTATTATGTCTATGTGTAGGTTTTTTTATCATGGCTAATTGGAGTTCTATATGCCTCACTTGTCTGAATCTCCAATTCTCCACCTCTGTCTGGGAAGTTTTCTACTATTACTTCTGTGAACAGTTTTTTTAATGTCAATTGTATTTTATCCTGTTTTTTCGTGGGCTCCTATCAGTCTTATGTTATTCTTCCTTGCTTCATCTAGCAGCTGCTGGATTGATTTCTTGTGGTCCCTTACTATTTTTAAGAAATCTCTGTTTTCATGGTCCTTAATCACAATCCTGACTTCTATATCTGATATTCTATCTTCAGAGTCCCTCAATATGCTATGCATGCTTTCAATGGAATTTTTAATCTCCTGAATATCTCTTTGAATCTGCTTCATGGATTCCATTTCTTTCTTATGCTGAGCATTCATGGCTTCCAGCATATTTCTGAGCTCATCTATTTTTTTATCTGTTTCTGTTCTAGAGCCTCTAATTATGTCTTTCACTCTGCTCACCATCTCTGTAGTTATCTTGGAGATTATTTGTGCTTTGAAATTTTCTACGGCCTCATTCATCTGTTTTGTCACTTCCTGTGCTATCAGTTCAGGGTGTCCAGGTGGTTGACTGTGAAACTTTTCCACCTCGTTTTCCCCAGAAACTGCCTTTTGTGTGGTGGAAGCCTGGGTTTGTGACTTGCTTAAATGTCTTTTCATTTTCGTTTTTGGTAATGACAGTTATAAATCAATGAGTCCCAGTAAGCCAGTCACAGACCTGTGAGATTCAGACAGACTTCTGGCTGCAGTTTCCAAATTGAGCTCCCCGCCCTTCTGCAGAGCTGAACTCTGCAAGGCTCTACTACAGGTTCCAGCTGTCTTTCCCCTGAAAATAGTCCAGGATCAAATGGGAGGTGATGATCCCTTCAACTTACCAAGTACGGCGGTGTGGTGTGCCTTTACTGCAGAGATTATCTTCTCTTTTCCAGTGGGCTTCAGTCTTCATCAGGAAGCCTGAAAGAGGCCCTTTCTCTGCTCTTCACCTCTGCAACTCAGGACAATGGCCTTTATGTCCCCCTGTGCCTCTGTAGTGTGGAACCAGGTAGCTGCATGGCCAAGAGGCTAGAGGCAGGGGCTGTTGTTACAGGTGCCTGAATGGCCAAGCCGGCAGCCTGTGGGCCTCTGGGGTGGAAGGGGGGTGTCCTCATGGTCTCCTGGATGCAAGCGGGCAGGGCAAGCCAGACGGAGCAGGGCGCAGCTACCCACATCTGACCACAAGGCCAAACTCCTAGTCTTTTTTGGTTATGGCACATATGCCACTGTGTATAGCATGAATTGAATAAACACTGAGCATTTTCCAAATTCTATATGTCATATGGGAAGGACAAATCATGAGATAATGTCTGACGATAATGTGCCAGAAGAACAGTGGAGCTTATTCCTCTTCCATATACGAATCAAGGTGTACAGTTCAGGTGAGGGGGACAGCTTTGATCTGGGCACTTACAAAGTGACCAAGGACCCTTCCAGTTTGTGGCTGGGCCGTCCCTATAATCTTGCTGCTGTCTGCATGACAGATTCGGTCACAGCTCTGTCTGGGTTCCTGTCCATAGGAAAACAGAAAAGGAAAGCAGAAAATACAACTACTTCTAAGCCAGAAACTCAGAAGCAGTAGCCATTATTCATGTTCACATTCCACTGCTGAGAACCAAGTCACCAGCAAGCGAGTTGTCTAACAGGAAGTGAGGCTTGGAAACGAAGCCTAAAGCTCGCACCTGGCAAGTAGGAGGATGAATGTCAGTGACACACGACCTGTTGCCACCTTTCCCTGCCCTCTCCATCAATCCAGGACACCCGTGTGCTCCAAACTCATCTTAAACTTCATTTCTTCCAGAAAACATTTTATAACTTTGGAAGACAACCCTGCTTTGCAAATCTGTACTAACAAAAATTTAAGAAGAGAAACAGGCATTTACAGTTCTAAATCACTAGAAAGTACTATAAAATTACATTACTATTTATTTCATTTTACCACTTTTTTTTTTTTTTGTGGTGCTGGGGATCGAACTCGGGTCCTTGTACTTGCACAGCAAGCGGCGAAACCACCGAGCTAAATCCCCAGCCCTTTATTCTACCACTTTAAACCAATAAATATTTTTAACACTTACTATGCTAGGCACTGTGTCAACAGCAAGAAATAGGTGGTAGGAATAGAGATACAGTTCCTACCCTCATAGAATTTACAGACCAGTGGAGCAGACACATATGTAAGATTAAGTTATTAAATTCACATTCAGTAACTTTAAATGTAAATTAATCATAAGTGTAAACTAATTAAAAGTAGAAGTATGCATTATGACAATTTCTATGAAGGCGTACAACAAGGTACCTCAAGAAAACATAAGGAAGTTTCCATTTTACACTGGGTATTTGAACAAGGCATGGGGAATAAGAATTAACTTATTATTTAAAATCTATAATTAAATCTCTCTTGAATCTCATTTTCTCAACTAAATCCAAAAAGTGTAAGAAGGATGAGAATAGTTCTAGAAGGATGACATAGGAAGGCTTCTCAAGAGCCCTTGTCTTTGGAAGGGACCGAAGGCTGGTGGAGTAAGAGGAGGTGAAGGACCAGGAAGGGAGGGTAGCACACACTCCAGCTGTACGGAAAGGCCAGTGGCCATCACACAAAAGATAAGTCTGTTCGCTTAACTCCAAGAATGAGACTAGGAACAATTAAAGGGTACCAAGGACAAAAAGATTTTCTATCAATTAAAAACAATAGACCATAATATTCCATCAGACAGAGCTTCCAAAAGAAGACCTTCTTAGCTGGTTAGTTTTTGTCACCAGAACCATTTAACCAGGGTGGGGAGGTCAGGTACCTGGGGAAGAAATTCCTGAACAAGGTTATAAGTTTAGTAGCATAATTGCTTAAATCTTTCCTGAGACTTTTATGGTTTTTATTCATTCATCAATTTGTAGAGCAAAAACATTATAACTTTAGGTGTGCAGTAAACATTGAATATAAAAATCTTGAAAAGTTATCACTACTATGGTTTTAAAATTGGTCTCTTGTGCTGATGATTTAGAAAGGATTACTCAGCAGTGTTGAATGACTGATAATTTGCTATGGAATGATCAGTATTATCTTCTACTGCTTCTGAACTCCCAGGTCATGACCCATTCCTCACGGTTTGGACAGAAGTGTAAAAGACAGAATGCTAAGGTACCTGTGCTACGCCTCTGTTAATAGTGTTTATCTAAAAGATTCCTTTTGGAGGTATAATAGATAATGTGAAATAGGAAGAAAAGGGGCAAAGGGGAAGGGGAAGTGGGAGGGGTAGGGGAAAGGAAAGAGGGGAATGGGATTAATATGAGAAAAGGAAAAAATGGAAACAAGGTCTTTGTAAATAGGGAGGGGTGGAGGGGTTGAGGGAGGGCAGGGGAAGGGGGAAAAATAAGAACCAAGAGAGACTATATAAAGGTGCAAATTTCCAATCATGAATGTCATTATATTATATACCTAAAATGTACCAATAAAATAAAATTTTAAAAAAAGATTCCTTTTGGTAATGAAAATGATAAATGTGATTGGCAGAGAATTATAATCATTGGAGGATTTATTAAGTAAGAAAAATATATACAGACACTCTTCACTTAATGACCAAGTTCCGTTCCTGCAACTAAGTCATTAAATAAATTGGTTGCTAAATGAGGAATTGTATGTACTATGTACATTACAATATTCTTAGAACAAAGAAATGGTCACAGGAAATTCCAACTTGATGACTTTGCTTTTATTTGCATGACTCTTATGTAGTACTGTAATGTATTACAGAACATAAAATTACAGTACTGCACTGTACAGTACAATTGGTAAATCTCACAGTACTGTACTGTAGAAGAAGCCCCCCTAAGGCCACACTGCCACTCATGGTCCTGCAATGTGGGTCTGAACTTGGGTCCTGAGTCCCCGAGGTGGGTCATAACTCTGAACAGTGCTCCTGGGCCATAAGTCAAACAGGTTGGTCGTTAAACGATGAACTTCTGTCTACTACGAGAAAAGAGTTAAAGGGATAAAATCTATAGGGATACTGACTGGGAAGTCCTATGAAAAGTACGTTTCAAAAGCAGTTTTACTAAGTAAAATAGATTAATTAGGAAATATTTATTCTACCTCCCCACTGACTTTCCCACCCCATTGATATTAGGCTTGGTCAAGTGACTCGCATTGGCCGATGGAATCGGTGAAGTGACAGCGTCCAGTTCCAAGCAGAGGTTCAAGACATGGCTTCTCTTTTTCCTTTCGTGTTCCTACCATCTGCCTTCACAAGGTAATGTTGAATCCTTTAGCCTGGGTTTCAGAATGTGATACTTGAACCCAGCCTTTAGCCTGGGGTCACGCTCAGCTGACTTAGCCAAATGCATTTGAACTAGTCCTTGAGAGTGAAAAAGAAAGTGGACAGCTTAGCAGGGAGAGGCAAGCCTGCATTCCCAGACACCTGGGAGGCTGAGACAGAACCATCACAAGTCTGAGGCCAGTCTGAGCACATTAGTAAGATCCTGTCTCAAAGGGAAATGATAAGAAGAGCTGGGTTGTAGCTCGGTGCTCCCTGGGGTCCATCCCTGGTACTGAAAAATAAAATATCATTGTAATCAACCACTGCAATTTTTGGAGTTGGTTGTGATGCAGCATTATTACAATAAAACCTAACTAATACACTTCCCAAAGTTTTGCAGTATCTTTTCTAATATATGTTAATTAACAAAAATAGAGGACTTGGTCTGGTTGTTAATTCACTCTTAGAATTACTTTTGCAAGGGGGCTGGGGATTTAGTTCAGTGGTTCCGGCACCTGCCTCGCAAGCGCAAGGTCCCAAGTTCGATCCCCGGTACTAAAAAAAAATTATTTTTGCATATGACCTGCCTGGAAAATAGTATTCTCTTTACTGGATACATTCCATTTGCCCCTCTAAGTTCACTCTCCAATTCTTTTTTTGCAGGGAGGGTACTGGGGATTGAACTCAGGGTCTTCACACTGAGTTACATACCCAGCCCTTCAAAATTTTATTTTTCAAACAGGGCCTAAGTCACTAAACTGCCCAGATTGGGCTCGAATTTGTGATCTCCTGCCTCAGCCTTCCAGAGCACTGAGAGTACAGTCGTGTGCCACCACGCCTGGCTCACTCTCCGTTCTTTTCCACCTTGCTCTGTGCTGCAGGAGGCTTAAAGTAGGGTCTGATCTACGGGGAGATCAGAAGGGAGAAAGGAGAGCGAGGTGGGAATACTTCACTTCTGCTGGGCCTGTGGCCAGCACACGCCGCCCCAGGCGGGCAGCCCTCTCCCTGAGCTGCAGTACGCGCTGCTCCCTCCGTGCTCATCTTGGGGAGGTCAAGCCCCGAGTCCCAGCCCCAAGGTTCTGCGCCGCCCCTGGTGGTTCCCCCCACCTTGCCCACACCTCATCAATAGCCCTTTATTAATTTTTCCACAAATTACTCATTTTTATCACGCCATCCATTTCCCTTGCGACCTTGTGATACAATTTCCTTGGCTGAATTATACGAAAAGTGTTTAAGTGACAGAAGTTCAGTTTAATCTAGTACGCAGACTAAAACGCTGTACACCCATTGTACACACCACGGGAAGCCTGGCCTCTCACCTCCCTGGTCTCGAGTTCATTTTCAGGCTCCCACAGCACTCTCAGGACATGGCTTTCCGTCAGGCATCGCAATCTTACTCTAATAAACTTGCAACCTTTTCCCCTGCTGTCCACTGTTTTCCCTAAGTGATAGCCCAACTTAGTTTTAAACTTTCTTGTCAGGATTCCGTAAGGTTAGAAAGAAAAACGAAGCCAGGCATGGTGCCGCAGGCCTGCAATCCCACAGTGTGGGAGGCTGCAGAAGGAGGATGGCAAGTTCGAGCCCAGCCTGGGCAACTTAGTGACTTAGTGAGACCCTGCCTCGAGCAAAATAAAAATGAGAAAGGGCTGGGGGTGCAGCTCAGTGTGAAGGTCCTGGGTTCGATCCCCAGTACTGTGAGGAAGAAAAGTAAAAAGTAGAGAGGTTAGAAGAATATTTTTTCCCTTTGTAAGAACAGTACTTTTCTAGTAATAAGCAATCTGTTATTTCCCTCTGCTGCGTATCAGCTGTGGGGACATTGGCAATGTGTTTGTCCTTCCTATACCTAAATTTTCTCATTTTCAAAATAAGGACTAGAATGTCTACTTTAAAGGTTACTTTGGAAATTTAATGCAATAGCACACGTACCAGGATTAACACAGTGATAAGTCTCTATTGTCCCAATAAATGCCCCTTTGCACCATTTGTTCTCCCCACTACATATATAATTGCATTTCATTTCACTTTTGTTTTGCTTTGTTTGTGGGTTGCTTTTTGCTTTTGTTTTTGTGTTTGGTGCTGGGAATTAAAGACAAGGCCATGTCCTGGCTAAGTATGTCCTCTTCCACTGAGCTACACACCCAGCCTCACAGATTTTTATTTTTAAGTTTGATTTAGTCTTTCTGCAACTCTTTTTCAGTAATCTGGCTATTTAATGAATTTATTTTTCCCCTCCTTAGTTTTAAAACATTTTTTTGTTTTGTTTTTTGGTACCAGGGATCGAACTCAGGACCTTTCGCTTTTGAGGCAGGGGAGCACCACTGACCTAAATCTCCAGCCCTTAAAACAATTTTGAATTGTGGTAAGATATATATAGCATAAAGTTTATCAACTTAACCATTTTTAAGTATAAGGGTTAGTATTAAGCATATTCATACTGTTAACCAATCTCTACAATGTCTTTCCTCTTATAAAACTGAAGCTCTATACCCATTAAACAATTCCCCATGTGTCCCCTTCTCCCGCCCCCTAGAAACCACATTCTACTTTCTGTCCCTGCAAATCTGACTGCTCAAGATACTCTATATAAATGCAATCACGTGCTATTTGACTTTTTTGTGGCTGCCTTATTTCCCTTAGCATATCATCCTCGAGGTTCATGCATATTGCTGTGTCAGTTTTCTTGGACACGTTAAAACAAACTAAGATGTGCTTGCCCTAAGTGCTAGATTCCTTTTCAGATTACATTTCTCCCTGTGTTGAAAGATAACAATGCCCCCATTATTGTATTTATTATTGTGAGACTACAGTGAACTACATGCTTAGAAAGCAGACTCTGGTTGCTGACCTGACCAGGCCTCTGCCACACTCTGGGTCAGAACTGGAGAGAAACAGTTAATGAGCAGAAAAGAATGCTGTAAAAAGCCCCTTTCAGCCTTTAGGCACGTGGACGATGTATGGCTCCCAGACTTCTTGGGGAACTTTGACTTAAAGTGCTCACTTGCCTCACTCCTGCCCCGCGTTGCTAGGTTCCTTTCTGGGCTCAGGTCAGGCTCTGCTTTCCGAGCTCTCTCCTGGTTCAGGACGTGCAGCCTCCCAGGGTTCCTGGAGCTCTTCCCACTGTGGTGACTTGGGTTTCCTCCAGGGCCTTCCCAGGGCAGCAGAGCGGCGGCCTCCCTGGAGCAGGCTCAGGCTCGCAGGTGCAGGCAGAAGGCAGGGAATGCTCCCGGACCCACCACACTCCTCTCTGCAGCCCTGGGCCTTGCTCTTTTCTACTTCTGTCTGAGGCGAGTATGAAGGGAACACGGTGGGGATGGGTCCGGCCAGGCAGGGAGAAGGAGAAAGCTGGACAGAGGGAAGACCCGGGCCTGGGTCCAGGCCAGCTGTGGAGAATTCCTCCATGCGGTCAACATTTCCTGTGAAAACATACCCAGTAATTCTTAATCACAACCTCCTTGAGGAACATTTACGAATCATAAAAATTAATTTATTAAAACAATCTTTATGGATGACCGGCAAAGCAGACTCTATCTCCCCTTTCCATTTTCTTCGTCTGAAATAACTTACCCGAATCTTCCTCTTCCCCTCCACAGACTTCAATCCCTTAAAATTCAGCAAAAACTCACCGCTTCCAGCACTGGGTCCTGAAGAAAAGGCCTGGCCCTACATAATATTCTAGTCACAAAGTGTTGGCCTTTTAATTAATCCAAGAGATAGATTCCTGAAACGTTTGCAAATTACTAAACTCTGGCGCATTACTCTATAATGCGAATAATTGTCCTTAGTATATAGGAATGTAGACATACATACCTTAATGATATGTGCATGTGTATATGTAGCATGCAGTTAATTTTAATGAAAAATTTATTCGCAGTACTTGTGTTGGATACTTTTAATATGCTGCCTTGTAAATCTTTTGGTTGTGATAGATGTTTAAGGAGCAGGCCTTTACTATGTTCTTCAGGAACATAAATTAGCAGAGTTCTCAGCCTACAATATAGTTAGGAAACAGTTTCAGAAACATTTGTTAATAATTGTACTTAGAGTTCTAATAATGATCAGGGAGTAGAGACAAAAAAAACTTTGCCAAAGTATAATTGAAAAACAGTGAATCACTGATAAAGTACACAATTTGTAAGGGGTGTGTGTGTGTGTGTGTGTGATGCTGGAAACAAACCCAGGGCCTTGCATAGGGAGACGAGTACTCTAAGGCTCAGCTCCATCCTGGACAGTCCCAATAATTTGTAAATTTGGATACACAGACACACACAGTCACACGCACACACACATATGTATATACATGCACGTATCGATCACCCCCCAAATTTTTCTGCACCCCTCTGGGGTAATTCTTTCCCTTCTCTTCCCTTCTCCACTTACCTTCCCTCCCCCAGTCGAATACTGAGGGTTGAGCGCAGGGCTTTCACACTGAGCTACATCCCCAGCTCCTCTTTAATTTTGGACAGGGTCTCACTAAGATGCTGAGTTGCTCAGGCTGGACTTAAACAAGCCACCGTCCTGCCTCAGCCTCCCAGAGTGCTAGAACCACAGGTGTGTGTCTCCACACCCAGCTTTTTGTAACGACAGGTTGGCTTGCGTTTTGTAGGATTTTATATAAATGGGATCATACAGTATATGCTAACTTTGGTTTGGCTTATTTCCCACAGCATTTGGAAATAAAGTTACCATGAATGTATTTGCATGGACATATGCTTAAATTTCTCTAGAGTATATACCTAGGACTGGAACGCTTAGATCATTTGATAAAGCATATTCAACTTTTTAAGAAACTGCCAAGAATTGATTCAACAATTTTATTTCCCCACTGGAAATTTATGAATGCTTCAGTTATTCTGCATCTACAACCAAATTTGGTATAATCTTTTCAGTTTGAGACATCCTAAATGTAGAGGTATCCCCTTATTAGTTTTAACGTGCATTTCCTAAGTGACCAATGATGTTGAAAAGGTGCTTACCTGCCATGTATTATCTTCTTTGGAGAAGTGTCTGTTCAAATGTTTTGCTCACTTTTTAGATTACTTTTTTTTTTTGAGGCGGGGTCTTGCTTTGTAGTTCAGGCTGGCCTTACGTAGGCGTTTGCCACTACACCTGGCCTTATTTTTTATTGTTCAGTTTTGAGAGATCCATATATTCCAGATCCATTCTCTGTATCAGATGTGTGATTTGCAAACATTTGCAAGGTCAAATGTACATCAGTCATGGACATTAAAATTTGCTCTAACAATTCCCCCTTTTATCAATGCCCTGTACAGCATGTACTGTATACTGACAGGCAGACCGGGTGTGATGGGAGGGAGCACGTGAAAGGCAGAGAGAAAGGGAAAGGGTAAATCAGTAAGAAGAGAGAGAGAGAGAAGAGGATACCAATAGATGAGAAACAGGAGGCTGGATTTGGTTGGAGTAACTTTACAGCTGGAGCAAACGGCTAGTGTTGAGGGGTCTGAGGGAGTATTTGCGGGAGCAAGAGAGGGGTGCAGAGGGGAGCCGAGATTGTCAGAACCTGTGAGTGTGTTGTAACTTACATTTGGATGCTCTATACCCAGCTGTGGTGGGGGTTACCCTTAAGTAAAGGTGCTATTCAGATAAAGCACTGCTTAATACATATTCGCCTCTGCAACGTATCTGCCAAAAAATGCACACACACTTCAGGAAAAGACAAGCAGTATGATGCTTTGCCAGCAGACGACGTCCCCCTCCTACGGGCCATCCTAGAGGACGTCGCATACCGCAGAAAACCCACTGCACTGCCGCTCCTTGCAGGAGGAATTGAGAATGCACGGCCGCGAGCTCAGCGCCCGAGATCACCGGGCAGCGCCCGCCTCGCTAACACCCGTCTGGGAGCGCGCGGCCACCTCGCCGAGCAGCTCTCGCGATAGCAGAGGCAGCTGCGCAAGCGCGGGGCAGGCGCCGCGGGCTCAGGCTCCGGGAGCCCTGACAGTGCGGGCCGGGTCCCCCCAGCTGCCCGCTCCCACACCCGCCTTCTTCCCGCCTCGAGGCTTCTTCCTCGCTCTGGCTCTGCTGCCACCCCGCAGCCGCGAGGGCCCCGGGTCTTCTTCGCGGGTTTCTGCCGGCTGTGACTTCTCCTTCCTAGTAACTTCTGCTTCCGGCGTTCATTGACTCCGGGTGCAAATTGCGCACACTGACCCAAGACCTCCTCTCCTTATCTAGGCCTTCAGTGCTGCTGGAAGAACTTCCTTCGCCTGCATCTCATAACTTTCTGTGTGTTGTGATTTCATTCCACTTGAAATATGTTTTTTTTTTTTTGCTTTTTTCCTAGACCTACTCTAGGGTTTTTTTCCAGATATTTGTGGGGTTTCCAGATTTCTTCGTATTACTGATTTCTCATATAATTAATTTAAGATGTGAGAACAACTTTGTATGGCTTGAACCCTTTCCCATTTATTGAGACTTGTTCTATGTCACGGAACACATTCCTTCGTGGTAAGGAGTCCGTGTGGACTGAAAAAGATCCTTGTGTTGTTGGATGGAGTGTCTCACAAGTCTCCACTGGGTCAGACTGGTTCATGGTGTTGTTCCAGGCTTCTCCAACCTTTGGTATTCTGTCTCCTCCCTCTGTCAGCCATTGAAGAGCAATTGGCGTCTCTGACTTTAGTGCACAATTCTACCAGTTTCTTTTTCTGTTTGGTTTTGTTTTTGTTTTTTGAGACAAGGTCTCACTATATAGTTTAGGCTGGTCTTGACCTCACTCTAGCCCAGGCTGGGCTTGAACATGGGGTGATCCTCCTGTCTCAGACTCCTGAGTGCTGGGATTACAGGTGTGCACCACCACATCACGCTTCTACCAGTTTATGTTTCATATAGTTTGAAGCTCTGTTGTCAGGTGAATGAACATTTAGGATTATTTTGTTTTCTTGATGAATGGATATCTTTATCATTATGAAAACAGGGCCAGGAGTGGTGGCACACACCTTTAATCCCAGCACTGGGGAGGCTGAGGCAGGAGGATTGCCGTGAGTTCACAGTCAGCCTGGGGTAAGTCGTGAGTTCAAGGCCAGCCTGGACTGAACATACATAGCGAGATCCAGTGTCAAAAGAAAAAAATCTGTATCTCTGGCAATATTCTTTGGTTTAAAGTCCATATAATATTAATATATCTACTGCACCTCTCTTTTGCTGTAGTATTAATATGACCTGGCTTTTCCATCCTTTTGCTTTTATTCTATTTGTGCTTTTGTATTTACAGTTGCACATAATTGTGTCCTCATCTGTCTTAATCCCTGTGAGTGCTTTAACAAAATACCATGCACCGGGCGGCTTATAAAGACAGAAATTTCTTTCTGACATCTCTGGAACTGAGAAGCCCAAGATCAGGGCGCATCAGGGTCTAGTGGGGTTTCATTTTCTGGTTTATGGATGGCGACTTCTGAGTCCTCATTGTTGTGTATTTTGTCTGATTTTTAAAAGCTTATTCCCAAAAGGAGGACAAACGTAATCCCTGTTACTCCACCTTGCCTGGAAGCAGAAGTTTTGAAAGGGTCATGAGTGGTACAGATCCATGGTACAAGGTCTATCATCCAATTAAAACTACATTTCAGGAATGGCGCAAGGCAGGGATCATGGGTGATTTTTGTCTTATAATGATATGAGCTTTTCTGTTTCCATTCATTGAACATGTTTTCCTTCCCCATTGAAGTGCATTGATGCTGCTGAAAATCACTTTCCTGAATATGTGTGGGTCTCTATTTTGTTCCATTTTTGTCTATTGTGCAATATTATGACATTAATTAATATTAATACTATATTAATTAGTATTAATTATTAATTATAGTGGTCCCTTGAGTTATAACCAGCCTGACATACCAACACCTTGGGTTACGACTGGAATTTTAGTTTTAATTTAACAACCTAAGTCTTGAGTTATGACCCAAATGCTGGCCACTTGTGCTTCCAGATGGTCTCAGATACAGATTTAACCCTTAAAGAGTTCTGGAAGGAACATTACAACATCCTCCTGTGTGAGGTTCATTGAGAAATCCTGGGCCATTGTCTCTCTAGGGACACTAGGATCTGCTTGCATACAGGAGAGAGACTTTGAAGGCTGTGTATAGGAGCCTCGGCCTTCATGACCAACTTGAGTTACAACCAGACCTTAAAAATGAATTGAGTTCGTAAGTCAGATGTCCTCTGTACTTTATGATAACTGTGAAAACTTTGTAGGGTATGTTATCTAGATATTTGTTCATTTTCTAAGATTGTTTTGGCTGTTCTAAAGCTTATATTTCTATATAAATTGTAAAATTCCCATTTCTTTTTTTTTTCTTGGGTTTTGATTGGAATTGGATTCAATCTATAGATTCATTTAATATTGATAAACATAGATTCATTTAAGAATAGTTGACCTTTTAACAATATTGAGTCTTCCAATCTATGAACATGATGTACATCTCCATTAATTTGGTTTTTAATTTCTCTCAATAACATTCAGTAGTTTTCATGACAAATATCTAGCATGTTCTATATTAAATTTGTTCCTAAGTATTTGATTTTTTTTGTTATAATGAAAATATATTTTTAATATGTTTACATTTTGTCTATGTAGTAATTCAATTATTTGTTGCTAACGTAGGAATACAATTAATTTTTGTATACTGACCTTTGACTCATTAGCTTGATACACTTAATTATTGTAGTACTTTGTAGGTTATTTGGATTGATTTTCATTGAACACACTCATAAAGTTTTATTTCTTTCATAGCACTTATTATTCTTTTTCTTTTTCTTGCTTTTTTGCACTAGCCAAACCTCTACTAATATATTAAAAAGACTTGGTGAAAATAAACATCTTTGTCTTATTCCAGGTTCTCAGGAAAATCACTCAATTTTTCACCACTAAATATGATATTAGATATTTTGTAGATGTGCTTCATTAGAAGAAAAAGTTCCTTTCTATTCCTAGGTGTTGCTTGTCTAAATTTTCAAATAGTGGACCTATTCAATAAGACATAAATTTGAACCACTCCAATATTTGAAATTACATGTTTAGATTTATTCACCCATTGCATACCTTCACCTTTACTTTGCTAGCAGAGGTGTATTAAAGCCACAGATAGATATGGATGCCGGATTTTTGGCTAAATCCACACTTATTAGACTCCTGCTGATGTATACTAACTTGACAACTTGGCCATTCAGGTTTTACCAGCAAAATTAGAAATAACTAAGTATAATTAGTTTTCAGGGTTCTGGAATATAGTGGAAATCTACTCTATCAAATTTTAAAAGTCCTTGTTTCTTTTCTTTTAGTTTCTACCCCTTCCACTTAGTGTGATTTAGGAAGGTTTGATTTAGTAATTCAATTACTTACATATAACTTCTTTAAATTTATTGCCAGCTTTTAAAAACAGCTGGCAAAATTCTTGAGAAATTTTATTAATATATGTCTATTTTCCTTTCTTTATTATTGATATAAAACATACATACTAAAAAATACAGAAATGATAAGTGTAATCTTTCATGACTTTTTTATGACTATGGACTGAAACCTCTACAAACTATGAGCCAAATAAACCTTTCCTCCTTTAACTTTGGATATCGGGTATTTTGTCTCAGCAATGAGAAGAGTAATTAAGACAGATGTCTTTTCTATTGGAATATATGTTTTAAAAATAACTTTACCTTTAAGTAATAAAAGAATATAGACAAAAACATGTTTAAATAATTAAAATTTAATTGATTGATTTCTTAATATATGCTTATTTACTTAGTTAAATATATATACTTAATATATACTTACTTAGTTACACTGGACTGTAACTGAGAAGTGAAGCAATTTATCTTAGTTTAAAATAAGAAAAAAACTGAATCAGATACTTAATTTTGTTGCTGTTTATTTGGAGTAAGTTGAATTCAAATGTGTTAAAGTTTCCAGAAATGAATTAGATTTTTTTTAATAACACAAGGGCTTCTTCAGACAGAAAATCTTTTTACTACATTATACCTTAAATAATAGGATCTTTGAGTACACTGAAATTTTTTTTCTAAAGATCAATAGAATGGGCCAACTTTAATTATTCAGAATTGGCAAACTTTATTCAGAGCCAAAAATCAATGAACATCAATCATAAAGAAAAACAAATTACCAAATTTTAATTTGAACTGTACACTAGGATGGCACAAGGCATGTGAATGGACTATTTGCCTTAAATCCAGTTTGGTTTTTTTTTGCTACCGGGGATCAAACTTGGGTCCTTACGCTTGCAAGGCAGGCAGTGGAACCACTGAGCTAAATCCCTGACCCTAAGTCCACTTTTAATATATTCTAATGCCCACTACAGACAAGTAGATAAAATCTTCATATTTACCAATTTCCTGCTGAAAATGAGGTAAGTTAGAAAGCCACTGTTTGTTCCCTAACACCAAAGGTCTCATTTTGGAAGGTGTGACTCTCTTGAGAGGCAGTGGGGTTGATTTTATGACCTTATTCTCTCACTCAGTGTAGACAGTGAAGTCATTTAGAAACTAAAAGGCAGACATTACATGGTAAAATGGAACTACAAAATTTGAGCCACTAGGAATGATCAGACTTTAACATGAATTCAACTTGGTGGGTTTATATTGTTGTAATTTTTCCCTGTTGCATTGTTCATAATTTCAACTGCTTAATATTAGGACTCAAATTTGATCTTACTTCCTTTATTATACAAGGAGTTTGTACAAATGGAAGCACAATCAATTGTTCAGAAAAAGTTCTGCCTCATTTCCAAGGATAATGCTTGGCTATGTATGTCATTAAAGATTCTAAGAATATTTTAAATTGAATAACTAGTTAAAATGTTTTAAATATTAAATTATGATCTCTTGAAAGGCTAATTTGAAAGTTATTTTCATTTGGCCTATGTTACATTCTTAAAGAAAACAATTACACGAGAAATTTAAAAGTTTTACATACCTGAGCTGGTTATGTTCACTGCCATCAAGCCTTTTCTGTTCCTCCTCTGATGTCACTCCTAGGTCTGGTTCTGTGGACACATGTATATATTTAGTTAGAATAAGCTACTTAGGATAGTTTTTATGAAAATAGAAAATAAAAATTATTATTAAAATTTTATTTTTATTCCCCCAATTAAGAATGTAAGTTAAGCCTAATCTTTAGATGAATGTTTATTCATTTAGGTAATCCTTCTAATACTCCAAGACTTTCAACAGATCACCCAGAGAGGCACTAGCTGTAAAGCATACAAACATCTCAAAGATTCATCCACAAATTCATCCACTTAGTGTAAATCAACAAACCTTCAGAAACAAAATTTAAAAGTACCACAGAACCATAAATCCACACTGTGCACTATTCTGTACCTCGTAATAAGTAACTTTTAACAACCTGCTAAGAGTATTGTTCATCTTTAACAGTTCTCAAAATTACTGTTACTTTTCACACCTTTATCTGTGAATTTACCCTTTCCTTATATTTGAAATGTTTTCACTACCCTAACAAATTTTTTGTTTGTTTGTTCTGAGACAAAAGTCTTCCTTGATTACACTTATCTTTCCTTAGATAAACAGGGGTCTCCTCAGGGCTTAGTACTCCAACAACTTTTCTACTGCATCTTTAGCACTTGAACTATAAAGTATTTCTGTACATTTCTCTTTCTCCTGGACCAGAAGAGACAGTCTTTTAAATCATCTCTGCAGAAGTAGTCTTTGTTTTACTCAAAAATCATTGATTTCCTCTAAGTGCGATGCACTGGGGTTTTAAGAGTGTCAACCAAGGAGTCAGGAATGGCTTTTCTAGAGGGAATGCTGGAGCTGAGACTTAAGAGTGAGGTCAGCGAGATGGAGGGCAGCAAAGGGCAAGAGCATGAAAAGCAGCGGCACGAGAGGAAGAGGAGACTGGCACTGCCTACCTGTACTTGTCTACAAACACAGGGATTGGTGAGAAGAACATCACCAGCAGTTTGGTAATGCCAGGGAAAGGGCACAAATAGAAAAGGACTAAAGAAGGAAAGGCAGAGGTCAGACTATTAAAGGATTATTTGCAATCTTACGATGCTTGGATTTCAATGCTTGAGGAGTGGTTCGTGGTCATGTTTGCATTGGGGCAGGTATTTGTAAATATTAGGATGAACATGACGGGCAGGAGGAGAAAGGGAGCAGAGGTGTTAGGAGAAGGCCACAGCGCAATGTAAAGATCACGCAGGCCTCATCTGAGCGAATGCTTCCAGAAGCATTTAGGATACGGAATTGTCAGTGCCAGCCTTGAAGGAAGTCTCAGTAAATGAACAAATGTACACACCGGGGTCCCTGGAGGAATGAGCTCTCTGCTCAACTGACAGAGGGATCAAATGAGATGTGAAATGAACAACAGAACTGTTTGAGTTGCTTACGTTTATTTTGTAGGTTTTCTGTTTTACATCTTCCTATGTTGAGGAAACTCATTCAGGTTTTTTGTTTAAATGTCCTACTTATAATACTTGTGAATTCAGAGCTGTGAAATAAAGAAACTAGGTTGTCTCTGAGTAGGCAATTTTTAGATTGCTGTTTTTCATACCTAGTCCCAAAATTCTGAAAATCCTGGCACCCATTCTGAAATTTATGCTGCTAGTCTAAACTAAATTACTTTCTTCTAATTCTCTTTGTAATTTTTGTGTGGTTTGGTTACGTAGGAAGAATACAAATGTGTTATTAAAAGGCATTCTGACCCGGGCATGGTGGCACATGTCTGCAATCCCAGCACGCGGGAGGCTGAGGCAAGAAGATCGCCGTGAGTTCGAGAGCAGCCTGAGTTAGGTAGCAAGTTCAAGGCCAGCCCAAACTAATAGAGACTCCCGTTTCAAAAAACAACAGCCACGAAGAAAAATGAATACATTGTTTGACTGTAGGTTTCCGAAGAGGAATAAAACAGAAAGCAAACTTTTGCCACAAAATGATTTTTGAAAAGCCAGAACCACAGTATTATAAAGGCGTCCAGAGGTTCTCTAGGGTTGGCTTCTACTTCACCTTCTTTGTCTTCTGTTTGCTGATTTGCACAGGTCCTGCCGGGTATAATTCCCTAGTAGACACGGCTCCAGAAGTCACCTTTTCTGTTTCTGTCAAGGCTGTCTTTCCAAACTCTGGCGATGGTGACTGAGCTTTGGCCACTGATTGTGATACAAGCGGACCGTTACCTCCCGCCTGACCTGCGCATGCGCCGCCGTCCTCTGCGTCCCTCCGTTGACGTCGGTCCGTTGACGTCAGTCCGTTAGGGGCGGATCCCGCATTTGTGGCGAGGTCTCAGTGTTGAGGCGTTTCTGTGGCTGCCGCTTCCCCGACGCTCTGGGCGGAGCAGGAGCCGAGAAGAGGGCCCGTTTCAGGCCTCCCCTCGGTGGGAGGCGCCCGGAGTCTCTGGACAGAGGGGTGAGCCGTTCCGGGCGGTCCGGGCTCGGGCAGTGCGCGGCCGCAGCGCAGAAGTCTCGGCGTCGGGACCGGAGTCGCCTGGGCGCCCGGTACCTCGGGGCGAGGAGCGAGTAGGCGGTGGTGGGCGAGGAAGCGAGGCGCAGAGAGATTAAGTAAAATCCGTCCGGTGACTCGTACCGACAGAGCCAGCAGGGGCAGCAGGCAGGCTGTGGTCTTTTCAGCACCTTCCAGATCTGCCTTCCATTGAAGGCAGGGGACAGGAGGTGCAGGAGCTGGAGCAGATACTTCAGGGCTGGCCAGGCAGGCCATGGGGTGGGGCTGCAGCTGGGTATGGGCGACAGGGAGCCTCTGCCACCTGCTGTCCTAGGGGCTTCGCCCGGGGGGGGGGGGAAGGAAGGGCCCGCCAGCCCTTCTGCTTTTCAGAGCGGAGGGCCCAGAATCTGGGGAAGATGACTGCGCTACCCTCTCGTTCTCAGGCTTTACCCTGAATTTTAAGCTTACCCCCGCAAAATGTGGCCTTCTACTGGTCATATTGCCTGAGCCTTCGGTTTCTATTATACTGTGATTTTCGGTGGGTCAGTCCTAGTCATGACGCCCAGGATTGCAGTCTTCCTGTGCTTGCTTGGGAAGCAGCTCAGGAGGAGGATTAGAAGGTATGTCCAAGCAGAACCATGGGTACTGCAAGACCTTCTCTAGTGTTGGTCTCTTTGTGGGGTTGTGGGTGAGAAGCTTTCAAATGAGGTTTTGTAGGTGAGAAGGGAGGCAGGGAGGGAGGACAGGAGTATCTGCCCGCTTGGCTTTGCTGCACCAGAAGCCAGCCCTTCCATGGAAAGGGTTATGACCCACAACTAACCTGAATAGTATAATGCCGAGATCATTCCTCGGGTAGCTACCTTGCTGTCCAGCCACAAAAGGTCATACTCTGCGCAGGAACAAACTTCTTCCTCAACCCTGAGTCAGTGATCTTGATATTTTCTTGAGAGTCCAATAAGATGTCAGGTTTGATTGAGGTCTTTGTGGACAAAACCCTGGCCATGGCAGTGCTACATAGCTCCTTTAAGAGCTCTACCTCAGCAGTAATGAAGGCGGGTTCTGGTTTCTTTTTTTGTAGCTTCTTAATGGCCACCAGTGTCCCAGCGGCAAGATGTTCTGCCAGCAGGACCTTGGTAGACACGTTGGCCAATGATGTCCAACACTTGATAGTTCCGAGGCTCTTTCCACAGGATCTGGCTGTGGGGCCCAGGCCTGACACGTTGTTGGGCTTAACATCCAAACTCTATATTTCGTAGCTGACTGACACATGTGACAAAGGAAGCTGTTTCTCTTCCTGCAAGCCTGGAAAAAGAGACATCAGGGAAGGGGTCAGGATCTCATATCCCATTCAAGGGCACCTACATAGCCCAACTGCCTGTCATTAGGCAGCACCTCCTAAAGGGTTCAAGGCCTCCGCTTAGTGCCAGGGCTTGTCAACCAAGCCTTCAACACATGGGCCTCTACAGGACATTTAAGATCCAGACTATAAAACCATCTTCCCAAGGGAAGGATTAGGAGCTGATAACTGACAGATAACGTTTTCAGCCTGAGCACCTGCCTGTCCTGCACTTGGCGTTGGCAGATCATATGAAAATAGGGAGATAGAACTTTTGCAAAATGGAAGTGGGCCAAGAAATTGATGGGGGAAATGGAAAGGGGAATAAAAAAAGAAGTAAGGTGTGTTATTTACATGTAACTCCCCATGATGAATATAATCATTATGTACTACAAACATACTAATAAATGGAAACAAAAAAATGGATATTGTGATAGTTAACCGTGTCAACTTGAGTAAGACATGCTCCACAATATTGGATCAGAATTCTGGGTGTGGCTGAGGGGATTTACTGAAGACAGAAGACACCTCCTGGGCAGGATTGTGACCCGAATGGTATAAAAGGGAAATAAGGAAGGAAGGCTTGCTTCTGTTAATTCAGAGGATCTCCAGTCTTCACCTTCACCTTGGACATCATCTTCTGGCTTCCGGTATAGACTTTAGCCTTCTAGCACAGACCCAGCCTCCCACTACAGACCCTTCAACCTCCTGATATGAACTCCCACCAGACACCACAGTAAGCTCCAGGCATTTGACTGGATCCTTTGGATTTCCAGTCCACAGGCACTATTCCACACCTTATTCCGTGGCAGCCATTGTAAGCCAGTCTTGTAAGTCCTTATGTATTTATATATATATCTTGCATTAAATCTGTTTCTCTAATGAGCACTGACTGATATTTATCATCAATTTTCAAATTCCCAGATCTTTGACAAGTCTTATCACTGAGGGTCAAGCTAATAGAATTTCAATCTCAAAAAATCTGAATGTAAAGTTATTTATTAGAGTGTAAATAGTAATCTAAATGCAACTAACTGGTACAAATTGTTGTTTCGGAGTAGTCCCATGTCCTCTTGTGCCTCCAAAATATACTACTTTTTCATATGCTACTTTTTCATACTGTAGCAAAATATTACAGTAGTATTTTATATGTCCTATCTTTGCTATTAACTCAGATAAGTTTATCATTTGTTGGTTTTTCTACATTTTTATTTATTAGTATTACTTTGATTCAGGAAACTATTACATATTTTTTCTAGGAGAGCATTGTTTTTTGTTAAGATTCTTCAGGGATAGGAATTTGTGTATTAACAAAGTATGTCTAATTATGTTATATTTAAATATTGTTGACAATTGTTTATTCTAAAGACATAGGATTTAATGAATACTTTAAACTAAAAACTGAATTATAATATGATCTTTCTTCAGTGCTCTAATATGTTTAGAATTCACTTTTTTAGTCCTTGTATAAACATCATCAATTTATATGAAAAGTGACTGCCTTAGTGACCATCTAAAAATAGGATAGATGCACACTAAATCCAAAGAGTATGGAGTGGCATGAGACAGGAAATGAATACACAACAAAATATTTTTTTCTTTATAAACAAAGTTGTCAGGTTTAAACTTTTTAAGACAAATGAAAGAAAAATGGAGGTGAAACTTTAAGATCCATATTTCCTCAATAAGGGCTCCTTTATCATTTGAGATCCATGAACCTTATATATGGTTTAAAATAATGGTTCTCTAAGCTATAATCAGAATCTTTGGAGTTCAAGATCCATTCAAGGCCTCCAACGAGCCAAATAATACTAACTGTTCTTGCTGTTTTTACTTTCATTCTTCTCTAAGTGTATAGTGGAGATTTTCAGAGATGTGCTATATCATAAAGCCACAGTTCTAATGCTGAATGGGGGATAGTTCTAATTGCTATTAGAATGTATGTGCAGGCTTGCATTTTAAATCTTTCAGGTTTAGTTTCTAATATAGTAAATATTAATAGGTACAACACACTTAAAATATCCGAGAGGTCAAAATATGAGAGTGAGACTAGCAGCAAAATACACCCTTTCTCGGATCTAGAATCAAGATACCTGGAAAACAACAATTTGATGAGAAAAAAAAAGTATATTTCAGGGAATGGGGAGGGAGCTGAAGGGAAAACCAGAAACCACAGAGAAACTGGAGAAACAGCATAGTGCGGAGAAAAGGATGAGATTTATCTGGAAAGCTCACTCCAGCTCCCAGGGAGCCAACACAAGGTAAGTCTAAGAGAGCATTGGCAGCTACAGGGAGAAACAACAGATCAGCCCAGAAGTGCTAGCTCAAGAAAAGCCCACAGTTACAGTAAACTGCAAAAACAGCATGGGGTTTTACTCAGAAAGTGACTTTCTGAATAGCAGGCTAGAGTTGGAGAAGAAATCCAGTCCAGTGCTTACCATGTTTGAGTATGTTTGATTAGGAGCCATTTTGGGAAGGAGTTAATTGTTTAACACAGACACAAAACAACTGTAGAACATGGTTTCTGGTGTCACCCTCCCACAGTGATGAGGTGGGAGGCAGCAATAAGAGACAGTTGTGGAGAGGGCACAGGCTACACATAGACTCCCCGAGAAGTTTAAACTAAGACTGAGAAAGACACAGGGACCCTCTGTCCTCTGAGGTGAAAAGCCATACTGGGCATGGGTTGCTTCCAGAGGGGTCTGGGTCTGAAAGTGCTGGATTAAGTCCAGTGGACTGCTTGCAGACCCCCGTCCCATTCCATTACATACATCCAGCATAGAACTCAGTAGTACATTTATTTTCTCTTTCTACTAACGTGACCAAGGATATGACTCAGGTTGGATGGTTGCCACAACATAGGGTGCAATCATTCGAGAGATGCAAATGAAAATACTGAGATTCCATCTCCAGAAAGAATGGCTGCTATCAAGAAATCAGTAACAAATACTGGCTGGGCTGTGGGATAAAAGCAACTCTTCTGTTGATGGGAGTGTAGAATGGTGCAACCACTGTGGAAAGCAGTGTGCAGAAGCCTCAAAAAACTAGGATTAGAAGTCCTATTTGAGCCAACTATTCCCCTGCTGGGTATCTTCCTAAAAGAATTAAAAGCATCATACCACAGTGATATATGTGCACCCATGTTTATAGTGGCACAGTTTGTAATAGCCAAGTGTTGGAAACAGCCCAAATGCCCTTCAACTGGTGACTGGATAAGGAAGATGTGGGTGGTTTTTTGTTTTTGTTTTATAAAATGAGTACTAAGTCATAAAGGATGATAAATTAGAGACATTTATAGTTAAATGGATGCATATTGAGGCCATACTCTTCAGTGAAATAAATAGGACACACATGTGAAAACACTGAATTGTCTCTCTGGTGTGAGAAACCGAAAGTGTGAATGAGGACCAAAATGTATAATAGATAATATGAAATAGGAAGCAAAGGTTCAAAGGGGAAGGGGAGGATATGAGAAAAGAAGGAAAAAACAAAGCTTTTGTAAATAGGGAAGGGTGGAAGGGAGGGAAGGGGAATGAAAAAAAACAGGAACTAAGATATATCATGTACAGGTACAAATTCCCAATGATGAATGTGATCATAATGGATACCTAAAATATACCAATAAGGTTAATTTCTGGGGTTTCTTTTGGGGGGATACCGGGGACCGAACTCTGGTCCTTGCGCTAGCAAGGCAGGCGGCGGCACTACTGAGCTAAATCCCCAACCCAGATTAATTTTTTTAAAAAGCCTTAAGAGAGCCAGGGATTTAGCTGAGTGGTGCCGCCACCTGCCTCAAAAGCACAATGTCCTGAGTTCGATATCCAGTACCCAAAAAAAAGCCTTAAGATTTTAGGCATAAGGTGGAAAAAAAAACCCCAAACAAAACAGGGGCCTCTGGAGCAGGGGGAGCATCTCACAGACCCATAGGCCATAAAGCTAGGTGGAGAAAACCATGACTTGGTGTGTAGAGAGGGAGACGGAAAGTGGAAACTGATGGAGTGACTGCAGCCATCGGGTGGACACCACTGATCGGTCATGCTCAGCAGGAAAGGCAGGGCAAGATTCAGCATTCACACACAAAAACATGAGTGTGGAAACAAAATAGATCTCTGCACTGACTTGCTATCCCTCCCCTATTTGTGCTGAATTCCACAACTGCAGACCTTGAAGAACACAGAGGCCCTTTTAGACTTTTTGTTGTTGTTGTTTGGGATTTGAAACGTTTTTTTTCTGTTTTAACTTTTTGTTTTTTCTTGTTCTTTTCTGTTACTTTAATTCTATTAATTTCCTTCTACTTAATAGGCTCCTTTATCTCACTGTATCAGTATTTACTAGAGAAACAGATACAACACAAGATAGATAAATATATAAGAATTTACAAGGTTGGCTTACAGCAACCGCCCAGAGTCGGATGAGGAAGAGTCAGAGGGTCTGTCTGCACACTGGAGACCGAAGGATTTAGTCAAAGGTCTGGCGCTCACTGCTGTGTCTCATACGAGTCCGTATCAGGTGGCCAATGGGATAGAAGGCTAAAGGATCTGCACTAGAGGCTGAAGACTCCGCAAAGGAACAGAAGCAGCTATGTCTTTCTTCATTTCCCCTTTATAACATCCAGGAAAGGGGCACCCCCCCCCCCACCGGGTCGATCTCCCAGGCCCTAGGGTGTGGAATTGCTGAGCCGATTTGGCTAAGCTTCTTAACCAAACTTCTCAAGTTGACAGAATCATTCAACCATCACACTTTTCTCTCCCTTTTCACTTTTTTTCTTTATTTTTCAGATTTTACTTCTTTCATTCTCATGTTCCCACCTCCTCTATCGTTAATAGTATAACCATTAAAGTTTATTAATCTTTAGACATTTAGTTTATTCTATTACCGTTCAGTTCTTTTCTACTGTTAGCAGAGGTATAGTTGTTGCGTTTAGTAGATATTTACTGTATGTCACTATTTGGGTTATCTTTGTGTTTATATTATAATTATGTATCTCTTTCCTATGGTTAATGATGCTACCTTATTGGTTCAATATCCAGTTTGTCTGACTGTATTATTGGTGATTTAGTTGCTTCTGCATAACGGCATAGTTCTTGCTATTGTTTTTTTCTGTATGTCAGTGTCTGGGTTGTCTTTGTATCACTATCAATACTATGGTCCTTTCCTGGAGAAATAGTTGTTGGGCCAATTATGCTGCAGCCTCCCCTCCCAAATTAACAGAAGTAGTTGGATCTTGGGAGAGAGACAAGGCCTACAATTAGTCACATCAGAGTGCATCACTGAAATGCAGACACTAACCAAAGAGATCTCCACATAAGCAATAAAGCATTTCCACTTTCTCAACCCTCAGCACATACACACCTACACAACACACACACCCCAGAAACATGAGAGGATAAGGCAAAGAATGTACACTAAAACTCCCAACTCCCCCTAAGCTGATCCATGAGGCATCAAAGGGAAAGAAATTAAAAGGCACATAGCTGACTTATCTGAAATTATAAAAGAGGAAATAAACAGATCAATAAGGTGCTCAGTGAGCTCACAAAAGTTTTAACTAAACAAAATAGACTTAATAAAACAATCATTGAGTGTACAAAAGATACTAATAAAATGCTAGCTAAGCCAAACAAAATAATGTAACACATGAATTACCAGTTTAACAAAGTATTAGAGTCAAGGTACCATAAAGAAATCTAGATTAAAAATTTTATTGAAAGTATGGGCAGTAGAAATGACCAATGAATGTGAGGTTGGAGTGTCAGAAATGGAAGAAGACAGGGTTGGTGCCAGTGACCAAATATTCAGACATACCTTAAAAACAATAAGAGTACATAAAAATGGATCTACCACTCCTAGATGACACAAAGAAGACTAATCTAATATTAATTGGAATTATTGAAAAAAATCAGAATACAGCACAAATGGCAAAAAAACCCTGTTACAGAAATAATAGCAGAAAACTGTCCAAATATGGGTAAAGAATTTAACATACAGATAAGTGAGGCAAATAGAACCCCAAATAGTCACAATTGGAAAGGAACCTCTCCAGAAAACATCATAGTCAAAATATAGAAGCCCAACACAAGGACAGAATCTTGAAAGTTTTCAGAGAAAAGCAATAAAATTTTACAGAAAAGCAACCCATTAGAATTACAGCATATTTTTCAAACAAATCTTAAAGGCCAGGAGAACTTAGAGTAAGGTGTTTTTAAGCCTTAAAAGAAAACAACTTGACTCAGATTGATACACCTACCCTGCAAAACTAACTCAGACTAATATATCCACTCTGCAAATCTATCTTTTAAAATTGATGGAGAAATAAAGTTTTTCCATGATAAACAGCACATTAAAAAAATCCTGACCTCCAAATCAGCACTACAAAAAAATTGTCAAGGATATCCTAGAAAGAGACAATGAAGCCAACAATGCCAAAATGTCTAATAGAATAAATATACCAGACAGGGTAAGCAGTTAAGCAGGAGGGGGGAAAGGGGAATTAGCAACAGGAAAATAATGCAATGACAGGAATAAATCAGTATGTCTTGATAATAACTCAATATGAATGGTCTAAATTCCCCAATCAGACATAGATCGGGCCGGGGATTTAGCTCAGTGGTTCCGGCACCTGCCTTGCAAGCACAAGTTCCCAAGTTTGATCCACGGTAACAAAAACCTACCACCAACAAAAAAGACATAGATTGGCAGAATGGTTCAAAAAAACAAAACCCAACATTATGCTGTATACAGAAACAGATTTAATCCAAAAAGAAATTCATAGACTAAAAATTAAAGGCTGAAAAACAACATTCCATGCAATTGGAACCTGAAAATAAGCAAGAGAAGCTATCCTATTTTCAGACAAAGTGGACTTCAAGACAAAAGTGAGAAGAATGGGCAAAGAAGGTCATTACATAGTGGTTAAGGGAACAATTCAACACGACTAAATAACAGTCACAAACATACATCACTGAAAACCCCTGCACTCAACTTTAAATACTACTGGATAAAATAGATCAGATATGGGGCCGGGGATTTAGCTCTGTGGTGCTGGTGCCTGCCTGGCAAGCTCAAAGTCCTGAATTCGATTCCCAGTACCGAGAAAAAAAAAAAGATCAGATAAACATCTACACCATCATAGCAGGAAGACCTCAACATTCCATTATCACAAATATAGGAACTAGACAAAAATATCAACAAAAAGTATCAAAAGTTGAACCAAACCTTTAAACAAATGTACTTAATAGACATGTACAGAGTTGTAGGGAACAGGGAAAGGGAACGTTACTAGAACTTCTGCAGTAAGTCCTAGTCTCCTGCAAGCCATGGCAGCACAAGGCGAATTAACTTATTATACAGGAAAGGTAGAAAAAATGAGACTTGGAGAAGAAGGTGAGCTCTGGGCCTGATCAGTGCTGCTCTGGGCGGCAAAGAGGAGGGCTTGCCACACCTTTTATTCAGTACTTCGGGAGAAACAAAAATGTAACAAATGACTCAGGACCGAGTTCAGTACATCGGACAGAGAGTGCCGGAATTCCTAGATAAATGAGGAACCATGCAGATGAAGATTTTGTTCCTCCCAGGATGTCTTCAGCTGGTGTAATCTTGTTCTGGAACATCACAGCATCACCGGACCATTGAGGTCTCAGTTGTGACCGGAGGTCAAAATGGAGTTATGTCTCGACATGCCGTAGCTGGCCTGTAGGCAGGAGAACTAGGCCTAATCAAATGATTTTTTCGCAAAATTACAAAGCACTGCACCTGACCCAGAGTGTTCCACCTAACAGCAACAGAATACACATTCTCAGCAGCACATGGAACTTTCTCCAAAATATATCACATACTACCCCATAAACCATACTTAAGTAAATGCAAAAGAATTGAGATTAGGGCTGGGGATGTAGCTCAGTGTCGCTGCGCCTGCCTGGCAAGCACAAGGTCCTGGGTTCAATTCCTGCTACCAGAAAAAAAAAAGAATTGAAATTATACCATGCATATTATATGATCATGATGCAATGAAACTAGAAATCAATGGCAAAGAAAACCATAGATATTATATAAACACATAGAGATTAAAAAGTACACTCATGAATAATCAATAGGTCACAGAAGAAATCAAGGAAGAAATTAGACCATTCCTAGAATCAAAGGATAATGCCAGTACAACATACCAGAACCTATGGGGCAGAAAGCAGTCCTGAGAGGGAAGTTTATAGCTATAAACACCCACATCAGAAAACCAGAGCAAGCCTAAATAAATAACCTAATGATGCTCCTCAAGGTTCTAGAAAAACAAGAAAAATCCAAATCCAAAGCTAATACAGGGAAGCAAATTATAAAGAGCAAAAATTAATTAAATATACAAAATATCAATGAACTAGGGCTAGTCCTTTGAACGAATCAACAAAATAGACAAACCCTTAGCCGATCTTAGCAAAAAAAAAAAAAAAGGAAAGAGACACAAATCAATGCAATAAGAAATGAAAAAGGGCAAAATCACAACAGACACTGCAGAAATCCAGGAGATCATTAGTATGTCATAAACCAATAGGAAAATTCAGAAGAAATGAATAAATTTCTAGAGACAAATTAATTACCAATACTGAACCAGGAAGATATAAAAAGCCCGAATAAACCAATAACAGGCTATAAAATTGAGGCAGTAATATAAAAAAAAAAACCTACCAACTAAGAAGAGCCCAAATCTAATGCCAATACTCTTCAAACTGTAAATTGAAAGGGAAGGAATATGGCCAGAGTCATTCCTGGAAGCTTGCATTACCCTAAAAACAAAACCAGAAAAATATTCAACTAAAAAAGAGTAAACACCATTGCCATTTTATGGTCCTCAGGTTTAAAATAAATATCCTCAATATCTATTATGTCATTAGATGCGCAGAACTGACCAGTAGTATCGGTCATTCTTGGAATTAAAACACTGCAATTTCAGTAGGTAAAATCAAGCACTTAAACCACAAAGAGAATGGTATTCAGGAAAGATGAGTTTTGATGGGAGGGTGTCAAAGAGTTCATGAACATACAAGGATGCTGGTGAAGAACTGGAGAACTGGTAGCTCAACCATCAGAGTCCTTAGGAAAAGACATGGGAGGGGCTACCAAAGGAAATGCTGCTTCCTCATCTCCAAGCCCTGTCCCAAACGCCCCAGGGCTTAAAGTCTCAGAGCTGTAAAACGGACACAGCAGGATTTCACAATTTCAAGTCACTTTAAAGCCCACATCACAGAAAATGTGATCATAGCCTAGCTAAACTCCATTTTATAGGTATTTTTACCAATTTAAAATTTCACTTATAGAATAAGGAAACCCAGTTTGATTATTGGTCTTGGCCATCAAAACTCACAAATTCATTACAAATCATGTATCAGAGAAAAGACAAATAGCCTGATCCTGAAGCATGGAGATGCACATCCAAGCTACTCACTGCTTTTTGCCGGCTGGCTCATAAATGATAGTAGTCATGCAGCTTTCTCCTTTTCACAAATAATAAAATAAATCTGATGAGTTTGTATGAGCGAAGCCTCATAAAATTGCCCATATGTGGCTGTGAGATGGAAACTTAACTCTGTAACTTACTTGTGAACAAGACTACTAATGAGTCCACCTTATTCATCAGAGTCACTTCCTCCACACTGGTCCCAAGATATAGACTGAGCTCACAAGTACTGCCAAAGCCCTGACAGTTTCAGCACTGCTGAAAAGTCCAAGTTCAATGTCTCCTCTGAGATTTAAGGCAAACTTTTAGCTGCAAGACCAAGTACAAACAAAAGCTAAACACTTCCAAATGGCAGGAGATAAACATCACCATTCCAAAAGGTGCAAAGAGGTGGACAGAAAGAAATGGGAACAAAACAAGTACAAAATCCATCAGGGCAAACATGAAGTCCGCAGTGTGACCAGCCAGGCCGGGTCCTCACAGCCACATGAAGTGTGTCAGATGGGGCGGGAGGGTTAGCTCCTTCAAGCAGTTTATTTTTTAATCTTTAATTTTAACCACATAATCCATGTATTCAAGGAAACTATCTTTAAAACCAAAAACTAACCCTGAAATGTATGTTTGAGATTATGCTGAAGCAAATGAAGCCATGAAACCTCAGAGGTCCTACTTTGGTTTGCTCCCCCCATCCCTACGGAGATTCTCCCTGCTGGATGGTGTACATTTGTGTATCGTGTCGTAGGTCTTTAAAGAACCTGGTTGGCGTACATAAGGAATCACTGTGCACACACTGGCCAGGTGCTTCTGTAGATAATGTCCGTGGAGTAAATATTCGACAGGCCATAACCTGAGTATCTTGCCTTGACTCTATTACATGTAAATTTTGAATTATGTAGCCAGTGATTTGAGTTTTATTTTGTATTTGCAGGGTTTACCATTAATAATAATAATTGATGTTCCTCTTATGAACACTCCTATTTGTATCTCAACAAATGCAATTTTCCTCTCCTTTTCCCTATACCCCTTTGGGTATACTTAGAAGTTGATTTCTTTTTTCATTGATGGTACCATTTCTTAGTGTTTTAAGCTGGATCATATGTTGCCTCATGAAGTTTTCAATTATTACTTTAATAACTATTTGGAATCATGCCATCGCCTGTCTGCGTCAGTTGTACCTTCTCTCCTGGTGGAATCTGCCTATCATCTTATCCACCTAGAAGTGTCTGAATGCTTACACGAATAAATTTTATAACACACAAAAAAGCGAACTACAAGTTTGTATTTTATAAAGCTAATATGAAATTCTCTTAGCTAAGAAGATGATTACATGACAAACAAAATCAGATTATAAACAGTATTATCAGGGAACATGAATCCTAATGCATACTGTCCTCTACATTGGGCAGACAGAACAACTGTTTTTCTACCTAACCGATCATACTTTTTACTATGTAGCAACAATTATAAGTTAATCCTCTCCTGTTTATTTAATATTTCTGACTTGATAATTACCACTCTAGACCACTATGAAGGTTAACACAAGAAAAAATACAAAGGACTATACCTTCCTGTGTTATCAACTGTGTATTTATGGGTTTCTTCTCTACTAAAAATTCTACCATATGATGTCTGTTTTCCTGTAGCACAAGTAGAAGTAGTGTGAGGCCATCCTATGAAAAAGTGAAACAACTTATAACTCAATGCATGTTTCACAACTGTATTGAAAATCCGGTAAGAAACCCTATAAATAACATAGAGAGCAAATAAATAATTCTGTAGTCTTGTTCTTCTCACACACTGCTCTTTCCCATTCAAAAGCCTCACCTCTGCCTAGGGTGGCTGCAGAACTCCAGGCTTCTCTGAAACTCCCTTTAAATATTCATTGGTTCCCTGAGTTTTTGCTTTCATCACAATACTTATAATGGCATTTGGAGTCTCAGAGCAAGAGCTTTGAGAGCTGGGGCTGTATCTGTCTCAACAGCCCCAAAATGTAAAACACAGTGGGAGAAGTCTTAAGTCCTTTCACGGAATGATGGAGTTGGATTATCGTGTCTAGAACAGGGATCCTCAATCCATAGTCCGAGTGTTTACTACATCAGAAGCGCAGTGCAGAAATATTCCATGATCACTTGCTTTACAATATTACTCATTGCACACAATATGTCCAGTATTAATGAACTCTCTTCAACTTTGCTTAATACATATTCTACAATATTTCTGTGGCAAACATTAACAACGTAGGAATTAGAGTTTTCAGGGATGCAGTTCCAGAAGCTTCTGCTATATAAAAGTGTCCTTTGTGCTTGCTGTGTTCTCTTTTATTTGTGGTATCAGGGCCCCAGGTAGGAATATCAGATACTCCCAAATGTGTCTCTAAGGGAAGGTGCTAAGTTAGAGGAGATAAGCTCCAAATGAACTTTGATTGCTTATTATTACCTGGCCAATGAGTTTTCTCCTATTATAAAATGGGTTTTTATCTTAGCTGTTAGATGCTGAATACAAAATTTCAGTCCTGTAATGATAATCCTCAGACCCTAATGCACACCTACTATTTTAAATTCATTTTTATTCTGGTTCCATTTTAGTTGCGATCTAGGTATTTTTCAGTTAGGTAAAACATAAATCAGAAATAAAAATGCAGTCATTTATTTATACCAACTCTAAGAGTATGCAATATATATATATATATATATATATATATATATATATATATATATTTTAGGATAATTAAAGCCAGTGAAAAAATTGCATTTTAAAGGAAAAATGCTGAAGAGAAAGATACAATACTGTTGGCAATGTATATAACCTATCCAACTATAGCCGTGAGTAAAATAAAAAGGCATACAGATACTCTAACAGGAATATGATTATTTATAGTATAAAAAGATTTTTAAATACCAACTTAAAAAATAGACCACATACATTAACATAGGTTATCCTCAAAACTCTGAGATCCTTATCAAAATATACTATACATCAGGAGCTGTAAATTCACATATTTACTGAGACCCAGCAGAGGACAGAAGCAAACACCACGGTGGTCACAGCAAACTTCAGAGCACAACTGCTCCTCTGCACACGCACCCCAGAAGCCAAATGGGTGCTGAGGAGACCAGGTTTGGTTCTCGAGGAGGAGCTTGAAGCACAGATTTATGCAGGAGTCTTCTAAAGATTCAATGTGGATGCAATACACGGTGCAAAGTAAATATAGCTATGGGCCATTTAGCCCATTGCCTCCAGGTTTTCATCTTTGTTGTGTGTTTCCAAATGGTTTATACATAGTAAATGTTTGCATATAACAATCTTTTGTTAATGCCATTTTATTTAAAAAATCAGGCCCAAAAGTACATAAAAAGACCCGTTATATTTGCTTCAATGTTTTTACAACACATTATTCTCTATTTGTATTGAACTCTCACAGACTAAAAACTAAATGAATAATTCATTTGATAGAATTGCTAAAACTAAATTGTAAAAAGGATTCCTATCTCCAGTATTACTAACGTCATGGTTTTAGCAAGTTCGTGGTTTTAACTGAGGTCACCCTGAAGGAGGACAAGAGAGCCATAGAATCCTTAGCCCCTACTTAGTAAAAAGACAACCCGTAAGCAGATTTCTAATGATCTTCAGAATGGCCGTGAATGTCGGATAGCTGACAGGAAAGGGGCACCATTCTGTAAGCCAACAGACACCACCAAGAGTACTTCTTTTACCTTCGCAGCCATAGATGTAGATAAAGACAGATGAAAGTTAGGCAGGTTTTACTGGCAAGGACAGATTGAAAGAGAGTTCTTAGTTTTGAGATCTGGGAATTCATATATCACACTTAGATAGAAATTTGATGGTTCTTGTCCATGAGTTATTTCATAATCTTACAGAATAATTTCAAATATATATGTCCACACCTCACTTGGTTGACCAAATCAAAATCTCCAGGGAAGAGTGTAGATTTGCACTGCCTCCCAAACTTTCCCAGGTCATTATGATGCCCAAGAACTATAGAAGTAGACACGTGTCATTTCCATCTTGTCTCTGATCCACACAGCAATCCCCTCCATCATTTGGGGATTTGGCCAAAAGGAAGACAGAGCCGAAGACAGTTACTTACAGAAAACTCCATTTAAGTTTCCTGGCTAGGGGCAGAACAGGGTGAATCCACTCAAAATGCAACTTGATTTTATTCTATAAGCTCCTTACCTTCCATCGCCCCACAAGACTCTGTAGGCTGAGGGGCAGAACGGAGATGCTCATCCAAGTGGCCGTTTCTGCCAGAAAAGGATAATGTGCCGGGGAAGCACTTACTTTTCCCCCTTGTGTCCCACGTGATCAGCACCCAGCCAGTGTCTCCCTCCTGAGACAGCTTCAGCCAATCAGCTGAGACACTGCAGGCCAGGCACGTCTGTAATTCTACACCTCCTCACCCAAACTGAGAATTGTTATTCCCCAAATTGAAAAGCACTTTGTCCGTACGCAGAAAGTGGAAAAACTATTAAAAAAAACAAGTTGGCTTGGTGTTTTTCTTCTTAGTTTCTAAATTGTGCTGAATATTTCTGACTGCTCTCGCTTTCCATTTCCTTTTTAAGCCTCACCACTTAAGAGGTTGATAGAACTTGTCAACTATAGCAAGATTTTCACTGAGAATTGTTTTTGTTTTGCTTAAGTTTTAAGGTAAACCCTATTTGTAACCCAAATTTTGCTTTTCTGTGTTGTTTTACACTACGGAAAAAAACTTGGTGGGAAAAATATTTCACACAAACAAAAGCTGCACCTTTAACCAAGGCAGAGTTTTTACAGATATTCACCATTAATGAAAAAAGGAAGATACTCTCATTCTTCTCTAAAGTATCAATATTGAAAATGAAATCTTTGACAAGTACCTTATTTCAAAATATTTTCATTCAGAAAATTGCTGAGTAGATAGAAACAGACCCAACGTACGTCACAGTTAACACAAACGCATTTGAAATATTTTGAAAATCAGCCGGGGCCCTGTGTTTGGCTTCCATATTTGCGCTGTATGCGAGGGGTTTCACTGATACTGGCGCACAGGCAGCAGAATGGACAGCACGGTGGCCCTGGCACTCTTTACAGCTGGACTGGCGCTGTGTTCCAGAGAGCAGCCACACATTCCTCTTCCTGGTATGCCACAGCTTGTTGGTGTATCACGAAGCAGAATGTCAATTCAAGGAATTCACGACACACACTCCACAGGGTTCACCAGTTATTCCGATGTAAACAAGGTCAGCTCTTCTTGGTTACAGGGTTTAAGTCCAGCCCATCTCACGCTGAAGCCATTGGCTCCTGCCTACCTCAGTCGGGGTATCTGTCCTGTTGTCACCATCACCCATGCCAGCCTCACATTTCCTCTCTGCCGGGAGTCACCGCACTTGGATGGCCACAGGGCACACAGGCAACTGCAGACTGGCTCTGGCGCTGTGAACGGGTTCGTTAGCAAAGTGCACAGCTCCATCTCAACATACAGAATGCCTCCACTTATAAAATTAAGTTTACAGGTGGTTCTGCCTTCAAAACAAACAGTTGCTTTCCTCCTGAAGAATGTCCCATATTTATTAGCTCTCATTACTCAGTACATTAATGAAAGAATAGCCTGTTTGACTATTTGAATTTCAAAAGCCATTTTTATGTTTTGCAGTGCTGGGGACAGAACCCAGTACCTTGTGCACGCAAGACAAGTGCTCTACCACTGAGCAACCTTTCCTGCCAGGAGCAGCCTGTGTGAAGAGAAAGTGCACTGGGTGTTATTTGTTCCTTAAAGGTCTGGTAAAACTCAGCGATGAGTCCGTTCAGTCTTTAGCTTTTCGTTGGTGATAGGTTTTTATTCTTCCTTCAATCTCATTGCTTACTATTTATTGTTCAGTTTATTATATCCTCTTGGTTCAGTGTTATTAGGCCATATGTGTTCAGAAATGTATCCATTTCTTTCAAGATTCTCTGATTTATTGAAGCATAGGGTTTTGAAATATTCCCTAATGATCTTCTGAATTCCAGTACTGTCTGTTGTAGCATCCCGTTTTTCACATCTGATTATTGATTTGGGTTTTCTCTCTCTTTTGGTTATCTCAATTAAGGGTTTATCAATCTTATCTATCCTTTCAAAGTACTAATTCATTGTCTCATTGATCCTTTGAAATTTTAGTTTAATCTCCATTTCATTAATTTCAGGTCCAGTCTTTATTATTATTCCTTCAAATGGTTTTGGTTTTCTAAGACCTTGAGATACATCATTAGGTTTTTTATTTGGGATCTCTCTGATTTTTTAATTCAGGCACTCAGAACTATAAGCTTCCTTCTTAGACCTACCTTTGCTGTATTACAGAGGTTCTATTATGTTGTGTATCTATTTTCATTGTCTAGGGATTTTAAAATTTTTGTCTTTGATTTCTTTAGTGACCCACTGCATTTAAAAGTGAATTATTCAATCTCTATGTGTGTGGGCATTTTTGGGGGGTACTGAGAATTGAACTCATCTATGTATTTTTATAGCTTCTGTAGTTTCTCTTGTTGTTGATTTCTTGTTTCATTCCGCTATGGTCTGATAGGATGCAATAAATTATTTCAGTGTTTCAGATTTGTTCTATGGCCTAAAAATATGATCTACTTTGAAAGTTCCATGAGCTTCTTAGAAGAATGTGTATCTTTCCTCTGTTTGATGGAATATTCTATAGATGTCTGGTAATTCCATTTGCTCTATGATGTAATTTAACTCTGTTTTCTTTGTTGACTTTTTGGTCTGGATAGTCTATCTTTGGTGAAATTAGCATATTGAAGTCACCCACTATTATTGTATTGGGGCCTGTGTCCCTTTATGTTGCATAGTTTTAATAAAATTGAGCACATTGATGTTATATTTGTAATTGTTATATCTTCTTCTGGATTGTTTCTTCTATCAATATGTAGTGGCCTTGTGTGTCTCGTCTGGCCAATTTTGTCTTGAATTTTGCTTTGTCAGATATGCATGTGGCCACTCTTGTTTGCTTTTAGGTTCAGTTCGGGTTGTAGGAATATCATTTCTCATCCTTTCAGAAAGTAATTGTTTTTATGCAAACATTTCAAGTATAACAGTATAGACTTTCACATTTGATTGGGTCACAACGTTTTGCTCAACTTTCGAATGCTTGGAATTAAAACTACCCATTTTTCCTTCTAAAATAATCTGTGAGTGCAAGGCATGTTTCTAAATAGTACTGGAAATTTCAGAATTGTATGGTGAATATATAGAGTTGGTCCACCTGGTCAGTCCAGGGTTTATTAGTAACATGATGTTAAAGGTTAAAAAGAGAACTGCTCTCTTCAGTACTAGGTCTGTAATCCCATTTCCCATGGGGTATCCCTGCAAGACAGTTAAAGCTTCCAGGGTCGTCGGCCTCAATAGCAGCCTATCCACAAGAGGAGTAAGAAAACTGATCAGAATTCCTGCCAAGAGTGTGCTTTAAAAAGTCCTAGCCACTCCAGATGTGACTGTGGAAGCTGAGTCCAAGTGTAAGGTTTCAGTTTCGTGTTTCTCCTCGCTGACTGCACACTGCATCATGACTGGGTGCATCATCTTCCATGAACTCCCTGTGACACAGTGGATTTCACTGATGAGGGAGGACTGTGACCTGGAGGTTCCCTTGCCTTAGCAGGAGCTGGCTTCACCCAACTCACTTTGACGCAGTGGGCAGCACATGGCCCACAGTGGTTTTGTAAAGCATGGGCCAAACTGAGGAGATGTCCCCAAGTGTTGGCGGCACCATACCAAACAGATCATCTATCCCATGTCTGGAATCCTGGGTGCTCACGTGAGACCACCTCCTGCATCCACAGAGGAGGAGAGGAAGCAGCAGGTGACGTGTGGAATCAGTACTGTTGGGCTTGCTTCAAGGTTTCTGCAAAGCTCAAGAACCGACCTTGTGTTGTCAGAGACACATTTGCAGAGTTTTGACAGCTTCTCTCAAGCCCCTCGAGTAAGACCCAGGTGTAAAATTATAGCAACCTCAGAATTTCCAACTGCTGATAAAGCTAGACGAGAAAAAATTAAGAAACTGCTTAACGTTTTTCTTTCTTTCCTTTTTTTTTTCATTTTTGTTTTTTTGAGGCAGAGTCTCCCTTTGTAGTTCAGCTGGCTCTGAACTCACCATGTAGCCCAGGCGGGCCTTGAACTCACGGCGATCCTCCTACCTCAGCCTCCTGAATGCTGGGATTACAGGCATGTGCCACCAAGCTTGGCTCTACTTTTCAAATACTTTGTAAATCAACTTAAAACAATTGCATTTTTGAGAAAATAAAAAGTTTGGGTCTTTTTTTAATAGTGAAAGAGGCTTTATTGAATAAGGCAAGCTAAGCATGAAGGAGAAATAAAGTTAAAAACACTAAACACCCTTACATAGCAAAGAAATATATTAAGACTTCTATTGGGCTGTGCCTGGGAGGGAGAACAGTCTTCATTCGCTTTGATCCTTGGGTTCTCAGTATTTCTACTGGATGTAATCAAAGATGTCTTTCTCACTCCACTGCCAGGGGTTCTCCAGTGACTCCAGTGACTCCCAGGGGACAGATAGTGTATTTGTTGATTGTGAAGCCCTGTTCTAGGGCATGAGCTCTCATATTCTTATTGAAAATATCACTCCCAGTGAAGGAGAGAACACCATCTTTAGGAATCAACCTGATATCAATTCTTGCGTGTGGATATTCCTTTTCATCATTTTTACTGGGAAGTTGGCAAAGACCCATAAACTTGGTCTCACCCTTTGATAGAGTATCTGTAATAAAATGGACCTTTTGTAATTGCTCCATGACATGATGTCATAGCTTTGGCTGTTTGCTTGATTCTGAAGTGAAGTTTGGATGGGTCAGAAGAACATCCATGTCACCACTGGATTCTGCACCTCTTCTGAAACTGCCACAGACTGTAGCAATGCATTCAGAAACCAGTTTTTTAACTTCACTTAGTATAATATCTTGCATTTGTAACACCTCTTCACGTGGGATTCTTTTTTCAAAGTCCTCAAAGTATTTCAGCCCAATTCGTTGATGATGGTTTAGTTTATCTTCATTTCTCCTGAGATCTTCTAATGTTTTAATTCCTTCATCTACAAACTTCCTTGCAGCAGATGGACCAATGCCACTAACTCGAGTTAGGAAATTGATGGAAGAACTTGTATCATCTTGCCGAATCTTTTACAGTTTATGCAATTTTCCAGTTGCTAAAAACTCATCAATTTTTTCAGCAATTTTTGTTCCTACTCTGGGCAATTTCTTGGCTTCTGCTTCACTCTTGATTCTGTGTGGGTACTCTGCTATAACTGATGCTGCTTTTCTGTAAGTATTGCATTTGTGGATAGCCTGGCTCACATTCTTCTCAAATTTTGCGAGTTCCATGAGCATGTCGGTGATTCCCCCGTTGAGCGTCTCCTGCAGTGCCTTCCATTTACTCACAGCGGCCTGAACAGAGGACCCCAGGTGTCCAGCACCTGGGCCGGATCCCCTCTCCCAATTGTATGGAGGGACCTGGACTTGGGGCAGGGAAGCAGCCAAGGCAGTGAGGCAAGTGCCAATAAAAAGTTATTTTAACAGCCATGAGTGGTGGTGCACGCTTGTAATTCCAGTGCTTGGGAGGCTGAGGCAGGAGGATTGCCATGAGTTCAAGGCCAGCCTGGGCTAAATGGTGAGACCCTGACTCAAAAAGCTAAAGGGGGAAAAAAGGTTATTTAAAAATGAATGAAATACATAAGTACAGAGTCTGAGGGCAAGGGAAAGAAAGAAAATGACATCAGTCGACCTGGTGACAGATAAATTTGGGGTCATCTAACAATAGTGCATGATCTACCCTGTTATGATCATTTGAGAATTTCTTTTAACCAAAAGTTACTGGCAGAAGAAATTCATCTGCTTCAAAAGTATACATTTTAGCATACTCAATACTTAAAAAATTGAAGCAAAAACCTTTCTTCAAAAATAAAGCAGGACTGTCTATCCTAATGAATTGATCTTTTTTTTTTTTTTTTTTTTGTACCAGGGATCGAACTTGGATCCTTGCGCTTGTGAGGCAGGCGCTGGAACCACTGAGCTAAATCCCCGGCCCAGCTGATCTTTGATATATTTGATACTCTATTAATGAGAATAATTCAACATCCAGAATATTCTGGTTCTCACAATCAGTCATGGCTAATTGCCAGCCCTGACTATGACCCTGGTTCAACCCTGACTTACTAATTCAGACCTCATGCGTGTCCAAGACCATTAAATTCCAGGAATTGTGCCAGTGGCCACTGCCATGGTTAAGACCCTGAAATAACGATGCTGATGATAATAGTTAATATGTGTCCAGTACCTATAATATGCAGGCATTGTTTTAAAGTGTTTAGCACATAGTCGCACCAACCATATGAGGTATGCTCAAGCACACAATCCTACTTCACAGCTAGATAAATGAGACTTGGAAAGTTTGAGTAACTTGTCAAGATCCCCACTGGGAAGCACCAGCCCCAGGCCTTGAGCACAAGGTGTTAGGTTCTTTGGGCAGTTGCAAGGCACCTATTTTGTGCAAGACACTATTCTAGGTACTCAAGATACATCAGGGAGCAAAATCTACACAACTCTATATACATAGGGTGTATATGTTAGTCAGGGGAAACAGACAAAAATTAAACAGATCAGATGGCATGTTATGAAATGATAGCTATGATGGTAAAAAATGAAAAGTAGAGTAGAACAAGGGAAGCATAGTATCTAGGGTGAAGTTATAATTTTAAGAAGGGTATCAGGGTATATTTCCCTGAGAAGATAACATATCTTTCCTCTTTCTAATTTTCAGTTATAATTTTTCTTTTGGTTTTTTGAGATAAGGTCTTGTTGTACATAGCCCAGGTTGGCCTCAAACTCGAAGTGATCCTTGTGCCTCAGCCTCCTGAGTGCTGAGATTACAGGCATGCATGCACCACCCTATCTGCCTTGTTATAAGTTTTTTTTTGGTATTGGGGATTGAACTCAGGTCCTTATGCTTGCGCAGCAGGCGGTGAAACCACTGAGCTAAATCCCCAGCCTTTGTTATAATTTTTATAATAATCTTTAAATGTTTCAATTTTAAAATAAACTGAAAAGTAAAGAGAATAAACAAAATCCACATTCCCACAGTCCAAGATTCAACAAATTTACCAACATTGTGACATATCGGTTCAGAATATTCTAAAGAACTAAAACACTAAACTAAAGAACTAAACTAAACTAAACTAAAAGAACCAAAAGAACTAAAGCACTGCAGAAGCCATAAAGGCTACAGCCCTGCTGATCTCATTCATCTCCCCTCCCCCTAATAACCAAATTTGCTGAAATTGGAATGTATTCTACCTATCCATATATTTCAACTTTACTACATTTGTACATATTCATAAAAACTTGTAAAGCAGTTTGGTATTTTTAAAAGTTTGTTTAAATATCATTCCTGTCGTTTTTCTCCTCTCACCTTTATATTCTTGGAAACTACATGTATATTTATGTAACATATACATGTGTGTATATATATATATACATATATATGTATGTGTATATATATATATATACATATATATACATTTCGTTTAAAGTTTCTCTATACCATGCCTATTAATGAACCCAGAGCCTCAGAATGCTAGGTACCACCCCGCCACTGAGCTACACCCTCAGTATCATCCTCGCTCTTAACTTCTCATCTAAGGATCCTATACACATTCTTTAGTTTTTATTTTAAATCTTGGAATCATGTAACTGTATTGTATACCTAAAATGGACCAATAAACTTAATGAAAAAAAATTTAGAATCAAAAACTTATAGAACTTGAAGGAAGCTTAAAGATGACGTGGACCATGATGAAACAAACAGCCTTCCAAAGCCACGAGGCCAACCTGCAGAAACGACGGACTTAGGGCCTGGCAGCCTGATAACCCGGCACCGGGCTCAGCGGACAACACTGAGGTCTAGATACACAGGGCTGCTGCAGACTGCTGCCGCGGCAAGTGAGAAGCGAAGACCGGCTGACGAGCAGGCTCCCCCTGGCGGGGATGAATCCCGGACACGCTGCTCTGCTGCAACCATCCGTGCCCAGTCTCTCGACCGCAACTCCGTACCTTCCCCCAGGGCCTCGGTCCTATTTCTTCTCTCTGCCCTGAAGTTTCTAAAGACAACGGGGATATCTGGCTTCCCGGTTCCCACAGCGTCCTGTCGCGGGCCCCCGTTCTGTCCTTTCTGTGGGACAGTGGGCCCTCGCGGTCTGCGGCTTCCAGCAGAGGGGACGGGCGGACCCTCGCGGCGGGACGCGGCGGGACACGGCGGACGGTGCGGGCGGACGGTGCGGGCGGACGGTGCGGATGGACGCGGAGCGATCACCCAGCCTCGGGTCCACAACCGCCGTGGCCTCCGCCACCGGACCGTCCCGAGTCCCGCCCGCTGCGGGGCGTGGCCACCCTGGGACACCAGTCCCGGATTGGCTCGAAGGGGCGCCCTCGGCCAATGAGGCGCGGGGGCGTTGTCCCGGGGTGGGGCTGCGGTTCCCCAGGCTGCGCGCGCCGGCCTCGCCCCGCCCAGCGCGACCCCCGAGTTCTTGCCGCCACTGCCCCGCGTCAGCCCGCCGAGTCCAGGGGCCTGGGCCCCGCTGGCCATGGCCTGGGCCACTGCGTCCGCGGCAAGGAGGGCCCTCAGCCGGGCCTCCACTCTCCTCCTGCGGCGCGGCTACCGGACGGAGAGGGGCGTCTACGGCTGCCCGCCGAGGAAGACCCAGACCCAGAGCCGGGAGCCCCGGGGCGGCCTGGCGCGCACTTCAGGTCTGGATCGCGGTGGGGGCCCCGCGGGAGGCTGTTGCAGGAGGGTGTCGGGTCCGGGAACCAAACCGCCGCCCCGTGGGTGTGGGCGCCCCGTGGAGAGTTAGAGGACACAGGATGTGGGCATAGATGTTTTCAGGCTTGGGGTCACCCCTTGTTTAGCCTCTGCAGCTGGGGACCCCTGAGATCGGGACTCAACGTTGGTTCAGTCTCCCCTTCCTAGTTCTGACTTGGTTTTAGGGAGCACTTTGTTTCCATCTTACTTTGTTAGTACACATTTGTAACTCCTGCAGTTTACGATCGTCTTGGGGAGGGATTGTATGTATATATTACAGCTTGATCTTTTAAATCTCCTTCCTTTTCCTTCCCCCTCCCTCCTCTCCCCGTACTTGTTGATATTATTTCTTTTAGCACAATTCATGGCCTATAATGTTTACACTGATTTGGGTTATTAGGTTCCTGTACTTGGCTCTCTGTTCTTCCCCTACGCCCTTCCACCCTTCCCCGTCCTTGTTCCCTTGGACCCTTCCCCTATTGGACGAGATCTGTCCCCATGTCCCTTTCTATCCAACTTACATCATTGTCTTTGTTTGTACTTTGCCTTATCAGATGAGGGATACTTTTTGAAACTGAATGTGTGGGAATTGTGCTCTTTAAGGGGGTGGGGCTGTAGAAAAAGAGAAGTCCCAGGAGGTCCAGACCCTGGAGTTGCCCAAAGGATACTTTCCGGGACCAGACCCAAGGCTGTGTCCTTGGATCTGTGGGGAGCAGAGGCAGTTCCACAGGTCTTAGGCCGTGTTACTGTTTGTCTCCTTGACCTAGCTACACTTTCCCTCTAATTTCAGAATTTCAACTCTGCTGAATTGAGAACCGAGGCGCTGCTGGTGGTTTTCATGGATTCAGTGACTTGCTATCTTTGCTGTGCACATGTGTGAGAGACTCGTGTTGAGTATTCTGTTTGTGCGCTCAAATTACTCGGTTTTCATCCATCCTCGCAGAATAGTAGATGAATACAGACTGATTGTTAGAGAAAGCATTTGGAACTTTGATCCAAAGATTAGGATCCCCTTCATCTAAGCACCTGACCTTTGAATCTTGCATCACACTCTGGGCCCTAAGTATTTTGCTCTTCATCCCAGAGAACAATGAAAATAAACCTCATTTCTCTCTTTTGCATGCAATTTTTTAAGCAAAGCATTTTGGCGAACTAGATTTCAGACCCTTGATTTAGATATTTTATTTCACTTGGCAAATGAGTGTTTAGAATTTTCCCCCCTCGTGTTGGGGCAGGAACCCAGGGCTTTCTCTCCCACTGAGCCACATCTCCTTCCTCCTGGAAGTTTCTGTCAGTTGTTCTCAGACTCAGATGTGCATTAAAAGTGATTAAGTGGGCGGGGATTTAGCTCAGTGGTTTCGCAAGCGCAAGGACCAGAGTTCAATCCCCAATACCAAAAAAAAAGTGATTAAGTGGGCTGGGGATTTAGCTCAGTGGTTCTGCCACCTGCCTCTCAAGCTCAAGGCTCCGAGTTCGATCCCCAGTACCAAAAAAAAGTGATTTAAATGTTTACAGTGTCAGTTCCTAGATGTGACCCCTGCTCTCTCCCAGGTTCTGATTCGGGGAGGCGCAGGAATATGGTCTGTTTGCACCTTTCCCTGTGGTGCTGGGGATCAGATGAAAATCCTCGGGTGTGCCAGGCGAGTGCTCCGGCCTTGAGCTACACTTCCAGCCCAGGAATCTGTACTTTTACCAGGCACCCTATGCAGTTCCCTCACAAAGGCTCTTGGCCACCCTTGGCCAACACTTCTAGGCACAATGGTTCACATGCAGGACAAGGTGACAGCGCCATCTTCGCTTCAGATGCTGCTGCTGTGTGCTCAGTGCGTGGACTCTGGCCTCCTTTGGGGTGGGCCTTCCCTCACAGGAGGCTGATTTCTTACTCCGAGTCTGGCAGAAGAGAGCTGCATTAACATAGGCCCGTGGATCTCAGTTGGAAGATCCTGTCCGAATCATCTTGGCAGCTCTGGGCTGGTGTGTTCTGAGAACTATCTCTGGAGTTGATTTTGTATCTAAACCCTTTCCTCTTCCCTCATCACCTGAGACCTCCCCTTTCCCCCAGTACTAGTGAACTTCTCCATTGTGCGTGGCTTGGTGCACTCTGAAAACTCAATATTGAATTGGAACTGCAGGTCAGGGATTCAATCTTGTGTGTCCCAGGAAGGGAAGAGTGGAATCCTGATGGAAACAATTGTCTGTGGCAAGATCTGGCTTAAAGAATTTTGCTGCTGAGAGTAACACGTTTATTTTCATTTTCCTTAGTTTTTGAATAGGCAAATAGTATCCTATTTCCAAATCACCATTACATGTAGATCTGTGAGGTTTTCTTCATTCTGTTTCAGACAATTTTGTCAGAACTCTTGGGGGGGGGTGTACTGGAGAATGATCCCAGAGCCTTTATACTGAGCTACATCCCTAATCTTTTTTTTTTCAAATTTAAGACAATGTCTTACTAAGTCCCTAAGTTGTCCAGTCTGAGCTTGAAGTTGTGATCCTCCTGCCTCAGCCTCCCAGAATGCTGAGGTTACAGGCCCATTCCATGATCAGAAGTCTTTTGGTCGATTATTAATGATCTCCTAGTGGGCTGGGTGGGAGGAAGGGGGAGGAGTGTTGCACACATGACTTCCAGCCCATTGCGTTGGCCAGAACGTGGTCAGCATCCATGCATGTCTGCAAGGGAGGCTGGAAAGGCGTGTCTCTATCCAGAGTGACCTCGTACTAGTCGACGATTATCTCGAGAGAGAAGAGGAAGTTAGGTATTAAAAACCAGCTGCAGTGGCGGCTACACTCTCTACCCTTCTGCTCCCTACCATGTGTCCACCTCCTCTCCTCTGAGTCCAGCTCGGAGTCATGATCCCTGGACATTGTGCAGTCTTCCCTGTCAGGCTGGCTGTGGCCAGTTGGGAATGGGATTAGTGAGTTTCCACCCACTCCGGGTACACACATTCGATATGCAAGAAGACTCTACCTCCTCCTTAGAAAGAGCGAGGAGTGTAGCGCCTCAGTGGTTCTAACCAGGTAGCAACCCTGTAGAGAGGAAAGGTGACAGCGGCCAGCTGCGATCAAGTATTAAGGCCACTGGTTTATTCGGCCCCGCCCTGTGCCTTCGGTCCATTCCCGGGGCTTTGCCCGTGGAGTTTTGGGATCTGTTATCGTCTGTGGCTGTAGCTGACGTGACAGTGGAGAATGTAACCTCCTTTGAGGCCACACGCTTTCTGCCACCTGCTTCATTTTGATAAGGTCAGGAGCTTGAAGGTTACCTTCGGGATCATCAGTTAGAGTGTTTGTTTTGTTTTTCTGGCCAGAGTTGGGGTTTCTTTGGCAGCACTGTTTTCTCCTAAATGTCATAGGTCTGCAGTGTTTGTCCGTGGCCATCCACGAACAAGCTGCCACAGTCAGATCTCATCCATAAAGATGTTAATCCTGAAAAGCAAAGTTTTCTATTTTCCTGTCCTGCTCCCTGAATTTAATGTTTCCCTTGAGACCATCTGAGGTATGGGCTGCAGTACAAAGTCAGTGCCCTTTACTTCCAGTTTAAGGCCATGCCGGTTCCCATTGTCTAAAGAATGCCTTAGTCGGGGCTGGGGATTTAGCTCAGTGGTTCTACCGCCTGCCTCGCGAGCGCAAGGTCCCAAGTTTGATCCCTGGTACAAAAAAAAAAAAACAATGCCATAGCGTAGCAGGTGACCCTACCTGGAGAAGGGTTGAGTCTGCTCAGCCTCTCCAGAACCATTTCTTTTGGTTTTTATTTTATTTTTCAGGGAACTGAAATCAAGACCGAACACATGTTAAACAAGCGCCCTAACATGGAACTGCACCTCAGCTGGAGGCTGACCTCTCCCAAGTGCTTCTAACTTTTTCACTGTTGCCAAGCTCGGCATTCTAGGCCCTGAGATCACAGACAGTCCTTCTGGGAGCAGAGCTGAATTTCTCCCCATCCCTGCTTGCTAATTGCGTTGCTCCACCTCGACCTCATTGCTCTTATTAAGAAATAGAAACAGCCTTTCCTATACACAGTTCACCTGTGACATTTAGTTTCATTTGCATTTTGCCTGCCGAACCCTAAGACTAAGTATCAAGAGAGGAGGCCATCATATACCCAGCAGCTCTCTATTACTGTGCTTTTTGCTGAGAAGACAGTTAAGACTTTCTGGGTTTTTCCTGAAGCTCTGTGCATGTGCTTAAGGTTCATTGTTTTAGCTAGGGGAAGAGCGTGACGAGCCTTCTTCCTGACGTCTCCCAGTTGTCACGAAAGGCCCCATATTGGCCAAGAGCAACACGGAGCTGGGGTGAGGATCATGGATGTAGCTTGCTGGTGTTGGCACGGTAGTCGAGGGACAAACCCCCCTGGGATGACACATCAGGGGTCACACAGTAGAGTCAGGGTCCAGGGACCTCCCTGCTCTTCTGTGGCCTCTTCCTTCATGTATGTATCTTGGCTGAAATAAATTTCTTCCTAGGATGACCACATCACTTGCTAAACCTTCCCTTGTATTAAGGCTTTAAATAAATATTGACTCTGCTTTCCATAATCTTTGATTTCACCAGTTAGAAAATCGACCCATGATAAGTGTTCTTTGCAACTAGGCATTAATAACAGCTCGTAGTTTATTTATTTATTTTGCTACCGGGGTCCGAGCACTTGCAAGGCAGTTGGGGGCAGAACCACTGAGCTAAATCCCCAGCGCCGTAGTTTAATCTGTAAACCTCAGTTGCTAAGTAACCTTGAATCTTTTTTTTATTGGTGCTCATGATCGCGTCCAAGTCTTTGTACATTAAATTTGAATTTTTTATTTTTGGTCCTGGGGATCAAACTTGGGACCTTGTGCTTGCAAGGCAGGCAGCAGAACCACTGAGCTAAATCCCCACCATTAAATTTGAATTTATTTATAAAAAATCCTAGGGCCGGGGATTTAGCTCAGTGGTTTCACCACCTGCTGCTCAAGTGCAAGGACCCGAGTTCAATCTCTGGTACCAAAAAAAATCCCAATTTAAAGTGGAAGTGGGGTTGTAGCTTAGGGGTAGAGCAGTCTCATAGCATGTATGAAGCCCTGGGTAGCATCCCCAACACCAGAAAAAAGATAATAATAATAATAATAAATAGGAGACTGAGGCAGGAGGATTGCAAGTTTGAGCCCAGCCTGGGCAGCATAGTGAGTCTCTATCTCAAAATTTAAAAAAGTAAAAAGGGCTGGGGATGTAGCTTGCTGCTTCTGGGGTTCAATACTCACTACAGCCAAACAAGAATAATAGAATAAAATAATAAAAAATAAAAATAAAATTGAAGTGAATTTAGGAATGGTGATTCACAGGTGTGCATTTCATCATGCGAGATTTAGGGTTTTTGTTAGGGAAAGAAACAGCAGGGTTTAGAGCCTATCGGGAGATGCCCTAGAAGCCATCAGATGGCCGGTGCTGTTTAGAATGGTTCCCAGCTGGTGGTTACAGCTTCTTCACTGAGCTTTGCTGGTTGGAGTGAGATCATAGAGATGTTGCATACTGGAAATAATAGGATCTCTTACTGGAGTCATAGGGGAAAAGAGGAAAATGTGACTGTAGTAGAGATTTTTGAAAATATTGATAAATAACTAGACTGACTTTCAATGTAAATACCAAGTTTAGTTTAAGTTATATGGCCATGACTTCATGCTGACTAACATGAGCACTTTGTGAAAGCAAAAACTATTTATTGACACCCCCCCACCATGTTTATTTGTAGCATAGAATAAAATAATTGATGTTGGCAGATATTAGCTGAGGTTATTTTGGTCATAAGCAAAAGAAACCAACTTTAACTATCTGAAGCAAACAAGGATTTTTTTCCCATAAAGTTTACTGGTACATTTTAGGTCTACAATACAGTGACATTCATCATTGGGATCTTGTACTTTAATAAGATGTATCTTGGTTCTTATTTTTTCCCCCTTCCCCTGCCCTCCCTATTTACACCCCCTCCACTCTTCCCTATTTACAAAGACTTTGTTTCCATTTTTCCTTTTCTCATATTTTTTCTTTTCCCTTCTTTCTTTGCCCCTACCCCTCCCACTTCTCCTACCCCTTTAGACCTTTTCTTCCTATTTCACATTTTCACTTATACATTTTGATCCTTATTTACAATTTTAGTTTTTCACACCAGAGAAACTATGTGGTATTTACACACGTGTGTCCTATTTATTTCACTTATGAGGATGGCCTCAATGTGCATCCATTTAGCTATAAATGTCTCTAGTTTCTTGTTCTTTATGGCTGAGTAGTACTCCATTTTATAAAAAAAAAACAACCCACATCTTCTTTATCCAGTCTCCAGTTGATGGGCACTTGGGCTGTTTCCAAGTTTTAGCTATTACAAACTGTGCCGCTATAAACATGGGTGCACATATATCACTGTGGTATGATTCTTTTAATTCCTTTGGGAAGATACCCAGCAGCGGGGTAGCTGGATCAAATGGGACCTCTAATCCTAGTTCTTTGAGGTATCTCCATACTGATTTCCACAGTGGTTGCACCAGTCGTCACTCCCACCAAAAATCGACAAGGGTTCCTTCCTCCCACAATCCTGCCAGCATTTGTTATTGGTTGATTTCTTGATAGCAGCCATTCTTTCTGGGATGAGGTGGAATCTCAGTGTTGTTTTCATCTGCATCTCTCGAATGACCAGTGATGTTGAACATTTTTTCATATATTTATTTGCTGCTTTTACTTCTTTGAGAAATGTCTGTTCATTTCAGATGCCCATTTTTAGATTGGGGGAGCTGATTTTTTTGAGTTCTTTACATATTCTAGATAGTAGGCCTTTGTCTCAGGAACAGCTGGTAAAATTTTTTTCCCACATTGTAGGTTGTGTCTTAGCTCTGTTGGTGGTTTCTCTTGCAGTGCAGAAGCTTTTTAATAAGATGAGATCCCAGTTGTTGATTTTTTTTTTTTTTTGATACTAGGGATCGAACTTGGGAACTCATACTTGCGAGGCAGGTGGTGGAACCACTGAGCTAAATCCCTGGCCCTATTCTTTGTGCTACTTCCCATGCTACTGAGGATTTGTTTATAAAGTCTTTCCCTCTGCCAATGTCCTCAAGAGTTCTACCTAACTTATCTTCCAGCAAGTTGAGTATTTCTGTTTTAATATTTAGATCCACTTTGATTTTAGTTTAGTGCATGGTGAAAGATAGGGGTCTAGTTTTAATCTTTGGCAGGTTCAAATCCAGTTTTTCCAACACCATTTATTAAAGAGGCAGTCTTTCCTCCAGTGAGGATATTTGGCTCCTTTGTCAAAGATGAGGTGTCTGAGTATGTCTGGAGTTGTTTCTGCATCTTTTTTTAGGGGTACCGGGGATCAAACTCCGGACCTTGCGCTTGCAAGGCAGGTGGTGGAACCACTGAGCTAAATCCCCAGCCCAATTTCTGCATCTTCTAATCTATTCCACTGATCCTTGGGTCTGTTTCTTTGCAGGTACCATGCTGTTTTTATCACAGTGGCTTTGTAGTATAATTTCAAGTTGGGGATTGTGATACCCCCTGCTATGTCTCTGTTGCCTAGAATTGCTTTTGCTATTCTAGGTCTCTTCTTGTTCCAAATTAATTTTTGGATTGTTTTCTCTAGTTCTGTGAAATATACTTTTGGGATTTCAATTGGGATTGCATTGAATCTGTACAGAAGTTTTGGAAGTATGGCCATTTTCTCTATATTGGTTCTTCCTACCCAGGAGCAGGGGATGTTTCTTATATCCTCTTCAATCTTTTTTCAAAGTGCTGTAGTTTTCAATGTAGAGGTCTTTTGCTTCCTTTGTTGATTCCTAGATATTTCATTTGTTTGGGTGCTATTGTAAAAGGAATTGTTTCCCTAATTTCTCTCTCAGTGAGTCTGCTGTTTGTGTATAAGAAGGCTATTGTTTTTTGAGTGTTGACCTTGTATCCAGCTACTCTACTGAATCTATCAAGTAAGTCTAGAAGTCTTTTGTTGGAGTTTTTTGGGTCTTCTGTGTAGAGTATCATATCGTCAGCAAATAATGACAGTTTAACTTCTTCCTTTCCTATCTTTATTCCTTTTATTTCTTTCTCTTGTCTAATTTCTGTGGCTAATGTTTCCAGAACTGTATTGAACAGGAGTGGTGATAGTGGAGATCCTTGTCTTGTTTCTGATTTTAGTGTGAAAGCTTTCGGTTTTTGACCATTTAGTATGATGTTGGCTGTTGGTCTTTCATAAATAGTCTTTATCAGGTTGAGATAAAGACCATCTATTCCAACGCAAACAAGGATTTTAGTTGAAAGATACAAGGGTAGAGATGTCCGTCCATCAGGGGGGCATGTGGAGCAGCCATGACTCGGGTAGGAAGTAAACCAAAGATAACTATGAGAATATTGACACATTATGGATCTAGCTAACTGCTATATTGAGGCAAACATGTCCCATACATATTCCATACATCTCCTTGCTAATCCTGTGATAAGCAAAGAGGTATTTTTCTTTTTTTTGGTACCGGGGATTGAACTCGGGTCCTTGTGCTTGCACAGCAGGCGGTGAAACCACTGAGCTAAATCCCTGGCCCAGCAAAGAGGTATTTTTGGCAGTACATAGAATACAAACCCAAGCACATATGTGGCTCTAGAATAATTCCATAGCACTGTTTGTTCATAAAATAGGTGAAGTTTTAAAATATGCTAACAGTTGTGGGGGGTTCTGAATATACACAAATTTTTAATTGCTCAGTAGTAGATCTGTTGATTTTTATGGTTTTGTGGTGAGTTTGTGTAAGAATACTGTAACAGACTGAAAGTTCATTGAGTATGAGCAGGAAGGATCTTTCAAATTTTAAGACTTTCATATGGAAAAGAGAGGAAAAATATCTTTTGGGCCAATACAAAGTGCTCTGAGACACTAAGAATACATATCCTGGATCCCGCATTTTAGGATACCCCCAAGTCTAACCATAATCCCCCTGTCATGAGGGCCTTCACTTTGCTATGTGTATACATTTTACATTCTGCCTTACAAACCTCTTTATGCCTCTCGAAAAGAAAAAGAAAAAAGAAAAAAAGGTCTAGGAGAGAATTGGATTCATCGACAGGCAAAGGGGGAGCAAAGTCACTCATCTTTGGCTTTCTGGTAGGATTTCTTTTCATTACGTGAGTGGAGAATAATTACGGTCTTTTGCTTATCTACAGTTTTATGAAAACAACTATACCTGGATTCTTTAAGAAATAGGGCAATATAACATTGATTTTGTAGTTGTACCTATTTCTGTTTATTAACGTAAGGTATAAAAGTATGTCCGATAGCAAGGAAAGAAAGAGGACAGCAAATACAACCTCAGCATTTCAACAGTAATTTTCAATTCTGGGTGTTTCCTTGTAATATTTATTCATCTTTATTTGTTTTAGTGTGTGTGTGTGTGTTTGTGCACAGACTATAGCTGTCGTGAGATAAATGTAAGGAAATAGGTGTGTTTACTGAATTCTGATGGTTTTTTTTTTTTGGTCCCGGGGATCAAACTGAGGACCTTGCACTTTCGAGGCAGGCGCCAGAACCACTGAGCTAAATCCCCAGCTTGATGGTCTTTAATCTGAAAACTACTGGCAGAGGGGGGTACTAGATACGTGTTGAAGACTGTAAGGCTGAAATATCTTTGAAAGCTGTTTCTTGTAGTCTGTGGACATCTCCTCAACTGCACTGTCTCTTTCCCTCGATTTAGCTGACCATGGCCTCACTAGGCTGGTGACAGCGTACTGTGAGCACGGCCATAAAGCCGCTGAGATCAACCCCCTCTTCCCGGGACGCGCCCCGCTGGACACCGTCCCTGAAATCCAGGCCCTCGTGCTTAGCCTGCAGGGCCCCTTCCGGACCTCAGGTAAGGGGGCGTGTGGAGGAGACTGCCCACCCGGGGTGCCGGGCGGCCGGGCGGGCTGAGGCTTCCATACTCACTGCAGAGGCAGTTCAGTCCGAGGTTCCGGAAGGGTCTGAACGGGCCTGTTTCCCTGCATTCAGGACTTACCAAACCCCGGTTCCGTGCCACCTGCTGCACATCCCGTCACTTTCACGGCACTCTAAACATGGTTGCCACCTGTGCCCTGCAGATGGGGAAGTAGACGCAGAGGAACTTGTGGCTGCCAAGTGGCAGCTGGGGGCGACCACCCGTTCGCTTCCATCTTAAAGCCTGTGCCCTCCTCTGATTTTCTTTCCCGGCCCAGGAAGTCAGAAACAGAAACAGGACTTAGACCTGGATCACTGATCATGATCTTGGGCTCCAGTCTCTTTCTTATTTATTTGTCTGGGATGGTACGGATGGAACCACAGGGTGCAAGCACTTATCCCCGAGCTGCATGCCTGGCCACACGCTGTTTTTGGTGCACGTGTGACCATGAGTCCAGTTCCAGAGCGTGTTGTCACCCCAGAAGGAAGCCCTGTACGCATTAAGCAGTCACGTGTCAATCTGCTGCCCCCCAGGACCAGACAACCACGAATCCGCTCCCCGTCTCTGTAGGCTTGCCTGCTGTGGACATTTCGTGTTATTGGGATCATGCATCTTGTGGCCTTTTGTGTCTGGCTTCTTTTACTCTGTGTAATGTTTTCAAGGTTAGCCTGGATTGTGGCATGAATCAGCGCTTCCTCATGTGGCTGGATAATGTTCTCTTTTATTATCCAGTTTGTTTATTATAGCAGTTTGTTTATTCTTTCATCCCTCCATGGACATTTGAGTTCTTTCTTTGTTTAGTCTTCGTAATCTTTGCTCCCTGAGGTACTTTGATTGTCCCTACTTTACAGATTAAAAAGTGAGCTTATACTGTTGTACCCAGTGAGAAAGAACCAACCAGAGACCAATATTAAATCCACACAGGAGTTTATTACTGGCTGGGACCTGAGCCAAGCATGGGACTCGAGCCCCGACTTGGGGGAGACAAACATGTTTTATACACCTTTGAGGCCAACAGCTTCTAGGCCTCACTATGGGATAGAACTAGCACAGCAAGCGAAAGGTACAGAAGTGGACCGTCCTACCGTTAGAACATTTGTAAAACAATAGTTGATTAATTGTTGTTTCTAAGAGACTCTCTAAGGGGAGGAGGTTTCTTAGCTTCCTCCTTCTGAGTTCATCTAAAGGGCAGGCAGGTGGGTCAAGCAGCAATATGGAGTCTGTCTTGTTAACTAGGGTCCTTTAATACAACGGAAGGCGGTTATACAACACACAAAGCTTTTTCTTTTTTTGTTGTTCTACTGGAGATTGAACCCAGGGTCTTCCAACTGAGCTACATCCCCAGCTCTTCTTTAAGTATTTTATTCTGAGACAGGGAGTCACTAAGTTGCTTTGTAGTCCAGGCTGGGCTCGAATTTCAATCCTCCTTCGTCAGCCTCCCAGAGTGCTGGGGTTACGGGTATGTGCCACCACTGCTGGCTGCAGAGCAACTTTTGTGAGTTGAAGAGTCAGCCGATATTAAAGATCTAAACACATGATTGTAAGAAGCCACTAGCAACATAAAGTAAATGTTTTGTTAAACTGCAATTGTAGGAGTGAGCAAGTAACTAATAACTGATGTGCTGATCTAATGCCACGTACAGACTGCTTCTCTCTTTGGCTGACATTCAAGAATATTTCCTTTACTTTAAGATGTTGCCTTGTTATTAATATTAGTCCATGTTTAACTTCACATCAAGATGGACTGTTCATTACATACTGCATTTCCGTATTGCATTATAGATATCAATGAGATGAACATTTTGGCAGATTCAGTCAGGACATATGAGTTGTAGCTATAAGGCGAATGGATGGTAGGTTTTAAATTGTGTTATCATTATTATCTCTTTTTTTATTTTTGGTGGTGGGGCTGAGGATCGAACCCAGAGCCTCATACTTGTTAGGCAAGTGCTCTACCACTGAGCTGCATCCCAGCTCTTAAACGTTTTTGTTTTAAACAATTTTGAGGCAGTCTTGCTAAGCTGGCTAGGCTGCTTTTGAACTTATGATTCTCTTGCCCCAGCCTCCCAAGCAGCTGGGATTACAAGAGTGCACCACTATGCCTGGCTTTTATTTTTTTATTTTGTTGTTGTTGTGGGTAGTACTGAGCATCAAACCCAGGGCATACACTGTTGAGGATCAACACACTAGGCAAAAGCTCTGTCACTGAGCTACACCCTGTCAGCCTTCAAATTCTAGTTTGAAATTACAATAGAATCAAAACTTGGAACAAAGCAGCAAGGTCGTGTCTTTGTGAACAAAAGTGTTTTTTCCTCTCCTTGTTTTAGTAGTTCATAGCCTTTGACAATATTTTTAGTTTTGCCTTTAGAAAGAAATTTAAACAGGACTGAGAGTCAAGCTCAGAGGTGCAGCACTTTCGCTATATGAGAGAGGCCCTGAGTCCCATCCTCAGTCTGGGAAGGAGAGAGGGAGGAGGAGGGAGAGAAAATCTAAGTTAAGTGTTGCTGGTGCTTGGGGTCATTAACGGTGAAGTGCTCTGAGCTGAAGGGACGACAGTGTTTTGGTGCGCTCCAGAATTCTGTGTGGCATCACTGACCATTCTTTAAAACAATGTCTCCGCTTCTTCCTAGGGTTATTGGACATGGGGAAGGAAGAGGCCTCTCTGGAGGAGGTGTTAGTCTATCTCGACCGAGTCTACTGTGGGCCGATTGCTATCGAAACTGCCCAGCTCCAGAGCCAGGCAGAGAAAGACTGGTTTGCCAGGCGGTTTGAGGAGCTGAAGAAGGAGACGTTTACCCCCGAAGAGCGAAAACATTTGTCCAAACTAATGCTAGAATCTCAGGTATAAAAGCAGCGGCCAGTATCAGTGGAATAGATCGACTCATTTCCCGCGGTTGATGAAGGCGTTCAGGCATTGACGCTGAGGTTAGGCTCTCCCTCCCGCCTCACTGCTCCAGCAGGCGGAGTGACACACACCACTTTATTCCAAGCACGGACAGAGCAGACTGCCAGTCACTTGAACGACTGGTTCCCCTGAGTCCGAGTCATTTTGCTGGTGTGGTGGTGCTCACCTCCAGTCCTAGACTCTGGGAGGCTGGGGCAGGAAGATCACAAGTTCCACCCCAGCCCAGGCAATTTAGAGATGTAGCAAGATGCTGTTTCAAAATTAAAAATACAAAAAAGGCCTGGGGATGTAGCTCAGTGTGAAGGCCCTTGCTTCAGTGCCTAGTATTGGGGAAAAAAAGACGAAATCTTTAATATTTTGCTTCTTGGTATTTCCCAGTGGTCAGAATACTGTGCATGCATGGAAGACGCTCTCGGTGCAGAATGGGAACCAGGTTGTGCCGGGCGCAGGAGGGAAGGCTCTTCTGGCCGTGCGGGTGTGGGCAGTTGGACAGCGTGCAGCCTCGAGGCGTGGTGCTCTGGGTCCCTCTGCCAAAACCGCACCCTGCTGACGCTGTGGGGACCTCAGGCCAGGCTCTCTGCACAGGCCTGCGGCAGGGTTACTGCCTCAGCACCGTGGGCCGAGGCTGGCCAGGGTCTCCTGGGGACACCGCCTAGTGAGGGCCCCAGTGGCCCCCGGCGATCTGGCTCCCTCACAGCACAGAAACCCGCTGCCTTTCCCCAGCAGCTGGCCTCTCCCGGCTGGTGTGTCTAACCCGATGTCCCGCAGGAGTTCGACCACTTTTTGGCCACCAAGTTTGCCACGGTGAAGCGATATGGAGGCGAAGGGGCAGAAAGCATGATGGGCTTCTTCCACGAGCTGCTGAGGATGTCCGCCGACAGCGGGGTGACCGACGTGGTCATTGGGATGCCGCACCGCGGGAGGCTGAACCTCCTGACCGGCCTTCTTCACCTGCCTCCGGAGGTAAGGAAATTAATGCTGCAGACAGAATGGATTAATTTCCTGTACATTCTTTTTTTGGGGGGAGACAGGATCTCACTACTTAGTTCAGGCTGCTCTTGAACTCACTATGTAGCCCAGGCTGGCCTTGAACTCTCAGTGATCTTCCTGCCTCAGCCTCCCGTGTGCTGGGATTACAGGTGTGTGGCACGGCTCTCCTGTACATTCTTATATAGATTATTTCTTCTCTCAGGGAAGTTAAAGTTTGTTTTGTTTCCTGAAGAATGATGTAAACAGAGCGAAATTCTGTTTTTTGCAGCATGCTTTTCTTATTTAATACCAGCTGTTCAAATGACAAAGATTTACACAATTTTATACAGTTTTACCTTATAAGAAGCCGTGGATCCTTTATTTGCCGAGTGTAATGTTAATAGATTGTACTAAAAATAATAATGCAGTTATCTCAAGAGACCGCCCAGTGTCTGTGGATATACCTCATTGGTGGGGCATTTGCCCAGCACATGCAGGGCCTGGGTTCAATCCCAGCAGAGGGAAATGGGGGGACCCACAGTATCTATAAGGAATTGGATCTTGGTATTCCTGTTGGTCTAACCAACTGTTTTGTAAAATCACAAAAGATTTGGAATCAAGAATGAAGATTTTTGGGCCAGGGATTTAGCTCAGTGGTTCCATCACCTGTCTTGCAAGCACAAGATCCCAACTTCAATCCCCGGTACCAAAAACCCAAAAAACAAAAAAAGAGCAAAGATTTTTGTGCTAGGCAAATGTTACTTCTGTTCTAGGATAGGAGATTAAAAGTAAGTATAAATGTTGAAAAGTCTGCCAAAGTTAGGTGCAGTGGGCAGAGCTCCTGGCGTGATGTATGTATTCGCCTGGAGACCTGGAAATGTATGTGGTGTTAGAAGGATGTTGTGGGTAGGTCAGAGTCCCTGCTTTCTGGGACACTGAGGCAGAAGGATCGCTTGAGTCCAGGAGTTCAAGGTCAGCCTGGGCAATATAGCAAGACCCTGTCCCTTAAAACACACACACACACAAACACACACACACACACACACACGTATTCACACATAGCGTCAAGTCTGTGCGTCAAAGTCATCACTTTTACTCATACCTCAGTTGTTCTAATACATTGATAATCAGCTTTTAAGAGACAAATACCTTGGAAAAGGCAGAATATAACCCTAAAAAGATTATAGAGAGATATGTATTTCAAGAAATGTGGAAATTCTTAGACCAAAAATTATATTCCTAAAAGTTCCCAGATAAAACATGCAGAAATAATTACAAATTTTCATGTTTGTGAGAAACGTGCCCGCGCTGTGTGAGTGTATATATTCCATGTGTAGACAGGTTGATAAGAAGCTTTTGGAAACTAAAGAAAGTTTTGAATTAAACAGTTTGGGTACTCTAGAATAACATGGTGATTTTACCAAATGGCTTGGTTTGAGACTCAGCTTCATTATTTACTAGCAAAGGACCTTTAACAATTTACTGATCTGTTCATGTTCGAAGTGGGTCACACCTTTGTCTAGAAGACTGAAAAAGGAGTGGGAGGAGGTGCAGAGAGAGAGTTTGCGAACTGGGTGGCACGGGCTTCACATCTGCCCTGAGCGAAGCCTGCTGTCCTCCTCTCTCTACACGAGATACATTCCATCCTGTTACAGTCCTCCCCGCCTTTAACAAAACTCATGCAGAGGTCTTTGGGCAAATATATTCTGACAGGTGTGTTTTTAAAAAGTTGTTTATGCTGGGTGTGGTAGTGCACACCTCTGATCTTAGCACTCAGGAGCCTGAGGCAGGAGGCCATCCTGGGGAACATAGTAAGTTCAAGGCCAGCCTGAACTACACAGGAAGAACGTGTCTCAAAAAACAAAAACAAAAACAAAAATGTTGTTTAAATTATTGCAAGGCAGAGATTACTTGCTGTTTGTCTCAGATTAGACCCCTTTTAAAATGTTAGCACTTCATTTGATTCCGAAACTTCTTAAAAGTTCAAAGAAACCCAGCAATTAGAAGTCTGTGGCTATCTTTATATAATTCATGTTTGTAATAATTGCAAAAAGATTTACATGGCATTTATTTTTATTGTGTTATTTAAGCTACTTTTTCTCTAGTCAGCATTGTGACAAAAGACACTTTTACTTGTGTGTTTATCTATAATAGCTCATGTTCCGTAAAATGCGCGGCTTAAGTGAATTTCCGGAACATTCCGTGGCCACTGGAGACGTCCTGTCTCACCTGACCTCCTCCGTGGACCTGGATTTCGGGGCGCACCGTCCCCTGAACGTGACAGTGCTGCCTAATCCTTCACACCTGGAAGCTGTGAACCCCGTGGCCGCCGGGAAAACCCGGGGCCGGCAGCAGGCACTGCAGGACGGGGACTACTCCGCAGATGGCGCTGCTCGGCCCGGGGACAGAGTCCTCTGCCTGCAGGTACTTGGGACTTGGAGAAGGAGGCCCGTGTGAGTTACCTGATGGGTATGGGCTGCCTAGCCTCCCCTCGAAGGGACAGGTGTGAACTTTGCTGTGCGAGGCTTTTCGGTTCACTGTAACCCCATGTGTTGACTCTTGGTGTTAGTTCCTTGTGCCCTGTGACTTCCGTTCAGGAAGTCCTTGCCCAGGCTGATCACTTCTAGTGTCTTCCCTGCTCCATCTTCCGGCAGTTTCAGTGTTTCTGTTTGTACATCTAGGTCTTTAATCCATTTTGATTTGATTTTAGTGCAGAATGAGATGCGTGTCTAGATTCAGTCTTCTGCGTGTGGATAGCCCATTTCCCAGCACCACTGGTTGAAGAGGCTGCCTTTTCTCCAGCCCATGTGTTCAGCCCCTTTGTCAAGATGGATGGGTGAAGGTGCCCGGGGTAGTTTCTGTGTCTTTTCCTCTTTATGTTTGTGCTGGTACCGTACTGTTTTGTTATTATAGGTTCATAGTATGACTTGCAATCTGGAATTGTGCTGCCTCCAGCTTTGCTCTTTTTGCTCAGGATAGCTTGGCCATTTTGAGTCTCTTCTCATTCCATATAAATTCTAGGATCATTTTTTCTAGTTCTGTGAAGAATGTTGGGGTTTCGTTTTTTTTGGTACCGGGGATCGAACTCAGGAGCTTGCGCTTTCGAGGCAGGTGGCGGAACCACTGAGCTAAATCCCCGGCCCTAGAATGTTGGTGTTTTGATAGGAATTGTGTTGTGTCTGTTTCACTTTTGGGAATGTGGCCGTGTTGATGATACTGATTCTGCCTCTCCAGGAACAGGGGATGTCTTAAATAAAAAAAATTAGACCACAAAAAGCAAATGACCCAAAAAAACCCAAATTAAATGAACAGACACTTTTCAAAAGAAGAAGTACAAATGGCCAATAAGTACATTGAAAAATATTCAGCATTACTAGCCATTAGGGAAATGCAAATCAAAACAGCTCTGAGATTCCATTTTACTCTTGTCATAATGGCCATCATCAAAGACTCAGAAAACAACAAATGCTCCTGAGGATATAGGGGAAAAGGGACCCTTCTACATTGTTATGGGAATGAGAACTGTCACTATGGAAATCAGTATAGAGAGTCCTCAAAGCACTAAAATAGGAATTCCACTGGACCTACTTCTACCTCTCCTGAGTATCTTCCCAGAAGAGTTAAAGGCATCCTATTAGAGAGATACATGCATACCCATGTTTATAGCAGCACAACCCGCAATAGTTAAACTGTAGAAACATTCTAGATGCCCTTCAGCAGATGAATGGGTAGAGAATGTGGTATATCTATACACAGTGGAGTCTTATTCAGCAATAAAGAAGGATGAATTTGAATCATTTGTAGGAAAATGATTGGCTCTTAAAACCATGTTAGGTGAAATAAGTCAGACACAGAAGGCTAAATATCACATGATTCCTTTTATATAAGAAACCCAAAATGTAGATAAATTAAAGAGTAAAATAAAGGGGAGATGGTAGGAATCAGGGAGCCAGGCTCTTTGGAGATGGGGGAAGGGATCAGAGGAAGGGAGGAGAATAGAAGGTAAGGAGGGGTGGGGAAAGGGGTGGAAAATGATCAAGATAGGACATGTATGCACTAATTCCCTGCCAAGTACTACGTATCACAAACATACAATGAACCAAAGGGGTAAGTCAGAGGAAGCCGGACAGAAGCGGAGCTGGGAAAGAACACATTCCTGAGGTGCCCTCTCGTATAGTGACCATGGTGCGCATTGCACACAGGTGCACAAAGATGAAAACACATAGCAGATGTTCAATAAGGGGGAAGGGAGGCCAGAGAACGAAGGAGAGGAAGTGGTGCGAGAAGGTGGAGGGAAGGGAGGCCAGGGTCATCTTTCCTCATGAGGGCTAACTTGTGCCCCTGCCCAGATGGCATGATCACACTTTCACTGGTAGTTAGGAAAGAAATGAAAGGACTGATGTGGCTACTTCTCCGAAACTGTGGCTCTCCAGGAATTTACACCGTATGCATACACGGAACAAGGCTACAAAGGTGTGGATTTACTGTAAAAAAGGTTCCCTCACCCGGTGTTGAGTGGAGTAATGGAGGTAGCACAAGGTCTGCTCTTAGCAAGTGTTGATACTCTAAGATGCCACACATGGGTTCGGAAGGTGTGGACTGGAATTTCACTAAGGTGAAGTGAAGCCGTGCTTCATTAACTTAAGCGAAAACGCTTCACTTCTATGAAAATGACACTGCTTAGGCCATTTCCTATGGCATTTTTAAAAAACCTACTTCCAGGCATTTTTTTCTTCATTCACATTTGGTCTTTCGCTGCTGTTGTTCTTAGAGCCAATGGTTACCTCGCCTTAGGGAGAGCAGATCATGTTATTCAGTTCAGCATTTTAGCTGTACTTGACAATCCCCTTTTAGCATGAAGTCAGTAGAGCTCTTGTTTTCTTCCAAGGTCTTGTAAGGTCTGTGATGCCCTCATTATTTGCTTTAGAATTTAGAAAAAAAAAAATTGCCCCTTCTCCACCAGCTGTATACCGGATTTTGTGGTGATTTTCTGAATTGCAGAAAGTTCTGGAAGGACAGCACGTTTTAGACATCTCTCATAATGCTTACTTTTCCCTCAGACCCTCTTTCCACTTGTGTGTGACTCACTTTTTGCTCACACCTTCTTGTCTTTGCTGTCACTTCACCTGTGTGCAGTTGCCATGGGAACCAGGCTGTTTTCCTGCAAGGTTTCCTAGCACTCCTTCTGCGATGCTGCTGTAGGTACCGGACTTTTGTGTGCAGCTGAGGACCTGGGGCACAGGCGTGTTGTAGTTGGTGGTGGCTGCAGGAGGAAAAGGAGCTTTGGAGGCTGCCTTTGAGATAAGCTTACCCATTCTAGGCCCCTCCTAAATACCTTTAGGAAGTCAAGGGAGTAGGGAGAGGATGGTTATTTGTATTCCTAGTAGTATTGTGAAACAGTTTATGCCAATCTGAAAACCTAAACTTCTTAATCCCATGTTTCTTTTTCTCTCCTCACTCGAATTTTAGGTCCATGGTGATGCTTCTTTCTGTGGCCAAGGGATTGTTCTCGAAACATTTACGCTGTCTAATCTCCCACATTTCAGAATTGGTGGGAGCATCCATTTGATTGTCAATAACCAGCTGGGCTATACCACCCCGGCAGAACGAGGAAGGTCTTCTCTGTACTGTAGTGATATTGGTATGTAACACGGGCACTGATGTCCCTGGATCCAACGCGAAATTCCTAGAGAAAGTTCTGGCTCATGCAGAACAGTGAGTCTCACTGATTATCCCATCCCATTTGTAATTTGGCGTCAGATATGATCAGTAGTCATCAAAAATGTGAGCAAAGTTAACATTTCTTGTCAAGTCTGAGTGTGGGATTTATGTATTTATTTGGTTTGTGTGCTGGGGATGGAACCCAGGGCCTTCCTTGTGCATGCCGTGCAAGCTTTCTACTACTGCACTACATCCCCAGCCCTGAGAATAATTTTTGAATCCAAAGAAATAAAAGGAGGATGGACAATTTTGCTGCATTAACCTGAGTCTTGGAGAGCTGTCTGCACTGTGGTTTTAGCACCTTAGGTGTCATTTCTCTGAGTGGGATAGGGCAGGGGCCACTCTCAGCTAAACCCTTCCTCCCAGCCGTGCTGGAACCCTAAGGAGCTCAGAGAGGGGTGGGCTGAGTTGTATGACATAAGTGCCGGTGTGTTTTGTGGACAAGTTTGATTTCTCAACATCTTTCTCCCTCTCCCCTACATGAGCAGCCTGGAGGAGGGAGGGGTCTTGGCCTGGAAGCCCCATCCGTTTCTAAAAGGTGTCCGCTGCAAAGGCACAGGCGTCCCCATGCGGGAAGTCTGGCACCCCAATCCCTCATCCTTTCTTAGACTCAACAAACCGTGGCAGCCAAGGGCAGCAGCACATTTCTCACATGTCCCCTCATCTAAGAGACGGCAGATTCCTCTGCAACAAAAGCTCAGTCCTCCTTTAGACCTTCAAGTCCTCTTATTCCACACTATATCTTTTTCTAAGGGGAGAGGAGGTCAGAGCAGCCACATTTCAGAAATGCTGTCATAATGGTTTTAACACCTTTCTACTCTTCTTCCTTCCTACTTGGTAGAATCAGGAACAATTTTGACAAGTTGGTGGGGCTTTATATACTTTAAAAAAATACTCACACTTAGATGTTTATGTTCAGCCTTTCATTAGATGTTCTGGTGGGGAGGTAACTGGTGCCGTGAAAGGCGTAGGGAAAGTGCTGTGACTTGTTTCAACAGTTTTTTGCTAATTTTTAGGCTGAACAATGATGGATGGTTAGAATTCACCTTATTCTGTTTAATTAAAATCAGCATTTCTCTTTAAAAAGCCAAAGAAACAGATAAAGGTGGGAGCTAAGAGCGTTCAGTCTTAAATGCTTATGTAGCTAGCTGAAGGATCTGGTAGAAATCAGAGAGCAACACCCTTAGTACGACAGTGGAGTAAGTACTTTTGAATATTCAGACTTGAAGACCCCAAGATATTAGGCAAAAAGGACACGTTTGAGCACTAAATTTGGTGAAATAGTCTGGTCAGAAACAAGATGTGAAGAATTGAACTCAACTTGTTTTAACCTATGGAAATTAGCAGTTATAAGAGAAAGGTAGAGTTTTTCCTACTCCTTCCTATGTTATAGAGTTACAAGGAGTTAAAAGAACTGTTAGGTGGTAGGAACTACTCACTTTTTATACCCAGAGCATGGAATGGATTTTTTTCCTTGGGTTGTCTATGTGATATTTTTGTGACTTGTCTGAGAGAGAGAATGAGGATCCGTTCTGGAACTTCTCTTTGGAGAAAATCCATCTTTTTCTAGGATGGATCTTTTAATGCCCTTTTATCTCAGGAAGAAAGATAACAATGGCAATAAGAAAGTAAATATTAACTACCATGTGCCAGGCATTGTAAAGCACTAACACTTTTTAGTCCATTGGAGACTGTCGGTAGGAGGTAGGACTAGACTGAGGTTCTTAAGTTTACCACAGGCACACAGCAAGAGACAGAGCTGAGACTGGTGAGCTGGACCCCAAAGCTTGGGTTGTTAAAGGCCAAGCTAAATGGGCTGTAGGACATGGCTGATTCTGGGTTAACCGGGCTGCTTCATACCTGTGTCCCTGTTCAGGGAAGCTTGTGGGCTGTGCCATCGTCCATGTTAATGGAGATCGGCCAGAGGAAGTGGTCCGGGCCACACGGCTGGCTTTTGAATATCAGCGCCAGTTCCGCAAGGATGTGATCATTGATCTGCTGTGCTACAGGCAGTGGGGCCATAATGAGCTGGATGAGCCTTTCTTCACCAACCCAGTCATGTACAAAATCATCAGGTACAATCGTAAACCTTTGTTAGATACCCTCTGACCACACACACACACACACACACACACACACACACACACACACACACACTTTGGTGCTGGAGATGGGACACAAGACTTTGTGTGCTAGGCAAGTGATGTACCCCTGAGCTAGAGCCCCACCCCTATTATTTTTTAATAGATAGTCACGTAGGTGAACTACTGCCTTGGTTTGCTTAGGACATGGGACTTGGGACTTGCAGTGCTAAACTGGCACGGTCCTGGCCAAGCTGGGATGGTAACTGTCTCAGTCACTTTCTCTTTGGTGGATGAAACACCTTAATGGGGAGCTTAATGGGGGAGAGGTTCATTTGGGGTCGATGTTTTCAGTCCGTGGTTGGCTGGCGCAAGGCAAGAAGGGCATTTAGGAGTGTCTGGTGGAGGAAAGCTGCTCATGTCATGGCGGCCAGGAAGAAGAGAGAGAGGGAGGAGTCAGAGAGGAAGATACACGCTTCCCGGACACACTCTCGGGGACCACCTCTAACCAGGCTCCACCTCCTAACCAGAAGTCACTGTTGAATATACTGTCCCCTTGGTCCAAACATCTTTCAGATACATGAAGTGTTGGGGGACCCCCTAGATCTAAACCGTAGCATTCTGCCTGTGGTCCCCAAAAGACTCATGTCCATTTCTTCAAGCAAAATACATTTAGTCTACCTTTCAGTGTAGCCAAAGTTTTAACATTCTAGTATTACTGAAAAGCCCAAGCTCAAAGTCTCCTCTGAGATTCAGCATAAACTCTAACCCATGAGCCCTGTTTTTTTAAAAAAAAGTTAAATGGGCTGGGGATTTAGCTCAGTGGTTCTGCCGCCTGCCTTGCAAGCACAAGATCCCGAGTTCAATCCCTGGTACCAATAAATAAATAAATAAATAAACAAACAAACAAACAAATAAATAAATAATTTTTAAAAGTTAAATACTGCTCACGTACAGTGGCACAAGATAAACATTCCCAGAACAATAAAGAGATAGAAAGGAATCAGACCAAAGCAAGACCAAAACCCAGGAGGGCAAACATTAAACTCCAGCCTCTGGGACAAGTTGTGGTCATGAGATGTGAACTCCAGAGGGTTTGGGTTTGAGATGTGAACTCCAGAGCCACCCCTCTGACTCTGCTGGTAGTTGTGGCCTTCATGGCCTCTCTCTTGGGGTGGCTTTGCTTACTGCCTGTGGCTTTTCTCAGATGGTTCACATTCCTGGCTTCTCCAGCCTTCTGGGGTCTCCACTGCACCTTCAGCTTCACTCACACTTCACACATTGCCTTCTCAGGAGCACCCTGCCTGGCCTCCCAGGCCTTCTTCTGAAATCTGAGTGGAAACCTTCCTGACCCCATAAGTCTGGCATTCTGGATGTCTGTAAAACCAGCACCCTGAGAAAGACACCAAAGTAGAAGTATACAGGCCCCCTTGGATCATGGCTTCAAGGGGCTCTGAGTGACTGGATAGCCGAGCACTGTGAACTGAATCCTAGGAAACCAATTTCCTAGGCTGTCATTCTGGAACACCATGCTTTGGGGCTCTCTTCTCAAAGCAGAGTCTTCCACTCTTGCACCTTTGAGCCTACAAAGAGTGGGTCTGCCCAATTCCTGAGGTGCCTTCAAGCCATCTTTGGTATTGTCTTTATGTAAAGGACTTGGCTCCTATTTAATGTTAATTTGAGCAACCACGCTGTCCTTTGCTCCAACTCTGCAGGTGCTTCCTTTCTGGCAAAACTGAAAACTTTAAATGGGCTTTTTGGTCCTGATTCTCACTATAGATCTTCTCAAAGCAGCAAGCAATACCCATGCTACAGCCTGAATGCTGGGCTGCTTTGAGATTTCCTTTACCAGATTCATTAGTCCATTACCCCTAATCTCAGTCTCCCATAAAGTCTCAGGAGAGGAGCAAAATGTAGACAAATTTTGTGCTAGAGTGTAACACACATGGCCTGGAGTTCACCTGGCAATGGAGTTCTTGTTCCTAACCTCAATCTCCTGAGCGTGGTCTTCACATCTGTTTTCTGTTGGCATTTTGGTCTTCTGAGCTCTGAGCAGGATCCCCCATCAAGCTTAGCTTACAGCATTTTAGGGCTTCTCTGGCTAGCATCTCCAAACCTTTCTAGACTTCTGCTATGAACCTGTTCCAAAGGCTTCTGAACCAAGTGGTCAGGTATTGTCTGGCAATAACCCCAGTCCCAGTAGCAAAATCTGCCTTAGTCACTTTCTTCTCTGTGGGAAAAATACCTAACATCCAGAACGTAAGGGATGGGTATTCTGGCTCAGCACTTCCAGTTCATGTTGTTCTGGCTCTAAGGCAGGCAGGGCATACTGAAAGTGTCTGGCAGAGGAAAGCTGCTGGTGCCCTCGTGTCTGGGAAGCAGAGAGAGAAGGGAGGAGCTGGGGAGTGAGACTCACCCTTCCAGGTCACATCCCAGGAGCCTCCAACCAGGTCCCACCTCCTAGTATCTCCTCAGGTGTGAACTCCTCAGTGGACGAGTCCATTGGCCCACAGTCCAGTTTCCTTCCAAATACATGAGGCTTTGGGGAACACCCCGGATCTAAAGCATAGCAGTCATCTGTGGGTCTCAGGGGCATTCTCCATCATCTTCAAAATCCCCATATTTCCTCATTGGACAGAGAACGGGCAACTTAACAAATTCCTGAGCAGAGGCAGATCTAGCTGCTTAGTGTGGCATCGGCAGGGTCAGGAGCAGGATCTTTATGTTCACGTCTCCAGACCCTAAGTGTGGACTTGCTTTGTCCCTAGCAGGAAGTAGCACAGGAAATTCTAATGCACGTTTAGAACTCTTCTGTGCAGGACAGCAACCACTAGACAGTAACTGGCCACTGAGCACCTGAGATGTGGCCAGTGCCGGTGGAAATGTGCTGCAAATATAACATACACACCAGATTTCAAAGACGTAGCAGATGAAATAGAAATGTAAAATATTCATAATTTCTATATTGACTAGATCTTGAAATAACAGTAGTTTAGATATATGGACTTAAAATATATTGCTAAGACTATATCCACCTACATCTCTTTATTTTTTTTGATGTAACTGCCAGAAAATTTATTTTATTATTTTTTTTGGTACCAGGGATCGAACTCAGGTCCTTGCGCTTTCGAGGCAGGCGCTGGAACCACTGAGCTAAATCCCCAGCCCCAGAAAATTTAAAATTACACATGTGGCTCACATCTTATTTTCGTTGGACAGTGTTGATGCAGGTGGTTAATGTGGCCGAGAGGGACGCTTAACTTTGGCATTTCCCTTTCCAGACACTACAGAGTAAAACAGACCTCCATATAGACACACTCTCGCCCTCATAGACGGTAAATTAAAGCAGAGGGAGGGACTTGGTGGCCCTCAGCAGGCCTTCCTGCTCGGAGGGAGCAGACAGCGTGGCTCGGGGGGCCTGAAGCTGCTGTTGGCGTAGCTCTGAGCTCAGCGGTTCCATTGAAACGGTCCAGCCCTTCAGTTTTATCTGGATGAAGTACGATAATATGTTGACAAATTTTATATTTTGAAGGATTATTATACAAATGTAAAAGGCACACTTGTAATATTTTCAACCACATGCTCATTATTACAGTTAAAGGACTAGAGCAGCCTGAATCTGAAGGTGGGAGCTTAGGGCTCACCCTTTTTGAAATAAAGGGTGCTCTCTATGGACAGGTAAGGTGGGTCAGTCATATAAATAGCTCTCTGAAATTTAGCAATTCATAGAAAAAGCCCACTCTTACCTAAATATAGACAAAAGCTTACAACGGTAAATTTATTTTCTCTTGTTTGCCCGGAGGAAGTTGAGACTCATGCGTGCCTTTAATTGTTTATTTACCTAATTATTTTGTTAATTTATTGAGGTGAAAGCCATAATGTACATTTTTCTCCATTAAAGTGGACAATTCAGAGGCGTTTAGTGCATGCACGGTGGTGTGCAGCCACCACCGCCACAGAACATTTCCTAGGTGCCTTTTAGTCGCTAACATCCTGCAGTGCCCTTGACAATGGTCGCCTCCGTCTCCTTAGATTGTACAGATTTTCTTCCCCCTTCTCTTGACCAGAGCCCGAAAGAGCATCCCAGACACATACGCAGAGCACCTCATCGCCAGCGGACTCACGACCCGGGAGGAGGTGTCTCAGATAAAAGCCTCCTACTATGCCAAGTTAAACGACCATTTGACCAAGGCGGCCCACTACAGCCCCTCGGCCACCAGCCTGCAGGCCCACTGGCAGGGCCTGACTCTGCCCGCCGCGCGCATCACCACCTGGAGCACAGGTGTGGCCCTCGACCTCCTGCGCTTCGTCGGCGCCAGGTCTGTGGAGGTGCCCAGGGAGCTGCAGGTGCACGGCAACCTCCTCAAGATGTATGTTCAGGTGAGGGCCCTGACGCCACCCGCTGCTGCTTTCTGCTTTTGCTCAGCAATGGGATTGATGCTGGTCTGGTCTTCGTGGTTGCTAATTCATTTGACAAAGATCTAGTGTTTATTATTAAGATTCCAGGAACTCATCTGAGGATTTCTCTCGATGCTGAGAGTCAGTTGACTCAGATTTTGCCTTTTTTCCCATGTAGGCATTTGTTTAATGTTTGATATATTATATGTACCTAAAATGCATGCCTATTATAAAAAAGAAATACAGAAATGTCTACTTTAATTTTTCCAACTCATAAATAGAACACACTTTAATTCTTTCAGGTAGCTTAAATAAAGGACATAGAAATCAACACATGTACCCCACAGGTAACCATTTAGACCATTGAACATGCTGAGGTTTTGCGTATCGTCTTTTGCTAAGTATAGGCTGACAAGCTGTCCTGGTTGGCCTGGGACTTAAGGTTTTCTGTAATAGAGCACTTTGAGCACTAAAACCAGAAGAGCAAAGAGTTAAGCATGTTCATCTTTTTCAGCCTGGATAAAGGCGCTCTATCCTCTGAATTATTTTTAAAACACTTGAAGTTTTTATTAGAGGTGTAGAAATCATATAACAAACTACACTCACCACCTAGCTTAAGAAATCAGATACTCCAGGTGAAGTTTGCAGTACCCTCCTGATTCTCTCTCCTCTTAGCTCCACGAAGGTGACCACTGAGCTGCAGTGAGCCCTGGCTCTGCCTGTTTTAGACTCTGTGTAGTTGCTCTCGTGCTCTTGTGTATCCATCCATACTATTTTGATTCACATTGGTGTTATTGATTCTCACCATAGTTATGTTAAAGTTTTTTGAGCTCCGTGTGAAAAAGGATGTGGGTGCTTAAAAATTTCTCTTCTCCTGCCTTCTGCTTTACAGTCCAGAATGGAGAAGGTGATGAGCGGGACACATTTAGACTGGGCCACTGCAGAAGCCCTAGCCTTGGGCTCTTTACTTGCTCAAGGTAAGGTGTTCCTCTTTAGCCTGACAGCCGAGAGAGAATGCGCTCATGGCACTGGTTACGTGTGACTTCTGAGATTCTCTGCGTCACAGCTTCTTCCTTCCCATTGTTTGCATTGGCTAGAGAAGTTCTAGAAACGTGTCACATGATAGCATCACTGAATCACAGTGTGAGTCACATGCCAGCGTTCATCACAGAGTGCAGACAGCAGAGCAGTTATGCCTGGGACACACCGGGCTCAGTGTACAGTGTGTTAGAAAGATACTCTCTCCAAAAATTATAGGGCAAGTAACGACTCTCCATTTCTACACAGTTTTGCCTTGATTGTAGACGTTTTGACATAAGAAAGGATTATTTTAATAAAGAGAATCTGTTATTCTAAGGAAATTCCAAGGATGAGTGAAATCTTGTCTGAAAAACATAAATTCAGGCTAACCATGTCTTATTGTTAGTTGGATTATTCACAGGCATCTGGATTTTTTTTTCCTTGCTTGCTGCTTAAGGTTTTAATGTCCGTCTGAGCGGTCAAGATGTTGGCCGTGGGACTTTCAGCCAAAGGCACGCAATGGTGGTTTGCCAGGAGACCGACGATGCCTACATCCCCCTGAACCACATGGACCCTAACCAGAAGGGGTTTCTGGAGGTAGGCTCTTTCCAAATCTAGTGTCAAATCCAGTCACCACTTACTACACTTACAGGCTGCTTAAAAAAACAAAAAACGGATGTCAGACACTTTGAGTTCAATTTTTTTTTTAGTTCAGTATTTTTTGAAATAAAGCAGTTCAAGTGGGTGGATGATGTTAATCCATAAATGTGGAATGGAAATAACAGACTAGAGAGTAGACTGGAGCTATTTTAATCTGACCACTTACCTGCATTCATATAAATGGATGTGCATTTTGTCAACTCAGAATTAACATTATAATCTGTGTATTGTATAGTTAGTCAAAGATGTGAATAGTAAGCTAGCATTCCTTGTCTACTTCAAACAAACAAACACCAACACTTGCTGCGGGTAACCTGTTTCCCTAAGGTTTCGTGGGCATTTCTGTCTGCCAGTCTCTGCTGTTCTCTTCAGCATCTTAAGGGCAGCAGCTGAATCTTTTTATTTTTGATTATCCAACAATTGGTGTAGAACTCAGCACATGATCTTTACAAAGATAAGTTATTATTTAAAGTAAATTTAATGGCATGGCACCTTCTTTTCCACAATAGCCATTTGCTAAATCTTGAGTTTACTGGTATTTTCTAAAAAATGTGTGTGGCAAAAGCAGTATTCCAGGGCCGGTGATTTAGCCCAGTGGTTCCGTCGCCTGCCTCGCAAGCGCAAAGACCCGAGTTCGATCCCCAGTACCCCCCCCCCCCCAAAAAAAGCAGTATTCCAGGAAGATTACTTGAAGGACCTGCAGCTCAGCTTTTCTGTAGTGAGTCTAAAATCCACCCAGATTGATGAGCTAGAGAGAAAGTGAAGTGTCTAGTGTCCTCCCCAGCTTACATGAGCCTTGCCCTGAATTGTGATTTGATATTTAGAATCACTTTTGAATATTAACATGCTTTTTAAAAGCTCTGATTAAATGTCTCATATCAATATGAGACAACGTTCACTATTTCTTTTTTAACATTGTGTTTGGTATTTAATTTTTTCGGGTTTTTTCTAATAGCACATTTGCATTACATAATGATTTCATTCCTTACGTGGAGTTGGCACGTGTACATAAAGACATCTCAATTCTTTTTTCATCCTCTTTATTTCTCCTCCCTCCTTTCTTCCTCCACCTTTTGATCCCGGTCCCATTTGAAATAGATCTATCTCCCTACTTCCTATTATTTATCTTTCCTTTTACACTTTATTTATATTTTGGATTTTTCATATAAAAGAAAACATGAGATATTTAAACTTATGTGTCTGATTTATTTCACTTAATATTATGATCTCAAAGAACATCCATTTTCCCACTATTTATACACAGTGGAGCACTATGGTGCCATAAACTTGAGTCATATGTAGGAAAATAAATGTCCCATGAGCTGCGAGTGTAGCTCAGTGGTAAAGCCCTTGCCTAGCACACACGAGGCCACCAGTTGAATGCCCAGCACTGCCAAAACAAACAACACAACAACAAATTTTCATTTATTGTCTGATACCATGGGGTTTGTATGAAGACCCTGGGAGAAACCCATTTGATCTTGGCATTGCAAGGGTCACACTCTTCTGAGCAGTGGTTTGGTTTCATTAGCTGCACGGAATTCGGTAGGTGACCTGCGTTCTCTTACTAATGGTGGCTTCAAGGAAAGGCTGGAGGTCAGGCGGACCAGTGATAAGTGAGTAGGTCCTCGGGGTCTGCCTTTCCCCAGCTCCTGTTCTGTGTCTCGATCTTTATCTGTCTTGTTTCATGCCACTTAAAATCTGTACTGTCATCTCATGTATTAGGTATATTTATAAACCACTTTCAGTACTTTTTAAGGAATAAATAAATAAATTCATTAATCAGGAAAATGAGGCATCTACATTTATACAAATGTACAAAGTACAGCTTGTACTTTCATAGGAAGAGGAGCAGCTGCACTCACTTGGGGACCTGAGGAAATGCTTAAGAGAAGAAGCCACACTTAAGCTGGGAATTGACGGTCACTAGTAGTTGTCTAGTCTAAGAAATACGGGGAAATATTCTAGTTGGACCCAAAGACATATAAATTCTGTGGGGTGAGAGAATGTGACATGCTTAGGAAATTACAGATGGCTTCAGATGGAAAGTAGCCACAGGGGTAGGCAGGGATGGCCACGTAGGACTGCCCCTGTTGCGAAAGGCTCGAGATCACATGGAGAGGGTCCATGCAGGAACCGTGAACCATGCAGGAACCATGTGGACAGGTTTCTGCATTAAACGAGACCGGGCACATTCGGGGTGGTTGGCCACAGACCAGATTTGCGTGTTCTTATAGAGAACACCCCGGCAATGCTCTGGAAGCCTGAGAAGGATGAGAAAGTAGGACACCACGAAAGGACGCTCCTCAGTGTTCTGTGAGGAAATCACTGGGGTCTCAACCAGGCTGCTGAGGGCAGAGGAGCCAGGTTTGATGATAGGACTGGGTGTTAGAGTAGGGGAGTAAAGAGACTGCTGTCGGTTACGTGCTGGCCTCCTCCTGTGGACACCTGGAGGATGATCAAGATACCTACTCAGATTACTGAGGACAAAGAGCAGCTTTCGAGAGAAGACAGTAGAGTCTGTTTTGGACATTTGAGCCATAGATGTTAATGTCGGGCAGTTAGATCTGCATTCAGCAGCGTATTGATTCTGGCCCTAAGCTATGAGTGCAAGTAATCAGGGTATAGAAGTATCTGAAACCGCAGGGGTGGGAGAAGCTCTCTGAGAGCAGAATGAGAAGATGACCAAAGGTAGGGTCCTGGCGCAAACAGCACTTGAAAGGCCAGGCAGAGGGAAAATATTTCACAAGAATGTCAAAAGGCAAGAGGAGAAATGGAAGTCACTGGGCCATTGTACCCAAGGAGGGAGGGGTCGTTTGAGAGAAGAATAGCATGCATGCTGCACTTAGGTAGTGGAGGGTGAACCTCATCTTGAGCTGTTTCCATGGAGGGAGTAAGAGTAAAATCTGGATTGTGCAGAGGCCCCTGGCTTAGGCTGGTTTGATTGGAATTGTCCTACTTTACGGTGGTGTAGAAGTGATAACACATTCAGTAGAAACCATTCTTTGAAGGCTGACTTTCGCTCTTTTCCTTGGCTAGTGACGTGTTGGAAGAATGTTAGGGTAATGGATTCTAATCAAGCACAGTCCTCCTGAAGTAGAGACAACCAAGACTCTGCAGTGCACTGGGTTGCTCTGCTAGGACGGTTGCAGATGAGGGGTCATAAATGTGTTGTGACTGTCAGTATTTTCACCTTACCGCAGGTCACAGGCTGAGCAGCATCTGTCCTTAATGAAAAGGTGAACAGGAGTCAAGAGGTGAAGACAGGTGGGCAGGAAGATTAGTCTTTCTAAAAGCTCGGCTGAGAAGAAAGCAATGGGCTGGGGGAGCCCAGGTCAGGGGATGAACATTCCTTGTTTTATTCTGAAGCTTTTGATTGACTGTAGACCGACCAGAGAGAACCAATGAGGCGGAGTTCAGAAAGGAGGACTTAGGTGATGGAGCCGGGCCCAGAAGCACAGAAGGCAGGGTGGATTCAGAATGAGTATGCCAGCCTTGGGAGGGAGACAAGAGGACAGGGCGGGGAGTTGCAGGGTGGAAGTTGCATGCCTGCTGTAATCCTCGGTACAACACACACAGCAATCTGAGAAGTGTGGCGGTCTTTTTAAAAACTAAAATAAGATCATATCTGGCGTGAGAGTCTGAAAAGATAAATTATGCATTATCCCACCATGCTAATAAATAATCCATTGGTTTTTTTACATGTGTCATTGTTCTTACCTATATGTCACTTTTGTTTTTGATGACAGGGTCTCTTTATTAGTTCAGGCTGTCCTGGAACTCACTGTGTAGCCCAGGCTGGCCTCAAACTTGTGGCGATTCTCCTGCCTCTTCCTCCCAAGTGCTGGGATGACAGGTGTGCACCACTGCACCCAGCTACAAATTTTTATCGTTGTGAATAAAGCTATAATTTTCTCTGAGTTTTTGAAAATAAAGGCTTTATGAGTTATAACCCTTAAAATGAAACCTTTCAATGTCTACAACGAAGCAGTTTTTAGTAGAGTCACAGAGTTGCACAACCGTCGCCAGTGTCTCACTTCAGAACTTTTCCTTCACCGCGAGAGGAGACCCCAGACCAGGAGGAGTTGCTGCCGGTCCAGCCTCCCCCAGTCCCTGGCGACCCCTGAGCAGTCTGCTTTTTGTTCTCTTAAAATGCCTGTTTCGGACATTCCAGATAAATAGACTGGTGTAAGGTGGGGCCTTCCGTGCCTTGGTTTTTCCACTTGGCATAATATTTTCAAGGTACATCCGTATTGTAGCAGGTATCAATACTTCATTTCCTTTTTATTGCCAAAATATTCTATAAATATGCAACTTTTAAAAATTTTTTAAAGAAATTGAAGCAAACACAAAATTATTATTATTATTATTTTTGGTACCGGGGATCAAACACGGGACCTTGCGCTTGCGAGGCAGGCAGCTGAACCACTGAGCCAAATCCCTGGCCCCCACAAAATTATTTTTAAATATTTGGTATATACTACAAAGGAAGTCTTTCTCACCTTACACCATTTGAAAGCAACTTGCTAGCCTGATACCCTATAGTACGTATTTCTTACAAAAAAAATAAAAGCCATTCTCTTCCGTCACTCAGCAGGCATCCAAATCAGGATATTAAAAGCCACACATTACCAGTGCAGCGTCATGTTGCATTTAACTGTCTTGTTCCTTTAACCTCCTCAGATATTAATTTTGTATTCTGCCTTTTTTAATCTTAAAATAACATGATGGTTCTTTTGATTTATCATGCAAATATGATGTTAGAATAATGCATCCTGGGCTGGGGATTTAGCTCAGTGGTTCCGGTGCCCCGAGTTTGATCCCCGGTACCAAAAAAAAAAAAAAAAAAAAAAGAATAATGCATCCTAACCAAAGGCAGGCATTCATTTTATAACTTTTCCATCCTTGTTTTATGACATTTTAAAAAGAGCTGGGGATTTAGCTCAGTGGTTTCGCTGCCTGCTGTGCAAGCGAGTTCGCTCCCCGGGACCAAAAAAAAAAATACAAAGAGCTTGCGTAGCATAGACTTACTCTCAGCTCCAAGGGTGCATGATCTGAATATATTGCTTATCCTTGAAGAAAATCTTTAATCCTCATAATCTAACCTTTTTCTTTACCTCTCTGTGTCACCTTTTCCCAAACGCATCCCTGATTCTGAGCAGTAAGTACGTCCTTCTCCAGGGAATGTAGTGATGAAGGAAAGCAAATCCCCTCCCGCCCCTCCTGGCTTTCAGCCTTGGGTAGCAGCGTGAAGCCTTATCCCTGCGGCCCCTGTCGTGGGTGCCCTGGCATGCAGTTTTGATTCTCGTCTTTGGAACTAGGTCAGCAACAGCCCGCTGTCCGAAGAGGCCGTCCTGGGATTTGAATATGGGATGAGCATCGAGAGCCCGATGTTGCTGCCCATCTGGGAGGCTCAGTTTGGTGATTTCTTCAACGGAGCCCAGGTCATCTTTGACACATTCATCTCTGGAGGTTGGTGTCGCTGTAGCTGGGTGTTGGATGCCCTGCTCCAGCCGCATGGGGACAAATGAATGAAAAGAGCCGTGGCTGCTCCTGAGAGCCCTGTGCACCACAGTGCCTGGAGAAAGAGCCGGGTGCCATCCTCCGCCCCCTCGCACACAGCGGCCCCAGACAACGCGATGAGCTGTTGAGATGCACTGGCTCTGTCAGCGGGAGGCAGGGTGCCCGTCTTACCTGTGCAGGGGGTACCTCCTGCCTACTGGGGAACAGGCCTGGCCAGGTCTGCCAGCTCCTGGGCTGTTTGACTCCTGTGTCCATTCCTGGTGTGTCTTGGGGTGCCCAGTAGCCAGTGGCCACCGTGATCCAGTGAGGCTCTGTGGTAAGCGTCATGTGGCCTGACCCTCTTTTCTGGGGGTTCCACTATTAGGTTTTGAATTTACGCCTCAGGTCTTTCCAATAGTTGGGGTTCTCTGAAACTTTGTCGTTGTGAGGAAGAAAAGTACCTGAGGCCCCTGGACGTTTGGCATTTCCAGAGAAGATTCTGCAGTGTCCCTTGCCCTCCATTGGAGGATGGTGGCCTGGGTGTCGGTGTGGTGAGGAAGCAAGGCGCTGCCCATGCTTGCTATGAGTTGTGGCTGAGTGGGACTCAGTGGCTCCTGCCATGTGGGGAGCCAGGACACTCACCTGTGAGACATTCACCTCGTCTTCTACCCACTGAACCCCAGCCTAGGTTAGCACCCTCCAAAACGGATATGTTCCCCCTCCCTGTGGTGTGACAGATGCATGGAATGAAGAAGTTATGGAGGCTCAGGCAGCAAAATAATGTTTGTTTCACTTTGCAGCTCCCAACAGACTGCTTGGTTCCTGCTCCATAGAGTTCTTACCCTCTCCCCATGCTTTCTAGGAGAGGCCAAGTGGCTCCTGCAGAGTGGCATTGTGGTCCTCCTCCCCCATGGCTACGACGGGGCTGGCCCGGACCACTCCTCCTGCCGAATAGAGCGGTTCTTGCAGGTGTGTCGGAAGTCTCTGGGCTCCCAGAAATGCTTTCCCGCCTCCCAGGTGGTTTCAAATGGAATTACATACAGTGTAGATTGGTTCATGTGCACCTCAAACTGTAAGAAATTGTAGTGTTTGAATAAAATAGATTTAGTGTAAAGTTGTTTGGCTCAGATATGATCGTAGCACAATTTCATGGCAATTGAAATGGGTTTTGGAGCTCCTGCCTAGCATGTACAAGTCTCTCATGTATGGTTCAATCTCCAGCACCACAAAAATTAAAAATTAAGTAATGGTTCCCATGTGGGCCAAAGCAGTGGTCCCACGTCAAGCTGATCGTTAGAACCCCCTCAGGAGCTTTCTGCATAAATGGACATACAGATACAGGGGCCAATCCCACGTCAGATTTTCAGGAGTAGGACATAGGAATCTGTATTTTTTTAAAAGTAATGATAGTGTTTTTATAAAATGGTCCATGATCATTAAAACATTTTAAATATTGTCTCAGGAATAACTATTGTTCTAATTTGGTAAGAATTATCATGAATACTGACTGGAATTTAAGCCAGGTAAAGATGAGAGAAGAGACAAGGGAAGAGTGATGCTGGACAGTGAGAAGGTCATAGGATCAGCAGGTTGGAGGTCTACATGAGCTTGAAGGATTGGTGGAGGACACGCATTAAGGGAAGAGAACTAGAAAGACAGGAAGTGGCAGTCAGGGAGTGGCATGCGCAAAATGGAGTTGATGGAGGGTCCTGTACTGACTGTAACAGCGATGTGACCTTGTGCTATCTATCATTCGAATGTTCCTCTTCCCCCAGTATTTGTATGCTGAAACCCTAACCCCCAGGGTGACAGTACTAGAACACAGGGATGGGGCCGGGGATTTAGCTCAGTGGTTCCAACGCCCACCTGCCCCCGCCTGCCCCGCAAGCGCAAGGACCTGAGTTCGATCCCTGGTACAAAAAAAAAAAAGATAGGGCTTTGGGAAGTGACTGAGTCACGAGAGTACAGCCTTACGACTGGGATTAGTGCCTTGTGAAAAGGGCCCACAGCATCAGCTCCGGCCTTGCACCTCACGAGGGCACAGTGAGAAGGAACCAGGCACAAATCGGAATGGGCCCTCACCAGACACCAAACCTGCTGGCGCCTCGACCTCGGACTTCCCAGCCTCCAAAACTTTAAGAAATAAATTTCTGTTGTTTATTAGTTACCTAGTTCGTGGTATTTTCTTATAGCTCCCTGGACAGATTTAAGACATTGAGGGAATGGGTTGTTCAGGTAGAATGGACGATAAAGTTGTTGGAGGACATGAGTTAAAGGAACCAAAGAAGCCAGGGTGTTAAAAGGATCATCTATGTACAGAGTCTGCCCAAAAAAGTGGATACACACTTCAGAAAAAGGAAAAGCGTGTATAAATATTTTTAATATTAAATTTATTGAGACATCATGAGATTCATCCAAGTTACCTTGGCCTCTACAACTCCAAGAGGTGCTCAGCACGGTGGCCCTGAGCTTGCAGACATGCGTTAGTATGGGAACTGCTGCTCGGGTGACTTGGTCATTGTGCTGGTTAATGAATTCGCGCTTACCTTGAGAGTTAGCGCAGTTCTGGATGTGGAAGACCCACTTACGGAGTATTGTTGTCTGAGCAATATAAAAGAAGAACAGGGCCAGCAGCGTAGGGGGCTTTCTGTGATGTATGATATCCTCTAGGGTCCCCCATATGAAGGTGACACCATCTATTTAAAACACATCATAGGTTCAGGGATTTAGCCTTCCTTGAAAGCACAAGGTCTTAAGTTCGATCCCCGGTACCAAAAACAAAAAACACATTGTATTATTTTTGTTTTCCTGAAGTGTGCCTGCATTCTTTCTTGGCGGACTCTGTATATATGAAAATGACCAAGACCATGTGAGGATTGCTGTGAGGCGTAGTCAGTGTGTGTAAACTGTTTAGAACAACAGCTGACGTTTTTGTATTTGCTGCTTATTTTAATTACCATTTCATCTGCTTTCACTGTGATTATCTCAAGCCCTTTGTTTACATCATTAATTTTATTTTTAGCCCTGCAAAAGGATTACAAGTGTTAAGAAGAGTCTTTGCTGTTTATATAAGTGCTTGCTTATTTCTTCTGCTTTCACTGTGATTATATCAAGCTTTTTCTTCATGCTGTTTACAGTATTTTTAGTCTTGTCAGTTTTTGTTTTATTTTATTTTATTTTATTGGTGTATGTTTTTGATACATAATAATATATCCATCCTGGGGAACTGGTAAATACACATTTTACATCTTACTCATTTTTACTTCTTCTTCACCTTTCCACTCTTTCGTCCCTCTCTATCCCCAGATGGTCTTCCCATCTCTTTACAGTCCACCTCCAAATTTGCTATCATTTTTAAAATTTTATTCGATGAATTATTTATATTTTCATATAAGATGGACCATAAAAATATTTGACCTGTTTCTGATTTATTTCACTTAACACTGTGGTCTCAAGGCATGTTCATTTCTTGAAAATGACACATATTTATCTTCTTATGGCTGAGCAGTATTCCATTGTATATATATACAGCACTTTCTTTATCCATTCATCATTGATAGGCTCATAGGCTGCTTCCATTATTTAGCTTAAAGATTTTAAATAGTTGGTGGTTGTTGTTCTAAACTCAGTTCATTCCTGAGGCTGATTGTAACTCAAGTTGGTCAGAGTCTCTCCTGTATACAGGCACATCTGTGTCAGAAGTACTTCTCAGCCATAGGAAGGATAAACTTGAGATATTTCTAGGTAAATGGATTCATTTTGAGACCCTAATCTTAACTTGTCAACAACCCTGAAATGACATCCCTCCACATAATTCCTCAGATACTATAGTTATGAAGTAGTCCTAGTCTTGTCAGTTCTGTGCTTGATATTTCTTATTTGTCAGATCTGTAATGGTAGATTTGGGCTCTCACTTTATTTTCTTAGCATTATGCTTTCCTTTCTTGTCTAGTTCTTTCAAACTGTCTTTTGCATGCTTCATTCCTTTCCTCGTCCCTCCCCCTGCCTAATTATCTGGTTGTGTGATGTTTCCATCGTTGCTCTGTCATTTCAGAGGCTTGCTAGCTGCTCAGATAGGGCGTGTGTGAGCCCCTTAGACATTTGCCCAGTTGGTACCAACTTCCGCTTCTTGGAACAACAGTTGAGTCAGGCTCCAGTGGAAGGGGCGAGCTCTGCCGCCCTGGGGGCCTCACGGCCAGGTTGTTCCCACTCCTATTCTCAGGAGCACCCTCCCTGCAGGGCTGCTCTCCAGTCAGCAGGGAGCAGCGCTCCCCCTGGCTTCCGGGACGTGACACTTCACGTAAGCTCTGGAGCGCCTTCTACTCCGGAAAAGCTTGCCTTCATCTCCCCAGGTTGCCCTCTCATCCCCCCTGTTTAAATTGTAGTGGATGAGCTAGAATGCTTATGATTTTTGTCAAGTCAGTTTCTTTCTCTCCATGGCTTTTTGAGGAGGGATAGGAGCCATATTTTCAGTTTTCTATCACACCAAGATCTTCTGAGAATTAATTTTCTTTTTTTTAAATTTAAAAAAATTTTACTAGTACATGTTTGCAGTAATTAATGATTGCATTCACTGTGGGGAGTTGGTACATGCACATAACATATTTTTTTAAAAATTAAGTTTATTGGTACATTTTAGGTATACAATATGACAGTCATCATTGGAAATTTGCACCTTTACATAATCTCTCTTGGTTCTTATTTTTCCCCCTTCCCCTGCCCTCCCTGCAACCCCTCCATTCCTCCCTATTTACAAAGACTTTGATTCCATTTCTCCATTTCCTCATATTAATTCCATTCCCGTCTTTCCTTTCCCCTACCCCTCCCACTTCCCCTTCCACTTTGCCCCTTTTCTTCCAATTTCACATTATCTATTATACCTTTTAGTCCTTATTTACACTTTCAGTTTCTCAGACCAGAGAAACTATTTGGTATTTACACATGTGTCCTATTTATTTCACTTGAGTATTGCTTCAAAGTACACATATCTTAATTCTTTTTACTTCCTCTTCTCCTTCCTTCCCTTCTGAGCTTTAATTTTCTTGATCCTAACTTTTTAACCTTGTTTCTAGCTGCTTTTCATTTTGATATTGTCCTAATACCCACACACACACAGACAATAGTTTTGCTTATTTCATGAAGGAGAGTGAGATTCTGTTAGTGCTTCTTCTACCATCTTAGCCCCGCAGAAACCAGAATCTGTATTTTTTAAAAATGTCCACCCAGAGGATTTTTGCTCTCAGTTCTCTCTGGGCACAGCTGTGTTAGACAGCACAGAACTGGATCAATGGACAGAGCCTCTGGAGTGCTCCTTTGATGAATACTTCACGGGTCATGAATTTATCCCCTGGTATTTTTAATGGAGAGAAGTATCTTTCACTCAGGGAGGGCACATGCATTTCCCCCTGGCCAGCGTGTAGTCTTTATGATTGAAATAAATGATCTGAATGCTCCTCTCCTTTCTCCCCCAGATGTGTGACAGTGCAGAAGAGGGGGTGGACGGGGACACTGTGAACATGTTTGTGGTGCACCCGACAACTCCTGCACAGTATTTCCACTTGCTTAGAAGACAGATGGTGCGGGACTTCAGAAAACCCCTCATTGTTGCTTCTCCCAAGATATTACTCAGGTTTCCTGTGAGTAGAAAAGGCTGGTAACTATGACTTTCTCTTTTAGTCTTTGTTTCTTTTTTCAATGGTGGGGATGGAATCCAGGGCCTTGTGTCTGCTACTCAAGCTCTACCACTGAGCTACATCCCTAGCCCCTTTTTATCATTTTTTGTATTCGACTTCTATTTTCTGGATCTATTTATATTTCTAAATTATAGAGAGACTTTAGCTTCAATTCACTTTGCTGTTTTCATTTTTTTAACCATCTACAAATAATTGGAAACGGTCTTTCATTTCCATTCTAATGAAGGATACAGGTAGCAGATATTATCACACTGGCTTCCTAATCTGAACAACAACAAAAAATGTTTTGAAACCCAAAGGCCTAAGCACTTCTGACAGAAGTGCTAGGATCAGAGCTAGAGCCGCACCTGTGCTAGGCAAGCAAGCGCTCTACTACTTAGCTACAGTCTCCACCCATGATTTTTTTTTCCTCCTTAATGATTTATCAAGGTAAATCCAGTTTAATAAGCATGAATATTATAATAGTATATTGTTATAGTTCTTTAAAAAAATACATATATGCTTGGATTACTTGTTTAAGTGTTAAGTGCATAATATATTTTTTCAAATCACAAAAATATATTAGTTTTCAAATGGTAGCATCCAAGATAATATATAGTACTAAGAAGATATTTATCTCATCTAGTATAATTATTTTCAGTTTCCTATGAGAATTTATTTGGGTGCAACTGCCGAAGTGGAATTTAAAATCCAGCTGTTCAGGACTACATTACGCTGCCCCCAAAGGTGGCAGAGGAATTGAGGGGGTTGAGGGAAGCTGCGTGGGATTTGGTTCCACTTGTTTTAAGCAGGTCCTGGTGGTGCCAGGGGAGCAAAGAGGTCCTCATCCTCAGGGGTGGCACTCCACGGCACGAGAGTCAGCGCCCCCTAAAATTCTGCAGTCCAAGTGCCTCCTCCTTCCATCGCAGCCCTGGCCCTGGGAGTCAGTGCCGAGGACACGCCCTTCCAGAGGTTTCCAGCAGTGGCAGCAGTGGCAGCAGTCCCTCCAGTGGTCTGCTTATTCTGTCCCCGCCATGTTCCCAGCAGCCTCAGTGTCAGAACATTCAGGAAAAATCAACGTAATCCCTCTAACACAGGTTTTCTGATAAGGCTCTTTTAACACAGATTTTTTTTTTGGACAGAGTCTCACTACATAGTTCAGGGCTGGCCTTGAACTCACTGTGTAGCCCAGGCTGACCACAAATTCACAGTAATCCTCCTGCCTCAGCCTCCCAAGTGTTGGGATTACAGGTGTGAGTCACCATGCCCAGCTATCACAGATATTTGTATCAGTGTTACAGTGAGCAAGTAAAAATGTGAAATCACTATAAATCATTTCTAAGAAATACACATTTTTTGTTTTCTCTCTCTCTCTTTTTTCTTTTTTGCAGTGCTAGGATGGAACTCAGGACCTTACTAGGCAAGCTCTCCTACCACTGAGCTACACCTGAGATTCTTTTTTTTTTTTTTTTTTTTTGGTTTTTGAGACAAGGACTTGCTATGTAGCCCAGGGTGGCCTTGAACTCGAGGCAATCCTCCTGCCTCAGCCTCCCAAGTGCTAGGATTACAGGTGTGTGCACAACACCCAGCTATCTGGGATTCTTGACCCCAACTTCCATTGTGTCTCCAAGGTTGTCACCTGCTCCTCAAATCGTAACTATAAAAGAGTGTACTTATGTTGAATATGTATAGATTAGTAAGTATTGAGTGAGCCATTAAAAATACTATTGAGAATTTCTTTTTCAGTTTAAAACAGAGAAAGAGATCATTTTCTGACCCTAATATTCCACCCCTCTTACATGTAACTTATTCAAGAGAGGTATCTGCATTAAACGTGTCCATCCTTTTACTAATGGAAAATGAGGATGGCTCCTATTGAATTCTGGTTTCTTTTTGAAATTGACTTATTGATAGAAGGGACCTATCAGAATACAAGTCAACCCTTTCTTTCAGTGGCTATTCACAGATAATTTGACACAGAAACATGAAACTGTTGGCTTGTCACATGGTACCCAAATCCCATGCTGTTTTCCAGCAGACTCTGAACCTCAACTCCCAGGATTAAGAGGCTGACAAAGGGCTACGGTTTAGAATGAAAAAAGATCAACTCTCTCACACCTTACCTAGAAATAACCACTGAATATTTCATTTCATTATTTTTTAAAAATAAAAATAACTTTATTATCAAACACACACATACAGAAATAAAAACCATTCAAAGAAGAACAATGCAAGGGAAAAAAACTACAGTAATATTCAAATACAGTAGAACTCAACCAAAACAAAACTGAAAAGCACAACATTTTTCCATATAACTTAAAAAAGCATCTCAAGCACCAACAAGACACCAGAGGATGTGATTTGTTTCAGAAAGATCCCCAAAACCAACATTGAACAAATAGTCGTCTGGAAAAAAAACTCCAGTTAGCTAGCAGACTCCACATAAGCAAAACTTGTCCCTGATTTAAATTTTGATACAGTCATATGACATGCGATGGAAACACAATCCGAGAAATATGTTATTAGGCCATTTCATCCGTGTGTATCCTTAATTACACTTTCAGTGTCTCACACTAGAGAAACTACTTGATATTTACACATGTGTGTCCTATTTATTTCACTTAAGAGGATGGCCTCAATATGTATCCATATAGCTATAAATGTCTCCAGTTTCTCATTCTTTATAGCTGAGTAGTACTCCATTTTATTAAAAAACCACATCTTCATCCAGTCTCCAGTTGATGGGCACTTGGGTTGTTTTCAAGCTTTAGCTACTACAAACTGTGCCGCTATGAACATGGGTGCACAAATATCATTGTGGTATGATTCTTTTAATTCTTTTGGGAAGATACCCAGCAGGGGGATAGATGGGTCAAATGCGACCTCTAAGCCTAGTTCTTTGAGCTATCTCCATACTGATTTCCACAGTGGTTGCACCAGTCTGCACTCCCACCAACAATGGAGAAGGGTTCCTTTCTCCCTAAACCCCCACCAGCATTTGTTATTGTATGATTTCTTTATAACAGCCACTCTTTCTGGGTGAGGTGGAATCTCAGTGTTGTTTTCATCTGCATCTCTCAAATGACCAGTGATGTTGAACATTTTTTCATATATTTATTTGCAGCTTTTACTTCTTTGTCTGAGAAATGTCTGTTCATTTCAGATGGCCATTTTTGAATTGGGTCTTTGAATTTGGGGGGTCTGATTTTTTTCAGTTCTTTATATATTCTAGATAATAGTCCTTTGTCCAAGGTACAGTTGCTGAAAATTTTTTTCCCACATTGCAGGTTGTGTCTCAGCTCTGTTGGTGGTTTCTCTTGCAGTCCAGAAGCTTTTTAATAAGATGAGATCCCAGTTACTGATTCGTTGTGCAAGTTCCCATGCCACTGAGGTTTTGTTCATAAAGTCTTCTACTATACCAACGTCTTCAAGAGTTCTACCTAACTTATCTTCCAGCAAATTTAGTGTTTCTGTCTTGATATTTAAGTCTTTAATCCTCTTCAATCTTAGTTTAGTGCATGGTGATAGGTATGGGCCTAGTTTTAATCTTTGGCAGGTTGAAATTCAGTTTTTCCACCACCATTTATTAAATAGGCTATCTTTCCTCCAATGAGGATGGTTGGCTCCTTTGTCAAAGATAAGGTGGCTGAGCATATCTGTATTTGTTTCTACATCTTCTAATCTATTCCACTGATCCTCGGTTCTGTTTCTTTGTCAGTACCATGCTGTTTTTATCACAGTAGCTTTGTTGTATAGTTTCAAGTTGGGGATTGTAATACACCCACCCATATCTCTGTTGCCTAAAATTTCTTTTGCTATTCAAGGTCTCTTCTGGTTCCAAATGAATTTTTGGATTGTTTTCTCTAGTTCTGTGAAATATATTGTTGGAATTTCAATTGGCATTGCATCAAACCTATATAATAGTTTTGGAAGTATGGACATTTTCACTGTATTGGTTCTTCCTATCCAGGAACAAGGGATGTCTTTCCATTTTCTTATATCCCGCTCAGTCTCCTTTTTCAGGGTGCTACAGTTTTCAATGTAGAGGTCTTTTGCTTCCTTTGTTAGATTTATTTCATTTCATTCTTTAGGTTATATTGCAATATCCCACCATCAAATGTGGCTGCTCCACAGTGGCATAATCAGAAACATCATTTTTCCACTTGAGAGTATAGAGACACTAATTAGATGACAGCGAAGAGGATGAAATTTCTAAGCTTGGCTTTGTCAGTTATCTGTCCATCACTGCAACCAGTATATATTTATTTACTTTTCCAGTGTTTACTTAAATTGAGCTAATCAGTTAAATTTATTTTCATCACAGAATTAGACAGGTACTGTTCCTCGTTGTACTGACCAGATAGGTTTCCCTTATAAATTTTAATCAAAAAACCTAAAAGCAGAAATGATGGTTATCACCCAGCTGTTTTGGTTTGCAATATGAATTCTTCAAAATATTTTCAGTTCCAAAAAATGAGAGCATGTTTTTATTGATAATACAGTTGTGTGATGACACTGAAATTATAATTCTTAAAATACTGTGGCACATTCATGTGGCATAGACAAATGGGTATCTTATACAACTTTCATGTGAATTGTACTACATGTGCATCCTTCCAGTGCTAGACTAGAATTCTGATGTTAATTTTGGTAAAGAGCCTTCCTTCCCACTAGTTGACACATGTGTGGCTTTTTCTCTCCCTCAGGCAGCTGTGTCAACTCTTCAAGAAATGGCACCAGGAACGGCATTCAGACCGGTCATTGGTGATCCAGCTGTGGATCCAAAAAAGTAATTTGATGTGTTTCTCTGTTGCTGTACTCTAGGATAGAAGTTTAATTACAGGGAAAATTAGTTGGCACTGTTAAAGACTCCAAAGTGATGAATAACTTCTCTGTTCTGACATCAGTTCTTTAAGTCAGTGGAATAGGAATTAGAATGTGTGCAAGAGTGAACTTTGGAGGGTATGTTGCTAAAGAAGGATTTGCCAGGTCTCAGGAGAGGACTGAGCCCAGCTGCAAAGCCCCCCACAGGTGCATGAGCAAGTCACTGACATCTGGTCTACCCTTTTTTTCTGAACTCATTCTTAAGGGTATCTCTTCCCCCATCCCATTGTCCCTCCTCTCCCCAACAGTGTCAAGACCCTTGTGTTCTGCTCTGGCAAGCATTTCTATGCCCTGCTAAAGCAAAGAGAATCTTTGGGGCCCAAGAAGCATGACTTTGCCATCATCCGCATAGAAGAACTCTGCCCTTTCCCACTGGATTCATTACAACAAGAGATGAGCAGATACAAGCATGCCAAAGGTAAAGGTAGTTCTTGTGAGGCTCTTTGCTTTTCAGATATCTGGAACCTATTCAGATATTCAGCACCTATGATTTCAGCTGAAAAGAGGTGGTGGGGCAGGGAGAGTTGCTAGAAAGTCAAATGTCGTGAAGTCTAAGGATATGAGAAAAATAGGAGTGGGGCCAGAGTATCCGTGTCTATCTGTCTGCTTCTTTCATCTAGAACAACTAATCTAATGAGCATTTTAAGGGTAATGATGCTATACTATCATTTATGAAGAATATGGTATAATTATAAAAGACAAGGTTTTTTTTCAATAATTAGAACTGCAATATTGGATGTCTATATGCACCTTCTACAAAAATTAAGTCAAAGTTGACCAAAGGCTTAGATGTAAAACATAAAACTATAAATCTATTATAAGATAATAGGAGAAAATCTTTTTTTTTTTGGTACCAGGGATCGAACTCTGGTCCTTGAGCTTGCAAGGCAGGTGGAAGAACCACTGAGCTAAATCCCCGGCAATAGGAGAAAATCTTTATGATTTTTGGGGTTAGCAAAAAGTTCTTAGTTATAATTTGAAAAATACACTCTGTAAAAGAAAATTTGGATTTTACCAAAATGAAAACTTTTGGATTGTGAAAAACGCTGTAAAGAAAATACATTCCACAAACTGCGGGAAAATATTTGCAAATTGGTATGGACAAAGATTTATCTAGCATATTTTAAAGAGTTCTTAAAATTCATTAGTAAGAACCAAATAACCCAGTTTTCAAAATGTTCAAAATCTTTGAAAAGGTACGTTTCCAAAAAACTGGATGGCAGATAAACATATGAAAAGATGCTCCATTTCATTAGTGGTAAAAAAAAAAAAATTAAGCCAATAGGAGATGTGGCTACACAGCTATGAGAATGGCTCAAATTAAACACTAGACTGATGATATCATCTCCTCATGGGACAAAAACTAATGAACCTCGCTCACCACTGGTAGGAATGCGTGTTGTAGCATTCTGGAAAAGTCAGTTTCCTATAAAAGTAGACATAAAGTTACCCTATAACCTAGCATTCCCACTTCTTGGTATTTACCCAAGAGAAGTGAAAACACATTCACAGAAAACTCTGTATTCATATGTTTGAAATCTACTTGATCTGCAAAGAGGATAGCTACTCCTGCTTTTTTTCGGGTTCCCATTACATGGAGTATTGTTTTCCACCCTTTAACTTTCAGTCTGTGAGTTTCCTTTTGAATTAAGTGTGTTTCTTGTATGCAGCATATTGTTGGATTTTGCTTCTTGACCCATTCTGCCAGTCTGTTTCTTTTGATTGGTGAATTGAGACCATTAACATTGATGGTTATAACTGAAACGTATTGACTTGTCATTGCCATGACTTTTTCTTTTTGTTGAGTTCTCTGCCTTTACATTTAATTTCTTGTCATGCCAGATGGGTTCATTCTGCTTTGCTTCCTGGGGTTGTGATCTTCAATGTCTGTTCCTAGGATATTGTGTAAAATTCTTTGGAGTGCTGGTTTGGTATTCACGAAGTTCCTAAGGTGCTCTTTGTCATGAAAGTATCTTATTTCTCCATCCATTTTGAAAGATAGTTTTGCAGGGTACATCAGTCTGGGTTGGAGGCTGTTTTCTTTTAGGGCTTGGAATATGTCACTCCAAGCTCTTCTTGCCTTGATGGTTTGTGTTGAGAAGTCTGCTGTGATTCTGAAGGGCTTTCCTTTGTATGTGATTTGTTTCTTTTCTCTAACTGCTTGTAGAACTTTGTTCTTCTGTGGAGTTTCTGGAATCTTAACAATTATATGCCTATGTGTAGATTTTTTTTGATCAAGACTATTTGGAGTCCTATATGCCTCACTTATCTGTATGTCAAGCTCTTTTCTCCTGCTTGGGAAGTTTTCTGCCATTATTTCTGTGAAGAGATTTTTTATGTCATCTCCACTCTCTCCTGTTTCTTCATTGAGTCCAATCAGTCTTATGTTATTCTTCTTTGCATCATCTAGCAGCTGCTGGATTGATTTCTCATGTTCTCTTATAATTTTAAAGCAATTTTTCTTTTCCTGGTCATTAATTGCAATCTTATCTTCTGTATCTGAAATTCTGTCCTCACATTGGCTCATTCTGCTGTGTAGACTTTCAATGGAGTTTTTCATGTCCTGGATATCTATTTGCATCTGTTTTATGGATTCCATTTGTTTCCTATATTGGGATTCCATCATGATCCTCAGCTCCTCTCTAGATTTATTAATCATATCTTGCACTAGGAGCACAATCTCTGCTGTTATCTGAGAAATTATTTCTGATTTCATTTTTTCCAGATCCCCTTTTGTTGCCAGTTTAGTGGGTCCAGGTGGTTGAGTATCAGAGTGTTCCATCTCATTTCCCTTTGGGGTTGCTGTAGGTGATCTGGAAGTCTGGTTTTGAGACTTATTTACGTGTTTTCTCATTTCGACTGGTGTGGGGGGCTGTTAGCACCTGCACAGATTACCTCCTCTGAGCTGGGAGAGGTGGGACAGGGGCTAGGAGCAGCGGTAGGGATGGTGGCCCAAAAGCCCTTTCCCTGTGGGCTGGGAGCAGTGGGAGGGATGGTGGCTGGGAAGCCCCTTCCTGTGGACCAGGAGCAGTGGGATGGCGGCTCAGAAGCCCCTACCTCTGAGCCAGGAGTGGTGGGAGGGATGGTGGCCCGGAAGCCCCTTCCTCTGGGCCAGGAGCAGCAGAATAGAAGGTGGCCCAAAAGCCCTTTCCTCTGGGCTGGGAGCAGCGGGAGGGATGGTGACCGGGAAGCCCCTTCCTCTGGACCAGGAGCAGTGGGACAACGGCTCAGAAGCCCCTACCTCTGGGCCCGGAGCAGGGGGACTCAGTACCTTGGTCTGGTGGTCTGGTGTCCTCTGCGTCTTTGTAGTGTGGAACCAGGTGGCTGCCTGTCTGCAGCAGGGTCTGTATTCATATGTTTATAGCAGCTTTATTAAGAACTGCTCCAAACTGGAAACAATCAAAATGTCCTCCAACTGGTGAGTGGATAAGCACAGTTCCCTGAAGCAATAAACATCTGTACCATATCATACTGCTCAACAGTAAAAAGGAGTGAATATTACTATATGCAGTATGGGTGAATCAGACATGTGTTTTTATTAATTAAAAGATGTGAGACCCAAAATGCTACACACCGTAGCAATGATTCCACTGTGACATGTTGGAAAAGGCAGCACTGTAGACAGATCTGTGATTGCCAGTGCTGGAGGGTGGGAGGGGGATTTGACTATAAAGGGCCAGGACGAGAAAATGTGGGGCATCGATACAACTGTTTAGTATCATGATTGGGGCAGTTGCTACCCGACTATGGATTTGTTGGAGAAAAAGATAAGCAACACTGTGCCGTATTGGGAAAGTATGTTTTTAATGGAGGTTGGATAACTTTGTATCTGTCCACTTATCTATCCATCCATTCATCCACTCACACCCCCTTTTGGTGTGAATATGTGTGTGTGTGTGCATATATATATATATATATATATATATATATATATATATATGTATGTATGTATGTTGATTTTTTTATAGATTTTATCTGGAGCCAGGAGGAGCCCCAGAACATGGGTCCATGGTTTTTTGTTTCTCCAAGATTTGAAAAGCAACTGGCCTGCAAGGTAATGGCTCTTTCTTTTAGTGGGGTGTGTGTGTGTGTGTGTGTGTGTGTGTGTGTGTGTGTGATTTCTCCCAGAGTGCCAAAAGATGGGTTTCTATTACCAGTTCAGTTCCTTAAAGATAAAAATGCAAAATGTAGCTGTAAATCAGGCACAGTGATATACTCATGTAGTCCAAGCTACTCAGGAGGCTGGAGCAGGAACCTTAGTTGAGCCATGAGTTCAAGACCAGCCCGAACAGTACAGCAAGACTCTGGCTCAAAGACAAGAAGGAAAAGAAAATCTACATTTAAACTACAGCACGGTGCTTGCTTCAGCAGCACATATACTAAAACTACAGCAATACCTCAGTTCACAGATGCTTGTGTTTGCAAACAATTCAGTTCACAAACAAAAGCATTTGGCAAAATTTTGCTTCCATTTGCAAACTCTGCATTGGGTAACAAACATGGCCATGGCCATCTTCCCACACACAAACACAAATGTAGCCATCTTCCCCAAATCGTAAAGCATAGTAAGTTTGTAAACCAAGGCACCATGTATTCCTTTAGAAGGAAACCTGAGTGTTTATGGAGCTGAGTATGTGTACGCACTACGGGCTGAGTATCCTTTATTCAAATGCCTGGGACCAGAAGGATTTCAGACTTCTGAGCTGCTAGGACTTGGGACTGTTCACATAGATTTTATTGACTGAGTATCCTTAAATTCTGAAGTCCAAAATGCTCCAAAAACTGAAACTTGCTGAGTGTCATTTCGATGCTATAAAAGTTTTGCATTTGGAGCATTTCAGAATTTGGACTAAGAATGTTCAACCTGTAATACTGTAATTAGTTGTAGTCAGAAATAGTAGGCACCCTTGCCTGTTGGCCCCTTGCCCACGACCTCCCCAGGATGCCTCATTCAGGCCTAGGAGAAAGAAGCAGGATGAGAAGAGGAGAGGAGAGGAGTCTTGTTTGCAAGGCTCAATAAATCAAAGGCTGGAAAAGTTCTGATTTCCATTAGGAAGGAAAACCAGAAAAGTTTTCTCTTCGTGCTGCTTTGGTTAAAACTTGGTTCCCAGTTTGTTTGTTTTTAACAATAGCTTCCTCCTGTGTGGCTGAGACCCTCTTGCCTCAGCCTCTCGAGTCATTTCACTCATTTGATGCTAGTTGGATAGGCTGAGATCATTTTCACATGTAGCTAGTTGGAACGAACTAAGAAAACTCTAAAGTGAAAGCCAACTGACAGTTACTTAAAGAAAGGACATATGCAAAAAACTTGTTTCACTGTAGCGCTCCTGGAGTTTAGTTATTGGTAGTAGCACCGTGTTTCTCTCTAATCTATTCTCTGTAGCTCATTATTTCTCTGGAGAGGTTATTCCTGGTTAAGCAAGCTAAGAGGAATATACGCACTTTCTTGGTGGAACTTAGCAGGGTTCTGATCCGGTCACAATGTCCTTTGATTCCTTCTCTGCTCCAACGACAGCTCTGTCTCGTGAGCCGACCGCCCTTGGCAGCGCCTGCGGTAGGGATTGGCACACTGCACCAGCAGCAGCACGAAGACATCCTCACCAAGACCTTCACTTGATGATGTCCTTTGAAGAAAGACTACTTTCCTATAAGCAAACTGCCTGCTTCCCCTGCTCTGCCCCTTTCCCTTGGGTAACATGAAAAGTCTGTCTTTCTCTAGTAGGTTATGAATACACCAATCCGACGAGTAAATTTTATCCTGAAAAGAAGAACAGCACTACGTTTTGTTTAGATTTGAGTGAGCTGGAGAACCAGGTCATTAGCTAGATGATTGTGGGGTCCCCTGGAATTAACCACATGTGACCGGGGAAAGTTCTTCAGCCGGGATTTAGAGTCATGTATGGATGACCTCAGCACTGCTGCTTTTATTTGTTTGGTGTATGTCGCTTTCGTTAATTTTTCCCTTTCTTTTTCAAAGTCTTGTGGCTGCCAGTATTTTCATTTTATGTCTTCTCCACTGCCCTTTTCCAGCTACTGTACTAAATGTTCTACCTGACACCAGCAAAACTAGATTGTCCCTGATGCTTTAAGCTTAGGTCCCATTAAATACAATCTTGGGATGTATGATCTTCTAGCCCTATACTTTTAAATCAAGGAGTTCTAGCTATAAGAAAATTGATTTATGGTCTATTTGGCCATAATCTTTTTCCCAAATTGTTCTTGCAGTCCTACCTTATGATTTTTAGCTGACTTTGGTGTCTGTCTTTTGGTGAATTGTGGGAATCCAGCACCTAGTTAATCAGTTTTGCCTCTAAAAGTCCCAGCCGCAGTATGTTTGTCTGTGGTATTTAGACAGCACTCTAACTGTGATAGAAAGACTTTCCCAATGCTGGGTGTTGTAGGATTTCTTCGAGGTCCCCAGCTGACTCACTCTGAACCTAGGACTGGATGCCTAACTGAACAGCAGAGTGTGTAGCTTCACTGGACTCGCTGCTGTGGAGCCTCTGCAGCTACCATCCTTGTGGTGTTTTTCTGAGAAATGAGGGGAAATACTGGGACTAGAATGTACCCACTCCCTCTCTGCTTTTAACAGCAATGAATTGGCTGTGGGCTTCAGAATCAGTGTGTAGGCTGTTCTGGCCACAGCAGTAGATTCCTGGTTTACATCTCCAGTGTGTGGTTCAGTATAATGATTTAACATTTCGAGATCATTCTCCTCCATCTTCGTTCTATCTACCTCAAGGCTTCCTTCTTGTCTCAAACCTTAAAAATCATATAATTTAGCATCACTCATGTAAATCACTAAGACCACAAAGGTCTATTTAATGAGAAAATAAAAGCATAATGCCATTTTTTCTCAGAAGTCTTGGTTTCTTGAATTAAAAGATTTTAAATGTCTAGCTAGAAAAGGAAATAGATGTTTTAAAAACTTTTTGTTTAGCTATCTGTAAATTTTTCCCTAACTTTATACTTACTCACAAGCTTATGATTTCCTGTTACATCTTTTCCAGCCTGAGCTGAGAGGAAGATATCCTGGCATCTCCTTATTCCTCTCAGTCACATCTGCGCCCTTGCAAAAGGAGCCATTTGAAGAATTTCAATCCAATATCCATTACCTTTCCATTGCCAGCACTGCAAAACAAATGCATTGCCTTATTTTAGTTTCTTAAAAATTTACTAATGTGATATTTGTATCCTATTTATATCTATTCCCTGTGTCTAGGACAGTTTCATATTCAAAGAAAAATAGAGCTTAAATTTGATAATCAGTAAGTCAAAATATTAACCACGGAAGAATGTTAATTTTGCTTAAATGACACATTACTCTTAGTAAAATAAAATTTTATTCTTATAAGAACCATTTTGCTCAGTTTTCTTATGTCTTCCATATGCACAGTACTTGGAAAATATTCTGAAACATGGACTTCTTTGATTTTTCTGCATTTCTTTTGTAAAGTTTTACTGTTTTGGATGTAGCTCAGTGTTTGTATTCTCGCTTAGCACGGATGAGGCCCTGGTTCAATTCCCAGAACAGGCGAAAAAAAAAAAAAAATTATTTGACTGACAACTGACAGCGTTCCCAAAACTGAAGAAATAAGGGTTACAAAGGAAGGACGTCACAGATTATGAATCAAGACTTTTGGATGCTGAGTTTCTGAAAGCTTCACTTACATTTTTATTGAGTGTACTTGGACATTCGGTTTTCAATGCCAGCTTCGTATCGGATCCAGGCTGAAACAATCATTGTGGGGTAATTCAGACAAAATGTTTAAATCCTTAATATATAACTACTACACAGAAAACTCCCAAGTTACTTTATGGAAACGATTATTTGATGCTATGTTTTCATTTAAATCTGATAAAAACTCTAAAGCAGACTCATTTCCCCACTGGGAATTACAAAATTAGTCAATTTTAGGAAAAATGTATTCAACTTCTATTACTTTAGTGTTGCTGCTGCATTGTTCCCTCTTCTGACACATGATGAACCAGCTATAAATAAGCAAAAACAATAAATGGTCTTTTAAGTACAGAATGGTATTTCATCAACAGATATGTTACTGAACACCTATGCCAAAATGGCATTGTTTTGGATCTTAGAAATACATGGAAGTAAAAGATAAAATGGTTACCCTTGGTCTTCAATGAACAATCTGAAAAGACAAAGCATTTTAACCTGAGAGAGAGAAATTTTCTGGCTGAATTTGTTAAGCCAATGTGAGAAGTCAAGGTAGAGGGATACCCCTGACAGACCCAGAGTAGGTAATGATGTGGTTTGGGTCTGCAATGGCCCCCAAAGGTTCAAAAAGCTCCACAGCTAGGAGCTGCCGGGAGGTGTTCAGGTCATAGAGGGTGTGACCTTGGAGGGGATAATTCCACCCCAGCCCCTTCTTCTTGCTGTCTGTTGGTTTCTGTCCATGAGGTGAGCAGTTTTGATCCACCATGCCCTCCCCACCCGGATGTGCCGCCTTGCCACAGGCCAAAGGGCCAGGGCCGGTCTGTCATGGACTGGACCTTCTGAAGCCACAAGTTGACTCAAACCTGATCTCTGATTAGGTAATCTATGGCATTTGTTATAATGATGGAAAGCTGACCAACAGAGGTCACATACAGTGGTTGGACAGGGAAGAGTCCTGGGTATTGTATAGTCTAGAAAGATTGAAGAATGGTGGAAGAGTAATTTGCGAAAGTTATCCAGAGTGTTAAAGTGTACCCCCTGGCTCTTGCCTGAAACATGGGAACTATCCCAGATACACAGTAAAGAGAGGTACAGGCTACTCTTCTTCCATCTGTTAGATTTTTCAGTGTAGTTCATTCTTACTGAAAGGACACTATATACATGCAATTAGCTGACAATTTTGTGTCAAAACTGCATTTATGTCGATCGAATGCAGGATACTGATGATAACAAAAATTAAGGCCCCTCAAGTTTACCATGCAGTAGGGGAGATTAGACAAGTATGAAAATGACTAACAGAGTACACTGAGGTAAAGATGAGTTAGAAGAATGGGAGATTGCGACTGTAGTAAATCGTTTTCCAAAAGTGTCCATCACTTCTTCCAGAAGCTTCCTCCTCTTTTGCTCTCCTTGAAGCTGAGCAGACCTTCCTGGCTGTCTACAAACAGTGCAGTAAATGAGACGCTCAGTCACTGCTAGGACGTACCTTGGCACCCATCGACCCTGTCGTGAGGAAGCCCAGGCCCAACGGAGGAGCCATATGGAGGTATTAGAGCTCGGAGCCAGAAAATGCATAATTTTCCTCTTTAGTATGGATCTGAACATTAGAACACATCCTTGGATCTGGCTGTATGTTCTTAGTTACAGTAGAGGAGGAGTCTCATAAGCTCTTAACTACATATGATATGTCACATCTTTATAAAATTCCAGGAGGCTACAACCCAGGCCTTTGGTACCTGTGTTTTTTTTTTCTAGTCCTGGGGACTGAAACCGAATCCGGGGCCTTCGCACTGCGCTACATCCTCAGCCCCACCCCTACTCCGCCCGGTTTTTAAATTTTGAGGCAAGTTCTCGCTAGATTGCTAAATTGCCCAGCCTGGGCTTGAACTTGCAAGCCTCCCGCCTTCGCCCGCCGAGGCCCGCCCCGAGGTACTGGACTGGCGGACGCGGCCTCTCCCCCGCCGCTAGGTCGGTCAGCCCCCTGCCTGGCGCTGGGCCCGCCCCTCCGCAGCGCCGGCGGTGACCATGGCAACGCGGCGGCGACCGGCCAACCGCCAGAGCCGGTCTGGGGGCGGGGCCGGGAGGCGTCACGTGACGCAGGCGGGGCCTGCGTCGGGCCGGTGGAGCGTGACGGGGCAGCCGAGCTCGGGAGCTGAGCGGAGGCAGCGCCGAGGCCTCGGGGCCCTGCGAGCCTCCCTGCCGCCATGGGCAGTGAGTAGCGGCGGCTGCCGGGCTCCGCGGGCGCGGGCTCTGCCGGCGCTGCGCGCTGCGGGGCCGCGCCCTCGGGGTCTCCAGCCGCGGGCCGGGGATGCGCGCGCCGCGCCGGTCAGCGGCGGAGGGCGCGGGGCCGGGGCCTCCGCCGAGCTCCTCGGGTCGAGCGAGGCCTCGCCGGGCGGGCGGCGAAGCCGGGACCCGAGGCCCGGGCTGGCGCTGCAGGGGTGGCGAGCAGCGAGGCTCCTGCCGCGGGCAGGCCTGCGTGCGGGAGCCCGGGCAGGCGCGCTGGGGGGACCAGGCCCCCTCGTCGTTTTCTGGAGCTGAGGAAGCGCCTGTTTTCCTTCCCGAACCGCCCTTCCTCGGCCTCACGGTTGCGACGAAGAAGGCTCCTTGAGTCGTTTAATTAAAAACAACAACAACAAAATGATGCATGGCATGTGTTTTAGGGAGGCAGCTCACCATTTCCTTAAAATGTTCATTCTGGTCGTTCCGCGGCGCTTACTGAAGACTGGAAGGTGGTGTCAGCTTTAGGGACAAGGCCTCTTATTACGGGGACCCTTGGAAGGCCTTCCCCCCAAGCCCACCCCCTCCCCACACCCTGGGTGTTCAGTGTGTGTTGGATGAATTAATGAATACCCGAGCGACGCCCCGCTGGTCAACTAGACATGGGGAGAACTAGAAAGGAAGTAGAGACCCCGGCCTTAATTTAAGTGAAATGAGTAAAATTCTCCAACACAAGGATGAACAAGTGGCAGGGGAAAGCAGTGCTTGACCATGAATGTCCCAGTAGAAATGACCATAAAATGCTAAGAGATCTAGGAAAGTGGCTGGGGTTGAGGTGTGAAGCAAAGGGGTTGAAGCGCTTCTAGGAAGTTTAATGGTGATGCTGATATTTGATTTGCCTTAGAGTTAAATGCTTTCACATTCAGACTCACTTTCCTGGATAACAGACCTCTACGATAACAGACTGCTGTCGTTTGGGGAGGTTAAAAACAGTGTAGCCAGCTTTTGCCTGTGGAGGTGTAATTTGTGCCAGCTTTGAAACAATTTCAGGGTGTTAGTGTACAGAATCCAGTGCCTGTGGGGAAGATCGGATTCCCAGTTCACCGTGGCTTGTGTTTCTGCACAGTAGGTTCTTGGAGTAAGACTGACGCTGGGGAGATTGTCTTCATCTTCCAGTTCTGTAGCAGCCTTGACATGTCAGAAGAGGGTGTCATTCACAAAGGGCCTTGGCCTGTCTTACTTTTAGGTGCTGAAAGCAGTAGTCCGGGAAAGCATCCCTTTCTAATGCAGTGTACAGTCGTTGTCACTATCTGGGCTTCCTTCTAAGCAAGCACTCCGATATTGTATAGTTTTAAATTTGAACTATAGAAATGATTTCCTGATCTTTCTCCCTTGATGAAGTTGGCATCTTTCAGTTCTTTAAGTCACTTCTGCAGGTTAAGCCCATTTCCTGTTCTACTTTCCTCAGTGGAGAAGGCATCCTCCTCTGTTTCTCCTTTTAGATATTTTCTTCTATAATGCATTGGCTCGCGGGTACCATACAGACTGCATGCTCCTTTTGTTTGACATAGTGATATTCTGAGTAATTCCTTTTCTGTGTATCTGAAAGGACTGGACACAAACATGAGGAATCAAAATCAGGATTACTTTGCTTCTACTGACTATCCCGCACACCATTTGGGTTCTTTCTTCTCTTAAATTGTATCTCTCCCTATAACTCACTTGAAATGGAGAGCATTAGGATTCTTTAATTTGGAGAGACGGGGTAAATTCTTCTTGAAATTAAAGAACATTTTATTTGATTCTGTAAAAAGGCAGGTTTTTTTTTAAAAAACACTTTGTAATAGAGACATTTGTTTCTTGTTTTTTACAGTCAAATTTTTAGAAGTCATCAAACCTTTCTGTGCAGTTCTACCAGAAATTCAGAAGCCTGAAAGGAAAGTAAGTTACTATTTTAGTGATTTAGAAGGGTAGTGGAATGGCTTACTCTACTAAACCAATAAGACTGATTTACTTTTCCCGGTACTTTTTTGTCTGTAATTGGAAAAATATTACCCATGCATCCTCCTTGGCCCAGAGTAAGTAAAAGAATCGTAGACCTGCTTAAGTCTACATACATTTCTTATGCTTCCAAAAATCACTGTTCTTTGGGGCCGGGGATTTAGCTGCCTGCCTCGCAAATGCAAGGTCCTGAGTTCGATCCCCGGAGGCCCCCCCCCCCCCCAAAAATGACTGTGCTTTAAATTTTAATGTTGTCACACCAAGTCTTTCTTTGGCCCACCTGTTGGTGAAGATACATAAAGTATTCTTCTGTCTACAGTGATTTTTATAATTTTTGTAGTGTAGGGCAATGTATTGTGCTTTGCTGCACTACGAATGGCCCAGTCTGCTGGGTAGTTTTTGATGAGTTCAGATGTTTGATGCAAATGAATTCTGATTGTATGAGTATGTCCCTGGCACGTTCGGATTCAGTCACTGAAAAGAAGAATGACTGGAACGCATTAGATGGTCTTGTAACTGAATTAGCAGGACTAGGGACAGAGAAAGAAATGGGTAAAACGTATTAAATTTAATAATTTATTTATAGTTATATTTTTTAATAATTTGACATGGTAAAAATAGTCAATTCCAGTTATATTAAAAGCATCCTAGGAGACCCTTTTTATTGTTTAGGAAATATCTTAGACTGCCTATATAGTATTATAAAGCTGTGTAATATTATAGGCATCCTAGATGGGCCTGACACATTGTTAACTGAGACACGTGGGTGTCTTGCTTTGCCTCCTTTTCAGTTTTATTTACCACGGTACAGTGCACGTGAAGGCTGCCTGTGTTTAAATTACCTTTCTTTTTGAAAACTAGAGACATGTTTGAGAAGTTCAGCTGTTTATTTCAGCTGTTGCACATTTAAATAGTAGATAACAGGAACATGTCATGATGGGGAATGGTGATTACGCTTTGAGGAGGATTTTTGCTTTACATTTGTATTTCTTGGTTTGGATTGATTGTTCTTTGTATTTTGTTGTACAGATTCAGTTTAGAGAGAAGGTATTATGGACTGCTATAACTCTCTTCATTTTCTTAGTATGTTGTCAGGTACGTAACTAATATCTGTGCTGTTCTAAGATCCTGATGAGTTAGAATTTGAGAAGCATATTTTAGTTAAAATAATCAATCCCCTGAACTATATTAAGCGTTGCTATTCCTTTTAACCTTTATTATTTTGTTGCGGGTGCTGGAAATTGAAGCAGCGCCTTCCCCCACGTGAGGCAAAAGCCTAGGGCAGAAGCTCTACCTCTGAGCTATTCCTCAAGCTCTGATCTGAATTATTTTGATAGTAAAAGTGGTATCTTCTTTGTATGTTCCTATTGGCTAACTAGTAAGTCTGAACATTTTTTTTCCCTTTTTTGTTTCTGTTTTCAGTAGATAGTCTCTGCCCATTTTTTTCTTGATATATTTAATTTTTTTCTTACTGGTTTAATATAATTTTGTTTTTGTTTTTCTGGTACTGAAGATTAAACTTAGGACCTTAACCCTAAGGCGCAAACCCAGCCCTTGTTTTCTTTTTAATTAAAAAATTTTTTTGGTACCGGGGATCGAACTCGGGACCTCGGGCTTGCGAGGCACGTGGCGGAACCACTGAGCTAAATCCTGGCCCTAGTTTTTATTTTGAGACAGGATCGTTTCAAGTCCTTAAGCTGCCTAGGCTGAGCTTGCATTTGTGATTCCCCTGCTTCAGCCCCCCAGAGTGCTGGGATTGCAGGAATGCATGCACTGTCATGCATGGTTTAAGATAGTTTTTTATTATAAGAAAGCAACTTACATCTTGCAAATGTTTTTCCAGTTTACCTTTTATAATGTTGTGAATAGTGTATATTAATGTAAATATCCCTAAAAATAAGGTTTTAAAACCTCAGTGATATACTTTGTTCAAAAATCAGTAAGATCCAGGCTGCAGCCTAGCAGTAGACCCCTTGCTCAAGGGTTGGAGCACAACTCCTAGCACTGTTAAAAAAATTAGTCCAATGATATTTTAAAATTTCATACATAAAAGTACAAAACTGTAATTTTTTATTTTTTTGGTACCAGGGATCGAACTCGGGACCTTGTGCTTTCGAGGCAGGCGCTGGAAACCCTGAGCTAAATCCCCGGCCCAAAACTGTAATATTCATTAGAGTATTTTAACAAAAAATTTTTCAGAGGGATTAAGTACATAAAATGAGGGCAAAATGTGATCTGGGTATGTCTCATGGTTGTAAGGATAAAAGATAATTTAGGGCATATATATATATTTTTTGGTACCGGGGGTTGAACTCGGGTCCTTGAGCTTCCGCACCAGGCGGCCAAACCACTGAGCTAAATCCCTGGCCCCTAGGGCACATTTTTTGAGGATTTTTAAAAGTTACTAAGATAGGTATAAGGAACTTGTAGAAAATTGTGTTAGCAGAGGGCTGGGGATTTAGCTCAGTGGTTCTGTCACCTGCCTCACAAGCACAAGGTTCCGAGTTCAATCCCCGATACCACACACAAAATTGTGTTCGCAGAACAGACTAGGTTCATAGTCTGTAGAAAAGCCGAATATTTTCTTTTTGAAGGATGAAATAAGGTCATTAAGGTACTTGCTTTAAATGTGTTTTGGACGGTCATGAAGAGAGAAGTTTTAAAAATTATAGAAGAGTATAAAGCAAAAAAGAACCTCTACTGTTTACTTTGAACATCTTGGAAACTCCCCTCCCCTCCTCAAAAAAAATCCACTTTAAGGAGGTATGACATGCATATGAAAGTATACCCATTTTAAAAAGTATATATTTTGAAGAGTTTTGACAAACATGTACACCCACAAACTACTTACAGATACCCAAGTAGATACAGAACGTTTTTATACTTCATTTAAATTAAAAGCTTCTCTTCAGAGGACATTGTTTAGAAAATGCAAGGCAGAGCACAGACCAGGAGAACTTACTCATAAAACCTACATCTGACAAAGGACTTGCATCTAGAAAATATTAAAAATGTTTGTAATTCAGGGCTGTGGATTTAGCTCAGTGGTTCCACCGCCTGTCTCACAAGCACATGGTCCAGAGTTCAATCCCTGGTACCCCCCCCCCCAAATGTTTGTGATTCAATAATTTAAAGAAATTTTTTAACATAATGGAATTTTTATAAAGAGTAAGCTAAAATTTGTTTTTCTTTTTGTTTTTTGGCTATGTTGGGCCAAATCCCCAGTGCCAGGCAACCACCGATCTGGTTTCCGTCACTACAATTGATTTGTCTTTTCTAGAATTTCATATAAATGGAATCATGCAGTATTACTCTTTAGTGTCTGATTTTATCATTGTATTTTTGACATTCATCTGTAATGTTAGTAATCCGTAATTACATCAGTAAGTCACTTTTATTTTTAAGTAGCGTCCTGCTGCATGAATCTATCACAGTTCATTCCCTTGTTGAATGTTTGGCCATAGTGAAGTAGCTATGAACATATGTGTACAAGTTTTTCCATGGACAGTTGAGTGATAAATACATGTTCAACTGTATAAAAAATTGTCAGCTCGTTTGCAAGTGGTGGCTCTGTTTTTTATCTCTACCAGCAGCCATGTATTGGAGTTCCACTTGCTCTGCATCCTTCTGTACTCTTGGTATTGTTGGTCATTTTAATAGTAGCACTAAGAAATGATATGGAAATTTTAATTTCCATTGCCCTGACAATTTGCTGATGACACTGGTGGTACTTCGGTTCACCAACCCAGTTCTCTCCACAGTTCTGGTCCCAAATCCAATTTCCCCCTAAGGTCAGCATTGAACCTAACTTGAATGAATTTGATTCATTTCTTGTCCAACTTGATTTGTAACCAGAATTGTGGGAAGAACTAAGTTCATGAACTGGAGTACCACTGTTACAGTGGAGTGGGCCAGAATAGTCCAGGTTCTGGTGCTTAGCAAGGGACTGCCGAGCTTACACCTCATAGCAAGCTGCTACATTTATGGAAGATCATGGGATGGCAACAAGAACAAGCCGAAGGAAGAGGAACTCTCCCAGGGCTTCCTGACAGGACTCTGCTTCCAGTATTTAAAGGGTCAGATGCCTCTCACTGCAGGTGCCTCCCATTGTGGTCAGACGCCTCTGACTCCAGGTTCCTCTCATTTTGTTTCTCACTGGCGTGGAAACTAATGATCTGCCGCCTCGGGCATCACGACCGCCTAAGTAAACATGGAAAATCCGCAGGCAGTGCCGGCCCACAGCTGAGCGAAGGGAGAGGAGCGGCTCATGACTGGACCGCACCATGGGCCAGAGGAAGGAAGCTCTGCAGCACACATACCTGCACCTGCCACCCTAACTTGTGCATAGCACTTTATTTTCGGTTCCCAATGCTTTTTGAAATCCTTCATGCTGATTTGCTGTTTCTCCGTCTGATCAGTGGAAGTTTCCATTAGAACATGGAGCAGTCTCTTTTTCCAAAAGACTATACTGTATTTTACCAAGTTTGTAAAAAGAAAAACTTGACAACAAGAGTTTATTTGAGCGTTGAAGGGATGGTGAATCTGGCAGCACTGCTTCAGCCCCTCTGAAGAGGCTCAGAGAGCTCTGCTCGGGAGGCTTGGGCCTCGGCTTTTATAGGTTGACTGTGGGGGAAGGGAACTGCTCGATTAGGTCCCCCTCGCTGTTTGCTGTGTTTTGGTACAGTCTGATGGGAGGTCTCTACACAGCCATTGGCTGCTTGGCTATCTTGATTGGTTGGAGCGAGATTCAAATTTAGACCTTCCTGAAGTTGTCTGTGTGTTCAGAAAGAAACCCAGGCTAATGGCCTTCTGCTTAATTTCCTTAACAAGTTGAAAGGGATGGTGATATGTATGATATTGCCACTGTGTCAGATGCACAGGAAACAGCTCCTGTTGCTGCGCAAGTGTTCACAGGACTGCAGCTACAGGATTTATGGAGAAATAAGATTAGAGCTAGTTTTAATAATCCTGTTGACTGTAGGAAAAGAGAACATGCTGTTATTTAGGGGAAGTTGGGACTCTTGTTTGCTTTCCCACACAACAGCTAGCCATGAAGTAATCGATGTCTCAGGAAAGAAGTCAGACCAATTAACTTTTTACTTCGAAGATATCCTAGTGTTAATTGGTTGTTGTACAATAACTTCCTTCCTCTTCATTGCTCACCTTAACTGAAGAGTGTCCTTAGCTGCAGGTTATATTTAAAGTATGTATGCTTCATGCTTCACCAGTTTTGTTACCTAGGTAATAAATTCAGACTCAAACAGGTTTAGTTGTTTAAGATCGCTGGGCTGGGCGCAGTTGCACATGCCTGTTGTCCCAGTCTCTCTGGAGGCTGAAGCACAAGGACCAGGATGAAGCCCAGGAGTTTGAGATCATCTCGGGTAACTTAGGGACCTCTCCACCTCAAGAAAATAAATAAAATTGCTGGTAGCATCTTTTGGAACTTGTTTTTAAAGTTTCATATAGAGAAATTTTTGGAAAGCAGTAATGTATTTTTCTTTGTGTCTCATCTTCACATGATTGAGGAAGGAGACATGGCTGCTATATCCTAAGCAAGGGGCATATGATAGGAAGCAGTTCAAAGTTCAGGTGTGGTATTTTTCTCCTTAGTTAAGAATTAATAAGTGCTCATTATACAATATTTGATATATCCTGAAAATAATATCATTCATAATCTCACCACCCAAGGATAATCACCATTTAAGATTTTAAGATATCCTTAGTTTTATTTTCTATACCTATTTTTTACAGTGTTGAAGTTTCTTTTTTCTTTTTTTGTAGGGCGGGAGGTGGATCCCAGCCCTTGGCATCCTAGGCAGATGCTCTATAACTGAGCTACATCCCCAAACACCAGTGTTGAAGTTTTAAAAAATTTATAGTTTTGTGTCTTTATATATTTAGTTACTTTTGCAGCGCTGGGGCTTGACCCCAGGACCTTACACATACCTGGCCAACCCTCTACCGCTGACGAACCCCAGCCTCTGGACCTGTGTTCTTATACTAGGCTTAATAGTGGCACTGTTGGATTTTAGGCATTTTAGGAATTTATTTTTGTTACAGGGGTGCGGGTGCTGCACTGCTCAGTGTAGGATGGTCAGTGCCCCTGGCCTCCATCTATTACATCCCAGGAGCATTGTCTCCACCGAGCTGTGACAACCAGAGGTGACAGTTCAGAGGTGCCAGGTGTCCCCTGGAAGGGCAAATCACCACAGATTGAGAACTGTTTTACATGTAATATTATAAGCTCTTCTCTGTGTCATTACAAATTTCTTAATCATGATTTTTGTTGGCTAAATGTATTTTACTGTATGTTTCTTTGTCAGTCTTTTTTTTTCCTGATACTGGAGATTGAACTCGGGACCTTGCACTTGCCAGGCAGGCGCGGTGCCGCTGAGCTACATCCCTGGCCCTTCTTCATCAGTCTTATATCTATGGGTTTGATCTTGGTTGATTAGTACCTATAGCTTTCCACAGCTATTCTGTGACTAGGCAGATATTTATGCTAGGATGGGATATTTCTTTCTCAATTATGGTAAGAAACAAAAAGATTTACCATCTTAACCACTTTTAGATGTATAGTTTAGTAGTGTTCGGTATGTTTGCATTGTTGTACAACAGTTCTCCATATTGACAGGAGTATTTACTTGTGAAATGTACCAAGTAATGATTTCTACTGTTAAAGAACTTTACCTTTTAAAATATGTTTGCTTTTGCTCTTGAACATGAGACATTTTTTAAATAAAGTGTTGCAAACATTAAGTGAATGCATTATAAGTTAAATGTAAAGTTAATTTATGTAATACATTTTTATGCAAAATTCGTGCAATCTTTTAGATACCACTGTTTGGAATCATGTCATCAGATTCTGCAGACCCTTTCTACTGGATGAGAGTCATTCTTGCATCCAACAGAGGTGTGTACTTCTTTTCTTTTTCTCTCTATACCACTTGTGATATCAAATAGATATAAATAATGTAGATTAACAAGTATTTTTTGATATGTCCAGGGAGGAGAGGACATGAGAACAGGAACCCATTGCATAGAAGAAACCAACATGTCCATAGTGACAATGCTGTGTGTTTATTATAACAGTAGACAGAGAGATCTGTCTGTGGGTTTTTCACAGTCTAGAGACGCTGTTCAGTAATTGGCGAGACGCTGCACTTGAAGTGGAGTTTAATGTTTGAATCAGTGAGACAGGAAAGCCTGAGCCAGGTCCCCAGGTGTAAAACAGAGTGGTGGGTGAGAGGCGAAGCTGGTAATGAGGCTAACCAGAAGGCGGAGGCTGCTGCATTTCAGGAATCACAACTGCCTATTTTTTGAAGACACTTTAAATACCTGACAGGTATTTTAAAATAATCTTTTTAGGCTATAAAAGTATTATTTGTTTCTTTTTAAGGTGCACCACAATTGATAACAGATTTATATGAAACAAAAAACAAAAATCTCACTTCTGAACAGGGGTTTCCAGGAAATTGATAGATTGGCAAATTCTTTTGCATATCTCTTAACATAGGAAAATCTGTATACTTAAAAAAAACCACTGTACATGCTATGTTGTTATTCAGTTTTTTTTTTAATTTTTTTCCCCCCATTAAGTTTATTGGTACAGTTTAGGTATAAAATACATTTACATACATCATTGGGATCTTGTACCATTACTTGAGTATCTTGGTTCTTATTTTTTTCCCCTTCCCCTGCCCTCCCTTCACCCCCTCCACCCTTCCCTATTTGCAAAGACTTTGTTTCCATTTCTTTCCTTTTCTGATATTTTTTCTTTTCCCTTCTTTCCTTTCCCCTACCCCTCCCACTTCCCCTGCTCCTTTAGACCTTTACTTCCTATTACACAATATCAATTATACATTTTTAAAATTAAAATATCAAGACCTAGGAGACATTACCACAGATTTTACAGAATTTAAAAGGATATAGAAAGCATATTTCAAAAATCTGTTTTGAAATAAATTTGACAGCTTCTAAGAAGTACTTGGAAGACAAAGTAATGAAACTGACTCTGGAGGAAATATAAAATTTGAATAGCACCTATTAAAGAAAGTATATTCCTAGCTTCAGAACCTACCTATATGACAACAACAGGCTCGTATACATTTTAACTGATAAATTATATCAAACATTAAAGCAGAAAAAAGGAACACTTCTCCCCTCATTTTAGGAAATCAACATTGTGCTAATCCCAAAACTGGATAAAGATAATAAAAGAAAAAAGTATGAACATAGATAGAAATTTGTTTAACAAAACAAACTATTGGAAGTCAGATCTGGCAGTATGTAGAAAGTGGTTTTATTATAGGGATGGCATTGTTGGTTCAGCATTGGAAGATCCACCCCCTAAAGTCATCGTTTTAACAGAGGAAAGGAAAACGCCATATGATCCTGTTAGTAGTTGGAGAAAGAGTATTGGACTAAATTCTACAGCTGTTCATGGTAAAAGCTATCAGGAGCCTAGAAGTAAAACATAACCTTCTGAACAGATAAGCCATGTACTCCATACTTTGAGCAAAAAAACACCTTATATGAATGGAGAAGATACAAGCTTTCTCCCTAAGGTAGGGAACAAGGGCAGATATGCCTACTCTTCATCTTTCCATTAAACTTTGAAACATAGGCCCAAACCAAAATAGTCTGGCAATAAAATGACACAATTAGGATAGAACTGGCAAGGTAGAAGCAAAATCTTTATATGTAGATGAAATGATCATCTACAGAGAAAATACTAAGAAATCTCTAGGAGCCCCTAGAACTTGTGTTTGAATTTAGCAGGATTAGAAAACGCAAGGTATATATAAAAATTCAGGTCTATGTATACTAGCTATAAATGAAGAATTGGATATTGAAATTTAAAAGTTATGTAGGAGTACAGAGGACCTAGAAAAGGAAAAAGTAAAAAAAACAGTGTTGGAAGACATTTAGTACCGTACCTAATTTCAAGACGTCCTCTAAAGCTACAGTAATCAAGGCAGTATTGGTGTAAGGAAAGACATATAGATCATTGGAATAAAACAGAGAATCTAGAAATAGAACCACACATATATGGTCCACTGAGTTTTGAAAGATTATTTAACGTTAGCATTTTATAGAACATCAACTCAACTCAAGAGCAGAGGAAAAGATAGTGTTTTCAGCAAACGGCACTAGAACACCTGGTATCCGTATATAAAAAATGAACCGCAACCCTTTATTTCCATACATAAAAATAACTCTTTTTTTGGTACCGAGGATCAAACTCGGGCCCTTGTGCTTGCAAGGCAGGTGGCAAAACCACTGAGCTAAATCCCCAGCCCCATAAAAATAACTTGAAGGGATCTATGAACCTAAATATGAAAGCCTAAAACTATAAAACTTGAAGAAGAAATTATAAGGGAAAATGTTTATGAATTTAGGGTAGGCAAGAACTACCTAGAATACAAAAAACATGATGTATAAAAGAAAAAAATTGATAAATGAGATTCCATCAAAATTTAGAACTTTAAATGGCATCATTAAAATGAAAAGTAGTCCTGAAACAGACCATATTTACGGTGCATGTAACCTATGACCAGAATATATAAAGAACTTACAGCTCATTAATAGACAACCCAATTAAAAAGACATAAGATGATAAATAGCACAGCACAAGGAAAGGTGTGCAACACAAGAATCAGAAAAATACTAATCAGTACAATAACAAGATTGAATTATAGCTCATTAGGGAGATGAAGTTAAAAGTTTTAAAAGCCTTGTCATGACTTTTTCTTTTTGTTGGATTCTCCTCCTTTGCATTCCAATGGATTCATTCTGCTGGACTTCGTGGGGTTGTGATCCTCCATTGTCTTTTCCTAGGGTATTGTCTAAAATTTTTTGGAGTGCTGGTTTGGTATTCATGAAGTTCCTGAGGTGCTCTTTATCATGAAAGTATCTTATTTCTCCATCAATTTTGAAAGATAGTTTTGCAGGGTACATCAATCTAGGTTGGAGGCTGTTTTCCTTTAGGGCTTGAAATAATCACTCCAAGTTCTTCTTGCCTTGAGGGTTTGCATTGAGAAGTCTGCTGTGATTCTGATGGGCTTTCCTTTGTATGTGATTTGTTTCTTTTCTCTCACTGCTTGTAGAATTTTGTTCTTCTGTTGGAGTTCTGGAATCCTAACTATTATATGCCTATGTGTAGATTTTTTTTGATCAAGGCTAGCTGGAGTCCTATATGCCTCTCTTTTTTTTTTTTTTTTGGTATGGGGGTCGAACTCGGGTCCTTGCACTTGCGCAGCAGGCAGCAAAACCACTGAGCTAAATCCCCGGCCCTTGTATGCCTCTCTTATCTGTATGTCAAGTTCTTTTCTCCTGCTTGGGAAGTTTTCTGCCATCACTTCTGTGAAGTTTTTTGTTGACATCTGCACTGTCTCCTCTTTCTTCATTGACTCCAGTCAGTCTTATGTTATTCTTCTTTGCATTGTCTAGCAGCTGCTGGATTGATTTCTCGTGTTCCCGTACAATTCTGAAGCAATTTTTCTTTTCCTCCTCACTAATTGCAATCTTATCTTCTATATCTGAAATTCCATCTTCACATTGGTTCATTCTGCTGTAGAGACTTTTGATGGAGTTTTTAATCTCCTGGAAATCTGTTTGCATCTGCTTTATGGATTCCATTTGTTTCCTATGTTGGGATTCCATCATGTTCCTCAGATCCTTTATTTTTTTATCTGTGTCCTCTCTAGATTTATTAATCATGTCTTGCACTATAAGCACAATTTTTACTGTTATCTGAGTAATTATTTCTGATTTCATTTTTCCCAGATCCTCTTTTGTTGCCAGGTCAGAGAGTCCAGGTGGTTGAGTATCAGATTGTTCTATCTCATTTCCCTTTGGGGTTGCTGTAGGTGATCCAGAAGTCTGTTTTTGAGGCTTGTTTACGTGTCTTCTCATTGCGGGGGGGGGGGTGGGGGTCTTCTGGCACTCAAGCAGCTTACCTTCTCTGCCCTAGCAGCATGGAATGGCGGCAGGGGAGCCTCCTGCCGGGTGCTGGGACTGGCTTACCTTCTCTGCCCTAGGAGCATGGAATGGCGGCGGGGGAGCCTCCTTCTAGGTGCTGGGACTGGCTCCACTTCTCTCACTATTCCATTTATTTAATATCTCAGATGAGCAATTTTATTTAGTAGCCATATCCTGTGCTATTACAAGGATAGGCTCTGATTTAATTACTCATTCAACCCTTTTTTCTTTTGGTACTGGGGATTGAACTCGGGTCCTTGCACTTGCGCAGCAGACAGTGAAACCACTGAGCTAAATCCCCAGCCCCATTCAATACTTTTTACTGTGTGGCAAACATGTGCTTGGTACTGAGAGTAGAGCAGTAAACGAGACTATCACTGGGAAGCATTTTTCTTTTCTGGATTATGAGCATGCTCACTCCTATTTCCATATTTCCTTCTAGTACTTTAGTTGGTCATCCTTTATGTCTCCGTTTCCTGAGCCTTGAGCATTCATCTGGGTGTCAGTCACAGGTGACAAGTCTGAGTGTCATGGTCTGAATGGCCAGGCCCTTCCCAAGGTCACTTACCCTCTTCTCTGCTGACCTAAGTGCCATATTTCCTGTGTCCAATTTTCATTAAAGCTTGATTGGGTCTATTTATGGACCAGATCTATCTTACAGTTATAAATTTTAATGGGTTAACTTTTAAGAGAAATCTGTGCTGAATGGCTGTAACAGTAAAAACTTTTATCTTTCATTATTAAAGAAGTACTGTGGTACCTCAGTTCACGAATGCTTTTGTTTGTAAACAGTTTGGTTCACAAGCAGAAGTGCTTGGCAAAATTCTGTTTTTGTTTGCAAACTCGGCATCGGGTGACAAACATAACTGTGGCCATCTTTCCCACACAAACACAAACATGGCCAGCTTTTCCAGAATCGTAGGTCAGATTAAGTTCATGAGCTGAGGTACCACTGCATTTGGAAAAATACCAAGAATATCTTTAAAATGGAGTATTTTCTCAGTAAAGGGCCCCTTTTCAGCATTTATAAAAGTCAGGATATAAGGGAAACATACTCATAGCAGGGTGTGGTGGTATGCATGTGCAATCCCAGGATGCTGAGGCAGAAGGCTCACCATGAGTTTGGGGCCAGGCTGGCCTTGTATTGAGTTCAAGGCTAGCCTGGAATATATAGAAAGACCCTGTCCCAAAAAACAAACAACAAAAGCAAAAAAAAAAAAAAAAAATAGGAAACATACTCTTGACCCTGTCGAATTACTTAGTTCTATATGTTCCTGTGAATGGCAGATCTGGTTTTCTTATTTTTCACTATAAAGGTGATGCGTACTTTCTATGAGGAAAAGCTTAGAAAATACAAAGGAAAAATCATCTGTAATCCCACTGGGTAAAATAACAGTAAACATCTTAATAACCAGATGAAAATATCAGGATACTCATTTACTACTTGTTTAGTAAATTGAATCAAACTATTTATACTATCTTGGAATACATTTTTGGTGCCTACTGTGTCATGAACATCGTTCATACTACTGAGCATTCTACATTGTTTTAGGTTACTCCCTATGTTCTTTAAAACTTTGCATTAGCATCAGAATTCCTTGAAAATTACCTCTTATTAGTTTGGTATGTAGTTTTTTGGCTTATTACATAATTTTTATTTTGCATTAAAGATAAAAGCATTAGAGAAAGATTTCAAAATTGTTCGCAGAGGAATCTTGGAAGAGTTCTTTTCCTTTCTGTCTTTTGTTCCTTTTTCTGGTGTTGAGGATCGAACCCAGAGCCTTACACGTTAGGCAGACACTTCACCACTGAGCTGAACCCCCGGATCTTTATTTTACTTTTAAGTTTTGAAATTTTTCTTTTCTGGTGCTGGAGACTGAACCTAGGCCACTATATGTTTTGAACGTGCTCTCTGCCCCAGAAAGTTTCGTCTATTTTCATGTCCCTCACCCCGAACTGGGTCTGTATTGCCGTCTGTCCTTCAACTTGCTATACTCCTGACCAGCGAGGATTGCAGGCATGTGGTGCTGTTCCTAGCTTACAAGGTTTCTTTTGTTTGTTTGTTTTGGTACCAGGGATTGAACTCAGGACCTTGCACTTGCCAGACAGGTGTGGTGCTGCTGAGCTACATCCCCAGCCTCAGAAGGTTTCTTTTAAAAAGGATTTTTTTAAAAACATTTTATGGTCAGAATTTACAGTATGGTTCTGTAGTATTTATAATATTTTTTATGCGGTGCAGTTTTGCAAGGTTGTGTTAATGAGAGCTTATTTGGCAGTTAATGTTTAAGGAGTAAAAATCTGTTTCACATTTAAACATGCAGTAAATGTCATTTAGGACAGACACCTCTAAATTAATTGTACTGTGGACAATAAAGATCATTCACCTCTTTCCCCTTCCTTTATAGGAACTTTAATGGAACTGGGTATCTCTCCAATTGTAACATCTGGTTTGATTATGCAGCTGTTGGCTGGAGCCAAAATCATTGAAGTTGGAGATACACCCAAAGATAGAGCTCTATTCAACGGAGCCCAGAAATGTGAGCATTAACACAGTTAAAGAGCATTATCCAAGTTTGAGAATGTTTGTGGTAAAGATGCTTCCTGGGTCTTTTTTTCTGTCGTGGTTGTAAGCATGTGCTCCTTTTCCCCCCAATTTTTGTCAGTATTTGGTATGATCATTACCATTGGGCAAGCCATTGTGTATGTCATGACGGGGATGTATGGGGACCCTGCGGAAATGGGTGCTGGGATCTGTCTCCTCATCATTTTTCAGGTAAGAAATCCTATATTTTCCTATGCAGGTAATAAAAGTTTGCTCCTTTTTTTTTCCTACCAGTTCTTTGGATAGTTGTTATTTATCTTCTTACTTTTGAATTATTTATAATACTTTAATTACTGGAGTGATTTTTGAAATAAATTATATTAATATAAAAATTTAAATTTATTCTATGTATAGAATATAGAGAGAGAACTTATATAGTTGTGCTGTATAAATAATTATGGATCACCCATCGTTCATCAGTTATAAGATACACTTTTTCTCACATTTTGATGTCTCTGAAATCAGAACGTTTCCTGCACTCAGTGGTGCCTTACAGTGCTGTCAGCCAGGTGGCAGTCACGGGAGCTGTCATTGCCCTGCACCTGTCAGCTTGGCTGTTGCTCAAGTCGGTACTGGATCAGTTGGTTATATGCTCTGTTGATGTAACAGGTATTTGAGCTTAATGGCTCACTGAAGTGTTTTTCAAAAATTTATGTTGATTTATTATTAAATGAAAATTGTGTGTACAGAAAGTCACAGAAGCCAAGAAGCCAGACACATGCTTGTCATCCCCGCTCTTGGGAGCTAAGGCCAGCGTGGGCTACATGATGAGCCCTGACTCAAAAAACCAAAGAAACACCCACCAAAACAAACAAAAAGTCACAAGCAGCTAGGTGATAAATATCTATATCTAAGTCTAGCATTCCTTTTTTAAAAAGCAGAGCATAAAAATTATTTGTAAAAAGATAGTGTGTCATGGGTTACAGGGTTCCCCTAGTGGCCCACAAAATAATGGTGTTTGGTTTGAGACACTGTTTTGTCCTTTCTTGTTTTTTACATTATTGGAGGTCAGACCCAGCGGTTCTCTACCACTCACTGAGCTATGCTTCCAACCCTTTTTATTTTTTGAGATACTCATTAAATTGCCCAGGTTGGCCTTGAACATGCAGTCCTCTTGCCTCTGCCTCCTGAGTAGCTGAGATTACAGGTGTGCACCACCACACTTGCCATGGTGCTTTAAATGTAATAATATGTTAGTGGCAGTGACATAACATGTACATACATACGTACATATATATGTATACAGAGGGGCCTCAGTTCACAAACTCAATTCTCGACATGATTCTGGTTGCAAACCAAACTAGATGAGAACCGAATCAAATTTCCCTATAAGGTCAACATTGAACCTAACCATTGAATTTGATTCAGTTCTCATCCAGCTCGGTTTGCGACCAGAATTGTGGAATCAGGTTCATGAACCAAGATACTGGTGTGACCCTAAATAGGTTAATACATATTGAGACATATGTCTATCTCACACTGATAATGTTGAACTTTTTTTTTTTTAATAAGTCTTACCTAGGAAGCAAATCAAGTAAGATTGTCTAGTGAGGATGATTCAGAATAAGGAGAGTTCAATTGTTCAAGTTTTTATTGGCATCATTAGCAATGGGGATCACTTTTCTAATAAGAACTATTTTTTCTTTGACTAGTGCAGGATTTTTAATAGGTTACTGGGGGTCTTTGGTACTGTCTGAGCTCCTGTGTGTTTTCATTTGGGGTAAGATAAGTTCCTGAAGGAATGACATTGTCTTCATTTCTCCATTTACAACCCATGCCTTTGGCAAATTTATAGCCATTGAAAGTAGCAGGAAGGGGATATAGAGAGAGGATAGGAAGAGGAGATACTTTGGAGACTGATTTTTGAAGTGTTTAGGACCTCTTCACATAAGGTTGGCTATGTGAGACTACTAATAAGCCATTTGTTGCCTTATTTTTTTTTATATAGCATTTGCTTTATGTAACTTATGGAATGATCCTGACTTTTTTTGGGGGGGCGGGGGTGGTGCTGGGGATTGGATCCAGGGCTGCAAGAATGCTTAGCACATACTCTACCACTGAACTACTCCCCCAGCCCAGCATAACCCTGATTTTTTAAAAGACATTCAGAACTAGCATTTAATCCTTAGAACATTATGCATCAGTCAGATATCTCTAGTACCTTCCTAACAATATATTTAGACCCTAAGGAACAGGATCTAGAGAATTCAGGGTTAGGTAAGGAGAAACCTCTTACAGAGTTAGTTAAACATTTAAATTGATATAAAAGGAAGTTAAGTGATTTTGATGTCTCGGTATCCAGAAATCTAAGAATAGTTACAGTCCAAGAATGAAACAGGCTAAGTGAATATGTACTAATTTGTTTTACATAAATTCTAAGTTCTTGCACACCAATGTTTGTGTTGTGGTTAATTCTTCTAGTGTTAATGCATATAGAAATGTTACGTTTGATCTTAAATGGGCAGTGGCCCATGTGTCTCCTTCATATTGAAAATGTGTGCATACACTGAAAAGCTTTGATGGGGTCAGCATGTTTTCCCTCAGAAATGCAGGTTTTTAACTGTTTGCATGCTGTTGTGGAAAGTAGTTCTGGCCTTACTTCTTGTCTCATTCACATGGTCAGTGTTTTTCCAGGAGTGGGTTTGAAATCTAAGTACTGGGTCTTGATTAACATTTTAAATAAAGAAAATGCAGTGTGCACGGCACACAGGAAAGGTGAGTGTGCCTCGCCAGCCTTGACTGGGTGTGGGGACTGGCGGGGTTGAAAAGTCAAGCGCAGCCACGACCCGGCCCAGAGGTTCACCGGGCTGCTCTCCCCACGCAGGTGTGGAGCCTCTTTGTCCTCACTGCCGTCTGGAGATGCTGCTCTCTTCCTGGCCTCAGCCCTTCCCACCAGCATGTATAATTTCTGCCGTTTTTTGTCGTACTCCTTTAACCATAGAAACCAATTCTCATTTAGATCTCTTGGCAATCCTTTCTTTCATTGGAAAACATGAATCAAATTTCGATAAGATATAAAAGGGCCACTCGGTATTTTGAATGATGCCGTTCCGAACAAGGGACTGGGGAATTACAGAATTTCAGAGGTGCTGTGCGACCTCGGCCAGGTCGCTTACCAGAGCCTGGGACCGTGCATGCTGGCTTCTCCTTTGTTTTGTTAAGATGTCAAACTTGGTTTTCACACTGAAAAGGGTCAGCATGTTCTCTCCTAGAAGTTCTGAGAATCGTACCCTTTTTCCAGTTCATTGAAAGTCAAAGTCAAAGACTATAAGTAGACAAGTTAGGCTTTCAACAACCGCCGAAATGGCAGTTAAGGAAAAAACAGCACTGTTGTGTAAGGTAAGCATGCTTGAATGGTACCCGGTTTGACCTCTCTTCTGACAGTGCAGGATGAAGGAAGTAGACGGGAGGGATGGAAGGAAGTGACTTTCTCGCTGCTGCAAGGTGGGGAGCTCTGAGCTTCGGGGCATGGAAGCACATTTTCTTCCTCTCTCTAACAGACTGTTTAAGTTGGGAAGGATCATACAGCTGAGGAGGTCACTTGCAAAGCTGTAGTTTATTAATCAATGCATGCTTTTACAGAAATATCTTCTCCAAGAAGAAAATTAACAATGTTTAGTATCACAAAATTATAGTATGCTTCTTTGGTAAAGAAGATTATGAGCCTAAGAACCGGGTGAACTCTTAACTCTCTTCAAATTTATATTCAGTCTTTGTCACTATAAATGTAGAATGTATTTTTGCATTGGTTATAACCTGTGTTCATATTTGTGCTATAATTTTCTACTTACTGTATATATTACATGTATAAATATCTAATTATATATAAAATGTAACATACATAGTTCTTTTTCGATTTAATTTTTAAGACAGAGTCTCGCTGTGTAGTTCACGCTGGCTTTGAATTTGCTATGTAACACAGGCTGTTCTCAAATGATGGCAGTCCTCCTGCCTCAGCTCCTGAGTGCTGGGATTATAGGCATGTACCACCATGCCCGGCTTAAAGTTCTTTTTAAAAAGTAACAACATAATCCTCATACTTACCCTTTAATGGCATTCTACAGTTGAATCTTGTTACTCTTGAATTTATTCAGCCGTCTACTTCAAGGTATTTGCAATGCTTTCAGTTTCTGTCAAATTCTACATCTGTGCTTATTTTTGTTTTAGTGTGCTTTTTCAAATAGGCCCTGTTTAAACATTGTAAGGGAAACTATTCAGATGGCATAAGTATACTTTAAAGGTTTAAATGTCTGCTTTATAATGTGACAGTATCTCTAATCCTGATTTTCAGAATTGGCTTCTGACTGCAGTAAAGCAAGTCAGCAGCTCCCAGCAATCATAATAGTGATATGACAGTAATTGGGTTTGATACTGACAATGCCTTGCTTTGAAATAACCCATGGTGTTCCTCTCTCCCTTTTCTTGAGTTTATTCTTGCTTCTGCTTACGTGCGTTTCTTTCCCCACAGTTGTTTGTTGCTGGTTTGATTGTGCTGCTGTTAGATGAGCTGCTACAGAAGGGTTACGGCTTGGGGTCTGGTATTTCCCTCTTTATTGCCACCAACATCTGTGAAACCATTGTCTGGAAGGCCTTTAGCCCCACTACCATTAACACGGGCAGAGGTACAGTGCATAGTGACTGCACCTGCACGCGTTTTGCTGGGTATGTGCTGAAGTGAGTCTGCAGCGTAGCAGGACATGCCTGCAGCCTTTTCCGTTTGCCACTGCACGGGACAGCGAATGCTGACTGTAAAAACTCAGGAAGCAGAGATGTGTGGGGCAGGCAGTACTATTTCCAAAAGAGTAATATCTAATAGTAATATCTATAGAGTAATATCTAAGCTTTAGCCTCTGCTTATTTAAAATTTCACTGGTTGCAAACAGGTCTTAAGAATTTTGTTTGTTGCCCTTGCTTAAGCCATTGCTGCAGAAGTCATTTACCTGATTGCAACACTCCCAAGAGGGAGACAAGGTAGTGGGCTAAGATTTCTTAAAACAAAAGACTATTTATTGTTCACTGTATCCGCAGGGAGCAGTCATACTTTTGCTTCTCTAGCTGGCTTTGTAAGAGCATCTTAAGTTTTGAAAAGATGTCATTCTGTCTTTCCCCTTTAGCCTGCTCCTCTTCTCAGCTGTTATCTATTTTAGCAGATTAACATCTAAACTCTGGCCCCAGCCATAAGTAAATAGTAATGATGGTTTATTAATGTTCTTGGGACAGTAAGCTTAAAAGCAGGCTCGATAGTAACATATATCCTCTGTGGCATTTTTATTCTGCTTTGCTGCCGTTTTTTAAATTTTTTCCCAAAATACTCTCTCCTTTTCCTAAAACATAGAGGAGAGGCAAATCTTTATGAATAAAATATTTTCTTTGGTAGATTCTACTTTGGATTTTTTCATCAAGAATTGTCTCTTGAGAAAACTTCATATTTATGCTGAAGAGATAGATTTGCCTCGGTGATCTTAGTATTTTTAGAACCTGCACACATGGCTATGTTGTAAAGCAAACATTGGCGAATTCTTTTGGCTTGGGTTTCAGGTTATTTGCTTTACCTTTGAGGTAATTTGGAAGAGTGCCTGCAGCTCACAGCTGTCTTGATTTGCAGGTACCGAGTTTGAGGGCGCCGTCATAGCTCTCTTCCATTTGTTGGCCACCAGGACAGACAAAGTGCGAGCCTTAAGGGAGGCTTTTTATCGACAGAACTTGCCCAATCTCATGAACCTCATTGCTACAGTTTTTGTGTTTGCGGTTGTTATATATTTTCAGGTAAGTATAATCTTTGCACTTAATGAACAGGGATGTAGATTTTCATTTTGCTCTTAAACAAGAAAATGTCCTTTGAAATGTTAGTCTCACAAGTCTGTTCAAGATCTAGTCAAGCAAATGATTTCATTCTTTACACTCTAAAGGTACAAAATATTGGGATGTGTAGGGATTATCATTATTAGCATTATCCTTTTATATCCTGTGCTGCGACTTGTTTTCTCTCAGGAGTCTGTGTTCTTTCCCCAATATGTCCGGTCTTTTTATTTACCATTGCTTGTGTTTTTTAGGGATTTCGTGTTGACTTGCCCATTAAGTCGGCCCGGTATCGAGGACAGTACAGCAGCTATCCCATCAAGCTCTTCTACACCTCGAATATTCCCATTATTCTTCAGTCTGCCCTAGTTTCAAACCTGTATGTTATTTCCCAGATGCTGTCTGTTCGATTTAGTGGCAACTTTTTAGTAAATTTGCTAGGACAGTGGGCCGTGAGTATTTTATTTATATAAAGTATTTAAAATTTATTATAATTTACATTTCATGGTTATTATTTTTAACTGAGAAAGACACTGAAACAGTTGCTATTTTTGTTTTTAGGTTCATACCAGAGTTTATCTAGAAGAATTACATGTTGTAAAACTATGGCTTAATTATTTTTTACTATTTTACTTTTTACGAACATTTTCATTTCATTTGAATGACCTTTTAGGATAATATCACAGTTGCTTTCATGAAAATGATTTTCTGTTTTTAATCTTATTCCTCTGTTGTCTGTTTAAAAACAAAGCTACTTGCTAAGGAAAAAATCTCAGCTATTTACAGATAATATATGGGATAATAGAATTATCTTTTCCTATTTTGTCCATTTTTTATGGTTGGAATAACAATAAACTAGCTTGTGATGAACTGGGTTGTTGTAGATAATGCATCTAATTAACAAGGCTGAAGAGACAGCTAGAAATAGAATCTAGTAGGGCCGGGGATTTAGCTCAGTGGTTCTGCTGCCTGCCTCACAAGCGCAAGGTCCCGAGTTCGATCCCGGGTACCAAAAAAAAAAAGAAAAAGTAGAATCTAGTAAATTCTGAGTTCCTTTTAGAGATTCTCTTTATCATGACTGCTAAAACAATCCAGTCATGTTGCTTTTGAAGTGTGAATTTTGATTAGTTTAAAATAGTATCATTTGACAAAGTATTTTTCTTTCTACAAGTTATAGAATTTTAAAAAGGTTAATTTCCTTTATTCACAAGAGTAATTCTAAAATTTGCATTCCACTAAAAATAGCATTTTTAGTCATTCTTGAAATACGATGCTTATTCTGTGCTAGGCAAGCACTCTGTCATTGAGCTACATCCCCTGCTGTATGCATTTACCTTAATATGTAAACTACAGTGATTCTTACCTTTCTGCTTTTATTATTATTATTTTTTTTTTGGTACCGGGGATCAAACTCGGGACCTTGCACTTGCGAGGCAGGCAGTGGCACCAGTGAACTAAATCCCTGGCCCTTTACTGTATTTTTTTAAACTTTAACTGAAAAGTGAGTAACTCTTGAATGTTATTCAAGAAAATGATTTCTTTTATCCACAATATTCCTTTTCTATCCATTTAACAGAAATTTGACCCCTCATTTACAAAAGCTTGTTTACATTTTTTTCTATTCTTCCTTTTCCTTTCCTTCCTTTCCCCCTCCCCCTCCCTAGTTCCCCTTCCCATTTGAACATTTTCTTCCTATTTCACAATAAAGACAAAGTCTTATAAAATGTAGAAACCACACAAAGGTTAGGCAGTAAGCTGTTCCTTGTCAGTATTTTGACTGCATTCTTAATACTTTCAAATGCAGAAATCACATAAGATTACCTACATGTGTTGGATTCCCTTATATAAGACAGAAAACTTCACATTCTAAATATGTGATCATATTCCTATCTTCTCTTCAGTTTTTGCCTTCTTAAAATCCCTCTTTTAAATGGTATGCTTAAAATATCTTGGAGTAAAGGAGTGAAGGTAGTAGACTCAGATGTTAACCCCTTGTATAAACTCATTAGCTGTAGGTGTTTTAAACTTTTAAAACACTGTCATGATTTTTGAGAAATGTGACTCAAAAATGATTTCTAGGTAGGTGCATCTACATCCCAGCTACTTCAGAGGCTGAGGCAGGAGGTTCGCTTGAGCCCAGGAGTTTGGAATCGGTGTGGCCCAAATAAGAGCCCTCACTTCAGAAGAAACAAGCTCTGGGTGTGGGGTGCAGGGACTAGCTCAGTGGTGGAGTGAGTGCCTAGCATGTGCACGGGCTGGGTCCGATCCCCAGTGCCAGAGGAAAGAACCTTTGACACCAGCTTGGCCACTTGTCCTTTCGATCTTGTCCTCCAGGATGTCAGCGGCGGAGGACCTGCTCGCTCTTACCCCGTCGGAGGCCTGTGTTACTATCTTTCTCCTCCGGAGTCTATGGGTGCAATATTTGAGGATCCTGTCCATGTAGTTGTCTATATTATCTTCATGTTGGGGTCATGTGCATTTTTTTCTAAGACATGGATAGAGGTGTCTGGGTCCTCAGCCAAAGATGTAAGTATTTGGTTTATTTGAAAATAATTTTTTAAAAGTTCATAATTTTTAGGCACCAAAATAATAAATTCCTACTTTTGAAATTTAAGCTTTGTTTAGTGCACATTACATTTTTAAATAAAGCAAGCTCACCTGCAACAGGCTAAAAGTTGGTCCTGGAAAGGTGAAAAATCCTACCAAACCCAACCCTACCCAACAAAATCTCTAATTTCTCCTTAGGGAGGTGGTAATGGAACAGAAGTTGAAAACACTGGCTTAACGTGTGGTTGACACGTAGCGAGTGGCATTACAGCCTCAGGTCTAATGGGAAGATGACCATGCCAACGTTTGAAAGCCTTTACGTATTACTTTTGACTATGTGGAAAGCACTTCATGTAGATCTTGGTTGACAGTGAAAGGTTAAGAGTTGGATGTTCAGAGTTGTTTTTCTCTTGGCAGGTAGCCAAACAGCTGAAAGAACAGCAAATGGTAATGAGAGGTCACCGAGATACCTCGATGGTTCATGAGCTTAATAGGTAAGCCCAGTAGAATTGTTCCTTTTTGGGAGTGTATATGCATATCAGTTTTTTGATTATCACTGTATTTGTTCAAATTCATACTCAAACCACAGATCTACTCGACACGAGAATCAAAATTTAAAACTTAATTGTTCCCCACATCAAAACCGACTACTGTGTCTTTATTTTACATGAAATTGCATTCCTTTCACTGTGCAGCCATGTTAAAATGATGTGGATTAGTATCCTCCATGTTGGCTGCACATAAAATAAGCAGGGCCCTTTTAAAAATACTAATATCTCACCTTCAGAATTACAGAATTATGATTTATTCCAGGTATCAGGTCTTTGGCCGTTGGTAACTGCATTATTGAAATGTAATATATTCATTTGAGGTATGTAGTTCAGTGCTTGTTTTGGCAGTACTGCTTAAACCCAGGGCCTTTGCATCAGCTGTTTTCTTACTTTTTTATTTTTTTAAGAGAGAGGGTTATCTCTTAGCGACCCAGAGTAAGCGCGAACTTGTGACCCTCCTGCTTCAGCCTTCCAGAGTGCTGGGATTTCTAGGGTGTGCCACCACCCGCACTGGTTTTCTTTTTAGTTCATTTGGAACTGTGCAGTTTTACACTCTCATTCTGGAAACCTTGTATCCACTAGTCATTCTTCATCCCTGCCAGCCCCAGGCAGCTACATTTTACTTTCTATTCTGGACAATGCATGTAATTTTTACATAACTATATATGGTCTTGGGGCCGGGGATTTAGCTGCTGCCTCGCAAGCGCAAGGTACCAACTTTAATCCCCAGTACCAACCCCCCCCCCCCACATATATGCAATCTTTTGTGAACGGTTCTTTTCACTTTGTACATTTTCACAGTTCATCCATTTTATAGTGTCAGTACTTCATTTTTATTGTTGAGTAATACTCCATTATGTGGTTTTACTAATTTTGTCTTTCCATTCATTAGTCGGTGGAAATTTGGAGTGTTTCCACTTCCAGTTACTCTGAATATTGCCACTGCGAAATACTTGTTCAGATTTTGTGAGGATGTATGTTCTCATTTATGAGTGGAAGTTTTGGGTCATGCAGTAAGACTGTTACTATTTTGAGGAACTGCTGAACTATTTTCCAGAGTGGCTCTTTCCTGGCCAGCAGGAGTTCTTGCTTTTTGACTTTAGACCTGTCAGGTAAAAGGGCCGAAGACCAAGACCAGACCGGGCCACAACAAGCCTTTATCAGGGGAATAGATCTGCCGGGCTGTCTCTGAACAAAGGAGAGACAAAAGCAACATGGCCGGGGCAGGGGGAGTCTTTTATAGAGACTGGGGTGGGACTTGTAGGGGCTGAGGTGGGGTTGAGTGAGGTAGTGACTAGGGAATGGAGGAGCCAGTGATGTCACTAGGTGGTAGGAGGTGAGCGAGTATTAGGTTACTTTCTAGGCGGGAACAGGGGCATGCTGGGAAGGGTTTGTTCTTTGGTGGGAGCAGCCATCTTGGCATGACGTCACACAGGGGAGGGGGCAAGGCACCATAGGAAGAGGGCAGCTACTATACATAATAGCTGCTGAGGTGGTGGGAGACCTATCAAGACCCTCTAGTGGATAGGAACCGTTCATTGTAGTTTCGCCTTTCCCTAATGATTGGGAACACCTTTTCATGTGTTCATTGGCTATTTGTCTTCAGAGGAATATCTATTCAGACCCTTTGCTCATTTTTAATTGAGCTTTTTGTGAGTTTTAAGAGTTGGGTTTCTTCCAAATAGAAGTCTCACTAGATACGATTTTCAAGTATTTTCTTCCTTTCTGTGGGTTTGTCTTTTTACTTTCTTGATAACGTCCTCTAATATACAAGTTTTTAATTTTGATAATGCCCACTTTTATTTTTCCTCTGGTACTGCTGTTGGCATAATAGCTAAGAAAGCGTTGCCAGAACCAAGGTCTTGAAGATCAGCCCCTTTGCTCCTAGGAGTTTCAGCCGTTCCATTAGTCTGTGCCCCAAGGTAACTTTTGTGTCTGATGTGAGGTAGGACCCGCCCTTGGCTACACTGCATGTCGCTGCCCAGCTGCCCTGCACTGTTTGTGGAGGCACCAACTCTGGCAGCCTTGGACTCACTCAGACCATACACCACAGAGGCCTCCAGGATCAGAAACAATCATTCTGCCATTCTTACTTCACCTGTCTTCGCTAATCTTTTTTCCTTTTTCTTCATTAAAAAGAAATCCCATTTTAAAGTTTTCTACTTGAATTACTGTTGAAGAGGCTCATCAAAATTACATGAGTTTGTTGACATTTCACATTTTGAAATTCACTTTTCACTCCACAGAGGAAACTAAAGTTTACTTGTTTAAAAATATGAAGTATTCTAATACTTAAATCTTAGTCCAGGATTCTGAGCTGTCCTAGGAATTTTGTGTTGCCTTTTTAGATTACACACTTTTTCTTTTCAGTCTGGTCAGAAATTGCCTTGACCATCAGTACTGTGCGGTGACCGGTCTTCTCTTAAGAGGACCCAGCTGGCGAAACCTGGTGTCCCTGACTGTCGCACCTTGTCTCCTAGGTACATCCCCACCGCGGCTGCCTTCGGCGGTCTGTGCATCGGGGCCCTGTCAGTGCTGGCTGACTTCCTAGGGGCCATTGGCTCCGGCACTGGCATCCTGCTTGCAGTCACCATTATTTATCAGTACTTTGAAATATTTGTTAAGGAACAAGCTGAAGTTGGAGGGATGGGTGCTTTGTTTTTCTAAATGTTCAAATATTTCTTTGTGTGTGTGTGTGTGTGAAAGGGAAAATATTTTGACACATTGTTTTCTGTCAAATAATGCGGGTTCCCCTTTTCTTCCCAGTTTGTTTTCAAGTGCTACCTGTCCCATTTGTGAAATGGGCGCTGAGCTAAGCCTTTGTGCAGCATTAGTACCAGCTGCCTTAAAACTAAAGTTTACATTATTCGTTTGAAAATGTACATCTAGGGTTGCCTGTGATGCTGGAAACCAATGTATCTACCTTGCTGTATTAGATCACAACAGTGAGACGGGGACATGGATTAGTTTGCACACAACATTCAGAACCCTTATATCCTCCCCTTGTCTAAAAATAAGTGTAGTTCAAATTGCCACTTTCCAGTATTTTTGAGCTTATGTGATGAGTTCTGGAGCATTTGTACCTAATCTATATTTTAGATAATTACTTTTTATACTTTTGAACTCATAGTATCCACATTCCCTCCCCTCCATCCCCACCCACCCTTTCTTTCTCTTTGCCCAAAGCAGCCACTTGGCCCATGGACAAAATCAAGCATTGAAGTTTTCTGTTGTTAGAAGTGATTGCTTCCAACTACTCTTCCTGTACGTTCATTCCTCCTTTCTTCCCAGGGACAGCATGACCTGTGCTGTTTGACTGTATTGGCTATGCCTTGTAATTCCAACCAGTCACTTGAGAATACTCTTTCAAATCACTGTGCCCCAATTCTTTTTTTTTTTTTTAATCCCTAAAGCAAATATTGAATTCTCAAGCAATGTCTGTAGTTCATTGGGGGTGAACAATGAGTAATTCATGCTAGGAATTTGTCTTTTGTTGTTCTTATAGCTGCAAGAAGTGTAAACAGTATAGACAATAAACTTTTATTTAATAAAACTGTTGCAGTTGTGTTGGAAAAATAAAGGAATCTGATATTAAATGTTCTCGAAGACTATTTGCATAAGGTTCACTGTACTCACACAGAGACTTCTGAGAGAAGTCAAATGTAATGACTCTCAAGTGCTTAATTATAAACTATTGAGAAATAGGTTCGCTTAAGCGCACTCATTCCTGTTACTGATACTGGAAAGGAACTGGAAGACAGGTCTTAACATACCCTAATGGCTCTGTAACAGAGACTGCAGTCTCCATTTGAAACTGCATAGTTCTTTGTAAAGAATTCAGTTTAGAATATCGGCAGTATTTCCCTCAGAAGGAGGGCAAATTTAATTTTTAACATTTTCACAAGTACATTTTTTTGTTATTTTCTTAGTTAGGGATAGGAAATATGCCTTATTAGGAGCCAAAGCCAAAAGGGCACAAGAGATAAAAGCTAAAGGATGGCAGCACTGGTCAGCTGGTGTGCCTCTCCCATTGCTTCTGATCACTGTTAGCATCATAAGACATATAGAACAGTGTTAATTACGTCGTTTTCTTCAAAAGATAGAGACGTAGCTATCTACAGGAAACTTTGAATTTTTTTTTTTGGTACCCCGGATCGAACTCCAGACCTTCCGCTTTAAAGGCAGGAGGTGGAACCACTGAGCTAAATCCCGGGCCCTGGGACACTTGGAATTTTTAAGTGCAGCAATTTACGAGTGCTGATCAGTGCACACATCCAAGCTGATCTCCAAGGCACTGCCTCTCATCTCACGGACAGTACAAGGCATTAGTCCCAGGAGCAGCCGCCCCTGCAGGCGCTGACTTAGGAAGAAAGGGGAAAGGCCATGCAGAGTTTACAGAAGTGAGGCCACCTCCATGCTGAAGGTCACTCCCCCTGGGAACGGCCTTAGACGGAAGGGTGTGTGTGGGAAGACAGCTGGCAGGGTCCGCCCCTCTTCCACCCCTCTTCACCTCCTGGTTTTAAAGGAGTGGAACAACATAGGACTCACGGGATGGACCCTTGGGAGCTCAGGGAACAAGATGAAGTTGTCTGGAGAAGCACGCTCACGATGAGAAATCCGCACAGCAAACAGTTCAATTGGGGAGGCCAGGGAAGTCCCTCTGTAAGTCTCCTTTTTCAAAACTAGAAACACTAATGCAGTAATAGCCATCTGCATACCCAGCCATGGAGTTTTTCATTTTAGGGGTTGAGGGTAGGTACAGTTCACCTAATTCGGAACTCAAATCTGCTTCCCTATAGAGCTATTGCCCTGTCTTCTGGTTAAGGTTAAAAAAAAAAAAAAAATCACAGTAAAAATACCTGCATTTATGGTTTTATCATTAATATTACCTAGAGTGTAATTAAGTGAAGGTCACAGCCTACCTGTAATTATAATTCCATACCACCACCACATGCATTCTGTGCTTTTATTTTATGAAAAAGCTAATTTCAAATCTACATTAAGTTGAATACAGTCTTTGTGAAGAAGGCCTGGTAGTCTCATTTACAAAAACATGGCCAGTATTCTCTCTGGCCTTAAAATTTCAGGAAGGGCACTTCAAATGGCTTCGTGGTCGCATGTTTCAGCGCCAGAGCATAGGAGTAGACTCTGGCATCCACTGTGAGATGTTCTTCTGCTACCAGAGCTACAGGAAGCAAACAGTACAGCGTGGGTGACACAGTTGGGCAGTACCACAAGTCAGCATTTACTGAGTCACTATTACATGCGAGTTCCTATGCGAGATGCTAGTGATGCGTTCAAAGATCTCCAAAGGAACAGAGCACTTGAGTGGCTGAGGCAGGAGGATCGCCCCAAATTCAAGGCCAGCCTAAACTACACAGTGAGATGTAGCCTCAAAAACAAAAGAACAAACAACAAAGGAAGAATAAAGGACAGCAAAGCAGGATCACATTCCCAGCACGAGACAAGCACAGTAGGGATAATGATTTTACATGCAAACAAGAAAGCTGGGAGTTTACAGTTCTGTCACACTTCATTTACAGTTCAGGCAGGGAAAACTCTTCTGAACACTTAAGGTGATGATTATATGTATCTCTATGGATCTGGGTATCTTCTACCACTAGAGCAGACACATTTCCTCCTTGCAAGCTGAACTCTGTTCATGTTAGGGTGTACTAAGGTTACACTGGAAGAACACTACCAAGAATGTGATCTGGAATCACTGCAGACCTTAGAACTTCTGTGCCACTGTGATGGAGGATTGTCACTCTGGCTCCTGTTGATTTGGTGTTTTGTTTTTTTCGGGTACCGGGAATCGAACTCAGGACCTTGCACTTGCCAGGCAGGCGCGGTGCCGCTGAGCTCCATCCCGGCCCCTCCTGGCCACTTACTTGGAAAGAAGCTCAGAGACAGTGTGGGGGTGGTAGGAGCTGAATGCTGTCCTCTTGGTGGCACGATCTTAAATGTTCCTTCCTGAATAAATTATCTGCTCTATCTTGATTCTACTGAAACCAGGCAAACTGGTTCCTTTACCCTTCCTTGTTTTAACCCCCTTCTAAGACCAGAAGGGCAGTTACGGCGGGAAAGAAAAGGCAAGATTAGAAAAAGGGTACCATACTTAGATAAAATACATGGTACGTAACACTTACGCATGTACCTGTCTACATTATCCCATTTAATTCCGCTCATGCCTCTCAGAAGCAGGAGCTCCTGTTCCTGGTCTTCTTTAAAGCTTAGGCTAAGACCTGCTCAAAGTCATAACTAATAAGAGTCAGCTGAGCCTCAATCCCAGCCACCCAGTCAGACCTGTCAGATTGAGTGGTACTACCTGCAATTCTCACAGATTTAAATTACTCTGTCTTTAACATTATTTTAAAGTATGGCTTTGAGATCTTAAGGTGGTCTTTTTTAGGTCAAGTATTTTTAAAAGGTAAAGTAGGAACAGGCTCTCTGGGAATCTGAAATCACTGCAGTTTTTGAAAGATAGCCAGTTTTCAAACAATACACATCAAAATAAAGGACTCAGTTTATGAAGTAAAACTAAGCCACAGCAGTCATGGAAGAAAATAAGAACTGCTCTCACGTTTCAGATCAAGCAATGCTTCAAGTTAATTTAAGAAAAATTTTTTTTTTTGGTACCGAGGATTGAACTCTGGTCCTTACGCTTGCGCAGCAGGTGGTGAAACCACTGAGCTAAATCCCCGGCCCAAGAAGTAATTATTTAAAAACAAATTAGGTGTCAATAAAATATTCACTTTATGAACATGTTCTGCTTCCTTTATAAATGAGCAAATGGGGATCTATGCAACCAGCATAGAGGCGCCCCTGGAAGGGCATTAACGTCTTCATTAACAGTATCTCCTCGCGCAGTTGTATCAAAGAACATCTCTCCACACAGTAGGACCTTTACAAAACTCCTGTGAGATGGGCTGGCAGACAATCTAACCATATGTCTAGTGGTTTACTGAGGGTCACATAGCTAGTTTCATTCATTACATCAGCTTATCACACTTAGGAAAGCACTGTTAAATCCTCCTAAACTCACACCTTCCACAAAGAACTAGTGAACAGTACAGTTGTACAATCTAAGAGATATCTACTTACACTCTTGCACTGGTATGGATTAAAAATTTAAAGTATAAAATCGTTTTAGCTGTTCAGCAGGAAAATAACTGACCATTCTGAGGGAGAAAAATAGCTCCTACTAAAAGATTTTACTTGACAGAATATTTTGCTCATATTTGTGAACTATATGCCACTCGGTATTGGTCAACTTCAGTTTTACAACAGTTTTAGGTACTCAATATCGATGAGATAAAGAAAAGGAATGTAATACCCCAATTGCTAGGGATGGGACCAGGGAAAATAGTGAAGATGGAGTAATAATCTTGAGAATGCTTACCATCAAGTCTATTCAGCAGGTCATTCTTTGGTAAAGAAATTACTTCCACAAATTCTAAACAAACAAAGTGCAAGTGAAAACAGCGGAAAACAGAAGCCTACCCAACAACCCACAATTATCTGTTGCCATTACCACTACACTAAGCCATACAGGGTCAGCCACTAGGAGTTGAGTAACATACCTCCATCCCCTGAAAATAAACAGAAGGAGAACACTGTTAGCAAGTCTGGAGTGGTAAACCTGGGAAGATTATAGTGTAAGATGTATCAAAATGACTGAAAGAATTTAGCAGAGACCTAAGTTTTAGTAATTTATCTTATAGGAGAAAAAATTCCAACAGTACAAAGTTACTATTCTCCAAACGTAAAGTACATTCTGTAATGTCTTCATATACATATATGTATTTCTTTTATATACACATTACAGTCCAGTGACATTTAATAACATTCACAATGCTGTGCAGTCACTATTAATCTCGTAACTTTTGTCATCCCAGAAACCTGGAACCCAGTAAACTTCTCATCCCTGTAATCGCTGCTCTGTTCCGTCTATGAAGGTGTCCATTCTGCATATGTCACATAAGTAGAATCGCATCCCACCTGCCCTTCAGTGCCTGGCTTATTTCACTTGCCACAGTGTTTTCAAGGTCCATCCATGTTGTAACATGTTTCACTCTTTCTTATGGCTCAGTGACACTCCCTCCTATGTACTGTACACACCGTGTGTGCTTTATCCATTCGTCTGCTGTTGGTCCTTTTACCTGTTTCTGCTCTGGCTCATGTGAGTGAGTGATGCTAATAAAGTGGCGTACAAGTATCCGAGCCTGCTGCTCTAAACTCTTTTGGGTGTATGATTAGGAGTACAAATGCTGGATCATGAAGTAGTTCTGTATTTAACTTTTTAAGGAATTGCCACACTTTTCCACCACGTGTCATATGTATGTTTACAATTTAAAAATTAAGCATTTAAAATTCGGAATACCGAAACATAATAAACACTAAAGAGGGTACGAAATTAAAGAATTACCACTCATACATGATTTACTCTCGTATACGTTTAAATACCCCTCTAAAGGGGTGGGAGAGATGACGTGGAAGTGAAAAAGACACCCAAGGGCTGGGGATGTAGCTCACTGATGCTGCGCCTGCCTCGCAACAACAAGGTTCTGAATTTAATCCCACGTACCAGTAGAAAAAAAGGACACTCAAGCTTCTGAATCCAAACTTGCTAAGAAATATATTAGAGCAAAGAATATCCTAACAGAGTCCCTAAAAAGTATAGAAGTCCATAAGGAATAATCGTTAGCTGCTCTCTATGCCATCCTTACAATACGCAGGAAAACAGGAACCTGGGGATTTTGAAGCTTCTCATTGCACTGAGGCTTGTAGCTTGTATCACCGAGTGGGGTAACCCTCATACAAACAATACGGAATGCTGCAACGTACGAACTGTCAGACTTCTGCATTCAGCTCAGTGACTCGCAGCGCCCACGCACGCTTACCTGGCTTTGGCTTAGGTCTGACATTTTCCGCATCGTCCCCGTTGATCGTCACCGTCACGATGTGTGTGGTGCAGTTTGACAGGCCCGGGTCCATGCACACAGCTGCGGAAAGAAGCGACGAGCCTCCCTAAGGAGCCAGCTGCGTGCTTCAGTCCCTTCGTCATTTACCTCAGGAAGATGACACAGGGCTCGGGTTCACAGCTGATGCAGAGGTGATGGAGGAAATGACAGCTGCTCTATGCAATCAGTGGAGGTTAGTGCGGACTGCAGAGCATGTCTGTGCCAAGCTCCCAAACTCTTCCCAGAGCTACTGAGTTGGGTCTGGACGCCTGAGGGATTAGACGGCACTGACAAGTTCCAGAAAGAAAGACAGCACCGCAGCAAAAGAACTTCAGTGAGGACTGTGGCAGGTGGGTGAGGGAAGTAACGAAGTCTGGGTATGGGATCCTGAAGGTGGCCTGGCTCTGTAATTCCCACCTTCAGGCCCCTCTTGCTCCAACTTGCTCTCGTGAGAAGAGACTCACGGCCGGTGAGCAATTTTATTATTATTATTATTATTTTTGGTACTGGGGATCGAAGTTGGGACCTTGCGCTTGTGAGGCAGGAAGCAGAACCACTGAGCTAAATCCCCAGCCCTGGTGATCAATTTTAATCTGTGAGTTTTTCTGTATAAAATTACAGGAAATATATCCACCTGAATTCTACCAGGAAGAACACTCACATGACCAATCCTTTTATGCCTAGATGAATTTATTGCTTGGTTAATTTTCAAGAGCCTGTGCCCAAGAGCCTACCTGGCAAGCAGCACAAACCTGGGGAACATTCGGCAACATCGCCTTTATAACCAGTTTCTTCCTCCAGCTCCCGAAGTGCAGCTGCTTCTGGGCTCTCATTGTCATCGATGAGACCTGTCAGACGGGAAAGGGAAACCCAGTTTTCTTTGAATCTCTCATTCTTCTAACACAGCTGCTGCTGAACTTTTTGAAAAGTGGTCATACAGCTAAAACTGACTGAAGTTTGGAACTTTTATACAGTCTAAAGATGAAAAGACAAAAGAATAGACCCTTGGCAGATTAAGTACATTCTGATCGGTATCTTCCACTTCTCATTATTTAGATCGCAACAGTGTTAGCATTTGTGAGGAAAAAGGACTTGATAGTAGCCAAGTGGCTTAGGCTTTTGAAGCCGGCTGTGACAACAGCACAGAATTATCATCTTTTCCCGTTTTCTTACATGTAAGATGGTGACAGTCTTAATCTATGTTGACTTTTTTCCTCAGAAAAATATCAAGGCCTTGTAGTGACATGCCAGAGGGAATGGACTGAAGGCTACAGACGTTAGGGAACCACAGTGACCATTGGGCGGGGCGGATACAGAGGCTCAGTGGGGGAGAAAAGCAACTGATTCTCTTTCCTGAATGGAAGAAAACAAGGTAAAGAAAATGTGAAATGCAGGCTCTTCAGTGACTTTCAGTGTTATTAATTTCTTCAGTTAGATGGCAAGTAAATGAGAAAAAAAGTTAATAGTTACCGTGGGCTGGACTTTCCCCTCACTGCAGGGATCGGACTGGGTTTGTGCACACAGTGCAAGCGCTCTACACCGAGCTACAAAACCTGTACTGCAGCTGACAAATAATGGGACAATCCAGTAAGTCCTGTGATAATACCGTGCCTTCAACCCTGGATCACTTCTGCACTGTGTGACTGAAAAAAATTACTCGATTTGAAACAGGATTTCCTTGGCCTGTCTATATACAGCAGGTCCAGGTGTCTTTTTTATGGATGGCTTTTGGAGTTAAGAGCCTGACCTACACATTATGATAAGTTTCTTATGGGGACAGACACTAGTGAGAGTGAAATATGCTGACAAGGTCAGGGTGCAGTTACTCGAGGGGAAGCAGGAGGAGCAGGCAGAGCCAGCAGGGCGAGTGGAAGGGGCCCTAGAGCTGCGCCTCACGCCCTTTTTGCCTTGCGCTGTCTGCCCGTGGCCACTTCCCTAGAAGCCTCACGACGACGGGAATGATCTTGTTTTACTTACACCCACACTTCTATGGTAAGATAAAAACGACAAAGACATAAGCACTGCAAGTCTCAGGCTTTGCCCTGGCTCAAACCAACAGAGCCGGAGAGGCGACGTGATGCTCGCTCCATGGCTCGCTCACCTGCAGGGAACTCCAGGCAGTAGCCACCCACCGGAGGTCGGAACTGCTTCACCAGAACGATGCATTCATAATGCAGAGTCCTCTGCAGCACTGGGATGATTGCCACACCTGTCACCAGAAAACGAAACCGAAGGCTGGCCAGACTAGCGATTTGTTTACAGCAACCCAACTAAATCCTCAGAGGGGAAGAAACTCTCCAATCTACGCTGAATGCACCATTAAGCAATAAAGAAGTTAACTCAGTGCTGGCAGTTAACTCTGGAAGCTATTCTCTCTTTTTTTAAAAAAGTCACACTGCTATGTTTAAATTATTTTTCTAAATAAAAAGCTCATTTTAGTTGTTGCAGTTTCTCTTTTGAGAAAGAAAAATGGTCTTGCTATGTTGCTCAGGCTGGCCTTGAACTCATGATTCTCCTGCTTCAGCCTCCAAGCAGCTGGGACTATGGGCACGAGCTACCATGCCCAGTCACAATTTTCTAAAAAATAAAATTAAAACTGAGACCAGACATTCCACACAGGACCAGGGGCATGAAATGTCAGCCTCCACTAAGCTCTGTACAGAAACCATTTCGGGTCCGGCAGTAGCTAGATCACTGGGGAAGTTACTGTCCTTGAAGCAGTAAACCAATGCGCCTGTTTCCTGCACATGCTAATTAGACTGACTTTTACTGTTCTAGGTAGATGAGATGTTCTTTCAAATCATGTGGCTTTAACTGAAACAAAAGCCACTGGGTTCTAGAAAACACCCACCACCCAGGAAGAGCGCTCGCTCCTCCTAAATGCGTCTGCACTGGTTCAGAGCAGCAACTGCAGCCAAGCGACTGTTTGCTTCCAGTAACCAAATGGAAAACAAAAAGTAAAACCAGGGAAGTAAAACCAAATGCTCAGCTGCCCCACAACCACACGTGACTGCCAGGACTGCTTCTAAGGGCTCCGCAGTCCCAGCACCCCTGCCTGGAGGGAGAGCGAGCCGAGGGAACAGCCTTTTCCCAGCCCCTTTCCTCGTCACCTGGGGAGCAAGCGGAGGCTGCCTGAAGCTGGGCCGAGTATTTCTTAAGGCTCTCTCCCAGGTCCTTTGAACAGTTATGAGTCTAGAAGTCTTAACACACACAGACACAGCGTGTGGCCCTCAAACGGTATCGATTTGTTCAGCTGTAAACAGCAGTGCATCTTCTTAAAAACACTGCTCTGGGCTTTAGCACGGTGGCCAGAGCTTGCTTATAAAGGAAGCTTCAGCACTGCAGAAACCAATTTACAGAGAAAAGGTTAAAACCAAAGACAGCTGTGCACAGAGGTCTCCGGGCACTTTCAATAGCACCCTGCAGAGGCGTCTAGGCTAGCATACCGTCAGCAGACTGGCCCCTCCTGGTCGTTCGTTTCACGGTTTCCCAAGTTCTGTTCAGGCAGAGAAGAAAACAACTCATTAGTGCCGAAGAGGAGAACATTCTTAGGTTTTCTGTGTGCAACCAGAACTTCACAAATGCAGTGCATGCAAATGTACTAATACTGGTCAGGAAGACCACGACAACACAGATCTGTACAAAAGCCAACTGCAGTTTCTTTCAGTTTCCGAAATCACCAAAGAAAATGGCTGTCATTTTACAGCTAACCATCTGGAGCCACCTGCATAGGAAGCCTGCTGAGCACTGGGGCTGCCGCTTTCCCAAACACTTCAGCTGGGAGAATCACCCCGTGCGAACGAGCCGGGGATTAGGGTGTCAAGGCCACTACTCAAAGTGATTCAGAGGAAGCTCCGAACACTGCAGCCTGGCTCCACACACCAAAGACACCATGCACCGTGTGAACGCCTGAGGTTTCTGATAGATCTTCTGGTTAATGTGACCTAACTACGCAACTTAAGAAAGCAAAACATTCCTATTTAGTAAGTGAGGAAGTATTCAAGTTAGGTAAGTGCTCTACTTTGCACGAGTTAGGTCTTATCTAAGGGGGCAAAGGCTTTTTACTTTTTCTCTAGAGGAAAAAGTGAGGCAATGACAGCAAACTGCTGTTACTGTTACAGGTTTACTCGTCAGCTGTTTGTTCCTGGCTGTGTTTCCTACTTCGGGTTTTGGAAACTCTGTGCTGTTGGCCCTCTTACAGGAACACTAAGAAGTCGTATGGAAAACCACCGCATTTAAAGGGAGAGGGCATAATGGAAAACGACCCTTTTATCCTCTCGTCCTGGAGGTGGAAGACGCTGTGGTAGAAGACGGGGTGGAGAGGCAAACAGCTTCAGGATGTCTTCAAGGGAAGTCAGGCATCTAGTGGCAGTGGGCCTGGGATAAGGAAGGAGTCAACACCAGCGCCCTCGCCTGAGCTACAAGAGGCACCACGTGGACAGAGCCTCTGTGTCATCTGTGTTCTCTCACCCTAAGGTTTTGACCTTGCCACAGTTCCTGAAATTTTTCTCAGATATTTCAGCATTGTACCCAATCCTAAAGGGCAAGGTGTCACAAAGAACCTATGAAAATTAAACAGACCACTCTGACAGCTCACGGCAGCCCAGTGTTCCTGTTAGTAGCAAGAAGCCAACCCACAAGCACTTTCTGATGAGTAAATAATACAGACTGCAAGAGACAAAACACCTTTTGGCATACTCTCTCTGCTGCCTCTTAGGGTTAGTCCTAAAGACTGAAGAAGACAGTGCTGGGAAAAGCACTGAAGGGTCCATCCCAAATACACTAGGAATAAGGGAAACAAAGAGGAGCATCATTACAGTGGTTACAATGGAGGAAAAGAAGCAGTAAAGAGCCATAAAGTATGAGCAGTAAAGTATAAATGCATTCATAAGAAACACTAGAACAAGAGCTCCCTGTGAGAGTGCCAACAATCCTTTTTCTTGTTGGGGTACTGGGGACCAAACCCAGGGCCTGTGCAGTGAGCTATATCCCCTGCCCTTTTTATTTTTAGACTGGGCCTCATTAAATCCAACTATCTTAAAGGGACTCAGAGAGATGAACATTTGACCAGATGTGAGAAAATCTTAGTCTCTACCTGCCTCTCTGCTAAACCCCAAGCTCCAACCTCCCGGAGATGTTTTTTGCTTGTAAACTTAGTGGTTAAGTATCCTGCACTATCTTGGAATGAGCGCAGTAACTCAAGAATCTCTTCTAGCTTCAGAATTCTGCTTCCATTTAATTTACTCTGCTCTCCAGTGTCTTTTGTTACAGGAAAGCCTGGTTTGCTTCCCCCTCTAGTCTACCAACACGAGCCAGAAAGTAACCAAGGATGATGGCTTAGCACTATCTTGGCTGCCAGTGCAGGGACTGACTACCCTGTATTTTCACACTTCTAAAATTAACTCCACATCCTTTCTTCCACGAATGACACAGCAGAACAAAGGATTCTCTAGCTATTTTACCTTTTATACCAGGAAATAAAGAACACATTTTTATAAATTTAAAAAGCAGTCTACTAGAAAGTAGATTCATTCTTCAACGCCTGACATTCTGGTATGAAACATTAACACATTGTATAAGGCCTGGTCAGAGGTCAAGGAAGACCCAGGCCCGGAAAAATGGAGGTGAGCAGCCCTAAACATACTGCATAAATCCAGCACTTTGGTAGAGACTTGAGCGCCTACTCCCAAACTAGTACAGACTCTCTGGAGGTGAGATCTCTGCATGAGTATCCTGAGAAACAATCTCCAATGATTCTGATCCACATTCCTGACAGATAAACTGGCATGAGCTAACACATATTCCCTAAGCTAAATAGTGTTAAGGGCCACATTATGTTATAAACTTAAATTTATAGGGACAAGGAAACCAAACTGTTACACACTGGGTTTCAGTATTTGTATGTATTTGCAGAAATACAAATATATTGGAATATATTGTGTTCCCTAGAGCTTGGGCCTTGCCACATTTCTGTGGCGGGTTTGGCTGCTGTGCCTGCTTATTTCACAACGAGTTCTACATGTCAGACTCGCTTCAACAGTTGCATCAGCCTTCCCTCGGGTTGAAGGATCATGATGTGCTGATTTAGTTTCTGTCCTGTGGATCTCCAGCACTGCAGCTTACTAAGGTTTCTGCCAGTTGAATAGCTAAAATCAAAAGCTGTTTAAATTATTGGCAACTCCATATATTTTCACCTTAATGACAGATGTATCTGTTCACAGAGAAACCCTGCCTCTTACTTAGTAATTTTTTAAATGAATCTGAATCATGTAAATTGTACAATAAACTTAGTTTCCATGTTTCTCCTCGTGTTATTATATTAAACACAATAACTAAATATTTTAGCGCTTTTTCCCCCAATTTATAATACCAAAAAATTGCTAAGCAGGAAATGTGGAAGACAAAAGTTAATTACACAGCTGCCTTTTTGCTATTCATATATTCTAGCCTTTTCTTACATATTGGCAGTCTTTAAAAGTGTATATACTATTTTCTATTTTACTATCAACATGCTAACTTTTCCCACTTTGCTAAGTTTCTTCAACTATATTATAACAATTAGTTCCCTGGTTTTTCCCAGTGCTAGGGATGGAACCCAGGGCCTCACACATGCTCGGCAAGCACTCTACCACTGGGCCACACCAGCAGCCCTAGTTCCCTATTTTTAAGATGTTTAGGTTGCTTTCTGACTTTTACATTTTTCATGCATATATCTAATTCTAAACAACAGACCATTTTCTTGGCATAGTCTAGAAGTGGAATTATTAGGTCAAAAGGTGTTTTTATGGCTATTGATACATATAGTGAAATATGCTTCACAAAAAAGATGTTTTTCCAATTTACATTTGCATGAGCAAGGTGTAACCATTTGAGTTTTACCTCAGCCAGCAATACTTTTTTCCTCTTTCGTTCTTAGAGATTAAAATGGGCTTTACTTAAAAGAAGCAACACGTACTATTAATTATTCTACTTACCTTGTCGGCTCAAATTAGGCTTGGCCCCAAAGTTTTAGGTTTACACTTATCTAGGGAGAATAGACTCCTAATTAGTTATTTTAACAAATTTACACCCAATTTTATTCAGAGATTACCAACGATCCAAACATTCTAACAATGGGGGAGAAATCTATTTTAGACTCTTCAATTAAAAAACAGTTTACAATGAGAAAAACATCAAAGTTTATGTCAGACACTCAATAGAGACCCAGAGAACCCAAATACTCATTTTACAAGAGGGGAAAAGTTTACCTAGTTTTACCAGTAGGATCCATGTAAGTTGTTTTTTCAAGCTTGACCCATTTTCCTTCTGAAATTAACTAAAAGGAGATCAGATAGTAAGTTCAGAAACTTTCAAATCAAGTTGGTTTTTTAATCTGAAAGGGTATTTTTTTTTTCTTTTAGATTTTATATATGTAGTCCCTCCAATAATTTGTGGGCAAGTTTTCAGTTCAGAGTAAACATTCAAAGTTGTTTTTCTTTTGGAATTTCTGTAGTAGTACTGCGAGGTAAAAAGAAATGATAATCTTTAAAAACTAAGAAGAGTGCTAGGGATGTAGCGCAGTGGTAGAGCATGTGGTCAGCGTGCATGAGGTCCCGGGCTCAGCCTCCAGCACGAATAGGTAAATAAATACAAACTCCTGGAGTGTTGGGAGTGGGGGCAAATGGAGGGGAGCCCCAGGGAGGGGTGTTCTGCAGTGCTGCTAACGTTCTGCTTCCCGGTCTGGACACTAGCCACACTGGTACACGGGTATGTGAAAATTCACCAGTGGTTTTTCACCATCAGTGTCCCAGACTGGATTTTCCCACCGTGACACGTGGGTTTCCTACAACCCAAGAAGGCACCCCAGAACTGTCTGAAGTTTGCTTAGGAGGACTACCTTTCCGATGGCACTACACTGAACTGACAGGGAGCCTTTTCCTCACTATCCTTCACTTCTAGTAACTATCAGCAGATCTGTTTACAGACAACACGGAAAGATAGTACATCAAAAAGAATCCCAGAAGGTGTCAAGATCAGAGTTCCAAGAAGGATTTAAAATTTATCCTCTCCAATGGTTCCTGGAAGAAGAGACTTAAAAATCTAAATTTCATAACATACAAGACAGAGAAAAGTTCTAGAACTCAATGTTATTTGGACTACAATTAACAGTTTAGGTTTCTGTTGATCTTACATAAGTTGGGACCACAAATAGAACTAAATATGAAGTCGCAAAGTCTTAAAACTCACACATTATTCATTTCTCTATCCAGGGAACCTTTTAATAAGAATTAAAGCATTTTTCTTATCAAGAGCCAAAATCTACTTACAATCTAATTTCATGACTAAATACAACTAAGGATAAGCTACCGTTCTCACCCAAGAGCAGGAAGTGCCTGAACCTTAAAATGGGAGCAGGAAGTGTCTAAAAACTTAAGAATGAATGAAAAACAATCACGTGAAACAATAAATAGCCTACATGCTTCTTTTAAATTCAGATGTATGTGGGGAGGGGAAGGGAAAGGAAAGTGAAAGTCGGGTCATACCTCCTCTGAAACAACAGACTGTTTGGTATTCTGAGAAGAATCTGCTGGCTCTTGGGTCTCCATTTCCGACTTGGTTAATCTTTACAGCCCTCAGATGAGAAGGTCCCGCTGCAAGATAATGAGATTTGTTTAGGCTAAATTTTTTCTGAATCAAGCACTGTCCATAGGCTGCGCGCCACAGTACTTAAGTGACAAAACATTTATTCACCATCAAAGCTGCTGTTCCCAGGTGCCCCAGACGGAAACGGAAATCTAGAGGACTCCGGAAACATCCAGGCAAGAATTTCAGGCCAGCGCGGTTGGAACCAGCGCTCATTAGTTCCCACTGTACTTCCAGTGGTGGTGAACCTATGGCAGGCGTGCCCTAGCAGGCTGTTTGTATCACTGAAAGCTCCGAAAGGTTCGCCACCACTGAACAGCACCAGTCCCTTTTGCACTTTCTTAATCCGGTGTTTTGACTCCAAACGGAAAGCTCTTTCCAATGTACAGCAACAGTAAGATTAGATGTCACTCTCCACACCCTCCCGTCATCTGCTGCCTCCAAGTGTCAGTCTTTCAGGTGCTGTCTGTGCTTCTCTTTTTAACAAGTTGGGGTACACAGGTTTAGGGATAGGGTTAACGTTACTTAAATCTCTGATTACTTACGATCCAATGTCAAGAAGCCTGTTAAATGTTCAGTACAGCTGGGCATGGTGGTGTATGCCTGTAGTCCCAGCACTTGGGAGGCTGAGGCAGGAGGATCGCTGTGAGTCTGAGGCCAGCCTGGGCTACAGAGTTCAGTACAGACACATTTCCCCCTGAATATTTTTAGTCATGCACGTGGAACTGACAAATATAGAGGGCTAATTGTGTAGACCACCAAGCACCAATTCTCTTACTGTCCTAACGGAAGAGTGTCTTTGCTCTGTTTCTTCTGGGACCCAAAGTGATAATTATTCTATTCATCACATCTTCAATTTTTATCCCAGAGATCAAGTTTCCCTACCTTCAAATCAGTCAACAAAGAATGCCTTAAAAAGATCAAATACTTGGCTGGCTGACTTAGGGAAGCTAAGTACTATACTGCCCGGCAGACGGGAAAGATGCTGTGAGGGATGCAGGTCCTCACCTTCTGGTGGGGAGGAAGAGGAGAAAAGGGGGAGCAGTGTGCAAAGCTGCCAGGTGACTGGAAGTTTATAGAAAAGGGTATGACGCTAGAAAGACTGGGGAGATGGGGTGCAGTAATCCATAAGGGGTGACTGGGGAAACACCTTTAACCTGCTAGCCCCAGAAAAGGGCCTGGAGAGTGGCAGGGAAGCACGATACACAGTACTGGAATATCTAGACAGTCACTGAGCATATGAAAACCTAGAACTCTGTAAGAGAACAGGCGGGCATTTCTTTGAAGTTGTCCCAGATGATAATTAGGAAAACTTTTAACTGGCACTGGTAGAGAAATAATTTACATATTTTTGGCAAAGTAGCATGCGGATCCAGGTAAGAGCTAACCCAAGGTATAAAACCAACCTGCCTCTATCTGCATGTTCTACAGGACAAAGAGACTTCAGAAGAACTTTATCTTCTACATATCCATCCCTTCTGTTAATAACATATACATCGCAGAAGGAAACTTGCTGAGAGAAGGAAAGCTTTTGATTCCGACAGAGAAAACAGCTTCTGGTTAGCCAAGCAGGCCCATCCATGCACAAAATAAACGGTCTACAATGGCACAGAGTAAGTGGGTTAAGCTTCCATCTCCTCTTTTGTGGTGTGGGGGATGGACCCCAGGACTCAGGCACGCCAGCAAGTAAGCTCTCTTCCGCTGAGCTACATCCCCAGCCCTACCTTTTTTTCAAAAGTAGCATTCTAAGCCCAAATTAACTTTTTTGCCCATATACAAACTTTTAAAAAGCAAAAAACTGAGGTCTTCAAAAGTACAAGCACCAAAGAATCAGATTCAGTGGACCCTTCAGTTACCACCGTCCTGACATACCAACAACTTGGGTTAATTAGGTTAACGGAAGATTCTTCAGCCTCTTGTTATCCATAGCAGGTACCCAGGTAAACATTCAGATCGCAGCTGTACTTAGTTACAACCAGCCCTCGGGAACCAACCGAGTTCTAAGTCAAGGGTCCACTTCCCCATGAAAAGGGCATTTGACCTGGATTTCCAGAAACCCCAAGCAACATGGTCCTAACATGTGACACAAAAGCTAAAGGGACCCTAAAGCATCAATGTAAGCATTGTAAGATGCCATTCTACTTTGTCAAAATAATTACACAAAAATCACATGATTTATAATAGCAAGTATAGCTGTATCCAATAGTTTTGGTTATAATAAAACTTAAAAACCACTTTTAAAGTGAAAATATTCTGACTAATCCTGATCAAGATATTCTGGTATCTTTTGGTGGTGCTTATACTTTAGTATAATTTAAGGTGAAACTAATGCCTTTAGAGTTGCAGACTTCAAGGCATTTAGCTATCTGCTAGGTCCCCTTATGTACACACAGTTATCTTCACAGCTTCTTTAATTTTCAGGGGGATGGTTGACTATTAGAAGGGCAAGAAAGTACTATCCAGAAGGAGAGTTCCTCATCTACTAATCTTCCTTTAACTGAGTTAAAGTCAATTAAAAAGTCTACAGCTCAATCCTCATCCACACATTAAACAGCAGTTTCAAACACCTTGTATTAAAAGATATTTAAGCTAAAATATTAATTACCCATGGTGGTGGGGGAAGCTAGAGGCATAAATTACCAAGAATTAAAAATTAAAAAGTGGCAAACAAGTCTGGATCTCCCAACAGTAATGAGTCAGTAGGGAGGAGAAGTGGTATTGAGGCAATCCACTGACAGTGTATGGGACAGCAGCAAAGTGGCAACAAGTGCAAGTATACAGACAGTATTCTTTACTACCAGATTCCCAAAATGATTCAGAAGAACTGTAGCAGCACTTCAAAAATAGTACTGAAACAGGAAAGGAGTTACTTTTAGCACTATTTCAAAAACAGAAGCCAAATCCTAATTCTGGGGCTACTCACAAGCGTCACGCGGCAGAAAGAAACAGACATGAGACTTGAACCCACGCGTCATGCCTCGCTGTCTCCTCTACTGTCACGGAGCCTTCCTGAACTGACTCAGTGCTATTTCGAGATTTAAAAGGTAGTCTGACACTGAGATTGAGTAGAGACCCAGACAGCAGGAAAAGCATTCCAACTAGAAGGAACCACATGAATAAAGAACAAATGCTACTGGGTCAAGGCAAGCTCTTTGGCTCCCAACCTTTCACCCACCCTTCTTAGGAACCAGAGCCAAAACCCCTGCACATAGAACAGACGTCAGCATTTGCAAATACATTTCGCAGGACACAGACTCAGCTGGATCCCTGCCTCCTCCCCTTTGAATACGCTGGCAAAGTACTCAAGCCAGACTGGGATACCACACGTTTCTGTTGCTGTGCAAGCCAGTTTTGGAGTTAGGTGACAAGTACAACCCTCCACTCAAGGGCAGGAAGTTAGGTGATGTTCACAAACACGCACATTTCAGTATCAATACCAGCTGGATAACCGATGAGTGGAATTTAAGATTCAAAAAGTTGAACTGAGAACTCCAAAGGCAGGCTGTGGAGTCTGTACTCAGGCTCATACTTCAGTTATTATACCTGGATCCCTGCAATTTGTTGAGGCTGCAAGTGAAGCAAAAACCATTAATTACATGTTGGCCATGTATCTCCTATCTCTTGACAAAACTTATCACAAGCATTAGCAACACTCAACCAGGTAAAGAGTTGGCCAAGTGCAGTGGCACTTGTCCCAGCCAGGGCAACACAGTGAGACCCAACCCGAACTGTCCCCTGCTCAGAAGTAAGAAAAATATAGAAATTCCATTCATAAACACAGCTTCCCATGACAGAAAAGGGTCAGGCAGCTGGAACAGTTTAATGATGTAATCGAAAAATCAGTGAGAAAGAAATTAAATGGAGATAGCAATTTTTGTGGAAATAATTTACTTTATGATCTTATTGTTAAAGTCAAGCATCAATTTATGCATGTCTAAGATGTCAGTCTACTTTCTGTCAAAATGACACAAAAATCCATGATTTAATAAGAAACAAAGACTCAAATAGTATAGCTGTATTTAATTCTTTTGGTTATAATCATAGAACTTCCCTTTTTTTAAGGAAAATATTCTGATTAATCCCTCTTTTGTATCACTTATGGTACCTACTTCAGATGGAGTTACTCTAAGTAATCCTTTCCTTGCGATAATTATCCTCAAATAATGCAGACTTCCTGGTTAATGATGGAAGCCACTGCAAGTTCTGTGGGGTTTTCCCCCTTTTGTCCAGCAGGTGTGAACATGGGGTGGATGGGAGGAATAAACACTTACTGAGATACAACTTGGTGATTTATAATCATTTACCCAATGGTTTATCATCATCCCTTTAATTCTGGTTGAGCAGTAACGAAATGACTGTACTGACCCCTGCAAAGGTTAACTGGCTACAGACTGTACAGTAATGACACCCAGTGGGCGCTTCTTGGAATAGTTCGTTCCAGGGTTAAATCCTCTTTCTCCACAATCACTTGACTACTGACTTTTAAAATATGCACAAGAAAAAAATTATTCCCACTGCTGTAGAGGTTTTAATGGAGAAATCTGAATATAAGCACTGCATGGCTAAGTGAAGATCAACATGGCAGTTAAAAAGTAGCTAATTTAGCTGTATTGTTCAAATACAAGAGCATTTCCTGTTTAGTAATGTCAAATTATTGGAGTCTGGGTAAACGTGTAACAAGTTACCTACATCCAGAGTGAGTAATACTAAAAAATCACTGAAAAGAGTTCTAGAGAGTCTGAATACAAAAACATCTGTGTTAAACTCCTCCCTTGGAGAATATTTAAATTTACAGATTTAGCTACTTCTCTACAAATGATATATTAAGGCTTTGCATTTGTAGCAACTTGTGTCTAAATGTTTCCTGGTCTTTTAAAGAAAGGAAGGACAAAGTTCTCAGCCTGTTTTCTCCCATACAACGAACTCTTTTTTGTTTTGTTTTTTGAGACAGGGGCTCGCTATACAGGCCACACTGGCCTCGAATTCACAGCGATCCTGCCGGGATTACAGTCAAGTGTCACGACCGGCTTCCCATATAATTGACTCTTCTACAGAAGAATACCCAGATGCACCCCAATGGGGGCAGTATTTCCTTCAGCTGCAACGTTTATACTGCACTTCTAGGCCAAATACACGTACAGTAAAAACAAATGGGACTAAAACAAAGAACAAAAACACAAACGGGACTGCACTCTCAAGTCCACTACTAGGTCTCTTAGCTCTGTTCGACTAGTTCCATTCTCTAATATTAGGAGATGGAATATCGCTTCTTTCCCTCAAAACAGAAAAGGCTGCCGCGGATTTAGCTCAGTGGTTCTGCGCCTGCCTCGAGTGCAAGGTCCCGAGTTCGATCTCCGGTACCAAAAAAACCAAAACAAAACAAAAAAAAAGGACTTTAATTTTGGACTTCAGAAGTACTAGCAACCTGGTGTAGTGGCACAGGCCTGTAATCCCACCACTTGGGAGGCTGAGGCGGGAGGATCACCCCGAGATCGAAGCCAGCTTGGGCTACATATGAGCTCAAGGGCACCCTGCATAGCGAGACCCTGTCTCAAAAAAAACCCCCACCAAAACCAAAATAAAATAAGTACTTGCAAATGAACCACTACAGCCCATACTCCACAACCACACACTACAATGTTAAAATTTATTTACCTCTGCTTTGAAAATGCATCCTTTAAAACAATACTCCCAACTAACCACTTTGCCAGTAACTTTTTTCCTCCCACTTTTTGCAGTACTAGGTTTTTATCTATTTGTTTACTTATTTTGAGAAAGGGACTCCTTAACCTGCCCAGGTTTGCCTCGACCTTCTGATCCTCTTGCCTCAGCCTCTGGAACAGCGGGAATTACAGGCATGTGCGGGCACTCGGCACCAGTAACATTTCTGAGAAAAATTACCTTCGGCAGGGAAGCTTCTAACTCCAAATTCACCGTGGATCCCACTATTGCTAATGAATTCCTTTCTAGAAGAGCCTGCCGTCGGTGGGGCCCTTACTTCTAATTTAAACCTGCTTTGGTGGACCAGCTTTAAGGCAATGTCCGTTACGGGCGACTTTTAGACAGAGGTGCCTGGGACATTCCCAAAGGCTTGTAATGATAGGATGCACGACCAGGTCTCAAAGGCGTTTCTCAGCAGCTTGTGACTTTTCAGTCTTCTAAAGAAACAAAACAGAACTTTGTAGAATGCCAGGCAGACAGGGGAGTCCAGGGAAAAATGGTATTGTAAGTGCAACTAGAATTCTTCCATCGCGGAAACAATAACGAAAATCTGGCTGGTTTTCGAAGCTGGTAACTTTTGCGGGGCTGGACTAAATAAACTCGATGCCCCAAAGGGACAACACAACAGTGTCCTCTCTCGAGTCGACCTCCGCTGACCGACCCCAGCCCCAGCCCCGCGACCGCCAGGGCCGTGCGGGCGGACCCACCCCGCAGGGTCCATCCTCCCCCTCCTCCGCCGCTGCCTCACAGACACTTGGGACCCTGGGCTGAGGCGAGCTCTGCTCCTCCGGTACCCAGGCTCTTCCACCGCAAGCCCTGCTATTCGTAGGCGCCGGACGCCAGCCCCGCCGCAGCCCGGGACGCGCGCCGCCAAACGTGCTTACCCGCGCCCTTGCTTCCCCTCGCGCCCGAGACCTCCGCAGGTGGCTGGCCCGCCCACTCACCTATTCCAAGGAGTGGGGCGAAGAAGGGAAAGAGGACAAAAAGAAAAAAAAGACCCGCCGGGAGCAGCAGTCCCGGCAGATGCCACGGCCACGGCTTCAGACACCGGCGGCTCCGCGGTGGCAGGAGGATGTGCGCGCGTCCTCCTTCTCGGCACCCGTAAAAGCCCGCTGCTGACCCCGCTTGAGATGATTACCTTCCGGGTCGAGGCGCTCGTCCGGCTGTTCCCGCAGTTTCCTCCCGCGCGCTCTCGCAGCCTCTCTCTCTCAGGACCCAGACTCTGTGCGCGCGTGCGCGTGTCCGCGACACTTGCGCTCAGCTCAGTGTGCTCCACACGATTCACCTTGGGTTCCTTTTTTTTTTTTTTTTTTTTCCCCCTACGGCACCGGAAGAGTCCTTGAACTAAAACAGCTCCGCGGTCACTTCCGGAAGCGTGGCGCAGGGTTCCGGGAGGGCGCCGGCCTGAGAGCGGCGGGGAGAGGCGGCGACAGCTGGAGGATGAAGAAGGAGCATGTGCTGCACTGTCAGTTCTCCGCGTGGTACCCGCTCTTCCGAAGCCTAACCATCAAGAGGTAAGAGAGGAAGGCTCGGCCCGGGCTCCTGGCTCGAGGGAAGTGCGGGCCTTGGGTGCGTCTTAGCATCTGCAGGCCTCAGGCGGGCCGCCGACGTGGAGAGTCGACTTCCTGGTGCCGCGCGGCGGGCAGATCTGTGAAGCAGGCCGGCGCGGCCGTGGGCCCCGGCGCCGGGCAGTGAGTGTGCCGCGGGAGGCCGGAGGGTAGGTCTTGGTTCCGCGCCGGTGGCGACGAGGTGAGTAGTGGATTGACCTAGCTGGGGCTTAGGACTTCACCACCGAGTTCTGCTTTACAGCTCTTGGAATTGCCCGAGGCGCGAGGCGATCGAGAGACCCAGGGGCGCCCTGGACTCTGCCCCTGACTAGCCAGCCCGATGGCGATTGCTTTCCGCCACCGTAAAATAAGAACAGAGACACCAATCCTACCTCCAAGGCTGCTGTGAAGCTCTAGTGTGATCGTGTACAGCATACCTAACGCATTGGGTACATATTGTTAACGGTGTTGCTGATGGCGGCTGTGAGAGGAAACTATCTGGAAAAGAAGTGAAACATTATGTGTGTTCTACTTCTGTGGTGTAGGACGTGGAATCTGTACCCAGTTTGGAGGACACGCAGAAGGTTAATTGTGTCCTCCTTTTATGCTATCGTTTAAGGTAATGTAGGCAAGGCAGCCAGAGGACTACTCCCAGCCATTCCAATGAAAGCATCTGAAATATGACGCAAGTAGCCTTTCACTCACTAGCAGAAGTAGTCAAAGGCCTGGGTATCCCGGGTAGAATTTTCTGCATTTTATTCCCTCATCCTTTAGGCCTGAATTGTCACTTATGTGGACCATCAAGCATCCATCCCTTCCTTGTCATTCTGTCTTCCTTGGGAATCCTGAGGTATTAAAAGACCACACAAATTCAAACGACAGTTCTTTTCCATCTGTTATTCAGACTTAGAGTTTCTGTCTCATTATCCGTGACACGATGGAGTTTAGAATAGTACAAAAGATAATCCTTGCATTTGAAGATAGTTGAAGTCACAGCAAAACAAAAGGGCCTCAGCAGTAACAGCAGTAGCACACTCACACTGTGTATTACTTCCTGTCACAAGCTATCTTCCTGATAGTTCAGTTCATGAAAATTAGCTTGTGTACCTGAAAGTAGGCTTTGGGTCTAACACGATGTTGCCATCATTCCTTTTGTGTTGTGACAAAATGTTTGTGAACTTGTCAGACACTTGCACTGCATATTCTTACAACTGGTTTCTGCGCAGCTACCTTTTGTGTCCTCCAGCACGGTTCTTCTTGCATCTTAAGCAATATAAACATAAAATGATGAAGAATTGCCTGCCTTCGAGTACTGATTCCATCAGGATCTTCAGCAAATTAGTTAATCTTCCTAAACCTCATTTGGAAAATTGAAAACATAATAGGATTTCCATAGGCATTAAAGGAGATAAAATATTGATAATGTTTGGTACTTTTTCTGGCACATAGTAAACACATAACAATGTGGTTTGTTACATTTGAGTATAGTAAAAGCCCTATTGAAGTAAAATAATTTTAATTCACTTAATAGAAAGTTAATGAAAAATGAACCAACAGGTGAGATTTTCTGCTATTAGTAAGCAGTCTGTAACTAATCTATGTTGCTTCAAACTGTTGTATTCTATCTTTAGACCATTCCTTCAGTCTATTTAGTATAACAGTATGCCCCGCTACAGGCCTTATTATTTGGTGTTTATTGTGATTCAGAGATGATTATGCAAGTTTATTTTTTGACAAGTTTGATTCAGACTTAAGGATAGTTAGGTGATCTTTGGTCCAACCACTTTTCCTTTTTAAATGTTTTTTTCCCCTTAAAATACAAAGGTTATATTAAATAATTTTTAAAGGCTTCTTCTACCTCTGAAATTCCATTAGAAGTATCTTGTGTATATGCAGAATTATAGCCACTTGATGTGATATTTGCCATTTGAGCCTTTCATCTCTGTCAGACAGGCCTCATTGAATTTTTCCCTGCATAGTGGCTTTCTCTGAAGCCTCATGAGCACTATGTAAAGCTTGCTGGGCAATGTCATATTTGTGGCCTGTCTTTCAGGCATGTTTCCTTTTTCTGTATTTGGCAGCCCTTGGTATAGCACTTGCCTTATTATACTGGGACTATTTTTTTAATCTTTTCCCTCAATAGGCTTTAAAGATTTTTTTTTTTTTTTTTTTTTTGAGACAAGGTCTCACTATGTAGTTCAGGCTGGCCTTGAACTATGAAGCCCAGGGTGGCCACAAACTCATAGGGATCCTCCTGCTTCAGCCTCCTGAGTACTGGGGTTACAGGTATACACCACCACACCTGGCAACAGGCTTTCATTGTTTTTTGGTACCAGGGATTGAACTCAGGACCTTGTGCTTACTTAGGCAGGCACGGTGCCACTGAGCTAAATCCCCGGCCTAGGCTTTAGTTCTTAATGGAACTATCTTGGTGTGCTTTTTGCATAACAGGTGCAAGATAATGCCATGAGGATGACCTGAAGACATGTGACTTAGAACTGGGTGACCCATGAAACCCATGCAGCATATCTCCATGTCAGCTAATACCTGTAGGAGTTGGGGGCAGGCTAAGTAGATGATCTAGTGGCTTATCATGTCTTATAGTTACCATTTCTTCTGCTAAACCAATATAACCTCAAAAGTCCCTTTCCAGTATGGACATATATGTTTTATTCTGATCCCCTTGACCACACATTAGTTAATCCTTACAGATTTGTGAATGGGTCTTGCTTGGAGGGATTATTTGTAGCAACACCAAGGCCACTGGACCCTGTTGAACAAAAACATTACGTCAGTCTTCATACAACACCTGGCTGTCCTGCAGGAAGATACTCTTGGATTCGGTACCTGGCCTAGTTGGCAGCTGCAGCTCATCGAGGGTAAATCCTCATATGTTGCAAGGCCCTCTCCCTAAAGCCCTTCTCATCTGTGCCCAGTAGCCACTGACTGCATCACCAAGACGTCAAACCTGTGGACCTCAGGAGTTACTACTCCTCCAGGACAGTGAGACTTCCTCCTTCCATTGAACACTTTCCTTTTCCCTCACTCTGCTTTCCCTCTGAGATTTGCTGCCTCCAGCTCTCTCCTGGCCAGACTTCCTGATCTGAGAAATTTACAGTAATCAGGCTCTTGCTTCTCCAGGATAATGAGCCTGTCTTTTCCCTCACAGCTGACCTGTGACCAGGTCCGGTTTATGAGTCTCTTCCCCAGGGTCCATCCTGCTGACCAGCTGGACAGTCTGGCCCAGTACTGCAGTTGGCTCTAAGTTTCACTTCCTAGTCAGAGGCTCTCTCTCCGGGATGCCCCAGATTGCAGCATGCTGGGGTCCCTCAGGATGTGGGAGGCCCGTCACTCTCCAGGTATCCCTTTTTGGGTGGATACTGCAGTTCAGCAGGACTCCTGCTGATGGGTCCTGGGTCCTCTGCCCCTTGTGACTCATGGTTGAGCTGCATTCTTAAGAATTGGTCTAAATTTGATCCTCAAAGTCAAGAAGCATGACCTCTTCATGGCACTGTAAACTGCAGCAGCATCTTACAACTAGATCTCTTCTGTTACAATCAGGACAGAGATCCTGAGATGCCCTATACTCAGGCCCTTATGGGCTTCTTACAGGATCCTTAGTCGCAAGGGGTCTCACATGTGCCTTTGTGAGTCCTCCCTTCACATCTGTCTCTTACAACTGAGTCCTGAGTCTCATGACTCTCAGGTCCCTGTCTAACCCCACATTTAGGGGAAGTGTTGTTTGTTAGTAAACAACATGATTTTTTTAAATAAAGGAAAAGTCTGGGTAAGGCCCGGGGAACCATGGGATGCCCCCTCCTCAGGACAGCAGTAGCAGAGGCTGAGCTCCAAGCTCAAGCCTGAGGCAGGCTAGGACAAGAGGAAGAGAGCAGGCCAGCCCATTCAGGTGCCAGTGCTACCAGGGAACACCGCCTGGAAAATGGAGATGGAGGGAAGAGGTCTGGGCCTCATACAGGGCTCGCACTGGACCCTCAACCCAGGCTGCTGTGGAGAGTACATCAGGCTGCAGAGCCGGATATCAGGTGGAGAGAGTGGCTCTTGGGTTACGCGCAGCCTGCCCTGGGTCCCAGAGGGTGGCAGGGCTGGGCTTAGCGCCTGTCTGGGGATGCCACAGTGGGGAAGTGAGCCTTCTGCTGAGGAGGTAACGAAAGTGCATTGGGACGTATCTTGGCCGATTGGTAAATTTACCTTTAAATTCTCTGGTTTAAGTTGATCGTTTTATCTAACTAACATGCCTAAAACATTGTAAACAACTTTGGGATAATTCCTAAACTGCAGTTAAGATGGCTCACTTGTTCTGCTTTCTGCTGGTACTAAGATAATTTACTATTCAAGATTACTTGAAAATGTGTTATTCAGCCAGTCCTAATGTAAACATCTGTGAATTAATTCTGTAACAAGAGCAAGTAAAAAGTGTCACAGGAACTTTCAGATCCAAAAGGTCATGGGGCTTATGACAAGAGGAAAGCAGCCCATCATTTCGACAGTCCTGCCATTTAGGCCCTGGCCTGTGTCACTCACATCGGTAATAAGTCTGCTTATGGTCGTTCGCATGGTTTTCTAAATGTGTAAAAAGTCAAAGTCTATCGTTAGATTTTTGTCAGTAATGTTAACCTGCTGATACATAAAAATTTTAAAGACAGTGTGGCTGCTCTGATAATGAAAAGGATTAGATATTAATCGCCTAAGAAATCTATCTTTTAAAAAAGAGAGCTTATTGGTCCTGATATAATGGCAGTCATGATTGTTACCTTAAATGCTATATAAAATAAGTTACCTTGTCAATTACTAAACTCGTTAGAAGTCTAGGTCTTTTGACATCCGTAGTTACGTTTCTTCTCTGAAACATTTTCAATCAGACTCATGAAAAATACTCAAAATTGTTATACCTACTCAGTTTGTTTTGCTCTGGTCGGTATATTTTGTACTTTCCTTTTAAAACTTTGTAACTGTTATTTCTTAAAATTCTACGAAAGTACAACTCCAAACAGAGGTCCAGTCCAATATTTTGAGATGTTGACCATCACCTACAAAGAGATAGAGTCAAACTAACCAATGGACTGCAGGTAAATTTGGCTTAAGAAGCTGTATTGTTTGAATGAGGCTGAAAAGGGACTGTAAGACTGACTGAGTTGTCAATCTCATCCCTTCCGATATGGGATCAGATAAGACCAACCAACCAGAGTAGCGTTCTGGCTCATAGGAACAATGGAGCGATGATCGATCAGCGATACCATCAAGAAATGCTGACAAAGGTGTTAGCAAGAAAGCATGAGTAATGTCAAAACCATGATGGGGTCACTTGTGTCGGCCCTAGTAAAAGAGAAATAGAGCCAAGAGGTTATGAAAAAGGGTTCTTACACATAAATGCCTCATAAATGTCACAGAAAACTGCCAAAATCATGTTTATCCTGAGTTAATTTAAGGATAATCCACTGGGTCTGCCAGTAAAAAATCCAGCTTCCCTCAAGTGCATTTTCATTTACTGTTCTTGGTGCAGTTTGTACATCAGTAGTGAGCCCAGTCCCTCCCACACGGCCTGTAGTCTGTACTCTTAGAGCAGGCTGTTTTTGCTTCTGTCCAGGCCCATTGACATCCGATGACTTAGCAGACTCATTTGAGCCCTTTCCTTCTCTCATAACCCACTCTCAGCTGGAAGCAGATGAAGGAAGGAAGGAAGGAAGAAGACTCCACCTCAATGTGAAAGATTTGACTTTGTTGATCTATCAAGGTGGAAATATGGAGGCTGAACAGGCAGAAAATAATCTGCAGTGGCAGTTTAGTAAAGTGAACTCAACCTCGCCCTGTCAGGCTTTTCTGTCCCAGTGTGTGCTGAGTGACTAACATTCTGCACAGGCTAAACTGCACTTAAAGGTAAATAATACACAGCCTTTGAATTGAAACACACATATTTCTTCCTAATGGCCTGTTTGTAAGCCTTAAGAGTCTTCTGTGAGGGCCAGGGATTTAGCTCAGTGGTTCTGTGGCCTGCCTTGCAAGTGCAAGGACCGGAGTTCGATCCCTGGTACCAAAAAAAGAGCGTCTTCTGTGAGAACCAGAGTAGTGAACTGTGTCCAGTTGGCTGCTTTAATGTGTAAATAGTGATGTAACACAGGTGTGCTTGTGAGGCTAACAGTGCCAGCTGTCTTAAAGAAAGGTGATACACAGTGGAACTTCAGTTCATCAACTTAGTTCTCTCCATGACTCTGGTCACAAACCGAACTGGACGAGAACCCAATCACATGTCCCCATAAGCTCAACACCCACCCTAACCATTCGGCTTGTGACCAGAATCATGGAGAGAATTAGGTTCATGAGCCGAGGCACCAGTGTAGTTTATATCTAGATGTCCCCCCCAAGGCCTCATGCACTCATAGGCCTAGGATTAATCCACTGTTAAGTTTATAGCTAAAGGTGCTGTTAAGCAGGGGGTAGGGGAGGCTTGTGGGAAGAGGTGTGGTACTGGGAATGAGGCCCAGAAGGGTGTATCTCCTCCATGGCTCTTCCCTTTGTGCTCTATGGCCTGTCTGCTGTAAGATAAGCATCTACCCCCGGTCATACCCCTCTCTGCCATCTGGTTCTTCTTTGGAGCTGGATGACCATGGACTGAAACGCAAGCCAAAATAGACCTTTACTCCTTTACATTGTGAGTGTCAGATATTGTGTCCCAGCCATGAGAAAAGTAACTAAGACAGACTCTGGTGTTAGAAGTGGGATTGTTGCTGCAATGGTACCTGACCATGTGGTTCAGAACCCTTTAGAGCTGGTTTACAGGAGGAGTCTGGAAAAGTTTGGAGATACCACCTGGAGAAACAGCCTGAGAATGCTGTAAGCCAAGCTTGGTGGGAGATTCTGGTCAAAGCTCAGAAGACCAAAAGGCTGGTGTAAAGACAGACAGTAAACACCAGGCTCAGGAGGTTCGAGTTGGGAACAAGGACTTCATTGCCAGTTGCACTCCAAACCTTGCGTGTTATCCTCTTGCAAAAAATTTATCTACGTTTTGCTTGCATCCTAAGACTTTACAGGAGACTAAAATTAAGGATGGTGGACTAGTTAGTCTCTTATGGTTTATATCTAGATATCCCCCTAAAGCCTCATGTGCTCAGGGGTAAGGCTTTGGGGAAGTGATTGGATTGTGGGGATGTGATACTCATCAGTGGAGTATGTATTAGTCCACTGATGAGTTCACAGCTAAATATGATATTGGGAGATGAAACTTTGTTGGAAGAGGTGGGTCACTGGGGGTGTAACCTGGAAGAGTATATCTCCCTCCCACATCTCATGCTTCCTACCTGGCACACTTTGAGCAATCCTCTGCCATGCCTCTCTGCCTTGGAGCCAGCTGACTGTGGACAGAAACTTACACAAACTGTGAGGCAAGATAAGCCCTTCCTCCTTTAAGTTGTGAGTGTTGAGTACTATGCCTCAGCAAGAAAAGTAACTAAGTCTGATGGGAAATTTCAAGGCGGCCTAATGTTGAGGCTGCAGCGTGGATACTGTGGGGCTTTTAGCCAGGTTTGCACTGAAAATCAGGAGCAAAATGTTTTTCACTTTTGCTGGAAAGGAAATGCCTGGGAGGAAAGGCATATAAAGTAGTAGTGGAGGAGAGCTCAGTTGCTGAAAAGATTAACATAATAGGGAAGATGGCTTGAGGGCATCACAGGACTACAATGCCCCCACCCTTGCAGGCTCAAAATTGCAGAAGGGAAAGACCTTGCTTTGAGAGGAGAATCCCAGGGCACTCTACTCAAGAATGGTCATCTAGGAAATTGCCTTCTTGTTGTTCTGTTCACAGTGCTCAGCCACTCCAGGCGCTCAGAGGCCCCTCAACCACAATGCAAAAGGGTCGGGCTCCTTCTGGAGCTGACATATCTTGGTGTGATCCATGAGGGTGCTGCATGCAGAATACAAGAGCTATTTTGTTGTGGAGGCTTCTCCCCAGATTTCAGAAGACTGGGAGGCCAGGCAGTGTGCCCTCAGAGGGCAATGTGTAAGGTTGTCGGAGTAAAGCTGAAAGTGCAGTGGAGACCACAGAAAGTTGGAGGAGCCAGTAATGTGGAAATCTGAGGAAAGCCATAGGCAGTGAGCAAAGCCACCCAAGAGAGAAGTTATCAGGGCTCCAGCCACCAGCAATGCCATAGGCGCAGGTCTAGCCCAGGCCTTTGGAGTTCACATCTTGGGGCCATAACTTGCCCCAGGTGCTAGACTCGGAGCTCCAGGATTTACTTTTGCCCCTGGGATGTCGGTCTTGCCTTGATCCCATTGGTTTCTATCCCTCTATTTCTTCTTTGGGGAAGCCAGTGTCTGTTGGTCCCTGTGGGTGTGACCTGGCTCCTGCTCTGGCTGCTGCCTTGTGAACCGCTTCCTGACCACCATGAAGTGAGCACCCTTCCTCCACTCTGCCCTATTGCATGTCTTCCTGCCTCAGAGTCAGCTGACCGTGGACTGCCAGGCCTGGCTAACAGTTAATTTTTAATCAGAAAATAGACACATTTAAAAAGAAAATTGAGCTGGGAGCAGTGATGCACACCTGTAATCCCAGCACTTTGGGAGGCTGAGCCAGTAGGAGTACAAATTTGAGCCTAGCCGGGTAACTTAATAACTGAACAAAACCCTGTGTCAGAATTAAAGTAAAAAAAGGAATTTAAGGGCTGGGGATGTAGCTCCATGAGAAGACCCCAGGTTAAATCCCCAGTACCAAAAGAAAAAAAAGGGAAATTCAGTAGGTTTTTTCTTTTTTAAATAGAATTTAAATATTTAAAGAGATTGTAAGTTGCAGAGGCTCACCTGAAGTTGGTTAAATCTAGTAGATTTGAACAGAATAGCAAGATATTAGTTAAGCTTAAAAGCCCGAGGAAGGACTTGGGATTTGAATGTGAAATAGTAACTTTAATAAATCAAATATTTATTTTTCAAAGCAAACTAGCCTGTGAATAGTCTTTCCTGTGTACAAACTCATTTGTAATGTGCTTAAAAGCCTCTTTAAGGGGGCCAGGGATTTAGCTCAGTGGTTTTGCCGCCTGCTGCGCAAATGCAAAGACCCGAGTTCAATCCCCAGTACAAAAAAAAAAAACTCTTTAAGAAATAAATGAGGCATTAGTCAGTGATGGGCTGTTGGCTGTAAAAACTGGATGTGGTGTTATTCTCTTTTAAGAAAGTATACATTTTCAAAGTGAAATACAGTAATAGCATTGCTTTTAGGCATCTGGGAGGAATTTCGGTGATTTCTTATCATATGGTAAAACACAATTACTCGAAGTTGTTAAGTGGCTTCCAGTCTCGCTTTGCCACCCTTGTTGTGCCCAGATCGCGAGGTCCCCAACGACCACCAAGGACCCGATTCCGATGCAAACACACGAGGGTCGTTTATTCAGGCTCGAGCAGGGACTCCCATCCGACACCGACGCAGCGGGTCAGGATTGAGAGCCCCGACTCTAAAACACCAGGGGTTTTTATAGAGGTTACAGCAAGGCTCGGGGTTGCAAATCACACGATTGGCTAGCATTTAGCAAGTTTTGAAAGTTTAAACCTGATTGGCTGTGCCTTGAGCGCTGAACTGCAAACGGCTGCTCAAGTCATCGAAAAGAACATCTGGGATACTGGGGTATTGGGGTAACTACTGATTAGCTGTTGCAGGCCATCGAAAAGAGCATCTGGGACATTGAGGCAGCTACGGATTAGCTGTTGCTAGGCTAGTTGCTAGGGGACCGCTGAACACTATCACAGGCAGGTGGCCAAAGTACATCTTGTGGTTTTTCTTGGAACTAGAATTTATGTCCAGGCCACCTTACTCTAAGATGGGGCCAAATTTTAAAATGGAGTCACTCAGGCCTCACACCCTCAGTTAATATCTGAGATGAAGTAAGCTAAAGTCTATGCTGTTAAGCAGCCTCATCGCTCCGGGGACCAGTTAGCCAGCCAGACAGACGTATGCAGGCATGTGAACCCTTTGCTTTACATGCTCACTCAGTCCAGAGTGGTTTCCATATCTCGCATCTGCTTCTACTCTTAGAGGGTGGCCAAATGCTGTTAATCTTCTGGTCTAACCTGCATTTCCAGTGTTCTGGCAAACATTTGCTGGTCTTCTGTAGGGAACAGGGGAAGGGGACGTTACCAGAACCTCTGCAGTAAGTCCTAGGCTCCTGCGAACCACGGCAGCACACGGCGAATTACAGGAAAGGTAGAAAAATGAAAAGAAGCTGAGCTTTGGGTCTGATCAGTGCTGCTCTGGGCAGCAAAGACAAAGCCCCCTCGCTTGCAGCACTTTATTCAGTACATCAGGAGAAACAGATGTAACAAGTGAAATGCAGAGTTCCGTACTTCACTTTGGGATGAACAAGGTGTAAAAAGACTGGGGGGCCAGAGGAAATCGAAGAACAATGAGGAACTATGCAGATGAAGATTTGGTTCCTCCCTGGCGTTTCCCGCAGGTGTGGTCTTGTCCTGAAGCATTACTGCATCCGGGGATCACTGAGGTCTCAATTGTGACCCGAGGCCAAAATGCAATTATGTCTGGAATGTCGTAGCTGGCCTGTACGCAGGAGAACTAGGCCGGCTCAAATGATTTTTCCCTAGGATGATGTAGCATTGCTCCCAACAGTCTTCGATTTCTTAAAAACACAAAATCACTGTGCTCGTTCATTCAAAGTTTTTTGAGCTTGTTGCTTTCATCCTGTGATTTCTGTCTGGTTCTTTGAACTTGGCTGGGTCTTTTGTTTGTTTCTTTACCATAAAGACTTTTGTAGTGATTATGTGGCCTGGACTATGTGTTCATATCATACCAATTCCTGCTGTGCTGCTACCAAACGTACAATATTGACATTTCCTGTTTCAGATTAAAGTAATGGGAACAAATGATTCAAAAATTAACAGTCTCGGCTGTGTTTGACTTTTTGAAATGATGCCTATTTTGAGGTATGTGTTTTTCTTTTTCAGTGTCGTTCTTCCACTTCCTCAGAATGTAAAGGATTATTTGCTAGATGATGGAACTCTGGTGGTTTCAGGAAGGTAAAGTATATCAGAAAAAAGATTTCTTTAAACTTTATCGTAAAGAATGCTATAGTGAGTAAATCTCAGCATTTACCATATAAAATGAGTAAATTAGCTTGCGCATCATTCCCTCAGTCATTTGGGTCTTTTTTCTCGTCTTAGCTGAAATTATGCCCTGATCTTTATCCTATATTCCTTATCAGTGTTCAGTTAATATTTTTACAATTTAGCCCTTCTCCCTCTTAAAATAACTAGTTGTGAAATTGCATGGTTCCTTTCATTTCTGCTTTAGAGAGCAGCTATACTGATACCTGTACCTTCTGAAGGTAGCAGGATGAGGGATAGGGCACACTGTAACCCTTTGAGATCCTCCAGTTGTTAAGGTAACAGTTCAGGGTCCATTGCAAACAGGAAGCTTCACTAGGGTTTATTGTTTAAGTCCTTGACATTTTGTTCCCCGCAGTTGATCCACCGTGGCTCCACCTCTCCCTCCTAAAAGCTGTTCAGTTATTTCCCCTATTTCTAGGGTAAAGGGAAAGCATTATGTGTGTCTTTTTAGTGGAAACTTGAGAAAGTTTTAAAATCATTGGTTTGTTGCTGTTGTTTGGGAGGGAACCAGTCCAGGGCCTTACACATACAAGACAAGTGCTCTACCGCTGACCTACAGCCCCAGCCCCATAGAACTTGGGAATTCCTAATTCCATTCAGGCCTCTGCTCCGAAGCCACATCGGCTAAATGTCTGTTTCCACCTGGCACAATTTTCTTACTTGTTCTATTTGAATGCAGCTGCATGAGAACAGGGACTCGGTCGCTGTTTTCACCCCAGCTGTTGGAACAGCACCTGATACATGAGATGTGCTTGGTGAACACCGTTGGATGCATGAACCTTAGACACGTGATTAGAGTTGTTTTCGACGACATTAACTTGATCCCATATTTTTGTCCAGTAGATTTTTAGTGTAGTTTTCTGGCTTCTATTTCTGGTTTGGGGCATTCATAGCCCTTTAATCTAAAAAATCATTAATGTAGAGCCTTATCGGTCTGGAATAATTGGGGAGATAACAACATGGTAGGAGATGTGGATAAGGCTCAAGCTGAGACACTTTCAGATTAATTTTATTTTCAAATATGGCATTTATAATGACCAGACATAGCTGAAAATGCAGTGTAAGTAAAATATTAGAAAATCTTGATAGACTTCAGTACTGTAATGTGGCTGAGCCCAGGTCCTGAGCCCTCTGTGGGGCACCATCCTGAGCCGTCCCACCTGGACGGCCTTGTTCTCCTTGACTTGGGGTGAATGAGGGTGAGTGACAGAGACACCGAGTCAGTTTAACCTGCGGGCAGCCAGGGGGCTCTCGCCTCTGAGTAGGGAGAGGAGGTGCCTCCTAGGTCTGGCTCATCTTGTTTTTATTCACAAGCAGTCAGAGTAACACAAGATTCATCTGCTTTCCAGTATCCGGCAGAACATTCTCAGGTATACAACTTGACCTGAGCTGGCTTAAGTTCTCCTTAGACCCGTGACACGCAGTCACCCGAGTGCCTCCTTTCTCCTTTGTGCTCACAGAGATGACCGTGTAGACATCGATTCTCCTCTGGTCTCTGACACGATAAACATCAGAAGGCCACATGTTGATTTTTACTGGCCAGATGTTGCAGGAACCTCTAGCTTAGGCAAACACTGTTAAGTACTGCTGGAGCTGGAGTTATAAACTCAGTGGTGGAGCACTTGCCTAGCAGGCGTGAGGCTGTGGGTCTGATGCCCAGCACCACAAACAGTAACAGCAAAGTTACAGTACCAGCATTGCAGCAGCACACAGTGCCGTGCTGTGCTGTACAGCCATGCACACATCACACGGGGACCTGCCCTTTGCGGTTCACGGTTCAGCTTCGTGTTTTGTGATAGTGAAAACTGCATAGTGCTGGTTCTTTAGTCAGATTGCCTAGGTTCAGATCATATCTTTGCTGTTTTGTAGCTCACTGTGTCTCAGTTTCCTTGACTGTAAACTGGGCAGATGATAAGGTAGAACTTACCTCTTGGGTTGTTGCAAGAATAAAAAGCAATCATGTGTAAAATGTCCAGTCTAATCCCTAGTACATTGTACATTTCTGGACAACTTAGTGACTTAGTGAGACCCTGTCTCAAAAAAAAAGAAAAAGGGTTGGGGATGTATCTCAGTGCAAAAGCTCTGGGTTCAACCCCCAGTACCTGGGGATAAATAAAGGAAAAGAGGTGCCGGGGATTTAGCTCAGTGGTGCTGCCACCTGGCTCCAAGTGCAAGGTCCTGAGTTCCATCCCTGGTACCAAAAAAAAAGGAAAAGAAAGAAATGCTAACTGCTCTCATCATTACTAATCTTAGTTGGTATAAGCACTAAATCATGTATCAGTGCAGAATTGAGCTAGACTCTCTGAAGAAGATAGGGCGGTCACTGGCTCGAAGTTGCTAAGGAATGACGGGGAGAGTCAGGGAGTGTCCAAAAAGCTTTTGAGGCTCTGAGAGGTGAAGTTGGGAGGGAAGAATCTTGCAGGCCGAGGGAACAGCATGGACAGGGACTCTGAGGCATGGAAGATCTTGGTGTTTCAGAACCTAGGGGAGTGTCATGCGGCTTGAGCAGAGCAGGAGCTCTCGGCAAACAGCAGCACAACTGAGACCTCTAAAACCGTCTTGGTGCATCCACAGCCCGTGGTCTTGTCTACCAGCTCTGTCAAGATGTAACACAGAAAATACGGATTCAGTCCTCAGTATTTAGAGGGTACCTTAGAAAGCCAAGCCTAATAAGACTGCAGATTAACACTAGTGTAGTGTCTGGTTTTTAGTGCTGTGGATCTAGAAAGAGTTCTTTAGGATTGCAAAGTGTTGACTTTAAGTTTGGGGCACTGACACACATTAACTGAAGTCACAACAGATTAATCAGTAAGCCAGAGTGTGGAGTTCTCAATTTAAAGAGGAAAGCGTGTCGTCCCAGTGATTGTAACTACTGGAAGAACGGAGCAGGTAGTCTGAGCCAAACACTTAAGAACAGAATCACTCTGACTGCACGTATCCTAACACTGTGCTTATACCACTGGTTCTTAATCTTGTCTTTATCTTCAGGATGATTTCTTGATTTTCTATCATGATCTTTGGAGATTTAAGTTTCTCATACCTTTATCTCTCATCATGTTTGGTTAAATCAGTCATCATGGTTTGCGGTATTACTTTGTTAGTGTTGACTACTGAGCCATGATACTATGATTACCTTATTTGAAAAGAGCTTTTCTTTGGAACTAATAATATTTTAAATTTTTGCTTAATTTTCTGTATGTCTATTAAAAATAGTTTTGCAAATATTCCAATAGACAAAAGTAGCCAATTAGTTATTTTTCTAAGTTTCTGAGTTCAGTTACAAATCTGACAGTTACATTTTTCCTTTTCTGGATATGTTTGTTAGCAAGCATTCACCTTCCTGTTGCAGTTTAAGCTGGCAGTCCTGCTTGTCTGATATGTTGGATTTTCTGGATTTTTCTTTGGAAACCTTATGTTTTGTTTCTCTTGGTTTACTCATTTTACTGAAGCAAATGCCCTAGAATGCATAGGAGGAAATGCTTTTGAGTCTTTGCATGTCTAAAGATGTTTGTACTCTTCCCTAATACTTGATTTTGGTGGTTGTGGGTTTTAGCTTAATGTGGGATTCTAGGCAGAAAACTGTCCCCTGGTTTTGAAGGCATAGCCCACTATCTTCCAGGGTCTTCTGAGGTCCCATGACATTCTGATTTGTGTTCCTTTTTAAAAAAAACTTATTTCCTTTTTTTTTTTTTTAAAGAGGGTCTTGCTGTGTAGTTCAGACTGGCCTTGAACTCACTGTACAGTCCAGGCTGGCCTTGAACTCATGGTGAGATCCTCCTGCCACAGCCTCCTGAGTGGGGGGATTACAGGCGTGCGCCACCATGCCCAGTACACTCCTGTTCTGTCTCTCTTTCAGTACTGGGGAATGAATCCAGGGCATTCACACTGAGCTACATCCCCAGCCCTAACTTTTTAGTTTTGAGGCAGGCTCTTGCTTCATTGCCCCAGCTGGGCTTGAACTTGTGACCCTCCTGCCTCAGCCTCTCAGAGTGCTGGGACCACAGATGTGCACCGCCTTGCCCAGCTGTGACTTGTTTTTCTTTATGAATATTCTTAGGGTTCCCTCTTTCATATTTTGTATTTCTTGGTAGTTGTCTAAATCACGTGTTACTATGGTATAACACACCGCAGAGTGGCTTGAAGCAGTAACCATTTTATTTGTCAGTGATACCTCTGGTGTTGGGAGACATTTTTCCTTTGGTCTCTGTGGGTTTCTCACATTACTTCACATCCTGCAAGAAGAGATGTTGCCATGGGCCGGGGATTTAGCTCCGTTGTTCTGCCATCAGCCTCGTAAGCACAAGGTCCTGAGTTCAATCTCCAGTACCAAACAAAAAGAAGAGATGTTGCCAGCTTCTGCTGTTGACATCTTGTCAAGGATGTTTGTATAGCAAACAGACTAAAAACGGTAGAGACACCTTCCTTGGGTCAAGAATTGAACAGGCTCACTTGCATTCCACTGTGGGAGACAGGATTCCCTAAGCCTGGGGGATTCCCGCCCTGCATGACCAGAGAGAACTGGTGTACAGCGGAGGTCGTGCCTCATGCTGCACTGCGTGAGTAACAGTGCCCTTTGTTTCTGACCCAGCGGCCTTGTGTTTTCCACGTGTCCAAGGCGCTGTGGCAGGCAGGCCCCCGTGTCAGCTGCCAGTAGAGTGAGCGCTCCCTCGGATCCCAGCAGTTCTCCAGCCAGCGTGTCTTCTGCTGCTCCTGCTAAAGGCACGTGGCCGTAGCCATCTGCACCGAGCCAATTTGCCTGGAGATGACCTCCCTGGCTTGTTGCTGGGTCCCTTCCGGAGGGGCCGCGCCCTCATAAAGGCTGGCCCCTGCTTCTTGGGCAGTGGCCGCATTCCCACAGGGTGAGATTGTAAGCCCTGGGGATGTGGACCCTCAGTTCACAGGTCAGGAAGTCTTGAAGCCAGGCTAACCTCCATGGGTGAGGAGAGGAACGCCGTTTATCTATGGGAGAGTGGCGAAGGGCCGCGCACAGAGGTTACGGTGGGGTCGCCGTGGCTCTTTGTGAGTCTGAGGTGTTTTTCTTCCCTTCCAGTTCCCATGCTGTGTTCTCAGTAAGCCCCTTCTAAAGACACATTTTCCACTTTGGAGAAATTAAAAACCATTTGATAATTTGGAACCCCCATTGTTTAGGTGATAGAGCTGTTTGGCTAATTTTCTGAGTTTTATTTTCTCTATTGTCTATCTCTGTCTTTTAAAATTTTCCTTTCTGGGTGGTTTTCTTGATTTTTTTCATTTTAGCCGTTGAATTCTGTTTCAACAAGTTCGGTCTTTGTTGTGTCCTGCGTGTCTTGGTCTCTGAGGGTGTGAGTGAGGCGGATTCTTCCCTGGGGTGTGCAGAGCCAGGGAGGCGCCCCTCGTGGGCCTTCTGCCCCCTGAATGGCCTCTGTGTACCGCCTTGGCTTTGGCCCGTAGCTTCAGTCCCATTCTCCGAGATATCCCTGAGTCCCACCCTTTGCTCCTGGGTAATCCTTCCCAGGGTTCTGTCTTCAAAACTTGTCTTACCACTTTTCTCTGCAGCTATCCCCTTTTTGTCATCTTTGTCTTTGGAATTTTTCTTGTCATTTCAGTAGAGTTTCGAGAGGGAACTTAGAGGTAAAGGTACATGTTTCACCAGGGGCTTCTGTTACTCTTTGTGGTCTTTGCCTAGCTTCTGTGCTGCGCCTTACTTTAATTATTTTCCCCCGCTGAATGAGTTCTTCCGAGGATTACTGTTTGTGGGTGGATACTGAGGAGTGGCCAGGCAGTGTTCTGAGTATTCCCTGAGCCCTTTCAGCCTCTGCTGGACCAGAGAGGAGCTCTTGAATGGCCTCTCCATCCCTCTGCTTTGCTTACTGGCTTCTTCAAAGATAGTGTGCCTGAGCAGCCCTCCCTCCCTCTTCCGTGGTCCGGTCCAGATCCAGAGTAGTTCGGTCCCCGGTCCCCGCGCTCAGGTTTCCTTGTACCAAGGTGAGAGCTCAGTCTTGCCCCAGGGACGTTCCATCTCGGTGTGGACCGCTCTTCTCTTGTGTCCTTCCTGTGTCTTCCTCCCTCCTGGCAGATCATTCCTGTCTCTGGCAGTGCTTTCCCATATATTGGGGTCAGAGCCATAGGTGATGCAGTATTTGCAGAGATGGAGTATGAGTTTTTCTTTCCCGTTTTTGATGATTTCTAAAAAGGCAAGAGTCTATTTTGCCATACCTTACCGGAAGTGTGCTCTCATTGATTCCATAGTGACTTTTACCAGCTTCTGTGTCAAAAGTGAGCTTTTCCTTATGTTGCTCTTTCACAGAAAAACTTAATACATTGAAATTATGGTGACACGATACCAGAGTCTTTCTTACTTAATTTCTGCTTTATGTTTTTAGGCAGGATCCACCAACATGCTCTCAGCCAGACAGTGATGATGAAGCAGAAGAAATACAGGTTGGTAGAAAATAAAACAGTCTGTTCAGTAGATGGTGCTAATTTCAGTGACCTCTGAAATGGTCTTGCTATTTAGATCTTACATTCAGTGAAGTGAGAAATCACACGAAAGTATTTCTTTGATGTGTATGTATACATATGCTCTGTGTTCAGGAAAAGATGTTTCTTCTTTATGAATCATTTCAGGTGATGTACTGCCTCTGGAATCCCAAGACGGTATTTATATTTAATGCTTTGTTTCTGTCCTCTTCTCCATGCAGTGGTCTGATGACGAGAACACAACCACACTTACGGTAAGAGCTCAGCAACAGCCACGTGGAGGCAGCCTTACACTGTCTTGCGAGACAGCCTCTGAGAAGTCCTGTGTCCCCACCACTGCTAGTGTCTTCCTGTTTGAGGCCTACCATTCATTCTGAAAAATACCTCGGCATTCTTCAACAGGCAAACGTGGTTTGCTCTTTGACTACAAAGGAGGCAAAGTGCGAATTTGCTGTTTTGGCTATTTCTGTTACACCCTGAAAGATAGAATGGAGCCAAATATAAACTCTAAAGTTCCAAGATTGATGGGAATCAAAGTGAAAAATTTGTATTTACTTATTCACGTATATTTAAATGGCATAAAATTGTAATTTCTTTCAAGAGCATAGTAGGTAACTTAAACCAGTGTTGTATATGAACAAGTTCTCCTGGTCCATCCATTTTCTTACAAATGACTCAAATTTATTCTTGATGGCTCAGTAGTACTCCATTGTGTATTTACATACCACATTTTCTTTATCCATTCATCTGTTGATTGACATACAGGCTGCTTCCATAATTTGGCTATTTTGATTTGTGAATGACCCAAAATATAAATTATTTAGAGAGCAAAATAAAAGTGAGATGGCAGGAAACAAAGAGTTAGACTCTGGGTATGGAAAGGGAATCAGGAAAGAAGGGAGGTGGTGGAGAAGAAGTGTAAAAATGATTAAGGTTCAGTACGTCCCAGTTCCCCAAGACAAATGCAAGCACTATGTCACAAACATACACTCATTTAAAATAAAATTAAAATGTGGAAAATGATCAGGCATATTGTAGCCTTGCTACTATAAAATTTTTAAAATATTTTTAAAATTGAAATATTTTCTAAAGATTAAGGCAAAAATTTTTGGTACTGGGAGTCGAACCCAGGATCTTTTACAACGCTAGGTAGGATCTTTACCACAGAGCTACACCCCCAGTCCCTGAAAATTTCTAAGATAGATAAATGAAACTCTTCATACCTTGAAATAAGAAAGGCTTTTTGTAAAATTCCTTACAAATGAATATAAAGGCAAATAAAAGGAAACTTGTTTTAGGGTAGGATTTATTGCAGTACAACTCTAAGAAGATACTTCTGTTTATTTTAAAGGAGGAGATAATTTTCTAGCAAGTGGGGATACCTAAAACTGGCATATTTCCTAGGTATAAAAAGTTAAATGTGCCGGGCCGGGGATATAGCTCAGTGGTTCCACCACCTGCCTCCCAAGCACAAGGTCCTGAGTTCGACCCCCGGTACCAAAAACAAAACAAAACAAAACAAAAAAGTTAAATGTGCCAAAAATACAGAAATGGATACCACACAGGTCAGTCCTTTTAAGAAAATTCCATTCAGTTCAGTATAAATGTTACTCATCTGCTGTACTCGTAGCACTAAACTGGGTTCTGTGAGGTAAACAAAAATGGATATAATTTCATTCTTGCCATTGAGGGTCTGTAAACCAGTGGGGAAGGTGACATAAGGTGGGAGGTAGATGACAGGGCTATCGTAACAGCACAGTTGTAGGTAAGGTCATCTAGAAATGCTTAAAGAAGTAGTATTTGCACCTTAAAAGGGGTAAGGATAATCAGTATCGACTCATGTTTTAAATATTATAGATGGATAAATACAGAAATTAATAATGTACTGTTTGTTTGTTTGGTACCGGGGATCGAACTCGGGTCCTTACACTTGCGAGGCAGGCGGCAGAACCACTGAGCTAAATCCCCGGCCCTAATAATGTAAATATGTGACTTAATCCACTCTTGCCACTGTAACAAAATACCTTTGACTGAATAATTTAGAAATCATAGAAATTTATTCTCACAGTTTGGGAGTCCAGGAAGTCCAAGATGGAGGCCACAGCAGATACAGGGTCAGGTGAGGGCTTGCTGTCTGCTCTAGGCCAGCGCTGCGTTACTACACCCTCATGCAACAGAAGGGGTAGAAGAGATGAAAGAGCCAGGCTGATCTCTGGAGTCTCTGCTGAGGGCATTCATGCCTCAAGGGCAGAGCTGTCCTGACTTATTCATTGCCCTAAAAGCCGTGCTCTTAACATCGCCACGGTGGTGATTGAGTTCCACTGTGAATTTGGAGGGACACAAACATTCAAACCAGAGCAGTAAGCAGGTGTGTATATTTTCCAGACTGAGCACTGAGAAGTGAAGGAATCAGTGCCAAACAATATGATAACAGTAAGCACGTCATGCCTGGTGCTGGTTTCTGAATATCGTCCCCCAGTTAAAGAAATTGAAGCTTCTTAAAGAAATTTAGAACTGAGGTTAGGAAAACAAAAATGAGCCCACAGAAGCGTATTGTGCCAGAAACTAAGGAAGGGTTCCAAAAATGTCAGGAACATAGGAGAAAGATCCCAGAAGCCAACTTGAATTAGCTAAAACCTCGTGGGTTTGCGCATCATAAATGATGAATTCACAATCCTATACTGACCTAAAAGAGTGATTAAATAAGTGGAGGAGAGAGGAAAGCCTTTCTTTAAAGTATGAAAGGCATTAGGGGCTGGGGATTTAGCTCAGTGGTTCTGCCACCTGCCTCATAAGTGCAAGGACCCAAATTCAATCCCTGGTACCAAAAAAAAAAAGTGTTAAAGGCACTAACTGATAAAATTTAGAAACAGCGATGGAATCAGAAATCACCATTTGGCAACTAGCCTGGTAATAACTGATTGAATACCTTTTAAAACCAATGAATGAATATTTAATGAGGAAGAGGATATTTACATAATCTCAAAGTGTCTCCATCCGGATTACTTGCTGACTGCAAAAGGAAAAGTGGTGACTTTGCGGCGGAAAGACCTGGCTGCCAGCTGACCAGCGCTCTGGGACAGACCTCCATCCTGTGCTTCCTGATGCACAGCACGGGGAAGATGCGTCCCTTGCACCCAGTCCCCTCGCACTGAGCAGCTGGTGGTGTGGAAGCAGCCAGCAAAGTCAGCCTTTTAGAAATTATACAGCATAACTGCCTCCTGTGTACGCTTCAAAGATATCAAGCCAGGGCCAGGGATGTAGCTCAGTGGCACTGCACCTGCCACACAAGCGCGAGGTCCCGAGTTTGATCCCTGGTACCAAAAAACAAACTGCTTAGAAATGTTTGCTTGTTTTGCCGAATACTTACAGAACAACTTACTCACAATCCAAGGTTTGGCTTTATTTTGGAATGTTTAGTTAATTGTAGACCTAGTCTAATTTTTTTCCCCTATCAAAGTGGATTGCTGGATTTTTTTTTTTTTCGGAATTTGCAGTTGGGCAATAGGGGACAGCAGTTCCCTCTGTAGGGGTAATGCAGTTAAACTCTTAGGCAGGGAATTTATGTTAGTGTTTTTGTCCTGTCTCTCCTGAAAGCTCCACTTTCACCTCTCTTCCTCTTTTTCTCCAGCTTTTCTCCGTGAGCTCCTTTAATAACTCATATTTGCTGTTTAACAACCGTATTTTCTGTTACTTCTTGGTTGAAATGCATACTTAGAATGTTTCTGTTACTTGCTTGTATAAAGTACACATTTTTAAATGAACCAAAATGGACCAAGTTCTTATTTTTGAGTTTGGTTTATAGTAAAGCTTGCCTAGCAATGGCAGAGTTTAAATGCACTTTACTATATCAGTTTTCGTTCTCACGAAGTGTTTTGGGCCTGTGTCCAAGACTCTTCTGTATGCAGGAGAACGTCCAGCTCTTGAAGGATGAAGTGTTACTTCTGAGACTTGGAGTACGTGCACAGGAGATGTGCCTGTCTCTCTGCGCAATAGATACCAGCCTGTCGTAGGTACACAGAATGAGCTGGTTCATTCCTTCCTCACATGCTTGGAGCCTGTGACATCTGACATTTTAGATTGTGGGGTTTGATTGTTTTGAGGAGTCCCATTTTAGCAGTTATTTTATTTCTCTTGCTGGTAAATATTTTTGATCCCTGATTGTATTTAATTGACTTCATAAATTCAGATAGTAAATTACAACCTTGAGGTTTGGATCATGTTTTCCATGTTTACTGTGATATAACATTGACTTGCCCCATTGATTTTCTTTTTTCTCTGTAGGCACCCGAATTTCCGGAGTTCACCACCCAAGTCCAGGAAGCTATCGATTCCCTGGGGGGCAGTGTCTTCCCTAAGCTTAACTGGAGTGCCCCAAGGGTAGGATGACAGAAGTAACTCACTACTCCTGTTGTCTTTATTTTGTTTTCAATTTCATTCTATATTCCCACGGAGAGGCTCTGATTGGACCTAATTGTAGGAAGAAAGCTGTGGAATTTATTATTATTTATCTATTATCTTATTTTTCTGATTTTGTTGTGCACTTTCTGGGGGCTGTGAAATACTATATATTCTGCCAAAAGGCCATCTTGACCTCTTGTGTTGCTGTTGGTTGCACTAGGAGTCTGAAGTTCATTTTCTGCCCTTTTTAAAACTTCCATCTATTTAATTTAACAAAGAATTTTTCTGTTGAAAAATAATATTAAAAATGTCACAGTGTATAATTTGAGAAATCAGCTGATATTTTCTTAAATTGTGTTTTCTTATTTTAACACCCCATTGATAGTAATTTTGCAGAAATTAAGCCCTGTGGGGGGGTTCTCACTTTTTTTTTAATCCAATAGAGGACAGTTTCATGTCAGCAAAGCTTATTTAAGAAATGAAAGGCTAGCAGGCATCGTAGCTCACTCCTGCCAGTAGCCTCAGTAGCTCCAGAGCCTTAGGGAGGAGGATCACAAGTTTGAGCCCAGCCTGGGCAACTTCGACCCTGTCTCACAATAAAAGTAATAAAAGGTGCTGAGGATGTAACTCAGTGTAAAGACCCTGGGTTCAGTCCCCAGTACAAAAGAAGAGAGGGAAGGAGGGCTTCTTTGCATTTCCAAAAGTCATCACATGCCTTTCTTTTTATTCTAAAATGAACTTCTGTGTAATCTAATTTTGAGTTTCACTTTTTAAAATTAGTTATACATGTACATAAATTTAAATTCTTTAAATACTTGCTACAGAAATCAGCAGGTTCTGGCCCCTGTTTCACATCACCATTTCCTGCTCTCCAGAGGCCACCACCACTTTCAAATATTTTTGTCCTTTTTTTTTGAAACGGTATTGCCCAGGCTGGCCTTAAACTTAGCATTCTCCTGTCTCAGCCTCCCAAGTAGCTGTGAGGCATGGACCACCACTCCCAGCAATGTAAGCAGTAGTTTTAATCATTCTTTGAGGCTTTGCACAGAGTATTTGTGATTGTAAGCTATTCATTTGTTATTTACTGAGTGCCTTCTATATGGCTATATGGCGGCATTTTCTCCATGTAGCGTAGATAGTTTTCTTTATGCTCATTCATTTTCTCAGAAATATATTACTGTCCTGCCTCTTATTGATCTACTGGAGGGGGGGGGTTCTATAAATGACGTTATCTTGTCATTTTTATGCATGTTCCACTCAGCTTTGTACCAGATTCTCTTCCTTTTTTCATGTTGTTGTTCATATGTCTGAGACATTTCAGCACTTTAAGTTGTAAGGTTTCAGAGTATCACACTTATTTTCCTCCTGGATTTGACAGACATAGGTCTCATCTGTCCCCATCATCCGAGTGCAGATGTTTGGCTGCCGCTCTCCAGAAGCAGGAAGTGATTTATTTTATTCTCGGGGAGCAGCTAGTCAGGCTGCTTCTTTACCACATTAACCTTTTAGCTGAAGTGTGTTTCTTATATTTGTTTCCCTCTTCTTCCAACATAAGAAAAACACTGGGAAGTACTTGGGTCCAGGCTAAAATATGAGGACCCTACTATGTCAGTGTTCATAACTGAGTGTCTTCCATGCAATGGTCACACTCTTTGTTATTGAAAAGTGTATTTTGATGTTTGACAGCATTACTAAAGTTTATCTGAGAGTTTTGTTTTAAGCCTTGAAGTGAGAGGCATCTTTTATTTCATTCATAGGCCCAAGCTTCATGCATAGGCAGTAATTCGGCGTTCTGCTAAACAGCATGTGCTCTGTTGTCTAGGACGCCTACTGGATAGCAATGAACAGTTCTCTGAAGTGCAAGACCCTCAGTGACATCTTCCTGCTTTTCAAGAGTTCTGACTTCATCACTCGGGACTTCACTCAGCCGTAAGTATCTCTTGTTCCCGCAGTGTCAGTAATTTGCTGTGTGAATTTTTCTGTTGGTAAAATTTCATTAGTTCTAGTACTGTTATGAACATTTCTTTATTATAAAAGTGTTTCCTGTTCCCAAAATAACCTAGTAAAGCAGACCTTACTTTCTGTTACAGTAAAAGCTGTACAGTGAATATTCCTAAATATCAAGGCCTTCATATTTGCACATTACTTTTTTTTTGCACATTAAATATTTTAGTTCTTTTTTCTTATTATAAAACCAGTATATGTTGTAAAACAAATTTAGGATCTATAGCTAAACAAAACTAGGAAATATAAAAGCACTCATGTTCTTCCCACAATTGGCTACATACTTCCAGAATTCTGTGCACAACTATAATACAAATATACCTGCCTCTATCTCTATAAGATTTCAAAAAAAGAGATCGTAAAGATCGTTTCACTCAGTTACTTTTCTCATTGCTGAGACAAAATACCCAACACCCAAAGTTAAAGGAGGGAAGGTTTATTTGGCTCACAGTTTGTAGAGGTTTCAGTCCATAGTCAGCTGGCTCCAAGGCAGGGTGGCATCAAAGAGGAGAAACAGTTCATGGCAAAGCAGGGCAGGCAAAAGGCAGCAAGCAAGTGACAAGTGATTATACTAGCTCTCTTTCTGTCCCTTATATTTTATCCAGGCTGCCCACCCTTTCGGTAGGTAACACACCCAGGGTGAGGTACCTTTAATTCTAGAAAGAACTATGCCAAGTCAGTCAGTGGACTAATTTAGTAATCACACACCCTTAATCCCAGCATCACACACCCTAGATCCAGCCGCCTCTGAAAAAGCCCCACCTATGATTACATGAGGCTTTGGGGGCCATCTAGACACTGCCATAACAATGCATTTGCATTTGCCAGTGTATGGTGACATTTTCACATGTCTTTAAATACATCAGTTTATGGTCAGTTTTCATTACCTTAGTGATATGCCCGTGGTTAGCAGTGGCATGATATGTTTGGTCAGTCCCCTTTTCTTCTATAAAGCCCTGCAGTTAATATCCATGAGCTAAATCACTGTTTGTGGCCCTAGTTTTTTCCTTAGGATAAATTTCCAGAAGTGGAAATTCTGCTTCCTTCCTTTGCCACTCACTGTAGCTAAAAATCCTGACCTTCCTTATTTGCTCTCAGGCAAACGGAACGCTCACTCTGTTGCAGGTGCCCCTTTGTGCTGCTTTTGTTCTTCTCTTCGTGTTCTCTTAGAGCATTTATCTCAGTTAAGCTGACCTTTAATCTGGCCTTTCAAATGAAGCATATCTCAAAGCCTAGATGCTAAGCAGAAGCAGGGAGAACATACCACCCATTCAGCCCGCCCTTGCCCATCCAGTTGCGTTTGCCTTGCCATTTCACCCCCTTTCGGCTGCAGGCCTCTTTTCAAATGGAGCCTGGCATGAGTTAATGAGTGGCGACTCTGCTCTGTTGTACCTGAGCCTGTAGCTTGGACATGCGGTTATAGTATTATGTTAATTAAAGAAAAGAGCTCTGTAGCCATCAAGGAGTGTGGTTGTGTTGCAAGTTTGTTGTAAAAGGCTTTTAAGGACAGTGTGTAGCTTCTGGTGGAGCATGTGTATACATGTACAGGGCCCAGGTTCAATCCCTAGAACAAGAAATATTAAAGGGGTTCTGCTTATTGGTATTTCTGGCTATAAAGAAAAGATCAAATATTGTTTTGACAGTATTAGCCTTTTGTGTGTTGTCACAGGTGTTCTTCAGTGTTGGTAGCCCTTGTTTTATTACCAGTGTGCTGACATTTTCATCCTAGGACTACCCTCTGATTAGAAGAAGGTCTTATCTTTTTTTCCATAAAGCTTTTTGACATCTAATGCTTTGAATAAAGAGGCCTAGCTCGGGATTTAGCTCAGTGGCACTGCGGCTGCCTCGAAAGCACAAGGTCCTGAGTTCAATCCCCAGTACAAAAAAAAAGTAGAAAGGAGGGAGGGAGGGAGCCTTGAAATATATTACACTAAAATCGTTCTGTTCCTGTGGATCCATCCAATAGGGACTTTTGTGTACCTTTAGTATCATTCAGTCAGGGCGTAAAGGCATCTTTAAGTGATTCAATTAAAAATCACTTTTAATTCTGAAGCTCATGATTTTTAGGGTTTTGTTTGTTTGTTTGTTTTTGGTACCAGGAATCAAACTTGGTACCTTGCCCTTGTGAGACAGGCAATGGAACCACTGAGCTAAATTCCCGCCCCAGCTTATGATTTTTTAAATCCACTTTGCGGTTTAGAAATCAACTTCCTCCATTTAGCCCACCTCTTCCTTTCTGTCTTAACTGATGTTCAGATGAACAGTAGAAATGAAAATCTGTTGTTTTGCATTTTGTATTGTTAGACTTTTGCATGAGAAGGAGTTTAACTCTGCAAGTGAATTTGAAGCCTTGGATTTGGAGGGTTGACCCACAAAAAGCTTGTATAAACAACTGGGCTCTGGCAGCAATATGTACCAAACATTAAACTTTGAGCCTCCTAGTTGAGCACTACTAACATGTCCCCCTTTTCTAGAAATATTCATTGGTGGTCAGTTGCATAGCAGTTAATAAGCCAGTTGCATAACAGCATCACATAAATAAATGTCATCCCATAAAAGTCCTTCTTGGTAGAAGTCAGTAAAGATGAACTTTTGTGGCTGGGGGTTACCTAGTAGAAAAGCACCTGCCTAGCATGTGAGAGGTGCTGGGTTTCGTCCTCAGCACCAAAAAAAAAAGAGAGAGAACTTTTGCCGCAGGACCTTATCAGAAGCTTTTAAAAGATTACATTAAGATATAATTGTTCAGATTGAATAGGATCGTATCAGTGATTTCACTTTACTCTTTTCTGCTGTTGGTTAGAAACCTGAGACTTAAAGCCATTCCATAATTGGTTCAGGGCTCCACAACTTGTTAGTTCAACCAAAACTATAATTTCAGTAACTCATTTGGAAAGTTCTTTGTACCTACACTTAATAAAGTTACAGATTCTTTCTTTTCAGAATGCTTCCAATTAAAATATGTAATTTTTTAAAACCACTGAAAATTATGGACAATACACATAAAGTATATAATGTTACTATATTACTTTGAGGCTTGTCTTGACGTAAAGAAAGAAACATACAAAAAGCCAGGTGAAAGTAGTTTACACATAGGGGGTTTATAACAATATATTATTCGATGGTGGCAGTAGCTCAGTTGTAGAGCATTTGCCTAGTATGCATGAGGCCCTAGGTTCAGTCCCCAGCTTGGAAGGAAGAAATGGAGGAAAGGAAGAAAATCTGAATAGTCTAAAAATATATTATTTAATAGGAATTTGGGGCCTCTTTTTAGAGTTGATTTAGCAGCTCCTAAGGTCACCAAGGAAAGTCTTTTAGTCTTTCTCCTCTGCCATCTTTGGCTGGTTGGCATGGTCTTTGGGTTTGTCATGATCACAAGATTGCTGCCACAGTTTCAGGATATACAACACAAAGACATGACAATAGCTGAACCTAAAATAAGAAGAACAAGTGTATGTCCTCTCAGATGCAAAAGTAAGCCATTTCTGTAAGCTTCCCAGGAGACTTCTCTCAGGGCTCTAGTCACATAGCCAGCCTAATCCAGGAGTCGACAGAGGGAACAGAATTGCATGATTTGCTAAGGCCAGGGGCTCGCAAATGGTAGCATGTATCCGAGTCATCTGCAGAGTTATATGAACATGGATTGCTGCCCCACCCCACCATGGGAGTTTCTGATTCAGTGGGTGGTATGGGGCCCAGCTTTGTCATTTCACCTGTCCCAGGTGATATGGTAGTGCAGGTCCAGGCCCGTGCCTTCAAGACTGCTTAGATCAATCAGGACATGCACCAGGATACCTGAGATGAACAACTTGAAAGAAGTTTACATTTGCTCACAGTTTTCAGATCTTCAGCTCATGGTTGATTGGGTCCTTTCCAGCCCTGTGGTGGCATAGGATATCATGGCGCACGTGTGTGTGGTGGAAGAGGCCTGCTCATCCCGTGGTGTCCAAGAAGCCAAGAGCAAGACAAGAAGAGCCAGGGTTCCCTTGTCCCTGTCAGGGGCAGACCCCCAATGACGTACTTTCCACTGGGCCCACCGACTGAAGTTCTGCCCCCTCCCAGTGATACTGTGGGTTTGGGACCAAGCCTGCAGAACATGGGCTTTTGAGGGACATTTCACGAGCGGGACTATAGCAGGAGGTGATCAGGAAGTGGAAGTGCCTGCAGTGTCAAGACAATCCAGAATCTGTTTGCAAGACTGAAGATGGGGAACAGCAAGCAAGGTCAGCCACAGCTGTCATTTGCTGTGAAATATTAAGTGCTGGTTTCATTTTTCCTATGCCTCAGATGGTTACTGTAGACAAGAAACTTTAAAAAGCACAGATTAGAATATAACACATATAATCAGTTTGCATTATACTTGCTGACCTGTACTTGCTGAGATATGGGCTGCTTTTATTGATTTTTTTTTCCCCCATTAAGTTTATTGGTACATTTTAGGTATACAATACAGTTACATTCATCATTGGGATCTGGTACCATTATATGAGTATCTTGGTTCTTATTTTTTTCCCCTTCCCCAGCCCTCCCTTCACCCCCTCCACCCTTCCCTATTTGCAAAGACTTTGTTTCCATTTTTTTCCTTTTCTCATATTTTTTCTTTTCCCTCCTTTCCTTTCCCCTACCCCTCCCACTTCCCCTACTCCTTTAGACCTTTTCTTCCTATTACACAATATCAATTATACATTTTTTAAATTACAGTATCAAGATCTAAAAGACATTACCACAGATTTTACAGAATTTAAAAGGATATAGAAAGCATATTACAAAAATCTGTTTTGAAATAAATTTGACAACTTCTAAGAAGTACTTGGAAGACAAATTAATGAAACTAACTCTGGAGAAAATATAAAATTTGAATAGCACCTGTTAAAGAAAGTATATTCCTAGCTTGAAAACCTACCTATATGACAACAGCAGGCTCATATACATTCTAACTGATAAATTATATCAAACATTTAAAGCAGAAAAAAGAAGGAACATTTCTTCCCTCATTTTAGGAACTCAACATTGTGCTAATCCTAAAACTGGATAAAGATAATAGAAGAAAAAAGTAGGAACATAGGTAGAAATTTGTTTAACAAAACAAACTATTAGAAGTCAGATCTGGCAGTATGTAGAAAGTGGTTTTATTATAGGGATGGCAGTGTTGGTTCAGCACTGGAAGATCCACCCCCTAAAGTCATCGTTTTAACAGAGAAAAGGAAAACGCCATATGATCCTGTCACTAGTTGTAGAAAAAGTATTGGACTAACTTCTACAGCTGTTCATGGTAAAAGCTATCAGGAGGCTAGAAGTAGAACAGAACCTTCTCAACAGATTGAAGACATGTACTCCATACTTTCAGCGAGAACGCCTTATATGAATGGAGAAGATACGAGCTTTCTCCCTAAGGTAGGGAACAAGGGCAGATATGCTTACTCTTTATCTTTCCATTAAACTTTGAAACCTAGGCCCCACCAAAATAGTCTGGCAATAAAATGACACAATTAGGATAGGATTGGCACGGCAGAAGCAAAATCTTTATATGTAGATGAAATGATCATCTACAGAGAAAATATGAAGAAATCTCTAGGAGCCCCTAGAACTTGTATTTGAATTTAGCAGGATTAGAAAACACAAGGTATATATAAAAATTCAGGTCTATGTATAGTTGCTATAAATGAAGAATTGGATATTGAAATTTAAAAGTTATGTAGGAGTACAGAGGACCTAGAAAAGTAAAAAGGAAAAAAAACAGTGTTGGAAGACATTTAGTACCGTACCTAATTTTAAGACTTCCTCTAAAGCTGCAGTAATCAAGGCAGTATTGGTGTAAGGAAAGACATATAGATCATTGGAATAAAACAGAGAATCTAGAAATAGAAGAATACATATATGGTCCACTGAGTTTTGAAAGATTATTTAACATTAACATTTTATAGAATATAAACTCAATTCAAGAGCCGAGGAAAAGATAGGGTTTTCAGCAAATGGCACTAGAACCCCTCGTATCTATATAGAAAAAATTAACCTCAACCCTTTATTTCCATAAATAAAAATAACTTGAAAGGATCTTTGAACCTAAATATGAAAGACTAAAACTGTAAAACTTTAAGAAGAAATTATAAGGGAAAATGTTTATGAATTTAGGGTATGCAAGAATGTCCTAGGATATAAAAAAACATGATGTATAAAAGAAAAAAATTGATAAATGAGATTCCGTCAAAATTTAGAACTTTAAATGACATTGTTAAGAAAATAAAAAGTGGTCCTTAAACAGACCATATTTATAATGCATATAACCTATGACCAGAATATGTAAAGAACTCTTACTGCTCATTAATAGACAACCCAATTAAAAAGTAGACACAAGAAGATGATAAATAGCCAGTACAGCACAAGGAAAGGTGTGCAACACTAGAATCAGAAAAATACTAATCAGTACAATAACAAGACTGAATTATACACTCATTAGGAAGATGAAGTTAAAAGTTTTAAAAGAACAAATGTCAGCTTAGTTGTGAACCAGTTAGAACTTTCTAATACTGCTAATGTGAATGTAAAATGATAAAACCATTTTGGAAAACAGTATAGAAATTTCTTGTATTACTGTTAAGAACCAGCAGTCCTGTTCTTCAGTTTTTACTTGAGAGGAATGAAAACACATGTTCACAATAGATTTGTACATACAAGTTGACTATCCCTTATCTGAAATTTTTGGGACCAGAGTGTTTCAGATTTTCATTTGAAATCTACTTGATCTGCAAAGAGGATAGCTGCTCCTGCTTTTTTTCCAGGTTCCTGTCACATGGAGTATTGTTTTCCACCCTTTAACTTTCAGTCCATGAGTTTCTTTTTGAATTAAATGTGTTTCTTGTATGCAGCATATTGTTGGATCTTGCTTCTTAGCCCATTCTGCCAGTCTATTTCTTTTGATTGGTGAATTGAGACCATTCACATTGATGGTTACAATTCATACATATTGACTTATCATTGTCATGACTTTTTCTATTTGTTGGATTCTCCCCCTTTGCATTTAATTTCTTGTCGTGCCCGACAGATTCATTCTGGGCTTCCTGGGATTGTGATCCTTGTTGTCTTTTCCTAGGATATTGTCTAAAATTTTTTGGAGTGCTGGTTTGGTATTCATGAAGTTCCTAAGATGCTCTTTGTCATGAAAGTATCTTATTTCTCCATCAATTTTGAAAGATAATTTTACAGGGTACATCAATCTGGGTTGGAGGCTGTTTTCTTTTAGGGCTTGAAATACATCACTCCAAGCTCTTCTTGCCTCGTGGCTTTCTATTGAGAAGTCTGCTGTGATTCTGGTGGGCTTTCCTTTGTATGTGATTTGTTTCTTTTCTCTAACCGATTGCAGAATTTTGTTCTTCTGTTGGGTTTCTGGAATCTTAACAATTATATGCCTTTATGTAGATGTTTTTTGATCAAGGCTGTTTGGAGTCCTATATGCCTCACTCATCTGTATGTCAAGTTCTTTTCCCCTGATTGGGAAGTTTTCTGCCATCACTTCTGTGAACAGTTCTTTTGTGTTTTTCTTGATCCGAGGAAGAGATAGTGTTTTCAGCAAACGGCATTAGAACACCTGGTATCCGTATATAAAACATTAACCTCCACCCTTTTATTTCCATACATGAAAATAACTTGAAGGGATCTATGAACCTAAATAAGGAAGCTTAAAAGTATAAAACTTTAAGAAGAAATTATAAGGGAAAATATATATGAATTCAGGGTGGCAAGACCTACCTAGAATACAAAAGACATGATGCATAAAAGAAAAAAATTGATAAATGGTATTCCATCAAATTTTAGAACTTTAAATGACATCATTAAAATGAAAAGTAGTCCTTAAACAGACCATATTTCCAATGCATATAACCTATGGGCAGAATATATAAAGAATTGTGAACAGTTTTTTTATGTCATCTGCACTCTCTCCTGTTTCTTCATTGACTCCAAACAGTCTTATGTTATTCTTCTTTGCATCGTCTAGCAACTGCTGATTGATTTCTCATGGTCCCTTACAATTTCAAAGCAATTTTTCTTTTCCTGATCACTAATTGCAATCTTATCTTCTATATCTGAAATTCTGTCCTCACATTGGCTCATTCTGCTTAGACTTTCAATGGAGTTTTTAATCTCCTGGAAATCTGTTTGCATCTGTTTTATGGATTCCATTTGTTTTCTATGTTGGGATCCATCATGTTCCTCAGTTCTTCTATTTTTTTATCTGTGTCTTCTCTAGATTTATTAATCGTGTCTTGAGCTATGGGCACAATCTCTGCTGTTACTGAGAAATTATTTCTGATTTCATTTTTTCCTGATCCTCTTTTGTTGGCAGTTGAGGGAGTCCAGGTGGTTGAGTATCACAGTTCCATCTTGTTTCCCTTTGGGGTTGTTTTAGGTGATCTGGAAGTCTGGTTTTGAGACTTGTTTACTTGTCTTCTCATTTTAATGGGGGGTGGGGGGGTGCTGCTGGCACCCACACAGCTCACCTCCTCTGTGCTGGCGGGGGTGTATTGATCATTTATTGATTGAAGTGTCACTTCAGTAGGCCTAAACAAAATCATTCTACATTGCAGTTGGTATTTAGAAGCAAAGGCTGAGTGGGGAAAAAAATGAATCTATTCATTATTTCTCTGTGAGGCTCATGACTAAGGAAAGATAGATTAGACACTGGTAATCAGCGGATTTCACTTGTCTAAGTAATTTAAACTCAACTACATTCAATGTAATTTTCAGACTTTTTTCTTAAGATGATCACAAACCCAGTTGTTGCTGCAGGATATGTACATGTCCTGCAGAGGATATGTCCCTGGGCCCCTGGTGAATGCCTGAAACCACAGGTGGTGCTGAACTCTGTATGTACCATTCTTTTTTTTTTTTTTTGGTACCGGGGATTGAACTTGGGTCCTTGCGCTTGCGCAGCAGGCAGCAAAACCACTGAGCTAAGTCCCCGGCCCTGTATGTACCATTCTTTTCCTGCACAGATATACCTGTGATGAACTTCCACCTTTTCATTTGAAGGGAGCACTTTATGACTTCTCTGTCATTATCTGAATTCCCGGCATCAATTCCTTTTGCACTCAGGAGTCGTTATTAAGTAAAGTAATGGTCCCTTGAACACAGTGTTGCCGTCCTGTGATGGTAGGTCCGATAACCAAGATAGACGAACAGGAATGGGTGACGGGTGGGACACAGTCGGTGGGTGCACCACACCCAGATATGGGGTGATTCACATCCTGCTCAGGACGCAGCCAGCGCAAGCTTACTCACACGGGGCACTGGTTTAACACCTAGCAACCATATCACCAGTAACTGACACCCGGATGAAGGGAGACCTCTAATTCCAGAGTTCAGTGCAGTCTCAGGAGTAAAATTTCTGTGCCTGAGTGGACCTAACCGAACCTCTGCCTGTCATTTTCCAGGTCCTCTTATTTAGAGGACAGTTTTTCTGCTTTCGATCATTTGAGTTTTAGGTAGTGTGTAACATCTCTTTTTGAAGAAAACTGAAAATTTTAATGAACTCACCTAGTCAGCCTTATTTTGCTGTTATTTTACTTTCATCTTTCCCTTTCCACCACCAGCTATAACTTTTAAGAAATGGTATCTGTATTGCCAAAAACTCTCGTTTTGCTTCCTGAACAAGAAAAATGACATCAAAACTTGAATACCTAATTTTTCCTGGCTCAAAATTTTTCTTTTTCTGCTGCTGATTTAAATATTTTCCTTATAGCTAGGGTATGTTTATTGTGAGACACAGTATTGTAACCCCCCACCTTTTTAAGTGACAGAGTCTTCCTGTCTTACAGTCCAGGCCATCCCTGAACTCCTGGGCTTCAAGCAATCCTGCTTCAGCCTCCCAAGTACTTAGGACTATATCGCATGCCACCAGCCAGCAACCTCCCATGTTTGTTTGTTTGTGGTTTGATTTCAGTAACTTCCTACCATTTAAGAAAAGCTTCCCAAGGAGAATTGTGCTCTAGAAAATAACCAAAAGTACCTAGGTCAGTTTGCCATTTTAGAGCATTAATGACCTTGTTTTCTGCCATTTATAAAGTGTTAATGCTGAGGATTTCTTATTTCTTTTAAAATGATGAAACTGATTTCATCAAATGGATTTAGGTGATACCTAAGTTATCCACAGTGAATTCATGAGTATTCTCAAGGAATACAATAATATGGTTCTCCTTCTCTGTTCCTACCACATCGACTGGCCCAAATTAGCCAGCGAGCTCACATCATTTGAGAAGTTAATACTGTCAGTCACATTGCAAACGCTGGAATCTCACCCCTGTCCCAAACAGATAGCCATTCTCTTCAGCTTAACTGTTCTTCCCCCTCCATTTACCTTTTTCAGGCCAAATATAATTCTTAAACATAGCACAGTTCATCTTAGTATCCTGTCTCATCTTTTGCCCCTTTCCTTATGACCTAGCCAAAGTCACATCCCACCGTATTTTTCATGTTCGATATCCCTGTTTTCCTGATTCTCCATGCTTCCCAAGTCCCTTCTTATTCATCCTCATCACTGGCTCTCGGGTCCACCCTCTCTCAGTGTGTGAGGTGCCTGCGACCACCCACCTGGTGGGAACTGTGCCTGTCCCAGCAAGGAGGCTCTCAGGGAAGAGAAGTCTGTCTAGGCAGTGTTCAGGGCATGGTGAGTATGCTTGCTTGTAGGAAGAGCCCTTGACTGGCTGGAAATTGAGACATGTTTAAGTTCAGGAAATGAATTGGGAAGGACCCTGGATAGACATAAAGAAAAAGATGACCCTCCTATTAGTCATTAGTACTAGGTAAACACAATTCTTTTAGTTTGGGGCTAGCATCATTTTTCTTTTCTTTATTTTACTTTTTAAAATAAATTTGGATGCGTAACATGGGTCTCTAAAATTCCCGTTAACTAGCTAATTTCAAAGCGTGTTAAAAGTATGCTGGCATAGGGCTGAGAATTTAGCTCAGTGGCACTGCACCTGCCTCACATCTGCAAGGTCCTGAGTTTGATCCCCAGTACAAAAAAAAAAAATGCTGACATAATTTCATAATAGCTCTTGTCAAAGTAGACCTGTGAGATTGTTTTCTTCAAAATACAATCTTTACTGTTATGTTTGAGAATTCTTTTACTTGTAATTTACCTTGTAGCCATAAAAATCCTAATTATTCTGCCAAGAATTATGAATTTAGAGAAGCCTCCTTTCAGTCAACTGTAAATTAATGACTTTGGTTTAATGCTACTTTCTGTTTATACCTTCTTGAAAATTCCAACCAAAGAAATCTTCCAAGGGCTGAGGCTACAGCTCAGTAGTAGAACACTTGCCTAGCATGTACAAGGCCCTGGTTTAATCCCCAGCACTATGAAGAAAGGAGGTGCGTAATTTTCTAAATTAACAAATCCAGAAAAAATTTTTGAAGTTTCTTTTTTTTAAGCAAACCCACCTCCTCGAGAATGCAAATGGAATCTAAATAATTTACATACGGTGTTGTACGCAGTATTTCACCTAAGCTACTGAAAATTGTATCGGTGACCTTCCTGTTCAGTCTTAGCTCGATGGCTCAGCACTTCCTCCTTCAGGAAGGGTACTTGGCCATTTGGTTAATCATCTTAATAAGAGAAAGCTTTGTACAGTTATCTCCCATACACCATGTGTTCACATGCATATATTTGATCTTCTGAAACTAGTCAGTTCTTTTAAATAGTGTAAATGTCAATTTATAAATGATATAGGATAGTAGAATGCAAATGTATATTAAATCTATACTTACTCTAAGTGGCAGTGAGGATTAACCAAGGATTGGAATCAATACTTTTAGGAATGTAAAAGCATTTTTTAAAAATAGATAATGAAGGCCTGTGTCTGGGAATTGCTTCTTGTGGTTTTACTTTAGTATTTTTAAAACAAATGAGTGTGAAATTTTAATCTACCCTATCCCTTATAGAATAATGTTAGTAAGAAACTATCCTCGTTATCAAATTCACAAATAATATAGTACCCACCTGGTTAAAATAATATTTTAAAAATTAAAATGGGCACATACTGAACCTGTAAATCCCAGCATTAAAAAGGCTGAGACAGGAGGATCACAAGTTTGAAACCAGCCTGAGCTACATAGTGAGACCCTGCCACAAAACTAAATATTGTTCATGAATAAAGTTCTGCAATAGCAGTTCCGTCACTACGCTGATCATTAAGATTACATTATTTTGTTCCAATTTTGTCATTTCTCTCCATCTCTCATATCTTTTAGATACTGTACACTTAATAGAGAAACAGACAGTTAATTCATTGTCATTCTGATAATGATCTGTTAGTTGGTTGGGAGCTAAAATATTAAGTTCTTTTTGAAGTACATTTGAATTGGCTTCATGAAACTGAGGCTGTAGCTCAGTGACAGGTCTCATGCTTTGCATATGTAAGGCCCTGGATTCAACCCCCACTACTCAAAAAAAAAAAACCTGTATATATTCACAAACATTTTTCTTTCTTGTTAATAATTCTTTTACCACACAATCTGTTGTTCCTCATAATCTTGTATGGGGGCGTTTTTTGAGACAGGGTCTCACTATGTAGCCCAGGCTGGCCTTGAACTCAGGGCCGTCCTCCTTCCTCAGCCTCCCGAGTGCTGGGATTACAGGCGTGTGCCACCTTGCCCAGTTTACTATCTGGATTATTAACACATTTTTCACCTAGAATTTAAAAGTACTTGAGGAAAATGTTTTAATGAAATGATGTGTGTGCGCGCGTGCGCGTGTGCGTGTGCGTGTGTGTGTGTGTGTGTGTGTTGCTGGTGATCAAACCCAGGGCCTTGTTTATGTGGGCCAAACACTACCACTGAACTGCATCCTTAGCCCTAAAATGACTTTTTATAATAGAATTCCCAAAATTTTAAATTAACATTTCTTACTAATTAAAATGTTTAATCTGTTGGAGTGGGGGCCACAACACTAGAGAATCTTTTCAAATGAAAATTTTACTCTGTAGAACTCCTGTTTCCTTATTATTGTTTGTTTGGTTTTTGATTCTTTGGGTTTCTGGGGATTTTTTTTGGTTCTGGAAATTGAACACAGGACCTTCACACTGAACTACGTCCCCAGCAGCTAGCTAGCCTGCTTGTTTGCCTGCCTGCCTGCCAGTTCTCTCCCTCTCCCTCTCCCTCTCCCCTCTCTCCTGCTCCTCTCCCCTCCCCCTTCCCTCCCCTCCTCTTCTAGGTCTTGCTAGGTTACCCAGGTTGGGCTCAAACTTTACTATCTTCCTGGCTCAGTCTCCCAAAGAGCTCCTACAGGCATGTACCACCATGCCCTGCTCTATGTATAACTCTTAAATGATTAAGGGTATGCATATTTCTTTGGATCCATCTAACTTAGCCAGAGATTTGGGAGGGTTTTGCAAAATGGCTGCCTGCTAGCAACTGGAAGTGTGCTGAGTCCTGCAGCGGTCACGGTGAGCGTTGCTCGTGGACACCACCGCGTGACAGGCCGTGTGGGTCTCCTGTGTGTACTGGTGTGATGCTCCTTCCCTGTGCCCTGCTGCCGTCCCCCAGGCTGGCTAATACACGTGTCCTGTCTGTCACCTTTCCAAGAGCCTCTTACAGGTTTAGAACTGGGGCTTCTCAGAATGACCTCTAATATACACGAGCCTGAGCCCCATGTTGGACACTTAATGAAGATCTCTAGGGATGGATTTTGAAAAATCCTCCAGAGTCATTCTATTCCTGTTTTCCAGCCCATACTCTAGAGGATGTGACATAGCCTCCAATTCAGTGTGTAGTAAGTACTTAACCAAATAAAGACAGAAAGAGAAGGAGGCCTGACACGTTGTCCACAAATTTGCACAAAGAACTTTGGAAATCACCTAATTCTGTCTCCTATTTACTGATGAGGCTACTAAGCCATCCAGAGAAGTCAATTGACTTTTCTAAGATAATACAGGTTGAGTAGCCTGATCTGAAATGCTTGGGACCAGAAGTGTTTTAGAATTTTGGTATTTTCAGATTTTGAAATATTTGCAAGTATGTAGCGATATCTTGGATATGGAACCCAAGTCTAAACATGAAATTCATTTATGTTTCATGTGTACCTTCCGCAATATGGGCTGAAGGTACTTTTATACATGTTCAGTGCATGTGTGTTTTGATTGGTCACATGAGGGCAGGTGTAGTACTTTCCACTTGTGTTATCATGTTGGTGCTCAAAATGTTTTGGATTTTGAAGCATTTCAGATTGAGATTTTTATGTTGGGAAAGCTCAGCTTGTGTAATGTATACAGGCCTGAGATCCCAATTGTGATTTTTTTTTTTTTAAACCTCAGGTCCCTTGTTTTCTTATTGTTCATTGAAAAATTTCCTTTCTTCCTTTTGTGGGCTATCTAATCCAGGGTGTTTTACTTGTCTCTAAAATGACTCTGTGTCCAAACACAGAAGGTGTACAGTGGGCCATTTGAGAAACATTCCTAATGTTCCATCTGCTAATCCTGGGAGGGAAAGGGTGGGATTTTTTTTTTTTTACGAATAAAATAATTACATTAACTTTTGTTAACCTGATAGTTCATGACTTTAATTTTGATTAACATAAAGCAACCTCTGAGATTAATTTTTATGTTAAAAAATTTAAATATATCTAAAGCTAGTTTTCTAGTTTTAGACTGTAACTCCTCTGGGTAATATATCTTTAAATTAGTTTGATTTGAAGCAAGGGATTTTTTTGCTTTCCAGAGGAAAGTGAGGTCTTAAAATAGCATCAGCATGTGCTTGACTATATAAAAACAGGAGTTTTATACACGTTGGCATTTTGGAAGCTCCATTTTATATTATGGAAAAAGTATTTGGTTAATGTTAGGGTTTTGTTTTTGTTTGTTTTAATGCCACTTGAGCCTAAAGACCTGCTAGTAGTGGTAGAAAGTTTTTCTGATGATTGTTGTTGGGTTTTTTAACTTACCTAGATGTTTTAATAACAGCTCTAAAACCTCCATCCTTGAGGAACAGGGTGTAGCATGTGATACAGTTCACTCCCCAGCACTTGTTAGCTCAGCCCTCTGAGCTCTGGTATCCTGGAGTGTTAAGCGTTGATAATATTAGCGGCACTTTCTCATGGAGTTACTGCAAAGATTTAACGAAATGGCAAATGTCAAAGGCTTCATATGATGCCTGCCACGTAATAGATGTTCAGTACTTAAAGCTAGCTAATACAGAGAAAACGCACTGGCTTTTACACAGAACACACGCCGTGTACCTGTTTTTTGCAAGGCAGATTATATCAGTCGGTGCCCAGTTATTAGCAGTGACAGAAGTTCCATTTTCTTGAGATTTTTCAGCTGACCAGATAAACCAAAATTGTTACTGTTCATTGTATATATCACATAATCATGTATTCAGGGAAATCGAAAAACTTTTCAAACTCAGTTTTATTTGTGAATGACTTAAGGCGCTGTTCTTTGGTGGGGGAGAGGGGGTGCTGGGGATGCGAGCTCCACCCTATCCCCAAGGCTTCTTTGGGCCCTGAGTTTGATCTCTTTGGGCCCTGAGTTTGATCTCTTTTATGTGTTGTTTTCATATGTGTATATATGTATTTGTGCCATTTTGCCTTTCTTTCTTTTTTCTTTATGTTGTCAGACCTGCTGATTCCTGTCATTCTTAAAGACTAAAAACTAAAGACAGCCAACTAAATACCTTCTTTTCTCCATGCGACATACCTCTTTCCTACCTTCTACAGTCAAGCTGCTCAGAAGGATGTATTTTTGTTTTCTCAGCACCCATTCAGTCCTGAGTTCTCTGCAATCTAGTTTTACCTTTGTAGGAATACCCTAAAACTGCTCTGACAGGAGTTACCAGATCTAGTAGACAGTCAGTCTTACTTTCTGAGGACATTCGAGTTAGTTCATTATTTTCTTATTGAAACCCTCTTCGACTTGCAGCATATCGTTTCTCATTCCTTTAGCTTCTCTGGCTTCTTTTCTGTTGCTCACTGTTTAATTATTGGTATTCTGCAGGATTCCTTCATCTGCCTAAGGTGATTGCATCTACTTCAGCTTTCATAACAGTGTGGTTATTACTTCCAAATAATTGGTTGCCTTCACTTCCTCCCTCTCTTGAGTTTCCTTATTTCCGGTTAGGTACTATATACCTCTGATCTGCCTTTGTTGCTACCCTTCCCCCAAAACTGTCTGATACCGCTGTGCTGTAGAGACATTCTGCATGGCTGTATATAATGATCTTATATATATCTGAGACCTTTATGACTCTACTTTGTTCCCAGATTGGCAAACATGACCCTTCATGATCCAGGTACTTGTGCTGTCCACCATTTCTATCCAGCCCTATCATTTGCCAATTCCTTGCTTGCATTCTGCATCCCGTGATCACTGACTTCCTGTAGTTCTTTGGGCACTGGGAGATGTTTCTGACTTCCCTCCGTGACTTGGCATATTTTTCTTTGCCTAACCTGTGGGCCTCTTCTCAACTGCTGCCTCTCTACCTCCCACACACAGCAGACAGCTCAGTTCTTCCTCTCTGCTGTTGGAATATTTTGTCTTATTTTACCCAGTGTTTTGAAATTCCTTGTCTACTTGTTAGCTTTCTCCCCCAGACCAGCCTACTAAAGGACAAAGGCATCTAAGGCATTTTAGCATGCTAGGTGCTCGGCCCCGTCTTTAGCATAGGTTAATAAATGGTCCACAATATTGTTCATGAAACAGGACTTTTACAGGGAGAAGCTTAATGCGGGACAGAATAGTCTTGTCAAAAACATCTTTTTTGGCCAGGGATTTAGTGCAGTGGTTCCGCCACCTGCCTCGCAAGCACAAGGACCTGAGTTCGATCCCCAGTACCAAAAAAAATCTTTTTTAAAAGTGGCATGTGGGAGAATGTAGACTGACTCTGTGTGAAATGATGAATGCAGAAGTGGACTGCCCGCTGGCCCTGCTGTAGGATGAACCCAATGAGAATGTGTGAAATGACAGTGCCCTCTGCCTTTGTCAAGAGTATGGAGCTAAGCAGCTTGATTTATAGTCCTGGCTTGGTTGATCAATTTGGATTCTTTCAGTTCTTGGCTTCTTTACCTTTTGACAGCAAAATGGTTTACACCATATTCATGGTATAAGAGCTCACAACTTTATTTTGCAGTGCTTAGGCAATGCATAGCATCAAAAGTGCTTAATAAATGTTTTTATCATTGAATCTGAATTATGTCAGGTAAAAGGCCGAAAACCAAGACCAGACCGGGCCACAACAAGCCCTTATCGGGAATAGATCTGCCGGGCTGTCTCTGAACAAAGGAGAGACAAAAGCAATATGGCCGGGGCAGGGGGAGTCTTTTATAGAGACTGGGGTGGGACTTGTAGGGGCTGAGGTGGGGTTGAGTGAGGTAGTGACTAGGGAGTGGAGGAGCCAGTGATGTCACTAGGTGGTAGGAGGTGAGCGAGTATTAGGTTACTTTCTAGGCGGGAACAGGGTCATGCTGGGAAGAAGGGTTTGTTCTTTGGTGGGAGCAGCCATCTTGGCATGACGTCACACAGGGGAGGGGGCAAGGCACCATAGGAAGAGGGCAGCTACTATACATAATAACTGCTGAGGTAGTGGGAGACCTATCAGATTAGTCCCTTTCTGGATCCTTTTAATAAAACCCAACTCATGTTAAATATTAGTAAGTATGATAGCTGGGTGTAGCGGTGCACACCTGTAATCCCGGCACTTGGGAGGCTGAGGCAGGAGGATTGCCATGCATTTTGAGGCCAGCCTGGGCTACACAGGGAGTTCAAGGCCAGCCTGAACTACAGAGCAAGACCTTGTCTCAAAAAACCAATAAATATATGCATATACATATGTACTAATATATATATATGTAAGTGTATACATAAAGTAACACAAGAAAAAATTCAGTCGCCTTTTTTCTCTCCAAAGATTTATCCACTGTACTGATGATTCTCCAGATCCTTGTATAGAATATGAGGTAAGAAACTTCTTTTTCCCTCAGTTACATTGATAATCCTAAATGAAGATGGGTTGAAAATTGCTATTTATTCATAAGATAAATGAATGAAATTTTGGATTAATTTCCCTGGGCGCTTAGAACCAAAAAGAATATATACACATACTTACAGAATATAACTGTTTATGATTAAAATAAAACCTTTGCATTTCCCACCCAGCTGAACTAGGTTAAAGTTTTTAATCCAGTATACCAGGAAAAATGGTCATTACCATTTTACCACTTTTGAAGTATTGTTCCTTCATCTTACAAATAACATATAAAAAAAGTAAAATTAGAAGTTAAAAGGCAATTTTATTACAAGTTTTAAGGATTTCAAACATACCAAACCCTGTTGTTATTCCATATCTTCCTTTTGAAAATGTACACACACACACACACACACACACACATCTGTGGAACATGCAGTGTTCTTGGGTACAGCTAACTCAGCTGCCATGAATGAACCTGGACACACTTTCTCCTAAATCTGGGTCCCGGGTTTCAACTACTCCCTTACTAAGTTCTCGCCATCTCACTTGCATGGTCAAAATACAATAATTTGTTTAAGAGAGAATAGCTGTATTTGCTCCATACTTCCAAAACGCTTCATTTTTTTAGCTTTATAATACCAATTAGAATTAGTAATTAAAAAAAGAATCTTTGCTTGCTCCTAGACACTTCTGTATATACACATGCTTTCAAAATCTGTCCCTTGGACCGGGGACGTAGCTCAGTAGTAGGGCACTTGCCTAGCATGGATGAGGCCCCTAGGTTCCAGCCCCAGCGCCACACACACAAAAATTGTCTCCTGACTGGCTGTACTGAATAATTTTTAGTGTGGTTAATATACATTGGCATATCTCCTGTAATTATCTAGTACATGTGAAACATTTAATTTACTATTAAAAATAATAGATCTTAGAGCAGTTGTAATCATAATTTTTATGTACCATTTGTGTTTTTTTCTCTTAATTCTGTAGTGTAAGTATTTCCAGTGTCATAGGTTTTTGTCGCATCATTTATACATTTATAATATATCCATACCTGGTCTTACTGAACACCTATCTATGAAGTACCTGCTGTGTCTTATCATGTACTTGGTTCTGGAAATGCCAAAGATTGTAAACCTTTCACTGAGGCTTAAAATTTGTTGAGATGGCATCATTTACATCCAAGATTTATTTAGCAGTGAGTTGTTCTTTTACTGCTTTTTTGGAAATGCACCATCATCATGGTGGTGCATAAAAGTTAGAACCTAGTTTTAAATCTGCAAAAGTGATATATACTGTAAGTACTTGCAGTGAAATATGTTGCAAGCAGAATTCTATGTATCATATGCTTCTGTGTGTGTGTGTTGTTTTTTTTTTTTTTGGTACCTGGGATCGAACTTGGGACCTTGCACTTGCAAGACAGCCACCGGAACCACTGAGCTAAATCCCCGGTCTGACTGTATATTTTAAAAATATATCCACATGTGATATCCTTACATATTTATAGAATATCTGGAAAGACACAAGAAATTGATAGCACTAGTTGCCTCTGAGGAAGAAGACAAAAGGACTGATAAGGGAGAGAGATTCACCTTTTCCTGTTTTGTTTTTTAAAAAAGTAACTATAATATACTGTATATAATGTATAAAAATTATTTTGATAGAGTTTGCACATTTCCCAAAAAATTAGTGAGGTATAATTGTTTTATTAAATTGCTAAATAAAAACTACTGTAGCCATTTTATACACACACAACCTCATTACCTTTTTGGTAACTAAGTACTGTATGATATTTTAGTTTGGGATTCTTCATTTAATTATTTGATTTTTAAATTTTCAATTATTTAATTTTAAAATATGACATATAAAAGGCTTAACCAAGAGCCCAGTAATGAAATGGTGCATTTTACATTTCTAAGACATATTTCTAAAAAGTTTCCTTCTGATAAAACTTATTACCAAAAATTTAAAAGCAGAAGAAAATATAGGGAATGTATCACCCAGTTATATCCTCAGTATTAACAATGTGGTCTTAAATTTCCCCTTCTTGATTGTATGTATATGTGTATACTATAAATACCTTGCATACCATTTTGGAGCTTTTTAAAAATTACAATGTGACCATTTTCCTAGGTTATTTTCAATATATATTTTAGTGGCTGCTTATCTATGTATTTGCTGTTTTCCTTAATAAACATTACATTTGCATCTGCTGTATTTTACATACTTGTGCTGGTTGCAGAAGGATGAGTAAAACCCAGTTCCTTGCCCTTAGCTCACTTACAAGCTGGGAGGGAAGAGAGACAAATATCAGACTGTCGTGGTACTGTGTAACATGAGATGAGTTATGGACAGGGAAGGTGTGGAGGGCTGGGATATAGGGATCTCTGGCTTTTCCCTAGCAGGTGTAAGGCCTTGGGTTTAATTCTGAGTACTGAAGAAAAATAAAGGGAGGGAGGAAGCAAGAGAAGATACTGAGCCCTCCCCACAAATGTTTTCGGGGAATGATGCCTAGGGTAATTCCAGTTCTGACTCGCAGGTCTTGAAGGGCAGAGAGGCGTGTCCAGGATGAAGGAAGGCGGGGTTGCCAGCTGCTTTTCACCAGTTAAGGCTACAAAGGACTGGACTGGTTGGGCTGGGCATGGAGGAGTGCACCTGTAATCCCAGCTCCTCAGGAGACTGAAGCAGCAAGATTGCAGTTTTGAGCCCAAGCAATTTAGTGAAAGCATGTTTCAAAAATTTTGTTGTTGTTGTTGTGGTTTGTTTGTTTTACTGTTTTGAAGTTCAAGCTGGCCTTGAACTCACTATGTAGCCCAGGCTGGTCTTAAACTCAAGACGATCCTCCTGCCTCAACCTCCTAAGTGCTGGGATGTGTGCCACCATGCCCGGCTTCTGTCTCAAAATTTAAAAAATCAAATTTTAAAAACCAGAGGGGCGCTGGGGATGTAGGTCATTGTTTCCTGGAATCAGTTCCCTACACTGGGGAGAAAAAGGAGTAGGACTGATAATCTGCAAAGACGAAAATAGAAGAATACATTTGTCAAGTATAGTTTTCCTAAAGTTGTAACAATTCAGTATAAATGAAAGTTCATAATAATTTATTAATACTAATTGTGACCTGATCCCTGGTATAAATGGTTTACTGTAAAATAATACGAAAAACCATGGAAGAATTGATTATATGATTCTTCAAGATAATTAATAATTTTATCAGAGTTAGATTACCAAATAGTGCTTAAAGTGGATCACTTTGAGAGTTGTGTGTGTTGCCGTCGATCAAATCCAGGGCATGCATACAAGGCAAGTACATTACCACTGAGCTATAATCCCAGCTTTGAAATTTTTTTTTATATTAAAAAGTACAAAACATTACAGGGCCACATACGGCATAGTCACGGTAAGATTTTACTTAGTCATCCTCGGCACTCACTGTGTGCTGTGTTAGAGCTCTCAGAATGATGCGTAAATAGCAACGGTCCATTTCTGCCCTAAACGGTTTTAGCAGTTTCCCCTCTTTGGTAGAATAATGGATCACAGCTCTGTTCCCTAAATCTTGTGTTTGGATACTACATTGTTTTGAATCATTTTAATGGCAATCATTAAGAAATAATCTTGGCATGACATTGTCTGTTAGACCTTCTTGCATAGTTATGTTCCGTTCTTTTCCCTTGTCTACAGCTTGTTCTCAGAAAATGGTGTGAATTAATTCCTGGGGCTGAGTTCCGGTGTTTTGTCAAGGAAAACAAGCTTATCGGTGAGTTTACTCTTGAAAGTAATCTTAGAAGACAGCAGTACCATGGCCATAATTGTCAGGATTTCAATCTTTTTATGGCTGAATAGTATTCCATTGTGTAAATATACAAATTTGATCATTAGACATTGAATATATCTCAAAACATCATGCTGTACCCAAATATGTACAGTTATTACGTGTTAATTTAAAATAAAACCAAAGAAGACCAGCTTTTGATGGAATGCAGCGTCTAGCCTTAGGATAGGGTTATGAGTCAGTTTGCATCCGAGGTGCCCCTCCACCCAGCAGGTGCTGACTGGAGTATTAATGTTGGTGAGCGTCCTGAGCTCCTGTCACTCTCCACAGAAAGAGGTAGTTTTGTGAATTGTCGTGTCTGTCTGGGCTCGAGATGAAAGCGACGGTTATTGCCATCCCCAATTTGGCATACGTATAACAGTACTTGCTTTCTGTTTGAAACTTTGCAAGTATTGCTAGCAATGACTTGTAGCATCATGAAAATCCAAGCTTTTGAACCTTTATTTCTATTAGTAAGGCACTATTTATTTTTCTAGCAAAAGAAAGTATGTGGAAAAATGAGTTAGTTATTCTGTCACCCATTTTCTTTCCACTTGGGTTACTATTCTGTTTGCGGTGATTCATACAAGTTAAATACAGAAGATAATTTATTCTTAAACTTTTGTCTCTGCGTGTTTTCTGTGAAGTAAAACTTATCATTATTGATCAAGAAAAGTGTAATTTGAATTGATACAAATCCACAGTATTCATTGATGTGATGTTGATGTTTATTAACATAATTAAAAGAAACTTGGGGCAATTTAATTTTTCACTTTGTTAAATATTCCTGAAAAAACTGCTGTGTGTGCTGAAGAAGGGAGTTACACTGGCATACGAGTAAGGAAGTAGAGCTTCTATTTCAGAGCGGAGCCTTTCCTCTGGGTCTTGGGCATATTTGGGGAGTTCATTGAGTAGTCCCTTTAGTACATTTGGAATAATATCAGCAAGTCACTTTGAAACTGTTTACGTTTCCATCGCTTGAAAGAGCAGACTTGTGAAGCCAGAGTCACACATATAAATAAACAAGAAAACCAGCTTCTGTGACGTTCAGTACGACTATGGCAAGCATATGGTGAGGAATATTTTAAATTTCCCCCCAAAATGTGGAAAAGAACACCAATTTTTAGAGACTTTCTTGGAAAAATTAAAGCACCAGCAGTTGACTATATGTGCAAGTTTAAATTATTACTGTCATTTTTTACATAAGAAACCTTTTTATGACTGAATTCTTTCCAGTGTGCTAAATTTAAAAAAAAAGAACTATTTCTAAAAGTAAGGATGTATATAGTAATATGGAACTTCAGGATTCATCTATCCATATCAGGATTCATCTATCCATATAATCTTTACAAATGAGTAGTGTCTGATTAATCTTTTGACTTTAATAGTTTTCTTAAAAGTTCATAGCACATGTTTTTTTTTTTAAAGAATATTGTATAATAACAATATAAAATATTTTCTTGTCAGGCATTTCTCAGAGGGACTACACACAATACTATGATCATATTTCTAAACGAAAGGAAGAAATTTGCAGATGCATACAAGACTTTTTCAGGAAGCACATCCAGTATAAATTCTTAGATGAAGACTGTAAGTATTCTTGTTGACACATTGCAGTGAGATGAAGTGCATATGTAACTGAACCTGATTTTACATGGTGCATGGTTTAAATACTGGCTTTGAAGTGCTGTGTTACTAGTTGATGTTGCTGATGGTTTCCATATTAATTTCACCTTACTGAGTAGAACCCATTCTTCATGCCGAGGCACATCTTTGTCCTGTCGTTCTAGATGTTTGTATATTTTAGTGTCCATCTAGAGAACAGAGTGCACCTACCTTTCTAGCATCTGTGTTTGAATGGTAAAGGACAGCACTTACATAGTAAACCTTTGAAGTTGTTTTTAAGAATTGAAAGGTATGTAGTATATAAGAGAATTTTCATACATCTTAAAAATTATATCTGCTGTGATGTACTTTTTCTCTACTTGCCAAGACTCTTTGGCAAATTTGATTTTAAAAGTGTGACTCATGCCATCAGTGTAATTAGATTTCATGCTTTAGTGTTACAGATTTACTCCTTTCATTTTCCAAATAGTGGTGTGGTGTATGCTCCTGTCCCGAGTACTTTCCTCGGCGATAGCTTCATTCCAGGACAGCCAGTTACAATAATGGTGAATTGGCTGAGATAATGTTGGTGTTCTGTTTGAATTTTCAAATACAGAGGAATATTACAGTTGAGGATAGAGAAACAGAAGACAAATTACATTAAAAATCGGTGCAGAGTACTTTTTGATGTCTGAAGTTTTGAGATTTAGAAGCATTAAGTACTCATGGTCAGTTATATTCTGCTGTGTTTAGTAATAAAATGTACTTTAGTTTTCAGAATTTACATCCATGAAAATATTAGTTCACTAGTAACTGAGTTTTTTCTCCTTTGCAGTCGTATTTGATATATACAGAGACAGTAGGGTAAGTAAAAACTATATTTGATATGCTCTAAAATCAGGGCTGGCCTTGCAAGGCCAGTGCACAGCCATTGTGTGTAAGGGACGACTGCTCACAACACAAGTCCCCAAACCATCGAAGGTTTGTGAAATTCGCAATGGCCAGGAATCTCACCTTAAAGTACACGTAACATAGGAGACATGTCTGAAGTAACAATATACCACAAGTTGGGGGATTATTAATGGAACAGGTGGATAAATGACTCCCTACACCCTTCTTTACACTGTTATCAGGGGTCTAGGGCCATTTCAAATAGTTCATTTTGCACACTTAAATGACCAGGAGTCTGATATTTTGGCTGTTATTTTTAGTCAACTAAAAGATTCTTAGCCTGATTTGAATCACTTTTTTCTTGCCACTAAACATAGAGTTAGTTTACATTTATTTTTTAAAACTGTTTCCTTAATTTAATTTTTAATTTCTATTTTAACTGAGCCATAAAAACATGAGAAGTGCACATTCATGGTGTACCTTGCGATATTTCAGTACGTATGTACATTGTGTGATGTTTACATCAGGGTAAGTGTATCTCCTGGAATATTTATCACTTCTTCAGAACCCTTTCTTGCGGTTCTCTGGACAGTCCACTGTCACTGCCTGTGTCGCCCTGCTGTCCAGTAGCGCAGCAGAGCCTCGGCACTCGGCGGCCAGCCCACTCAGCCCGCTCCCCAGCCTCAGGGACCTCCATTCTTCTCCCAACCCGGGCCTCACTCGCGTGAGAGCACAGGTGTTCTTCTTTCTGTGCCGGCCGGGCGTATCTCACTTGACAGTCTGGTGTCTGGCTCCACCTGCGTTACTCCCAGCAAGGGTCCCCTTCTTAGGGCTCAGTGGTCGTCGGCTGTGTGTGTACCCTGTTTGTTTTGTCCTCTCACCAGTTGACGGACCTTAGGTTGTTTTCATTTCTTGGCAACGGCGAGTAGTGCTGTAATGAACCTGGGAGTGCAGATGTCTCCTCGACATACTGATTTCATTGCTCTTGGATCTACACCCAGGCACGGGATGCCGGATCAGATGGTAGTTCTATTTTTAATTTTTTGAAGAAATTCCATACTGTTTTCCATAATAGCTGCACTAATCTCGGTTCCCACCAACAGTGCACAAGGTTTCCCTTTTCTCCATGTCCTCTCTAGCCTCTTTGTGTTTCTGTTGACAGCCATTCCGGCCGAGTGAGAGGATAGATCGCATGTCGTAGCTTTATCTACATGTCCCTAAATGTGATGTTGAGCATTTTTTCATGTATCTTTGGCTATTTGAATGACTTCTCTTTTTTTTTTTGGTACTGGGGATCGAACTTGGGACCTTGTGCTTGAGAGGCAGGCAGCAGGACCACTGATCTAAATCCCCCGCATGTGTGACTTCTTTTGAAAAATACCTAGCATTTAAAAAATCTTAAAAGTGATAAAAACTTATGTAATGAAAAGAAAAGAAAAAGCCAAGACACACAATCTTGTCAGAGAACGTTAAGTTGCTGAATGTCGGTCGCCCTGCGATTGCTGCTCACCGACTGAGCTGTTGAGAGGTGTAGGTTGTTTTCTAATACGCTGCTCCCCTGCTTGCCAGCCTCGCGGGGGTGATGTGCCAAGTCACCTGTGAGTCACTTTCTGAACCAAAAGGTATGGTCCAAAACAACGGCTACGTGTCGATTAAGTCAAAGACATCACTTTGTTTTCACTTTTCTGTCTTGGAGGATGATGGTTGCTATTAAGAGTTAGAAGGCTATAAAATGAGATTAGGCAAAGAGAAATAAAACTTGGCCAAGTTTCAGCTGTGTGGAAACATACCTCAGAAACGGATGGGAAGCTGGTATGATGGAATGGACAGATGCGCTTTTTATTGTAGTCAGCGGCTGCTCACTCACATCTCAGCGCACCACTCCCACAGCCAACGCTAATGGAGAGTCTCTGAGGTGCCAGACGCTCCGCTGAGCTTCAGGCAGGACCAGCGACCCGGAAGGAGTTTGTGTGTAGGGGAGGCAGAAGGCAATGGCCTGGGGCAGGCAGTATCAAGGCAGTTAGTGAGGGACTAGACCAACCCGCTGTCTCGAGTGTACCCATTTCTCAGAAGGGCTTTATTCTCCCTTAAGTCAGTCTCTTCAGCCCTGTAATCCTGTGAGGTATGTGCTGCCTGCCTGCCCACACTGTGCTGAAACTGAGGCGGCTGCTTTGTATGTTGGCAGTTGAGATGTTGGCATTTGCCAAGATGTCTCAGTACATCCCTGGAACGTGTAGCAATCTGTTGTAATTCAGTAGGGCCGACAGGTAGACGCAGATGTTTAACTTGTAAAGTTAAAGAATCTTTTACAGTGAAGTTGGACATGCACATAAATAATCACTGCCGTATAAACTTGCAGAACTGAAACTAGTTACATTTTTACAAGTGAGAAACATGCCAGTACAAACATCCTGACAGTTTCTGTTGAGAGATTTAAACCATATTGAAAAACTCATTTGCATTTACTCGGTGGCACTTGTATCAGAGTTTGTTAGTCACTTTCTTGGCTATGTTATTTTTTGGCTGTTCATGTAGAAAGCTCATTCTTCTCTTCTGTGTGGTCTCCTGCCTGAACTGTAGCTGAGTTGTGTCCACTCCCCTACTGTGGCTGGGCCGGCTGACGCTGTGTGCGCACCGCCCTGGCACCTCACCACGCGCCAGCCCAGGTGATGTGTCTGGTCCTCACCTTGGCATTGTTGAAATTAGTTTCACAGCTTGGCGTCTCTTCTATAATGTTCCGCGCGTGACTTAAAGTGCACTTTCTGATGTCTGAAGCGCTGTGTAGGTGTCTTTCCACTAACCTTGTTAAAGTCACCTACATTGTGTAGATGAATGATGGGTGAAGTTCCTTCAAAATAATGCACATTCAGGCAAGTGGACAGAACAAGACTGGCCAGGAACTGACTGTGGGACTGAGTAGGGAAGGGGCTGTTTATGCTGTTTCTCTGCTCTCTCTATGTTTAGGCTTTTCCACAGCCGGCTGTTGTTGTCTTGTTTGTCATTTGTTTTCTGTTTTGCCCTGCAGGGGAGGGACCTGGGGCTCACTGATGCCGCCACATGCTTTAACCTTCCCATGTTTAAAACTAAAAACTGAAAAAAAATGTCTTTCCTAATTTTCTGTCTACCAGTGTTGTTGGTTACTGAACAAGCTATGTTAAAATCTCTTGCTTTCTGATTCTGTTGTCTTTTGTACAAAGTGCCTTAAGGTTATGTTCTTGGAAAATGCTGGTAAAGTTGGTTTCGTTTTCTGGGTGAGTTCTCATCATAGCAAAGGGACCCTTTCCATTCCTGACAATAATACTGTACATTATTAAAGCGTATTTTGTCTAAATTATTATGAATATGGGGGCGGTTTCTTAGAGTTTATCTTTTTCCATCCTCTTATTTTTAGCTGCTGTGTTCTAAGTGTGTACATGTATCTTGTAAATAGCCCTTTTTCCCCTGTGTTTTGGAGACAGGATCTCCTTTTGTAACCCCGGGTGGCCTTGAACTCCAGATCCTCCTGCCCCAGCCTCCCGGGCTGGGATTTCGGGTGTGTGCCACCACCCCAGGCTACAGATAGCATTTTATTGGGTTTGTTTTTCTAATCACTAACAAGTTCAGGTTTTAACCAGTGAGTTTGGCTTATATTTATTGTATTTGATATTTTTTTTCCAAAACCTTTTGAGTTTCCTATTTGCTTCGGGTTTTTCCCCCTTTTATTTAGATTACTGAATATTCTCACTTCTTTCCATACCTCTCTCCCCGTGATTTTGATGTTTTATGTTATTTTGTTAGTCACCATTAAATCTTTTTTTTTTTTTTCCTCAGTACCAGGGATCAAACGCCAGACCTCGCACTTGCCAGGCAGGCACGGCACCACTGAGCTACATCCTGTAGTCACCATTAAATCTTAATGTGGATCTTTAATAAAAGTTAATTTCACTCCCATTTGCCCTCACAATATGAAGGCCTCAAAACACTAATTTCTACCACCCACTCTTGCCTCATGGGTGATTTGTGATGTTTTATTTCCACCTTGTTTCTCTCCCTCCAAATTAATTGTTATTGTTGATATTTAGGTGTTTTTGTTCACCAGTGCTTCATCCCTCTAGCTACTTTCTGGAACTGTTGCTTCATATTTTTTCTATTTTGCTTATTTTCCTTAAAATACAAGACTTCTTTATATATTACAAAAATTAAGCCTCTGTGATTAGTCTTTTGCCACAAAGAAAATCAAATATGCTATTCATTGATTTTACAGCTTCTAAATTTTATTAATAATTTTTAAAAATACATCCTGATTTTTTTCCTAGACCTTTTATGATTTCTTGTTTTACATTTGAGCCTTTGATGTGTTTGGCATTTTCCTGTTTGTCTGTCTGATGCAGTATATTAACCCCGCCTTGGCTTCTTCTAGACGTTCACTCAGTAGTCCTCACCCCATGTCTTCCTCTTCCTGTCACTCAGATCCATGTTGACTCCCTGCAGGGCCTCATCCATGTGGATGTTTGCTTTGATTTTATAAATCAGTTTATTTTACTTTGAGCTCATCTTTAGTGGACTCATATTTTCATTTGTGAGAATTCCAAAGATCCTAAATTTCGAATTTTCATTTGCTTCTCCCATGTTCTCAGAACCTCATCAGAGAAAGACAAGGGGAGTGCGTCCCCTCCCCATCAGTGGGGTCTCTTCTTGTGCTGCCTCGGAAGGCTGCAGCCCTCCACCGTCTTGGTCATGTCCTGGTTCTGCTTCCTTTCCTTGTGGCCACCCCGAGTCTCGTGTGCACACTGGAGCTTATGCCCGGCTCCTGGAAGAAAGGCCTCCGAAGGCTCCCACGGCTCAGTTTATGTCTTTACCTCTGTTTTAGGTTCCTCTTTCTTCCTAGTGCCTGGTGATTCCCTTTTTTTCCTCCTAATCACATTTACAGATTTTAAAGGATTGTTTTAAATTTCATCCAGTTTGGAACAGGAGCCCTTTAAAGTTACCTTATTGCTGGAGTCCGCTGTGTATTTTATACACAACCAAAATAACTTGTCCCCAGAATGGGCCGTTATTACAAGACCTTTGTGCAAGTCTGGGCTTTTGTGATTTTTGTTTAGATTTGTTTAAGACATGGTCTCACTATGTAGCCCAGGCTGGTGCCTTAGCCTCCCTGCTACCGTGATTACGGGCATGCTGCTCTTGTTTTTATTATCCTTGTTTTCCTCTGAAATAATCAGCTTTCCCTTCCAGCCTCTTCCCAGGTCATCACCACTATTACCCTTTAAATTCCAGGTTAGCTTATGAAACATTTTCAGCCTCCCCTGGCATCAGGTTCTCTTGTTCCACTAGTCTCATAATAACCCAACCAAGCAGAACACCCTGCATAGTAGCCCGTGGGTGCTTCTGATCTAAGCTGAGCTCACTGAAGCAATAGTTTCTGTGTCACTGATCTTACATCCTGATGCCTGGCAGTGTCTGTTACACAGGTTGATTTGGGTGGGTGGTCATTGGTTGACACAAGGAGCATTTGTCTGACTGCCCTGTTCTTACGAATTGCCCTAAAACAAGATTAATTTCTCAGGATGTCTTCTGCTTGAGTTATCACAGGAAAAACATGTTATAACTCCAGAATGCTAAGCCTTGTAGTTTATGCCTGGCTAATGGGTTGTTTGTTGTTGTGATTTTGTTTTTGTAGTAGAGGTTGGCTTCCGAACCACAGGGGAAGCTGCCGAGTAACACTGGTCATTTGGTTTGATGTTCAGTTTGGTTTGTTTTTTGCCATGTGGCGTATTTTTAGTTCATAGAGCTCAATATTCCTCTACTAACAGGTACAGTACACACACCCCCATAATGATGAGATGGTTTTACTGGTTATAAAAAGTTTAGTAGCAGGGATTTGGAGGTTAGGAAGATATACATTTTCTTCAAATAACATACAGTGCATCAAAGCTGTCTTCATAACAGTTCCCCAAAGCAAAGCTGACATCAATCCAGGAAATTGATTGATGGGCTGATATTATTTCACAGGCCCAAAAATGGAGAAGTGGGTGCTGAGCTGATGACTCATAGCAAACAACTCACATGGCAAGAGGAATCTGCAGGATTTCTTGTGGGGGCTGTGTAAAATGCAAACCTTGCCTGCCATGTGGTGACAATTCTCGTAGTGATTGGGTGACTAGAGGTTTCTGATGTTTGAAGCAAGTGCTACCAAGATGTCTTATCTTCCTGGAAACTTTAACCCAGGTGAGAAGCTGTACTAGGCGTGTCCAGTTTTACACACCCATCTCAGGCCATGACAGCTCTCCTGTTACCGGAAAAAAATCCAGTTATTATTGATGACAACAGTGCAAATGTGTGGCTGTCTCAGTGCGAAAACCAAGAGGAGCAAAGGTAGAAATTTCAAGGAAACGAGTATCTATGTCTCTGCTCCAGCGTGCTTGGCCTCACTCCCTGGCAGAGTGGCACAGGTCCTTGGCTCTGGTTGCTTGGTGCCGGGCCCATTTCCACTCAGCTGCTCTCGACCCTACCTCAGAGCAGGCTGAGCAGGTCAGGGTGTTCTCTCCCTGAGGCCAGCGGCTGCTGGATGCCCACCTGCGTTCCAGCAGTCGGAGAAGGTCAGCATCTCAAAGGTTCCTGTGTTCTTTTCATCTCCCCTTCACATGTCCAGCTCTGTCATACACACAAAACAAGTACTACAGTGACATTTAAAGAAAATGAGCATTTCCAAACTTCTTTCAACCTTTTTATCCCTGTGCTTCTTGGAGTCTGTGCAAAACAACACTCCACCTTGGCTGCAGCCTTTGGGAGGGGCCTGGGGCTCTGGGAGCTGCTGTCTGCTCCTTGCGGGTTGAGTTAGCACATAACGTTTTGGTCACACTGTGTGGCAAGTGAGCTCTCCTGCTTGGATTTTTGACCTGAAATTCTAACAAACACGCAGGAGTTGGAAGCCGTCTTCATCGGGGCCCTTCCCTCCCGGGTCCCTTCTTTGTCTCCACACACACGCAGCCTTCCCTTCAGATTCAAGTCTGTTTGAGGTTGTTTTGGTACCAGGGATCGAACTCCGGACCTTGCACTTAAGAGGCAGGCCTGGTGCCTCTGAGCTACATCGCCAGTCCCCGTGTCAGCTTTATTTGGTCAGGTGGCCCAGTCACACAGGACTTGGAGCAGCTGTCCTGTGAAAGAAGCCGTAATGTGGCTTGATCTTTCAGGGAAAGTAATATCTTTCTAAGAAAACAGTATAGACTGCTTTTATTTTGTACCTGTTAATTTTTGTGTGTCCATATTACAGGGAAAGGTGTGGCTAATTGACTTTAATCCATTTGGTGAAGTCACAGATTCACTGCTGTTTACTTGGGAAGAACTGATATCCGAGAAAAACTTAAAAGGCGATTTTAGCGAAGGAGATGCTCAGGAGCAGGTAAGACATTTTTTAAAAAGATAAAAGGAACCTTTGTAACCCAGTGAAAATGGCTTGTTTGCTTGTTAGACACGGAGTGGGAGTGAGCCGACCCTCTGAGGGGGCGTGTGACACTGGTGCCCACAGGGTGGATTCCCGAGCTGGACGTTTGTATCAAAAAAGAAACCGCGGGTCCTGTTTCTAGTTCTCTCCTGTAGCTTCTGCCCCGGCCACCCCGAGCCCGGGTCGGTCCATGCTCTGTTCACTCAGACCTGAGCCTGCGCTCCGGGCACGGACAGAACGCTGCGTGCTCCTGCGCGGACAGGTTTGAGGTTCCGTGTTCCCCGTTCCGCGTTCCGCTTTCCTGGCGCGGCCCTGGCAGCATTCTCTTCCGTGGTCCACGTGCCCAGTGGCCCCCTCCTCCACCGTCTTCGGCGTCCCCTCTGGTCACGGCAGAGCCTCCACTGCCCTCGGGAAGGAGAATCCAGAGGGAAGTCAGGCAGCCGAGCCCTCATCAGCACTGCACACTGAGCCGCCCCTAAGCCTGACTTCCGCCCCTCGTGCGCCGTCCAGCCCTCTGCAGACAGCTGTGCAGTTTGCTCTTCTCTTCCCCTTTTGCCATCAGGGTGCAGCCTTGGTCAGATCCAGGCCATCTTTACAAAAGAACTTTCTTCAACCATATTTTTTTACATAGCTGTTCTCTCCTTTACCCCACCTTAACAACCAGCTTTTCTTTAAACCAAAATTTTGGCGGCTTTTCCTACCTATACAGGTAGTACATACTTCTTTGCAGTATTTATGGTTTGTTTTGTTTTGTTTCGAAGTCCAGGGCCTTCACACTTAGCTGTATCCGCAGCCCTTTTTCATTTTTTATTTTGAGGTAGGGTATTGCTAAATGCCCTGGGCAAGGCTCCAACCTGCAGTTAGTTCTCTTGCCTCAGCACCCCAGGATGCTGGGATTACAGGCGTGCATGAGCATGCCTGGCCTAATACATGCTTATTTTTAAAGAAAATTGTACAATCGCCTATAACCTGCCACCTGAGAACCACTGTTTATATTTTGGTATATAACATGCATGTACACATACATGCATGTAAACCTTTTTAAATACACAAGATTATGCTACAGTTGTATATCCATATTTTTTCTGGTGCTGGAATTAAACCTCAGGTCTCACCTGGGCTTGGCAAACACTGCCACTGTGCTATGCCCCACTCCAAGCCTTTACATCTTTTAAAATGTTTCAGTTTTACATAATAATCATGTAAGGAAACAAAGGGAGAATTAGAGACAGGACTTGAAATCCTGCCACCTAGAAAGGCCTAGTCACCCTTGCAGCTGGCGTGTCTGCGGGCCCTTTCTGGTGAACACGGCACGTGCTTCTACTCAAGTGGAGCCCTCACAGACCCTGCTGGTCCAGCCTGCTCCGTCGTCCCATGTCGCCACAGCCGGCTTCCGTGGACGCGTCTGCCTGTGCTGCCCGCCGCCTCCCGCCTGCTCAGCCCAAGCCTCGGGCGCAGTCCTTCCTCCCCCGGGCCTCCCCGTTCTCACAGCCTTCCTCCCTTGGCTCCGTCTGTCCGTCCCCCTGCTTTCTGGCTGCTGCTCCGCCTTCCTCGGGAGCGCCTTCCCTTTGCCCATCTGTTCGGAATTCGCTCAGCCTGACTCTGTCCTTGGCCCCTTCTCCAGCCAGACTCGGTTCTGTGTCCCCCCGTGTGGCGCTTGTTTAAGGTGCCTTCTGACAGGGACAGCGCCTCTCCTATGCACGTGCACCTGCGGAGTCCAGCGCAGAATCAGGCCCTCTCTGTGTTTGTTGCATTAAAAAGTGAAAGAATTTTATCCCCACTGGTGTCTTAGACTAGTGAGCCACAACCCTGAGGGACAGGGCCGGCAGGCCTGAGCTGCTCAGTGCAGGTGTTAAACATGAGGGACATGGTTATTGGGTACAAATCGTTTGTACAAGATTATCTCTGTGACCAAATCCTTTATTTACTTATTTCTTCTGAATATTAGAGGTTTGGGTTTGACAGGGAAAGAGGGACCGGTTCCTGATTGCTCCCCTAGCACTCCTCCTGCTCCTCTCCCGGGCCCAGGCCACAGGGACCTGGCCTTCCCTCCCTCCCTCCCTCCCTCTCTCCCTCTCTCTCTCTCTCTCTCTCTCTCCCTCTCTCCCTCCCTCCCTCCCTCCCTCCTTCCCTCCCTCTCTCTCCCTCCCTCCCTCCCACTAGCTAGGGACACAGCCAGGCTTTGCCTCCAGGGCTTAGCGCCAGTCACCACCGTGATGCATTGCTCCCAGGCCACACAGCTGCTTTCCTCACCTGTCCACTTCTCAGCCCAGGGGTCCCATCCCCTTCTTAGCAAGATCCTGTGTGACCACCCTGCTAAAGTCGTCCCCATCGTTGTCCTGATAGAGTTACTGTCCCGGCACTGTTTCGCGAACACTTCGTGGTGCGCGCAGACTTGTCATGTGCTTGCTTGCTTATTGACGGTCTCCCAGTCCCACTTGCCGGTTTATGTCCCACACCTGGAAAGAGATCTGGCTCAGAGCAGGTGTGCGGCCGGCATCCTGTGGGACTCCTCAGCCCTCCCTTCGGGTCCTGACTTGTCTTCCTCGCAGCCCTGCTATGCATCTGCCACCCAGGGAGTCCGAGCCCAAGGCTGCTCTGTCCCTGAAATCCTTGCCAAAGGCAGCATGTAGGTACTGTGTTCCAGATCCTGAGCAAGTACGTGGAAGAATGAGTACGAGGACTTGTTAAACACGAGTCTTGGATTTGCAGTTGTATGTTTGAGAGATGAGCAGTGACCTAAGTACGGAAGAGCAGAGGGTTCAGCGCACCCATTCACCCTCACTGTTCAGTACTCCCTGTGACTGCTTCCCCGCCATGCACCTGTAGGAAACATAGTGTTTATGAAATGTCCTGGCCTTTGTGAGGCTGCGTGAGGCCTGGGCCCACTCATGGCTGCTGCGACCCATATCCACGCACTGGTGGCGCTCAGAGATCACCCTAGCTGCACACGAGACACTTCTGCTTGTTTTCTAATGAATACATGCAATCATTGTAAAATATTAGTGCCCTCTTTTACTTTAGAATCTTATTCTTTCTTCCTTTTCTAGTACAGAAAAGAACATGGTATTGAGGTTGTTATTCTAGGCTATTTTTCAGTTTGAAGAGCAGACCTAAAGGAAACTACAGACTTTGCTGTTCTCCCTTTGAAGGACTCTCCAGCATTCCGCTGCACGAACAGTGAAGTCACGGTCCAGCCCAGCCCCTACCTGAGCTACCAGCTGCCCAAGGACTTCGTAGACCTGTCCACCGGGGAGGACGCCCACAAGCTCATCGATTTTCTCAAGCTGGTAGATACATGTGTATTTAGAAAGCTGGTTGCGGGCTTTTTAATATTTCAGTTTAATCTTGTGCTGCCCAGACTTACTTGATGATAATTAAAAAGTCAGAACTAACCGACTTGGGTCATTTTATAATACAGCGTGGAATGGGATCTGAAGGAGTAATTGATTACAGTGATAGAAAATGTATATGCTTATGAAGTATATGCTTTTTTAAATGTTTTCTTTGTACTGCCTTTAAAGAAGGTCTGGACATTGTCACAGGGCCATGAGCGCAGATGTCTTGTGACTTGGGGAAGCAGGAACATTTGTATTTCTCTGCATGTGTCTGTGTGGCCATGTGTGTACCTGTGACTGAACGAGAAGGAAATACTGGAATCCTTCACCCTAATTGGCCCCCGAATCAAAGTGTCGTAGGAGCCTAATCAGTTGGTTAGGGCATGTTTTCCTGTGATTGCTTTAAGCGCCTCATTTTCAGGGCCTCTAGATAATTACACTTGTTGACAGAACCCAGGATCTTGGCGAAGCAGATGTCCCGATCAGCACGTGCCGTTTCAGTGTACTCTTGGTTTCCTTTGACAGAAAAGAAATCAGCAAGAGGACGACTGAACAGATCGCTAGAGTCCAAGAGCACGTGAGAGGCGAGGGGAGCGTGGCCACTTCCAGAGGCTGCTCACCCACCACAGCTTCAGTGACCCTAGCGGGTGGGCGGGAGGCCAGTGTGGAAATCTGTGGCTTTTCATATTCATGTGCAGTCACCTGCAGAAAGTGGAGGGACTTTGCTACTTGTAAAAATAACCCAATAAATAGATCTTAAACACAGGACACCGTGCTGTTCTGATAATAAAATAACTTTCTATGAAATACCTCGCTGTCCTGGCTCAGTTGATTAAGATTTATGTATATTTCTTGTGCTGCTGTTTTTATACCTGTCAGATTGGAAAATTTATATTTGTGATACAAAAATCGTCTTTCTCAATCATTACTTTTCCTTTAAAAAAAATGAACCTTAGGCCAGCTGTGGTGGTGCACCCCTATAATCTTAGCACTCTGGGAGGCTGAGACAGGAGGATCACAAGTTAAGCCAGCCCAGGCAACCTAGTAAGACTTAGCAAGAACCTAGTAAAAAAGTTTTAAAAAGGGTTAGGGATGTAGCTTAATAGAAAGGCCCTAGGTTCAAACTTCAGTACCACAAAAAGAAAAATAACATTATATTACAATAGGAAATATTTTTTTACCTAAGGGATTTCCATATGATTTTCTTTTCAGTTCAGCTTCAGTTTGGGCCTAGCTACAAGAGTAGAGACTTCCCACATTATCAAATAATGGTGGAATTTTTTAGTATATTATACCTTCCTTTATATATTAATAAAATATCAGAGATGTAATTATAATTTTTTAAATCTGATATAAGTTAGGGGGTGTTGAGTCTCTTTTTTTAGAAGCGCCACCATATTAGTAACTAGCGCCCTAGGTAATGCCCTCCGGAGGCTGAGCATGATGCTGTGAAGATGTCTAACTTCCGCAGGGCATCCTCTCTGCCCTGTGGGCTGGCAGTGTCCCAGGTGCATGTGGTGCTGTCGGAGAACATCGCACTTGCTGCAGGATCCTTTCTCGGGGTGCAAGAACAGATGCTGCCTGTGGGAAGATAGAAAAGTGGAGCAGTTTCCCCTCTGTACATTCAAGACAAGTTAGATATAATGCTGACAGCCAGGACGCAGTAGCTTTTGGGTCCTCTCAGACTGCAGTTTTATGCTCAGCACTTGATCTGTGGACTCCGGAAATCAAATCTTTGTAGACCAGCTGTTTGAAAGAGATATGCTTCGAAATAGTTGTTTTTTTAAAACTACTCATGGGTGTTGATTAACCTGTGATAGAAGAAATTTGTATCATGAGTTGATTGAAGTTTAGCTTTAGAACCTGGCTTTATCATGATGTTACTTTACCAGCTTAAAAAAATGCAAATGTATTTGGTATCAGTGGAAAACGTTCAAATTATACAGAATAAAAAGACCCAAGCAAATTTGACAGGTAATAAATAGTTCAGTTCTTGATACACAACTCCTTCAATTTTTGTTAATTTTTCTGAAGAAATACCAACATCAACACTTTTTCAAATGAGATTTTGGTACACCATTTCCTTACATATTTTACCCTTTAAATACTAAATATGGGATGACATACAGTAAATAGTCTCCTAGACTCCAGTGTCATCTTGCCTACCTGAAGATTAGTTTTGGATTATTCTTGTGTTTATTGTCTTTGAGGTGTCAGGCTGGAGCTTGGCGCTTGTTCTGCAGTCCCGCCTTCTGCCACGGATCCAAGCGTTGGCTGCCTGGGCAGTGGGTGAGCACAGGTGGTGTGTGTCCTGGCCGTGGCAGTTCCCTGAAGACAGGAGACTTCACCAGATATTCCAATTTTTTAAAAGTCTTGCTTTTATTTGCATTTTTCAATTTGTAAATGTTTCTACTCAGCTATTTCACTCTGATGACACATTACAACAATTAACCTTATAGGAGTGAGTCTTCCGTACCTAAAAGGGGGGGGTTAATAATTCTAGGGTCATGCTCTTTATTTATGGTACCATGGATCGAACTCAGGACCTTGTGCTTACAAAGCAGGCGCAGTGCCACTGAGCTAAATCCAGGTCATGCTTTTTAAATGAGATGCCTGGGCAACGCTTTTGATACAGTGTTACAATAATGAGCACCCATCCAACGGGGAAACAGAATCAGGACATTTTCTAATGGTGAGGACTGCAGAGATCCTCATGCTGTTCCCTCCCTCTCCTCCACTGCGTCCTTTTTCAAACTTGAAAAAACTGTGACCCAGAGTTAAGGCTTCTCCAAACCCTTGATTGTAGTGGAATCAGGGCCGAACGAGGTCTGATGCTTTTCTTTTAGGGTTTCTAGTCTTAGTTCTTTTTTTTTATAGACAAGTTTCAACCAAGATCAATTATTAATTATAGAATTTTCCAAAAATCGGTTTTAAATACAAATTCATTACGTCTGTGTCAAAGGAATCAAAGACGTGTTGAGCCCAGAAAAAGTAAGCGAAGTAGTTGTCAGAAGAGCAAAGCAGCTCCACGTTTGTTTTAACCCAGTTGGTCTGGAGAGGCAGCTTAGCCCGTTAGACATCTGGAGGCCGGAGTTCCTGTTTAAGAGGCATTGCAGTTAGTGTTTTTTGGCTCATACATTTTCACCTGATTGCTAAGAAAAGGGTAAATGCTGGCGGGGACTAGGGCTGTCGCTCGGTGGTGGAGTACTTGCCCAGGGTGCACAAGGCCCTGGGCTTGAGGACCGCCAAAAAATAACTAGTGAGAAATTAACCACTCATCGTGCAGATGTTTTATGTGTACATATTTAAAGAGGCTTGAGGAATAGGAGTAAAAGCAGAAAAGTAGCTGAAGAAATAGCTAAAATCTCCTTGTTACCGGGCCAGGCAGTGAGTCTGGTGTGTTACCCAAAGAGAATGCGCTCAGATGTGTGGAGGTTTTTAATGAAAGAAAACCAAAATCAAGCACTTCCGCGAGCCGGATGTGGTACAGTCACGTTTTAGCACGCATGAGACCTGGAGTTCAATCCCCACCACCACCAGAGAAGGTTCTCCTAAATAGGCAGCGGGAAAGCTAACAGGTGAGCGCAATGGTGCGTGAGCTGCAGCGGTGACTGATGCATACACCTGGCCCTGGCGAGGGCCGCGTGCGCGTCTCGCCTTGACCCCTTTCCTCGTCCTAACAGTGATAAGCAGATAAACAGTGGAGCCTGGATAATCAGGGAGCTCTACGGCAGAACAGTGTGAGCGGACTGCTGCTCTGATGAGAGTAGATCTCGCCAGTAGGCAGCACTTCAGCTGAGGGAGGCGGAATAAGAAACAGCCCTGCGAAGAGCAGCAAGCCCGAGCATGGTGCCTCCTGGGGAAAGGCCCTGCTCGGAGGAGACGCGGTGGGTGAGCAGGGAAAGGGGCGGCCCGCACGCCAGGCCTTTGGCCCAGTGTCAGACGCTGGGGTCTCGATGTAGAATGAAGTGAGGAACCTCAGTTTAAGCACAGGAGAGGCGTAGTCTGGCTGGTGTTTTTGAAGTCTTGTTCTGGCTTCTATTTGGAAAGCAGGGACAGGAGAAGATGCCTGGCAGTGGTACTGGTCGGTGCCTTTCGCCACAGTGGTGGCAGAGGAGCTGACACGAGGGAAAAGACTGCCGTACAGTTGACAGGAAGAATGACAGGAGACGAGGTGCCAGCTTGGGATGTGATCCATCCCCACCAAACCTCGGCGCTGGAATTTGCCTGCCAGGCGGAGTGACAGAAGGCGGGGGATTTTTGTCTTTCTTGAGACTGGACTCTCCCAAGAACAGATTAGTCCTCGGAGAGCAGGTTATTACAACTCAGGTCAGCCCACGGCCCCTCCTCCTCCTTGTGTTCTGTTTGCCCTTCCATTTTTCCACCATCTCATGAAGGAGCCACCTGATCTTGAACGTGTGACCTTCAGATCCACAAGCCTAAATAAAACTCTTCTCTTTATAAACGCCAGTCCCAAGTATTCACTTAGAACAACCGGAAATGGACTAAGACGTGGGGTGCAAAGGAAAAGGAGGAACCAGCCCTAATCCCAAGGGCTCTGACTAGAACATTGGGCTGAAGGTGATGGCATTTTTCTGAGAGGGGAAAGACTGAAAAGAACAGGAAAGGAAATCAAGATTTTAGACTTGGGTAGGAAAACTTGAGATTTCAGTGACTTACCCAAAATAAAGATGTCAAGAGACAGTTAAAAGTTCTTAAAAGTTATTTGGGCTAGGGGAAAAAATGGGAGATAAAGCTCATGTTGGCATTTAAACATTAGAATGGATAGTTACCTAGCAAGAAAAGGCGCACAGCTTTGCTGGAGGTGGGAGGGTTTATCAACTCCAAGTTGGGAAAAAGTAGGAACAGGTTTAAAAGGCGTGGCAGGTTTGGGGAACAAGAAGAACAAAAACACCGAAAGAAGGCTTTGTGAGCTATGTGAGCTCCTGCCAAGAAATTGGATAAGATAACCAAAAACTCATGCTTGTTTTGACAGCACAAATACAAAGATAACAAAAACTGTTCTTACATACTATATTATGAGTGGTAACTGCCAACCTAAGTAATACTCAAGGAGCAGTTCACCAAAGATTAAGGACACGTACACACCTGGGAAGAGCCATGGATTGATGTGGGTGCATGTGTGGCCTAGTAAAGGTATGGCTCAGAGCTAAAATACCCCCCCAAGTCTGATGTGCTCAGAAGTGGGACCCCGAGGTCTCTAACTTCATCACTGAGTTCATCCATTGTTGAGATGATCATTTGATGGCATCCCTAGGAGTGATGGAAGCAGGAGGTGCGAGGGGCCTAGTCGAAGGAGAGTGGGTCATGGGGCTCCATGTCTGATCCCCAATCCCTTGCTCTCAGCTCTTTTTCCTGTCTGCTCCTGGCTGCCACAAATGAGCTGCTTTCCTCCACCACATCCTCCCATGGTGTATCTACCTCACCACGGGCCTAAAAGCAATGGAGTCAGCCCACTGTGGCCTGCAACCTGAATCCACAGGCCAAAATAAACCCTCCCCATTGAAGCTGATATTTTCAAGTATTTTGTCACAGCTACGCAAAGCTGCCTGACACAGTAAGCTAGACACTTCAACCAAAGGTGGAGGCGAGGGCAAGACTTTAAAAGTAAAACTGAGAATTACACAAACGATTTTGAAATAATAACCCTTGGCCACAGGATTAATAACAGGGGAGACACCAGTCCAAGGTTGAGCAGACAGGTACGAGGCAGATGCTTCCCCAGAAGTGTTTTCTGTGTGGCCATTGGCAGTCTTTGTGAGAGTTACTGTCAGTCATGTGCAAATGTTCTTCCTTCATATTTTTTCTGTTATTGTGGTTAAAGTTGACACAAGCATCTCCATTTTGATTCTGGCAACTTTCACACAATCTTATCAGAAAGCTTAGTATGGGTATTTAATGTAAATTTATACTGTTCTAACTGATTTTTTAAGATAAAGTACAAATCTCATACAACAGAACTTAATACCTAGCAATAGAATTATTATGAGATTTCCTAATTGATTGTTATTCAATTGTGTTCAAGCTCTAGTACAAACCAAAGATGACTTGTGTTTTCTGCATCACAGATTTTCTTGCCCGGTTGAGGCTCAAGTTTAATATGTAGAATTCTTTGGTGAAATCGTCTCACCCTGTATTTATGAACTTTTAATCAAATAAAGAAAATGAACTTTTCCAAATTAAAAGCGGCCTGTCACCCCCCCGCCCCTTTCAAAAAAATCTATGAAAATGTCAGTGATGATTTTGGAACCAGAGGAGCAGCTGGAAAGCCCCTACTCATAAGGTGTGTGTAAGTAGTGGGAAATTGACATCAACCCCAATTTCCTGTGTCAGGAGGTAACAGGAACTTCAAAATGAGCTGTAGCGATTTCTGCTATTTTGAGGAAGAAATGGATTCTTTGAGAATCTGGTGGCAGGCATAGACTTTCCTCAGAACAATTTTATATACAATTTAAGGGGTTCATTGGGCTCAGATTGGGAACCCCTGTTTTTTTCTTTTAATTGGCTTTGCTTTGGTGGCAGTGGTATTGTTGAGGGTGTTTGTTTGCTTTTGTTTTGCAGTACTAAGGATTGAACCCAGTGCCTTCCTACTGAGCTACATCTCTAGCAGCCCTCGCCCCCCTTTTCTTTTTACTCTTTTGAGACAGGGTCTCACTGTAAAGTCTGTAAAGTTGCCCAGGCCGGGTTCCGACTTGTGATCCTCCTGGCTCAGCCTCCCGGAGTGCTAGGATTACAGGGCCCTGAGTTGAAGCCATGTCCGATAAGATTAGAAGCCCAGGCTTCTACAGTCATAGGAATGGAGCCATTTTATAACCCATAATGAACTTCAGAAAAAGAAACTCCCTGCTCTCCTCTAAGCTACAGCTTCTAGATTCCTAGATTCTCCAGGAACCAGGAACCACATTCTTCACATCAGGGCTATTTGTATAAATTCATTGACAGTACATCCCTAATAGGATAATTTGCCAGCTCTCGTAAACAAAGTTAATATAAACTGTATTAGAATTCAACTGGAAAAGCACATCTGTGTGAGGGAAGTCTGTGCACATACACACATAGGTGTACACAGAAAACCCTTCACTGCAGGGGTTCATCACAGGGGATGGACTCACACAGTCAAGAGGGCTGGCCAAGCAGGTGGGAGTTCCTTAGGCCAGCATTGGGAAGAACAGCAGGGATTTCTTCCCTTAGGAAACCTTCAGCCCTGCTGTCAGGATGGCCTCCCTCCCTAAAGTTAACTGAGAGGGACTGAACTGCACCTGCCGAGACCTCTCCACAGCAGGACTTCAGCTAATGTTTGGCCGAGAAAATGGAGACCATAGAGTGGACAAACCAGAAGCCACTGCCCAAGTGGGCTGTGGTAGCATGAGTCTGTAATCCCATCACCATGGCAGGATGAGGCAGAAGGGTTGCAAGTTTGAGACCAGCTTGGGCAGTTTAGTGTCTTAGCAAGACTCTGTCTAAAAATAAAAGGTGGGCTGGGGATGTAGCTTATAGCAAAGACCCTGAGTTCAGTCTCCAGTACGACTGAATAGATAGATAGATAGACAGACAGACAGACAGTTAAAGCTGAAGCTGGTTCTGGTGATGGATCGCAGAAGGTATGTGTTGGAGAGTATACACTGTGACTGAGGTAACATTAATTCAGGTTGTTTTTACAGGAACAAACGGGTTTTCTTGTTTCTTTGTGTTTTGTCTCGTTTAGTTTTTGTGATGAGGCCTCGCTAAGTGGCCCAGGCTGGCCCTGAGCTTGCCATCCTCCTGCCTTAGCCTTCGAGGAGCTGGGACACAGGCTATACCAGCTTGAATATCTTAGGTTTGACTAAAAGTGATATTATACAGTTCCGTGTCACCTTTCTTTCACCAGACTTGGTTTGGAATTTTTCTGAAATTCAGATGTCAGCCTTGGAAAGCCACAGTGTCCTAATGCCAGTCTAATGGAGTTTGAGGCCCCTCAGAGGCTGGAGAGCAGACCCCTCTGATGGGCATGCGAGGTCTTCCAGTGTACCCCCCCGCTATGTCTCGGTGGCAAACATCACCCCACCAGCACCTGTGCCCCGCCGGCCAGCCTTGTGAGGACAAGGCAAATGAACTTTCTCCTTCTCATTGGTCCCTCTGGCTGTGTGTGCACCCTCCCTCCCCTCTGGCCCCTCCCACTTGCCCAGCCTCTGGGTACGGAAAGCCACCTTCAATACGCAGCTCAAGTGGCAATGTCCCTGGTGAAGCCATCATCACTGGAATTTTTGTTTGACCTGTCTGTCTACCAGTCTGCTCCAGAATTCTTTTTCAGAGTTCTTTGGAGAGATGTATACTGTTCTGCCTCTGTTGTAATTGATCATTTATCAATTCCAGTCCAATCCCCTAAGAAAATTTCTCTGTGATATCTTGTGCTTGTTATTTCCTTTGTAAACTATGAAACTATTTATGCCTGAGAGATTTAGGATCGAGTAAAACACAACCATTGGCTGGTGCTTTGTGTTCCAAGTGACACCATAGTTGCTGCATAGCTCGTCAACAACATCTACTCTGCTTTTCATTTTGTTGTAAAATGTGACCATTTCTGGCTTCATTTGGGTTGAGGATTCACTATCAGTGTTTTGTTTTTTTTTTTTTTTTTTTGGTTTTTTGAGACAGGGTCTCACTGTATAGTCCAGGCTTGCCTTGAACTGACAGTGTAGCACAGGCTCGCAGGACCCTCCTGCTTCAGCCTCCCGAGTACTGGGACTATAGGTGTGCACCACTACACCCAGCTTCACTATCAATCTTATCATCATGGTGTAACATTGACAGTATCAATACTACTGTTTTTCTTTGCCATATATGAGGCCAATGTTATGTCCTTCTAAAATCCAAAGATTGTACTATACATTTCTCTATTGTGAACCTACAGAATTTGGGGGGGACTCTTACTTTGTTCTTGTGAACAGTTCCTGTGGTAGTCAACTGGTGTGGGTTTTTTAGCAAAGGCAACATCAGTGGGTAACTAGTGGACCAATTGTCGAATGTGACATTTGGGTTACTTTTTGAAACAGGTGCAACAAGTCTGTTCATGTCATACGGTTTATTACTGCATGAATAAAGACCTGGTAGCTGAGTTCCAGGACAGATTTTTAAATTCCAGGTGTGAAATGTCTTTGCATCAAACAGGGCATGTATTTTTATACCATATTTGGAAGGTGTATTTGGCATAGATCACTGAAAGCTACAACAACCACAAATGATGAAGTTGTTCATCAGTTGTCATGTATTCAGATGGTGTATAAATTGCTTAACAATTTGAGACTAAGCTTTCAAAAAATGAGCAAATAGCCTATTTTTTAGTAGTGAGATTTTTTTCTTTCTTGGCGAGTCTTTTTATTGTCAAAACATAGTCAATTTTGAAGGAAACCAAATCTCTTCAGTATCATTATTGTTCTAAAAATCTCAATGCCACATCTGTCTCTTCTCCGTAAACCTTTGGATTCCGATGATTAGAATGATGAAGTCCTGCTATGAAGGCTTTCATTTCAGATAGTGAGGTGTCATGATAAATATATTTTTGAGTATTACTATTGATGCATATAGAGTGTTTTACTTGTATTTCATTATTAGTATATTTCAAAATATCTGTAGCATATCACCTGTTACAAACAATGTCCAACACAGAATCACAGTGTTGGCATTCCATCCAATAGGTTTCACCCCTGGCAAGAACCTAAAAACATTTTCTGACCTAGTTCTAACAGATCATTCAGGTATACATGACCATTTTGTAGCATTTTGACTAGTCAAATATTTATTTACATTACTGTTTTCTTCCTCATCTGAATCAAAGTCTTCCTTCTGTACTTCCCTATCTGTCATTTCTTGCTGGCTTCTTTGATTTCCATGATCCCAACCATTGTCGGTGGCTGAGTCACCTGATGTCTCACTCTTTGAGTCCTTCTGAGAAGTGAGATGGGTTGGTTCACTCTGGTTGCCCGGTAGCCTTCCTAGAGGGCATCCGTCCACTGCCTCTGGCCAGGGAGAAGGCCCCAAAGTGAGCACCCAGACTTCCACAACCACCTCTCTGTTGTCCTGGTCCTGCAGTTCAGTGACAACACTCACAGTTCCAGCTGTATTGTTATCACAGGCCCTCGATTAAGCTTTTGGCTTAATAGGGCCCCTTTCATTAAAGCAGTAGTGAAGGGCACAGTGCCCTCGTGTTCTTGGTCAAATTGCATTCTGACTGAATTGATTACTCAACACTCAGTATGCTTTGAGGAAAACAGCTACAAATATAAAAGAAAAAAGTTAAAAACCTGAAAGCTTGGGGCCAGGGATTTAGCTCAGTGGTGCTGTGGCCTGCTTCGCAAGCGCAAGGACCCGAGTTTGATCCCCAGTACCAAAAAAAGAAAGAAAACCCTGAAAGCTCATGTGTGATACTGGTAGATACACTTTTCGGTCACTGTCCTCTGCCCTGGGGTGTGACCACACTTCATACAGTGGCTGCTGGGCCTGAGCACCGGGAGCAGTAAAACGTGTTAGAATTTCCTCTTGGTTTTGAGTCTTGCATTACAATTTCTTTCTTCTGATTTTTCCTTTTCCTACTTCTTTGATTCCCTTAGTTTAAGCCTGTGAAATTCCTGGAGAAGTAAGAGCCCTTGCCCTCAAGATCTACAGTATGATGGTGAAACAGGAGCACATATATGCTTGTAGAATGCCGAAGGAAAGACAATGTGGATAAACTCGTGTGGTAGTGAAATAGTCAATGAAGATGTACTTTCATTCATAAATAGTGTTTTGTTTTGTTTTTGTGTTTGCGGTGCTGGGGATTGAACTTAGCCCTGGGCTGCATTCCCAGCTCCTTTTATTTTGAGACAGGGTTGTGCTGAGTTGCCCAGGCTGGCCGTGAATTTGCCATCCTCCTGCCTGAGCCTTCCAAGTAGCTGGGATTATAGGTGTGCCCCCCACCCCAGCTGTAATGGTTGATTGAATGGGTATAATGTATAGAAAGTGAAATTTTATAAACTCAAAGTTGTCTTAATAAAACATATTGAGCTTACGAGAAAAGGAATGTAGAGTTTACAAAGCTCTTCCCTCTGTTCCATTAAGCAAATACCCCACATGATCAGTCCTGGATGCACTTTGTTGCATACCTCCTTTCTTTCATGCCTGCCAACTCCACAGACACTGGCATGCCTTTGATAAGTGAGGAAAGAGGACTTGTTGAAGGAATTTCACTTTCTATGTTGGACATCCCTGACTTGGACAGAAATGGTTATTGGTTGTGGTTGGGAGAATCAGGGCACAATAGTGTCCTTTGTGCATAACCTGCAGTGCAGTGGTCTGTGAGGGAGGCCCGCGTGCCAAGCTGTGGAAGGCTTTGGCACCTGCCTTCATATCCACCTTTGCGTGCAGTTCCCAGGTGCCCAACTGCTAAGGAGTTCAGCCAACAGTTTTTCTAAGCAGGTACAGGCTCATCTTCCTCTTGATGCCATGATTTCTTGGGCAAGAACAAGCTAGTACTTAATCTCATTGAGTTCCTCTGGCCACATCACTGCGAACATCGGACTAATAGGCAGGGCTCATTACTGACACCCCCTGCCCCTACCCCTAAACAAGAAAGGTGAGAGGAAACAGAGGGCAAGGAAAAGGACATGTGTTATATATGTACACCTTTACACACACGCACATGCACACACACGCATGCACACATACACACACATTTGCAAACGTTATGTTAAAATTGATTTGCTTTGGTATGCCAGGCAACACCTGAATTTGGAATAAGGAACCATGCAGGCCAGGAACACCAAGGAAGAATAACCACCAAAGGCCATGCCCAGTTTGAGTTGAGGGATCCCAGGGAATGAGTAGATTTTGGTGGCGACTTCTCAGTGCAGTCATAGAGCAAGATAAATAGTAGCAAAGTGAGGCAAAGATTTGGGTTTGCTTCACACCATCATCCAGCTTTGAAAGATTCCCTAAAGGAATTGCCAGGCTTCTGCTTTCTTCTTTCTTACTTGTCCATTCCCTTTACTTTCCTCCCCTTTCCCTCATGAGAAGTCACCTTGCTCAGTCACAGTTTATTAGCAGGGCCTCAGAAAGGAGGTAGGATAGTACCCAGCATTATGCTTTTATTCTTACCTGGGAAGAACTAGACAGCCTTCAATGCTGACAAATTGTTTTGAAGAACAAAAGTGTTGCACAGATGCCTCATCATGACATTATCACTTTTGGGGATGTTTACTCTCTGGCAAAAAGCATGTATCTCCACACAGTGAAAGCCCAAACTCCTAAAGCTAGACTTTATCTCTATCTTCATGTTACAAGAGAAGCAGAGCCTGCTGTGCGTGGATTGGTGAGGCTGAGGGCGTTGTAGGTCTTAGGGGTTGGTGTGGGGGGTGGTTTTGTTTTTGTGCAGAATCAGATCCAGGGCCTCAGGAACGCTAAGTACACCTCCAGTCCTCTTCTTAAAAAGTGGTCACCCAGGGCCGGAAATTTAGCTCAGTGGTTTCGTCGCCTGCTGCGCAAGTGTGAGGACCCGAGTTCAATCCCCAGTACAAAAAAAAAAGTGCTCACCCAAAGAAAGACGTCACTGGGTAGAAACAAAAGAAGAAGAGGTGGCAAAGGATATGCTCAGATACCCTTGAAGAGAGGCTGACACTGCAAGGGACTTTAGAGTTGGAAGAATTAAAAGAGTAGGGAAGGCTATAAGGTACTTAAAATCTAGTCCAATGTGGAGGGATCTCAGGTACTTCTTTCAGTAAACCAGAAAGGTGTGGAGAATGAAGAGGTAGAAAGGTGTCAGATGGCTGCCTTCTGTCACCACTGGCTGCCATAGAGTTGCCTTTTCTGCAGTCAAAATGAGAAGCCCTGGAACCCTGAGCCTCAGAAAAGGAGAGACAAAGACCCCAGGAAAGGCTGTGCTCACTTCTGGATTCTGCATGCAGAGAACAGAACCCCGGCAGAACTGGAATCATGGAAAGAAATGTGGCCAATGAGTTAAGGAGCTTTGATCACAAGCAACAGGTGCTCAGCTGCCCACCTGACCCCCAGCGTCACCCCAGGGGGCTCATGGGGACACCTCCTCCTGCCCATCGCTGTTTCTTTCTGGAGAGTGACCTCCAGACCCGTGATCCATGTCTACCCTACCATCTCGGTTTCTTGTACAAATCCAGCCTCAATGGAGGTGCTTGGCACACACCGGTGAGTATTTGACAAATACTTATTGAATCTTAATGTAAACAAGTCAGAGTACAAATGAGAGAATTCTGATTTAAATTTTTGTCTTGTTTTGCAGTGTTGATGATCCAAACAAGGGCCTTACTCATGGTAGGCAAGCACTCCACCAATGAGCTATATCCCCTGGTCCCTGATTTAAAATTTTAAAAATATGTGGTAACCAGGTATTAATCCAATGTCATTGTGGTCTGGACTTGGGTTTTGCTGGTGCTCACTGTCAGGGGCTGTGTCATCTGCCAAGCAGCCAGGAGCCTTCACTGAGCCCCTTTTGTGAACCTGGTGTATGGTGTCCTCGTCAAAGGAAGGAAGGCTTCATGGAGTTTCAGGGGGCTATAGTATCTCAAAGGCAAGCTAATGCTATAGTTTGCATCTGGAAAATCCCCCAAAGGCCCGGGTGTTAGAGGCTCAGTACCCAACATAGCACTCTTGGAGGAGATGGAAACCTTAAGAGGTGGGACCTGGGGGAGGCTTTTGGGTTACTGGGGCTGTGCCCTGAAAGGGGACTGAGGCCTCCCAGACTCCTCCCCTCTCTCCATCATGTTCTAGCCATGACATGAGTTGTTTTGCTTCTCCACACATTTCCACCATGGTGAGCTGCCTTACCACAAGCCCCAAAGCAATGGGGTCAATAGATCACTGACTGAAACATCAGAAACCGTGAGCCAGAATGAACCTTTCCTAGGGCTGGGGATGTAGCTCAGTGGCACTGCACCTGCCTTGCAAGCACAAGGTCCTGAGTTCAATCCCTGGTACCACCAAAAAAAAAACAAACCCAAAAAACAAAATGAGCCTTTCCTTTTAGAGGGTTATTATCTTGGTATTTGTTATGGTAACAGAATCCTGGTTAGCACAGCGAGTTGGGCTGGGTGGGGGTTGTTTCCTGCAAGGCTGAGCTGGGTAAGATGGAGAATCTCAAAAGAAGCCTGGAGCTTCACTCGCTAGTCCTCACCCCCACCCAGCCACAGACCCTCAGCTTTGACTTCACAGCTACACAAAATGCAGAACTTAACACCTCTCCTGACCAGAGTGATTAACATCTGAAGTGAGTACTAAGATCTATGGTTGAGGCTGTGGGACTCGGAACTAAGGTCAATTGTGTGATATTATGCACAAATAAATGGAGCAACTTGGCCTTCATGAGTCAGACTCACGGACACAGCACTGTTTACTTCTTTCTCAAGAAAGGCAAAGAGAAATCCGTGGGCGCGTGTTGGTCAAACCCCAGGTTCCCTTTCAGGCTGTCTGAAGCAATTCACCCGTGACCACATCAGGAAACATGCTCTTACCTTTTAAACCATATAAAGATAGGACAGTGCAACATAATCTTGGGCCTGGACCTAGAAAGTTTTTTCTTCTCAAATAAAAGAAGGAAATTGTCACTTAAAAATATTTTCTGGCGAAATGTCAAATTTCTTCCTCAAAATTTTCTTCCTATTTTATGATTGCTGACTTTGGGGTGGAGAAATGGCAACTCATATTTATTAACCCTTAGGTTCAATGAAAAATGTGTCATAAACTGGTTTTTCATCTGTTTGGGTTTTTTGCAGTACAGGCTACTGAATTCAGGGGTGCTCTACCACCAAACTACATCCCTCACCTTTTAAATTTAAATTTATTTTATTTTGATGCACGGTCTCGCTAAGTTACCCAGGCTGGGCTCAAGCTTGCAATCCTCTTACATCCGCCTCTCAAGTAGCTAAGATTACAGGTGTGCAGCACTGCACCTGGCTTGTTGACTGTTTTTTTTATTTTTCAATTAGGAGATGGAAGCACAAGTTGTTTTCTTAAAACAGTTAAAAATTATCCGAATATTGTGCTTCACAAAATGTACATGGTGGAAAAGATTGGGCTTCTGCTTCTCCCAAGCTGCTAAGAAATCCACCACTGTGGTTGCAGTATGGAGATACCTCAAAGAACTAGGGCTAGAGTTCCCATTTGACCCAGCTATTCCTCTGCTGGGTATCTTCCCAAAAGAATTAAAAACACCCTACCACAGCACCCATGTTCATAGCAGCACAGTTTGTAATAGCTAAAGCTTGGAAACAGCCCAAGTGCCCATCAACTGGAAACTGGATAAAGAAGATGTGGTTTTTTAATAAGATGGAGTACTACTCAGCCATAAAGAATGAGAAACTAGAGACATTTATAGCTAAATGGATGCATATTGAGGCCATGCTTTTTTTTTTTTTTGGTACCAGGGATCGAACTCGGGACCTTGAGCTTACGAGGCAGGCGCCAGAACCACTGAGCTAAATCCCTGGCATTGAGGCGATACTCTTAAGTGAAATAAATAGGACACACGTGTAAATACCGAATAGTTTCTCTGGTGTGAGAAACTGAAAGTGTAAATAAGGATGAAAATGATTAAAATGAATAATTGATAATTTGAAATAGGAAAAAAAGGTCCAAAGAGGTAGGGGAAGTGGGAGGGGAAGTGGAAAGGAAAGAAGGGAAAGGAAACATTATGAGAAAAGAAAAAAAATGGAAACAAAGTCTATGTAAACAGGGAAGGGTGGAGGGGTGAAGGGCGCACAGGGAATGGGGAAAAAATAAGAACCAAGATCCATCATGTACAGGTACAAGCACCCAGTGATAAATGTGAAGGTATGGTATACCTAACACGTACCAGGAAAAGAATTTAAGCAAAAAAAAAAAAAAAGAAAGAAAGAAAGAAAAAGAAATCCACCACTAGATGGCACCATGCGTGTGGCACTTTCAGTAAGGCCCAGGGCCTTAGGCTGTGCCTGATGTTTCCCCGGCTTGAGGCCCTCAGTCTCTGATGGGGAGCCTGGCGCAGCGGGTCATGCTGTTTACACACAGACACAAGTCTGAATTGCAGTGTGGGTTTTGGTGACTTAAGGTCTTCCTCCTGTGCTCTTTGCATACATGTTCCACCTTTCAACCAAGCCTTTCTAATAACGCTCGATCACTGTGACACCAGGCTGGCACTTGCACATCCCGAGGAGACAGCAGCTTAGTTCAGTTCCCTCTGAAGTGTGTCTTTCCCCTTAGCCCCCAGTGGACTATGTGGAGGGTTAGGGCCGGGTCTTCTACTGTGTTTCATCGTTGTCGTCGTTGTCGATTTATTTAAGCATCAAACACTTGGTTTCCTTAACTCATCTGTGGGAAGATTGGCAGCAGAGCCAGAAACATCCATGGAGCTTGCAATGCTCATTTCTTCATGTATGTGTGCTTCAGGGCGGGCGGGGGGGACCGGGGCCTTGCACGTGCTAAGCACATGCTCTGCGCCATCCCCCTGGCACTCATTCAGGAGAAGGGGAGGATGAGTCTGAAGGCCAAGGTCAAGCCACAGCCATTCACCACACAAGTGAAGGAAACCCTAATATCTTCTTCACTGGATGTTGGATAACTGGATCATTCGGATATTAAAGGGGCCCAACGCTCACATGGATTTCAACACTTCGATCAGGTGGCCATGGGGGAAGACATGGCCTTTCCTAAGCCTGCGGAGAAAATGAAGGGCAGGGCATGAGTCCTCGAGGTTAAGTACAGCCCTGACTAGGACTGCCCCGTTGCCATGTAGCAGAGTAAATATTTGCAAAGTGCCTACTGCGGCTCTGGATTCAGAGCAAATCTGTTGGGTATGAAGCATCTATGGGCAAAGGAGCCTGCCCAGTTCTTATCTCCCTCTTGCTGCAGAGTTCACCAAACATGACACAACCTCCGGAGGGAAGGGAGGTTATGATTCTTATCTTCCTCTCCCAGCTGTCACTGGGGTGTCCTGGTGGCCATGGCCGCTGAGTCATTTGCAGATCCCTGCAGACAACAGGTGGGTCAGAGGTTTATGTCCTGGATAGAAATGCAGGGAGTTGAGGTTCTCCCCAAGAGTTTGTGATGAGAACATATTGAAGGGTAGACTAGATGCCTCTACGGTCACTAGGGCCATCAGTCATGAGAAATGCTAAAATATCTTGAAATACAACCAGATGGGAAGTTGTATTTCTCAGACTTCTACCTAAGTAAACTGTTCTAAGGGGTAGGAAGAAACACTTTGACAAGTGGCTTCAAATGGATGCTGAGAGTCCCATGTCCAACCTATTTACTCCCAAAGACGAGGCAGAGATGGCCATGTGTGCCGCAGCAGGCTGTTTGTATCACTGAAAGCTCAAAAGGTTCGCCACCACTGTGCTAGAGCAACACCTGCAGCCACCCAACTGCCTTCCAGCTGCAGAACTCATTAGCTAAGAGGGGAGACAGAGTGGGACCTGAGCTGCAGCACTGGGGATAAAAGGGAAGAGACCGGGTGAGACACTTTCTACGTCCAGTCTATGCCTAACCAGCTCCCATCCAGTCAGTCATCACACGAATTCATAAAGGCTGGATTCGCAAGTGTGCCCAGTTCTGAGCCCTTTGGGGCACCTTTGCCTTGCCCAGGTGAGGGTGAGTCTCTGGGAAGACGCCAGGAGAAGCTAACCGAAAGGGCTCATGGGAAGGGATTAGGGAGCAGGAAGCTTTTCGCACCTGCCTTGTCTCTGCCCCAGGCGCTGCAGGACAGGTATGGCGGCCATTCATCCTCACTTGACAGGAATGGCCTGCTTTTAAATATCCTGCCCCTTTTTTCCATTTTCAGGAAAATGTACTCTTACTTGTCCATCTGGTTTTTTATCTTGATTTTTGGCTCCAAAAATTAGTCCACACAAGCTACAGACCTTTGGATTCAGCAGTTCCCTCTGCTGCAGTTGGAGTTCCCCAAGGTCGATCTGAAGGGACCACGGGGCAGACTGCCTGGCCAGGGCCTGGAAACGGCTGTGTCAACCCAGGGCGATGCCTTCATTGGTGTGCAAGTGAGTTTGGAGCTGTGGAAAATGAGATGAGTCAAAGGCCATGCTTGCCCGAGACCAACATTTTCAGAAAGCGTGAGTTTTGGAGCAGGGCTCTCTCACAGTGTGGATTGGGCCCACAGAACTGGAAATTTCAGTCTTCTGGCTCTGGAATTTGGCTGCTGACAGAACACTCTCTGGATTGTGCAGCCTGGTGGCCACGCCTTCTGGGTCCCAGTTGACGGTGCCCCTTTCCTTTATCCTGTTTCTCTCTCCTTCCCTCAACCCCTCTTTTGTTTTTCCAGGTGGATTTTTTTTTTTTTTTTTTTTTTGGCACCGGGCATCGAACCTTGCGCTTTCGAGGCAGGCACTGGAACCACTGAGCTAAATCCCTGGCCCTCCAGGTGGATATTTGAGTGACCTTTTCACTCTGGGCACACGGGCAGGAAACCTTCTGAATTCTCCCATGCACATCAGTGTCTTTTGCCCCTTCACATTCAGTTGACCTTTAGAATGGGTTGAGAAGTCTGAATTAGAAATAATTTCCTATAAAAATTTTGAAACCATTTCATTGTCTTGGAGCATAATTATTTTAAGTTTTAAAATTTGAAATAAGCATTTTCTTTCAGCTCATTTCTTCCAGCCATCCCAAAGTGCCTCTTTACTTCTGCTTTTTAATGCAAAGCATTCATGGCAGGGCAGAGTAATCACTTTCTGTTGGAACGCTCTCTGCATGCATCTGCCTTGCAGGACCAAGGGGATCCTACTTGGGGTGAGAAGCCATTAATCTTGAAGGCAAGGGCCTGGAAGTTGGGCATTTCATGGAATCTGTGACTCACCATCCAAGAGCCTAAAAGATTAATTTGCTCCTATTGGGCTCCTAATTGCATGGGCTGAATGTCAGCTAGACACCTAAAACCTAGCACCTTGACATTGTTTTAATAATCTTGGAAACCACATATTTCTGACTGCATGGCAGACAGCAGAACACCTGCCTTGTAAGGTGTCAACTTCCCGCTCTTAAAAAGGCCTGCAACCTTTGTTGATCACACAGTAGGAACAGGAAGTAGGCAGCGCATTTAGTTGCCAGCACCAGAGACAAGAGTAACTCATTTTCTTAGGAAGAAGTGGTAGCTGATTGTGCATAGTTTCCTCAACTTAGTAATGATGGTGAATTATGAATGAACCCAAGGGAGAACTTGCTAACGGTTTGAGCCAACTAAAGGAGGGATGGATTGTCATGGGAATTTGTGAGTTCCTTGTCAAAGTTTTGGGTGGTGGTGGTGGAGATGGATCCAAGGCTTGCTGCATGCTAGGCAAGTGCTCTACCACCAAGCTACATCCCCAGCCCCTAAGTTATTCTTGGTGAATTAATCGGATCCAAGAATCCACTGGGGGACTGGAGAACACAAACTTTTAGTTCTTCTGAACCATGAGAGTGTACATTTGCAATACTTGGAGTTATGCCTGGAACCCGGTCGATGCTCAATACAGGCTAAATAAAATGTTGAGAGCTTTGTTGTGCTGTGGCAAGATGAATAATCATATCACTGCTTTTTCTTGCTGTAATTAGAGTTTATACTACGTAGGTTTTAACCACAATTACCCTTAGGTACTTACATTGAAAAAGTAATAGAATTTTCACAGACAGTGGCTGAGTTGCAAGCGAGAACTCAATTTTAGTTCCAGCCACTTTGCTGCTGGAAGTAACATCACAAACTTGGCGTCCAGTGGGTGTAACCGACACATGGAGAGCTCTAATCCTCTTGATTAGATACAGACGAAGGACTTTTGAATACTAGGAAAGAGACTTCCAGACAGCACAGCAGTTGGCCTGGACAGCATGGCTTCTCTTGCCTGTAGGGGTTGAAGAAGGCATCCCAGAGTGTGGAGCACCTCTTGGGCTCCTTGTCCACCTGCGGGCTCAGGTAGGGAGAGACTCTGTAAGGGCAAGACAGTTGACCATTAGAAAGCTTGAGAAGGTGGCACCTTCATGGCAAGTTTACCATGGCAGGTGAGGGATTATCTTCTTCCCCGGTGAGGCATTCCATTCGGAGAGGCATTGGTAAGCCAGACTGTATGGCAGAGCTGAACTTCACACCGGTTCCGGGTCCAGTTTCTGAGCCTTGATCAGGCCACCTACTTGTCCCCTTCCTCAGTGGCCCTTGAAAGGGCTGCTCCTGTGCCTTTGTTGCTATGACTGACCCTGCAAGGGGCACCATTGTCCATGGTCATCTGCACTGGGAGGCTGTGGCTGCAGCTGACAGTCTAAGAGGGTGAACGCTTCTGTGTGTGTGTTTTTTAATTGTTTATTTGGGTAGTTGCTTTATTTATTGATGCTGGGGACTAAAGCCAGGGCCTTGTGCATGGGAAGTACATGCAGGCTGTGAACATTTTGATGACTGTTGATATCTCATGGCAAAATGATTTTGAAAAGAATTCTGCCTACTTATAATATGTAAATTATATGCAAGTGATGTCATCTTCTTTTTCTGCCTATCTATAAACTACCACCTTCCCAATACTAGTTAAATTAAAAGTATGTTTTAGTAATTTAGTAGCAAAATGAAAATTTAATATTTTAACTTATTTTTTGTTATTCAGAAAAATGAACATGATTTCATGTATGTGGCTACTGGTTATAGTTCTTAGAATTATAGATTTATGTCCTTTTCCTATTCATCCATTGGAGACATTTTAAAAATTAATTAGTAAGGGGGCCAGGGATTTAGCTCAGTGGTTCCACCACCTGCCTTGCAAGCGCAAGGACCCGAGTTTGATCCCCAGTACCAAAAAAAACCCAAAATCAAAAATTAATTAGTAAGGAATTTTCTTATAGTAATAAAAATACTAACCCTTGTTAGATTTGGCATAAATTTGTTTCCTGAAGTGTTTGTATTCTTTTTTTCATTTTTGACCTATTTTTAAAAGATCATATAGGCAGATGTGCTATTTCCTTTTTATTTCCTATACTGCTTCTGGACAGTTATCTCCTCCAAACTTCCCTCCAGATGTCTCACCATATTTAAATCTGTTTTCCTCTAGTCTCTCTACTTGGTTAAAACACATACTATTTGGGGGCTGGAGATGTAGCTCAGTGGCAGAGCTGGTGCTTAATATGAGCAAGGCCATGGGGTGAATCCTTAGACCTCCCAAAGAAAAACTATTGGGGATTTATAAGTGACATTTAATGTGACAGATGTGCAGCCTGGTAAAGGCTATTTCATACACAAAACACCTCGGCCACCCCCAGCAATTTTCTGTTTCCTCACCTCCCCACCTCAACATCTCCCCTTGCACTGCTTCAGCTTCCATCCCAATGACACCGACAGAACCTCTCAGCTCATGTTGGCCTCTGTGTTCTAAACCCAGTGGACATTTGGTTCTCCCCTTCCTATAACCCTCACAGAGAGAGGACCCTGCCTGTCGAGGAGCTGGGTCTCAGTACATGGAGATGGGTGGGGTTGAGCCATGGGTTTTAGGAGTTGGTTTCATTGCCAACACTCCGCCTAGGACTGAAACAAAGACAGACAAACTTCTTTCTATTCTATTCCGATTCTTTAACAAACAGAAGTATAATTTTCATACAGTAAAATGCACAGATGTTAAATGCACAAAACTGGATAAAGATAATGGAAGAAAAAAGTATGAACACAGATAGAAATTTGTTTAACAAAACAAACTATTGGAAGTCAGATCTGGCAGTATGTAGAAAGTGGTTTTATTATAGGGATGGCAGTGTTGGTTCAGCATTGGAAGATCCACCCCCAAAAGTCATGGTTTTAACAGCGGAAAAGAAAAAGCCATATGATCCTGTCACTAGTTGTAGAAAAAGTATTGGACTAACTTCTACAGCTGTTCATGGTAAAAGCTATCAGGAGCCTAGAAGTAGAACAGAACCTTCTGAACAGATAAGCCATGTACTCCATACTTCCAGCAAAAAACACCTTATATGAATGGAGAAGATACAAGCTTTCTCCCTAAGGTGGGGAACAAGGGCAGATATGCCTACTCTTCATCTGTCCATTAAACTTTGAAACCTAGGCCCAAACCAAAATAGTCTGGCAATAAAATAACACAATTAGGAGAGGATTGGCAAGGTAGAAGTAAAATGTTTATATGTAGATGAAATGATCATCTACAGACAAAATACTAAGAAATCTCTAGGAGCCCTTAGAACTTGTATTTGAATTTAGCAGGATTAGAAAACACAAAGTATATATAAAAATTCAGGTCTATGTATAGTTGCTATAAATGAAGAATTGGATATTGAAATTTAAAAGTTATGTGGGAGTACAAAGGACCTAGAAAAGGAAAAAGGAAAAAAAAGAAACAGTGTTGGAAGACGTTTAGTACCTAATTTTAAGACTTCCTCTAAAGCTAGAGTAATCAAGGCAGTGTTGGTGTAAGGAAAGACATAGAGATCATTGGAATAAAACAGAGAATCTAGAAATAGAACCACACATATATGGTCCACTGAGTTTTGAAAGATTATTTAACATTAACATTTTATAGAATATAAACTCAATTCAAGAGCCGAGGAAAAGATAGTGTTTTCAGCAAATGGCACTAGACCCCCTGGTATCCATATATAAAAAAATTAACCTCAACCCTTTATTTCCATACATAAAGATAACTTGAAAGGATCTATGAACCTAAATATGAAAGCCTAAAACTATAAAACTTTTAAGAAGAAATTATAAGGGAAAATGTTTATGAATTTAGGGTATGCAAGAATGTCCTAGGATATAAAAAAACATGATGTATAAAAGAAAAAAAATTGATGAGATTCCATCAAAATTTAGAACTTTAAATGACATCATGAAAATGAAAAGTAGTCCTTAAACAGACCATATTTACAATGCATATAACCTATGACCAGAATATTTAAAGAACTCTTACAGCTCATTAATAGACAATCCAATTAAAAAGTAGACACAAGAAGATGATAAATAGCCAGTACAGCACAAGGAAAGGTGTGCAACACTAGAATCAGAAAAATACTAATCAGTACAATAACAAGACTGAATTATACACTCATTAGGAAGATGAAGTTAAAAGTTTTGAAAGAACAAATGTCAGCTTAGTTGTGAACCAGTTAGAACTTTCTAATACTGCTAATGTGAATGTAAAATGATAAAACCATTTTGGAAAACAGTATAGAAATTTCTTGTATTACTGTTAAGAACCAGCAGTCCTATTCTTCAGTTTTTACTTGAGAGGAATGAAAACACACGTTCACAATAGATTTGTACGTACAAGTTGACTATCCCTTATCTGAAATTTTTGGGACCAGAGTGTTTCAGATTTTCATTTGAAATGTACTTGATCTGCAAAGAGGATAGCTACTCCTGCTTTTTTTTTTTTTTTGGTTCCTGTCACATGGAGTATTGTTTTCCACCCTTTAACTTTCAGACTATGAGTATCTTTTTGAATTAAATGTGTATCTTGTATGCAGCATATTGTTGGATCTTGCTTCTTGACTCATTCTACCAGTCTATTTATTTGGATTGGTGAATTGAGACCATTCACATTGATGGTTATAATTCATACATATTGACTTATCATTGTCATGACTTTTTCTGTTTGTTGGATTCTCCCCCTTTGCGTTTAACTTCTTGTTGCGTCCGATGGATTCATTCTGCTGGGCTTCCTGGGGTTGTGATCCTCATCTTTCCATAGGATATTGTCTAAAATTTTTTGGAGTGCTGGTTTGGTATTCACGATGATCTTAAAGTGCTCTTTGTCATGAAAGTTTCTTATTTCTCCATCAATTTTGAAAGATAATTTTGCAGGGTACATCAATCTGGGTTGGAGGCTGTTTTCTTTTAGGGCTTGAAGTACTTCACTCCAAGCTCTTGCCTTGAGGGTTTGCGTTGAGAAGTCTGCTGTGATTCTGATGGGCTTTCCTTTGTATGTGATTTGTTTCTTTTCTCTAACTGATTGTAGAATTTTGTTCTTCTGTTGGGTTTCTGGAATCTTAACAATTATATGCCTATATGTAGATGTTTTTTGATCAAGGCTAGCTGGAGTCCTATATGCCTCACTTATCTGTATGTCAAGTTCTTTTTCCCCTGATTGGGAAGTTTTCTGCCATCACTTCTGTAAATAGTTTTTTTATGTCATCTGCACTCTTTCCTGTTTCTTTGTTGACTCCAGTCAGTCTTATGTTATTCTTTGTATCATCTAGCAGCTGCTGGATTGATTTCTTGTGGTCCCTTATAATTTTAAAGCAATTTTTCTTTTCCTGGTCACTTATTGCAATCTTATCTTCTATATCTGAAATTCTGTCTTCACATTGGCTCATTCTTCTGCATAGACTTTCAATGAAGTTTCTAATCTCCTGGAAATCTGCATCTGTTTTATGGATTCCATTTGTTTCCTATGTTGGAATTCCATCATGTTCCTCAATTCCTCTATTTTTTTATCTGTGTCCTCTCAAGATTTATTAATCATGTCTTGCACTATGGGCACAATCTCTGCAGTTATCTGAGAAATTATTTTTATTTCATTTTTTCCTGATCCTCTTTTGTTGCCAGTTGGGGGAGTCCAGGTGGTTGAGTATCATAGTGTTCCATCTCATTTCCCTTTGGGATTGCTGTAGGTGGTCTGGAAGTGTGGTCTTGAGACTTGTTTAAGTGTCTTCTCATTTTGACGAGGGAGGGTGCTGCTGGCGCCTGCACAGCTCACCTCCTGTGTGCTGGCAGGGGTGGTACAGCAGCCCAGAAGCCTCCCCTTGTGTGCTGGGAGCGGCTCACCTCCTGTGTCAGTTTTTTTTTTTCATCATTTTCATTGAATGATATTGGATTATTTAGAATTTTTGTATCTTCTTGATTCAGCTTTGGTAAGTCAAATATATCTAAGAACATGTCCATTTCTTCTGAATTTTCCAGCTTATTGAGAACACAAGTTCTCAAAGTGGTCATGGATGATCTTCTGGATTTCTGTAGGATCTATTTTAATTTCACCCTTTTCACTCCTAGTTACATGGACTTGGGTTTTTTCTTTCCTTTTTAAAAAATAATTTTGGCAAAGAGTTTGTCTATTTTATTTAATCTTTCAAAGAACCAACTCTTTGATTCATTGATTCTTTGTATTGAAATTTCTCAATTGGATTAATTTCTGCTCTGATGTTTTTTATTGAATAACTTTATTATCAAACATACACAAATACAAAAAATTAAAATCACTCAAAGAAGAACAATGCCAGGGGAAAAAAACTACAATAATATTCAACTACAGTAGAACTCAACCAAAACAGAACTGAAAAGCACTTAAACATTTTTCCGTATAATTTAAAAAAGCATCTCAAGCACCAAGAAGACACCAGAGGATGTGATTTGTTTCAGAAAGGTCCCCAAAACCAACATTGAACAAATAATGGTCTGGAAAAACAAAATTCCAGTTAGCAGACTTGACATAAGCCAAACTTCTCCCTAATTGAAATTTCGATAAATAGGACACATATGTGTAAATACTGAATAGTTTCTCTAGTGTGAGAAACTAAAAGTGTAATTAAGGATGCTCACGGATGAAACTGCCTAATAACATATTTCTTGGATTGTGTTTCCATCGCATGTCATATGACTGTATCAAAATCTGCTCTGATTTTTATAATTTCCTTCCTCATATGAGCTTTGAGTTTAACTTGCTCTTCTTTTTCCAGAAGCTTGAGGTTCAACATTAGATAATTTATTTGAACTTGCTATTTTTCTGATGTGGAAATTCATCACTATAAATTTCCCTCATAGGACTGATTTCACTGTGTCCCATGAATTCCAGAATGTCGTAATGGCATTATTGTTTAATTGTAGACTCTGTCCAATTTCTTCTTTAATTTCATTTTAGTTGATTGTTCAGGAGGGTATTATTTAATTTCCATGTGTTTATGTGGTTTCTTTTGTCATTAATTTCTGATTTCAATGTAGTATAATCTGATAATATGCATAGGGTAATTTCATTTCCTTTGGATTTACTTAAACATGTTCTATGAGGTAGTATATGGTCTATTTTGGAGAATGACCCATGTGCTGCTGAGAAGAATGTGTATCCTGTTGTTTTGGGGTAGAACACTATCTACTAAGTACATTGGTTCTAAGGTTTGGGTCAGTGTATTTCTTTGTTGAGTTTTGTTGTTTGTTTAGTTGATTTATTTGTGACAGTGGGGTATTGAGGTCCCACATTACAATTGTATTGGTGTTTATCTTATTTTTCATATCCATTATTGTTTATTTTTTATAGTTGTGTGTGCCAGTATTTAGTGCATATATATTTATGATTATTATCTCTTCCTATTGGATTGTTCCCTTAACAAGTATGGAGTGACATTCTTTGTCTCTCTTGACCAGTCTTGGCTTGAAATCCACTTTGTCTGCAAATAGGATAGTTATCCCTACTTTTTTCCAGGTTCCTGTCTCATGGAGTATTGCTTTCTATCCTTTGACTTTCAGTTTGTGAATTTCTTTTTGAGTTAAATGTGTTTCTTATATGTAGCATATTGTTGAGCTTATTTCTTGATCCATCCTGCCAATCTGTTTATTTTGATTGGTGAATTGAGACCATTTACATTGATGGTTATCACAGATAGATATTGACTTATCCTTGTCATTATATTATTTTCCTGTTGTTGGTTCCCTTTCTTTCCCTTCCATTTAATTGCTTGCCTTGTCTGGTGGATTCATTCTATTGGTATTCTTGGAATTGTTGTATTCATTGTCTTTTTGTTGAATATCCTTCAGAACTTTTTGGAGTGCTGGTTTGGTGGTCATGAATTTCTTCAGGTGTTCTTTTTCATGGAAGTATCTAATTTCTCCATCAGTTTTGAAAAATAATTTTGCAGAGTACATCAGTTTGGATTGGAGATTGTTTTCCTTTAGGGTCTGAGATATTTCACTCCAAGCTCTCTTTGAGTTAAGTGTTCATGCTAAGTCTGCTGTAATTCTGATGGGTTTTCCTTTTTAGGAGATTTGTTTCTTTTCTCTAACAGTTTTTAATATTCTGTTCTAGTGTTGAATCTCTGGAATCTTTACTATTATATGCCTTGGTATAGCTTTTTTTCTGATCATGGCTCTTTGGAGTTCTATATGCCTCACTTACCTGTATGTCAGATTCTTTTTCCATGCTTGGAAAGTTTTCTGCTATTACTTCTGGGAACAGGTTTTTTTTTAATGCCCTTTGATCTATCTTCTTATTTTTCATTGATTCCAATTAATCTTATATTAGTCTTCCTTGCATTGTCTAGCAGCTATTGCATTGATTTTTCATGGTTCCTTGGTATTATTAGAAAGTCTTGCATTTGATGATCAACAATCACAACCCTGTCTTCTAGATCTGATATTCTTTCTTCCTATTGTTTAATTCTGCTGTGTATACTTTCATTATAGGTTTGTTTTTTTTTTTTGTACCGGGGATCGAACTCGGGTCTTTGCGCTTGTGTAGCAGGCAGTGAAACCACTGAGCTAAATCCCCGGCCCTCATTATAGTTTTTAATCTGGATTTCAATTTGAGTCTGTTTTATGGAATCTAGTTCTTTTCTGTGTTGGGCATTGATGGTTTCCATGTATTTCCTAAGCTCCTCCCCCTTTTTATCTATATCTACTGTAGATTCACTAATCATTTTCTTCATTATAGTTATCATTTCTTTAATTATCTGTGTAATTATTTCTGTTTTTGTTTTGTCAAGTGAATTTTCATTTGTTTCTTTACTTCTGCTGCTACCATTTCAGGAAATTCAGCTGGTTGGGTTTTGATTTCTTTCACCTCAGTGGCCCCTGGGATTTGTTTGGGTGTGTTGGGGATTATGGGTTGTATTTTGCTTCCATGTTCTCTCTCTCTCTCTCTGGTTTATTTCTTCTTCTGCACTGAGGCTTGTAAGTTGCTAATGTTAGGTAGATTTATTACCAGTATTGAGATCTTTTTAAGGAAATGACTACTTTTCAGATATGTCTTCTAGGCATAGCTGGCTTTTGGCTTTTGAGTCTGTCCCAGAATCCTGCCTCTTCAATTTATTAGGGATAAAAAGTTTCAGCCTGTTTGGCCTAGCACCCAGTTCTTTGGTACTGGACTATAGTCTTATTTATGACCCCTAGACCGTCTAGGTATTGACACACAAGGAAGGTCAACAACTATGTCAGCTTGGCGAACATAGTACAATCAGTAATAACAATAGCATGAGACTGGAAAATGACAAACTGTGATAACAAATAATTTTCCTCCTTTTACCATAGGTACAAGATCTGTAGTTACATAACACATTCTAGGATGAATCAAAAAAACATATACAATAAATATCTACTCAATAGAGCAGTTTTAACCTAAGGAGAAAATTTTTTTTAAAGAGAAGAGGAAAAAATAGAGAAATACAGAGGAAAAAGAGAATAGAAGCAAGGCTGAAAGAAAAAGGAAGATTACCCACGCTTCAGAAAACTAGTGAACAAGACGAGGTAAGGAAAAAGGAAAAAACAAAAACAAGATCAAAACAAAATAAAAACATTCACAATGTTCACACTTATCAAAAACAAATAATAAAAAACAAAGGAACAAAAATAATGAAAAAATCCTGCCAAAAGTAGAGAAGAAAAAAAAATAAGAAATTTCTCTGTGATTTCAAGCCTGTGGTTATCTTCTGGAGCCTACAGTTTTGTGGCAGTGTCCAATTCAAGGTGTGAGTCTGCTCTCACTGGTAGACAAAGCAGGCAGTCAGAGCCCAGAACTATGCTGGATAATTGCCAGCAAGCCAGTAGCAGGTTAGGGTGGGGTGCCAGTTCTGGTCCTTTCAAGTCCACAGAACTTCAAGCTGAACCTGGCCTCTGGTCATGGGGTTAGGGCTTGAGTCACTTAGCTTATAACACTCTGGGTGTCTTACCAGCCTGACCATGGCTCCCTGACCATGAATGTCTCCCATGGTTGTCCCTCACCCAGTCACTGTGGGAGTTTAACTTGGGAGCCCTGGGATGAAGCCAACCCATGGCTACTCTGAGTCCCAGGTTCAGTTGGCCCCTCTCCAGAACGGCATCTGACCAAGCACTCTCTTGAGGGCATTCAGCAGTTGCTTGGACTGGGGTCACTCACCGCCTTTTTAGCAAACAGCATCCACTGCTCTACCCACTGGTGTGTTTCTCCCTGAAGACCTTTGGAGTCACCACTTTCACTGTGTCTTTGTAGAGCTGATCTTCCTTTCTCCCACCATGAGAGAGAAGAGAGGAGAAAGGGCAGATTGCGCTTTTCTTTTTCTGTGTTGTGGTCTGTCTCTTCAGTGGTTCTGCAGGTTTCAATTTTCCCTTCAGGTCCTTCCTGGGTACCAGGGATCCACCTTCTTCCTTCTTTTATTCCCCAAGCTGTTATTTTCAGTGTCTGGATTCCAAATCTTAGAGAGGGAGATTTGTTGCTGCCGTGTTTCTGGAAGTCTCTCTTTCTTTCTTCATGTAGGCAACCTGTATTCTCTATTTTTTAATCTGTCCAGAAAAGAGATTATCTATTTGTTAATATTCTTATGCAAATTTGAGCTTCAATTTGTCATCAGTTTTTAGATTTCAGTGATAATCACTGTGACCTTCAATATTTTTCTATTTACTTTGGATTTAATTTGACCTTTTGAAAAGCTTATTAAAAAAGCAGAAAGATAATTGGTTTTCTCTTCATTTCTAATGATAAGTATTAAGGCTATAATTTCAGTTTATTGCTTTGGTTACATCTCACAAATTTGGATGTATTTTCCCCATGTCATTCAGTTCAATTTTTTTTTCTGATTTCTTCTTTCAACAATTTAGAAATTTTTCTTTCTTTCTTTTCTTTCTTTCCTTCCTCCCACCTTCCTCCCTCCCTCCCTTCGTTCCTTCCTTTTTTACTGCTGGGTATCAAACCAGGTTCTAATGCATGGTAGGCACACTGTCTACTACTGAACTACACTCTCAGTCCCTAGAAACACATTGATTAATTTCTAAATATTTGGGAATTTTTCTAAGCACTGTTTAAAAGCACCTTATGCAATGATGGAAATATTCCTGTGTGCTATCCAGCAAAATAGCTACTAGCCCCTTGTGACTACTATACACTTGAAATGTGGCTAACATCACCAAATAACTGAATGTATAATTTTAAGGTGGCCAGAGGTTATCATACTGAACACACAGTTCTATTTTAATTTTTATTAGTACATGTTTGCAGTACACGATTGCATTCATCGTGGGGAGCTGGCGCACGTACCTCACACATCTTTTTTTTTTGGTACTGGGGATCGAACTCAGGATCCTGAGGTTGTGAGGCAGGCGGCAGCACCACTGAGCTCAATCCCCAGCCCCTGAATATGCAGTTCTAGATACCTTCATTGCCATTCTTTCTAATTTATTCTATTATGGTCAGGGAACACATTTTATGTGATTCAATCCTTACACATTTATTAAGATTTGCTTCATTGCTCAATATATTTTGTCTCAGTAAAGTTTCCATGTGCAATTAGAAAATGGAGCCTTCTGAAATTGTGCACAGTGTTCTTGAAATGCTAATTAGGTCAATTAGGTTGAGAGCATTGTTCACATATTTTCCACTTAATCTCTTCTATCAGTTACCAAACAGGGTGTTGACGTTTCCAGAGCTATCATGACTTTCTCCAATTTTCCCTTTAGTTCTGTTAATTTTTACTTCACATTTTGAATTTCTGTTATTTTTTTAAAATTTCTGTTATTATTTACATAAACTTCTAGGGATATCTGATCTTTTTGATGTTTTGATCCTTTATCATTGTGAAATGACCCTCCTCTTTGATAATACTTATGGCTTTGAGTGATACAGTGGTACTTCAGTTCACAAACTTAATTCATTCCATGGGGAAGATGGCCACAGTCACGTTTGTCACCTGATGTGGAGTTCACAAATGGGAAAGTTTGCCAAACGCTTCTATTTGTGAACTGACTTGTTTGTGAACTGAGGCATTACTGTCTTAGCATAGCTCTACCAGTGTTTCCTGACCTTCATTGTTTCTGATGAGAAGTCAGCTATTATTCTTGTTGTTTCCCTTCTTGTAATGTGTCTATTTATTTACTTTGAGACGTTTATTTTGGTGTTCAATAGTTTGGCTATAATAGGCCTGGATTTATTTTTCCTTGCACTTAGACTGCTTGGGGTTCACTGAGCTTCTTAGGTCAATGCATTGCTGTTTCTCAGAAATCAAATTTGGAAAATATTAAATCCATGTTTATTCAGATATACTTATTCCACTATTCTTATTCTCCCTTCTATGACTCCAGTTACATTTATGTTAGCCTACTTGTGACAGTCCCATAAATCAGTGAGTCTCTGTGTAGTTTTTCAGCCTTTGTTCATTTTGTTACTGAGTTAGAAAATTTCTGTTCACCTGTCTTTAACTTCACTGATCTTTCTTTTGCCGTGACCAGTTTCCTACTATCATGTGATGAAATTCTAATTTCTTCCCAGGAGGAAAAGGAAAAGAAAGGGAAGAAGGAAAAAAATGAAAGATAATAAGACAGAAAAGAAAGAGGAGGAGGAGGAGGAAGAGAAGAAGGAGAAAAGGTCTGTTTTGGCTCACAGTTTCCAAGTGTCAGTCCATGGTTACTTGGCCCTATTGCTTTGGGCCTGTGGCAGCACAGCACACCATGATGACAGTACATGGCAGAAGAGAGTGTTTACCTCATGGCAGCAGGAAATAACTGAGAGAAAGTGATGGGGGTCTCAGTATCTCCTTGAAGGGTGCACCTCTAGCAACTTACCTTCCTCCTTCTGGTACCCACATCTTCAAGTTTCTGCCATATCCCAACAGCACCAAGGGCCTGGCCCAAAGCTCTCACACATGGGCCTTTGGGAAACATTTGTCCAAACCCACCCCAGCATCCCTGACCCTCTTGTGGAGCCTCTGTTCCTGTGGTGGCTGTGATTGGTCTTCTGGCCTACAGGTGGGTCTGGGCAAGCAGTCCTAGGTGCACTCAGGAAGGCTTGGCTGACCTGCTTGGGACTGCACCAGAGATTATGGGGTTTTTTGCAGGTAGAAAAAAGAAGAAAATACTTCTCTACCTGGTAGGATGGGAAAGGATTTTGCCCTCTTAAGCCAAATTGTGTGGAACAATTGCAAATACAAAACAGAAACACTGGTTAACAGTTGGGGTAAAAAAAAAAGTCTTTTTTACGTGGTTCAAAATCACAAAGCTTTGGTGAAACAGAGAAGGTAGGCTTGGCCAGGAGGCAGAGAACATGCCCTCATACATTTGCTGATGTCCTAGGGATTGCCATCCTTAGAGTCTTGTGCTGAGGAATTTTGTTACCTGGGAGACCTGCAAAGCCTGCCTTTTCCTACACCCTAAGGCCTGGGCTCTTCCCCAAGCTTTTAACCACCTTTCTTAATTTGGCCCAATCCCAGCTTTCCAACCTCCTCCCCGAACTGCTGCCAGCTGAACCTGTGCGTCTTCTTCGGCACTACCCGTGCCTCTCCCAGCACATGCCACCCTCTTGCTCAGCCCCAGGCTTCTGCTCAGCCTGTTTTCCTTCCTCACACATCTCTCGATTCCCAGTTCAAACCCGCCCCTCTTCACACCAGATTCCACTTCCCCAGCTCCCCCAGCATCTGTGGGACCTGCCACCAACTTACTAAATCTACACTGCCTTGTGTCTGTTACTAGTAATTAGCTCTCCCCCTAGCTGGTTTGTTCCCTCGGAGAAGGAAGCTTGGGATCAGCCTCCTTGGGATTAAGAGCTGGCCCAGGTCTGCTGGCAGCAAATGCTTCCCACTGTCTGAAGACAACAGAATCACACGTCAATACGCCTCCAGCTGCCTTGCCAGGTGTCCTGAGAGAAAGCGTAACCACAGAAAGAAACGCTTGTTATCCTAAAAGCAGGACAGAGATGAATCCAAAACCAGAAAGCAGTTTGAATGAGGCAGCAATGATACCTAAAAAACATTTGAGTAGCCTACTGGGGGAAGACCCTGAAGAATAATGTAATTGGAAGGAAATAACAGAGATTTAAAAGTCTGTGGAGGAGAGGAAAGGAAAGATGAGGGGTCTTTTAATGCATTTAAGGAGTTTTAATTTTGTAAGATGAAAAGTTCTGGATATCAGTTACACAATCACATGAATATATTTAACAAAACTGAACTATACTCTTAAAAATGGTGAGGATGGTACATTTTATGCTGTGTGGGATTTTTCTTAGTCAAAACAATGTTTTGAAAGTTTATGAAAGGTTAGGAAGGAAAGATGGGAGAAGAGGAACACAAATGTCTGAAAAGTGAAGGCCTAAAAGTGAGTAGGGGTGATAGAGGTACTGTCCTGGCTAGAGTTGTCAGAGCAGTGGAGTACATGTGGGGGTTGGCTAGATAGGCTCACAGGATCAGGGCAGGAGAGGCCATGATGGCTGGCTGCAGGCTGGAGAGCAGGAAGACCCAGTAGTTGCTCTTGCCAAGAAGCTGGAAGCTGCAGAACAAGGTGGACCAAGCATGCAGTCAGGTTGACAGCCAAGATCAGCAGGCACAGGTACCTAGATCTAGCTTACAACCTATAGCAAGAGCACATTTATATTTATATTATATTTATAATATAATTTGTATTCTCCTTCTGTCTCTCTTTTCTTTCATCATTTTAATCTGTAGAACTGTCTAGATGAAACTAAGATGGCCTGAGAGGAGCACGGTTATTTTGGCTGCTCCTTTTTTAAGAGACCAAGGGCTCCCTGCTTTTTCCCTCCAGTATTCCAGGCACCTCAGATAGCTTAGAGTTCCCGATTCTGCCAATGCTAAGTCACTGCTTTGGGCCCAAGGTTAATGGATGGGAGGAGAATTAATTCAGTGATTAATATGCTGGGTCAGAGCCAGGCCTTTGTTTATACTGAACCGTGCTTTGGACTCAGAAGTTTTGCCAAAAAAAAAAAATCCCTCACAAAAGCTGTGATGATGCCATCCAATTCGAGGTTGGGAAAATTACAAAATCAGCTTTTCTGTGTTGTTTCTCAACTCCACCCATGACCATGACCATAGGTTCTTCCCTTTATTCAAACTGCAAACCCTGGGTGTTTGATGAGACTTGGGCATAGGTAATAATAACTAATATTATAATGGCTAACATTTTTATATCATGTTTGACAGTTTGCAAGGCCTTCTAAGTCATCCTACATGGTTCTGACAAAAACCACTTGAATTCTGTCCTAGCATCCCCTTGTGAAGTTCAGGGGAGATAAGTACTTGCCTAAGGACTCAGAGTAATTTGTCTAAAGTTGCTGTCACGTGGCCAGGATTGAACACTGTGCTTCCAGGAAGAGGCTGCATGGCAACTACCAATGCTATAGAGGGGCAGTAGTGAATCCAAAAAGGGTTTTGCTTGTGGGAGAGGGCTACTCATGAAACCCTACTGGAGTTGCGATTTCTTGTTTGACTTCACTAACCCATTGTGCTCTACTGTTCCCAGGGACCTTAAGAGGCCATGTAGGCTACTAAATAAAACAGTGTGAATGTAGATGCGATCACAAGGACCATAGGGGTAACTCTGTAGTTCTGATAAGGGTTCAGTCATTTTCCCAGCATGAAGGCCTCATACAGAGAGAGGCTCCTCTTTGGTCCCAGCCTGGAAAGTCATGGCCTAATGGCCTAACGGCAGCTCAGTACTGACACAAGGTTGGTTAGCTTTCTGTTACTGTAACAATGCACCTGAGATAATCAACTTTAAAAGAAGAAAAGCTTATTTAAGCTCACAGTCTTAGAATTTTCAGTCCATGCTTGATTGTCTTGCTTCGTTTGGGCCTATGATAAAGCAGCATATCATGGTGGGAATGTGTGGTAGAACAAAGTGCTCACCCATGGCCTGGACACAAAAAAATGAAAGAGAAGAAAACAGAGTCCCTCAATCCCCTTCAAAGCTGCACCCCCAATAACCTAACTTCCTCCCATTAGGGCCCAACTTTTAAAGGTTCCACAATCTCCAGACAGTACCAAGGTAGACAACAAGCCTTGGACACATGGTTCTCCGGTGGAAGGTGGGGATGTGGGGAATGGGGCTGGGCTGTGGCCTGCAAGTGAGCATGGCTATAAAGGGCCTCGGGCCAGCAGCAGCCGGGCTTTCAGAACATTCTGGTGATGGATCCGGGCTACATGGACAAGGACCTCTCAAAGGTAGTTCCACTCTTTTCTGCTGGGCAAGGAGCAGGTTGTAGGGACAAGGGATAGCAATTACTGTGTTCACCAAACACCCTCCATCGCTTCCACCTCTGGAGTCCTCTTTCCTCTCCCTGCCCTAATAGGAAAAAGAAACATTTCTTCCCCCATCCTGCTTTTGTGAGAGTGATCTGTGATGAGGTGACACGTTTAATGACTTCGTATCTGTCTTCCCATTTGTCATAGATGGGTGATACGTCCTTAGGATGATGTACACAAGAGCCTCTCAGTCTGTCACTGGCTTCTCTTCTATTCTCATCCCTTGCAATGTCCCCCAGTGTACACTGTATATGGGTATGGTGGGTGCTTGAGATGCCCCAAAACTATGCTCTGATTTTTGCTCTTTTGCTGTCGATGCCCCCACCCTTGAATGTTGCTGCCTAACCCCCAGCTGTGGAATCCTCACTGACCTTTTACAACCCATTCAGTTCCTTTGTACTCCCACCCCCAACTTGGCATGCACTCCTATTGCAGAATCTGTCAAAAGCTCACTTGATTATATTCTCATCCATCTCTCCATTCATAATCAGAGGCTCTGTCTGTCAACCTCTAGGTCTACCTCCATGCACAGCAGGTGTTCAATATGAGCTGTGTGTTTTCAATATAGAATATACATTAATGGATAGTAGCTGTAAATTGATAACAGACTGCTTGACGCTTCAGGCGAAAGCTCCAGTGGAATGGAAGAGAGTGTCAGAAAGACTTCCTAAGGGAGCCACTGTAATTTAGCTTCCATGTTCCCGAGCAGGGCATGCCCTTCACTGCATATGAAGAAGGCTGAGACATCAATTTGCTTTTAGAGGAGGGGTCTTTCGTGAGGACAGCATGCCTGTGTGCACACATTTAATGACTAAGGGGACACGGCTGTAGCACCAGGAAGCAGAAAGTACCCGACTCTCCGGAGGTAGCTGGTGGTCTCCACCGAGGCCTGCATTCCTAAGAGAGCAGTAGGGATTTCCTCTTCAAAAGGCCCCACTCTGTCCAATCTTCAACTTGGTCTACATCAGCCTTCCCTTAAGTCGTCTCTGGTCTTCAGAGGGGGATTTCATTCAGTAGAAACACCAGGAGGACACATGGGGCAGCTTCTTGTCTTAAGAGGTTCTTCTTGTATTAAGCCATAAGATTTTCTACTCTTCAATACTTAGCACGGTGCCTGGCCCATAGTAGGTGTTCAGTAAAGGTTAAGTGGATAAATAGATGAATGGTAACAACTAAACAAAATGCCCAATGGGTCCATTTGAGAAAACTGCTTTAAGGACCAAATCAATTAGAATTTTAAGCCAAATAAGCCCCCTGTTTGTTTTGCTATTGACTAATCCAAGGAAGATTCGATTCAGGCATGTGTTATTTTACCATATTCATTGGAATAATGTGAGTCCCAAGAGCAGAATTCAGACCTTTGAGGACAAGGATTCATCCTTATTTTCCCCCTCCTCAACCAAACGCCTGCTGCTGATGCTATGAGGGGTTGCGACAGAATAAACTTGAGATGGGAAATATTTAAACGTGAATCTGCAAATGTACTAATAAAATGTTTTCTCCATTAGTCATTTCATTACCCACACAGAGTACTTTGCCAATAGAAATGATCCTAAGTGAACGGGGTATGTATTTGATCTGCCTTTTTTTTTTTTAACTGAAAAATCTTAAAAAAGTGTATTTGTTATTGTACAAAGAACTTCTGGTACATTTATGCCTGCAAAGTCAATTGTAGTTTTTAAAAGTACATCTAAAGAGGAGAATTTCTTAATAAAAAGAAGAAAAATATCATACAAGAAGTAGAGATTTCCAGTGGATGGGCACTCGGGCTGTTTCCAAGCTTTAGCTATTACAAACTGTGCCGCTATGAACATGGGTGCACATATATGACTGTGGTATGATTCTTTTAATTCTTTGGGGAAGATACCCAGCAAGGGAATGGCTGGGTAAAATAAGATGTGGTTTTTTTATAAAATGGAGTACTACTCAGCCATAAGGAATGAGAAACTAGAGACATTTATAGCTATATGGATGCATATTGAGGCAATACTCTTAAGTGAAATAAATAGGCCACACACGTGTAAATACCAAATAGTTTCTCTAGTGTGAGAAACTGAGAGTGTAAATAAAGATTAAAATGATTAAAACAAATAATTGATAATTTGAAACAGGAAAAAGTCCAAAGGTGTAGGGGTCGTGGGAGGGGAAGGGGAAAGGGAAGAAGGGAAAAATTATGAGAAAAGAAAAAAAATGGAAATGAAATCTATGTAAATAGGGAAGGGTGGAGGGGGTGAAGGGCGCACAGGGAATGGGGAAAAAATAAGAACTAAGATACATCACGTACAGGTACAAGCACCCAATGATAAATGTAAACGTATTGTATATCTAAAATGTACCAATGAAAGAATTAAAAAAAAAGAAGTAGAGATTTCATTGTCCAACAGATGATAATCCGCCTGGAGAAAATTCTCCAGTTAGCGAGGTGGAGTTTTGACTGAATGCCAGGACAGTTCCCCTGACAAATGTTCTTAGAATATTAAGTAGGAAAAAAGTTTCCTGACTTTAATTTGATTTCCAAAGATTTAAAGATGTTTTCTTTGCAACCATGGCAATGAACAAAACTGGAAACTATGAAAAGGCGAATAGAACCAAGAGCAAAGTAATAATGTATCCATTAAAAGCAAAATTATATATCTGTTTGCTAAAATGTGAATCCCCTCAGAATCAAAGCCCTGGGCCTTGGGGAAACTGATGCTGGAGAACAGCTTCTGAGCAGAGCTCGACTCTAACGTGTAGGATGAGTCATTCCACCCAGTGAAATATATTCTACCTCTCTCTCAGGGTGAAGATGTTAGAGCGAGTCAATGTTTACAGCCAGTAAATTCTCCCTAACACCCCAAGAGCTGGGCCTGGGTAGAGAGCCAGTGAATATCTGCTCATTTAGGTAACGTCTTCCCTCTTTGTCTCCAGTGGAATTGCTGCCTTCAGTCCTTGGTCTGTTGCTCCTCTTTCTCCTCTCTCTGATCAGCTAGAACAATGCCTTCTCACTAACACTGCCGTCCTGTGGGAAGGCTGCTTAGGTCCTTCTGCTTCCTCTGCAGGCGACAGGGCCTTTCCTTCGCTCAGCCAGTCTGGTCCATCTCTCCACTCGGACTCCATTCGAACCCTCTAGACTGAATTTTCCCCAACGGATGGCTTAGACATCACGAGGAGCACCAGCTGGAACCCTGTTTTTCCCCTGCCTGGCTCCCCAGTGGTGCAGCATTTACCACGGTTTCCCTTTGCCTCTAGTGGAGCAATGATGGATGAGGAATCTCCTGAAAACTCCGTGCAGTGACTGCTCTGACCTTCTGAACGGCCTGGATAGGTAGAAGCTGATGCCAATTTCAGTGAAAACTGACTGGGAAACGTCACTGTCGAATCCCTTTCGATATCCCGGTGACCCCTGCTCCAACGTGGGAGCCGACCCAGGGCAGAGTCAAGAGCAGGACAGGCCGGGCCCTTCCCAGGAGACCCCGGCTACATGCGCTAGGGGACTGGCTTCCGGCAGAGCTGGAGTAAGAGAACGATAATCTTCGAGATTCAGACATTCTCATGGCATCTGGAAGTTGTTGGTGTTTTTCATGGGGGAAAGTTGCTGACAAACATTGTCCCTGTAGAGGCGACTCCTATTTTCTAGGTCTGGCTCCTGAAGGGTTGCCATGGGGGGAAAAGGGAATGAGATCAGTGCTGTAACTGAACTCCTCTGCCTTCCTGGGCACCACTGTCCCCACCACAAAGCGTCGGTGATGGTAACCATGGAAGTAACTCCAGAGAAGCTCTGTCGGGCGGGGCAGCGGGATGAGACAGTCATGCAGGCATGTTGGCAACACACATGATCCCAGCGTGCAGGGAGGCTGAGGCAGGAGGATTACAACTTCGAGCCCAGCCTGGGCAACTTGGCCAGACTCTGTCTCAAAATAAAAAAATTAATCCAGGAATTTAACTCAGTGGTTTCGCCGCCTGCTGCACAAGCGCAAGGACCCAAGTTCGATCTCCGGTACCAAAAAAAAAAATTAAAGTAAAAAAATTAAAAAATGACTGCAGATATTGTTTAGTTTGCTCTACTTACGCTCTGTGTTCAGTCCCAGTACTATAAAAATCAAATCAGTCAAATTTTAAAACAGATGATGCATGTAATGCTAGTCTTAGTGCTATGCCTGGAACATTATGTCTTCAGTATACAGGCAGGTGTGGTGGTGCACACCTGTAATCCCAGCACTCGGGAAGCTGAGGCAGGAGGATCACCATGAGTTTGAGGCCAGTCTGGGTTGCATAGTGAGTTCAGAACCACCCTGAACTACATAGCAAGACCTTGTCTCAAAAACCAGAACAAAACAAAAAATGAGTTTACAGTATTCAACTGCCTTGGGAGGCCACATCTGCTAAGTAAGTCCTTCTCCTTTAACACAGGGTTCTTACATAATTTTGGACTCTCTGATGCCTGGATTTCCTGCTGTAGTTATTCCAAGCCCGAGCTGTCTCTTGCGTGGCCTCACAGCCTTCGGGATAAAGACGATAGCTAATTTAGTGACCAATTACTACACGCCAGACACTGTCTGAATGTATTGTTTCCCACTCTGTCCAGGTGTTTTATATGCACACACTTAGTCCTTGCAGCTGTGCAAAATAGAAGTACCATTACTTCCTACTTACAGAGGTGGAAACTGGGGCACAGGGAGGCTTTGCCTGTACTTTGCTTTACCTGTTCTGTACCTGTCCCTGGCTGCAGGGCTCGGGTGTGTGCCCTCTGGTTCTGCTGTACCTCTGACTTTAGGGTCTTCCTGGACCTGATCAGAGAATACTGAACAACTCTTTGTAACACCTTTTGAGAAAAAATGTGTTTCAAGTCCCAAAGGCCACAGTCTCAGAACAGAATTCCTTTGTGAAGTCAGTGCTGCTGGAATTTGAGGTGAGGTGGGGCTGAGCTCTGAGAGGTCACCCCCACCTACCCCACCCACCCCAGGCTGTGGCTCCGATGCTCACCTCCCACCCATTCAGGGGCCAGATCTGGCCGCTTCCTGCAAGAACTTCATGTTTCTGCCAGTCCAGCCGGGTTCCCCTCACACAGCTCCCCCGGCAGCTGCCTCCAGAGCCGGCTCCCAGCGGGAGGTCCATGAACTGAATGGATCTTTGCATTATCAGGTATCTGAACTGCTCCTCACCACTTTCTGTGGCCCCTTCCGGCACTAGCAGCAGGGAGAGAGAAGAGAAACATAACCTTCTGTGTTCCTTACTGAGGCTGAGCAGCTGTAATTGTGTGAATCTGCTCCCTGTCCTGGGGCACATGCAGCTCTTTCTCCAGTTCACAGAAGAGGAAATGGAGGCTCAAAGACCTCACACCCTCAGCAGCCCCAGGGTGGAAACCCAGGGCTCTGTGGTCACAGAGCGTGTCTTCCTACCCACCAGCCTCTCCAGCCCTGAGCTGGCCCTGATTGGACACTCATGGGGTGCATCCAAACACCAGGCAACTTACAAAGGGCACATTTGCTTTCAGAATCCATAAATGATGGGCTTTGCTGCAGTTCTTGGGCTGATATTGACATTAATCGGCATTTTGTGAGTTTATGGCAGGCCAGGGTTTGGAGACCAGGAGGAAGGCGGAGAGAGCAGAATGCAGCTCGGGAATCGGGAGGTACCAGGCTGAGATGAAAAATCAGCCTCATCCAGCCAGCAAAATGTGGCTGTACAGGCGGGTGACCCTGAGTTGGCTCCTGTGGGAGTTTTATGGTACATGATAAAGTGATGGATCTCAGTCTATAATAAGTTTCATTTACATTCAGACACTTGCTATGTGAAATTCATGGTGACCCAGCAGCAACTGAATTGAACCCTTGCTCTATTTCTTTAAAGATCATATGCCCTTCTCAGGAGGCTGAGGCAGGAGGATCCCCCCTCAATTTTAAGTACTAAGTACATGTCTTATTCCTAGGTGACTTAAATGGACCCCTCGGAGGCCTCTATTATGCAGTCTTCTGCTGTTTGGGATTCACATCTTCCTTTTCAAAATGGTAGGTAGCACATGCCTGTAATCCCAGCTCTGAGGGAGACTAAAGCAGGAGGATTGCAAGTTCTAGCACAGCCTGGGCAACTTAGCAAGACCCTATCTCAAAATAAAAAGTGCCGGGGGTGTAGCTTAGTGGTAGAGAGCCCTTGGATTCCATCCCCAGTACTGGAAATAAATAAGTACATAAATAAACCCTAGGACCAGGAGATTTTCTCTGATTTTGACCAAGCCTTCCTTGTGAATCTGTGAGGTTTCCTGGTCACCACCAGGTACCTACATAACAGCGAGGGGACAATCCACCTAATTTCAATGAAGGTGGACATTCCTCACCTCTGGACTCTGTCTTTGCTCATGGCCCTGCCTGGAAAAGAGGAGCAGCCCCCAGATTCCTGCAGTTTAGGGTCAGAAGGGGGCTCAGCTGTGGCCAACGCCTCCTATTCAGATATTTCTCAGGAATGTCAAGGCTCTGAACACACAGCCCAAGAAAATGCAAAAGAAATCGGGTGCCTCAGTCCTCCAGGGCCAGTGCATGTGGTTCCTTGCTTCTTCCTTCCTTCCTTATTTTTTTGGTGGTACTAGGGATTAAATGGTCTTTGCATTGAACAACTATTCCAGCCCCTTGTTTATTTATTTATTTTTTATTTTTTTAAAAATCCTTTTATTGGTACATTGTAGGTATACAACACAATTACATTTCTCATTGGGAACTTGTACCTTTACATGATGCATCTTGGTTCTTATTTTTTCCCCATTCCTAGCTCTCCCTTCACGCCCTCCACCCTTCCCTATTTACAAAGACTTTATTTCCATGTTTTCCATTTCTCATCATTTTTCCTTTCCCTTCTTTCCTTTCCCCTGCCCCTGCCCCTCCCACTACCCCTACCACTTTGGACATTTTCTTCCTATTTTGCATTATCGATTATTCATTCTAATCATTGGTACATTTTAGGTATACAATATAATGACATTCATCATTGGAAATTTGCACCTTTACATAGTCTCTCTTGGTTCTTATTTTTCACCCTTGCCCAGCCCTCCCTTCAACCCCTCCATCCCTCCCTATTTACAAAGATTTTGTTCCTATTTTTCCATTTTCTCATATTAATTCCATTCCCTTCTATCCTTTCCCCATCCCTCCCACTTCCTTCCCCTTTGCCCCTTTTCTTCCTATTTCACATTACCTTATACATTTTAAAGTCCTTATTTACACTTTCCCCTTGTTTATTTTTAATTTTAAGGCAGAGTATCACTGGGTTGCTAAGTAGAGGAGGCTGGGCTCGAACCTGCAGTCCTCTAGCCTCCCAGAGTGCTGGGACTACAAGTGTGCACCACTGCACCTGGCTCCAGTGATTGTTTTTAAAGGGGAAACATCTGCGTACTCACTCCCATATATAGATCTCTCTCTCTCCTCTCCCCTTCTTATTTTTATTTACTTACCTACAGAAAAAAATACTAGGCTGCCTCTCTAGCCCCAAGAAGACTAGGATACAGCTTGCTCATCACATGCATTTTTTTAAAAAAAACTTTTTGGATTGTTCTAGATAGATGAAAGGAATTGCATGCATATTAAAGGAATGTAAGAATTTCCCAACTGCCAAGATCATGAAATTGACTCATACCATTGGTCTACTGTCTGGGCTGCTTTTTGCCTGTCTGCATCCGTCCGCCCAAATACCGATCCATCCATCCATCCACCCATCCATCCTCCCATCCGTCCATCCATCCATCCATGTAAAACTAACTGATAGTTGCCATCACTGAGGGTAAGCAGTCAATGGAGTGAAGACCATGCCCGCCACAGCTCCCAGCCTTTCCGGGGAGGTGCGCGGTCTTCCCCCTGCTAAGAGGCTGGGCTCTTCCAGATGTTTTCTAGGGATGGCCATGTGTCCTCCTGACTCATGGTTTCCCAGAGTTTTCTGTGAGCCCGTACACACATTTCCCCAGACAAGCTGAGAGGGGCTTGCAAGAAAGACTCTCAGTGTAGGAGAATCGATGACCCAGGTGTCACTAGCACCATGTAACGGTGAGGCTGGTGACTCAGCTGTGACGTCGCTTGTGATGATAGAAAAGGACACGGTGAAGTTGACTTGCAAAGTTTGATTCTTGGATGAAGAAGTCTTCCCTAAACCCCTGACAGCTGATCCCAACGGTGAGTGCTGCGTGGCGTGCGGCTCCTACTGCTGCAGACAGGGCTCGCAAGACATGAGCCCGGCACGCGAAGCTCGTCGCAGGGCTGATGATTCCTGTGTTCGGCTTAAGAGACAGTAAGCGGAATCCACTTCTAGCGATTCTGTGCTTATTCTGAAAGGTTTCTATTTAGGAACGCAAAGTTCAGACGGTCATAACTTTGGTCTTTTAATAGGCTCAGGTTGACATACCCATTCTCAATTTAAAAAAATAAGTGGAGCAAGCTTATGCTCAGATTTTACTAGTGTTTTGTTTTGATTTTTTTCCAGCTCAATAAGTGTTCCATTTTTAAAAGCAGGGCATGCTTTTTCTTTTTCTTTCTTTCTTTTTTTTTCCCACCCAAGAAGAGGCACAGAATCACAAGATCCTTTCTTAGGTTTAGTCCAGACGTCTGTTTCTCAGAACATTTGCTTTTTATATGAGTAATAAGTAGAAGAAAAGCAATGAGAGAAATGGATGATCTCTCTTTCCATGAGGAGTTATTTATAAAAGCACATGAAAGATCTCTGAAACTGAGCAGCAGCCCTGAAACTACAGCAGCCCTCCTTATCCTAGGGGACACTTTCCAAGACACCCCATAGAGTCCTGAGACCATGAAGGCCCTGGGTTCAATCCCCAGTACTACAGCAATATATATATATATATATATATATATATATATCAAACTAAAAATTAACAGAAGAAAATATAAATGTTCTCAGAGAAGAAGTTGCAATAAAAGTCAGGGGAAGAAATGTAAAAGGGAAAGACTGAATTATATACAAAGTAAAACCTTTCCTGGTCAAAATATCATAAGCAAAATTAAAACATACATTACAACCAATAATCACATTTTCTACTTCTCAAAGTAGCAAAGATTTAAAAAGTACTTAATTCTAGGGTATATATGCAGGAAAACAAGTCCTTTCATGTACTGGTGACAAATGCCTAAGTTGGAAAAACCATTTTTTCAAAACAATTTGTCATTATATATCAAATCCTAAAAATATTTGTCTTTCATGCTAATAATTTCATATCATGAATTAGAGTGATACAGACCAACATTTATATACTGAGATGTCCACTGTAGCATGATTTAGAATAATAAAAATAGGGGCATCTTAAATGTTCAACACGGAGCAATCACTGAGTACGTGGGCCATCAGTAACGTAGGTACCATGCAGCTAGAAAACACGTTGTTCTCACAGACCAGGCACTGAGGCGAGGAAGTCTCATGTTAGGGCGTTCAGTGAGACTCAATACGCACTCTTACATTTTGAACAAAACGTTCAGAAATAAAACAGAAAGAGGAAAGGGGGAGAGAGAGGAGGGGAAGGTGACTGAAAAGAATTAAGATGTGTTATATACATGGCCCAACTCCCGATGATGAATGTCATCAGGCACTGCAAACACATACTAATAAAACTAAATTTAAAAAAAAGCAGACAGAAGGAAAATATGCCAAAATGCTAACTGTGGCTCTCTCTGATCGACAGGATTACAGGTGCGTTTTCAGGTTTGGCTTTCTTACAGATTTTCTGCAATAACCCTGTATGGCCTAATGTTTATAAACTACAAGGATCAAGTGGGAATAAGTCGTTTATTCTCAGTAAACTGCAAAGCCCTGGCTGTGTGCAATTTTATTATACTTATCATTCTCTGTTGCTGAATTGGACAACCCCACGCTCTTCAACTAGGAGTTGATCTCTGCGATTCTCCCCCTTCCCACAGGGCCAGGCTGTCCCGGTCCCTAGATGCCACGAGGTTCCTGCTGGCCTGGGCACCTGCTCTCCCCTCCTCCTGGAACCTCCTAGGTGCTGCTTCCTCCCCATCCAGGCCCCTGGGGTTCAAGTGATGTCTCCCCCACCCCGCTCTGGTGTCGGAGCCATTCCACATAATTTTGGGGAAAATCATTTCATAATTAAAGCATGACTTAGCTGTCTAAGGCCAGTGTCACCTTGCCCGCAAGCCAGCTATGGCACATGAGCTAACTCCGTTTTGCCTCCAGTCACAGCTGAGGCCTCCGTGGTTCCGTGATGCTGTCATATACTCAATGGCAAGAGGGTATCAGCTGCAGACATCCTGGTTCTTTGAGAGCCGAGTAGTAATGAAAAAAAGAAAAGGGTTTCACCCGGGGAAAGGACAGATTCCTTATTAGCCTGCTGTCTCCTCCCTCCTTACTGCCCTCATCAGCATAAGATCCTCAGCGACCTAAGATCCTCATCAGCATATGGTCCTCCCTCTGATTGTTGTGTGTACCCAATAAATAGTGACCAGCTCGGGTTGTCATTGTCTGCCTGCTCTAAAGCACTGACCTCCCGGCCTCCGAAGTACTTTGCTGTTACACAGGTCTCTGTTGTCTTTCTTTCATTGGCCCTTGAGGCCCCCTTTCTGGGCAGTGGAGGACCCCAACCGCCCTCCCTGCTCTGGGACCCTGGCTCAGGCTGATCCTGAGACCCTTCGTCTCTGTTCTCCGGGACCCAGCATTCACTCTGTGTGTCGTTGCTGCTTTGCAAGTGCTCAATGGAGCATCTCTGTGTCAAGTGCAATACTCAGTACTCGGGGGGTAGCGTCAGCATAGTAGCTGCTCAATAAGATCATCCCATTTTAAAATCTTATTTGTGGCAGTATGGTGCACTGTGCATTTTGATATTTTATTTTATTGTTTTATGTGTTTCTCCTAATGCTCATCCCAAACTGAAGAGAATTAGGCTGCTGACTTAGCAGACATGTATCTCCCCTTCCTGTTTGTTACTCTTTATAGTCTCTGTGCTGGAAAGGAATCAGTATATTACCTTGAGGCAGATACTTGGACTTGTGTGTGTGTGTGTGTGTGTGTGTGTGTAGTGCTGTGGATCAAACCCAAGACTTCACACATGCTCAGCAAGCTATCACTAAACTACACCCTTAGCCCTCTTCTATCTTTCTAATCTAGCAAAGAAGGACTTGTAAGGCATGGAGACATCTTCATCCGATTTCTCTGGGTGTCATGGTCACGCCTGTAATCCCAGCTACTCAGGAGGCTGAGGCAGGGAGATCCCAGGTTCAACACCAGTCTGGGTAATTGAGGAGCTTAGAGAGACGCTGTTTCAAAATAAAAGCAATAAGGACTGGGGATGTACCTTCAGGCTCTTCTAGGATCACCCCCTAGTCCCCTGGCCTCAGGCTGCGGCGTGTGGGTGTGGGGTTAGACTTTCTTTTAGTTGCTAGAGTTTAAGGCAGGAGGGCCAGAGCCCAGCTGCATTTCATACCGGAACTCAGGACTGGGGACTAGAAACAGTGGTGGAGGCTAGTGGCCACAAGGAATAGGTGAGTGGTCCCAGACACAGCCACCTACACGCCAGGAGATGGCACACAAGACCCGGCTAGGCGGGAAACAATACCTGTCGCGGGGGGTGGTGCGTGAGCTTCCTGAACCCACACTTGCTCACCCCTTGAAGGGGCTCAGCGGTTTCGTGTTTCTACTTTCCATTTGTTTTTCTTAGAGCAGTCACTCCAAATTATGCAAGCTGCAGGCCCCACATAGCCTGGCGCTGCCTGGGAAGAACTGGCGCCTGGCTTGGCCCTGCCTCGGCCAGCAGGGGACTTAGTTCGCGGGACAGCGGCTGATCAGAAGTGCTGCCGGAGCTTCTGCTGCACCGGTGCGTGAAACTTCCCCCTTCCTTCTTTTCTTTCCTTTCCCTTCCTCCCTTTCTCCCTCTCCCTTTCTCTCTTTTCTCTCTTTCTGCTTGTCTTCCTTCCTTCCTCCCTTGTTCTCTCTCTCTCTCTCCCTCCCTCTCTCTCTCCTTTTATTTAGCAGTACTGGGGATTGAACCCAGGGCTTTTGCACTAAGCTGCAACCCCAGCCCTTTTTATTTTGAGACAGGGTCTCCCTAAGTAGCTAAATTGCCCAGAGTGGGCTCAGACTTGCAATTTTCCTGCCTCAGCCTCTCAGTATGCTGGGATCACAGGTGTGTGCCACTATGTCAGGCTTGAAATGCACATTTTAAACAAAACCCAAAACTTCTCTGTGGCCACACGAGTCACATGCGCTGTCCGGGCACTCGAGTCTGGAGGACCCACAGAACTGTTGGACCCCAGGACCCCGTCCTCCTGCTCCCTGCCCTCGGAGAACACACTTGGGCGATCTATGCCGTCGAGCTTTGGTCTTTTCCGTGACTGTAGCCAACAGCCAGGGAATCTCTAAATATCTGCCACTGGTCACAGGGCAGAGGGCCGACTAGGGGTGGAGATAGACAGATGGGCGTGAATCTGTCCCTGACAAATGTAGTGTAGTTCGAGGCCACCAGAAGACATGCGGGCAGCTCATCTTTGTCCTGGGCACCAGTTGGCCTCCCAGGGGGCCAGGTGATTGCTCTGTGCTCTTCTGCACTGCAGCCAGGGTGCCCGGGAAAGACTCCTGAGGCCGGTGAGGGGAGAGCCAGTGAACTTCAGCACTCTGGGAGCCTCCCGAGGTGGAGGGCAGCATTCCATGGCTACAGGCCACGAGGTGAACACTCCTTAGAAACCGTAGGGAAACCCCAAATCACAGGGACCACTTCAGGGTACCGTTTCCTGTGCAGAAGGAGAGTGCTCTGCTGAGTTCCTGGGCAGCAAAGGACATCAGGACGTGGAGCCTCGGGGTGGGATCCGAGGCAGAGCTTGGCTATGTGGCTGCCGGGGAGAGGCCAGGCCAGAGGCCAGTGTGAGGCAGGAATGGCAAGCGACAGCCCGTGGGCTCCTGCTGTCAGCTCAGGTCAGCCAGAAAGGGGCTGCAGTGGTCTGGTTTTGATTGCTAATGAGCTTGTTGGGGAGTTGCTTTGCCACAGAGTAGCTTCAGGGGCTGCTGCTGGCTGCTCAGCAACTACGAAGTACCAGAAACCTCTGCAGAAACCAGCGGGTGAAGCATGGGCTGGAGCTGGGGAACCTGCTGTACGAACTGCACTCCTCTGGCTGCGATCTAGGAGTGTGTGTGTGTGTGTGTGTGTGTGTGTGTGTGTGTGTGTTTTAAGACAGGGTCTTGCTCTGTAGCCCGGCCTGGCCTTCAACTCACTATGTAGCGCAGACTGGCCTGGAACTTACAGTGGTTGTCCTGCCTCAGCCTCCCAAGGGCTAGGATTACAGGTGTGCATGGTGCTTCTCATTATTGAAATCTCCATGAGCCAGTTTCCACTTGTGTGATTCTCTTTTTCACTACCATAATGGGATACCCAAGGCAGGCTACTTCTTGAAGAAAATCGGTTTACATTGGCCTCCAGCTCTCCAAGACCGCGGAGCCCGGGGTCTCCTTGCTGGCAGGCTCCTCAGGCAGCACAGGCGTTACACAGCACGCGTGTGTCTTCCGGCCTCCCACCCTCTTCTGACAGTCACTGGGACTCAGCCATGGGGGCTCTGCACCTTCCCAACCCCGTCTCCAGCAGCGCCACACCGCTGAACACCGCCGTCTACCGGGTTCAGTGTCCTAACACCTCACGCGGGGTGTGAGATTCCAGCGCACAAGCAGAGCACGCGAGGGGTCACTGCAGCCACTGCTGGCCACACTGGCCCTTGCTGGCCGCTCTGTTCTTGCTCCTTGTTGCCGTTGCCTTCTGCGCCTCGGGTCTTAGGTGGTGTCGGGGGATCAGCGTGCACGCGGCGAGTGACGAGTGAGGGGTGCATCTGCTCCCGGAGGCTTTTCATTGTCCGCCAGGCTTGGGGGCAGAAGCACACTCCAGGTCAAAGCCTTGAACACGCAGGTGCGAAGCCGGACACCCTGTGCACATCCCAGCATCCTCTCTGGCCCTGTTTTCGAGCGTTGAGTGGTTTTTCTGATGCCCGAACTTTGGCGGTCCCCAGGGCTTTGAATTTTGTCTCCTTACCTTCGTGGGACCATCCGAAGAATACCTCATTCTCCGGCTCGGCTGTTTTCCAGAGGAACAGTGCCTTGGCTGGGCTGACATCTCCTGGGTCTGCCCCCTCCTTGCTTTTGGCTTATGATTGCTTTGATGCTTTTAAGAAAATTAAATGAATATTTCATCCAGCTTTTTAAGCTGTCTTCAGGAGGAAGGTGGATCTGAACTGCTTGATCTGCCATTGCCAAAGCAGAAGTGTTGGGTGACCTGGGTTTAAATCCCAGCTATCACTCCCAGCTGCCCGATTTTGGCTGAGTGTTTTCCCTCCTCACCCAGACGTCAACATTAAACTCTACTCACTAGACGGTGTGGCTATAAAACATGAAAGCAAAAGGTTTTCTGTAAGGCAGTATAGTGTTATTTTTATTTATTTATTTATTGTGGTGCAGGCGATTGAACTTGGGTCCTTGCGCTTGCAAGGCAGGCAGCGGAACCACTGAGCTAAATCCCCGGCCTCATATTTTTATTATTAACTGTGTCTCACACTCCAGTGTAAGCTCCAGGATTACAACTTTCTTTTTTCCCTCCAACAATGCCGGGTACATAGTAGATGCTCAATAAGTGTGAGGAAGAGTTACTTTCTAAAGACAACCAAGCACTTAGTCGAAGCGGAGACGTTGAAAAATAATCACATATTGGAAAACCATTTTGGGGGGTTAAATTCAAATCTTGCTAGCAGCATCTATTTAGAGGGACTTACTCCCCATTGTAACTTTTCAAGCCTGGTTGTTAGATCAGAGCAATGGTGGTTTGTTTGGGTTTTTCACTGGATGTTACTTTGAAGCGACAGGCTGGTGAACACAAGATGCTGACCGGCTGGAAGCTTGGGTCACTTCCACGAGGGGCTATTATAGATAATGGTGGCTTCTTTGTCTGCTGATGACAGGAAAATGGTGAAAATGGATCTACTGTCAAACCTTAACACTGTGCTCAGGCTCATTTCAGTGCTGAGAGTCAGAATCCTCTACTGTGTAAACAAAATCAACAGAAATTGGTGTCATGAGGAAGGGGACAGTTTCAGTGGAACTCAGGGTCACCGGTGACATCTCAGTTATGTTGACCAGTGCTCTGTTAATCACCACTGTAGGGGTGTGTGTGTACCAAGGAGTGACTTATTAAAGGGGGCTAACCTTCCGCCACAGAAGCTGGGGTGCTGACTCATTTTATACACCTCTGCAACATTTTAGATAAGGAACTGAAACAATTTCATTGAGTAACCCAATTAAATGACCCAAACATGTTTTTATTTAAGGATCAAATGATCAAAAGTTTCCATTTTTCAAGTGAAAAAGCCATGACAATGCAATAGCTACCATTGATTGATTTCCTTTGTCTTAGATGCTTTTCATTGTCTCTAGAGAAAACTGTTACTTCCACTTTTCAGATAAGGAAACTGAGGCGGAAAGCAATTATGAAATTTGCCCAAGTCTAGAAAGCTAGACAGGGGTGGAGGGAAGCCAGCGACACCCAAGTCACTACCTATTTGTATTTTATTTTTTCATTACCCTTTAAAAAAAGAGATGACATTTCCATGTGGTTTGGGTGTCAGCTAAATTCACCGAGTTTATTTAGGACCTAGCAAGGTTTACCCTGAAGGCTGTGGGTTAGGTGTCTTTAAAAGGCTGTATGGGGATATAAGCGAGTTGGTATCAGCCTTTAGGGGCTCAGTGAAGAGTTTAGATATCTGTGCACACAGAAACTCCAGGCAACTGATCTGGGAGGCTCAGGCAGGATTGCAAGTTTGAGTTCAGTCTGGACAATTTAGTAACTTAAAAATGGGTTGGTGATATAACTCATTATAAAGGCCCTGGGTTTGAAAAGAACAGACAGATACAATCCAACTAACAAACGGAGCGGCCTGATCAATAATAACAGGGAAGAGGTGCAGAGTGCTGGGCACTCTGGCCAAGCAGGGGGCCCTTGGTCTGCCCACCGAGAGACCAGGAATTAAGGGCTCCGTGTTCCAGACATAACAGCTGCCACAAAGCCTCCCTGCGCGGAAGAACATCAACTTGAATCAGCAACTAAAGACAAGCTTCCCCTATTTCATTCCCACCGTATGCACAGAGATGGGCCGAACCTAGGATTTGAGGTTGGAAAACAGCTGTACCGCTGCCCTTAGCTGGTACCTGCCCGCCCCTCCCACTCAGGGGCCTTTTGTCGATCACAGGAAGCAGAGGGAGGATGAGAAGGCGCAGGAGGAGCAGAGCAAGCTGAAACCCTGGTCTCTGCCGCCTCCTTTCGAACTGGCCCGGGGTCCACTCTTGCGTGAATCTGGGGACGTTCTGATTTCTGCAAAGGGCTGTGTGCAGAGAGAGGGTCTGAGGAGACCAAATGAAAACTCTGGGCTTGATGTAGTCACAGCAACAAAAAAGTGACAGTGTTTTGTCCAGGGATCCATCAGGCCAGAAATAGAAGCTGGAGCTCTGGCCTGCCCGGCTGGGACCGTGGCCTGTAATTGAGCGTTCCGCATGAGTCACAGACGTCTCCGGTGCTGAGGCCGCTCGGGGGTGCTCAGCATCTTTTCCTAACCCTCGGTAGTGGGGTTGAGGGAAAGAGAGAAGTTTTTGTTCATGATCTCACTCCCATCCGAATGTGTCCAGACGCCCAAATATTTGATTTGAGCCTGGTTGCTAAGAGACCTCCCACTGGGACCCAGCTGCCTGCGGGCAGGAGGGCGGTATTGACTTCGCTTCAGATTTCTGCCAATTTATTTTGAAACCAGAAAACCTGGATCTGCGGCCTCCTCAAGGCAGTCATGAGAGGAGAGATGTGAGTCAGCCAACCCCTGGAGGAAAACCCCGGCGACCTTCTGCAAGGAGCTGGGGTCCAGGAAGGAAGCCTAACACAGCCACTGTTTTCTTACTGAGTGCTGCCAGGGTAAAGGGGTTGTGCTTGGGAACGCAGGTGACATCCTGAGGCGAACGCGGGCTTCAGGGAGCAGCGCTGGAGTCCTCGTGTGCAACTGGGATTGTGCAGGTCGCCCTGGTTCAAAACCAGAGCTCACACCCCGCGTCTTGGGCTTTAATTGCTCAGTGACTGAAAGCTTCTCGGGCGACATGAGCAGCTTGAGATGTGTGTTCGAGGGTCAGCACAGCGGGGATGGGAAGCGCCCTGTGGCTCCCGTCTTATTTCTCAACAGAATTCAAAGAGCTGCATGGTGAGTGAAAATCACAGAGCAGAGGCCCTGGGAGGCAGCGTCTTTCTGTGACACACACAGGGTGGGACCTTTCCAGGGTGTTTTGATACTGACTTTGGCCTTAGGACTTACTTATGCAATAACAGCTTTCAAGTGAGAAAGCTAGTTTTGGTAACAGGATCTTTGGGTGAGATTTGTAATGCAGACATTGTAAATAGTTACCCTTGGTTCCCATCCAAAGGCCCAGCAGAAGTCAGGGTTCTTCAGACAGGAAGGGGAAAGGGCTGACTTCCTCCTCCCTCTGCCGTTTGTTCTGTCCAGGCCCTCAGGGCATTGGATGATACCCACCCTCACCCGGCAGGGCATCCTACTGCGCCCCCGAATCCCAGTGCTGCTCTCCTCTGGAACAGCCTCACAAGCACCCCAGAAATAACCTTGACCTTGGGCACCCATGACACTTTGTGTAGATGCATAAAGCAGAACATCCCAGTCCTCCTGTCTGTGACATCCTGGGAGGCGGCCCCACTTTGTGGGCTTTGCCTTCATGCTGGACTGTGTGGCAGGCTCTGTCACTCTGGCAAGGGTCCAATGCCTCAGTTTCCTCATCTGTCAAAAGCCATCCTGAAAGATGTGTTTTCTCAGTTTCAAAAGACCAGGTAATAGTTTGGTGCTTGGAAAAAAAAAATCAACAGAGAATAGGAGGCAACTTGAAATCAAATATGGAAATAGGAGGTCACAGGGCCTGGGTCTGAGCCAATTAGCATGGACTCACAATAACCAACAAGGAGGGTTTCTGGGTTTGCTTTGAGAGGCTCCAACCACGTTTGACCAGAAAAGAAGATGAGATGGAAGATAAATGTACAATTCCATGAGCAGAGGATTTTGCAAACCAAAGAAGAGTTTGAATGTGTTGTGGAAAGCCATGGGGAGACCCCAGTGCATTAGGCTGCCACATCTCGGGGTTCCAGAGGCATCCAGTTGGAATACAACAGAATTTTCACCTTGCAAACCAGGGAAAACAAAAATGAAACCCAGAGAGAGTCCCCTTCAATAAAACAAGTTTCTCTGGTGAGTCTGTGTGCTGAGGACATCTGAAGGAAATATTAAAATACGTTACCCAACCTTGCCTCTCCTTGGTTAAATGTCAGGGAAGGTACTATGATGTATTTCTGTGAAAGAAGCTGTGATGTCATAGTGCTGCGTTATGATGTCATCCAGGATCCCTGAGATGCCAGGCCAAAAGAGAGCTCTTGTTTTGAATACAAATATCTTGCTAATGAGAAATTTTGGCAGGGAGAAGAAGGAAGCCACTCCAAATAAGATAAATGCAGCAGACAGAGGGCCAAATTTTGCATGGAGATCTTGACTATTCCACAGGATATTCAGCCAAAGCCTGTCTCTTAGTTTTTCAGTAATGATGGGTGACAAGGCCTGGGGTAAAAATAAACCCACTTCCAGTGTTGTTCCTGGCTGGTTCAGCAGGAAGTAGCATCATTAACCTTCAGGGGATGGGGAGAGGTTTGAGATAGTACTCGGCCCAAGTTCCTCACTCCTTTGCTTAGCTCCTGTGTACACTTAATTAGGTGGAAGGCTCCTGTCTTGGTTGGTAATTTAGATCTCGTCCTGAATGTGTTGCTCTAAGGGCCTTAGTGCATTAGAGGGAGCAGCTGGATCAGCAAGGACATAGGGAGCGAGCGTCCAGGGGGCAGAGCCTGGTTTGTGTGCATCTGAGGTGTAAATTCCACAGATTCCTCAGTCGCTGAGCCCTAGGAAGGCAGACTTGGAATGCTAAAATAGACTTAGTGACACTGGGTAGATAATTTCTTCTTGCCTTTCCTCTGTCTTTAGAAGCACTTGGAAAAGTAGAAGAGTCACAGCTCAATCATGGCTCTTTGTCAACCTGAAGGAGAGTATCTTCTTTCTTGTTTGTTTTAAAATTACAAAGCTAAGATGTTTGAGGGCCTGGGTTTAGTTCCCAGTACTGCCCCATCTAAATATCCACCTCTATCTATCTATCATAATTGAAAAGCTACACGTCATTTGCCTTTATACAAATGTTGGTCTTCACATATAGATCTATGGTTTAAGTAGAAAATCATGTTTCCAGTGATAGATTTTAAAAGCTTTGGTTTAAAAGAATTCATGCCCCATACTCTTAAGTGAAATAAATAGGACACACATGTGTAAATACCTAATAGTTTCTCTGGTGTGAGAAACTGAAAGTGTAAATAAATTAAAATGAATAATTGATAATTTGAAATAGGGAGAAAAAGTCCAAAGGTGTAGGAGAGGTGGGAGGGGAAGGGGAAAGGAAAGAAGGGAAAGGAAAAATTATGAGAAAAGGAAAAAATGGAAACAAAGTCTTTGTAAATAAGGAAGGGCGCACAGGGAATGGGGAAAAAATAAGAACCAAGATACATCAGGTACAGGTACAAGCACCCAATGATAAATGTAAATGTATTGTATATCTAAAATGTACCAATAAAAGAATTTAAAGAAAAAAATAAAGTAAATACCCTAAATCACCCCCCCCCCCAAAAAAAAGAAAGAAAAAAGAATTCATGCCTACAAAGCCAAGGAACTCTTAGGGAAAAATGTATTGGCAGGGTCTTGCTAATTGATAGGTTTTCGTCAGCTAGAAAACCTCTCTCTGCTAGAAAAAAGGATCTGGAAACATTCTGAGATAATTTTCATCTAATATAAAATGCACCCACCCAGAGGAAGGCTTGTGGGTGGGCATGATGTAAGTTTTTTCTTTTCAAAACCATTCATTTTATTATCCAGGCAGAAAACAAATAGTCAGAGGTGACAGCCTTTAAAAAAAAAGTGCAGACTATTCATACCTTCTGTTTATCTTGTCTTTCTTATGAGAAGTCCGAAGTGCTTTACATATGTACCCCACCCATCCTCATGTGAAGAAAGGACTGAAAAATGCCCCATGTCAGGGAGTGCCTTAGATGTCAGATGGGGTCTTGATTATTTTATTCTGGTCAACACATTGCTCTGGCTTGTACCCAGTATTTAGGGCACCAATACTGGGACATAGCATGATGCCTTTCACCTGAGTTTTGTTGAAACAAAAAAACCCTTCTAGTAAAACCCACTCATTTCACTCCAGCCCTAAGGCACAAAAGGTGGCACAAGCCAACAGCTCTCACCAGACCAACGGACTAAGTGAATTACTTGTTGGTGGTTTCTGGCCTCAGGCTCCTTGCAAAGTTTCTCATGCACAGTGTACAAACTGCTCACCGGGGACACAGTTCCAGAGCACAGCTCTGTGGATCTGGAGTGAAGATTCATGAACAGATCCTGGTGTCTCAGCATCTGTACCTGCAGGGATGCCTCAGTAGTAGACTGAAGTTTGGAATCCCAGCTAAGTGGGCCACCTTTGGCATACCCTTAGGACTTTTCCCCAGGCCTTGAGGTTCCTGAGTGATTAGCAATTGAAATCTACTACCAACATCCAAAGTAAGAAGCAACCCTGTGCTTTTCTCTGACATCTGAATCCTTCAGAGGTGTTTAGAGTTCTACAGAGGCTCAGATTGTAGGGTAAGAAAAGCCACCGCAAGCTCATACAGTCCCCATGGGTGACAGAAACACCTCCAAGTGTGGGGTGGAGTTTGCTGTGTTTTCCGTCCTGATAGTTTCATTCACTGAAACACTGAAATAGTGTACTTTTTGGTCAAAGGTAGCTTTTCACAGACAGATCCTTCTAGGTTTCCCAGCCTCCTCTGCTTCTGTCCTCTCTAGGCTCCCTATTCTCTGGCCCTCCACACACGGTGACCTGCTGAGCAGAGTCAGACGGCAGCTTCAGGGCAGTCGCTGGTGCTGTTTGCCAGATATAGTCAGCTCTCCATCCATGCATTCAGCATCTGCACATTCCACCAACTGTGGGATAAAAATATTTTTAGAAATTGGATCTGTATTGAAAATTTACAGACTTCTTTTTCTTGTTATTCCCTAAACAACTATTTATATCACATTAGGTATTCTAAGTAATTAGGAGATGATTCAGAGTACACAGGAGAGTGTGCATGGGTTGTGTGCAAATACTACATCATTTTATATAAAAGACTGGAGCATTTGCAGATATCAGTGTAGGGGAAAGTTACACAGTGTCCCACGGACGACAAGGACAGCAGTATTTCTGGCTCTCCACCTGCTGGTACAAGGTAGGACTGCACTTTGGCTCCTTTGTGGGCATGTGAGACAGTGATGCCAGTTCAGCCAGGGGCTTGAGAACAGAGCTGATGCATGCCACTCGTGGGAGAGAGCGGTTAAGTGTTGTTCAAGATCGAGTCCTTCTGCTACAGCAACCAGCCTGGGTTAAGAGGGTGACTCTCCCAGCAGGTCTTCAGCCCATTTAATGGGGGATGTGAGAAAGAAATCTTTGACACTGTGAGCCATGAGGAGATTTTGGGGCTAGAACCAAAGCCAACTGTTCTATTACACTGCTCCTTGCTGTTTGCCTCTTTGCCTATGGTTTCCTTTTAGCTTGAACTTCACATCCTCCAGTTGGCTGATTCCGACCAACTTGATCCTTCTAGACCACTTCATAGGTCATCTTTTCTGCAAAGCCTCTTCTGACACTTCCAGGAAACTGACACTCTCTAAGCTGTGTTTCCACTTTGCTCCCTATGCAAACCTCCGTCACAGCTGAAATCACGTTTTATTTTTGCTCTTTACGAGTCTGCCTTCCTCGTTTAGGCTGGAAGTGTCTCCATTCATTTTCCTATGCCCAGTGTCTATTTCAAAATACAAGCTCAACAAATGTCTCACAGAGCACTGAAGGCACTCAGAAATGTTGAAGGACATAATTAAAGACGCCACATCCACGCTAGAGTTTGTAGTTCCGAAGTCCCCAGGTACACTGGCACTGGTAATTGACCAGTCCTGGATGATATTTGTTAAGAGTGGTTTCTTTTCTTGCTTCAGTATTATTTGTCTATAGTTCAAATAATTAAAAAGAAAGGGAGGGACAGAAAGAGATGAGAGTTTGGAGAAAACCTTCCAGGATAATTTTTTTGAGATGCTGTGGTTGTTTATATGAAGCTCTGGCTCTGCTTCGATGGGAAAGCATATTTGTTGATGTAATGCCTTCGCTTTTTATAAATGCATTTATGCACATTATCAACCGTACCTCCCTTGGCGGTTTATATACTATTAGGTTCCAAGATTCTGTTTCAGTGTCTGTGGCAGATGAAGTAAATTCAGTTCAGGGTGGAGAATCAAGGGAGATCCCATTTTTGTTTGGGTCTAGTTCCCCATAGTTGAGGTAGCATATTTACTGTCACAGTGTCCTTAATTTCAGAAATGCATCTGTGCATACTGTCGAGTGCATCTCATTGAGTTGTTAAGACTAGACTCTGAATTCTAATATGAACTGACAAGTCTGTGTTTCAGTGTCAGTGGCAGAACTCGGGTCCTTGCGCTTGTGCAGCAGGCAGCGAAATCACTGAGCCAAATCCCCGGCTCACCCTTTTTATTTTTTAAAAAATGAGTTTTACATTACAGTGGGCCGCTGTTGTGTTTGTCTGTTCACCGTCCATTTCTGCTCTGTCTGGAAATAGCTTCTCTGCCTTCCTGAGGCTGTTTATTTGACTTACACTGGGCAGTGGCAATGTGGGGTAATAGTTGGCCGAATTCTCTGGAGTAAGCTGCTGCAGGTTCTTTGATTTAAGCTATGTGACCTGCCGGATGCTACTTCAGGTCTCCAAGTCCTGGTCTCCTCCATCATAGAATGGAAATAGCTGTTACTGTGAAAGTCTTATTACCACAGGTTTTTTCCTTGGGGACATTTTTTGGGTGTGTGGTGGGGTTGGGGGTTGAACCCAGGGCCATGTGCATGCTAGGCAAGTGGTCTGTTACTGAGCTACACCTCCAGCTTTCCTTGGCGACTATGGGAACTGCCTTCTTTCAGCAGCCATGGCTATAGAAAAATCTACATATTTTCCCCAGTATATGTGATTTGACTTTTCCCCTGAGAAAACTGAGGGATAATTTCTTTGGAGATAAGTTTGCTTCTTGGAGACATGTCTTGACATTGATTATCCTCCCTCCCTTCCTTCCATCCTTTTTCCTTTCTGCAGTACTGGTGATTGATTCCAGGGCCTCATGCATGCTAGGCAAATGCTCTACCACGAAGCTATGTTCCCTCACCATTTTTATTTGTTTGTTTTGAGACAGGGACTTGCTACGTAGTCCAGGCTGTGTATGTAGCCCAGGCTAGCCTTAAACTTGCTGTAGTCCTCCTGCCTCAGCCTCCTGAGTGCTGGGATCACCACCATTTAGGAACGCACCACCATTTTTTTTTTTTTAATTGGAGGAGTTCTATAAAGGCTTTGTGGCTGGCCAACCTTGATTTTTCATCATCTTTCAATGAGATGCATTTTTTCATGAATAGTTATTTGTGAAGCGATTCACGTATGCCCAGGCTAGCTTGACTTCTTGGGTCACATTTAGTTTCTTTATGCCCCACATTTCTTGACTGAAGTTTCTATTAGTCTTCACCTCTTTCATTAGACTGTAATACTGAAAGCCTCTTTTGCACATTGCTGTACAGACACTGCTTTTTCCACAGTGGAAGTGTTGTGTGACACCCCACCGAGGCGTGCTCTTCCTTGGTGGTACCCTAGTGCACACCATTGACAACTCCTGTCAGTCATCAGGGTATAGCTTCTAACTGCTTCTAAGAACTAAGTACATAATTTAAGATGCCAACAGTTTTGTCCTTCAGCGTTTATGAGAAGAGGCCTCTCACCTAAAGTATTGTTGAACAATCTATTTAATAGTTAGGACCTTCCTCCAACGTGAGGAAGTGTTTCTCCTTGTAGTTCTCCTTGTTGAGATTTTAGTAATTTTTTTCCTGTAGGGTATAGCTGTGTGTGTGTGTCTGTTTTACCTAATAAAATATTTTTTTTCCTTAAATTCTTTTATTGGTACATTGTAGGTATACAATACATATACATTTATCATTGGGTGCTTGTACCTGTACATGATGGATCTTGGTTCTTATTTTTTCCCCATTACCTGTGCGCCCTTCCCTATTTACATAGATTTCATTTCCATTTTTTTTCTTTTCTCATAATTTTTCCTTTCCCTTCTTTCCTTTCCCCTTCCCTTCCCACCACCCCTACAACCTTTGGACCTTTTCCTATTTCAAATTATCAATTATTCATTTTAATCATTTTAATCCTTACTTACACTTCAGTTTCTCACACTAGAGAAACTATTCAGTATTTACACGTGCGTCCTATTTATTTCACTTCCTAATAAAATATTTTGATCAATACATTTTTGGGCTAAGGAATTCTTATGTTTTTAGAGACAAAGTAATGGTACACAGTTTTCAGCATATGAAAAGCTACTGCCTTAGGAATCCTAAAAGTCATTTAGTTTACGTATCACTTTCCCTTCTGGAAACTGTCATTGTACGTTCAGGCAGGTACAGTGCCTTACACACACACTGAGTGGCAAACCTGGGGCTTGGGCCTACTTTGTGGACTTCCTGTTCTTCCAGCACCCCAGCTTACCTTCCTGGCTTATCATGTCAGGAATGTACGCTAAAGAGAGGTAATTTGGAACATTTAGGTATTCATTTTCCCCACGCTATCTGCCCAGTACTGAACCTGGGCCACCTAGGCAGACCTGTTGGCAGGAGTGTTGGCTGGAGGAGCCTGATGGGTATGTGGCTCATGACTCTTTGATGCTGGGTCATTAAAGTGCCTCTTCTTTGAACTCTTTAAAAATGTTTAAGGGCTTTCAGGAAGTATAAAGGCTTTGAACCTCGGTTAGCCAGAATTCTGTTAGTATAACAAAATACCTGGTGGCACAGGCCATAATCCCAGCATTCCAGAGACTGAGGCGAGAGGTTTCAAGTTTGATCCCAACGTGGGGAATATAATGACTTAGTGAGACCCTCTCTTAAAAGCAAACAAACAAATGACGAAAGACAACCCGAGGGGCTGATGGTATGCCTCAGTAGTAACACTGGGTTCAATCCCCAACACCTGTTCTCCCCCCAAACCCCCAAATGCCTGAGATAATCAACTTACAGAGAAAAGGTTGATTTTGGCTCACAGATTTGGAAGTTTGGGTCTAGGGTCGGCTGGCCCTGTGAGGAGGCAGCACATCATGGCAGAGGCAAATGGTGAGGCTGAACTGCTTGCCTCATGGCTGGGTATGAAAAAGAGGAAGCAGAAGGGACCTCGGTACCCCAAGCACCTAACTTCCTCTCTCTAGGTCCCACCTCTCTGCAAAAAGGTTTTGTGGTTATTGGCCCATGTGTGCAGTGCATGATGGTCACCTTCACCGTGGGGAGTTGCTGCATGCACGAGGCTCATCTTATTCTTTTTTCATGCCCTCACCTCCACTTCTTGGTCCCCTGCCAATTTGCAAATGATCTGTTGCCCTGTTTCTCATTATCTATCTTCAATTTTCCTCTCTATGTATATTTTGGGTTTCTCATATAAAAGAAACCATGTGGCATTTGAGTTTGTGTGTCTGATGTATTTCACTTAACATCATGGTTTCAAGGTGCATCTATTTTCCAACAAATTAGTCGAATTTATCCTTTATGGCCTAATACTGCTTCATTGTATATCACTACCACATCTTCTTTATCCATTCATCTGTTGATGGACATAAGGACTGCTTCCCAGATTTAGCTATTATGAGCTGTGCTGCTATAAACATGAGTACGCGGGTGTCACTGTAGTGTGATGCCTTTAACTCTTTTGGGAAGGTACCTAGAAGGGTAGTAGCTGGGTCAAATGGAATCTCTCGTTTTAGTCTTTTGAGGAATCTCCATACTGATTTCCATAGTGGTTGTACTAGTCTACACTCCCACCAACACCCCCCGCCCCCGGCAGCCTCGCTGGCATTCGTTATTATCTTATTTCTTGGTAACAGCCATTCTTTCTGGAGTAAAGTGGAATTTCTTTAATGTAGGCCCCACAGCTAAAGGTTCCAGTACCTCTCAAGAGTGCAATGCTAGAGACCAGGCCTACCATGGGATCTTTGGGGGACACTTAACATTTAAACTGCAGCAGAACCTGAGCCTTAGTAATCCATAATAGCTGGAAGAGGTTTTCAGAGTAGAATTGTTAGGGAACAGACAGCTTTTGATTGACAGGTAATAATTTTATTTATTTATTTATTTATTTATTGGTACTGGGGATCGAACTTGGGTCCTTGTGCTTGTGCAGCAGGTGGCGGAACCACTGAACTAAATCCCCGGCCCAGGTAATAATTTATTTGCAATGGAGTTAAGGATGGAAAACAGGAAGAGAGTGGTAGCTATCACCTGCTCAGCTTAATACAGGGCAAGTTGGAAGAAATAGTCAGTTACCCAAGCAGGGGCCTCTACTCAGAATTGGGAACTTCACAGGGCAAAGGTTTAACCATTCTTGGGAACTTGTGTGGGGGGTTTGTTTTCTTATTGAAATGTCCAAACAAGAGCATTTATTTATTGAGACACTGTCCTGCTATGAAGCCCAAGCTGGCCTCAGACTCAGCCTCCTAAGTCCTGGGATTACAGGCATGTGCCAGGAGACCCGACTAAGAACTTTTATTTTCCATGGAGACTGGTAAGGGAGAAATGACCATAATACAGCCAAAATGAATCTGTCTTTGGCAATTCCTTCATCTTTGGGCCCTGGGATCCATTCTTCTCAGCCTGACACCTCGAAATTCCCATTACAAGTTTTTTTCTAGTTCAGCTGAGAATAGCTTGGTAATGTTGAATGAATATCATTACAAACTTTGGAAAAGAAAAGCTCTCTATCGCATTTTTACCAGTTCGGAAAATATCAAACAGTGGTTTTAATTTCCTCCCTCTCCCTTCTGTGGTATTGAGGATCGAAATGAGGGCTTCCCACATAAAGTACCAGGCAAGTGCTCCACCAGTGAGCTACATCACAGCACTTGTAAACTCTGAGACAAGGTCTCACTAAATTGCCCAGGCTGGCCTCGAACTTACCATTCTCCTGCCTCAGCCTGCCAAGGAGCTGGGATTACAGGTATGTGGTACCACACCTGACCTCTATTTCCTTTCTTTATCCATCCCAACATACCATTAGGGAATAGTCACCATGTGTAAATTACTTTGTCATGTTCTAGGGATACAGTGATGAGAACATAGACATGTTCTCCATGGAGCCTGCAGCCTGGTAGGAAAAGTCAGGCTACAAAGCAGTGGCAAATGTCAGCCCATTCCCTTCGACTTTCTGCTCGGGTAAAACGGTCTCTTTGTGTCAGACAGAATGGAACAGGAGGGTGGGAGAGAAAGAACAAATAATGAACGAGCACTTTAGCTCTGAGCACAGGAGCTGAGCCTGATTGTTTCCATGAGTGTGAAGGCTGCCCCTAACAAGAGAGTGAGGGTAAAACAGAGGGGAAAGAGAAGAGGAGGAAACAGAGTGGGAGCAGAGGAAGGGGAGAAAAAAGACAAGTGGCGCTGACTGAGGGGCAGGGAGTGTTAGCTGGGATCTGGGCTGTTGCTGTGGCTCCCACTGTTGATACTACTCAGCCTTCCATGCGAATCAAGGATATCGCTGATGGGCACGGGCCACCTCCAACGTGACACCCCAGCTCTGAGCCAGTTCCTTAGTTCACACCGGCCTGTAAACAGACTTTGTGGGTTTAGTTTGTGTTTCTAACAGCACGCACAGTCAGACAGGCAAATAACAGACTGAGGAGGTCCAGAAGATGATGAGGGAGTTGGAAACACCCATGGCCTGGTGCCCTTCTAAGTGTCAGAACATCACAGCACAAGCCGTCACTTACGTGCTTGTGTTGACGGTGGTTAAAGAAGCCTACAGTGCTGCCTGTCTTCTAAAGGTATCGCGTATACAATTATGCATGTATGTAATGCTTGATAATGCTAGGTGATTGTGTATTTACTATACTGAACTTTTTATAATTTTACGATGTACTCCTACTTACAAAAATTACTGTAAAACAGTATGCTCATATTTCATGTTTACCAAGTCTCTCGATTGTATCATTTTCTCTTGGCCGTAGGAATAATGGGGTATGTATCGTCTGCATCCACTCCATCTCTACACAACCTACTGTGTAGTAAGCGGTACGTCCAGGAGCCTGCCAGCACCCTGTAACGTTGGCACCTGAGTCTGCATTCCTTGGGCCGCGTCCCAGTCCCATCGGTGCATGGCTCTAACCCTTGTTCACTTTTCTCAGATTAGGGAGCCACAAGCTGAGACTTCCAACGATGGGAACAGCACGGAAGTGGAGGGATGGGGAGGTCGGACAAGCTGTCCTCTGACCTTGGGGGTCAACAAGGAGGCCCAAGAGAGGTCGGCCAGCCTGCACCCCGGCCGTGAGAGCCAGGCGGAGGTGCTCAATGGAGTCTCCTTTTCCGAGAGCAGAATTTTTTCCTCTTTTACAGTGAAACTGGAACAGTGCTGGGAAAATGGGACGGGTGTCCCCAGTCAAGAGACAGGGCTGTTTACCCAACTCTGCATAGGAGCCCTAAGGGAAGGGAGTCTTGGTACAAAGGAAAACTATAATTTTCCGAAGGAGAGGCGGTCAGTGCCAGTGGGGGCCCGGGGACCAGAGCGCGGGGTTCCCTGACAGGTGGCCCCGAGGGCGCGGGTCTGAGCCCAGCTTCTCCCTGGAGGGGGAGGTCGGAGAGAGCCCCTTGGGGCTTCGCCGTCCTTAGGTGTTTTGAGGTACAGGCCCTGACCCGGGTACCCCACAAAGTCAGCTGCGGGGCCGTAAGGTGAGGCAGCCCTCCTCCAGAGGGCGTGTGGGGTGGACACCGACTTTGCAGTCTCCGGGTCGGCCGGGGCCGCAGAGCGGGGAGGCGAGAGGACCCGGAGTTGGGCTTCGGCCCGAGGCCGGGCGGGCGCGTCCTGCGCGCTCCCGAGCCCAGGGCTCCCACGCCGGCCCCTTGCGGTCCCGAGGCCCACGAGGCCCATTTTGGTGCAATGCGAATCAGCTCGACCGCCCCGGCGGAGGGGCTCCCGGGCTCCGGGCGCTCGCGCGGGCCGGGGTCCGAAACCTGAGTCGGCGCCGCCGACCCCCGGCCTCGCCGCTGCCGTCGCCATAGCAACCAGGCCCCCCGACTCGACTCGGCGGCGCCCCGCCCCGGCAGCGCGCGCCCCGCCCCGGCGCCCCCGCCCGACCTCGCGCTCGGCTCCCCGCGCGCGCCCGGCACCTGCCCCTGGCCGGCCCGCACCTGCCCTCGCCGGGGCCCAGGGCGCGCGGCCGGTGCGCGGGCTGCGGGCGGGGCGGGGCTCCCCGAGGGCGGCGGGCGGGAGCCGCGAGGAGGCGGGCGCGGGGAGGCGCAGAGGCGGCAAGAAAGTAGCAGAAAGTGGGGCTGCGGGCGCCGGGGCGGGCGGCAGCAGCAGGAAGTCCGCGCCCGAGTCCGTGTCCGCGCCCCAGCCCGAGCCCGGCAGAAATCCGGCGGGGAGCGAGCGCGCCCGCCCGGCTGCCATGGCCCGCGAGAACGGCGAGAGCAGCGCCTCCTGGAAGAAGCAAGCCGAAGACATCAAGAGGATCTTCGAGTTCAAGGAGACGCTGGGAACGTAAGTGGGCGCGTGGCCGCGACCCGGGTCCCGTCCCCGGCGCGCCGAGCCCCCGACCCCGCGTGGCCGCTCCGGAGGGGGGCGCTGGCCGGCGGGGAGCGGCCCACGCGGGGCGGGAGAGCGGGCGACTCCCCGCCTCCCCGCCTCCCCGCCGCCGCCGCCGCCGCCGCCGCCCGCGCTTCCTCCCCACGCGTGACTGGGCCGAGCGGTGCAGACCGCCGTTCGCTGTGCGCACTCGCGTGTGCCCGGGCGCGCTGTGTGGACCGGAGACGGGGTCACGGCACAATTCACCCTTCCGGTCTTCCCCGTTTCTGCCCTGAAATCGGGGTTCGTGGAATGGACTCCCGCGCGCGTCTCGCCTGCAGGCTGGACTCGGGGAGCCGCGCGACCGCGGGAGGGAGGGTTTGGCAGAGCAGGGCGCAGGCGGGGAGGCGCCCGAGCGGGTGCGCGCCCGGGCGCGTGTCCCGCGGGGGTCTCCGGGCCGCACCCCCGGGGAGCAGGGACGGTCCCGCCCGGAGTTGGTTTTCGTTTTGTTTTGGGCGCCTCGGAAAGGTGGAGGGGCCGGTAGTGAAAGAGATCAGGCACTGCTGGCAGAATCAGAAGTTGGGGTTCCCCACCCCCCGCGATCAGCGCGTGCTGTCGGCTTCCCGTGAGCGTTGGCGGGGGGGGGGGGGCGAGCTGTGCATTAGGCCGGGAAGAAGGAGGCGTTTCATGGATGGATCTGCGTGGCTGGGTGCTTGCTTGCCTGCCTTCCTTTTCTCTTTACTGTTTCTGTGGTCGGCTTGCAGTGGCAGAACCCCGTTTTCCAACTCCGTTTGCCTGAGCTCAGGGTCCGCCGCAGTTGTTAGTCACCCCCCTCTCCGCACCCCGCCTCTGCAGCGGGGGTGGGGGGGGAGCGGTGAGGGTGAAGGCGGCATCCCCAGCCTAGCTTCGGACTCTTGGGAAAGCCCAGGACTGGACGAGGGTCCCCAGCCGCGGCTGCTGGGGTCCCGGAGGGCACCTGTGGGTACTGACTTTATCATCGTTGAAATGAAATTAGAAAACACTTCGCCTTTTTTGGGGGGGGGGTACCAGGGATCGAACTCCGGTCCTTGTGCTTGCGCAGCAGGCGACTTCGCCTTTTTTTTTTTTAAATTTAAAGAAAGGGGTTTCCCAGTTGAGGGTTAGTTTTGGTCAAAACTTTTGAATCCTGTCATTGGGGTTTATTCAGTTTTGGGGTTGTGACTCTGAGATGTTCAGATTACAAGGAGGTAAGGAGTCCTATCCATGTGCATGTGTCCCTCTTCGAGGCTTTTACCCGCCTGGGCCCCTTGCCTGCAGCCTCTGGCAGTTTGATGCAGTATTGCTGACTGACTTGGCTTCCACCTGGCTGGCTGCAGTCGCTGGGTGGAGGGGTTCCCTGAGTGGCTCCCGCTGTGGCGTGCTGTTGGGGTCGCTGCAGTGGCTTCCACCTCCCGGAAGGATGGGGATTTGTCTTCGGACTCAACAGCATCTCGATTCTGGCCCCATTCGGGTGAGCTCCGGGCATGAGTCTGCCCTAGGGTCCCAGAGGGCTGCCTTCTGCCTTGGAAATTATTCTTTGCCAGGATCCTTTCCACCTAGTGCTGGCAGGGGTCCTAGAAGAGTGAAAGTCATAGAAGAGAATGGCCCAGTTTCTTTTACTCAATGACATAATGGTATGGTAATCGTGGTAACATTCTTCAGTGTGTACCCGGCATTTATTTTAAGTGTCTTGTGTGTGTTAACTCACTTCAGTGTCACAGTAACCTTAAATGATGTAGATATTTACTGTGATCCCCAGTTGTCAGATGAAAACACGAAGGCAACAGAGAAATTACGCGACCTCCCCACGTTATTAGGTGGTGGACCTGCTGTGGAAAGCTAGGCAGAGCAGCCTTTGATAATCCATGCAGGGTCGAGCCACTTTGTGGATTTTGTAATGGTGGATGATGAATAATAATTTAACCTGGGCTTAGGATGTAGAATTCAGTGGTAGAGCTCTCGGCTAGCATGCGTGAGGCCCTGGGTTCCACCCCCAGCATTGGGAAAAAATATAAAGGGCTTAATTTTAATACTTAGAAAGCTAATTTTAATACTAATGTAAATAGAAAATAATTATGGGATAATCTATTATCTAAACATGTAAGAATTTCAAAGCTCTTGGATTATCAGTGTCCTTCTGCCTATTGGACTCAGTAGAAGTGTTTCCAAGTTCAGGATGTCTAATTCACCTGGGCCAAGTCTAGCCACTTCGGCTGAGTCTTAACAACTCGGAGCTCACTTCCTGTCCTTTCTGTGTGGGCTTTTCTGTTTGTAATCAAGTCCAGCGTGAATCCAAGGCTTCCCTAATTATAACTGGTGTTCATTCCCAGAGCGCTCTGTGGTTCCAGCCATGTTGTTCGCCACACCTTTGCTGTGTGTCTTTAAGATCCTAAGGCAGGAAAGCCCAGCAAGAAGTGAGGCTGTCAGCTTACAGTGTTAAAACGCTTATGAAATAAAGCATCATAAAATCCAGGGAGGACTTGCGTTGCCTGAGTCTGGAATCTCATATTGGGCTGCCTTCTCCAAGTCTCTTCCTAATAGAGTAGAACACTTACTGTTGGATGCTAGGGTCATGGCACTTAGTGTGGTCAGAGGGACCTTGCTGGAGTATGGAGGCTGAGGGCGAGGGACGCTTGACCAGGAGGAGGAAGTGAAGGGCAGCATGGGGAGAGGCTTGGGGCTGGGTTGTTGGCTGCATCTCTGAGATAGGCCCCAGGGAAAAAGCTCTCAACCTGGGACTGCACTTTAGCCGCCTTTGAAAGGGAATCCCAGAACCTAACCTATCTCTGAATTAGGTGGTGAGGCTTAATTACTGCTTATTAATTACCAACATGTTTTCAGGTCCTTGGCACACGGTGAGAGCAAATAAATGCTGTGTAACAGCAAATTAGGGATGGTAAACATTCTGTTGGTGCATTTTGCTAGGATGTTGAGGCTTCTCTGCTGTAGGTGTCTTTCATTGACTTCTGAAGCTGCCACAGAAGGCTGACCCACAGCACCCGGAGAAGTGCAGATGGGGGGGAAGCTCTGTGTGTGGCAGGGAAGCACCCCAGGCTCCTGTAAGCGTGCCTGCAATTTCCAGCCCTTGAGATGCGTGTGAACAGGGAAAGCCTTAACACTTGGCACCACCAGAATGGTTTTTCCAGCTTCCCTCGATTCCCCTGGAGGATGGGCGATGACACATCCTAGGAACTAGATCTCCTTCTCATGGAGCCTGAGGATGGTGTTTCATCAACTGACATTTGAAGTCTGCTGTGTGGAGGTGGCTGGCCTGGGTCTGGCTCAGCCACTCAGGGGCTGTGTGGCTTGTGTCAGGGAGGGGGCCCCAGCAGCTGGGCGAAGCTCCTCTGGGTGGCAGGGACGTACTTATGACTGTGCAGGCGCATAGTGAATCAGCTCTGGACCAGCCGCCCTGGCCCGCGTAGCATCAGCGGCAGTGAGTCCTCCTTTCTTTAACTGAATATCTGCTGAGTGCTGCTGTAGGAAGAGAATAAATGGCCATTTCTGTGGGGCGAGCCCTGTCCTTTGCTGCCTGTCTCGTATTTACACTGCTTACTCTGAAATTGCTCAGTAAATACCCCTGTTGTCTGAAATTCAGGCTAGGAAACACTCACCTTCTCTCTTCTTGGAGCGCATGTGTGCGTGTGCGTGCGTGTGTGTGTGTGTCTGTGTGTGTGTGTGTGTAAAAGGAGCTGGTAGTGGGTTGGACATGGGGTGTGAGATTCCCCAAGGATTTGGGGTCCGAAGGATGGTGGGACTGGTCGTTTTGTTCAGCTCCTCCTAGGGGTTTTGAGCACCTTCCGTACCTGGTGTTGGGGCCCTTGATAGGGCAAGCTCATGCCCGGAGGCATCTCTGCTGTCCCATCAAGGGACTCTTGCATTTCTGGTGAAGTTCTGGGAAGGACTTTTTTTTCCGGCACTGGGGATTGAACTCAGGACCTTACGCTTTCGAGGCAGGCACAGTGCCACTGAGCTACATCCCCGGCCCCTGGGAAGGACTTTTGAGGAAGTTCCTCTCTGTCCACAGTGAGAGAGTGCGTGTGACAGACCGGAATCTGAGCAGCAGAAGAGCTGTAACTGTGAGAAAATGCTGTTTTGTGCTTTTAGAATTCCATCAGTAGCGGAGCTAGATCGCTGTGACAGGTGGACCCATAACTCACAGCTCCTCCACTCGACCTAGGAGTGTGTGTCCCAAATCATCTGTTCAAAATAATATATGATAATTATGTCATATGTGAGAGGGATAATATTATTATTATAATAAATGTTACATTTGGAGAAAAAAAGCAGAAAGTTTTCCTTGACTGAGGAAAGCTAACCAGCTGGGTAGAACTGGTCCCGCAGTGGTGAGTGGGGACTCCCCTCCATCCCTGGCTCTGCTTCAAGCTTGCCAGCCCCGGGAGGTGCTGGGATTGGCTGTTATTGGAGGAGGACCTCAGGGGTCAATTTGGCTGCCTCTCTCTAAGTCCTTTTCATCTTTCCTTTCCCCAAACAAATCTCCTCAAATCTCCTTCAGTCTCTCTCCACCTGCTGTTCCTCTCTCCTCTGGGCCGGCTCAGGCGTGGTGCCCGCTGGGAATTGCTACGTTACTGGTCACCCTGCTGAGGGTGGCAGACCTAGCACCTTGGGGCCTCCTGTCATCCCAGTGCCCCAGATGTCACGGGAGTCCCCGGGAGCCCTAGCCCACTGGGCACAGGTCTCTTTGTTAACGAAGAAACAGCATATAGGTGGCCCAAGGAGCTTGGTGTCTGAGACGGTTCACCCAGGTTTCTTCTCTCACACGATGTGGCCAGTTGAACGCTAATGTATTTGACCCAGGAGGACGTGTGGGCTCTTTCTTTGGGGTGAGAGATCACTTTTTTTGGGGCTAGTTTTTTTTTTTATTAGATCTCACTTGATTTTCTTTAAAGGTTCCTTATGCAATATATGGATTATTTAGGCTCCAATCTGACCCAGGGTAACCTCCGAATGGATGTCAGAGGTCAGGTTCGTTTTGTAGTGGGCCGTGTTCAGCCCACTCTGTGCTCAGCTCTCAACTGTTTGCCTTGTGCTGTTTTTCTTAGTGTTTCAGCAAGATTCCCAAAGGCAGGGGTTCTGTCCCTTGCTTTACTCCCGATCTTGAGGATAAGTCAGGCCCAGTACGAGCATTCACAGCTGTGTTCCCCTGGATTGACCCCTTAATCTCAGGTGGAGATGGAAGTGGCAGCTGCCCGGGACTGTGAGGACCCAGGGATGTGTAGGAAGTGCCAGCTCCTTTCTGGGGTTGAATAAACAGTGACTATCATTACGCTCTTGTTGCCTGCTGCAGCTGCGGTTGACTCCTCAAGAATATTCAGGGCCAGCACCAGTGAGGAGGAACATGCCTGCATCTGCTGGAAATTGATTTTTGTAAGCTCTTGTTGCAAAAATGCCGGATGATGCATATTTATCCTCTCAAAAAATTGATTTAAGCAACCAAGAACAATTTTTCCTTCAGCCGGGGAAGAACAATTGCTGATTGTTCTTTACGCTTCAGTGACTGGCTGAGAACCTAGGTTTGATGGTTACGTGGGAATGGATGCGAATCCTGCCAGGCCCACTGTTTCCTGGCTGTGCAGCTTTGGATGAATTATGTTACCGTTCCGAGTCCCATGTAGGACACGATCTCACTGGGCACTCATCTGGGGGTTGTGAGGAAGATGAAGTGAGGCTGTGCGAGAACCGGAGGAGAATGGAGCCGGCCTGGGAATCCGCTCGGCAAGTGCCAGCCCTCTCCCCAGAGACCATTTGGGCAGATTTGGAGACTACACAGGGCCCTTCACCGTTTGCTCCCAGTAGGCGACCATTAGTCCATGCGGTGCCAGCATTACCCCAAAGCCTCCACCCTAAACGCCCTCTGGGCCAGCTCCTGTGCTGGGCTGACCAGTTTGCTTCACATCCCACACCCCGGGCTTGTCCCTTCTTGTAGCTCACCCGCTTTGCCTCTGCCTCTCCCTCTCCCTGCTCCTGAGCTGGGGCTGAAAGTCTGTCCCTGACGTATCAGCTGGTGCCACCGCCTTCTCCCGGCACAGATGTCCATCCTCATCCTCGAGCAGCAGCGGCTGGCCTCCCTCAGCTTCCTCGTGCTGGGCTTGTCAGCACTGTGGGGCTCTGGTCAGCTCTCACTGGCCTTTACATTTGTGCTTGCTGTGCTGGGATGGAGCCTGGGCCCTGCATCGTAGGCAGGGGCTCACCACCGAGCTACCTCCACAGCCCTGAAAATGGTTTGATTTGATGCCTTGGGTCACTTACAGAGTCTTCCTCTCGTGGATTTATGTCATGTAACACCTGTATGTACTGAATTCCTTTGAATGTTAGTGTTTTAGAGTAGAAGCAGCTGTATATGTACATCGCACAGTAGTTTAGATTCCTTTAGATGGGGAGTTTTTGGGTAGGAGGTGGAAGATCTCAAAAAACTTTTACTTTTCCAGGCTGTGGGATGAAAGTGTAGCTCTTCGGAGCTTACCTCTAAGTTGGGGGGTGCCCTCTCCTAGACCTTTCCCTTGCAGCCCCTTTGGGGCCAACCTCTGGTTCCATGCTTGGTGGGAACTCTATACCCGTGCACTGGGGAAGCTGCTAGCCTGAAGCTGTTAATATTCTACCTGTTGAGAGAGCCTGTCTGTCGTTCATGACCACAATCCAGATCACTGGAGTTGCTCTTGCAGTAAATTCAATATGTTGCTATAAACAGAACCCTGAAGATACCGTATTAAATAAAACCCCAGCCCTGATTCCCAGGAGGCACTCATGCTTGCTTCCCCATACAACTCTGTCCCTTCCCACCAATGCCCAGCACTGTGGGGGCAACAAGGGGAGGAGAGGGGAAACAAACCCTACCCAGACTGAAGCCTTGTAGCTTTAGACAACTTGGGCTGGAGAGAAGAGCAGAAGTGTACAGAGCCAGGACATCGCATCGGCAGTGTCCCTGCCCCCAAATATCTGTCAGTATGAGGGCCCAGAGGTCCTTAACCTTGTGCTATGGTTTAAATATACAGTGTCCGCCAAAGACTCTTGTACTGGCCGGCTGTAGAGGCCCACGCCTGTAATCACAGCACTTGGGAGGCCGAGGCAAGAGGATTGCTACGAGTTCGAGGTCCATCTGGGCTACATAGTGAGTTCAAGGCCACCCTGAACTACATAAAGTTAAAAAACAAAAAAAAGACAACAACAAAAGACTTGTGTATTGAAGGCTTGACCCCCAGTGCTCAGAGGTGGGGGACCTAGAGAGGAGACTGGCTCACAAGGGGATTACCCACTGATGAGTTCACAGCGGAATGAGCTGTTGGGCGCGGGCAGAGCCAGAGGAAGGGTAGATCACTGGGGCTGTGTCTTTGAAGGGTGCACCGGTCCTGGCCCCTTCCTCTCTCACTCTTTCCCTTTCTGTTTCAGAGTCGCCATGAGTTGAGCAGCTTTCCTCCATCAAGCCCTTCCACCATGATATTTCTGCGTTTCCACAGGCCTAAAGTAAAAGCTGGCCTGCCATGGACTGAAACCTTTGAAACCATAAGCCAGAATAAATCTACTTTAAGTTGACTTTCTCACACTTGGTCACAATGATGAAAAGGTGACTAATACACTTTGGGAAAAAACAAAAATGCTTAAAATTTGTCCTAAAAGTTTAGGAGCGAAAAGCCAGGTGTGGTGGCACCTGCCTGTGATCCCAGCACTCTGGGAGGCTGAGGCAGGAAGATCCCAAGCTGAAGCCCAGCCTGGGCAACTTAGTGAGACTGTCGGAACATAAAAAAGAAAATAAAAAAAGCAGGGAGTGTGGGTCATTGAGAGGGTCCTGGGTTCAATCCCCAATACTGCGCCAACCAACAAACCTCCCAGAATTAGAAGGTATGAATACCCTGAAATAGGCTGAGAGTCTGCCAGTAATTTAGCGTGTGAGTGATTTTGAAGTATTCCGGTGTTTAGAAGAAGTGTGTGAGTGGGAGGGATGGAAAGGGAAAATCTGGTCTTGGTGCTTTGGAGGAACGAAGCTCACAGGGTTGCAGGCTGGGGAGTTGAAGGCAGAGAGAGCCATGTGGGAAGGAGCCAGGGGCCTGAGGAGCAGGATCTCAGCCATCACAGACCTGGGCACCGCCTGGCCTAGGCCCCGGAAACGGTGGGTGCCATTTTGCCACCACCTCTGGCATCTTTCCCTCCTCTCCTCCCCAGCTCCCTGCCCCGGGGCCAGGCAGGACTGGTAACCCCGTCCTTCAGCCACAGCCTGCACCCCAGTGCTCTGTCTAGGCCGAGTAGGATCCTGCTTCCCAAGAAATTCCCACTTAACCTCTGAAAGAAAGTGGACTCCAAATAACAGCAAAAGTTTAAAATGAGCTTTTGGAACTGACATCCTGTACAAGTTGGGGGCAGCCTGAAGTTGGCAGTAATGTACAAGAAGCGTGCTCCATGGATTCTCTCTGCCTATGTTAGCATGGTCTGTAAAAATGGAGTTCGTGGTCCTGGTAGTGATAAAAATGTTAAAAAATTAGCTTTCTGTAGCCCTTTCAGCCCTCGGACAACTGGGATATAGTAAGATTTCATATATATATGTATATGTGTACATATATATGCGTATGTGTTGGAACAATTGTGGTTAAAACGTAGAACTTGTGTTCTTTACCATTTTTAGGTGCATCGCTGGGTTAAAACAGCCACATTTGCAGCCATCCCCCTGTCCGCTTCCAGATCTCTTCCTCTCCCCAAGCTGAGCCTCTGGACTCCATACACAGTGTGTCCCCTCTCCTCTTCCCCAGGCTGCTGGCAACCACCATTCTCCTCCCTGTCCTGTTGCTGTGAACCTGACTCCTCTGGGGACCTCCTGGAAGTGGAACCTTGCAATCTCTGTCCCCTCTCACTTGTATACTGTCTCTTCAGGACTCATCTCTCTTGTAGCAGGGCGCAGAATTCCCTAACTTTTCCAGGCTGAATAATAGTCCAGTGCATGAGTACACAACATGTTGCTTATCCATTCATTTGTCCACAGACATGAGTTGCTCCCACCTCTTGCTTGTTGTGTATATTGGTGCTAGGAGCCAATATGGGAGAATAAATCTGTCCTTAAGACCCTGTCTTCGTTTTTTTTGAGCATGGACCCACAAATGCAATTGCTGGATCAACTGGTAGGTGTATGTTTTAGTTTTTTTTTTGTGGCACTGGAGGATTGAACCCAGGGCCTTGTGCATGCCAGGCAAGTGCTGGGTTTTAAATTCTGCGAGGAACTGCCATACTGTTTCCCACAGCTGTGTGGTGTTTTGCAGTTTGCAAAGTGGCTTTTGCATCCAGGATTCCTTCTGGCGCTTCAGATAGCCCTGTGAGTGAGCCGCAATTATTGCCTTCATTTTACAGATGAGAAATGGAGGTCGGGGAGGAGGTTAAATGACCCAGGTGACACGTTGCTAAGTGGCGAGTGGAGATTTGAGTGTCTCCTGACTCCTGACTCAGTGCTGTTTGTCCTGTTTCATGCTGTGGCAAACCGGCGAGTGCAGTTGATGGAGTAGAGAACTACTGACTGCTGAGAGGAGGAAAAAGACCCAACTGGGGCCTCCTTTGGATGAACATGGTAGCGTAGGGGCCCCACGCCAGTGTGTGCTGGTGAACCAGCTTGTGAGGGAGGAGGCTCTGGCTCTGGCCGGTGCAGGTCCCGGGGTGTAGGCCTCCCACCTGGGCTGGTAACACTCCCCATAGTTTGATAATCTACTTGCAACACGCCTGATTCACGCTCTCTTAGGCAGAGACACCCCTAAAGGAAGAAGAGGTCAAGAGGTCTCAATCTGAGTCCCAGCTCTGCCATTTCAGAACCAGAACCTCAATCTTATCCTGCCTGGGTCTTGATTGCCTTGTCATCAGATGGGGATAATTAGCCCTGGATTACACCTGCTCATGTTACAGAACTTTGTACAAGTTCTGAATGAGGGAAGGCATGTGTGGTGCTTACTATATAGTGAGGCCGAATACAAACAGAGGGTATTATTACGAGGATTATAGCTTTAAAAATACTCCTTTCTCATAAATGTTAGCATCAGGTGCACTCCGTGAAACCTAGCTATTGTCTTTTGGGCAGGCCTTCCATAGAAGTTGGGTCATGTGACCTTAAGTCATGTGCTGACTTGTTTGTTGACAAGTGTCAGCAGCAAACCCTGAAAAGTTTCATAATATATTTACCTGGCTCTGTTCACGTGTTACATTTTTTCATTGTCAGGGTTTAGGTGATTGGTACCTTAAGACAAACTTTAAAAAAATATGAGGGCAGCAGATCCTCCCAGCAGAGAATTTGAAAGATACGGAAGAGTTTTCTGTTGCTGTGCTTGGATACCACAGATGAGGTAATTTATAAAGAAAAGAGGTCTATGCAGCTCACCATCCTGGAGATTTAAGAGTATAGTGTCTGCATGGGCAGGGCATCTGCTGAGGGCCTTCTTGCTGGCGGGGACCCTCTGCAAAGTCCCCAGGCACCACAGGGGTCACATGGCAAAAGTGAGCCTGGGGTGGGGCTTTCTCCCTCTTCTTCCAGAGCCACTGTTGTAACGATGGGGTCTCACTCTCTGCCCTGTCTAATCCACCTGCTCCCGAAAGCCTCTTCTCCAAACACCGTTCACCTATGACTTTGGGGAGTAGTTGTGGGGGACACACTTGAACCATGGCAGCTGCGTACTGGGGCAGAATGGGCTGGTTGGCTGGATGGATCCCAGGCGATCGGGATCTCAGGAGGTGCCCTGAGGGTCGGTGATGGGGTGGGTCTGTGAGGTACGGGGGGCTGTGGATATTAACCGATCGACAGTATGTCAGTATTCTCCCAGCTGGTGTGGTTGAGGCGTGGTGTACGTGCTGAGTGTTGGCTCTGCACATAGGCGAGCCTGTCCCTTGGAGTGCTGCGGGTGCCTGACTTTATTGAGTGTATCAGCACACTCGTGTCAGCTTGGTGGTCATGTGATAGCCCTGCTGACGTTAATGTCACGGCCACTACCTCTACCCTCACGAGCCCCGCTAAGCACATCCCAGAATCTGGTGTGTCAGAATCTGATGCCAAGATGAGACCCCGCTCAACAGCCTTCCAGAGAGCTAATTCTACACGTGAGAGGACGAGATAAAAAGGATTCATGTCCTAGAATGTCTGACTGCCCCTGGTTAGGATAAGGCACAGGAACCTGGCTTCTCAGTCACGTTGTGACATTAAACAAATACTGTCCCACATGTAGCCCTTTCTTTTGCCAAACTGCAGACATCTAAAACCCATCCAACCTCTCCTTTAGTTTGGCTCTTGAATGTCTGCGAAAGGTGGACCTGGTACCTTTGCTTTCTCTGCTTGTGTTAAAGGCTTGTTCCCAGCTGAAACCTTTAGAGGTGGGGCCTAGTGGGATGTCTGGGTCATTGGGGAGCAGCCTTCAAGGGGAGAGTGGGACCCCAAGCCCCTTTTCTTCCTCTCTCTTTTGTGCCCTGGCATGTGTTCCCACCATGATGTGCTGCCTCACCACAGGCGAAGAGCAGTGGTGCCAACTGACCATGGACTGTACCACTGAAATGATGAGCCAGAGTAACCCTTTTCTCTTTATAGGTCAGTGGTCGCTGGGTTGTCACAGTGACAGGAAGCTGACTAATGCGATCTCTTTAGAATGTAGTCTGAATCAACTCAGTCTCGCAGTTAGAGGTGAGGTGTTTTTACCCTGGTGCAGATCAGCTGGACCATGTCTTGGTGTGTGGGCCATGAAACACAGGTGCTTAGAGATACAGTGTCCTGTAGTTAAGCTTGACACCTAGACCCACAGGGCTTTGGCTGGGTCTTCTCCTGCTGTCTAGCCATAGGGTGAGGTTGCTGCTCTGTCAGCTTTGCCTGTCCCTGTCTTTGGTTTTCGTTCCTGGGCCCTTTGGGATTCCCTGGACAGGTGTGTGCAGTGAGCTCCTGAGTGTGCTGTAGGGAGAACTCGGAGCTGGGTACTGGGTGCCTTTGTTCTCTCTGCTTGTTTCCTCCCTGCCATGCCCGGCTCAGGTAGATGAGAGGGAACCACAGTCAGAGAGCCAGGAGCAGAGCACAGGCCCGTGACTCCTGCAGGGCCTCAGTGGCGAAGACCCGAGCCAGGATTCCCTGTGCGGAGGCCTGTGTGAATACCGCCTCTTGTCTTAGTGTAACAGGCCTCCCGGTGGGCAGCACCTGGCTCAGGTGGGACCCTGCGCTTAGTAAATGTTGGTGGGGAAAAGGACTGCATTGATGGGGAAGAAAAAGAAGCACCGGGTTTGATTAGATAGATGAATTTGCAGTCTTACCTGGACCGAGCTGTGAGACGTTGGCGCAGTCACATCACGTGAGTTCTGTTTTCTCTGAGAACAGTTCTGACCTTTTCAGTTCATGGTGAGGTTTTGTTGCAGAGATGGATAGAAAGCATACTGCGTATTATAAGTGCACAGTGAAGAGCTACAGACTTCGTTTTTAAGCAAATAGGTGCTGAACCCCATCATGTGATTGAGTGCATTACAAAAACCTCTATCAGGTGTCTTCAGGAATACTACGGGAGATGCATTCCGTGAGCTTAAGGCATTTTTTTTGAACTTAAGAAATTAAACATTAATAGGAAATTTGTAGATGAGTGTAAAGGAGTTTATGCTCTTTTAGAATGAGCTTAGGGAAAGAGATGGGAAACATCTTGAAAAACTTAAAGGATTGGACTGGAACTAAGAGGTGGCGGTAATGTTGATTATGCAAAAGAAGAGGCCCTAGGTGGGTAGAGTCCACCAGGGTCGTAGCATATGTTCGTTTGTTCGTTCATCTGTTTGTCCGTTTGTTCTTTTCTGAAGGCCTGCCAGGTGAGAAGGGCTGGTTGGCCCAGCGTGTCTGGGTCTGTAGCTGGAGATGGCTGTGTTCCCTGTGGGCCTGACGGTCCGGGAAGTGCAGTTGAAGAATGTGGTTTATTTCCAGGTGGGGACATCGGTCTTGCAGCCACCTCTGTTGCTCAGATGGTTTGGGGGAGAGAGGCTATGCCTGCAAGTGGGTGCGAGGCCCGGCCTTGGTGGGTTAGGGACCCGGTGGAGCGTGGTGGTAGTAGTCATAGTGCCTCTGAGTCTCCAGGACCAGTGACCTGTGATTCCCTCCCCTCAGCTGTCATTGGGAAATTTTGTAGGAATTCTTGAATGCGTATCACCTGAGTGAGGCCTCACCCTGGGGATGTGGGGATGGTCCTCATGAATGCAAGGACCTCTGAAACGCTTGCTGAACCCTGAAGGTCTTCAGAGCTGGTCTCCTTCAAAAGATCTCCAGGAGTTTGGGGTGCATGCCTGTGGAGTGCATGCAAATAGACTGTAGCCCTGCAGAAGACTGGCTGGCTGCACTCTGGACAAACCAGGCCCCTCTTCATAAGTCCCTTGGGAATGTGCTAGAAACTGAAATGCATTGGTCTGGCCAGGCCTGCCTGGAAATAGGCCTTTGTTTATTCGTCCCCTGTGGTCCGGCATCACAGAGGACTTTGGAGAATGACAGGGCTGATTCACAGTGTTTTGTTTTAAGTCCATCAGATTTTATGAATGGAGAGTCACTCTGCCATGAAGGAAGTGTTGGTGAACAAAACATGGTCCTTGTCCCTCAGGGACCTTTTTGGACAGACATGTAATTACAGCTCAGTGTGACAGTATCCCTTGGAATGGGACAGTGAGCCTGGCCTTTGCCTAAGGACAGTCCCGGAATCAGAAGCGGGAAAGACTGAGCATTCCCCAGTAAGTACTTGGTGAGCTGCTACATGTGTGCCATAGAAGTGCTGACCTTTTGAAAGACAAAGGGTCGTACGGTTCCTGGTGACACAGTGAGGTGTGCTGTGGACAAAGCCACACCCATTCCAGGCTCTGCCCTGTCAGGTGCTGCCTCCTGCTTTCCCATCCTGGCTGGCAGATCTGACCGACATGTCTGACCCTTCCCTGGAGTCCCCAGGCCCCTCGCCCTGCTGGGCTTCCCTGCCTGTGTTCTGTCCGTCTTAGAGGCGGACTGCTGAGAGTCAGTTCTGATTGTCTTTTGTATGCGTCTGCTGTGTCTCATGCTGAGCAGGGGACATTCGCTCATACGTGATGACCATGGCCTCCGTTCCCCAAATAACCAGTACGCTGCATAATGGACGGAGAGTTTGGTTTACTTTGAAAAATCCTGAGCGAAGATATTGTCTGCACAGTCCTGGAGGGAGCCTGCTTTCTAAATGTTTTTCTTACTGATCAGCGCTTGGAAATGTTCTCCCATATTTCCTTCCTCAGGGCTTTTGTCTTTCAGTGGTCCCCCATTTTCCAGGTGTGGTTACTCACCGTGGATCAGCTGTGTTGCATCTGAGGGACCAGCACCGCTGCTCTGGTGTCTGAACAGGGCCCCCCCCGCCCCCCCGCCATCGTAACTCAGCCCCAATAATAAGTTAGAGGGACGAAGTTTAACGAAAGGACGACACTTTGTTTATAAAGAGGAAAAGGAGGGAGAAAAGAGAAGATAGCTACCTTGATAAGAAAGAATCGGGGTGGGGGCTCCGGAGGGTGGAGGACCCCAGGCCCTTTGTTCTCAACTGTTTTGTTTTGGGGGGAGTGAGTGACCCTTCCCCCTCCACCCGGAACTTGTCCTAACTGAATTGGCCTCCGGGCCCCTCTGTCTACCGTCATTTCTTCCAGTGGTCTCTTCTTACATGCAGCTTCTTGCTGTCTGCTTGTCCTTGACCTACCTTTGAAGGCCTTATCTTTGGGGTGGGTGGCTAGTTGGCAAGGGGGTGCCTCATTCCTCTTAGCTTAGAGTTAGTAGGGGGCGTGTGGACGTCTGCTGTACTCTATATCAACCCTAGAGTGAGAAATACGGTGACTCCACAGTGAATCCACATGTATGAAAGTGTATATTTAGGGCATAGGTGTGAGCACACACGGCCTTAAAGTTAGCCAGCCCCCCTTGCTTCCCCTGTATTATATTGGGGGGGTGGCTTATCGTCTGTGCACCTGGCTTTCTCTCTGTGCTGCCAGGGCTGATGTTAGTGAGAAGGTACGGAGGCTGCCTGCTAAAGAATCATGTGCCTACCAGTACTGGAATGTCTGCTGGGCATCGGCACTTCCTTAGACACCTCATGCCTTGCTGGGTCACTTAACCTGTGGACCATTCTGTGGAGTAAATGCGGTTTGACAGATGAGGAGAATGGCTGGCCCCAGGTCACGTGATGAACGCCTCACAGGGCAGGGATTTGCCCAGATCTGCCTGTCTGAAGCAGCTTTGGAAGGATGCCCTCGGCTCGTGGCTGTCTGAAATGGTACCTGTTGCCTTGTCCTGGGCGTGTCCTGCAGACTCTGCCGCTGGGCCAGTGCTGGGGGGCCCTGGGGACCAGCGTGTGCCACTGCGTGGCCTCTGTTAGCTGTCACTGCGTCTCCAGACTTCCACCCCTGCTGCCCTCTCCTCAGGCCCAGGCAGGCCTCGCCCTCGAGCCTGGAGCTTGCGTCAGGCTCAGTCTGCAGGTGAGGACGCCGGGCCTGGAGTGTGTGACCGACCTTCCGTGCTGAGAGAGGGAATGGCTTACTAACCATTTTATAGGTCAGGAATACATTCTGTAACAGTGCTATTTCTATCCTGGCAAAATGAAGAAAATAATTTTCAAAACAGCCAAAGAAGCATGAAATTTCAGATCAGGCTATGGGGGTGGGGTGGGGAGTGCCACAATAAAAACAATCAAGTGGAGCTCTCATCCTAGGACTCTGCGAGAGAGTATGTAGTATTCTCTGGAACTTGGACAAATGCACATCTTTTATAGTTTAGGTATCCATTGGCCAAAGGTCATGGAAAATTAAGATACCCAGAAATTCATAGAAGTCTGGTTTATTTTCTCAGATGGCTGAGCCAGGTGCAGAGTAAGACTTTGGTCTTTGTCCCTCTTGCTCGAGCTGCTGCTGAGCTGGTTACCTGTGTCAGATGAGTGACTTGGGTGGGTAATTGGACTCCAAGCTCGGTGGTCTTCCTCCACTCAGGGCTCTGTTGTTCTGTTCACATTTAAATAGTTATTTTTCTTTTCTCCTTGCAGTGTACTGTAAATGTTACTCCAAAATTTATTAGGCTGTTTACTTTTTCTCAGGGCTTGTTATTTTAAAAATGTCATTATTAGTCATAATAAAGGACTTATCATGTATTATGCACCTCAAGTGGTTTCTTTCTGTTTTCAATAATTGGAAAACACCAGGAGATACCCAATAGGAGAATTAAACATGTTGAACACCCGCTCTGTTAAGAGAGATCTAACCAGCATGATATGAAGGTTAGTCATTGTTTCTACTTACGCTATGTTTTGAAATCTGTTTCTCTAACGATTTATGTGAAAGGTGACCTTATTCTGTTGTCACAGGTAACTTCTTAGTAATAGGAAGCAGTGAAAACTATGTCTTGTATTGAGTTGTTATTCGGAGGTTTTGAGAGGCAAGCTGTTTATGTTCCAGCTTGAGATTCCAATTCTGCGAGTGTTTAATTCTGCAGAAAGCATCTCACATAGGGAGCTGAGCCCACGGGCCACCTCGAAGGCTCGTGGGCTCCTTCCTCACAATCCAGTGTAACTGGGGCTGGGGATTTAGCTCAGTGGTTTTGCTGCCTGCTGTGCAAGTGCAAGGATTTGAGTTCGATCCCTGATACCAAAAACCCCCCCAAAAAACCCAATCCAGGTGTGGATTTCCTCTGGGGTGTGGACACTGATCCTTTGGGGTCAGTTTTTTTAGGTGCGCCTCTTTCTTTGCTGCCCTGGGCCCTCATGTGCAGAGGGCCTCATGCTCCGTTGAATGCACTGTTCTCTCCCCACTTGACGTTCCTAATACTTTTTAAACAAGGGTCCCCCCGTTCGCCTTTTGCCCCATGTCCCACACATCTCTAGTGCCAGTCATTTTTAATCATGAAACTTTCCTCTCCAGGCCTTTCACCCTAAAATCAAAGGCATTTTAGTGATTAACGTTTTCTTAGGGTTGGTGGTTAAAAAAGTTTAGTCAACATTAAAATTCATCAGCTAACTGGAAGTGTCTTTTATTGTGAGATTCCCTACCCAGAAAGGAGCATATATTTGTTTAGTATATTGAAAAAAATCTGAGACTATTTAGAAACATTTCAAGTAGTCCTTGAATGCTGTGGCCTGCAGGCTTTCTGTGAGTGGCTGTTGGTGCAGGCGGTCTGGATGGAAACACTGCTCCTTGTGCCTGACTCTTAGCTGTGCTCCCTGCCAGGCGTCTGTCTGCACATTGCTGGGCCTCCACGCATAAGGTATGTGTACGCACAGCATGGGGATGTGTGAACACAGCGTGGGCTTGTGATGAGTTGGTTTTTTTTTTTTCCTGAGGATTGAACTCAGGGTCTCACATATGCTAGACAAGTGCCCTACCACGCAGCTATGTTCCCAGCCCCAGATTTTGATGAAATAAATCATGTAAGATTTGTTTGTTTGCCTGATGACTGGTGTTTATAAAGTGCTCCATAAATGTTAGCTGCAATTGCTTAATTTGGAGCCAGTTTTTGCCACTCAGATTCATATCAAAATGTGATACCTCTAACTCAGTGTAAATTCTTCAGGATAACTTTAAAAAAAAGGAGGTGTCATTTTGAGATGCTGTCTTTGTGTAGGAAGGTACAGGGACAGTTAAACTTTCCTGGTAATTGGTAAGTCAATGCAGAGCCTGGAACTTTCATTACTTGGGCGTCAAGCTTAAAAGAGATAAGAAAATAAGTTGGCACACACACATATCTACTGTATTATAGAGCCTGTGGATGCAGACATGAGAAAGGCATGCCTGTTCCCCAGGAGTGATTAGAAGGACCCTTGCATCGTGTTTCCTACATGGTCTAGCCGAGCTGGGAAGAGAGCACTTTTGCCCATGTATTTTCTTCTCTGATGTTTACAATTCGTAGATCATGGCCCTGCAGAGGCCTTGGAGTCCACGTTGCAAGGAGTGAGGAGCGAGTGGTGTGAGTCACAGATATTTTAATATTTGGCGAGATCACCTTCTCTGGGAATGTGATAGGATAAAAACCAGATAAAACCAGGCCCTGGGATTTAGCTCAGTGGTTTCGCTGCCTGCTGCGCAAGCTCAAGGACCCGAGTTTGATCCCCGGTACCAAAAAAAAAAACAACCCAAAACCAGATAAAACCCTCTTTCCTTCAGCTCTGAATCCAGCAGGACAATTTTTGTGATACTGTTCCAGCTTCCAATTAAGAAGATCAATGATTTTAAATGTGAGAAGGTTTGTGATGCTTCAAGGAATGTGTCACACTTGTAGGCTGTTTTATGTAATAATTATTCAGTTTGACAACAGAAAAGAGGCCAAAAAACCCTTCCTTTTATGAAGCAGATAACATAATGGCACCTCTGCTTTTCGTGTGATTGTTGTCCTTATAAAATAGAATGATTTTCGCCAAGGTGCCACTGCAGGAAATATATGTTTAAGAGTATTTTTCAGCTAATTTAAGGCTTGCCTGCTCAGTAATGATATAATTGGCTAAATGGGCATTTATCCATCTTTTATAGATTAAAATGAATAGTTTAATGTTCAGATGAAAACAATGAAAAGTGTATGCCTATGTGAAGTAGGTAGGCATTTTATAAATCTCTTCCATTTGATTTACTTGAAAGCTTTCTTTTCCCCTTTAAACTTAGAAAAGAAGGTGGAAGTAAAAAAGAAGAAACCAGCTGTGCCCTGAAAATAATAGCAAAAGAAGGTTGGTTTTGTACATACATTGAGCCCTGACAATAGGCCAGCACTTTTAAAGTCGCGAATTAACACTGCCTCTCCCTGGTGTGGTCCCAGCTAGACCTGGCCAGTTGGGATGAAAATCTGAATCCTGTGAGGAGAAATCTTGCATAGCATTTCTTTAAAAAGTGGAAGTGAGAAAACTAGAAAAGCATCATCACTGTCTAGCACGTGTGATGTCCCTCTGGCAGCTGGGCTTAGCAGAGGGGATGAATCCTGTGGTCCTCACTTTGCTTTGAGCAGTTGTAGGGCCATTCTGGACTTTCAAGTTTCAGAATATCGAATCTGGAGAGCCTTGTGAACATCTTGTTCTTTGATCAGGTTGAGAAAACAGGGCCCTGGGTCGGCTGGATGCCTTCCATAGGGTCACACAACAAGTGGATGGCAGGCTCAGTCCAAATTCGCCAAGATTTTGTGTACAGGATGTGCTCCACTATTGCAGTGCTGAACGTCCTTAGGGGACAGAAACACACTCAGTCTCCTTTAGTGCAAGTAAAATGGCTCCATCCTTCCTTCTTGTCCTACTGATACTTTACAGCCCGTTCAGGGAAGTAGCTCAGTGTCGTTGTTGGGAGAATTAAGGGAACTAACAGATGGGGAGCTCTTAGTACACGCCTGCCTCAGCGAGGTGCTCCGTCAGCACCTGTGCGAGCTGTCAGGAGCTGCTGGACGCGGGCTGGGCGTTGTCCTGTGCTGCTCAGGCCTGTGTTGCCACCTTCCCTGACTTTTCTGCTCAAGGGGACTGATCTTTCTTTCTGGAAAGGAGTACAGGAGGAGTTCCTATCTGCTAGATTACAGTGGGCTTGTTTTTGTTGCTGCTTGATGATCTTTAATTGTTGATTAGTGGTCCCTTGTGGCTGACATGAGAGAACCCAGTGTGCCTGTGTCCTGTTTGTAGACAGTGGATGTTTTATACTGGCTTAATTTTCTGTTAGTGAGTTCTCGGCTCAGTAAAGGCCAGTACCAGGCAGGAGCTGGCCAGGCTGATATCTGGGTTCAGTTCTTCTGAGAAATGCTGGTCTTCAGTGGACATAGCCTCATACCCGTGCATTCTCCACCTTGCTTGCTAGCATGGTGCTAAACTTTCTGAGACAGGAACTTCTGTGAGGTGCATGTAATTTTCACAACTAGGAAAATACACTGTCTTTAAACTCCTTTTCCAAGCCAAGAAACAAGGTGCATTTCTCAGAACTGATTACAGTTGGCTGAGTTTTGGAGGGGGTGTGGCATTCGAAGTGATCAAGTTTCCCCTTGAAATATGGTCAGTTTTCTCTCTTGCTAACCAAATAATTTCAGTTGTAACAGTGATGCCAGAATAAAAACAATGAGTTTGGCAGTTGTATTGCCTGATTAGTTTTTAGGGTATAGATACGGCCTTTCGGGTGACTTGGGGGTATAAAGTAAGAGTGAAAATATTTCAAAGAAAAAACTAGTTTGCATACACTCCTGCTTTGTGGGTTTTCTCCCCATAGCCAGCGGCCTGACTCTCCAGATAGCGGGTGGCTGTCGGACAGTTCAGCCCCACGCCAGCCAGCGGGAGTTGCTGCAGACTCGGTCACCGCTTCACAGGCAAGCTCCGAGCTTCACACTGGGACCTGTGCTTTGGGCCCACTGGCTACAAGTCGGGGGTCCGCAGGAGCCCTTCCTCAGGTCTGAGAGTTCCCTGTCAGAGCTCAGGGAAGCGCTTGTTCACGGCGACCAGTTTCTTATGAGGGATGTCTGAAGGGTGCAGATGAACACCAAGGGGAAGCGTGCGTAGGACCAGGGGCAGAGGGACCCTGGGCACAGAAGCCTCTGCCTCTGGGCTTGGTGTGTTCACCGACCCAGAAACTCTCTGAACCCCCTCATTTGGGCCTCGCACAACTTCCATTAAGCAGGCATGGTTGCTTGTCATTGGCCATTAGGCATTAACTCAGTCTCCAGGACCCCCCGCCCAGGTTGGAGTTTGGGGTGGAAAGGGCCACCCCGCATCTGTGGTTGGCTCCCGTGGCTGAGTCCCCAGCAACCAGTCTTACTAGCATAGGAAAGGACGCTTACCACTCCTGCATCCCAAGGGCCTTGGAAGTCCTTGTGTAAAGAGCTGGTGACTAAGGCCAAATATGTAAATGCCAAACCTCTCACCCCTACCATTCACGAATTTACAAGGGTTTTAGAACCTCTGTGCCGGGAACTGGGGACAGAGACTGAGCCTATATTCCTTATCACATCCCACTTTCAGTTTCCTGGCTTTATGATGCTCTGTTCAGGAGAACGGGTGAGCAATAATTGCATAAGCTAGTATTTGGAATGAAAACCATGTTTTAGAATATGTGTCCGGTCTCCATATAAGCAGCCCGATTGCACCTTTGGTCTCTATTTCTGGGCCTTTTATGGTGTAATGATGGGCATGCTGTTGGGGCCTGGAAAACGGACTCCTCAGTAGGCCACTTTTGACACGCTGAGTAATTTGACGTAAAGGGAAAGGCTCTGGAATTCCCCTCCTCTGACCTAGGACCAGAATGCAGAGGGGAACACAGTTGTCCCCCTCCACCTGCCTTCCGCTCCCCTCCCATTCCATTATCCATCTCAGCAGGTGGCGGGGGCTGTAACACACCTGGACAGACACCTGACGAGGAAACGCGGTCCCCTGGGCTCTGTCAGCTTCCAGGGGGACTGTCTTGGACCCTTTGTTCCCTAATCATTTCCAAGCCCTCAAGATTGTCTGCACTGCTCCCTCTCCCCTCCCCTATAGGAAAAGCGTAGATAATTTTGTGAATAATGTTAAGCAGGTAGGTAACACTTCTGTGATTTTTTTCTTCCCTTTTGTACATTAATAAATGTGTATTTTTTCCCCTGTTTAATCTTTATCATTTTATTCGAGGGAACCTTCAGAGGGTGGAGGGGGAATTTCCCTTCCCTCCTACAAGGTGAAGTTGTTATGCCGTGCTCCATATTTATTTATAGTAGATTATAGACTACCCGGGAATGAGCCTAACACATTTTGGTAATTTATATAAGATCTTACACATGAAATGCTTAGAAATGAAATGAAAGGTGCATTTGTCTGTTTACCATGATATTCAGACATATTAAACAGCTAAAATTGTTTAGGAAAATTAAAACTTACTTTTTTCTTTCTTTTTAATGCTGAATGCAGTGCTGCATACTTGTAATCCCAGTAGTTTGGGAGGCTGAAGTAGGAGGGTCACAATTTTGAGGGGAACTGGGCAACTTAGTGAGACTCTGTCTCAAAAAATAAGGACAGGCTGTGTAGCTCAGTGCATAGGGTTCCGTCTGTTGTAAATCCCCCTTTCCCCCATTAGGTTTCTTTTGGAACCCAGGGCCTTGTTGCATAATAGGCAGTTGCTCTGCCATTCAGCTATAACCCCAGGCCTAGAAAGATTTTTAACCATAAAACAAGTTTAAAGGGACCATGGTACCCCATTTCCTGAAGAGCTTAGTCCAAAAATACTACTTTATGGATTCTGTGTACTCTGATCTTCACAGTATCCCTGCAAGGTAGGTTTTTTTCTGTTTCATTTTATTTTATTTTTTAAGTTGATACATGGGGTATAACTTGGCTAAGGATGGACAGCTGGTAATGCTGTGACCTGTGACTTGAAGACAGGGTTTTGTAGTTCAGATGCTGTCCTCAGTACCCCTCTGTATGTATCCCAGCTAAGCAAGATGTTCTCTAGTATAATTTACTTGGGGAACCAAGCTGTCTAGTACAGGTCCCAGCTTACAGTTTTGGATCTGAAGTGTTTGATTTGACTAAATAAGTTAGGTAACTGGCAAATCTCTCTTTGTTTTGGGGTTTACAGATTGAACTACAATTAGATCTTTCCAAAATTTTTTAGTTATTATAAAGAGTGTTTTGTGGCAGAACTACTCTTGGTGAGCAACAGAGTGAGGACTCAGGGAACATCCAAAAAAAGGAAAATAGATACAGATTTTCAGAACACACTCAGAATAAAATCTTCCTTTCAGCAGTGAATTGAGTGGCTGGCAACTCTGGGAAGTGTCAGGTTGACCTTAACATAATTCCCACCGCTTGGGCTTTATATTAGCAGATGTTTATTTCACCAGACACAGGCATTGGGCTTTATTATTCCAGGTCCTTCTGAACTTCAAAATTACTTGAAAAAATTTTTTTAGCACGTTGCTGTCTCTTTATATAAAGAATGTTAAAATTCTGTAAGAGAAATAAATATTTGAAGAAGTTGGGCATTGGGAAATATGCACAATCAGGAGTTCTTGTGAGTGAATACCACACTAAGTAAGTGTTTAAAATAAAGTTTTAAGAATTCTTCTTGCAGAGCTGACGTACTTAATGGTCAATGAATGAGTGTTTTCTAAGATCGGGAACAAGACAAAGATGTCTCTTCTCACCACTTCTGCTCAGCATTATACCGGAGGTCCTACCGGAGCAGTTAGAAAATGAAGTAAAAGGCATTCTGATTTTAAAGGAAGAAGTAAAACTATTTGCAGATAATATGCTCTCATAGAGAAAAAATTCTAAGGAACCCACTAGATAACCTTTAGGTAAAGGCTATAAGATATAGGTCAATTACATGTAGATAGGCTAGCAATGAACAATCTAAAAGAGAAATTAAGAAAATAGTTCTCTTTACAATAGCATCAATAAGTACAAAAATTTAGGAGTAAATTAAAGAAATGTGAAATGTCTACAGTGAAGTTGAGTATGGGGCCCACAGCTGTAATCCCAGCTACTCAGGAGGCTGAGGCAGAAGGATTATAAATTCCAAGCCAGCCCGTGCAATTTAGCAAGACCTTGTATCACAATGAAAAGGGCTGAGTATTGTAGTTCAGCGGTAGAGCCCTTGCTTAGCAAGGATGAGGCCTACAGAGGACAGCAAAAAAATCACTGAAGGAAAGTTAATGTAATTAATGTAGACCTGCTTAAATGGACACTGAGCTACATCTCCAGCACTTTTTAATTTTGAGATAGTGACGCACCAAGTTGCCCAGGCTGGCCTCTAACTTAAAATCTTCCTGCTTTAGCCTTGATCCTCCTGTCTCAGCCTCCTGAGTAGCTGGGATAACAGGCATGGACCACCATGCTAGGCTTGATCTATTGATTTTTAACAAGAGTGTTAATTCAGTGGGAGAAGGAAACATCTTTTCAACAAATGGCGGTGGGACAACTGGATATATGTACATGTAAAAGAAAGAATTTAGACCATTGTTTCACATCACATACAGAAATTAACTCATGCCTTGCAAGCATAAGCAATAAAAATGTTTCATCAGAATTAAACCTTTTTTTGCTTCAAAGAATGCCATTAAGATAGTAAAAATGACAGCTTGCAGAATAGGAAATATTTTTTGAAAATCTGATAAGGATTGTATCTAAAATATGTCAAGAGGGCCGGGGTCGGGGATTTACCTCAGTGGTTTCGCTGCCTGCCTTTCAAGCTCAAGGACCCGAGTTCCATCCCCAGTACCAAAAAAAAAAAAAAAAGTTAAGAAAATTGTTATAACTAAAAAATTAATAGACAACCCAGTTAAAGGTAGGCAAAGGACCTGAATAGACATTTCTCCAGAGAAGGTACACAAATAACAATAAGGACATGAAAAGATGGTCAGCGTCTTTAGTCATCAGGGGAATGCAAATCAAAACCACAGTGGGATATTACTTAATACCTGCAATGATGGCTGTAAAAAGAGACAGCTAGTAAGTGTTGGTGCAGATGGAGAGAAATTGGAACCCTCTTACACTGCCAGTGCAGTGTAAAATTGTATAGCTACACTGGGAAACAGTGGCAGTTCCTTAAAAGGTGCAACATAAAGTTACCATGAGCCAGCAGTTCTCCTAGTTATACCCAAGTGAAATGAAAATATGTTTCTATACACAGACTTGTACGTGAATGCTCATAGCAGCATTATTGATAGTAGCCAAAAAGCAGAGCAGCTTACATGTTCATTTACTGGTGGATGGAAAACAAAGCATGGTGTGTCCGTACAATGGTATATTTTTCCCTAAAAAGAAATGAAGTGCTGAGATTGCCATTCCTCACCATTGAACCCTGAAATCATTTTAGTGAGAGAGGCCACTCAAAAAAACTACATGTTGTGTGGTTGCGTTGATGTAAACTGTCCAGAATCTGTGGACACAAAATGTAGGTTAGTAGTTGCCTGGGGCTGAAGAATGGGGGATAGTTGAGGAAAATTGGAGACTGACTGATCAAAGGTATTGATGTGTTTGGAGGGAGAGTTCTAAAACTGATTGTGGTGATCATTGCACAATTCTGTGAGTACTAAAAATCATGGAATTGTATACTTTACATTGTGTAGTGTATGTCAGTAAAGCTTCCAAAAAGCTCTTGTATGTACTTTTATTTCCTATGGCAATTAAAATTGGAAACAAGTCATTTGATAATATATTTATATTCAATGTAACAAGATACTGCAGACTTAAAATTGTGATATACAGGCTGTAAAGGACGTGTAATACTGTCGAATATTTTAAAAGTTATGAAAAAAATCCCAATCTTGTGAAAGAACATTTGTAATTTTATATATAGGGAGAGGTCTGGAAGGATATACATTTCTAGTAATACTAGTAGTAATCAAGGTGTGGAAATGACAAATGACTTTAATTTTTTCCTTGTTGTCTTGATGTAGCTGCTAGATTTTCTAAAATAACCATATAGTACTTATTAGCAAAATGAATGTTTTTTTTTTTGTTTTTTGTTTTTGGTACCGGGGATCGAACTCAGGTCCTTGCCGCTTGCGCAGCAGGTGGCGAAACCACTGAGCTAAATCCCTGGCCCCAAAATGAATGTTTTAGTAAAATTTGCATACAGTAGAATGTTAAAAGTTTTTTCTTTCAGTGTTAGGGGTTGAACCCAGGGCCTTGTGCATACTAGGCAAGCACTGAACCACTGAGCTATGTCCCTGCATTAAACTTTAATAAAGCCAGAACTATATTGAATTAAGATACTCTCCAGTATTTCATTTTATAATTACTACTATTCTCAGAATAGTGATGTATTTTCCTTGCTCTGACACATACATTATATATATTAGTACAATATAACATTAATATATATCAATTTTTTGTTGTTGTTGTTTTTTTTGTTTGGTGCCTGGGATTGAACTCGGGTCCTTGCGCTTGGGCAGCAGGCGGTGAAACCACTGAGCCAAATCCCCAGCCAAATATATATTAATTTTTATACATAAAAGCTTTTATTGAGGTTGGAAAATAGACACTTTAGCTTTTAATAAAAGTTATTATATATATCATCACATCATCATAATTACTCAATAAATGCTGGCTATCTTCTCTTGGAATATAAGTTCTGAAATATTTTATTCATAAAAAATATCACCCCCCCCCCCCGCAAATAAAACCACCTCTCTCGCCCCCCTCTCTACCCCTGTCCAATACCGGCTGCATCCACCAGTCGCCGAGGAAGGACTCGGGGCCTGTGTAGGAGAGAACAGACCTCAGCTTGCTGCAGGAGCCCTGCTAGGCAGAGCATCTTTTTTATTCTGCGTGTGGCCCGAGGTGGTTCCGGGAGACAGGTTCTCAGGAGAGGTCTGATATCTTCTTCCCCAAGTGTCTATTGGGGCTCTTCACCCAAAGACTCCTTCACCGATGGTTAGGGGACTGTGACTTAGTCTGAGTTTTGTTACTATAATGAGATACTTGAGGCTGGCTATGAAAAGGAAAGAGATTCAGGGCTGACTGGATCCGTGGCAGAGTGGCCGACCAAGCTCCCCTTAGCTACATCACCACGAGGAATGGCACCGCCGTGGCAGGGACTTTTGGGGGAGGGAGACATTGGGGAGACTGGAAGTCAGGCTGGAGGGGAGGGGCCGGTTTCGAGACCTCCCCGGCCCGAGCACACCAGAGCCACATTCCCCATGCGTGAGCCTTTGGGGACACGCTCAGCCCATAGCGGGACTCTAGGGCTTTAGCCCTCTGTTTTGACAGGAGAATTCCAAGCCCTCCACAGTGTATGGCTTTACGGGGGTCAGTTTTGAAACTCGCAAGTCTCCTCACTTTCAGCTGTGGCCCCAGACTCCAGCTCCTATGCCTGCAAGTAACGGTGTCCAGTGAAACTGGTAAGAAACTAGGAGAAAATCGTCCTGGCTGCTGGCGTGCCTTCTTTCCCCAGGAAACCTTTTTGGCAGCGGTGTTGATCATCTCTGCTGGGCGGCTGTTAAGAGGCGCAGGAAGAGTTGCCTCTCTGCTAATTGCGGAGGTTAAAAGCCAGAGCAGAAACACTCCCGTTGAACGTGCCTTTTAAATTAATAAATTGCTAAAACTGCATAGTAGGGAGGCTTCTGAGGTGCTCGCAGGCCGCTCTGCTTGCTTGGGGATAGCGGTGCCAACTTTTCAGATACGCTGGCAACATCGAAGTTTGTCTGCTGTGAAGAGGAAACATCGCGCCGTTTAGGAAGTCCTGAGACTTGGCATAAATGAGATTTTGTTACCATGTCCTCCTGGAGTCACAGTCCTGCCTTCCTGGAAAGCTTCTCTCTGGGGGAGGATGCTTGTTGAGCCTTGGAGAAGGGCGAGGCTCGGGATTTCGATGGCGAAGGCCGTGGTGCAAGGAGCATTCCTTCCTACTGGATTGGACGGAAGGCCCTTCCGGCCTTGGGGTTCGTTCTGCAGGACCTGAGTTGTCTGTGAGGGAAGGGGCACCTTATGTGCGTTTCTAGCGATCCTTGCCAGCTGCGGATTGGGGCGTTCTGCACACGAGGGCGGCAGTGTGCGGTTCCCGGTTCCCTTGTCCGCGGAGGGCGCTCTGGGCTGGGTAGCAGGTGCTGGCCGTGACCTGCGTGTCCCCTGTGCCTGGGCGGGAGCTGAGGAGGCTCCTTAAGGAGGAGATTGGGACTCCGTCCGGCCCTGTAGAGCAGGTTCTCGACTTGTCCTCACTGAAGTGGAGGAATTTCAGGATGAGTCCGTGAGAGGCACGGGCTGGTTGATTAGGTGGCGTTAGAAAGGAAGAGAAAGGGGGGAGGAGCTTCAGCTTGAGGAGGCATTTTGGTCTCTGCAGGCCCAGGTGAAGAGTCGCTGTCTTTTTAAATTTTTTTTAAGCAAAAACAAATTAAGCCCCTGACTGCCGCAGAAGAAAACAGAAGCCTTACTTTTAATGAGTAACAGGTCAGGGGCTCAGGAGTTTGTGGCGGTCTCTGTGTCTGGGTAGATCCGGGCCGATAGCGAGGACTTTTGGGGCGGCCTGCAGCTGTGCACCCGGGACTCTGTGGCCAGAGAACCCGCCTTGGGCTTCAAGGAGAGAAGCTGGGTGGAGACTGAGACCTGAACGCTGGCTGGCAGCGGTCGGGGGCCTCCATCCCGGCGCGGGTGAGAAGCGACCTGGTCATCGTGCCTCTCTCTTCGCACACTGGCAGAAGGGCCAGGCTTTGCTTCCTCCCCTCTTGCAGCAAGAATTCCACCCTGCGTCTCGGAGGCTGGACGGCTAGTTTTAGTAACTTGCCCTTTCCTGATTGGCGACCGTCCAGTTATTTTGGGTGAGTGTTAATGGCCGTAGCATTGAAAGTTTTATTTATAAAGAAACTCTCTTTCGATACTGTGTCCATGTCAAGTAGTATCTGTCTGAAGCTGCTTCCTTTTTGGGGAAGAGGAAAGAGCAAAGTTGGTCACAAAATCGGTGGCTTTGATGGTCACCTGTGGTCTTCTGATTTTTAATGTGTACAGTCTGGACTTAGGTCAAGGGGAGGGTGACCTCAGCATAGGCATTTGTAGTAGATGCTCTCCTTCAGCTTCGAAGAGAAGCCCACTTTTTTGGGCGGTCACTTAGTGCCACCCATGGGATGTCCCACCCTCCTCTCAAGGCCAGTTCCACTTCGGGTGGTGGCTGGCAGTCCTGGGGCATCATTTCACGTTGGGTCACGTGTGTGACCAGTCAGCCACTCCAGAGGAATGAGACAGTGTTGTGAACACTGTGCCTGTTTATGAAGCTACAGCACTCCGTGGCATGTCCGTGCTCGAGGCCTTAGCCTCATTTCCCCATCTGCTGGCCAGTGCTTTACACGGAGTGGCTGAAAGACTAAAGTGGCTTGGTCCCTGTGTGACTCAGCAGGCAAAGTTTCTCCTAGAAGTAGAATTCTGGAGCCAGAAGGGACTTTGTCTACACATGCAAATGTCCATGTGTCGGTCTACACAGCCTGGTCCACTTTTTTTGTGAAGGAAGAGGCACGGAGAACTAAGCATGTTCCTCCGATCATGCAGCCACTTAGGGACAGGAGCTCCGGGTTCTGAAGACCACGTGTGTTCCCCATCTCAGCTCCCGGATGGTCACATTCAGTGACAACAGAAGCAGCTGGTCTAAGGTGTAGATAAGCCCCGAGGAGACAAGAGCCCAGGGACTGAGGGACGGGTCAGGGGTGGCACAGCTAGGGGAGGGGCCCCTCCTGGTCCCAAGTGCAAGTCCTGCCACCCATGTGGGACAATCAGAATGTTCTCAGGCTTCTCCCCCACCCCCATCCTAGGGCTTCACTTCCCCCTGCCTTAAATTTTTTTTTTTTTGGTACTGGGGATCAAACTCGGGACCTTGTGCTTGTGGGTCAGGCGGCGGTGGAACCACTGAGCTTAATCCCTGGCCCTTCCTGCTGTAAATTTTGAGACCTGGCCTTGCTATGTTGCCCAGGCTTGGCTTGAACTTGGACTCCTCCTGCCTCAGCCTCCTAGAGTATTGGGATTACAGGTGTGCACCACTGTTCTCAGCTCTCAGGCTTGAAAGTGAATATCGGACTCTGAACCTGGTCTCGGGTTCATGCGCCATAGCTGTGGCTGCAGCATGGGTCGGATGGATGTGCTCAGAGCCTGCTTCTCAGCCAGCCAGTAGGGCACGAGGTGGGGGTGCGGGCTCAGTTCCGAAGCCCCCAGAGCCCCATGGAGGCCACCACTATCTTCTGTGAAAGTGGGGACCATGCCTTCTCAGTGGAGATGTGTTGGTTTCTCAGTCTTGGGCCATAGGAGGGTGGAGGAAAGATTTAGCTTCTGTTTTAAGTCCTGCCTCTTGCCTGATTCATGTTAGTCTCAACACAAAAGGAAATATTTTAAGTTCAAGCCTGTTTGGGGCCCCGGGGAGAAGCCCTAAGTGTACTTTTCCCTGATTAAATTGGAATCACTGTGTAAATTAACTTCACAGAGGTCTGTCTTTGGGAATTCCTAATGTGCTCTTAGGCTGGTATCACGCACAGGGGAAATGTGCGGAGCAGCTGAGCTTGGAAGCTTATCTTCCACCCTGCGTTTCCACAGCACGGCCGTTTCACCCGGCTGGGATCACCGGTTGCTTTTCACATTCTTCATTCTTTTGCCAGTTTTCCAGAGGCCGTTAGAAATTCATGCTGACCTTTTTTTTTTTTCATTCCATTTTGAGTACTGAATATTTTCCTGTCACTACTGAAACTGTCATAAATAAAATATTCCTTTTCAGGATGATGATTTTCAAATGTTTCTTAAAGAAAAATAAAAGGTCCCAGTGGGTTACATGTAGGAGGCCCGTTAAAAGGTGAGTTCCAGAGCAGGAGTTCTGCCTTCCCCACAGTGTCAGGTATGGACGATCCTAATCACAAGCACAGATAAACTTGCAGGACTAGAACTGAAGCATTCCAGGCCCAGAATAGTTTCCCTCAGAGCAATCTGGCGTTCTCTGTACTACATTTATGGAACAGCTACTGTCATTAACATTATAAGCTGAAATGTGAAGTGGTTTGAAAATAATACAGGCAGCAGATATAAAAGAGGCAATTCATTGATCCATTTGGTGAATTGTTTTTCATTGTGGTACAATATGTAGGTCATCAAACATCTTACATAAAATTGTGCATTTTAGTTGTATGATTCAGTGGCCTTAAGTACACTCACATTGTTGTGCAGCTGTCACCACTGTCCACCATCCTGAACATTATTTTCTTGTCAAACTCCGTACCTCTTAAACACTAGCTGCCTGGTCCCCTAATCCCATCCTTCTCTACTTTCTGTCTCTAGGAGTCTGAGTCCTCTCGAGACCTTGCATGGCTAGAATCCCACAGTATTTGCCCTTTCTGACTGGGCCATTTCCCTTAGCACAGTGTCCTCAAAGTTCATCCATATTGCGGCATGTATCTGAATTGTCTCCCTTGGTATTTATTTATTATTTTTATCATGCACAGCACATTTTGGAATGTGTATATACTGTGGAAAGACTAGATTGAGTCAGTTGACATGCATTACCTCACATCCTTATCTTTTTTGGTGTATGTGGCTGCTACTCTCCTAGCTTTTTTCAAGACTATAATACATCACTCTTAACACAGTCCCCGTGTGTGGGGTAAATCTCTTAAATTTACTCCTAAATTTTTTATCCTTGGGCCACCCTCCCCCCCAGTCCCTAGTAACCGCCATTTTTTTTTCTGCTTTTGTGAGCTCAGCTTTTGAAGAGAATGACCTTTCTTTTTAAGAAATACATTTGCTTTTAGCGCTTTCTAATTGTAACTCATTGCTAGGCTCTTTGAGAACGACAAAGATATTTTATTCAAGCCATTCTCAGTGCTAATAGGAAAGAAAACTTATGAACCCAAGTAAGTGTAATAAAATTTTGAAAAGTAATAAATTCCATGAGAGCGAGAGCGTGCAAAGAGAACCTAAAATGTGACAAGCAGTTCACATGCACGATCACTGTTTATCCCTGTGACCTCAGTGGGATGAGTCTAGAGATTTTCTTTTCCTGCCCAGGGACATTCAGCCGATAAGCAGCCAAGTGGGATCTGGGATCTGGGATCTGGGACCCGGGGCTGGGAAGACAGCAGCTGGGTGTGGTGGCTCAGCCTGTAGCCACAACAGCCCTGGAGGGTCGGGGTTTCAGGCCGGCCCGGTGGACTTGGCGAGAGTCTGTCTGAAAATACGAGTTTTACAACGGACCGGGGATGTTGAGCACTCAGCTAGCTTGTGTGATGGGTCCCAGGGTTCCATCTCAAGAGAGGGAGGGAAGGACCAGGTGAGGAGAGAGAATGCCCTGCGTGCATGCATGGAAGGGAGGCCTTCCTCCCTCTGGGGTGCTGGAGGCGTGGCCCGGAGCACGTGGGGACCAGCTTTGAGGGGGGCAGGATGCGCGGGGCAGACCCGCCAGGCCGGAAGCGCCCTCACGGAAGACGGAGGCGACAGAAACCTCGGGAAGTGCTTTTCGGAGTTCCCTTCTGACAACGCATCTGTGGGGCTCCCCTCACTTTTGGTAGGTAACCCCCCAGCCCTCGGAACCCGAGCTGGGTGTCACCCCGGTCGACCCCAGACGCCAGCCCCATCCCAGGCCTGTGTGCCCTGCGCTCTGTCCACTGGGTGCCGTTGGGGTTTTCTCGCCTTCCTCCTCAGTTGTGATTGTTTGGGTAACAGCTCACGGAACTCGGGGAAAGGCTTTACTTTGGTTTCCCAACTTACCGTAAGATGTACAACTCGGGAACAGCCACATGGGAGAGATTTGTAGGGCCGCGTAAGGGGTGGGCGGAGCCCCTCTGTGGGCTCCCACCCTCCCAGCACCTCCACGTGGTCACTGACCTGGAGCCCCTGAACCCCTTCTTTTTATGGGGTCCTCATTAGGTAGGCCTGACTGATAAGTTGCTGGTATTGGTGATGGACACTACTTCCACACCTGTCTCCTCCCTGGAGGGAAAGTCCACCCTCTGGCCCTCAGGTTGGCCGTCTGCCACGCAGCCCCGTCCTCCAAGAGTCCCCGTTAGCGTCAAGCCAGTGCAGCCGGCAGGGCCTTGTGTGAGTGGCCAGGGGGTGCGGTTCCCCATCACTCGGGAGCAGCAGGGCTTCGCGAGTCTGTGCCAGGGGCCAGGGGCACAGAGCAAAGGTACGTGTCTAACTCCGTCATCCCCGGGGGAGCTGCTGGGGTAAATATAGAGAGGGGAAGTGGTCAGGGAATTGGTCGGGAGGATCGGTGAAGAACCCGCAGAGAAGGTTAGAAAGGTGGTGTGGGTGAGGGGTAAGATGATTCTAATGTTACCTGGGGACACAGCTATTAGAATACCCGGATGTGGGACCCGAAGTGAGCTGGACCTTAGACACGGATTGCAGAGGTGGGGCGAGGGTTTGGAGGTGGATGACTTGCAGGACACTTGGAAGCTGGCCTCGTGGTCCTGGCCAGGCGGGCCAGCACTGGTGTGGTCCAGCGGCAGAGGAGGGCTGCTGTCTCCTTGCAAACGGGGAGGTAGAGGCTGCCTTTGCTAAAAACAGTGATTGTTCACCTGGGCCTGCAGATACCTGATGGGTAACTAAAAGCAGCTAAGGCTCCGCACCTCTGCCTGCTTCCTGTCTTCCTTTAAACTTTGGGTCAGTCTCTCCGGGCAGTGCCCGGTGACGGTGTGTTCAGCCTTTCATAGGGTCTCCAGTTCAATCTCCTCTTTGCTGTGTATGGGGGTGGCTGGTTGGGTGGAAAGCAGACTTCTTCCAGGGCCCGGGAGGAGGGGCCGAGACCTCAGCCGAGCTCTTCTCTGGTTTCTTGTTGTCTCCAAGTGCCATCTGGGCCGCAGCAGAGCAGATCATTGAAACGTCTTAAATTAGCACTGAAGAGCTTGCCTGAGTTCAGCTGGACGGTGTGTTGATTGCGCCTTCCTTAGCTTGGAGGGTGAGCTTTCTCCCTGAGCAGCTGTGGCTCTGTGGGCTCAGCAGGGGTCAGGCCCTTGGCCTGGTGTGACTGGGGCTACCGCATGCAGTGCCCGTGGCTTGGGGTTTCAGCTCCAGCACCGAGGCTAGGAATTGAGGTATGCACTAGGAAGAAGCAGGCGGCATGCAGTATTGCCATGTTCGGCCCACAGCTGTGTTAGTGTGATTTTAAAACAATTTTACTCTCATCTCAACTGTGCCCCATTGGAGGGTCCAGCTCCTCTGAAACTATCGGTAATCTCCGCTTTAATTAATCTTTCAAAGAAGCAGATTAAGTTGATTGCTTCTCAACTGAGTTTTGGTGGGGTACAGACCTTTCAGCTGCCTTACAGAAGTGATTAAAATAATTTTTATGTGAGCTTTGGTGCCCAGTTAAGATTATTTATAGATCTCATCTTAATGGTTTATTTCCATCATGTGGCTGTTTTTAACACAAGGACTGAAGATGAAGAGTGGGGCTGGTTTTTATCTTTATTCTTTTCTTTCAGATTTCCAGGACAGCCATGGTCCTGGCTCCTGTCTGCTTTGTTGGGTCTTCCCAAGGTCGCTGTGCCCAGTCACTAACCTGGCTTCTTCCAGTTCTCCTTTCTCTTTACCCTCAAGGCTTTGCCCATAAGACTGTTGATTTCTGACTTGTCGAAGCACAGGTCCTGTGGCCCCTGTGTCAGGGACCTAACTCTAGCCCGAGTGTAGCCAGCTGCATGGTAAACGTTTGCTGATCTCCTAGGCTGGGTCCTCCAACATGGCTGGGTAGTGCTGCAGCCTCCCTGAACCTCCAGGGTCTAGGACATTGTCTGCCACACAGGAAGTACACCTCCTCCGAAGTGTGTGGAAAAGTTTATAGAAGGTGAAGCGTGGTGCTTAGAGCCAACGTAGAAAAAATGTTGGCCTGTTATGTTGAATGTTATGTTCTGTTTGCCCCACACACTGCTTGAAGTTTTTTGAACCAGCAATGACAACAGCAACAGCAACCACAAAAATCAAGTAAATGCTGCAGAGAAAAATCCAGATGTCCGACTTCTCTTGAAACCTCTTAAAATCCAAACTGTACTGGAACCAAGGCGGGCTGCTGCTTTGCCCTTGCTGCTTCTGAGTTCCTTTTGCTGGTTGCTAAAATAATTTTGTGAAGCCGCCTACCCCTCACACACTGTGAGTCAGTGGTTAAAGGTTTTCACTGCAACGTCAGAATGGCAAAGGATGTTATTCCAGCTTATTGTACACATTGGCATCTTTGAATAAAACAGCGACATCATTGTGACTGTAACCAGCACAATCTCAGTGCCATAGAAATTCAATATTTATTATTACCCATTAAAAAAGTATTAGAATAAGCTCTTCTATAATCATCGGAAGTTTTAACTCTCCCCCCGCTTGAATTCATATTTTATTCACACAGAATTTTGTCCTAGGGCATTCTGTTTGTCCTTGCAAAAATATGTATATATGTTTAAATTAAATTTCCAGTGGGTATGAGGGTCTAGATATTTTTACCATTCCTGTAGTTATCAGTGCAAGAGTGATTATTTGCCACTTGTACACACAGCTGTATTGTACATTTTGATGAACATATTAAGAGGAGAGCATAGATTTACTTGGGAGTATCGCCTAATGAAATACCCGGAGCTGTGACACATTATTTTCTTTTCCCCAGTTATTTTATGTGTCCATGGGCAGATATTTCTTACTGTTGCGTTACGAAGGTTCAGCATTAGTTCTGAACCGGTTTTGTGGTTTTAGAGATGTGAGGGCGGAGAAACCGGGTCTGACGAGGACCAGGAGGAGGAGGAGGAGGAGGAGGTGGGGCTGGCGTGGCGGAGCTCTAGCGCGTCCTCCTTCCCTTGATTCTGGGTTAGGTCCGGGTTCCTTGCACTGCTGCCTCCCACCTGTGGCTCTTAGACGCTCCCTCTTGGCAGCTCCTTGAGCGGAGGCAGCCTGCCCCGCTCGGACCTGCCTGGAGCCTGTGTGGGCTCTGTCAGACCACTCGCGGCCTCTCGGCCAGGGGAGCAGGGAGCAGGGAGCAGCCCGGGCACACTCAGGAGGCCGAAGGTGAGGTCGTCGCCGACTCCAGCTCCCCGAGGACAGGCCCACGTCATGGCTGAGTTCCGTTGCGACCTCCTCGAGGACCAAACAGTGCTCTGCCCCCAGCCCACCGCCCTTCCCCACCTTTGCCGTTGAAACCTCGCTGTGAACGGTTCTGCCTTAGCTGCTTAAGCAACTTGTTGACCTGTTGGTTAGCAGAAAAGGAGCACAGAGCAAAATGTGGAAAGAAGAGGAGAAAGCTGGGGAAGGGAGAAAGGAGCCCCTGGTACGTTCTGAGCACCAGTGCGGGCACGGGAGCCCAGTGCGCGGACAAGCTGAGGGCCTGGGGGAACGCGGAACACGGAACGCGCCCCGCGCCAGGCTGTCCTGCTCGCTTACCGCGGCTCTGGGCCTCTGTGCGCACAGCGGCGGGGACTGTTTTGCCCATCACGGGCCTTTGCATTGAGCTACACATATCCCCAGCCCTCTTACAAATATTTTGAGACTGGGTCTCACTGACTCACTAAGTTGCCAAGGCTGGCAAGTTTGAGTTTGTGATTTTCTTGTCTCAGCCTTCCAGAGTGCTGGGATTACAGGTGTGTGCCTCACCTGCTTTTTTTTCCCATTTATGAAAGGGTACCCATAGAATTCCTCATGGGCTAAAGCCTCCTGGTTATTGCATTTAAAAATACTTGACTTGCAAAAATTCAGCATACTCTAAAGCAGTAGTCTATTATTAATAATAATCGCTTTTATAATAAACCACATTATACAGTGCTTTTAGGGTTTGTTTTCCCCTCTGCCACTCAGCTGCTTCCCCCATTAGGCTCAGAGTAGGGCTGATGTGATCATGATGTTACCAGTGAGGACCTGAAACTGACCTAAGTCACACAGGGTCCCTCATTTCCCAGTTTATGGTATCTTGTGGCAGATGATGGCTTCGGGGCCAAATGAAAACTTACCTTTTGCTTAAAAAAAAAAAGATCAAAGAGAAAAAATAGGCATCTAGTTACTTGAGCTTTTGAATGAAGAGCAAGAAATTGAGAAAGAAACGGCTAATTGAGCAAATAGTGTCAGAATATACAGGTGCATCGACTTCGTTTTGGAAATATGGCATATCTTATAAATAGGTGCAGCTTTAATTAGTTGCAGAGATGGAAATACATATAGGAAAGCTAAGAGAGAAGGCTGTTTGCTCCTGTTAATTATTGTAAGGGCCACACTAAGATTGGGTTACCCTTTGTGTTGTGTTTTGTAGTGCGGAGCACTTGAACCCAGGGTCTTACACATGCTAGGTAAGCCCTCCACCACCGAGCTACACTCCCTGTCCTTGGATACCCTTGGTATGAACTTCATTGTGAAAGTTAGAATCACGGCATTTTAATAGACGGGGTCTTAGAGATCAATTTTTAATTAAAGTCACCAAGAAAACTTTCTGAGCCTTGATTGATTTCCTTCATCTTTTCATTGATAAAGGCCAGAGTAGGGAGGCTGAGGCTGAAGGATCACAAATTCAAGTCCAGCCTGGGAAACTTAGGGAGACCCTTTCTCAAGATAAATAAATAAAAGGGCTGGGGACGTAGCTCAGGGCAGAAGTCCTGGGTTCATTTTCCAGTACTGCAAAAAGCAGTCATGGTCTCGTGGATCTAAACCCAGAACAATTAACACCTGTAAGCATCTTTCTCAGTAAGAGCCTGAGTGTTGAAGTCCCAGCAAAACCTCTGGAGTAGAGAGACTCCTGTAGATTAGGAATGCCTGTGACAATAATGGGTGGGCTGAAGTTCTGTTCTGAAACAGAAGATGCTAGGCAGATACGTAGTGTCAACATGTGGCTACACTGTTTAATCTTCATACTAGATCAAACACTTAGCTTCAGGATGCATGTGTAGTTAAGTGTTTATTATGAGCAGTTCTTATCTGGGACAACAAGACTCCTGAGTGATAATTTGCCAGCTCTGTAAAAGTTGTTTATGAATTTCAAAGCATTTGAGTGGAATTTCTTCATGAATGCTTTGAAGTGAAATGATTGTGGCTGACTCGTTTGTGCCCGTGCAGATGGGCATCCCTGGTGTGGACACATTGGAGATCTCCTTGTCTGTGTATTTGAATGTGTGGATTCATCAAATGGCACTGGGATTAGGGGCTAGCTAGCTGGGGAAAGCAGTGCATGTTCTTCTTTTGGCAAAGAGGACCCTTCCCCGTGCTGTGCTCCTACCACCACATAGCAGTCGTGCTCACCCCCAAGTCTTCACTTGGCTTCCAGATATCCCTGGGGATATCACTTCCATCTCTGGGCCTTCATCCTCACAGCTCACCGCCACCAAGAGAAATTCTGGATATTGAAAAGTTAAGCAGGGCATGCCTGTAATTCTAGCTGCTTGGGAGGCTGAGGCAGGAGGATTGCAAGTTCAAGGTCAAACTAGGAAACTTAGCAAGACCCTATCTCAAAAAAATAAAAAGGGCTGAGGATGTAGCTCAGTGCAAAGGTTCAATCCTCAGTACTGCAAAAAGAAAAGTTAAATGTAAAAAAAAAGTAGTAGAGCAAGCAGAAGAATGTACAGATTCATACCTGGCCCAAGATTTCCTTCTTTTAAATGAAGCTGTTGGACCCCATGCAGTCGAGCTCCTTGCGGTACCAGCGCCCTTGTACTGCTGCATAGCCCTGCCCCTCGTTGCCTGTCCCACGCTCTCCTGCGCTGTTCCACTGCGTATCTCTGTCTTTTCTTCATGAAGGACACAGAGGCCCGCCAGGGTGACTAGTTATAGCCTCACGTCTTCAAACTGCAGCCTTTCACTGTCTTTCTAAGGGGGATTCCTGCAGGGCCCGCCGCTATCATTCCCAAAGGTCCCTCTGCTTCACCCACCTCCCTCAGCCCTCAGCCCTCAGCACCTCCCTTTTGCTTTCTCCTCTCCCCTTCTTCACTGCCTGTCGTTTTTCTCAGTTGTCCCTCAATTCCGAGTTGCATCCCTGACATCGATGTTCTGGCACCACCGTCTGCTTGCCTCTTGCTCCTTAGTTCCTGGCCTGGCCTGGCCTCTCGACACCGTCTCTTTAGCCTGGTGGAGAGGCCTGGCTGGAATCCAGCCTGTTAGATTACTGTGCACCTCCTGGGGAGAGTAATACCCCCCAGAGAGGGAAAAGGACCCCTCAGGGACAAAGGAGGATGGAGGGACGAGGGTCCGATCTATCTGATGTGCATGGAAGATGATGTCGCCCACGCACCAGCCTCCATTGCCAGGGGACAGAAGCTCAGGGAACTGTCCCAAGCCCAACTTTTTCTTCACATTCTCTGATCACACCTTTCCTCCCTTAGAATTCACACCTCATCCCCTAGAGACTGTCTATGGCACCCAGCCCCATGCTGACCTTTTCTCCTCACCCCCACCTGCTCTGCTGCTTCATATCTTTGTCTTCTCTGACTCTGACTTCCTGCTTTCTGGCTTGCTCCTTGACGATTTCATGGTGACCCCTTCTAGAAGGTTCCCCAAGGCCCTGAGGGTAGGGAGCATGCAGCTTTGGGTTTTACCAGCTCTGTCTCACAGCCATTGAAGGGTTGGCGAAGGAATAGCTGATTGATCAAGTATCAGATCTAGGAGGAGACTGGATTTATTCTTCCTAGCTATTGACCAGCGTTGTCCAAAGGGGGCTTTCTGGAGCATTTCTTGGTGGTTCATGATCTAAGGGCTTTCTCCCCAATATGGCTTGTGTGTAGATGTTCCTCCAAAGCCTCATACATTCATAGGTGTGGCTTTTCAGAGGTGGCTGGATCTAAAGTATGTGATGCTGGGATTAATGGTCTGATGCTGGGATTGATTCTTGGTGTGGTGCTAGGATTAAGGGTGCTCCACCCTGGGTGTGAGTACCCCTAAGGGCAGGTAGCCTGAATAGAATATAAAGGACAGAAAGAGGGTTGCTGCCATTGATTGTTGCTTGCTGCTTGCTGTTTTCTCTTTGCTACTTTGCTACTTTGCTGCTTGCTGCTTTCCTGCCTTCTGCCCACCATGAGCTGTTTCTTCTCTGCAATGCCCCTTTCCCATGCTGTCCTGCCTTGGAGCCAGCCATCTTTGAACTGAAATCTCTACAAACTGAGAGCTAAATAAACCTCTCTTCCTTTAACTTTGGGTGTCAAGTAGCAAGGAAAAAAGTAACTGAGCCACCCCAAAAACCAGATCTTCTGGGGAAAATAAAACCAGAATTCTTTCACAGACACATGGTTTGTTGACACAAGCTTTTGAGTGCTGTTGGAGGCATCTCCACTGTGATTCCAAGGTATGGTGACACAGTCAACTTCATTTGCTTATGAAAATAATTGGAACCAAAGACAGGCGCAGTCTCAGATCTTGTTCCTGAGAATTGTTCATATCTAGCAGGGCTGAGGGTCCAGGGGTGGCATGTTGATGTAGGACACCCTGTTGACTCGAAGATGTGATCAGTTCCTTTTCTCAGCTCGGTTGTCACACACAGCACATGGTCTGGTGATTTCCTCATTCATTTCCCCATTTTGGGCTCATCTTGTTCAAGTGATACTGGAATTTTTTTCTCTTTTATGACTTTTGTCCCTTACTTTGTTATTTAACAGTTCATTTTCTTCTCTAAATGTTTATTCAGCACCTTTGGTGAGCAAGTGCCACACTAGGTACTGAGGAGTCCAATAAGTACGATTCCCACGATCTCTGCCACCATGGACATGGCCACTCCTCATGTGTAGCAGGAGAATGGGTGCAGGGTTGTGAGTGTGCCCATAAAAAAAGCTAATTACACCATGTGATGAATGCTGCTACAGAGAACGAGGGGGAAAGATGGGAGATGCTGACCATGGATTCCACTTACTTAAGGAGTACCATTTGATGCTCCATACGATTTGCCATTTTAGCTATTTGAAGTATACAAGTTTAATGAATGAATGAATCGATGAATATTTAGTGCTGGAGTGGAACCCAGGGCCTCCGTTGTGCCAGGTGGGTGCTGTACCCCTGAGCCATCCCCCAGCCCAGCTCAGTAACAGTGTGCATGTTCACAGTGTTGTACAGTCATCACCACTATTTCCAGCACTTTTTCATATTCCAAATGGAAACTCTGTTAATCAGTAATCCCATTCCCCTCCTCCAGCCCTGTAACTTCTAATCTGCTTTTTTTTTGTCTGTGACTTTGTTCTGGATACATCCAGTGTTTAATCACATGGAACTTGTTCCTCTGGGTCAGGTGTCTTTCAGTGTGGATGCAGCACCTTCCAGGTTTCCACCTGTAGCTTATGTCAGAACTTTCCTGCCCGTGGTTTAATAATATTCCATTGTATGGATATACCACATTTCGTTCATCTGTGTTACTTGTAATCTTAACGTAGTTTTCACTTTCCTAGCTCTTTCTCATGCTTTGTACCAAGTTAACTTCGATGCCATTTTGCCAGTAAATTGCTCTTGATTGATTGAATTTACTAATAATTTCAACAAAGTGATGGTGGTAACAAGCCAGAAACACCATTTCTTTTTTTTTTTTTTTGTACCGAGGGGATCAAACTCAGGTCCTTGTGCTTGTGAGGCAGGTGGCGAAACCACTGAGCTAAATCCCTGGCCTTAGGGCCTCAGTGGTCCTGCTGCCTGCCTTGCAAGCTCAAGGACCAGAGTTCGATCCCTGGTACCAAAAAAAAGAAACAACACCCCAGCCCTAGAAATGCCATTTCTTGGTGTGTGTGTAACTGTGTGCATTTTCTTGAGTGGGTATATTTTTTTAAAATAATTTTTTATTTTATGAAAAAATAAAATAATTTTATAACAAAATAAGAAAATAACAATAGTTAATCCACTGTATCAGACATAGACAAGAAAGTTTCTCTTATAAAAAAGAAATAATAGTGCAAAATTTTCTTTTCACTGAACTATGAGAAACTAGTAGCATAAATGAAACAAGTTAGCATATATATTAAAATATTTTTGAAACAACAGATTAGGTAATTTGAGGAATTATTTGAACTCCCTACTTTCCATTTATCTATCTTCTGTTTTGCTTTTTATTTGTGTGTATATATACATATATACATACATATGTATGTTTTGAGTTTCTAATCAAAATGGCTATACTTCCAAAACTGATATACAAATTTAATGCAATCCCAATCAAAATACCAATAGCCTTTCTTAAAGGTTGAGAGAAAACAATGCTAAAATTCATATGGAACCAGAAGAGACCCAGAATAGCAGAACAATCCTGGGTAACAAAAGAAAAGCAGGAGGCATCACAATCCCAGACTTGAAGTTATTCTATAAAGCTACAGTGGTTAAAACTGCATGGTACCAACACAAAAACAGGCATGTGGATCAGTGGAACAGAATAGAAGAAGCAGAAACAATTCCAGGCACATTCAACTATTTGACCTTTGACAAAGGGGCCAAAACATTCATTGGAGGAAAGAGCCTCTTTAATAACTAGTGCTTGGCAAATTGGATATCCACATGCAGATGATTGGGTCTAGACCCATATATCTCACCATGTACTGAACTAAAATAAAAATGGGTCAAAGATCTAAATGTTAAAATAGAAACACTCTGCTGGACGATAAATAGGCACAACCCTTGAAGACATAGGAATAGTCAAAGCCTTTTTGAACAAAACTTCAATGGCATAAGACATAATACTGAGAATGAACAAATGGGATCATATCAAATTAAAGGGCCTCTACAGAGCAAAGGAAGCAACCAGCAGAGCAAAGAGACAGCCTACTGAATAGGAAAATATTTTTGCCAGCTGCTCCTTGAACAGAGGACTAAAATCTAGAATACATGAAGAACTTGAGTGGTATATTTCTGTGTGTCTTATAAGTGACATCATCGTTGGCGAATGTGATTGGAGAAGAGAATATGGGGGTAAAATTGCAGGGACTTGGAGCAGTTTACTCCCTGCTCTCAAGGAGTTTAACGAGAAAGCCAGTTCTCCTGATGCTATTATCTCAACATATTCTCAGAGTCTGCGCGGACAGACTCATGTATGTCCCTGTAATATAAACATGTCTCAACACACAGGACATACAAGTACTTTTCCAGAGGGCTGCTCCCTGGGAAGAGTGAATTGGTAAATTTTTTTATTGTTTGTTTCACAAATCAAAGGAGGGACCCATCCACAGTATAAGGTGGTGGGGGAGATATACAATGGGTTTGACAGGTTATGAGTTTCCTCTTATCTAAAATGGCATGCCCTCAATATTGAGACCAGACCCACAGCAATTCTAGACTTTGGGTGCAGTCTGAGCTTCATTGAGCCTCCATTTTCTCTTGAAAGATACCCTCCACTGTGCCTTTTATTTAATTGATTATAACTGGTTGGGGTCTGCAGACTTTCAGTGCTCCTGGTCACTGTGTATTTGAACTAATAGCCTCTGGCGGCAGTGTGTAGCGATTCTGTTGGCTCCTGTGTGTCTGACACGTCTAGAATGTGCCTGGTGAGCCTACACCTTCTTATCTGCATGGATCCCATCTCACACTGACAGACATGCTCAAAAATCTTGGTGCTCCATTCATATTTTAAACTGGGAGCCCATCTCAAGGGTTCCGCTTATATCGCCGCTCCAGATGTTGGCTCATGGAGTATTGGGCCAGTCTGGGGTCAGATGACCCTCCTCGGGACTAGATGACCTTGGCTAGTCTCCTGTGTCTTTATTTTTTAACCTCCTGTTTTTCTGTCTGGTGCTATGGATTGAACCCAGGGCCTCGCACATGGGCTTTTGAGCCCATCTTGTTGATAACAGTTACAAAGTCAGGAGTGAAAAGAGAACATCCGCACGTGCATGTGTTTTGATGAGTCTTGCTTGCTGTTTGAGTCTGTTAGAATGGGTTGCTCCCTCAAGTGACCGCTGGCCAGTGAGACAGAGAAGAGGGAAGATGGGGCTTTAACAGCACAGGTGTGCTGCTTTCCACCTGTGAGCCAAGGGGGCTTTGCTTTTATCACAGACCTCCCCTCCTGGTCCTAGGACCCTGCCTGCCATGTGAGCTGGTGGCGTTGGCAGATCTGGGCAGGGTGAGCAGAGAGGAAGTCTGCAGCCACCTGTTTCCTCCAGCCCGCTCTAGCCTGCTTGCGGTTCCTTTTTATGGTCACCAGAGAAAGAAAAGTGGAACCAATGTCTATTAAAAATGAAACCAACTGTAAGTTGTAGCAGATGCCTAGGGCGATTCTAATAAAATCAAGCCGTGGTAAAGTGGGGGTGTTTGGCAGTGAATTTTCCAGCCACCCCGCCCTCTTAGCTGAATGACTTGCTCACCTGTCTGTGCCCCTCTCGGGTTCTGTCTGTCCCTGGAAAGAGCTCATGAATGTCTTCCAGCTGCCCTTTCACACTTGACTGTCTGTGGGGCAGACATTCTGTCCTCCCCACTCTGCCTCGTTCTGGGAGCCTGAGTGTGGGCTGGGAAAATGGAGTGTGCTGTGGAAGTCAGACTTCTGTCCCTCTCCTGGGGGTCTGAGAGCTGCAGGGTGATGGTGGTGATGGCAGTGATAATGATGATGAGGAGGAGGAGGAGGAGGAGGAACCCCAGTACAGATGGACACAGAAATGTGTGTGGAGGAAAAGCTACAGGTAGTTTGCTGGTGTTTGTGTTTCTTGAATTACTAGATTTAAGACCTGACTTGCAATACTCAGTTTCATTGTCATACTCTATATATTTCAGGCCAAATTTTGCCATCTTTTGCTTGAAAAAAGGTGTTAAGCATATATTCGCAGAGTTTGGAGAGAAGGATCCCAGGCCTGCCAGCCTGAGTCAGATTCTCTGGACTTCTGAGGTCTGAGATCCTTGGGCCTTTTTTTAGTGGTTGTCAGACTTATCCTGCAGTGGAGTCAGCTGCAGGGCTTGCTAAAACATGAATTGCAAATCAAATCATCAATCCCAGAGTCGCATGGAACTTGAGGATCTGCAATCTAACTCAATCCTAGGTGATGCTGCAGGGGTGAGGCCCGCTTGTTCAGAACTTTTCTTGCTGCTGGTTCATGACAAAAGTTTCATTGGTGTGCTTTGGATTTCAGAAATCCAGCTGTATTAAATGGAGAGATTATCCATTTTTCTTTGACATGACATCTTTTCTATTTTCTAATGATATCTGGTGGTAAAATAGCCTTCTTTTCATGAAATGATGGTGATACTATGCTTGTTTGGGTGTACTGACTTAAAATTTTAGAGTTGGCAGCTCTAATCTGACATTGGGAAAGTTTTATGGCTTTCTGAAATCTAGAAGCCTAACAATCATGATCTAGTAAATATGTAGTTTAGTTCTTTAAAATGCTCTTCCTTTAAACAAGAGATGGGGGAGTGGAGTCCGTGCAAGGGGGGATGTTGCTTATTAGTTCGGCTGAGTCTTAGCTGGTTTATGTTTTGAGGGCAGTTGTGGCAAACTTCTGTTTTGTCAAACCTGCGTGTCTTGCAGTGAACTCACAGTACAAAGAGGAGAGCAGCCCGTGTGCAGCAGGTACATCGGTTGAGGTGTTTTATCTCTGAAATGATCTTTCTTCGCTGTGGTTTTAGCAATAGCTAGAGAGGGGTTGGCCATGAGGATCCTGGCTAATTTTTTGATCTGATGTGTTATCTCCTGTGCCTCACTGTTTCATGTTCAGTGGGAGAGAGATGTTTTGTACAAACATTTTGGATTTTTTAAAGCTTTTTACAATTTTCTCAAGCCTTGGTCTTGGAGTAAATATAATACTAATGCCCACTCGTAGGGACATCTTTGGAAGTGTTCTGATGAGCTTTCATCATTGTTTTGGAAAAATTTAGGCCAAGTGTTGAAAACGTAGCAGCTACTCCTGATTAATTTGCATTTGGATAGTTTCCTTGAAAAATCCTCTTAGCGTCCCAGCTTTGTGCCTTGATGAGGTGGATGATTGTCTTAATTCTCTGTTTGGCTTTGCCTGTGTTGACATAGTTTTACTTGAGGTTGTTTAGAGCTTGCCTGATGGCCAAATTCACTTTGAATTAAGGAAGTAAATGAAAGAGAGGCAGTTTCTCCTTTGTGTTCCAAAGGTTCCATTGAACATTCACTTGGAACGTCTGTAGAGGAGAAATCTAGTTAACCCTCTTTGATTTTCTTTATGAATCTGTTCTGTGTTGTAGCTTGATTCTGCTGCTCTCCTCATGTTTACAGACCCGGCCCCCATTGTGTTTTGTGGTGCTGGGGATGGAACCCGGAGCCTCACACATGCTTGGCAAGTGCTGTCTCTGCCACCTCGCTGTGCTTCCAGCCCCTGCATCCCTTTCCCTTTATCTGCACGTGTCCCGTCCTCACAGTGAAGGCTGCTGCTATAGTTTGAATCTTAACAGTACCCGAAGACACACCTCAGAGGCCACGTGTTAAAGGCTGGATTTCCAGCTTGACCCTATGGGAGGTGGGGGAGACTGTGGGTGCTGGGGCCACGGGAGGGTCCCGCCACCCCGGCCCCGTGCTCCTTTTCTCTTTTGCTTCCTGGCATTGAAGGGAACAGTTTGCTCTTTTACAGCGTCCCTGCCGTAATGTGCTGCCTCGCCGCAGGCCTCCAAGCAACAGGGCCAACCAGCCACAGAGGGAAACCTCCAGCACTGGCCGGAATAACCTTTCTCGTCTTTGTTAATTGATTACCTTACGCGTTTGTTACAGAACGAAAAGCTGACTGACACAAACACCTTTCTTAGTAGATTAACTTCTTTCTTGAAGATTGGTGCTTTTCTAGTCATTAATATTACTAGAAATGTGTATAATTTTTCTTTCCAAGACAAAAGTTATATAGTACATCACTTAGGCATTTCCTTTATCTTGGAGTATATGGTGGTGTCTCTGTCTTCTAAACATTGTTTCTTCCATGTGTTGCATGTCCTTGGCTATTTTCCAGAGTTTTACTTCTATACATTTTGTGTCATTAACCTAGTTATTTCCAAGGAGTCCCTCCCTATTTGAAACAGAGTAAAATCATGCTTATTTTGTCTCCTTTAAAAAGATAGGCATTTGACCAAGGGACAAATTATTTATAAAAATGCAATTGTAGCTGCTCTTATGCTAAGACTTGTGCAATATAATATAGCACAATAAAAGACAATATTTACCATTCATTTTTTTTGATATTATCTTTGTGGTTTCTTAGGTTCCAGATCATTTTCCCTTAGGAAAATTCAGGGAAAGTCCCTGTGAAAGGGCTGGTCCCCTTGAAAAGATCAGTATTAACTCTGTGAAGGGAGAGGGCTCTGGAAATGTCAATTCAGATGGAAACGTTTAGTTTGGATTTAACTTTTGTGGAATTATTCATGTAATAGCATTTGCGTTTGCTGAGATTTTGTATTATTAATAGAATAGACATATCAGCATTTTGTTGGTACGTAAGACTTGGCTTTGTTTTCCTCCCTGTCTTGATTGCTGGGTGCACATAAAACCGAGAGAAGGGAAAAGTGTAGCTGGAGGAGAAAGGGGGTGGGAAGACTCAGGGGCCCATCCCCGTTTCTGCTCAGCTCTGCTCTGTTCACTTATGCGCTGTCTGAATGGGCCGTGGTGACAGGAATCCGGGACGCCTCGAGCTGGTGTGGGCTGGAGACACAGGATGTGTGCTGGGGGTTCAGACAGAGGGGAAGTGGTGTGGGGCGCAGAGTGGAGCTGGGGAAAGGAGGGACCTTGCTGGGGATCATCGGAGGGGAGGCTCTGACTGGTTGTGGGCAGTGGAGAGAACTAAATGTTTGCCACACAGAGTTGGTTTTTTCTAGACTGAGTGAAGTGCTGTGGATCTGCTGCCCTTGAAAGCTTGTTCCTTTGCTTTCCTGGTTTCCTTACAGGTTCAGGGCACCCTGCCCAGCCTTCTCCATAGCCTGCAGGTGTCCTGGATGTGCCCCCGACATGAAGCTGCCTCACACTCGTCTGAGTGGTTTGGTGGTGGACTCCCTAAAAGCCTTCCAGTGCTAAGGCTGCCGTGGGCGTAGAGGCTGGTGGTCTTCGTGCCAGGGTCTCCGGGGCTCTGGAGCCCACATACTTTGTGTCTGAGGCTCTGTTTAGCTGTACGACCATGGACAGCCTTGAAGACCCTTTCCTCATCTGTCCAGGGGGACAGGAACAGTGCCTCTCCTGGAGCAGGCTGTGGACAGGTCTTACACAGTGCCTGGCAAGGACGTAGGTTTCCAAATCATGAGCTGTTAATATTACGGTAGTCATTACTATTGCTTCAACTTGGGATGTGCCACACGAGCTTCTGAATTTTCCTCTGTTTTGTGTGTATATGATAGAGGAGGGGAGAGAGAGAGGGAAGGAGAAAGAGAGAGAGAGAAGTGGACAGCACAACCAGTATGTGGACTGTCGGGGTTGTTTGGGGAGAATTTCAGTGTCATGTCTTTGAAGAGAGCCAGGAATTTTGGGGTGCTACAGTGCCAGAGAAAACAGGTCCCAGAGAAAGAAAACAGAGGTAGGATCCGTTGTGGAGCAGGAGCTGGGGTCGAGTGTTTAGGGTGGCCTTCTGCCAGGCCGCTGCCCGTGGCTCCACTCTGGCTGAGGAGCAGGGGCCAGGAAGGCCTGGCCGGGCTGTTAGCCTGGATTAGCCACAGTGGGTTCCCAGCCTCCCTGTGCTTTCTGTGCCCCCTTCCTCCCTAAGAGATGAGGGCCACTCTGACAGCGAGGAGCACAGAGGCCCCTGAGGTGGAGGCTGTATGTTGATGTGAAGACGAGAGGGACAGTAGGCATCTGGATTTTCTTTCAGAGAAGGCCTGTAGCTGCCTGTGGGTCTTTCCAGGCCTCCTGACACGCCATGGGGGCCATGCCAGGCTGTGGAGCAGAGTGACCTTTAGAACAGTCCTTGCCCACAGGGAGCCCTCAGTCCAGCAGGCCAGGTGAGGCAGGGGACACATGGTCAGCAGAAGTGTGTGGCCGCAGCGTGGTAATAAGGACAAGAGGAAGACTGGATATTGACAGATGAAGAGGTGGAGCCGTTTATTACTAGAGAAGGACTTAGGTTAGTAACGGACTCGTCTTAGATGATGGTTGTTCTTTTTGGCTCAGTTGCCCTAAAATGAGTTGGTATCACAGACCAACTTCTTACACCTGCTTTGCCCCTGATATTTCCCTAATTAAAGGTGGATCGTGTCGTTGTTTGCACATACACTTCTTAACACATTCCTGCCAGCTTCATGCAGAGCTGCCTGGCAGTGAGACATGCAAATTACAGCTCCATTGTTACCGTGTTAATAGCATCATACAATTTCATTGTTTGCTTGTGTTTTACTTATTTATCATTCTCCTGTCATTCAACATTTGCCTTGTGATTTATTATTATTTTATTATGAGAAGTAACATGTGCGGTGAACACCCTTGTACCTAGATTTCTGTCCGTCATCCTGATAACTTCTTGTGATAGATTTTGAGAAAAGGGATAAAGGTAAGAGGTATGCATATGTTTAAAGGGCTTTTAAGGGGCCATAATGAGCTTTCAGGAAGGTGCCTATCATTACTTTATATTCCTTCCGGTACTGCCATGTGTGAACCTCTCCATCCCGGCACCGCCTTGCCAATGAGCAGCACCACATGTTTAGTTTCCTAACATTATTGCACCAAGTGGAGCCTTTTACAGTGATTGAAATGATACAAGGTAGTACTGGAAAACACTTGGTTGTCCAGTTGAGGAAAGACCCCAGTTATTTCATTTGTGCGGAAATTTCAGAGCCCTGTGTGGTGGGATGTGGACAGTGCTGAGGAGGGACCCACAGAATTACCAGAGTTTCCTGATTACCTGAACTTCTCAGTCTCTTTTTGACCTAAGATGTGGAAAGGTACCTGAGAGGTCTCCCATTTGAAACTTCATGTCGGATAGATAGCAATTGCCCTGCCTTGTTAAAATCCAGGGACAGGAGATTTTATAACCTTTAATGATTTTGCCTTGTGTTGTTTTTGTGTTTTGAATAAGCAAAAGACAAAATTGAAAACACCAAACCCAATAAGGTAAGGTTGGTAACCTAGGGTCACTTTATTGGAAGGTCCAAGAATAGAACTGGGTTATCCCAACACCTACTGACTTTGGGCGGTAACATTTTCCAGTGTTGGGGAGCAACATTTTCCAAGTTACTGTGAAAATGGGAAAATCCACTATATCACCAGGGCCAAATCCTGTTTCCTGACTTTTCCACAGCCTTTATGGATAACACGCAGGGCACACTTTGGTGGTGAGTCAGATCCCTGGTTTTCCTAGTGCGTAAAGCATTACACAAACAGCAGGCTCCCCACTGGGCCTCTGTGGATTCCGAATGAAGCCAGAAAGTGATTCAGTCCTAGATCAAAAGAGAAAACATGCACACACCAAAAAGCAAAAATAGAATTCCTATTATCTCCTAGTTGCAGAAAACACTGAGACTGGAAAAACTTGGTTTTTCAGCTTGCTTGGAATTTCACTGTGTATATTGGTTTTTCTTACCAAGCTTTCTTCTCTGCATAAATGGTGGCCACCGTAGCTGTTCCACCGGGAATGTGACCTGGATGAGTATTGCTTTCATGGGGACGGCAGTAGCGAAATTGGGTTTTAAAATTTGTAGTAGACAGTGAAAAATCGGAGGGACCATTTTTTCCCCCCAGCCTTAGTGAAAAGTCCCAACTGTGTGTCTTTTGAAAAAGCATAGCATTTTAGTGATAGAAGTATTGGAAGTATGGCATAATGGTCCTTTTCATACTTCCCGTAGATGGCTCACTTCAAAGGAACACACATGGTGTATGAGTTATAATGCTTGTTCCCCTAACCCCACGGTATTTTGTGAGTTACAGTATTTGTCTTCCTAACTCTAAGGCATTGCTGGAAGTGAATTTTCTGGATCAGTAAAGTCTTGAGGTGACTGAGACTTACTAATTTAATTAACCCTTTTAGTCGTGTGGGACTTTCGGGTAGAAACTGTAATCAAGTGTGCTCTTCTGTTGGGGTGGCCTAGAAAGCGCACCATCTCAGACCGCTTGGTGTTTCTGGCTGTTGCTGGCAGACTCCATCTTCCAAAGGGGTGTCGTGTCACTGTGAAGACAGAAGTTTCAGGAGAAAGCCAAGCGCGTACGTCGGCACCATTGTGCAGATGCCAGCTTACCAGCCTGAGGATGGCTGCACTTGTCTCCTGAAAAGGCTCGGGGGGCTCACACTGGTGTGGGGAGAGATCACTGAGGAAAGACAGGCTCCTCCTGGCACCACACAGGCCCATGAGCTCGCTTTCCACTTTCATCCCAGCAAGGGACGCACTGCCCCCTGGTTTGAGTGGCCCTCTTGGGTCCCACAGAATATATTCTATCAGGTTGGAGGACCCAGGGGAGGCTCAGCCTGGGTGGAGCCCACCTCCAGAATCCGAAAAGACGTCTGTGACAGGCAGGGGCTGTGGAAGAACTTTCTCTCAGGCGTGAATCAGCCTGCGCTTTGCACTGAGAGGAGAATCCTGGTCCCAAGCTTCCGGCTCCTAGGACTAATGCTGAGGGTCAGAGCATTTGTGGGCAGAGCAGGTGTGGGGTGCATTTCATCGTTAGCTCATGGAGCACGGAGCCCAGGCGTCTCCTGGTGAGGTGGGACCAAGTACAGCCAGGATGGTCACAGCACGGCCTCCACCTCAGCTGCACTGCTGCCCGTGACCCGGAGCCCTTGTTTACGCCAAGCCATTTTCCCTGCACTGACTTTGTGTGTGAGTGCTGGGGATTGAGCCCAGGCTCTCAGGCCGGCTAAGCACATACTCTACCCCTGAGCTCTACCCCAGGTTCCTGGGCTCTCTCTGGTCATTTCCTGTCCCCTCAAGGCCAGGCATTGAGGAACAATTTTTCACTGCTATATGGTCTTTATACTCTGAAAATCCGTTCTCTGTCTCTCTCTTGCTGTCTTTCTACAGTAGTGGGGATTGAACCCAGGGCCTTTGGACTGAGCTACATCTGCAGTCCTTTGGTTTTATTTTTCATTTTGAGACAGGGTCTTGTTAAATTACTAAGTTGCGGCCCAGGGATTTAGCTCAGTGGTTTTGTCGCCTGCTGTGCAAGTGCAAGGACCCAAGTTCGATCCCCGGTACCAAAAAAAAAAATCCCAAAAAACCAAAAAACAACAACAAAATTACTAAGTTGCCCAGGCTGGGCTCCAACTTGTGATAGTCTTTCTTCAGCCTCCCATAGTGCTGGGATGACAGACGTGCACCACCACACCAACAATTCTGTCATTGGCTCAGCTGCCAACATGTACTGGGGGCTGCCTGTTAGCCTGAGGATGATGATGGATTTTAGGTGTGTGTAACAGGAGGGATGGGGCTTGGAGCCCTGCCTTCTCCGGTTATTCTTGATTTTCAGTGTGTGTTTACACAGGGTAATTACACAAGGAGTGAAAAATTGCTCAGGAACTCTGATTGAAGATGGTCTATGTCCACAAGTGTTACCACATAATGACAGGTATGGCGAGGGGATGCAGGTCCCTGGTTGTGAATAACTGCTGGATCGCAGGCTCCGGCATGCTGCTGCAGCACTCAGCAAAAACGGAGAGAAGCTTAGAGCTTCCCCTCCTCCTCCAGGCCTTACAGGTAAACAGAGTAGTATTCTGCCTCATGGAAGTATCTCACCAGGGTGAGTCTTGCTAGAAAATATGTGGGAGATGCAGTGGGGTTTGTTTGTAAAAATGGACATGATATTTGTTGCGGGAGGGGTTGGGTATGCACATGAACTTGTGTTTACATCTGCAAAGCACAGGAGGTTTTTCAGCCACAGAATAATAATGGAGGGAAGGAGGATGCCTTTATTGCTTCTCCATACTCTTAGAACTTGAGGGCTTTCTTCTTGTACTGTCCGAGCAGCTAATCTGATATCATGAGTGACCACGAACTGCATCATAAGGAAAAGCCCTTTCAATTGTACCCTAGACAAATACCTTCTGTGCCTCTGCAGGCTGGGAGTTAGGGCTGAGAATGCAGAATATCCGGGCTCTGACCTCTTGTCTGCCTGGAAGTGTCGGTAGTGGGCTGGACTCCATAGCCCGAATATCTCAGCTTGGAAATGAGTAACATTTCCCTTCGGGGTTGTTCAGACTGCTGTGAACACTTTAGTTTATCTAATTAGGTTATCTTGAGTTTGGTTTCTGTGGTGCTGAAGTCCAGGAAAAGCCCCCAGTGGTGGGTATTTGAGATTAGTGGAGCCTTTTGCCAGTGCTCAGATGATTCGTTTTGTCTCCATTCAGATGTGTCCAGTAACATCCCTTGCAGTGTCCTGATTGTCCTAATTAGTTCTGTCCAGGCTACCCGAATGTCCTCATCTCTATACTGGAGGCCTACACTTGACCTCTCATCTCAACCGCAGCCTTAGGCATCCCCTGTCCTGTGCCCTGCAGCCCTAGGCATCCCCTGTCCTGTGCACTACAGGCTCAGGCATCCCCTGTCCTGTGCACTGCAGGCCTAGGCATCCCCTGTCCTGTGCACTGCAGGCTCAGGCATCCCCTGTCCTGTGCACTACAGCCTTAGGCATCCCCTGTCCTGTGCACTGCAGGCCTAGGCATCCCCTGTCCTGTGCCCTGCAGCCCTAGGCATCTCCTGTCCTGTGCACTACAGGCCTAGGCATCCCCTGTCCTGTGCACTACAGGCCTAGGCATCCCCTGTCCTGTGCCCTGCAGCCCTAGGCATCTCCTGTCCTGTGCACTACAGGCTCAGGCATCTCCTGTCCTGTGCACTGCAGGCCTAGGCATCCCCTGTCCTGTGCACTGCAGGCTCAGGCATCCCCTGTCCTGTGCACTGCAGGCTCAGGCATCCCCTGTCCTGTGCACTGCAGGCCTAGGCACCCCCTGTCCTGTGCACTGCAGGCTCAGGCATCCCCTGTCCTGTGCCCTGCAGCCCTAGGCATCCCCTGTCCTGTGCACTACAGGCTCAGGCATCCCCTGTCCTGTGCACTGCAGGCCTAGGCATCCCCTGTCCTGTGCACTGCAGGCTCAGGCATCCCCTGTCCTCCTTACTGCACTCAGAAGCCTGCCTGCTCTCTCTAGTACTGAACTCTGCACCCTGTGTGTTGTCTGCTGCAGTCACACTCATCCCCAGGGGTGGGTTATGCCCTTCAGTGCCAAAGTCTTGCTCTCTTTGCCTCTTAGCCCACCACTTCTCCATTCACTGTGCCTGTGCCTGTGCCCCCCGCCCGCCATGGAAACGGCTCTCTTCAGGGTCACCACTACCACCCAGTCCAAGGGGCGCTTTAGCTGCCATGCATAAGGCTAATTCCCACGCCCACGCCTCCTTCCTGCCCAGTAGCCCCTGCCCAGCTGCTCCCCGAACATCTCAGGGCCCAAGCCCAGTGTGTCTCAAAGGAGCCCTCCATCACCCCCACTCCCTAAACATGGCCACCACCCAAGTCCTCCATCTTGGATTGCCTCTGACCTTGTCCACTAGTTGCCCAAGTCCAACGGCCAATTAAAGCGTTGGCTCCTTGCTCTGCCTCCCATTTCTCCTTTTATTCTAATATTCAAGCCTGATTGGTTTAATTGCTGTTTCTTTTTTTATTAGTACATGTTTTCTGTACTTAATGATTCCATTTCTCCCGGGGAGTTGATTCACGTACATACACGTCTTACACATCTTAGTTTTCATCCCTTTCCCTTCCCCTCCCTTTCTCTTCCTTCCATTTTTTGGTCTCTTTCTCTTTTGAAAGATCTACCTCCCTACTTCTTATTATCTATCTTTTTTATTCTTTATATTTTTGGCTTTCTCATGTAAGAGAAAGCATGCAGTATTTAAGCTTGTGTGTCTGATTTGTTTCACTTAACTTTATGGTCTCAAGATGCATTTATTTACCCACAAATGACTGATGTTTATCCTTTTTTATGGCAAGGTAGTATTCCGCTGTGTATAAATCCCACATTTCTGTTCCTGTTCATCTGCTGATGGATGGATAGGCCACTTCCCAGATTCAGCTGTTATGAGTTGTGCCGCTGTAGCTGCCCTCGCCCCTGTGCAATGCTCTCCCATAGTGAGCCCACATGGTTGCTGTCCTGCGTTTCTCCAGCAGCGCCTGCACCCGTCCTGCTTCCTTCTGTGTCAGCCCCTGTCTGATTTGCTCTCCACACTGAGCCCAGAGTGATGTTCTCAGCACACATCTGATCACGTCCATCCTAGGCTCGTCAGAACCCATCAGAGAAATCCCACTTCCCGTGGTGTTCTATCCGCCTCTCCTGCCATTCAGTCGGGTGACCATGTGTTGGGTTTGTCTGGGCCGGTCTTGGTTTGTGTCTGTTTTCACGGTGCGGATACTTCAGTCTTAAACGTGTCCTAGTTTGCACGATAACCTACAGGTCGAGCATCCCTAATCTCAAGTGCTGCAAAATCCAAGACTTTCTGAGTGCCAGCATGACCTGCATGGGGAGAATTCCACACCTGACCTCATGTGACAGATTACAGTCATAAAAAAGCTACTTTCAGGCTACTTGTGTAAGGTGTCCATGAGCATGAATGAATTTTGTGTTTAGACTTGGATCCCATTCTCAGGATGCCTCATGATGTGTACGCAGATGTTTCACAGTCTGAAAAAAGCCCTGGATCCGAAACACTGCTGGTCCCAAGCCCTTCTGATAAGGGATGCTAAGTTTGGGTGTGGCCTCCCTGCTTGCAGGTTTTTCAGGATGTGTCGCTGCACCCCGACCTCTTTCCCTCCACCCTGTGTCACATTCTGCTTCAGCTGCATTGAAGCGCTGGGACTGTTCTGCCTATCTTTCACCCCACTCCTTACACATGTGGCTCCATCTTGCCAGCCTCCACCTCCATCTCCTCCCTCTGCTGGCCTCTGTGCATCCCTGACTTCACTCGATCCGGGGGTCCTTCCACATTCTCCCTGCAGCCTCAGATTGGGGGCCACCCCCTCCCACGCTCCTCCAGCGCCTGTGCGTACCATTTATTGCCTTGTGCTATAATTGCTTATTTATCCAGCTGCTCAACCTGATTCTGATCACAAGGAACATGTGTTGGTCACTGCCCTCTGGGGCTAGTTGAGTGCTTGCTGCATCGTAAATGCTTGATAAATATTTGTGAGATTAGCCAATAAATGAGTGAGGCAAAACTAGGATTCCTTCCAAGTAAGCAAACCTAACTTATCAGCTGTCCTAATTCATATACAATGAGAAAAAGGCTTTAAAGTTTTGTACCAGGAACCCTGTTAAATACACTGGTGGAAGAACTGAAAATACAGACTAGAAAATTGTTATCCCACTATTACATAATTCAGGCTCACTGGGGAGGTGTTGGCAAATAGCGCGTGCCAGGTATATGTCACCTCGTTAACATTAGCTAACTTTAGCTGAACCTGGTATTATTTCACCATTTCCTCTTTAGCGCACTGTTCGGGATAAGCTGTTATTCTGAGCACGGCACCAGTTTCCCTCTAATGAGACATCTTTGTGCTGTGGAATAGTCAAGCCTGACATGGAGGAGTCAACCCGGCACCAAGAAGCTGCGTCCACTCGCTCAGGACTTGCGTGCTGAGCCTGCTGTGTTTCTGGGGCAGAGGTTTTGTGGGACAACTGAGAATCCCTGGAGTCGCAGGGGGAGCCCTGGCAGGAAAGGGAGCTCATTCCAGATGCATCCCGTGGAGACCCTTGGAGGGAGGGCTGAGTGCAGAGGTGTGCCTGGGGTCAGGGAACCAGTGCCGCTCTTCCTGTCTCCTACATCTCTAGCCTCGTGAGCCCTGGGGCTGAGGAAGGACGGAGCTGGGGTTGCCCAGAGGGAGCTACTTCTGGAACCTTGGCCTGGGGCAAGGTGAGAACAGGGGAGGACCCTCCATCCTTCTCCTTTTGCCTCCCATCTTATGGCAGTGTCTCCCACTAGCTGGACCTGAAGCCAGAGGACCAGGGGTCCTAGTGATGCCCTTCCCCAGGCTTGGCCTCCAGGGGCAGGGGGAAGGTGGGAGATGGGTCTAGGACGGCAGACGCTCACCACCATGGTCCCCATGAACACGTTCACCGCAGGCTGTCACTCGAATGCCTCGCTGCTGCCTGGTGGCCCAGATTTGAATTTGATTGTTCCCGCCGGCTGGAACCACAGCTGGGACCTTTCTGACTGTCCCATCGGGCAGTTTGCACTGCTTCTCAGGGGGTCTTTGATGACAGCAATGCAAAAAAAGTTACAGTTCCTCAAGGAAAACATTACAATGGTATAAAAAACTGTCATACTGGCCATCTGTGGTGCAGCGGTTGTGAATGCATATTATATACACCAGCAGTGGGTACTTGTAAGATTTCTGTGTTGAACCCGAGAGAATTAATTGTTGATAAACTCTTCACAAGTATGAAGACATTTAATTTAATGCAATAAATTTGTTGATTGTCATCATTTTAAATTGGTATGAAGAGCATTAAATAATATTTATGTTTGGGCAGTAATTATTCAGATTCAAACAACTAGATTTGGGTCATTTATAGACGTTTTATTAATTTTCTTGGTAAAAAGACTGGCAAAAGTGATTAGCTCTGTTTGTGCCACAGTGCTGCAAGCTGCTCCCTGGTGCCGAAAGCCAGTGAGATTGTGTCTGTAATGTGATATGTTTGTGCTTTCCTACTCCAGTGGCGTGGGTCACCCATTGTTGCTGGAAGGAAATTTAGCTTCCACATCTGTCCTGCTTGCTTTCTCCTCTTCTCCTTTCCAGTCTTCTTTCGGACTTCCTTTGCTGAATTCTCATCGCCATGCCCAGTGGTGAAAGTACACATGCTCTTTCTGGCTTGCTCTTCTCCCTCGGATGGGAGAAGCAGCCATAGAAAATCCCCTCTTCCTTCACATCCGCTCTTGGGAGGTTTGTGAGCACTTGGATGGCACCCACCTGGTGTTGACCTTGGCCCTCTCCTGAGAAGAGCCATTGTGCAGACCAAGCTCCGAAAGTTCCAGGGGTCCCGCCCTGGCCCTCGCCAGGAGGTCTCTGGACACTTGCTGCTGTCCCGGCAGTAGGAGGGCTTGTGTGGAAGTCACCAGTGCGGCCCTGCTCTTTAGGCTCTGAGCTTGCTGCTGCTGAACTTGGAGGGGTGCAGTATCCTTCAAAATATCCAGAGCTTTCACTAAATCAGATGAGCCGTCGCCCCAAGTTGTTTGAATTGTATGACTTTTTTTGGTTGGTCCTGGGAATTAAACCCAGGACCTTTGCACTGAGCTTCATCCCCAGCCCCTTTTTAGTCTGTATTTTGGAACTGTGTCTTGCTAAATTGCTAAGTTGCCCAGGCTGGGCTCGGATTTGTGATCGTCCTGCTTCAGCCTTCCAGAGTGCTAGGATGACAGGCATGAGCTGCCATGTGCAGGTTCACCTGTAGGCGCCCCCTGCCCTGTATGGGCACAGCTGGAGCTCGGTGCCTCACGCTGAGGGTCTCATGTGTCTCTTGCAAATCTCTGGGGCTTTTTAGACTTGAGCTTTGATGCAGTCATAGGATGAATACTTAAAAAATTATTTTACGATAAATTGTATTAGCCTCATTTTCTTGTTTTTAAAAATTTATGCTTCCTCCACCTTGTGCTTATTGCCCTATTATTGCAGTAGAGAAAAGAAGAAAACATGAAAGCAATAAGCCAAGTGTTCGAGGCAGTTTTGTGCCTCGTTAATCAGACACACATCTCACCCCCTGTGCCCTCGGCGCCCGTAATCCCTGCTTGTTGGGGCAGAGGTGGAGCCCGAGCACTGCTTGGTGGCTGGCTTTCGGGGTGTGAGAGCCAGGGCTCAGGGGGCCTGTGCGAGTGGGGGCCGGGGTCACTCTGAGGCTGAGTGAGAAGCGAGGGAGAGAGACAGGGTGGGAGCTGGGGGAGGGACTGACCTTGGATTCCCCCAGGAGAATCGTATGCAGGTCAGTAAGTGGCGCCCTCAGCTCCTGCAAGGAACAGTGAGTTTAAAAGATGCCTCTGTCCTCAGTGAAGTCTCCTGTGCGTCTGCATCGCTCCTGCCTGAGCACCGAGGGGCCAGCGGGCCGGGATGTCCGCCCTCTGCTGCAGTAGGGCTTCTCGCCTGGCCTGAGTGACCGCGTCTGGCTTCTTCCTTCTTTGCTCCTTCCCTCAGGGGACTCCCTGGGGAAGCCAGAGTGATGGCTGAGGGCCATCTTTTCAGTATTACATTTGCAGTTTGACAACCTTCTCACTTCCAGGGAGGATGGAGGCTATTCTTGGCAACCTCTGCCAGCTCCGGCCTGTTTTTCTCAGATGTCATGGTGCCTCCAGCTGTGACTTTCCTGTCAGCCACTGGAGTCCAGAGTCACCCAGAAGGGCTGGCTGTGTGTCTGGTGTCATTTGCCCGGGGCGCTCTGTGCGAGTCTGGGGAGTGGTGGTGTCTGGTTTCTGCGGCCCTTGGGAGAATGTGGGCAGCTTCTCTCACAGGCGACTCGGAGGTGGGGAGGTGTTCCACCCACAGACGTGGGCTGGAACTTGCCGGTGGTGGTGGGGATTCCATGAGGCTGAGAAGTGCTCTTTCATCAGCCCCCCAGTGTCTGAAGGCACCCTGGGAAGTGAGGCTGAGGCTCATTTGTCTGCTGTCTGTGTGGCTCTGGAAGAGCCAGCTAGGGCTCAGTTTGAATCCAGAGACTTTTGTTTTCCTTCCAAAGTGAGAATGAATGAATGAATGAATGAAGGCTGCCAGGGTGCCAGCCCTTGCCTGTGCATTCCCTGAAGACTCCCTATTATCCAGCATCTTGGTGACTCGCCACAGTCCTCTGCTCCCATTGGGTCCAGTCCATTCTTGGGACCTCTGGAAGCAGCTTCTGCTGGCTACTCCCCACATGGGACAGTTTCAGTGGTGGTCAGTGCCGCTCAGTAAGGGGAGGCCCTTTGGAAAAGTCTTGGATGAGGTGCGTAATGCAGAGAGAACGCAGATGCTACGTAGAGATGTAACAGGGCCTGCGCCGGCTCAGGAGTCCCTAAGAGAACCAGACTGTGCCCAAGTTGGGCACAGGGCAGGTAGGACGTGAATGTCACCCGCGAAAGGCTCATAAACCACATGCCAGGGGTGGGTCCGCTTTATCTCAGCAGCCTCCGTGTTGCCCACCGTGCTGTTCCCCTTCTGGAGATCGGAGCCTCAGGGAGCTCCGCCTCCCGGCCGGAAGCCTTTCCCCTCGGCGGCGGCGGGTGGGCGGCTTTCACGGCTGCCCTTTCCCCGGAGATTGTGGGTTAATGACATCGCTGCCCAGTGTCCTCCCTCAGACCGCAGGCTTCGTGACCAGGGCTTCTTCTCGAGCCTTGTTTCCCGCTCCAGGAGCACAGTTATTTTCCCCCTCACATTTAAGGGTTGATTTTTAAAATTTTTCCTTTTTCAGAAAAAATACAGTTGTGGTCGACTTTCTTGCCCCCACCCCGTTTCGTCTGGCTGTTCAGAGAACAGAGGGGGCAAAATGAGGCCGAGGGGAGCAGCGTCTGATGACGCGGGGGCTTCCAGACTCTTGCTGGCGTTTCCCAGGATGCCTTCTGTGAGGATGCAGAAACCCTCAGACAAGGGAAAAACAAGGTCACGGGCCGAGAGCATTTCGCAGGCACGGCCTGAGGAGCCTGCGACAGCCACGCGCTTGGGGCTCCTCCTCGGCAGCCTCAGGGCTGCGGCCTCGTCCTCCGTCCTCTGACCTCCCTGGGGCCAGCTGTGTGGAGAACCTTGCACGGGCAGAGCGGCTGAGTGGCTGTGGGCAGGCCGCCCTCCTGGGGGAGCCTTCGTATTTTCAGATAGTTTTGATGTACGTCGCAGAGAAAAGCATGCTCCCTCCCTCCCCTGCCTTGTTCTTTTGTGTACTGAGGATGAAGTCCTGGGCCTTCGCCCTGCCCTGAGCTCGGTCTCTAGCCCTCTGGTTTTTGAGACAGGGTTTCACTAAGTTGCGCAGGCTGGCCTCTGACTTGTGATCCTCCTGCCTGTCTCCCGGAGTGCTGAGATTACAGGAGTGTGTGCCCCCACGTCCGGCTTCTGGTGCTTTCTTGCCTGCAATAACCAGCCCTAAGGTTTCCACTTCCAAATATTTTGCTTAAACTTGTGGTATTTTTCAAATCGCGACTGGCCAGAGGGTGATGGTGCATCTGGCGCGGCGGTGAACCTGCGGCACGCGGGCCGCAGCAGGCTGTCTGTAGCATTGGGTGCTCTGAAAGGTTGGCCATTGCTGGTGCAGAGTGTGTGGGCCCACTTGTGAGGTCTGGCAAGTGGCTCCGCCTCCAGGGTCTCTGCGGATGAACCCTGCAGGGCTCGTGGTTCTCCAGTGTGCGTGGAGCCTGGCTCGTGGGGGCCAGTGCACGGCCACTCAGTGATCAGGAGCAGGGACAGGCCTGCTTCTCGTCAGTATTGTGACGCAGGCTGGGGTCCTGCCTTACACACTTCAGACCATTGGTGGCGAACCTGTGGCACGCTTCTGCAGTGGACTGTTTGTTATTATTGAAAGCCCTAAAGGGTTCGCCATCACTGCTTTAGACCATTCTTCCTACTAAGCATGACCTCACATTACTGACTCAGAATTAGCTGATGGCTTTCAGGTTAATAGCATCTAGCAGGTGACTGCTTGAAGATTCCAGAGACTCTAAGGACCTATCTTAGCAAATCTCCAGCCATAATTGAGAAGCTTCAAAGTCATTGTGCTATTCTCAAACCTGTTAAACATCACTTACAGTTGACCCAGCTATTCCCCTTCTAGGTATCTTCCTGAAAGAGTTAAAGTCATCATGTTACAGGGATCCATGCATACCCGTGTTTATGGCAGCACAATTAATAATAGATAAATCTTGGAAGCAGCCTGTTTGTCCATCAACAGATGAATGGGTAAAGAAAATGTGGTATTTATACACAATGGAGTACTACTCTGTCGTAAAGAAGAATAAACTCGAGACATTTTTAGGAAAATGGTCATACCTTGAGACCATCATGTTAAGTGAAATGAATCAGACACACATGCTTAAATATTACATGGTTTCTATTATATGGGAAACCCAAAATATAAATAAAGAGCAAAATAAAAAACGGATAATAAGAAATAGGGAGATAGATCTTTTTGCAGAAGGGAACCGAGAGAGATGGAGGGGCAGGGGCAGGAGGAGAGAGAAAGGGAATGGAAAAAGAATTAGGATGTGTTACGTACGTGTACCGACTCCCCATGAGAAATGTCATCATTGTGTACTGCAAAATGGACTAATAAATTTTTTTAAAAAACTAACCCTAAACCGTGTGTCCATGTATACTTTTTGGTCACCGAGTGGTGGAAAGAGGAGCAGCCCAGGAGGAGTGGGAGGGCAGGGGACCAGGATGCAGATTTTAGTCCCCGCTGGAAGCTCTGCCTCGCAGTGGGGCCCCGGCTGGATCCCAGAGCCCTGCTCCGCCCTGCACCTGTTTCGGAAGGGCCTCCTGCAGATGCTCACCTTTGCGCAGCAGGCCGTGTGGCTGACCCTGCTGTGGCCCTGTTCACCTCTGCAGCTACTTAGCAGCTGAGGCAGGAGGTCAGGGACCCAGTGTGACCAGGTGTGGTTGTCCCCAGACCCCTCCTCTCTTCCTGACTGTCCTCCCCTTTGTGCCCGCAGGGGTCCAGCAGGACCAAGACCTCTTTGGTTTGCGTTTCCGAGGGCTGAGGGCTGAGGGTCGCCCGTGGCTGCGGTGTTTTCAGAGGCGTCAGGGAATGTGGACGTTTCATACCTCATACCTTGAATGCTGGCAAAGCCTCCTTGCCATCCTTGTGCTGCCCATGCATCTTAGCAAGTCATGTGTTTGCTGAACAGAGGTGTGGATACATCTGTGCACGCTCCTTTTCAAAGCACAGGCACAGCCATCAGATGTTAGAGCTCGCTGGGTCCCCACCTGTGTTCATAGAGAAAATGAGGTGGGGGCGCTGTCCCTGGGACCCCAACCTAAGGTTGCCTGAGTCTTGCGTCCTCCATCCGCCCTGCCTTGAGTGCTTGCCCGTGAACGGTCTTGGGGATCATGCCCTGGCACTGCCCAGCTCGCCTCTGGGCTGGATGAGAGAATGTGAGTGCCCCTCTGCCCAGGACCTCCCTTCCTGGGTGACGTAGGCCTGCCCCTGGCCGCACGGCCACTCTAGCCCCCTGGTCCTCCCTCTGGTATGTGTGGGTCACGCACCTGGGGATTTGTTCCTCCTCCAGTGACAAGGGGTCATTGTCTACAGTCTGGCATGTGCTGTGGACCTAAGGGTTTGCTGAATGCCCCCTCCTCATATTCACAGGAAGCCACATACTCTTACTCAGGCCCTTGCTGACAAGAATTGTCCAGGGAGTGCAGGGCAGGAGCCATAGAGTATCTGGGAGGGTGGCCAGAGAGGCATTGTTCTGGGTTGTGCTGAGTCTTGCCCATTTGTGTTGTGAAAGGAAAACAACTTTTGACTTCTGTGAGCTTCACGCTCACTAGTGGTAAGAAGGCGACCGTGGAGCCTTTGGGAACCAGTGTTTGTCCCTGTGGTGAGGAGCTTCCAGCCTCAGTGGCCCAGAAGCTGTGATGGACCCAGCTCAGACCTGCATGGAGGAGCCTGTCCCTGCCGGCAGAGCCCAGTGGTGGTGTCTGTGTGGCCCGCTGGCATGATACTTTGAAACAGGGGTGAGGAGACCAGAGGTTGGGATGTTGAGCAGAGGTTTGTGGCCGCCAATTAGTATCGAGCCCCATGTCTTGGTCCCCAAGACCTCCCTAAGTTTGATGGTTTGCTGGGAGGACTCAAGGCCTCAGCCAGTAGTCACACTGATGGCTAAGAATGATGACAGTGACAGGATAGCGAGCCGACCAGGGGCCGGGAGCGGGGGAGTAAAGGGCTCCTAGGTGAAGTCCAGGGAGAAGACCTAAGCACCTGTGAAGCTGTACAGGAGGCCTTTGGTCCCCCCAGCAAGGAGTGGTGACAACAGATATCTACCAGGGAAGCTTGTTGGAGACTTAGCATCCAGTTTTTTGTTTTTTTTTTTAATGGACTCTACTTTTGAAACATTTTTCGTGCACAGCAAAATTGTGTGGACCATGCAGAGTGTTCACATCTCTCCCCGCCCCACCCATGCTCAGCCTCCCCGACTGTCACTGAGCCTGCGTGGATGCCCCATGTCACGCCGAGTCCACAGGTGCACTGGGATTCACTCTTGGTGTTACACGCTCTGTGGATCTGGACACATGTTACGATGGCGTGAGTTTCTTGGTGTAGTGCCGAGAATTTTCACTGCCCTAAAACTCCTCTGTGTTCTGTCGGTTTATCTGTCCCTTCCCTCAATCCTGGTCGCCGCTGATCTTTTCCTGGTATTTGGTTTTGTCTTTTCCAGAATGCCGTGTAGTTGGTTGGAGTCCTATGGTGGTAGTCCTTTCAGATTGGCTTCTTTTACTTCCGGATTTTTACTGAGAGCTGCTGGTCACTAGGCACCTTCTCCCTGGCAAGCACCAGAATTCCAGGCTCCCAGAAGGAAAGCAGGTGTTGTGCATAAACCACATAGTTTGCATAAACAGTTCAGGCGCAGTGGGTCACTCTTTTCAGTTAGGCTGACAGGAATCCTTCCAGTCAGGTTCCCAGATACCAGGCAAGGACAGCCTTGCAAGCAGGCCTTTGAAAGGACAGCGTCAGGCCTGATGTAGTTCTGTTTGTGGTACTGGGGATTGAGCCCAGGGTGCACAGAGCCTTTTCAATGTTTGAGACAAGGTTCACTAAGTTGCCTGGGTTGGCCTTGAAGTTGGGGTCCTCTTGCTTTGGCTTCCTGAGTGGCTGGGATTATAGGTGTGCACCGTGCCTCCTGGTTTAGGGCTGCTGTGCACACCGCGCTGTGTGCTGACGTCACTGACCTGTCACCCTGAGCGCCCGTCCCTGTCATTTTCACTTGTGATCCCTGACCACAGCCTGCCTTGGATGTGCTGAGCTAAGCCGCTCTGGGGTTCCCTCCCATCTCTCCTTCACACTGCTCAGGTGGCCTCATTCTTCCTCTGCCCTGCTGGAGTCACACACCTGGCTGCTGTGCTCTCTAATCAGGAAGAAATGGTGTGCATCCCCCGATATTCATTCAGTTTCTTTCTTAAAAGCTTCTATGGAAATGCTGTTCTGAAGTCCAGGGTATTCCTTCACCGAGGTCCTGGACGTGTCTTTTTCATGAAGTTGTGCTGTGACGATTTTTATGTTTGTTCCACTGGTCTGGAAGTTAAGTGTTGAATGGAACTTGCCAGGTATTATTGCTCTGGAGCCAGGAGTTCTGGCTGTGAGTGTTTTGGACTTGTACGAGATGTGGTGTGATGAGAGTCAGGACTTAGAATGCCCACCCGAGCCTCTCGAGTCAGAGGCATGGCAGTAGAGATGTGGTCAGACCGCTCTTCAGAGGAAGCCTTTGCTCCACTTCCTGCCTTGCCTGCTTCCACCACACAGTTAATGATTTCAGTGAACCAAAAACAAAGAAAGCAACTTGCCTTTGGGTGTTAAATGCAAACTGCATCTTTGGAGGGCACTATGTTAATTTTGTAGAAAGGTAGAATACTTCTGTTTGATTTCTGCCTTCCACGGAATTTCCCCAAGACCTGAGCCTTTGGTGCGGGATTGTCCCTCTCATCATCTCCTGGTTATTAACCCAGAGTCATGCAGCCCTCACACATGAGAGACCACACACCGGGCACTGTGGTGTGCATCTCCCGGGAGCTGTCTCAGGTCCCCGTGCCCAGCTGTCGGAGGACTTTGCTTTATACACCACAGGCTAGAATTATTTTTCTTGTCTACGATGCATCTTTGGAGCCATTCTTAACAGGTGCTTTCTGTGGATGAAAAGGCCTTGGGCGCCAGAGACCCTGGTTTGTTAGGGTTTAATATTTATTGAAAGCTCTAGTCAGTGGCTGCCTTAATGACAGCAAGGACCACACGTTTTCAGAAGTACTCTGTGCCCGTGGGTCCCTCTGTGTTCGCAGGAGGCTGCATTATCACCTGGTGAGCTGGAGGCTCAGTTGTGACGCATGCTGTGTGCTCTTCCTGTTTGCCTGCGTCCTGGGGCCCGGCTGTGGTACCCACAGTGGGTTTTGGCTTTCTGTCCTTGCTTTCCCCTTGTTAGCTTGGCTGCCGTGGAGTCAGTGGGACTGAGCACTGCGGGGCCGCTGTCCTGGTGGTTGCACTGGAGCTTGACGTTTCCTGGTCCACAAAGGGATGACCTCGGGCTTGTTTATTCTGCTGTGTCTTTGGTACAAGGCAGGCTGGCGGGATTTTGTTTTTCCAGACAAAATGAGAAAGACTTTAGTGCCCCGAGTTGTCTTCTTTTCTAGAAGCCAGTCTTCTCTTTCGTTTTGTGGTACTGGGCATGAGGGCCAGGGCCTCACATGTGCCAGGCAAGTGCCCTGCCACCCAGAGAAGGGCAGACGGGCCCCTTGGCCAGGACTCACTCCTCACAGCTCTTTGTGAAAGTCACACTTCAGGGCCAGGGATGTAGCTCAACGGCACTGTGCCCGCCTGGCAGTATGAGGTCCTGAGTTCGATCTCCTGTACCAAAAAAAGTCACACTTGAATTATGTAAACTCAGGAGGTAGTAGCTCCGTCCCCTGTGGTTCCTACCATGTGCTAGTCCTGTTGATGTTTTTGGGGGGTTAATTTGGTGTGATGAGAGCCCTTCCTTTATTTTCCTTCCTCAGTCTGCATGACTCTTCTGCATCTGTTCTGCCCCGTATTCATAGACGGCACCCCACCCATCCACCAAGAAGCGCTGGGTAACCTTTTCACAGAAGGCTCCAGCATGCTGAGTGAGTTGGAAATTGTATAAACGGAATGTTTTTGCCCAGAAGTATGAAAAAATGGAAATTTACAATTTATTTTTAAAGATGTGAAAGAATCTCTTTGGCAAGACAGCATACATCAGTAATAATTCATGTCTTGTTAAAAACTTAGGATGGACCAAGTTCAATAAAATATAAACCATAGATTCAGAGTTATCAGCAGCTTTTATGAGTGATTTCCTTTCCTTTCCCCTTTCGATTTCCCTCTCCTTTCTTCCCTTCTGATGATGGTCCTAGGGATTGAACCCAGGGCCCTCACCATTCCTGAACTACTTCCTCAGCCCTTTTTCATTACTTACCTTGAGAGAGAGTCTCAGGACATCATTCAGTTGCCCAGGCTGAGCTTAAATTTGTGATCCTCGTGTCTCAGCCTCCCAGGATGCTGGGATTACAGCCTGGAGCCACCACGTACAGGTCTAGTCATTTTATTTTCTTAAAGCTTTGATTTCTTTTAAACATTATATAGAAGTGAAGTTTTAGTCTACTAATTTTTTTTTTCATGTAGACTTTTGCCAAGCCCTTCTGCGCATGCTCACTGCTTGCTTTTTCACTCCGGGTTTTGAAAATTCATGGCAGGTTTCATGTGTCCAAGTCTGGTGCTCTCCCTTCAGCTTCTGAAGGACTGTGTGGAATGTTTTTCTCTTCTTCTGCTTTGTTTTCTTTCCTAACAAGGAGAAGATCAAAAAGAGGAACTTCTATCATCGCTAGCCTTTTGGGAAAGTGAACATCTATTGACTTGTTTCACTTGTAAGGAGAAAGAGTAGGTGTAAATACATTTAAAATTCAAAATGCAGTCACAAGTAGATGTGATCCGATGGCAAACTTCAGGAAAAAAATCAGATTTGTTTTGCTTTCTTTCTATTTTTTTTTTGGCATTTCTTTCTTTTTTCTATTTCTCATCTCTCATTGTTTCCTTTTCAGTGTTTTTCTTCAGTTTGAGCCATTTTCTTGCATTCCCTCTTCCTGTCGGCTCACAGCAGTTAGAGAACTGTGACCCAACTCAGAGGTATCTAAGGACTCTGGAAGACAGATGTAGAGAAATTATTCTCCAGTCATAAAATTTTGTCTTTAGAAGCAAAATTTTGAAATTAATGAACAAGAACTTTCCCCAGGGATTGCCTATTTGTTGAATTTATTCAGTGTCCAGGGAACAGACATACTGGGTCCTACTGTATCCAAGCACTGTGGATGGGTAACAGGTTGCTTCCATTTTGAGGATCCCCTGCAGTGACAGGGGAGGGTCAGAGGCAAACACAGAGATTAGTGGCTACATACAGCATAATTGCTGTCCTGGAGGCCTGGAGCATGCACAGTGCTCCTGTGGTTAGGCCTAGGACTGGTCATGACCTCAGTTTCCCTCTGTCTCTGAGACTTTGAGGAGGAGAATGTGCTGATTAGGGTTTTTATGAGACTTGTCAAGCAAAGCCACCTGGAAGCCTCTTTAAATACTGTCCCCATGGGTGGGGTTCAGTCAGGCGTAGCTGTGGTGCTGCCATTTTTGCTTTGGCTTCCTTTGGCATAGGATGGGCCTCAGTCCTGCTGTGTCTTGACCTTGGCCAGCTTCCACGTTAGGACCACCAGTTTAGACTGTGAGGCACTGGGGACAACATAGGCCTGACCTGGGGAGACACGGGTGGGCTGCAGAGTAGACAGACTTCCCTTTGGCTCTTCGAAATGTCACCATCTAGTTCTGCTAATGCTTTTTTAGACTGGAAACTTTCCCAAGGCCTTTCTTCTCCTGACTTGCCTTTAGCCATTTAAATCATTGCTTCTGCACCGTCTGCAGTAATAAAAAGGAAAAGTTCCCAGTCTTTCTAATGTAAAAGCCATAAACCATGCCTTGACAACTGCCAAGAATTCTATACTAATTTATTTTTATTGTTAGTATAACTTTTAATTGCCTTCCTTATCTTTGTGCCTGACTGTTGTTTGCTGGGATGAAGTTAACGATGTTTGGAAAGTCGGTTCAGAGGTGAATGAATGATGCAGTCATAATAGAAGATAGAGAGACATGTTGTTGGCTTTTCATGAATGTCAGCTGCTAATTTTAACAATAATAAAACTGTGAAAGGAACAAGAGGTTCCAACTAGTGAAAAAAGGAAGGTATTCCGTGTAAGAGGCTCTTGTTACTTGTAGAGACCACTGTTTATTTCTCCTGCACATATGAGATATGACCTCATAGCCTCAACTGTTACCTGTAGCATTCAGCCTATTAATATTTGAGGAAGTTCAACATTTCTGAGCAGGGGTGGTAACCTTGGTATAAATCCTTTCTCTTCTTGTAATATGAACTTTCACACAAAATCTTTTCCCGTAATTCCTAAGCCCTCTGGGGCCAGAACTCTATCCATGACGGTCTGGGGTTTAGTCCCTACCTTCTTAATGCTATGTGCTATATCTTAGTTTAACTTCCTTTGAGAATTCTTTGACCTCTTCCAAGATTATAGAAATCACACTGCATGTATTCCTGTGGGGAATAACTGGACTGAATGAAGGGAAGGGACTTTGGAACAGGATGAGGGACTATTCCAACAAACAGCCTCTCCAGTGTGTCCTGTGTCACCACATCTTTTCTGGGATCTGTTGTTTGGATCTGATTTTTGGGTGTGGAGGGGACTGTGTCTCATTTTAGCGTGGAACACACCAAGGAAGTCATTAAATTACAAGGATTGATTCATTGTCAGTACTAGGAAGGGTAGCAAAGGGATCCTGTGTGATTTTACTTTTTTCAGAAATCTGAGATGCCTTAGAATGACTGGCACTTTTCCGACACACTGTAGTGGATCGAGGCTGGTGGGTGGCCTGGGTTTCCACTGCTCACTGGGCAGCTTCTAGATGGTTCTCCAGAGCCGTCTGGACCTCCTGCCCAGGTTTGTTTATAAAAGATAGTTAAGTGGCCCTTGAAGGATTTGAATTTTTCACAAGAAAAACCAAGTGAAAGTTTCCTTTTTGACATCAAACATATTTTCTTTTTGGCCTGTGGGGGAGATTTTATTTTTCTTTTACTTTTTGTTTTTATTCTTCTGTACTATTTTTAAAGACAGGGATGAGAAAGATTTATCCCTGGCTGGTTTCCCTCAGTAGAAAACATCAGCTTGACTCTCTGGAAATGCAGTGTGGCCATGACAGGAGGACGTATGGCTGGGCTGGCAGAGGGCTCTGTGGCTGGCTGGTTTCTCCAGCCCTCCGTGCCTCAGTTCCACTGTCTGTGCGGGAGAGACAGCGTTCTCAGTGGCTGCTGTGCTGATTAACTGAGACTGTTCTTGTGAAACACTTGGAAAAGCACCCGATACACGCGAAGTTACCATTGTCACATCATACACTGGCTCTGGTTTGCTATGTTCATGTGTTATGAAAGATGTTCGTGTCTTGGTGAGCTCGTGTGGTCTTTGGAACTCAAGACAATGTCTGCCCAGGCAGCTGTCAAGTGAATATTTGGTCATTAAGACCCAGAAGGAGGGCTGGGGATTTAGCTCAGTGGTTCCCCCGCCTGCCTTGCAGCGCAAGGTCCTGAGTTCAATCTCCGGTACCAAAAAAAAAATCCAGAAGGAAGCCGACCTAAGCTCAGTTTGCCACACTCTTTGGAACACAGGAACTGCTCCAGCCCAGAGTGGGCAGAGCTGGAGTAGCCGCCGGTGGGGCCACCTGTCACCTGGTGCTGCTGCCCTGATAGGAAGCCGCCCTGGGAGGAACAGTACTGCTGTGCTCCAGCTCGAGGTGAAACAGCCATGTACACCCCTGGTTAGGCCCACTATTTATGTATTTCACCCCAGTTTTAAAGAATGCTAAGACATCTGCTGAGAGCATAGAGCTCAGGTGTCTTTAACACACAGCAGGTAACCAGCAGGTCAGCTCGGCTGTGGCAGTCTCTTCGCTGCCATGCACGTGTGTCAGAGCATCATGTTGCGCATCCTGGATCCGTACAATTTTTATTTGTCACTCATACTTCCTGTAATGCTGAAAAAAGTGCAGACACACATATGTAGGAAAATTAAAGACATCTTGACATTCTGCTGTTAATAATAATAGTGTGGGTCTCTGTCCCCTGACCTAAGAAAAAGGAAGACTGGAGGAAGGAAGGAAGGGGGTAAGAAAGTTTCCCCATATCACCAAGTAACGAGATTCAGAACGATTCTGATTGTCCTCTTTTGCCCAGTTCGCACCCCTGTCTCTCCACCTGTGGCCGGGCCGTGCTCTGTATTTACCGGGCCGCAGCTGCTTCACCCGAGGGGCAGGGAGGCAGAACTAACCAGATGATATAATCATCAGGGTTCGAGGGAGATGCAAGTTTTATGTGTAGTGCCTTTAGAAATGCTGCTCTGATTTTGCTCATTTTCTTTTTGGTTGCCAAAGAAAGAGGATTTAAGCTTTAGCGATACACGCGATGACTCAATAGCAAGATGCAGTGGACATTTGGACGTCATTCAGTTCATGGACTGAATAGCGGCGGGAGGCAGCATCTCGTGCTGTTCCTGACCTGAAATTGGGCCGATCCGGAGTTCACACTCGGGAGGGTCGCCCGAAGTCTGGCTGGAGAGAGGGAGGCGGTGTATCAGGTTGAGGCACAGCAGATTTGGGGCTTGCACCCTGAACCCTCCGTAAACCCTCAGAATGCTGTTTAGTCACGGCAAGGCGTTTGTTGGTCATCTGGAGATGGTTTTGTTTTGCTGTTCCAAGGAGATGAAATGCTGGGCCTGCCAGGTTGCCTGACTGTGGAGACTCCATTGTTCCAGAAGAGAGGCAGGAAGTCTTGCTTCAGTGCCTGGCAGCTGACAGGTGCCGCCGCCCTGGAGCTCATCGCTGGGTGGACTCTGACCCCCGACTTCTGACCCTTCCCACCCCACCTGCCCCGGCTGCCAGTTAGGAGAGAGGTGTGATGCTGTGTTCGGGTGCTGGGTGTTAGCTGGAGAGACTTGGGTAGCTGTGCGTCTGTCTGTGTGCATGTGCTGTTGGTGGAGAGGACGGGCGAGGGCCTGAGGCTGTGGGAAGTTCACTACTGAGGGGGTTTCTGGGCTCCTCTGGGGTGCCTTGCCGGGAGCTCCTCTGGCTGGAGCACCTTCGGCCCCTGGGTTCTGGGGACCATAGCAGTGGAGATGTGGAGGACTGGAGGGTACACTCTCCTCCTTACCCACGTGGCCAGGGGTTCCTGATGGAGACCAGACTGACCAGCTCTTGTACAGACTTATGGGTCATGAGCATGAAAGGGGGGTGGTGGGAGGAACATGTCCCAATGGGACTTTTGTGGCTGTCCACCTGGGGTCGGGCTTGAGGAAACACAAGGAGGTGCATATTGTTTGTCAAGAGCAGAGCTGAACAGTGACTGGGAATTCTCAAGTGTAGCTGTGGTCGCTGGGCCTGACAGACCCGTGATGGTACATCTGCAGCAGGCGCATAGGCGTGGCAGGGGAGGGGTTTAAAGTGCTCCCTGCTCCACCAGGATGGCGGTGGTCGGAGTCCTTCAAAGGCCCTTGGAGCAGGTGGACAAGTATTAGCCCATGGCTTTCAGTACAGAAACCACACCATGTTTTCAGGTGTGATTTGAGCGGATTACGGAGCTGGGGAACAATGACCTGTTTTCAAATTAATGGAGCAGAAGATTATATTATGTTTTGGGGGCGTCATTTAAAATAAATTCTAAATATCCATGACATGAAATTTATCATCAGAGCCGTTTTCTGCGTACAGTTTGGTGGCATTAAGTACATTCACGTTATTGTCCAACTGGATCCAGAACTTAATTGCTTCTGTCACATGGAAACGTTGTACCCATTAAGCTTGAATTCCTATTTCTCCCATTAGTCCGGGGACAACCACTATTATGCTTTCTGTCTGTATGCATTTGGCTACTTCGGGAACCTTAGAAATAATGAAAGAATACAATATTTATCTTTTTTTTTTTTTTTTTGGTACTGGGGATCAAACTCAGGACCTTGTGCTTGCAAGGCAGGCGTGGTGCCACTGAGCCAAATTCCCAACCTAGTACAATATTTATCTTTTTGTGACTGGCTTATTTCATTAAGCATAAAGTCTTCAGAGTGCATCCATGTTACATGTGTCAGAACTTCCTGTTAAGGCCGATGATGCCCTTTGTATGTGCATACTGCAGCCCCTTTGTCTATGCATGTGTTGATTGACACTAGGTTGCTTCTGCCTTTTGGCCACTGTGAATAATGCTGATACAAACATTGGTACACAAATATCTGTATTATAGATAAAAAAGTAAACTTTAAAAATATAATGTATCTGTTGCATTTTTGGTGACTACAATACACTTTTGACTCACATTGAATTTGAATGTAGGGTTATTCAAAACCCCTACAGTTTTGTGTGTGGGTTTTAAATTTCATTTCATTTCACTTTGTGGTTTTAGTGATGGAACCTAGGGTCTTGTGCATGCTAGGCCAACACTGTGCACCACTGAGCTGCATCCCCAGCCCCTCGAGACCCCTAAAGTTTGAAATGCAAAAACCGTAATACACTTTGTCATCGAGTCTGGCTTCTTTTGTCCTGAGTTGTTAAGCTTTGTGTACCTAATCATACACTTAATCTTGTTGGACCCAGCTTAGTAAACCAGCCTGTCACGATCTTTTGCAATTTTGAGTCTTTCATCTGGTTTAATTTTGGGCCATCCACAAATATCCTCTGTACCTCTGTCCAAGACAGCAATGAGGGCCTTGAGGAGAGCGTTGTGGAAGCTGCTGGGCGTCTTCCCCAGTCCCCTCATTTCTGTGGGTGTTGCTGTGCAACCATTCACCTCTCATCCAGTTTATCTCACCTGTAGCCCTGCTCTTTGTTTTTTTTGTAAGGAGATCATTAGGAAATTTGTCACCGTGCTGTGGGTGAGCAGGTCCCCTGCTGTCACAGTCTACCCAGCTGTGGAGAAGTGAACCAAGTCGGTTGGTCATACACACTTTCGGGCTATTTTCATAGAGAATGGGGCCACCAGAAAGTGTTAGGTGAGTGAGAACTCACAGTTCTCCCACATCCTCAGTACCAGCTTATGATGCACCCCATGTTCATCCTAAGAAATTTATGAGACCAGCATGGATAAGCAGGCGTAGTGCAGTCCACTCGGTCAGTTCTGTCACCGGAATTCGGGCTCTGTGCCTTCCAAGGAGCTCTGGTCACAGGGGATGAAAGCTTTCCTTGTGGCAGATTTGCCAGTGCAAGCTGAACATCCCTAATCTGAAAAATTGAAGCCAAAAGTGTAAAATATTTTGTGCACCCACATGATGCCACAAATGGAAAATTCCACACCTGACCTCATGTGATGGACTGCAGTCAAAATGCAGGTGCATTAAAAATAGTGTATAAAACACCTTTAGGCGAGGTGTATAAGGTGTATAGAAAGCATAAATGCATTTTGTGTTTAGACTTGGGTCCCATCCCCATGATATCTCATGTGTGTGTATTGGCACATATTCCAAAATCTCAAAAAGAAAAACAAAAACAAAAAACATAGTCTGAAACACTTCTGGTTCCAAACATTTGGACATGGTATACTCAGCCTGTGTTCCAAAGCAGGGTTCTGTTTTCCCTATGATAGTCACCAGGCAACCACAAGTCCTCCAAGTCAGTGCTGGACCTCTTCAGAGATCAGGCCTCAGGGTACAGGCTGTGTCAGCCGTGGCTGAGTGATTCTTACACCTTGTGTATGCAGGGACAGGGAGTGTCAAAATAATTTACTCCTGTCTTAATATTCATCATGCTAATTAACAAAAGTAATTTTACCAAAAAGTTCTGACATTCACTCTGTTCATTAGCAAAGGGCTTCATATCACCAAGTATACGTAGCAGAAATATTTACACAAGGTATGGTTTACAAATCTAGTGGATGTTTAAATTAAAAAATTATTGCAGTAAAAGACACATTGCCATTAATCTCCCTCAAAATACTCCTCTGTGCTTTGAACACACGTATCCTGTTGGTCTTTCTACTTTCTGAAGCAGCTCTGGAAGTCCTCTTTGGTGAATATCATTAGCTGTGGTATTGTGGCTGTCTCGCTGTCCCGAATCCATTCAAAATGTTTACCTTCCATGGCTGTTTTGACTTGGGGAAGAGCTACAGAGTGCATGGTGCCACCAGTGAATAAGGGGGATGAGATACAATGTTTTTATGAGCCTTCCTTTCCATTGGATGGTACTGGGCAACAGCATTCACCATATTTTTTATCAGGTCTCATAAAGGCTCATGAAGGAGGACTCTAGAACTACTTCAGGAAGTGGCAAGAATGATGGGATAAGGTGTCCAGAGAGGGAGTATTTTGAGGGAAATTAATGGCAATGTGTCTTTTACTGTGATACATTTTAAAACTTTAAACACTGAATGTATATTTTGATCACAGCTAATAGTTGCTACTTTTAGAGCAGGGAGTTCTTGGTTAGCACGACCAGCTCAGGAGGATGAGATATAAAATGGCAAAGTTTACAAATGTCAAATTGGTTTTTTCCTATGTGACAAACCCCTAGGTTAAGATATATAGCATTTCCTGCACCCCCAGAAGGCTTCCTGATCCCTGTTGGTACCCTCAAAGCTAATCATTCCTCCGACCCCATTGAATTCCACATATATGGAATCATACTTACATACTGTGAGATGCACTCATGTTCCTGCATGTACAAATTGTTCATTTCCCCCCACTACTGTGTATATTCCGTTGTAGGAAGTTTGATACCCATTTGACAGTGGATGGACTTGTTATGAATAAAGCAGCAAACAACGTTCTTGGGCATGTGTTTAGTGGATCAGTATGAGTCATTGATTAGGGGCCCTGGATCTTTGTCTGTGTTTGGAACTGAACTGTCCCTGGAGTTGTAGTTTACCATTACTCAGCGCATGGAGACTATTATCACACATGCCTGACAATGTGAAAGTAAATTGAAAGTGATGTTCAAAACCATATAGAGAAAAGGAATGAATTTAGTTTAGGAAGACTTGTATTTAGCAGATCCATGCTGATAAGAAAGCAGATCATTGCTTTTGTGTTTCCTGCCTACAATAAGTATTCTCAGCCAGAGATTCAGTCTCCTGAAAGCTGCGATTCTCATGTGAAAGGATGCTATTTCTTCATGCCTTCTTTACAAGGGGTGGGAAAGAACCTTTTGGTTAATTCTGTGAAGAGACATCATTTTCTAATCATAGAGTCTCATTGTGAAAAAAATTCATGAATTACTACAAATGCCAAGAATATAAACGAGTTGTAAGGATCCTGTAAGTTGGAGTGAATAAGGTTTTAAAATAATCATTTATGTACTTGTTTTTATGGCATTTTATGTATTGTAATGAAAACAATATTTACTGCTTATGACTTAGAATTCCTGAATACGCTTTCAGAAATTGAATTCCACCGATAGGCTTTCTTAGAGAGCGATTTTCCTCTGATAGCTTGCTAGAAGGAAAACCAGTTGGTAGATCTGGTTTTGAATTGGTAGATCCAAGTAGAACAGGGAAAGGGAACTCAGCCCACCATTGGGCTGTAATTGATTTAAATTTTAAGAGTCAGTTTTTATAAAAGTAAAGAAATAGGTTAGCAGTCTCCTGGACAAAAATGGAAAAACTTCCAGGGACCTGTTTCACACGTACACATTTAAGGTGTCTGCCTTTTTTGTAGCACCTCACAGAATTTTGGAATGACCCTATGGGAGAGGATCTGATGGTGCAAACCAGCCTGAGAGAAGCCTTTACCCTTTGACCAAGAGTCTGGGTTCTGGGCCTCTTTCCTGCGGATACACCTGACCATGTAATGAAATAGCATTTGTACGTGGTTATCGTTGAAGCTTAGTGTGTAGCACCAGAATGTTGAAAGCTTCTAAGGATCCATCAATCGCTAAGGTTCTGGTGAAAAGAATGATGGTGTATGTTGACAGTGGAAGGCTATGCAGTTGCTGAAAGAAAGAGTTTGCAGCTGAAAGAGAATGATGAAGATCTGTGTACTGACGTGGATTGATCTCTAGGTGCACTGCCAAGTGAACAAAGCAAGGTGGAGAAGAGAGTTTGTATAAGCAAGATGGGGATATAAAAATACACGGGTGAATTCACTTGTATTTGCATCAAGAAACACCGGAAGGACAAACAGGAAACTCTTAAAAATGCTTATCTGTGGTAGGCTCGAGGAAGGAAGTGATTGAGAATAGGTGTAGGAGTGACTCCTCTCCATGGATCCTTGAATCATGAAAAAAATAAGCGACGAGCCAGCCAAAGTGAATCTGTCAGGTCAGGCTTTGACATTGAACTAGACCAAGAGGAAGCAGTTGAATGCATAGTGAAAGATCGAGACCTTTCAGTTAGTTTCTTTTCCTAGGGGATAAGTCAGTGCATTCAGTCATTCAGTCAGCAAAGGCTTATTGAGCCTGTCTGCCATGCCTGGTGCTATTTTAGGTGCTATCTGTGGGAACATTCAAGTCCAAGTTTTCATGGAGCTGGCACTCTTGAAGGGACCAAAAGATAAACTAGTGATAAATGAGAGAGAGAAGATTCATGTGTCTGTCGGGAGCCTACAGAAAGATGTGAAAGGGGTCCCCTTAGGGGGTCAGGCGAGGATAACTGCTGATACATGGATGTTCCTATTTGTCATGTGTCTTTGAACAGCGTTGTTGCATATGGGATAATAAACTGGCGTGAATTCTCATGTTTAATTTTGCTACAGCAGTCAGGATTTCTTTTCATCATCATATCATTATCACTTCGGGTAAGTTTCAAATAAAGAAAAAACCAGCATGGCAGCCACGCTGCTCCAACCTGCTATGACTGTGTTGGTGTATCAGTCAGATTTTCATCACTGTGGCAGAATGCTTGAGCAAAACTACTTACAGGAAAAAAGATTTATTTTAGCTCATGATTTCACAACTTTCAGCCCATGACTTGTTGGCTCTATGGTTTTTGTGCTTGTGGCATGGTAGAAACATCATGGTGGAAGGCAGTGATGGAGGAAAGCGGGGCGCGGCGGGGAGGGGCAGAGATGGGAAGGACCCAGGGACCAGATACAGGCCCCCGGGTCACACCCTCATGTCGCCCTCAGATTATGATCTCATCAGTGGACTAATTAACTGATGAAGTTAGAACCTTCCTGATCTGGCCCACATAACCAAGGCTGTTACGGTGTAAACATGAAGTGTTCTCCGAAGACTTGATCCCCAGTGCTGCAGTGTTCATAAGTGGAGCGCAGAGAGGTGATGGATTGTGAGGTGCTGACTTCATCAATGAATGAATCCACTGGTGAATTCATAGCTGAATGGAGCCCAGTTGGAGGAAGTAGGTCACTAGGTGTGTGTCTTTGAAGCGGGTATCCTGTCCCCAGCCCCTTCCTTTTCCTCTGGCTCTTTATTTGCTTCCTAGCTGCCCTGAAGTGAGCAACTTTCATCTGCCATGCCCTTTCAGCAAGATGTTTCTGCCTCACCACTGATCTAAAAGCAGTGGAGCAGTCAACTCCAGACTGCAATCTCTGACATTGTGAGACAAAATCAACTCTTCCTCCTTAAGTTGAATGTATCAGGTATTTTGTTTCAGCAATAGAAAGGTGACGGATATATAAACCCTGCAACACAATGAGCTTTTGGGGAAACATTTTAGATAACAGTCATAATAATCAGACTAGAATTTAGTTGACTTGATTATCAGGCTTGGTTTTCACAGCAGTGGGGATAGGTTGGGGATAATGTATATACCATTTGTGGCTGTAACTGTGGATTATTAGATGGACAAGACTTTACTATGAAAAATCCATTATTTTTTCCTGTTCAGTAAGTAGTGTAAAACTTAAATTGCCCTTTACTCTGACATATCAGCTACAAAGAATTTAAAAGAAAAGCCCACACGTACAGATGGCCACAGAGCCCTCACCTCCCATAGATCTTCCTGTCATTATCTCAGAGTACCACAGAGGTATTTCCAGAGTAGGCAGTGTACATATTTGAAAGATTATTTCATATGTGTTTGTTTATTTTTTCTTATTCTGATCTTTTATGGGTAGGTTTCTCTTTCACAGTTTCTGAGTCTGAAGTTTGTGTATTTATTTTCAAAAGTTGCTGTGATGAAATGATCTTGTAAAGAGATTTTTCTGTCTCTTTGGGTTCAGCTGAAGTTTGGTGAAACTTGAGAAATAATGAGGTCTGTAGCTCAAAGCCCTAGGAAGAGTCCCTGGTTAAAGTGCATCTGGCCTCTCCAGGTCTGCAGCGATGACTAAGTGTTGCTGTGGGAATGAAGAGGGGACCACACAGACTGGGTGGAAGACATGAGAGTCTGGAATTTTCCTGACAGCCAGGCCACGATAACTCCATATAATATGGAGTCAGTGTATTTCTGAGCATTCCTAGATTTGTGATTTAGTTAAGAAAAGTCCCAGAAACCAGATTTGTTTTGAGGGTTGGAAAAAAATGCAACTGATTGCACAGTTGCTATAAGACTCCACTCTGCAGCATGGTAGTAAAATGTCTCCAGTGTTCCCACATCCAGTGTCATCCTAGGACAGGCACAAAGGTGATGATGGAAGCTTGTCATGGATTTCCCTGTTCTTAGTGCAGCTGGATGGAGGCTGCCTGAGGACTGGCTGTTTCAGGATTTTGTCAGATCTGCTGTAGAATCTCAGGGTGGGCATAAGCAGATGCTACCTTGGCTTGCTATGGAGGAAGGGAAGGGCGGGCTGTGGCCGACCATGCAAGCCCTTCTGCTCTGCACCCCTTGTTGACCTCACAGGAATGTTGGCGCCCAGCAGCGGGCCTGGCTGGGGGCTACGAGAGCTGGTCCACCCTTAGCAGAGTGAGAATGCCTTGCAAAGAGCTGTCCCATTTATTTTCAGCAGCTCTTCTTTCCTGTCTGGGACCGGGGACTGAAGGTCTGATACAGATGTGTAGCAGGAGTCTGGAAACCTACTTAAAACACCTCTGGAAACAGTAACAAAGCCAGGTGTGGTGGCACACATCTGTAATCCCGGCACTCTGGGAGGCTGAGGCAGGAGGGTTGAAAGTTTGAGCCCAACCTGGGAAACTTAGTGATACTCTGTCTCAAAAAGGAGAAGGGCCAGGAATGTTGCTCAGTGTGAAGGCTCTGGTTCCATCCTCAGAACTTCGAACAAACAGTAAAAGCCACTGGCTGTTCTGCGCAGTGTTCCCGTGATTGTTGGATGACTAAGGAAGAAGTGAAATAAGACATGGTACAGACACCCAGTGCAGATCTTGGCAGATAGGTGTTCACTGAGTTGGTATTTCTCCTTACCCTCAGCATGCTTTCCTGCCTTCCAGAGTATCCCCAAGTTCAAGGAGTAGTAAACAGTGAACTCGGACATCTTGGATATCACACACCGAGGGAGGCTGAGCCTGGGGAGGCATACCATTCGATCCTGTGTTTGTATCTATCCCTGTCATGCATACTATAATTTGAGAGGTTTATGTTAGGCAAAGCAGAATGGAGTGGTCAGATTCACCCCAAGTATATTTTGTTGTATTCCATCTCCTTTGAATTTGACCACTTAACACCCACTTAGGTTCCTAAGGCAGTTCTTGTAAACAGAACATTGGCTCCAGCAGCACACACATTCCCTGGCTCTTTTGGATTTTAGGCAAGGAATAATCAGCCCTAAATTCTGTTTTTGCATTTATAGCCATCATATGGAAATCAGATGAGAGTGTTGGGTAAGAACTTGGATTTAACCTTTGCCCATAAGAACTCAGACTTGTGTTGATTCAGTTACATGCAGTGCAGAGGTTTAAAACCCACAGAGCATAACAGTAATTTTGCCATGAACGCCCAGAAACATGGGTATGTCACATCCACATTTATTCTTTTTTTTTTTTTTTTGGTACTGGAGGATCGAACTCGAGTCCTTGCGCTTGTGCAGCAGGCGATGATGAAACCACTGAGCTAAATCCCAGGCCCTCCACATTTATTCTTTAGAATATTTCTATTGATAAATTATCAATTTTAATTTTATGAGTTTTATTATATTAAAGAATGAATGGAAAAATATGAATGAATGAATGGAAAAATATCACAAAAATAAAGTATTGAATTTTTAATATTTATTGAATGTTTAAGAAAGCATCAAGATTTTCAACATTGATTTTTTGTTATACAAAGTCTAAAAAAGAACAACAAATAAATTCCCATTTGAACTACAATTAAAATACTAAAGACACTCTGCAAAAAAAAAAACAAACTTCAGTTACCAGACCTAAGGCATTCTTCACACATGACAACAGCACGTATACAATATGTAGTTAACAGGAATATAAAATATCAATAAAATAAAGTATTAAATTATTAATATGTATTATGTGTTTACAATAAACATCAGCATTTTCACATCAGCTGTGTACTTGCTTACAAAACCTAAAGATAACATCAGAAATAAAAACTCTGTGAATTACAGTGAAAATACCTACACAACTCTACAACAAAAATAATCTTTCTTTCAACTGTCACACCCAAGGCAGTCTTCACACATGCACATGTCTCACTTACACTGACAGCATACTTGGTTAGCTTTCCTTTCCTATGTGGCGGGCCATTCGTGTCACCTCTCTTCCTGTTGTGTCAAGAATTTCCTACTGTGTTGTTCAATGTGCACTTAGGGAAATAAGATATCAATAAAATAAAATATCAGATGTGTAAGGAGTGCTTAGAATAGACATTAACATTTTCTCGGCAACAGTTTACTTGCTTACAAAACCTAAAAGATAACATCATAAATAAAAACATATGTGGACTACAATGAAAATATCAATAAAAGTCTACAACAAAAATAATCTTTGCTTCAATTTTCATACCCAAGGTAGTCTTCATACATGAAAATTGCATGTTTCATACACAAGTATTGTTTACACTGATAGCACATATGTTTTGTTTTCCTGTCCTTTCTTGTAGGGCACAGTTGACATCTTTTTGGTTTTCCTGTCGTCATAGTAGGTCTTTGGGATTCTGTGCCTGCCTGTTCACCTGTCAGCTCACCAGTGTGCTCCACAGTTTTGTTTTTGTTTTTTTTTTGGTACCGGGGATTGAACTTGGGTCCTTGCACTTGCACAGCAGGCAGTGAAACCACTGAGCTAAGTCTCCGGCCCACTCCACAGTTTTTTAATGTAGTTCCTTGGGCAGAAACCTTTTGTTTTTCCTCTGCTGTAAATGATCTCTCATGAATTCTAGTCCCAATCCTCTAAGAAAGTGGTATTTTGCACTTATTTTCTTTATAAACTATCAAACTATGTCTCACATGTTTAGGATCGAGTAAATGACAACCAATGGCCAATGGTTTGCATTTTGAGTGACATCATAGTTGCTGCATAACTCATCAACAACTCTACTCTGCCTTTGGTTTTGTTGTAGAAAGTTTCTATCTCAGGTTTCCATTTTGTCAAGGTTTCCCTGGCAAGACTTCCATCATGGTGCAATGTTGACATTAGCAATACTGGTTTGTTTTTCTTTGCCATATACAAGGCCAGTGTAAATCATTCTGAAATTTAAAGATTGTACTATGTACAATTCTCTGTTTTGAAATTGCAACATTTCACTTGGAATTTCTGCTTTGTTCCTGTGTACAGTTCCTGCAGTGGTCAACTTGTGCTCTGTTAGCAAAAGTAACATCAATTGGAAACTGGTAAACCAATTGTAGATGTCAATTCTGCTTAGTTTGGGAGATGGGAGAGTCTGTTTATGGTATTTAGTTTATTAGTTATGATTAAGGATCTGATGGCTGAGTTCCATGATGAATGTCTAAATTGAAAGCATAACTCTTTTCATCTACAAGGCATACATTTTTATGCCATATTTTGACTCATTGCTTCTCCGTCTTTTACATTCCTGTGATTACCATGAGAAATCCCTACTAAGTACAGCAGACCTATGAATGCATTCAGCTAGTGAGGTGTCGTAATAAATACATTTTTGAGCTGGGGATTTAGCTCAGTGTTCTGCTGCCTGCCCTGCAAGTGCAAGGACCTGAGTTTGATCCCCGGTACCAAAAAACAAAAAATACATTTTTGAATATGGCTATTGGTACATACAGAAAGTTTTACTTGTATTTCACAGCATCTTATAGCCATTTATCTGTTACACTTTCCAACATTGAATGGCAGTGCTGGCATTCCATATGTTTCACCCCTGCCAAGACCCTTACTGTATTTTCAGACTTAGTTCTAACATTGGATCATTCCATTTGGTTGTGTGACCAATGTGCAACCTTTCAACTAGTCAAATATCTAGTCACATTGGTTTTTTTTTTTTTAGTCATCTGAATCAAGGAGGTCTACATTCCCTGTGTCTGCATCAGTCAATTCTTGCTCCATTTCACTGTCACAGGAGCTTTGCCTCACATAGCCAACGTTAAAGTCGTCATTGAAATCATCATCGTCATCATTATCATCATACACCCACACCACTCTTCTGTTATGAAAACATGTATTTTACCATAATGGATCATCTATGGATGAGTAATTTAATGATTCACTTTTGACCTCCCCTAAACCTGCAGATCTGTTTTTTTATGTGCCATTGTACTAAAATGGGCTACGTCTACCAGAAAGGCTGCACACTTTGCCTTTTGTGGCACCAAGTGGATAAACACAAAGATTGCTCCCTGTATCCCTCAGGCAAAGGTACTGAGATGCACAGCAGGCTACTATTATGTTAAAGTCAAAATTTACAGTAGAAAAGTAAGGGATGTGTTTGTGGAACCCAGTGTTACACTGTGGTGGATATCTAATCGATAAGATAATGCGGCAGCATTTCATCACCAGCTCACATAAAAATGAAAGAAGCTGCTCATAGTCTGGCCATTTCTGTAGCAGCTCTTTAGTTATAGGCAATCTCCAATTACCCATGAATTCAGGGATTTTTGCAGGTAGTTAACATTTTCTTGATAATCCAAAAAATTCACTGTGCTTGTTAGTTTGTAACTACTGAGCCAGTTGTATTTTTAAAACAGCTTTAACAAGCCTAAAAGAGGTAACATTTTTGAGCAGTGGGCACCGTTTTTATTTAGGCTGTTGCATTTAATTGACCCCTGGGCTCTACAGTGTAGGGTGACAGAAAAAAAGAGACAGAGGTTCAGGGAGACTAGACACAGGGTTACTCACTGACTATCAGGCTGAATTTCAGTTTTACCTCTCTGATTCAAGATCCACACTTTCTTATTTTTTTAAATTGCTGCCTATGACTGATGGAAGCAGATAGGAGGAGGCCAGAAAAAGGCTGAGATAATCTTGAATCATCGATCTCAAGTTACCAAGAATTGACAGATATTTGAGAGAGTTCATCTTAGTTACTTCATTTAAAACATCAGTTTGAAAAGTATGTTTGATAAGATTTTGTAGTTAGGGGACTATTGTAAGTAGGAAATGAGATAGCGAGATGCCACTGATTGTCCTTCTTTTACATCTCTGGCTTTTGGGAAATTCTCGTGCCTGGGGAATGTGTCATTGGGCCTTCCGTGTCTTAGAAAGGTCACATGGTAGTGGAGGGCCACATCTGGTCTGCATAAGTAATGGCCTCTGACCAAGCAACATGCGAAAGGGTTGTCATAGTTTGGGAGCATATTTGATTGTTTAAAATATCGGGAACTTTCTGCAGAAGAGGCACAAGGGGTTTTGCACTCATTTTGAAGCAAACCCAGTACCACGAGGTGTCCTCCCACATCAGGGTGAAATATGGGCTCCTTGGCCTCTGGGAAACTTGTTCATCGTTGCGTGGAGAGCAGGAGGAACGAGGGTTTGCTGTTGGCCTTCAGCGGGGAGTGAACAGGAAGAGCTGGGGGTTGAGGGGGGTCCGCTTTCATGTCTTCTTGACAGTTGGGACTCAGGGAGCAGATGAGTTAATGGGACACCCGAGCCTATAAAGTGCACGTATTTAGTGCTCATATAACTATTTTCACTTGTTAAAAAGTGAAGTCATCAGTTATATAAGGTCTGCCTAAATGACTTTCACAGGTTACTGCCCATTTTCTGAGAACATCAGCTGAGTAAGACTGCATAGTGCTTGGTGTAGCACATTGTAGGGATGGCATATACATTCATCAAATAAATGTACCACAGAAGCCAGGTGCATTTTGTGTAACCACCTGTAAGTAGGCTGCCTTCTTGATTGGTCTTATACAGTGAAGCTTGTCCATTATGTTCTTTGTTTTTTGTGGATGTTTTTATTGAGATGATTATGATTTACATGAAGTTGTAAGGAATGGTATAGAGCCATCTTGTCTACCCTCTACCAGCTCCCTGCCCCCATGACATGTCACAAATCCCAGGGTATTGATACTGATACAGCCCAAGCATGTCTTTCCTAGGATACACTTATTGTAGTCAAATATGTTTTTAAGTGTGATTTTAAAGTGAGAAAATATGACTGTGGAAAATAAAAGCCAGGTTGCCGGTTTCAGGGGCAGAGGTGGAACCAGGGCCCTCGGGGCTCTCTGCTGGGATGAAGTTGGTTCCCAACTGCGGAGAAGAGGTGAGTTTGGAATGTTCAGGGGTGAGCTCCAGAGGAGGAGTGATTTTCCCAGGGCAGTGTGGGGTGGTGAGAGCCTGCCTGGCACTTCCAGGACTGGCCAGCCGTTCAGTGGGTACCTTGCCTGTCCTTGGGCCCCTAAGCTTCCCCAGCCACGTGCTGGGGAGTGTGGAGTAGTTTGGGCTCCACACTCGATCCAGGACCACACCCTCCCCCTTCTGAACTGGAATTTCCGGGAGGCTTGAGAAGAATTGGCCTCTGTCTGTCATCCTTCCCTTCCGTGTGGTTGTCCTTCTTATTGGATTCAGGCAAGCAGATAATGAGGCGTTGGAGGGCTGGTGGCACCTCTTCTCATTCATTATTTAGCAGCCTCTTTCCTGGCCCAAACCTCATCTGCCCCAGAGGCTCACAGAACATCCTGCCTGGGGAAAGGTGAGTAATTGATGCCGAGAGAAATGGAGTGAATTTCTCTGTAGGGAGAGATTGTGAGGGAATGCAGATCGCCAGGTCCCCTGGTAATGAGGAAATGGGGTGAAGAGAGAAGGGTGAGGTGCCGCCTGGGGCGAGGAGCTTGAGTTCTGGGGCTCTTGAGGTCCACTGCCTGCTGAGCCCAAAGGGACCCTTCCTAATGGGAACATGGCCTTGTTTCTATTTAGGGAGCGAAAAGCCACCCAGCATTTTTATACTCCTGAATTAAATCCAGTGTTCTGGGTTAGAAGGTAGCAGTTCCCGCACCCTCCCCTTTTCCTGTAGACTTAGAAAAGGTCTGGATTTCAGCCCAGACAAGTAACTAATGGACTTAACTATTTGCCACGAGCCAGGCCTTCCTTGCAGGTGGGCAACAGTGCATGTACTGCTTCCAGCTTGGCCTGCAGCCCAGGTGAGATTTGCACTGCAGTCCCTCACCTGCTTTTCCACCCAGGTGTCATCACAAGACATGGACAGTAAAAGACACGCCTTTCCTGGGAATCACTAATTCATAAACACTTAACTGTGTGACAACAGCTTGTGTTATGGGGAACACATAACCTTGTGAACTTATTTCCAGGAAAAGCTAATAGAACAAAAAGCTTTGACAAAAGTGTTTACAGTGTAATATTATTTCATAAGATTTTAAGAACCCAATTTTAAAATTTGCACCTTCTGGAGAAAATGATGTTACATTGTACTTAAGAGAACAATTTAGTAGAAATAGCCCTTTCAAGGGATTTGGAAAATGCATGTGTTAAATTATTCTTTTTAAGTCATTGAATATAATCAGTTCTTTTTAGGACCTTGCTGTTCCTGACAGATTTTCTTTTTCTTAAATTTTTTCCCCATGCTGTTACTGTTTTAGTTTACTAGGTTATTCTTCTAAAGCATCGAACATTTTTTGAGCTTATTTTGATATTTATATAAATAGATGAATCTCAGAAAAAAATGATGGCAAATTTTTGCTTGATTGTTTTAGATTTTTCTTTGGTTCCAAAGATAATGTCTTAAGTGATTCTCAATCTTCATGCATTGGTAAGTAACCAGATAACTAACTGTCAGATAGTCTCAGGATGTCCATTATTACAGAAGCACAGCCAGCCTTGAGGTCTGCATTTGCCTGCTGAGTTTCATGGTGATTTTCTAGACTGCTTTTGAAACCCTTGCCTTTCTCTTTGCATTGGGAGAGTATACTGAGTTTTTCTCTGTGTGATACACAGAGACTTGAAGAAGGATGTTAAAAATCAGTTCTAATCCCACCACTTAGAAAAAAACACTGTTAAATTCTTTGGATGGATTTCCCAGGCCTTTTCTGCACATAAATGATTAACACAATTACTTTCAGACGGCATATTGTTTGTGGCATCTACCACAGAATGAATGTCTTGGGAACGCTCCAGGACTATAAACCTTTGCAGAATATGTTCTGAATCACAAGCACTCCTCGCTGGAGATGGGCAGTGGGACCCAGGTCCTGCCCGCTCTGCTTTAAGCAGTGCCAGAGTGTGTGCACACGAGTGAGCTGTGTGCTCCAGCGTTCCTTGGCCGACTTGCCTCCCTCCTTTTCTGCTCCCGCCCCACGTGTGTTCTTCAGCGTGGATCAGCAGCTGGAGGCTGAGCTGCATCCCCTGATCCCTGGTTCTCTCCCTGGGCACATGTTGTGTCCAGGCTGCAGCGCACAGGAGTGGCCCCTCTCTGGATCAGAGGGTCCTGGTACCAATGACAGCAGCTTCCTTTAGGGCCGGTTCTCTTTCATGTTCACTTTTGGGCGTGGGAGTTGCATGCTGTCTTTGGACATCTGAGTTGCAAACGGCATCTTGTTCACGGGGGTGGATGCATTTTTCAGGGGCCAGGGTGGAGCTGACCATGCCTGTCAGGCGACTGTGAAGCGCGTCTTGGGTCCTCCCTCTTGAGCTCAGCAGCCAAAGCTCGAGGATTAGCAGGACCAGGGCCAGCTGGCTGCCAAGGTGCAGGCCAACGGCTCTTCAGCTCCCAAGTTCTTGAGAATCAAGAAAGGCAGGACCAAGGTCCAAGCCCCCACCTGCCCATCTGCACCCAGCTCCTCCCCTGCGCAGGGAGCTAGGGAGAGACCCGGTGCGTGTTGAGGGAGCTGCTTCTGAGGTTGACTGTGGTTCTTACTGAGTCTGAGCTGTCTCTGTCCTTATCCTTCCCTTTGTCCAGCACACTGCACACTGGAGCTCACTTCAGTGAGGCGTGAGAATGTTTTTGGAGACAGGTGATATGCTAGTGGTTTGTGTGTTTGTTCACGCCTGCCTGTATTGTTCAGTGATGGGCGGGTCCCAGGATGCCCCGGAGCCTCAGAAGTTCCTGCTCAGCATCACAGTCTGCACCTTTTCACATGCCTTGCCTCTCAGTGCTTTCTTTCCTGTGTTTAAAACCTTGCTGGTGACATCCATCATCCCAGCACTCTGGGGCTGAGGCAGGAGAATTCCAAGTTGGAGCCCAGCCTGGGCAATGTAGTGACTTAGGGAGACCTTGTCTCAAAGAAAAAATAAAGGAGAGGGCTAGGGATGTATCTCAGTGCCAAGGTCCTGGGCGCGACACGATCCTCGGTACCACAAAACAAAGAAAGCAGTAATAACGACACAACCCTTGCTCTGCTTCACTCATGGCAAGTAGATCTTTCTTCCTCCCCAGACTTCAGTCTCCTGTGGCTTCGTTCCTGTCTGCCTTGAGAGTGGAGCTGCTTCTTCCTCTTTGTCCTCTCTTCTCCTTGGTCTCAGTTTCACTCTTTGCACTCCTGGCATTCACACATTCATCCATACATTGAACATCCTTCCTGCCAGCCTTTGCTTGAGGTGGAGTCTGCAGGCCTGGGCAGCACTGTGCCTGCCTTCCCGGAGCCCACTGCCCCTCCCTAGGGAAGGCACCGTGTGTCCACGGAGGGTAGGGACCCATGTACGCCCCCGGGACATGACCAGAGGAGAGCAAGTGAGTCTGACCGGGCCAGGGACCTAGGGCAGTGCATGGTGTGCCTCGCAGCGATTGCCAGGCCTGCGTGGGGCAGGAGGGAGGGTCAGTGATGCAGAAGGTGATGTGTGGCAGTGTGGCCTGTTGGTGAGGGTGGGTAGTAGCATGGATGCTGGGCAGGGGCCAGGGATGGCAGTCACACTCGAGCATAGCACTGTGGAGGTCCTTGTATGTCACTATGGCAACAGTAGTCACGTCTGTGCTCCATGCAGGATATTGCCCGAGCATTTTACAGATGTTCACTTCATCCTCATAGCAATTCTGAGAGGTAGGAACTGCTCCTGTCTCCGTTCTACAGATGAAAACGCTGAGACCAGAGAGGTGGAGGTTGGGATGAAGTCATCCAGCGGCAGGGGGAGCACACCTGGAGCCGAGGAGTCCACTGTGGGAGAGCGGAGGGACGAGTCTGAGGTGGATGCCCCGCCCAGCCCGCTGCCCCGCAGGCTCCGAGTCGGGCTGTGTCCTGCAGGCTCAGGTCGGGGCTGAGGTCACGGGGAAGGGCTCTGACGTTCAGCAAGGTGACTTTGGGTCGTTAGAGCCAGTCGGAGGCTTGAGCCAGGATGGCCACTGAGACCGCCCTGTGTTTTTATGGGGGGCAGTGGGATGTTCTGTCACTCTCTTTCTCAGAATGCTTTTGCCCGTGCCTGGGCCTTGCGCAGGGTCGGCGCTCTTACCTGAGGGCTGCACCCCAGTCCTCTGGAGCCTGCTCTTACCACAGTGGCGGATAATGCAGCATGGCCCCTGCGCTAGTGGAGTGTAGCGTTTGGGTTAAATAACAGCCCTGCTTATGCACTTGAGCCCCGTTGGATCGCCTTACCGTCTCCCCGCCCCTGGAGGCTGGTGCTTCCGCTGATGGCGCCTTGGGAGGCTCGCCCCGACGCGGAAGGCGCCAGGCTGGCCTGAGATGCTGGCTCTCAGGCCGTCTCTTCTGGGAGCGCTTCTTTCTTTTCCCCGTGTTTTGAAGTGTGGCAAAGCATAAGGTAAACGTAGCATTCTAACTGTTTCTGAGTGGAGTGGCCTTTAGCACCCTGACATTATCACGCAGCTGTCCCCACTACCCAGATTCCAGGCTCACCTTGCACAAGTGAAACTGTGCCCCTGCACGCCGACTCCTCCCCCAGCCCCTGGCTGCCACCGTTTTGGTTTCTGTCTCTCTACACTTGCCGACTCCAGGGACCTCCTATGTGTGTTGTCTTGTGACTGGCTTATTCTGTCAGCATAAGGTTCTTAGGATGGACGCATTAATGTCGCCACAGGTGTCAGAATTTCTTTTCAAGGCTGAATACTATTCCATCGTATGTCAGTACCACATTTCGTTTATCCACTTGTCTGTCTGTGGCACATGGGTTGCTTTGGCTTTTAGCTCTTGCGAATAATGCTTCTGTGAACACAAGTGTACAAATACCTGGGTCTCTTTTTTCCAGTTCTGTTCGATATTACATAAAGTTTTAGCTGCTCCTGGACCAGAGCCGGGGAACCCTTATTAGTTTGTTGATGGGTGTGGAATTATTGTCCTCTCCCCATTCCTCTTCTGCTATGTCCAATGAGTCACAGGGACTGCGATCAGAGGTGGATTTCAAGAGGAACGTGTTTTATGACCGATTTTCCACACCACCTGTACCAGACAGGAGGCAGAGTGGACATGGCTCCTGCAGGAGGTGGCACCTGCCTGAGCTGGGGGAGTTAAGGGAGAGGGAGGCACAGGAAGGACGGTGCTGATCTGAGCCCAGTGCAGGGACAGAAACATGGGAATTCTTGAGGAACACATTGTCCAGCGTGGAGAGAGAGCCGTCCAGAGTGAGTCCAGATTTATAGCTAGGCTACCCGGCAAGTGGGAACCGTGCTAAGACACCACGGAGCCTGCGTTTCTCTCCGGCTTCTCCAGGACAGGGGAGGAAGCTCCATGGACCTACAGATGATCTGCAGGATTAGTTAATTACAGTGCGACTGTATAATGGAGCTGGAAAATGAAATAAAGGTCCTGTATAATTAGTGTGGATTTAGATTCTTACTCAGAGAAGATGGTTATATTTCTTTATAAAAATTCCTCTTATGTCAGAATTATTTTGGGACTCTGTAGTAAAGGTTAATATTTTCTTGGTTTGTTTCAAAGTGACAGATGAAACGAATAATTTGATATTAAATGCTGTATTTCCATCTATTTTTGTGCCTGCCTTTGAACTCAAGATTACTCACTACTCTCTTCTCCTACTCACCCCGTAAGTCCTCAGCGGGCCAGCCCGTCCTCTTCTGGAGCGCATCCAGCCCACCACATTCTCTGTACCCCAACTCTTGGTCCTGTGGGGTTAGAGCAAAGCAGGGCCAGAGGAACAGATGCTGAGGGGAGCCAGTGAGTACATCCTCAGATACCGTGATGGTGAGGTGCTGGAGCACCCAGGGGGCCAGAAGCAGGCGACCCTGGATGTAACGGTGCAGTGCTAAGGTGGCTGGAGATGTGGGAGACATCCCTGTGCCCAGGGGTATGGGATTGCCGGAAAGAGCAGTGTCAGAAGACTGTCCTCATCTTAAGGTTTTTTTTTTGGTACCAGAGATCCAACCGGGACCTGGCACTTATGGCGCAGGCGGCGGAAGCACAGAGCTAAATCCTGGCCCTTGTCCTCATCTTTGCGCCTGTGCTCATCTCAGGTGACAGAGCAAGGCAGAGGGCCACGGTCAGGCCACGGTTGACTTGGCCTTCTGCCACTGTCTTCCTGTGTGCAGTGAGCAGACTTCCGACAGGTGGACTGGAGGCTGATGGGCGGGCTGGGGGAGACGGGATGCTGGTGCCATGGGCCAGGGAAGAGGAGCACAGACAAGGCTAAGGAGGAGGGGAGTCCGAGGGTGAGGCTGACGGGAGGACAGATGGTGTGTCAGTCAGTTTTCCGGGAGCTGTGAGGGATACCTAAGGTGCACGTTACAGCAGACGGTGTCTTGGAAGTTGGGGACAGGAAGCTGAGGGAGGTAGGAGTGGTCACCTACTAGGCACTAATGGGGACAAAAAGGTTGACAAAGTCTCCCCTGCTTTTGGCTGCCCGGAGTCCCTCATGACCTTTGTCAGAGTTGTTTTGGGTGATGGGAGCGTGGAACCCGAGATGGAATGCTTCCAGAGTACGTTCTTGCCTTATCTCCTGGATCCCAGACATCATCAGTCTGGACATTATGTTTGCTTCGGTCTGAGATCCTGGACCTCCAAGATGCTTGGAAGTCAGAGCTGGTGGCGATCTTGTTGGATCTCGAAACCCAGATCACAGGTGTCGTAGTCACTTTCTTGTCACAGGGACAAAAATAACTGACACCTACAACTTAAAGGAGGTGAGGTGTATTTTGGGTCATGGTTTCTAGAGGATTCGGGCCATGGTTGGCTGGCTCCAGGCAGGAAGGGTGTGGTGGAAGGGTCCAGGGCAGGAGAGCTGCTCTTGTCATGGTGGCCGGGAAGCAGAGGGAGAGGCGTCCTTCCAGGCCATGCCCCCAGTGACCTGCCTCCGCCAGGCCCCACCTGCTAGCTGCTGAACTCAGCACTGGATCCAGTCACCTTCCAAAAGCCCTGCCTCTGAGCACATGGGAGTCTTGGGGTACATTCTGGATCTGAAGCTTAACAGCAGGTAACGTGAATCTGTCACCCCAGAGTCACTAGTTGCGTGATCTTAGGGGGAAGTTAGTAAACCTGTGAGCACCGCTGCAGATGCCATGGGCAACATGCAATAGTAGTAACCAGTTTCTTTCAGCTTCTCTCCTAGGATGCTTTTATACCACTGCCCTGAGAGTCAGGGACTGAACTCTTGCCCCTCTCTAGTTGTTACAGAGCTGTTTTGTAGATCTGTCTCACTGACACTGATGATAAAAAGATAATAATAATTGTTACCGTGTCTTCCATTGTGCATGCTGTGTTTGGGGCATGGTACCAAGTGTCTGACGTAGATTGTCTCGTAGCCTTACGAGGTGAGTGATATGAACTGAGGGAACTGTGACTCCGAACACTGAAGAAGCCAGTGAGTCTCCAACTGGAGCAGGCATTGGAATCACCCCAGGTGACGGGGATGTGGTGTGCATAAACATAGACTGCCGGGTCCCAGCCCAGGGTTTCTGATTCAGTGGGCCATGCTGGAGGCTCAGAAATCGCCTTTCTAGCAGCTTCCCGGGTTGCTGCCCCTGGGACCACACCACCCTAGTCTTCCAGCTGTGGGGCTGGGAAACACTCATACCTGGACCTGCCCAAGTCCACAGCAATGCTCTGAGCTGCCCATGGCGGAAGACTGCCCACCGCCCAGGGCTAGTGCTCCTTTCTCGTTAAGTTGGAGGCTGGTGTGAACAGCCATACCGAGGCAAAGGGTGTGTTGGGAGAAGGAGCTAAGGGAGTGAGTGCATTGTCTGCACAGAAATGAAAACAATAAAATCCACTAGTACTCTCGCTCAGGCTTTGCATTATCACTCCATGCCAGCAGTTCCTCAACAATGCCTGTGAGAAGTTCTCTTTTCTCTGCCTCCCCCAAAGCCTCTGCCTGGCAGCTGAAGATAAGCAAGACTGACCACCCCTTCATTGCTGGGCTCTGGTAAGCTCAGATCCGAGAACCCATCTTCTACTTGTTCTGCACACATGCAGCACTGAGAGAACACTCACTCTGTACCTATTTGGCAGTTCTGATGCCAAAGTAACCCAACTTTAAATACTCAAGGGACGTGGAACATCCTGTAGGGCTCTGCATTTGGCAGGTACATTTGGTGCAATCCCTTCTGCAGCACCTGGTGGATCAGGCAGGGTCTCTCCAGTCTGCACAGGTGGATGCAGGAGATAACTCCTGCTGCCCCTGTGTTACAGAGCAGGTACCAGAGGTGCTCAGAGGGTTCCTGACTGGCCCCCGAAGGTTATACAGCTAGTGAGTAGACAGAGCTGGGATTCCTATGAGGAAGCCAACTCCAGAGTTCCTGTCCCTAACCACCAGGCTTTGCCAGCCTGGCAGAGAGTTGGTGCTTAGTAGGTGCACGTTGACTGGTTACCTAGAGACAGACACGCTATTAGATTTGAGGAGTCCTGGTGCTCAGGCCTTCGACTGGGGCTGGATATTGTGTGGGTCCTGCAGGACACACAGCTACTCAGTAGCAGTCCACTGCGGAGGCAGAGTATCCACCCAGTGTGGCCCACCTTTCTTGGTGGACTGATGCCATAATGGAATGTGTCTCCCCAAGGGGGAGGTTCTCGGTATTTACAGAGCATCTTAAAGCCCAGGGGTTCCAGAAGCAGCGGTGACCTCTGCAATCCTCTTAGCCTCTCTGAAGAGAGGCCGTGAACTCGTAGAGCCAGCACGTGCACGCTGTCCTCTCTTCAGCCCAGCCCTGCCCCACTGCGGCCTCAGGGAGGGGAGGGGAGGGTTCAGGGGGCTCACGCTCTTCCTGAAAGTCACCTTCCCAGTGGGTGGAAAGGTGGGATCTCCTGTGGGGTGAGCATCACCTGCTTCCAGCTCAGGAGCATTGCCAGCCACTGGACTGCTCCTCAGGCACCAGGAAAGCAAGTTGGAATCACAGAACTCCTTTTCCTTTCCCGAAGCAGTGAATGCTCCTGTTTTGGCAGCTGACGTGTTCAGGACACACGGTTGAGAGGAAGAGCAGAGAAATGAAGAGGCCGGAGGACACTCTTCAGGACACTCTTCCCAGGTGCTCCTGGGTGTTTCCGGAACACATATTTGCACCGAGGCCCGCTGGGCCTTCGAGACAACCTCCCTGGGGCTGCGAGTGTCTTGTTAGGCGTGGATAACTGGACTCGAGGCTCTGCTCTGTGAGGACAGCGGCTACCCTGGTCATCAGCCAGGGTGTGGCTTCAGTGCAGGAGGGTCCCGTGTTCCTCTGCATGCCTCCCATTACGCCTCCCATTATGCCTCCCGTTACTTGGATGGAGCGAAGCCTACGTAAATAACATGCACTGCTGTTGCATTTGCAGTTAGGGTCTCCTACTCCAGGCTTGTTAGGGTCATTTCCCTGCCCTGACCATGGTGCCAGCTAACTATGCAAAAGAGAGAATATAGTTAGGGAAATGCTTGCCCGAGCTTCCTTTCCCTGTGACAGTGTCCAGCTGGATGAACTTCCTCTTCCTGCCACAGCTGCTCTCTGCTCTGTGGAGCCCCTGGATTCCAGTTTTGGGGACACTCCAGTCTTTGTGGAGGGCCATTGTTTCGTCTTACAGTTTTTCTTTTAAAAACTTTTGTTAAGTTCAATTATTAATTAAAAAATTGTGTAGTACTGGGGATCACACCCAGGGGCATGCTACAACTGAGCTACACCCCTACCCCTTTTTTATTTTTTATTTTGAGACAGGGTCTCGCTTAGTTGCCCAGGTGAGACTAGAACTTGTGTTCTTCCCGCCTCAGACTCCCTCAGTGCCAGGATTACAGGTGTGTGGCACGGTTTAATTATTAGAGTTTCTAAGGAGCCATTTTCAGAGCTGGAGATCCGTGGCCCCACATGGATGTTGGCTGTGACTTCCAGCCGGGTCCCGAGACCTGCAGAGACAGCCAGGGCTCGGGATTCCACATGCGTCCCTGCTCATCTGTGCGTCTGCCACCCAGGAGCTTCGCAATGGGAAGCAAAGAAGTAAACAGTGCACAGCTGGGCTCTGAGCTCTGGCTGCACCCAGGCCTCCAGCTTTCTCCCAGCTTCTTGCCCTGGGCTGTTCCTGATCCTGTCCCCTCCTTCGGCGGCTTCTTTGCAGCTGTCTGTACCCAGTCACTGCCAGTCTCCATGTTTCATCTCCAGAGGGAGGAAGGCGCATGAGCTGCAGGGCAGGAGGCAGGAAGGCCAGTGAAAGGAGAGCCTGGGATCAAACAGGAAGAAGGAAGCATGAATTAAGGACTTTAAACACTGGCCATACGATGATCTTCTACGCCTGCCCCTGCAGGAAGGCAGAGAGTGGAGATGGAGCTCTGTTATTTTCCTCCACATAATTATAGGAGAGAGCCGAAGTTCTTGGAAAATACCAGGAAAGTCAGGGCTGTTGGCAGCCCAGCTCCTTCAGTCTTCCAGGACAGCCTGTGTTAGCCAGGCAGGAAATGAGCCCCGGGAGGTGAGCTCATTCAGGGGACCTCTGTGCTGTGGAAACAGGGGCATCCTGACCCAGATGTGGAAGGCCTCTTCGCTGGTGGCTCTCGTTAGTGGCCTGCAGGTTTTTGATACGTGTCAGGCAGCCTTGGTAGAGAGGCCCTTCTGCAGCTGCTTCTGTGGTCAGTGGTTCTGCAGCAGGGCTGGCCCGTGGCTGTGCAGAGCAGGTGTAAGGAGGAGGAAGCGTGGGGACTCCCTTGTGTGCCCAGCTAAAATCTTGGACCTGATTGGCCTTTTCCTTTCCCTTCCTATTCCTGGCTTTTTCTTTTCCATTGCCACTTCCCATTCAGGGTGGAAAGATTTGCTTTTGGGATTTGTGTGCTAAGCACAGTGGGGTGGAGCGGAGCTTTTGTGAAGAGAATGTGGTTAGAATGTTTTGCATGTTTTCCCGGCTTCCCATAAGGGTATTTCTAAGCAAGAATGCAAAGAGGCCTGAAATAGAGTGTATTAGTAAGTGTAACAGAGAAGCAAAGTGTATTTTTAGCAAATACGGCTAAAGCAGATTATTGCAGTGAAGGAGGTGGAGGAAAGGGGAGGGTGTAGCTCTGGGGGTGCAGGTGGGTGGCCGCCTCCCTGCTGTCCCTGCGGCTCAAGGGGACCCGGCATGGTGGCTACTGGGTACACAGGCTCTGGGGGTGCCGTGCTGGGGATGGTGCTAAGGCCCCCAGGTCCAGAATGGCAGGCACCTGTCATCACAGGTAGGGCTGCTGCCACCCGCGTGCTCTGCTGTGGGGAGCATGCCCCGGTCAGCAGAGCCCGTGGGCCCGGAGCACCTTGGGCCCGGCTGTCGGTGCTGTGAGCACTTCTGGGATCCTGGGAGAGAACGGGGCCCCGGATTGTGACTGCCACGTCAGAGTGGCGCCGCCCGCTCGAACTCTCCCCAGGGCAGCGTCTTGGTCTGGGAAGAGTGTTGACGCTTTTTTAGGGAGTCATAGTCCAAGCAAGATCACGGAGAAGAGGAGGTTTGGCCTTCCAGCGAAACACTTTGAAAACTGCCAAGATGTAAAACCCATCACCCCTCAGGTTAGCCAGGGTGTGTGTCTGCTGCGGTCGTGGCGCCGCTCATGGTAGGATGGAGTTCATCCTGGTCACACCTCCTCCCCGTTCTGCTGTGGACAGCCCGGCCGCCAGTGCTGTGGTTAATTTTCCGTGTCATCACTGGGTGCACAGGAGCCCGGCCAGTCGTTACTCAGAGTGAGGCTCTCAGGGTGTCTGTGAATGAGGTCACTGTCGGAGTCTGTAGGCTGAATAAAGCAGATGGCCTTCCCGGGCCTTATCCAGTCAGCTGAAGGCCGAGTAGAACAAAAAGGCTGAGCTCCCAGAGGAGAGAGGGTTCTTCCCGCCTTTTGGCCTTCAGCCGAGGTCAGTGGTGTGAACCTAGGCACATGTGCTTGAGGGGGCTGTTTATATCATCAACAGCTCTAAAAGGTTCTCCATCCCCGCCCTAGGATACTGACTCCACCTGAGACTTCAGCTCTTCCTGGGTTCCCAGCCTGCTGGATTTCAGACTGGAGCTCACACTCCAACCACTCCTGTGTCTCCAGCTTGTCCCAGTGCCCTGCAGATCCTGGTATTCGCCAGACTTTTGCAATCATGTGAGCCAGTTCCTTATAGTAAATCAATCTGTCTGTCTGTCTGTCTTAAACACACACACACACACACACACACACACACACACACACACGGTGTATTGGTTTTGTTTCTCTGAAGAACCCTGACGAACAGAACCATTTGCTAAATAAACTCATACTTTGGGGCCCAAATTCCACCTTCTTTATTATAAGATCTAAAAAAAAAAAGGCAGTGAATAAGTAAAGCACTGAAATTTGAGGTCTCTGGTAATGGGCAGGGTCCAGAGATTTATAGCCTTGGAGGGCCCTCTTTTATAAAATTCTATGCATAAAAACTTAAACCTATGGAAAAGGGAGAAATTTAGGTGCTATTTTTGACATTAAATTAGGATTCTTCTCAAGGTCCCTTTAATGAACAAATGCCCTCTGTTATTTGGAAAATTTTGATTTATGCAAACCCCCTTCCAGGAAAATGTGCATTGTTTCAAATGGATAAACCATATTCCACCCAGCCTCTAATGAATGAAATCCAGTGGTGTATTGATTAGTTCCCCAGGCTTATAATTGGATGATTTGTTCCATGGAATGTTCTGTAACAGCTAGCTTACGCCTGGGAGTTACCTTGTGGCAGAGAGAGCTCGGGTTGGTTTGTTCTTTTGTGCGCTTGAGTTTGATTTCATCGGATTGACTCTGAGGGTGTCCTCCAGTCCTTTCTTAATCATTCAGGGCCGCAGCAAGCCGGTGATCATCACTGTAATGACTCAGATCCCAGAAGAAAGGCTCCACGTAACTGGAATCAGTTCTGATGGATCCTACAAGGGACTCCTGTTGTCGGAAAGATGCTGTCAGACTCAAAATAGTAACATAAAATATCATTTAATATGTGCTTATTACGTCATAAGCAAAGCTTATTGGACTCATGGGCCCCCGTTCTTGTTTGCAAAGTGTTGGCATTTCAGACCTCAGCCTGCAGCTTCTGTAGCTGACCACCAGCCGAGGACTCGGGAATCCTTTCCTAAGCTCCACTCTTAGTGCTTAGGGTGCCATTCACTCTGAGGTGGGAGGAACCAAGGTGGAAGTTGACAGCTTGATATTATGCTTCATAGAGTTGCAAGCCTGAGTTAAACTTTCCAACACCGACTATTCAGCGAGGGCAGTTTTTTTTTCCCCTGAGGATGGAAGCCCTGCAAGGTCCTGAAACCCAGGGGTGGGTGTACAAACCGCATATGCAGTGGTTAATACACGCCGTGATTCTCCCTGGATGGATATGAGAACATGACTATCTGTAGAGCCCAAGATGAGGGATTGACTTATAATCCAGCAGCACGCAGTGGCTCCAGGTGATGCAGGTGCTGAGGCAGACTTTGGGAAACAGTCTGTCCACGGGAGGTAAATTAGTGGATGTCTCCTCCTGCTTTCCGCCATGGTGTAGTTACCATAGTCGAGTACAGATGCTCACGCTTCTTGCACCCGGTCGTTTGTTCTCTGTCACTGTCATTCTGTGCTCTTATCTCGAGCTCTCACATGAGTTGAGTCTGCCTGACATCCACTGTCCATCCGCACAGCGATCATGTGGCGGGGAAGCTGGCTCAGTGGGGACTGTGTGCTAGCCTGTTGCTGCCAGGAGCTCAGATATCTCTGGAATGGACTCCAGCATTCAGCCTGATAGGACCCTGCTGCTGGACACCGTGCTCCCAGGGCTGGAGATCCGGGCAGCCACCCTTGCAGGTCCAGGCTCTAAGGGTACAGGTGACGCCTCTGCCAGCCCCCAGGAAGGTCGGCCAGTGCCAGCCAGCGTGTCTCCAGCGACTGAAGTTAGGACCGTTTCTCCAGGTGCACTCTTCGACAGTCCCCAGAGGAGAGCAGCTGTACCCTTACACACCTGCCCTTGCTCCTGCTAATGGCAAGCCCCGACTGGGCCCTGGAGCCACTTGAGGGTCATTTCGTCCCTGGCTCCTGTGCAGAAACTGAGGAACAAAGTTTTGCAGTTCAGCAGAGGGCGATAAGTGTGGGGAAGCAGTGGTCCTGGCCTCGGAGCTGTCATTGGCGCCGGCTGCTCTGCTAGAAGTTGCCGCCAGGACGCCCTCACTTGCTGGATTCCTGCACTGCTCAGGGCTGTTAGGATGTTAGGTGTGGAAAGGCGATCGGGATGCTGCCCAGCCCAGTGGGAAGACAGAAAGGTCGGAGCTGGGGAGGAGGAGAAGAGGTACGAGCGCAGAAGTAGGAGCGAGGGATGGGCGCTGACGGGGCACCTCTGAGTGATCCAGCCCTGTGCCCTGGGTTCCTGTCTTGGGGTGTGGAGCGAGCCTCTGCATCTCTCACTCCAGTCCAAGACAGAAGCCGAGCTTTGATAGAAGAGGCCGGGAACCTGTGGCCGCCTGTTCTGGCATGCAGCTGATGATGATTAGCAGAGCTCATCAGGCCGGACAGGGCTGTCACCAACCCACGGAGGTGAGAGCAGGTGACGGTGCTGGGGACATTTTCATTTACTTATTTTCTTGAAATTAGAAAATGACTATAGCCTCAGAGGCCAGGATCGTTTTAAAAATACTTGTTGACATGAGAGAAGGATAAGGAAATGTATCTATTTTTTCAGACATGGGGACTGACAGGGAGGGAGCTTTTGTTTTGAAAGGAAAACTCTGCCGGAATCAGAGATCCCCAGCTCTTCGGTGGGGGACGTCAGACTGGTCCTGAGGCTCAGTCATCTCCTAGTGGCTGTGGGAAGGGGCTGTGCCTTGGGAGTTCAGCATCTCACGGAGAGCCAGGGACAGAGAGGTTGGCACCTGGTTGTTAATTGTTAGAAGTCATTGAAGTCCTAAGCGATGATTCTCAACCTGCTTCTGCTTAGTGCATGTCTAACCAGAGGCTTAATTATTTTCTCTGTGACTCCTCTGAGAGGGATGATTCTGGACCACGCTGACTGAACGCCCAGGCCGGTGCCCTCCTGTGCTGGGGCTGCCTCGGCCGTGTGTGGTCTGTGGCAGGACTCCCGGGAGGCCATCACCAGGAAAGCTCACTGTTCCCGGATAGACGGAGTGGTCCAGCTGGGATTGTTTGCACTAGGAATGTGCGTAACACAGGTGCACACGCAGCTCGCAGCACTGTTCACTCAAGCGCCATGTGGCAGGAGCGTGGGTCCTGCAGTCACCGGGCACCCAGCCGGGCCCCTTGCCCGTGCGAGTGGCCTGGCAGGGGCCTGGCTTGGCCCCTTGAGCTGGACCCCAGGGACCAGCTGGCTGCCCCTGTGCCTGCAGCTGGCTCTGGTTGCCACTATCTCCTTGAAGCTTGCAGAAGGAGCCTCCAGGACTGTTCGCATTGCACTTGGGACATGTAGCTGATGCTGCCCGCCTCTCCATTTACGGTGCTGGGGCACAGAAAATCGTCCAAGGTTGCTCACTGCACGTTTCTAATCTGTTTGTCGACTCAAAACATCTAATATAAACTGTGCATCTTCTCACAACAAAAATGAACCTATAGACATGCACTGTAGTTTTGTGGATGATTTCAGGTGTCTGCAGACTGCCTGAAGCATATGAACGGCCTGTGGGTAAGGAACAGCTCATCTGGTGTAGCCTGGGTCCCCCATTCCCATACTCACTGCTGAAAAGACCGTGGCGGATGGTGCTCCAGCACCTCGCCAGTGAGGGGGAGAACAAGGGCTGGGAGGCCCTGCACTGGCCCTGATCTGGGTCCGGTGCTCGTCCCCAAGCCTGCCTCTCACCCAGTGTTGCTCTTGGTGCTCTTTTACCTGGAAATGACGATGGTCCCTTTGTAGTCAGTGCAGCTCATGCATCCCTTTGCTTTCCTGTCCCAGCCCAGGAGAGGGCAGCCCCTTGCTTGCCCTGCTGCCCCTTCCCATCTGGCAGACGAGTGGGCAGGAGCGTTCATGACGCCATCGTGGGCTGTAGGAGCCTGCCTGTCCCACTGTGTGTGCCGATCCCAGCTGTGAGCTGCAGTTGGACCCGGGGAGATGTGCAGGGAAGAGGGGCGAGGGCACACAGGGGAGGTAGTTTGCTCAAGTTCCTGTCACGGTGCCAGCTTCAGCATTGGATACATTTTCTGTTCCTCCTCCTCTTCCTCTTCTGCTTTTTCTTCTCTTTTTTGTTTTTTTGAGATAGACCTTCACTGGGAAGCCCAGACTGGCCTTAAACTTGCGATTCTCCTGCCTCAGCATCCCGAGGGCCCAGCTTATGGGAACAGTGGGGGGTTCCTGTCTCAGCTGGAAGTTCAAGATCAGGGTGTTGGCAGAGCTGGTTCCCTCTGGGTGCTGTCCGGGAAGGATCTGTTCAGGGCTCTCTCTCTGTGGCTTGTGGGTGGCCATCTTCTCCCTTTTTCACATCCTGTCCCCTCTATGTCTGTCTCTTTGTCCAAATTTCCCCTTTTTGTAAGGACACAAGTCAGAGTGAGTCGGGGGCTATTCTCACAAGCTCACTTTACCTTGGTTATGTCTAGAAAGGCCACATCTCCGCATAAAGTCCCACTCTTAGGTAGTGGTGGTTAGCACTTCAGTATGCATTTGGAGGGGACTCAGTTTAGCTCACGACAAAAAGCATTTCCTGGTTGGCAGGTGTGGAAGAGAAATCTCAGTAGCCAAGCTTGTCCCAGGCCAACGCACTGTCACATCATTCCATCTGACTTACTGAGATGCTGTTACGAACATTTCCCGTGAAAAGTGACAAGATAAATCTTTGGAATGCAGGAGAGAAATCTTGATTTTACTGAAACACCCATCGAATGTGCTGAGCATCTACTTGAACCAGTAAAACTTGCTTGGGGGTTGGGGTAGAGGGAAGTAAAAGTGTGGACAGAACAGCATGCACCTGGTGGTCACAATGCCCATGTTGGGGGAATGGAGCTGGGCTTGGGGAGGGTCCTGTGTCTCCATTCGTAGGTATCCGACTTCCCAGACTCAAGCCCAGTTTCCTGTGACCACTGAGATGGAATTTCCCATTGGTACACTTTACAAGGTGAGTTGACTGTGCTTCTTTGGAAGTAGGGAAACCACACTGTCAGAGATTAAATGCTGAAGCAAATCAAAGACACCACCACCAACATAAATATGCGAGGAGTTAAGAGAAAAGATTCTTTTAACCTAGAATAGTGCCTGTGACATCAAGCTATTAATATATCTTTTAAAAATTTTTACTTTTTCACAGTGTTGAGGCTTGAACCCCAGGGCCTACTCATCCTAGGCAAGCATTCTGCCACGGAACTGCATCCCTAGCATTAATATAGCTATGAAATCTGAAATTTCTTTTCCTTTTTGCACTACTGTTGGTTGAAGCTGCTTTAAATTACCCAGTGGATGTAGGGTGGAATCACCTGGGATGCATTCAGGCTGCCAGGTATGATCACAGTAGATTTCTGCTGGAAGCCCCTCCCCTCGTCTGAGGTTTGTAAGGACAAATGGAAAATGCATGTTGCTGTGAAATGGGAATTGCAGTTTAGGGAAGAGGAAGGGAGATAACATGGTGAGCAGCTGAAGGCGTATGCTAGGACTGGCGACCTGGGTTAATGTAATAATAACCCCTCTTCTGCTCAGGGCTGTGTGGTCTCCACTGGGGCAGGGATGAGCCCTGCACGGGTGACGACTCAGCCCGACAGGTATCATGTTCTTGACAAAACAAAATCTCAGCCATTTATAGTACAGTACATCAGATGAAGGTAAATACTCGCAGAAGCTTAAATTTAGTTATAGAACCAGATTATCTGGGGTGGATTATCTATGGAAAATATTGAATCCCAGGGCAGCTTCTCTGTGTATTTTTGGCCTGCAGCTTAATTTTGAGCCATTTCCCCTTATCGGCTGGTGCATGCTTAGGAAATACATGCTCATTTGAAACATTAATATTTTCCAAACACACACTCAAAGTAGAAACCCACAGGCAGGAAGGCAAAGCCACTGCCCACTCCTCCACCATTCCCATTTTGTGTGGCCCAAGGCCACCTGGAATTTTTTTGTGGGGTTTCACTTCATTGGTTTGGTTGATTAAGAGCTGATCTTTTCATCGTTATGAATTTAAGACCAGTATTAAAACACATTGTAAAGGAAAATGAGGTATGAGTGGGGCAGGAATAGCTTTGATGGGGAATTTTGTGGAAAACACCATTTAGAATGAACAAAATTTCTATTAAGATCAATTAAAGGGAAATTTAAATTGTGAACTTGTGGGCTATAAGCTTAAATTCTGGTTACTTCCAAGTGAATTCTAAAGCAAGCACATCTTTCACTCTTGTGAATTTCTCTTTTTCTGGAAAAGGAAAATACCTTCAACTGATTTATTTCCTAAAATATTCTCAGATGCAGGGAAATAATTGTTTCTTTTAACTGCCATATGTACAGATGACTTTATGTTAATACAGGACATAATGATACCAATTTTAGCAACTCTTTAGAATGAGCTAAATGTTATCAGGAATATTTCCAATTAGTTCAAATAATGATATACCTTTTTCAGTTATCCAATCCACTTCTCTTTTATTTTTATTTATTTACTTTTTGGTACTGGGGATCGAACTCAGGTCCTTGCGCTTGCGCAGGAGGCGGTGAAACCACTGAGCTAAATCCCCAGCCCTCCACTTCTCTTTTAATGAGTCAGGTCTTTGCAGTTTAAAAAATTCTTGATTTTTAAAATCAAAGACTGTTTTCTAGTGGATGGAGAAAAATATTTAGCTGTCTAGGAAATGCAGAATTCTGGAATGATTCTAATGGGTATATTATTCATTTGAGGTTTGATGTCATTTGGGACATGGAGGAACAAATATTCAGGCAGAATATTTGTCTGAAAAGACAGAAATACTCCAATTTTTCATACTAGTGGAATACAGAAGAGAAGAATGTACAAGAAGACATTGTTGTGTATCAGAAACTTGGTGTGAAAGATTAAAATATTGGAAATATATATTCACCTACTGTAGGAAAAATATCCTCCCCCATAAACATCCCTTTACATAAACACTTTTTAAAAAATGTTGCTGTGTTTTTTAAGGGATAAAGACAAGTGTAGTGCCAGTAAATTATGTAGGTTGTTAATGACCTTATGAAGTTTATATTCAGCTTCAGAATTTAGACCCTTAAACTTTCATGACCATATCCATTAGGATTAGAATCAACTGTAATAGAAAACTACAAGTAACTATAATTGCAGTGGGACACAAGGTTATCCTGTCTTGGACAAGCCCTGGTAGGTAGTCTAGGGCTAGTATAGTGCTGGGGATCCAGACTCCTTCCATCTTGTTGCTCAGTCTTATGTGGTGTGTTACCCTGGGCCCAAATGGGGACGTCCATATTCCAGACTGTAGATCAGAGGAAAGGACAAAGGGGTGAAGGGCCAGTGTGAACTAGCTAGAGTCTTGATAGACAGTCATGCCCAACTGCAAGGGAGGATGGGAAATAGGTCTCCATTCTGAGTTGTGTGGGTTTTGCCTGAGATCAGAGGCTTTATCTCATAGGAGAAAGAGTAAAACAACAGCTAGTGGTCTCTGATAATAGCAAACTTTACCTATAAATAGAACAATCCATTAACAACACTTAAAAACAAGTTGAATTTCTTTATGTGGTTGTTATGGGCTTAAATCTCTTATTACCATATGTCAGTAGTTGAAGGAAACATTATTTGTTTAAAAGTATGAAATTACATTATTCAGACTCTCATAGATATTATTTAAATTTTTCTACTTGTACTTCAAATGACTGGGCTGGAGAAGTGCACAATTTCTCAAAGCCTGAGTTATGAAAATTGACTAAACTTAAGCCCAGGGAGTGTCAGGAAAGTACAGAGTAGGTGAGATTGGAAAGTACCTTGTTGGGAACACTAGAGGGAGAAGGGTGTGGTAGGATTACATGTATGCGAAGGGGGAGAAGTTGGGAGGAAAGCGGGAGAGCAGAGCAGGGATAAGGCAGCAGTGAGGAGAGGATTAGAAGTCAGAGCCGTGGAGACTTTGTGATGTTTGGGAACCCATGAGCTGAATGTCCAGGACTGTAGCCTCAGTTAAAATGAAGGATCCCCTTTTGGCCCATGACCAAGGTCTGATAGTGAGAGCCTGGCACCAGCAGAATGAAGGAGACTTCTGGGTATCCAGGTAGAGAAGCTCTTGGGCCAGGAATTAGATAGACTTTGGTAGCAGAGAAGGTATCCAGGACTCTGGCTAAGATGTGTCTGAGCTCTGTATCCACGGATGTGTCCACTTTCAGTTTGGGTGTAGTCTGGATCCTGAAGAAAGAGAACACTTGAGGAAGTATTGAATTAATTTTCACCATTGGGTATCTTCAGGTAGAAGCTGGACCATAGCTGCTTGAGACAGTGGAGACGAAACACAAAGGAATTTCTTCCTTCTGGAGGGAGAAAGGGTGGTGGGGAGCTGTGGAAAGTAGACCAAAGTTGAGAGTGGATGGAAGACTGGCCGATCTTTAGATTGTTGGACCCTAAGACAACATCAAAGTCATTGTTGTTATTGAACACCCCCCCCCACTTCCTCCCAAGGTGGTTGGTGGTATGGTTGGGTCCTTTGTAGATCTGAAGGGGAGATAGTTAATACAGTCAATAATTACATTGCCTTACTTTGTCTGTAGACCCTTTATCTTCCATGGAATGTTATCTAATTAAGGGTTTGTGTCAGTTTCCAAACTGAATTTAGGTAGCAGATATTCATGTGTGATTTTAGTAGTGGGTATGCTAAGGCATAGATTGAGAATGACTTTTATTAGGTGAAATTTTAAATCTACAGTACTTTCTTGGCTTCTAGGTTGTTGCCTTTTTCACATTCATATCAAACTTAGTGATTGAAAGTCTAGCTGATTAATGGGGTAGGTACAAGGGGAATGGAGGAAGGATGAGGTAAATAACGGTTTCTGGGTAGTTCTTCGGTATTTTATCTTTTTATCTATCTCAGTACTCAGAGGCTGAGCTGATAAGGTCATTTAGGGTGACCAGTAACCTTGGCTAAGATGCGGATGGATGAGCCTAGGTCTTATTTCACTGCCAGAAGCCTACACCACTTTTCTCATTCTGATAAGAACAGTGCTTTATCTTTGCTGCCCACAATCCATATCCACATGCATATTTCATGATTTTCTTACCTTCCAGTTGCTTCTGAAAAAAAGAAAATTAAAGAAGAAAGACATGCCAGAGCCCAAAGTAGAAATAAACACTTTCATGTAGCCGGCTCCGGGGCATTGGGATTGATTTCCCCCATTCTGGATCCCTTACAAGGAGACTCTGTGTCTGGGAAGTGGCTCGATTGGGGTTTTATGATAGGATTTGGCCAGAGAACACAAAGAGGGGGATTTCTCACTCTTCTTCAACAAATGGGCTTCAAAGAGCGGGATTTTTCACCTTGGAGTGGACCAAGGAGAGAGGAGTAGAAAACTGTGAGCAGTCTGCCTGCCATCTGGCTGGTAAATTTTGAGGAAGGCCTTATGGTAGATTGATGGGAGTTAGCAGCCCATTGCCTACCGGCATGTTTCTGCCAGGAGCCTGGGGCGTACGGTGCTGGGGTTCCTGAACCTCATCACAGGCGGCCTGGCACTGTCGGAGGACCACGAGGGGAAGAAATTATGGGAAGAGGAATTCCTCGTGGGCCGCTTAGTTAGACCCTCTGATGCTGGGCTCCTCAGAGAGGCGGTGCCCTGGGCCTGGAGGATTTGAAGGGTGGAGAGCTGCCTGACTTCTTCCTCACCTCAGTCAGATCTGCTCATTCTGTGGGCCTCACAGCGCTCGGCTCGCCTTTTCTCAGACCCTGAGGCCAGAGGCCAGTGAGATGCAGCGTTAGTCCATGTGTGTGCCAGGCCACCAGCCCTGGATGCCTCCCCTCTGAGCTTGGCGCTGTTGTTGCTGAGGCCACCTGGCTCTCTGGTGATGGAGGGGACGTGGGAAAATAGGGACTTTAGTGCCTGTTCTGAAAGGGCCGCCCTGTGCTTTGTGACACTGGGTGAATCACTTAACCTTTCTGGGCTGCTGCTTAGATAAGATTGTTGTCTGGAGTGGCGTGGGCTCTCTGCCAGTGTGTCATCTCGTGGATCTTTCTTTTAAAACCAAGGTATAGATATCCATGCGAGCGGCTTACCAGTTAAGCACAGAGCCACATTCTGCACCTCTTACCTTTGTTGATTAGAAATGAGACGATCAGATTCTCTGGTTAGCCCAGAGAAAAGGAAACTGCTCTGTTATTAAATGCCTGCCGTGTGCACACGTTCCCATAATCTGCCTCTGTAAAGCCCTGCCAGCTCCCTCTTGGCTGGCACTACAGCTCCCGCTTTACACATTGGGAAATGGCAGCTCACCAAAGACCTCCGGGCTGCTCACGCACATACCTGATCAAGACTTCGAACCCCATGGCCTTTCCTGGGCTCCACAGTTTCCCAGTTCAAACCCATTGTGCCTGCAGAGCGGTGAAGCAGACCCAAGGAGGGCAGAAATGGGTATCCCAGCCTGGGTGGGCAGCAGCCATTCCCTGTTTACTTGTGATTTTCCCTATAAATAGTGCCCTGGGGGCAGAAATGACTCATTCTTTCACTTTTTACTGAGCCCCACTTTATTCAAACACTGTACACTGGCTCGCATTCCCTAAGTGGTGCAGGGATTCAGATTCTGGTTCTTGTTTATAATACCTCTAAGGGACACAGGGGTTTTACATCTGTTCCAGCCTGGGGTTACCTGGGGGTGTGGCGGTCCCTGTGCTCGGGGCCTCATCCCGGGTTCTCTCTTGTGTTTGTGCCTTCCGGGTGTTCACATGGCGTCTGCTGTGTGAACAGCTCTGCACTAGGCGCTTGGAGGAGATCAAACAGAAGGTAATGTGGCCTCTGTGGTCTATGAGCAGTGCTTTATTTGAGGGGATGTGTGCTCCAGGGAGTCTCACCTGGGAGTGACTCCCCATTTGACAGCATCTGGAGGCCGAGGTGTGTTCGCATGTGCACGCTACAGTTGGGAGCAAGGGTGCTGCTGAACATCTTACAGTGCACGGGACACCCCCACCCCAGTATAAGTCAGCAGTGTGGAGGCTGAGAAGCCCGGGTGTCCCGAGGGCCCAGCATCGCCTGAGGGCCTCTGATGTATGTGTGATGTGTGTCTAGGCGCACAGGTAGGTGCTTGTAGGTCTGGGGTCTGGCAGTTGCCGAGGTGAGCGATACCAGTGACTACCGATATTGTGAGGGGCGCTAGTGGCCGAGCCGAAGCCGTCAGAGCTTTGCAGAGCCCCACGGAAGAGTTGAGGGGGGACTGGAAGGACCAGGAGGCATCCTAGGGTTAGGGAGTTGGAGGAGGGGAAGGGCATAACCATGGCAGGCTTAGAGCTGGGAGAGAGAGTGGAGGAAACCCTGCCTAGGGCAGAGCGCTCGTGCTGGGAGAGGTGAGGAGCCTGGACCTCGGGGCAGCTGGGTGCCCTTCAGGCTCTAGGGCAGAGCATTCCCAGAACACAGTGTTTCGGGAAGATCTGTCCATGGTGAAGACTGGTTAGAGAAAGGGCAGTTGAAGCGCGGAGACTCCAGCCAGCTGAAGGGACTGTGTTGCTGCTGATGGAAATTCACAGGCAAATACAGTGTGAAAGCTAAAGGAGCAGCAGTAGCCACCGCCCTGCTCCTCAGTTTGCCTGGGTGTAGAGTGGGTGCAGCTGAGGTGGAGGTGGGTCTGGGGAGCAGAGGCCAGCCTTTGCTGGGGAGCGTGACAGGGACTCTCCTGCATCTTCTCCCCAGCCGCCCAGGGTGGGTGCTGTCATTGACCTCCGTGTTGAAGAGAAGGAAGCGGAAGTCCCAGGTCCAGCCTAGGAAGTGGCAAAGTCAGACTTAATCTGGACAGTTTGAGGCCAGGACATTGCTCTTCTTAAGCCATAGCAGCTCATGTTCTGGGCATGGGTGGGGAGAGGAGCGGCTTCCATAGTATGGAGAAGCAGGTGTGCTTGGGACTCAGTGCCTGGCTGAAGCTTGGAGTCGGCGATGTGTCTGAGAACCTGGAAGGGTTGTCCACCTGCCATATTTATTTACTCTTTGGAGCCCATCTTTACTACGCGGGGGCATTTGGCTTTGCCGGCCCAGTGTTTCCTTCGTAATTTTAGCATCTCTGCATTTTCTCCCGTGGCACAGGCTTAATCGGTTTGCACTGTTGCCTGTTCAGGTGTTGTGTGTGTGTGTGTGTGTGTGTGTGCGCGCGCGTAGGTGCGCATGTGTGTAGTGTATGCGTGTGATGTGTATGTGCATACATATATGCACGTAAGCGCATGTGCGCCTGTGTGTGTGTACATGTATTGTATGCCTGTGCACACACACACTTGCGCCTGCCCTGTGTGCTGCTCGGGCTGCAGGAGGAGTGCTCACTTCTCTCCATGCCTCCCTCAGCCAGGGGCCTCACATAATGTATTTAAATGCATTCGGAGAGATGTGTGAACCAGAAACAACTCCTGGGAGCTGGTTTACAGCTGAGTAGCAGGGCCCTGTTGGCGTGTGTCACAGCTGTCTGGCAGCCTAGGCGACTTTTAATGAGGGAGGAGAGATTGAGTGAAGAGAAGGGGCCAGGAAAGGGGGAGTAGGAAGAAAGCCAGCGTGGGGGAGGGAAGGGGCCTGAGCAGTTGAGTGGGCTGGTAGGAGATGGGTGGGAATATTTCTAAGCAGAGTTCTAATCACAAGACAGAAAACTCCCTCAGCTCGGATGACTCCATCCCTTAGGAATCAATGCATTTGATGTAGGATAACTGAGTGCTCCCTGATACCTTTATTTTGGGTTTCCTAATAAAACAGCTTTCTGCCTTTCCCCTTATTGTTGGGCCAGCCTTGCACAATGAGGTTGTGGACCTCTGCCGGACAGGGCATTGTGTGGGAGATCCGTTAGAATATTTGCTCTGGAATCCTCCTCTGTGGTGAGGCTAAAGTTACACTCCAAGCTTTTAGCCGGGGGATATGCTGCACCTAGGGTAGTGAGATTAACCCAAGGAGACAAAAGTGCTTGTCTAAGGGCATCCTGCTAGGTGTGATACGTGAAATTGCACAAGGCTCCCGCTTTCCTGTACTCCCCAGGATCTGTCTTTCTGGTAGACCTGATAACATAAAACTTTAACAAAAGAATCAGGTGCTGGGGCTGGGGATTTAGCTCAGTGGTTCTGTTGCCTGTATCACAAGCACAAGGTCCTGAATTTGATCCCCGGTACCAAAAAGAAAAAAAAGAATCAGGTGCTTGTATTAATCAGTCTTCACTAGATAAACAACCAATAAGATTACATTAATATACATTAATATCTCTCTCCCCTCTCTCCCTTCTCTGCATCCCTCTTACCATATATATATTCTCAGAAGGTCAAAAGCTTCCAAATGTGCTATCAATCCATCATCCATCCATCTTTTATTCATTTATTGTGGGAATTGGCTCACATGGTTGTGGAAACCGACTGGGTCTGCAGTCTGCAGTCTGCAGGCTGGGGGACCAGGAGAGCAGGGATGAACAGTTCGGTACCAGTCTCAAGGCCTGAGCACGGGTGAGGGAGGGCAGGGATGACACAACTCAGTTGAGAGTGGCACCATAACCACTCTCCGTGGCTGCTGGGTAAATCCTGGAGCCCCGAGACTGAGACCCAAGAAACAGGATGTCTCAGGGCAAGGAAGACAGACAGCCCAGTTCAAGAAGAGCGCAAGTTCAGGTAGGTCTCTTCCTCTACCTTGGTGTTCGCGCTGGTCCTAATGGGCTGGATGGCGCCTGCCCGCATTGGTGAGGGCAAAATGCTGATCTCTTCAGGAAACACCCTGCTGCCGTCACCACAGAGTAATGCTTTACCCGCTCTGTGGGTTCCTCTAGCCCAGTCAAGTTGAAACACAATTAACTAGCACAGTGCCCAACATGGAAAGGCTGGATTGGAGATCCACTGGGCATGATCCTGAGGCCATTTTTGGTCCTGCTGTTAGCTTCCTGCTCCTGTGACAAGATACCTGAGAAAAAACAACTTAAAGGAGCAGAGATTTGTTTTTTCATGGCTTCAGAGGTTTCAGTCCATGGTCTGCTGCCTTCACTGGTTTCGGGGTGTGGCAAGGCAGAAATTCTCTGGGGAAGGGTGTGGTGGAGGAAAGCTGAGGTCTCATGGTGCTTCTTAGGGAGGAGAGAGAGCAGGAGAGTGAGCAGGGAGGGGGCTGGAGCCCAGATACAGTCCCCGAGGTTACACCCCCATGACCCGCTCTCTCCAACCCAACCGGGCCCCGCCTCAGAGTCTCCTTCACCTCCCAGTGATGCCATCAAATTATGGATCCACCAGTGGAAAATTCCACTGACGAAGTTGGTCCCCTCAGGACCCAGTTATCTTCCAGAAGCCCCAGCTCTGAACATTGCTGCTTTGGAGACTGAGCCCCTAACACGAGCCTGTAGCCTAGGGACCTTTCCTGTCCAGGCCATCACACTTGATTTTGCCCTCCTCGGAGGCGGCTGCTCTCTGATTTACCTCCGTGCTTTGAAGTGCAGAGCCTTGGGTTCCTGGCCCCTGGCTCTGATTTCTTGTCTCTGTTGGTGCTTCCCTATGGTGTGGGCCCAAATCCCTTTTGCAGGCAGGTCCGGCGCTTACTAGTTAGGAACTTGACACTGGAGGAAGGTGCATTGATCACACACAGCAGCATGCTGAGCACGAGTTGTTGCCTCTTCCTGCCTCTCCCCGACAGCAGGACAGCCGTGCCCCATCATCATGCTGTTTGTTGATATTTGGCATTTCCCCTGCCATATTGCTGTTCATTTCCGGGTGTTTTGCAATCTCTATTACTTCCATCTGGTCCTGATGAGCAGAGGCAGTGACAGTGGAAGCCTTGGTGTGGAGAGGTGGTGTGTGGGTGTAGTGGAGCTGAGGGACACCCAATGGCAAGGGTGGCCATGTGGAGAGGTCCCTTAGGACACAGCAACAGATGACACCCAAGAGCGTTCACAGGCTGTGCTTGGTTGTAGATGAAGGACCCCGTGGACACCATTTCTCTCTAGGGTGCCAAGGAAATGAAAATTGTTCTATAAAACTCACTGTTGGCCAAGAATTTAGACATCCTTAAGCCTGCTCTGTGATTTTAAGGCCAGTTCAGCACTGGTGTAGGAGGCTTCTCAGAGATGATCAGAAGTTCCCCAACATTGCCAAAGGCCCCGAAACTTCTGGCTCAGAGGCTCTTCTTCTTTTCCTGGCTGAGCTGTCATCCAGCCTTTTCCTTGGTCCACAGAAGGAGAGACAGTAATGGAGCAGAGCAAAGGAAGGGCTGGTTCCAGAGAGCCAGCGACTTAGCTGCCCTTGTCCTCATCTGTTCCAGTCCTCCATACCATCTTCCCCAGAAACGGGGCACTTCGGAGTTCATTCTTCTGTGTGGAAGTCATAGGTAAGAGGAAGGGGAAATCTAGGTGGATTTCAGGCTTTCATGTGATGGAGGTGTGCAGATGACAAGTCACACCTTAAGCATTTATTTTAAAAATTTGTATAATGGGTGTATTCTTCCTGTGCAGCTAACTTCCTGGGGTAGATAATGAATGCTGGGGTGCTTTACGATTCTCTTACACACTGTGAGCAGTGGATGGAAGGATCCAAGTGTCTGTCTGTCTGCCTGCCTGTCTGCCTGCCTGTCTGCCTGTCTGTCTGTCTGTCCATCTATCTCTCTATCTCTGCCACTTCTCAGGGTCTTCACACTGAGCTACAGCCCTAGCCCTTTTATTTATTTTGAGACAGAATCTCACTAAGTTGCCCAGGATGGACTTGAACTTGTGATCATCCTGCTTCAGCCTCCCAGAGTGCTGAGATTACAGTCTGGGTCTCCTCTTTCATGCCCACTTTGCCCCTTGGTACCGTGGAACACTGTTGTGGATCCTGTCTATTTTGATTACATGGTGTCCTTCATTTCTAGCACAGAGCTCAATAAATGTTTTTGGTATTAATATAAGGGAGCAAGAAAATGGTCTTTTCATCGCCCCCATGTAAAAACAGAACTGGCAACATTTTTCAAATTAACTGCACTTACTAGTAGAGGAGTGATTTATGACTTATTGGGTTGTTTGTTAGGATGCTAGCGGTGCGTTAAAAGTGCTCAGGATAGGTGAGGACGAATTTCTGCAAGTTTGGAAACTTCCCAGGTCTTGTTTGAACACACTTCCCTGGTTTACAGCTGGGGATTTCCTTGCTATCCTGCTGCCTCCTGATTCCTTGTTCTGATGGGTAGTGGGTAAAATACACCTCTCAAGCTGATAAGCACAGTGGACAAAGGCAAAGAGGGTAAGAAAGCCTTTGAAGTCTGGTCTGGTGAAAATCGGTTTCCCAGATAAGGTCGCTCACGTGTGTCTGCCACAGGTCGTCGTTTTGAGGATCTGTGCTGGGAACTGGGGTGGCCCCGAGTTGTGGGGGGTGGCGTGGCAGTAACAGGTGCTCTGTCTCCACTTTTAACTTCTGTTAATGAGACATGGCAAGGCTTGAGGTCGAGATGCACTGTGTTGTGCCTGAGAGGGACTTTGTCTTCAGCTCCCGCAGTAAACTCAGCCCGTCCTAGTGTTACTTTGCCAGGAGCGACAGGGCAAGTAGGTAATGTGGCTGATTGACTGAGGCCCAGGAGCTGCTCAGTTTGTGTATGGTTGGACCCCATGGCACCTGATGAGAGGAAACTTTCTCAAATCATACAGAGGCACTGCAGCTGGGCTCGTGGCTCACTGAGGTTTCTCTTTCTAGAAAACCACTGACCAGGTCCCTGTGCTCCTGCTGCTTACCTTCTGCCAAGCCCTTGCCTTGATTCCCGGTTCTTTTATTATTCTCGGATGGATTGCCTGCTACAGTTCCTGCATAATTCATCTATCTTTCCCTGTCTAGATGCTTGGTCTTCTCATCCCTCTCAAAGCCTCAGCCTGCCATTCGGGCCATGCAGTTCTCAGACATGGCACTCTCCTAGGGACGCTGTAAAACACAGGTCAGTCCTTTGCTCGGCTGGGCTGGTTCATTAGGCCTGCAGCTGGATGGAGACATTTTTAACAAGCACCCCAAGGTGTTTGTAGGAATAGCTCTAGTAAGATAATTTTCCAGTCCAAATCTCCAGCTAGCCCTGTTTCCAGGGAGAAACTCATTTCCAGCTCTGTTGTACCTTTGGTACCTCAGACTAATCCTTCCCCCAGTAAGCACATTGTTATTCACATTACTAGCCAAAGGTGGAAGGAACTCAGGTTGCAGCTTTTTAACTGGCTGGGTATTTTCCCCTAAAGAATAACTGGAGAAATATTTGATTTTATGTGCAGCACAGGCATATCTTTCAATGTATTGGTTCCTGTCCCATCCCTATTAACTGTGTGACTATTAATAGTCTGAAATAGCTGAGTATTATTTTGACAGACATATCAGTATGCTCTTCATTATCGCTGAAATAAAATAAACCTCTCAGCTTATCTTGATGACTGAGAAAGGAGCGTGTGTGTGTGTGTGTGTGTGTGTGTGTGTGAGAGAGAGAGAGAGAGAGAGAGAGAGGGAGGGAGAGAAAGAGGGAAAGAGACAGAGAGAGAGACAGACAGACAGAGACAGAGTGTGTTGGCAAGCCATGTGGGCTTGTAGCCATTTCCAAAGCTGCCTTATGCTATTACTTAATCATTTCCTTTTACCCACCACAAAAGCACTCCTTCGCTGACAAGTGTTTTTGAGGATTGAATGTATTTCTCACTACCATGGTGAGTCAGTCAGCTTTCTGTTACTATAACAAAAAGTCTGTGACAGTTAATTTAGTGAAGGTTTATTTCGGCTCACAGTTCTGGTGGTTTCAGTCTGTGGTTGGCTGGCTCCATTGCATTGAAGCCTATGGTGAGACAGCCTGTTATGGAGGGTGGGCATGGTAAAGCAGATCTGCCCACCTCATGACCAAGAAGTAAGAGAGAAAAGAGGAAGGATCTGGGGTCCCATTGTCTCTTTTGAGAGCCCAGTAACCTAACAACCTCCCTCTAGGTCGCACCTCCTAAAGGCTCCGTTGTTCCCCACCCTGGGGACTGTCTTTAACACATGAGCCTTTGGCTGATGTTCTGGATCCAAACCATAGTGCACGGCTGCACACATGTGGAATGGGACCATTTTCCAAGGAGACTCATGGTCCTGCAGGTGACATGGGACCCCCAGAAATTTAATTCTTTCTAACAGTCACCAGTAACACAGCATTTCATTCTGGCCACCTCTGAATGAATCAGATGAGTGGCTTGTAGGAATACAAAAGTGTAAAGCTAGGCCTTCTCTGGATTCCTGTGCATTCATCCCACAGGGAATACAGAGCAAATGTATGCAAATGAGTGCAGACCTGCAGTCCTGACAAGCAGTAAAACCCTTCACTCAGCAGTGTGGACAGGACTGATTTCCCTTTCCTTAGGCCATCCCTGCCCCATGATACAGACGGGAAACCCATGGGGGCATGGATCTGGCACAGTTAGGGTCTGCTAAAGCCCCTACTTCTGGGCCAGGATGGTTTGACCCCCAGTTTTCATCTCTTTAGCACTTAAACAGTGTGCAGAATTTTAATTTGCATTTGGTGATCTTCCCTGTTGTAAATAAGCTTGCGTTTTCCTTCCCTGGCATCTGCCCTGGCTCTCAGTGTCTCTGCTATCGGTGGTGGGCAGTCTGGGTTTTGTAATCGAAATCAGTCTTTATGGATTATCACTCAAGTGCTGTAGTCAGCTCCGTTACTTATTACGTCCATTACTTATTACTAGGGCTAGAGGCTAGAGGTTTTCAAGGATGGCTGCAGATTAGAATGATCTGGAAGAACTTTTAATAAAATATTTACCAGGTCCTATCCCCATCCAGTTAGATCAGAATCTCTGGGTGATACTCAGACATTGGTATTTTATTTAAATCAACTACTTGGGTGACTAAATGTGCAACAGTAAGGAGAACCCATGGGCTACCAGGAGGATCTGTCCTCCTCGAGGGCTTCGGAGGTGTTTTTTACAATCATAGAGATCATGAGAGTGGAATGTCTGCAAATCTCTCTCCCAGCTGGTGGCTCTGAGCAGCGGGCAGGTCGTGTGCAACCTACATGTGTGGAGATCTCTGGGTTAGTAAACTGTATAAGCTCACACAACCTGTGTTTTGTTTCTGATTCTTTGTCCGTGGAATGGGTACGCCAGTTCCTGCCTGGTGTTCCTCACAGGGCTGTTGGATAGGAGTGGATGAAGTCATATGTGTGTGCAAAAGGAAACTGGAAAACAAAACCAAGCACTGTGGGGCAGGAAGCTCATATGTTGTCACTGTCTGAGGTCTTAATATGAAGGCACAAGTGAGTCTTGAAGTTTGAACTCTTCAAAATATTTTTAAAGCCCTTTCCGAAGGAGACACACAGAGGAACAGAGCTGGATGCCCTTGTGATCATGTGGGAGAGATCAGAGCATAAGAAGATACTGTCTTAAACTGCCTCTGGTTTCCAGCTACTGTGGAGTCTCCAACACCAGCGAGGCCCATTTTCCTTGCTCCACCCACGGGGAGACTGGCGCCCAGGCCTGGGCGGGCGTAGATATGCCATGTCTTTCTTTTTGAAGATAACATAAGGCTTCCTGTGAGTTTCCAGGACTCAGACACCTGGGTGGTACCTGTGGTGCTTTTCTCCTGGTTTATTTGTCCCTTCATGGGTGACTTTTAGCTTGGAAGTGGGTGTGATGCTGTGAACTGCCACCTGTGTGTTTTGTTCAACAGAGAAGAACGATTGTGCTCATAAAAGCTCACTTGAGCTCAAAGGGGTGTTTGCTTATTCCCCAGGGAAAAAAGTTTCCTGGTGCAGGTGAATTCAGCATGTTCCAAGAGTGCAAAGGGAAAAACAAGAGTATCCTGTGGCTAATATTGACAGTTCCCAGGGCAGAGGGACCAGGTGGGCCCTTTGTTTACCTTTGCCTCCCTTGTTTCCTTTGCCTGGACAGCGCTGACAGCACACAGGGACTGCGTGGCCCCCCTCGTGAGGATATAGGGTGTGGACTGCGGGAATTCTGATGAGGACTCATCTCTTCTCATTCTCTCCAGCACTTGTTTCTGGCTGCAGCTGTTCATTGCTTGGTCTTTTATTTTTCTGCCTCTGGCCAACTGTAGGCCTCCCTAAGCACTCTCTGCAAGGTGTTAGGGGACAGGTGTGATAATGCCAGCCTGGAGAGGTCACTGCCACCGTGGGCTTGGGCCACCTGGAAGCCATGACCATGGCAGGCCTTTGAGCTCTGGGCACTGGGCATAAGTCACGTGGTCTTGGACGGATGAAGCAGCATCAGTGTGAGTGTGTGGGTCTTCCTGTTCTCAGTGACGGAGGCCCATGGTGAACAGTGGGGCCACCTTGTAGGGCCTGTGAAATATTGAGCTGTTGCTGCTTTTTTGTTCATTTTTCTAGTCCTGGGGGTTCAACCTAGGGCCTTCGCAGTGCAGCATCTATAACCCTTTTATTTTTATTTTGAGACAGGGTTTTCTGAGTTGCTGAGTTGCCCAGGCTGGGGCAATTTGTCTGAGTCTCTCAGCCTGCTGGCCTTCCAGGTGCCCCCCACCTGCTGGAATATTGAGTGTCTTGAGAGCAAGGCCCTCGACTTCTCCATGGGATGTGCTTAATCTGGTTGGGTGGAATAGCTGGCGGGTGGAGCACTTGCCTGTGTGCAAGATTCTGGGCTCCATCTCCAGCACTGCCAAGAAGAAAAAAAGAGAGATTCATAATGTTTGCCGGATTGATGACGTGTTATCCTAAATTTAGAGTGGATTGAGAATTCCAACTAGGGAAGGCTCCAATGATGGATGAGGTTGTAGCTCCACATTTGTCTTCTGGGTTTGCATGAAGCATTTGTGAATCTCAAGTCCATCTGACTACAGTGATGGGCTGGGTGTGGTATTAATAGGATTATAAATGACACCTTCTGCATATAGGCATTTGTCACCTTGCCTTCCTCCAAAGAACAATTTCCCTGACTTGTCATGTTGAGGTGATGACACAGTGGGTCTGAGAGTGCTTCTCAGCTGGACAGTGGTATGGAAATGTTAAGGTTTATTAATACAAATATTAATAACAATTAACTTTATCATCGACTGCTTTCACTATGAGACAAGGAAGTGCCCTGATACATCATGGATCATTAGCACAAGAATAATCTTCCCCACATATATTGCTTATATTTAGTATGCTACGTATTGTGCAAATTTGGTAACAATTTAGGGCTCCCTTGGACCACACTGAGGTGTTTGCATCCAGTAAACCAAGATTTATTAGGTAGCCCCAAACACTGTGGCTGGAGTGATCAATGGAATAACTATGTCCATTCTGTTCCAGAATAAATGCCAACTGCTGCCCTGGGCACTTCTGTTAATTTAATTCCCATAACCACACGGTTAGGTAGGAGCATTACTTCCTTTTTACAAAAAAGGAAATAGAAGCTACTTTTCTGGAGTCCCATAAGAAGTTTGTGGGCCAGGCAAGATTTGAACTCCTAGGTCTGCCCGGCCTCAGAATCTGTGCTCTTAATAAGTATACTTAGTAACAATTGAGAGCATTTGGTTCCTTGGTGTGGATCTTACCAAGAGTACCTGATTAGCAGAGAGCTGTCTTGCAACTTGAGGGAAGAAGTGACATTCTTTACTTTTCCTACTCCATGGAAGCGTCTGGTACATAGTTAATACCCTGTGTTTGTCTGTGAATGTTTATAGCCCCTCTTCTTTGTTAAAAAATCCATTTAAACTTATATACAGTTCAAAGAAATCTTGTGAGTTTTGACACATGCATATTCTCCCGTAACTATGCCCACAATCAAGGCATAGTAAGTTTCTATAAACCCTCAGAATTTCCTTGTGTGGCCCTTTTGGAGTCAAACCCTGGTCTTGGCCCTAACCCTCTCCAGCCTTCGGCTATAGTTTTTGCCTTCTAAAATGCAATCTGAATGGATTCATAAAGTATGCAGCCTTTGAGCCTAGCTTCTTTCTCTTAGCGTAATGCATTTGAGATTCACCCATGTTGCTGCCAGCCTGTTCCTTTCCATTGCTTAGCAGAATGCCATTGAATGAAGGCAACAGTTTGTTTAACCATTCACCAGGTGAAGGGCCTTTGGGCTGTTTCCAGTTTCTGTGTGAGCATACATTTTCATTTATCTTGGGTAAATACCTAGGAATGGGATTGCGGACCCTATGTAAGTATATATTTAACTTCATTGGAAACCGCAAAGCTGTTTTCCAAAGCATCTGCAACGTTTATATTCCCACCAGCAGTGTATGATGGTTCTAGTTGTGCTACGTTCTTGCTAAATCTTGGCACTGTCAGCTTTTTTGAATTTAGCCATACTAGTAGTCGTATAGCGCTAGCTCACTGGTTTTAGGATTCAGCTTTCTAATAACTAATGATGTTGGACATCTTTTCGTGGGCTTTTTTTGATCATTTGTGTATCTTCGATGAATACACATATTCGTAGTGTTTACCCATGTTTAAAAACAGGGTTTTTCTTGTTGATTTTTTTAGAGTTCTTTGTTTTGCCTTTGCCATATACATTTTAGAGTTGTCAGTCTGTACAAAAAATGTGCTAGTATTTAGATCAGGATTGGGTTAAATTTGTAGATCAGTTTGGGAAAAACTTCTGTCTTAACAATATTGATCCTCTCCATAAATAACTCTACCTCCTCATTTATTTGAGTTTTCTTTAATCAGTGTTTTACAAATAGTTTTCAGCGTATAGTTATATATATGTATATATATATGTATATATATATATATGGTTCCACTTATACTCAAGCTTTTAATTTTTGCAGTTATTATAAATGGCATTATTTAAAATTTTTTGATTTTCAATTTTTCACTGCTAGTATGTAGCAACAGAATTGTTTTTTTCATATCTTCTCCTGTGACCTTGCTAAGTTTACTGAATTGTTCTAAATGTTTTTTAAAATTTTTGTTGATTTTTAGGATTTTCTGTGCAACCAATTACATCATCAGCAAATATTGTTATATTTATTATTTTTCAATCCTTTTCTTTATTTTTGTTTTGGCTTTACTGCTCTCATCAAGACTTTCAGTATAATGGTGCATAGGAGTAGTGAGAAGGTGATACAGGTCCTGTTCTTGACCTTATGGGAAAACATTCACACTTTTGTTCACCCTTAAGCATGATGTTAGTTCTAGGATTCTTCTTTTGAGGTGAGGAAAGCTCACCGCTATTTCTAGTTTGCCAAAGATATTCTGTTTAATCATGAATGGATGTTGAATTTGGCCACATGATTTTTATGCATCTGTTGAGATGGGCATTTGGTTTTTCTTCAGTGCATTAAAATACGTTACATTGATTTTTGAGTGCTGAACTAGTTCTGCTTTCCTGGGACAAGTACACAATGGTTGTGATGTATTATGATTGTTATATATGGCTGGATTTAGTTGGCTAATAGTTTGTTGAAGGTTTGTGTGTTTGTGTTCCTAAGACACTTGATCTTAGCCAAAAGGCTGAGAAGTGATTGTGTTCCTAAGACATATTGGCACCATTTTCCATTCCTGCCAGCAGTGTCTAACTTGCAATACCTTTGTCTGGTTTTGATATAAAAGAAATCCTTCATTTATAAAATGAATTGGAAAGTGTTTCCTTGTCTTCAGTATTGTGGAAGGTATTGTTGGTAGAATTGGTATTACTTCTTTAAATGTTTGGTAGAATTAATCAGTAAAACTGCCTAGACCTTAAGTTTTCTTTTTTGGAAGGATTTGAAATACAAATTCAATTTCTCTCATACATATGGGAATATATTCAGATAACCTGTTTCTTCTCCAGTGATAGTTTTTATCATTTGAGGAATTGATCTATTTCATCTAAGGCAGGTTATCAGCAAACTCTAAGGCCTTCAGGTTTCCCAGTTTTTCTTGAAAATAAAATGTTATTGGAACACAGCCATGCCTGTTTGTTAACTTGTCATCTATGGCTACTTTTGTGGTATAATAGCACAGTAGAATAATTATGATTGTAGTGAGCACAGGGGTTATAACCCTTACATATTTACTGTGTCCATTACAAAATTAGTAGTCACATACATAAGCTTTGAGTTGTTGGTATTGTTTCTTTTTTTTCTTTTTATTTCTCTTTTATCTTCCTGTTTCTTTCTCTTTCTTTTTCTTTCCCTCCCTTTCTCCCTCCCTTTTTTGCAATAATAGGGATCAAACCCAGGGCATGCTAGGCAAGCCCTCTCCCACTGAGCTGTACCTCTAGCCCTATAGTATTCTTTTATTAGCCCTTTAATATTTGTGGGGGTTGTAGTGTTGTCTCTTCCTTCGTTAGAGATACTAGTATTTTGTGTCCTCTCCTCTCTTTGAGCACCCTGGTTAGAGGTTTATCAATGCTATAATCTTTTTAAAGAACAAGATTTTGGTTTGATTGATTTTTTTCTAGTGTTTTTGCTTCCAATTTTATCAATTCCTGTTCTTGTTCTTTCTCTACAAAATTGGAATTTATCATTCTCTTTCTTTAAGTTTCTTTAAGTGAGATAGTAGATTGTTGGTTTTAGATCTTTTGTCTTTATTATATAAGCATTTAACACCATACATTCTTCTAAGCTGTAGTCCACAAATTTTTGATATGTAATGTTTTTATTTCGATAAATTTTAGATATTTCCTAATTTTCCTCTTTTTGACTCATGGGTTGTTTACAAGTGCATTGTTTACTTTCCAAATATTTTGGAATATTCTAGATAATCTAATACTGATACCTACTTTAATTCAGTTTATTTTAATTACATTCATTGCTGAGACATAATACCCAGCAACCATAAATATAAGGTGGAAAGGTTTATTTTGGCTCACAGTTTGTGGTGGTTTCTGTCCATGGTCTGTTGGCTCCAAGGCAGAGGGGTGTGACAGAGGAGAAACAGCTCATGGAGTGGCTGACAGGAAGCAGAGAGAGAGATGCAGGGAGGGAGGAAGGAGACAGACCCTTTCAGGCCACACCCCCAGTAACCCACACTCCTCCAACCTGGCTTTATCTCACAACAGCACATGTAGCTAGTCCACTGATGAGTATCACACACCCATGATCCAGTCACCTTCCAAAAGCCCCACCTGCGAGCACATGAAGCTTTGGGAGGCATCTAGATATAAACCAAAACACCATTATAGTCAGATAACATACTTTGTGTGATTTCAATTCTTTAAAGAATTTAGGGTTTGTTTCATGTGCCAACTGTTGAATGTTCCATGTGCACTTGAAAAGACCTTCTTCTGTTGATGGTGAGTGGAGTTTATAACTTTTAATAGGAAGAAATATTTATGGTGTTATTCAGGACTTCTTTCATGTGTGTTTTCATGTGTGACCACATCTATGTCATATTCATAGGTATTTCTTATAGACAGAATATACTTGGATATCATTGTTTTAATTCAGTCTGAAAATCTTTGTCTTATACGGTGTGTTTGAACCATTTATTTAATGCAGTTATTGATATAGTTGGATTTAAATGTACCGCTTTATTATTTGCCTTCTGTTAGTCTATTCTGGTTTTTGTTCATCTCTTCACCCTTTCTTATAATACTTTCTCTAGGATTGTTTGATATCTCTAATATTACATTTAAATTTATCTATTAACTTTTGGTCCTTTCCCCCTTTATATATGTGTGTGTACGTGTGTGTGTGTGTGTGTGTGTGTGTGTGTGTGTATGTCTAGGGATTATAGTATGCATATCTACTTTTTCAAAGTCTATTTCAGGATAGTACTTTATCACTTGAATAAAATTTAAAAGCTCTAAACCAAGTAAATTTTTATTGTTTTTTCTTTATAATTATTATATGTATTATATCTACATACAGTGAAAATTCCCACTTTTATTTTTATTTTTATTTTTTTATTTTTGCTCTCAATAGACTTTCTATTTATAAAGAACTTAAACAGAGACAAATATTCTATCACAGTCATTCAAATATATCCCATTTCTTCAGGTTTCTCTGTTTTTCTTGGAAGTTTCAGGTTTTCTTTTGGTATCATTTTCCTTTGATCTGTAGACCTTCCTTTAGCATTTATTTTAGAGAGCATCTTCTGGTGATTAATTTCTCTCTCTCTTTTCCTTTCCTGAGATTTTATTTCACCTTTTTTCCCAAACGGTATTTTTTGGATATAGAATTTTAAGAATTTAAAACCTTCTCCTATTGTTTTCTAGCCTCTATCACTTGAGATGAGAAACTTGTACTCATTCTAATTGTTTTTTTCTCTGTAGGGGATGTATTGATTTTTCAAGATGTTTTCCTGTAATTTTGCTTTTCAACAGGGCATTATTTTCTTTGAATTTATTTGTTTGGGGTTTGATGATCCCCCCATCCTCCCCACGCACTGGGGATTAAACCCAGGGAGTGCTGTTTATTTTCTTTGGTTTTGAGACAGGGTTTTGCTAGTTGTCCAACTTGTGACCCTACTGCCTCAGTCTCTTGAGTAGCTGGGATTATAAGCCTGTGCCACTGAGCCCAGCCTCACAAGCTTCTTAACTCTGTACATTTGATTCTTCAAAGGCTTTGAATACTTTTGTATCTGTCCAACCTATATACTATTCGATATGGGACCTATTGCTCCTTTAAATTGTAGTGAACATCTTGTGGAGGAGCCCAGGATTGTGTTGATTTGTACATAGATTTACAGGATTCCTTTTCCAACTTTGCTCTCTGGGATTTCCTTCATAGTTTTGATCCTAGATTCTCCTTCCCCAGCTGTTCAGCGGAAAGATGGGCAGGTGTCAGTTTTACCTTCTGTACCTCACATGCTAGTTTGCAGCTTCTTGTGGCTGGGGCTGCCTTGGGGCAAAGCAGCAAGAGAAAATGAAGAGAAAATGAAGGAACAAAATGAAACAGAGCCCCGGACACTTTGAAACTGCAGGGTCCCCCGTTTACAGTTCCTTTGGCAAGAAATGAGATTATTTCCTGTGGTCCTAGGAGCTTATGTTGCCTAGCAGCATTTTAGCTTCATGATGAGGGCTGGCCTTAAAAGGGGACAGGGAGAAAAAGAGAGAAAAGAAAAAAAATATGCCTAGAATAGTCGTCATGCTCTTAGACTTGAGGGTGTCCCGTGCCTCTGGCCAGGAAGTCCTCTGGCCAGGAAGAGGAGATTTGTCTCATCCCACTGGCACTTTCTTGACTTGACCCTCCTTTGGATCAAAGCCAGGAGACAAAAGAGGAAATCTTAATCCATGAAATTTCCTGACATGCGTTTCTTCAAGATTTGACTTTCTTCCCGATGTACCTGATACTGCTTGCTTTTCAAGTCCTCGGTAGTCTATTTCTATATTCTGCATGTAAGTCTCATTTGTAATCAGTGGCAGAAACAGGCTTAGTGAGCTTACTCCATCTTGGCTGGTCCTCAAGTCTTATATTCTTGTATTTCCTTTATTTAAAACAAAATGCATGTATGTAAAACTCAATTATTCTATTAACATTAAGTTATATGATTAAATTACATATTGGGGGGACAATAATATTGCTATGACTAGCATCAGTAAAACAAGTAACAGTTACTGTATTCTATTAAGTGCCAGGCACTGTTCTAAGAACTGTACATATATATTACCCCATTTAATTCTTGTACTAACTCTTGTAGGTAGGTAATAGTATCCCTGTATAGATGATGATACTTATTGGAGAAATTAAGCAATGTGCCAACCTCATGTGGCTGGTGAGTAGTGGAGGAGCTCCCAGCTTGTGTAGTTCAAAAGTCCATGCACGTGTCTACCATTATATAATAATGTTGGTGATATCTTACACTTAACTATCATTTACTAGCACATGCTAGCTGGGAAATTTCTAACTGTACTAATCACCTTCAGAATGAAGTGTCTCGTTAGCACACTGAAATTACCATCCTAAGGTAAGAATGATACTCATTCTGCATGTTGGGGATCTGAGAACCATCAAGTGGCTTGCTGAAGAGCTGGCAACACAATGCACTTCTATAGTGCAGACAAGGATATTTTCAAGGACGATCGCTGTCCCCTCTGGAAGGTCTGGCACATATGCAGCCAGTGAGTTGTTAAATACTAGACTCCTAGCAGGGCAGAGCTGGAGGAGACTCACTGGGTCTAAATCCACCTTCTGAGTTTGGAAGTCTCACATCATAATGTATAGGGAAGTGTCCTGTCAAAGGTAAACTGACGCACGAGTGCTAGTTGTTACAGAGAAGAGGAGGGGAAGTGACAACAAGATCCCCATCTTCCTGTCGTCACCATGGCTGTGTTTAGAGGGCACAGATGTCCCAGGCATTCTGTAGGACACACATCCCCGATTCACATGGCTCTACCCAGGACTCCTCACCTAGGAGTATTTACTGTACACTACTCAGATGTGTAATTACGTGCCACGTGTGCAGGATACTTTTTCCGAATGAAAGGGGCACTAGTGGTAATTATACTGAGTGTCCTGGCCACAGTGGGACAAAGAGTAGCCTACATAATAAACCTGAGTTTCCGGGTGGCATAATTTACATTTGTCATTAGTTTGATTTAAATGATACAGAATGCTGTAGGTGGCCAGCACTCATGAGTGTTTATTGGTAAATCTGCTAGTCTGGTTTTCAGAGTCATTAGAGATGAACCACACACAACTGGGGAGTCCTTCACTCAGGGTATAGAGGGCACACATGCATTTTGTTCATTGTTGTTGAGCAAGAAGGGCTGTCTTTTAAGCAGATACAGTTTTAGTATGTGAATATCATGAAATGACAAGAAGAAAGGTTTTAAATTTATATGTGTTGGGAAAATTTTTCTCGAGGGCTAGGTGCGCACAAGCCTTTCAGGATGTATATGATTAAGTATGGGTGAGAATAGATAAAGATTCCCCTTTCCCTATGTTATGTTGAGATAAACGAAGATCTCCTGCCAAGTGCTTATGGCAGCGAGGCTTTGGAAACGGAAACGAATGTGAATTTTCTGCTATGTATTTGCTGTGAGTGGATGTGTCTCCCCAAAGTCCATGTTGTAACCTTAATTCCTAAAGCAGTGACATTGAGAGGTGGTGGCCTGTGAAAGGTGTTTAGGTGACAGGATTGCCTCAGGAGTGGAATAGCGCCATTCTAAGAGAGTAGTTCTTTCTCTGTAAGCAGGTTAGTTCTCATGGATGTGTTTTTGTTCTAAAAGCAAAGTTTCCTGCACACACTGTCTTGCTCTTTCACTTTTTGGCCCGAGATCGTGCAGCATGAAAGCCTTTGCTGGATGCCATTGCCATGCCTTGGGATTCCTCCAGAATCACGAGCCAAGTAAACTTCTGTTTCTGGCTTTCCTGGTCCTAAGGGTTGTTGTAGCAGCAGAAAATGGACTAAGACAACGCTCACGAAACATGTTGAGCTAGCTGGCGGCACATGCTGTCAGTTGCACTTCTCAGGAAAGGACTGATGTCCCTATTCTGTGTATAAGAAAACTGAGTTCAGGGTGGTCAGGTTCTTTCTCCTCCCTTGACAATCGATTATTGCTGGTGTTGGGATTGGGATCCAGTCTGGCGGCTCCAAAGGCTGTGCGCTACTGAACGCTGCTCTTCATTGCCCTAGAAGGCTGTTGGCATCTTCAGGAGGAGCATGGCCAGGCTGGCGAAGGCTGGGCAGGTTGACACCAGTGGACCGAAAGAAGGTTGTTCTGTCTTTATAGCTCAGTTTCCTTTCCTGGGGGATGAGGACTTGAGCTCATCCCGGTGGAGCAGTTTGCAGTCTCCCACTTCCATGTTGTGTACCTGTATTCAACTGGCAAAAGGACTCGCTGATGCATGTGCCAATAGATTTGGTTTGTGCAGTTTAACAAATGGAGAAGCACTGAGGTCTTGTGATTTTTGTGGGGCCTGGGAGAATTTACAGGGGCTCCAGGAGAGTCTTCAGGGCCTAGGGGAGGCAGTAGTTCTCATGCGCTTTCTGCCAAGAACTATTTTTGGCTATTACCCTTTTGGACGTCCTCCTTTCTACATTACAATTACAAGCTTCCTCCCTTTCTGTTCCATCGTTAAAATTGGAGACTGAGATGATCAGAAGTTTGTGGTTGTACAGGATAGGACAGTTTGGGCCCAGGATTCAAGGACCTTAATGTGAAATAAAACAGGATGCGGAGGCTCACATACAGTTTTCATTAACATCAGTATTTTACTTAGGGCATTAGTGGAGCTACTGTCACAGTTTGATTATGACTTGTTGATATTTTTTTTTTTGGTGGTACTTGCACTGAGCTACATCCTTACCTCCCCACCCCCCTTTTATTTTTGAGATGAGTTTCCCAGGCTGGGCTCAAACTTGCAATCACCCTGCCTCAGCCTCTCCAAGTGCCTGGGATTATGGATGTGTGTCACCATGCTCAGCCATGACGCCTTTCCTCAGAAATTTGTAGCATATATAGTACCTGTCCTTCAGTATCCAGGGGGGATGTTTCTGGGACCTCCGTGGATATGGAATTCTGTGGATGCTTAAGTTCATTTATAAAAAACTCTAGTGTTTGCATAGAATCTGCACATACTCCCTTGTACACTTAAAGGACCTCTAGATTGCTTTTTTTTTCTGGATTACTTTTGATACTTAATGTAAATGGTGTGTAAATAGTTGTTACCCAGGGCTTGGGGAATAATGATACGAACAGTAAGTCTGAATGTACTCCGTGAAAACTCAGTTTTTCTCTCTGAATATTTCTAATCTGCCACCAGTGAAATCCATGGTGTGGAGCCTATGGGTCCAGAGAACTGACTGCCTTAGGGATCTGGTCAGGCCCAAGGCAAGGAAGGCTCTGTCCTCGGCCTGCCAGGCTGCACCCGCTCCCTTCCCGAGCCCGGGTGAGATCATGGTTTCCCGGGATGCAGGGAAATCAGCAGCATCAGAAGATTTCTAGTGCCTAGGCCTGGCTCAACTGTATGCACCACATTTGCTTAAACTTATTATCTGAGCCAAAGTCCAGTTATTTGGAACCATGTTTCTAATGATAAACATAACGATTACGGTGTCTGCTGTTGTGAACCACTGTGGAGTAGGGGAAGGTCCAGGGTACCCTCAAAATCAAACCAAACCAAACCAATCCTGTTTCACCCGTGATGACAGGGTGCAGCCCCTCTTCCACATTCCAGTGCAGAGTATACGGTGCAGATGAATTATGACCAAGAACAAGACTTCAAATTGCTGTCCCTTAACTTGGCTTTTCCTTGCTTCCCAGCAGTAACAATCTCATAATGTTCTCCCTGAGTGGGTCACAAAGTGAAGGATTGCTCTTGCTGGCTGTCCTCATGGAGTGGTGGATACGGCAGATAACTGTTAAATGATGAGGCCAGGGAATTGATAATAAAGGCCAAGGAGTTTTTCTGTCTCTAATTACAGAGATTTATAATCTAGGAATCAGAGAGCTCTTGCGTAGTTAATTTTTAACAAATCCCTTATCCAGCCCTTCTCAATAAAGATTACTCTAGGTACTTACACAGTGGCGCACTCAGGCTGGCTTGGCCCATCTCTTCTGCTTGACGAGCTTTTTCCTGCGTATTTTACTGAGCAATTAAATCATTTCTACAGTAGAAAAAATAAGCTTCAGTTTTCCATCCACAATTGGGCTTTCTTTTCTTACTTTCTTCTTCTTTTGTTCAGGATTTAAAAAAAAGGCTTTTCCTCTATTCGTTCATTCAGCAGATACATACTGATCACATGGCCCAGAGAGAGTCATGCTTTATTCTTTCAGTTTGAGCTTCAAGACTGATGTACGTGCGCGCGCGCGCGCGCGCGCGTGTGTGTGTGTGTGTGTGTGTGTGTGTGTGTGTGTGTGTTACTGGTTATTGAATCCAAGTCTGTTGAACTGCATCCCAGCTCTTTTTTTTTTTTAAAAAATTTCTGAGACAGAGTGTCTCAATGAGTTGCCCAGGCTGGCCTTAAACTTGCAACCCCCCTGCCTCCTTTCTGGCCACATCGCCTTGTTGATTGGCAGCAGGAAGTGATGTGTCTCTGCTTGAAACTGTCTCTCACCTTGGATTCCCTGTTAGTTGTGCGATTCTGTAAATGAAAGGAAATGTCTCATCTGTCCTTCCACTTACTGCCTTGTGGTCATTATTTTGCAGTGTGATGTAAGACTCCTTTGTAAACTGACCAGTCACAAATTTTTCTCTTTAAAGGATGATTCCCATGACATAAATTTCTGGTTTTGTTGACTGCAATCACAGTGCTTGTTTTGGGTAGTAGGTACAGTTTTAAATAGTTTTCTAGTCTTTATGGTCATAATTTTAATGGCTCTGTGTTATCACCATGATCCACCCCACCTACCACCGTTCTTCAATTCCACAAAGTCCCTCCAGGCAACATAGGGAGTCTTTATTGGCCATGTTGTTATTACTGTTATTATTATTGTTTTGGTACCAGGGATCGAACTTAGGACCTTGTGCATGGGAGGCAGGCAGTGGCACCACTGAGCTAAATCTCTGGCCCTGGCCATGTTTTTATTAAAGAGGAGAATTTGACTGATAGTAAAACAGTTCCTGCTAATGTAGCATAGATTTGGTTTATTATTTAATGTAAATGAATTTTTAAAATAGGGAATCCAGGACTAGAATGGAGGCTTCCATGCTAAAGACACAAGAAATGGGTTATTTCTGTTCCATTGCCATTACAAAGGAGCTTCATCCTCCAGGTCACAGGCTACTAGAGATCCAACCATCAAGTTCTTATTCCAGAATAAAAAGGGCAAGGGAGAAAAGAAGATGCCTGATAGTTGAATCATCCCCTTTGAGAGCACTTTGCTGTGAACGTCACAAGATGACTTTGGCTTCAAATCCTTTGGGCACCTCCACTTCCAGAAGGAAGGGAGAATAGTAAGGGAGTTAGGAAATATCATCTTGTTGGATTGGCATACTGTTAGCTGCAGTAACAAATGCACCTCCATATTTTAGTGACTTAAACACCAGAGGCCTTTATTATTCTGTGACCAGAGCCCAGTGGAGATGTTCCTTGTTGACAGTAGGTCCTTCATGAGAGGACTTTGGCTTCTTGTGTCTTGTGTCTGTGGTCCTCCAGGACCTTAGAGGCGACCCAGAGTGGAGAGTTATGTGTGAGTGGCCTTTGCAGGAGCCCAGAAGTGGCCATGTCATTCACTACATTCTATTGGCCGAGCTCAGTCACATGACCACACAAATCTGCAAGATGGCAGACTAATATCTGCCACTATGCCTGGGATGAAAAGAAACAGATTTGTTGAATGGCTAGTGACTGGGCACAGTGCTGTCCCTGTAACATCAGGATTCTCTCACCCACAAAGAGGTTGAAACAAACAGAGATCCATGGGAACAGTTGCTGCCACGGCTGGGTGTGTGGTTTCCTCATAGGGACTCTGCCCACTCGGGGGCCTTCCTCACCTGCGTCCCAACCCAGGCCAGGCCTGTGTCGCTCAGGTCAGTCTGCCTGACAGCACCAGCCCTGGCCCTCTGCACTCTCTCCAAATCACTGACACACCACCAAATTGCACTCTTCATTCCTTTTATTTGTTCAGGGTCTCCCAGGTCTTGTTTTTTTCCATGAAACACATGAGTGCAAGGATTTTCTTTTCTTTTCTTCTTCCATCATCACTAGTGGTTCATCTTGCCCAGCAAGTGATGTTTCTTCCATGGGAGAATGGCTTGTGAGTCCTTCATGAGATCAGCTCAAGGAAATGATGGGGCCAGGAGTTGAGTAAACTTATTAAAACTTTCTGCCAGCATCTGGAGTCTGGTCTTAGGTCCTCGGGTCTCTAGTTACATTCTGACACAGTTGGTCATGTGCACTGCCAGCATGGACAAGACTTCACTTCTATGGGTCAGAGTTTCCCCTAGCAAACTCCATACTTAAAGGATGACCATTTTGTGACAGTTCATTGCTTGATTTGTTGCCACATAAAATTTTGTTCTCTTACCTTAGAGTGTCAGTAATGTTTTGTGACTATTTTTGTTGCACGACCTTTTGCTTCTAAAGCAGGCAGTATTTGCTATCACACTAAGTAATGATTGTATAATTTCCGTCTTCCCAATTAACCATCTCAGTAGCCCCTTGAAGCTTGCAGTGTCATTATCTACATTTTAAAGGTGAAGACACAGGCTCAGCGAGATTAAGTACCTTGGGTACTATTTTTTTCCCATTGCCGAGGAGGAAGCTGAAGGCCTTGTGCACGCCAGGCAAGGGCTGTACCACCAAGTTGTGTTACATCCCCAACCCATGCCCTGAACACTTCTGAGAGTGAGAGTCAGGCCTGCTCATTGTTATGCTAGAATGGCACGCACACACACATGCACACACACACACATGCACACGCACGCACATGCACACACGGGGACTGTCCTGAAGGAACAGGGACCCTGGGGTCCTTTTTTGTTCCCCTAACCCTATAGTTTCCCAAAGGCATCATCATCTGTTATGCCTTTGTTAACTTTTATGAAAATTTATGAAATATTTCAGATTTACTAAAAAGTACAGAAAAATGAATGAACAGACCACCATGTACCCACCACCCAGACTGAACAAATGTCAGTTAATTTTTGTCATCTTGGCTTCAGACTTCTCAAAAAAAGTAAGAAAAGCAGTGTGGATAGTTACATGCCATTGTATTTCTTAAGCCAGTGATGGCAAACCTTTTAGAGCTTTCAGTGATATCAACAGCCCGGTGCAGCATGCATACCAGAGGTTTGCCACCACTGTCTTAAATCATTCCATTTCCTCCTTCTTCCCCTAGGGCAACCTGTACCGGAAGCTGGTGTGCATCCTCGTTATGTGTCTTTTACCTTCATTCTGTATGTGTTATATGCCCAAGCACTGCAGGGCTTAGAGTGGGTGTGGGTAGGTGCATTTTTTATAGATTGACATAGATGGAATCAGTAGTGTAGGTATATTTTGATAACCTTCATTTTCACTCATTATGGTTTTTTGAAATATATCCCTGTTAATATAGTATATGTGGGTCTCATTAATTTAATTCCTATAGAGTATTCACTGAATGACTGTGCCATAGCTTTTCTCTTTTGGGATATTTACATCCCTCTAGATAAATACAAATAACTGTAACATGTTATGTAAATATATATATATCATAATACATATGTCGTAATATATATATCATGTAGTATAAGTACATGATATTCTATGGTATGGGTACTATTCCACGCTTACTAAAAATTCCCATTACTTTTAAAACTTATTTTGCACTTCTTATAGTATATCTTTATTTCTATAGGAGGGAGGTTTTCTCTTTCTTTTTCTTTTCTGGCAGTGGTGGGGTTGGAATCCGGGGGCTCTCGCGTGCTAGGCAAGCCCCCTGCCACTGAGCTACACTCCCTGCTGGAGAGAGTTCTTCGTTGTAATTTAACCAGGATTGCTGGATTCATTTCCAAAACCATTAAAGCCATTTCTGCTCAGCAACTTTCCTGCATTAATTTACCTTTTCCCCACCTGCTGAGAATAAAGCTGTCTTGTTGAGGCTTTGGTTAGCGTTTTCTGGATGATCACTGAGTTCCGAGCTGGACCCTCTGTGGGCTGTGTGCAGACGGGTCTGCCTGCGTGTCTCCGTGGCATGGTCTCTGTTACTGGTGTTCCAGGAGTCACGCAGGTGGCACTCTCAGTGGGAAGCCCGTGGTAGTAGGGATGTCAACTCTTTGTTAATATTTTATTTGTAGGATTTGCATATTTTCTCTTTTCCAATAAGATATTTGGGCTTTGCATCTTGTTTAAAATCAGTTTACATATATCTTCTAATTTGTTTCTCCTGAAGTGTCCCCAACATTGTCATTGTTAGAAATGGAATCGACATGAACTCTTTAAAGAACCCAGGTTTTCCTTCCATGGAATTACAGTCTAGCTAAGGCATCAGAACTCATTTCCTGAATTTCAGTTTCTTGGATGCAGGGTCCAGTGCTCTGTTGAAGAGCAGTGACCTGGCATGTGTTCTCATCATCTCTTTTTTCAAATTTGCACTTTGATCTTCTGTGTTCATAGACTTTGAGGCTCCTGGGAGGGACACCGTCTCCATCAGTTTATGATGGCACACAGAGGAATGGGAGATTGAGCGGCATTTTTGTTTAAAAGTCAAGTAAAGAAACAAGAGCATTATGAGCATCTCTGATATTTACCCTCAGGAGAGCAGCTGGGGCTGCAGGGTCCTGAGGCTGTTGGTGCCTTCAGCTCTGCACCTTCGGAGGCTGGAGACAGGCTCATTTGTTCCTGTCAGTGAAGGGGATGGAGCAGCGACTGGGGAAAGGCACCTCATCTTGGCTGGCGCTACTCGTAAGGTGTAGGTGACTCAGGAGGAAAGCACCTTGTGTATCCAGTTTATATTTTGAAGCATAATTTTCAGAAATACTGAAGTATGTGTGGCAGGGGAAAACTGTGAAGTCATAGCAGTGTTACTGTGTGTGTGTGTGTGTGTGTGTGTGTGGTTTAGCCACATTTCCAGAACCTTCTTTTGTTGGTACAGGAAATGACTTTCTGTGAGGAGGATGAAGTGCCATTTCCAGGAAGAGCCTGAGGAGGTGCAGGCCAGTTGCTAGGCGCTGGCAGATTAGTGATGAGATGCAGAATAGCATTATTATTCTCCACGCATCCAGCACTGTGGCGGAGGAGAATCTTGAAGCCTGCATGTGGGAGTTGGAGGGGCCCGAGGGCCGCAGTTCAAGTCTCTCCACTCAGGGAGGTTTGAGGGCCCTGGAGTCCTTCGCAGCTCTTGACTGGAGGAGGTGATGGCAGAGCACCCTGCCCATCATTCAGCTGCAACATTGAGACAAAAGACAAATGGGAGTAGGCGGCTTCATGGGAGAATTCGGGGGGAGAACAGGGCCTTCTGGTAGCTCAGTGAGGATGTCCACTGAATCCGTCAGTTCTGCTTTGTAGGGATGTTGAAGCAAGCATACGCTGTGATGCTTGTGATGTGCATGTGGGGACAGCCCGAGTGAGGACGTCTGTGATAGGTACAGGGCTACTCAGTGAAGTCGTGCGTGTGTGAGGGAGAGACTTTAGGCCCAGCTCCCAGGGCAGCGTGGGTGGTGGGATTCTGTCAGGAGCAGCCTGGGGTAGGGAAGCGTCATGGGCGGGGCGCTCCTTAGGTTAGGGTGACTCGGCCTAGCAGGGCTCTTGCCGAAGGCAAGCCAGGGTGACCGGGCATCACAGGGCGACCGTGGAGAGTGCAGAATCTGACCAGATGTGGACAGCAGCCACATATCCAGTGTGGGCGTGTGTGTGTGCATGTGTGTGTGCTTCTTGTCCAAACTAGGTTTACCAAAAGGGCACAGATGGGCCCAGGAGAAGGAAGGTTCAGGAGCCTGACAAATGATTGGCCAAGCCGAGCCTCTGTCAGGGAGCCTGAGAATGGTTCATTTAGCTAGAATTACTGCATTTGGGAAGCCAATGCTGAGCTGCATTCTTTGTGCATTAAAAAAAACCCTTACACAGAAGAAAAATGGGACTGACAACCAGCAGATGTGTAGGTCTCAGAAAAAACCTGCCCTGTCTTTGCCCTGTCCAGGGGTCCTGAATCTGTGGATTTCCTGGATTCCCTTTCTTACCCTTCACACAGCTCCCTGTACCTGGCCCTTGTGCCAGCCCTGGGCCTTCCGCCTGTGGGTCTCTCATCGTAGAACTAACTGTCCCTGGTTCTCCCCGTGTTCATTCATTTCTCAACAAAGAGGCTGCTCTGGCCACCCATCTGTAATTGCGCACCATCTATACATATATAGGGTTGTAGACATTATGTATTTAGATAAATTTAAGTTTTAAGGAATTTCTGTCTGATTTTTATTTCAGGCTCTTCCCAGCACTTGACCTGTGTCTTTGTTTACACTCAGCCTCCTTTCCCTGTGGCTTGGGAGCTTCTGGCACGGAAATCTCTTTTCTGGTCACCTCTGGGTCTTGGCCTGAAGGCTCACAGATGTGTTGCCTGTTTGCCACTGTCCCTGCTCCCCTCTAGAAAGCGTGCATGGTGATCCTGCTATGCCAGGTGGTCAGATTGACGGTTCATATTTCCTTGACAGAGCAGTTAATCTTCACAGGTCAGAGCTAGCGCATGTTTAAAGCCATGGCTGGTTTCCAGTTTCATTAAGGACGTACTGCCAGGTGGTGCTAACCTCTCATGTGGCACCTTGACACCTTCCAGGAAACACAGTTGTGTCCGGGCGGGTTGATGAGCTGTGTGCCTTGACCTGCAGATGTGACTGGCTGGTGGCGTCTCTGGCACTTTAATAATGGGCTGATTTAGGGAGATCCTTTTAGCTAGGTGAGTATTTTGGAGCCCTACAAATTTCACTCCCTGGGGAATCTCTTTTTGGGTTATCCTGCTTTTACCTTTCTTATGTCTCAGAGCAGCCCACCCCCGAATAGCAAGGAAATATGGAGAATCTACCCTGTGCTTTTAGAACTTAGCCTCTCTTGGCCCTGCCTCTGCTTGGGGGCTGGAGGGGATCCGTGGCAGGTGGAGGGCTGAGGTCGTGTTCCTGTCCTGTGGGAGGGATGATGAGGGCTGTTAGGAGCAGAGTGGGCCGTGTCGTCCCCACCTTCTCTGGGATGGATTGTAGCTGCCGGGCCTAGGAATTAGAAAAGCACTCCCATGGTCTGGCCTCCATTTTCTGTGCAGGATACAGTTTCAGGGAGTCGTCTTGTTTTTGTGGGTAGCCACAGGCAGCCCTAGCCTTATTTTTAACCAGAAATAATATCCATAATCAGCACCTCACAATAAATTGATTGGTTGTGTGTGTGTGGCCACAGCAGTAAAGCCTATGAGGCCTGAACTTTCTTTCAGAGGGGCTGATGGTCATGTAACTATGTTGTACACATGGGAGAGCCTGTCAGTTGTTCTGAAATTGAGTTGCTCTGTTAATCTGGAATGAATGCTGAGATGTGTGGGCCGTTTAGAAGGAGAAGGAATTAGAAGGTGAGGTGGTAGAGGGGTGAGATTTGTATTTACTAGTATTTGTACTTTCGAAAGGAATGAAAATTGTGATGTGTAATTTTAAGATGTCACGACCTAAGGCAGGGGCCTGATTCTGAACACTGAGAAGTAACTTAGGAATGGAACAGAAAGTCCAACTTAAAAAGTCCACCACCATCCTCTGATAGAGCATGGGCTCATGGAAGCAGAGGGAAGAAAAGCTCTGCCTTTAGCCCTTGGGACTGAAGTGGGACACGAGGGTCCCGTCCCACGGGCGGGTTCCCTGGTTAAGAAAATGTCAACAAATTGACCATCATGACCCAAATGGCCCCTGACACCCTGTGGATGAGAACCTGGACAGCTTTTTGCGTCAAGGGTGGAATATAATGAAAAACTTCTCTGCACCCCTCAATACTTACTCTTTCTGAATTGTGAGAGTTAACTGCACCCAGAGAGGAGGCATGGTTTCCAAGTGACAGAGCATGACTTTGATATCACACCAGTGTTAGAATATCGGTTTACTACTCCCAGAGCAAAAATCTTGATGCCTTTGAACCTCAGCTTTATCAGCTGTAAAGTAGACACGTGATGTTACCATGGAGGTTTACTGGTAGAATTAGGAATTGATGAATAGGCTTTCAGTGGCTTTTAATAAATAGTTTTGATAAAAATGGAGATGATGGGTGGTGATGATGTCGATTAGGTAATGAAGGCTTCACTTTTGGCACAATAACCTATTTGCCTGGGGAGAGGAATTGTTCTCTGTCCTCCCACCCTATGAACTTGGGAGCACAGAGTAGCATGCATCTTGACCACATTTGTTCAGTCTCATTTATGAAATGGCCCAAGATGCAGCTCAGTGACTAAAAGATGTGCAGGGCATTTTATTTGGCTGGCAAAGGTAGGTTCCACTAGTGTGACGCAGTCACTTGCTGACTTAAGAAGGGAAATTTTCAAGGTAAAAAATAGTGAGAATGTTTTTTATGTCACTCACTAGCATAAACAGGGAAATGGTTGGGCCAGGTGAGCTTCCTGCGTGACAGTCTTGCCCCTTTGACAGGAAGACCCTCATTTTCACCCAAAAAGCAGATAAAGAACACACATGTTCATCTAAGGCACTGCGAGTACTGTGCATTCTGTCCATTTCCCAGGCCTTTGCTCCTCCTCACTGCCTGCACGTCCTCCATCTGGTGTCGGAAAGCACCCCATGTGTCCCAGGCTCCCTTCCAGGCAGTGGCCCATCGCCTCGTCATACTGGGTTAGTCTTGTCAGCTGCAGTCACCGACTTTGAGATTTGGATAACTTCTCAAACCTACAGGCGTCTACTCTCCCTGTAGTGATACATCCTCCTCCTCCTCCTCATCACAATGATAATGTAGATTTGTATCAGTTTCCTATTGTCGCTTTAACAAGCTAGCGAAACTCGGTGGCTTAGAACAACACAAATTTGTTATTTTATAGTTCTGGTCAGAAGTCCAAAACTGATCTCCAGGGCCCAAGCCAAGATGCGCTAGGCCTTTGTACCTTCCGGCAGCTGTACCGGAGAATCCATCCCTGGCCTCTTCCAGCACCTGGGCCTCACCCGCGTTCCTTAACCTGGCCTCCCCGCCAGCAGCAGCAGCAGCACGTTGACCTCTGCTTCCGTTGTCTTGTCCTCTTCTCGGACCCTGACCCTCCTCTCCTCTGAGAAGGACCTTTGTGATCACATGGGGTCTACCTTCGGAAGTCCAGGATACGCTCCTCATTTTAAGATGCGTAGCCTGATTACCACTGCGGAGTCCCTTTGCATTGTAAGGTGACGTCGTCACAGGTGCAGGGTCTGGGACATGGACATCTTTAGCAGGCCATTTTTCTGCCTGCCACAAGATTCTGCAGTGCTGTGACTATGGCTCACATGAGATACACACGCGCGCACACAGTATGCTCTTTGCACTATTAGCCACGTTGTCGCGACTCTCCCCTTGTGTGTCACCCAGCCTAGGACATAGCCTGCTTGCATCAGCTTGCCTTTCTTGCCCTGCTCTGTCTTCCTGTTTTTGTCTGCTGAGACATTGTTGTCCTTGAAGGCCATTTGTTCCGCTTCTCCGTGAATGAGCCCTCTAGAGTTATTTATGCTCCCTGTGTTGCTTATGAATGATCTCTATGAAGAAAAGTGTTTCTTCAAAAAGCTACTGCATTTTTTCACCAGTGAAGGAAGGTGTCTGGCTTGATTGTGTTTCAGGTTTAAAGGGCCAATTAGCTACTTCACCTGGCCCTGTTTAGGCGAGTTATCCATACAGTGCAAAGGTGAACTTGGCTGGAGAATAGATTGTTAGTGACATTTCATCCATGTGGCAAAGCTGGTTAACCATCCAATTAAAATAGTGAGTACAAAGCCTTAATTAGCCAGAAGGCAATTTTGCACAGATTATTATTGATTATTCTCTTTTTCCAAAAAATTTCCTCTACTTCATTAACTTTTAATGGAAAAATGCGTGTACATAATAAAATGGGTAGCGAGTCAGTCTCCCAGTGAGCCTCATTCTGAGGCCTGACCCTAGAGACAACAGTGTTCATTAAGTGTGTGTGTGTGTGTTCCATACAAGTGGGAGCATAATATACACAATACTGTGTGCTTTTATACTTCCACTTATCTCTTAGGAGTAATTCTTTATTAGCACACATAAACCTCAGTTATCCTAAATGGCTACTTAGTACTCCATTGTATTTTTAAATTGTTTTTCTTACCCAGTTCCCTATTGATAGATGCTTAAGATCTTCCCAGTGCTTTGCTATTTCAGACTTCTACTGATTAAAAAAAAACAGTGTCGACGCTATTTTCTTTATATGAATTTAGCCAAATGTCCCTTTAATGTACCAATCATTGCACGTGAGAATTCTGTGGGTTTTTTTTTTTTTTAAGGAGGGAGATTAGAAAATTAAAGTGCACAGTGATGTACGTTTGTTGGTGGGAAGCTTGAGTTTTCCTTGCTCTTTCTTGTTGAGACCCTTGCCCTGCAGGAGAAGGACAGCCAGCCTGTCAGAGTGTTTGGAAGAAGAGGGTCGCCACGAGGGAGGGTGGGTGTGGAGAGACGAGGGTCTGAGTCTGTGGGCCCTGCCAGAGGGGTGTGCCTTCCATGTCAGTCACTGGATCTTTGCGGCATTCAGAGAGAAGGAAGGCGCAGGTGTCAGCCAGGTGAGGCGGGGCAAGAAAGGAGGCTCAAAGCGCCTTCTCTGTGGGGAGAGGCCCCTCCCACAGGAGCCTGCAGGGACTCTGTGACCAGTGGCCTCTGGGAGGCCTGCAAAGTTGATGAGCAAAGTGGCGATGTCACCTCTGTCGCCCGAGTGAATGCGGCCCCACAAGGGCATCTGTGGGCCACAGGGACACTGGATGGGCCTCTGAGTGTTTCTAGCCACCCTCCCCCAGGACCGAGGCTTGAACCCAAGGCCTCCACATTGAGTTATCCTCAACTCTTTTAAAAAGCTTTTTGAGATAGGATCGTGCTAAGTCACTACGTTGCCCAAGCTGGCCTTAAACTTGCTTGTGTCCTCCTGCCTCGGCCTCTAAGAGTGCTGGGATTACAGGCATTTACCACCAAGCCTGAGTGAGTGTTACTAGCCTTTTTAGCTGTGGCTTCAGGAGACTCCACGATGCAGGAAAAACTGAATCTGTTAACCTGCTACCACCTCATAAATCCTGGTGCCATGAGAGAAAGGTAGCCAACTCTGGGGTCCCATGTCAGCTTTGACAGGCACTGTGCAGACAGCAGAGAGGAAGCCTGGGGCCGTCAGAGAGGCTGTGCTGCCCAGGGACGTGTGAGCTTTAAAGGCTGGCAGTGTACATTCATTTGGAATTTATTTTCCTCCTGCGTTTGGGTCAGTGACTCTATTAACAGTAAAGATTTAGTGCTACAGAAAATTTCTCAGAAACGCCAGCTCTCCCAGACAGAGAGGGCCCCGACATTTGGGTGACAGGACTGTCATAACCCAGACCTGTGCCAGTGGCTGTAGATGTCCCCAAGGACTCGGAATGAGGATGCCCTGAGCACAGAGAGGCTGACCTGTGAATGTTTAGGAATGCTCGTCATTGTTCTGAAGCTCTCGTGGAAGCTGATTGCCACTGTGCAGTGTGCCACTTGAGAAGGAAGGCAGGAATTCTTCAGTGGAGAAAAGGAAGCGTTTCGAGTAGCAGGCTGAGCATCTACCCTGAAATTAAGTTGGTTGGCGAGGTACTGGTCTAATTCACAAGAGCCGGAGTTGTAGACCATGTTTTAGAAAACAGTCCTTTGATACCTTTAGCTCCAGCATTCTAATAAATTATGTAACACACCGCTTACTATGGAACTGCCAATGATGGATACACTTTAGCGAATACATGTTCTGTCTAAATTGAATACCGTTTTCATGGAAGGATATGAAATCGAGACTTCTTTTTGCTGTGTTTGCTTGGCCAAACTGTAATTGAGCTTGGTTTTCTTTTGGTCGTGTACTGAATTACCACCACCTAATGTCACATGGAGTGTGAATTACTGGAGTGGAAACTGCAGGTTCTGGTGGAGAAAGGGTCGTTACTTCTTCTGATTTACTTGCTTTTGGCTGGGGAAGCTGCTGTTATTATCCACTCGGAGCCTCTGTGGCCAGAGATTATTGTTAGGGTTAGCAGACAGGTTTTTTTCGTTTTAAAAATTGCTTCTGCTCCGGAACAATGGGTTTAAAAGGCAGCTGTCTATTTCTTAGATTGTTTTGAGGCAAATGTCACCAGCTTCTTTGAACTTACTGTGTTTTTTTTTGTTTTTTTGGTGTTTAGGTTTTTTCCATTTAAAAAGGAAAAACAGCTCTTAATGTTGTCCTGGTCTGACACTGAGGGTAATAGTATATTTAGTGGAAAAGAACATTTTGATTTATGGCTGGAGGCCTGGGGTAACGTCTTGCAGGCCTGGTTGTGAGGTACAATAATGCGAATAGGCTGGAGGCAATGCTGCTAATGAAGTTAATAACACAATCAATCTGATTCACATGTAGAATGACTAAAAAGCATGAAAAGGCAATGAGCCCATAATAGCTGACTCTCAGCTAATAGTGGCCATCATTTCAGCACCGTCTGATTATTTCTTGGTCTAATTTGGGGTGGATATAATTTTACCAAATGGTTGGCTTAGTGTACTGTTGTGAATCAGAATGACAGTCCCAGAATTCCCGATTCTTGTCACAAGTCAGATGAGCCTTCTAAAAGATTCTTTTTCACCAGTTCGATTTAATTAACATGGTGGTGCACCTGAGCTGTGTAGGCCACAGTAGATCATTTGGAGGCTAAGTTTTATGCCTTTTGTGATTCGGTTCTTTCATGAGAAAATAATTTACTTGCAAGTGATGTACATACAGAGCAGCTAGACCTTGCAGTGCTCTTTTTGTATACTGACGTTTGTTCTTAACAACTTCCGGTTAAAAATATTAAAAATGGAAAAGCCGAAGCCACAGGTCCCCTGCCCCTCAGTGGTGCTGGGGATTGAACCTAGAGTCTCTCTGCCCCTAAACCACATCTCCAGACCTTTAACTTTTTTTAAAATTTTGAGACGGAGCCTTGCTTAACTGCCCAGGTGTGACAGCCTCCTTAAGCACTGGGGTCACAGGACAAGGCCACTGTGCTCAGTTTGGAGGGCATAGAGTGGTATTTCTGACCAGTCATTGTCTTTTTTCTTCTCTCTCCCCCCTCCCCGCCCCCTCTCTTGTCTTTTTAAAGAAGTGGGGTCTTCCTGTATTGCTTAGGCTGTGCTCAAACTCCTGGACTAAACTTAGCCTTCTGCCTCAGCCTTCTAAATAGCTGGAACTATAGACTTGTGCCAGTGCACCCAGCTTCCACTTTTAATAATAGTAACTGGTAGTTGGGACTGGGGTTGGGTGCCCTATCTCTGGGCTTGGCTGAGTTCAGTTGTGATCTCAGTAGACGCCACAGATCTGATGCTCTGAATGGCTCTGTGAATTTTTTAACAACTGGAAGGTACATGTCTATCTGTAGCTCGAGAAACCATTAAATGTCAGCGTTTCACCAAGGCATCCCCAGGGCACAGGGTCTGTCCCGCCTTCTCTGGGAACTGGAGAAGAGGGTGCCCAGAGCCCAGCCACCTCCTGTGCTTCGCCCTCCCATTGGCCACCTGGCCTGGGCCACAGTGCTCCCAGAGGCCCAGGCTGCATCCTGACCGGCTGTAGAGCTGGGTAGGTGGTCCGGGTGCGGACAGCAGCATTCCATTCTTGAAAACGGCTAAGTATAGGAAAACCAAGTGAGAGCTTTTTCAGAACCTTCATTTATGAAGTGAAAAGCATAAGTAGTTGTTTAGAATGTTTTAGTCAACATAGAAAATGTGACATTTCTCTTAGGCTTGGGGATTCAGCTCTCCAGAGATGGCTTTTCTCCGGAGTACCTGATTTAATGTCGGAGTAAGCCATCTCCGGGTGACGATTTGATTTTCTGTGAAACTGAAGCAAAGGGAGAAGGATTCAACTTTTGCGATTTGTACAGCTCATCTCCAGATGCAGACCATAGTTAGCCTCTCAATAACTTTTTGTCTGACCTTTCCAGTAATTTGTCACAGAGATTTAATCTCAGTGGAAACTTGATATTTAAAAAAATAGAGTAACAGTTTTCTTTATAATTTAAATGTTTTGTTATGCAGACAAAAGCAGTTTTTCAGAACACTGGAACGTTTTCTTTCTCCCACTATCATGCATTTTCTGTCTTTTCTTTTATATAAGCACCTTCCTTCTCTTTACTTATCTCACCAGGATGAAGGTTTATGGGGAGGAATATCATGTCATAGGAATTCACAAATTGAATATATTTTACTGGTGAAGAAAAATGGTGATCTCAGGATTATTTACCTGTAGAATTTTACCTACCCATCCGGGCACGGAAGTACAGAGCTTAAAATGTGTCAGGGAGGACTCGAACGATCTTTATGCCTCAAGAGAAACCTTGGCAGGTCTTTTCAGCACAGAATTACACAGCACCTTAGAGGCAGGAAAGGGAAAAACCATTTTCCTGGATGTTGAGTAGAAGGGCATTAGTGAATATTACTTGTTTCTTTCATCTGCAGTGCAGGAGAAGTGTGGAAAGCCAGACAGGAATCAGAGGAGAGCCAGACAGGAATCAGAGGAGAGCCCCACATAATGGGGATCGTCACAGCTTGCTTGGGGACCAGTCAGTGCCAACTGTGCTTAGGTCTGAGACACAGAACAGAAGAGCACAGCTCTGGCTGCCCACCCAGAACAGCAGCGGTGTGTGTAAGTGGGGCGGTGTGGGCATAAGGCACGTACATGGTTGTCATCTCTCCAGGTGAGAGGCAATCAAGCGAACCTTAAAAGAAGAGGAAATGTAGCATTGGGGCCCTTAAAAAACGAAATGGAATTTGGCCAAGCAATAAGACAAAGAAATGACATCCAAGGAGGGGGAAGGTAGCAGAAGCTGAAGAAAGGCCATTGGTGAGAAAGGAAGTAGATCCATTTGGCAGACTGCCCTGAGTGCTGTGGGGAAGCTGGAGGTGAGGTATAGGGTACAGGGCACCGGTGTCCGGAGGGGCCAGGTTGGGTGCAGGTCTGGACGGGACCTTAGATGTGGAGCCTCAAAGATTTCAGTAAGGGAGCGGCATACATAGATCTTGTTTTAGGAAGGTGATTCTGGGAGCAGCTAGGCCATAGCAGGGAGGAGGTAGGCTTGCTGGGGACAGAGGGACCAGAAGGGAGGCAGGCAGGTGGTTCAGAGGCAGAGTAATGAGGACACACTTGGGAGTCTTCTCAGCAGAAGACCTGGTTGTACTTGCTGATGGAAATGAGAGGCAGGAGTGAAGCGGACAGGTTTTTATCTGGGTCACTGGGTCGGTGGAAGCAAGAAGAGAATGCAGGACTGTGTTCCGTATTGGTGCTCAGCAGCAGGCTAGCCTAGACTCGAGGCCCTGGAAGGTGTGGGAAGATGAGATTAGCACCTGAGAAAAATGCAGTGAGAGTTCCCCCATCCTGGGGAAGTAGGAGGCGAAACCAGTGAAAACAGTAAGGGCTTTCTGGGGGAGGTGAGAGCAGGCAGGAGGAAGGGCTGGTGGTGAGACCTTGGATGTCACTGACATTCGAAGGGAGGAAGGGGAGCAGGCGGGGAAGTGAGTGGAAGGAGGCAACCATATCCTGGAACCAAGAAGAGAGTTTTAGGGAGCAGTGGAGGAGATCAAATGTCACACGGAGACCACCAAGTCCAGCAGTGAGACGCCACCACTGGTCTTAGCCCCTGGGAGACCCCCAGGGCCATCTGCCTAGTTCCTGACCAGTGGGGGCGAGGGCCACAGTGAGATTACAGAGTGGAGCAGGGCACGGCTGGCAGTTCCCCAGTGGGCCGGAGGTCTCCAGGTGCCCGAGGGACACACGGGCTGGTGCAGGGCTCTGCCGTTCGGTTTTCTACGCACCGCACTTGGGGTTTACAGCCCTGCAACTTGCTCAGACTTCTTTGTATGTTTAAAATGTTGTCAGTCTTTGTTCCTGCTTTTTGTTCCTTGGACTTTATTTTCTTGTGTGTCTGAAGGCTTAATGCATAAGCCTCGCATCATTTTCCTCGCTGCAGTCTTGTTGCCCCTGCACCCTCCCCACTTGCCTCCTCCCTGCCTCCCTTGTCACCCCGACCCCTCTCTTTCTCACGCACAGTCACTGTGCTGTGGCGTTACACTGAAATTACCCAAACTCTTCGTTCGTGGTTTGGATTTTGATGTTTTTAATTAGGTTTTTTTTCAACAAGGGAAGTGTCTTCAAGTCATTTCTGTTTATTGTAAGAATAATAACAGTTTGCGCTAATTCCGTGTCCCCAGGACCAGAATGCTCTGTCTGAAAGGAGAGAAATGCCCATTGCTTTGCTAACTGATAAAGCAAGTGCATGAACACACTTGGGAGGGTCGGTGGCTCCCCAGCAGGACAGGCTCTGACCCGTCCACTCTGTTGCCTGCAGTGCTTATGAGCCCCGCTCCCTGGGAGCAGCCAGCATCCTTCCAGAATACTCTAGTAGGAAGACCTCAGAGGGTTAGGAAACAAAGTTTTGCTTTCTGCCCCTTACTATTTTTGCAGCTGAGGTCTGCATCCTCAGTCTAAAGTTTGGGTGACTGTAACCTCTTGGGTCCTGTACTCGCTGGGCTTGCAGCAAGGGTCGGATTAGTTGATATCTGCCAGAGCACTTCACGGTATCAAATGGCTCCAGCCACATGGCACCCCGCGGCTACTCATGCAATTTCTCTCTCCTTCAGGGAGGTTATGAGTGAAAAGGTTTGCCAAGTTATTACATCTCCCTTCTCAAGCAATGCCATTGAGTAGAAGCAGGCAGACTTTCTATTTTTATTTAGTTATTTTATTGTGGTAACATAGATGTACCATAAACTTTACCATTCTAATCATTGTTAAGTGTACAGTTGTTAAACATACAATCATTCTGAAGTATACTTACATTGCTATGCAACCATCAGCACCATGAGCCTTTGCATCTTACCAAACAGATTGCTGTTCCCAGCCAGTAAACAGCAGCTTCTCATTCCCCTGCCTCCAGCCCCTGGCAGCCGCCATTGTCTTTCTGTCTCTCTGGATTTGACCACTCCGGGGATCTCACGTAAGTGGCATTTTGTCGAGTTTGGCTTTCTGTGACTGGCTTAGCCCTTCAGGCTCATCCATGCTATAGCGTATGTCAGAACCTCCTTCCTTTTGAGAGTGATATTCCTGCATGTGTAGATCACACTCTGTCCACCTGTCGGGTATCTGTCCGGCCATGGACACTGTGTTGCTTCCACCTCCGGCTATCGTGGCTGATGTTGCTGTGAACACGGTGTACACATCTCTACTCAAGCTCCTGCTTTTACTCTTCTGGGATCTGCCTGGGAATGGAGATGCAGGCTGACTTCCATTCTGAGAGAATGGGTCTGTATCTTTGGTTTTGTGACTTGAGCCAGTGGCTGTGTTTGGGGGTCTCTTGTCCCTCAGGGGCCCTGAACCTTTCCCAGGCCCCTCCTTGGCTGGCTCATGTCTGTCAAACAAGGGCTGCTGAGCTCCCGAGCCCCTTTACCCATGTTCTGCCCTCACTCAGGCCTGCGGAGCATCCGTCTGTCCCACAGGACAAAGGCAGAGAGAGTCCAGGTGCAGGGACACCACCGCCTCCCTTGTTCAGCTCCCTGCAGCGGCCTAGCACTACCGGAGACTTCCCAGCCCCTTCCAGGCTGTCAGCCTTTAAGGGCTGATTTGGGCACCACCTCACTTTTGCCTGTTTTCTGGGGTGCGACTGATCCACAGAGCAGGGAAGCACTTGCCCCGCGGGTACCCCATGTTCCCAGCCGAGGGTCCCCTTTAATAAAGGCAGAATGTTTCCTTTGGTGCAGGGTTGGGCAGGGTCGCCCCCATGGAGCGGACAGCAGCTCTCGTCCCAACCCCTGGCAGGTGCTGCTGAGGGTTCCCTGCCTCCTGGAAAGTGGCCTTAGCATCTGCGACAGACTGAGGATGAAGCCGTTGTGGTGCCATCAGCATTAGGGACTCAAGCGGAAGCTGAAAGTAGAGAGCGGAATATCCAGGATCAAATCACCCTAGCCCTTCTCCAGTGGTTTTTTTCTTACGCTCTAACACAGCCCTGTTCCCCTCTGGGGAGCACAAGGAGGGAACAGTACCAGTGAGTGTTTGGGGTCACCATCTGTCAGATGAATCCATCTTCGTCTGTCCCGGGTTCGAGGTGGGAGAGGAGGGCCTGAGTCCGGTGCTCTGACCTCGCTATTTTGGGCCAAAGCCATTGGCAGTGGCCAGTGTTACTGGGACTGTCTGATTCTGAGTATCACTCTGTGATAGAGCTGACCAGGGTTTTTGTGTATTTACAGTTAATGATTGTTGTTCTGACTGGTTCGGGAAGGTTGGAGAGCCAGTCTTCTGAGGGGAGAATTCTACCTGCTAGTAAGGTATAGATTGGGCGAAGATCCTTGTTCTGAAGATTTCCCTTGGGTGTTTTATGGAGTGACTGGCTTCTGTCCCTCAGGTCTGTGTGATTAAATGATGATAGATGGAGTCTCCCTTGAGAGTTCGTGTTCCAGTAGGAACAGTGTCCTGCAGACTCAGCTGCACTAACCAGATGTGGATGTCTATCACTGGAAAGGACTTTAAAAAAATGTACATTTATCTTCCTGTGGCGCTGTCAGATGGGAAGCAAAAGGAGAGAAGAATATGTTCTCCTTGCTCAGGCATTTCTTTGCTTGTGACTGAAGTATGAGGACCCTAAGGCCAGGTCTTGGGGTGACGTTGGTACTTTCATGGTGTCTTTGGGTACAGGAGAGTTTGGCTCCTGTCGTAGCTGTGGGAGGAGCCATCTTTGGTTCTCTCTGGGAAATCAAAGTTGCCCCTGGCCTGGATGCTCAGAGCCCAGGTGCTGTGGCCTGGAAAAGGTGGAGGATTCCGTCCCTGCATCACAGAGTTGGGGGCTCTGCCCCGCTGGGAAGAGAGAGCCTCTCTGGCTCCAAGCAGCCTGGTTTCGATGTGTTTCTCTGCTATTGCAGAATTAAATTTATATTTTCAGGTAGATAAATCCTCCCCACTGTGTGGTCCTTGTGTGTTTGTTGGGTTTGAAAAGGAAATAAACTGCTTAATGAAAACTTGCCTGCCCTTAGCGATTAATTAACCCATGTCACTACCACGTGTTGCCCAGCTCACACTGTAGTTACAGCCTTACCTATCATGAAAATTAATTCAGTATTTCTGAAGGGTTCTGAAATATTGCTGGATGAAAGGGCCTGTGGGGATCTGGGGATTTTAGGATGACTTTCTGGGCTGTGTGGCTGGGAGAGGGCTGACAGCTGCTGATGAAGCCAGTCTTCCCTGTAGGGGGCTCCTCCCTGGGGAGTGTCCTGCTTGCTCTGAAGGGACACCATGCAGCATGTGGCAGGTGTCAAGTAGACCCATGAGGTGGCCAGCCCACGTCCACCTCTGTGGTCCCTTTGCACCAAACCATGGGGACACCCATTTGCACGAGTGCACACTTGCCCGTGTGTTTGCTTTGCATAAAGATGCTTGGTAAGGAAGCGTGCTGGATAGAGTTGTTGTGTTCACACCCATTGCTGGTGTCGCTCAGACTTTGGTAGTGGGGTTAGAGGAGCCATTGTGAAGCCAGAACTCCTAACCCTAAGTCTTCTTTTCTCCCCTTTGTTCACAGTGGGGCCTTTTCTGAGGTGGTTTTAGCCGAGGAGAAGGCAACTGGAAAGCTCTTTGCAGTGAAGTGCATCCCCAAGAAGGCACTGAAGGGCAAAGAAAGCAGCATAGAGAACGAGATCGCCGTTCTGAGAAAGTAAGTGCCGAGGGCCCGGGCCTCCTTCCTGCCTGCCTCCAGGTCCTGCAGAAGAAGGGCCAGGTGCCTGCTACCCAGGGGCTAGCTGCACGGAGGTCAGAGGGGGCCCCAGCTGCTGGCCTGAAGATGTGGAATGCTCTTCTGTATTGTGGTGTCTGAGCACTTTGCAGAGACCTGGTTTCTCCTGCAGCATTCATGCAGTCGTGGCAAGAGCTCTTATTTCCAGAGACCACAGCTGTCAGGCAGGCTTGGTTTTGAGCTTAGGCCCTGCCATTCAGTACAGCTGATGGCTGCGGGCCGGTTCCCGAGCCTGAATCTCCCCTGGAGTGGAGCTCATGTCAGCCCCTCGCAGTGGGTGCTAAGGGCTAAGTCCGGTGGGGCTCACCAGGTGTTCATGATGTGCCTAGTACAGCACTGCTACCCAGCATGGGAAGCTGCTCCCCCCCACAAGTGATATTATTAACAGTAATTACCATTATTGTTATTGCTGTCCGAAGCCTCGTTATATGGTGCTTGTGTGTGACTCAGCCTGGGACGCCCATACTTCCAGGGTTGTTTCTACATTTTGTGATTTTTTTCCCTACTCTGCACCACAGGCATGGCACTGGGCTCCCCAAAGTTTCTGTGGAGTTTGCTGTTGAGGTGCTTCACCTCTTCATTAAGAATTGTATTTTTATTCCTCAGATACAGTAGAACTCATCTTCTCTGGTATAATGACAAACATAGACCACCCTCACGTGGCTGGATGCACCCCAAGGTGATCTTGTAGTGTTGTCGGGCCCTCTTCCCTACATCGTCAGTACTAAGCCATTGCACCATATCTCACAAAATTTGGGGGAATGAATCCTTATATAGTACCTGCTTTTGCATGTTTGGCATGAATCTGAACAGAGTGTGCTTTGGAAAATTTTGAGTTGTTATTAATAAAAGGTGTTCAAAATGTCCTTGAAATTTTGGGGGTTTGGAATCAGCACACAGCAAGAATCCCATTACAGATAAGCAAAGCTGAATGGGAACAAGCCTTCTAGGGCCTCACAGTAAATGTCACAGGTCCCACATCCTTCTGGATATGCCATCTCTCACCTCGCTGGGGCCAACAGTGTCCCATGCAAGGCTGCTTTGCAACCCGTCCAAACCCAGCACCCCTGAGGTGGTCAGGTTGGTCTGTCCTGTTCTGACCTTTGTGTGCCTCAGAGAAGAACCCACAGCATTTGCTGTGTGTGTTCCGGAACAAATGGGACTCGGTAGCTTTTAGCTTATTTGTTTGTTTGGTTTCTAGGTTCTCTGGATTGTCTATAAGGGACCCAGAGAGTTTCAGATTGCCTTGAAGATTGCAGGAAATGATTCTGTGGATGAGAGTCTGGGAAAACAAATTAAGAATATTAGCATTAAGCGGGAAAACACTATGTTAATGAAACATTTATTTAAATTGCCCATTTTCCAAGATGAAATCAGTGCCTGGAGAAGAGGTGACTCGCTGGCTACATGACGTGGCAGACACTTTGCAGATACTTGACCTCGTAGATGGAATTCTGAGTGGCCTAGAGCCTTCCAGATGTTGACTTCGGGAATAGCTGTTGGCTGCTGCACTCAGGGTGATGCCTTTGTTTGTATGTGACTCCCTGACCGGCTTAGAAGTAAAACGCTGAGGAGGTCAGATTCTGTGCTCAGCCTTGTTCTGTCCACATGTCAGGGACATGTGGGCTCAGAAGCTGGTCTTGGTTTATGGAACGGATGTTCTGCTTTAATTAGTGTCTCCTCCTTGGGCTTCCTTCACATAATCACATCCTTGGAAAACAGGGAGGGGCAGGGACCTGGAGCAATGCATATTGCTGATTTCTCACTATCAGTTATTGGGGTATGTTGAAACAGACTTTTCTGCAGGAGCAGAGAGCAAGGAAGTGGTTTCTCAGGGGATAGGAAGTGATTTATCTTCTTTTTTTAATGGAAATCATGCTTTTTATTTTTTTAGAATTTTATTTATTTATTTTTTTGGTACTGGGGATTGAACTCGGGTTCTTGTGCTTGCAAAGCAGGCGCTGGAACCACTGAACTAAATCCCCGGCCCTGATTTATCGTCTTTACTGATTTATTTTTCAGTCCTCTGCAAATAATTTACAGAGAGGCAGTTCCATATTATAAGCAGCTGAAAGAAAAGTGTGTGAGCTGTAAAGAAAATAGTTTGGAGCCCCTCTTAGAATTGAGAAGTTTATCCGTTTAACAAATATTTATCACATCCTCAGTGTGTGTCAGGCAGCGCTGTGAGATGCTGAGTTTGTTAAGACGAAATCCTTTGCCTTCTGTTATCTGACAGTTTTGTTATGAATTAACGCAGTAAAGTTATAGATGATATGATATAAGCATGACCAGGGCCCAAGGACTGAGGTGCCTGGTTCTTTCTTCAGGGTTGGGTCCTCCAGAGGGCAGGTTTCATGGAGGAGGAATGTCCAGAGATAATAGTATGTTTTTCCGGGGCAGAAGGGCAAAGGGGGATTTCTAACTAAAAAGAGCAGCCCCAGTAGGGATTAGGAGATGAGGGACAGGGGAGTGCTCAGGGACTCTAAGTGGCTCATCTCATGAGGAAAATGGGTTCTCGGTGAAGCCCAGGAGACCTAGGGTTCGAGAGAGGTAAGATTGTAGAGGGTCTTACATACTCTGGAATTTGAACTTCACCCAGTGGACACTGAGGAGCCATAAAAGGCTTTTAATGAAAGGAAAATTTTGATGGAGGTTTTTCATAGAGATCATTGTGGCAGAAGTTAGAAGGCTACATTGGAGGAGGCAGAATTCACGTGGAGGGAGAATAGGAAGTCACTGGAAGAATCAAGCAGAGAAATAAAGAAGCAGCAAATTAAAGCGAGGGCTCCAGGGTTGGGATGAAGAGACTGACAGTGAGGAGTGAATGCAGTGGTGTCTGTAGGATTTAGACATTTGGAGGGAACGTGGAGATGTGGTAGACACAGGATTCGGGATAACTGTAGGGTTTTTGATGAGGATGACTGGGTGGAAACATCAGAAATAAAAGAACAGGAGGGCAGGGGACGACTTCTGACTGGGACACAGTGAGTGTGGGTGTCTTTGGATGTCCACATGAAGATCTGGGCTTGCTGGATGTCGAAATTTTCTGAAGCAACACATTAAATCAAATCTTCAGGCACTTCAGTTGTGGTAGATGGGGTCCTGGGTAGACCTGCTTTATTCTGACTTCTGTTATACCCTCTGGTCATTTATATATTTCTGCACTGATTTTCATCCAAGGACACCCATTTGAGGCTGCTTGCCTTCCTACATACTGAGTTTATTGTAGGGTAAAGATTTATTTATTTCATTGGATAAAAGTAATGTAGCTAGTATATCCTTGTGGTTGTCTTTGTACTTGCCCTGAAAATAGTTCCAAAATGAATTTTCTACTTGATAAGTAGATATTAAATCAAGCTCAGAGGGAAGAGAAAGCAAACCCGGTAAGCTCTGTGGTAGGCTGTTGCTATGCAGCAGGGAGAGCCGCTGCCCAACTTGGTGTTCAGTGGGCTGGAGCTACATGATTCATCACGAGCTTTTCCAGAGGGAATGCTAGCTGCAGTCCCTCGAATGGAGTACTTTGCACAGTGTGGAATATAACATCGCCAGTCACACACCTTGGGTGGATGACAGTTTATGGCTTCTGTGATTTTATTTACTTAGAGGGCAAGCACTGCTCAAATCTAATTTCAGTGCAGCAGATAAAATGCTTTTCCAGGGGTAGAAAAGCAAATGTATAAACAGTTTGCGTTTACATGAGAGACAGAGAGAAGGAGATACATAAAGCTGGAAAAGAAGGGGTGGGAATAATGAGAGAAGTGTTAGAGCAGCCCTTTTAATAGTTAGGGAAACTGAGGCTCGCGTGGGTTACGGTCTGGATGAAAAATGGCACCAGCATCGAACATGCCTTTCTGACGATGACTCTGTAGACTGCAGAGACTGTCTGGCCTTGGGCAGGAACTGCTTTGAAATTGTGGCTTTTTGTCAACTGTCTGGTCCAACAGGGAGTCTCAGCTGATGGTCCCTGTCTCTTTCTCTAAAGCACTGGTTCTCCATCTTGGCTGCATTGTATGATCCACCGGAGGAAGCTTTTTAGAACATACCAGTGCCCGTGCTGACCCTTAGGCCAATTGAGTCAGAGTTGGAAGTTACCTTGGGTATTTGGACATTTGAAAAATCACCTCCCCAACCCCACCCAGTTATTCTAATGTGCAACCAACTCAGCGTGGAGAACAGTCGCTCTCAGGCTCTATCCTTGGTCTCACCTTCCAGGGCCTGAACCTGCTCTTTGTTGGTCCCCGAGTACAGCCAGGAGAGTACAGATGCACATGTTTCTATGTCCTGGAGACCACACTTCCTTTAGGTGTGGTGCTCCATTGAAAGGAAGACTGAAAGTGTTCTCTCAGAGTTTCACATGAGAACAGTGGACTGAGTTCAATGAACAATGAACTCAGTGAGGAGCAGGTACCGGACACTGTCTTGTTCAAAGATTCTTTGAGAATCACTCAAGGAGCAGTGGCAGTAATGATGGCTCCCGACCCGGAAGGGCTGGCATGGAGGTTGGTCAGGTTACCACGGTGTGGTGCTGAGCACATTGTCAGAGGGGGTCATGGCTGTTAAAAGTGGCAATACCAAAGCCCAGGATGCTGGGCTGGAGCTCCCAAGGCTGCTGTGGGCCAGGGTCAGCGTGGCTGGCAGGAAGCGGGGAGAGCACGTTGGCACCTGGGATATGGGTGGGCAGTACTCCAGAGGCCTGGGTAGAGGCTCAATGCTCTGGTTCCCTCGGGCCAGACAGCACAGACTGACAGGAGGGGAGAACCCCAAGAAGAGGGCTCCTGCTCTGGGATTAAGTAGCAGCCTTTAGAGAGGTGAACTCACTGACACCTGGCTTGTTCCTGCAGCTGCCTTCCAGGAGGAGACACGTCTTGTTCAGTTGTTTACATCACTGCCAAGTGCCAGTCTGTTGTGCGTGTTGGAGAGGCACACACATCAATAGAAAGGTGTTGACTGGGGCAAACAAAGCCACTTTTCCAGTGACTGAAAATGGCCGAGCTCTGGTAAAGCTGATACTTGGGCTTTGCAGGCACCAGTACGGCTTTTGAGGATCTGTCTGATATGCTTAGAGAGGGATGTTCTGAAACCTGTGGAGGAGCAGCACTGGGCTGGAGAATGAAGGCTAACAGCTAAACTCCATTTGATCACAGACAGGCAGACAGGCGCATCGCTCATGATCCTAGAACCCGTGGCTACTCTGGGAAACCCTTATGTAAAGGTTTTCACACCGCCTGTCCTGACCTGTCAGTCACAGCTCCAGAGAGCCTCTGGTCACAAGGAAGAGTCCGCTCTCCCTGTGGTCCTGCCCAGACGCGAACTCAGTGTCGTGCCCTGTCAGGTTCTTTCCCTCTTTGCTGTTCTCTGCCTGGCCTTTCTATTTCCGAGTCCCGCTAACCTTCTCTGGGTGTGGCTCCTCCTGCCAAGCCAAGGTGACCATAACCCCAGGCTTGTTTCAGTGTGGTGGTCCTGGTTTATCTCGTCCGGAGTGCGTGTGTCCATGAGAAGAAATAGAGTTGATTTGATGCCACCCAAGTGGCACCACCAGGAGAGGACAGAGCAGCATTTCCAGGCGGCCTTTGCGTGGTGCTTTGCCTGTAGCAGATAACGGCAGAATACTTATTTGTTTGATCTGAGATCCAGAATGAGTACATTTCTAGTCTGTTAATTTCCTGGACATTGCTTACAGAACCCCTTGGATTGAAGGAACATGGGATTAGCTGGGTCCCTTCCTGCAAGACAAGGATGTTCACAGGAGCCCGAGCAGGCGTATTGTATTGGTTAATCTCTCCAGCGCCTCCCCAGCCTGTGGATCCCGGTTCCCCAAGACCACCTTGAGGGCAGCTCTTGTGGAGCAGTCAGTCCCCCTTTTTCCAGGCCTTTCATCCCCAGCGCTATGCGAATGTGTGCTTAAATGCCTGTCTGGTCCCGACTCTGCCCTCTGAATCCCGGATCCTTTGTGTGTATCCCTTGCGTTCCCTCCTTTGTGATCTCTAGCTTTCACCTCCCGAGCTCACTCCCAGTCCCTTGTTTCATAGCCTCCCCCTCTTCCAGCTTCAGGGTGACACACATGTCCTTCAGGGCGGCCCGCTTGGTGGCCCTTGTCCGAGTGGACCCTTCCCTCTGAGATTTCCCAGTGCCCAGGTCTGCCTGACTCGGCCTGGGAGGTGGGCTTCTGAAACGGCCCTGAACTAAAGGCGTGATGGTGAAATGGAAGCACAGGGTCCGGAGCCCCGGGAGATTAAGGAGGTGAGGGACAGTGGGGTGTGGGTGCTGATTGGGCAAAGAGGATTTAGGGGGAGGGACAAAGCTGCACTGACCCAGTTCTCTCTGGCTCTGGTGACTGCATTAGTCGAGGGTTTCCAGAGAAACAGAATCAATAGGATGTATGTAGTTAGACGCAGAAAGTTTTATTGAGGGATTGGCCCGTGCAATTATGAGGCCAATTGCGGGAACTCCCTCAGTCTGCTGCCCGAAAGCTTTAGACCCAGGAAAGCCGGGAGGTATAATTCAGTCCACGCCCTAGGATCTGGGAGCCAGGGCCCTGCCATGTCTGTCCTGGTCCGAGTCTGGAGGGCTGAGAGCCAGGATTGCCCGAGCCCATCAGCTGCCTTTGCTTTCCATTCTGACCTTCACTGGACGGGTGACGCCGCCCACGCCGGTGTGGAAGGTCCTCTGAGACATCCTCACAGACCCAACCACACACTGCTGCACAGCTGTGGAGCCATCCATCCCTTGGTCCAGAAAACGAACCTCCCTGTGACCAAGTGTCTGAGAAGAGGAGGCAGCTTAGAGGCAGAAATGACTGCCCTATGGCAACAGGGCGTGCTTGCTTGAGTCACTTAAATCAGTCTGGCTTTTCCTGCCACCTTTCATGCTATATATATTACTCTGTAGGTGTCTAGAGTAGCTGGAGAAACTGTGCTGCAACACACTTTCAAAACACTGTCAGCTATTTGCATGCTCCTTTCCTTGTGCTGGCCCCTCCTCCAGTGCAGGTATTTGTGTAGGGATGAGGTGTTGGCCGAATTCCTCCTATATCTTGGCAAATATTTTCTTCCTTCTTCTGTAAACTTAGCTAATGGTTTATACTAATGTCACTTAAATGATTCCAAGAAACGTGTGTGTGTGTGTGTGTGTGTGTGTGTGTGTGTGTGTCTCTTGTAGCCTACTGTTCCTAAAAATGTCAGAATAGCTTACACTGGAGAATCACACTATAGAAAAGATCTAGTGCAAGAAGACCTGAGAGAGACAGGGATGGCAAATACAGAAAACAAAATATACACCGAAGATTCACCACTGCTTTCTGTTTAATTTACGGTCGTGTCTATTGCATTCCATTCTCTTTGTGGTTTTGGCATTATTTATAGGGGTAGATAAATTATATTAGTAAAACTTAACATATAACTCACTATTTTAAGTTTTATATATAGTTGATGAGAGCATTTCATTTACATACCTGAAGTCCTGGGGATTACTTGGGTGGTTTAAACTGTTGTTTACCGTTTTAAAGTTACATCGCAAATGTTTTTGCTCAAAGCTTAAAGTCGAGGTCAGAGGTTTTAGTGACTGGACAAAGCCAGGTTTTGGGAAATATACAATTGAAGGATTTTTTTTTCTAAAATAAAGGTAGCATGCAGTTTGATAGATCGGATTGAATATCCATTCTTTTTAACCATTTGCATTTTCTTTCATAAATATTTTAAAAATAGTCTTAACTATATGATACAATTGGTATCATTTTGGAATCCAAACCCATACAAGAATATTTTAAAAATACATTGCTGATATATATGGTGTTCTTGGTTGTTGTTGATGGTCACAGAATTGAGTAGCTGCCCACACATATGTACATATGTATATTTCCATGCAGGTAAATATATTTACGTATATAAATATATACACATTTTAAATACATTTCAGTTTTTATGTTTCTGTTGAAGAGCAAAACATTCTTTTGCTTCATTTAGTAAATGCACTCTCAAGTTTGTTAAGAATCTACTCTTCCTAAGGTTCCTGATAGAGAAAACGAGGCATGTGAAAAGCCTTTTTTGAATTTTAAAATGTTCACGTGTTAGGTATTTAGGCAGATACTAGACATTCCCATTCTCACTATACTGTTGCAAGAGGTCAGAATACTTCTGTGCAGGAGGGAGGAGTAGAGACTTATGTTGTCCATTTCATGGAAGGAGAAGCTGCGGTGGAATCAGACTATGTCACGTGATGAGCTGGGAAGAGAGCAGACAGCTCTCCCTGTGGGGCTCATCTCCCTCTGCAGGCGCGACTGCCTTCCTGCCTGGTGGGAAATCTCCACTGCCATGTTGGGAACTCCAGCAGCCAAAGCTTTATGACTCCAATAAATAGTAAGAAATAAAGGCCAGCTAATTAAATTAATAGGCTGGTGACTGTCAAGTCAGAGTAGAATCTTTTGTTCCAACCTAGTGTAGTGAAATCCAGAGCAGTTCATGTGTGGCCTTGGAGATTTTAAGTCTGGATTCTCTTTTGTTGGTCACGATTGAGAAACAAGCTGGGACTTCTATAAGCACCATTTTATTTTAATTCTATACTAAACCAATGAGCTATTTTTCACATTTTACAAACGGAGAGCTTGGACTTACTAAACATAAGTAGCAGCACGTAGAGTGGAAAGTACAGCCCAAGTTTTTTGTGTCTTTCCGCTTGATTAGATCCATCTGGCATCCCCATGTTTTCCCTTAAGAAAGGGTCACTTATCCTTGATATAGATCGTGGCCCCTACACGTAGGAGGTGGTCACTAGTGGTGAAAGGATAAATCTCTTACTATGGCTTGTCAGCTGACAAAGAGACAGAATGTAACACTGGTGTGGACCCAGGAGTCAGCCTACCTATCTTTGCAGCTCCTGGTCTGCAGATGTGTCCAGAAGCTGCCTAGGCTTGGGCAAGTGATTCAACCTTGGACCCCATTGTCGGGAAATGGGGATGACGTCGGTGCTCGTCCCCCACGGTTCTCCAGATGTCTCCTATGTGTGTTTTTCTTACACTTGGAGGACATCTTGCTGGAGAATGAGGATGGGGAGCAGAAGCCTTCCCTGAAGTCGTGCCACACAGATGCCATCTCCCTGCAGGGCTCCCTGTAGGAGCCGAGGGCTGCTCTGCTGACGCACGAAGCGCTGCCAGCTGTGGTGAGGTGGTGGCCGGTTGCTCTCCAGTAGAGAGGCCACTGCGGTGAGGTTAACATTGTAGTTGCAGAGTTGTCAAGAGCACATCAGCTGGACTATATTTTTTGCTGAAAGATCTTCTATGAAAAACCTCCTTGTGTCCTTTGTCATAGAACATTAGAACTGGAAAGAGAGCTTAGAAATCATGCACCGGTTATCCTGACTCTTAGATGAGAAAACCGGTCCAGAGAGGTGAAGTGGCTGGCCCCGGGTCACAGAGCTCTCAGCCAGACAGACAGTGAGCGTCAGGCCTGCTGATTCAGAGCACTTTCCACAAAACAACCCTGCCTTCTGTTGTAGACCATCCGGCAGGAGAAGGCAAGATTATAACTCTTCTTCCTTTTTAAAAGCCCATGGTGTGTTTGGCAAGGACTAAGGAGTCTCCCCAGGGACTTCACGAGATTCCAGGTTGGGCCATAGCCTGGCTTCAGATCCCTCCCCCGGCCCTCAGGGGTTTCAGGTAGATGCAGTTCTTCCCTCTCCATCCCGTGGGGTTGCATTGCTGTTGCAGGCTGCCTGGGGTGCTCTGGGGTTGTTCCCCGAGAACCTCTGCTTCTGTGGGACTCACTGGAAAGGAGCCCAGAGAACAGCCTCAGAGCCACTTTGGGTGCCTGTGAGGATCATGGGCGCCCGGGCAAGTGTCATCTCAGTGGAGTGAAGTCCTGGAGTGCCTCTCAGAACACAGTGGGAAGACTCCAGGGACAGATGTGGAACAACCTAGAAAACCTAGGCGTGCTGCTCCGGGATGAGGTCATAATCCAAGAGGACGGGGGGTGTGCTCTTTATTTCTGCTGCATTTCATCCTTGGGCCTCTCTGGGCCTTTCCAGAGCGTTCTGGAAGTAGGGGTGGGCTGGCTTCTCATGGGCATCATGGACAGCAGAGTTCTGGGGGCCGCGGCAGTGAGGCAGGGATGATGGGGGCAGCCGGGAGTGGCAAGTGGGCGAGCCAGCAAGCGAACCCTGGTTCTGGGGATCGGCCAACTGCTCAGGAAGCCCCGGGGTTTTCCTCACAGCCACCTAAATTTTCCTAGGTGTAAAAGTAAACTTGGAGAAAGAAGGTTCTACTGGGACGTTTGTCATTCTTCTAATGAGCCTCCTTGCAGGGTTTTAGAGCAAGCAGAAGAGTGGTGCAGCCCTTCTGGTGAAAGGAACGTGTCCCTGGATCTAGCTGTGTTAGTTTGCATTGCATCTCCACAAGCCCGAGCCTGATTCCCTGGATGTGGATGCCTGGGTGGGTTGTTGTTTGTTTAATCCAGGTGGGACCGAAGCCACGGGATAGAGCCAGCGGGGGAGGGACAGTGGGTGACAGAAGACACGTTTGTCATACTACCTCAAGTCTGGGGTTCAATTAGAATTGGGATAAACTTGGAGGGCAAAGCCCTTTGTGACTTCCTCCTCCTGCTTAACTGTATACGGGCTTCATTTTAAAAGTCAATTAATTCGTTAATTTAAGGCAGGGACTCAAACCCAGGGCTGTGTGTATGCCAAGCCACTCCCAGATTGGCCTCATTGTCTGTTGGATTCAGATCATGGTACTTTGGAGGTGGGGGGCTACATTACTTGAGTTTTTCTTTAAAAAGTCAGTAGTATGGTTGAAACCATGGCTCCTTCTGAGGTCCGTGGTGAGACCAGAGGGAAATTTGTTAATTTATTCTAGTGCATGTTGGTACTGCAGAATAGTGATGTGTGATTTGGGGAATTGGTAAGTGCGTATGACATACCGTATCTTGGTCATTTTCCATCCCTTTACCTGCCTCCCTTTTCCTGCCTCCTTCCCATCCCCAAGAGTCTACCTTCTAGTTTCCTTAAACCCTTCTAGTAGTTTGGGAGAACTGGTTGGTAAGCTAGTTTGACCCACCAGCAGTATCCTTAAGTAAGTTGCTCACTGTACTAATTAATTTCCTGTGGGAACAGCGGCTTTCAACTTTCTAAAATAATCATTTAAATGATTTCATGATACAGAGTTGGATGCTTTTTGTTGTTGTTGTTTTCGGGGTGCTGGGGATTGAACCCAGGACCTTCACACTGCTACATTCCCAGCCCCTTTTTACTTCTTATTTTGAGTCAGGGTCTTGCTAAATCACTAAGTTGCCCAGGCTGGGCTTGAAGTTATAATCCTCCTGCCTCTGCTTCCCAGAATGCTGCATCTCCATAATTGTTTGGCTATTTTAACTTTTACAAAAGATAATATGCTTCTTTAAAAAGTAATTTAGAGTTGTTTTCTCTTTATAAAGACCGCAGCGTCAACTAGTAGAGTGCAGATTTCTCAATGGAAACCATGTTCTGAAGAAAGTCCTTACTCAAGAAATATGCCCGAGTATTCTCACAACGTTGTTGCTGAGTCACAGGAGCAGATGGCCTGACCGGTGGTGAGACGTTTTCAGAGCGTGTACTTCAGACTCCCACGTGCTCTGTTCTTAAGAGTTCAGCTCGTGTGTACATTTAATATCCTTTTCAGCAGCAGGCTACATTTTCTTGTGTAAACCATAAATATTTTTTAATAAAATAATACCAACATGTCATTGAGACTTTTTCAGAGTGTCTTTTGAAATGTGATCATGTGCATGGATTATGGCAAAATCTTTTTATTTTTAGCTCTGTTTGCTCAGTTCAAATCCAGTTGAAATTCAACTTTTCTGCTCTTGAAGATTGCATAGTGATCTTATGATAGAATAAAATACTTATGAAAGTATTATAAAACCTGCTTAGGAAAAGGAGTTCATTTATCTAGTAAATGCCCGTAATTACCTTTTCATGTAAGTCGATATGACAGCTGCCTTGGGGAGCGATAGGTTCAAGAAGCTGTACGTACTTAGAGCAACTCAGTTCCCCCTAAAACTATTTTATAGCTCAGACTTTTAAGTAATTTGGATCTATCTTCTTCTAATTCCATTGAAGTCGAGTGCCCTTAAATCGAGTTAGGAAGGCGCTGTGAGCTGGCTGCTGCACCCCCCGAATTCCTGTGTTGAGAGCTGATCCCCACGGTGATGCAGTTGGATGTGGGGCTTTTGGAGCCGATTAGGTCCTGAGTAGCCAACTCCTGCATGGGATTCGGGACGTTATAAAAGAGACTCCCGAGAGCGATGTAGCTCTGGGAGGGGTGAGGACCAGCTGGAAGGCACCAGCTGGGACTCGGAAAGAGGCCCTCACCAGACACCGACTCCATCAGCACCTTGGCCTTGGACTTCCAGCATCCAGGACTGTGAGAAATACATGTCTGTTGCTTCCACACCACCCAGTTTATGTACGTCGTGATAGCCGCCTGAACACCCTAAAGCAGAAAGCCACATCACACTTCTGAGGTTGTCAATAGTTTCTTAGACCCCTTCACCCCAGCCCTCCATTCAGATTCCCGAAGACAGTGGTGGGTGGTGTTAGGAACTCCTCCCGCCCACCCTGGCTGTTTCGACGCCATTTCCTCCACCTGAAATGCTGCTGCTCCCCATGGTCTGGCCTCAGTGTTGGGGTCCCCATGTGGGCTCAGCCCAACGTCCCCTGGTGACAAAATGCCAGCCACTGCATCAAAATCTGCAGTGTAACCCAATGCCCAGGGGACCTGGTATTTCCCTCCCTTGTGACACTTCCCAGCACAAGACTAGAGTCATGGCCTATTTTCTGTCCTTCTTCCCCACCAGATGTAAAGCTCCTCGAGGCAGGAAGACTCAGTGGCATGACATGAGAGATGGGCAGTCAGGAGCAAGGGAAGAGGGTGGGAGAATGCTGGGACCCAACAGCAATAGAGAGGCAAACAGAAAGGGAGCCCACAGTGCTGTTCATTTGGGCCTTTCCTCCCTGCATGATATGTAAAGACAATTAATTAATATGAGCCTTAGGCCTGAGAGAGGCTGGGCACCAGTCAGGCTCAGGCCTGCAGCCGCACACTGTAGGAGAAAATAGACGTGGTGAGTGATGCCAGTGGGCGTCACCCGGGCTGGGGTGAGGCAGACACCCCAGGCTTGTGGAGGGAGGGTGTTGTTTTTATCATTGAAGAGTGCTTGTTTACCCAGACACAGATGAGAGACTGAACGTTATGGTGCTACGTGAGGCCAGCACCAGAGAGAGAGAGTGTAGTCACTAGGGCAGAAAGCCGTGCTTCGGTCATAATTATAGCTTAGATTTTTAGGATGAATTAGAGGAAGCAGACATTTTATATTATTGGCAGCACAGAGTGGGGGAATTTATCTTCTGAAATTTTGACTTCTGAAACAATGGTTTTCACCCTATAGATGGTTACGATTTTAGAATGTTCCTAGTTTTCTCCTCCCTCTTACCTTCTTTTACTCCTAAACTTCTCTAAGTTGTGTTTCTTCATGCATAATTATCCTTTCTCACTTACCCACCTATTCTTCAGACCCTTGACAGTGTGGAACTCTTCTCAAAGGTTGCCAATTAATATTAAGTTGCCAACCGTCGTCACAGCCTTTTCATAGTATAAAGTCTTTGGGTCTTTTGTAAAATATTAGGCCCTGTTGACCAACTCTTCAGCAACACACTGCTTCAAACCCTCAGATTCCTCATTATGAGATCAGGTCCATTTGCCTTTCTGTTTTTTCTGAGGTGTCTCTCTTCTTTCCTTTTGCTGATTTCCTCTCTGTCCTTCTGTTCCCCAGCTGGGGACATTTTTCAAAATTCAGTGTTGTCGGCTTTGCTTCCCATATGTCCATCTGTGGAGATGTCCTCGTTTTATCTTTTGAATCTGGAGGACTTCCAAGGCTGTACCTCTAGCCCCAATGTCTCTAAAGCGGTGCTCACCAAAGTGGGTAGACAAATTGGCCCACAGGGATGCATGAAGAAAACGTTAGAACTTGCACTTGCAGTTTTGTCACTAAAAGGAAGAAAGGAGTTAAAAATCACAAATATCATTTCGGTTGATAGGTGGGATGTCGGGCAGACAGTCACAGGCATGTGAGTTACTCTGAGGGAAGGGTGGACCCTCGGAAGTATCCTTGCTCACCTGCCTTCTGCCTGACAAGACATAGGTAGTTTACCTGTGGTCAGTGAAGTGAATTTTGGGTTACATTACCTAGTTTAACCTGAAGCACCCTTCACAAAATAAACAGAGTGTAAGAAGAATTCCCAAAAGGACACTGGTTTGAAGGTTATGCTAAAAATACAAGCAAAAATAATCAACAAGAAATAAGAGAGTTGATCTTTCCACTCCTAGTAATTTTTTGTCAGCCATGTTATTAATGAGGATAAAACTATGAATGACATTGTCTTGGTTACTTTTCTCTTTGCTGGGACAAAATACCTGACACCCATAAGTTAAAGGAGGAAAGATTTATCTTGGCTCAAAGTTTATACAGGTTTCAATCCATAGTTGTCTGGCTCCAAGGTAGGGTGGCATGGCAGAGGAGCATCACAGAGGAAAAATAATCCATGGTGTGGCAGGCAAGAGACAGTGAAGCAGCAAGCAGCAGCAGCCTGCTTTCTTTCTGTCCCTTTATATTTCATCCATGCCTCAGCATCACTCACACCCAGGGTGGGGCTTCCATTATCTAAACCCTTAATCACACTATCACACACCCCAATCCACATTCACATACTCTAGATCCAGCCAGCTCTGAAAAGTCTCACCTATTAATGCATGATGCTTTGGGGGGACATCTAGATACAAGCCATAACATTCCTCCCCTGACCCCAAAAGAATCATGTACATCCTTTATGCAAAAGGCATTTAGTCCAGCTCTAATAGTTTTCAGAGTCCTAATAGTTTCAGTATTGCTCAAAAGTCTTAAGTCCAAAGGCTCCTCTGAGATTGAAAGCAAACTTAGCTGCCAGCCCCTGTGAAAATGAAAGGAAAGTTCAACACTTCCAACATTTCCAAACACAGAATAAGCATTTCCATTCCAAAAAGGAGGATAGAGCTGGGGATTTAGCTCAGTGGTTACGCCGCCTACCTTGCAAGCAGAAGGACCAGAGTTCCATCCCCGGTACCAAAAACAAAAACAACAACAAAAAGGAGGATAGAAAAGAATTTGACCAAAGCAAACCTAAAATCTAGCATGGCAAACATTAAATCCCGTAGTTCCATGTCAAGCATCTGGAGTAATCTGTGGCAAGATGTGAACTCCAAAGGGCCTGGGTTGCTCAGCCCCTATGGCCCCATAGGCAGTTGCAGCTCTCATGGCTTCTCTTTTGGGCTGGCTTTGCTTCCTCCTTGCAGCTTTACTCAGATGATCCACACTCCTGGCTTCTCCAACTTTCTGGGGTCTCCATGGTACCTTCAGCTACACACTTACAGCTTTACACACTGCCCTCTCAGGAGCACACTGCCTGGCTTCTTAGACCTTCTGAAGTCTGGGTGGAAGCTTCCTGACCCCACAACTCTTGCATTCTTCATGCACCTAAAACCAGTACCACATGGATGATGGATGCCAAGGCCTGCCACCAGCTAAAATAGGAGCTAGACTTCCTTCTCTCTTTACTGTAGGGTTCAAGTGTCTGGATTGCTGAGTGCTGTGAACCCAGTCCTGAGGAACAAATTCTCTAGGGCTTGCTTCTCAAAGCAAAGTCTTTCACCTTTGCAATCTTGAGGCTGAAGAGAGCGGCATCCTGCTGGTTTTTGTGATGCCTGCAGGCCAGCTTTTCTATTGTCTTATACCTTTCCAGCAACCTAATTCTCCTGTTTCTTCTTTGCAGGCTACAGCTTTACTGGAGCTTTCTTTCTGGCCAAACTTAAAACTTTTAAAATCACTTTGAAGATACAGATGACTAAAAGCTCACAAAAGTAGTCATCCTACCATCTCAATATTAGAATGCTTTGAAATTTCTTCTGTAAGATTAATTAGTCCAGGCCAAAGTCTCTGGACAAGAGCAAAATGCAGACAAATTTTCTGTGAAAGCATAACACACGTGTCCTAGAGTCCAACAGCCAATGCAGTCCTTCCCAACAGAAAGCTTCTAAGCTAGGTCTTTACCAGCATCATTTCTATCAGCATTCTCATCTTCTGAACTCTCACCAGAACTCCCTGTCAAGTTCAGTTTTCCAGCCCTGTATTCCAGGGCTGGCATTAGCTGGCATCTCCAAATCTTTCTAAACTCTTCCCACAAGCCAGGTCCAAAGGCTTTGGAATCACATGACCAGGTAGTATCACAGCAATGACTTTAGTTCTGGTACCAAAATATGTCTTAGTTACTTTTCTTTTTGCTGAGACATACCTGACACCTAAACTTAAAGGAGAAAAGATTCATTTTAGCTCACATTTTGTAGAGGTTTTAGTCCGTAGTTAACTGACTCCAAGGTAAGGCGGCATAGTAGAGGCAAAACAGTTCATGGGATGGCAGGGAGAAAGCAGCAAGCAGCAGCCTGCCTTCTTTATATTCCATTTGGGCTACAAACCTATTGATTGGTGCCACTCACACCTAGGGTGGGGCTTCCATTATCCACACCCTTAATCTCAGTCTAACACCTTTAATCCATATTCACACACCCTAAATCTAGCCACCTCTGAAGAGCCCCATCAATCACTGAATGAGGCTTTGGGGCAATATTTAGATATAGGCCATGATGGAGGCACTCAGGTTCATTAATCTCACTTAGATACTATCACCAAGATTTTTCTCATAAAAGAAAAATATTATTGCCTATTAGTAAAGAAAATAAAATTTATTTTAATTATATTTTGAAGTAATTCTTTAACATTGTATAAATTACTATATATGGTTTAGTCTATAAATAAATGTACCTATGTTGGGGTTTTTGTACCTGAAAGGTTTAGAACTAAAGGGGAATGTAGTCAAATTTGAAGACTGTTGTTCTAGAGACTTGGGTCTGTATTTCTAGAGCTTTGAAAATGTATACATGCTAGTGTCAGGTTTCATCCGGTGCATTTCAATCAGTCAGGATACCCATAGGCCATGTATTGGCAGAATGCAGGGCTGGGCAGGCTGAAAAGGACCACAACTTCTTGCCACTGGCACTGCCCCAAACCCGGCCCTGTGGGAAGGGACAGAGGCCATAGAACCAGCTCAGCCATCTTGTTTTCTCACAGAGTAGCCTGGAAAGGCCTTGGTTTATCCCTTCCAGCCTGGCACCCTCAAAGGAGGAGATAGCCACCTGGAATCTGTGTCATGAAGCCACCCACTATCCACCCTCCCGTGCTGTGGCCCCCTGACTGAGAGGCACAAGGCAAGACAAGCCCAGAGGAGCACATGTGCCCAGGACTCCTTGGTGGTTCCCTGTGTGCTTCCACTGCCGCTGTGTTCCCCAGCTACAACTAGTCAACAAGTCTTTATCGAATGCTAACTGATATTAATCAACATTTACTGCGCGGCTGCTGTTACCAGACCCTGTGTGTGTATTGTCCTGTATTCTCACCACAAGCCTGTTGTGAGGAAGTTGCTAATGTTCATTTTTAATAGATGAGGAACTTGAACATCGCAGAATGCAGGTAGCTTTTCCAAGCCACCCATGCAGTATGTGGAAAGGTTTATTTCAGCTCACAGTTTCAGAGTTTTTGATCAAGTGGTTGCTTGGGCTCATTGCCTTTAGGCCTGAGCCAAGGCAAAACAAAGTGGTAGAGTGTGCTGGCTAAGGAAACCTGTTCACCTCATGGCAGCCAGGAAGTACAAACAGGGTCCTGATATCCTGTCAGGGGCACACGCTGATGACCTAACTTCCTCCTGCTGGCTCCATCCCTCAGCAGCAGCCAAGCTTTCAACACACAGCCTTTCCAGAATATTTAAGATCCAAGCCATAATACTATGGCGTCTGGTAGATTGTGCACTACTGTAGCCAACTAATCTGATAGCCCTTTTTAATCATTTTGCTTTATCCATTAAAGAGTGGCTCTCCATTTCCTATTGAATATGATCTATCCATTTCATCCGGCATTCTAGGCCCTCCATGTTCAGGTATCAGTCTGCGTTTCCTATTGCTCTTTCATGACATATGTCTCTTCCTGTGGAACAAAAAGAGTTCTTTCCTGCTTACCCAATGCACTCTGCTTCCCTGGACCCTTTCCTCTCTGGACTTGTTAGAGATCTTAGCCACCTTTCCAAACCAAATATGACTCAAACCTGATGTCTTCCTGACCAGGCTAGGAAGAATCTTCTCCATTCTCTTCTCTTAGATGCCATTGCCATCATGGGGCACCTTGGGCTGCATCCTCTTTATCACTGTCCATACTTCAAGGTAGAGGCTGTCCTTTTCTCCATATTCACCCCCTTATCCCACCAGGTATGTCGGAGGTTGAGAGTGACTACGTATCAGAGGGGTCTTCAGACCTCCTGGCTGCCTCTGCTCAGGTGGAATCATTTAAAAAGGCGTCTACTTTAAGCTTTGTGTGTTTCCCTTGGGCATCTTTCTTTCAACAGAAAACCCCATGATCCTATCTTCTCTGTGGAGGAGAGAATTGTTTAGGCCAAGTCAGAATTCCCTGTGAGGGGTTTCTTGGAGGTTTGGTCAGCCATACCTGGCTGTGTGATAATTTGTTAGACCTGTTCTGACTGTGTATAATTCTTAACGGCATGGTTTACTTGTTAGCATAATCAGAAAATAATTCAAACTAGCAGATACTTCCAAATAGGACATTAAGACTGTACCAATGCAGTTGAACTAAAATATACGATTTTTTTCTTTTTAAAAATATAGCAGCATATATTTATTGCCATATTTGGGTGGCAACATTCCATGGTGGCCTTCTGCTTTCTTTTTTTGTTAAGCTCCTGAAGAGTTAGAATCAGAATAGGCCAATGTGATAATGCATGTCCTTTATTTTACAGTGAAGATAATGAGATCATGAACAGGAACAATTCACCACTAGCCATTGGCTGATGGATTTGTGAACCAAGAAGTCATAGATAAAATTAGGTTGGATAGAAAGTTTTTATTAGGGAAAGACCCAAAATTGGAATGAGGAGCTATAGTCTCGTGTCTGGAGAACTTGAGACACCCATCCAGTCCATACAGGAGGATCTATCTCTAGTGAGGGGAGGCGATGAGCAGATTTCTCAGTGACTCTTACAGTGTGATGGTGCCATTTACACCAGCTGGTTTTGCCTTGGCATGTAATAGAGGAGCTGTTGTCCTGTAGATATTTAGTTTTTTACCTGCCATTGTTAAAACAGCTTATTCTATTCCAATCAGCTATGTTTTAAGATACACAGCCAAGAATCTGCTATTGTAGGGAAAGGATGTTTGTAGGCATGAAAGTATAGAATAAGTGCCTCTTTAGGTTTTCTGGCTAATCCTGGCTAGGAGAGAGTTACACTTTATGTTTGTTTTTTTTTTGTACCAGGGATCCAACTCGGGTCCTTGCGCTTGTGCAGCAGGTGATGAAATCACTGAGCTAAGTCCCTGGCCCGGCCCGAGAGTTACGCTTTATGGAGAGAGCAATTAAAAGGAGGAGGGGAGACATAGAAAGGCACCAGAGGACACAAATGGGAGGCATAAGGGCTCATAGCAAAGGATGGGGTTGGGGCTGCAGCCCCTCTCTGCCTCCAGTAAAATGCAAAGGAGACAAAGGGAGAGGGCTACCTAACCTGAGGAGAGCTCTTATTTAGAACATAAAAATATGTTCTCATGCCTGTGCACTCATTTATATACGCTAGTAGCTCAGTTCATGAATTTAATTCGTTCCATGATTTTGGAAAAGATGGCTACATTTGTGTTTGTGCAGGAAAGATGGCCACAGTCGTGTTTGTCAACGGATGTAGAGACTGCAAACAGAAACAAAAATTTGCCAAATGCTTTTGTTTGCGGGCCACATTATTTGCAAACAAAAGTGTTTGTGAACTGAGGTACCACATGTGTGTGTGTGTGTGTGTGTGTGTGTGTGTGTGTGCATGCGCATGGATGTGTGTGCGTATTTGTAGTGTAGTAGTGTGATGTATGTGTGTGTGTATGTTCCCATATATATATATATATTCTCTAGGGTCACTGCATTGCTGCACTAGATACACATGTATCCCCTTAATCACTAACTTTAAGTTGCCTTCCTATAAGACTCCTCCTAGCCAACCTACAAATCCCAGAGCTAAGGCCCTGACAAGGACAAATGGATGGGAAGAAGTCAAACAAAGCCCACCAAAGGAACGTGTGTGTATGCAGTGCCACTTAGGTTAGGGTCTTGTGGCCTGGGATCTGTCCCAAGATAGCTCAGAGAGCCAATCAGGTTGTGGAAAGTTCCAGGTACCCCCCTGGGAGGAAGGATCTTTATCACCCGATGAAAGAGGCTGGGACAGAGCCCATGGGTATCCATCTGGAGCCCCCGCCCCTCTCTGGACAGCTTCTGTCTTCTGCTTTTTCCTCCTAACAAATAAAGTGTCTTCCTTCTTAAGCTCTGTCCCTTTAATTCATTATTGGCACTGAGTTTAGGATTCCAGGTATCTGCTCTCCCCACGTGGCATTTTTCCTGGTAGGAAAACCCATTTGATTTTTTCTGACGTTATCAACCAGTGAGTCAGTTTGTGCACCTCCGTGACCCTAATGCAGCCCCTGCTGTAGTCGTTCTCATTCAAGGAGTGTTTCCGTTGTGCGGTAAACGTTTTATTTTTTGAGGACTGAGGACTGTGAGGCTGAGATTGTCCTAACCAGATTTAAGATCATCAGAGCATTGTGGTAGCAAAGTGGCTGTTGGCATTCAGGCTCAGTTTTATGACTTTTAAAGGAGTTCTTTACTCTGAGATCATCTGTTTATCTTTTTGTCTTTGCAAGCTTGGGGAGCAGGAACCTGGGTCCAGGTGTCATGGGTTCTGGTTATTGTCTTGTGAAAGTAATGCCTGAACCCTAAGATTTATGTAAGTAATTAAAAAGCTAGCAAGGGTAAGAGGCTTGTCCTAGGTCTGTTGATTTTACTTAGAAATGTGACAATACATTTTAAGTCAGAATTGGGGGTGAGTAAGATGTAATTCTTCAGGGAAAAAAGGACTTCCTTCACTAAAGCTATGGAGCCATTGCCCACAAAGAAGGCTGTAATATAATGTGCCGTGACTTGGAGGAGGAGGGGTACAACTGTGGTAATGATGATAATGGTGATAACACATAATGCTGTTTGCTGAGCACACAGATTCTGTTCATTCTTATAACAGCACCAGAAGGCAAGTGTGACATCTCCAGACGAGAAGTTTGAGACACACAGATTTAGTGGCTTGCCAAACTCAGATTAACATCAGGGTCCCTTTGGAATCTAAGTGTGTGTGTGTGTGTGTGTGTGTGTGTGTGTGTGTATCATATTGCATCCAAATATAACACAATCATGTATTATAATTCCTGGATTAAAAAACCCCCAACCAACTGAAATAAGGGAAATCACATAAAGCTTCCAAAGACAACAAGCAATGTTTTTGGACTACACGTTTTGTCTTGATCATATTAGTCATTAGGGTGAGAGCTGATATTCAGACCAAATGTGTTGCTTCTCCTACAAAGAAGTCGTTTGAGGATAAGCCCTTGCTGAAAAATTCTTCACAACTCAGCCAGTCTCTCTTGGAATTAATTAGAGATTTAAACTTGTCATTTCCCAAATTTAAGGGGTAGCAGACACACCTACAGAGCTTTTGAAAACACAGATTGAAGGGCCCTATCCCCAGATTCTGGGGCCTAAATGTGCATTTGGGGTACTTGGTGATGGTGACACTGGTCCTGTTGGACCAGAGACACCCCCCCCCTTTGGAAAAACACTGACCTGAGCTGGCTCGGCAATGGTGTTCACTAACCCTGCACTTGTTTCCCAAATAGGGTGACTAAGTACAGAGCTCTGAGGGCCCCAAAGGCCAGCCTTGACCCCCACAGCCTGGCCCCGGTGACCTGTCCTCTCGGTTATTCTGAAGCCCAGACCGGGTCTGGACAACAGCATCTGTCCTTGTCCAGGCTTGTTTTCTTCTTTCAGTGGAGCCCCTGCAGCATGCTGGCATGGGTCACGTGATTATGACATTCAGAAGATGAGCATTCGTGAACATCCCTAGATGTTAGATTTAGAGGAGGCCTCTGTGGGTTAACACAATGGCTATCTTCCAACAATTCCAAAAAATTTGAAAAGTATTTCCACTCTAGTTTTCAGTAAATTTAAACTGTTTAATTGTTTCTAAATTATTTTTACTCTGGTTTTCAATAATAGTAGCCTCACACAACCCTACAGAATATCTGTCTTCATAAAACAAGATTAGTTTCAGTTCGTTCAAGCTAAAGACATTTATTGGGAGAATACTGGAAAAATGGACAACCAAGATTTTCATGGTGAGGCATGAAACGAGGTCTCTTTCGAGGTTGGCATCTAAAGAATCCATGATCTTCTGAGCCAAGTTCAATCCCACCCTCCTGCTGTGTTTGGATGAGTGGGCCCCAAAGGTCAGGGTGCTAAAGGCTTCATCTCAGCCGCTAGTCCTGGTGGGAGATGGTGGGAACATTGAGGGTTGGGGCCTAGTGGGAGTTTTGTGGGGGTGGTCCTTGAAGGGGATGACACAACCCAAGCCTTTTCTTTCTCTTTTGCCTCTGGCCATAAGGTGAGGGCTTCTTCAATCGTGTCTCCTGCCATGATGTGCTGCTTCATCACAGGCCCAAGCGCGATGGGGCCAATTCCCCATGGACTGAAACCTCCAAAACTCTATAAGCCAGAATAAATGACTACTCCACTACTTCTTCCTCCTCCTGCTGCTCTTCATCCTCTTCCCTCTTCCTCTTTTCTCTTCTCTCCTCCTCCCTCCTCTTCCATACTGGGGATTGAACCCAGGACTTTCACACTGAGCCAGAGCTACACTCCTTTTTAATTCTTTTATCTTGAGACAGGGTCTCACTAATTCACTGAGTTGCCCAAGCTGGGCTCAAATGTGTAGTCCTCCTGCATCAGCCTCCCAGAGTGCTGAGATTGCAGGTGTGTGCTCCTTTCCTCTTTCTAAGTAGTGATTTCAGGAATTTCATTATGGCAGTGGAGGGCTAATATGTTCCCTTATCCCCCACTCTCCTCTTCCAAACTCCAGATTTCTGGGAGGGCAAAGACTTTGGTCAAGGGTTGTCTTTGGCTCTGTTAGATATGGTCAGGCACTCTTGGTGTAAGTTTGAATTTGGGGAACCCACCTTGGTGTTTCAGGAGCAGTGTCCAGAAGGGAGGAACATCCTTGTGAACCCAGCCTCCTACTATGAGTTGCCTCCATGTATGGTGCCCACAGGTGTTCACATGTTCACACTTAAATGGGAATCCCTTTTCTAGACTTTGTGTGTGCCATACAATCCCTGAAGGATTCACACTGACCTATATCCCCAGTCCTTTTTAAATTTTTTCCTTTGATAAGGAGTCTCCCAATGTTGCTAAATTGCCCAGGCTGCACTCAAATTTGTAATCCTCCTCCCTCAGCCTCTCAAAGAGCTGGGATTACAGGTGTACATCACCATACCTGGTGGCTCCTATATTCATGTTTTTATTTCATCACCGACAGGTGTGAGCTTGTCCTGTGCTGGTCTGGAGCTGAGCTTTTGAGAACTGCTGTTCTGTCATTTTATTAATAAGGACTGAGAGCCACAGGAAAGCTGCCAGCTAGTTACCTGGGAGCAGAGCCTGGTCTCTGCCCCAGGTCTTACGGGAGTACTTAACAGTAGTTAGTTCTCTTAGGCTGCCTCTTATTTGGGGCAGCTTCTGTGGGCGGCTTTGACTTGGTTCACTGTGCCCTCAGGTTCCTCCTGCTTGAAGTGCATAGTTGGAAATGATCTCTGAGACCCGATCTCTTGAGTCCCGTGCTCTGATTGTGTGGCTTCCTTTCCTTTTAAGGGAAAACAAGCTTCTCTTCATTAGTAAATACCTAAAATTAATAAGCAATGCCTAAGGAGTAGCCGGCTTGCTTTTCCTAAAATACGCTCTAACTCCCCAGATAGGCAGGCACAAACAACTGTTTGGAACTCCTCTAATCATATTCTGTGTATAAAATTTGGGGAGATTTGGAGCTAAGAACAGTGACTTTCTGGTTGTCTACATTTGCTCAGGGTTAGGCGATAGATCACAGTGACTTTTCCCTGGCTTTGATTACAGCCCCTGGCTCAGGATGCTGGCTGTGTATTAAGGTCGCCTGGGTCTGTTCCAGGTCATTTGAATCGGAATCTCTGGGACTGGGGTCCAGGCATGAATATTTAAACAGAAATCTTTGCAGGTGGCTCTTCTGTGCAGCCAAAGTTGAAGACCTCTGAACCAGACTGACTAAGAGGTGCAGCTGGAGGCCTAAGGGAAGCAGGGCTCTGTAGGGAACATCGATAGAAACGCTTGTGCAGGCTGCAGTGGACTTCATTTTTTTGGTAACAAAATAATTCATATTCCTATGTCATTTAAAAAAATATATTTCCTTCCCTTATTTGATCTTTGAGAGAGAATATTTGGATTTGCCTAGCATCTGTGTAGATTTTTTTTTTAGATGTATGATCCTGTCATCAATAATGCTAAAGAGATAAATTAGGCAATGGTGTGCTGTAGAAAAGATTTTCTGACTGGTTAAAGATTTTGCCTTTGGTTTCTTTTTAAAGGATATATTTGTATGCAGCTTTGAAGAAGGAACACATAAAAGTAGTTCCCATCGCTATTGTATTGAAGTTGGTGCACTGAAAATTAATAACAAGTCAGTGAATATTCAAAGGAAGTGGAAAAGAATGGATGGTTCATTCACTGCTTATGGGGATTAGCAGGGCATTTGGGGACCCCAGCTGCTTCTCGTTCCTTTGTTTCATCCCATATATGGGAGGCAGCTTGTGAGGCACATAGCTCTGCCAGATGTGTGTCTGTGAGATGGAGACTGGGTGGAGAGAATCCCATAGCTGGTCTGGCCACAGGAAGATGGTGAACTTGTTAAGAATAATAATTAGGCAGCCTGCATATTCGCTGACTGGAGACTCAGCCCAGTTTGAAAAGCAGCTTCCTCCCTGAGGGCTTTTAGTCACAGAATGTAAATAGAGGGCACACCCAGGAGAGCTTGGAGGAAAACAAAGAGAAGCCCTATTCTCAAAAAATGCCTGCTAATTGTTTGGGGATTTGTCACAAATTGGGTAAATATTAGGCAGGACCTCCAAAACCCAGTAAATATTGAGTCAGTATTTGAATGTTTTTCCCTCCTTCTGCTACTTGACAATACTAGAAGCATTAGTCTTTAATATCTTTCGGTTTCTTGCAAGGGGGTCTCAGCCCCCATCATGTGCACCTGCTCAGTCTCTCTCACCCTGGAGAGGAAGTAATAGAGGAAGAAATTGCCATAGAACTGGAATCCCCCAGCCCCCCTCCCAAAGAAACAAAACCCACCAGCAAATTACCACTGTCAACTGCTGTACAAGAAGTAGCTTGTGCTGTGCGTCAGATTAAGCAACTTGTCTTTTCTTTCGTTGGTAACTTTTCAGGAACAGAATATGCAGAATGTGCAAAGTGTACCCCAGAATTGTTTGTCTACTATTAGCAAGGCTGACCTGGTCACTGTGGTCAGAGGAGAAAAGTGTGGCTGCAGGTGGTGGCTGTGCTGCCCTGAACCTGAGCATTTGCTTTCTGTGATTTCTATTGTTTCTGGTAAATCAGAGAAAATTGAAGCAGTTTTGAGTGGTAGCAATAGAAAAGGCATGAACACCCAGGCTTCCCACCAGGATGAGATCTTGCCAGGGAAATGTGAGGCGTGTTTGTGTTCAGATGCTGGATCTTTTAGGAATCAGTCCCTTTAGCACTGAGGGTAGCTTGAGTGGAGAGGAGACTGCAAGAAATTGCAGTTTTCAGCATTTACCACTTCTTGGGACATTTCTCCCCCTTTATTGCAGTTATTTGGTCATTTCTGAGACTGGGGTTTCTTTTGCTGTAGCATCCTATAAAAGGTAAAGTTCCCAATATTGTGGCATAAACTCTCTAAATCCTCCTTGCAGTAGAGACCGACTTCTATAATACTGATGTGCAAAACCTTATTTAAGCCAAGCTGAAAATAAACGTTCCTGGGTTCTGGGGGTTCTGGGGTCTCCTTCTAGAGGTGTTTTTTAGGTGCTTTGTGTCCTGAACAAAGCACTGGTCAAGATAGGCACAAAAGGTAGCGAAGTTTTACATTTATTAGAGGTAAAAGAAACATGCTCTGCAGAGAGGGTGTAGGCCAATTAAAAGTAGGAAAAGAGGTAAACTCTACTGAGTGAGAGCGGACCGCTGTGGAGGAGAGAAGGCTGAGGCCTGGAGTTTGGTGGTGCCTCTTTTTCTGTCTCCTACTCCTCGACTGCCTCTAGGCTGACCTATCAAAAACCTGCTTGAGTTCTCCTGGGAAGACCTAAGATGGCACTGTCTGATTGGTTCCAGGTACAGGGCTTTGGGGCCTGTTCTGTACTGTATCCTACAACTTTGTAATTAATAGGCCACACCTACTTACTCAGCCAGTTTGCCATGCCCTAGTCTCCTGCTTCAAATAGGAGCAAATTAAATTTAAAGCAAACTACACTTCTTCATAAATGATTTACACAGTACAATTCTTAGCAAATTGTAATATGGTAAAAAATACAATGTCAACCTGATTATTCTCTTTACAACCTTTAGGGCAGCTCTCCAGCATATACTGTTTGTCATTTTCTGTGGCATTTTCTGAATCAACCCAAAGTGCCGAATTCTGTATTTCTTGCTTCAGGGTTGATTATGTGCATACCTTTACTTCTTGACTCTTATCCTTTAGTGCTGTGTCTTAGCTCTTTTGTTTTGCCCAGGCACCTAAGAGAGCACTTTATTCCTCATTACTGTTCTGTTCTATAATTATAGTTGAATGAATGCACTTTAACAAAACATGGATGTGATTCATCTTGTTTTTCAAATTTAGCTCCTAATGAATTATATAATCTAGCTGGGCAGACATACAGTTGGTGCATGTCAAATGAAAGAGCCAACCAAGTGATTAGAATCATAGAACCATAAAATTTGAGGACCATAAAGGACCTGAGAGATGTTAATTCAGCCTATTTATTTTGCAAATAAACGATTGTGGTTCCGGGAGATTAAGAGGCTTGCTTGCCCAGGGTTGAATAGCTAGTGGCAGCTGTATCAGCCTTCCACTTTCCTGACACATTGATTAGCAACCTGTAAACGGAGGTTGCTGACAATGGTTCTAGCTGTGTACTGTGGTGCACTGAAATTTCGTCCATCTTTATACCCCTGAGTTTCCTTGCAGAATATGGTCAATTGAGTTTAAATTTTATCTTATCTGAATTAGGAGCTAGTTAGTTTCTTTGCTTTCTCTGTCTACTTTCCAAAGGTTCTCCATGTCATCTTTAAGACAATGGACCTGGACAGCTTGTTCTACCCGTGTTAGACTCGGAGGGCTGGTGGGGGGGAGATGCTTGCCACGGTGGACAGTAGCCAGGCCATTTAAGGTAGAATTCTGATCAGCGAACTGCAGCAGCAAGTCCAGGGAGTCTAACAGCAACCCCTGTAGCAACTGGCCCAAATGGCCATGACCTGATCAATAATGCAGCTGCTCTAATTCTTGTCCTCGTTTCCAGTTTGGAGCCAAACTGAGAAAGCCTCATCTGCTTGCCTACCCAGTCACATGGGAGGTCCTCCTTTCCTCAGCTGCAGTCTCCACTTTGGGCATATCCAGGCCTTCCTTTTCTTCCACTGTAAAGCTTCCCACTCCACTGCCTGCCTTTGAGTCTCTGCCAACCACAAGTGACAGTGGCTGACTTCCTTATTATAGCAAGCTCCAAATACATAGCCTTTGCTTTTCTCAGCGGGTGGGCTGTACTCATTTCCATTGGGGGAAGACCTGGGAAGAAACTTAGCCCTGACCGCTTCGGTGTTCTCTCTGGTTCTGGTTCTGCAGCTAGCTCTCCAGCTGCATAATAAGGCTTGTGTGGCCCACTCTCTCTCTCTCTCTCTCTCTCTCTCTCTCTCTCTCTCTCTTAAAGAATGAACAAGTCAAAAAAAAAAAAAAAAAAAAAAAAAAAGAATGAACAAGTCTTGGTCATTTGCTTGCCTGAAGTTAACATAGAGTAATCCTTCCCTGTCCCTGGGAGTTTGTTCTAAGACCTAGTGTGTGCATGAAACCACAGGCAGTACTGAACCCTGTATACAAGCACTGTAGTACTTGAGTGATAACAAAATTGACTATTAAATGATGAATAGGGCAGTAGCATATGTTGTGGATATGCTGGACAGAGAGCCCATTGATATCCTAGGTGAGGAGGGGCGTGCAGGATTTCATCATGCTGCTTAGGGTGGTGTGCAATTTAAAATTGTCTGTTTCTAGAATTTTCCATTTGATATTTTTGGACCATGGTTATCTGAGTAAATGAAACCACTGCAAGTGAAGTCTTGGGGGTGGATAGGGCTGAGCACTTGGTCTGTGGCATTGTCCTGGCCCAGCAGCCTGGTGATCTCATTAAGACAGTAAAGGAGGTCAGCTGGGAGCGGCGCCTCACTTCTGAATGCTCATAAAGATTCCACTTGTAATCTCTCCAGAATTTCCCCAGAAGGATGTCATCATATATCATCCATCCCTTTCCTTTCTGCTGTCATCCTTTCTCCTTCTTTTGAAAATAAAATTTTTTTGAATTTCCCAGTATTTTTCAACACGGACTTAAGCTCTAAGATCACAAATATGATTCAGAATTTACCAGCCAGGGGATTTTTAAATGACAATAATTAACTTAAAACGCATCTTAGAGACCATCTTGTGTTCACCTTCTCAGAGCAGAGGTATTAGTTGCCAAAGTGGTGTTGAGGAGGGAAGGCCAGGGCTTTAGGCCTCCCGCCTGCCTGGCTGTCGGCCCCCGTGGGACTGTTACCGGGCTTTGGGTGCTGGATTTCTAGGTTCCAGGTGATTTCTAGGTTCTAGACAGAAGTCTGTAACAAAGACTTGAATAAAACAAGCATAAATGGTGGCGATGTTTCACATTCATTATGGGTAGGGGGAAAGGCTCTGTGGAGTGGGTTTGGGCCAAGTAAAAGTAGGAAAAAGGGAGGGAAAAAGTACGGCCCAGGGTGGGCTGCCCTGAAGAGACAGGATAACGAGCTCTTAATGGCGAGGGTCCCTTTTTATATTTCCCACTCTGGGGTCACATCCAGGTCATCCTGCCAAAAACCTGCCCAAGTTCCCATGTGCGGGGCTTTGGGGAGGGTTCTGTGCGTGTGCTGCGGATTCCTGGGACCTCCTTTCCTACCAGTTGTAGCCACACCTACCTTCCTGCCTCCCTACCGCTGCTATTCTCTCAGTATTCGGTGAGGCAGTCACATCTTTCATTTCCAAACACACTGAGACATGGCCCTGTAAGGAATAAGAGTTACCTGTGTGCCTAGGACCACAGCTGGCCCCCAGGCATCCGTCCTTCAGTGCCTGCTGTTACTAAGCTACTGCTCCTCTTGCAGCTGCTGAGACTGTTGCTACCACTGTTAGTAGATAGGGACCTTGGGGCCGCTACTGTCTCTAATCATGTTGGCCTTGCCCCTCACAATCCTTTACTTACCACACTCTTTTCTGCCTCTGGCCTCCCCTGCTTGGTTCTTCTAGAAAGAAAACCTCTCTCTTTCCTCTTTCTGCCTGGCTTGCCCCTCATCTTTCACATGCTTCTTGGATATTCCTTCCTGAGGGTAGCCCTCCTAAGTTCCAGCCTGAATTGGGACTCATGTTTTATTCCTTGAAACAAGGAGTCAGTAAACATTTTCCATTTAGTGTCCAATAATACATATTTTAGACTTTGAAGACCGTGCAGTCACCTGCTCAGCTTTGATATCCTAATAAAAATGCAGGTAGACAGTATGTAAATGAATATGTGGACTGCGTTCCAGTAAGACTTTATAGTACTGCTGGTCATAGGTACTCACTCTTGTTTTTATAGCACTCTGTACTTTTTCTGCACAATATGATTATATGAAGATTTATCATCTCTTTCCTCTTGGATGAAGCTTGTTTAAAAAAAACCCAAGCTGAGTGTGGTGGCCCATGCCTGCAATCCCACCATTGTGGGAGGGGAAGGTGGGAGAACCGAAAGTTTGAGCCCAGCCTGGGCAACTTAGTGACTTAGCAAGACCCTGACTCAAAATAAAAAAAATTTAAAAGGGCTGAGAAAGTAGCTGAGTGAGAAGACCCTGAGTTCAACCCCAAGTACTGGGAAATAAAGACAAGAACCAGATTTCTGGTATAATTTCTGCATCTGTAGGATGAGCATAGTGTTGAACACCTAACAGTCAATAAATATTGAATGAAAGAGTGGATGGGTAGCTGAATGATACAGTAGGGCCTGAGATCTGCCTCGTGTTTCCTGCACTAACAATACAGCACTGTCCTTAGTTTGTTTGCCAAATACTTTCTTTATCTTCCAACTTGGAATATTTCCTTAAAATAAAACCCTCAGTGTTCTTTGGCCTATAGCCTCTCCTGTCTCCCTGAATCTGGCTCCTTCTGGACTTTTCTGTCCTCCCCAGCTTGGGCCACCCAGCTGGCAGTCTCTGCCTTTGGTCAGGCAGGTTTTGAGCCAGATGGGAATTTGCATTGCCTTCTTCTCTAATTAAAGCATGGGAGGGATGTTCTCTGTGTGTCTTTCTAAGAGATGAGCTCATCTGAAGAGCGATGGCATTCCAGTTACAGGGAGGAATATGGGACGTGTCGAGTTGGCATTAATGTGATGTGGCGGGAGGGGAAAACAAAACCAGCGGCTGCCTAGCAATCTCTCAAGGCGTACTAGTTTCTTTTACACCGAGCAAGTTTGTTTCGCTCAATCATGCTTAAATCTATAGGTGTGATCCTGATTTTTATAGGCGGCTCATTTCGCAGTGACATTTTGGGACATGCTGACCCTAGTTTCATTTGTCTTGCCTTATGAATGCCTTGCCATTGAGGCTGTCAAAGCTCTTCAGCCTCCATGGAGCAGGGCCACTCACCCACCCAGCCAGCCAATGAAATGCACTCTGAGATTTCTTCCCTTCTGTCTTCCTGCTGTGAACTTTCAGGGAGTCAGTGAACTAGGGCATATCTGTCAGATGTAGAAATGTTCTGCCTAATTGAGCTAAAGGCTAATTTAGGTTACAAGTCCTCTGTCTGCTTGAGAAATAGGTAGTGTTCAGACACATTCAGACTCTATTTCCAGGAGGTTGAACCTGTGGTCCCGTCGACCTGGGCCTGTTCAGGGTCCAGGGAAGTGGGTGACTTAGATGGGCAGCCACATGATAGCCATGCCCTGGGGTGGGCAGTGGGTATGGGAGGAGGGCAGAGATACCGGTCAGGGTCCAGCTGTGAAACGGAAATGATTCTGGTCTTTTGAAACACGGGTGATGACTATGTCGGATGCTGACACAGACAGTGAAAGGCTGTAATGATGCTCAGAACCATCCCTGGGAGTTCTTTTGCTAAGGTCAGGGGCTGGAGGAGGGGCAGGAACACGGGGGATTATGAGATTCTGGGAGCCACTAAGATGCTACGGCTTATGGAATACACCTTCCCCCTAATGTCAGCCCCAAGACCTTGGTGATCTTACTGGGCCGGCCGTCCAGGCTGTCTTGACATTCCTGATTTTATCTTCAAGTTTGTGTTGTGTTGGTCAAGTCTGAGGGGCATGGTCGGGGAGTGTGGCCCCTCTGAGGCTTGACTGTCCCAGCCTAGTGACCCTAGCCCCTCAAGGAACACGACGTTAAATATCAAATTTAAAAGTACCATGATGGGTGGAAACTGTGGAAGAGAGGGGAACTTTCGCCCTACTTTTTCAAAAAGGCAGCCTGCATTTGTGTTTTGCACCGGGCTGCTCTGGTTAGGTAGTAGCCCTGGACAGGACTCAGAGCTCCGTGACTGTGACCATGACCATGGATGGCAGCCTCTGCCTCACAGGCCTTTTGTGGGACCCAGGGGCGGGTGGTCTGGGATGTCATCTTTAGGGTTTGTCCTCCAGCCAGCAGTAAGACAGCCCCTCAGAGGGAGGGCTGGATGAAGGAACTCATCAATCCTAAACAGGCAAATGAACCAGGAAAGGAGAAGCGGGGAGTCAGGAGAGCTGGGGAGGGGAGGTTTCAAAGAGGGGTTGCATTTATCTCCAAAGGAAGAAAAACTTCAGAAGAATAAATTTAAGAGTTTATGTGAGCATTAAAGGACTCATGAATCAGGCAGCACTCGACACTGGAAGTTCAGAGAGGTCCACTCCAGCCGTGTGGGCAGAGAGCTTTTATAGGCTGACCAAAGAAAGCCAGGACGACTTGATCGGATACAGCTAACAGTAGTAGTGTCGCCGTGCAGTCTGGTAGGAGGACCCTGCTAAGAGGTTTGTTGATGATTTCTGACTGGCTGAGCTTATGGTTCATCTCACTGTTGACACTGGGGTTCAGTTAGATCAGGAACCTAATGCATTGGCACCATCTTCCCACTTTTAGCTCCTCAAAACTCCGGGTTGAGTTATTGCCATGTACCCATTCCTAAGTGCAGCTTCATCTGCTTCGTCTAAGCCTGTAGATTAGAAGTGCTCACATTTCAGAGCAGTCAGTTTCTACCTTGGATGCCAGCAGCCCTTGGTGTGGTCCATCATTGAAGTCGGGGGTCCTCTGGAGCCACTGTGGTAGCTGTGTTGCTGGTTACCACTGGCGTCCAGTCCTCCCTGCCCTCCAGGCTGTCAGCTCCACCCACATTTTCAGACAGCCCTGAGTTTCTTCCTTTCTGCGTTTCTCTTGTGTCTGTTCTAACGTGTCTTCTAACTTTCCACTAGTGAAGAGTCAGAGAGCAGCATGTTCTCTTTCCCATGAGTACTCACACTTAGGGTGTGGAGGACAGATGCTAAGATGAGGCTGTTCCCTGTGGATTTGGGGTTCTAATTCATTCAGTATTTCTTGAGCCCCTATAACATACCTGTCAGTGGGAATAATGCATTAGAGGTGGGAATTCAGAGCCTCATGCAGGGATGTAGCACTTCTCCTTCACTGGGCTCAGGCTGCAGAGGACAGTGTCAGTTTGCAAGTTCACTGTTCTTTGACTTCCTGAACTCGTGGTGCTGATCTTGAACCTATGGTGCCCTCATTACCCCTGAGAACTGAACTCAGCTGTTCCCTCTCAGGAGACTTCAGTTTGACCTCCAGGAATGGAGCCAGCCCCTTCTACAGGCAGTGTCCTCTAGTTCACAGCTCTGCTAACCCTCGCTCTGTCAGTGGCCTTCCGGGTTCACAGCCTCCTCTCACAGATGTGATTATCATCCCTAGGCGAGAGGACTTCCCTTCCCGGAGGAACTCAGAAAATGAGGGGGTGGCTGGGAGGCAACTGCCTTGGAAAGGATGGCTGTGATGTAGTCTTGGCAGAGACAGGTCCCTGTCTTCTCACGGAGGCACCTGCATGGCCCAGGTGTTCCCTAGCTGAGGGAGTGTCGAGGCAGCTGGCTCCTTCCTGTGGATTGTAGCTGTAGATCCTTGGTCAGCTCTGCTGTTCCAACTTTCCAGGTCATCCGAGCTACCCATGAGATTCATTCATCACCTACCATTGGCTCTGCAGTCACTCTGTAGTCAAAGATGGGGGGAGCTCGGTACTTGCTGATGTGCACTGGATGGCTTTGTGTATGCGCCAGATCCCTGGGAGGTGTTCCCTAGCCTCACAATACCTGGACAGTTACCCAAACATGGTGTGTCAGGGTTGGCAGCACTACCAACCGATGGCAAGTATGTGTTAGCACCAAGAGTAAATTGTGGAACACACACACACACACACACACACACACACACACACAGGCATCACTCACGCACGCTTATCTTTAAAAGCTGCCATTAAGATGGATCAAGCTGTCTTCCTAGGCACAGTTCCTTGGTGAAAGATCATCATGTATTAGCATCCAAGACCTCCTTCCTGCCTTAATTTTCAGTGTTGCCATGTGAAAGCAACAGCGGAACCCAGGACCCTGAGAAAATGCCCTTCCACTGTTCCTGGGCATCAGTGGTAGAAGGGCATGGTGGGTATCTACCTGGGAAGTGTGATTCCTCGTGGGGCCACCCTTGAGCCTGGGCTTGCTTCTTCATGTCCTACACCTGTTTTCTGGCAGGAAAACATCTGAATGATGCAGATATTTGTCCATCATGGGCTCTTGAGACACATCCGTTTGTGCTGTGTCCAGAGGAGCTTTAGGATTTACTGAATGCTCACGGAGTGCTAGGTACCTTTTTACATATCTCAGGAAGCAATCTAATGTTCAGAAGATGATGGAATATCTGTGGAATTCCTGCAGATTCTGAAGGCCCACTGAGATTTAAATCCTTGGTGCACCTTTTGAATTTGCCCCAGTCAGACAAAATGCTTGTTACTGAGCAACACCGGAAGCAGATGATCTTTGTAGTTCTGCCTGGGCTGCAGGGACAAAGCCGAGTCTGAGGGGAGCCAAGAGTCTGCTGGTGGGCTCCTCCTCCTCCTTTACTCCGAGGTTGTACACAGAGGCCCTGCAGCCCGGATGGAGGCTGCCTCTGCCTGGGTGAAAGCAGAATCAAACCCAGGCTGGTGAACCTTTCAACAAGTGGTTTGTCAAAGACCTGTTATGGGTTCTATGCATGATGCTTGAAAGTAGCAAATCTATTTTTATTAGGTCTACAAAGTCCAGAATATCTCAATATGTGTGACGTGATGTCATCTCGCATTTAGGGTGGGAGTTGCATAAGGACAACATAGAGAAGATAACTACTTGGGAATCAGCAAAGACAGTTACTGCTTAGCGATTCAGAAGGGTGCTCAGTTGTTCACAGAACTGCAAAAGGCAGTGTAATTGCCCCATAAATTTGCAGAGACCAGAGATGTCTCAGGGGGATGGTCTGGATTCAGCTGGTCCTACAGCTGGTGGGCAGTGTTAGTCATCATTATTTAGTGAGCAGCCGGATGACTTAGTATATTTTGGGGGTTATTTGGGCCAGTCACTCTGTTTTCTTGAGGTATACAATTATGGCTCAGGTTTGGGGTTTGTGTGTTGAAAATAAAAGCAATCCCCTGCGCCACCTGATTTTGGGAGTTGACGAGAGAGACTCAGTCAATTCGGAGAGAGGCAGGATGCTACTCCCCGGGGTGTGGTCTCCTGGAACCTGGATGGAGTGGCATGGGGCTGCAGTGGAGACAACCATCTGGCTCCCAGGACTGGGAGGTGTTAAGGCCTCATAGTGTCCAGCTGGTGCCGAGGACTGGGCACTGCAAGGTGTATGTACAGTGAGAAGAAAAGGTTCAGCCTTCAGCATTTAGTGTTTCCTCCCATTGTGTCTTTCATCACAAGCTTATTACATGGCCAGGATCCAGAGAGATGGGAGAAGCGGTCCTGCCCCTCTGGCCTTTGTCTCTCGGGGTACGAGATACTCATGTTGTTAGGGGTGCTTGTGAGTTCCTGCCCATAGTATTCATGGTTCCCAGGGTTTCCCCATTGTCAGCTTCTAGAGGTGAGACTGCCCGAACTGTAAAGGTCCCTTATCAACTAGAGGATTGTTGAATCCATGCACTAAGGCAGAAATGACTGTTAGTAATGAGAAGGCTTAGCAAAAGAACAGCAGTTTATTAAAATACCCAACCTAGAAGAAAACAGGAGAGATACTCACTAAAGTAAATTTGACTCTGGTTTCTCATTCCGGAAGTGGGGTGCTGGGTGGGCTCCCCCATTTGTATTCCACATTTCCTTCAAGACTTCCCTCACTCGGGCGACTTTAGAAACAGTGGACCCTACACTTTAACTTAGAGTTTATGAACGAGACGTAGAAAGAGTCGCCACTTGTTAACCCACACGCATCTTGTTTAACAGAATACGGAGGGGAGAATGAACATGTCTGACTCCAAGTACATTCCAGGCTCCTCTGATCAGCAAATATTGATATGGCAGTATCATTTTTCCTTTTTAGCCACCAAAAAGTTCATAATGGAAGACTTTTCTCTTTAGTTCACTTAACCAGACAAGCTGTTTGCTCAGAGATCTGGAAGTCCTTTATCAGTCTTGTGGGCATGAGCTTGTCACCGGAAGTGTCCCCTGTCCTCTCTAAATCATATAAGCCAGGTTTTGTTTTATGACACAGTTAGTTTCAGCTTTGCCCAGATCTTACCGAGTGCACACGAGTGTGACAGGAAAGCACGGGGTCTGAACTCCCGAGACCCAGTAAGGGCCTGTAATGTGGCCGGGTGGTGGCAGGAAGTAGCTTCTTCCCGGAAGTCTCAGTTCAGTCCCGAGAGAGATGCACGCAACTTGAGGTCATTACCAGGCTTCCTTCTCACTGACGGCTCTGTGCTCACCTTGGGAACTCAGCTCAGCTCGCCTGGCCTTAGACCACCAGGTGGGGCAGTCAGCTCCTAGGAGAAAACTTGAGGAAGGCCCTCCCAGTGTTTTCTGTCCAGTAGCAAGGGATCCATTTGGAAGCCACTTCGAGGGACTTCAGAACCTGCTGGGCCGGGGGAGGCCTGCCTCATGACTGGAGTGGCCTGCAGTGGCTCTGTCTGCCTTCCTCTGCTTCCTAGAGAACTAACTGCTGCTCTATATGATCAGCTGCCAGTCTGTCCAAAGCAAAGTTTGGGTACAGTACAGACATCTGGGAGGCTCCTTATGCAGTCACTTTCCTTCTCCTTCAGTCTGCACTTTGCCTCCCATGCACAGTCGGCCTGGAGACGTTGGGAAATCCCTCCGCCCCGTTACATTTCCAACCCTGGAACCGTGTGAACGGTGCCCCAGAGACAGGAGGATTCCTGGTGAAGGGAACTGCATTACGAGAGAGTGACAGTGTCAGAGGAGCGCTGGGCCGGGAGAGCCGAGAGGGCTGCTTACCCTCCCGGCTGCTGGGTCCATTTGGCCAGTTACGGGTTCCTGGCTTACTGGAAACACCTCTATTTAAGTGTGAGTAAAATAAAAATCAAAGACGATGTGGGTTTTTGACACCTTAGTAAGCCCTGATTTATGGGCATCTGCGTCATTTCAGGCCCTGTGGCGACCAGCGCTGGGCTTGCAGTGTGGCCGGGGCAAGCCACACAGCTTTGACGGGGAGCTTGGGAGTGAGAATCAGCGCCGTGTCCTGTGTCACCGCCTTGCCCATGAGTGTCACGCTCCTCTGACTGCTGCTTGATATTTCGCAGAACATTTCCAGCATTCACTCAAGCTCAGCCTGTCAGTTCCTTATCCTGGGCCAGACTGGCTCTTCCTGTCTTGATCAGCGGGGAAGCCGGTTGTGCAGTGCCTGGAAGCAGAAACCTCATGGGAGAAGGTCACCCCGACTCTCAGCACGCGCCCCTCGTGTGGTCCTTAGCTCACCTTGCTCGGCTCGGAATGTGTCTCGGGCTGTGACCTAACTCTCCAAAACCCACTGCAGCAGCCTCTTTACTTGGACTGTTTTAGCCACCACTAAGCCTTCTCTCCTCCTCCTCCACCCAGTCCACCTTTCACAGTTTTGGTCCCTGTGGACCCTTCGGGTCAGAGCGCAGCTGCAGGGCAGCGACAGAAAGGAGCAGCTGGGTGAGGCATGGTTCCGTGTCCTGCCCGATCCCTTCTGAGAGCGGACCTCGAGGCACCACTAGCTGTGCGGATCTGTGCTTGCTCCCTCTCTCCCTGGCCTTGGCCCCGAACCACTAAAGGGTGGCCCAGAACTACTCCGTCCCAAGTGGCTGTGACTTAGGGTGACACTGTGTTCTGGAGACACTGCCCCCAGAGGTCTCAGGGACTTTGCAGTGGTTTTCTGGCCCCGGGATCCTCTTCTGTCCTGTGAAATCTTCCTCCGATTCTCAGCTGGCCGTAGGTGGCTGTTTGGTACGGTTGCTTCCAGGTTTCCTGGAAGGGCGAGTCGGTTCCTTCCCTGAACTCCCGTAGTTTGTGGCTCGTCACAGCTGTGTGGTTCTGACCGCCTTCCTTGAAGAAGGCTTTCTCACCTCTGCCACCTCAGGTGGAGAGGCCAGGATGCTGTCCTGCATATCTTTGAATTCTTGCACCCAACCGAGCCAGTGTGTGCGCAGAACCACTTCTCAGCAGTGCAAGTGTTGCAACAAAGGCAGTGCGGTGAAGTGGGCATCGCACAGACAGCTCAGGCAAACATCCCAAGGGTGGTGGCTGCCCAGGTGGTAGTAGGAGTCCAGCGTCTTTGAGATTGACTGACAGTAACAGGTCATCAGATAGAACTTACGAAAACACAGTGTATCTTCCACTTGGTAGCAAAAGCGTCGGGCACTTGGGCACATGGGGACCTGAACTTCTGCCTCTCCCAGACCTATGCGTTGTACTTACCTTCCCTAGGGAACTTCAGAAGTATTTATTTGATGCTATTCAGAAAGTCTCAGGAACTTCGTAATTCTCTCCAGTCTTCTTTCCCGAGCATGCTTGTAACTTACTACTCATAACTTGAAGGGGCTATTATGAGCATTTCTAGGGATTATTCCAAATTTTTCATATTCCAGTGAACTTTGGAATGTATATTGATCATCTGCTCTGTGGCTGGGGGTGCAGAAGAATGCAAGGACTGATTGTTGTAGTTGCTGGGACTCTCCAAGAAGGGGAGAAGGGGTTGACTATTGGCAGTTTGAGGCATCATTTCCAAACTTGCTTGATCATAGAGCTCATTTTCCTGGAGACAGGCATACCATAGAATCTTATTTTGGGAAATGCTGATGAAGTGTTTTTATTTCACAGAGAAAACAGCTGAGGCCTGGGCGGATGAGGGCCATGAGACTAGGAAGGGCTGGAGCTGAGGCCAGAACCTAAGTGTGCCAGCTTCCTGAGTCAGGTGAACCATATGGCTTCCCATGTCGGGCAAGAAAGAGGAGAGAAGCCGCGCGCGTGCGCGTGTGTGCACATGTGTGTGTGTGTGTCCCTCGGGAGGTAGGCAGGGACTCTTGGCAGTGGGCAGCAGGCAGTGTTTGCATCCGCGTCTGCCCCTGCTGCCCCTGGCTGCCCGTGCCTTCTCAGCCCTTGGTGAGTCCAGGCCCTGCGGGCTCCGCTCTTCTCTGGCCCCTGTGCTCTGACTCAGGCAGAACTCCTGTGCTACGATGCCTAACCGCTCTCTGCAGAAGAACGACTCTTAGGAGCGAGCTGTGAAGCTGGGGTGTGGGAAGGGGACCCCTGCGGCAGCCCTCACAGCCTGTGGGGCTGCGGCTCTGCTCACACGTGGGCTGTTAGATGCCGCCTCCCTCTCTCTGGGCCTGGCCGGCGACTCTTAGAAACAGGAGCTGCTGGGAAACCAATGGTGAACAGCCCAGCCTCCCCTCCAGGCCCGGGAAATCTGTTGCCTGCACCTGAAGGGAACAATCCCTTCTAAAACCTCGGGGTGCTTGGGGTGAGCTTGGCCTGTGGTTTGGAAGAGTGAGCTGAGGTCAGAGAATCTGATTCTGAGATCTAACCTCATGCAGGATACAGCCTGGAAGACAGCTACAGTGTGCGGACCTGTAACCCCAGCATTTTAAGAGCTAAGGCCGGAGGAGTGTAGGTTCCTGCTGAGAAAGGACAACTTAGCGGCTCCGTGAGACCCTGTGTCAAAATAAAAATAAATAAATGAAAAAAGGGCTGAGGATGTAGCGCAGTGTAAGGCCCGAGGTCCAGTCCTCAGTACCACAAAGCAAAAAAGGACGCACATTCTCGGTTGTGCCACAGTTGTAGTATCTGAGACTGGAGACTTCTCTTCTTCATAATGCAGGAAATCTAACTGCTCTGTGAGCGGAGTCTCACTAATTAGATGGGAACAGACAAAGCAGTGGCATTTAATGAGAAAATGTGAGTGCAGTCATTGTCTTTGTAAGGAAAGAGAATAGAGTTAGTTATGTCGGGGGCCATTTCCCGGCCCCATCCCTGCACATCCAGCACAGGCTGGTTTGGGAAGGTCTTCAGACTGGAACGCGTAGATGTTTTCAGTTTTCTTCCCTCCCTCCCCACCCGCCTCTCTCCCCTGCTCTCTCTTTCCCTTGCTTTCTCCCTTCCTCTGTCCTGTGGGCTTTAAAGCTAGGTAACACTGACTCTCCATGCGTCGCTCCCTGTCAGTGAAGATAATCCAGGTTGACTGTATGAGGACCTTCCAGTAAACCACAAAGGGTATCTTGCTCGTGAGAGATGCTGTGGGTGTGTACTGAGAGGAATGACGCAAACCTTGCAGGCCACTGATGGAGGCCCTCACTTCCCGCCTGTTCACACCTCCCTGCCACTCCCATTCTCCGGCTCCAGAGCAGGCTGACTCCCTGCACGCACACACACACACGCATACACAGGCGCCTGAACCTGTTGGCAAGTGCCGTACGCCTGAACTGCGCCGAGGGTCTGAAGCAAGAAACAACTGCGAAGACGGTTCAGACGTATCGTGGAACTTTCCTGCCTGGACAGAAAGAAACTTGATTTTTAAAAACTAACAGAAGCCCCAAACCAGAGTTCGTTTTTATGTTTTTAGGAATGTGAGATTCAATAACAAAACAAAATGGACCATCAAAGAAAATACACAGAGATAAATGAACCCAATAACAGATTTACATGTTGGAAAGTGTTTTGCTCTTTGAGTGTGAGATTTAAGGCTGTCAGGTTTTAAGGAGCTGTCTTTCTTTTTTCGAGATGCATTAACAGTTGTCATTTAGGCAGAGGCAGAAAGGAACCAAAGGTTGTGTTTTACCACACCAAGCAAGCCCCAAGGGCCTGAAAAACGACAGCTATAAAGAACACCAGCGCAAATTAACGAGATTTTATTTTACTTTAGTGCTGGGGATTGAACGTAGGTCATCCTCTGCCTCTCTTTCCCTTTCTTTTTCCCTTCAGATGTATGTTTGATGACATTTTTGGGCTCCACAAACTAGGAAAGATGTCACGGACAGCGGGTAAGTGCATTGGCCCTCCGGGGTCCTATCGGTCTGTGTCAGTGAGGCCAAGTAATTTCACTGCTGCAAGTGTCAGGTGTCTCAAGGCAAAATCATAGGCTCGGCGTAAAGAGAAAATGGAATAAGCTGTGTAGAGCTCTGGATCTGCACCGGGTGATAGAGGTGCCAGTAGCAGCTGTTTGTCATTATTGTCTCTCTTTCTGTCCCTGTCATTCCAAGTCCCGGCCTGCCAGCTCCTTACCCTACGGCGGAGGGGCCATGCCAGGAAAGGGACGGTCACCTGCAGTGCAGATAGAGCCTGGCACATTGCAGTGTGTGGGCCCGGCCTGTGTCTCTGAAGAGGACACAGTACGGTGACAGGGGCTGTGGGGGATACCGGCCCGGGCAGAGGGGACTGGTGGAAGCCGAGAAAACGTGCCGAGAGACAGAAGCAGCATCAGCAGAGTGTTCTAGATGCCGAGCCACACAAGAAGGAGGAAGTGTTCAACTGCCAAGCTCTTGAGCGTTCTAGGAAAATAAAGGCTAGAAAGCATCCACTGGATTTGGTGACAAGGAGGTCAGGCATCTCCTGTAAGGACTGTGTCATTCGAGTGGTGGCAAAGCAGCCTGGTGTTGTGCTGGTTTAAATTTAACAACTGCACAGTGGTGCACACCTGCGATCCCAGCACCTGGGAGGCTGAGACAGGAGGATCACACGTTCAAGCCCACTCTGTTCCACCAGGTACTCCGGCCTCCATGTGCTGCTTCACTGCAGGCCCAAAGCAGCGTCATAGACTGCAGCCTACAAAATTCTGAGCTGCAGTAAACTTTTTCTCTTTATAAGTTGATTATTTCAGGTGTCTATTACACTGTGAAGAAGGCTAACATGGGCAGCAAGGCCACATTGGGAAGGGACAGCGCCCGCCCCATCCCAGGACTGCGGCAGCCTGACCTCAGCAGTCATGCGGAGGGGCAGATGACAGAGCAGGGATGGCTGGAGAGCCCCTCGTCTGGACCTCATCAGGTTTTGGCGGAACTGCTGCTAACCACCCTGGGCTGCGCCTGCTGTCTGCCCGACGGCCGCCACCCTTGGCAAACACAGGAGCTGGTGTCTGTGCCCCCTGCTCTGTGCAGCACACCCCGGATTCTCCAGAGCTCTGCTCTCTCCTGCCCCTTCTTAGCAGATGCCTCTTCTGCCCTCTGCCTCTCAGGTACACCTGCTGTCTTGTGAATAAGCTTCAGGCAATTTATGATATTAAATGAATAATAGAACATCAGAAAGGAAGGGCTGGGATGGACAGAGCTGGTGCTTTCATCCTTCCTCCATTTCAAGGCAGAAGGCATCTTGATTGGCTGCAGGGGCAGGGCCACCCTGCACGGTCCCGTGGGAGGGACAGTCTCAGCAGTGGAAGACGACTCCGCTTTCATCTTGGCATGCAGATAGAGCAGTAGACTTCAGGCTCAAAAAGCACCTTTTGATCTTAATCTGCTTTCTCCAGGAGGCCTACTCGAATGCACATACACTTGATGTGTGTTGGGACAAACGGAATGTGTTGTGTTTCCTTTCCTCTTGCACTACAGCTGTTAGCACAAAAGGCTTCTGAAACCTCGAAAGTGGGCGTTTCTGCTCACAGATGAGCAAACAGTAGACGTGGCTGGATGTCCTCTAACCCAATCCAGTTCTGCTGCAGATGATGGGGGCAGGTCACACAGGTGTCGGGCTCGGTTGGCTCCCCTTTCAGGTGTCAGGTGCAAGCCACGGGCGGTTTAACCCTTGCTTTGCTCAATGACTGGCTGTGAACTAGGGTTCCCGGGATCCCCTTTGTGGGTTCATTCAATTTGCTCGAGTTGCTCACAGAACTCAGACATAAAGGACACTGGTGAAGAAATGGCCGGGGTGGAGTTTGGAAGGCGGAGCCTAGGACTCCCTTGTCCTCTTGGGGTATGCTAGCCTCCAGCTACCTGGAAGCTCCTGGATTGTGGAGACCTTGCGGTGTAGGCATGACTGCAGAGTGGACGCTGTGCTGAGATGTGATTGGACGAAAGGATCAACCGCGTGCTAAGAGGCGAGGCTCTTTATGCAGCCTCCCTCCCTCCAGAGCGCGGGGCAGGAACCTCAGGAACGGGGAGGCCTGAGGACCTTCAGTTGGACAAGCTCACTCGGAGGGTTCCTTCACAGCCAGCTCCAACAGAAGGCTGGGGAGGATTAGAGTCTCTGTGACCCGCTTTCTGCAAGAGAAATTCTAGTTTCTGTAGCATATCTTGAGAGGGAGTTATGAGCCAGGAACCAGGGATGAGAACCAGAATAGAGACAATATCCACTGTCCAGCTAAGCTGACTTGGCCCGTTTATTCATCGGTAGTAAGTCTCCATTCACAATTAGGCTTTAACTTCAGTACATTAATTTCTTATGAGTTTGGTTAATGGGATTCAAGACCTGAGAAACCCCTAAGGGGAATGATAACAGCAAGCATTTACATAGCACTCAATATGTAAAAGGTCCTCTTATAAGTATTTTACATATTAACCCACAAACAAACCTTTATTTTCCTTTTCATGGATGATGAAAATGAGGCGCAGATACCCAGTTATTTGTGCGGGTTCCTACAGTGCTAGGCCCCAGTCTGTTTCCCAGCCTCCACCGCAGGCTGGTTCCTATCTGGTGCGTTAGAGATGGACCTTGGAGCCCACAGTGGAGCAGAGGAGCTGGAAGACCCTGCCTATCCCCCGCCTGGCCCCTCAGCCCAGCCCTTGATGCATGCAGGGGAGACCACTCTCAGGTCTCTGAGAGTGTCCTTCCACTTTGCAGGTCTAACAGCCCCATCTCAGCACTGCCTGGCTCCTGTGATTTCTGGCGTCTAAATAGCTGCCAGTTCTGGTGCCAGGTTCTTGCTTCCTGGCCAGGAGCTGAGCCCAGGCCTGAGAGTGCATCCACCCCTGCCTGGGAGAAGCTCCTACGAGGGACCTCCCTGCCTGGCAGATGAGATGAGGTTGAGAGACCGCTGCCTGCTGCTCTTCCTAGTGGAGTGCGGAGGGAGGCATTTGCTGAGCAGAGAGAGGAGCTTCTGCTGCAGAGGGCCGGGCCGCTGCTCTGCGCGTGCGTGCCACAGGAAAGGCAGGAGCTGTCTGACGTCCACAACACGTGGCCACCTAACTGACCATGACTGTGTCGGGCATAAAAGTGTTCGGTGACTTTGTTACTCCTATTGTTGCATCAAAAGACACCCTCAGCCTATTCACCAAGATGGCACCCAAAGCAAAGGAGGAAGCTCTCATACCCGTCCTGAAGCCAGAGCCAAAGCAAAGGCCTTGATGGGCAAGGAGGCCACCCTGAAAGGTGACCACAGCCACAAACCAAGGGGATCCGCACATCGTCACCTTCTGGCAGCCAGGGCTGTGGAGGCAGCCGGTCCCCTGGAGAAACATGCCTCACCAGCATGCGGTCATGGAGTCGCCGGAGGGAGAGAAGGTGGAAGACAGGAGCACTCTGTGTTTACGGCCGATGCCGAGGCCAGCACACAGCAGAGTGAACAGGCAGTGAAGGCCTGTGACCTTGGTGTGGCCAAGGTCAACAGTCTGACCAGGCCTGACGGAGGGGAGAAGGCAAATGTTTCACTGGCTCCTGATCGGAAAGCCGTGGATGTGGCCGACAGAATTGGGATCCTCTAAGCTGCGTCCAGCTGGCTAGTTCTAAATATACTTTTTTTTTTTTTACCCTAAAAAAAACCTTCAAATTCATCTAGTCCTATAAGGCATGGGTCCTATAAGGCAAAGGCTGTCAGGTTTCCATTTTGGAGACTATTTTTAGAGAACATGATTGCTTAATAGATGCGTGTCCCCTCCTGTCTCTCAGTCTGACTCACTGTGTGGGGTGGGTACCACCTTCCCTTGGTCACTGGGGGGTCTAATGGTGGGTAAAGCCAGAAGCTGAATGCCCACTTTTCCCTATAGTTTGGTCGTAATCGGTCCCCACCTTCTTCAGGGACTCAAGTTAGAGCATCCTTAATCCCTTCAGAGAACTTCAAAACAAACAAAGTTTGGGAATCCACATCCAGAATTGCTCGTTCTGAATTGGCACCTAAATGTAATTGATGGCTCCCCCAAAATGGGCAGCTGGTACCAGGGCAACAACCCGGTTGTGGTAATATCACAGCTGTCCCTGTTACTCTCGACTATGAAAAGCCATTAAGAAAAACATGGCAGTGTGATTGAAAACCCTGATTACATTTTTGTCATATGAAAAATGTGAAATGGCCTTATAAATTGCAAACTTTTTCTATTTTGAAACTTTGGAGCCCAATTTAGCACTTTTATTATATACTTATTGAGGGCCTGGGGAAATTTTTTCTTGTCAACATCTGCCACTTAGCTTTGTTAACTCTTATTCTCCCAAATTGACTGCATGTCTGGATTATTGTTTAAAAAATATATAAAGAGCAAAGAATGTAAAAGACCATTCAAAGCATGGTACAATTTAAGGGTACTTTGGCTGCACTAAACTGAAGCTGAAGACATAAATTTTCCTTATTTTCTCTGTATTATTCCTATTTTTGGTCTGGGTATGTGTTCCTGCTTGCAGTGCCATGAAATCGTTGGCTCATGAAAGCATCAGATGAAAGGGTCTTGGCCATCCGGGGACATGTCCCAGACTATCCATGTTATCTGTTGGTTTCTAGACAGGACTGTCGACAGCAGAGAGGCTGCTGCCTTAAGGACAGCTTAGCTATTAGGAAATTCACTCTTATGCTTGAATCTCTTGCTGCTAAATTTTCCCCATTAGTACTGTGTAATAATGAGAAGGAAAGTGGATGATTTTATTGAGTAATTTACTATGGGTTAAGACTGTGCTTGAGACTTAAAAGTATCTCACCTCATTTAATCTTTGCAAGCTTGTTTCAGGGTATGCTGTAGTAGCCTGATTTTACAGGCACGAAAACAGAGAGACAGAGAGGAGGCTAGAACTTGACCAGTAAGCTGGGGAGTCTGTTCCAGAGTCTGGCCCGTGACTCCAAGCTCTGCTGCCTCCTCTTTGCCCTGCCTCACACTCCCACTGGTCTTTTTCTAATGTTAGTTTTATAATATTCCTAGAGCTAATACCCAGTGATGACCTTAGCTATGAGCTGCCCTTTCCAACAGACATACAATGTGACCTTTCTCCAGCTAGTTCTAGACCAAGTGTTAAAATGTTCTAAGGAACACAATTACATTTTTCCATGTTTGTTTTTCCCGTCAGTATCCTTCAGGATTTCACCCTTCCACACATGTTGTTGCTGTTAATTTATAGCTTCCCATCTCATAAATTTCTATTTAATTATTATTATTTTTTAACCGAAGGGAGGTATCTTTGCTATTTTTTTGTTGCTGGGACAAAGTACGTAACACGCATGAGTTAAAGGAAGAAAAGTTTATTTTAGCTCTCAGTTTCTAAAGGTTTCAGTCCATTGTCCTCTGGCTCCAAGGCAGGGTGGTGTGGAGAGGTACGTGGCAGAGGAGAAACAGTCCATGGCAGGGCAGTGGACTAATTTAGTTATCACACCAGTAATCCATATTCACACACCCTTAATCCACATGCACAACCTCTAGACCCCGACACCTATCACCACATGAGGCTCCGGGGAGAAGTGTAGATACAGCCATAATGGGAGGCAGTGTAGGTAAGGCTGAGAGGAGCCAGATTGCCCCGGTTCTCAGCTTCTCCAGTGAGGAGCCCTATCGCTGTAAGCAGAATCATCTGCTGTCTCTGTCTCAGAATCATCATCCGTGTAATGGACATGATGATAGCACTTCATTGGGTTAGGAAACTTGAATTAATTAATACTTATAAGTGCTTAGAACACAGCCTGGTGTGTGTCAAGTATTCAGTAAATATTACGTGCAAATTGAATCCATACCGTGGAGAAAAATATTAAACAGTGGGTTGATGTTATATACACATTTAAATTAGGCAGATCTAACCATATGGGTCTCTTTTGTGTGTAACTGAAAATACAGAAAGTTTCATTTTGCATGTGCTCTCTATTTTGTAATATTCATAGTTTTATATATTACAGCGTTCTCAATATGTATTGCTTTATTGGGTTGATATATAAAAATAGGCACACTGTACTTTATAGGCAGTTTAAAGATTTTCATCAGAAATTTGGACTGAACATAATTTTTTTCCTTCTTACTGACCGGATAGCCTAGCCTTGTTACACATTTTGGCTGAATCCATATTGAAAGGTCTGTGGTAAACACTGGAACTGGCCATCCCGCCTCTCAGGGCCCCTTGTGTGTTACCCGCACCCTGCAAAGCTCGTCAGCCACAGAGAAACCAACCCCGGAGTGCCTTAGTACTCTTAGCCGTTGTAATGTAGGAAGACAGGCGTGTTCCTGTCCTTTGATTCTTTGAGCAATGGCTACACCACTTGCTGAATTAGAAGCCGCTGACCTGGGAGAGAAGGGCCAGCCAAGTCTCCAGCCTCCAGAGAAAGGCGTGGTGTTAGGTAAGTACAGTGTGTTGTGGCGAGGTAAGCGGCTTCCCAGCTGAGCACCAGTGCAGCATTGCCTGGACTTGGGGTTCTCAGAGAAGGCAATGTTTGGGCTGGGCTTACTGGCCCAGCAGGAGCAGGAAGTCTAGCTGTGAGCTTGCCTTTTCCCAGTGTGTTTTTATTTGATCATCAGAGTGTAAGAACTGTTACAATCAACTAAGCATTTCACCATGAGCACCATTTAAGCAAGGTCAGTGGTAGATTTCTTTCTACAAGGACACATGGAGCCGATAAGATCTGAAATGAAGTTATTAACTGCACACTCATTTAAACTTTGCAGTAAAATTAAGCTGTTCAGTAAAATTACTAGCTCACCCAAGCAAACATGATTATTAAGGCTTCTGTGCGATTAACTGATGCTCTTATTTAACACATATTTTCTTCACAGTAACCCAAGCAGTGTTGGTTCATAGAAGACAAATGATAAAAAAATACATGAGAAAAAAGGGGCAAAACCACTTGTAATCTCACCATCCAGCAGTTGCTGCTGTCACTTTGGCATCATTCACATTCAGTATCACCTGTCATTGTCATCTCTTTGTTCTTCCCCAGAGTCGGCAGTAGCCTTTTGTTGGAGCAGGAGAAAGAGCCAGGCCCGTGTGACAGGCAGATGCGGATGGTATGAGGGCCAGAAAAAGGGAGCCAGCGTGGGGCACTCTGTATTTTCTGCTTCTGGGAGAACTGTTTATTAACTCAGGAGAGCTGGAATTTTCTATCCCACCTGCATCTGTGTTCTGACCCTGGGACCAAATGTCGAGATTCCTTGTGGTGAGCGTAGCCTTACTTCAGTTGTTTAGCTGCAGACATACCTGCGGGATTATTTCTCTTCCTCCATTCTGCATGCCTCTGATTCATCAGTGATACAAATATTGAACAGTCACAAAAGGCAGAAATGAGAAGAAAACGTGTGACTTCATTTTGTAGACTTTGTGCCTGTGTGTGCATGGATGTATGAGTGTCCGTTTGTGGGTTTTTAAAATTTGACCTCATTTCTATAGACTTTGTCGGAGTTACATAAAATTCTAAAAAGAAACTCATAAATGAACTGATGTTTTGCGTTTACAAAAAAGTAATTGTGAATACCAAGTGTGTAATTTTCCAGTGAATGAAAGGACGTACGTTCCTTAATCATTGAACGCGTTCTAAAATGGAACCTCTAGGAGCCACACGTCCTGGTGTGACCCGGATGCTCATGCAGCACGGGCTCCAGCCCTTGCAGTTGCTGCCGCTGCCACGTCTCCCTGTGGTGTGTGGGGCTGAAGTCCACCACGTTGCCCCCAACGCTTGAGTGGAGATGAAGCTGACTGAGCAGATCCAGGATTCCGACGCCTGCCTGAGACTGTAAAATATTTAGATTACGCTTACTTTTTAACTGATACATAAAAACACGCACTTGTACATATTTCTGAGGTATTGTGACTTAAGTTTAACTGCCAACTTGACAGGATTAGAGACTCGGAGAGGTGATTGGATCACAGGCGTTCCACTGAGTCCATAGATGTTTGCTTTTAGGGGGTGGCCGGGTTGGAGGTGGGTCGCTGAGGGGAGCCTTGGAGGGGGAGTCTCTTGCTAGGGCTCTTCCTTTGCGCTCTGCTTCCTGGCTGCCTAGAAGGGAGTAGTTTTGTTCCACACACCTTTCCACCTGAGGTTTCTGCCTTGGAACCAGCAGATCATAAACTGAAGCCGCCTAAACTGTGAGCCAGAAACAAACTTCTTCTTTATTGTGGGTATCAGGTAGTTTGTCCCAGCAAAAGGCAAGCTGGCTAATACTGGTATCCTCTGGTGTTCCGATCCGTGTCTACATTGTGTAATGTTTAAATTGGGCTAAACACACCTACCTCCTCCATCACTTGTCATTTCTTTGTGATGATAGCATTCAAAATTCTTCACCTTTTGTTATTCCCTGGTGCTGGGGATGGGCTCAAGGCCTGCTGCATGCTAGGCTAGAGCTTACCATTGTGCTGCACCCACAGCTTTTCTCCCAATTTTTTGAAGTATACATTGTCGGGCAGTCCACAGATTCCATTCTGTTTCTTACCATGTTCTTACCGTGTTTCGCATTGTTGCTAATGTTGGCACATGCTGCTCTGTTGCATTCTAGTGCATTGTTTTAGCTGTTTTCCTCTTCATTTCCCAGTGAGGGAGATTTGTGTTGCCTTCACTCCAGCCTCTTCAGAGGGTCTAGATGACTGCTTTTTATCTACTCCTTTCCACGCTATTTGGAGACGTTTCCAGTGGGCTGTACATTAAGGAAAAGCATGCGTATATTGAGTTTTATTAAATACTGCCAGATTGGGGTCTGTTTGGACAAGTATTTATTGAGTACTTTATGCATTGCTTTTACTTGGTTTTTAGAGGGATTCATGAATAAAAAACAAGAGACTCTTCTCAAGCAGTTTAAAATTCATATGGGAAGAAACTGACAGTAACGAGAATATATGAATAGTAGTAATAATAATTATCCTTTGATTATTTGCTGTGTGCTAGTCATTTATATATATCTCTTTGTCCTCCTAGTCTCTGTGGGGCAGCTTCATGTCACTATAATGCAATACCTGAAATAATTAACTTATAAAAGGAAAGGGTTTATTTTGGGCCACAGTTTTTGAAATTTGGTCCCACTGCTTTGGGCTTCTGAGAAGGCCATGCATTGTGGAGGGAGTGAGTGTACAGCAGTGCAAAATGCTTACTTCATGAACTAGGAAGCCAAAGAAGACGAGATCAGGGTCCCAGCACCCCCTTCAGGCCACACCTGCAGCATCTGGCACTAGGCCCTTCCCCTAAAAGCTCCACCTCCTTCCAATAGTGCTGCCATGGAGACCAAGATGTTAGCACGTGGACCTTTGGGGAAAGTTCTGGCATAACCCTGTAAGGGTGTAATGTCAGTTCTGTCTACTTTTACAGAGGCCAAGTAAAGAATGATGTAAAAGTAAAAAGAATGATGTGAGTGTGGAGGTCTAAACCCTCTCTCTCTTCCTTTAAAGTCCGTGTTCTCGCTGCTGTGATGAGTTACCTTCCAACATGTGATGTCTGTTTGTAAAGAAGCCATTGGTTCTTGCCACATAGCAGATGTTCAGTAAATGCTTTTGAGTTATTGATTAAAACACCAGTGGCTAAGATCTTTAAAGTAATACCTGCTTAGTTCTGTTTAGAGACTTCTAGTAAACTGATCGCTCTCACAGCAGTCTCCTGAGTTATGAGGTCAGTGTCATTACTCTTATATTTGTATTTTGCTCCTGAGAAAACTGAGACATGGAGAAGATGAGTTATTTAGCCAAATCTGCACAGAGCTGGATTTTTTTAAATTAAACATTTCATTTTGAGATTATTGTAGATTTGCATGTGATTGTAAGAAGTAAGGCAGAATGTCTTGTGGACCCTTTTACAAGATTCTCCTAATGCTGACGTCTTGCAGAGCTGTAGTACAATATGCATCTCGCCAAGATACTGACGTTGACACAAAATTGAGATGCAGAAGCTTCCCAAGTTCCCTTGTGCTGTCCTTTAGCAGCAAACCCATTTCCCTTCTGTTCCCACTCCCACTTAGCCTCTGTTCTCCACTTCTGTAGTCACCGTCTCCAGAATGTTACAGAAATGGAGCCATATAGCATGTCACCTTTTGGGATTTCGTTTTTCATCCAGCATTCTCTGGAGACTCATCCAGGTTTTGTGTATCAGTACTTTGTTCCATTTTATTGTGAAGTATCTTGTGGTATGGATGGACCACAGTTTGGGCATCTAGATTTTTTCCCAGTTTCGGGCTATTAAAATTAAAGCTGCTATAAACATCTGTGCACAGGTTTTGAATGAATATACGTTTTTATTTTTCTGGAATAAATGCCCAGGAATTCAACTGAGGCAGGTTTTGTTGTTCGTCACGAGGGACGAAAGTGTCAGATCCCTCATGGCTTTCTTTGGTATCGCCATGATTCAGGGCTCATGCGGTGTGGTATGGTGCTCCCCACTCGGGCTCTGCTGATATGGGTGGCAGTGGGGCATGATTGTGTGTGTGTGTGTGTGTGTGCACGTGCAGTGTTTGGCGGATTATTTGAGTGGTTACTGTCAGGAAATTTCTCTTGCTAGGCTGTCCTTGCCTGGTCTTCGGGGTAGGGAGAAAGAGGCTTTTGTTGGGGCTGTCTTGGTTTGCACCCTTTGACATTCTTGGGTTGCCACCTTTCTGAGCTCCAAATCTGGAATACATGAAGCATAAAGAAAACCCAGGGACTCACTGCCATGTTGTTCCTTGAATCCCAAGGCTCCCAATCCCTTCTCTCCACCTTGGAGCATCTTCTTATATTTGTTTCTTCTATAAGGCCCAGCAGTTTTAGTTGAACGTAGTGAAAGAAATAGGGGAAAGTGTCTACTCCTTCTTTTGTATGGAAGTGGAGGTACAGAGCTGGGCTAGCTCTCAGGCCGTGTGCTCAGCCCGTTTGTGGTGGGTGCTGACAGAACAGAGAAGTGTGGGCTGCAGTAGTCAGGGAGGCCTTGGTGAACTGAGTTAAACTTCAGTTGGTTGGGAAATTTAGCAGGATTTGAAAAGTGCTGGGAGAAGGGAATTTTTCTTTTCCATTCCAGGCAGGGGTCCATGGGACTGGTCGTGTGTATTTGAAAGATCTGAGGAAGCCCTGGCCCACAGCATTGGGGGCTCCTGTGGGGGGCAAGCACCAAGTCTCCCTCAGGAGGGAGGCTCCTTGCTTTGCGAAGAGAGGCCCAAGATGGCTGTAGTCAAGACTGTACCCGGCCGCCCTCCCTCTCTTCCTCCTTCTCCTCCTCCTCTTGTTTTTCACATTTACTGGGACACAAAAGCTTTTTTTCATGGAATAATAAATTTTCTGAAGAACAAACTTGGAAATAAACATCTGGAGATAAACTGTACCATTGAGAATTTGGGCCTTTACTGGTAGCGTGGGATAAATGACGCACATTTTATATATTCCTGTATTTTCCTCAGCTAGCATTTTATGTAGCAAAAGTAGTAAATATTATTCAGAAACATCTTTAAATTGAAACTAAGAGGAAAACTAAAAATCATCATAACTTAACCTCTTAGAAAAAACTCATTTTAGCATTTTGATCTGTGTACTCTCATCTGTATGTTTTTGTGTAAAATCTTTTCTTATTTCATCCTATTCTATTTTATTTTATTTTATTGAGGACACCTGAAACATACCCTTTTCATAAGGTTTTAAGTGTACAGTACATGTTTGATGATAGTTTGTCATTCTCTGTATTTTATTGCAGATCTCCAGAGCTTATGGGTCTTGTTTAAGTGAAACTTTATGCTCTGTGATTAGTAAATCTCCATTTCTCCTTCATCTCCAGCCCCTGGAAACCAGAGAAATGGAGCTCTTCTTGATCTGAATGACATCAATTCAGCCAACAGCTGAGTTCTACTTAAGAGTGGCAGAGATGGCTGCTCCTCATTTATCTTGAACACCTCTAGGCCTTAATTTCATCATCAAATTCCTTTTTAGTTGCTCTGACAATTAAATGCATACCAGGTAGAGCTTCCAAGACCATGTCTACTTGTGACAGGTGGCCAGGCTCCATGGCTGGCAGGTCTTCCCTTCCCATCCCCGCTTCTCCCTGTGCCCTGGTGCCTGGCTTACCTAAATCTCTGGTTTAGCCATGTTCACGGAAATCCATGCAGGGCTTGCCCTTGCAATGCTTCTATGCTCAGTCATATTACAGTAGAATTCAGAGACATCTTTGCTTGAAGTTTTAAAATATTTGTCATGATTAAATTTGGACATGTCTGGGATAAATGTCAAATCATGTTGGAAGTGTGCACTTTTAGTTAGAGATTAACTATGCAGAAGTCGTGTAATTATATAATATTAGACCTGTAGAGATTGTTTAGTTTAATCCTTTGTGCTCAGTTTGTGTTATTTTTGTTGGCTTCTAAGTAAGAAAACATATAATTTGAGGGTAGGTGTACCAGGAATCGAATTCTTGACCTTGCGCTTGTGAGGTAGGCGCTGGAAACACTGAGCTAAATCCCCGGCCCAAGAAAACATGTATTAACCCTAACAAATCAGATGGTGCAGCTGTACATATGGAAAAGTCTCTCTTCTCTACCCCCTGTACCTGTCAGCTGTGGATCTGATTTTTATCACCATATGTTACTTTTTGCCTATCCTAGAACTTTGTGTTAACCGGGGCATCTGGGTGTACTCTTCTGGTTTGGTGTTGGATACTTTGCAGGGTTCTGAGCTTCATGCCTGCCTCTGTGATTCCTCCTTTTCACCATGCACCAGTGAACAACGCAAGTGTTCATCTGCTCACATGCTGGGGACCTTTCTAGTCTTTCCAGATTTAGGCGCTTGTGTTAAAGCTGTGTGAACATTTGTATTCAAGTCTGTGTGTAGATGTATGTTTCCATTTTTCTTGGCCAAGTATCTAGGTATGGAATTGCTGGGTGATTTGGTAGGTGTGTGTTTAACTTGTTTTCCACAGTACGCATACTATTTCTGTTTCCTCTTGTGATATAAGAGAGAGAGAATTTTAGTTGCTCATCAGTATTGGTACTGTCAGTCTCTTAATTTTAGCTGTTCTGCTACCTATATAGTCATGGCTCACTGTGTGTGTGTGTGTGTGTGTGTTTAAAAAAGCAGTTTTAGGTTTGCACAAAACTGAATGAAAAGTGCAGAGAGTTCCCATGTTGTCTAACCCCAGTTTCTTGTATTATTAACATTTTGAGTTGGGGGGACTTTTGGTACAACTGCTGAGCGATGATGAGAATTATTACCCAAACCACATAGTTTCCATAGGGCTCACCCTGTGTGTCACAGATTTCTGTGTGTTTGAACAGATGTGTAATGACAGGTGTCGCCACCATAGTACCATACAGGGTAGTTGCACTGCCTTAGAAATCCTGTGCTCCATTTGTTCCTCTTTTCCTTCCCCATCTCTTCCCAACTTGTGCCAACCCCTGATCTTTTGAACTCTCCATAGCTTTGCCTTTTCCACAATGTCATATGATTGGAACCCGAAGGCAAGAAGCCTATTCACATTGGCTTCTTTCACTTAGTAAGGTGCGGTTCAGTTTCCTCAGTGTCTTTTTGTAGCTTGAGAGCTCATTTATTTTTAGTGCTCACATTCCGTTGTCTGGCTGTGCCACATTTTGTTTACGTGGTTGCCTATCGAAGGATGTCTGGGCTGTGTCCAGGTTTGGGCAGCCCTGAGAGAAGCTGCTGTGAACTCTGTGTGCATTGGATTGGTGAGGACAGGGGTGGGCTGGGGAAGGGGCTCAGGTTGGGGCCCCCTCTCCTCTGGAGCCCGGTGATTCCCTCCCGTTGTACCTGAGCCTGCCAGTTGGTCTCTCTAGGGAGCAGGCTCTTCTTCTGGGCTTGCTTCAGGACAGGAGGAGACGAGGGCCATGTAAGCGTTCCTGGCAGAGACTGATCGAGGCTTGGCCCACCCTTTAGGATATCTGGTACCTTCAGTTCTTGAGGCCCAGGGATGCAAAGCAGCCTTGGTTTTGTCTGCTCTCAGCCAGCCCCCGTGGGGTTACACTGTAGATTTTCCAGCCTGCCAGATCAGGTACATTTTGTCCCTCTGCTTTGCAGCTCCCACAGTTTCATCGACCCACCTTGGTAACAGTCATTTCTGCTCCTGTTCTGTCTTTTCTGCTGTGTTTAATGAAAGGTCCCAGCTCATTTGTTAAAATGGTGTCTTCGTAGTATACTGTGACGTGAATATATTTTAATTTATTCCCTCATTTCCCAGCTGATGGACTTTCAGGTTGTTTCTGTATATTTATCTTTGCCTCTACATAAAAAGCTTGGATAAACATCCTCCTATGTGTATCCTTTTATACTGGGTTCTTTTATTTCTGTAAAAGATTCTCATGGGTGGAATTGTAGGATCAAAGGCCTGTATGTTCTACATTTTAATAGGTACTATCAGATTAATTTTCCAAGTTTGTTGCAGTTTGCACTCCAGCCAAGCACTGGAATCTTTTTCATTTTCTAAGTGAGAAAATTGGGATCCCAGGAGGACTGAACATATTGCTTTGTTTTAAGCAGTGTGTTTGCCATTAGATGATTGCTTTTTCAGTAGTACGTTTTGATAAATGATGGCAGATTCTTTTTAAAGTAAGGTGGAAAACAGCAGTGCAACACAGACCCTTCGGGTTAGCAGAGGAGCACTTCCCATCCGTTTCTCCGGTGGCGTTGATTGGAGTGTGTGCAGCCAGAGCTCAGAACTCTTTCTGTTCTTCCCTCCACACAGGGCTGTCGACCTCCCCTTGTGCTCTGCAGGGCCTCGGATGGGGAAGGCTGCCTTCTGCTGCAGAAAGGGGACTGTGCCCCTGACTGAGCTGAAATGTGTTTTCCTCTCAGGAACAGAATGTTCCCAGGGCCCTTCAAGGTTCAGAGTGTTTCTTCTTTGGGCCACAGAGATCAGGGCCAAGGTGGGCCTATGCGGCAGGGTTCCTGTGTCCACGCCTTCTCACTGCTCTGGTGGAATGGCCCACTGGACAGCGGAGGCCCCTCCCTCGTAGGCAGTGGTGGCCACCTGGTGGCTTCTCCTGGGAGGAGCTGCCCAGTGATGGAAGCACAGAGCTGGTGCTGAGTGGCGTGGGGCCTCGCTGGCTGCCGGGTTGGGAGGGAAGAATGGGAGCTCTGTTTGGAAGTGCTGGGGTCGAGGAGGCCCTGGTCACATCTTTGTTGCCTTGTGGCCAAGGATAGCCCAGCTTCCCGTCGGCCGCCCCACCTGGAGAGCTGAGTGACGGCACCGAACCCCTGTGCTGAACCCCTGTGCCAGGTCAGGCCTGCTGAACACCCTACCCTCCCTTCGGCTTTCTTCGTCAGCTCCTTCCCACCCAGTGCAACATTCATGCTCTGGATGGGATTTATGGAGTAAGGCCTGTCTCTCGTGAGCAAGGGGGTGTCCTTGTGCACCACTGTGTCACTACCATCCACCACACGTGAGTGTGCAAATCCAAATAAGCAGCTTCCTCTCACTGCTTGAGGCTTTTTGTAGATTCGTGGAGACATTTGACTTTCATAAAATAATGACAGTGACCTCAGTATTAATGGCTGCTCACTCTGTGCCAGAAATTCTCCTAAGCACATTGTATTAGGGTACTTGTAATGTATAAAACTGTGAGAGTCAGCTTCCGGTTGCTGTCACAAAGTACCTGAGAGAATCGGCTCAGAAGGAGGAAAGGTTTACTTTGGCTCTTCAGTCTGCGGTTCCTCTGGACTGGTGGTGGCGCAGCACATGCCGGCAGAAGCACGTGGTGGAGCAGCGCTGTTTGCCTGGCACCCCCAAGGCAAGGACAGAGGCGGTGGGGCCAGAGCCCCTGTGTCCCCTCCGCGGCCAGAGCCTCATGTGCCTGGAAAGCCACCACGCAGGTCCCACCCCTCGGAGCTCCACCACTTCACAGTGGTGCAGTGGGTGGGGCCCAGGCTGTCACAGGGCCTTTGGAGGACACTTTCCCAGGTCACAGCCACGACATTATTCCAGAATTGTTGTGGGACTTGTTTTGTATGTTAGGCTACCTTAGCCCTTACTGGCAGCTCTGTGAGCCTTGTCCTAAGAATCTGCTTCTCTTCACAGTGGAGCGAAGCGGGACTCAGGTTAAATCATGTGTGGGCTGGGAGTCAGATCCACATCTCCGGATCCGTAGCCCAAGCTCTCCCCTCCCGCCTCGCTGGCCTGTTGGCGTTCCTGACCGTTTCCAGCCTCGTGTCCTTTCCCACGTGTCCTGTCCACTGAGAGCATTACCGTTTCCCCAGGAAGCTTGTCTTAAGAGAGTCAAGCAGGGGTCTGCCAGGTGACGCTTCAGTCCACCCAGAAAACCAGGTGCCCTTGAACGCAGTATCTGCCCTGTGCCCCCTGGGGTTTCTTTCTTCATTTGTTTTTTTTGCCTTTAAATTCACCACCCAGGACTACTTACCAACCTGACAAGCACGTACTTACTTTATTCCAAGTTCTTCGTTTAAAAAGGCTCGTTGTGTCCCCAGAACATCCCAGGGGAGTAGGCACTGTTTCAGGTGGGAGGATTGAGGCCTGTGGGTCCCCACAGTTGGGGCTGGTAGGATCTGGATTCAGGTCCAGGCAGTCTGGCCGCAGGGTCCTGTGCTTTGCTACCTGAAGTTCGGCTCATTTGGCCAGAAATCTTTAGACTGCATATGTGTCAGTGGCAGTGTCTGATGCTTTGCTCTGGCATCAAAACCTTCAGAATTAGTCTCAGGTTGTTTCACCCTGTCCCGTTTCCAGAGCCATTGGAGAGGATTTGATCCTGACTGCTGCCACCTTGGAGCTTTTCCTGAACGCTGCTGACGGGCCGGCGAGGTCCTCACACGTGTTTGGTGTGGGCCATGGTAGGGTTGGCTGGCTAAGGGGAATGTTCTTCCCACTTGCGGCTGGAGGGCTGCACTGAGTCCGGCCCTGGGCAGCTCTGGTTGGAGGAAACAGACACAGCTCGGCTGCTGTGTGCGCTCTCTGCACACGTGGGAGTGGCCGGTGCGCTGCCAGTGTCCCCTGCCTCGTGAGTCCGCCCCTTCCCTGCCTTTGGAGATCATCGGTGCTGCTTTTCTGTTCTGAAGAGAGAGAGAGAGAGGTTTGGGGACTAGGGGTGCAGCTCAGTGGTGGAGTGCTTGGCTAGCAAGCACAAAGCCTTGGGTTCTGTCCTCAGCACTAAAAAAAGCGGGGGGATTGTTTTATGTATGTAAATCTGTGTTGGTTTCTTCCCAGAAATGCCAGAGAAAATTTTTGCATATCTTGCATTTTCTTCATAGAACTCGTCGAAGGTCAAATCTCACAGTTGAAAATAATTTTCAAGGCCAAACACATGCCTGTAGTTGTAGCTGCTTGGGCTGAGGCAGGAAGGCAGGAGGGTGACTTCCGCCCAGGAGTACAGGGCCAGCCTGGGCAACATATTCAGGCGCCCCTCGCAAAAAGAAAGAAAATAATTCTCTGTTTAAGCAACACTTTTTAATCGTGGATATTACTAAGGAAAGCCAGTGTGTTTCAGAGATTCTGACTTACGAAGTCTGGGGTAGTGTCCTGGAATTTGCCTTTGTAAAGTCACTTTGCTTAATTTCTGTTGTTAGGATATACTTTGGAAGAGGTAAAATGTTAAAGCATTATAGCAAGAGCTGTGATAAGCTTTCCCCGTTGTATAATAACTTACATTCAGTTTGTTCTGTAAAGTTTGGAGATCTGTGGAGCAAAGAGACAACAGAGAACTAGCAGCCTGCACTTAAAGGGGATGCTGTGGTTGTCTGGTTAAAAACAAAACCTAGCATTACCTTTGGGTTTAATTTAACAGAAATTCATTGTACTGCAACTTCGGACACTATACCTTTATGCAGGAATCTGCACTTGTTGAAGTGAAAGCGTCTTGTTCCAAAGTGTTAGAAGCCCATGATGACAAAGCAGAACAGGTAGAGAGTGAGGGAAAGGCCCTTCCTCTCTCCTTGACTCGGAGTGCTGTCGGTCCCGGGGGCGAAGAGCCAGGCGCAGAGTGGCTGTGAAGGCAAGGGCTTCCTGTGGGCGGCCCTGCTTGCGGTCCTCAGAGAGGCTGTGTTCTCGGCCTCTGCTCTGGCTCCAGGCTTCAATGTCCTGCAGAACGGTGCTACAAGGAAGTCAGTTTCTGAGCTGCCTGCCCTCCTTCTTTGTCTTTTCCTTCCTTCCCTTTCTCCGCCCCGCCCTATCCCTCTCTCTCTACCTCTTCCTCTCTCCCTCTCCTTCCTGCTCTCCCCTCCACCCCCCATTTGCAAGAGTGGGGATTGTACCCAGGACCCTCTGCCACTGAGCTATGTGCCCAGTCATCTCTTACTTTGAGAGAGTCTCACTAAGTTGCCCAGGCTGGCCTGGCACTTGCTACCCTCCTGCCTCAGCCTCCCAAGTAGCTGCAGTTAGAGGTGTGCACCTCCACACTCAGCTGGAGCAGGTGTTTTTTCATACTAGATGTCCTGATTTCATCACGGCATCCCATTTCTTGGGTTCAAGCTGGTGTTCCCTAGCAGCATTATGAAAAGTGAGGGGCCCTGGCTACAGAAGGAGGGGATGTCCCCTGAGGCTCAGAGTTGGTCCTATGCACGCGATTGTCTTTGTTTCTGTCCATGTCGCCCAGTGCCATGCATGAACAGCAAGTGAGCTCAGTCCTGAGTCAGTGGCCGGTGACTCGTACAGTAGAAGCCTCACCTTGAGCGGTGGTCTCTCCTGGGAGATGGCAGAGGGACCACAGGCAGAAGGCACTCGAGCTTACACACACGCACGCACACACACCCTTTTATCTGGCTTTGGGGTATACTGTATTTTGGGTTAGAGGACCTCTGAAGTCCTTTCCAACCGTAAGGATGTAGGACACTAGCACTTCAGCACGAATTCTTCACCTTGACGTTGGAAGCCATTTGTAACTTGGTGACCTAACTGCATTCCCTTTCTTTCCCCCAATCTCTCTTCCCCCTTGAACTCATTTCTGCCTCTGGACCTTCTTTCTTGAGTTTCCCTGCAGTCCCCCTCCCTGCTCATCCCTTATGCGTACACCTGGACGTCTTCTTTTCTTACCCAAGTTCTGCCCAGTGAGATTTACTTTCTTGGTCTTACATGCAAAGGGCTGCTGAAGCTCTTTCATCCCCCACTTCCCTTCCCATAGCTCCTGTTAGCCCCACTTCCGGCACTACAAAGGATGACACCCTGTAGATGCTGTTTTTAGTGGGAGAGGCACCTAACGACCCGTGAATAGTGAGTAGGGGTGGGGAAGATGCCACTGGGGAAAGGACCCCGCAGCCTCTGCCCCTCAACAGGGTGAGACTTCCTCAAGAGGAGAAACCAAGCCTTGTAAACCCCAGGACTTCTCCCCATACTCGGTGATTCATTATCTCCTAGCACAAGCAAACAAAAGCAGGGTGAGAGCCGTTCTGAGGCTGTAGGCAGGTCGCTGTTTTGAAAGTACCCAGTGATTTACTTGTTCGGAGTTGGACCCAGACCCTTGAATCTGTGCACAGCTGTTACCACAGTGGTTTCTGTGTGAATAAAGCATTTGTCATTGAGCTGGGTAATAGAACTGGGAGTAGATACTTTAAGGAAAATGGTGACTCTTAGTGAGAAAGACTCAAACTATTGTGTGTGGCCTTGAAAAGTCAAGACGTGGATTGTCCCTCATTGCTCCAGGACCACCGTTTAGGTAGGGAACAACTCAGGTCCTGTAAGCTCTACGAAGGCAACACAGTTATATGATGGGATTGAGCGGCTTGAAATGTGTTTACCACTGTCTGGATCTTTATCCGTGGAATCAGACTTTCAGCTTGTGTCTCCATCCTTGGCCTGCACCAGGTGCTCACGAGCAGTTTGTTGAATGAATGAGTGAATGACTTGTACCTTAAAGCACCCCGGCAGGGTGGGAGGGCTGTTGCTGCGTGATCTTTCCAGTGCTGGGCCGTGCCCCCGCCTGTCTGGCTGGTGGACAGTGTGTCCACTTGATGGCAGGGGCATCACAGGCTCAGCGGTGCTGACTTTCTGGCTGATTCCCCTCCCTCCCGCAAATACCTGCTGCCAAATTCTCCTCTCAGTTTAACGTGGGATTATTTCAGAGGGAGGGTCAGAGGATGTTTTTGAGCTGAAACTGAAAAATTGAGGAATAAACCATGCGGAATCCGAGGACAAGCCTTCCTGTTGGAGGAAATAGCTGTTTACATAGAAATCCCCAGAGTGGAACAACCTGGGATTGTTGGAGAGCAGTGTGAAGAACCTCATGGCCGGAGCAGAGGGGATGAGCTGCATGGTCACAGCGGCTGTGGAGTGGATCGTGCTGGGCCTCGCAGGCCACAATGAGGACACTGCATGGCACTCCTGGTGCTGGGAAGCCACTGAAAGTTGTGTCTGATTTAAGTGTCCGCCCATGTATTTGAACTCACAGGAGCCTGGCGTAAGTGAGACATAGTCGTTCCCTTGTGAGAGAGGGAGAAAACGAGGGATGAGCAGCAGGAAGGCTGGAACCCAGAACTGCTCTCTTTCGTGACCCTGTGGCTGGCCTGAGAGGTGCCCTGAGCAGAGCTCCTCCTCTGGGTTTGTGCTTCATCCCTCCACTGGAGTCCCATAATTAGTTTCTGCCCCCAATTTTGAGGGAAATGTGGAGAAACTGGAGAGAATCAGGGAGGAGCAAGGGAAGAAATGGAAAGACGCGTTAGTGGCCCCTGGGAGGGGCGGATGGAAGTGGAAGGCTGTGCCCCTTGCCCTGAACAGCAGCAGCAGCAAGTGGTGAGGCAGCGGTTCCTGCCTGGTCACTGTCCGTCCCCACGGAAGCAGGAAGCAGGAGTCTGAGCTAGAGAAGGTCAGCGTTAGATGCAGTGACGCAGTGGTCAGCGGCCCAGGGAGCTGGTTAGTGCCAGGATCATTAGAGGCCCAAGTGGCCTCCCAGGATGCGTCCAGAAACTGGGCCCCAGGGCCGAGTCAACGTTGCTCTTGTCACTGGCACAGACTTTCCTTAGGGGTCGTCTGACCTTTTCCAGTGACTTCACTCCCCCAGGCCACGCCTGGGTAAATCCTTGGGTTCCTTGGACCGATCCTTGGGTTCAGCACAGCTTGCTCTGAGACAGGGTCACCCTGGCTACCCCTGCCTCTCAGAGTGCTGTGGGCAACTCGCAGGGCGGCCAGGGCGTTCTGAGGTTTGGAGGTGCACTGCAATCCGGTCCTAAGAGTTTTCTGTGTTTCTTTCTTTGTCTTCTTCTTTTTTTCTTTTTTTGTAGTACTGGAGATTGAACTGAGCATATCCCCAGCCTTTTTATTTTTAAATTTTGTAACATAGTCTTAACTAAGTCACTAGATTTCCCAGGCTGGGCTTGAACAAATGACCCTCCTGCCTTAGCCGCCAGAGTGCTGGGATCACAGGTGTGAGCCACCACCCTGCTTAGGCAGAGTTGCTGCCCATGTGGCTGAGCCGTTCCCCTGCAGGTCCTTGTGTCCTGGCTTCCCTCTCCCCACCCACACCTGTTCTCTCTCAGGCTGCACAGGATGGAATGTGGGATGAGTCCTTTGGGAGAGGAAGAGTAAACAAAGTAGGAAACCCTGTCTGCTTCATCAGGAGACGCCTCCAAACAAACAGATGCCCCCATGCTGCGCTGGCAGCTGTTTGAGGCCCTGCGGCAGCCTCCGAGTGACCGCCGATGAGCCCACCAGTTGTCCTTTGCACAGTGGTTCAGCACAGGACGCAAGGTTACCCAGGTCATCACACTGCTTATTGTCCAGCGGCCAAGGAGCCCCTGTCCCCTGCCCGGCTAGGTGTTGAGTGCCCTTGTTCCTGGCAGATCTGTCTGTTCAGCAGAAGGTCCTCGCAGTCCTCCGGGGCCCTCGGCCCGACCTTTGCCACTCCCAGCCCAGGTGCCACTGTCACTCTTGGCTTTCCGTGCTTCCAGCACATCTTACCCTGGAAATCAAAGCACGGCGCAGCTGTTCTTCCTGCAGGGACTCCCCAGGCAGGGCATTCAAGATCATGACAGTGGCCGGGATTCTGGTCATGTTCGCTGGAACTTGGGTGACCGCACACACAGGAGATGGGGCTTCGTTTTGTTCTCTCCTTCGTTCATTGGTTTGCACATTCATTGATTTTGGCAGGTGCCCTGTGCTGCACTGGGAGATAGGATTTGATAGAGACTGGACAGACAAGTCTTTGATTTGATGAGATTTCCATTGGAGGGTGGGTGGGGGCAGTGGACAGTAAATGAGACAGTTGCAGAAGCCGATAGGAACCGGGACTGAGATAAGGGATTGACCTGCAGAGGACCGTCCACCTTTCAGATCCTTGGTCCATGGTCCTGCAAATGCCGATGATTAATAAAAATGAGGCCTCCATATTTTGACACGGTGAAACTTGATTTTATTTATAAATGTTGAACCTAAGGTGAGAATAGAAACAATAATCTATGGCACTAAAGGGGACTTTTATAATGAGTAACTGTTTTCTTTCATCCTTTCTAAAATATACTTCTAAGATCTATGTTTCGTTTTGTACATTTAGATGATACTGCACTGAACATCTTGAGTAGTAACAATTCATTACCTAAAATGTGTATTTCAGTAATGAAAAACAGTTCACTAGGCTTGAAAGAAAACCCTTCGGTTTAAAGTAGAGGACATCTCCCTCTTGATTATGGTGCAGGTTTCCCCATCTAAACATTTTAAACACCTTCCCGATAGGTTTTGGATTTTTAACAAGTGTAGTAAAACATACATAACCTTTCCTAGGAACCACTTTGAATGGTCCAGTTCAGTGGTATGGAGTTCCTTCGTTCTCACAGCGACATGACCCTCTGCTCCACCATCTGCAGAACTCTTCTTGTCTTGCAGTGTCAGGCACTGCAGCAGGTATTTTACAAACGGTAGCTGATTGGATTCTCCCTGAACCCTTTAAAGGGCATATTGTATATACGGTTTTAACCAATGAGGAGACAGCCTGCTGGATGAAGTAACTTGTTTCAAGTTGCACAGCCAGCAGATGTTGCGATAGGAACATAAACCCCGATTTCTCCAAGGAGGAGGCTTCCTCTCTTGCTGCACTGTGACTTTCAGTTAGAGACTCTGAGTCTGGTGTCTTGCCTTCTGTCCGATCACTGTTTTCAGCACAGATTAGAATAGTGTCCACATTTTCTCGGAACACTGGGCATGTTCCCTTTGATACTTACATTTTCTTGCCCAGTAAATGTACGAAGCCCTAGAGCACCAATGGAACAGGCATCTGGAAAAGCAGTTGAAGTTAAAAGTGTTTTTTAGTGGTGTTGGGGTTGGAACCCAGGGCTCATGCATGTTAGGCACAAACTCTACCATGGAGCCACATCCCCAGGGCCATACTTCTCTTGGGAGAGGATTTGAAAGCTTCTGTCCCTACCATGTGACTACTGCGAACACCTTAGATTCTCTCCCTCACCAGGACGTCAAGTCTAACCGGAGGAAACAGATCTGCTCACCTGCATTTGTTTCCTGCCCATTGAAGGTGACGTCCGTGTCTGTCTTCTATGAAAACATGGACATGCAACATACTTTTTTTCTTCTTGGTCGTTTCTTTGCCTGGGCTGGGAGTGTGGAAGCAGGTGTGGAATGCCAGTGCTGTGAAAGGTCCCGGGGGGGTCCCGGAGTCGGTGCTGCTGACCCTGCTGGGTGCCCACGTTTTGAGGGGAGGTGAGTCAGTTGCATAAACCATGCAGGTTAGTGATGTCTTTCGTTCTTGGAATTCACTGTTAAAGAACCCGGGTAAGGAATGAGCAGTAAAGCAACCCTGACTCCTTTCCCCTTTGCGAGGCTTTGGGACTATATTAAGGCATATCGCTTAGAAGGGAGCACAGCCGTATGGCAGAGAGAAGGAAGCGTGTTCTTTCTGGAGCTTGACATGGAAACAGGAGGGAAAGCCCTGCACAGGCACAGGCTGTCCTCCAGGCTGAGAGGAGCAGAAGACCACCTGGCCCTGCAGCCTCCTCTATCCCCCAGCCTGCGGCTCCAGCAGGCTGCAGCAGAGTGGGAGGCTCCAGAGGCACTGGTGGTAAGAGGGGCCGCAGAGAAGGGTGGGCGGGGGCCAGCTGGGTTTGCCAGAGCCGCACCCCATCCCTTTGCTCCTCAGTAGCGCACTGTGGAGGGCTGGGGATGGGGAAGGCCAGACCCCTGGCAGCATCTCCCATCCTTCTCATGTGTGGTCCCAGCTTCCCTCTCCTGCCCTTCCTCAGATACAAGTCACGCCCTAGGGATGAAGTCCATGCCCCTAGGTTGGCCGTACCCCAGCCTCCTCCCGCCCCATCCTTTTATGCTCCAACTCCCTGGAACCACCTGCTAGTCCCAAGGCTTTGAACTCTCTTGGCTTGGGCCTTTGCAAAGGCTGTTCCCTCTGCCGGAGAATCCACCCCTTCACCCTCTCCCCCATCCTTCTGGCTTGTATAAATCCTTCTTGCCTGCCCTCTCCATTGGGAAGTCTTCCTTGAACCGCCAACCCAGATCGGGCTTCCCAGTGTGGGTTCCCATCTTAACACTGGACCCAGCCACCGAGTAGCCTGGCAGCTGGAGTCTGGTCAGGTCCCCTGAGGGTCACAGTCCTAGCCTTAGAGCTCAGTAAATGTTTGCTGAAGGAATGGGTGATCCAGTCGGCATTTCCATGCCTTCCTCCCTGCCTGCGTCAGGTCTAGAAAAGCGGAAGGACAGTGGGAAGCGGGAAGGTGAGGCCCCCTTTGAGAGGGTAGAAAGGCACAACTCTGCTCCACAAGGCCTCACTCTCCTCCTGTCTCCCCATGTAACACTTCTTGAATTCTTGGGACCTGGAGGATGCTCAGTATCTGTTCATTGCATAAAGAATTACATCAACTGACAGTGGTGTACGGGACTTCCAACATCAAAGAGAGAAAGTCCTGTTTCTCTTTCTTGCCTTGCAAATATGGAGACTGCTTTTCAATATTGATAGATAGATAGATACTAATAGATGTAGCTAGATACAGATATAGATACAAAATCAGAACCAGAGAGGGCTCTAGTGTACCCCTCCCCCAAGGAAGCCTCACGGGAATTTTCTTCCACGTTTCTCTAGGATACATTCATGGGGAAACTTGCTTTAAAGGAGAGCTGATGTTTATTTGCTGTGTAATTACTGTTCTGTTTTTCAGAGTCCATCTGTTTATTATTTGTTTAGTTACATTGATTTGCATACTATTGTGTTAATTCCCAGATAATTTAAGCCCTTAGGTATTTGTCATCACGATGCTCCTGGAAGAGGGTTTTTATTTAATAATTGAGTGACGGTGGACGGATGGATGGTCCTCTTTGGAGGATTCTATTTGTGTCTGCTGGAGCTCAACTGAGACTTCCGTACACCTGAAATTCTGCATGAAAACTCTCTTGTGTGTCTGCTCACATAATTGATCATTTTCCAAAGTACTAGAACTTCAAACTCTGATCTTAATGAGAAGGGAAAACCCTGTACTGTAATGTTCTACGAAACTCCTCTTTTGGATGCTAGAAACCGACAGATGTCCTTATTTTTATTCCGAGAAAGAGCTCCTTCCCCTGGCTGAGAAGATCTGTGTTCCTAGAGCCAGCAGTTTCCACTCCTAGAAAACTCTTGATTTGCTTTGCTCCTGAGAATGTGTCTCCAGATTTCTGATTGTGTTCACTGTCAGCTTGACTCCCTGCTTCAGGTTAGATAGAGCTTTGTCTAAGTGACAGGTTTTGCCAGCTGGGAAGGTGGAAAGTAAAGGAGTTTAGAATCCCAGAAACCTTGCTCTGTATTCTGCAAGTTTGTGGGCCACTCTGTTTGGGGTCCCTGCGCTGTAACAGTAGGAATTGTACTGTTTCACAGGTCAACCCTTGGCGAGCCAGCAAGGAGCTTTTCGATGTATTAGATATTCAGTATGTGCTGCCTGGATGGAATCAAGCCTCATTTTGAAATCTTTTATTTGTAAGCCTATTGAATAAATAACAGCTACAAAATTTCAGAAGCAAGTGGTACTGCACTTGATTTCCTCCATGGAAACCTTAAGGAAAATGGATAAGCAGATAAATGCTTTCTTGCATGAGCTGTAATCAGACTAGCATTTGCATCTCCCTGGACTTAGTAAAAAGAACATTTTTATACATTATACACATTCTCAGAGGTATTCCTGACCAAAGCTGTCTTCTTGCCAAGTTGCAGCAGAGTTTGTTACTAGTGGCCCTCTGTCTTGAGTCCTGAGCTCTGCAAGCATCATCATTTTCTCGTGTTTAACATGAAAAAGGTTGAGAATCTCTGCATTCAGCAGCCTATTCCAGATACATTCTTTCGAATTTGTTATAAAGAAATATTTACCAGTAGTCAAAGATACCCTTTGGCTTATAATAGTTTTGGTAAATGATTTATTAGAGTTAAAAAGCAAGGGAATGTTTAAATAGTAGAAACATTTATATCTATGACTATAAGGAAGAAGTTGATTCTGGACAGATGGTGAAAGATGTCACTGACAAGATGGGAAGTGAGGACCTTAAGAAAAGGAAACAGAGGTCACTTGGAGTTGTACAAGTTTGGCATGAAAGGTCATGCTTTTTCTTTCTTTTAAACATGAATTTGCTGGTTAAATGTGGAAAAATTAAAGACCTTATGATACTGGATTTCCAGCAAAATCTTGACACAGATGAAATCTCTTGGGTTTTGAGAATATCTGCCTGTCACGTTGTCTTACAATTATTTACTGGCCCACAGATTTGATTTCCTTGAAGCCAGGGCCAAACATCATTTATTCCAGCACTTAGAGGGCCTGGCACGTAGAAATGTTTCATACAGGACTGTTGAGTGATTTTGCAGGGCAGTCAGTCCTCCACAGCCTAAAAAGGGGGACGGCGAGGGCTAAAGAGAAAAAGACAACAAAGACTTGCATAATTTCAAAGTATATGGGGGCCCGGAAGGTCAGTGCCTCAGAGTGGGCAAAGACAAGGACTCTCGGGGCTGGCCACTGTTTGTTGAGTACACACAAAAATGGGAGGGAGTATTGGGTGACTTGGGGGGTGGTGGTGATTTCATGTCTGATCCAGTGCCAATGCAGATCTCATGTGATGAGGGCAGAAGGAGAGCATTCCCACCTTAGTAGGTGGGATGAGCTCCCACGTGAAGCTTTTCTCTTCTGTATTACTACTGGGTTCTTAGGGAACCCAGAAGCCTTCCACTGATGGTCTTGCCTTTGAGTGCCACAGCATCACAGACCATTGAGGCTCAGCTGTGACTGGAGGCAAAACGGAGTTATGTTTCCTTTGCCATAGCTGGCTCTCCGGCAAGGCAACCTTGGGCCTTAGACTGCGATAGTCAAACTTTAATTATAATATGATTTTTTTTTCACCAAAATTTCTGTAGAAATGCTCCTGGCAGAATGAGTTAGTGACTATCCTGAGATGGAAAAATAGGAACAAAATAACACCAAACTAAATGGACAGTTGATTGACTAAGCAGCCAAACCAAAAGGCTTCCGAGCAGTAGATCAGTACAAGTCTGAAAGAAATTTATAAGAATTTCCCCCAGGGCTGGCTCAGAACATATTCTCTCCAATACTGGAAGAAAATAGCTTGGATAAAGATATAGAAGGCTTGCTTATTAAATTTACATATGGCCAGAAGCTAGATCCAAAAATAATTCTACCAACAGTAAATGAAACAATAAATTAAATCATGTTTTTTATATTTTTAATTTAATTTACCACCCACCCTCTTCATTTTAGAGTTTCTAGTTCTGATTGGAGCTTGACAATGTAGAAGAATGTTCTAGAGCCCTTTTCAATGAGGGTAAGGAAATATACTTTGAAAAAAACCTCAAGAGTTTTTCCCAGTGTATTTGAGGTAAAAATGTTTGTAAAACTGGCAAATCAAAAGTAGTCATAGGAGAGTAAATTACAAAACCTTTTTTTTCTTAAATAACTATAAAAATTAGGCTTAATTTCTGGATTCTGCTGACCAAATGACTCATCCTTCTACGCAGTCTGCATGAACTTTTCTCCTTGGAGTTGTAGGTGCCTTCTTGGCCTTCCTACCCTGTTGTCCTGCCTGAGTAAAACCAACAAACTTTTTGGAATTTTTCAGCTTTCCCCCCAACAAAAATAAATGTCTCCTTTTCCATTAGCGTGAGTTGATAGAAAATAAAAAGGGTAAGCCAAGCCCAAGGATTATGGCAGGTAAGTAAACCTTTGACACCAAAATTCAATTCCTTTTATTTTTGTAACTAACTAGTTCAGCATCTTAATGTGCCATCAAAATTAGTATTTCCTTACCCAAAGTGCTGGCCCCAAGCACTGGAAACCTCCATTACTTTTCTCCTCAGAAGTCGGCTCTTCTTAGTTCTGCCCACTGTGGTGCCTAGCATATTCCACCTTTACCTCAAGAGTGTCCTGCTGAGCTGCACGGTTATGGGCTCATGGTCACCCAGGGCTGTGGAGTTTCCCCTAGAACAGTAAATCTTCTGTGGAAGGCTTTCCTCAAGTTCTGAAGGAGTTTCCAGAGTTTCCTCCTAAATTATATATTTCCCTCACTAGCAGTGCAAGCTCTGATTCATACTTTTTTGTAACTCCTCAGAGAAAATGGCCATCAACATTATTTTTTCATGAACCAATGCAAGTTAATACTAATTTATATTAATATTCCCATAAGGCTCCATTAAAAGGATCTCTTCTTAGAGAGGGAAATGGAAATATGTGTCAAATGCCTCCATATATAGATTTCTAATATACAGAAAGTCAAGCAAAATCATTTTAATGTTAGATAACCTTCACAAATGGTTTAAATCCATTACTTTTTTTCTGCCAAAATGTCATTTTCTTAACATCTAATCTTTATCATTTGCCTCATATCTTTTAGAATCATTGTAAAGTTTATACCTTCCTCTGCTTTCCCTGCTCTTTTTACAGTTTTGAGGGGTTGAATGTTTCTGTGAAGTGTCTTGAGGTAAAGTTATCATTTTCCTATGCTTTCTGTTTGACAGGAGCAGCCATTTATCTCCCCCTATTTTTAGTCAAGATTAATAATGATGACATTCATTATTGAGCTATCACTCAGTTTTTTTCTAAGCCCAGATATGAAATATTATCCTGTTTTTGTTTACAGTTAGGGAACAACTAAGAAGCATATGAACTTCCTCATTTATTCAATCCTCCATATCAGTTATTGCAATTTATGGTAAGCAATGGAAGACAAAGCTCAAATTGGCTTAAATTATAAATGGGATTTATTGGTTAATTTTGTATTTCATTGTTCAGAAAGAAGGTGGACTTGCATTTGGTTTGATTCAGTAAAGCAAGGTTAGGACTTTAGTGTTTGCTGTTCTGTGCTCTTCACAGCTTTGTCCTGTAGTGAGTTCCTTCTCGTGGTCACAGGATGGCTGTGAGAGACTTCTGTGGACTGTTGCTTCCTCGTTCAAGGCCTGAGGGAAATGCTTTCGTGTTACTTTCCGGGATGAAGTTAGCTTTCCCTAAAGCACAAATTATGTGATAGTGATTTAGCCCATGCAATGAAAAACCAAGAACTTACCAGAGGAAGTGGGTTGCAGAGCTAATGAAAGCAAGCCCGTGTGTCCCCATACCACCTGAGTTTTTCAAAGACAACTTACGACTTGCCCATCCCCAAATGTTGCTTACCAAGTAAGGATTCCTGAGGAAATGTTAAAGTGAATTTGTCCATTTTCATTATGAAACTGTGTGACTTTATATAAATTTTTAGCCCAGTTGAAGAGTTTCTGTCATCTCACATACATGCCTATTTTTCTATAAAGTATTGAAACATTGTAATTGAGGCTTCTGTACATAGTATTGTTCAGTAAACAGAAAATAAATTTACATGAGAAGAATTACTTTTAAAAATTTTGTTAATCATTCGTATGTAGAAAGTGGATAAAAGTTCATGTCTTTGGATAGGAGGTGATTTTAAAAGGCTTTTCCTTCTAGCCAGGTGTGGTGCCCCATCACCTATAAGCCAGCTGCTCGAGAAGCTGAGGCAGGAGAATTATGAGTTCGAGGCCAGCCAAGCAACTCAGCAAAAAAAAAGTTTCCCTTTGAAATTATATTAGAATAGCAATTTCACAAAATGCCAGTGAGCATTTTTAATATTCTTTCATTTTAGTAATTCACTCTGTCTGCCTTGGTAGGGCTCTGAAGCCTCTGGCCAAAGTAGAAATTTGAAAATATCACGTTGTGTCACTTGTTAAAATTTCACAGAAATAAGAAAACGTCTCTGTCTCTGGAAAAATGTATTTATCATGGAGAACTATCTCCATACTTTCAGTTCAGGGGTAGTTGATGTAGTAGAAATAAATGCACTTAGGAGGGGACAGGCATATAGGTTGGAATCCATGCTATGTCACATAACCACTGTGAGATCTTGGGCAGATTAGCTGGTCCCATGAGTCTCAGTTTCCTTCCTTGTCAAATGAGGACCACAGGTCCCTCTCCTGGGCTTTTCAGTTGTTCAAATGAGATGTTGAAAAGAAATGGGATTAGCTGTGTTCCGTGCATACTCAGCTCTATGCAAATGATAGTTATTATGAAAAATAGGACTGAACAAGAAGAGAAATGCAAACTCCAACTGAATTGTAGGATATTACTACATTACTTTAAAACTCTCTTGTCATGTTGGGTTCTTTTACTTTAAAAACACAACAGTTTCCTTTAAAATGTCCTGTATACCAGTGCTTCGTAGACGAGCAGTATAGATATGTGTATGTTTGTGTATGTGTAAGGAGAAGGGCTAACTTTCAGTTGGACAGAAGCTGCTGTGTGTTCCAGAATGTCCCATTCTTAGACCTGCACGAGGGAGCCCTGGCTTTAGCGGATTTCCTCCTGGCCTTGTGCATGGCAGCCTCCTTCTCATGGCATGGCATGTCTGTAAGGTCAAGGACACAGGGCAAGGGGACAGTCCTTCCTGGTGCTCATGCCCTCCTTGGTAGCCCCAGGAATTCCTCTCAAGTGACTTCGAATGTACTTGAGGGCCCCTGTGGGCTTTGTCGTCGTCCTCCCTGCTGAGAGGCAGCAGCACTGTGGGGGACTGCTCTCGGCCCACCTGTGCTACCATCTTGTGAGGAGTCTGAGAATTCAAAATTTAAACCTGACAGAGGCTAGAACATATTTTATTTAGTACAAGGTGTAATAAAAATATGGTGAATTTTTAAGTTTAAAAATTATTACAATAAAAGGCACATCGGCATTAATCCTCAAAATATTCTCCCTGGCTCTGAACACACTCAACCCGTTTTTCTTGCCACTTTCTGAAGCAGTTCTGCAAATGTGTGTGACTTTTAGTTGTGCTGTTAGGGCTGCCTCAGTGTCCTGGGTGGACTCAACATGTTTACCTTGCATGGTCACTTTGACTCTGGGGAAGAGCTAGAAATCACATGGTGCCAGATTCAGCAAACAAGGCGAATGAGGACACACTGTGTTTTTATGCACCTGCTTTCCCATTGAACGCACTTGGCAGCAGCCTTCACTGTGTTTTTATCACCTTGTAAAGACATTCACGAAAGGAGACTTCCAGAGCTGCTTCAGAAATTAGCGAGAATGATAGGATAAGTGTGTTTGAAGTGAGAGGGAGCATTTTGATGGGAATGAGTGGAATGTGCCTTTTACTGTAATAATTTTTAAAATTAAAACATTTATCATATATTTTGATCACCTCTTTTAGGTTGTTGTTTTGGTTTCTAACTTTATTAAAAAGTTTTTTTTTCTTGGGTACGTAGCTGAGAGGTAGAGCACTTGTCTCATGTTAACTTCTGGATTTGATTCCCAATATTATCCAATAAATCAATGAATAAAAACATTGTTTCTTTGTAGACTTGGAAGAAGTTACATTCTGTGACCTACTGTCGTCCTGATCAGCTAAGAGTTTGTGAGGTGTCGTTCATTTTCCTACATCTGCAAATGGAGAACTGGCCAGAACGTAGGTTCCCAAATTTTCCTAGTCATGAGCATTGCCAGAGACTTTAAAGGTTCTGCCTGCATTGCAGTGGCATTTCCGAAGGGCTGGCCAAAAGCCGCAGATGCGCCTCTGTCCTCTCCTCAGAGGCTCTGGATGCTTACTTGGCTTTGGCGACCGCTCCATAGAGCGCTGCAGAGTTAGCCTGTTACTCCAGCTGTACTGCAGAGACCCTTTTCAGCGTGTCTGGAGACAGTTTACATATTGGATATTATTTTAAGATCCGTGCTGTGCCAAATTTGAGTGCACAGTGATAGAGACATTGTCCTGACCTTGACGGCGTGTTGCTTTAGGTTCCAGGTTTGAGGGAATGTTGCCATAAGAGAGAGCAATAGGTGCTCTGGAAGGGAGGGGATGGCTGGCCAGGGACCGTGTGCCACAGGATGACTCGGACACTTGCAGGGGGCGAGGGGCTCCCTGCATTATCAGAACCAGGTCTGTTGTTGGTGAAGATGCGGAATTCTTTCTAACCCAGAGAGAGGATTCTTTGAAGGTAGCAACACATGTGCAGTCAGCAATATTCTGGAGATGTAGGGAAGCTCTGAAGAAAGATGCTCCGATACTGACAAATGGTGTTTCTTCCTCCCGATCCCCCTTAGAAGACAGAGGCGGAAAGAGCCGTGAGCTTGATGTTGTGCAGGGCTCCAGTTCTCCACCACTGCCTGTCAGGAGCACCTGCAGCAGCCTCCTTCTCCAAGGAAATCCAGATATTTGCACTACAGTCAAGTTGACTTTCCCCATTTGTTCATGAACGAAGAGAAAAGTGTAAATGAACGGTCCACATGGGAAATTAAAAGTAGAATAAAGTAAAATTCCATGCTTAGAGTCACACCGTTAGTGGGAGACACAAGGTTAGGACTCCTAGCATGGTTTGGACAGGACTCTTTTGCATTGCTCAGTTAAATTTCCCTGCTACAGAAAATAGCAGCTTTACTTTGTTCAGAGTTGAATTTTACACTTGCATATTGCTCCTTAGTGTCTTTAGCATAAAACCCAAAGGTGAACTTGACTGAGGCCTCTCACGGTATCCCTCGGTCTAGCGGGCTTCCGTCCCCCCAGATTCTTCTGTCCTAGCCCTAGCGTGGCTCTTGCTATGTGCCTTTGCAGAGATTGTCCCCTCTGTCCAACAAGCTCCTTTCCCCTCTTGTGGGCCTGGCTCACTTGCCCATGCCCAGAGCACAGGTTTCACCGGGGCTGCCGAGTCACACCTTGCAGCAGACTGTGCTTGTAGCCCTGCGGCCTGCTCTCTGGAGGGATATCCATCACAGTGTACGGGGATCCTTACATACATACCTGATTTCCTGCACTGGCTGGGAGCGCCTGGCGTCGGACTGGGCTGTTAATTTAGCATTCCCTCTCCCCTGTTTAGCCTCGTGTCTGGCACTACCAGGCATTCTCTTGGTATGTTGGGAGGTCGGGGTCTGGGATGTTCATGCCTGCTGTCTGCAGGGAGTTGTCATGATGCTGCTCCGTGCATCTGTGTGAGAAGGGGCGAAGGTGGCAGTCAGAGGTCTGCTTTCCCTGCCAGTCGGTTGCACCAGTCTTCAGCAGCCAGGACCCCTGTGCTGTGACCCCTCTTCCCTCATGACCTCCAAACACTGGCTATTACGCACAATTGCTATGCACTTATTCATTATCAGCAAGCATTTGATCTCCAGATGTCCGGCCCACCAGCAGCACCATCCCTTCCCCCAAGGATAAAAAGAGAGAGAAAGAAAGATAAATGGGGAAGAAACACCAGATGGTTCATCTAACTCCACATCCTCCCTGCAGGATCCCACAACTGCCAGGCTTCAATCCCCAGATTTGTGTGCCCCCAGGCACCCTAAATTAACCACTGTTAATCCTCACGGGCTTGCTGAGCCTGAGAATTAGGAGGCCCTAAGCTTTGCTCCTGCCCCACTTCCTCTTTCTGCTTCTTACCCCTCAAAGGTTCTTGGGGTCCTTTCCTTGAGATCAACCATTCCGCCAGGTCTTCTGCCTGCAGAGTGGATTAAGCAGTGCTGGCAGCCTCCCAACTCTGGAAAACAGCAGCTTTAGTTCTGCATTTAGACTGGGCTAAGGTGGCCAGAAAATTATGTGTGTGTGGGGGTGTCTCCTCACCTCATGTCTCCATTGTTGCATTGTTGGCTTTTTTCTGGTGTTAACACAACTAGTTTTTGTTCATTTGTTGCCTTTTCTTCATTTTTTACTTGCAGGATTTGCTGTTGCTTGTGGTGCTGAGGCTGGAACCCAGGGCCCTTGCATCTGCTAGGTCACTGAGCTATGCCCAGTCCCAGTAGCAGAACGAAAAAAAAAAGATCCCTATGTAGAACCCCAATACACCCATGGGGAAGAAACTGTAGTTTTATCAACATGATTGTATGATTTCGGTTCAATTTACTGTACGTTCTATGAAGGGGACCCAGATTAACAGGATGGTGGTGTCCGTCCATGGTGTTTATGTTTGGTATCTGCTGCAGAGAGGTCACTTGCATTTCCTGAAGTACTGGAGGATTTTGGGGCAGCCACATTGGATAGCATTGGTGGTCAAAGTGACTTTGATAAGTGTGGTCATGGGACTCAAATGCTCTGGGGCTCAGAGGAAAAATCTTTGCGCCCGGCTCTGAAAGGGCAGCCTCACCTCACCTCAGCTCAGCTGTGCCCAGGGGCCTGTGTGGTCCTCCCCGCTCTTTGGCTCACAGGCTGCTCCGCTGACCCGGGGCAGTGAGTGCCCTTCCACCTCCAGGCTCCTCAGTGTCATTGTCAGGGACATTGCACACGCCAATTTCTCTGTGCCCTCAGCCCTCACGGCACAGCTGCCTTCTTATTCCCACTCAAACTCTGGAATAGAAACCTAGGTGAAAAGCAGCCAGTTCATTGGCTAGCCATGCCCGACCTGTCGTGGCTGGAGAATTTTGCAAGCAGCACTGGAGCTCAGCCCGAGATGTTTCTTAAGAGTTGACATCTTTTGGGTTTTCATAATTTTTTTATTAGCAGGATATGGTAAAGCTCTAAACTCTGAACCGCCTCAGTATTTACATCTACCATAAAACTGCTATTCGGAGAGGGATGTGTATAACACGCTCCTTTTAAAAAATCATACACAAAGCAAAGCATGCTGTTCTTTCTAATCATGATTCTAAGATCATTTGATGAAGAAACTTGCTCTTGTTTTATCAAGAAAGAATACAGCGCTGGCCGTGTTACACACTGATGGGGATTATCAGGAAATAAACTGTATGAAAAACCACACACACCCAGACACCCCGCGAATTCCCAACATGTAAAGGCTTGAGAGATCTTTTCTTCCATTGAGAGATCTTTTCTTCCATTGATCTTTTATTCCAGCTGGAATACCATAATCATCCCACTCAGAGCAGTTAGTCAGAGGTTTCTTGGGAAGTAAGTTGTTTCTGGCAGAGGGGACCTGTTCTGGAAGCAGGACTTGTCTGGGCACAGCCTCTCTCTTGGGGTGTCTAGGACACCTGGCCTGGCTCCTTCACCCCTCCCAGCCCTCCTCTCAGCTTCTTCTTACACTTTGCCTGCATGAGCCACTTTGATACTGAGGGAAATATGAATACAGTAGATAGGGGTCTTCAATTTGCATCCAAAGCTGGTTGAGCCCAAAAGGAGAAAAGTACCATGATCCATGGCTTCTCCTCCCACGGGTTGCAAGAATCAACCACAGGCTATCATTCAGGAATTAAATAATTAAATAAGTAAATAAGTGCCAGGCAGAGGAGTTTGCCTGAGAGTCATAGCTACTTAGGAGGCTGAGGTAGGAAGATCACTTGAGCCCAGAAGTTCAAGGCCAGCCCAGGCAGCATAGCAAGACCCTGTCTCAGAAGAGAAAGATAAAAAAGGACAAAGAGAAGGAGGAGGGAAAAAGGGAAGAGGAAGGGAAAAGGGAAAGTGAAAAATGGAGGAGGAGCAAAGAAGAAGGAGGAAGAGGAAATGGGAGAATACAGAGCCTACCCTCAACAGTTTTCCCTTTGGAGACATCTGAGAATGAGAAGTCTGAAAATTTCCAGTACATAAATATTATGGTCATTGGTAGAAACATTAAGTTGACAAGTTAGTTTAGGGAACTCTGAACCACACATGTCTATTCTTCAAATCTAGTCTGACCTACACAGACTGTGTGACGGTATTAACTACACAAGTTCAGAAATTAAAGCACACTCAATTCTGCACTGCTCCTTCTTAGTGTGAGCGCTTTCTCAGAACACTGAGGGCCATTTTATAGTGTTAAGTTCAGTCACCTTAAGTCTGAAAAGGAACAGACATTGGACCTTGTTCAAACTAGACTTCCCTCTTTTTCTTCTTCCTGTTTTCATTCCATCTTTTTCCTGTAAAGTTTGCTTCCTACTCTAAATAAATGCCACTGCGTTCAGGGTCATGTTCATCGGTGCCCGGATGCTTCCTGTCCAGTGTGAGCAGAGGCAGCCTCCTCCCACCTTTCCAGTTGGCCTGGCCCTCATGGCTCTGTGAAAGCCCTGCCTTCTGCCAGCCAGGAAGGTGAGCCTGCCGCCAGGGCACCTGTGGGATTGACGTTGTCCTGGGCGTCGTGAGACCTGGGACCCTCGGTATGGGTGTCCTCTGCACAGAGGAGGCACTGGGCATCAGAGGCAGGAAGGAAAGGGTCACGCTGTCTTTCCCATGATTCCTGTGCATTGTTTCAGCCTCTTCACTTAAGGTCACATGAACATGAGTGTTCTGAGCTAAAAGCCCCGAGGAGACTCTGTGCACTGCAGCCTGTTCTCTTCATTGTGGGCGCAGAGGGGGTGTGATGGAGCTGTGGGGAGCAGCCTGGACAGCAGGCCCCTGTTATTTCATACAGCTGCAGTCCTTAACCTCTTTGGCACTGGGGACCAGTTTCATGGAACATATGGGGAATGAGGGGCCTAGGGTGGTGGTTTCTGGATGACTCAACCCGGATCCCTCTCATGTGGAGCTTGTGGTAGGGCTTGCGCTTGGCCCTGAGGATCTGAGGCTGCCCTGATCTGACAGGAGTGGAGCTCAGGCAGTGATGTGAGTCATGGGGAGCAGCTACAAACACAGGAAGCTTTGCTGTCTTGGCTGCTGCTCACCTCCTCTTGTGAGGACCAGTTTGTAGCAGACCATGGGCGTGGGGACCCCTGTCATACAGGAACAGCCTCTGAAATCTCATTGTGAGCATCACAGTGAGCCCAAAACAAACTTTCTAGAGCTTCCCCTTGTAAGGTGCCTGGGATGCTGTGTTCTCCAGTCGGTAGAGCTGGTAAATCAGGTCGCAGGAGCTGCTCTGTGTTCGGAGGGGGTCACCTAAGGTCCTCCAAGGCGCCAGCTGTCCATTTGTGTTAAAAACATCCAGAGCATGTGTATCACTCTTCAGCAGAGCTGCCAGAAATCCACAGAAGGAAATGACATTCCCCTAAAGTTTACCAAGAAATATTACAAGCTGATGTCACAGGTTGGCATCTGTCAGTTATTTATGTCTTTTTCCTGAGAGGAGTGATGTGTTAAGGACATGGCCATGACCATCCTCAGGACACCCTGAAGCTTACTTTCAGCAGCAGGCCTATCAGCAAACATATTCAACCAAGATAAATTGAAAGAAGACACTAAAATTGTGGGAGTGCAAACTCCTAAGAATCTAAAGGTGATTCCTTTCTTGGTCACTGTACATTTGGATAGGTTGGGAAACCTTAAAAAATATCATGTTGTCTAGGTCGTACTGATGCCAATTAAATCATAATCTCTAGGAGTGGGCCCAGGTAGCAGGGTTTTGGTTTTTATGCTGGGGATCAGACTTGCTAAGCACACACCCTGCCACTGAGGTATCCCCAGCGAGGAATCAGTGCATTAAAAATTCCTCAGGTGATTCTAACATGTAGCTGATCTTGAGATCTCCTGGTAACTTATCAAGGGTAGCAACAGAAGTGAGAAAGAAATATATATTCAGATACTCTTTTTTGTTGTTTTTGGTCAATCAGCTTTTGAGTGTCTAATATACAATATTTTAGGAGGACCAAATTAATTATTCACCCTTTTTCTCTTTCTCTCTCTCTCTTTCCTCTCTTTCTTTCTTTCTTTCTTTCTTTCTTTCTTTCTTTCTTTCTTTCTTTCCTTCCTTCCTTCCTTCCTTCCCTCCCTCCCTCCCTCCTTCCTTTCCTTTCCTTTCCTTTCCTTTGCTTTCCTTTGCTTTCCTTTCTTTAATATTCACTTAGTGGTAAGTATCAAGCAGTGGAATAGCTTGACAGTGAATAGGACCTAACTCGTTTTTCCTTTGGACTAAAGACAACCAAGCCAAGCTAGACCTTCTGGATCTATTCTAGACCTGAGCATGTCTCTTGGGTGTTTCTCTGTCGGTCCAGGACACTGTGGATGCTGGTTGTGGGAGAAGAAAAGCAGATCTTTCTTCTGTAGGTGGCGATGTATCTCAGGAAATTCCATTCCATGCTAATGGCAAACTTACCCATGTAGAGGAGCCAACCAAAGCAGGAGCTGTACTAGGCCTTGTGTAGCGTGGACTGTCCAGGCGATACTGAATATTGGCTTGGAATTGGGCATTCATATATACCTTCATGCCCTTGTTCTCACCACTTTAGATTCATTGCTTGGTAGAGTTGGAAAGAACCTTGGAGAGTATTCTGTTTGGCTGGATAATTTTTAGATAAGGAGATTGAGACCCTGGAAAGTGATGTGATCAGAACATAGTCAAGTAGAGAGAGAGCTAGCGTGTGATGTCCCTGCCAGGTACCTCTAATAAAAGACTGCCGTGCTGCCTCCCTGAATCACACACAGGCTAGCTACTCCTCACCCTGTGCTGTACCCTACATCGTGTTAAGGAGCCCTTGGATGTTCTTAAGAAAGGCACAGAGACTTTGTTGTTGTTTGTTGTGATAGGGATTAAACTCTTAGCCTCATGCATAGTAGGCAAGCATTCCACCCCTGAGCCACATTTGTACCTCTGCTTGTTTTTAAGAATTCAAAGCAAAACTCATTTCGCAATGAGGGAGTGTCAACGTGTGGCCCTTAGTCTTCGAAAAACAATAGTCAAACATCAAAACTGAACCGTAGAATTAAGATGTTGGTTGAGTTAGGTACCGTGGTCTTTGCTCCTTAGTCTGCCATTGATGATGGCTCCATCTGCTGGCAGCAATGGGATGTGACATGAAGTTTTGGATTTTGAATTCTGGTCATTCCCTGAATGGCCTGTCTTCTTAGCAGAGAAGATTTCTCTATAGAGTATGATACGTTTGTATGTGTATATACATTTTAGACAAATGCATGTATATATGCATATATAGATAAGTAGATAAGGCAACCACATATTTGAATGTTAATTTAGCAGATGAGGAAATCAAGTTGGAAAGTGTCTAATAACTTACTTAAAACCTTGCAGATGTGTCGGAGCTGAGAACCCACCTGATTTCCTGATTGCTTGTGCAGTCCAACTGATCAGTATGACTCTTCATGTGCAGAATTATGAATATATTTTGGTGAGGCAGTGTTAATGATTTTGATCAAGAACTGGCTTAGTATTAGAATACTTGCCTAGCATGCACGAGGCCCTGGGTTCCAACCCCAGTACTAAAAAAATAACTTTCTGGGCCAGGGATTTAGCTCAGTGGTTCTGCCGCCTCCCTGGCAAGGACAAGGTCCTGAGTTCAATCCCTGGTACAAAAAAATAATAATAATAACTTTCTAAGAATATTTTCTTGTACAAATTGGGCCACACAGTAGTCTATAACTTGTCTGTCTTTCGGTTCAGCAAGGGAATGAAGCCCTGATGTCTGTGACACTCACTGTTCATACTGACTAACTTCTGCACAACTGGAAGGGTGCTGTCCTGGGGACAATTGAGAAATCAGTCACTCAAATCATTTTTCTGCGTTCTATGTTCAGATGAATCCTTGGTGAGGAAAAGTGGGAAAGTGAAAATCTCCTCCTACACTATCATTTTCTGAGGTAACTAGTGATGGGTATGAAATATGTGCTTCTAGACTTTTCTTTGTGAATAAAGTCATTTGAATATATACATTCAGTGGCTGTGGATACAAGGCAGTATTGCAAGGGATTAAACTCTTAGCCTCATGCATAGTAGGCAAGCATTCTACCCCTGAGCCACATTTGCAGCTCTGCTTGTTTTTGAGAATTCAAAGCAAAACTCATTTCACAATGAGGAAATATCATTGTGTGGTCCTTAGTCCTTAAAACACAATACCCAAACAAGGAGATAAAAGAACTGAGGGGATCCATAGGAGAGATGAACAGTCTCCTTTGAGCCACAAGACATTAACACAGGTTCTCAGTGGAGGAGATGAAGAGTTGAGTCTTTAGGCTGAGCAATTTAGTAGGGAGATCAAAGCAGGAGGGGCTCACCTTCGGAAAAGGTCCGTCCACACAGTCAGGGAGGGCAGGGGGTGAGAACTGCCTGTCTTGGTTCCATCAAGTTTGGGGTAGCCCAGGATGGAAGAACAGCTGGGGCGGACAAGGGCAGACCAAGTCACCAGGGACTTGGAAGCCATGCCAGCTGTTTGAACTTCATCCCCGCTACAGGAAGTCGGTAGCAGAGTTCAAACTAAGATGTTTGGTGAGCTCTGTGTTTGGAGTGGTAGCCCGGAGATGGCACAGAGGATGGTTAGGAAGAGAGTGAAACCCAGGGAAGGGAGGGAGAACAGTTAGGTGGCCATGAAGTGAGAGATCGTCCCCAAGATGGGAACAGTATTGCCTAGGGCAGTGATGGGGAACATTTTACAACTTTCAGTGGTAACAGACAGCCTGTACGTGCTGTGGGTTCACCACCACTGGCCTAGGGCATAAGGTTGCTGTGAGAATGAAATGTGGTAACATCTGTGAATGTGCCTATGTTATAAAAATGAAAGATACGCATTGCTAATACCATCTGGCAAATGCTTTGAAGCTATGACTGCCTCTTGTGCCTGATAGCATTCCAGTTTTCTCAGCATTGTTTCCTGTACCATGTATGATACAGGGAAAAAATGTGACCCAAGAAGATTCTGAAAAAGCTTTATACATTTACTTAAACAAATAGGGAAGCTTGCCAAGACATCAGAATATTCTTCAATTATTTTTGAGGCAGTTGCATGCCAGGGAATCATGACTTCCTTGTGTGTGTTAATAAAATTTAAGCTTTCTGGGATGCTTAGAAAAGGAAAAGTAGGGGATGGATGGTAAAACCCTGGTCTTTCCTGAGAGAGACTTGCTTTGCCCTTGAGAGAGGCTGTTACCAGGGTCCTAGTCCAGGGCCTGATTCTTGGAGTCCCAACAAATCAGGTCTGGCCACTTCATAAAGCTCATGGAAAGTCCTGGTGAAGTAGGAAAGGCCATTAATCAATAGTGCGACCTTGGGAAGGTAAGGGGGCAGGGTGTTGTTAGCCCTGTCTTTGGAGGCACTGACATGAGTTTGAGATTAAATAGAAGAAGAATTGGGACAGGGAATCGGCTCCCAAGAAGCCCTTATGACTCGAAGGGGTCAGTCCAGTTCCCATGAGTGACTGCTCCTGGTTACGGGTGTAGCCTCAGCTTCTGACCTGGGGTAATCGCTCCATTTGCGGGCTCGATCTCACCATGGGGTGAGGAATGCAAGGTAGCTGAAGGTTTAAGGCAATGATTGGAGACTTCCAGGGGCTGCTCCGGGGGGTCTGGAGCAGGCTGTAGTAAAAGGTGGCAGTTGACTGTCCCTACAAGTCTTGAAAATGTCTGCGTGCCTCTTAGTGGCCTCGGTCTTGAAGGGGGACGAGACAGCTATGTGTTTGGGCCTAATACACCTTGAATTGCTGGGTTTCAGACAGACATCCCTTAGGTGAGTAGCAGGGATCTGATCCCGAGTTTAAGGTATTGAGATAGATACGCTGAGCTGTATCCCACTTTTAGTTATTCGCTGGGCCTCTGCAGGACTACCTCTTCAGTCCTTGCTCCAAGGCTTTTCCCAGGCCAGGCTGTGGACCGGAAGTACCTGAGAGAGGAGGACCGGAAGCTGACGGCTGCTTCTTGATGTAACTTCTCCCTTGTGTCCTTGCAGCCCCAGAGCTACTCCTGGCCACCTCTGCCCTGTGTTTCTTAATAACACGCTCGTCTCCGGTCTGTCCCTTCTGATTGTGTTTTCTTCCACCTCTTTTCCTCATATGGCCCCTTAAACCTGAGTACGTGCATTCCATTTTGAAAATGATGATACCAAGGAAAGGGATTTTGTTGCCCTTTCTTTCCTTTGAATACTTCATAATTGCTTCCATAATTTTCCCCCTCCAGATCAGCAAACCGTGATGGAATGAGAAAAAAAAAAAAAAAGACAAAAAATGCTGAACTTTCCTTTCTTGTGTGTGTGTGTGTGTGTGTGTGCGCGCGCGCGCGCGCGTGCATGCATTTTACCTCCCTCATTTGACAGAGTACACATTAGTGGATCCTTGACCTTACAGATCAGGCTGGAGGGGAGACGCCGTCGCTGTGAGTTGCCAGAAGCTTGTGTGTCCAGTAGTGTGCCCGACGTTTTTCCGGTCCCGATGCTCCTTCCCGCCTAGGGGCTTCGGCATGGGGCACATTCATGCAGTGGCCAGTGCCTCTGTCCTTTCGCATGAATTAGTCTAAAAATGCTTTTCTGGCTCTTTCTGGGGTTTTCTTGCCTGGCTGTCAGCTGCCATGCAGCAAACATCTGCATCAGTGCCCATGCATTGTTTTCTCATTCAGCTTTTCTCCCCTCTCGGGCCCACTTCCCTCTATCCAGCATCCTTTATTGGGAGTTGTGGAGACATTAGCATAGATTTTCGTAGAAACCATTTACTCTCTGTACATAGATGTGCCAGCTGAGGATGCTTTGGGCCCGGTGGATGATAAGGAAAGAAAATTAAAAGAGGTTCTCTAACACCCATAGTGGCTGTCAGGGGCGTTGTACCCAGGTCTGCTGTTGTGGTTGAATAGCCATCACGTCTGAGGTCCTCCTGGCCGTGATTTGGGGGACTGCCTGTTACTAATACTGAGCTGATACACCCTGTCTCTCTGTTGCCTGTAACTGATAGCAGCGCCTCTTTGCTCTGTCACTTTGTTTTCCATTTCAGACACTAGCAGATAAGCACCGATGAGCCATACTTTCTGAATATTCTTTCCGAACTTTATTCCTTTTGGTTCTGAATATTGCTTCTCTGGTTCCCTTTGATCCACTGTGACTGCATCTGTCATGATGTTTACAACCCAGCGTCTACAGAGCGTCCACTGGATTCAGGATTATTCCATAAGTCTCTGCACCGACAGGAGTGGATATTGTATTGTTGCTCTGACTTTTAGATGTTATCATTTCAAACAAATAGGTCTGAGTTTATATGCACTCTTAGATATTCTCGCTATAACTTAGTTAATATGAAGCTGTAGTATGATCGCTGTAAGATAGGCTTGGGAGTCAGAATAGACTTAGATTGAATCTCAGCAGTGCCCGTTATGAGTTATATAACCCTGGAGTACTTACTTAACATCTTAGAGTAGTTACTTAATCTCAGAGGTGGAGCATGTTAGGCCTGGGTTCAATTCCTAGCACCAGATAAAAACAAAAACAACCTACTACAGTCTGGACACCTACTTAACATTCAGCAGATGGTGTATATAAAGCAGCTACGTAAATAGGGTCTAAAGAAAGTTATAAAAATTATTCAGTAGATTTAGATTTCTTATATCCTAGGGGACTGAGGAAATTGAGCTTATCCCAAAAGAGTCACAGTTGAGATGTTCGAAAAACAATATTGGAGATGTCAAATTTTCCAAACATAACAAAGGTAGAATGTGAGGCTATAGACAGAGAATCTTAACTTCAGTGCACAGCAAAATTCTGAAATAGAGAATTAAGCAGATGGTTAGTGATCATTTAGTAAAGACTGTAATGGTTGCTAGGAGCTAACATGAACTTACTCAGAAATCTTCCGAAACATCCCATTTCCCTTTTAAACAGGCCTGCTGGGCGTGTGGGCTATGGAGTGCCATTTCAGCGAAGGAGCTAATTGAGTCCTTGTGGACGGGGAGGTAAAATATGGCTGGACAGTGGGACTGTCGGGTTTCCAAATAGAGGGCAGCCCAAGTCAGCTGATTAGTGTCACATTTCTTGGTGGGGTTCTGTGGTGGGGTATCATGAAACTCTGATGTGTAACCATCCCATGTAAAATTGTACTGAGGGCTTTTGATACAGATATATAGGGGATAGATGTGTACCACATATGCAGATGGCCCAATGTTGGGAGGGATAAAAAAACAGCGGATGAGCAAATCAAGATTCAGAATACTGCTGACATCTGAAGCACTGTGTGGAACCCCAAAAGACTAAATTTAACAAAGCTGAAGAGAAAGACAGCTCAAAAGATTAAGTGTAACCGTTATCACCACCTCTTTTCTGTATCACTTTATTCCCCCATTTTGGGCAACACTAGAAAATATGGGCTGAGATGCCTTCTCTGATTATTGTTTTTGAACTTGTAACTATTCCTTTGACTTCTGAATTTCACTTCTCTGGTTCCCTTGGACACACTATGACTTCATCTGTCAGGATGTTGAAGAGTAAAAAGAGAAATCTTGTTTGGTAGAAGTTCAAGTGAAAAATGATCTGGTGATTTAATTGACTCTGAGCTCAGTATTTTTATTCATTCATTCATTCATTCAACAAACATATATCAAATGTGCTACCTACCATGCTCTTTTGGCATTAGGGAGACATAGTGATCAAAACCATCAAAAATCCCTACCTGCATGGAGGTTATATTCTTAGGTGCCAACAATTATGCAGCTGCTTAAAAAAAGAAACTAGTTTTTGGCTTTATTAGCAGAAGCTCAATATCCAGGTAGTTCTAGTCTATCACTTACTACCCTGTGCTTGAGCCTGTGTTTTACATTGGGATCGTTACTTTCAGTTCTGAGTACCAAAGTCTGGAGAAATGAGTAGCAGTAGAGTGACAAGAGAAATAGCAGCCCTATTGCGAGGCAATAGTCAGCATTAGGAAGAGATCACAAAGACGAGGTGTTGTGACCCTCACGTAGTTGCAGAAAGACAATGTGAACTTGTTCTTCATTGCTGCCATGAATGACCACTAATTCCCAGGGGTTCAGTTTATGGTGAGTACAAGACAGACTTCCTGGGAAGGGTTCTAGCTGTAGCATGTGTGAGCCGACAGGGGCTGTCTGTCATGTGTGTCTGCCACTGAATTCAAAAAGCTTAGGATGAATATGAATTCATGTGCCTGGCGTGTATTGGGCATGCAGCACTTTTTTGTGGAATGAATGTCGTGATGAGCATTTATGTGGAATAGATCCTGGCCCAGACCTAGAAATTCATGGATTCATATGGCATTTTTGTGAAAATAATCTGTGTGCTAAAATAATGTAAAAAATTTAAGCTTAGTTTTTGTATATCATAAGGGATCTGAGGGTGGAATAAAGTAACTAAAAACAGATGTGGGAGGCTGGAATGTTTTTTTGAACAGCTCCAAGTTAATTAAATCACTTTTCTTAAGGGACATTGAAGAGTCCATTTTAGGAGTATTAAAATTTTTCAGATATACTCATTCAAACATTACTCATCCTAGCTCAACTATTATCATTTTCTTGAGACTATCCCCAAAATTCTGACCCACACAGGCCCCTGCTCTGTTTGATTTTGAAGGCAGTTTCAGGTCTGGGATGTAGCTCCATGGTAGAAGTCTTGCCTAGCATGCATGAAGCCCTGTGTTCAATTCCCAGTACTGTGAAAAAACTAAAAGTTAAAAGAAAAGAAAGATAATTCCATAGAGTTTAGCACTTAACTCTTTTCTGATTGCTTTGTGGTTTTCTCCATCTAAATGATAAGCTTCTCGAGGGTAAAATGTTACATCTCCTTGTATTCTCCCAGACACACAGCAGAAACCCAGTAGATGACCACACTTGATTGCTTAACTCATCAGCACCTCATTTCTGAGGGGTAATTAATAAAATAGCATCTTTTGAGCCATTGCAACACTTCTATTTGGGCTTTTCCCTGCCATCTGCAGTTCTTCCCTGGAATGCTCTGCTGGATGGAGTGGCTTCTAGTTGCACTCATGTAAGACGTGCAGGTCAGGTAGGCTTTACCTTCTCTGTCCGGTGCATGTAGGGATGGGGCTTGTGGTCATAATTCCTCAGACTCTGCCATTTCTGCTTGGCAAGTGCTTTGTATACAGTTTGATTCTTTGCATAAAATTGAAATGGTATTGTCAGTTAAATGACTCAACTCTAGGGTGCAGACAGCTTTCTTGGCTCAACCTCCCAGGGAAGCGAAGCGATGATCTCTAGTCCCATTCCAGAGGCTGACTGACCGACCCTTGTGACTAGGGTGACCAGATGCAGCACGTGAACCTATGGAATGAATGCCTGATTACATTATGAATGTCTGATAAACAGTGCAATGATTGGGACATACTTAGACTAATTCTCTTTGTTATTTACCTAAAATTCAGGCATCACTCTGTGCCTTGTATCCTGTCTAGCCATGCCTCCGTGTAATCCCGTTCCTGTCATTTTCCCATAAATCTAGGCTTCCACTTAACTTCCAGATTAGTTTGACTAAATGAAAATATTTGTGCCCACGTGAATGATTCTCATATCAAATGTTTTAGAATTTGCAAAAATGGACAAATCCACATGTGTACTTTTTGTGGTCGTATTCTTTCATTTATACACAATACCGATACTGCCACGAATGCCCAGGATGTTGGCAGTCCCCAGTTACGGTCTCTCGTTTCCTTGGTGCCGTAGTTTATTTGATACATTGATTCAACTCATTGCTGGTCTCAGTTTGCTCAGGTTGCCCAGTCACCACTGGTAAAAATACACACGTATGTGCTCTGCATAGGAATCAGGCCGAGAGTGAAGTTAGTGCAATTATTTCAGGCCCAGCAAAGCAACTGCAGTAACTAATAAGAGCTGTAGAAATCAGAGCAAGTGCTGCCGCTTGTAGTTAATTATCTTACTCTCTGTTTTAACTTGGAGGCAAGATAATATTCTAGTTCGTTCCACCTTGTGTACTTCCTTTTGAGAGGAAGACATTTCCTACATAGGAATACTGCCTCCATTTCCTCTAATGAAATATGGGATGCTCTTTGCTGTTTAGTGGCAACAACCTTTAAGTATCATTCATTCATTCATTCATTCATTCAGCAAACACTAAGCAGATCTGTGCTAGGCACAAAGGGAAAACAACATGATGCCTGTAGTTTCTACTTTGAAGAGGTTCACAAGAACCTACATGTTAATTTAAATGGTTCAGCAGTCATTTCGGTGAAGGACCTGTGGTAAGAGCTAATTAGCTCATTGAGTAATGAAATGATTCTCCTCTCAAATGCATTAAATAAATAGCACACCTTGCGTTCTGAGCACAAACTGCTCTTACTTGATAGTTCTAGGGGTAGGATAGGCTCCTTCCTTCTCTCTGGCTGCTTTTGTTAGGACTTTGCCACTCAGAGGGCGGCCCTCAGCCCAGCAGCATCTGTACCCCTGGGAGCTGGTAAGCAATGCAGATGCTCAGGCCACTTGTGTTTATTATTATTACTAATGCTTTTCACCCCTCACCCACTGAATCAGAATCTGCACTGGAGAAGTTGCAGAAGCACTGGTCTAACAGTGTTTCAGCCACTTTGCTTTGTATGTGCAGATCTTGTGAGGGTCATAGTAGAACAGTCTGCTGGGCTCTGGCCGCAGAGATTCTGACTCTGCATTACCCAGGTGGGGCCCTTGCCAGGCTCCCAGGAGATGCAGGAGCTGCCTGCCACTTCGAGTGGTGTGGGTCTAGTTTACTTGGGAAACTGAATTGACTTTTGGTGGCGGGGTAGAGAAGAATCCCAACAAGGGGGTCAAATGGTTTCCTTCACCTTAAGCGGTCCATGAACAGGACATGAACCTGTTCCCTACACCGAGTGGCCTGTCGCGGGGGGTGGATGTTCTCACAGCCGGCAGTGCAGACCAGTCTGGGGTGCCAGTCTGGGGTGGCCACTGGGCAGCAGCAGGAAGAGGGAGCTGGGCAATTCTGTCAGGGGCTTAGCCATTTGGGGTGGATCCTGCAAGATAATAGGATGTAGGGAGATTTGGACTATGAGACACATAAAACAACAATAGCTAATTGGCTGCTGCTAAATTGTAGGCTGTAGAACCTTGGGAATGAAGAAGAACAGAGATCAAGGGAAGAATACTAAGAAATGAGACTGGAAAAGTTTCGGGGCAACATTGTAAAGAGTCTCAAATGTCTCATTAAGGAATTTAGAGTCTGTCATAACTCCTTGCCGTAATGAGAGTTTTCATGTTTAATTGTACTTAACCACTGTGTGTGTGCTTTCTTTTTTCTTTCAGGATTAAGCATGAAAATATCGTTGCCCTGGAAGACATTTATGAAAGCCCGAATCACTTGTACCTGGTCATGCAGCTGTAAGTACCTCATTTAATTGATGAGTGTCAAACGGGGTTGTAAATCCCAATGCCTACGTCAATGAACGTCATGGTTGTGAGCCAGACAAGGTGGTAGGGAGTGGGGGGTCCGTGGGCATCGGAGGAGGTGGATCCATCTAGAGACCATGAGATCAGGCCCCAGCAGTGAGTTGATTCCTGCGGCTGCTGGGTTGGATCCCATCGTGCAGGGTGTCTCTGTCACTTCCTAGTGTGCCAGGTCCAAATGTTGCTGCCAAAGACACCCCAGCGGGCCCACTGTGAAGTACACTTTGCTCCTGTCTCTAGGACAAACTCCCACCCTTGGCATTTCCAGGATGCTGGGGGAGGGAGCAGATGGCAGCTGTGTGTTCCACCCCTTCCCCTCTCTTGCTCTGGCAGATAAATGCACGTGGGACTGGACGGGGGAGTGTGCCAGGCATGGTTGCAGTGTCATTGGAGTCATACATGACCCAGCTTCTTAGATTAGCTCTGGAGTCCAGTCACATTGAAGGTTACCAGGCCAGGGAGGAAATCAGAAGCCAAATATTCAGATACGAGACTGCTTGAAGGTGTAGTTTTAAAAATTTTAAGATGAGGGCCGGGGATTTAGCTCAGTGGTTCTGCCGCCTGCCTGGCAAGCACAAGGTCCTGAGTTCAATCTTCAGTACCAAAAAATAAAATAAAATAAAAATTGTAAGATAAAGTAGGCCTCCCCGCTGGTATAGATGTGATGATCCCTGGAACATCCCAGGACATTTCCTGGAATTGAGAGGTGGAAACGGCTGTAGAACAATACGCTTTAACTGTGACCTGAGTTAAGTAAACTCGAACACACATTTCTGAGCTATATGACTGAAGAGGATTTTTGTTGTTCAAAATATATACATAATTTCAATGTCTGTTAATGTTGTTCAGACTTCGAATTGCCAAAGGGATGCAGAAGAATTGATGGTTAGGCTGACAATTCATTTTCCACGTATTCTTCTCTTCCTTATGAATGTTTAAACAACACATTAACTTGGGATCATGTTTAAATGCAAATAAGTATTCACTAGTGCACTTATTTAGTCTGTCATTATCTTTAAAATATTTTAGTAGGTTATGACAAGAATGTATTTTGGTGACAAGCAAAGATCCTACCAAATATCAGCTGTGCATTTGACTGTATGCCTTTTGGGTAATGTAAAAGTGAACAACACCGAATCCAAAGCTTGCTCGCTTTCACCCTCTTTCTCCTTCTTTCTCTGTCTCTATCCATCCAGATACACACACATATAAATAATCTTTAGCTTTGTGTATGGAGATAACCTGAATATCAGTTAAAGTACCTCTAATATGGAAATCTCAGCTCTCCCTTTTACTAGCTGTTGAGTTGGGGCAAATGAGACTGGACTCTGAGTCCCAGTTTCCATAAAGGGAGCAGTGGGGCTGGTCTTTAATTAGAGGACTGCAGTGAATCGTGCATGTAAAAGACATGCAGGAAACCAGCGTAAGGAGTAAGTCTGGGTGCATGCTGGTTTCTGTGATTCGTTTCATCAGATGTCTCCGGAGACGGCCTTGACTCTTATGAGATAAAGTCCAAGTGGACTTGGGTGCCGCCTTTCTCAGGGACTTGCTGCATACTCACCAGCAGGAGTGAGGGTAAAGATGGCTGGCACAGGGGGATCCCTGTGTCCGGGAAGACCCAGCCTTAGGCCAAACCTTGGGAACCCTGAAGTTGGCTCAGCTGTCCCTGCCCTGGCTGTACTTTTCCTGTGAAGAACAGCTCCCTCTTTTGGAGTTATCCAAAATCTTACTACTACGGGGATAAATTTTAATTTTTTAAACTGGTTTGTTCATTATGTGTCCTAGGTAAGCTCTTTTCGTCTGACTTATTTCCAAAACTTTTTTCATCTAGAAATTTTATAGTTTTAGCTTTTCCATATAAGCATAGGTCAAGATCAATTTCTAGTTAATTTTTATGTGTGGTGTAAGGTAAGGATGATATTTATTTTTTCCATAGGGATATCCAACTTTCAGGCCATTTATTTTGAAGACTTTTTTTCCCCAATTGGTTGCCTTGGCACTTTTGTCAAAAGTTAGTTGAACACAGTGGGGTTGCTTTCTGGGCTCATCATTCTGGCCTGTTACTCTGTCCTTTGTCAATGCCACACTATTTTGCTTACTATAGCTTTAATAGTAAGTCTTGAAATCAGGTAGTATAAGTTCTCTAGCCTTGTTATCCTTTCCTAAAATAGCTTTGATAGTCGAGATTACCTGCACTTTCATATAAATCTTAGAATTATACATTGGATATGGTGGTACACACCTGTCATCCCAGCTACATAGAGGCTAAGGCAGGAGGACCATAAGTTAGAGCCAGCCTGGACAAATTAATGAGACACTGTCTCAAAATAAAATTTTTAAAAAGGCTGGAGATTCAGCTCAGTGGTAGAGTGCTTGCCTAGCACATGCAAGGCACTAAGTTCAATCCCTAGTACTGAAGGTGGTAGTGTATCTGTGTGGGCGGGATGGAGGGGATTGACTCGTAGAAATGCTTGGGGAATTTTGTATGGGATTATATCTAATCTGTCTGTCTACATGAGAACAGCTGACAGCTTTAAGAAGTTGAGCCTCTCAATTTGTAAACATGATGGGTCTCCATTTATTTAGATATTTTATTACTCTCAGTCACATTTTATAGTTTTCGGCATGTAAGGCTTCTGTGACTCTGTTCAGTTTAACCTGAAATATTTCATTTTGATGATTCTATTGTAAACATTTTATGTCATTCTTCTAGTTGCTTGCTTCTAGTATGTGAAAATACAGTCAATTTTTTAAGGTTAAATCCACTTGTTAGTTCAGGTAGTTGTTTTTTGCATGGGCATTTTTAATCTAAGCAATCATGTCATGTTTGATTTCTGTTAGTTCTAGTTGTCTGTCACAGGAATTCTATTTGGTAAAACTTTGACAGTTTTACATATCGAGTATTTTAATGTCATATATCTTTAAAATGTTTTATGTCAGATGTTTTGGAACTTCACATTAACCTCTCTCATACCTTCATCCCTTCTCTTAATTATGTAAATTAGTGAGATTTTTAAAATGAATGATAAAGAAGGAAGAAAGACGGAGGGCAAAGAAACCAAGAAGTGACTGAAAACCCTTGATGTGTCAAGATGCAATCCCACTGTTAGTCTTTGGTTTGGTTTGAGGATTTTTTCAGCTGTGTAATTATTTTTGTTATTGTATTTTGTTTGGCAGTGTTTCATAGTTTTTGTTCTCGAGAACTGTATGTTTTTTTTTCTGGTCTGGGTCAGTGGAAAGTAGTTTTCTTTTGTTTTATGTTTACTTGTTTGCATTTGCTTTTGTTTTTGAAGAGCTTATACTAAATACTTAGGTAGGATTTAGAACACAGCAGTTCAGGGAACTGTATTTCACAGTATTTGTGCCTGGGGGTGTTGGTTTCCTAGGAAACATCATCTTGAAGCTCAGGTATAATAAAGGATGCTCAGCACACTAATTCTATTACTTCTTTAATTGCCATTTCAGTACTGATCATGGTAGCATATTTGTCCCTCTGTTGTTGCAGGAAGAGAGACTTGATACATGTTTATAGAGGCCTCTTGAAATTTTATTTGGGTTTTTGGACAAATATATTTTTTCAGAATTTTTGAAACGTTCTTCTTTAGATAGCAGAAGGGCAATATGATATTAATAGATGTTTTAGATGAAAAACAGTTTATATCAAGTTTATTTCTCATCTGACTTTGCTTGTGGAATATCAGGCTGTGCATTTGGAGATGATAAAGGACATTCCTTCTCCTCTTCCCATTATACATCTGTAATAAAACAGGCATTGAAATACATTTCAAGTTAATACAGTTCGAAAGACTCAGTAGAAATGCCCTACTTCTTTTTACAAAAAGAAATAGATTATATTGCAATTGAATTAGATCATGTTTTCAACAACACTTAAATTCCCCTATGTGGATAATTCCTGAATTTCTGTCTCCACTGTAGACCCCTCTCTGCCAGAGCTCCAGGCTGGTATATCCAGCTGTCTTCAGTGGTTCAGCTTGGCTGTGTAATAAGCATCACTTGCTTAACAGATCCAAAATAAGTTAGAATTTTCCACGAAATCTCCTTCTCCTGGTGTCTCTGTCCTCTTAGCAAATGACAACTCCATTTTTCCAGTTGCCTGAGCCAAAAACCTGAAATCATTCTTGATTCACACTTTTCTCCTACACCCAACACACCCACCCATTGGCAAATCAAGTGGTTACCAACTTCATGATACACAGCAAACCAGTTCTCACCATCTCTAAAGCTACCACCCTGCACAAACCACTCTCATGTAGAAAACCTATCCCTCTTCCCCAACCGTTCCACACTGGGATGTTCTGTCTTAGTGTGTGTATTGGTCAGCTTTCTGTGGCTGGGACAAAGTAGCTGATGTATACAACTTAAAGAAGAAAAGGTTTATTTTATTTCAGTTTATGGTTTCAGAGGGTCCATGGTTGGCTGGCTCCAAAGCAGAAACATCAAGATGAAGGGCATGGAGGAGGAAAGCTGCTTGGTTCACGGCATCCAGGAAGTAGAAGGGGGAGAAAAGGCCTGAGAAAAGATGTACCTCTAAGACATGCCCTAGGGACCCATCTCCTCCAACAAAGCCCTATTTCCTAACAGCACATTGAGCCATGAACTCATCAATGGATTAATGTTCCAGTGATCCAGTCACCTTCCCCAAACCCCACCTGTGAATGCATGAGCCTTTGGGGAAACATTTTAGATCCAAACCAGAAATGTGCTAGCCAGACTTGTCCAAGCTTTGCTGAAAACTCCCACTGGCTTCCCATCTCAGAGTCCTGACAGTGGCCTCCAGGCTGCCTCTGTCCTTGGCATGGCAGTCCCTCCGACTTCCTGTCCCACTTCTTTGTCACCCTTTCAATCAGCAGAGCAGCTTCCTTGCTGTTCTTCAAATGTGCTGGGCTTGTGCCACCACAGGGCTTTTGTTCCTACTGTTCCCTCTTCCTGGAGCACTGTTCTTGAGACATCTCAGTGCTCACTGAATGAAGGAAATACTGGAATTGCTGCCAGCTTACCGCCTTTTCCATGAGCTATTGCCCCAGTATAAAATATGGGGCTATTCCCCTGTAAAAAAGAGTACAAGCCATTCCATTGTATAAAACAGCATCGGCCCCCTCATCCTGCCACTGACCTATTCATTCCGTGTCCCCTTCCCTTCCCCAGCTTGCTTTCTCTCTGTAACCCTTGTTATCGCCAGGAATGGTACCTCTGTTCTGTCTTCAGCTAGAGCGGTGCTTCCACATTGTGGTAGGCACATAACAAATACTTGTTCAATTAGATGATCACTTGAAAAAGGAATGATGGTTAACACGTATTTATCTTCTCTTTCAAGCTTTACAACAAACAGGAGCTTATATTATTCCAATTTTATATGAAGAGCCTACACAGAGAGGTTGGTTCATTTCCTCAAGCTGGTCTGCAGCCCATGACCAGTGTAATATAATACACTGATAGCCTTTATTAGGAAAAAGAAAGTCTTGTAGGTATCTGGAAAACTTCACTAGTCATAAATTCATTAGGTATGTTAAAAGTAGAGCTAACTAGATAGTATCCTGTTTATAGTGGTTTGTGAGAAAAGTTTACTCAATAATATAGAAATTCACTAGAACAGTTCCATTCCTTTTGCAATAATTACCATGTCTCTCTCTTACATAATTTTTTCAATTAATGAATGAATGGATGAGTGCATTTTACCAATATTGTGATTTGCATTGTGCTTATTCCATGTGACAAAGATTTCTAATGTTTCTCTCATCCCATGTTTGCATTCAAATATGTACAACCAGTTACTTGCTGAGCTTGAAAAACTAAGAATTAAACACACATTCTTTAGAGAATATTAATTTGGTTACTGAGTAGCCTGAGACATGCAAATATATGCAGCTTCCCAGAGAAAATGTGATTTATCACTCTGTTGGCTTTTGGATGAAGCTGTTGGAAGTTTCCTGATTGGAGGAGGGGGTCACCAGGGTTCGCTTTCATGGGGATATTGTATTTGCAATTTATACACTGAGTTCCCAGAATCATTTTTAATTAGAACACAAATTATTACTTGCAATAAAAAGCCTTTTGTAAGTAGCCAAGCATGATAATGAAGAAAAAAGTGTTTCTGAATATAATAACATAATACGTTCATATATAAATTATCAACACCTTATCTTTGTTCACAACAGACATTGAGTGCCTACCTGGTGGTTTCTGATCAGTACTGGGTGAGTTGGAAGGAGGTCGGGGGATGGACGATCCTCTCGAGTAGCTGTCTTTGTAGAGGAGACATTGTAACCCCCATTGCTCTCTTTGAGGGTTGAGCAGGGTGCAGGGTGACTGTAGATGGAGGTGATTGGGAGCCACGTGGATGTGCTGGGCTGAGGTGAAGGCTGTGTTCCTGGTGGTCGGGCTGGTACAGAAAGAGGCATTGCGGAGGTGGAATGGGGTGGAGAATCCAGTCCATGTGGGTTCAGTCTATCTGGGGCTGAGTCTATGAGGAGCTGAGCCTGTGGAGGGCTGAGTTCCTGAGGACTCAGTCCGCAGTCGTTTGTGTGTTTGTCCTGTGAGGGATATTCAGTGTGTGAGGGGTTTTGTCCTTTAGGGGTCCAGTTGGCTGAGGTGAAGTTGCTGTGTGACATTTGGTAGGAGATAGTTCCAAACAGTTCTGAACTTGGAAGGAGATAGTTCAGATGCCCGCTCTGTATTTCTGGCTGATGTTGTTTTGTCGTCTTTCAGTATTGAATATCCTTTCTTATTTATTCGTTTTTTCTTTCACTAGAAAGCATAAGATATAAAGGGTTTAGAAAGGTAAAAAGATTAAAAGAGAGAAAATAAGTCCAATGTAATTATGCACCAGTCTTACTAGATTCAACTATATGAAATTGCCAATATGCAGTAATGCTTTACGAGATCAGTGTTGATGATAGAACCCCTGGCCCCACACCTGGCAGCCAAGTGCTTTACCACTGAGTTACATCCCTACCCCTAAGTCCCGTAACTTATACAAGCAGTTGAAAGACTTTTGAAAAGTAACATCTAGTCACTTAGTTTTGAGAATCCATAAAAATACACAAGGAAAAGAACCAGGCATAAACTATAAAACACCAATCTCAGAAATTATCTGTTCTTCACTTACGAATTACATGGGCATTTATTTGATTAAAGGGTACATGTAATACCTCAAAGTCAGCAAGCTCAGACTTGTAAAATGAAACAATAAATTGAAGGTATTACCACAGACCTTGTTGCTCCTGATTCCCTAGTAAATAAAAATTTGAAGCTTATAGAAAGAGCAGCTACTCAGTAATAAATGTCAAAATATCTCAGAGAGACAGCCCAGTTTGAGATGCTCCCAAACTGCAGTTCAGGAACAGTGCCTAGCTCCAACCAAACCAGTTTTCTCATCTCTGCAAATATGCTGTGCATGTTCCTGCCTCAGGTTTTCTCTTGGGTCTTCCCAGTTCCTATAACGCTACCTCTACTTCCAGGTATCTAGACTTTCTGTTTGCTGTTAAAGTCGTACCATAGATCTGCCACAGTCTCTTTATCACCTGTCTCCTCAGCACAGTGCCCCAGCACCTCACTCTGGTTGCCTCTCCATCTTCCACTCAGGGGTGGCCCCTCCACTGGGCTTTCCCTACGGTCCCAGTTCAAGGAAGCAATCATTGTGAGTATAGTTGCTCCTCTCTAAACTTGGAGCTACACATGCCCTGTGGCCCCAGGAACACCAGCTCACAGGGGTTCTTTCCTAAATTTCTGTATCATATTTTATCTGTCCTGGACACTGTGCATCATTGTAATCATTCATTCACTCGCTCAGCAAGTGACTGGGTGTGATCAGTGCACCCACTCCTGGGTTTTAACACTGCACTTGCCATCTGCCTCTCTGATCTCTCCATAAAGTAAAGGCTTTCTGTGTTGTTGATGCCTATTTATTCTATGATTGTGGGTCTAAACTGCCACAGTCTCAGTTGTCTTTTGCTATTGCCATATTCTCCTGATAGGTCTGCATGAACCAAGCATAATGTGAGAAATCCAGTAGTTAGGTTTCCTGTATTTGCTAAGTCTTTCCAGCTCCTGAGATGGTGTTTCTAAAACTGCACCTCATCTTGAATCTGTGGGGCATTATGAATAGTGCATGTGGGTGATAATGCCAGCCCTGCAGCCCAGGGAAGGTATGTGATTTGGACTTCCCACCTTGGGAAGGGGAATGAATGCCGGTATTATTGAAAGGCTCCCTGACTTCCTATGGAATCAGGCATTTGGAATTCTGTTACATCCCCCTTTGCCACTTCCTGGTGATTAATTTTACATGTTGAAGTAAAAAGTCCCGGCTGCTTTGTGGCCCAGGCCCTCCAGCTCTGGCCCCAGCCAGCCTTCCCTGTCTTTGCCAGTTCCTGATTTCAGCCATGCTCTTTTATACACTGATGGCTTTGGGGACTGACTCAGATACCTAGGCCCTTCCCCGGCTTCTGTGACCAGGATGACTAGTAGGATGCCTTGGTATCCATGTGGACAGCCCATGTGGTGACCTACTGTGGCCCCGGCCAGCTCCTGCTTATAAATCTGCCATGAGGCAATGTAGTCCATGGCTGCAGTCCCGCAGGGCAGCCCCCAGGGCTGCCACAGCTCTGTGATCTGCACCCTCACTGCTTCACCTAGTTAACAACAACTTCTTGGTTTCTTTGTCTGGTGTCTGTTCTTTGAGATTATTGAGAATTCTTCAGTTCCTCCCCCAGCATCACTATCCAGCCTAGCAGCTTTGAGCATGTCCTGGCCACCTTGCTTCTGTAAACTGATGCAATCCATTATGCGAATGCAAAACCTGGACTTCATGTAACTGCCTGCATCTTCTGCATCTGAATCAGGGCTGCTGGGGCCTGGGGAGGAGAATACCTGAGTGGGCAAATTGGAGCCGCTGAGAAATAAATGGTCTCCAATCTTTGCCCAGCCCTTAGCACCATTCCCATTCCTGGGGTTTTGGTTAGATGCTTCTTCTGTTCTCATATATTCATTTTATTCCAGGCATTTATTGCTCTACCTAAATTTCTACCTGCTCCATAGCCTTTGACTTCAACTTAAGCATTCCAAACTTCTTTACAAACAAATCCCCCATATTTTAGTTGCTTTAGTTAAAAAAAAAGTTGGAAAACTGAAACAATGTATTTATATATTAAGGACCCCAAATAATACTGTTTAAAACTTATAGCAAATTTCAGTCATTGACTGAAAATAAATCTTGGAAAAAGTCCCTACAAATGAAACTGAATAAATTAAATGATGAGGACTCAAATAATGGATAAGAATGTAAAGAGATTGTAGACAATTTTATGAAAAAATAATAAATCCATATTGGAAAAATGAATTCTTCAGATTTGGATTTAGAAGCAGATATAAATTTTAAAAATAATTAAAGTTTGTGAATTTGTGCCATGACTAGCTATTCTACATCTGTTACTTTCTGATAGATAATAAACAGAAATAAGTTGAAACTTTTTTTTTTTTTTGCTTACATGTGTGTAAGTTATTTTCTTCTTGGAAATAATTTTATTTTTAGAAATATTAAATAAAATTCTTTGCACAAGCCTGCCAATGTGATGAATTTATCAGTCCATAAATAAATATTTTAAACATTTATCAGAGACTTTTCCAGTGGATCTTGATCTCCTGCTTAGTGCTATGAGGCATGGTGAGAAGAAAGACTTAGAGACAGTTAAAGAGATGGGGAACTGGGATGACCAGTGCTTGAGCAAGCAAAGGCACTGAACTGCCAGAACCATCGATATTTATTGGTGACACAGTCATTGGTCCAGTTGAAGTGAGAAAGCTATGTGTGGTCGCCAGGGATATGCTGCTGACTCAGACAAGGCTTATAAAAGAAGAAACAACACATTCTTGTTTTAGGCTGGGAACAGAATTTGGGTAAGAGTCACTCTGACCTCGGCTGTGTGTTATCTCATGTTCACTTTAAAATAAGCCAATTGTGGGATTAACTCTTTATAGCCTGTACTGTTTACAGCCTGCTTTGGGTGTAATCAGTGGGGCAGTATGCCACAAATATTATATGATTTTATTAACTTCAGTGGCTCCTTTCATGCTTAGAAATGGGCTGGTTTGATAATACACAACTCTAGTGTTCTCTGATTTTTTTTTTAAGTGATGCTGGGGATCAGGGCCTTGTGCAGGCCAGACAAGTGTCCTGCCACTGAGCTACATCCCCAGCCCTCTGATACTCTTTTTAACTTCCTTTCCCTGGAAGAAGTAAGCTAATCATGCCCATCTTTGTTCATTTTGCTTCCTACTACATGGTTTTATCATGGTCTTTGTGCTCTTCCTTGTGTCTGCCTTTCCTAGCTATGCTCCTTGAAAATAGAATCACTATCTTAGTATTTTTGCATCTTTAAGGTCTAGCTAGCACAGTACCTAGCAGAAAATAGATCATAATAAATGATTATTAAATAAATAAATTTAGGAATTCAAGTTTGTATTTCTTTGGTAGAACACCCCAAATAAATTAATATATTGATGTTTTTTCCACACTATGCCTTTCTTTTCATTATCCTCAAATAACCATTGATTCAGACCTCTGGTAACTAAGCAAATGAGACTCAAAACATTTCAGGTCAACTAGATACAATGTTTTTGTTATAATGGATTCATGAGTGCACTCTAAAAGTGATGAGGTTGCACTGCCTACAGATGTGACATTTACTGCCTTTGAAACAAATAAATTAATCTATGAGGCTGATCGGAGTTTAAGGATGGGGAATCTTTTGTCTTTGATAGAGTGAGGTGCATATATGTGACAGACATATACGCTGAGAGCCCATGGCCTACTCTTGCTACCTGAGACAAGCCAGAGAGGCCTGTGTGTGGAGACTCGGTGGCAGCCATACATGATTTCTAATGCCTTAATATTTTAAGAAGTCATATTCTCCCTGGAAGAGTGTAATGCACTGAGTTGGCAGAGATGTTTGGTGGACTTGTGGCATCCAGTGGCCTCTCTGCAGGGTCAGATGTGATGGGAGAGAAGAGAAACTGTGTTGGTTCAGACATTAGAGAAAGGATTACCTTAGAAGTTGTCCCAACCAAGGTATTTCCTGCTGATTTATGCTGAATTCTTTGGGAGGAAGTGCTCCTGCCGTTTTAGGTAAGTTATAAGCCCTTGGTAAGGATCACCAAAGAAGTAGTTAAAATTTTAAGATCTTCCTAGGTAGAAAATTATTATTATTTTATGTTTGCTTTTGTTTGTTTTTTTGGGTACTGGGGCTTGAACTTGGGTCCTTGCACTTGTGAGGCAGGCGGCGGCACCACTGAGCTTAATTCCCGGCTATGTTTGCTTTTTGAGATGAGGTCTTTGTGGGTTATGTTGCCCAGGCTGGACTCAAATTTAGTGACCCTTTTGCCTCAGCCTGGCAAGTATCTGGGATTATGGGCATGTGCTGCCTCACCTGGCTAGAATAGAAAATTATTAATTCACATGTCTTAAGTACTAAAAAGCATCCAGATGAGGTGGTCTTAAAATCATTCTAAGTAATTGCTTATTTAAAAAAAAATCATATCACTGTGATTGAACATTTATAAATTGAACAAATTAGTGTACCTGCTGTATGCAAAGATGTTATGATTGGTCAAGTTCTTATTTAATACGTATTATACATCTCCATTTGTAGTCCTTGTAATGAAATGAAAAAAACTAAGAGACTATATTCAAAAGATGCTAGGCTTTGAGACAAAAGTTTTTCAATCATTGTGCTGCTATTCATTTGGTGTTGGGAACTTTAAACTCTGGAAGCACAGTTAACCTGGAATAGGCTGCCTTTTACTGTATAAAGCAGGCAAACATTCATCTTGGGTGGTTAAAATGTAGTACTTCAGATAGAAATGGGAGCCAAATGGCTGCCTCCAGAGATCCCAAAAGATCTGTAGCTAAACATTGCTCTTCTAAGGGCTCCTTCAGAGTTAACCCTGGCCCCTCCGAGGTTATGTAACGTAACCACTATGAACCACTGTGCCAGGAGTGTGACTGGTATGCATTAGAACTGTTTGGGGACACCAGGCATTACCGAGTTTTAATATCTTTTACAAGGGGGCTGGGGATTTAGCTCAGTGGTTTCGCCGCCTGCTGCGCAAGCACAAGGACCTGATTTCGATCCCTGGTACCAAAAAAAAAAAAAAATATATATATATCTTTTACAAGGACTCAGTGCTAAGTGACTGACCTCTCCTTTGGAAGACCCATCCGGACTCAGTAATAACTACCCTAGTACATGAGACCAGATATCTGCTTTTCCAAGAGGTGCTACTGGCATAACTGCTAGTAACTGCAGCCAGGCCCTTAAAAAGGGCCTGAGTTGTTCATCGTGTGTTTCCAGGAATAGTTCTTCTACCACTGAATGATGCACATTTTTATTCAGAAGGGGCACCTTAGGCCTTCTCGATGGTGAGGCACTGTTTCCCCTATTCTCGATCATCCAGACTTGATAGAAACAGAGTAGATGGCATTTTCAAATGGAAACCAAGGCCCAGAAGATTGAGGACTGGCGAGTGCTCTGACATGGATTGACTCCAGTTTTCAGGCAGCTGAGTGGACAGTGGCGGGAGAGTAGGAGACTTAGGCGGGACTTTGCCTCGGCTGCTTCTGCCCTTCAAGTACTTCTTGTTTTGTTCCATCATCTCCCAACCACAGATGCCCTGTGAGTATGGCCAGGGAGCTGATGTATCCACTGTGCATTTGAAGAATTTGAGTTTTCTGCATTTGCATCTCAGTAGTAATAGTCAAAGCTTTGAAGAGTGTGATTTAGAATTGGAGCAAATGAATTCCATGAGCATAGTTTGTTTCTTAGTTTCTTTGATGCTCATTAACCTGACTGGAAGTTAATATTGTTTACACATCAAAAGTTACATCATTTATACCATACATACACTAGAAATACTGTGCCTAAATGAGGTTACTTTGTGTGTGCTGATTATGGGCTCATTGGAAAGATACGGTGCTAGTAAATAAGCACCCTGTCCCTGTTTTACTTCATGTGTACTCATTTGTGTTTTAAACAAATTTGTATGTACACACATAGGCTTAAATGTGTAGAAAGTACATGGAGGAATATATAGAAAACAGATATATTCTTAAGAGGAAAAATTCATGTGTTTTGAGTGGATAAAAACTTAGTTTTTACGGTTTACCATTTTGTCCTTTTCTAAATTTTTTTACCATATTAAAATAGTTAAAGAGGCCCCAGTTGTGCTTATTCCCAGAGTTTTTATGGCTTCGTTATAGAACTCACTTCCTAGATCTATAAGAACTTTGGGTTCCCTCTTGTAGACTGGATCTGTCATTACCAACCCCCCATAGTAATTATTTTGCCGCTGCAAATAATTCTTAGCAGCATTAAGAATTGGTTATCAAGGGCCGAGGATTTAGCTCAGTGGTTTTGCCGCCTGCTGCACAAGTGCAAGGACCCAAGTTCGATCCCTGGTACAAAAAAAAAAGATAACTGCTACAACATTAAAAAAAAAAAAAAAGAATCGGTTATCACTGTGGCAAAAAAAGTTTTCATTTTGCTGGCATGATCATAGCCTAAATCTTCCTCTATAGAGAAAGAGAGGCGGTCACATTGCTGGGTAAGAGCATACTCTAAGCAGGAAGAGATCTGATGTGGCATGTTTTCAGAACGCCTTCATTTTTAATATCAGCCTTCATACTGAGCCCTTAATGACTTGGGTCTTTAATTATCTCGTGAGCAACTTAGGTTGACTGAAGATGAGCCATTCTCATGGATTTATTGATTCTATGCTCAGGATGGAAAAAAAAGACATTACACAGTATGTTTTGACAAAGTGCCTATTAACACAGTGCCTACTGTGCTGAACCCCCAAAACCATGAGCTATTAATGTTTGCATCTTCTCTCTCTCTGCCTGTCGACTTTGACATGTGTAGTATATTAAAGATGCTGTTGAATTCTCATTATTACTTTACCATATGATTGTGGAGTGTTTCTGAGTTTATGAGCTCTTCATTTTTCATATAATGTGGAATAGTTGTTGGATGGTCGTAGGTGGCCCTTGAATCCTAACTAGATGGTATTGTCTCGTGAAATACAATCACTGAATGGAACCATAGGCAAAGGTGTGTGTCCGTCCTGCTCAGAGTGCCTATGTGAAATGATACAGGCATCATGCTACAAGAACCATCATCTGCTGCAGTGCCAGCCAGAGCCACTGACCAAAATAAAAGGCCATTTCTCTCCATGCTGGAGATAAATAAAATGAGAGATTGCTGAGAATAATAGCCCCTCAGGACTGCAGTATTGGAGATTGGACTTAAGAGTTGAGAAGTTCCTGAGATGTCAGGGTCTACTAGCCAAAAAAAACAACAACAGTATTTGCCTCAGCTGGAATTACAGGCATGTACCACTGTGCCCTGCAAATTATGAGCAATAATTTCCCACTGATGAACTGTACGATCAAACTAATGGTGCTTTTTTTGTTTTTGTTTTCCAGTATAGGGGATTGAACCCATGGTGCATTGTGCTAGTCCTGCGCCCTTTTAATTTTTAAATTTTGAGACAGTTTCTGTGATCAACTGACACTGCCGATGGCCATAAATGCAACTGGCTAAGGACCTGTCTGTGCACGTCTCTGATCTGCATGTTAAAATTAGTTGGGAGCCAACAATTCCTGCTCAAAAAGTAGCCATGACAGTAGGCAGTGAAGGTGATGAAATGCCAGCTTAACTCAGGCTCCGCTTGCAGAGCACCTTCACGTTTTCATTTTGTTTTGTGAGATCAGGTGAGGCCCTTGCCCTGTCCCTTGCCCTGTCCACACTAGCCTCTAAGGGGCTATTTAGTTTCTTCTCCATCTCAAGCGCCTCTTGGCTACCAAGTGAATGGGGCCCTGTGTGGTTCAAGGAGCAAAGCTGTTCGGTGTGAACTTCTGATTCTTAGTGTCATCTGCAAACACACTTCTACTTTCATCTGAAAAATTAAAAAAATTGTTTATCAAAATAAAAAATATACAAGCCAGTCACTAATTACTAACCTCTAGTTATCATCCACAAGAAGATGCATAGAAGAGAAAGATGTGAAAGGTCACTGACAGCTCGGTAGAACTCGAGGCCTTGAATTCAGCATGTTTTCCCTGCTGTCTGCAGAGAGAAAGCTCTTGAGTCCTTTAGCTCCACAAAGGAAGTGGCTCTGTGATGCAGAGCCTGCACAGGCATAGGATTTTGATTTCCAAACCCGTGCAGCTTCCACTTACCCTCTGTAATGAGTTCTGTTCCTTCCAGTTGCTGAAAAGGCTATTTAGGGTCCCGACACGGGAAGCATTGGGCTCCCTTCTGGGCAGCTTCTCCCTTCCTGCTTTGTGCAGTTTGTAGTAAACTGAGAGGTGAGGGGAGAGTGTAGCCATCCTACCACCTGGAGGTGACTGTCTTAGGGGGTTTCCCCAGCAACCAGCTTTTCTTCTTCCCTCCTCTCCATTCAAACAAAGCTTGCTCTCTGTTAATTGGTTAAGTACACTCATTCGCCAAACCAAGAATACTCTTCAATGACCTACTGACATCCCGAATTCTAAGGAGTTTGTGTTAATCCTTCATCCCTTGCCCAAAATAGAAACAAAGAACTGTTTGAATGGAGAACTCAGCTAAAAAGCACATATGAAGGTTTTTTATTTCCACAAAAGAGTAGATTTTAAGATTTGGTTTAAACTGAGGCTGTAATGTCGAATTTAAAATGCCTTTATATTCTGTTTATTAAGTGGAAAACAAAATAAGGCTTGAGTTTGGTGGGTTCATTTCTAGGGTGTACTCTGACTTGGGGTTCACTGTTTGATCACAGAAAGGGTATGACGTGGAGAATGCCCTGCTGTACACAGGCCACAGTGCTGATGAGCGTTCTGTTGTTCGTGATTCGGGCTCGACGGTAGCACAGTCTGGTTATCGGCATCCTGTGCAGGGAGGGTGGCCAGGTTGCTCTGATCTTCGTGGGGACCTGTTAGGGTCACTCAAGCTCACACAGACCATGTAGTTCACGTGGCTGCAGACTCGATGACAGAGAACTGACAAAGATAAAGAATGGTCACTGAGTATCTCCTGTGCAGGCATTGGCTGTTGTGTTGACTCATTTAATATTTCAGTGTCTGTTATTGAAGTCAACTCAAGTCACACACTCTGCTGACTACAGGCCAACATCATTGTTTCCTAATGCAAACGGTAACATCCACGGGGCTGGCTGAACTCTCTTTCTTTTCCCCTGCATTATTGAGGATTGACTTTGAAGAGACGTTGAAAACAGAAGGGCCGTGGTAGGAGACTGTTACGGTTTAGATCTAAAATGTCCTCCTAAAGCCTCATGTTCAGAGGTGAGGTTTTCAGAAGGTGGTTGGTCAGGGGGGTGCTCTGCTGGGTTGAAGATGAGTCTCCTGTTGAATGTGTTGTCAGGCGCTGGGCTTGGTTGGAGGGGTGGCACTGGGGCCCTGTCTTTGGAAGGGATATCTCTTGCTATGGCTCTTCCCCACCCCTCCCTTCCTCCTCTGCTTTCTGATGGCATGGGTTGAGTAGCTTTGAGTTTCTGCCTCGGAGCCAGCTGATCCTGGACTGAGCCCTCTGAAGCCAGGAACCAAGTAAACTTCTCCTCCTTTAAGCTGCAGATATTTTGTTCCAGCAATGGGAAGGCTGACTAATAAAGTGAGTTTTTATAAATTTGGCCAATGCATGCAATAGAAGCACATAGAAAGATGGTCTGGAACGAGGGTCAGGACTGCCCCTTGTGTGGTGATGGAAAGGCAGGACCTGAGAGGTGAGACGTGTGTCCTAGGACTCCACTTCTACATATTTTAATATCTATGTAGTGTGTCTTTTGCCAATAAAACAAAGATGAAGAGGAGGAGGAGGAGGAGGAGGAGGAACTTGCATAGCCAAGCCAACGTTTTTGTCCTGTGGTTGCCAAGTGAAGTTGATTGCTTCACAGCCGTGGGTCCACCTCTGGCCTTCCTGTCGAGTTCACTTTAGAGCTCACGGCTGACAGTGTAGTGCTGTCACCTTTGATTCCAAGGAGCAGTGATTGAGACCTGGCAGCTTCTATTTTGTTCATAATTTTTTTTAAAAAAGGTAGTTATTGGGCTGGGGATTTAGTTCAGTGGTTCTACTGCCTGCCTCGCAAGCACAAGGTCCTGAGTTCAATCCCCGGTACCAAAAAAAAGAGTTATTTAGACCAAATGTTTAAATGATTTTTCTCTGTCACAAAAGGCTCTATTAACAAATCACCTGTTTGAGTTCACACACTGGTCGTTTCATTTTGTCTTCATAGCTGATTCTGTGTTTTATAAAGCAGTGCAGTTCAGCGGCAAGACTAGCCCACTGAGCATCTGTAATGGAGTATCACCTCTTTCTTTTGATGAGGACGGTGGCATTTGTTATTAGTGCTTATTGAATTATATGATATTGATGCAAGACAAATGAGGGATTGAGTTCATGAACAGACCTCATCCATTTACACACATGGATGAGAATACACACACACTCACACACACACACACACACACACACAGATTTGGCATATGGTAATGGAAATATTTCAGGCCAATGGAGAAGATGAATTGTTTAATAGAGCTAGTAATTTGGGGGTAAACTGTCAATTTTTCATGCAAAAACATTCTGGATGTACCTAAGATATTACTATAAAGTAATAAGATGAAATACTGAAGATCATAATACTTTTTTGTCCTGTTGAGTTGAAAAAACTCCTCTAAGCATGGTATAAACTCAGAAATAAGAAAGGATAATATCAATAACTTTGACTTCATGAAAATAAAAGATAAAAACTTTTTTTAGACCAAAAATGTCTAAAAATAAAGGGAACCAGAGGAAATATTGGCAAACCATCTAGCCGAGCAAGTGTTTTTATATTAATCAAAGTATTCTTACAAATAAGAAAAATATTAGCCATTGAAATAGAAAAATGGGCCAGGATATTAACAAGAAATTCTTAGGAAAAGAAATTGATTTCCCTAACAAGCATGGGTTGAAACATCTTTCTTTGAGCTGAGTTGGGGCCTCTTCTCCTGTGGAAGGTGCTACCTAGGAGGAGCTGTGAACGAGCCAGGCAAGGATCTTGCCCAGAGGAGGTGTGATTTCATGTGCCACCTTGCTAGACATGGTGCCCACTTGTTTTGTCTACACCGCATTGGATATTGGTGTGAGGGTGCATTTTAGATGTGGTTAGTATTTGTTAGTAGACTTAAAGGACATGACCTTCCATAATGTGAGTGGGGCTCATCCAGTCAGTCAGAGGCCTTAAGGGTAGGAGAGTTGCAAATTCAAGCCCACTTGGGCAACTTGGCAAGACCCTGTCTCCCGAAACACTTATGTTTAAAAGGGTTGGGGGATGTAGCTCAGTGCAAAGGGCCTAGGTTCAGTCACCAGTATAAAACAAAAGGAATAAGTGAACAACAAGCAAAAACAACCTCATAAAACAACTAAAAAAGAGTCTTTCCCCAAGAAGCAGGAATTCTGCCTTGAGACTGCAACCCAGAAACCCTGCCTACTGTGCTAATTTCAGACTCAGGATGGCTGCATGAACTTTTATTGCTGCAGAACTGTAAGTCAAAGAAGGTGAGACTGCCTCTAGTTTCAGTTCCAAATCTTCCCATCTCTTGCCCCTGTGCTCTCTTGGGTTGTCCTTATTTGGGGCAGGTTTTCCTCAGGCATCCTAGACTCCCCCTCATCCTACATGAATTCATGGATACTGACTATGCAAACAATACCCACTACCATGCAAGCAGCAGACATAGAAGTTACAGAAGCAGTGGAGAGGGCTAATTATTGGAACCTCAGGGGTAATGTTATTTTGTCATAGCCACTGTTGGCTCTTCTTTAATGGGTACCATGTCAGGCTCCAGTCTGCCAGGCTCTGGCATGGAAGGCATTTGTCTTTCAGATTCATTTCTGTTTGGACTTCCCCTGATTAATCAGGCAAGATATTAACCACTCTTTCCATTCCACTGGGCAGGGAGAATTGTTAAGTATCTGCATGTCTGAGGTCCCTCAGCCCATCTTTGGAACTCATAGGCAGCTTGCTCAGCTAGGACAGAGCAGCTGTCATGGTACCCATGGTACCTTCTTTGGGACAAATGTCCTACCTTGAACTTGCCTGGTCTTTCCCAAGCCACTCTTCTTAGAGGCTTAGTTATAATTCTTCTCCAGGCATCAGCTAAGACTCCATTTCCAACTGGGTAGTCTGTCTGACTTCCCTGACTGGACCCCATGGTACTGACTACATCCTGATCCAGCTCCATTGCCTCTCAATTCCTAAGACACTGACCTCCAGATCACTGGCCTGTGTACTTTGCTGTCACTGATTACCACAAAATTAGTGGCTTAAAAAAGCAGATTTATTATGTTATACTGTAGTCCTGGAGGGGAGACGTCTACTGTGGAGCCCACTGAGCTAATGTTGGAGTGTGTCTTAGTTACTTTCCCATCACTGAGACACAGTACCCAACACCCACAACTTAAAGGAGGAGGGTTTATTTTTAGCTCAAAGTTTATAGAGGTTTTAGTCCATAGTTGTCTGGCTCCAGGGCAGGGTGGCATGGCAGAGGGTCATCACAGAGGAGAGACAGCTCATGACATGGTGGTGAGAAGAAAGGGATCAAGGGAGGAGGAGGGAGACAGAACCTTCCAGGCCACACCTCCAGTGACCCTCCTACTCTGACCCAGCTTCTCCTCCCAAGTCACATTTAGCTATAAACTCATCATTAAAGTTATCCACTGATAAGTATCATGCCCCATGATCCAGTCAGCTCCCCAAAGCCCTGCCTATGAGCTCATGAGGCTTTGAGGGGACATCCACATGTAAACCATAGCATGATGTTGTCAGGGTTTTGTGTTCTTCTGGGTGCTCCTAGAGGTCTCCCACTGTCCTGGGTGCATGATCTCTTTCTCCACCTTCAAAGTAAAACATCTTAAAACCTCCCTGTCCTCCTCTTCCCCTACTCCCCCTACCTTCTCTGCTTCTGTCTCCACATCTCCTTTGCCCTTTTAAAGACCTGTGTGATTGCATAGTGTCCACTGGATAACAAGGCTAATCTTCACATCGCACGAGCCTTAACTAGAACCACATCTGCAGAGTCCCTTTGCCACATAACCAAATGTACTCGCACGTTTCAGGAATAGATCTTTCTGGAGACACATTGTGCTAATTCCCTCAGCTTCTGTCCTCAGGGCCTGCCCTTCATGGGCTGGTCCTTTAGCTTTGGCCCTACCCGGGCCTGCCCTCCTTCCCTGTCCCCACTGACCCGGTGGCCACTGAAATATGGCAGTAAAGCCAGGTACAGTGGCACATACCTGTAATCTCAGCTAATCAGGAAGCTGAAGGAGGAGGATCATGAGTTTGAGACCAGCCTGGGCAGCTTAGCAAGCTCCTGTCACAAAGTAACAAGTGAAAAGAGCTGGAGGTGTAGCTTAGGGACCCCTAGTTTCCTTTTTTTTTTTTTTCGGTGCCGGGCGGGCCCCCTAGTTTCAATCCACGGTACAGGTAGTGGCAGGATGGGGAATACATGTATCATGCATTTGTAATTATTTCACAACAGACTGTCACACAACAGTTCTGTGGTATAACCCATGCAGCCTTGTAATCTAAAAATAAGGGACTGTTTTATCTTTCTGGAAATGAGTCATGTGGAGCTTGAGTGTTTCACAGACTATTCAGTAATCATTCTGGGATGGAAAAGTTTGGAAATTGCTGCTTTAAAATTGTTCTAGAAGTGTGGATGCTTTAAGATCTATCCATCCATTTAAGTTAGATGTTCATACTCATGTTCAGCAGTAATTGTCTTAATGGATGGAAATGTCATTCTGTCAAGGCTGTCATTTACTGACTGAATTCTACTTGTAATTTTTGATGTTCCTCTTCGTTGTATTTGGAAACACAAGAATTTTCTACTCAGTAGGACAAGTAGTTCTGGTAATAAATTTCGAATTCTTTCTTTCAGAGGAAAATGAAACCTTCAAAGACAATAGCTGATGAAGATGTGTCTGTTTTGAACAAATACGGGGAGTTCAGGGTTAGAAATTCAGCAGTCTTGTTTGCTATTCTACGATGTGAATCTGCCTGGATACTTTCATAGGGACTGGAGAGTTCACAGCTTAAAGGGTTTGTCTGCTGTCACATTTGTGTTATTTTTCACTGAACTTAGAAAAAAATAATAAATTCAGTATAATTTATGTTAAAAACCAGCCTGGATTAAGATGTGATAGGTATAGGTATAGTTCTTGGAAATGAATGTAATTATTATGTTTTACAAACATATATTAATTTAAAAAAACCTAGCCTGTCTTGGGGACAGTGTAAGATACAGGCCAAAGCAGGAGGTATTTATAATACAACCCTTCACCTAGCATTTAGAAGACATTTGTGTTGTCAAACTGGAGTAAACTATAGGTTAAGTCTACCTTATCCCAAATGGGTTGGGATCAGAAGTGTTTTAGATTACAGATTTTTCCCCCAGTTTGCGGCATACACATATACGTAATGCTATACCTTGGGGATAGAACCCAAGTCTAAACATGAAATTCATTTATCTTTCATTAACACCTAATATGCACTGCCTGAAGATAATTTCATGCAGTTTTAGTGCACCTGTATTTTAACAACAACTTGTCACATGAGGTCAGATGTGAAATATTTGACTTGTGGCATCTTGTCAGGGCTCAGAAAGCTTTGGGTTTTGGAGCATTGTGGATTTCGGATTTTTAGATTAGGATGCTCAGCCTATAGTGGTAAAATCTCTCAAAAGGATTCTGCCTCACATATGTTCAAGAACCTAACCTAATGCTTAGTGTAGAATTTGTTTGGGATTCCCTAGGGACCAGAAAATATTCCTCTGCGTTTAACCTCCTGGCTTATTACCCTGCTGTCAAATGTTCACAATCAAGAATAAGACCAGGATGCCGGGTTGAGCATCAGCAGTGCTGCTAATGTTTTGAGAACACAAGGATGTTTTGTAAAATCAAGGTCCAGGGGCGGACCCTGGGCACGGGTGGCCTTCCTGCATTTCTGCCAGTCTTTGCAGTCTGCCTCTGATGGATTTGGCCAGGCGAGGCCCCGGGTGTGGAGCGGAGGCTGAGCGCTGTGCTCATTTTGTGGCCCTCTAGGGTGACTGCTCAGGCCTTTGGGGGTGGTGCCTCCTGCAGGAAGTGGCTCTTGTGATTTCCAGCAACGAGCTACTAAATCCCACAAAGACCATTCACTTTACTCGGCAAGAGTTATTTCTTTGACAGGAAAACTTGCGTGGCCTTGGAGTGGCTGCAGTTTACTGAAATAGTGATACTAGTTGGGCCAGGTTTTCTAAAAATAGGGACTTTATGAATACTACTCTGTTGTCAGCCTTGCTACCATATTTAAGTCTGCTTGGATTGCAAAATCATAATGCTTGTGTAAGAAATCAGCATGACATTGGATGCATGATATTGCTCGTGAAGTTTTAAAATCGTCTCATACACTGAAGTTCTTAGGTATATAAACTCACTATGGTATCTACTCACTAAAGCGATTTTCAGACAAACAAAAATACCCACACAAGAAACCTGCCCGAAGGTTTGCGTGGATCGATTATAATGAGCTGCTGCAGCTGTGTAGCTATGAGTGCCCCAGTGGGCACAGACCTCTTCCGATCCAGGAGGGGCCGGGGGCCAAGGGCCGCACCAGCTCTCTCTGGCCACTTAAATCTCCTCTCTTTCGGTTCAGGTTTGTTTCAGGCGGTGTGGCATCTGGAGCGGCCGGTACGTGACAACCACCCACTTCTTTCCACTCCAAAACGTCCCTTCAATATCTGCCTCCTGGTGACCTTTACACCATTTCCTGGCATCCGCTTTGGCACCTGCTGTAAATTAAGGCAGTTGTAGCTTTCTTTTGTCATGCCCGCTGGCTCATAGGAAAGAAATCTGCAGTTTATTCCACCAAGGGTGGATGAATCCCACATCTGAGGGATTCATGAGAGAAGCCTGTTTCCCGCCTGTGGGCTGGCCGGGGTCTGGGTCTCCCCTCCAGCTGTCCATGCCAAGAGACCCAGGCGGGCAGAGGTGTCCGCATCCTGGGCTTGGGTGCAGACGCATGGCTGACAGAAGGAAAAGTCAGCACGTAGGGGCAGGCGGATGTTTGTGAAGGCCTTTGAAGAGTGCAGTCACGCTCCCCGCATTCCTCAGCTGGAGCTCATTTGTGTTGCCCCATTCGGTTGCGCAGGGGAAGCAAGCCAGGGACAGCCGCGTGCCGGGAGTGGTGTCTCGTCTGTGAGAGGGTGGCTTGCAGCCTTCGAGGGCAGCTGTCATCCCTGCACCCTGCAGGATGCACTGCAGACGTCGCGGGGACGGAGGTGAGGCTGAGGAAGTGGGGGCTGTCATGGCTCTGTCTGACGTCCCCCCAAAGCCTCGTGTGGGTGTGGGGCTTTTTCAGAGGTGGCTGAATCTAGAGTGTGTGATTGATTCATGATGCAGTGCCAGGCACAGCGGACTAGCATTCAGGGTGTGAGTGCTGCCTGCCCTAAGTAGGCTGGATAAGGTAAGAGGGGCAGAAAGACGCTGCTAAGGTCCCTTGTTGCTTTTGCTGTCTTCCATCGCCATGAACTGTTGCCCCTCTGCCATGTGCCACCCTGCCTTGGAGCCAGCAGATTATGGACTGAACCTCTACAAACTGTGAGCTAAATGAACCTTTCCCCTTTAACTTTGGGTATTGGGTATTTTGTCTCAGCAACGAGAAAAGTAACTAACACAGGTCATAGGCAGTATTTCTTTCTTTTTTTTTTTTTTTTGATACTGGGGATCAAACTCAGGACCTTGAGCTTGCAAGGCAGGCGGCAGAACCACTGAGCTAAATCCCCAGCCCCTATAGGCAGTGTTTCTGTCAGATCATCCTCATGTTTAAGCTCAACCCCTGTTAAATGCGCTGCCCCTTGAAGGCATAGGAGCCCCGAGAGTGTGGGGCATGGATGTCATTACTTTTTCTTTCCGATGTCATATGCTGGGCAAGTGCCTTGCCCCTGAGCCATTCCCAGCCCTTCACGTGCCACTCCATAAGTACGGCTTGAACAGACAGAGATGCGCACGTACCAGTGTCCTGACAAAAACCGCCGCTTAGGCACGTAGCAGCCCGGGCCGTGCAGCGAGCACTGTACGGATGTTACCTCAGTTTCTGCCCAAATCCCCCGTCCTTACTCAGAGGGTCACAGCTGTGAGCAGCGGAGCTGGGCTTGCAGAGGAATGAAGAAAGCCACACTGGGGTGAGAGTGACAGGCTTCCCCCATGGTCCTTCCTGGGCAGATGGTTATCGGGACCCAACATTGTCTTAGATCCTTGCCAGAGAGCATTGCTCCTTTCAGATCACAGTGCCAGGAACTAGGGCCAAAAAGATTTCATCACCCCCTTTCACAGACAGAGAAGCTGAGGCCCAGTCAAGCAGTGTCATGCCCAAGGTTGGCAAGGAGATCGGAGTTGATTCCACAAATGCTTGCCTGACTTTATGGGTTCTTTCTGAGCAGCAGTTGGTCCCCGTGAACAAGGTAGCTACTTGTCAAATGAACCTGAGGTTTTCCTGGTTTAGCATTTAAAAAAAATAAATCTCATGTGTCAAGTAACTGGATGATAAGCAGTTTCAGTCAATGCCAGTAGCTCAGTCCCCCTGAAATTTAACCCAGATATGTTGTCAGCTCTGTTGGACCTGCACACGAAGCCCAATCAAGTCAGCAAGAAGGTTTGGCGGCAGCTTGCTGTCTCACAGCTGCTGGCAGGTCCTGCTGGCCGGGCTCCATGCAGCTGACCTGGAAGCCGCCAGGACAGGTAGCGGGCGTGGCAGCCCGAGGTTGTCTGGCTTCTGGGTTAAGCCAGCCCATGACACTGTAAGGAGAGGCCCTTCAGAGGCAGCAGCCTGAAGCAACACATATGTCACGGCTCTGTGTGGCAGCAGGCTTCCATGTGCCACCCAAATACATCCAGAGACAAATCCGAGTCGGATAACGAAGTGAAACGCTGCCACAAGTAAACCCTCCTGTTAGCCAGAGGCGTAACCTCCACGGAGGACTCACCCAGGGCTCCGTGGTCCTTTCACTCCTGGCGGCAAGCCCAAGATCGTCAGCTGTTGCCCTTTGAATTGTTTTCCATCATGCGCGCATGTGTGCAGGGGTACTGTCACCGGACTGGGGTGCTGGAGTCTCCTTCTGGAGGTGGTTTCTAGGTTCTTTCCGTCCTAAGCAAAGAATTGGTCAAGATAAGGGCAAATAATAGCAAAGTTTTATTAAAGGTGGGAAAAGAAACAGGCTCTATAAAAGTAAGAGCTGAGTAAAAGCAGAAGTACACCCCGCAGAGTTCGGGCGGCCACCGTGCAAGGGAGAACACAGGGCCCAAAACTCAGCATGGACTGTCCTGCGTCACCCTCCTCAGGCAGGCATCCGGTCTCTGTCCTGTGGGAAACCTGCTGGAGCTCTCGGGAGAAGTCCGAGTGCAGGGCTTTGAGAGCTGCTCTGGGCGTGTGTCCAGATCTTGTGCTGCCTCATTCCCAGCCAGTGTTAGCCACGCCCTGCCTTCCTGTGCTAATACGTTGTTCAGTTGACCTTCCAGTTAGCTGTATTAACTCACTGCAGATATATCCGAAGTTGTGCTATATGCACCTTCTTTTTCAGCCTTTTAAATACAATTTGAAGAAAAATCCTTATCAGGGCAAGGTTAAAAACTGCAACGTAATTTATGTAAAACTTCCCGCTATTACCAGCATTCGGTCCCCGTAGAGCTAATCCCAGTCAGCATCCTCCACCGTTGCCGGAATGGAAATGTGAGTTCCTCGGAGTCATTGCCATTATCAGCTCAGAGGTGTAGGACACACCGAGGGAAATGGCAAGAAACAAGTGAAAATGTGGATGCAGGGACTTTCGTCCGCCAGAGCCAGTCCTCCCAGATGATGATACACTTTCAAGAATCTTAACTTCCTGTGTTGAAAGTGATAATGCTGAAAACAAGAGACATATTCCCCCCCCCCAAAAATAGTCCACTGAGTATTGAGAGCCGCGTGAAGCGTAAATTCTGGGTGACTGGCAGTTTGTAAAGTGACAACGGGGAGCACGATGGATTCTGAGAAACTGAGCGAGGATGGGGAGCACACGGAGATCGCAGATGATGCGCGTTGTTTGTGTCACCCCTCAGTGTTTGAGAACCACCATCTCATGTGTCTCCATGGAAAGTCTGTCTCCTGCTGTGTAATGCAAGTTAAAAATAACTTACTTTTCCTGTTCTAATCGGTTATTTATTTGTAGCAGAGGTGTTGGTGGAAACAATGGTTCTAGGAAAGTGACATAAAACTTAGCGAAGCTGTTGGGCAGGACCAAACTATAGAGGAGACGACCCACTGCTGTCTGTCCTGGTCCAGTATGCCTGTGCCCAGCAGGGGTCAGGGTAAGTTAGGTCAGCTCCCTGCACTGCGGGTTTCCGGCCGTATGGCAGTTTTTTATACCTAGCACTTGATCCACTGTTGAACACTGAACTCAGTTCAGGGCCTGTGACCAACTTTAACAAGTGAAAGAGCCAGGGGTGGTGGTGCCCACCTGTAATCCCAGCACTCTGTGAGGCAGGGGGATTGAAAGTTTGAGCCCATTGTGGGCAACTTAGCAAGACTATGTCTCAGAATAGAAAAAAGTTAAAAAGGGCTAGGGATGTAGCGCAGGCAGACATCCTGGGGTTAAGCTCCAGTATGCAGAAAAAAAGATAATGAGAACAAAATAGAAAATAATATTATGCCATTTTTGTGAAAGTAATAAAACACTGCTTTACATGACATTTCTTGCATGAACGTGTGTATGCACGCTGTCTACTGGTTTAGGAAGATGAGGGTGCTCTTTGCTGTTAGTGGGACTGGCCTTTCCCTGTGGGCACTACTTGTATCCAAGGTAAATGACGCTGGGAACAAAGTACAGTACCAGCGGCAAAGGCTTGGGCCAGGGCTCAATTCTTTCACCTTCTTATAAAGGCATAATATCTTTTTAGTCTGATCAAAATAGGCCAGGTGCTCTGTGCTGTGCTAAGAATAGGTAATATCTCGCTTCTCTTTAATGTCTGGGGACAGAAACACTTTTATTAATTGCATACCCAGATTAACTAAGAGTAATGCTGAGCAGAAACTTGTGGTTTCATGATTTCAGCAGTAGCTGAACATCTTTATGAGGTGCATTATAAAACTGTAGCAACTGTAGCGAACATTAACTTAGCACTTAGTTTAAAATCCTTTTATTTTTATCTGTTTAGGAAATCATAGTATTGTTCTGAAATTAAGAACTATGGTGCAGCAACATAAAGGCAGATATAGGATACAACAAATTGAGTTTCCATGAATCCTCTCATTTTGAGCAGGTTTTGAGCTCATACTCTGTATCATGGTACCAAGACCCTTGGTCCAGTGGCAGAAGCAGATGCTGTTTAGAGTCTGTTCATCTACTTTCCGTCACTGTAACAAACACCTGAGATCATTACATAAAGAAATGGCTTATTGTGGCCCATACTTTTGAGATTCCAGTCTGTGGTCCGTGATCCAATAGACCCCCTGCTTTTAGGCCTGGGGAAGTTGGGGTGCCAGCTGTCAGTGGCTGGGAGTGTGGTCGAGCAGACGCTCGGCTGGTGGGCCAGGGGTGGAAGAGGAAGGGGCTGGGGAGGCGTTCCCCAGTGACCTGTCCCCTGATGATGCCACCCGGCACTCAGCCTGTCATAGCACATGGGCCTTTGGGAGCCATTCAGCATCCAAACTAGAGCAGGGCAGCAGGGTGGCAGGGCTGGAGTGGACGGTGGTAGGCGCAGAGCTGCCTGCCGTGTTAATGAAGGTGGATTGACTGTGCAGTGTAGGAGGACATGACCGGAGTTAACGCCCGACAGGCCCAGATGTGCTTCCCAGGAGGGGAAGGGGAGGGCTTGGTAGGGAGTTGGGGAATTACTCTGCCTCCAAGACATTGCCTGGAATCTGCTGGCTTCGGCCAACAATTGATGTAGTTCAAGTGTCCATTGTTTCTTTCTCTTCAAAATAGAATTTAGAAAAATGTAATTGTACTTATCCGGGATATCAATTAGTGGAGGGCTGGCTAATCAAGGTTTTGCGGTAAGTTCCGTGTATCAGAAAGCAGCATTATGATAGTGTGGTTTTGTTTTGGCATTTGATCTGTAGAATTTCAGGTTTGAGTTCCATCTTACTAATCCAATTTGCCAACCCATAGCCTTGTTCCAACTAGAATTGAAAGTATTTATTAAAGAGGAGGCGAGAGATAAAAGGCCAGAGAAGGCATCCGTGGCAGGGCAGGTGGCCAAAGCCTGCAGAGAAAGGACAGGAAACATCTGGTGGAGCTGTCACAAAGGCACTGTGGGATGAAAATGCAGAGGGGCCTGGACCGCGCTGTGGGAATTCCAGGGCCTGGGGGCAGAGGCCAATTCAATTTTCTCGGCCTTACAGTTTCCCCATCTCTGACTTCTCTGGGGCTTGCCAGACTTTGAGTATGATAAGGACAGGGAGCGGGCACAGCACCAAGAGGGGCCTCCCAGATCTGCCCTGGGCGTTCGCTAGAGACCTTGTATCAGGGAGGAGAGCCTGACTCACTCGGCTGTCTGTGTATCTGCCGTCGGTACTGCAGATCACAGCCAAGGGCCAGCTGAGCGTGGCAATGCACGCCTGTAACCCCAGCACTCTGGGAGGCTGAAGCAGGACGCTCAGGAATCCAAGCCCAACCTAGGCAGTGTACTAACTTAACAAGATCCTGTCTCAAAATAAAAGGGCTGGGGATGTAGCCCCGTGCAAAGGCCCTGCGTTCAATCCCTAGTTCTGCAAAACAGACACAACCTCCTGTCTCATTCTCTCGAGGAGCAAGGGTTATAGACGTGTACCTCCCGTGCCTGGCAAGGCAGGAGTCTGAGCCTGTCTGCTTGGCTGTAAACTCAGCAGTCAGCATACCCTCTTCAAGCCTTTTTTTCCTTTTGCCGAGACTGGTTAAGCATTCCCATATGCTTAGCACAGTCTGCGCAGAGGGAGACTCGGTGAGTGGATTTTCTCTCCCCCAACCTGGAGCCCCACACATAATCCTGTGTTCCTCTTTAACTAGGAATTACCAAGGTAGCATTATCACAGCAGTGACTTGGGGGCACACTGTATCTAATGTAACCCTCTCTAAAGTCAGAGTACTTCCTGAGGGCCACAGCAGCACGGGGAAGTTAGCAAATGTGCCCTGTGTATCTGGTTCCTTTCTTTCCATCCAGCCTCTGACCCTAGTCACATCCCAACGTGGAAGAATAAAACTGCTCTCAAGATAGCATCAGTGCAATTCGTTTTCCTGTATTCAACCCTGTAATATATTCTTGCTACTTGTTTCTGTAATCTTTAGATGACCTAGACAAACATGTTTATTTTTTTCTTTGCCTACAATGTAAAATAATTTGTGTGACTCTGTCCTCTTTAATAGCATCCATTTCTTAGAATCGTTTTATAGATACTAACTTCCAAGACAGTATAAGCATTACAGCCTCATGGGTACGTGGGTTGTTTACTTCCTTTCATTTTGAGGTGCCTAGTCAGAGACTTTCCAGGAACCAGGATCCCCCTAGTCTAGGGCATGGTTGGGTATTACATATGAATGGCTTGTTTGACGTAGCAGAGCTTGTTTTTTGTTTTGTTTTTGTTTGTTGTGTGGTGCTGGGGATGGAGCCCAGGGCCTCGTGCATGCCAGGCCAGTGTTCTACCACCAAGCTGCACCCCGACCCCTGGAGCTTGTTCCAGATGACTAGAATTGTATGTTCGGGTCTTAAAACTCAGGTCTGATAGTGAAAGGCTGAGATGGAATCTACGCTGTGTCCTTCAGAGTTAATTTTCTCCTGTCCCTTTTCAGGCCTGCCCGAGTTTCTTATGCATATGAACCCTCCATATATTTTGGTTTTAGGAATAATATTATATTGCACACAGACATTTACATTCTGCCTACAGATACAAGTTGTTTCCAAACCCTGTATCATAAAACTGAAGGGATTTGCACTTTGATGATCCTTCGGGGATGCTGCTGGGGCTCTGGTGTGTCCATTCTCGTGGGGAGAAGTTACCAGACATTGGCTCTGGCTTCCGTGAGCTGCTTAGAGGGAAATCCACCCCCACCCCACCCACAAGCAGGCAGCGAGAAACAAGCCCTGTCACGTAGCGGTTTAAAATATTGCAGCAAAAATCCTACCCAGGACAGGGCTCCTTCCATGGCCTGGCCAGTCCATTCCAGTGGCTTCACAGAGCAAAGCTCTAAGCCACTGAGGTACCTTCTGGGGTCATCTCGGATGTCTCCTTATGCCCGTTTGTGAATATAAAGAACTGATTAATTTTGAAACCTGTTTGCAACTGTGTAGCAATTGTCTGAAGGCCTAGGCAGTCTGAAGATGAGGACTGAATTTTAGGAGTGAAAATAGACACTTTTTGCCAGTCGTGGCCCCCTCAGCCAGTTTGGGTTCTGAGCTTAGTTGTCCACCTTTGTCCCGGAAGTCAGCACCTGCCTGGCCTTGCTCACGTATAGTGGGACTCAGAAGAAATAATGGAAGCAAAGATGCTCCACAGCGTGAGACTAACGGAGTGTCAAGCCGTCAGACACTGTCTAAGGCAATGCTAAAGCGAGGTAAGATGCAGCAGGAAGGGTGAGCTTTCCTCACTCAGGGCGCTGGGCAGTGGGTAATGCTCAGCCTAGTCGGCCTGCAGACTAAGCGAACCAGGGTTCCTATCCGGCCTCGAGATCTCTGAGGCTCCAGATGTGAAGCAGAAGGAGCCCAAGAGGTTAGAGACCCTGCAGAGACAGTGCGGGAAGCCTGCCCGACCTCAGGCCGGAACTGTGAGCGAGAGGCCCGTGGGCTGGACGGCGGGCGCACCTCTCAGCAGCGTCCCACGGGGAGCTCTGCCAAGAGAGCTGGCTCCCTGCTCGCTCTGAGCTGTGGCTGCGGCGGCCGGCCGGGGAGGGAGGGCTGGGGCAGCTGGGAGGAGCTGGCAGCCCGGGTGAGACCTTCCCCCTTCCCCGTGAGTCACCCTGTCGGGGGTGGCAGAGAACATGATTGAGGCGGCTCTGGGAAAGCCCACGTGCAGCTAGAGCCACCAGATTATATAAATGGAAAGTGAAGAAAGCGCGAAGGACGTTGAGGGTTTGTAAAGATGGAATACGTGGTGGCTGAGAAGATTCTTGGCTGAGAAAATGTGGAGTGCTCAGGCGGTTGTTGAAGGATTTTTCTTTTTTCCTTGGAGAAGGGAGAGAGGGAGCCTATAGCTACAGGAGGGACCAGTTGTCTCCACCGCCGTTACATTGTTGCAAAAAAAACTTGGAAATAGAAGAGTTTGCAATGCAACAAAGTCTGGGCCCGAAGGAGATCAAAATTGGAGAGATACAAAGAATTGAAAACATTGTTACATTATAGGGAAATAAAAGTATCCAGCATCGACAGTCATAGCTCCAAGCTAAGAGTCTGCTTACTCAGAAATGTCTAAGAAGCATTTTTACAAGCAGAAAAGGGTGCGGACTCTTCCGGGGGGCAGAGGGGCAGAGCCGGCCTGTGTGGATTCCTCCGTCACCACATGTCCTCCAGAGGAGAGGGGGCCGATTCAGTTCGCTCCCTGTAGCAGCACCCACAGACATATCCATTTATCAAATGCTTTGGGAAGACATTAGGATTTATGATTTAATCAGTTTCAAAATACTTCTGCAGCACTCTATCACTTTATCTAATCTAATTTTGTTTGGTAGCCTGTTGGACTAGAGGCGTATTTAATGAGAAGGATTCCTTTTGCTAGGAAGTTAGTAGGAAAGGAATTGAAGAAAGTACCCTTGCTGCTTAGCGTTTCTTCTTGTACGTTCTGGTTACCTTACTGACTGGCTGTCGGTGTTGGTAGAGTGTGTGTGTGTGTGTGTGTGTGTGTGTGTTGTATTTGTCTTTGTTTATAAGCATGTCATGCTTACATGAGGACCTTGTAAGACTTCCAAAAACCGCGAGCAGAGACTGCTAGTCGGAGAGTTGTAAGGAAGTGCCTTGGATGAGTGGGGTCGTGTAAGCGCCAGTGGATTCTTTTGTGAGACTGCTCATTAATGGACAATTTTGGATATACACATGATTTTTCTTCATTAATTAATTGGGGGAAAATGTTACATGTCAGCTAAGCTCAGCTGGTGGCTGGAATTGTCGTCATTTCCGTCATTGTTACCTGGCTGCCCTGTGTGGCCAGCCCAGCAGAGTAGCTGACCATTGGAGCTGTCTCGTGCTGTGCACCCTTCCCCGGGCACGGCGTGGTTCTCGGAGTGCTCCTCCCCACGGAGCAGCAGACGCTGCCCTCCATGGTTTCATCGCACTGGGAGCTCAGCAGGTCGCACACTTGGGAGAGTGGGCCGCACCTTCTGGATTGCGGATTTACAGGAGAGTTTGCGTCTGGGGAGTCCCTTTGTCGTCCCAAATTCCCTACCCTTTCGTGTCCTCCTACACAGGGGTCAGCCGCTCCCCTCCCTGGCCCTCTACCCTCCTCCCTGTGAAATGGACCAGAAAGTGTCATTCTCATTTTAAAATCACTGAAAGTCAGCCCCAGAAGAAATGTAAATTATTCAAGGCCAACAGCTATTTAGCAAACACGACAAGCTTCCAGGGCTCAGGTCTCTGGGCTCTTAATCAAGGACTTGGCCCATTAGACCAGGCCTAGGCAACCTGCTGTCTGAGGGACTTGTTGCCCCAGGTCTGGGAAGAAGGATGACACCTCCTCTAGTTTCAGAATCTTGTTAAAAGCCAGCATGGTTATAAGAGTATTTCAGATTGCATCACACAAAGATCTCTCTCCTTCCCTTCCTCTGTTAGTTTACCCATTCCCTTTTCATTCCATTCTTCTGTAACTATTTATCACTGCCTCTGCCAACCACCAGGAAAGTGGTGAGGGTAAAATATATGAATATGATAGCATCATTGCCCTTCTTGGAATCTGAAGGAGGAAAAATTGAAACAAATGGGTACAATAAAGTTCTGTCTTCTGGAATTAGAAATATGTATCTCCTAAAAGATAAAACCTTTAAGGGTAACTAATTCATTATCAAAGCTCGTGAATCATTGGAACACCTTAGTCGGATTCTTTGCAGGTTGGATTGCCAGTCTCTGTGTTCAGTTTAAGACATGGGCTAATTTGGGACCCTACACAGTCATTTAGTTTGGTCAGTGCAACTGGACTAGGGTAGGGTGGAGTGGAAAAAATTTAATCCTGGTCTCAGGATTTCTGGTAGAGGTGCTGTGTCCACCTGCATTTTCCACATGGGGACTGCAGTGTGGTTGGTCCCTGGGCTTGTAAGCTTTTCTGAGCATGTGCTCGGTGTTGGCTACTAAGGTGATCTGCTGGCCAGTGGATGGGCAAATGAGTGCATCATTTGTCACTCATTGAATAAATAAAGGGACCCCAGATGGCATGCGGTTGCTATTATTTAGGAGGGTGCAGTTACAGAGGTGGTTGTAGAAATACTGACTCCTACTCCTGAGGTGATGGCACAGAGGTAGTTATCAGTCTGTTCATAGCTCTTCTGGGGAGAGGTGGAGGTGCTAGGAATCGAACCTAGGGCTTCAGGCATGCTGAGCTCGCTCTCTACCACAGAGCTGCACCCCAGCTGGGTGGGGAGTTTACAGCAGGTGCTTTGGGTCCTGGATAGAAGTTTTCACATTGGTGTGCTGGGGGGCCTGGGAGGGAGAGGGGAGCGAGGGAGGAGCCCAGAGCGTACCCCGGGAGTTCCATCCCTATCCCACTAGAGCAGGGTTGCTCGGCACCATCCATTACTTGCGGCTCCAGCCTCATTAGAGGAGAGAGTGGAATGCTGGTGATGTTCACTTCATGACGGTGTAGAAGCCGAAGTCCCCTCTGCTGAGTAAAGCATCCTCCTGCCAGCTCATCCAAGACCAATGAGCAAGGAAGGAGGTGTGCAGGGGCCTCCTTGAATAGAGAAGACCTCGTAGAAGTCAGGACACTCCAGCTGCTCAGTTGGTTTTATTCTGTATAAGACCTTCTGGACCGCATGGATTCTGTCTGGAGAAAGTTGCTGGAGATCAGCATTGATCCAGCTATGAAAAATACAGAACCTTCAAATTCCAACGTCATAGTTCTCTCATTAAAGAAAATAATAAAAGGAATACTTGGTGTACAGAAATACCATAGGGCCAGCCATTCTCTGATGCATTGTATCTTCTGTTCATTCTGAGGTTGGCCTGTGTGTCGGAGGCTGGACAGCTACTTGCCAAGCCCATTTCCTTTTCCTCCTGGACACACAGCTAGGTTGTGTTTCCTCGTTAATTTTGCAGCCAGATTGAGCCCCAGTACTGCATTGGAGCCAGTGGGATACGATAGAAGCAGTATGTACCGCCTCTGGGCCTGGCTCATCGAGACCTCCCTTCACTGTCCTTGGTCCCCTTCCTGGAGTGATGGAGAGCATCACCCTCCTGTTGAAGCAGGGATGCACCAGTCGGGGCGCTAATCATGAACCCATGCGGTTTGTGTGAACAGGCAGCGCAGTGCTGCTGTGTTTGAGCCATTGTGCATTTGGGGGTTTGTTTGTCCTGACAGCTAGCAGCACATAACCAATAGAGGCTGTCATCATAGTTCATCAGAATTAGAGAACAAGATGACGCGATGCACTTGAAAATTCCAAGAGTGGCAGAAATTCCCGACCGAAGGGTCCAAACTTCCCATCGTGCATGATGACGTATGGAGTGGAGCATCGCTGATTTCAGCTGCTGATAAGGTTGAAGGAGGGCAGACTTACCAAGACCTTCCCACCCCACCCTAGGAGTCCCTCGCGTTAGAGTGGGTGCCACTTAAAGCTTGGCATGTAGAGAATCAGGCACCCACATGGTTTAGAGGGCAGTTCAGAGCCGTGAGTCAGACTGCCTGGGTTTGAGTCCTGACTACCACTCAGCGTGTGACCCCAAACATGTCCCTCCTCTGTCCCTCGGTTCCTTCTCTTTAATGTGCAATAATCATACTATTTATTCACAGACTGTTGTGAGAATTAAATGATGCCTACATATGCTTAGAACAGTATACTTCACATGATTTTTAAAAATATTATTTGTAAGAAACTGATTCAAAGACACATTCTTCAGTTTTCTCTTTAAGAACTCAAGGTATATTTTCTGGATCCAGATGGAATTTTATTTATACTTGTAAATAATGTTGTGCTACCTCCACCAGAATATTTTAGACAACCTGTAGTTGGGCTTACCCCAGCGTTTATTCTATATGTGTTTACTGAGCATCTGTTATATGCCGGGAGCTGTACTAGCTGTGTAAAATACCACAACAGAAGAGAAAGAGCCCACAGATTAGTGGGGAGACAGAAGGGCAAACAAATGTTTTGATACAGTGTAACAGGTCTTGGCTTCTTGTATGAGAGTTGTTAGCTTTCTGGATGCTGCCTGGGGGACCAGGGACACATGCTTCCTTAGGACTCAGGTCCTGCAGGTTGTGGAGTGGGGGCTGACATACTCCATGGCTGGCAGTACTTGGACTGATCCACGGGGTGCTGCCCGGAGCAAGATCTGAGCTTACCCAGGGGAGAGCCAACACTTAGGGTCCTGGGGCCCAGCAGAGGGAGAGCGTGTCAAGAGCAACACTGCACCCTAGAAAGAACGAGTGACTGAACTCACAGCAGTGCCTGTGGTGCACAGACACCCAGCGTGAACAAAACTCCATCTGAGTCATGCACCCCAGTGTTCAGCGAGCTCTCCACTCCTGCCCCCAACACAAAGCCATAGCCATTTCTGTGGTGTTTGACACTGGATCAGTTAGAATGGGAGTTTCCACCAAGTTTAGTCTGTAAGATGGACACTGCGGGCGTGGACCGTGCTCCTGCAGATACTGCTCCTCTATGCTGTGGTGAAAGCAGAAGCTATTCCACTTGAACTTGGATAGAACTCTCATCCTAAGAGCCTGGTCTTTACCCCTCCTGCCTCCTTGTATTAATTTTAGCTTAATAATAGTCTTCTGGCTCTGTGATTCCAGGAACGTTTGGCTTTGGGCTAAAAACAAAACAGAAACCGCCTGTTTTAGTCACAGAAAGTGATGTGGCTTCTAGGTACAGTCCTCGCTTCTGAGGAATTCAAGTAGTTTTTACAGCTGGGCAGTCTTAGTGGGTTGGAACAGGGGCGCCACCTGCAGGGAGGAGGGAGAAAAGCACCAGGAGACTCGACTCGTCAAATTGACCTTACAGGACATTTATTTATTTATTTTGTTGTTCTTGTGTGTTTATTTTTTTGATTTTTAATTTTATCCATACATGTTTGCAGCAATGATGATTTCATTCATCGCGGGGAGTTGCTGCTTGCACGTAGCACGTCTGAGATCCTCGTGGCCCCTTTCCCATCTGCAGAGCCATCTCCCTGTCCCCCGTCATCTTTTATTTTTCTCTTTAAATTATTTTGTCTTAGATTTCTCATATAAGAGAACCATGCGATAAAAATTCAGTCCCCAGTACTGCAAAAAAGGGGTGGTGGTACGGAGGATTCGTTCTCTCCGTGATAGAAAGCAAAAAGCTGGGCAGCAGGATCCCTAGACAGATACGCGTGAAATGCATCATTGTATTCCCTGCCTTTGGAGTTTTCAGAATATTTTGCATTCTGCCTTCACTTAAGGCTTTCTTCTGGATTGGAAACCCCACATCACCCCAGGATACTCGCTGCTCACCTGTACTGCTGGGTGGGATTGTCATAGGGAGCAGAGCCTTCTCCGCTTCCCTAGGATGCGGTCAAGGTCATTAGGTCATGATGTGGCCTCCAGCCAGTGCCTCAAATGCCCGACTCTATCCTTTCCAGCAGATCTGAGTGTCTGCTCCCCGCACCCCTCATTCCTGCAGAAACAGCGGTGCTATCCTAGGATGAAGGCAGCATTGGCAGCCAGGATGAGCAGACATCAGTGTTTCAGTATGCCATGAAAAACGACTTGATCCAAGATACAGTTCTACCAGAACTCTGAAAACGGCCCATAAAAGGAACACTTTCTTGGACAGACCTAATTCAGTCTGTGTGCTGCAGCATCGGGTCAGGGGCCTCCCACGTTTTTGTGTGGAAAGTGTGTTTAGTAAACACGTCATATGTTCTTCTGCCAGCTTTGTTTATTGCAGCTTTTGAGGGCAGAGGGGGCTTTACTTGCTGATTAGTGTATCTGGTCAGTACCTGTACACTGCGTGTGTGCCACAGCACAGTACGAGGGACACAGCGGATGTAGAAGACGCTTTTCAGAATTCTACTGAGAAGCTCAGAGCCTCCCACAGAGCCCCACTCTCCCTCTGCTGAAGCTTCCCGAGCCGATAGGAGTGGGAGTTTCTCGAAGCGTCACGCTGCAGGGGTCCCTGTGGCAGGTGCACAGGTGTTAGGCTGCAGCCCTTACGAGGAGGGCGCCCCCCCCCCAAGATAACGTAAAGTCTGCTAAGGAGGAAGGAGGCATTTCAGCTTGATTTGCCAAAGCAAAGCACCACAGCAAGGTACTGGCCCTGGTGTCTCTGCATGTCAGGACGCTAATCCCATCATAAGTCCCACTGTCAGGATGCTGGCCAGCCCTGCGCACCTCCCAAGGGCCCCTCTCCTGATACCACCGTGTTGGGGATTGGAGCTTCAACGTACAGACTTGGGGACAAAGAAGGTAAACTTCTGGTCTATTACAGAGGGGAAGGGTGAACTGCAGGATTGGAATCTGATCTCTCCCCACCTCCACACCAGCCCTTTGCAGATGCGGAGACTGATGCAGGAGGGGAAGGACCCTGAGTTGGGTGGCCACAGGCGTCACTGTCAGTCTGACATCTGGAGAGGTCAGAGACCCTCCTTTCTCTGTGAAAGGAAGCACAATCACGTGATGAAATGCACTTCCCTAAGGCAACGGCTCTCAGTTCACCCAAGGGCTTTGTAAGTTGATGCTCTGATCAGAGGTGGCAGGGTAGGGCACAGTGGTGCCTCCCTGTGACCCTGCCTACTTGGGTGGCTGAAGCAGAAGGACTGCAATTTTGAGGTCAGTCTGGGCCACTTAGCAAGACACTTTTAACTCCGTGTGGAGGCCCTGTGTCCAATCCTCAATCCCACAAAAGAGAAGAAGAACGAAATCAAGTGGCAGGAGGCTTGTGGAGGGCATGTAACTGTTTGTAGGTCTGGCTTTGGCTTTGGGATTTCCATGGACTTCCTTTCACCAGAGGTAGGTTCAAGTGTGACATTAGCTTAGCTTTACTTCCCAGAATTCTAGGGGTGCCCATGGCAGACTGGGTTTTCACACAAGGACACTGGGGCCTGGATACTTGTGCACCTGCTGGTTGTTGGTTACAACAGAAAACCAAAGAAGGAATGCAGATTTGCTCAAGTGTTTGCAGGAACCCAAGTAGGGAGGAGGGGAGGAAGGCCAGACCATCCCAGTGCTTACCATTCCTTTGGCTGCAGATGTTCATCATAGATAAGACCCGGGAAGGGGCAGCTGGCCACCTAGCAGGGCCCCAAGGAGTGGCATTACCTGGACGGAGTCCCTGCAGCCCCATGTCTAGACCTTAGTTGCTTTGCCAACACACCAAGCCCAGATCTTTTAGTCAGAATAGAATCCCATTAATTAACGGAGACAGAATGTCAGTTTTATTAATGCATAATGAAATGTGTAATTATCAAGTGGGCTCATGTTTGCTGAGCAACATAGTGTTTCCCTTTAGGCAAAAATACTTAAAACTGTAATCACAAAAGGCTGCTTGAACGGATGGAAGCACAGGAAAGGGGTGGGGTTGTGTGCTGTCTTGTGTCCTCATGCTGGGATCAAAGGTCTGGAACCCCCACCTCCAGTGTAGACCCTTCTGTGCCAGAGCTCACGGTCAGGCCAGGGGCCAGGACTCCACCGTTCCTGCTGGGGTGGCTGGCCGTGGAGAAGCTTGGCCTTTCTTCCTGTGTGCCTCGTGCTGACCAGCCCCATCCTACACCCTCCCTGCCCTCAGGGGTATCCTCTCTTAGAATGTGAATCTGGACTGGACGACTCTGCCCTCAAAAAGCAGACATCGCCAGGCAAAAGCTGAACAGGAAATACACTTACATGTTTCCATCCCGGAAAGTATAGTTGTATTCCTATTAATAGGTATATAAAATTGGTATGAGATCTCTATCCCCATAGTGTTTGATGATGTATTTTCTCTGCATTCCATTTAGTTGTTTGCTTTGTATTCATTCACAGCTAAATCCAAACAGTGGCCCCCATAGAGTCCAGCAAGCCTGAAGTTGACCACTTCCACCCCATTCAATGAGTTCATCTCAACTGCATTGCTTGTGAGAGCTCTTCACACTAGTTACTTCAGTTGCATTGTATCAGGTTCTACTTACTTTTATAAACCATCGTAGGAAGATTCCCAAATATTCCAACATTTGAGTAAGCAGTACTCCGAGGACAAATGCATACAGTGATTGTATGCAGATGTAACTTGGGCTAGAAGTCACTACCATAATACACAGATCAAATTGTGTGAAAATCCAAGTTTTACAAGCACAAGACGATATCGCCATGTGATCTGCCATGGTTTGCTGTTTTTATGTTAAATGTACAAGAGTTAGGGATACTGATATCTTTAATCAGATTGTGAGTTTGCTTATTTCAGTAAATTCACTAAGGAGTTATTGGGAGCCTGTTGTGTGCCAGGCGCTGTGCTGAAGCATCTATTCCCACATTTTAAGTGGGGGCCTTTGCGGGGAACACCTCTGTCTTGTCCTCTTGGATCCTTAGAAATCATCTTGCTGAAGAATCCCTTCAGACTGTGGATTCTTGACCTTGGCCCTGCTCACACTTGGACTGGATTCCCTTTGTGGCATAGGCTGACCTGTGTACTGTAGGCTTCTGAGTGGTGTCTCAGGCTTCTACCCACATATGTCCATAGCGCACTGTGGTCATTAAATACAATAGGCCACCATGTTGCCATGTGCCCGCTGACAGAGTGGCATAGTCAGCCCCAGTGGAGACCTGTGGCATTAGACCCACCAAATTTCTTGGCTTTGCTTGAAAAGTTGGCAGTTGGCCTACCCGTTGTTCATCTGAGAGCTTCACTTTGAGGCTCTTTGTTTCCAAGGCCACAGTTCTGCATGTGGAGGTGGAAGGGCTGTGGAAGACAGTTTACTCTTGACTCACTACAGTAATCACAGGAAAACTTGTCACACTCATGTTTTGCAAATCCAACATCCTGCACCTCCTTCAATTGTGCCTCTAAGATAGACCCCTGGGAATGATTCAGCTGAACTGACCGTGGAGGCCATGCAAACAGGGTGCCTAGAAAATTGCCTGAATGATTTTTAAACTAAATTTCTAGAAACAAACTGGTATCCTGACCCAGTACTCACCTGAAATAGCGTGTACTGTGATTCACATCTGGATTAGGCCACCGCCATGAGCCAGAGCTCCGGGGACCCTACCTGGAGCAAGGAGGGGAGCAAAGAACAAAGCAAAGAGCGGTTTGAGTCTTCCGTCCTTCCCAGATGTCACACGCACGTCTGGTCCTGGAAGTTAGGGTGGGCATTTGCTGGGAATCCTCTGCTCCATTTTCTCACTGTAAATATATTGGTCAACAATAAAATCAGAGCACCATCAATTTAGAAATAGTTCAGTGACAGTGTACATTTCATAGTCTCGTAATATTATGCTGGCTTTAGATTATGGTTTAGGAGGAGATGTCTTTGTATTGGTTTTGCAGCAATTTGAAAAATCACATTTTGATTTTTCAACATTTGTGCCAACTTCCTGCCACATTTTTGCAGCCAGTTTCCATGTTAACCATGATCTAGAAAGGACATAATGAGGAGCTCTTAACTGCTTGTTCTTCACAGTTGCCAGCAAAATCAGTATAATTAGGCTTTCATGAAAGGAGATGGGTTTTTCTCATGAAAAAAAATAAGAATCATCCTTGCCAGTAATGCAGTGGGTGCCGGGCACGATGGAGTCCTGGGACGTCGTTGGAAGAAAAGGTGTTGAGGTTTACTGTTAGCAGACAAACTGCCTCTTACTCAAGGCAACTACCTGCAATGTTGAAGTGATTTTTCCTCATTCCTTGTAAGAGTAATGCAGAGGCATTTTTCTCCATCAGGAGAAAGCAAGTATCTATTGCAGAGGAAAAATGTCAACATTTGAAGAAATAGACACTGTACTAAAACCATTAACAATTGCAGTGTGACATTGTAGACCTGAAAGAAAGGAGTGTATTGTAACCAAGTTATTTTTAAGAACAATGCTCAGGTACTGAAGATTTCTGAGTAGGATCTTATCTTCTATCTCACTCTGCCAACGCTTTGGCAAAATACAGACACAATCCAAAGCTAACCAAACCTGTGTATCATTTCAACGAGCCATTTGTTCCTCTTTTTTTGCTTTGCTTTTTAATTGTGTAATTCTTGAATTAATTATCCCCTACTCTATGTGAAACATGGTCTTAAAATCAAGTTCAAAATACAGCTTTTTATAATTCATAAGCACTAGTTTATTTTTTGGGACAATAGAGAAAATAATACCAGAATTACTCTTCAGTGTATTCACCCTTAATTCTGATTTGATTGTGTCTAAATGGCAAACTGATTTCATATAGCATCAGAATGCTTTTTTCAACTCTGTTTTGTCTTCTGCCATTTGCTTTGGTTATGGTGCCCACAGAGTACAAATCCTGTGCCCAAGAGGATTTTAATTAGCAGGTACTCAAGCCACCAGATGGCTCCCTTAGGTTTTAAAATCTGTACTTGGGGAAAATAAATTGCCTTTTCCTGAAAAAAAAAGACTTGAGAAAATTTGGAAGGAGCCTAAAGCTATGATGTGAGCAGATCTTTGCAATTTCAAGCTAGATCTGTAGGTTCAGTGCTGTCAATTGGAAGGTTTTGCTTCTTTGTTGAATGATGCAAGATCCTCAGGATGGTTTTACTACATGCATGGTGATTTACCATCTTTGTTGATGTTCCTTTTTATTTGTTTTATCAAAGTTGAGATGCCGCACCCTTTGGTTCTTTTTCTGCCTTACTGTGTTTCTCTACGGAATGCACAGCACTATACCGATCTCACATCCCAGAGAGCCCTGGGAGTTCAGAGCTAGGGCAGGATGGGGGGGGTCCTGTATGCTTCATCAGATGTAACAATAATATTCCCTGCTAAACTTACCTTCTTCTCTCACACTGTCTTCTTGGGCACTTCACATTTGCAAAAACACTGAAACTCAGTGGAGCACTGTAGTTTATTTCATCAAAAAGAAACAGCAGCCAAGCATGAGGGAACATGCCCATAACGGCAGCCCTCTGGAAGGCTGAGGCAGGAGAACCACAGGTTTGAGCCCAGCCTGGGCAACTTAGCAACTCAGCAAGACCCTGTCTTAGAAGAAAAACAGTAAGCTGGGAATAGAAGTCAGTGTGAAGGCCCTGAGTTCAATCCCCAGTGTCGATCAAAAAACGAAGAAGCAGTGGAGGGGAAGGGGAAGAGGAAGGGGAAGAGGAAGAGGGCCGGGGTGTGACAGTTTGGGGATTCTGAGCAGTTTCTCCATGGAGATTGACTGCAGGACTGCTGATGGCTCCCCTCCCTCCAGGATGGCTGCACGAGAGGTCTCGCTGCTCACACATGGCCGAGTGGGAAGAGGTCCTCCGGAGCAGCTCACTTGATGCCACTGGGGCCATCAGGTGCGGGGCAGCGAGGAGCAAGGAGGCTGGGCGAAGTGTCCCTCCACCTCGGAGCCTTGTTTCTTTCTAGGGTCCACCCTGCCTTGCACTGACCTTTCCTGCAGACATGCACTGCCAGTGTTACTCCTTCGGGAGCAGTTTTTAGCTAGCAAGTCTGCAGTTATCCCAGAGGAAAACCTCTGGCTAACCCACTTTGGGCTGATGTAGGGGCCAGGCAGTAACTGCACATTCTAGCCTCTTAGCACCTGTAAGAATCATCCCGGGACCTCGCTAAAGCAGACTTGGGGCCCTGCTCACAGAGATTCTGATGAGTCGCTCTGGCAGGAGCAGGAGTATGAGTTTGCATTGCTAGCAGTTTCCCAGGTGGTACCAGTGCTGTGCTGCTGGTCCAGGAGCCGCCCCTGCCCCCAGAGCAGCAAGATCTGCAGCAACATGCATCCAATACTCAGCTGCTGTCACCTCGCAGAAGGAATGCCTTCAGAGGGCAGCAGCCGAGCAGTGGCGTGGCCAGCCGTTCACCATGTGACCAGCACGATTTCATGTGACCGCGTTTTCAATCAGGGCATGGAAGAACCCAGCCTTGGCCATCTCTGGAATTCCAGCAAGAGTAACCAAGTGATGGGCATTGGAGAATCACTCGGCACACACTCCCCAGGTTCGCGTCTTGCGTGGATCTAGAGAGAAGGGATTGATAGAAGTACCAAGACATGAGCATGAATGATCTAGGAGCGCTGACGCCTCATGTTGCGCTCAGTGAAAACTGACAAGACTGTGAGCGGCCTTCCCCGAACTTCCCTAAGGGATTCTTACCAATCTCATCCCAGCCACCCAGGTGACATCTCAGATAAGATGACCTTGACAAATTCTCTTACCTCAACATGCACAGTTCTAGTGCCCCAAGCCAGGGGCCCGCGCAAAGTCTAGATTGTCTTCATGGAAGTCTGACATAGGAATGGGAGCCATTTTTGAGCATGAAACTGCTTCAGTGAGCTTTTTAAATGGCTCTGAGAATCAAGGAGGATTCATACCCAACGCTTTTCAGCTCTGGAAGGTGGGTGCTCTCGGCAGCTGTGCTGAGAAGCCTACCGTGTGCACTGTCAGCCTTGAGTCTCTTCAGCCTGTGAGGCGAGTGTTGTTCTGAAAAGCCAGTGTCAGGGCACCCGTCTTCCGAACTGATCAGTCCATTCCCAGAAGACGTTAAGGGGACTGTAAGATGATAAAACTCCTACCCCGATCGATCGAGGGCTCACTGTCTTGGGCGAGGTACAGATGAGCCTGTGGGCTGGTCAGGCTTCCTGCACCGTGTGAGGAGAGGTATCAGGCCACGCTTCGAGTGCTTGGGGAGCCCCGGGAGCTCCAGACAGAGCTGCTGGTGCTGGCGGGGATGGTGCTCAGAGCTCAATGGAAACAGGGCTGTGCCTCAGCTCAAGCCCTGTCATCGCTTGCCCCTGTTCAGGGCACATTTGGATTAGTCAGGTGTTTGATTCTGCTTGCAATACAGTTTCTTACAGAATGGACCCTTAATGTGAGCCAGTGATTTCCCTGCCTCCTTCTCCTCCATCCAGCTCGTGACAGCTCTGGCCCTGTGTACAGGGGAGAATGGAATTTAATCAGAGGGGGAGTATGAAGAGATCCTTTGATACCTAGTTTTGCACTGTGGGTGGCAGATCAAAATCTGGGGGCCACATTCTGGGTAAGAAAGGGGCATGAAAGGACTAACATTGAGTAGCGAGTGTTGCTGTTTCCGGCTACCATTCATTCATTCATTCTTTGATTCATTCATTCATCAGCAGGAAAGCTGATATCTGGGTTGTGTTCTGTCCCGGTTCCTTTGGGGAGCTCTAGCAGAATACCCAAGACTGGCAGCTCATAAACAAAAGAGATTCATTTCTCACAATTCTGGAGGCCTCAAGCCCAAGATTGAGGTGTTAGCAGAGGACCCGCTTTCTGGCTCTTGGAAAGCCAACTTCTCACCAGGCCTTGGAGTGGAGGGAGGCGGGAGCCTGCACCGCCTCCTGGGCCTCTTTTATAAGAGCAGGGATTCTGCTCCCAGGGCTCCACCCCCATGACCTCATCACACTCGAGGCCCCGCTGCCTGATGCCATCACCTTGACATTCACCGTAGGAGTATGAGGGGCACAGTGTGTGGCACACTGTAAAATGATCCCAGAGAGCTTGGAACGGGCACGGATTGTAGTTGTCTAGAATCACGGGCACACGCCCTTCAGTGTCCTCCTGGGAGAGGTGGAGAAAGCGACGCTTTATGGAAGTGGTGTGGAGTACTTAGCCAAGCACTTAGCAAAGGTTGGCCTCTTCCTCAGTGGCCCAGGAAGGGATGTGGACCAGGAGAACTGCCAGGGGCCTGGCCAGTTAGACTTGGTGAGGCCATAGATAAAAACCTCTGTCCTTGCAGCAGAAACAAAAGACAAGTCACGCGTGTCCCTGTCATTGCGAAGCATGTGGTCTCTTCGGGACTGCTTGGAACAAGAGAAACATAAGAAAACAGTAAACAGACGGCAGGATTGCTTAATAAAGGTATGACCGAGTATTGGAGGAGTTAATTATATGTAATAGAGCTGGAGTGGGTGGAAAGTTGTAGGAGCAGGGCTGGAGTGTAGACAGGGAAACAGTGACAGGAGGGGGAGCCGCTGAGAACAGGCAGGTCAGGAATGCGTTTAGGAGACCAGAGCCTTGGGCTCAGTGTTGGGGGCCTCCTACTCCTGAGCAGGGCAGTCTCGCTGAGTCCCACTTCATTCAGAATTTATGATTACTTAGAAAGAGGCCACAGTTGGGAGGCACTGAGATTTATTGGCCTTTTGAGCAGTCTAAACCAGGAGGGTTGTAGAATTTTTGCTGTAAAAGGCAAAGGCATCCTGCCTCCCCGTGTGATGGATGAGGTGGGGACTCTCCCTAACCTCACACAGCAGCCAGTGGCAGACCTGAGCCCACTAAAGCCTGTCCCCCAGAATCATTCTCAGGGCATTTGTCTCATCCCAGAAAGCAGGACAAGCTCATCTGCTTTAGCAAACAGACTGTCAAGAATCCCCCAGATGTGTTCATCACTTACAAGTGCGTAGCCCTTGGACTGTGGCTCGGATGACCAGGAGTCTCTCGCTGCTGTTCAGGCTCATCGACCATCAGCAGATTTATTAATAAAAGACCTCTGTGTAGCAGAATCGTTGCAACCTAAATTGAAAGGCATTCTTCCCCCATTAAAATATACCATGTATGCAGTACCAGTTTTTATGTCCTTGCAGAAGTTTTCATCTCCATTAACAGAATTTCAAATGCATTTCTGGATTTGGCTTTTATTCCCAGTTGCCTCCTATTGTAAGGACTATGGCATCGGTACATGGGGAAGGGGCTGTGTGTGCAGGTTCTGTGTGGGGGGCTCTCAGAGTCCTTGCATGGGTCTGGAGTGCTGAGGGGAGCCGTCCTGTCACTCAGAATAGTTTTTGCTTCCACACTGTCCTCGTCTGCTTTTATTGATTACAGCTGTAATTCAGCATCTTGGGTGCAAGAACGGAATGTGATTGCTGGACAAAAATAAAACCTTGTAAATCTGCTTTAATGAGTGCATTCCTGTCATAGTCACTGAGGAATCCTTGCATTTAAAAGGCTGTTTGGGGAAGCATTAATCCTGGAAAGAACTGGAGGCCAGGCAGCCACTCTTCTCTGGACCTGCCCTGGTCTAACCAGGTGACACAGCTCAGTGGATCCATGTCCCAACTTCTGCAGCTCGGGGTATTTGAATAAAAGCATGTTTCTTGCCACCACCACCATTTGAACAAGTTCAACTTCACAGATGACCAGGCACAATTGTTCAGTATTCTGCAGCAGAAACGAGCTGAGTGGAACTTCTCTTTACACGGGAGGGCTGGGGCAGTGGGCGAAGCCCTCAGGGGTGCATCCTCTATCTGCAAAATCAGCCTCTGGCTCCCTCCCTGCCACATTGCTACAGGATTCAAGGTGGAAATGCAGGCGAAAGAACTGTCCACTATGGAAAGCTTCACTAGTGTAAGACACAAGTATATTTCTATGTGTAAGTGTGTTTATAGCTCCTTTTCATGAAACTCAGAACCAGGGGACTTTCTTCTTAAGCAAAAGGATATACAAGTAGTAATTTTAAAGAGAGTAAAATGTAGCCTCAGCTTAGACACATTAACCTAAGCACATTTTTAAAGGACTATTTAGAACAGTTAGCAATCAAGTAAGATTAAACAGCTTTCTTAAAAAGTTGTGACTACTCACTGACAATGTCAATTAATACTTTATTTTCTCAACATTCATCTAGTCCAGTGGTGGGAACCTATGGCATGAGTGTTGTTTTTCTTTTAGGACAAAAGATGTTAATGTATGAGTTGTTTTTCTAAACTAAAACCTCAGTATTCAGGTTTGATTGCAGCGTTGGCACTTTAGATAAATAAGTGGGTTTTGTGTTGCAGTTTGGTCTCTGAAAGGTTCACCCTCACTGCTCTAGTCTCCTCCTGGAATCCAGCAGGAAAGAGTGTGTCAGGGCATGTCGATACCGTCCCTGAAGGGGAAGGAAGATAAAGGATTCCAGAATCGGCTGTGTATTTATAGCCAGTTACATGCTGCTGAATAATATAGTTTTTAATTGTACGGACCGTGTCTCTTTTTTAAAGAATATTCCTAATTCACACGTGTTCAAGGTCAGCATTTTTAAATGTGATCCTGCATCCTGTTCATATCACAGGTGGACTCAAAATAGCATTTTCTAGGTGATCTCCAGTTTTGTTGCAGTCATTGGCCACAGCAGAATTGAATGTTGGCATCAGACATTGCATATATTGAAAATGGATGCTCCCCCACAATGAATGTTTTTCATTTGTTTTTCATTAAATCTCATGTTTGCATAATGGTTTAGAGGCATCATTTAAAATTTTCAAAGTAAAAACTACTAATTTTTCTCCCCTGCCCATATGTTACAGACACACTGAAAAGAAATTCTTTTGGCAGAGCCTTTCAATATTTCATCCTTATGCACATGCCCTCTGCTTTTTCCTAGCTAATAGTTCATCAAGATATTTACTTAGCCTAAAATCTAGAATTGATGACATTTTAATGATATAGGGGAATATTGTAGTCAAATGCAAAACAGATTTATATACTGTCAACTTCAACTAGATCCAATTCTGCAGCAGAATTAAGAGAGACGTGTTCCTAAAAATAATTCTGCAGAAGCCATAAGCAGAACATGTTGTCATTGTTATTAGTCATTTTTTCAAAGCTCCTGTGTGTGGTACAAAACTTTGCTGAATAAGTTTTACCATTCGTTAAGTCTGCATACTAGTTCCACGATGGTTGGGAAAACTGAGCTAGGATAGGACACAAATGACGTACCTGCCCTGCCCAAATGAGAGATCTTGGATTTATGCCCCACCTCCTAGAGTCCCAAGCCCGCAGCCTCACCTGTGGTGGCTTTGGCTGTCAAACATGGGACACAGTTCTGCATCCACCAAGCCGTTCTCCATTTTTTTGTATTATGGGTGGAATCCAGAGCTTCTCACTGAGCTACATCCCCAGCCCTTTTTTATTTTGAGACAGGGTCTCCATAAATTGCCTAAGCTGGCTTTGAACTTGGAATCCTCCTCCTTCAGCCTCCCAGAGTGCTGGGATTATAGGAGTGCACTACCATGCCTGCTTAAATAGCTCATTTTAAAAATTCTTTGTGCTTGTTTATACCACTGGATAAGAGTTTGGGCAAAGTTTCCTCCCCCAGCCACCAGGCACCAACGTGAGTAGTAGTTGTGTTAAAGCCATACTGTAAGAGGCCGTAATGCACATATGCACCATTTCTGCGACATGTTCCTGGTCCAGTGCTCTGTGGCATCCAGGCGCCCATGCCGTCGGAGGCTTGTAGTTGTAGGGGCCACAAGTAGCCAGCAGCTGGGCTTTTAGTGTTTTGTGAGAACTCTTCAGCTGTGCTGCAAGGTAGTGAGAGCAGACTTGCTTCAGTAACGCTAGGCTATAACGAGAGCCTTTAAGCAATGCCTTTCCATGTGCTGTAACTCACAGCCTACAGTTAGACACCTTTGAACAATCGCTTTCGAGTCCAGATATGTTATAAGGTTATGACTTGAAAACGTCAAGTCACAGTGTCTTTGTGACCTGAGTTTAAGCCATCCCTGAGCACAAAGCTAGCTTCCCGGGTCCCCGCTTAATATCTTGCTTCCAGTGGCCTTTTTTAGAGAGCCTGCGAATACCTGAGCATTCTGTTTCGATAGCATTTGTACTGTAATTGTGGGCACTGGATACCGGCCCCTGGTGTTTTAGAGCAAGCCAGGTGTCAAGGTGTTGCGCCATCCACAGACACAGTTAAAACTGAGATGTCACTTAGCACAGCCTTCCTTATGACTGTGGCTCCCTGAAATACATCACATCAAGGCAGTGAGGCTTGTTTTGTGTTGTTATTGGTTTCCTGTTTTTTTTTTTAAATTTTATGACGTACAAGGTCAGATTGTAGAGTATCCTAGGATGCAGCTAAAAGCCAGAGACTTTCTCAGATGCATTCTGTCTGGAAATGGATCGCAACCACTGAAGCTGGAAAATGTGTCAGGTGGCTCCCTGCGAGCGAGGCTGTGATGCTGTCCCCACCCCACTGAGCTGCAGTTCTGGGCTTGCTGTGCGCGCTGATGCTGACCATCACAGAAAAGTGGCAGATTTGTATTGGGGGTAAAGATTTTGGGAAACACTGCATGTTCCTCTAGCTACCCTTTAGTGCTGGCACCTTCTGGGGCAGCCCTAGCTGCTTTGGGGACCCACTTGGCTGCATAGCAGGTGTGTGGGCCATCCTAGTCAGGCCTGCACAGCATTTGAGCTGATTATGCTACCTGTCCATTTGCAGAGTCCCCGTCTGAGTCATGAGCCACTGTGGGCTGGGAGAGCCTGTGAGTGAGAACTGGCCTCAGACGCGGTGTTAGAAGTGGTGTGACCTGATTCAATTTTAGGAACTGTGGGCTGCGAGTTACAGCACATCGAAAAAAGTGCTTCAGTATTGCATTATTGGTGTAATAGTAGGACTGACTCAGAGGCTCACTTCTGAAATCTTTGTAAGGAGATGCGGCTTTGTGCTGTGGCAGCTACCTTAGGTGAGGCTGCCCTCTTACCCTGCATTTCCTTGCTGCAGAATTGTTACCGTGGCTGCCAGTCAGTGACTCCTTTGAGGTTACTGCTGGTGTCTGGCTTTGGGGTGTGTGTGTGTGTGTGTGTGTGTGTAATCACGCATGTGTACACGTGCACACAGGTGCCTGCCTATAGAAAAGTCTAAAAGGAATCCCGTTACTGGAGAGGATCCTCGCAGTATCATTGTCCCAAATAAGCAGTTATGAGCACTGCAGATTCTGTGAAAATTTGAAAAGCAGTTGAAACAGTCCTTTCTGCCTCAGTCAGTAAAGTTATTAATATTCTGACTGATGCATTACCTTCCTGATACCTTGCTGTCATCATGGTTGGGAATAATAGAATCACCACAATAACGGAGCTTTGGAAAACGGGACCAGGGCAGTTCTCTGTGTGTTTTTTATTCACTGAATATTGGTAGAGTATGCACTTTGTGCCAGGAGATGCTGTAGGTTGCAAAACATGATAAAATTTTGCCTCTGTGGAGCAGGGGAGACAGAGTCCAGACACATAATAAGTAAGCAAATGCTGCTGTCTGATGGAGGTGCTGGAGGCTGTAGAAAAAAATGAAGCAGTTTGGACAGCTGAGGGTTCCAAGGGAGGGTTTGGTTGGTGGGCAGGTGACAGCTGGGCAAAGACTTGCAGGAGCCAGGGAGCCAGGGTAGCAGGTGTTTGGGGGAAGTGCACTGCAGGCTGGGGATGGAGGGCAGGGAGGCAGCTGGGGAGGAGAGAAGAGAAAAGCACTGTGACGGAGAAAGTGGGCCAGTGTGCGCGACCGGACTTTGAGTTGGCTCTGGGAGGAATGCGGGGCCAGTGAGATTTTTAGCAGAGGCAAATTGGGATCTGACTTAGATGTGGAAAAGCCACCATGAAAAAGCACTTCACATGCTTTGCTCTGCTGAGAGTGGGCTGTAGGGGCAGTGGTGGACAGGGGAGACCTTTAGGATGCTTCTGTAAGTGACCCAGTGACCTCGTCGGCATGTGTTGCAGGCCAGGATGGTTTCCAGAGAGACAGGGAGATGTGGCAGGACTCTTGCTGTATTTTGAGGGGCCCTAGTGTCGTTGGCAGCTTGGACACGGACCAGGAAGGAAGAGAGAAGGGTCCAGGATGAAGCCACAGTGTTTGCCCCGAGCAACTGGAAGAGTGGAGTTGCTGATAACTGAGATGGGGGAGACTGGGCTGGAGCCACCTTCAGGATTTCATTCTTGGATGTGCTGAGTCCGAAATACCTGGGTAACGTCCAAGTAGAAAGTCTGAGTAGACAGGCAGACTTGGCATAGAATTCTATGCTGTATGGGGTACAGGTGCGAATTCCCTGTAATGAACCACTATGTATATCTAAAATGTACCAATAAATGTATTGCTTCAAAAACAAAGAATTCCAGGCTGTGGATTGAAGGTGGACGTGGGAGCAGGTGGTGGTTGTAACTGAAGGATCGGCTTTGGAAGGATCAGGTGTCTTCCATACGAAAGGGGAGAAAGCAGAGTAATTCAGTGCAGATGTTTTGGGCGGTGGGAGCCTGGAAAATCCCTTGGCTAGTTTTGATTTTCTCCCTGAAGGCACAAATCAGGTCTTCTGCCCAGGATCTCAGAAAATACAACCTGGAGGAGAGAAGGGAAGTGGGTGTCAGCAGGACTCAGAAAGTAAACGAACTAGGAAAACAGAAAGCAGTGGCCAGGCTGCACCAGAGGCCAGGAATTCAAAGTGAGGCCACCCACGTGCAGTGATGCACGCCTACAGTCCCAGCACTCAGGAGGCTGATGCAGGAGGTCGCCTGAGCCCAGGCTGTCAAAGCTACCCTGGGCAACATAGCCAGACCCCATCTCGATGTACATAAACATTGCATGTCATCCAGTCAGCATGCCCCTGTGTCTCTGCCTGGTGGCCAGCTGCATGAGCAGGCACCGAGCAGGTGGATTTGGCTCTGCCTGGGGTCACAGCCTTGCCAAGTGACTAGACGAGGGAGAGTAGTAACGCTACGGAAGGGAGCAATTATGAGCGTTTCTGTGGAGTTGAAACTGCGCAAGGGAGCAAGAGAGAGCATCAGGTTGGCAGGAGCAGGGTAAAGATGATGGGCCGCGGGTCGCAGTGGAGCTGGAGGATTATTGGAGTCTGAGAGCTTGAAGGAAGGGGCCAGAAAGATTGCCGAGGGGAGGAGCGAGGTGGGTGCCTGGGGTAAGATTGTGGAGGGGCTGCCGTTACTGGTAAGGACGAGGTCAAGGCTGTGATCGGAGACTGCACAGATGCTGAGGGCAGAAGTGGGGCAGAGCCACCGGAGGGTCTGAGAGGCCCTCCACTCAAGGGCCTGCGTCCAGCACGGGCCACTCATCCCCACACGTGCTGCAGTCACTAAGCGGGAAGGCCGGATGTGTCGGAGTGGATGACAGTGAGTGTGGAGCAAGAGGTGAGTGACAGGGGGAGTGACCTGGAGTCCAGGGCGGGACGGTGGCGCTAGCAGCTGGCAGCGTCCTCCAGATCTGACTCTTGACAGCACAGGTGGTGGAGCCAACACGGGCTCATCTCAGACCTTAGCTCTACCACCCACCCGACGAGTCACTGACCTCAGTTTCCTCACCTGCTGAGTGGAGGTGGTGATAGTATGTCCCTCAAAAGCTGGGCAGTTCTGAGGGTAACAAGATGCCAAGCCAGCCCCTGGCACATAGCAGCTACTCAGCATGCCAGCGAGTCACTCCTGCACTCGAAATCTCCATGTGGAGCCGGGTGCACTTTTTTTCCTGGTCTTCCAGGGAATGTGAAGATGGATTCGAGAAGGACCAGTCTCCCAGAAGGACAGCTAGAAAGCCATCCCAACAGCTCAGCAGCAAGGAAGCCATCCTGTTTGGTAGCAGTGGGGATGAAGCTGAAAGAAAAGACCAAGAATGTTTAAGAGCAAAAATAGAGTTTAAAACTGAAGTGAATGTTGAGTAGGAGTTACAGATGACGTCCCAGTTTCAGGCTTTGGAAATCAGGGAGATGAGATGAAAAGCCTGGCGTGAAGCTTCTAATAGTTCATGGCAAAGAGCTGCTTCATTAATTGATTGGATTTCCATCGGGCTTGGCAGGAGTCAGATCCTGGGCCTGTGTTGTTATCCTCTGTGGCATTCACAGTCAGCCATTCCATAGTATCTAGAGCTGTAGATGAATCATAACACCAGGTAGTGTTCTACAAGCACCAAGATTACAATGCCAGCCAGTGGCTCCTCACTCAGTAAATTTCATTTCTCGTACGCTGTGCGCCCCAGTCCACTTTGCTTTTAATGATCCTGTGTGTGTGAGTGTTTGGTCGTGCCATTTGGCTCGCATGATTTGATGGTTTCTTTTCTTTTTTTTTTGGTACTGGGGATCAAACTCGGGTCCTTTTGCTTGCAAGGCAGGCAGCGGAACCACTGACCTAAATCCCCGGCCCAAGTTTGATGGTTTCTTAATTGAACTTGCTTTCCTTAGCCAAAGAATTGAAAATGGATTGTGTTTCATTATGACTTTCAGCACCATACAAATGTCATCTACATACGGTCATTGTGTGTTCACTCATTTTCTAAGTTATTTAAATGTTTTTGAAATGCCTGGGACTTCAAATTGAGGAGATCGAATCTCAAGTTTCTCTAAGAGTCCAGATTGAGCCCCCTGAGGTGGGTAACGTCCTGGATGGCAGGGATTCTCTTGAGCAATTGTAGACAAACTCCCTGATTACTTGTGAGAAACATCTTAGAGCCATGTTTGTGACCTGTGCCACCAAGCACAGAGAGGGTCATGGCCGGGACTTGTGTGCTCACCATTTTATTCCTTTCCTTGGCTGTATTTTTCTGGCTAATATCAGAGGTGCTTTATCAGTCTGTGGTCTCTGCATCCTTTGCAGCTGCCTGCTGGCATTGGGTTGACCCTAAGGAGCAGTTCTTGATTGGTGGATTTGGGCATTTGGACGGGTTTTCATGAGCATTTGCTAAATAACCGTGAAGGAAAACTGTGAGCCTGAGCATCTGCTTAGCTCGAGGTGCCTTCACCTGTCATATTAATGATAATAATGGCTAGCATTTGTCAGGTGCTTTGTCTGTGCGACTGATTGTTTTTTTAGATGTTATCTTAGTCTTCCTAATGATCCTGTGAGTCAGGTGCAGTTCTATGCCCATTTTATAGCTGCGAGTTCTGGAGATACAGTATCTTATTTGGATTCATGGAGCGAGAAGCAGAGCAGGATCTTCATTCCTACCCTGCATCGCGCCATCCCAAGTGACAGCACCAGGAGAAGCTGGTGACTCCCAGCTGCCTGGCAGCACCAGCCCTCTCTGTGCCACTCAGTCCTGGTCACCAAACCCCGGTGCCCTGGCAGCCCGGCAGTTCTAATCCCAAGGGTTGTGGGCGAACACGCTTGGCATCTTTTTTTAAGAAATAAATTAAATATCTGGAGCCTGCAATGCCCCTTCCGCCCCCTGGGCCCTCCATGGCTGTGGGGTTGAGAGACACCTGGCCGCTTGCTGAGATTGCAGGGAAAGGAAGGCTACGCCAATTCTGACTGAAATTCCGCTGTGGGCACCTTGGGGAACTGCGCAGGGCAGGAGCCTGAGCCAGCAAAGGCTGTGGCTCCTCTTGTTGAGACTTGGCTCTGGTTGGGACTGCCTGGAGCACAGCCAGGTCTGCACCGATTCCTGAAGTGTGTCCTTTTGTGTCCAGAGATTTCCGCCATGGTGCCGGGTGCAGGACTTCCTGGAGCCTGTGTGCTCCGAGCAGCCCAGGAGTTTCTTCTCTGAAGAGGAGGACCCTGACCCCCCTCCTGTCCTCCCGTCCCCGCCCCACGGTAACAGCCCAGCCTTGTTCTCTGCCCTTTCCACCTCCACCACCTCGCCCTCTGTGCCCCCAAGCGGGGAACAAGGAGAGAATGGGCTGCAAGTGACCTCAACCCAGGAGACTCAGTCTGACTGCAGAAGGGGTAAACACCGTGTGTGTTAAGTTGGGTCATTTTATTTATTCCTATAATTGCCATGTTCAGGTAAAAGTAATGCTATTTATTAATTTGTAAGCAATGCATTTTTAGAGCCAAAACTACAACTTACATCATTATGGTTTTTAGTATTTTCTAAGTAAGGATTTGAATTTTACAACTTGGAAAAGTATTTAAATACAAACCTGACAAAGAATGCATGAAAAATAAGAAAATCCATCTCACATGCTTATGTAGAACACCTGCTGTATGCATTTACTTGGATATGTCCACAAGGTTTGATTCCAGACCTACTCTGTTCTGCCCTGAGTATTTTCTCTTCGTTGTCGTCCTTCTTCTGATGAATAGCGTATCACCCACCTGGCCTTCCGTGCTAGAGTAGCAGGCATTTGTGTTTGCTTGAGATCCCTTTGCCTGCAAGTGTGAAAGCCTGTCAGGAACTGGCCTTCCACCAGCTGCACTGAGCATCTGCCTAGGCACAGACCATTCCCGAAGAGGATGAGCCACTGTGTTCTTCTCTTAGAAGCATTTTCTCCTCCTCCTCACCCTCTGCACCACTCCCTTCTCTATGTTTGCTGGTTCATTTTCTGTTTCCATTAAGCAGTCGGACCATGCCTGTGGTTTGCTGCAAGGTCAATTCATTCTAGCTTAGTGCTGAAGAGAACAGCAGCTGTTTTTGGCCAGTTCAAGTAGGAGCAGCTGCAGGTGCACTTACCTCTGTCTGGTTTAAGGTACAAGGGCCGGGGCTGGACCCAGATGCCTCACACTCTCCCTGAAGGTTCTCCTTGAGCCCTCTTCCTCCCCTATCCCAAACCCCATCACCTACCCAGTTCTGCTACTTCTTCAGGGTCTTTTCTTCCCTGTTGCTCCTTGGGCTGATCTCCACTCATCCTTCTGTTGGCCTGGGGCAGCAGCCTCTGAATGGTTTCCGTAGCTTCATCTTCTTCCCCCTACCCTAGTGATGGCAAATCTTTTAGGGCTTCCAATGATACAGACAGCCCGCTGCAGCACACATGCTATAGGTTCTCTGCCACTGCTCTATTCTTTACACCAGAATGACTGTTCTAAAACAGAAATCTGAACATGGAATGTGTCCATGTGATGTGCTGCATCTTCTGTCGCCTGTGAAATCATCTCAAGTCAAAGCCCTTCCTGACCTTCAGGCCCTGCTGTCTAGCAGGAGCTCCAAGGCTTTGATGTCCCCCTCCACTTCCTCTTGCTTTCTCTGCCCCGTTCCTGGGTTTGGGGCTGGAATCTCTCCTCGTCTTGGCTAAGACACCTGGCCTTTGTGCTACCCCTCACCAGTCTGGCACAGTACACCTGTTGTTGACCTTTTATGTCGTAAATCCTTATTTGTACAGTGGTTGAAGATTACCAATAATTATGACTTGTTGCCAGATCCTGAGCTTTCTCACAAGGAGATATGAGCTACAAGATAAGCGCAAATAAATAAGAAATACACTCAGTGGGTTTTGTAATATCTAAAATAAGAGAACACCTGAAGTTTATTGAACTCACGAGACTAATACTCTACACACCAAAACAAACTGTGGATGGATTAAATTTAAAAATACTTAATAAATATGGGTCAATAAATTAACACAACTTAGGACAAATTAGTAGAATTTCTAAGTAAAATAATTTATGAATTAATGTGAAGTTGACAGTCAAATCTCAAAATCTTCAGGAAGAAATACTGTATTTGAAAGACAGAAAGCCCGTTCTAGAGATAAGAACTGTGGAGGAATATGTGCATATATCTAATCATCCAATTTTTTAAAAACTATAGATGACAAAAAAAACTATAGATGACAGAACATGGAAAATATAATTAGAAGATAACCATCAAACTGTGAAAAATATTTCAAAAACTATAATAGACTTTAGGATTAATGCCTTCTCAAGCTAAATGCTCATATTAATTTCTATGAAAAAGAAGATATTTTTACCAAATGTAGTTAGTGAACAAGGAATTTGAAGACTCACACAGGTGAATTAATAATGACTAACAAACATTTAAAATGTTCACAAAAATGTTCAAACTCACTATTAAATGCAAATTAAAGTGTGTGTGTTTGTGTGTATGTGTGTAGCCTATCAAATGGATAAAGATTAAAATTACAGATCAAACTTTTGGAGGGAATGAAAATGAATATTTTCTTGTCTCCCACTATTTTATCCAGTGCTGTAATTTTTTTCCTAGGAATGGAACCCAAAGGCCTAAAATGCAGACAAAGATATTTAGATCAAGTTGTTCTGTTCATTGCTATTATACTCACAAAATTATCTATAAGGAGTATATTGTTAAAAATAAATTAGTGTATACTCACACTTAATATTATGCCAGCATCAAGATTATTTTATGAATTATCTTTATGAATGTTAGAACACATTATAATTTAATGTTTCCTGAAAAACTCAAAATAATATATACATATACATTATATAAATTTGATCTCAGTGTAAAGAAAAAAGACTGAGAAAATGGCAAAATGTAATTGTGGGTACTGTTGGGTGGTGGTGTTTTAGGTGACATTTCAAAGTTCTTTGTGTTTTGTATAGATTCTGTATTATCTATACTGAGCATTTAGTATTTGTAATTAGAAAAATGTGAAGGCCTTAAACTCTGAGGGAATCTCACAGACTGTTTATTTCATCTCAGCATCTTACCAACCAAAGTGTTTATCCTCCCTGGACCTGGCTATCTTACCCTTTATAATAAATCCGATGATAAGCTGCCTTTGAAAGCTGAGTGAAATAGACACAGTTGGACAAATGTTACTGAAAAGGGAAAAAAGATTCACAATGGTCATGGATTGAAAGGTGGTATTATTCACGACAGATGCACTTTCTAACTTGTAAGACCACTGTATAACAACAGGGATGGTAACAGGGCAGACCTTGGTGCTATTTCATCCTGCCACTCGGTGTATAATTTTCCTGCTTCCCTTTCCAATGGTTCCTCCAGGTCCCACCTCTGCTCTCCATTTGTGTGGTGGGTTGTGCAGAAATCAAGCCAAGAGACTGGGCTTCAAGGGAAATGAAATTCACAGGGAGCGCCCTGTGTTTCAGGCCCAGCCTTCCCTCTGTATCCATATCCGTGAGGAATGAGTTCTGGGAATCCTGAGGTGCCAAAACCTGCCAGTGCCCAAGTCCCTTCTATAAGACGGCTCAGTGTCTGCATACCACCTACAAAACCCTCCTGTGTTTGCTTTAAACGCCTCTGTTTCTTAGGACACCACAGGCATCGTAACTGCTATGTGAATAGTTGCTGCACTGAGTTGTTTAGGGAATAATGACCAAAAGCGCAAGTCTGTACATGTTTAATACAGATGCAGTTTGAAAGTTTTTGGGGAAATTTTGATCCAAGGTTGGCAGGTGGGACAGACTGATGGAGCCCGGTGAGCCTGACACTGGAGAAGGAGGAGACAGACGGAATGAGGCAGAGCAGACCGGTTAAGGCAGTTCTGGAGCAAGTTTCGGAACTGAGAAGGCAGTGCCTGCTTGGGAGAGCGGGTTCTGCATAGAACAGCACAGGGTACAGCAGCGAGTCAGACTGGTGTAACAAACTCAGTAGTTTATCCCTCTTTGGTGGGGGCTTGTCAGTAGAGGACCAGTGTTCATCTAGTGGACCACTGTGAGTTGATAATGATCAGATGACCAGAGATTTCTAATATGATTTGAGATTTTTTTTTTTAAGCAAGGCAATTTCAAATAATTGGTGGCTCCCGGGTTCTCCAGAGGAAGGGGCTTTTCCAGATCCTCCTTTGGGTGTAATAGATTGGCTCTATGGAGCACATGCTAAAACGCGCCTGTATCAACCTTAAATGATTGAATTGCTGAATTTGCCCTCCAGCTTGCGGGCTTTCTAATAGAGGGTGCAGTTGTGTCAAGTGTAGGAAGCAAATCACTCTACAGCCAAGTGTGGAGAGACGCTTTTCCTGTCTGAGAATCTTGGTGCTCAGATTTCCCTGTCCCTTCTTCAAGCTTAGACCACTAGCTCATGGTCACAGATGACGACGTTGATCTCAGATCAGCAGACTGGTTCATCTGCACGTCTGAGTCCCTGTGTCAGAGCCTGGCACCGATCCTGCTGAGCGCAGCTTCCACCTCGGGGTCCAGAGCAGTGAGGGCTGTCCTCTTGGCCCCCCTTATTCTCTCTGTCTGTCTTTGAATAATAAACTTGGTATTAGCTAGAGTCTGTGAAACTTCACATCCATTTTTCATAGAGTTTGTAGCACTCCATTTGGGGAACTTTTGAACTTTTTTACTTCTTAATGATGAAGAAGGTTAAGCATTTGCAAAGGTAGAGAGAATGTATAATGAGCCTTTGTCTCAGGTCGGTTTCCCTGGAAACAGCCTCTGGAGCAGAGGTTTGGGTGCAGTTGATTTTCAGCAGAGCAGCCAGGATCAGCAGTGAGGGGAGGGAATGGAACAGGCAGGCAGAGGACTTGGTTCCCAGACCCCAGAGCTGAGCCAGCCCTTGGGAATTGTGTGGGTTTGGAGCAGGGTGGAGGGTAGACATTTCCACCCTCTCCTCGTCCGGGTGTGGACTGTCTCCACCAGGAAGGAGCCTAGCCTTAGCTAGCCAGCCCTTGGGCTAAAAGAAGTGCCTTCTGGGGACCCAGGAGGAGACCCGGTCTGCCCTCACCCCGACATGGAGCGTGCCTGACCGGAAGGATGACCACGCAGCCCAGCAGCGTCCACTGCAGACCCAGCTCCGGTCCCCACCGCGGGCCACTCACAGAGCCCTGCTTTCTCTCTCTCCCGCTCACTCCGTCTCGCCCAGCCCCCTGCTTTATTTCTTGTTTTGTTTCACAACTTAATAAAGGTATATCATTTTTACGCCATAAGACGTATTCGTTTTGAGTGTATAATTCAATAGTTTTTAGTAAATGTTTACCAAGTTGTGCGAGAATCGTCCTAATCCAGTTTTAGGAATGTTTTATTACGCTAATTGCCAACTTTTCAAAATTCTTTGTCTTTTTTTTTTTTAAAGCAAATCACATGGGTGAGATTTTAGTGCAATTAAGTCCTGAACTGAAAGGATCTATTGATAGGAATAATAGGACTGAGGTCCCATTTAGCAGTTATTTGAGGTCACGTATGTCCTTGGGAGAGGTAATGAAAATGCCTCCAGCTCCCTCTGTGGAGTGGTTCATTCCCAGAGGTTATCTAAAAACACCACCTCTTCTTCATAATTCTTCTACCTTATTTCTCCAGATAAGACTGTGTTAGAGGTGGGGAGGCTGTTTGAAGTCGGAGTAGGAGTGAGTAAGACAGCAGGGGGTGAAGGAGAAGCCTCTCCAAACAAGGAAAGAGTGGCTTCGGCAGGACACCATGTCTGTCAGTCGTGGGCAGGACAAAGGGCACAGGCGTAGAGAGTCAGACCGGAAGCCAAGATGGGAGAATGCCACGTGGTAAATAGCTAAGCCACAAAGAAAGCTCTGTTTTCTTTTTCTTTCTTTTTTTCTTCTTCCTTTTTTGGGTAAGAAATCATATTTGTCATCTTACTAATGCAATAGTGGATCTATAAAAAGAGGGTACTTTTTAGAAAAATGAAGCAAAATTCACCACCTGAGTTGTACAATTCAGTGGTGTTTAGTGTGTTCATAAAGGTGTGTAACCACTACTAACTGCAAAGCATTTACATTCCCCCAAATGAAACTGTATCCATTAGCAATCTCCTGTGGTCCTGAGAAAACACCAACCTATTTTCTCTCTAGAAATTTGCCTAATTCTGAACATTTCATACAAATGGAGTATTATAATATGCAGCATTTTGTATCTGGTTTCTTTCCTTAGCATAATGTTTGTAATGTATTTACAATTTGTAGCATGTACAAGTACTGCATTCTTTTTATGGCTGAGTAATATTCCGTACATGGGTTAAGTAGATATACCACATTATGTTTATCGATCAATTGATGGACATTTAGGTTGTTTCTAGTCTTTTGGCTGTTAAGAATAATGCTGCTGGGGCTGGGGATTTAGCTCAGTGGTTCCACTGCCTGCCCCACAAGCATAAGGACCAGAGTTCCATCCCCTGTGCCAAAAAAAAAAAAGGAAAGAAAAAAAGAACAGTGCTGCTGTGAACACTGATATATCAGTTTCTGTATAAACATGTATTTTCAGTTCTGGGTACATAGCTATGAGTGAAAAAGCTGGGTCATATTGTAATTCTGTATTTTAACTTTGCGAGGACCTGCTAAATGGTTTTCCAGAGTGGCGATTCCAGTTTCTGTTTCTTTCCATGAGCAGTGGGTAGGTTCCTCCTTCCCCTTCATTACCAGCACATGCTGTTTTCCTTTTTTGTTTTGTTTTGTTTTAAAGTTTCACCCATCTTGGGCTGTGTGGAGCAGAAAGGCATGTTTGTTAAAGACACCAGCAGCAAAGGAAGACAACATTAAGCACAGAAGTCGGGCTCTTGCTTTGAGTTCAGTGGTGAGATGCGGCCCTGTGGCTTCTGGGAGCCTGTGGTGCTCAGGAATGAGAAGATGTACTTTGTGGGCTCCTTTGTTGAACAGGCCTTGTCCTGTTTTTTAGGACCTCTATGAACTACAGCTCATTATTTTCAAATAAAACATACACATGCACACAACACATCCCAAGCCACGACACTAAAAACCATGTGCTCAAGAGAATAAGAATAGTAAATAATTTTGGAAGCACTGGAGCAAGCACACTTCTACCTGAAGTTATTTTTGTGATACAAAATGTACATGCATTTCTCTTGTTTTTGTTTTCTCAAACACAGGAAGGCCTGAGAAAGATATTTCTTCCACAAAACCACACATCCAGGCAGTAACTTTGTTGAGAGTAGGTCCTGAAGCCTCTTAGGTGGCATTTAGACTTCTGCTCGGCCTTGCGGTGTTTTTGTCATCAGAGAGAAGTGTAAATGTAAGTTACCACATCTCAGAAAAGCTTACTGGAAGTTGAGGAGAGAGTTGGAGAGGTGGGTGAATTATTTGTGAGTGAATTTTCAGTGCTATACATTCCCACTCATGTTCCCAGAGAACCTTTGTTGGCTCTGTGAATAGACAGAGAGCTCCTGAAAACACTTGCTCTGTCTTGCCTCCCTAACCTGGCCGCCTGCTGCTCTAGCCTCCCGGTCCCATGCTGTTTCCCTGTCATCCCCCCCCCCCCCCCCTTCCCCTTCCCCTTCTCTGAGACTGGTGCTGACAGGAGGAGTTCCGCAGAGGACCAGCAGGGGGCAGTGCCGAGGACCCGTGGCTCTGCTGAGCTGTGGACCAGGAATGCCACAGCAGGCAGCATTGCATTCCCTGCCTGGAGATGAAGTCAAAGTAGCCTGAGGTCCCTACACTTCCGAGCCCAGGCATTTTTCTTCTGACCCCACAAGTAATGCCATTACATGGGACGGTGGAACTCCAGAAGAAGCAGAAAGCCCCTGGTTCGGGTGCCCAGAGGATTAGAACCAATAGGATGTACAGTGTGTGGCTAGATAAGTGCGTGTGGAAGGAGACCTGCTGCCGGAAGTGGCCCTCCCAGTTAGGGAGGCTGACAGTTGCCAAGATCTGGCGGACAATTACCAGGAGAACTGGTAGTCTGAGTTCCAGTCCAAAACCCCACAATCTCCAGCCCCAGGAAGAGCCGTGAGCCAGTTCAATCCCAAAGGCAGGGAGAGGCCAGTGTCCCGGTGCCAAAGTAACTAAGTGGAAGGGTTCAGTGAGACGCCAGAGAGAGGCAGCCTCTTTGATTCTACTTGAACCTTCAACAGATTGGGCAAGGTCCATTCATGTCCTGGAGGCTGCTCTGCTCTACTCCGCCTACCAACTTGAATGTTAATCTCATCTGAAAAGACTTCACAGACACTCCCATCCAGAATAATGTCTGACCAAATCCCTGGCCACTGGCCCAGTTAGGGTACATAAAGTTGACCCTCATGCCCCCAGCCAGAGGAGCAGCAAAGAGATGTCAGGAAACTGCCCTAGCCTCTGGTCTTCTCCAGGACAAGGTACTTTTACTCCTGTCTTTCTTCTCCATGGTCCACAATAGTGTAACTTTTCTTGTTCTTGTCTTTTTTTTTTTTTAAGTTCTAAAAATTGTTCAAAAGCAGGCATGTGTCGTATGTTTCAGAATAATCAGAAATAGAAAGTAATTCTTCAGAGGTGTCTTGTAAAACTGCAGCGGCCGGGAGCCGTTAGGTGCTGAGACCTTGAGAATAAAGAAGGGGAAGGATGGGTGAAGCTCACAAGGTGGCAGGTGTTAACCAGGGAGCTCGACTGGAAACACGCTGAGGGTGGAGAGGGTTCAGGGGTAAGGATATGGGGAAACTGATGTGTGACTCAGTTTCTCTTTAGGACAGTTTGAAAATGTGAAGTAAAGAAAACAGTTCCTGGAAGGAGCTTTGTCTTTGGAACCTGAAAAAACACTGGTAGTTGCCCTAAACGTTGGGTTTTAGAGTCCTCAACCAGAGTGATCCTTCTGTTACAGAGGACAATGGTGAGTCCCACAGCCTACCAGAAGACACTTTCTACTGTACCGTGCCTGAAAAACTCCTGCTGGCAGGGTATGACCCAAAAATGTTCATGGATCTGTTCATGCCAACAGATTAAACAGTGGCAATTGATAATGCAGCAAAATGAGGTAAAGAAGCAGCTAATCCTTTCATGGCTTGTTTACCTATTAAATATGGCTATAACAAAAGGCATTTGTAAAATTATTTTAGTAAAAAATTTGTCATTGTAGAGAGACAAATGTAGATGTAAAAGCGTGAATAGGTCTGAACCATGCTTTATAACGAGCCTGAAAGACTGCTAGATTTCAAGCTTGATGCCTAGGAGCTCTTAATTCTAAATTACAACCCAAATCTCAGGGCAGTAGTATTCACGTGACTGCTGCTCATTCGTTGAGGTCATATCTATTGTTAGTAAATCTTAGAAATATTGGGGAAAACTTTTCTTTGTCATTTTTGTAACACTAAGGCTCATACATAATATGTATGTAGAGGGCTTGTAACATTATACTTAGAGGCTGCTTAAACTGTTGTTTTCGAACACTGCAGTATTCTGAATCAATGTCATGCAGTATCTTTTCCCCTCTGTACAAAGTGTGAAGGATACATGGGTGCTAGGTAAAAGCCATAAAATGAATCCATCAGTGAGGCTTTCTTTTGCCCAACATTGGTACAAGAGCACATAGGCAGCATGGTGTGTTTAACCAGCCGCCTGCACCACATCCCTGCATAGAGGTTTTGTTCTCTTCTCACATTGCAGCCATTCGAACTGAGAGAGGAAGAACCACATACAGAGGTTGCTTACCTGGCATCTAGTGTGTGCTGTCATCTTAATTCTTAATGTCTTTGCTCGGCATGGACTTAGTTTGCTTTTCTCTGTGTCAGACACTGTGCTAGACCAGGGAGGGCAGTAGCAAATGAGACAGACGTAGTCTTGCCTGCATGGAGTTCACAGTGTTGCTGCTTAGCACAGCAAGAGAAGCCTCCCCAGATAATGTGCTGGCGATTGATTATAACTGTTCTGGGCCGTGCAGAAGTACAGGCTGCTAAGGGAGAACAGACTGGGGAACCAAATTTGGTGTGGGAGTCAGGAAAGGCCATGTTAAACTTTTCTTGGATTATCTAAATGCATGTGCCCTCCCACACGTGTGCTAGATGTTCAGTACAGATCCACGTTGGCTAAAAAACACTAGAATAAATTCAAATGCCTATAAGAAATTCCCATTAAAACTGAATAACGGAAGTAAAATGTCTCTTTTGGCCTTGCCATAAAACTGAGGCCCTGTCACTTGTCTTCACATTCTGAACCTCTGAGCATAGGTGAGGCTGTACAATTGTTCTCTGTCAGTTTTGAGCAAAGTTATTTTTAGGTGCTTGCAGCCAACTGGCATGTCCTCACATGTGAGTTGTCAACTTTCTGGGCTGTCTGTGACCAAGTCGTATTCCTAGACCTGTTCCAGAGCCATCGCCTCTCTCTTTCAGTTGTTATCTGCCCCAGGAAAGTTGCTGTAATACTAGAAAAAAATATAGAAAAGTAATTGTGCTGCCAAGTGAAATCTCCCTAATTGGAATTAATTGCAGAAAGGGCAATAGGTAATCGTCAGAGAGCTAATTATGAAATTTTTGCAATATTATATTTAATTCATTCAGGAACATCTGTTGGCACAAAGATCCTGCTGCCTGAGCTCCACCAGAAGGTCTCCAGCTGGTGATGAAGTACTCATTGACCTGCAGCATCTCAGGGACTGTCCCCTCTGAGTTGATAGCCTCTGACCCTGCCCTGCAAGTCCTCGCTGTATAGAGTTGTGGAAGGAGATCTGGTCCTTGGAGAAGTGACAGTACTCAATTGGGAGACCACACAGGAAGGCAGCGGTTTTGTCAGATTTCCATCCTAATTGAGTGCTGGGATATTTTCACAAAGCTCCAGCTGTGGGGACCAGGAAGAAAAGCAGAACTAGCAGCCCTGTGTGGTCCTTCCCCCCAGTGGCAAGGCCCTGTTCCCGAGAGCTCCTTCACAGAGTCCTCTGTCAATCAGTGATTTACTCCTGTCCCCTGGGTCCCCAGTAGAAAAGGCAGAAGGGAATTAGCATTTACAAGGCACCTAAAGCAAGCCAGGAGTAGTTCACTAAGCCATCTTTATTTCATTGTCTTCTTTAATAATTAAAACAGGTGCAATCAGTCCTTTATAGATGAGAAAAGTGGTTCCCAGTTGTTTGCACCCTTCTTTTCTCTGCGTGTCCAGAACTCCTCTAGTCCCAAGGTCTAGGTGACATCTCAGATGCCAGTTACCCAGGACCTCTGTCCCCAGCCCTAGCCTTCATTTTGCCAAACACAGTGCACCATCTCTGTCCTCCTCTTAATCTGACAGCAGTGTTTATTAGGCTGACCAGATGCCCCTCCTTGTTTTCCATGACACCACACTATCTTCCTTTGCTTCCTGCCTTTCATCTGTTCTTTTGCTGGCTTTTCCTTGTTTAGCTGGATGTTGGCTTTAGACATCCCTTTCTCTAGCTCCACTGCGTTCTCTTGGTGTTGGACCACATGTTACCTCATGGCTTTAAAGACCGGCGATATGCTGCTGTCTGGCTCATTTTGAGTGTTAATACTAACTTGTCCTGCTGAGTTTCAAACCTGACAAAAGAGGCCTATTTGACTCTTCTATCCAGTAGACATCTCAGACTCTGAGTATTCTACCAAGGGTCCTAATTTGTGTTGGCCACTGTGATAGCTGCCTGTGCTGTGTGGCTAATTGCATTAATTACGGTTAAATAAAATCGGAAAATCAGTTCTTCTCACCACATTTGTACTAGCCACATTTCCCATGCCCAATAGCCACAGTGTGGCCAGTGACAATATAAAAAACATTCGCATTATCACAGCAAATTCTGTGGGTCAAGCCTGCCCTAGATATTTCTGTTTTTACTTAGTCATTTACTCAGTTACTTAATTCATTTATTTTGCAGTACTGGTGTTTGAACCCAGGGCCTCATGCATGTTAGGCAAGTGCTATACTCTGAGCTGCCCTTACATTTTTACTCCTCCAAGTTCGTTCTGTCTCCAGTGTCCCTGTGTTCGCCAAAGTTCTCTAGAGAAACAAAACCAGTAGGATATACTGATGGATTGGAATATGCTTGTGTGATTATGGAGGATGAGAGGTCCCCGATCTGCCATCTGCGAGCTGGGGACCCAGAAAAGATGATGGCAGAATTCAATCCGAGTGGAAAGACCTGAGAACCAGGTACCAGCGGTATGAGTGCCGGTCCAGAGGCAGAAAAAGAGGAAAAGACGATACCTCAGCTCAGGCCGTCAGAAAGGAAGCAAACGACCTGAATTCTTCCTTCTCCTACCTGTTCTTCTCCTCCCAGGCCCTCAACAGATTAGATGATGTCCCCCACCGGGGAAGGCTGTCTGCTTCACTGAGCGCATCGAGTCAAACATTAACCTCCACCAGAGCCATCACAGACCCAGCCAGCCGCCATCTGGGCACCCTGTGGCCAATCAAGCTAACGTGTAAAATGAGCGGTCACGGCCCCCATTTCAGATAATGGTGCCACCGCCTCAGGTGAAAAGCCCGGGTGACACCCTGGATCCTCTCCTTCCCGTGGGCAGCATCCTTCATCCATGAAGCCCATGCACGGCGTCTCCAAAACACGCTGCTCCCTCTGCTGCCCTCTGACTGCTGTGTCCCCCGTGGGAGCCGCTGTCATCTTCTGTCACCTTCCCTCCCTAGCCCCATCTGTGTGCTTCCAGTTTGCCCCTACAGCCCATCTCCAGCAACCAGAGTGACCTTTAAAATGTAGGACTCACCGGGCATTGTGCTGCAATCCCAGCACGCTGAGGAGCTGAAGCAGGTGGATCACAGTTTCAAGCCCAGCTTGGGCAAATTAGTGAGATCCTGTCTTAAATTGTTTTAAAAAGGCCTGTGCCAGTAGTAGTAGGAGTAGTCGTAAATCATCTTACCTGAACCCCTAAAACCCTCCAGCACTTTCTTATCAGATATAGACTGGACGCACTGTGCTTGAACCTCAGCTTTCGGGGCCTGCGTGATCTAGACCTTGCTCTCTGCCGTCTTTGGGAAATACTCTCCCACTGCCCACCACGCTCGGTCGCCCGACTTCCCTTCAGGCCTTCAAATACCTGCAGACCTGTCCCCTCCTTGGGGTTCTAGGTGGGCTCACCCCTCTGCCTGGATCGCTCTCCTCCAGTTGTCACTGGCCCCTTGCTCCATCAGAGGGATCCTCTCCAAGCCCACCCAAAGTGGCTGCACCAGGGATTCATCTAAACGGTTCTCACCTCCACATGGCATTTCCAACCCTCTGTACGTTCACATTTCCCTATTTGTTTACTTATTTCTTTTTCTTCTCCCACTGGGCAAGTTGTATATGCTGGGGAGTCAATTGAGTAATATGCCGTCTTAGAATACAAAACAGTTCAGATGGTTCCTAATGATCCTTTAACCCTTTTCTCCTAAGTAGTGCAAAAGTCAAATGTATTGGTCTCCACAAGCAAATTTGGAAAGAAAATTGAAGTGCCTTCTGTGCTGCAGTGTCCATCACCACTGTTATGGGCCCTGGAGGGGCAGCCAGCTGGGGGCTGAAGGACTGGAGTTAGAAAGCAAGGAGGGAAGAAGGTGCCACCAAAGCCCTAGGTCCTAATGCAAAATGGGGCCTGGATGACTAGAAAACCAGTGCAGCCATAGAGCTGGCCAGGGTGGATTCGGGGACTTCCTCTTCTCAGCAGACCGGAGATAAAAACAGATGACAGAGACAGCGGGGTGGAGACAGCGTGCACGTTGTGGGAAGGACCCGTGTCCCAGGATGTCCCTACCACAGGCCCACATTCGCGGACCAGGCCATTCCCTGAAGCCGCCTTTTGGAAATGGGTAACTGGGGAGCACAGGTGGGTGGCTGAGCACTGGTGGTGCAGCAGCAGCACGTCCTGCCTCTGCTGCCTGGGGTTCAGAACGCTTCCTGCTCGCCGTCCTCCCCACCAGCTCTGCTTGCTCGCTGCTGCCTCAGCGCTTGTCTCTGACTCGTGCCTTCCCTCCTAGCTCCCGCCTCCCATAGTCTCTTTTCCTTCAAGAATCAGCAGCAGTTTTTCTGAAGTTCAGTGAGACAAGAGACTCACGGAAGCACCGAGATGTGGTTAATAAATCCCCTCCTGGAAGGCTCTGTGATAATTTCCTTTCTCCCTCGTGTGATGCTCCACGGTGCATCCAGCAGTAGTCCCAGCGTGGCCATTCATCAGTCTCTGGTGGTCCTGACCTTCAGCTTGAGCTTGTTTGTGTGTGTGTTCTGTGATCCTGGGATTGAGTTCAAGCATCTTGAGTTACATCCTCAGCCTTTCTTTTTTTATTTTGGGACAGACTTTTGCTAAGCTGCCCAGCCTGGCCTTAAACTTGTAGTCCTCCTGCCTCAGCCTCCTGATTCGCTGGGATTTCAGGCATGTGACACCACACCCAGCTTGAGCCTTTTCTGTAGTACCCCAAACGCAGACCAGTATTACACATCAAGTGCTGGGGCATTTAAGGTACTCACTTCACGTGTCTTTTATTGGCTATACTGTATTTCCTTGAAGCTAGCAGCTTACCATAAACTCCTGGGCTTTTTTTCCACTCACCCTAGTACTGCTCCTCCTTTTAAGACAGCTCAGATTCACCTCCTCCTGCCCTGTCTCGGGGGTCCTTTCTGACCTTTTGTCATCTTCCAAAGTACCTTCCCCACTCCCCTTCATCTGCCATCAAAACCATTTATACGGCACTTTATGTGACCCTGTGTGACAGTCTCCCCCACTGCACCAGGGCCCACTTAGAAAAAGGGACAACATGTCTGGCTTAATACGGAATTGTTCAGCAAAGCATACGCTGCAAATAAAGTTAAAGAAAATAGAGAGATTCCCTCCAATAACCTTGAAAAAATATATAAAGAAAAAGTACAAAGATAGACTACTTGTTGAGGAAATATACAAACAAAAAGCAAAGATACACTCCATGAAAATGGAATCTTTTATGTTTCCCCATGCATTTGTTTGCTAGGGTGGTCATAACCTTACACCACCGAGGGGGCCCAACCCCCAGAAATTCATCACCTCACAGTTCTAGAGGCTGGAAGTATACAGTGTCATCAGGGTTGGTTTCTCCTGAGACTTGACTTCTTGTCTTGTAGCTGCCACTTCTTGTTATGTCGTCACATGGCCTTTCCTATGTGCAAAGCATGCTGGGTGTCTCTTCTACTTCCTTTTGGGGTGTGGGGATGGAAGCCAGGACCTTGTATATGCTGAGCACCTGTCTAGCACTGGGGTACACTTTCAGCCCCTCTTCCTCTCCTTCTAAGGACCCTGCTATAGCTGAATTCGATTCCATCCATATGACCTCATTGAACAGTAATTGCCTTTTCCAAGGTCCCCCCTCCAAATGGAGCCACATTCCAAGGTGTTCTGAGGGATTTAGACTGCCACATATGGATTTTAGAGGGAATAATTCAGTCCATTGCACCCAGATACGAAGAAGGGAAATAGCTGGGATCGGAGTATAAGAGAACACCAGGGGTTAAAGTTATCTGGTCCATTAGATGGAAAGGCATGCGTTTGTATTTTAAAATTTTCTGAACAGATTGAGGCCTGTCTGATATAATGAAATAGAACTGTAAGGATAAAGCACTTTTTTACATTGTGAAAGTAGGATTTGTCGAAAGAAGAAAATACGGAGGGGCAGGAGTGGTGTGGAATGAAGTCCTGATCTCCCTGGGGTCGGGGAGTAGCAAGGAGTAGGAGCCCAAAGCCGGATGCAGTCCTGGGGGTTGTAGGCACCAGCTGAGTTGATGAGCTGCTGCCCTTCGTGGGCAGAGTGAGATTGCAGGCCCTGCCAAGCTGGGACTGGATTAAGGAGAAGATGGAGAAAAGAAACTTCCTTTCTCTATGCTAGGTTTTAAATTGTGCCACCTGCCTTCTTGAAACGTGCTCAAGCCTCTCTTAATCACAGCCTGCCTGCTCTGGGAGTACCTGCTGTTGTGGGCCTGGATGTGAGGAGGCCAGATGATCTTGTAAGCAGCCAGGCTGGAGGACACGTTAAGACCACGTTGCTCTCGCAGTACGTCACCGTATCTTCTCCACTGTCCCTGCGTGTCGTGGGACAGCCTTTGTGATTTGCAAGGCATGCCTGCTGGGCCGCTGCTCACTACCCCAGCACCGTTCTAGTTATCTTAGACTTCTCACAGCACTGTACCGTGCAGCCTTCTTCGTGCTACTTTGTTAGGTCTAACTAACATGCAGTAGTGATAGATCGATGGCACCCACCTTCCAGCATTAACCGAAGTACTTCCTTCTCACGAATTTGGAGTTGATATTGTGAAAAGATATAAACATTTTCAATTATAACTAGTGGTAAATTTTAAGGTAACAGGATATATCTCCTAAAATTGGGTGGAGTAGTTCAAGGGCATGTAAATAATAGCATGGTATACTGACAAAGTTACTAAGGCTGCACGGTGTACTGACAGGAGTTACATGGCATTGCAGTATACCAGGGTGCAGTCAGTGGTTTTCTAGGTCTAGCAACTTTGAAATATTATTTTCAATCTGATACGTTGACAATTATTTTCTTTCAATTGGACGAGACTCACATATTATTTTACAAATGAACTGAACGTCTGCTGAGACTACTCCACCAAACTGTTTCACATTTGCATGTTTGAAATTCCACGCAATCCGAGAGTACTACCCCATAGTAGACGAGGACGATCAGAGACAAAGGCAGGTTGTCCAAAATAAACCTAGGTTGGAATTCAAAAAAGCAGAGCATTTTTATGGTTTTTTCTGATTTCTCCTTCCTCAGTCTTGGTAGCAAGTTTTACCTTTCCCTATCTGCATCCCTAAAGCAGAGTTGCTCAGTAGCTGCTGCTAAGGTTTCAAAATGGTTTGTCTGTTCTGAAACTCATGTTGAAATTGAATGCTCGTTATGAGATATTAAGAGGTGGAGCAGATGGGATCTTTAAGAGGTGATTAAGGGCCCCCTCATGAGTGGATTAATCCATTCATGTGATGAATTCATCAGTGGGCTAATGAATTGTCTCTCCAGTGGTTCTGCTATAAAACCCAAGTTAACTAGGTCCCTTGTGCACTCCCTGACGTCATCCAATGCAGCTCCTCAACCTTGGACCAGAACCATAAACCAAAATAAACCACTTCTCTTTACAACATATCCAGTCTGTTGTATTGTGGTATTTGCAAAAGGAAACACTAAGACAGCTACATTGATTTATTTGTTAATCTATTTTTATGGTTGTACCCATTTTCCCCAATCTCCTGACCCTATCCCTTCTAAATTTCATTCTGATGCTTGGGTTGCCCAAGCATCCCATTCATAACATACAGCTGTAAGGCACAACATGGGAGGCTCTCATAGAAGGTTATTGACTTGGGAAAGCAACTTGCCAGTCAGCTTTGCAGCCACACAGCCCACTGAAGCCTGCCTTACTGGCCTGAGAATGAAACCTGCATCTCACCATGATGCCGAGGTTCTCTCTCCAGCAGTGTTTCTAGGACAGTAATCCTAGCCCTGCTTGCTTCACAGGTGGTTTTGAGAATAGGTGTCTTGGTCAGCTCTGGCTGTGTAACAAAATACCATAGACAGGAAGCAGGATCAGATTTGGTTCTCATCCTGGTTTACAGATGGATGCCTCCTCTCAGTGTCCTCACATGGCAGAAGGAAAGTGGCCGTCTCTCTTCCTCCTCTTCTAGGGGCCCTAGCTCCGTCCTGGGGGCCTCACCCTCATGAACTTATCTAAACCTCAGTACTTCCCAAAGGCTCTATCTCTGAATGCTGTCATATCTGTGCTTATGGCTCCAGCTTAGGAACTGGGGGAGGAGGGAATCGGTCCATAAGAGCAGGCTTTTAAAAAGCATGTTTCATGTCTAAAGTGCTTTGCAAATTTAAGATTTTTAAATTAATATTGTCACTTTTTTATTGTCAAGTTTCTAAACATTCTGTTTCTCGGCTTCTAAGGAAACCAAATTATTTCTGAGTAATGTTCAGAGAAAACAGAGCCCTGGTGCCACTTGAAATTTAAGGAGAATGTTGAATGCGCAGAGCCCTGAGGCCCTGCAGCGGTGCGAACTGTGCTTCGGTGTCAGTGCAGGTCTTACTGCATCGCTGCACCATGGTGGTGCAAGTGTCTTCATTCCGCAGAACTCACCAATACCTGGTCTATCCCACGGCAGAATGAAGGGGCTGGAGAGAGTGGGAAGCAGGACAGATCACTCTGAGGGAGGCGGGGGGCTGTGGAGACCTCAGAGCAGGAGGTGGGCTGCACATTCTTGTCTGCTGTCCTGCCCAGCCACAGGGAGAGGAGAAGGCGGCTGCCGCAGGACACTGGGGGGACAGCGCTGGACCCCAGCTAGGGATGCCGCCACGGGAAGGTGGCCCGGTGGTAGAGGGTGTGGAAGATCAGAAACAAAACTGATTGCTCCCCCTTTTGATTGCTGCCGATTACAGCCGCTGGCTCTGTCTCGTAAAGGGCTCTCATGTGAACATGTACGTGGGTGACAGTCTCGGGGAACCCCGCTTCACCTTGCCCCGACAGCTGTCTCTCCTCTGCAGCACATCCTTGCGTCCTGCAGACTTCCACACACCAGAACTCACTGGCGAAAGAGTCTCAAAAAACAAGGATTGGAGAGAAATTGGTATCGGGAGCTCGGCTTACCTACAGATGGGTCATTTAGACAACATGGTTGTCAAAATGTAGTGTCGTCTCTCCGATTTCCATGTTATCTCACTCTTTGAGTTGCTTTTTATTTCTCCTGAGTGCCTTTCCGTCCTCATCTAGATTGTCAGTTTGCTTTGGAAATGAAACACTGTCCAAATACAGTTTTCTCGGGGAATAACCACAGGTAATGGAAAAAAACTAAAACACGAAGGCAGTTTTATAGCTGCAATTGTTTTCTTTTTCTTTATTAGTTTTTTTCAGTCAGGTTCCAGTGGATCAGCTATTACACACTAATTGCCGTGACTAGCAGGAAATGATTCATATCTTTGTGTATGAGGGTGTATTGCTGCTAAGACATAGCTTTTATGGTAGTAAAGCTGCTTAAGTTGTTTTAAAATTGGTTTATGGTTTTAATATTTCAAATAAATGTGTGTCTTTTCTTTTTCAATACTGTTAATGTGTCCCTGAAGTTTATTTCCAAGTTGGCTTAATTATTTAAACTAAAAAGTTGAGATGAAGCGGGTTGTTTCGGTTCTGGACTGTACCGTTCCATGATGGCATTCGATGCAGGACGTAGTAAAATGTCAGAGCTGAAAGGGATGAGGGATTTTGTCTGTGAGTCCCGGGCCCTGCCAGCACAGTCCCTATTTCCATAAATGCAAAAAATGCCTCTTAAATGTAATCCAAAATTCAAAGCCACTTAAAATGAAACATTGTCACCAACACTGCAGCAAAGCAATGTGGTATAGTATTTTTTAAGCACAAGTGGTTTTGGACTTCTGATGCCGCCAAGGGTGTGTGCCTGCTCACTGTTGAAAATGGTTACTAGATTAATGCTCTTGTTTTACAGAAAAAAACACAAGGTCCAGTAATCCCAAGAGTGCTCGTACGCTCAGGAGCTTAGGAGCAGAAGTTAGTCAAGAACTCAGAGCTCCTATTTGTTTTTAAACAGTTCATAGGCTTTGTTTGTGAGTTCCTTGGTTATTTTCTACGTATTTCTTGTTTTAGCCACTTTTAGGTCAGTTCTCTTTTGTGGTGCATGTTTGCCGCACACAGTGATCACAGTTATGACGGGGAATCGGTACATGTACCCGATACATCTGGATTCTTTTTTCTTTCCCTCCCCGCCCCCTCTGCCCCTTCCAGCTCTGGGTCCCCTTCCCATTTGCAAAGCTCTATTTTCATCATTTTTCCCTTCAATTCTTTTTTTCCTATCCACTGTCCTCCATCTGTTACTCTCCTGCATTTGAAAAAGATCTCCCTACTTCCTATTGATGTATCTTCCTTTCTGTTAATAATATGTCACCATATGGATATATAGTTGCTCGTATAAGAGGAACCATGTGGTATTTAAGCTTGTGTGTCTGACTTATTTCACTTAAAATTGGGGCCTTGTTTCATCCATTTACCTATGAATGCCTCAAGTTTATCTTTGTTTATGGCAGAGTAGTACTCCACTGTGTATGAATACTGGACTACATTTGCTTTATCCATTCATCTGTTGATGGGCATATAGGCTGTTCCCAGGATTTACCTTTTATAAATTGTGCTGCTATAAACATGGGTACCAATCTGTCCCTAGAGTATGCTGTTTTGAACTCTTTTGGGAAGATACCTAGAAGGGGAATAGCCGGGTCAAGTGGAATTTCTAATTTTAGTTTTCTGAGGAGTCTCCACACTGATTTTCACACTGGTTTTACCAACACTGTAGAAGCGTTCCGTTTCCTCCACATCCTTGCCAGCATTTGTTATTATTTCTTGAGAACCATTAATTTCTCCAATATCCAGTGATGTTGAACATTTTTTCATTATTTATTAGCCATTTGTACTTCTGAGAAGTATCTAGTCATTTTGATTGCCCATTTTATGATTGGGTCTTTTATTTGGAGTTCTAATTTTTTTGAGTTCTTCATCTATTCTAGATGTTGGTCCTCCATTCAAGGAATAGCTGGCAAACTTTCCCTCCTGTTCTGTAGGTTGTCTCTCCACTCTGTGGCTTGTTTCCTTGGCCGTGCAGAAGCGTTATAAGTTGATATGATCCCATTTGTTGATTCTCAGTATTATTTCTTGTGCCAATGGAATCCCAGACCTCCTGTGGGAGGCCCCTGCTCTGCCTGAGGCGCTCCCTGGTCACGTAAGGCCATGCCCTCATGCAAAGGAGACACCTGGTCCGGTGCCATCTCCCTGTATCTGATATTCAGACTTACAGCGTCAGAACAGGACAAGGGCCAGGTCAGGAGAGGCATCTGAGGCACGGCTGGTCCACGGTCCTGGTTTTATTCACTTGACTCCATTCTGATCATTTCTATTGTCCTGACCCCGGCTCACTTTCTGGGGAAGAGGTGGGGCAGGATCTACACTGAAAAGTGGATTCATTTTAGAAATCACCTTCGGGTCTTTTTCACTTGCAAAACTCTGATTGATGCTTATTCCTGTACAGTTCAACAAGTCCTCACCTCTCCTTTGTTTCTTTTTTAAACAGTGTATCCGGTGGAGAGCTATTTGATCGGATAGTGGAGAAGGGATTTTACACAGAGAAAGATGCCAGCACTCTGATCCGCCAAGTCTTGGATGCCGTGTACTATCTCCACAGAATGGGCATTGTCCACAGGGACCTCAAGGTGAGGCTGCTGCTGAGCAACACCTGGCCACTCTACAACCCACAGTGCACCTGTCCAAGAGGAGTGGTTTTGGTGGAGGGATGGGGGTGCTTTGAGTAGAATAAACTATGGGTATTTGAGGCCCAGAAGTGGCTTAGAAAAAGATGAAAATCAATGTTGTTGGCCGTTGTCTGGGAGACTTTGTAGCCATTATGCAGCCAAAGGGTCCCGGAGAGGTAGACGGTGGATTGCTTCAAGTCCATCTACAAGATCATTCTGTTCAAGACATAAAAACCTTTCACCCCGTGCCGTTCTTCAGACCCTTGTCCCCCCCCATTCCAGCCCCATTCCACCACAACACACCGTATGAAAGGGAAGGAGCCGTAGACAGACAGCGTGAAAGAGAAAGGACATTGGAGATAAGAGCAGGAGGGTGGGTTAATGAGCTGTAGCCCAGCTCTCTCCCAGGGCCCTGAAGCTTCCTTTCTTTTGACATAGTGACCCTTCACCCATTCGCCCGGGAAGATCTGGACCTTATTGTGGGCACCTTAGCATCACCTTCCCCTCCGCCAGCCCAGGTCTGTGTAGCCAGTGAAGGGTAGATGAGAACCCACATGGACTTGAGAAACAGTGAACAGCAGACTTGTTACCCCAGAAAGTAATGCGACTTCATGCTACAGAGTTACGTGTGCAGTCCCCGGAGCTCCCTGCACCAGTCCAGATGGAAATCCTGCCGCAAACCACATCCACACCCTCACACATAAATACTAGGGTTGGGCTGTACTGAATCATGCTGCATGAAACGAGGGAATCCAGACCGACTTACAAAAGCACTCATGGGCTGGGGGCGTGGCTCCCTGGTAGAAAACCTGCTTAGCATGCACGAGGCCATGAGTTTGATCCCCAGCACTGCCAAAGGAAAGAAACAATGAATCCTAAACCTTTGCCCAGGTTCGGCACCTGCCTCTTGCCCTGTCATAAAGACCCGCTTGGGCTGCACATGTAGCTCGGTGAGAGCTTGCCTCACATACTCCAAGCCCTAGGTTCCCTCCCTAGCACCACAAAAAGACTTGCTGGGCTAGGGATTTAGCTCAGTGGTTCCGCCGCCTGCCTCACAATCACAAGGTCCCAAGTTTGATCCCCGGTACCAAAAAAAAAGACTTGCTGTCAAGTTTTCTGTTCTTTCCATGTATCATTTTCTGCCAATTTCTTGTTTGCCCATTTTGATTTCCACGTTTCCTTGCAAGACCTTTCTGTGGTCTCTTTTTAGAGACACAAAACGTTAGCTCATATCAGATTGGCTGGAGGGCGGAAAACCTCTTGCTGGCTCCCCAGAGCTTCTGATTTTGTGAGTCTACAGGAGGTGGGGAACCACACTTCTAGGGTTTGTGGGAGACGCTGGCACTACTCTGCAAACTGCTTCTGGAAAGTAAGCGGACCAAAGAGCTGGGGACCTGTCTGTCCTTTCAGCACTGCCTTTGCAGACTTCTTGACCAGTGAATGTGCTGTGAGCTTGACAGGCTAGGTTTTGGGTCTGAGCCTCTGCAAGGAGCCAGAGCAGGGCCAGAAAGCCAGCCTGGCACCTCCATGCCAGGCTGTAGGGCCCTCTCTGCTCTCGTGCACCCCCATCAAGTGCCAGTTCTTTGCTTTCAGAACATAACAGGCAGCTGTTGCTTAACAAGTTAGTGCTGTGACCAGAGGTGTGTCTGTGATTATTAGAGGAATAATTTCAGAGCAGATGAGCTGTAACCAGGGGAGGCAGTCGGCTGGATGGGAGATCACTTTTACTCCCACACAGTGCGGTGGAAAAGTACTTGTGACGCCAGCCTGTGGAGCTGTGAGATCCCCAGGCTTCTCATGGTGGGAAGGAAGCCACTTTAGGACTTCGTTATGGCCTCTTTCAGAGGCACACACCAATTTGATCTAGGGGGAGGAAGTTGGGATTGCAATATTGGGTTTTCATAGATATTAAACATTGTATTGGGATATTAAAATCACCTGTGTAATCCAGGCTAAAGCAGTAGAATGGTAGAGAAAATTTAAACTATGTGTTAGTTGTTAAGGTAGCTGAAGTAGAATAAGTAATGCATTCCTTTAAGATTTACCTTTCCCGTAACTCTTATTGTTTAAGGTGATGGCTAACTGAAACTTAACTGTAGATAACATTTAACCTGGAGAAAAGCAAAGTAGAATTGTTTGGGTAATTTACAATGTATGTGTTTTAAGCACCATCTGTTTGTTATATATCTGTGACCATCACCATTAATAAGAACTAGTTGTAAAAGAGAAGCAGAAATTTTACTAAGACCACCAGGAATGAGGTAATGGCTAAAAGAAGATATAAAAGGAAATGTTAAAACAAAGGACAGGGCAGACATCAATCAGACGAGTTTCTGGTGGTCCCCCTCGCTAACAAGTAAAGGCTTTGTTTTTTAACCCAAATTCTGTGTCTCCGTACATTTCTTTCTGCGATTCCGGAGCAAGAGGACTTGATGATGTCAAGGATAAGTATGTAGTCTGGGACACTCCCTTCCCCATGCAGACACGCTGTACCTCCGCCTTCTTCCAGAAGGTGGTCCCGTGTCTTGCTGCCCCAAGAAACTACTGGAGAAATTCCGTCGTTCTTGTTTCAGAACACAGGGAGGGAGACAGGAAGTGCCCAACGATTGCCACTTCGGGTTGAGGTAGAGTTTCTCCGCCCCCACACTACTGACATTTGGAGCTGGACCTTTCTTTGTGCAAGAGACTTCCTGGGCCTCCCAGATCCTTAGCACTGTGTTTGGCTTCTTCCAGGTAGACACCAGTGTCACTCCCACAGTGGCTCCCACCAAAACTGTCTCTAGGCTCTGCGATGTCTGCTGGGGGCCCAGGTTGTGTCAAGTGGGGGATTAGGAATGTGATTGTATATAGCATGAACTTCACTGGAAGGGTGTAGATTCATTGTCAGGGGCTGAGATTGGTATTTCTACTCTGGGATTGGCCACCACCCATTGTCTTGCAAAGGTGCCACAATATGCAGCAAAATAATTTCTCAGATGAGAGCTTGGCCTTTTAGGACCCCAGGAAGAATAGCAAGTGTGTGGCAAGGTCCGTCTCTGTGGCCCCACCCACAGGCCTCCTGCTGTGTCCTGGGACCACATCTCCCGTCCTCCTCTGCGTCCTCCTCCCCCAGTCCCCTTGCCCACTCAGCAAAAACCTCACTCGTGTCAGTTACTAAGACTTAAGCCAGTTCAAAGTGCCCATCTGAACTGCAAATGTCCAGTTGATTTAACCTCCCCAGGGGTAACCATTCTTCAGAGCAGCATTTTATTGATCTAAAGGAATCCCTGATGGGAAGACTGTATGGAGAGCCAGTTGGCCCATGGAAGTCCCTTGCCTGCCCCAGGCCTCGTTCATTGCCATGAGATCACTTGCTTTCCGCTTCTTCCTTACTTCTGCAGCTACAGAAGTCCTGGGGCAAGGAGGATTAAAAATCAGAAACTGTTTAACACCCCTTTCTATACCTGTGATTGGATCGGTTTATCAGTGGATAATCCCTAAACATTCAGAAAAATAGTGAACCACATGCACTTTGTGATTAGAATATGTCCCCCCATTTCCTAAGCTTTTTTCCTATTTCAACTGTTGATTGGCCTGTTCTGTTTTCTTTTAAAACTCATTTGAAAACATCCTTCAGCACATGCTTGATTTTCTTCTGATTTCATGCATCACCCACAATTGTCACTGTAACTATTGAATCCCATTTCTTTTTGTGTTGTTATTGTGAGTGAAAGATTGTATTTCTTCCTTTGGGTTCTGTTAAAAACAGAATTATTTTGACACTTGTTAAAACGGTAAGAAAGGCTTTATTTAAGACTGTTGTGTTAGAGGAAAGAGATTGAACTCAGTTCCTGATACAGCAAGAACAAATGGTGATGCAAGTCAGGGAAACAGAGGACTGGGGAGCTAAACAGTTACTAAGAGGAGATCTAAGGGTAGGTGATTCTTGCTGAGGACGTAGTGGGACTGTCGTTAAAGGCAGCCAAGAACTTGGACATAGACAAAGAATAAGGGCCTGAGCACCTGAACTTCAGAGCTCTGAGACAGGTTGGGGTGCTCATGCGCAGCCACTTGTGTGGAGAACCTTTTCGAACTGTCCAGACTCTGTCCTTGACCAAACTTGAGTTGGGCCCAGCAGGATTCAGGCTTCTCTGAGTCCTGACCTTGGGCTCTGACCTTAGTGTGGGAGGAGCCCCCCCAGCCCTTTAGCAAGAATCCCACACCCATGACATTCAAAGTCCTGAGCCCTCCCTCAGGAGCCTGTTCCCTGACCCGCCTGCACCACAAGCTCTGCCGAGCTGGGTCAGCCAGAAGCCCCTCACTCTCACTCCCGAGATTTCCTCACAGTGATTTTTCACCCACTGATTCCCTACCCTGCTCCTTGGCTATGCATCTTCACTCGTCCTTGTGGTATCTGAGTGGAGTCCGATCTCTCGCTCCTACTGCAGAACCCCATTGTTGTAGTACTTCCCCTGTGCTAGAAGTGCCTGAATAGCTTTTCCCTTTAATAACGGCAAAAGTAGAAGATGAAGAAATTGGCCAGATTTCAGGGGTGGGGATTATCTCCATACTGATGGAGTTAGATCATTGCTAAGATGAGGGAGGCCTGGCGGGCTTTGTCAAGGACGGAGGGAGTCTCTGGCAGGCCTCACCGTTCCTTGTTCCTTCCCAGCAGCGGCTGCCCATCAAATCCACTCACCCCAGGCACCAGGGCCACCCTCTCGGATGCACCAGCGGGTGGTATCCTCCACCATTTAATACCCTGGAAGGTGATTCTGTCACACCCAGGCCAAGAAAGGCTTTTGTAAACAAGCTTGGTCACTCTACATAGAACAGTTCCTGAAATTTCATCTCACCTCAGACCCCAGCTGGAGAAAGCCTCTTCACCCTTGGGCTGGGGAGGGGAGCGGGCGGGATAGGGTGGGAAAGGGAGCTTCCTGTTGGACTCTTCATGGAGCCTTTCCCTTAAGGCTTAGTGTAAATGAGAGCCAAGGTTCTGGATTCACCAGTAAATCTTCACATGCTCCCGGTAGGCGACATTCCGGACAAGAGGTGACTGCTCCTGACAGTCGGTGTCTCCCTCGAGGGTCAGCATTGTCAGCCGATGCCTCCTCCCCTCCCCAGTGCAGGAGCACCCTCTCCTCAGCCAGTAGACAGGGCCGGGGTTCAAGCTGCAGCATCTCAGTCTCCATAAGCCTGGGACAGTGAGGTCCCCCCGTTTTACATAAAGTGCCGGGCAGGGGTGTTTCATTGCCTTCCTGTCTGCTAGGTCTGCTTCCTCTGTGTCCCTCCCATGTATGCAGCAAAGACAGGAACATGGGAACAGTAAGGAACAGAAGACATTTGCTCTGAGTTACCTCTGTCTGAGCTCTGTCCTATGTTCAGGGGTGCAAACAAGAAACCGTGGCAACCCACGTGTTACAGAAAGGCAAACGGAACCTTGAAGTCCTGAGGAAGCATGGCTGGAAAGTGCTGTGTCTGCCCACTCAGGACTCATTCTGAGATGAATTTTGCTTCCCAGGAGCAGGGGGACCGGTGTCTGATGACCTCGGCAAGGCTCTAAGTGTGACCCATCTGCCAGGCTCCATGACACCAGGGGATGTCACTAAGGGCAGGGACAGCGACCCTTGGATTGGAGAAAAGTAGCTGGCATGAGTTGCCAATAAAAAGAGACAGATGTGCACCTGCAAGAGTGATTTTATGTCCTGGGAATCCCCCTTCCTCTGAGGAAGTATTGAATAAGTTCTTGAACTAAAAACAAGTCCAAAAGACACGGCCTCAAAATGTGGTTCATCTTTTCAGGTAGTCAAAATGTTAGTAAAGGAAAGGGTCTGACATGCGGAGACCTCCCCAGCCGGATGCTGGGTGGGGCTCTGTACCGTGTTATTAGACCCTGCTGGTTGGGCACAGCCTCTGTGTCCAGTGACCAAGGGTGTTCTCTAGGAACGGGCTTTGTGATTGGGTGAGTCTCCCCTAATTAACTCAGCTTAAAATGTCATGTGTGAATTTCTTCTTTTTTTTTTTTTTTTCTTTTTTTGTAGCCTGAAAACCTATTGTACTACAGTCCAGACGAGGAGTCCAAAATAATGATCAGTGACTTTGGATTGTCAAAAATGGAAGGCAAAGGAGATGTGATGTCCACAGCCTGTGGGACCCCGGGCTATGTTGGTAAGGACAATGCACCTGCACGGGTGTGTGCGTGCGTGTGTGGGTGGGTGTGTGCACTCAAAATGATTCCCTCAGTTTTCTTAAGCATTTGAGCCTGATGCACGATCGCTACTGCCCTCATTTCTCTTGAGGGGAGAATAAAAATATTGAGAGGCACTGGAACAAGTTAGCAGGGAAGTGATTTCCCCAGAAACCCTTTAACAATTGGGCAGAAATCCTGTTCGATTTGGTCGTGGCCCTGACTGGAGGTTGGGAGTTAATTTGGATGAATCCCCAGATTCTAATACCAGAAATATGGTGAAATATTGTGCTTCTGAGTGATTTACAGTGAAACACTGAGATTACAGTAAGATGCAGACACAATAAAACATTCAAAATGTCGAGATAGAGGCAGCCAGGGAGAAAAGGCTGCTGTGAGGTGCCGGCCTCAAACCTTGACAGTCATTCTTTTGAGTCGCCTGAACCTGAGCTGTCCTGACACAGCTAAGAATTAATAAAGTTTTTCCTAAAATCAGAACTCCAGATTCTTTGTGCTGCACACAAAATGCAGAGAAGGTCCTGATGGATCTGAATGTGTGGATGCTGCAGTTTGTCATCTGCCTCGTGAGGACCTGCTTTCTGGGAACTGTGTTAGTCAGCTTTCTATTACTGTAACAAATAATCTGAGGTTCTCAGCTTCTAAAGAGAAAAGGTTCATTTTGGCTCACCGTTTTGAAGGTTTCAGTCCATGGTCAGTTGGCCCCATTGCTGATGGCACACGGCAGAATCATTCACTGTGAGGCTGGGACGCAGAAGGGGGAGGCAGGGAAGGGGCTGGGGCCCTGATACACCCCAGGCGCGTAGCCCGGTGACCAGAAGACTGCCTGCTAGGCCGCAGCTCTAAAATGTGCCCCCGGGACCCGGTGGGCTGGGGATGAGCCTTGGGGACACTTACGTAAGCCTCGGCAGGCGCTGCGAGTGGACGTGTCGAGACCTCTGTTTCCCGTGTCCCTGCCCACGGCAGGTGTACAGGAAGTGCCTGCTGTGTCCAGTGCTGACCTGGACACCGGGCGAGACAGCAAAAGAGACAGGCGCAGCCCTGGCCCTGGAGGGGCTCACGTTGTGGGCGGATCAGCAGACAGCAAACAGGGACACATCAGTGAATGGGGCCTTTTCAGGTCATAAGTGCTCTGAGGACGTGCAGTAGAGGGACAACAGCAAGGAGGAATTAGGACCGGGCGGCAGGCATCAGGAGGAGACTGGCAGTTCCCTAAGCTTCTTTTCTTTCCTTTTTCTATTTTCTGTTTGCTTGCAGCACTGGAGATGGCACCCTGAGCTTTCACACTGATCTCGGCCCAGCCCTTTTTTATTTGTGACTCACTAAGTTGCCCAGGCTGTGCGTCAGTGTGCAGTCCTCCTGCCTCGGCCTCTCAGAGTGCTGGGGTTGCAGGTGTGGGCTTGATTTCCCTGGGTTTCTGAGTGGCCGCTGTCTGAGGTCCGGTCCTGCTTGTTACTGTGTCCAGCATGATGAGTCCAGAGGCAGTGGTTGGAAGTGACCTGCTCTAAAGGGCAGCTATGGAGCCGTCGAGTGGCCCTGACGTCAGGTGTGGGTTCCTTTGAGGAGGGCTAAGGGAATGCAGCTGTCCGGTTTGCTATTACTTACTGAGCACAGGCTGCCTTGGAGAACCTTACCTGCCCGGGAGAACCTTACCTGCCCGGGTGAGCACTGTACAGAGGATGCGCCTCGGGGCAGAGAAGGAGCCGCATGGGAGATGCAGGTGTGTCTCCGTGGACTCCCTGGGCCGAGCCGATCTCCTCCCCGCACTGTGTGGCAGGCTTCTCTTCTGCCATCAAACCCCGTGCTGCCCCTTCTCATTGCTTTCTGGACACGTGGTCCTCTCCTTTCTCTGCCCTTGGCCTTTCTTGCAGTCTGATGGCTCTGATTGCGTGGCAGAGGGTCCATATTTCTCTGCATCTCACCCTGCTGTACTGTGGGTTTTTCTCAAGCAGGGATTGGTCTTATGATGCTTTATGATGTACACCTGCTTTATGAATTCTATAAAAGCTGAAGGTTCGTGAATATTAGCAACTTTGTCTTTCTCTCCTTTTGTATTCATTCAACGTGCATTTGTTGAATTCCTCCTATGCACTGTGTCCAGCACTTGGTGTTTGGATATAAATAGGAGTAGAGCATAGTTTCTGCCTTCAGAATGTTCCCAGTGTTGTGAGAGACAGGGCAACAGGTAAATTTGTATGGTAACTGCTATATTACTCATCCACTGAAGAATTATTTATTTAATGCCTACCTTCTGTTGGAGGCCCTAAGAATGCATCAGTAGAAGAAGAAAAAACAGAAATTCTCATCTTCATTTGAGTGGAAGGGCCATAAACTACTGCGAATGACTAAGTGAATTCATCCATGCATCAGACGGCAAGAAGCACCAGGGAGAAACAAACGGATGCACCTTGAGACCGTACTGTTAAGTGAAGTAAACCAGACACACGAGCTTAGATATTGATGGTTCCTCTTATCTGAGAAGCCCAAATTGTAAATAAAGAGCAAAATAAAGGTAGACAACAGACAGTAGGGAGACAGATCTTCTGTGAACGGGAAGAGGACCAAGAGAGGGCGGAGAGGGAAAGGTTTGAGACACGTTGAGGTGTCCGTGGACCACGCAAGGAATGTCACCGTCGTGTACTGCGAACATGTCTTAATGAAATATTTTTTTAAATTTTAAGAAGCGCTCGGGAGAGAAATAAAGCTGTAAAGAGAGCGAGAGGGGGTGTCGGGCTGATGAGGCAGCCCTCACTGTAAGCGGGACAGGTGCAGGTTTGATAGCAGTGAAGGCTCTGGTTGTGCTGTTTTTGGAGCGAGCACAGCAACAAGACCCTGAGGCAGGAGCATGTGAGCAAAACGGCAGGGAGCAGCTCAAGCAGAGGAGCGGGTGAGGAGCCAAGGACAGGACCGTATGGAGAAGTACTGAACAGAGGGGTGCTGGCCAGGATTTAGTAATCACTGTAAAGCTGAGCATGGCGATGCGGGCCTATAAAACTCCTCTGGGAGGCTGAGACAGGATTATAAATTTGGGCCCAGCCCGTGCAACTTAACAAGACCCTGTCTCAAAATAAAAGAGGGCTAGGGATTTAGCTCTGTGAAGGCTTTGGGTTCGATCCCCAGAACCACAACAAAAGGGAGGGAGAGAGGGGATCACTGTAGAGATCTGAGCTTTACTTGGGGTGATACAGCCGGTGGGGGCCTCTCAGTTCAGGGCAGACCAGATCTGATTTCTAACAGGCCCCCCTGTGATGCACACTGAGGTAGCGTAGATGGCAGGGAGGAAAGGCCAGGATGGAGAAGGGAGACCAGTTAGAGGTGCCGGCGTCAGTCAGAGAAATAGCACGGTCCTGCTCGCTGCCAAGGGAAGTGGCGAGAAGCTGAGACTCCAAATCTGTTCCAAAGGTGATGGCATCAAGATTCTCTGAGGAACTGAAAGTAGGGTTGGGGAGACAGAAGTCAAGGGTATTTCCCAGGTTGATGGACCACAGCCTCGGGAGGGAACCGTTGCCTTTCTCCGAGGAGGAAGAGCCTGAGTAGAGCGGGAGACAGAAGCTTGCAAGGAGGGAGTCTGGTTTTGACTTTGTAAAGTTTGCTGGCTCAGGACATTCTGGTCACGGCATTTTTGTCAACACACCAATGTATTACCTTGATTTTATGTTTGTTTCTGGGTAATAGATCTTGTTGACTCCCTGCACAGCCTACAGCACCGTAACTCAGGACTGATGGAAGTTTATCCAGCAGACGTATTTTCTGTGTAAGCCCACAGCGCAGCCTCTGCTGCCTAGGCGTGTCCAGCACCCTGCTTTGGAGGCTGCCGTCTGCTCCTGACCTGACGTACTGTCTTCAGATTTAGAAGTAAATGTGTGACTGTAGAATGAGAAAAACCGCCCTTCCCCCTTGGCAATCCACAGCCCTACAGCTGTAGTTGGAAGTATTGCTTTCGACGTGTGATCCATTGCTTATCCTTATGATTTTCTAAATGACTAGCCAAATAGTTAATAGTTAATTAGTTCATTAGTTAATTTGGCCAGCATCAAGTTATTACTTTGATTTTTTTCAAGGTTTGTGCACTGTTTTTGACAGTTTCATCTTCTAAGTCTTCGATTTAAATGAGCTGTCTAATAATGAGGAAACAATGAACAGGGGGTGTTTTCTCCAAGTATCCCCCTATCAAGTATTCTTCTGTCTTAGGAGAAGAAAACAGGAATCGAACCGCTTTGAACTTCGTACACAGTGGCTGCCCAGATTTTTCCCTTCCTAGGATCCATGCCCTCTGGAGACAGTGGCACTGCACTTGTAGTGCTGCACAGCTCTCCAGCCACGCCATTGAGCCTGAACTGCAAGCAGCTTAGAGTGCTTCGTGCTCTGGCAACACCCACAGGTTCCCTGGTAGGATGAGGCAGGTGGTGATCGGACATATGGTAACATGTTTCCTATGTGACACAGCTGGTGCCTTTCAGAAGCAACTTTACTTAAAGTACAGAGAGGAGGGGAATCATTGGTGACTGGAGTGGCCAGGGTGACACTCATGGAAGAAGTAGGATGTGAAGGAGAAGCAGAGCTCAGACAAAGGAAAGGAGAGTTACAGAAGCAGCACGCGGGGGAGCCCAGGCCCCGAGTCACGATCTGCGACTTGTAGCATGTGGCAGAAACGAGCAGGTGCATTGGCTCTGAGAGGAGACTGGTGTGAACAAATACTTACTAATAACTGAGGAGGAGAGAGAGGCCCGTCCGATGGAAATTAAGTCCTCAGGGTCACATAGTGGCTTCCAGGATGACATTGACTTGGATTTGGAGTCCATTTAATTGAGCCAGTCAACACATTCCCCTTGTTTTCACCAGTAAGAGGCAAAAGTCAGAGCTAAGAAATGCAGTAAATTGCTTAGCTGCCTGCTCGACTGCATTAATTAAAATATCTAAATGGGTTCTCTTGAATCTCTCAACATCAGTCATAAGGGACAGAAAGCATCCATTTCAAGCATGTAATTGATAGAAGACCAGAGGTGACAAATATACTCCTATTTGGTCCAGAACCGCTTGTTAGTTTTTTTCTTAATGTTGCTGTTTGCACGCTGATGTATGTGATTGCTCAGAGTCTGTGACCAGAATCAGTCCTCCTGGTTTCAGAAAGGAAATTAAACCATTGCGAAAAAACTTCAAACCTTTGTCTACTGGTCAATTGGCAAAATGTCCCCCAAATGAGGGCACGTTGTTCTCTTCCTCCCAGCGTGATTTCAGGGATTCTGAACTTCACTTTAGATAGGGAGAGGGAGCTGGTGGTGGAGGCTTTAATTGCTTTGTGATGTTTTTCAGCAAAGGGAGAGATGGGTTTTCACTGAACCTTGCTGAGTGACGATTCATCTCCAGGCTTATTTCTTCTGGAGCAGCTGTAGTGCAGCTATTTCATGACGGGCATACTTGGAAACAGGAAGAAGCAGTGACATCGGGTCCACTGTTCTGTTCCTCAGCAGAACTGCCTCTCAGTTCTTTAGCTGGTGGTCAGTGTTAGGTGACCGGAGCCTACACAGCCGTGGCAGCCGCCTTTGGTCTAGCTCTGCTTAGCCTGCCTGAAACGCCGTAAATGGTTCCTCTTGCTCTTCTCTCAGTGCAGATGGAGAGCAGCTGGTTAATATTCTCAGAATGCTTTCCCCTGGTTAGAGGAATGCCCGCAATTCAGGGATCACTGGATTTTTAGAACTTGAGGTAAGACTTGAGGTTAGGATGGGATCTTGGAAACCAGAGGTTCCACCCGGCTCACCGTTGGGATGAGGAGCTCTGTGCTCAAGGTGACCTAGTTGTAGGTGGCAACAGTCACAGCAGGGACCTGAATGCGAGGGCCCTGAACACCACCGTTGGTTCTGGACGAGAGGGGTCTAATCCCGTCACTTAAACTTGGGCTCTCATTTTCTTGTCCGTGAGATAAACTTGCTGAACTAAGTGCCATTATGATTTTTCCTAGCTCTAACATCTGTTTCTATAGATATTTGATCTCACATTCTTTAAGTATATAAATTATCCGTGTGACTAAAAGGAAAAATTCTCTCTCCACTCAGAACAGAAAAGAAGAAATGGGATTAAGTGGATGGACATTGCCCATTTCGGTCCTCTTCAGCAGCCTGAATAATCTCAGTTCTTTTCATCTTTTCTCATATCTCCTCTGCTCCCAAACCTTTAGTCTTCCCTCTTCAGTGTGGTAGTATTCCCTGCAGAGCTTGGTTTTTATTTGTTTCTCCGTTAAGTATCATATTTTAGAGCCTTGCTGTGAGCCTTACATCACTGTTCCCATCCTCCCAGACTGTTCGCGTTGAACAGGATTTCATGTAACTGGTGAATTGCTGTACGGGGCAGACACGTAGGTGGAAAAGCCAGAGAGGAATTTTCTTTCTCTTTCTTTTTCAGTGAGCCACTCAGGGGCAGCTCACGGTATTTCACAACCGTGCTGCAACCAGAACCCCCTTCATAGAGGAGAAAGCCCCTGCTTGGGAGACGCGCGGAGTCCGCTCCTTTTATTAGCTTTGACATAGGAAACCTGGATGGAGACGGAAACCTCATTAGCATTCGGGCAAAGCAAACCCAGCCATGCCTTTGAGGAACCCCCACCCAATATGTCCAGCCTCACTAAATCACGCTTTGGGGAGCTGCTGGGGTTGGAACCCCAGGCCTCACATGTGCCAGGCAAGCCCTAGGTTATGCCCCAAGCCCTGAATCCTCCTCACCTCTCCCAATCACTTTCTTTCTTTTTTCTTTTTTCTTTTCGGTACCTGGGATCGAACTCGGGTCCTTCCGCTTACGAGGCAGGCACCAGAACCACTGAGCTAAATCCCCGGCCCCCCAATCAGTCTTAACCACGTATTCTTAAAGCATTTTTCATCCTTCTGGAAATTCTTAATGACTCTTCTCTAAATACTTGATGCTGGAATAAAGTTTACAGTTTCTGAACTGGTACCATTTTGTCATGGTAGAAAAGAAAGAGCAGCATTTTATAGCTTAGTCAATTTTTTTTTCTTCATAGAAATTAAGACCCAAAACATTGAAATGACTGTGGCAGCCTTCTTAATTTTGAAGTGTTGCTTCTTGTCAGATTTCAAAGGAAAGGATGACTGAAGTGCTTTGCAGCTGGCCCTCCTGTCAGGATCGCAAACTGGATAGGCTGGGAGGCCAAACACTTGGGACAACCCACAGGGATCGTGTAGCAGGTATTATTTGCCACACTGCCCTGAAATGCCTTACTCAGACTTGGCTTCTTCCATCCCACCGAATTCCAAGTCTTTCCCACCCTCCCATTTTCCACTCCCCTCCCATTCCTTAGCCCAGCTCCTCAGCCACAGCGGCTCTTGGCTTTGGTAGTGTTTGAACGGAAATCCCAGCTCAGAGTAGAATGTAATTATAAACCAAGATGGTGCTCTGATGGGGACTTTTCACGCCTGTGGTAAAACTCAAGAGGCTATCGGGAAAATCAGAGTGAGCTGCTCTTTAGTAATATATTTTTAGTAAATTACCACTCTGAGTGAAGAATAAGAAAGAGCTAAGGAATCTATACCAACAGGAAGAGGTCTCCTCCTGAGACTTGGGTGGAAGCCACACCACGGACAAGGAATGACTGGGCTCCAGCTGTATTTTCCTTGCCCACAGTCCAGACTGCAATACTCCGTTCCTAAGGTGTTCTCAGGAAAGCCCCTTGTGATGTGATTCTTTTTGTTTTTTAATAGCCCTGCTGCTGGTAATTCTCCTGCCAGCAAACACACTTGCTAGGCACATTTCAACTTCATGTTTTTGCTGCAGTAGAATTCTTGCCAAGACCAAATTCTCCCGTGAAATATACATGGGAGGTTTGAACAGCATGAAAGCTGAGTCTTGTTCTCCTTGATCCCTAGATCTTAGGTACTATCTCGGCTCAGGCCACTGTCCCCTCTCCCACAGTTTAAATCTCACCACTTCTTTGACGTGCAGGGTCACTACGTCTTTGGAACTCTCCTGCGGTTGGCGTAGGTTGTTTTCACTCATCCACCCGTGAGGGAGTGTGTTTCTTCTCACCTCTTCCTGAAGGCCCGGGAGACCATCTGTGATCCAGCTGTTTAGCTCTGACCCCACGTATCTTGGGGGGGGGATCAAATGCAGCGCTGACACTGAGCTCAAATCCTGAGCCACAAAGGGGTCACAGCAGAGCATAATGGCAAGCGCCCCTGTGGACAGCAGCTTGATGCGTGGATGGGTCCTGAGTCCTCTGAGAGGGACCAGCCGGAGCCCAACCTATAATTCAGTCCTCTGACTCGGTTCTTAAATTGACATCCTGTCTGTTTTGGCCTCACGTCTTTCTTGGAAAGGCAGCTACAGATGATGCCTAGTTACTTTGTGGCTTATGGCTGAGCTCAACACCCAGGAGAAGAGGAGGAGCGCCTTGCTCCTATGGGCGGGAGCCAGGGTCAGCTTATTTCCCCCTCAAACCAGTGGGGCCCACCCAAAGAGGGCCCTTCAGTACTGTTGGTTACACGACTGATGCTGTGGATGAGGTACAGTAGTCTCATGTGTTCAGAGGTGAGGCTTTGTGAAGGTGGTTGGATTATGAAACGCTAATGTTATCAGTGGATTAACCCTTTGTTGAAGGAATTGGATCGTGGAGGCATAACGTTAGTTATAGCAAGTCCCTAGCCCCTTCCTCTTGGGCCCTTTCTATCTCTCTCTGCTTTTTTGCTACCATGAGTTAATTAAGCAGCTTTCCTCTACCACGAGCTTCTGTCTCATCATAGGCCTCAGTCAGTGGAACCAGCAGACCATGGACTGAAACTTCTGAAATCATAAGCCAAAATAAATTCTTTCCTCCTTTAAATTGAAAATTTTTGGTATTTGTCACAGCAATAAAAAGCCGACTAACACACTGAATAAAGGGAGAAATGCTGTCCAGATCCTGTTGGCTCTGGACTGTCAACTTTTATCTTCCAGCATTGATAGGGCTGTTATTTCCTGGTTGTGTTACCATCCTTTACCCACAGAGCTGGTTATCTTTGAAGTACTGAGAAGGGTGGAACAGACAGCTACAGAGAAGAACAAATCACCTCGAATATGACTTAGCAATGGGGGGAGGTCTTCCCAGTTCCCTCACCCTCCCAGCAGAAACTGCTCTTCAGCATGTCCTGGAGCAGTCAGGAAAATACAAAGTTCTCCTTCTGCTTTATGAGTGCAGGAAGATTGATTACAGTGCCCCACCCACTCAGGACTGCTGCCCTCTTGGTTCTGTTTCACTTGGTTAAGGCTTTTTCTTCCCTTCCCTTCAGTAAAGAAAAGCAGCAATGAAGTTGTTTTAAAAAACAAGATGAAAGGTTCCTGAAATTCCTTTTCCCTTCCCAAAGTCTCTGGAGTGCTTCCCTTTACCAGGAGTACTAGCTCTAAATCAGTATAACGTGTCTTGGTTTGTAGAAGACTTTGCCCACCAAGTGGAATTTTCCATACAAGGGTTGGTAGTGAGTGTCAGGGTAGTAGAGCTAAATCCCCGGTCCCCAGTTACTCTGGATTCTAAGCCTGCTATTCTGTGAAGAGCCTGAGTTAAGCCTGGGCACCTAGGAGGACCACTTCTGTCCTCGGAGATCTAGGATGGCCGAGACCGCATGGTTCATACAGAAGTGAAGTTTAATTTGGTGTAAACTAAGAAAGAGTCCAACAGGAAAAGCAGGGAAAGCTGAATCAAGAGCACCCAAGACCTGCACAGGGAGGAGGCTCTGAACCATCGGGTAGCAGAGTATCTCTCTACTGTTGGCCTTGAACCTCATAGTTCTGAAATCCTTTTGAGAAAGGGCTTTACGAGAAGAGTCGTCTGAGTAACGAAGACGTCCACATGCAGAGAATCAGGACCAGTTCTGTCTTTTATCCTCCAAATTCCTGTCAGACATCATTTGTTCATGGAAAGGTATTTAGTGATTGATCTCGATTTTAAGGCACTTCCCAAAAAGCAGTTGTTGGCATTCCAAAAATCTACTTGTCGCTCTTTCTCTTGTTCTTTTTTAAAATCTTTCCTATAAGTACTCATTAAAAATATTTGTGGCAACTAAGTTTATTGGATTCTGTGTTGCATGGAATTTGGAAAACGTTTTCCCGGGTCAGAAGGTTGGGGCTGCTGTCTGTCTTGCGTATTCCCTTTCAGGACTTGCAAGCAGGTGGTTCTCTTTACAGCTGCCACCAGCTCCCAGGACTCGGCCCTGTCACCCACATAGGGAGGATGTGTTCGTCTCCTCTGGAGTGGAGTCCCTCTGTCACAGCTGTACGGGGAGAAGGGTCCTTTCCTGCCTTGTTGGTGGCCTCTCCAACAAGCCAGGGGCACTTTAATGACTCCTTGTTTGTCGAGAGCTCCAGTTAAGTTACTTCGATGGAAAGCCTCCCTCTTTTAGAAGGCACAGGAGTGGGAAGAAATCATAGGCAGGCCTCACACCACACAGATTCTGCTGCAAATGGAAGAGAACGTTGATTCTCCCCGATGGGGAAGCCCTTCGGCATCTCCAGGCAGTGCTGCTGGAGACGTGGAACTACGGTGTGTGGCCCAGAGAACCTAAGCATTTCCCGGGCCCCAGGGATCGTCTTCTGCCTGGAAACTCACTTGTCTCTTGGAAGTTTGTAAATTGGACGCTTGTGATTTTTCAGAATTGCAGCAGAATTCTTGCTAAGTGGAGTGAGACTAATAATACAACACTGAGGAGTTTGGCTGGTTTTCAGCATAAAAACTGGCCTCCAAGAAGATCAGAGTAAGGAGTGGACTCCCCCACTTCTACACTGTAGCAGAAAGGGTTCCAGAAAATGGGAGGGGGCCCCAGAGGGCCCCAGCGGAGTGGAATGGACTGAGGACACAACAGAGCCAACTGCAGATCACTAGAGCAGAGCAGAAGAAAAGCCATCCCTGGGGCTTTGATCACCGAGTCAGATTGCCAGAGGGTTTTATTGTCTGCAAATGTATTTATTTTTGAAGAATTTCTTCAAGGTGAACAGAAGCTATGGACAGTGACTGAAGCAGGCTTTTTCAAACAGTGTTCCAAAGGACCCTTGGTTTCAGTAATCACATCACAAGTGAAATTAGAATTTAGTCTGTGTGCGTATGAGCCGTGATACAGTTTTTCGATTAAAGTGGTTGGGACGGTTACTTCCAAAGCATTTTGTGCTGTCAGTTACCATTACATTATACATCTATCATCACCCTCTTCGTTGGTTTCCAAGTGCAATTAAGAACCTCATCAGAAAGCAAATGCTTTGCCCACTTCCCGTTGATTAAAAAATACTTGTATTTTGTTGTTGATAGAACCCAAGTAGACATAGCACCAAAGAGTTTGGCACAAATTACCTCTAAGTTTTCACCCACAATCTTGCTATCCTGATACTGACTCAGTAATTTAGAACTTTTCCCCTAACATCCATGCTACCAACTCAAACTAGGAATCTTTTTTTCAACCGTAGATATGGTGTTACAGACGTTACCATTTAAACAGAATCTCACAATTTAAAAATTACTTGAGTGTAGTTAGTCTGTGGCTTCAAGAATCTGAACATCTTAAGCACTCCACTGCCTAGTTAGAAAACACACAAATAAGATGGGTCCTATCTCTCTCCTAGATTTTTGAATAACAATTGTTGTGATTATTTTGGTGCCGGAGATTGAACCCAGGACCCTGTGTGTGCTAAGTGTGCCCTCTGCCACCAGCCCTCTGGCCAGTTTGATTTGAGTAGCAGACAGGGAGAAAGAAAACAAACAGGAAACCCTCAAATGTGTCTCCAGGCTCAGGCTTCTGTCTCTTCTTTCTCGTTCTACAGCTCCGGAAGTTCTTGCCCAGAAACCTTACAGCAAAGCCGTTGACTGCTGGTCCATCGGGGTGATTGCCTACATCTTGTAAGTATTGCTTGCTGCTTGGCTTCTCCGCACTCCCCCCTTTTATTGTGGCAAAATATACATAACACAAAATTTATGATTTCAGCTGCTTTAAGGGTCCCATTCAGTGGCATTAAGTGTATGCCTGGTGATGCACCGTTGTTACCACTAGTCGTTTCTGAGACCTTCTTTTCATTTCAAACTGAAATTTTGTACCTATAAACAAGAATCCCCTCCTCTCTGTGCTCCTGCTCTCCTCCATCTGCTTTGTGTCTTGATTCTGACTACCCTGGGCACCTCACATAAGCGGGATCGCACAGTAGCTTTCTTCCTGTGACTGTCTTACTTCACTTAGCATCATGCCCTCAGAGATATCTGTGTCAGAATCGCCTCCCTTTCTAGGCGAATCTGTATTTCACTGCATGTATGAACCGCACTTGCTTTATCCCTTCATCTCTCCCTGGGCATTTGCACTGCTTCCACCTTGTGGCAGTTAGCTTCACAATTATTGTGAATAATGCTTTTGTGAACATAAATGTGCAAGTGTCTGTTGGAACCTCTGCTTTCGGCTCGTTGAGTTATATAAATCTAGAAGCAGCATTGCTGGGTCATATGATAATTCTGTGCTTAACTTTTGAGGAACTGCACAGTTTCTATAACAACAGCTTAAATTCACATTCCTAGTAGTAATGCACATGCTTCCAGTTTGTCTACATACATGCCAAAACTTATATTTTCCAATTTTTGATAATATCCATCCTGGTGGGTGGGAATTGATACCTCATTTTGATTTTGGTTTGCATTTCCCTAATATCTGTTTTTGTCTCATCTCAGCTTTGGGAGGAAGATAAACCATATGAAAACACTAGGACATTTCTAAAATAAATCACAATTAGGAAGAATGTAATGAAAATCAAAATTTAGGGACAGGGATTTAGCTCAGTGGTTTCACTGCCTGCTGTGCAAGTGCAAGGACCCGAGTTCGATCCCCGGTACCAAGAAAAAAAGAAAATCAAAATTTAGTATTTTTCTTTTTTGGATTTCTCATTTCTTCTCAGATACCTTATCTCCCCAACCCAGGAAATGGAGTCCTAGGCCTTTGGTTTGTTGCACGTGTTTCAAAATCATTCATTGTGTTTCATTTTGTTTTGCCTGAAGCTATTTTTTAATTGCAGTTTCTTTCTGCAGTTAAAGTTTCAAATTCTCATTATGTGGTGGTGTGCCATCTAGCTCCTGTGATAGCTGGGAATTGTTTTCCCTCCTCCTTATCCCCAGGGAAGGGAATTTCTTCTGGCAAGCAGAACCCATCCCTGCACACAAAGAAAAACTGCAGGGGATTGTGAGAAAGTTTCTCCTCCGAGAATGGTGACCACAACTCCCCATATCAATTTTACCTCATTACCTAGCAAGCAAATGGTCTTTCTACAGCAACATTCACTGGGTGGCTTTGGTAATTGAATGTGGATTTAGATGACAGCTCCTGTAGATTCTTGCCATTATCACAGGAGAATTGTATCCATAGTGATATACTTGGCCTGGAGGGCCCCATTTATGGAAATAGGTAAAGGGCAGATTCCGCTGTGTAGTCCTTTCTCTTTCAAAGTGTGTCGGTCACCTCCTGCAGCAGTTTTCATTCTTTTGTGGAGGAAATGGGTTACAGACCCTTTTGAGAATCTAATGAAAGTCAGGATCCCTGTATCCTGATAAAATCCCTTGCGTGCACACACATCATTTGGCATGCCATTTTAGGGGGTTCCTGCATAAACAGATATTGGACGTAGGCCCTGTGTTATTCACCCTGGCTCCCTAAATTCTCAACTGCAGTTCTGATCAAAGGTCTTGCCTCGTGCAGCTTGATTGAAGGCTTTTCTGCAAGGACCAAAGCTGGTGTTAATCGTTTAGAGAAATCTTCCCTAGGACTGGGGAAAATCACCCCTGTTCCGGCCTTCTGGCTAGTTGTTCCTTTATGTCTCTCTTTGAGCCTGGAACCATGACTTCAGTGTGCACTAATGTGTGTGGAATCGCTTTGGGTGTGTATAATACAATTATGTCCCTGAAGTCTTAGCCTTGAGGGAGGGCTTTGGTACAGCCCTAGGAGGTGCATATTCACTGATCATTTCTTCAATTAGTGGGATAAGCAATTTAAAAACTAAGAAACGATGGATGTCTGAGACCTCAGGCTGCTAGAACAAAATCCCATATGGTAGGTGATTTAAACAGCAGACATTTATAGCTCACATTCTGGAGGCTGGGAAGTTCAAGGTGCCGGCATGTTCAGTGCCTGGTCAAGGCCTCCTTCCTGGCTTGCAGGCGGCCGCCTTCTTGCTGCGTCCTGCTGTGGTAGGCAGAGTGCCCCAGACCACGCTCTCTGGTATCTCTTCTAAACCAGTCATTAGCACAGAAATGGGGCTGTCGTGATGGGCACTGAGCCATTACCACCCTTTACCTTCAGTGCCTGTGACAGTGCCTAAAGTGGAGAAAGTTCTCCAGGAAATCTGGTTGTTGGTGGTGTCGATGGTAAATTCGAGGCTGGTGGTCTTTCTGCACATCTGACTGCAGGAGTTCATGGGATGAAGCTATGGTTGAGGACGGGCATAGGGAAGACGGGCACCACTAGCTGTCTGTCTCGGCATTTTGATAAGAATAACATAAGCAAAGAGGAGAGAGAGTACATCCACCCTGCAGAGGGATGCAGGCCTGGGGCAGAGGCGCCATGGGACCTGGAGGGTTGATGGAGGTGTGAAGATTCCTGGGCTGGTGAGGTTGGCAGGAACCAGTGTTCAGAGGAAGCTCAGGCACTTGCTGCCTCCCCAGGAGCCTCCATTCCTGGTCCCCAGCCCTGTCCATGTCTGTACACTACGAGCAAGGCAGCTGAGCAGCCAAGACCAACAGGCGCCCCCTGGGGAGACAGCTACGCCAGGGGCCTGGCATCAAGCTCCTCCTCCTTCCTCTCCACTAGGATGGAAGGGAGCTTTGGGAGAGCAGCGCTTATTTTCACTTGATGAGCCTGTCGCACTGAGAGATCAGCAGAAGTGGGCAGGCAGGACCCAGCACCATGCCTTGTCCTGTCCATGCAGCTGGAACATTCCTCACTTTGCCAGTGCAGACACTGGTTAAATTGACTCTTTTGTCTCCTACACCCATTTCTCTGTTTTCCCTCATTGGAAGGAGAAATCAGTTTTCCTATCCAAGGTATGAATTAAAACACACACACACTCTCTTCATGGGCCCTCATCCTGCCAGAGAACTTCTTTGGGGGATTAGGATTTGCAGAATACATCTTTCAGCTCCTGGGAAAGAGAGAGGACAGAGTGTGTTGAAATCTCACACAGTGGGCTTGGTGCAGGAGACAGCACGAGTTCCGAAGAATGGATTTCTTCACTCAAGATGCAGAGTGGGGTCTCAGGGACCAAAGTGTTTTTGTGATGACAAGTTCTGCCTTCCTTCTCACAACTTCAAGGAGATCAGTTAATGAGCATTGCTCTAAATTAAGCTCATGGTTGCAAAAACTGCAGAGAAACACAGTGACTTTTTGGAAATAACGAAACTGAGAAAGATCCTAAGAGGTTCCCTCTCCCACAGAGAAGCAGGCCAGTCAGAGGCTGGACAGGTTCTGGTGGGCATGGCCTGGCCTCCATCTGGAAGAAACGCTACATAGAATACAGATGATAATGATAATATCCCTAGTTTTCCACTCCCTCCTGCATTGTCCACTGTCTAAGTGACATAATGTTGGTTTGCCCATGTACACAGCTTAATTGGCTTTTGGACCACAGGCTGGCTAATCTGCATGCGGAGCCTGTTTCCTGAGAGAAAGCAGATCCTGGGCTGTTCCCATCCCTTTGAACAATTGACAGCTGGCTCTTTATGGAGCACACATGTTCCGGGGAGGGACCACGACACCCAGCATCTGTGGCAGAGCTCAGCACAGACCCTGAGCCCCAGCCCCAAGCCGAGGGGATTGCAGCGCAGTGCTTCCTGCGTCGTCAGTGTTCCTCCGAGTATGCACACTTGCCGCTCTGGCAGCGGAGGCAGCAGGCGTCCCCTTCCCCATGGGATCTGCAGTGTGGGGCCACCCTGAGCCCACAGCCTGGATTTGGGCTTTAGAACTTTAGAAACTAAATTAAATCTGTTTATTCATCTTGCCCCCTTTGATGATCCCTGTGAAAGGATTCATACTAACCAGACTCAAAGGAGACTAAAAAACCCCAGCATGTCCATTTACTAAATCACACTGAGATTCATGCCCACGAGGAGATTGGATACAGTATGTGTGCCAGTGAACAGCACATCTGTCCCTCTAGGGAGTGCTCCGGGGGACCGACTCAAACCAGAAGCTGACTTTGTAGAGGGCGCTGGAGTTGGGGGTCTCAGATGTGCTCATAAAGCTGGCGTTGGTCTCTGGGTTGCTCTTTGCAACCCAAGGAAGTTTCTGTCCAGCAGCACAGCCCTTCCTCTTTCTGCTAGAGTGATTGTGGCTGCTCGCTTCTCCCCACACCTGCCCTGTGCAGCTTCAAAGCCTGACCGCCAGCCGCTGGATGCTCTCTCTGTCTAGTTCAGCATTCATGGACACAAGGCCTGCCTGGCCCTGTTCCAGCTTCATTTCTCCCTGCTTCGGGGAAGGGACTTGGTTAATTGTGTGTGCCATTCCCTTGCAGTGTTCTGGTTTCAGAGTGGGTACTGGTTCTGCACAGCATCGAAGGGCACCTCTGACGACAGTGAAATTGAGGGACAGGAATTCAGCATTTTACCAGGTGGCGGGAGCGGCCCCCTGTTGTGTCCACTGATACCCGCGGCACTGGATGCAGAGACCCTGGGTGGAGAAGGCTCTGCGGAGAGGGAGGCAGGAAGGCAGTGGCTCACGTATGTCACTTTAGCACCCTAAATCGTGCGGCATCAGGCCAGATGGGAGAACATTTTATTCCCTCTGCTCTTGTGATTTTCATCTCAGCATCAGCCCCTGGAAACTATTTCTGTGGCAGCTAAATGCTTTGGGATATTTAACCTGAGAATGGAGGGCAGGGACTGACAGGCGCTCACTTAAGTAACATTCACTGAGCCTAGTATGTGTCAGATGCGGAGATGGATTCCTTGCAGGCCTGCCTCAGAGCTGGCTGTCACGGTGGGGGCAGAGCTGTGAACTGCCGGAGCCCTGAGGAAGCTGCAGAGGCAGCTGACAGCCCCCGGGTTTGGAAGGACAGGCGAGACTCTGCCAGGAGGAGGCGGGCCAGGCAAGGAGACAGCTCTGTCCTTTCACGGTTCCTGCAAGGCCATCCCGCAGGTTGATGGTTCCCAGTTATCTAAGGGTAGGATTCCTTCCTGTATGTGGGAAAGGATGGGCCACTCACTTTGGAACTGCTGCAAAATATAGTGGGAAGGAGTTGCTCCAGCTTCAAACTATTGATGGCAAAAACTTGAGGATGGGAAAAATATAATCTTGGAATTATCAGGCTTTTTAAATTCCTTGAGCCCCATACTGAGAACAGAAGAATGAAGAGATCTTTATTGTGCTTTTAAATATTTACTATCAGGCCAGGCTGAGTGGCTCCTGCCTGTAATGGGAGACTGAGTCAGGAAAACCACAAGTTCAAGTGCCCCCTGCACAACGTAACAAGGCCCTGTCTCAGAATAAAAAATAAAAAGGGCTGGAGGTACAGCTCAGTGGTAGAGGGCCCCTGGGTTCCATCCCCAATCCTGAACAAAAGTTACTATCAGGAATAGCCAGGGAAAAGAACAAAATGCAAGTGCTGCACTGAGCAGGGTTGTGATGAAGTGGAACAGGAGTGGTGGGGGAGCAGAGAGGCTCTACCTGAGCGACAGTACTGAGGAAAACCCTGGTGAGGCTGAGAGGAAGCCCTGGCATGGCCCAGTGGCGCGGCACCCTGTGCACCCTGCCAGGCTTCTCACCGTCCTGCCTGCTTTCCACCTTGCTCAGTGATCAGTCTCCAGAGCTCGTGGTGAGAGTGAGCACCTTTGCCAGAGGCCAGGGGGACACGCACAGGAAGCCATGGCCCTGGGATGTGCGGCCCAGGCCTGTCCCAAGTGAACCAGTGCCCTGTACCAGTGCCTGACTGCCTACCTGTCAGGGCTAGAAGGAAGGAAGAGAGGATGGGAGGAGGAAGAGAGAAAGAGAGAAGGAAGCCGGGGAGGGAGAAAGCACCTAGTCACAGAGAGGGCGAAGTCTAGATGCAAAATCTAATTTGCAAAGCTCAGGGCTGCAGCATAATGGGGGGCAGTTGATGTTAATCACCTCCAGATTGGATGTCTGCATCCCCCTGGTGCTTTGCTTTGAAATTCATGCATTTTGAGAGCTGGTTTCACTGCTGAGAGTTGCACTTCGAGTTTTCTAACTCTTCATTACTGGCAGTGAGAAGCTCTCTTCACTCTTCCCCTTGATCACATTATCACCTGTTTTGGAGTCAGTGGGCGCTGAGCCGTGTTTGGCCCTGAAGTAGGAGGCCCAGGGCCTCTTTGCTGCTGCCCTAGGCTTCCCCAAGGCGGTGTCCGTTCGTTCGGCTGAGTCCACATGGATCAGGCTGTTCTGCTCTGCTTGAGGAAGCCAGTTGTTCCCCTCCCTCCCTTCCCCTCCTTCCCAGGCCACTCCACCATCAGTTCTAGTTGAGTACCAGCTTGAAGGAATGTGTTTCTTCCTTTCCCTCTAGTAGTCCCTCTCTTTTCTCCCGCCAACTTTTCCCTAGTCTGCTTATCCGTTCTCAGCTTTCAGGGCATTGCCCAAACCTCAGGAAGGGATGGGGCCATTTACCCGTTGGGTTTCCATCAACAGCACATTGCTGGAGTCACCCTGTCTGTGGTGTAGTAGGTGAGCCAGTCCTGTATCCTCCAGCCTGCTCGCTCCTAAGTTTGCAAGCAGAAAGCTCTGGGGATGCACATAGTCAGACAGATAGTTACTGAAGTCCGTGGAGTGCAGTTATATAATGATTCTGATCCCATTGGTCTAGTCTGTAAAGTCAGATAATCTGCTAAAATCTGTTCTCACTAAGTGGGCCCTGTGCCTAACTACAAATGATTTATCAGCTTTGCTTTATTTTTATTATTTTTAAGGCTTTCATAGTATCCAGGGTAACATGAATAAACTTAGATCCCTTAATACAGGTCCCAGACATTCGTTCAATAAACACTTGTTGAGTTCTTGCCAGGTGCTAGGTCAGAGAGCAGCCAGTGGCCACCCAGTGCCCTCAGTGTACCAGACCGACTGCAGCATCCACTGGGAGGCTGCCCAGGTCTGGCTGATGGCACTAGTACTTTCAGAAACCCCCTGGGCCGGGGTAGCTTATGTCATATGATATACAGGGCTGGGGGCGGGGGTTCAGCCCCTTTTGGCACCCTGGACTAATGTGTTCTTCCCTTACCGACCTGCCTTTGAGCAGGTGTTCTCAGAAGACTCAAGCCATTCTTACCGTCGAGGGTCCTTGGCTGAATGCTTGGAAATACTGGCACACAAGATCAAAGTTTAAAGCGCACTCATAACACAGAGCATAAAATCATAAGGCTTCTCTCCCCTCCCTCCTAGAGTAGTGAAAACCGTAGATCAGGATGCATGGTTGTTCCTGAGTAGGTGTGCGGAGACGTTACATGACATTTAAAAATGCATTGCTTCATTTTCACTGTTAGAGCGCAGGACATCGGGCCGAAAGCAGAACTGGACTGGGCCCCGAGAATAGCACACATCTTCCCTAGGAAAATCGCTCCTCTTGCCTCAGAGCCTTTTGCAGCCCAGTGAGACCAAAACAGAGAAAGCTAGGTTGCCATTCAGTTGTCAGTGTGGACTGTCACAGTCAGATATTTTAGGTAAAATATTTGAAATAAGTTTCAACACTTCGGAAGCACATTTCCCAGATACTTGGAAAATTTGCTGTGATATGTGTAACTTACTTCCCAGTTCCCCTGGTCCATCGGGCATGCCTAGTCTTCTCCCCTTCCACAAGGTCTTGTCCTCCATTATGTCCCCAGGCAGCTCAGTACTGGAGCCTAGCACTGAAGGAGAGCAAGTCACCATGATCACAATGGAATTTGGCTCGATAGAGATGCAGGGTAATTTTCTCCAGTCGCTGTATCCCAGACGGGACCGGAACGGTGCTAGCCATTTTCCTCCGATCTGTCTCCTGGGAAGGCAGGCTGGTTAGAACATTAGGCATTGGTTTTCATAACTGCAGAGCTGTTTGTTATTTCTGTGGCAGGTGGCCAGCTCTGATTCCGAATGTATAATACTCAAGAGTCATGATGCTGACTCTCTCCCGGCAGGTTTAGAAAGAGGACACTGTGGCGTGTCCCCATCTTTGCAGTGACATATCAGGCTGGGTATCTGGAGGCTAATATGACCTGACTCGGGATTGCACAGACAGACTTACAAGCTCCAGCCTGCCCTTTAGGAAGGACCAAGTTGTCCAGCCTCTCATGCCCTGATTTCCTCTTCTAGAAATGGAAGGCTTTTCAAAGCTCATCTCCTAAGCATGCCTTAAAATGAGCACCACCTTCAAGTCACATGGCTCAGCGCCTGGTGCACAGAAATGCCTCTGGGTGGTGGCTCTTGTTACTGGCTTCTCTGAGACACACTCACTGTAATCAGTCTCCTCGCTGTAGAAAGGTACATGTTCTCCTGGTCCTGTTTAAATGAGAACTCACCAGGGCAAGACCCAGGTCTGTCTTGTGCACTGCCCTGTGAAGCATCTCACATACCACCTGTGCTCCGTAAGTAGCTTAGGACTGGACTGAGGTGGCCTTTGTTCTTCCCGACCAGAGCCCTACACAGATGCCAGCACTGCCTTTGTGACTGCAACTAGCTCTTTATCTCTTCCCTGGAGTCCTGAGTGGGGGTTGGACCAAGTGATGACCTCTTGCTCCCTCAGTAAAGTTCCATGACTGAGAATCCCTTCCCAGGCAGAGTCCTTCTTCAAACGTACCTGCAGCTCTGCTTTGTGGTCTCATCGCAGGAGCAAGCTGCCCCTCTGCAATGTCATCAGATAGGGCAGGGGTGGAAGGAGTGAGGGCCTGGAAAGCGGCAGCTCAGGGAAAGTCTGCTGTGTTCATTCCCATCTGCTTTGGGGACAGCATGATAGGAGGCTTTCCTGCAAAAATAACTGAAAAAGTCATTGCACTTGGGAAAGTTGGTTGAAACTTTCTTTTCCAGAGTAAACGTCCATCTTGGAGAATTCATTTCTACGTTTATCCCTTTTGTGTGTGTGTGGAGCTGGGTGTCAAGGCCAGGGCCTCCTCACGAGTGCTAGGCAAGCACTGACCACAACCGAATCACAGTGCACCCTGCTTCTTACATCAGCCTGTGTGCTGTTGCGTACATGCACACATACAAACACAGATGATAAATGTTTCGTGTAAAGCGTCTCCTGTCCATCAAAGGTCAGTTAACCAATATCCATCCAGTCATGTTGAGTGCTGATGAAAGTCCAATAGAAATATGGTAAGTCCTGACCTGTGAATGAGTTCTGTTCTGGGAGAGTGTTTGTAAGTCAGGTAAAGCACGTCTTATACACCTCGGACACAGATATGCAGTGTATACTGCTTTGCGCTTCCCAGAAGTCCCCTCCACATCACTGCTGCTTTTCCTCCTGCTTCCGACATCCTAGCTCTGACTGGGCGCTATACTGCACGGTGAACACACGGCAGCACCACTGGGACAGTGTCCGGCACACACGAGAGCCACTTGTGGGATTTGTTCGCATCTACAAATGTTCATAATGTGAGGTCCATTTGTATCTGTGGAAGTTCACAACTCGAATGTTCATTAGTCATGGACATACTGCATTCGGCATAGTCTCTGTCCTTTATAAACTCAAAATCAAAGTAGGAAGATAAACATTACAACCCCAGTAATAAGTCACAATTGCTAGGCATGATGATGCACCCCAGTAATCCTAGCTCCTCGAGGCTGAGACAGGCAGATCTCTAATTTGAGGCCAACCTGGACAACTTTGGCAAGACCCTGTCTTGAAAATAAAATTTAAAAGAAAGGTTGGTAGTGTAGCTCAGTGGTAGACCACTTACCTAGCATATGTGAGGGCCTGGGTTTGATCCCCAGTATCACAATCAGTCAGTCAGACAGCCAAGTAAGGCACAGTCAGTTTCCTGAGAAGACCAAAGAAAGAGCACTTAAACCAGACCGCAAGAATGCGGTGTTTGGGAGAGAGAGGCTGCCAGGGCGGGGTGGCTTCCCTGAGAGATGGACACTGCACACTCAGCCATCCCACAAGCCTTTGCTGAGCACCTGCTTCGTGCTGGGCTGGCTGCTGGGGTTGCAAAAATGAAAGAGACAGGGTGGCCACCGCAGGGGGCTCAGAGTAACAGCGCAGAAGAGCAAAACCCGCCTGCGAGCCCAACAGCGGCGTCCTGTCCGGGAGGCTGGCCCAGCACAGAGGAGGGTGAGGGGCCGCTGCCCGGGCCCCTGCTGAGGTCACCAGCGGGCCGCACGCACAGCTTCGAGGGTGAGCAGCCCAGGCCCAGGGGCCGGGAGCGTAGCATCCCGAGCACGGAGCCAGATGCGGAAAGGACCCTTCTAGGCCGAGGCTGGAACGGTGGGGTCCCCACCACCTCCACATTAGCCCTTCCCACCTGTTTTTTGCATTCCCTGTTTATTTTGGAGTCTGGTGCTGAGCTTCTCTGTCCCCTGCTCCCGGCTATCACAGAAGCATGGGAGAAGAGGGGCCGTGACCGCCCCTTCCTCTCCGGGGCGTGGTTGGTGCCGCCAGCCTTCGGTGCCAGCTGAGGCCTCACTGCCTGGCAGTTTGCAGCCTCTGCCCCCCAGGCCCTGGGCTGGGGAGGGCTGGAGAGCACCCCCCCACCCCGCTCCCGTGCTCCCTTCTGGGTCAGGAAGGGGAAGGGTGGGCAGCTACAGGAGCAGCAAAATTGAGACTCCGTCCCCTGAAGAGGGTCATTTGTGTTCGCACAGGGACTCACTGCCACAAGGTACACAAAGGGCACTGGCCGTCTTTCTTACGCAGCCTTCCGGGCTGTGGTGGGAGGATGCAGGCATCTCGAGCCACCGGAAGATTCACAGGGACTCAGGAAGAGCCACTGAGGCGCTGGCGGGCCACGCCTCCTCCCAGAGCCCTCCTGGTTTCCCGCTCGCTCCCACTCTGCTCCCTGCAGTGCCCCAGGAGACAGCTGAAGGAGACAGACGAAGGGTCAGTGGCCGGCGGAGATCCCTCCTTCTGAAGCTCTAGTAGCCCAGGAAAGACTGCGAGGTGCTAAGGCTGCTCCTGCCCCTGGAAGTGGCGTCCCTGGTTCCACCTCGGCCCTTAACTCAGTCGCCATCCAGTGGGTACAGGGCATTTCCTGCTGTGTGGGCAGCTGGGTCACCATTGCGCTGGGGCTTGCTGGCCCATCAAGGAGGTGGGCGGAGCAGTTGTTCTTACCAGCCAGCCATCTGTGCTGACCACCCAGGGAATCTGCATTCCGGAGCCCCCGACTCCGACAAGTCGGAACTTGTGGGGACCATGGCCCAGTGGTTAGAACAGCGCCTATCTATGGTCACTCAGGGTTGCATTTGTTTTAAGTCACTGCTTGCCCAAAAGACACATCTGTGGGCCACATTAGATCTGGGAGGGCCTGCCTCAGCCCCGGCTGTGTCTGCAGGGGCCCCCGAGGGGGCTCATCTGCTCTCCCAGCTTTAGTGCAAACGTTGCTGGAGCCAGCTCAGCTGCAGACAGCCTGCATCCCTCACACGCGCCTGGCCCAGCGCTCCGCAGCCTGCGTGGGATGGCTGCCTCCTCCTCCATGGGAGGTTGGCAGGTCTGATTGCAAAGAGCAGATTCCCTCTGCTCACCACAGGAGATGGGATTTGCTGCAGGGTTTGAGTGGAACGAGCCAGAGCCTCACACCTGGGCCCAGCTCGGTCCTTCCTGCCATGTGCCCTCCCCTCTTCCAGCCCTCACCCTGCCTTCCGTCCAAACCTGGTCATCACAGTGCTGCTGACCGTCGACGCCAGGCTGCCTCCTGTCACCCTGTGACAGGTCTGCCCTCTCCTCCCAAGAACCAGAGCCCCTTCCCCGAGTCGGGCAGCTTCTGTGGGGACCGTCGGGCGCTATGTCTGACACACAGAAGTGCAAGGTCCAGTCCACATCCTGTTTCTTCCTCACCATGGCTGTGGCTCTCCTCACCTGCCCTTCGCGCACGTGTGGGCTGCTTCCCTCCCTGAGCTGCCCCGCTGCCACCCACTGGGCCCGTCCACCTCTCTGACCTGCAGTCCAGATGCTCACTTGTCTTCACCTCAAGTCTGCCCTCCTGACAAAGTAGCTACCCCATCGGGGCTTCATCTGCACCGCCCGAAGCTGTCCTGTGCCCCGTAGGACTGACCACACACCTTGGTGTGGGGAGCACAGTCCTCGACAGCCTCACCCCGTCCACGTCTTCAGCTCCCTTTTCTTGCCAGTGTTGGGGAGTGAGCTAAATCTTAAGCCTTTTTTACTTTTTATTTTGAGTAAAATAAGTCACTGTGTTGGCAAGGCTGATCTCAAACTTGTGACCCTCCCGCCTCAGCCTCCTGAGTAGCTGGCTAGCTGCCCAGTGGCACACGCCCAGCTCTCATGCTTACATTGGCTGTAGCAGCACCAAATACCCCTTTGGCTCTTGATTAAACTGCTCCTCTGTGCCTCTGTGCCCTTCTCACTGCTTAGCACTCCTGCCTGTAGCTCCCTCCATTTCTCCGTAAAGCTCTGGCACCTCTGAGATGGCCTAGGTGGCCAGTACATTACTGTGGTCTGGCTCCGTCTCTCTCTCTGCTGCCCTGAGCTTGGGAGGCAGAGAGAGCTTCTGTCATTCGGTCTCCAGTTGCAAAGCCAGTACCTGGTCTATGGAAGGAGCAAAAGCAATGTCCGATGAATAAAGCCTCCGTATGCTATACCAAGGCACTCTACTGGTCCACTCTGCCACCACAGACTTCGAAACTTATAAATACTGACGCTTGTTTGACTCATGATTCTGGATGCTGGGAGGTCCGAGGGTGGTGCGGGCGTCTGGGGAGGTCCTGCTGCCTCATCATCCCATGGCAGAAGGAGAGAGGGCAAGAGAGAGGAGCACAGGGCAGAGAGGGACGGGGAGCAGAGCTTGCCCTAGCACTCACAGCAGGAGCCCACGCCCGAAATGCCAGTAGTGCTCAATTCATGCCATCCTGATGTGGTCACTTCTTAGAGGTCTTACCTCTTAGTATTGCCCCAATGGAAATTAAATTCCAACATGAGTTTTGAAGAAAGCATTTGGGCCATCGCATAGATTAAAGATGAAGACCTTGGAATACTGTAGGATTGATGTGAAAACAAAAATACTTCTTAAAAATCTCTACTGGGGGCTAACCAGACCTCCAGTCACCTGACCAAGGGTACAGTGGCAGGATAACAGAAGACAAGATCTTAATGCATAAATGGGGGCCCAGGACGGTCAAGCTCTTATCAGGCTAAGACGCTGTCTCCTGGAGCTCGCCACTCTTCATTGAACACGCAGCTTCCTGGCGGGGCAAGGGGTGGTGCAGGGGACAGTGAAGTGGACAGCACTGGCACGAGCAGGGTCCTAGCAACAAGGGCACAAGACATTCTAGCAGGAGCAGATCATCGATTAATGGGAAATTTGTCCTTTCCCAAAGATTAATTTCTGCCTCTATACAAGTTTTCTGTACAAGTCATGCTGCCCTTGGCTGCACTCTTGTCTTGATATCTAAGACATCGCAGCGCCACGGACCATTGACACCTCCGCTGTGACCAGTGGTGGGGGAGCTGTTCCTTTCCCACACCCCACCCGCTGCCTCTTCAGGCAGCCACTGTGGGCAAATAGGCAGACTCAGACTTTTGGTTTGAAAAGCCAGTCTATGAATTTGTAGCTCATGCAGGGTGGTCTGCATCAAGTCTCTACCTGGTCATGGGTATTCTAACAGGTGGGAGGTGGCATCGCATTGTGGTTTTCATGTGCATTTCCCTGATGATTAGTGCCGTTAAGTATTCTCTCATATACTTTGGACCATTTCTGTGTCTTGGGAGAAATCAAGAAAACAGAAGACAACAGAGTGTTGGTGAGGAGGCAGTGGGACAGCACCATGGAAAACAGCCTGGAACTTCCTCTAACAATGAAAAATAGTTATCCATACAATCTTGCAGTGTTTCACAAGAATTTAAGTCGGGATCTCAAAGACTACAGCACTCCCATATTTATAATTTTATTCTTCACAGTAGCCAAAAGGCAGAAACAACCTCAATGTCCTCAAAGTGTGGTATGTCCAGACAGTGGCATACTACTCAGCCTCAAAAAGGAAGAAAATCCTGCACCATGCTATACTGTGGCTGAACCTTGAGGACACGATGCTAAGTGAAATACTGCAGTCACACATGATTCCACTGATATGAGGGATCTAAAGAGTCAGAGTAGTGGAATAAAAGCATGGTTGCTAGGAGGCTGGAGGGGCAGTTACTAAGCAAAGCCATAAACTTTCAGTTGGCCTTGATGAGTAAGTTCTAGATGGCTGCTGTACACCATTGCTGTGGTCACCAATAATGTGTTGTGAGCCTGAACATGTGTTGAGAGGGTGAATCTCATGTTAAGTGTTCTTACCTCAAAAGCATGAAGTATAATACAATTAAATAGAAATAAAGCCACTGCCTGATGTTAGACAGGGCTGGCATTTTCTTCCCTGCCACTTCTGACACCAGCATCTTCCTGTTCTTTCTGTGTCTGTCTCTGGCAGCCAGAGCTGTGAGGAAAACAACCATAGGACCTAATTCAAGGAGGGCCAGGGTGGGAACCCAGGGGCCAAGGTGCATGATGGAGACAGGGGGACATAAAAGAGGCAGCACCTGGTGACGATGTGGACATCCTTCCAGCACACATCTGCTTTCTGCAGGGGTGCAGATACATGGCCAAGGGCAAACAAGCAGAAGAACAAAATACAGGATAATGAGTGTGGTAAATGCACAGAGCCTCTCAACAGGAGCTTTTATGCCCCTATAGCATTTCAGTCTCCAAGAAAAGCTGTTCACTGCCAAATCAGCCACAGTTGGCCATTGCTGAGTGTCACATTCATTGCTGCTCCATGGAAAACCTTCTCCACTATGGAAAGGGTCCATGTCCAGGAGAGTCATGCTGGGTGACCCAAACCACAGTGCGTTCTCTCTCAGGGGCAGGCTGCTCTGCCCTCGAGCAGGGCCTGCTCGCTGGGCTCTTTGGAAATAACATGGAGTGTTAGTGTTTCCACCACCTCAGGCAGAGGGAATGTGAGAAGTGGGGAGTGTGGTCTGCTGGGAATGGTGGCCGACCCCCCGGTATCCCAGATCTTTATTTCTCCTTCCCAGCCCAGCCAGGGACTCAGCGCCAGTGAGGCGGCCTCTCCTTCCATTCCTCCAAGCATCAGTCCAGCATCTGCTGGCGGCAGGCTCTGCCTGGGCACTGAGAATCCAGAGGCCAAGGCCAGACGTGGTCCTCCCTGTGGAGCTCATGGACAGGGTCAGAAGTGCCCACTGCATTGTGAGCTCGTGGCATTGCACCCGTCCACCTTGCAAGGAGGCTGGGCCAGGGCCGGATGAAGGTCCCGGGGCAGCCAGGAAAAGTGCTCAGCTTTACCTTGTCCAGAAACCAGAAGCTCTGCGCATCTCAGCCAACCAGCCCCTGACAGTGTGGGCTGCGCGCCATCACAGGACTCTCCTCACAGGTGCAGGCATCAGGTTGGAGCCAAACCAGGCGACCTACATAGATGACTCAAAGATAGGACTGAAAGAGAAGGTTCAGGTCTCGAGTCTCCTTTCTGTGAGTGAGTAAGCACAATAGTTAAAAAGTGCAGGCCAAGCCAGGTGTGGTGGGGCACACCTGTCATAATCAGCACGTGGGAGGCCGAGGCAGGACTGCGCAGATCAGAATCCATGGAGTAGGCTCCAGGTCAGGCGATGCTGCATTGCTAGTTTCTTTGCTTTTGAAGTAAGGGTGGCACAAGGCCTATGCAGGAAGGCAGAGTGGGAGGGCATCACAAGAACAGCCCTGGAGCCTGGGCTGTGGGTACCCCTAGAGCAAGGGGATGAGGGCAGGGAGGGCCCCGTTACCAGGTGTGTGTCAGAGAGAAAGAGAGGGTGCGGGAGTCTGCTCCCAGGAGAGAGCAGCGCCTCTGTCCAAGAGCACAGCCGGCCACAGAGCTGGGGGGCACCCTTGATGCCCCCTCTATGACCACCTTTGCCTTGGCCCTTGGGTGGCACCCACGGGTGCCTAAGGCTGCTGTTCCATGCACCTGTCCACGCAGATCAGCCTGCAGCGCACAGTGCGCGGCTCTGGAGGAGCCGACAGGAGACACCTGGGGTGCTTGTCTTACCGGCGTGACAGTGACGCATGCTGATGCAGGACAGGCTCCTGACCCAGCGTGAGGAGACAGTGGAGGCCGAACTAGAAAAGTAACCAGGTCTAGCAGTGTGTCTGCATACATGTGCCACACGAAGGTCGAGGTGGGCTAAATGGTGACAGGAAGTCGGCAGCTGTGAGGACTTCCTGGGAGACAGCTCCAGGTGGGCTGGGGGCACGGGGTGGCCCTGCCCCAGTGGATGGCTTTGATGGCAAAATTTCAGTGTGCCTGACCATAAACTTCTAGGCCTAGAAAATGGAGAATGTCCCTGTCATGTCTGAGAACCCAGATGACACACGATGTGTAGGTTATGTGAGGGTCTGATATATAAAATACATCCCACTGCAGGGCATTAGTAAAGAACACTGGACTAGCAGTGCTGATGGCAGCCTTGTGACAATGACAGCCCCACGTCTTGTATGAACAAACTGTCCTTGCTCCTTTCGGTCCACCTGCTTGCTAGCCAGCCTGGCCAGGGGCTCTGTCACATCTCTGCGTCACTCACATGTTGAGCAATCTACATTTGCTCTTCTGATTTACAGTGATGCTTTGGTTCACAAACATAATTCTTTCCACGATTCTGGTCATGAACTGAATTGGACGACAACCAAATCAAATTTCCCCATAAGATCAACATTGAGCCTAACCAATGAAATTGATTCAGTTCTCATCTGTTTTGGTCTGCGGCCAGAATCGTGGAAAGAGCTAAGTTCATGGACTGACCTACCACTGTATCACAATCCTTACTTTTTAATCCCCTTCTTAATTTTAACTCATGTAGGCACCAAGCTAGGTCCATTTCCTTTTCTCTGGTCCATTCTACACCCACATGAACACCATATTCTATATGTCCCCCAAAATGAGCTATGATGAAAAGAAATTAGAATATACATTAAGAAAATTGACACAAGAGAAGACTTTTTTTTTAGAATTTTTTGAAGATTTGCTTTCCTTGAAAAGAAAGTCAAACCATAAAATGAAATGCACTCGGTTGTTAAAAAATAAAAACCTCACATGTCTAAAATGTAGTTTTTTTCCAAGATAAATGAACATTTTGCTCTGTCTGCTTTCCCTAATATGCACATTTCATTTAACCCAGATCCTCATTGTGGGAAGGATTTACATATCCGTCTCCCATTGCCCGGGGTTTTCTTGGGCAGTGAGGTATGTGCGGGTAGTTTCAGAAGCCCTGGCTGTTGTTCATTTCTCCAAAAGCAACAGATCTTTAAAAATGCCATTTTCCAGGCACTCAGCCCCTAACACTGCCTGGTAGGGATAGATGAATTTGAATCGTCGGCCCATAGAATGTCTCAGAGCCTTGAGAAATGTCGCCTGTCCCCTCCGCTGCCGGCTGGTGTCTTGCCACCTGCTGCAGGAGCAGCTGAAGAATGGCGGTATCCGGGCTGTGTTTAACCTGTGTCACATCTTGTACATGCTGACAGCCTGGTCCGTCCTACCGAGCCCCGCATCTGCTGATGGCCATGGACTTACTCTCATGGAGCTGGTCTCCGCGCTGTGGCTATGTGTAGAGCAGCCCTGCACCGTGTGGGGAGATGTGTAAGACATTCACACGGTGGCTGTGATTCTCCAGTCCCACAAGCCACACCTTCGCCACCTGCTTTGCACTTGACCTTCCTGGACTGGGTACAGCATCTCCTGTGTGTGGTCCCTTTCAGTTGGGTGTCCGTCCTGCCTCTTCCACCAGGGCACGCCCAGCGGGAAACCGCCTCTCCCTACAGGCCCCTCACGGGTATTTTCCTCAGTATCAGCCAGTCAGAGACAGGAAGTCACAGAGCCACTGTGGCTTGAAGCCAAAAAGAAGATGAGAAATTTGTAGTCTGGCCATCCACATTTCAGACAAGGAATTTGGACCCAAAAATGTGTCAGTGGCAGGTAGAACCCAGGAGCGCACATGCTAAGCACACACTTTATTACTGAGCTACTTCCCCAGCCCGAGAGTTCACAATTTTTTTCTAGTACTGAGGATTGAACCCAGGGTTTTGCACTCAGCTACATCCCTAGCCCTGTTTATTTTAAGGCAGAGTCTCGCTAAGTTGCTAAGTTGCCTGGGTTGGGCTTGAACTTGTGACCCACCTGCCTTATTCCCAGAATGCTGGGATTATACTGTATGTCACCACACACAAGTAGAATCCACCCTTGTATGGAACAATTGTAGTTGATAGATTTAATCAAAGTTTTTGATTTCTATTTTTTTTTTTTTTGGTATCAGGAATCAAACATGGGACCTTGTGCTGGTGAGGCAGGTGCTGGAACCACTGAGCTAAATCCCCAGCCCTCTATTATATTTGTTAGATGACCTTCAGCCCCTCTAGATCTATGAGTTACGTGTTCCAACATCCTAACGGAACCTTTTAAATAAAGCCAACTTTAGAATGGCTCAGTGGACAGATGGCTGGCATTATGGTACTTAGTGTCATAACTTGTGCCACCTCTTTTTAGTCCTTACCACATAGTAATGGGCAAGACTGTCACCCTCCAGACGCCCCAGTTGGTTGTGTAGAATGGTAACATTCAGCTCAGAGTGAGTCATGGCAACATGGCCCTCCAGGTTGCAAAGTTTCCTTTCTTCCTATGATAATCTCTTAAAATGAACTGGAAGGGTCTTGAAGTGTATACTAAGCATATGTTCGGTTTATGCTTTCCACCCACCCATCTGTTAGGGACACAGAAGATGGATAAGATTCATCCACAGAAGGCTGTCTGGTGGGTTTCTATGTGAGAAACCATTTACTGTGTAGGGTTAGGGTAGATAGGTGTTGGTATTTACCTCTGGGCATTACCTGAGTTAGTCCTTTCTGCTGTCTACTAAATCATTCTACTTCTGTGTCACGTGTGCCGTAGAATGTGTGGCCCTTCGCAGAGCTTGTATTTGTAGCACACACTGCAGTTTTCCATGATTTGGTTGACAACCCTACCCGGCAGAGTGCAGACCCACACCCTGCATGTGCAGACACTCAGCTCCTGCCCCATCTTGTCTTCCAGGCTCTGTGGCTACCCTCCTTTTTATGATGAAAACGACTCCAAGCTCTTTGAACAGATCCTCAAGGCGGAATATGAATTTGACTCCCCCTACTGGGATGATATCTCCGACTCAGGTAGGTTTTCCCCAGGGGGTCCTGGGGCTCAGAAAAAGACATATACCACCATCTGGGGACTTAAGCAACGAGCATATATTTCCCATGGTTCGGGGGGCTGGAAGTGCAGGCTCAAGGCCACTGGCACATTTGGTGTCTGGGGAAGGCCCACCTTCTCGTTCCTGGGTGTCAGAGTCCTCACGTGGCGGGAGGCGAGCAGAGCTCTCTGGGGTCTCTTTTATACAGACAGCGATCTCTGTCAAAAGAGCTCTGCCCTCACCAGTCACCTCCCAGTGCTGCCACCTCGGGGTTTAGGACTTCATCCTAGGAATTGTGGAGGCTCAAACACCCAGCCCGTAGCAGCTCCAGGGAGAGCGACATGAGCCTGGCTGGGAGGACAGGCTTGGGAGATCTCAGCCGAACCTGGCCAAGGGGTGGGAACCCGCCCGTTTGTATCCCCCAGCCATACCCTGATCTGGGTACTCTGGGAACGAAGCATTCTTAGCTGACATTTACCAAGCACGTGCTGTGAGCAGCATCCTGTGAGCCCTCTGCGTGTGCTAACTCACTCGGTGCTCAGGAAGGCCTAGCAAGTAGGTGTTACTGTCATTCCATTCCCGTGTGACACATGAGGAAACTGAGGTTGAGTGACTGGACCAGAACCACTCAGCTAGCATGTGGCAGAGCTGGGATTTGAGCTCCAGGTCTCAGTCCAGCCCCCACCCCGTAGCCAGGATGCCACGCTGAGATGTTCCCCAGGAAGTTTATCATCCTTCCTGAGGGAAGAAAGATCAGTACCCAGGCTCCGGTGTCTCTGGGCATCCGCTTCCTCAGGGAAGAAACCCCTCACCTCCCCGGGTAGAAGCAGCCAGGTGAGGCGACGTTGTGAGTAGGACCGTGGCTCGTAGACTCAGGGGAGCTGTTGAGAGGCAGTACTTCATTGTTTATGTCATTTCCTCCTCACCGGAAACACAGGGCCCACTTCCTCGGTCCCCCGGCCCTGGCCCAGAATATATTCTGCATGGCTTGTGGAGAGGAGCCCCAGGGAGATACTGCGCTTCTGAGCTTGCGAGGGTAGAGCTTTCCCACAGGAGCCCAGTTCTGTGGGGAGTGGGCTGGAGATACCCTGAAATGTGACTTGCTTTGAGCTAGCCAGGCTGTCACCTGTCCACTCTGTGGCCCTGTCCCTCATGCTCCTGATGTCTCGCCCCTGTCCACTGTGTCCTGACAAGAACTCTGCAACCCCACAAGACAGCGTCTTGCAGCATTGCAGCTTCCGGTCCCTGCCCTCATGGCACAGTAGGGCCCTGGAGAGCTGGTCTCGTCTTTTTAGTGGTACGCGTGATACTCCTGAAGACCCAGCACATCTCAAGCCACACAGTGATTCTTCCCCTGTGCCTTTCTGAACAGCAAAAGACTTCATCCGGAATCTGATGGAGAAAGACCCAACTAAAAGATACACCTGTGAGCAGGCGGCTCGGCACCCATGGTAAGAAAAGTCACCCCGGGAAGCCACGCCATCGTGCACCCCCAGGCCACTTCCTGCTAGCTCTTGTCACCTATGGAATCCACCCCGCTGTCGGTTTCACCTCTTCCTGGCCAGGGCCTTTTCTCCTCACCACAGCCAGTACTGGAACAGTCTTGTACCTTAGGACACGATCTTCTGAATGCACTTGTGTGACATTAAGTGGGCAGATTTTCAGTTTTCAGAAAGCTTTTCAGGATCATCTTTATTGAAAGTAATCTCCCAGCGAGACGTTAAGATTAGAGTTTTATTCCCTGAGTTTATTACTCAGTATTAAAGTTATGTGTATTTTCCCTTTTCAGATGTTTTTCCAATTAGGGTTTCTCCAGCTCGACGGGAACTAACTGGTGCTTTCTGCACATTGTTAGCATGAGCTTGGGGCCACCTCGGATTTATGTCTCTCACCAAGTTAGAACCAGGCTTCCTGGCAACTAGCTGTGTTATACCTCATTTTTCTTAGTCTCAGTTTTCTAGTCATTGAATGAGAATGACCATACCTAATATATAGAGTGGATATAAGAAATAATGGAGACAATGCAGGTAAGGGATTAATACGATGTCTGGTGCAGAGCAGATAGTTAGTTGTAGCTCTTATTAAAGCCCCATGAGCATCCAATTTGAAATCCAAGAATAATAAAGATCCAATGTGTTAGTAGCTTTTCATAACTATAACAAAATATGCGAGATAATCAACTTTCAAACAGAAAAGACATCTTTAGGCTCACAGTTTCAGAGGTTCCAGTCCATGGTCAGTTGGTCCTGTTGATTTGGGCCTGTGGTGAGGCAGCACATCACAGCAGGGAGTGTGTGGTGGAGCCACCTGCCCACTTTATTGTGGGCAGGAAGTGAGAGAAAAAGAAACTGATATCCCACAGTCCCATTTGAAGACACTGAGACCTCCCTGTGGCCCCTCTAAAAGTTTCTATCACCTCCAGTCACTCCAAGCTGGGGACTAAGCCTTTAACGCATGGGCCCTGGGGGAGGTTAAGATCCAAACCGTAGCACACAACATAACAAAAATAGGGAGCTAGGGTTGTAACTCTGTGGAATAGTGCCTGCATAGCGTTCTAAGGCTCTGGCTTCAGCCTCCAGTGGTGTGAGGGAAGGAAAAATGAGTTCAGGAGACAAGCCCCCCTAAGAAGCATTACAGAACACTGCCCCTTCTTCAGCCCCAGGGTCTCCAATGCTGTTAGCCTTCCAAGGAGAGCCGCCCCGAGGTCGTGTCGTCGTATTTTAATTCATGACACCTGCTGTGTGTTGAGTCTGTTCTGTTCCTGGAACTGTGCTGATTGCTTTAAAGTGTTGACTCCTTTTTTGTTCAGAATAACTCTGTGAAGTACGTTTTACCCTCATTGCAGACAACTAAAGTAACTTAGCTAACACCACTCAACTAGCTAACGGCAAAGCCAGGATTCCCGCCAGAGCTGTCTTGTTCCACAGAGCTGCTCTTCTTTGCCATGCTTAAAGGAAAAGGGAGAGAAAGAAAAGGGGAGAGGAAGGGATTTCCTGAAAAGGTGGACGGTTTGGGTTGTGTGTCATCTTTGTATTTTTTAGCAAGTCACTTTGGACAGCAGGCCCAAGTATGTGGTGATAAGATTGTAAAGGTTTTCTTACTCCATACCCGTAGCCTTTAAACCTGTAAGGCTTTGAGAACGTTGGAGGAGGAAAGGATCTCAAAAAGAAGGGCAGTGATTTGCCTCCTAGTGCTGCTCATCGCCTTGGCAGCCGGCAAGGAAAGCGGCTAAATCCTGGTCTCTCCTTCACCACCCATTTCCGCAAATCCAAACCGAAGTCTCTGTGGGGCCTGGGAGAGGGGTGGGACAGCCCCACAGGGTGCTATGCCGCTGCAGCACAGGGTTTGCACCAGCCAGCAGCCGGGAGGGAGCTCGGGACAGACAGGCAGCCTGAGCCGAGCCGGGCCGGGCCGGGGCTGGACACTGCGCATGCGTTCTCGGGGCCACTAGTCCTCCGTGTGGTGGGGGAAGAGTGGAGGGCGGGACAGGCAGGAGAGGAGGGGAGAAAGCAGGCGGGGCCAGCGGGTGGGGCGTGGCTTTACCTCTGACTGCCTCTGTGGGGAAACTCCTGCGCACCTCGGGCCTCCTCTGCAGAATCCGGGTCATAAATAACAGTGCGTCTTTTGGAGGGCTTTTCAAGGCCTTGAATGAGATCATGCATTCAATGAGAAGAAGACGACACCTGCTGTGTCTGTTACCTCTGAGTTGCCCGTGCTTTATTTTGCCCGAGGAATGTGCGCTTTGGGCGGCCGCGCCCTGGTGGGCAGCAAGCAGCTGGGCAGATGTGACTGTAGAAAGCCCCACTGGCTGCAGGATTACGGGTGGGTGAGGGAGCAGGGCAGGAAGACAGCCCAGAGCAGGGACCCCCGGGGGACACGCAGGGGTGCAGAAGCCCCAGGCACTGGGCGCAGCACTGGTGGGGTGGGCCGACCAAGGGCCCGGCTGTGTCTTCCCAAGCTTCCAGTTTAAGGGGCTGGGAGGCTGACGCGGGAAAAGAAGCCAGCTGGGGTGAGGAGTGAGTCCATCCTTGGGTGTGCTGGGAGCCCTCCAGATGGAGAGCACTGGAAACCTGGAGCTGGGGAGAGGGGTCAGCCGTGCACAGAGATGCCAGAGTCATCAGCTCCTCTCTCACGCATGGCAAGACGTACAGGCCCGGGCTGCATCTGCAGATGCCTCCTAATCCAGAGGGTTCCCTTAGTGCTCCAGCATAGTTACTGTGCACTTCCAGATGGGAACCACAAATGCACTGATGCCGGCGTACGGCTGCCCCCACTTGCCTCACTGATGTCAGAGCAGAGGCGCCTATGGCTTCTGGGGGAGCTTCGGAAAGTGGAGCAGACTCCAGCAGCATGGGCCCAGTCAGCACCACTGCTCAAGGAGCTGTGGCCCTGAGCGTGCAGGACACCAGAGGGGCGTCCCAAGCCGCCCAGGGTGAGGAGAGGCCGGGCCCCTGTCCTCAGGGCAGGGCTCTTAGAGGGGAGAGGCTGTCCTCACGGCATTCCTCGGGGAACACAGTGAGCACTTCCACTGGCTCTCTGTCCGCTCACTGGGGACGCCTTCTGCTTGGTGGCGGCTTGTGAGGAACCAGTGGGCTGCCAACTGCTGACCAGAGACGGGAGGCAAGTGGCAGGGTGAGAATGCACATGCACCCCATCACAGGACGGCGCCTCGCCCAAGCTCACCCGTCCCGGGCTGATTGGTCTGTCCTTCCATCTCCATCTCCGGCTCCATCGATAACCCTTGAAGAACACAAGCGAGATAACTTTTTCAAAATGAAGGCATTAGCTCAGGTGACTGTGGGACCAGGCGAATCAGGGTAACAGGCAGGGAAGAGCTGGTACTGCAGCTGGCGTCTGAAGACAGCTGGAGCCAGAATCCCCTCTTCTGTTTCCCTAAGGCCTTAACTGGTGGACAGTGCCACTCACGTAATCTGTATTGCTAACATCTACTGACTGAAATTAGGGCCATCTGAAAAATACTTTCACAGCAGTACCCAAACTAGCATTTGGCCAAATAGCTGGGTGCCATGTCCTAGCCAAGTTGACGCTCCTGAGGGATGCCTGAGACTCCCCCCCACACTGCAGGACTCCCACCACGAGAGCTCTGATTGGCTCTAGAAATCACGATGCAGCCCAGGAGTCTGCCAGAGCACCAGCCATCACCAAGCCTGCCTTGAGCAAGAGGCTAGAAAAATGCAGAACCAGAGCCATGGAGGTAGAGTAGACCTCAGGCAAAACAAAAAGGTAGCTGGGTGTGTTGGCACACGCCTATAATCCCAGCACTCTGGGAAGCTGAGTCAAGAGGATCCTGAGTTTGGGCCAGCCTGGGCAATTTAGCACCTTAGTAAGTCCTTGTCTCAAAATAAAAAATGAATAAGGGCTGGGGATATTGTTTCATGCAAAGGCCTTGGGTTCAGTACCACAGAAACAAAATAAAACATAAATGCCTAAAGCAAGAAGAGAGGTCTTTGAGGATCTGTGAGTGGAGAAGCATAGCAAAGCAGGCTGCAGAGGTGTGGTTGTGTGAATGCCATCGTTACAGTAGGGGCTAAACCCAGAGAGGCCAGACTTATGAAGCTAGCTGTCCATTTACAGGTTCATAAAGAAAATTTTCTGTGTCGGCAGCATTGGTCAATTCTGGGCAGTCTGGGTGACCAAGGGCCTCCCGTTTGGCTGGTGGACACTGCTCAAGTTAGTTTTGCTTACGCTGCGGCTGTGAACCTGCTGGCCTGTCATGACAGCAGCAGCCATTTTTATCACAGCCCATGGAGAAGGACGGTGCTGTGTCACCGAGGGCCACCTGCTGCCCAGCATGCTCCAACCCCACTGCAGCCAGCTTAGGACTCTGGGGAGGAAGCCGGAAATATTCGTCACATAGCTCCGAGTTGCATTTTCCTTAAATCTGAGCCACATAACACACAGCGGAGGGGTGGGGAGCAGAGTCCAGGCTCCAGGTCTGGAGACCACACTGCTGACAGGCAGGTGGAAAGTGAGTCCCAAGTCCCCGACCCCCCTTTCCCCAGCCTGTTTGGTTTGATTTTTGGTTTTGTTCTTGTTTTTGTTTTTTTTTTTTGGTACCGGGAATGGAACTCGGGACCTTGCACTTGCCAGGCAGGTGGCGGAACCACTGAGCTAAAGCCCCGGCCCAGCCTCTTTGGTTTGGAGCCCAGCTCTGGCCTGCAGCAGTGCTCAGCCTGAGGAATTCCACACTTCCTACCACTTTGGCCTAGCCGTTTCCAAGACTGAGCCGGCCACTGACAGTGGGAGCTGGAGTCCTTCCCTGATGATGCAGCTTTTGAGAATGGTCCAAGAGCAAGCGCTCCCCTGAGCTGGCTAGGAGACATCCCGAACCGCCTCGCTCCTCTGCTTCAGACTCGCCCTTTCGGATGTGCTGATTCTGTTTCCGATGTGTGTCTGGGGAGAGGGTCGATCAGCGGTGGATCTCAGTGACTTCAGTGGATCATCTTGGCTGTGCCCAGCCCTGCTAGGAAGAGCGGGGAGGACATCTCCAGGGAGGCTGCTGGTAGTGGGAATATCAGACTGGATTCGAAACCCAGGCCAGCCCGGCACACTCAGTATCCAGTCTCTCGACGGTGGTTTCAAGGTTGCATTTCTCAAATGAAGGAAAGACCCAGTAGGGTGCTCTCTTGTCTGAAGAAGCCCTGAGCTTGTTCCTTACGTGGCCCAAAGCAGTTGGAAGTCACAGTCTGCGACATCTGGCCTGCATTGTCTCCAGGCCCGTTGTGGTCTGGGAGGTGGAAGGTTCCCTCCCATTCCACTCCTTTCCCGCCAGGAAGGGTGGCCCATGGCTCTGCCTGCCACACACCTTTTCCTTCCTTAGGTTCTGGATACCAACCTAGAGCTGAGTAGTTTTGTGTGAAGCTGGGACAGGAGGGTGGAAGGCACAAAGCCCAGGGCAGGCTGAGAGCAGAACACGGTTTGCTCTGACGGGGAGGGCCACGTGGTCAGAACAGGGAGAGATGACACCACGGGTGGCATGGACGTGGGACAGAAGGGTGGGCTCCATGTGGCCTCTGGCGACCCTAAGATTAGAGCGTGAGCAGGAAAGAGGGGGAGGCTCAAGACTAAAGGAGAGCGACACCGAGGGAGGTGGAGCAGGGCTCGGGGGCTCGGGGGGAAGTGGTGAGCTAGGACTGCCATAGAGATGGCCTGGGTGTTGTGGACCAGCTGAGTGCAGCACAGATGTGACCCTGGACATTCTGGGGACTTTCTGGGAAATGCAGGGGTAGAAGATCCAGGAAGCAGGGCTGAGCTGAGGCTGGGAATCTTCTCACGGGATGCGGAGAAGTGTGGGCCCAGGGCTGGTGGCATTGCTGTGCAGAATGTCCTGGCAGAGCCCCGCTCTGCTGAGGGAGCTGAGAGCCCCCGGTGTGAGGCCCTGGAGCAAAACTCCTGGGAGGCAAAGAGTAGGCCCCTGGAACAAGGAAGCCAGCAGCCAGGCCCTGGGCAGCCAGGGGGGAGGTGGGAGAGCTCAGGGAGAACACTCAGGCTTCACACAGTGTTGAGTAGAGGGGACTGGGGGGGGCGCAGGAGGGAGATGAATCCAGGCCGTCTTGTCATTGTGGACTCTGGCACTGCAGAATTGGGGCCAAAAGAGGAAAATGAGGTGGGTGTGGCGGATGGAGGGACAGGTGCAGAGCAGGGATGGTGGGATAGGACTTCGAGGCGGCGCTGGTAGCACGCGTGGATTCGGGGGCCCACCTGGGGCTGGCACTCACCCTGTGGCCAGCCTCAGTTTTCCCGAGGACAGGATGGGGCTCCCTGGGGGCAGCCCGGGGCCCAGTGGCTGGATACCAAGGAAGTCTCTTGGCTTTTGTTTCAGGATCGCTGGTGACACAGCCCTCAACAAAAACATCCACGAGTCTGTCAGCGCCCAGATCCGCAAGAACTTCGCAAAGAGCAAATGGAGAGTAAGCCCCGTGTTCACTGACCCTCAGCACGCTCCTGAAACTCGCTCTGCTGCTTGAGCTTGCCTCTTCCTAAGGGCCACTGTCACCCGAGAGTGGACGGAAACCCCCAGAGCCTCACTGACGCCGCTCATTGAACTGAAAACGATTTGGGCGAGGAAGCCGTGTCGTGGTGGAAGAGGGATGAAGTGCATGATCAGATGTTTCCCCTCTGCGACGGAGGGGTCACAGTCATGCTGGCCCTTAACTCCCTCGCTCTTTCTTATGCACTCTACGTCCCTTCATCCCGTCAGCTTTTATTAAAGTGATAATGGAGAGGGGAAAGAGAACAGAAAATCTGTGTTTAAGTCATCAGTATTTTCTGGTAAAGCTTTGATAGATTTAAACACAGAATTTCTGTGATCATCTCTAGAGACAACACAGAAACAAAATTAATTCCACCGACCTACTTGATTCATCAGAAATGCAATACTTAGGACAAAAGTACGATTTGTAGGAAAGCAGATGCTATTTTAAAACCACATTTTACAATGTTAAACTATTATAACACCTTTTATTTTAAAGGCCAGTTCTCTTAAATTATGGAGAGAATGTTTCATAGTTGCTATATGTATTTATGGCGTCAGAAGAAAACTATTTTTTAAATCTCCAAAATATGTTCTGGTGGGGAGGGGGTCTAAGTGAATTCACTCACCTTTGGAAGAAAGGACAGTGTAAGTTGCCTTCCTAAAGCATCCTGAGAATGTTTGAAGATGTTTGCCATGCTTAGGGGAAACAGAGAAGTTGAAAGAAGCGATCAGAGTCTTTCCGGACTAGCTGGATATTTTGTCCGGTTAACTCTCTTTTTCCTTGTCAAATTTCAGCAAGCCTTTAATGCCACGGCCGTCGTGAGGCATATGAGGAGGCTGCATCTGGGCAGCAGCCTGGACAGCTCAAGTGCCAGCGTCTCGGGCAGCCTCAGCCTGGCCAGCCAAAAAGATTGTGCGTATGTAGTGAAACCTGGTTTCTTGAGGGGCTTCTGGGGTCACGCTGGGCGGAGAGGAGGGAGCTGCCCTGGGCCGAGCACCCAACGTGTGCCAGGCACTTTCAGTGCTTTGCCCCATTTCACGGTCCCAACTGCCCTAGGACATTTTTTAATATAATCATTTGATACTCACTAGGGATAGGTATCATCGTTTGCGTTTCGCAGTGAGAAATCCGTGGCTGAGCTGCACACAGCCAGGCATGTCTGGATCCGGCCTTTCTCCTTCCCCTCCCGAGGACACAGTGCTGTCACTCCGTGGGTGGAGGAAGAGGCCTGAGACTCCTGGAAGTCTGATCTCAGGGCAGTGATTTGAGCTCTTTAGATGATGAACATCTGCAGTAGAATAATAGTCGTGGCATTTTGTCGTGGAATAGAACTTCCTTCTTCTCTCCCCCTCTGCCCTCTGCATTTATCCCTGGCTCATCCTCAGCCGGACAGTGGCTCCTCCCTGCCTTGGAGCAGTTGCCTGAGCCCCATGGGCCCTCCCCTGCCTGGCACTGAGCAGCCCTCCAGCCTGGCCTGCTGTGGGCATCACGCGCCTGCCCATCTGGCTCAGATCGTGCTCTCTTCCTCTCTCGACCTTATCCTGCCTCATTTGGGACCGACTAGCACCTGTATTTCCCATGACTTCTCCACGTGCTTCTCCGACAGAGTTCCCCCCCCCCAGCCATATTCACGCACCCCTGGGTTCTTCCCTCTGGTCAAGGGGAACCCCACAGGGGCCCACCCTCCCGGCCTCCCTCCCGGCCTCCCTCCCTTCCTGCTGTCGTTTTTGGAGGTCTGAGGATTGAGTCCAGGGCCTTTGCACTGAGCTGCAACCCCAGCTCTTTTTCTATATTTTATTTTATTTTGAGACAGGCTTTCACTAAATCGCCTGGTTGCCTAGGCCAGGCTTCAACATACGATCTTCCTGCCTCAGCTGCCCAGAGTGCTGGGACCACAGGCGTGTGCTACCATGCTCAGCCCTGATCATTGTTTTAGCGCTGTACACCAGCGAAGCCCATCTTAATAGTTGATTTTATGATGCGCCCATGTCCCGGGTACAAAGCTCCCTGGGCATGTGTGCCATCAGAGCTGAGCAGCCGCCACTGCATCCTGCGCCAGGGCCTTCTCGGGCGACACCTCTGCCTGGTGAGGCTTCAGTGCTGCCCTAGAGGAATTCTTTCAGGTCATGGGGCTGCTGAGTTCACACAGAAACAGGCAGATGGCCTCATTTCAAGGTGCCCTGTGTCAGAAAATGCTTCTTGCCAAGAGTACAGAGTACACACCACTCATTCCTAAAATACCTCCTTCTGTGGGACTGTTGCAAAAGTGAACAGTTCTCCAATGACAGTGTGTATCGATACCTAGCCCTGTACCTGGGACACAGTGCTTGCTAAATGGGGCTATCATGGTGGCTGAAACATGTTTCCAAGGCAGTTATATCGAAGAAGAGAGAGGTGAGCTGTGTCTAAGACTAAAACAAATGTAGTCTGGGGCTGGGGTGTCACTCAGCTAGACTCCCGCCACCGAAACAAATGAATTCAGATGCATAAAAGCTCAGTGCCCCACAAACCCAGCCCACCTGGCCCCCACAGTAGGGAGGGAGAGCATGGATTTGCTTCTGGCACTCTGAACCCCATGTGTCCCCTGTCCCCCTGCAGGCCTGGCACCTTCCACGCTCTGTAGCTTCATTTCCTCTTCATCGGGGGTCTCAGGAGTTGGAGCCGAGCGGAGACCCAGGCCCACCACTGTGACCACAGTGCACACTGGAAGCGAGTGACCGGCTCGGAGGCGGACGGGGTGGGTCCAGAAGGGGCCCAGGCCACCGGGCGGGCGGTGAAGCTCCCTCGAGACCCCGCCCCGCCTGCATGGTGCACCTTTCTGCACAGGACTGGAAGACAGAAGTTCTTTATGGCCATATTTTATACTGCAATTCTGAAACGTTCATTTCTCACAAACTGTACTGAACTCAAGGGGAGCTGAATGAATAGGATCTGGTGCTGTAAATAGGAGTCTTGTGGAGCTCTCGTGGAATGACCTTCTGTTCCTCTCTCCCGGCTCTGTTGTTTCCACTCTTCTCAGTGTAGACAGTCGTCTAGGTTGTATTTTTTTCATGGGAAAAAAAAAGATTTCAACTGGATTATTTGAATATCGGTGAATATTATGCATTAGCGGTTTTTTCCTTTGAAGAAGTATGTCTTTTGGATCTGTATCTCAGTTACATGACCTTTATTATTTGCTCTTCAATAGTAGTTTTATGTTAACCTTTAAGAGATTTTTTTTTTTCCTCCAAGGAGAATTTAAAGGCATTTTTTAAAATTCTAATAAGAGGATGAAGACTGTCTCCCAGGCTGAGTGTACTTTACTTCTGTTCTTCCCTTCCTCTCCCCTCCCTCGGGAGGGTCAGCTCTGAGGAAGGCACCTGGGCAGCTCTGGGGGAGTCTTCTCTCCAGCTCTGGGGCAGTGTGCAGAAAACCCTTCCCCGAAGCTGCTCCAGCGAGCCCCAGGCCACCGCAGCGGAAATGAAGACGCCTGCTCCCCGAGACCCAAGGCTGGTCCTCACCGTGAACCTGGCTCTGTGAACAGGATACCCACAAAGCCAGGATTCAGAGTGTCCCTCCCCCTAGGGACCAGCTGCCGTCCGTGTACGCACCTGCACGCAGCCCTCATTTCTCTGAGGGATAACAGATGAAACTCTGACCTCAGCTATGCAGTTGTAAAATGAATCTCTTTCTCTGTTTTTTTAAAACGCAGTTCTAATCTTATACTTAAAACGGCCTCCAGAACACATGTTTCTGCACATTTTTACCCCGCCTTGAAGAAGAAACCATTTCTCTGGGGGGATGAGAAGAGGTGAGCACCATGTGTGCAGAGCACCGGCCGAGGCAGAAATGGCCTCCGACTGGTGCATGAAGCCGTCATTGACATCGGGGGACCGTAAGGCAAAGGCCTGTGGTAGCAGGGTCACCAAGTAGCCCCATGTGCCCGGCGCTGAACGATTTCCCAGACTGTGGGGTGACCTGCAGCCCGAGGAAGAGCAGCCGCATCCTTCAGCGCTTGGGCTGGGTGTGCAGTGCAGCCCCGCCAGCCCTGGAGGAGGCTGTCCCGCAGAGCCGGGCAGGTGATGCCCCGGTCCCTCGCACCTGCCCAGCGTGCTGCGCTCTGCTCCACACAGCCTCGTGGACCCCGTCCCCCTGGGGTCCCTGCTGGTACAGCGCCTGCCATGGCAGGTTACCAGTGCTAGAAGGTCCTGTTGGGCAAAGCGTTGTCACTTCCACACTTTGCCTATTTTAGCGATGCCTCTGACCCTCCACAGCGCACACACACACATGCACACACAGTGTTCAGACTCAGCAGCCCCAGCTAAGGACACAGCGCCGGAGGTGTAAGAACAGTACAGGCAGCTGACACTTGTTCCCACCTGGCTCACAGGCAGGAATCCCGCTTGGCTTCTGTCACACAGGTATCCGTGGTAAAAATTCAAGCCATCCGTCTTAAAAATGTGCAGAAAGCCAGGAAATGTCCATGCAAGGACAACAGAGCCAGTGAAGAAGCAGGTGTCACCTACATTGGAGACACGTCACCCGAATATTCCCGTAGGGTGGACAATGACCTAAGTGTCATAAACATACTTGAGGAAGCTAAGGAGCCCGTGTAGGGTTGTGAGCATGTGGCTTACCAGCTGGTGTCATGGGAATATTCGGGTCCATATAGTATGAGGAGGACAACAGAAGGTGACCGGGAACCGTGTACCTGAGTCGTTAGCAGGTCTTGGCGCTGTGTGGCCTGTGCAGCGATTTGCAGCTAGAAAACGGTGTTTGAAGCCAAATGCTCTTAGTGGTGGTGGAGACACTGTCTGGCGCTGACGCGGGCGGAGCGTGTTATATGCGGTTCCTTTGAAAGTGTCTTGTCCCGGAAAGTGTAGAACGGGTGGCGAGTGCCCCTGGTGGCGGTGCCCACCGTGCCCGCTGGCCTTCAGGGTGAAGGAGGAAGCTCTTTTCCAACCACGCTGGGTGTCGTTCATGTCTCCTTAGCGCAGAATGGGCCTTTCCTGGAGCGTGGATACACGGGGAGGCCGCATGCTGGACCTCTGGCTGATGCCACATCCACCGGTATCAGCCAAGCATCTCCTCCAGGCCCCTGGGGCGACGGCTGAGGCTGAGGACGGCGCCCAGGCCCCCCGTGGTCTCTGTCTTCTCAGAGCAAGTGGGTTTTTGTCCTCATGGCAATAACAGTGGGCTTTCCTTTTGCTGCCTGTCTGTTCTTCCGTTGCTCCCCGATCTTCAGTTCCTAAGTGAGGCAGGAAGAGCTGCTCGTGTTGATCTAACCAACCATGCTCGGGCCCTGACAGGCCTTCCCCTTGCCACTCTGACCCAGGGGATGCCCGCAGGCTGGGCTGCTCTCCTGTAGGCACTGGGATCTGGAGCCTCAGACCGGGCTGGGGCAAAGGTGGCTGGAGCTGGGAAGCACAGGGCATGCCCAGGTGACAGACACAAAACCCCAGAGCAAAGAGGAGCCCACCACTCCCCACAGCACCTGGCCCTATGGAGAACAGAGAATGTAGTCCACCCCCGTCATATCTCCTCTTGAAAGGATGGCGTAGCTGGCATGCAAAGAAAAGGGCAGCTGTGGCCTAGTGTTCTTGAGCTTGATCCTTGTCACTTCTCAAATCTCACCTGTGGACAGTGGGGGCAGCGCCTGGGACACATGAGCTTGTGACTGAGAGGGCCCCACTGTCGGGCTTGCTCTTAGCACAGTCCAGGGACCTGGCCACCCAGGCCTAGGCTTCTTTCTGAAAAACAGGCAAAGCTTTAGCTTTTAGAAAACATCAGCTATGTGATAAAAGGAATCCAGCCCCAGACTCAGTTTCCTGCCCGGCCTTAACCTCATGCTGAGTTTGTCCCCGTTAGTGTCCACTGTGGCCTGGGTGGGCTGTCGGTGGGGGAAGGAACTCCCCTTTGGACAAAGGCCAAGGGACAGGGAGCCCAGTTGGCCCTTGTGGAACGACACTTAGCCCCATCAACCCCCTGGCTCTCATTTTATGAGCAGTTTTAAAGACAAAGTGAAGACCCTATCCCGGTGGGGCTGCACAAGGTGTGTCAGAGCTCTGGACCCCCCAGCCCTCTCCGATCCTGGGTCAGAAGTGATCTTCACCCCGGGGATCCACGGTGGAGTCACTGAGGCAGAGCCAAGGACAGGGCTCCCAGGCGAGGGCCTGTTCTGCCCACAGCTCTCTCGCCTTCCACAGTCCCGAGTGCCTGCTGATCGGTCTCCTTTGGCAACAAGGGAGGAAGGCGAGGGAGGCAAAGGGCAGCTCCTCCTATTTTCCATAACAAATCAGAGGGTCTCCCAGGTCTGCAGTCCTCCCCTTCCGCCAGTGCACGAGCCCCTCGCATGCCCATCTCCTCTCCCCCACAGGGTTTGCCTTGTCCTGAAACATTCCAGACCAAACACTGTTCAGTTTGTTTCCAAAAGAAAAACAATGTACATACCTGTGTGGGATCCGGCACTCTTCTGGGGGCACCAGACCTGTGTTGGGGCTGCAAGTGCACTGGACCTTTGTCAGAGGCATTCCGAGCCTTTGGTTTTCAGAACTGAAAAAGGTTAAGATGAGAAAGCCGAACTGGGTAAACAGATTTGTAAAGGAGGGGTTCATTTCCTGGTGGCTCCAAGGACATTCGTGTGCAGACAAGTTCGCCTGAAAACCTCAACTCTTGGGTGGCAGGAATGTGTGAGGAGGAGGACAAGACCTTCAGCCCCTCGCTGGGTCCCATCTTGGTGCACAGGGCCGGCCTGCTGCAAAGTCCGCCCTGCATGCTGGCCACAGCCTGGCCTGCCTCCTGCCCCAGCAGCGGCCCCACCTCCAGAGTCATCCAGAGGGAGTTCACCCTTTCCAGACTTCCCTGCCACCTCCAGCGGGAGCAGCAAAAGCTTGTGGCTTCTGCAAACCTAATGGCTGTGCATTTGGAAGCTGAACACCCAGCATGTGGCTGCCGAGTCTGGTTTTGTGGACAGAGCAAACTGGAATGGCTTTTCGGTGTCTGTATCTGTCTTTCTACACCAAAGGGTCAAACTGTGGCACTCGCCCTCTGTACTAAGGCTGCTTCTGCATTCACCTGTTTCTAACCTTTTTGTCTCCGGGGAACTTCTCATGTGATCTTTATGTCATCTGATGATTTGCTGTATTATTTTACTTACAGGTGATTTTATCTTCATGGGAACAGGAAAAAAGAAAATGAGAGAAGGGTTTGAGGCTTTAGTCATAGAGATAGCACTAGGGATGCAGAAGCCCCAGACATGAGTTAAGCTGATTCTTAGAGGAAAACCTTAGTTTGGAGAGATTAGGGTTCCTGACTCCCCAGAAGCCCCTGTCTTGGGAGACCGGACCCTGGGCAGAGTCGGCAGCCAGGCTGTGAGAAGCAAGGAGAGGCTCAGTTCTGAGGTCTTGCAGCACCGAAGCCTGCTCCTCTCCGTCCAGGGCACCTGGCTGTTCAGGGGTGACGTGCGACAGTGTCCCAATGTCAACAGAAGCCGCAGCATCCCAGCAGCATCTTCACCTGGAGATGTTTCAGAGAACAATATTTACCTTAGTCCCACGCTCAGGTGAGAAGGCGTCAAAGGTACATTCTGCCCAGAATCCACATCGGAACATTTCCCAAATTGGCGTTTGCAGCGACACATAGTCTTCTGGCCCTTCTTCTGACACCCACCCCTGCCGTAAGCATGTTTTCCAAAAGCTTACAGTGGTGAATCCAGGAACGACCCCGGGTTACTATTACCAGGCTTGCAATTGGTTCAATTTTCCCATAAAAACATGCCTGTCCAAAAGAAGAGAAATGTGCATTTATTCCGTGCATGTGATAAACTCTGCAAGAAGTTTAACGCCAGAGGTTTGCGGCACTGCACAACTGTCCATGGGTCTGTGTAGCAATGATTCTCTGCCTTGACAATCATGTATACATATCAAGGTTTCTGTCATAATGATGAGATTGACGACTTCTTGTTTTCCTCCAATAAAGACAGTTAATCACCCTCAGGTATGTGTAGTCCTTTTCTTTTGTGATGAGCAAGGTAGGCGGTATCCTATGATTTCAGTGTTTGCTCCTTTCGGTGAGGTTTGCATTTGAAGGAAAATAGGACACCCTCAGTCCCTTACTTTGTTGTTCTGGTCTTAGGAGACAGACGGACAGGACAGACAGACAGACTGATTGATTCCATATCCTTCATCTGGCCCATTTTAAGATTTAGCAAGAGGAACTGTGCCCAATCCCATTTTCTTACTTCATTACAGAACCTATGTTAAGTCCCCAAAGATCACCAGAATCAGTTTCTTCATCACAGAGCGTGTGTGTATATATGAGTGTGTGCACCTGTGTGTGCAGAGGATTGCAGCTGACAGAAGTAGTAGGGGCTGATTCCCGGGCTGCACCCTGGGGCTCAGGGCAAGATGCTTGTTTTTCCTTCTGGTTTATATGAAGGCACGGTTTGGGGGCTGCTGGCTTGAAAGGGCTCTGAGAACCCGGAGCGTTAGGCCATGGGTCAGCGGTAACTTTTACATTTTTATAAGGCTCCCTCTAAAAGCTCCAGCTGGGAACTCAGAATCAAAGCCCAGGCTCCAGAGGGGTTCGTCTGGCCACCTCTTTAGTCTGGGGATATGAGAAGTGAAGGACACATGAGCTTTCAGGAGGCTGTCACCAAGGGGCCAGTACATAGCAAAGCACTTTATGGATCTCTTGCGGTATCACACTGGTCAAAACTGGTTGGCCTCCCTTGTCTCGCTTCACTGATGAGGAACCCAAGACCCTGGCCTTTCATTCAGACCCATTGGCAGCCATGAAATTAGACCTAGGGGCCCTCAAAATGGTAACGCTCCCTCTGTTTCCCATCCCAGGTCCCATCACTGCCGTCTTTAAACCCAGTCATGAGTTTCCATGCATTCCTTCATGTACGTATCCAACATTTCTGAGCATCAGCTATATTCAAGGGTTTTCATTCGCAGTGAGAAAACCCAAGGAAATCTGACCTGAATCCTCCCTGGCAGAGTTACAAGAAAGAGGGAGCGTTTAAGCCTGGAAGGAAGGGCAGGGTTCGAACAGGAAGAATCTAGTAGGAACAGTGTGGGCCGGCTCTGGAGACTGGGGACAGACTGCAGACAGACTAGTTCATCTTCCTTTGGGTGAGAGCGTGGGATAAGGACAAGCTACCGAGAGAGGGAGGCGGCTGGGGGGCCATGTCCCCAGCAACAGCCACTGTGACCTTGGTGCCTGGCTGACCATTGACAGTGCTAAGTGTGTCCTGCTCGGTATCACTGTTGCCGTCAGCCTGGGCAGGAAGGGGCTGTGAGTGTCCGGGTGAGTTTGACACAGTTCAGTGATGCATCCAGGTCATCCGTAAGGACCAGCCGTTTCTGACTTAGCTCGCACTGACACCAACAACCTTCTGCTGTCCTGCCTCTCATGATGTCTCGCAGTCACTGAGTTCCAAACCATGACACTTGGACACAGGCAGGAAACTGGCAGCCACAGTTACTGCGTTGAGGGGCGTGATCGAGTCAGATAATGTTGTGGAACATCACCACTACTAGGGCCCGCTGTGTTTCCTGCCTCAGCGCTGGCTGGCCTTGCATGTAGTCTGATGTGGCCCTGTGGTGAGAACATCGTCGTCATTGTGTATCCAGCCCGTATGTTCTCTGCTCTTCTGTTGTTCTGTTCCTCAGGAGAAATATCACAGAAGCTAGATTTGACCTAAACTCTGAGTTGCAGGCAAGGATAATGCTGTCGAGCTTAAAGTTTTTGTATTTTTACAGTACTCTCCCTGATTAGTAACTCTGGAAAGTTCTGTCCGTGCACATCCCTGACATGTAGGCTGCCTGGGCATCTGCTTTTCTCCTCGTATCGCCCTCAAATGAAAATGATTTATTTTCAGGAAAGTGCCTCAGGTCTCCTGAGAGCTTCCAGCAGCCCCAAGAGGAGCTGCATTTAGCACGAGCTCCTTTTCCTAATGTGGTTGCACCAGGAAACACTTCGTGGGCCAGGAAAAGACAGTTGTTGGGCGACGGGCAAACCCTTCTCTCCAGCCCACGATTTTGCTTCTTGCTCCCTCTCCATGACATACGTGTCTTCTGCTTCAGATTATATTTGCATTCTTCAGCACCTGGACTCTGAGCCCCGTCTCTTGCCGGGTCCGGCTGTTTAAATCAGCACGCAGAGAAAAGCACACTTCAGACCCTGAGCCGCCACCCCAACCTGGCTCTGATCGCACAGAGGAGGGGCGTGAGCGGCCCCTCGTGAGGACCTGCTGCTCCCCCACACAGACCCGCGAAGATGGGGGCTTCTGCATCGCCTAGCAAAGGGCTTTTCACGTGTGCAGAAGCGAAAGCTTCCCCTAAGTCGACAGCGGCATAGGGCGACGCACCTGGGAGGAACTTCACTCGCCAGAGGACAGCCCACTTCCCCAGCCGGGCCTCACACCTCTCTCCTGGGGCTACAGCAGCTGCTTCACGCCAGACACTCCCAGGATGTGGGTGGCCCCTGGTCCTGGCCACGCTTTGAGTAGCAGCAGAGGACTCCAGGGAGTCTCTTCCTTTGGTTCTCTTCCCTGACCGAATATTGAATCACTGTGGGAGAAGTCAGAAAATGCAGAGGCCCACAGATTCCATCAAGATCTTGTAATTGTCAAGCGCAGCCGAGGTGGAGCCAGCGGGACCTGCAGCTGAGTGACCACACACCACCTTGAGTTGAGAGGTGGATTCGACAGATCTGTCTCAAAGGTGCTTTTAACTTTCTCTCTTTTCAGTGCTGGGCATTGAACATAGGGCCTGCACACCAGGCAACATCCTCAGCCCTTTTAATTTTTCAGTTTTGAGACAGGGTCTTATTAAGCCACTCCCTTGAGTCTTGCTCTCTGCCTGGAAGAGCGTGTTGCTAAGTTAGGTAGACTGCTTGCTTCCTGAATAACATGCAAAAAAAAAGTCTTCAGTTGAAACTGAATTTCAAGATTTTTCAGATTTGGATACCAGCCCAAAGAAGGGAAGACCGTGAGGTAAAATTGTTCTACTACTACCTAAAAATGTACCAATAAATATATATATTAAAAAATAAAAAAAAATTTAAAAATTGTTCTACTACTCATGAAGTTTACATTTCCTGCTGCTTCTTTCCAAATCTGGTGTTAAAGTAACAAGCTCGAATGTTAACAAGCATGACTCAGGTTCAGAAAATGCTGGTGACGTGACACTGGTTCTATATAATGGCAGTAAGAGGACTTTTCCACTGGTTGACAAAAGTCAGCAAGACTCATCTCAGGAACATTCATCTCATTCACCATTCTCTAAAAAGGGTTAATTGTGCATCCTAGTGCTGAGCTACTTTTGAGCATGCTCCTAATACATGAATATTTACATATTTGGAAATCATAAACACGTAGTACTATAGCTACTTATATAAATACACACAAAATATATCAAAAGGAAGAAAACTGAACGGACAAGAAGAAAAAAATACTCTTCCATAGAAGGAAGGTTTTATCTGTGTTACATTAAAGTGGCCAGTGTGTTCTGTATTTTTATTATGATTTAAGGGTTTGTAGTACAGAAAATTGAAAGTCTTATCTCAAGTTTCCCTAAATTCTTTTATTTTAAGTGTTGTAACTGAAAGAGTTATGATATAAAAATATGTAGCTCTACATGGAAGAGGTCTATTGTTAGGGATGCTTACAATTAGGGATATGACCACATGCATATTGGAAACTTGCAAGACTGAAAGTAGGAACGTTAGAGCCAGTTCCTTCTTTCTTAGCTCCACCTTTATCCTTCCTGCCCTTGATCTTTTTATCCCTCTAAATCATGCTACATGAACATTATAATCATAATCTAGGTACAAACAGTTCCCCTAAAGACCTTACTTCTCTGAAAAATAAGAGGATAATGTCAAGGTTAATGTTTGTATTTAAAGCTCAACAAAAACTTAAATCTTTTGAAAATGCAAAACTGAATGGAAAATACAGACTAATGTCTTTCTTGGATAAAGCACCCCAGAAAGCCCCAGACCAGCAGAGGAGTCCCCAAACTCCAGAAATTTATTACACCTTTTCATGGAATTCTGTGTACTAATGAGCAGAATTGACTAAGAGAAGATAGTGTAAAAAGCTCTTAAAATGAATTAGTATTTTATTAATCAAAGCAGCATCTACATCTTTGTAGTAGCTGAGGAGTCGTAGTACCTGTCTGAGACATGCTCACCAGTCTCTGGACAAGGCTTAGAATGCTTAGGAATCAGAAAACTCTCTAACCAGTCTGCAGGTCTAGACCACAACTAAGACACTCCTGTATGGCAGGCAAAGTACTTAGGAGTTGATATCCAGACCTCTTAGTGATTGTCTTAAAAACCCAACCTACCATAGGATGGCTGCCTTATGCTAACCTTTATGGTGAAGCAGATATTAACGAAACTGTCAATCTGTTTCTAGTTCCAGTCTGGGTGCTGATTGATGTGGGGACCATGTGGGCCAAAAAGTAAACGGAAGAAAGAAAATGGAGACGCAGTTAAAATGCTTAACCAGAAGCCTAACCACCTCCCCTAGTTCCTAGTACAATATTTCCCAGCTCGCACGTGCATATGAAACACCTGGGCACCTTCGTAAAATGCATTATGGCTCATTCAGTTGGGTGGAGGAGGGAGACTGATATTCTGCATCTCTAGCAAGCTCCAGGAGATATGGGTGCACACCTTGAATAACAAGCCCTAGCATCCACCTTGCATCTTCTGCAGGAAGACCTGGCTTTCTTGAGCCTGTGGTAGTTTGCTGACTGCAGCAACAGGTGTGGAATTCAGGCAAAGGCTAGCACTGGTGTTAGCTATACAACACAGGTGCTACAGGTAGTAACTGTCAGGAGGCTGGCTGCCCAGCCAACTAATTCCTTGGTGTTATGCCCACCCTAATGACAGAGCTTCTTTGGGATAAAAGCCTTTAATTTCCTCCCCCTTTGGACAGCGCCCCCTGCTGTTAGGTGGAAACAGATGATTCCCCTCTGCTTGAGTTGGTGCCTGGAGCACTTCTTACCCTGTCGCTCCAGTGCAAAAGGCAGTGCCTCAGCAGCCTGGCCTGTTACAGCTCTACGGGGCTCAGGAGCGCTGGACAGGGCACCTTCCGGTGTCATCCTACACCTAGAAGGTAAGACCCAGGGCCCTAGGGTGGCCTTTGCTTTTTCTTGTAATCACTGTGGCTTTTCCCCTACACTTTCTTGTCTGGGGAAATCTATGCTCCCTGACTGCAAGGTGAACCTTGGCCCCAAGGTGATCCCTGTAAAGTAGCTGAGAGTAGTTGGCAATATCTAGTCTCTTAAAAAAATGGGATTTAGCTCAGTGGTTTCGCTGCCTGCTGTGCAAGTGCAAGGACCTGAGTTCAATCCCCGGTACAAAAAAAAGTGTTTTTTTTTTTGCTGGTCATTAGTGGCACAGGCCTGTAATCCCAGCACCCGGGAAGCCTGAAATAGGAGGAGATCAAATTCAAGCCCAGCCTGGGCAATTAAGCACATTAGTGAGACCCTGTGTTAAAACTTAAAAGTGATTAATTAGAAAGGGCTGGTGATAGGATGTTGTTCAGTGAAGACCCCAGTATAACCCCCAGTAATGAGGTAGGAGAACAGGGCTGGAACGAAGCAGCCTGGGTAGAATGTAATCCTGCCAGCCTTGGTAGGCTGTAATCCCAGCACTTGGGAGGCCGAGGCAGGAGGATTGCTGTGAATTTGAGGCCAGCCTGGGCTACACAGTGAGTTCAAGGTCAGCCTGAACTACCTAGCGAGAGCCTGTCTCCAAAAAATAAAAATAAAAAAAACAAAGCATGGAGACCCAGGGTCCAGGAAGACTCTGCAGCTCCTGACCATCGTATGCAGAGCAGACCAGAAAAGCGCTGTTTTCCGTTCATCACTTACACCTGGCAGGAAGCCAAGTGACTCTAGATGGGGCAATTCAAATCTGGTGCCAGGCCACATGAGCTTTTGGTGGGACAACTGTCCTGATGCCTTATTTGCACGAGGGAGAAACAAAGCCGGGAATGTTTTTTTTAAATACTGCAGAGTGTATTTGAGCAAACAGTAATTCACAAGCCAGGCAGCTCCTGAGGGAGGGGGTTCCAGCTCTGACTTGGCCATTAGGGGAAAGCCTTCCTGGGTGAATTCCACAGAGGATATTTGAGTAGTGATTCAGTCTAGAGAGCTGGGATGGTGGCTGCAGGGGTCGGGGGGAGTGTCAGCCCTTTGACTTTGTATCCTTCTGTACCATTTGCATTTTTACCTGAAACAATAGGGTTTTAATAACTTTGTTTTTATAACTAGCCTTATTTTTTTTTGAAGCAGAGTATGTATTGGTACATTTGATATACATGATAATGCTCTTCATAGAGAATTTGTACCTGTACATGATAGATCTTGCTGCTGCTCTTTTTCCCATTCCCCCTCACTCCCTTCATCCCCTTTTCCCCTCCTTATTTACAAAAGCTCTGTTTCCATATTTTCCTTCTATTCTCTTTTTCTTGTCCCTCCCTTCCTTTCCCCCTCCCCTCTTCCTTGTCCCCCTTCTCATCTGAACATTTTCTTCCCATTTTCCAATATCTATTACACATTTTAGTCCTTATTTCCACTTTTAGTTTCTCACACCAAGGAAACAATTTGGTACTTAAACATGTGTGCCTGATTTATTTCACTTAAGAGTACGGTCTCAAGGTGCATCCACTTAGTTAGAAATGTCTCAAGCTTATCCTCCTTTATAATACTCCATTGTATATAAAAACCCCCACATCTTTCCTCATTCATCGGTTGATGGGCATGTGGGCTGTTTCCCAGATTTAGTTATTGCAAACTGTGCTGCTATAAACATGGGTGTGCATATATCACTTTGGTATGATGCTTTTAATTCTTTTGGAAGGATACTGTGTTAGTTACTTTTTTTGTTGCTGAGACAAAATACCAGACACCCAAAGTTAAAGGAGGAAAGGTTTATTTGGCTCTGTAGAGGTTTCAGTCCATAGTCGGCTGGCTCCAAGGCAGAGTGGCGTAGCACATAGGCAGAAGTCAGAAAAAGCAACAAGGGACCTTAACAGCGTCTTTCTGTTCCTTTATGTTATCCAGACTACTGAGATTAGGGTGGTGCCAAACCAATCAGTGGACTGGTTTAGTAATCACACAGCCTTCATCCCAGCATCACACACTCTAGATTCAGCCACCTCTGAAAAAGCCACCTATGACCGCATGAGGCTTTGGGAGGACATCTAGACACATACCATAGCAGATACCAAGAAGGGGAATAGCTGGGTCGAATGGAACCTCTGGTTTTAGTTTTTTGAGGAATCTCCACACTGATTTCCACAGTGGTTGCACCAGTCTACACTCCCACCAGCAGTGGAGCAGGGTTGCTCTTTCCCCACAGCCCCGCCAGCATTTGTTATTGGCTGATTTCTTGTAATAGCCATTCTTTCTGGAGGGAGGTGGAATCTTGGTATTGTTTTAATTTGCAATATTGAATGTAAAAGAACCCTGTCCTTTATCCTCAGGGCTGCTCTCACACTGTACTTCTGTACTGAGTGTACTTCTTTTCCACCTTCCATAAATAAACACCCCCGCTACCTTTTCTTAAGCCTCATCCAATTCTTTGTTCAGGACACCAAGAACCTGGAAATAATTCCCCTGTGACCCACCACCCAGTAACAGTAATGCCAAAAAAGGGGGCACTGATAGATTGTCCTCTGGCAGGCCCCCCTGAAGTGATTTGCTGCTACAGTGAAAAAAGTCATGGACATTAAATTGAGTTAAAGCAGGGCAAGGTGCCCCAACACACCTGAGATGAGTATGTGCCATCTTGCCTTCCCGGGGAAGATGAGGTGGATGTGAATCAGCTTGTGGTGTTCTTAAACGCCTCCTCCTGATTCACACTTGGAGAACACGTGCTGGGGAAACGTGTCAGGAGACTCCTAGGTTGATTTCTCCACTTTGGATGAGTAGCAGCGTGCTCTTGCTTTCTCTGACCCCAGCTGTTTTGTTTCACGTGTACACAGTGGGGAGTGGATGGGAGGAAGAGGAGAGCACGGACGGTGACGATGTACCTCACCAGCACCATGACCCGGTGTACCGGCCAGCACTCCCTGGCTCCTTTCTGGAGCTGAGGGTGTAGCTCGGCGGTACAGTACTTGGCTGTCAAGTGCGGGACCCTGGGTTTGCCCAGCGCTGCAAAGCAAAATCAAAAACCTGCTGCATGATTTGATGAATCACTGAGGGGGGGTGAATCCCTGGGTCACCGAGGGGGACAGCAGTGGTGGCTCTTGGCAGGTCAGCCTTTCTGCCAATCACAGACGCCCGAGGAGTGAATAGGAAGATTTTCCCTAATGCAGTTCATCCCTGCGTACTTCTCATCAAGGCCCAAGCATCCGAGCACTGCTTGTTTCAAGTTCATTCCCCTTTGTCTAAGCTCTGCTCTCCCTCTGGCCATTTCTTTAAGACTTACTTTTCTGCGTGTACAAGCACTGGTGCAGAACAGAGCTCAGCATTTAAGAGCTAAGGGTGCTCCTGGGGAAGGCCTGAAGCCCTGGGAGCAGAACTCCACCGGGCAGCCCTGGACTCAGCAGAGCTTCAGTGAGGCCCATGCACCTTGAGGAGAGATGCTCCCTCAGCCCTCGGCTTCAGAGGCGTCTGGCCCAATAGCAGTCTTCACAGTGGCTTCCAGGGGCAGTGAGCCAAGTCCGTTCAGTCAGAGACAGTTCTGGGTATTCCTTTTAGCCTACAATGGTTGTTGGATGCTGAGCAGAACGCTGAAAGTTTGGAAAATTTAATCAAGGATCCCTGTGATAGCTGTTTCCCTCCAGGGGAGGGTGTGGCCTGGGCAGATGGAAGGATGGGTGAGGCTACTCCCCCTCTTGCCCTGTGCCTTGTTGGTGATGATTTTGAGGCTCTAAGAAGGGTTTCCACTTCCGAGAATGAAGCACCGAAATAGCAAGCTGTACATCAGGACCTGGATCCAGCAGGGATGTGCCCTGGCAGATCTGCAGTCTGGGGTGGGTGGTCTGCCCGCAGGGAGAGTGGGAAAGAAAGGTTGTTCTTCAGTGCCACAGAAACCCGTCTCATAAACACTCTTTCCCTGCCTGGCCTAGACCCCCACTCCCTCAGAGCCTTCTAGTGAGGATTCATCCTTGCTCTGAGAAACCGAGCCGAACTGCAGGCGTGCAGTCTGCTGGATCTCCAAACTAGATGCCTTATTTATTCTGGCACCCACTACAGGGAGCCAAGGTGGTCTCCGTGCCCACTTCCTGTGGCCTAATCACCGGCCACCCATATGACCATGCGCCAGCAAGCCTGAAATTCCGATCCACAGGAGCCAGCAAGGTAACCCAGCAGTGGCCAGCCCATTCCTTAGCTGATTCCTTCTCCTGGTGGCTGCCCAACTGAGGAGGACCTTTCTCATTTCTTGTATTAACTTCTGCAATTTGGCTGAGTCTTCTTAAGGGCCAAGCTAGTGGCTCTTGACCTTCACAGTACAATGAAATCACCTTTGTGAATCTTCATTGCTTCTGACTTCACTGGTCAGGGCTGGGAGTCCGGCATTGGGACGTTTAAAACCTCCCTTAGGTGATTCTAATGTGTAGCACAAGTAGGAAACCATGGCCAGCTGAAGCATTTATATGTCTGATGATCTGACAAGGATTATATAGGCAGATCCAGGGCTCCTTACCTTTCTTGGCTGCTTTATACAAAGCAGAGTTGATTTGGAGAAGATTTGACCAGGATGCTGATCCCAATCCTGGCTCCATATAAACTCCTTGCTTTCTAACAGCTAATCCGCTGGCTGACTTCTTGCCTCTTTTCTTTCTTTCTTTTTTTTTTGGTACCGGGGATCTAACTCAGGTCCTTGTGCTTGTGCAGCAGGCAGCGAAACCACTGAGCTAAATCCCCAGCTGTCTTGCCTCCTTTCTAAGCAGAGAATTTAAAATGCTATGGGTGCAAATAACGTATCCCAGGTAATACTGACAAATAAATAGGATGCCCACTTAAATTTGAATTCCAGATAACCAGTGAAATGTTTTAGTATAGGTAATATTGTAATATCAGGATAGGGTAATATTTGGGATAAACATGGAAGACATTATAAAAAACTTAATAAGGTATTCAAGCTTGGACAGCCTCTATTTGATAAATCTGGTGACTGTAATAGATTATTAATCAAGATAATATTCTTTTTGTTACAAATGACAAAATCACAGCTCAAAATAGTTTAAGGGGAGAAAAAAAGGAAATTTATTGGCTCGTCTAACTGAAAAGTCCAAGTGTTTAAGCTGTCTTTAGAGGTATCCAGGGATCTCTATCTTTTCATTTTTCCTTTCTCTATAAAGGTTTTCCCAAGTATAGGGAAAGAAGTCCCTGCTAGTCCAGGCCTCACAAATAGCTGATCACAGCACAGGGAGAAAATTTCTGGGAGAGCTCTGAAGACAGGGAAGACTGGTTTGGTTTTTTTTTTTTTTGAGTTTAAATGCACTTTATTTTTAGACAACCTACATGACATGTTTTTTCCCCCTAAAAAACAATGCCTCCACTCCAAATAAATCACAGTCAAAATAAACGAAGCTTTCAAGATGACATCAGTCCCGTCTGTCTAAAATCCCAGTGTTGTGTGGATGACAAGCAGCAGCCAGTTATGACAAGTGATAGATTCAAGGTAACCGTCAAATCCATTAACATTTTTCCATTTCTAAACCATCCTTAAAGAAAATCACAAATGGGGTCACACCATCCTCACGGTAGTCCAGGAGAGCAACCATGCCATCTGGATTCATATTTGCACCAATAAAGAACTGATAGTTTTTGAAATTAGCAAGGATGTGCTTGATTTGTTCTGTAGCCCTGTCATAAAAGACTTTACTCTTTCTGGTCTTTGTTCTTCAAGTTTGCCTTTGATTGATTTCATATAATCTTTGATGTACTTCTTGTAGGCCTCTTTTGTGAAGCTGGTTTCCTACAAGTGATGGTTCACGACAATATCCACACCAGTGACTACTGTACTTTCTGTTCCTTCGCCCTCCGGGCCTTCAGCAGAGGCATTTCCACCAATGAGTGAGTCATCAATGTTACCCTCTGTTCTGCTGACCATCTTGCCCTCCACCTCCAGGCACAGCCCGCCCATGATCTCCCGGATCTTGTAAATGTCAGAGAACATCTCACTGTGGCTGATGAGGTCCCGATAGATAATCGTGACAGTGGCTGAAGGGAGACGCGGCCGCTCTAGCTTAGCAGGAGCCCGGAGCTCAGAGCGAGCACAGTGCAACCAGAGCGGCACAGAAGAAGACTGTTTTTTTTCTAGCTTGAGTCATATGTCAACTCCTGAACCACTATGACCAAGGAAATTGGCTACAGTCACCCCTTGATATCCTCAGGGAACTGGTTCCGGAACCCCCACCGATACCCAATTCTGCAGTGCTCAAATCTCATATAAAATGGCATAACATTTGCACAGAACCTATTCAGTTCTCCTCTGTACTTTAAATCCCCTGTAGATTATTTATAATAATTACAGTAATACAGGGTCTTGTGTAAATAGTTGTTAAACCGCATTGTTCAGGGAATAATATCAAGATAGTAGAGATGAATGTTTCTTCTCCCATTTTTTTGGCCCGAATGGGTTGAGTCCATGAATGCAGGATGCACAGAGGCCTTGTCTGTACCACATGGCCTTAGATTGCTGCCTCACTCGTGTCATGTGGCTCGGTCAGCTTTTATAATAGACTACACTGTGGGCAGTTTCCAAGGGAAAGGATTTTGAGCAAAGAAGGGTCTATAAGCCTTCTTCCTACAGAAGAAGAATGCGCTTCTTGTACCAAACTTGTACCTATCCTGGCTAAGGAAGGGAAAGTTGAACTAGGACAGTGTGAGGTCAGAATGACTCCTCAGGGGCCTTCAGTGCACCTGACCAGGTGAACTTCTCACTCCTCACCTAGGCTTCTGGCCTCCAGCAAAGTACTCTGCATGTGGACGAGATGAGGTCTTAGTTATGTCATTTGGGGGCGGCTGTAGTCCAGCACTGTCCTTGGAGGGGCATCTTTCCAACGCTGTGGACTCCTCTGGCTGTCGGGAGAGGGGGGGACTCGGTGCCATGGGGGTGAGGACGCCCCTTCTGATGCCTGAATAGTCATTGTCTGTTCACAGCACTTTTAACCCACTGTACCTGGGTGACCTCAGAGATGACTGAAGCATTCTTCCACCCTGAGGATGGATGGTCAGTTGTGTCCTCAAGGACTGAAGGGCATGAGATACAGCACTTACCCTATCCTGCTTTGCACTATGAACTTTCTGTCCATGTATCTCATGTATGAGTTCAGGATCGTTCTGCTAGAGTATAAGCTTCAGCAAGGCAGGAATTCTGTCTTCCACTCTTCTACAAGGTGTACTGTGGGCTTTGTTGAATGTTTTAAGTTATTGGAAGAAGAAGTTGCCATTGACCTCTCTTCACCAAGCACTGTAAGTTAGAAGCCCTACTTACCTCTCACTCAGGGACTGTATAGTAGACCAAGTTTTCCATAACAAAATTGCCTACCTCACACTTCAAGAAACTCTCATTGAGAAGGGTGAGAGAGAGCTGGATTGGGATGCATATTTTGGGTTTTTTGAAGAGCTCCACAAATAGTTCTGGTACATTGCTCTCTACTTCCCACAAACCCCCTTTAACTGAAAATAGTTTTGAAATAATCCTCTCCTACTGGTTGGAATATCAAATCTAAGTGTGCAGCAATAATGCCTGTGGTTTGATTTCAACACATCCTCACGCTGTGGTGTACCACAATTTAACAGAAGTGTCAGCCAACCAAAAGTGCCACATCATTAACCAATTCTATTCCTGTCTTTAAAGGTTCTCTGGGGGCAAGCAGGAAAAGGAGACACCCAGGAAGGGAGATTGCTTAATGAAAGCAGGTGGTTCCCCCTCTTAGGATGACTTGAGTTTGGTTCCACAGAGTTTAGGAATAGAATTAAAGAGGAACCTGTTTCTTTCTCCTCTAACTCCTGAAAGCTCATTGTGAATCATCATCATGATATGTCGGGGTGGAATGGCCCTTGGAGATGTGGATATTAAATATGGTGATGAATAAATCCTGTTAGTTTGATCCCTCATTACAACTGATACGAATCAAATCTTGCCCAACAATGGCACACAGAATTGAGAGCTGGGCACCATCAGGCGAGGAAAAGCAGTAAAATAGACTCATGCAGGGTTGCCAGACTATCATAGGATAGGAAGGGAGGGCAGAGCTTGGAGAAGACAGACATTCACAGCCTGGGCACTCACTCCTGTATCGTAGCTTCTCACCTGTCAACTCTAAAACTCTGAAAACTGAACCCTAACTGCTAAAATCTGAAATAGTGTTCTGATTATCCGCAACCATTAATTAGCTTTCCTATGCATTCATCTCTTCTATCCCTCCTGTCTTGCTGTCAAAATAAATCACTCCTTTTAAAAACCAATGGAAAAATAACAAATCTCTATCTTGTTTAGACCCTTTGATGTCCCAACTCTGATAAACTGAGTCCAACAGATGAGTCAAAGTCATTCAGAAAGAGACTTCCCTATCCCTTCTACTTCCCCAATGAAAACTACTTCTCAGGCACATTCCCACATGATGGGGTTACATGTGAAGATGTTAACATTGAGCATAAAAACATAATGAATTGCTTCTTGGTCTTTTGGCTAAGACCAAGAATAGTATCTGTTCTTACTAATTACTATCTAATACATCCTCTATTCAAGACAATACATTAAATGGATTTTTGGTGCAGAAAGGTAGAATAAGAGCTTGCTGTCCACTCCATACATTATCCCAAAATTGCAGTACCCCCAGGTAAATTGTACCCTTTGTGGGGAGATAAAAAGGAAAAACAGTAAAATGAGGTACCAACTCTCACTTATCAGATTGGGTAAAAAGTCCAACTTTATACATTCTTTTTTTTGGAACCGGGGATTGAACTCGGGACCTTGCTCTTGCCAGGCAGGTGGAGGAACCACTGAGCTAAATCCCTGGCTCTAACTATACATTCTTGCAAGACTATGAGGGAAAAGACACCCTCTTTTGTTGCCAGCAGGAATGCAAGATGGTACAACTGCTATGGAGGGGAATTCGCCAGTATCTAGCAAGAGTACATGCGCACTGACCCTTGACCTTTGACCCAGGAACACTGTTAAAACAGAGAACCAGAAGCAACCCAAATGGCCATCTTCAGGAGATGGGTGGAAAACATTGTGGAATAACCACAAGGTATTTTGCAGCTGTAAAAAAGAACAAAGAGTGATCTTTAGTTCATATTGTTAAGTGAACAAAACGTAAGGTAGATGAAAATAAATACTTTATGCTACCATTTTTATAAAAGGGGGAGAAAATGCAAATGAAATGTTTTCTTAAATTACAAAAGGAATGAATAAGCCAAAAAAATAACAAAATATTACCTATGCAGGGCAGAGGAACAAAGGGGAAAGTCAGGAATAAAAGCTACTTCTCTGAATATATCTTACTTTGTAGACTTGATATCACTATAAAACAAGATTATACATTTTTAAAGCCACCCTGAAAATGATTTAAAATTTTTAAAGAGACCCTGAGTACTGAATTGGTGGCATGAAAAGAGGAATTATTTAAAGTCGCTGAAAACTAATTGACGGTTCGTTCCTAGTGGGATATATCATAAAGACCTGAAATACTGCAAAGTAAATCTTAACATTTTCAGTCCTCATACTGTTGATGATAGTGTTGAAATTGTTGCACTGAGACAGTTATGTGTGGACTGTGAGAAAAAACAAATACTTAGGTTGGTGTCATTTAGAACTAGGATTTTCACTATTAAAAATAAAAGAATCAAAGGTTTAAAAAATAATTTGAAATTGGGTTGGAAGTATCAATCTGAATTTATAATGCATTTTATTTTTTAAAAAATATTTGTGTATTTTTTACTCTTTCCACTGACATAGCACATAATGACTTAGCTGGTACCTGTGACCCCTCCTGTACACAGACTGTGGCATCTGGATGCTATTTCTGAGTACAAAAACTCAGATAATCTTAGAGAAAATGCTGATCCCAGTTCTGTAGGAGGAAATGTACAAAAGGAATGTGGGGACATCTTCTCAAACCAGAAAATGCGTTATCAAGGATGATCCAGGTTTTGTTGAAGGACTTAGGGGCCATAAGGTAACTAAATAATTGAAGGGGATGGGTTGGTTCTTCAAGGAAGTATTCCAGAATTAGCATATCACTATTTGAAACCCTAAGTAAGTGGCAGATCTAGGTAATAATTATCAGTGGTTGCTAACATTACAGGTGAGGAGAAAACCAAATATTCTGTCTCTCTGGAAGAAGCATACTTTTTTTTTCATAAAGTTTATTGGTACATTTTAGGTATACAATACAGTTACATTCATCATTGTGATCTTGTACCTTTATATAATGTATCTTGCTTCTTATTTTTTCCCCCATTCTCCTGGCCTCCCTTCACCCCCTCCACCCTTCCCTATTTACAAAGACTTTGTTTCCATTTTTTTCCTTTTCTCATATTTCTTCTTTTCCCTTCTTTCCTTTCTCCTACCTCTCCCACTTCCCCTACTCCCTTAAGACCTTTTAGAAGCATAAATACTTAAACAGTTGTTTTAAAAAGTGACTCTGATGTAAGCATGGTGCCTAGCACTCAGGAGGCTGAGGCAGGAGGAGCACCATGAGTTTGATGTCAGCCTGGAGCTATAGCCTGGGCTACATAGTTAATTCAAGGCCAGCATGAACTACATAATGAGACCCTGTCTCAAAAAAGAAAAGAGTCTGATCAAGACTTTAACTCCAAATGCCAATTTTCTGCATATGAAAGAGAATAGAGGGTCATGCTAAATTTTAATATATTGTAAGTAGGGAGTCAAGATAGGGAGCCAGAGCTTGTCTAATCTTTCTGGGGGGAAGGGAAAGAGGAGAGAGGAGATGCTTAGGAGGCAGGTATAGGAGCCCCTCCTTGTTATTCTTTCTTCCAAGCACCCTGGGAAGGCAGTGTAGGGTTATACAAAATAGAGGCAGAGCCATGTGCAAGAACATCATTGAGCTGCCCTGATACACTGACATGAAGCAGAAAAAAGTAGCTCTCCAGGAACTGAGAGGGAGCTGACAAAACTAGAAACTACAGGCAAGCTGGAGAAATAGAGGACAATGCAGAGAAAAAGAATGAAGCTGCCTGGAAAGCTCACCTTGACTCCCAAGAAGGGGGACCTGTCTTCACAGAAGCAAAGGAAGCCCAGAGGGATGGCAGCTCCAGGGAGAAATGATAGACCAGCAGTGTTAGCCCCCAAAGAAGCCGACAAGTATTGTAAACTGCAAAAAACAGCATGGAGTTTCACTCCAAAAGTGACCCCTTCTGCACAGCAGGATAGATCTGAAGAAGAAATCCGGTGCAGTGCCTGCTATGTTTGAAAGAGTTTCATCAAAAACTACTTTGGGAAGGAATTAATTGTTTAGGACAGAGCCACAGAATAACTACAATCAACTTCACTTCATTCAAGATTTCCAGTGTTACCCTATGTTATGGCTTGTGTTTAGATGTCCCTCCAAAGCCTCCTGTACTCAAAGGTGGGGGCTTTTGGGAGATGACTGGGTCATGGGTGTTTAAAGCTGGATTAGGATGTGTGGCATTGGGATTAAGGGTGTGGATGATGGAAGTCGCATCCTGGGTATGGATGGCAGCAATCAATATATTCTGTATGGAATATAAGGGGAAAGAAAGAAGACAGGATTGCTGCTGCTTCTTCTGCTTGCTGCCTTCTACCTGCTACACCATGAACCATTTCTCCTCTGTGATGGCCCTCTGCCAGACTACCTTGTCTTGAAGCCAGCTGAGTATGGACTGAAACCTCTACAAACTGTGAGCTGAAATAAACCTGTCCTTTTTTAACTTGTGAATGTTGGTTATTTTTTTTTTCCAGCAGTGAGAAAAATATGACATCCTACCACAGTGAGGAGATGGTGGGAGATGGCCACAGTTGTGGAGAGAATGGGGGCTAGACACAAACTCCCACCCCTACTTCTGAGTTTAAGCTCATCTTGGGAAGGACATGGGGCCCTGCCCTCCATGGTCAGAAGCCAGGCCAGGCATGTGTGGCTTTCAGAGGTGACTGAGTCTGAAGGTACTGGTATTAAGTCCAACAGTCTGATTGAACCCTCACCAGCTGCCTACATCCAGCACAGAGATCACTGGTCTGTTTACTTTTACCATCTGCTAACATAAGCAAGGCTATGCCTCAGCTTGGATGCTTGCCACAGTCTGGGGTGTGCAGACAGAAAGGCTTCCGGAGCAAGAGGGGAACACCTCACAAACTCATAGGCCATAAAGATAGGTGGATAAAACCATGACTTGCTGGATCCCAAGATTGTAGAACCTGGAAAGAAACCATTCATTCAAAAATACAGAGGATTTTTTGGTTCATTTCCTTTTTTTTTCTTCCTGGATTTTTTTTTAAGCTTTTAAAAATTTTTCTTTTTTCTTGTTCTCTTCTGTTACTTTTATCTAATTCTGTTAAGTTTTTGCTCCTTAATAGGATCCTTTTTCTCACTTTTCTCTTTTCTCATCTTCTATCACTTAATTTTTCAAAATTTACTTATTTTATTCTCCCATTCCTCACCCCCTCTACCTTTACTACCATAACCATTAAGTTTTACTAATCTTTAGATAGTTAACGCTACGCTATTACTGTTGAATTCTTTTCTACTGTTAGTGGACAGTTGTTGCATTCAGTAGCTGTTTACTGTATGTCAATATATGATTTGTCTTAGTGTTTACAATATAATTATAGATCCTTTTTATATACCTAAGGGTAGTATATTATTGGTTCTATGGTATGTCAATATCTAGAGAGTCTTTGATGCTATTATTGTTGCTGCTGATTTTGTTGCTATTGCCAGGGAAACATAGTTCTTGCTGTTAATTGGTTCTCTCTGTATGCCAATATCTGGTTTGCCTTTGGTTCATTAATGATATTGAGACTCATTCTCAGAGACTGAGCCAGGAAAATTACATTGCATTGTCTCCTCCCAAATTAATGGAGGTGGTTGGATTTTGGAACAGAGGCAAAGACCTATAATGAGCCACACCCTGTTATGGTTTAAATATGAAATGTTCCCAAATACTCATGTATTAAGGGGTTGGTCCACAGTGCAGCAGTACTCAGAGATTATGTCTAGAGAGGTGATTGTATCATGAGGATGACAACTTCATCAATGGATTAATCTATTAATGAGTGTATAGCTGAATGGGCTATTAGGAAGTGGGACCCAGTTGGAGGAAGTAGTTCACTGGGGCTATGCCTTTGAAAGGTATATCTAGTCCGAGGCCTCTTCACTCTGGCTTTTCCTTCCTCTCTTTCTCCTTTCTGGCCACCATGAAGTTTTCTCTACCATGTCTTTCCGCCATGATGTTTCTGCTTTGCCACTGGCCTAAAAACAATGAAACCAGCTTGCCATGGACACGAACCTCTGAGACCATGATATTGAAATGAGCTGTGAAGCCATCTGGAAGTCTGGTACAAATGATATCCTGGCTCCAATCTGGGCATTCAGGTGCAAAGTGAGCACTGGACTGAGCAGGGAGATTGTATATGACAAAAATGGCTGAGAGCCTGGTGGGCTATGGGGAGTAGAGATAGTTCTAGCCAGTTTGGAGCTGAGAATACAGAGAAGAACCCTAAACCCTTAACGCCTGCCAAACTTGGCTAGAGTACAGTATTTCTGGCAGACTGAGCTGGAATTCTGTTTACTCAGAGGAATGAAGCATAAGATAAGCTTTTCAGTGGAAGACAGCCATGATTCCCAGTCTAAATGTTGCACTTAGAGGGAGACACAAAGCTGATCCAATGGGACTAGAGGCTGTGAAGCAGAAATTTGGGTCTCGGGTAAAACCTTGTTTAGTTTGTAGAGAAATGATTTCAGGTGAAACAGTCTGTGCCAGAGTTTTAGAAGGATGAGGATTGATTCAGAATTAGGCTACAAATTTAGGAACTTGGGTTTTCTTTGCTTATTCCCCCTCCCCATTTTTTCTTTTGGATTTTATTTAAATCAACGTTATTTTATAGAAGGAGACTTACAAATAGGTATACTGGTACCTCAGTTTATGGACTTAATTTGTTGCATGGTTTGGGGGAAGATGGCTGTATTTGTGTTTGTGTAGGGAAGATGGCCATGGTTGTGTTTGTCACCCAGGGTGGAGTTTGCGAACAGAAGTAAAATTTTGCCAAATGTTTTTGTTTGTAAATGGAATTGTTTGCAAACAGAAGTGTTTGTGAACCAAGGTATTACTGTAATTCTTATTTTTCTTAACTGAGCTATATGGATTCCACTAGGAGATGAGGATGGCTAACAAGTGGGCATTGTGGGTTGTGGTCTAGGTTTTTCAGAGAAACAGAACCAACATACATGTATGATATATATGTGTGATACTCTATGCAGAGATTAATTATAAAGTGTTATAGCTGCTTTCTTATTGCTGAGGCACAGTACCTGACAACCACAACTCTAAAGAGGAATTCTTATTTTGGCTTGCAGCTTGTAGAGTTTCAGTCCATAGTCAGCTGACTCCAAGGCAGAGTGGGTGGTGGTAGAGGTAGAGGAGAAATTGCTCATGGTGTGACAGAAGGAAGATGGGAGAGAGATCAAGGGGAAAGCATGGAAAAGATAGATCCAGGCCACGACCCCTAGTGATTCACTTCTTCCAACCGGATCCCACCTCCTAACTGCAAGCCAGCTATAGGCCCTCATAAACCAGTCACCTTCCCATCTATAAGGGCTTGGAGGGCATTTTAGATATAAACCTTAATATCCCGTCCCTGGCCCCAAAATACTCATTTATATCCCTTTATGCAAAATACATTGAGTCCATCTCTATGAGTCACCGAGGTCCTAACAGTTTCAGCCTTGCTTAAAAGTCCAAGTGCAAAGTCTCCTCTGAGATTTAAGGCAAACTTAGCTGCCAGCCCCTGTACAAATGAAAAGAAAGTGAAACACTTCCAACTTACAATGACATAGGACAAACATTTCCATTCCAAAAGGGAGAAATCAGAGAATATAAAGGAATGGGACCAAAACAAGACTGAAACCCAGCTGGGAAAGCATTAAATCCTGCAGTTCCATGTCCATGACCCCGGGTAAATTGGGGTGAGATGTAAACTCCAAAGGTCTGGTGTGGCCCCGTATTTATGGCCCTGACAGTGGTCGTAACCCTCATGGCCTCTCTTTTGGCTGGCTTCGGTCACTCTTTGTAGTTTTTCTCAGATGTTTCATGTTCCTGGCTTTTCCAACTTTCTGGAGCCTCTACTGCACTTTTCACAAACCGGTCTCTCAGAGGAAAACTCCCTGGCCTTCTAGGCCTTCTTATGAAATTTGGGTGGAAACCTTCCTGACTCTACAACTCTTGCATTCTGCATGCACCTAAAACCAGTACCACATGGATGACAGCAAGGTCTGCTACCACCTGGAGCAGTAACTAAGCCCTTTTGCATCTTGCTGGTGCTTGCAGAAGCCTCCAAGTGTCTGGATGGCTGAGCATAGTAAACTGAATCCTGGGGAATCAATTCCCTGGGTGGCCCTTGTCCAACAGAGTGCCCTGGGACTCTTCTCAAATCAGAGTCCTTCTGTGTTAAATGCTTGAGCCTGGGAAGAGTGTTGTCTTGCACATGCCCTCAAGCCATTTTTCCTATTATCTTATTTCAAAGTACTTGGCTCCTTTTTAATGCTAATCTTTTCAGCAATCAAGCTCTTCCCTGCTCCATCTTTGCAGGCCCCAACTTTACTGGAACCTCCTTTCTGGCCAAACTCAAAACATTTAAAATCATTCAGTGGGATCATTTACTCTTAATTCTCAACGTAGAGCTGGCTAAAGTCCCCAAACAGTAGCCATGCCACCACCTCAAAATTAGGCTGTCTTGAAATTTTCTTCCACAAGATTAGTCCATTACCCTTAGTCTCCCACAAAGTCTTTGGACGTGAACAAAATGCAGACAAATTTTCTGCCAGAGAATACATAACACACGTGGCCTGGAGTCCAACTGCCAATGGAGTCTTTCTTCCCACCAGAAACCTCTTGAGCCTGGTCTTTACCAGCTGTATTTCTATCAGCCTTCTGGTTTTCTGAACTCTGACCAGAATCTCCCATCAAGCTTGTCCTGTAGCATTCTAGGACTGCTTCTATAGGCGACATCTTCAAACCTTTCTAAACTCTTCCTGCAGGCCAGTTTCAAAGGAATCTGAACCACATGATGAGGTAGCATCACAGCAATGACCCCACTTCTCTGGTACCAAAATCTTAGTTGCTTTCTCATCACTGGGACACAATACCCAGCACCTACAAATTAAAAGAGGAGAGGTTTATTTTTACTCACAGTTTCTAGAGGTTTCAGTCCATAGTTGACTGGCTTCAAGGCAAGGTGGCAAGGCAGAGGAGCATGGCAGAGGGGGCTTGCTTATGGAATGATGGTGGGAAGCAGAGAAAGCAAGGAAGAAGTGGAGAAGATACACCCTTCCCGGCCATGCTCCCAGTGACTCAGTCACCTCCCTGAAGTCCCACCTACGAGCACATGAGGCCTTGGGAGGACATCTAGATGTAAACCATAACATAAGGTATCAACTCATGCAGTTATGGAGGCTGAGAAGTCCTGTGATCTGCCATCATAAGCTGGAAACCAAAGAAATCAGTGGTTAAGTCGAAGTCCTGAGAGCTGATAGTGCACATTCTAATCTAAATCTAAAGGTCTGAAAACCAGTAGCACCAAGGGCAGAAAATCCACATCCCAGCTTAAGCAGTCAGGTAGAGATCAAAATCCTCCTCCTACTACCTTTTTGTTCTATTTAAGCCCTCAATGGATTGAATTGTCATGGCATAATCTGAGTCCATGTCTCATAAAGTCAAAGAATGAAGTGAAGGACAAAGGAAATACACAGGACAAATGTTTATTAAGAAGAGAGAAATAGCTCCCAGTTGTCAGGAGAGGATCTGAAAGTGTATTGCCATGGGGACTGTTTCTCTAGAAGTTTTTATACCAAAAAACAATGACCAGGATTCAGACCACTCAGAGTCAAACTAAGGTCAACCTGTAAGACTAAAACAAGCTTACTTAAACTAGAAAGGAGTCAGAGCACATAGCAAGGGTAAGTCCACAGGTGCTTCTTGGCTTCTGTGCTATCCAAGTGATTTATTAAAAGAACAAAGTGAGAAAGAAAAACATTTTCCAGATAGGTAGGAGCAGAAGTTGTCCTAGTGGTAATCCATCATCTCGCTTGTTACAATCCTGGCCTTAATTGCTCATCTGATTCTTATTAACTCTAGACCTTAGGCTCCTGTTTACCTGATGAAGGCCTGATCGTTCTGACTCCATCTTGGGCCCAGTGCCTTTCTAGCTGCTTGCTATCTTCTTTCTAACTTGCCTGTCTAGAATATGCCCCCTCTGAAGAAATGTCCCTAATGACTGAAGTGTTCCTAATTGAGGTAAAATGGGCGATGACCGGTTGCTATGGCTTGTATCTTGATGTCCCCCAAAAGCCCTCATGCACTCATGGGTGGGGCTCTTTGGAGATGGCTGGATCTAGGGTGTGTGATAACTAAATGAGTTTAGCGTAGTTCTGGGCATGGATAATGGAAGCCTCACCCTGAGGGTGGCTGGCACCAAGCAATAGGCTTGTATCCTGGATGGAATATAAAGGGACAGAAAGAAGGCAAGCTGCTGCTTGCTACTTGCTGCCTTCTGCCTGCCATGCCATAAACTGTTTCTCTTCTGTGATGCCCCTCTGCTATGCTGCCCCACCTTAGAGCTAGCCAATTATGGACTGAAACCCCTACCAACTGTGAGCTGAAATAAGGCTCTCCTTCAACTTTGGGTGTCGGATATTTTGTCTCAGTCATGAGAAAAGTAACTAAGACACCAGTCTAACTCCTTCCTGCTGTGTAGGGTCCCAGTAATGGTTTGGGGAGCCAGGAGCACACTCCAGAGGGCCTATGTAAGGGCTTCCAATTGTTGTCAAGCATCACTATTATTTGAAGGTGGATGTGGATGGCTTTTGATCTGGAAGAGACAGCATACTGAACAGTTAAATATGCAAGTTCCAAATAATAGCCCTAAAAGAATGACAGCTCTAATAATCAGTAGGGGCTTCTACCAATGCAATGTGGTGAAAGTGGTGACAGGCCCCTGTAAAGATGTTTCCCACGGGATCTCGGGACTAGACACAGCATGTACTTGTTGGTGAAGTTCTGGAAGGGCCAATGAAACATTTTCAGAGTTATCAGGAATATAAGCACAACACTCGGTTTTAATAATGGCACAGGTTTCACCCTGGGCAGATGTTTTTGTTTTTGGTACCAGGAATCGAACTTGGGTCCTTGCACTTGCACAGCAAGCAGCAAAACCACTGAGCTAAAGCCCTGGCCCAGCAGTTGTTAAGATACCTAAAGTAGTCCAGTTTTGAAGAACCACCTGTCTTACTAGCTTCAGTATTTAAAAGAGATAGTCGTTGTTGTGTGTCATTAAGAGCTCACCTAGTGTATTTAGCTAGTGATTCTATGTGTAAAATGGCACCCTCTAATCCTGGAGAAGAGATAAAAGTGGAGACGAGGTGGTCACACCAGCAAAATACACATCAGGACCACTAGTGTTGAAGGTATAGTAGGTTGGCTGGCTGGGTGGTGCTTCTGCCTTGTAGCCAGGCAAATCCTAAATCCTATTCATCCAAGTGGCAACCAAGGCCATGTGTTAGTCCCACAAAGCTGATGACTTCTTTCTGGAGCTCCCCATCTAACCCCAGGATTGTTAGTCCAATCAGTTGAAAACCAAACTTGAGCCTGGAAAACTACCACATGCAGGCATTGCTCATGGGCTGCCTACCCCATAGGCTTGGTAATGTTTGGTCAATTTGCATAGAAATGATTCTTTTCTCCCCAGCATGGAGGAACTCTGACTAAGATGTCAGGAGTCAGCCCACACTTGAAAATAGTCATCCTACACTTGAAAATATCCATCTTTATATCTTTGATTATTAGATGGAATGAGAGGGCTGTGACCCAAAAATGTGGATGACTGGGGCTTGACTGTTGACCACATAGCAGCCTGTATGCTATTCTTTGAAAAGGTCTTGTTATGCCCTGGAATTTGTAAGGTGGAATTTATGAGCCAGTCAGTTACTTTGGAGTGGTGGGCTATCTGACAGACTTCGGAGAGAAGATACTCACCATGGAGTCCTAAGGTGCTTGATAAGAAAAGTAATCCACAGATCCAGCATGCCCTCCATTGAACTGCTTCAGCATATTCTTGGGCCCATATTAAAAGGAGTTTGATTCTCCTGTTACAGGTTGTATTAGAGAGGGCATAATGACTATGAGAATTAACATTCACTTACCTGAGGAAGAGGTCTTTTTCTTAAAATAGAAGTTCTAAGTCTTCCACTGGCTTGAAGGAGTATTTAGGTGCCAGGTCATGTTGTTCAGGAGCCACAGACTAACATGGTTTAAACTGACCATTTTCTGGTCAACAAAAGGATCATGAGTTAAATACCTCATCCATACAACATTTCAAAAGGACTCAGGCCTAGAGTTTAAGGTGGATTTCTCATTCTAATTAAAGCTAGTAGAAGTAAAGTGGGCCACAGAAGGTGAATCTCCTGGGCCAGCTTTTGAAGGTGTCTCTTTAGAGTTTTGTTCCTTATTTTGATCTTTCCTGATGATTGGGGTCTCCAAGCACAATGAAGATGATGAAGAATATCTAGTACTTGAGAGATGCCCCATGTAACTTCAGGCTTGTAAAAGGGGCAGTGGTGACTTTGTAAACTTTTGAGAAGGCCAAATCTAGGAGTGATTTGAGACCCAGACTTTTACCACTTCTTTTTGTGCCTTTTCTGTCTTGCAAGGGGAAGCTTAAACCCAGTTGGTAAATGTGTCCATCCAGATCAACTGTTTCATCCCTTTATTCTTGAGAATATGAATGAAATCAAGTTGCCAATCTTTCCCAGGGTATCTTCCATGTCTCTGTATGCCAGGGGGAACTATGATTCTATTAAGAGGATTACTTTTTGTCAAACTTCACAGGTCTTGACCACCTGTTGAATAGTTTGAGAGAGTCCCTTTCCAGGAATAATTTTTGTGTCTGCTGATAAGTTTTATCCTTTCTTAGATAAAATGCTTGAGGAAGAGTTTTAATAACCTTCTGCTGGTTGGCAGTTGGAAGGAACAGCTTTCTATCATCATATTCTAGTCATCTTTATGGGAGAAATTGACATCCTCAGGATAAGGCCTGTTCAAATTCTTCTTGAGTATATTTGGGTTGGGTCTATTCCAGAGGTCCCTCACAGATGAAGGGAGCCTGGAAAGAGAGCCTTTATGTTGCCTGTTTTGCTGTGGCATCTGTCAATGGCTGCCCTAGTACACTGCCTACCTTCCCTCTGATGTCCCTTATAATGTACAACTGCCACCTCTGATGGCAAGTAGACAGATGATAGAAGTTTGTCTATGTCTTTATGATATTTTTATATGAGACCTGTTGGCAATAAATGTTTCTTTCCATATGGCCTCATGGCCATGTAAAATTAAAAAAGGACAGTTTGAGTCAGTATAAATGTTAACTCTGCTCTTTACTGAGCTGTAAGGTTCTTGTCGGGGCTATGAGCTCTGCTGAGTGCTTGTTCTAGGGGCAAGTGAGGAGCTTTCAAGCATCTCCTGCAGTTACTACAGCATATCCTGTCAGCCTGACTCCATATGTGAGCTTCTGGCACAAAAAAAGAGTTAAATCAGGGTCTATGAGGGAAGTGTCTAATAGGTCCTCTCTTACAGCATGAGTGTGGAGAATTACTTGTTCCCAGTTGTGTTCTAAATTGCTGTCCTCTTTTGGCACAAAGGTGGCTGGATTTAGGAGGAGTAGGTCTTTATCTGAATGGGCAGTCCCTCTAAAAGAAGAGCCTTGTATAGTGGTGGCAAACCTATGGCACTCGTGCTACAGCTGGCTGTTTGTAATTAAAAGCTTCTCCATCACTGGAGAAGTCAATTATAGGACAACCATAAACTTTCCCTAGAGATGATGAACCTGGCCACATTATCAAGAGCAAATACAGCAAGATCCTTTCCCAGAGTCAACTTTAGAAGCTTCTGGTACTAAACAAGCCACTGTTGCCACAGCTATAAGTCAGGCAGGCCATCCTTTCACCACAATGTCTAGTTCCTGACTCAGATATCCCACCAGCTGTTGGATGGATCCCCAGTCATGTGTTAAACCTCCAAGGGCCATGTCATCTCTTTCACTAACACATGCATTGAAATGATGTCCAACTGGGAGGCTTAAGACTGGAGCATCTAGAAGTGCCTGATTGAGCTTTTGAGATCTCAATTGTGAGTCAGATTCCCAGATCAAAATATGAGTGTTAGCCTTCTGAGTTTCTTGTATTTGGTGGTAAAGGGGCCATGGTATCTCACAATCCAGAGGTGACAGAAACTGGAAATTCCCAAAAACCCTCTGTTATGATTTGTATCTAGATGTTCCCACAAAGCCTCAGGCAATCATAGGTGGGGCTTTTCAGACTGGCTGGATCTAGGGTGTGTGATGGTGGGATTAAGGGTACCCCACCCTGGGTGTGGATGGCACTGCTGAAATGGCATGTAGCCTGAATGAAATATAAAGGCAGGCTTGTTGCTACTGTTGTCTGCTACTTAGCTGCTTTGCTGTCTTCTACCTGCCCTGCTTTGTCATGGACTGTTTCTCCTCTGTGATGCTGCTCTCCCATGCCACTCTGTCTTGGAGCCAGCCAACTATGGACTGAAGCCTTTACAGATTGTGAGCTGAAATAAACTTTTCCTCCTTTAACTTTGGGTGTTGAGTATTTTGTCTCAGCAAGGAGGAAAGTAAGCAAGACACTCTCTCATTTTTGGCGATGGGAAGGAAAGTATTAGCTTCTTTCCTACCACAGTCTGAGTACCTTCAAGTATAATCAGGCCCATGTACTTTATTTCAAGGCTAAAGAGTTGTGCCTTGGGCCAGGAGACCTTTGTAACCTTTGTCCACTAAGAAGTTTAGTAAAGCCTGAGTGCCCTGACCTGGCAGTTCTTCTGAAGAGGCACATAACGAAATACCATCTACATGTTGTAAGATCTTAACTTTAGAGTATTCAAAACAGGGCAAATCATGTGATAGCAGGCAAGGTCTATCTCTAAATCCTAAGGGTAATACTTTCCACGTCAACTGAGAAACCCAGTTATGAAAAGTCTTCAAAGGCAAAAAGAGATTGAGAGTCAGGGTGTAAAGGGAAATGAAAAAAACATCTCTTAAATCTAGCGCCAGCCGGATATGATGGCACATGCCTGTTATCCTTACACTCAGGAGGCTGAGAGAGGAGGATTGCCATGCGTTTGAGGTCAGCCTAGGCTAGGTAGTTCAAGGCCAGCTTGAACTACATAGTGAGATTCCCGTCTCAAAAAACCAAAATCAATCATCAATTAATCAGTCAATCTAGCATCACAAACCATTCTTTGTCCTCTGGAATTTGAGATAAGAGAATATGTGGGTTAGTTGCCAATGGGTATAGGCACTACCACCCCATTGATTAATTGGAGATCTTGAACTAATCTCCATTCTCCATTGGGTGTTTGGACTCCCAGAATTGGGATGTTTCAGGGACTATTACAAGATTTAAGAAGACCATGTGCCTTTAAATTATTAATAAGCTGTAGCCCTTTTCTACCCCCCAATCTTAATGGATATTGCTTTTGCTGAGGGAAAGAAGTGGATTCTTTGAGGTGGATCTTCACAGTGCTTATGCCTATTGCTGTTCCTAGTTTTCTCTGTATTGCCCATACCTTAGCATTTATCTCTCTGTCTCCACCAGGGAAGGGCAAAAGGCCAAGTTAGGATGTATTAAGTGAGGGTATTTAAATAGGACAGAATATCTCATTTAAGAGGGGAACAGAACTCTCAGGCATAAAAAAGACATGTGAGAATAAAAATTAATCCCAGCTGCAACTAAGGGGCAGTGAAATGTACCTAACTAAAGCCTTCCCAGTTGGGCCTTTTATAGTTCTACTGTTTGATGAAGTGGGGCCAGAACTGGAGAAGAGGACTGAAAGTCTAGCACCAATATCTAGCAGGAGGCTGATTTCTTTTCCATTAATAGTTATGATTACCTGGGGTTTATCACTGGAGATGGCAGTCCAGTTCAAGAGAGACTATGATAAGTGTCCCTCTGTCCTGTTGGGCCAGCTGGTAAGATGGGTTTGACCCTGGAGACCTTTATTTCTGGGGCAGTCTGACTTCCAGTGATCCCCATTACAGACTGGATGTGCCTTTTTATGACAGTAACCCTTGTCACAGTCCCACTTGAAGTGCCCTGGCTCTCTGCAGCCATAGCTGGGACAAGTTGATGTTGTGTTGGCAGGAATCACACTCAAGAGTAGTCCCTTGAAGGGCGGCTACAAGGGTAGCTGCTTTTTGCTGGTCTCTGGTTTCTTTCCTTGGCCTTCACTCAGTCTTGGTTGTAAAAGACCAAAGTGGTGACTCTTACCAAGACATCTAGTAAGCTGTCAGGAGCAAAAACCTTCTTCTCTAACTTTCTCTTAATATCAGAGGCTACCTGAGTAATAAATTTATCTTTAGGGATGACTTGCCTTTCTACTGAGTCAGGAGACAGAGAACTATATTTAGTTAGAGCTTCCTTTAAGCAATCTAAAAATGCCAAGGAGTTTTCCTTGCTTCCCTGAGTAATAGTTGACAGCTTGGAGTAATTGATGAGTTTTGACCTTTTTCTTCTTAAACCTCAGGATTGCAAGCCAGGAAATGTCTTTGTACCCAGTCATCTCCCTCTGTATCAGGATCCCAATGAGGATATTCCCCAGGAATAGCCTGATTATCTGTAGAGAAGGACCCATTTGCCCTTTGCTCTTCTGGTCCTCATCCTTCTATAGTGATAAGATGTTGTTCATCTCCAAAAATTATATCCACCTGCACAGCAGCCTCTCTTTTACTAGAGGATAGAATCTGATTTAAGAGCAGCATTACATCCTTCCCTGTCAAATCAAAAGACTATGTAAGGCCGCTAAGAATGTCAATATACTTGTTAGGGTCATCAGAAAACACTCCTAAATCCTGCTTAATCTGTTTAAATCAGTGAGGGGGAATGGAACATGGACTCTTACAGAGCCAAACTCTCCTCTTACTTCCTGGAGGAGACATACAGTAATTCCTTTCGGTGTTTGGTCCAGTGTGATGCAGGGGGTTCAGAATAAGACAGATGGGGTCTGGTGGAACGTCAGTCTTAGTGACATCCTGGGAGGACACTGTTTTCCCTGGGTAGTACCCACATTTCAAACATAGTTCAGGGTTATCTCTTAATGCAAAGAATGCCTGCACATATGGATCTTCAGATCATTTTCCCTCTCTTTTACAGAATAAATCTAACTTAAGAATGGTATTATAGCTAATACTTTCCTTTGACTTCAAATTTTCTCTATCCATGGTATACTCAAGCCATGTATAAAGTGAAGAAAAAGACTAAGTGGTGCTTCATTCAAGTCTGGGGACCAAAAGAGTTCCAGTTCTTAAGAACGCTTTCCAAGGAAGTGAGGGAATTTGAAGTAGACTTCCAGTTTCCCATTCTGAAAAACAATAAGGGCAGTGAAGTTATCAGTTCAGCTTGTATAGCTATTGATGGCTGGGGTGGCCCCCAGCCTCCACACTGCCAGTGCAAGTGGCTGCAGCCTGTAGTGCCCCAGGAAGTGGTGGACCTGACTGTCCACTCCTACCAGCACGCTCTTTTCACATGGTGTTTCCCTAGAACCTCTTCCGCAACCCTCTTTTGTTTTGTCCCATGCAACTCTGATATTCCTTTACTATACAGAGGTTGGGAAGACAAGATGAGTTTTCAAGGTTTGGTAACAGGTCTAGTATAGCAGTTAGTTGTTTCAAGGATTTTTTATTCTGCCCTCATGCTAGTGCCACAGAAAATGCATTCTGAGATTGACAATTGCCACAAACCATGAATGAGAGTGGCCAACCCAAGCCCCCAAAGTAAATCTACCATTTGTCTAAAGTAATCATGGTTAGCAAAGATAGTAGGTGTGTAAGGAAAGGACATACTGTAAACAAAATATGAAAAGCTCACCAAATGGGATCTTAAACTTTCATAGCCCCACCTTGCGCACCAAGAAATACAATGGCATAATATCAGTCCGTGTCTCACAAAATTGAAGAATGAAGTCAAGGACAAAGGAGATAGACAGGAGGAATGTTTTTAAGAAGAGAAAAATAGCTCCCAATAGTTTGGAGGGGACTCTTGGTCTAGGAGTTTTTATACTGGAAAATGATCAGTTTTCAGACCACTCTGCAGAAAACTAAGGTCAGCCAATAGGATTAAGGCAAATTTATTTAAATTAGAAATGGACCTATTGGGAGTCAAGGCACATCGCAAGCATATGTCTACAGGTGCCTCTTGGCCTCTTATCCTTTCTAAGTTATTTATTATAAGAACAAAGTGAAGAGGAAAAACAAATGTTTTCCAGATAGATAGGGGCAGAAGTTACCATAGTGGTCATCCATCACCTTGCTTGTTACCTGACTTGTTACACTCACAGTCTTAATTGTCCATTTTGTTCTTATAAACTCTTGACCTCAGGCTCCTGTTTACCTGACAAACACCTGGTCATCCTGATTCCATCTTGGTCCCAGTGCCTCTCTAACTGCCTGGTATTTTGTAACTTGCCTGCCTAATAGAATGATTCCCACTCATAATGAGGAGGCCATCAGCTTGACTCAGTATACCAATTCAAATACTAATCTTTTTTAGAAACAGACTCAGAGATACACCCAGAAATAATATTTAGCCAACTATCTGACTACCCTATGGCCAAGTCCAATTGACATGTAACATTTACCATCAAAATAAATAATGCTTTGAGAGCCATGGTGAGCTGGTCAACCAGCTCTACACCAGAGAAAAATAAACATTATTTGTAGCATTTGTTTACTTTTATGGTATAAGTATGACTAGTTTGAAGCTGAGAATATGAAGTCACACAGAATTGGGAGGCGATGCATACAATCAGCTCTCACAAAGCCCATATGAGCTGCTTCCAACACAATAGGATGTGAGCAAACAGCTGAGACTAAATGAAATTTTAAGGCTAGAAATCTTCACTACTATCTTAGGCTAGGATGGAAGGACTCATTCTCGGGTTATTTTTATAGTAGGTGTTTGGGATTTAAAAAAAATATATTATTAAGCTACCTTCCCTGGTTCTAATGCTAGCTTCTTTCCTGTTTGTCTATGAGAGTTGGAAAATTTAATTTTACTTTTCATGTGAAATTTTACATCAGTCAAACTCTGCTTATGCTGGAAAAAGCCTTATGGATCTTCTGTTCCAACCTATTCATTTTAAGATAAAGAAACCAGGCTCAGAGTTGAAGTGACTCTTCCAAGATCCCAGGGAAAGTTTGAAAGGAAATTAAAAGTAGAATCTAGTTCTTCTCAAGCAGTGTGTGTGTGTGTGTATGTGTGTGTGTGTACACATGCACGTGCACATGTGTGTAGGAGTGCATTTGTGTATGTGTTTCTCCTACAATTTGTTGCTCATGAAAGATGGAAATAGAAGCCCTCATTGCCTCTGCACGATATAGGAGGACAGAGCTCAGAATAGATTGTTCTGGATGAGGTAGGAGTAGACGTTAGCCTTCCAATGTGTAGTGCATTGTTATCTCTCTACTTTTCCTATGGTACAGGAGCAAGAAGTAGCAGCATGGGAGGAAGAGATATTAGTTCCTGGCCACAAAACCATAGCATTTGTCTCAAAGTCAGACTGAACAAAACCCTGACAGAATTCAACTCTAGAGTGTGAGTTCCATCAATCAAAGGAAAACAATACCTGACACTAAGCTTGGCTGGAGGCAGGACTGGATGTCATCTTGTGAAATTGTAGGATTTTTGTTTGCTTGCTGGGGTGGGTGGTGGTGGAGATGGCTATAGAATCAACTGCAGAAATAATGGTTCAACAAATAAAGTAAGAGGAAAGAAAGGAAGGAGGTTGCATATTTCCTCTTGAAATGGAGTGGGGCCTTGGCTCCAGTCACCAAGGAGAGGGAGAACATCCAGATAGACAAAGCCTGTCCCTGATAGTCAGCTTTGAGTCAAAGTACAGAGAACTGAAAGTGAGGGGTCATAAACAGGTGTTGTTAAATCTGCAGACATTCAAGTAAAAATTTTCCTTCTTAGGCCTGAGTATGCAGTGCAGTGGTAGAATGCTTGCCTAGCATGCACTAGGACCTAGGTTTGGTTCCTCACACTGAAAAAGAGAAAAAAATTTTCCTTCTCTGCATTTTCATGTAATGCTAAAGAAAAAAAAAGAAGAAGGCTATAGTGTGGTGATGGCAAAGCTTTTAGAGCTTTTAGTGATAAAACAACCCACAGCAGCACACATGCCATAGGTTTACCACCATTGCTACAGTGTATTTTCAATGGCTAGTATTATCAAAGATAGAAACTAAATAATAGGAACTAGATTAGCCTCCTCAATTGACCTCCAACTCATCTTTTTCTTCTCTTTTTTAAAGCACTAATAGCATTCTTGCTCTTCAGTGAAGTCATCCCCTGGGAAGCAGCTATTTCTCATTGCTGATGCTCAGCTCAGTGAACCCCTGACTAACTCTCAGGGCTGGAATTTATATTTGTGGAACGATGTGCTGAGGAATATAATATGGAAGCATCTCTAGATTGTATGTGCTGGTGTGATAACTTCGATAGTTAGCTATAATGGGGTGACACTGGCTTTCTCATATTAAAATGGCTTTCATTATTTTACTCTCAAGTTGTGAATGGAACTTCAGTAAAACTAAACCCTAACTACATGGATAGAACAAAACTAATCTCAGTCCCCCCACCATACCCTTCATTTATTTGCTTAAAGTTCAGTTGTTTTCTGTCACTTGTGACCAAAGAATCCTAACTGAGGTAGCTTCATTGCTATATATATTTAGTTTGTTTCTGTCAACTTAGCAGGTAACTGCTTCTCACATAAAACATTCAATGTTATTAATTTTTGCTCACCGCCTTAACAAGCTCTGTATGGATTTCTCCAACTTTCCACCATCAGTTTGCTAGTGCCCTTTACTAAAATGTTTGGATGACTAAATGGAATTTTACTGAGGGTGGCAGGACCCTTACAGTTATGTGCCTAATGAGTTTCTCAGAGTCTTAAGGGAAATCAACTAGAAATGAAGCTTTTCTAGGAGACTTTAAGTGATATAGCCCAGTTCCTTCCCATTTTCTAAAGTGCTTCATGTCCAGTCTTCCAACATGTGGGACCCTCTACCTACCTAGAGTATGTATTGTAATCCCTTAACACCTAGTGAAGACTCCCCAAATAGCCACTCTTATTAATATTTATATTAGCTGATGGCTGAGAGAAAAAATCCTTTGGAATCAGATAGATCTGGTTTACAAACCTAGCTTCATAACTTACTAGCTATGTGAGTGGGGGCAGTTAATTTTTCTGACCTGTGTTTTTCTCCTTTAAAATATGGTGCCCCATTCTATATTTGCAAAATTCTTACTTCAGGCCAGTTGTAAAATTTCAATAAGACAACGTAGGAAAAGCAACCTGGTGCAGAGTAAATAATGACCCATGACCTCACTTTGGTCCTCAAGGGTCAGAGCCATTAGGCATGGTTCAATATTCATATGACAAGTTCCCAACAATCAGAGTGCCACTCTTCAGAGGTACTGAAATCTTTTTAATAACAGGGGAGTAGAACCATGCTGCCATTACTCCATCTTTTCTTTCTCCACTCACAGTACTGCTTTAGGAGAAGACCTGCTTGGCACTCTGAAAGAAGGCCAGCTGCCCTAAATTAGGACTTGAAACTTTTAATTTAGCTTTAGTTTTAAAAAGGACCAGATGTCTCCCAAGAGCTCGCTGATGCCTGGGGAAGTGTGTCTTCAGAAAGTGCATTTAGTTCTCTGAATGCCTTGAAATTGGCCACTCATGAGATGTTGCATTTTTAAATTAAGTAATTGACATCTGGGCGCCATTGTAATAGTGAAAAGGGGAAGCTTCCTGAGACCTTCTCTTCAGGATGAGTTTCCTCCCTGGGATGCAAAGCTCAGTTCTATGAGGAAACCACATCTCCTGAGAGAAGAAATGGGATTTTAGGGGTATGCTCTTTCCACTGGTGCTGTATTGCCTTGCTTTTAAAGATAATTAAACCAATAAAAGGCATTGTTTTGTGGCTTTGGGGTAAGTTCTCCACTTTATAAACTTCTGACCATCTAGGTTCATTGGAATAATCTTGCAGAAATAGTAACATATGGAAGCTGAAGAAGAGTGAGGGGACTATAAGAGTGGTTTTTTGATGGATTTGTAGTCAGTAAATGAGACACAGATTGTGAGCAGAGCCTCAGTGGAAGGGTACCCATGTAAAGCACCCGCAAGCACCAAGAGTCAAGTAGCCACTAAAGGGTAGAACTGTGGAAGGTTCTTTCCATACATGACCTTGCAGGCCCCAGTGCAATGCTGTGGGCAGCTGTCATTATTCCTTTTCATAGTCCATCCCAAGGCCCCTGTGGTTTGGATGGGTGTCCCCCAAAGGCCCATGTAGTAAAGGCTTTGTCCCCAGGGCAGTGCTGATGGGAGATGATAGAATCTTTGGGAAGTAGGGTCTAGTGGAAAGTCCTTGAGTCATTGGTGCCTTTGAGGGGGATTGTCGGACCCTCACCCTCTCTTCTTCCTCCTCTCTTTACTTCCTGGTTCATAAGACGAGTGGTTTTGCTCTGCCATGCACACCCACCATGATGTGCTGCCTTGTCGGGCCCAGAGCGATGGGGCGACTCAGTCTTGAACTGGAGCCTCCAAAATTGTGATCCAAAACAGCCTTTTTCTCTTCCTAATTATCTCAGGTGTTTTGTTACAGTGATGGGGAGCTGCCTAACACAAGGGTTGTCTGACTCTAATGCCCTGCCCTTTCTACTGCTCTGCTTGACCTTTCCTCTTCAACTGAGATGAGACAACCACAATGCAGGGCTACTGGAAAGTCACCACTTGTACAAAAAAGAACACACACCTTCCCATGCTCACTACATCATTCTGATGGCTTCGGTAGGCACAGATGAAGACTGGGGTAATGGAAGGAGCAAGCTCTTGGGGGTTCTGGGGGCAAATCTCAGCTCTGAAATTTATTAGTGATAATAATAGCTGTGTGGGCTGAAATGCGCCCCTCTCCCAGCATTCATATTGAACTGAAGCCCTCCCCGCAAGGTGATCCTATGGGGAGACAGGGGCTTCGGCAGGTAATCAGGGTTAGATGAGGTTTACAGGAGGATATCTTTATAAAAAGAGGAGACAGCAGAGTGCTCCCTCACTCTCTGCTTATGCCCTGAGAAAGAGCATGTGAGGACACAATGAGATGCTGGCTATCTGTGAGCCAGAAAGCGAGCCCTCATCAAGAATAGAATCTGCCAGCCCCTTGATCTGGTCTCCCGGCCTCCTGAACCATGAGAAAATGAGTTTGCTGTTCACATTACAGTCTGTGGTATTTTGTTATGGCATCCCAAGCAGACAAGTACAATAGCAAATATTATCTTAAACACTATTAATACACATCAAGTGTTGTAGGGTATATTCATGAGGAACATGCTTTATTACAATCATCTGTGTATTACAAATGAGAAGCCTAAAATATGGAGAGGCCATACACCTTGGTAGTGAGAAGTTTTCTGGGTGCATGCGCACATTCTCTCTCTCCCTCTTACACACACACACACACACACACACACACACACACACACACACACACACAAAGAAGGACACATACCAGTAACATACCAGTAGAAAGATGACCAGTGACTGTCTGGTGTCTGACTGTTTGGTGTCCAGGATGATGGGGTGAACTGCAAAAGGACAGGAAGACACTTTTTGAGGTGATAAAATACTCTGTATCTTATTTTATAACTCGGTGATAGTTACATTGGTATACACATTTATCAAAACTCATCAAACTATGTACTTAAAATGAGTTCCTTTTATGATATGTAATTTACAACTCAAAATGATTAAAAATTTTTAAAATACTTTTAAAAAGAAAAAAGACATGAAGAAGAGTCAGAAATTTTGGATCTCAATCCCACCTTCACCATATAGTAGTTATGTGATTTTTACTTTATATCTTTAGGTCTCTGACTCCATTTCTTCATCTGTGAAAAGGAGGATTATCATGGTTTCTTCATATGTATTTTAAGACCTTTATAGCAATATTTCATACTATGTTTTCCTCATTTATGCATTTACCCAACAAATAAGTAAGAACACCTCCTGTGAGCCAGAAACTGTTTTAGGTAGGAAGGACCCATCATCTGGACAACACGGTAGGAAACAGCAGACAGGGCTGTGTGCCCACGGAGCTAATTTCTTCTTTTTTTCTTTCTATTTTTTTTTACTTGTATCAGTCATGTTTGCAGTACATAATGATTACATTCACTCTACACGATTGGTAACGCGCATATAACACATTTCAATTCCTTTTCTTCCCCCCTTCCTCCACCCTTTTTTTTCCCAGAATCAGAGCTATTTATCTTGTAAGACCTTATAAAGTTAATTATCATATATACAGATTGAAAATGAGACTAATACACCAAAGAACACATACAGCATGTGAGACAGTTGAACTAAATCAAGGTACACTTTTAAATACATTGTCTGCACTGGATTACAGTGCCCTTTTTTCTTTCTCTTTTTTCCTATTAGCTATCTTTCAGTTATATGTGTGTGTGTGTGTGTGTGTGTGTGTGTGTGTGTGTGTGTATGTTATACATATATATATAGAGAGAGAGGAGGGGTGGTGTTCATATAAGAGAAACCATGTGATATTTACGCATGTGTATCTGAGTTCACCGAACATTATTGTCTCAAAGGTGCACCTATTTTCCTACAAATGGCTCAAGTTTACCCTTCTTTATGACAGAGTAGTACTCCATTGTGTATAAATACCACATTTTAAAAATGGACATATAGGCTGTTTCCAAGATTTAGCTGTTATGAATTGTGCTATTATCAACATGGGTGTGCATACATCATTGTGGTATGATGTCTTTAACTCTTTTGGGAAGATTGGTGTTTATCTGATTTTTCGTGTCTGTTAGTATTTGTTTTATGAACTTGGATGTCCCATTATTTCGTGCATATATGTTTATAATTATTAACTCTTCCGGTAGAATTGTTCCCCTAACCGATATGTCATGACCTTCTTTGTCTCTTCTGATCAGTTTTAGCTTGAAATCCACTTTGTCTGAAATTAGAATACCAATTCCTAGTTTTTTCTGGGTTCTTGATCCATGGAATATTGTTTTCCATCGTTTGGTTTTTAATCTGTATCCTTTTGAATTAAATGTGTTTCCTGTATACTGCATATTGTTAGGTTTTCTTTCTTGATCCATTCTGCCAGTCTATGTCTTTTGATGGGCAACTGAGAACTTTCACATTGAGAGTTATTGCTGAGAGGTATTGAATTATTCTTGTCATTGCATTATGTTTCCATGGCTGCTTTCCTCATGTTTCCACTTTTGCTTATTAGCTGCTCATCCTGACAGGTATATTTATTCTTTTTGACTTATTGATGTTGGTGACTTCATTGTCTCCTTTTGAATTTTTTGTAATGCTGGTTTGGTGGTCATGAATTTCTTGAGGAAATACCTTATTTCTCCATCAGTTTTAGAGGAGGGTTTTGCAGTATACATAGATTGGGGGTGGAAGTTGTTATCTTTCAGGGCCTGAAACACTTCATTCCAAGCCTTCCTGGCCTTTAAGGTTTCCAGAGAGAAGTGGGCTGTGGTTCTAATGGGTTTACCTTTGTATGTGATTTGTTGCATTTCTCTAACACCTTTAAAGATTTTGTCCCTGTGATGAACTTCTGGAATTTTGAGTAGAACATGGCATGGAGAGGTTCTCTTTTGGTTGTGGTTATTTGGTGTTCTATAGACCTCACTTATCTGTATGCTTATTTCTTTCCCTATATTTGGGGAGTTTTCTGCCATTGTTTCTGTGAAGATTTTTTTATGCCATTTGTGTTTTCTTCTTCTGATTTTTCACTTATTCCAATTATTCTTGAATAAGTCTTTGCAGCATCTAGCAGATGTTGGATCAGTTTTTTTCTCTCTTTTTTTTTTAAGGTGTCTTTGAGTAGTTGGTCTTTGAAGGTATCATTGTCTTGTGGTTCTGAAAGTCTGTCCTCTCATTGGTCAGTCCTGCTGCCCGTACTTTTAATATGATTTTTAATCTCCTGGATTTCTGATTAAAATCTTTTCATGGATTCTAATTACTTGATAAACTTATCATTCATGTTTTGTATCATTTTGTTTAGCTCATCTAGTTTTCTATTAGTTTTCTTCTGAGAGCTCCTGCATCTTTTTGGTTATTACTTCCATATTGTTAGTTATATCTTTTCTAATCCCACTGACTATCTCTTTGAGCTTTTTTCTAACCTCCTCTGCTACACTTTTGAGTAATTTAAGTGTGTGGCTTATATTAGTCTGCCCCATGGGGCTCCCGTGATTAGCTTGGGGGAGTTGGGGGTTTTGGGAGGCATTTTGTTGCCTTTTCTTCCATATTTTTATTGTCTTTGTTTGTTTGTTTTGTCTTAAGTTTGTGGGTGCTTATAGTCTAAAGACTTTGTTGCAAATATAGAGATCTCTTTAGTTGCTTTTCGATGATGTACTTTGGGCATGGCTAACTATAATACTTTGCCGCAGCCCCAAACTTCTACCGCCTTGGTTATTTTGGGAAAGGAGGATACAGTGTAGTTAGCCTAGCATCGAAGTCCTCTGGGAATGTACTTTAGTGTTGTTAATGTAAACAAGGCTCATAAAGGACAAGAAAAAGCATTCTCAAATTAGGAATAGAATAGACAAAATACATGATTGTAATTGGAACATTGTCCTTCTAGTCTGAAGGTTTTAGTTGTGGGAACGGGTGTGAGTTACTCTGACCTAGGCTGGTAGGCTTCTGCCAGATTCACTTCTATAAACAAGCCAATTGTGGGGTTAACTCTTTACAGCTTGCCTTGGGCATAATCAATATTACAGTCCTCTGCATTGTAGCAGTGTCCAATTCAGGCACGACTCTGGAAATGATTGTAACAGGGGAGAGGACAGATGCTATGAGTAAAGTAATACAGTTAGCTAGGTAATGAATTAGAGTGTGCAGGGAAAGCCTTCCAAATTTTAAAGGAGAAGGCGACTTTGCAAAGATCTGGAAGAAAAGGCTCTAGGCAGAAAGATTATCACATGCAAAGGCCCTGAGGCTGGATGGGCCTCGGTAGCCAAGGAACAGAAAGGCCAGTGTAACTGGAAAGTAGTAAGAAGGTGGAGTGTCAGGAGAAAGGGGAGTGGTCCAGGATGGGTCTAAGAGGGATGGCTGCGGTTAAACTGTGGAAAATGACTCATGAGGAAGGCAGTAATGGAAGTCAAAAAATACAAAGGAAGTTGTTGCAGTAGGACTGGGGGCTTGGACCCTGTTGGTGACCTTGGAGTGGGAGCAAAGTGTGTGGATTCTGGATGCATTTCAGTGATCGAGTTAGCAGGGAGTGCTGGTATATTGCATGAAGGGGATGAATAAAGAAAAGAATAAAGGATGACTATTTTTGGCTTGTGCAACTGGGTAGATGTTGGTGCCATTTGCTGAGGGAAAGGGAGGCTCAAGCCAGAAGCTGTGTTTCAGCTTGCTAAGTTTGAGATGCCTATTACACAACCACGTGGAGATGTTGTGTGTGCAACTGGGTATGAGAGTGTAGAACATAAGGGCAAGATCAAGTCTGAGGACATGAGGGGCTGTCCACAGCAATGCAGAGTGTGCTGTTGCTAGCTGTCCTTGCCTTGGCGGGACCACCACTTGCTCCTTTCTCCCCCTGAAGTTCTTTTGTCCTGCTGGATGTAGGTGGGTGGGAGAGGGTGGGGCAGAGGTATTGGAGCAGGAACGGGAGGCAAGCACAGAGTTCGGTCTCCATAGACATGGTGGTTGATCACCACGGTTCTTTTCTTGAGGGGTCCTATATATTTTTAGGCTCCCTCTGACTCCTGATTTTTCAGGTCCCACTTTAAAAGTCACCTCGTCAGAAAGACCTTCTGTGACATCCTGTCTTAAGTGGGTCTCGTCCCTGAGTCTCCACCCCCACTGTATCTTTTTGACTTTCGTGTTCTTGGCTTCATTCAAAGTACCCGTAATCATTAGTTTGTGTTCATTGTTTTTCTCCCCCATTGGAGAGAGAATTTAACTCCATGTTGGAAAGAAGTATTGTCTTGTTCATCAGCAGCAGCCAGAACTAGCACAGTGTCAAGCACATAGTAGATGCTCAATAAACCTATGTTGGAGAATGTGATGAGGGGTCTCTGACACATCATGGCTTAGAGTGGGCTAACTGAACCGCCAAGAGTGGGCTGGAGGCAGCCTCATTAGACTCAGCCCAAGAAGAATAGGTTTTTAAGGACAGCACAGGAGGGCTGGGAAGTAGCTCAGTAACAGAGCTCTTGCCCAGTGCGTGCCAGGACCTGGGGTCCATCTCTAGCACCACCAAATAAATAAATGAAGAATAAAGAGAGCACAGGGAACAATTATCAGGAAGTGTAGAAGCAAACTACGTGGCAGATTTCCAAGCCCCACTGGATGCAGGCTGCCATTTGCATTAACTGCTGAGCACCGTGGCATATGCAACCTCGTTAGTAAGACCATGGGCCAGAGATGGACGAATCCACTCCAACCTCCTGCTAAGCCCCCAAAGCAGAAGATTTCTGTAAACATTTTTGTTCTCATGAGATGTCATGGCCAGCAAGCTGAAAAACCAGGTGGCTGTATGCCAACTGCCTCGTTTTAAATCTAGTCCCTTACATGGAAAATGAAATTGAGAAAGAATGTAAGAATTCTAATCAGAATCTGTCCCCTGCAGTGGAGAAGGCTATTTTTATGTTCCAATCCAACACACTGGAGAGTTCTGGGAATGTAACATGTATCCAGCTTCTATCAGAAAGCCCAGAGTGAGAACTCCTGCTAAGGAGGAAGCCAGAAATGTCCCAAGATCTCTATTCTCCAAGTCTATGGAAAGATAGGATACAGTGGGTCCAGTTAAGAAAGCAGGCATTAAAATAATAGAAAAAGCCCGAGGGAAAATTGAAATGGTGGACACTTTGAACTTAAGAGTTCTGAAGGAGATTGATTTGTGCACGTGAATTAGCCAGTGGGAGAGGCAGGAGCGTGAAGACGACCCTTCTAACTTCCCCCACTGTGAGAGAGGTCTGAGTCCTGGTGTTGTGTAATATATACAGGGAGGCGCTAGAGTTTGTTTCTCTTTTGAAATACTGTTTATGCCTCTTTTTGGTGAGATTTTTAAAAGTCTGTCTCTCACTAAAAGGTTAGTGTGATGAAGCACTGGAAACATCTGTATGTCCCGATCATCACTTTGTAGGGAAATGAAAAGCAGAGAAGGGAGAGGTTAAATGTTTCCCGTTTAAGCTTCCAGGAAAAAGGAGATGGTGACTCCTCACGCCCAAAATGTCACCAAAATTGGATTATTTAAAAGCTATGAAATGACGCTGACCACCCACTGGCACTTGGTATCTAACACAAAAGTGGCCAAAATGAGTTGGGAATAGAGCTTTTTTCTCAGAGATATCGACGGTTCTCTGTGAAACGCTGTGTAGTTGTTTTCTGTGTTCTAACAGTTGAGTTATAATGTTCCCTAAAATAAAGAGCAGTGATCCAGTCCTTCTAGTTCCGCTGCAGAGGTAAAGTGGTAAAGTGACCAGTGACCCGCCTAGGCTGAGCACAGATAACGTGGGTGACATGGGAATATTTAAGCAGAGAGGGACGCTGCACAGTGGGAGTTAGGGCTGTGGGAGGCTCCTCCCGTCTTTCCGTATTTTCCCGAGCTGAAAGCCATCCTGGCTTTCCCAGCCCCACCCTCATCAGTGACCCTGCCACATGTCACTAGTGGGCTGTCAGTGCTGGTGTGGGCCCGAGGGGCCACTGGGGTCCAGCCTCAGAAGGCTGTCTGGGTTGAAGGACAGATGGAGGGAAACTTCTGTAGGGAAGGCCAGGCAGGTGTTCTACTCACCATCACCAATGCTCGTGATCAAAACAAGAAAAAAAAAAAAGGATGAAATTTTAAAAATTGTTTTCTCTTAAAACGATGTGTTGCTTCCCTCTCTGAAGTCCCCTGCGGCATATATGCCTGGCACGAAGGATACTGGGTGGATCTGAAGGCTCATGCCTCTGGGATGTTGATGTGGTTACCTGGATGAAAGCCGTGGAAGAACCAGGCTGGCCCCTCCCTGGAATTGATGCTTAGAAAAACTTTCCACTTGGCCTTGGGCTGGGCCGCCTAGTGATTTGCAACTGCTTGCCTCTTCCAAACTAAACACTTGGGCCTGAGTTATTAACTGTAATGAAAGTAACTGCCTTGAGGAATCAAAAGCAAAATCACAAAAAGAAAACCAGTTTTCAACACAGCTGGTAAATGACAATGTGGGATTTAGGGAAAGCTTCCCTTTGGAAAATATCCAAGCACTTGAGCAACTGTAAAAAAATCAGTCCCCTTAATCCATTTTCAGGGGCAGTGTTGAAAGTAATATAGATATAAAAAGGATCGATCAATTGATTGGCTGATTGATTTTAAATTTGCTGATGGATCACCTCTCTGCCTTCACAGAGAAAACATTTCTGCTGAGCAAGAGTAAAACCCCGCACTGTGCGGTAGCTTCTCAGTGATGGCCTTTTGCTCGTGAAGCATTCTTCCCATCGTTGGACATTTCTTGCTGGAGCCTGGAGAACCAGCAGAGAGAAGGTGCTATGGACCTCGTGTATGAGTTCCCCCCGATGCATATATGAAACCTTAATCCCAAGTTGGGCGGCATTTGAAGGTGGAGCCTTTGGGAGGGAATTAGATCGTGAGGGTGGAGCCGTCACATTGGCGTCAGTGCCCTTCTAGGTAGAAACAAGAGCGACTGCTGCCTCTCTCTGTCGTGTGAGGACGCATGAGCAGGTGGCTGGTGGCAAACCAGGAAGTGGCCTTCGCAGCCACCTAACCTGCTAGTCCCTTGACTTGAGGCTCCTACTGGCCAGAACTGTAACAAATAAATATTTGTTGTTTGTGCCTCCTGGCCCATGGTATTCTGTTATACCAGTAAAAACTGACTAAGACAGAGTGGTCTCTAAAGAAGGGATTGAACAGAGATTGGAGTTGGTCCACAGAGTTTTTCGAGCTTCTGACCCTGCAATTCTCTGCACTTATAATTGAGTCTTCTCAGCTCCTTGCTGAGTGCTGGAATAGATCAAGCCCACAATAGGTGACTTATCAGTGTTCTTGTGACTTGCAGTTCCCTTCAGAGTTGCCAATTGTCCTTTATAAAAAGATGCAGACACTAGTGGAGGTGGTAAGGAAATAGTAGAGATACGATAACCGTGTATTGGGAGAATGTACCATTCTTCCCACGGGAGATGCTTTCATATTAGTAAACTGAGTTATCAGAGCTTAGCTGAGGCTTGCTGACTCTGTGATGGTGCCCCAGGTTTCCCAGCTCCTGATACTCATGTCCTTGTGTACTGTATAGCAACTCCCTCTTTGGTGGGGTAGGAACTCTGACCTGCTAATAACAGCATGTTGTAAAGGTGCTGGGAGGTCACTTCCATGAAGAGGTGACATCAGATTGTACCTTCTGTCTCACTTGTAGACTTTCTCCTCTGTCCTCTTGGCTCACGTGTTTGGTGAAGCAGGCAGCCATGGCGGAGGGGCCCACTTGGCAAGGCACTGGGGGTTTGTGTTCCACAACCCACAGGAAACGGATTCCTGACAGCAATCGTGTGAGCTTCAGGATGGAGCCTTCCCAGTTGAGCCTTCAGGTAAGACTGCAGCCTTGGCCAACACTGTTCTTGCAGCCAGTGACAGACCCTGGAGCAGAGAGCCCCTCCCCCCAGGCCCTTCCCAGGTCCTGCCTATAACATTAGTAGGGCAATAAGTGTGTGCTTTTTTAAGCCACCAAGTTTGTGGCAATTTATTACATAGTAAGATAGAGCTGTATATTGATCTAAAGTATCTACATTTGGAACAGCTTAGACATGGAGCCTCTCCAAGTACCTCAACTTACATCTTCTTACCAAGGGAGTCCCCAGAATAATATGCCACAGAGTAAAGTATTTTCTCCAAAGAGAAATGACCTCTTTTACCCTCAGAGCAGTGATTTCTCAGTCCTGGCTGCGTATTATCATCATGTGGAAGGTGTTTTGTTTTTGCATTTTTTGGCTTTTTAAACTGTATTGAACACTGATGCTGGAGCCCCACTTCAGTAGGAAGGGGTCACTTGCAGGTACCCTTTTATTTATATCTCTCAGTTGTTCCTAATGGGCAGCCAAAGTGGAGAACCATGAGTTCAGAGTTACATTATATAAATGCCTGGCACTTCCACGGTGACAGTTTTGCCCTTGTTTACAGCATCCAAAGGTTCAGAAATATTGAAGTCCACTCCCAGAATATCCAGCTACACAATTAAGAAATGTTTTTAATGAAAGGAAAGGACATTTCTAAATCTGGTTTAAATTTTCCCATTTTATTGGACAGGAAGAAACAAATGCCAGATCATGGGGTTTGTGCCTAGCCAATTGGCAATGAGACTCATCTCACAGGGACAGAGTGATGCAGCAGCTCGTGGTCCTTTAATGGAAATTGGGATTCATTTTTAAAACCCAGATAGTCAAAAATTTCATTTTAATTCCTTTTTTTTTTCCTTCTCCCTTGAGCCTTTAGCAAAAGCTAAAGAAACCCCCACACCATCCAGTTTTATCCCTTTGGTAATGTGCAGAACCGGGAGCCGATGCCAGCCAGCTCTGTAGATACCAAGGGGTTGGCAGAAAGAGGGTTGGGTGGGAAAGAAAAGCAAGGAGCCTTTTAAACTCCCTCCATAGATAAATACAGTCTGTGCAACCAAGAAGTGCCTTTGCCACACTGCTTGCTTTGTGGGTTGATTGGATGAGATGGGAAGCTAATGGTATTCTTCAAGGATGTTTTGTATGGTCCTATACTCCAGGAAAGGTAGGAGCTAGAAAGAGGCTGGGTCTTTATACACAGAACAAATAGCTTCAGATCATGGCAGTTCAGTTGCTGTGGGATGTAGCCATGGAAGACACTGTTTAGAGGTGGGATTTTCTTTGAGACCAGCAACTAAGAGGACCCAAAACACACAGAACTAACAGCCTTGCTGTTGGCCAGGGCCAAGGCAAGATGGGAAACCAGGATCCAAGAAAGAAGAAGGCTGAGTGGTGAAGTTATTCTTTGGCTCCTTCCCTTCATATCTCCAGTTCTTATGGTGCTGGGAACCTGGTACAGGATGCTGCCCTCTTCACTTCTTTGTTCTTTCTTCCCCAAGCATTTAGTTATTGTCACACTGTGCTGGCCACAGCTCTGACCTGAGGAAACTTGCAAAGCAGTGAGGGGACAGACACAAGAGCTACTCAGAAGGAAATGTGGTCAGTGGTAGAATGAGTGTATCCCCAAGATGCTACAGGGTCCCAGAGAGGGGAGTGATCCATTCCAATTAGGAGGTCACAATCCCTTCACTCAACAAGATTTGGATGACAGTTGTTTCAAAATGGTGTGAGTATACTTAACACCATTGAACTGTTTCCTTTAAAATCTTACCATTTTAACCATCTTAATGTATTATATCTTTTACTACAATTTTGTTTTAAAAGATACATAGTAAAACTTTCCAGTTGGCATAGACTGGATACCCAAGGCTTCTCTATAGCTGCTTATTTCCAAACTATACAATTGTAAAGAACTACAACATTTGCTATGGAGAATAGAATCAGGATAAATTTTGAGCAAGATTCTGACATATGAGAGAAGTTTTCTTAGTGGAGGTAGACAAAGGGAGGCCAAGGCAAAAGGCAGAGGGAATGATATAAGCAAAGCTGCCAGGTGCTGGGTGAATTGGAGTGTTGAATGAATTGTATTCGGTGTTGTTCAGAATGAAGAAATAGGAGAAACAGATTTTTAAAAATTGCAATGAAATTTACATAACAAAAATCACTATTTTAACTTCCTTAAAGTGTGGAATTAAATGTTTTTGGTTCACATTCACACCAATATGCAAACAATCACCATTATCTAATTCCAGAACGTTTTATCACTCCAAAGGATATCCTGAACCCAGTTCCCATTCACCTTCAGCACCTGACAACCACTTACCTACTTTCTGGCCTTTTGTTTTTCTGCTGTCTTTCTGGGACTCTCATTGTGTATGCGTTGATGTGCTTGATGGTGTCCTACAAGTCTCTTGGGCTCTGTTCATTTTTCCTCATTCTTTTTTTTTTTTTTTGGTACCGGGGATCGAACTTGTGTCCTTGTGCTTGTGAGGCAGGCAGCTGAACCACTGAGCTAAATCCCCGGCCCTCCTCATTCTTTTTTATTTATCTGTTTCTGCCTGAATAATTAATCCCAATTGACTAATATTCAAATTCACTGATCTTAATTCTGCCCATTCAAATCTACTGTTGAATCCTTGTAAGTTTTCATTTCAGTTGTTGTACTTTTTAACTCCAGAACTTTTGATTCTCTTTTATAATTTCTTGTTGCTCTTTTGTTTGGGGGGAGATGCTCTCCCCTCCCTCCCCTTCCTTACTTTCATTGAGCCCAGGACCTTGTATGTGCTAAACATGGCCTCTACCAGTGAGCTACAAACCCAGCCCCTATTCTCCTGATTTATGTTTTATTATTTATCTGTTTCAGCAGTACTAAAAAGTAGAAATTTCAGGGTTTCTTTTTGACTTTTCCTAACATAGTATCCTTAGCCCCATGGTTCAAGGAGTCAATGTATTTGCCAAGAATGTTTGTCCCAACTCTTAGGAGCTGGGGAAAGTAACCCCATAAATGGCTTGCCAAGACTTAATGTGAGATGGACTTGTGGCACAGTATAACTTACTATCAGACCCCCATTAGCATCACCTCTGACTCTTGTCTTGGTGATAGTTCAGCAGCAGTAGCAGTGATCTCACAGAGACTTTAGGATTCCCTTGCTTTGCTGTACATTTCCATCTGTAGCTCTTTTGCACAAGTCTAGGAATATTAGTGACATGTTTTAATGTTACAGTGGGGCCTTCAAGGGATCTGACCAGACCTTGGCCTGTCTTTAATCAAGGGAACTGTGAATTATCTTGGTCTTGGAATCAGTTGAAGGACTAGTACTCTTCTATGAAATGACTCAAATTAGACTTCTATTTACCAGATGTAGATTGATTGATTGATTGATTGATTTTAGTTATAGAGATGAGTCGAATCTGGTGCTCAGTAAGAGGTCCATCTATTCATCCCTGGGAACTGCATGATCAATCATTTGGTTGATCTCTTTGGCCATGCTTCCTGTTACAGATAATGTACCCACTTTGCTTCTGAGGGTGGTGCAGGAAGAGATTGAGATCTTTATGAAATATCTATCTCAAGTGAGGCCATTACATGGCCTTTATACTCCAGGTCCCCACTATCCACATAGAGCTCAGGGACCCACTTTAAGGGAACATCTACTACATTCATGTCTGACCTTCAGAGGATGCTACCTACCTTAGTGCTTTTCAAGGATGCCAACATTCAACATTTTCAAAAACAAAGTTGCAGGTCTTCTCAGGTGCCAAATTAGGGACTAGGTGACTAGGTTATAGCTTGAGCCTAATCTCTATGACACTTTGAGTTATTTTATCTAAATTATACCTAGGAATTTCTGGCACCTCAATTTAATCTAGCATCATACTATGGAGTCCAGATTTTAAGTAACTGAACAAACATTTAGAATCATTCTCACTTGCTTGAACTAGTCAGCACATTAAATATAGAAGCTCTTTCAAATGCATAATAAATTCTGTGCAATCTAAAATTAGATTTCCTCCTCTGTAGTTTAGGAGAGACACTAAATATCCATTCCTACCATACAGTCCCTCGGGTTTAGCCAATATAAATTAGCAAAATACTAAAATTGTTTTGGTATATTAACCTTTTTCCAAGAGTGGTTTTGTGATAAGCCTCATGTGTGGTTACTCTAATAATAGCTCTGGAGGTAGGGTGGGCAGAGCCAATGTCGTGGGCCGGTGACCAATTCAGTCATGCCAAGCCTCCTGTTCAGAAAGGTCTCACACTTGGTATTGTTCTCTGTTGTCACTGCTTGAAATTCTCAACAACTTTTAAACAAGAACCTCGGAATTGTCTTTCTGCATTGGGGTCTGCAACCTATGGAACCAGTTCAGAGGGTGGGGCAGGAAGATATTGGGCTCCTCATAGAAGATCTAATTACATGGTTCTTAAGCAAAGTGAGATCCATTTCATCAGATTGGGAAGGAATTTCTGCTTCTGCTAGCAGAGCCAGGGAGGTCAGTAAGATGTATGAGTTCAGAGTAATCAGACTTAATGTCTGCAGTAAGATTTTTGGAGTCCTTCTTGTTTCATGAGATTTTCTTGTGAGTTCTGCTAAGAGTATGACTTCAACTTAAGGTGCCCCATATCTGTTTTTTGGCTATGTTGGCTTTGTGATTAAATAACTGAAATTTTCTAAGTTTATATCAAGAATTTAAAACCTTAAGCCTATCTGTTATTTCTGTTATTTTTTTAAATTCTCCAGTATAGTTGGAAGAACATTCAACTCCATAGTTCTGTGTCCCACTCTCCAGAGCTGACTAGAACTTAACTATTTTCAAAACCAATCAAATTAGATAATTCTTTCTGGATTCCAGTTGCTTTGAAGTATGTTACTTGTGACCACTTCTGGTACCAGTTACTGAACCATTAATGACAGAGACCTGAAATAACAGTGACTCAGGGAAGAGGTTTTCTCTCATAGATCCTAAAGCCAGGCTGTATGTCAAGGCTGGTCAGGTAACTCTGCATTGTTGTTACAGACTTTGCTCCTTTAGCTCTTTTCTCTGTCATATATAGTAGTGTACAGTTTCTGCCCAGATGTTTGCTTCATGTCACAAGATATCTGTTAGTGCTCCAGCCATCACATACAAGTTTAAGGAAAGAAGAAAAGGAGAGAAGGGGACAAAGAATATCTGCTAGCTAATTAGGCACCCTTTAGTTTTCCTATAAGATCTACCCAGTAACTATTCTTTACATCTCATTGATCTCTCAGTGAAAGGCTCAAAAATATAGCCTGGATATGTAGTTCTGTTATAATTTGGTACATTACCACCCATAATACATAGGGGTTCTATTGGGAGAACAGATAGTGTGAAGTAGCTATCTCTAAAAATGCTAAGGCATTTTCTAGATCTGGCTATCAAACTTGGTTGCCACTATCCTTATGTGGTTACATAAATTGAGTAATTAAAATTAAATTAAAAATTTGGTTCTTTAGTAACATGAGTCATATTTTAAGACCTAAAGATGGTAGCCACCATCTTGGACAGCACACAGATGTATATATATTTTTCACCATTATTGTAGAAAGTTCTACTGGGTACCATTCATCTACGCTTCCAATAACTGTAGACACAGACATTTGATTATTGTTGTTTTTGTTGATTGTTTTATTAGTAGATTTAAGATTATGCCGAGAAGCCTGGCAGAATGGTTTGACAGTGGCCAGAGAGAGGGGAGGGAAGAGTAGGGATATAAAAAAGGGAGGAAGAGGGCCGAGGATTTAGCTCAGTGGTTCCATCACCTGCCTGAGTTCGATCCTGAGTTCGACCCGCAGTACCAAAAAAAGGTCCCAAGTTCGATCCCCAGTACCAAAAAAAAAGGGGGGGAGGAAGAAAGTTTTAGTAATAAGTGGGGAATCATGTCTGTCGCTTCAGATTTATTGTTTGAGAAGATCGGGGGGAAAATATCTTTAGCAGCTGACCCCTGGAGAGCAGTGGTACAAACAACACTGGTTCCGATGGGCTGAGGAGGCACGTGGAAAGTGCGTAGATGGAAGTCTCCACTTGTAGCTGGCACGAATTCCCATTACAGGGCCGAGTGCGATGGTGCATGGCCAGAATCCCAGCATTCTGGAAGCTAACACAGGAGGGATGCAAGTTGGAGCCCAGACCTAGAAACTGAGCATCTCAGACCATATCTCAAAATTAAAAAAAAAAAAGTTTACAAAGGGCTGGGGATATAAGTCGGGATGGCCTTGTGTTCAATCACAAGTTCTGGAAAAAAATTCCATTATAGATTATGGGACAGAGCCAGGGTAATGACCCCAGGGAGAAGCAGGACTGTAGATTTCTGCCCTTGTGCTTGTGGTCAGTGTGTTTCTGGACTTTTTGTAGGAGGGGTAGCTCTGGGTATGGCTAGGGGATAAGGACAAGGGTCCCCAAAGAGGGAGAGATTTATGATAAAAGAGAGGAATATTGAAGCCAGGTAGCTTAGCCCATGTTTCATTACTGTAACAAAACACCAGAGACTGTAATTTATAAAGAGTAGATGTGTCTGTGGCTCATGGTTCTGGAGGGCAAGATGTTCAAGAGCAATGAATATCTGCTTGGCCTCTGGTGTGAGCCTCTTATGATGGGCATCACATGGAGAGACACAGCCAGGTACAGCTTAGGTGTTTCTTCTCTTAGAAAATTTTGAATCCCTTCCTGGGGGCCACCCTTGTGACCTTATCTCACCCTAATCACCTCTGTGTGCCATCACCATATGCTTTCGAGCATGTAGAGGGCACGTTCTGACCAAAGCAGCAGGTTTTAGGGGGAATCAGTATGAACTCCTGTGTAACAGGGAAAGGCCATCCTGTCGACCCTGGAGGTGGCCGGCAGGGAAGTGGAGTGAGAAGGATGGGCCAGACCAGACAGTGTGGCAGGGAAGGGAGTTAAGAGAATGCACGCGGAGGGGTTCTGTTTCTTTGGTAATTCCCGGAGAAGAAGCCACTGTGTGAATGAAAGGTAGAGGGCCTGTCAGGAAGAAGGAAAATGAGAAAGGCCAAGAAAGTTCTGTGGTGAATAGAAAAACAGGGACCAAAGATTCAGGTAAAGATTAACAAGAAAATTATATGGAATCCTACCAAATTCTCTCATCATGACATGCACTGTGCCTTCCTGGTGAATACTAACGACACAAATTATTGAATGCTTGAGGTATCGGGCACTGAACCACACATTTGAAAACCTCCATCAGCCTTTGGATGAGAAGTGATGATTCTCTGGTATAGGTGAACAAGGACAGATAGAAATAATGTTGGAATGAGAAGTGAAGCGGGTATGGATCCCTGTCTCACTATCTGTGTAGCTGTGTACTTTGGGCAGTTTAATTTCTTGAAGCTTCAGATTCCTCTTGGTGAATAGGGGTTGGGATCTATATTTCTAAATTGTTAAGAATATTAAATGAGATAAGATTGTGAAAAGGCCTAGTGCATGCTGGATGCTTGATTTTTTAAAAAAATCATAGAATATTAACTCTTGGGCTGGGGATTTAGCTCAGTAGTTCTGCCACTTGTCCTGCAAGTGCAAGGAGCCAAGTTCAATTCCTGGTACTAAAAAAAAAAAAAGACTATTAACTGTTGGTGCTGAGGGTTCAGCTCACCAGTAGAGTTTTTGCTTAGCATATGCAAGACCCCAGGTTCAATCTCCAGCACTGAAAAAAAAAAAAAAGGAATGCAAATTGTTGCTGGAGCCATCTGATTCAAAGTCATTGTGATTTGACTTCGTGATCCCTTTCTGGTGCCAGGCAGGTACCCTCGGTGTGCAGTGTGGCCTGGTATGAAATTGTTTTCAAGTAGAAAGCAGTGGCCACAGAGATGGTAGCTCAGGGGCATCCTGTTGAAGGCACCCACATCCTAGCACACCGTGACAGCCACAGGAAGCTCACCCCACACTCCACAGGCCCCACGTGCTGCCAGTTTGTGACCTCTGAGGACTGCACTTTAAAGGTCCTCGATTCCCTCTGCCTGTCCCTTATTGTGTGGTTCTGGAAAAGTCACTTGGGCTCTTCATGCCACAGAGGGAAACTACACTGTGGCTGTGCTGTGGAGAACATGCTATGACGGGCTGGCTGAAGCATGTGACGTTCTGAGTAATTCTTGCAGTTGGCATCTTAGGAGGTATGAAAAGTTCCTAGTCACATAATTAACAGGTGGCAAGGGCTGTGGTAAGATGACAACGCAGCAGACGTGGGGACCTGGGGAGTCTTCTTTGGCAGCAGACCTCAGTGCAGTTCTGAAGACACTGATTAATGACACTGCTTGTCCCCGGTGAGGAACAAGGCAGCATAACACTGCCTTTCCTGCAGGTGTGCAGAGAGATGGGGACCCAGGGAAGAGACTCAGGGCATGTCCAGCTGGGGACGGCACAGCAGGCTTGAACTCAGTCTCCTCAGTGCCCCAGGTGCATCTTGCAGGCATTTTCCCCAAAAGATCTAAATCACTTTTCCAGGCAAAGCCAGAAATCCCGAAACCTCCCAGACCCCAAAGAAACACCCGCTGCCTTGTTGTGGTTGAAATTGCTGCTCATGTTTATTGAGGAAGCAGAACATAATGCATCTGTAGAGATCTAGCTTGCACAATTCTCCAAGCTCAGACTGTACATCAGCCCTAGACTTCCAATTCGAGTGGCTAGAAGCAAAACTACTTTAATGAAATGTGCCCGGGAAGAATGAACTAGAAGATGCACCTTCTACAGCAGCACACCATGAAGATTAAAGCTAAGAAGATGGGGCAGAAGTTTGGCAGCCAGGCACCCTGGGTAGTAGTTCCAGTCCTATCCAGTTGAGGACACAGACTTCTCCCCCTGGGGCAGCAGCCTGCCATTATGACTCAAAGGCATAAAGCTCATCTCCCTAGACTGGCTGCCACAGCAAGCAGCAGCTGGGCTTCCTAATGGCAGAGGATCGGCACCTGGACAGCACCTGCCATTTCCAGTGGGGAAAGTGGCATCATCCACCCTGTGAGGCCCGCAGTGGCCTTTGGGTATTGGATCCTGATGTGGGGCCAGTGGCTCCCACAGGTGGGACAGGAGGGAAGGGAGCTTGCTTTGGGGGCCATTATCAGACCATAACCAAGGGAGGCTGACTTCTTAGAAACACAGCTGGGAGTGGAGCACAGGGGCCTAAGTGGTAAGTGGTGTGAAGAGTGAATGCTCTGCTTGTACTTCTGTTGCCTTAAAAGCCCTCATCCTGAAGAGGGTGAAGTGTGCTGATTGCACACGGATCTGCCACGGCAGGAGCGCTGCTGATGTGGCCAGGACTGTCCGGCTGTGGCCAGGAAGGAGGACAGTATAAAGAAGAGGAGGTTCAGGGACTGGGGATTTAGCTCAGTGGTTCCGCCGCCTGCCTTGCAAGCGCAAGGACCTGAGTTCGATCCCCAGTACCAAAAAAAAAAAAAAAAAACCCAACTAAAACGAGAGTGAAACCTCTGGAGAAAGCCCTTTGGGAGCCTGAAAGGAGATGAGGTGAGGTCATCTGACCCCATAGCTAGTGAGGCGCTTTGCGGAACCCAAACCGTGTGTTGGGTTTTAAAATTTAGCAGTGGCTGAGCTAAATCCCGATTCAGAAAGACAGCTTGGTGAAGTGCAGCGGCCTCATAGAAGCAACTGCCCTCTGGACTCCAGCGACCTATGGCTCCCTTGATTGGGAAACCTTGGGAGCTGAGGTCGGAAACCAGGTGCGATTCATCTTGTTTAATTGCCCGCTGTCCCGCTCAGGCTCGGGCTCGGGCTCGGGATCGATCCACACCCTACCTGTGTGACGAGCTCACTGAGGCCTAACCTGCCTCGGAGCTGGAGCCACAGTGACTCCGGTGAGAAGCCAGGGCGGAGCCCCTTGCTGCCCGAGCACTTCAGTGCTCCCCAGCCGGGCACTTCCTGGGCGGCTCCCGGAAGCTGAGGCCAGGCCCTGGGCAAGCACACAGCCCTCGAGCGTCCCGCTGTCCCTGGACTAGGCCAGGGCCCAGGCCAGGAGGAGGCAGCACCCGAGGAGAAAGCAAGACTGCCATTCTATGCGGTTAGACACTGCAGAATAGAGATCGTCTACAAGGTGGGAAACGAGTATGCGAAGGGAAGCCGTCCTTCCCGGAGCCCCGGCCTGGCGCGGGCCCAGCCGCCCCTGCACCCACTACCCACGCAGGTAGGGGGCGCGCGCGGCCTCGCGCCCCAGGGCGTTGATGTGCGGGAGCGCGCCCGGCGCGGCCAGCTTCTCGCTCAGCTTCCGGTTGTCCAGTTCCAGGCGGCGCCCGTGCTTCCGGGCCTGCCGCAGCGACCGCTTGACTTTTTTCAGACGCTCGCGCAGCTGCTTGTTCCGCTTCTCCAGGGCCGCCACCTGCTGCTGCAGTTTCTTGACGTGGTCCTCCTCCTCGAACAGGGCCTTCTGCACGGAGGAGCACAGGAGCTGGGGACAGACACGGAGGGAGAGGCAGGTGAGTCTCCGCTCTCCGCTCGACCAGCATGGGGCCAGGACAAACCTGCCCCTGCCCCTGCCCGACCTTGACCTTGCTGGGCCTCCACCCTGTGAGCCCTTGCGCTCCCCCGCTCCAACCCGCAGAGCCCCTGCCTTTGGTTTCTGGCCCTGGCTTCCTTGGAGGATCTTGTTTTTTAAAGATATTCTAAATACTTGTCACAGTAAGAAGGAACTCCTTGCTAAGTAAAAGAAGAGCCTGAAACGGAAGAGTACGCAAAGGATATACTATCTATGGGTAGTTCACAAGAGAGGAACACAACTGTCCTCCAATATGCAAACAGATGCTCAGCCCCACTCCTGATAAGATAAAAGCAAGTTAAAGACACGTGGAATTACTACTTTTCACATGTTAAAAAGTCAGGATTTGAGGAAACAGGTGCTGGACAGAGCGTAGCCCTGGATAAAGAGCAATTTAGCTCTAATCAAAATAAAAGCAAAGTAAATACCCTTTGTTCTAGTAATTCTGGGACTTGGTCTCACGGAAATAATCGCACACGTGCGAACTGGCACCTGTACATCACAGCATTGTTTGTTATTTTAAAAGATGAAAAGCCCTCTAAAACGCCCATCGAGAGAGGCGTGGTTCAGTGACTTATAGCAAATCCTTACCGGATGGAAGGTCGCTGTCTCTGAGAGCAAGGCAGCTCCGTGTGCCTGGCAGTGTCGCGGTCGCTGAGAAGCGTGATGCACAGAGTGCACAACTGATGCCCGTATGTAGCTATGCTCAGACATGTGTACACTGTCTCTGAGCAGAAATGAGAAACTGGTAACTGTGGCTACCCATGGAGCAGAGGGGACAGAGGTGACAAGGACATTTATTTTTCTGTGTACTCTTCTGGACCTTTTGAATTCTGTGTTAGATGCTAGTATTTTACACAGTCTTCTCACCTCCAGCCTCTCTGCTCCTCCCTGCCCTATGTTATCAAGAGCCGTGCTCCCAGAGAAAGGCCTGGGTTTTGAGTTTCCTCTGGCTGGAAATCAGTTGGTCCTCCTTACTGGGAGGTTCTGATTTCTGTGGATTCTGCATCCACAGATTCAACCAACCACAGGTGGAAAGAATTCGGCAACAGAAATTCCAGAAAGTTACAAAATGCAGAACTTGAATTTGCTGTGGGCCAGGCATTGCCTTGAGTCCATCTGTGTACACAAACCCAGCCTTGGGCCTGTTCGCAGATCTTTGTCCCTCCCTGGCACTGGTTGCTTGTGGATTGTTGGCCTTGCGTCTCATTTGTATTTTTGTTTTGCGGTACTGTGGATGGCACCCAGGCAGTGAGCTCCAAACCCAGCTCTTTATATTTATTTTGAGGCAGGGCCTCACTAAATTGTGTAGTTGCCCAGGCTGCATTCAAACTTGGAATCCTTCTGCCTCAGCCTCCCAGTGCCAGGATTACATGCATGCGCTACGATGCCCAGCTGTAGTTAGACATCTGAGATTGTGTCTATGCTGAACATGTGTAGACTTTTTTTTCCTTATCACTATTCCCTAAGCAATACAGAACTGTTGACATAGCATTCACATTGTATTAGGTGTTGGAAGCAATCTAGTGAAGATTAAAGTAGGGGAGGTTTGTGTAGATTGCAACAATGTGTCATTTTAGGTAAGAGACTTGAGCATGTGTGGGTTTTGTGTGGGGGTCCTGAAAATAGTCCCTGCGGACACTGAAGGAGGTCCTTGTCCCCTTATGCTGCAATACGGCAATGTGGTGAAAAGCACAGACTCCCCGGCCAGGCTACCTCCGTTGCACGTCCTGCCTGTCCTTCTGAGAGCAATGACCTTAGGCAGCTTCTCAACCTCAAGGTCTCAGACCCCCTTTGAGACTGGAGGATTTGTTCTCTAAGCTCCTTGGAGTGCTGCAGGTTGACAGCTTTCAGCTGAGTCTCTCTCCAGAATCTGCCCGACTTAGGAGCTGCTCAGGGTTGCAGGGTTCCCTGGAGTACCTGTATCCATGCCTGGTTTACATCCCTACTTGGGACATCTCTGAAGAGCTGTGCTCGCCTCAGCGTGTCCCCGGTAGGTACGGGATTTTTCTGTCCACTCCTCTCACCTTAGAGTCCTGTGTCACCCAGTTTCCTTCATAGAATGGAAGCAGAAATAGAGGGACGCTGCTAGCACAAGCTCCTTGCCTCTCTTCTGCTTCCCTGCCTTTGTGAGCTGAGCAGACTTGCTCTACCACACCCCGCTGCTGTGATGTTTCTGCTTCACCACCAGCCTGAAAGCAGTGGAGCCGGTGACCATGGGCTGAAACTTTGAGCCAAAATAAACCTTTCCCCCTTTAATTCGTTTGTTTCAGGTATTTGGCCACGGTGACTGAGCCACTAACACAAGGATTGAATGAGTTTTAGCTGAAAATTATTCAGAACCAAACACTGATACATACAGATGGCTTCTGTCAGCCATTATTATAGAGTTAAGTCTCTAAAAACTTAGGTTCAGGGATTTAGCTCAGTGGTGCCACCACCTGCCTTGCAAGCACAAGGTCCTGAGTTCGATCTCCGGTAGCCCCCCCCCCAAAAAAAACTTATGTGGACCCATCCTGCACCTCCAGTTTTACTGCTCATCCCTCTGCTTCACACACTATGCACAAAGCAAACCTGGTTTGCGCCTGGTAGTTCCTCCAGCACATCCTGCATATCAGGGCTCTGCCAGGCCCATCCTTCTGCCTGGAATGCTGTTTTCCCCAGCACTCCGTGGGGCTCCTACGTGTGCCTTCCACAGGGTCTCCTACTGGGCAAATGTGTCCTTCTACAAGGTCTTGCACTACAGAGAATATGTCTAATGCTCTTGACAGATCACAAACTCCCTATCAATGATGGCTAAGCTTGTAGAGCTTTCAGTGATAACAGATGCCAGATGTGGCAGGCATGCCATAGGTTCACCACCACTGGCTACATCAGGTTGGGTTTTGTATCCGTGTTGTCCTGGCTCTTTTAGGTATTCATTAAAAAATGTGAGTCATATGAAGTGTTCACTGCAAACACCTCTCATTTAATAAAAGGACTCCTGGGAATGTCCCTGTTACAGGGGAGACCACACAGGAAACACTGCCCTCTTCTGACCATAATGAGATCCCCCTCAAAAAATAGAGAAGGTGGGCTTAGGAAATTCCTCGAGAGCTCATGTTATTTGTATTCTGTGTGATTAGGTGTGACCTGTATAGCTTACTGAGGGTCTGAGATGGGCGGGTAATTAGGATAACCACCACATCCACACTCATTAAGTCATGATAGTTCTGGAAGTTATGGTAGATTCTTTAACCCAGAACCGGACAACAGAGGGTAAGTGAAGTCTCATAAAACAAAAAGATTTGGGGATTCAATCCCTAGGACTGCAAAAAAATTAGTAAATAAAAATAAGAGTGTACAGTATTGGGTTTTTACACGGCTGCTTAGAAAGACTCCAGTAGTACACTGAAACATACCATCAGAGAGAAACTGAAGGCATGTTTTATGCCATTTTTCAAAAGCTGTGTTTTAAAATAAGTAAAAACACAGTGGGTTGGTGGAGCTGATGCAGTCGCTTGTGAGCAGAGCTCTTTCTGAGGCACCAGCCCTCTCCACAGGCCTTGTGCTGGCCATAGCCAGCAGCTCCCGCTCTGGAGGAGGAATTTCACCTCCAGCCAGACTAACAGCCAGCCAAGACCTTCGTGCTGATGACCTGGAGAAACCAAGGTAGAACAGAGGGACAGCTTGAAATGTCGTGCCTGTGGGGGGTATCATTAAGATGGAAATGATAAATCCCGAAGCACCGCTGAGTGCGGAAGGAATGGGCAAGATGACTTGAGTTCCTCAGTGAATTGTGGTCCTCAGAGCTTCCCTTTCCTGGGAGTAGTTGCAAAAAATGACATCCGGGGGCCGGGGATTTAGCTCAGTGGTTATACCGCCTACCTTGCAAGTGCAAGGACTTGAGTTCGGTCCCCAGTACCAAAAAAAAAAAAAAAAAAGAAGAAGAAAACAAATGACATCCAAGAACTCCCGTGGCCTGTCCCAGGTCACCAACAGTGGGCCATGACCCAGGACTCCCTACCGTGCAGACTTCTCCATTGCTGCCTCCAAAGAGGAGAAACCTTCGTCGTAGGAGTTGAGGCAACACCAGGAAATAGTGTTGCCCCTGCTGACAGTATGGAAAGGAGGCCTCCGGAATCCCGGCTATCAGTCCCAAAGAAAATCCTGGTCTTCTGATTAAGAAAGCAAGAATTTGTAGAGGAGTGCTGTGCTTTCAAATGCGTGTGTTTCTGTAAGAAACTCTCCTTTCTCCTGAAATGCTTTCTAAACGAAATCAGTCTCTTTTTAAAACTGCTGCGGGGAAAATCTAGACATGATATTTGCTCACGTAGCTTTGTGGTATGTTTTTCGTAAACAGAGATGAGGGAAAAGGCCAGATCAGGCTGATACAGGTGTTGCTACGTTTTCCATGAAGAAAGCAAAGAACAGCCCTAGAGGTCAGCCCCAAAGTCACATGGAACAGGACGATTCTTGGGCCACTTCTTCCCACTTCCGATGGGCCACGGTGGAGAATTCACTCGCCTGCCAGATGTGGAAACATCTCCGCCTTTCTGTGGTGGCAGAGCTTTTCTCTGGAAGTTTCCATGTGGCTAACAGGATGCCTGCTCTAGGACAGTGGGCAGATTGCCACAGGGGAGTGTGCTCTTTTCATTTCAGCAAGACAGAATCCAGGCTGGGCTATCCATTCTTCCTTGTCTTTGAAAAAAAAAAAAAAGCTTCAAAAGCTAAAAACAACTTGTTGATTATAGAGAACCTTGTATTTTTAAAGAAAAAAAAAATCACCAGTAACTCTGTTAGCTACAGATAGCCACTGCTTTTTATGCGTTTCTTCCTTGGATCGTTTCTGTGAGTGTAGGTGAAAACATTTGCACAGAATTGGAATCATGTTATTAGATTTTCTGTTCTGAGTTTTTGCCCTTGACATTCTGCCATGACTATTTTCCAACACTGATCTGTACACTTCCGTTGAGTTATTTTGATGGAAGCTGGGGAGGAGCATCTGGTAGTTCTGCCCTCAACCATGAACCCCAAGTTGATGGGTCAACTCAGCTCTTGTTCTATCCTGTGACCATAGGCTGAGGGAGAAGGAAGGCAGGCCTGCCACTTGCGTGTCCTTGAGGCTGGGTGATCTTAACGTGGCTTTTAATCACCTGTCTCCATGGATAAGACAGATCTATGGGAGTGCCTCCCCTGGACCTTGACTGGAAGTTTTACTGTTTGATTTCTGGCTTCCGTGGGAAATCAGGTTCTGTGAGAGAGTTTCACAGTGAAGACTTTGTTTTAGTTATTTGTGTGTTGGCAGTACTGGAGATTGAAATCAGGGCCTTCGCATTAAGCCACATCCCCAGCCCTTTTTATTTTTTGTTTTGAGACAGGGTCTTGCTAAGTTACTAAGTAGACCAGGCTGGTCTTGAACTTGTGATCCTCCTGCTGCATCCTCCCAGACTGCTGGGTTTACAGGCGTGCGCCATCATGCCAGCTTCACGGGCGAGCTCTTGAGAGGTTAAGGAAATGTATGTGTTACCACATAGAATCACCTCTGTCACTTTAAATTGTTTTAGCTTCTATATGTTCATTCATTTTAGCAGGAAGTACTTATTTTTCTATGCCTAGCATTGTACGGTGCAGAAAGTTTCCTCCCCCATTCTGCAGTATACCAATAAGCTTTGTATCAAGCTAAATAAATAAAAATAAAAAGTATTTAAACAGTATTTCAGTACCCATTGAGAAGACTCTGGCCTTCACAGATGGTTTCAATTTAAATACTCACCTATCAAGACAAGACAAAGTATACTTTCTGAAATGTAAAAAATAAGGGGAAGACAGTCCAAAAGCAACAGCAAAGATGAATAGCTTGCTTTTTTTTTTTTTTTGGTAACACTTCATTCTTGTTCTTGGGATTCAAAAATGAGAAGGAAGGAAAAAAGGAGAGAAGAACTACAGTTGTGATCAACAAACTATGGCCAATGGCCAAATCCAGCCTACCAGCTGTTTTTGTGAATAAAATTTTATTAGAACACAGCTACACTTATACGTTAGTGGCTTTTGCGCTGCCGTGGCAGAGCTGAGTAGTTGTGACAGAGACCATATGGTCTATAAGCCTAAGATATTTCCCCCAACCTGTAGAGGGGCCTAAGGCAAATGGAGGTGCAGAAGCAGCAGCTGACAGTTCGAGGGGGCGTGGAGGGAACATGGGCTGCAGTCAGTGAAGGCAGGAAAAAGGGACAGAAAACACCTGGTACCAGCGCCTCCCAGGGCTCCCCCCCATACTGCACCTTTCTTTGGTGGGAGGGTTCACTGGAGATCGAACCCTGGGCCTTCACACTGAGCAACATCCCCAGGCCTTTTTAATTTTTGAGGGAAGTTGCCAAGTTGCCCAGGCTGGGCTCGAACTTGCGATCCTTATACCTCACCTCCTAGAGTGCTGGGATTGCAAGTGAGGCCAAGCTGGGCTTTACGCTTTGCATGCATACCCTAAAGTGGTCATCGCTTGGGTGCTCTGATCTCTGTCAAGGAGATCTGCCTCCATCTCTAGGGACTGCTGCTAATTCAGATGTCCAGATGGAAGCTAACAGTAGCTTTCTGCGTCATGACTCGCCACCTGTCTCTAAAATGCTTCCCCCAGTGGTGTTGGGAGTGCAAGCTTTCTAGAACTTAGAACGGTAGAGGCTCCTTTATCACTCCCGAGGTTCCTTTATCACCATGTCCCATGTCCCCTCAGAGTTCTCCCCGGCATTTTCTGTAACAGGTTGCAACTGCAGCTTTGCTCCCACCCTTTGAATCCCCTTAGAGACAGAGATGTGAGAAGAGGTGCAGGAGGCTGCATCAATTCAGGACAGTTTCCCGAGCCATCCCACAGGACTGGGCTGGACGGCACCCAGGCCTGTGGAAGACTCTCCCCACCCTCGGAAGTGACAGCAGGGCAGTTCTTCTGAGGACTCTGCGGGAACAACCCGATGCTCCGATGATGTTTGACTTGGCAATGGGTTCTCTGCTCCACCCAAAGTCAAAAGACCCATCTCCCCCGTGCCAGGAGCCAGGCAAAGTGAGCATGAGCCCAGCAGGCTGTGGCCGAGTGGTGAGCCTGGCGGACAAGAGAGGGTGAAGAGGAGGCCAGGCAGGAGTCGGGGAGAGGGGAGCACTGCTGGAGGAGCCTCAGGGCCCCCGACTCGACCTCCTGGGTCCAGCCCGAGATGCTTCCCCCACTTCCCTGCCTGCCATGCTGCCCAGGGAGGAGGCGGCTGAGCATCATGGATAGGAAGGAGTTTCCAAGTCAGGAAAAGCACGGTTGAGTCCTAGCTCATAGGATTTGACCCCTCACCTTCTACTGTAGCTGCTGTCAGAGTCTGGGGAGAATGGAGCCACTGTGCCCCAGCATCTGTTTGATAATGGGGCTCTGCTTAAGCCAGTACACCTGCCTTAGCTCAGTGTCCTCACATATAAAAGTGGCACAATAATGCCTCTTCCACAGAACTGCTGTGCTGATTAAATCAGATAATATATACAAAGCATTGACATAACACCGGGATAAACACCACATGAAGCTTTTACTCTTATTCATCCTGAGCTCCACACCTGAAGCTTTTATTCATCCTGCACTTGACATTCACTGGTTGAATTGCTCTTCCCTGACCACATGAGGTTCTCTTAAGTATCTGTGCCTTTGCACATGTACTTCCTTCTGTTTAGAAAATCTCTACTGACTCGCTCCTTTATCCAGCTGATGAGATTCTACTTCCTCTCCAACTCTTGGTTGAAGAGTCGTGTTGTCTGTGAAGCCTCCCTAATTTCTCCAGGTAGAGCCCTGTAATCTTTCTCTGGTTCCATTGTCTGGTTTATTATCCTTTATGCTCTTTTAACTAGTCTGACTCTCTCCCAGACTTTGAGCCCCTTAAGCATGGGGAAATGACAAAACTACGTCTTCGAAGAAATCCGCTACAAAGTGGGGTCTACAGAGTGTTCGTCCTATGAGGTGCTTGCATGGGAACCAAAGGAGTTTTTCTGGGGTGGGGGTGGGGCGTCAAATAAGATTCAAGAAATAACCGCAGATTGTCGTCCTCTTTGGTGGAATAGTCATTAACCCAGCTATGTGCATTGGCCTGGCACTGAACAGATCTCTGTAACTTTGCCTATCTCATTGGACTGTCAGAGCTCCCCAGCAGGTGACTGGAATGGACTTGCCAGAGGGACCCTTCAGCTCTGAGTGTCCATTTATAGCTTCCCCCAGGAACTGTGCAGATAATTTTCTCTTGTTCATGATGTAAATAAAGCAGACTGGGAACCACTAGGTCATGGAAAGATGACTCCAACCCCAGTGCTTTTCTAGATCTACCAAGGGGAGGAAAGACTAAATTGGATTCTTGGGTAAGAAGGCTACTTAACTCTCAGTGCTGACTCCAACCCACAGTGGAGAGTAGGTTTCCAGCTGAACTGTGAAGGAGGATATTTCATCTTTTTTAAGATCCCCAGAAATCAATTCTTAAAGTCATCATGGTAGATGGGGCGCTGGTCTAGATGAAGGACTCCATCTAGTTAGTGACCTTGGACACTCATAGTTCTCCATCTACGACTTGTGAGGGACATCTTCCAGAAGTTGCATCTGAATGTGTTATACCTTCTTGGGCATCTTAGTACTCTGTCAGTCATGGCTACTGGTTCTTTTCTCTCCCATGAAAACAGCAAGAGCACAAATTCCCCCTGCAGTCTGGCTGACGCAGGCATTCTCATGGGAGAGATGGCTGCCATTCATGGTCACTGGAACCTCAGATTTTGTAAAGATCTGTCAACCTGTTGTGTATGCTCGGCCTCCATGGTGTCTTGGGCTACAGGGGAGGAGGAGTAAGAGGATCTGATGATGTAGCCTTCTCCCCCAACCCCAGCAGTGGCCTGGCTACCACTGGGAAATGGGCCCATGTGTTCCTTCCTACACTGGCCTTCAGTGTCCCAGCCCTGGCTGAATGAGCAGAGAGCCACTGATTGGCCCTTTCCCATCATAACTTGGGCCACTGCTGTGGTCTTATGTCATCATCAGCTCATCCCTCACCTATGGGCCCCTGAACTCAATCCAGGAGGAGTTGCAGGCACCCCCTGGTGATGTCAGGTCAAAGTAATGAGGCTGCTGAGAGCTATCAGGCTGTGCCGTGGACCAGGTGTCCAGTGTACCAGGTCTATGGAGGATGGGCATCCTGGGCCAGGGACTGATGTGTCCCTGCCCATCCCATGGGTGTGGTCAGCCTGACCCACCTTTGATCAGATGCCTTTCACAGCCTTGGTTTTCTGGCAATCAGGGTTCAGTTTCCAGCTGTTACTGAAAAAGGCAGTGAAGGGCCAAGCCAAGCTGTGCTTTTCTTCATGGCACTGTCACTACTGAGAAGAAGCTCCAAGAGCTCCTGCCACCTTCCCTGCTGGGGAATGTGATGGAAATTTACGAGCTGTGAGTACACTCTGTTTACTTCTCTGAGGCTGAGCACAGGTCCATGCGGCCAGGGCCTGACTCCACTGAGACTGGGAGTTTATCAAGCCCAGGCACAGGTGTTTCTTCTACTGCACTATGTGGCCCGGAAACTGAGGTGGCTGGTGAGCTGTCTCTCCTTCTGTTAGAAAGAGCCGGGTGTGATTTAGCAAGATGTTGCTTCAAGTGTGGCTGCTCCCCTTCCTTACAGTTGCCATGCTGATAGCACTGGAGAGATCATCTGGTGACTCACTAAATGTTGACTTTGAGTGTTATTCCATACTCCCCCAGGCTTAGCTACTGATGCTGCATCCCAGAATCAATTCTGGTTAATGTTTTGTTTGGTAAAAATATTATTGGAAAACCTGTAAACAACAGATGACAGACACTGAAGCACAGTCACATGTGCTTCTGCCAGTTCAAGGGCTGTCCTTCCTGGTGTGGTGTCTGGCACGAGTCCTTGCAAACTTGAAAGTTTTAATAACACAGTCGGGGGAATTTCTGTGTGGAAGGCATAGATTATAGGACCCCACCCAGTGCGTAGTTTGGGCCAGACCTTGTGACACATGAAAAATGGATATTGTCTGTGAGAAGAAAAGTTAAAAAACCTTAATTATTATTCCATTACACAAGAAGCCCTAAGTTGTTCCTAGCCATTTCTTTAACAGTTTGCTGTCTCACCTTTCTGGAATGCTGTTCCATGACTGCATGGAAGGCTCACTGTCTCGGTTCCTATGTCTCCTCCTCAAGTGGCTTCCCCTGAGTCAAGCTCGTCACCTGGCTTGTGTGCCTAACAGCAGTGTCAGGTTTGGTTCATAGTTAGTTGTCTCTTTGTTCCACAGTGAAATGAGGCCTGTGTGTCTCATTTTTATTACTGTAGCCCTAGTGCCTAATACCATGTCAGACACACAGTAAGTCCTCAAGGGGTAGTATCTGAATATAGTCATGAATTATAAAGCTATTATATGGTCATTATTTAAAACTTGGAAACTACAGAAAAATAGTCACCTGTAACCTCACCACTCAAGGACCACTCTGATTTCTTTTTTACTCGTGTGATTTTTAAGATGGTTATTAACACACGGTATTTACTTTTTTTTTTTTTTACGGTATTTACTTTTAATGTTAAAAAAATTAAATATATATTGCCAAATACAGTTGTATTATTTATTGTGTATTGTCTTGAAATATTTATACATTGTGAAGTTGCTAAATTAAGGGACATGCATTACTTTGCATACTTACTTTTTGTAATGAGGTTAAAACCTGTTAGTGATTTTCAAATATATAGTAGATTGTGATAAAGGCGCTCACTGTAATGTACAATAGATCTCTTGGACTTATTCTTCCTATTTGAAATTTTGTATCCTTAGACCAACATCTCACCCCCTTATAAATACTATCCTGTTTTCTGGGGGTTTTTTGGTTTGTTTTTTTTCAGTACTGGGAATCAAACTCGGGACCTTGCGCTTGCAAGGCAGGCGCGGTGCCACTGAGCTAAATCCTCAGCCCTATCCTGTTTTCTGTTTCTATGAGATCAACATTTTTAGATGCCACATACACATGAGGTCATGTGGAATTCATCTCTTTATGCCTGGCTTATTTTACTTAACATAATGTCCTCCAAGTTCATCCATATTGCTTGAGATGACAAGATTTCCTTTTTAAAGACTGAATAGTAATCAATATCGATGTCTGTATATATCTCTGCATCCATCTATGGATGTCCTCAGGTTGACTCTCTACCTTGGCTATTTTAAATAATGTAGAAATGAACAGGGGATGTAGATACCTGACATTGATTCCATTTCCTTTCACATGCCTGTTTTATTTTAGATAGTACTGGGATTGCTAGAGCCTATGGTATGGATTCATTTTTACTTTTTTGAGGAACCTCCATACAGCTTTCCACAGTGGCGGTTCTGATTTACAGCTGTTTCCCACCAGGTGTACAAGAGCTCCCCCTTTGCCATATCCACACCAACATTTACCTTTCATCTTTTTGAAAACAGCCACTCCGGTAGGTTGCGAGGTGATAAATCAGTGGTTTTGATTGGCACTTCTCTGGTGAGGAGTGATGTTAAATGCACCCCTTGGCCATATGTGTCTTCTTCTCCTTTGTCCCTATTTCTAACTGAGTTGCTTTCTTGGGGTTGAATTCCTTATATATTTTGGATATTATCCCCTTAGCAGATGTCTGGCTTATAGGTACTGTATTTTCTCTCATTCTTTTGTTTATCTCTTCAGTGATTGTTTCCTTGGCTATGCAGAAGCCTTTTAGCTTGATATACTCCCATTTTGTCTATTTTTAGTTTGTCACATGTACCTGTGGGGGAATATCCAAAAAGTCCTTGCTTAGACCAGTGTCATAGAACTTTCCTTCTATGTATTGTAATTTTTCAGAGTAAGGTGTTTCATTTAAGTCTTTAATCCACATTGAGTTGATTTGTTTAAATAGTGGGAATTGGACTAATTTCATTTTGCTGGGTGTGGCTATCCAGTTTTCCCAGCACCATTTATTGAAGAGACTATCCTGTCTCCATTGCATATTCTTGGCATCAGTGTCAAAAAATAAAATTGTTGTGTGGATTTATTTCTGGGCTCTCTACATAGTTCAGGGTGTCTATTGATACACAATTAGCTTTGTAGTATATTTTGAGTTCAGATAATGTGACATGTTGAGCTGTGTTCTTTTTGCTCAGGATTGCTTTGGCTATTGGGGTATTTTGTGGTTCCATACAGATTTTAGGATTGTTTTTCTATTTCTATGAAAAAGTCACTGGAATTTTGATAGGAATTGCAATGAAGCTGTAGATTATTTTGGGTAATATGAATATTTAAACAGATATTCTTCCACTGATATGGGATATTTTTCCATTTATTTGTGTCATCTGCAATTTCTTTCATCAATGTTTTAATTAATATTCCTTGTAGATATCTGTTACCTCCTTGGTTAAATTTATTCCTGACAATTTCATTTTTATAGCTGTTGTAAATGCGATTGTTTCTTGAATTCTTTCTGAGATACTTGGGTTTTAGTGAACATAGAAATACTACTGACTTTTGTATCCTCCAACTCCACTGAACTCATTTACTAATTCAAATAGTTTATTGTGTGTGGAGCCTTTAGGGTTTTCTGTATATAAGATCATGTCATTGCAAACAGGTAATTCAATTTCTTCCTCGCTAATTTACATGACTTTCTTTCTTTCTTGCCCGTTTGAGCTAGGATGCAGTGTGAGGCTGAACAGAAGTGGTGAGGGTAGGCATCTTTGTGTTGTTCCTGATCTTAGAAGAAAAATGTTCACCTTTTCATCATTTGAGCATCAGGTTAACTGTGGGTCTGTCATTTATGCCCTTCGTTGGGTTGAGGATAATCTCTTCTGTACCTAATTTATGAAGAGTTTTTATCATGAAAGGCTGTTGATTTAGTCAAGTACTTTTCCTGCACCTGTCGAGATAATCATAAGGATTTTTTTGTGCTCCATTCTGTTAATGTGATGTATCTCATGTACTGATTTGAGTGAGTCTTGCATCCCTAGGATAAATCCCAGTTGGCCATAAAGGGTGATCTTTTCAATGTGCTGTTGAATTTGGTTTGCTAGTATTTTTCAGGGTGCTTTAAACAATTTATTTAACTGAAATGCCAAACACTGACTTCCATTTATTTTGATACATTTCCCCCCATAGTGATTTAGAGGATCTTCAAGCCAATATAAATATGTCATACCCATTTGGGTAGACACAACACCTGCACAATACCTCACATCTTTCAGCAAGAGAAACAACAAAGAGTAAACACCTGACACCACCGACTAGGCAGAGTGAGAATCTGTTCCCAATCTTTGTTCCTTGGAGGTAAAGGCACCACACACCTGTTTAACTAAGAAAACCATCTTACAATTCAGGATGCTCTTTATTTTTAAGCAGGGCCAGAACACAGAGCCACCACTTGGGAGCTGAATGGCAGAACTGCATCCCCAGCTCATGCTGTGAATTCACGGGGAACAGGTTCTGGCAGCTCCCGGAAGTGTGCTGCTCTGGGTGGGCCAGGCTGGCGCTCACAGTGGTGCTGAACACCATTCTCTTTTGCTTCCTTCTTTTTCTGATCATTTTCCTTGGCGTGTTTGAGGAAGCCGTCCTAACTCTTAGTGTGCTTGATGTGCTCATTACACATTTATCTCTTGGCAAGTATCTCGCCCTTACTTATTTACAACAATGCTGGGTGACACTATAGAGTCGTCCGGTTTTACCATGGTAATATTTGTGTGGCATTCCTTTTTGAGATAGAGTCTTGCTATGTTGCCCAGGCTGGCCTCAAACTCAGGGTGATCCTCCTGGCTCAGCCTCCCCAGGGCTGGGATTACAGGCATGCATGGATTACAGGAATGCCCGGATGGCATTCCTTTTTGAACAGTACCCATTCCCTCGAGTGTCTGTGTCACCCTGTTTTGTAGATTTGCATGTATGTGGCCAAAAACAGCCCCATGTTTACTAAAAGGCCTAGAGAACACATCCTGGGTTCCCCTCCTCTTTCCCTTTGTGTTTGTCATTTTGGGAAATTACAGGAAGATGGCAGTGCTGGCCGAAAGGTGGTTTGCTAGTATTTTTGTTGAAGATTTTTGCATCTATTTTCAATAGAAATTTTGGCCTGCATTTTTTTTGTCATGCCCTGGTCTGGCTCTTGTATCAGATTAATGCCAGTTGCAGGAAATGAGTTTACCTTTTTATTCTACTTTTTGGAAGAGTCTGAGGACTGAGGTTAGTTGTTCTTTATATATTTTGTAAATTCAACAGTGTAGCCATCTGGTCCTGGGCATTTCTTTGATGGGAGTTCTTTTTAATTATAGATTCAGTCTCCTTTCTTAGTCTGTTTTGATTTTCTATTGCTGTATACATGAGTGTTGGTAGGTTATGTATATCTAGGAATTTGTCCCTTCTAAGTCAGTGATGGACAAAGCTTTCTACAATAAAAACAGCCCAGGGCAGGGGATTTAGCTCAGTGGTTCTGCTGCCTGCCTCACAAGCTCAAGGTCCCGAGTTCATCCCGATACCAAAAACAAAAAAACCAAAAAACAGCCCGCTGAGGAATGCATACCATAGGTTTGCCACCACTGTTCTAGGTTATCCAATTTGTTTGGCCTGTAATTATTTATATTAGTCTCTTGTGACCCCTTTGTATTTCTGTAGTATTGGTTGTAATTTCTCCTTTATGATTTTAACTGAGTCTTCTCTTTTTCTTAAAGGTTTATCAGTTTTATCTTAAACGCCATCTCATTAATCTTTATATTGTTTTCCTAGTCTATCTTTAATGTATTTGTGCCCCAAGCTTTATTATTTTCCTTCTTATACTATCTTTGAACTTAGTTTGTTCTTTTCCTAATTCCTTAAGATAGTGTTAGGTTGTTTATTTGAGATCATTCTTTTTTTTTTTTTGGTACCAGGGATTGAACTCAAGGATCTTGCACTTGCAAGGCAGGTGGCAGAACCACTGAGCTAAGTCCCCGGCCCAAGATCATTCTTTTTTAATGTAGACATTTATTGTTGTAAAACTGTTTTTGGTACACCCTATGAGTTTTGATATATTGTTTCCATATTTATTTTGTCTGGAGATATTTTTTCATTTCCTTTTTAACTTTTTTGGCCTTTTGCATATTCAGCAGCAAGTTGTTTAATTTCTACATATTTTTGGTTTTTCTGAAACTTCTTCTATTCATGATTTGTAGTTTCATAGCACTGTGGTTGGAAAAGATATTTGAATTAGTTCAGTCTTCTAAATTTGTTGAGACTTGTGACCTAACAAATATATCCTGTATAACGTGCCATTTCAGAAGTGTCTACTCTGCTAGTCTTTGATAGCATGTCCCATATATTCTATTTGGTCCATTTGGACTAAAATGTATCTTAAGTCTGATGTTTCATTGGTTTTTCTATCTGGATGATATGTCCATTGCTGAAAGCAGGGTACTGAAGTCTTCTCTTGCTGCTGGCGGTCTCTTTAACTTCAGATCTAATGATATTTGCTTCATATGCCCAGGTGCACTGATGTTTTGTTCATATATATTTACAATCATATATCCTCTGAATGAATCAACCCCCTTTGTCACTACATAATGACTTTCTTTGTCTTGTTCTAGTTTTTTGACTTAAAGTCTCCTTTTTAAAGTATGGCTACCCCTACTGTTTTGGGGTTCCATTTACATGGAATATCTTTTCTCATTCCTTCACTTTTAATCTGATGTGTTCTTAAACATGAAGTGAGTCTGTTGCACCTACTTATAGTTGAGGTTTTTTTTTTCTTTTTTAATCAGTTCAGCCACTGCTCTGTCTTTTGATCAGAAAATTTAAAGCATTTACATTCAAAATAATTATTGATAAAGAGTTAATGCTGCACTTGTATTGTTTCCTGTTTTGTAGGTTTGTTATTCCTTTCTTCTTATTTCTCTAGTGTTTTTGATTCCCTTTTATCATTTGTATATCTACTATAGGTTTTTGCTTTGTGGTTACCACTAGGGTTATATAAACACTTTATAGTCAGAACAGGTAATTTTAAACTAGTAACTGATCATATAAAAATTACTACAGTTTTACCCCATCCTACCCCATGTTTTATGGGGTTTTTTTTGTTTTATGTTTTTGATGTCACGGTTTATACCTTTCTATATTGTGAATCTCTTAAATTACAGTAGCTATTATCTTTATGTTTTTGTCTCTTAATTTTCATACTAACAATATAAGTGATTTACATACTACCATTACAGTATTAGATTACTCTGTATTTGACTACATACTTACTAATATGTTCTTATGTTTTTGTATTATTAGTGTCTTATTCTTTCAGCTTGAAATCCCCTTACTGTTTTTTGTAAGAGATGTTTGGTGATGATGAATTCCCTCAGCTTTTGTTTGTCTAGAAAAATGTTTATCTTTTCTTTATTCATTTCTGAAGAATAACTTTGCTGGGAATAATATTCGTGGTTGGCACTTTTTTCCGTCAGCTCTTTGTATCATTCTACTCTCTCCTGGCCTATATGATTTCTGCTGAGAAACCTACTGCTAATTTTATTGGAATCCCTTATATGTGATTTCCTTCTTTTCTCTCGCTGCTTTAAGAATCCTATCTCTGTCTCTGATTGTTGATAGTTTGATGATAATGTGACTTGGTATAATCTTGTTTGAATTAATTTATTTTGGACATGTGACCTTTCTATATTTGGATACTTGTATTTTTTCTGACATTTGAAAAGTTTTCTGCTGGCAGAGGAGGTGAACCTCCTGGGCCACTGTACTACCGCGCCCAGTGCTGAGGAGCAGAGCTGCCCCCAGCACAGGGGTGAACCTTCTGGGATGCCATACCACTGCCTAAAGCAACTACAAAGGGAAATGAGGTGGAACAATTTGATACTCAACCACTTGAATTCCCTGAACTGGCAATGAAAGAGCATCTGGAAAAAAAGAAATCAGAAATAATTTCTCAGATAACAGCAGAGATTGTGCCCGTAATGCAAGACATAACTAATAAGTCTAGAGAGAACACAGATGAAAAAATAGAGCTGAGGAACATGGTGGAATCCCAACATGGGAAAAAAATGGAATCCATAAAACAGATGCGAACAGATTTCCAGGAGATTAAAAACTCCATTGAAAGTTTATGCAGCAGAATGAGCAAATGTGACGATAGAATTTCAAATATAGAAGATAAGATTGCAATTACTGATTAGGAAAAGAAAAATTTCTTTAAAATAGTAAGGGACCATGAGAAATCACTCCAGCAGCTGCTAGATGATGCAAAGAAGTATAAGGCTGATTGGGGTCAATGAAGAAAGAGGAGAGAGTGCAGATGACATAAAAATACTGTTCACAGAAGTGATGGCAGAAAACTTCCCAAGCAGGGGAAGAGAACTTGACATACAGATAAGTGAGTCACATAGGACTGCAACTAGCCTTGATCAAAAACAACCTACACATAGGCATATAATAGTTAAGATTCCAGAAACCCAACAGAAGAACACAATTCTACAAGCAGTTGGAGAAAAGAAACAAATCACATACAAAGGAAAGCCCATCAGAATCACAGCAGACTTCTCAACGCAAACCCTCAAGGCAAGAAGAGCTGGGAGTGATGTATTCCAAGCCCTAAAGGAAAAGAGCCTCCAACTCAGATTGATGTACCCTGCAAAGCTATCTTTCATAATTGATGGAGAAATAAGATACTTTCATGACAAAGAGCACTTTAGGAACTTCATGAATACCAAACCAGCATTCCAAAAAATTTTAGACAATATCCTAGGAAAAGACAATGAGGATCACAACTCCAGGAAGCATGGCAAAATGAACCCATCAGGCACAACAAGAAATTAAATGTAAAGGGGAAGAATCCAGCAAACAGAAGAAGTCATGACAATGATAAGTCAGTATGTGTCCGTTATAACCATCAATGTTAATGGTCTCAATTCACCAATCCAAAGACATAGACTGGCAGAATGGGTCAAGAAGCAAGATCCAACAATATGCTCCATACAAGAAACACTTCATTCAAAAACAAACTCATAGACTGAAAGTTAAAGGGTGGAAAACAATACTCCATGTGACAGGAACCCACATAAAGGCAGGAGTAGCTATCTTCTTTGCAGATCAAGAGAGACAAAGAAGGATACTATATCTTTGTAATGGGAACAAATCAAGAGGAAGAAATGACAGTCATAAACATATATGCACCAAACACTAGTGTGCCCAACTATATAAAACAAATACGGACATGAAAAATCAAATAAGCACTAATACAGTCGTGGGGGACCTCAATACCCCACTGAATTGAATTGAAATTTCCATGAAATTGAGAGGGAAGCAAAACTCCCGAATTCATTGCTGGAAGCAAGCATCACCTTGATCCCAAAGCAGAGAAAGACCCAACTGAAAAAGAATTATAGGCCAATTCCACTAATGAACATAGATACAAAAATCTTTAATAAGATACTGGCAAATAGAATACAGAAGATCATGAAGAAGATCATAAACCCTGACCAAGTGGGATTCATCCCAGGGATGCAGGGATGGTTCAACATACGCAAATCAAGAAATGTAGTACACTATATCAATAGAGCCAAGGACAAAAACCATATGATCATCTCAATAGATGCAGAAAAAGCATTTGACAAAATCCAACATGTATTGATGATAAAAACCCTACAAAAAATTGGAGTAGATGGTCTCTACCTCAATCTGATAAAAGCCATCTATGAAAAACCAACAGCCAATATCATACTAAATGGTCAAAAACTGAAATCCTTCACACTAAAATCAGGAACAAGACAAGGATGTCCACTATCACCACTCCTGTTCAATATAGTCTTGGAAACATTAGCCACGGCAATTAGACAAGAGAAAGAAAACGAATAAAGATAGGAAACAAAGAAGTCAAATTGTCATTACTTGTAGATGACATGATACTCTATATAGAAGACCCCAAGAATTCCACCAAAAGTCTTCTAGACTTAATAGCCAAATTCAGTAAAGTAGCTGAATACAGGGTCAACACACAAAAATCACTGTCTTTCCTCTGCATGAACAACAGACTTACTGAGAAAGAAATAGGGCAAGTAATTCCTTTCACAATAACATCCAAAAAAACTGAAATGGCTAGGAATCAACCTAACGAAATCAAAGACCTCTTCTCTGAAAACTATAGCACTCTGAAAAGAGAGATTGAAGAGGATATCAGAAGATGGAAAGAGATCCCTTGCTCCTGGGTAAGAAGAGTCAACATAGTGAAAATGGCCATACTTCCAAAACTGCTATATAGATTCAATGCAATTCCAATTGAGATCCCAGGAGCATACTTCATGGACCTTGAGAAAACAATCCAAAAATTCATTTGGAACAAGAAGAGACCCAGAATAGCAAAAGCAATTCTAAGCAACAGAGACATGGCAGGGGGTATCACAACCCCCAACTTGAAACTATACTACAAAGCTACTGTGACAAAAACAGCATGGTACTGGCAAAGAAACAGACCTGAGGACCAGTGGAACAGATAAGAAGATGCAGAAACAATGCCAGACACACTCAACCATCTCATCTTCGATAAAGGAGCCAAACACCCTCACTGGAGGAAAGATAGCCTCTTTAATAAATGGTACTGGAAAAATTGGGTTTCAACTTGCCAAGGATTAAAACTAGACCTATATCTCTCACCATGCACTAAACTAAAATCTAAATGGATTAAAGATCTAAATATTAAAACAGAAACACTAAACCGGCTGGAACAGAGGTTCGGAAGAACTCTGGAAGACGTTGGTGTAGGAAAAGATTTTATGAACAAAACCTCAGTTGCCTGCAAACTAGCACAAACAACAAGTGGAATCTCTTCTTATTAAAAAGCTTCTGCATATCGCTTCTCGGCCTTTTGGCTAAGATCAAGTGAAAAAGCTTCTGCACAGCAAGAGAAACCACCAGCAGTGTGAAGAGACAACCCACAATGTGGGAAAAAAATCTTCACCTGGTCTTCCTCAGACAAAGGTCTACTCTCTAGAATCCATAAAAATATCAGACCTCCCAGATTTAAAGACCCAATCCAAAAGTGGGCATCTGAAATGAACAGACATTTCTCAAAGAAGTAGAAATAGCAAATAAACATATGAAAAAATGTTCGATATCACTGGTCATTTGAGAGATCTAAATGAAAACAAGGCTGAGATTCTACCTCACCCCAGAAAGAATGGCTGCTACCATGAAATCAACCAATAACAAATGCTGGTGGGGGTTTAGGGAGAAAGGAACCCTTCTCCATTGTTGGTGGGAGTGCAGACTGGTGCAACCACTGTGGAAATCAGTATGGAGATAGCTCAAAGAACTAGGCTTAGAGGTCGCATTCGACCCATCTATCCCCCTGCTGGGTATCATCCCCAAAGAATTCAAAGAATCATACCACAGTGATATATGTGCACCCATGTTCATAGCAGCACAGTTTCTAATAGCTAAAACTTGGAAACAACCCAAATGCCCATCAACTGGAGACTGGATAAAGAAAATGTGGGTTTTTAAAATAAAATGGAGTACTACTCAGCCATAAAAAAGTGAGAAATTAGAGACATTTATAGCTAAATGGATGCACATTGAGGCCATACTCTTAAGTGAAATAGGACACACATGTGTAAATACCAAGTAGTTTCTCTAGTGTGAGAAACTGAAAGTGTAAATAAGGCCTAAAAGGTATAATAGATAATGTGAAATAGGAAGAAAAGGGGCAAAGGGAAAGGGGAAGTGGGAGGAGTAGGGGAAAGGAAAGAGGGGAATGGAATTAATATGAGAAAATGAAAAAATGGAAACAAAGTCTTTGTAAATAGGGATGGAGGGGTTGAAGGGAGGGCAGGGGAATGGGGAAAAAATAAAAACCAAGAGAGATTAAGGGTGCAAATTTCCAATGATGAATGTCATTATATTGTAAACCTAAAGTGTACCAATAAAATTAATTTTTAAAAAAGATTTCTGCTATTATTTAAACACATTTTGTGTTTTGTCTCTCCTCTCCTTTTTGAACTCCTGTAATTAGGATTTTGTTCTTTGATGCTGTCCCATAAATTTCAAAAGTTCTTCATTCCTTTTCATTTTTCTTTTTTCTCCTCTGACTATATTTTAAAATAACTTGTATTTGAATTTACAGATGCTTTCTTGTGCTTGATCAACTCAGCTATATATCCTCTAGATAATTTTCCATTTCATTATATTTTTAAGCTTCACTAATTTTTCTCTATTAAACTCTTTTTTTGGTCATTATTTTCCTGGTTTGTTGAATTGTTTCTCTATATCTCTTGGAGTTTGCTGAGCTTCTTTAAAACAGTTACTTTGGGTTATCAAGCAGTTTATACATCTCTATCTGTTTAGGGTTAGTATTGGGATTCATACTGTCTTGGTGTTTTCATGTCTTTCTGATTGTTTTTGACCCTCATGGTCATGTGTGATAGCTTCACAGTTGAGTAAGTAAGGAGTTATTCCAGTCTTTGAAGACAGGTTTTGTTTGGTTACCAATAGCCTGTCCTTGGTACCTGGATCCACTAGGGTCAACCTATTCATTGGCTCCGTGGAGGCCAGGCTAAAGGCCAGGTCTACAGGAGCTGAATTGACAGTGGGGTCTGCTGGAGTGGGTCCAATAATTGAGTTTGTGGAGTGGGCTGACACAGGGTCCACTGGGGCCTGGTTCCATGGGGACTGGTGTGGTATCGGGGCAGGTATGGAACCTCAATCCATCACAATTGACCTGGTGCCTGTGTGCTTGAGGGCTAGCTCAGTGCTGGGTGTGCTAGAATAAAACAGGACCACATTCCTCTTGTCTGAGGGTTCAGAAGGCCATGTTGGTACTAGGAAGGCCTGTAACCTTTGAAGGTACCAGCCTAGTGCCTGAGGCTAGGGATGCCATCTTATTGATAGGGCATGCCTGAAGCCTGGGGCTCTGTGGGCTGATCTTGCTCAGGTCTGTTGGAACCTAGTACAGGTCTGGAGTCTGGGCCACAATGACTGGCCTGACAGTGGGCAGTCCTGGAACCTGGGTCTGCAGGTACTGGCTATTAGGTCTGTACATGCCTGCCTGCTGCCGAATCTGTACCTAGAGGATCAATCCAGGGGTATTGGTTTGGAGTCTGGGGCCAGGAAGGCCTGTATGGCACCAGGTTTTAGTGGGATGGGTCCAGTGGTAGAGCCAGAGGCAATATTCATTTTGCTCATCTTTCCTCCAGTGGAAAGGCATCTCTCTGCACTATGCTGTCTGAGTGGTGATACGCATAAGGGAAAGCCATCCTTTCTACCCTCTGCAGTGTGTCTTTTCTTATTTCTGTGCTATATGTGGATACTGTGATCGTTCATCTGGTTTCTTTAGGTCTTGTGAAGTTATTTTTGTATAGGGGCATTGTTCAGATTGATGTTTCTATAGGGGAGATGAATACTGGAGAGTCCTATTCAGTCATTTGCTGATCCCTTTCTTAAAACACAGTGGTTTTGTTTTGTTGGTGAACTTTGCCCTTCAAAGCTTCCACTGCACAAAAATCATTAGAACCCAGGAGTTTCATTAGTCTAATGGTCGCAACTATTTCATTTAAGATCATACCTTAATTTAGTTAAAACTCTTCGTGTTGGGCTCAAGTTATTTCTAAATTTTGTACTATTTTAAATAATGTTAAAGGATTTAACATCACATTTTTCAGAATTATTTCTTTAGGATTGACACGTGAAAGTGAAATTACAAAGTTATAAATAAATAAAATTTCTTAGAATTTTACTTTATGTTACCAAATTGTTTTCTAAAAATGTCATTTGATTTAAGCTTTGGTTTTTCATATTTAGTTGTTTAATGTACCTACAATCTATGTGGGTATATGGTATGAAGTACGCATATAAACCAAGCTCTCCCAAACAACAAACCAATTATCCACCTATATTTTATTAAGTATAGTGGTACCTCAGTTCACCAACTTAATTTGTTCCTCAGTTCTGGGAAAGATGGCCATGCTCATGTTTGTTCGGGAAAGACAGCTATGGTCGTGTTTGTCACCTGATAGAGTTCACAAACAAAAACAAAATTTTTTCAAACACTTCTGTTTGAGAACCAAGTTGTTTGCAAACAAAAGTGTTTGTGAACCGAGGCACCACTGTACTTGTCCCTTCCCCACCCACTCGTACTGCCCTCTCTTTCTACACTTCAGACTAAGGTCTGATTGGGCCTACTTTGCTCTGTTTTAGCTATGGGTCAGTTTGTGAACATCATATGGCTTTTATTAGTTATGTATCATGCGATAAGACATTTTTCCAAAAAATTCTTGGCCAAAACTTTTAAAATATAAAAAGATTCTATGAAGATCTTAAAATATAGATGAAACCCATATAGTCCCATGCATATGTTGAATGGATCAAAAACCAGAGACTAATACGTGATTATTACAAAGTTATACCTTAAAAATTAGTTCAAAGTATGTACTTCCCTATATCTGATCAGCCTCCCTGTCCATTATTTTTAAGTACATACTTGATTCTATCTTTTATTCCTGGTTAGGGAATAAAGCCATAAAATTTTATGTTTCATTGTGGATTGAACCTATAAAAGTTGCATGTTTCTCTCCTCTCATTATCTGTGTAGGAAAATATGCACAGATGTTCATAAGGGGGATAAACAAGGATGTTCACTGCAGACCAAAAAAAGTAGGAACAACTTTAATGCCCATCAATAAGTGAACATGTTTTTGTTGTTATTGCTTTGGCCAGGCATGGTGGCATATCCCAGCATTTGTTAGCCTGAGGCTAGAGGACTGCCAGAAGTTCGAGGACAGCCTGGGCTACATAGTAAGTTCCAGGCTGGCCTGGAATACATAGCGAGGCCTTGTCTCAAAAAAGAGCAAATAGGTAAGTGAGCTACAGCTCATCAACTTTGTGTAATACTGTGTGCAATTAAAAATAAGAAAGGGGAAAGGAAAAGTCTCCTGTAGGGAACAGGGGAAGGGAACGTTACCAGAACCTCTGCAGTGAGTCCTAGTCTCCTGTGAGCCAGGGCAGCACATGGAGAATTACAGCAAAGGTAGACAAATGAGACTGAGAAGAAGCTGAGCTTTGGGTCTGATCAGTGCTGCTCTGGGCGGCAAAGACAAAGCCCCCTCGCTTGCAGCACTTTATTCAGTACATCAGGAGAAACAGATGTAACAAGTGAAATGCAGAGTTCCGTACTTCACATTGGGATAAACAAGGTGTAAAAAGACTGGGGGGCAGAGGAAATCTAAGAACAATGAGGAACTATGCAGATGAAGATTTGGTTCCTCCCTGGCGTCTCCTGCAGGTGTGGTCTTGTCCTGGAGCATTACAGCATCCGGGGATCACTGAGGTCTCAGTTGTGACCGGAGGCTAAAATGCAGTTATGTCTGGAATGTCCTAGCTGGGCTGTGGGCAGGAGAACTAGGCCTACTCAAATGATTTTTCCCTAGAATTATGTAGCATTGCTCCCAACAGTCTCCAACACATATTATCAAAGAAAACAAAACCTATTGAGTTTTAGAGCATTATCCTATACCATTCATGAAAAACAAAGCTCACTTCACTATTTTTGACAGGTCTGTGTATATGTGTGTATGGGTCTAGTCGGTGGTCTGAAACAGTCTGTACAGTTAGCATGGTCGTCTCTGTGGAGGGGTCCAGGACTTTGTGTAATGCTTACATTTTACACAGATGGTATATTCATACGTACTTCCTTTGTTTGATGAGAAATGAGGCATCTTTTCAGGGTTGTGGTCTTTGAGGGGTTTGGAGGCCCCTGCTTGCATTTCTCTAGCATCCACTTGGTGCCTTCTCTACCTGCTCACTGCGAACCTATTGCTCCACAGAGCTGGCATTCAGCTCCCAGGGACATAGGCTGAGATTAATTCCTCATCCTGCAGGGATCACAGAGACTTTACAGTTGCCATTTTAGGTAAGAAAAGCTTTGCTCAGAAAAGACTGGGGACTCAACCACCGATGGGCAGTAGCCAGGAGCCTGGCGACAAGTGGAATCTAGGCTTCCCAGCCACCAGTCACAGATTCCATCCAGTGGTTCTGGAAGGGTTTACAAGATTATGTCCTGCCCAGTGAAAAGGGAGCAGTTGCTAAGCATGCTGAGGCTTTGGGACACGAACTGCAGACAGTTCGGAGCTGGCTTGAGCCCTGGCAGGGTGTGGTTATCTACCTAGTGCAGAAAGCGCCCTAGACTTGGGATCTCTTCGCGGCATTCTGGTGTTAAAGATACTACTTACTGAGCATTTAGTGTACCAGGCACAGCACGAGAAGAAGTTTGGGGCATATTCTGTTACATTTTGGCATGGAATCCATGTGGCACTTTTTGCTGTCTCATCTACTTTGTAGATTATAAAAATGAAGCTCTGAGAGCTGAAGCCCCTTGCCTGAAGCCTTAGTGATAAGAGATGAGGCTTGAATTGGAAATCAGACATCTGTTTTAAAAGATTATGTCCCCGTGCTTGATAGGCTGGGTCCCAGGGGAGACTCGAGGTCTTAAGGCAATGCAGTGTGCAAACAGGAGGGGAGGGAGGCAGGCTAAACCAAACGGGCATCCTCCTCGGGACCAGCCCTTTCAGAAACACACAGGCAAAGTGCATGTTAGGAGACTTTCCTGGGACGTGCTGGTTTTAGTCATCAGAAAAATAAAGCTAAAACCACCATTCCAGATGACTGGTTTCTCATCTCCTCCTATAATCCCACTGGTGAGCAGTCTGGGGATTCAATTTAAAACGAATTAAGGAGGCAGTTTAAGTGAGGAACGACATCGGTCTGAGCTTTGAAAAACTCAGAGTTAATGAACATCAAATTCCTCACAGTCTGAGAGGAGGTGACCTTGTGCCTGGTAGGCTTTATCCATCCTCTGGGCCTAGCTGCCCGTGGGTTGTGCTCCTGGCCCTGAGGCAGCCTGTGCCTGTCTGTGGTGAGGTCGCCGGGCCCAGAGCCCTGGAACTGCACTGGAACCAAGCAGCCGTGACCAGTGCAAAGCCAGGCCTTGACTGTTTTTATTACTTTTTTGTTGTGGTAAAGTAAATGAAACATAAAACTTAGCATCTTAACCATTGTCAGTGTTCAGCAGTACATTTATGCTGTTGTACAACCAAGCTCTGGGACTCTTAAAAACCAGTATGTTTGTGTATTGTGGTAAAATATCCAGAGCATAAATTGACCATCTTAACCATGGTTAAGTGTGCGTTTTATGGCATTAAGCACATTCAAGCTGTTACATAGTCATCGTCTCCGACCCCCGCCAAGGCCGCATCTCTGACTCCCTAGGCACTTCCACCCCTCACAAATCCCTCCTGGCATCTGCTCAGCCTCAGCTTTCTTACAAATTGACTTTCTCTTCCAGATGGTTCTTTGCTTGCTCACAGAGGCACTGAATTTGTGCACAGAGCACATAGTTCCAGACACTGCTGGGATCTGCCTGCCTGGGGCTCGAGCTGTGCCCTGTGCTGGGCTGTAGGGCTCCTCCTAGTGCCGCTTCTTTGCTGCTTCATGCCAGGAGATGCTTTGGAAGCACAGGTGCTGGACTAGAGCTCACCCCGTGCCTTTCTCAGCAGCTGTGTGTCCCGGGAGCCTATTCTCTTGAGCACAAAGGAGAGCCCCTGATGTCTGTCAGTGTGGCTGAGAATTAAAAAGGAGGCTGGCATGGCCCGGTTGCTGGAAGGCCACGTGAGCTGCCATCACACTCTGCTCTGGGAGCTCTCCTGCCCTGCACCCTCCCCACTTCCTTTCATCCACAACATCCTCTTCCCGCTCCCCCACCCTCTCCATGCCTTCAGTGGGAACCGGGAATGTTGGCTGTCCCAGGACGTGGTACAGAGCAGGAGTTAGATGAGCTGTTGTCTGAATCCTAAGGAGCTTCAGCTTCTAACCTCTTCACTTTGGCTCAATCTGATGGAAAATGCTGACTTCGTTGTTGTGTCTCATAGTTTGGAATGTGCAGAAAGAGAGCTTTTCTCCAAATGCCAGTTTGCAGCCAAAAAAGGGGGCCCAGGGCCTTCGGGATTCAGGAAAGCATCCTCTCGTTCCCATACTTGCCAAATGTTCCATATACAAATTTATGGCATCCTTTCCTTCTTCCTCTCTCCATGACTGAGATAAGAAAGACAATCCTTTGATGGATCTGAAGCATAAATCATTTATTTTTAAAAGTCAATCGGGGGAAGCACACCATCTGGATGGTTTGAAGGCTTCCAGACACAGGCAAGAAACTGGTCAGACAATCAGATTGGAATCGCCTTCCACAGCCTCCCCACAGACCACTGTCTGTAAGTTTAATCTTCTAGAGGGGAAAGCAATCTCTGGGTGATGTTCCCTGCTTCGGGAACACAGGGTGGTACGTTGCATTGTGTCATGCCTGCCCAGAACCTGCAAGGGCAACTAGAAACCACCAGGAGATAGAGGGTCCTCACTTGGCTCTGCCTCTTGGAATCATTACGTCTTCGCAAAGACCTAGATTACAGCTACATAATCGCCATTCCCTGAATATATTCTAAACATTGCTTCTGATTCTTCATTCTGATGCTTCCTCCCCCACCAGCCGAGATGGCTGGTCTCCCATGTCACCTTCATGAAACCATTTCTGGATCTCTCGGCCATGAAATATACTACCTTTTGCCTCCCATATCTCTTGGAACCTCCCTTTTTGCATGTATGCTGCAGAGGCAAGAATTAAAACCAATGACAATGTATTTGTTATAAGGTCCATAGGAGGGGTTAGCTCTGGGCTATGTGTCATGATCATATATATATGTTTTTGCACTTCATTGTGCCATGTTAAGCTCTGTGAAGGCAGCACCTGTATTTGATGGCTATTTTTATTGCTCACCATGTGGGCTCCATGTCAGAAACTTGCTAGGTGTCCAGTGATTGTATGTCAATGCTTTACAAGTCAGTAGCACTGCTCCAAGCATCGTCTTTGGACAAAGTCTGCCTTGTATATTTCCGGAAATGTTGATACGGATACCTGAACTCAGCAGCTCATTCCCCCCAGCTCCCATGTAATGAATGTTTTGCAGTAAAACCTGCAGACTGGAGCTACTCCTACTGGCTTAGATTCTTGTCCACTGTTCCCTAAGCTGACCAGCTGTTTTGAAGAGCCTCACATATTCATACACAGAACATGGCAGAAAAATAAAGAGTCACAGTATGGATTAGTGCAATATTAGGCTTGGTGACATTCGCTTGTGAGCTCAGTTTTGTGCTTTGCAGGAGGCTGATCTCGGTGCTGTGGAACAACATGGCTTCGATTTCTGCTTTAAGCACCTGGCATCATGAGCATAGGCTGTGCAGTCTTCTCGGTGAACCTGAGCTTTTAGGACCTCTCTGACTCCCCAGAAAGCTATCAAGGAAACAGAACAAGGCATTTCATATTTCCAATTCTGTCTTTAAGCCACCTTGCCATACTGTGTGGGTTAACACAAAGTATTGTGTGGCCTGAGGATTTAGCTCAGTGGTTCCGCCGTCTGCCTCGCAAGTGCAAGGACCCGAGTTTGATCCCCGGTACCAAGAAAGAAAAAAAAAGACAAAGTATTGTGCTGGTAGGTAGCAACCCCTTTTGAGCAGAAATGAGCTTGTTATTTTCTTCTGTTATGTTTTAGGAAATTCTACACTTGTGGGGTGAAGGAGAAATCCTAGAATGCCTTCTGAAGTGAAAACTCCTTGCCAAAACAGAATTTTGAACTGTGTTGCCATGGGAGCCAAGCTGTCATGTTTCACTTAGGCTAAGAATATCTAGACCCTGATGATTCTGAGAATAGAGTAAGTGGAACAGCCAGGTGCGCGCTTCACAAGGGCCCTGGGGCTAACATCCATTTTCCTGCTCCTAAACCATTCCCTTTCTATGGATCTCTATAAATCCCTGGCTTCTTACTGTGAATGGCATAGTGGGGACACTGGCTTTTCAACCCGAGTCTCCACACTGTAATGTACTTTCCTGTCATGTTCTGACAAACCCCAAAAAGAGACGCCAAAATATGGTCTTGGCTTGGGCCTCGGGAGCTTGGGGGAGGCTAAGAAACTAAGAAATTGAGTGTAGCCAGAGATTCTCATCCAAAACTTAGATTTCTAGCTGGGCTCGGTGGTGCATGGCAGTAGACGCAGCACTGTGGGGAGCTGATGGAGGAGGACTGCAAGTTTGAGCCCAGCCTGGGCAACCTAGCGATTTAGTCTCAAAATAAAAAATTTTAAAAGGCTGGGAATGTAGCTTAGTGCAAAGGCCCTGGGCTCAATGCCCAGTGCTGCCAATAAATAGACAGACTTATAGTTCAGTACAGTGAGAACTGGCTGTGGCAGTGGTGAGCAGGTATATTTGGTGGATTTAGCCTGGAGTTCCAGAAATTTGGGGGCAGGAGGATAGTTAGATCGCTTTTTTTTTTTGGTACCGGGGATCAAACGAGTTCTTGTGCTTGTGAGGCAGGCGGTGGAACTACTGAGCTAAATCCTTGGCCCGAGATCACTTTTTATTCCCCACAAACTTTGGTGTGCTTTTGGACCAATGCTGTTCAGAGCAAAGGCAGCTTTGGAAGACTAAGATGTGCTCAGTGAGGCACACACTCCCAGGAGAAAATTGGGGAGCAAAAAGCATGGGGATTCCAGAGAGAGGGACATAAAGCAGAGATGAGCAGAAACCCAGCCAGTGGGAGAGAGAAGTTCAAGTCCCCAAGCTGGCTTGTTCTTCATGGCTCTTTGGCTTCTATTCAGTAAGTCACCAATCCTGGTTTAAAAAAAAAAATCAAGATCTCCTTTTCCCTGCTTAAAATCGTCTGTGAGCCATTATTAATCAAAAACAATTTCAAAATCCAGATCCACTGAATTGCATGTTTTGAGGCCCGGTGACAGCAAAGCCTGAGCAGGTCATCGGCAAGTACAAGGCACCCTTCCCTGCCCCTCGGGGTGAGTCATGTGACCGTGCTGGCATCCAGTATGTTCTTCAGCACAGCCGGGACAGGGACAGGCGGGAGGATCTTCAGGACAGGAAAGCCTACCTATGTGTCCTGTAAGGCAACAGAACACACATGGTTTTAAGTCTTGCCTCTGCAGTCACATACAGTAAATCCACTTCCTATTTTTCAAGGTAGGATGCCAAAGGTTTGTACACAGCCGTCATCTCCCCCTACGTCCTCTCTACCCCAAGCTGAACGTTCCTAGCTCCCTGAACTATTTGTCACATGACATTCTCCCAGACCTCATTGTCTGAATCCACACATTAACTCTCCAGTCCACACACTATGGTGGCTCCCAGAGCTGAGTACAGTGCTTAAAGGGCTGGTTTGACTAGGCAATTGGAGGTCAAAATTGATGTATGAGGCAAAAAGAACAGGCAGAGGAAGAGCTTGGAACTCCCACATGACCAGCTCACTAGTTAGGACAGGCCTAGGGTTGCAGTGGCAGAATCTGTAGGTGCAGTGGGATATGTAAGGTGCTGTGCCCAAGAGGAGGGGTTGGACAGGAACCAAGGACAGCTGGCCACCGTATGACTCAGCCAGAGGGCAGGGCAGCGCTGCATTCTGGATGGGGACTAGGGTACGGGGTAGGGTGGAAATAGCTAGACAGGAGCAGAATCCAAAGCAAGGACACTGATCCGTGGAATGGCCCAGGACACTCACAGGTGGATAGGAAGGCAGCTGTGATTTAGTGATCACAGATTCATCCCCAGGTTGTGTGTAACTGCTTGTGGTCATCATATCCTGGGCCTAGGAAAGTGACGGTGCCCTAAGTAAGCACCACTGGATGGGATGCTAACATCTTGTAGGTAAAGACATGGGTAGGTCAAGGACTGTGCTGAACTGAGTCTGATGGTGGGCAGTGGTGGCTTTAGTTATGAGACCCAGACAGAAATGGGCAGGGCTGGCATGAAACTACTCCCGCGTGCCTTGTTCAGGATGAATTGGATTTGTGCCCCAGGGAGACAGAGTTTTTAACTGTGTGCTGTAATGAAGCTTCCTGGAAGTCTGCATCTACCCATAGTGAGAGAGCCTCTTTCCTTGCTAGGTAGTCTGTCTATTAAGTCTGTAAGAACAAGGGTCAATAACAGAGAAGACAAATAGAAGACAGCAAATAGCACGATGGTAGACCAAACCCAACTATTAAATATGAATGGATTAAACACCAGTCGAGATTGTCAGGCTGGATACAAAGCTGTTTTTAAGAAATGGACTTTATACACAAATAGGCTGAAAGTAAAAGGATGTACAAGGCATGTAGATTTGTCATATCAACACTGAACAGAAGACAGCCGGTAGGACCATGTTTGTCTCAGGCAAAGTAGACTTTAGGACACAGAGTATTCCTAGAGATAATAGGACATTTTGTCAAGGGTCATATTATGAAGACAAATTCATATTCTTAAGGACAAAAATATGTGAATAAATCTTAACATTTATTTAACACAGTGGCCATTAAAATGCTGAATAAAACATTGTCACTATTCAAGAACAGCTTCATCTTTTAGAAAGTATTTTTTTAGCAGCAAAGAGGCCCCAAGATCCTGTTCTATCAGCTGATATGTTTGCCCACTCTTGTTTTCCATTTCCAGCAGGAAAAGTATTCTTTTTAAAAAAAATCTTATTATGGAATTTTCCAAGCAAACACGAGAGATGAGTAGGGTGACCTTTCTGATAGCCATGACCACTCACCTTCAACAGTTCCTAACATTTTTCCTCTTTTATTTTGTCGATTCAGTGGCCCTTCCCTATTTTTGGTACAGTATTTTATAGGAAATACCAGCTATCTGTAAATATGTTAACATGCATCTCCAGCTGCTAAAGAGATCATTAAAAGCATAACTCTCATACCATTATTACACTTAAAATTAGTAACTTTTCACTGTTAGCTAATCCCCACACAAATGACTCACACATGTTGCTACAGTCATCTATTGGTGTCCGAGGGAGGAGAATCTGGTACCCAACCCCTAAACACCAAACTGCAGGTGTTAAGTCCTTTATATAAAATGGCATATATCTGCATATAATCTACATGTCTTCTCATACACTTTAAATCATCTTTTGGTTACTTATGACTAATACAATGTAAATGTTATGTAAATGGTTGTTAGATAATATTGTTTAGAGAATGCACATGTTCAGTACTGATAAGACTTTTTTTCTGAATATTTTTGATCTGTGGTTGGTTGAATCCATACATGAACCTGTGGATACAGAGGCTATTTCGCTTGTGTAGATCATGACTCAAATAAGGCCCGAGTCTCTTATAATAGTTTCTCTTTTTTTTTTAAGAGAAACTGGGACATTTAAGCTACAAAATGGCCACAAAAAGGTTCTTTTTTTACTTAAAGTTCTACAAACGATGATGGCCCCCATGCAAATAAAGAACAATAACGTGGAAGCTTAGGAGTGAATTCTTTAATACGGTAAGACTCTTTTTTCAAAACCCTCCAAAGGGATTGTATCCCGTTTCCTAGTCGATACTCTGAGCCTGTTTAGGCCGCTTTGAACAACACAAGGATCCCATGAACTCCATTTGAATGATCTGGAGCAGAAATGTTTTCAACCTAATTTCCAATGAAATCCAGTCTGCATTTCAAAAGCACCAACAAGATGTATAAGTTCTGTCAATCGCAAACTACACGCATCGTCCAGAAAAGGAGCTGCACTAGAGAAAGGACCTCAGAGGGCCTGAGCTCTGTTAGACAAAACCATTGCCAAGTCGTAAGTAACTCATTTTCTCCTAACCTCAAGGCATGCCGGGGCCTGTGGGAGATGTCGGGGGATGCAGGTGTGTACACCTGGGGCCTCCACATGTGAAGACACAGCCAAGCAATGGCATAGCAACACTGTCTAAACAAAACTTCATATAGACATACTCGGGGTTTAGAGGAAGGGCCCATGACAGCTGTGGCTGAAGGATAGAAAGTTAGCCAGTGCCGCAGGGAACCACCTCCAGCCACCAAACCCAGACATTGTTCTCCAGAGAGCTCAGAAAGCCAAAACATTTGCAAGAAAAACAAATTCAAAATGTTCAGGCAAAGGAGAGAAGATCACCGTCAAGAGTACAACAAAAGGAAAAGAAAGAGAACCGATGAAATGATTTTTTTCTCAGCAGTTTTCTGTTGAAAATCTCTCTAGCCTTTTTTGGGATTATACTCCTTGACATCTTTGGTAGGGTACATCAGTGAGCTGAAGAAGTGAAACCAGCACCAGGTCATCATTAGTGGTCCATCTTCTTGCCCACTGGGGCACTGCACTCAGCCCCCAAACAAAGTTGTCTCTTCCATGAGAGGTTTGATCACCTGAGCAACCTCCTTCTAGAACTCCTTCCATAGGTGAGTATTTGACAGCAACAGCTGAGTGACAGTTTTCATCTAAGCCAATCTGCTAGCCTGCCCCTGTGGCCCTGAAGGAAAGAATCTTGTACTGAAGTCCCTGGTATGTAGATTCTCTGGTTTCATCGGTTCCTGCCTGGAGCAGTAGTTGTGGAGGGCCAGTGGTGCTGCAGAATCGGCTCCGATGTGGCAGGTGGCTCCTGTTGCAAAGGACTGTGTTCTCATGGTCTTCCTACACTTGAAGTAGGGGGACCGACAGGGCCATCACAGAATCACATTTTGGAAGGTGCCCCTCTGACCTCAAGGAGGAAAGAGCAGCTTTGGGGGCATCTGCCTGACCTGTGCTGGGGGTGAGGATCCAGGGCCCTGGGACTCTCAGACTGAAGGAGAAATCTGAAGTTCAACGTGCCAATGGACTGCCACCTTCCCCTGAGTTATATCTCTGTGCCCCATCACGTTAGAGCCTCTGTACCTGTTCTCTGAGGTCACTCAAAGTGTCTGCAAAGGGGCAAGGGCTGCCTCCTCTCGGAAGCTGTTGCGTCTCTGATGAAGTACGTGTACAGATGCAGCTTATGAGAGGTTTATAAGATGGCTACTGTCTTAGTCAGCTTTTCATGACTGTGCCAAACACCCGAGAAAAACAACTTAGGGCAGAAAGGATTTATTTAGGTTCATGGTTTATAGTCCATGGTCATCTGGTTCCGTTGCTGTGGCCCTGAGGTGAGGCAGAAACATGTGGAAGAAGAAACTGTGGAAGGGCACAGTGGAGCAAAGCTGCTCACCCCAAGGCAGTTTAGGATGCAGAGAGCAGGAGAACCGGAAAGGAAGGGACCAAGGACAAGATATGGTCCCCAGGGTCACGCCCCATCTCTCACTTTAACTAGGCCCTGTCTCCTAAGTTCCCAATAATGCCAACAAATGGTGACCTTATCACATTAATCTGCCGATAGAGCCCTCATGCCCCAGTTACCTTCAGAAAGCCCCACCTCTGAACATAGAAGACTTTGGGGGACATTTTAGACCTCCCCTGCAACAACACCTTCTGCCTCAGTGGCTCTCACGTTCCTGTCCTTCCACATCCAGACACCAGTTACAGTCCTGGGGGACGGACCCTCCCGTGCCCCTCCTTGCCATATATATTTTCTCTTTCACTGGCAGTCTCATGCTGTTGACCCCAAGACCAATCTTTACCCCTTCTCCACAGGTCCACCAGGGTCAAAATGCCTCAAGTTTGAGCCCATTTAAGACAATCAAGTATCATTGGATCCTGAGCTGGTTGCTTTTACTTCTTGGGACTGTTTATATGTAAAATGGAAGTAACGATGCCAGTCTTCTGGAATTGGAGGGGTATCAAACCTGAAAATGTAAAGGGAAAGTCTCTGAAAACCTGTAATGTCATACAGAAGCAGCTGAGAAACTGAAGTAGTTGTGGAGTAAGGTCATATTCCGAAGGGCACAATAAGAATAGCCAGAATGAGAAAGAATTTTCTGTTTTTCATCTAACTACTGAAATTTCTTTTTGTAATTAGTTGAAGGCATAGAATATTAGGAAGCAGTCTGCAAACAGGAAGTAGGAAATACATTATTAACAGTTACACTGAAATTTAGAATAAAATTGTAGTCCACAAATCTTGACATGGTAATTGAAGGTGGTAACAGGATTTGCTCAGTTTTCCATCTTTGCAGGTGGAATGGAGGTCCTGATGTCAGCCAGCCCACGCTCTACACTCAATTTCAGTCAATCCATTTTTATCAAACAGGTCTGTAATCTTTTTTAAAAGCTGTCCAAGACAAGTGATTATAAATTCGGTTTCTTTTCTGTTCAGTGTTAATAATTGTCACTGACTTGCAGTGGGAGGCCCTCAAACATCTTACATGTCTGTCAGAAAAGGAATCTGCATATGTTTAGCAGAGTAATAAGTATAATAAAATAGCACTTTCAAGGAAAGCATTACCCAATTTCTACTAATTGTGACCAAAAGAATACTAGTCCTTTATTAATATTTGCCTACCTTGGGGCTGGGGATTTAGCTCAGTGGTTCCGCAGCCTGCCTCAAAAGCGCAAGGTCCTGAGTTCCATCCCTGGTACCAGAAAAAAAAATTTTTTGCCTACCTTATTAGTAAGAGGTTAATGTGACATCGAGGGCTAGGATGTTACTTTGAATGTGCAGTAGGATGGTCTTCCTTGTGCAGTTGACATCTGCCGTAGCAGAGAGGTTGCTACCACTGGGTTAATGGCTGACACCATGTTCTAGAGCAGAGATTCCCAGGGGAAGGCAGTGTCATCCCCAGGACATGAGCGACAGTGCTCAGGAACTATTTTGGCTATCAGGACTTGGGGAGAGGAATTACGTTATTGGTGTCAGATGCTACTTAACGCCTGATGCACAGGACAACTGCCCCCAACGAAGAAAGCATCCGCACCCCAAGTGTCAGCGTGCTGGGGTTGAGAAACTCGTCCTGTAAGGTATCTGGAGCGTGAAGCAAAGGCAGGCCTTGTGAGGATGGGGCTTCTGTGAGATATGTTTGTGCTATGGTGGTTCAAGTCTGAGCTCTTCACAGTGATGAACACAAACTGATTTGAAGCTCTGACCAGGACCCTGGGCACAAACTTTTAGGAATGGCGCCACTCATAAACACAGCCACAGACAACTGTACTGGCTTCCATTTGCTTCCAGTGTGGCAGATCCGGTGGACTGGGACCCAGCTTCCTTCTGTAGTCCCTTCCTCTACAACAAAGGCTGGAAAGCTAACCATTTCCTGGATTTCCTTGCAGTGACCCTTCTGACTGGATTTAGAATCCACCAACCAGATATCACAAAGCATCCACACTGCAGGAGTTCTCCTTAATCTGGAGTCCTCACCGCCCCGAGGGTCTGTGCGTAGAATTTAGAGGCTCTGTGGATTTGGGTAGGAAAATTTTTTTTTTCATTAGTAAACTTTATTTTCCAGCGCAGTTTTAGGTTCATAACAAAATTGAAGAGTATAGAGAATTCCCATACACTCCCTGTTGCCACATAAGCAATGGGTATCCAACACCACATTAGTCCATTTATTATAGCTGAAGAGCCTACCATGACCTGTCATTAGCACCCGAGATCCGCAGTTCACACTGGAGTTCACTCATAGTGTGCTGCATGTTCTATGCGTTTTGACAGATGTATCATGGCATGCAGCCAACACTTAGCATCATACAGAGTATTTTCACTGATCTAAAAATCCCATGCTCTGCCTAGTCGTCTCCTCCACTGATTCAATCTTTTCCAAAATGTCATAGATGTGCCATTCACCTCCTGAAGGATACCTCAGTTGCTTCCAAGTTATGAATAATTGTGCTGTAGATATCCATTTTCTTGTGTGGACATTACATTTTCAACTCATTTAGGTAAATACCAAAAAGCATGATTGCTGGATCATATGGCAGAAGTGGGCTTCATTTTACAATTTTAAAAACTGCCAAACTGTCTTCCAAAGTGACCATACCATTTCCCATTCCCATCAGTAATGGATGATACTTCTGTATCATCCCCTGCCCTTGGTGTTGTCAGTGTTTTGGATTTTTCCCATTTTGATAGGTGTGTGATAGCATATTATAATTTGCAATTCCCTGGTGATGTGAAGTTGAATGGCTTTTCGTATGGTTACTTGGCATCAGTATGTCACTGTTGTCTTTTCAGGTCTGTTGCTTATTTTCAAATCTGGTTCCTTTGCTTGTTGCATTTTGTGGGATCTTTGTCTATTCTGGATGACAGTTTTCAGGTGTCTTTTGCAAATATTTTCTCCTAAGATGTGGCTTGTTTCATTCTTTTCATATCATCTTTGCAGAGCAGAAGTTTTTAATTGTAGTGAAACCCAACTTAAAATTTTTTTTTTGAGACAAGGTCTCTCTGTGTAGTCCAGGTTGGCCTTGAAATCATGATCCTCCTGCCTCAGCCTCCTGAGTGTTGGGCCTGTCAGTGTGCACCACCATGTCCAGCTCAATTATTTGTTTCATAGATCATGCCTTTAATTTGGTATCTAAAGTCATTGCGATCCCCAAGGTCACTTAGATTTTCTCCTGTCTTCTGGGAGTCTTATAATTTTATGTTTTACAGTTAATCTGTGGTCTGTTTTGAGTTTATTTTTGTGAAAGGTGTAAGGTGTGTATCTACAGTTTGCCTGTGGATGTTTCGTTGTTTCCAGCGTCATTTGTTGAAATGATTATCTTTGGAGTGCTTTTGCTCCTTTGTCAAAGATAAGTTGATGTTTGGCCCTATTTCCAGACTCACTAGATTCTATTGATGTATTTGTCTGTTCTTTTGCCAATACCGCATTGTCTTGATTACTATGACTTCATGGTAAGTGTTGAAGTCAGATAATGTCAGTTGCCAACTTGGTTCTCTTTCAATATTGTGTCGGCTGTTCTGTCTCTTTTGCCTCTTAGGGCTTGTCAGTACTCACAAAATAACTTGATGGGATTTGGGGAGGAGTGTATTGAACCTGTAGATGAAGTTGGGAAAAAGTGACATCCTGAGAGTATTGAATCTTTCTATATATGAACACCGAATACCTCTCTGTTGCTTTGATATCTTTCATCAGGGTTTTGTAGTTTTCCTCATGGAAATTTTATAAGTATGTTAGATTATGCCTAAATTTCATTTTGGGGATGATAATTAAAGGATAACTTGTTTTAATTTCACATCCCACTTGTTTCTTAGTTATATAGAAATATGATTGACATGTTAAACTGTGTGTTCTGCAAACTTGATATAATTACGTATTAATTTCAGGAGGGGTTGTTTCTTTTTGTCCTTTCAGATTTTCTGCATAAATAACACTACCATCTTCAGAGACAGTGTTGTTTTTCCTTCTCAATCCATGAACCTTTGATTTCCTTTGTCTATTGCCCTAGCTAGAACTTCCAGTGAGGTGCTGAACAGCAGTAATGACAGGGTATCTTTTCCTGTGCTTAGCAAAACTTTAATATCAGCTGTAGGGTTTTTTGTAGATATTCTTTTATCACGTTGAAGAAAATTCACCTCTATTTGGGAGTTTTTATCAGTGGCATCTGTCCGTATAATCATGTAATTTTTCTAGCCTGTTGATGTGATTCATTTGATTTTTTGCAGGATATTGAATATGTATAGAATACATATATTTTATAAGTGCATAGTTTTACAGAGTAATGCATTTTGGGATGGCATTTCCATACCTCCATATAGCATTTTGATCATATCTGTCCCCCTATTATCCCCCCTTGAACCCCTCCCTCATCCTCTTGTCTACTTTAGTTGATTTTCTAAGTGTTAGGCCAGCTTTGCCTACCTGTGTAAATCTCACTTGATTGTAGTGTATAATTCTGTTTCTACATTGTTGGATTTGGTTGGCAAGAGAGAGTTCTAGTGAAGGTTATTTTTATGATCATGACCAATACTGGCCTGTAGTTTTCCTGTAATCTCATTGTCTGGTTTCAGTATAGTGCAGTGCTGGCCTTGTCTAATGACTTAAGAAGTATTCTCTCTGCTTCTGTCTTCTAGATGACATTGTAGGGGAGTCCTAAAATTCAGCCTTAGATACAATATTAAGTAAAACTTACCAGTGAACCCAACTGAGCCTGGTGCCTTGTATTTTCTAAAGTTATTAATTCCTTTTCCCTAATCGATATATCCATTCAGATCAAATCCTATGTGAGTTTGGACAGATTGTATCTGTCAAGAAATTGGTCCATTTCACTGAGGTTATCAAACTTGGAGACATGTAGTTGTTCAGATTTTATTATCCTTTTATATCCATAGGGTCTGTGTGATGTCTTCACTTCTGATATTAGTAATTTGTGTCCTCACTCCTGTTTTTCCGTAGATAACCTAAGTGGAAGCTAGCTAGCTTTATTAATGTTTTAAAAGAATCAGCTTTTGTTTTTGTTAGTTTCTCTTTCGATTTCCTCTTTTAAATTTCATTGATTTTTGCTTTAATGTTATTTCCTTTCTTCTCCTTACTTTGGATTTAAATTTCCATTTTTAGTTTCCAAAGGTAGAATTTTAGATTACTGATTTTCATTCTTTCTTCTTTTGCAATATAGGCATTAAACCTATAAATGTCCCCTAAAGACTTTCATTACATCCCACAAATATTTCAGAGTATTAAATTTCTCTTCATTTCTTCTTTGTCCCATGTGTTATTGTTATTCTGAAACACACTGTTTAATCTCCAGGTATTTGGGGGGTTATTCAACTAAAGTTATGTTACTGATTTCTAATTTAATTCCATTTTGATATGAAATAGATATTGTATGTTTTTCTATTCTTTTATATTTTTAAATGTATATTATGAACCAGAAAGAGATCCATCTTGGTAAATGTTCCATGTGAGTTTGAGAAGAGTATAATCTGTTCTTTGGATCCAGTCTAAATCTTTTAATTGGCATATTTAGATCACTGATATTAAAGTGATTACTGATATAATTGGGGTCACATCCATCATATTCATTAGTGTTTTCTATGCATTACCCTTATTCTTTGTTACTATTTTTGTCTCCCATCTATTTTCTGCTTTGATGGTCTGTTTTGAACAAGGTCTTGCTATATAGTCTAGGCTGGCCTCAAACTCACAGTGATTCTCCTGCCCCAGCTTCCCAAGTACTGGGATTACAGGTGAGTGCCGCCATGGCCAGGTTCATTTTATTCTTTGTGGTACTGTACCTTGAATCTAAGGCCTTGGACTAAGATGCCTTCCCAGCCTGTTCTGAGCCAGAGTCTCTGTAATTCGCCCAGGCTGGCCTCAAACATGCGATACTTCTGCCTCAGCTTCCCAGAGTGCTGGGATTGTAGGGTTGTAGGTGTGCCACACTGTGCCCAGCTTTTTGTACTTCTAATTGAGCATTTTATTCCATATTCTTTCTTAGCATATCAATTATAGCACTTTTTTACTTTTGTTTGCCCTAGAATTTTCAGTATACATTCACAGCTAATCCAAGTCTGCTTTCCAGTAGCATTATACTAATTCACACGTATGAGTGCTTATTACAAAATACTCCTATACTCCTAATTACCCCTTCTCTTGTGTCTTGCTCTTATTCATTTTACTTATATTAAGCATATGTACAGACATGAGTATACATAAATAAAAATGAAGGCAACAAAGTACTCATTTATTTTTTTTGGTGTTCCTGGGGATTGAACCCAGAGCCTTCACACTGAGCAACATGCCCAGACCTTTTTTGAGACAGGGTCCTACTAAGTCACTAAATTGTCCACACTGGGCTTGAACTTGTCATCCTAAAATTCCCAAAGTCCTGGAATTACAGTTGTACATTATCATGCCTGGGTGCTGTTATTCTGAACAGGTTTATTAATCAAATTAAATATGAGACAAAAGTATTTTATTTTACCTTCACTTACTCATTCTCTGTTGTGCATCTTTTCTTTGTATGGATCCAAATTTCTGACCTATGTAGTTTTCCCTTTTACTGAAAAAATTTCAACATTTATTGTAAGGCATGTTTATGGAGGGGAGGGGGAACCCTCAACTTTTCTACCTCCTATTTGTTGTTAGAAGAGAGTTGTGATTTCCATAATCCTTACACGCTAGCCTAGAAACCAGATGTCCCTATACAGGTGCACCTGTTCATCTGAGAAAGCCAATTTCTTCTCCACCTTTTTTTTCTTCCTAGAATCTTTTATTGGTACATTTTAGGTATAAATACATTTACATTTATCATTGGGTACTTGTACCTTTACATGATATATCTTGGTTCTTATTTTTTCCCCATTTCTTGTCCTCCCTTCACCCCCTCCACACCCTTCCCTATTTACAGACTTTGTTTCCATTTTTTTCCTTTTCCTTCTTTTGAAGGGTAATTCCACAGGGTACGAAATTCTAAGTTGGTGGCATTTTCTTTTAAATAATTCAACCTCTTCTCGTCTGCATAATTTCTGAGAATTGGATATATATCTTTGTTCTTCTACAGGCAAAGATGTGGTTCTGATTTCCTTGAAGATATTTTCTGAAGTTTCAATATGATACGCACAGGTGTAGTTGTTTGACACTTACACTGCCGGGTATTCTCCAAGCTTCCTTTGTCTGTGGTTTGGTGTCTGGCCTTAATTTGGAGAAATCCTTGGTCATTGTTGCTTGAATTTCTTTCTCTCTTTCTTCCCCTTCTGGTATTCCCATTGCCTACGGTTTATCTTTTTTAGTTCTACAGTTCTTGCATATTCTCTCATGCTTTCTTTTTCATCAGCATCTTTTTTCCCTTCGCTTTTCAGTTTGGGAAGTTTCTATTGTCATATTCTTTTCTCGGCCATGACCATTCTATCAATGAATCCATCAAAGGCATTCTTCATTTCCATTTGTGTTTTTGATACTTTTAAGATTTCTACCTGTTATCTACATTGTCCTCTGCTTTTCTGAGCCATCTATGTTTTCCATTACAGTACGACTTTGACTTACTAACATTTGAGTTGTGAACTTTCACAGATACCAACAGCATTATGTGTATCTGTAGATGGGAACAAATCACAGAAGTAACTCACATGCTGCTGCGTGCTTACTGCACAGTGTGATTGTGTACAATATTTGTGTGTGGTTTTTTAATGCTTCACATTGTATATTTGTCAAAGATGTATCAAACAAATCCGACTTATGAACGTTCTCCTGGAACGGAACTGATTCATAAGTCGGGGACTTACTGCAAAACATACTGTATTATATTTTACTATAAAACATCCAGTTCTTCTGAATCCAACATTTCTGCCATATCTGACTCACACTGTTGCTTGTTCACCCTCTTCCGTGTTTTCTGCATTTCTGCTTGTAAGTTTTTGTGGAAAGGTGCGCGTGGTATACTGGGTAAAAGGACCCGGAAGACAGGCCTTTCATAATAGAGGTCACATAGATGAGGGAAAAGCATTCTCCAGTCTTACAGTGAGGTCTGTCTCTCACGAGCCTGCGACCTCTGCCTGCACTCCTTACTATCCCCTGCTCATAGATGGGACAGGATGCTTGAATGGGCTGGAATTGGCATTTTTCAAACATAACATACGTGCTGCGGAAGCAAGCACTGGACCTGGACATTTTCATTCTGCCTCATGGAAGGCTAGAGACACATGGAGCTGGGCATTTCCATTCTCCAAGGTCTGTTTAGTTACCTAGATTCTCCTGAGGGAAGACTTTGCTAAGAAAGAGTGTGTTGGCCATCTTTCAAAAGGGCTCCTTTTTCTCTTCTGCCGAAACACAAGGCATTTTCCTCCATACTCACAATGAGAACCTGGTAAAGCTTCGGAAAGTAAAATCCACACAGGCATCAGGGCTTCCTATGCCGGGGCATCCAGCTATCTGTCAGTTGCAGTTCAGGCTTCCTCTTCCAGTGAGTTGTGATTCTCTGTATCCAAACTGTTTCTCTAATTCTGGGGCAAGCAGTTTGCCCTGTGACCTCATTTCTGACAGATCTCAGAAAAGTTGTTGATTTTTCAGTTTCTTCCTGTCTTTTATTTGTTGATAGAATGGAGTTGTGACATCTAAGCTCTGTGCGTGCTAGACTGGAAACTGGACATTGTCACATACAAGTGTGACTTCCCATAGAGTTATATCTCAATAAACCCATCATCGAAGTTGAAAATACCTTAAATTATAAATGCATTTAACGTGTTTTGTAGACACGATCGGATGTGAAAACACAAATTCCAAAAAATGTTAACAACACGTATATTGTTCCACTGTTTATCCTTCTGATTTTAGAGGGAGAAGAATTTAGAGAGGCTGAGTCAAAAACATAAGAACACAGAGAAAACTGGAATGAATGGAAGGTCAAGGACGGGAGACTGAAGGAGCCAACATCACATCTTGGGCAATGACTGAGGCTGAGGAGTGAGATGGGGAGGGACTGTATGCTTCCATGTTTATCCTCATAGTTCTTTCCCACTAACAGAGTTTCTCAGACCCTTAGGGTCAGGGCTGGGAGAAAGGGTTAGCATTTTCCTTCTCCACCAATGGCATTTCTAAACAATTCCTCCCCTGCCCACATAGAGGAAGCCTTGAACTTTGGGATTCAGGCCATCTACCTGCATTGCCTTCTGCACCTCTTCATTTTGGCACTTCCTCCCCTTCTGGTTATCAGCCCACACTTTCAAAGGCTCTTATCCCCCTGCCTTCTCTGCCCTAGTCCTGTCATCCTCCCAGCATGGACATCAGAAACTGCAGAGACAACATGCCCAACAGTCTTGTCTCCAGTGACCTTTACCCATGTCTGGCTTGAGCACCTTTCTCCTATGAGTATCTCCAGTCCTATATAATCCCCTAAACTATGCCACCATCCCTTTTCTGGATACCATTCTAAGCACAGCCTTCTAGAGACCGTGTAATATAGCATGAAAAGATTGGGCTTTGAGGCCCAACTGCCTGGGTTCACATCCCAGCTCTGCCATGTACTAGCTGGGAAACCTTCAGGGACTTGATTTTCCCATCCTTATGAGTAATAATGGTCCTGTCTGGTAGGGTTACTGCGAGTTAAAAGAGTTAATGTGTAGAAGAATCTAGCCTTGTGCGATGCACACAGAAGTAGTTAAGCACTGACTTCCAGTGCAGTCCTTCCAGATCACTTAGCATCTCACTTCCTTTGTTCCTTGACCCCTGAGACTCCTTCCAGTCTCCTGATCTGTCTACTCATAAAGTATTAATGTTCTCCTGCCTTCTCTCCCTTCCCTATCCAGCCGGCCTCAATGCTCCCTTAGTGAATGCGTCAGTGATGCATACATAGCTTTACTACAGTCCAGTTCATACTCAGTCCCTTGCCTCCTTACCCTTTGCATAAACGCTCCCAACAATGTATCCACCAGATCTATCTTCTCTCCCCGTATCTCTGAGACACTGACTGGTGCCAGTACACATTCAGTACCTCTGTTGTCAGCTCAGCCTGGCCATTCCTTTCCTTCATGTGTCTCAAGTCAATTCTCTGTCCCATTCTTTACCACTGTGACTTCTCGTAACACTCTCCACAAATCCCTTCTCCTCTACCGCCTTTCTTCAGTCTTGACAGATAACCTTGGGACGTGCTCTATAGAGAAATTAAGAAGATCCCTGGTAGGAATTCTCTCAACCTCCTTCCCCATTCCTTCAGCACTCCTGCGTCCTCTAATCTTTCCATTCCAATGGAGTCAGGTGAATTCCTGCCCGACCTTCTGGCCAATCTTTCTGACCTGAAGTTGCAAGAGAAGGAAGCCTTGCATTTTAGAGCAGATGCTGCCGGTATTTAAGTGCATTTTCTCTCCTGACCTGTAAGAATAAATTAGATGCTCTCTGAAAATGGGTCTCACATGGGGACCATGCAGAAAAATTAATACATGACCACTGGAATTTATGATTAAATAATAATTACCTGAAAGGTTGACAAAGCTCAGTAAGTCCCACGTAGCATAACCAACAACAACTGAAAGTTCTCTTAAGAGCAAATTATTAATAAAACGATTAAATACTTGGATGATTCTAAGAGATTTCCTGAACACAAAGACAGTTAGGTATTGGAATTCTGATCCCTTTAAAGGGATTAGAAGCTTTTGGTGAAGACAGATTAGATGCCTATTCCAGGGCCTTTACCATCTCTAATTTTACTTTGGGTTAACACATGAGACCCGAATGTTTGAAACATACTAATTTTCCTGACAAAGCACAGAAGCCTGTCAGTAGATGTTTTACACAGAAAAGAAAACAGCTCAAAATATATCAGACTATTTCAGTTACAGAAGCAGCAAGCCAAAAAGAAAAATGAGGCACCTGGGAAAAGACTAATTGAAATGGCCGCCTAAACCAAGTTACTGTTTCTCCTGGGACTGCGCTTGTACACTTGGGCACAGATAGGTGGGGATAGCTGCTGCCTCTCAGGCACGACGTTGGTGCACAGAAGCAAATGCAATGGAAAGGTCTGAAAAGCCCTCAGAGGTTAGTGACCCCTGGGAGCTGCCCTAGAAAAGTACACAGAATGCAAGTGCTTAGAGGGCCATAGAAGGTGCTTTAAGGATTAGGACGGATCCCTAGTTAACAGAGGAAAACCAGGGTGTGGCCTTTGGTGTAGTAGAAATAAAGTAGGCTCTGGTTCAAATGCATCTCAATTAGAATCCTACCTACCTAACTGGTTCCATGCCTGTCCAACCCAACTCATAGAGCCTCAGAGTGTAATCATATTGACTTCTATGGTGCTGGTGAGGAAGTAGTAATAACTGCGTATCAAAGGTACACAACTGACCCTTCTCCCTTACCTTCTGCCCCCAGGTCTAAAAAAGGGGGCAAAATGAAATGGCATAGAGCCTATAGCTTAACTCTTGGGCACAAGTCCTGAAGAGCTGACTACCAACAAGGAGTAGCCTGGTGGGAGACAGGAAAGGGGATCTGTGGCCATGCTAAGATGTACCCAGCACTTGGCTGTGGGTTGACCAGGAGATGCTGAGTAGAGAGCCCTGTGTAGGAGTTACTGGTCTTTGAACCTCTGATTTCTGTGGATTGGCTCCCGAGGGCCATGTGAGCCCACTGACAGTGAATAAAAGGCCACTGCGTATGTAAATACATGTTGCGCGGTGGGGGTGGGGCTCATTGCTCTCACCAGACTCCCAAGGGAGACTGTGACCTAGAAAAGGGTAAGACCACTACACCATGCATCGATGGGCTGCTAAGTTGGGTTAAATTTAACAAGCGGAAGTCCAGTAACCTGAGGTTGCCTCCATAGTTTGAGTTCTTATGTAAAAACTTGCAACTTAATTTAGTATGTAAGTAAACTAAAATTTGGGAGTTTTTGTTTTGCAACAAACACCTGAGCTTCAGTGGGGCTGAGCCAATCAGCTTTTCCCACTATTCCCGAATAAGGCAGATGTTTAGCTGCAGCCAATCGGATGTCTCTACTTGGTTGGTCTTCATTCGGCCTATGGCTCACACTCCTTGGCAGAGCCCTGTGAACTTCTAGTTCTGAGGGTTGCCTAATTCATGAGTCACTCTTTGCTCAGTGACTGTTACGACATTTAACGTATCTACAGTATTTTTACAAAACTATTTTTGGCATGTGGGAAGGGAGGGAGATGGACAGTGACTCTCAGTGCAGCCAGCAGGCCAAAATGGAACTTTAAAAGGTAAAAAAAGTTACAATTCTTTTTGCTTTAGAGACCAGTGGCTTCTCCAGACTTCCTCAGGCTGAGGGTCTCATGGCCCTGTCTCTCCTCTGCCCAGGTAAATGGGCAGGGTGTGCAGATGCTGGCCCTGGAAGTCTGGGTCCCTTTTCATTTCCACAGGGAAGGAGCGAGTAGAAAAGGGCAGCGGGAGTGTGGAGTCCTCTATTGTCTCATTGTATTCCCCTCCCTTCTCTTACTCCAAAAGACCTTTAACCCTAGACTCAGTGAAGTGAGGACTGGGGGCAGTGTGAGCCCCTCCCCGTTTCTGTACCTACCATCAATAAAGCCTGTTCCTCTTCACCAGCTTCCCGGGGCTCGTTTGGAGTGCAGCGAAAGAACCAGACCTCACCAGCTTGTAACACCAGGAGAGCATGGAGGGGCTGAGGCAAGGGACCTGCCAGGCACGCTGTACCTCGCCACAGCTGGAGGGGGGAAGTTCCCTCTCAGATATTAGGTCTGCAAATTTGCATTTTGAGCTGACTTTATTTGAGCAGTTCTTTGACCAGACTGGGCCTAGAATTTGGATCAGATAGAGGCACTGGGCTGGAGCCATCACTGGCTGATATAAAAGCGGATGGTTTCCTTTCTAGTAGAAGTACGCTCACTAGAAGACACAGAATCGTGATTCATTTGGATCTGAGTAATCCAGAATTTCTCCATTGGAACTCCAATTTCATGCATAAGTGTGGACTCAGAACCTGTGATTTTTCTAGAGAAGTGGGTGGGTCTTACCAAAGAAAATTTGTAGTAGGGAAAACTTAACAAAAGGGGAACAGGTATGTGTCTTTATAGCTACAGACACAAAGATGACATACTTGCATGTACTTTAAACCAAACTAAGATACACAAAACTGAAAAATTCTGTGCCCTGAGATAATCTGCTTTTATTGTAAACACCCAAGCCATTAGAAAAGAAATTGTTTTCTCTTCTTCCAGCCATCTGAAGGAACCACTCCCTTTTGGCTAGCTTTCTCACTGCAGTACAAGAGCTTGCCCCCTGGAGCAGTAATCAACTAATCCCTCAGAGAAAAAGAACATTTCCCCCTGCGGCATTTATTTATTTATATTAGCAAATTTGTAGTACATAATGATTACAGTAATGCCTCCGTTCACGAACTCTTCTGTTCACAAACAGAAGCATTCAGAAGAATTTTGCTTCTGTTCATGAACTTCGCATCAGGTGATGAACACCACTACTGCCACCTTACCCAGAATTGTGGAATGAATTAAGTTTGTGAACTGAGGTACCACTGTACATTTCATTGTGGGGAATCAGGACATGTACCTAACACATCTCAATTCTCTTTTTCCCATAAGATTCATTTATTTATAAGACCTTGTACAGAGGTACTAAACATGTTCTGAGCCACACTGAGAAATTATGAGAAAGCACATGCTTCTAGAAATTACAATTTATAGATTTGCCATTCTGTAGAATGCTGGCGTGGCAGACTGTTCACAAGTTCCTTACTTCCTCATTAAGAATTCTAATTAATACACAAACTAGAAATCATCATAAATAATAAGGGAAACAATTCAATATGCACAGATACAATGAAGATAAAATGTGTTTTTTGAAAAGTTATAGAATATAAGTATTTTGTTTTGTTAAAAGAAAGAAGGTGATTCTATTTATTTTTATTTATTTTATTTTATTTTTTTGAGACAAGGTCTCCCCATGAAGCCCAGGCTGGCCTTGAACTCATGGTGATCCTCCTGCTTCAACCACCCAAGTACTGGGATTATGGGCGTGCACCACCACACCAGGCTGAAAAGGGGTAATTTTTGCCCTAAAGTAGAAGGACTAATTGTTCCATAATGAGAAAGGGGAAAAACAAATGACAAAACTGAATAAATATAAGAAAGTTACAGGTTTTTGGAAGAGAAATCTTTGGAAGGGAATTTTACATGCTTAAGCTAGCTGAGATTGGAAAGGGTTTGTCAGTGTTTCTTAAAACCAAGCATTGATATCAGAATTGGGCTGATACTAATTTAGAATTTGGTCCTGTAATAGATGGCCAATAGGTGCTAAAAGCAGCATGAAGCTTGGGATCTCTGCCTTAATTTTATATCTGTCTCCTTTATGACCTTAGAACTTTGGGCTGGATCCTGGCTCAGCTCCGATGTAGGCATATTAATCACTTGAGGATTAGTTACAAAGGTAATTAGTCCTGAATTCACTTAGCCCACCTCATCTAAGATAACAGTAAGTAATTTGCAGAACATCCAGTTGCTAGCTTTTATAGTGTCCAAGTCTAGACTCCATGGAGCAATGTGCAGAAGTCTCCAGCCATTGTCCTAAACCTGCAGCCACCTTGTATTCCAGGAAAAGCAGGGCACTGCAGACCACGATGAGGTCATGCCCCAGACTAGAAGAACAGGACCTGAGGCTGCCTCACTAAGCAGGAGCCCGTCATCTCCTGGTGGGGACCCAGCTGCCCCCTCAAGCAGTGATGGCTCCCAGGACTTTGGAGAACCAGTCTCGAGATAGCCATCAACCAGACTACAGTTTGCCCAGAACTGCCCTCACTGCCAGCTATGCAAACCCCCAGCCTTTGCCTTTCTCCTTTTCTATAAAACCCAAAGCTCTGTCAGCCCCTTGAAGACAGACCTTGAACTTCTCTCTATCTGTGCTTCCCAGCATGGCTGAGCTGATTAACCCCTCCAACCCTTCACTCTGCTCATCTCCTTGATGATTGTTATGGGGCAAGTGGCCAAACCCGGTCTGTTGGAGCCCTCAGAGCTGGGCCTCTTGCCTTAAAATTCCAGTAATAGACCCGTTTGAAAATAAGTTTTTCTTATAATATATCTGCTCTTAAAAAACTGAGTGGTTTTTCTTTACCGTTTAAGTAATGAGCCTAGAAAACAAAGATTCTGTTTTTCTCAGAGTATTAGGTCTTTGATTGCTTAAGGAAACTGAGCCCTCTCTAGTAAAAGAGATTTTTCTGTGGCTGCATGACTGGCAGTATTTGCTTATAAAGTTATTTAAAATTATCACTCAGGTCAAATGAATATTGTTTCACAGATGGCCTGTGATCCTATTTTAATCAAGCACTTTAAACCTTTTGGCATTTTGACAACTTCCCAAAATCAAATTTTAAACTAAGATCTTTTGACCTCAGACTACCTTTGGGAATTTCCTGTTGGGGCCTTAGAGTATCTCAAAAGAACTTGTTTTCCTTTTTATAAAAAGAAAGCTGTTGGGCCGGGGATTTAGCTCAGCGGTTTCGCTGCCTGCTGCATAAGCGCAAGGACCGGAGTTCAATCCCCAGTACCCCAAAAAAAAAAAAAAAAAGAGAGAGAGAGAGCTGTTAATTAATTAGGTTTATTTGATATGTTAGATTGCATGAGAAGCATTATCAAGCATGTTATTAATATCTTTCAGAAATTGTATGAAGTCCCTAGACCTAGTATAGTACTATCAGGCCTAGTGTAATACTACCAGTCATAGATTAAGTTATTATGTTAAACTATTGTATATCACAGAAGTAATGCAGTTTTAGGCCAGGGATTTAGCTCAGTGGCACCGCGGCTGCCTTACAAGCCCAAGGTCCTGAGTTCAATCCCTGGTACCAAAAACAAAAACACAAACAAACAAAAGAAATAATGAAATTTCCTTGTCAACTGCCTTATAATGAATTCTTCTCAGATCTTTAATCATAGCCATGTCTTATCTATAATTAATTGTTTTAGTCTGGTACTTTCTGGGCATATCTTGCAACTATAAAGTGTTTCATGTTTTAGGAGATTCATGGAAAGGACTTTGACAAGTTTCAAATAAGTTTCAGGTCAGACCATCTGGATTGGATAAGGATTTCCAGAACTCCAGTGAAGAAACTAATTGATTTATAAAACCGCTAATCCAATGTCAGGCAGAACAAGAATTAATTACATACCAAGGAAATGCCTTCCCACATTTTTATCTTAAGCCAATATTGTAATTATTAAGATATTAAATCTAAATGAACTCCAAAAGATTAATCCAGTTGAATCACCTGTACTGACCTTTAACAATGCCATACACCTGAACTGAAAAGCAAAACTGGTCCTTAAAAGGATGTAACTTCAGTGCTAAGCATGGATTCACAGAGAGCCTGGATGCCCATCTAGTCCTTCCCATGTCCCTACAGCTTCTGTTACTAAAAACTCTGCCCTCCATGAGTTAAGAAAATGGTACAAGTTATGAAATATTATTGGCATGGTCACTCTTGAGATGGTTTGTAACCAATCTTTATCCCATAATCTTGATAAGACAAAAATTTCAGAGGGTGCATTTCTACCACTTGCTAGACTATTTGAATACTTACATGTGGATTTCATTCAGTTGCCACCCTCAATGAGATATCAAAATGTTCTTACTCTGTATGTATTTTGATTAGATAGATGCTTTTCCACTAAGAAGGCCAATGTGACAGTAGCTCAAAAGGAATTAGAAAATGTGTTTCTCTTAGGAGGCATTCCTGGAGAAATGAATAGCTCCTGCAGGAAACTTAACTGAATGCTGAGGATTCTGTGTTAAACCTGAATTCCTACATAATCTCAGAGCTCCTCTAGCTCAGCGATGGTGAACCATTTTAGAGACTGAATGCCCATACTGCAGTCCAAAACCCACTTATGTATTGCACAGTGCCAATACTGCAGTTAAGCCTGAATATCTAATGCTCGGCTACTGGGGCCCCTTGGCTCTCGTGCCAACAGGCAGGGCTCTGCTTGCCCACTGCAGTACGCGTGCCATAGGTTTGCCATGACTATTTCACTGAAATTCCAAGTGTGTTTGCCTATTCAAAATGCACTTCTGGTCCTCTCTGTAGATTCCAAATTCAGATTTCTTGTTTAAATTTAACAGTGGTGAAATCTTTAGTGGAGGTTAAAATTATGCCAGAAACTGAAAAAAGAAAACCAAAGGGAAAGATAATACAATAGATTGTAGATGAATTCATAACCCTGATTCTCTCATTCTTACATAGCCTCTAGACACACAGTGGTTTAAACACTAGTAGGGCTTCCCTACTGATGACCCCTAAGGCATAAGGCATCTCACAGGAATTGTCTCTTTTGTCCTTCTAGGGTACATGTTCATCTCTGGAGAATTTAACAGTCTACCTATAAGCTGGAAACTCCGTAAGAGGAATTTTAATGGTGCCACTGACTTTCCACAGACGATTAGAAACTGATCCCAGGTATTCTGTGTAACTGCTTTGGGCCTTACCTCCGGAGCTTCGCAAACAGGAGATACTTGGAACATGGATGAATGGACCACTAGGAATCTCGTTTATTGTAAATTAATAAATGCCTTGTATGAAGCATTGGGAGAGAAGAATAGCTTATAGAGACCTTATGAGGGGCAGGCATTGTGTTCAACACAGCTTCCCGATAGCCCTGTGGTGTGCCTGCTATGATCAGCACCATCCCCATTGTTAGATGAGGATTATAAGAAAGACATAAGCTATCCCGGCTGCTCAATGGCAGGCCAGGTGTGGAACCCATACAGTCTGACTTCAGAGCCTAGCTTTGGGCCCCTGCACTATTCAGGTTCTCAGAACTTGAAGGAGACCAGGGCCTCACAGGCTCAGCCACGGATAATAATTTAACGTGGCCAGATGTGCTGGTGTATGCCTATAATCCCAGCATTCTGAGAGGCTGAGGCAGGAGAATTCAAGTTTGAGCCCAGCCTAGGTAACTCATAACTTAGTAAGACCTTTTCTCAAAAAGGGCTAGGAATATAGCTCAGTGTGCAGGTCTTGGATTCAATCCTCAGTACGGCCAAAAAATTTTTTTAGCGTGGCTGATGGAAGACAAGCAATGCCTGTGCATCAGAGGGAGAGGCTGTCTTCCCTCCAAAACCCTTTCTCTCTTTTCTTTCTGGACTTTGAGCAGCCAATCTCTTTCCTCAACCCTAAAGTGAGGGTCATCGTCAGATAGATTTTGCCCATCTTAGACACTGGATCTTTATGCCTTAAGTTACTAGAAGTACTTAATAAACATCTGGTAACCTCTTGAAGACCAAAAGGTGTCAAAATTCAAGCCCTAGATTTTAACCTGGTTCCGAGAACAGGAGATAGAGGGGTGACAGGCAGATTAGGGCTGGGGCCCAAGTAAACTAAACTGAAGGCCAGGACCTGGATGAGCCGAAGATAAGCCTCAGAAAACTAAAGTGCAAAGGACAAAGAAATAGTCTGCTTTCTGGACATCAGAAGCCTAGAAACACCGATAGAAGCAATTGCGTATCTGCATTCTCTCACATCTCCTGCACCATTCTGTGCTAAAAGCTGTACACGGACACTCCTCATTTGACGACCAACCTGTTTAGCGGCCATTCGGACTTTACCACCAATATGCACTGTTCAGACCTAAAACCCACTGGTCACACTTTCCACCCATCTTTTTTTTTTTAATACAGTTCTGTACATGCTGTTTATAGAACCTCAGCCTCTTTTTTTGACGTTTATATGGTATTGTAATTTTTGCTGATTGTACTACACAGTACTATAGTTTCATGTTCTGTTATACATTACAGTACTGCATGTAAGAGTTATGCAGATCAAAGCAGAGTCATCCAGTTGGAGTTTCCTTTGACCATTCTTTGTTCTGATACTGTAATGCACATAGTATACACAAGTCCTCATTTTACAACCAATTCAGTTAAGGACCCAGACTCAGGACTGTGACCTGGTCGTTAAATGAGGGATGCCTGTGCTATAAGCTTCTCAATTCAGGGCCTCCCTGGATGTCGTCCTTACCCCACTCACCTGGTAAGGGCTGTTGTTGCTGTTTCTAGTAAACCACACCCAGCTCCATTCCCAGCTGTGCCGTTGGCTCCATTCTTTCATCACTCTTAGGACAAGAGCCCAGTGAGAGATGACTGATCAGAGTTCTTTAGATCTTGGGGCATATGGGACACCTTGGAAGCTGCTGGGCTGTGAGCAAACTGAGTGGTATGAGTCACTGGTAGGCTCCTGACAAGGAGTACTCTGCCAGTATGCTAAATAGTGAAAGAGCCAAACCCACTGCTCTTGGTACCTGGATCTGGGTTCCTTTTCCTCAGTAATAGAGAGCTCCTCACAGAAGTGTAGAACTAGGTAAAGAGTAAAGGCCACATATCTTAGCACGCCTTGAGCCATCTGTGGCCATATGAGTTTGGGCCGCAGGATATAAGCAAAATCGGTGTGTACAGTTTCTGGGATGCTCTTCATGTCCTTCTCATCCTTTTCTCCTTCCTGCTGTGGCTGAACACAGACAAGAGGATGAGCTGGGCGTTGAACTGAGCCAAGGAAGATGATGGAAAGACCTGATGTTGTGGACGAGCCCCTTCCAGTCTGGGCTGCCCACTTACCTTTCACAGGAAAGAGAAATGAACTTCTAGCTAACCCTAAAGAATACACACCAGTTTACCTGACAGCACACAATGGATCTGCTCTCTTACTAAGAGACAACTTTCAACCTCAGGGTCACTGTTCTCAGTCAGCGGAAGTAACAGCCTGGCCTGATACCATTGAGGTCATCACATCAAATCCTTGGACAAAGACTGGGGAGAGAAAACCCTAAGCATGTCTTCTGTGGGAGTGGATCACCATAAGTCCATAGGTGGTGTTACAGTTTAGATCTAGAATGCCACCCCCAAGCTTCATATATTCAGGGGTTGGGGTTGTGGAAGGTGATTGGATCGTGGGAGTGCTATACTCACGGGTGTATTAATCCACTGATGAGTCCATGGCTGAATGTGCTATTAGGAGATGGCCCTGGTCAAAAGAAGCACGTGACTGGGGCAAGACCTGGAAGGGCAAAGCTCCCTGAGGGCTCCAGCCGAGCCTTAGAGCCAGGTGACCAAGGACTGAAAACATGAGCCAACATAAACCTCCTTTAAATCGCAGTTATCTGGTATTATGGCCTGGTGATGAAAAAGTGACTATGCAGGGGATGAGATTAGGCTGACAAACAGTGTGGTGGTGACTGTGATGATGGGCAGGGATGGACGAGAAACCCTGATAGCACCTACTTAGCTCCGTGAGCTCTCTGTGGACCACAGCTAAACCCAGGTGTGTGAGCACAGGTGTACCGGACACCGAGAAGTTATTGGTCTATTGCTCACACCCCTGTGCTCTCCTAAGAGAGAAAAAATAAAACTAGGTAGTGATATGACAAGGAAAATGGTAATTTTAAAGTTGTACCTTTAAGAAAAACTGCAAGGCCAGGGATTTAGCTCAGTGGTTCTGCCGCCTGCCTCGAAAGCGCAAGGACCAGAGTTCAATCCCTGGTACCAAAATAAAAAAAAAAAAGAAAGAAAGAAAAACTGCAGCTTCAGAACGGAAAAGTTACACAAAGTTACAAAGCCTTTCTCCTTTCTAGGAAACTCAAAAAAAAAAAGAGAGAAACCTAAGGATCTTAAAATACATGTGTAATTTGGGGCCCGCGCTTTTCACCTGTAAATTGGTCTGTCTCCCTCAAACCTCATCCTCAGGGAAGCAGCACTAAGAAGTGGGCAGCAGTCTCTAAACTTCAAAGACACTGCAAATGGTTTGCGTTCCAACTTCGCCCACAGAATGCTGCCCCAGCAGTAGGAACATGGGTGACCCTGAGTCACCCATCATAAAGACACTCCCCAGATCACGCATGACCTGGACCACAAAGCGCCTCTCTGTGGGAGCCCTCGCTCCTCTCCAAGTGGGTACTTCTTTCTAATAAACCTCGTTGTGCCTCTCACCAATGCATCTTGAAGATTCTTAAGTCAGTGACCCTATAGCCTACCCCCTGGATAGGGTGAATTGAGGTTCCCTTCTCCTCCTGAGGGACCTCTTCGGATCCCTTCAGGTACAGCACTCAGCTCATGTCACATGCAACACGTCTTAACCTCCAGTGCCCATCACTGCTGGCTCCTTTCTGCCCTTGGTTGGGGCTGTGCCCCTGGCTTCCCTTGCCTTTCCCCAATCTGCCATTCTCTGTAAGACAGGGGACCAGCCCCATCTCCTCCTGGAAGCCTTCCTCATCTGTCCAGCTCACATCATCCTCTTGTGCAGTCTGTTGCAGAAGTTCTCATGAACGCTCCACCCACGGGGTTACTCTGACCAGCTGGAGCTTTATAAGTACTGAATGAATAAATAGGGCCTCGGGCTGAGAGATCAGGCTAACAGAACACTCTTTCCAAAGCACCCCAGAGTCAGAAAGCGGTATATATTTCAAAGAAAGGATCTGAGGGGCTCCTAAGGCCACTCTTCCTAAGGGGCTGTTTCCATTAGAAAGAAAGGATACCTCCCTGTCGAAGGGTAAGATTCTCAAGAGAGAAGTCATACATCTCCTGTCAGATTCTAGCCTGCAAATCCTCTGAGATCAGTTCAGGTGCAGAGCACCAGGCAGCGAAGTGTTCTTTGTTCAAAGAGCAGAACATGCTTTCACATGCTGGAGTTGCTGAATGCCAGAAAAACACACACTGGATATTTTTGTTCCTTTGTCCTGGGTTTCCTGACTAGCGCTTCTGTCCACCATTAGAATAAAGAAAAGAAACATTTCGAAATCACTCACTTGCCCATATCAGAAACCCTTGGAAGGGTCAGTGAACCATGCAAGTGGGGACCTGTGGTCTCCTCTGGAGAGGGAGCCATGACCTGACTGTTCCTCGGTGCTGACACCGGGACCCACTGTAAGGGTGATGCAGGAGGGGCCTTCAGCACCTCCATGCCCGGCTGCATTTACTCCCAGGCACAGCAGTGACACCAGGGCAGCCTGGACCACCTCAGGGGACAGAGTATGCAGCAGGTATGTGTGACTGGGTTTCCTCGATCGTACAAGGGCCGAGTTACCTGTGGCTCGATTTGTGCACAGCTGCTTGGGTTATAAAAGGCCACCGAGGGTTGAAACCACCTGTGGACAAGTGTTTGGTGAGCACTGTTGAGACAGGAAAGTTTGAAACCGTGTGCTAGCCAGCAAAACATGTCAGGCTTAACGCATTGTTTCTTGTTGGAGGCTGTAATCCTGTAGCCGTGGGCTCTGCTACCTTCTGAGAGGGTCTCTGCCAGCATTTACAAAAAAGGCAGGATAAAACTGAAGGTATCAGACATCACTTTCATAACTGTGATTCTTTTGAGTTCTTTGTGTGGCTCACAATGCACACTCACTGGAAGCCACTACTAGATGATGAGGAAGAGTCTGTATTCTCAGGGAAACACCTCCTCCTTATGTCTCACACATTCATCTTCCACAGACCCAACCCATTCACGGTGTCCCATTCCTCTGCTGTTTACACTGAGGATGGCAGTGATTTTATCCTTTTGACAGATGAGAAAACAAAGGTGTGGAGTAGAAATAACTACTACTTGCTGCCAGACAGAGAAGAGGGTTAAAATGTGCCAAAATCAGATAAGACCAAAAGACGGGGGTGTGGTTCTCCTCAAACACTGAGCAAATACCCAGGGGCACTGGCTAGATTGTGAGCTCACAGGAGAGGAGTTTTGGTTTTGTTGCTGCTGCATCCTCAGTTCCTGGAATAGTCCCTGGAACAAAGTAGGCTCTCAATAAATATTAAATGAGTGAATAATTTTATGAAGGAATAAATTAGGACAGTCCCCAAATTAAAAAATTGCATTGTGCACTGCTTGATAATGTTGTGTTCTGAGAAATACATTGTTGAGCAGTTTCATTGCTGTGCCAGCATCGTAGAGCAGATGGGGCACCTTCTATGTAGATATGATCACTCACTGATCCAAACACCATTATTCAGCACATGACTGTATTTATGGACATGAACAATGTATTTAAACCTACAAAGAAATCATGTTTCACTGCAGCCCCATAAGTATATTCAGCTGCACTTAGAGTACTAGTTACAAACAGAACCAGGAATATATTTACCTCTGACTTGAAATGCTTTGGTGGCATCTCATCTAGAATAAACACTAGCATGGTCAGTGGCATCTCTTGGTATCAGTTCCCTCTTACCTTCCTTAGCAGCACCTTCTTCTTCCTTCTGAACCCATTTTGAACAACACCCAGTAAAATTTTGCTTCACAACTGAAGCATTGCCCTATCACAGTAACTGGGTGAGAGACAGCCTTGGGAGACAGGGTTGGAGAGGGTAAGAGCTAAACAGGGATCCCCTGGGTTGCCCTGGGAGGCCTGGGGTTAGATCAAAAGTATCACAGGGCCTGTATTCTGTTGTGGCAAGCCAGGTTTGGTGGGTGAAATTATCAGAAGGGGCAGACCTGAAGGAGAAGGGGTTGGGTCCAGTGGTATGATTGAGCTCTGGCACTGCTGCCTCATCCAGCATAACTTAGTGGTCTGAGTTACTGTAGGTCAGTATATGGGGGCCTCAGGGTCTTCACTAAAATCACAGACCTCTCTGTTCTGGTTAAGGGGAGTTCATGAGTGGTTCTTAGGGTTTGTCAGTATCCAGTTGATATTTGATGTCATTGTTGTTGCTGACTTTACTACTAAAGCCAAGGTGACATAGTAGCTTGTAACAATGAGATTTCTTTCTATGCCAATATCTGGATTTCTTGAGGGTAATACAAACAATACGTGGCTCACCCCTGAAGAACAATGCACTGGGCCAAAGAATCTGCAAATCCCACTACAAAAAACAAACTAACAACAAAAAAAATACAAACATGAAGAGACAAGCCAAAAAAATTCCTCCAAAAACTCTTAACTTTCCCAAGACTGGTTCAGTGGGTAGTGAGGGGAAGGAAATCATAACCCACACAGCAGAAAGGTCTGAAAGTATATTACTGGAGGTAAAACAGTTCAATAAGATGCTTGCCAAATTTAAAGATGATATAACTATAATCAGATAATGACCACAGTGAAACAAATGATCAGTGAATCTAGAGAAGACTAATAAAAATCTAGTGGACTAAAGAGACATGAAATATGAATACCTAGCATAGAAAAAAAGTCTAAAGTCCAAACAGAAATCTAGGAGGTTAAAAACACTGTGGAAAGTATGGGTATTAGAAGCAACCAGTGTGAATATAGAGCATCATATCTACAAGACAGGGCTGTGGTCAATGATCAGTTAATGAGAGATACCTTAAAAACAAGAGAACATGAAGAATGTATCCAATAGTACCCAGATGGCTCAAAGAAAATTAATATAGAGTAATTGGAATTAGTGAAAAATCAGGAGACAAGAAATAGGGCATAAAAACCCTTTTATACAAGTAATAGCAGAAAGCTTTCCAGACATGAAAAAAGAATTTAACATATAGATAATTGAGGCATATAGAACCTCAAATAGCCATAATCAGAAAAAAAAACTTCACACCACACAATAATTAAAATACCAGAAACACAATATAAGAAGAGAACCTTAAAGGCTGCTAGAGAGAAGCAAAGGATCACCTATGAAGGAAAGCCCATCAGAATTACAATACACTTCTCAACACAAATCATAAAGGCAAGGAAAACACAGAATGAAGTGTTTCAAACCCTAAAAGAACACAACTTCTAACCCAGACTAATTTATCCTGCAAAATTACTTTTCAAAATTTATGGAGAGGGCCGGGGATTTAGCTTAGTGGTTTCGCTGCCTGCTGTACAAGTGCAAGGACCCAAGTTTGATACCCGGTATCAAAAAAAAAATTTATGGAGAAATAAGATTTTGATAAAGAACATCTAAAGAAATTCATGACAGCCAAACTAACACTCCAAAAAATTCTCACAGATATTCTAGAAAGAGACAATGATGCTAACAATGCCAATAGAATAAATGCATAATGTAGGGCTAGCTATTAAATAGGAGAGACAGAAAGCAAAACAGCAACAAGTAAATAATACAATGACAAGAAGTCAGTACTTAGCAATTATAATTATCAATGTGAATGGACTTAATTATCTAATCAAACAATACAGATTAGCAGAATGGATCAAGGAACAAAATTCAGTGATATGCTGTATACAAGAAACACATCTAACAAAAAAAAGAAACACATAGACTAAAATTCACAGAATGGAAGAAAATATTCCATGCAACAGGAAACTGAAAACAAGTACACAAAGTGGACTTCAACCCAAAGCTGAACAGAAGTGGCAAAGAAGGACATACTGGTTACATATTGGTTAAGAGAACTATTCAACAGGAAAAGATAACAATTATAAACATATGTGCACCAAACCACAGTGCACCCAACTTCATAAAGCAAGCACTAATGGAAATAAAAGATCAGATGAACATCAATACATTTATAGTGGGGGACCTCAGTAACCCACTGTCACAAATAGATAACTAAACAAAACAATCAACAAAGAAATATCAAAGCTGAACCAAACCTTTGAACAAATAGATAGATATAAATATAAAGTCAGTCAGTCTATCTATCTCTTGTCAGCTGCACATGGTACTTTCTCCAAGACCACATACTAGCTAACAAAGTATGCCTAAGTAAATGCAAAAGAATAAAAATTTTACCATGCATATTATCAGATCACAGTGCAATGACACTAGAAATGAATAGCAAAAGATACCACCCAAACCATGAAAATGTGTGGAAATTAAACCACACACTTTGAATAATCACAGAGGAGAATAAAGAATAAATAAGACAGTTCCTAGAATTAAATGATAATGCCAGTACAACAGACCAGAATTTATGGGACACAGAGAAAGCAGTGCTACAAGGGAAGTTTGTAGCAGTCAATGGCCACACCAGAAAAATGGAACAAACCCAAATACCTCATGATACATCTCAAGGACTTAGAAAAACAAGAACAATCCCAATCTAGAGCTTGTATCCAGGAATCCAGGGAGGAAATTATAAAGAGCAGAAATTAATGAAATAGAGACTAAAACAAATTACAATGAATCAAAGAGCTGGTTCTTTGAAAAAATAAAATAGACAAACTCTTAGCCAATCTTACTTTTAAAAAGGGAAGAAAAGACACAAATGCAATTAGAAATGAAAAAGGTAAAATCACAACAGACACTGCTGAAATCCAGAAAATTATTTGCAACTACTTCATATATACAAAATATATATACAACATAAATGCCAAACAATTGGAAAACTCAGAAGAAATGAAGATTCCTAGATACATATAAATTACCAAAACTAAACCAAGAAGACTTAAAAGTTTGAATAATCCAGTAATGGGCAATGAAACTGAAGCAATAATTTAAAAAAATACCAACTAAAAAAAGCCCAGGATCTAATGGATTTACTGATGAATTCTACAAGAACTTCAGGGAAGATCTAACACCAATCCTCAAATTCTTCAATGAAATTGAGAGAGAGTACTTCCAAAATCATTCTCAGAAGCTAACATTATCCTGATCCTAAAGCCAGACAAGGATCCAGCCAAAAAGAGACCTACAGGCTAATGTCTCTAAAGAATATAGATGCAAAATTCCTTAACAAGATACTGGCACACCAAATGCAACAAATTATCAAAAAGATCATATATCATGACCAGGTAGGCTTCATCCCAGAGATGCAAGTATGGTTTAACATGAGCAAATCAATAAATGTAACTCATTACATAAGCAGAAGAACAAAAATCACAACATCATTGCAGTAGATGCAGAAAAACCCTTTGACAAAATCCAACATCCATTCATGATTAAAAAAAACAAAAAAATAGGCACAGAAGGTCTATTTCAACATGATAAAAGCCATTTGGACTGACCTACTGCCAATGTCATATTAAATAAGGAAAAGCTGAAGCTTTCCTTCTAAAATTAGGAACAAGAAAAGGGTGTCTGCTATCACCACTCCTGTTCAACATAGTCTTTGAAGCATTAGCCATAGCAATCAAGCAATAGAAAGAAATAAAAAGGATATGTATAGAAAAGGATTGATTCAAAATATCATTGTTTGCAGATTACATGATTCTGTACTTACAAGACCCAAAAACTTCACAAAATGACTCCTAAAATTGATAACCAAATTCAGAAGCACAGTAAGAACCGACTTACAAACATTTGAGTTGTGAACTCTCACAGGTGTGGTGTATAAGACTCATTTATTTGGACTTAGGAACAAATCTTACTTACAAACATTCTCCCAGAATGGAACTTGTTCATAAATTGGGTAATTACTGTATAGCAGGATACAAAATAAACATACAAAAATCAATAACATTCCTATGCATTAATAATGAACACACTAAAAAGAAATTAGGAAATACCATTCATAGTAGAATCAAAAAAGGTATTAGCCTGATCAAAGAAGTGAAAGACCTCTACAATGAAAATCACTGGAAAAAAATAAATAAAAGAAGACATTAGAAAATGGAAAAACATTCCCTAATCCTAGGTAGGTAGAACCAACATAATCAACATGGCTATACTTCCAAAATTGATATAAAGATTTAATTCAGTCCCAATCAAAGTACCAATGGGATTTCTCACAGATCTAGAGAGAACAATCCTAAAATTATATGGAGCCAGAAGAGACCCAGAATAGCCAAAGCAATCCTGTGGAACAAAACCAGCGGAGGCAGCTCACAATCCCAGAGTTGAAGTTATACAGATATTGTTCATTTAACAACCTAGTTGGTTAATGACTATTTGACTTATGACCCCCATTTGGACTCATGATGCAGGAACATTAGCAGCAGGGTGGCTTTATGGTGGCTTCCTCTACAGTACAATACTGTAATTTTTGCTGATTGTACTGTGCAGTCATTTTATATTCTATTGTACATTACAGTACTATAAGAGTCATGCAAATAAAAGCAAAATCCTCAAGTTGGAGTTTCTTTTGACCATTTCTTTGTTCTGAATATTGTAAGGTACATATTATATACAAGTATTCATTTAGTGACCAATTCATTTAATGACCTAGCCACAGGAATGTAATTCCATTGTTAAACAAGGAATGACTGTACTATACAGTGATTAAAACAGCATGGTACTGGCACAAAAAATAGGCATGTGGATGAATGGAACAGAACAGAAGTAGCAGAAACAATCCTATGTGCATTCAGCTATTTGATCTTTGAAAAAGGGCCAAAAAACATGCACTAGAGCAAAGATAGCCTCTAATAAATGGTACTGAGAAAATTGGATATCCACATGCAGAAGAGTAAGTCTGGATCCATATATCTCACCATATACTAATCTAAAATCAAAATGGATCAAAGATCTAAACATTAAAACAAACATTTAATCTGCTAGAAGATAAAATAAGTACAACTCTTGAAGACACAGGCATAGGCAAGGACTTTCTGTACAGATCCTCAATGGCACAAGAAATAATACCGAGAATCAACAAATGGGATCACATCAAATTAAACTTCTGCACAGAAAAGGAAGCTACCTGCAGACTAAAAAGACAATCTACAGCCATTCCATGCTCCTAGGGCAGAGAAGGTGAGCCAGTCCCAGTGCCTGGAAGGAGGCTCCCCAGCCACCATTCCATGCTCCTAGGGTAGAGAAGGTGAGCTGCGCGGGCACCAGAAGCACGCCCCCTCCCCATGGAAATGAGAAGACATGTAAACAAGCCTCAAAAACAGAGTTCTGGATCACCTACAGCAACCCCAAAGGGAAACGAGATGGAACAATCTGATACTCAACCACCTGGACTCTCTGAACTGGCAACAAAAGAGGATCTGGGAAAAATGAAATCAGAAATAATTTCTGAGATAACAGCAAAGATTGTGCTCATAGTGCAAGACATGATTAATAAATCTAGAGAACACACAGATTAAAAAAATACAGGAGCTGAGGAACATGATGGAATCCCAACATAGGAAACAAATGGAATCCATAAAACAGATGCAAACAGATTTCCAGGAGATTAAAAACTCCACTGAAAGTCTATGCAGCAGAATGAACCAGTGTGAGGACAGAATTTCAGATATAGAAGGTAAGATTGCAATTAGTAACCAGGAAAAGAAAAATTGCTTTAAAATTGTAAGGGAACACGAGAAATCAATCCAGCAGCTGCTAGACGATGCAAAGAAGAGTAACATAAGACTGATTGGAGTCAATGAAGAAACAGGACAGAGTGCAGATGACATAAAAAAACTGTTCACAGAAGTGATAACAGAAAACTTCCCAAGCAGGGGAAAAGAACTTGACATACAGATAAGTTAGGCATATAGGACTCCAGCTAGCCTTGATCAAAAAAATCTACACATAGGCGTATAATAGTTAGGATTCCAGAAACCCGACAAAAGAACAAAATTCTACAAGCAGTGAGAGAAAAGAAACATCACATACAAAGGAAAGCCCATCAGAATCACAGCAGACTTCTCAATGCAAACCCTCAAGGCAAGAAGAGCTGGGAGTGACATATTCCAAGCCCTAAAAGAAAACAGCCTCCAACCCAGATTGATGTACACTGCAAAACTGTCTTTCAAAATTGATGGAGAAATAAGATACTTTCATGATAAACAGCACCTTAGGAACTTCATGAATACCAAACCAGCACTCCAAAACATTTTAGACAATATCCTAGGAAAAGACAATGAGGATCACAACCCCAGAAAGCACAGCAGAATGAACCCATTGGGTGCAACAAGAAATTAAATGTAAAGGGGGAGAATCCAACAAGAAGAAAAAGTCATGACAAAGCTTTTAAAACTTTTAACTTCCTCTCCCTAATGAGGGTATAATTCAATCTTGTTATTGAACTGATTAGTATTTTTCTGATTCTAGAGTTGCACACCTTTCCTTGTGCTGTACTGGCTATTTATCATCTTCTTGTGTCTACTTTTTAATTGGGTTGTCTATTAATGAGCTGTAAGAGTTCTTTATATATTCTGGTCATAGGTTATATGCATTGTAAATATGGTCTGTTTAAGGACTACTTTTCATTTTAATGATGTCATTTAAAGTTCTAAATTTTGATGGAATCTCATTTATCAATTTTTTTCTTTTATACATCATGTTTTTTGTATCCCAGATAGTTCTTGCCTACCCTAAATTCATAAACATTTTCCCTTATAATTTCTTTTTAAAGTTTTGTAGTTTTAGGCTTTCATATTTAGGTTCATAGATCCTTTCAAGTTATTTTTATGTATGGAAATAAAGGGTTGAGGTTAATTTTTTATATACGGATACCAGGAGTTCTAGTGCTGTTTGTTGAAAACACTATCTTTTCCTCGGCTCTTGAATTGAGTTTATATTCCATAAAATGTTAATGTTAAATAATCTTTCAAAACTCAGTGGACCATATATGTGTGGTTCTATTTCAAGATTCTCTGTTTTATTCCAATGATCTCTATGTCTTTCCTTACACCAACACTGCCTTGATTACTATAGCTTTAGAAGAAGTCTTAAAATTAGATACGGTACTAAATGTCTTCCAACACTGTTATTTTTTTCTTTTTCTTTTTACTTTTCTAGGTCCTTTGTACTCCTACATAACTTTTAAATTTCAATAGTCAATTCTTCATTTATAGCAAGTATACACAGACCTGAATTTTTATATATACCTTGTGTTTTCTAATCCTGCTGAATTCAAATACAAGTTCTAGGGGCTCCTAGAGACTTTTCTCTGTAGATAATCATTTCATCTACATATAAAGATTTTGCTTCTACCTTGCCAATCCTATCCTAATTGTGTCATTTTATTGCCAGACTATTTTGGTTTGGGCCTAGGTTTCAAAGTTTAATGGACAGATGAAGAGTAAGCATATCTGCCCTTGTTCCCCAACTTAAGGAGAAAGCATTGTATCTTCTCCATTTATATAAGGCATTCTCGCTGGAAGTATGGAGTACATGTCTTTAATCTGTTGAGAAGCTTCTGTTCTACTTCTCGTCTCCTGATAGCTTTTACCATGAACAGCTATGGAATTTAGTCCAATACTTTTTCTCCAACTAGTGACAGGATCATATGGCTTTTTCCTTTCCTCTGTTTAAATGATGACTTTTGGGGGTGGATCTTCCAATGCTGAACCAACACTGCCATCCCTATAATAAAACCACTTTCTACATCCTGCCAGATCTGACTTCTAATAGTTTGTTTTGTTAAACAAATTTCTATCTATGTTCATACTTTTTTCTTTTATTATCTTTATCCAGTTTTAGGATTAGCACAATGTTGATTTCCTAAAATGAGGGGAGAAGTGTTCCTTTTTTCTGCTTTAATGTTTGATATAATTTATCAGTTAAAATGTATACAAGCCTGTTTTTGTCACATAGGTTTCCAAGCTAGGAATATACTTTTTTTAATAGGTGCTCTTCAAATTTTATGTTTCCTCCAGAGTTAGTTTCATTAATTTGTGTTCCAAGGTACTTCTTAGAACTTGTCAAATTTATTTCAAAACAGATTTTTGTAATATGCTTTCTATATCCTTTTAAATTCTATAAAATCTGTGGTAATGTCTCCTAGGTATTGATATTTTAATTTTAAAAATGTATAATTGATATTGTGTAATAGGAAGTAAAGGTTTAAAGGAGCAGGGGAAGTGGGAGGGGTAGGGGGGTAAAGAAAGAAGGGAAAAGAAAAAATATGAGAAAAGGAAAAGAATGGAAACAAAATCTTTGCAAATATGGAAGGGTGGAGGGGGTGACGGGAGGGCAGGGGAAGGGGAAAAAATGAGAAACAAGATACTCATGTAATGGTACAAGATCCCAATGATGTATGTAAATGTATTTTATACCTAAAATGTACCAATAAACTTAATGGGGGAAAATAAAAATAAAAAGACAATCTACAGAATGGGGAAAAAATCATTGCTGGCTACTCCTTGGATGGAGGACTACCATCAAGAATAAAGAACTCAAAAAAAGAAAAAGGCAACTGAAATGGATAGACCCTTCTCAGAAGAGGTACAAATGGTCAATAAATACATGAAAAAGTGCTCAACCTCCATACCCATCAGAGAAATGCAAATTAAAACTACAGTAAGTCCCTGATTTATGAACATTCAAGTTTTGAATTTTCAGATACAGATAGGGCTCACATTAGGAACATTCGCAGATGTGAACAAATTGAGGAAGTAGCTCATGTATCTGCTGGACATTGTCACAGTTGTACTGCTGTGTGCTCACTGTACAGTGTGATAATGTGCAGTAGTACAATACAGTCAAGGACGTACTGTATTTGTGTGTGTTTTTATGCTTTACATTGTATATTTGTCAAAAGTTTATAAGACTCACTTTGTCAGATTTACAAGTGAATCCAACTTATGAACGTTCTCCAGGAATGGAAATCGATTGTAAGTCAGGGACTTACTGTACACTGAGATGCCATCCTACCCCAGAAAGAATGACTATCACCAAAAAATCTAATAATCACAGATATGTTAGGGAAGATGCAAGGGGAAATGAAGTCTTCTACACTGTTGGTGGGACTGTAAAATAGTATAACCACTATGGAAATCAGTACAAAGATTCCTCAAAAGAACCCAAAAATGGAAATTCCATTTGACCCAGCTCCACCTAGGTATCATCTCAAATGAGTTTAAAATCATTATACTTTAGGGATACATGCATACATGTTTATAGCAGCACAATTTATAGTAGCTAAATCTTGGAAACAGCACACATATCCATCCACAGATGAATGAATAAGGAAAATGTGAGATTTATACACAATGGAGTACTATGCTCCCATAAAGAAAGATAAACATGAGGCATGTATAAGTACATGTATACAATTTGAGAATATATTATATGAAATAAATCAGACACACAAGCTCAAATATCATATTTTCTCTTATATGAGGCTATATGGGGGGGAATGCAAATTAGAAGACAGATAAATAGGAAGTAGTGAAAGTTCAAATAATTACCTAAATTACCTACCATGCTGTTTCAAAAGTATTTTAATATATACACTAATTAGTTCCATTTATGCTACTAGTTTTTGAGTTCATTGAAAAAAATTTTTGTACTATTATCTCTTTCTTTTTTGTAAGAGGATTTTTTATGTCTATGCCTTGTTCTGTAACTACTTTGAAGATAATGATAGAGTATTGATTAGCCTTATTCTATTATTTGGTTAGGAAATTTTGTTTTCACATAAAGTAAATTTGTTTTGTTTTGTTTTGCGTTTTTTTGGTACCGGGGATCGAACTCGGGTCCTTGCGCTTGTGCAGGCGACAAAACCACTGAGCTAAATCCCCAGCTCCATAAAATAAATTTTTTAAAAATGGAGAACAGGCTGGATTTGACCCGCTGACCAGATTTGGCTCCTGAGCTGTTGTTTGCTGGCCTGTGATGTGGTGTACAGAAATCATGCTATGTAATAATGTGTGAAAATCTTCACTCTGAAAATAAATGCTCTAGCAGTTTCCCCAGAATGCCTATGATCTGACCTATTCCAAATTATCAGCATTTCCAGAATTTAGATATTTTAGGACCAAGCAACCACAATGTTTATGAAAAATTTTATTCAACTCATACAGTTTCTTTTTTGAATGACTCTGGATTTCCTTTCTGTGATGTGGAAATTACCAAATTATTGAACAGATTTGCCCAATTATAATCCAGTGATCTGAATGACTGTTAGAGATGAAAATTTGGGAGGGACCCAGATAATCATGATGTGTGTGTCACCCATAGGACTGCAGGGATAGCTTTGGAAACATACATTACCATCTGCATTCCCACAGTTTTATTTTGGGGGGGTTAATGGGGATTGAACCCAGGACCTTTGCACTGAGCTACATCCTTAGCCCCATCCCCACCCCTTTCTAAAAATTTTGAGACAGGGTATTGCTAAGTCACCATGTTTCCCAGGCTGAGCTCAAATCTGATATCCTCCTGGCTCAGCCGCCCAGAGTACTGGGATTACAGGTACATACCACCCTACTTGGCTCTGCCTCTACATCTTTAGTGTGTGGACTGGCCCACTTGCAGTTGTCATTCATAGTACTGCTCTTTACACGGTCACCACATACCACCCATGAGAGCAAACGTCTTCAGAGTATTTTTTTTTTTTTGGTACTGGGGATTGAACTCAGGTCCTTGCACTTGTGCAGCAGGTGGTAAAACCACTGAGCTAAATCCCCTGCCCCACTTCAGAGTATTTTTTATAAATATTTTTTAAATGTTCAGAGCAATTCTATTGTTCAGCTGTGTCTGGTGTTTCTATACCAGATGGAGGTATGAGTCATAAAACTTAAAAGTCCGTTTCCATAAGGTTCCCTACAAGATTCATATAGGTATCAAACTCTCCTAATACAAAGAAATATAACTCTTCAAGGACATATGTAGTTAGGCAACCTGTAGTATTTCCCTTAAGAAAGTCTCTCTGCTCACTCTCCAATTAGGATTGCACTCTTCATTCTACTCAACACTTCTAATTTAGAATCCTGACTGACAGTGCAACCTTGTGCCATGTTATTTCCAGGCCTTTCCACCATTGTTGTAGAGGAATTGTTGCATCAGGGGTGTGCACCACTGCTCCGTTAGGATGAGCGGCCGGCTGGATCATAGACTCAGCACCAGTAACGAATTAAAGGGGTGGAGTGTTGAGGGGTCACTTTATTTGTAAGGAGGAAAAGACAGAAGACAGAAAGTTGCCCCAGGTGGAGCCATGGGCACTGGCTGGGTAGCCTCAGGTCCTTTGTCTCTGGCCTCTTTTATCAGCTTTTCGGGGACCTTCCATCCTGGAATTTGTCACCATCTGGTAGGTTCCCTGGGCTGTCTTAGATCCCAGGACACATGACCCTAACCCCGGTGCCATTGGCTGTGTGCACATTTCTAGGTGGGATTTGATTGACTTTTTCCTGCCCCTTTGTCTTTGTGAGGGCCTTGTCTCTGAGATTTATAGTTTGGTGAAGAAAAGCCTTACAGACAAGGTCACTTGGAGTCAGTGATTAAGTAAGGATATGTGTGCATGTATCTAGTGACCCTAGGGTGAGAAAATATAATTATAAATATATAAATATATCTATGCATACATGCACACACACAGTGGTACACTGGTTCATGAACTTAATTCTTTCCATGATTCTGGCTGCAAACCAATTGGATAAGAATGGATCAAATTTCCACATAAGGTTAACATGGAACCTAACCATTGAATTTGATTTACATATTAATATGTGTAGCCCCCTCCCCTTTGTCTCCTTTGTACTTTACTGCAGGTGGGGAGGGGTGGCAATCTGGGTCAAGGCACCTGCTTCTCCGTGTTTTGCTGATCAGCTCTCCTTCTTTGTCTTGTGAATTGCTCCCTGCAGTAAAGTCTTAACTCTTTCTGTTCCAGATTAGCCAGAACCCTCCTGCAGCCCTTACTCTACTCTTTCCCTGCCTACAGACCCTTTGCCCTACAGAGTGCGGCAATCCCAGTGAGCCCCATGGATCATCAGGCTCAGAACCAAGCTCCAGATTCATCCTTACTCCAGTGACTCGCAACCACCACGTAACTGTTTGCCAAACCACCAACCCCACAGATAGGGAAAATAAAAAGGAAAACTTTCTTAAGCCCTGTCAAAATATGCTGGACTGTTCCCCGAAGCAACCAAGCAAATTATACTCTTGTGCTCTTGAGACCAATTTTCCTGTCTACCACTTCTATGGAGTAGGACTATGGCTGAGATGGAAGTTAAGGGTCCTTTCCCTATCCAAGCTGGGGAGGTGGCACACAGAGCCCCCCTGGACCCTCTTCCTGCCAGTAGAACTTTGATACTGTTCACCTTCTTTCTGGTCCTGTGCCCTTCCCCATCTCAGGAGATGAATCTTACCAGTCTAATGTTGGACTGTAAGCTAATATGGAAATGGCCTTTCTTTCTGCCAGAGCTTCCTGTTGGGCTTGGTTTATCAAAGGCAGGCAATGAAATTCTGGCCAAGGAAATGACAACAACTGGCTTCTTGGCCTCACCTTAGTCAAGCTCTTGTGAGCCCTCTCCTCAGCTAGGTCTCAACCTTGAGCTTTAAAAAACACAACTTTTAGCATAAATAACTTCACCCACCACTCACCTCCCCCATACACACATACCTAGACTTCAGCAAACCCTACTAAAGCAGCCCAAAGCTGTGTCCTTCAGATGTACCACCTCCCCTTGAGTTCCTATCTGAGAAAACTCAAAGCTGACAAAATAATTTATTCCAGCCAACATCTGTTATGGCTTATATCTAGATGTCCCCCCAAAGCCTCCTGTGCTCATACTTGGGCCCTTTAGGAAGTGACTGGATCATGGCTGTGTGACACTCATGACTGTATTAGTCTACTAATGGGTTTACAGCTGGGTGGGATGTTAGGAGGTGAAGGCTGGTGGGAAGAGGGGGATCAGTGGCCATGGCATGGAACAATATATATCCCTCCTTCCCCCTTGATCATGCCCTGCTTCTCTTTGCCATGGCAAGAAGTCTTCTCCCGGTACCACCACTCCCAGTGCAGAGGAAGGGGCTTCCGGGCTGCAGTACCAATGCTCCCAGCACAAAGGAGGTGAGCCACGCATGTGCCAACAGCACCCCCATTGAAATGAGAAGACACGTAAATAAGTCTCAAAACCAGACTTCCAGATCACCTACAGCAACCACAAAGGGAAATGAGATGGAACATTAATACACAACCACCTGGACTCCCTGAACTGGCAACAAAAGAGGATCTGAAAAAAATGAAAACAGAAATAATTTCTCAGATAACAGCAGAGATTGTGCTCATAGTGCAAGACATGATTGATAAATCTAGAGCGGGGCCTGAGGAACATGATGGAATCCCAACAAAGGAAACAAATGGAATCCATAAAACAGATGTAAACAGATTTCTAGGAGATTAAAAACTCCTTTGAAAGTCTATGCAGCAGAATGAGCCAATGTGAGGACAGAATTTCAGATATAGAAGATAAGATTGCAATTAGTAACCAGGAAAAATTGCTTGAAAATTGTAAGGGACAAAAAGAAATCAATCCAGCAGCTGCTAGATGATGCAAAGAAGAATAACATAAGACTGATTGGAGTCAATGAAGTAACAGGAGAGAGTGCAGATGACATAAAAAAACTGTTCACAGAAGTGATAACAGAAAACTTCCCAAGCAGGGGAAAAGAACTTGACATACAGATAAGTGAGGCATATAGGACTTCAACTAGCCTTGATCAAAAAAAAATCTACACATAGGGATGTAATTGTTAAGATTCCAGAAACCCAACAAAAGAACAAAGTTCTGCAAGCAGTTAGACAAAAGAAACAAATCACATACAAAGGAAAGCCCATCAGAATCACAGCAGACTTCTCAATGCAAACCCTCAAGGCAAGAAGAGCTGGGAGTGATGTATTTCAAGCCCAAAAGGAAAATAGCCTCCAACCCAGATTGATGTACCCTGCAAAACTGTCTTTCAAAATTGATGGAGAAATAAGATACTTTCATGATAAAGAGCACTTTAGGAACTTCATGAATACCAAGCCAGCATTCCAAAAAATTTTAGACAATATCCTAGGAAAAGACAATGAGGATCACAACCCCAGGAAGCACAGAAGAATGAATCCATTTGGCATGACAAGAAATTAAATGTAAAGGGGGAGAATCCAACAAAAAGAAAAAGTTATGACAATAATAAGTCAATACGTATCAGTTATAACCATGAATGTTAATGGTCTCAATTCACCAATCAAAAGAAATAGACTGGCAGAGTGGGGCAAGAAGCAAGATCCAACAATATGCTGCATACAAGAAACACACTTAATTGAAAAAGAAATTCATGGACTGAAAGTTAAAGGGTAGAAAACAATACTCCTTGTGACAGGAACCCCCCAAAAAAGGAGTAGCTATCCACTTTGCAGATCAAGTGGATTTCAAACCAACACTAATTAAGAGAGACAAGGAAGGACACTACATCCCTGTAAAGGGAACAATCCAACAGAAACAGATGACAATCATAAATATATATGCATCAAATGCTAGTGCACCCAACTATATAAAACAAATACTAACAGACGTGAAAAGTCATATATGCACTAATACAATAGTAGTGGGGGACCTCAGTACCCCACTGTTACAAATAGATGGATCAACTAGACAAAAAATAAGTAATGAAACACTACAACTCAGTCAAACTCTTGAACAAATGAACTTCACAGACGTTTACAGAGTGTTCTACCCCACAAAATCAGAACACACATTCTTTTCAGCTGCACGTGGGTCATTCTCCAAAATAGACCACATACTCACTCATAGAACATGTTTAAGTAAGTGCAAAGGAATTGAAGTTATCCCCTGTATATTATCAGACCTTAGTGTGATAAAATTGAAGATCAATAGCAAAAGAAACCACAAAAACTTCATAAACACATGGAAATTGAACAACACACTTCTAAATAACGAATGGGTCACAGAGGAAATTAAAGAAGAAATCAGACAGTTCCTTTGATTAAATAACAAGAAAAATACAATATCAGAATCTATGGGACACAAAGAAAGCAGTCTTACTAGGAAATTCATAGCAGTGAATATTAGGAAAACAGAAGGGGCTCAATTAAACAACCTGATGCTGAGCCTCAAGCTTCTAGAAAAAAGAAGAGCAGGACAAATCCAAAGCTTATACAAGGGAGGAAATCATAAAGATCAGAGCAGATATCAACTCAATGGAGACTAAGAGAATGATACAAAAAATCAATGAAGCCAAGAGTTGGTTCTTCGAAAGAATAAAATTGAAAAACCCTTAGCCAACCTTATCAGAAAAAGGAAAGAAAAGGCCCATATCCATGCAGTTAGGAATGAAAAGGATGAAATTACAATGGACCCAGCAGAAATCCAGAGGATCATCAATACCTACTTCAAGAACCTATATGCCAATAAGATAGAAAATACGGAAGAAATGGACAGATTCCTAGATATGTATGAAATACCAAAGTCGAATAAAGAAGACCTAAAAATTCTAAACAACCCAATATCAATCAATGAAATTGAAAACGTAATTAAAAATTTACCAACTAAGAAAAGCCCAGGTCCTGATGGCTTCACTGCCAAATTCTACAAGATATTTAGAGAGGAACTACTGCCACTACTGTTTAAACTCTTCAATGAAATTGAAAGGGAAGCAATACTCCTGAATTCATTCCTGGAAGCAAGCATCACCTTGATCCCAAAGCAGAGAAAGACCCAACTGAAAAAGAGAACTATAGGCCAATCTCACTAATGAACATAGATGCAAAAATCCTTCATAAGATACTGGCAAATAGAATACAGAAGATCATCAAGAAGATCATACACCCTGATCAAGTGGGATTCATCCCAGGGATGCAGGGATGGTTCAACATATGGAAATCAATCAATGTAATACACTATATCAATAGAGCCAAGGACAAAAACCATATGATCATCTCAATAAATGCAGAAAAAATATTTGACAAAATCCAACCACATTTATGATAAAAACCCTACAAAAAATCGGAATAGATGGTCTCTACCTCAAACTGATAGAAGCCATCTATGAAAACCCAACAGCCAATATCATACTACATGGTCAAACACTGAAATCCTTCTCACTAAAATCAGGAACAAGACAAGATGTCCACTATCACCACTGCTGTTCAATATAGTTTTGGAATCATTAGCCATAGCAATTAGATTAGAGAACGAAAGAAAAGGAATAAAGATAGGAAATAAAGAAGTCAAATTGTCATTATTTGCAGATGACATGATACTCTATATCAAAGACCCCAAGAACTCCACCAAAAGTCTTCTAGACTTAATCACCAAATTCAGTAAAGTAGCTGGATACAGGGTCAACGCACAAAAATCAATAACTTTCCTCTACACAAACAATAGACTCACTGAGAGAGAAATAGGGCAAACAATTCCTTTCACAATAGCATCCACAAAACTGAAATAGCTAGGAATCAACCTAACAAAAGAAATCAAAGACCTCTTCTCTGAAAACTATAGCACTCTGAAAAAAGAGATCGAAGATGATATCAGAAAATGGAAAGACATCCCCTGCTCCTGGGTAGGAAGAATCAACATAGTGAAAATGGCCATACTTCTGAAACTGCTATATAGATTCAATGCAATTCCAATTGAGATCCCAGCAGCATACTTCATGGACTTTGAGAAAACAATCCAAAAGTTCATTTGGAGCAAGAAGAGACCCAGAATAGCAATTTCTAGGCAACAGAGACATGGCAGGGCATATCACAACCCCCAACTTGAAACTATATACAAAGCTACTGTGATAAAAACAGCATGGTACTGGCAAAGAAACAGACCCGAGGACCAGTGGAACAGATTAGAAGATGCAGAAACAACTCCAGACACACTCAGCCATCTCATCTTCGATAAAGGAGCCAAACACCCTCACTGGAGGAAAGATAGCCTCTTTAATAAATGGTGCTGGAGGGGCCAGGGATTTAGTTCAGTGGTTTCACTGCCTGCTGTGCAAGTGCAAGGACCGAGTTCAATCCCTGGTACCAAAAAAAAAAGTGGTGCTGGAAAAATTGGGTTTCAACTTGTCAAAGATTAAAACTAGACCTATATCTCTCACCATGCACTGAACTAAAATCGAAATGGATTAAAGATCTAAATATTAAAATAGAAATGCTGAATTGGCTGGAACAGAGGTTAGGTAGAACTCTTGAAGACACTGGTGTAGGAAAAGATTTTATGAACAAAACCCCAGTTTCCCATGAACTAGCACAAGCAATCAACAAGTGGCATCTCTTCTTATTAAAAAGCTTCTGCACAGCAAGAGAAACCACCAGCAGTGTGAAGAGACAACCCACAATGTGGGAAAAAAATCTTCACCGGCTGTTCCTCAGACAAAGGTCTACTATCTCGAATCTATAAAGAACTTAAAAAGATCAGACCTCCCAAATTTAAAGACCCAATCCGAAAATGGGCATCTGAAATGAACAGACATTTCTCAAAGAAGTAGAAATAGCAAATAAACATATGAAAAAATGTTCAACATCACTGGTCATTTGAGAGATGCAAATGAAAACAACACTGAGATTCCACCTCACCCCAGAAAGAATGGCTGCTATCATGAAATCAACCAATAACATGCTGGTGGGGCTGTGGGGAAAGAGGAACCCTGATCCACTGCTGGTGGGAGTGTAGACTGGTGCAAGCACTGTGGAAATCAGTATGGAGATACCTCAAAGAACTAGGACTGGAAGTCCCATTTGACCCAACTATTCCCAGGCTGGGTATCTTCCTCAAAGAATTAAAAGAATTGTACCATGGTGATACATGTGCATCTATGTTCATAGCAGCACAGTTTGTAATAGCTAAAGCTTGGAAACAGCCCAAATGTCCATCAACTGGAGACTGGATAAAGAAAATGTGGGTTTTTTTTTTTAATAAAATGGTGTACTACTCAGCCATAAAAAATGAGAAATTAGAGACATTTATAGTTAAATGGATGCACATTGAGGTGATACTCTTGAGTGAAATAAATAGGACATACATGTGTAAATACCAAATAGTTTCTCTAGTGTGAGAAACAAAGTGTAAATAAGGACTAAAATTTATATTCAATAATGTGAAATAGGAAGAAAAGGGGCAAAGGGAAGGGAAAGGAAAGAAGGGAATGGAATTAATATTAGAAAGTGAAAAATGGAAACAAAGTCTTTGTAAATAGGGAGGGATGGAGGGGTTGAAGGGAGGGCAGGGGAAGGGAGAAAAATAAGAACCAAGAGAGATTATGTAAAGGTGCAAATTTCCAATGATGAATGTTATTATATTGTATACCTGAAATGTACCAATAAAATAAAATTTAAAAAAAGAGAAGTCTTCTCCTCTGCCACTATGGACGGAAACCTCTACAAAATATGTGACAAAATAAACCTTTCCTCCTTTAACTTGTGATTATTGGGTATTTTATCCCAGCAACAACAAAATAATTAAGATGTGACTCAATAGGTCCCTGACCTTCCATTTCTTGGTACATTTAAAAAGAAAGAAAAATTACAATTGGAAATCTTTTAACTATTCATTGGATATGTATACATATCTATTCCAACTTAGAGATGCACCCTTAAGGACCTGAAAGGTATGCCTTTAAAATTAATCCTCAGAAAGGAGAAAGGCTCAGTCTCTCAGTCCCAGAGGGCCGGAGCCTGAGTAACCCATAAACTCCAGTTAACAAACTCAGATGGCCTAATCACATGGACCTACACCACCCCACCCACTCCTGTGTATTTTCTACTTTCTGATTTGATCAGGCTCCTCCTGTTCTCCCTCTTCCTTTCTTTGAAATACCCTGTCACCTCAACAGGGGTCAGAGGTGAGCTCTGTTCTACACTGAAGTCTCTTTCCTCTACTACAGTAGTACTGAGTGAAATCTGTGTTTACTGCCAGTGCAGGGTGCAGCAAGTGGGAGGCTGCTACCATGCATGGTAAAAGAACTTAGTCAAGGAATATACTAAAGTTAACAGATACCGATACACGGCAGGACAGCAGCAGGTGAGTCCAAGAGATGAACATGACATCAAGGTGTAAGCCTGAGATTTTTACAAGGGCTTGAGGATGTGCAAAGGATATGGAGTGATGGAAATAAGCATCCCAGGAAGGTGTTCTTGAGGTCAGCTTTCACTCTGGTTATCTCACAGAGGCACCTATATGATGCCAATCGTTGCACATTAAAGAAGCCAATTTGACGTGGTCCACTACTGACAGGTGTTAGGGTTTGGGCAGGCAGTTAGCACTGTGACCTCAGGAAGGAATCACATAAACAGATTGGAATGCTCCAAGCAAACAACCACTCCCTGCCTTTAGGCTGCTTTTGAGAAATCTAGGGATCCTGAGCAACTGGATTTTAATTCTACATTAGGAAGCCATGAGCCCAAATTGGTCAGTTTAAATCTACATTGTGATGTGCATCCACTGACACTGAGCAAAGTCCTGCACTCTGCTTACTCATATGAACCCCCTAGACAAAGAACTTGCTTAGAACTCATTCGGGACCCCTCCTAGTTAGTGGGAGCTTTTCTTTTGTCTGTTTTCACTTTCTCAATAAATTTCCCTATTTGCAACTTGCTTGCCTCCTGCATCCATGATTTCATCCTTTGACTTCATGAACTACCAACCTGGATTTGGGGTAATACTACTTTGGTCCTCACAGAAGGCCCTTACAACTCACAATAAGGATAAATGTATGCATTGACTCTGAGGAAAGGGTCACAGACCACTGGGAAGAAGTAAGTAGGTTCTATATCAAAAGCTTAGTTATTACCTGCTTTTACAGAATGTTGTGATCACTTAGTACATGCCAGGCCAGAGGAGCCTGATGGGGTGAGAGGCTGGGTTACTGCAGCTGTACTGCCACCATAGGTTACTCATTCTCTGCCTGAAGCCTCCATATTCACCACTTTAACTAGTATCTGGATTTGTTTTACTTTAATAGAAGCCAAGCTAAGTCTGCTAAAGGACTGCTAGAATTTTCTTTTCTGATTAAAACAAAATGAAACAACAAAAGCTGAAAGAATTTGGGGAGAAAGGAACCAAAAAAGTTGAGATCCCATTGTCAAAAAAGACAGACAAAAACAGTAAATTAAAGAAAAAAATAATTAAACCTTAGACCCTAACCATTAGATTACTACAACCACCCTGGTCACTGTAGACTACAGAAGGTAACCACACCGCCTCACTCACCTGCATTATTCCACAACCTACTAACAGTAGGAATATGTTTTATTGTTCCTTAGCACACCACCTGGCTTATAGTAAATACATACCAAATACTAATTACCAGATGTTCTACCATGCATGGGAACAATAGTACAATGAAAACATTTTTCAATGTGGACAGTAGAACAATGAGAGCTTGGGCCTCCATAATAAGCATCCCCCCCAGGCTCTAAGCATGGTCCCCTCCCCTGACTGCTCCACTGTTTCTCACAGCCTGCACTAATTCCACTCTTGGGAAATTATTTTACTGCCCACATCACTGGTCCTCCATGTACTGTCAAGCATGGCAATATGTGCAGACAGGGGTCATGGTGAGCCAAGGACAAGTGCCCACTCTCATGGGGGACATTGGTCACCACTGTCATGGAATAGTACCTTTCTCTGCCCAAACAGCAGGTCAGGGCTGGAAGGGACCTTAGAAGTCATCCAGTCCCCATTCTTGGTTCGCAGTCATGAAACCAGATGTCCAGAGAGGGGAAGTGGCATGACCCAGATCTCATGGCTAATCAAGGTCAACGCCATGACCTCTTCACAGTGTCCTGATCATCAAGGTGACTTGCAACACCAGAACATTTTCATGTGCAACTCAAAAAAAAGATCATTTTCTCTCCTTCCTTAAGGATTTTTCTCAGCATAAGTTGTCCTTGAGGGTAAAAGTAATGAAAATCATAGACAATCTTTTGTGTTTTAGCCTTCAGCCTTACAGACCTTTAGAATTACATTGTTTTAAGGGGTTTTCTGTGTGTTGCGGAAGAGGATAAAGAGAAGATCCAGAATTGAGAAAGACAGAGGAGAGGAGAGAGATGACTGGAACTGTAAGAGATGGGCTGGCTTCTGTGTCTCAGGGGATGGAAAATCCCCATCCCTAATTCAAGGCTTATCTGCGGACTGCCCACAGAAGGCAGCTGCCAGGAGGAGAGATTTATGTGACATTCCAGCCCTGATCTGTGTTGCATAAACAGACCCACTCAACGTGCCCTGCCGCCTCCGGTGCTTTCACACTAGGCTCCAGAAGCTTTCCCCATGGTGACTGATTAAGCAGAAACAAAACTCAAGGTGGAGCCAGGTGCAGGCTATGGTGGGGAGAGGTGACAAATGTGGAAAATGGCCAGGAGGCCCTGGGGGGGGGGGGTGTCCCCTAGAACCAAACGTGCCACGAGTCCACACAGATTCAGAGTAACTGCTTCCCCTGGCTTCACCTGCCAGGGCGTAAGCCAGGGTTCTGGCCCGACACCCAGAAGGAGCCAGCCTGGCCCAGTCAGGCAGGATGACAGAGGGGGAGGCATTCTACAGATTATAAAGGGCTCTGCACAAGCCCAGGGATTTGGTGGTAACCTCCAGACTTCCCTTTCCTTTGCAGGCTGGGCTGGTGTTAGCGTAAGACTGCAGAGGGAGATAAAGGAAGAGTGAAAACAGAAACTACTATTTTCTTGCCAGAGTAAAAACTCCAAAATTTCTCCATGCCTTCTTTGGTTTCCCTGCAGTGAAAGGATTTGATAGGACAAAGTCTACTGTTAAGAGGGACACTGGGCTGGGGATTTAGCTCAGTGGTTCTGGTGCCTGGCTTGCAAGCGCAAGGTCCTGAGTTCAATCCCTGGTACCAAAAAAAAAGAGGGACATTGTCCCTTTAAAGTAATTTGCTTTGTATTCAAGAAAAAATATATTACAATCAGCAATCCCCAAAAATCTCTTCAAGGCTTCAAGAGTAAAACTTAATGCATTAACATGAAACGGGCTTTTACATCTAGAACTGCCTTTTCACCTTGAAGACATGATCAATAGTTTCATAGTTGTCACTGTTACATTTAAAATCCCACATCAAGTGGCCAGACCAAAAGGTTAAGTCCCAAATGGTATAAAAAGCCATTAGATATAACTGGGACCCACTTTTTAAGTCAGATGGTATAGGGGAAAAATCCTCAGAAATCATTGCAGATACACAGAGTAAAGTCTTTCTTGAGCAATGTATCAAACAGACTAGGAAGATTATTTTTAGTTCTAGCTAGAAGCTTAAGAAACAAATTTTTCTTCTTTTCCTTTTTTGGCAAGGATCGTAGGAGCTTTCGTGTGGTTTCTTACAAGTGTTACGTGTGTGCTTTTCATAAAGGGATATTTAAATTTTCATACCTACATACACAACATGCTATTTTCCACCTCTATTCTTCCCCCACCAAAAGCATGAAATCTAAACATTTGCTCAAGAGACCTTGGCTGCTTTAAAAAAATACTCTGCAGCTAATCACCCCTTCCAACTAGTGAAAGAAAGTAACTGGGAAATAAGAGGCCACTGAAACTGGATCTCACTAGCATGCTGGGCAGTAGCATTTCCCTCTTTCTTAGGAGGCTACTCTGACTCCACCTAATGTACAGACTATGACCAAACCCAGACCCACTGCCCCTTTGCTTCCGAGCTTCTCCCTTGCTTAACTATAGCATCCATCTCTCTCTCTTTATCTCTAATCAAACAGTATCACAATTGTCCGTGCCATTGGCATGGCTCACTGAGCTGTATCTAAGCCATGTGGTAATCACAATAATAACAGCAAATATATAAGAAATTACTTCCCATAGCTTAAGCACTGTTTGGGGAGTTTTACATATGTTAACTCATTAAATCTTGTGTTCTGCACTTAAGTTCCACCCTTCCCAGTGCTCTTCCCCTTTGGAAGCAGTTCCGTAGCCAAGGGCACGCAGTCTTAGGAAGGTGGCTCCTACATGTCCTTGAGCATGGTTACATGTGGCCCAGATACCTTCGCTGGCACTGTCAGTCCAGGCAAATTCCAGAGCATCTTGAGCATGACCCTGACTCCCACAACAGCAGGTTGCTCAAGAGTCCATGTTTAGTGAAACAGGGTATAGTTCTTCTCCCCTTTATGTGGTATTATTGTGCCGGTAGGGAGAAATCAGTATAGTTAAAGACTGTGCAGTTCCTAGTGACAGGTGCCAAGAGGTTATGATATGGGTTTCTTGGGTCTGATGTACAGTGTGAATAAATGTTTGCAGCTTTTAGCCCTTTTTTGATCAATGAAGCACTTTATTAATATTTTTCTTTGTATGTAAAGGAGGAACCATAACTCTCCATAGCTGTACATATAACCCTTTTCTCCTAAAAAGGAGTCAGTGCTCCTATATTTTTCTCTTTTTTGTCAAAGCAAGAAGTAAATACTATACAATTGTTAAATATATAAATAAAACGAATGAAGTTGAAAAAAAATCTTGTGTTATGTCATCTGCCCCTCACAGCAATTCCAGAGGGTTTGTTATGTTCGTTACCTAAATCCATCTCCTCTCTCAGTTGAGCGGCAGTTTTGTTAAAGTTATATGCTCTTTCACATTACTTCAGGATGGGGTGTCCTTGGAGGTGGGTCCTTATTGATCTAAGCCGATTCAAGAGGCCCCCGAGAGTCAGGCAGGTGACATACTTCTGGCCAATGACATATGAAAAGTCTTCTGGTTGTAGGGAAAGAAAAGTTGCTCAAGAGGACATATTGTGGGGGTGGCTTTTCTTAATGAAAGCCACACACGCAGGGCGAATCTCTTCCTCCTGTGGATACTGTTGGGCCTAGGACTGATGCCTGGAACCGCTGCAGTCTTTTGCAACCATGAGGAAAGCCAGCTTGAGGACAAGATACCACAGAGAGAATGCCAGAAGGGTCACCAAGAGAAGATCCAGAGCTGTGCTTATCCTTGTCTTGAACTACTGTTCCTCTGCTTTCTGGCCTCGCGTGATAATACATTTCCTCATTGTGATGAATCAGTTGAGTTCAGATCTCTCTTACCTGTAGCCAACAGCACCCTTGATAATAATAGGTCCACTTTACAGATGAAGAAAGAGACTAAGAGAATGACATCCTGGGCTCTGACTGGGCGCTGTACTGCTCTGCATTATCACACTGTACAGTGAGCACACGGCAGCACCACTGGGACAGTGTCCGGCAGACGTGGGAGCTACTTCCGGGATTTGTTTGCATCTATGAGTGTTCATAATTCGAGGTCCATTTGTATCTGTGAAAGTTCACAACTCGAATGTTGGTAGGTCAGGGACTTACTGTAGCAGATATGGTTAAAAAGTCACCAGAGTAAGCATCAGGGAACCTGGGATTTTTATTTCCATAACCACTAAAATCCTCTGTGACCTTGGGATCAAGGTGCCACAGCTGAGAGAGTTCAATAAGAAAAGCAGCACAGAATCTCAGGAACCAGGCAGCCATGCAGCAAGCCCTGCAATGGCCACGGGACACGATCAACAGTCCCTTTAGTGGTGGGAGGTAAGTGGAGACAGAGTATCCAAATCTGAAGTGACCGAGGCCACCATGACAAACTGTCCTGGTAGGAAAAACTCATCCCACACAGAGAGCAGGGCCTGATCTGCAAACTTCTGGCCTGAAGTCTCCATTTGCGAGAGGAGCTGCTCCCTGCGCCCGGCCCAGCTGCTCTGCATGTTCCACGCGAGGCGTCACCCACCAAACACAAGCACTGGAAAGCTCGGCACAGGCAGGGGGTTTCCACTGGCCCATGGGCAGGGGCCGCCCACATTCCTCTCCTCCTGTTTTTCTCTCAGTGTTTTCACAATTGTTATGTCCATGAGCAGAGGGGATGGAACCATCGGAGAGTGACTGACATATTTGAGATATCCATTGATGGAATTTGGAAATCATGCGTGTGACCATTTTATCCACCTAAACGGAGCTGCATGATGTCCTTCAGAAGGTGGGCCGGGTAGGGTGGGAGGGGGCTTATTACCCAGTGGGAACACGAGGTACGGGGAAGCCAAAGGTGTGGGGCAGAACATCAGCTGAGTTCAAGTTGAGTCACAGTGGAGCTGAGCTCACACCCGGAAGATGTAACTGGGCTGTGTCCCCCAGGCCAAAATGACACCCCATCTTTCTGCAGAGAAAGGAGGAATGAGAGGGTCAAGGAGAGGGCCGGGTTCTTTCTAGTGAGAGGGTCTCCCTTCCGAGTCCTGGAAAGGGCACTGGGGGAAGGTGACTTAGGACAGTTCTCCCGGGCAGCCCACATATACCTAGAGCGCCACCCCTCCAGGTCTAACGAGGACACTCGCCCTCCAGCTCCTGAAGAAGTATAACCAGGTGAGAGTACTGGCTTACACCTCTAAGGCAGAGGATCACAAGTTCGAGCCCAGCCTGGGAAACTTAGCAATTTTGTGAGACTCTCTCTGAAAAAAATAAAAAAGGACTGCTAATGTAGCTCAGTGAGAAGACCCTGATCCAATCTCCAGTACTAGGGGAAAAAACAGTAACGGTTCTTACAGAGAGCAAGGCCTGATTTCTTCCAGCCACCCAGGAATAAAGCTGGGCTGACAGTGGGATGGAACTGAGGCAGGTGAGTGGGTGGGCCAGCAAGGGCAGGCTGAGCACAGCCCCACAACGGTCCCAACATCCTCTTCCATTGCGCTCCCACTCCTGGGGTCAAGGAAACTTGCTGGGGCCCAAACCTGAGGTAGAGGGATGGGACAGGAGGATGGAGTAGTAGAGCGAGAAGTCAGAAGACAGAGTAATCACAGCGATGATAAAGCCAACATGGATTGGGCCCTTACTGTATGTGCAGTAACAGGCGTTAATGGATTTTAACCCTGCAGACATCTCTATGAAGTAGTTTCTATTGTTTCAGTTTTTAAACGAGAAAATTGATCTCACCGCTGGTTCAGTGATTTGTGTTCACATTGGGTGCTTGAAGAATAGCTCTAGGCCTGCGCAACACAGGTAACTGTCCCTCTGCTGGGCAGACAGGACAAAGAGGCATGTGTCTGTAGAACGTCATTCTGTGCTGTATAAAACAGGGCTATGACAAATGGCCAAGATGTATATGAGATGTTCAACATTAATAATCATTACACCAACGCAGATCAGAATCCTGATGAGATAGCCCTTCACACCCATGAGGATGATTACTATTTAAAAAAACAAAACAGAAACTTAAAAAATTGGAAGCTGTCATGAAATTGACATTCTCATTTGTTTTTTGAGACCCTTGTGTACTGTTGGTGGGAATGTAAATTGTGCAGTTGCTATGGGAAACAGTATGGTGGTTCCTCAAAAAATTAAAATAGAATGACTATTTGATTCAGCAATTCCATTTCTGGATACATGCCCAAGAGAAGTGAAAGCAGAGGTTCAAACAGATATCTGTGCCAGCATGTCCATGGCAGCGCTATTCCCAGCAGCCAGGGGTAGAACTGACCCGCAGATCTACATATACAATAGGATAGTATTTAGCTTTTAAAAAAATAGAGGACTGGGGTGTAGCTCAGTGGCAAAGTCCTTGTCTAGCATACACAAGGCCCTGGATTCAATCCCAAGCAAAAATCAATCAAACAAACAAAACCCTTGTCATATGCTACCAGAGGGATGATCGGATGCTATGCTAAGACAAGTCACAAAACAAACACTGTATAATTTTGCCATGTGCAATACCTAGAGCAGTCAAATTTACAGAGACTCAGAGTAGGAGCTCGGAGGCCAATGGTGGGAGTGAGGGGTGGGCAGGGGAGAGAGGATGAGTTGTTATTTCACGGTAGACAGTTTCAGGTTTATAAGATGAGAAACTTCTGGAGGTCTGTTGTGCGACAATGTGAAAACACTTCACACTACTGAACTGTGCACTTTAAAGTGATTAAGATGACAGATTTCATGGCATGTATTTTTTTTAACCACAATTAAAAATAAATAGGTATTTGCAGAGAGCTCTTGTGAGGGGGTAGAGAAAAGAAGTAGCCCCAGGCCCGAGAGGCCCTTGGGGATCCATCAGTATCACCAGCAGAGGCTCCCACCTTTCTGAACAGCGAGGTCTTTGCTGTGTAGGTAGGGCATTTCTGTAATGCTAGATCACTGCTGACCACAGTTTTCTGGGAGCCTCTGGTCTTTCAGGATCTTGGCTTCTTTGATGGCTCTGCGTATAGCACTCAGTGATGAAGGTTCACTTGCAGATTTGGATCTCATTGGGATTTTACTACACCAACCTCCCCAATAGCATGTTCTACAAGTCTCATAGTTGATAGATGTTTTTGAACACCTACTATGCATCAGAGACTTGCAATACTTGGTCTTTTATATACATTGTCTCTAAAAACCATAACCAAGTAAGATCTTGCGGTAGCCCAGGCTGAGGTCAAAGTGGCAATGCCAGAAATCCAGTCCACACCTAACTAGCTCTGCTGTGGACTTCTGGAGTCAGTCCCTTTCCTAGCTTTAGATTAGTGTTGTGGTTTGGATCCCACAATTCACAGTCTTTTCCCCGGGCCCTGACCTGGCAGAAAGTGGGGGCCACTCCCTCTCCACACAGGGTCTCCATAGCCTCTGACCATCTTAGAGGACTCGGAAAGGTGGCTTCCACCCCAGGCCTCCCCACTGCCCTTGATGAGATCAGAACAAGGTCCACGTGGGGCCTTGCCCCAAGCCCAACCTCTGAGTAGGCAGGAACATTCCAGAATTCTGCTCAGCTCTAACTCAACCCATTGGTTCCTGGCTCTATCTCATGAAGTCATCAGAACATGATAAAATTCAGCAGCCTTTGGGAAGAAGGCCTTTGAAAACCAAATCCATCAGCTCAATGCATCCCTGGTGGCTTTCCACTCAGAGAATGGATGGACAAATCGATATTCAGTCATCGTTTTGTGGTCTCAGAACATGCAGGCTACCCTGTGTTCAGACAGCCAGGCCCACAGCAGTGGCTCTGAACCTGGTGTCCACCCGCTAGGAACCAGGCAGGTGAGTCCTGCTAGCTGTTCTCTGGTGGTCGGCACTTCCCATGCTAAGGGATAACCCTGGCAGGTGACAGAAGAGGTGTATATATTGCACAACTAACCAGCAAGTTTTATGGGAAAGCCTCAAAGCATTTCACTCTTCGCATCCTTTAACCATGGTACCCAGGGTAACAGAGTTAGCCTAATCCTAATTTGCAAGTATAAAATCTAGTTTCCCAAGGTTTCAAGGAGTTGGAATGAACCAGGATGGAAATCAGAACATGGTCAAGGGCCATGGTGGTAGCTCAGTGGTAGGGTGCTTACCTAACATGCATGAGGCCTGGGCTAAATTCACGGCACCAAAAAACAAAACAAAACAAAACAAAAACCAGCCTGCTCATGACCTTGAGCTCCCAGGCACACGCTTCCACACCATGCTACACTGTCTCCAAGGCAAGAGACACGAATCCTTGCACAGGTAAAGTTTCTGTTTCCTGTAACCCTGGGTCTCCCCAGATCAGAACCAGACATCCGAGCAATGGCATCTCAACCTGATCACACCTGACTCTCTGCTCGGAGCCGCAAGCCCAAGCTTGGCTGAGAAGCAACCTGTGTGCTTCTCAGGAGATGTGACCTCTGCTTTGTTTCCCTCGGCTGGGCAGGCAGAGGATAGGTAGGGTGGATGCTGAATGAGGGAAGGCTGGGCTCGGACGGGAAATGGCCATCGGACAGCAAGAGTGCAAAGAAATGGGGTTTCAGAAGCTGGCTGGACATCCATGCACACATTCACAGAGCATTTGGGGAGCACACACTGTCTGCCAGGCTCTGGGAAGCAAATGTGGAGAAGCACCTCGCGTGGTGGAGAAGTGTGGGTGGAGGTGGAGGTGGTAGTCAGAGAACTCTACCACACAAGGCTAAAGTGTCCAGGCAAAAATCCACAGCCCCAGAGAATGGTATCTGGTATCTTGTAGGATTTGCTTTTCTACATCGGATCCATGAGCCCTCTTATGACACAAATAGAGGAAAACAGCCACATAGACCTCTGAAAATGCCTTGTCCCATGAGCAAAATATTTCAGTTTTTGCTGAAAACCCAGTAAGTCTTGGGAGAAGAATGAACTGGTGGAGCAGAGGACTCTTTGGGCAGTCGGGCTATTTGTAAAGTATTATAATGATAGACATCATTCTACATCTGTCCATACTCTTAAGTAGACGATACCAAATGTGAATCCCAATGTGGACTATGGGCCGTGGGTGACCGTGATGTGCCAGTGTAGACTAACAGACCATTTAACAAATGTGTCACCCTGGTGTGGAAGGTGGAGAGGCTGGGCCTGGGTATGGGAACCTCTGGACCTTCCACTCAAGTTTGCCATGAGCTTCAAGCTGCTTTAACAAATAAAATCTGTTTTGTAAAAGCTCAATAATACTCGGGCATGGTAGTGCCCAGAGCTGCAGGCTCCCAGCCAACCCACTCAACCCGCTCACTCCAGTGCCCCCCACCACTGAGTCCTCTTGCCCAGCTGTCCCACCATGGCCTGACCTGGCAGAGAATCCCATGTGCCCAACAAGAGCCACTGCAGCATGCCAGGCTGTTGAGCCTCTGTGCCCACCCCGTGGAGTCCAAGACATGAAGAGGAATCCACTTAGAAGCCCACCCCATTCTGAGATGGCAACTAAATGGGCCCGAAGATGGGCCACTTGGGTATCCGCCAGTCCTGCAGGTCTCATTGTCGGGAGCAATGCTACATAATTTTGGGGAAAAGTCATTTGATTAGGCCAAGTTCTCCTGCCTACAGCCCAGCTATGGCATTTGGAGACACAATTCCATTTTGGCCTCCAGTCACGACTGAGACCTCAGTGGTCCCGTGATGCTGTGATGCTCCAGGACGAGATTACACCAGCTGAAGACATCCTGGGAGGGACAAACATCTACTCAGTTCCTCCTTGTTCTTGGACTGTTACATCTTGTTTACATGGATGTACTGAACTCTCTGCCAGTCATTTGTTACATTTATTTCTCCCGATGCACTGAGTACTGAATAAAAGATGCGGTAAGCTGGGGCCTTTCGTCTTTGCCGCCCAGAGCAGCACTGATCAGACCCAAAGCTCAGCTTCTTCTCAGTCTCATTTGTCTGCCTTTCCTGTAACTCGCCGTGTGCTGCCGTGGCTCGCAGGAGACTAGGACTCACTGCAGAGGTTCTGGTAACGTCCCCTTCCCCGTTCCCTGCACCTCATCCCCTGCCGACCCCTTCCTCTTATCGCCACACGGTCTGTGGTGCACTCTGCGCCCCCATCTCATTCAGACCCCAGAGTCGCGCCGGACACAGATGAGGTTCGGAGAAGCGGAATGGTGAAGCCGCAGACGCAGAGCGAGGAACACAGCTACGGTCCTGCCGGGTCCACCCAGCCCCCGCCACCTGCAACGTCAGTCACAGCGCGAGGAAGCCGTGGCTTCGAAATGCTCCCTCCGTGTCCCAAATACCCGTTGATACCGGAGCCCCAAAAGCTCCTCAAAGGAAGACCGCAAGGCCACCACCCCTAAGCTAGTTGCTGAGCGCAGTGATGGAGAGCATAGCATCTGCAGCCGGTTTACTCGGACAGCTCTCTCCAGAAAGCACAGACCGGGCGTGAGAGAAACGGATCAGCAACGTGGATGGGCTACAGGCTTAAGAAACGATCCTCGCAGAGGGTTGCAATTAATCAGTGTTTTCTTCTAACCTAAAATCCAGCCTGAGCTCAGGGGCCTTTCCAGTAAGACTTCACAAGCAGTTTTCAAATACTACGAAAGATCTATTGCTGACTCCATCAACCATATTAATATTTCATCATAAAGAGATACATATTAAATTCCTATTGTTTATGAAAAGAACTGGATTTAAAAGATAAGATCACTGTTCATTAGTAGCTTCCAATCAATATTCACAAAAGAGATGCTTGGAATAAATATGGCTTTTTTAATCTGTATGTTAATTGTACTGAATATTGTGTCACATTGTAACATCCTCATACAAATATATAACATACTTTGATTCTACCGCCCTTCCCTATTACATTCTCCCCTACCCCTTCCTGTTAGTATCTGCCCTGGTCCAAGAGTCACAGGCAGGATTCATTCCTACCACTGTGATCGTCCCCCAGAAATATCCCCGAAGGTCCAGGAAACCCCAGTGCATGCTGCAGAGGAGGACCGAAGCTGCTGCCTCCTGTCGGAGAAGATGACAGCACAGGGCCAGCGGAGAAGAAAGCGGCGTGGGGAAGGGGAGAGGACAAAGGCAGATGCTTATCCCCTTCCCCAAAGAAACTGGCACAGCCCGAGATGTCCACAGGGAGGGCTCGGCTGGTGACGCCTTTTCTGTTTCCAGGAGAGAAAGGATGTGAATGACCGCTCCTATCTAGAACCACGGCTCTGGCGAGAGATCTCGCACACCCCCTTACACAACCCTGCACAGCACTTCCGGGCCGTGTCCACTTGGGGATGAGACGCCGCGGGTTTGCGGGAGTTGGCCACTGCAGGAGATGGGACAACACCCAGAACTTCTGTGTAGCAGCCTGCATGACTCCTAAACACTTGCTTTCTGTCTTTCAAGGCCTGCCCCTAGTACCTTCGCACATTTCCATAGTAACTACCTCAGAATGAGGACCTCATGGGTCAGGTGGAGGCTCGCTTGAGGAGTCTCCTCTCTGGGGACAGCGAAGACCCTCCAGGGAGGGCCACGTTCCTTTCTGGTTCTCTCCCTCTTTGTACCTGAACACATCATGCCCTGAGGCATGCTGGAAAAGCTTGAGGGGTTAAAAATTGAACTTATGCAAGAATAGAAATAAAATAAGGAAGAAATGCAGCCAATGAGGACTCTGCAGCCCCTTCAGCCGACCATGACCGAAGCTTTTTGGCACAGGTGTTTTAAGTGAGGCTATCTCAAAGGTAGTGCCCAAGACTGGAGGACTCAAAATTTGCCAAGTTTATGATCTCTTATGATCTATTTTGCTCATGGAGAAACTGAGTCACGGTGAGATCACATAATTACCAGCTGTGTCTCTGATCCCTCTTAACACTTCTACAAGGAGGAGTCTAAAAACTTTTAGCATACTATGAAGAGATATCTGTATTTGTAGCTCCATAAAAAAGAAATGACGGAGCTGGGAATATAGCTCAGTAGTGAAGCACTTGCCTCTAACATCCCCAGCATAAAAAAAAGGGGAGGAAAAAAAGAATAAGAATGACAAAAATGAGGAATAGACAAACATTTCACCAGAGGCCACAGAAGTGTTAAACTTACAGACCGAAAGATAATCAACATTATCAGCCATTAAGGAATTATAAGTCATAGTGAAAAGATAGCCCACTGAACGGGAGAAAATAAGTTATTTATCTAATTAAGGTCTAGTATCCAAAAATCTGTAAGCAACTATGTAACTCGATAAAAAGACAATCTAGCTTAAAAGTGGACAAAGTACTTGAATAGGTATTTTTCCTAAGAGGATATACAAGTGGCCACTAAATGCATAAGAGATGCTCAACATCTTAGTCATCAGAAAAATGACAGTCAAAACCACAGTGAAATACTGCTTGACTCTCATTAGGATGGCCAGGCTCAATGAGACCAATAACAAGTACCTGAGACGTGGAGAGGAATTAGGACCCTCACATACTGCTGGTGGGAATATAAAATGGTACAGGTGCTTTGGTAAACAGTGTGGCAGTTCCTCAGAAAGCTAAACACAGAGTTCTCATGTGACCCTACAATTCCATTCCTAGTTATATACACGAGAGAAAAAGAAAACATATATCCATGGGAAAACCAATATATGAATGTAGACAGCAGCATTTTTCACACTTGATCTTAGCCAAAAGGCTGAGAAGTGATTTTTTTTTTTTTTTTTGGTACCGGGGATCGAACTCGGGACCTTGCACTGAGGCAGGTGGTAGTGGAACCACTGAGCTAAATCCCTGGCCCAGTAGCAGCATTTTTTGTAATCAGCAAAAGTGGAAACAACTCAAATATCCACCAACTGATGAACGGATAAACACAACATATTAGGGCTAGACAATGGCACGTTATTCAGCCATAAAAAGAAATGAAGTACTGATTTGTGTGACAACACAAGTGAACCCTGAAAACGTTATGCTGAATAAAAAATAGCCTGATGCAAAAGGTCACAGATTATAAGGTGGTATTTTTGTGGAATTTCCGGAATTGGCAAATGATCCAGTTCATTCACACACTGCTGGACAGCATGTAAATGGTATGGGCCCTTGGAAGCCCCTTTCAAAACTAAAAAGGACTAACCACATGAGTCAGCAATAGGACTCCTGGGCACTGATCACAAAGAAATGAAAACTAACGCCTGCACCAAAACCTGTATGAATGTGCATAACAGTTTTATTCTTAATAGCTAAAAACTGGAATGTCCAGAATGTATATGACTGGTTAAATGAACAGTGGTACATCCATACTATGGAATACTACTCAGGAATAAAAAGGAATGCATTCACCTGAATTAACCTCAAGGAAATCATGTGGAATGAAAAATGACAATCTCAGCAGGTATCTATATCCTAGAGCCGGGTACAGTGTTCCACGCCTGTAATTCTAGTACTCAGGAGGCTGAGGCAGGAGGATCACAAATCTGAGGCCAGACTAGGCAACTTAGTGTCTCAAAATAAAAAATAAACAGGGTTGGGGTTGCAGCTCAGTGGTAGAGTGACACTGGGTTCAATCCATCCCCAGGACCATATACACACAAAAAGGTATATACTGAAGGGTCATATTTACACAGTACCTGAAGTAAGGTTATAGCTCTAGAGGACTTCAGTGGCTGCTGGGGACTAGGGGTTGGGGAGAAAGAGGGGACAGACCACAGGAAGGGGCTGCACAGTCACGGGACAGCCTTGTGTCCTGACTATGGTGGTGACACAGGCAGCCACATGTGACAAAACTGCGTGTCCCCGCCCTCCCACACCCAGATGAGGGCCTGTATTTAGGAACACGTGGGCACTGAGCATGTGGCGCATGTCGTTACCTGGTTCTGATGTTGTTCTGGAGTCACACAAGACAGGAGCAGCAGAGCTACGTGACGGAGGGGCACCTAGGGCCTGTCTGCAATGGCCTGTGAATCCGTAAGCACTATTCCAAAATAAGCTTTTTGAAAACTAAGCAGCGAGAGCATTCGTGTTTAGAAGTAATAGCTGTATGTCAATAAAACTCTGATGGCAAGGAAGAGAGAGAACAGGAGTCCTGCACTGTGTGGCCACAAACCTCCCTGGCTCCCTGAATCACAAAAATCGAAACTGCTCCCCTTTGCTTGCAACGCTCCAAGTGGTCCAGACTAAGCTGATTCCATTCCTCCCTCACCAACAATGATCCATCCTACTTTCCACCCTCACACACGCGACGCTGCTTTCATCCTGGGAACAGCTGCCCTGGCTTTTTCTTCCACCCGAAACGCTTTTCTGTCTGACGTGGGTATGGCTGACCTGGGTCATTCAGATTTCCATTTAAATGTCGTCTCTTCAACCCAAGCTGGCTACCAGTTTCCATCACATTACTTTCTTTTAATTCTTAGCCAAACACCTATAAGTATCTGACATTTCTTGTGTCAACTGATGTATTAACTCTCTCCCCCACCTCACTACAGTGTAAGCTCCAAGAGGGCAGAAAGCTCTTTTCTCTTGTTCTTTTTCTATATTCCTGGTGCCTGGAACACATAAAAGGATAAGGAAGGAAGGAAGGGAGGGAGGGAGGGAGGGAGGAGAGAGAAAGACCCCCCCCACACACATACTCTGGGTCTATCTGGCTAAATGAATAACCATCTGGGGACAGGTTAACAGCCTAGCGGGCAGTGAGTAGCATAATTCTAGGGTCATCCTACAAGGTCTTGACCAAGCTCCCTCTCTCTTCTGAGAACTTCCTGAAATGCTTAAAGTCTCATCTAGCTTGAGGAACTTTTTGACTTTCTCAAGCTTTCCTTGCCCAAGATAAATAATCCCCTCATTTATATCAATATTGCATTATTTTTCTTGTTGCTGAGACAAAGTGCCTGACACCCGAAGTTAAAGGGGAAAGGGTTTATTTAGCTCACAGTTTGTAGAGGTTTCAGTCCATAGTCAGCTGGATCCAAAGCAGGGTGGCGTGTCAGAGCGGCATGGCAGAGGAGAGACAGCATGGTGCACACAAGGTAGCAAAGGCAACAAGGGAAGCTTAATAGAGATTTTTTGCCCCTTTTATCCAGACTACCAGGATTAGGGCAGTGCCAAATCAATCAGTGGACTGGTTTAGTAATCACACAGCTTTAATCCCAGCATCACACACTCCAGATCCAGCCACCTCTGAAAAAGCCACCTAGGACTGCATGAGGCTTTGGGAGATAGATAGACCCAACCCTAACAAATGCCATCACCAACTGTATGAATGCCTGCTAGGTTCATGGAACCATGCTAGGTCCTAAGAACACAACAATGAATGAGGAGACGTTTATGTAGGATTTCCATCCTGTAAGCCATGAGGAACACAGACATTGAACAAGTATGTTCACAAATTACCTAATTACAGCTGTGATGAGAGCCACAAAAAGAATGAATGTGTTCCAACAGGCAGCATCAGAGGACAAAAACACACCAGCCGGCAAAGGGAAGAGGGCAGGGAGGAATTGGCTTGGGGAAGTAGTGGTTATGTTGTGAGATGAAAGTCTCCCAGTTGGGAGAGGCTGGAGACCGGGTGCAGAGTCAGAATGGGCCCATCTCTCCTGCAGTTCAGGCGCCATTCCCCCAGGTTCCGCTTAAGCCACCCAGGCCTCCGATGACTCCACTGTTACAGGAAGAGCAGAGTCACTGTGTGGTATAAACAGAACCCTCAGGGAAAGAAAGCATTACCCCTTCATCTTCCAGAGGTGAAGAAGATTTCATTTCAATGAATAAAATGTGTATTAAGCCATGTTTCAGTCACATGCTCAGCACAAAGATCTAGAAGGAAAACTGATTTGCCCAAGATCACCACTTGGTGAGTGGACACAGTGCAGAGTGGAATCCAGGTCTCCTGACTCTCAGACCTGAACTCTCCACAAGGCCATCACAGCCCTCCACCGTGGCTGACCCCACCTACGCCACTTCCCACTTGTCTCGCTGCCAGAAGCTTGGCTGCTGAAATCAATTTAAGTTCGAAGTTTACCCCCAAATCCTCTTCTTTGGGGCCCTGTAGTGAGGTCTCACCCCGTTCACATAGATCGTTAAATCCACCCATCCTGAAGTGCATAGTTCAAGTCCATGCCTTCTCTTTACCATCCTCCATCACCAAGGTAGTGCAGAGCTGCCATTCTCAAAGCTACAGAGTCCTAGGGGACCCGAGGCCTTTCCAGGGGTCCACGAGATCAAAACTACTTTCTGAGTGATGCCAAGTTGTCATGTGTCCTTGTCACCGTGTTGACACTTGCACTGCTGGTATAAAAGCAAAGATGAGTTACACTGCTGGCCCCTTAATGGAAATCAAGGCGTGGCGCCAAATTATACTAGAAATCATATTCTTCATCATCATGTGCTGGCAGAGGGGAAAAAAGCCAGTTTATTTTGATAACATTTCTAATGCAGCAGTGAAAATTGACTTTATGGAAACCTGACTCTTGAATACTCTGTATGGAGAAGTGCAATATACAATAAGGTACTTTTGTCACCTACTGAGGGACAGGGTTGTCACAAGGCCACATGATGGAGCTCTGAGCCCAGCTCGAAGTTTTCATCATTAAACGCCATTTTTAGGGGCCTGGGGATTTAGCTCAGTGGTTCTGGCGCCTGCCTTACAAGTGCAAGGTCCCGAGTTTGATCCCCGGCACGCCCCCCCCCCCCCCGCCAAAGAAAGGATTAAACACCATTTTTACTTGGAAGAATGACAAGCTATGTTGACTCAGGTTTGAATATTTGATAGGCAATCCCTTGAAAAATGAACAAAGTAAGCCTGTCATTTCGAAGAAAACTGACTGCTGCCAGCGATAGCCTTTGAGCTGTCCAGCAAAATTCAGAATTGTAGGGGAGTTGCCACTGTGAGTCTGACAGCCTTCCAGGAAAGACTTTCCCAATGAGACCGATGGGGATATTAATAATTAGGGTTTTTTATATTGCATAAATATCTGAAGATCTGTATAACTCAATGAATTAATATTTTCCAGATGATCAATGCATGTTGTAAAATCATGCACAGGTTAAAAAAGTCTAATTATAGTATAAGACAGACCAATAGGCACTCATCTAGAAACACTTCCATCCTCCACAACAGAGAGAAATAAATTTCTGTCATTTAAGCCACCTGGTCTGTCATGCTTTGCTACAGCAGTCTTAGCAGATAAATATGCACACATTCAACGAAGAAAACACACATTTAACCCAATCTCATCCAAAAAATAAAGGCACATTTCACAACTCATTTTGTGAGCCCAGTATTACTCTGATAACCCTTTCTTAATTATAAGAAAATTTAAATAACAGGTTCAGCTTGTGACACAGATGTAAAAAGTCCTCAACATAATCTTAGCAAATTGATTCCATCAATATATAGAATCCTAAGGTTTATTATTTTTTTGGTAAGTGTGTGGCTTAGCATTTGATAACCAAACAATGTCGTTCAGCTCATTAACATACTTAGAAGGAAAAACGTTATGATAGCTCAATAGATGCTGGAGAGCATCTGACATTATTCAACTTCAGTTCACGGTTAAAACTCTCCACAATCGAATGGTAACTTCCTTGACCTTATAAAAGGCATCTACAAAAAACTACAGTTAGTATATTTTTTTGTATTAAATTCTTTTATTGGTACATTGTAGGTATACAACACAATTACATTTCTCATTGGGAACTGTACCTTTATATAATGCATCTTGGTTCTTATTTTTTCCCCATTCCTAGCCCTCCCTTCAGGCCCTCCACCCTTCCCTATTTACAAAGACTTTATTTCCATTTTATCCATTTCTCAGCATTTTTCCTTTCCCTTCTTTCCTTTCCCCTGCCCCTCCCACTACCCCTACCCCTTTGGACCTTTTCTTCCTATTTTACATTATCGATTATTCATTCTAATCATTGGTACATTTTAGGTATACAATATAATGACATTCATCATTGGAAATTTGCACCTTTACATAATCTCTCTTGGTTCTTATTTTTCCCCCTTGCTCTGCCCTCCCTTCAACCCCTCCAGTCCTCCCTATTTACAAACATTTTGTTCCTATTTTTCCATTTTCTCATATTAATCCCACTTCCTTCTATCCTTTCCCCTAGCCCTCCCACTTCCTTCCCCTTTGCCCCTTTTCTTCCTATTTCACATTACCTATTATACATTTAGTCCTTATTTACACTTTCAGTTTCTCACACCAGAGAAACTATTTGGTATTTATACATGTGTGTCCTATGTATTTCACTTAAGAGTATCGCCTCAATGTGCATCCACTTAGCTATAAATGTCTCTAATTTCTCATTTTTTATGGCTGAGTAGTACTCCATTTTATAAAAAAACCACATTTTCTTTATCCAGTCTCCAGTTGATGGGCATTTGGGCTGTTTCCAAGTTTTAGCTATTACAAACAGTATATTTTAAAAAGTCACTCTCACCACTCTATGCAACCTCAGATTGGAAGTTCTAGTCAATGCAAAAGAGGGTGCAAGGTGTTACGGCTGACATCTAGCTGTACCCCCAAAGCCTCAGGGGCTCGTAGGTGGGGCTTTGGGGGCTGACCGGCTCGTGGCTGTGTGATACTCAGGCTGGATTAGCCCACTGGGTTTAGAACTGGGTGTGTGGAGGAGGAGCCTGGTGGGAGGAGGATGGTTGCTGGGGTGTGGCCTGGAAGAGTCTGTCTCTCCCCACCCCTGATCGCTTGCTGCTTCCTGCCTGCCATGACCTGAGCTCTTTCCCCTCTGCGATGCCCCTCCACCATGGCGCCCTGCCTCGGAGCCAGACAACTATGGACTGAAACGTCTACACACCGTGAGCCAAATAAATCTTTTCTCCTTAGGGTTGTGGGTGTCAGGAATTGTGTCTCAGCGATGAGAAAGCAAGACAAAAGCTTTACAGTCCACAAAGGGGAATGAGAATTCTATCCACTGACAGTGGTTTGAACAGGAGGACTGCCATCTTTACATACAACACAGTGAACCCCCTGCCTCAACCCTCTGCCCCCTCATCTGTACTCTGACCCGCATTAAACCATCCAAGCCAAACTCTGTCTCCACGTCCTCTGGTCCCACTTGGTCCTCACACTGCTACACCTAATTCTGCCCCCTCTGTAGAAACTCTTTCCTTTAGGCCAGCCAAGCTGAATGGTTACTTTCTCCTCTTACTTAACTACTCAGTACCTTTGGTGCCACTGATCATGCATCTTTGTTTGTTTGCAGGCAGGTTCTAAGTCACTCAGATTACCCTCAAACTCAGTCTTCTTGCCTCAGCCTCCCGAGTAGCTGAGATCACAGGCACACACCACCCTGCTAGCACTCGTTCCTAAAACCGGATCCCCGACTCCCCTGGTTTTCCTTCTACCTCTCTGCTCCTCCCTGACCACTGTCAACATCTTGCAAAGCTCAGGGACTCTACTTTTCTCACTCCAAACCCTTGCCCTTGGAAACCTCATTCCTATCCAGTTTTAACTGGCATCTAATTAATGGCTAGTTCCCAAGGTGTATCTTCCACTCAGGGATCTTCCTGGGGCCCCAGACTTACAGATCTGACCACCTGGAGAACCGGACTCATGAACCCTCACCAACCCTGCCCTACACCAGATTTCCACTGTGGATGCTGACACGCATTTTATGTTTCAGAAACATAAGAGCCTCTCTGGCCACCCCTCCTCACTTCCTATCTAACTCAAACCACCACTGCACCTATTGACTTCATTTCCTATAGTGAATTCCTGTACTCTTATGTTGCCTCAGTGTCTGTTTCAAACCTGAGTTCGACTTTCTCAGACCAGTAGCAGAGCTTAGTCCCCTTTGACATGGATTCTAGTTCTCTGCCTCCTGGTGAAACCATTTCCCATTCTCTATCTCCTTCCGGTTCCCCAGTGTGGTGGATCCAGATATCTGCCTTATCCAGCTGCCTCCTGCCCATTTCCCTGAGGGACAGCTGGATACCACCTACATGACTGTCGCCATGGACCCACACAGTCCTCACATACTGTGATAACCATGACAGTGAGCTGCAGGGCCCCAGTGTCCATCACATTGGCCTCCACAGAACCTATGCTTGCTTGCTAAACCTGTTCCCCCAGCAAGACCTGCTTGGGCAACGCGCGGGACCCAGTGAAAGCCTTGGCCACAGGTCCCTTGCTTTCTCTCTCACTGTCGGCCTGCTGGACAGCTCCCCCTCCTGGTGGCTCTGTGGGACGATCTGTCCTTTGCTCCCTGGACCTGTGAGTAACAAACTGCTTCTGCTAGTCCCTGTGTTGTCAAGTTGCCACCTCTGTGACTGACCTGATCCATATGCCAAACCTACCTTCCTTCCTGGCCCAGGTCCTGCTCCAGAGAGTGAAAATTATGAAGGAATGAACTGGACACAGGCCAGATGAGAGCCAAAGGCATCCACCTACCAGAATAAGCAAGTTTCTCGTGAGAGGGACGCCCGGTCAAGGACCGACACTCAGGCGTGAGGCCATCATCCAGGATAAGAAGTGTCCCGTGAAGCACACTGCAAACACCCATGACCACGTCCCTGGGCCTGCTCAAGGCAGGGCTAGTTTGCAGCCACTATCCAGACGGAAAGGCCAACTGAGGGAAACATCTGTCCTCGATATCTTGCTGATTTGCCCACTTCTCCCTGTCCCACTGTTTGTGCCGCCGTGCAGCATCTGCCAGAGAACTTTATAACCACAGCCCCGTGCTGTGCATACCTCACAGCTCCACGCAAGCCGCTTACCCACTCTTGGCAGCCTGATCTTCTCGAAACGCACACAATCTTATCACCCTTTCTTTCATGAGGCCATAAAGTTCCCACCTCCTAGGACAAAGCCCAGATCCTCACCGGAGCCTATCAGGCCCTGCATGGCCCGGATCGGCCAGAACTCTTAGCTTACTCTTCTCACTCTGCCCCACTGGTCCCAGCCCCAGCACACTTCTTCCCTTCCTCCCAGGCCCCAGGGCCCTGCCGCTGGGTTGCTAACCTCAGCTTCCGCTAGGAGAACCAGCGATCCGACAGCTCTTACCTGGGGCAGCAATCCTCACAGAAGCCTTTCTTTACCGTCAGTCTCGGCCAGGCCCCCTGGTTATCTTCTTTCTTTCCTTGAAGCATTTACTTCCATTTGAAATTATACAGTCACTAATAGGGCTTTTTATCTGTGTCAGTTACCCGTATTAGGACACTAAACTTATGACATCAGGTTTTTGTATTTTGCTAAACATTGAAACCTAGCATCTAACATGGTAGCTGCCTCATACTAAGTGCTCAAATATTTGCTGAAGATTTGACTCAACAATGACACAAAATGAGGTGTATATATCTCCTACCACTTAGCACTATTTGTAATAGTAATGTATTAAAAATGACTTCACAACCCATCAGTACAGGACTTAGCTAAATATATTACAATATATCTATATTTAACACGTTCCTGCTGGCTCAAACTGCCATCCAATCGGGCAGCTTATACCACTTGGTAGTACAAAGGGATCCAATCACTTCTTTTGGTCTTTTGACTAATAAAATAAAAAGTCTATAAATAGATCAAATGTAGTTAGTTGCTTGAATTTGAATAATTACTGCCCAAATACAAACATTAATATATATTTGTAATCATAATTATAATAATTTCTTTAAGAATTATTTCAATAATCAACAAATTTATTTTTAAGTAATTTGTGTCTGTAGCATTTCTTCATGGGTTAAAAGTTTATCATTAATTCTCTAAATTTTAACGTGGGAATTTTACAAGTACCCATTGCTGGTGTGTATAATGTGCATTTACAACTGCTGTACCACAAATGAGCTGTATTATAATTTTTAACATCATTTTAATGTTTTCCTTAAGGAACTGTGATTTACTGGCATCTGGTCTGTTAAATCACTGCCATTCTTTGATTCCAAAGATGCCCTGAGAAGCAGCACAAACCCACCCAATGGGACAATCATGCATGCACCACTAGTGGTTTGAGCTGGCAAGAATGATTGAATTCAATTCAGAGCGGCCTGGCAGCAAGACGAATGGACTATGGCCCTGGGTTGAGCATTATAAGGCAACTTCATATGTGTTGATAGGGAAAGATCTTTAAGATCTAATTGTGAGTAAAGCAATGTGTAGCAAGGTGTGCATGGTGCTGCCATGCGTCAAAAACAACAAAAAATAATGCGTGTTTGGCTTATAAAAACAGTCATTGAATGTTTACACAAGAACTGGTCACAGCCAGTACATATCTGGAGGGTGGATGGGAACCCGGGCATCAGAGGTGGGAGAGAAACCACTGGCTCAATGAACACTGCACACTGTACACGATGCTCCTGTACAAAAGTCACTAGACGCTGCAGAGAGTAACTGTGCAGGATGTCTTCCCCTTCTGCATGCCCTCAACCCTCATCCCTCTTCCTGTGTTGTTCACTCACAGAAGGTATTAGGACTCCCCTGGGAAGTAACAGAAAGCTTTAAAAAACTTTTAAATGTCATTTTCAAAGTATTACTTTAAAATTATCCATTTGCACTCATAATAAACCCCTGCTTTACTCTTCATAGTTTACAAAACACTTTCAAACACAAGCTCTATTAAGATCCTATAAACTTTGGTTAATATACCTCTAATCCCATTTTGTACATAAGAAAACTGCAGCTGTGAGAAATTAAGGGACCTGCCCAAGGTCCTCCCTCCGAAAGCAGCAGAGTGATCTAGATTTTCTCAGAGGCCACATCCTTCTCAGGCCACTCAGAGGAGGACAGCTCCTTCCGTTCGGAGTTACTTTGTAGCTCCATAAAAAGGAAAAGAGAACGTGAGGGGCAGAACAACCTTCACAGACTTTATTTCCATGCCATGACATTTTCTGACAGACTGATGCAAGCAAGGGTCAGGCTAGGTCTGGCTCCCAGGGGATGGTACTGGCAAAGAAGGAATAATATTCAACTTCTGCTTTCACTGTTATTCTCGTGCAGCAGAGGAGAAAAGCGAAGGGAAAATGTCCTTGGCTGGTGCAGAGAGAATCCTGCCAGTAAACCTCCACCGTGCCAAAGACACCCCCTCAAGTACCATTAACATCATGACACCAAACCAGAGAGGCACTGAACATTTAATACCACTGCTGACTTCTTGGCAACTTTTAAAAGCAAGGTTATGTTGCTATTAACCAAGGGCTGGGTGGGATATTTGAAAATAGAGAGGTGCTGGAAAGGAACCAGAGTGTGGGAGGATTTTGCTCCTGAGGACTGAGTTGAATGGCGTCCCGGGTGTGCAACACAAAAGTTTCCCTACGTAAGATTTTCCTCCTGTTCCATCTCTTAACCTGCAGATCAACCCAAGAGCCCCAGATTCTTGTGTTCTTCCTAAAGAAAGAAAGAAAACAAAGAAAGGCACTCTTCGTGACTAGAGTCTGGGTGCAACTATCCTGGCTGAACAGAAGCTCAGAAAGCTACAGCATCATCAATGGAAAGCACATACACTTGCTGATGTGCATGCAGGATTTACAATTGAAGACACCGCAAAAAAAAAAAAAAAAAAAAAAAAAAAGGGGCATTTATGCAAGTGCCAGGCCATTCACAGCGGCTCTCAGAACATGAAAAGGATTAGGATGTTCTGTTAAAAAAAGTCTGACACTTGTTCCTACAGCAATAAAACAGTGATCTGAACAGCAATTTTGATCCCGCCTAAGGTTGAGGGAAAATGTAGAATGTTCCTGACATTCTATGACATGCTTATCCTGGTTAGGAAGGGTAACTTGATGCCTACTTCCCACAAAGATAGACATTTTAGTATCTTTTCAAGTAAGGGAGAAAGCAGTTGTCAGTAATTCTTCATCTAGCTGTTTGCAATTGCTTTAATCATGCCAGACTATGTAAAAAGGGAGCATCCTAAAATTCTTAAAGTAAATTTATTTAACTTTAATTTTTAAAGTTACATGTTAAAATGATGACCCAATTTTATTTAGCTCTGATGCGGCTCTTTTCAAAGTGGGCAGAGAATAAAAATGGTACAACCAAAAGGTCTGAAAAGTTCAAGGTGCCTCAGGTCAAATTTCTAAATTCAACTGCTCAAAAGCACAGCAATCTGGAATAATTATTTTCCTCCCTTTGAGTTTTGACTCTTCCTCCATGGACACAGCACTCCCACGCTTTGTTATCTAAGAGGCCAGAGCACTATAGGGAAAGGGAAAAGGAATTCTCCTAAGATCAACATCTGATCAACAGAAATATATCTGCTTTTACACTGAAACAATTCTCCATGGTCCTATTGTTTCGTGGGTTTTTTTCAAATAATGGAAAAATCTAATTCCAAAGCAATGTTAATAGCTTCATTATGTGATCATAGGGCTAATAAGTTATGCAGCAAAAGTTTTGGGGCTAAGCTATTCCGGTATTTTTAGAATATCTGAACTCTGGACATAAATCTATTACTATCGAGGCTTTAGTTAAATAAATGTCAAGTCCAAAAGGGTTGTTTTCAGAATACACTAGGTGTGACTCACAGTTTGGATACCTGGGCTTAGACTGGGTGCATCCAATTCAATGTAGAGTGGGCAACAGTAAAGATTAAGAAGTGTAAAAGAAAGCGTGTTAGGGCCAGAGATTTAGCTCAGTGGCGCCACCGCCTGCCTGGAAAGCGCAAGGTCCCAAATTCGATCTCGGTAGCACCCCCCCCCCCTCCCCAAATAAACAGGCGTTTAGAAACAAGTCAGGGGCAAAATACAAGGCAGACTTTCAGAAAATTCTGATGAAACACAGAGGAAGGGTTAGAAGAATCAACACTGGGCTGGGGATTTAGCTCAGTGGTTTCGCCGTCTGTTGCGCAAGTGCAAGGACCCAAGTTTGATGCCCGTTACCAAAAAAAAAAAAAAAAAGAATCAACACTGCTAACAATAGGAGAGAGCTAAGAAAGACACCTCTTAATATCAAAAAAGAATAAATAATCTCAATTGGCTGGACAGACCTGTCTACCACATAAGCAGCTGCTGTGCAAGAGTCTGAGGAGGCTTTGGGAGGCAGGGAGCCCTGGGTGAAAGATAAGAACTCTGGGAAAACAAAGCAGCTACCATAGGCCATAAACCAGACAGGAGAAGTCATTTCCCTCAAACCCTTCTCACTCGACGAACCGCCCGGTGTCCGCGAGTCCATTCCTCAGCCTATAAAAAGCTGACTCCCACATCAGAACTCTCTCCAGGACTCTGTCACATTGGCCTAAAGACAGCTTCACAGGGGCCTGGGAATGAGGCCCCCCCCCCCGCCCCCAGACCCAGACGGACCTGCCCAACACCATCTTACCGTTTGTAACAATGCCATGTTTTGGAAAAGTGACAATCCTCAAAAATTTCCCCCAACTGGCATTTGACCCGGATTGGAAGATCTTTTTATATTTTCATACCCCAAGTAGTCCCGATCCTTCTATTCCCCAATCACCCTGGCCATCCTATCAGTCTTAAGTATCGTAAAATCACAGAAGTGTCAGCTATGACAGTTACTTCATTTCCTTGAGGACTTGTTCCTCCCACAGAACAATTTCTTTGAAAACAAGAATAGTCACAATGGTTTACACATGTTGAACACCTACCTTTCCAAGCACTATGCCAAGGGATTTGTATAACTACATACTTAAATCATATGGTGTCAGCCCTGTGATACAGTAGGCACTATTTGCAGAAGGGGAAACCGAGACACAGTGAGCCAACTGTCATCTCCTTTTGTTTCCACACTTTGTGGAGAACCCCTCGTCAACTAAGAAAGCCTCAGGAGTCCAAAATGTACGAGTAGTGTTTTCTAACAGCTGGGAGGGAGAGAGGAGGACAAACACTGAGGTCTGAGTATTTGCAGGAGTATTTGGACTCTTTTGGTCACAAGGTTTACACAAGATGTAGCAATTCCATCATTCTGCTGTGGCACAGCATCTAATCGACACTTACCCTGTTGTCTTCCTGGATCTCCCAGTCACTGGAGAAAGTCACAAGCTGCTGTCCTTGGGAACAGTTGGCAAACTGGAAGAGACTGGAAAACATCCTTCTGTTCTCTTGTGTATCCGGAAAGATGGCATCTTGGAAGTTAACTCCATGAGGCAAGAGGTTATAGTTTTCATCCATCCTAGTAGGGAGGAGAAAATACAGGAGAGATGGATCTGGGACTGCTGGGGTAGAGCAGCTTTGGGCAGGAGTCGCAGAGGGTCGGGCAGTCTTGGCAAGTTCGTCGTGATGACCGGCGCAGTCCTCAGGAAGGAGTCCCTACAGTTACTACTGCTGTTTCTCTGCCTCACACTCCTTGAGTCTCTCCTTAAGGTTTTCAAAACAATAGCTTTGGGACAGAAGGGGAAAGTGTGTGTTTGCATGTCTACCTGTCTATTTGTGCATCTTTCAAGTCCCCACCCAGCTTTTTTATCTCAGACACACTACCCTGTTTCCAGGTAAGAGAATTGGCAATTGTGACCACCTGGGTTTGGAGCCTGCCATTGCATTATCTTGTATATGACATGAAACAGATGCCTAACTCCTACGTCTCAGTCTTCTGCTGTACCTGCTTTCTTCATGGTGTCATCAGGATTGCATCTGACCATGTAATAAATAAAGCACTTGGGCCAGGGGTTTAACTCAGTGGTTCTGCCACCTGCTTTGCAAACGAAAGGTCCCAAGTTCAATCCCTGGTACCAAAAAACCAAACAAGCAAGAAAGCACTTGGAACAGAGTCAGTGTAGGGTAAATATTAGTAAACTTTTTAAAACCAAGCCTGATGCAAATCTCTTGTTAGAGAAGTCATAAAAAAGAAGAAGTGAGGGTTATAATTCTGGGAAAAGGGGGCACAATGGGCTCCCTGGTGAGTCTCTACTGCCATCCCCTACACACACACACACACACACATGACTGGGGTCAGTTCTCAGCAAGTGGGTCCCAGAGCAGCAGAGAAGAAATGATTTGTACACAGTTATTCACACACTTCAGGCCAAGACATTCCTACGAAATGAAAATCTGTGACACTGCTGTTTGTCTTGCTCTGTCTGACCTAGCTCTTTGTAAATATGTTAGAGCAAAAGATAAAAAGACTTGGCTGACCTCTCTAGCCATTGGACAAAACTGTGTTTCATGATAAAGAAAAGCAATAAAGTCTTGGGCTCCTCCTTTGGAAAATAAAGTGCGTCCTGGAATAGTTTTACAGCTGGGTTCTTAGTGTTTTCCCTAAATAGAAACATGAAAAATCTGAGTTACGTTTCTCCGTATGTGGAAGGGCAATCTCTCCATCTTGGCTGACTTTATTTAGAAACTACACTAACCCGGCAATTAAAAAAAAAAAACCTAATCTAGCTAAACCCCTCAAGCCAACACAAAGCAGGACATATTATTCTAAACTTAGATATTCTGGCTTCAATATGGAAAACACGTGTGGCCCTGAGCTTCCTAACACCGCTTTGTGGAGCTGTTTTCTCATTGTGATGGGGATAAAATCTCAGACCTAGGTCCAGATCATTCCAATACCCAGAGGGCCACTTTAGGGACTAGGAAACCCGAAACTATTATTGATCACACCACCTGTGGATTAATTCCCTCACTGTTTAGAAATACAGGTTTCTTGCTGATGTTCTGTATCACCTTAATGCAACTGAAATCAACCAAGGAATTTAGGGTTCCACCTGCTGTTTCCAATTTCAGATTTCAATAGACTCCGGTAATCAATGAGAATTGCCTGCATTCTGGGGCAGATGGTTTCTATCTTGACCAAAGGCCAATTTCACAGAACCTCGAAGATTGTCCTGGCCCTGAATCAGCGAGGACCACCTGTCTGATTCACCTCTGTACTCAAAATATTGTGACCTGGAGTCTTACCCCAGCAGGTCCAGGAATCTGCTGTTGTGAATAACCTGGCAGCTATCAGGAGGCGGTGCAGTAAGAGGAAAGGACAGCAGGCTGTTTGGGCACTGCAGTGGGTACCAGGAGAGCAAATCTTTGTTAGGCAACTACTCTACGCAGGTGCTTTGCCTGTTCCTGTGCTTCCGTATCAAGAGGCTCTGCTTCTCACCCCATGCAGGCGAGGAAGTCCTGGACAGAAATCACAGGAAAGGAGAGCCAGAACGCCAAAGCCTGACTTCAAAGGTTGCTTGTGCTCCGATCTGCTCCCGCCGGAGGCAGGTAAAAATAAAGTCAAATAGTTGTCGGAAGCACTGGGGCCTCTGCCTGCAGCGCCTGCACAGCATACTGACATCACCTCCGGTTTTTAGGGAGATGATCGGGCCCCTGGAGAGACGTGGGACTGAGCAGGGGAGGCCAGCTGCGGGGGACGCGGCCCGGGAGCGCCCGGGCGGCCAGCGGCGGCGCCCGGCTCACCTGAGGAAGAAGAAGTAGGAGTAGCCCTGCACCACACTGTGCGAGTGGCAGGAGAAGTAACCCAGGCCGGAGAGGTTGAGCCGAGAGCCGGCGGGCACCTCCAGCATGCCGCCCCACGCCTGGTCGCACAGCATCTCCACCTCGGCCGAGTAGAGCAGCGCGCGCTGGCCGGCCTGGTGCTGCCAGGGCAGGTGGTTGTAGAGGCCGGGCGCCTCGGGGTGCAGCGCCAGCACGCGCGCGTACACGATGGTCTCGGCCAGCTCCGCGCGGCAGCCCTCGCTCAGGGGCCTCCAGTCGGAGGGCAGCAGGCAGGCGCGCGCGGGGCGGCCGGCCAGGCAGAGCGCGGCGAGCAGCAGCGGGCGCAGCATGCCGGGCTAGCGGGGGCGCATGCCGGGCCGGGGTGCAGTGTGGGCCGCGGATCTGGGGCTCCGGGCTCCCGCGCGCGTCTCCGCTCCGCCCGGCCCGACCAGCCGCGCTTTAAGAGGTCTCCGGGGCGGGACCGACGGGGCGGGCGGGGACCTGCGCCTCCTCCCCTGCCCCCAGCGACCGGCCGGGCTGGAGTCGCTGTCCGGGCTCCGGGGCTGCGCAGGGCTCCCGCCAGGTGTGGAGCCTCGTTCCGGGCATGCACACCCGTGAATAACTGCTCGCCGCTCACAAGACTCCGCAAGTCTTTTGTTTTATGCGGAGCTCCTGGAGAGCAAACCTGACTGTATCTTCCCAGAGATTCAGCGTGGGCGAATAAACCGTTTCAGATTCTCATTCTCCTCTGACTCGGATTGTCTTTTTAATGATCCTCGCGAAGCCTTGATAAGAGATTCTGCACACCCAGCCCCCGAGAAATTCAGAAGTAAATTCCAAACCGCCTGTCCCAAGCCAGTGAATGTGTTGAGATGACCCAAACTCAACGGTTCTGTGCTACCGTAATAGATGCTATATATTACCGTATGTCGTGTGTATCATGTATCAGGTATACGATACACCCATCATCGCACATATACATATTTAATATATAACCAACCTAGAAGATTTATAAGCAAACAGGGGCCGGGGATTTAGCTCAGTGGTTTCGCTGCCTGCTGCGCAAGCGCAAGGACCCGAGTTCGATCCCCGGTAAAAAAAAAAAAAAAAAAAAAAAAAAAAGATTTATAAGCATACTCCTTTAAAGTAATAGACTGCTCTGCAAGCACTTTGGTAATTTGGCAATTCTGCAAGTCTGAGCGTTGGAGCCAGCTGATTTCTTCTGTGATCTGGAGAGAAGTGTTCCCGGGAAAATGTGGAAGAAGAGGATACAAAAATGAGAGTGAAGATTCCAATGCTGAGCTCCAGCAGGGCGTGCGGGTGCGTGCCTGGAGTAGAGAGACTGAGGCAGGAGGACCGCCACGAGTTTGAGGCCAGCCCGGGCTACACAATGAGATGCTGTCTCACAACCCCGGGTGGGGGCCTTCAGTTAGGGTGATTCCATTTGGAAATACTTGTTGAGGCCACAGTTTGTGAAAAGCAACTCTGAGGTTCCAACGCAGCCCACAGAGGAGGGACTTGGAGGCACCAAAGGGAGCACTTTGGGCCCCATCACATGATGAAAGGATCAGGGTTCCAGGTAGCCTGAGGGGACTCAAGGGCTACAAAGGACAGCTGAGGGCCACACTAGTCCTGTCAGACTCCGTCAACCAGATTCTTGTGTTACTGGGGACTCAACCCAAGGTCTTCACACTGAGGCACATCCTCACCCCTTTTTACATTTGATGTATAGTTTTAGTTCCATGACAGGGTCTCACTAAGTCTCTATGCTCAGCTTTCCATCAGCCAGTTTCCTATTCTTACAAATCCTGTGATGGGTCCCAAAGCAGAAGAAAGAGGGACAGCTTCTCAAAGACAGTGAGGCCCTGCATACCTGGTGTTCAGCCTGGAACCTTAATAAATTCTGTAGAAAAAATAAAATCAGACTCTCATCCAAGTGAATCCAGGGGACAGCAGGGCCAAATATAGTCGTTTTGCGGGGAGCTTTAGCATATGAGTGGGGGAGTCAGGACACAATTCAGTCTACCCCAGGTGTCTGACAGGTGTTCTGCAGGTTTGCTAGAGAAAGAGACAGGAGTGATGTGAAGTGGTTTACATTCTGGGAGGCAGACTTGGAGGGGGCATTGCCAAATTTTAACATACTGACAATTGCTAACATTTGCTCATTGCTTCCTATGGGCCAAGTCCTGTCACAAGGACTTTGTGTGCTATTGTAACTGACTCTCTGGACAATATTCCAAAGTAGACACTACTATTATTGTCATTTTACAGCTCAAGAAACTTAGACCTAGACAGAGGAATAGGCTTACCAAGATTGCAGAGCCAAAAGTTGGATTTTTACCCAGGAACCAAACCTTAGTAATCAGACTCTAGAGTCTATATGCTTAACTACAACACTGCAATAGGGGCAAAAATAGGAAAAGGTTTAAAGGCCCCATGGTTAGGAGGTTCATAGAGTTTGAAATTAGCAAGAACCTTAGCATAATTCCCAGTGACAGGTCAAGGAATGCGGAATTGACCTAATATTAATTTTGTATTATCCAGATGCCCTGCTCTATTTCAGTTCTACAGCTTATACAGACAAGATAGTAAGAAAGATTTTCTTTTTCATTGCATCTCCAAGTGCCTCAGAGGACTGGAAAAGCTTTATCGATGTCTACCAACCCAAAAGCTTTGACTTCTTTCCATTTGGACATGCAAATAAATAAAAAGTAGTATGCACATCTGTTTTCTCTCTTCTTATATAACTGTGACAGAATCAAAACTCTTCAGTAGAAAAAAATCTCTTCAGGAGTAATTAGAACGTATTTTCTAGAAGCCCTCTCCAAGATTGTCCTCCTTATGGACTCCTTTGACACACAACTCGTGTCCTCCTTCTCCTCTGCAGGCAGAAGGCCATATCCATTGGGGCTCTTTCCCTGGCAGAGCTGTTGGCACATCTCACGGTGCCTCCTTGGGGACAGAGACCTCTAAAGAAGCACAATGTAGCCAGAATGGGCAACACAAGTCCCACAAATCAAATATGGATTTAATAGTGACCCACGCTATTTCCATCCCTTGATTCCTGGATGCCTCTGTTTTGCCTAAGAAATAGATGACACTCTTCTCTGTTCCAAAGAATGGACGGTGTCCTTCAAGACATCACCCATCATTTCAGGACGCTGACTGCCAACTGACACTGTAACTGAATCTTCCTCTGCACCTTTGAAAACTTGCCCACTTGCTCCCAGATAGTGGAGCCTTGAGGAGAACAGTTAATTCTGTGGCCATGAGCCCTTTGCTTTACTTCATGCCACACTATGGGCAGGGCTGATGTGCTGTGAGAAATTCTGTAATGGTGGATGAGCTTTTCTGGAAGTCTATAGATGGTGCTACTAGCAGAAATATTAAAGGCAGGGGAGGCAAATCCATATCCAGAAAGTATCTATTCCAGTGAGGATAAATGTCTGCCCCTTCCAAGATGGATGCTGATAACAGATGGCTGGCCAGTTTCCGGGATGAATGGATAATATTGGGGGTCAGGGTTGCTCCCTATTGTTGATACATTAGCCCTCAGCAGTAGTATTAGCCAGACCAGCCTTGGGAAGGGGAAGTGGGTATGGTCGAGCCAATGAATAGTCTGCCTCCCTCCCACCATGGCCACTCTGTTCATGGGCTTATAAACAAGCTCTGGGTGGCTGATGGACATCCACACAGTACATAGTTTGCCCACCTAATATGGTATTAAGGACTTCCTATTCTGTGAATGCACTTTAGTTAACACATGTGACACAAATGTTCTCCCAATCCATGGTCATTCTAAGAGGTCCATTCATATTCCTTTTCTCCAGATGTCCTGGTCACCAATTTTCTTGATGCTGTCTCTTTCAAATAAACCACTAGCATCTGCTCATGAATTAGTATCATTTGAACTACCAACCATCTCTTAGTCTAGACATATCATATAACTAAATATACTGCTCAAGGTACTACCCACTGGGACAAATTTCCCATAACAGTAACCTTCACTGCAAATAATACAGTGGTCTCCTTTGGCCAGCTGGTCTGCGATGGTTTGGATGTGCTTTGTCTCCCAAAGGTACATGTGCTGGGTGCTTGGTCTCCAATGTAGCAGTATTAGGGGATGGTAGAACCTTTAAGATGCAGAGCCTAATGGGAGGTAGTTAGGTCATTGGAAGCATCACCCCAGGAAGGAACTAATGCTGGTCTGTGGATGGGCTCCGTCTTGTGAGAGTGAATTGTTATGAAGCAGGAAGACTGGTCATTGCTTAGTGTCTGGTTTGTCTTGTTTTGCTGTGATCTTCCACTCTCGCATGTATGGTGCCATGATGCCAACTGCCATTAGGCCCCCACCAGAGGCTAAACCAACTGAGCTGTCTGATCTGGAAAACTGAGTCTCTGAAACGTGAGGTAACTACACCTGTTTTCTTTAGAAAGTTCTCAGCCTCTGGTGTTACGTCACAGCCACAGAAAAGGGATTAACACATGGTCATAAGGAACATCCCCAAGAAACCACTGACTGCAGGAGGGAGAAGGGGCAAAGCACAAAGTCACTTTCCCAGGCAACTTCCTTGCACCTTCTGTGCCTGCCCAAGTGCAGGCTATTATATACCATTACCTTCCTCTGATAGAGTGCTGTTGCCCATACAACCTTATGGCTGGGTGAATCAGATGATACCCAGCTCATGAGGAGAAGCTCAGCTCATGTGGTCATCCAACATATCATGTTTAGCTATTAGCCTCTACCAAGGCCTCGTGGCAGGGAAAAAGTTATTTTTCAAGAGAAAAGTAGTGATGCCCAGAATGAAACAGATTTGTGTCAAAATCTTACAGGCTGGTGCTGTGGTTATCTTCTCAGTGCCTGTAAAACACTCCACACAGTGTCTACTTTTCCGTATGCTTTCTAAGTATCACTGGACTTGGTGGATAATAAGACTTGAGTGCACATGACATGAGCTACACCTGAATCTGCTTCAGATACTTCTAATGCTCATCCCTACTTGAAATTAGCCTCACAGGTGACTCCATACATGGGTCCAAGTAGCACAACCAAATGTGGCATATGCGACTTCCCCCAATATAAAAAAGCTGACCAAGCATTTCCCCCCATTTTCCATTGTAGTGGTCTAAGGAGCAGCCACAAGCCAGAAGATTCACTGAAATGGCAGGTCCTTGCATTTAGGGGCGCTCACCTCCCACCTTCTAGTTCACGTATCATCTCACTAAGGCCTCTAAGATACCTGATCCTTCATAAACATGAGACCGATGTATCATAATGTCATCAGTGAAGTGACCCAGTGTGATGTTGTGTGACTGCTGGGACGATCAAGATCTCTACAGAATAAATGTGGTAGAGAGCAGGAGTCTGAGGCAAGGGTACAAAAGTATATCATTATCCCCAACAAGTGAAAGCAAACCATTTCAGGAACAGAGGAAAGGGTAGGTCAGTAACTGCAAAGCAAATGCAAAGAGTGATGCTGATTTGCTCAAGGAAAGACACTATATCTGGGGCATTGCCTGGAATTTCAGTTAGCAGCTCATTAGATTTACAGTAGGCTTCATTCATTCTTTTTAAAAATTTTATTTTATTGGTACATTTTAGGTATACAATATAATGACATTCATCATTGGAAATTTGCACCTTTACATAATCTCTCTTGGTTGTTATTTTTCCCCCTTCCCCTGCCCTCCCTTCACCCCCTCCATCCTTCCCTATTTACAAAGACTTTGTTTCCATTTTTTCATTTTCTCATATTAATTCCATTCCCTTCTTTAACTTCCTCTACCCCTCATTCATTCTCTAAGATTCATTCTGGGAACAACTACTTTTCTGTTGAAAAATACGGGCCATGCTGGTGAGTTCAGCCGGAGACGTGATGGACACCTATGATTTCACCACCTGCAGTTCTTTCAAGTCTTTGATGGCAGCATTAATTTTGCAATCTCCTCAAAGATAAAGAATTGCTCCTAATTTACTCTCTTGGTAGAAATAGAAGTTTTAGGGCCTTCCATTTCGCCCTTCCTACAATAATGGCTATCGCTCATGGGTTAGAAAGCAAAAGTGAGGATTCATCAATTGTCAATTATGTCCATTTCAATTACACCTTCACAATCAAGGAAATAACCCCTGGGTGAATCTTCAGACCAGCCTGCCCCAATATGGGCCTTCTTTGCGCTAAAATTCTTCTATCTTCTCTGAACATAGCAAGATCTTACCTTGGCTTGGGGCCACATTGGTATTTTGGGTCCCCGTGGAATCAACATCAGTTCAAAGCCAGTACCTAGTAATCTCCAAAAGGCCTGGGCATTTCTTTTTCCCAATGCACAATGCTCCTAGAAAATCAACTCTGGTCCTTCTGGAGGAGGCTCAGAGGAAGAGTTACGATGTGCACTTGTGTAGTAATGCAGGGTTCTCCCTCAAGGGGACCTGACCTTCTTCAAAGAGCCGTGTGTCTATGGATTTATGTCTGGAAAATGGGTAAGAGGCTCTAACTCTTCTCCAGGGCTATTCAACTCAGGCTTTCAGCCATCAGACTTAGGATTTCCTGTTATATAGATTGTTACATAGACCAGGCATCCCTTTAGTAAGCTGCCCGTATGTTTAGTTAAGAGTGACATGATGAATGGCTATACACTGGGAAATATCTCTGCAAACAAAACACTCTGATTTCTAGTTTGACCCTCTTGCCCTTTATGGTAGACTCCATTCATCAGCAGTTAGGTGCTGCCACTTGGCCTTTGCAACTTTAGAATTCCATTATTCCATTTGAAATCAGGAAGGCATTTCACTGGTGATACCTTCCCTAGTCATATTTGGCCTGCGGATACATTTTTTTATTACCTTCATGAAGGAAATTTTCCTTCATGGATCATCTTGTGAAATGTGTTTGGGAGGTGACTGTGCAGGTGCCTTAGTTACTTTTTTCATTGCTGAGACAAAATTCTTGACACCCAAAGTTAAAGGAGGAAAGGTTTATTTGGCTCTCCATTTGTAGAAGTTTCAAGGGCCAGGGATTTAACTCAGTGGTGCCGCTGCCTCACAAGTGCAAGGTCCTGACTTCTATCCCTGGTACCGAAACAAAAAACAAAACAAACAAACAATAAACAGAATAATGTTGAGGTTTCAGTCCATTATCAGCTGGCTCCAAGGCAAGGTAGCATGGCAGAGGGGGAGGGCAGAGGAGAAACAGTCCATGGCATGGTAGGCAAAAGGCAGCAAGCTTGCCTCTCTGACCCTTTATATTTCATCCAGACTACAAGCCTATTGATTGGTGATATCAAGCTCTAGAATGGGGCTTCCATTATCCACACTCTTAATCCCAGAGTTACACATTCACACATCGTAAATTCAGCCACCTCCAAAAAGCCACACCTATGAGCACATAAGGCTTTGGGGGACATCTGGACACAAGCCATAACACCAGGTCACATGTGAAACATTGGTTCAGCATTTTTAACTCCCTAAACCTTTGGAGTCTCCTCCATTATGTCAGGAAAATTCTGGCATTTTAACCTCATTAAACAGATGGCACCATCAAATCCAAATTTTAGTCAACCAATCAAGAAAGCCAATGGAACTACCTCTAAAAGTATATTAAATCTGGACTTTCTGGTAAATGCATCAATGTCATAAATTCGGCTAAAACTAGTGTTATATTCTTCCTACGTTAGATGCACAGGGTCTGTTGATATATGTTGGCAAAGCCTTGAACTCCCTTAGTGTGTAGGATATTTCCTCTTGGATCATAGTGTATACCTGACCTCTGGAGCATGCTGAGCCTTGACCTTATGATAGTAGTGATTCATCTTCATGGCTACACTTGCCTTGCATGAGATGCTTCCATAATGGAGCCAAATTTTCTGAAGATAGACTTAGTACTGTCAAAATGGCATTTCCTCCCAAAATAACTTTAACAAAATCTAAGTCAAAATACAGTGGTACTCTTTTGAGTTTGATTTGAAAATTATTCTGTTAATTCTAAAAAGTAAATAATTGCTTCCTTTTCCCTCCCCTCTTCATCTTCTTTCCTAAAAAAACACAGACCTAAAAGCCTTTAGTTGGGGCCAGGCAAATTAGGTCTCTAGGATGGGGCAGGAGAAGGGATGAAGGAACTGAAGCAAGATGAGGGGAGCCACTCATGGTACAAGCCATGAGAGCTGAGGACATCAACGAAGAGGAGTGACCCAATGCAAGATGGGAGATCCCAGGCTGGGTAGGGGGAGCCCTTGCAGGGGTGTAGCCTGTTACCTGATTGTGGAGCTGGTAAGGTGAAAAGGCAGCCAGCCTTTGCAGAGATGCAGTGTCTCTGTAGAGAACCAGGGGCTCACGGGGAGTTCTGGGCATGGAAAGGGGGAAGATTGGAATGAAATATGATTGGCTAAAATATGAATTTATGGGTTTTAATATTGATATAGAAATAAATGCAGTTGTATGTGAATTTGTATGTAAATTTGCATCTTTGTCTATCCCATAAGTTTTAGTAGTTTTGAGTTTTAATAAATTTAGAAGTATATGCTTACAGAGAGAGATGGAGGTGGCAGGAAGGAGAGAAAGAGAAAGAGAGGAGAGAGAGGGAGAGAGAGAGGGGGAATTTTGATTAAAATCCCCCAGCAAACAACTAGCAACAGAAGGGAATTTCCTCACCCGATACAGAGACGTATGATGACTATGTTGCTAACATTACACTGAATAGGAAGCACTGAGCTCTTTCCCCTAAGATCAGGAAAAAGACAGGGATGTCCACCCTTACCACTTCTGTTCCACATAGTACATACTGGAAGTTCCAGCTGGTACCCAGACTGAAACCAAAAATGTGAAAACCTACTTGCAGGTGACACCATCATCTCTCTAGAATATTCAAGTGAGTCTACGAAATAATGCTACTAGAACTAGTAAGCAAGTTTAATAAGGAACAGAATACAAAATCAACACAAAAAATCATTTGTACTATATATACTAATAACAAACCATTGGAAAATGAAATTTGAAAAATAATACCACCGACAATGACATCAAAATATATTAATTATTCAGGAATAAATCTGATAAATATGTGAAGGACTCATTGAAAACTACTACATGTCACTGAGAGAAATTAAAGAAGACTTTGGATAATAGAGATATACTTTTTTTTAGGTCAGGATACTCAGTTTTAAGGTATCAGTGCTCACCAAACTGCTCTACAAATTCAACGCAATCTCAATAAAAATCTCAGTGGAATTTTGGTAGAAATTGATAAACATATTCAAAATTTTATACAGAATGCAAGAAGCTTATAATACCCAAACAACATAGATAACAACTTAGAAAAGAGAACAAAATTAGATGGATAACATTACCTGATTTCAAGACTTATTATGAAGCTATAATAAGCAGTGAGGTATGGTGTGGAACAAACACAGACACATAAGGCAACAGAACAGAATGAAAGCCAGAAATAAACCCATATGTATGGAAAGATGATTTTCTATAGAGCTGCAGAGGTAATTCATTGGGAAAAGGATGATCCTTTAAAGAAATGAGGCCAGAACAACTGTGAAAAATAATTACAATGTGTAACTTGATTCCTATACAAAAAATCAAGTCAAAATATCACATCAAAAAGTATACAACTTCTAGAAGAAAACCTTCCCTAACTTGAATTTGGATTTCAGAAATATTTAAAACTACTCTTCAAAAGATATTTTTAAGAAATGAAATGCAAAGCCATACACTGGAAGAAAATATTTGCAAAGCATCTATCTGATAAAGGATGCATTTCCAAAGAACTCTCAAAACTCTGATGAGAAAGCAGCCCAATATAAAAAGTAGACAAAAGATTTGAACAGACATTTCACCAAAGAAGACGTAGAAAGGGCAAATACGCACATGAAAAGACACTCAATGTCAAAAGTTATTAGGAAGACACAGATTTAAACCACAATGAGGTCCCTCTAAACATTTACTAGAATGGGAAGAAATTAAAGAGAATGAAGACCCTATGAAGTGTGGAGGAGAGTGGAGGAGCCGGGGCTATCATTCACTGCTGGTCAGGAACCTAACGGGGCAATCACTCTGGAAACCAATATGACAGTCGCAGAAAAAGTTAAACTGATGATCAAGCCATTCCACCCTTAGGTATTTACTCAGGAGAAAGCATATTTCACAAAGGAAATTGTGTATGAATGTCCATAATTTAATGGGTAATAGCCAAAAACTGACAATAGCCCCAAAGTCCATCCACAAATAAATGGATAAGCAGACTTATCCTATGCAATGAAATAATACTCAGCAATAAAAAGCAATGAGCTGGTAATGCAAACCAAAACACAGATGTTGCTTGATACTAGTTTTCAACTTCCATGTCCTTGATTGATTTCTTTGATATTGGACTTGCAATTTTTCTGTAAGTTTGAGAATATTTCAAAATCAGAAAGAGAAAGAAAACTAATAAATTAATGAATTAAAGTAAGTAGTGTTTGAAAGATGATTAGTAGGTATAATTTGTCTTTTCAGATATTAAAAAAGTAGACTGTAGAACTATAATGCTTGAAATAGTGTGCGATTATGTAAAAATCTATCAGGAAGGCAAAACAGATCTTGATTTGTAAGAATTTAATATAGTATAAAGTAAATTGAAATTGCCAACTTTTGGGGAGTGGTATATAAATTGTGGTACATTCACATATTTGAATAGCATATCACACTTTAAACATTCTGAATGGCAGGCATGTTACATATGTCAGTGAGGCGTATATGATCTATGGAGGCTGGCTGGGCTTCGGGGGTCCGGGCAATGTCACATGCCTGACCTTGGTGGTAGTTACATGGCTATTCATTTTCAAAAATATATTTTATGCATTTTCCTGATATAGTTGAAATACATAAATGTAAGGACATAAAAGATTTTATCATTGTGATTATATTCTAAAGATTGAGCTGTCAAGTAGATAAAGTTCTATTGCCTTTCTATGCATATGAGGAAGTAAGTTCCAAAAGGATTAAATCACTGCTCTCCAGGAGCAGATACAAAATGTGTGTCCATCCACGCTCTCGTCTTGGCAAGGTCTTGGGTCCTCAGTCATTCGTGATTTAAGAGCTAACAACCATCAGAACAGTTACCATGGTTGTGTGTCCATGCTGGGCATTTACACATTATGCAACAGCCCTGTAAAAGTGATTCTTTTACGTGTCTTACAATTCAATGCACAGCTGATAAAGAATGACACTGCTGTTCTGATCCAATTCAATTCATTCATTAATGAGATCAAACTCAGGAGCAGCTCTGTGCCAGGCACTGGGAAGATATTGGAGATATACAGACATGTGGGACACTATTCTTACCCCCCTGGAGTTTAGAATCCTGATGAACTCCAGACCAAGAACATTCCATCTCTGTCTGTTGCTATTCTTCCGGAGAGGAACCTATCTGCTGTTGTCTAAACAGGATCCCAAATCAAATACTTCTGCCAGTAGCAAGCAAGTTATCTCCCCCAGATTTCCCTCCCTGGAAAGTGAATAATGAATAAACAACCCCTCAGCAGCTATGAGCAGAGTTATCCTACTGAAGTCCAGAACTTTCTGTATATCTGTCAGCTATTTTAATATCACATATTAAGGAATGGACCCAGAAAGCCCAAACAGAGTTGAAGAACTCAAAAATAGATATTCTTCCTATTATAGTAGAACACATTTTCTAGTCCTGAAGGGCCTCTTTTGAAGGCTCCCAAAGTGCAATGTAAATATGAACTCTTTTTTCCTCTTGGTACCCTTGGGAAGCAGGAAGCCAGCATTACTTCATAGATAAAGAAGCTGGAGTTCCCAGAGGTCGAATGCCTTGCTGGGGAGCACATAACTACAGGAGTTGGGGATGCTGGGAATGGGTTTAAGGTTAGGACCCCCTGCCTGGTGTCCCCTGGCTCCCAAATGGGGCCTCCTTCCTAAGAGGTAATGTGTGTTAAACCTCTGCTGGAGTCTTTTTCTATAAAAGGAATGTTATAGGAATGATGCATTTCTTCCCTTGCACAATAATGCAATGTACACTTTCTGGAGGTGGTTGAACATGTGTGACATTGTCTGTAACAGTACCAGGTTCATCCAACTGGGGGGCTAGGATGACGCTAATATGACCCTTCTAGTGCTGAGTCCATGATAATTCTATTCTGTTGGGCAAGGAAAGAACAAGGGGACACATCACCCTTCATTAGGGGCTCTCAGCACTTCAGTGAGACAGTATGGTTGTGTCCTCACTCCTAGCTGTGAGAAAGACACTGCCAAAGCCATTTTCACAACTGGTAACATGGAGACAAGGAGATGAGTTGATTTTTCAAGGAAGGAAGTTGAAGTTCTAAGAATCCTTGATTTAATTTTAAGTCCAGCAAACCAAATTCCTAACATCTTCTTGTTCAAATTTTTAGAAACCAAATGGAAGTGGTAGGCATGGGTTGAGCATTTTGACACTCTATTCATCATTCAACGTTTATGCTTCGACAAATAACTTTCAGGGTTTGCCATTCATCTACTACATGCTGGGCATTATTCTAAGCACCAGGGATGCAGCAATGGGTAAGAAGAGATGACATACAGTGGTTCAGTGGTACGATGGAGCAGGTAGGGAGAACAAAACCAGGCTTTGAAGACAACTATGTCCTGGGAAAGAATGGCTTGAAAATCTTTTTGTTCAACACCTTCATTTAAATGCCCTCATAATGAGCTAGGCATGGTGGTGCACAACTGTAATCTCAGCTACTTGGGAGGCTGAGGCAGGAGGATAATAAGATTCAGCCCAGCTGGGGTAATTTATGGAGAGCTGTCAAATAAAAAGAGCTTGGGTTATATAGCTCAGGGCTAGAGGGCTTGCCTAGCATGTGTGAGGCCCTAGATTCGATTCCCAGCATCGAAAAACACAAACACCAAAGCAAGACAAAATGTCTGCAGAACAGACAAGGCTGAGTCTCTGAGAAGCCCCTTCATGAATTAGAGCTTAATAAACCCTCAAACTGGGAACAAGGTAGGTCTCACTGAGCTTGAAATGAAAACTAAAACAAGCCAAAGTGTGAAAGCCTGAACAGAAGCAGCGTGCACGGTTATCCTCAAGCTGCTCCGGGCGTCCCTGAGATCTTGCCAGCGAGGGTCTCTTTCCCACCGGAAGCGGGGCCTCTTGGGGATGTGCAGAAGGAGCTGTCACGGAGGAGAGAGTGAGGTTTTCAGAAGCGAAGAGCCTTCCTGCTGGGGGTCAGACCACAGCCGGGCCGCTCCACAGACCGGAAGTACACAAAGGCTGCACACCAGGCCAGCCTCCAGCGCTGACACACAGCCTCGCATCCCAGAGTATCAGGATCTGCTCAGGAAACGAGCAAAGCTGGCCAAACAGCAAACATGGGAAAGTTTATAAAACTCCCAGCACTGCACGCTTTTAATTTGCTGGTACAGTGTTTCTGCCAGCTGCCCAGAAAACTTAAGGAGATTCTGTTTAAAGTTCATTGGAGAAACAATTTCTCATTCCAGGGCAACCATCTCACGGGATTTTCAGCTTGTGAGACTGGTAATGAGCTGCTGAGGAATGAAGAGAAAGCGGGGAAGAAGCTCCGTGTTCTCGTGTTTACTTAAGAATAATGCATTAAAGGGTTGATGAAGACTGCCCTGGAACAGAAATACAACTAAAAGTGCTGATATCAGCCTGTTTTGGCATCAGAAAAAAAATTCCAACTGGCTTATTCGTAATGAAGCCTCAAGCCCTCACGATCAGGCCGGTTTTGCCTGAGTAACTTTTCACTTGTATTCTGCGCGCATTAGCCTTTCTGTCTGTGCTCTCATTGCAAAGGCATAACTCGATCAGTATTCCAGCAATTTCTGCCCCTAAGTGGAAGTAAGTACTTTGTAGGAGAGTATCTACTTTTCCCAAATTTCACATTACTGATTTTGTTCTATTTTAAAATATCGTAACTTGTACTGGCGATCCCACTCTACGCATTATGGCTTTAAAAAATATGTTTTCCAAACCTGCATTAATAATATGAAGACTGGATACAATGTCTGGCCCTGAACAGGCACGCGAATATTTGTTGAATGGCTCAATAAATGAATACTTCCTGTAACTATAAATTAGCCTTTGGAGGTTTAGCACTAAATTATTTATTTAATTTAAATGTTCTCTATCATGTACTTCATTTATGTGTTCAAACTCAAAATGTATCCTTGGAAGGGTAGATTACTGCCACATAGCTGTAAGTGTTCTCATTATTCACAAAAATTTGCTGAAATAACTAAGCTTAACATTCACCAATACAAATAGAAATGTTACCAATACAAGTAGAAGCTGAACCAGGAGGATCATAAGTTTGAGTCCCGCCTGGGAAATTTAGTGACTTAGTGAGACCCTGCCTCAAAATAAAAAATTTAAAAAGGGCTGGGGATGTGTCTCAGCATTAGGGCTCTGAGTTCAATCCTCAGCATCACACACACACACACACACACACACACACACACACACACACACAAATGCGTGCACGTGCATTAGAAATGCTTCTGGAAAAATCTTTAAAATTAACCAATTCAAAGTGCCGACATTCCCTCTCCACCTTTTTACTCTTACTGGTCACAGCTTAATCTTACTCTGAGCCCCTGCTCTTCACTCCATAGCTTCTCTGTGCACTTCAGTCCTCTCTTGAAGACGACTCCCTCCGAGTTTTAGGTCCCATCTTTGGGCAGAGTTGGCTTCAAAACACCTAGCAGCTTTTTCCAGCAGTAGCTCCGAGAGAGGTCAGGTGAGTGGTCGCTCCTGCAGCCTGCTTCTCTTAGCAGTTCTGCCCAGATGTGGGTTCCTGAGCTCAGTTCTCTTTCCCTCTTTGCACAGGGCAGAACGAAGAGGAAAATGCGGAGCAATCTGTCCTCAGAGTGCAACACCTACCTCCTTTCTCTTGTGGCTTCCCTACCTCCTGTCATCTAGTGGCTGGGCTCTCTCCCATAAATGGGTATTGTGGAGGGACGGCGTGATTGTCAGCCATGCTACGCCCACTTGAATGGGTTGCGAAATGCCCAGCACATCAGTAGTGCTCAGCTCTGGGTGGGTCTGTGGATGACTGACATGTAGGGTGGCAAACTGGCAGGGGGTTACCCACCTGTGATGTGGATGGCACAAACCAAAGGGCTTGTGGCGTGGACAGAATAAGAAGGGAGATGCGCCCATGCTGGTGGGAGTGTAGACTGGTGCAAGCACTGTGGAAATCAGTATGGAGATACCTCAAAGAACTAGGACTGGAAGTCCCATTTGACCTCGCTATTCCACTGCTGGGGATCTTCCCCAAAGAATTCAAAGAATCATACCACAGTGATATATGTGCACCCATGTTCATAGCAGCGCAGCTTGTAATAGCTAAAACTTGGAAACAGCCCAAATGCCCATCAACTGGAGACTGGATCAAGAAAATGTGGTTTTTTTATAAAATGGAGTACTACTCAGCCATCAAAAATGAGAAATTAGAGACATTTATAGCTAAGTGGATGCACATTGAGGTGATACTCTTAAGTGAAATAAATAGGATACAGATGTGTAAATATCAAATAGTTTCTCTGGTGTGAGAAACTGAAAGTGTAAATAAGGACTAAATGTATAATAGGTAATGTGAAATAGGAAGAAAAGGGGCAAAGGGGAAGGAAGTGGGAGGGCTAGGGGAAAGGATAGAAGGGAATGGGATTAATATGAGAAAATGAAAAAATGGAAACAAAGTCTTTGTAAATAGGGAGGGGTGGAGGGGTTGAAGGGAGGGCAGGGGGAAAAAATAAGAACCAAGACAGTATGTAAAGGCGTAAATTTCAATGATGAATGTTATTGTATTATAACATTATATTATTATTATAACATTATATAACATTATATTATTATTAACATTATATTGTACACCTAAAATGTACCAATAAAATAAAAATGAAAAAAAATAAGAAGGGAGAGAAGGAGAAAGTGTCCCCATTTTGCAGAGCTCCAGCCTTCCTGGGCAGGTTGGTCATCTGCTGCCATTGCCTCAGACATGGTCTCCAGCTCCTCCAAGCTACACAGACTCAACCCAGTGCCCATCCGGGAGCTTCCAGGCCTCCAACCTTAGACTGGTGCCGCAGCCTTATCGCTTGCTCTGCGGCTTCCATCTCGCTGGCCGAACAGCTATGGATTCCCTGCCTCTAAGCCTGAGGTGGCCATCAACAAACTCTCCCTCCTCCTCTGATCCTGGGAGCCTGTCTACGTACATTGTCCACTGATTCTGTTCCTCCAGCAAAGCCTAAATAACACGGGTGGGATTCTTCAGTCCCTTGTTCCTGCTCTTCCGTCTACTACTTGCCTTCCCCTCCTCCCACAAGAGATGAACAATGACTAGTTCCACTGACACTCACTGGGTCTCATCCACCAGTGAGCAGGCTCAGGTTGGGACCTTCAAGGATCACTCAGCCATCCCTTCCCAGCCTCCTCTTACAGACCATGCTGAAGCCGTCTCCTCGGAGGAGTCTGTGTCCTTCACCTCCACCACACCTGAGACAGAGTGCTGAAACAGCAGCTCCTCCAAGAATCCAGGCTTCTCTCTGGCTTGCTCCCTCATCAAATTGTCCTCGAGTGGGTTCGCACCAAGATTTAGATTCAGAGTAAAAAGCAGACAGTCTCTTCTGGACCCTGAGCCTAAATCACTTGCTTCAGCTCAGCTTTTACCAACAACCCCAGTACCACCTGGTACTAGGACCTAGCCAGGTATGGGAGGAGTACAGGGGCCCCTTCCCTGAAAACCCAGTGTCTGACTCATTTAATAGAAACAAAGTCATCATACATCAAAATCATTTATTAATAAGCTAACCACTGATAAAATTAGTCCCTATCCAAATGTCTCTCCTCTCAGATCAATGGTATCTATCTCATCAGTATTGTAGATTAAAAAATTCAAGTACAGTGGAAGTCTACTGCAGAAATGATTAATATTGCAAAACTGTAAGATTTTATGTTGACAAAAAATGATATTGTAAAACTGCTTGAAAAATATGCTAAGCCATTAATAAATTAGGATAGAAAACAATTTGACTAGTGAATTAAGAGAAAATCAACAAGGAAATGGTATGAAAGATACTTAAAAAGAAAGTGATACAAATATGAAAGGATTAAAAAATTTAACATTAAATACAATTAAAATCCTTGGGAAAAATTCAATAAAATCCTTCATTAAGTTTTGCAAAAATATATGGCCTTTTTTGTGATTGTATGGCAAAAGTCAAATGTAAAATAAGATAATTTATCCTGCTATTATAGAATTTTACCTAAAAATCATTAGCTCTCTATTTGGCTCATCTATTGCTGTATAACAAACCACTCATATTTAATAATTTAAAACAATAAAAATGTGATATTTCTCACCATTCTGTCAGTTGACTCGGTCGTTTTTCTGCTTCACTTGTTGCCACCTGATGCTAGCATGACAAGAAAGTCCAAAATGGCCTCATTTACATGGCTGGAAGTTGGTGCTGGCCATTGGCTGGGAGGTTACTTGGAAGGGTTTTCTGGGGCCTCGGTTCCTCCACCCATGATTCCTTGGGCTTTTACCTAGCTTAGTGGTCAGGCTTCAAGGACTGTTCCAAGAGAACATGGCCAGTGTTCAAGTATGTCTCAGGTCTCTAGTTATACCACTCTTTCTAAAGTCTCTTTGTGCAAAGCTAGTTCAGTGATCAAGCTGAGAGAACATGAAGGAGGGCAGTGCACCTCAACAGGAGATGGGGTTCATCGGGGGCCACCAAAAAACAGCCTGCTACAGAGCACTCTCTGGCCTCCAGTGGGTCATATTCTTCCCACATGCAAAATACACCGAACTCCTCCAAGGCTCCCAAGACGTCAGCCCACTCCCATTACAGCATGGAGGATAGACTCTCATTGGCTCTTGAGTGCAATCCCTCTCAAGCTGAGTAAGTGTGAACTAACGAAATCAGTTTTCTGCCCCTCGCCCACCAAATACACAACAAACCTGCAGGACAGTGAAAGTGCAGTGGGTTCCCAAGCAAAAAAGTTTAAGAAGGTTGAAAATGGAGGCCCATAGCAGTCCCTGCCCTTTTCAATTGTGAAATCTAACCAAGCACATGCAGCTATCTTTTTTTTTTTTTTGGTACAGGGGATTGAACTCACAGCCTTGCCCTTGTGAGGCAGTCGCAGTGTCACTGAGCGACATCCCGGCCCCCCTGTCTGGGGGCATCTTCCTGGGTGTGGCCCAGTTCTGTCGTCTGGGAGTGAAGCTGGCTGTGCTCTGCAGACTGTCTTTCTCATCTCAAGATAAACAATTGAGGTTTGTAGCTTAGTTCCTTTTTCGACTTGCATCCTCCCCACAGAAGTTTGGGTCTTGAAACATCTTTTCATTTTAAACTCTTTCCATTTTGTTGGTCCAGGATGATTTCATTTCATTAAATTTTTTTGTAGTTTTCTGTGTATCAAACTATAATCTGCTCCATGAGACAGAACTATATTCACAGATTCCTTCAAAGCCATCCTCTGATTTTTAGGACTGAATATCAGGGTGAATGCCCTTAATATTCTTAGGAATCTTTTGTCTAGCTAAGCCGATCTTTGAGATCCTCCTTAAATCTTCCTGATATCTTAACAGATATCTTGTCCCTGAGGCTAGATATTTTTCTGCCAGCACCCTGATTTCAACTTCAAACTAAAGTCATTTCTTTATTCTGGAAATATTTTCTTAAAAGACTGTCAATCTTACTATCAAGCCCAGCAAGTTCTAGTTCCTGTTTAGTTCTTCTAAATTCTGTTTGAAATCTTAACAGTTCCTTCTTTAGCTTAACATCCTCCTATACTTTTTCATAGGCAGCTGAAAAGAAGCCAAATGACTCTTTCAATATTCTGCCTGGAAATGTCCTTAGCCAGAGCCACAGGTTCATTAGAGATGTTTTCTATTTCCCGAATTACCACAGGCAACAGTTGTACTCATTGTTTTCCAACACATAACTTCAGTTCTCTCCTCTCCATCTGCCAATAGGAATTTTCTCATTGCCCTTCCAAACCCCACTAACAGTCTTCTTTGTATTCCTCCAAATTTTTCTAATTCTTTGTCAGACTCAAATGTCACATATTATAGCAGCATCCTACTTTTAGGTAACTTTTTTTGTTTTAATCATCTACTGCTGCATTTTTTAAAAATCTCAAACTCTAACGGTTTGTAACAGTTTAGTATGATTTCTTTCAGTCTGTGGGTTGAGGAGGAGGTTATTGTGTCTCCTACATTGTTGACTTGGAGCTGGGATGTCTAGAAGGTCTCGAATGGCCTCTCACACACACACACACACACACACACACACACACACACAGCACATTAGTGTTGGTTGCCAGCAAATAGATCAACTGGAGTTGGTGAGGCCTCAGCTCTCTTCTTTGTGAGGTTCTTCACGGGGTTTCTCATAATATAGCACATGGGTTCCAAGAAGCAGCATTCCAAGAAGATGAGCCTTAGTGTGCAAGGCCTTCCAAGCCTGTGCTTGTCTCACTCTAGTTAATATTCTCCTTGGCCAATGCTAATCAGATGGCCAAGCCCAGAGTCAATACTTGAGCAGACTGGTAAATGTGTGTGCAAGAACCAAGGAGCATGGTTTCTTGAGGATCACCAAAGCCATAGTCTATGACACGCTTCAACTCATTGGTCGATTTAGGTTTGGTTGATTGAATGATTTAGGACACAATTGTTACAAAACCATTTTCTTAATTGTAAGGCAAATAAACTCAGTTTTAGAAGTTTTCATGTTATTTTAGAGAAGCTATACCTAACGAATCTGTTTTATGCTGTCTACTACAACATTTTGGTATTCATTTTAAGTGGATTCCATGTGAGTGGTCTTTGTCTAGTATCAATTATCCTCTGACATAAAGAGTGCCTCTGTTTTTATTTCAGTTTAGCTTTTGCACCTTGAGTCTCACTATCAGGTCAAGAACCCTCTGCAGAGAAGAAATGAGTCATAAAACAGAACTGGGCAGCGCTGACTCCTGGAAAGAACACCATCATAATGGCAGCAAACATCAGCCCCTCTCCCAGACAGACATTTTTTTTCTTTATTCTTTAAGATGAAGTAAATGAACCATTTTTATAATCAGATACTGACAACTATGTGTGGCTTGAAATTATATACATGATTTTTTATCATGCCGTAAAAGCCTATAGCTTTTACAAATGGCTTTAGCAGGAGCATTCCACCAAAATTAATTCTAAAAGGGCTATAGTTTTTACATAGAACATTTTGAACAAAGGTGTAGTTTTTAAATAGAGGTTTAATTTCTCTGCTACATATTTAAGCTTTAAATGAAACTTTGAAGAATAAGAGCATTTCACGCAGTCCACATTGAATACCTGGAAAATGTCTTTTTCACACAGCGTTAAACAAAAACCTGAAGTGAATGAATTCAGTAAAACTTGGGCAACACTCTGCTTTTTTTTTATCAAATCCTTGATGAAACTCCAGGTAATGTTGTTAAAGGGATTTAAAGTCCAGCCAAGAAACATATATGCTGATCATTTTGTTTTTCTCCCCAGAGATTCTAAGTTTAATCTTACAGTAGTCGATGTAGCACAAGCTTTGTTCCTCCCACTCCAGCATGAAACTGAGAGGTTGTGTACGTAAAACCCTCTGATCAAAATGCTTCCACGGGGCCAGTGATTTCCACCATGCTGTTTGGGGCCTCCCTGAGGTGTTGTTACCTATTCCTCCATTTCCTCCCCTTGAGTGGATCTATCATTTTACCAGACCTGAAATTTCCTTTCCTTCCACACATCTACATAAGCAATTAAGCAAAGGATACCTCCACTTGAAGGTTTAGTCATTTTGCCTTTTGTTTCCATGGCAATCGTGGTAATTTGTAAAGAAGCTATAAATGCTGCTTTAGCTTTAGTTCTGCTCCTGTCAAACGTGGAAGCAAAAGGGCTAAAGAACAGTTGGTGCATCAACAAGCTGAGAGGTGAGATCATCATCAAGGATGGGCTTCAGAGAAGGGTCAGTGGACGAGTCTGTCAATTCCTCTGCTAGCAGACATTCCCCAGAGCCCAAATCCCAGTTCCGGAGACAATTCTCTCTGCACAGAATTCCTGCAGCAAAGATGTTGTCTTACTACAAAACCCTAATGAGAAAGTTCAGTAGCTTCCATTATTTATCAGAAGTTTCTGCACAACATATAATCATACAAAGTCATCCCTTTTCTTCCTTTCTTTGACTCCTCATGTACTAAGACCCTAATTAAGACATGAATCATTAATTCATTAATAGCCATCCTTCACTGAGCATCCGCCAATGTTCACATTATAAATTAACAATCTACTGAACATTTTCCATACCTTACCTCATTTAGTCATTACAACCTTACAAGTCACTATGATTGGCCCCATCTTGCTGATAATGAACCAAAGCAGTACTTCAGAGAGGTTGTATTAACTTGCCCAAATTTGCATGGCCACAAACCCTAAACGCTGGAACCAAATACAAACTCCACGTTCCATCTTCTCAGTTAATGATAGACACCAAGGCTAATGCTCCTCACGGTGTGCGTGGGGGGCGTTATTACCCACGGTAGTATATATCCACATGTTTCACCAAGTCCCTTTGGTTTACAATGGCCAGGCTGACATAATACATAGGATCAAAATGCCAAAAATCCAGGGGCATGACTCAGAAAAGGATCCAGAAATGTCGGTGAACCAGACCACCAAGAGAAATTGAACAGCCTCACTGGGATTTCAAGTTAGTTTTTTCTATCATGAGAACTACTCAATTCTCAGATCGTAGAGCACAACAGATGACAGAACAACCAAAACTCTAGGTATTTCAGTGGATTGTCCTATTTCACCAGAAAAATGGTGTGAGAGTGAATTTGTAGACTTTGCTACTCTCCCTTGACCCACCTACTAAATAACTGCTTTAGGACAGAGTCCCAGGAAGATAAAATGACACCATACGAATGTTTGTATTTAGGAAATAGAAGGGCTGCAGAGGCAAATCCAAAGGCTGCTTCTCTGTTTCTTGTGGGCAAATCCATCACAGCCTAGCTTTGTTCCTGCTGTTGTTGTTGCAGGGCACATGCTAGGCAGATGCTTCACCACCAAGCTATGTCACAGCCCAAGACCAAGGTTTTGCCTCTTTAGAAATAAGGTCCCAACATTTCTGCACTTTCAGTGACACAAGGACGGGAAGTCTATCCCTTTCATACCATGGCACCTGCAAAATGACAGCCCTATCACCAGCGCTCAACAGACATTGATTGGATGATGTCCATAGATATCAGTGAATGATGTAACTGCGCCTGAAACTTCTCTCCGAGTTACAGAAACCTGTTTCACAACCAAACAGGGGGTGTGGGGTATGGTCAGGGTGTAGTAGAGGCAGGGACCGCCACTGCCCCGTGCTCCTGCCACATCCTCTCTGAGGCTACCACCGCCAGACACTCTGGGCCTGTTGAAGGCTGCTTCCATTCTGCCTCAGGAACCAGCTACATTTTATTCAGTTTGGTTAGAAAAAGCACTGGAGGAAGTCACGTGAATCTTCCAGGCAGAGGCTTTCCTAGGGACAAGTGACCGCTTCTTGGCCTTGGTGTATTTTTCTGCTGTATTTGTTCACACATGTCTTTCGTTATTTTTTTCTGCTAACTTCCTGAAAGCCACACAAAAGAAATCCTCACTTTTATGTGTGACTGCAGGAATAGGTCGTGTAGCTCAGCAGTTATATAATATCAAAGGCAAGAAAAAAGAACACTGACCAAAAGAGAAGGGAAGTCTCAACTTATAGATGAAAACATCCTTTAGAAATACTTTGCCAGGGCAGGACTACTACCCTACACAACACTTCCCAAATTTTCCTCTGGTTCCATATTATCTTTTTGGTTAAACTTAGGAATCAGTTAAGGACTGGAATCATACTGAGTTTATGTATGCTCCACTGAACCAAGCATGTTCTGCTTATGTGATTTATGTTACAGAAAGGACCGTATTATCCCAAGTCATTTTTTAAATATCAAGAACATTCAGGTCTTATGGTAACCATTCATATACAATTCATGGTTCCTTCAATGGTTCCATTAACTTGTCATTACTTGGAAAGACATTTTAGAAAATAGATTGAATAAACAGCCAGCAAACAGAATCTTTTCCTCTAGAGGGAGAAGCCGAAAGGGGCTAAAGTGTCTAAAACCACAAAGCAGTGGTTGTCCACCAGAATGAGGTAAGAAGAGGAGAAAATGGAAGAAATATTACCTTGGGGGAAAATGGGTATTGTCATAAATTCTGCTTTCAACCGTTTGACATCACTGAATTTAGTAGTCTTTCCACAACTTTTAAAAAATCTATAAAATGTACAGATTTTAAGCTTCAAGTAAATGATATCACACTTTTGCAAACAGAAACTGTTATTTCCAAAGACCTTAAGTCAGACAAGTGGAAAATTATGTTCTCTCTAAGCTAGACAGAGGACGAAGACCTTGTGTACTTTGAGAACTTTTATCACACAACTAACTCCCAGATTTTAAAAGATTTAATTTTCTTTCTTGTTAACTTTTTAATAGAAATTTCCAAACTTCCCCCAAAATAGAGTACAAATAAATCCCAAGATACCAATTATCTGGTTTCAATAACCATCAATATTTTGCCATATTTGTTTCATCTACCCTCACTCTTTTTTTACTAGGGTATTTTTAAAAAATAACTTTATTATCAAACACACACACATACAAAAAATTTAAACCATTCATAGAAGAACAATGCAAGGGGAAAAAAACTACAATAATATTCAAATACAGTAGAACTCAACCAAAACAAAACTGAAAAGCACTTAAACATTTTTCCATATAATTTAAAAAAGCATCTCAAGTACCAACAAGACACCAGAGGATGTGATTTGTTTCAGAAAGATCCCCAAAACCAACATTGAACAAATAATGATCTGGGAAAAAAATTCCAGTTAGCTAGCAGACTCCACATAAGCCAAACTTCTCCCTAATTTAAATTTTGATACAGTCATGCGACACGCGATGGAAACACAATCCGAGAAATGTGTTATTAGGCCATTTCATCCATGTGTATCCTTAATTACATTCTCAGTTTCTCACACCAGAGAAACTATTTGGTATTTACACATGTGTGTCCTATTTATTTCACTTAAGAGGATGGCTTCAATATGTGTCCATTTAGCTATAAATGTCTCTAGTTTCTCATTCTTTATGGCTGAGTAGTACTCCATTTTATAAAAAAAACCCCACATCTTCTTTATCCAGTTTCCAGTTGATGGGCACTTGGGATGCTTACAAGCTTTAGCTATTACAAACTGTGCCGCTATAAACATAGGTGCACATATATCACTGTGGTATGATTCTTTTAATTCTTTTGGGAAGATACCCAGCAAGGGAATACCTGGGTCAAATGGGACCTCTAGTCCTAGTTCTTTGAGGTATCTCCATACTGATTTCCACAGTGGTTGCACCAGTCTACACTCCCACCAACAATGGAGAAGAGTTCCTTTCTCCCCACAACCCCGCCAACATTTGTTGTTAGATGATTTCTTAATAGCAGCCATTCTTTCTGGGGTGAGGTGGAATCTCAGTGTTGTTTTCATCTGCATCTCTCAAATAACCAGTGATGTTGAACATTTTTTCATATATTTCTTTGCTGCTTTTACTTCTTTGTCGGAGAAATGTCTGTTCATTTCAGATGCCCATTTTTGAATTGGGTCTATGAATTTGGGGGTCTGATTTTTTTTCAGTTCCTTATATATTCTAGATAGTAGTCCTTTGTCTGAGGTACACTTGCTGAAAATTTTTTCCCACATTGTAGGTTGTCTCTTAGCTGTGTTGGTGGTTTCTCTTCCAGTGCAGAAGCTTTTTAATAAGATAAGATCCCAGTTGTTGATTCTTTGTGCAAGTTCCTGTGCCACTGTGGTTTTGTTCATCAAGTCTTTTCCTATACCAATATCTTCAAGAGTTCTATTTAATTTATCTTCCAGCAAATTTAGTGTTTCTATCCTCATATTTAAATCTTTAATCCACTTTGATCTTAATTTAGTGCATGGTGATAGGCATGGGTCAAGTTTTAATCTTTGGCAGGTTGAAATGCAGTTTTTCCAACACCATTTATTAAATAGGCTATCTTTCCTTCAATGAGGATGGTTGGCTCCTTTGTCAAAGATGAGGTGGCTGAGCATATCTGTAGTTGTTTCTGTATCTTCTAATCTATTCCACTGATCCTCAGGTCTGTTTCTTTGCCAATACCATGCTGTTTTTATCACAGTAGCTTTGTAGTATAGTTTCAAGTTGGGGATTGTAATACCCCCAGCCATATCTCTGTTGCCTAAAATTTCTTTTGCTATTCTAGGTCTCTTCTGGTTCCAAATGAATTTTTGGATTGTTTTCTCTAGTTCTGTGAAATATACTGTTGGAATTTCAATTGGGATTGCATTAAACCTATATAATAGTTTTGGAAGTATGGCCATTTTCACTATATTGGTTCTTCCTACCCAGGAACACGGGATGTCTTTCCATTTTCTTATATCCTCCTCAATCTCCTTTTTCAAAGTGCTATAGTTTTCAGCGTAGAGGTCTTTTGCTTCCTTTGTTAGATTGACTCCTAGATATTTCATTTTTTTGGATGCTATTTTAAAAGGAATTGTTTCCCTAATTTCTCTCTCAATGAGTCTATTATTTGTATATAAAAAGGCTATTGTTTTTTGAGTGTTGACCTTATATCCAGTTACTCTACTGAATCTGTCAATTAAGTCTAGAAGTCTTTTGGCAGAGTTTTGGGGTCTTCTGTGTAAAGTATCATATCATCAGCAAATAATGACAGTTTAACTTCTTCCTTTCCTATCTTTATTCCTTTTATTTGTTTCTCTTTTCTAATTGCTGTGACTAATGTTTCAAGAACAATATTAAACAGGAGTGGTGATAGTGGGCATCCTTGTCTTGTTCCTGATTTTAGAGTGAAAGTTTTCAGTTTTTGACCATTTAGTATGATGTTGGCTGTTGGTTTTTCATAGATAGCCTTAATCAAGTTGAGATAAAGACCTTCTATTCTAATTTTCTGTAGGGTTTTTATCATGAATGGGTGTTGGATTTTGTCAAATGCCTTTTCTGCATCTATTGAGATGATCATATGGTTTTTGTCCTTGAGTCTGTTAATATAGTGTATTATGTTTATTGATTTATGAATGTTGAATGATCCTTGCATCCCCTGGGATAAATCTGACTTGGTCAGGGTGTATGATCTTCTTGATGACCCTCTGTATTCTGTTTGCCAGTATCTTGTTGAGGATTTTTGCATCTATGTTCATTAGAGAGATTGGCCTGTAGTTTTCTTTTTGGGTTGGGTCTTTCCCTGGTTTGGGAATCAAAGTAATATTTGCTTCTAGGAATGAATTTGGAAGCTTTGCTTCCCTTTCAATTTCTTTGATGAGTTTAAAGAGTAATGGCGATAGTTAGCCTTTAAATGTCTTGTAGACTTCAGCAGTGAAGGCATTAGGACCTGGGCTTTTCTTTGTTGGTAAATTTTTTATTACATTTTCAATTTCACTCATTGTAATTGGGGTGCTTAGAATTTCTATACCTTCTTCATTTAACTTTGATAATTTGTATATATCTAGGAATCTGTCCATTTCTTCTGTGTTTTCCATTTTATTAGAGTATAGGTTCTCAAAGTAAGTATTGATGATGCTTTGGATTTCTCCTGGACCTGTTGTGACTTCACCTTTTTCATTCTTGATTGCATGGATTTGAGCCTTTTCTTTCCTTTTTTTGATAAGGTTGGCTAAGGGTTTATCGATTTTATTTATTCTTTAAAAAAACGAACTCTTTGATTCATTAATTTTTTGTATCATTCTCTTAGTCTCCTTGCATTGATTTCTGCTCTAATCTTTATAATTTCCTCTATTGTGAGAGCTTCAGGTTTGTTAATTGTCTTCTTTTTCTAGGAGTTTGAGGTTCTGCATTAGGTTATTTATCTGTGTTCTCTCTGTTTTCCTAATATGGGCATTGACTGCTATGAATTTCCTGCGTAGAACTGCTTTCATTGTGTCCCATAGATTCCTGAATGTTGTACTGCTATTATCATTTATTTGTAGAAACTGTCTAATTTCTTCTTTAATTTCCTCTGTGACCCATTGGTTGTTCAGGAGGGAGTTGTTTAATTTCCATGTGTTTGTGGGAGTTTTGCAATTTCTTATGTCATTGATCTCCAATTTTATTGCGCTATGGTCTGTAAATATACAGGGAGTAACTTCAATTCTTTTACATTTACTTAGACATGTTCTATGAGCTAGCATGTGGTCTGTTTTAGAAAATGACCCATGTGCAGCTGAAAAGAATGTGTATTCTGATTTTGTGGGGTGGAATACTCTGTAAACATCTACTAGGTTCATTTGTTCAATAGCTTGGTTCAATTCTAGAATTTAGTTGTTAATTTTTTGTCTAGATGATCTGTCTAATTGTGATAAAGGGGTATTGAGATCCCCCACTACAATTGTATTAGAGCTTATTTGGTTTTTCATGTCCATTAATATTTGTTTTGTATAGTTGGAGGCATTTGTATTTGGTGCATATATATATATGATTGTCATCTCTTCCTCTTGGACTGTTCCCTTCACAAGGATGTAGTGACCATCTTTGTCTGTCTTAATTAATTTTGGTTTGAAATCTAGTTTTTCTGCAAATAAGATTGCTACCCCTGCTATTTTTCTGGGTTCCTGTCTCGTGGAGAACTGTTTCCCATTCTTTCACTCTCAGTCTATGAATTTCTCTTTGAGTTAGGTGTGTTTCTTGTGTACAGCATATTGTTGGATTTTGCTTCTTAATCCATCCTGTCAGTCTATGTCTTTTGATTGATGAATTGAGACTGTTAACATTGATGGTTATAATTGATAGATATTGACTCATCCTTGTCATGATGTTTTACTTTTGTTGGCTCTTTTATTTCTTATTTTTCCCCCTTTCCCTTTAGTGTCTTACCTTGCCTGGTGGCTTCCCTCTAGTGGGCCTCATGGAGTTGTGACTTTCATTGGCTTTTTCTAGGATATTGCTTAGAATTGTTTGGAATGCTGGTTTGGTGTTCATGAAATTTCTCAGGTGTTGTTTGTCGTGGAAGTATCTAATTTCCCCACTGATTTTGAAAGATAATTTTGCAGGATACAACAGTCTAGGTTGGAAGTTATTTTCTTTTAGTGCTTGAAATACTTTACTCCAGGCTCTCCTTGACTTGAGGATTTGTGTTGAGAAATCTGCTGTGATTCTGATAGGCTTTCCTTTGGAGGTGATTTGTTTCTTTTCTCTAACTGCCTATAGGATTTTGTTCTTCTGTTGGATTTCTGGGATCTTAATTATTATGTGTCTAGGCATAGATTTTTTTTGATCATGGCTAATTGGAGTTCTATATGCCTCACTTGTCTAAAGGTCCAATTCTCCACCACTGTCTGGGAAGTTTTCTACTATTACTTCTGTGAACAGTTTTTATGTCAATTGCACTTTCTCCTATTTTCTCGTGGACTCCTATCAGCCTTATGTTATTCTTCCTTGCATCATCTAGCAGCTGCTGGATTGATTTCTCGTGGTCCCTTACTATTTTTAAGAAATCTCTCTTTCATTTGTCCTTAATCACAATCCTGTCTTCTATATCTGATATTCTATCTTCAGAGTCCCTCAATCTGCTATGCATGCTTTCAGTGGAGTTTTTAATCTCCTGAATATCTGTTTGAATCTGTTTCATGGATTCCATTTCTTTCTTATGCTGGGCATTCATGGCTTCCAGCATATTTCTGAGCTCATCTATTTTTTTATCTTTTTCTGTTCTAGAGCCTCTAATTATGTCTTTCACTCTCCTCACCAACTCTGCAGTTATCTGGGAGATTATTTCTGCTTTGAAATTTTCTAGAGCCTCATTCATCTGTTTTGTTACTTCCTGTGCTATCAGTTCAGGGTGTCCAGGAGGTGGTTGGTTATGGGACTTTTCCATCTCATTTCCCCCAGGATTTACCCTTGGTGGGGTGGAAGCCTGGGTTTGTGACTTGCTTAAGTGTCTTTTCATTTTTGTTTTTGGTACTGTCAGTTATAAGTCAATGAGTCCCAGTAAGCCAGTCACAGACCCGTGAGATTCAGACAGACTTCCGGGTGCAAGTCCCAAATTGCACTCCCCGCCCTCCCACAATGCCGAACTCCGCAAAGCTGTACTACAGGTTCCAGCTGTCTTTCCCCTGAAAGTAGTCCAGGTTCCAATGGGAGGTGATGATCCCTCCAACTTACCAAGTACGGCAGTCTGGCGTGTCTATATTGCAGAGATTATCTTCACTTTTCCAGTGGGCTTCAGTTTTCATCAGGGAGCCTGAAAGGGGCTCTCTCTCTGCTATTCACCTCTGCAAATCAAGACAATGGCCTTTATGTCCCCCTGTGCCTCTGTAGTGTGGAACCAGGTAGCTGCACAGCCAAGAGGCCAGAGGCGGGGGGTGGGTCCTCACGGTCTTCTGGATGCAAGTGGGCGGGACAAGCTGGATGCTTTTACTAGGGTATTTTAAACCAAATCCACGGTTTCTGGTCACTTTACCACTAAATACTGCAGTAGGCATCTCAAAAGAAGGGAACATTTTATTACATAGCATCATTAATATACCCAACAAAATTAATCCTCTGATAACTTTTTTGCCATAGGTTTATTTGAAACATTATATTAGTTACTATGTCTCATGTCTTCTTTATATCTCTTTCACAGTAGAATTGCTAAAACATTCCTTTCCTGGCTCCTTTTTTCTTTCCATTTCATTGAGTACTTAAAGAAACTGGGTCTGTTAATCTTGAGGAACTCTTCATACTCTGAATTTGGTTGCAAAGTTGCCCCTAAAGTTCTGACCACCCTGCCACCTAAGATTTGCAGAAGAACATCCTTGGATCTCACAGTCTCTCTGCATTGCCTCACTTGTGTAACTAGAGAGCATGCAACCTAAGTGTCCGTCCACACTACCCTTTTTTCCCTTGGGTAGAGGAATGAAACTCACAACTTAAAGCTCTAAGAGTGCCTCGCTCTAGGAGAAGTCTCCAACAGATTTCAAAGGAGAGCTGGAGCACCTAGAGGACCTGGACAGTGTTTCCATGGCTCAAGAAAGAAAAGGAAGCAGGAGCTCTCCTGAGAAAGAACAAAAGCAGAACACTTAAGGGGGAAAATGCAGCATTCATGTTCCAGAAGAGGAAGCTCCTATCACAGACAAATACGCACATAGAACTTTTTGAGGCTTAAATCTAGATGTAGTATTACTCATTGGGAAGGCACAAAGCAAGAAGCACCCCAGGATGCTCAAAAGCATGGCTTCTGTGTACCCACCCTATCCCTGGCTCTTTGTACTGACAGAGTCCAGGATCTGCAGGTTAGAGGCAAGAGGATGATGTTTGTTCCAGGCAGCTCAGAGCCCTCAGCAGCTCTGCAGCAGCCATGCCTTCTGTCGGCCACATCTCGAAGCCTGTTTAAAGTGGCTCCTTGAGCTCCTATCAGCTCTGGACTACTTTTGGAAAAACAGCTGTCTCCCTCAGTTTGGAAGAATCCAAACAGGACTTGCTGGTAAAACTCCGAGAGAAGCTTTTTGGCAAAATATCTAGGAGAGCAGCTCAAAGGCCAAAACAAATGTGCTTCCATTCAGATGAGCAAGCACTGGCCATGCCCACTTGGTGGTAGCTTGGTCCTCAGCCCTGGCGGCACAGATGATGCCGCATTCTGCATTCTAGAGGTTTCATCTAGGAGTGCAGTGGTGTTCTTCCAGCCGTCCTCCTCTGTTTTTTAAAATTACTCCCAGGTGGATTATAATTTATAATATTTATAGTAATGGTCATTTATAGTTATCTTGATAGTGTCTTGAGCTATATAAACAAAAATTAAATTATTTGGGACAGTTATTTATTAGGATCTTTTGTTTAGGGCTTTAAAGATTTTCACAAATACTGACCACATACAGTTAATGAATTAGTATATATTTCCTACTTCACAGGCTGGACAGTAACAGGAAGAAGATTTTATAGTCAGGAGACTTCAGGGTGAAATTCTGACTTCACTATGAGTTTTTATGATGGTTTCATGCAAGCTACTCCCCCTGTCTTGATCTGTGTGTCCAGCACTGTCAGTTGAAAGTTGTAGGCTCCTCACCGCATGCTCCCAGTATTTGGAACTGCAGGAAAGAAGATGGGTTTTGGTTGTCACAGTAACAATGGCAGATGTATTGTTGATGTGAGTGGCAGGATCCAGAATGCTTTAGTCCTGTACAGAAAAGTTTCATGAAGAAGTCCTTGCTGCCTGAATCGCCAGTGGTACCCTGGGTGACCAGTGACTCTGGGAAATGATCTTTAACATCTTTGTAGCTTGACAGTTATGACTGTTGGTTGGTGGCTATAAATCCGGTCATTAAGAGTTTAAGTTCTCAGTTCACACTGTCTGTCCCGTATGTGATGGGCATGATGAGGACATCGCAGAACCAGAGTTGAGCAGAACCAGAGGTGAGCAGAGGGTTCCATTTGCAAGTTTTTCAGGATACCTGGATGTTCCCTGGGAACAGTCCCACTGCTTCTACCCAGATTTACTTTTATGTGCAATATGGAATTTAATATAGATGTTCACTAACTTACTATGGCTCAACTTATAATTTACAACTTTATAGGTTCACGATGGCCCAAAACTGACATGGATTCAATAGAAACCAAACTTGAAATTGTGAACTTTGCTCTTTCCCCAGGCTAGCTATGTGCCCTAAATTCTCCCTCACAAGGCTGGGTAGGAGCAGCAAACCACACAGTCAGAAGGAGCAACCAGGGCTCAAAGAGGACTGTGTTGCTGAGCTCTTCTATTTTGGAGGTAAGGGGTAGCAAATCCATACCGACTTAGGACATTTTCACCCGAGGACTGGTTTCTCGGGACATGACTTCATCATGACTCAAGCAGCATCTGTATTTGTGCCAATGTGCTTCTGTTAACATGTTCACCAGCCTGAGACAGACTCTGACCCTAATAAGTGGGTTCCAACTAGAAATTGAAACTGACTATTCACCATCGTGAATTCTCAAAGTAAATGACAAAAGCTGACTGGTGAGGACAAATGAGGTAAGTTCTAGGCTGGTAAACTGACCATCTCCAAATTTAAACTTCAGGTGGCCTCTGAGCATGACATTGTATTGTATGGAATGCTGTAGCCCTTTCCTTTGTAAATTATTTCCTCTATGCTCTAAGTAGATTATTTACTGTAAATTTTATCTACAGATTTATCCCTGTGGTAGAGAATTAATCATTGTTTAGAAATCTCAGTTGACATTATAATGTTCTCTTGGGCTCAGCCTCAAATAATATACCTCACACTGAGGAACAAAAAAATTTAAGTCCCAAAGATTGAGTAATTATTTTTCCAATATATATGTCTAGCAGCCTTTGTACTGAATGCATTGAAAACAATTTCCCTTGAGCTAGGAATGTAGCTCAGTGGCACAGCACTTGTTTAACATGCACGAGGCTCTGGATTCAATCCCTAGCATGCGCGCCTGCGTGGACACACACACACACACACACACACACACACAAATTCTCCTAAAAAATAACACACAAAGCATAAAGTTGTCTTAGCCAGAAGCATTTACTCATTTGGACCTTTTGAGGTAAGTTGAAACAGAATTAGTACTTCTCATGGTTTCAAAAGTCTTTGTCTTCAATTAAAAACAATACTAAATGCTAGATGGCTGGTATTTTGACATCCAGCCAAGTCTTATTTCTGGTGCAGTTACACAGACTAAAACACCACTCACAGTAAATCCTGCACATTTTTATGGGAATGTTTATTTATACTCTTCTTTTCTTGGCTCCCCACCATGACAGCTTGTTCCACATTAAGTGTTCATATGTGTTCATTTCCCTCTTGCTGTCTGTAAGTCCATTCCAAGTGTCCAGCAGGGAACCTTGGTGGGAGATCCCGGAGAGTGGCCTGGCCATCGGGTAAAAAGGCCAGGAACACCCACCACCATCTCACCAGATGCGACTGCTAAGGGTACCAAGGGGGTCACCCAGACTAGGAGATCCCAGTTGGTTTATGTTGGTGTTGGACTACAACAGACCTCAAGAAGCAAGGACATGTCACAGATAAAACACAGTATGAAGATCAGTGACCTGGATCCAAATATTAACTCTGCCATTTCTTAATGTATAATTGAGGACCAAACACTTAAATTCTTTGAGCCCCAATTTTTTTACCCATAAAAGCAAGTTGTGGAAATCAAGTGCTTTGCAGAGGGAAGCACTTAATAACTGCAATCTGCAAATGATTGTTAATTATGGAGATGGTAATCGACAGACTTGGGCTACAAGTGAAGCATTTCAAGCCCTAAAAGATAACAATTTTAAATCCCAACTTTATGTATCCTGCAAAACTTTCCTTTAAAACTGATGAACAAATACCATATTTCCATGACAAGGAGCACCTCAAGAAAATCAAGACCATGAAATCAGCATTACAGAAAATTATCAGATATCCTAGAAAGGATAATGAAGCCAAAATGCCAATAAGTCAAAATCAATGAATACACCTGGTGGGATGAGCAGCTAAGCAAAGGGGGAAAAAAATTAGGAAATCGAGCAATGACAGGAATAAGCCAGTACATCTCAGTAACCGGGCTCAATGTGAATGGTTAGAACTCCCCATTGAAAAGACACAGATTGCCAGGGTGGATCAGGAAACAAAACCCAATAATATGCATCATACGAGAAATGTGATTAATTAAAAAAGAAACTCACAGGTTAAAAATCAAGGAATGGAAAACAATATTCCATGCAATGGAAATGCAGAAAAAAAGCAAGAGTTGCTGTCCTAATTTCAGACAAAGTGGAATTCAAGCCAAGACTGATCAGAAGAGACAAAGAAGGTTACTATATATTGGTTAAGGGAACAAATCAATAGGAGGAGCTAACAATTATAAATGCATACATACCAAATCCCAGCACATCCAATTTCATAAAGCAAATACTAATGGACATGAAAAATCAGGTAAACACCAATACAATTGTAATGGGGGACCCCAATACCCCACTGTCACAAATGGCAGATCAAGTAAACAAAAAAAATTACCAAATATCAAAATTGAACGAAACCTTTGAACTAAATCGACTTAATAGATAGCTACAGAATGTGCCATACAACATCAACAGAACACACATTCTTCTCAGCAGCGTGTGGGACTTTCTCCCTATGGGATAGTATTAGCCCAGAAAGCATGCTTAGGTAAATGCAAAAGAATCAAAATTATCCCATTTATATTATTGGATCACAGGGCAATGAAACTAGAAATCAATGGCAAAAGCCACCACAGAAACTATACAAACATATGAAAATGAAATAATACCCTCTTGAACAATCTATGAGTCGCAGGAGAAATTAAAGAAGAAAGTAGTTTCTAGAGTTATATGATAATACCAGTAGGACACATTGAAACCTATGGGACACAGTGAAAGCCATCCTAAGAAGGAAGTTTATAGCAGTGAATTCCCACATCCAAAAAACAGAGTGAGCACAAATAAATAAGCTAATGATGAGCCGCAAGGTCCTAGAAAAACAGGAACAAGCCAAACCCAAAGCCAATATGAGGAAGGAAATTATAAAGATCAGAGAAGAAATTAATGAATGAGTTTTTTTTTAAATTTAAAGAATCAGGCCCGGGGATTTAGCTCAGTGGTTTCGTCGCCTGCTGCACAAGCGCAAGGATCCAAGTTCGATCCCTGGTACCAAAAAAAAAAAAAAATTAAAGAATCAATGAATCAGAGGATTGGTCTTTTGAATGAGTAAACAAAACAGACAAACCTTTGGCCAGTTTTACCAAAGTAAGAAAAAAAAAGACCAAAATCCATGAAATTAGAAATGAAAAAGGTGGGCCGGGGATTTAGCTCAGTGGTTCTGCTGCCTGGCTCGCAAGCACAAGGACCCAAGTTCGACTCCTGGTACTACTACTACTACTACTACTAATAATAATAATAAGAAGAAGAAGAAGAAGAAGAAGAAGAAATGAAAAAGGTGAAACCACAATGGATTCTGCCAAAATCCAGATTATTGGTAGCTACGTTGAGAACCCAATAAAATGCAAAATTAGGAAAAAAATGGATAAATTTCTAGATACATATGAACTACCAAAGCTGAACCAAGAATATACAAAAATCCTGAATAATACAATATCAGTCAGTGAAACTGAAGAAGTGATACAAAACTACCAACTAAGAAAAGCCCAGATCCCAACAGATTCCCTGCAGAAGTCTATAAGAACTTCAGAGAAGATGCAATACCAACACCCCTCAAACTCTTTAATGAAATCAAAAGGAAGCAGTACTCCCAAACTCATTTCTGGAAGCAAGCATTACCCTGATTCCAAAACCAGAAAAGAACCCAACCAATAAAGAGAATGATAGGCCAGCTTTTTAATGAACATAGATGCAAAAACCCTCAAAAAAGACACTGGTAAACAGAATGCAACAAATCATCAAAAAGATTCTACAACAGGACCAAGTAGGATTCATTTTAGGGAGTGGGGATGGTTCAACATATGCAAATCAATCAATGTAATTCACCATATAAACAAAAGCAAGGACAAAAATCATATTATCATCTCAATAGATGCAGGAAAAGCATTTGAAAATATCAAGCATCCATGTATGATTTTTAAAATGAAGAAAATAAGAATAGAAGGTCCTTATCTCAATCTGACAAGAGCCACCTATGACTAACCAATCACCAACATCGTACTACATGCAGAGAAGCTGAACGTTTCCCCTCTAAAATGAAGAATGCGACAAGGGTGCCACCTATCACCGTTTCTGTGCAACATAGTTCTTGAAACACTTGCTAGAGCAATTAGACAAGAGAAAAAATTAAAAGTGATAGGGATAGAAAAGGAAGTTAAATTATCATTGCTTGCAGATGATGCCCTATGTAGAAGGCCCAAAAACTCCACCAAAAAACTCCTAGAATCTATAACCAAATTCAGTAGCATAGCAGGACACAGTCACCACTCAAAAATCAATGGCGTTTCTATATAACAATAATAAACTCACTGAGAGAGAAATTAAGGAAGCAATACCTTTCATAATAGCATGAAGAAAAATGAAATACTTAGGAATAAACCTAACCAAGGAAGTGAAAGACCTCCACAGTGAAAACTATAGTACTCTGAAGAAGCAGATCAATGAGGACATCAGAAAATAGAAAGATATCCTCAGTTCCTGGATGGGTAGAACCAATATCATTAAAAATGATCATATTTCCAAAACTGTTATACAGATTTAATGTAGTTCCAATCAAAATACAGATATTCCTCCTTTAAGGACCTACCTGTTTAACAGCTATTCAGGCTTACTACCCCCTGCTCAAACTTAAGAGCCACATTCAGACTCATGACACAGGAACATGAGTGGCAGTGCGGCCTTATGGTGGCTTCTTCTACAGTACAATGCTGTAATTTTTCCTGATTGTACTGTAGTTTTATGTTCTAATATACATAACAGTACTGCATGTAAGAGTTATGGAAATAAAAGCAAAGTCATCAAGTTGGAGTTTCCTTTGAGCATTTCTGTGTTCTGAATATTGTAATGTACATAGTGTATCCAATTCCTCAGTTAGCGACCAATTCATTTAATGACGCAGTCACAGGAACAGAACTCAGTCATTAAACTAGGAGTGTCTTTACCAACAGCATTCTTAATAGAACTAAAGAAATTGATCCTAAAAGTCTTAAGGAACCAAAAAAGATCTAGAACAGCAAAAGCAATTCTGGGCAACAAAGCAAGGCAGGAGGCATCACCATCCCAGACTTCAAGTTATACCTCAAAGCTACAGTGATAAAAACACCATGGTCTTGGCCAAAAACCAGACTGTGGGTCAATGGAACAGAATAAGTGCGGCACACTCTGCTACCTTATCTTTGTCAAAGGGGCCAAATAATTTCATGTGAGGAAAGATAGCCTCTTTAACAAGTTGTGCTGGGAAAACTCCCTACCCACATGCCAAAGACTGAACCTAGACCGGTGAGGGCAAACCTTGTAGAGATGAGTCCCCAAACTGCAACACAAAACCCACTTATTTATTGCAAAGTGACAACACTGCAATTACAGCTGAATACTGAGGCTCTAGTTTAAACAACTCATACATGACCATACATGACCATCTTTCGTCTTAAAAGAAAACCAAATAACACGTGTGCCATGGGTTTGCCACCACTGACCTAGACCCAGGTCTCTCATCATGTGCTAAACTAAAATTAAAATGGATCAAAGATCTAAACATTAAAATACAACCAATCTGCTGGAAGGCAAAATAGGTAAAACACCTGAAGACAGAGGTGTAGGTGAAGACTTTCTGAACAGAACCCTGGTTGCACAAGAAATAATGCTAACAATCAACAAATGGGATCACATCAAATTAAAAAACTTCTGCACAACAAAGGACTAATATCTAGGATATAGAAAGAACTCAAAACAATCTGACCCCCAATATTTAAACACCCAATCAAAAAGTGGAATTCTGAAATGAATAGACACTTCTCAGATGAAAAAGTGCGAACAGCCAACAAGTACTTGAAACAAATATTCAGTATTGCTGGCCATTCAAGAAATGCAAATTAAAACAACACTGAGATTCCATCTCACTCCCAAAATAATGGGTATCATTGAAAAACCAACCAATAGCAAATGCTGGCAAGGGTGTGTGTGTTGGGGGTGGGGGGGTGGGAAGGAACCCTTCTTTATTATTGGTGAGATATAAATTGGTACAACCACTATTGAAATCAGTATGGAGATTCCTCAAAACACTAAAAATAGAAATTCCATCTGACCAAGCTATTCTCATTCTAGTTATCTTTCCAAAAGAGTTAAGAGACATCATACCACTATGGTGTATGCATTCTCTTGCTTATAGCAGCACAATTCATAATAGCTAAATCCTGGAAGCAGCCTATATGTCCACCAATAGATGAATGAATCAATAGATAAAGAAAATGTGGTATTTTTTTAAAATGTGGTATTTATACACAATGGAATACTCTATTTCCATAAAGAGAGATAAACTTGAGTCATCTGTAGCAAAATGGATGCACTTTGAATTCATAATGTTAAATGAAGTAAACCAGCCACACAAGCTTAAATATTGCAGGGTGTCTCTTATATGAGAAAGTCAAAATATAAATAAAGTACAGGATAAAAGACAGACAACAGGAAAAAAGAGAGAAGAAAAAGTTATTGAAATACAGCATGGACAATGTATCTAAACCAAAGGATACTTTTAGGGCTGGGGATTTAGCTCAGTGGTTGTGCTTTCGAGACAGGAAATGTAACCACTGAGCTAAATCCCTGGCCCTAAAAGTGTCCCTTGGTTTAGTGTAATTGTCTTATGTATTTTATATATTTTTTGGCTTGTCTGGTTGTAAATATTTATGTATGACAATTAACTTTATAAGGATTTATAAGATAAATAAATCTGATGCTGGCAAAAAAGGGGGTGGAGAGGAAGGGGAAAAAAGAATTGAGATGTGTTATATACATGTACCAATTCCCCACAATGAATGTAATCATTATGTATTATAAATATGTACTAATACAAATATATAAAACAAAACAAAAGCAAATATCAAAGAACTGCCGTACTAGCTCAAAGCCTGATTTAGGCCAAATGTTGCTATCTCCAAATTTCTATTTCTTATTACTTTGTGATTTTTCTTATGTGTTGTTGGATGCTGATCAATATCTTGCTTAGTTACTGTCTAAAAGAATTTTTTTTTTGGTACCGGGGATCAAACTCAGGACCTTGTGCTTGTGAGGCAGGCGGCGGAACCTCTGAGCTAAACCCCCTGCCCACCCTCCAAAAGAATTTTTGAAAACAATATGGCTTCTTGGACCCTTTTAAGTTATCATGTTAAATATTTCTTCATAGCTTTACATAGCTGCAAAGAACTTAACTTCTGATGAACTGGAAATATTGAACATTGAAATATAAAACTCATATGACTTTTAAAAATGTTTTCTGTGGAATCTAAATGACCCAGCACTTTGATATCAAGCCTGATTTATTTAGATGTACATGAACCACCTCATCTTTAATAGGCCGAAAATTATTCCATTTACTCCTTCCTCTATATAATTTTATGTTAATAGGATATATTTTATGCCTAAAGTTCTTTTATTGGTAATCCATAATTATTTGCAAGTAAAAATTGTTTAAATTGAAATTCACTTTTAAAATTTCCTATGACCTTGAAGCCCAAGATTATCAAAGAGATATTTCTGGACTGAATTACCATTATAAGTATATTAATATCCAGTTTATCGAAACAACATAGACAATCTTTGTAAGTAATTTTTAAAGATCTTTATGTTTAAACATCTTTATGTTAAAAGTAAACTTTTACTGAAAAAAAAATTCACCAGCCTTCTTTACCAAAATAGGGCTCTTTATCAACATTATTCCTATTTTATAATTATTGTTGCTGCTATTATTGCAAGCACTATGAAACTTTAAATAAGTAAATTATAATGAATGTATTTTATCATAACAATGTTAATTATTCAAACCCCTGATGTGATGATCTATCATCAAAATTATTTAATGAGCTAATCCTCTGACAACTCATTTAGCTCTTCCCTCAATTTTCATGAAAGTAAAAAATAAGGAATCATTTGAGTTACAAAAGGATTTATTACTCCATGAATAGAAATCATTCACTTTCTAGGGGGAAAAAAAGGAGGACTTTGTCTGCCCCGGGGTAGTGCATGCAGGGAAGATGAGAGAGAGGGGGTTGGTGAGGTGTCTCACCCCCATGTCTATGGGCACCATTCATAGGGTCCTAGACAGCCTTCGTCTAGGAAGTGACTATCTAAAAGGGGAGAGGAGAGAATCTCCACTCAGTAGGATGGCTTACTACCATACAGTTCTCAGCAGAACAATTTTAGGAAAGAGTGCCCGTGGAAGTGATAGACCTAGAATTTAAATACACAACCCCAGCCAGGCGTGGTGATGCACGGCTGTAATCTCAGGACTCTGGGAGGCTGAGGCAGGAAGATTCCAAGTTCTAGCTCAGAATAGGCAATTTAGTTACTTAACAAGACCTTGTCTCAAAGTGAAAAATGAAAAAGGGCTGGGGAAATAGCCCCTACGTTCAATCCCAATACTACAAAAAAAGTGTCTGTGCACTCTTAGAGAATTTCCGTGTACCCCTAAAGAGGCACCCCTAAAACACACTCTCTGATCTCTGTAATCCACTGAGGATACACAAAGGTGCTCAAATTTGGAGCTTCTTGGCTTGGAGTTTCCCCACTCGGCTGGGAGTCGAGTTTCAACGGAGGTAAACGGCTGGACGTTCCCCCAGCTGGCTTGGGGTCATAGTCCTTAGAAATAGCAGAGATTTATTTCCAGTGAAAGGGACTCTCAGAACAGAAAGATGTAGAAAACCTCCTCTACTGTTCTCCCCTTTTCTACTCCCTCTTAGAGTCACAATGAAATCCATATACTAAATTCTCGGGAAATTTGCTTAATTCTGTGTAAAATTTCATGAACTAATGAGCTCCCTACAGGCTCTCCCTGTAGAGCACCTGGCCAGTTAAAAGGAACTGTGACAACCTGCTCTGGAGCCTGGTTGGGTCCCTAAAGCTCCAGCTGAATCTCCCGCACCTGGAGCAGGGCCAGTTACAGCAAATATGGGCCCCTCTCAACCTCAGCCTGGGCCTAAGACCCAAGATGGGTCTGCTTGCTCTTCACACTCCGGAAGAACACAGCTTTCTGCTCCTACTGACCTATGGATGCCATCCATCTCCAGATGGAGACGCTCATTCAACAGGAAGGTTGCTGCGCAGGCACAAACCTGCAGGTGCTTCCTAAGTATCATGGTCAGTCCTCAAATGGCTGTAAGTGGGTAGTTACCCCTGGTGATGCTAATGGGGTTCCTGGCCGTCGACAGCATGGACCCAGCCAAGAGGGGTTACAATGAAATGGAGAGTAAAGTAAAAACCTAAACACAAGTACAGTGGAGTGTGTCTTACATCTGTGCAAGAGAGAAGGAACCTGGGAGGGAGGGAAGGAAAGAAGGGGAGAGATAGTGTTAGAAGGTACACGCCTGTATTTCACTGCACTCAGAGCCACGTGGGTTTTTTTAATATTCATCTGGCATGGTTTTTCTATTGTGAAACTCTAAGAGTTTTATTAATATAATAATGATGAAGATGAGCCTACAAATTTCAAGGTCATGGTTGGAGAGAGAACTCCCAGGTTGCTTACTGCATGGGAATGAGGGTACCCAACTCAGGAAGGGTTTGGGGTCTTAATGTGCTCCCTGATCTCCCTAATCCACTGAAGATACACAACACCAGCCTGTTATCCTTTGCCTCCATTCACCAGGAAGACTGACAGATAGAACTTACAGTGAGTGCACCATACTGAATACTTTGGTTAGGAGGGAGATCTGATTAGACTCTCCATCACAGGGAGGAGCTCAGACTTCAAACAGGTCAGTGGATACCCGATTTGCAGAGTCTGGAGAACACCTTTCTCCCTTGGAATACAGCAACCAGATGCATATCTGCCTGTGTCTTCACTCTGTTTGCGTACTCAGAGTAAGGAAACTGATCAAGCCAACGCTAACAACATGGATCACTGGCGCTACCTCAGCCAGTGTCCGCTTTGCTCTTTGGAAACCTCTGTTCTCATCTGTAAAGTTGGAAAATGACTAATGAATTTTTATAAGCCTCCAGAACCCAGAGAGGGCAAAACAGCAAATAACTGAGGGGGGAAAGCAATAAAGAATAAAAACTAGCTATTTATTTTAAAACAAGTTGAGAGTTCATGGAGAACTTTTTTTTAAATCCCTTTTATGGGAAAGCAAAGGCAGCAGAAATCAAACGGTTTACCTACAGCTGAAGGGAGTTTGGTAAGTAAAATGCGACTGAGGTGCATTCTCAGCGCTCCAGGTCACGGAGAGAGCTGCCTGGAGGCACCCAATGTAGACAGCACCACGGAGAGCGCAGAACAGCAGTTTGGGAGGGAGGCACATTAAGTTCTGATTAAACTGTGTCCCAGGCGTGAAAAAGAGCGACAGCTGACTTTTCAGCATGCCTGTGCTGATCCCCCGAGAGAAAGAAACTGTTTCCTTCTGCTCGGCTCTTCTGGATCTAAATGCACTTTCTGGTGTAAATGCATAAACCTGTCATTGTGATTCCCCAGGAGAGGCCTTTGCAACCCTGGAAAGTGGAAAAGTGAAATTAGCCCAGGAGTTTACCTGGGTTTGACAGGATGCAGAGCCAAATCTTTCTTCATGGCCGTGGGGGTGGACTGGCCAGTTTCTGTTTTCAGCCCCTGCAAGAGCCTGTGTGAATGGAAGTCTTCTTCATGCAGGCGGAGGGAAGGGCTCCTTTCCCCTGTTCGTCTGTGAAGCTGTTGGGCTGCAGGGCATCAAATTGTAGAGTGCAGGGTGCTGGTGTCAAATGCTTAAACAAGCCACATCTGTATGAAAGGGCGGAACACATTCAGCAATCATTGCTAGGCTCTGGGCTTTGGGAGAAATCCTCAAAGCCATGGCTGGATTCGACAATGCTCTGGACACTAGAGTTCCTTTGAATTTTTATTCTGATTCTGCCCTCAATGAGTCCCAAGTATTTCCAGCTATCTTATTTTACTATTTGTTTTGGTCACAGCCTGCTCTGTGGCTTTTCACCGCACAGAGGGAGATAGATCATTTCTCAATGGGATAGGAGGACAGGAGGTACTGAGAATCAGTACCCCCGCCCAGAGGTGAAGGGTAAAGGCAAGGAGGATAGCTGAAGTGTGACAGTGAAGCCGCCAGCTGGAAGGGACCATTCTCGACAGCAGAGGGAACAGACTTCAGGGCAAAACAGTTCTGTCTGAACAAGTCAAAGCAAAAATGGGCTGGAGCCAGGGAGTGTGCTGGCTGGTGGGGTCAGGGGAGCTCATGTTCCTGGCTCCTCCTGCAGAAGATGTGTACTGTACGGGGAAGCTCACCTATGGCAGGGGACAGGAAGACACTAATGGGACTTCAGGAGCTCGGAGGGGCCAACTGCTTACCTGATTGGGCCAGGTACCGTCCATATGTATGCTTATTTAGAACTTACTCATATACTATATCTTGATAAAATAGTAAGTGTGGAGCTGTAGGTGGTAAGCACTTGCCTAGTATGCATGAGCTTCATCCCCAACATCACAAAATACACACACACATTGCACAATCACACATACACAACAATAGAGGTTGAACGTTTTTTCTTCCTTCATAATGGATATTTGTACCCAATTTTGGATGCTCCTGCCCCCCATTACAGAAGGCTCAGAAAAGGGTTTTCCTTCCAGCTTCAAATAGATAACAGAACTCCTATTTCCTCTTCTAATGTGAATGCTCTGAAGGGTTCAAGTAGAGCCATGTTTTTGTTGGTTTTGTAAGTAGGAGAATTAAAATCAGGGAAGTGAAAACACTGGGTGAATCGTTGATTTATGTAACAATAGCACAAAGAGCCGGATTAAGGCTCTTTTTTACAAAGATCAGAGGTGTTGCAGACATGAAGACCACCACTTCATCAAGTGAGAAATGTTGACTGGGCTGGAGCACTCTTTTGATTCATTTGCCATTTGCAAACCCAAGTCTGACCCTGCAATTTGTACACCACTCGCCCCCCAATGAGAGCTGCCCCATTTGATGTGGGTAAGCCCGGTGGGCAGGCACGAGGTCACAACCCATGGTGTCAGCCAGCGTAGTAGGGGCACAGAGTCCAGCCTGGTGGCGTGAGCTGTGTTAGGAACAAGGACACCACAAGGGCTGTGTGTGTCACCTGGCTGCCCACTCTCAGCCTAGCCTTTGCAAACTGCTCGTGTTCCCTCTGGGCAGCACCTGGGTTCTCTCCTCACTTTCTTTGCTTACCATGTCACACCTCGGCATTGCTTTTGCTCCTTCCCTGCAATTCCCTTCAGTAATTCAGCAAATACTATCCATCTTATGCACTCCATTTAAGCTTTTAAAAATGGATAGGTTCCCTTTTGGGACCCCAGCTCAGTTAGCAATTTCAATAACTAGCTATTTGTTTGCATTTCTGTCTCCTTCTGCTTTGCTATGAGCACAGGGGCAGGAATTTTATCTCCATAATCTTTGGTTCCTCCTGGTCTCACACACTGAGTCATAAGGAAATTCTCTAATTTATTTGTTGAATGTTTTTCTTGGCCTTACCACATCTGAAACCCTCACCACACCCTTGGTGCATCCACCTCTTACTTAAAAGCGTTTATCACTTATCCTCAGTTATGTATTGCTACAGGATAAACATGATTTATCACTTTTTTTATTCTGTGGGTTGTCTTCTCTACAGCAGTGGTGAGAACCTAAGGCACGTGTGCTGCAGCAAGCTGTTTATATCATTGATAGTTCTAAAAGGTTCGCCATCACTGCGTTACAGGCACAAATCTGTTCCATGTGGAGTGGAACATGGTCTCCATGAGTACCTAACTGCATGCAGCTGGGTGCTCCGCTGGGGTCAGAACATTCGCAAAGACTTCATTCCAAAGACCAGGTGCTGGCCTGTGGCTGGGGCTTCAGAGTTCCTTCTAGCCTGTCTTCCTCCACAGTCTACAGAGGCTTCCTCACAGCCTGGTGGCTGGGTTCCAGCGGAGCAGAAGCTCCCTGTGATGGTTGACCTTGATTGTCAGTGTGAGTGGATACCTAGGAACTGAGTAAAGCTCACTTCCGGGATTGTCTGTAGGGGTGGTTCCAGAGATGATTGGCACACAGGCCAGCAAACTGAGGGGGGAATCCTTCCCTGATGGTGGGTGGCACCATCCACTAGTCTTACAGCTTGGATGAAATGAAAAAAAGAGAAGGAGGAAGTTGACTTGTGCTTACAGCTCTATTATGCTCCGTGTTGCTGCTGCCTCTGCCTGTGGACATCAGACTCCAGCTTTATAAGCCTGGACCAGCGATTCCCAATGGAGCTTCTAAGCCTTCAGCCTCTGGTGGATGCTACACCTTTGACCCCTCTTGTTCTACAGCTGCTAGCTTCTTGGTCTGAGCAGCCACTGGATCCTCTGGCTCTCCAGCCCCCAGTCGGCCATTTTGTTCTCTCCAGTTTTTGATCCCATGAGCCTGCCTGACAAATCCGCTTGGATAATTGACCCTTCCTCTGGAGAACCCACACCAATCTACTCCCTAAGTGCAGAACCACCCTAGTGTCATTCCCACGGCATTCCATTGGCCAGAGCAGGGCACATGGCCAGCCACATTCAAGGGGCGGGAAAGAGAATCCACCTGACAAAGAAATTTGTGAGTATAGGGAAGGGAGAAATTGTTAGTTGCCAGCTTTAAAGCCAGTCTCCACACAATGAATCGTGCTTATTACAGTATCTTTGTTTTCACTGAAGAATTTCCTCTATGTCAAGATGCTCCTCAACTTACTAACTACTCATAGACAAACTTGACCACATGGTACAATCTCGCTCTGCCTTTATCCAGTGCTAATCTGCATTCTCTCTGCCTTCCAATCTGCAGATAAGTCCTTTGCTCACTGAAACAATTAGGGCCGGAAAGCCTTTTAAATTCCCATTGACATGGAATAGGGAATAATCTCTTCCTGTTTGGAATCTACTGTGGAAAAAAAGATCCCTACTGTGCCAAAATATGGATACTTCCTACAAACACCTTCCCTAGGATACCACATGAGCATTAGAGTTTCATCAATTAATTTTTACTGTTGCTAATTATCACAAGAACAAACCTTAAAATTTCAGTGGCCAAACAATGCTTCCTCCTGTAACAGCCCAATGTCTGTCCAAGGCTACAGGGTTACTTGGTTCCATGCCATCCTCCATGGTGGCAACTCCACCATGTTCAACCCATGGCCTCTGGGGTCTTCCTGGGCATTGACATCCAGCCTGTGGAGGGGAAAGAGCAGTGAGTTTTCATAGGCCAGGCCTAGAAATAGCACATACCACTTCTTTTTGTATTTCAGTGGCCACAATTTGGTCATATGGCCAAATCTAACAGTTGGAAACTGAAATATGGTCCCACTATATAGAGGAAACAAGTACAGTGAAGAACCAGCCATCTATGTCATCATTAATTGCACATATACAGACGGTGTTACTTGTGCCTGCTATCATGTAGCTCATGCTCATCAGGAGCACTCCTGTTTGGGAAAAGAAAAGCGAAGATGTCTCTAAAGTTAAAGGAGTGCTTAGAAGACAGCTTCAGCACATTTCCCCTTCAACTTTCTTGGAGCATAGAAGACATCTCTTCTGGCGTGTGCACAGTGCCATCTGCTGCTCAGAATAAAGAGTGGGCGGGAAGGTTGCACTGGGCATGAGGATCAGAGTAAAGCAGGTTAGAAGAATCAGAATTTAGTAGTCTAGAATCTGGTAACCATAGGAAATTGGAAGAGATTCATGCAGCTATCATTTTCCTTTATCAGACATCAGCCAGAAATTAGGATTGGGAGAGGACTTGTTCAGTTGGTTTTTCTTAGTTTACCTTTCTGTGCAGTTAAACTAGGAGGTAAACATAGGGCTGGGAATTGAGAAGAGTATGTGGTAGGAATGCAGCTGTGTATAAATGGAACATCTGTGTGGACTGGAAAGTCCTGCATTCTAGTCCCAGCTTTCCCTTCATTTTAGAATGAGAGAAATACAAGAGTTCTCAAGATCTTTCCAGCTCAGAGCTCCAATCCAGTGTACATGACCCATTTTCAAGATGGCACCCGAAGCCAAGTGAGCATATTAGATCCCTTAAATCAATTTTTTTTGTTTTCCTTTAAAAATTCAAATCTATATTCTATGATTTCCATAGCAGAAACAGCTATCTCTTACATTTAAAAGAGCATAAATATGTGTATATTTTTAACTTAGATGAGTAGGACTTGGTGACTGATGGAAAATTAGTGATGAAGAGAATCTTTTGCTTAGTGTAACTGGGTGGTTGATGAAGCCCTACAACTACTGAATGATAATCGTAATAGTTAATCAACTAATAGCACCAGCTGTGAGTCAGGCACATTCTAATTGCTTTCCATAGATTATATCAGTTGGTATGGTCTGAATGTTTGTCTGCCCTAAAGCTCATTTATTGAAATCCAATCTCAACTTTGACCGTATGAGGAGGCAAGACTTTTGGGAAATGATTACATCATGAGGCCAAAGAGCTCAAGAATAAGATCAGCGCTTATAAAAGGGGCGCGGGGAGCTCATTTCCCCTTCTACAATGTGAAGATGTGGTAGAAGGCACCATCTCTGCACCCCTGATGCAGAAAGGGGCCTCTTACCAAGGAGCCAGTGGCTTAGTCTGGGACTCCCCTCTTCCAGAGCCATGAGAAACAAGTTTCTGCTGTTTATAAGCTGTCCAGTCTGTGGTGTCTTGTTACAGCTGCCCAAAGAGACCAGACAGCGATTTTCACAACTGCCTAGGACAAAGCTCTATAGTTACTCCATTTTATAGACGAGGAAACCAAGACACAAGAGATAAAGGTAGGAGAACAAGTTAGAAATGGGGCGGGAGGGAGAGTGTGATGGATGAGTAGCTGTCTGCTGAACTTTGTTTCCTCTCATGGTGTTGACTTACTGCTGGGACATGCTCGCTTTCTGACTGTGACAGTAAAGCTTAGATGTCCCCTTCTGTTCCCCTCTCCTGTCTCGATGTTGACACCAAGACCACATTAGAAACCACATATTGAAGATGGCAGAGCCTTCCTCAGTCTGGACCTTTTGATGTCTTTGAGAAACAGATCCTCTGTGCCTCACTTTACCCCCTCATCTCCTGGCCCAGAACACCTACTTTGGACTGTAATACACACGAGAAGTAAAATTTTGTTGGTTGAGTCCCTAATATTTGAAAGTATTTTTGTTACATCAATAATGCAGAGTGATGTAATTAAGGCTAGGTGAAAAGTAAAGATGGATAAATATTGGACATGTTTAGCTTGAAACCTTGTGAGACAACTAAATAGAAATATGCAGTAGATGGTAAAAGTTTGGGTGGAGATATGTGACATCACCATGATGCAAATTCATCTGTGTGTGCTTAGTTCTAAATAAAAAAGTAATGTAAAGACAGGAGAAATTGTTAAATCTTTCCTTCCTGCCAGGTCACTCCATGGCTATCCACTAAACGGACTGTGAAACAGAAGGTGTGAATCTGCTATCCCTCTAAATGGTTTTATTTCCCTTTTACACCCTCACAGTGTGAACAGCTCCTCACTGAGCATAATTCCACTCTTTCAAGACACAGTTTTTGATACAATAACCCCAAATCTGAGCCATCTCTTACTCAACAAAACAAAACAAAAATGGAATAATCTCATGGTGAGGAAATGCAATGTTTACCACAGGCCTGCTTTGGGCTTTAGATCCATGGGTGTTTGGGAAATCCTGCTTTCAAGATGGCAGCTAAATTGTGAGAGGGAATGGGCTCTCCCAAGGGGATCACCAAAGTCTTCCGGGGGTGGGCAGGAGAGCAGTTGCTCATAGAAGCTGAAAAGCAGAAGAAGTAGAAGAAATAGAAGATAATCATGAGTAATAGTGTCCCAAATGCCAAACAGTGAAAAATTGCTTCAAACTTAAGAAAAAAGAAGTCACTGGATTTGACAAAAAACATCATTTGGACTCTGGCCATTGCAATTTTGATAGAATTGCAGTTATAAAAATAAGATTGTAATGGGAGAAAAAGAGAATGAGAAGTAAGGAAGAAGGAAAGGGGCCTGTATTAGTCATCTTCCTATTATTGGGACAAAATACCAGATACCCACAATTTAAGGAGGAAAGGTTTATTTGGGTTCAAAATTTCTTTTTTTTAAATTAATTTTTTTTGTACATTTTAGGTAAACAATATAATGACACTCATCATTGGAAATTTGCACCTTTACATAATCTCTCTTGGTTCTTATTTTTTCCCCATTCCCCTGCCCTCCCTTCAACCCCTCCATCCCTCCCTATTTACAAAGACTTTGTTTCCATTTTTTCATTTTCTCATATTAATTCCATTCCCTTCTATCCTTTCTCCTACCCCTCCCACTTCCTTCCTCTTTGCCCCCTTTCTTCCTATTTCACATTATCTATTATACCTTTTAGTCCTTATTTATACTTCCAGTTTCTCACACTAGAGAAACTATTTGGTATTTACACATGTGTGTTCTGTTTATTTCACTTAAGAGTATTGCCTCAGTGTGCACCCATTTAGCTCTAAATGTCTCTAATTTCTCATTTTTATGCCTGAGTAGTACTCCATTTTATTAAAAAAGCCACACACACACATTTTCTTTATCCAGTCTCCAGTTGATGGTCAATTGGGCTGCTTCCAAGATTTAGCTATTACAAACTGTGCTGCTATGAACATGAGTGCACATATATCACTGTGGTATGATTCTTTTAATTATTTTCATCATTATTATTATTATTATTATTATTTTAATTCTTTAGGGCAGATACCCAGCCTGGGAATAGCTGGGTCAAATGAGACTTCCAGTCCCAGTTCTTTGAGGTATCTCCATACTGATGTCCACAGTGGTTGTACCAGTCTACACTCCCACCAGCAATGGATCAGTGTTCCTCTTTACCCACAGCCCCGCCAGCATTTGTTATTGGTTGATTTCATGATAGCAGCCATTCTTTCTGAGGTGAGGTGGAATCTCAGCATTGTTTGCATTTGCATCTCTCAAATGACCAGTGACGTTGAACATTTTTTCATACGTTTATTGGCTTTTTCTACTTCTTCGTTTGAGAAATGTCTGTTCATTTCAGATGCCCACTGTTGGATTGGGTCTTTAAATTTGGGAGGTCTGATTTTTTTAAGTTCTTTATAGATTCTAGATACTAGACCTTTGTCTGAGGAACAGCAGGTGAAAATTTTTTCCTATATTGTGGGTTGTCTCTTCACACTGTTGGTGGCTTCACTTGCTGTGCAGAAGCTTTTTAATAAGAAGAGATCCCACTTGTTGTTGGTGCTAGTTTACAGGCAACTGAGGTTTTGTTCATAAAATCTTTTCCTATACCAATGTCTTCAAGAGTTCTACCTAACCTCTGTTCCAGCTGATTAAGCATTTCTGTTTTAATATTTAGATCTTTAGTCCATTTTGATTTTAGTTTAGTGCATGGTGAGAGATATAGGTCTAGTTTTAATCTTTGACAAATTGAAACCCAATTTTTCCAGTACCATTTATTAAAGAGGCTATCTTTCCTCCAGTGAGGGTGTTTGGCTCCTTTGTTGAAGATGAGGTGGGTGAGTGTGTCTGGAGTTGTTTCTGCATCTTCTAATCTGTTCCACTGGTCCTTTGGTCTGTTTCTTTGCCAGTACCATGCTGTTTTTATCACAGTAGCTTTGTAGTATAGTTTCAAGTTGGGGGTTGTGATATGCCCTGCCATGTCTCTGTTGCCTAGAATTGCTTTTGCTTTCTAGGTCTCTTCTTGTTCCAAATGAATTTTTGGATTGTTTTCTCAAGGTTCATGAAGTATGCTGGTGGGATCTCAATTGGAATTGCATTAAATCTATATAGCAGTTTTGGAAGTATGGCCATTTCCACTATGTTGACTCTACCCAGGAACAAGGGATGTCTTTCCATTTTTGGATATCCTCTTCAATCTCTCTTTTCAGAGTGCTATAGTTTTCAGAGAAGAGGTCTTTGATTTCTTTTGTTAGGTTGATTCCTAGCTATTTCAGTTTATTGGATGCTATTGTGAAAGGAATTGTTTGCCCTATTTCTCTCTCAGTGAGCCTGTTGTTTGTGTAGAGGAAAGCTATTGATTTTTGTGTGTTGACCCTGTATCCAGCTACTTTACTGAATTTGGTGATTAAGTCTAGAAGACTTTTGGTGGAGTTCTTGGGGTCTTTGATATAGAGTATCATGTCATCTGCAAATAATGACAATTTGACTTTTTCATTTCCTATCTTTATTTCTTTTATTTATTTCTCTTGTCTAAATGCTATGGCTAATGTTTCCAGAACTATATTGAACAGGAGTGGTGATAGTGGACATCCTTGTCTTGTTCCTGATTTTAGTGTGAAGGATTTCAGTTTTTGACCATTTAGTATGATATTGGCTGTTGGTTTTTCATAGATGGCTTTTATCAGATTGAGGTAGAGACCATCTATTCCAATTTTTTGTAGGGTTTTTATCATAAATACATGTTGGATTTTGTCAAATGCTTTTTCTGAATCTATTGAGATGATCATATGTTTTTTGTCCTTGGCTCTATTGATATAGTGTACTACATTTCTTGATTTGTATATGTTGAACCATCCCTGCATCCCTGGGATGAATCCCACTTGGTCAGGGTGTATAATCTTCTTGATGATCTTCTGTATTCTATTTGCCAGTATCTTATGAAGGATTTTTGCATCTATGTTCATTAGTGAGATTGGCCTATAGTTCTCTTTTTCAGTTGGGTCTTTCTCTGCTTTGGGGATCAAGGTGACACTTGCTTCCAGGAATGAATTCAGAAGTGTTGCTTCCCTTTCAATTTCATTGAAGAGTTTAAACAGTAGTGGCAGTAGTGCCTCTCTAAATGTCTTGTAGAATTCAGTGGTGAAGCCATCAGGACCTGGGCTTTTCTTAGTTGGTAAGTTTTTAGTTACATTTTCAATTTCATTGGTTGATATTAGGTTGTTCAGAATTTTTAGGTCTTCTTCGTTCAACTTTGGTAATTCATATGTATCTAGGAATCTGTCCATTTCTTCTGTGTTTTCCATATATAGGTTCTGGAAGTAAGTATTGATGATCCTCTGGATTTCTGCTGGGTCCATTGTAATTTCATCCTTTTCATTCCTAACTGCATGGATTTGGGCCTTTTCTTTCCTTTTTCTGATAAGGTTGGCTAAGGGTTTGTCAATTTTGTTTATTCTTTTGAAGAACCAACTCTTGGCTTCATTGATTTTTTGTATCATTCTCTTAGTCTCCATTGCATTGATTTCTGCTCTGATCTTTATAATTTCATCCCTTGTATGAACTTTGGGTTTGTCCTGTTCTTCTTTTTCTAGAAGCTTGAGGTTCAGCATCAGGTTGTTTAATTGGGCTTGTTCTGTTTTCCTAATATGAGTATTCACTGCTATGAATTTCCCTCGTAAGACTGCTTTCATTATGTCTCATAGATTCTGGTATGTTGTATTGTCATTGTCATTTAATTGTAGGAACTGTCTGAGTTCTTCTTTAATTTCCTCTGTGAGCCATTGGTTATCCAGAAGTGTGTTGTTCAATTTCCGTGTGTTTATGAAATTCTTGCAGTTTCTTTTGCTATTGATGTCTAATTTCATTGCACTGTGGTCTGATAATATACAGGGGATAACTTCAATTCCTTTGCACTTACTTAAACATGTTCTATGAGTGAGTATGTGGTCTATTTTGGAGAACAACCTGTGTGCAGCTGAAAAGAATGTGTATTCTGATTTTGTGAGGTGGAACACTCTGTAAACATCTGTTAAGTTCATTTGTTCAAGAGTTTGATTGAGTTCTAGTATTTCACTGCTTACTTTTTGTCTAGTTTATCTATTTGTGACAGTGGGGTTTTGAGGTCCCCCACTACTATTGTATTAGTACTTATTTGATTTTTCATGTCTATAAGTTTTTGTTTTATATAGTTGGATGCACTAGTGTTTGGTGCATACATGTGTATGATTGTCACCTCTTCCTGTTGGACTGTTCCCTTTACAAGGTTCTGGTGTCCTTCTTTGTCTCTCTTAATCAGTATTGGTTTGAAATCCACTTGATCTGCAAAGAGGATAGCTACTCCATTTTTTCGGGTTCCCATCACATGGAGTATTGTTTTCCACCTTTTAACTTTCAGACTATGAGTTTCTTTTTGAATGAAGTGTGTTTCTTGCTTACAGCATATTGTTGGATCTTGCTTCTTGACCCACTCTGCCAGTCTATTTCTTTTGATTGGTGAATTGAGACCATTAACATTGATGGTTATACACTGTAGAAATCAGTATGGATATACCTCAAAGAACTAGGACTGGAGGTCCCATTTGACCTAGCTATCCCCTTGCTGGGTATCTTCCCCAAAGAATTCAACAGTGATATATGTGCACCCATGTTCATAGCAGCACAGTTTGTGATAGCTAAAATTTGGAAACAACCCAAATGCCCATCAACTGGAGACTGGATAAAGAAAATGTGGGGTTTTTTAATAAAATGGAGTACTACTCAGCCATCAAAAATGAGAAATTAGAGACATTTATTGCTAAATGGATGCACATGAGACAATATTCTTAAGTGAAATAAATAGGACACACATGAAAATACCAAATAGTTTCTCTAGTGTGAGAAACTGAAAGTGTAAATAAGGACTAAAAGGTATAATACATAATGTGAAATAGGAAGAAGAGGGGCAAAGGGGAGGGGGAAGTGGGAGGGGTAGAGGAAAGGAAAGAGGGAAATGGAATTAATATGAGAAAATGAAAAAATGGAAATAAAGTCTTTGTAAATAGGGAGGGATGGAGGAGTTGAAGGGAGGGTAGGGGAAGGGGGAAAAATAAGAACCAAGAGAGTATGTAAAGGTGCATATCTCCAATGATGAATGTCATTATGTTGTATGCCTAAAATGTACCAATAAAAGGATACACAAAAAAAATTGATGGTTATACCTGATATATATTGACTTATCATTGTCATGACCTTTTCTGTTTGTTGGATTCTTCCCCTTTGCATTTAATTTCTTGTCGTATCAGACAGATTCATTCTGCTGGGCTTTCTGGGGTTGTGATCCTCATTGTCTTTTCCTAGGATACTGTCTAAAATTTTTTGCAGTGCTGGTTTTGTATTCATGAAGTTCCTAAGGTGCTCTTTGTCATGAAAGTATTTTATTTCTCCATCAATTTTGAAAGATAGTTTTGCAGAGTACATCAATCTGGGTTGGAGGCTTTTTTCCTTTAGGACTTGAAATACATCTCTCCAAGCTCTTCTTGCCTTGAGGGTTTGCGTTGAGAAGTCTGCTGTGATTCTGATGGGCTTTCCTTTGTATGAGATTTGTTTCTTTTCTCTAACTGCTTGTAGAATTTTGCTCTTCTGTTAGGTTTCTGGAATCTTAACTGTCATATGCCTATGTGTAGATTTATTTTGATCAAGGCTAGCTGGAGTCCTATATGCCTCATTTATCTGTATGTCAAGTTCTTTTCCCCTGATTGGGAAGTTTTCCGCTATCACTTCTGTGAACAGTTTTTTCATGTCATCTGCACTCTCTCCTGTTTCTTCATCGACTCCAATCAGTCTTATGTTTTTTTTCTTTGCATTGTCCAGCAGCTGCTGGATTGATTTCTCATGGTCCCTCACTATTTTAAAACAATTTTTCTTTTCCTGGTCACTAATTGCAATCTTATCTTCTATATCTGAAATTCTATCCTCACATTAGCTCATTCTGCTGAGTAGACTTTCAGTGGAGTTTTAATCTCCTGGAAATCTGTTTGCATCTGTTTTATGTATTCCATTTGTTTCCCATGTTGGGATTCCATCATGTTCCTCAGCTCCTCTATTTTTTAATCTGTGTTCTGTCTAGAGTTATTAATCATGTCTTGCACTATGGGCATAATCTCTGTTGTTTTCTGAGAAACTATTTCTGATTTCATGTTTTCCAGATGCTCTTTCATTGCCAGTTCAGAGAGTCCAGGTGGTTGAGTATCAGATTTTTCCATCTTGTTTCCCTTTGGGGTTGCTTTAAGTGTTCTGGAAGTATGGTTTTGAGATTTGTTTATGTGTCTTCTCATTTCATTGGAGGTGGGGCTGTGCTGCTGGTGCCCATGTGGCTCACCTCCTTGGCACTGGAGGCAGTGGTATGGCGGCCCTTAATGCTCACCTCCTCCTTGGCACTGGTGGTGGCTCTACTCCTCAGTGCTGGGGGTAGTGGTAAGGTGGCTTGGAAGGCTGCTCCTCAGGGCTGGGGGTGGCTCTGCTACATGGCACTGGGGGTGGAGGTATGGCAGCCCAGAAGGCTCAACTCCTCCTTAGTGCTGGGGGCAGCTCTGCTCTGTGGCACTTCAGGTAGTGGTATGGTGGCTCATCAGGCTCACCTCCTCAGTGCTGTGGGAGCTCTGGTCCTCAGCACTGGGGGTGGTGGTAGAACGGCCCAGAAGGCTCACCTCCTCCTTGGTGCTGCGGCTCTGCTCCTCAGCACTGGGGGCGGTGGTATGGCAGCCTGGAAGGCTCACCTCCTCCTGGGTGCTTGGGGCAGCTCAGTGGTATGGTGGCCCAGAAGGTTCCTCCTCAGGGCTGGGGATGGCTCTGCTCCTCGGCGCTGGGGGTGGTGGTAAGGTGGCCTGGAAGGCTCTGCGGTGCTGGGGGTAGCTCTGCTCCTCAGTGCTGAGGGTGGTGGTACTGTGTTCCGGATGGCTCCTCCTCAGCGCTGGGTGCAGGTCTGCTCCTTGGCAAGTTGGTAGAGGTTTCAGTCCATAGTCGGCTGCCTCCAAGGCAGGGATGAAAAACAGGCCCTATTGCAAGTTGATAATCTAGTCTGCCAGAATTTAATTTGAAGACATCAAACAGTGATTGCCTCCTGGAGGGTTGCTGAGAAGAGCTGGGATCTTCCTGGACTTTTGTTGTTTTGGGGTTCACAATTTCTTAGGGTCCAGTCCATGGTTGGGTAGCTCCAGGACAGAAATATCATGGCAGAAGGGTGTGGGGGAGGAAAGCTGCTCAACCCATTTCAGCCAGGAAGCAGAATCTGAAGGATCCACAAAATTGCTCCACAATTGTCCAGCTGTCCAACCACTCTCTGATTCAGGTTCTTAGTCTATGAAATGGGTTTAGTGACCTTGTCTTAGAGAGGCTTTTGAGGATGAGAGGAGGGGTGTGACTGTGCTTTAAGAACCTGAAGCTCTAGGAATGAGGCTGTGTATGGTATCTCCATGCATGCTGAAGCCATCCTCCCCATAAGGCAGAGTCAGTGAGAGGTGAGATCCAGGGTCATGTAGTTCCATTCCTCACAGAACCAACATTACTAAATCGGCTTTAGGCAAGGGCTTGAAGAATATTATGGGAAGCTTCCTTGTGAAACCCTTCACTTCTTTTGTTGCAAAGATACTGCAGATGTTTATACACCGTGCAACTCACCCCCAACAGTGTTTAAAAGTCTCTTTTCATCTTAAGATAAGCAGTAATTGTGCATAAGCTGGACAATTGGCCTGCATTTAATGTCATGAGTTACCAAGCAGATTTCCATTTTTTCACTGGTTGCTAGAAAACTAAGGGCCATCCGTTGCATGTACCTAAGACTCCGTGTTGTGTATTTTTGTACCAGTGTAATCACCAGTCCTCTTTTATGTCCTTGCTCCTGTTTTCCCCTATTTTAAATTTGTGCCACATGATTTACAAGGAGTGACCAAAATACATAGCTAATATTTAGATGAAAACATCTATTACAGTAAAATATAAATTTTCATTAATCCCCCTCAAAATACTTTCTCTTGCTTCAGACACACTTATCCCATCACTCTCGCCCTTTCTGAAGCAGTTCTAGAATTCCTCTTTTGTGAGTGTTTTTATGATGTATGATAAAAAATGTTAATGCTGTTGGCGAGTGCCACGCAATAGACAGGCAGTCTTGTAAAAACATGATGCTGTGTCCTCATCCACCTGATTCACTGCACTTGGCACCGTGTGACTTCTGGCTCTTCCCAAAGTCAAAACGACCATGAAAGGTTAGCATTCTGCATCAGTTCAGGACATGGAGGCAGCCACAACAGGCACAAAAGAGAACTTCTGGAACTGCTTCAGAAAGTGGCAAGAGCTACAGGATGCATGTGTTTAAAGTGAGGGTGAGTATTCTGAGGGAGCAATATGTCTTTTACTGTAATGCATTTTTAAAAATTTAAACATTTGCCATATTTTTTCAGTCATACCTCATATATTATGCATTTTAATAAAGTCTTAAATGTTTTTATTACAAGGGAAGATAGAAATAATATGGGGGCTTGATTACTTTCAGCCATGTATTATATTGGATTTTCAAGTATATATTAATGTGTCTTCATTCTACGTATATATTTCATTATGATGAAATTGTCATGCTTTTGTGTGCCTCTCTTAGAAAACAGAGCTCATACTGAGCCATGGTGGCAAATGCCTGTAATCCCAGCACTCTAGGAGGTTGAGGCAGGAGGACTCCAAGTTCAAACTCAACCTGGACAATTTACACTTGATCTTAGCCAAAAGGCCGAGATGTGATTCAACCTGGACAATTTAGTGGGAAGACACAGTCTCAAAACAAACAAACAAAAACCCAAAAAAAACCCCACTTTAAAAAGACTCATAGCAATAAATATCATTAGCATTAATGGAGCCCTTACTATAGCTGACTATAGGTTTATGTGTATAAATGCACATGGATCCATTTAATCATCATAATCATTCCATGTCTACTTTGCTGATCAGGAAACGGAGGCACTTAAAGTTTAAATAACTGCAGCAAAACCGTACAGATAGTGAGTGATGGCTCTAAGATTAAACACCCAACTAATCACCTATAGATTCCATGCCTTACCCACATAATAAACCACCTCTCTTGGGCCTGGTGACAACTCTGGGACACAATTGCTTCAATATTTTGGTTATGACACTTGGTAGAATATTGTCAAGAAGAACTGGGGAAGGAGAACAAGATAGCTAGACTAAAATTCCTTTCATAAAATAAAATGGGCAAAATACAGCCAAGGAAATCAGTATGTCTGAGCAGACATTTTAAGGAATACAGATCTCTTTGTTAAATACGAAGTGATTTTTAATTAGATGAATCTGCCTTCCTTGATCTCAAACAGTTCTAATTATCTTCTTCAGATGCTGTTTATATTGGGGATAATTTTAACTTGGTCAGAGTTTTACCTTTTTAGAAGCAGCTGGATGAAATAAATATGGGACTGTGAGAAACAGAACAACACATAAATGTGTTATGTTGAAAGATCCTATCAACTTATTAAGGTAAAACATGGTGAGCTTGCCATCAGCATGTTGGCAGGCTGAGCAGATGGCACTGCCGAGGCTGGGACTTCCGGGTTCCCATCTCTCTCTCTCCCCTGACAGTGGTTAATGAGCTCAGAGCCATAATCCTTCTGCGCTCTGTTGTCCTGCTATCTTCAGTATAGGCTAAGGATATTAATAACGCTCCTGCTTCGTAAGTGTGACAGCTCCAATAACCTCCTGCTCACCCCTTCCAGTCAGGGCCAGATAACAGATGCCCCACCTCCTCCTCCCAGCCCCTCCAGCCCACGTTGATGCAACTCCAAATCCCTGCCAGGTTCTTAGGCATTGCTTCCATGCATTCAGTACTTGCCACCTGCATTGTCAGGCACTGATGCAGACAGTTAGATACACATGTCAGCTGTTAGACATTGGTCCCCTTCAGACCAGAACCCAGTCTCCTTATATTTATGTCTTGCAGAAATGTCTGCTGAATGACCGAGATCAGGAATGAATGAATGAATGGATGGATGGATGGATGGATGGGAAGTTAATTTGCCAGCCTACCAGATGGACCAACTCTAGCCTTGCTTCTCTAAGAAAGGTATTTGGATCTTCTGCATCTAACTTCCTTGAAGTGATTGTTTAAGGTACAGTCTAGATTCCATGCCAATCTCTTTAATCAGAAAGTTTGTAGTCACTGGAGTCAGACCTGAGAATTTGCTTTTTTCTTCTCATGCATGCTAGGCAAGTACTCTACCACTGAGCTATATCCTCAGCCCTGGGAATTTGCATCTTTTATTTATTTTTTTTTTTTGAGACAGGGTCTTTCTATGTAGCCCAGACTAGCCTTGAACTACTGTGTAGCCTGGGCTGACCTTGAGCTCACAAGGAGATCCACCTGCCTCAGCCTCCCAGGTGCTGGGATTACAGGCGTGCGCAACCACCCCCAGATGGGAATTTGTATCTAAACAAGCACCCCAGGTGAGTCATTAGCACTAGTTTATCAGAGTATATTTAGTGGATTTTAATAAATGATTAATTGCAATCAACAGAGTAAACTCCCCTCTATAGATTTTATTTTATTTTATTTTATTTTTTGGCCATACCGGGGATTAAACTCAGGATATTGTACTTGCAAGGCAGGCACGGTGCCACTGAGCTAAATCCCCGGCCCTCCCTTCTACAGATTTTATACTTAATCTCAAACTAGTAACAAACTATAGCACTCTTTCTGTAAGAAATCAACTTCAAGGAGGACAGTAACTTTGAGTGCTGGGGCACCAGGGTTTTAAGATTAATGTTGAGGTAACTTACAAAGCCCACTGTATTTTATACTCTGATGTTTTAAAAACACTTTTGCCTGCAGTATCATTTCCCTAAGGAGTTTACAACTTGCAAGAGATCCTGGGAGCAGCAACAGCCTTTAACTGGGGCTAACCGGGGTGACCCTTAGCTCCTCCACTGGCGGTCTGTGTGACCTCTTTGGAAGTCTTCATGAACACTTTTCTGGTCTTTCTGAAACTTCTCAAGATAGGTGACATAGAACATTGGAGGGGTTTTTTTCCAGTACTGGAGATTGAGCCCAGGGTCTTAGCACTGAGCTATATCCCTAGCCCTTTTTATCTTGAGCCAAGGTCTCATTAAATCGTACAAGCCGGGCTCAAACTTGCGATCCTCCTGCCTCAGCCTTGACATGTGTGCTGTGACTGCAGTCTTGCATCACCACGCCTAGCTCAGTTACTGTTTTTAAATCAAAGTTTCTGGTTCTCATGCTCAGCTCAGCATTCTTCCCCACCCCAAACCATCTTCTCCAGTTTCATTCTCCTTATACGTTTTTCTACAATACTTTCTCTTTATGCTTCTTGAGTCATTTTGGATCACTGCCTTTCCTACCATTTGATGGTTCTCAGAAACACACACACACACACACCCATGTGAGTTCTGTGAGCCAGCTGTGTGTATGGTGCTTGCTTTACTGAGCTGTCTCCTGTTTTCCTAAATTCCCATTATTCTACCACATACCACATTCTGGGAGGGACAGCTGTTTTCATGTCTATTTCTTATTTTGATCCACATGTTACCTTAAAATGGAGCAAAGGAGGGCCGGAGATTTAGCTCAGTGGTTCTGCCACCTGCCTTGCAAGTGCAAGGTCCTGAGTTCAATCCCTGGTGCCAAAAAAAAAAAAAGGAGCAAAGGAAAGGGTCTCAGCCCAACACCGAGCGCTTTTCTTAAGAAGCCGACCTTTTACAAACCAGAGCCACCCATGTGCAACCAGTCATTTGGCGCCATCTGCTGGACACTATGGTCTGGGACACTCAGACCTGACTGAACCCCCGAATGTGGGCTGTTAAAGAACTATTTCCTGCTGAGCAATGCTTCATATCCCTTTATGACCATTTTCTCTGACAGTAACTTCAACAATTTTCTCCTCTGCTTCCTTTCCTTTCTCTGCCCCCTCTCAGCCTCCTCTCTCTTCCTTCTCCTTTTTCATTCTTTTGACTTTTGAAAAACAGGGTCTTACTATGTAGTCCAGGCTGGCCTCAAACTCTGTATCCTCCTGCCTCGGCTTCCAGAATAGAGAGATTACAGGTGAATGCCATCTTTTCCAGCCTCTCCAACTTATTAAAAATTCCTCACAAGCTGGGTAGTCTTGCCTACCACTCCCTGGCTCTTTTCCTCTACAATTTTGCAAGGTGCCATTTTTCATGTACTCAGACCTGTCCTGATGGATAAGGTGCCCTACGTCAGACAGGCCAAGACGGCTGGATGGAAGCCACATCTTGCATGTCATTGCATCCCTAGCAACCAACACAGTGACTGGCAAACAGCAGGGGCTCCAGATTTGATTTGTTTTGCTGTTGTGACTTCTGAATAAAATAAGAAATATCTGCAGTGGGGGGAGATGACAAACAGATATCCTTATTTTAAGGAGAGTTTTGCTCCATACTTGATGGCTAGGGTATGTGGCTCATTAAGAAGATCCTATGTGGGAACTCTCTCCATCTCTAAAGTATTGAATCTATTAAGAACCAGAGAGGCTCTGGTTTGGGGTGCACGTCTGTAACCCCAGCACTCTGAAAGACTGAGTGAGGCAGGAAAATTACAAGTTTAAGCCCTGCTTGGGTAACTTAGTGTCTTAGTGAGACTCTGTCCCCAAAATTTAAAAAAATTTTTTTTTGTACTGGGGATCAAACTCAGGACCTTGTGCTTGCGAGGCAGGCAACAGTGCCACTGAGCTAAATCCTGAGCCCTCTGAAAAACTTATTTTAAAGTGCTGGAGATGGAATTCAGTGTGAAGATCCTGGGTTCAATCCTTAGTACCGCAAAAAAAAAAAAAGAATAAGAGAGAGCGCACAGGGGGAGGCTTCCAGGCTGCCTTACTACCCCCACCAGCACAGAGGAGGTGAGCCACTCCCAACCCACAGGAGGAGGCTTCTGGTCTGCCGTACCACCCCTGGCAGAATAGAGAAGGTGAGCCACATGGGTGCCAGCAGCAACACCCCCCCCCCCGCTTTGAAAGGAGAAGACACATAGGCCGGAGATTTAGCTCAGTGGTTTCACCACCTGCTGCGCAAGTGCAAGGACCTGAGTTCAATCCCCGGTACCGAAAGAAACAAATGAGAAAACACATAAACAAGTCTCAAAAACAGACTTCCAGATCACCTAAAACAACCCCAAAGGGAAACAAGATGGAACACTGTGATATTCAACCACCTGGACTCCCTGAACTGGCAACAAAAGAGGATCTGAAACAATGAAATCAAATAATTTCTCAGATAACAGCAGAGATTGTGCCAATAGTGCAAGACATGATTAATAAATCTAGAGAGGACACAGATAAAAAAAATAAAGGAGCTGAGGAACATGATGGAATCCCAACATAGGAAACAAATGGAACCCATAAAACAGATGCAAACAGATTTCCAGAAGATTAAAAACTCCATTGAGAGTCTATGCAGCAGAATGAACCAATGTGAGGACAGAATTTCAGATATAGAAGGTAAGATTGAAATTAGTGACCAGAAAAAGAAAAATTGCTTCAAAATTATAAGGGACCATGAGAAATCAATCCAGCAGCTGCTAGATGATGCAAAGAAGAAAAACATGAGACTGATCAGAGTCAATGAAGAAACAGGAGAGAGTGCAGATGACATAAAAAACTGTTCACAGAAGTGATGACAGAAAGCTTCCCCATCAGGGGAAAAGAACTTGACATACAGATAAGTGAGGCATATAGGATTCCAACTAGGCCTTGATCAAAAAAACCTACACATAGGCATATGATAGTTAAAATTCCAGAAATCCAACAGAAGAACAAAATTCTACAAGCCGTTAAAGAAAAGAAACAAATCTCATGCAAAGGAAAGCCCATCAGAATCACAGCAGACTTCTCAATGCAAACCCTCAATGAAAGAACATCTTGGAGGGATGTATTTCAAGCCCTAAAGGAAAACAGCCTCCAACCCAGATTGATGTACCCTGCAAAACTATCTTTCAAACTTGATGGAGAAATAATATACTTTCATGACAAAGAGCACCTTAGGAACTTCATGAATACCAAAGCAGCACTCCAAAACATTTTAAACAATATCCTAGGAAAAGACAATGAGGATCACAAGCCCAGGAAGCCCAGCAGAATGAATCTGTTGGGCACAACAAGAAATTAAATGCAAAGGGGGAGAATCCAACAAACAGAAAAAGTCATGACAATGATAAGTCAATATGTATCAGTTATAACCATCAATACTGATGGTCTCAATTCACCAATCAAAAGAAATAGACTGGCAGACTGGGTCAGGAAGCAAGATCCAACAATATGCTGCATACAAGAAACACACTTCATTCAAAAAGAAATTCATAGACTGAAAGTTAAAGGATGGAAAACAATACTCCATGTGACAGGTACCCAGGAAAAAAAAAAAGCAGGAGTAGCTACCCTCTTTGCAGATCAAGTGGATTTCAAACAAAAATCTGAAACACTCTGGTCCCAAGAATTTCAGATAAGGGATACTCAACGTGTATGTACAAATCCATTGTGAACATGTGTTTTCATTCCTCTCAAGTAAAAACTGAAGAACAGAACTGCTGGTTCTTAATAGTAATACAAGAAATTTCTATATTATTTTCCAAAATGGTTTTATCATTTTATAGTCACATTCCCAGTATTAGAAAGTTCTAACTGGTTCACACATAACCTGACATTTGTTCTTTTAAAACTTTTAACTTCATCTCCCTAATGAGTGTATAATTCAATCTTGTTATTGTAGTGATTAGTATTTTTCTGATTCTAATGTTGCACACCTTTCCTTGTGCTGTACTGGTTATTTATCATCTTCTTGTGTCTACTTTTTAATTGGGTTGTCTATTAATGAGCTGTAAGAGTTCTTTATATATTCTGGTCATAGGTTATATGCATTATAAATATGGTCTGTTTAAGGACTACTTTTCATTTTCTTAACAATATCATTTAAAGCTCTAAATTTTGATGGAATCTCATTTATCAATTTTTTCTTTTATACATTGTTTTTATATCATAGGAAATTCTTGCTTACCCTAAATTCATAAACATTTTCCCTTATAATTTCTTAAAGTTTTATAGTTTTAGTCTTTCATATTTAGGTACATAGACCCTTGCAAGTTATTTTTATGTATAGAAATAAAGGGTTGAGGTTAATTTTTTACATACCATTTGCTGAAAACACTCTTTTCCTCTGCTCTTGAATTTTATGTTCTATAAAACGTTAATGTTAAATAATCTTTCAAAACTCAGTGGACCATATATGTGTGGTTCTATTTCTAGATTCTCTGGTTTATTCCAATGATCTATATGTCTTTCCTTACACCAACACTGCCTTGATTACTGTAGCTTTAGAAGAAGTCTTAAAATTAGGTACCCTATGTCTTCCAACACTGTTCTTTTTTTTTCTTTTTCCTTTTCTAGGTCCTTTGTAGGTCCTACATAACTTTTAAATTTCAATATCCAATACTTTCTTTATAGCAAGTATACACAGACCTGAATTTTTATATATACCTTGTGTTTTCCAATCTTGCTAAATTCAAATACAAGTTCTAGGGGCTCCTAGTGATTTCTTAGTATTTTCTCTGTAGATGATCACTTCATCTACATATAAAGATTTTGCTTCTACCTTGCCAATCCTATCCTAATTGTGTCCTTTTATTGCCAGACTATTTTGGTTTAGGCCTGTGTTTCAAAGTTTAATGGGCAGATGAAGAGTAGGCCTAGCTGCCCTTGTTCCCCACCTTAGGGAGAAATGATTAAATCTTCTCCATTCATATAAGGCATTTTTGCTGGAAGTATGGAGTACATGTGTTTAATCTGTAGAGAAGCTTCTGTTCTACTTCTAGTCTCCTGATAGCTTTTACCATGAACAGCTGTAGAAGTTAGTCCAATACTTTTTCTCCAACTAGTGACAGGATCATATGGCTTTTTCCTTTCCTCTGTTAAAATGATGACTAAGAAAGCTCTGAAGAGCATAGAGCAGAATAGTGAGAAAAAAAACACTCTTGGCTTTACAAGTCAAGACCAGTGCTGTTATCAGCCTGATGCTGCTGCGAAGGTCTGGAATCCAAAACAAACTAGAGAAACTGTAACTGCGCTCTGCCAGACATCAAGAGATTTTACAAGAGAAACCAAGCTACAAATGTTAGCTTGTTGATGAATGTATATCTGTTTCAATTTGAATTGATGTTTAATTGGTGTGCTTAAAATATTTCTTGTACATTGCAAATTCTTCAGTTGTAATTATAGGGTTAACTTGCTCTTTTCTGTATTATGTTGATGAAAACCTCAAGGTTACTACTATTCTATTGGCAGCCAACCAAATTTAAAGTCTAACAATCTGAGAACAGAAAAAAAAAAAGGGACACTTTAAAATTTTAACAGCTGAGGACAAGTTTGTTTTAGAAGGTTTATAGCAAGTGAGATGGAAGGAGAATATTAAGAAAGCTATAAGTAGAAGAGATGTGCTTTTGATATGAAAAGATGTTGTATGTTTGTCTTGTTAGAAGGATAAAAAGAGATATACAAGAACAGAAGGCCTAGGTATGTCAAGAAGGTGTGTGGAAGTGATTTACCAAGAAAATATGTATGTTTGCTTGTTGGTTTCAAGATAGTTCTCACCAAGTATTGCTTAGAGATCCAGGCCTCTTGGGTAGATCTTTTACCCTTCCCCTTGATGAAAATTAGGAATATGCCTAGCAAAGGAAAATTCTCCCCATATGAGATCCTATTCGGAAGGCCACTACCATTGATTAAAAGTCTCAGAGGCAATACACAAGAAGTAGGGAGCCTAATGCTTAACCAACAGCTTGAAGCTCTAGGACAGGTTTTTCATCAGCTTCACAAATATTACGGGGAAAGGGATAACATCCGCACAGACACTCCTGCTCATTCATTTGAGCTAGGAGACCAAATTTATATATAAAAAAAAGACTCCCTCACCCCAATTTGGAAAGGGCCTTATGTTATTGTTATGACAACTCCCACAGCAGTAAAAGTTGCAGAAATCCAGCCTTGGATCCATCATTCAAGAATCAAGGAGTTTCATCCAGGAGACTCCTGGACATGGCAGCCAGAACCCGATGAAGGTGACCCTGCTGAGACAGTGCTCTCAAAGCCCTGCTCCTGTCACTCCAGAAGCTGACAGGTCAACACACGGCTGAAGAAATTAAAGGAGACAACACTCACAAAGCCCTGCTGACAGGCTGACATATGGCCAAAAGCTCATGAATAGTTGTACTGCCTTGTTGTCTGGGACTTTCCTACACACTATTGTTGTTGTGTGTTTAGTTCTAACTGGGTTCCTCTTTGGCATTGCTCTGGGTGCCAGTGCCCCAAAAGACTGGATCACTTGCCAAAAATGCTGACTTGCTATCACATATTGGTGTATTATCTCACTTTTCTGGGCTCTTATATGTTTAAGGTAAATGTGGGACATTAGGACTTTGAACTGCATATGTACAAGCCTAAAGATTCAAAGTCTGATGCTCAAACGAAACCAATCAAGGTAATCAAATGGGAATTCAAAGGGTATCCCCTGCCCATCACATTTGATCAATGCCCACACCAGCACTATAGCTGGCCAGGAGTGAGAGATTGTGGAAGGCATAATTGGGAACAGCAATACTGTACAATGAGGTCAGAAGGATGAGCAATAATGGCTATAAAGTTCCAAAGACAACAAAAGGCTCAAATAGGAGAGAACATGCAATCCCTGAATTGCCACACTTGTAACCCACTTGAAGTAGTTATACCTGACCCATGGGATCCCAAATGGCTGAAAGGACAAACTGTGAGATCCAACTCTACCATTCGATGCCTGGCTCAAGTACTAAGACAAGTAGCGATGACTATGACACTCACTGGGATACACTAGTCAAAAAGGTCTGGATCACAGTTCAGCCAATAGTCAGGGAAAGCCTGATAATCAAAGAGATAAAAAAGATTAGGTCCAGGCTGGGCAATTACACAGGGATAGATATGGTGCAGACTATACACAGCACCCACAGATTGCTTCTGGCCACTGACCTAGATCTGGCATCTGACTGCTGGATCTCTGCACCCCTCCATCAGCTCACCTATCATGCTTTGGGGCTGACCCTATGGGGAATCCTAAACCATACCAATGAACCAGCAGTTCAACTTCTTAGTGAACCCCCTGAAGCGATAGGAAATAGCTCATGTGTTTTTAAGGTTTCTGCCTTATGGAACCTCCCCCAAAATTGTGTCAATAACCAAGGAACTCAATCCAATCTCAGTGCTCCAGCAGGAGCCTTCTTTGTGTGTAAGGATGGCTTATATTGAGTCTTCTCCCCCAAAGAACAGGGTAATTGCGCTGTAGGTATTCTTATCCCAGACCTAAATATATACTCCCCCAGTGCCATGAGACAAGTTCCTGTCCAAATAGGGTCCCCCACAGGAGGACTAAATAGAAGAAAAAGGGATCCCATTGTGCTCCCTATCCTAGCAGGATTGGCTATATCAGGGAGCCTGATACTTGGCGGCATAGCACTCGGGCTTGGACAGCAATAATATCTTTCATTAGGCCAAGACATTCAAAAAGGGTTAGAAGAAGTATGAGCCTTAATCCTCACTCTACAAGGACAGATTGACTCACTGGCAGATGTAGTGCTGCAGAATAGAAAGGGCCTCAATTTGCTGACTGCTAAGTATGGGGGGACTTGTCTTTACCTAGGGGGAAGAATGCTATTTTTATGCAAATCAACCAGGAGTAGTCAGGGAATCCATGACCCAACTAAAAGAAAGGTTAAATCAGGGCTGGGATTTAGCTCAGTGGTTTTTCTGTCTGCTGTGCAAGCGCAAGGACCCGAGTTCGATCCCCAGTACAAAAAAGAAAAAAAAAGAAAGGTTAAATCAGCTGGAAACTATGTCTGGTTCCCAAGATACCAACTCCTGGGGAGTTGGCAATTCACTGGATGGAAAGCGTGGTTAGGGGCCCTGATGGGGCCCATAATAATGATAATACTCCCAATGACTATAGGGCCATGTTTAATTAATTGGATTCCCAAATTTATAACAAAAAGAGTCTGTTCCATACAATCATATCAAATGTTAATGCGAGCAGAGGCCCATTATGTTTGTCCTGTTCAAATCAATGAAGATTCTGTTTGATGTAACTATAGGAGGGAATGAGGTAGAAAGAGCTGCCAAACATAACTTGGAATGGATAATTACTGTAAAATATTTGTTCATGAACTCTGTGTTAGCTTAATGTAGCAATATGCACTGTTCATGCACTTTGTGTGAGCTACTGCTAAGACCCCATCTGTGTCAACTTGTCCCTGTTTGGAAACTCTGGAAGGGCCTTCCCCGTCTTGTGGGGCAGCCTGTTCCCAGAAAGATGAGAAACCAGCCTTGAAGTTTGTTTATGTAAGCCACCAACCTTAAAAATTGCCTAATGCTGCTTTACCACGTCCTTGCTACATTCTGTATGACCGCAACTTAAGCTACCCTGTATGCTATGAGTAAGGTATAAAAAGGAGAAACTGTCTTAGCTCAAGGTCAGTCTGTAAGGACTTGTTTTCTGAGGCTGGCCATTGCCTGGCAATAAACTTCTTTTTTATTTTACCCAACTCTCCTGTCTCTGGAAGATCATTTTGACTCCCAATTTGCCACAAGGAGAGAGTGCAAATGACATGAAAAACTTGTTCACAGAAGGAATGGCAGAAAACTTCCCAGGCAAAGGAAAAGAATTTGACATACAAATAAGTGAGGCATGTAGAATTCCAAATAGCTGTGATTTTAAAAATCCACTACAACAAGACATGTAACAGTCAAGATTCCAGAAATTTAACACAAGAACAGAATACTAAAAGCTGTTAGGAAAATAAACAAATGACTTATGAAGGGAAGCCCATCAAAATTACAGCAGACTTCTCAACTCAAACCCTTAAGTCAAGGCAAGCTTGGAATAAAGTATTTCAAGCCCTGAAAATAAACAACCTCCAACCCAGATTGATGTACCCTGGAAAATTATCCTTCAAAATTGATGAGAAATAAGATACTGCCATGACAAAGAACACCTGAGGAAATTCATAACCACCAAATCAGTACTCCAAAATGTTCTGAAGGACATTCTAGCAAAAGATAATGAGGATTACAACTCCATGAACCCCAACAGAAAGAATCCACCAGGCAAGGTAAGTAACTTAAACAGAGAGGAAAGACTAGGAATCAATGACAGGAAAATAACATGACAAGGATGAGTCAGTACATGTCACCTATAACCATCAATGTTAACGGTCCCAATTCACTAAAAAAAGAAATAGACTGGCAGAATAGATCAAGAAATGACATCCAACAATATGCTGCTTACAAGAAACGTTTAACTAAAAAAGAAACTTATACACTGAAGCCCAAAGGATGGAAAACAATACTGCATGCCACAGGAACCTAGAAATGAGCAGGGTACATATTCTATTTCCAGACAAAGATTCCAAGCCAAGACTGATCAAGAGAGAGACAAAGAAGGTCACTACATGCTTGTTAAGGGAACAATCCAAGAGGAAGAGATAACAATCATAAATATATATGCACACCCAACTATATAAAACAAATATGAACAGACATGAAAAACCAAGTAAGCAGTAATAAAATTGTAATGAGGGACCTCAATACTCCACTATCACAAATATTCAGATTAACTAGACAAAAAAATATTAAAAATGAACCAAACTCTTGAACAAATGGATTTAGTAGATGTCTACAGAGTGTTCCACCCCACAACATCAGAATACACATTCTTCTCAGCTGCACGTGGGACTTTCTCCAAAATGCACCACATTCGAGCCCATAGAACATGCTTAAGTAAACGTAAAGGAATTGAAATTGTTCCATGTGTATTATCAGATCATAGGGCAATGAAATTGGAAATCAATGGCAAAAGAAATACAAGAAATTCATAAACACATGAAAATTAAATAACATCCTCCTGAACAACCAATAGGTCACAGATGAAATTAAAGAAGAAATTAGACAGTTTCTACAATTAAACAATAATGCCAGTACAACATACTAGAACTTATGGGATGTAATGAAAGCAGTCCTACAAGGGAAATTTATAGTAGTGAATTCAAGACAGAGTGAGCTCAAATAAATAAGCTAATGTTGAACTCAAGCTTCTAGCAAAAGAAGAGCAAGTCAAACCCAAAGCTTGTATGAGAAAGGGAATTATAAGATCAGGGCAGAAATTAGTGCATTTAAGACTACGAAAACAATGCAAAGAATCAATTAATCTGAGACTGATTCTTTGAAAGATTAAATAAAATAGACCAAAGCTAAGACAGTCATCCAAAAAAGGAAAGAAAAGACCCAAATCCATGCAGTTAGGAATGAAAAGGGTGAAATTACACCAGGTACTACAGAAATCGATCAATACCTACAGAAGATCATCAATACCTACTTGGAGAACCTATATTCTAATAAAATGGAAAACACAGAAGAAATGGACAGATTCCTAAATATATATGAATTACCAAAGCTGACTCAAGAAGGTATAAAATTCTAAAGAATCCACTATCAATGAAATTGAAGATTTAAGTTTAAAAAAAACCTACCAAAAAGAAAAATTCACTAATGAATTCTATAAGAAATTTAGAGATCTAATGCGACTACTTCTCAAATTGTTTCATGAAACTGAAAGGGAAGGAATATTCACAAACTCATTCCTGGAAGCAGGCATTACCCTAATACCAAAACTAGAGAAGGATCCAACCAAAAAAAGAGAACTACAGGCCAGTCTCCCTAGTGAACATAAATTCAAAAATCCTCAATAAGATCCTGCTAAAAAGAATGTAGGAAATCATCAAGAAGATTATATTCCATGACCAAGTAAGATTCATCCAGGGATGCAGGGATGGTTCAACATATGCAAATCAATAAATGTAATATACCACATTAACAAAACCAGGGACAAAAACTACATAATCATCTCAGTAGTTCCAGAAAAAAACATTTGACAAAGTCAAACACACTTTCATGATAAAAACTCTACAGAAAATTGGAGCCTGGCAAGTGCAAGGTCCTGAGTTTGATTCCTGGTACCGGAAAAAAAAAAAAGAAAATTAGAACTGATGGTCTTTATCTCAATCAGATAAAAGCCATCAACAACAAACCAACAGCCAACATCATAATAGTGAAAAACTGAATGCTTTTACTCTGAAGTCAGGAACATGAAAAAGATGTCCACTATCACTACTCTTAATATAGTTCTGGAAACATTAGTCAGAGCAATTAAGACAAGAGAAAGAAATAAAAGGAATAAGGAAAGAAAGAAGTTAAATTAAATTATCATTATTTGCAGATGACATGATACTCTACATAAAAAACCCCAAAACTCCACCAGAAGACTTGTAGAGTTCATAAGCAAATTCAGTAGCATAGCTCAATACAAAGTCAACACTCAAAAATCAATAGCATTCCTGTACACAAATAACAAACTTACCGAGAGAGAGAGATTAGGGTAACCACACCTTTCACAATAGCATGACAAAAAATGAAATACTTAGGAATCAATCTAACAAAGGATGTAAAATACATTTACATTGAAAACTACAGCACTCTGAAAAAGGAGATCAAAGAGGATATCAGAAAATGGAAAGATATTCCTTCTTGGGTAGGAAGAACTAATGTAGTGACAATGGTCATACCTCCAAAATTGTTACACAGATTTAGTGCAATCATGATAAAAATACCAATAGCATACCTCACAGAACTAGCGAAAACAATCCTAAAATTCATTTGGTATCAGAAGAGACCTAGAATAGCAAAAGCAGTTCTGGGCCACAAAGGCAGGCAGGGAGCATAACAATCCCTGAGTTGAAACTATACTACAAAGCTACTGTGATAAAAACATCATGGTTCTAGCAAAAGCAAACAAACAACCAGACACAAGGATCAATAGAACAGATTAAAAGATGCAGAAACAACTCCAAACACACTCAGCCATCTTATCTTTGACAAAGGAGCCAAACATCTTCACTGGAAGAAAGATAGCCCCTTTAATAAATGCTGGGAAAACAGGCTTTACACATGCCAAATATTAAATCTAGACCCATATCTCTCACCATGCACTAAACTAAAATCAAAATGGATCAAAGATCTAAATATTAAAACAAAAACACTAAATCTGATGAAAGAACAGGTAGAATTCTTAAAAACATAGGTGTTGGCAAAGACTTTATCACACAGGAAATATTACAAAGAATCAACTACTGGAATCTCATCTTATTAAAAAGCTTCTGCACAGCAAAAGAAACCACCAACAGAGTGAAGAGACAACCAACAATGTGGGAAAAAATTTCTGCCAATTATTCCTCAGACAAAGGACTAATATCTAGAATACACAAAGAAGTCCAAAGAATCAGACTCCTCAAATTTAAAGACCCAATCCAAAACTGGGCATCTGAAATGAAAAGACATTTCTCAAATGAAGAAGTACAAACAGCAAATAAATATATGAAAAAATGTTCAATATCACCCGTGATTTGTTAAATGAAAATTAAAACAATGCTGAGATTCTATTTCATTCAAGAAAGAATGGCTATTATCAAGAAATGAACTAATAACAAATGCTGGTGGGTGTGTGGGAAAAAAGGAACCCTTCTCCACTGTTGGTGGGAGTGTAGACTGGTGCAACCACTGTGGAAATCAGTGTGGAGATTCCTCAAAAAACTAAAACTAGAGGTTCCATTTGATCCAGCTTCTTTCCCTTCTTAGTATCTTCCCAAAAGAATTAAAAGCACCATACCACTGTGATATATGCATACCCATGTTTATAGAGGTACAGTTTATAATAGGTAAATCTTGCAAACAGTTCAAATGCTCATCAAGTGACAAGTGGATAAAGAAGTTGTTGTTTTAATTTTTTCTTCCATAAACCTTTATGAATCTTGTGAATTATATACTGTCTGAATTAAACAAATCTCTAAAAATTATTAAAATAGTTTTTTTTATTCTTAAGTTCTTTTATTGGTACATTTTAGGTATACACTTACATTTATCATTGGGTGTTTGTACCTGTACATGATGTATCTTGATTCCTATTTTTTCCCCATTATACAATGCAGTACTATTCAGCCATAAAGAAAGGTAAACTTTAGACATTTATACCTAAATGGATGCACCTTGAGACCATACTCTTAAGTGAAATAAATCGGACCCATGTGTTTAAATATCACATTGTTTCTCTGGTGTGAGAAACTGAAAGTGTAAATAAGGACCAAAATATAAAATAGATATTGTGAAATAGGAAGAAAATGTTCAAATGGGAAGGGGAAAAAGGGAGGGGTGAGGGGGAAAGGAAGGAAGGGAAAAGAAAATAGATGGAAATAATGGGAACAAAGCTTTTGTAAATAAGGAAGTGAAGGTGGCTTCAGGGAAGGGAGTGGAGAAAATGAAGAATCAAGATATACTAGTACAGGCACAAATTCCCTATGATGGATGTGATCACTATATATACCTAAAATGTACCAATAAATTTAATTGTAAAAAAAGAAAGTGGCAAGAACCTTTAAAAAAAAGAGTACAACACTTCATATGCTAAGCCTGTTGTGGTGGTGCAGACCTGGAATCCCAGGAATACTCAGGAGGCTGGGGCAGGAATATCCCATGTTCAATGCCAACCTGGACAATTTGCAACTTAGCACTTGTATCAAAAACACAAAAAAGGTGTGTAATCCAAAGAGTGAGTGAGTAAAGTGATTCCAAGGTACACATCTATAAACCTAAACCGTATTTTGCCATCTTGAAGAACAAAAGGAGACATTATTTCTTTAATATCCAAGCTGCAGTGGCAGTTAGTTCCCAGCCCAGTAATTGCCGACAGCCCAGGCTAATATTCTTAGCATTCCTATCTCCCATGTGGAGCCTCAGCACTGCAGAGGTGCTTAGCTGGCCACCTGCATCCCTCCCAGTAAGTGTCCTTTCACAGCAAAGAGGCAGGAGAAGCAGCCAGTCCCAGGGTCCCTCCTGCCTGCTGGTCTTCACTGCGGGCTGCCCACTTCATCAGAGTCATGTGAATCCTCTTTAAGCAAGCAGCAGCATCTTCACTCCTGGGAGCTGGGGGTTCCCCTGGTAGCACCCCCAGATCTCTCTATTTACTTCACCCCTGGCATATTGATGGGGCTGCTTATCAGATGGGTAAATTTGGGAAGAATCAACTGGGCTTGCTTATTTCATTTCTTCCTCTTATCTGAAAAAAAACAACTTAAAGAAGGAAAAGTTTACTTTGGCTCATGGTTTCAGAGGTTTTAGTTCATGGGTGGCCTGTTCCATTGCTGCGGGTCTGAGGTGAGGCAGAGCATCATAGCAGAAGGGTGTGGTGGGACAAAACTGCTCACCTCATAGCAGCTGGATGCAAAGATGGTGAAAGAGCATAGAGAGGAAGGGGCAGGGTCAAGATGCTGTCCCCAAGGTCATGCCCCCGTGGCTTACCCTCTTCTGTGGATCAGTCCACTGGCGAGGTCAGCCCCTCATGATCCAGTCACCTCCCTGGGGCCCACTGCTGAAGATGGCTGCACTGGGGAGCGAGCCCTCAATGCCTGCATGTTCGGGGGGTCCTTCACATAGAAACCATAACGGACCTTGCTGAAACAACAAAGAGGAAGGGGATGTAGCATCACTATCCTTCCTCCTAGAAAGATTTCTGGCTCCCAGATGAAGTACCAGAACCACAGCGGCAACCTGAGATACAAGACAAGGCCCGGAGTCTGACAGGTGCATCCCGGTGACTGTGCTGGCCAAGGAGAACTTACCAAGTAAGCGTGCTCCTGCACACTCGCCAGGCACGACACAACTCCATAACGGGACCACTCGAGTGCTTCTTCCCCAGCAAAGATGACTCAGTTTCCCCACTTTAGAAACAGAAATGGCTGGCAACCTTGACATGACAGTGTCTCCTGCTGAGCATTCCCACACTCTGCCAACCCTGCCGCTGAACTTACCAACAGGGGTCCTCAGCAATGTTGGACGGAGCCGATGGATTGTCAGCCCAAAGCAATCAGTAAATGCTGAGTGCTGCATTCTCCTTTTGGAGCCTCATAATGCACGTCAGGACATTAAAGACGGAAAGAATTTTCCTAAATTGCTTAACGGAGACTTTTTGGTCTTCCATGCAGAAAATCTATGAATATCCCATAAAACATCAGTGATTCAGAGGGTCAAATATTCATCTAAGAAGTTTTGATGAAAGAAAAATAAATTAGAAAATGTGCTTGTAAAGGAAAACGCTTTATTATTTAGTGATAGAGATTTTTAGAACAGTAGTGATTTCCATGTTTGTAGATGATCTGAGGCAAGAAAGCATAAGAAAAGGAAAGATGGCCAACATAAGAAGTGGTAATTTATGGGGCAAACCATCAAGGACTTTATACTGGAGTGGCTTTACTCAGTAAATTCTTCTTGTATCTGTGATAGATGAAAGGAGGTGAAACCTGAAATATGTGTTAAATGCAAAAAATGGATGAATAATCATTCTTTAAAGTATTTCCAAAGAAGTTCATGTAACAATTCCAAGTCACTCATCAGTAATATTTAAGATGTAAAAAAATTATTTGAAATACTTTTGGAGTTATGAATAAAACAGTAAATTTCTATCTGTATCAAAGACTCCTGGTAGGCATGGTGATACATGCTCGTATTTCTAGCACTCAGGAGGCTGAGGGAGGAGGATTGCTGAGTTCTAGGCCAGCCTTGGCTACATAGTGAGTTCAAGACCAGCCCGAACTACACAGTGAGACCCTGTCTAAAAGAAAAAGACTCCTGTGTACAATGGAAACTTGAAGTGGTCCATTTTCAAGATGAAGTAGTTAACTCAGAGTGAAAGTTACTAGTAATTAAAATTGCCTCACAGCCTACAGATGTGATAAAGTTTGTGCAATTAGAAGGTTCATAAGCAAACTTGATCTGGGGGAGAGATAAACTAGTAAGAAAGTCTTTGTTGAGAGGCATAGATATGAGTGGGGAAGGGAGAAGAATACGCATAAGGAAATAGTGAGACTCAGGTGCCTCCAGGAAGACTGCACACCCATTAGCACTCAGCTGCGGGGAGCCAGCAGAGGGGTGTGCAGGGGGATAAGTTAATTAACTGCCCTGGGTGCGCCTGCACACTAGGTGCCAGCCTTGCAAGGCCAGTAATAAAGTCTCGCTTTTGCTGTGCCTCAGGCCTCCAAGTCCATTCCCTGGGTTTGACTGTGATGGTACTTCTCACACTCCTACAGTGATCACTAAGGGAACTCAGACTTAGTTTTCAGATTTGCCATCAAAGCTGTTGTCTAGGAGTCAGAAAGTTGCAGAGATCAGTAAAATGCAAAATCCAAAACAACAAAAACACAAATGCCCACAGCCCTGGGCTAGCAACAGTGAAAGCAATAGCACAGGGACTTCATGTGGCTGCTGAGGCACATGTGAGCTGCAGCCTCAACTTTCCAAACCTGGCCAGGATGCATCCTGGAAGGTGGTAGTGGAAACCTATGATATGTACATTGCTTTTCTGTTTTTTTGGGGTTTTTTGGTACCGGGGATCGAACTCGGGACCTTGTGCTTGTGAAGCAGGTGGCAAAACCACTGAGCTAAATCCCTGGCCCTGTAGGTTGCTTTTCTTTTAAGACAAAAGATGTCAATGTATGGGTTATTTTTTCCTACTAAAACCTCAGTAGTCAGGTTTAATCGCAGAGTTGGCACTGTGTAATAAATAAAGGGGGGTGGGGTTGCAGTTTGGGCACTGAGCTCTGAAAGGTTCCCATTGCTGCTCTGAATCTCAATGTTGTTTTAGTTTGTAGTTCTCAAATGGCCAATAATATTGAACATTTTTCATGTATTCCTTGGTCATTTGTACTTCACTTGCAAAGTATCTATTCATTTCAGATGCCCATTTTTTGATTAGGTCTTTAAATTTGGGGAGCCTAAATTTTTATTCTTTATTCTAGATATTAGTCCTTTGTCTAAGGAGTAGGTGGAAAACTTTTTTCCCATTCTGTAGGTTGTCTCTTCACTTTGTTGGTGGTTTCCTTTGCTGTACAGAAGTTTTTAATTTGATGTGATTCCGTTCATTGATTCTTGGTTTTATTTCTTGTATAACCCGCGTTCTGTGTAGAAAGTCTTTGCCTACAACTATGTCTTCAAGAGTTTTACTTGTTTTGCCACCTAGCAGATGAGATGTTTCTATTTTAACACTTAGATCTTTGATCTGTTTTGATTTTAGTTTAGTGCCTGGTGAGAGATATGGGTCTAGGTTCAATCTTTGGCATGAGGATGGCCATTATTCCCAGCATCTCTGCTTGAGTGAAAGTATTTGGCCACTTTGTCAAAGATAAGGTAGCTGGGTATGCCTGGAGCTGTTTCTGCATACTTCATTCGATTCTATGGATCCACAAGTCTGTTGTTTTGCCAGTTCCACGCTGTTCTTAATCAATGTGGGCACTGTAGTGTGCCTTTAACTCTGGGACTGTTGTGCCCCCTGCCCTGTCCTTGTTGCCCACAGCTGCTATTGGTATGCTAGCTAGGTCTCTTCTGGTTTCATATGAATTTTAGTTCTCTAGTTCTGCAAGGAATATTATTGGTATTTTGATTGCTATTGCACTGACTCTGTATGAGTTTTGGAAGTGTAGCCATTTTATCTATATTGGTTCTGGCTAGCCAGGAACAGGGGTTATCTTTTCATTTTCTGATGTCCTCTTTGATTTTATACAGTACAGGCTCCCAAAGCAGCTACTGATAATCTGCATTTTAGCAGAATCTATTGTGGTTTTGCCTTTTTCATTTCTAATGGCATGGATTTGTGGCTTTTCTTTCATTATTTTTGTAAGATTAGCTAAGAGTTTGTCAGTTTTGTCTATGCTTTCCAAGAATCAACACTTTAATTCATTGATTTTTTGTATTTTTTTTAGTCTTCATTTCTGCTTGGAGATTTACAATTTCCTTCCTTGTACTAGCTTTGGATTTGGATTGTTCTTGTTTTTCTGGGACCTTAAGGTACATTGTTAGTTTATCTATTCAAGCTTATTCTGTTATTATGATGTGGGAGTTCACCACTATAACCTTCCCTCTTAGGATTGTCTTTATTGCATTTCATAGGTTGGAGTATGTCATATTTGTATCATTGTTTGATTGTAGGAACTGTCTAATTTCTTCCTTAATTTTCTGTGACCCACTGACTATGCAAGAGAGAAGTATTTAATTTCCATGTGTTTGCATAGTTTTTGTGGTATCTTGACATTGATTTCTAATTTCATTGATCTAATAATATACATGTGATCATTTTGATTTATGCATGCTGTATGGACTAGTATGTGGTATATTTTCAAGAAAGAGCTATGTACTGCTCAGAAGAATGTGTATTCTGTTGTGGGATGGAATACTCTGTAGATATGTTAAATTCATTTGTTTGAAGGTTTAGTTCAACTCTGAAATTTGTTGATTTTTGTCAAGTCAGTTTGTCCATTTGTGACAGTGGGGGTACTGAAGTCCCCCATTAAAATTGTGTTGGTGTTTATCTGATATTTCATGTCCATTAGTGTTTTTTTTATGAAGTTGAGTGCAGTGGTATTTGGTGCATGTATGTTTATAATTGTTATCTCTTCCTGTTGAATTTTTCCCTTAGCTCAGTGGTGGCAAACCTATGGCACACATGCTGCAGCAGGCATGCAACGACCTCTCTGCAATGACATCATGATATATATGAGTTGTTTTTCTAAACTAAAACTTTAGTATTCAGGCTTAATTGCAGTGTTGGCACTTTGTGATAAATAAGTGGATTCTGAGTTGCAACTTGAGAACTCTAAAAGGCTCACCATCACTGCCTTTACTATTATGCAATGATGTTCTTTTCCTGTTCTGATAAGTTTTGTTTTTCTTTTGATCAGTTTTGGATTAAAATCTACTTTGAAATTAGGATAGCTAAAACCAATTTTTCTAGGGTCTCATTGCATGGAATATTGTTTTCCATCATTTATGAGTTTCTTTTTTAATGAAACATGTTTCTTGTATACTGCATATTGCTGAGGTTTGTTTCTTGGCTCGTTTTGCCAATCTGTGTCTTTTGATAGGAAATGAGACCATTTACATTGAGGGTTGTCACTGAGAGGTACTGACATATTCTTGTCATTGCATTATTTTTCTGCTGCTACTGTTCTTATTCTTTCCTTTTGCTTAGCTGCTCATCCTGCCAGGTGTATTCATTTTGTTGTTGTTATTGTTATTATTGGCAATGTTGGCTTCATTATCACTTTCTAGGAATATAACCTTGAGAATTTTTGTAATGCAGGCTTGGTGATCATGAATTTCTTGAGGTGCTCTTTGTCATGGAAATATGTCTGTCAATTTTCAAGAAAAGTTTTGCAGGATGCATAAGTCAGAGTTGGAAGTTGATATCGTTTAGGTCTCAGAACACTTCACTCCAGGCCCTCCTGGCCTTTAAGTTTGTGTAGTGAAGTCTGCTGTAATTCTAATGTGATTCACTGCCTTTCTCTAATAGCTTTTAAGACTTTGTTCCTGTAGTGAACTTCTAGTGTTTTGAGTATAATGTGGCACAGAGAACTTCTGTTTTGCTCATGACTATTTGGAGTTCTATACACCTTGCTTATTGGTATGTTTATTTCTTTCCTTATATTTAGGAATTTTTCTGCCATTATTTCTGTGAACAGGTTTTTTTATGTCACTTGTGTGTCTTCTGATTTTTCACATAATCCAATTATTCTTAGTCTATTTGCATCAGCTAGCTGTTATTGGATCCATTTTTCACATTCTCTTGTTTTGAAGGTGTCTTTGAGTAGTTGGGTCACTGGAAGGATCATTCTCTTCTAGTTCACAAATGTTGTCCTGGACTGGGGATTTAGCTCAGTGGTTTTGCCACCTGCCTCATGAGCAGAAGGACCCGAGTTCAATCCCCGGTACAAAAAAAAAAAATGTTGTCCTTATGGTGGTTGCTTATGCTCCCCATATATTCAATATGATTTTTAATCTTCTGGATTTCTGCTTGAAATCTTTTCATAGACTGTAATTCTTTGTTAAACTGCTCATTCATGTTTTTATCATTTTGTTTAGTTTATCTAGCTTTTTTATTAGTGTCTTCTGATAGCTCTTGAGCCACTTTGGTGATTATTTCCATTGTCTCTTAACATCACTGATTTTTTTTTTTTTTTGGTACTGGGGATCAAACTTGGGTCCTTGCACTTGCAAGGCAAGTAGGCAACAGAACCACTAAGTTAAATCCCTGGCTCCATTGTCTCTTTAGTTATATATTCTGTGATTACACTGAACAAATCTTTGATCTGCTTTCTAAATTTCTCTGTTATCCTTTCATGTAATTCAGGTATTTGCCTCATGCTATTCTGCCCCTCAGTGCCCCACTGAATTGGCTTCAGGGAAGTTGGGAGTTTTGTGAGTTGTTGTGTTGACTTGCCTTCACATGCTTTTATTTTTTATGTTTGTTTTTTTTGTGCTGAGGTTTGTGAACCCTTATAGTGTAATGATTTTGTTGCTAGTATAGAAATCCCTTTAGTTGCTTTTCAATGATGCACTTTAGGCATGGTTAACTATAGTTTTCATTTTGTTTTGCTTTTTGCTTCAGCCCTAAGATTCAACTACATTGCTTAATTTGGGAAGTTACAATGCAGTGTAATCAGTCCAACAACCATGTTCTCTGGGAAAGTTCTCTAGTACTGTTAATGTCACAAATATAATCAGTTTTGGTTTACACAGAAATAGTGACAATTATGCAACCCTGGTAATATCAAGCAAACCAGTACAGTAGTATCATCCCAAAAAACTGGATATTAATATACTATAAGAACCCATTATTTACTCCCCCTAACACTAGGAAAGAAATCCAGAATTATGATGTAAACATTGAAACAACCCAGGTATTGGCTCATAGCTAATATGTACTAAATTTGACAGCTATATCTTCACTAATGATAGAAAAGAATTCAACAGTAATTTTACAGAATTAACTATCAAAAGAGTAACAAAACTTTATGGTTATATTAGATTAAATATAAAGATTTTGGGAATGGGGGAGTGTAAGAGGAAAAATTTGAAACATTAAACTCTATGACACAAGAAGTAGGAAGGAGAAGCATTTATATAAAGGATCTTATTGGGAAGTAGAAGAATGTTTATAAACTTAAGTAAAGGTGAGAGAAAAAACTTATGAGAAATAGAAGATAAAAAAGGAGAGAAAAGAAATTATAAAAAGAGTAAAAATAGGAGTGAAAAATTAAATGGAGAAAAAATAAAAAGAGAAAATAAAGATGAAAAATAGAGGAAAAAAAGAAGTAAGAAAAAGAGATAAGCAAGAAAGGACAAAGAAAAATTCAAGCCCCGGGAAACTAGTGAAAAAAGGGGGAAAGGAAGAAGAAAAAAAGCCATAAGCAAAACAAAAAACAAAAACAACACACACCTTCACAGAAAAAAAAAACAACAAAAAACAAAACACAAACAAACAAAAAAATGAACCCCCCCCCCAGCCTAGAAAACAAATTTCTCTATGATTTTGAACATGTGTTTTCCTCCCCCAGGATCTACAATTTTAAGACAATGTCCAAGACAAGACATGTCCTTGCTCGTACTGGCTGATAAAGTCACCAGATCTGTGCTGGATGCAGGCACCAGCAGTCAGTAAGGATAAGAATAAGGGCACCAATGTCATGAAGTTCAAATCAAGAGCAATTCAGGCTGAACCTGGCCTCGCTATGTGTGCAGGGTTAGCTTAGACCTGTCAGAGGTTCTTTCCAGCCTGACATTGACTTCCTGAATGTAGTTTCTACTGTGGCTCTCTATCACCCAGTCACTGTGGGAATGTAACACTGAGAACCCTGAATTGAAGCTGTTCCACAGCTGCTCTGAGTTCCAGGTTCAAACAAACACTGTTTCCCAGAATTTCCTGCAACCAAGCACTCTTTCCAGGGGATATGGTGGACACTTGGACTAGAGTCACTCAACATCTGTTTCCTGTCAAAAGATTCATGTTGGAGCACCATCCCATGCTCTGCTTGCAGCTCTCAGCACCTATTGATGTGTGCCAGTACCACATTTCTTCCTCAATCCTTCTGGAGTCTCCAGCTTTCATGTTTTCTCTGTAGATTCAGTCCCTTTTCCCACAACTCACAAATTGGGAACCAGGGAGAAAGTTCAGATTGTCCCTTCCCTTCTCTGCACTGTGTTTTGTCTCTTCAATTACTGTGTATGTTTTAATTTTCCTGTCAAATCCGTCCTCGTTCTGAGGGATCTACTCTCTTTTTTTCTTCCCAAAGTAGTTATTTTCTAGTGTCTGGATTCTAAGTCTCTTTGAAGCTGAACTGTTGTGGCATACCACTCCACGTTTTCTTAGAAATCTTCAATATCTAGCTATTATAAATTGTGCTCCTGTTAACATAGGCATGCATGTATACCTGTAATATGACAGCTTTCATTCTTTTGAGGAAATTCCTAGGGAGGGAACAGCTAGTTCAAATGAAATTTTTATTTTTAGTTTATTGCTTGCTTGTTTGCTTTTGGTTTTTGAGAAGGGGTCTTGGTATGCAGTTCAAGCTGGCCTTGAACTCACTATTTAGCCCAGGCTTGCCTTGAACTCGTGGCAATTCTTCTGCCTCAGCCTCCTAAGTGCTGAGATTATAGGCATGCACCACCATGGCCAGCAATTTTTTTGATTTTTGAGGAAGCTCCTCACTGATTTCCATGGTATTTGTAGTAGTTTATATTCTCACCAACAAGGTAGGTTGTTCCTTTTTTCCTAAATTCTCACCAGCATGTATTATTATTTGATTTTTTGTAATATTCATTCCTTTTGAGGTAAGATGGCATTTCTCTAGTGGCCACCAATTTGAACATTTTCTCACATTTTTATTGGCCCTTTGTACTTTTTCATTTGTTCTTCTTCTGAGAAGTGTCTATTTATTTTGGTTTCTCATTTTCTTAGTTTTTTTATTTTGGGAGGTCTAATTTGTTGAATTCTTCATATATTCTAGATGTTAGTCCTCTGAGGAATAGCTGGAAAAATATTTTTTCTCATTCTGTATGTGTCTGTTCACTTTCTTGGTTGTTTCTTTTGCTGTACAGAACTGGTTAATTTGATGTTATACCATTTACTGACACTTGATATTACAGTATTTCTTCTGCCATTGGGTTCTGTTCAGAAAGTACTTGTCTATGCCTATGCCTTGAAAAGTTTTAACTCTTTTATCTTCCAGCAGATTTTTTAAACATTAAATCTTTGATCCACTTTGATTTTAGTTTAGTAAATGGTGAAATGTACAAGTCTACACAGAATCTTCTTTATGTGGATATCCAATTTTCCCAGCATCATTTATTAAAAAGGTTGCCTTTCCTCTAGTGAATGTCTTTGGCCCCTTTGCAAAGATCAAATAGCTGAATGTGCCTGGGGTTGTTCCTGCTTCCTCTATTCTGTTTTGTAATGCATATGCCTGTTTTTGTACCAGTATCATGTAATCATAGATTTGTAGTATATCTTCAAATTTGGAATTATGATGCTTCCTGCTTTGTTACCCACAAATGTTTTTGCTATTCTGGCTCTCTTCTTGTTCCATATGAATTTTAGAATTGTTTTCTCTATATCTGTGATAAAGGCTGCTGGTATTTGACTGGGATTGCATTAAATCTGAATGTCAGTTTTGGAAGTACAACCATTTTGATTATATTGGTTCTATCTATCCATGAACAAGAGTTATCTTTCATTTTCTGATGTTCTCAATTTTTCTTTTTCAGATTGATGTAATTTTCATTATAGAGACCTTTTACTTCATTGGTTAGGTTAATTCCTAAGCATTTAATTTTTCTGATGCTGTTGTGAATGGTATTGTTTCCTAATTTCTTTTTCGGTGAGTTCATTATCATGTATAAGTATGCCGCTGATTTTTGTCATTTGTATCCTGCTACATTGCTGAATTTGGTTATCAATTCTAGGATTCTTTTACTGGAATTTTTGGGTCTTATATATACAGGACCTTGTCACCTGCAAATATTGATACTTTGACTTGGTCACTTCCTATATGTATTCCTTTTATTTCTTTTTTTGCCTGATTGCTCTGGCTAATCTTTCAAGGATTTTACTGAATAAGAGTGGAGTGGTGATAGTGGGCATCTTTGCCTTGTTCCTAATTTTAGAGAGAAAGCTTTCCCAATTTAGTGTGATGTCCACAGTAAGCTGGTCATGAATGGCTTTTATCAGTTTGAGATAAAGTCCTTTGATACCTATTTTCTTCAGGGTTTTTATTATGAATAGATTTTGGATTTTTCTCAAAGGTTTTTCTTGCCTCTACTGAGATGATATTGTGTTTTTGTCTTTGTTTGTGTTTATGTGATAAATTACATTTATTGATCTCCATTTGTTGAACCACCCTTGCATCCCTAGGATGGAGCCTGCTTGGCCATTGGGAGTAGAGAATCCTCGATTTCATCACACAGTTAGAAATATTGGTTTTAGATGTTCCCTGAAATGCTTATAGAATTCAGCAGTGAATCCATTAGGTGGTTGGCTTTTCTTAGTTGGTAGCTTTTTTAAAAATTACTTCTTCAGGGCCAGGGATTTAGCTCAGTGGTTCTGCCACCTGTCTCACAAGCGCAAGGTCCCAAGTTTGATCCCCAGTACCCCAAAATAAATAAATAAATAAATAAATAAATAAATAATAAAATTACTTCAATTTCATTGCCTGTTATTGTATTGCTCAAGATTTCTGAGTCTTCTTGGTTCAATTTTGGTAATTCATATATATCTAGGAATTTCTCCATTTTTTTCTGAGTTCTCCATTTTTTGGTATATAACTTTGGGAAGTAGTTGCTAATAATTTTCTGGATATCGGTGGTGTCCATTTATGATTTCACTTTCTTCATTTCTAATTGTATTGTGTCTTTTTTGTAAAACTGGCTAAGTATTGGCTTATTTTGTTTATTTATAGAGAATCAGATTTTCAACTCATTGTTTCTTTGTATTGTATTTGTAGTCTCCATTTAATTTAATTTCTCCTTTAATCTTTATAATTTCCTTCCTTTTACTAGATTTTGACTTGATTGTTATTTTTGTAGGACATTGAGATGCATCATTAAGTTATTTATCTGGGCTTGTTCTGTTTCTCTGATGTGGGCATTCACGGCTAAAATCTTTCCTCAAAAAGCTGCTTTCATTGTGACCCATAAATTCTGGAATGTTGCACTGGCATTATAATTTACTTCTAGGAACTGTCTTACTTTTTCTTTAATTTCCTCTATGACCCACTGATTATTCAAGAATGTATTGTTTAATCTTCATATGTTTTTATATTTCTGTGGTTTCTTTTCTTATTAATTTCTAGTTTTGTTGCACTGTGATCTGATAATATGCCTGGTAAAATTTTGATTCTTTCACATTTACTTAAGCCTGCATTATTAGCTAAAATGTGGTATATTTTGGAGAAAGTACCATGGGCTGCCAAAAAAAATATGTGCTATATTTTTGTTGGGTGAAGCACTCTGTAGATATCTCTAAAGTTCATTTATTCAAAGGTTTGGTTCAACTTTGAAATTTTTTGGTTGATTTTTATTTTGTTCAATTGATTGGTCTATTTTTGATAGTGGGGTATTGAGGTCCCCACTATAATTGTATTGATGTTTATCTGATCTTTTATGCCCATTAGTGTTCATTTTATGAAGGTGGTTGCACCATGCTTTGGTGTATATATGTTTATAATTCCTGTTGAATAGTATGTTGAATATAATCACAACCAATATGTAATGTCCTTCCCTGTCTCTTTTGATCAGCATTGGCTTAAAGTCCACTTTGAAAATATTTTCAGGTTTCAGTTGCATAGAATATTATTTTTCATTCTTTGAGTCTATGAATTTCTTTTTAATTAAGAGTATTTCTTTACACAGTATACCTTTGGATTTTGGTCCTTGATCCATTCTGCTAATCTGTGTCTTCTGATTGGTGAATTAAGTCCATTCACATTGACAGTTGACTTATTAACAGACAGGCATTGACTTATTCCTGACACTATATTATTTACTTGTTGCTATTTTGTTTTCTGTCCTTCCTACTTACTTGCTAGTCATACCTGACACAGTCATTCTACCGGGCCTTTTTGGCATTGTTAGCTTCATTGTCTTTTTCTATGATGTCTGTGACAATTTTTTTAGAGTGTTGTTTTAGAATGTTGTTTCATGAATTTCTTAGATGTTCTTTATTGTGGAAACATCTTATTTCTCCATCAATTTTGAAAGATAATTTTGCAGGCTATATCACTTTGAGTTGAAAGGTTTTTTTTCTTTTAGGTCTTGAAATACTTCATTCCAAACTGTCCTTGCCTTTAGGGTTTGTTTTGAGAAGTCTGTCGTAATTGTAAGCTATTTTCCTTTATAGGTGATTTGTTGCTTTTCTCTAATGCCTTTTAAGATTCTGTTCTTGCATTGGATTTCTGGTATTTTAATTATGAGGTAGTTTGGAATTTTTTTTCCTGCTCATGGCTATTTGGGCTTTGATATGCCTCACTTATCTGTATGTTAAATTGTTTTTCTACATCTAGAAAGTTTTCTGCTATTACTTCCTTAAATAGGATTTTTTTTGGGGGGTACCAGAGATTGAACTCAGGACTTTGTGCTTCTGAAGTAGGTGCAGCACTACTGAGCTAAATCCCTGGCCCCGTAAATAGGATTTTTATGCCCTTTGTGCTGTCTTCTGACTTTTCATTAATTCCAATTATTCTCATATTCATTTTGAGTCATGTAGCAGCTATTGGATTCATTTTTCACTTTCTTTTGTGGCTTTTAAGGTATCTTTTATTTATTGATTACTGATCACAGCCCAGTCTTCTAGATCTGACACTCTGTCCTCACACTGATCACTTCTGCTGCCCATACTTTCAATTATGTTTTGAATTCCTGGATCTCTGTTGGGAACATTTTTATTGACTCCCATTCTTCTCTATGCCAGGCATTTATGTTTTGTTTCTCTTTCTTTAACTCCACTAGATTTTTATTCATGTCTTCTCTAGACTCACTGATCATTTGTTTCATTTGGATATTTGTTGTATCTATTTTGAATTCGTCAAGCACCTTATTGAACTGCCTTACTACTTCCATTGATACCCTTTCAGATATTTCTACTGTGTGGCTTCTGGTTTCTTCCCCTCTATGCCTCATGGACCAATTTTGCTGGAGTTGGAAGTTTTTGGAGGCATTTTGTTGCCTTGTTTTCTCATGTTTCTATTTTTTTGTTTGTTTTCTGTGCTGGGCTTTGCAGCTTCTCTGCCCTATTGCCTGGCTTTTCAGGAATTAGCCACAGTATTATTTATGACCCTCAGACAATCAAGATATTGACATTCAGAGTAAACCAACTGACACCAACAACTATGTACCTTGTGTATAGTAATAAAGTTAGCAACAACCATAGAATCTAATATAACCTGGCTACTGACAAACCCTAAGAACCATGCATAAATCACCCTTAACTCAGAGCAAAGAGGTCTATGATTTTAGTGGAGACATTTAGGCAACACAGATAATGACCTATTTTAAATCAGAACTCTAGTTTCTGCTGGAGTTCGGCAGTGGGCCAAAAGCTCAAGCACCATTGGACTAAATGCCATCTCTTTCATATCAAAGACTGCTAAAGGTTATACTCATCAAACCTGGCTTGCCACCACAGAATGCAGGCCTGAGCTAGAGCTTCTCAGGTAATCTCAGCAGATCTCTGTGTAGCACTCATCCTCTCCAACTGTCTCCCAAGGCTATCTCTCATCCAGTCTGCAGTAGGGCAACACTTCAGACCTGGAGTGAAGCTCTCCTCCTGTGTGTTGGTCTCATTCTCCATCTGGTCAGTCTTTTAATTGTCACTTCTCCTGCCCTGTTCTGTGGAGAACCAAGGTGCAGAGCCAGCTAGGATTTAGTTGTTTGGCCACTTTCCTACTGTCCCACATAGGGTGCACAAGGCAGCCAGTATCAAAAGTGAGATGGGCTTCAATCTTCTTGTCCCACAGGGTACTCAAGGTGGCCAGTATTGGCAGTGAAGCCACTGTGGTTCCTCTCCTCTCCTCTCCTGCAAGGTGCTTGAGACAGCTGGTGTCAGTGGGGGCAGGGAAGGATCGCTTGCCTCCTCTCTCACATTGCATACAAGATGGCTGGGGCCTCTCTCCCCTCCTGCATGTGCAGGAAGTAGCCAGTGCCAGGCCCATGTGGATGGAGGGATGTCACCAAACTTAAATGCATGTTTACTTCTACTTTATTCACTCACTGTTCTTAAGGCATATGAATAAAAGTATCTGAGGCAACCTGAGTGTCTCTTTACATACACTAAGTCCCTAACTTATGAACAACTTCTATTTCTGGAGAATGTTTCTACGTCAAATTAGTTTGTAATCTGACAAAGTGGGTTGTATATAGTATACCTCTGAAAGTTCGTAAGTTGGGGTCTTACTGCACAGCCCAACTTAAATGGAGCTTTTGTAGGATAATATATATCTGAACATTAATACATATTAAACCAAATCATACATAACCTTTACTAAACTTTAAGGCTTTTATTTTTAACTCTCATGTAAGTCTTGAGCTGATTAGCCATCCTCTTGTACATGTTTTGTATTTGTCTATCCACCCAAAATCTGTACAAGTGATTGTTGTTGTTGTTTGGAAAGCCCTAATAGAGCCCCAACTGCATAGGGAAAAAAATAAGAAAAATTGTTGATCTAAAAAAATATTTTTTATATAAGGCAACTGGATGTACTTTAACCAAATATTAAAACAAATTAACAGGCAGACAAAAAAACAAGATAATATATGGAACACATAAAACAACTATGTTAAATGGAAGTACATTCTAAGATGTATTAGCCATGATGAACTATAATAATCTTTTTCATAGTTGTAAGCTTATAAATAGTCAATTAGAAAATTTTTAGGGGTTCAATTAGCTCCCTTTTTTCTTTTGTACATTATAACAGTATTTTCTTTAGTGCTTTAAGCTACTCTGAGTACCTTTCCTGTTAGGACATATTAAAGACTTACAATCAATAAGAGTCAGATGAGGGAAAGACGAACTAGGGATTTAGCTCAGTGGCGCCATGCCTGCCTGGCAAGCACAAGGTCCTGAGATGGATTCCCGGTACAAAAAAAAAAAAAAGAAGGGAGAAAGAGAAAAGAAATTTGAAGCCTTTTCTTTTTTTTTTTTTCACTCTTTATCTTTGTAGAATAAAAATGAACCTTTTAAAATCTATCTTATATTGGTCCCAGGTTCATAAAATATAACCTGAAGGTCATGTTTTGGGACAGACACTGAATTACTCTGGTAAGTTCAGCCAAAAGCCTTTTCTTTCTTTTCTTTTCTTTGTTTTCTCTCTCTCTCTCTCTCTCTCTCTCTCTCTCTGTCTCAAATCTTTTAACTTTTCCCTGATATTAGTTATCAGGGAGAGGCAGGAAATTGCAGAGTGGAAGAGCATAGTGTGAGAGGGAGGGGAAATCATAAAAGATCATCATATAAGATCTATATGTTCCTTTATGATCTTCCTTTCTTCTTTTGAAAAGAGAAAGAAACACAAAGAAAAAAGAAAGACAAAGGTAGGAGTTTATTTAGGTCTCCGAGGTCAGGCCATGTGAGCCACCCACCCCAAACCAGGCTCCCTCATGCTACCAGGGATCTCTACATGTGTAGTGTCCCTAAACCAGGCTCCCAGAAACAGGCTTCGTCAGCCCACAGGGATCACCCTCCCAGTAGCAGTCATGTTCAAGTGCGTATTGAGATAACACCTTGCCACAGGAGGTGGCCACCTCCACTGCTGAAAGAGATCCATTCTCATAACTCAGGGCAATGACCCTGCCGACAAAACTGCAACAGCCTTCTCATTCACCATCCCCCTCCCTTTACCCCTGGGCAACAAGCTCCTCTCCAGGCCCTCCAAAAAACCACGTTACAGCCAACTTGGATGAGACTATAGACAGTCCTCCCCACCCCTATGACAGTCAGACTAGTAGAACTGCCACCCTGGGTCCACATAAATTGCCTTAAACCCACCACTGAGTCTCAACCCTCTTACAGGTCATTGCTCACTGGGCCCACCAAAGTCAAGCTCACCAAGATTCTGGGAAACCTGATGAGGGCTCCCTTTAATCAGACCCTGAAGTCCTTCTCCACATTGGCCAGTCGTTATCATATACCTCCTTCCCTTCCTGTGCCTCATCCTTGCTGGGCTCTCCAGCTTCGCCTGCATGTTTAATGACATTTTCAATCCCTGAAATCACTCATTTCACTCTTACACTACTAGAGAACATAACATCCCAATAGACTCACTCTTCTAGATGCCATCATTGATCTCTGGCTTCAGGGCACCTTCTCACATTTCCTCCCACCCAGATCTCCTTCTTTGTGTTGTCTATACTTCCTGCTCCCCTAAACATACCCCTATACAACATGTGCCTCCTACTCATTCTTTCCCACTCTCACCACCAGGGAACAAGTTCCCAAATACTTGTCCTCACTTGTCAAAACCACCATGCATCTTGTATCAAACACCATGAGGCAAAGATCCTGCTTGGTAGGATTCCCTTAGATGTCCCTGCATACACAGCCTACTGAGCATCTGTTTTTACATGGGCTAATACCCCAGGCTTTCTCAAAAGCCTATATAATGACCTCTCAGATTTTGAGTAGTCTGAGATATAGTCACCTTTCCATATGAAATGAGATAGTACTTGGTCCCCATATCCTCCACCCCTATAATTAGGAAACTTGGATCCTTAAAATAACCACTCAACTTTCAGGACCCTCTCTGTATCAGGAGGGCTCTTCCTAGAGGTCTTCACTTGGGGGACCTCCCCCAGGGAAAGTGTGACATGACCCTAGAACACCCTGCCCCTCACTGACCATCAAAACTACACAGGACCTTCCATCCATGGGTCCCCATCAACTCCATGATGGATAGATAGGCCACCCCCACCTCCACTAATCCCTTCCTTCTGATGGGACAAAGGCACCTGACAAGCAAAAAATTTCTTCACATTCAGCCAGATCCATCCAATGCACACCTGTGTTGGAAGCTGTCTCCTATCCTCTCATCGTGTCTTCCTAATGCTATGACCCATCAGTTCCTAATACAAATTCCAATCACTTCACACACAAATCTTACCCTACAAGCCCTCGTGGCTAAGTATTTATCAACCTCCATTTCCATATATCAACTCTACTCAGCTAGCTATCATCACAAGAGATCCAAAAACATTCAACTAAAACATGTAGTCTCCTATCACCTGTCTGAATGGCTAGATTATTCAAAGGGAGTTGTCTTACCATGTAGCAATGACATCTATAGCCACCAATCAGATGGGAACATTTACCCTGGATATAGGAGACAGGGTGTGGCAAATCTGGCTGGGGAAACGAGTGGGAATGTCAATCACAAGATCCCAGACAGTCCCAAATAATTCCCAGGACCTTTTATGTGGAGCTTCTCACTGACAGGCCCCTGAGTTGAACCCCCGCCCAAGAAGACCCACTACCTGCATCCATAGGAGCACAGAGATAAACAGGGAGCCAGCAGCTGCCCTGCTGCTCCTACCACTCTGTTTATCAGCCAGCCCCAGGCCCATCACCCACGGGACTCTAAACTTTTCCACCCTCTCGACCAGTGCCCCCTCCCCTACCTAAACTCCCCCTCCTCCCACACCCTCCTCTCAGTGTCAACAGCCTTTTCACCCTTGGCCTGTCTGCACTGGAAATAAACTCATCACATGTTGCTTGAACTTTGCCTACCTCGGTGGTCTCAATCGTGCCTCGGTCTGACCTTACATTTGGTGTCCAATAAGGGGAGGTCTGAGCTTCTCTCCCAAACTCTGCTGAGCACTTTGAGGCCCTTCCCAACATCTGACCTCTGGCGTCTTTCCACCACGGCTCACTGCTAGTCTAGGTTGTCTCTTCAGGTCTGATGAACTTTTATTCATCTTCTTCACCCCCCTCCAAAAGAATACATAACCTGGGATCTCACTCCCTCCCCCAAAATGAGGTCCACCTGGGACCTCAATCCTCCCCCCCAAGATGAGGTCCACCTGGGATCTCACTCCCTCCCCCAAAATGAGGTCCACCTGGGACCTCAATCCCTCTCCCTCACTCTTCTCTTGTCACACCCTCTTACCCACAGTGCTGTCTGACCCGGCTCAGGCTCAAAGTGTGCTCAAAACCCAGGACTGATCACAATGTCAGGAACCAGGTTTCCCTGATGGCCGCCCAATATCAGTGATGCCTGACTTGGTCAGCCATCCACTCTCTTGGCTTCGGGAAACTGATTGGAGACGTCTTTTCCTTTTCCCAAAAGCCCCAGTTTCCAGCATCAGACATCACTATGGGCACCCTCCCTTCCTCTGTTCCCCCTTCTCCCCTGGCTTGTGTTCTTAAAAACTGCAAACCTCTCCATCTCACCCCTGACCTGAAGATAAAACATCTCATTTATTTTTACAATACAGCCTGGCCACAATACAAGTCAGATAATGAATCACATCGGCCCAGAAATGGGAGTTTCAACTTTTCAATTCTCTGAGAGCTAGACAATTATTGTTGCTGGCTAGGAAAACGGTCACCGGTCCCATATGTCCAGGCTTCCTCGATATTCACAGACTCTCCTCTCTCTGGGCCTCTTGTGACCCCACTGAACTTCTCATCTCAACTCCGTCAGCTTCCTCCCCTCCACCTCCCCACTACCATGCCTCTCCTACCACCAATCCTTCCTCCCTGGGTCTGCCTCCCCTGCCGCCCCCCAACCTCAACCCATTCCTAACCTGCTGCAACCTCAATAGCCTCCCATTGTCCCTGCCTCCCTACCTGCTTCTCCCCCCGCATACTGGGTCTGGTCTCCATTTTGGCTTCAGTTCAGCCCCCTCAGCCTCTAGCTGCAGCCACCAAAGCTGCTCAGCTTGCTTCAGGACCTCCTACTGGAACTTTCTCTGCCCCAGCCCCTCTTCCTTCCACTTATCTGACACTTCCAACCCTCCTCCTTATTCTAACAAGACCATTCCAGCCCCCTCTCATACGAGGTCTGAATTGCACTTTGCCATTTCTTTTCTGGCCCCTGCTCCTCAGTTTCTGCTTCTGGAAGTAGTGGGGTGGAGGGAATAGTCCAAGTTCATCCCCCTTTTTCTGTTTGATCCTTCTCAAATTAATCAGTGTTTGGGTTCCTTCTCCATAGACCCCACTAAATATGTTCAAGAATTTCAATATCTCACTCAATCTTATGACTTAACCTTACTTCTTGTGTCATCCTTACTTCTACATTCTCCCCTGAGGAGCGAAAACAGACCAATTTGGTCCCTAGCTCAATCCTATGACAAATGGAGATGGCTTGAGGCCAGTTTAAAAGCTGAAACTACAGCCATACCCAGGCCAAGCTCCCCCAGTCACACTGATGCACAGGAGCATATTCCTGCAAGGCAATGCAGAGACTACATAGTAACTTGCCTGGTTGGGGGCCTCAAAAAGGCAACTCATAAATCAGTTAATTATGACAAATTAAAGAAAATTATTGAAATGTGAGATAAAAATTTGGCCCGATTTATGTCTCACCAAGCCTCCACTCTCAGAAAGTTTACTGCTGCTCTAAACCCTGAGAGTCCAGAAGGACAACTTATTTTAAGGATGCATTTTATTACCCAATCTGCCCCAGATAGTCACAGAGAGCTCCAAAAAATTAAATCTGGCCCTCAGATCCCCATCAAAAATTGATCAATCAAGGGCCAGGGATTTAGCTCAGTGATGCTGCCACCTACCTCACAAGTGCAAGGTCCTGAGTTCAATCCTTGGTACCCCCAAAAATTGATCAATCAAGCATTTCAGTAATTGTGATATGGCCACCTACCAGCAGTATATTTCTCACTTACAACTGCCTACACCCACTGTAAGAGCTAAAAGCCAATTAGGGGCCAAATAAAATCTCCAGGGATCCAAAAAAGGGGTCCAGAACCCTGCTTCAAGTATCACAAGTCTGAGCACTGGGCCAAACACTGTCCCAACTCAGGACTCCCTCCCAAGCCATGCCCCAGGCGCAGAAGCCCTCACTGGGAGGCAGACTGTACTGGAGCAGCCAGGCCCACCTTAGGGGTCCCCTTCCAAGGCCACTCTCTGGGCTTAGGTGCCCTTACCATCCTGATTGGTTGGACCTCAGATGACTGACACAACTCGGAGGTCTCGGATGCCCCTTGGACCATCACAGCCGTGGAACTCTGGGTAAATCTTGCATTGGAAGGTAAGAGTGTTTCATTTCTGATCAATACAGGGACGATCCATTTTACCCTCTCTTCATTCTCAGGAAAGCTAACTTTATCCTCATTACTGTTGTGGGAATTGACAGCACTGTGTCCAGGCCTCTCGAAACCCCTCTGCTCTTGTGCCAATTGGGAAAGCAAATGTTTACCCATTTGTTTCCAGTCATTCCAACCAGTCCAGTCCCACCCCTCAGATGAGATATTTTAACACAGCTCTGCCAGCCTCACTATTCCGGGCTCTGCTCCCACCCTATTGCTGCCCTTCTCGCACCTACTGGCACACCCTCTTCCTACCCTGTATCTTTCTTTCCCTCCACAACCCAGGCGTTTGAGACACCTCAATCCCCTCTGTCTCTCAACATCACCTGCCTCTCCACATCCCCCTAGTTCTTCCCCTGACCATGTACATTTAATTATTTGGACCCCAACCCCGACCACAGCACAACAGCTCCTTCCCTTCTTGGAAATCACTGGCTGTTTCCATCTCTGGATTCCAGGTTTTGCAATGCGCACAAAACCCCTTTATAAACTAACCCGAGGGGACCCTCAAATCCCTTAAACAAGTCATTCCTCCACTCCTCATTCTCCCCTATTTCCATCAGACTGACCCAAATTCCAGAGCATATATAAATGCCTTGCTTTTGTGTGTCTTGTCATTTTATTTACTTCCTTCATTCAGTCTGCTTTAATCTTACATGATCTCACTTTCATATTTCCACCCTCAAATCCTATCTTAGATAAAAACATCTGTTTTCAGAGCATTCTGTGTAATTTCTCCCCAGAACAGACCGAATTGTTTCCCTTGTCACCCTTCTCCAGTTCCATAATCAATAAAAAGACCTTAAACGCCTCCCTTCCTCCCCACTGTGCCCTTTGACCCAGTTAGCCTTCCTTTTCTCTCTCCAAGCCCTGCTACATTGCCTCTGCCACTCCCCCCTTCCCAATTTACAAAACCTTGCAGTTAACTCCTTTCCTGCTGAACCTGCACAATCCATCCTTAGCCAAAGACCACCATTCGCTCCCCTCAGGCTTATTTGCTGGAATCCCCTCTGCCCTGGGCAGAATGTCTTCTTTCCCCACCCCCAAAATGACTCCCCAGATTCAGAGACTCCCTGGAGTCCCATCCCAGATCAACTCACTGGAGGTGCTCTCCTACTGGCTGGAGGAACTGTCTCGGCCCCCTTAGACACTCCCCCTGAGACAAACTACACCTACTCACCTTGTTCCTCTTCCTCAACCTCTCTGCACCTCCCGTCTAGACACCACTCCACTCATTCATGTTCTGCCACTTCCTCTTCCTACTCACCCACATTCCCCTGGCCTTCGTATTCACTGCCAGTTTAGCTTCAGCAGCCCCATGGGATCAAGCTGGCAAGTTCAGAAAATGGGTGAAAGGTGGTCCTATCAATGACTAAGGAAGTCTTTTCCAAGCAGGCTATATATCCTGGCTTCTCCCCATGTTAGAGCCCCTAGTCCCAACCTTTCTTCAGATTTTATCCAGGAATGGATCCAATCCATGACATCCCGGCAACTCCTCCTGACTGCCCACTACACTGCTGACCCACAAGAGCCTCCAGCTGACCCCTGGAAAGGACCAGGGGGTCATCACACTCCTGACACCTCCGCTGCCTCTCTCTGAGACTGAATCACCTTCCCCTCCCCTTTTCGTCTCCTCTCTCTCCCTGCAGGATGCCCACGCTGTCCCCAGTCATGCTCAAAAAAGTCATGAGAATCTACAACCCCTAATCTTTTTCTTTTTTTGGTACCAGGGATCGAACTCAGGACCTTGTGCTTAGGGGCCAGGCAGTGGAACCACTGAGCTAAATCCCCGGCCCTTCTTCTTCTTTATAACACAACAGGGAGGGATGACAGGCTCCGAAGTCAGAACCCCGGCCCACCCAAGCAGACCTGCTACCCGCATAAACAGGAGCACAGAGATAACAGGGAGCCAGCAGCCACCCTGCTGCTCTCACCACCACCTGTTTATCAGCCAGCCCCAGGCCAATCACCCATGGGACTCTAAAATTTTCCACCCTCTCGGCCAGTGCCCCCTCCCCTACCTAAACTCCCCCATACCAACCACACACCCTCCTCTCAGTCTCAGCGGCCTGTTTGCCCTTGGCCCATCTGTACCCAGATGGCAATAAATTCATCGCATGTTGCTTAGACTTTGCCTGCCTCAGTGGTCTCAATCGTGCCTCAGTCTGACTTTACACTAAAGACTCCCGTGACATGTGGATGGCATATAAAAACACAGATGCCACAAGAAGCCTGCTATCATGACTCTTCACAGTAGCCCTCGTGTCTCCCAGACAAAGGGTGTACTTTTATTTTTGTTCTTTTTATCCTTTTTCTCTCTAGTTTGGCCCAAGTTTGCTCCACAGAGCCAGTTTTCCCCTTACCCCTTCACCCCTCACTTTTCAAATAAACTATTGGCACCATTTTTTGCTTGTCTCATCCAATTCTTTGTTAGAAGCAAAAAGGATCTGGAATAAGTTTGGTGAGCCATTTCTAAAGGAACCAACTACCTGATAACATTTTGGCAAGCCAGTCAGGAGATAACATGTTGGCATGGCCAGACACAGCAAAATCTTAGGTACTGGACACCAAGGTAAGGCCCATGTGAGCACGCTTTTTGTTTCTCTCTAAAATGCCGCGAGGTTTCTTTTGTCCTCTCCCTCACTCTATCCCCTAGGCTGCGAGTGAAGGGGACTTTTCTCAAGGTGTGCAGGAAACTATTTGCTTTCCTAGCTGTGGGGATGGGAGAAGTGAACGTAGGCTTTGGCTTTTCTTTCTAGCCATTTGTGTCCACTCTATGGGTGTGCCTTGTTATGTTTGTTTGCTGTGTATTTTGCTGCCCTTTTTGGAAATTGGCCTAGTTTCCACTTACTCTAGTTTGCAAATGGGTTTTTCTTGGTTTGTGTTTTGGCCAGAGTGCTGTCTCATTGCCTTGCCATGTGTTCAGCCACACTGTTGTCTTGTTGTGTGACCATGTGCACATGGGTGTTCATCATAGGCTGTCATCTTCTTGTTCTCTTTTAATAACTGGCCTTACGAGCTAAACCTCTGATTTTAAACAGCAGATGGCCTTGTGAGAACAAGAGAGGAAATTTATTCTTTCTTCTCTCACAAAAAGAAAAACTGTACACTATCACTTTAAAACCTTGGGAAACATTTGGGGGAGGGGGTAGAGCTACAACTGAAGGACTGTGGGTGGTCCTAGAAAATGCAAGTCCAATGATGAGGCAAATGCAGGCCCACAGACCACACTGCGGGGGCTGTCCACAGGGGCCATGACCATCTTACTGCAGCTCTAGGGGGAATGCAGATCCAAGGGGGGAAAAAAACCCAACCTGTCCATTTTAAAATGCCCAAGGGTTTGGCCAGACCAGAGCACCAGATAAGCTGAATGACACTGGACAGGCCAAAACCATAGTGCTGACATCAATGCTGCCCACTTCCAGCAGAAGTACCTCAGCAGCAGGAACAAGCACCACGAAAGCACAGAGCTGCTGGACTGGAGAGCCACTGGGGCCTAAATGCCCCCTCTCCGTGGCAACATGCTATTGCCACCTGGCTTTTGTGCTTCCCTGTTTAAATTCAGGTAAGTTAAAGATCTATGCCTGATTGAGCAGAGCAACATTTAAACCCTAACTAAGTAATTGCGAGTGTATAAAAACAGAACCATCCCCATTCTTAGTCCTTTTTCCATTGAAATAAATACGAGATGTTTTTCCCATGTAGTTTCACCCTGGTTAAGTAGCATCTTCGAGGGACTTGAAATACCAGCTAAGCCATCAAGTGGCTTAGAATACATACAAGTTGGGCAACCAAGAGGTTCAACAAGGTGGTTAAAAGAACTTTTCTTAGAAAAGTTCTGCCATTACTTCATGGGAGTTTGGAGTAGGCAGGCCAACAGATGGCCCAGACCCTTGTCCCTAAGAAGTTAATGGGTCCCCAATATGGGGACAAAAGCCTTCAGGGCCCTTTCTTCTGTACTTCTGTTCTTGGTATCCCAAGGTCTGGATGGAGACATCTCCCCAAGCTGTGTAAGTCTCACAAAGGGCGCTTTGTGGACTTTGGGTCTCTTCCTTACATGTGGGATGCCACCTTAAGAAGTGCAGGCCTAGCTGTCTCCTTCTCTCTCCAGGTGCCCAGACAAACAGATGGGAAATCTATTGGATCTCATCACCACACAGTCCACCAACTTTGCCACTAGGCCGTATCCTTGATGAATGGGACAGGTTTGATCCTGACAATTTAAGACAAAAACAACTTATCGACTATTGTAATATGGTCTGGGTTCAGTATGGACTGAGAGGTAGCAAAAGATGGATACTGATGGCACTTTAAACTAAGAGACTATTCTCTAGTTACAGAGTTCTTGCTTGAAGCATAAAAGGGGGAGTAAACTGCTTTATGATCAGGCTTTCGTGACTCTTCATCAAAGGGAATGGTCAAGAACTATAGTACTTAGTATAGGCCCCAAGAGAAAAAAAACGATATCCTGGGCTGGGGATTTAGCTCAGTGGTGCTGCCGCCTGCCCCACAAGTGCAAGGTCCTGAGTTCAATCCCTGGTGAAAAGAAAAGAAAAGAAGATACCCTAGATGACCAAGTTCTGAGACCCTCATTTGTCTCTCAGGAGATACAGGTCTCGACTACCTGCCTGATGATCCTGGGAGGTCTCTTCCACCTCCTCCTTATAACCCCCAGGCCAATAAATCAGTTCCATCCCCTCTACTTGCTGCTCTTACCATGGGGACAAAAAAAGTACTTTAAAAAGTCTGTCAATTATGATAAAGTAAGTGGGGTCATACAGGTACAGAGGAAAATCCAGCTATCTTTTGTAACCAATTATCAGAACCCTTTCTCAGATATACCAGTATAGATCCATCTTCCAGGGAGGGAGAGGCACTAATGGGACAACACTTCATCTTTCTGTCAGCCCCACATATTCAATGTAAGCTACAAAAACTTCAGTTGGGACCACAGACACTTATGGCCAAATTGCTGGACACGGCCTTTTCTGTGTTCAATAATCAAGACCCAGAGGAAAGAAAAAGAAAAAAAAAGGGTAAGATTATAGCTGTTGCAATTGGTAATGCTTAAACCCACCCAGGTCATCTAAGGAAAAACCTAGTGACAAATGGGAAAAGGTTCCTGTTTCAAGTGCAAAGGAATGGGACACTGGACATATGCTACATGCCCATGCTGCAATATGGAAGGTAAGAGGCTTACTGACAAATAAACAATCATTTATAAAGCACAGGCAAGAAATTCTACAACTCCTGGAGGCAGTCCATCTTCCTAAACAGGTCACAGTCATGCACTGTGAAGAGCACCAGAGAGACAGGTCTGAAGTGTCCTTGAAAAATCAAGAGTGATAGAGAGGCAAAAGGGCAGCTGTACAGCCCCTTAAGATTCTAGTCTTATTCCTATTTCCTGAGGAACCATTAAAACTAGTCTATACTCCTCAAGAAGATACAAATAACCCTCAGGACAAGGAAAAACTTAAAAAGGATTCTGGTAGAAATAAACTGGTTCTTCCTCAAGGGATATAGTAGAACTATAAAAACACTTCATGACACGGCTGGGGACTTAGCTCAGTGGTACCACACCTGCCTCACAAACACAAGGTCCTGAGTTCAATCACTGGTACCAAAAAAAAAAAAAAAACCTACATAATTCCTTCCATATAGGAAGAGATGCTACACTGGAAATGGCCACTCAAGTTTTCACATGACTAGGACTAGTGACAATCACCTGACAGGTCTACAAAGCTTGCTCACTTTGTGCCTACAACCTGGACAGGCCCATACTACCTCCTTTATTAGAAACTGTACACAAGAAAGAGACATACCCTGGAGAGGACTGGCAATTAGATTTTACCCATATGCCACCATGTGGAGGATTTAAACAGATTTTTGTCCTAACTGACACCTGTACAGGCTAGATTGAAGCCTCTCCTACCCATTCAGAAAAGGCTACTGAGGTAGCCACAGTGCTTCTTAAAGAAATCATTCTCAGATTTGAACTACCTCAATCTCTCCAGTGACAATGGACCTTCTTTTACCTCCCAAATAACTCAGGGAGAGGCAAAGGGTTTAGGAAGAAAGTACCACCTCCACTACACTTGGCAACCTCAGTCTTCCGGAAAAGTAGAGAGCCAACCTGATCCTAAAGTGAGCTCTAACAAAACTTTGCAGAGACATATGAGTCTTGTCTCCAATGCTATGAATAGCACTCATGAGGGTTCATAACTTGAGTGCCCAAAACTGAGCTGTTTGAGCCCACTTGAGATGTTATACAGTGGGCCATTTCTATCCTCTGATATGATGGTAGACCCAGAGACTATGAGGCCCTTACAATATCTCATCAATCTGGGCCAAGTAAAACAGGGTATCTGAATATATGGGAACAGAGTCCTGCCAGCTCCTGGCTCAGGGGGAACACCTACCATCTGCCCTGGAAACCAATTCCTTGTGAAAACTTGGAGAGAAACCAATTAAAGCCCAAATGGAAAGGCCCTTTCTCAGTGATCCTTGCAACACCCACTGCAGTAAAAGTAGCAGGGATAACTGGATTCATCTTTCTAGATTAAAGCTAGTCCAGGCTGAACTGTTTGAAGAACAAGATTATCCAAAAGGAAAAGGTACTCCTGTTAGCCTCTCGAAGACTTGAAATTTCTCCTCAAAAAATCAAGGCTCCAGTGCTGCTACAGATGAATAAATAGGATCTTGCTATGGCCATGGCTGTCAGACTCTTGATAATTTATCTAAAGTATTTCTTTAGTATACATTCTTCTCTACAGCAAATGTGGAAACCTGACCTGCTCCTCACATTTGGGCTAATAGTAAAGTTTCTTTCTTCCATCAAACAGGCAGTTTGATGGTCACTAACTCTCTTCTTGTTATTTTCTGACAGGTTTTTCTTTCTTCAACCCAGCCATGGGTCACAACAGCCCAAGGTAGTTGGAGAGTACATAATCCTTAATAGGTAGGGTCTACAGCCCTGTCCAGCTTAAGGAAGCTATAGAAGACAGAGATCTCCACTTCTTCAGCACTCCATAAAGATTTAATGGGATTAATGGCTGTTGTGGGAAATGATATAGGAGATAAGGTATGGCAAAACTGGCTAGGGAAATGAACAGGAATGTCAATCAGAAGATCCCAGGACAGTCACAATTGCCAGGACTCCATGCGTGGAACTTCTCATGGGCTCCCATGAGATATGGGCAACATATAAGGTCACAGATGCCACGAGGAGCCCACTAGCATGACTCTTCACAGTAGCCCATGCTGTGTCTCCCAGAGAGAGGGTGCACTTTTATTTTTGTTCTTTTCATCCTTTTTTTTCTCTTGATTGGCCCAAGTTTGCTCCACAGAGCCGGTTTTTACCTTACCCCATTACCTCTCACTTTTCAAATAAACTATTGGCACTGTTTTTTGCTTGTCTCACCCAATTCTTTGTTAGGGGCAAGAAGGACCTGGAATAAGTTTGATTGGTGAGCCATTTCTAAAGGAAGTACCTGATAACACCTTGGCTTACCTACTCCCACCCTCATCTTTTATTCTACAGAAAAGAGACCCATCCCCATCCCAGTTCAAATTTAATTCATTCCAAATGAGCAATATAGCTCATCCCCCTGCTGGCAGGTCTCAGTATTACCACAGCACCAGGAAACAGTGCAGCTGGAGTGGGAGTTTCTGCTCACTATTTCTCCACACTCTCTAAGCAGATGTCAAAAACTTTAAAGCAGATTTCCATTGAACTCTCTAACCTGCAAGATCAAAATGACTTGCTCGCTGCTGCTGTGCTCCAAAATTGCCATAGCCTGAACTTGCTCACTGCAGAAAAGGGTGGTCATCATGCTTTTCTACAAGAGACTTGCTATTTCTTCACCAATTCCAGACTCATATGACATGGCATCAAAAGTCTGCATGATTAAACCACTGCCCTGCAAAATCAGGCCTTGTCCTTTCTAGCTAGCTGACCACTTCCTAGAGCTCCTGGCCCATATCCCTTTTGGGGCCCATTGTTTCAATATTCCTCCTAATCACATTTGCTCAACTTTTCCAGGCCCTGTCCAGCTTCATCTAGACGCAGATGTTTTGGTTCACTTCTCAAGAGGCCACCACCCTGTTTCTCACCAGTCATCCCTACTGGCCCTATAACTTCATCTCCACTCTACTCGAAGCAGCTCAGTGAGGACTCACACCTCCATAACCAAAAATCCTACCTTATTCTTATTATCTTTAAAATTTAAGAAATGATAGGTCTGACCCCCTTTTGTCCTCAGGCACCTGAGTTCCCAGAGTAACTGCCTGAGCTCTGAGAATAATCATAGTCTGTTTCTATATCCTGTGGCCACACCACCTACACTGCTAGATCAAGGCAGACCTGGCACAATAAAACATTAGCTGTTTCTATGACAGCCAATTGGCATGTGTTATGGCATGTATCTAGATGTCCATCCAAAGCCTCACATGCTCATAGGTGGGGCTTTTGGGATGTGGCTGGATCATGGTATGTGATACTAGGATAAAGGGCATGTGGTAACTAAATGGGTTTAGTATAGTTCTGGGTGTGGGTAGCACCAATCATTAGGCTTATATCCTGGATGGAATATAAAGGCATAGAAAAGAAGCAGGCTACTTCTGCTGATTCCTTTTGCCTACCTTACCATGGATCGTTTCTGCTCAGGGATGCCACTCTGGCATGCCACCTTGCTTGAGAACCAGCCAGTGGACTGAAACTTCCACAAACCGTAAGCCAAAATAAACCTTCCCTGCTTTAACTTGTGGGTGTCAGGTAGTTTGTCCCAACAACAAGAAATTAACTAAGATACCATGTAACTATTACCATCCAGCTAGTGTTGCTTCACTGATCCCTCATTCTCAGCCTGTCAATAAAAAGCTCAGCTCAATAAACGACTCAGATTTTCCTCCAAGTTATTATAGGGAGGTCTCACCTGGAACCCCAAATTTAGGCTGTGTTAATAGGTCATTATTATTTATCTAACACTCATCAGTTTTTTTAATCTTACCCTTACATAATTCTATAAACATCCTTCTACTCCTCAATAGGATCCTTTCTACCAGTTTTCTCCTCCTTCTCATAACACAGTTTATAGTTTCAAAGTTTTCTTTGTGTATCTCTCCATTCCCAAAATCTGTATCTTTTTTTTTCAAAACCCGTATCTTTAATAGTGTAACTGAAGGACCCTAGTTAGCAAGACAGACTCCATATTGCTGCTTGACCCACCTGCCTGCCCTTTAGATGAACTCAGAAGGAGGAAGCTTAAAAACATCCTCCCCTTAGAAAGTCTCTTTAGAAATAACAATTAATCAACTATTGTTTTACAAATGTTCTAACAGCAGGACGTTCCACTTCTGTACCTTTTGCTTGATTTACTAGTTCTATCCCATAGGTGGGCCTAGAAACTGTTGGCCTCAAAGGTGTATAAAACATGTTTGTCTCCCCCCCCAGTCGGGTCTTGAGTCTGATGCTTGGCTTGGGTCTCAGCCAGTAATAAACTCCTGTGTGGATTTAATATCGGTCTCTGGTTGGTTCTCTCTCGCTGGATGTAACATAACCATAAAGATTGTTAATCTTTAGAAAGTTAACTCTGTAAAATTACTTTTGAATTCTTTTCTACCCTTACCAAAATATAGTCATCACATTTAATAGATGTTAGCTCTAAGTCAATATGTGCGAGGTCTTAATGTTTACACCATAATTACAGTTTTCTTTTCTAGGATTAAGGATGGTAAATAATTGAATCTTATGGAATCAAATTTTTCTTGGACAATAATGCCATAGATGATCTGCCTGCTAGTAATAGGATCACATAATTTTGCTATTTCTCTGTAAGCAAAAATTCAGATTACTTTAGAGACATTAACGATACTAGAGTACATTTCTTTTGTGGTTTTTGTTTTGTTTTGTTTTGTTTTTTGAGACAGGGTCTTGCTATGTAGGTCAGGGTGGCCTTGAACTCATTATGTAGTCCAGGCTGGAATCAAACTCATGACAATCCTCCTGCCTCAGCCTCCTGAGTGCTGGAATTATAGGCATACACTATCATGCCTGGCAGTAGAGTACATTTCCAGAGAACTTGGTTGTTGGGCCAATTACACTGTGTGGTAGTTAACTGACTGTATCAACTTGAGTAAGAAACACCCAACTGAATTGGACCAGCATAGTCTGAGTGTCGCTGAGGGGATTTACTGCAGACACCTTAGGGTGGCTTGTTGCCTGAATGGTATAAAAGAGAAACAAAGAAAGAAGGCTTGCTTCTGTTTCTTCAGAGGAGCCCCAGTCTTCACTTTTGCCTTGGTTGTCACCACATGGCTTCCAGCACAGACTTCTTTGCAGACTCTTTTGCCTCCTGGTACAAACTCATATGGGACACTACAGTGAGCTCCAGGCCTTCAACTAGATCCTTCAGATTTCTAGCTCACAGACAGTCCTTTTGCACTCTTCCACACCTGACTCTGGGCAGCCACTGTAAACCAATCTTATAAATTCTTATATGTTTGTACATCTTGCATTAAATCTGCTTCCTAGTAAGCACTGACTGATACACACTGCATACTCTCCTCCCAGATTAACCAAGGTGCTTGGATCTTGGAGTGTGGCAAAGGATTATCGTTAGCCATTTCCTAAGTTCATCACTAAAAACTAAAGAGATCTGTATACTAGCAACAAAGTCTTTAGATGATAAGCATCCACAAACCTCAGGACAAAACAAGTAAACAAAAAATAGAAACATGAGAAGACAAGGCAACAAAATGCCTCCCAAAACTCCCAACTCCCTCAAAGCCAATCCAGGGGACACTGAGAGACACTGAGAGGCATAAGCCGCACATTTAAACTGCTCAAAAGGATAACAGAGGAGGTAAAAATAGGTCAAAAAGGATCAGAGAAGATATAACTAAAGAGATAATAGAAATAATAACCAAAAAGATGTAGGAGCTTTCAGAAGACACTAATAAAAAATTGGATGAGGGCCAGGGATTTAGCTCAGTGGTGCCGCTGCCTGCCGTGCAAGCACAAGGTCCCAAGTTCGATCCCCGGTACAAAAAAAAAATTGGATGAGTTAAGCAAAATTATTCAAAATATGCATGACCAGTTTACCAAAGAATTAGGGTCCTCAAAAAGGTTTCAATAAAAAAATTCAGGAGATTAAAAATCATATTAAAAGTATTGGCAGTATAAGGACAGAATTTCGGAAATAAAAGACAATGGTGCCTTCAAAGACCATCTATTCAAAGACATCTTAAAAGTAACATGACAACATGAAAATGGATCCACCAGCTTCTAGGTGATACAAACAAGACTAATCAAAGATTAATGAGAATAAGTGAAAAGTCAGACAACAACACATATGGCATACAAAACATGTTTACAGAAAGAACGGCCAAAAATTTTCCAAATACGTGGAAAGAAATTAGCATACAGATAAGTGAGGCATAGAGAAACTCGAATAGCCATAACCAAAAGAGAACCTCTCTACGGCACATCATACTCAAAATCTGAGAAGTCCCTCATAGGGACATAATCTTAAAAGGTGTTAGAGATAGGCGATGAGTCACATATAAATTTAAACCCATTAAAATTATAGCAGACTTTTCTACACAAACTTTAAAGACCAGGAGGGCTTGGAATGAAGTGTTTCAAGCCATAAAAAAATAACAGCTTCTAACCCTGACTTATGTATCTTGCAAAACTTTCTTTCAAAACTGATGGAGAAACAAGGTATTCCCAAGAAAAAGAGAACCTCACAAAATTCATGATGACCAAACCAGAATTACTAGAAATTTTCAAGGATATCCTAGAAAGAGACAATGGAGCCAGCAATGTCAATAAGTCATAAAGAATGAACACATTTGGCAGAATGAGCGACTAATCAAAAGAAAAAGATAAGGAAATAAGCAACAGAAAAATAATGCAATGACAGGAATAAGTCAATAACTGTCAGTAGGAACACTCAACAAGAAGGTTTCAGTTCCCCAATCCAAAGTCACAGTTTGGCAAAATGGATCAAGAAACAAAATTTAACAATACTCAGCATACAAGAAACATTTAATTCAAAAAGAAACAGATTAAAAACTAAATGATGAAAAACAATATTCCATGCAATGGGATTTCAGAAAAAAGCAGGAGCAGATATCTCAACTTCAGAGAAAGTAGATTTCAAGCTAAGACTGATGAGCAGAGACAAAGCAGGTCACTACATACTTCTTAAGGGAACAATTTAATAGGAAAAGATAATTATACACAAATATGTTCATATAATGAACATTAATGGATATAAAAATCAGACAAACATCAATACAATTGTAATGGGGGACTTCAATACCTCATTCTCACAAATAGACAGATCAACTAGACAAAAAATCAAGAAATTTCAAGGTTGAACCAAACCAAATGAACTTAATATATATCTACAGTGTTCCATCAAAAAACAACAAAATACACATTCTTCTCAGCAACGCATTGGACTTTCTCCAAAATAGACCACATACTATCCTATAAAGCATGCTTAAGTAAATGCAAAAAAATCAAAATTACCCGATGCATATTATCACATCATAGTACAATGAAACTAGAAATCAGTGGTAAAAGACACCACAAAAGTATACCAACAAATATACCTTCTTGAATAATCAAAGATTCAGAGAAGAAATTAAAGAAGATATTAGACAGTTCCTACAATCAAACCAAAAAGCCAGTATGACATTCCAGTACCTACAGGACACAATGAAAGAAGTTCTGAGGAAAGCTTATAGTGGTGAATTTCCACATGAGAAAAAAAGAGCAAGCTTAAATAAATAACTTAATGTAGAACTTTGAGGACCTAGAAAAACAAGAACAATTCAAATTCAAAGCTAGTATGAGGAAGGAAATTATGAAGATCAGAGCAGATATTAACAAAATTGAGACTTAAAAATAATACAGAGAATCAATGAACCGAAGAGTTCGTTTTTGAAAGATTAAACAAAATAAACAAACTTTGTGCCAATCTTACCAAAATAAGAAAAGACCCAATTCCATGCAATCAGAAATTTAAAAGGTGAAGCCACATTGGATTCTTCCAGATCACTGGTAACTTCTTTGAGAATCTGTACTCTAATAAAATGAAAAGTTCAGAAGAAATGGATAAATTTCTAGATAGATACGAAGTACCAAAGCCAAATGAATAAGATATTAAAGTCCTGATAATCCAATATTAGTCAATGAGATTGAAATAGCAATAAAAATAAAACTACCAGTGAAGTAAAGCCCATCTCAATGGATTCACTGCCTAATTCTGAAAAAATTTTAGGGATAATATAACAATAATAGTGATCAAACTTCATTGAATTTGAAATGGACGGAGTACTCTAAAAGTTATTCCTGGAAGCTTACATTACCCTAATTCCAAAACCTGAAAATAACACAACCAAAAAAGAGAACTACAAGCCAATCTCTTTAATAAACATGAATGCAAAAACCTCAATAAGATACTGACAAACAGAATGCAGCAAATCATCAAAAAGATCATACATCATGGCCAAGTAGGATTCATTCCAAGGTTGTAGGGATGGTTCAACATATGCAAATCAATAAATATAATACATTACATAAACAGAACCAAAGACAAAAATCTCAATAGACACAGAACAAGCATTAGACAAAATCCAACATCCATTCACAATAAAACCCATGAAGAAAATAAGTATAGTTTCTGTCTCAATGTGACTAAAGCCATCTATAACAAACCAACAGCTAAAATCATACTAAATAGAGAGAAGCTGAAAACTCTCCCTCTAAAATCAGGAACAAGACCAGGATATCCACTACTACTGCTCCTGTTCAATATAATTCTCAAAACTTTAACTAGAGCAATTAAACAAGAGAAGTATGAAGCAATAATCAAATTCAGTATCATAGCAGGATAAAACATCGCCACTCAAAAACCAATAGCATTGCTGTACACCAATAATAAACTCACCAACAGAGAAATTAGGGAAATAAGACCTTTCAAATAGCATCAAGAAAAATGAAATACTTAGGAATTAACCTAATCAAGAAAGTGGATAGTCTCTACAATGAAAACTATAGCACTCTGAAAAGAGAGATCAAAGATGACATCAGAAAATAGAAATATATAACCTGTTCCTTTGATTATTAATTCAGAGACTCTTCTGCTGGAGTTTTGGAGTCTTCTATGTGGAGAATCATGTCATCTGCAAATAATGATAATTTGACTTCTTCCTTTCCTAGCCTTATTCCTTTTCTTTCTCTCTTGTCTAATTACTCTAGCCAAAGATTTGGTTTTTTATACAAGGGAGTACTACTCTGCCATAAAGAAGGATAAGCTGGAGACGTTTCTAGCTAAATGGATGCACCTTGAGACCGTACTCTTAGGTGGAATAAATCAGACACACATGTTTAAATACTGCATTGTTTCTCTGGTGTGAGAAACCGAAGGCGGAAATGAGGACTGAGATGTATAATGGATGTTGGGAAATGGGAAGAAAGTGTTCACATGGGAAGGGAACAGGGGAGGGGGGAGGGAGAAAGGAAGGGAGGGACCAGAAAAAAGTGAAAATAGAAGGAAAAATGGAAACAGAGCTTTCGTACACAGGGAGGGGAGGGGGCTTGAGGGGGAAAGGGATAAAATAAAATAAAACTTTTTTTAAAAAAGAAAAGAGAACTGATTAGTTGGGAAGGAGACATCGCCATGCATTTCTTGGTGAACAGAGGTCGCAGAAGTCGTCCGTGTTCCGTGCGGAGTGAGAGCACAGGAGAAACTGAGTTTGGTTTTTACCTGTTATTCTCAGCGCTTCCCTCCCTGCTCCGGGGCTAACCTGGGTGGGGAGGAGTGTGGCGGGCCGAGTGTCAGGCGGGCTTCTTTCCAGGACTCCAGGGCGGTCCTTCCTGCTCCCTTCTGGAGACAGGTTTCGCTGTTGGTTTCCAGCCCCGACACGAACCGCGCGCCAATTCCCGGCAGGGTTAGCTGCACCGGCGCAGGGCTCCGCGCACGGCCCGCGGCACTGCGACCACCACCTCCGAGCCCCCCTCGCACGGCGCCCTCGCCCTGCCCTGTGTACCGCTGCCCCCTGCAGCCGCCAGGGCGAGCAACTCTCGGACGGCAGCGTCTCCGGCGGCCTCCCGCGGGCCGGGCCCTCTCCCCTCCTCGGGCGGGGCGCGGCCTTCCCAGGTGGGCTGCGGCCTCCAGGAGACCCCGCCGGGGCGTCGGGCGCACCCGCCTGAACAGGTGCAGGACAGCGAGGTGCACGGAGCACTCTTCGGCTTTGTCCCCAACTACGGCCAAAACCCGAACGATTTAAAAAGCAAAGCCAAGTTGAAAGCAACGTGTGCTGTGAACCGCGCCTATGGGTCAGGCATGCAGACCCCGGCCTCCTCCGGGGCTCCCAGGACGCTCCCCCTCTTTCCGCGGAGCGCAGCGACCCCTGTGGCTCCGGTCTGCCGGGGAGCTCACGAGCAGGACGCCGGGAAGACGGAGTCTGCGTCCGGTCGGATTCACGCTTGGCGCCGACTGCCCGGCGCCTCGCGACCTCCGGGATACCCCGGCGGCTCCCCCAGGGGAAGGGGCTGGGGGCGGAGCCTGCGCGGGGGCGGAGACTCCGGGCGGGGGGGGGACTGGGCGGGACTGGTTGGGGGGCGGGGGCCTCCTGGGGCGGGGAATCCGGGGCGGGGCCTCCGGGGTGGGGTGGACTGGGCGGGGCCTTGCAGGGGCGGGGACTGGCGGGGCGGGGCCGTCGGGAAATTCCGCGCCCGAGCGCGAGCCTGCGCCGCGGTCAGCTGAGCGGCTCCCGCGGGTCGCGAGGCCGCGCGTCACCCCGCTGCCCGCCCGGCCGCCCCAACGCCGCCCCCACCCGGCCTCCCTGGCCGGCTTCGCCTCCGCGTCCGGAGCGCTCCTCCAGGGGCGCGATGCCCAGGAAGCAGTGACCGGAGGGAAACAGATCGCGGGCGGCGGGTGAGCCGGGCCGGGCCATGGGGGCTGGGCCGGGGGTGGCGGGCGCCTCTCCGTCTGCGAAGCCGTCCCGCCCGGGCCGGGCCTCGGTGCCGAGGGCTGGGCGCCGCTGCCCAGGAGGCTGCCCAGGACACGCAGGGCCCAAGTGGGGTCGGCTGCGGGGCTGCCTTCCGCAGAGTCCCTGTCCCCGAAGGGTAGAGCCCGGTTGGATGGTGACGTCCTTTCTCGAGTCCAGGTGGTAAGGAGGAAGTGGTCACAGGTCCCCCTTGGGAAGATAGGAAAGCGCTGTTTTGCAGCGGTGACCGGGGGCAGTGAAGACTCGCGACCCCATCGAGCGTGGGCTCGCCACCGGCGCGGAGGGATCTGCATCCGGCCGGGGCTGGGTACCAGGCTCAGGCGGCGTGCGTGCATCCGAGTGTCACACGCTTGGTGTGTGTACAGAGTGGGTAATATTTGATGAGACCGAGGACCCCGAAGCAGTTGCTTTTACCCTGGGAAGCGTGAAAGCTAGAGGTTGTAAAGCGGACCTGGAGAAAATGAAAACCAGCTTCTGGCCTGGCCTCCACCCCCCGGGAGTCTGGTGATGTGGAAATGTGTGTCCCAGAGGCGTGTAGGGTGGACTGCAAAGTGGCAGCCTTCGGAAAACAAGTAAGGTTAACCCAGGCAGCCAGCTAGCTCTTTGAGTCAGGGAGAGAAGCCGGGGGAGCTGAGGCCAAGGCCGAGGATCCTCCGGAAATGGACAGGCGACCTTTCAGTGCGGCCTGTGACAGAGGACTGGGATTGACTTGAATCTACAGTGCCCGCTTTAGGAATTCTTTATAGATGTGTGCAACACTATAAAAGTAGCAACCAGCTTTTTACAACTGACCTTTGGGTTGTCCTGTATATTATGCTATGGAATATTATGCCCCAACAAAGTTCTTGACAGGAATTTTTATTGCTGTCCTACTGAACCCTCCCTCTTAAATTGAACCTACTGGTCCCTAAACCTACTTTCCTGATTTTTTGGAGATTTGGCATACTTAATAAGTTCTTTAGAATTTATGGAATAGTAAAACTGAAATCCAAGGGAAAAGGAAGAATCCAAACTTTTAGAAAGTATTATTTTAAAAGTTTTCAAGCCAAGTGTGGTGGTGCATTCCTGTAATCCTAGCACTCAGGAGGCTGAGGCAGGAGGATCACCATGAGTTGGAGGCTAACGTGGGCTACTCAGTGAGACCCTGCCTCAAAAAACAAATAAAAATAATGATAACAATTTGAAAAATTTGTTTCCACTCTCTCTATATATGCTGATGGAGCATCAGAATGTGTTATGAAATAATATTCAGATGCCTTTGCAGTGATATAAAAAGCAGTTCTGATTTTTTAAAGTAAATTTTAAAAGTTGACTTCAAGAATTGAAATGAATGACAGAGAGCTGTAGAGAACTCATGACCATACTAACCAAACTGTGGGGATTGTCACACAGCAGAAAATGTTTTACAGGTATTAGACCTCAGACTACCTCATCACGCTGCCTTTTCATTTTCATTTGAACAAACACTGAGCACCTGCTGTGTGCCAGCCTCTCAGTCACAGGCAGAGAAAAGGGATGGGCGTAAGAGGGTGACAGTAATTACAGCAAGGGCTGAGGAGGTAGAAACACAAACAGCCCCTGGGTGCCTGGAGGAAGTAGAACTCACTTTACACAGGGTGCTGTATTTCAACTGGACATTGAACTGTCTAGAGGAAGCCTGCCAGGTCAGGATGGGAGCTGGACATTTTGGGGACAGCACAAAGGAAACACAAGGGCGCAGAGGCCAAGAGTGCAGAGAATTGTGCGCCCTTTCATGTGCCTTTTGTGCAAGCAGTTTGTGAGAGGAGAAGGCACTGGTAGGTAGACGAGTTGGCCACAGACCCTGGAAGGCCACATTTGTCTTGCTAAAGCTCTGACTCAAAGAGAATGGTTGCACTCTGAAGAATAACATCACGTTACAAAAGAAATCGTGAGGATTTGAAATGGTCCTGAGATGGAAAGGGATGAAAGACCATTTAGAAGCCATTGCAAGTCACTTAACAATCTCTGCTGAACTTTCTTTATATGTGTCAAGTAATTTTCTTGATGCTGGGGATACAGCAGTAGGCCAGATAGGCAAAAACCCTGTTTTGTGTGGCAATCACCATTGCCAAAGTCCAGACAAAATAAGAGCCTGAGCTGTGCGTCCTGCAGTGATGGAGAGGAGGTGGTGGGTTTGGGAAACATTTTGGAGGTGGAAGTGACTGGCATTGGATAAACCATTAGACTGCAGGAGAGAGAATGGAAGAATCAAGCTTTACTCCTAGGTTCCTACCTTGGGACTGTGTTAAATCTCTTCCTATTTTCTGTATATTAGTGAGATATAAAAATCGAAGTAGCATTTCTAGTATATAATGGTGAGTCTTCTTCTACCCCATTAGTAGGATATAAATTCTTTTCCAGGTTAGGGACTATGTGACTGGGCACCATGGAAGCCAGACAAGACCTCCTTGCATTGAGTAAGAAGTTGGTCTACTGTAGATTATCTCTAAGGCCAACTACAGAATGAGATTTATGCCTGTGTCCAAGGTCAAGTCACTGCTATAATTACTTGGTCTCTAGAGTTAAGAATAAGAATATATAGCCAGGCATGGTGGCACTTGCCTGTAATCCTGGCACTCAGGAGGCTGAGGCAGGAGGATCGCCTCAAATTCCAGGCCAGCCTGGGTTACATAGTGAGTTCAAGATCAGCCTTATATACTGTTAGGAATTCAGGTAGTAGATCTGGGAATAAAACCTAGAAGGTTCTACCTTTTAACCTTCACCTATCAGGTAGTAGTTCTCAGTCTTCCTCATTGGTGAAATCCTGATAAATTCTGTCCTCAGTTAATGCTGTTTAATATTACCTTTACTTAGAAATGACACGCTTTGGGTCTAGATCAGTTGGATTATTACAAGAAAATCTGTTATTGTTATAGGGAAAAATAACTCCCAACCTGTTAGATGTCAAATGTATCAAGTTCATGGGGTGATAACATCTAGGAATGAAGTTGGGGACTGGAGGAGAAGGTCAGAGTTTTATTGGAAATAAGAAGAGTATCTCCTGGATTTTCAGGAAGGGCCAATTTGGTCCCGCCTCCCTGAGCTACTTACAGATAAGCAGAGCACAGAAACTGCTCAATTGTTCAGTGGCCACCTGTCACAGGTAATTCTGTGGATTTAAATGACCAACTGGAACTCAGGCTTCTAGTGCAGTTCTTCAGCATGTAGGGTTTAAAGGGAACTGGAATTTTTTGTGTGTTTTTTTTGTTGTTGTTTTTTGAGACAGGGTCTTGCTGTGTGGTTCAGGCTGTTCTTTTTTTTTTTTTTTTTTTTTTTTTTTGGTACTGGGGATCAAACTTGCGTCCTTCCGCTTGTGAGGCAGTGGAACCACTGAGCTAAATCCCCAGTCCAGGCTGTTCTTGAACTCATGGTGATCCTCCTGTCTCAGCCTCCTGAGTGCTGGGATTACAGGCGTGCACTTCCTCACCAGGTGGGTAGGAAACTGGGATTTTAAGAGAAAAAAACTTGTTATTTTGCATTTTAATTTTCTCAGAGCTCAGGAGTTTAGTGGGAGTGGCTGTACCTCACTTTAGTAGTAGGGAACAGGCTGCTTGAGGAAGTTCATTGCATTTAAATTCCTCAAAATTCAGCAGCTTAGTAGGGAGTGGACTGCACCTCATTTGCCTGAGGAAGTTCTTTGTCCAAAGTTCTACTTCACTATCTATTCTTATTTTAATTCTTTTCAACCTGGCTGGTCGCTCAAGTCTCTCAGGCCCTTCCCCAGCTAGCTGCATTACACATAAGCTAACTAAAGTTTTATACATTATCAGATAGACCCTTGGAATAATGGCTTTGTTCCAACTCCTCTAACGTTCGAAGATAAATTCAAAGTGGTATATTGCACAACAATTAAAAGTAGCTCAGGATGATGTTAAAACTTTAATAGCGAATTAAGCTTTCTCTAGCTGGCATTCTACTAATGGATATTGCACATGTGTGAATTGTAATGTGGTACCTCGTAATGTCTCAAAATACTGAATCATACAAAATTTCTTTTAACCGATTTATGGCACAGGTTGCAGTTTTTAAATTTTTGCATGAAATTCGTATATGTTACCTAGAAAAATTTGAGGAACAAGAATTTGAAGAGAAAAACTTTCATAGTAAAACCTTCGTTTGTGAGCATAATTCCTTCTGGAAGCATGCTTGCAAAAGGTGAAAGATTTATAAGACCTGAAGAGAAACCAGAGTATATGGAAACATGCTTATAATCCAAAGCACTTGTATGTCAAAGCAAATTTCCCCATCAGAAATGATGGAAACTCGGATGATTTTATTATCGGGTAGCTCCTTCTAAAAGTGGCTCACTAAACATTACCAGGTTCTGGGTTGCTCACCTCTCCCTCTGGAGTTAAGGTTACAGGTACTTCTCATTTCAAACAAAGAATTCAACAAAAGGAGCAAAAAGCAAATTTATTCGAGAAAGTAAAAGTGAAGAGTGAGGGAAAAACTGGCTGTGCAGAGCGTGTTTGGGGCGAGTAAAAGGAGAAAAAGCAGTATAAGGACACCCTGGAGAAAACAGGGAGGGCTGCCATGAAGAAAGCCAGCACAGCAAGCTCTCCTTGGTGCCTGCGTCCTTTACTGTCCAAATCTTGAGAAAACCCAGGAGAAAGTCCACATCCGGGCCCTGAGAGGCGGTGCTGGGGTCCCACTCCCCTGGCTGAGGTCAGGTCCAGGCCATCCTATTGATAATAAAAAGCTGCTCGAGTTCTCGCGAGAAGTCCTCGTGCAGGGCATTGGGAACGGCTCTGCCCTTGTGTCTGAGAGATTTTGTAATTAACAGGCCACACCTACCCCAGCCAGTTTTGTCACGCCCTAATCTATCTCAATTTGTTCCACAACCCAAAGATATTCATATAAAAATGATACAGTACTGTAATATAATACGAAATATAAAGAAAAATAAATTAACCTTTGAAAACCATGAGTGTTGAGAGGAAGGTGAGAGAGGAGGCTTATTGTGCAGGACCACGTTCACTCAACTAACAGAATCACTGTTATCTAGCAACTCCATGGAGTCCTTTTCTTTTTCAACTTTAACAAGGAACCTATCCAGTGACACTTTTGGCTCCTTTTGAGGATTTTGCCGACATGACACAGCATTGTTGTTAAACAGATCCATCGCTCGCACTGCTACAGGCTTATTCAAGTGGTGCTTTTGTACAGAATTTTAGTTTCCCAAATTTTACACATCTCCGTAAACTAATTTGAAGTGAAGGATTCCTCCACCTTTTCTCCTCCTCTGCGGGTGAGAACGCCTCCATAACCTTTTGGTGTTGAAAGTTGGATCACCCAGAGTGAGGGAGAGAGACAGAGACAGACAGAGGGGGGGAACCATTGGCTCAGGTGTGGTCACGTGACATTTACTGTTACCGTCACGTACTACTATTGCAAGGCATCGCTTGTTTACCAAGCTAAACTTTATTAGAAATGTCTGCTTGTCGTGTGGAACACTCGCAGAACAGGCTACTTGGAATACAAGGTTTACTGTATTATGTTCCATTGTGGCATTGTAAAAAATGGAACATTAGGCTTAAATGGGTTAATAAAATTTTTAAAGCATTCGCACGCTTTTGTTTGCCATATATGCTAACTTCATGGCATCTGGGTTGGAAAGTATTCTTCCCTAACATTACTGGATAATAGAGTTTGCTGTAAGGAAGACAGGTGTATGTGTTTGCGAGAGTAGCATGCCCGCAAAAGTACTGGGTGTGTCTGAATTGAGGGAGGACTGTGGCCCACCTGGAACTGCTCTTCCCAGGACTGCCCAGCTGATAGCAACCCTAAGGATGTTCATTTGCTTGGTGAGTCATTAATAATCACACAGGTCAGGGTGACTCCTTATAGGGCACAGGGAAAGGGGACTAGAGGTTACTAGAACCTCTGCAGTAAGTCCTAGTCTCCTGAGAGCCATGGCCGCACAAGGTGAATTAACTTATTATACAGGAAAGGTAGAAAAGATGCGACTTGGAGAAGCTGAGCTTTGGCCCTGACCAGTGCTGCTCTGGGCGGCAAAGACGAAAGCCCCCTGCTTACCACACCTTTTATTATTCAGTACATGGGGATAAACAAGGTGTAATGATCCAAGAACAAGGAGGAACTGAGCAGATGAAGATTTTGTCCCTCCCAGGATGTCTTCAGCTGGTGTAATCTTGTCCTGGAGAATCACAGCATCACCGGACCACTGAGGTCTCAGTTGTGACCGGGGGCCAAAATGGAATTATGTCTCCAAATGCCATAGCTGGGCTGTAGGCAGGAGAACTTGGCCTAATCAAATGACTTTTCCCCAAAATTATGTAGCATTGCTCCCGACAGCTCCTGGAGTCCACACCGTTGTTGACTAGTGGTGTCAGCATGCCTCCCAGCATAACTCAGCCTTTCCCCAGCGTCGTGAGGAACTGTGGGCAACCTGAGAAGGAAGCACCAGTGGCACGGTAGAGCCGACTGCAACTGGCCGGTAGACTTGGTGACGGTAAAAAGGAAGGCGGTGGGGAGAGGCACAGACCCAGACTGTCTTCAGGGAACTCCTCTCGCTTTTCTTCCTTACCCTCCCCTCTTCCCCTTGCCCTTCTCCTTCACTTTTTTCCCCTTGGAAGAGCCACTGAGGAGAGATGTGTGCCTGTAATACAGGAAACCAAACACATCTCCAGATACCGCTTAGACCCCTGACAAGTCTGTTGGCCGGGGTGTCGCTCAGTGGTAAAGCGCTAGTGTGCCATGTGTGAGGCCCTGGGTTTAATCTCCGACACCACAAAATGAGACACAAGAAGGCTGTTAAATACTTCCATGGCCTTTCCAGAGGTAATGTAATCCCTAAATACCTCAGGAATTTTAGATTGCCAGGTAAATAATATGTATTGTAAGGATTTTATTTTTATGCCTATTACCTGGAATTTTATTATTCCTCTGCAAAACAGAGAACACTAGTACTCAGTAAAACTCCATTTTTATGAAATGTTAGCACCAATATCATTCTGTGCAAAAAAAAATGAATTTTATAGAAAGTGAGAAGCTGGCAGTTTATTCAGAATTTTTGGAATGAGGAGAAAAATAACAGTCTGTTTTCATCACCTAATGCTAAGTGATTTGGTTCTGTAAAACGCAGAGACATGCAGTTCGTAATTGAGAAATATGTTTACCTGTAGTTTTCTCTCCTGCCTCTGTCCGGCTCACATAACTCCATGAGGAGCCACTGCTTTGCTGTGACTGCTTCAGAAGTTGGCCTGGAGCCTGCTGGCCCAGTGGTCACAGCAGTGTCCTGATAACTGACAAGTTCCTGGAAGGAAAAGCAGGTGCCAGAATCTGGGTTTAGCAGACCTTCGGAGGGCCCAAGGCTCTGCCTGCTCTTCGTGTGGGAAGCGGCCCAGAGTGTACACTGAGGTTAGGACGCAGGTATGGGTCAGAGAGGGCGGTCCTCTGCCTCTGTGTTCCAGGTACTCCAAGGTCACCCAGGCACCCCGATCCTGAGATCATGAGGAGCTGATGGGTCACCGCTCGCTTCCAGTCTTCTTCCTCTCTCAGAGGTTCCAGTGGTGTCACTGGCTTTCTGCTGTATCACAGTGTACAGTAGCATCTTCCGTAGATGAAGTCAAATTTGTGGTGGGGGGTTTGGGGTTTTGTTTTGTTTTGCTTTTTGAGACAGGGTGTGTCTTTGTAGTTCAGGCTGGCCTCAAACTCACAGTGACCCTCCTGCCTCAGCTTCCTCAGTGCTAGGATTACAGGAGTGCATCACCACACCTGGTTTCAAATTTGTAAACTGTTTTCTAAACTGAAATCCTCTTGCCTCACTCTCCCATAGAGCTGGAATTACAGGCGTGTGCCACTGCTCCCAGCTACAATTCCTCTCTAGATTGCTTACATTTCACTAAAATTTTACTGGAAATGGCTAATGTAAGGTGAAGATTAAGCTAGGCATGGTGATGCACACGTGTAATCGGAGCACTCTGGGAGGCTGAGGCAGGAGAACTGCAAGTTCAAGGCCAGCCTGGGCACTTTAGCAACTTAGCAAGATCCTATCTCAAAATAAAACGAATTTTAAAGAGGGGCTGAGAATGTAAGTTCAGTGCTGAAGGCCTGGGTTTCATCCGCAGTATCTGGAAAAGGAAAGTTTTGTGAGGGAAAACATCTTGGGAGTAATAATGTTACGCTTTTTCAGGCATCTGGACGTGAGTCACTTTTTGCTTCGTAGAATAGGAATGTGTGTATAGTGTCAGCAGGAAGGAGCCGCTGTTACTTTGTACTGTCTTATAATTCTCTACACCAGCCCTGATGGAAGACACATCGTTTTCTCGAACTGTGAAGATGAAAATGTTGGCCTAGAGCCTGTGACCAGCGATTAGAAAGATGTTTATGTTTGTTTCTGCAGTGGGTAGTAAAGAAGTAGAATTGAGATTCACTCATCTTTCTTACATTTACATGTTCATATTGACCCCTCCACAAAGTAAAGTGCCATGTGTACAAATATTTTCAGAATGTGGCAATAACTACATAAGGTAGCTTCTTTTGCTGGTGAGTGCTGTGGAAAATATAACATGGATAGCTCGGTATTCAGTGTTACCTTTATTGCATTGTTGGGTCTCGGCATCAGCCTGGGGACCTGGTTGTGCCCATAATGATCCCCACACCCCTGGAAACTCAACTTCTCCTCACGTGTAAAACAGTTGTGTTGTAATGAAGCATTGAGGTAGGACTCTGATTGGTATCTTGTTGTAGCACATAGTAACACTGAAAAAGGTTAACTCTCATTTTTCTTTCATCTAACAATATAAGCAATAAAATAGGGAAATTTTTAAACAACTGTATTGGTATATAATTCACATACCATCTGATTCAAAATAAAGAGTTTAGAATGTAAAGACCTGCATGGGAGAATTTATGTAATGATGCTTCCCTCGCATCATGGCCATTGCATCACGTTTATGAGTCTCTTTTTGGGGGGAAGCAAAACCTTTATTGGTACATTTTAGATATACATAATGATAGTACTCATCACAGGGAAATGATATATCTTGCTCCATTCTCCCCCTTCGGCCCCTCTTCCCCTCCTTATTAACAAAAGCTGTGTTTCCATTTTTCCCTTCTATTCTGTCCTTTTCCTTGTTCCATCCTTTCCCTCCGGCCTCCCTGGGTCTTCTTATACTTCCCAACCCCTCACCAGGCCTGTCACGCCACCAGCGGTACATGCATGAATTGTTTCATTAGGCAGCTCGTGCCACTGCTGGCACAAATGAGTCTAATCACTCTTACTGGTCTTTACTGATAAGATTAGTAAGAGCCCACCGATGAGACAGTCATGCATGTACCACCAGGGTTGGAGCTGCCCGGCAGCAGAACATATGAATTATGGTCCCATCATGAACGTGTTAACAGGAGGAGTCAAAAATGTTCAAAATGCAACTGGTAGCTGGGTGCTGTGGTGCATGCCTGTAATCCCATCTACTTGAGAGGCTGAGGCAGGAGGATCACAAGTTAGAGGCCAGCCTGGGCAACTTGGTGAGACCCAGGGCTGAGGACGCAGCAAGAAAAAAAAGCAATTAGAAAGCTAACAACTTTGGGGATAAATACTGTATTAGCAATTTTTTTTTGTATTAGCAATTATTAACGAATGTGTGGGACTTACAGAGACCCATGGCAGAGGGAAGGCAGGTATTTTTCAGCTTGTGGCTTTTTCATAGGAACTGCTGCCATGTCCCACCAAGCTCTCAGCTGCCTGACTGAAAAGGGGGACAGCCCTGGGGAGACCACAGGGAATGGACCCCCCAGTCTGGCTCACCCCAACCTGGACACATTCACCCCAGAGGAGCTGCTGCAGCAGATGAAAGAGCTCCTGGCTGAGAACCACCAGTTGAAAGGTGAGCAGCTCTCCACGCCTAGCCCTTCCTGAAACAAAGCCTCTTGTAATAGGGATCAAAGGTTAGCTCCTTTCCCTGTTAGCTCTTTTCTCTGCTGAAAAAGCAGCCGAGGGTGGCTTTTGATAGGGCCAAAATGGTTTCTGGGTTTACTTCTGAATGCAGGTAAGAATAAAAGGTTTTTGGGACTGGAGGGTTAGCTCGGTGGTAGAGCCAGCATGCATGAGGCCCAGGATCTGATCCCCAGCTCCGCAATAGGTAGATAGGTAGGTAGGAAATTAAGAGAAAGACTGCTACGATTACAGTTAGTCCTCAATACTGCCTATTAAGAGAAAGTATTCTGATATCTCACGCCATGGCTTTTGGTAGGACCTGTGTTCTAAGCACAGGGTGATAAGACCTTCCTCAGTCCCCTAGTTGGTTCATTCATTCATGCTGGGGATTGAAACCTGGGCCTTGCACATGCTAGGCAGGTGCTCTGTTACATCCTCAGCTATCCTCATTATTAGTAAGATTTTCTGCTATAGTGAAGGCACCTAAATCATTTGTTTTAGGTGCCCAGGCTAGTCTAAAATGTGTGATCCTCCTGCCTCAGCCTCCTTAGTAGTTGGGCATGTACCACTGTGCCCAGCTGCTTTGTCTTTTAAGGACTAGAAATGATGCTAGACCTGGTAGTTCTCTTTGGAAGCAAAAAGCACTCAGCTTAATGTAGTCTCCTTCCTGCTGATCCTGTGGTGCCAGCCAAGCCTGTCATGTTCAGATTCAGAGGCAGGCAACGGCGAGGGCTGACGATGAAGTTCTGCCAGGCTCCTGGTGTGTGATTCCCTCACTCCGAATCCCTTACAGAAGCCATGAAGCTAAACAATCAAGCTATGAAAGGGCGATTTGAGGAGCTCTCAGCCTGGACAGAGAGACAGAAGGAAGAACGCCAGTTTTTCGAGATGCAGAGCAAAGAAGCCAAAGAGCGCCTGATGGCCTTGAGTCATGAAAATGAAAAATTGAAGGACGAGCTTGAAAAGCTAAGAGGGGAATCCCGAAGATCATTAGAGGTAAGGAGACTGATCAGTTGTGATTTATTTCTTATTATCTGCAGTAGAATCTTATTTATCTGGACTCCTTCCACTGTTCAGGCTGGACCGGCTCTGAGAAGTATTTTTGCTGGAAAGATTGGTTGTAATTTAAGGTCAGTATAATCTCTGTTGAGGGCAGGAAATTTGTAATGCTTTAACCATACTGCAACCAAAAGAACACTGAGCTTATAAATCAATGTTTTGTTACAGGTGATGCAGAAGGACCTCTGCCTAAAACCATCCAATGGTTACTTTTCATTTATGGCTTTGATATGAAATTACATTTTAAAAATCTATTACTCAGAGTTTTTGCCTACTGACTTTGTTTTCTCAGTCTAAAATAGAGATGATTCACTTTACGTTTTCGTTTTGAGCACTCCCTTGACAAAGGCCATGTGGTGACAGGAGCCTGAGTAGGGTTGCTCTGGTTAAAGAGAGAAATACATACATTTCCTGTTGATCCAAAGAACCTGGGAATACTCAAGAGTGGACGTCAGAGATGTCAGTGAAAAGCAGCAGGAAGGTGTCTGCATCCCTCCTGGTCTATCAGGGCTCCCTGGGTCTCGGTGATTTAGGTGGACACAAGCAGATGCCCATTTTCTGCCTTACCTGATACTTAACCCTTTGGAGGATTGGTTGTGATACTGATGTCACAATATCAGTGATTTTTCTCAAGACTTTATCTTGAACTTTGTTGATCTCTATTTTCTCGGTGTGGTAAAGAATAGAAATAAAGAAACAAAATGGACAGAAAAATGGGCAGAAAGGAGGGGATGATGTAGAATAATCTAAAGCATTGAAGAGTGACTCAGAGCTCACTAACTCCTACACATAGGGCAATGAACACTCTGCTTGTGTTTCTTTGTTGATAAGACTTACGGTACCTGATCTTTCTATTTATCTTACAGCTCAGAGAGCATTAAGTTCCTTCTTTGGCAGGGAAAGTCTCTGATTAGCTAAATATTTTTGAGGTAGAAGTCTCTGAAGAAATGACCACCTGAGATACAGTAATTTTCTACTTTCTAGAAGAAAATAGCTCACATTAATTCCCTTCCTTGAATTCTGGAATGTGAGCTGACAGTTGGCCTCAGTCTGCAGGCGCCTACCACACTGAACCCAAGAGGGAAGCTTCCAGAACAGTCTGTCTTTTTTGAGACAGTCTGCCTCTAGGTTTTTCTAAAAGGCTCTAGAATTGGAAGAAGCTGAGATGAGAAGCTGGAGCTCTGGACAGCTGCTTTTTTGTTTTGTTTTGTTTTGTTTTGTTTTGTTTTGAGAGGTCTTGCTATGCAGTTCCGGCTGGCCTTGATCTCACTTTGTAGCCTAGGCTGGCCTCCTGCAGTGATCCTCCTGCCTCCGCCTCCTGAGTGCTGGGACCACAGGCGTGTGCCACCACTCCTGGCTGGACAGCTTTAAACGACCCGTGGACACAGCTCCCAGCAGGACTCAGCAGGGACGTGGGGTGCTTGGGAGAAAGAGCTCCATCTGATTTCACAAATCCTGCATCAAATTCATCTCCAGAGAATACTTCCTAACTTTCCATTTTTATCTACATCTAGACAAAGGTCAGGAGCAGACTTTCCTCCTGAGATGGCGTGTTAACCGTGCACATGCTCAGGACAGTGGGACAGAAGGTGATGCAAATACATGGAAAGGCAGAGAAGAGGTGCTGCCTGGTAACTGAGTGTTCAGAACGAATAGAGAAGCAGTGGATGCGGAGTAGGCGAAGAGACCATGGGAGTTCTAGTCTAGGAAAGCAATGGAAGGAGTCTCAGTAGTAAAATGAAGGGAATCATTAAGACGTTATCTTAACAGTGTTTTATGGCCAAATAAGTGAATACCTGATTCCCCAGGGATGGTTAAAAAGAAAATTAGCCTAATAATCTGAGGTGCCTGTGTCACCACCTTAGATACTGGTTCTCGGACTTTTATTTAAAACTATATTTCCTTTTATCCTTCTACCTTCATATCAAGGTGTATGAAAGTTTGTTCTATAAAATGTCCATAGAAAGGCCAGGAGGGTACACCTAGAGTTGCCTAATAAGATGCAGTCTTGCCTTTATCTGCGTAGGTACTTCCTGGTTCCAGGGTAAGGCATACCTATCCTTTATCATCTTCATTCTGTTTTGTTTTGTTGAGACAAGGTCTTGCTATGTAGTTCAAGCTGGCCTTGAACTCACTGTGTAGTCCATGTTGGCCTCGAATTCCCAGCGATCCTCCCGCCTCAGCCTGAGCCTCAGCCTTGAGTGCTGGGATTACCAATGTATAACACCATACCTGGCTCTCATTTTTCATTCTTTAAATGTGTTCCTTTTATACGAGTCATTACCGAGAGAGGTTACGTAGCCTTCTGTCCAAAACCTAACTCTAGATTCAGAGGAGTTGCATTTCACAGAAGCCTGCAGTAGTTCCCCAGCAGGGACTGCTACACGGGAAGGGAGAACATTATCCTGGCAGTGTGAGGGACGAGGACATATTTGTACCTCTGCTTAAAAACATTTTAGGGACTAGCAGGTTTGTAGCCATCCACATTGGTTCTGCTTTGGTTCCACCAGGAGCCTTTGGATGTGTTTTATGTTCCTTGGAGAATCTGTCAGAGAGGGCAGAATAAAAGAGAGAAGAAAAGGCCCCATGGACAGTGTTGACTATGAGCACAAGATCACTGATTGAAATTTTTGCCTGGAGGGACCATAGATTGTATTTAATCAGCTGTAAATTCCTAAGGGTAATCGGGGGCTTTCTTTAAAAGCTGGTCTGTCTTGCACTATCCTCTTCAGATGGTTGTGTGTGTTGCAATTTTCTGCTGCTCTCAGCACCCGTACTTTCGGTCTGGATGGGAGCTAGAACGTGGTGTCCTGTCGTGAGAACTGTGGAGGTTTCCTGGGGAGGGACTAGGAGTCTTGGAAGTCACCGCTGGAAGAGGCCACGGGCCAGGTGGTACCACGTCTTCTAACCCGTGAAACGTGAGACCGGAAACATTAGTGGGTCTGCTCGAGGCCATAGCGGCAACAGCCAGTGAGTGTGGACAATCTGCTTGCCCTGACCCCAAGTGAAAACCAAACACATCTGACCAGAGTCTTTCTCCAGCTTTGTCACATGCGGTCACTGCAGCAGGGTGAACACAACACGTGTGTTCTTGGGACTCGTGAAATATTAACGCTTATCATTAGTGTTTATGCAGGGCAAAATTTAATTATTTTTACCTTTGCTATCCGCCTCTGGATTTTATTTTATTTTATTTTTTATTTTTTGGTACCTGGGATTGAACTCGGGTCCTTGAGCTTGCAAGGCAGGTGGCGGAAACACTGAGCCAAATCCCCGGCCCCCGCCTCTGGATTTTAAATTTTGTTTCCCACCAGATTTACTTTTAGCAGCCTTAAAATGCCAACATAGAGTATTACACCCACCAGCTTACATACCGAGAGAACTGTGTTTTGCCATTACTGAACCAAGAGAAGTCCGAGGTGCTTTGGCTCCTAAGTGGACATGAGAGTGGGAGGGTGGGCTAAGGGGCATATTTGAGGGGGAAAGAGCCAAGAGATTCGGGTGTAGCAGCTTTTTCTCCTTTATTTTCTGGAAATTTGGGCTACAACTTAGGAGTCTACTGGTTTCAAACTCTAATTGGTTATTTTCACAATATCTGTGTGCTGTGGAAGTCATTCTGGTCATAAAGTTATTTTAAATTTTGATTATTTTTTTATTGGTACATGTTTGTAGTACATGATGATTAATTCATTGTGGGGAGTGGGTCCGTGTACGTGAATTCTGTACATCTGAATTCTTTTTTTATCCCCTTCCCCTCCCCGGCTCACCCTTTCTCTATCTCTTGGACCTCTTCATGTGCATAACTTCTGTTATTTGAATACAACAAAATAATGAAGGATTTCTACATTACATGAGGTAGTATGTCAAGATGACTGCAAGTAAGAGCCAGCCAGTGCGAAGCCGCTTGTCTGTGAGCGTGGGGATGCAGCTGGATGCCCTGGCCCTTACTCTGGTCTGTTTGCTTTACTCCTCGGCACCCCCAGGACCTGGCTGGTGCCACGTGGCCTCCCAGGGTGGAAGCAGAGCAGGCGGTAGAGCAGCTGAAAGCAAAGGTGGCTCGGCTCCAGAACGAAAAGGCGGACCTGCTGGGCATTGTCTCCGAGCTGCAGCTCAAGCTCAACGCCAGTGGCTCCTGCGACGACTCCTTTGTAGAAATTCGGATGGCCGTAAGAGCTCCGGTTCTGTTTTTGTTTTAAGCAAAGCACAAAGCCTCACTAGACAGATGGACAGATGAACCAGACACCACTGTTTCTTAGGAGGTCAGGGAAGCCACATAGCAGGGGGGAATTTTACTGTAGCAAAAATAAATTGCTCCTGGTTTTTAAATATAAGATAGTATTTGTGAGGGTTGTTCTAGTTGAAATGAAAAAACAGAAATTACCTTTTATGATGAAAGGCATAATCTTATTTGTTTTTAATTTGTTTTGATAAAGCACATATTTTTGTGACTGACCTAAAAAAAAATGCCCAAACCAAAACCTGTAAGCATGAATTTTCTGACAGTTTTTAGGCTAGGTCTGAAAGCTGTGTTGAGCAGTTCACTTAGGTATGCAGCATTGTGATCAGATGTTGTAAATGAATAGGTTTTTAGGTCCTTTTTCATTGTGGAACCCTCTTTTCAAGTACTGTGGTAACTAAAAATGAGAAGAGGGGGAAAAAGGAAGCAAAGCTCATGGATGGGTTGAAGAGGTGTATGGTCTTTTTCCTCCCAACAGCAGTCACTCAGGAACCTCTGAGAACTGAGTCTGCAGCCAGTGCTGCCAAACTCAGATTCCTATGCAGCCAAGTGAAGTGGGCTGAGTGTTGTTGGTGTGTGCTGATCTTCAGCTCCTGTAAAGTGGCCGTTGTGCTGTAACTGAGTGTACACAAAGATTAAAGAGCAAAGCAGGTACATAAACCATGTAGCGAGCTCTCCTTCGATGCTGCTGAAAAAGACTGGGCAGAGAGGTAGAAAAACACACAATGATAAAGTCCTCTGTGATACAGGCAGTCAATGCCACAAGACAGAATTTGTCTTTTAGTCACTCTATTAAAGTATACATCTGATATAGGAAAAGAGACTAACTGTGCCCATGAAAGAGAGAAATGAAAATACAGACAAGTCAGGAGGAGTGGTGACCAACCTGCAAAAAATCTAAACTACTAGGTCTGTCTGAAATATTAGTTTGGAACTTTCTTATTCACCTGCTGCACAAAACAATGTAATACAGTTGGAAAATGGCTCTTACCAACTGTCCACCCATGCCCCTGTGCACTGTAGGTGCATTATAGTGGCTGAATCACATTGAAAAGCATATTTTGCCAGAGTGTCTTTGTGTCTGTGACCAAAGACTACTGAGACAGAATTCTGATCAACAAACTTTGACATCTGCAAATAACTGATAAAACTCAAGAGTCCAAAGAACTTATCAGAAGTTTCCAAATGAGGTTTCTTCTGTGATGGTTACCATCGTTTTCTGCTTCACGGATGAGTGACGGTTATTGTTAAACATGTTTTGCTGGCTTTGCTTCTGTGAACAAGAAAACACTGCCCAAGATTTAGGAAGAGTGTATCCAGTATATCTAGGACCATCTTTGTGTATTTGGAAACTTTTCTGCATTACCTTATTGAACTATTACTGCCTTGCAAATCTGCTAAGGATTTGTCTTAGCCTTCTGGTTCCCTAAATGGCTGTGGGGTGTGCAAAGTTTTAATGGGAGCTAGCTTGGCAAAAATGTTGCTTTTTTGTTTTTTTGTTTTTTGGGGGTTTTTTGGTACTGGGGATGGAACTCTGGTCTTTTCACTTATGAGGCAGGCGGTGGAACCACTGAGCTAAATCCGCAGTCCTAAATGTTGCTTTTTAAGCATCATCCATGGGAAACTGCCTCTTTTTAAACTTTGCTTGAGTAAATTCTGGCATTTTGCATTTTAAAGGACTGTACAAGAAAGGTAGGTGGAGCTGTCACTAGTCTGTGTGACCTTAACCCAGGGAAAGAGGAAGTGCCCAGGCAAGAGCAGAGGAGATGAGCTTTCATGTGTATGGAGTCAGTTTGACTGTTCGGTGAGAGGAGACGACCTTCACACCTGAGACTAGATATTTATAATCCAGCACCGGGGCTGAGGAAAGAGGAAATTTCCATTTCCATTCCATTTGAGTGACCCAATTGAATCACTGCACTTTTAAATGTTGAGTCGTTTCCTTGGGTTGCATGGCATCAATATTCTGATCTTTTGTCTCTTCTTTCAACAAAGAATTTGTCTTACAGACACATTTCATTAAACTCTTTTCATTTCTGCTCTTACAGGAAGAAGCTGAAGGGGCAATGAAAGAAATCAAGAACAGCTGTCCTACCCTCCCAAGAACGGACTCCCCTGACGCGTATGTGCTGAGAGACTGGGGCTATCAGGCAGGCAGATGGGAAGTCTTGTCACTCGAGCCTGTCATGGAGGTCAAACATTACGGGCTGGAGGAGGGCCTGACTTATACCAGGACCTTTTAAGAATACTGGATGGTATTTAACGCTGCACCCACATGGATACTAGGAAGTAGAGCTTTTAAATAATGACAGGCCCTGGAGGGGGGCGGGGGGAGGCGGGAGAACTGGGTGCCTGAACCGCTGGATGCCTGGTGGGCGGAGCTCATGCTTTGTGTGTGGGATGTACACCATAAGTCCATTTGTGAGCCAGTTATCTGGAAATTTCTCTGTATCTCTTCCCAAAACTTTTTTTTTGGCATTACTGGGGGTCAAGCCCAGGGGTGCTGTACCACTGAGCTACATCTCAGACCTTTTTATTTATTTTGAGACAGGGTCCTACTAAGCTGTCCAGGTCAGGGTCTCTCTGTGTAGTCCAGACCAGCCTCAAACTCGAAATCCTTATGTCTCAGTTTCCCATGTGATGAAATGTTTTTTACTTCTATAACCTGATGAATGTGCATGAGAATGACTTATAAAAGGTAAAAACAATTTTTTTCCAGCTATCTTTCCTTGGTGGTGGTGGTGGGGAGTAAATATGAGATAACATTGTTTCATCCAAACAGAAACACTGGCATAAGTGAACATCTTTCCCTTTTTTAGTTAGAAATTTGTCAACTTTTTCCCAAATTGCTGTTTTGAATATCAAAACTCTTTCCTGGAAGTAGAGGGAAGAAAACTGTTTGAAATTTTCAAGCCACTTCCTCCTCATTTATATCCATAGGCAAAGACCACTTCCTCTTTTAGGCCACATTGCAATTTAAAAAAAAAACACAATAACAGCTCTGTACCATTTATGAGTATCCTGTGAATCCGAGATTGATTCCTAGTTTGGAGTTCAGACTTTGGAGTCCTGGTAACAGGGATTCCATCCTGGCTATTTATTAGATACGTGAGCTTGAGTAGATGTCTGAAGTAGTAGCTACTGTTAGCATTATCATTTTCACACTGGATGTTTTAAGGCCATGATTTTTTCTGTCATTAAGTTTTTTCTTGATTCAATCACCTTTTTTTTTTTTTTTTTTTGGTGGTACTGAGGATTGAACCTAGGGCCTTTGCACTGAATTATATCACCACAGGGTCTCTCTAAATGGCCCAAGCTGGTCTTGAACTTGCAATCCTCCTGGTTTAAACTTCCAGACTGCTGGGGTTATAGGCATGTCCCACCACACCCAGCTTCAATCACATTTTGAAATGGCAAAAAATACTTCACAACAGTACCTGCATTTCCCTGCTTTGATTATTTGAAACAAAAAACCCAGAAAAGTTTTCTTCTCTTGACTTGCAAGTGTGATGGCTTCAGTCAGGTTGAAGAAAGGCTACCAGACTGCTATGCCTGTAGAGTTGGTTTGGCTGCAGACTTCTTTGAGACTACAGTCTGGATAGCCTGACACCTCCAGCCAGGGCTGCTGAACTCTTTCTGTGGGTTTTGTGGCCTCCTGTTGTGTACACAGTCACCACTTAGAGAAGGCAGTACTTGCATAGTGAGGCAGCCCACACCTTCCCCAGGAAGCAGGGCAGAGCTCAGCCCTGAGGATCACGGGGGCAGCTGTGGTTGGTCAGTAGATGAGAATTAATTGGAGAATGTTGTGGAAATCATTTCTTTGAGTTGGTCTCAGTTATGCTGGGCTACTCTATTCTTAGACCTTGACATTCTCATTTTCTGATGAAAACCTTTTAACCTGTATACTGAATATAGTGGTGGTGGTATCTTAATGTAGGAGAAAATCTGTGGAAGGCACCAGAAAGTATTTGGAATTTGAATTGGAATTAACTGTGAGCCAGCTCCTGCTTTGCCTGAGGGAAGAAAACCAGAAAGTGGAGAGACTTAAAATTGTGCTCAAAGAAGCCAAAGAAAGGTACGGAACACATTAACAACAAACATGCATACAACAAACAGCTGTATTGAAATATAAAGATAACACATCGTTCAACCATTTAAAGTATACATTTCAGTGTTTCCAGAATAGCCATAGGGTTGTGCAGCCATTGCCACAATATAATTTTAGAACATTTTTCCCTATATAAGAAATACAGTGCCCATTAGCATTCAATACTGTACCTACTCCTCCCAGTAATCTACTTTCTATCTCTATAGATTTGCTCACTCTGGACAGTTACATAAATGGAATCATACAATATGTGGTGTTCTGTGACTGGCTTCTTTCACTTAATATAGTGATTTTGAGGTTCATCTACGAACTACAACTACCATGTGTTAGTAATTAACTCCTTATTGCTGCTGAATTACATTGCCTTGTGTGGATAAACAACATTTTGTCTTTCCATTCATCTGTTGAACATTTGGGTTGTTTCTACTTTTTTCTGATTATGAATAATGTATCTACGAAGCCTTGTTTACAAGTGTTTGGGCATGTTTTTAATTCTCTGGGAGTGGAGTTGCTGGGTCCATGATAACTCTGTGGTATGTGTATACCATATCTGAGGAACTGCAAAATCATTTCCCAAAGCAGCTGCACCATTTTGCATCCCTCCCAGCAAAGTGAGTATTCCATTTTCTCTATGTCCATACCAACACTTATTATTGTCTTTTCTTTTTATTTTAGCCATCCAAGTGGGCGTGAATTGTTATATCACTGTAGTTTTGAGTTGTGTTTCCCTAACAACTAATAGTGTTGAATATCTATCTTTTCATGTTGAGTCTCCTTTGGAAAAATCTCCAAATTCTCTGTTCATTTTTAAACACTGAGTTGTCTATTATTATATATAATATGTATTATAATATATTATATATTTGTTGACTATATGATTTGCAAATATTTTGTTCCATTCTATGGGTTGTCTTTGCTTTTTTTTGCGGTGCTGGGGATGAACCCAGGGCCTCACACATGGTAGGCAAGTGATCTACCATTAAGGTACATCCCTCTCTTTTCACTTTCTTAATGGTATTTGCAGAACAACATTTTTTTGTATTGATGTAATCCAACCTGTCTCTTTGTCATCAGGACTTGGGGTGTCTTAGAAACCATTGCTCAGGTGTCACAACAATTCACTTTTACATTTCCCCTTTACTTTTTCTTATACTTTTAGTTCTTATATTTCAGCCTGTGGTCCATTTGGAGTTCATTGAGTGTGTGTGTGTGTGTGTACACGCACATGTGTACAGAGTGATAATGATCAACTTCAGTAGACTCCTGATTGTGTTCTGTTGATCTAATGTAATGTATGTCCTTATGCCAGTACCACCTGTTTTCATTGCTAAAGCTTTCCAGTACCTCTTGGAATCAGGAAATGTGGATCCTTCAACTTTGTTCTTTTTCAAAACTTTTGGCTGTCCTGGGCGCCTTGCTGTTCCATCTGAATTTAGGATCACCTTGATGATTTCAGGGGAGGGAAAGCTAGGATGTTATGAGGGTTTGCACTGAATCTGTAGATCAGTTTGAGGAGTATCACTATCTTAGTATCTTGACCCATGAACATGGGATATCTTTCCATGCATTTGTGTCTTCTGTAATTTTGTTGTTCTTTGCCATCTCTTTTTTCTTTGCTTTTTAAATCTTTTTTGTTTGTTTCTTTTTGCAGCTGGGGATCAAACCCAGGGCCTCATGCATGCTAGACAAGTGCTTTACCACTGAGCTATGCCTTCAACACTTTTCTTTATCTCCATTCTACTAGATTTTATCAGCTAACTTCCTTCCTTTTCTTTTTCTTCTCTTTGGTGCTTTTAATGTTTCTTTTTAAATGGTTGCTGTATGTTTCCTCATGTCTCAAGGGGTATAGTGATAGCCCCTCATACCATCATACTCTATTTTCAGTAGAAAAGTATCCATTTATTTTAAGGTTTTCCTCAGATGTGTGTGATATTGGCTCTTTGATCAGATGTAAGGCTGACGTAAGAGGGAGGAGCGAGTTAGAAGCTACTCCAAGCTTTGTGTCTGTAGGGATGCCCAGCTGAGAGGTGTCTTTGGGGAAGCCCATGCCTGAAACTTGCAGTCTTTTCCCTTGTCCTGGTTAAATTCTTCAGGGAAGATTCTTTCAGGCTCCTGCCTGCAGAACATTTTTCTTGATGTCAGAGTTCTTGAGATGAGCAGAAAGAGGTGGAGCACCTCACTTATCCTTATGTGAACTCCTCTCTTTTGTAAGTGGGAAACCCAGTCCCTCCACTCTGCTTAACACATCTGAGTCCGGAACTCCTTTATCTCAGGAACTCCTTTATCTCATCATCTTCCAGCCCTCCTTCAACAGGCCCTGTCCTTATCACCACTTCCAGTGTCCCCAGTGAATGGGCCTTTTGGAGTTTCCTAATGTTGGCTTAGTGTCCAGCCTTTTTGAATGCTAACCCTGTTCCCACTCACTCTTGGGTTTTCCACATTTTTTTTTTACTGTTCTTTCCTCTCCTTTTCTATTTGTTCCAGTAGGCACAGGGCTTTTAAAAGTCATGAGGTTTGAAGTGGGAAAAAAAATTGTATATACTCAATCCTACCATCTTCAACAATAATCTCTATTAGTTTCATTTGTCCTATGATTATGATTCAGTGTAAGAATGGTGGTACATTTGTTTGTTTGAGACTTTAAAGGGGTCCTAAAAAGAAATGTCTTTCCTTTCCTGCTTTCTTTCCTTTCCTGTTTTCTCCTTTTCCTCCTTCTCCTTCTTCTTCTTCCCTTCCTCCTCTTCTTTCTTCTTTCTTCTTCCCAGTAATGAGGATTGAACCCAGGGTTTGATGCATATTAGGCAGGCTTTCTTCCAGTGAGCTACATCTATAGCCCTTCATTTTATTTTATATTCTTTTATTTTGTTTGGAGACGGGATCTCACTAAGTTGCCCAGGCTGGCCTGAATTTGTAATCCTTCCTCCCTTGGCCTCTCAAGTAGTTGGGATTACAGGCGTGTGCCACCACGCCTGGGTTAAATTCTTATAAATAGGACACAGAGGCACTCCCGGAACAAATACATATATCCACATGTGTACACACATATGAACAAATTTTTAAAAATACTTCTTGATTGTACACTCACAGGAAACAGATCGTGGTGAAGACAAGTTATTCCTGTCTTTCACCTCTGAGTGTTAAATCACATCAGTTCTAGCCAGTCTTAGAATGAAAAACAAAACCAGCGCTAATATAGAGAATGTAAAGAGGTTCTGAAAACCCAGTATTTTATCCAGATTTTGAAAGTGTTCTTCTGAGTGTGTCTGCAATTGCTACTCTTCTTAATGTCAAAGAGAAAGTAACTTTTCTACACTTCTGTATTTTTTTCAGAATTTCAGAGTTTGAAAAGAAAGCAAATGATCACTCTGAGATTGAGACCCAGACAGAGGTGAACACAGAAAAAGAGAATGAAGAAGAGAAAGACACAGAGACCGTGGGTACCACAATTCCAAGGCTGCTGGACACACCCGGGACACATAAGAGTTACCATGGCGGGATTTGCCTCACCTCCAATTTCTTTGTCGTGTTTTGACTTTTATTCAGTGTCAATTATAGTGACATGTATTTGTGTGATATTCTATGGAACAAGTCCTATATTTCATTTACTAAATGCTTACGTGAACTAGCCCACTAAATGAAAAAGGACCTTCATCTACTTTATAATGAGGTCATTTGATGAATGACTCAGAAACTAATAGAATGGAAAGATCTTGGTTTTATGCTATTACTGATAGGGACAGTCATTTCAGTAACAGTGGTTCACGTATATATTTGGTGTTGCATGGTAACTTGGAGCTATGCCCTTAGGCCTGCAGAGTCTTGAGCTTAGGGAAAGTTAATGAAAACATGAAGTTAAAATAGCCATAGTAGCTCAAGTGAGAGGCATTTATATAAAAAACTATATTGGTTAATTCATTTATTCAACCACTTATATTGAATGCCAACTGTGTATATTGAATGCTGACTCTTTCAAGCAGGGAACTGCATGAGAATGCAGAACATTTAGAAAACAGATGAAAAGATCCCCAGTGCATAGTAGTACCTTGTTGACTAAAACTCATTCAGCCACCAACAGAGAAGCATTGAGATTTCTAAGATGTAAAACTCATTCACAGGAAATACAGAGCTGCCAGGAAAAAGGCTAACAGAAACTATGTAAACTGGAAACCTAAATGAGTGAAGCTGGCACCTCTGTGATCTGGAATCACTTAGCCATGAGTAGGGTTAATTTTAGTAGTGATAAAATCATTACTACAGGAGTATCCAGGCCAATTAGTTTGTGCTCTATTAGGAAACAGAGTTGCATCCAAAACTATATCTGGAGTAGTAATTATCTGAAGTGAATCTGAAGGCTGGGGATTTAGCTCAGTGGTGCCACTGCCTGCCTCGAAAGCCCAAGGTCCCAAGATCAATCCCCAGTACCAAAAAAAAAGAAAGAAAGAAGTGAATCTGTTCACGATCAGTCTTGATTGGATAGCAGTGATTCAGACTTTGTCACAGAGGTTCATTTAATCTCTGATGGCAATCACATGGGAATGTTTGGCATTCCGCAGATTGGAAGTGAAGTGGAAACATTGAACCTTCAGGTGACGTCCCTATTTAAGGAGCTTCAGGAGGCTCATACAAAACTCAGTGAAGCTGAGCTAATGAAGAAGAGACTTCAAGAAAAGTAAGAGAAATCAGTTTTATCCTTCTTTGAAAAACACACATTTTTACAAAGTATGTAGTTTTGTTACTAAAAGAAAAATAGAGACCTAAGATATGAATAAAAAACACTAATGTACAGGTTAATGTCTAAGAATCAAATTCTTAGTCTGGTGTGGTTTAGCACACATAATCCCAGCACTCTGGGGAGGCAGGAGGATCATAAGTTCAAATCCTACCTGGAGAATTTAGTGAGATCTTATCTCAAAAAATTAAAAGGGCTGAGGATGTAAATCAGTATGAAGGGCCGGGGTTCATTCCCCAGTACTGAAAACAACAACAAACAACAACAACAACAAAAAGAATGAAGTACATGTTAAAATGTTTGGGAGTGGGGACCAGGGGACTTTGATTCTGCTGTTAGTGTACTATCCTATGTGACTCCTGGCCACAGCTGCAGCCAGATTTTCTGTCTGACTTAAGCTGACACCATTCATGTGAACAAGAAAAGGAATAGAGCACAAAGAAGTTGAGTGAAGCTTTAGAAAAAAAAAATAGATTGGAATCGAGAATTTTAATCAATTATTAAAGCTAATATATACATTGAGAATTTTGCATTGGCTTGTTTCTTTTGATGTAAGAAGTTACCTGAATCTTGGTAAAGCTGAGATAATGTCATTCTACTGGATTAGTTGGCAAACACAGGTCCAGCGCAGTGTATAGGTGTTTTCTTGGGGCTTTCGCTTACCAACACTACAGTATTATGATAACCCAGGACAATATCATTATATTAAATGAAATATTTGATGTGCTTGGCATTAATGCCTTGTACATAGCTATGACTTATTTGTTTTTGCTATTATTATACAGAAATTCTCTTTCTGATCTTTAAGGAGGGGGAGGGGTTCCTTTTTCCCTATTGAATCCTTGTCATAAATCCAGGTCTTTGTGATTGATCGATCAAACTTCCAAAAATATAAAAGGTTCCCATGGATCAATATATGAGAATCACCTTTAGCCAATTACTACCTTGGTCTGGGTTTAAATAACAAAAAATATAAGCGTATGACTATTTAAGACAATTATTCAAAGATAAAACTACCTCATATCATACTTAGATCTGTGCTTTTTATGCTTAGGCATAAGGGTTCAGAAATATGGCCATGTCTAGCAGAGAAGCAAAAAGAAACAAATATTTTATTTTGCATTCATAAGTCCTACAGCCCTGCATTTAATTGTGTTTTACACAATCTTGGGACTTGTTAAAAGGCCACATTGAGAAGTAGAATATTGTTTATCCTCATAAAATCTTCAACTTTCTTAGGTGCCAGGCCCTTGAAAGGAAAAATTCTGCAACTCCATCAGAGTTGACTGAAAAGCAAGAGCTGGTGTATAATAATAAGAAGTTAGAGCTCCAAGTCGAGAGCATGCAGTCAGAAATCAAGATGGAGCAAGTGAAAACAGAAGAAGAAAAGTGAGTATGCTGAACTGCTTTCTTCATACGTGGTGGGTTAGGGTTTGAGAATAAATTCATAAAATGTTTTTATTCATTTGAAAGAGTCCTAGGAAACTCTTTGGAGAAATAAGATCTAATATTTTATCATCATAAAATTATGAAAATGACTTGCATTCTAACTTGTTTTTCAGAAAATATTTTCTAAAATGCTAGCAGTTGGTCAGTGACTTAGTTGCTTTTCTTCTTGCTGAAACAAAATACCTGAAACCCACAGTTAAGGAGGAGAGGTTTATTTGGCTCACAGTCTGTAGAGGTTTCAGTCCATAGTTGGCTGGCTCTAAGTCAGGGGGTATGGCAGAGGGGCATCACAGAGGAGAAACAGTTCATGGTGGGCAGAAGGCAGCAAAGCAAGTAAAGAGGGAACCAACATGTGATTTTAGCAGCTTCTTTCTGCCCTTTATTATACTCTATCTCAACTACCAGGATTAGGGTGGTGCCAAACCACTCAGTGGACTGATTTAATAATCACACACCCTTAATCCCAGCATCACGCACTCTAAAAATGCTCCACCTATGACTGCAGGAGGCTTTGAGGGGACATCTAGACACAGCCATAACAGTGGGATAATAAAAGCAAAGAAGATTTGCTACTAAAGCATTTAGAAGATGATAAGGAGACTAGATTCAAACTTTCTGTGATATTTTCCCCAAGATTCCATTTTTTAAATATTTTTTTAATAGGTCCAAGTTAGCCATTCTGCAGTTAACACACAACAAGCTTCTTCAAGAACATAATAATGCATTGAAGACAATTGAGGAACTAACAAGGAAAGAGGTATTCATGGGGGAAAAAAAATTCTTTCCACAGCCTAATGGTAAACAGAAACCAATGAACATTTTCTATAACTAAATCTGGTTTCAAAATTACTTTTCAATTTATAATTATTTCTTGGGTTGAAACATTTGTAACTTCTCATGTTCCACATACTTATAATGTGCTCTGAGTGCACAGATGGTGTGAACGTCCACAGTCACAGGGAGTGAGCTTTAGTATTTCTCAGAGAAGCTTCGCAGGGGAGCCGAGGGCCTGGGTTTGTGTGTGAACAGGACACAGTGAAGTGAGACAGCTGCTGGGGCTGGATGGGCCGTCTGCTGTGAGGAACTGCAGGGACCCTGGACCTGTCAACATGCCTAGAATGAAACTGTCTTTCAGTCAGAAAAGGTGGACAAGGCAGTGCTGTGGGAACTAAATGAAAAACTAGAGCTGGCAGAGAGGGCCCTGGCCTCCAAGCAGCTTCAGATGGATGAGATGAAGCAGATCATTGCCAAGCAGGAAGAGGACCTGGACACCATGGCAGTGCTTAGGGCTCAGGTAAGATTCAGCCTGTGCCTCATACATGGTAGGGAGGAGGTGCTTTACCATGGAGCTGTATTCACAACCTTTAAATTTTCTTTAAATTATATAAACATCAACAACCTTGGAGTGAGAGTCCTCACTTTGATTCATTCATTTTGATTGGCCCAGATTTGACCAGCCTGCTTAGGAGTCATCACAAAGACCTGGGGAAGCTATGTGGTGATTGAGTCAGTCCCCCTTCCTGAATCAATCTCTGTAGCAGAAAGACTGAGATCATCTTAGTTGGCCTTATGAATAGAGACAACCTCTGGAGTTGGATATAGGGTCAGTTCCACCCAACCAAATACAGTGGACCCTTGACTTATGAACTCCATTTATTCCCAAGTGATGGTTGTAGCTCAAGTTGGTCAATTGAAGGCTTAGGATTCTCTACACAGCCTTCAATCTCTCTTCTGTACACAGGCAGATCTCAGTGTCCTTAGAGAGACATTGGCCCAGGATTTCTCAGTTAACTCCACACAGGAAAGGATGTGTAATGTTCCTTCCAGAATTCTTGAAGGGTTAAATCTGTATCTGAGACCATCTGGAAGTACAAGCAACCAGAATTTGGGTCATAACTCAAGATTTTGTTTGTAAGTTAAAACTAAAAGTCTGGTCATAACCCAAGTTGTTCATATGTCAGGCTGGTCATAAGTTGAGGGACCACTATATATAGTTACTACACCATCTAGTACAATTAGAATGGATGCCTAAAGGCCACCATATTATTCACTACAGTGAATATCATTTAAAACATTTTTGTCTATATGTGTACTCATATTTACACAAACACCTGTATTTTTGACTAAAATAGGATCACATTGCTGCAGCTCACTCTATTCTGCAATCTTTTGTATAAATAAATCTATATAAAAATTATATAAACAATGCCATCCAATATAAAACAAAAATTTTAGACAATGCAAAAATATATAAGAAAGTAAAAGTCAAACTCCTTCAAATTCCATTTTGGTGCATGTATAATAGATTATTTTTCTGTTCTTTGCTTGCTTCATTAAAAATGGGATCATACCTTTTGTACTACATGTGGCTCCAGCAGGAGTCTGTGTGTGTGTGTGTTATCCACGAAGCCTGTTTAAGAGGCAGCGCTGTCTTCTGACTTCATAAACAGGTGAGTGGTAGAGAATCCACATTCTTCCGGTAATAAATTCTGTACTTTTTTCCTCTAACAGATGGAGGTTTACTGTTCTGATTTTCATGCTGAAAGAGCAGCAAGAGAGAAGATTCATGAAGAAAAGGAGGAACTGGCATTGCAGCTCGCAATTTTGCTGAGAGAGAACAACGCTTTTGAAGATGATGGCAGGTGAGATTACAAGGTATGAGGAAGACTAGCGCATGTGACAGCTGGGGCTGTGGAAGAGGTGACCTGCCGAACAGATCTCCTGATCCAAGCTGAGCAAGCTGCTGTGTCTGCACGTCACTCGGTCCTGTTCCTACAGAGTCTGGCTCACAACAAAGCTGGACAGACGTGTTCCTCGCTTTGAGATAAGCTGTAAAAGCATGCCTTGTGTGTCAGGGTCCTACCTTGCCACTGTCATGAATGTAATGTTCCTCAGCACCTTAAATTCTCTGATGTGTCTTAAAAGAAAATGCTTCTAAAATTAGTTCTGACCTTTGAAAATTCTGAAATGACAGCTGCCCCTTGACTTATATAACCAGAAAGGTGGTGGGTAGCCCGCCTTCTACATTGTGTCTGTCACTATATAGTATCTTAAAACAAGAAAATACTGATTTGTAACAAAATGCAGGTATTGCCGGGGATTTAGCTCAGTGGTGCTGCCGCCTGCCTCGAAATTGCAGGATCCCCAGTTCAATCCCCAGTACGAAAAAAAAACGCTCCAAAAAACAAAATGTAGGTATTGCTCTACAATTTGATTTATATATCATTGTGATTTTGTACTCAATTTTCATACATGCAGATTTAATTCTTTTATTTAATTGCTCCGTAGAGTCTTTTTTTTTTTTTTTTTTGGGGTACGGGGATCAAACTTGGGACCTTGTGTTGTGCTTTCGAGGCAGGCGGGGAAACCACTGAGCTAAATCCCCGGCTCCACAGAGTCTTGATGTAGAAATATGCCCCTTTTTTTCTGATCCATTCTCCTATTAATTAACAGATTGGTTATTCCTAGCAGATTTTTTTAAATCTTACTTACTTTTACTACCTGGCATTCTAGCGTCAATAGTATTTAAAAATCAGATTAGTCTCCAGTTCTGGATTTTTGGACCTCAGCATTGTAGTGCGGCTCTTTTATCTTGTACTTCCATTGATTGTCAGCTTAAGGCTGCCCTGTCTGGGGTTGCAGAACATCAGCTATAGTGTCGCTTTGATCCCAGCAGGCAGTCCCTGATGGAAATGCAGAGCCGGCATGGGGCGAGAACTGGTGACCCTGACCAGCAGGCCGACCTTCTTCAAAGAGGTGAGTCGCAATCCCACCACAAGGCCACTTAGAGGACAATTCCGTGGCATTTTATAATTCTGTGGCAAGCCACACAGAATCTAGCACCCCTCAGTGCCTTTCCCGAGCACCCCAACCTCTGTCCATCACCCCGAGTTCAGACCAGACTCGGCACCACCAAATCCCACTCCAGGCTACAGTACCAGCCAACCGAATTGTTCCCTTGGACCCATCCTAAGCCCCACTTGCAAATGTCTGTCATGCAGTGCCCTTCATGGGATGTCCTTCTCAGACCGACATTCCTGTCTTGTAGTCTCTTTCCAGTGAACTTATATCCCCCGCTCTGCTGTTTTCTGAGACAGGGTCTCCCTGTGTAGCCCAGGCTGTCCTCAAACTTGCAGCAATCCTCCTGCCTCAGCCTCTCAAGTGCTGGAATTACAGCCACACATCACTACGCCCAGCTTCACACTCCACTTTTAAAACCCATTTCAGCCAGGCCTGGTGGCACACATGTGTGATCTCAGCACTCCGGAGGCTGAGGCAGGAGACCTTCCCAGGCCACATAGTGAGTTCAAGACTGGCCTGAACTAATAGTGAGACCTGTCCCAAAACAACCAAATCATTCCTTTTAAACTTCATCTCTATGCACTTTCTCCCTCCTCAACTTCCAAAGTACTTTACTCCTGTGCTATTTTATAAGTTTATGTGTTTAAATATGCATTTAGGTATTCTTTAAGTAAGCTCTCTTGAAGCACATATCTTCTACCCACTACTGGGGTTTCACACATGATGTTAACATTTATTCAAGAATTTATTGGGCCGGGGATTTAGCTCAGTGGTTCCGCCGCTTGCCGTGCAAGCACAAGGACCTGAGTTTGATCCCCGGTACCAAAAAAAAAAAAAAAAAAAGGAATTTACTATGTGGCACTGTGCTGATCTCACTTTATTTGTATTAATTTTATTCTCAAAAAAATTCTGAGGTATATATTATCACATTCTTACAAAAGACAAAACTAAAATTTTACAAGGTTAAATATCCCAGGATTGTAAGGCCAGTTAGGGAAAGAATCAGAAATAAAACCTGAAGTTATTTGACTCTGACTGCTATAGCACTACGTATACAGTCACTTAATTTGTAATAAATCCAGATTTCTGTTTCCTGAGTGAAATTGATCATGACACTTCTTTTTTTTGAACATTTAGGTAGATTTTATGTATTTCATTAAAATTATATGCATTAATTTTTGTTAACTTTTTCACCAGTTTCTTTTTTTTTTTGCTTAAATTCTTTTATTGGTACATTTTAGGTATACGTTTACATTTATCATTGGGTGCTTGTACCTGATGCATCTTGGTTCTTATTTTTTCCCCATTCCCTGTGTGCCCTTCACCCCCTCCACCCTTCCCTATTTACATAGACTTCGTTTCCATTTTTTCCTCTTCTCACATTTTTTCCTTTCTCTTCTTGCCTTTCCCCTTCCCCTCCCGCCACCCTCCACCTTTGGACCTTTTCTTATTTCAAATAATAAATTATTCATTTTAATCATTTTAATCCTTATTTACACTTTCAGTTTCTCACACTAGAGAAACTATTTGGTATTCACACACATGTGTCCTATTTATTTCACTTAAGAGGATGGCCTCAGTATGCATCCATTTAGCTATAAATGGCTCTAGTTTTTTGTTCGATCGTGATACTTCTTAAAAGTGTGGTGCTGTATTTAGTAGTACCTGGTTTTAATAACAGTAATAATGTTCTGTAATTTATAAGTCACTAAAAGGGAAGTATTATCCTTGATTCTAGATACGAAAAAATCCAAAGATCAAAGACCAACATAGCTGGAAAAGAGTTCATGGCAGTGCCACTAAGAAAAGTTTAGTACCATCTTCAATTTCACAAAATTGGAAATTTTCACAAATTTTATAAAATTTGCTTTTAAATGCTGGACCTACCCAAGTCCCTGTCACATGCTTCCTGCCTATTGAAATGGAAACAGGGAAGCAGTGTTGGCACAAGTGAACTGTCAAGTCTTGAGGAAAGGTCTCTCTGGGTATCTTTCCTGCTACCCATTCTCCCCTTCCCCTTGCCCGCCTAAGTTCTCCTACAGGGGGGAAAGAAAGTCATAGTAAATATAGAGGTAGTAATGCAGGTTAAAAATAAAAACAGTGGTTCGATACCCACTACTGCAAAATGAGTAAGACAGAGAGTATTGCTTTTTAGGCACAGTATCACTCACTCATGGTACATATGCAGAAGAGGCAGCGCAGCAGCAGACATAAATGCTTGCTGAGGGCACTTAGCACCAGTGGGTAAACTGCGTTCCCTGGCAGCTGCATCTGCCAAGGTGAGCACTGCCGGGCATTTGCTCTAACCTGATTTAAATACCCCAGGAACAGCTGTATAGCTGATTTCGAGAAGGGCCTCACAAGGTTGTCTTGAGTCTAAAAGGTCAATTTCTAGGTTTTTTTTTTTTGGTTCCAGGAAACAAACCCAGGGCCTTGTGCTTGCCAGGCAGGCACTGGAGCTAAATCCCCAGCCCTAAAAGGCCAATTTCTTATACCTGGATTTCTTAAGGAAAGATTGTTCTTTATAACTCTGCAAGGCAAATACTTATTTACATTTAAAAAACTTAGTTTGGGGCCGGCGATGTAGCTCAGTGCTTCCGCTGCCTGCTTTGCAAGCGCAAGGTCCTGAGTTTGATCCCTGGTACCAAAAAAAAAAACCTTATTAGTCTGGATAAATATTTATAATCTAGAAAATCTTTACAAGTATAAAATTATCTTTGATTAATCCTAATACGTTTTTTGGGGTTATAAAATTTCAAACACAGGACTATCTTAAGATTTTTTTTTTTAGTTTCTTAACAAAACTGCTTTGACCAATAGTTTCTCTTGATACATCTGTCTGTTGTCTTCAGCAGTCATATAAATGTCTGCTCTGTTCAGGGCATTCAGGCAGTGACCAGAAACAGAAAGGGATTTGATTTCATTTGATTGTTTTGGGACAGGTCTCACTATTAGTTCAGGCCAGTCTTGAACTCACTATGTGGTTTGGGCAGGCCTCCTGCCTCAGCCTCGGGAGTGCTGAGATCACACATGTGTGCCACTATGCCTGGCTGAAATGGGTTTTAAAAGTGGAGTATGAAGCTGGGCGTAGTGATGTATGGCTGTAATCCCAGCACTCGGGAGGCTGAGGCAGGAGGATCACTGCTAGTTCGGGGCTGGCCCGGGCTCCAAGGTGAGTTCAAGACTGGCCTGTGCTACACAGCACACTGTAAGGGTGTGGTGTAGCTGGGACAGGATGCACACATAAAAAGAGGAGCGCACTCAGGGTAATGAAAAGGACAGTGGTGATGACAGAGAAAAGATTGATTCTTAAGGCAGGGCTTGAGAGAGGCCTGGAGAAGATGGGCCTCAGCGGTGACCTGGAAGAGGGATTTCAATCAGGGAGAGTAAAGGGCAACGGGGGAGTGCGCGTGATGGGCTGATAAGGAAAGTGACTAAGCTCACGGAGGTAAAGGGGGGAGGAGGGAACTACAGCAGGCTGGAGCAGCAGCGCCAGTGCAGGCCTCGAGGCCTGGTCTGCAACAAAAAGAAAAGCACAGGTGGAGGCACCAGCGTGTCCAGTGAAGAGTCGGTGTGCTGGGTTCTGCTTGTCATCCAGGGTTTGGCGAACTGCACCAGAGGCCTCTCCCATGCTGACTTGATTTCTCCCTCCACACTCGCTCCCTTTGCCTAATCCTCATTCATCCCTTTCACACACACACACACACACTAGTTTTCATTACCACATGCCTTGTCCTATACCTAGTACTGAAACTGTATTTTCACAGACCTTCAACTTGGAATATGGTTTAAATCCTGAAAGAATAGGGAAGCAGGTGCAGTGTTTAGAGATTTCTGTTTCTGTGTGTGCAAGCATTGAAGACTGAAACTTGCGATCATATCCTACTAGGTACTGATTACAGAGTTTAACAGATGTTCAAATTAACCAGTTATTTTTAAAATCAAACAAGAGTGCTTGCAAGATGGAGCTAATGGAAATTTCATTTTCTGCTTATTCCCAGGAGCTGACAACAGGAACTGGCAGGAACAGCAGCCCCGGAGCATTCCGATCCACTCTTGCCCCAAGTGTGGGGAGGTCCTGCCTGACATAGACACCTTACAGATCCATGTCATGGACTGCATCATTTAAGCGTTAGTGTGTCATCTCCCCACACTCTTGGTAAATGTCAGGTTTCTTCCTCCAAGACCTGTACTTTTGTCTTGTTTTCCCTCAAATATTTTGCCTCATTATGCTTGTTTTAGAAGAAAGAAAGTGCATCTATTCTAAAAAAGAAAACTTCGTGGATTTCCCATGAAATCACCAAATAGAATACTTCATTACCACCCTTGGGAATCTGAATTCCCTGGTTTCTGTGTTGTTTGTGCAAGCAGCTGCACTGTTCATGTGGTTCCTCAGGATGGGACATCATGACAGAGCCTACAGAATTAGATGCCAGAAGCTTCTCTGATCAATTTTTGGTTTTGGTTTTGTTTTCTTTTGTGTTTTGAGACAAGGTCTCACTCTGTAGTTCAGGCTGGTGTTGAACTCACTGTGTACCCCAGCCTGGCCTTGAACTTGTGGTGATCCTCCTGCCTCAGCCCCCAGAGTGCTGGCATTACAGGCCTGCACCTCTACATCCAGCTCTACTGATCGATTTTAAGGACCTTTTGTGAAGGGGGAAAATGAAGTAGTCACAGATTTAATCAGGAAAGAACATCTTTGAAGCATTTCTAAGTAAATTATATTACTGCTTTCCTTCATCTATTTAAAATGGATTTTGGGGGGGTTGTGTGTTTGTGTGTATGTTGTAGGTTTATTGCAGCCACAGTAATTGTTCCGAAGTTACATGTCTCTTTTCATCTGACCACTTGAGCTTTCAGTTAATATTAGGACATGTGAAAAACATTACTGGCATACATGACACTAAGCTCACTAAATTTCTTATAACCATTCAGTGTTATCTTCAATTTTTTCATGGTACTTACTGCAGGTATATGGGCTTGTACCGTAAATAGTTTATTAATTTCTATAAAGAACAGCTGTTTTCTTCTTAGCTCAGGTTATATCTTAACAATGACAAAAAAGTAGTTATCACAAAATAAAATTTTGCCTATCAATCTTTTACACTGTTCACATATGACCAACTAATTTCATAATAAGTATCTTCTGTATTAAGCTCATTTACCTTAATATAAGCATGCTAATAAGATATATTTTATTAATTTGATAAATATGAGCAAATCTCTAACAGGGACCAAGACATGTTGGAATTACAGATTGTTCTTGCCAAGACAGTGGATAGAAAGGGACTTACCATCTTTAGTAGTACCAGAGACCTCTGTGTAGGTTCCAGTCTCCTGCCCAGTGTATGACACAGGGCTGAAGAAAGAATTAAAAGAAATTAAAAGAATTAAAGAAAAAAGTGGGGACCCAGGACGGCCAGTGCTGAGAAACCAGCAAAGGCCCTGGTCAGTCCAAGCCATTGATTTTTATTGGTAATCAGATTGGAGTAAAAGGGGAACTACGTGTGAGGATGCACAGTTGTGCAATTGCTGTGGATACTAATGCAGACAAGGCTTGGAAAAGACAAAGCATTCACAAATTAGGAACAACACACAAAATATAGGGCTCTAATGAACCTTGTCCTTCTAGTTAAGGTTTAAGTCGTGGGAATGGCATTTGGGTGTGAGTTACTCCAACCTTAGCTACTACGTTATCTCAGTGTTGAGCCCCAGGGCTTCACAGGCCATTTCTCTGGTCTCTGCTGTGGCCATTAGCAGGAAGGTCATGCTAACCTGTGCACAAGCACTGTGCTTATGAGGTGCTTCTGTGAGTCACGTAGGTTTCAGTCAGACTCATTTCTTAAAATGAGCCAATTGCAGGGCTAACTCTTCACAGCCTGCACTGCACACAGCCTGCTTTGGGCATGATCAATAGGGCATCCCCCACATAACAGGGCCGAATTTATAAGACTAGCTAGTATTGGATGAGCCATAAAAGTAAATAATATCTTTATGCATCCAGGTTCTAAAACAGTTAAAAGATCTCCTTTCTATTTATTATAAGATCTCTCCTAGACGAAGCTGATTATACACATGTATCTTTAAATAGGAATCAAAATAGTTAATTCATGACAGTGAAGATACTGTACAAATTAGTTATCTTCATGCCTTAATAGCTATGCTCATGTCAAGGGAATACACTGTACAAATTCAACAGTAGTTTAGATACATGTTAGATAAATTATTTCCCTGAATGCCCCAAGGAGACCATTTGTTAATTTCTAAAATAACAAAACATTTTCTTTTAATTTTTTTGAGGTTCTGGGGATTGAACCCAGGGCCTTACATGTGCTAGGTTAAGTATGTACCACTGAGGTACATACCCAGCCTTTTTTAATTTTTGAGGTAAGATCTCACTAAATCATCCAGGCTGGCCTTAAATTTGCAATTCTGCCTCAGCTTCTTGAGTAGCTGGGATTACAGGTGTATGCCCCCACACCTAGTTTCTTTTCATTTCTTCTTTGTAGTTTCTAGTAAATTTTTTTTTTTACCATTTTATCTTGGGTAATAGATTTCTATAGTGTAGTCTTCTAAGCAGAGAAGCAAAGCAAATGGAATCACATTTAAGTTATTGAGATATCCTTTTACTTTGTTCAAGTAAAAATACCCAGCAGCTCCTAATCTGGAAATAATAACAAGAATGGGCTTGTTAAGCCTGTGACCAGATCATTTGCTTGATAATTAGAAAGATTGCAAATGAAAGCAAGTCTGTACGGTTGGTTTAAATTAAGGTTACTGGGGCTGGGGATTTAGCTCAGTGGTTCCGCCACCTGCCTCACAGGCACAAAGTCCTGAGTTCGATCCCTGGTACCAAAAATAAATTAATTAATTAAGGCTACTGATGCGATATCTGTGTCCCATGCTCATTGCAGCATTATTCACAGTAGCTAAGATCCAGAACAAGCTGGGTGACCACCATGATTGATGAATGGATAAAGAAAGGACATACACAGTGGAAAACAGTGAACCCCCAAATTACAACTGGCCTGACATACAAACAACAGGTTAATTAGGTTAATGGAAGATTCATCTGCCTCTTGTTATCTATAGTGTGTACCCAGGGAAACAGCCAGAGCTCAGCTGTATTGACTTAGTTAAACCAGCCCTCAGTTCCTTAGTCAAGGGTCCACTGTACTGTTCAGGCTTAGAAAGGCAGGGGGTGCTGGGTGTGACAGCACACACCTGTAATCCTAGCCCTTTGCAGATTGAGGCAGGACTGCAAGTTCAAGCCCAGCCTGGGCAATTTAGCAACTTACTGAGATCCTGTCTCAAAATAAAAAAAGGATAGGGATGTATCTCATTGTGAAGGTCTTGGGTTCAACCACACACACACACACACACACACACACACAGAGAATTCTATCACTTGCAACAATGTGGATGCACCTGAAGGACACTGTTAAGTGTAATAAGCCAGACACAGAAAGATGCATGTACTGCGCATGATCTCACATATATGTGACATCTAAAAACAGCTGAACTCACAGAAGTGGAGGGCAGAATGGTGGTTCCCAGCAGATGGCCGGGAGAGTGGTTAGGGAAAAGGGCGATGTTGATGAAAGAGTACACAACTGCAGTTAGGAGGAGTAAGCTTTATAGATGTGTGGTACAGAACTGAGACTGTAATAAATAACTGCCGCTGCAGCCCAGGGCCCCGGGCGGGAACTTCAAGTGATGATGAGGAATTGCTGGAGGCTCAGCGTGTTCAGACTTGAGAGTTACCAACTGTGGGATCCTCTCAAGAGAATTCCACACTTCTGTGAGTTCTGCCTCTAGGAGTCCTTCCAACTCTCACATTCTGCGGAAGTGCCCCTTTTACACACTTCTGACAAGGCAGGGGAGAATAGCCATTTTGAAACATACCCCAGAGCAATCTGCTGTTTTTAACAAGGCCTGCCCTCAGGAAAATCTATTTCCCCAGAGCCAGGTTGGCCTGGGAGAAGGCACCCCCACCCCCAACAGCCTCATCTTGGCTTCCTCAATTTACCTACAGAGGCTGGGCCTTTTGAAGGTCACAGCCTCAAGGTGCAGGCTCATGACTATCACGGGACAGCAGAATGCTTCACTTCTCCTGACGTCTTACCACTACTACATACGTGGGGCTCCGGTAGTCTATAAGGAGGTTACGGCTGAAAACACTGCAGCGTCTGGGACCTTATTTAAGCAGTCTCTGGAAACCCAAAGGCTACAGGGGAGATAAGGATGCACGTTGAAATTTTGCCTCTGAGACCGACAGATAAAGTGAATAATAAACATCTTAACTGAGTTTAAGTCCTAACCAGATAAGCACAAAGCATACCCTAAAGTCCTACTCAACTCACTTCCTTTTACCTACTACTGTATATCATGTCCAGCTTTCAACAGAAAATTATAAGGCAAAATAAAGGCCAAAGAATTCTATTTGAAGAGACAGAGCAAGCGTCAGAATCAGATACAGTTACTAAAGAGAGGGCTGGGATGTATGTAGCTCAGTGGCACCGCGCCTGCCTGTAACTGCAAGGACATGAGTTTGAGTCTCAGTATCGAAAAGAAAAAAGATATCAGCCTGGGAATCAGAAACAATTACGATTAATTCCCTAAGGCTTCTAGTGGAAAAAAGTGGATAATATGTAAGAACAGCTGGATAATGTAAGCAGAGCTGTAAACTTTAAAGAATAATCAAAAATAGGTATAGAGGGGTTGGGAGTGGAGGGGGGGAGAGGGGAGAAAAATAAATAAATCCTAGAATATTGTTAATAGATGTGAAGAATGCCTGTGATGGGCTCATTAATAGACTGAACACTAGCCAAGGAAAGAAGTCTTGAGCTTAGAAAAATCCAAAACTGAAGTAGCAAAGAGAAAGAACTAAAACAACAAAACAATATCCAAAAAAATGTGGGACACCTACAAGAGGTATATCATATTTGTAACTAGAATACCAGAAGGAGAAGGAAGAGAAGACAAGAGGAAATATTTTTAAATGGCTGAGATTTTCAGAAATTAATGAACAAGTAAAAAAAAAAAAAATCACAGAATGTCAAAGAAAATGAAAAAACATCTTGAAAGAAGCCAGAGGTAGGATAGGAGAGATAGCAGACCTTGGAAGCAATAAGAGAGTAATGTGAAGTAATTAAAATGTTTACAGAGAAAACCCACCAGACCAGAAGTCCTGTATCCACAGACATTATCCTTCAAAAGTGGACAAGAAATAGATACGCTCAGGTAAACAAAAGTAGAGGGGATTTGTTGACAGTAAACCTCCCTACCTTGTAAGAAATGTTAAAAGAAGTTCCTCAGAGTGAAAGGAAATGATATAGAATAGTGTTATTGATAATGAGAGGAGAGAAAATGGAATCATAAAATGCTCAATTAAAGCTAGTGAGGGGCCAAAGAAAGCACTACAGAGAAAGCAGTGCTTAGGAGGAAATTTGTAGCACTGAATGTGCATACCATATAGGAAAGTCGAAAGATCTAAAGCCAATAAAATAAGTCCCCACTTAGGAAACTAGAAAAAAAAGGTAGCAAACTGAATGCAAAATACTCAGAAGAAAAGAAATAAAATCGAGGTATGGTGGTGCATGCCTGTAATCCTAGCACTTTGGAAGGCTGAGGCAGGAGGATCACCTCAAGTTCAAGGACAGCTGGGACTACATAGACCCAGTCTCAAAAACGAAAACCAACAAACAAAAAGAAGAGAACAAAAATTAGAGCAGAAGGCAATGAAATTGAAATCAATAGAAGAAAATTACCAAAACCAAAGACTGATTTTTTGAAATGATCAATAAAATCGAACTCTCACTGCTCATGGAAGGCAGTGTAGAAGACAGTTTGGCAGTGCCTTACAAAATGAAGCAGACTCTTACTTTACAATCTAGCATTCATCCTCCTTGGTATTTACCCAAATGCACTGACTCAGGACCACACAAAGCCTGCATATGAATGCTTACTTAGTGTGTAACTGCCAAAACCCAGAAGCACCCACAGTGTCCTTCAGTGAGAGAATGTGTGTTGTGCTACACCCAAGCAGTGGATATTATTCAGTAAGAAAAATTAGATAGGCCATGTAGAAACATGGAGGAACTGTATATGCACACTGGTAAGTGAAAGAAGGCATTTTGAAAAGGCTGCGTGCTGTGTGATTCCAACTCTCTGACATACTGGGAAAACTATGGAGATGATAAAGATCAGTGGTTGCCAGGGGCTAAGGAGGGAAAGATGAATAGATAAAGCCTAGGAGACATACAGTGCAGTAAGTCTATTCTGTATGATATTGTAATCGTACACACGTGTCAAAATCCATAGAGCTGCACATTACAGAGAGTGAAGCTTAGCGTAACCTATGTGTGAGGGTCCAGGCCAAGCCTCCCCAGGAGGCACGTGGAGAGGGGTCTGTTTAGTCCACATAGTCCTTCGGGAGTGAGTTAATTAATTCCCCAGTGAGAACAACACATGCAGAATCAATCATCAGCATCAGGGCAGCATCAGAGCGTGAAAGTTGGAGCTACAGCTCCAGAGCTCAGGAGCTGCATGTCTTTATTTCTTCAGCAAAATAGCAGCATAGCAAACACAGCTACTAAAAAGTTACAGTGTTCTTTAATTCACAACAGGTATAGTCTTACCTGCTTACTGAGACATGGAGAGACTAAACACCTGCTCCATGACCTTGTCCATGTCGCTTATGTGTGGTTAAGAAGGTTAGGTCATTCTTAGATAATTGTGGCCCGTTATGCGCATGTCCCTGAGAGTGGAGTCGTGTCCTTTAGTGTCCTCAGACACCCTCAGTTGCCCGGGCTTTGAGTATAGGCAGAAGTGCTACCCCACGGTATGGAGTGTACTTAATGTATTAGTAGTGGTTTATCGATTGTAACAAATCTCCTGGACTAATCCCATATGTCAATAATAAGATGTTTGAAGTAAATCACTGCATTGGTTATTGCTGGATGTGGTGGTACATGCCTATAATCTCAACACTGTGGAGGCTGAGGCAGGAGGATCACAAGTTCAAGGCCAGCCTAGGCTAAGTAATTAGTTCAAAGCCACTCTGGACTAAATAATGACTACATAACGTGTGTGATACATAATGTATCACACACACACACAAACTGGCTAACAATCCCATATGAAAGGGATTGTTGATAATGAAAACTCAAGATTATTATGCCATTCTTAATTCAGTAGAGACAAGTGGTATGACAGCCAGCTTCAGCTTTTAAGGGTAACAAGGAGTCAACTAACTGAACCAATATTCATATGTTTTAATGGAAAACAGAAGGCACCAAAATTGCTTTGTTATGAAAGGCGAGGAAAGTATAATTTTAGTATCTTCTTTAACTTACATATTTAATCCCTTAAAATTACTGAAATACTGGTATGTATTCTTATGAATATGTTAGTAAAAAAAAAAAGAAAATGTTAGTCATCCACTGAGTAATTTTTATCTAGCTAAGAAATCACAAACATGAAGTATAATACAAAATATTGATTCAGGAACTCAGTGAGCCAGGAGATGCATGTAGCTATTTTGTCCTTTAAGTATATGGAGCTATAACCAAGGGGGAGAGTTATTTCACATATATAAAATATATATTAGTTACTAACCCACAAAACAAAGGAAGAAATATGTTAAGCAGTCTCATGGAGTGACTAAAACCACTAATGCTAGACTTTTCATTGGCTTCCCTGTGCAAAATGTCGACGGGGTAACCAGAAGGAAGGTCTCACCCTGCTATCTGAAGTAATCACAGCATTGATTGAAGAGCAACAAACATCTATTTGGGCAACGCAGACAATATTCTGTTATAAAAATTACGGAAAATGGTTTTCCTCTGTCTTGGAAGGGTCACACATCTTTAATAATTGTCTCTGGGCAAGGATAACATTTTCCTCAATCAAGCATCTCATAAATAAAGTTGCCCAAGTTCCAAGTAAGAGTCTAGAAGGCTCTGCACCACAGAGCGTGGAACATGTGAAGTCAGATGTATGCAGATGCCTCCAGGGAGGTCGGAGGTAGCAGGCTGTGGAAAAGAACTGGTTTAATCATCTGGTGCCTCAGGTAAAAATACCCAAAGATATTCTGCTTCTCCAGTCTCTAGAGAACTATATTAACTAACCAACACCTCAGACTACAGTTGAAGTTCTGACATATTCCCCTGGCATCAGTCAAAAATTTAAAGAATCTGGTGAAGTCCACATCACACACCTCTGAAGCTGAACTTACCACCTCAGCCTGATTCAAAGCAAGATCTTTAGACTTTTAGCTCTTTCTATGGTTCTGCCAAGTCTCCTAGGTAATGCCACCCTGGCTTCCTCTCCTTGTCCCTCCAGAGGTAACTTTTCTTTGGACAATTACCAATGCAGATGCGGTTTTCCTTCCTAATGTATTCTCTAACTCTTACAGACTGGGATTGTTATGACCTTCTAACAGGCTTTTCTGCCCTGTTTCTTACATATTCAGTTCCTGAACACCCATCTTTAAGATTACTCTTCCTAAACAATGCCTTATAGAATAATGAAAGTGTAAATTAATACATATTGAATCTTACATGTGACAGGCACACTAGGCGTATTTTTCAAGTTTTTCCCACTTAACCCTCAGATGCCTAATGAAATAACTATTACTATCCTTGTTGTGCAGACGGCTAAGTTGAGTCACTGAGAGGTTCACTTACCAAGGATTGTGCATTTGTACGTGACAGTTAAAACCATGCAGTCTTAATTCTGGAGTCTGAGTGCCTAGCCACATCTTCCCTCTATACATCTACCCCCCAACACACACCCCAGTTAAATTTGGTCTCTATTGCTTACAAAATAGTTTTTCACCAAGTGTTTATCATCCTTCAATTAATCTCTACTTATTTCCTCTAATGTTTATACCTCCTTTCCTCTATATGTTCCCTCCTCTTCAGCAAAACTGGTGCCCATTAGTACTATCTCTTGCTGTTTATATTTTATCCTATGTCCTATGTCCCATATTATGCCTGTAAATGCCTGGAATATGTACCATATCTTTGTGTAACACCCTTACACATAAGACAGTAGACCATCATGTTGATCACAGATGTGCAAAAATGTACTGGTAAGACATCTTATTTGATCCTTCAGCTATCACCATTGTTAGCACTTCACAGATGAAGGAACTGAGCCCTAAATGTTACGTGACTTACTAAGGAGCAAATATGCTGTTGAAATTTTCCTTTCCATACACAAGGGAAGAAGAGAAGACATCAATGATTAGGGTACATGGTAGCAAGTTCTATGTCCAAGACCAGACTAGAGCACTAGGAAACACCAAGTTGGAATGCTTAGCCCAGGGGGTCCCGAAGAGCTTCACAAGGAGGGGATGCCTGGCCTGAAGTCACTCCAGATAGGAACTCCACGTATGCAAAGCCTCTGAGGCACGCAGAGCCTGATATCTGAGGAACAGGGAATGGTTCAGAGAGTGACTAGGAGGAAGCCTACTTTAGTGGGGGTTGGAGGGAAGATCAGAGTTGAGATTAGGGGAAAAGTAGACAACAGTCAAATCTGTACATAAAAATCTTGAATGGCAAGAAGTTTGGAATTTATAGGACCTGAGGTGCTACTGATAAATTTTAATTAAGGACAAAACATGCCACACTGCAAGAGAAACCACCAACAGAGCTAAGAGACAACCTACAATGTGGGAAAAAATTGTTAGCAGCTGTACCTTAGACAAAGGACTACTATCTAGAATATATAAAGAACTGAAAAAAACCAGACCCCCCAAATTCAAAGACCCAATTCAAAAATGGGCATCTGAAGTGAACAGACCTTTCTCAGACAAAGAAGTAAAAGCAGCAAATAAATATATGAAAAAATGTTGAACATCACTGGTCATTCGAGAGATGCAGATGAGAACAACACTGAGATTCCACCTCACCCCAGAAAGAATGGCTGCTATCAAGAAATCAACCAATTGGGCCAGGGATTTAGCTCAGTGGTTTCACCGCCTGCTGTGCAAGTGCAAGGACCCGAGTTCGATCCCCGGTACCAAAAAAAAAAAAAAGAAATCAACCAATAACTAATGCTGGCGGGGGTGTGGAGAGAAAGGAACCCCTCTCCATTGCTGGTGGGTGTGCAGACTGGTGCAACCACTGTGGAAATCAGTATGGAGATACCTCAAAGAACTAGGACTACAGGTTCCATTTGACCCAGCTCTTCCCCTACTGGGAATTTTCCCCAAAGAATTAAAAGAATCATACCACAGTGATATATGTGCACCTATGTTTATAGCGGCACAGTCTGTAATAGCTAAGGCTAGGAAACAGCCCAAGTGCCGATCGACTGGAAACTGGATAAAGAAGATGTGTTTTTTTAAATATATAAAATGGAGTACTACTCAGCCATAAAGAATGAGAAACTAGAGACATAGCTAAATGGATGCATATTGAGGCCATACTCTTAAGTGAAATAAATAGGACACACGTGTAAATACCGAATAGTTTCTCTAGTGTGAGAAATTGAAAGTGTAAATAAAGATGAAAATGATTAAAATGAATAATTGATAATTTGAAATAAGAAAAGGTCCAAGGGTTTGGGGATGGTGGGAGGGGAAGGGGAAAGAGAAGAAGGGAAAGGAAAAATTTTGAGAAAGAAAAAAAATGGAATCAAACTCTGTGTAAATAGGGAAGAGTGGAGGGGTGAAGGGTGCACAGGTAATTGGAGAAAAAATAAGAACTCAGATACATCATGTTCTGGTACAAACACCCAAAGATAAATGTAAATGTATTTTATACCTAAAATGAACCAATAAGTATATATATATAAATTAAAAAAAAGAACATCCATCAAGGAATTTCTGCATGATAGCTAAGACTAAACCTATGACGAACCCTTGAAACTAAATGCAGCCATGCAGTAGCTGGGTGTGGTGGCACATGCTTGTAATTCCAACACTCTGGAGACTGAGGCAGGAGGATTGCTGGGAGTTCAAAGCCAGCCTGCCTTAGAAAGTGAGACACCCCTCCCCAAATAAATAAGTGCAGTGATACATTTAAACCCTTTTCTTTGATTCTATTATTGTATTTCTTCCATTACTATGGATTTTTCAAGGCTAGCAGTTCTCAAAAGTGGTATTATTCCTACTTCTGGGTCATTATAATAGGTTCAAATAATAAGGCTGAAGTCATAAATGGAGCATTTGATACTCTATTAGGACACAGAAAAAAATCAATGTACTGTAAACATTAGAACTGTTTATTTTCCATTCGCTCTAATGCTGGTTTTAACTGTTCTGAAATAAAGGTAGATGTAGTGGACAGTGATACTATCTTGTATTAAATATATTGAGGAGTACTGTGCCTAAATAGTGTCTGCAAGAGGAAAAAAAACTTTAAATGGTCATTTGGTCCATTAAAATTTTTTCTGCTTTGACGTCTTTGCAACTGTGTAGAAGATAAATATACTGTATTTATCTGCATTTAGAAACTTATTAGAATTGTGCACAAATACTTTATAATGTGAGTACTTAAAGAGGTCTGAATTTTACTAAGGAATGTTCTGTGAAAAATATAGCCCCCTGATGAGTCATTGTGAACTCTGAGCTGTGAGTCTCAAAGTCTATGGACCGTGATCTACTCTGGGAACAGTGGCTTCTGAATCAAAGAATGTCACCCACACCCTCACTGTACAAATGACACGCAAACTAAACAGATAATTGACTTCCCAAAGGTTGAAGTCAAAAAGACAGAATGTTTTTGCTCGTTTTGGGGTCCAAACATCTCAAATGGACACAAGAGTCGAAAGCTAAGTGTGATAACCAGTTTGTTGAGACTTCTATGATCACTTATCTCACAGGACACTTTTGAGAGCTGCTTCACAGTAGCGTTTGGAAAATATCCAGGCTTCTCTGCCTCACTGTTATCCTCCACCTCAAAGAAATTTAAAATTGGGCTCAGAAGGACTAAATAATAGTTTTAGAAAGGGTCAGGAATGGACTTTTGACCGCAGATTAACATACTTTACAGGAAGTTTTACACTTCCCGACGCTGGGAGGCGCCAGAAACTCTGGTATACCCAAAGGCTCATCGACCGGAAGTTCTCTTGCCCTCAACAAAGATGGCGCGCGGTGATGTGAGCCAATCAGGTTGCTCTGTATCGGGGCCTTGTTTCACTTTCTCCGCCCGGTAGGCTCCGCCAAGAGCTCTGACGTAGCCAATCAGTGAGGCCCTTCAGCCTCGTGCGTCTGACAATATGAAGGGGCGGAGTCTGGTTGGAATTTTGGCGGGTTCGGCTGTTGATTTGGAAGCGGTGGTTGCACCCGGTAAGGAGCGCGGGTTTTGGGCGTGCGGACGGCCCCGGCGCGGCTGTGAGAGGATGTGAGGTCTCCGAGGGCGAGAGGCGCGGAGCCCCTGAGGGTTGGGTGGGCGCGATCGGGAGCCCAGAGGCCGCCAGGGCGATCTCCGGACGCAGCTGGGCCGGGCCGGGGCGGGCCGGGCCGGGGCGGGTGCGCCGTGGCGCGGGGACTGGAGAACTGCGGGGTTTCCTTTTAAGAGTTCGGTAACTTTTGAAAACGCTTGTCAGAGGCGGGCTGGCCGGACTTCATTCGTCCCTTTGAGTCGTGATTTGCCCACGACGCCTGCACTCTGACGACCCAGACGACCGTGAGGCCGGGAAGGGGAAGGAAGAGGCCGAGGAAGGGGCCTCCGCGGAAAGGGCGGGCTGGACAGGCTCGGAAAGGGAGACTGCAGAATGAGCGCCCCGAGAGCTTGCCGTGCAGCTGCTCGAGGTCTCAGGGCCAAGCGCGGGTTCGAGAACCCGAAGGCGGGCGTCGGGCTGGAGCGGTCCGGACGCTGGTGGAGCTGGTGGGTGGAACAGAAGAGGAAGTACGAATGAGCAAGAGAGTATAACGTGCCTCTCAGGCTTTGTGCTAAGGGCAGTGGAAAAGCCTTCAAGAAGTCGGCCGAGGAAGTACCGTGATCTGATATATGGCCCTAAAGGGTTCTAAGGAAAGGGAAGATGCGTTACTGCGTCTATGCGCAGAGAGTAGATTGCAGGCGTGCAGAGACTGTCAGGAAGCGCCTGCAGTGCTCCACAGTGGCTCCCGTTCAGGTTTTGGCAGTGACGTTGGAGAGAAGCGGCCAGCTTGATGGCTCAACCCCTAGTGCTTTTTGCACGGCCCTGATGTGAGAGCGAGCGAGCGCAGGTGTGTTGGGGGAGAGGGGCTGATTGTGGAAATAAAGTTTGCCCCCAACCCTCAAGCAGATAATTCCCAGTGAATGATACAGCGTGCAACACAGGATGGGGCCCTTGGAAATGTTGGATAAATAAAAAGAACGCACCTTAATTGATTTGACATTAGACTTAGCAGAGTCGTTAGAGTCCCTGTAGTTAAGTAATGACCTTGCGAGGGGTTTTTTGCACCAGGGAACGAACTCAGCTTCCGCTTGCCAGCCAGGGTGCCACTGAGCTACATCCCAGGCCTTATGACCTTGCAGTTTGAAAGGTCGCTTTTAGGGCCGAGGATGTAGCTTAGCGGTTTCGCTGCCTGCTGCGCAGGCGCAAGGACCCGAGTTCGATTCCCCGGTAGCAAAAAACAAATAAATAAAAATAAAGGTCACTTTTAGTGTAAAAAGGAAAGCAGCCAGAATGATGTGGCTTTAGTTTCATTAACTATGCCAGCTGTTCCTCTGCACCTTGCTAGCTAGCGTTGAATTAAAATGCTGACCGAGGCTGGACCTAGTTAGAATCACACACTGAGCTGCTAAAGGTAAGGTAGACATCAGATGCATTATGATAAATAAAAAGGCATAATAGCCTTAATATTTAGAGCAGCCCCAGCAGCTTTTGTCCACAGTTTGTATCTGTACAATCTGGTGTCGCATAAACTTCCCTATGCTTGAACTGAGTTTCTGTAAACATAGTGTAAAGACAAGTAAAAGGGCTTCTAGTTAGAAGGCAGAAAGGGAATGGAAATGTCAGATTCTAGATGAATCCTAAGATTAGAGCCTGTGGGATTTCTGGGATTTTTGGAATTGTTGAATATACATTGTGAGAAAAAAGGAAGATTCATGGGTGACTTTTTTAATGTTGATTTCCCACAGCCAAGATTTGACCATATTCATCTCCTGAGCACCTGATCCTCCTCGGAGCTCCTGCTCACAGCTTGTGTCTTGATGATGGATGGTAAGGCCGGGTTATTTCCTTAATTTCTCTTGACTTCAGAACTGACACTTGATGTGGATATCTGTTGGAGTGGTTTTAGTCCAACTTCAATTCTTACAGTCCTTTTAGTTGAGTTTGTTTTTCAGGGATGTTCACATAATGTCCACTAAAGAGATGTTGTTGCTTTACTCACTAAAGCTTAGCCTGAAGCAGCACAATAATGATTGTGTTGGTTGTAAAGGGACCTTCACATGTAAAACACATTATTTTGCTGGTTGTATAATTGAGCCCATTGTCTGCATCTTTTAAAAACTCATGTTTAATACGCTTAGCCCTTAAAAAAAAAAAGTAAAACCAGCAGGGTGTGGTGGCGCATGCCTGTAATCCCAGCACTTGGGAGGCTGAGGCAGGAGTATTGAAGTGAGTTTGAGGTTATCCTGCAATACAAAATGAGACCCTGTCTCAAAAAAAACCAAAAACAATAAAACCAAATGTTGAAATTCATCACACGGTGATATACATGAAACTGGTTGCCCTATGGTATAATAATAGTTTCCTGTTTCCTAAAATCACCAAATTGCCCACAGGGTAGTTTATGTAATACAGAGTATAACCTTTTTCTACAAGATGGACACTAAAATATGAGGTGTGCGAGCTAAGAATTCATGGTATCTAGTTGGAAAATCTCATTTGGTTGGTGCAGTTTCACAATTTAGCCAATGTAGAGGAAATTTAAAAGTTTACTGTTACTAGGGATACACTGTTGAATATCGTTCCTGCTTTCATTTTTGTAGAGGGAGCGAGATAATAACAAAAATTTTTTTAATCCCCCCCCCCAAAAAAACTGCCTTGCCAGGCTGTTGGTAAGATGAGAGACCCTAGAATGACTGTTGCTGATGGGAATGCTCCAGAAGAAAGGGAAAATAGTGAGGAGGCAGAGAGAGTTTGGTGATTGTACAGTGAAGTCCTTCAGAAGCTGGACTCAGCAATGGGATCCAACACACAAACGGAGGAATTGGCTATACTTAGGACTAAACACTCTGTCCATTGTCATAGGAGGAAAAGATAAGAACATATGTTCAGATTTGGTCATGAAAGGTGAGAGAGATGATTGCTTCTGGTTTTTTTGCTTTGCTTTTCTGTAAAATACAGTGTAAGATCATCAGCTGAGAGTAAACAGGGAGGAGGAGACAGGGCTTGAGAAGGGACAACGTGAAGTGTAGAATGGAGAGCAAATGTATTGGGGAAGTGTGTTGGATGCCTGTTTGGTTTTGGTGTGCATATTTACATAACTTTCACTCAGGGACAGCCAGATTTCTGTTGTAGGCGTCACTGAGGATATAGGAAAACTTCCCAGTAGTAGATTATGAATTCCAGAGAGTGGATCCCAAGGATTTGGGAAGAAAGGCAGGAAGATTGGGTCAGCATAACGTGAGGATGGGTGGTTTTTGATGTTGCCTCGAGTAAACGGGGATGGGAGGCATCCCAGGATAAGCCCTGGTTATCTCATGATGAAGCTGGGTTTGAGGGGAAGAGTGTGGGGTCACCAGGCAGCGGCTCCCACCTGTGGCTTTCAGTGTGGGCCACGGCTTCCTCTGGGGTGTGCTGTCTTTGGCAGCTTAGGAAGGAGGGGAGGTGGATGCATCTTAGCAGCGCTGCAGGGATGGAGCAATCTCTGCAGCATAGGGAGCTGGGATTGTGTCTTTTCTCTTGCCTCACATTGCAGACTTGGAGTCTTTGTTTCTTTGCCTGTTTGAGGCAGGGTCTTGAACTCACTATGTAGCCCAGGTGGATTCTCCTGCCTCAGTCTCCTAAGTGCTGGGACTACAGGCAAGTGCCCCCACACCCAGCTTAGTATTGGAGTCTTTGTTCACTAAGCAACTCGAACCAGTTGTTACACAACATCTGACTAAGGACTAGGCTTCTCTGTACGCTCTAGGCCAGTGATGGTGAACCTTTCAGAGCTTTCAGTGATACAATCAGCCTGCTGTGGCACGCATGCCAGGATTCCCTACCATTGTTCTGGCCCTTAAGCCTGGCTCTCGGCTCTTTGTTCTGCTAGGGGAGTGTAGAATGGAGGAAGGGACCTTGGTTTGCTGATCTAGTGGCCTCCTTACCAACCCAGGTTTCTGTACTGGCCTTTTTCATCCTGTGACCCTGATAAACTCTTACCCTCTCGGGCTTTAGCCCTTTTCTTTCAGATGAGGGGAATGGGTCAGATATCCCTAACACTTCCTTTAATACCTCTGATTATATAGAGGAATGTTGCCTAAATGGGGGAGAGGCAAAGAAAATAAACAAATCAGCTGGGCACGGTGGCAGATGCCTGTAATCCCAGCACTGTGGGAGGCGGAGACAGAAGAATTGTAAATTCAAATTCAAGCTGAGCCTGGGCAGTTTAGCAAGACCATGTCTCAAAATGAAAAATAAAAGGTCTGGGGATATAGCTCACTGGGTTCAATCCCTAGTACTGGTGGTACAGGTAGGAAGAAAAGAAACAAGAATAAATTCTTGTTTGGCCAGTGAACATAAGCAATTTTTACCTTCACTAGTAATCCAGGAAACAGTGAGATGCTTTTGCAAATCATTTTGGCAAAAAAATGTTAAGATACTGGTGAGGAAAAATACTACTTGATTACAGTGCTAGTGTGAGTACTTCCCCTTGAAGAGAAATTTGGGAACATGTGAAATTGAGAATGTGTACCGTATAACCAACAATCCAGAAAGTCCACTTCTGAGACACAGTCCCAAGATTGTGCATGTGTGTGATGCAAGAGGATGTACACATGATTACAGCATGTTTAGTAGTGGGGAAAAGTTGGAAGTAGCCCCTATGTCCTTTATTGGAAAATGGTGCAGTGTTAATATAGAATATGATACAATACTAGAAAGTAAACTAGAGCTATATGTTACATGATGTTGAATGACCAACAGATATAGAGTAATACATACAGTGTGGAGTTTTTAATGTAAATATTTCTAAAGCTGCCTAATACGAGAATTTATAAATTCATGTTCATGTTAACGGTGGCTAATTCTAGGTGATGGAATATGAGTGCTTTTTGCATACCTTTCTATCTTTAAAAAGAAGTCTCAACAGCCCGCTGGCACACATCTGCTGAGGCACGAGGGTCATCAGTTCAAGTCCAACCTGTGCAACTTAGGGAGACTCTGTCGAAATAAAATTTTTAAAAAGGGTTGGGGGGCTGGGGATTTAGCTCAGTGGTTTTGCCGCCTACTGCGCAAGCGCAAGGACCCAAGTTCGATCTCCGGTACCAAAAAAAAAAAAAAAAAGGGTTGGGAATGTAGCTCAGTGCTGTCTGGGTTCAATCTTCAGTACAAAAAAAATCAATAAAGAAAAAATATTTAGGCTGGTGGTGGCCCCGCCTTGGGTCGGAGGTGTCCCCGGCGGGGTGCGGCGGGAGGGAAACTGAAGTATCCCCGCTCCTACGCCAAAGATAAGACTTGCTTCCATGGGGAGGAGTGTCAGTTCCTGCATGAGGACCCAGCCGCCGGGCCGTGGCCTCCATAACAACAGCGTCCCTCTGGCTCTGGCTGGCGCACCGAGGTGCCGGCTTTCCACCCGGAGCTGCTCCAGGAGGGGGAGCCGGGCCATCCCGGAACCCAAGAAGCCGGACCTGGGGGACCCAGGGGCCCGAGCCGCAGCCGGCGGTGGCGCAGGCAGCAGCGGACTTGAAGGACAGCGGCTGGCAGTTCCTGGAATGGATGGAGGTGCTTTAACTGATGCGAATCTCAGATTCCTATTTCAGCACCAGCTTTATTGGACTCAATGGATTTGGAAGCCCAGTAGAAACGAAGTATCCCTTGATGCAGAGAATGACTGATAGTAGCAGCTCCCCAAGCCTTCTAAATGACAGTGCCAAGCCATATGCAGGCCATGATCCTCTAACTTCACCTGCTTCATCTTTGTTTAATGACCTTGGTGCCCTCAACATCTCTCAAAGAAGAAAGACTCCAAATCCTACTGCAAGAGAGGAGTTTATTCCTAAAGGAGGATCAACCTCGAGGCTAAGTAACGCATTCCAGTCAAACATATCTGCCTTCTCTCAAGTTTTCTCTCACCCATCCATGGGAAGTCCTGCTACTGCTGGATTAGCACCAGGAATGTCATTGTCTGTGGGATCTTCCCCTCTTCATTCCCCCAAGGTCACTCCCCATACTTCTCCTGCTCCTAGAAGAAGAAGCCAGCAAGTTACACATGCTGCCTTCTAGTGCCTCTACACCTGTTAATTAGTAATCCTGTTTCTCAGACTCCATCTTCTGGGCAGGTGATTCAGAAGGAAACTGTTGGTGGGACGACTTACTTCTATACAGACACAACTCCAGCACCTTTGACTGGAATGGTATTTCCAAACTATCATATTTATCCTCCAACTGCACCTCATGTTTCTTATATGCAACTAAAACCAAATGCACCTTCCTTCTTCATGGCTGACGAACTCTGACAGGAGCTGATCAACAGACATTTAATAACAATGGCTCAAATTGATCAAGCAGATATGCCAGTCCCCACAGAAGTTGACAGCTACCATAGTCTATTCCCTTTAGAACTACTGCCACCCCCAAACCGTATTCAGAGATCAAGTAATTTTGGATACATTACATCTCGCTACTAAGCTGTAAATAGCAAAGATCATCTGCCATATTGCCTTCAGAGGATACATGGTTTTTGTCTTGTTAACACAAAGTGCATGGTGTTGGTTGTTATGTGGAAAAATATTGTAACCCTGTGTGAAGTATTTACCACTAAAGCATTTGCAGAGCCTTCACTTGTGTTTGCATATGGTTTCCATGCTGGAGGAGAACTATGATGAGCAGACACTTTAATGACCCTAATGCTGATGCCTATTTCACAAAAAGTGGGGTCAACACGATGGACCATTGCCCAGGCAGCATGCTGCATTATTGCCAGAATCTCTCATTTGGGCATACATTGTCCAACTGAGTTCTGCATTGCGTACCATTCGTACAGCAGGTTTGGCATGTCGAGTTATGGACCCAACAAAGATTCTGATAACTGGCAAAACAGTGTTGCAAGTAAATTGTGTTGGAGTTTTTGATGTTTTAACATTTGATAACAGTCAAAATAATAATCCACTGGCATTAATGACACAGTACCAGCTAGCAGACCTGATATCATTAGGAAAAGTTGTGTTGGCTTTGGCTTGCAACTCTTTGGCAGGAATTCAGAGAGAATTTACAGAAAACCATGGAATTGGTGACAATCAACTACTCTTCTGACCTGAAGAATCTGATCTTGTATTTGTTGACTGACCAAAACAGGCTGCGAAGTGTAAATGACATCATGCCCATGATTGGTGCTCGATTTTATACTTAGTTGGATGCTGCTCAAATGAGAAATGATGTCATTGAAGAAAACCTTGCATAGGAGGTTCAAAATGAAAGACTGTTTAGGCTCCTAGCAAAATTGGGAACAATCAGTGAGAGGCCAGAGTTTCAAAAGGATCCTACTTGGTCAGAGACTGGAGACCGTTATCTGTTGAAACTCTTTAGGGATCATCTTTTTCATCAGTTGACAGAAGCGGGTGCTCCTTGGATGGACCTCAGTCATATCATTTCTTGTCTTAACAAGCTAGATGCTGGTGTGCCAGAAAAAATAAGCCTGATTTCCAGAGATGAAAAGAACATACTTGTGGTAACTTACAGTGACTTAAAGCGCTGCTTTGAAAATACTTTTCAAGAACTGATTGCAGCTGCAAATGGTCAGTGGTAGTATTTGCTAAAAATGCCTGCAGGAACTTAACCAACAGCAAATTACACCTCAGCTGAACTGTTTCATCGTCTCCTTTCCCATTGGGGAAACATGCAGGAGATGAGCAAAGCTGCTTGCACATCAGACAGGTGCACTGTTACTTGAAAGGAAGAATGTTTCACTCATCCAAGAGTTCTGGCTGCCATTGGAGGCTCTGTCTGTGAAGAATTCACTTCAGATCAAGGAGCACCATCAGGTGAATGATGCTCCTGCTTTTGTTTTTTCTACTTGTGTATGCACTAATTTTAATTTTTTAAAGACTTTTCTAATCTTTGAACTTTTGCCACATTGTATACTGATTAAGGGAAACTATTTGCAAGGACATTTTTGGGAAACAATACTGGACAGCATCTTTTGCCATTAAAGGTTGCAGAATTTGCTCTTTTTGGGACGGATTGCCCTAAATGACATAGTGGACCAGGTAAATAATTTCATAGAAGTGCAGTGTACTGCATAATTCTTATGAGAGTATTGTATGCAAGCTCTATATGCCATCCACGGTTAGTTCAAACTGAGATTCTTGTTCTGTTTGTAAGAATATACAGAGAGAAATATCAATGAATTGTTGGGTGTGAATTCCCCTGGTTTACTTAAATGTTTTCTGAATAAGGATCAGACAAATAGTACTTGAGCGAGCTTGTGTAGCTGTTTGCTCCAAATTCACAAAAGAGCCTTTTTTAAAGAAAGCCTGCTAGCCAGATACATTTACATTTATGCAATTTTTAATTAAAAACAAAATGAAGAAATTGTGTTTAAGGCCTAAAGTTCAGGAGTATCTTACTTTAGGTTACTTTGAGCTTGCTTTTTTTTTGTATAAAGTTCTGTTCTTTGAACAACAGCTTTATTATGGTACTTTACACTGGATGCAGACACAGAGACACTGTTCAGAAGATGAACTAAACACAGCAGTGGTCTAGCATCGAGAGCTTTCTGACGTCTTACAGCCTGAATCTGGAGAGATAATGATCCGCTGTGCCTTTGCAGTCACTGCTTAGCCCAAAGTAATAGTACTTTTGATAATAACTCACTCTGTGGGATCTTCCTGAAGAAGTCCATCTCAAAAGTTTGGAATTTTCATCTGCATAACTTTCTTATATTTGGACATGAAGTTATCGCCAAACTGCGGTATTCATGGAATTTCTAGTTAATGAAATGCCTATTCTTTGATACTGAAGACTGCCAAATACATAGGAATTCTCTTTCATAAAAAACAGTAGTGAAGACTATATCTCCTTTCCCAGCACTGAGTGTTTTACTAGCACTGGGTACTTACCATGCAACTATGAAGAAAGTGTGGAAACTCAGAAAGAAGGTCAGGACAGACTCTCGGGCACTTGCAACTGATGTTACTGTCTTCAATTTTAATAATTACACATATTTGTATATTGCAGAGAAGTTTTTAGTATTTCTCTGTCCTCTTTTTATAAGCTTTAAAATGATTTTTCTCTGCCTTGAAATTTGCATCAAGAAAAAGCACCTCTTCACTGAAAGCTTTGAAGACTGGAGACACGCTTTACATGTTTTAACATGTGTATTTGAGTCCATGTTTGGTAACATCAGTTGTTAAGAAAATCAATTATTGCATTTGATCTGGATGGATTTTAAGAGAACATAATGTTCAATATTCAAAGGATAATTAACATTTGCCATCATAATGTCCTCTTTTATGTAAAAGGAACAAGAACTTGGAGACATTAATATGCAAAAGTCTTATCATTAGCTCATGTATTTCAGGAAGGGCAGCTGTCTTTTTATATGTTTTTTGACAAATCATATTGTAATTCTTTTGTATAAAAAAGAACTACTTGCATTCTAGAAAAAATATGAAATCCTTAATTTATAAGCGGGCTGGAGATTTTTTTCCAATATTGTTTTCTTTGAAAATGAAAGGGGATCATCTTTTAGTTTTGGGGTCTGGGAACTTTTTGAAAATTTTAATTTGTGGACCAGTGTTTTGTGAAAGCTAAGAAGTGGCAGGGGTAAAACAGAGCTTGAATCTCTCATTCTGTATAGACCAGCAAACTTCCCTCTGCCAGGCAAGTTCATATCATAAACTCAAGAGTGCACCATAAATACTAGTTTGCTTCAGCCCCTAGTAACCTAAGGACTTGGTTTAAATATAAAGGTAGACAGCTGATATGTTTTCATGAGTAAATATTATCATCCAGAAAACGGTTGGTGTCAGGTAATACATATTTTTTAGCTTTGTTTTTATATTTATTTTTCATTTAGTTTTTTTTGTTGTTGTTTTTTGTACCAGGGATTGAACTCGAGTCCTTGTACTTGCAAGGCAAGTGACGGAACCACTGAGCCAAATCCCCAGCCCTAAAGAATATAAACTTTCCATACCTTCCTGTTATGACAGATAAAAGCACAGAAAGGACAACTCTTAAAATCATGTAACATTGGTCATTTCGATTTTTTGTACCTATTTTAAATTCTGTTAGTTATTTACTTCATTGTAGATATTTTTGAGGGTACTCTTGCATTTGCGTTTGACCTTGGTTCTGTTATTTGAATGTCAGCAACTTCCCTGAAAAGCACCAGTATGTTAAGTTCTAATGTCACGATCCCAATATATGTTATTCATCTTTAACCTTGGTTTCAGTTTCTATGTGTACAGCAGTATTTTTAGTAAAGAATTACAGAGATTAAAAAATATATGTATTTTAAAATTTAAAAGCTCACACCGCTAAGCCTTAAATCTGTTTCGCAGTCATTCCTTTGCTAGTTGACTCGTGGAAGTTGATATGCAGGAAGTTGTCTCATTAATTAAAGCAGAGCAGGTGGAAATTCTAACCCAGTGACTGGTTGTCTTTTCACCAGTTCAGACTGGATAGGTTCACTTGAGATTCGGGCAGCTCGAAGAAGAGACGAAGAGTCGTGGAAATGTCTGAACATACTCTTTTTTTTGGTTTTTTGAGGCAGGGTCTTTCTTTGTAGTTCAGCCTGGCCCTGGACTCACTACGTAGCCCAGGCTGGCCTCAAACTTTCGGTGATCCTCCTGCCTCAGCCTCCTGAGTGCTGGGATTACAGGGGTGTGCCACCTCGCCTGGCTCATGAACATGCCTTTATTCTCAGCTGCTCTCTCGACAGGCTGCATTTGTAACACAAGACTACAGTGGCCGGGTGCCTGGAACGACCTTGGTTAGGTTAGTTATTTACAGAGACCCACAGCATGCACCTGCGCCCGGGTCTGGCCGCCTCGGACTGAATGTCCACTGCAGTCACCCCACACACACTCAGCCTGAACCGGAGTGTAGCTGTCCTAGGCTTCAGTCTCCTCACACTGGCTCGCTCCAGTCACCGAGCAGATACACGGTCCCTTCTCCCGGGGATAGGAGAGACAAAGGGAACACGTCTGCCAGCCAAACGTGAACCTGTACTTTCACTGTAATTGCCGTGTTAATGCTGAATCTGAGTCAGCTGTACTTGTCAGTAGCGGTTTTTCTCGAGTGGGCTTAATTTCTCTCCTTCTCTGTTGCCTCCAGTGGAGGAGGAGGATTTGTCTCTGCTGACCGCCCTGCTGGAGGAGAACCAGTCAGCCTCGACCTGTCATTCGGAAGCTGGGAGCTGCTCGCCCCCGGAGGAGGGTGGACCCGACGCCTATGACGAGCTCTTCGACGCCGATGGTGACGGTGAATCGTACACAGAAGAGGCTGAGGATGGGGACGTAGGAACCGCGGGGGTCCAGAAGGAAAACGTGGCCACCCTCTTTGGAGATGTGGGGGACTTAACAGATGAAGAAGTTCCGGAATCGCAGCCAGCTGAAAAGAGCGCCCTCCCTGCTTCGGCCCCTAATCGGGAGAAAACCAATCAGGAGCTGCAAGGTGCCCTTACCAACCACCTGCTTTTTCTCTTCTCCTTATGTAACCTGGGTAGGGTTCACGTGCAAGTAGAGCCAGGGCAAGGCCAGACAGCTGCTGCGCGTCCGGTTTGAACAGACAGCCATTCCTGAACCGAAGCTGTTAGCCATGATACTACAATTTACAAAGTAAATACAATCATTTCTTGACTCCTAAAATTGTGTTGACGGTCAGTGTGCATCTATGACACCTGTCGGTAGTACACATGCTTAACTAAGGTATTAGAGGCTTGATTACTAGAAGTAAAAAGTTGTATTTCTCTTGAGGGACCTCTTTGAAGTATAAAAATTAATCAGTATTAAAAATTAATTTAGGGGCCAGGGATTTAGCTCAGTGGTTTCGCCGCCTGCTGCACAAGCGCAAGGACCCGAGTTCAATCCCCAGTACCAAAAAAAAAAAAAAATTAATTTAGGTGACTATTGTGAGTCTCAGGGTTTGGGGGCAAGAATATTGCTAGCATTGTTCTCACGTATAATATTTTTTCCCACAGTATTCTTAAGTCAGTATATTTTTCTTTCCCTAGATGAATTAAGGAAGTTGCAAGAGCAAATGAAGTCCTTACAAGAACAGCTAAAAGCAGCGTCGATTAAACAGCCTGAAAGTCCAGGCTCTCTGCGTAAATCCCCTGGTAATAAGACTAATTTGGACAACATTGCACGTTTCTGTTATTAAGAAATTGTAGCTAGCTGGATGTGGTGGCATGCATCTTGGAGGCTGGGACAAGAGGAGTGCCAGTTCATGTCCAGCCTGGGCATGTACTGAGTCAGTGAGACCATGTCTCAAAATAAAAACTAAAAAGAGGCCTGGGTAGATGTCTCAGTGCAAAGCCCCAGGACTGAAAACATAAAACAAAACCCCCTCCCCCCAAAAAAAAAGTAAAGAAAAGAAATGATAATTTTGCCCTGGCACCTGGCACAAAACATTTTTTTTCTTAGAGTGAAACATATTGGTGCATGTTAGGGATCCATAACCGTAACGTTCATCATGGGGAATCTGCACCTGTACGTGATTGGGTCCCACCTCTTTTCTCCCATCCCCCTCAAGCCCCCTCCCCTCCCTGTGTACAAAAGCTCTGTTTCCATTTTTCCTTCTATTTTCACTTTTTTCTGGTCCCTTCCTTCCTCTCTCCCTCCCCCCTCCCCTGTTCCCTTCCCATGTGAACACTTTCTTCCCATTTCCCAACATCCATTATACATCTCAGTCCTTATTTCCACCTTTGGTTTCTCACACCAGAGAAACGATGCAGTATTTAAACACGTGGCACAAAAGATTTTAATTTCCTCTGTAAATTAGCTTTACTATTTTTTTTTTTTAATTAAGAAAGTAGGACCACACGGCCCCCACTTAAGGAGAAGAAAGTTCAGAGAATTCAGGAGTCGGCGTGCTTTTCTGCAGAGCTTGATGTCCCTGCTCTGCCCAAGACCAAGCAGGTGGCTCGGAGGCCAAAGCCTTCTCCAGGTGTGGTACTGGGGCCCCACCGCTGCTTCATGTTGCTCTGGCTCCGTCTGAAATACACTGTGGCTGTTGTACACTTGTGTATGTGGGTGTGTGTCTGTCTTATCTCCCCACTGAGAATAATAGGTTTCTTGGAAATGAATGAGAGGCATAGGATGTATTTTTGTGCCCTTCCCCTACGTCTCAGAGTACTATACTTAGAACATCCTTGGGTACACAGTAGGTACTGTGCACTCAATAGTTAACAGGTTAAATTTGTTAACCTTGGCCTGGGGATTTAGCTCAGTTGTTCCACCACCTGCCCTGCAAGTGTGAGGACCCGAGTTCAATCCCTGGTACCAAAAAAAAAAATTATTAACCTTCCAGTGTTGTTTTGCTTGGACTGCATTAAGTACCACTAGACTGAATCCTCATGCTAGAAATCTGGAGATTTTATCTTGTAAGATTAGGTACATACTTCTTATAAAGTACTCTTATGTGAAAGCAGGTTGTACTGAGCCAGAGGGTCCATTCTATAGAAACAACGTTTTTGGGCCAGGGATTTAGCTCAGTGACACTGTGCCTGCCTTGCTAGCACAAGGTCCTGAGTTCAATCCCCGGTACCAAAAAAAAAAACCAAAAATTTCTTTGGGAAAATAGAAGGTAGTAATACCAAAAAAAAAAAGAAAATATGTATATACATATATATGAAAAGGATTTATAAGTCCTGTGTATTGGTTTTATTGTGTTGCCTCAGTTTGCCTAAGGTTATTCTCCTTCAAAAGGCCTAAGACAAAATGGTCCAGAAATAATGCACCTTAGATGAAGCATCATTTTATTAGCTGAATTTGTTCAGAAAAGCCCTTTGAATACCTTTGGCTTATGACTCAGTCGTGGGGAATTCCCAGAACCTTTAACTGTTCACATTAGCTTCAGAGCAAATTGTATATCCAGTTTATCCGTTTATGATATTGTCTCTCCTCTCAAGACCTTTGACATTACGAAGGTGTTTCATTGGGCAGAGTCTGAAGTTGGTTTTGAGGCGTGTAGTTCTAAAGTTCTAGAGTTGCCCTGTCCCCTGGATTGGGACTAACGAGCCAAAGTCTGCTAGAGGGTAAACAACAACACCCTTTCATAAGAGAGATTGCTGGTTTTTTATCGAGCGTGCCAAGCTTTCTGACCTTCGAGAGCATTCTAAACACTTCTCAAACGGGAAGGGTGAGCACATCTGGGACATTTAATGTGTGTGGTAGTCAGCAGAGTATGTTGGTCCCCTTTTCTCTCCCCCACCTCACAAATAAAAGGAACGGAATGAGATGAAAAGTGAAAGAAAAACAACAAAGAGGAATTAGCTTTGGAGATTTTCAAGGAAGAATTTGCTGTGTGCACAAATATTTACTATTTATTGCTTTTTTTTTTTTTTTGGTACTGAGGATCGAACTCAGGGCCTTGCACTTGGCAGGCAAGCGTAGCGCCACTGAGCTACATCCCCAGCCCCAACTATTTATTCCTGAAGGAGGGCTTTTACTCCTATGGTAAGCACTGCAGTGTTTACACATGGTGAATACTCAGTGAACTTCATGGAATAGAATAATAATGTTTTAAAACTGCATGTCTAATACAGTAGGTACTAGCCCCATAACCCTAAATTACAAGGAGCTGGGCTTATATCTTAGTGGTAGACCACTTGCCTGTTGTGTGTGAGGCCCTGGGTTTGATCCCCAGAACTGAAAAAAATGAATGAAGCCATGAATTTGGTTAGAAACTCCGTGGACCCGCAGGCCACAGTAAGTGCTCAGTGGTCACATTAAGTGTGACTGGTGGCCACCCTGGGTTGGACGGTACTAATACATTTCCCATCACCGCAGAAAGTTCTGTTGGACTGCACTGCAGAGGTTTTGAGTGGTCTTGTTCTTTCAAGATCTGATTATCATACGTGTCAGTTAAAAATGAAACAATTCTATAAGCAAATTTTGTACTTTACCAGTTTTTTCCCCCCTTAATCCTTATGTTAATTTTCCAGGACCTAAAAGCTCATCTTCAGGGATGACAAATGCACCCTCCCAACCACTCCAGACTGTTCCTGGGGAAAAACACAGTGGGGTGACTAGAGATCGGGGCTCGGGGAGCCCGGGGAGCTTGGGGGAGCCAGCTCAGCAGGTCTCCATGGAAGCCTTCTCCGGCCTGCGGCTCAGGTCAGTGGCCTCTCTGTCTGCATAACTAGATGGCCCTTCCTCCTCTTGGAGACAGGGTCTTTTAGAAGCAGCACATTCTTGTAGCAGATTCACAAAATACCAGCAGCTCTTGAGCTGGACAAAGCTTGCAGTAAGAACAGCTGCAGCACTGGGTTGACTCAGGCCAGTCTTTATGAAATGCGTGAGGAAGGCTTGTTCTTGTTTATGTAGGGAATAAAGACTGTTTACCTGTGAAACGGAAGTGGCCAAATAGTGGTACATTTAATCAGAGACAGATGGAAGCACATACAAACTTTAAAATTTTTTCCAGCTTTGGTATAAACTTTTCATTTTTTATTTAATTACTTATCTTGCAGTATTAGGGATCATAGATTATTTTTAAATATATAAAGATATGTCGTTTAACGAAGATAGAATTTTATAGTTGATCTTATAAAATAGCATAAAAGCTTATAAAATAACCTTTTAAGGGTAAATCCATATCCAAAGGAAAGCAAACTTTGTCTTAAAAATGACTTTTATGTGCCTGTTGTACAACTGTGTGCCTCGTCCATACTACAGAACGAAACCCCCTGGGCACTCTGGGTTTCTGTCCTCGTCATCTCCCCTCACCACCTTGCAAGGTGCCCCATAATCCCTTGTAGAATAACAGTCTTTTAATCGTTGGTGTCTGAACCTAGGCGGCCTCGAGTGTCCTCCACAGAAATGAGCAAGAAAATGGTTGGCCGAAAACTGATCAGATTGTCTCAGGTCAAGGAAAAGATGGCAATGGAGAAGCTGGAAGAAATGGACTGGGTGACGTTTGGGGTTATTTTGAAGAAAGTCACCCCCCAGAGTACTCATAGTGTAAGCCATGTGTCTTAGTTACTTTTCTCATTGCTGAGACATAATGCCTGAGACTCAGAGTGAAAGGAGGAAGGGTTAGTCAGTCAGCTTCTTCCTGTCCTAATGGTGTGTGCACGCATGTGCGTGTATGTGTATGTATGTGAGTGTGAGTGAGTGCTTGTGTCACTGGAAAGGCAGTGTAAGCCCACTGACTATACAGACATGAGAATTGGGGCCGGGGATTTAGCTCAGTGGTGTCGCCACCTGCTGCGCAAGCGCAAGGACCCGAGTTCGATCCCTGGTACCAAAAAAAAAGAATAGATGTGAGAATTAGGTCTTTCACCAACAGTTTGCTCCTAGCTGGCCTTGCTTCCCTGTCCTCTCTTAATGAGGAGGGTAATATTTTTCCACAACAGAGTGCTTGAACCAAAATGGAGGTAGTGTAATATCACTATGAATTATTAACAAACATTATTAAATGTAAAAATATTCATCCCAGGGAAAAACATTTAGCATCTGGCGATTGAATGATCTTCGGGACCTGACAAGTTATGTGTCGCTGTTCTTGTTTGGAGAAGTTCACAAAGAACTCTGGAAGACAGAGCAAGGCACTGTCGTGGGCTTGCTCAACGCCAACCCCATGAAGCCCAAGGACGGTTCAGAGGAGGTAATAAGGATCTGCATCTAGGGTTTGACTGTCTTTATTTGTTTATGTTAGCTGAGTTTTATCAAAAATGTTTTATTAGGCTACCTCCAGCCAATGAATCAAACTTCTGTATTTGCGTCTCCATTAATCTGGTCTTTGATTTGTTTGTTCCTTTTCCACTAATATTTTGAATTTCTACCTACTCTAAAGTGTTTTGTAATAATGACTTTTATTATATATAACGTTTATGCTCAAGTTTCCTGAGATCCCTCCCATAAATATCCATGGTAGCATCAAGGAGCAGTGCTTTGTAGGGCAGGGAATATTACCTCATTCTGGTTTTTCTTGGCGGGGGGGGGGGGGTACTGGGGATTGAACTCAGGACCTTGTGCTTTTGAGGCAGCAACAGTGCCACTGAGCTAAATCCCTGGCCCTTACCTCATTAATTTTTATTACACCTAACAGTTGCAGTTAATCCAAAGTGAATTTCATCTTTTCAGGCGTGTTAGAGTTGTACTACCCACTGCTTCTCTAGTGAATTGCAAAGCTAACCCCACTGTGAATGGCAGTGGCAATCTCTGTACCCTGACCCAAGTAGAAGCTTTATTTGTACTCAAATTATTTATTTTCAGGAGTGAGGGGAAAAAATTAACTTCATTCTTTGCTTTCACCAGAGAATGGCAACAAGTCTTCCTCTGTTGGTTAGGAATGTATTTGGCTGCAAAAACCAGAAAAACTCCATTGTGGTTTCTGTTTAACAGTAAACAGTGGGATTTGTTTTTCTTGAAAAGTCCAAACAGGCAGTGCAGTGACCGCGATGTCCCTGTGACCTCTCTGCCCTTCCCTCTTGGCCACAAGTCCCTGCGGGGAGAGCACCCTACAGTGGTTACTAACCCCTGGGGAGGACTCTCAATGCTTCGCTTAATTTCTACTAAAATTCCGAGATCTGAAGGAGGCTTTGCACAAGCCCAGCTGCCCTGAGTGTGAGGCCAGTGAGATGGAAGCCTCTCACAAGTTGCATAAAGGGACTTTATTACTTCAAGGAGAAACAGCAGCCTAGGATCACAGTGAGCGGATTCCACAGGGCCTGGGGAAAGCTGGGTGGGGTCTTGGCCCCCTCCTTGCCCAGATTTGCATGGTAGCTGAGGGTTTCCCCAAGCGTGCTGCTCGAGACTCCATAGCCCAGTCGCCACTGGACTCGCAGGGCTCGAGTGCTGGGAGAAATCCTGCTCTAAGGGGGATGACGACAAAGCCCAGGTTAATCAGGACATTTCCACCTTGTCTTAGGTCGTTGTATTCTTGATGCATTCTGTTGAGAATTGTCAGAAAGAAGCAAGAGAACTGGATCCGCCAGGGCCATTCAGGGCCCATCCTCCTGCGTTCATCCCACCAGTTGGAAAGAAGTGAGGAGGAAGGCCACACACTCCTTTGTCCCCCACCAAGTTCCCTCCCAGCTCTTGCTGACATCTTAATTGCCTGGAACTTAGTGGCATGACCATTGCTAGCTAGCAGGAAGCTGGGGAGACAGGGAGTGGGATCTGTTACTTGAGGCTGAGCACTTGGCCAGCCCGGATGACATCAGGATTCTGCTGGCTAGGGAAGCAGACTGATCCTGCGAAAGAACTGAATGTGTCTTCTCCACACTTACTCCTAAAGCTGTTTGCAGAGGCCCGCCTTCAGATTCCTTTAGAACAACAGAGCCTCCTTCCGTCTGCACCAGCCATTCTTTTCTCCATCTTGTAATGAAAGGTTGTGCCTCTGTCTACCTTTAACTCTCACCTCCCCTCTCTTACAGGTGTGCTTGTCCATCGATCACCCTCAGAAGGTCTTAATCATGGGTGAAGCTCTTGACCTGGGAACCTGTAAAGCCAGGAAGAAGAATGGGGAGCCATGTACACAGACTGTCAATCTGGTTGGTTTCAACCTCGTGAGACAGGAATGATTAGTAATAGACTTTGGGCGCTTTGGCCATAATGATGAAATTGGAACTGAGTTCCCCACTACCAGGAAGAGTTAATCTGAGACCTTTGAATGTGTGGTTAATAATTGCCAGTTTAAAAAGCTAGGGCAGCAGGGGTAGGAAAAGGACAGGGAGACTTCAACTTCTCCGGGAGTGATCTCTACTGCCAACCGACCAGAGGTGTGAGGAAGGCAGAAAGTTAGTTTGCCCTCAGTTCTTTGTAGTTCCAGAGATCAAACACAATGGTGAAATACGCCAAAAACCTTATTTTATCCTAAACTTGAACTCAAATATATAACTTTTTAAAGTGGTTTTTTAAAAAATAGCTTCATGGAGTTATAATTCATATGCCAATTTGCCCTTTCAAAGTATACAATACTTTTTAATACTGAGAATTCACAGAGTTGTGACACCATGTCATTTCAGAATAGTTATTTTCATTATCCCCAGAAAGACCTGTTCCTACTGGCAGTCAGCCCCACCCAGTGTCCTTCCCCAGCCCTTGGGGAGCTTCCTGTCTCTCTGGGTTTGCCCATTCTGAATATTTCATACAGTGGCATCACAAAATGTGAGCTTTTGTGACTTTTTTGCTCAGCGTATTGTTTTCAAGGTTCATCTGTGTGGCATTTAGCATCACCTCACCCTTTTCATGGTTAAATATATCCCATTGTATGAAAAGACCACATTCTGTTCATCAATTCTTCGGTTGATAGACATTTGGGCTGTGCCCACATCGGGCTATATGAATAATGTTGCTGTAAGCCTTTACTTACAAGCTTTTGTGGACAGCTGTTCTCAGTTCCCTTCACTACATACCTGGGAACAGGACTGCAGTGACATGTGACAACGTTATGTTTGGAGCTGAAGGAACTGCCAGACTGGCTTGCAAAGTGGCTGGATGATTGTATCTTCCCACCAATGTATAAAGGTTCCAGTTTCTCCACATCCTTGCCAACCCTTTGTTTATTGTATCTTTATTTATTTATTTATTTTTGTGGTACTAGGAGTTGAACCCAGGGCCTTTGCTCTAAGCTACATACCCAGCCCTTTTTATTTTTTTATTTTTAATTTTTTTTGGTACTGAGGATCGAACTCAGGTCCTTGCGCTTGTGCAGCAGGTGGTGAAACCACTGAGCTAAATCCCCAGCTCAGCCCTTTTTATTTGAGACAGGGTCTTTTTAAGCCACTAAATTACCCACACTGGGTTTGAATTTGTGATCCTCCTGCCTCGGCCTCCCAGAGTGCTAGGATTATAGGCGTGGGCCACCATACTTGTTTTGTCTGTCTTTTATAGCCATCCACATGAACATGAAGTGGTACTTCTTAGAGTTCTTTGAAGGCTTAAATGACAAATTTTGGTTTCATCTCATTTTCCTTCCTTCATTCCTTCACAATACATGAACTGGTGAGCAAGAAAGACAGGTAACAAAAAGGAGATCTTAAAAGTACGGAGATTTCATAAAGGAGCTAGAACGGAGAATTAAAAATCCATTGTCACCACATCTAAGAGTTCACCAGTACAACAGTATGACTTTGTTTCTTTTATTGAAATAGTAGCTTTTATCCAGAGGGCAAATATAGAAAAACTTTGCTAGAAGCTGGTTTTTAGTTTTCAGTCTTATTTATTTTGTGTGGGGGGGGGGTGGAAGCCAGGGCCTCATGAACACTAGGCTAGTGTTCTCCCTGAGCTACATCGCCAGCCCTTTCAGTCTTTTTATTTTGAGGCGGGGTCTTGCTAAGTTGCCCAGCTGGCCTGGAATTGGGAATCTTCCTGCCCCTGCCTCTTGAGTGACTGGGCTTAAGCATCGGTGGAGGAAAACTTCAAGCACACACAACGGCCCAGTTTTAGAGTGTGGGATTTGCTGGTGGTAGCGGTACAGCCACCAGCTCTCCAGTTTCAGAACTACTCACCACCCCATGAAATCCTTCCCATCCCTGCTACCTCCGGTCGCCCCTGACAGCAGTTTTCTCCGTGTGTGGGATTTGCTGCTCGGGGCGCATCCTGTAGCAGGAATGGTACCAGGGGTGACTTTGTGGCTGACTTCTCTAACTGAACGTGTTTCTAGCAGCCCATTGTATTTGCATCGCAGAAAGGAGAAAGGGAGGAGTGACCACACTTCTTGCTTTCCTGGACGAGTACCTCACGCGGGACGGGAGGAAGGCTGTGCGGTTGCGTCCCTGCGCCACCGCTGACCGCCGGCCGCTCTTCTTTCCCCAGCACGACTGCGAGTACTGCCAGTACCACGTCCAGGCGCAGTACCGGAAGCTCAGCGCCAGGCGGGCCGATCTGCAGTCCACTTTCTCGGGAGGACGAATTCCGAAGAAGTTTGCCCGCAAAGGCCCCAGCCTGAAGGAGCGGCTGTGTCAGGACGGTTTTTACTACGGAGGAATTTCCTCCCAGTCTTACGCGGCCTCCATGTAAGTCCCCAGGCTTCTCTCCAGGGCGGGGTCGCGCTTGCCTTCCAGGAGCAAGCCTGCTGCCCGGGCCGTGCCTGACTCCACATACTGGCCGGGTTCTCTCTGCGCTTGCGGGCCGCCCGGACCGCTTTCTCCTCGGGGACGGAAGGGACAGTCTTCGGGTGAGTCCTAACCTGTGGCCCTTCGCGCAGAGCCCAGGCTCCCCGACTTCATCTGACTCTGGCGGCTGAGTCAGCAGCGCTCCCGTCCTGGGGCCGTTCCGCGACGTCCAGGCCAGGCTGCAGACTTCTCAGAACCCGGACTTAATCTTATGGACTCCTCCAGGGAGGGAGGGACAGTCGACCCAGGGCAGGCACCACGGTGCGATTCTGGGGCTTTCAGCCCGGGGAGGCCCGCACAGGTGACCAGTGACCTTGCCACCGGCCTCTAAGGGCCACGCCTGAGCCTGTGACAGGCAGGACCTGGGCCGGGAGCTGTAGAGCTGTAGTCCGTCTGGGGACAACAGATTTTGTTCCTATGCAACAGAACCTGGCCAGGCGGCCTCGCACTAACTGCGCATTGTGCTTGGTAATGTCAAGCACGTACATCCAATTTAGAAGAATTTCTTTATTTTTCCAAACTGTTGGAAGCAAGACACATTATTTTTTTTAATAAAGAATATGTAATTCAAACAAAAGGAGAAAATAAAGACCATCTATAACCCTTAAAAACTTAGTTTTTTGGTACATGTTTCTAGTGTTTGGATTTTTAAAAAAATATGTACACTTTTTGATATCATATGAGTGCGTGTGTGTATATATATAATTAAATTTTTTAATTTTTTATTTTTTTGGTACAAGGGATTGAACTCAGGACCTTGCGCCTTCGAGGCAGGCACGGCACCACTGAGCTAAATCCCTGGCAATATCATATGTATATTTTTAACCCCCCCGCCCCCATTTTCCACATAAAATAATGTTTTCCTTGTCAAATATTCACTTAGGTCATTTTTTTTTTTTTTTTTTTTTTTTTTTTTGGTACTGGGGATCGAACTCGGGTCCTTGTGCAGCAGGTGGCAAAACCACTGAGCTAAATTCCCAGCCCCATTCACTTAGGTCATTTTTATCAGCTATATAATCTTCCTTTATGTGAGTCTGTCAAACACCTCCCCATGGATGAGCATTAGTGGTATTTCTAAGAACATCATTGATTAAGCTATAGTTAATATCCTATATTTTACACAGTCCTTCGTTTTTTGTTTGTTTGTTTTGGTACCAAGGATCTAACATCTAACTCAGGACCTGGCACTTGCAAGGGAGACAGCAGCACCACTGAGCTAAATCCCAGCCCCATTTTTTTTTTTTTTTTTTTTTTTTAAAGATAGGGTCTCACTCTCTAATTCAGGCTGGCCTTGAACCCACTGTGTGGCCCAGGCGGCCCTCAACTCATGGTGATCCTCCTGCCTCTGCCTCCTGAGAGCTGGGATGATGGGCGTGCACCACCATGCCTAGCTAGTCTTTAGTTATTTTAAGATAGATTTCTAGACTTCTAAATCAAACAGTTAGCATATTTTTTATTTCTTCAGCCTTTTCAGAATGGCCTGGAGCAAGTTTGTAGTTTGCCTCTTGTGCTTCCTTTGCGCATAAACCGCCTCTGCAGGCCCTGGGATGGGCAGAGCCTGCTTCCTGGTGCTCTGGGGAACTTTGGTGGTTGGTATAAATGCCTGAGTATTTATTTCTCTGCCTTCTTTACTCATCAGAGCTTGGAGTTCAGTGATCCCATTTCCTGGGGGTGGCTCTTGTCATTTCAGTGCAGCGGCTGTTGCTCCCAAAAAGAAGATTCAGACCACTCTGACCAACCTGGTTGTGAAAGGCACCAACTCCATCATTCAGGAAGCACGGCAAAAACTCGGTACCTTTCTTTCTTCATCTGCATTTCTTTCTCCAGTTCAAAAATGCAGTATTTGTGATTGAGGATGACTGTCACACACACTCTACATGATGACTGTCCACTCCTCAACTGCTTAGTGAATAATGTGACCTTGGCTGAAGGCATCAAACCTGGGGGCAGGACCTGAAGGGAAAACAGCATGTGGGTCTAGCTGTGTCTTCATTTTGTACACTTTCTGAAGTTTCTTAATGTATCTGTGTCAGACTCTTGATATCCAGCATTAGAATCAGTGGTATCAGGCTCCTGGGCAATCCTCTCCAGATATTTTCCCTTTTGTAAGAATAGCCTAGGTCAGGACGTGCCAGCCCACCCTGTACCTGCAGTCCTGGTAGTGACGAGGGCCTAGCAGGAGCCCTTAGCCACCTTGCACATTCCAGAAGTACTGTAGGAAATGACCCCGCAGATCTTAGGTGCTTAGTATTCTAATCATTACTGGAAATAGAATACACTCAAATACCCGTGCAGTCCTGCCAATCTGATGTTAAAGTTACAGGTTCTTTATTTCTCTTGGCGTTCCATCTGGTTCATTTACAAATGACTAAATTCCAAGTGCAGAGTTTAAAAAGTAATACATCACATGACATCAAATGATCGGAATTTTGAGTCCTGTAACACTGGTGTCTCCATGTCCCAGGAATACCACAGAAGAGCTTGTCTTGCTCCGAGGAGTTCAGGGAACTGATGGACCTGCCAACATTTGGAGCCAGAAACTTGAAACATTTAGCCAAAGCCAGGACTTCAGGTACAGTCAGCTTGCCTGGCCGTGGTGCGTGTGCCAAGTTGCCTCGCCTCTGGGAGAACCCCTCAGTTTGGGCTTGTGTTTTAGGGACCCCGGGGAGCCCACAGCCTGCCATTCAGTCTGTCTCAGCATCAGCCCTCCTGAAGCAGCAGAAGCAGCAGATGTTGGAGATGAGGAAGAGGAAATCCGAAGAAATACAGCGACGGTAAGAGGAGCAGACCTAACATTCGTTTAGAAATCCTCCGAATATCTTACTAGATTTCAGAAATATGACTTGATATTTAGGTTGGCTACGTTTTTGTCACAACCTACACAGCATCGAGGGCTAAATGCTTCTAAGGTAGCCTAGTGACTCCTGAGACCAGATGGTCCAGATGAGAATAGTTAATATCACCGTGGACAAGAGGAGTGAAATGTGAAGAGAGTTGTTGGGTAAGAAGAATGCGTGTGTTCACCTGTGTGGCTCTTGTTTCTTAGTTTTGCCAGTTAGGTTTCTAAATACAGGCAAAACCAGTGCGTAGATTATTGTTGTTCAGGTAAATGAAGCACTAAAAATATAATCACTGTAGAAGCAAAATCAGGTAGAAGTGGAAGTGGAAGGTGGACAAATCAAAGATTCCCTGAGCCCAGGTTCTGTGAGTGATGATAAAAGCCACTGTTTGCACGTGCTTATCATGCACAGTGCTGTCCACTCCATGAGTACAGCGCCTCACTCGGCCTCAAGGTGACTGCAGGGAGTCACTGTCCTGGTGTTTCAAGTGGTGTACTGGGAGGCCTGAGAGCCGGTACATGACCAAGCAGACTCCAGCTCACACCTGTTCTACTCCAGGGTTTAACCACTGAGCCTTCCCACTTCTGGGAAAAGTAAAGTCAGTGAAAAGCCAAGAGGACAGTCTCTTGGAAAATAAGAGAATGGGTTTGTTCTCGGGCAGATTAGTTTGGGATGTTTATAAAGATATTTGTGCCTCCAAGTATATATTTCTATAATATGGAAATGGAAATGTATATGTATATATATGGGGTTGTGGCCTCTGTGGAGAATAGAGAGCACCTGTCAGAAAGCAGTACAGTTTGTCTCACACTCTTTCTGCCCTACAGAGTAGCTACTGAGCAAGAGAATAGTTGCAGCAGGTAAGGCAAGGAGAGACTGATTGGGGCTGGCATTTTTGATCTCTAGTTTTCAAGGCTGATTAAATTCTACCTAGGTCTTATTTTCAAGGAAACATGGGTAGTTACTTTCTCATTGCTGGGACAAAATTCCCAACACCCACAAGTTAAAGGAGGGAAGGTTTATTTGGCTCACAGCTTGTAGAGGTTTCAGTCCATAGCTGGCTGGCTCCAAGGCAGGGTGACATGGCAGAGGAGCATCGCAGAGGAGAAACAGTCCATGGCAGGCAGGCAGGAAGCAGTGCAACTTCCTTTGCCTTTACATTGCATCCAGGCCATAAGCCTGTTGGTTGGTGCCACCCACACCCAGGTGGGTCTTCCCTCTTCAGCAAGTCCATCATCCACACCCAGAACCATGCTAAACCCATCAATGGACCAATCCAGTGTCACACCCATGATCCAGTCACTCCCAGAGCCCCACCTACGGGCACATGAGGCTTTGGGGTGACATCTGGCTATAAGCCATAACACAGTCTGACATTTTTCAGAATTTTATTAGCTAAACAAGTCATATCTGTGTTTGATAGTTTGTAAAGTCACCCTACGGCTTGGAAGAGAGCATTCATTAGTGAAAAGGTACTGAGCTGGGTCTGTCACTAGGAACAATGTGATCAGGCCTTGGTGTCATCATTTCTTAAATGAGAAGTTTAGACCAGTTGATTTCTCAAGTTTACCATTTTTAAATACAGTGGCCCCTGGAGTTAAACTGTCCTGACATACAAACACCTTGCATCACAACCACAATTTTAGCTTTAACTTATAACCAAAGTCTTGAGTTATGACCCGAATGCCAGGTGCCGGTGCTTCCAGATGGTCTCAGATACAGATTTAACCCTTAAGAGTCCCCGAAGGAACATTACAACATCCTTTCCTGTGTGGGGTTAACTGAGGAATCCCGGGCCAGTGTCTCTCTAAGGACACTGAGATCTGCCTGAACATGGAAGAGAGACTTTGAAGACTGTGTAGAGGAGCCTGAGTTACAACCAGCCCTTGTGAACAAATTGAGTTCATAAGTTGAGGGTCCATTGTAGCTCTTAAAGCAGCATAACATAATTACCGTAACTGTAATTGGTTACAGTGCCTTTCTGTTACAGACTTCCAGACATAACTTGTGCATTATTTCTTCCCAGGAGAGCAAACTAAAATGCAGAGGGATTCAGTGAGGTCCCAGACCTGCTCAGCGGCTAGGATCCCCTACACCCCACTTCAGGTCTGCTGTGTAGGAGATGCCTGTTACCATTTAGTAAAGCCTTTTAGTAAAACAGTATTAGTTCTAAAGAATTCTAGCTTACTCAATGGAAATGCGGTTGACACACGAGTGAGTAAAGCTAGTATTGTTGTTAGTGTGAGCCAAGTCCATTGATTCACCAAAGAGGGGAAATCATTTTACCAGTTAGCTGGTGGGCTGCCTGGAGTCTCCCATCCCCTTTGAGTTCTGGAGTTTCATCTGTGTAGAACCTTGTGTACATTTTGTTACTGCGTATTTTCTTCTTTTTTTTATACATATTTCTTTAAAGATTTCTCCAAAGCTCAAATGAAGTTAGGAAGCCAGAGGTGCCAAGCTCATCCCGACAGCTGCCTGCCCAGTCTCCGCGAACTGGCGCTGAGTTCCCCGCACCGGAAGGAACCACCACCCCACGGATGCCCAAGCTGGGCCGTGGTGTCACGGAAGGGGACGATGTTCTGTTCTTTGATGAGGCTCCACCACCAAGACCAAAGCTGAGTGCGCTAGCAGAAGCTAAAAAGGTAACTGGCTTCTCTTTATCACTTGACTTCAGTGAGACACAGCTCGAGCTTCAAACTGCACTTACAGCCAGCAAAGACACCTAGCAGCTATTTACCCATCCTGCTAAGTAGAGTGGAAGTGATTTTAAAGGATAACAGTGTCAACATAATACCTTTAGTTTAATCCAAGAAAGTCGGAGCCTTCATCTCCGCAGGCAAAGGCGACGTCCTCCAGGAAGATGTAGCGATGTAGCGTTACAGCAGAGCCATTGAGGTATGAAAACTTCTTGGAATTGTTGGGGCCGGACTGTAAGACGGTGGTGTGCAGAACCCCTCTTTAGGCCTGGGGGTCTCAGTGGTGGAGCGCTTGCCTAGCACTGGGTTCCATTCCCAGTGCGGAAAAAAAAGTCCCTCAAAGGCGATGTTACCCCGGGGTCGCCTGCTGACAGACGGAAGTTGCTCTGGCTGAAGTGGGGATGGAGCACCCAGAACCTGCTTGTCTCCTTTCTGGGTCTCTTCATGGAGTCCTCTGCTTTTCTCTGTATATAGCTATCCACGAATTGGCACTCTGTGCCCCACCTCGGGCACTAGGCATCATGGTGATACCAGTGATGATAATGGTCAGCTGCACACACTTCTTAACACTTCTCTAGGCCTGTGATGTTTGCCTCCGAGCTGTTTGCTAAGCACCAGTATATGCTTTGCATGTATTATCTTATTCCACCCACACAACCACCCCCTTGAAAAGACATTGTCGTCACCCCATATTATTATAATTATTTTGTTTTTGCTTTTGGTTTTTCTGAGATAGGGTCTCGCTATATAGTTCAGGCTGGCCTTGAACCCACTGTGTAGTCCAGGCTGGCCTCAAACTCATGGTGATCCTCCTGCCTCAGCCTCCCAAGTGGTGGGATTGCAGGTGTGCACCACCATGCCCAGCTCCCCCATTGTATAAATACAGAAACTGAGGTTGGTAAAAGAAGTAATTTACCTGCACTGGCAAACCCGTCAAGACTAGAGCTAGAATTGTATTCTGTGTTTGATTTGAAAAATTCCAAAATGGGCTTGTGGTTCCCATATAGAGCTAGAACTGCAGTTTAGCTGATGTGAAGCTGTTTATATTAGATTTAAATAAACTGAAACTTTATTCATCATCAGCTTACAGACTTTTATCTTCTGTGCTACTGAGTTTTAATAATCGTGTTAATCACGTTAGGTGAACAGCCAGGCTCCACCATCTGGAGGGGACTCGGGGCTGTTGGTACCAGTCTCATCTTTTCAGTTCTTACTTCCCTCTCTTCTGTTTTTCCTAGTTAGCTGCTGTTGCCAAATTAAGGGCAAAAGGCCAAATTCTTACAAAAACAAATCCGAACAACATTACAAGGGAGCAGAAGAACCCACAGGATGTACAGGAAGTAAAAGAACGAGTAGAAAAGAACAACACCTGTTCTCCTGAAGGTACTGCAGTGGGCGAGAGAGCCCATCGATGAGGGGATGTCCCAAACCGTAACCAGCACCCTAATATCAAGCCATTCTTTCTCGTGTGTTCCCTCTGTAGAATGTGTAAGTAGGATGTTTTGTTGTTGTTTTGCTTGCTATGTATCAGGTTGGCCTTAAACTCACTACGTAGCCCAGGATGGCCTTGAACTCAATGGCAGTCCTCCTGCCTCAGGCTCCCGAGTGCTGGGATTACAGGCCTGCGCCCCCACACCCTGCCTAAGTGGATTTCTGCAATTTGAGCTGATTGTGGGTTTTTTTGGTGGAGGAGCTCAAACTCAGGACCTTGCCCTTTCGAGGCTGGCGTGCTGCCACTGAACTAAATCCCCGGCCCATTCTGATTGTGTTTTTATAATCACATTAAATTGAAATGAAGTTTTGCACAATCTGAAGTTGTGAAAAGGATTTCCCGTTGGATCTTTGCATATACATGTTGGTGTGAAGAGTTCGCTTTGAAAGAAATAGAATTCTGTTTTAAATTGCTCTGTTTTTATTTATTTATTTATTTATTTAATTTTTTTGGCACTGGGGATTGAACTCGGGTCCTTGCGCTTGCGCAGCAGGTGGCAAAACCACTGAGCTAAATCCCTGGCCGTGTTTTTATTTTTAAAACTCTGAAGTTGGCGATGTCATTTTAAAATTAGTTTATAAGTAGTATTTTTCCTGTTGCTATCTATCATCATCACCGGCTCCCTGTGTTAAAGGTGGAAAAGAGATTCTGGTCCAGTGGTCGGGTCTGCCACTGTTGCACACTCTCGGCTCAGGCCTCTGCTCACTTCTGGAGAACCCTCTGCTTGTGCCCATGTGGGGTCCCTCGAGGTTGAAAGGGCCCTGAGCAGAGAAAGCCAGCTCGGGAGGAGGGTGAGGGGTGCGGACACTGGCCTCCCGCTCCTCTGTGATGCTCTTCTCTCTGCGTAGCTGAGGATGAGTTAGAGCCTGCAAAGAAAAAGAGGAGAGAGCAGCTTGCCTACCTGGAGTCTGAGGAATTTCAGAACATTCTGAAAGCGCAGTCAAAGCACACAGGCATCCTGAAGGAGGTGAGAACCCTCGAGACCAGCAAGGTGTCAGTGCCTTCAGACCTGAGCTGCTTTGCTGTGGGACTGAGTCTGTTATTTACCTGAGCCCAGCGGTAGCTGCCTCGAAGTGTGTTTGGGTTGGCTTTGAAGAGCAGGAACAGCTCCAATGGATGTTACCTTTGCTTTTGTCCTTGCACTGAAGAACAGCAATTGATTTATTATTATTTAAAAGACCCCACTGTTATAAAAATGTTTGCGTGTAGTTGGGGCTGTGAACTAATGTTTAAAAGGCTAAGTACTGCTTACTATGCCCACTTACATATTTTTGTATTCCCATTTCAAATGCTCTAAATCAGTAGTTAACTCCACCACTCCTTATACCCCTTTTAAATAACAAATACTTTCTGGTTTGCTTTGTTTTATGTGAGACAGGGTCTTGCTATGTAGCTCAGGCCCAGCAATCTTCCTGCCTCAGCCTCCTGAGTGCTGGGATTACAGCAGGCGTGCACTGTCCCACCTGGCAGTGACAAATACGTGGGGTTGTTATTGTCTTGCAATAAAGCACAGAGAAAGTATAAATTATACTAGTAATCTAAAAATTATCAATGTAATATGCTGACTGATGTAAGTAATGAAAAAGGAAGAACATTGATGATAAAAGTAAGTATTTCATTATGTAATACTTGGGCACAAACTATCTTAGAAGAAATAATGAAATAGCTGGAGCTTAGACTTATAAGAGCAGAAATGAGGACTCATGTAGGAAACTGAGGTACCAGAGCCCTACTTCTTTGGTAATGGTGATTGTTCTGAAAACCAGTGAGATGTCCTGGGAAACCAAAGTGCAGCCGTCCCTCAGTGTACACCGGAAGTGCTCCATTGGGCTCTCGGGACATTCAGTGTAAATTACAACCATGCAGGAAGTTTGCAGTGTTGTATAGGAAGCAGTTGGGCTCGGGGGTGACTGCCAGGTTTCTCACTCGCACGGGTCATCCTGTGAGACACACAGCGGTGTGCAAGTCCCGTGTGGTGCAGGGCACCAGTCTGTCCACTGCCACAGTGTGGTGACCCCACCCTGGCTACCGATCGTGACCCTTGGCTAGCAGAACAGTGCTTATGCAGCTTTGCAGACTGCCCCTTGGTGGCCATTGGTGTTCCCACCTAGTACCACTAGTCCTGGTGACCTGCCCTTTTGATTCGGAAGTGACAAGACAGGTTTGTTTTTAGTTTTTTTATGTTTACTTATTTTGTCTTTGGTACTGGGAGTTGAACCCAGCGTCTTTACACTGAGCTAAATCCTCAGTTACTTTGTTAAATTTTTGATTTTGAAACAGTGTCTTACTAAGTTGCCCAGGCTGGACTCAAACGTGCAGTCCTCTTGCCTCAGCCTCCCAGAGAGCGGGAATTACAGGTGTGTGCCACTGCACCCAGCTAAGGAAACAGTTTATGAACCTGGAGAGATGGGAGACGCACCCTGCAGGGTGGAAAGCTAAGCTCCCTCCTCTTGTGGCCACCAAGGGCACCAGGCCATCTTGTTTGCGCGGCTGCACTAACTCCAGAGCTGTGCTCACTGTGTGCTGCCCTCATCCTTACTCCCTGTTGTTCCTGACCCCAGGGAGTTCTGCTGCCTGTGCTGGATCCAGAGACCAGTGCCTAACCAGGCGAGCCATTGTCCCTGGGGGGCTTGCCACCCTTCCCTGTGGGAGCCTGTATTGGGACAGCCAAAGACAATGCCTTTTCGTGCATGCTGGACCCGATGACCCTGTTAATACTGTGTGTGGTGCTGGGCACAATGGTGCACACCTGTGATCCCAGCTACTCGGGAGGCTGAGGCATGAGGGCTGTGAGTCTGCGGTCAGCCTGGGCAACGCACGTAGCAAGACCCTGTCTTAAAATTTAAAAAGATCTGGGATGTGGCTCAGTGGTAGAGCACTTGCCTAACAGATGTGAGGCTCTGGGTTCAATCTCTAGCACTGCAAAAACATAATAGTAATGTTAGTGGTTTTTATTTGTATTTAGTGTTTTAAGAATCACCAAGCACTTTCGTGCCTCCCCGCCACATTTTAAGGGTTCTTTGTTTTGCAGTTTATTGAGGTACTGTCTAGGGTCCTCTGACTTCTAGCTTGTCTCTTTGGTTATTAATGAACTGAATTATTGGAGTAATTATTAAATTGTTCTTACTGAACTGCCTGAACCTATCTTGGATTTGGTTCAATTATTCATGTGTGTTTCATCATTCAGGCTGAGGCTGAGCTCCAAGAACGCTATTTTGAGCTACTGGTAAAAAAAGAACAAATGGAAGAAAAGATGAGAAACATCAGAGAAGTGAAATGTCGCGTGGTGACCTGTAAGACGGTGAGTGAGAGACAGAGTCTCGAACTTGGCAGGGCTGTGTCAGTCAGCTTTCCGCCACTGTGACAAATACTGGAGACAGACAACATAAGGAAAGGTTTATTTTGGCTCACGGTTCCAGAGGTTTCAGTTCATAGTCAGCTCCATTGCTTCTAGGCCCATGGCAGGCAGAAACATGATGGAGGGCCTGACCAAAGAAAGTTGCTCACCTCATGGCCCCCAGGAAGTAGAGAAAGGGGGAAAGAGTCAGAGAAAGGGTCAGGGACAAGATATAGTCCCCACAGTCACACCCCATGATCCACTCCCTGCAGCTAGACCCCAGCTCCTGTTCACATTACCTCCCAATAATATCAGCAAATTATGGTCTCACAAGTAGATTACTCCACTTGATACATTAGAGCCTTCATGATTCAGTCCCTTCACCAAAACCCATCCACAATAAAGGCCTCAACAAACCCTTTGGGGCATACTTTTGATCCAAACCATAAAGAGAACATTAAGGATCTGTGAAATGTAGGATTGTGTCTCCGTCATTTATCAGGAGGTTGGAAAACAAACAGCCTGGGATAGACAAGGATCAGGCTCTGCCTGACCCAGCCTTGGTGTTCTGGGCTGGGGCATTGGCAGAGGAGGTTCTCTGTTTGACCACAGCTCCCAGTGTGGAGATTGTGTAACCTCCGTTCCCCTTGGCTGCCGGATCTCAGTGGTTCTTAGCGTTCTGTCTCAGATTCTGACACCTTGGTCCAACAAGCATAGCCCCTGAGCCCCGGGATGCACTTCCCATCCCACGCGGTAATCGCCCACTCTTGGCTCTTAAGCTGCCAAATTGAATCTCCAGTCCGAATGCAAATTGTATTACTGTCTGTATTTGTAGAACTCTTATCCCAAATCTGTTACAGAATTCCAAATTCTCTATTCTTTTTTTTTTTTTTTTTGGTACTGGGGATCGAACTCGGCACCTTGCGTTTGCGAGGCAGGCACCGGAACCACTGAGCTAAATCCCCAGTCCAAAATTCTCTATTCTTCAAGATTAATTTTTAAGTGGGGTGGGGGAAAGTTCTTACTGGACATACCTTCCCTTCACAGCCCGTAAGTGCACAAGAAGATGACGATTCTTGGCCTGCCCAGTATACTTTTCTCTATTCTTTGGAAAACCTTAGTTTTTCTCTTTCTTTCTTTTTTTTTTCGTGCCAAGGATGGAACTTGGGTCCTTCTGCTTGCGAGGCAGGCGGCGGAACCACTGAGCTAAATCCCCGAGTTTTTCTTATATTTGAGCTGAATGAGCTGCCCCCAAAATGTAAGGATTCCTTGCCCAAGTTTATAGTTGGGAGGACAAGTGAAGAGGATTAATCAGAACATAATTTGAAGCACAGCTCGCCATTTGCCTTTTCCCTCAGTGCCGGTTTTCACTTTGCACCTAAGGACCTGCTTGGTGTATCAGTTTTCTGTTGCTGCTGTAACAAATCACCACAAACCCAGGAGCCTAAAACATACATATGTATGTTTTGTTCTACAGAAGTTTGGGTCTCACTAGCCTAAAATCAGGGTGCTGACAGGACCACAGTCTTTCTGGAGGCTCTGGGAAGAGTCTGTTTCCTTGCCTTTGTCAGCTTCTAGAACCCTCCTCTTGGACAGCTCCCTTCTCATCTTTAGAACCAGCAACAGCAGCTCAGACTCTCAGCACATCACCCTGGTTTCCTTCATGCCTCCTTCAGCTTTTAAGGACCCTTTACATTGGGCCCAGCCAGATAAGCTGAGGTCATATCCATGTCTTAAAATCAGTAAGTTATACCAGCTCCCCACTGTGGATGTAATCATGTACTGCAAATATGTAGCAATAAAAAATTTAAATTTTTTTAAATCACTGAATTAGGAACCTTAATTCCACCTACCATCTTAGTTCTCCTTTGCCATATAACACACCAGTCTCCAATTCCAGGAAATAGGGTACATTTAACTTCCGGGGACCGCTATCCTGCCTGCTGTGGCGGACACTCCACTGTGCTCTGCATCTTCTGAGGTTGTCTAGAGCAGTTAATCTGGGCCCAATGTGATGACCAGAATTACAGGCCTTCTCCTGGTGCCTGTTGACACCTCTTCTGCCATTTCTTATTCTCTTCAGTCCTTTTGAAGATCAGAATTAAAAGTGAATTATGTAGTCCCGCTGTCTTGGTTTTATTGTTTATGAAATAGGATGAATAATAAGCTTAAATCCTTTTCAGAGATCTTGTAGTAAAAAATCAAAGAGCTACCGATCGGCCTCCCTCTGAAGCACCAAGCCTCCTGACCCAGTGATTAATGCCCAGTATTCTGTAATGAGCCCAGCTTAAGCTGTTGAGAAGTCTCCAGTGCTCTTCTTCTTTGGCCCTTGCTGTCATCTTTGTGTCACAGATGCCACTGGGTTTTGTGCCTGACCAGAAAGTGGGGCACACGTCAGAAGAAACGGTCTTGGTGTGAGGAAGGTCAGAAAAGTCACTGCTGTCCCAGCAGCTGCACGACGAGGGCCCACGTGGCCCGCAGTGACCTGGCAGGCTCAGAGGAGAGGTTGTCTCCAAGTCTGCCCTTCCAAGCCCCTCACTGGCTGTGTGGTTTGCCTTGACCTGCAGTGCGCCTACACCCACTTCAAGCCTTTGGAGACCTGCGTCAGTGAGCAGCATGACTACCACTGGCACGATGGCCTGAAGAGGTTTTTCAAGTGTCCCTGCGGAAACAGAAGCATCTCTCTTGACCGGCTCCCCCAAAAGCACTGCAGGTATAAGAAGCACTGAGGGCTGGCTGTCTGTGCTGGGCAGGGTTAACCCTGGCAGTGTCCTGTGTGACGTGCCTCGCCCTTCGGCTGCTGAATCCCCTGCACATTGGCTGCTGTCGGTTCCTGGCCCGTAGTAGGTCCTTAAAAATGTTTGTTGAATAAAGAAGTAAAAAAATGTGCAGGGTGGGCTGGTGAATATATGTGGTATGATTAAAAAATAGATTTTTTTTAAAACAATAAAGGACATAGTGCCATTAATCCCCCTCAGAATACTTCCCTCTGCTTCCAACACACTTATCCCATTGTTCTTGCCATTTCTAAGGCAGTTCTGGAAGTCTTCTTTCTCGCATGTCTTCGGCTGTCGTGGCTGAAATTCACATGTTTGCCTTTCATGCTCGTTTTGACTTTGGGGAAGACCAGAAGGTGCGCGGTGCCAGATCCAGTGAGCAGGTGGCTGAGGACAGTGTTTACAAGCTGCCTTTCCATTGGCTGGCACATGGCAGCAGCGTTCTCCGTAGTTTTGACCACGCCTCATAAAGACATTCAGAAAAGAGGACTCCAGAACTGCTTTAGGAAGTGGCAAAAATGAGGGGATACATATGTTTGAAGCGAGGGAGAGTATTCTGAGAGAGTTAAAGGCAGCGTGTCTTTTATATGTCTCTCAGGTCCACTAGGCGCCCTCTTCGTCCTGTTCTTATGTCCTTTATTGCCTTCTTCACTCCCTTCCTGTCCCTCCACACCATACTCCACCATCCTCTGTGAGTCATGTTGTCCTTTTGTTTTCTTCGATTTTGCACACATTTGTGTCTCGTGTAAACAGCATGATGTCGAATGTGTCTCTGGCCTTAAATTTGCAATCCTCCTGCTTCAGCCTCCCAAGTCGCTGGGATTATAAGTACTATGTTCAGCACGGACAGTTTTTAAATACAGTTTTCTCAGTAGTTATCAGTAATTGCAGTATCTTCACATGCTTACCAGCCTGTGGAATATCCTCTTCTGTCATTTTCTGTTAATATCTTTTATTGATTTTCTTAGTGGGGTTTTTGTCTTTTCTTTATTTGTAGATGTTCCTTGGGTACTTAAGACTTTAATCCCCTATTGTGTTTTTGTTTGTTTGTTTCTTTGTTTGGTGATAATAGTGATTGAACCCAGGACCTCGCACATGCTAGGCAAGCAATCTACCTGTGTGCTATAGGCCCAGCAATCACCTGTATTTTCATTTATTGCAAATTTATTTTCCTATTTTTATTTAATTTAAATCATTAGAGACTATATTTTAACTTTATAGCTTTGCAGTCATAAAGTAGGTGTTTGTATATTGATGCTTCTCTCCAGAATAGGTGGCTAAAAATGTCATCATAGGAAGAGCTGATGTACAACAGTGGGAAAACCAGAAAAATTCTGTTCCTTAAGGATAAGCAGTGAGCGCAATTCAGATGGTAGCACAAGATGCTTTGGGGTCTGCTGGTAGTACCTGTGCTTTCATAAGAACAGTGCTTTTCTCTGGCCCTGCTCTTGGCTTTTCTTAGTGTAGAACAGACTCATCCAACGACCATCAATAAAAACCAAGTTTGCGTCCATCTGAGCAGCGTGTGTAGCCCTCAGCACCCCCATGTGCGGCTCCATCTCTGAACCCCCAAGACCATCTCTCCAGGGATTGGACCACATGTTCTTAGCATAGGACTGAACCTCAGGTCTGGCCTATAATAACACAAAGGTCGTCTTGGACAGCATCCCCGGACTGGGAAATGAACCCAGGGCCTTGACATGGAGCTACATCCCTAACACCTTTTACATTTTTAAAATTTTGAGTCAAGGTCTTGCTAAATTGCCCAGACTGTGTCAAACTTGTGATCTTCCTGCGTCAGCCTCCCAGAACGCTGGGATTACAGGCCTGCACCACCACAGCCGGCACCTCCTTGCTTGCAGGATAGTCCTCCCCATAAGCCCAGGAAGCCTGTTTTCCTTATGTGTGTGAGCCCGTACCTCACTGCTGAGTAAATCTGCCTGTTCTCTTTCAGTAACTGTGGCCTCTACAAATGGGAGCGGGATGGAATGCTAAAGGTATGTGTGCTGGGCTGCTTTCTGTTACTATAATGAAATAAGTGCCTGAGACAACTTACAGAGAGGAAAGGTTTATTTGGGCTCTTTTGCCTTTGGGCCTCTGGCCCATCCTGGTGGAAACATGGAAGAGATCCCCTTAAAGGGTGAGTCCCCAGGGACCCAGAGGCCTCCTACTGTGCCTGACCTGTCAGAGGTCCCACGCCCTTCCAGTTCGAGAAACGGAGTGAAGCCTTCAGCACATGGGCCTGGGGAGGAACATTCCTGATCCGAACTAGAACACCATGCCATTTACCTAATTTTAGTGGACCAGGCAAATAATATTAAACCAGTTTCTTACTAAGGTACTCTCATTTTTTCTAGGAAAAGACTGGTCCAAAGATAGGAGGAGAAACCCTGTTACCGAGAGGAGAAGAACATGGCAAATTTCTAAACAGCCTTAAATGAGCCTACCTGCCGACACTGTCCCACAGTCTACCTTGATTCCTGGATGGGAAAAGCAAGGGATCGGCTCTGGCGTGCCCATATTCCTGACCACCACCTCCCGAAACAAGTGCTCGTTAAGCCCGTAACTCCACCTCTGCTTCCTCCACTACGTTTGATACCAACTTTAACGCTGGCGCGCAGGTGGAAAATCAAGATACCATGGCCTTTCCTGTTCTTCCTACAGATGACTGACTACCTTACCGCATTCACAGAGTTTGGCCGGAATACCAGAAGGAGAAAGGCAGCCGGGGTCTCTTGGATATAGAGCGTGCGTTCCTTGCTCACAATAAAGTGACACCCAGAGCCAAAAGCATTAATTTAGCTTAATTCTCACCCTTAGTTAGGTTAACTTCTGGTCTTTGTTTTGTTTTGTATAAACTGAGGAAGATCAGACCAAATGATCTTGAAATGTATCTTTCAGCCCTGAAATTCTACTGATATAACTTATTTCCATCTGCAGATACATTTCTACTATGATCACTGCCCTCACTATTATGTTGAGATACTGATATCAGGAGCTAGGTTCCTTCTTTCTGTCCTGTTATCTCAGTTTTGCTCTTTGAAATTGATCAAGTCACTAAACAACATTGCCCGTATTTATTTATATATAAAGAGGAGTCTCTGCTCTTATAATATTGTAGACCTCTAATGCACAAACCTAAAATCTCATTATTTGTACAAATGAATTTATTTCAACATGACATAAAGAAACTTTGACACCTCTAACCAAAACAGGTACAAAATTTAACATGCTGTGAAACATGCTGTTAAACTCAGAAACTACAAAGACAGCATCTCATGGAGTTTGGGGGTTGCAGATGTAGTTTATTATATACAGCAGGAATTTTGAAGGTCAAACACAATGGAAATTAAATCAATAAAAATTTATAGGAGATTCCTTGGCCTGGACTACCTGATTCTCCAAATACCGTTTGACTTCCATGAATGCTGGGACCACCTAAAGGTTGGATACATTGGTAGGATTATTGTTCTGGAATTTGTACTCTAGCTGGAAATTGTTTTCTTCCAAGAGGGCTTTATGTTAGGGACATAACACATATGAGAGGCCATTATAGCAGAGCGTTGATCTAGGTTTTCAAGAGCCAGAAATAAAGTCTACATGCCTTAAGATTTCATAAAATTCAGCTCTGTATAGACAGAAGGTGCTGCATCTGACCTTTGCATTTCCCCTAAGGTTACTTCCTAATAACAGTACTCTTAGAAGTACCTTGCTTTCCAGAAGGTTTTTTTATTTTTAAATTTGCCTTAAAAATAAAAATAGAGGGCCAGGGATTTAGCTCAGTGGTTTTAACGCCTGCTACGCAAGCGCAAGGACCCGAGTTTGATCCCCGGTACCAAAAAAAATAAAAATAGAGTAACTATTAGCACAAAAAAGCATGTGAAACCCCAACATTGTTAAAGCCTCATTTAGAGTACACTCGTTTGTCTCAGAAACTTAAAACAGCAATGCATAAGACACAGGTTACAACCATATAAACTTACCAGATTGTTGAGCGGAGCGGTTTCCTTCCCATGTGGAAGTCATGCTGTTGCTTGAATGGAGGGCCTTGGTGGTCTTCTCACTGGTATGGTTTATGCATATAAGTGGCGTGACATGCATCAGCAAGATCGGTCTTTTAGTCCTTTTTGTCGAGTTACCCTAAGTGCTTTCCTTCAGTCTCAACACTTGTCACTGGCAACACACTGTCATCCCAGGCCACCAGAGCAGGAGTATTCAGTGACCTACATTACAAAACCGCCAGCTCCTTCAAGCAGACCATGTGTTACAATCTTCATCATAGTGTCTTTTTTCTTTTTTTTAGCTTTTATTTTTCTCCTGTGCCTTTTTCATTTTAGAGGAAATAACTTTTTTTCTTTTAAAGAAAATCACCTTTATCGTGGGGTTTATTAAGACAAAATATATTTTCCTTTACCAAACAACGAAAGGAAAACAAGTGTTTTAAATAACAGTCATCCAGAATAGTGAATAAGGAACTCCTGAGTGACTGATGTGGACTGTTCCCCAAAGCCAACATGAAACATTCAAACCTCCATATTGGATGGATGTGGTGCTGCATGCCTGTAATCCCAGCATTCTAGAGGGTGAAGGCAGGAAGATCTTGTATGAGCCCAGCCTGGGCCAGGAATGTAGCTCAGTGCAGACCCTGAGTTCACTCCCAGTTATGGGGGTGGAAAGGGAGGATGCTAAAATCTGGCTGATAATGTAGCAAAGCTGACTTGCTTGAATTGGCTTTCTGCAGAGTTGATAGAAGTAGAGCTTGATGTTCACAGCAATTTAACGTCTAATGACATAGGCTCCTGCTAAGTTGCCCAGGCTGCCCTTGAACTCCTATTTGGACTTACGTTTGGCTTCTTGGCATAGTATTTTGAAATCTCATCCATGTTATTGCATGAATCAGTAGCTTACTTGTTTGTTGAGCATTTCATTGTGCAGATGTGCCATATAATTGGTTTATTCAGTTGATGGACCTATGGGTTGGGCTTTTTCCAATTTGGGGCTGTTACTACTAAAGCTGCTATGTGTACTCAGGTGGAAGTGTCTCTGAATGTTTCTGTCTCTTGAGTAAATATCTAGCAGTGGGAGTTCTGGGCTATGTGTAAGTGTATGTTAGCTTTACAAGAAGCTACCAAGACACTTTCCAAAGCGGTTGTGCCATTTCACACATTAGTGAATGTATGAGATCCCTATTGCTCCAGAGCCTGCCACATCTTAGTTTGACGGTCTTCATTTTGGCCATTTTGATCGATGTGCAGAGGTATCTTACTGTGGCTTTAGTTTGCATTTTTCTGATGACCAGTGCTACTAAGCATCTTTTCATGAGCTATGGACTTCACATATCTTTTTTTTGGTGCTGCCTGCTCATCCATTTATTTATGTCTATTATTGGGTTGAGTTGTAAGAGTTCTTTATTCTGGATTTTATGGCTTCCTTTCTCTGGTAAGTATCCCCAGAGTGTTTTGAGTGAGCTTGGACAAGAAGATCACAAATACTAGCATGGTTTGTGTCATCTTGTACATTCCCTAGAGTGATGTTGTCAGGACCAGTGGGCTAGACATTGAGAGAGAATACAATTCAAGTCCTGGGCTTCATAAATTCTGGGCTTATGATGCTGACTTTACTTTTGCATAATTAACCAATGGTAATGACATCTAATTGTGTGTGTTTTGGGGCACAATATTAGTCAGCTTTCTGTCACGATAACAAACACCTGAAGGGGATCAACCTATAGAGAGAAAAGGTTTATTTTGGCTCAAAATTTTAGTGATTCCAGTCTGTGATGGGTTGGCCTCTTTGCCTTTTGGGTCTCTGTAAGGGTGGGGAGTTCACGGTGGAGAGCATGTTGTTGGGCAAAACTTCACCTCGTGACCTGGAAGCAAAGCAAGGAAAAGAAAGGAAGAGAGCTGGGTTCTGCTATCCAATTCAAGGGCATGCCTCAAATAACCTGAAGCCCACCTAGGCCCTATGTCTTGTGTGTGTGTGTGTGTGTGTGTGTGCGCGCGTGCTGAGGATAGAACCCAGGGCTTTAGCACTGTGCTACATCCCTAGCCATTTTTTTTTTTAATTTTGAGATAGAGTCTCAGCAGTTTGCCCAGGCTGGGCTTGAGCTTGGGACCCTCCTGCCTATGCCTCCCAGAGTGCTGAATTACAGGCATGTACCACTGTGCTAGCAGCCCTACTTCTCACAGTTTCCATCACCTCCCAATAGTGCCAAGCTGGGGACCAAGCCTTACAACATGAGCCTTTGGGAGTCAAAATCTAAACTCTAGCAGGTACACTTGTTCATGTGGAAGGGTACAGAGAAGTTGTGCTTAGTGACTTACTCAAGTATGTACTGTTTTTCAATAATTGTTTCATGATACCAATCTTCTAGTGTAACTGGGTAGCTTGTCATACAAATTAGTTTACAAAATATAAAATACCTTTTGCTGAGTGCATGATAAACAACGTAAGCTAATAAAGTCACAAGCTCATGTTTTTGTCCTACCTCATAGTAATGGGATTATCATTTTTATTTGGGAAAGTTTTACATTTAGAGGTCACGAGTGTGTTGAGATCTAAAAGTATTATTAGTTTAAATTAATGAGAAGTTGTCTAGAGAAAACCTCTTCACCTTGGTTTTCATATTAAACCAGAATTCTTTCCAGACATATCAAAAATTGTCATTTCTGTAGAAAGATTTTTCTTTAAGAAAGTGTTGTTTTGATCTACAATGCGCACCCCCCCCATCTCATGTATGTGGAAGGTGATTGGATCATAGGATGCTGTGCTCATCAGTGGATTTGTCAACTGATGAGTTCAGTAGCTGAGTGTGCCATTAGGAGGTGGGCCCAGGTTGGAGGTGGGTCCCGGGGTGTGTGGCCTGGAAGGGTGTGTTCTTGTCCCTGGCTCTTCCCTTCTCTCTCTGGTTCCTGGCTCCCACGGGTTAAAAAGCTTTCCTGTGCCATGTCCTTTCCCCATGCATTACTGTCTTGGAAACAGCCAACCATGGACTGGACTCATAAGCCAAAATAAATCTTTCCTCCTTTAAGTTCTGGCATCTTTTGTCCCAGTGACAGGAAAACTGACCAATGTAGAAAGCTTTACCAAAACTAATTAAATATGGTAGAATGTTAACTTAATTGTTTAAAAAGTAAAAGTGGAAAAGAAAAGTTCTGTAGATACTTAGGGGTGAACAGATCACGCGAAGGATACTCAGGACAATGAGAATAATGGTTTCCTTTGAGAGAAAAGAGAGAAGGGACTAAGTTACTATGTTCCTTTTTTCTTTTTCTTTTTTTTCTTTTTTGATGTTTTGAGACAGTCTTGTTATGTAGTTTGTAGTTCAGGATGACCTTGAACTCAGGATGTAGCCCAAATTGACCTTGGCCTCATGGTGATCCTCAGCCTCCCAAGTGCTGGGATTACAGGTGTACAGTACCACACCCATCTACTATGCTCCTTTCTGTTCCTTATAAATTGTAAATTGTGTGTGGATTACCTATTCAAACTACTTTTGATTTCAAAAGAAGTTAATGTGGAAAGTGGATACATTTTTTAAAAAATTCAATACTAGTTCAAAAACAAAAAAAGTGTTTGCTTTCAGTGCTGACAGACCTCAAGAGAATGTACCTGTTCAAGGTGAGTGGGAAGTCGTCCCAGTAAGCACATAGGGACATTAAAATTAGGGGCCTGGGACTGGTAGAGTCCCAGTGGGGACTTGTAGCACTTGGGGCATGCATGAGGCCCTGGATCCGACCCTCAGCACTGCACGCACACACACAGAAGTGTTAGTACAGTATGGAGTCAGAGTACTAGCCAAGAGTGGAGGTTCACACTGTAACCCCAGCACTCTCAGAAGCTGAGACCAGAGGGTCACAAGTCTATGAGTCCAGCCTAGGCAACTTAGTGACTCACCAAGACCCTCAAAATACTTGATCTTAGTCAAAAGGCCAAGAAGCAAAGAGACTCCTCTAAAAAAAGAGAAAAAATGGGCTGGACGTGTAGTTTGGTGCAAAGACCCCTAGGTTCAATCCCCAGTACAACAACAATGGCAACAAAAAGAAATAATATGAACAAATGAAACTGACAAAAAGCACAAAAGCTTACAAAAATTATAAAAATCACTCTGAGACTCAGGAAAATTGTCACCTCCTCCCAAAAAATCTAACTAAAATAAAGGCATATGACAGGAAGTTGTAAAATATGTCTTGGTGGATATGTGCAATTTTGGGTGTGTGTGTCTATGTACGCATATATGTGCATGCCAAGCCCAGGGTTGAGCATGCTAAGCACATGCTGTACCACGGAGCTACAACCCTAGCCCCCTCAAAACATTTTTTAAGAAAATAAAAAAAATTCAAAACTGGTGAATGTTGTGAGACTGAACAACAGTTACTCCATTTTGTAATAGGGCCCCAACTTGTCTGCTTCTGTTATGGATCACCAGGGGAACATTGAGTTCCAGGAATGTACTTGTTGAGCCAGGAAGGTTTGTTGAGTGCGCAGTGTTCCGTCATGCTTACCCAACTCCATAACAGAACATGCTATTTTAAGAACAATCTGTAAAATCCCTCTCCTTCAGCACTTTGCTTTTGTATTTCTGCTTGCCAACTTCCCCCTAGCATCTCCTATAAAAGGACCTCAGGCTCTGAGCCTCTCGCCTCTCTAAGCTTGGTGCTTGGGGGGTGCCGTCTGGCCAGACTAATAAAGGTCTGTTTTAAGTTCACAACTTGTCCAGTGTGTTCCCTCCCGGGTGATCCTCACTGTACTCAGCTCCTCGGAGCAGTTGGTGAGAAGCACGGTCTTACAAATGTAAATTAACAACAAATTTGCTCTGACCAATGTGTTTTCCACCACTTTCCTGGAGCCCCTCAAGAGCAAGGATGTAGTAATGAAAGAAGAAAGAAGAGTAAGTGAAAGAATGTCCCATAGCCCACACTGGCCGACGGTCTCCAGAAGTACAAATTGCTGTTATTAATTTCCTATTAAGTGTGGCTGCTCTGATTCCTATCGTGTTACCTTTGGCCTCCTGCTGGCCTAGGAAATGACTGTGCTTGGCTTTCTGTGAGGAATTCTGGGCAGAATTTGAAAACCGGAGTATAATGGAGCCCTTGTGAAGGGCGGGGTGAGCAAGGTGATGGAATTCTTGCTCCTGTCTCTGCCAGGATTCTTTATCTAGTGCCAACCTGCCAGGCCTGGCTGCTGAGAGGGTAAGGATGGCCTGTTTGGTTTGGGTTTGTCCTTTTTAAAACTCGACACTCTCACAAACCATTCTGGGCCTTCGACATCTGTATGGCCACAGACCCGGCAGGCAGGTGGCCGTGTGTGTGGCCCTGAGTCCAAATCCAGCTGCTGCCACACCTGTTTGGTGCACCTGGGAAAGAACCAGCTCCCCTGAAGGCACAGCTGGGTCATTCATCGCGATAGGAGCTAGATTGTGTCTCTTCTCAGCTGGGGCAGGGGAGCAGGGCTCTGCTATCCTATTGCACAATCAGGTGTGTAATAAAAGTGCTCTTGGCCTCTGTGTGTGCGTGTCCTGATCCCCGGAGTCAGCCAGCACAGATCAAAAATGCTCAGGACAAAAATCGAGTCTGTACTAAATATGTACACTTTCTGTCATGTTTTCCTAAAATAATACAGGGTGGCTATTTACATGGCCTTTACGTGGTACTAGTTACCGTAAGTGTCCCAGAGATGATTCAAGAACACAGGAGGGCGGTGTGGTGACAGGAGGCTGCGATCCCAGCACCATGGGAACTGAGGCAGCAGGGTCAGTTCGAGCCCAGATGTGGGTCCCTGTGAGGATCGCAGAGCCAATCCCTCTCAGATAGCAATGACAACCACATTTTTGAAACGCCTTGTCACCCTCAGTTGACAGCCTGAAGAGTCGGGTCCTCTGGGCCTGTCTGGGCATCCAGGTCCTGGCAGCCAGAGGGCAGTTTCTGGTGACTTAAATCCAACCTCGTTATGTCACCGGCTCCACTGCCGGTTGCCCTGACTCAGCGACTTGCCCACCTTGGCTGGGCTTAAGCCCGGTGAGGAGCCCCAGCCCCAGAGAACAGAGACTGAAAATACTCTCAGGTGGTGGGTGTGTCTCGCCAATCTGATGAGGTTTCCTGCCTGTCACTTTAGGAGAAGACAGGAAGTAGCTGGATCTTTGAGAGCCTCTGTCAACGTCAGAGCCCGGTTCCTTCCACTCACACAGTGGCTTTCTCCGATTTGGCTTGGACACTAGGGTGACCCAGTGCTATCTGTGCAACTTCTCTCTGTCGAGATTTATGCTTCAAAACATTGAAATATGAGTTTCTCCCAAATAATCCTTGTCTCATCTGGTGGGAAATTAAAGGCAGTGATGAAACCTGCAAACTTTTCATTCTATGCTAGTTTCTTCCAGGGCTAGCACATTCTAACTTAAAACTACATGACCCGGGCTGGGGATTTAGCTCAGTGGTTCTGGCGCCTGCCTCAAAAGTGCAAGGTCCAAGTTTGATCCCCGGTACAAAAAAATCCAAAACTACATGACCCCTGCTTTGACCCCATGGGAGAAAATAACGGTCCTGACTCTTATGTATGGGGTGGCTTGGGGTAAGTATAATCACTTAACTACAGTGTTTTCAAAGGATTTATCAGCTTTTTAAAAATGACTTACAGAGGCACGCACTTATTACAGGGCATCCTGACCTAATTACTTACCCCTATCAGGTGTGGTATTTTTCCACAATCGAGGTAGCTTTACCTCAAAGCAACCCCTAATCAGAGTTGCCCTATTTGTCCTGGAGGTCCAAGCTCAGAAGCAGGCTGGAGGAGCTGGCCAGGGACCGGGCATGAGGGAAGCTGTGGGTTTGTTGTGGATGCCTGTTACAGCCTCCATCCTTTCAAGTTTTTGTTCTAAGGCAGCCCTCACTAAGTTGCCCAGGCTGGCCTCAAACTTGTGGTCCTCCTGCCTCAGTCTCTGAGTAGCTGGGATTTTCAAGCCATCTTGTTTGTGGTACTTTGTTACGGCAGCCTCAGGAAACAAGACAGACACTATGAAGAAAAGTGAGATAACAAAAGTGGACTTGTTTGCACAACTTGCCTTGCTGGAACCCCAGCTTCTGAATGGTGCAATTAAAAAATCGTGGTTGACCTCTAAAGCTCATCAGAAGCCAGGAGGCTGGCACATGCCTATGACCAGGAGGCTGAGATGGGAGGATGGCATGTTGGAGCCCAGTCTGGGCGACTTAACTGGACCTTACCTCAAAATGAAAAAATAAAAAGGCAAGGTGTAGCTCAGTGGTAGAGTGCCTGCTTGCCTAGAATTCATGAGGCTCTGGGTTTGATCCCCAGCACTGACGAAAAAGAAAGAGTCAGAAAGAAGAAAGAAAGAAAAAGGAAGGAAGAGCTTTTCAGAGACACAAGTAGGGAAGTGCTAGGTTCGCTTATCCTCTGGAATGCTCTACCACAACAGTTGCATTAGTGAGTTTTTTCCTTCACTGACTGACCACTGAAACACACTGAATAGAGTGAGCTGGAGTCCTCAAGGACAAGCTGTCCAACACACGAGCCCTCAGAATGAACTCTGTCACTCGGGGTGTGGGGGTTTTGACACGGCAACATGGGAGAGCTGAGGAATCGCATGATTGGTTCAGCATCTTTATTGTACTGAGTAGACATTGGAATCACTGCTCCCTATGGTGATTCTGTGGCCTGCCTGTCAGACAGGCGTCTACTCCAGGATCCAGGGCCCAGGCAGGGGGCAGCACTGTGGCTTTGGTCTGAGAGGAGCCACGGGCAGCTGCTCACTCAGGAAATGATCCACACACATGGAAGCTGAAGCCAGGGCCTGGGAAGGCGTGGGACTGAAAGGTGTGGATTAACCAAGACTGTGGAGTGTGGCCGACTCCACACCGGGACCCTCCAAGGGATGCGGTGGCCCCGGGTGGCTGGGGCTGCTTCATACTCATTGTTCCAGTGGCCTCAGGAGGAGTCAGACGTGGTAACGGTTGTACAGATAGGAAGGGAACAGCCCGTCATAGTGCCACTGTCGCCACTGCTCCACGGCCTCCCGGCTCCTCTCTTCCTGCTCTGGGGAGGAAAAACAAGTCACTGTGAGGACAGAAGGACTCTGGGTGGCTTGGGGGAGCCACCCAGCCCTGAGAGGGCAGAGTCCCACTTGCCAGTGAGCCTCAGAAGGTGCCAGAGGACATGAGCAGATGTTGCAGGCCTCCAATGTTTGAGAACCATTTGTGAGACTCCTCCAGAAGCTAAGCATAAAATGACCACATGACCCAGCAGTTTGTTTCCAAAGAAGCAGCTCGGAGCTCCAAGCTAGCCCTGGCTGGAGCCTCGGCAGTCCCTCTGGACATTTCCACAGCTCTGGGGACCGACTCCTCTTTGAGAGTGTGATTTGGCCACAGGAGCTGACTGGCAGTCCTTTCTTGAAGCAAGTAACGAGGGAGAGGTCACGCATCCAACTACCACTAACCGTTCTCAGATGTGGGGCCTTCACCAGGCAAGATGGCTAAGGTTGGGTCCTGACTGCAGGAGGCTGGGGGCGCTTGGGGAAAGGCTCAGAAGAGGGGAGCTCTGAGCATGGCCCAGGCCGCAGAGCAGACCCTCTAGGGCAGGCCAAGGCCTCCGAGCTGAGTTCCGCCTGTTTCATACCTCACCCTCGGGGGGGCCCGACCTGCTGGCCTCTTGGCTCCTTTCTGTCTGGAGCCCTGAGAGCCCTGTGAGGCTACTGTGTCTCTCATCCTCACTCCGTCTACCCCCGTGGGCCAGTTCCTGGCTCGGAGAAGATTTCTGAGACCTCTGTCCATGATTTATAAGCATGGGAGCTTTCCTGGCAAACAGGCCTGAGTTCCAGTTGCAGGGCCACTCTACTAGGATGCCACCTCGGGGAGGCGTGCGTCCTTTCTAAACCTAAGTCTTTCCAGCTGTAGAATGGGAAGGACAAGGGCTTCCTCGGGGTTGGGTTGTAGGGGTGGTGATGCGGTGCAGTGCCTGGCTGAGCAAGTGCTTGTTCCCATGCCGATGTGACAGCAGTCCCCACAGGCCTCAGCCCTGCTCTGCAGGGCCTTCTCGGTCAGTGTGGGTGAGGACCCTGATCTCAGTATCTTCTAAGAGGACCTGTCAACCTGTGTGTGCCTAACCCCTCCCATCCTGAAAGAGGAAACAGTGAATACTTTTCACCCCATGCTAAAGACTTGGACCTGAAACATTCAACATGCACAAAATAAAAAGCTATTGTGAGTAGTATGAGTAAAACTCACACTGTAGGAATGTTGGAAGCCACATCTTGTTTTTAAAAATGAGACAGCTCTCCCCAAGCTGTCCAGCAAGGCAAACAAATCTGAAATAGGATTATTCACTTCTGGGTTATGACAGCCTGAGTGCTTCCCACTATGTTTCCGAGAGAGGCTGATTTTCCAGGGCCAGTGTCCAGCACCTGCTTGCAGGGCTCAGCCAGGTGCCACCTGCAGGCCAACGGGCACAGCTCCAGCCCTCGGGACCTGGTGTGGTGCTTCTTCCCATCTCCCGGAGAGCGGTACCCCCAGCCAGCCGAGCCAATGAGGCGGGAGGAGAGCTGGATTTCTCCATCAAGAGTGACCCAAGCGGGGCTCTGCACCTGAGCTCATGTGCACCAGGAAGAACAGGGTAGCTTTGCTCAGGCGCATCCCAGCCGTGAATTGGAGAAAGATCAAAGAGAAGTAAGCACACGTGCGTCCCCTGCTGTCTGCCGGTCTGATCCCCACTCGGTACCCGATGGCTGTTTGCTGTGGGTGACTCACAAAGGGCAGACCTCACCCAGTAGGAGCCTGGCTCAAAGCACAGCCTTCCTCCGCCCTGTCCCCACCCACACCTGCCCTGCAGGGAGGTCCCCGTGCAACCAGCACCCCTGAGGACATGCGGGACCCCTGAGGTGGGACCAGGCCTGCCAGTGCCTGGTCTTGGGTGCTCTCATTCCACCCTGCTGACGGGAGGCCAAAGGCCAGGGCTGAGCAAAGAGGTCGCCAATGCTGGGGGAGTAAGAGCACCAGGAGGTCATGCAAAACCCTGCAGGGAGCCCAAGATGAACCGAGGGTGTGGGGATTCGGGGATTCGGTGGGTCAGCGTACAAGGCAGGGGAAGGAGGACCAGTACTTTCTGGGTCCAGTTCTCTTGGTTGGCTTTTGCCAATCAGTTAAGGCACTGCTAGTGTGAAGAGGTAAATGGAGGCCTTGGTTTTCCAGGATGAAGAAGTACCCGGAGCCGTTACCCTGATGTGAGGAAGGCAGGGTGAAGCCCACCCAGCCCATCTGGAGCCCAGCCACGAGTTAGGGTGCTTAAGCAGAGACCACGGGCCTCCGCAGGGACCCTGTGAAAGAGGGAGAGGAGGAAGAGAGGGTCTCACACCCACACAGGTAGCGAACGATCCCTCACTTCCATCCCCTCTCAGGTGCAGTTGTTTCTGTAACTCCCTCCCTTCTTTGCAAGTCTCCCGTGGCTATGAGCGGAAGGTAGGTCTCGCCTTGTCTCCCTCCTCCAGTGAAAATCAGAGGGCAGAAGGGGAGGCAAGCTGCGGTTTCCCCACAAAGCTCCACGTCCCCCAGGCGCTGGCTGGAGAGCTCTTACCATCTTTTTGTTCTTCCACGAAATTCTCAAATTCGTTCCTCTGCTCCTCATAATATTCTCTCCGCAGCTCGTCGGCCCGCAGCTTCTGCCTGTTTTCCGCTGTGAAAGGAAGAGGCAGACATTGGCCTGGGAAGTGGCAGGGAGGGGAGACCAGTGTTCTCCCCGGAACCCGATCGGGCCGGTGAGACTCTGAGGCTGGGGACTTTACTGACAGAGTTTACTCTGACATGGACTTCCAAGCTGGACCATAGTGTTAAGTGGAGTAAATCAGACACCCAAGCCCAAATATTCCATGGTTTCTCTTATATACGAAACCCAGATTATAAATAAAGGGCAAAATAAAGACAACAGGAAGTGGGGAGCTAGATCTTTCCCAAATGGGAAGGGGATGGAGATATGGAGGGAGGAAAACAGGAATTAAGATGTGTTATGCACACATACCAACTCCACAAGCAAATGTGAACATCATCTACCGCAGCTGTGTACCAAGGAAAAAGAGAAGAAAAAGAGGACAACTTGAAGGCCCTGGCATTCAGCCACATCCTCTACAGATGAGAAGACTGAGACCCCACGAGGTAAAATGATTTCACTTAGGCCGTGAACTTTGTGGTGTGATCCAGGTAGAATGGGCCACTAGAAACCTGAACTCTCAAGATCCAAAACATTAATCCCATAGAGGACTAATCCTCCTTAAAGGTAATCTCATGGATTAATACCTTAAACCCATTCAACATTTTTGAGTACCTGTCACAGGAAGGACTTAGGCATGGCACTGGGATTTAAAAGGTATGTACAAAAGACACTCTTTCCACATAAGAGGCTTGTTGTCCAGTTAAGAGGAAGATGGGATATAAAAACAGGTTTCAGAGGTCGGGGCTGGGGCTGGCTCAGGGTGAAGCACTTGCTTATCATGTTTGAGGCCTTGGGTTTGATCTGCAGCACAGACCACAGCAGGAGGGAGCCGGGCAGGGGCAGGGAAGGAGAAAAATTCCACCTAACATCGTGGCTGCTGGAATAAAAGGCTGGGAGGCTGGCGGTGGTGACCCGAGCCTGTAATCTCAGCTACTCAGCAGGCTGAGGCAGGAAGAGGGTCACAAATTCAAGGCCAGTGTGGGAACTTACCAAAACCCTGTCTCATAATAAGAAAATGAAAAGGGCTGGAATGTAGCTCAGTGGTAGAATGCCCCTGGGCTCAAGACCCAGTAGCAGAAAGGAAGGAAGGAAGGAAGGAAGGAAGGAAGGAAGGAAGGAAGGAAGGAAGGAAGGGAGGGAGTGAAGGAGACAGGGAGTTGGGAGGGAGAGAGGGAGGAGCCAAATCAAATTTCTCCTTAAGGTCAACATTGAGCCTAAACAATGAATTTGATTCAGTTCTTATCCAATTCAGTTTGCGACCAAAATCGTAGAAAGAATTAAGTTCATGAACCGAGCTACCACTGTCTATAAATACTCCTTATTTGTGTCGCATTTATATTACTTAGCAGATTAAGAATCAAGGTATCTGTGGACCGGTCTTAGGGGGGATTCTGAGGTGAGCCCCCATGTTTCTTCCCAACTTCTGCCTTTACCGTAACCACAGCTGTAGGAATGCTTAGTCTGGCGGAAGCAGTGCACAGTTCAGTCTATCTCTGCACCCCTCGTAGCTCTCAGGAGGAGATTCAGGCTCGAGGAGGAAGAGTGACTACACCGTGGCAGGCAGGGCTGAGGCTGGAGCCTGCCACACTAGCTTCCCGCGCCCGGCCCAGGTGCCCACTCCTGCCGGGCGGCCCCTTCCGCTGTCCCTCTAAGCACCAGAAAGCTGCTGCAGGGAGGACGGCTTTGGGCTTAGGAAGGCCGTGCTTTCTGAGCCACACCCATTCCCAAAGAGCTATTTTCCATCCCCTATTCGCCCAGGAAAAGAAGTGGCCTTCCCAGGTTGGCTTTGCAGAGGCACCATGGATCTGACCTTTGATGTAGCAGTGGATAAGAAAGGTGTAATTATGGAGGGGAAAAGGGTATATTGATATGATGCATCGCCCTATTGCATCAGTCCCTTCTCAAGAACATGCATTCATGCCATTCTCTTCTTTTTAACCCCCAAATAACCTGAGCCTTTATCCCCGAGATTAGAGATGTCATCTCCCAGCCCTGAATTCAAGTGGACTGAACCATCGCTTGGGCCTCCGGTGAGTGCCTGAGACTCTGAGCTCCCAGCCGGGGTGGGATCTCCGGCTTCCTCGTGCACCTCAGGTTCTGAGTCAGCTTCAGAGGAGAAGGGTTTTGCCTGTCCTACAGCCACATTCGCTTCCCCTAGGAGTCCAGAAGCTCCCTTAGAAGCAGGAGTGTGAGTTCAAGGCCAGCCTGGGCTACAGTGAGACTCTGTCTCAAACAAACAAACAAAAAACAAAGCAAAACAAACAATCGCAAAGACCCAATTACAGCTTTTCAGTGTTTTTGGATCTTGATCGACTTTTAAAGCCCAAGTTGTGTGAGGTCTGGAGATTTTTCTAATATGGTTATAACTTAACCAGTTTTAAAAAATTCCACCTCCAGCCATTCTATCTCTGTTCTTGCCCATCATTTGAAACCAGTCCTGTTATTTTCACCGAGCAAGTCACCTTGCTGAGTGTGCTTGGGACACAAAGAGTTCATTCATCCCCAGGCACAAAGGCGGAGTCAAGCCACACACTCTGCCAGGACCGCTGGGGCCCAGAGGCGTGGAATAATGGAGTTCAGGGTAGGAAACTCGAATGCCTGCACAGGCAGCAGGTCCCTGCAGCTGTGGGAGCCCCCGCCCGAGAAGCTGTGCAGCAGACACGCTGGCCCGAGTGCACTGGAAACGCAAGCCCTCGGCAACACTGCTGGCTGCACACGGCTCTCTCCGGGGCTTATAAATAAGGAAAGTAGGGTCCCGGGAGGAAGCGGCAGGGCTACTCAGCCGCACAGCTGCCCCCACGCCCCTTCCCTGGATGCCACACTGCTGTTCTAGGATGCACCGCCCCAGGGTGCCCAGACACGCACGGAAGTCTGTGTTCCCTCTAGACCAGCACAGCTGTGTCCCTTTCCACACTTTCCCCTTGCTGAAGAGGGAAGCATCTTATAACAGCTAGGTGTTTTGGATGTGCCCTGTCCCTTTTTCTTCCACGCCCTAAGAATGCATTCAGCCCAACTCGTGGGCCACAACCAAGGGAGTAGGCATATTTCTAACTCAGCGCTGCAGTCACCCTGATGCCCTAGGGCCTCGCTTGACCCCTGGCTATCTGCTGCAGGGCACAGGACACTCAACATCCTTACCGTTGGCCTCATAGCGTGATCTGGGGGAACGCTTGCCACGCCCCTTGAGGAAATTCGAGGCATCCGATTCCTGCATGAAAATCTTCTGTCTCACACCTGGAACCCGAAAGGACCTATCAAAACCAGCACAGGGGGCGGGCAGCCCCGCACCCTGGAGGGGGTGCCCCGCACTCACCTTCCTGGGCTGCTTCTCCTGCCGTCTGCCTGCTGCCCACAGACGCGCTGCTCCCCTCCCGCAGCACTGGGGACAAGGACACAGGGAAGGCGACTGTAGCAGCAGAGGTGCTGACAGAGCAGGGCCTCAGCAGCCCTTTCTAGGCTGTGGCTTGCCAAGCCTCTCGTGGGTGGAACCCTCTGTCCCTCACATGCCAGCCACAGAGCCAATGTCCCGGCCACCCACCAGGCTAGTGGGGTTTCCCTCGGTGCTACCTTTCTCTGTGTTCCCGTGCACACAGACCTCGAGGTGACCGTCTTCCTGAGTACATCCTCCTCCCTGTGCCACCTGTGTGCTGAGTGTCCCCGTGCGGCTAACGCAGTCTGCCCCAGACCTTCCTGTACTCACTGGAAAGGAGCACCAGGGCTGAGAGGCAGGACAGGAGGAGGACCTGTCTCCGAGTCATCTTCGTGGGGGCTGAGGCTCCCTGGGATCCTCGGGGCAGATGAGGTGTCCTGCAGCCTCCGATGCCACCTGCCCGGTCCTCACTTCTGAGTCAGGCAGGCCAGGTGGGAGGAGGGGAAGAGAAGCAGCAGGAGGCCGGGATGCCACTGGGGGGAGAGGGAGGAATCCTGGCTGCGGCTCCCATTGGCTGCTCCACTGGAGGTGTTTCTGGCACCTGGCAAACCTCTACAGAAGCAGAGCTTGTTGTCCGGCTCCCGGTTGGGACAGTTTGGAAGTGGCCCTTCCAGCATCCACACCCAAGGAGGTGCTGTGGAGAATGCCCAGCCTGAGTCAGGATTCTGAGACCAAGGGCGTGTTTCAAAGCGCTCCCTGCTTCTGCTCCAGGGAGGTCAGGACACTGGTCCCTGAGGCCGAGACCCAAGCGGGCAGTGGAGATCACTTTCCTTCACACATCGGGCACGGAGGGACCTTAATATCAGGCACGGAGGGACCTTGATGTATGGAACGTCCACTTGGCGACACTCGCACGGGCCTGTGGGCCGTTCTGATGATAAGCAGAGAACCCCTCCCTGACACACTGCCCCAGCTGACGAGTACGGCCAAGCAGACACGGACCCGTATGCTCGGGGGTCCTAGAGTCCTTTAGAGTCAGGGAGAAAGAGCTCCCCTGAAGTGGGGAAGGAGGGCGAAGCATTTGAGAAGGCCCACAGCTCACCGTAGTTCCTCAGAGCCCCACCATCCCCTCGTGTCTGTCAGAGAGAAGTAGGCTCCTAGAAATAGGGGCACTAATGAAGCTGGGGCTCTGTCTGCCCACAGAACACAGTCCCTTCGGCCATGTGTTCTGGCACTGTCATTTACCACGAACCATCCTCAATGCTGTTACCCACTGAAGAATCATCCTTTGCACACAGCTTAGAATTTTTCTAAGGACCATCACTCGATCCAAACCCAACCCCTGTGACCCTGCCCGAAGCTGCCTCCCCCTAGGACCTGCCTGTTAACATCCTGCACGGACTTGACTATTGGCCAGGAAATAAATGTCAGTGGCAAGAGGAACCACAGCAGCAAGGATCTGGTTAACTCTCTATCAGGTTAACTCTCTGTCCCCGAGAGGGAGGGGCCAAGGCCAGCGCCACTTGGATGAGACCCCTGGTGAAGGAGTGGGTGTGGGAAACACCTGCAATAAGGCTATGTCCATTCACACCTTTTTGGGTTCCATTTGTGAGAACCACAATAGTAGTCCACACCTGCTATGCCCCAGGCCCCCTGCTAATTAGTCACTGGGCCAATGACCCCAGATAAACCCGTCCAGCTTCCCCCAGTCACATCACGCCCAGGAACACTTCCTTTCCATAGGCCACGTGCAAAGGCCCTAGAGAAGAACCACAGACCTCATGCTGTTCTCTCAGACCCCAGCTGGGAGAAAGCAGGAGATCCAGAATTCACTGAGCAGAAGGGTGGGAGCCTGACATGGGAATTAAACTCCGTTCTGGAAACTAGGTTTGCATTTCTTACACACCTGGCTGCGTGAGACTTCCACTGGCCACACAGAGCTGATCCAAGACATGGTCCGGCCATGGCTGCTTTCCACAGCCTCTCGGCTCCTTCAGAGCCTCCTCTCCTTCTCTCCACAGCTGAGTGTGCTGTGGAGGTGGCCTGCTTGTGATAGTGGACACCCAAGTAGAACAAGTCACATCCCCTCAGGGCAAGGCACAATTCTCGTGGTGGGGGAAGGATGAGAGAATACTGAATTCAGTGTCGGAAGAAGAGTACCATAGAGTCGCTTTGTCCAACGACGTGTTCATTGAGCTTTCTCTTCCTTGATCTCAGCCTCCAGCCACCCAGGTACCCCACTAGGAACTCGGGAGCTGTCCAACATACACACCTCCTGCCCCTGGCTGTCTGGAGCTCACTAGGCATCATGTTGTATTGATTGTATTTCTTAAAACTTTTCAATCCTCTCTGAACTCACCTCTTCTGCTGCCCCTGCCCTCCTCGGACACTGCTCTTGTGGGCAATTGCAACAGCGAGTCGGCTTCGCATCTGATCCCACTCTCCCTCCACATCACGGGGAGGCTGGTCTTCCTGAAAACCCTATGTCTCCTGCCTGCTTAACATGGTCCAGTGGTTCACTACTGTGTGGTGTTAGCAAACACACATGCATTGCTCAGTGCCTGCCAGGCACCATTCCAAAGACTCTGGACGCCTTAATTCTCATCCGCACATTGATCTACATGATATGGGCAGGGATGACAGCACAGAGAGGTAAAGGGATCCGCCCACGGCCATGCAGCTGAGTAAGTGCAGAGCTAGAACTGGACCCAGGTAACCTGGCCCCAGCCTGTGCTTCTACTGTTATCCTGAACTGCCTCACAGGGATGGAGGCCAAACCTGTCCCAGTGACCTGGCTCGGCCGGCCTCTAGCCCTGCCATGTGCTCTGTGGAGTTGCTCAACTCCTGTGGGTCCTCGGGAGGCCTCTGCTCAGGCCTGTGACAGTGGCTTCCTTTCTAACAGGGCTTTGGAAACCTTGGTCCCTTAAGTTTTATCTCAGCCTGCACTTCCTTGTGGATGTCTTCCTGATTCCAGCTTCCTGCCCTTGACTCCTATAGGGGAGAATCCAGAGGCTGTTTTCACACGTTTTGTGTGTATGTGTGGAACAACTTCTTTGAGGTGGAATTTACCCATCTAAATTGTTTGTTTGGGGGCTGGGAGTGTAGTTCACTGGTAGAACACTTGCCTAGCATGTACAGAGGCCTGTGTTTGATGCCTAACACCACACACACACACACACACACACACACATCTATCATCTATCTGTCTATCATCTATCTATCTGATTCAATAGTTTCTAGTTTATTTACAAGATTGTGCAGCCATCATGATTTTGAGCATTTTCATTACCCTCCGAAGAAACCTCACCCCCAGCAAAGAATGATTCCCATCTTCCTAAGCCCGGCCTCAGGCTTGTCTGTGTCTGTCTTTGTAGATTCACTTCTCCTAGACATCGCCTGGAACCAGAATCACCCTTCATGTGTCTGACTTTTTTCACTTGGCATAATTTTTTCGAGGTTTATCCGTGGTGAAGCGCATATCAGTTTTTTTCTTTCTTTTTATTGTTGCAGAATATTGAATAATAAGAACAGGCCACGTTTTGTTCATCCACGCAGCGTTTGGTAGGTTTCCATCTTTTGATGACTATGAAAAATGCTGCTTTGCGTGCGTATTTGGGCACATGCTTTTGCTCCGGTGTGATTTCACTGCTTTTGGGTTGTTACCTGGACTATATGGTGACTCTACATTTAATATTTTGAGACCCTCTCACATTATAGCTAAAGTGTCAGTTTATTTGCCTATTTCCTCTGGTGCCACGAGGCCTGTTGGCAGGGAAGTTTCTACCTCGTGGTGCCTCATGTGGTCCCTGGCCTGACCAGATGCTCCACAAAAGCTCATTGAATTAATCAGTGCAGGCACTCTTGCTTGAGAGCATTAAAAGGAAACATTTATGCGCTGCTTTCAGTGGGCCATTAATGAGAAGGTACACACACAGGGACCTGAAATTTCCAGGTTTGTATGTTTCCAGGTTTGTGTATCACTGAGCTCCTGCTCAAGTGGTGGGAATGAACCTCGGGTGCATTTATAAAGGACTGCCTTAGATGGGTCCAACATAACTTCAACATTCTCCCCAGCTTGGTTAACCTTTAGGTAGGTTTCTTCCTGACTCTGGGTCCCAAGCTCCCTTTTCTTAGGGAATTTGCTTTAGAAAACTTGCAGTTGTAACTTCTTTCTCTACCTCTTTGAAATATATCCAGCTTCTTCAGTTTCATGATGTGGAAAATAGCCTTCTTGTTTTGGAAAGCAGGTGCTGGGGATCAAACCCAGGACCTTGTACATGGGCCGAGCACTATGTCTTTCTAAAGGACTCGAGAACCATTGTTCTGAAACATGAGCATTTGAGGAGTTAGCACCCTACCTCCTGATATCTGCCTAAATTCCAAGTTGTGAAGACCAATTAGCACACCCATATGACTGCGATGCCTTCACCCTGCATTTGAAAACCTGCCCAGCCTTTTGGTTGGGTCAAGTTGGCTCAGGTCCTCTCCACTATTGCAAAAGTCATGAGCAAAGTGTTCCTGCCTATTTCACTCAGTTGGGTGCAATTTTGACTTTGACCGTGGTCCTGACTCAGTATACCAGCTGGTCCTCCAAGGACAGGCATAGCTCCTGTCGAGTGGAAATGGCCCCTGGGGAGAGGGTGTCCATGCAGACAAGGCCCCTACGTGTCAGGCCTACCTGTGTCATCCTGAAGTAGACATACAAAAGCCCGCTGTCTGTACCTCCTCTTAAGAATATATTGTGCTTTTTCATTTCAGCTCATTTTCAATAGACTAATTATGCTCCTAACAGGCTCACTTGGAAAGGGGCAAAATAAGGGCTGTATCAAAAAGGACTCTTGACCCTTGAAACCAAGGGACCACAGAATTCGGCCTCCAGCAGCCCCCATGGGAAACACAGATGAGCCCCTTTCCTGCCTCCCTCCTCCAGTTACAAGAGCAATAAGAGCAAAACACCTTAGCTGTGAATGTGAATGCTTGTTTGCTGGGTGAGAATGTGACAGCTTCCAATTAAAAACAACAACAAGTCAACTCCATGGAAGTCCCTTGGAGGTGACCGTGTTGACCCAGGTGGGTGTGGGAAGGAGAGTTTGGAAGTCAGGACATTTCTCAGTGCACTCCGGTTTTTCATGTTCCTGTGGAGGCATCCATTTCTCCAAGTGCTGGCCCAGAGCCTGGCGGCACATCTATCTGCATAGCTTTTGCCTCCTGGCCACAGAATTATGATCGGTCTAAGAAAATGGTGAAATCAAGTCTGATGGGAGATCCCCATTCAGAGTGGACCAGCATCCCTTGCCTCATGTCCCATTCCTGGCTGGACCAGTGGCATCCTTGAATCTGTAGGGAAATCGTCAACCCTTCTGTATATCTTGCTTTCCTCACATGCCCTACAACAATGCCAAGAAAAGCCCTTTGGAGCTAGGATGTGTGATGCGTTAGCTGAGAAAAACTGAAAAACTCCCAGGCCATTCTCCAAGAGTATGGAGTGGTTTTGTGAGGTCAGCTACATCTGGGCTGATATCTGGGAGGTAAGCAATGTTACAAATACCTGAGTTATTAAAATATTAAGGGACAGGGATTTAGCTCAGTGGTGCAGATGCCTGCCTCGAAAATGCAAGGACCTGAGTTTGATCCCCAGTACCAAAAAAACAAAAAACAAAAACCCCCAAAATATTAAAATACTTCCTTATTAGTTTGTAAATAGCCACTTGCCTGAATCCTGTCCCAATGGCCTTGGTTGCCCCAGGCCCTCATCTTCCACAATCCATCATCCAAAGGGATGATGTTTCCCCAGCAGAACATTCTAGAACCTACCCCAGAACATTCCAGAACCCTACTCCAGAACCTCACTCCAGAATACTCTAGAACCTCACTCCAGAGCATTCCAGAACCTCATTCCAGAACACTCTAGAACCTCTCTCCAGAACATTCCAGAGCCCTACTCCAGAACATTCCAGAACATTCCTACTTGGGCCTTCGGCTAGCCTTGGTTCTGATTGGGAAGTGTGTCCTGGGCCAGTCAAATATTTTTAATTTCTCTCTGAATTCAAGGGCTTCTTATTACTCACTGGTGTGGCTGAACTTGCCTTATTGTTTGTAATCTCTCTCTCTTTTTTTCCATTTCTGTTCTTGTTTCTCATACTGAAATACTACCTCCAGCCCCATCAAACTTCCATATCTATCACAAAGATGCATGTGCAAGGGATGTTTAAAACGTGTGTGTATGTGTGTGTGTGAGCGTGTGTAATGCTGGGGACTAAACCAAGGGACCACTGAGCTACATTGACAGGTCCGCAAGTCAGACTCCCCGCCCAAGCAGACCTGCTGCCCCCATGGGCAGGAGCACAGAGATAGCAGGGAGCCAGCAGCTGCCCTGCCGCTCTCACCACCACCTGTTTATCAGCCAGCCCCAGGCCCATCACCCACGGGACTCTAATATTTTCCACCCTCTCGACCAGTGCCCCCTCCCCTACCTAAACTCCCCCCTACCAACCACACACCCTCCTCTCAGTGCCAGCGGCCTTTTTGCCAAGATTTGCTTAGATTTTACCTGTCTCGGTGGTCTCAATCACGCCTCGGTCTGACCTTACATGCATCACCAGTCCTTTTTATTTTATTTTGAGACAGGTTTCTCAGTGAGTTGCTCGGCCTGGCTTAGAACATGCTACCTTCCTGCTTCACCTCCTGAGTAGCTGGGATGGCAGAAATGTGCCCTGGGCCTGGCTAAAAAAAAAAATCATCTTTATTTACAGAAGTAGAAGCAATCTAAGTAAAAACAGCAAGCATGTGTGACGGCAGGCTCAGAAGGGAAGGATTATATATCCATTGGAAATGTTGCCAAAACACAAGAACGTTGTGGTATCAATAGTTGTTGACGAGAATGGCCATAATAATAGGGGCCTCCCCTAGAGGTGCCCACTTCAGAGATTCCTCTGGTTTGTGGAAAAATCTCCTAGAGTTGGGTATCCATGAAGAGTAAGTTACAGTGGACTCTCGACTTGCAAACTCAGTTCATTCTCGAGGGCTGCTTGTAACTCAAGTTGGTCGGTTGAAGGCTCAGGCTTCTCTACACAGCCTTCAAAGTCTCTCTCCTGTGCACAGGCAGATCTCAGTGTCCTCAGAGAGACCCTGGCCCGGGATTCCTCAGTTAACCCCACACAGGAAAGAATGCTGTCATGCTCCTTCCAGAACTCTTCCAGAACATGCACACAGGGTTAAATCTGTATCTGAGACCATCTGGAAGCACAAGCAGCCAGCATTCAGGTCATAACTCAAGACTTTGGTCCTAAATTAAAACTAAAATTCCAGTCATAACCCAAGCTGTTTTTATGTCAGGCCAGTCGTAACTCAAGGGTCCACTGTATCTAAAGGAGGAGTAAATTGGTCCAGTTTTCTAGATCACTTTGAATGGCTAAATCTTACTTGTTCTCAGAAAGAATCATGATGATAGGTATTAGGAAAAGGACGTAAAAATATCTTTTGCTGTTTCATTCTTTGGGTGACAGAAACCAGCCTCAGCCTTTGTGGGAGGAGAGGGTAAGGGAGTTGGGGAGAATGAGGAAGGGTGGCAGGGTGACGCTGAGCAGCGACGGGGCTTTGAGGAGTCTCGGCCAGCTTTGCTAGGGCTGCTTGTCCAGGAAACCAGAAAGAAATGATCGCTGAGCCGTCTAAGAGTCCTGGTCGCCCCGGCTTTGGGCCCAAGAGCTCTGAATCACCCAGAGCTCATCTCTCCCCTGAGAAACGGGAATGCAACTCCTTTGCCTTTCACCAGAGCAGCCCCAGGGCAAGGCCCATCCTCCGCTGTCCCTCAGCCTCCTCCTCTGACATCCGCTTTGCCAGTGCGGTGGCCTGGCTTTCTCACCAAGACCCATGTGTCTTGTGTTTCTCAGCAACCCCTTGGCTCTCGAGCCAAGAACCCAGGCCACTGCTCATTTTCGAGCGGCCCCAGGCCCCACGAGGGACACTTTGCCGGCCAGGATTTCGACACAGACCTGTCATCAGGGACCTGCAGAGCCTCCCATCAGGATGACCCAAAGCCGCGTTCTCCAGTATAATGCCTGCGCGAGCAGCTCACCAGCGCTGTGCTGCAGCTGGAGACACCTGCACAGTGCCCCCCGGGAACTGCAGACAGGGCCCAGCCCCTGAGGGGCCCAGCTCACAAGGCCAAGTTAGGGCAAACCCAGTGTCATCACCACACAGTCCCGAAGCCAAGGTCAAAAGGCGCGAGCAAGGCGGACAGCACACTGCCCTGCAGATCCCAGCCACCGGCGGCAGGTTCACTGAGCTCCCTCAGGGCGGTCCCGCCAGGACAGTGCAGGCGCACCTGTCTCCAGGCAGGATGGGGTGTGCCTGTCCACCGTGGCTGCCAATTCAAATCTTCTTCCAACTTCTAAGGCTCACTGACTTTGTTATAAATGCTGGATCAACCAGGGGCTGAGATCCACTGGTATGAGTGTAATACACACACGTTTTTCACTGGAGCATCCAACTTTTATTGAAAATTCATGTGGAGGGAAAATACCTGCAACAATGATGGTCTGTGTTTTATTTGTTTCTTCAGTTTTAAAAAAAATACTGGTTGAGGTTTGCACCAGCGGGCGTGTGGCTTCTTGATGCAGAGCATGCCTAGCAAGCATGAGGCCTTGGGTTCCATCCCCAGCACTGGAAAAAAAACCAAATTTTGTATAGTGAGCTATGTAATAATTTTACAACCAAGAGTGGAACGAGCCAAAAGTACTATTAACAAAGATAGTGTCAATTCCAAATAAAACTATATATGTATATATTGGTATTGGGGATCGAACTCTGGTCCTTGCGCTTGTTCAGTAGGTGGCAAAACAACTGAGCTAAATCCCTGGCCCCTAAAACTGTATTTTTAAACAAGTAAAATAAAAATAAAATCTTCCAATTCATCTAGACCCCGCTCATCTCTCCCTGTGAGCAGCTGCTCGACTACTCCAGTGCCTGTCTCTCTCTGCCTGTCTCTCTCTCTCTCTGCCTCTGGGGAACGGAATGGAGAGGCTACTTGGCCAGGCCTACGGAGGGGCCCTGAAGGAGCAGCCCGTGGATGTGCGGCTCCCCAGTTCTGGGCAGTTCAGCTGGGGTGGTGTCCCGGTGCTGCTTGAGGCAGGCACAGGGCGGAGGGGACCTGAGTTAGGGCAGGAAGCCCGGAGCCAAAGACAGACAACACACAGGACCAAAGCTTGTCACCCTGGTGTGCATGGCTTTGAAGGCCTGGCCTGTGTGGAGGCTCTGCTGGGCCAGGTCCTGCATGCTGAGCCTGGAGGCCCCATCTTCTTCCTTCCGTTAGACCCCAAAATGCATCTTACCTAGACTGTCCTCTAATGCGACTTGCCATTTGCACCCCAGTACTGGAGAATATATTGGGGTACAGCATCCCCAAAACTTGGAGATGCCTGTACTAGGAAGAGATTAAATTAAAGAAGTTTTTTAACTGCAGATGTATCAGAGTCTGCATTGATTGATTGATTGACTGTGCTACTGGGGATGGAACCCAGGTTCTTTGCCCTAAGCTACAGCCCCAGCCTTTCTTATTTTATATCTTAAGACAGGTTCTCGCTAAGTTGCTAAGTTACTCAGGCTGGGCTTGAAGTTGTGATCCTCCTGTCTCAGCCTCCTGTACTACTGGGATCATAGGTGTTTGCCACCTTTTCTGGCCTTGTTGGAGCTTTAATATGGCAACCTGTGCTGTGAATCTAATGAGGAAGAGGGATCTAGAGTCCCTAATACTTTCAGAATTTATTTGAACTCCCACCTTCCTGCCTCAGCCTCCCAGAGCACTGTGATTATGAGCATGGGCCACCCTCTCCGCACCACTTGTACTTTTTGGCAGGGTTGAACACGGAGGGAGGGCAGCAAGTGATGGTCAGGACAGAGAGGCAGCCATGGGCAGGCTGGACAGAATAGCGCTGACCACAAGGCTCTGGACCTGCTGGAAGTAGCCAGAGAGCAGGAGAAGCAGCCTTTATGGGGTGGCCTTCCATCCCCAGCCCTTCCCCAGCAGCCCCGAGCTCCTTGAGAGCACGGACCATGTTTGTTCCCTTCTGCTTCTCCCAGGGCCACAGCAGTGCCCGGCACCTCAGTAAATATTTGTTGAAAGGTTGATGTGGAGAAGCTGGAGAAGCAGCCAGGCGAGGCCAGGGGCCGGGGCTGGAGTGCCGAGCACACATGTGGTGCGGGAGCCTGTCTGGCCGTCAGTGTCGAGGGGAAGCATGAAAGGGCGACTGTGAGCAATCCACATGTTCCCAGCCGGGTCTCCCCGTGAGGTGCATGAAAGGGGCTCTGTCCGGGGACTGTGGGCCTCTGTGAGACAGCTGGCAGGGAGACCCAGAGGACACACCCAGGGCCGGACCAGGAATGCACGGACATGTCTCTGATCACTGCAAATTTCGGTCAGCCTCAGACCATTTCCTCCAGCTGTCCTTGCTCGTCACGAAGCCCTAGCTCCCAGTCCTTTCATCCTCGGTCGCCTGGTGCAACTTTTCCACCTCCCTTCCAAGGAACCTGAATTAATGAGTCAAATTGTCCCTAACAATAAGCAGATCGACACCTGCTGTGAATGGAACAGAGGGGATTTTTAAAAAGTTTTATTTTCCACTCTCCTTCTTGGACTTTCATCTGAGAGCCTGCAGATTCCTGGATGCGGGAAGATTTGTGAGTGTCTTGAGGTTTGTTTTCTGGAGGGGCATGTCTGAGGCCCTCCGAGTAACGAAGGACCGACACAGCATCTCAGACCTAGGAGCTGCTCCGCCTGAAGCTGGCCTGAAGCTGGCCTGAAGGGCCCTTTCCCGCCAGGTTCTCCAAGCCCTGAAGCAGCGTCATTACTGACTTAGGGGTGGCTGATTTTATTTTCATTGGTAATACAGACTCCACTGTTAAGACCTTCACCAAACCAAATCTGAATGGCCTGCTCGGCAAGACAGACAGGAAAGGAAAGATATCCAGCACTCTTAGTGAATCTTCAGAGCCACCTACAAAGCCCCAATATATCAGTGAAGAAACTAAGGTCCAGAACAACGACGGCGAACCTTTTGGAGACAAGCACCAAAACTGCAACCCAAAACCCACTTCTTTACCACAAAGTGCTAAGACTGCAATCAAACCTGAACACTGAGGTTTTAGTTTAGAAAAAATAACTCAGACATTAACATCCTTGGTCTTAAAAGGAAAACAAATAACACTTGTGTCCTAGGTTCACCACCACTGGTCTAGAAGACGTCCCCAAAACTTGCAAAGGGTGCAGATAATGGAGTTGGGATTAAACCTCCAGCCCTTCCGAGGGAGGCTCTGAATGGGGATGCTATTTTATGGGTTTGTTCGGCTTTTACAATTTTTTTTTTTTTGTTTTCTTTTTCTCTGCAACTGCTCTGGGAAATGACTGCAGCCCAGGGATGTGGTTGAGCCCCCAAGGGAGCTGTCCAGCCAGTGATGGGGAAGATGCCGTCTCCTCAGAGTGAGCCACCTCTCAAGTGGCCACACACAAGGCCAAGAGTCCAGCCCGGGCATCAGGGGTGAGCTGCATGCTCACCAGGAAACGAGGAGCTGGGCCAGAAACTCTACCAGAAGCCAGCACCTCAGCGGGTGGAGAAGATTTCTGGTGGCTTCACCGCAGAGTAATCTAACGGGAGCAGATGAGGTTGCCACACAGGGCCCAAACGAGACAATGGGAAGGGCCATTTTGAAGCACATGGTTCAGTAGCATCAAGTCCACCCACACTGTGTGCAACCGTCACCACCACCCAGCTCCACCGTGCTCCACAATGCACGCCTTCCTCACGCACTCATTCCCCATTCCTCCTCCTCCAGCTGCCGGCACACTCACAGGGCTTTCCTCTCTGTGGATTTAGCCACTCCAGGTGACTCATGTACGAGGAATTCCACTGTATTGGTCCCTTTGGGACTGACTTGTTTCACTGAGCATGGCTTGCCCCCAGTTCCCCCCTTGCCATGGCCTGTGTTGGAATTCCCTTCCTATTTAAGGCTAGATAATTGCTAAGGTGTGGATTCTGTGTATCCTTTCGTGCATGGATGGAGACTGGGGTTACTTTCCACAATAATGAACAACACTGCTACAAATGTGGATGTGCAAATATCTTCTTGAGACTCTTCTTTTAATGCCTCTTTATTATAATTATTAGTATATATTAATTTTACAAGATAATAGGTCTCCCATGCCATATTCCTGCAGGCAACAATAGACTTTGGTTGTGTCTACTCTTCTCATTACCCCTCTTATCCCCTTCTACTGGTCCCTTCCCCTTTCTTGATGGCCTCCCTTCTACTTTCATGTAGTCTTTTCCCCCCTCTGGATTCTACATATTAGAAAAAACGTGATACTTGCCCAAGTTTGACTAATTCCACTTAACATGATGATCGACTTCATTTGTTTTTCTGCAAATGACATGACGTCATTCTCCCCTGTAGCTGAATAATACTCCACTGCATATCTGTGCTACAGTTTCTTTATCCATTCATCTGTTGCTGGGTATCTGATAGGCTGATTCCATAACCTGGGTATTATGAGTAGTGCCACAGTAAACATGGGTATCCAGGTATCCCTACAGTATGTCACTCTCATTCCTTTGGGTACATGCCCGGAAGTGGCATAGCCAGATCGTATGGTAGCTCTACTTTCAGTTTTTCAAGGAACCTCCTCCTGGAAGTTGTTTCCTTTTTGGGCTTGAAATACTTTACTCCAAGCTCTCCTTGATTTAGGTATTTGAGTTAAGAAGGCTGCTGTGAATCTGGTGGGTTTTCCTTTATAAGGGATTTATTTCTTTTCTCTAACAGGTTTTAATATTCTGTTCTTGTGTTGAATTTCTGAAATCTTGACTATTATATGCCTTGGTATAGTTTTTTTTCTCCCTTTCCTGATCATGCCTATTTGGAGTTCTATATGCCTCACTCATCTGTATCTCAAGTTCTTTTTCCATGTTTGCAAAGTTTTCTGCTATTACTTCTGTACACACATTTTTTTAATGCCCTTTGTGCTATCATCTGATTCTTCATTGATTCCATTTAATCTTTTTTTTTTTTTTTTTGGTACCAGGGATCGAACTCGGGACCTTGCACTTGCAAGGCAGACGCCGGAACCACTGAGCTAAATCCCCAGCCCTGGTCCTTTGCTATTTTTAAGAGGTCTTTCATTTAGTGATCACCAGCCACAAGCCTATCTTCTAGATCTGATAGTCTATCTCCACATTGGTTGATCCTGCTGCATGTACTTTCAGTAGATTATTTTATCTCCTAGATTTCTATTTGAATCTGTTCTATGGAACTCAGTTCTTTTCTATGTTAGGCATTCATGGCTTCCATGTCTTTCCTAAGCCTCTCTCTCTTTCCCTCTCTCTCCCTCTCTCTCTCTCTCTCATCTGTATCTACTCTAGATTCACTAATCATTTCCTTCATTATGGGTCTCATCTCTAATTATCTCTGTTTTATTTCTGTCAAGAGACATCGATCTATTTTGTTACTTCTGCTGCCACCATTTCATAAAATTCAGCTGGGAGGTTTTTTATTTCTTCCACTTCAATGTCCCCTTGATTTGCCTTGGGTGAGTTGAGGATTATGAGTGGCATCTTGCTTCTGTGTTTTCTCATTTTCTATATTTTTTTTTGTTCATTTGTTATCTGCATTGAGGCTTGTACATCCCTGATGGTAGGTAGCTTTATTATTATTATTATTATTATTATTTTTTTTTTTTTTGGTACCGGGGATCGAACTCGGGTCCTTGCACTTGCGCAGCAGGCGGCAAAAACCACTGGTGCAACCCTGGCCCTAAACGATTTGGTTTTTTTTGTTGTTTTTTTTTTTTAGGTAGCTTTATTATTAGTATCGAGACTTCTTTAGGAAATGACTAGTTTTCAGAGATGCCTTGTAGCCATAGCTGGCTTTTGGCTTTTGAGACTGTACTAATTAATTAGGGATTAAAAGCTGCTGCCTGTCTGGCCTAGCACCCAGTTCTTTGGTACTGGACTACAGTATTGTTTATGACTCGCAGACAATCTAGGTATTGACATACAAGGAAGATCATTGATCACAACAGCGATGTCACCTTGGCTAATGTAGTAAATCAGTAATAACAAAGCATCCACCACAGACTAGAAAATGACAAACTGTGGGGGATTCTGAAGGCGTGGAGGTTTCTGTCTTTGTATAATTACTCCTGGCTGACAGGGGCAGTAGGTCCTACCTATCAGGGATTACGTGGTTACCTTGGGATGCTGGGACTTACCAGCTGGGCTGGAAAAAGAAGTCAGAAGATGATGACAAAGAAATCAGTATCTCTATGTCAAAGGCTGTTGAGCTGCTGTTCAATGGGAGAAAGCTTGATGAATTAGGAAAGTCATGGTCTGTAGTCTAGATCACCATCAGAAGCTTTGAATGGATAAACCTTACTATTGGACTGTGGTTACAGAGGTCAAATGTGAGAAGGACCAGGTCAGAATAGTCCCAAGACTTTCTTAAAGGGTGGACTCTCACAGATACAACAACCACAGATATTTTTTCCATGAGAAGTTTCCTAAGTTTTTTTTTTGGTACCAGGGATTGAACTCGGGACCTTGCACTTGCAAGGCAGGTGCCGGAACCACTGAGCTAAATCCTCGGCCGAGAAGTTTCCTAAGTTTTATTTCCACACTTCCTGTGGAGAAGAAAGCATACCAAAGAAGGATATTAGATAAACTAGCAAGAGTCTGAGAGCCATAGCCCTAGCAAGATTACCCACGTTGTGGATCAAATTAAAAGCAGGAGCCCATGTAGCCAGGCATGATGGTGCATGCATGTAATCCCAGCACTCAGGAGGCTGAGGCAGGAGGATTGCTACAAGTTTGAAGCCAGCCTGGGCTACAAAGGGAGTCCAAAGCCAGCCTGAACTACATAGCAAGACCTCATCTCAAAAACCAAAAAAGCCAAAAACCAAAAACCAAACAAAAAAAGCAGAAGCCCAAGCAAATACAGATGTTACAGGTGTCCATTTAGGCTGTGGTGGATTGGGATGATTTGTGACTACTTATCTGGACCTGGAGGAGTATTGGCGTCTTGCCTTTCGATGAGATCTTCTAGAGGCTCACAGGAGTGGCTTCTTCTTTTGGGCGGTCTTCTTCTTCACTTCAGGTGGGGCTGGCTTTTGTCCCGTGATATTCAGGGTCACAAGGGGACCACAGAGGACATGGAGATGTCCGCAGAGGGGGCACTGTGCTTGCCCCGGGTCCCTTCAGTATTCTTTATCAGAGCAGGAAGGGAGGGTGTTGCTCCCCAGCCCCGCTCTGGGAGTGGGACAGTCATTCCTCTCTGCCATGAGCGTACGCACAGTGGTTGCCTGACACACAGCCCGGCCTGGAGGGTAGCTTGGTACAGTCGCGTGCCAGTGTCCGGTTTGTTGCATGTAAAGCAGGAAATCTTTCTCGATTGGCTTTGGGTTTTCCCTTGGATGACCTGGATGTGCTTAAAGCATTGCCCATCATGACAGCCATAATTTTGGACTGTCTGTTTTCTCTTGGTCTTTCTTTCATTCTCCTCTGGATCCTGGTTGTTGAACACAGAAAAGGCCATTGGGCCATGGGTGTCTGGGAGATCATATTAAGTTTTTGTAATTTGTGTCAAATGTCTGAGGCGGAGTGACCATGAAATGCTCTCCCATTGGTGCCCCTCCCTCCTTGAATGCTGGATCTAGGTTTGTATATTTACAGAAAGCTTCTACTAATTGGCTATGAAAGATAGCTGGCTTTTCCTCTTTGCCCTGTATAACCTCTCTCATCCTTTCATAATTAAAAGGTTTCCTAATGTACCTTTCTGTTCCCATGGTAAGTGCAGTTATCATTTTAGACCTTGTGTCCAGTCCATCTGTAGAATCACAGCCCCAGTTTGGCTCTGTTGGAGGGACAGCAACCTCTTGCTGCCGACTGCAGCATACTGTTCATCTGTCTGTCTCCCAGCCTCTTGAAGGATTGTTTTTCATCTGGGATACAGTGAATGGCCAAGAGTAATTGGACCTCTGGCCATGATAGGTCAAAAGCAAGGATCAAATGTTGAACACCATCTGCAAATCTACTAGGATCTGCAGCCAAACATATTCTTTGCAATGTCCGATAGCTGCCACTGGAGAAGGAACATAGGCTCAAGTAGTTTCCTCTACTGCCGGCATCTCAGGGGTAGGATGAACTGTGAATTGGAAGAGTTAGAAACTCCACTCCGAGTGTGGAGTGCGTGCATCCTGTGGGACTAACAGCTGTCTGAGGAGCCTGAGGTGGGGCTCGGGAGTACTGGTTTGTCAGGGGAGCTTGGCTGTGATGGAGTTTTTGGGTCACTTCAAGAGGACAGGACTAACTTATTGGCCTGAGGATTGCAAGGAGGAGCCTGAGTAGATCCCCCGCCCACCCCGCGTGGTTGTTTTCACTGTAGGAGAGACTCATATCTCCCTGAGAGACAGGTGGGCTTCTTCGCATGGGATTATCAGTGATATCATTTTCCTCTTCGTTTGAGGCCTCTTTAAGTACCATAGTTCTTGGGCCTTTAGAGATAAAGAGCCATAAAAGCCTGCACTTGACAAATTTCACACCATTTTCCTTGCCTTTTGCAGAAAAGATAGTATTGTAATTTAAACTGCCATTCTGTTCCCATCTCTCACCATTTCTTAATCCATATGGGACCCAAACAGTATTGCAAGAGAAGATTAATTCTTATTTTTTCAGACTGTTAAGGTCACACTGTTCCACATTTTTAAGGATACAGTCGAATGGGATCTGCAGGGTGTTTCCCATGGTGCTTCGTGGGGCCTGTGGGAAGAGAGAGAAGACTGGGTCTGGGGCTCCTTCTGAAGACTTCCCCCACAGAAGAACAGAGGCCTGCTGAGTCCCCAGGTTGTCCCCTGTGAGGCTCAAATTGCGCTACCAGGTGTCTCTGGTGAAAGGAGTGGCAGCGAAGACTTTCCTTGGAACTTTCCATAGCTTGTGGCCCATGTAACTCCTTAGGACCAGGTTGGGCCCCCAGGGCTACCTCTAGCCACTTGAGAAACAGTATCCCTTCCATTTTTCCAATAGAAAGTGTGGTAATTACCTTGTTTAAGGCACTAGAGATAGAAACCTCTTTTTCCATTTAAGGGGAAAAAAAAGAAAGAAAAAAACCTTAGAAAGTTCTAATGAGAAGTATAGGATTTGTTATTTATTGACTCCAGCTCTACTTTTACATATTCACAGCTGGTTGAGTTGAGTTGGCTGTTTCCTTTGTTCCACTCAGGTCCTCAGACACATATTTCTAAATTACTTGAATTTCTTTTAGGAGAAACAAGGAGGAGCTTTAACCCAATTTAGAAGAGAAGAGAGGAGAGGAGGAGGCACATATGGTCCCTAAAAGTGAAGGCTTTAGCTCTTATCTATAGGGGTGAGATTTCCTGATGTCCAAGAGGTCAGTTGAAAAAATACGACAGACAAGCATGGCCAAATCACATGACTTATCCACATGACAAACCAAAATGACTGCCAAACATGGCAGAAAGGTAGACAAGGATGGCTACCTATGGTCTTAATAAACAGGGACCTGAGAAAGTGACTTACTAAAAACACCCAGAGATAAACAGCCATTTGGGGAAAAGCACAGCTGAGACTCCTGAGCCCCAAAACAGGCAGTCTGGGGTAGGTGGCTACTCAAGCAAGAGAATTACCAAAGTTATTTCTCACTGAACAAAGTATCAGAAGGACAAAAATGTGCGGTCAAAAAGGCAGACTAAACTCTGGGTCACACACACTGAAACCTGAATGGTCTGCGCAGAGACTGGGTCAATAAGAGGGTCTCTGGCAGCCTCCAAGCCGGAACCATGGATGCTGGGGCCTCCCGTTGCTACTGGGTTTTAGTGCGGTGGAGTCTCCTTCTGCAGGTGGTTTCTAGGTTCTTTCCTCCTGAGCAAAGAATTAGTGAAGACGTACACCAATGGTAGCAAAGTTCTATTAAAGGTAGGAGAAGAAACAGGCTCTGTAGAGTGGGCCAAGTAAAGGTAGGAAAAGAAGTACACTCTGCAGTGTGAGGGTGGACCACCATGCAAGAGTGAACACAGTGGTAACAACTCAATGTAGACTCTTCCTTTTGAGGCACCCGCTCCTCAGGCTGTCAGGTTAGGCCATCCTATCAAAAACCTCATGAGCAGGCCACATGCAGGGCTCTGGGAACTGTTCTTCACATGAATCCTGGAACTGCATAATTAACAGGTCACAGCTCTCCCCAGCCAGCTTTGCCACACCCTCATCTCCTGTCTCGCCATGAATTGCCACTGGGGCAAGTGTCCCTAGAGAACAGCCTCCCACACACTGCAGGCCTTGGCGCAAGCCTGGCCCAGGGTGAGCCTGCCCCAGCAGGGTGGGGTGGAGGGCACAGAGTGGCACATCTTGGGGGCAGACGGTGACCTCATTGTTGACTCGGATGTGTCCTACCCCATGGGGGGACACACTAGAGAACTGTTCCAGAGAAATGAGAAAACATCCTGAGTCCCCAGCTTCCACTAATTTTTCTCACCCACAAACAAAATTGCTCACTTCCTGGCTGGGCTTGCGGAGAAATATGTTACCGGGTTGTGGGATTCTGTAGACTCCAGTTCTTGGTATCCTGAACAAAGAATTGGACAAGTCACCCTAAAAAGGTAATTGAGGGTTTATATGTATTAAAGGTAGGAAAATGAGTAGGTTCTGCAGAGTGACGGGACCACCGAGAGAGTTCACTGTGGCCACCAGGTTAATGGTGGAGGGTTCTGTATTCCTCGTGCTTCAAGCTGATGTCAAGTCTTGGCCAGCCAATCACAAACCTGCTTGATTTCTCCCCTGAAGAACTGAAGAGAACACCTTCTGCTTGGTCCCACGCGCAAGCTTGGAACTGTGGTCTGGAAATCTGCCCTGAATCTCTGTGATTGGCAAGTCAGCCCCACTTGCTCGGCCAGTCTGTCACCCTCTGATCTCCTGCCTGCTGGCTCATCCTAGGTCGGGTCCCACCCCCTCTGTCTTCCTACACAGTGTGAGTGTTGGAAATGTGTCACATGAATTACTAGACAAAGGAGACTCAGATAGGTTGAGAAATGCATGTTTCCCAATTGACTAGGTAGCCTTCAGTCACAAAAGCAATAGGAAGTGACAATGATGCTGTTTATCCCATTGAAGCTTCATTTTTCCAACTGAGTTTGAAACTGATTAAAAGGGTTCTGGGATACGACTGTGCCCCTTCCACCCTCTCTTGCTGGCACGGTTTATGCACATTTCAGTTCCAGTCTTTCATAACCAATTTCCCAAGGCCTTCCCTATCATCCCAACTCTTGCCTTCTCCAGTTTCCAGCAAAAGCGGAGGTTAAATTGGGGGTCTTTACAAAGACCCAGCAAAACCGGTGCTTAGCAGAATGATAGGAAAAGAGCTCAGTATTTCCTTCCTACTGAAGCCCCAGCTCGAATTTTTAAAAATAAAGACCATGTCTCTATGGTGGTATAGAAACACAGCACTGCATCAAAACAAACCCCCAGTCCACGCACACTCCAAATCCAGGCAAAATATCTAAACGTGTTCCTGAGCCTGGGAAGAGGTTAGGTTTCATTTATAAATGCTGAAGATATTCTGCTGCTGTGCCCAATAAAAAGTACAAATAAAGTTGTCCTGGTCTTCACTGTTTAGGAACTGAGGAAAAGACTGGTGTTTTATAAGGAAGGGGTTTGGGTTGAAGAAGTCTCGTTAGGAAGCCTGTGTCCATGACCTGGGCTTGGAAGTGTGAATATACTATTTTGCCTTCCTCTGGGCATGAATTTGAGGGGTGGAAGGGTTACTGGGAGAGAGGAGCACAACTCAGTGCTCTGAGTTTCAAAGAACCCAATTCTGTTTGGGTAAAGAGCTCATTCAGGGAAAGAAACTGATGACCACATTTAAATTATACACCGATCACTTTTATTGTCTGTAACCACAAAATCATTTTTTTTGGTACCGGGAATCAAACTCAGGACCTTGCGCTTGGAGTCAGGCAGCGGCAACACTGAGCTAAATACTCAGCCCACAAAATTGATCTTCAAACAATAATATTTCAATTTCACTGTTTCTACTTCCATTAAAGCAACAGCGCTGTACTGCAAAATGAACTCTATGCAATGAAATCCCCGATAGGTATTTCTTGATTTTGTTAAAAAGGGATAGGAAAGATTACATCACCCCAATAAGAAAACATTTTCCTTGGCCTCCTTGCTTCATTTTGACTTCCTTCAAAAGCATTATAATGAAGGGTATTTCAAAGGTTAATTCTTTCTCCCTTCACAAGCCGGGCTCGAGACTTCAAAATATCCTGGAAATGATTCCAAACAGAAAGAATTTATGGAGCATTAGATAAACACAATTTCTAGGCTTCCACACATGGGTAAAGGAAAACAATTAATCGTTTTGTTTATTAGTAAATGAAACACGTTCTAAGACTCCAATTAACACACAGTAATGCTAACTTTACTCCGTGACGGCCCCTCATCCTTCAGCCCAGGTTGACTTACACCGGGCTAATTCCAGGTGACAGAATAGGGTGGTGTGCTGCTGGCCACAGTGGGGTGTGCTGCTGTCTCCCTGCTTGCTTTTATGCCCCGCCAGAACCACTCAGAGGGTTCCACACTGATTAGATCATAATGGTGAATATGGCCCCAAGGGTTACTGGTTGGGTTCTACCCTCTTTGTGCATCATAAAACAATTTCAATGTTCTCGATTATTTTTTAGCTGTTTGTTCAAATGAGTGATTTCAGAATTAGGCCTAACTCTGAGAACTCCGTTGCTTAGCCCAGCCTCTGGGAGTCTTAACTTCTTCCTCACAGCGTGGGGCTACACTGCTGTTCTATTGGGTTTTGGTGGAGAAAATGAGGAAAGAAATGTAAAAATATTTTTATAGTTTGGAAAGAACTATATTTAGTACTGTTTTTTATATAAGCCCAATAAACTATAATTTATAAGGCAACCAACATAAATCAACGGAATGAATACGGAGCCACTGAGCACAACGGCGACAGAACCCGTGTGTAATACACACGGCAGGACCCCTCGGTGGTCTTACATCTCTGCTCCACTTCCACACAAATTACGGCTCTCATTAAACTCTAGTTGCAGAGTGATCAGAATGAAACCGTGCTTGGGCGTTGCCCTCCGGAAGTCTCACTGGAACTCCTCATGCACACCTACTCTGCTCTACATGAATAAAGGGGCCCTGTGGTGGATATTCCAAACCTTTACCTTCGCTTTGTCCTTCATCTCCTCGTGTCTAACTCTGGCTCCTGCCTGTGCTATGTGGAACGGGACAGCCCACTTAACCCAGGACCACCAGAGACCTAGGAAGTCCCCACCTGGGGAAGCAAGAGCGCACTGAGACCCCCCTGTCCTTCTGAGTAGGCCTGGGCAGGGCTCTGGAAAGAACCCTAAACCCAAGCATGACTGACTTTTAAGTGAAATGAGGCCTTCATTAAGCACCCGAAGTAAAGAAGCACCTGATGTCTTTACTTGGCCGTTTCATGCACACATACCTTCATGTTCCAATCATCTCCAGTTACGCCCAATTTGTTTGCTACTTGTATCATTTCCTTCTCGATGCCTTCTTGACTGGTGCCCTTCACGTCGATGTAATGGCAACTGGCACTGGCATAATGGCAGGAAATTGCCTGTGAGAAGTGAATACACCGACACTGGAGAAAGCATCCCATTCACACCAGCAACTGGGCCAGGAGTCCTCCTCCTGGAAAGTCAGGTTTTTCTCTCAGGATCAGATTCCTACATAGGATGCCTGGTCCACGGAATCCTCAATCAGTCTCTGTAGCTTGGCCTCACCCCCTGGCCCCAACCCCAGCTAAAAGTTAAAGAGAAATTACAAAGATTTTTTTTAAAACTAACCGTGCCATCTATTTTTAAAACATCTATGTAGGAACAGAATGGAATCCCCTAAACAAGCGATCTTTAGTGTTTTAAGCATTTAGTTTCCCTAATGAGTAGATATCCCAAAAGCCTATAAAAGAAGACACCTTACTGTTTATCATTTCCTTAGTAATAAAAGTCACACAGTTGAACATGGGATGGGCTCTTACTTCAATAGATATGAAACCTGAAAATACCTTGACAAGGAAAGTATGATCATCTCCTCTCAAAAGAGACATTTAAAGGTCAGTAACGTGACACGGCTGTCTATCTCCTTTCCCTCTGAGGGTATGGCCAAAGGTATCGGGTTCTCCCCATTTTAGAAAAGGGCATGAACCCCTCTAAGCTGCAAAGCAGTAGGGAAAACTCACCTCCTTGCAGACGAGTTAATTGTCAAGGTGATCTTACCCATCAGGACTTTCTGCTTTGCCCAAAATACCAGCTTTCTGGAGTACAGTCACAAACTCCGTTTTGTCCACAAGCCCCAGTGCCTGGCAGAGCCGTGTCACGGCCGAGACAACAGGACAAATGTGTTGATGGGGTAGGGGGTGGGGCGTGTGGATTCCTGTATCCACGTTGCTGTGGAATAATGGTGGTATTTTTCTACAACACTAAGGGCATTAGAAAAATACTGAAAAACTACAAAGTCAGAATATTAAAACTCAGAACAAAATTTGTGAGCAAGTAGACACGCCCCAACTGCATAGCTCCAAGGGCTATGCTAGCACAGGCTCCCATCCAGTATTTTATTGAAAATGTTGGCATTGTACACAGCGTGGATTTTTCGCTTCATTCTGATTTGCTGCAATAGTATTTCACTCGATTGCCCACTGTTTTTGGCAGCCCCTTCCGTTTTGTCCTGAGGCAGTCTCGAGGTTTGACTCAGCCTGATGCCCGCCCTGCTGAGCTGGTAGGAATAAGCTGAAGAGGAGCCTAGGGGAGACACCGGATCTGTGGGAACCAGGGGGCAAACCGGAAAGCCCTGAGTCTGTGTGGACAGCCCTGCTACCTACCATGGGGAACTGAGCGCCCACGCCGGTGTTAGGGCCGCTGAGTTTGAGCACAGCGAGAAGTCAGGAAATGTGTGAGGAATCTTGTCAGTTTTGCAGGGTAAGCAATGAATCATTCAATTTCAAACACCCTAAGGCTGAGGGTGAGAAAAACATGGCTGCCTGCTAATTCTGACTTCTGAGCAGCCAACTCAGAACCTTCATTTTGGATCGATACTATTTTTCTCCAGTAGTAAAGACACGGCAGACTTTCCTCTGCTATGCTTATGAAAAGCCATATAAATCTCAAATTGTGTTGCTTCTGTGTTTCAGGGATTGTTCTTGCCTCAGAAAGTGCAGGCTACAAGCTTCAAGGTAAGCTAGTGTTCTACAGCAGCTCCTCCACCGATCACGACTCCCTGTCCACAGGAGCAGGGTGCTAAGCTTACCTGGAATCTTACTGATGAGAGAGGAAAAAGTACAAGGAAGGCAAATGCATTTCCTAGGAAATCAACTGATTTAAAATTTGGTTTAGTGAAAAGTCATAAATCTTTGACATGGTAGCTGAGCAAGTCCCTGTCTCAAAATTTAAAAAGGGCGGTGGTTGCGTTGCCAGTGCTGGAGAGAGACAGAGGGAGCGAGGTGGGGGCCTAAAAGAAACACCTCGAGGCCCTTCCCCACAGAAGCGATACTTTTATGGTTAGGTAACTTAACGATGTACAAATGTGAAACCCAAAATAAACTGACAACTCACGCTTATGGTTTTTTTAGCACTACAAATCCAACGCGTGTTTTCAAGTTACATGCAAGCGATTTAAAGCCAATAAAATTCAAATTAGCAGCACTAAGGAGAAAAGAAATAAATCTTTCACATTAATGAGTCTTAAGATTTTTGTTTCTAACCCACTCAGCTTTGAAAACCTTGGCCACGTGAATGCATACTTTCCTGAATCCTTGCGTTTTGTTCCGCCCAGATCCATGGATGAGCAGAGGGTGAAAGAAAACAGTGTCTCCCTTCTCCATGATGAGGTGCACGCGGGGACTGTCCCACTCATAGTCCTGGATCCCGTGGAACATGATGTTAACTCCGCCCTAGGCACACAAGAGAAGCCAAATCTATGCCTGAGAACATCGCAATGAAAGCTGTGACCACGACTCAGCAGGCAAAGCTGCTGAGAGAAAGATCCATGGTAGACACCAGCCCTTTATGTACATCAAAAATCAACAGGGATTTCAGGAGCTTTCAGCCTCAACCCTAAAATGCTAAGAAACTCCTCTCCAATTCTGTGCCCTGGATTTTAGATCATCACCAAATCCTGCACCAAACCGTGAGAATTTTTTTCTCTTGAAGAACTGATTCAATCTCATCATTCCTGGGGCTGAAGCATTTAATATCTCCCAGCATCAACAGCTGAATGGATGAACAAACCATGGTAGAGCCTAGCGACTGAATCCTACTCAGCAATGGAAAGGAAGGCGCTATTAAGATTGCTGAACTATGCTATGCAAAAGAAGCCACACCCTCAAAAGTGATCACAAGATCATATTTATACAACCCTTCAACTAATCTAAAGTAACAGAACGCAACTCAGAGGTAGCCTGGGGCAGGAGGGAGGTATTCTCTTGATTGTGAAGTGTGTGACTATGCATGTGTCAAAAGTGATCAATCTATACACTCAAAATATACAGTTATTCTATGCAGTATACACCAATGAACTTGAAAACAAAAATAACAGCTCTTCCAGGTTTCTAAAATAAAGAAGGTCCTCAACCGGGCTTCGCAGCACATGCCTGTAATCCTGGTACTGTGGGAGGCTTTGGCAGGAGGATTTCAAGTTTGAGCCCAGCAAGGGCAACTTAGTGAATGACTTAGATCAAGTCTTAAAATTCATAATAACAGTAACAAGAATAGCAATTATTATGGAGGGCAGGGGGAAGGAAGGGAGAAGAAAGGGAAGTAAAAAGAATTAAGATGTGTTTCGTACATGTACCAACTCCCTGCAATGAAGGCAATCACTATGTGCTGCAAACAGGTACCAATAAAAATGAGTTCTAAAAAGCCCGGTGATGTAGCTGAATGCGGAGTTCCTAGGTTTGATCTCCAGTACCACTGCAGGCGTAAGGGGAGGCTCCCGTTCTCCCCAAATAAACCGGAGACTCATTAGTGTTAAATAGTCCTAACGTGTCTTTTTAGACTCTCCTCTGCTGCTCCCTAAAATGCATCCATCCATCTGGACTGGGGGCCCCTGGGTCCTTCCCCTGCCTCAGCCATGCTGTGCTTGTCCTTGACCTCCCTGCCATAGGAAAGCCCTGTCCCTCAAGGTGCAGCTAAAGCAGTAGCCTCTGCTGGGTTTCACTTTCTTGGCCCTGAGAACCATCTGCCAGAAAGGCTTGGGATGAAGTGTTTGTGTCTGACCCCTGCAATTAGGTCCTATGCTGCTCCTACCCAAGTTCCCCCACATTAGCTGCCTTTCTGTGTGGAAAACACACATGGATGAATATTTTACCTCGAGCTTTCCCTGATCCGAATTGTAAACCTCAGGACAATGCTTTGCTAAGAAAGGAAACATGTCATCTCTTTATGGATAAGACAGTGACAGATTCTGATCAAGATGCAGTGGCCAGGCAGATCTACCTCCCACTGGGGATAATCGTGTGGCTTCAGGGAGCTCTTGTGAGTACCCGGAAGTACCACCAGACCACCGTTGTTCCGGTCAATGTGCTCCATTGCGGTCCAAGCAGCAACGATGCAATTGCTGGGCCGGATGGGGAAATAGTGCAGATCCTGGTGCAAGGGGTGACGCGAGGTCTTCTTGCCTGAAACAGAACCAGTTGTTAAAAGATGCTCCAGCCGGGCATGGTGGCACACGCCTGTAATCCCAGCACTTGAGAGGCTGAGGCAGGAGGATCCCCACCAGTTTCAGGCCAGCCTGGGCTACATAGTAAGTTTCAGGCCAGCCTGAACTCCATAGTGAGACCCTGTTTCTAAATAAATAAGTAAATAAATAAGCTCAAGTCTCAGAAGTCTTATGCTTTTCACGAAAAACTAGAACACTGCGATCTATTTCAGCAAAACCAAACAAATGGAGCAAAGCTATAGGACAGCAGTCTTGGTATATTTCAGCACTAAACTGAAATAGCAAATCAACAGAGAGGCCCCCACTCCTCCTATTCTTCCTTCTGGGTTACTGGGAGCTGGGCTCTGACACTGCTAACACCTCATACAGACATCAGCATCTCTAGTGTACTTCATTTCCTTGTCACGCTGGATTCAGCAAAGAGGTAGCATAGCATTTTTAAAAATTGGATTAATTAAATGGAAGAGAATGGTCCAGAACCACATTTGAGGTTCCTTTCTAAGTGGCTGATGCGGAAAACAGTTCTCTGAGAGACTTTCCCCACAGAACGATGGACTTCCTGGGTCCAATCTGTGTCCAGCCCAAGGCAACGACCACATGGCTGTTCCCTCAGCTTTGCTCTTGGAACCTGGTCACCAATCACCAGATCTCTCCAGGCAAGACACACAGGAAGACGCCTGGTGACTCTGACCTTCAGTCCTATCGCATGAGTCTGTCCCGGCTACCTGAAGGAAGATGAAGTGGAAAGGAGAAAGGACTCTCTCGGCTGATTTCTGCCGCTGGTTCAGAAAGAGTTTTGTGGGGTTCAAGAGTCACCTCTGTGGAATCTCCAGGGAAAATTATTAAAATGCAGTCACCTGAATTCTACTTATTTTTGAATCAGTCTCTCTGCAAGTGAGGTTTTAGAATCTACATTTTCATAAGCACAAGACACTTTCTTGAGTGTGTGATTTATAGCAGTAGCTTTGTGTTGGATCAGGAATTCAGAATCCATGCTATTATGGCTAGGAATGCTCAATTAAGGCACAGATAGATGTACTGAATAGATGTGAATGATATATGAAAAATTATGTCTGTTAAACTGCATTTTTGGTCAGTCACCTGAAAATTTTGCAATAAACCTACAGTCAACATGTGAAATCACTATTACACTTCCATGCTGTTAAGACGATTTTCAGATTTAAATAAAAGTATATACATTCACTCATTTAAAGTTTGACAGTTATATACGTGACCAAGCTTACGACATCAACTTTACACATTTTAACTAAACAACGTTTTTCTCTTACTTCTTCCTAAAAAATAAAAAGTTCTTGGGCCGGGGATCTGGTTCAGTGGTGCCGCTGCCTGCCTCACAAGCACAAGGTCCTGAGTTCGATCCCCATACAAATAAATAAATAAATAAATAAATAAATAAATAAATAAATGTCCTTTACCAGTATCTGGAGGTTTGTTTATCAGCATTGTGTTCATGGCCATAATATTAGGTCCAGTAAAGCACTCCACATATTTCAGAATCTAAAAGAAAAGGAAGAGAAAATTAACTTCATGGGAAATCAGGAGAGCCAAGTGGCATGAAGTATAGCTACCCACAAAGGAACCAGGACGGCGGCCAGCCATGGTAGCACATGCCTGTAATCCAAGCACTCAGCAAGCAGAGGCAGGAGGATACTAGGTCTAGGCCAGCCTGAACAGCAAGACCCTGTCTCAGAAAAGAGAAAGTAATAATAAAAAGAAGAGGTATAAAGTATCTCCATAAAACTAATGGATTAGTCAGTTTGTTGCTGGAACAAAATATCAGAGACACCCAACTTAAAGGAGGAAGGGTTTACTTTGGCTCATGGTTTCCGGGTTTCAGTTCATGGTGAGCTGGTCCAGGGCGGAAACATCATGGTGGAAGGGCACAGCAGCCGACAGCTGCTCCCCTCACAGCAGCCAGGAAGCAGAGCGCAGAGGAAGGAGCCAGAGACAGATTTAGTTCCCAGTCACGCCCCCGCGACCCACTCATAGGCACTCAGAAGTGTGCTTTAATCCAGACCACCCATTGCGCTGAGATCCCCTGTGAGTGAAAAAAATAACGCAACGGCTAATGTGGTGCGATGTGACACTCACGGAAGGGTTACAGACGGCCTTTCACAGACACATTCACACATGAACGCACAAAAGGCTTCACGGGGGTGGGGCTGGGGCAGGGGACCTGCTCACGTCAGGCCCTTCTGGACTGCCTCCACGTTTGCGTAAATATGCATTACTTGTAAAGAATAATTGTTTTTTAAAAATTCAATTTAAATTTAAAAACAAACTCATACTTCTATCGTCCAGAGCCATAAAAAAAAGAAAAAAGAATGAATTCACAAGTAATAGCCCACCACTTCACACCATGGGTTCTCCCGTAGTGAGGTCACAGGGCTCTCTCTTTACCCAGAATTCCTCTTTCTCAACAAGAGGCAACTGGCGCACTCTGGCTTTCCCAGTCCTGGTTCTACCGGGTGGGACAATTCTTAGTCTGGGGGAGGCGCTCTCCTGTGCGTTTGGGGCCCACCGGCGGCATCTTTGGCCCCTCCCCATTAGAAGCCAGCACCACACCCTGTCTCACACTGGGGACAACACAAAGGTCTCCAGACCCGGGACAGTCACCTCCAGCTGAGAACCACTGCGCACGCGCCATACGTGGAAAGGGCGGAGATCAACTACAAAGCAGGTTTGCGGGGCAGACACGCCACTGACTGTCAAGCAGAGACAAATGCAGGCAGAGCTCTTACCTGGGGGAGAGTGCAGTATCTAAAGAGCTCCTCGTCTTCCTGTAAATTCTGGATCTTGGAAATCACTTTCTCACTCACAGTATATTCTGACTTCGCCATGTTCACATCTCTCATTAGCGACATTCCTGGTGGTTTCACCTCCTCTCTGCAGATTCTTTCAAACTCATGCCTAGAAAATTGAGTTGACAAGGTCATTCTCGCTGGCTCCGCCCTCAGGCCTGCAGCAGTGGTTCTGATGGGGAGGAGGAGGGGGCCAAGTCAGCAGTCCTCCCTCCCAGCTGGGATCCACCGCCAGAATCAAAATATCCCTCTCTCGGTGATGGCCAACCTTTTGGCCACAGGGACCGGTTTCGTGGAAGGCAATTTATCCCACGAGGGTGGGTGTGTGGGGGGGGGGGACTGGGACGATGCAAAGGAGCTGGCAATGGGAATCCCACAGATTCCTCGCAGAGCACTCCCAGCAGGGTTGGAACTCCTGTGATGGGGTGAGGCCCGCCAGGCGGGGCCTGCAAGGCAGATGAAGCTCCCTGGCTGGCCTCACGCGCCTCCTGCTGGGTGGCCGGGTCCTAACAGGACTCAAAGGTCTGCTCAGCGACCTAGGGTTGGGGACCCCTTGTAATTTTTTTTCTTTTTTTTGGTACTGGGGATTGAACTCAATACCTTGTGCTTGTGAGGCAGGCAGCAGAACCACTGAGCTAAATTCCTGGCCCAGCCTGAAGGTAATTGTATACCAACCTGCTGCATGAGGTCAGGGGTGGAATTGACCCCTGTGTTATACCAGTGGTCAGAAAGTTTTGGATTTTGGAGCCTTTCAGATTTTGGATTTCAGGATTAGGGATGCTCCGCTTGTAACAGCAAACCCTTCCGCAGCACCTGTCATGTGCTGTTCCCATGTTTTACCTTATTCTGTACCCATAGCACTGCTCGGACAGGACTCCTATTGCTGTGCTGTTTCACAGATGGGGCCACAGAGCGTGGGAAGCTAAGACGGGAATCCCGGGGCACATCAGGTTGGGCAGTGAGCTGAGACCAAAGCTACAGCCTAGCACTTTTTTTTTTTTTTTTTCTTAAATTCTTTTACTGGTACCTTTTAGGTATAAAATACGTTCACATTTATCACTGAGTGCTTGTACCTGTACCTGATGGATCTTGGTTCTTATTTTTTCCCCATTCCCTCTGTGCCCTTCACCCCTCCACCCTTCCCTATTTACATAGATTTCGTTTCCATTTTTTTTTCTTTTCTCATAATGTTTCCTTTCCCTTCTTTCCTTTCCCTATCTCCTCCCACCACCCCTAGCCCTTTGAACCTTTTCCTATTTCAAAGTATCAATTATTAGTTATTAATCCTTTTAATCCTTATTTACACTTTCAATTTCTCACACTACAGAAATTGTTCGGTATTTACACATGTCTGTCCTGTTTATTTCACTTAAGAGTATGGCCTCAATATACATCCATTTAGCTATAAATGTCTCTAGATTCTCATTCTTTATGGCTGAGTAGTACTCCATTTTATAAAGAAAACCACATCTTCTTTATCCAGTCTCCAGTTGATGGGCACTTAGGATGCTTACAAGCTTTAGCTATTACAAATTGTGCCACTATGAACATGGGTGCACATATATTGCTGTGGAATGATTCTTTCAATTCTTTGGGGAAGATTCCCAGTAGGGGAATAGTTGGGTCAAATGGGACCTGTAGTCCTAGTTCTCTGAGGTATCTCCATATTGATTTCCACAGTGGTTGCACCAGTCTAGACTCCCACCAACAATGGAGAAGGGTTCCTTTCTCTCCACACCCCCACCAGCATTTGTTATTGGTTGATTTGATAGCAGCCATTCTTTCTGGGGTGAGGTGGAATCTCAGCATTGTTTTCATCTGTGTTTCTCCAATGGCCAGTGATGTCGAACATTTTTTCATATGTTTATTTGCTGCTTTTACTTCTTTGTCTGAGAAATGTCTGTTAATTTTGGATGCCCATTTTTGAATTGGGTCTTTGAATTTGGGGGGTCTGATATTTTTCAGTTCTTTATATGTTCTATACAGTAGCCCTTTGTCTGAGTTATAGCTGCTAACAATTTTTTCCCACATTGTAGGTTGTCTCTTAGCTCTGTTGGTAGTTTCTCTTGCAGTGCAGAAGCTTTTTAATAAGATGAGATCCCAGCTGTTGATTCTTTTTGCTAGTTTCTGTGCTATTGAGGTTTTGTTCATAAAGTCTTTTCCTATGCCAATATCTTCAAGAGTTCTACCTAAGTTATCTTCCAGCAAGTTTAGTGTTTCTGTCTTAATATTTAGATCTTTAATCCACTTTGATCTTAGTTTAGTGCATGGTGATAGATATGGGTCTAGTTTTAATCTCTGGCAGGTTGAAATCCAGCTTTTCCACATTTATTAAATAGGCTATCTTTCCTCCAATGAGGGTGGTTGGCTCCTTTGTCAAAGATGAGGTGGCTGAGTATGTCTCAAGTTGTTTCTGTGTCTTCTAATCTATTCCACTGATCCTGAGGTCTGTTTCTTTGCCAGTACCATGCTGTTTTTATCACAGTAGCTTTGTAGTATAGTTTCAATTTGGGTATTGTGATACTCCCAGCCATGTCTCTATTGCCCAGAATTGCTTTTGCTATTCTAGGTCTCTTCTGGTTCCAAATGAATTTTTGAATTGTTTTCTTTAGTTCTGTGAAGTATATTGTAGGAATTTCAATCGGCATTGCATTAAATCTATATAGTAGTTTTGGAAGTATGGCCATTTTCACTATATTGGTTCTTCCTACCCAGGAACAAGGAATATCTTTCCATTTTCTTATATCCTCCTTGATCTCCTTTTTCAGGGTGCTGTAGTGTTCAGTGTAGAGGTCTTTTGCTTCCTTTGTTAGATTGATTCCTAGGTATTTCATTTTCTGGGATGCTATTGTAAAAGGAATTGTTTCCCTAATTTCTTTCTCAGTGAGTCTGCTATTTGTGTATAAAAGGCCATTGTTTTTTGAGTGTTGACCTTATATCCAGCTACTCTACTGAATCTGTCAATTAAGTCTAGAAGTCTTTTGGTAGAGTGTTTTGGGTCTTCTATGTAAAGTATCATATCATCAGCAAATAATGACAGTTTAACTTCTTCCTTTCCTATCTTTATTCCTTTTATTTCTTTCTCTTGTCTAATTGCTGTGGCTAATGTTTCCACAACTATATTGAACAGGAGTGGTGATAGTGGACATCCTTGTCTTGTTCCTGATTTTAGCGTGAAAGTTTTCAGTTTTTGACCATTTAGTATGATGTTGGCTGTTGGCTTTTCATAGATAGCCTTAATCAGGTTGAGATAAAGACCTTCTATTCCAATTTTCTGTAGGGTTTTTAATCATGAATGGATGTTGGATTTTGTCAAATGCCTTTTCTGCATCTATTGAGATGATCATATGATTTTTGTCCTTGACTCTGTTAATATAGTGTATTACATTTATTGATTTATGAATAATGAACCATCCTTGCATCCCTGGGATAAATCTGACTTGGTCAGGGTGTATGATCTTCTTGATGACTCTCTGTATTCTGTTTGCCAGTATCTTGTTTAGGATTATTGCATCTATGTTCAATAGGGAGATTGGCCTGTAGTTCTCTTTTGGGGTTGGGCCTTTCTCTGGTTTTGGAATCAAAGGAACACTTGCTTAAAGGAATGAATTTGGAAGCCTTGCTTCCCTTTCAATTTCCTTGATGAGTTTAAAGAGTAATGGCATTAGTTCTTCTTTAAATGTCTTGTAGAATTCAGCAGTGAAGCCATCAGGATGTGGGCTTTTCTTTGTTGGTAAATATTTTATTACTTTTTCAATTTCACTCATTGTAATTGGGTTGTTTAGAATTTCTATATCTTCTTCATTTAACTTTGGCAAATTCATATGTATCTAGGAGTCTGTCCATTTCTTCTGTGTTTTCCATTTTATTAGAGTACAGGTTCTCAAAGTAGGTATTGATGATCCTCTGGATTTTTGCTGGGTCGGTTGTGACTTGCCCTTTTTCATTCTTAATTGCATGGATTTGTGCCTTTTCTTTCCTTTTTTGATAAGGTTGGCTAAAGGTTTATCAATTTTATTTATTCTTTCAAAAAACCAACTCTTTGATTCATTAATTTTTTTTATCATTCTCTTTGACTCTATTGCATTGATATCTGCTCTGATCTTTATAATTTCCTCTCTTGTGCGAGCTTTGGGTTTGTTATTCTCTTCTTTTTCTAGGAGTTTGAGGTTCTGCATTAGGTTATCTGAGTTGTCTCTGTTTTCCTAATATGGGCATTCACTGCTATGAATTTCCTGCATAGAACTGCTTTCATTGTGTCCCATAGATTCCTGTATGTTGTACTGGCATTATCATTTACTTGTAGAAACTGTCTAATTTCTTCTTTAATTTCCTCTGTCGCCCATTGTTTGTTCAGGAGGGTGTTATTCAATTTCCAGGTGTTTGTGGGAGTTTTACAGATTCTCATGTTATTGATCTCCAGTTTTATTGCACTATGGTCTGATAATATACAGGGGGCAATTTCAATTCTTTTACATTGACTTAGACATGTCCTATGAGCTAGCATGTGGTCTGTTTTGGAGAATGACCCGTGTGCAGCTGAAAACAATGTGTATTCTGATTTTGTGGGGTGGAATACTCTGTAAACATCTACTAGGTCCATTTGTTCAATAGCTTGGTTCAGTTCTTGAATTCCATAATTAATTTTTTGCCTAGATGATCTGTCTATTTGTGATAGTGGGTTATTGAGATCCCCCACTACAATTGTATTAGAGCTTATTTGGTTTTTCGTGTCCGTTAATATTTGTTTTGCATAGTTGAGGGCATTCATATCTGGTGCATATATATTTAGGATTGTCATCTCTTCCTCTTGGATTGTTCCCTTCACAAGGATATAGTGACCATCTTTGTCTCTTAATTAGTTTTGGTTTGAAATCTACTGTGTCTGCAAATAAGATTGCTATCCCTGCTTTTTTCTGGGTTCCTGTCTCATGGAGAGTGGTTTTCCATCCTTTTACTCTCAGTCTATGAATTTCTTTTTGAGTTGGGTGTGTTTCTTGTGTACAGCATATTGCTGGATTTTGCTTCTTAATCCATTGTGTCAGTCTACTTCTTTTGATTGGTGAATTGAGGCCATTAACATTGTTAGTTATAATTCATAGATATTGACTCATCCTTGTCATGATATTTTACTGTTGTTGGCTCTTATTTCTTTTTCCCCCTTTCCCTTTAGTGTCTTACCTTGCCTGGTGGATTCCCTCTGTTGAGCCTCATGGAGTTGTGACCTTCGTTGCCTTTTTCTAGGATATTGCTTAGAACTGTTTGGCGTGCTGGTTTGGTGTTCATGACATTTCTCAGGTGTTCTTTGTCATGGAAGTATCTAAATTCCCTATCGATTTTGAAAGATAATTTTGCAGGATACAACAGTCTACGTTGGAAATACTTCACTCCAGGCTCTCCTTAATTTGAGGGTTTGTGTTGAGAAACCCTGCTGTGATTCTGATGGGCTTTCCTTTTTCTTTTCTTTTTTTTCTTTTTTTTGGTACTGGGGATTGAACTCGGGTCCTTGGATGTGCGCAGCAGGCAGCGAAACCACTGAGCTAAATCCCTGGCCCTAACAATATATATATATATACATTTTTTGTACCAGGGATTGAATTGGGGTCCTTAAGCTTGCGAGGCAGGCAGTGGAACCACTGAGCTAAATCCCCGGCCCTCATGGGCTTTCCTTTGTAGGTGATTTGTTTCTTTTCTCTAGCTGCCTATACGATTTTGTTCTTCTGTTGGGTTTCTGGGATCTTGACTATTATATGTCTAGGTGTAGATTTTTTTTTGATCATGGCTAGTTGGAGTTCTATATGCCTCATTTATCTGTATGTCCAATTCTCTACCTCTGTCTGGGAAGTCTGGCACTATTCTGTGAATAGTTTTTTTTATGTCAATTGTGCTTTCTCCTGTTTTTCGTGGACTCCTATCAGTCTTATGTTATTCTTCTTTACATCATCTAGCAGCTGCTGAATTGATTTCTCATAGTCCCTTACTATTTTTAAGAAATCTCTGTTTTCATGGTCCTTTACTGCAATCCTGTCTTCTATATCTGATATTCTATCTTCAGATTCTCTTAATCTGCTCTGCATGCTTTCAATGGAGTTTTTAATCTCCTGAATATCTGTTTGAATCTGTTTCATGGATTCCATTTCTTTCTTATGTTGGGCAACCATGGTTTCTCTTTCTTTCTTACGCTGGGCATTCATGGCTTCCAGCATGTTTCTGAGCTCATCTATTTTTTTTTTTTATCAGTTTCTGTTCTAGAGCCTCTAATCATGTCTCTCACTCTGCTCACCATCTCTGTAGTTATTTGGGAGATTATTTCTGCTTTGAATTTTTCTAGAGCCTCATTCATCTGTTTTGTTACTTCCTGTGCTACCAGTTCAGGGTGTCCAGGTGTTTGATTATCAGACTTTTCCAATTCATTTTCCCCAGAATTTGCCTTTTGTGGGGTGGAAGTCTGAGTTTGTGACTTGCTTAAATGTCTTCTCATTTTTGTTTTTGGTACTGTCCTTGGTTTAGTTCCTGGGTTGATATTTTGAAGTTGCTTATTGTAAGTATCTTTGTTGATGTATTCAGAACCCTTATGGAATGATTGCTTCTCAGAGGTGTCTTCCAGATATAGCTGGTCTTTAGGTTCTGAGTCTCTAATGACTCTGAGGCTGTCTCATTTTCATTATACCAGGAAGGACAACTGATTAGATCAATCACAACACCTTAGCCCAAGTGATACAATCAGCAACACAACAGCATCAAGTACATCTTAGAGAATGACAATTTGTGGTAGTTATTACTCTATTACCTTTAAAAATGAAGGGCCTCCTTCAGGGTATGTCTCTGCTGTCACATTAGACAACGTGGGCAGCAGCGTGCAGTTATAAGTCAGTGAGCCTCAGTAAGCTAGTCCCAGACCCGTGAGATTCAGGCAGATTTCTGGCTGCAAGTCCCAAGTTGAGCTCCCTGTCCTCCTGCAGGGTTGGACTCTGCAAGGTTCTACTGCAGGTTTCAGAACTCCAGGTTCCGATGGCAGCTGATGATCCCTCCAACTTACCAATCACGGTGCTCTGGTGAGCCTTCCTTGCAGAGATTCCCTTCACTTTTCCAGTGGGCTTGTTTTCATCAGGGAGCCTGAGAGAAGCCTTCTCTCTGTTGTTCACTTCTGCCCCTCAGGACACTGGCTTTTATGTCCCCCTGTGGCTCTGCAGTGTGGCACCAAGTAGCTGCACAGGCAAAAGGCTCGAGGCAGGGGGGCAGGGGACCTGTTATTGGAGGTGCCTGGGTGGCCAAGCTGTTGGCTGGTGGGCGTGCCTGGGGTGGGGGAATCCTCCTCACCCTGCCTTGGTCGCAAGCTGGTGGAGCAAGCCGGAGGAAGCAGGTCCCGGTCAGCCCGCAACTCCAGCCTAGCACTTTAGCTCTGCTCCTAAACATTGCCTAACAAACCACATCATTAAAACAATATCGGAACTCCAGGCATGGGTGCGTGCCTGTAATCCCGGCCCTAGGGAGGCTGAGGCAGGAGGATCACTTTGAGTTTGAGGCCAGCCTGGGCTACATGGTGAGATGCTGTGTCAAAACACCAAAAAAAAAAAAAAAAATCAGAACATGAAGATGCTAATCTAATTTAGACTCCCATTTTATACATATAATACATATTTTTGTAAAATAACAAATAATATAACTGTACCGAAAGCGTTGAATATCAGCATCAGATACCAGATTTTTAATGACAAGGAACCCATTATCTTCATAAAATTTTCTCTGTTCCAGGGCCAGGACATCATTATCCAAAGTATATCTAAAGGACAAAAAAAATCCCACCAAGAAAGACCAAATTTTAAATGACAACCTAACAGCACCTAGCAAGAATCCAAGAAATAGTTTTACTTTTTAATCTAATATATCTACGACCTTAAGAAAATAATCTGAAAAAAATTTTAAAGCTTTATAACATTGACTGTGATCACCAAAAATGTGCATAAATGAAAGGAAAATTATTGACACACCCATTCAATGAAATATGACTCAGGTATTAAAATTAAGATCACATACTACTATGGACAATGTTTTCTGTAAGAAAATATGATTACAATGATGTAAAACAAGACACTCTATGTAAAAACAGAGACTGCAAAGAAAAATATCCCCGCCAAATTTTCTAAATAGTAATTGCTTTTCAGTAATAGAATTATGGATGATTTTTAAAATTTCCTTCTATTACTGATTTTTATTTTTTTAAATAATATAAATCACTTCTCGGCCTTTTGGCTAAGATCAAGTGCAATAGTGAATATAGACAGTTTTTCAGATGGGAAACAAATTCAACATATTCTACATTTTTAGTTGTCTAGTCAGTATATTCTCAGAAGAAATCTAAGTAACAAAATCCAAGTAAGTACAGAGCATAGCCACAAACTCCAATCACTCAACCTGGTCCTTAAGATTGGAACAGTGGCTCTCTGAAAACATTTATGAAGTTCAAGGCCTTCCCCTTTAAAGATGAGTTAAGACAGTAGAGTGTTGGGCATGTGAGCCCAGCAATTTGGGAGGCTGAGGGAGGAGGACCATGTGAGCCCAGGAGTGGACAATCAACCTGGGCAACGGAGCAGGTCCCTGTTTCAAAACCATTGTGTGTCTTTTATATATATATATATATATATGGTGTATATCATATAATAAATATGCATATAACATATAGACACATATTCACCAAAATCCTAGCCACTGTATCAATATTACCATAACTGAAATGTGATACTGTGCTTGGATTTTCAAGGGTCAGATTATGTATTTCCTGGTATTTTCCCCTTCTTTCTCAATTTTTAGAATTCATATAAAAAATTAAAGTCGGGGTCTTCAAAATGTCCCACCCTCGTGCTCATTAGAGATTAGAGCCAACCCGGGAGAGAGGGTTAAGGAGTTGTAACCAGGCAGGCCCTGAGCGTTACCACCCCGGGAAACCTTTACCTCCAGGTAGAGGTAGAAACGGAAATAGATGCACTGTACTCACTGGAAGTGTTGAGAACTGGGACTCGGGGGGACAGTCCCTGAGGCGGGGTGAGCTGCCCGGGGTGTGAATTAAGGCGAACAAAGAGCAGTGTTTCCAGGAGCCAGCGCCTGCCTGGCCACGCCTTCCCCTGGACACCGCGCCCCGCGGGCGGGCACGTGAAGCCCCTGTGCCTGCGTCTCTCTCTCGTGTCACCACCACGGAGAACAGCAGGACCCGGAGGGCTCAGTGAGCAGCCCGCGTGGCCCAGGACACGACCCCACGCCAAGGCCCTGACTCCTCGCTCAGCAAGCACAGCTTCCTTCCTCTAAACTCAGCCGCCGGGGGGCTCACGTGTGTAATCCCAGCATTCCGGGAGGCTGAGGCAGGAGGAGGACCAGTGCGTGCCCAACACGGGCAATTTAGCAATGTAGCGGGACTCTGTCTCGAATAATAATTTTTTGTTTTACAATTTTTCTATTCCTACATGCTTGGAATTCATGCAATTTACAATCATGTAACCACTACATCCCAGGAAGATGTAGCTCAGTGTGAAGGCCCTGGGTTCAATCCCCAGTACTACAAGCTGGATAGGCAGACGAAAATTTAAAGAAATACCACCTAGGGCCGGGGATTTAGCTCCGTGGCACCATGTCTGCCTCAAAGAGAAAGGTCCTGAGTCCAATCCCCAGTAACAACAACAACAACACAGGAAATACAGCCAAAAGTTCCACTTTTGAAGTGAGCAAAGAAAAGGGCTATTTACAAGGGTTTTTAACTTAGTGGGACCTGAGCTCAAAATACTCAAAGTAGTTTGGCTGATCCTTAAGGGCCTAAATGTCTATGAAATAAGAAATCACTCCAAGAACAGTCTGAGCCACGCAGTCAAGTATCATTTTAAATATCGGAGAGGGCTGAAAGCCTTTTGGGAAACCTCCTTTCTGTCCTGTCAGTGCAGATTAGTGCCACAGCGCGCCTCTGCTTTCTCTACTGGTTTCTGAGCTCCACGCGGCCTCTCCGCAGGTGACTGTTTATATGATGCGTTGAGGCCGCCACAGGCAGAGCAGGGTACGGCAAGGCCCGGCACCAGCCCGGCTGCGTCCTCGGAGCCAAAGGCCACCCCAGGGCCACGTCACTACATGGACAGCCGGCTTCCCCCTCCTGCAACTTTCCGCTCCCCTCTCCACTGCTTTCCTGGCCTGGTTTCCTTTGTGTTGTTGCTCTTAGAAAAAATTTTAATCACATGGAAATGTTTACCATGCAAAGTAAGGTGAAAAACAATGGATGGATGGAAAAAACTGTTCATAAAGAACAGTTCTAATTATGTAATAAATACGCATAGAAATAATGAGGTACATGTCCTTACTTTTTCCTTACTACTCGTCTGCATTTTAAAAACATTACAAAAAAAGATGATCTCTCTCTCTCTCTCTCTCTCTCTCTCTCTCTCTCTCTCTCTCTCTCTCATTTATTTTTGGTACTGGAGATCAAACTCGGGACCTTGCGCTTCCGAGGCAGGAGGCTGAACCACTGAGCTATATCCCCGGCCCAAAAGATTTCTTATTCCAAAATCCACGTTGCTTCGAAATAATCAAAGCTCGGGAGCAACTACCGCGAAGGATACCAGCGCCCTGGCCGCCAGGTGGTCGAGGTGTCCCAGCACGATCCGCAGGCGGGCACTGGCGCGCGTCCGATGCATGGCTGCGACCTCCTGGAATCTGCGCGCTGGGCCTCCCGGGGTCTGCGCGCCTTGCCACCTTGTGGGGCAGGCCTCTTCTGCTCACTGGCCGCTGCCCTCTGCCTCCTCCTGCTGCCCTGTCATGAGCCGGTGATCAGCCCAAGTGGGCCGAGCCTCACTGCGCCTCGCCCACTGTGGTCAGAGAAGCCAACCTGGCTTCCACCACGCCAGGGAAGCTGCAGAGGCTCACCGCCAAGCCAGGACTGGATGAAACATCGAATAAGGCGCTGTTACCACCCTCCCACCCCAGGGCCCTCACTCCCCCACGCAGGGCCTGATCCAAAGAGCAGCCGCTGGAACTTTCCCATTTCCCTACCAAGGTATCAGCACACAATGGCAATCCCAGCTCTCCAGGAGGCTGAGGCAGGAGGATCACAAGTTTGACACAGCCTGCACAACTTAGTGACTGAGACCTGTTGCAAAAGTACACGCGCGCGTGCACACACACACACACCCACGCACCCACGCATAGCGGTAATTAGGTATTATATTGTGAGCATGTAGAAAGGGATATTGGCTTAATCTCTAAAAAGGAACATTGGTTTGACATCTAAAAACCAAAGTATAATCCTGTTAACAGACTAGAAAACAATTGTATGTTTAGCTCAACAGACACAAAGAACGAGATTTGAAACTTCCAACGTCTCCTCACAGCAAAAAACTTCCAGTACATTAGAAATAGAAGGAGCAACCTCAGCGTGATAAAGGCAAGGAGGAAGAGTTACAGCTAACTTCGCACTGAATGGTGACATTTTTGCTTGTTTTCTAAGATTGGGAACAAAGCAAGAATGTGTGCATTCGCTACTCCTATTCAGCACTGTAGGGATATTGCTAATTAATAAATAATAAGGCAAAAGAAATAAAACATTCAAGAATGAAAAGCAGGGCCAGTGATTTAGCTCAGTGGTTCTGCCGCCTGCCTTGCAAGAACAAGGTCCCAAGTTCAATGGCCAGTACCAAAAAGCAACGAAAAGCAATATGCCTAACTGCATTTATTTGAGGATGACATAACAGTTTATATAAGAGAATATTTAATTTTGTTCTGTGCTCTTTTCCCAGTCCAGTGCCTGCATAGTTAATTTACAGGTATGGTCTGTAAAGTTTGTGAGAGAACCGCATAATTAATATTACAATCCTGAGCCGGGGATTTGCTCAGTGGTTCTGCCCCCTGCCTCACAAAACAAGGTCCCGAGTTCAATCCCTGCTACCAAAAAAAAATAATTACAATCCTGTTCAAGACAAAGGACAGTCACAGAATAAATATCTGATTAGAAACACATTACTGAGTTAACAAATCACTCTGGCTTTATCTACAATTTTAAACTACTATGAATAATAGCAAAAGTCAACACAGAATATGACTTGTGGGGAGAAATGGGATACAGAAACAATTCCGTCTGAGAAAATTTCATTTCATAGACATAATAACTACAAAGGAAAGCACACAAATCCAAAACCCTTGTAGGTAAAATTCAAATTAGTTTTTGGCATGTAAAATTTTTTTCATATGAAAACGAATTTATCACAATTATGGACACATTTAGTTCAACATAAAATTGGGGAAGATATAACTTATTTAATTGTGGTTTTAGGGTAATGAAATTTGCATAAAGGAATCCATTTGGTACATTTTCCTACTGATACTTTACTCTGAGGATTTAGGAAAGGTCCAGGGGGTGGGAGGGACTAGGATTATTTAGATTTCACACGTCCTGTGGAGATCTCGCCTAAGGCTGACAGCAGCTCTGAGGTAAATATGGGAAGTAACCCAGAGTTACTGCATAGTCTCCCCTGGAAGTTCCCACAACAATGTAGTTGAATTAAAAGTATCAAACTGGCCAGGGATTTAGCTCAGTGGCAGGGCTGCCTGCCCTGAAAGCACAAGGTCCTGAGTTTGATCCCCAGTACAGCCAGAAAAAAAAAGGTACCAGACTGAAGCTGGCTGCTGGCCTTAAAGTGAGGGTTAACATAAGGATCCCAACAGTTGTAACCATGAGCGTCTGACATCAGCCCCCAGAGTTTCAATTTAAAATAGGGTGAGAGGAAACAAACCCTCTGCAGCAGAGTGTCCCCGCTGTACCCTGGGGCTCCTAGCCTTAGGCTGGACAGCTTGGAAAGTGACTGGGTCTGGGTCGGGGCTGGGACCCAGGCCCTGTGACCCCAGCAGCTCTCTGACCACCCTGGCAGTGGGGAGGGGAACATCCAGTTTCCATCCCATTGTCCTGGGGCCCCCTTGGTTTGTCCTGCACACAGGCTCTCATGGCTTCCTGCTGCCCTCTGGCTGCCTTCCTTGGTCGCTCTGCCCAGAACTTAGCTGTTTAGTCTTTGCTGTGATTCCTGTTTGTGGGGAAGATTAGGATGGGCCACTGTTTGCAATGTTACTGATGTACAAAAAAATCAACCAGTAACGCTGATATACAGTCCCAAGTTTTTTACATTTAAATCTACATATGTATGTATGTCTGCATCATCTATTTTTGGACTCTTGTTCTTTTCCCTTATTTTATCTATCTGTTGTCCCTCTGAAACCCTGTCTCAATTACTTTAGATTCATAATAAGTCCTGATGCCGTTAGACTATCTTCCTACTTTGTTCTTTCTCAAGTACACCTTGGCTCTACTTGATCCTTTTCCTGCTTTTATTTGTTTTTAGAATAAGCTTGCTAATCTCCATGAAAACACCCGCTAAACTTTGGTTCGTATTTCACAGAATTTCTAGCTAAATATGAGGAGGTTGATGTGTCTATAGTATTGACTATTATATTTCTTCACATGACTTGAGTACTTTTGATTGTGACATCTTTAGAAGAAAACAAAGCTCTTTTGGAGGTGAAAGGTAGCAGAATATAAGGGAAAAGTCCTTCAATTTTGTGTAGTTGAAGGTTGGGAAAATAGTTTTCATCTTGGCCCCCAGCATGGATGTGCCTGAGGCAGCGGATGCTACCTTTGTCCTACATCAGGATTAGTTCTGGGCCCAGGAAAGTTGAGGTGAAGAAGGTGTGGTTCTGCTCATTTCCCTTCCCAGTCCCCCTGTTCCCTTCTCTCTTCTAAGGCATGTGTTACTTCCTTCGTGTCTCTTGTCACCTCTGAACCTTCTGGTCCCAGAACTCCACTCTGCACTTGTTTAATTGCTTCCTCGCTTTCCCACTTAAACCCATCTGTCTCCTTGCTGTCCTGGCCACCCACTCAAGAGTGTAGGGCACATATTTTGTCGGGTCTGGGGCAACAAAAAAATGTGGAGCCTCTTCCTAGCCCTGTCTGGCTGTTGCTGCAGAGCACCATGGTCTGCATGGTTCATAAACATGGCCTTGTTCCTCACAGGTACAGAGGCAGGGCATCCAAGACCAAGGCACATTTGGAGTCTGGGGGGGGACCACTTTGGTTTATGTAGCACAACTTCTGAGTGAGTCCTCATGTGGTACAAGGGGCTGGGGTCCCTGTGGGGCCTCTTTCCAAAGGACACCAAGCCGGTTCACGAGGGCAGCAACCTCCTGTCCTGATAACATCGCCATGGGGGTTAGGATTTCACCACAGGAATTTGGGGAAGACATAAAAATTCATATCATAGCATATTTGTGTTCAAAAAGAAAAAAGTGCTTGCATGGTTCTAAAATACAAAAGGTTTTCATTTCTGTTGAAGTCTCTGTCTCATCCTATTGCAGTGTTTTGCTTTGCTACGATTATTATTTTAATGTGTGAATGTTGCATCCCGTGGGCACAGGGATGCTCAGGATGGTTGTGTAGACCCCTGGGTACCTGGGAGCCACGCTCCAGGGCTCCAAGAGCATGCATGTTGCCCACTGGTTGCTGGTTCTCCTCCCCCAGCTGTCCAACCAATCTGTGACCCTGCTAGGCAGAAGGGGAAGCTAATCTTTCTCAAGATGACAACCCCACACCTGGGCACACAGATGACAGCTGAAAGGTTTCAACCAAATTCTGAGGAGATCCACTTGGTACTTGGGACAAGGATGGGCAAGAGGCTCCCCGGACCAGCTACAGGAACACGCATTGGTGGCATCAGCATCAGGATGGCCCCTGCCACGTTCTGCCCAGGGCCGGGTGTTCCTCTCCATGTCTGTTCACCCTGTGGACCTGCCAGGGGTGCAGTAATCACACAGTGTGACAGCAGTGTAAGGGGTGTGGCCTGCTCGCTAGCCTTGTCCTGCAGCGCTGGCAGGGGTGGAAGTCCATAGACAGAGTCTAGACTTGCCTGAGGCCCCTGACGGGGGAAGAAGATGGCAGAGAACCTGTGCTGGAGTGGGAGGCGTGTGACGTGCGGGAGGCAGAAGACAGTGTAAGTCGAGGGAGCTCCCGCAAGCCCCACACACGTTTCATAAGCGCCTTGGAATTACTTCACTTCTGAAGCACATATTCAAAAGTGAAATTATGTCAGAATTCAAGGTGGTGGCCAGGGCATCGACTCTGTGCTGCTGCACTGGTTACACTCCCCGTGGAGCCAGCCCTGGGTATGTGACGCACAAACTAATTCACCATTCTGCAGGTGATCCCAACTGAAGCCACAAAGACGCGTTGACTCAGGCTTTTCCAGCTTTCAATCATATGACCCTGGCCGGCTCCGCCTTCTCCAGCCAACTCTGCTCTCTCCTCAGGCAGAGATTTGTGCTGGATCAGCCCAATGTCATATCTCTTTTCCTATCTCCCTCTACTTTTCATCCTCTACTCTGCATCAATATAAGAAATATCTGTGTGCTAGCTGCTCCCCGGTTTTGTTGCCTTAAGCAAAGTTTGCACAACTATGTCCTCTTCTTTACCTTCCTTCACAACCTGCCTCTCACTCATGAGGTTTATGCCACCTGCCCAAAGCACAACCCACCTCAGTGAATCCTAGTTTCCTCTCTTCTCCTTTCTCCCTTTACAATGCTCTCTTTGTCTCTTACTGTGCTTCCCCTGTTTTATTTGAATAGGGGTGAAGCCTCATGAAATGTTTTTTGGTTTTTTTTTTTGTACCGGGCATTGAACTTGGGATCTTGCGCTTGAGAGGCAGGAGCTAGAACCACTGAGCTAAATCCCCGGCCCATGAAATGTTTTAAAATGGGGCTGTCAAGGGTCACAGTGCCTATATGCCTAAGACTTTTCCCAGGAATCACTCCATAAGAGAAATTAGGTCCAGAACATCAGCAGCATGGCATGCTCAGGCAGAAGAGTTTATCAGACTGAAATTACATTTCATTGGAAGAAACACACACACCCAACCCCCAAATTAATCAGTGCCTTTAAAACTGTGATTTCAGTAATACAATGAGAAATGCAAGGAAGGCTTGCTGGGCCCTAACGTGGTGAAGAGCTAGCACCACTGTTAGGTAGTTGACTCTGTTTAGTTTATCTTGAGACCTGCAGGTTTCCCAAACCTTTACCCTTTGTATGGGCCCTGGACCTCATCAACAGGCTTAGCGGATGTTACATCCTTGAGCTAAAGTTTTAAACTACAAGTTTGTATGGATTTTGTCTACAGCTAATGATTAAAAACCGAAGGAAAAAGAATCACATCTTCTTTGGTCTTCAAATAGCCCCCAGTTGCCTGACTCCAGTCTGCTAATGTCCACCTTTCTGCTTAACACAGGGATTCAGAGTTAGTTCATTATTTACCCCAGCCGTTCTCTTTTGGATCCCATGTCCACCTGTCAAACAGAATGAAGGTGAAGAGTAAGGATTAAATGCTGCTGGTAAAATATACTAGTTTTCCTACTGGAGGACCTACTTTATAAGCGCAATTGTACAACTTCTGTATCTACCTCAGCTTGTATAGTGTGATGGTTTTAAAACATGTCTCAAAATTCTTGACACTCTCCTTTCAAAGAGAAGTGAGTTTTATTTTCTTTTCAAGAGATGAAACTTGTATTAGGTAGTCCTTATAGGTTAGGGTTAGGGTGTGCTGGGGATCTTTTTTTGATTTTGTCCTGGAAAATCTATGATACAAATTTTTATTTCTATACCTTTGAGGCTGTGATGAGTGGAGCATCCTTGAAGATTTCTGAGATACCCCTGAGCCATCCTTTCTAGTGCTGCAGTAAGAGATGGCATCTCTGGATGTTTCCCAATCTTGTCACAAACTCCTAGGCTCAAGTGATCTTCCTGAATCAGCCTTTCCAGTAGGTGGAACTACAGACAAGCACCACTGTGCCCAGACACTTGGCTACTTTTTATAGGTTCTAGCCACTGCAGTCTCCTTGGACATACTTTTACACATACTCCTTTTCAAGCTAACCCATTTTCTAATTCTCTCTGTTCTGCTCTTCCTAGCTCCTATTTATCACTACAGAGTTAGTGAAATGCAGCCAGTAATACCCATGCTACTGCCTGAATTCTGTTCTACCTTGAAATCTCTTCTAAGTAAATTAGTTTGTCATCTTTAAACTCAGCTTCCCACAAAGTCTCAGTGCATGGACAAAATGCACCCAGTTCTTTGAGATGGTCTAACAAGGGAGGCCTCTAGTTCATTTTCCAGTAGGGTCTTCATTCCCATCTGAAAACTCATTAGCCTGGCCTTTACTGTCCACATTTCTATCAGAATTCAGGTCAGCTGAGCTCCAGCCAGAATTGCCCTCTAAGCTCTACCTACTTAGCTCTAAGCTTTCTAGCTGCTCCTCCAAACTTTCCCAACATCCTTCAGTAAACCAGTTATAAAGGCTCCTCCACACTATCAGGTATAGTCACAACAATGACGCCACTTCTCAGTGCCAATTTTATGTTAATCAGCATCTTGTTACTATATTAAAATATCTAAGATAGTTATATGTAAAGAGAAAAAGTTTACTTTAAAATCTTTTCCTGCAGTCAATATACAATTCAATGTATATTTAATAATTTTTAAATTTAAAAATTTTTAAATTGTATTAGTACATGTTTGTAGTACATAACGAGTATATTTGTTGTGAGGACTGGTACATGTACATAACACATGTCAAATTTAAAATTTTGAGTACATGTATTCTTTGTATTTATTAATGAAGTTCAGTGTGATATAGTCACTGATGCATACAGTGTGCAGTGAGCAAGCCCAACCTCCATTTATCAACTCCCTCTTCCCAAACTAGTAATCATTTTTCTTCATTCAGGTCAACATTTTTTAAATTTTCTGGTAGGCAGAAGATTAGTCATTAGCTGGCCAGAAGACTGATGACTGGACTCTTTGGAAAGCAAAGATGTGATTTTTTTTTCCTTTTTCCAGTGCTTTCTTACTCATTAGCCACAGAAAAATTCCACACGAGCTTGTGGTTTCAAACATAAGAAAATGTCACATCTCTGAGCATGCTGACAAGGCCCAGGGCCCATACAAAGTCCAGACCATGGGTGAGGGTCATGAAAAACCTTAAGATCTCAAAAAAAGCAAAATGGGAAACATCTACCTGGGGAGTAAACACAGGCCTACTTCTCTCTGAAGAGAAACACAGCCCATTTTCCTTGGAAAAGAACAATGGCCTTGGAGGGAGGGATGCATATACCTTGAAGACCCAGTTAATCATGTAAATGTAACCTGAGACCTCATTCAGTGCAAAGGCCATTTTGGCTCCTGCCCACTCTGGCACTTGCAAGTTTATTCTGAACATCTCCCGTTTTGCAATAAACTCTGCCCTTACTGTGCATCACATCCTAGTGAGTTGTCTCAAATCTTCAGTCACAGACACGAAGAGTTGATTCCTTGCAGTGTTACTGCCTGGCAGTGTTAGGATTTGGGTCCCTGGTATCAGCTTCCTCATATGAGAAGCAACATATGGTGCTGATCTTCCTCTTGGCTTATCTAACATACTGTCTCGTAAGTGCAGGCATTTTACTCCAAATGATAGGATTTCAGTCTTCTTTATGTCCATGTTCTTGCTCATCTTCCAGATATAGATGGCTCTTGCTAGTTGATATTTACTACCTGCATGGGTAAAAGAGTAAGGACACAATCTCTGTTCGGGTTCAGTCTCATCCTTAAGCAGGTGACTTGTTTTTTTTAACTTTTTAGGTTTGGATCATATACTTGTTCCTGTTCTTCTCCCAGCAGTTTGGGACCTCTGGTACTTTAGAAGCATGCTTTTTTTCTTGTCCCTTCCCAGTTTTTCCTTCCCTAAAGCTGCAGTGGATTTCTTCCTATACTTGGAGGGCAACAGGCTTTTTTGCCCTTCTCCCAGCAGGCTGAAGCTTTTTGTGGATGTGGAAAGCAGAAGAGGAAGATCTCATTAGGACTTTTTTCCACTTCAAGCCTGCCTTGAGAGAGAGGGTTTATTTGGTTTACTTCCCACACATCAACATTTCAAGCCTTTCAGTGCAAGGCCCTGCCTTCAATTCCTGGTACCCCCCAAAGAAAATTTTTCTGAAGGATTTTTAAAAAAAAAATAAATTAATAGTTTCAGTGCAGTGATTTTCACATAGGTACAGTTTTGCCTTTCAGTGATCTTTTGGCAAAGTCTACAGATACTTTTCATTATTACAACTCGGGGAATGCTACTGCCACCTTGTGAGCAGAGGACAGGGGTGCTACTAAATACCCTACAATGCACAGGCCAGCATCCATAACAAAGAATTATTCCAATTTAAAATGTCAATAACAGCACTATTTAAGGGACCTTGTCTTGGTGGTAAGAGGAGTTAGTCCGGTGAGCCTTGGTTGCAGTTTTGTTGAGTCCCTATGCACATATTAACATTCCCTAACATGAGCGTATTTCCTCCTTAGCCTGTGGACTCTCAAGAAGAAAAATGAGAGAACTCACTGCTAAGGTGACCCTGTGTTTACATGATCAAGCATATAAACAACGAGCCTAATACATCAAAGCAAACCTGTTTTCTGCCTCAGAAACATCTAGAGAACTCTCTCAATAGACACTCTTGCCCGCGCCTCCATCTGGAGATCCCAAACAGTTCTGCCTCTCTCAAGCAGTACTTAATAAACTAAATTCCACCACGCCCGATTCCTTCCCTGACTCAACAACATGGACAGAGCCCTTTCTGGTGGAGAAGGTGATTGTTTTAGAGTCAGAGCCCTCTTTCAGATCAGTCCTAAATTTTAATTTTTAAAGAAATCAGAATGAGAGGACCCAGAGCTGCTGAAAAGAATGATCAGAAACATTTCTGTTACTGCGCAGTAATTTTTAGAAATGTTCTTCCCAGCTATTAATCAGAGGTGTAGCTAGTGACATGGGACAAGGGAGCCACAGGACTGTTCTGTTCAGCTTCGTCATTTCCTAGTATTTCTTCCATCACCACTGTTATTCTATCACTGCTCCATGACCAGACCCTGAGGTTGGGTCCGGGGCAAAGGACGCCAGAAAGCAGGGTCTAACAATCAGCTGAAAGTCGTATTTATTCTCTGATTTACTTGTTTTCATGTGTTACATGATTTTCCCAACAACCCAATTATGCAGACAAGATAAATATCATTAGCCCTCATTTACAGATGAAAAAACCCTCCAAATCTATAAATTATGAGCATCCTGGTCTAAATTATGCAACTATCAAGTGATGAGAACCTAGATCTCCTAAGTGTTAAGAGTTCTTCATGCCATCACACAAAGAAATAGAAAGTGATGTTGTGTGCTTCTTTCCTTCCAGCTCTCTGGATCTGACTTGCTTGTCCCAACTACAGGAGTGGACAAAAGTACTTGAGGGACTGGCATAGTCTGGCTCCCAGACCGTAGGAAAGAGGCCGGGGCCCCTCTCCAGAGCAGATGGGTGTTAGTTCCCAAACCGAAAAGTCTCTGTCCTAAAAACGTCTGTGGGAAAGGATTCATTTCCTAAAAGTCATTTCTGTGACATAATTCATCATTCAAGGTAGATTTTTTCCCCTCAAAATTAGTCTTTACTTATTCTTGGCTAAATTGTACTTATCACTCTAATATAAACTCTGTTGCTGTGATCTAATGCACATTTCTTCAGGGTGATTCTTTTAAACATTTGAAGACAACTCGTTCCAGTTGAGCAGTGTCGTGACCTGACTGCATACACTTATTCCCTGCATTAACTCTCTCAGCTACCCATTCTTCCCTCAAAGGATTTTGAATTCCCTTAACTTCCTCTTACTTGAATATTCCCTACAGCTGTGTTCATACAGAACACAAAGGTCTCTTCTCTCTTTCTGAGAATGTAGAATCATGTTTGTTCCAGTTATAGCAAGTAATTTTGTTGTTGTTTTTTTGGTACTGGGGATCGAACTCATGACCTTGCACTTGGGAGGGAGGTGCAGTACGACTGAGCGAAATCCCTAGCCGCTATAGGAAGGAATTTTAAAGAGGATTTTATGTGTGCATTGTTCAGAGGTAATTTTTGTTTTTGTTTTTGGCTTTTTTGGTACCGGCGAACCCGGGTCCTTGAGCCTGCGTAGCAGGCGTTGAAACCACTGAGCTAAATCCCCGGCACCTTTCAGAGGTACTTTTAATTTTATTTTTGTTTGTGTTTGGAGGAGTTAAGTGCTTCACAACTAACTCCTGGTGCTATTTAAAGTTAGGAATTTTTAAATATATAGCTACAAAATTGTAGCTTGTCTTTATAACTGAAGGATAAGACCAAAATACAGTATTCCTACCATGGCATATATCCCTTTAATTAAAAATATTTACCTTTTAACTTCAATAACATAATCCAAAGTTATGCTTTTTATGCTATTTTTTCTTTTGTTATTATACTCTGGAAATTTGTAACTTCAAATACATAGCAAAACTCTAGATAAGTACATGTGATTCATTCTTTGCTTCGTAATAAAGAAAACTTCAGCTAGAAAAAAATAAAACCAAAAATTTTCTGTTATGTCATCTTCTAGGAGAAGACAAGAAGACAATTATTTTAGGAGTCACAATGAATTTCTGAAAATTCAGCACACATGAAGGAGAGCAGAGATGCCATGGGATGAAGCTGGTTTGCTTGTGCTTACCGGCTCTCTGCCTTTCATTCCTTGTTTATCTTTGAACAATAAGGACTTCTCTTCTTGTGACTGAGTGCCCATTTTCTTATCTTTGATCCCTTTTTAAAAGATGGTAAAAATTTTACCATTAGTAGAAGATTCCTATTTTGGTAGACAAATTAACTGAGACCACACAAACAAAACCAAAAATCAGCCCCACCCCATCACACACAGATGTACATTTTTTACTGTGAAGCATCACCCACATATGAAATGTATATTTAACAAATCATTTAAAAATAGGTCATCACAAACCAGAAATTTTCTGGCACTATGGCAACTCACCTGAGCTGTTCTTTCTACCTCGAGCTCTTACCTCCTCTCCATTAGAGGTCACTGCTAACCCAACTTTTGAGTCTAATCATGTCCTGCACATATATATGGTATAATTTTATAGTTTTACCTAATACTTTTTTCTTAATTTTCTTGTAAGATGAATTTACATGGAATGTACATTTGATTCATCCAAGTCTATTGCTGTGTAATATTGCTTTATGAAAAACTACAATATGTCTGTCCTTTATGCTGATGACAAATTTCTCTCCAGTTGGGGCAGTTTTATTAACACATGTGCTGTGAACGTTCCTGTGTGTGTATCCAGTGTGCTGGATGGAGTGAAATTCCCGAGGCACAGAAAGGCCCATCCTGAACCCTTCGCAGAGTGTTAGAACACTCCCAGAGCAGTCGTCCGGTTTAAACCGTCATCCCTTCCTCACGTTAGTTCCTGTGGTCCTGCTTCCTTGCCAACTCTTGGAATTCTGAGATGTTATGATGTCCTTTAACCATGTAGCAACTTAGTACAACTAAATGGCCCAAGGAAAACCAATGTTCTAGGTACCACACTTGCAACTTTTCTGTAAATTCAGAACTATTTACCAAAAAATGTCCTACATGCTCAGTCTTTGCTAATATTTTCAGCAGGCATAGCTTTGCATGTCATAGGTTAGGTATTGAAAGTATATGAGCCAACCTACAATGAAGTGTAAAATCACCAATTTGATGACGTAGTAGTAGCTCATTATGATTTTAATTTGCAGTTTCCTGGTCCCTAATGAGATAGAAAACCTTTTGATGTCTATTTTTGTTATAGCTTAGATTTAAAGTCTCTTACTGTCGATGAGAGGAGCCTGGCCCCTGGGGTGAGGCCCAGATGGGTGTGCTCCTGTTCCTGACTCTTCCCCTACCCTCTGCTTCCTGGCCAGTGAGACACAAAGAGCTTTCATCAGCCTTGCCCTTTCACGAAGCTGTTTCTGCCTTTGAGTTGGCCTACCAGGGACTGAACACTGAAACTATGAGCCAAAATAAACTTCTCCTTTAATTTACCAGGTTTTGGGTATTTTGTCTCAGCAATGGGAAAGTGGTTAACACAATAGGCCACTAAGATGTCCCCTTTTTGAAGCACTCATTTGGAGTCTTTGCCCATGTTTAGCATTCTCTTTTTCTCATTCTGTAGTTATCTAAATGTTCTGAAAACCAGTCCTCTGTCAGGTATATAGTGGAAAACATCTACTGCCCCCATACTTAGATTATATTTCCACTCCTTTTATGGCTTTTTAAATGAAACTCATAATTTCAATATAATTGAATTTTGTGTATTTTCCTGTATGTAATTTTTAGCTTTTGGTCAACTATTCTCTTCCTTAAAGCAATGTAAGCAGTTCCCTTTATTATCTTCTAAAATTTTATAATTTTGTTTTTCCCTCTTTGGTCTTGATCTGATGAGATTCAATTTCTGTGTATGATGTGAAGTGAGTAATTCAATTTTATTTTATTCTACTTGTACATCCAATTATCTCAGCACTCTTACTGAAAGAATCTTCCATTTTAAATCCACTATTTTATTATTTCATCACACAGTAAGGTCCATATATGTGGGGGACCTTTATGAACTTTTGACTCTGATCCCTTTGCCATTCACTTATTGTGGCACTAATGTCATGCTATCCTAACACTAGAGTTTTAGACATCATCTCACTCATAAAGGAGATCCTACCCCTCTGTGTTTCTTCTTTGACAAAACCTTGTCTACTTTTGGCCTTTTTAAAATTTCGCATCAGTTTCAAATTTAGTCTTGTTTGCATAAATTTTGAAATCTACTTTTTCAAGTATCAAAAAGTATACACATACATCTTTTAAAATGATTCTTGAAATTTCACTGAAGAAATATGTTTTCGAGACTGTATTGAAGGTATACATCAGATTTTGAAAATTTAATCTTTCTGTGATTGAGCCTTTTAATCCAGAACACTGTAGCTCTCTTCAATCATTTCTTTGTAAATGCCTCAGTTAAATTTTGCAATTTTCTCTTAAATGTTTTGTGCATCTTTAGTTAGATTTATGCCTATAATTATCTTTAGTGCTGTAGCAAAGGTTTTTGTTTTTTTTTTTTGGTACTAGCAATTGATCTCCAGACCTCACGCTTGCCTACATGCCAGGCAGGCGCTGTGCCACTGAGCTAAATCCTTGGCCCACGCATATGTTTTTAAGAATGTTTTTTCTACCTCTTTCCTGGTTTGTTAAAATAGAATTGAAATTTATTTGATGTAGTTATTCTGCAAAACTCTCTTATTAACTCCAAAATTTTACTTGTATATTATTTCGTCTCCAAACACATTGATGTCATATGTGAATTCTGGCATTTTTTTTCCCATCCAATCACAAAAATGACGTCTCTGTCTAGCTTTATTGCACTACCTAGGACCACTACTAAAATGCTGAATTGAAGAGGTGATAATGAACATTTTTGTCTTTCCTTGACATCAAGGGAAACTTTCACTGATTCATTTTTGCGTATGAAGATATTGGGGGATTTTTGGTAAACTATAAATAAGTTTTCTTCTATGCCACAATATTGAGAGTTTTCAATTGTAAATGGTAACAAATTTTACCAAATCCTTCCTTACAGTTCTTCCGGAAGTTGTACTGATTATAGGATTTGTATCCTTTATTGATAAACTGCATTTATTGACTTGCTAATGTTGAATTTGCATTTTTCTCAAACGCACTTGGTAGTGTTGAATTATCCTTTTCATAGTACTCAATTTGGTTTGCTTGTGATTTTTTTCCTTTCCTGTATTGTCCTTGTCAGGTTTTAGTATCAAGGTTATATTAGTTTTATAACATAAACCTTCCTCCTTACTCCTATTAGCTGGGATATTTTGTACAAGATGGCTTTGGCCCTCTACACCATAAGAATATATCTCCACTCTATAGACTAGCTTCTTGGGTTAGTCATAAGTTCTTTTTGCTTTTTAATTCTAGTCCCCACTCAGTGGGCCTCAGGAGAGCTTTCTGTGCTCTTTCCCCAGGCTTTGGAAGGCCACTGTGGGATCCTCAGTGTTATGGATTTAGTTTTGCCCCCCATGGCTCATGTGTCAGGGGATTGATCTCTAGTTTGGCAGTGCTAAAATGGTGGGATCTGTAAGAGGTGGAGCATGGTAGAAAGTACTTACTGGGGTGCAATCAGAAGGGACCGTGGGAGGCCAGCAATGTGTTGGGCAATGTGGTATTTTCCTCCCACACATACTCTAACCATTGTGATGCCATCCAGCTTGAGGCTTGCACCGGAGTGGACCTTATACTGGCATCATGTCCTTCAGCCTCCAGAACTGTGAGCTCAATGTACATCTTTATAAAATAACCTGCCTTGGGCTGGGGATTTAGCTCAGTGTTTCCACCCCCTGCCTCGCAAGTGCAAGGTCCAGAGTTCCATTTCCGGTACCAAAAACTAAAACAAAAAAAACAACCTGCCTCAAGTATTTTGTTATAATAACAAAAAATGGACTAATACACTCAAAAAAGGCCCTGGGAGCCCAAGGGTATTTGTCTTACCCTTTTGTTCCCCTCTAGTTACAAGGAGCTGAAACCCAATCCCCTATACTGGATGAAACACTGGAGAAGGTTTCTCTCAGCTCTCCTTACCTGCTCCCAGGCTTTGGCTTACAAAACTCTGTATCCTCAGTGAAAGAATAGAGGATGGAGTTGATGGACAGGTGCAGACTTACCTGGGAGCAAGGCTTGCAGGGATTCAAAACTCTTCTACTAGCATATATGAATCATTAAGATTATGGAATGCAGCTGAAGTAGTCTTACAGGGAAATCTATAGCCCTAATGACTAGATAAAAAGAAATGCTGAATATCAATTATACAAACCTACATCTAAAGAAGATAGAAAAAGGGGCTGGGGATTTAGCTCAGTGATTCTGCTGCTTACCTTGAAAGCACAAGGACCCGAGTTCAATCCCCGGTACCAAAAAAAAAAAAAAAACCAAACAAACAAAAAAGAAAAAGAACATCAAAATCAACTAAACAAGGAGAAATAGGATGTAAAAATTAATGAAACAGATTGTGAACAGATAATAGTTAATAAAATGAAAGAGAATATTTAAAAGATTTGATTTTTTGTTATTTTCATCTTTATTCGTACACTCCTGTGGTGCATAACGAGCGCATGTGTCATGGGGCATCTGTACATGTAAGTAACACATCTTCATTCTTTTCACATCTCCTTCCCCTCCTTTCCTCCTTCCTCTGTCCAGCTCTTGGTCCTCTTTCCAAACTTGAGTCTTTAAACAAAAGTTTCAAATTTGATAAATTTCTGGAAACAGCAATTGAAGAGGAAAAGAAAAGACATCAATAATGGAAACGTAAAGCATCCCAGATGTTACAGAAATTATATAGGTGAAATTATATTGTAAAATAAAATATACTGTGTCAAAGGATGAGAAAACAGTAAAAACTGACAAGTTAAAAATAACACAGTTAAGTAAAGCAAATCAGAATGGCCTAGATACTGGATTTATCAGACAGGGACTTAAAAATAACTATAATAATTATATTAAAGAATTAGAGGGTAAAGATGAACACCATACATAAAACAGATGAAACTATCTGCAGAGAGATGGAAATGATAAAAAAGAAATGGGTGGAAATATTAAAAATGAAAAATATAATAATAGATATGGGAATCATTCAGAGAATTCAGTGGACTGGACACAGCAGAGGAGAAACTATTGGTGAGTTTGTAGACAAGTGATGTGCAACTTGAACTAAATGGGGCGGGATTCTGAAGAAGACAGAATCTGAGTTCTGTGGTATAGCAACAGTAATGGCCTAGCATTGTCCATGCAATGTGGTCTCGAAAAGAAAAGGGAGAGAGAGTGGAGTATGGGAAAATTTTGAAGAAATCATGATTAAGAAACTTTTAAATTGGTAGATATCAACCCACAGACTCAAGAATATTACTGGACTGCAAGCAAGATAAATTAGAAAACCCCCGAAATTGTCCAGACACATCAACTGCTGCTAAACAAAGATAAAGAGCAGATTGTAAGAGGATCCGAGGAAAAAAGCACATGCAATCAAGGAAGCAATGGGAAGAATGACGGCTGAGTCCCCCAGAAACAATGAAAGCCAGAACACAATAGAACAACTCTAAAGTCCGAACAGAAAAACCAACCAACTAAGCACATAAAAAGCAACCTTGCAAATTTCCTTTCATACTTCAAAGACCCCTTGCTAGAGACACTGCTCTCCGGGCTCTAACTTCTGACTGCAGCTCTTTTGTAAAAATCACTTCACCATGAAACTCTTGATCTTGCCGTGTAGACCAGGCTGGCTTCGAACTCTGAGATCCTCCTGCCTCACACCTCCCAGAGCCTGGATACAAGCTTTGCCATCACTACCTGCCACTGTGGCAGGAGTTTTAGGGTCTACACAGACTTAGAAAGAAAACAGTCAAGGTGGGACTGGGAGTGGTACGTGGAGGCAGAGTTCCAACCCGCTCATAGCAGAGCTTCCTTGGAGACGGGAAAAGGATGAATGGTTGTCGGGCCCGGGAGCCCATGAGGAGCTCCTGGAAAGTCAGGCTTATGAAAACAGGATGGTGTATCCTCATCTACCTTGTTTGCCAGGCCTGGCACCATCTGATTCCTAGCTCTTCTCCTAAAGACCAAATGACCATGAAAAGTAAACATTTTGAATCAAGTCAGGACGCTGAGGCAGCCACAAGAGAACAACTAAAGCCACCAGAAAAGACTACCAGAACTGCTTCAGGAAATGCAAAAACAATGGGATAGTGGGGGATTAATAGCACTGTGTCTTCTACTGTAATAAATTTTACTAATTTAAACATTCACCGTATTTTTGAATCACACTTAGTATGGTAGTGAAAATTGCAGGATTAGTGTTCAGTTTTGCAAACTTTTCTCCCCTGTAGTTTCCAATATTGTTTCCAGTTTTTATATTTTTGTGTATCTTTTTTTGGAACTTTAATGGAAAAGTTAGTGAGATCATATCAGATGAATCTAGTCTGGAGCTTTTTTCTAACTTTTTATCACATAATTTTCATATAGATAGGAAAGTTTAAAAACTTTCACAGTATATCCACCAAATAGATTCTACCTAAAGTATTGTTTTCAAGGACATATTTTAATTTTTAGATACTCATTAGGGTAGATTTTGGTTTAATTTAAGCAGATTGTTACTATGCATATTCTCAGGACCTATAAACTTTAGACATGCTCTAAAATATTCAAAATAAACAGTTAAAGAGAAATAAAAATAGGACTATATATAAATGGGCTATAAATATGTCTGCATTATACTAATAAATGAAAAACTGGTCATTTTAATAACTCATATTTAAAATAAAACCTGTGAGAGCAGCATTGAATAATTTTTTACAGCTATCCACTTTTTGTTCCATTGATAAAAATTAGTCCTGTGAGGTGAAAAAAGAAGTGACCTGATGAGGACTATATATTTTCCCATGTAAAATTTTATCTAAAATGTAATTCAATCTTAGAATTCAAGGGACCTCCCTTTGTAGAATTTTTTTCCAGGTCAGGGATTGAACCCAGGGTTTCATGCATGCTAGGCAAAAACTCTACCACTGTGCTATTCTCCAGAGCTCTTGCAGGTAATTTTTTTTGGACTGGGAATTGGCCTCAGAGCCTTGCACTAGCCAGCACTGGGCCCCTGAGCTACATCTCCAGGTCTTGCAAGTAATTTTTGTTGTTCTCTTTTTTTGGTACCGGGGATCAAACTTGGGACTTTGAGCTTGTGAGGCAGGCGGCGGAACCACTGAGCTAAATCCCCAGCCCCCTTGCAAGTAATTTTTAAAGGATTTTATACAGTCATATAGTCTCATGGTAGGTGATAAAAACAACAATGGGAAGATGGTTCTGCATCTTGTGATTCATCATTTTCACAATTTGGGAGGAAACAACAAAAGCAGCGGCAGCAGCAAGTAGATTTACTGCTTGAGAAGCCCCCAGTGGCCTCGCGGTCCTTTAACAGACGTGCTTAAATTCCAGTCTCCTGAGGAAGGGTATGTTTGATATGTAAACCTTGGTTGTCATGTTTCTCCATTTCACATTTTCCTCTTGTAATATAGCATTTGAAACATCCCAGCCAATGAACCACAGTGCAATCTCACTCTTATGTAACAATTGCCTGTGTGTTATTATTTTTTAAAATTGCATTTCCCTGACACACATTACAAAGACGTTTTCCTACAGATCAAAACCCAAAGCTCACCCAGAGCCAAAGTTAGTTTCAACTTGAATCACCACACTCCCAGGCCTGCCTGGGGCTGGCAGTCCAAAGGGAAAATACTGCCTGAGGGCATTACCGACCTCTGCCTCTGCCTGGCTCTGGCGCACAGGGCAAGATTCATCGGGGTAGATGACAGGGCAAGTTTGACTGCTGATGGATTCTGGGAGGCAGCAGGGTTTAGAGACTCCCAGACATTTGGCAAGGAGTAAGCAGAAATCTCGTTCGAGTGGAACAGTTTGGGAAGGAATAAGGTTGTTCATGATTCTAAACTCTTGCCAGAGTTTGCAGGAGCTTTTTCTCCTACCGGAGAAGCTTAAAACCTGGAAACCAGCCATATTTGGTTATTACGAAACTTTCCAATATGTAAAAAAAAAAGTTAAAACAAAGATTCGTGTTCAAGAACTTACTTGACACAAACCGAAAACAGCATTAAGCTGTTGTTTGCTTCTATAGATTGCTTTCAAGTGCAGGCTTTTATGATATCAAGGGTTCCATCCTTTTTCAAATTAACTTTCAGGAAAAGGAAAGGTAAGTTTTATCAGATGATTACTATCTTTTCCTTTTTCCAATCGGAGTTGATTTTAGCTGGCGGAGTCTCCAGAGCTTTAAGAATCATTAGCTTTCAAGACTCTCAGACACTGTTTTTTGGTTTTGTTTTGGTTTTGTTACAGGGGCTGGAACTTGGGACCTTGCACTTGCAAAGCAGGAGGGGGGACCACTGAGCTAAATCCTCAGCTCTAAGACACTGTTTATGAAAGGCGTATATTAACTCTCTAACTAAGGGGCCTTGCATCTGCTGGGTCTCCTCCCAAGGGGAAGAGGTGATGTTATAGGCCTTATCTGGCCTCAGTCACGAACCCAGAAGTGCAGGAGACCCTGCTGGTGACCCCGTGGGGGCTGCCATGATGGTTTCCCCTGCTCCACTCCGTGGCTGGACAGCTGGGCAGACAGGGGTAGCTTCCATGGTCTCTAAGGCCTATTTCCTTACCTGTAAACTGGAGCTAGTAGCAATCATTACAGCATAGGGAGAGAGGAAAAGAAACGCAAAGCAAATGCTAAACACATTAGCCGTTATTATCACGTCTCTGTGTGTAATTCATGTGACTGCATTAAGATCAGTTTTACTGTGTGTCAGCAGAATTTCATTGTCAGCTTTGGTTGGAAACATCACGTTTTTAAACTCCTCTCATAACTGTCACAAAAAAAGAAGCAGAGGGAGAACAGGAATGCTTTGAATTGTTGCTCCCTGTGCTCCCCTAGCTCCAGCCATTGCTGAGAGGGCTTCATTAGCCCAGAAGAAAGCACTCTTGCCTGACCTCTATGGAGTAGGCTTTTTGTGTATCTCTGAAGTTTCTCAGCAAATGCATTCGGCTCTGCTTTGGGAAGGCATGTCATGGATCCACACAGAACAATCAGTAGAAAGTAATACTACGGACTCATAAAAAAATCATAGGGGCTTCACTGATGCTTGGCTACTGGGATGCTAGTTATGTCTATAAGAAGACATCTGAAATTACCAGAAAGGTAACTCAGAGAGAAACATGCTTTTACACCCACTAATCTCCCTATGGCACTTAGCTATAGCTCACTTTCACATAAACTAGCAATCCATGAAATTGTCAAAGGCAGCTCCTGTTCCCCCAGGAGCAGTTTTATTGCTTTTGCATCAATTTTGCCAAGTTTATTTTCAATGCAGAAACTAGTACCCCTAGTGCTAATAAATAAATAAAATCATTGGATATGAGGAAGTGAGTTTCACCAAAAGATATCAGAGTCTTAGCAATGGTAATTTTAGTTTGTTCTTTAAGAAAAACTGTGTGAAACTACTTCATTGTTCTATTGGCCCAGTAGGAAAAATCTCAGGCATTAAATATGACTCTACTAAATATTAACAATCTGTGTATTTATAACACAGCATACACTGCTATCACCCATGGTGCTGAAGTAAAGTTGTGGTTTTTTTTTTCTGGTTTGCATAAATTCTTGATTTTCTTCTTCTGAGATGTGACAAAGGAGACTTACAACATCCGGGTGTTTTACTAGGGATCTTGGCATGAAATTGAAAGGATTTGGTCCAGCCACTGTTATGAACATATTGCTATGTAAATCCCTCACATCTAATATTAGGCTAATGATTTACTTCTGCGATAATATACCTATGTCAGGGAATGACTAAAACCAAGAACTTTGACTTCAATCACCTGGCTGGAGAAAGATCATTAATTTCTTGCAGGTGTCAATGTCTCAATTTATTTTAGACACGTTTTACCAGGAGATATATATATAAACATTAATATATTTCCCAACTGTGCTCTATAGTGTGAATTCACTGCCTTCAATTATTTATGGAGTATGAAAAGTTTTAAAATCAGCTGGGGGTGTAGCTTAATGGTAGAGTGTGTGTTTAGTGTACAGCAAGTCCTGAGTTCAATCCCTAGCACCAGATAAATGAATCAAATAATAAATATAAATTAATATTAAGGTGCTAACATTACCACCTTTTTGTCAATTGAGGTTATTTTTTTAAATCCAAACCTATCATTTATTATTCCGGCATCCTCTTACCTCAAATATGAATGTGCCCCAAACGGCACTGTGGATGTCTTCCTGGCAAAGCAAACCTATTCCTCTGGAATCGTTCAGCATAGTGAAGGGCACTGCCATTGCCATTCACCCAAGAGTCTGCTCCAGCCGGAGCCTTGGAAGTTAATCCCTGTCCCCCTTCATTTTGCGCATACCCAGCATTCCATTTAAGAGCAAAGCTTTTTGGCCATACCTTTCCCAATTATCTTCCACTTTTCCCCTGACCTCAGTCTGCTAACGCCCTGGCCTACACCACACCCTTTCCAGCTCAATGGACAGTGGTGTGTTTCCTCCATCTACCAGAGCGGTCCTTTCTAATACAGATCAGGCTGTTTCACCTCCCCGCTCAGAATCCACCTATGGCCTCTTATTACAGTCACAAGCCAAGCCGGGGTCTCGGTCACCTCCCTGTGCTCTGCCTCTCCCAGCCTGTGTTATTCTGCTTCAGTCTCCTCTCTGCATCACCGAACTTACCTCCTTCCTGTGCCAGCACAGACAAAACAGCCACTCAGCCTAGGGCTTACTTGCCCGCGTGGCCTGTCTACCTGAAGGCACTTCCGATGTCTCTGGGCTCACGCTTCATCCAGATCTCTCCGGTGCCCTCATCCAAGGGGCATTCTCTCACCATCCACGTAGAACAGCGTCCACTGTCACTGACCAAGTGGCTTCGCTTTAGACCCACACTAGGTATTTAAAAGTCCAGATGCTCCAGCTGTACCCCAGACCAACTAGAACAGCATCTGTCCAGGTGACACCAGAGATTTAGTATTTTTCAAATCTCCTAAGAATTTGCAATGCGGACCCAAGGCTGAGCCTCACAACTTGAGCTTCTGAGCCCGACCCACTTCTCCCCAAGGCACTCATTGCTACTGACATGGAGTTACATGTGTGTTTATTTGTCCTCTAGAATTTCCTCTGTGCTTAGAGACTTTCTATGCTTTCTTCCCTGCTAACTTCTTAGGACCTGGAACAGTTCCTTGAAAATTGTAGGGGATTTTTAAATAATTTCAGAAGAGGAAAGGAATTCTTCCCCCCAAATAGAAAGTACAAGATCTCAGAAAAAAAGGACAATCCTTTCTAAGAAAGAAAAATTGAAAACTGTATATTGATTTATTCTTTTAAACTGGGAGTGTAGAAAATAAAAATGTTGTGGGTTGTATGATCATTCTCCCCTAGATAAATGTTTCTAAATTCGGAGTCTATAGTCAACACTGGAAAGGAAATAGAATTAAAATGTACACCATATTCAGGAACTTGATTTTTAATGTCCTACCCAGAATGGAAGCAATACTCAACTGGTATTTTGTTGAACTTGAGATAGTTCCCCAAGATGTAAGCAGACAGCTGGCAGAGCCCAGAAAGTCCTGACCCCATCAGGTCCTGATGCTAAGAAATATCAGTTTATTCACAATTTTTTTTAAATTTCTGAAACTATGATTAAAGTTATTTTCTTCTCTCTCTCTCTCCCTCTCTCTCTCTCTCTCTCTTTTGTTGGATGACAGGGTCTCTTTATTAGTTCAGGCTGTCCTTGAACTCACTATGTACCCCAGGCTGGTCTCGAATTCACAGCAATCCTCCTGTCTCAGCCTTCCAAGTGCTGAGATTACAGGTGTGTGCCACCACACCTGGCTGACAAAAGTTATTTCATATTGAACATAGCTGTCAAAAATGGAAGTCTTAGGGTTGACTTAGTTCCAAGGATAGTTACTTAACAAGTTTATGTAGAGGATAAATTGTTACCAGCTCTCAGAGGTGACTTTATAAGGATAAGATGTAGCCTATGCTTGTTTTTTTGGATACTGGGGATCGAACTTGGAACCTTGCGCTTGTGAGGCAGGCAGTGGAACCACTGAGCTAAACCCCCATCTCTAGCCTATGCTAGAGGCTTTAGCCTTGTTAAATGCTAAAAATATATAGAATTGTCTTATAAAGATCCGAGAGACAGGGAAAAAAATGCATGTTTATTTTTGTTTTAAAATTTACCTCATTTCACACCAATGATTCATTTATTATGACTATTTGTTTTATTGCGACTTAGTAGAAAATGTTTATATACATATGGATATATGTTAAAAATTTGGGTAATGATTACAAAATATTTTTGACAAGTATAGAAAATAGTAGTTAATGTTTTCCATCTGCTATATAGCAAGTCACCAAAAGAAGCACTGGCCCCACAGAGCAAGGGAAGGCCTAGGCAAGAACATGACAAATATAAATGTCTACTGAATTAATTTGGATCATTTACTTATACACTTTTGTAAATGTTACCATATGTTGTTTAAATTGCACATCATCAAAATTAGTGCCTGAATGTTGTCATTTCCAGAGCTTCACTATGGAAAGTTTTTTTTAATGCAATTATTTAAATTTATTTGTGTAAAATGTACTGTCATTGGAAAAAAAGCAAAATGACAGGCTCACTTAGTGAAAATTTCTAAATATCTAATTTCTAAAATTAACTTTAGAATCTTGAAGTCTCTTTCTTTTATTAGCTTTAAGGGTACTATTGGAAAGTATTTTGTTTAATAGACAAGTTTTCCAAAGTGTCAAATTGAAGAAATGTGTTTAATGAACTCAAATTCAGACTACAGATTGCAGAAAGAAATGCAGAGTCCTTCACAATTTCAATGTTCAGGCTGGGAACGTGTTGCAGATCGTCCCTGGGCTGGGAAATCACTATTGCTTGGCCCCATGTTGCACCCCATCAGTCCCCACCCCACTCCATCGTTCTCAGAAATTGGGCTGGGACCGCAGAGCTCGTGTAGGACAAAGCAATGAAACCTCAGAAATCCCAGATGAGTCCATGCCACCACCCTAGCGCAAAAGATCGGAAAGGCCTCCAAAAACTAAAATCGCTGTTCTGAATATTATGAATTCTAAGAATTACTTTGTTGTCTATAAAACAACTAGCATTTGTTGCATTTTTACAATGTATCAACACTATCTCCAGCTCTGTAGAGAGAAGTACTTAAGTATCCCCAGTTAACCTGACCAAGTTTAAACACCTAATGTGCTGCTAACCTGGGAACCTGTGAACACGAGTGCCTGACTATCAACCTCATGCCTCTGCCTGGTGCTCAGTGCCATGTCCACATGACCAGATGTGAAGGACTAGATATGTCAGTACCAATGCCACAGACACAACCTCCTCCTTTCTTGTCTTGTACTGCATCATCAGGGCTTTAACCAAGCAACCTTTCTGGTCTGAAATTCTTTAGTTCTATCAAAGTTTGTACACCCTGCCTACTGTTGTGCATGCAAGTTGCACACAATGAAAATTTAAAGAACAAATAAGAAAGTTCACACCACATAGCCCTCCCGTTTGCAGCACTGGCAGAATAGGTGTCAAAGCATGGGTAGCTCTTTCCTTGCCAAACCATGAAGTCAAGGATGGGCAGGAGAGGTCTGTGTACTCCTGAAAACAGCTGAAGTGTTGATCATCAGCACATGCAGATATTTTGCCCGAGGAGCAAATGTTAGCAGATCTGTACACCCCCAAACTACATTAAAATCTTTAAAAGTGTAAAATCGTGACTTCTTACATAGCTTTCTTAAATAGGAAAAATGAAATCCATAAAAGAGAATCTAGCCTGCTGATTGTATCTCTCATAGTCAAGAAATAAATTGGTATTGTGATTTCTTCAAAAATGAAATTAGAGAAAAAATTTGAAAATGTTTGCTATAAGCTTTCAGTGCCTGTGCAATGTAACCAGAGTAACATACATAAAGTTGATGCTAAGGTAATTGTTTTGTTAATACTATATGTGCTAGCATCTCTGAGAAATCATTCTTTCTTTTATTCTCTCGGGGAAAAGAACAAATGCTCCTGTCAGTGTGAAATCCTCCTGCAAGATGCACGGCACCCCGTCGAGGTCTTCAAGTTTGTCCTTGTTGAGCTTCCATATGTGAATTTGACCGCTGCATTAAAAGCATTGAATGTGCTCTTTACTGTTGGGAATAGCAAACACTGAGATCCAACTACAAATGACTTGAATCCTCAGTACCACATCACAGAATGGCGCATAAAGGGTGGGAATTGTTGGTGCAGAACATATTCAATCTGCGGAAAACTGAAGGTTATCCACATAAGTCTATCACCTCTTACTAGCATAAAAAGACATCACAGCAAAGAAACATAACAAGCTTCCATTTTACTGATCAGGATTTCTCTTCTGTTCAGCAGATGGGTGTGCCTTGTCATTAGTATAACAGAGTGAAATTGCTTTGAACCATACAATATCTGTTCTTATTGATTTTTGTGTTAAACAGAGTCAGGGATTCAATCTTATCCTAAGTCAACAAATATAAGAAGTCCATCTTTTAGAATGCAGGAAACAAAACAAAGAATGTGTGTTCTTGTTCTATTATCAGTGTACAGCAGAAGTGCTTGACTTTAGGCCTGTCACTACACTGTCGCATGTTGAGCGATATCCATAAGGGACCTAGTAATTATTGGGCTGCTTGCCTAAGTGTGCTTTAATCTTAACAATAGCTGACAGAACAAAAGAAAGGAACTCTAGCAGGCCACAGAGGAAATGATTTGTTCAAATTGGATTCTAATGTTTGGTTCTCAGTACACATTTAACATTTGTTTAACACCAACATAAAAATAAAAGTACACATACTTATGTGCCTCCTGAGACATCATTGGGGACCTTGTTCTGGACACCTATTGCAGACTCCAGAAACATTCTTAGAAGAATTGAAAATGACATTTAAGAACAACCTAAGATTTTTATTTGTCTTTATTGTACCATTAGCCAATAGTACCAAGCTCACAGATTTCAGGATTCAAGTCAGAAGAAGCAACTAGAAAGTTAAATTAATCACTAATATAGTGAACACAGAAATATCAGATACCAGTCTTAATCTAAAACCAACAACAAGGAGAGAGAGAGAGGGAGAGAAAGAGAGAGAGAGAGAGAGAGAGAGAGAGAGAGAGAGAGAGAGAATAAACTAATGTGCCTGGAAAGAGAAATATGCAGACCATAGGAATCTAGAGTCTGTTAAATCTTGGCCAAGTACCTGCTAGGACTCCTAATAAAGCAGCTAGAGAATGATATTTATTCTTATCATAGAAACAGAAGGTGGATTAGCAGCCACCTAACCTAAGGAAACACATTCATGCATCTTCTTTTAAGAGTTTAAGCCCAGTAGCCGAGCGTGGAGGCACACAGCTGTAAATCCCAGCACTCTGGGGGGCCAGGCAGGAGGACTGGAAGTTTGATCCCAGTCTGAACAAAATATAAAAGGGTATGAGGTATAGCTCCAGTACTGAAAAAAATAGTTTAAGAGTAACAGATGCATAGTCTGAGAATACAGTTTCTATTATCAGTGGAAACCACGCGAGAAATATCCTAGTCTCATAACTCCAGAACTAAATTTCCTTCATTGATAGGTGCTTTGAAATTTTATATCCCTTTTTCTCAGAGAGTGACTGAGCTACATCTCCAGTCCAGTGACCTGGCATTCTTATTCACCTCTCTAGAAATTGTGTATCTCCTAATGAGGTGCCCTGATAAAAGAGTAAACACAAGCACATACCTCACTTCCTTAGCTTTTCTTTCAGCCTCTGATTCCATAGATTGAGTCATTTCCTTAAAGTTTCCTTTAATTAACATTGTCCATAATAAGACAACAGATACTCTTTCCTTTAAATTTTCTTTTAGAAAATTTAATGGCATTATGTGTGAAATTTTGTTAGATTTGATTGACAAAAAGAGGATAAGGTACTACAACATTTTTAAGTTTGCATATTTCTTGCCCAGAAGTGGTATATAATAAGATAAAAACATAATATGCCTTTAGGTAAGGAATGAGTATAATTCACCAATTTCAATGCTATCTTATTCAGTTATATCTTTAGCTTTTCCAATGAATTAATCTTCTCTAAACAACAGGAGGAATGGTTAATCTTCCATACAATTAGAATGTTGAAAGTAGCCATTTCTAACATTTTTCCATGTTTTCCTACTGAAATACAATTAAGTTCCATATTAATTGGGGTTAACTTCAGATATTCTGGAGAGTAATCACCTTCGAGGGTTCTGTCCTCATGAATGGATGAACACGCCTCTTGTCCCAAGCATGGGTTGCTTATAGAAGGATGGTTGAGCTCCCTTGTGCCTCTCTCTCTTTGCCCTTCTTCTCAATAGATCTGAATCTCTTGATCTTGGACATCCCAGTCTCTGATATGTGAGCCACAAATTATCCTGTTTGTGGGGTCCTGTCAAAGTCTGCAGGGGAGTAATGTATAATTAAATGCTGACACGAACGAAACACCCAGGGTTAGCCCCAAACTCCCGAGTCCTTCCCAAACACCTCCACCTCAGACATCAGCAAACGTGGGATTCCTGGCACTTGAATTTTTGACAACTGACTACAGACTCATGGGTCCTCATATCCCCTCAGCTTCGATAATAACTAGCATGACACAAAGAACTCAAGAAACCATCATACTTACAATTACAGCTTTATTATAAAGAATAATAGGTCAATAAACAAAAAATAGCAGTTTTAGGGGCTGGGGATGTAGCTTGGTAGCACCGTGCCTGCCTGGCAAGCACAAGGTCCTGAGGTCATCCCTGGAGCCAAAAAACAAACAAACAAAAAACCCAGGTTACTTCCTTACCAATATTTGTAAAGAAACTACTAAAGAGTCAACACCAGCAATAACACCAATTCAGGGAGGAAGGCAGGAAAAGTGAAGATAAACAAATCAATTTGAAAACTGCATCGCTAATACAAATAAATAAAACAAGAGGCAAAAAAGAAAAATGCATTGCTAAACTTAAAGAAGTATTAAATGTGGGGGAAAACACAATAATTTTCATGGATGTATTTAAAAATCAAAATGGGAATAAAAATTTAGATAACAACAACATCAAAGTTGATGATGCAGTGCTTCATCAAGAAATTAAAATAGTACAAAATTTTGTTTCTTTTGAAAAAGAAGAGTGACTAATTAACTTTGGAATTTATTAGGAATTATGAAGAGGACATATACATTAACTACAGAGTAATATTTCAAAGCAAATTATGTGAATAAAGACAACTATACTAATATGTCAAAAGAAGCAAAGCTAACAATAGAATAAGCAAGTAGGGATAAAAGGTGATACATAAAAAATACAGTGATACACCAGAAATAAATTTAAAAACATGATGCAAAATCTCAAATGGGTTAAAATACCTATTAAGAGTTAAACCTTCAGATAATTTTTAAAGAAATCCTGCTATATGTTGTTTATAAGAGAAATACCTAAAATGAAATAATTCTGAAAACCTAAAAATAAAAGCATGGAAATAACATATCAAAAAATAATAATGTTGGGCCGGGGATTTAGCTCAGCGGTTTCGCCGCCTGCTGTGCAAGCGCAAGGACCCGAGTTTGATCCCCGGTACAAAAAATAAAAAATAAAAAAAATAATAATGTATATTGATATTTTTACGAATCAAGAATGAAATGGATTCCGCCACCTGCCTCTCAAGTGCAAGGTCCCGAGTTTGATCCCCAGTACCAAAAAAAAAAAAAAGAATGTGATGGATTAGAGAGATATTTGATATTGATAAAATGAGTAATCTCCAAGGAGACCACCAACAAAGTATTTGGGAATGTAGAAAAGAAGTAGAATACAAGGTTAAGCCGAAAAACTCACAATTATGATGAGAGGTTTTAGATCTCTTTTCCCAGGAGTTTATTGGAAAATCAGATAGGATTACTAAGATGTAGAAATGTACAACACATTTATGGTGAAAAAAAAGTACCTTCAAAGGAATAATTATGACTTCCAAAATATATAGGTTTTCAAGAGAAACTCCATATATTAGACCAGAAAGACATCTCAATACGTTCCAAAGAATTGACATTACACAGTGTAATAAAGTTATAAATAGAAAGAAAATATAACCAAAAAAGTTCAATAGTTTTATAAATCATTCCACTTTAAGATAATACATGGGTTAAAAAGAAACTTCCATGGAAATTTCTAAATTTTAAAAACAACTGTATATCATTAGAACACTATATACCCAAAACCTGTAGAAAAGAAATTGGTCTAGAGCATATGTACAAGTGTACACTTGTAAATGAATTTATTATAAAATAAGCAAGCAGTCACCTCAGAAGGCAGGAAAAGAACAAAGACAGTTGAAGGAAGGAAATAAATGCAAAGGTAAAAATTAAAGAGAAAGATCAAAGAATTTTACAATAGAATGAAACCAGAGAATCAAATCCTGGTTCTCTTCAAAAAGTAGTAAATAGAAAAAACTTTAAAAGCCTGAAAACGAAAAAAGAGTAGACACAAATTAATACTAAGAATGGAAACAGGGTAATAAAGTAGAAATACCAAACAGATTTTTTTGATCTTAAAAAATGCCACAAAAATACAGCTATTAGTTTAAAAACAAACAGCATGAACAAATTTTTTTTAGTGAAATATCATTCATTACTAAAGGTGGCTGAAAAAGAAATGTTTTTAAAAAAATTGATTTGCATGTTTAGAATTTCTATTCCTTAAAGTCATGAGAAGCAGATATTATTATAAAAGAAGAGATTTAGCAGTCTTTCAAGTAACACGTTATCCTTACTTTATAAAAACTCTCGTAGAAAATATAAAAAGAGAGAAAAATACCTTGATTTTTTTTCTGAGCCTAGTATAACATTGTTACACAAAACTTATAGGCCAATCTCACCTGTAAACACGGATACCAGAAATACTACTTTTTTCTTTGAGGCAGGGTCTCATTTTGTAGTTCAGGCTGGGCTTGAACTCTGGGAGATCCTCCTGCCTCAGCCTTCTGTGTGTCACTACACCCAGATGTTATCTAAACTAATAATTGAATCCACACTATATTGTCACATTTAGGGTTTTGTAGCTCTTTTTTTCAAGATTAGAAAACATAATAGCATTTGCCAAATAAACAGATTAAAGGAGAGAATCCATAGGATCTTCCTAACACATTCATACATGATTTGAAAAACTTTAACTCGCTCATGATTAAAGGGAAAAAAAAGACTTTGTAACAAAATTTCTTTACCTTGAAAAAGGAATACAATCACAAAGAAAACTTTACATAATGGTGAAATTTTTCAAATAAAAACTAACAAATACATCGCCCTTGTCAAATCTCACGTGTTCTCCACAACCTCACATTCTGAACAACTTCATCTCTGTAAGAACCCCACGAGGTATACGCTATTATTTCCCATTCATAGGTGGAGAGAGGCAGAGAGAGGTTGAGTAACTTGCCCGGAATCACACAGACTCGTCTGGTCTGGAGCCCACAGTGTGCTTCTCCTTTCCATGGCCTGCCCACTTCTCTCTTGGACCCTGACTCCCTCTAGCACATCACTCCAGTTTCCTTTGCCAGGCTTCTTGAGATTCTCCACCACGCTGTCCGCTCTGCATGAAGATTAAATTATCCCTTGCCCCTTATCGGCCTATCTCAGAGTCGTCAGGTCTAAGTTTATGCTCTTTTTCTCTTCGCGTGTTGAGTGTGGCTTCATGGTCTCACTTTTCCTTTTCTATCTGTGTGATCTCCAAAAATTCTAACAATTTTATAAAAGAAGCCTCTGTTTATTCATTTCCATCTTTTTTGGCATCAGTTCACGACAGGAGATGAGAAATTCACTTTATTGTAGAAAAGGAATTTAGTGCAAGTGAAGAACAAGGTAACTGCTTCTAAGAGTTTACTCTCCGGGTTGTGAACCTGATCCCAATAAGAACTTCACTGTTGTTCCGAGCAGCAAGTCCGACGTGCGGCTTCTCTTGGCAGCGTGCCAGGAGTCAGTGGGGAGGGGACCACCGAAGGCCACATGAATCTGCACCCCCCCGTAATACCCATATGCTTTCAGCAACATCTTTCCTTCCTGCTGATGCTGACGTCCCTTTGTCAGCTTCCTGCCTAACTTTTCATGACTCGGTTATGAAACCTCTTTTCAATGTCTGCTGAAATTTATTAAATCTTAATTTTTTTAACCCATAAAAAGAAAACAGTGCCTTTACAATGTTCGGTGGCAGGTGGTTGTAAGAGGTAAAAGGAACACTGACACTGTTTCAATTCTTAACAAGGAGGAAGGGAGGGAGAACCGAAGCTGGGGGAGAGGAGAAGATGGATACAGTACCTTGTCTCTTGGGTATGACGTGGTACAGAACAGACCCTCCAGGGTCTTCTTATCTACAGAGCCCATTTTAGCTCTTACGCCTGCCATGTTTTAATTACATAATTCCAAGAGCTACGAGAAGGCAGAAGGACTACCTCAGCAGTGCCAAAACCAGGAAGCAGGGTTGCATTGGAGGATCATCTGTGCCACCAAGGCCTTTATTCTGCTAACATTCGAATGTGCATTGAAGACCTAATGTTGGCATAAGTCACAGTCCTTGCCTCTAAGTAGCTCACGGTCAAGTGTAAGAAACTGACAGGCCCTGAATCCACAACTCCGAGACAGCAGAGGGGCGCAGAGAACATTGGGCCTGTTTGTATTCCCTAGAGATTTGAAAAAGCCAAATGCCTCCTACAAAACGACACAGAAAGACTGACAGGAGAGCGATTAACAAAAGTCATATGAATTGACATTCTAAACCCACACAGACGTGGGCATCTGGGTATCTGGTAATCCGGATAAAATAAAATAATCTGGAATGGGTGGTCTAGAATCAGAAGATTAGAGGAAACCAGATCTTGAAGCACAGACGTGTTTTTCTACAGAATTTACTTTACAGTGACTGATTGGCGAGTAATTGTAGATGTTGAATGGTTGCACTTGGAGGAGGAAAAAAAAAATCTGCTGATGTCAGACTAAACAAACGCCCAGGTTGGGTACGGGCAGTGAGAGGCCCGGGTCTGGCCCTGCTCTGCGCTAGCCTCGGTGAAGCCCTTACGCTGACGTTACCGCTCACGTGTTTCGGACAGCAGCGGGCATTCTCTCTGCAATGCAGATCGGGTCGACAAATGGGATTCCCAAGTCAGCTCCTCCACATACAGACTAAATGTCGCCCTGAGGGTTTACCTAGGACTGGGAACCTGCAAAGAGCAAAAGGAAAGGAATCCTCCCGCCACTTAGCTGCACACCGGCGCCACCTTGCGGCTCTTTTAATAAGGTCACTCAAACCATGACTAAAAATTCTGCAAATCTCCCCTTTCTTCATTAAAATATCATTAGAGACAGTTTCCCCAGATCCTTAGACTCATTGCTTTTAAAATCTGGAGAGTTCATGAAAATACTATATCATAAAAACATAATGTCTGTTAAACTATTGATATTGTGTGATTGCCAACCATGAAAAAAGTCCCAAGCAGTTTTCATAATTCGAGGAACTACACACAACCCGCCTTCCAGGAAGTCAGGGAAATGCGTTAAAAGGCAGTATTTCCATAAAAGTGGTGACATGGACACAGGTGTCCTTTACCCTGGGAACTTCAGATCCAAACAAGACGCCATTCTCACATATGTGAGAGTCATTGTAACTATTTAAAAATAATTGGGCCTCTTAGACATGACATCAAGCCACACAACCTCAAATCTAGTATCTATCATCCCTGAAGTATGTAAATGAAAGCTCAATGTTCTACGTTAAGCAAAGTGATATCTCTCTTTTAGACAAAAGACTGACAATGTCTTCACGTGACAAACAGGCTGTGGATACAAGGCAGCCTCTGACTTCAGATGCTCCAAGGCTGGCATGAGAGCAAGTGAGCAAAGCGGCTATGGTAGCAAGGAGGAACTATGCAGGGGCCAGTGGAGGCTCTCGCCTCTCTATCCAACCTAACTCCTGTTAATTACTGTCTTGACAATGATGAGCCTCCAATATGACCATTTGGTGGAAAGTGAACCCTCCTGGACCACAAAGGCCCATAGTTCATTCTCCTAGAAGCAGAAATGCAACCCTGCTATAGGCCTGCCTGTCCTCCCTTCAGGGCCTGGCCAGCTCCACTCTCTGAGGCCCACCGAGGGTCTGAGCCAATGGTATGAAAACATAAAAGAATGTTGTGGACATTTATCCTGACCATGGGATCCCCTGGTTGTATCACATGCTGCACTGTGCAAAAGGTGCTGAGCAAATGTATTCGTCAACTGAGCGGTTTGCTGGAAGCACAACGAAAGTACCAGCTCAGCTAGGACAGCGGTCTGTGGGGATGTGAGGCCTTCCCTCGGGACACGGTGCATGTACTGAACCCCAAACCATGGAGATCACTAATATTCCAAGTGACCCCAGAAAAACTGTGCTTCCTGTCCCTGTAACTCTGAGCTATGAAATGTTAAGGGGCCTGGTCTACAAACACGTTTTCATCAAGGGATTCCGCAAAAGTCCTATTAAATTGCTACAATGACCAACAAGAACTCTGGGCTGTTTCTGTTCCCACATCAGCAGGCAAGACGAGGTGTCACTCCGGACACGGAGGATAATTAGCCTGATCGTCGGGAGAAGAGTGGCCTCTGTAAATGGGAGGGGAACACAGTGTGCACGGTGCCCAGGTGATCAGTTGGCCATTTCTTGTGTGATTCTGGCGGCAACCCCAGCGTGTACTGGCTTGGTGACCAGGGTGCAAAACCTCCCGCTGATGAGAGTCTGGGATGCTACCAGGGACTCGCTCAATGCAAGCCACCACCGCAGAGCCGGAGAAATTTAAAATAGATAGTGGAAGAAAGAGGTGATGGGTGTCAGTCTTGGATCCAGGCCAAGTGCAGTGATAGGGTTATAGTTTGTCCTGCTAACCCTACTCTTTTAAGGTCTCTGTGGGGCGAGAGGCCCAAGAGTCCTGGAAGAGTTGCTCCCAAAGTATTTGGAGAAGTGCGTTAAATGGCTCAACGGATGGATGGTTTGTTAGACATGAAAATGCACCACCAGAGAGCCCTTCATGGCTGGAGCCGTTGCTCAGTTTTAGAAAGTGAGAAGGGTGGGCAGCTTGCAGCCATCAGCATCTTCAGGGCCGCCCCAGCAGCGGAGGCCACTGCAGGTAAATCACTCTTCCTGAGGGGCTGTGACACGGCCAGCGCCGAGAAGCCTTGGGGCATGGAGCTTGGCCAGGCGGGACACTCACGGACACTTCTCTCTCCGGAGCTCGGCAGCAGGCTGTCTGATTTTTGACAGGCCTGCATCAGAGTCCAGTTCAGGGAATCTCACATATATCAACATCTTTTTCTGCCAGATTCTTTGCTATATGGTTTTTGAATTTACTACTTCTTGTTCCACATGCTTTTTATCCTTACAAATGAACTGAAAATAAAATTGTTACAAGGGGCCCGGGATTTAGCTCAGTGGTTTCACCACCTGTTGCACAAGCACAAGGACCCGAGTTTGATCCCCGGTACCAAAAAAAAAAAGAAAAAAAAATTGATACAAGAGAAGGTACAAGGAAAAGATTAAATACAAAGTACAAGCTTAGTAGGTTCAAATAACTGTTCCAATTGTGTGGACTCCCCGTGTGTCAAATGGTACAGCAGTAGTAATTGATGTGACTTCCAGAACACACGGCCTAAAGACAAGGCCAGGATCATGACTATATTAACAAAGACTTCAGAAAGATTTAAAGTGGGGCATCGAATCCTTTAGGGGCCTCAAGTGTGCGAAAGTCTTAATGACATTGTCCAGGTACAGGTTCACAGCAAGTCCAAGGTGAAGAGTTTATCTCAGAAGGGCTGTGAAGTAGATTTTCTCATGGCAAGAGCCCTGATAGAACTCACAAGAGACTCCAAGTGCTTCGGAGAAATGTAACAGCTAGAGCACCGCTCACTGTCTTGGGCTCAGAGAGAGAAAGACGGAAAAAGAAAAAAGGCCTTCGGACCTTGGAAATTTCACAGAAAGGAATCAGTCTGAGCAAAATGACTGAGCTGCAGTCGCAGACTAATTGTTATGAAAGTATAGAACAAGAGGCTCGGGAGGTACAGTCAAAGAGCCATGAGAACTGATCCCATGTTTAGGACCAATTCCTAATCAAGGAGGGCGGGGCGGGGCGCACCTCAGCGCCTCCTTCCTGGTGCACTTCCCGTTTCCGCTGTTTTCGGCAGTTTAACAGAATGCTGACTGTGTGGCTAGTAGATAAGTTATTTCTTTAGCTCTTAAGTCTTCATGTTCAGAGGAGTAGTATTCAAGATGCTGTACTGCAGTAACCTTTCCCACTGGGCCATGTCTGAGCTTCAGGCCATAGGAACTGAGTTCTGTAGAAACTGAGTGCCACTTGGCCAGGCGTGGTGGCACACATCCGTAATCCCAACGACTCCAGCAGCTGAGATAGGAAGATCATAAGTTTAAGACCAGCCTGGGCAATTTAGTGACTTGGTGAGATTATGTCTCAAAGTAAAAATTTAAAAAGGACTGCTGATGTACTTCAGTGGGTTCTCACCTTAATACAAACCAGTGTATTTTTAAGGGAGAGAAATATAAGAACATTGTGGCCAATGGGCAGATTGAGCTGTTTCTTTAAAGTGTTCTTTTTAAATGTTAATTCCATAGAAAGCTGGAATACAGGCCAACCTCTGACTTGCTTCTAATGAACAAAGTGTGAGAGAAGTTGATGCCTCGTGGCTTCCAACGCTATGTTAGAAAAGCTCTGTATATCCAAACAATCACCCTCATAGCCAGCTGTCATGACATGAGGATACTTAAGCCACAAAGACAGCCTAGGTGGTCCAGGTCCTGTCCCAACTGAACTTCCAGCCATCCCCCAGCATCAATGACAAGACCCAGATATAGTGAGGAAACCGTCAGATGGTCTGTTTTAGAGAAAACACTACGTGCTGCTGAGAAAAATGGTATTCTGTTGCTGCAAGGTAGAATACTGAGATATATATATCAATATCATTTGTTCAAAGCTGTGGTTCAACTATGATATATCTCTGTGGAGCTGTTGAGTGAGTCACTGAGGTTTCTTGCTCTTATTGTGTTGATGTTTATCTGATATGTATGTCCACTAGTGTTCGTTTTGTGTACATAGGCGCGCTGGTGTCTGATGCATATATATGTGTGATTGTTATGTCTTCCTGTTGAGCTGTTCCCTTAATCAATACTGTCTTCATTGTCTTATTCTGAGGCAATGGTGGCGAGGCTATGGCTTCTGTGTTATTTGTTTTTCTTTTAGGACAAAAGAATTTAATCTATGATTTATTATTTTCTAAACTAAAACCTCAGTGTTAAGATTTGAGTGCAGTGTTAGCACTTTGCAGTAAATATGTGGGTTTTGGGTTGCCATTTGGGCACTCAGTCTCTGAAAGTTTCGCTATCCTTGTTCTAGGGTACCCTTGAGAATATTTTAGGGTGCTGGTTTGGTGGTTTTAAATTCCTTAAGGTACTCTTTGTCATAGAAAGTCCTTATTTCTCCATCTATTTTTTTTTCTCCATCTATTTTGAAAGATAGTTTTGCATGGTATGTCAGTCTGCCTTGGAAGTTGTTTTCTTTTAGGGATTGAAAAACTTCACTCCAAATTTCCTGGCCTTTAACTTTTGTGTTGAGAAATCTGCTATAATTCTAATGGGTTTACCTTTACAAGTTCTTGCTTTGCTCTAACAGCTTTTAAGATTTTGTCTTTGTGTTGCACTTCTTATATTTTGTCTATGATGTGTTGTGGAAAAGTTCTTTTCAGGTCTTGTATTTTTCAGGTTCTCTATGCATTTTTTACCTCTATGTTAAAATATTTCCCCATGTGCCGAATATTTTCTCCTGTGATTTCTGTAAGCAACTTTTTTTATGCCATTTGTACTATTATTTTTCCCTAATTCAAATTAATCTTTATTTTGTTTCTTTGTTTGGTTTTGGTTTTTGAGACAGAGTCTATGTAGTTCAGGCAATCCTCTTGTTTCAGCCTCCCAAGTACTAGGATTATAGGCATGTGCCATCATGACCAGCCCAAATTAATCTTATGGCAGTCTGCTTTGTATCATCTATAATTTGTTAGATCCATTTTCTGTAATCTGTTATTGTTTTTAAGGTATCTCTGAGATTATATGGTTCCCTGCATCAGAGCTATCTTCTATTTTTGACTTTTTCCCTCACATTGGTCACTTTTGCTCTCCATACTAAGATATTTTTTAATGTCCTAGACTTCTGTTTAGTACTTTATTGTGGACTTCAATTTTCATCTAAACTGGTCATTTATGTTTTGGATTGTTTTGTTTAGCCCAGGTAGCTTTTTATTGTCTATTTTAAGCTCACTGATCATTTGTTTGTTAAATCCGTTATCTCTTTAGTTATATTATTGTTAATAGGAAAATATTTATTGGTACATTTTAGACATTCATAATGATAACACTCATCATAGGGAATTTGCACCTGTATACAATAGTTATATCATTTTTTATCTTGCTAAGCACCTTATTGATTTTTTTTTGTTTCTTCCTTTATCATTTCATATAATTTTCCTGTTTAGATTTAGGGTTTTTTTCCCAGTCAATCCCCTCGGATCAGCTTTGGGGAGCCTGGGAGCTCTTGGAGGCATTGTGTTGCCTTCTTTTCTCATGTTTCTGTTGTGCGCATGTGAGTCAGAGTGTGTGTGTGTGTTGAGGGTTGAAAGTCAACTAGGGTGGAAATACTTTGTTGCTGTTATGGAAATCTCTTGTTGGTGACTGCTTTCCAGACATGTGCTCTGAGCTCGGCTCGCTATAGCCACAGTCACCCATGGGAGGACGCTGGTGATGCCAGGGCATACACCAGTATGTGTGCACAGGGCACTAAGTACCCAGAAGCCGTGCCACTGCTGGCCTGCGAAGCCCCATCCTGGCTCCAAGGGACAGCTCTGCAGAAGCAGCACAAATATAAGCTACAATACCACTTGGTGTTTTATTGAGGGCTTCTCCCCACATGTCCAGCTAATGGCATGTGAACTTTGACGTATGTTTTCACTGTCTGCTCTAACTGCTCAGTCAGTCTCCCGAGGGTAGTGTTGGTAAGGCCCGGGAGAGAGAAACAGACACAATACTACACCTTCATTTAAAATATCCATTATGGACAGATATCTATCTATCCTTTGCAGAGGACTGGGACAGAGCTATTTGGCTTTCCAGCCTTTCCTACAAGGGGCAGGGAGAAGGCATCTATGTCAGTAGCAATGTCCACTGAGACAGTCTCTTGGAAAACCCCTCAGCCTAAGTGTGCAGTGGTTTAAGTTGAACGTCCATAATTGAAGGCAGGACTCCCTGGGGACTTGTGTGATTTCCACACTTTTCTCAGTAGGCAGGAGGTGCAGGAGGGGCCAGAGGTCTGCACGCAGTTGAAGAAACAGAGCCTGTTAAACATGGTGATAGTCAGAACACACAGCAAAGGCATCAACCCTGAATGATGGCTCCAGGCTGGCAGGGCACGGCTGTGGTCATGTGTATTCTGACCCCAGAGCCCTCTGCCACAGGATGTCGGGTTTCGAGTGAGCTTGTCTCACAGACATTGGAGAAAGAGCTGCCAGATGTGCCAGGAGTCCTCGGAGAGATTCTGCTGTCAGTGATGCCTTTGGATCCTTCCAACTCTAGCATCCTTTCTTCTGTTGTTGATGCGCACGAGGCCTTCTGCAGAAGGAAGCACAACCTAGCACAGATGTGCACACTGCTCACGTGGTGACCGGTGCCCTCCCTGCGCAGGCTCCTCACACAGGGCGGAGGCCACAGTAGCTGAGGGCTAGATGCAGCTTCCGTTCCACCATCACTTCCCACTATGCCCTGAGGACCCAGGGACGGCGCCTCGGGAGCCAGGGTTAATGACCAAGGTAAGAACTAAGGAAAGAAAGGAGGGGAGAGGGGAGAAAGGAAGATAAGGAGGAATCCTGGCAGGGATGGATGAAGGAAAGAAATGCACAGTTATATATTAAAAAGAAGGGGGGGAAGTATGCAAAGATATTAGTGACTACAAACTGCAGGGTAGGTGAAATCTACAAAATGTGGCCAGGCAGGGGATTGAAGAAAATAATCAATAATAAATAGACAATTAAACAGACAAAATGCTTTATTTGATGAGCCTCATACCAAAAATTATTTCTATTCAGCAATGAAAGGAAAAAAAGAATCTCTCTCTCTCTCTCTCTCTCTCTCTCTCTCTCTCTCTCCCTTGTTCTTCCTCCCTCCCTCTCTCTTTTTGTTCGGAACAAGCCAGGAGTTGCCTTACTGTACATAGAAAATATGTGTATCAGTGGGCTAAACTGCATTTTTCCTTAAAGTTCTAGGAAGAAGATGAGTGAGTTAAAACAGGATGGTGCGGTTTCTCAGCCAAGTTATTCATTTAAACAAGTAAAAGAGCATCAATGTTTCAAATGCTACAACAATGTCAGGGAAAAAACTAGCAACATGGCAGTTAATCTAAACCACATGCAATGATTTTTGTTCATCTAGTTTTCCACTAAGCATGCAGGAAAGGCTCCCTTGTCATGATCCTTATCCCCAAGGAGCTTAAAATAAAAGGGGAAGGAGGGCCTGGTGAGAGCAGTTCAGGTGGCAAGAGATGCAGGCTGGCAGCGGAGGGCAGCTGGCGCGCTCCCTGGCTCAGGGGAAGGAAAGGCTGCTCCACACACATGGGCCGAGGAGGATCTCTGGACAAAGACATCAGAAATGGTGTTGGACGGTTGAGTCCTACTGACAAAAATGGAGATCCCATGCTACAGAGCGCCAGGCATTGGGCCACATTAACAGGGGATTATTACACAGAAAGAGCAACGATTTAAACCGATCGGGTAAAGGATGTGACCGCGATGTTGTCCAAAGCTCCAGGGAATTTGGGTGTCCTCATCGTGGAGGAGGCGTTTCATGGGATAGTCCGATATGAGCTGTGGAGGAACAGAGGTGGGACAAAGGCTGGATGGGTTGAAGGTGGCAGGAGAAACGCCAAGAGAGGTAACAAATACGGAGCAGAACTTGGCACGCCAGGAGGAAATGAGAAGAACTCACCAGCGCTTCTTACAGCACAGCACCAGAACCGCCAGAAGCACCAGGGGCGCCATCACTGCCACGGCGATCAAGCTCATGGACAGGCCGTGTCCTGTGGTGTCGGAGAGTGCAGGTGACACGCGTGTCATCTTAGACCAACTGCTGGCTCCACCCCCTCCGCTGCTTTCCTTAAGCAACTTGTGAACTGGGTGACAGCCACATCAACCGTCTTGCTTCAGTGGCTCTGTTCCCCTTCCCACCCAAGGAGGATTCTTCATTTCCTCCAAAACGTCTTGGATCTGCACTTCCCTCGGGTCCTACTCCTCCATTCCTGGAATTACCTGTGTTCCTTCCTTCCTCAGTTCCTAGCTAAATTTGCCATGTCCAGTCCTCGCTCTGTCCCGCCCGTGCACCCGTGGGCTCAAGAGCCGCCCAGGTACACTCGCGACCGTCTCACCCCCGTGGAGGATGATGTCCTGGTCCCCCAGGCTGCTGTGCCTCCCTCGACAGGACAGCCCGGCCGCCTCCGCAGGCGCCACCTCCAGGCTCACCCGACGGTACCACGTCCCATCCGCGTGCCGGAGAATGTCACCTTCTTTCGTGCCCAGCTGCTCCTGCTCACCCCGCATCCACATCACCCAAATGGGCTTCGGGTGGAAACCAGAGACGTGACACACCAGCAGCAGTCGGCCAGACCCAGGACTGGGGCGACTGGACAGCCAGGCCTCCGGCAGCACTGAGCAGCAAACAAAAGGGACTCAGAGGTGGACACTCAGCACTCTGCCCAGGGGACATACAACGTATCCGAGTTAGCATGGGGTCACCCTTTTCCTTCCTCTGTGAAACTGTCACCCGGCAATACTGCCCCGCTTGTCCTCCTCTCTGTGCTCAGTGTGAAGAGGGGGCAGGAGGGAGCACCGTGAATAAATCAGAGGAAAGGGCTCAACTGACCTTGTCTCTGAAGGTCCATCTTCCCTGCATCCAGGAGGCCCAAGAGAAATCGGGGACAAGTGTTTTTGACAAGGCTCTTTGCCATTTCCTTGATGCCTTCGTACTGATTGCATAGGTCACAGACCTTCTGGGCCTGATCGCCGCCCTCCGGAGCTGGCAGCCACGTCGTGTCCTGGAGACTCATGAAATCTGAGCCTTCAAATGCCACCTGGAAGAAGCTTCTTGGGCTCTCAGCAGAGAGCAGCTCACAGCCGGCTCTCACCTGAACGGTGAAGGGATCTGGGGGAAGGAAGGCAGGAGAAAACAAGCACAAGTGAAGGAAATGCCAGCAATGATGTAGGGGTCTAAGGGACTCTTGGGAAGTGGATCACAAAGATTTATACAGGTGTGAGAATGAACCAAAGATATATACTGATAGAAACAAAGGGAGGAAAAATTGCTGGGGACGGAGAATGGGGGCCAACAAGAAATAAACATCTTCAATTGACAAGATATTGACCTGAGCAGTTTGGAGAAATGGTAGGCGAGCCACAGAACTGCAGCTTTTCATAAGCATAAAATTGGTCACCATAGCTGTAAGACTGTGAATGTAGATGTTTGGAGATATTGAAGGCTTGTATTTTAAGGAAATCGGAGTGAAACGATCATGTCTTCTGGATTGTACACCACAGAAAGAGATCAGAGAGGAAAAATGACAAAGCTCAGGGAAAAAATATTCCTGAAGTAGTTAAAGTCTGGAAATCTGAGTAACTATTTGGAATATCCCTTGACTCTGCACGCGGACTTTTATGGTGGGATGGAAAGATGGAAATGTCCCAGGAAGGAATACAGAATATTTTCCAGAAACAGAACCCGCAAAGAATCTTTTAGTTGAGTTGATGGAACTTAACATCTGAACTGTAATTGACTGGCATAGTTTTGAACCTCCTTAGTTAATCCAATGAAGTAGAAATGAAACAGCAGCTCCAGGTCGACAAGTTCTTCATTGCTGAAGTTGCCCCTGGACCAGGTGTGCAGGAAAATGATGGTTCCTGATTCACTCTCCCAGCCATGAGTCTGCAGCTTGCCCAGCCAACCAGATCCCTGATTCTGTGCCCACGATTGGTTAGCATAGAATGAGATCTGGATTACTTGGAAGGAGGTGTGTTCCTGGACCCCTATAGAGGAAGGTTGAGCAGCGTAAAGCAAACAGAAGAGGCCATCAGGAGAGAGAGAAGATGGAGCTATTTCCCAGAGAAAGAAGCATAATGCCCAGCTTCACAGTGACATTTTCCTTTCCCTGCCCTTATACCATCTCCAAAAGAATGTAGTACACCTGGAGACAGGTGCTCGCATCATAGACCTTCTGGAACTCTAAGTGAGCCACCTTGGGAAAGCCCACCCCTCACCTTAGACCCAGCCAACTGGGCAGCTGGTAGAGATGTTCTTACCATTTGCAGGGTTGCTGCCTGGGAGGAGAACAGCCAGCAGTGGAAGTAATAGAATCAGCATCTGTGGATGTCTCCTTCTCACAGCAAAGCTGGTTGTTGAAGTCTGATATCAACAAACCCACCCTTTCCATATGGGTATAATTTTCTTCCACCAACAATCTCCTCCGCCAGCCACTGATGGCAACTAAGAAAATCTGTAGCTTGCCTCGACCTTGGGCCTCCTACATGATCTCTCATTTCCCCTCTAGCTTTGAACTGAAGTTATTGTCTCCTCATATGGATTTCTGTTGTGCTTCTCTCCACTAAGCTCCACCCTATCCACGCCGCTCCATCAACCATCCCTGGAACAAGTGACATGTGACACCTCTCTGGGTGATGTACCTTAGCCGTAAAATAGAAAGCCAGACCTGCATGGCTTCCCCTGGCCCATCGATCCCCTCCTGTGCTCAGTCCATCTCTGCCTGTTGAATGTCCTCACAGCTGTCCCTTTCCCACCTCACCCCTTATCGGGCCGCCCTGGACCTGACAGGCAGAGCCTCTCCCGGGACTGGTGGCATTTGCCCGTCCTACACTGTCTCACTCTCTGCTCTGTGACCCACTCCCCACAGGAGGGAAGCCCCCTGCTGCCAGCTTCCCTGTCAGAGACGGCACAGCCTCCCACAGCCCTTTGTCTCTTCCAGGGCTTTTCATTTCCCCTTCAGCTCTGCTTCCCTAATTCCTCCCACTCTTATCTCTAGTCTCTGCCTTCGTCCTTCTCACACGGACAACAGTGGAAAGGCCCCAGCCAGCACGCTGGGATGAGCTCCTGCCCGGGCTTCTTGGCTAGCAGCAATAATCCTCTACTGTGAAATGCCTGGATTGGAGGAGCTTGGGAGTCTCTACTTCAAATTTAACGTTTACACCCTTTGAATTGATCTATGTTCCTCGCATTTCCATTTCCATAGTCTTTTCTTTCTCTTCTTTACTACCACGTCATTTCTTATATTTTTATGCTCTCATGTTGTTCTCTGTCTACCCTTATCTGAGTTCCTTGGGTTTCCTTTTTTATCTCACATCAATTCTAGCCAACCTCCTCACCCATTCACACTAAGTACTGTTCTCACTGTACCTAAATTTTGAAACTTCAAGAATTGCTTTATCAGGGCCAAGGATGTAGCTCAGTAGCACTGTGCTTGCCTTGCCAGGGCAAGGTCCTGAGTTCGATCTCCAGTATTGAAAAAAAAAAAAAAAAGAATTGCTTTATCACTTGATCCTTAGATTTTTGCATGAAAATGCATAAACCACAAGCAAAACATTTTTATTACAAGGTAGAATATAGGAAAATAAAAAATCTAATAAAACACACAGATACTCGGTAAATGATCATTTTAAAAATTATTTATACATGCCTACATGAACTCATGAGATAATGAATGCTGTAAGAAACAAAACAAATAAATTGAAAACAAAGAGGAAAATGGAAAACTAATATTTGGATTCCCAGGACATCATCAAGAGTTAGTTCCTAAAAGCTTTGTCTAGACTATGTATTTAGTAAATGTGCAATAGAAAGACACCCTCTCTTAGACCGCTGATGAAATTGGTTTAGAAAAAAGCCATCCAGGAAGGCAGCCCCCCAAAACTATCTTGTAGACCAAAACTTAAGCTTTGGTAGAGTTTTTTTTTCTTTTTTGATTGTCCTTTCAAAAATTTTTAATCACAAGTCAGCCCACACTTGAATTCAGAATTAAATGGGATGATTCTACTTTTCTTAAAAGGTCCAATCCAAGAAACTAACGATAAAAAAAATGGTTCTTAGCTGGTAATAGCACAGTGTCATTCAGCAGACACAAACACAAAACTGATTTCCACGGACCCAGCGTCCATGCAGCCTACTTTTTGCTTTGCAGCTCTCATATACATAAAGCTCGTTTTACCATGGCTTAAATAAAACCAATCCCTCAGCACTAGGGCTCAAATTTCAGTTGCCACAATCTATGTTAACTGCTAATTGTCTTCTGGAATCCATCATTTTGTTAACACAATAACCCCTCCCACCATGTCAATGACTGTTTTCCTCACTTCTAGTTACCTGTGGTCAACCATGGTCCAAAAAATATATGGAAACTTCCACAAGCAAACAGTTCATAAGACTCAAGTTGTGCCACATTCTGAGCAGTGTGATGACATTTTGTGCTCCACCCTGCCCAGTATGTCACTCATCCCTTTGTCCAGGATATCCACGCCAAGCACGGTCTCTCCCCCTTACTCATTCAGCAGTTGTCTTGGTTATCGGGTCAACTATCACACGACTATCAGTGCTTGTGCTTAAATGACATTTCTGTTATGATTTACATCTAGAATGTCCTCCACATTCTCATGTGTGCACAGATAGGACTTTTGGAAGGTGATTGGATCATGGGGCACTATACTCATCAGTGCATTGGTCCATTGATGAGTTCAGTAGCTAAAGATGCAGGAGAGGAGCAGCTTTCCTCTGTAAGGCCCTTGCTCCATGATTTTGCCTTGAGCTAGCAGGCCGTGGACTGAATCCCTTGAACCATGAGGCAAATTAAATCTCCTCCTTAAAGTCGTGGGTGTCAGGTATTGTATTCAGCAATGGGACAGCTAAGACGCTTTCTATAAGGGTTACATGTTACTTGAACCCATGGCACAACCTAACATTAAACCATGTAATGTGTTATTTACCTCGCTTCATCTCATTATGGAGAAGGGTGAATGCAGCACATGAGCTAATTTGAGAGAAACTACATTTGGGTATTTTATAGTATATTGCTACAATCATTCTATTATGAGTTATTATTATTAATTTCTGTGACAGTTAACTGACTGGGTCAATTTGAGTAACAAATGCCCAACTCAATTGGATGGCATAGTTCTGGGGTATGGCTGAGGGGATTTACTGAAGATTTGCTGGGATTTACTGGGCATGAGTGATACCTGCTCGTGAACTTGCCACCTGACTGGTATAAAGGGAAACAAAGAAGGAAGGTGTGCTTCTGTTCTTTAATTAAATTCTTTTATTGGTACATTGTAGGTATACAACACAATTAAATTTCTCATTGGGAATTGTACCTTTACATAATGCATCTTGGTTCTTATTTTTTCCCCATTCCTAGCACTCCCTTCAGGCCCTCCACCCTTCCCTATTTACAAAGACTTTATTTCCATTTTTTCCATTTCTCGTCATTTTTCCTTTCCCTTCTTTCCTTTCCCCTGCCCCTCCCACTACCCCTACCCCTTTGGACCTTTTCTTCCTATTTTACATTATCGATTATTCATTCTAATCACTGGTACATTTCAGGTATACAATATAATGACATTCATCATTGGAAATTTGCACCTTTACATAGTCTCTCTTGGTTCTTATTTTTCAACCTTGCCCAGCCCTCCCTTCAACCCCTCCAGTCCTCCCTATTTACAAAGATTTTGTTCCTATTTTTCCATTTTCTCATATTAATCCCATTTCCTTCTATCCTTTCCCCTAGCCCTCCCACTTCCTTCCCCTTTGCCCCTTTTCTTCCTATTTCACATTACCTATTATACATTTAGTCCTTATTTACACTTTCAGTTTCTCACACCAGAGAAACTATTTGGTATTTATACATGTGTGTCCTATTTATTTCACTTAAGAGTATCTCCTCAATGTGCATCCACTTAGCTATAAATGTCTCTAATTTCTCATTTTTTATAGCTGAGTAGTACTCCATTTTATAAAAAAACCACATTTTCTTTATCCAGTCTCCAGTTGATGGGCATTTGGGCTGTTTCCAAGTTTTGCTATTACAAACTGTGCTGCTATGAACATGGGCACACATATATCACTGTGGTATGATTCTTTGAATTCTTTGGGGAAGATCCCCAGCAGTGGAATAGCGGGGTCAAATGGGACTTCCAGTCCTAGTTCTTTGAGGTATCTCCATACTGATTTCCACAGTGCTTGCACCAGTCTACACTCCCACCAGCAGTGGAGCAGGGTTGCTCTTTCCCCACAGCCCCGCCAGCATTTGTTATTGGTTGATTTCATGATAGCAGCCATTCTTTCTGGAGTGAAGTGGAATCTCAGCGTTGTTTTCATTTGCATCTCTCAAATGACCAGTGATGTTGAACATTTTTTCATGTATTTATTTGCTCTTTCTACTTCTTTGTGTGAGAAATGTCTGTTCATTTCAAATGCCCATTTTCGGATTGGGTCTTTAAATTTGGGAGTCTGATGTTTTGAAGTTCTTTATAGATTCGAGATAGTAGACCTTTGTCTGAGGAAGAGCAGGTGAAGATTTTTTCCCATATTGTGGGTTGCCTCTTCACACTGCTGGTGGTTTCTCTTGCTGTGCAGAAGCCTTTTAATAAGAAGAGATCCCATTTGTTGATTGTTTGTGCTAGTTCACGGGCAACTGAGGTTTTGTTCATAAAATCTTTTCCTACACCGATGTCTTCAAGGGTTCTGCCTAACCTCTGTTCCAATTGGTTCAGAGTTTCTATTTTAATATTTAGATCGTTAATCCATTTCAATTTTAGTTTAGTGCATGGTGAGAGATATAGGTCTAGTTTTAATCTTTGGCAAGTTGAAGACCAGTTTTTCCAGCACCATTTATTAAAGAGGCTATCTTTCCTCCAGTGGGGGTGTTTGGCTCCTTTATCGAAGATGAGATGGCTGAGTGTGTCTGGCGTTGTTTCTGGATCTTCTAATCTGTTCCACTGGTCCTCAGGTCCATTTCTTTGCCAGTACCATGCTGTTTTTATCACAGTAGCTTTGTAGTAGAGTTGCAGGTTGGGGATTGTGGTACCCCCTGCCATGTCTCTGTTACCTAGAATTGCTTTTGCTATTCTGGGTCTCTTCTTGCTCCAAATGAATTTTTGGATTGTTTTCTCAAGGTCCATGAAGTATGCTGGTGGGATCTCAATTGGAATTGCATTAAATCTATATAGCAGTTTTGGAAGCATGGCCATTTTCACTATATTAATCCTTCCTACCCAGGAGCAGGGGATGTCCGTCCATTTTCTGATATCATCTTCAATCTCTCTTTACAGAGTGCCATAGTTTTCAGAGAAGAGGTCTTTGATTTCTTTCATTAGGTTGATTCCTAGGTATTTCAGTTTTTTGGGTGCTATTATGAAAGGAATTATTTGCCCTATTTCTCTCTCAGTGAGTCTGTCATTGGTGTAGAAGAAAGCTATTGATTTTTGTGGGTTGACCTTGTAACCAGTTACTTGACTGAATTCGGTTATTAAGTCTAGAAGACTTTTGGTGGAGTTCTTGGGGTCTCCTATATAGAGTATCATGTCATCTGCAAATAATGACAATTTGACTTCTTCATTACCTATCTTTATTCCTTTTATTTCTTTCTCTTGTCTAATTGCCGTGGCTAATGTTTCCAGAACTATATTGAACAAGAGTGGTGATAGTGGACATCCTTGTCTTGTTCCTGATTTGAGTGTGAAGGATTTCAGTTTTTGACCATTTAGTATGATATTGGCTGTTGGTTTTTCCTAGATGGCTTCTCGCAGTTTGAGGTAGAGACCATCTATTCCAATTTTTTGTAGGGTTTTTATCATAAATGCATGTTAGATTTTGTCAAATGCTTTTTCTGCGTCTATGGAGATAATCATACGGTTTTTGTCCTTGGCTCTATTGATATAGTGTATTACATTAACTGATTTTCGTGTATTGAACCATCCCTGCATCCCTGGGATGAATCCCACTTGATCAGAGTGTATGATCTTCTGCATTCTGTTTGCCATTATCTTATTAAGGATTTTTGCATCTATGTTCATTAGTGAGATTGGCCTATAGTTCTCTTTTTCAGTTGGGTCTTTCTCTGTTTTGAGGATCAAGGTGATGCTTGCTTCCAGGAATGAATTTGGGAGTATTGCTTCCCTTTCAATTTCATTGAAGAGTTTCAACAGTAGTGGCAGCAGTTCCTCTCTAAATGTCTTGTAGAATTCAGCAGTGAGGCCATCAGGGCCTGGGCTTTTCTTAGTTGATAAGTTTTAAATTACATTTTCAATTTCATTGGTTGACATTGGGTTGTTCAGAATTTTTAGGTCTTTTTCGTTCAACTTTGGTAATTCAAATGTATTTAGGAATCTGTCCATTTCTTCTGTGTTTTCCATCTTATTGGTGTATAGGTTCTGGAAGTAGGTATTGATGATCATCTGGATTTCTGCTGGGTCTGTTGTAATTTCACCCTTTTCATTCCTAATTGCATGGATTTGGGCCTTTTCTTTCCTTTTTCTGATAAGGTTGGCTAAGGGTTTGTCAATTTTGTTGATTCTTTCAAAGAGTCAACTCTTGGCTTCATTGATTTTTTGTATCATTCTCTTAGTCTCCATTGCATTGATTTCTCCTCTGATCTTTCTAATTTCCTCCCTTCTATGAGCTTTGGGGTTGTCCTGCTCTTCTTTTTCTAGAAGCTTGAGGTTCAGTATCAGGTTGTTTAATTGGGCTCCTTCTGTTTTCCTAATATGCATATTCACTGCTATGAATTTCCCTCGTAAGACTGCTTTCATTGTGTCCCACAGATTCCAATATGTTGTATTGTCATTGTTATTTAATTGAAGGAACTGTCTGATTTCTTCTTTAATTTCCTCTGTGACCCATTGGTTATTCAGAAGTGTGTTGTTCAATTTCCATGTGTTTATGAAATTTTTTGAGTTTCTTTTGCTATGGATCTCCAATTTCATTGCACTATGGTCTGATAATATACAGGGGATAACTTCAATTCCTTTGCACTTACTTAAACATGTTCTATGTGTGAGTATGTGGTCTATTTTTGAGAATGACCCATGTGCAGCTGAGAAGAATGTGTATTCTGATTTTGTGGGGTGGAAGACTCTGTAAACATGTTAAGTTCATTTGTTCAAGAGCTCGATTGAGTTCTAGTATTTCATTACTTATTTTTAGTCTAGCTGATCTATCTGTGACAGTGGGGTGTTGAGGTCCCCCACTACAATTATATTAGTGCATATATGACTTTTCATGTCCGTTAGTATTTGTTTTATATAGTTGGGTGCACTAGTGTTTGGTGCATAAATATTTATGATTGTCATCTCTTCCTCTTGAATTCTTCCCTTTACAAGGATGTAGTGTCCTTCTTCATCTCTCTTAATCAGTGTTGGTTTGAAATCTACTTGATCTGCAAAGAGGATAGCTACTCCTGCTTTTTTTCGGGTTCCTGTTGCATGGAGTATTGTTTTCCACCCTTTAACTTTCAGTCTATGAGTTTCCTTTTAAATCAAGTGTGTTTCTTGTATGGAGCATATTGTTGGATTTTGCTTCTTGACCCATTCTGCCAGTCTATTTCTTTTGATTGGTGAATTGAGACCATTAACATTGATGGTTATAACTGAAATATATTGACTTGTCATTGTCATGACTTTTTCTTTTTGTTGGGTTCTCCCCCTTTACATTTAATTTCTTGTCACACCAGGTGGTTCATTCTGCTTTGCTTCGTGGGGTTGTGATCCTCAATGTCTGTTCCTAGGCTATTGTGTAAAATTCTTTGGAGTGCTGGTTTGGTATTCACGAAGTTCCTAAGGTGCTCTTTGTCATGAAAGTATCTTATTTCTCCATCCATTTTGAAAGATAGTTTTGCAGGGTACATCAATCTGGGTTGGAGGCTGTTTTCTTTTAGGGCTTAGCATATGTCACTCCAAGCTCTTCTTGCCTTGATGGTTTGTGTTGAGAAGTCTGCTGTGATTCTGATGGGCTTTCCTTTGTATGTGATTTGTTTCTTTTGTCTGACTGCTTGGAGAACTTTGTTCTTCTGTTGAGTTTCTGGAATCTTAACAATTATATGCCTATGTGTAGATTTTTTTTGATCAAGGCTACTTGGAGTCTTGTATGCCTCCCTTATCTGTATGTCAAGTTCTTTTTTCCCTGCTTGGGAGGTTTTCTGCCATTATTTCTGTGCAGAGATTTTTTATGTCATCTCCACTCTCTCCTGTTTCTTCATTGACTCCAATCAGTCTTATGTTATTCTTCTTTGCATCATCTAGCAGCTGCTGGATTGATTTCTCATGTTCCCTTATAATTTTGAAGCAATTTTTCTTTTCCTGGTCACTAATTGCAATCTTATCTTCTATATCTGAACTTCTGTCCTCACATTGGCTCATTCTGCTGTGCAGACTTTCAATGGTGTTTTTCATGTCCTGGAAATCTATTTGCATCTGTTTTATGGATTCCATTTGTTTCCTATGTTGGGATTCTATCATGTTCCTCAGCTCCTCTCTAGATTTATTAATCATGTCTTGCACTAGGGGCACAATTTCTCCTGTTATCTGAGAAATTATTTCTGATTTCATTTTTTCCAGATTCCCTTTTGTTGCCAGTTCAGTGGGTCCAGGTGGTTGGGTATCAGAGTGTTCCATCTCATTTCCCTTTGAGGTTGCTGTAGGTGATCTGGAAGTCTGGTTTTGAGACTTATTTATGTGTTTTCTCATTTTGACTGGGGCAGGGGGCTGTTAGCGCCTGCATGGATTACCTCCTCTGAGCTGGGAGAGGTGGGATAGGGGCTGGGAGCAGTGGTAGAGATGGTGACCCAAAAGCCCTTTCCTGTGGACTGGGAGCAGCGGGACGTATGGTCGTCAGGAACCCCCGTCCTCTGGACCAGGAGCAGTGGGATGGTGGCTCAGAAGCCCCTCCCTCTGGGCCGGGAGCGGTGGGAGGGATGGTGGCCCGGAAGCCCCTTCCTCTGAGCCAGGAGCAGGGGGACAGAAGGTGGCCCAGAAGCCCCTCCCTCTGGGCTGGGAGCAGCGGAACTCAGTACCGTGGTCTGGTGGTCTGGTGTCCTCTGCGCCTTTGTAGTGTGGAACCAGGTGGCTGCCTGTGTGCAGCGGGCTGACTCGGGCTGTTCCACAGGACTCGTGTGCTTCTGTTCTTGGGAGGCTCCAGTTTCACCTTCACCTTGGACATCATCTCCTGGCTTCCAGCACAGAGCCTTCAGCCTCCTGATGTGGACTCACACGGGACACTACACTGAGCTCTGATCTTCGACTGGATCCTTCGGATCTTTAGCTCACCAACAACCCCTTTGTGCTCCTCCACATCTGACCCATGGGCGGCCACTGTAAGCCAATCTTGTAAATTCTTATGTATTTGTATATCTTGCATTAAATCTGTTTCTCTAGAGAGCACTGATTGATACAGGTAGAAAGCTTGAAATGGCTCAAGTCATTTTTTCAGCATCAGAAAATCAAGCCTGTGGATGAAACCATTCAGGCAGGAAGGCTGAGAACAGACTCACGAAGAGTCCAGATTAAATTGGACCTGAAGCCTGAGTGACTCACGAACTTCTCAGGTACATAGGCCAATTCATTTCCTCTATTGTTTTACCCCATCCAGGTGAGTTTCCTCTTGCTGTAATCTTCCTATTCAACTACATGGATGCTGGACATCTAGCTGGTTTTTATTTCCCTTTGTGTTTCTGAGATTGATTATTGATTAAGATTGATTTTTTTCTTTCTTTTTTTTTTTCTTTTTTTTTTTTTGGTACCAAGGATCGAACTCGGGTCCTTGCGCTTGTGCAACAGGAGGCAAAACCACTGAGCTAAATCCCCAGCCCTTCTTTCTTTTTTTTTTTTTAACCCCAAACCCACTTATTTACTGTAAAGTGACAACACTGCAATTAAACTTGAATAGAGAGGTTTTTAGTTTAGAAAAAACAACTCATACATTAACATCTTTTATCTTAAAAGAAAAACAAATAACGTGCATGTCATAGGTTTACCACCACTGTCCTAGATACAGCCACCTTCAAAAAGCTCCACCTATGAGCCCATGAAGTTTTAGAGGGACATCTAGATACAAGACATAACATTCTACCCCCGTCCCAAAAGACTCATGAACATCCCTTTATGCAAAAAGCATTTAGTCCATCTAAGAGTTGCCAGAGTCCTAACAATTTCAGCATTGCTTAGAAGTTCAAGTCGAAAGTCTTCTTTGAGATTTAAGGCAAACTCTTAGCTGCAAGCCCCTTTACAAATGAAAAGAAAACTAAACACTTCTGAAATATGGTGGCACAAGATAAACATTCCTATTCCAAAGGGTACAAATAGGGGGATAGAAGGGAATGGGAACAAAGCAAGTCCAAAAGCCAGGGAGCAAACATTAAGTCTCATAGTTTTATGCCCAGCATCGTCAGCAATCTGTTCTCGGGGCAAACACTAGCACTCTGAAGTGGGAAAGTGCCGCTAGGTAAGAAACCTGTTACCAATCCCAGGCAGCACTGCTGTGTGCAGAGCCCTCCTCTCCCCAGCTTTAAATCCGGCCTGGACTTAGTTTTCACAGGGCAAGGAGTGGCCTCCATTGGGACCCTCTGCGGCCTGTCCAGCGCTGCTAGGCTACAGTGGCACAAGTTAAACATCACCTTTCCAAAAGGTACAAATAGGAAGATAGAAAGGAACAGGACCAAAGCAAGTCCAAAATCCAGCAGGGCAAACGTTAAGTCCCATAGTTCTGTGTCTAGCAACCAGGGAAATCTGTGGCAAGATGTGAACTCCAAAGGGCCCGGGTGGCTCCACCCATACGGCACTTCTGGTGGTGGTAGCTTCCACCGCTTCTCTTGGGCCAGCTCTGCTCCCTCCTTGCAGCTTTCCTCAGATGATCCTCACTCCGGGCTTCTCCGAACTTCTGGGGTCTCCACTGCACCTTCGGCTTCACGCTCACAGCTTCACACACTGCCCTCTCGGGGGCACGCTGCCCGGCCTCGCGGGCCTTCTTCGGAAGTCTGGGTGGAAGCTTCCTGACCCCACCACTCTTGCATTCTTCATGCACCTAAAACCAGCACCACGTGGATGGCAGGGTCTGCTGCCAGCTGGAGCACTGGCCAGGCTTCCTTCTCTCTTGGCTGCAGGGGTCAAGTGCCCAGATCGCCAAGCACCTTAAACCCAATCCTGAGGAACAAATTAGGCTGCCACCATTCTGGAACATGGTGCTCTGGGGCTGTCTTCTCAAAGCAGTCTTTTACCTTTACAATTCTGAGCCTGCAAAGGCTGGAGTCCTCTGGTTCTTGTGATGCCCTCAGGTCATCTTTTCTATTGTCCTATTCCTATTCGGCAACCAAGTTCTCTTCTCCATATTTGCAGTCTGCAACTTTACTGGAGCTTCCTTTTTGGCCAAACCCAACTTTTTAAGTCATTCTGTTGGGCTGTTTGCTCTTTTTTTGGTACCGGGGCTCAAACTTGGGTCCTTGCGCTTGCGCAGCAGGCGGCAAAACCACTGAGCTAAATCTCCAGCTGTTGGCCTGTTTGCTCTTGATTCTCAAGGTATAGCTGGCTAAAAGCCCCCAATGCCTCAAGATTAGACTGCTTTGCAATTTCTTCCACCAGATTTACTAGTCCACTGCACTTAATCTCATTCTCCTGCAAAGTCTCAGGACATGAGCAAAATGCAGACAAATTTTCTGCCAAAGTATAGAATACATGGTCTGGAGCCCAACAGCCAATGCAGTCTTCGTTCCTAACCGAGTCTTCCCAAGCCTGGTCTTTCCTGGCTGTGTTTCTATCAGTATCCATCTCTTCTGAGCTCGGACCAGAATCTGCTATCAAGTTCAAGCTACAGCATCTCAGGGCTGCTTCTGCCACCCAAGGCTCCTATACCGCGGGGGCCAGGTAGGATCATAGCAACGACCCAACATCTCTGGTACCCAAATCTGTCTTAGTTACTTCTCTCTTTGCTGAGACAATATACTCAATGCTCAAAGTTAAAGGAAGAAAGGTTTATTTGGCTCACAGTTTGTAGAGGTTTCAGTCCATAGTCAGCTGGCTCCAAGGCAGAGTGACATGGCAGAGGGGCATCGCAGAAGAGAAACAGTTCATGGCAGGGCATGGCAGGCAGGAAACAGCAGCAGCAAACTTTGATTTATTTCTTTTCATTTATTTTCTTTATATGTGTTCTTATTTTGTTAAACTTTTACACCATTTTGATTTTAACTGATTGATTCATCTGAATCAATCCCTGTCATGGACTCTTCTCAGATTTTTGTCAAATTACTGACCAAGAATCAAAGTGGTAGTTATGCTGCTGGGTAAGTAAGTGATTTTGGAAAAATTCTCTGATCTTCTTTCTTTGCTTCAGCTATATGGAGGGAAAATATATTCCCTCAGGGTTTTCATGGAGATGGAAAGACAACGTAGCACCAGTATTTAATAAATCATGGCATGTCATGATAATGACGCTTAAATAATCAACATGTACAATGTTTCCCCTCAGATTTCCACCTGATAAAATTCATCCATCCATTCAGTCATTCACCACAAGCTCAGTTTTTATTATTTGTATGGCAAACATTTTCACTGAGTGGTTCAAAAAAACGTATGAGAAGCAACCACATCTCTAAGGTACTGAAAATATAATGAATCATCTCTAACTCCAAGTTAGTTCCTCCTTTAATGTTTGTTTTTCATCATGTGGAGTCAAACCTCATAAATTTTTGTTGGCTTTGTTTCCAAGCTTTTCTGTTTACTAAGTTGTTTTCTATAAAAATCTCTGAAAATTGTTTCTTCCATTCTTGATTTCTGGGACTTATCAACTTCAACATGGGATTTAAAAATATAGCTTTCTTCTTTCTAACCATATATTTCTGTTGGTTTCCTAAGTAAACACTCTATGTCACTCATAATGGGTTCATGTTCCAAGAATAGAAGCTTTCTTTAAATAGAAATTTTATCACGAAAGAATTGAATCCTCAGCTATAAAATGTGAGGCAGGTTTACCATTGGACTTGACAGGATGTAGAAGTGGGTATACAAACTTCTTGAGATTTCTCAGTGGGAAGGAGTTGGGTGAATTGTCAGTTACTAGGCAGACCATGGGAGCGGGTAAGAATAAAAGAAGGAAGCAGCTCCATGTGTAAAGGCATGTCAGGAGTTGCTCATTGTGTCTCAGTCTGCCTCCTGTCATCTCCTGATTATTTGATTTAAAAGTAACTTGGTCAGTTTGAAAGATTGTATGTTTAAAATATGAAATTGTATTGAATAGTAGATGTATGTTATTATTTGACATTTTCTAATGTATTGATTCATAAGGCTTTCATTTTGCCCTACATTTTTATTGGTACACAGAGATTTCTCTAAAGGAAACATGCAATTGTGACTGGATGGCTATAATAGCTTTGTAAGTAAGAGGTCATGGCAACAGCAAAGCACACACAGCAAAGGTAATAAGTGCATATTTGAGAATGTATTTGAAACTGTCAAACTAAAATGGATATAATACATCTCATATTATATATAATATAAAGACTTCAAAATTAATAAGGAAAAGACAAAAAATTACAAAATTAACAAAGTATGTGAATAGGTCATTCCCAGATGATAACACAAAAGTTAAGATACAAGTTATATCAAACTCACTATTAATTTAACAATGCAAATTTAAACAAGGTACTATTTTACATCACCAAACTGGGAAAATCAAAAACCTAGAGAAGCCCAGTATCTGCAGGGGAGTGGGATAGACAAGAATGTTTATCCACTGATAGCAGTGAAGTGATTCTGGAGAGCTTATTCAGGTGTCTTATCTCAGTATGTACATGTCACTCTTACAGTCCCATGTCTGAATATATATGCTAGAAAGTGTCTACAGAGTTCCACAAAGAAACATATAATGACGTTGGTCATGATATTTTTAGGGGCATCAGGAGCTCATTATAAATATGTGGACACACACACTGAGGATCCTATGGAGCAGGTGGAAACTGAGTGGACAGAGTAATATGTGAAGGTCTTTAAGGGACAATGAAATACATTCTGAATGAAGCACACAGTATCTTACCTTCTGCTGTACTTAAAGCTGTGCACCAAAACCAATGCTACATTTTATACAGAGAAACAAAGGATGAGCTATTAATATGTTACAATGTAGAAAAAGGAAGGAAATGGGAATTAAAGAATCCATCAACCAATAAAAAGTTGAATCAGTCAGACACAAGATACTCAATTGCAACAAATGAGATTCATGAGCCACAAACAGAATAATTAACAATTTTCACTTAAAACTCTAAACCCAAGACTCAACACAAGAAGAGCTGGCAAATAATTATGTTCTATAGAACAAAGACTGAATTGGGTTAAATTGAACTGTGGGTAAACTTCTCAGGGAAAATCATAGAAATGTATATTAATGTATAAAATTTCTCAATTTCTAAGTACAGATTAAAAATATCTGCAACATCAAGCCCCTCTTGTTGAAAATGCCAGGGTTGCAGTAATTATTATAGGCTATAGCATGGGAGAAATGTGTATATTCTGTGGCAGAAGAGAGCAAAATAAAGTTTCAGTATCCTCAAAAATTGAGTCCCTCAAATCATCCATCAGCTTACAAACCCCTACTTCTATTTACAGTAACTCCTTGGTTATAAAGACAATTTAAAATTCCTTAGAAAATGTACATACAATATTAAACTATATTGATAAGAATATAAGAATAGAGTCTAGGAGAATATATAAACAATAAAACAGAAGCCAATGAATATAATTTTTTTAAAGTTTCATGATACCTTCTATACTGGTTAAATGTGCGTCACACATTGCTGAAGGATAATGGGATGGTCAAAGCAAGCTCGGTTGCATAATACAGAGTGTAGAGGGCACAGACGATAACTTAGTTGTTCAGGAGATTCTGGCTTCTTGGTCTGTGGCCACAAGGAGAATTCTCCCATCCTTTCCTCTAGAAGACGAGCTATTCGATGCAGTGAACAATGTCCTCAGGAAAGTTGTTTCAGTACATTTTGTGAGATTCAGAGGCCTGTGTGTCACTGTCTCTTGCATAAGATGATTTTTTCAGCCTGTGGTAAAAAATTGGGAAAAGTGAGTTTATGTAAGTCCTGGCCCAGGACTGCAGCTCTGATGTTCTAGAAAACTTAAGGGTGGATCTTATGTTATACTGTAGCTATAGGGATAACAGACTCCAAGTCTCTCACTGTATCAGCCACTTTGCTGTGGCTGGGACAAAATACCTGACACCCAAAACTGAAAAGAGGAGAGGTTTATTTTGGCTCACAGTTTCAATGGGTTCAGTCCATGTTCCGCTAGGTCCAAAGCAGAATGGCACGGCAGGGAAAAGCTGTGCACAGCGTGGAGCCAGGAAGCAGAGAGAGGAGGAAGGAGCCAGGGACAAAATCATTCTATTGACAATTGATCATTAGGCAGCAATAACCCAGAACAAAAGTTTCCCAAAGAAGGCGGAAAGATGCCGTCTCCATGCTATGTTCAGAAAGAAGATCAGGTTCGGGCTGGTGCAGAGCATCTGCGTCCTCATTTCAAAGGGTCGGCCCTTGGAGAAGCTTCACGAGGCGTCCTACGTAAACCAGTTGAGAGCGGAGGGAAGAACCTATCTTCCTGAGCCGAAGGGGAGACCTGAGGATTGAGGGGCGGGGCCTGCAGGAGGAGGAAAATAAGGAGGGAGAAAAAAACAGGTAGGGAGATGGGGTGGGGAAGAAGAGGAAAAACACAAAATCTCAGTGGCGCTTCTCAACCCAAAACACAAGACCTGTCAGAAGGCCCAAGGCCACCATCACTGCCACCAAGGCCAAACCCAGGAAACTGTGACATTCTGCAGATTCTGTTGGACACCAAGGACATTATTTCAAATCCACTCATTCTACCCCGGCCACCCCGTTTTGAGCATCAGCCTGGGCTTCTCCTGTTCATTTGAGTATTGACCTCACCAGTGTTCTCTTCCTGTTTTCCTCACCCCTCTGCAGAGACAGACCCTTCATGGAACTCACAGCCTCCTCCTGCACCTATGGGCCCCTCCGTTTTAACTCTTGCACCCCGTAGGTTACATATTTGCTTCTTGTTGGATCCAGAATCTCTGAAGTCCCCAGTTTTTCAGCTGCCCTCTCCCTGTGCTTCAGAGCCGTCTCCCCCATCTCCAGCCTGGGCCCAGTCCTTCCTGCCCGCAGTGGAGGACAATGTCCTGCCCCCCTAGACTGCTGCGCTCCCCTCGGGAAGACAGCCCAGCTGCCTCCCCAGCCGCCACATCCAGGGCCACTCAGAGACACTGCGTCTCGTGAGCATTGGGCAGGACGTCCCCTCTCTGAGTTTCAGGCTGCTCCTGCTCACCCTGCATCCACATCACCCACACGGGCTTTGGGTGGAAGCCAGAGATGGGGGACACCAGCTGTAGGCGGCCGGGCCCGGGCCGGACCCCTGGACGCCAGGCCTCGGGCCTTACTGTAAAGGACAGAGAGGGATTCAGACAGAGACCCAACGCACACCAAGAGACTCGACCTCCACATGGCCTTAGAGAGACGCCCTTCCTGCATCTGGAAACCTGGCGCTCATCTTCTTCTCCTTTTCGATTCTTTTTACTGCTCAAGGGAAGGGGAAGGAGTAAGTTTAGAACAGAAAATTGTGGAGAAGGGGTTACAGGGCTCAGCAGATGAGCCCTCCCCACATCAAAGAGACCCAAGATGAAAGGTGGGCCTGTGCCACCCAGGAGCCGGAGTGCCTGTCCCTGGATTCCTGGGTTCAGACTGAGTCGGCTGCAGACCCTAGGCCTTTCATCCACTGTTCGGAGCTGGTCCCCGCGAATCGTTTTGGAAGTGCAGAAAACCACCTCCTTGGTGGGCTGTCGGTGGAGCCTACGAAGGCCTTCCCAGGGTGCAGCTCACGGACTGCTGCCAACTGCACCTCAGTGGGATCCGAGGGACAGGGGTTGTGAATTAGAGAAAAGCGAACAAAACGGGATGAGTGGAAGCAAGAAGCAGAGGGAGAACTTCGGAGGTTGAAAGGAATGGAAGACAGTTTGGTTTGATCGGAGGTTCAGAGAAAAGGAAACCAGTAGGAGTTGGTTGTGGGAGAAGAGACAAATAACACGAGCCAAGGATTCAGTGAAGGGGGTACGGCTAGTGTAAGGTGAAGGGGAATTCGCGTAAGATCTGGGGTTATAAGAAGCGAGGTGGATGGGATGCAGTGGTCACAGCGATGGTACAGAGGGAGAACCTGAAGAGACTGAATGGGGGGAAATCCGCTTCAAGGAGTCCAAGAGTAGGGAGGCGGAAGGTACGGATTGAAGGCCAAGAAAGGGTGGCCACAGGATTTCTGTGTGGAAAGCTGATAAAGTGCCACCTGTAATCAGTGAGAGAAGTGTTCAAAACAGCAGAAGACTGAAGGCTTTGAAGGATCACGGTCCGATGTCAGCATCCACCCAGTGTGTGACTGCACTTTTATGCTAGAGGGCGGAGCAAAGGGGCCAAAGAAAGCCTAGGCTGTTCCCAGGGGAACAGAAAACTGGCCGAGACACTCCCCAGCCCTGGCACTCGCTCCCCGCTGAGGGAATTGAACTCACATTCAGGCTGAAATGTACTTACATAGTTGCGACATGTCATGAGGCCTGTTTGGATAAACTTTTCCAGCCCAGTCCACTCCTCTCTGACTGACATTGCCCCTGGACCAGGGATACAGGACAATGATGATCCCAGAGCGGCAGCTCCAGCTGTGAGTCTGCAAGTCACAGACCCAACCCGAGACCAGTTGTTGTGCTGAGGGAAGTGCTTAAAAGGATAAACTCCAGGCCACCTGGAAGGTGAGCAGCACTTGGGTCCCTAGGGGGCAAAACCCGAAAACAACAACAACAAATGGGGAGGAAAAAGAGACATTGGGAAGGAGAGAGTGGGGAAAGAAGAGTCAGGGACTCTGAGCTGCAGGAAAGGAGGATGTGGCTTTCTGAGTAGAGCTGTGGCTGCCAGGCCCTGAGCTCTATCAGCACTCTTCAGAGGAGCAGGGGACAAAGCCAGGCACACCCACACCGGGACTCTGAGGACCTGGGACTTTCAGCCTGGCACTCTTATTTCCCAGCTGCACACGGGAAACCACACACCCTTTTGCACCAACTGGACGGGTTCTAGAGTTCTCAGCAGTGTCATGGTCACTGCGAGGATGAGAGCAGCTGGCAGTGGAAGCAGCAGAAACAGCACAGCGTGAGCAGATGTTACTTCTCTCATTCAGAAAACTGGCTTTGGCTTCTGTTTCAAACAAGCCTATCCCCAGGATGGCTCTTCTGACTTCCTTCTCCAAACAACAGACAAAGCCCCTCAGCCTGCAATAAAGCAAACGCGCCCTTCCCAACTCTGTACCTACCGCTTGCTCCCCTGCTTATTTCCGCTCGGGGTGGGGTCTGACTCTCCTCTCAGGCTTCTGGCTTCTGTCTTGGGCACCAACTTCCCTCCTGCTCTCATTCCCCTGTTCTAACTGCTATGGAACGAGTGCTACGTGGCACTGCAAAGTTACTTACAACCGGGGACGTTTCATTTCAATTCTGGGGATCAAATCCCAGGCCCTGTGCATACTTCCATCTTTCTGTCCTCTGCCCCTTTGAATTCTTTCCCCTTGCCTCCCCTGTCCCACCTCATTTCCCACCCACCACATCCTCGTCTCAGACTCTTTGCTGCGTCCTGTGTTTGCTTCTTGCCAGTCCTCTGATCATGCTGTACCATGATATAAACCATGAGAAAGTCTCGTCTTAGAGGAGAGCAAGAAGCCATCACAGAAACCACGGGAACAGTGAACTACAAAGAAAAACTGTTTGAAACAGTCACTTGGCACCTGCCCGGAACCCAGTCTCCTGCTACACATAACAGTGTGGCTGACGATACAGTCACTCTCTCAAGGCGCATTTAGTCTGCGTAAGGAGAAAACATGCTGAGACCCATAATCTAGGTATGCTGAGTCTTATTATGGGTATAGACTCTAGAACTTACTTGAAACAATAGTTTATAAACTAGCAACCCTTCCCTGACATTTGCCTGGTGAGATCTGGAATTCACTGGTTGGCTTTGGGGTGAGCTCTGTACAGTTATTGCACTGTATCCCCCCACACAAGAGAGTCTGACCAGTCCTGCATAGTGACATTTGTTGAATGGGTGAATTAATTCAGCTCATGCCTCTACTTGGTTTTTGTTTGTTGTTTATTGTGGTACCGGGGATCGAACTTGGGACCTTGCACTTGTGAGGCAGGCGGCAGAACCACTGAGCTAAATCCCCCCCACACTTGTTATTTTTAAATGATAGAGAATATCTTCAACATAAAATTTTAAGATAAAGTTTATTTGTAATCCACATTAGAGAGATGGGAACCTGACACAATTTTATTTAGGATATTAAGCATGCTAAGTGTGAAGTTCGCATAGAGGGTCCTGTAGTAGGTATTCTGTTACTTACAATGTGAATCTAGCTGGCATTTGGGAGAACTAAAGTTAAGAGAGTATTCTGAATGAATTTATCCAGGATTGGCTTCTCTTTAGTCCTACTTGGATGTTCCATGTTCATCTGTCCTAAGCCATTCTCTCCTGGATAAATTTATCTTCCTTGATCATGAGGTTTATAACTGTTTAAAGCTCTGAAATATTTGCACTACCCCTATAAATGTGTTTTTCCTTCTTATTTGTTATTTCATGGTTTAAAAGAAAACAAATTATTTCAAGCAAATTTAGGAAAGAAAATAATTTTCTGCAAATTTAATATTAGGCTATAAAATTCTGAGAAGAAGCTGAATATGATAGCACCTACCTGTAATCCCAGCTACTCAGGAGGCTGAGGGTTAACATAGAGAGACCTTATAGTAAAAAGAGAGGGGGGAGAGCGAGAGAGAGAGAGGAAGAAGGAGAAGGAGGAGGAGGAGAAGAAGAAAAGCAAAGCAGAGAAGAATTCCACTCCCATACTTAATGGTTTTTAAAAAGCTGGACAATTAAAGGTACAACTTGTGTTGACTCCATCAGACACTCACAAGTATCAGGTCAAGCATGGAATGGAAAATCTAAGGAAAAATGGAATGAAAACTCTTGTGTCCTTCGAATAGATACAAATGCTATATGAGCCATTAAGATGAATTTAGCTAAAATTATCAACAAATTACTAAAGGCTGGGTGAGTACATGGACGCCCTGGCATTCACAGGGGGATTCATATCAATCCCTAGGTTCTTTTCCATGTGTCACTGGGGCCCTGAAAGGTTGACATCTGGGAAGTAAACCAAATAAACCCTCTCTCTCGAGGCAGGCTTGAAGGGGAAAAGCAGAAAGTCCTAATGAGATCTTTCTCTTCTGCTTTCCACATCCACAAAAAGCTTCAGCCTGCTGGGAGAAGGGCAAAAAAAGCCGGTGGCCCTCAGAGTACAGGAGAAAGTCCACTGCAGCTGTAGGGAAGGAAAAACTGGGAAAGGACAGTACAAAAGGAAGCTCCGAAAGTACCAGAGGTCCCAAACTGCTGGGAGAAGAGCAGGAACAAGTATATGATCCAAACCTAAAAAGTTAAAAAACAAGCCACCTGCTTAAGAATGAGACTGAACCTGAACAAAGATTAGTGTCCTTACTCCTTTACCCATGCAGGTAGTAAATATCAAGTAGCAAGAGCCGTCTATATCTGGAAGATGAGCAAGAACATGGACATAAAGAAGACTGAAATCCTATCATTTGGAGTAAAATGCCTGCACTTACGAGACAGTATGTTAGATAAGCCAAGAGGAAGATCAGCACCATATGTTGCTTCTCATATGAGGAAGCTGATACCAGGGACCCAAATCCTAACACTGCCAGGCAGTAACGCTGCAAGGAATCAACTCTTCGTGTCTGTGACTGAAGATTTGAGACAAGTCACTAGGATGTGATGCACAGTAAGGGCAGAGTTTATTGCAAAACGGGAGATGTTCAGAATAAACTTGCAAGTGCCAGAGTGGGCAGGAGCCAAAATGGCCTTTGCACTGAATGAGGTCTCAGGTTACATTTACATGATTAACTGGGTCTTCAAGGTATATGCATCCCTCCCTCCAAGGCCATTGTTCTTTTCCAAGGAAAATGGGCTGTGTTTCTCTTCAGAGAGAAGTAGGCCTGTGTTTACTCCCCAGGTAGATGTTTCCCATTTTGCTTTTTTTGAGATCTTAAGGTTTTTCATGACCCTCACCCATGGTCTGGACTTTGTATGGGCCCTGGGCCTTGTCAGCATGCTCAGAGATGTGACATTTTCTTATGTTTGAAACCACAAGCTCGTGTGGATTTTTTCTGTGGCTAATGTGTAAGAAAGCAGTAGAAAAAGGAAAAAAATCACATCTTTGCTTTTCAAAGAGTCCAGTCATCAGTCTTCTGGCCAGCTAATGACTAATCTTCTGCCTACCAGAAAATTTAAAAAATGTTGACCTGAATGAAGAAAAATGATTACTAGTTTGGGAAGAGGGAGTTGATAAATGGAGGTTGGGCTTGCTCACTGCACACTATACACATCGGTGACTATATCACACTGAATTCCATTAATAAATACAAAGAATACATGTACTCAAAATTTTAAATTTGACATGTGTTATGTACATGTACCAGTCCTCACAACAAATATACTCGTTATGTACTACAAACATGTACTAATACAATTTAAAAATTTTTAAATTTAAAAATTATTAAATATACATTGAATTGTATATTGACTGCAGGAAAAGATTTTAAAGTAAACCTTTTCTATTTATATGTAACTATTTTAGATATTTTAATATAGTAACAAGATGCTGATTAACATAAAATTGGCACTGAGAAGTGGCGTCATTGTTGTGTCTATACCTAATAGTGTGGAGGAGCCTTTATAATTGGTTTACTGAAGGATGTTGGGAAAGTTTGGAGGAGCAGCTAGAAAGCTTAGAGCTAAGTAGGTAGAGCTTAGAGGGCAATTCTGGCTGGAGCTCAGCTGACCTGAATTCTGATAGAAATGTGGACAGTAAAGGCCAGGCTGATGAGGTTTCAGATGGGAATGAAGACCCTACTGGAAAATGAACTAGAGGCCTCCCTTGTTAGACCATCTCAAAGAACTGGGTGCATTTTGTCCATGCGCTGAGACTTTGTGGGAAGCTGAGTTTAAAGATGACAAACTAATTTACTTAGAAGAGATTTCAAGGTAGAACAGAATTCAGGCAGTAGCATGGGTATTACTGGCTGCATTTCACTAACTCTGTAGTGATAAATAGGAGCTAGGAAGAGCAGAACAGAGAGAATTAGAAAATGGGTTAGCTTGAAAAGGAGTATGTGTAAAAGTATGTCCAAGGAGACTGCAGTGGCTAGAACCTATAAAAAGTAGCCAAGTGTCTGGGCACAGTGGTGCTTGTCTGTAGTTCCACCTACTGGAAAGGCTGATTCAGGAAGATCACTTGAGCCTAGGAGTTTGTGACAAGATTGGGAAACATCCAGAGATGCCATCTCTTACTGCAGCACTAGAAAGGATGGCTCAGGGGTATCTCAGAAATCTTCAAGGATGCTCCACTCATCACAGCCTCAAAGGTATAGAAATAAAAATTTGTATCATAGATTTTCCAGGACAAAATCAAAAAAAGATCCCCAGCACACCCTAACCCTAACCTATAAGGACTACCTAATACAAGTTTCATCTCTTGAAAAGAAAATAAAACTCACTTCTCTTTGAAAGGAGAGTGTCAAGAATTTTGAGACATGTTTTAAAACCATCACACTATACAAGCTGAGGTAGATACAGAAGTTGTACAATTGCGCTTATAAAGTAGGTCCTCCAGTAGGAAAACTAGTATATTTTACCAGCAGCATTTAATCCTTACTCTTCACCTTCATTCTGTTTGACAGGTGGACATGGGATCCAAAAGAGAACAGCTGGGGTAAATAATGAACTAACTCTGAATCCCTGTGTTAAGCAGAAAGCTGGACATTAGTAGACTGGAGTCAGGCAACTGGGGGCTATTTGAAGACCAAAGAAGATGTGATTCTTTTTCCTTTGGTTTTTAATCATTAGCTGTAGACAAAATCCATACAAACTTGTAGTTTAAAACTTTAGCTCAAGGATGTAACATCCGCTAAGCCTGTTGATGAGGTCCAGGGCCCATACAAAGGGTAAAGGTTTGGGAAACCTGCAGGTCTCAAGATAAACTAAACAGAGTCAACTACCTAACAGTGGTGCTAGCTCTTCACCACGTTAGGGCCCAGCAAGCCTTCCTTGCATTTCTCATTGTATTACTGAAATCACAGTTTTAAAGGCACTGATTAATTTGGGGGTTGGGTGTGTGTTTCTTCCAATGAAATGTAATTTCAGTCTGATAAACTCTTCTGCCTGAGCATGCCATGCTGCTGATGTTCTGGACCTAATTTCTCTTATGGAGTGATTCCTGGGAAAAGTCTTAGGCATATAGGCACTGTGACCCTTGACAGCCCCATTTTAAAACATTTCATGGGCCGGGGATTTAGGTCAGTGGTTCCAGCTCCTGCCTCTCAAGCACAAGGTCCCAAGTTCGATCCCCGGTACAAAAAAAAAACCAAAAAACATTTCATGAGGCTTCACCCCTATTCAAATAAAACAGGGGAAGCACAGTAAGAGACAAAGAGAGCATTGTGAAGGGAGAAAGGGGAAGAGAGGAAACTAGGATTCACTGAGGTGGGTTGTGCTTTGGGCAGGTGGCATAAACCTCATGAGTCAGAGGCAGGTTGTGAAGGAAGGTAAAGAAGAGGACATAGTTGTGCAAACTTTGCTTAAGGCAACAAAACCGGGGAGCAGCTAGCACACAGATATTTCTTATATTGATGCAGAGTAGAGGATGAAAAGTAGAGGGAGATAGGAAAAGAGATATGACATTGGGCTGATCCAGCACAAATCTCTGCCTGAGGAGAGAGCAGAGTTGGCTGGAGAAGGCGGAGCCGGCCAGGGTCATATGATTGAAAGCTGGAAAAGCCTGAGTCAACACGTCTTTGTGGCTTCAGTTGGGATCACCTGCAGAATGGTGAATTAGTTTGTGCGTCACATACCCAGGGCTGGCTCCACGGGGAGTGTAACCAGTGCAGCAGCACAGAGTCGATGCCCTGGCCACCACCTTGAATTCTGACATAATTTCACTTTTGAATATGTGCTTCAGAAGTGAAGTAATTCCAAGGCGCTTATGAAACGTGTGTGGGGCTTGCGGGAGCTCCCTTGACTTACACTGTCTTCTGCCTCCCGCATGTCACACGCCTCCCACCCCAGCATGGGTTCTCTGCCATCTTCTTCCCCCGTCAGGGGCCTCAGGCAAGTCTAGACTCTGTCTATGGACTTCCACCCCTGCCAGCGCTGCAGGACAAGGCTAGCGAGCGGGCCACACCCCGTTACACTGCTGTCACACAGTGTGATTACTGCACCCCTGGCAGGTCCACAGGGTGAACAAACGTGGAAAGGAACACCCAGCACTGGGCAGAACGTGGCAAGGGCCATCCTGACGCTGGTGCCACCAATGCGTGTTCCTGTAGCTGGTCCGGGGAGCCTCTTGCCCATCCTTGTTCCAAGTGCCAAGTGGATCTCCTCAGAATTTGGTTGAAACCTTTCAGCTGTCATCTGTGTGCCCAGGTGTGGGGTTGTCATCTTGAGAAAGATTAGCTTCCCCTTCTGCCTAGCAGGGTCACAGATCAGTTGGACAGCTGGGGGAGGAGAACCAGCAACCAGTGGGCAACATGCATGCTCTTGGAGCCCTGGAGCGTGGCTCCCAGGTACCCAGGGGTCTACACAACCATCCTGAGCATCCCTGTGCCCACGGGATGCAACATTCACACATTAAAATAATAATCGTAGCAAAGCAAAACACTGCAATAGGATGAGACAGAGACTTCAACAGAAATGAAAACCTTTTGCATTTTAGAACCATGCAAGCACCTTTTTCTTTTTGAACACAGATATGCTATGATATGAATTTTTATGTCTTTCCCAAATTCCTGTGGTGAAATCCTAACCCCCATGGTGATGTTATCAGGACAGGAGGTTGCTGCCCTCGTGAACAACTGAGCTAAATCACCGGCCCTGCTTTTCATTCTTGAATGTTTTATTTCTTTTGCCTTATTATTTACTAATTAGCAATATTCTTACAGTGCTGAATAGGAGTGGCGAATGCACACATTCTTGCTTTCTTCCCAATCTTAGAAGACAAGCAAAAATGTCACCATTCAGTGCGAAGTTAGCTGTAACTCTTCCTCCTTGCCTTTATCACGCTGAGGTTGCTCCTTCTATTTCTAATGTACTGGAAGTTTTTTGCTGTGAGGAGACGTTGGAAGTTTCAAATCTCGTTCTTTGTGTCTGTTGAGCTAAACATACAATTGTTTTCTAGTCTGTTAACAGGATTATACTTTGGTTTTTAGATGTCAAACCAATGTTCCTTTTTAGAGATTAAGCCAATATCCCTTTCTACATGCTCACAATATAATACCTAATTACTGCTATGCGTGGGTGTGTGTGTGTGTGCACGCGCGCGTGTACTTTTGCAACAGGTCTCAGTCACTAAGTTGTGCAGGCTGTGTCAAACTTGTGATCCTCCTGCCTCAGCCTCCTGGAGAGCTGGGATTGCCGTTGCGTGCTGATACATTGGTAGGGAAATGGGAAATTTCCAGCTGGGTGCTCTTTGGTTCAGGCCCTGCGTGGGGGAGTGAGGGCCCTGGGGTGGGAGGGTGGTAACAGCAGCCTTATGGATGTTTCATCCAGTCCTGGCTTGGCGGTGAGCCTCTGCAGCTTCCCTGCCGCGGTGGAAGCCAGGCTGGCTTCGCTGGCTGACGACAGTGGGCGAGGCGCAGCGAGGCTCGGCCCACTGGGGCTGGTCGCAGGCTCACGCCAGGGCGGCAGGAGGAGCCTGGCAGAAGGCAGCGGCTTGTGAGCAGAGGAGGCCCGCCCCATAAGGTGGCAAGGCGCGCAGACCCCGGGAGGCCCAGCGCGCAGATTCCAGGAGGTCGCAGCCATGCATCGGACGCGCGCCAGTGCCCGCCTGCGGATCGTGCTGGGACACCTCGAAACCCCGGCGTCCGGGGCGCTGGTATCCTTCGCGGCGGGGCGGGTCCAGGCCCAGGCCCCGAGTTGGGCTCACAGGGCAGCTTGACGGCTGGGGTCTGCGACCCGCTGGTTCCAGCTCCTCAGTCCTGGCTGAGCTGCAGTCCCAAGTGGAGTCCTGGAAATTTCGTGGTAGTTTCTCCCGAGCGTTGATTGTGTAGAAGCAGTGTGGATTTTGGAATAAGAAATCATCTTTTGCGGCGGGGATGTAGGTCAGGGGTTCCGCCCCCTGCCTGGCAAGGGCAAGGTCCCGAGTTCGATCTCTGTGGATCCCTGGTAGGGGGGGGGGAGGGGGAGGGGGGGAGAGAGAGAGAGAGAGATATCATCTTTTTTTGTAATATGTTTTTAAAATGCAGACGAGTAGAAAGGAAAAAGTAAAGACATGTACCTCATTATTTCTATGCGTATTTATTACATAATTAGAACTGTTCTTTATGAACAGTTTTTTCCATCCATCCATTGTTTTTCACCTTACTTTGCATGGTAAACATTTCCACGTGATTAAAATTTTTTCTAAGAGCAACAACAGAAAGGAAACCGGGCCAGGAAAGCAGTGGAGAGGGGAGCGGAACGTTGCAGGAGGGGGAAGCCGGCTGTCCACGTAGTGACGTGGCCCTGCGGTGGCCTTTGGCTCCGAGGACGCAGCCGGGCTGGTGCCGGGCCTTGCCGGACCCTCTCCAATATTTAAAATGATACTTGACTGCGTGGCTCAGACTGTTCTTAGAGTGATTTCTTATTTCATAGACATTTAGGCCCTTAAGGACCAGCCAAACTACTTTGAGTATTTTGAGCTCAGGTCCCACTAAGTTAAAAACCCTTGTAAATAGCCCTTTTCTCTGCTCACTTCAAAAGTGGAACTTTTGGCTGTATTTCCTGTGTTGTTGTTGTTGTTACTGGGGATTGGACTCAGGACCTTTCTCTTTGAGGCAGACATGGTGCCACGGAGCTAAATCCCCGGCCCTAGTGGTATTTCTTTAAATTTTCGTCTGCCTATCCAGCTTGTAGTACTGGGGATTGAACCCAGGGCCTTCACACTGAGCTACATCTTCCTGGGATGTAGTGGTTACATGATTGTAAATTGCATGAATTCCAAGCATGTAGGAATAGAAAAATTGTAAAACAAAAAATTATTATTCGAGACAGAGTCCCGCTACATTGCTAAATTGCCCGTGTTGGGCACGCACTGGTCCTCCTCCTGCCTCAGCCTCCCGGAATGCTGGGATTACACACGTGAGCCCCCCGGCGGCTGAGTTTAGAGGAAGGAAGCTGTGCTTGCTGAGCGAGGAGTCAGGGCCTTGGCGTGGGGTCGTGTCCTGGGCCACGCGGGCTGCTCACTGAGCCCTCCGGGTCCTGCTGTTCTCCGTGGTGGTGACACGAGAGAGAGACGCAGGCACAGGGGCTTCGCGTGCCCGCCCGCGGGGCGCGGTGTCCAGGGGAAGGCGTGGCCAGGCAGGCGCTGGCTCCTGGAAACACTGCTCTTTGTTCGCCTTAATTCACACCCCGGGCAGCTCACCCCGCCTCAGGGACTGTCCCCCCGAGTCCCCGTTCTCAACGCTTCCAGTGAGTACAGTGCATCTATTTCCGTTTCTACCTCTACCTGGAGGTAAAGGCTTCCCGGGGTGGTAACGCTCAGGGCCTGCCTGGTTACAACTCCTTAACCCTCTCTCCGGGGTTGGCTCTAATCTCTAATGAGCACGAGGGTGGGACGTTTTGAAGACCCTGACTTTAATTTTTTATATGAATTCTAAAAATTGAGAAAGAAGGGGAAAATACCAGGAAATACATAATCTGACCCTTGAAAATCCAAGCACAGTATCACATTTCAGTTATGGTAATATTGATACAGTGGCTAGGATTTTGGTGAATATGTGTCTATATGTTATATGCATATTTATTATATGATATACACCATATATATATATATATATATATATATATATATATATAAAAAATACACACAATGGTTTTGAAACAGGGACCTGCTCCGTTGCCCAGGTTGATTGTCCACTCCTGGGCTCACATGGTCCTCCTCCCTCAGCCTCCCAAATTGCTGGGATCACATGCCCAACACCCTACTGTCTTAACTCATCTTTAAAGGGGAAGGCCTTGAACTTCATAAATGTTTTCAGAGAGCCACTGTTCCAATCTTAAGGACCAGGTTGAATGATTGGAGTTTGTGGCTATGCTCTGTACTTACTTGGATTTTGTTACTTAGATTTCTTCTGAGAATATATTGACTAGACAACTAAAAATGTAGAATATGTTGAATTTGTTTCCCATCTGAAAAACTGTATATATTCACTACTGCATTTGATCTTAGCCAAAAGGCCGAGAAGAGATTTATGCTATTTAAAAAAATAAAAATCAGTAATAGAAGGAAATTTAAAAAATCATCCATAATTCTATTACTGAAAAGCAATTACTATTTAGAAAATTTGGCAGGGATGTTTTTCTATGCAGTCTCTGTTTTTACATAGAGCGTCTTGTTTTACATCATTGTAAGCATATTTTCTTACAAAAATCATTGTCCATACTAGTATGTGATCTTAATTTTAATGCCTGAGTCATATTTCATTGAATGGGTATATCATTAATTTTGCTTTCATTTATGCCCATTTTTGGTGACAACAGTTAATGTTATAAAGCTTTAAAAATTTTTCAGAGTATTTTCTTAAGGTCTTAGATATACTAGATTAAAAAGTAAACTATTTCTTGGATTCTTGCTATGTGCTGTTAGGTTGTCATTTAAAATTTGGTCTTTCTTGGTGGAATTTTTTTTGTCCTTTAGGTATACTTTGGATAATGATGTCCTAACCCTGGAACAGAGAAAATTTTATGAAGATAATGGGTTCCTTGTTATTAAAAATCTGGTATCTGATGCTGATATTCAATGCTTTCGGTACAGTTATATTATTTGTTATTCTACAAAAATATGTATTATATGTATAAAATGGGAGTCTAAATTATATTAGCATCTTCATGTTCTGATTTTTTTTTTTTCAGGTTTTGAGACAGCATCTCACCATGTAGTTCAGGCTGGCCTTGAACTCACTAGGTAGCCCAGGCTGGCCTCAAACTCAAAGTGATCCTCCTGCCTCAGCCTCCCTAGGGCTGGGATTACAGGCACGCATCACCACGCCTGGAGTTCTGATATTGTTTTAATGATGGGGTTTGTTAGGCAATGTTTTTGTTTGTTTGTTTGTTTTATTTTGTTTTCGTTTTTTGTGGTACTGGGGATCGAACTCAGGACCTTGCGCTTGCAGGGCAGGTAATGGAATCGCTGAGCTAAATCCCCAGCCCTGTTAGGCAATGTTTAGGAGCAGGGCTAAAGTGCTAGGCTGTAGCTTTGGTCTCAGCTCACTGCCAACCCTGATGTGCCCCGGGATTCCCATCTTAGCTTCCCACACTCTGTGGCCCATCTGTGAAACAGCACAGCAATAGGAGTCCTGTCCAAGCAGTGCTGTGGGTACAGAATAAGGTAAAACACGGGAACAGCACCTGACAGGTGCTGCGGAAGGGTTTGCTGTTACAAGCGGAGCATCCCTAATCCTGAAATCCAAAATCTGAAAGGCTCTAAAATCCAAAACTTTCTGACCACTGGTGCACCACAGGGGTCAATTCCACCCCTGACCTCATGCAGCAGGTTGGTATACAATTACCTTCAGGCTGGGCCAGGAATTTAGCTCAGTGGTTCTGCCGCCTGCCTCACAAGCACAAGGTATTGAGTTCAATCCCGAATACCAAAAAAAAAAAAAAAAAAAAAAAAAAAATTACAAGGGGTCCCCAACCCTAGGTCGCTGAGCAGACCTTTGAGTCCTGTTAGGACCCGGCCACCCAGCAGGAGGCGCGTGAGGCCAGCCAGGGAGCTTCATCTGCCTTGCAGGCCCCGCCTGGGGGGCCTCACCCCATCACAGGAGTTCCAACCCTGCTGGGAGTGCTCTGCGAGGAATCTGTGGGATTCCCATTGCCAGCTCCTTTGCATCGTCCCAGTCCCCCCCCCCACACACACACCCACCCTCGTGGGATAAATTGCCTTCCACGAAACCGGTCCCTGTGGCCAAAAGGTTGGGCATCACCGAGAGAGGGATATTTTGATTCTGGCGGTGGATCCCAGCTGGGAGGGAGGACTGCTGACTTGGCCCCCTCTTCCTCCCCATCAGAACCACTGCTGCAGGCCTGAGGGCGGAGCCAGCGAGAATGACCTTGTCAACTCAATTTTCTAGGCATGAGTTTGAAAGAATCTGCAGAGAGGAGGTGAAACCACCAGGAATGTCGCTAATGAGAGATGTGAACATGGCGAAATCAGAATATACTGTGAGTGAGAAAGTGATTTCCAAGATCCAGGATTTCCAGGAAGACGAGGAGCTCTTTAGATACTGCACTCTCCCCCAGGTAAGAGCTCTGCCTGCATTTGTCTCTGCTTGACAGTCAGTGGCGTGTCTGCCCCGCAAACCTGCTTTGTAGTTGATCTCCGCCCTTTCCACGTATGGCGCGTGCGCAGTGGTTCTCAGCTGGAGGTGACTGTCCCGGGTCTGGAGACCTTTGTGTTGTCCCCAGTGTGAGACAGGGTGTGGTGCTGGCTTCTAATGGGGAGGGGCCAAAGATGCCGCCGGTGGGCCCCAAACGCACAGGAGAGCGCCTCCCCCAGACTAAGAATTGTCCCACCCGGTAGAACCAGGACTGGGAAAGCCAGAGTGCGCCAGTTGCCTCTTGTTGAGAAAGAGGAATTCTGGGTAAAGAGAGAGCCCTGTGACCTCACTACGGGAGAACCCATGGTGTGAAGTGGTGGGCTATTACTTGTGAATTCATTCTTTTTTCTTTTTTTTATGGCTCTGGACGATAGAAGTATGAGTTTGTTTTTAAATTTAAATTGAATTTTTAAAAAACAATTATTCTTTACAAGTAATGCGTATTTACGCAAACGTGGAGGCAGTCCAGAAGGGCCTGACGTGAGCAGGTCCCCTGCCCCAGCCCCACCCCCGTGAAGCCTTTTGTGCATTCATGTGCGAATGTGTCTGTGAAAGGCCGTCTGTAACCCTTCCGTGAGTGTCACATCGCACCACATTAGCCGTTGCGTTATTTTTTTCACTCACAGGGGATCTCAGCGCAATGGGTGGTCTGGATTAAAGCACACTTCTGAGTGCCTATGAGTGGGTCGCGGGGGCGTGACTGGGAACTAAATCTGTCTCTGGCTCCTTCCTCTGCGCTCTGCTTCCTGGCTGCTGTGAGGGGAGCAGCTGTCGGCTGCTGTGCCCTTCCACCATGATGTTTCCGCCCTGGACCAGCTCACCATGAACTGAAACCCGGAAACCATGAGCCAAAGTAAACCCTTCCTCCTTTAAGTTGGGTGTCTCTGATATTTTGTTCCAGCAACAAACTGACTAATCCATTAGTTTTATGGAGATACTTTATACCTCTTCTTTTTATTATTACTTTCTCTTTTCTGAGACAGGGTCTTGCTGTTCAGGCTGGCCTAGACCTAGTATCCTCCTGCCTCTGCTTGCTGAGTGCTTGGATTACAGGCATGTGCTACCATGGCTGGCCGCCGTCCTGGTTCCTTTGTGGGTAGCTATACTTCATGCCACTTGGCTCTCCTGATTTCCCATGAAGTTAATTTTCTCTTCCTTTTCTTTTAGATTCTGAAATATGTGGAGTGCTTTACTGGACCTAATATTATGGCCATACACACAATGCTGATAAACAAACCTCCAGATACTGGTAAAGGACATTTATTTATTTATTTATTTGTATGGGGGATCGAACTCAGGACCTTGTGCTTGTGAGGCAGGCACCGGCACCACTGAACCAGATCCCCGGCCCAAGAACTTTTTATTCTTTAGGAAGAAGTAAGAGAAAAACGTTGTTTAGTTAAAATGTGTAAAGTTGATGTCGTAAGCTTGGTCACGTATATAACTGTCAAACTTTAAATGAGTGAATGTATATACTTTTATTTAAATCTGAAAATCGTCTTAACAGCATGGAAGTGTAATAGTGATTTCACATGTTGACTGTAGATTTATTGCAAAATTTTCAGGTGACTGACCAAAAATGCAGTTTAACAGACATAATTTTTCATATATCGTTCACATCTATTCAGTACGTCTATCTGTGCCTTAATTGAGCATTCCTAGCCATGATAGCATGGATTCTGAATTCCTGATCCAACACAAAGCTACTGCTATAAATCACACACTCAAGAAAGTGTCTTGTGCTTGTGAAAATGTAGATTCTAAAACCTCACTTGCAGAGAGACTGATTCAAAAATAAGTAGAATTCAGGTGACTGCATTTTAATAATTTTCCCTGGAGATTCCACAGAGGTGACTCTTGAACCCCACAAAACTCTTTCTGAACCAGCAGCAGAAATCAGCCGAGAGAGTCCTTTCTCCTTTCCACTTCATCTTCCTTCAGGTAGCCGGGACAGACTCATGCGATAGGACTGAAGGTCAGAGTCACCAGGCGTCTTCCTGTGTGTCTTGCCTGGAGAGATCTGGTGATTGGTGACCAGGTTCCAAGAGCAAAGTTGAGGGAACAGCCATGTGGTCGTTGCCTTGGGCTGGACACAGATTGGACCCAGGAAGCCCATCGTTCTGTGGGGAAAGTCTCTCAGAGAACTGTTTTCCGCATCAGCCACTTAGAAAGGAACCTCAAATGTGGTTCTGGACCATTCTCTTCCATTTAATTAATCCAATTTTTAAAAATGCTATGCTACCTCTTTCCTGAATCCAGCGTGACAAGGAAATGAAGTACACTAGAGATGCTGATGTCTGTATGAGGTGTTAGCAGTGTCAGAGCCCAGCTCCCAGTAACCCAGAAGGAAGAATAGGAGGAGTGGGGGCCTCTCTGTTGATTTGCTATTTCAGTTTAGTGCTGAAATATACCAAGACTGCTGTCCTATAGCTTTGCTCCATTTGTTTGGTTTTGCTGAAATAGATCGCAGTGTTCTAGTTTTTCATGAAAAGCATAAGACTTCTGAGACTTGAGCTTATTTATTTACTTATTTATTTAGAAACAGGGTCTCACTATGGAGTTCAGGCTGGCCTGAAACTTACTATGTAGCCCAGGCTGGCCTGAAACTGGTGGGGATCCTCCTGCCTCAGCCTCTCAAGTGCTGGGATTACAGGCGTGTGCCACCATGCCCGGCTGGAGCATCTTTTAACAACCGGTTCTGTTTCAGGCAAGAAGACCTCACGTCACCCCTTGCACCAGGATCTGCACTATTTCCCCATCCGGCCCAGCAATTGCATCGTTGCTGCTTGGACCGCAATGGAGCACATTGACCGGAACAACGGTGGTCTGGTGGTACTTCCGGGTACTCACAAGAGCTCCCTGAAGCCACACGATTATCCCCAGTGGGAGGTAGATCTGCCTGGCCACTGCATCTTGATCAGAATCTGTCACTGTCTTATCCGTAAAGAGATGACATGTTTCCTTTCTTAGCAAAGCATTGTCCTGAGGTTTACAATTCGGATCAGGGAAAGCTCGAGGTAAAATATTCATCCATGTGTGTTTTCCACACAGAAAGGCAGCTAATGTGGGGGAACTTGGGTAGGAGCAGCATAGGACCTAATTGCAGGGGTCAGACACAAACACTTCATCCCAAGCCTTTCTGGCAGATGGTTCTCAGGGCCAAGAAAGTGAAACCCAGCAGAGGCTACTGCTTTAGCTGCACCTTGAGGGACAGGGCTTTCCTATGGCAGGGAGGTCAAGGACAAGCACAGCATGGCTGAGGCAGGGGAAGGACCCAGGGGCCCCCAGTCCAGATGGATGGATGTGTTTTAGGGAGCAGCAGAGGAGAGTCTAAAAAGACACTTTAGGACTATTTAACACTAATGAGTCTCCGGTTTATTTGGGGAGAACAGGAGCCTCCCCTTACGCCTGCAGTGGTACTAGAGATCAAACCTAGGAACTCCGCATTCAGCTACATCACCGGGCTTTTTAGAACTCATTTTTATTGGTACCTGTTTGCAGCACATAGTGATTGCCTTCATTGCAGGGAGTTGGTACATGTACGAAACACATCTTAATTCTTTTTACTTCCCTTTCTTCTCCCTTCCTTCCCCCTGCCCTCCATAATAATTGCTATTCTTGTTACTGTTATTATGAATTTTAAGACTTGATCTAAGTCATTCACTAAGTTGTCCTTGCTGGGCTCAAACTTGAAATCCTCCTGCCAAAGCCTCCCACAGTACCAGGATTACAGGCATGTGCTGCGAAGCCCGGTTGAGGACCTTCTTTATTTTAGAAACCTGGAAGAGCTGTTATTTTTGTTTTCAAGTTCATTGGTGTATACTGCATATAATAACTGTATATTTTGAGTGTATAGATTGATCACTTTTGACACATGCATAGTCACACACTTCACAATCAAGAGAATACCTCCCTCCTGCCCCAGGCTACCTCTGAGTTGCGTTCTGTTACTGTAGATTAGTTGAAGGGTTGTATAAATATGATCTTGTGATCACTTTTGAGGGTGTGGCTTCTTTTGCATAGCATAGTTCAGCAATCTTAATAGCTCCTTCCTTTCCATTGCTGAGTAGGATTCAGTCGCTAGGCTCTACCATGGTTTGTTCATCCATTCAGCTGTTGATGCTGGGGGATATTAAATGCTTCAGCCCCAGGAATGATGAGATTGAATCAGTTCTTCAAGAGAAAAAAATTCTCATGGTTTGGTGCAGGATTTGGTGATGATCTAAAATCCAGGGCACAGAATTGGAGAGGAGTTTCTTAGCATTTTAGGGTTGAGGCTGAAAGCTCCTGAAATCCCTGTTGATTTTTGATGTACATAAAGGGCTGGTGTCTACCATGGATCTTTCTCTCAGCAGCTTTGCCTGCTGAGTCGTGGTCACAGCTTTCATTGCGGTGTTCTCAGGCATAGATTTGGCTTCTCTTGTGTGCCTAGGGCGGAGTTAACATCATGTTCCACGGGATCCAGGACTATGAGTGGGACAGTCCCCGCGTGCACCTCATCATGGAGAAGGGAGACACTGTTTTCTTTCACCCTCTGCTCATCCATGGATCTGGGCGGAACAAAACGCAAGGATTCAGGAAAGTATGCATTCACGTGGCCAAGGTTTTCAAAGCTGAGTGGGTTAGAAACAAAAATCTTAAGACTCATTAATGTGAAAGATTTATTTCTTTTCTCCTTAGTGCTGCTAATTTGAATTTTATTGGCTTTAAATCGCTTGCATTTAACTTGAAAACACGCGTTGGATTTGTAGTGCTAAAAAAACCATAAGCGTGAGTTGTCAGTTTATTTTGGGTTTCACATTTGTACATCGTTAAGTTACCTAACCATAAAAGTATCGCTTCTGTGGGGAAGGGCCTCGAGGTGTTTCTTTTAGGCCCCCACCTCGCTCCCTCTGTCTCTCTCCAGCACTGGCAACGCAACCACCGCCCTTTTTAAATTTTGAGACAGGGACTTGCTCAGCTACCATGTCAAAGATTTATGACTTTTCACTAAACCAAATTTTAAATCAGTTGATTTCCTAGGAAATGCATTTGCCTTCCTTGTACTTTTTCCTCTCTCATCAGTAAGATTCCAGGTAAGCTTAGCACCCTGCTCCTGTGGACAGGGAGTCGTGATCGGTGGAGGAGCTGCTGTAGAACACTAGCTTACCTTGAAGCTTGTAGCCTGCGCTTTCTGAGGCAAGAACAATCCCTGAAACACAGAAGCAACACAATTTGGGATTTATATGGCTTTTCATAAGCATAGCAGAGGAAAGTCTGCCGTGTCTTTACTACTGGAGAAAAATAGTATCGATCCAAAATGAAGGTTCTGAGTTGGCTGCTCAGAAGTCAGAATTAGCAGGCAGCCATGTTTTTCTCACCCTCAGCCTTAGGGTGTTTGAAATTGAATGATTCATTGCTTACCCTGCAAAACTGACAAGATTCCTCACACATTTCCTGACTTCTCGCTGTGCTCAAACTCAGCGGCCCTAACACCGGCGTGGGCGCTCAGTTCCCCATGGTAGGTAGCAGGGCTGTCCACACAGACTCAGGGCTTTCCGGTTTGCCCCCTGGTTCCCACAGATCCGGTGTCTCCCCTAGGCTCCTCTTCAGCTTATTCCTACCAGCTCAGCAGGGCGGGCATCAGGCTGAGTCAAACCTCGAGACTGCCTCAGGACAAAACGGAAGGGGCTGCCAAAAACAGTGGGCAATCGAGTGAAATACTATTGCAGCAAATCAGAATGAAGCGAAAAATCCACGCTGTGTACAATGCCAACATTTTCAATAAAATACTGGATGGGAGCCTGTGCTAGCATAGCCCTTGGAGCTATGCAGTTGGGGCGTGTCTACTTGCTCACAAATTTTGTTCTGAGTTTTAATATTCTGACTTTGTAGTTTTTCAGTATTTTTCTAATGCCCTTAGTGTTGTAGAAAAATACCACCATTATTCCACAGCAACGTGGATACAGGAATCCACACGCCCCACCCCCTACCCCATCAACACATTTGTCCTGTTGTCTCGGCCGTGACACGGCTCTGCCAGGCACTGGGGCTTGTGGACAAAACGGAGTTTGTGACTGTACTCCAGAAAGCTGGTATTTTGGGCAAAGCAGAAAGTCCTGATGGGTAAGATCACCTTGACAATTAACTCGTCTGCAAGGAGGTGAGTTTTCCCTACTGCTTTGCAGCTTAGAGGGGTTCATGCCCTTTTCTAAAATGGGGAGAACCCGATACCTTTGGCCATACCCTCAGAGGGAAAGGAGATAGACAGCCGTGTCACGTTACTGACCTTTAAATGTCTCTTTTGAGAGGAGATGATCATACTTTCCTTGTCAAGGTATTTTCAGGTTTCATATCTATTGAAGTAAGAGCCCATCCCATGTTCAACTGTGTGACTTTTATTACTAAGGAAATGATAAACAGTAAGGTGTCTTCTTTTATAGGCTTTTGGGATATCTACTCATTAGGGAAACTAAATGCTTAAAACACTAAAGATCGCTTGTTTAGGGGATTACATGCTGTTCCTACATAGATGTTTTAAAAATAGATGGCACGGTTAGTTTTAAAAAAAATCTTTGTAATTTCTCTTTAACTTTTAGCTGGGGTTGGGGCCAGGGGGTGAGGCCAAGCTACAGAGACTGATTGAGGATTCCGTGGACCAGGCGTCCTATGTAGGAATCTGATCCTGAGAGAAAAACCTGACTTTCCAGGAGGAGGACTCCTGGCCCAGTTGCTGGTGTGAATGGGATGCTTTCTCCAGTGTCGGTGTATTCACTTCTCACAGGCAATTTCCTGCCATTATGCCAGTGCCAGTTGCCATTACATCGACGTGAAGGGCACCAGTCAAGAAGGCATCGAGAAGGAAATGATCCAAGTAGCAAACAAATTGGGCGTAACTGGAGATGATTGGAACATGAAGGTATGTGTGCATGAAACGGCCAAGTAAAGACAGCAGGTGCTTCTTTCCTTCGGGTGCTTAATGAAGGCCTCATTTCACTTAAAAGTCAGTCATGCTTGGGTTTAGGGTTCTTTCCAGAGCCCTGCCCAGGCCTGCTCAGAAGGACAGGGGGGTCTCAGTGCGCTCTTGCTTCCCCAGGTGGGGACTTCCTAGGTCTCTGGTGGTCCTGGGTTAAGTGGGCTGTCCCGTTCCACACAGCACAGGCAGGAGCCAGAGTTAGACACGAGGAGATGAAGGACAAAGCGAAGGTAAAGGTTTGGAATATCCACCACAGGGCCCCTTTATTCATGTAGAGCAGAGTAGGTGTGCATGAGGAGTTCCAGTGAGACTTCCGGAGGGCAACGCCCAAGCACGGTTTCATTCTGATCACTCTGCAACTAGAGTTTTATGAGAGCCGTAATTTGTGTGGAAGTGGAGCAGAGATGTAAGACCACCGAGGGGTCCTGCCGTGTGTATTACACACGGGTTCTGTCGCCGTTGTGCTCAGTGGCTCCGTATTTATTCCGTTGATTTATGTTGGTTGCCTTATAAATTATAGTTTATTGGGCTTATATAAAAAACAGTACTAAATATAGTTCTTTCCAAACTATAAAAATATTTTTACATTTCTTTCCTCATTTTCTCCACCAAAACCCAATAGAACAGCAGTGTAGCCCCACGCTGTGAGGAAGAAGTTAAGACTCCCAGAGGCTGGGCTAAGCAACGGAGTTCTCAGAGTTAGGCCTAATTCTCAAATCACTCATTTGAACAAACAGCTAAAAAATAATCGAGAACATTGAAATTGTTTTATGATGCACAAAGAGGGTAGAACCCAACCAGTAACCCTTGGGGCCATATTCACCATTATGATCTAATCAGTGTGGAACCCTCTGAGTGGTTCTGGCGGGGCATGAAAGCAAGCAGGGAGACAGCAGCACACCCCACTGTGGCCAGCAGCACACCACCCTATTCTGTCACCTGGAATTAGCCCGGTGTAAGTCAACCTGGGTTGAAGGATGAGGGAGCGTCACACAGTGAAGTTAGCACCACTGTGCGTTAATTGGAGTCTTAGAACGTGTTTCATTTACTAATAAACAAAACGATTAATTGTTTTCCTTTACCCATGTGTGGAAGCCTAGAAATCATGTTTATCTAATGCTCCATAAATTCTTTCTGTTTGGAATCATTTCCAGGATATTTGGAAGTTTCGAGCCCGGCTTGTGAAGGGAGAAAGAATTAACCTTTGAAATACCCTTCATTATAATGCTTTTGAAGGAAGTCAAAATGAAGCAAGGAGGCCAAGGAAAATGTTTTCTTATTGGGGTGATGTAATCTTTCCTATCCCTTTTTAACAAAATCAAGAAATACCTATCGGGGACTTGATTGCGTAGAGTTCATTTTGCAGTACAGCGCTGTTGCTTTAATGGAAGTAGAAACAGTGAAATTGAAATGTTATTGTTCGAAGAACAATTTTGTGGGCTGAGTATTTAGCTCAGTGTTGCCACTGCCTGACTCCAAGCGCAAGGTCCTGAGTTTGATTCCCGGTACCAAAAAAGAAAAAAACGATTTTGTGGTTACAGACAATAAAAGTGATCGGTGTATAATTTAAATGTGGTCATCAGTTTCTTTCCCTGAATGAGCTCTTTACCCAAACAGAATTGGGTTCTTTGAAACTCAGAGCACTGAGTTGTGCTCCTCTCTCCCAGTAACCCTTCCACCCCTCAAATTCATGCCCAGAGGAAGGCAAAATAGTATATTCACACTTCCAAGCCCAGGTCATGGACACAGGCTTCCTAACGAGACTTCTTCAACCCAAACCCCTTCCTTATAAAACACCAGTCTTTTCCTCAGTTCCTAAACAGTGAAGACCAGGACAACTTTATTTGTACTTTTTATTGGGCACAGCAGCAGAATATCTTCAGCATTTATAAATGAAACCTAACCTCTTCCCAGGCTCAGGAACACGTTTAGATATTTTGCCTGGATTTGGAGTGTGCGTGGACTGGGGGTTTGTTTTGATGCAGCACTGTGTTTCTATACCACCATAGAGACATGGTCTTTATTTTTAAAAATTCGAGCTGGGGCTTCAGTAGGAAGGAAATACTGAGCTCTTTTCCTATCATTCTGCTAAGCACCGGTTTTCCTGGGTCTTTGTAAAGACCCCCAATTTAACCTCCGCTTTTGCTGGAAACTGGAGAAGGCAAGAGTTGGGATGATAGGGAAGGCCTTGGGAAATTGGTTATGAAAGACTGGAACTGAAATGTGCATAAACCGTGCCAGCAAGAGAGGGTGGAAGGGGCACAGTCGTATCCCAGAACCCTTTTAACCAGTTTCAAACTCAGTTGGAAAAATGAAGCTTCAATGGGATAAACAGCATCATTGTCACTTCCTATTGCTTTTGTGACTGAAGGCTACCTAGTCAATTGGGAAACATGCATTTCTCAACCTATCTGAGTCTCCTTTGTCTAGTAATTCATGTGACACATTTCCAACACTCACACTGTGTAGGAAGACAGAGGGGGTGGGACCCGACCTAGGATGAGCCAGCAGGCAGGAGATCAGAGGGTGACAGACTGGCCGAGCAAGTGGGGCTGACTTGCCAATCACAGAGATTCAGGGCAGATTTCCAGACCACAGTTCCAAGCTTGCGCGTGGGACCAAGCAGAAGGTGTTCTCTTCAGTTCTTCAGGGGAGAAATCAAGCAGGTTTGTGATTGGCTGGCCAAGACTTGACATCAGCTTGAAGCACGAGGAATACAGAACCCTCCACCATTAACCTGGTGGCCACAGTGAACTCTCTCGGTGGTCCCGTCACTCTGCAGAACCTACTCATTTTCCTACCTTTAATACATATAAACCCTCAATTACCTTTTTAGGGTGACTTGTCCAATTCTTTGTTCAGGATACCAAGAACTGGAGTCTACAGAATCCCACAACCCGGTAACATATTTCTCCGCAAGCCCAGCCAGGAAGTGAGCAATTTTGTTTGTGGGTGAGAAAAATTAGTGGAAGCTGGGGACTCAGGATGTTTTCTCATTTCTCTGGAACAGTTCTCTAGTGTGTCCCCCCATGGGGTAGGACACATCCGAGTCAACAATGAGGTCACCGTCTGCCCCCAAGATGTGCCACTCTGTGCCCTCCACCCCACCCTGCTGGGGCAGGCTCACCCTGGGCCAGGCTTGCGCCAAGGCCTGCAGTGTGTGGGAGGCTGTTCTCTAGGGACACTTGCCCCAGTGGCAATTCATGGCGAGACAGGAGATGAGGGTGTGGCAAAGCTGGCTGGGGAGAGCTGTGACCTGTTAATTATGCAGTTCCAGGATTCATGTGAAGAACAGTTCCCAGAGCCCTGCATGTGGCCTGCTCATGAGGTTTTTGATAGGATGGCCTAACCTGACAGCCTGAGGAGCGGGTGCCTCAAAAGGAAGAGTCTACATTGAGTCGTTACCACTGTGTTCACTCTTGCATGGTGGTCCACCCTCACACTGCAGAGTGTACTTCTTTTCCTACCTTTACTTGGCCCACTCTACAGAGCCTGTGTCTTCTCCTACCTTTAATAGAACTTTGCTACCATTGGTGCACGTCTTCACTAATTCTTGCTCAGGAGGAAAGAACCTAGAAACCACCTGCAGAAGGAGACTCCACCGCACTAAAACCCGGTAGCAATGGGAGGCCCCAGCATCCATGGTTCCGGCTTGGAGGCTGCCAGAGACCCTCTTATTGACCCAGTCTCTGTGCAGACCATTCAGGTTTCAGTGTGTGTGACCCAGAGTTTAGTCTGCCTTTTTGACCGCACATTTTTGTCCTTCTGATACTTTGTTCAGTGAGAAATAACTTTGGTAATTCTCTTGCTTGAGTAGCCGCCTACCCCAGACTGCCTGTTTTTGGGCTCAGAAGTCTCAGCTGTGCTTTTCCCCAGATGGCTGTTTATCTCTGCCTGTTCTTAGTAAGTCACTTTCTCAGGACCCTGTTTATTAAGATCACAGGTAGCCATCCTTGTCTACCTTTCTGCCATGTTTGGCAGTCATTTTGGTTTGTCATGTGGATCAGTCATGTGATTTGGCCATGTCCACTCCTCGCTGACTGATGTTGCCCCTGGACCAGAGATACAGGACAATGATGGTCCTGAGCTGTGGCTGAAAGATCTTTCTTAGGACCACAGCTGGCCCCATCACCTGCGTGATACGGAGACCATAGGATTGGGACTTGAGAAGACATCTCGGGATAGATGTGTCACATGGCCTGTGCTCATTCACAGACAGAATAGAGCCTTGAACACCTCCTACCCTTACGGTATGCCTGCTCAGGTTTGGGTGTAGTTCAGTGTCCCCAAGGGTCCAGCGTGACTAAAAACATGATCTCCAGGGTGGCACTGTTGGGAGACAGTGGAGCTGTTGGGAGGTGGGCCTGGTGGGAGGTCCTTAGGTCACTGAGGGTATGACATCGTTCTCATGCACCCCCTTGGTAGCTCTCCCATGACCTCTTTTGTACCTCTCACAAGGCCTGTTTTGGTAATTCTTGCTGGAGGGAGGGTGTTATAAAAGGAGCAATGCTGGCCCCTTCTGAGATCTCTGTGGTCCTGGTCTGAGATGCACTCTTGTTCCTACCTGTGCCCTGGTATTGCTACCTGCACATGAGGGGATGCAGGCATGGGTGACCATTGTCACAGAGCCTGGTATGCTATTTTAACCTTAAGCACCCCAAAATGGGAGCTAAACAACCCTTCTTCATATATAGCCTGTGTCAGGTTATTTCATCATAGCGATGCACAACCAACAAAACCCCTCTCTACTGTGTCAAAGAAAGTAATTGGAAATCTTACCTTTTCTTTCTCCCTTTTTAGCTGCTCTTCATGTTTATTTTAACCTAGTATGTTTCTGTGTTGGGGATAAGAGAACTCCAAACTTTCAAGAGATGCCTTTCTTAGAAGAAGAAGGACACTCCCCAGTAAAACTGTTAAAACCTTTAAGACCCAAGGCAAATGGTTCCCAAGTCAGCCCAATAGGAAAACCTCTGGAGAAGCATTGGTATCAATGACAATCATGACTGATGGGGCCGGCTGAATTGATAGCAAAGGTCATCATCTCCTGAGGGTCCACCTGCTATTCTCCACATACTGCATGTTCACATTAAATAAAACAATCAACTCATCAAGGTAGGTGTAATTAATTTCCTTTCACAAACGAAAAACATGAAGCCTCAAAAACTGGACTTGCTTGCCACAGATGATGGACACTAAATGAATGAGTGAAGCTTTGAAGTCAGCTGTCTGATTAGCCCCTGCTGCTTTTAATAAAGTTGACATTGCCCGGAAGTCTCTGCTGTTTCCTCTTCCTGGCTTCCTCATGTGCACGCAGGCTGCCAGGCGCTGGGGCTGCACAAGCACATCACAAAGCCCAGGGGGCTCCAGGATGGGCTGATGGCGAGTGGACAGGATGAACACCAGGGAGAGAATATCAGAGCATCTGAACATCAAGCCGCCTTTGCCCCAAGAGTATTTATGAATACCTCACACCTCACCTTCATTATTCAACCTAACAGAAATCTAGCCCAAGACCCAGCCCTTTCAGGAATCATACACATGAAATCATGATCCCCAAGAGGCTACATCCTCATGGTAAAGGCGACATGAAGGTGAACAGTCTCCCATCACCCATCAGCTTCCATAGACTACAGAGAAAGATCTTGGTAAAGAACAGTTCAGAAAAAAAGTACAAACAGACCTCGTATTTAAGAATCTGTGGGCAGAGATTGGACCTTGGAAAGATTTGTTCCCCAAGGGTACAAAAGCAGCCTGAGCAGGCCAAAGAATCTCAATACACAAATACACCAAAGAGAGTTCCAGTCACATCGCCCTCAGGTGCCTTACAGAAGAAAATGCAAAACCTCTCTGAGTAATGTCACATTCGTTCAGACCACAAAGATGATCAGTGCAATTTTCAGGACTGATGACAAGCAAGCAGTCAGAATTAATGAAACACATAAAGAAATAAGACCACATGAGTAAGAACCAGCATGCACAAGTGTGTGCTCATCACACACATACAAACCAGAAAAAGAGACCTATAGACTTAAATTACCAAAATAATCATCAGTGCTATGCTTAATGAAATAAATGGCAATCTTGGAAACAAACAAAAAAAAGTTGATATTTCATGTTTCTCTCAAGGGAAAGTTGCCAGGAGATTTGGTGCCCTCACACTGGAATATAGTGGCACAAGGAGGAGGAGAAGGAGGGAACTGGGCCTCCGGGCCCCAGGAAAGATCTGAAGTGAGAATTGAAGTCCACCGGAGAGCAAAGATAGAGACTTCAATGAAGAAGATGGAGATAACCAGCAGCACTCTCTCCCAGAGCCTGGACTCTCAGCGAGGGAACGGCTGGCCAAACCTCACATGCACAAGGACTACTGGAGACCCCAGAGGCCTCCATGGAGAAACACACTGGTGGAAGGAAGCAGTGGACACAGTGGCTGGTGAGTTATCCAGGTTCAGACATCCCCAGGAGAGGGTGATTGGCTGGTAGCCATCTTGGAGAGAGGCCAACTGAGCTCAGAAGTCAAAACAGCTACAGGCTGACCCCATCTAGTGGCTCCTGGGGTCTCCATGTGGATGCTGAGTTCAAGTTAGCAGGAGACCAGAGAGTGGAGTTCAAGCCAGTAGGAGGTACATGGACTGTTGTCGGCTCAAGGAATCTGGTTCCACCCTTATAGCCAGAAACTGGCCTGAACTTCAGGGGAACTAAAGGAGCAGACTGGCTGGGATTATCCACTGCCCCATCGTGAAGCTCCAGCTGGCTTGCAGGGATTAATCAGTGTGGCTCTGGACTCTGCCCACACTGCCTATCCGTGACAGCAGAGGCACACCTTGAATTGGACTTTCCTCTTCTTTCTTTTTTTCCTCCTTTCTGGTTCTTGTTTTGTTTGTTTTTTCCTGATTGTTTGAACACGGTTTCTAGTTTTTGTGGTTGTTGTTCTGTTCTGTTCTTGTTTTTATTTCTTCCTTTTCTCTTTCCCCCGTCTTCTTCACCAGTTTCCTAAAGTCTGTCCTCCACCCTTGCTTCTGATTTCTTCCTCTTCTTCTATTTCTGTTGCCCCCGCCCCTTAACCTCTTTTTAATCTTCTCCCCTATGGGTAAAATTGTGATATTAAGGGCTTATTTACTGCATATAATTTTCTGGTTCAGTCTAGATTTTGTTATATAACCACAAATCTAGTTCATACGGTTAAAGGTAGCAAATTAATAGTTACCACAGTTTGTCACTTTCAAGGCTGTCTGTATTTGATGCTATTGTTACTGTTGCTTGTACTGCTTTAGCCAAGGTGACATAATTGTGCTAGTCAGTTGTTCCTCCTGGTATGCCAAGACTGAGATTGCCTAAGGGTCTTAAAAAAACAGAAAAAACAAAACCTACAGGCCAATGCCAAAGAACAGGCAGCTGGGCCAAGTAGGCAGAAACTTCTCATCCCCAATGAATTGAAGAGTCAGGATCCTGCAACAGACTCAAACCCAAAAGCCAGCTATACCTGGAAGACACTTCTGAGAAGTAGTCATTTCCTAAGGATTCTGAATACTGGTAATAAAGCTACTCGTCATAAGCAATTTACAAGCATCAACCCAGGAATCAAACTTTAAAAAAAAAATAGAAAATGGGAAGACACTTAAACAAGATGCAATGCCCTGGACTTTCAGCTCACCAAAGGCAAACCCCAGGGGTAACGAGATAGAACAATCAGAAAGCCACTCACCTGGACTCTCTGAAGTGGCAATAGCAGACATAACAAAGCTGATGAATAAGGCTCTAGAAAAAAACCAAAGCAGAAATAATTTCTCAGATATCTACAGAGATGGTGACCAGAATGAAGGCAAAGTTGCTAGCCCTGCTCAGATGCTTGGTGCTCTTGGCTGCCAGAATCCCTTCCAGTTACAGCCCTGCTCAGGCTGCTCCGTCCTTCATGCTCATGGGAAGAGAGTCATTTACTGTTCTCCACCCAGGGCTGCCTCTTCTGTTAGGAGACAGCTGCCCAAAATGAGCACAGTTCCATGCTCTGGGCCACAGGTGATGTCTTCTTCTTGGGCTCTTCCTGCATAATATATTCTCTTTACGAGAGTCTTCCAAGTACAAGGCCTTCACCGTGATCCACTGAGGCTGGAGATCTTCAACACCAAGGAGGGAGGGACAACTCCAGTGCTCTTGAAGAGTGTATGATGGGTCAACCAGGGCTCTTTGGTGGGAGAATAAGAAGAACCAAACTCAACCTAACTTAAGGAAAGAAAGGTAATTAAAACATTGGACTTGTCTGTATCTCTTAGGTTCTCTGCCTGGAAAACATGGATTAGATTAATAAAAGAGAGATTAGCAAGAAAAAAAAAATTTTTTTTTTTTTGGTACCGGGGATTGAACTCAGATCCTCCAGCTTGCGAGGCAGGCAGCGGAACCACTGAGCTAAATCCCTGGCCCCAAAATTTAGGGTTGTAATTTTGTCTGGGTGAGGGAAAGAATCTGGGTGGAGCTCACAGAGTGTCTCACACTCACACTTGCTAGTGCTTAAGTCTTCATATTGGCCCGGCGATTTAGCTCAGTGGTTCCACCACCTGCCTCGCAAGCGCTGAGACCCGAGTTCGATACCTGATACCAAAAAAAGAAAAAAGACTTCATATTAAAAACAATGCATGATGCTTAACACATTTGATAGAAAGGGTGCTCATCAAACCCACTGGCTCACATCCCAGAGGGATCTGGGGAGATCTGACTGAGTCTGGCTCAGTGCAAAAGGCTGTCAGGAGCTCCCTCACTGTCTTCAAGTCTTCTCTCTGGGTTCCATGGTTTATTTAGGTCCTTTATTTATTTTATTATTATTTTTTTCCCAGTACTGGGGATCGAACTCAGGACCTTGCACTTTTGAGGCGCGGCGCCACTGAGCTAAATCCGCAGCCCTCAGGTCCTTTCTTTGTGGTAGCGTCAAGGCTCCTATTAGCCATAGGCCTGTGTCTTATCCTTTTGGTCTTGCTTGTAAAATGAACTTCTGTTTTTTTATTTTATGAAAAAATAAACAAAATATCATACCAAAATAATAAGAGAATAACGATAGTTAATACACCGTGTGTCATTGTCTTCAAAGTAGTTACACAGAGTACAAGACATGGAGCCAAAAGATTCTTACAAAGAAGAAACATAATAACACAAAACTTTCTTTTCAATGAACTAAGATAAACTCGTAGCATAATTGAAACAATATATATATTAAAATATTTTTGAAACAACAAAATAGGTAATCTGGAGAAGTATTTAAATTTCTATTTTGCTCTTTGTGTGTGTGTGTATGTTTGTGTGTGGGTGTGTGGTCTCACATAAGAAAAGCATGCCATATTTAAGCTTATGAGTCTGAATTATTTTGCTTAACATTATGTTCTCAAGTTGCATCCATTTATTTATGAAAGCCTCAAGTTTATCTTTCTTTATGGCAATGTAGTACTCCACTGCATGTAAATACCACATTTTCCTTCCCTATTCATCTGTTGATGGACATATATGCTCTTTCCAAGATCTAGCTATTATAAAGTATCAGCTACTCAGGTAGCTGAGGCAGGAGAATCACTTGAGCCCAGGAGTTTGAAGCCAGCCTGGGGAACACAGTGAGACCTTGGAGGACTATTTCCTTCATACACAAAAAAGTGAGGCTCACTTTGTCACCACTGTTTAACATTTTCTTCTAAAATACATCTCAGTGTCTTCAAGGAGAAAGTCAGTTTTAAAAGTGTTATAGAGAGAGAGAGTGGGAGTTATCCTAGCAACCAAACACCCAGCATCACAGAGGTGGACAATTCGGTCCGGTTTATTAATAAAGAGAGGGAACGCGATCTAAAAGACAAGGACACAGATTTTCCGCGGAACAGGGAAGTGGGAGTGTTAGGTGCAAAGCCAGGTTGTTCTAAGAATTACGTCAGAAGTAGAGAAGAACAGGACACAGCCCCAGGCTATGGCTGGCAGACATGATCCGGAAGCCAGTGTTAGCCAGCTGGGTGGCCTGCTGGCCTCTAGGTACAAAAGAGGCTGGCAGAGCCCAAAGGTGCCAACACCTTCTGGTGCCCAGAGCTACAGAAAGCTCAGGGAAAGCATGTTGGAAACAGCAGGGCGAGAGATCATGATGTGGTGCTGTACTAGCTCAGCCCTGGGTCAGGGGAGGCAGCTTATTCCTCAGTGGATTCTCCTCTGACAATAGAACTGGCTTGGGAATAGGATGGGGCAAGCCCTGATGAAGTCTTCCATGTGCCTCAAAGATTGTGAATGTATATAAATCATTATGTTCTAAATGTATTAATGAAAGGGATTCTGTTCAAGTTTGAAATTTTGACAGGGTGGATGATTATTTATAACTCAATAAATTTACCCCTGTGAATGGAATAGCAAGCCAGAAAATTTGAAAGTTAAAAGCCACTGGTTGCCAGGCATGGTGGCACACACCTGTAATCCCAGCTCTCAGGAGGCTGAGGCAGGAGGATCCCTTGGAGTTCGAGGCCAGCTTCAGCTACATAGTGAGTTCAAGGCCAGCCTGAACTGTATAGTAAGACCCTGTCTCAAAGAACAAAAACAAAAACAACAACAAAAAGCCACTGGTAAAAAAGAGTCTAGTTTTGGGTAAGAGGGAATAAATATACCTCATTCTGTCTCCTTCACTAAATGAAGATATAAAAAATAGAAAGAAAACTGGGCATGGTGGCTGACACTTGTAACCCTTATCCTTGGGAGACTGGTACTGCAGCATCCTGAGTTCAAGTCCAGCTGGGGTACATAGTGAGACTGTTTCAAAAATTTAAGGGCGATGGGCCGGGGATTTAGCTCAGTGGTGCCACGTCTGCCTCATAAGCGCAAGGTCCTGAGTTCAATCCCTGGTACCAAAAAAAAAAAGATAATTAAAAATCTAGGAAAAGAAACCTGGAAAGACCTACTATTTGAGAACTCAGAAAAGTAGTCGGTAGCACATGGATTGGGAAAGAAAGGTCGACTGTGAAATACCCTTGACCCAGTGAGCGTGCCTTTTCCCCTCGTCTCCTCTCTCCCAGCCTAAGCTTAGCGCTCTGGAAGTGGGCAGTGGTGTACAGAAAGAGAGGACGCCAGGAAAAGACCTCTGGTGGCAACTTTAAGAGTGTGATAAAGGCGAGCCAGGGATGTAGCTCAGTGGTTCTGCCGCCTGCCTCGAAAGCACAAGGTCCTGAGTTAGATCCCCGGTACCAAAAAAAAAAAAAGATTGTGGTAAAGGTAATGTCTACACTCAGACAGAATGTAGAATCCAACTTTATTTTTTCTTTTGTTCTCTTGGGTCCCAGCTCCCAAGCAGGGCTATGGCAGCAGAGGTAGCCGGTGGCAACAGGAGACTGCGGCAGGCAAAACTCTTAGGAGAGAAAACTTCCACGCTGTAGAGCAGCTGTGGTCTGAGATGTGCCACCGTTGTGTTCTTTTGTTGTGCATTTTATTTTTCTCTCTGTCTCTCTTAGTCCTCCCACCTTGTGTGCATAGTCACAGAGTCAGTTATGTAAGTTCACAGCACAGCAGGGGTGGCTCAAGTCCTAGCTTTCTGTCTGGAAGACTGACTGAAGATCTACAGGGAATCTGAAAATGCCAGACTCACGAGGACGGTGAAGAGCTCAGGAAGTGGCTGGCATAGGTTTGAATGAGTCCTGGGCTACCCCCAAGTTCACATGATGGAGCTTGCTCCGTGGAGCATAAGAGATTTTGAGAGCTGATGAGGTAGCAGATTGGGCCCCTGGATGCGCATATACCGGGCAGATCCCAGGGCCCTGCAGCGGGAGGCTCTGCAACTGAGGCAACCTTGGAACCAGGCCCAGCTGAAGGCGAGGTGCAGCCAGCTCCTCAACCCAAGGAGGCAGGCAGGCTCCTCAATACCACGAGTACCGACATTCTAAATAGGCTCTAAGTCAGTCAAAACCCTCAGAAAAACATGTGGGCCTTTGGGAATATGATCCAAAATTACTCCACTTGCACAAAAAAAAAAAAGCCAGGAAAATTTCAACTCAACAGTGAGTAGATTTCAATCCTGAGATGATGCAAATTTTGAAACATTTGACAAAGACTTTAAAGTAGGTATTTAAAAATGCTCCAGGGAGCAGTTACAAATACTCTTAAAACTAATGGAAAATAGCCTCAGAAATAAATACGTAAAACAAGAACCTGATAGAAATTTTAGAATTGAAAAATGAAAAAAAAATTTAAAAACTCACCGGATGAGTTTAATAGTGAAATAGAGATGGTAGAGGAAAAGCCAGCATCAGAACCCAGTTCAATAGGAATTATCCAACCTAAACCACAGACAGAGAGGGGAGGGAGGGAGAGGGCAAGAGGAGAGGGCAAAACCAGATGTGGGGATGCACGGGACCACGAGAGATGCTCTAACACTCGTGCCATCCGTCTCAGGGGGAGAGAAGGAAAGTAGTTCCAAAACCTGTATAAAATATGGCTAAAAGGTCTGAAATTTGCCAAAGACATAAATCTACAGATTTTTTTTTTTTTAAAGCCAGTCAGCCAGTAACAGAATAAACCCAAGGAAATCCATTCCCAGGCTATTATATATATATATAGTATATTATATGTGTAAGCTTGGGATGTCACATTAAATTTTTTTAAAGGAGCATTACAATGGGTTTGTAACACCCATGTTTATTTTTTAGCAGTATTTCTTTTTTTTAAATTAATTCTATTGGTACATTTTAGGTATACAATACAGTTACATTCATTAATGGAAATTTGCACCTTTACATAATCTCTCTTGGTTCTTATTTTTTCTGCTTCCCCTGCCCTCCCTTCAACCCCTCCACTGCTGCCTATCTACAAAGACTTTGTTTCCATTTTCTCGTATTGATTCCATTCCCTTCTATCCTTTCCCCTACCCCTCTCACTTCCTCTTCCCCTTTGCCCCTTTTCTTCCTATTTCACATTATCTATTATACCTTTTAGTCCTTATTTACACTTTCAGTTTCTCACACTAGAGAAACTATTTGTTATTTATACACGTGTGTCCTATTTATTTCACTTAAGAGTATCTCCTCAATGTGCATCCATTTAGCAATAAATGTCTCTAATTTCTCATTTTTTATGGCTGAGTAGTACTCCATTTTATTTAAAAACTCACATTTTCTTTATCCAGTCTTCAGTTGGTGGGCACTTGGGCTGTTTCCAAGCTTTAGCTATTACAAACTGTGCCACTATGAACATGGGTGCACATATATCACTGTGGTATGATTCTTTGAATTCTTTGGGGAAGATCCCCAGCAGGGGGATAGTGGGACAAATGGGACTTCCAGTCCTAGTTCTCTGAGGTATCTCCATACTGATTTCCACAGTGCTTGCACCAGTCTACACTCCCACCAGCAGTGGAGCAGGGTTCCTCTTTCCCCACAGCCCCGCCAGCATTTGTTATTGGTTGATTTCATGATAGCAGCCATTCTTTCTGGAGTGAGGTGGAATCTCAGCGTTGTTTTCATTTGCATCTCTCGAATGACCAGTGATGTTGAACATTTTTTCATGTATTTATTTGCTATTTCTACTTCTTTATCTGAGAAATGTCTGTTCATTTCAGATGCCCATTTTTGGATTGGATCTTTAAATTTGGGAGGTCTGATCTTTTTAAGTTCTTTATAGAGTCGAGATAGTAGACCTTTGTCTGAGGAAGAGCAGGTGAAGATTTTTTTCCCACATTGTGGGTTGTCTCTTCACACTGCTGGTGGTTTCTCTTGCTGTGCAGAAGCTTTTTATTAAGAAGAGATCCCACTTGTTGATTGTTTGTGCTAGTTCATGGGCAACTGAGGTTTTGTTCATAAAATCTTTTCCTACATCAATGTCTTCAAGAGTTCTACCTAACCTCTGTTCCAGCTGGCTCAGCATTTCTATTTTAATATTTAGATCTTTAATCCATTTCAATTTTAGTTTAGTGCATGGTGAGAGATATAGGTCTAGTTTTAATCTCTGGCAAGTTGAAACCCAATTTTTCCAGCACCATTTATTAAAGAGGCTATCTTTCCTCCAGTGAGGGTGTTTGGCTCCTTTGTCGAAAATGAGGTGGCTGAGTGTGTCTGGCGTTGTTTCTGCATCTTCTAATCTGTTCCACTGGTCCTCAGGTCCATTTCTTTGCCAGCACCTTGCTGTTTTTATCATAGTAGCTTTGTCATATAGTTTCAAGTTGGGGCTTGTGATACCCTCTTTTTAGTAGTATTTCTATTGATGAATTATTTATTTGTAATTTTATGAGTTTTATTATACAACTTGTACTTAACAGGAAAATAAAATAATGTGACTCTAGTTCACATTAGGGTTCACAGTAGGGTTTATACATTTTATGGGTTTGGACAAAGCATATGACTTCTGTTGGCATCACAGTATCATGCAAAATAGTTTTTACTGCAATAAAAACTTATAATGTGGTTATTCATCTTTCCCTCCCCCAACTCCTGATGTTTTCACCATCTCCATGGTTGTGCCCTTCCTAGAATGTCCTATAGTTGGGATTGTATGGTATGTGGAGGCTTGATCCACAGGGCCGCATACACAAGTAGTAAGAGTTGCCTTTCCCTCATGAGCTGATTGTGACTTTGAAATATGGTAAAATATTAGAAGATAGGTCCACAGGGAGTAGATCAATCAGGCATGTCTCACACATGTGAAAGACTTTGGGTCCTTTTCCAAATGACTGAAGTGTAATAGTGTGGGTGCAGAACAGAATGCCTGGGCTGAATCTTAGTTACGAATGTCATTTCCTTGATTGTTCTAATTTGATGTCTTCCTGTCTGCTGTCAAAGAATAAAAAAAAAGAACAACAAATCACAATTTTGTCTGAAGGACTTCGTTGACTTTATTTTTAATTCTAGAACCAGGAAACACTTCCTTGCCTTGATAGGATGGGCAGAAGGGGTTCCATGTAGACAGTGAAAAAAAGAGGATACAAACAACAAGAGCAGATTGGTCATTCATAGTTACTGTCCTTGTGATGCAGGGGATAGAAGATGGAGCAATGGAAATATAACTGACCGAGGCTACTTGGTCACTTTTTTGGTGTCAGGATTAAGACACTGGAACTTCACTATCACGACCATTGAACCAGCCTCTGCGGGACATTTGGCTGTTGTCTCTCTAGTCTGGATTTCTCAAAATGTCACATAATAACTTAGCTTTTAACATAAAACTTTAGCCTGGGCTACTCCATTTTGGGTTTTAGTCTGGCCTGTTGGGACCCAGTGCAGAAGCTCGGTCCAGAACAGCGGCCTCCTATGTGTTTATTTTACACTGTGCTGAATTTTAGAACTACTGCTGTCTAGGAGCTCTGAAAAATTTTTCCTTCAAGACCAACTGTCGAGATCAGTGGGCTGAAGGGAGGTTCGGTCAGGAGAGGTTCCTAAAGAAAAGAACATGTGTGGAGCAGATATCACAGAAAAGCAGGAACCAATTTTAATTTCCAGCATCAGGGCAGCAGCAGAACATGACATGGAGCTGCAGCTGCAGTGCTGAAGAGCTGTGTGTACTTCTTTTATCAGCTTTTCTGAGACACACTTAGACCAAACAGCCTTGCGACCTTGCATGGCCATGTGGTCGTGCATGGTTGCCCATGCTGACTTACGATTATTACAGCAGTCTGTCCTGCACCTGTGTAAACGACAGAGCTGTGTCCTCAGATGCCCAGGCTTCGGCATGTCTGTCCCTCACCCATCTTCACATTCCCTTCCTTGCTTCTGTCTTGGATCTTCTTTCTTATCGGAGGTGCTGAGCCTTGAAACACTGGAGAAATGCTTGATGTTTTTGCCTTTCTTTTCTTCTCTCTCTACTTCACCAAATATGGGATAATGATTCCTGTATCTTTTGTTCACATCATTTTCTTTTTCTGTTTTTCTTTTTCCCCTGGTACCGGGGATCGAACTCAGGACCTTGCACTTGTGAGGCAGGTGCGGCACCACTGAGCTAAACCCCGGCTGTACAAATCCTTTTATTGCCAGGCCCCTCTCCCCTACAACATTCAAGTCTTCAATAATTTTCTGTGAGGTCCTATCCTTCTATTTCTGTCCTTCCCCTTATATTTCCTATCTATAGACATTTACCCATTAAAGTATTATATTTTACATGTAGTCTGGGGCCTAAACATCTACTCCATTATCCTTAGAGTACAAAGTCCATTGATTAGCAGTGAAAGTTGTTCCCCGCCTGTTGCTCCCTAATTATCCTTCCCATTTGATTCCTGGATAAATCTTCCGTGGCTGGTAGGTGGGTTCTTTCAGGCCATGCATGTTCTCATTCCTAACAGTACAAGTGCCTTTCCATTGTGCTTGTCTAAAATGTACCTTTCTTTCAAGTCTTGCTTCATGAAGTCTTGTGGTTGCCCTAAGCTTTAATTACCAATTACTGTCAGCTCCTCCTGTATGTCTGGGTCCCAGATCCGCAGATTTGGCCAGCTGAAGATTTAAAATATTTTAAAAATGAGTTCGATCCCTGGTACTTGAAAAAAAATTTTCTTTAAAAATTTGCATCTATACTGAAAGCATTCAGATTTTTCTTAGAGTACTCCCTAAAAATACAGTATAACAATTATTTACACAGTGTTTATATTGTATTAGATATTTTAAGTAATCTAGAGATGTTTAAAGTGTGTGATTGTATGCAGTTATAAGCAAACACTATGTCATTTTATATAAGAAACTCGAACATCCCAGGATTTTAGTATCTACAGAAGGTCCTGAAACCAGTCTCTCATGGACACAAAGGAATTATTGTATTCTTGTCTGCATTTTCTGGAGGATTTATTATCTGCATCACTCATTAGGCATGTAAAATACTACCTTGTCTTATCTGAGCATGTTTTATCTGTCCAGCAGAACCTGATAATGACTGTGTGCTGGAATTCACTGAGAGTTTCTTTTCCCAGTCCTAATGTTCGAGATGGAGACTTATATCCATTGTGGGTCTTGTAAACTGATGTAAACAGCAACATAAACAAGCAGGCTATCCTGTTCCAAATTTGTTAGGTTGGTTTGGGGTTTTTGTATCAGAAAAAATATTTTTTGAGCAATTACTCTAGGGTAGGCATTGTAGGAGCTGCTGAAGACAAAACAGTGATATAGGGCGTATGATCTGTGGACAATATAGAACCTCCAAATAAACTAAATAATGTAAGGAAAATGTTGTAACTCCCAACTTGCTAGATATCTGGACCCGCTGAGTTCGTGTTCTCTAAAACTGAAGAATGAATTCTAGGAACAATGGAAGTTGAGAGTAGGAAGAATTTATTGAGAGAAAAAATAGCTCCTAAGAGAGCCCGCCCACCCTGAAGGGTGTTTTATTGAGCAAAGCCACAGTGAAGAGGGTACAAGGTGGGATAAAGCTACAGGCAACTAATGGGTTTACAAGTGTAGCTCCTAGGTAATATTGATCCAATGGGAAATCATGAGGTGGGACAAAACTGGAATCAACTAAGATTACAACGATATAGTCACTTAGGTAATACTGACTAAATGGGGATCAAATGGAGAAGCAAGTCCCAAGTCTACATGGAGGAACAAGGATTTCCTCGAAGGAATGGACTAGGAAGGTTTGGGTCCACACCCAAGGTGCCTGATGCCTGTTTAGAGTATCAGTCAGTGCTCTTCATCCCTAGGGAAGTGTGTGAGTGTAGTAGTTCCTCTTCTTTGAATCCTGGCCTTCAGTAAATGGGGCTCAGTTGTCTCTGCACTGGCAGAACACATCGGAGGAGCAGGTAACACTGGCCTGAGAAGCCAGGGAAGTTGTGCCAGGTGAGAGATCCAAGAGCCATAATGGGGGATGGATAGGAGCTGCCCAGGGAAATGTGTGTGACTACGTGCAAGGGGCAGAGGACAGTAAGAGAACCTCAGGTAGAAGGGCCCTGGGGACTTGTAAGCATGGCCTGTGAGGATACAGAAGTGGTTAAGTTGGCTGAAACACAGGCAGCAAGGCATGGAATAACAAGAGCTAAGGTTGGAAGGAAAATCAGGGCCTACAGTAAACTAGCGAGCACTTAGAAAGGCAGTGAGGAGACCACGGCAGCCTTGAAGAAGGCAGCATGACTCAAATTAGCATTTTAAAAATATCATTTCAGCAGGAGTGTCACAGTGTGAGCAGAGAGGCGAGGAGAGGCTCAAGGGCAGTTGTGTTGCTGCTACAGCAGTCAGCAGCAGGTGATGGTGAGGGCCACAGCAGTGGCGGCAGAGATGGAAAAAGTGGGTGTATTTCAGGGCCCCTGAAGGAGTATGGTGAGGACTAAATGCGTGTGGGAAACGAGAGAAAGGAAGTCAAATGGGAGAAAAGCTAATATAAAGGATGTGTTGGTCAGCTTTGGATCCTGTGGAAAACAAAGTATTTGACATAAGCAACTTAAAGAGAAAAGATTTATTTTGGTCCACAGTTTCAGAAGCTTGAGTCCGCAGTCAGCTGGCTCTGTTGCTGCGGGCTTGAGGCCAGGCGGAGCATCATGGCATTAGGGCCACACTGCTCACTTCACGACCAGCGGGAAGCAGAGAGGGAGAAACCAGGCCAGAGAGGAAGGAGCCAGGGACCAGACACAGTCCCAAGCTCCTGCCTCTGTGACCCACTTTCTGTTCCCATCGCTCCTGGTAGTGGCATCAAAGTATAATCATCGCTGCACTAATCTACCAATGATGAAGGGTTTAAAAGCCTCCCGATCCACCCACTTCTCCACGCCTCACCTCTGAATACGGCTTTCTTGGGGATCAGGCCTTCAAGACATGAGCTTTTGGGGAACATCTCATATTTAAACCAACAGAGGGGAAGATAATGTGCTCAGTGTCAATCGTGTTTAGCTTGACATGAGGCAGTGTCCTGGCAATTGTGTGTGTTGGCCTGAACTTGAGGAGAAAAATCTCCACCCAGGATTTGTAACTTTTGGGGTCATCAGGTTAAATGAGAAGAAGCCATATAAGTTGAATAAGACCGAGGAGTGGCTTATACAGACTAAGCAGCTAAAACCAAGCTAAAAACCCAAAGGACAAAAATGTTTAAATGATGATTAACAGGATTGCACAAAAACCTGACCGTGAACCCTCAAGTAAGGTCTTTTGCCATAGCCTAGGCAGGAAGGAAATTGAAAGTAATGTAGCCAACGTTGAGCAACAGTGTTACACGTTGGAAGAGATAGGCAGCAATTTGATGAGGACATTTTTTGTTTTTACTTTTGTACTTATCTAGTTGTGATTAGTACAGTGCAACAGTTCTCAAGCTCTTTGAGGATCCAAAGAATCTTAATGGTGTGGTTTTTTATTAATAGTTACCCTACCAGAAATTAAAACAGAATTTTAAACATTTGTACTGATTCACTTAAAAATAACAGACCTTGAGGGAGGGGATTTAGCTCAGTGGTTCTGTTGCCTGCCTTGCAAGCACAAGGACCTGAGTTTAATCTGCGGTACCAAAAAAAAAGAAAAAAGAAAAAATAATAGACCTATTACTATTCTAATAGAAATGTTTATGAAAATAAATTTTTAACAAAGATAACTACTTTAAAACAAAAAGTTGAGGAGTTACATTGTTTTGGATTTCAGCAAATCTAATATCTAGCTGAACAGAAAACAGCTGAATTCTCATATCAGCTCTTCAGTCTGCTTTTTTTTTTTGGTACTAGGGATCAGACTCGGGACCTTGTGCTTTCGAGGCTGGTGCTGGAACCACTGAGCTAAATCCCCGGCCCTCTTCAGTCTGTTTTGATATCACAATATGTAGCCTCTGGAAAACTCCATTGTGCTACCGTAGGGCCAGGGATTTAGCTCAGTGACACCATGCCTGCCTCAAAAGCACAAGGTCCTGAGTTCGATCCCTGGTACGGGGGGTGGGGTGGGGGAGACAAAACCATTGTGCTATCATAAGCTAAAAAACTTTTAAAAATGAATAACATTTAAAATAATTACACAAATGGGGCCAGGAATTTAGCTCAGTGGTTTCACCGCCTGCTGTGCAAGTGCAAGGACCCGAGTTCGATCCCCGGTACCAAAAAAACAAAAGCAAAAACATAAATGTTTAACAATAAATAAATAAAATAATTACACAAATAGTTTTATCTGAGACACCCCTCCCCCGGGTTCTCAGGACCCTTAAGGAATCTGGGTACCACATGTTTAGAGTCATTGCCCCAGAAGAGGGGACCCTGACAGTACTGTGAACCCCAACTAAAATCTTAGTGCTGTACTCAAAAGTAACCTGGATAGACCTGACTGAAGTTTCAAGAGCTATTTTCTGAAGTTGAAGTTGACTCATGACATCATTCTCCAAGGTTAGGAACAGACTCTAGAACATTCATTCAACAGATATTTATTTAGCATATATTAAGTGCTAAGGAGACACCAGTGCTGAGGGGGTTTCACCAGTAAACAAAACAGATTTAAGAAAAAAAACAAAACCTTGCCCTAATAGGACTTCTCTTTAGGGAAGATTAGAAAGTGAACAAAGTAGTAAAGAGTATATTTTAGAAGGTGGTGTTATACAGAAAAACAGTACAAAGAAGTATAGGGAATGCCACAGGGATCCGCACATTTCAGTTATCTAGACAGGAAAGTAATTTCATTAAGAAATTGACGTTTGACCTGAAGGAGGCAAAGTAACCATTTGAGTATCTGACGACTGGACTTATTCATATATATATTCTTTAATCAAATGTCTCTTGAATGCAACTTTAGCTTCAAGCGTAGGGAAATAAGACACAAGAACTAATGTCTACTGAGTACCTGCCACATACTTCGCTAAGTATTATATATAAGATTTGATACTGTTACTAAGATTTATTTACAATTTAGTGAAAGAGACAAAGTACACACACACAATTCTTGGAGGTTAGGAGTTTTATTGGAAATAAGAGGTGTAGTTCTCAGTTTCCAGTAGGGGTCCCGGCCTCTCCATCCAGTGCTAATTCTAGACAATTCTAGGAATTGCTCGGTTGTTTAGTGGCTCTAAACAATTAGGTGGCTCTGAGGATTTAAAATGACCAATTGGAACTCAGGCTTCTAACCCAGTTCTTCAATATGCAGGGTTTAGGGCCAGGAATTTAGCTCAGTGGTGCCGCTGTCTGTCTCTCAAGTGCAAGGTCCTGAGTTCGACCCCCAATGCCAAAAAAAAAAAAAAAAGAAGTAGGGTTTAAAGGAAACGGATTTTAGAGCGGGAAAAAACCTGGTTAGCTTCCATTTTAAATTCCTCACAACTCAGCATCTTAGTAGGGAGTGGGCAGCATGCCATGTTGCCTGAGGAAGCTCATTCTTTCCCAAAGTCCTAGCTCAGTCTTTTCGTATTTTAATTCTTATCCACACGGCTGGTCACCAACTCTACCGCAGGCCCTCCCATAACTAAAGATCTGACTCATAAGCTAATTCAATTATTTTCTACGGTAGAGTTGAGCCTATATTTAAAATAATCTGCTTCCAAACACAAAGCTTTTCCCACCGCGACGCAGCTGTGAGGTGTAGTTGGTGAAACAACAGAGCCTCACACTCAGTCCTCAATCTCGTCCTCTCAGGATTACACAACGTAAGGTTTACAGCTTGCAGTAAGGTCATCCAAGTCAACAGGGCGCTCCCCATAAGCGCATGCGCAGCGGGAGGCCCACGCTCCCGGAAAGAGTCCCGAGGCTCGGGTGTGCGCAGGCGCCGACCCGTCCGGAGGCGGAACTGGGGGGGGACGCGGCTCGGGCCGTCTAAACACCCGGAGTGGAGCGAGGTGCGGTGCGCACGCGCGGGCCGCGCTAAGGGGAAGGGTTGAGAGGCGCATTCGGCGGCCGGCGAGGTCGCGATGGACGAGGACGTGTTGACCACTCTGAAGATCCTTATTATCGGCGAGAGCGGGGTGGGCAAGTCCAGGTGAGGCGGGCGTGGGCCAGGCAGGGCGGCGGGCTGTGCTGGCTTCGGGGGCCGGGCCGGGCCGGGCCGGGCCAGGCGGACTGGGCGCGCGAGTCCTCAGCGCCGGCCGCGCCCCAGCCCTGGGGCAGCCGCCTACCGGGGAGCCGAGCACCGAGCGCCCCGGCCTCACTCGTCCGCCCTCTTCTCTGCCGCGGAGCCAGGGCGTGGCGGCGGCGGGCCGAGAGCGGCCGGGCCGGGCCCGGGGTCGGAATCGGGATCGGGATGGGCCGCGCCGCCGCCCCGGAGCCGGGCGTCCCTTTGCCCCCGGGGATTACCGTGGCGCCCCCTAAAGAGGACGCTGTATTCCCCTCGGGAAGTTTCGCGACGCCGCGGCGCGGGTCTGGCCTGCTGGGGCCCGTCCTACTGTCGCCTCTCCGTTCCTTGCGCCCGGTGCGAGACCCGTCGGGCCGCAGATCGCCCGAGACGCTCGCTGTGCAGCGTGAGGTGCGAGTGCTGAAACCGCGGACCACGTCCGAAAACGAAGCCTCCGGGGTCATTTTCCACGTCGAAGGGGGATAAAAGACATGCTGGCAGTGTGTGTCTGACCCTGTCCGGGGAAAGAATTGACAGCCGTTAGAGCTGCGTGTTGGGTAAGACGTGGGACCAGGTGAGTTGCCCGGGGGGTGTGATTGCGCCCAAGACTTTGAACGCAGTTCCGGTGAAGTCATCCTTGCCATCCGATTATGAGTGGGTTGTGTTCCGGGTCGCCTTGATCTCTCTGTAATATTGAAGCTCCAGGTACTGTGAGCGATCTCATGTTTAGCTCTACCTCCTGACAGATACATCTTTTTCAAATAATTTTTTAGGTTTGTTTATCAGGAATTGAACTCAGGACTTTGCTCTTGCCAGGCAGGCGCCTGAGCTACATCCCTGACCCTCAAATAACTTTTAAGTCATGAAGTCTTAACTTTTTTAGATACTTAAAAGATTTGGAAGTTCATTATGTAATGAATTCTGAAATGTTACATATTTTTGAAAAACTTGGACAGTGCATTTTATTTTTCTCATTTAATGTGCTCATTGTAATACTGGTGCGAAGGATTTGAACATACGACGTACTAGATCGATGAAACACTGGATGAACACGTATGACTTGTATGTGTGTGTGTTGAAGGGGCGAATAAAATCATTTTTCTGATCACTGGCCATTTTTGTACATACCTGAAGGTTAATATGTTAGTTAATATCCTGAACATTGTTTTACTAGCACTTCCATAGCCTGGTGATCTTTCTTTTTCTCCTTTTTTCCTTTTGAGAATGCCCTCATTTGATTAAGGCACCGCCAGAATGCTGTTTTTGAAAAGACGAGTAATTGGTCGACATTTGTTGTGATTCATCCCCGTACTTGGTTGGATAGTGAGTTAGGTGTGTGAAACTTTCCTGAAAGATTAACTGGAGGTACAGTGAGCTGGAGTACATAATTAGTTCCCCTTTTACAGTAAGGTTTGATAAGTGGATTTCTTTCTCTCCCTCCTTTATTTGCCAGACAATCTGCATACTGAATGCTCAGTGATGAACTGATCACTGCCAAATTTGAACTATCTCTTTGAAGAAGGGCTTGCATCTGGAGAGATAATTCTTATTTGTCTGGTTAGACATACATTATGGCCCGTGGAAAACAACCTTGAAGGTTTAGCTTTGTGGATGAGAATAAGTGACTGCCCTAAAGAACACGCTTATTCCTTTTAAGACAAGTTAGAACAAAAACATTTGTCATAGATACATTCTTTGTGGGTTGTTCTCACCAGTAGTTTATTTCTTTACAGAGCTAGAGGCAGTGGAAGTAAGATGACAGTTGTATTGCTGAGGAATCTGCACAACAAAGGGTATCATAATCCAAATTGGTAGATTTCTTTTCAGTTTATTTCATAATGCTAGAGTGTAAAGAGTTCGTTGTAGTAGTCAGGAGATCAGATTGTGAAACTAGTGCTGCTGCTTGTGTAACCTTGTGTGTGATACTTGCACACTCTAGCATTCATTGGAAGAGTGAGGGCGTTGGATAGAAATCTGCAGCACTGTCTAGTATTCAGTGTACCGTCTAAAACCTGATTTGGTGCCTAGGCCTGGTGAAGTAAAAATGTAACAGTGGGAAGGGAATATAGAAACCTTCTGTTATGTAAATTGCTATCCCTCACACCTTTCATCCCCATTCTTTTAGATGAATTTGTTTTTAAATTGAGAAATACAAATTAGTTTTAATCCCACTCTCTTTATTATAAGTTTGGTTTTATTGGAGTGTTACACTGGTAGTTATTTCTTCCCAGTTATGCAGGAAAAGTATTTTGCTCCTTTAACTTTGAAAATATGAAAGCTGAAATGTGCAGTATTAAGAATAGGGTTTATAATCATTTTGGGGTTCTGAATTCCTTTCACAGTCTAGTGGAGAAATAAGATACTATCTAGAAAAATGCATGTATACACTTTTGAATACATTTTAGTCTAACGCTCTGACTTGTACTCAGAGCTTACATTAAAATTTGTTGCTTCACCCTACGACCAATTCCCTGTCTTTCTGACAAAGTACCATTGGTGACAGGGATTAGCAGTGACAGAAGAAAACTCCCTGGCTGAGTATGTGGCACATTGTCATATATTTAATAAGTAATAGCAAAAAACATTATTACTTGTATTATGATATTTTTATTAGTAATATCACTATACATTTGTTCACCTGTGGTTTTGTAGTAATATTTTTTGTGGTGACCAAGTATAGATATGTATCTTTTCTATTCTTAAATTTTGGGTAACTCCATTGGGCAAGAAGAAAAATTTTATTGTCGTTAACAGTCTTACTGTTATCACCTAACTCACTTTGGAAGTTAAGTGAAACGTTATAGTCAAGACGTTAAACAGAAAAATCTAGAATTTGACTCTTGTGCTCAACTTTGATCCTGTGGTGCCTGCCTTAGGGCCAAACAAAAGAAAAGAAAAGCAAAAAAGGGAGAGTTAATCCTTTAAATATAATTATTACTATCACTAGGTTTGGGAACTATTGAGAGGCCAGTATGTTTTGCTGATTAAGGTGTGGACAAAAGTATCTCTAGCAGCAGTAATCACAACCTGTAGAAATAGTCTTGAAGATGTCTCTCTCAGAAATCTGATAGCTACTACTTAATTTTATTAATATATAAACAGGTCAGTAGAATGATCTTTTACTTTAAAAGTTAATATAAAAGAAGACTGATTAGTTTTGTATAGGGCTTTATCCAAAGCTTAGATTTCATCTTTTGAAGAGACTAAACACTTTTGCTTTGTATTATGTAAAATAATGAGGGAGGGGAATGTCTTGGAGTGTCCTTCTAATCTGATATCTTTGCTTTCATTCTTTCCTTTTCAGTTAAACATTGGCAAGATTTAGTGCTTCTGTCCCTCTCACCATAACCATGGCTTTTGTTGGTTTTTCCTTCACTTTTGCTGGCATTAACTTTTCAGCGCAGAACAGATCTTGTCATTCTGCTCTTTAAAAGCCTTCATTAGCTTCCACTTACCTACTTGTTTTTGTACCCTGCCTAGCTCTTGCCAGAGAACACCTACTCTGGCTGTTACGGGTTGTCTATTCTACTCTTTCTTTTTACTGTACCTTTTCTTCCCACTTAGGTAATGTTTGTCTGCTACTTGTTACAAAATGTTATGCTTTTATGTCTTTCTGTTTTTGATTGCAGAATGCATTACACAACAGATTTTTTTCAAAGTGATTGTTGCATTCCAAGACTTATCTTTCCAGTTTCATTTATATCCGTTAAAGCATCACATGTTGCTAGTATCTTCTCAGAAGGACATACCAATGCAGATTTTTCTTTTTAAAAGCTGACAAAAACCTACCTTTTTGCATTTAGGGAAAAAGAAGTACATATACATTTATAGTAAACTGTTTTACTCTTGGGACTTTTAAATTCTTTTTAAGAATGTAATTCCTCTGCGTAAATGTGTGCCGAGGCAGTATTCCTGGGAGCAGACCAGCATCAGCTTTTCTTACCTGTGCCTAATAATTTATGACAAAAATTGTAATCATGAACACATTTATCACATGATTAGAAATGAATGTTAACTCCCTGATCTTTTTCTTTCTTTTAGCCTCCTCTTGAGGTTCACAGATGATACTTTTGATCCAGAACTTGCAGCCACGATAGGTAAGCCTGAGTTTAAAAATTCAGTAGAAATGCCATGTATTTTCTTGCTTTTGGGCTGTTTTATCAAAATCCCACTGCCTTCCTGTCACCATCGCACTGCTTCCGTGACTGTTAACATCTTCTTGTCTTTCAAGACTCAACTTTGGCGTCATTAAATCTCGGAAGCCTTTCTAGATCTCACCCAACAAATACAACTTCCTTAGCATTTGTCTTGCGGCCCTTTATTAATCCCATTGATGGGATACATTCTAGATGCACATCACTCCTGTGCTGTAGGTTGTCTTTTATTTTGTAGCATGTAACAGTAATTTCAGTATTTATCGTGTGTCAGGTACTGTCCTACGTGGTGAGGCTGTAATGACTAATAATGCAACTTGGTCTCTACCATCACGGGCCTAATAGTATGGTATGCTAATTTTATATTTTTAAATGTTTGGTATAGTGTTTGACTGGTATTCCAAACTCTAATATTTATTCGTTGTAGCTATTAAAGATTATTAGAGCTGGGTGTAGTGGTGCACGGCTGAGGCAGAAAGATGGCCAGGTTGAGCCTAGCCCAGGAAATGTAGGGACTGGGCGAGACTCTGTCTAAAAAAAAAATTATGGCTGGGAATGTCACTTAGCGCGAATACCCTGGGTTCAGTCCCCATTACAGTAACAGCAAGCAAACGCAGAGCTCACTAGTCGTAGCAGTGGAACCCAAATGTTTTTTTAAAATAAAATTTAGCTTGTCTGGCAGGGTTCATTGTGGCATGTCAGAATATACGAGAAGGGGCAAGTATCTTGGTATCATGTGTTTTAAGAGTAGAAAACAAAAGACACTTTGGGATAGTTGAAGGATGAAGTTGAGTGGGGTCAGACCTGGACAGTTCTCTTGGCTCTGACTAAAAGAAGGGTGATCTTTGAGCAGTCGTTACACTTCCTTGGCTTCATTTGTAGGTTTGAGAGGTTTGGGAGAAGGATAATAACTTTTATACCGGTTCTAAAATTCTGCATCTGCTGAAAAAGATTGCAGTGACAATCCTAGTATTGTTACTAGGGAAAATAAAAAGTTCATTTTAGGGCCAGGATTTAGCTCAGTGGCACTGCACCTGCCTTGCAAGCCCAAGGTCCTGAGTTCGATCCCTGGTACCAAAAAAAAAAGTTTATTTTAATTGGCTTGTTTCTTTTTATGAAACAATTCTAGATTTAGAAATAGGTTGTAAAAGTAGCAGAGAATCCTTATATATCTTACTTTCCTTACATGTTAATATGTATTACATTTGCTTTATCACTTTTTTCTCTATATATACATATAATATTCTTTTAAAAGTTGAGAATAAATTGTAGATGTGATGTCTTTAACATTTAAATAACTTAATGTGTATTTCTTAAATGAACATAGATATAATTCTGTCTACAGACAGATTTTGGCAATTGTCCCATTTATAGCCAGTGTAACAAAAGAAAACGATATTTCTGGATTAGGATCCTGTCCAGGGTCAAGCATTAAGTTTAGTTGTAATTTCTCTTCAGGCTCTCTTTTATTTTTGGTAGTGGGGATTGAACTCAGGACCTGCCACTGAGCTAAATTCCCGCCCTCTTCAGTCTCTTAATCTGAGTTTTTCAGTCTGTCTTTGTCTTTTTTTTTGGTACCGGGCATTGAACTTAGGTCCTTGCGCTTGCAAGGCAGGCAGCGGAACCACTGAGTTAAATCCCCAGCCCTGTCTTTGTCTTTTATGGCCTTGAGAGTTCTAAGAGTATAGGCCAGTAATTTCCAGTGCCCCTCAATCTGTGGTTGTCCACTGTCCTCACAGTTGCATTCTAGCGAGTGTTTTGGGCAGGAATTCCACAGCAGTGCTTCTCATAGTTGAGGTGTACGGCACGCATTTGTCCCATTACTGTTGATGGACCATGCTCACTTAAAGTGGTGTGTACCAGGTTTTTCTGCTGTAAAGTTACTATTTTTCCCTTAGTAACTGGAAGATTTCTTATATAGAGTATATAGAAATCCTGGTTCTTCTGTGCATTTTGCTCTCGTTTTAGTGTTTATTGCTAAGTCTTACCTGCAACAGGTAATAATGGTTGGTTGGTTGTCAAATAATTTTTTCAAATGTTTTCTTTCTGTGTATTTTTCATTTGAAATTTTGTAAGGAAGAGCTATTCTTTGTCTTTTCATATGAGCTCATTATATCAGGCATTATTTGACTTTTATATGACAAAAGAAAGGGAATCATTTAAAAACTACTTACTAATTGAAAATCCACTTTAATTTGGCGTTTCTGTATTTGCTCCTGTAAAAAATTACTTATTGGTAGAAACAATAACTGCTAGCAGAATTAACATGCCTAGAGAGAATATTTTACAGAGAGAAAATTTTACTGAGAGAAGGAGCCTAATGTAAACTGTCTTCATTTTAAACTCAAATGAATTATGGGGACTTAAGAAATGATGGATCTTGGGTTGTCCTTATTATTAAAAAGGGTTTGTCTTTTGCCAAAACAAATACTAAGATTATTGCATGCTGATGAGAGTATATAATTTGTTCCTCAAATGGGTCCTGGGCCTTGAATATCTTTTAAAAAGTATCTTATATCCAGGCATCAGATTACATTCTGCCTCCCATTAAAAGCAGTACACAAATGGGCGAGCGTTAAAAATATAAACAAGTAGCACAATTGTTAATGGCCTTGTTTAAAGTAGTATTTTGTAAACAATTCATTTTTAACTCATATTACTGTATAGTAAGGAAAGTATATCATTTTAAAAATAGACTCAAATTGCTATCTTGTATAAAAAACTCTTAAGATAATTCTTGGATTTTGTGTTTGATAGTGGTACTGTCATGTTGGCATTTTCTTTTGTGGCAGTTAGCTAAAATAAAAAACAACAAAGAGAGAGAAAATCTAAAATAACAAACCCGGTAGTTTTGTAAATTAGAAGACAGCTGAAACTCCAAGCCAGGAAGTAAGGGAATCCCTGCCAAAAGCAGGGGCGTTTACCCGTGCTGTTCCTGTCACTGTAGACAGACAGAGCTCAGACTGAGTAAGCAAGGCCTCCTGTGTAAAACCCAAGTTCCCTGTTTACAAAAGCAAAAGTTGTTTCTTGAGATAAAGGCAGGAGCTGTCTTTCACCTGCTTTGATTCTCAGAAGTCGGGGCAATGAAGCCAGGGAGGCGCACAAACCAACCATTTTTCCAGGAAGTACTTTGTCTCAATGGGGTGGGGAGTGCCTTTACATTGTGATACACCTCCAGCATGCCTGTCTCCATTGGCTGTTGAGAAGTTCAGTACTTGTCAGAAATAACAGTCAATAATATTTTGGAATAAAAAAACTCATTATTTTAAAAGCCTTTGGAACAGTTTAACAGGATCAATCCTGGACTTGGCAAGAAAGTCAGTCTTACATTGAGAAGTAGAGATTTTACAGTACACAGTGTCTGACAATTTATTTTTCAGTTAATTTTTTTTTTTTTAAGTAGGAAAAATTTATTGGGAGAAAGAACTTCTGTCTAAGAGAGACAGAAGGGGGTTCAGTTAATATTTTTGACCTATTATATGTTCCCAGTTTATGCGTTGATAGGAATGTTACTTAAAATTATCATACATTAACAAATTGAATTTTTTGGTAGTTTCTTTAATTTTAATATAACATATTAAAACTTGCATATAGACTCATGTAATTGAATACCAAGCAGTCCTGTCATTCCAAAAACTACCTGGTGCTGTACTTGAGCTCACTTTGCCCTTGCCTCTAGACCCTGGCAACCACTGAAAGTGGGCTCTAGTTTCTTCTTTTGTGGTATTGAGATTTGAACCCAGGGCCTTGTGTGTGCTAGACAAATGCTCTGCCACGGAGCTACAAACCTAGCCTTTCTTTTCTTTTTTTGAAAGTTTGAGGCAGGGTCTTGCTAAAGTTGCCCAGACTGACCTTCAATTTGTAATCCTCTAGTCTCAACTCCCCTAGTAGCTGGGATTACATGCATGTGCCACAACTTTGTCTTTTTGAGCATCACATAAATGGAATCATATAGTATATAACCTTTTCAAATGGATTTCTTTTACTTAGCCTGGTGCCTTTGAGCTCCTCCAAGTTGTTGTGAGTCAGTTGTTACTTTTTATTGCTGAGTTGAATCCCATTGTATGGATGTACCATAGTCGGTTTGTCCATTCACTAGCTGTAGGACAGCTGAGTTCTTTCTTATTTGTTTTTGGTGATTATGAATAGATTTAATGTAAACATTCAATTACAGGATTTTATATAAATATTAATTTTTCTTTGTAGCGCATAGGCAGTAGTGAGATTGCTGAATCATACGGTAAATTTATATCTAATTTTGGAGAACATTTTGACCATATCAGTTTACATCCCCACTAAGAGCATATAAGCATTTCTGTTCTTCTATGTCCCTTACTTATATTTAGTATGAGCAGCCTTTTAAATTTTAACCAGGCTGAATAGTTGTGGGTTGGTATCTTACTTATTTTCCTCATTGCTAAGACAAAATATCCAACACCCAAAGTTAAAGGGGAAAGGTTTATTTGGCTCACAGCTTGTAGAGGTTTCAGTCCATAGTCAGCTCGCTCCAAGGCAGGGTGATGTGGCAGAGGGGCATTGCAGAGGAGACACAGTTCATGCATGCAAAAGGTAGCAAAGCAGTGAAGTAGTAAGCAGCAAGCGACGAGTGGCAACCCTCTTCTTGTCCCTTACATCCTATCCAGGCTGCCTACCTTCGGGGCAGGACCACTCACACCCAGGGTGGGGCAGCCTTTTTATTTATTTATTTATTTTTGTATTTCCAGTAATGGTTTATTGATTTCCAGATGCACAGGGGTGCCAAGTCCAAACATTCTGGGATAGCAGTAAATCTCTCTTACAAAGTAATTTACAGATGAAAATCATATACTGAAGCAGTAACTCAGTGTAATTCCCTGGAAAGATCTGAGTGTTCCCTTGCTGGGAGGGTAGAAAGGAGATGACTAAGAAGGGGATGGGACTGCACACAGGCAAACAAGTGCAGGACAGTGGGCTTGTTAGTTCTGCCCTCCGTGCAGTGTGGCCTGTCACTACAGGCTGGTCGGGTGTAGTGCTCTTGAGGCCCGATCAAGCGCAGCGTGGGCTTTGTGGCTTTTTCAGCTGGAGTACCCATATGTCTTCATTCATTTGGATTTTCCTGCTTTGGCCTTCGTTCTGCTGTTTCTGGTTTGCTCCCAGTTCCAGATGATGCCATCTTACCAGGCAGGTCCATTATCCCAAATGATGCTGTTTCCCAGGAATGCACTGCTCTCATGGCTCTTGGAAAAGCCTGGGGGCCGGGGGCTTCAGAAACATTGCTGGGTAAAAGCAACACTGTGAGGCCTGGAGTCTCCCCTGCAGGTTTTTTTTTTCTCTTAGTGCTGAGCTGAATCTGATCCATGAGAGTTTTGTTTTTTAAGCCGAAAAGTCTGGATGTGTTCAGCACACAGTAAACATGAAACTGATTTTCTGGAGAAGCATATACTGAACAGCTATTATGTGAGGGGCAGCCTTAATCCCAGCATCACACTGTGAATCCACAGCAGCATCACACACCCTAGATCGGCAGCCCCTGAAAAGCCACACCTGAGACTGCATGAGGCTTTGGAGGACAGCTGGACACCGCCAGGACCAATAGAATCTCATTTATTTGTGTTCCTCTAATTATTAATGCTGCTGAGCATTTTTAAAGTTATTTGTCATCATACCCATGGATATTATTTTTTGTCTATTCAAGTCTTGTGAATTTTTTAATTGGGCATATTGTTTTCTTAATGTTGAAATTTGAGTTTTTTATATATTCTGCATGTAAATCTCTTATTAGGTGATATATTCTTTGCAGGTATTTTTCTTCCAGTTTTTGATTTAACCTTCATTCTGTAACAGTACATTTCTTTTTTTTTTTTTTTGTATTAAATTCTTTTATTGGTACATTGTAGGTATACAACACAATTAAATTTCTCATTGGGAATTGTACCTTTATATAATGGATCTTGGTTCTTATTTTTTCCCCTTTCCTAGCCCTCCCTTCATGCCCTCCACCCTTCCCTATTTACAAAGACTTTATTTCCATGTTTTCCATTTCTCATCATTTTTTCCTTTCCCTTCTTGCCTTTCCCCTGTGCCTCCCACTACCCCTACCCCTGTGGACCTTTTATTCCTATTTTACATTATTGATTATTCATTCTAATCATTGGTACATTTTAGGTATACAATATAATGACATTCATCATTGGAAATTTGCACCTTTACATAGTCTCTCTTGGTTCTTATTTTTCAACCTTGCCCAGCCCTCCCTTCAATCCCTCCAGTCCTCCTTTTACAAAGATTTTGTTCCTATTTTTCCATTTTCTCATATTAATCCCATTTCCTTCTATCCTTTCCCCTAGCCCTCCCACTTCCTTCCCCTTTGCCCCTTTTCTTCCTATTTCACATTACCTATTATACATTTAGTCCTTATTTACACTTTCAGTTTCTCACACCAGAGAAACTATTCGGTATTTACACATGTGTGTCCTATTTATTTCACTTAAGAGTATCACCTCAATGTGCATCCACTTAGCTATAAATGTCTCTAATTTCTCATTTTTTATGGCTGAGTAGTACTCCATTTTATAAAAAAACCACATTTTCTTGATCCAGTCTCCAGTTGATGGGCATTTGGGCTGTTTCCAAGTTTTGCTATTACAAACTGTGCTGCTATGAACATGGGTGCACATATATCTCTGTGGTATGATTCTTTGAATTCTTTGGGGAAGATCCCCAGCAGTGGAATAGCGGGGTCAAATGGGACTTCCAGTCCTAGTTCTCTGAGGTATCTCCATACTGATTTCCACAGTGCTTGCACCAGTCTACACTCCCACCAGCAGTGGAGCAGGGTTCCTCTTTCCCCACAGCCCCACCAGCATTTGTTATTGGTTGATTTCATGATAGCAGCCATTCTTTCTGAAGTGAAGTGGAACCTCAGCGTTGTTTTCATTTGCATCTCTCGAATGACCAGTGATGTTGAACATTTTTTCCTGTATTTATTTGCTCTTTCTACTTCTTTGTGTGAGAAATGTCTGTTCATTTCAGATGCCCATTTTTGGATTGGGTCTTTAAATTTGGGAGGTCTGATGTTTTGAAGTTCTTTATAGATTCGAGATAGTAGACCTTTGTCTGAGGAAGAGCAGGTGAAGATTTTTTCCCACATTGTGGGTTGTCTCTTCACACTGCTGGTGGTTTCTCTTGCTGTGCAGAAGCCTTTTAATAAGAAGAGATCCCATTTGTTGATTGTTTGTGCTAGTTCACGGGCAACTGAGGTTTTGTTCATAAAATCTTTTCCTACACCGATGTCTTCAAGGGTTCTACCTAACCTCTGTTCCAACTGGTTCAGAGTTTCTATTTTAATATTTAGATCTTTAATCCATTTTGATTTTAGTTTAGTGCATGGTGAGAGATACAGGTCTAGTTTTAATCTTTGGCAAGTTGAAGCCCAATTTTTCTAGCACCATTTATTAAAGAGTCTATCTTTCCTCCAGTGAGGGTGTTTGGCTCCTTTGTCAAAGATGAGATGGCTGAGTGTGTCTGGCGTTGTTTCTGCATCTTCTAATCTGTTCCACTGGTCCTGAAGTCTGTTTCTTTGCTAGTACCATGCTGTTTTTATCACAGTAGCTTTGTAGTAGAGTTGCAGGTTGGGGATTGTGATACCCCCTGCCATGTCTCTGTTACCTGGAATTGCTTTTGCTATTCTGGGTCTCTTCTTGCTCCAAATGAATTTTTGGATTGTTTTCTCGAGGTCTATGAAGTATGCTGGTGGGATCTCAATTGGAATTGCATTAAATCTATATAGCAGTTTTGGAAGTATGGCCATTTTCACTATATTAATCCTTCCTACCCAGGAGCAGGAGATGTCTGTCCATTTTCTGATATCATCTTCAATCTCTCTTTTCAGAGTGCCATAGTTTTCAGAGAAGAGGTCTTTGATTTCTTTCGTTAGGATGATTCCTAGGTATTTCAGTTTTTTGGATGCTATTGTGAAAGGAATTATTTGCCCTATTTCTCTCTCAGTGAGTCTGTCATTGGTGTAGAGGAAAGCTATTGACTTTTGTGTGTTGACCTTGTAACCAGCTACTTGACTGAATTTGGTTATTCAGTCTAGAAGACTTTTGGTGGAGTTCTTGGGGTCTTCTATATAGAGTATCATGTCATCTGCAAATAATGACAGTTTGACTTCTTCATTACCTATCTTTATTCCTTTTATTTCTTTCTCTTGTCTAATTGCTGTGGCTAATGTTTCCAGAACTCTATTGAACAAGAGTGGTGATAGTGGACATCCTTGTCTTGTTCCTGATTTTAGTGTGAAGGATTTCAGTTTTTGACCATTTAGTATGATATAGGCTGTTGGTTTTTCATAGATGGCTTCTAGCAGTTTGAGGTAGAGACCATCTATTCCAATTTTTTGTAGGGTTTTTATCATAAATGCACGTTGGATTTTGTCAAATGCTTTTTCTGCGTCTATGGAGATAATCATATGGTTTTTGTCCTTGGCTCTATTGATATAGTGTATTACATTAATTGATTTTTGTATATTGAACTATCCCTGCATCCCTGGGATGAATCCCACTTGATCAGGGTGTATGATCTTCTTGATGATCTTCTGCATTCTGTTTGCCATTATCTTATTAAGGATTTTTGCATCTGTGTTCATTAGTGAGATTGGCCTATAGTTCTCTTTTTCAGTTGGGTCTTTCTCTGTTTTGGGGATCAAGGTGATGCTTGCTTCCAGGAATGAATTTGGGAGTATTGCTTCCCTTTCAATTTCATTGAAGAGTTTCAACAGTAGTGGCAGCAGTTCCTCTCTAAATGTCTTGTAGAATTCAGCAGTGAAGCCATCAGGGCCCAGGCTTTTCTTAGTTGATAAGTTTTAAATTATATTTTCAATTTCATTGGTTGATATTGGGTTGTTCAGAATTTTTAGGTCTTTTTCGTTCAACTTTGGTAATTCATATGTATCTAGGAATCTGTCCATTTCTTCTGTGTTGTCCATCTTATTGGTGTATAGGTTCTGGAAGTAGGTATTGATGATCCTCTGGATTTCTGCTGGGTCTGTTGTAATTTCACCCTTTTCATTCCTAATTGCATGGATTTGGGCCTTTTCTTTCCTTTTTCTGATAAGGTTGGCAAAGGGTTTGTCAATTTTGTTGATTCTTCTGAAGAACTAACTCTTGGCTTTATTGATTTTTTTTTTATCATTGTCTTAGTCTCCATTGCATTGATTTCTCCTCTGATCTTTATAATTTCCTCCCTTGTATGAGCTTTGGGGTTGTCCTGCTCTTCTTTTTCTAGAAGCTTGAGGTTCAGCATCAGGTTGTTTAATTGGGCTCCTTCTGTTTTCCTAATATGCATATTCATTGCTATGAATTTCCCTCGTAAGACTGCTTTCATTGTGTCCCATAGATTCCGATATGTTGTATTGTCATTGTCATATAATTGAAGGAACTGTCTGATTTCTTCTTTAATTTCCTCTGTGACCCATTGGTTACTCAGAAGTGTGTTGTTCAATTTCCACGTGTTTATGAAATTTTTTGAGTTTCTTTTGCTATGGATCTCCAATTTCATTGCACTATGGTCTGATAATATACAGGGGATAACTTCAGTTCCTTTGCACTTACTTAAACATGTTCTATGTGTGGGTATGTGATCTACTTTTGAGAATGACCCATGTGCAGCTGAGAAGAATGTGTATTCTGATTTTGTGGGGTGGAAGACTGTGTAAACACCTGTTAAGTTCATTTGTTCAAGAGTTCGATTGAGTTCTAGTATTTCATTACTTATTTTTAGTCTAGTTGATCCATCTATTTGTGACAGTGGGGTGTTGAGGTCCCCCACTACAATTGTATTAGTGCATATATGACTTTTCATGTCCGTTAGTATTTGTTTTATATAGTTGGGTGCACTAGTGTTTGGTGCATATATATTTATGACTGTCATCTCTTCCTCTTGGACTCTTCCCTTTACAAGGATGTAGTGACCTTCTTCGTCTCTCTTAATCAGTGTTGGTTTGAAATCTACTTGATCTGCAAAGAGGATAGCTACTCCTGCTTTTTTTCGGGTTCCTGTTGCATGGAGTATTGTTTTCCACCCTTTAACTTTCAGTCTATGAGTTTCCTTTTGAATTAAGTGTGTTTCTTGTATGCAGCATCTTGTTGGATTTTGCTTCTTGACCCATTCTGCCAGTCTATTTCTTTTGATTGGTGAATTGAGACCATTAACGTTGATGGTTATAACTGAAACGTATTGACTTGTCATTGCCATGACTTTTTCTTTTTGTTGGGTTCTCCCCCTTTACATTTAATTTCTTGTCACGCCAGATGGGTTCATTCTGCTTTGCTTCCTGGGGTTGTGATCCTCAATGTCTGTTCCTAGGCTATTGTGTAAAATTCTTTGGAGTGCTGGTTTGGTATTCACGAAGTTCCTAAGGTGCTCTTTGTCATGAAAGTATCTTATTTCTCCATCCATTTTGAAAGATAGTTTTGCAGGGTACATCAATCTGGGTTGGAGGCTGTTTTCTTTTAGGGCTTAGCATATGTCACTCCAAGCTCTTCTTGCCTTGATGGTTTGTGTTGAGAAGTCTGCTGTGATTCTGATGGGCTTTCCTTTGTATGTGATTTGTTTCTTTTGTCTGACTGCTTGGAGAACTTTGTTCTTCTGTTGAGTTTCTGGAATCTTAACAATTATATGCCTATGTGTAGATTTTTTTTGATCAAGACTATTTGGAGTCCTATATGCCTCACTTATCTGTATGTCAAGCTCTTTTCCCCTGCTTGGGAAGTTTTCTGCCATAATTTCTGTGAAGAGATTTTTTATGTCATCTGCACTCTCTCCTGTTTCTTCATTGAGCCCAATCAGTCTTATGTTATTCTTCTTTGCATCATCTAGCACCTGCTGGATTGATTTCTCATGTTCCTTTATAATTTTGAAGCAATTTTTCTTTTCCTGGTCACTAATTGCGATCTTATCTTCTATATCTGAAATTCTGTCCTCACACTGGCTCATTCTGCTGTGTCGACTTTCAATGGAGTTTTTCATGTCCTGGAAATCTATTTGCATCTGTTTTATGGATTCCATTTGTTTCTTATGTTGGAGCTCCATCATGTTCCTCAGCTCCTCTCTAGATTTATTAATTATGTCTTGCACTAAGGGCACAATTTCTCCTGTTATCTGAGAAATTATTTCTGATTTCATTTTTTCCAGATTCCCTTTTGTTGCCAGTTCAGTGGGTCCAGGTGGTTGGGTATCAGAGTGTTCCATCTCATTTCCCTTTGGGTTGCTGTAGGTGATCTGGAAGTCTGGTTTTGAGACTTATTTATGTTTTTGCTCATTTTGACTGGGGCAGGGGGCTGTTAGCGCCTGCACGGATTACCTCTTCTGAGCTGGGTGAGGTGGGACAGGGGCCGGGATCAGCGGTAGGGATGGTGCCCCAAAAGCCCTTTCCTGTGGGCTGGGAGCAGGCAGAGGGATGGTGGCCGGGAAACCCCTTCCTCTGGACCAGGAGCAGTGGGATGGTGGCTCAGAAGCCCCTCCCTCTGGGCCAGAGTGGTGGGAGGGATGGTGGCCCGTAAGCCCCTTCCTCTGGGCCAGGAGCAGCAGGACAGAAGGTGGCCCAAAAGCCCTTTCCTCTGGGCTGGGAGCAGCGGGAGGGATGGTGACCAGGAAGCCCCTTCCTCTGGACCAGGAGCAGTGGGATGATGGCTCAGAAGCCCCTCCCTCTGGGCCGGGAACAGTGGGACTCAGTACCTTGGTCTGGTGGTCTGGTGTCCTCTGCGCCTTTGTAATGTGGAATCAGGTGGCTGCCTGTCTGCAGTGGGGTGATTCAGTGTCTTCTGCGTGACTCAGGACCTCGGTAGGGCGTGCACAGACCTGCCTGTCTGCAGCGGGCTGATTTGGCGTCTTCCGCGTGACTCAGGACCTCAGTAGGGCGTGCACAGACCTGCCTGTCTGCAGCGGGATGATTAGGCGTGTGTTCCGCCCAATTGGGGACCTCAGTAGGATGTGGGCAGACCTGCCTGTCTGCAGCGGGGTGATTCGGTACATTTCTAAGTGCATAAGTATTTTATTTCAATGAAAATCAGTTTTATCAATTTTTCCATTTATGGATAATGATTCTGATGTATCTTTTATCTAACAAAGATTGCAATGATTTTTTTCTAGAAATTTTATAGTCTTAAGTGTAACATTAAGTATAATTATTTTGAATATTATATGAAGTAAGGATTGAAGTTCTTTTATTCTTTTTTTCTTGCATATGAATATCCAGCTGTTCCAACACTATTAGTTGAAAAGTCTGTCCTTTTATGCTGAATAGCTTTTGCACCTCTGTAAAGATAATAGTAGTCCTTATATGTGTGGGTGTATTTCTGGGCTCCATTCTGTTCTGTTCATCTTTTTGTCAGTACTTCACTGTCTTGATTTCTTTATAATACGGAACTCTGGAAATGAGATATTGTTAATCTGTCATCTTTATTCTTTTTCAAAGTTGTTTTGGCTATTTTGGTTCCTTTGCATTTCCCAGTGGACTTTAGAATCAGCTTATTGAATTAAAAATAAAAGCTTCTTGGGATTTTGATGGATATTGTTGTGTCTGCAGATCATTTTGAGGTGCATTGAACACGTAACAGTGTTGATCTTAATGACCATTGCACACGTCATACCTCCCCATTCATTCAGGTCTTTATACATTTCTCTTAGAACGTTTTGTAATTTTGAGTGCATAGAATTTTCACACTTTTTTTTTTTCAGATTTAGCACTAAGTATTCCATACATTTTCTTTCTAAAAGGTATAATTTATTCATTTTTTCCCCTGGTTCATTACTAACATAAATATTCTTGATTTTTCAAATAATAACTTCGTATGTTCCAACCTTGATAACTCACTTATAAGTTCTAGGATTTTTTGTAAAGATTCAAATGGAGTTACATAGTCTTCCATTCTACTCTACATCTCCTTTATTTCTTGTTTTAATTCTGTGGCTAAAAATCTCTACTACTGTACAGTGTTGACTATACAGTATGATGTTAATTGTATGTTTTTCATAGATGCCATCTATCACAGTGAGGAAATTACCACTTTACTGAGAGATTTTACCGGGAATGCTTCATGCTTTTTCTGCATCTGTTGAGATGATCATATATTTTTAAAGTTGTTTTTTTGTTTTTTTTCAGGTACTGGGGATCAAACTCAGGTCCTTGCGCTTGCGAAGCACGCGCCGAAACCACTGAGCTAAATCCCTGGCCCCACTTTTAAAGTTTAATATTGTGAAGTACATGTTGGTTCTTTCCAGTGTTAAACTAGCCTTCCATTTCTTGGATAAACTTCACTTGGTCATGATATGTTGCCCTTTTCTACATGTTTGGATTCATTGTATAAAATTTTGTTTAGCATTTTCATTTATGTTCATGGGGGATATTGCACAGTGCTCTTTTTTAAGTGTTGTCTTTGCTTCTGCTATCAGGGTGATGTAGGACTTAGAGAAGGACTGAGGAAGTGTTCACTTCTTCAATATCCTGGAAAAATTTGTTTAGAATGGATTATTGTTTAAATATTTAGTAGAATTCACTTAGGCACTGGAATTTTTTTAATGGGTAGAATTTTAGCCACAGATTCAGTTTCTTTAATAGATAATGAGATTCTCCAGGTTGTCTTATTTATTTATTTACTTAGTTTTCATTGCTAGAGATCAGTTTGTTGTTGTTGTGGTGGTGGTGGTAAAATATACATAATGTAAATTGTACCTTTTCTTCATGTTTAATTCACTGACATTGAGTACTATGTATGCTGTTCTGCAAATGTCACCACTATTCATTTCCAGAAGTTTTTGATCATTGTAAACAGAACCTCTGATCTAATTAAACAATAATTTTACAACATATTCTCCCTGTAGCTCTTAATCATGTTTATTCTGCTTTCTGTCTGTATGAAATTTGCCTCTTCTGGTTATCTTGTGTAAATGAAATCATGCAATATTTGTCTTTTTGTACCTGGATTATTTCATCTGACGTACGATTTCCAAGGTCTGTCCATGTTGTAGCCTGTAGCAGTACTTCATGCCTTTTCATAGCTGAGTACTGTTTCATTGTCCAGTATGTACACCACATTTTGTTTCCACATTTGTCCATCAGTGAACCCTTCAGTGCTTCCTTTTCACAATTGTGATTATGTGAACTTTGTCATCCAGTTCTGTGTTTGAGTCTCTGTTGTCAGTCCCTTGGGCCCATACTTCGGAGTAGAATTGCTGGCATATGTGTGTGTGTGTGTGTGTGTGTGTGTGTGTGTGTGTATTCTATTTTTAGCATTTTGAGGAAATGTCAAAATTTTACAGCTGCACTACCTCAGATTCTCATCAGCAGTACATAATTTTCCACACTCAGTTTCTCCACATCCTTGCCTACATTTGTTATTTTCTTTTTAAAAAATATATACAATAGCCATCCTAATTGGTGTGAAGATGTATCATCACATTGTGGCTCTCATAAGGGTGTCTTAGCCGATGAAATTGAGTATATTTTTATGTACTCATTAGTCATTTGTGTATTTTCTTTTGGAGAAATGTCTGTTCAAATCCTTTGCTGATTTTTGAATTAGGTTTCTTTGTTGTTGAGTTACAGAAGTTCTCCATGTATTCTGGATATTGATGTCTTACTTTATTTGCAAATATTTTGTCCCTACGTGAGGGTTTTCTTATTGTCTTGATTTGATGATGTTCTTTGATAACTTTTAAAATTATAATAAAGACCTGTAGGTTTTTCTTTATTGCTTGTGTTTTTTATGTCATATCCAAAAAAATCATTGCTGAATCTCATGTCCGAAGATTTTCTCTTATTTCTTCAGAGTTTTATAGATAGTTCTTACATTTAGATCTTTGATCCTTTTGTTTATGGTGTAGTTTAAGGGTTCAGCTTCATTCTTTTGTGTGTACGTGTCCATTTTTCCCAGCACAATTAGTTGAGAAGACTGTCCTCAACACACTAAATGGTATGGGCTGCCTTGACAGACATCATTTGTGTGAGAGTTTTTTTCTGGGCTCTCTACTCCTTTTCATTGGTCTATATTGTGTGTCTGTATATCAGTACCATTTTATTTATTGCAGCTTTGTGGTAAATTTTGAAGATGTAAAATGTGAATCATGCAAATTTATTCTTTTTAAAAAAGATTTTGCCTCATTTTTTATTTCCTCTTGAAATTCTGTGTAAATATGAGTATCAGTGTTTCCATTTTTGCAGTAAAACTTAAAATTATTATAGCAAATGTGTTGAATCTGTAGATACCATGGATACTATTGTCATCCTTGAATACTATGCTCTCCAATTAATGAAAATAAGATTCCTTCCACTACTTATGTCTTGTTTGATTTCTTCAATACTGGTTTGTAGTGTACAAGTCTTTTATCTCTGTGGTTACATTTATTACTATTTATTTATTTTGATGCTATTATAGAGAGCTTTTTAAACATTTTTTTCTTTTGGGTATTTCATTGCTATTGTATATAAATTCAGCCTTTTGACTGTTCATTCTGTACGCTGCAACTTTACTAAAATCAGTTATTTTAACGGGTGTGTGCGTATGTGTGTGTGTGTGTGTGTGTGTATGTCTAAGGTTTTCTGAATAAAAGATCACATCATCTATAAAAAGATAATTTTACTTTTCCATTTCCAACTTGGATTCTTTTTCTTTCTGAGTGCCTTTAGCTAGATCTTTGATACTCTATAGAGTGGTGGAAGTTGGTGTCCTTGTTTTATTTCTGATCTTAGGGGGGGAAACGTTCAGTCCATATCACTGAGTGTGTTACCTTTCATATAAACCCTTTATCATGTTGAGAAAATTCCTTCTGTTCCTCGTTTGTTGAATATTTTAAATGTTGCAGTGGCATTGAATTTTGTCAAATACTTTTTCTGCACATGATTAGTATGATTTTATGTTCTTTTTCCCTTCATTTTATTTATGTGATTTTTTTTTTTTTTTTTTTTTTGTACCGGGGATCAAACTTGGGATCTTGTGCTTGCAAGGCAGGTGGTGGAACCACTGAGCTAAATCCCTGGCTTATTTATGTGATTTTAAAAGATGTTCAGCCGTTTCACATTCTGGAAATTAACTGGATCGATTACTGATTCAATCTCTTTACTAGTTAGGAGTTTATTCAGACAATCTGTTTCTTCATGAGTCAATTTTGGCAAATTGTGTGTTTCTAGGAATATGTCAGTTTCATCTTGATTATCCGATTTAATTTGTTGGAGTACAATTGCTTAATACTGTTTTGTAATTATTTTTTTCTGTAAAATTATTAATACAGTTTGAGCATCCCTAATCCAGAAATCTTAAATCTGAAATGCTCTGAAGTCTGAAACTTTGAGGGTCAATGTGATGTCAGAGTCTATGCGATATTCCAAAATTCAAAGAATTTCGAAATATGAAACATTTCTGGTTCCACGCATTTTGGATAAGGCATACTCAAAAATGCCCCTGCTTTCTTACTTGATTTTTGTAATTTTAATTTCTCTCTCTTTTTTAAAATAAAGCTAGTTTATAGGTTTGTTGAACTTAAAAAAATAACTTTGGTCAACAGTTTATCTATTTTATGTTTTGTCTTGTCTAATCTTTATTATTCTGCCTCCCCTGCTTTGCATTTAATTTGCTCTTTTAGTTATTGAAGGCGTAGTGAGATTATTGACTTGAGATGTTTCTTATTTTATAATTCATGTGTTTATAACCATATATTTCCTCTTAGCATTGCTTTCACTGTATTTTATAAGTTTTGCTGTATTGTGCTTTCATTTGTCTCAAATTTTCCCTGACTTTTTTGATCTATGGTTATTTAAAAAGGTGCCCCTTGTTTTGTTTTTTTTTCCCCAGTACTGGGAATCGAACTCAGGACCTTCCGCTTGCCAGGCAGGCACAGCACCACGGAGCTACATCCTTACCCCTAAAAGATGCCTTTTAATGTCTACATATTGGTGAATTTTCCAGTTTTCCTTCTGTCATTAATTTCTGGTTTCATATTAGTTTCCTTCAGAAAAATGTTTTGTTTGATTTCCGTCCTTTGAAAGTTATTAAGCCTTTTGTATGGCCAACATATGGTCTTTCCTGAAGAATGTTCATGCACACTTGAGAACATTTGTTGTTGGAGTGTTGTGTTTGGTCTAATTGGCTTGTGGTGTCATTCAAATCTTTTCTCTCTTAGCCAGGGGTGCTGGCGCACGCCCAGCACTGAGGAGGCTGAGGCAGGAGGATCACCACAAGTTCAAGGCCAGCCTGGGCTACATAGTGAGTTCAGGGCCAGCCTGAACTACAAAGGGAGACCCTGCCTCAAAAAACCAAAAAAAAAAAATCCTTTTTTCCCTCTCTTGGTAATTTATCTTATTGCTCTATTCATTATTGGAAGTGAGGTATTAAAACCTCTAATTATTGTTTTTCTTTCTTTAAAACCTCTATTATTGTGAAACAATGTTCCCTTTCAGTTCTGTCAGTAATTTTGTTTCATTAATTTTTTGTACCATTGTCTTTTAACTTTTTAAACGTATGATATACAGTTATAATTGTTTTATTTTATTCTTTGGTACTGGGGATCAAACTCAGGACCTTGCGCTTGTGAGGCAGGCGCGGAACCTCTGAGCTAAATCCCTGGCCCCTATAATTGTTTTAGGGCCCTTGTTTGCTGATTCTAACATTTGTGTCAGTTCTGAGCCCTCTCCCCTTCGCTCTCATCCCCTCCTCCCTCCCCTTTTCCCTGACAGCCTTTGGCTGTGTGGTGTCAGTCCTCCTGCCAGGTGTGAGCCACCACACCCTGCTCCTGAGTCACTCTCTGTTCAATAAGTTTTCTCTTCCTTGACAAGGAAAATGCTTCAGTTGATAATGTTCTGGTGTCCCACTCAGCAGTGTCTGTTGTGCTTATTCTTTTATAAATTTTCATATTCCACTTACTGCTTGTTTCAAAGGCTTTGTTGAGTATATTACCTAGTTTTAACTCAAATAGGCCTAAAAAAAGATTCCTTCCATGAAACTGAATTAAAAGATCATGCTAACAATGCAAATACAAATGAACAAGAAAAAAATCTAAAATGACAGTTCCTCTCTCATGAGCTCCTTGACACCCACACAAAGATGTTGAAGAGGTCGATTAAGCACATCTAGTAAGAAGTGTTTTCTTAGTTACACTCTAATTGCTGAGAGAACATACCCAACACCCAAAGTTAAAGGAGCAAAGGTTTATTCTGGTTCACAGTTTGTAGCAGTTTCACTCCGTAGTTGGCTGGCTGCACAGCACAGTAGCATGGCAGAGGGGCCATCTCAGAGGAGAAACAGTCCATGGCAAGCAAGCAGGAGACAGCCAAGAAGCAAGCAGCAGCAGCAGCAAGCTTGTCTTCTTTCTGACCCTTTTATCCCTTTCAGGCTACCCACCTTTTGGGTGGTACCACCCACACCCAGGGTGCGGCATCCTTAATTTCAGCATCACACTCTCGATCCAGCCACCTCCAGAAAGCTCCACCTATGGTTGCATGAAGCTTTAGGGGGACATCTAGAGATTTTAGAGGTGTGGATCAGGATGAGGTGCCTTTCAGCTTGCTTTTGTCTATTGGCTCTGAAGGTAGGATTTCAGGGGGCATTATCTCCTGTGGGTGCTATCAGTATGTTAACAGACCGTGTCAGAAGAACCAGTTGGACACGTTGTTAGTTATCCACATGGAGATTTTCCCTATGACAGAGATAGTCATTAGACTGTTGGTCAAGAAGCACACAAAAACAAATAATAAAGAAAAGGATGGGGCAAGGGAGGAAAAAGCTTGGAAGCAGTGAGTTTCTTTACTTGGTTAATTAGGAAAGAGGCTGATCTGCTCAGAACATGCATCTGCAGATAAAAAGGAAAAAATGTGTATATAGTACTTTCTGAAAAGAATTTAACTGAGTTCTCAAGACATTGTGCCAGGCTATCTCTATGTAGTGTCTACCAGTGGCCTTAATTTAGTAGGCACAGCAAGACCATATCCTTCCTCTGTGTTTCTTTTAAAGCAATAGGAAGAACATGTAAATAATTTCATGCCGTTTACACGGATGTTTCCACTTTTAGATGGCATAATGCTTCTTTATCTGGAATTGGTGAATATAAGATTATTTAGTATGTGGTTTTTGTTTGGTTGCAAAGAAATTTTATACTTAGGTTTTCCTTGGACTACATAATAAGCACTGTCTTTTTACTATTGGTATGGCTTTATCACCCTGATCCAACATAGACAGACAGACACCTACATCTATCTGTCTGTCTGTCTGTGGCACTCAGGCAGACTAGGCACAATACACACTTGAATGTGGATTTTTGTTAACTAACTTGTGTATGTGATGGGCCCCTAGGAGCCTTCCACAGTTAGCAGCAGGTTTCTGTGGTGGTAGGGAGTGTTGTGCTAGGCATTTAGCACGTGAGGGTGCTGCTCGTTTTAGTTGGAACTGTCCAGAATTAGTAGTGGCAAGCTGATGAGGTCTCCTGTAAGCTTCTTCCCACACTTCTTGGGCCAGTGTTTTCCTTCTGGCCAGTGGGGCAGACCGCACATTGTGTCTGATGTTCTGTTTCGGACGTGAGAGCAGTCACTGTTCATTTAAGCTGGGTGGCATGTCACTCCTTTTCCAGAAGAGATGGGGCCGCTGAGGAGAACTTCATGTGATTTCTTATGAGGGTCTCCTTTCCACATAGCGTAGCACCCATCTAAATTTGTCCTAGGTCTCTGGGCACCCGGCTCTCAGCTGTGAAGATCCTTACATCATTGGATGTATTATATGGAATTCTTTTCTTGGACTTTTGCGATGGGGTAGCAAGTGGTCATTGACTAGGTTATATATATATAACTAATGTTTTTCAGGATAAAATTAGCACAGAATGCACAGACAGGCATGCGTGCCCCTTTTATACAGTGCTGTTTTCATTCAAGATCTGAGTTAGTGGTGATGAAACTCTGGACAGTAGTGTCGGGGTGCTTAGGGAACCCCTGACAGCTGTCATGGTCCTTGGTCAGCTAAGAGTACTCTCTTTTCTGTCTCAGCACCATAATTTGAGCTCTTGATTTTTATATATACAGTTAATCATCACCTTAAATTTAATTTTATTTTTCCTTATTGGAAAAATACAGGTATTTGTTTCAATTCCAAAGCATTTGATTTTCATTTAACCTGATTAAATCCTGAGCTGCTGATCCTAGTGACTTACACACATATCCAAAATTCCAAGGATTTGGATTGCGAATTTGAGCTTTTGATCATGTTCTGGTTTTCTTGACAATGAATATTAAACTAAAATTTTCATTTCTTTAAGGTGTTGACTTCAAGGTGAAAACAATTTCAGTGGATGGAAATAAGGCCAAACTTGCAATATGGGTAAGAGTTTTAAAAATATGTTTTTGTAAGTATTAAACTTGAACTTTTTATAAAAGCAGAAAATGACTTAGTGTTGTAGAGGTGAACAAACAACTTGTATCAAATATCTTTGGGATACTTGATGTATGTCCACTACATGTCTTATAATGGGTAAATAGGCAGAGATTTGTTTTATTTAAATTTTTGAAACGTATATCCCTTTCAGAATATTTTTAAAATTAGAGAATTAAAAAACATCACATAGTCCGCCAGAGAGAATTGTTGTCTGCCAGAGAGAATTGTTGGTGGTAAATATGATATGTTCCATTAGTTTTAAAAAGGCCATCTGAACCAACACTGAATTGTCGAGGGAAACAAACGAAGTGATGCTTAGGGAAAAAAATTGTTTTTCTTCTTTGTTAGGATAGATATTTATAAATTTTGAGTTTCCCAACTTTGGGTTTGTTTCCCTTCCCTTACCAGCCGCTTTTCATTTCCTTGTGAACCCTGCCATTCTGATCTGTCTTGTTCTGCTACTGCTAACTAGACCTCGTCGTGCTAGTGCTGAAAAGGAGGTCGTGAAATATCAAAAGTGTCCAAGAGGCTTAGTGTCTGTCTGTCTCTCAGTTCCTTTAAACATGATTGCTAAAATTTATAAAAGTATATATCTAATTTTTACATATACTATGGTAATTAAATATATACATATATCTTATAGCATGATAAATAGAACTGATTAGTGGTCATCATATGAAGACATACTCCTAAACACTCAAATAGTAAATGCTGCCTGTATATCAGGAAGTGGAAGAAGTAATATACATGCATTATATGATGTTAGTTACCAAGTTGCTCAAGCCAAGCTTGAACTTGGCGATCCTCCTGCCTCAGCCTCCCACAGTGCTGGGATTTCCAGCATAGTCTACCATGCCTGACTCACATGTCATATTTTAAATGATTATTAATTTATTTCCCTCTCCTTCAATATAGTTAACATCAATTAGAGCAGTAATGTCTAACAGAAAACAGTTTGGGAAATGTTGGACTAGATAATAGTAAAATATATTCAACCATTTAAGAATAACTAAAGTGGGGACCTGGTTTTCCATGTTGTTTTATGATTAATTTATTATCGCTTTCTGTCCTTGCTATTGCTTATTGCTTTGTGAACTACACAAATTAGACTAGGAACTGAGGCTTAATGGTTACAGTGACATTTTTCTCCTACACAAGACTGTTTTAAAAGTGTGCTTTCTACTTCCTGCCTAATGAAAAGGCTGGCGGGTACTGTTGATGAGATATGTTTACCCTAGGCTTACATTTTTTCAAAAAGAAAGGTTTCCCTGGACTACATGAATAATACTGGCTCATCCTGTAAAGGATAATCGAGACAATAAGAAAACAATAGAGAAAACCTTAAGTGTATACTTTTTAATAATCTTCTTAAAGATTTTAGGTGCATGTATATGTACTGTTATACATATGTGTATATATGCAGTTTTCAAGAACTGATCCATTCACACAATGTGTACATTTTTCTGTGTCAATAAATAATGGAAGTGATGAGTTGAAATGGCCATCTGGTTTTCCTTTTATGGCTATATTTTAATTTAGTCAACCCCTTGAGAAAGATACTTGAATTGATACTAATTTTTCACAAAAATAAGCAGTGCTCCAGCAGCATCCTGATTATACATCTGTGGAGAGTTGTGTAATTACTTTAGGATGTAGAAATGTTGGTTTAAATGTTGGTTTACTATAGAAATGTTGGTTTAAAGAATGTGAGCTTTTAATATTGATATACATCTAAAAGACTTCAGTTTTTACTTCCATCAGATATTTTTCATATTCTCTTCTACATTTTAATTGGTATAGTACTTAGTATTATCAGCTTTTCTCATTTTTACCTTTCTGAGTAATAATTTTTTACATATATGTATGAGCATTTCTATTTAGTTTTTCTCATATATTTGCTGGTCACATTTAAAAATACATTCTCTTGGGCTGGGGATTAGCTCAGTGGTGCCATACCTTGAAGGTGCAAGGTCCTGACTTCGATCCCTGGTTCCGAAAAAAAATACCTGTATATATGTATATTTCCTTTTTATATTCTTTGCCCATTATAAGCATTTATCTTTTCCGTGAGTAAAGTCTTTTTTTTTTTGGTACCGGGGATTGCTTTCGGGTCCTTGCGCTTGCGCAGCAGGCAGCAAAACCACTGAGCTAAATCCCTGGCCCTTTTTTTTTTTTTTTGAGTAAAGGCTTTATATAATAAAAGTGTCAGCTTTGTCATATGTTACATTTTTTCACACTGGCATTCATCTTTAAAATCAATCTTAAAATGAATTTAGGATTGTGTTCTTTTGCATGAGTATATTACTAACTTTGTCATATGCTACAGATTCTTTTTTTCCCCAGTTTGTCATGTACACTCAAATCTTGTTAACATACCAGGGTCTTAGTAGTTATTATGGTCAGATAATTTATTTTCTTTATGATATCTGAGTGTTGTATTTTAGAAAGGCCTTTCTGTTGACTATTAGAAATATATGGATCCGTAGTTCCTCCAATCCTGTGATTTTATCTACAGAAATATAGTGAGTCCTTCTCTCCCTTGCAAGTTTCTGAGATCAAATAGAATAATTATTTGTAGCTCCACCGTCACTGTGTCACGAAAGTGCATACTCCTCATGACTTCAATAGCATCTCAGGTTTTTTCTTGTGTTGCCCGTTTCTATACCCTTGCCTTACTTCTACTCCCTGCATTCTATTTAGCCTTCCGAGATCTTTCCTCACCTTTGATTTATCCATACCTGTCTTTAATAATTTGTTTGCCTCATCAGAAATTAAAAGCACAGCCTAAGACAAAAAGGTCTGCTTTGTTTATCTTACAAAGATGTCTTTGCACTTACCACACATTCCTGATTTTAAAAAGAGAGAAGAGGATGGGGGATTTAGCTTAGTGGTACCCCACCTGCCAAGCAAGCTCAAGGTCCTGAGTTTGATCCTCTGTACCACAACCAAAACAAAACAAAAAACAATGACTATTCAGTGTACAGTTTTGATAAATTCTGGTCCGATGCTTTTGCAACAGTGTTTTGAGCCCTGCCACAAGTATTAGTTTAACATTTTTATAAGTAAACCCAAAATGTCAAGACTAAATGTCTGATATGAATAAATGGTCACGTGTGAAAAGTCAGAGTCATGTGTGATATTTTAATATTAGAACATTTTTTGCTATTATTACTTTGAAAACATAAGGTTTTTATGGCTGTCTTGACTGGAATTGCAATTCTGATTTTTATGTTGTGTTTCTTCAAGGCAGTTTTTGAGGCTGATCTTAGTGAAGACTAGAGCGAACAAAGTTCATGTTCATTCACTTTCTGACTTCTGGAAATCAGTTCACTAGAGTTATGGGTGTAATTTCCTTCTGCATAGAGAATGGCTGCTTTCCTGTCATAACAGAAAGATTTAAGGATTGCGTTATTTCCTTTTTTACTTTTTTGGTATCGGGGATAGAACTTGGGACCTTGCACTTGTGAGACAGGCGGCAGAATCACTGAACTAAATCCCCGGCTAGGATTGCATTATTTCATACTTGATTCTTACTCAAAATTATTTGTTATGAAAATGAAACTGTTCCATGTATGGAAAAAATACTAAATTTTAAATTTCCAAATTTTCTGTTCCAAATCTGAGTCTTGTCTTTTAAAGGCTTTTCCTTTTCTCTTAAGTTTGTAGTACTCAGATTTAAATGCTTAACATGATGGAATTCCGAAAGTTATAGTGTATACTGTGTAGTTTGAGTGTTGCTAACTTATATTTTATGTGTAAATAAATTGCTGAGCTATGTACTTTTAGAATATAATTTTTTATTTAGTTTTATGAGTCAGGTTTTCTCAGACACTGATCTAGGCTATGAACACTTTGAGTTCTTTTCTGTATAAACATCAAATACATATATTCCCAGTTGGTTTCTGAAGTGATGGTATAGTTAAACATAGCAATCATATCATGGTTTCCAGTTGAATTTTGTTTTTTTTGGTACTGGTGATTGAACTCAGGGGCCTTGTGCTTGCCAGGCAGGTAGGTGCTGTGCTACTGAGCTACATCCCTGGTCCTCCAGTTGATTTTTTTCTACAAACTTAAATTTTGATCCTTTGATCATAGTGATCAAAAAGATTACTGGGCATCCATGTGGCATTTTATTAATGATTATTAATTCAAAATACCAGCCTGTATCATGTGATCAAATTATAATTGGCTTAGATGATAAGCCTGCTTTATGTAGCTTTGTGTTATTGTTCCTGAAAACATGGGTAAATATGCAAATTGAATAATTTTAACATCAGACATAGGTTTTGTAAGAAACTTTAAACCGAAGAAAATTTTTATAATGAGAGAAATCATTTTTATCTCATACATTCATGTGTTTAGAAAGTATAATTTTAAATGTGTTACTTCACTTAATCGTGGCAAAGAAGAGAACTAGTTTCTAAAGTGATGAGAATCTGGAAGCAAAAACATCCTTCACTTCTTTGTTGCTTCACTTGTGTGAGAAACCCTGAGTACTGTGTAGATAAGGAGCGGAATGGGGGAGAGATACTAGGAAGTCGGGGGCCTGTCCAGATGGGAAGAGGAGCAGGAGATGGGGGGCAGGAGGGGAAGGGAGAGAGGGGATTTAAAGAAACAACAGAAACAGAGCTTTCAGTATACGTGGTGGCGAAGCTAGCACTAGAAATAGAACTTTTGTAAATTTGGAGGGAAGGAAAGGTTGGAGGAAGGGGAAGGGAAGGGGACAAACAAGCCAGAAGTGAGATGTGCTTCGTACACGGACACATCTCCCATGATGAATGTAATCTTCATGTACTGCAAAAAAAGATGAACAAAGAAAACATGCTTCTCTGAAGAGTTAAAAAAATTCTGCATGCGTGTAAGTTTATCTGTGGAGGAATAGGAAATGTTCAAAGAGGTTTACACTGAAAGCTATTTTCCTTTTGTTTCTGGGACTAAGTTTCCTTAAATGCTCTGTATTCTTTCTTACAGCATTCTCTTCCCCAGCCAGCCAAAGACATTCTCTATTGCTGATGCCCTTTGTTGCTACTTTAAAATTCTCCAGTCTTAGAAACCTCTTCGGTTTATATCTGACTTTTTACGTCTAAAGGAGCTTCTGCTTGTTCTGTAGAAAAGTCGAGTTCATCACAGCGGGACCCCTGGCTAGGTTGCACTTTGATACATGTCTTTTCAGCCCACTGCAGACATTTTGTTAAAGGGCCACATAGAAAATAAATAGTGCAACCCTACACCGACCAGAATGGTGATATGTAAATGCATGGCCTGGCTGTGTGTCAAACTTTATTTAATAAAGTCTTATACGATAAAACAGGTGGTGGGCTAAGGTGGCAGTTCGCCAGCTGCCATTTCGCATAATCTTAGATCCTTGAAAGCCACAAGCCCAGGGTGGTGGTAGAAAGAAGACAGAAGGGGCAGGCCTGGAAGTGTGGGCAGGCTGGTTAGGTTAGTTCCTCTCCTTCCCCGTCACATTTTGAGCAGCTTTCCCATGGCAAGCCCTGCTCTGTGTACTGGAGTTAAACTGGTAACGGAGCACATGAGGCCTCTACTCTTAGGAAATGTACAATTTCTTTCTCATGTGACATGTCTTTTGTAGTTCATGGACCCCTACTATATGTGGTAAGGGGTGGTTTGGTATTACGCATTTCCCTAAAGATACATAGAAACCCTTACACAGCCTGACCTAAAAATTCCTTACTTGAAATAAGATAACCTTTGTATATTTCTCTTTCTTTTTTCTTTCTTTTTTTTTTTTGGTACCAGGGATGGAACTCGGGACCTTTTGCTTGCGAGGCAGGCAACGGCACCACTGAGCTAAATGCCCGGCCTATATTTCTCTTTAAATCTGTGATTCCCAGCTTTGATTCAACATTAGAATAACTTGGAAAGATTTTTGTTTTTAATTCCCCTTCTCACCCTGTCACAGTCTTTGTGGATTGGACATAAAGATTCCCAGAAAATTTAACTGTGCAGCAGGAGCTGAGAGCCTTGGCTTTCAATGAAGAGAGTTTCACGTGTGATAAAAATTTTAATCAAAAATGTCAGAAAGTCTTAGCTTAATTGCATTTTTCTAGAGCTGAATCAGTATTTACTAATTTTATTTTATGTAATATTTCTCAGAGAACACATCTTACTTAAATTCCAGCTGTTTAATGAGCTTGCACATTGAGAGTATTTTTAATAATGCTGTTTGGCTTTCTAGGTCTATTATTTATACTTTTTCTTTTAAATTGTCCCTTCTAGGATACTGCTGGTCAAGAGAGGTTTCGAACATTAACTCCTAGCTACTACAGAGGTGCACAGGGTGTTATATTAGGTACGTTTTTACTGTAATACACTGTATTTTTTTTTTTTGCTACGGGGGATCAAGACTCAGGACCTTGCACTTTTGAGGTGAGTGTAGCGCCACTGAGCTAAGCCCCAGCCCCTACTGTATTTTTTTTTTAAGACAGGGTCTTGCTGTGCAGTTCAGGCTGGCCTTGAACTCACTATGTAGCTCAGGCCAGCCTCGAACTTGCAGCAATCCTCCTGCCTCAGCCTCCCGAGTGCTGGGATTACAGGTGTACACCACCAGGCCTGGCTGACTTCATTTATTATTAATAGATATGAAAACTTAAAATTTTTTTCAGTCCTTTTATTAAAAAATAAAGACTATATTCTTTGGTTTAAAGTACATGTTAGTGAGTTTAAAGGACATGTTACATGTCACCAAACATTGATCTGCTTTCATCAGTGAATTAATATTTGCTTAAGTCTATAAAGAAAGGAGAATATTTCTTGCTTAGGAGAATCGGCTGTATCAATTGTATTTATAAAAGAAAGCACAAGGCACTTAACAGTTGATTCATGGTCAAACAAAATTGAAAACAGTTGGGCGTTTTGTAATTTGGGGAAAAGTACTTTTCTTGATATTCCTGGAAAACTTTAAAAATATTGGCCAGTTGCATAGAGAAATTTTTATATCACAATTTAATGACTTACGATACTGTTTTACTTTTAGAAAACAATTTAAATTAGTATAAGCTTCTATGTCCGATGCTATAAGATTAAAGAGATTATTTAATAGAGACGACACTCAGGATCCCATTCACTAACTATACTGTAATTTTCTCAAAAGAGGCAAATTCTGGTCCTTATGAGGATCATGTATGTTTAGGTTTATACAAAAACAATTTTTTTTTTTTTTTTACAAAAACAATTTTTAATGTTTCACCAAGCTTTGGATCTAAACACTAGTATTTGGACAGACCTCGTTAATCATTTTGAACAGGAAAAACTGTTGCTTTGGTGAAATTGGTTTTCAGTTATCAGACGCAGTCTATAATTTCATTTCTATCACAACATGTGTTAGATTGAAACGTGTTAAGTATCTCTCTAACCCCTTGTTTGTTCCACGTGGATCAGTATAGCCATTGTTGAGCACTGAAGGCTTAACAAGAAAGACTTGGCGAAGAGTAATGTTAGCTTCCAGCTGCATGTCAGAAATAACGGTGTTACTGTTGCCTCTTACCTTCAATGCTTACTCAATGAATGACTGCTTTTATTTCAGTTTATGATGTCACAAGAAGAGACACCTTTGTTAAGCTGGATAATTGGTTAAATGAATTGGAAACATACTGTACAAGAAATGACATAGTAAACATGCTAGTTGGAAATAAAATCGATAAGGTAAGAAGGCAGACATTTGGAATTTTTGTTCTGTATTTTGACAGCTTTTCTTTTTTTGATGTTTTTTTGTTTTTCTTTTTTGGTACCGGGGATTGAACTCAGGTCCTTGCGCTTGTGCGGCACGTGGCAGCACCACTGAGCTAAAGCCCCAGCTGGCAGCTTTTCTTAATCATTGTGTTTATCTTTTAGGAAAATCGTGAAGTTGATAGAAATGAAGGCCTGAAATTTGCACGCAAGCATTCCATGTTATTTATAGGCAAGTATAAATGAATATCTACTCTTTCATTATTAACAAGGAATTTTTAAAAAGTTTTTGCTAAAATTTATGAGCTGTGATTAAAAAAGACAGTGAATGTTTCAAAATGTGTTGCAGTAAAAGACACATTGCCATTAATTACCCTTGAAATCCTCCCTCTCACTTCAGGCACACTGATGCCTATATTCTTGCTACACCCTGAAGCAGTTCTGAAAGTCCTCTTTCATGTCTTTAGTTGCACATTTGTGGCTGGCGTGGTGCCCCCCCCCCCCCCCCCCCCCCGCCCCGTACCTGGAATCAAACTCAGGGACCTTCCCTTGCTGGGCTGAGCTGCACCCCTGGCCCTTGGCTTGATGTTCTGAATCAGTTCGATATGTTTACCTTCCACGGTCATTTTGACTTTGGGGAAGGACCAGAAGCGGCATGTCGGCTAGAACATGCTGTGCTGTCGCCCTCCGTCAGGTGGCATCAGCGGCACTGTGTGGCACTGTGCTTGTGATCGCAGCCTGGGAAGACACTCGCTTGTAAAGCCTCAAAGAGGACTTCCAGAGCAGCATCAGGCAGTGACGGGTGATAGGCTAAGATAAGTGTGTTCAAAGCGAGTAGGGGTTATTGGCAATGTGACTTTCACTCTAATACATTTTAAAGCTTACACGTTCCATATGCTTTGATCATGCTTTATATTTATGACATAAGTATATTTGTTCAATTCACAGTTCTCTTGTGCTGCAAAGTCTGACTATAAAATGAGATTCTTTTTCTTCCTGTAAAAATAGAATAGGATGGTATTTCCTGGGGGCACATAGATCACAATTGAATCATTCCTCCCAGAATATATGGCATTTGGTAAACTTGGAGCCTGGTGCCCAAGCTATTCCAGGATCACCCCGCCTGGGTGTTTGTTGAGAATGCTTCATGTCAGGCCCTGCCCCCCATTTCAGAGTTAGAATCGGCAGCTTTGAAAAGCTCGTCCTGTGGTTTGCATGCACATTCACAGCGATGCAGCACAGACCCTGTCTGGCCGTGCCCTCATCACACATTGCTAGTCCTTACCACAGAGGCCGTGTGCCCCTCAGAGCCTAAAATACTTATTACCTGGCCCTCACAGGGAAAGTTTGTCAACCCCTCATCTGGAAAAGTGATCTAGTTATATCAGAATCACTGGGGGAGCTTTGAAAATTACAAGTCTTTGGGCCTCGCCATAGGTCTAAAGATGCAGTTTATTAAAAACAAGTAGTGCTGGTAAGGAAAGAGAACGCTAAGGAGAGAGCATCACTGGGCTGGAGCTGAGGACGGAGTGGTATTTGAGGTAGTGCCCTTTGAGCAGCAGTCAGCGTGCGAGGGTGGGAGGAGAGCTGTTCAGGGTGAGGGGATTGCAGACACATTTGCGAGGGAGGAGCTAGGCTGGCGTGAAGAAGGCTCATTCGGGTGCTGGGGCACAGCTGTGTTAGGGAGAAAGAAGGCGGGCGATGCTGGGAGATGAGGCTCAGAGGGCACCGAGACCCAAGGGCAGGGCAGAAACGGCTGCGCTCCGGGCGTGCTGGAAAGCCGGTGCTGTGAGCTGGCTGTCCGCTTGTGTGGGATGGGCACTGTGAGGAATGGGAGCGAGACACTGGCTCTCTCTCTCCCCTCCCTCTCGCTCCTCAGTGAGGTCCTGTCTCAGAATAGAAAAACAGGCCGAGATACAGCTCAGTCCAGAGGCCCTGGGTTCAGTTCCTAGTACGGTTACCACCCCCAAAAGGCAGATCATCAGCTGAGATGGAGGAGGAGTGAGGAAGAGGAATAAGATTAGTCACTTCAGACAGCTAGAAGGACTCCAGGGACATGGAGCGGTTACTGGAGTTACATCAGCAGAAGGAAAGTGGGGTCAGTTGTGTTCTTTTTATCCAGCCACCTATAGATAGTTGTTTGCAAACAGAATAATCAGGTTAATTATTTAACTTGTAGCGTGAATTTCATTATTTTAAAGTGGAATAATATCTGTTTAGGGGGTTCATTTTTTTTTTTTTTTTGGTACTGGGGATCGAACTTGGGACTTTGTGCTTGCAAGGCAGGTGCCGGAACCACTGAGCTAAATCCCCGGCCCCTAGGGGGTACATTTTAAAAGTTAAAACCTAGGGAAATAAGTTTGACATAATATTTGAATGGGACTTTACAGGTTAAAATTCTATTCCACAGTGTTGGGCTTGCCTGGCAGTATTCTACTGGATGAAATTTAAATAGCTCAGTTTTAAGAGTTGAGAAATTCATTAATATTGAACTTGTGGGAAGAAATTGCTTGTATGGGTCTCAGTATATCATAACCTGATATGTATGCCATGAAAGTTTCCCAGAAAAACATGGGAATATGGCCAAAAAGGAATGTCCTGTGACCCTTTCCCTTGAATTTCAGAGGCAAGTGCAAAAACCTGTGATGGCGTACAGTGTGCCTTTGAGGAACTTGTTGAAAAGATCATTCAGACGCCTGGACTGTGGGAAAGTGAGAACCAGAATAAAGGAGTCAGACTGTCACACATGGAAGACAGCCACGGACGAGGAGCCTGTGGTGGTTACTGTTCTGTGCTATAAACTCTGGGAAGCCCATCTCTTGCATAATCGATGAGATAGTGACATCTTCTGTATATAAACTCTAACTGCTACTTAGGGACCTTGCAGTTTGCACATAATTGTTTTGTATCATGGCAGTAAATATTTGTGAGAAATTCCACTCATCGGCTTTCCCAGGGACAGTGTTATGGTATGCATGCAGTGTGTAGTCTGCAGTTTTTTATGTAACATAAAATAGGTGTCCCTTTAAGAGTACATTTGATTTTGTGATTTACATTTATCATGTAACTTTGTAGAACACTCATCTATCCAGTATATGTTACTATGGAGTCTGCTTTTGGTCTCTTTTGCTTAAATACTCCTATTAATTACTGAATTACTTGATGTGTGGAACTCCTAGACCCACTGGGAGGTAAGTCAGTACCACCAGGCCTGCCAGATTTCCTCTGAGGAGTAGCAGAGCGCGACTTCCTCACCTCCCAGGATGTCTGAGAGTCTCTTCCACTACTAAGCTCAGACTGTAGCTCAGGCCACTACATAATTAAATTTCTATTTGTCCTGATGACACTTCCAAAATAGTGTTAGTATATTACAGAAGTTTGGTATTACTTTTTAGCTTATCTCATTGATTGGGTTGGTTGTTTGTAGTTTCAGTCCTGTGATACTACATTGGATTCATGTTCCTTTGCAGTGTTTTGAGTTAGATAGTGTTCGGCAGAACAGCAATAAGGTTTTCCCTCATTTTCCTTTCAGAAGGACATGAATATGTTGATTGAAACTCCTTTAGTCCTTATCACCTCTAAACCAACATCTTTTTTCATAAATGTTGGTTGTGTTTGTCCAGGTACCTTCATTGTAACTCGTGTAATGTTTATGAATATCTGTATCTTAGGGCTTTCATAAATGGCTAGTTGATATTCAGAAACCCATTTCTGTGTATTGAGGGGTGGGGAAAAAACCCTAAATGACAATTTGAGAAAGACATATTCCTTCCAGACTCTAACGTGTGGGAAAATACTTTTGCAATGAAAATCTTGATAATTTACTGTGACAAGTAACCATTAGTTTATCAAAACTAACTTGTACACTAATAAATCTTTGCAACAGTATTGTTTTCTAACTTCTTGCTTTTGTACATTGTGTGTTTTTTCAGTCTTGTTATTTAGTTTACTTTGATCTCTGCTGTTTTAAGTCTATTTGTAAGTAATTCCTCCTTCAAACCTGGTCACTACAATACCCCTCAGTAAGATTCTGATATTAATTTCTTGGCAGTTTATTCTCTATTATAATTGTAAATGATAAACATTTTTGTGGACCTTTGCAATATGTGTGTTAGTGATTTTACTTCAGGATGGGCTCTTTATGGAATACACATCTTCACAAATGAAATCCTCACATTCTATTTGGTTTACACTTGTTAGTCTACATTACATAATGAGTAAAGCATTTATGCATTGTGTATTAATTCTGCAATGTTACTGAAAGGTAGCTAATGTGCTTATGATTTGGTCCTGTAGCATTAAACCTAGATTTATGTATTTATGTAGAGTTGTTTTGACAAAACTTTTCTATTTTTGCTCCTTTGGCTATGTAGCAGTCTTTCTTGTACATTGAATTGTTGTCTTGATTTGGTCACGATTTGGATACATGGAGATCACTTGAATATAATTTTAAGAATTTTGTTTGATTTTTATTGTAACCTTTCATAGTTTTTGAATAAATACAGCCTGCTTTCCCTAGATGCACTTGTGCAAGGTAATATTATACATTTCCCTGTTACTGTCATCAACTGAGGAACATTTGAATATAGTGTTACTCACATTTCCTTATATTATGTGTCTTTCATCTTACTATTCTGTTGAAGCTTAATTTGTAGTGGTGGCTTTGTAAATGATATTTGTAATACTTAAAATCAAGTACCTACGTCACTGAGAGGGTTTTAATTGTTTTCAGAATTATTTCACGTAGTCATAAAGAGCTTTTTGCACATGGTACAAGTAGGATAATTAGAATATAGTATTTGAGTAGACATAAGTACTTTTTCAAGTTAGGAGTACTAGTATTTATTGAAAGCTTCCTTGGTGCTAGGTACCATTCTAAGTACTGGCTTAATTATCACGTTAAAGAGCACAGTAACTTTGGGACATTGGTGCTCCTGTTACGCTCATTTTAACGGGAAGGATAATGCAGCGGGTATTTAGGTCACTTCTCCAAGGTCAGTAACTAATCAGATCTCCAGTCAGGCATTTGCAGTCCTGAAGGCATACTCTTAACCATCGTTCCCTGTCATAGAACTAGTTACTAGCTTTTTTTCATCATAGCAGAAGTTCCCCTATTTCTTTATCATTCTCTTATATGCAACAGAGGTGTTTCAGATTTATTGATTATAGGATAAATCCCATGAATGTAAACCTACTCCATAATAAGTCTTTTGATGGTTTCGCCGCTTGCTGCGCAAGCACAAAGACCCAAGTTCTATCCCTGGTTCCAAAAAGAAAAACAAAAACCAAACAATGTTAAAAAAAAAAAAAAATCTTTTGATCTAAACTTCTAGCAGAGGAGGTGGTTCTCCTTGCATTCTTAGTACTCAAAACCCCTGATTTAGTAAAAGGTCCAGAGTTAGGGAACTTAACAGCGCTTTACCTCCTTAATTGTATTTGGACATGAAAGAAGGAGTAAGCCTAAAAACAGTCTGCTTGACATAAAACTTTGCCGACATCTCTTCAAGTATTTTAGTGCCATGTACAAGCTCACACTGACATTTCTAGTTGTTGATTCAGCGTAGTTTGCATGCTCAAGAAATACACGATTCTCTGCCAAGTGTGAGAATCATCATATTGCTCACAGGGCAGTCTTTCGTAACACCAATACTTAACAGCCACCATAGTTTCAAGTATAGTATATATAATTTTTTATTTTTCAAGTGGCCTAGAACAGCTGTCCTTTAGGTGTTTAAGATTGGAAGTCTTCTCAGTATTCAGGCATTACACTTCTAGTCCTTGGGGTCCATTTCTTTTTCTTTTTTTTTTTTTTTTTTGGTACTGGGAATCAAACTCAGAATCTTGCACTTGTCAGGCAGGCACAGCCGCACTGAACTACATCCCCAGCCCTTTGGAGTCCATTCCACCAGTAATACTGAGCAAGTTTTTTGTCCACATATTTAGTTGGATAGAGGTGTAAAAACATTTAATCAGTTACCTGAAAACACTGGATTGGTTCAACTCCAACTCTGCCACGGACACTCAGCTATGAACTTTACCCTGGGTTTTCTCTAAAATGTTAAGAGAACAATACATAGAATAAGGAATATAGAATGACTGAGGTGTTGTCTTTTTTTTTTTTTTTTTCATTTTAAATGAGAATACCTGTCAGGTTGGAGTACACAAAACTTATGGGGCTGTAAAGTTTTACTGTTTTTGTTGTAAGTTTATTGTTTCATACTTAAGAATCAGAAATGTTTCTGCTTGTGGAATCAGGTTTGCTTAATTGACTCTTAGTTGGGGCTGTTGCATGCACACTGAGCAGCAGTGAGTGCTTGTTCTCAGCCTTGCCTCCTTACCACCTCATGTATACAGGTTCTTTTCTTAACCCGTTAAGCAACAAACTAGTTTTATTTGTATTTCTTTGACTACCAGTGAAACAGCCCTTGTAATGTCTCACTGGGCATATGTGTTACTTTAATCCCCAGTTCATGCTCATGTTTACCTGTTAGCCTCTGCTGCCTTCTGTCACCAAGAGCGCACCACCCACTTTTCCTTTTGAGCGCCCCCACATCCCTGCAAGTAAACCTGCGCGTGCGCAGTGTGGCATTGCTCCACCCTCAGCTACCACAGCGGCCCAGTTACCCGGGGCAGTGCCCTCCCCCAGAGGAAATGGCCAGCGAAGGTCACTGAGGTACAAGCACGTATTTTCTGAGGCTTTTTTAGATATCAAAGAGACACCTTCTTGCAAGTAGTATGTCGCGAGGAGTAACATTTCTTGCTGAAGCTAATTTTTCTAATAAAAGTCAACCTGAGGTGGTACCTAGAAAACAAAAGGAACTCTGAATTGGAGAACCAGATGCAATCTGGAACCTCTGGATGGAATCAGACCTGAAGGGAGATGTTTCTGGATCTTCACCAACATAGATCAATACATTCATTTTTTGTATGAGCAACTATAACTTGGATTGGGGAACAACTAAATATACAATATATGTGAGTATGTGTTTTATTAACATTTCAATAGGATCACTTCCATATATTTCTTTATGAATGTATGCATGGGAATTTCTGTGCATTAACTTTGTATATGCCACTTTAAAGACTCCTCAGTTGGTAGGGTCTTGTGTTGTGTTGTTTAAATTTGTCATTCCGTCCCTCCCCCGACCTCTCCTGCCTGAAACAGTAGCGTCACAGCCTGACTTGTGTGCCCTCTGGCTCCATCACCTCTATAACCATGCACATATGTACATGTGCATGCATACAGTTAGGACTTTGTTTTATTTTTAAAATGTGTTGTTTTATAACATAATATCTGCATGCTGTTTTTCTTGCCTAACAATAGATTGTGAAACTCCCTCCAAGCCCATTTATTATATACATGTGACATTCATTTCAATAATACATTGTAAATAGCGCATGATATGGATAAACCACGGTGTATTCAGCCGTTTCTCTAGTAATTGACATTATCTTGTTGCCGTTTTCTTTTAGCCAATGCAGATAGTACCGTAGAACATGTACAGTGTTAGATATCTAAGGTCATAGTGCTGTACCATAGTATCCTTGTTAGATATCCAAGAGTTGGTTGTATCCATGGGTCAAGGAAAATGTTTGTATTTTTAAATTTTGAGCTGGGTGTCATGGCGCATGCCTGGAATCCCCGCACTTGGGAGGCTAAGGCAGGAGGATTGCCCTAAGTTCCAGGCCAGCCTAGGCTACATAGTGAGTTTAAGATACATGGTGAAACCCTGTCTCAAAAACGAAAAAAATTTGGATATATTTTTCTGATAGCTTTCCAAAAGTCTGTAACAGTTTGTTTTTGTTTTTGTTTTTTCTTGGTATCAGGATCAAACTCGGGACCTTGCGCTTATGAGGCAGGAGGTGGCAGCACTGAGCTAGTCCCCGGCCCAAGTCTGTAACACTTGTAATTTCACTAATAATATCATTTTCCCTGCATTTCCCCACCAACCTCGACAGACTTTCCTACTTTAATTTTTGCTCTTTTAATATTTACAATTTGTGAAGTATAACTTTTAGAGTAGTTTTTCAGGTTTGTAGTGTATTTGGAGTTACGTTTTTAAAATGATTATTCATACTCTTTTGACAGTTTTGTGTGGATTACCAGTTATGTGAGCTTTGTGTGCTGCAGATATGAATCCATATGTGTCTCTTACAAGCATTTTTTTCTAACCTAAAGTTATTTAAAAAATTTATCTTCTGTTTTACTAACAATTAAAAAATACATCTGGATTCCCCAACACTTGGATTATTCATACAGTTGCCTTAACCTCTTAGGAGATTTTTTTTCTACTAACTTGGAATTCACTTGGGTTCAACCCTGGTCCCCTCACCCCTCCAAAAAAAACCCAAACCACTTTTATCGTTGTCTATTTCCCCTTTTAATGTATCCTTTTAAAAAATACATTTACATGAAGGAGTTTTATCTAGAATATGATCCAAATACTAGTTGTATTCACTGATAATCTTCACCGAGTCAGTGACTTGTCTTTATTTCAAATACTGTACACTAAAACATTTTCAAACAAAATGATCATTTTAGTCTGTTCTTAAAAATTGATGTTCAAAGACATTTCTTAGACAAGAAGTAAAAGCAGCAAATACTTGAAAAAATGTTCAACATCACTGGTCATTCGAGAGATGCAGATGAAAACAACACTGAGATTCCACCTCACCCCAGAAAGAATGGCTGCTGTCAAGAAATCAACCAATAACAAATGCTGGCAGGGATGTGGGGAGAAAGAACCCTTCTCCATTGTTGGCGGGAGTGCAGACTGGTGCAGCCACTATAGAAATCAGTATGGAGAAACCTCAAAGAACTAGGGCTAGAGGTGCCATTTGACCCAGCTATTCCCCTGCTGGGTATCTTCCCGAAACAATTAAAAGAATCATACCACAGTGATGTATGTGCACCCATGTTTATAGTGGCACAGTTCATAATAGCTAAAGTTTGGAAACAGCCCAAGTGCCCATCAACTGGAAACTGGATAAAGAAGATGTGGGTTTTTTATAAAATGGAGTACTACTCAGCCATAAAGAATGAGAAACTAGAGACATAGCTAAATGGATGCATATTGAGGCCATACTCAAGTGAAATAAATAGGACACACGTGTAAATACCGAATAGTTTCTCTAGTGTGAGAAACTGAAAGTGTAAATAAGGATTAAAATGATTAAAATGAATAATTGATGATTTGAAATAGGAAGAAAAGGTCCAAAGGGGTAGGGGTGGTGGGAGGGGAGGGGGAAAGGAGAGAAGGGAAAGGGAAAATTATGAGAAAAAAAAAAAGGAAACGAAATTATGTAAATAGGGAAGGGTGGAGGGGCTGAAGGGTACACAGGGAATGGGGAAAAAATAACCAAGATACATCATGTACAGGTACAAGCACCCAATGATAAATGTAAATGTATTGTATACCTAAAATGTACCAATAAAAGAATTTAAGGAGAAAAAATTGATGTTCAAACTGGAATCACATATTCCTGCATTCAGTACAAAAACTGATAATGGCACGTCTTACCGTTAGGATACATTGGGTATCATTTTGTATGCAAATTCTGTTTTTTAGTAATTATAATTTCCTTCACAGATCCTATACCTTCTTTATTAAAGTTATTCATATAAGTTTTTTTTTTTTTTGGTATCAGGGATCGAACTCGGGACCTTGCACTTGCAAGGAAGGCGGGTAGAACCACTGAGCTAAATCCCCAGCCTCATAAGTTTTTTTATCAGTCTTAATAGAATACAGGCTTTTCGCTTCAGAACCTATGGAGCTCTCATTAATAAAAGCCCTTGATTCTTGTAGGTCTATCTAACCACTTCATCGATTTTTAATTTTTTTTAAATTTTGGTACCAGGGATCAAATTCAGGGCCTTGTGCTTGTGAGGCAGGCGGTGGCACCACTGAGCTAAGTCCCTGGCCCTGTTATATTTTCGTTTAAAGTAAGGTATCTTTATCTTCTAGATGAAATAGCAAAGTATAACTTTTTTTTTTTACTTAAATTCTTTTATTGGTACATTGTAGGTATACAACAGAATTACATTTCTCATTGGGAATTGTACCTTTACATAATGCACCTTGGTTCTTATTTTTTCCCCATTCCTAGCCCTCCCTTCATGCCCTCCACCCTTCCCTATTTACCAAAGACTTTATTTCCATGTTTTCCATTTCTCATCATTTTTCCTTTCCCTTCTTTCCTTTCCCCTGCCCCGGCCCCTCCCCCTCCCCCTACCCCTTTGGACCTTTTCTTCCTATTTTGCATTATCAGTTATTCATTCTAATCATTGGTACATTTTAGGTATACAATATAATGACATTCATCATTGGAAATTTGCACCTTTACATAGTCTCTCTTGGTTCTTATTTTTCCCCCTTGCCGTGCCCTCTCTTCAACCCCTCCATCCCTCCCTATTTACAAAGATTTTGTTCCTATTTTTCCTTTTTCTCATTAATTTCATCCCCTTCTTTCCTTTCCCCTATCCCTCCCACTTCCTTCCCCTTTGCCCCTTTTCTTCCTATTTCACATTACCTATTATACATTTAGTCTTTATTTACACTTTCAGTTTCTCACACCAGAGAAACTATTTGGTATTTATACATGTGTGTCCTATTTATTTCACTTAAGAGTATCGCCTCAATGTGCATGCACTTAGCTATAAGTGTCTCTAATTTCTCAGTTTTTATGGCTGAGTAGTACTCCATTTAATAAAAAAAACACATTTTCTTTATCCAGTCTCCAGTTGATGGGCATTTGGGCTGTTTCCAAATTTTAGCTATCACAAACTGTGCTGCTATGAACATGGGTGCACATATATCACTGTGGTATGATTCTTTGAATTCTTTGGGGAAGATCCCCAGCAGTGGAATAGTGGGGTCAAATGGGACTTCCAGTCCTAGTTCTTTGAGGTATCTCCATACTGATTTCCACAGTGCTTGCACCAGTCTACACTCCCACCAGCAGAGGAGCAGGGTTGCTCTTTCCCCACAGCCCCGCCAGCATTTGTTATTGGTTGATTTCATGATAGCAGCCATTCTTTCTGGAGTGAGGTGGAATCTCAGAGTTGTTTTCATTTGCATCTCTCGAATGACCAGTGATGTTGAACATTTTTTCATGTATTTATTTGCTATTTCTACTTCTTTGTCTGAGAAATGTCTGTTTATTTCAGATGCCCATTTTTGGATTGGGTCTTTAAAATTGGGAGGTCTGATCTTTTTATGTTCTTTATAGATTGGAGATAGTAGACCTTTGAAGAAAAGCAGGTGAAGATTTTTTCCCACATTGTGGGTTGTCTCTTCACACTGCTGGTGGTTTCTCTTGCTGTGCAGAAGCCTTTTAATAAGAAGAGATCTCACTTGTTGATTGTTTGTGCTAGTTCACAGGCAACTGAGGTTTTGTTCATAAAATCTTTTCCTACACCAATGTCTTCAAGAGTTCTACCTAACCTCTGTTCCAGCTGGCTCAGTGTTTCTATTTTAATATTTAGATCTTTAATCCATTTTGATTTTAGTGTAGTGCTTGGTGAGAGATATAGGTCTAGTTTTAATCTTTGGCAAGTTAAAGACCAATTTTTCCAGCACCATTTATTAAAGAGTCTATCTTTCCTCCAGTGAGGGTGTTTGGCTCCTTTATCAAAGATGAGGTGGCTGAGTGTGTCTGGCGTTGTTTCTGCATCTTCTAATCTGTTCCACTGGTCCTCAGGTCCGTTTCTTTGCCAGTACCATGCTGTTTTTATCACAGTAGCTTTGTAGTATAGTTGCAGGTTGGGGATTGTGATACCCCCTGCCATGTCTCTGTTACCTAGAATTGCTTTTGCTATTCTGGGTCTCTTCTTGTGCCGAATGAATTTTTGGATTATTTTCTCAAGGTCCATGAAGTATGCTGCTGGGATCTCAATTGGAATTGCATTAAATCTATATAGCAGTTTTGGAAGTATGGCCATTTTCACTATATTAATCCTTCCTACCCAGGAGCAGGGGATGTCTGTCCATTTTCTGATATCATCTTCTATCTCTTTTCAAAGTGCTATAGTTTTCAGAGAAGGTGTGCTGACCTTGTAACCAGCTATTTAACTGAATTTGGTTATTAAGTCTAGAAGACATTTGGTGGAGTTCTTGGGGTCTTCTATATACAGTATCATGTCATCTGCAAATAATGACAATTTGACTTCTTCATTTCCTATCTTTATTCCTTTTCTTTCTCTTGTCTAATTGCCGTGGCTAATGTTTCCAAAACTATATTGAACAAGAGTGGCAATAGTGGACATCCTTGTCTTGTTCCTGATTTTAGTGTGAAGGATTTCAGTTTTTGACCATTTAGTATGATACTGGCTGTTGGTTTTTCATAGATGGCTTTTATCAGTTTGAGGTAGAGACCCTCTATTCCAATTTTTTGTAGGGTTTTTATCATAAATGCATGTTGGATTTTGTCAAATGCTTTTTCTGCATCTATGGAGATAATCATATGTTTTTTGTCCTTGGCTCTATTGATATAGAGCATTACACTGATTGTTGAACCATCCCTGCATCCCTGGGATGAATCCCACTTGATCAGGGTGTATGATCTTCTTGATGATCTTCTGCATTCTGTTTGCCATTATCTTATTAAGGATTTTTGCATCTATGTTCATTAGTGAGATTGGCCTATAGTTCTCTTTTTCAGTTGGGTCTTTCTCTGCTTTGGGGATCAAGGTGATGCTTGCTTCCAGGAATGAATTTGGGAGTATTGCTTCCCTTTCAATTTCATTGAAGAATTTCAACAGTAGTGGCAGCAGTTCCTCTCTAAATGTCTTGTAGAATTCAGCAGTGAAGCTATCAGGGCCTGGGCTTTTCTTAGTTGATAAATTTTAAATTACATTTTCAATTTCATTGGTTGATATTGGGTTGTTCAGAATTTTTAGGTCTTTTTCGTTCAACTTTGGTAATTCATATGTATCTAGGAATCTGTCCATTTCTTCTGTGTTGTCCATCTTATTGGTGTATAGGTTCTGGAAGTAGGTATTGATGATCCTCTGAATTTCTGCTGGGTCTGTTGTAATTTCACCCTTTTCATTCCTAATTGCATGGATTTGGGCCTTTTCTTTCCTTTTTCTGATAAGGTTGGCAAAGGGTTTGTCAATTTTGTTGATTCTTCTGAAGAACTAACTCTTGGCTTTATTGATTTTTTTTTAATCATTGTCTTAGTCTCCATTGCATTGATTTCTCCTCTGATCTTTATAATTTCCTCCCTTGTATGAGCTTTGGGGTTGTCCTGCTCTTCTTTTTCTAGAAGCTTGAGGTTCAGCATCAGGTTGTTTAATTGGGCTCCTTCTGTTTTCCTAATATGCATATTCACTGCTATGAATTTCCCTCGTAAGTCTGCTTTTATTGTGTCCCACAGATTCCGATATGTTGTATTGTCATTGTCATTTAATTGAAGGAACTGTCTGATTTCTTCTTTAATTTCCTCTGTGACCCATTGGTTATTCAGAAGTGTGTTGTTCAATTTCCACGTGTTTATGAAATTTTTTGTTTCTTTTGCTATGGATGTCCAATTTCGTCACACTATGGTCTGATAATATACAGGGGATAACTTCAATTCCTTTGCACTTACTTAAACATGTTCTATGTGTGAGTATGTGGTCTGTTTTGGAGAATGACCCATGTGTAGCTGAGAAGAATGTGTATTCTGATTTTGTGGGCTGGAACACATAGTTCCATAAGTTCACATAGAACACATAAGTTCATTTGTTCAAGAGTTCGATTGAGTTCTAGTATTTCATTACTTATATTTTGTCTAGTTGATCTATCTATTTGTGACATTGGGGTGTTGAGGTCCTCCACTACAATTGTATTACTGCATATATGACTTTTCATGTCCGTTAGTATTTGTTTTGTATAGTTGGGCACACTAGTGTTTGGTGCATAGATATTTATGATTGTCATGTCTTCCTGTTGGATTGCTCCCTTTACAAGGATGTAGTGTCCTTCTTTGTCTCTCTTAATCAGTGTTGGTTTGAAATCTACTTGATCTGCAAAGAAGATATCTACTCCTGCTTTTTTTCGGGTTCCCGTCGCATGCAGTATTGTTTTCCACCATTTAACTTTCAGTCTATGAGTTTCATATTGAATTAAGTGTGTTTCTTGTATGCAGCATATTGTTGGATTTTGCTTCTTGACCCATTCTGTCCATCTATTTCTTTTGATTGGTAAATTGGGACTAGTAACATTGATGCATATAACTGAAATGTATTGACTCATCATTGCCATGACGTTTTCTTTTTGTTGGGTTTTCCCCCTTTACATTTAATTTCTTGTCACTCCAGATGGGTTCATTCTGCTTTGATTCCTGAGGTTGTGATCCTCAATGTGTGTTCCTAGGATATTGTATAAAACTTTTTGGAGTGCTAGTTTGGCATTCACGAAGTTCCTAAGGTGCCCTTTGTCATGAAAGTATCTTATTTCTCCATCCATTTTGAAAGATAGTTTTTCAGGGTACATCAATCTGGGTTAGAGGCTGTTTTCTTTTAGGGCTTGGAATATGTCACTCCAAGCTCTCCTTGCCTTGATGGTTTGTGTTGAGAAGTCTGCTGTGATTCTGATGGGCTTTCCTTTGTATGTGATTTGTTTCCTTTCTCTAACTGCTTAGAGAACTTTGTTCTCCTGTTGAGTTTCTGGAACCTTAACAATTATATGCCTATGTGTAGATTTCTTTTGATCAAGGCTACTTGGAGTCTTGTATGCCTCCCTTATCTGTATGTCAAGTTCTTTTCCCCTGCTTGGGAAGTTTTCTGCCATTAGTTCTGTGAAGAGTTTTTTTTTTAATGTCACGTGCACTCTCTCTTGTTTCTTCTTTGACTCCAATCAGTCTTATGTTATTCTTCTTTGCATCGTCTAGCAGCTGCTGGATTGCTTTCTCATATTCCCTTACAATTTTGAAGCAATTTTTCTTTTCCTGGTCATTAATTGCAATCTTATCTTCCATATCTGAAATTCTGTCCTCACATTGGCTCATTCTGCTGTGTAGACTTTCAATGGAGTTTTTCATGTCCTGGAAATCTATTTGCATCTGTTTTATGGATTCCATTTGTTTCCTATGTTGGGATTCCATCATGATCCTCAGCTCCTCTCTAGATTTATTAATCATGTCTTGCACTAGGAGCACAATCTCTCCTGTCATCTGAGAAATTATTTCTGATTTCATTTTTTCCATATCCCCTTTGTTGCCAGTTCAGTGGGTCCAGGTGGTTGAGTATCAGAGTGTTCCATCTCATTTCCCTTTGGGGTTGCTGTAGGTGATCTGGATGTCTGGTTTTGAGACTTATTTATGTGTCTTCTCATTTCAACTGGTGGGGTGGGGCGTGCTGTTGGTGCCCGCGCGGCTGACCTCCTCTGAGCTGGGAGAGGTGGGACAGGGGCTGGGAGTGGTGGGATGGATGGTGGCCCGGAAGCCCTTTCCTCTGGGCCGGGAGCGGCAGGAGCATAACTTGTTTTTAAGTGTAGTTGTCGCCACTTGTTTTATTTGGTGTCACTGAGTCTGTTCCCTGACAGCATGTGGAGGAAGCTCCTAGGTAACTGCTGCAGGCCTTCTTTTGGGTGGAGGTGACCCAGACGGGCCTGGGGTCTCTGCAGCTCTCCTCAAGGACGGCTCTTGTTGGGTTTGCATGGCCCACACTCCCCAGAATCTGTCGCTTTCTGATTCTGTGTGAGAGCGAGATCGGTCCATTGTGTTTCTGTTTTTCTCACTTTATGGCTGGATTCATAAAGTTGAGATGGTGTCTCTCTGCTAAAAAGTGACTTTTAAAAATCGACAATGGAAAAAATAAAAACAAAAATGGACGACTGTCTATTGCAAGTTCTATGTCAGTAGAGCGTAGTGGTTTAAGTGTGGCTTTTTGGAATCAGACTGGGATCATATTCCAGGCCAATTACTGTTTCAACATCTCGGACCAGTAGCTTAATCTTACTTAACATGTTTGGGCTTCAGTTTCTTCATAGCTAAGGCTAGAGACAGTACTGGTCTCAATAATATTGTAGGGTGGTTGTGTTAAATGTGCTAGGAAAAGACACAGTGTCCTTCAGTAAGCATTACCTTACTTAGGAGGCAAATAACCAGTAAGTTATTAGCTTACTTTGGGTATTCACCTTAGCTCTTCTAGTCTTTTAAGTCAGTTTTTAAATTTCACACAGCAGAAACAGATTTTTTTTTTTCCTTATTGGGTTCAAAATTTTTCTGGAATAAAATTGCTCATACTCATTTAAAATTATTTTTCTGAGCGTATTCTGTCTATTTTTCTTTTGCAAGCAGTTTATAGGTTTTGACCATTTTGGAAGGGTAGTTTTTGCCCACATTAGGCAACACAATTAGCAAAGAGAACTGAAAATGCATAAGTGATGAAAGAAGTGATAGAGTAGGTGATTGCAAATGAGGTACCTGCTGAGGATACTTCAGATTCCCACCATTGTGAAGATGTGGGTGTTGGCTACAGTAGGTTTGCCTGGAACTACACAGTGTGCCCTGTGTCAGCGCCTTGGAGTCCACACGGGTCACAAAACAGGACAGACTCCTGATCACAAGACATTTGTCCTTTTTGGATTCTTGTTCCTGTAGCCATACTTTCATTAGGAATTTGAAGCTAGTTAGATATTCCTGGTGTCATACTACTTTAAGGACAACACACAACCAAAGTTTTCTCTAAAACAACACTAGGAAGTCTTATACCACGTAGAGACTGTAATCACACATGTTTATAAACACATCTGTTTACACTTAGCTCTTGCATGGTTCACTTTTAACAGTAACATGTTTAAATCATGAGTAAATCTTTGGAAATGTTTTCAGAATTATAATACCAATAGGCTCTAAAATATGTAAAACTTTGTTTATATTCTTGTCTAGTTATTACTTCACTCTGGATGTACAATCAGATGTTCATAATACTTGAATAAATTCTCTTTTCTAGTGGTTTTATTAAATGCATACAGGGCAAGTTCATTTGTTTCTGCTTTTAATCATAGGGCTTACTTTTTCATCCAATGTTGTGAATAATTAGCAATGATATGGTTCCCAAGTCAATACATATGAAGAGCCATGTCAGAGAAGTCATGTGCCTGTCCTTAGTCCTGCTCTCTCATCTCCCCAGGGGGAACTCTTAGCACTAGCTTCTGATTTATTCTTACTGTTTTTTAAAGTGCATACCCACCTTTCACAAAAGGTAGTCTTTAATGCTTAACAATATAACCAGAAAAGTCACTCATAGATCATTTCATAGGGGTTTCTCGTTCTTTTTTATGGTTTTACAAACTGCATTGCATAGCAAACTAAATTATGCAGTTTATTCAGCCTGTTGTTAATGTTTCCAATATTTTCAGTTATAAATAAAGCTACAGTGAATAATTATGGGTATCTGTGGAGGATCAGTTCCTAAGGCATTTTTTGAAATCTCTGTTATATTTTACTTAAATGCAACCATTTTAAGACACTTTGATGAATATATGGAAACAGGACACAGGCCATGCTTAGTATCAAAAAGTTCCCCTGCGTTCTGTTTGGTTTCCAGTTTTCCTCCCATTTCCACTGTGCCTGACGACACCCAGACAGCATGGCTTTGGCCACGGTTGGTAGCCTGCACCTATGTAATCTACACTTCCTTTTTTCTCTCTTAGTATCAACCTCCACTATGCATGAGTCTGTAGAAATATCTCAGTATAATGTTCTTCACTGGCTTTACTTCCATGATTTGTTCTTCAGTCCCTTTTAAAAAATTTTATTTATTTATTTATTTATTTATTTATTTATTTATTTTTGGTACCAGGGATTGAACTCGGGTACTTGTGCTTGTGCAGCAGGCGGCGAAACCACTGAGCTAAATCCCCAGCCCCTTCAGTCCCTTTAATAAACATTTTTAACATTCTTGGGAGAGCCTAAGAACCAACTTGTACTTGGGTGTACCCTTCCAAGTCAGAACAGTCACTTTTAAAAATTATTTCATTTTTACATAGACAACGCTCTTTTCCTGTTACGGTTTCTGCATCTTCCTTTTAGTTAAGAAGGTAGCCCTTTCCCAAGGTTATATAAATAATCTTACAAATTCTCTCCCGCTGTTTCTTAGTTTTGTTAGTTGCTTGTTTCTGTCTTTATCTTTCATGGCATGTAATCCACTTGGAATTCTGGTGTTTTGTGGTTTATTCTCTCTCTGTTTATTTCTGTCTCTGTAGGTGTGTTTTACTGAGGATTGAACACGGCCTTCACACTGAGCTACATTCCGCAGTCTTCTCTTTTAGAATTTTGGTCAAGGACTCATAAAGGTTGCTACGTTGCCCAAACTGGGCTCAGACTTGCAATCCTGCCTCAGTCTCCCAGTTATGATGTTTATTTTTCTTCCAGGCTGATATCAGATTATGCCAACACAACTTACTAAATAAACCTTTTCCCTCCTGAGTAGAAAGTCCATAATTCATTGGTTTATTCAGCAAAAATTTATTTCGTATCCCCTATTTGCCAGACACTGTTATAAGTCCTAGAAATAGAGTGGTGGATAAATAAAAATCAATGCTTTCATGTAGTTTAAATAGTGTAGGAAACAAGAGTAAACAAATTACATGAGTTTGAAATAGCAAGTAGGCCTAGGAAGAAAATAACTACAGTGAGTGGAGAGAAGGTAGAGTTGGCCTTAAGCAAATCACCGAGCAAATGATGTCTGAGCAGAGATCTGAAACACAAGAAAAGGTCCTGCTGCACATAAATCTGGGAGAGGAGCATTTGTGGCTAGGGGCTAACAGGTGTGCAAAGGCCCCAGCAGACCCAGCCTGGTGAGCTCGGGATGGAAGTCTGTGTGTGCAGCACAGAAAGTGAGCAAGACCACGCAGGACCTTGTAGACCCTGGTAGCACCTTAGGAAGCCAGAGGCAAGCTTTAAGGGGACATTTATAATTTAGAAGTAGCTTACACTGTATGTAACACATTCAAGATAATGGTCTTTTAAACCTGTAAGATTTATCTTATAAGCAGAAGCCAGAAATGAATTTTCCAGACTATTAATGGCAGTTCCATTGGCCATTCCCATCTTTATGCTTCCAACTAGCTCATGGTTCAAATTGTCCGCGAGCAAATAGAGCTCTGTTCATTATACCCACATTCCAGGCTCCAGGAAAGAGGCAAAAGGGCGTACTTCCCTACCAGGCTAGATCCCTTAGGAAGCTTCCTAAGGATGTACAGAATACCTCTGTTCCCATTTATTTCACTGGATGGAATGGAATCACCTGGCCACATCTAACTATAAAGAAAGCTAGAAAATACAATCTAGGGTTAGGCAGATGGCTGTCCACAATAGTATAAAGGTTCTGTAAGTAAGGAGGAAGTATTGAATTGTTACTGGGAAGATAACTAACCCACTTTGCCATAGAAGTAAATGCACAACATTCTCAGAATGTGACCCTGTTTTTAACCAATACACGACTGTACTCTGGAAGTGGATACAGAAAACCTTGCTCATTGGTTGGATAAAGAAGATGTGGAGGAGAATGAAAGGGTGAAACCTGAGTGCTTAATGTTAGCTGTGTAGTGGCATTCTGTTATAAAATGGAAAGAACGAAGTGAGAGACAGATTTGGGGAAGAAAATCACTTTGCAGTTATTAAATTTCATTTGTCTCTTGTAGTTTAAGGGCTGATTTGCTGCTACGGGTGGGGTCGGCTTGGAGGAGGTGGTCCCTGGGGGCGTGGCCTGGGCGTTTTTCCTTTCCTGGCTCCTCCCTTGTCTCCTTCCTGGTCACCTTGACTGGCCACCCTAGCTTTTTCTCTGCTACTCCTTCTGCCGTGCAGTTTTCTGCTTTGGAGCAGAAACCTGAAAACCATGAGCTGAAATAAACTTCTTTTCCTTTAAGTTGTTAAAAATAGAGGAGGTGTCCAAGTAGAAAGGCTGGACAAAGATTTGAGTACAAGAGTCTGTATCTCAGGGGAGAGGAGAGAGCTGCAAATGGATATATTTGAGGATCATCGACACAAAGATGAAACCGAAAGCTATAGACACAAATGGATGCATAGGAGAACACCGAGGGAGAAATACATCTATCTTTCATTCTTTCTGTACTAGGACAGGAGCCAGAAAAGATGACTGAAGAGTTGCCAGAAAAATCAGAAGTATTTGTTGCCTTGAATGTCAACCTTGAAGAAGGTTTCAAGAAGGGAACAGTAGTAATTATAGTCAACACTTCCTAAATGCTGATGGTTCTAGGCATTTCCAAAGTGCTTTACACAAATTAAATCATGAAATTCTTCTCAAACCCCTTGACATAGCATTAGACTAGTAATACCAACCTCCATTTACAAATGAAACCAGGGCACTGGAGGCTACTTGCAGGTGTTCACAGCTGATTTAAGACCCGCAGTCTGGCTCCAGGGCCTGTGTTGTCCCGTGGCATCGTGCTTTTCTTTCTTTCTTTCTTTTTTTGGTACCAGGGATCGAACTTGGGTCCTTGCGCTTGCGCAGCAGGTGGTGAAATCACTGAGCTAAATCCCCGGCCTCAGCATCATGCTTTTAGACACTCTGCCTTGCTGCTGAGAGTGGAGACAGACAGGGCCAGGCTTTGCATTTGGGTTTGGTGTAGAGGCCACTGGTGACCTTGACAGAATTTGGAGGTGAGACCAGGAACTTGGTGAAAATGGTGAAAGATTGGGAGAGGAGAGATTTCTCTGTTTCATTTTGCTGAAATAGTGTTGTGGATGGGTCTAGGAGGAACTAGGATGAGAGATGTTACAGAGGGGATGCTGATAGGAATGACCTAGTAGAGAGGGACAAAATAAAAGACAGTCACAAGAACCCAAGTTGGAGGGCGAGTTCTTGAGTAGGTGCCGAAGGATGAGACTCACTTCTTGAGTAGAAGACAGACAGTCCTGTGTGGGATGGGAAGCCCCAGGTGTAGACAGCATGTGGCAATGGGATAGGAGCATTGCGTCTGTGTTATCCGTGTAAAAACTGTCACAAAGGTGAACGGCAGGGAGGAAAGAGAAGAGAATAATCATCTAAGAGAGTAAGGAAAAAGTTTTCTTAGAGAGCAGAACAGAATTGACAAGCAGCAAGACCTGATCAAAATTTGTGGCCAAATACAGAGGCGAATCTGCCTAATTGTGTATTTTTCTCTAGGCATGTTCACAGAGTAACTGGGGCTTGAACTGGACCAGGGCTTTGAATTTTACTCAGGGGATTAAAGTGGGAGATAGACATTGAAGTTATTTGAAAATAAATGTAAGGGACAAATATTGTAATGATGCATAATGATTTATAGGATCATTATGGAAAGTTTGACCAACAAAAACTTGATGGGGGGCAGGCAGAGTCAAAGGGTGACTGCTCGTAATGGGGTGAACTGTTTTGCGATTGAGTGGTAGAACAGGTACTGTCAAAGAAATGCTCGATGCTGGGATGGGAGGTTGGTCAGGGGTATGAACATGCGGACACGAGGCCAGGGGATAGACAGCTCATGGATATTTCTTCACGCAAAGGGAAAGTTCCCACACACAGTCCAATCTGCTTTTAGAGTCCTTTCTGTTTTACTGATGTAGTTCTTTGCTTAAAATCATAACCATTTTGATTTATGATATCTTTACAAAGCAAGTTCTTCTCAATTGTTAATAACTACTTTGACAATCATTCTACCCAATTACAAAATAAACTCCCAAGGGATTCTGGCAGTTACTGCACTGAATTTATATATTAATTCATTAATTAATTTTTTGGTACCAGGGATCAAACTCAGGACCTTGTGCTTGCGAGACAGGCGGCAGAACCACTGAGCTAAATCCCCGGCCCCTATATATTAATTTATGAAAGTGACATTTTAAAAAGTCTTCCGCACAGAAACATGGCATATCTCTCCATTTATTCACTTTTAATTTTATGTTCTTTAATACAGTTTTAGTTCCCTTTGTATCCAGTCATAGTGAACCTGTGCCACAGTGAGCTGTTCGTTATCACTGAAAGCTCTAAAAGGTTCGCCAGCACTGAGTAGATCCTCTGTATTGTTAATGCATCCCTATACAGTTTATCGTCTTTGTTATTATAGTACACAAACCTTTTATTCATTTCTATTCCTCACTTCCCCCTGTAATAAGGGCAATTACTGTTTACATATTTCTTTTCTTTTTTTTTGCAATACTGGAGATCAAACTCAGGACCTTGCACTTTTGAGGCAGGTGCGGTGCCACTGAGCTACATCCCTGGCCCCAGTATTTTTAGTTTTCTAAGCTTATATTCATCTGTATGAATAAAGATAATTTTGCTTATTCCCTATTTTATAGCAATAATTTTAATTTCATCTTTTAATCTGCTATTTGCTTTTTCTTTTATAGTCTTTACTATTTTAGAAAATTGATTTAGCATCATTATTTTGATATTTTACTTCAGTCTTTTTTTGGAATGGTAGCTGTATCTTTGAAAATTCTTTTTGCCATCTATTGATGTAATTAAATGGTTTTGCTGTTTGGTTTAATATAATGAATTATGCCATAGATTTCTTCTTACAAACTCATCTTAATATTCTTGAAATATATATGACATATATATACACATACATATATTCTGCATTTAATTTTAACGCAGTGGTAGGTGTGACCATGTTCGCCTGTGTCTTCTGTATCTGTGAGCTGCATTGAGGCACAGGTGGGTCTGACATGCTGAACTGTCTTGTCACCTGCAGGGAGCTCAGCTCATACAGTGCACCCCACCTGCAGACTTTGGAGTTCCCTTGTGCTGAGAGTGAGTGAGCAAACGCCATGGCCATCTGGACAGACACTTTCCAGAAACTGCCTCTATTTACCCTAAACTGTGAGATCCTTTGCCATTGAATTTTGTATATCATGTCTCTTAACTTCTCTACTCGGGGTTACATATTACTTCTTACCCCTAGTTGTATATTTTCTTCCCCCCTACCTTGGTCAGACTTTGGATGAATTTAATCTGTTTTATTTGTATTTTCAAAGAACAATGTTTTTACTTTTTATTTTATTTTTTGAGGCAGGGTCTCATTATGTAGTTCAGGCTAGCCTTATACTCACTATGGAGCCCAGGCTGACCTCAAACTCATAGCAATCCTCCTGCCTCAGCCTCCCAAGTGCTGGGATTACAGGTGTGTGCCACTACACCCAGCTATGTCTTATTTTAAAACTTCATCTTTCACTCTTTTAAAACCTTTTTATTTTGGAATAATTATGGATCTTAAGAAGTTGCACAGGTACTACAGAGAGGTCCAGTGTGACTTGACTCAGTTCCTCTAGGTCAGTGGTGGCAAACCTATGGCATGCAACCTATGCCACGTGTGCCGCAGCAGGCTGTTTGTATCATTGAAAGCTCTAAAAGGTTCGCCATCACTGCTCCAGATGATTTCCAGATGGCAAACCCACACAACAATGTCAAAACCAGGAGATCACTGTTGTTACAATGTGGGTGTGTAGTTGTATGACATTTGATCATGTGTAAGTGTAACTGCCACCACAACCGAATCTCTTTTTCTGTCCCTTTACATTGTCCTCTACCATCCTTGACCCCAAGCATCTCCTTGTTTGTTCACTAATTATATAACTTTTATCATTTCAAGGCTGGTATATATTTATGGTATGTGACCTTTTATGGTTAGTTTTTTTCTCTAGCAGCACAAAGCCCTTGTGCAAAGCCCTTGGGAGCCATCCAAGTTGTGTATCAGTAGTTGTTTAGTTTTTACTGCTCAGAAGTATTTCATGGTGTTGATGCCACAGTGAGGTTTACTTATTCACTTGTAACACATTATGTTTGTTTCCAGTTTTTGGCTATACCATGCTGCTAGGAACGATTGTGCGCAGATACTGTGTAGCTATAAAGCATCAAAGAAATGTGCTTGTCAAGTCATGATCCATGATTCTCAATTCTGTGACTTCCTTTTAATTTATCATAATTTTAAATGTTCTTTTGATGCTTCCTTTTTAGTAATGAAGCGTTTAAGCTATTTTCTACTGTATATACTTTAGTTATGCTCACATAAGGCTGGTCTTGAACTCTTGAATTCAAGCAATTCTCCTGCATCAGCCTGTTAGGCAGCTAGGACCACAGGTACATGTCACCACACCCAGCTCTAAATATTTCTATACCTAGTATTCTTTTTATTTGTTATATATATATATATATATATATATATATATATTTTTTTTTTTTTTTTTTTTTTTTTTTTTTGCACCGGGGATCGAACTTGGGACCTTGCACTTGCCAGGTGGGCAGCAGAACCACTGAGCCAAATCCCTGGCCCTTGTAGTATTAGTTTTAATTACGTGTTGGGGTAGGAATTATCTTGAGGAGTGTCCTAATCTCATATTGTAAGGATTTATCTCCTCTTGAAGTTATTTTTCTTCTTGTTGTAAACTTCCAGTTTATAATTCAGTCGTGGTTACAGAATATGAAGCGGAATCTATTTTTGGTAACTATCGATTAAGGTTTTCTCGGCCAAGAATTTGATTTGGCTTTTTTCTTTCTGATTGGTTTGTTCACATTTTATCACCACGTGTTTTAGACTTTCAGTTGCCTCACACAATGCAGCCAGGGGCGTGAGTTCATCCGGCAAGCTCCTTCGTGGGGCTCCACACCCTGACTCCGGGCTGCAGCAATACTGCAGGATGTCGCAGAGCCCAGGTTGGAGCAACTAAACCTTGCCTGGCAGTAGTGAGCTCTAATAAGCAGATGAAGTAAAAGGAGCTCAGTACTCAAGCTGGGGAAGATAAAGATCAAGAAGAAATACAATCGCCCAGAGAAAAAGCGCTATTAATTTCTACCTTGAAGGTGCCAGAGCTCAAGTGTAGCTTTCTCTCATATTAATCATTAAACTTTTATAACTCACTGAGTAGGTACGACAGTTTTTTGTAGAGAAGGAAATGGAAACTCAGAAAGATGAATTTTCTTAAGGTCACAAAGCTAATCAATAATAGAATTGAAGTTTGAATTTTTAAAAATTACTTCATGGATCTAAGAAATTTAATGGGTGTTATTTATAAAATAAAAAGTTTTATGCAAATAAATCTATTAAGTAAAACATGTGTCATTCACATCTGTAATATTATTTTGTATACTTGAATTATCCAATTCTGAAAGAGTCATTAAGGATGTTTTGAGAGATAAGTTTATCAGGTTCCTAAAGCTCTGAAAATTTTAGTTTTACGTTATTTGGTTCATAAAGAAATACAATGTATAAATTCTTTATCATTGTATCTTTTATCATATAATGCTTCCTTTGTTTTGTTTAATTAGAACCTTGAATTTTACTTAATCTGATGATCATATTCACCACGTGTTTTTGTTTTATTTCATTTTTAATCTTTAGAAAAGAATATAAAGTAGATTTATGAAGAATAATATGATAAACACCTATTGAAATCCTAGTCTGTGTGTATATTTATACACATAAATATAGTACCTTATTTTGTGTATTTCTTAAATTTATATATAAATTAGCCTTGGTGATAAAATGTAGGTTTTCTCTTCCAATTTTGGAGAAATTTGGAGGACACGCAAAAAATTTCTGGAATTCAGGTTTATTTTCAAACTTTACTAAGGTTTATGTCTGAGCCTAGGGTGGAAGTGGACTCAAAGGTAGATGAATACAAATTTTAAAACCTCGCTTTTGTATATAAATTTGATGAGGAGAGGATCTGGTTGAAGAAGTTAAAGGGAAGGACATGGAAATGCAAAATACACCACATTCCAAATGACCAAGTTGCACCTACTTAAAATGTACTAATGTTCAGTGAAGAATATAATTTATAAAAATTAGATCTTATACTTTGAGGTCATTATTTTCTGGATGACAGGCATATACCATGGCACTTCTGCAGGAAACAGGACATTGTTTTGCCCTGTAAATAAGACATTCAAGTTCCTTGGAAATGAATTATTATTATGTTTCAGCTCTTGAATTTGCCCATTTCCAATGCTAAGACTACTTGGCTTGAGACAGGAATTGACATTTGAGAGACAATAGTATAGAAAATAAGGACATATTTTCTGATTCTTTTTCAGGATGTTTCAGGGAAAATGGACAAGGAGCATCAAAATCAGTTTCAATTTTGCCATTTTCCAAAATTTGATATTTAGCTATTAACTTTGTAAGGCATGTGTTCAAAGCAGAATTAGAGACTGTAAATCAGGCTGCACAATCATGCTTGACTGATGGCATAGCTAAATCCAAATCATAATCACCTAAATTAGACTATAGTTTATGCTTTTTGTTTGTATGTACTATATAATATTGTACTTACAAAGAGCTGAATTTTTAAACTGAAATATATTTTAAATTTATTTTTATTTAAAAATAAACATTACACATATTAATGGAATGCTTTGTAAAGCTTGAATTAGTTATTTTAAAGGAAAATTACATATCAGGAAGCATGGGTCTTTTCTAAATAAATATATGCAGTTGCTATGTTACTTTTCTTTTTAATTGCCCAATGAAAGAGAGCAGGCCAGATATAAATGGATGATCACAGGATTCATGCTTCTAAATGAGATCTTCCAGTGCTCCACCAGGGGGCAGCAGCTCTTCAGTAACATGAGCCAGCCTGGGGTGAAGGTCAAGTTCAGAGACATTTTAGACCCTGTCCAACTGAGAATTTTTACAAGACTGCTTTCATTTCCTGGATTTCTTCTGTGACTTTCTTTCCCCTCCCCTCTCTCTCCCTTTCCTCTCTCCTCCTCACTCTCCCTCCCTCCTTTCTTGTCTCTTTTTTCTTTCTCCCTCCCTCCCTCCCTCCCTTCTTCCTTCCTTCCTTCCTTCCTTCCTCAGTCTAGCCACAAATCACCTTATTAAATCTCAGCCTTTCTCTTCTGAAATGGCTTATGCTGAAGGCAGCAGACAGACCTCCCAACGATCCTGGGGGCAAATTCCACTTCTGCATTTAGGAAGACTGATTTGTTTAATGGAAGCAAAGTTGATCTTGCATTCTGGAGCAGAGAAGTGCTTCCTTTTGATAGTATACTTTTGTCTTTTTAAAGGGGATTTTTAGGGTGTACAGGAATAGAGGATCAGTATTTTTTTAAATTAATTTTATTGGTACATTTTAGGTATACAATATAATGACATTCATCTTTGGAAATTTGTACCTTTAAGGATCAATATTTTGTAAAACTGGGTTAAATTAGGCGCGCAAGATTATTTATTTACTACTATGTTCTGGCATTAAAACCATTTTAAAGATTAAGGATGAGATTATTACCAGACTTCTTTTTGTAAGAGATATTGTTTTCTGAAAATACTCAGTTAAAATAAAGAATCTTAAATTGCACTTCATTTTCCACCAAAGCTTAAAAACAAAATTGTTCAACGATTTTTGACTCCCAAATAGTGAATACCTTTACTTCTGTAGGCTTCCTTCTCCAAATGTTTCACATTATAAGACAATTCTGTCATTGTACTCTTCATGAGCCTCTGGCTCTGCCCTCTTTCTTGTCCTTTCTTTGCTTAAATGATGGTATTTCTGGATGGACAATGAGACGTTCCTGAAGTACGTATGTGTGATGTCAGGGACATCCTAGAAGGTTCGGAGTCTTTTTGGAGCTAACATTCTTGATCACACTGGCCAGTCCAAAAGTCTTGGTTTTGTTGATAGTTTACATTTTTATTGTTGATATTTCCTTACTTCTCTTTCTTTTCTTTCTTTTTTTGTGGTATTGGGGAGTGAACCTAGGGTCTTCACACTGAACTACATCCCTAGGCCTTTTTTGTGTTGTGAAAGGATCTCATTAAATCACTAAGTTGCCCAGGCTGAGTTTGAACTTTCGATCCTTCTGCCTCAGCTTTCCAGAGTGCTAGGACCACACGAGTGTACGCAACACCCAGTCTATTGGTGATGCTTCTGTTTCCTTAACTTTTGCTTCCATACCAATTAGTTTTTCTCTCTATTTTAACAAACTTATTTTCAGACATCTTTTGTAAAGAATGATTTCCGTATCCCTCTGCCACCACACATTATCAATACCCCCACCAGCACAGTACACGCATCATAATCAATTAGCCTATGTTGGCACATCATTTTATCAAAGTCCATAGCTTACGTTAGGGTTCACTCTTGGTGGTGCACATCCTGGGTTTGGGTGAGAATTTAATGACATGCATCTAGCAGTGTACAGCATATAGAATGATATTTTTACTGTCTTCAAAGTTTTTCCTTTTTAGGAATGTCCTTTTAGCTCAAATCACTATAATATATAGCACTTTCATGTTGACTCCTTTCTCTTGGTAAAATGAATTTAAGTTTCTTCCACATCTTTCCACAGCTTAATAGATACATTTCCTTTTAGCACTGGAGAATAATCCATTCTCTGGATGTACCAGTTTATGTACTGCTCAGCTACTTAAGAACATCTTGGTTGCTTCCAGATTTTAACAATCAGAAATAAAGCTGATATTAGCATCGATGTCCAGTTTTTTCCCTGGGCCTAAGTTTTCAATTCATTTAGGGGAATACTAGAACTGCCAAATGGTCTTCCCAAATGTCTACAACGTCTTGCAGTCCCACCGGCCATGAATGAGATGAATTCCTAAGGTTTCACATCTTCACCAGTATATGGTGATATTAACTCTTTGGATATTTGCCATGCTGGTAGGTGTGTAGCGCTATCTTGTTGATTTAATTTGCAAGTTTTCAGTGACACGTTGATAGTCTTTTTAATTGCTTGTTTGCCATCTTTATATATTCTGTGGAGAAGTGGCTGTTATTAAGGTCTTTAGCCCATTTTTTAGTTGAGTTGTTTTGTTTTATTAATGAGTTTGAAGATCCCTGTATATATTTTAAATAAAAGTCTTTAATCTTATCTAATTTTCACAAATATTTTCTTCCATTCTGTTGCTTATCTTTTCATTTTCTTGAAAGAGTCTTTTGCAGAGAAAAAAATTAATTTTAATGAAGTCTAGTTTATTAATTCTTTCTTTCATAGATCATGACTGTGGTGTTATATCTAAAAAGTCATTTCCAAACCCAAGGTCATCTTATTTTTCTCCTATGATATTTTGCAGTTTTATAGTTTTGCATTTTTCATTTAAGTCTGTAATCTACTTTTAAGTTGCCTTGTATTAGTGATGTTAGTTCTATGTCTAGATTCAGTTTTTTGCATGTGGATATCCACTTTGACCAATATATTTCCAGAGAAGGCTATTTTTACTCCATTGTTCATTTGTCAAAAATCAGCTGCCTATATGTTTATTTCTAAGATCTCCATTCTATCCCATTGGTATATTTGTCTTGATTGCAATAGCTTTAGAATAAGTATTAAAGCCAGTCTTCATCCTGACTTTGTCCTCCTTCAATATTGAGTAGGTTATTTGGGATCTTTTGCCTAATCATATAAACTTCAGAATTAATACATAAATGGGCCAGGGATTTAGCTCAGTGGCACTGTGCCTGCCTTGCAAGCACAAGGTCCTGAGTTCAGTCCCTGGTACCCCTCCAAAAAAGAAGAAACAAAAAAGAAAAAACTACATAAATATCCACAAAATAACTTGCTAAGAGTTTGACTGAAATTGTGTTGGATCTATAGATTAAGTTAAAAACTGACATCTTGAAAATTTTGATTTTTTTATAGCCATAAACATGGATTATCTCTCCATTTATTTAGTTCTTTGATTTCTTTCACAGAGTTTTGTCATTTTCCCTTTTTTAGCTTCTTTTCTCTTTGTGGAAACAAAATACCCAACACCCAAAGTTAAAGAAGGAAAGGTTTATTGTAGCTCACAGTTTGTAATAGTTTCTGTCCATAATTAGCTGGCTCCAAGGCAGGGTGGAGCATGGCAGAGGGCATCACAGAGAAGAAACAGTTCATGGTGGGCAGAAGGCAGGAAAGCAGGAAAGTAGTGAGGAAGCAGCAAGCAGTGAGAAACAAGCAACAACAGTAGCCCTCTTTTCTGTCCCTTATAATCTATCTTTAATCCTAGCATTCCACCATGAATCAATCCCAGCATCACACCCTTAAACCCAGCATCACACACTCTAGATCCAGCCACCTCTGAAAAGCCCCACCTATGACTGCATGAGGCTTTGGGGGGACATCTAGACACAAACCATAACATTCCTATATAGATATTATACTTATTTTGTTAGATTTATATCTCAGCATTTTATTATGGATGGTGCTAGTATAAATAGTAATGTGTTTCAAATTAAAATTCCATTATTCATTCCTGGCATATAGGATAGTGATAGACATTTGTATATTAATCTTGTATCCTCCAACCTTGCTATATGTAATTTCTTATTAGTTGTGGTTTTTTTTGGTACCGGGGATCGAACTCGGGTCCTTGTGCTTGTGCAGCAGGTGGCAACACCACTGAGCTAAATCCCTGGCCCTATATTAACTTTCTTCTGTTCCTAGTTTGCTTGCAGATTTATCACAAATGAGTGTTGGATTTCATCAAATGATTTTCTGCAGCTATAGATATTATGTGATTTTTCTTCTTTCTCCTGTTGATTAATTACTTTTTGAACACTGGAAGTAACTTGCAAACCTGGGATAAGTCCCGTTTGGTTAGTGTATGTAATTCATAACAGGATACTGTAGTCTGGGTGGTTTATAATGTACAGAAATTCATTGACTCGTGGTTCTGGGGGCTGAAAAGTCCAATATCAAAGTGCTGGAACCTGGCAAGGCCTTCTCACTGTATCAAAACATGGCACCAGATATCATGTGAGAGGGAACAGAAAGAGGCCAAAGTCATCCTTGAGGAACTCAGTCCTGTGCTAATGGCATTAAACCATTCATGAGGGTTAAACCCACATGACCTAAACACCTTTCAAAGGTCCCTTTCCATATCTCTGCATTGAAGATCAAGATGAGCTTGGGATGGGTAGAGGGCACATCAAACCATACCACACAGTAACCCTTTATGCAGTTAAAATTTAGTATAAAAGTGAACAATCAAGAACATGTATCCATAGGAAAGAAAAACCAACTATAGGGTGGTCCAAATGTTAAAATTAGCTGCCAAGGACTCACAAGAAGCTTTGATGAATATATATTCAAAGACTTAAAGGAAAATAGTCATAATGAGTGAAGATGGATAACTTCATCAGAAAAATAGACAAAATACTGGCCGTGGGGGCCATGACTATAATCCCAGAACTCAGGAGGCCAAGGCAGGAGGATTGCTGTGAGTTTAAGGTCAGCTATATAATGAGTTCAAGGCCAGTCTGAACTATATAGTGAGACCTTGTCTCCAAAAAAAAAAAAACAACAGAAAAAACAACAACAATAGCAACAGTAATAAAAAAGAAAAATAGCTAAAAGGATTAAGTTGAAACTCAGAGATGAAAAGTATTGTATCTAAAATGAAATATTTTCTGAATGGGCTAACCTGTAGATTAGAGACAGCAGACGAAACAATTGTGAACCAAAGATAAATCAGTGGAAAGCAGTCACTCTGGGAACAAGAAAAATAATAAATGGGAAAAGAATCAGGGATTTATAGGACAATCCTAAGTCTAATATATGTGTAATGGGAGTCCCAAAAAAGAGGAGTGTGAGAATGGAGAAAAAAATTGAAAGTAGAATTGCTATTTCCAAACTATAGTTAATAACACAAACCTAGTGGTCATAAACAAAGGACAGCAAAAAAGAACCAAAGCAAGGTTAAAACAAAGCCAAACCTAAGTATGTCATAATCTAACTCTAAAAACAAAAGCAAGAAAGTATTGAAAACAAATAAGGAAGCAGGAATACAAAGGATGTCATCTTTTTCTTTCAAACAAGGGAGGCCAGAGGTAATAAAACAACACATTAAATGTATTGAAAGAAAAAATGTCCACACAAATTTTATATCCATCTAGAATATCATTTGAAATAAAGAAATTTTGTGATAAACGAAGGCTGAAAAGATTTTTTTGCCAGCAGAACACCTCCTCTGCAAGTCTGAAGAGTGCCTCCGAACAGGGGCATGACAGGTGGAGACCTGGAGCTACCAAGGGCACAAAGAGCTCCCTAGTGGGTAAGTATGCAGGTAGATATAGCTGGGCCTCGTTTTTCTCTCTCTTACTTTTAAAAGAAGGCAACCAGCCGGGGATTTAGCTCAGGGGTGCCAGGGCCTGCCTCTCAAGCGCAAGGTCCCGAGTTTGATCCCTGGTACCATAAAAAATAAAAAAATAAAAATAAAAGAAGGCAACTGGCTATTTTTTTTCAAATGAGAAAAATACTAGCTCTTGTTTGTGAGGAGATTCTGGCCAAAGGAGAGTTTGAAGTGAGCTCTCTGGACAACAGTTCAGGGCTCCTGGACTACATGGGTTAAGGTTAGAGCAGAGCTGCAGGGCAACAGTCAGCAGAATTAAAAGCAGGTTATTTTCAGAAAATGCTTTGACCAGTGTGTTCCCAGGGCCTCTGTTAAGCTTGCCTAGATTAGACAGGCATATGTCATGAAACAAACCAGCCTGCTCCCTCCCTGTCCCTTGGCCAAAAATCCTGCAGAAATGTTTTCTTCTACTTCTTTGTTCTCATGTCCTTGAGTAATAAACAAATAACTACAGAGGTCTCAGGCTGCGCTGTTTCCCTGGGGCTCTCTCGTGGAGAGGCAGCCCCTCTGCGTTCCTCAATAATTGAACGAAGTCTCACCTTGAAATAATCTGTCATCCTTTGTGCTTCCAGGGTCACACACTGCAACAATTGTTTACTGAGGCCCTTCAATACTGTTATGTCATTTTACATATTTTACTCCACTTCTCACTACAAACTTCTTTTGTAGAACATTATCCCAACAACTGCAGAATATACATTCTTCTTAAAAGCATATGCAGTGTTCACCAAAATGGATCATATTCTGGGCCATGAAACAGATCTTAATAAACTTCAAGGAATGAAACTTTACACTGTATGTTCTCAGACTTCAACAGAATCAGACTAGAAATCAGCAACAAAAAAACTTCTTGAGAATGTCCAATTTCCTGAAAAATTAGATGGTATATTTCTATACAGCCATGAATCAAAGAAAAATATTATAAGGAAAATTGAAAAGTATTTAAAACTGAATGATCATGAAGACACAATATAGCAAGATTGTGGAGTGAAGCTGTAATAAAATACATTTCCACACACAAAATAATTTCCTGACCCGTATAGCTTTGCCAGTGGATTCTACCAAATATTTCAAGAATAAATTTTATGAAACTTATAAAATAGTATATCAACTAGTTAAAGAATAAACTTTAAAATATAATGCAAGTTATTGTTTTCCTAGCCTTTATTTGAAATATGTTTAATCCTTCTACCTAAAGCTAATAAAGAAATTAGAAGAAAAGAAAATTACCAATCAACATCCCCTATGGATACACACGCAAATATTCTCAACAAAAACATGGGCAAATCAAATATAATATTTGAAAAGGATAATACATTATACCAAATAGGATTTGTCTCAGAAATGCAGTTGTTTTATCTCCTGAAAAATCTCTTAAAAAGTGAAGACCTTATTAAAAAATAAGAAAATCCTTATAATCTCAACAGATGCTAAAAAGCATTTAAGAAAACTCAATTGGCATTCTTAATTTTTGAAAAATAGATATCGGAGGGCCGGAGATTTAGCTCAGTGGTTCCACTGCCTGCCTCGAAAGCACAAGGTCCTGAGTTTGATCTCCAGTACCAAAATAAACAACAACAACAACAAAATAGATATAGGAGGCAATATCCCCAATCTACCAAAAAACCTACTTCCCCCTAAAATTAGGCGTGGAACAGGGAAGTATTCTCTCATCACTGTATTTAATATTATATTAGATATCCTAGTGGTGCAATAAAAAAAGAAAAATAATTAAAGGGCATAACAATTGTAAAGGAAGAAATAAAACTGAGTTTATTCACTGATGACATAATCATCTATGTAGAAAATCTACAAAACTAGGACTAATACAAGGTTATAGAGTTTAAGGTCAAAATATAGAAATCAAATTTATTTCTATTTACTAGTAACAAGCAATTGGACAAATAAATTAAATAGTAATTTCATTTACAATAGCATCAAAAAACATAAAATGTTCAAAAATCAATGTAGCAAAAGGTATACAAGTCCCCTATACTGGAAACAGTAAGATGTTACTTAAGAAAATTAAATGGAAAACTAATTCACTGTGAGAAAACTTAGTTTTATTAAAGATGTCAATTCTCAGGGCCGGGGATTTAGGTCAGTGGTTCCAGTCCCTGCCTTGGAAGCACAAGGTTTGATTCCTGGTTACCCGCCCCCCCCCCAAAAGATGCCAATTCTCCTCAAGTTTATCTATGGATTTAAAACAATCCCAGTAAGAGTCCCTACAGGTTTTTTTATTTTGCTGAAATTTACAGGCTGATTTAAAAATTTATATGAAATACACTAACTCCATACACCTCAAAATTACCTGTACATTGAGATTTATTCATGGATTTGGGGGAGGGTCAAAAATATCTATCATTGGAGATTTATTTGTGGATTGGGAGATGATGACAATTATTCCTACTTTCTAATCACTCTGATTGCCTTTTTTTTTTTTTGGATACTAGGGATCAAACTCAGGTCCTTCCACTTATGAGGCAGGTGGCGGAACCACTGAGCTAAATCCCCAGCCCCCTGATTGTCTTGAACTAATGCTTTCTTGTTATAATCTCTCTGAGGTTACTAACGTTGGTTTTCAAGTATCCTCTGCAGATTGTTTCTTCAAATGCTAGTTCCTTTTCATATTGTTGATTTTTCTCAGCTATCTGGTGATTCTCAGATGTGTTTGTATATATGAGGGTGGATTTCAGTGCTTTTAGGGGAAAGGTATTCCCTCCCAGGGTGAAAATTCCTGGATTCATTTCAGGTGTATTTGTTTCTCATTGTTGCCGTAACAAATTACCAAACTTACTGCCTTCAATGACACTCATTTATTATCTTAGGTCAGAAGTACTAAAATCAAGATGTCAGCAGGGCTGGGTCCTTCTGGGGGCTCCAGGAGGGAATCCATTTTCTCACCTCTTCTGGCTTCTGGAGGTCACCCAGTTCCCTTGGCTCCTGGCTGCTTCCTCAGTCCCCAAAGCCAGCAGCACAGCCACAGTCAGCCTCTGCCTCCCCTGCCGCCCCACCGACTGTGTTGGTCCACTCAGGTAATCTAGAAAAATTGCCCTTAACGGAGCCAATTCCGCAATGCCCCCTTTCTCCATGTAAGAAGACATTCAGTCTTTTGGGGAATTAAGAAGTGGACATCTCGGGGCACCATTATTCTGCCTTTGCAAGAAAATGAAGAGGTTCGTGTCCCTCTTTGGGCCGGTGTGGCACAGCGGTGGGTGGCCTCAGGGGCAGCAGGGATGAGGATTCCCAGGTGTGGACGGATCTTCTAACTTTGCCCAGTGGCCTTCCCACTTCACTGTCTTCACGTTCTCTCCCTACCACCCGCCTCCCGACAGCCTGCTCGTCCTTCCTGCCTATCCCTCCACACTAATAACTCAGGTCATCTGAAGGAGTGATGCAGAAGCCATGCTGCTTAATATCATTTAACACGACCCCATGGATAAATGTCAGCATTTACACAAAGCATTGCCAGGAAGGATATAGAAAAGAAGGCAGGTTTCTTTATGGATTCTGTACAGGCCTGTGAAAATCCAATTTACGTACCAGAGATGACCTTCATCAAATCCTGAAATGTAGATGTGTCAGGTCTGCATTTAGTCCAGAGTCACGTCTTTGAATGAGGATGTGACATGCCCTTCTGCGGTCTGTGATGAGAGCCACATGGCCGGCTGCTGCTTAGCCGTGAGACAGGCCAGGCCCTTCACCTGCGGGGCAGCCTGCCGGCCCTCAGGTTTACTGGAAGGCTGTTCTCTGCAGGTATCCACAATTGCCTCTGCCTCAAGCGGTGAAGTCTGATGAGAGATGCTGTATTTCATTTTCTTAACCTGAGCAGTTGATGTAATTAAAACCTTATCAGATAAAGATATTATCCTTTCTCCACATTCAAAACACAGGCTTTTATTGTTATTGTTTATCATCATGATGTTCTTTCCATGATGTTGAGCCCTGCAGGAAGACAGACAAGCAGATTGGATAAAGAGAGCAGTGCAGTATCACAAATCGGTGTTAAGTCCTAGCGAACACATTAATCATGCCTTTTATTTTACTTATTTATTTTTGAGGTTCTGGGGATGGAGCCCAGGGCCTCATGCACGCTAAGCAAATGCTTTACCACTGATTAATACTTCCAAGCAAATCATACATTTTATTTGTTTGTTTGTTTGTTTTGAGACAGGGGCTCACCATGTAGTTCAGCCCGGCCTTGAGCTCATTATGTAGTCCAGGCCTGGCCTCAAACACGAGGTGATCCTCCTGCCTCTGCTTCCTGAACACTGGGATTACAGGTGTGTGCTACCAACACCAGGCCTCAATCATGCATCTTAGATCGAAGCCGGATAACATTTAATTTTAGTATACTTAGGGAGATAGTATATGATAGAACAAACATTATTTCCTGTATGCTCCTGATCAAAACAAAGTTTTTTGTTCTATATTTTTAAAATTATAAAATACTTGAGACATACAGAAAACACTTAACAAAACATCTATGCTCTTAAGACTAGCTTTAGTGAATCTTAACACTTGACTTGTTTATTTCAGATGTTAGGGAGGGACACGGGAACAAATATAATTAAAGCCTCCTTTGCATCCTTCCCTGACAGAATCATCCAAAGTTCAAGCCATTCTTTACAAGTTGGTAAGTATCCTTCTCATTGAAACTTTTGACTCTTTTTTTTAAGAGTAGGAAAAATTTATTGAGAGAAAGAAAGCTTCTGCCTAAGAGAGACAGAAGGGGGACCAAAAGTGGGCTGCCCACCCACCCCACTTTTCAAAGATGTTTTATACAGCAAAGCCATGTGGTGAGGTGGGTACAAAGTGGGACAAAACTATAAGACCCAATGGAAGTTTACAAGGTAAGCATGAGGTGGGACAAAACCATAACCAACCAATAAGATTACAAGTACAGTCACCCAGGTAATATTGTTTAAATGGGGGTCAAATGGAAAAACAAGTCACATATGAGGAATTTCCTATTTAGAATATCAATCACTGTGCTCTCTCTCTCTCTCTCTCCCTCATGCTAACCAGTGAATGTGCCTTAATTGTTCTTCATGTTGGCTCCTTGCTGTGTTGGCTCCTTGAGGGCTGGCTCCTTGAAGGCAACCCTGTCTAACTGCCTACAAGATAATCTGTCTACAATATTGCCCTCTCTGAAGAAGGACCCCTAACTGGTGTGAGGGGGCAAGGAGCAAAGACTGTTCTGGCTACTTCCGGCTGAAGAGGGCCATAGTTGTGATCAGCAGCAGAGATACCCTACAGAGGGTCTATCTAAAGGCCCTCAATAGGTGCCAGGCATTGTCATCTTGGTAGCCCTGTAGCTTTAAGTCTGAGGACTTTGTTTTTCTTTTGAACAAGAATTTTAAGTCTGCTATGGGCTCTCAGGAGTATTCAGGTGGTTGTTCACACTCAGCAACAGCCTCTGGTTCCCAGGGCTTGAGCTGGGTGTGGTGTATCCAGGAGTCCAGGCCTGCCACCTTGGCAACTGATGGAATCGACAGGCTCACAGTGTACGGTCCTTCCCAAGCTGATCTTCTGTCCAGTAATCTCAGTTCAAGATCTCCAAAATGATATAGAGGGAATAGATGGAACTCCTAAACCTGCTAGGTATCTGAAACACAAGTTCGTGTTGAATTCTAGGGACAATGGAGGTTAAGATTAGGAAAAATTTATTGAGAGAAAGAAAGCTTCTAAGAGAGACAGAAGGGAGACTGGAAAGTGGGTTGCCCCAAAACTTTTGACTCTTAACAAGTGTCTGTGGAGTCATAAAAATAAACATTATTATTTGTTGTGTTTGAAATTTTATATAAATGGTGTTATATTACACCTCTCATTTTACAACTTGATTTAACCTATCAACATTGCTTTTGGGATTTATTTCTAAGGATACCTGTGCCTTTACCTCACTCATTTAAACAACATCATTCTGTTCCATTATATTAACATACCACCTTTTGTTTACCTATTCTCTCTCTGGTAGGTATTGAAATGGTTTTCAGTGTTTAGCTGTTTTTTAAAAGCTTTAAAAATTAGTTTTTGCTTTCCTTGTTCATCTTTGTGTGTCTTTCCTAGCTTACTAATTTCTGCAAAGGTTTTCAACTTTTTTATTAGATTTCCTTCATCAATCTCTTCCTAGCCCTTTAAATTGTTAATACTTCAGGCAAAAATTTTTATTGTTGCATGAAGGTTTTGATAGTGCTGTTATACTCCATACCACTTAGTCCTAAACTTCCAAATTTATTTTGTGATTTTATCTTACAATTATCAGCTACTTGTTGCTTTGATTTTTAATTTTCACACTTATGCTATAATGTATTTGAGGGAAAGCTACTGTTTTTCTCATTATTAATTTCTAATTCAATAACATTATGGTAAAGAATGTAATAGAGAACACAGATTATGTGTAAAGTAATGGCAAGTCCCAGTTTATGCGGGCTGTTTCATTGAAACTAGTTATCTCTTTTCATGCTCAACTGTGTGCACAATACATTATTACATAGTTGTGGTTAGTATGTGTGCACACAGGTATATGTGATTATGTCATTAAAATCTTTGCTATCCTGAACAATTTTCTCTTTGACTGTGAAGGAGGGGAGTGTGTTTAAATCTCCCACTTTGATTTAGATTTGTTTTATATCTCCAGTCTGGCCCCACCCTTGAACTCAATTCATGTACCCCAGTGCCTATGTCTTGTCTTCAAGGGAACATCTGACTGGCCTCAGACACAACACATCCAAATAGAGCTCTTGATTTTTCCATGCAAATAGCTTCTTGCCCAGAGCTCCTCGCGTCAAGAACTCCTCCTTCTGTCCAGTTGTTCACATCCCAGAGCCTATTTTGAGGTCTTCCTTTCTCTCAGTTGGTTCATTAAATCAATAAACAAACCCCCCAAATGACCACCCAAGTCGTATCAATTCTCTTTACTGTCACTCAAGCCCAAACCACCACCCTCTTCTTACTTTGCTGGGAGAGCACTTTTATTTGCTTACTGCCTCCTCTTTTGCCCTTATTCCTACTCACGTTCACAGTTTATTGACATTGCAGATAACTCATAATAATTTCACTCTGAAATTGGAGACATTTCTCTTCTCCAAAGGTCTTTCATTAACCTTACAATGAAATATAAAGTTCTTCTCATAGCTCTATTATTTAGGGTGGAGGATGAACCATGGTAGCAAAGATCTAACATCAGTTTCTTCTCTCTCACATCATAGCCCCTCTAACCGCGTGCTGCTGTGGTCCTTGAGTTTTGTCTTTTTATCTTCCTGTGTGTGCCCATGGGGGTCACTGGCTGCCCAGGAAGACATTATTATTGTTTCATAGAGTCAATATTAGATAATCCTATGTACCTTCTTTGTTCTCCATGCCCTAATGTATTTTAAGCTTTTATTTTGGTATCAGTCTAAAATCAGTCTAAATTATTTTGTTAGAAGATCTTTTAGAGAGAGTATTTTGGGGACAGATCCTTTAATTTTTGTTTAAAAAGTCTTGTTCTTATGTGCTTGGATTTTTTTGTAGGTGATAGAACACATCTCTTATTACTTGTAGAATATGAAGATGTTACTCCGTTGTATTCCGGCATCTAAAATCTTGAGAAGCCAACTTTCCATCTAGCTGTCCCTTTGACATTAAGTTCTCTTTCTGGTTGAATTTAAGCACCTTGATTTTTTTCATCTCTTTTCACTATGGTGTCTCTAAGTATGAATACCTTTTTATGTATTCCATTTGGAATTCATTATGGGGCACTGTCAGGATTATACTTTAATATTGATTATTGTTTCTAGTTTTTTCTTTTGATTTTTGTCATACAAGTATTGCATGTTCAGCTGTAACTGACATGAGTACAAGTTAGTGTTTTTCTTTTTTTTTGTACTGGGTATAGAACTCAGGACCTTGTGTTTTCAAGGCAGGTGCAGTGCCACTGAGCTAAATCCCCGGCCCTAGTGGTTAATTTGTAGAGATTTTTCTTTTCTCTGCTTGGTCTCAATTTCAAAATAGGCAAATTTTCTTCCTGTATGGATCTGTAGAGTGGGTTTTTCCTAATATCCTTTTAAATAGGGTCCAGTGTTATGGATCCTCCATTAGAATCACCAGCCTTGGAGCACACTAAGCTTTGTCTCTTTTTTCCTGATCACTTGGTGGCATTAGAACCAAAATTTTAGGCCATCGGAAGATGCTTTCAGTGTAGCAGGAAACTGGGGGATTCCCAGACAGACCATTCAAACATGAAGTTAGGAGCAAAAGTGGCTTTAGTGCCGGCTGCTCAAAAGGAAGTCATGTCACCTTGTGACTGCCGAATAGAAGTGTGCTCTTCTTTATATACCTCTTTTTACATTTATGAAGCTTAATTTCATTGCGTTTCGCTGGGAATAGAGCAAAAAGGATTTATACAAAGCAGAGCAGTGTGGGGGAAGAAACTGATGAACCCCCTCATGGCTGCCTATCTTGTAAATCTGCGGCTGACAGAAAGCCCATGCCCTAGTTTGACCAGTGGCCCCTTTAATATCAATTGTCTGGCGGCTGAGGGGTCTGGTGAGGGAGGTACTGTGGGCTTCCAAGTCGGGGCTGATGTCCATTGTATGTAAGGGAGTGACGGGTCCAAGTGTGGGATACGTAACCCATCCAAGGCTGAGTCATCTAGGTCACCATGTGGATGGGTGGGATTTCGGTGGACCTTTGTTTGTATGGGCCACAGAGGCAACCAGAACTCAATAAAGGGGTTCCTTCAGCCGAGAGGGCGGACAAAAACTAGCTGTAACCCTGAGTCCACATAATGGAACTGATCAGGGTGTCTGGGGCTCCTGTCACAACCTGACAACCTGTCACTCCTTCTGGGCTGTTTTTTTGTTTTGTTTTTGTTTTTGTTTTTGATACTAGGGATCGAACTTGGGACCTTGTGCTTGCGAGGCAGGTGATGGAACTACTGAGCTAAATAACTGGCCCTGTTTTTTTTAATGAGCCCCATGGGGGCCATCCAACCTGAAAGGATGCCCACTCTACCTCAGAAAGGGTCCTGAGTTTCCCTGGAGTGAGTTTGATCACAATCTCCATTGAATATCTTGAAATTTTTTGATCGTGATTACTAGAGGAGTGTTTTTACTATGGTTCACACCCATAGTTTCTTCTCCCACAGAAACAGACAACAAAGACACCAATTGCTTCATCCATCATGGGCCAGTCTCCTCACAGATATTTCAGGACCCTCTGAGCTTCGGCAGGCCAGTGATCCTGGCTGTCTCCACAGTGCGGTGCTGACCTAAGTCATTCGAGGATGGCCCTGGAACCGCAGCTCGGGATTCCACACTCGCTTCAGCTCTGTGCAACCCAACGGGAGTCAGGAATGTGATGTCCATCTCATTCACACACAAGCACTCAGATTCAACCGAACAAATCCTCCCAGCCAGCAATAGTGGTGGCCAAATCTGCTTCAGGTGGCCAAAGTGTTTCGGTTCCATAGCTCTGCAGCAGCTGCTCAGGGAACACAAGAGGTGATCGGTCTTCTACCTGAGATCCCGCCTTGGATCTCCTTTCCAAAATGGAGCCCCTTGACCTTACCATGATTCAGCTATCTGCCAAACACTGTTTTGGTCCTCTCTGTGTGTCCCCGCCTTGGGCAGACAGCCAAGGTGCCTCGGTTAGTCATACAGGCAGCCTCCCACATGACAGGAAATATTCTGCGGGGTGTGCTCACCAGGAGCTCATTGTCCAGCCAGTCAGGCTCCCTTGCTCTGCCCGTATTGGAGGCAGTCAGCCATAAGTGACTCTTTAGTGAGATTGAAAGGGAAGCAATACTCCCACACTCATTCCTGGAAGCAACTATTACCCTGATACCAAAACCGGAGAAGGATACAACCAAAAAAGAGAACTACAGGCCAATCTCTCTATTAGAAGTAAAAGTTCTCAATAAGTTACTGGCAAACAATGCAGAAAGGCATTAACAAGATAATGCACCATGACCAAGTAGGATTCATCCCAGGGATTCAGGGATGATTCAATATATACAAATCAGTAAATGCAATACACCATATTAACATAGCCAAGGACAAAAACCATAGGATCATCTCAATAGATGCAGAAAAAAACATTTGACAAGGTCCAACACCCATTCATGATAAAAATCCTACAGAACATTGGAATAGGTGATCGTTATCTCAATCTGATAGAAGGCATCTACGACACACCAACAACCAACATAATACTAAATGGACAAAAACTGAAAGCTTTCTCTCTAAAATCAGGAACAGTACAAGGATGTCCACTGTCACCACTCTTATTCAATATAGTTCTGGAAACATTAGCCAGAGCAATTTATTTGGAACCAGAAGAGATCTAGAATAGCAGCAGCAATTCTGGGCAGCTAAGGCAAGGCAGGGGCATCACAATCTGACATGAAATTATACTATAAAGCTACTGTGATAAAAACAGCACAGTACTGGCCAAAAACAGACCCAAGGATCAGTGGAACGGATTAGAAGATGCAGAAACCACTCCAAACATACTGAGCCACCTTATCTTTGACAAAGGAGCCAAGAGCCTTCACTGGAAGAAAGATAGCCTCTTTAATAAATGGTGCTGGAAAAGCTGGCTTTCCACATGCTGAAGATGAAACTGAGACCCATGTCTCTCACCATGCACTAAAATAACATCAAAACAGATGAAAGATCTAAATACTAAAACAGAAACCCTAAATTTGCTGGAAGACAGAATAGGCAGAACTCTCGAAGACATTGGTGTAGGCAAAGACTTTATGAACAAAACCCCAATTGCACAGGAAGAATGAGATTGGAAGATAATTCTTCCCCAAAGCTCTGATGACAATTCAGCCCAACCTACACCTTGTTTCTACCTTGTGATTTCCTGAGTGGGACTCTGAACCATAGAACTGTGAGCTTACAAATGGGTGTTATTTCAAGTGGCTGATTTGCAGTATATTTGGTAATGTGCAATATAGCAATCAGAAACTATTACAGTTTGATCTGAGATGCCTCCTCCAAGGCTCATGTGTTTAGAGGAGAGGCTTTTGGAAGGGGATTGGGTCCTGGACCAATACGCTGATGAGTTCTTAGCTGAAGGCACTGATAGGAAGTGGGGCCCAGTTAAAGGAAGTGAGCTACCGGGCTGTGACCTGGAAAGGTGTAATTGACCCCTAGCTTCTTCCTCTTTCTCTGGCTCTCCTCCTTCAACCTCTGCTTCCTGATTGCCATGAATCAGGCAGTTTTTCTCCTCCCTGCCCCTCTGCCATGATGTTTCTGTCTTAGGGCCCGTGGACAACCATGCACTGAAACTTCTGAAATAAATCCCTCCTCCCTTGTTTATGTCAGGCATTTTGTCCCAGTAACAGAAATCTGACTAATACAGAAACTAATATACATGGAATTTATATTATTGTACTTGTACCTTTAACATAAATTACAGTCTTCAGTGTGACTTTATTATTTAATAAACATTTCCTTAAAAATAAGAGAAAAACAGCAGTTAATTCTCTTGGCTCTCAGCTGGCCTTCTGAACAATTCAGATTTAAGGAGTGGGGAGGGACAGGGTGTGAAAAGAATGTAAGAGTTTGACCTATCCCAAAATGACAACACACCTTAAAGATACATCATTAGTTCAGGGCTATGCCTGAGATATTTTTATGATATGTGCATATTAGACTGCATAAAGTTATTAAGAGTCTAACATTGAGCCAAGAATGTGGACTACTATTTATGGAGGCCAAGATTTGGAGAAATGATTCACTCCTGTTTGTTCAATGTAATCATGTTGTTATTGTACTAAAGTTGGGGGTTGTAAAGTAATTCTGCACGTTAGTTTAAATGTGTAAATATTTCTCTTATGAAATCCTTATGTACTCTGATCATGAATATTTTATTTTACAGTGTTCTTGAATTAAATCCATTACAATAAAAAAGCATCTGAACCTGGCACAGCTGCCAGTAGCCTGAATCTGTCAGCCCTGGGATTGCTACTAATATTACCACTGAAACAGGGACCTAAAACCCTGGAGCCTGAAGCAGTCAACCCCACTGACTCCAGAAAACATTTTAGCAGATGTGTGAGGAATGGTAGCAGAGAAATAAGAGCCACTATGAATACTCAGCCACAGATGGCATTTCAGTACTGCTGTATTTACAGTGTGGGACAAGATTGTAACTTAAAGGCCGGCGCAAATTAGCTTCTTCCCTTTCCTTCTTTCTTTTATATGACCACGAGATTAAGATTATCAGGTTTACTTCTCTGTAGCTCAAAAATCCATGAAATATCTCACTTTTTTGTGGTACCCAGGGCCATTGCACTAAGTGACATCCTCAGCCCCTTTTCTATTATTTTGATATGGGGTCTCATTAGGTTGCTAAATTGCCCAGGCTAGGACTTGAATTTGTGATCCTCCTGCTTCAGCCTCCCAGAGTGCTGGATTACAGGCATGCACCACCATACCTGTTTTTGTTTTGTGGTTTTATTTTGGTACCGGGGATCAAACTCAAGTCCTTACACTTGTGCAGCAGGCAGTGAAACCACTGAGCTAAATCCCTGGCCCCACCTGTTTTTTATTTATTTTTCAACGTGTTCATTTTTTCTGCTGTGATAGTTAATCTTACGTATTAACTTCAGTGGGCCAGAAGATGCCCAGGAATTTGGTCAAACATGACTTTTGCATTTTTGCAACGTGATTGTTGTTTTTGCAATGAGTTTAACTTTTAAACTGTTAGATCGCCCTGCATAGGGTGGGTGGGCCTTGTCCAGGCATCTGAAGGCCTGACTAAAGCACCTCGCAGACTTCCCCGAGTAAGAGAAAATTCTCCTGCCCATGGTCCTCTGGCTTCCTCTAAAGCAGCTGGCTAGCTCTGTCCTCAAACTGGGCCTTGATTTTGCCAATTTTGCCAACCTCCAAACTTTCAACTATGAAGTTCTTGTAACAGATCTTTTTACACACACACATAGAGGCGTGTGCATATGCGCGTGCGCGCACGCACACACACACACACACACACACGTTCTTGGTTCCATTTCTCTGGAGAAGGCTGACTAATAAATCTCTCAGTTTGTCATTTGTTGACTCTCTCCCTAGCACAGTGAGTGTTCAGTAAATGTAAGAACTTTGCCTTGTTTGGGTTTTTTTTGGTACTGGGGATCGAACTCAGGTCCTTGCGCTTTCAAGGCAGGCAGTGGAACCACTGAGCTAAATCCCTGGCCAAGCCTTGTTTGTTATTCTACCCCCAACTCTAGCCTTGACCTTCACAATTGTTACTTACTGAGGGAAAGACTCCTGCTGCAGAAGCAGCGATCCTTTAGGATGTTTTGGGTGTGGCATTGAAGGGAGACAAATCTATCAGCTTGGGAAAACAGTGTTTCTTGGGTAAGTGGTGAAATAGTGTCATGTGTTCATATGAAAAGTAAACTTGATGAAACACTTTAAAAGAGTAGAGGCATGGCTCTACTAATAAAAGGGGAAGCCAGTGTAAACTTTGCTGAAAGGAAGGCATCATGTGTTCACTGTTTTTAAATTCTGTTTATTATAGATATTTGGATGTGGTGTGTGTTGATAAAAACGCTGACACTTATGCAGAAGTTCACCAAGCACTGAAGCTTCAATTACACATTTCTAGTGCTTGGAGATCCTCAGGCCTGCCCAAGTCATTCTGCTGAAAGCAAACCATAAAGGAGCCAGGTTGAGTGCTAGAAAGAAAGGGGAGGTATAGAGACCAAAGGACAGGATGAAAGGGAACTGCTGAAACATTTCATTAATAGTTGGCAGAACCACAAAGGGGAGGCAAGCAGAGCATGTATTGTGCTCATGAGCAGCACATCTATCTTGAAATCACCGTGTCTTTTTATATGGTGTTACTATGATAAGTAGGTAGTTCCTCCATTGCAGGCTGTCTTGCAGAATAAAAAAGAAAGCAAAACTGACTTATTTAATGCACCAAGCAGCATTGGTTTAGAGTTAAGAAATGGCACACTGACCGCTGCCCCTCCACAGGATCGAACTTTCTGCTTTATTTCTCTCTCCCTTCCTCTTGTTTCTCTCTCTCTCTCTCTCTCTCTCTCTCTCTCTCTCTCTCCCTCTCTTTCTCTCTAGTAAAGGGAATTGAACCCAAGGCCTTCACACTGACCTACATCCTCAACCCTTTAAATAAAAATTTTTTTTTGTATTTGAGACAAGGTCTCAGAAAATAAGTTGCCCAGTCTAGGCTTAAATTTGTGATCCTCCTAGGATGATGGGATTAGAGATGTGTGCCACCACACTAGGCTCACAGCTGTTTCTGATTCCTTTTCCTTCCTCATGGATGGCATCTCTGCCATTTTCTATGGCCTTCAGTCCACTTTGGGCTGCGAGAAGTTGTCTTAGTTATTTTTCTCTCATTGCTGAGACAAAATACCCAACACCCAAAGTTAAAAGAGGAAAGGTTTATTTGGCTCACAGTTTGTAGATGTTTCAGGTCATAGTCAGCTGGCTCCAAGGCAGGGTGGCAAGGCAGAGGGCATCGAAGAGGAGAAACAGTCCATGGCAGGCAGAAGGCAGCAAGCAGCAAGCAAGCAACAAGCTATGAGCGACCCTCTCTCTGTCCTTTAGGGTGGGCAGCACTCACACCCTTAATCCTAGCATCACACAGAGAATCAATCCCAGCATCACAATCCTAGATCCAGCCACCTGTGAAAAGCCCCACATATGACCGCATGAGCCTCAGGGGATATCTAGATGCAAGCCGTAATGGAAGTGTTGCATTTGGAATATTAAAAGTCCATATAACACAGAGCTCCAGCTGATTCCTGGCTCCTCCCCCATTCCTAGCTTCCCCTCTTCTTTGGTGGCTCCTTTTGCCGGGTTCAGAAATCAGACATCTGCAGCAGGGGCAGTGTTGTGATCCATGCCTTCATCAGTTTTCCTCTTTGGCTTTACACTTCTCTGTCCATTCATGTTCTCCTGAGTGGAGGTGGGACAAGGAAAGATGTTTACACTTACAAGGTGCTGTTTATAGTTCTTGCCGTGGACTCAAGTTTCCCTGTCTCCCTCCTTCTCTCTCTCCCTCTCTCTCAGCAACCTCTAAACACAGACACAGGAATGGGTTCTTCAGACTCATTCAGAGGTTCCCTATGCAGACCCCTTCCCACACCATTTCCTGGCTCTGGCTGGCCTCTGCCTTCCCCACCTTAGTTTTTGCTTTGGTGCTAATAACCACGGCCGCTTTCTTTAAGTCTCCTTACCCAGATTGGAAGACCCCTGGCTGGGGTTCTCTGAAGTGAGCTCCTGCTTGGTTTCCCGCCTCAGTATCCCCTGGCCCATGTAATTCAAACTACTCACCACCCAAACAGTGAAAGTGCAGGTGACTAGGCCACTGCTCCCTTGCTACCTCTGTCCCCAGCACACTGTGTGGATTGCTCTAGTACCCTGGTCTGCAGAGTCTTTCAGCTGGGACATAGATACCCCTGTTTCTTGGAGTGTTTCTTCACAGAGCCACCATCACCTCCCTTCCCTGTGGAGGGAAGCTGAAGTTGAGGGGTAATCCCTGACTACCCTCACCCAGCTGGGCATGTACACCATGCCCTGGGACTGGGTTCACCCTAGACTCTGCCTCAACCTAACCCCACCAGCCTCCAGCCCTGGGCCACTCACTGGCATGGCCAATGCCCGGCCCCTGTGAGGCTCCAGCCCTGGGTTCACATGCCGGTATGACTTTCAATCTTTGCACACATAGGACATTTTCATTGTTTCAATTAAAGGAGAATCTCAAATTGTATGCACCAGGCCCCACAAAACATGTCATCCCTTCTCCTGAGGAAAATGGTCAGACCTGGGAGTGAATTGCTGTCAAGGATGGAAGATTAAAATAGGATGGGACATTAAAATAGTAGGTGGCCCGTGATCCTCCAGAAACTGAGTTGGAGTGCTCAGATTGTTTAGGATGTATATTTTATTAAAATCTGTAGAATACTTTAACCTGTTCTTATTACTCTAGGCAACTCAAGGACCAACTGGAACACATACTTCTATCAGTCTATTTAGTTATCTGATGATCCAGCTAATTAGAAAAGGAGAACCTATTTTATACACAATTCTGCAATGTCCTTTTCTATTTAACATGTTGTCATCATATATATATATATCTCATTCTGCTCATCATAGGAGGTGATCATAATTATTAATCCCTATCTTTTTGCATGATGTATAATCCTTTTTTGTGTGTGCTGCTGCACTAGGTCTGGTAGTGTTTTTCCATTTTATTTTCTGGTACTTGGAATCAAACTCAGGACTTTGCACTTGCAAGCCAGGCACAGCACCACTGAATACATCCCCAGCCCTAGGTCTGGTAGTATTTTATTGAGAAAGTTTGCAACAATATTCACAAGAGGTATTCATAGTTTTCTTGTAGTTTCTTAGCCCCACCCCAGCTTTACTGAGGTAGAATTGACAGGTAAAATTATATATTTAAGGTGTTAAATGTGATGGTATGATACCTGAATTGTAAAATGCTTACTGCAGTCAGATTAATACATCTATCATCTCACGTAACTTTTTCTTTTAGTCAAGAATGCTTAAGCTCTATTCTCTTGGCATATTTAATATAAACAATACAACGTCATTAACCATAGTCATATATATATGCCATATATATATATATATATATATATATCCCTAGAATTTATTCCTCTTATAACTGAAAGTTTATATCCCTTGAGCAACATATCCCCATCTCCTCTACCCCACCCCAGCCCTGGGAAGCCATTATTCTATTCCTGCTTCTCTGAGTTCAACTTCTTAAGATTTCACATGTAGATGAGATCATACAATATTTGTCTTACTGTACCTGGCTTACTTAGCACTTTTATCCATGTTGTTGGAAATTAGCAAGATTTCCTTCTATGTTATGACCGAATTATAGTCCATTGTGATAAGGGAGTCCAAGTATTTCTCAAGCATACTTATCTAATTATCTTTGGTTCTACCCCCAGAAGTGGGAGTGCTGGATCACATGATAGTTCTGTTTTTAATGTTTGAGGAAATTCCATACTGTCTTCCATAATGGCATTTAAATTACCATCAACAATGTACAGAGGGTCTCTTCTGCCCACAGGATTGCCAAAACATTTTTTATCTCTTTTTTTCCATAATAGCCATCCTGGTAGGTGTAAGGTGATCATGGTTTTGATTTGCATTTCACTGAGGACTAGTAATGTTGAGCATCTTTTCATTTCTCTGTTGACCATATTCATGTTTTCTTTTGACAAATATCTACTCAGGTACCTTGCTTATTCTTAGCTCAGGTTTTTTTTTCTTCATTTTTGCCTTGTTTTGTTTTTGTTATCAAGTTGTATATGTTCCCTCTGTATTTTGGATTTGACTCCTTATCCAGTATATATTTTACAAAATTTTTTCCTATTCTGTTCATTGTGTTTTTATTTTATTGTTTGCTGTGTAGAAGCTTTTTAATTTGTTGCAATCCCACTTCACTTATTTTTTTTTCTTGCTTTTACTATCACATCTAAAAAATTATTGCCAAGACAAATGTCAAAGAGCTTTTCCCCTATCTTTCTTCTTGGAGTTTTATGGTTTCAGATCTTACCTTTAAGTTTTTTAATCCATTTTGAGTAAACTTTTGTGTGTGATATAAGGTAAAGATTTAATTTTACCTTCTTTATATATGGATATGCGGTTTTCTAGCACCATTTCTTAAAGAGATTACCCTTCCCTTGTTGTACCTTCAGATGCCTTTGTCAAAGATTAATTCACTGCATAAACATGGATTTATTTCTGGGTTTTCTAGCCTTCTGTTCATTGGCATATGTATTTGTTTTTATGCCAGTACCATACTGTTCTAATTACTATACTTTTAAAATATAAAACTAGAAATATATAATATAATATAAGAACTAGAAATGTGATGGATCTAGCTTTATCCTTCTTATTTAAGATTACTTTGACTAATTGGAGCCTTTTGTTCCATAAGAATTTTAGGATTTTTTCTCAATTTTGTGAAAAATGTCTTTGGAATTATGACAGAAAGTGCCCTAAATCTACAGATCATTTTGGGTGGCATGCACACTTTAGCAATATTAATTCTTCCAATCTGTAAAAACAAGATGTCTTATCATTTATTTGTGTCTTCAATTTCTTTCAGAAATGTTTTATAGTTTTCAATAATACATGTTTCACCTCTTTGATTAATTTTATTCCTAAGTTTTTATGCTGTTGTAAATGCAATTTTTTCATATTTTCTTTTTCAGATACTTCATTGTTAGCATGTAGAAGTAACTGATTTTCATATGCTGATTTTGTATCCTGAAAATTTACTTTCTTTATTAGTCCTAACAGTTTTTTGATAGGGTCTTTAGAGTTTTTATGTATAAGATCATGACAGCTACAGAGTCAATTTGACATTTCTTTCTGTCTTAGATGCTTCTGTTTCTTTTTCCTGTGTAATTCCTCTGGCTAGAACTTGTAGTGGTGAATGTATTAATGTCAATATCATGGAATTAGGTTTGTTATTCTTAGTGTAAATTTTTCATAAAAGTGAGTTTGGCCCCCTCTTGCCTGATCTTTCTCTCTCTCACATCCATATGATGCCATCTGTGATGCAAGAAGGGTCAGGCTCATTGAACTTGGACTCTCTAGCCTCCAAAGCCATGAGCCAAATAAATTTTTATAAATTACAAATTACTCAGTCTGTGGTATTCTGTTATAACAGCATAGAACTGACTGACAATACATTTGTATGTTTTCATATTGTTAATTAGTATCCTTTTCTTTCAACTTGAAGAACTGCCTTTACTCTTCATGTAAGGCAGATTGAGTAACAATGATCTTCTGTTTTCATTTGTCCGAAATAGTCTGTATCTCCTTTTCACTTCTGAATAATAGCTTTGCCAGGTATATTATTCTTAGGAGTTGTTCTTCAATCACTTTGAACATATCTTTCTATTCCCTACTGTTCAGCTGAGAAATATGCTTATAGCTTTATGCAGATTTCCTTGTATGTGACAAGTTATTTCTTTTGCTACTTTCTTAATTCTCTTTGCTTTGACTTCCTTTTTTACTTCTGTTTTTGCAGTGCTGGGTTTTGCACATGCCAGGCAAGCACACTACCACTGAGGTAAACTCCAGCCCCTCTTTGTATTTGATTTTTGGCAATTTTATTATAGTGTGTTTGGTGTAATATCCTTTGGGTTGATCTTGTTTGGGATTTTTGAGCTTCATGAATCTGAATGTCCATATCTCTTCCAAGATTTGAGAAGTTTACAGCCATTACTTCTTTAAAATAAACTGTCTTCCCCTTTCTGTCTTTGATTTCTCCTTCTTGGAATCTCATGATCTTTGTGTTCATTCATTTGATGGTGTCTCATAAATAGGTCTCATAGGCCCCCTTCTTCTTTTCCTGTCTTTATTTCCTTCATGCCTGGCTTCTTTCCTCCCCTTTTCTGGTTTTTCTTCTTTTTGTTCCTCTGATAAGCTAATTTCAAATAGCCTGTCTTCAGGTTCTCTGATTCTTCTGTGGATCAAGCCTGCTGTTGAAGCCCTCCATTGAGTTTTTCATTTCTGTCACTGTATTCTTTATCTCTAGCATTTCTGGTTGGTCATTTTTTATGGTTTCTGTTTCTTTAGTAAGCTTCTAATTTTATTAATGATGTCTTTTCCTGATTTTGTTTAGTTGCCTGTGTTCTCTGGGACCATTGAGTGTTTTAAACATAATTTTGAATTCTTTGACATATGATTTACGTATTTCCTTTTGTCTGCAGTCAGATACTGGGACTTTGTTAGTTTACTCTGGTGGCATCATGTTTGCCTGATAGCTTTGTTCTACTGTCTGTGCATTTCAAGGAGCAGGCACCTCTCTTAGTCTTTACAGAGTGGCTTCAGCAGATCAATACCTTCTTCTGTTGGATCCCAGGGCTGATGGTATTTTCACTTGAATCATAGTCCAGTGGAGCTGTGTCAATGTCATGCAGGTACTACTGGGTTCCATAGTTGGCAGGCTTCTTATCAGGGGCAAGGCAGATGTGGCTGCTGTCTGGTTCCTGAGTAGATAAGAGTACCTCCAGGACCTTGGTTATTAGGGCTGACACTGAGACAAGGATCCATTTTAGGGTCCACAGTTGGGCCTACAGATGGTGACCAAGATACACAGATGGGTATGGCTCCCTCTGGGTCATTGAGTAGATCTCTAGTTGGGTAGGACTGGCCCCCAGCTGCAACGGAGAGAGAAAATATCACAGAACTGCTTCCAGTGCCATAGGTAGGCATAAGATCTGAAGAACTGCCTCATGAGTTATGGACAAGAATGCCTCTTCCCTGATGTCTGGGAAGGCAGAAATGCTCTTGAACCATGGCTGAATGGGGCTGGAATTGAGGTACTGAGCTGTTTTAGATTTGCAGTTGGAATGAGGTTCACTGCCTTGCCTGCAATGGCACAGATGAATGTTTCTCCCATTGGATCCCTTCTAGGCAAGAAGTGGCAAGATCGCTTCTGGACTGTGGCTGAGGGGGTGCTGGAGCCAAGTCACAAGGTTGCTTCAGGGTCTGCAGCTGGACCAAGGTCAGTGGGCCTGCCTCCTAAGACACAGACAAGCTGTCTCCCACTGTGGCTGGAAGGGACTAGAGCCGTGAAAGCAGTACCAGTACCAGTCTTGGTACTGAAAAGACTGGGGACTTCTGATCTAACAAGATCATACCAATTTATACTAACCAAAACTATATGAAAATACCCATTTTTTCAAACCTTTATTAACACCATGTGCTGCAAGTCTTTTCAACTTTTGCAAGAATATAGGCTCCAAACTATATTTCCTTCTTTTAGTTTGAAATATATATAACTTTTCATATGTGTATTCAACTTTTATTTTTCCCATAATAAACTGGTACTTTTTCCTCTCCCTTCTTGTAGTTCTGACTTGAGACGTTTCAACATGATGGAAATACAGTTGATGGGGAAAGTTTAAAGCTCAAGTTCTCAAGAGCCTACATTGCCCTGTGGTAGGTTTCTGCATTTTGAGTGTTCTTTTATTCATAGACATGGGACAGTTTTTATCCAGACAGGCAGTTATATGATGTCTTTCAGGTTGTGATGGTCCTAGAGCAGTCGCTGTGTGGGCCTGGTGCGCTGTTGCTAGTTGCCAAGTGTAAGGCTGCACCGAGGGATAAGGCTCAAGATAAACACTACTGAAGCACAACCTTAATTCTCACTGGAACAGATGTGTGCAGAAGAGTCATACTTGCTCCTCAGGCATTGATAGGTAGAACAATACTCACTGCTTCTAAACTGCAAGGACACTAAGTTCCACCTACTCTGTGGAGATCAGGGAGGTTCTGGGTGAATGTGGCTTCTAGCTGAGCAGCACCAGGCCAGATGCTCCCAGTGTTATTTACTGTTCAGGGGCAAGGAGGGAAGTGTGGTGAGATCAGCCCCTACATGAGTATCCTCAGGGTAAAGACTCGCCCCCACGGGGTGGTTTCCAATCGCCTCTAGATTAGGGCTGCTACACTAAGCAGATGAAAATATAGAGTGCTCAAGTAAATTTGAATTTCAGATAAACACATATAATTTTAGTTTGTTGTCTCATGCAATAGCTAGAATATACAGTCCTAGAATGTGTTTGCTGTTTATCTGAAATTTAGATTTAATCGGCTGTGCTATGATTTACCTGGCCACCCTATATTAGACTGATGAATTACACATGCTTTTAACATAGCTTTAGGTGCCCAGGACCTAAATTGTGCAGAATAGTGTATTGAGGAGTAGAATAACTGCTCCAGAATAACTGGCCTGTACTAGGGATCTAGGAGCCCTAAGTTCATAATTATGAAGAGCAGCTTTGATCTTTTGTCTGAAATAAACAGGGGGAATGGAAGGTAAACCAACTGTAGACAGCAAGTTTCACAGGTTTCTGCAGAAGTACCACTGTATCACAGCAATGACAATGCCTGGCCACACGAGACTGCCAAGTATGTCCCCTGGGGGAAGCACATTCAAGGCAACATTTGTTGCCAGAAATACAGCATCCAGGGGAAAGTTAGAAATTAGGACAGTTGACTGTTCTGGAAGGGAAATGAAAGATCCTTGAATCAGACTCTGTGGCTGAGGCTGAACCATTATAAAAACATCAGTGCAAACATAGCATTTTAAAAAGTGCCAGTTTCTGAAATGGATTCAGTGTGCATAAGTAGCTTATCTCTAGATAGATTAATGCATGTTGCCAAATTTGACTTCCTATGGGTGATTTCATCTAATGGAGGCTAACTCCCAGATTGCAGACCCTGAACAACTCACCTAGACTAATTAGTACCCTGGTGAGTTGAATCAAGATTTCCCTCCCCTTTCAGACTTCAATGAATTTTTGCTTAGGATTTTGGCAACAGTAAGCATTGGATTCTAGGAACCTAATTTTATTTGAGATAATTGCCCTTAGGGCCTGAAAATTGGTTTATTTCAAACATTGGTAGGTGGAAGCGTCTGCTGTATTATTCTTACATTTTTCACACACTTTAAGCATTGGGAAGGCAGAGTATAGGAGGGAAAATTCACCAGTTGTGGTCTAGAATGAACTGCAGAATGCAGCTACTCAGCAGCCTCCCTCCACCTGAGACTGAGGGCCCCTAGAGACATGGATCACAGTCAGACAGTGGGGAGGACGGCAACTAAACTTTCATCTCTGCAGTTTTTGACTCAAAAGGACAAAACCTTATACTGTATCTTTTGGACTTGAGCATTTTAGATTTTGGCCCTTTGGGGATTTAATCTTCAAATTTTTATTTCTCAGGAGAAAATTCATAATGGGGAGTTTATGTTTCAATTTGAAGCATTTTTATTATGTGCTATTTAAATAAATAAGAAATAATTTGATCAAAACAGTATTAGAGAATCTTAATATCATCGAAGACTTCTAATAATATAGCTGGATATAATTGAGTTGGGATAGAGATCAGGGAGCGAATTTTCCATTGTTGAGTACAGATTGACTCAAAAAAAGGCATTTGTGTATTTAAACTATTCTTAACCAGATACAAAGTTTATAATTAATTTTACAATGTTAGCATAATCTTAATATCAAAATCTGATATAAAGATAGCTAGATATATCACTGGTTCTCATTATTTGCAGTAGTTTTATTTTATAAAATTGTCACAAATACTGAATTAGCAATAACTGAACCACTGTTCCTAGGAAAATGCAGGGTTAAGTTCCTGCAAATTTCTGGTTACGTGCTTTTTTGTTTTTCTTTGAGATAGGGTCTTGCTATGTAGTCCAGGATGGCCTTGAACTCGTGCAAATCCTCCTGCCTCAGCTTTTGAGGCATGCGCCACCCTGCCTGGCTACAACATGTTTTATTTGATGCATGTTTCTTTTTAGGGACACCACTTTAATGTTTGCTGTTGGTTCAATAACACTGTAGTCACAACCAATTCATGCCTATAACTCAAGCAGGACTGAGGCGTATCTAACTTGTGCATTTTCCCCATAAAACATACATCACAGCCTTTTTGTGCTTAGAAACCCTTGAACACACCTCAACACTGCACTTGGGGGATCATCTTAATCAGCAAAATCAGTAACAAAAGCACAAAAATGTAAAAACCAGAGAATTAAGTATACCATGAAAAGCGCACCTGTATATTTGATGAAAGCCGAAACAAGTAGGCAGGACACTGCTTTATTCAGCCTTATCTGGGAATGTGTCCATCCGGTGACTTAAATGTTTTCCCCATTCTGCATATATCTGTGAATGACTGACATCATGCAGTGAACATGCTTTGGAGTTATAAACACACTTCATTGAGTAGGTGAATTTCAAATACAGAATCTTCAAATAACAAGAATTAACTATATGGCAAAATTTCTTTTTTTTTGCAACACAATTCTGACTGTGGGCTAAAAACCCAAGTGAAAATATGTATAAAATCTTCTCAAAGGATACTAAACAAAATTTAAATTAAGGGCATTCTACCATGTTTCTGATGAGAAGTGTCTTACTTTCTCATTACTGAGACATAATACCCAACACCCACAACTCTAAGGAGGAAAGATTTATTTTGGCTCATAGTTTGTAGAGGGTTCAGTTCAAAGTCAGCTGGCTCCAACGCAGGGCAGCAAGGCAGAGGGGCGTCACAAAGGAGAAACTGCTCATGGCATGGCAGCAGGAAGTAGAGAGAGAGATCAAGGGAGGAGGAGGGAGATAGACTCTCCAGGCCATGCCCCCCGTGACCCATCTCCTACAACCAGGCTTCACCTCCAAACATCACATTTAGCTATAAACTCATCAGTGGACCAATCCACGGATGTGTATTTCACTCCCATGATCCAATCAGCTCTCAAAAGCCCCACCTAAACCATGAAGCTTTAGGGAGACATCTAGATATGAACCATAACAGGAAGGTCTAACATCAGATATCATTTAATCAGAATTCCAATGGGTAGTGTTTGAATAGATAAAATATTTTCAAAGTTTCAGTGTAAAAATAGATATGGAAGAATTGCACATAATTATAGAACAAAAGGATATTAAAATTTACTATGAGAGTATTATAAACAAAATAATGTGACAGGCATAGCAATAAAAACAAAAGTAGCAAGTTTAGGAATAGATCCACGGGGATGTACTATATGACCACAGTGGCCCTTCAGTTCAGGACAGGGTACAGCAATCTGTTTTTAGATGTCAATCTCCCAAACCTCACACCATATACCCCAAATCCAAATTTAAGATGGATGATTTAAAGTTCCTGAACTTTTAAACTACCCATATTTTGAAAGAAAATTTAATATATGTATTTTATGACTGTGGGTGGTGTTAGCCTTTAGGAAACCCAGAAAGAACCCATTAAGAGCTGACTACCTAAAAGTTAAAAGCCTCTGTATTTCAAAGGATGAGTTAAAAGAAAAATAAGTCTGGGAGGAAAAAAACCTCCCCACATTTTAACATATGTGAAAGACTAAGTGTTAATGTTATTCAGCTTCTACAAATTCATAAGTAAAAGATAACCAAATATGACAAAGGGTGTGAATAAAAATTCACAGAAGGGAAAATGCGTGTGAAATGATCCATAATCATACAAAATGTTCAACCTGACACACGAAAATGCAAATAAAAATAGCAATAAGACAATTTTATGCCCATGAGAGTGGTAAAAAATTAATTTAAAAAAGAAAAAATAAGCAGTACTCACAGAATTGTGGAAAAACAAGTACTTGTATCTACTGCTGGTGGATTTCAGTCTTTGCATAATTTAAAAAAATAACATGGGAATATTTACTACAACATCAAATGTGCATTTTTCACCCATCATCAGTAATTCTAGAAATTCACCTTCTGAAAATAAAGGTGTGAACACACACACGCACACACACATTGTGGCATCGTGTAGCAGGAAAAAAGGGAACACCCGAATGCCCAGCGACAAACAGCAAAGCCATACCATGGAGTAGTGCTCGCCTGTGAAAAAGACGGCACATTGACTTTTCCATTCCATGCAGTGAGCGGCTCCTTGCCAGGGTTACACTCTGAGGACCTTGTGAGATTTGCTCAATGTTTCTCTAGAAATTCCCTTGGCTTTGCAGTGCTGGCAGTGCTTCACATAGGGTAGTATTACGCAAAAAACTGTGTTTGTGATCCTGCACTTAGTAGCAAGACAGGTGTCCCTCCCAGAGGCCACCCACACGGGTCTGCTTATGTACTCAGCAGGGTCACAGCTTTGCCCCTGTCCCCTGAGAGGCAGAGGAAATGCCATCATCCTTCTCTCAAAGCGTTTTGGGTTTCACTGGCCCCAGTGTGCACTGCCCCAGACCCTTAGAAATATGACCACTTGGGTGGAGCCATGTTGAAAGGTTTTCTTCCTTAAATAACTTAAGAAAACACTTGGGGGAGGGGGAGGGGATTAAAAATCACTATATGGGTTTTTCAATAACATCTTGAGCTTATAACTCTGCAAAATATTGTCCTTGGGCCATTAATGAAACCCACATTTCAGGAGTGGCCTTGAAGTTGAGCATGGAGAGGGTGGGCAGCTGTATTTACTGTCCTTCGGCTCTGTGGTCCTCATTATGTTTTGCTCCTTTTTGTATTTCAAGAGAACTTCTGGAGTCGCCATTGCTTAGGTGACATTTCTCCAGGGAAGAGCAAGTTTAGAAATTCAAACAGTGTCTGACTCTATGTTCCATGCTCGTCACTGCTACCCGTGGAACTTGATTAGCTCCTGGTGGCCTCTCACTCCGACCCTGCTGTCCCCACTCTGAGTTGATGAGAATTCCCAGAACCTAAAGCTTAACACCAACCCCAAAGAACAGCAGTCCTAAAAATTCGGTGGAGGTGCCCAGGGCCCAGAGGAAACAAGCCAGAAGTGCAGATTTCTAGGCTGGTAGAGACTTCAGAAATTTTTTGTTTGTTTTCCAAACAGCTTTTACAGACTGAAAGGAAATAGGAATTCAAGAAAGGAGGGCTTACTTTCAGCTTCTGTTGGTTGCTATAATTCTGGAGGGGGATGTCCCTCAGCCAATGCCTCTCTGAGTGTGATCTTTGGACAAATTGCCCTGAGTTCATTGAAAAGCCAGATTTCACAGAAGCAGTAGGTCTGGAATGGGATCCAGAAATCTGGATTTTAAAGGCTTCCAGGAAATTTGTGTATCCTCTAAAATGTAAGAACCATGATCTAGGCTCAGTATGCATGGCACAAGTGTGTTCTCTTCAGGCCCATGGGGCAGGGCTGGCAGGCACATCCGAAACTGTTATACACATGAGATTTGGACCTTGAGCCCTTAAATCATCCAAGACACATTCTCCAAAAGGCAGAGTGCGTCTTCCTGGTCACTGACAGGATTGTGACTTCCAGCATTGCAGACTTAAAGCTGACATTTGGTCTTCTTTCTGTGCCTGGATAAGCAAAGATTCCGGCCTTCGGGAGAGTTCAGGTTTGCCCTGGGTGCAGGAGATCTGATCCTTGGTCACCACGGGCTTTCCTCTGTTTGCAGAAAGAGTGAGATGCTTGTGCTTGGTGGAGCTGGGAGAGAACAGGCCAGAATGGCTGGTGTTCTTCCTGCAGAGCATCTTACCTTTTGGGTCTGATGCCAACTATGGGCCTTCTCCACAGACGTGTTTCCATACACAAACTTTCCAGTGAGCTTCGACAGACACACAGACTGTCTCGATCACACACCTAAGGACTCCTGCAAGGGAGATGTTCTTTTCTAGTTTAGATTCTCCAAACTTACTCAGAGTATGTTCTAGCAGATATGGAATTGAAAATATACAGTTTTCAAGAAACTGGGATAGCAGCAACAAATTCTGTCACATGCTCATACTTGTGGAAGCTGCATGATGATTGTATGAGGGCTTTTAATCTATTTTCTTTGGGGTATGCAAGCAAAATATAACTTTTATTAAAATATCTACTTTTCTTCTATTCAGCTTATATTTGATATCTCAATTATTTTTATTATTATTATTATTATTTTTTTTTTTTTTGGTACCTAGGATTGAACTCAGGACCTTGCACTTGAGAGGCAGGCCATGGAAGCACTGAGCTAAATCCCTGGCTGATATCTCAATTATTGAGGGAATTTGGGATGCAAACTGAGTATTAAAGAGGACCAATCACAACACATGAATAAGACACAATTTTAAAATATTGCAACTGTAAAAAGAAACCCTGTATTATGCACCAAACATCAGGCTCCACTCATAGTTTATAACCTATTCTTTTTTTTTTTGTACCGGGGATTGAACTCAGGTCCTTGCACTTGCACAGCAGGTGGCGAAACCACTGAGCTAAATCCCTGGCCCCACCTATTCTATTTTCAATGGGGGCTTATATCAGTGCGCCACTGCTACAAAATACTGCATAACACAGCACACTAAAACTCAGTGGTTTTAGAAATACACTTTTATTCTGGATCATGCATCTGCTGATCAGCTAGGGCAGGTTGGCAACAAGGTTGGGGCTGACTAGGTGCCAGGCATTTCTCATTTTCCTGGGATTGTGGAGCTGCCATGGAACATTCTTCTCTGTATGAGGAGCAAATCTCCACTGTGGCCACCACAGTGCTACACATGCAAGTCACACAGCAGAGCCCAACATCAAAGGGAGGAGAACATTTCATCTCTAGACAGAGGAACTGTGGAGGCTCACAGCAATGGGCCACGTGGATATGAAAGGGCCAATAATTTACTTACCACAGGGTTAGTCCACTGGGAATTTTACTTCCAATAGGAGGCAGTTTCCTCTCACGGATATTGGAAGTGACCCAGGCCCCAGTTTCAGGTAGAACGGCTCCTGGGGAGCCTTTTCACTCAGCCCAGGTTTCCCTGACTTTGACTTCCCTGGGCTTTGGCAGGACCATTCCAACCCTGTCTCTCAAATCCAGTGAGTACCTAGATGGTTACAGTATGTAGACTCCAAAAAGCTATCAAATTGGATGCGAACTGCAAGAGATAAATAGGCGTGTTAATAGGGACAGCCCACCAGGTCTGTGGTTTCAGGAAGCTGTACAGAATCTGAATGCACCCGCTATCAAGGAGCTGGAAATCTCACCCTCTGATGAAAGAGATCTCAAGAAGTCCATTCTGTCCTCTGGTAAAGCTCCTTTTCTTTAAGGCCAGATAGGAAAAGTTCCAAAACTTTGAACCTGAAATTAAGGTAAAAGGATAACATATTTTCTTTCTTTTTTATTTATAACATTCCCTTATTAATGAAAAGATTTTTTTTTGTTACTAGGGGACATATTCCAGATTATCCCCATGAAAAAAATAATATAGAACCATTTTTACTTGGGGATTTTTGTTGTAAGCTTCCATGGGCTGATCACTTGTTACCTTTGAGGTCAGACAAGGAAATTGTCTGGACTAAAGTGTAGAAATAGTTACTGTTTCTTTCCAATGAGACTATATAAGCTTCATGCTCTATCCATTCAGGGAAAAGGTGTGTAGTAGGTGTGTTATAAAAATGGCCCCAATTCCCTGCCTCTTCCTGGATTCACAAACTTTGCAGTGTGACTTAGAAGCAAGTTCCTCACACCAAGAGATGGAGTCTACTTCCCCACTGAATTGGGACCAACCTTGTGACTTCAGCCAGTGGGATTCTCTAGAAGAACAATGGGCCAGTCCAAGTCTGCATCCAAAGAAGCTTTGTGTGCTTTCCGCTCTCACTCAGATCCCTGCCCCTCTGCCATCCAGCCCAGCACAGGCTGGTCCACTGGGGATGAGAGACCATGCAGGGCAGAGAGGGCTCATCCCAGGCAGCCCCAGGTGTCCTGTGGTTGACTGCAGTGGGAGAGATAAAACCAACCAGCCTCCCAAATGAGCAGGATGGCCCAGCTGACCCATAGAACTTGTGAGCAAATATAAGTGCTTATTCCTTCATGCTGCCAAGATTGTGTGGTAATAAGCAAGGGATATGGGAGAAATGAGGGGACTCAATTAAAAAAAATGAATCTAGGGAATGATTTTCTTTTTTTCTGACAAGATTAGGTGACTTTGGGGGCCAGCCTAAAAAGGGAGGACATCAACACAAAGAAAATCAATTAACCTGGATTAGTTAATGATTATATATTGCTGTTGTTATGACTTGTATCTAGATATGTCCCCAAAGCTTCATGTGGTCATAGGTGGAGCTTTTCAGAGGTGGCTGGATCCAGAGGGTGTGATGCTGGGATTAAGGATGTGATGCTGGGATTGATTCATGGTATGATGCTAGGATTAAGGGTGCCCTACCCAGGGTGTGAGTGCTACTGCCCTGGATGGAATATAAGGGACAGAAAGAGGGCTTCTGACATTGCTTGCTGCTTGCTACTACTTCCCTGCTTTGCTGCCTTCCTGCCTTCTCCCCACCATTAACTGTTTCTCTTCTGTGATGCCCCTCTGCCCTGCCACCCTGCCTTGGAGCCAGCCATAACTGAAACCTCTACAAACTGTGAGCCAAAATAAACCTTTACTCCCTTAAGTTTGGGCATTGGGTATTGTCTCAGCAATGAGAAAAAATGACTAAGACAGCTATCATAACAGGAAATGTATTCCATGGTAAAGTCACCCTTTGGTATAAGTGTGAGATTGGTCTCAGGACTCCCCTCAGATACCAAGATTCATAGAAGCTCAAGTCCTTTACATAAAATGATGTATTTGAATATAACCTATGCAATTCTCCTCTATACTCTAAGTCCTCCTTAGAATACTTTAATACTGTATTAGTCCATTTTCTGTTGCTATAATAAAATATCTGAAGCCAGATGACTTGTAAATAAAAGGAGTTTATTTCACTTGCAGTTCTGGTGGTTCAAACTCCAAATGGCATGGTGCTGGTTTTGGCAAGGGCCTCGTGTCTTACAGAAACAGGATACAGTATGTGTGTGAAAGAGATAACATGGTGAAACAGGAAGCCAGAGGTAGCAGGAAGGGTCAGTCTCGGTTTTATAATAACCCTCTAGCTGGGACCCCAAGAGGATTACTTTAATTCTTTCTGAGGGCAGTACTTCCAATGGCTAACAACTCCCTCAGCTGACCCCTCTTCAAATTCCCTCCACATTTTAACATCCCCACAATAGGACCAAGCTTCTAACACATAATCCTTTGGTGGGACAAACCATTTCCAAGCCAAAGCTAATACCTAATACAGTGCAAGTCCTATGTAAACAGTTATTTTTTATAGAATAAATTATAAGAAAAAAGCCTGCATATATTCATTATGGATTAATTTCTATTTCAACTATTTTCAATCTGAGGTTGGTTGGAACCCACAAATGTGGAGAACTGACTGCATTTTACAAATGACATAGCACCAGGGTTCTCATATGGGGTAAAAACCCTCAGTGGATGAGAGTTCAGGCGCTGGTGGCACACTGAATGCAGGGCGGGTGGTGACAGAGGGAGGAGCCCCGAGTTTGTGCACGCAGACTGCTGGTCCATCTTTAAGAGCTGTGTGTGAAGAGCTCACAGAGGGTTCTGTCAACTGACTTGGTTCATGGAGACCCTTTCTTGAGAGCCCCAACTTAGCCTGGCCAGGCTATGCTATAAGCACCTGGTTCTTCCTGGGCCTTGGCATTCTTAGGTTAAGTTGAGGAACTTCGTCTTCTGTTATGATAGAATGTCTAGCAAAAAGGTCACCTATTTTCCTCTACAAAGGATAATTCTGAGTGGGAAACAATTCTCTAAACTTCTTCTTCTTTTTTTTTTAAAGTAGGAAGATACTGATAGGAAAGCTCCTGAGGGCCAGGAGGGGTCCCGAGTGGGTAGCCTTCTAACCTTCTCAACAATGGAAGACAGAGGGTTGGAAAAGTGGGCTACAAGTCAGGCCTCCTCTGAGTTTCTTACCTAGAAAACTAAATGGCAGGACCCGTCAGAGCTGGCCACAGACACTGATCTCCAGTTCCTGCAGGCAGCAAGCTGCATGTACACCAGAGTGGTCACCTGCTCTCTTCTCCATCCCCACCTTCCATCCCAAGTTGGCCTTTCAGGGAAATGTGGAAAGCTGGCTATGCCTGGGAGAGGGTAGTTACCTCTACAGCACCCTCCACTCTGGACTGCCCAGAGTAATCAGGTAACAGATCGCTTGTATATGTAAGGGACTTTATGCTTTAAAAATTCTTTCCATGTCTTATTTTATCTTAAATATAAAAGTGATTTGGTAGGAAAGAAGTGCTACGTTAAAGACAAGGGAAAATAGGACATCAAAACTCAAGGAGACTCCAGGAATCGATAATTAACCTCCAGACTGAATCCTGGGTGACCCAAGAGAGAGGCAGCTCACAACGCACTGTTGACTGAGCCCAGAAACTTCCTAACATGGCTCCAATGTTGAAAGATTGGGGCAGAACTGATCTCCTTAGAGCCCCAGAATTTCCCTAGACTGGATCTTCTACTTTGCAGATTTGAAGCTGTCTGTTTTATGCCTTAGAGTTTATTTGAAATACCACCGAATAAAATGACAGGTAATCATTTCCATAGGTACTGCTTTCATTGATCTTTTTTCATGTGCAGCTCTCAGAAAATTCCATTACTATTGATCCCCTCCAATTTTAATGCTATAATGATGTTCTTCCCCTCGCCAAGGGAAGTGATTATGTACTTCAACTTCTATACTTAGAATTGTGTGAATAATCGTGTCCATATTTATATACATATCTTTATTGTCCTGACAAAATTCTCAGCACAGTTGCACTAGTTTGTGGATATCTTTTCTAAATTCCCTCCAGATGTGTCAAACAGCATGCAGTAAATCGGACTTTTATTTATTTTTTCTTTTTTGAGGGGGGGCTGGTATTTAGTTTTAATGTGCCAAGCATTTTAGATGATACAAAAGAGATGACTATAGAAGAGTGTTGTTCTCTCTTTTTGCCCCCACCTTCCAAAGAACTCCCTTTCAATGTAAGAAGTCAGAAGCTTCCTGTGTTATTCCTTGGATTTGTCCCTCCAACATTCAAACCTTTGTCTGGGCCAGAAGAAGAGCTGAGGAGGTTCCCTCCAGACTGGCAGCCAACTTCTAGTCTCCCCTTTCCAAGTGAAAACATAAATTAAAGCTGACACTTGGAGTGTGCGCGCCTGCTGTCTTTAGGGTTATGCTTGCATGAGCTTATTTATTTTTGCTCCAATGCAAAAAGATTTATAACCCTGAATTATGAATTCTGACACTCTTGTGTTACACGGATGCACTTAGGTTGGTGTTTCACTTTCTGATGGCTTTGAAAAGCTTTCTTTTTGAATTTTAAGCCCTCAAGGGCAACAAGAGTCCCTTTTCATAGAGAGTGTGGCCGACACTGCCTCCCACAAGGCAGTGCTTACACGGTGCAGCCACAGTCAAGGGATGAGGGGCGGATGGTAACTAATTTATGTTTTCTCGAACAGTTTCTCTTTCAGAGAATTGAAGTGAACATATAAAAATGTGTTTCTAAATAAAAGCTGGCAAGCAGAGTGTCAGCCTGGAAATAACTTTTTCAAGACCTTTCGGGAAAACAGGAGTATGTCATTATTTAAGGTTTTAAAGGTTTTAAAAAGATAACAGCTGACTGAGTTGGCTGCACTGGCATGGTTGGCTCAGCAAGTGAGAAATCGCATTGATTTTGCAAAACAGAGAAACTGACGCAACTCACCTGGACATTTCGTGCAGACACAGAGAGGTGGGGGCCCTTATGCTCTTTTCTGATAATGCACAGCTCAGGGGTTTTTGGGTTTTTTGCATAATTAAACAAGAAGCCGGGCTGATGGGTGAAGTAGTTGTCAAACGTGGAATTGGCCCAGAGCCCGAGTTGCCGGCAGGAACCATAGGTGCTTACCTTGCAAAGGAGGATGTAATATATTTGAGCATCATTGAAAAATCCAGGTATATTCTCAATCCAGCTCGGGATTTTGGGCTTCTCCCTTCCTGCTTCCTTTCCTCAGGAGCAGGCTCCACCTTCCACTTTTGCAACACGTAGACCACCTAGAATTTGGCCTCTTACCTGGACAGCAGGTGCCCAGAGCTACACAGCAATGCCTCAGGTGACCTGCTGCCTCCTGGAGAGCTGGAATTTTTTTATAGCCAGAAAATTGTGAGAAATAATTCAATTGGAAAAATATTGTAATTTCTAAAATTTAAAACAAACCTAGGTATATGACGCAGAGCGGACAACTGCTAACACCTTGACCAGTGTCACTAAGTCTGGATTTCAGATCCCTGAAGGATTGCTCTAACCACCAGGAATTCTGCATAACTTGCTTCCAAGTCCCCCCAACTGAGACAGTTGCCTTGCAGAGTTCATGTGAGGGGCCCTGCTAATAGCGGCAGCTTTGCTACTGTGAGTTTTCAGCCCATGACCCAGGATGCCCCTGGGCTTCATCCCATAGTCCCATATACTGTTCTACACAAGGGGCAGTGATCTTTTAAAAATGGCAGTTAGGTGGTACCACCATCCTGTTCACTTCCCCCTTTCAGATGACTTCCCATGAGCTGGGAGCAGCCCCAGTCTTCTTGCCAGGGCCTGTGCTGGCCACGCGATCGGTCTTGCCTTTCTTTTCAACCTCATTTTCTGCCTCTCTCTTCCCGTAGCCCACAGTGGTGCCTACCTTCCCGGGGATGAGCTCTCTTTGCCTTAGACAGTGTGCAGTGTGTGGAATCGTCTGCCGCACAGATCTCCGCAGAGCTGGCCACATCCTGTCACCCCATCTCAGCTCCCGCATCACCCTTCTGTGAGGCTTCTCTGACAGTCCATCTGAAGGCTTCCTACCAAGTCTCCCGCCCCAGGCCTGCGTTCAGAAACACAGCACCTTTGTTCACTTTCTTCGTAGAACTTAACAGTGTCCCAAGCCATCTCCCTCACTTCATGGTTGACTCGTGCCTTTTGCTGGGCCCCAGAATTTAAACACCAGGAGCGAAGAAAAGGCTTTCTCTGCCTTGTCCTGCACAGTATCTTCAGGGCCTGGTACAGCTCCTGCCTGTTATGTGGAAGCAGGACAGCAACTGTGAATGAATGAATGAATGAGTCAATGAATGACCGAACCAGGCACTGCCAGGTGACTAAAATCAACAGTGAGCAGAAACTGATCCCCACCTCCATGTGGCCTGCAGGCCGGCGAAGCGGACAGAAAGCCAGATGCTTGCTCCATGTGCTGTTCCACAGCAGAGCTGTGTAGGGCGATCCCAGGGCAGTAACAGACTGGACAGGAGGACCGGCCTAGTGGGAGCGGCCATGGCGGCCTCCCGGAGAAGTGAAGTCTGCAGATATCAGAACCCGGAGAGGGAATCTTCCCACTTGGTAACTTGGTGTTGACTGGGTTGTGAGCCTGTGGGGGAGACAAGACCAGAAAGAAAGGACAGAAGATGGTAGCAAATGGCGGCTCCTCTCACCTGGAGTCCTGTCCCACCGGAATTCATCGACCTTGCTCCTTCCTTACCTGATTCTCTCTGTTTTGTTCTTCTGGAAAACATGAAGACACCCTCCTCACCAAATAAATTAATTTGTTTCCACCTGCATTTACTTTCTGCCCCTTAAGGTGTTGGTTTCCAACGCTAAGACTTTAAAGATGTCTTTTCCCACATATTTTGATCTTGTGTTCTGTCAAACACTGATAATCAGCACACAGCCTGGTTCCGCCAGGCGCATTTCTGTTGCTCCTAAAACTCTGTGTGCACTTCAAAGGGAATTTCTTCATTTAAATCAGCTGTTGCAAAAGGTGGTTGTAGGAGCCATTTGAAGCTTGGAAAGTTCCCTGGCACCTTTTTGTTTTTAATTTTTATTATAAACTGACAATTTGCAATTGCATATATTTCTGGAATGTAAGGTAATCCTGTTGTATAAATACAGTATGGAATGATTAAATCAAGTTAGGTAATATATCCATCACCACAAATAATCAAAACTTATGATAAGAACGTTTGAAATCCCCTCTCTTTGTGAAATGTACAACATTCTATTATTAACTACTTCCACCACATGGTGCAGTCTTTAAAAATTTTATTTTTATAGCTTTTGTCTGAGTGATTTTGCACAAGAGTATCTCATTCTCCCTATCTCTCAATCTCTGTAACAACCATTCTACTGTGCTTCTGTGAGTTCCATGATTTTAGATTCCACATGTAAGCGAAAACACACAGTATCGGTTCCTGACTTATTTCACTTAACATCACCAGTTGCCTCCATATTGTCAAAAATGACAGAATCTTCTCTGTAAGGCTGGATGCTATTCCATTAGGTTACATGCCATATTTTCTTTTTCTTTTTTTTTTTTTTTGGTACCAGGGATTGAACTCGGGTCCTTGCGCTTGCGCAGCAGGTGGAGAAACCACTGAGCTAAATCCCTAGGCCTAATATGCCATATTTTCTTAATCCAGTCATTTGTCGATGGACACTCAGGTTGATTCTACCACTTGGCTGTTGTGAATACCGCTACAACAAACAAGAGAGGACAGCTATCTCCTCAACAAACTGATTTCAACTCTTGTGAGCAAATACTCCAAATTGGGATTGCTAGATTGTGATGATTCTACTTTTAGTTTTGGGGGGAATTTCCATACAGTTTTCTATAATGGCTGTACTAATTCCATCAGGTGCCAGTGCGAAAGGATTCTCTTTTCTCCACATCCTCATCGGCACTGTTACTTTTAGGCTTTTTGATAGTAGCTATTCAGATAGATGTGAGATAATATCTCGTTGGGATTTTAATTTTAATTCCCATGATCACTATGGATGTTGAGCAGTTTTTTCCTGTTGACAATTTATCTGTCTTCTTTTGAGAAATTTCCATTCAGGTCTCTTCCCTTTTTCTAATTGTTTTGTTTTATTTTCTCGCCACTGAATCGTTTGGATACCAACCCCTTTCTGGACATGTGGGAGATATCTCTCAATCCACGGGGTGTTGTTCTCCTTGCTTTTCAGATCCTCAGCGCCTTTTTACCTTTCTCAGAGCAGTTATGGGGAAAGCAGGAAAATGAACCGGTGCCTGCAGATACAAAGATCGCTTGAGGCTCAGCCTGCTGCCACTTGGGAGGACCCATGGCTTTCGCCCTCGTGCCGAAGGAGGACCTTCTTTCCTCCTGCGTCTCTGCATCACAGTGAAAGAAGCCTTCCTGCCCTCATGCCTGGGCTACCCGTACACTTCAAGGAAAGGACTTTTCCTGAATCACTAGAATCAGGACTTTCACTCAGTTTCTCAGTATATGTTTCCTGTTAGAGGTACTCAGCATGTTCTAGCTGTTTCTTGTTAAACTTATTTAGATGACCCCAGATCAAATGGTGTTGTTTCACATTTTGCTCAACAGAAACATTGCTGGGCTTCATTGTTTTTATAGCAAGGATCCGTTTCAATGAAGTGGTAGAGAACTTCACTTCCAATGGGTCTGTCCAGCGATACTCTCACCAGGCACACAGACCTTCTGGAGGAGCTGCAAAAGGATGATGTATGTGGAGTTTCGCCGTGGTGGTTCCCAATCTGAGCAGGGCTGGCTCTCACACTGTCAGGCTAGCACACAACAAGGGAGAAGGTCAGCGTAGCATTCTTTCCAGCAGAGGCAATGCCGCCGTGGCTTTGCTTGCTTGAGGTTATGTAAGAAATCGAGATGTCTGGAGGTCATCGATGGTAACCAGAGGAGAAAACTGAACCGAGCAGGCTGCTTCCACTTAGCAAGGCTCCTTTAGGAGATTATTTACAAGTCTCAGAGTCCAGCTCTGGTTGAGCTCAGCTTTACGCAGTTGGAGCAGAGCCGTAAAATAAGCTGAATTCAGCCCATCCAGGATTTGAAAGGACCAGGGAGAGGGGAAGAGGGAGAAGGAGGAGAGGAGGTTGGAAGAGGACTCATTCTAAAACCTGCCTAATTTTTCCGCTTTGCCTTTGTCCCCATGGCTTTCCTCTCTTTCACTAAGTCCACAGCTGCCACGAGTGGAGGTGAGTGGCCAGAATGGCAGCCACCTCTGCCGCTCTGCTGGTAAGGCTTGACACTCAGGCGGCCATTTTCCCTTGGATCATAGATGTCCCAGGTCATATTCTGTTAGCTCCGCAGCACATGCAAAATAATAACCATAAACCCAGAAATGTGCTGTGGAATTTGCTCCAGCTCTCTTAACGAGCTTTGCAAAGCTCCTCTTGTCAAGGGGAGCAGGGAATGTGTATTTCAAACACATTTTTCATAGTTTCTCTTGGCGCTCTCTGAAGAAGCGATGCAGCTTCATGCTGACGCGGCTGTGGGAGAGGCAGCAACTTTACAAGAGTAATGTTAAACAAATCACCCAGGTGCTGGTAGCACTTGGAAGGCATGGGGAGCTGCCTGGGAAGCTGTGGATCTGTGAGACCTAAGTGACTCCATTCTAAAATTTGATGGCATAAATTTCAGTTCTAAGAAAAACCACAAGATGTATTTTGACCACCTGCATGTGATAGTGTTCAGCCGTCCCCTAGCAACAGCTAATCAGTAGTTAGCAACCGTATTGCAGCTTGGGTGCACAAGGCACAATCAATCAGGTTTAATTGCCAATCTAGAACCTTGCCGTAACCACTATAAAAACCCCTGCTGATTTGGAGTCGGGGCTCTCAATCTTGACCCGCTGCGGCGGTGATGGTGGGGAGTCCCTGCTCGAGCTTGAATAAACGACCCTCCTGTGTTTACATCAGAATCAGCTCCTTGGTGGTCTTTGGGGACCTCGAAATCTGGGCACAACAGATTATCAGATGCAGAGCAGCGCTGGAGTCTGATGTGTGGTTCTGGAATTCGATTGAGTGTGGCCTGTGGCAGCTACAAATGAAGACAGATGGCTTCAGCTCTCTGTCCAGCTCATTCTCAGTTACGTCCTCTTTTCAAAGACCTTTTCCCTCTTATAACCAAGCAAGATTTTAGAAGACAGAGGAAAGAGGTAGCGAGCGTGTAAGCTGGAGCAGGTGCTAGACCACCAAGGCGCCTCAGGAGGCTGGAGCTCAGGCTCTGGTGTGTGGTGGCGTGGAGACATGTGGTGTGGCCTGGTGTCTCCGACACAGTGAAGAGACTCAGAAGGCCAGGGACAAAGGTGCAGGAGACGTGCGTGACATCGGGCTGTTCTCCCTCAGGGGCCCCCACACAAGACTCATCCTGGAAGACACGCAGACCTTACACTTAGGACACAAATGGCCACACAGCACAGGAACTCTGTACTCTCTCGCCTCTTTCCACTCCCCTACTGGTTATTTATGCCTTCCACCATATTTTCCTAATTAAAAATTGTAACTCTTGCTAAGAGGCCAGGTCAGAATATTTGAAATCAGGGCTATTTTGAAAATACCTGTAACTATGGCCAATATAACATACATTTCATTCAGTTTATCGACTGAAGAAATCATGATTTTCAAACCAGGAAATGCCACCTTTATCGAAAAAGAAAATTCTGTCTTTTATCCATAAGCTGACCAGAAAAAGTTATTTCCTCGAGATCCATTTCAATGTATTATCTATTTGTAAGGAAGAGTGAAATCCGGGCTCACTGAAGCAGGAGGTAAGGCTGTTGTTTTTTTTTTATGGTACCGGGGATCGAACTCGGGACCTTGGGCTTGTGAGGCAGGCACCGGAACCTCTGAGCTAAATCCCTGGCAGCGGGAGGTAAGGAAAATGCTATGAAAAATCTGGTCCAAGCCCATCATTTGACAGGTGAGCAGATGTTCTTAAAGAAATGACAAAATGTACAGCTGAGGAACATGGCCTCCTAAGTCCACCAGTTCTCTACTACATTCTGCAGCTGTTCTACCTGCTTCGCCAAGCCAGTTCTGCCTGGAGCTGTTACTACCGCCATCAACCCCTCCACACCAGTTTCCAGCGGAAGCCAGCAGGCTGCTTCTGCGACTTCGGTGCAAGTAGGCTAAGGCCAGGCACGGCGAGTGGCTGGTCAGAGCTCTGAGGAAGACACGTGCTCTCTGTAGTGCCGTTTGCCTGTCCCGGCCCTCGACTTTGTCTTCGCAGTCTCCATCTATTTCTTCCCTGACAGAAACATCTGGTTGTTTCACAACTGAAATTTTCACGCATCTCAGCTCATGCAGGAATGTTGAAAAGCTGTTCTGAAAAACATAGCTCCTCCCCGTGCCAAACCAGTTGGGCTGGAATGAGCAACTGTTGTTGTAAATCTCCGCTCTGCCTTCTTCAGCAGCCCAGAAGGTACAAAATAGAATGTTTGATGAGACCAGCCAGGCAGACAGAATGAGTCCCTCCCAGAGGAGCCCAGCCCTGCCCTAGACTATGGAGACAACCCTTTCTCTCCTCCGTCCTCTGACTCCCTTCTTTCAGGCCTTTCCTGGAACTGCTGGCAACAGGACAGCATGTCAGGGTACCCTGTGTTCACAACAAATTCTTTCGTGTCTTTAAGTGGAAAAATATTTTATGACATGGCCGAGCAATTGCTTGTTCTATGAGTGATCCACAAAGAAAACTTGGCAACCTAATGAGGTATTTCCTTACTAAGGTCAAGGAAGGGAAAGGGATAAAAGTGACCTAGAACCAAGAGGCTGAGAGAAACCTGGGAAGTCTTTCAGGATGGGAGGCATCTTTCCTCCCAAGCAGTGGACAGGGGAGCTTCTTCAATTGCTGCCTAGCGTCTCAAACCCATTGCTTGGTAGTTCTGGTCCACAGGGTGAAACAGCTTCCCCCAAATTCCACGCTCCAAACACTCTGTCCACTTTGTGTTAGCCCTCTTCTCACTAGGCAGCTGGCAGGGCTCTAGATAAGGTGCTACATTTCCTTCTGCAAACTGTTGACCGAAGATTGTGATCATGTCACCCGACAGCGCCTGCCTCACCAGACAGCCCATGTCATGCGTGGTTGGACAGCTGCCTTTGCTAGCAGTTCATAATGCTTTTGCTGAACAAGACTGTCTCCTCATCCTTCCGGACTTTTCCTTTCTGCAACGAGTGTCCTCTTCTTCTTGGGAGACAGATCTAATTTCTTCAGTTCTTTGCCCCATTGTTCAGCACTTCCCACATTTGGTGCTCTGTGTGCCTTCCGGTCCCTCCATCCTTGGATCCTGTTCATGTGAACTTGATGCCAACCTGCATAACCTCAGTCTCGTTCTTCGGTGGTTTACTTTTGGAATGTTAACTGTAAGACTGCCCACTTCTTCTTCCCTTTTAGGTTTCCTTCTGTACTTTCCAGCCAGGCTCTGAGGTTGTCGGCTGCATTTTGAATCTTGAATCTGTGTTTATAGAGCTGGCTCTCTTGGGTTCTTTTACTTGCAATGTTGATATTTTCTGTCTTCAGAAAAGCCGCCGATAAAACAGCTGAAGTTTAGAAACAACTCTCTAGTAATAAGAACCAACAGAGATTATGTAAAGGTGCAAATTTCCAATGATGAATGTCATTATATTGTATACCTAAATGTACCAATAAAATTAATTTAAAAAAAACTCTGTAGGTGTCATCAGGCCACTAGCCACTCTTCAGTATCAATTGTTCACTAATTTCCAGCCAGCCCGTATTTCACCACATTTTCTGTAAAAACATTGTTGGATATGTTGCCACGGGATGTACTGAAGTCATTGCTTATCATGCCCACTGTGGTTTTCTCATGCATCTGCCTGGAAGTGATGTCAAATCAAGCTAAATCGGCTTTAGAGAGATGTGTCTATAGGAACTTACAGTGGCAAGGTGTGTAGTAGCTTCCTTTTCTAAACAGACAGGAGGGGCGCCGGGGATTTAGCTCAGTGGTTTTGCCGCCTGCTGCACAAGCACAAGGCCCCAAGTTTGATCCCCGGTACCAAAAAAATAAAAAAATAAAACAGACAGGAAACTTTTCCTGAACATATCTGGTCACCTGCCTTTGTTGCTGGCATCTTCCCTGGTTCCCCTTTGCAGGCCTTTTTGTCTCGGTTCAAAGTACCAAGATGCCATTTGTTCCTCATCAGAGTATATTTGATGTATTCCCCCTGGTCTCCTTCAGCTGCCCTCCAACATTCCTCTTCTTTTTTTTTTTTTTTTTGGTACCAGGGATCAAACTTGGGATCTTGAGCTTGTGAGGCAGGTGGTGGAACTACTGAGCTAAATCCCTGGCCCAGCTGCCCTCCAATATAACCCTTGCATTTCAATAGCAGCCCTCTGTGCTGTGGTTCAAAACAGTGGATAAAGGGAATTTGTGAAACACTAGTTAACAGCACCTTTGGGCCTCCTTGGAGGCTGCTCATTCTCCAAAGCTGGTCCTTCTCTCCACGTTCAGCTTGTTTGTGCCTCTGAGCTCTCCGACGACTACCAACTCCAAACCCCATGCTCCAACACGGGCAGACGTGGGCAAGGCCCCCACAAGCAGGAGTCTCACAGTCCCCAGGCTGGGCATTTTCAGTCAGCATCGAAATGGCCTCAAGGGACAGGAACATATAGACTGAGGGGATTTAGAGGGAGGTGGGCCAGTAATGCTAGGAGAAATAAGTTCTGGTGTGCTATTTATTGTACAGTGTGGTTATACAAATAATCATACTGTACTGTACTGCATGCATTTTTAAAAACCTAGAATAAAGGATTTTGACCACATATAAATAATACATGTTTGAATAGATAAATTTATTCTGATTTGAACTTTACACTATGAGTGCATGGTTCAAAATATCACCTTACCATATTGTGATGCACAATTTGCATGTGGGAGTAAGGAAAGGAAGGAAGGAAGGAAAGAAGGAAGGAAAGAAGGAAGGAAGGAAGGAAGGAAGGAAGGAAGGAAAGGAAGGAAGGAAGGAAGGCCAGCTGGTGTCCAGAGATTTTCTGCCTTCAAAGCTATCTGCTAAACCATGCTATTTCAAGTTAGCGCAGTTGGGGTTTTAAAACCTCTACCACTTTTTCTTGTTCTTTTACAACACTTGTTTATAAGTAGCAAGCCAAAAGGCTCATTTATTCTATTTTCTTCCCAGTCTTGGGGACTGAAGCCAGGGTGTTTGGACTGACCTGCATCCTCGGCCTTTTTAATTTTATTTTATTATTTTATTTTTTATTCTAGCTCAGTAAGTCACTGAGTTGCCCAAGCTGGGCTCAAACCTTTGACCCTCTTGCCTCAGCCCCTCCCAGAGTGCAGGGGTCACAGGCACGCACTACCGGGCCCAGCTTCACTTACTTAGCAGCAAGACACTACTTACTCAGCACTTACTACGCGCAAGTCTGGGTAGGCGCACAGGAGTCAGATGTGGTAACAGATGGAATCCCTGCTCTCTGTGGTTTAAGGTCCAGCCAGGAAGATGGGAACAATATGCATAACAGTGGGAAGAAGAGGGGAGTAGCAGCTGGAGGTCAAGACAACAACACAGGAAGGGTGGTCACCTGAGAGCACCTACAGCCCTACAGAGAGAAGCTCACTGTCACCAGGGACTGGAGTTTTGTCCCCAAACTCTTCTGCATACTCCCAAAGTTGAGTGCAGTCTGCATCTTAGAAAGTGAATGGAACAAGATCTATTTAGCAGCCCAACTCAGTTTCAACTCTGGGGCTGTCATGACCTTTGTTTATCTACAGCATATTCACCTAATTGCAGGGGCTTTTATTTTGGGGGAAGATGCCTTCAGGGATTCTTTTTCATTGCTGGAGCTGCCAGTTCTCCCTGTGCGTCTCCCCTTCCTCTTCAGAACACCAGTCATGCCCAGAAGCAGCCGAGCCTTCCGTTAGAACCAGGGCTTCTGAATTCCATCCCAAGGGCATTGGACTTCAGACCCTTGGGCTCAGAAAATGTGTTTATGAAGATCATCACCAGCTCTCATTTGTACACCTGGCAGCATCAGTGGCAGGCACCATGCTGTTCACCCCCCTTTCCGGAAGTGCCAAGGTCCCCTGGTCCGGCTGGGCCTGGCCTGCCTTCCGGCCAGGATGCCCAGGGCCCACAGAAAGGAAGGTGAAAAGCAACTTAAAGACAGGCATCTGTTCCGACCTGGACTTGTCTGTCTCTGCCCCTGACCTGCTGGCAGGGCTGCTTCTCTTTCTCTTGTCCTGCATCCCATCGTGGCTGGACTGCCACGGGGCCAGGCATCCTTTATTCCTTGTTCCCAGGCCGTGAGCCCTCCTGAAGACCTCGACCGACCTAGAGGGAGACTGCCCAGACACTCAGAGCCCGGGTGCCAGGGAATCCATCTGCGAATGTGGAAAATTCCCCCTTTGCATTCTCCTTAAACATTTGACAAGAATTAAAGTTTCCCCCGGGGAACCAATTTCACATATTGAAACCAAACTTTTTTCCTTCTTATAGTCTCTCGCCCTGTCTCGCATTCGAAAGGAATGACTTGCTCTGAAGTGAAGCCACTTGCGCTGGCTGGATGGTGGTAAACACTGCCTGCCCCCGTTTAAATGAGGGAGCTCAGCCTGCTCGTGTTTACCGTTCTGAATGCGTTTCAGACCTGTCACAAGTCATATCCTACCGGGCCACCGAGGGCTGGCCAAGGCAAAACCTGTTTTCCCTGGAAAAATAATAAAATGTGCAGCCGGGTTCTTTTCAATTGACTTCTGTTTCACAATTCGAGTTGAATTTTCTGTCAGGAAATGATTACCCATTAGGCCTCTGAAGTGGAGGAAGGGCAGTGGGCAGCAGAGGAGGCCCAGGAAGGGCTGGGTTCTGCCTTCTGCCCCAGAGTGGGGCTGGGTGCTCCTGACATTGTCACCAGGTCTACAACTTGGTCCTGCAAGCCTGATGACTGGAATACTCAAGGCATGGCAGGGCACAGGCACCCACAAAGAAGCAGCTGTTGCCCTCGGCCAGTGGTGGGGTCACTTGGGCAGCTTGGGCAGGGCTCCTTCAAAGAGGAACAGGTTCAGCAGTGGACTGAATATACATCTGTAAGGAAGCCAAGCAGCTACTGGGTGTCATTTTAAACCCCCAGGGATGGGCTAGAGGATCCGGGCATCTTGAGGCAAGTCAGCCTCAGTGAAAACAAAAATGGAAATGAGGGGCCTGGGGCTGGGGAGAGGAGAGCCACGTGGACTGAAGAGAGAGGCCCAGCTATGCATATCCATGTCAACCAGAGTGGGTTTCAAACTGGATGCTAATGCACACGTGCAGGGATACTGCAGCGTGTTTTGAACTTCCCTAAATCAGTGGTGAACGCAAATGCATGTTTGAAAGTTTCGTTGGAAACACATGTACCATTAACAAAAATGAAAGCATATCTTAAAAAGAATTACACTTGCACCTAAGCATGGAATAAGCCCACTTATTTACTCACCGTCCTAATGCTTTGTTGGACCAGAAGTCTTCAGGGTTTTCAGACACATTTAGCCTTAAGGCAGGCTTTCCAAGTTCACACTATGGCCCGGAGCAGGATGGGCAGCTGAAGTTGTCATATTTAATGCCCCAGTTAACCAACTGGGAAAAGGGACTTAGAGAGAAACTACTTGTTTTACTTGTAAGCTAGTTATAACATACCCACAGAGCATCTATCAGCTCTGTATCAAATAAATACATTTGTGTAACCAGGCCCTAGGTTATGGGCAGAAGATGAGCAGTACCCTAGACGTCTCACTCAGGTTCCCTTCCAGGCACTATTCTCTCCCTTTAATTCATTGCAATTGAAATTACACTTTCTAATCAGCTATTAAGATGATGATGGCTTTTCTTGTACTAGAATTTCAGGGCAAATGGAAATCCAGGTCCCCAGTGCATGGCATGCTGTGTGCCCAATGTGCCCCCCACCCCCAGCAGCAGTGGTGGCTTTGCTACCCAGGCTGTGCCTGTACCCTCTGCCCTCAGCCTCCCTGATGCCATCCAGTCTTCAAGACGGAAACCAAATTCCATCTCCCTTAAATCTCTCCTTTCCAAATTCCAGAGGCACTTGGAATCAATTCACTAAATGTATTGAGAGTCTACTAATACCAGAATCTCTGCTCTCAAACAATTTAGCAATCGATGGGGGGTCGAGAGGGAAGGAGACAAGACAACTAAATGCAATGGGAGTGAAGGCCCTCAGATGGAAGCACTTAGCTTCATCTCAAGAGGTCAGGCAACGATGGTTTCCCATAACAATAGGAGCCTAAGCCAGGGCCTGGTGGACGCAATCAGAGCTGTCCAGGTGGTGAAGGGAAGAGGATAATCGAATTCAAGGCAATGAGAAGAGCATACACACAAACAAGAAAGAGACGTGCATTAGCTTTTTATTGCTGTGATAAAATACCTGGGAACTCAGATTAATATTGGCTCATGGTTTTAGTGGTTTTGGTCCATGATTGGTTGGTTTTGTTGCTCGTGGGCCTGTGACAAGGCAGGGAGTTCATGGTGGAGCAAAGCTATTCACTTCGTGGTGGTCAGGAAGCAAAGGAAGAGGAAGGGCCTTGGGTCCCAATGACCTAACTTCCTCCCGCTAGGCCCCACCTCTGAAAGGTTCCACCATCTCCCAGTAGCACCCCAGCCTAGAAACCAAGCTTTCATATGGGCCTTTGGGGAACATTCATGATCCAAACCCAAATAGGGTGGTAGGTGGGGTTGAAGAGCTCAGCAGGAATCAGACCTGAAGCACATCATATCCATTTTTGTGCTATGTGACCATATGTTCTGGTTTGTCTTGAGATAGTCTCTATTTACACCCATGGTCCCAGGGTAACTATGACTGCTTCCCTCCTTCATGGTCAGTTGTAATAGTTCTGGACAACAAATGGCATGGCACTTCATTTAATCTGTGCCAAAATATTGAACTTAATTCTGAAAGTCCAAGGAGCTGGTGAATGACTTTGAGAAGGGAAAACATGATCACATTTACATTTTAGGAAGATTGCTTTGGGCCACAGCAGAGAGTGTTTTGAAGAAAATAATACTAGAGGCAAGAGAGTTTAAGAGACTGATATTAATCCGAGACAGAGATGATGGTAGTCACAAAAGATGGTGATGGTGATGGATGGAGTCAAGTTTTTTTAGAAATATGGAGAGGAAGGAATCACAAGGATTTGGTGATTTTATTTACTCTGTATTCATGTGCCATTTCTGTACTGCCTCCTGAGACTTAAATTTGGATTCTGCTGGTAGCCTGGTGCTTTGGGTCTGGGGACACAGACCTTGCAAAAGCTGGAAGTAGAAGAAAATGAGAGCAGGCCCCAGCTTGGTGTCCACTTCTTCACAATGCACAACTCTCTTGTGGTGACCTGGGTCCTAGCAAATGATCTAGGTTGAAGGTGAGGTCAGGACTGGGGTAAGCAGTACTGGTTTGGGGTAGAACAAACAGCTTGCTGGTGACAGGGTTCTCTGCCAAGGCCCTGCATGTTGACCAGGAGGCGGATTCACATCCTGGAGGGTTGAGGAATGTTACAGGCTTGTGAATTACATTTTAAAAAATATTTTATCAACACCTCTAAAGCAGACCAAACTCTCGTCAATGCCACATGTGTTTTCCATGTGTGTTGAGGCTGAGGAAAGTAACTAAACAACTCTGTATTGAACTTGTCAGAATATAATCAAAAATTCCGCTAATTACTTCAGCATGAAGCCTACTGAGCACTCTCCCTTAATCATCAGAAGCAGGTCTTATTAGTGAGCGCCACGGCTCCATAACAACACTTGATTGTGTTTCTTGGACAACTGCAAAAGCTTATCTTTCACTATAAGGTTTTCTCATTTTTGGATCCTTTGTCCTCATAACAGACTTCATTACTAACTACATCAAGAGTACAGTGCTGAGAAAAGCACCACGCAAGGAAATTCCTGCAATGGGAATGGACATTCATGCTGGAATGGGGGTTTTGCCAGAAAGTTAAACTCTAGCAAATGAATTGATTTTTCTGGGCTGCCAGACTCATTGCTTAAAAGCACAGCAAGCATAAAAATCTGCCAGTGTGTACATGCTACCTAGCATGTTTGGTCTATCTCTGAAGGGCAAGAAATAATGACAGGAGAAAGTTAAAGGAGTGTTGATCCCCGAGAAAGACTTAAGAGGTTTGTAACATTTACAAAGAAAAAAGTTATTTTTCTTTGGTTTTTCTCATGTCTCATTTCAGCTCCCTTTAAGCAACTGATAGTCTGGGGCTGGGGTGGGGGAGTGAAAGCACTGAAAAAGAAACAGTGTGTTTTCAAATAGAGAGGATGCATAACAATTTGTGCAGATATGAGAGAGCCATTGTACAGAGTCTGTAAATGTTTACACTTGGTTGTTTGTTTTTTAGGGGGTTTTTTTGGTACCAGGGATCGAATTCGGGACCTTGCACTTGTGAGGCAGGTGGTGGAACCACTGAACTACATCCCAGGCCCTACATTTGGCTTTTAAATAAAATATGGTGAGCCCAATTTACTCTTCAGAAATCCAAATTTATAAAACAGATTTTTTAAATTGTTGTTAGTGGAAAGAGGAGGTGGAAATGGGTTGGGATAGGAATTTATTCATATTGCAAAGAAATAATCCTTTACTTTGTAAAATGAATTCACTGAAAACTTCCCTTAAATAACAGCTCTGCTGGTGCATTTAATTTACCAAAAGAAATCAATTTTAAACAGAGTTTTAGAAATAAATTCTGTGTAATATGGTGGAAATGTTGGCTTTTAAAAATAAAAACAGACTAGGGTGAATAGTGAAATAAATTTGCATTCCTTGAATAAATGCTTACTAGGCAAAACTAAGATCATGGTTTCAGACTGATGGCAGGGTCTATAGGGAGAAAGAAGATGAGACAAATTAGGAAGGATGGTAGGGGGAAGCATGGACTTATATTAAAAAATTGGACACAAAATAATTCAAGTAAATAGTCCAGTAAAATAATTCAGTGAAAGTTCATGAATAGATTTCTTGTCCTAGAAACTAGAAATGCAGGTAATTTCCTCTGCATTTAAGCATGGAAGTGATTTCCTCTCTCTTTCCAAATTTCTATTGAAATAATCAAGTAAATATGCAACAGAGAAGTATTTACCTTGTTTCTCTGAAACAAGCACTCTAGGCAGAAAAGAGCAGAAAGCAGAGGGAAGGCTGACCCTGATAACTTCCTGGTGTTTTTCCCAGGAAGATTGTAAGTGATGCTTGGAAGGTAATGCACATAAAATTTAAAACTGTGAATGCAGGTAATTTGGAACTAGAAGCTTAGATTATGCCAATAACAATTGCAAGTTGGGGGCTGTGAAGTAAAAGACTGTTAGATGTATTGTTTTCAGGATGGGAGGGGAGATGGTGAAGGAATATGATTTCTTGCTTGATGGTGATCATGAGTTTAGGCTCAAGTATTACTGAAGGTATGATCTCCTGTAGGAGAAACAGGGACAGAAAAAGAAAAATCTGTGGCATAAATTATGTTAGTAGCAAAGAAGTTTTTATTGTTTGTTCTTTTTGATATAGAGAGACAACTGTTGAGAAAGACTGAAACAAATACTTTGGTGCTTGTCTTAATGACTTTCCATGTCGCTGGGACACAATACTCGACACCCACAACTTAAAGGAGCAGACGTTTTTAGCCCATTGTTGGCCAGTTCCAATGCAGGAAAGCATGGAAGAAGGGTCTGGGAGAGGAAAGTTCATCACCGCATGGTGGCCAGGAAGCAGAGCATGAAGGGAGGAGCCCAGAAGGAAGACACACCCTTCCAGGCCAAGGCCCACCTCTTCCAACCAGATGCCACCTCCTACCACCAAGTCAGCCTTAAGCGCCCATGGCCTAATCCTCTTCCAACGTCCTGCCTGTGAGGACCTGAGGTCTTTGGGGGACATTCTCCACATAAACCATGGCAGTGCTTAGAAGCACAAGATCCAGAAAACACATGGAGCTCTCCTGGCATGGTGTGCTAGTCAGTTAGAGTAGGTAGAGTTGAATAGAGAGGGAGAGATAAAATGTGATTTATGCAAAAGTAAAGGTCCAATAGCAGAACGAAATTACATTAACATGGTGAGAAAAAGGTGACTTGTGAAAACTCTAAGGTCACAATGATTAAAGAACACCAAAGAAGAGATTCACCTCATTTGGGCTACATTTCTCTTGTATAATTGGTAGTATAATTGACAAGTATTTCATGATCTCAGGTCTTCAGTAAAGGCTTTGGAGAAGGTTTGGAGATAATGAAAAATGCAATATGAGGTTTTTAGTGAGGAAAGGGTTGGGGAGGAAAAGGCAAAAGGAAGAGAGAACACATCTGCACTGAATGAAGCTGTGATATCACATTAGAAACATAGAGAGTGGAAGACACAGATCCTCAGAAGCAAATTCTCCACAAAAACTTAAATCCCTGTAAACTTGACAAGATTTTGGAGATTTCTCATTGAACATGGTGCACAGGGTCAGTGGTTTTGTTCTGCTTTGGGATATCAAGGAGCCTTCTGACATGTAGGGTACGGAATATTTATATTATATATTGTTAGAGTTGAAAAGATAAAGCTATCTAAAAGTAAAATGAAAAAATATTTAAAAGTTTGATCAAATAAAGCAACTATCACATTAAATGTGTGTAGATAAACTTAGTATTAATGACACAAAGACACTTTATGTTAGGATGTAGCAGGTCCCAGCTGCAAAATGTTCTCACTGCACTAAAAATACCCTGAATTCAAAAATTATATTTTTAAAGGCAGGTAAATTTGTGACTACATGAGTTGGGATTCTGTTTTCTTGGCTGGATTCATTTGCCAATTTGTCATAAAGAAGCCAATTATATGCTGTTTACAAGAGTCACATTTAAAATACTGTTTATGAGAGACTTTATATATAAGGACACAAGAAGATGGAAAAATAAAAGGAAGAAAAAAGATGTGATATTCACATCTTAACCAAGAGATAGCTGTGTAGCTATAATAATATCAAACAATAGGATTTAAGACAAAATTGGTAATTTAGTGCAAGAAATATTAATGATGAAGGAGCCAATTCATCAAGACATAATCATTTTAAATTTATATATACCTGACAACATAGTTAAAATATATAACATCAAAGGTTGACAGACCTAGAAGTAGGAATTGATAATCTACAATAATAGCTGGAGACTATAATATGTCAGTCTAAATATTTGATAATAGTCAATGCTAATCAACAAAAAAATTAACAAAAACATGGAATATCTGAACCTAATTTACACATACAGAACCTCACATCCAACCACTGCAGAACACACACTCTTTTCAAGTTTTCAGGAAAAACATTTGCCAAAATATACTGTATGTTGGATCAGAGTCAGTCTCAAAAAATTGCGAAGGAATAAGAATATATAGAAAATGTATGAAGATACATTTCTCTTTCAGCATAGTCAAATTAAACCTGAAATCAATAACAGGAAGAGAAATAGAAAAATCCTCAGAATTAAGCAAAAATAATCCACAGTAGTAGAATTAGAATGATGTCTCTAGGGGAGGATGACAAGGAGGGCATGGTAGACATAAAGAGGCTCTGTGGAGATTTTCCCAGAGAGACATTGTCAGCAAAAAGCCTTCAGCTACTAGTTGCTTCCAGGATTCAGCAACAGCAGCAGCAGCAGCAGCAGCAGCAGCAGAGCTGCCTCACCAGGGCCACATCTCCCCAGAAGAAATCTGCATCCCAGAGCCAATGTGTGCAAGGTACAAGGTAGAGGGCTGGCCCTGTGAGCTGATGCAGGCCCAGCTGGACCTTACTCTTCAGAGATTCCTGGGGTGTGGCTGAGGCCATGAGCCTGGACCACACTTTCATATCTTCCTTCTACCAGTCCTGCATCCTTCCCTCTGTTCCATGGGCATCCATCCTGAGGACAGTCCATAGTAAATGTTCTGGACACTAACCTCTGTCTCAGAGTCTGTCTCCAACAAGCAGACTGGCGCATAGCCTGCTCAGGTCCCGGGGATGTTCTATAATCCCACTTGGGAGCTGGATACATAGATAGATGGGTATGTAAAAATTCATTCCATTGCACAATTAAGATTTATGGCCTTTATGTAAATAATAGCTCACAAAGAAGAGGAGGAGGAGGGGAAGAAAGGAGGAGAAATGACAAAGCCTTAAGTTGGATTTTCAAATGCAATTACGTGCTGTTTTAAGATAGGGCTCAAAATAAATGACAAAAAACATTTAAAAAAGAAATAATGGAAACACGGTGTATTAAGCATGAGTTAATCGTTCTCTTTTCAGAAACTCCACAAAAATGATAGCAAAAGATCTAAATCTTCAAAGACAAAAGGAAAGGAATAGCAAATTGTAATAAACAAGTGATAGTGCCAACATTTTGAAGGCCAGAAAACAGTTGCTGACTTAAAGTGGAAAAAAAGTTGCAAACAGCCTCTGGGCAGAGAAATCAGTTGGGAGAAAACCAGTGTGCCCCAGTTGTCCCAGAAAGTTCAGGGATCCTACGCGCCAGGTTGTAGAAACAAGACTGTAGGGTCCCCGTAAAGTCAGGGCAATTGGCTAAAAGTCCTTATACAGAGCAGTTACACTCATGGATCTCTTCCCTTGCCCTCCACTGCACATCGCTTCTTTCCATTTCCAGCCACCTGGCCCTAGGCAAACCAGGCAGAGCAGAAAGGTAGGGACGAGGTAATGTCTATGAAAGCAGAGAGGTCGATGGAAGACGATGTTTACAGTGGTAAGATGGCTGCCCTCTCCCCTCACTTGGTTCTCAGAATATCAGGAAGCGTGAACTCCTTAGTATGTATTGGTTTCTTTCAGGGAAACTTACTAGCAACTGGCTTTCAGCTGGACCTGAGCCTACCTCACCTGTGGAGTTTATGAACAATAACGCACTTGTTCTGCATTCACCTGCTCTAGGTTTCCTACTGCATTTGAGAGAGGAGCCAAGATAACTTAAATTGAATGTGAAACAGTTTGCTCAATGCCACCAGCATTTGGATTATGCCTATACAGCAACATTTAAAAAGTGGGATATTTTCAAAACGAATAAAATTATCATGATGTTAAGTATAACTTAACGTGATAACATTAACAGTTTTTAACAAAACAAGTCAAATTATCACACATCTCACCCAAAACAAAGACTATAAAAAATTATTATTAGTATTAAAAGTGGACTTGTCATAGAAGATATGAAAATTAAGAATTCTTTTTTTTTTCTTGGTACCGGGGATTGAACTCGGGACCTTGCACTTGCCAGGCAGGCAGCGAAACCACTGAGCTAAATCCCCGGCCCTGAAGACATGAAAATTAATCAAATATTTGCAGAAAAGTAAAAGTTTGTGTCTCTGCTGCCAGAACACAGGGATCAACAGAACAGAATAGAATTCCACAGGGGACCTTAGTATGTGACAAAAGTGGCTTTTCACAACAGTAGGGAGACTGGCTGGTCCAGTGAGCTGTGTTGATGATCATTAAGAATGGGAAAGTGAACTGATTTTTGTTTCTTTTTCAATGAAGAGTTAGTGAGAGCTGGGCATCCCAGTTTTGCTATCAGTAAAATGAAAGATTTGTCCGCTAAGTTCTCTCCCTCTTCAGCTGGGATGGCTGCCGCTGTTAGCTGTCTTTTTCAAAGCTCAACTGAGCAGTGGCATTTGGTAAATCAAAATAGCAAGACAAAAATAAAAACAAACTTGCCTGGCTTTCTCTCCTGAAAGAGAACGAAAGATCACTGAGATGAGTCCATTCTAAGCCAAGGGGGCCTAAGGGACACTTGGAGCTTTTGACATGCACTGTTTGTTTTCAATGGGAAATTACTCAAAATGTAATAAGGAAATATTTTGCTGAGTAAATAGATTCGTTTACATCTTGCGGCATGGACTGCTAAAAAGAATCCTGGCTTTTTAGCTCACTTGGCTGAGATCCCTAAGCAAAGAGAGGGATTTCTCTTTTCACCAGTATTTCTGTCTTTCCAAAGGGTCCTTCTTCCTCTTTCTTTTGAAATTAGATATTTTCAGACTCTTCACATCCAAAGAGGGAAAAGAGATTTTGTTCTCCTCTGATGGGGAAGAAAATCATTAGTGTTCTGTGGTCTCGGCCTTTCCTGATTTTCCCCACCCCACGCCTTTACAAGGAGAATTCAAGCTTCGTCAGCTCAGGGCCTGGGGTTTTATGTGCACAGCTGGCTGTGGCAAGAGAGACTGCACAAGTAAAGGTGTGGGGTTTACATTGGAAAAGACAAGATCACCCATGAGAAACAAAAGTGGAGAGGAAGGGAGGAGGACAGAAGGGGAAGAGAGCAGCCGGACCTGTGCCTGCGAGAAGGGGTGGGTTGGTCACTGGGAGGGAGGGAGAAAGGGCTTCCTGGGCTTGGCAGTGATTTCTGTGGTGAATACTGAGTGGAGGAGACCAGAGAGAAGACTCGGGATGCTCCTCGGTGCGCTAAAAGTGTAGTTCTCTCCACATTTCTTGGCAATTTCCCCCGTCTAAGTAACTTTGGAACTGAATACATTTATATTTTTTCAGCGGAGTGTGGTTCTTTGAATCCAAACGTATGTGCTGAAGCCAGGCCAAATGTGATCCATTTATATTTGGGTTTTGCCACAAGAGCCAAAGGATGTGTCACTCTTGGCTCTTTTCTCTCACTTTTCTCTTGGCCCGGAGTCACTTTTTGCTTGACATAAGGGATCTCCTCCTACCTTTGCTCCTAGACCTTCTGCCTGTGACATGCTGCCCTGCACCAATTCTTTGATCCTAACAGAGTTAAAAATGCATTTGAAAAAAAAATTAATTTAAAATACTACCCGTGTCACCTCATCTTTGTCCTCATTTGTAAAATCTGTGAAGAAAATCTGAGTTTGGAAATTATTATTCTTTTCAAAATGACTGCAGAATTCCTCCCTGACCAACTGGGTATCTATAGACATAATTATATTCCTTTGAATTCAGAACCCAAATCTACAGTAGAAATATTCAATGATAAGTCCTTGGTTCATCTTATATCCTTCCCCATCTCCATGTACTCTTCCATCGGTACAGATATAGCAAAACAGACCCCCCATAAATCCTACTGGCATGGTGTTAAAAATCCAGCGGAGATACACATGCACGTGGTGCACACACACATCTGAAAGACAGGGCGAATGCTAAAAATGGAAAATGAAGCAAGGATTAGAACAGGAAATATCAGGGTGGATGCAGATAGTAGAAATATTAGGGAGGCCAGGGGAAGGTGGTCTCACTGAGAGAGCGGTGTTGGAGTAGGGACTTGAAGGAAGTGAGGGGGACAACTTATAGAAGGAGCAGCTAGGGGACAACTGAAGGCAGGAGGAAGCCACAACTTCAGGACAACTGAAGCCACTCCCAGAGTGGCTGCGGAACACTGAAGGGGGGAAGGGAGCAGATCTTGGAGGGTCCTGAAGGTCATAATGAGGACTTGCACTTCTTTATATGAGAGGGGAAGTTAATGGAGGGACTTGAGTAGAGAAAGGGCACAGTGGAACTTACATTTTACATATCCCCCTGGCTTCCTTCTGTTTCGAGACTAGACTGAAGATCAGGGAAGAGGCACAGTGACCAGTTATGCAGCTCTGTACAACTCTTAATGAGGAAGATGGAGGCTTGCACCAGGGTAACAGCAGTGGGAAAAACTAGATTCTGGCTTATTTTTTAAGGAAATGTTGATGTGATTTGCTGACCATTTGGATATGAGAAAATTAGAGGAGTGGAAGATGATTCTAGCTTTTGGATTCCACAGAGTTACTGCTAACTGTGAAAGGGAAGACGGAGCAGGCTTGGGTGCAAATATCAAGGCTCAGTTTCAGATATATATAGAGAGAGAGTTTAATAAGACATCCAAATAGACAGATCGGATGGACACTTGCATAAAGGAGTTAAGAGTTCCAGTTTGGACCATAGAGAGAGATCAGCGAGTTACCATTATATGGATGCTATTAAAAACCACAAGAAAGTTTATGATCACCAATGGAGTGTTTGTAGATACACAGATGAAGAGATCTAAAGACTGGGAACACCAGTGTTTGGAAGAAGGAGAGATGAAGATGTTTTAGAAAACAAGATTGAAAGATGTGGACAGAGAGGAGTTGTCCTGGAAGCACAATGAAGAAAGTACTTTAGAAACAGTGAATCAGTTAAATTAAGGGAGAACTAAGATTTGACCATTGGATATAGCCAAGTGGAATTCATCAATCACCTGGACAAAAGCGATTTTAGGGAATGGTATGGGTGAAAACCTTATTGAAGTGCTGCTTATACACAGACAGGAAAATTAACCTAGAGAGGGAAAAAAATGCTGGAGCAGTATCTTTTAATATGTGATAGAAAATAGTATCTAACCCATAAGTAAAAGGGATGTCCTCAGGTAGGCATATTGTCATAACAGGACAGAAAGTAAAAATATAAAACAATGGCTTGTGGTTGGATGTGGTGGTTGGAACTATTGGAAGATCTTTCTGATTGCTTCTATTTTCTTAGTGAAATAAGAAAGGTCATAAGCTGAGAGGGAAGATGGAGAAAGAAGCACAAAATGATATTCAAGGACAGATTGGGAAAAATATAGGATAACCAACGGATTGCATGAAGTGCCCACTGAAACTTAGTAATCATGAATTCCAGCAAGACCAGTGGACATGGTTGTGATTTTATAAACCTGTCTCAAGACAGTTGCACCCGTGCAGGCCCAAACAGAATGTTAGATTTAACCAAGGCTGCAATTTTGCTATGCAAGTATTCTGAGGAATTTTGATAACATTTGCTTTATATAGTTTGATGGTCTGTTATTAAGTACCTAAATGCTTATAATGTTATATCTTTTCTCTGTGTTGAAATTTTTATTAATATTGCATATAATGCCTTCTTGGTCTCTTGGGACTTTTTTTTTGTACTGGGGATTGAACTCAGGACCTTGTGTTTGTAAGGCAGGCTTGACACCACTGAGGTAAATCCCTGGCCCTGGAACATTTTTGTTATAACATTTTATCTGATGTTAGTACAGGCACCCCATCTCACTCTTGGTTACAATTTTGCATAGAATCTTTTCCTATCCTGTCACTTTCAACCTATTTGTGTTGTTGGATCAAATGTATTTAGTGGAATGCATATAATAGGATCAGTTTTTATTTTTGTTTTGCAGTGCTAGGGATCAAAGTCAGGGCCTAGAGCATGCTAGGCAAGTACTTTACCACTAAAGTACATACTAAAAATCATATTTTAAAATTCATGCTTCCAATATCTATCTTTGGATTGGGGAGATTAATCCATTCATAATTGCTGATAAAGAAGACTTACTTCACTTTGTCATTTGTTTCTATATTCCATATGATGTTTAGTCCTTTATTTCCTGCATTAATGTCTTTTTGTGTTTAGATAAATTTTTGCAGTGAATGTTTTCATTCTTTTCTCATTTTCTTTAGTGCATCTTCTACAGCTTTCTTTTTACTTTATGGTTTCCATGGGGATTATATTGAACTAAGGTTATAACACTAATTTAATTTATACCAGCTTATACAAAAACTTGGCTCTAATATACCTCTTTCTTTACTCCTTTACAGTTATTTCTGTTACTTTTATACATTGTGAGCCTCAAAACATAGGTCAATAATTATTTTTTAAATGCATTTGTCTTTTTAATCATGTTGCTAATCAAAATTACAGTGAAGCTAGCTTTTGTAATTGTCCAGGTATTTATCTGCACTGGAAAACTTTATTCTTCATATAGCCTCAAGTTGCTTTCTAATGTCCTTTCATTTCAACCTGAAGATGTTTTTGTAATATATTTTGCATGGCAGGTCTGGTGGTAATCTACTCTCTCAGCTTTTGTTTATCTGGAAATGTCTCGATTTCTCCCTCATGTATAGAGGATAGTTTTTCTAGGTATAAAATTCTCAGTTGACAATATTTTCCTCTTACCACTTGAAAAATACTTTTGTATAATGTTTAGCATTTCCAACCCTTTGAAACCTCCCAAGTTTCTAATGAGAAATTCAGTAATAATGTTATTATAGATCCAATATACATGACAAGTCATTTTTTCTTTTAATTTCAAGATTCTTTCTGTATTGGTCTCTTTTGACAATTTGATTATAATGTATCTGCAGTCTCTTTGAGTTTATCACATCTGGAATTTGATGAGCTTACTGAATTTGCAGATTTAAATCCAGTAGACTATATCTGGTCCCTGATCCTTTCCTCTCTGGCTCTTTCCCTGTCTATCTGCTTTATAGCTGCCATGAAGTAAGCAGCATACCTCTGCCAAGCCCTTCTGCCAGGGTGTTCATGTCTTCAAGCCTGCCGCCCATAGACTGAATCCTCTGAAGCCACGAGCTAAATAAACCAATTCTTCCTTTAAGTTGTGGGTGTCAGATATTTGGTTCCAGAAACAGGAAAGCAGACTAATATATGTGATATACTAGAGCACCACATAGAATTCCGGATGCACACAGAGAAAAGCACCCATGCATTCCCTCAACCTTTAGAAACTGTTATTTATTCAATCCCTATCACAATAGTATGAGACATGTACTACAGGTTGATTATTCTTTATGCAAACTGCATAGGACCAGAAGTATTTTGGATTTCAGAGTTTTTAAAATTTTAGAATCTGTGTGTGTGTATCCAGAATGGGACTTAAATTTAAACATGAAATTTATTTATATCTCATATACACCATACATTCATAGCCTGAAGGTAATTTTATATAATATTTTTCAATCATTTTATGCATATAACGATTTCATGGTGTGGAATTTTCCACTTGTGGCATCATGTCAGTGCTCAAGAGTTTCAAATTCTGGAGTATTTTGGCTTTTGTATAAGAATGCTCAATTTGTGTTGTTATCAACTGTTTGAAAGAAGGAGAAACCAAAGTACAAAGAGGTTAAGTAACATGTTCTTAAACACTGTCATATTTTGTTTCTACATTTTTGCTGATGAGTGCCAGGAAGTCTAGTGGCCATGGGAATCTTCACTCTTACCCACTCTGCCACAGGGAACAAGCATAGAATATACAGACAGATTGGAATACACAGACAGATTGGAATATACAGATTGATGACCTGGAGTCATGTGGGAAGATTTTAGAGAGAAAGTCGGACAAAGCAGGACCTCTCAAATCAGGCGTTTCCCCTTTTCGCTATCGCAGTGTTGTCTCACAGTTGCAGTTGAAAAATCTCTGCCAATTTAGAATACTTTTTCCTGAACTATTTTTTGTGTGATAAATATCTGATTAGATAGATGATTTCAGATATCACTAAATGTCACAGAAGACTAAACATTTATTTTTGGAAAAACTCCTTACTCTCTTTGTAATGCAACAGCAAGTGTGGATCCATTTACATTTTAGTCGCTTTTCTTTGTCCAGTGGCCTCAAGTCTACATTCTACTGAGCAATGGAGCATAAAGGTTGTTTTCTCTGGTGGCTGTGCATTACACAATTTGGGAGAAGCTCACAGGTTACAGTTGGGCTAGGTCATCGTGCCTTTTATCCAGTCTTCAAATCCTCCCCTTCTGCAAAGTCCTAGCTGTGGAGTTATTGTGAGCAGTAGAGACTCCACAGTGAGGCAGCCCTCCCTTGGGCTCTGGCTTTTGATTGGTTCAGCCATGGAAAGCACTAGTAGGAGATCGGAGGGTGGGAGAGGGAGTGGTGACCTGTTTCTCCCCTCACTGCCTACTACTTTCTTAGGCCCCATTCTTCCACGACAAGATCTTCTGTCTTAGGTGTGTTCTTGCTCTTCCAATCCTCTACCCTAAACAACCCCTGTTGGTTCTCTTCCATTTGGCTGTTAGATAGTCCCTTCATCACATTCTCTTCAGAAGCCCCTCTAAGGAGTCTTTTGTTTTCTGGGAGGCTCTGGCTGATCCAGTGGTTATCACTGACTAAAGTTTCCTAACTCATGAGCCAAGTCTCCTTGCTGTGACCACAGGAGATGTGTGACCTGGTCCTGCCCAGCCCTGCAACTCCGTCTCACTACCACTGCATGTCTTTTTCAGTTCATTGGGCTTGTGCTTTGTGCATCTTCTTATTTTTATTTATTTATTATTATTAATTTTTTTTTGCAGTATCGGGGATGGAACTCAGGACCTTGTGCTTGCTAGGCAGGCATGGTGCCACTGAGCTAAATCCCTGGCCCTGTGCATCTTCTTTTGGTCCCTAGAACACACACTGACAGGAGCACTTGTGGGCCTTCTGCCTGTCTTTACCCTCCCACCAGTTTTCATGTGATTGGCTCCTTCTTGGGTTTATTTCACACATTTCCTCAGAGAAATGCTGGAGTTCAACACACCTCTGCTAGTTGCATGCGCCATCAGTCCTGGCTCATGACAATCGTCCCATCACACAGCTGCCCTCCTGCCCTGTTTCTAGTGCTTCACACTGCTCAGCCCAAGCAGGAATTGCTTTTTCCCTTGTTTAGTCTCTTTCTTTCTATTTTAGAAGTTCAGCCTGATGAGACCAAGAGAGACCTCAGAATTTGCTTTCTTATCTCGACCATCTTTAACAGTACCTTGCATCTAGAAGATACTCTAATTATTTTGTAAAGAAAGAACAAAATTCTAGTAGCAATTCCATATTCACTTTATGATTATTTTCATTTTAGCACAGGTTTTTATAAAGCAGAGGCAGAAAATATTTCACATAACCAATGATGTGGGCAGTTCTCAGGTCCATTTTGCCTCTAGAACATGCCCAGAGAGCCCCGTCCGGGGAGCCTGCTCATGTCTGCGGGAGGCCCCGCTGCTCCTCACACAATGAAAGCAGTGTTTCTGTCAGGGCTGCCTCGGCCAATGTCTGCTGGAAGTTGGTTAGAAAATATTTGTGGGAAATGTTTTCCTTAGTGTTCACAGCTGAATGGAAAGTTCTTACTTATAGGTGCACTTCGAGGCCTGCTGTATTCCTCGAGTGGGTTTCTATGAAACAGCTCCAAGTGAGTTTCAGGCTCTCTGGAGGCTTTCTGATAGACAGAATTTCACAGTTCCTGGCGTACCCACGTTTGCTCAGGGAGAAGTCTTATTTGTCCTACCCAGTAGCTGTGAGGTGGAGCTTCCTGAGAAGCCTGCCAGTTCCACGAAAGACGCAGGCTGTGAAGACAGGCGCCTCTGCTGCCCTCACAATGAGGTCAAATCTGTGTTCTCATGCTAGGTGACCCACTGACCTGGAAAATGTTGATTAAGTATCACTATGAGGCTCACTCTTCTCACAGTCATTAGCTTTTAAACCAAGCCAACACATTGGGAAGAATCTCCAAATAGAGTGCGTTCAACATTCTTTATCACTTTTTTTCACACATTGCAGAGTTTATATGGCAGTGTAAGTTATTAGTTTGAACACCAATATTATCTTAATTAACTAGACTTCTTATATTTTGTAGGTACATGCCAGAAACACGATAAGTAGCTTTTCCATAGATGTTTCAAACTCATTATATTAGTAAGGGCTCTCCAGAGATACAGCCCAATAGGAGATTTATATTTATTATATTATATACGAGATCATGCGATTATGGAGGCTGTCTGCAGGCTGGAGACTGGGCAACACTGCACATGCTCAGTCCATGTCTGATGTCTTCACAGCCAAGGAAGCCAGTGGAGCAGCAGCTCTCAGGCTGAGGTGGAAGGCCTGAGAACTGGGTATATAAGGCCTTAGCCAGAGAGCCTGGGCTCCAGATATCCAGGGTCAGGAGAAGAGAGTCCCACCTCCAGGAGGGGGAGGAGAGAAGGCGGGGAGGGGAGGGAGGGAGGGAGGGAGGGGGAAATGAAAGTGAATCCCTTTTCTCTTCTCTGCCCTTTTGCTCACCTGGGGTCTCCGGCCCATACACAAATCTCCTCTGGAGACCCCCTCACAGACGCACCCAGAGGCAGTGCCTTACCAACTCTCCAGATACTCCTTAATCTGCTCAAGTTGACACCTAACTTTAACCACCACACTCAGCAAGTTCAGAAGGGAAAACAGATCTTCCCTCTCAACTCTCCTCACTGGTTTCCCTTCAGTGCTTACCTCAATCCTCTTCTTATTCTTCTGGTCACCAGAGCCAGCAGGGCTTCAGTATCACCCCAGTTACTTCTGTCCCAGCATCCCATAGCCAGTCAGCCTCTGGGACTGCCCAGTGCTCTCTGTATCCCTGCCACTGTCCAGTCTGGGATGTCTTTATCTCTGGCCCTGACTGCTGCCACAACCTCTCATCTGGCTCCCAGTCTTCAGGCTGATTTCTGGAGAAAACATTCTACTTTGTGTAGCCAGAGTGATTTCTTGCTAACAAGCAGCTGTGATGCTGAGACCTGTCTTCACTGGAGGCTGCCTTCCTGTAGGTTGGAGTCTGAAGGCCTGCAAGATCTGGTGCCACATCTGCCACCCCTGCTTCTCAATCCTCCACCTTCCACTATGTCATAAAGGTCAAGGTTGCCCTTGGTTTTCTTCTACTTTGAGACCTCTGGTCAGCCTTTGCTGGTCCCCTTTCCCTGCATTTCCTTTGTCTGACATTAGCCTGACCTCCCTTGCTCTTTGCCTCAGGTCTCCCCTAGATGTCCCCACATAAGAAGCCTTTTCTGACCATAGCCCTGAGCTGTTTGAGGTACCTCTCATATCTACACTGCTGTGGTTTGGGTCTACATGACCCCCAAAGCCTCATGGGGTCTTAGGTGAGGCTTTTTCAGAGGTGGCTGAATCTAGAGTGTGTGATTGATTCACGGTACAATGTTAGGATTAAGGATGGGTGATTATTAAATTAGTCCATTTATTGATTTGACACCACCCTAATACCAGTAGATTGGATACAATATAAGGGACAGAAAGAGTTTTGTCTGGTCACTTGCTTGCTTTGCTGCCTTCTGCCCACTATGAACTGTTTCTCCTCTGCAATGCCCCTCTGCCATACCTTGGAGCCAGCTGGTTATGGACTAAAATCTCTGAAAATGGTGAGCTAAATAAACCTTCCTCCTTCAACTTTGGGTGTCAGGTATTTTGTCTCAGCAACGAGAAACGTAACTAAAACAAGCTGTAACCACCATGTTTGCCCCAGTGTAACTCTGATTGGTTTGTCTTGAATAATTTCTCAGCACTCTATAAACAGACAAAACCATTAGAGTTGTGTGTGGAGAACCTTAAATCCTTTCCTCATCCCGCTCCTTCATGGATAATGCCAGCTCAGGATGTAAGACCCCTTCCCTGGAGTGTCCAAGAGGAATGTGCTTTCAGCACAGATCCAGGCCTATATGGAACTCTGATTGTTCAAAAAGTACAGAGAAGAACCCAGGAAACAAGTGAAGATTGTTAGCTTTTGCTGCCCTGTTCTTGTCTTTCTCGAACCAAAGGTTCCTTGCACACAGGGAGAGCCTGGAGAGAGGAGGAAGGAAGCAGCCAGAGGTTGTCTCTTGGCCTACAGAAGGATGCTCTGGCCATGGCCTGCTCTCCTCCCTGGCCCCAGCTCTCTTGAGGACAGCCTCGGAGAGTCGCTTGTGCAGCACTAGCCCCTCTTCCAGGCTAGCCTACATGGTCCCAGCTCTCCCAGGTGGCCTGGGCTCTGCTAACATGCCTTGGCATCCCAGTTTGACTTCCCATCTCTTCCACCACCTGAGTACCCAGATCTCTGTACATAACATCCTTGTTTAAAATATCTAGTGTTCAAGAACTCCAACTCCCACGGGGTCTAGGGAGAAATTCTGTGATGTGAGAAAAAAATCAATACTCAAAGGGCAACGTGAACACCCTTTGTAAAAAGATTTACTGCAGAAAAGAGAAGTCATAGTGGCACCTGCTATCTGGTCTCAGAATAAAACTTAAGAAAACACGGACTTCGTGAAATGGGATGCATACAAGTTACAGGGCTCAGATTTTTCTAAAAATACTAAATGAAATATAGAAGGAATGAAATGAATTATATCTCTTCAAATCGAGTTAGTCTTGTGGAAGAGCAGTGTAAGAAACTTTCCCAGAATGGAGAAAAAAGGGAAAAAATATTTTGAGGGCAGATAATTTTGGAGGTCACCGTTGTAAACTCTGTCATAAGCAGAAGTTGGGAAAGCAACTATAGAGCCAAAGGACCTTTGGTTAAAGAAGAAGCAGCCGACATTAAATAAAGTGTAAATGTGTGTCATTTGGTAGCAGGAATTTTGAAAACCACTTGTGACTCATTACTACAAACATTTCCTGAATCTTCTCCTCAGGGATTTTATTGAGTAGGTCTGGGACAGAGCCTGAGAATCTATATTTTAAAAAAATTTTCAGTTCATTTTGACATAGCCGTCAGGACCAGGGTTTTTAAACTACTGGCTTTAGGAGCGCAGGGAAAGTGCTGCACAAACTCGGAGCAGAGTACCCCATGTGCAGGTCATGAGGGCCATGAGGAAGACCAGAGAGAAGCACAGGATCCCTCTCCACCTCTGGCATCAGAACATTTTAATTTTGCTCTTTATCTTTTCATTTTTCATTAGTGCTTATTAATTTTATACAATATTGGGTTTCAATGTGGTCTTTTCATACCAGCCTGTAACATACTTTGATTATATCCATTCTGATTGTCCTTTACACCGTGCTTCCATTCCCTTCCCCTTGTCATCTAACAATAATCTCACTTCTTCCTTCTTTCTTTCTTTCCTTCCTTCTTTCTTTCTCTCTCTCTTTTTCTTTCTTTCTCTCTCTTTCTTTCTCTTTTTTCTTTCACTTTTTCTTTCTTTCTCTCTCTCTCCTTTTCTTTCTTTCTTTTCTTTCTTTCTTTCTTTCTTTTTCTTTCTCCCCTCCTTCCTTCCTTTCCAGATGCCACATATCCCTTCTATTTCCATCTCCTCCTTTCCTGCTCCACCTCTCATTCAGATCCCACATATTAGAGGAAACACACAACACTTGTCTTTCTAAATCTGGCCTAGTTTGCTGAACATGACACCCTGACTGAGAAAAGCAGAAACCTCTATCACATCTACCTAGGTCTGTGACCATGGTTCCCATTACCTTCCTGTGACTTGAACATCTCTTTCAAAGTTATCCCCCGATTCACCACACCATCTTTCCAGTGAGACTCTGCCTATCAACCAAGGGGCATGCGGTCTGACCCCTACAGAGACAACATTAAAATTATATTGAAATTGAACACAAACTTGTTGGTCTTCATGTTACAGGATCCTCAAATAGGACTTTCCATAAAGAAGTTTCATGCCTGGGCTGTTGGTTTTGCTTTGTGTGTTTGATGTTTGTTTTTAGTATGGAAGCTTTGTGTTGAGCTTGGAGACAGATTACCTGCTAGGTATGTAAAGAGGAAAAGGAGAGAAAAGGAAAAGAGAAGAGAGAGACAAAGTTTGAAAGGGAAGTAAGAAAATAAAGCAAAGTTGTGGGGTGCACAGAAATCGTGAGCTTTTATAGGATATTTTTGGGGACAACAATGGCAGAAAAGAAAGTGAAATGTGATTCCAGATCTGTGAGTGTTGCTACACTCTCAGTAACAGTGCCGTGCAGGAAACAGACAGCTCTGTTTGAGTTTAATGTGATCAGGAGCCTTTCCTCTGGGATGAGATGCTAAGTCCACTGGCTCCTTTCTGAAAAGCCTTAATGAGCCAGCTCAGAGCTGAGGTTGTTTCTCCATTGGTCAATGACAAAAGTATGGAAAATTCCAGACAGTAGATAAACAAAAACCTTTCCATGCATTTGGCTTTGGAGTACATGATATACGATGGCCCCCGGGGTTCAGTAGCAGATTTCCTTCCTAATGATGTTTTCTTTAGGCTAATAAGGCAGCTCCTCATGCCCCAGCCCGACCTCCACACAACCCACAGGACGGTAGCTCTGCCTCTGCTTCTTGCCAACTTCACCTGCTCTTGTGAAACTTCCTCTGATGATGCTCCGCAGATTTTACCAGATACCGCTCATGCAATCACATTTCACCTCTGCAGTGTTCCAGTCCCAACTCTGGAGGCTGGAATTGTCTGGCGTGGCTAGACAAAATAACTTGAAATACATTAGCATGTTAGATCTCTGCTGCTGGACTTGTGTAACAAATGCTATTCCATGAGAAACTGGAAAACAGACTTTAGCAGAACCAGCCTCAGTTCTAAGAGGAAGTCACTGGGCTAGAGACTCTGTTAAGTTACTGAAAAACAATTCCCTGAAAATCAGTTTGCCTAATGTCCAATTTCCTGGATTAATGAGTAATTCCTCTAAAGTTTCCACCCCTGTCCTGTAGCTCCCATTTAGCATTAAAAAAAGTGGCCTTTTCTACTCAGGCCTCCGCCATTTACATTTCCAGCAGCCCTTGCAACTGGCTCTACAGTGTTTTAGGAAAAGGAATGCCTTCCTTAAAACATCTCTTAGGAGTTTTTCTTTCTGTGACTTGTGCCCTGTGGTAGCTCCTGGCCGGCCCAGTCCTTACCCCATTCTTATGCCTGTCCCCACCACCTCTTGCATAACTGCAGCCAATCTTGCCTCCTGCTTTGGAGGATTTAGGGCTGGGCCAGAGTTCAAAATGCTCACCAGGCCTGCTGGTGATTTAGTGAATTGGTGGCTTGGTTCCAGTCATTTGGCCTTCTTGCTGTGCAGGATGGGGCCCAGGCTGAGGCGCTCCATGGCCCTGGTCATTTGGTAACCTGCCTACCCCACCTGGTGCGTTCCGTCTCTCAGCCAGGACTGCACAGGGCAGGCAGTGGTCTCTGCCCAGAGTCTGGCGAGGCTTTGCTAACCTCAGCAAGTGTTGGCGGGAGTTGTCCCACCCACCCTTGAGTCAGTCAGCCTCAGAAATGAGGCAGGCAAAGGCTTGGAGGACAGTGGCGGCTGAGTGGGAGGAACTTGGGCTCTGACTGCCCAGAGGACAAGAGAGGGAGGAAAGAGCAGAGCAGGTGGGAGCACAGGGGAGAGGGCCCCCCACAGGACAAAATCTGGGTGAGGAGCAGATGCTGCCCACAGCATGAGGCCACAGAAGCACCTTTTCCCGTTATCCTCACAAGGCCACGTGGAGACAGGAAAAGGCTTGAGGTAACTTTTAAAGGTAGCATCTTTTTAAAAAACTATTTTAAGTGTCTAATTCAGGGACATTCACAAAGTTGTCCAACCATGACCACTATCCAGCCCCAAACTTTCATTATCCCCAAAGGAAGCTCAGTTACCATTAAGTAATAACTCCACGTTCCCCTTTCCCCAAGCCCTAGTGATAACTAATCCACTTTCGGTCTTTATGAATCTGCCTATTCTGGATACTTCATCAAAGTGGAATCGGGAAATACTTGTCCTTTTTTTGTTTGGCTTATGTCACGGCACAATGTCTTCAAGGTTCATTCATGGTGTGGCATGTGACAGAGTCTCATTCCTTTTTATGCCTGAATAATATTCATCATCCCATTTTTGACTACTGGCTATACTGCCTTTGCCTTAAGGACAAAGATATCTCAGCAGCTCAGGCTGGGGTAGTAGAATTGCTGCCTTGAAGGGTTCATTTTTTCTTTCCAAGAAGGTCTCTATCCTCCTGAGAATTACCCTCACTTGACCCATTCAGCTTGGGCAAACTTAGAAGAATGACCCAGTAGAAAGTTAACTGGGTGGAGAAAGATAGCACAATATTCATTTAAATATTTGCCTGTACCTTAAAGGAAAAGAAATTACCCTAATTTGTGGTTATTTACAGCACTGTAAATCAAGCACATGCCATGAAGTGCCAATAAAAATTTTTAAAAATCAGCCTTAAATAGCTAAACTCTCAACAGCAGCTCATAAAGTGAGCCTTGGCAGTTGTTAGGTAGCTATGGTTAAGTTGACAGTCCTTCGGGGAGTTAAGATATCCAAAAAGCAGAGGTAGTTACAGCTATAGTGATAAATGGTTGGGCTTGTTGGTTGAAGAGATTTTATAGCATACATTTAAGTGCACAGGAAATAGAGGTTATCACTTCTTCATAGCTGCTCCATTCATTATTGACCAGAGGGGGTCTCTTGACATACTAGGAAAGTCATGGCTGAAGCTATGTGAAGGAGAAAATCATTTCTAGGGAAGATGGTATTGGCAGGCTAAATAAATACAGCACTAGAGATTTATACAAATCTAGCAAAGGTACAAAAACAAAAGTAAAGAAACTGAGAGCACTATCAGAACATGAATTTTTAAGACCACAGTAGACAAAGATAATAGGAAAGTAATTTCCCCTGAGATTTCTGGTAGAAGACAGAAGTGCAAAGTTATACTTAAGTTCACTTCCTTTGTCAGAGCTGCCACAGAACCAAGAAGAAGAAAAATGGCAAAGTTCCATCTGTGATGAAGCTTGGTTTGGATCCAACCACAGAAAATGAAGAATATCCGTCATATGCAGTGAAATTTTGACCAGCTCGAGGGACAATTGTAAGAGTTGATACATAACCCTCTCCCTCTCCAGAAGGGTATGGATTGCTCAGAAAGTTAAGTGAAACAAAATCCTAAAATAACCAACTAATAATCCCTTACATACCAAGACAAGGACTTGAGTCATGAGCAGACCACAGGAAAAGGAGTAAATCCCCATGGGCCCTCGGCTCCAAAACGTAACGCTAACAGGGAAGCAAGGCTGAAAGGCTTTATTTTCTCCTACAAGAAATGTAGTAACAGTGAGATTGATGCAAAGCATGTGAGATGACGGCAATTTGGTTTACAATTGCTGACCTGATCGGGGAACAAAGGAATGATCTATGAGGGCGATCATGGTCCACGTCTCACTGGCTCTTTGGTTCCTGCCTGGGACACCTGCCCACCCTGAGGAGGGGAGCCCTACGCTTGGGCAGACACGGAGCAGACTTGGTAAGACATATGAGCACAGGGCCGGGGATGTAGCTCAGTGGTTCTGCCGCCTGCCCCACAACCACAAGGTCCCGAGTTCGATCCCCGGTACCAAAAGAAAAAGAAATACGAGCATGGCAGCTCTACCTGCACTGCACCTACCAGGGATGCTGTATTCTCTCCACCCTAGCAAATATTCTTGAACCAAGAGGAATAGTATGAATAAAAGACGGAAAGTGAAATGAACGTTATTCTCAAACAGAAGAAAACGTAACCGGTGGAAAGCAATCAAGAACTTGCATGGAAAGCAATAATCTAAAATATAAGAAGATTTCTGGACCGGGGATTTAGCTCAGTGGTTTCACCATCTACTGCGCAAGCACAAGGACCCGAGTTCGATCCCCAGTACTAAAAAAAAAAGAAGAAGATTTCTGACAAATATGACTCCAATCTCAATGAAGTTAAGGAGGAAAAAGAATTAGGAAAACAGGCTCGAAGAGCCACTAAATGATGAACTAGCATAGAGGAGAGAATAACAAAAGTGAGCTTCCCAAAGAAAAAAGAAATAGAAGACAATTGCAAGAGTAAAACTAAACTCAAAGATGTGACTACAACATAAAGAAAGCCCGATACTGCTAAAAACAGGCAAGAGACCAACACAGGGATTTCACTAGTATTCTACTCTTTAATTCACATTACTGAATCCAAAGCCTAACACAGTGCCTGGCTTATATAGGTACACAGCAAATAGCTTAAGCAGGAAAATTGATCATTTTGAGGAAAAAAACAGAAAAAAGAAACTTAGAAAATAATTTAGAGGTAACATTTTTTTAACTGGAACTCATTTCAATATGTAGATCCAGAAGACACAGAATGTGGCCCCCCCAAAAGCCTAGACACACCTTGGATAAGTTACTAAACTTTTAGTATAAATAAAAAATTGTGCAAGAGATGATCAAAACATACACTGAATATTAAATTTTAAAAATTACAATGAAAGACACTGTATTCAAAAATACAGTGAGTGGCTCCTGCCGAGTACCATCCAATGGAAAAGCAGGTTCATAAAAACATTACCATGTGTCCTCATCTACCTTATTCACTGGATCTGGCACCATGTGACTGCTGGATCTTCCTCAAAGTACAAATGACCATGAAAGGTAAGCATTTTGGATCAATTCAGGACACTGAGGAAGGCACAACAGCACAACACTCCTGAAAGGATTTCCAGAAATGCTTCAGAAAGAGCCAGGAGAGAGAAGACAAGTGTGTTCAAAGCAAGGAGGAGTATTTTGAGGGTAATTTACTTGTAATAATTTTAAAAAATTTAAACTCTATTTAAGGTCATATCTCATATGTTTATTCAGGTAAGAAAAAAAAAACCCCAACAGATAGTGCATCAGAGAGGACTATAAGAGCTCTAAGGGCCAACGAGCTGAGACCTGGGTATCTCACTAGGCTATTAGGAACCTCTGTCCAACCTAGAACCTGGACTGCTAGGGGAGAACTCCAGGAAGAACATCTATCTCTAGGGCTTAGAGAAAGCCTTGCCTGTGAACACACATATCTCCAAAAAGCAGGTGGCACAAGACAGTGTGGGTCCTGTCCCTCAAAGCTCAGTTGGACAGCTGAGCAACTGGCCATGTTCTTCCTACTTTTGCAGTTATACAGCCTGGAGGGCAGAAGAGAGAGCTCTTGGTGCCTTATCAAGGAATCACAGTTTCTCAGCTGGTTTATTTTCTGATTAAAATGGATGGAAGTTGTCTACTCCACCCCCACCCACAGGATTTTCACTGCTTAAAATGGATCTTGGCTTCAAGAAATTGAAAGAAGTCTTGAGCATGCAATGAAAAATTGCAATTGAGCAGCCAGAGGAGAATAACAAACACAATCATTGGATTTTGCACTGAAACAGAACTGTTGGAGAATTATTGTAACTTGACAATAAACAAACTAATAAACAAATGCACTTAAGGGAATTCAATTGTAGCATTATACAAGTCATTTTTCTGGAAGAACTTGAAACTCTAGATGAGTTCAGAGACAGACCAAGGCTGTTGCCACCGTTAAACATTGCTACCTGGAGGAGGTAGAGAATACAGACAGCGACTTGAGTTCTTCTTTGTCATCTTGAGCTGCGCTAAGGAAAAATTGTCACACACACAAACACACACACGTCTGTATACATCTGACAAAAGCCTCATATCTGGAATATATTAAAGAAAATGTTAAGGTCAATAAGAAAAAAACAGATGATTTAACATAAAAATGGGCAAAAACTTGAACCGGCACTGCCACTGTATCCCAATAGTCAGTATATATTAAAATCACAACTTAAGTACTAATTCATTATTTATACTAATGAATGCCAATATAGTTAATAAAAATTATTTCATTTTAATACTAAAAATGAAAATTCAAACCACAAGGTACCTGTACAAAACTACTATAAAGGCTAAACTATTAAAAACTGAAAATACCCAACCTGGCAAATGTGTAGAACCAGTAAATCTCTCATATTGTCCTTGTGGAAATGTAAACTGTCACTACTACTGTGGAAAACTGTTTGACAATATCCACTAAATTAAAACTTAACTTAAAACTCCAACTCCTCCTTAGCAGAAATGCACACACAAATTTACCAAAACAAATATACAAGAATGTTTAAAAGTGTCATTATAGCCCCCAGACATAAAACAATCCACATGTCCATCAGCCATAGGACATATAAATAATATGTGATATATTCAGAAAATTATGCAATAATATTTAGTCATAAAAATAATGAGTAGCTGCTATATACAACAAGATGGATAAATCTCATAAACACAGTATTGAACAAAAGAAGACAGAAATACAGATGCAATGCCATGATTATATTTACTTAAATTTTAAAAATAGGCATAAGCCAGAAAAATAGTTACTTTTCAGGGTACTGGAATATTTACAATGTTCTTGATCTGGATGCTGGTTATGCATTATATTCTCTTTTTAAAATTTTATTGAATTTGTATACTTACAGTGTGAGAATTTTCTGATATAATTTAATAAAAATGTTTACAAAAACAGCATTTATTTATAATAAGATCTCATAGTAAATCTGTAAAGAAAAATATTATCTTAAAATTCAACAAAATAACTCACAAACCAATAGTCATTATCACATAAATTTTTAAACACTAGAAGTGACCCCATTAATATAAGGAAATATACAAGAGGGCTCCTTGTCATCTCACAAGATAAAAGAAAGAGAATGTGACTATCAGAAAGAGAGCAGTGAATTTTCTTTACTTGGAAATAATATGATTGTATACCTTGAAACCCAAGGGAAACATCTAGAAAATTAATTTTTTAAAAATACAGTCTGTCATAGGGTTTTCTAGGGAAATAGAATCAATATAAAAGATAAGTGTCATTGTTCAAGGGATTTATATTATGTAGGCTTACAGGATCAGAAGCATCAGAATCATAGTGGCCATCTGCAGAATCTGAGATGGAAGAACCCACCATGAACACCTGCATGCTGGACAGCTGGAGAATCCAGTAGCAGTCTAAGCTTGAAGACCTATAAACTCATTGTAGATAGAGTCAGCAGCGCAAGTCTAAATGGGAAGGCTGAAGAGCCTGTACTGGACAGCTGAAGAAGCTGCAGTCCAATGTCCAAAGGCAATGGCAAAGACCAGAGCTCTTCTGAAGAAAAGGGGATGACTTCCTTCTTTCCCTTTTTATTTTGCCCAGGTTATAAGCCTATTGGTTGGTGCCACTCATATCCAGGGTGGGTCTCTCCCCCTTATTTGGGGGCCTACATGTCAATCATCCACAGACCCATCCATTTTACTAATCAGCTAGGTGGTTCTTAGTCAAGTCAAGTTGACACATCACAACTGACTCACAGAATCTTAGTTAAGTGGCTGGCTAACAAAGTAAAAGTAAGAAATTAATGGTTTGTTTGTAAACAAATGAGGTTCAGTGGATTATCTAGTAAACTGTTTTAAGACAACTAACTAGGTTTTTTTTCTCTTTTGAAGGGGTGGCAAGGGAGAGTATTTGGGGTGGGGGAGCCAGATACCTAGCTTACTTTTCAGGCAAAATAAATTGTCAATGTGTAGAGACTTAAATAGATGAAAGTAAACCATAACTGGAGGAAAACGTGAATGAATCCTTTTACAATCTTGGCATTAACTACATATCAGGTACTATTGTTAGTGCTTTCAATAAGATAACTAATCCCTCACAGTAATGGAATTACTATGATGTATATCTGAGGCACAAATGGGTTGTGTCTTGTTCAAGGTTGTAAAGCCACTAAGGAGAAGACAAATGATTGGGCCCTCAGCAGTGTGTGCTCTGAACTACAATGCCACTCTGCTTCCATGACAACTGAACACATGCTGGGTTCTCCTGCACATCCTGCGTATATACACAGATAATGTTTAAGCCTCTGATTTTAAAATATTATCAATAAAGTTAAAAGTAAACTAAACTGGGAATGAAATAGTCACAACATATATTATAGAAAAGGTACTGAATTTTTAAATACAAAATACTTATATTTAATTACTTACACCTGAACAATTAGAAGTAAAAAAGGAAAAGACATAAACAACCAGGTAGCTGGAAAGAAAAACCAGGAAGCTTAAGCAGTATTGTTCCTCTTTAAAATGCAAGTAAGAAAAAAAAATGCAAGTAAGAATAACAATTTTTACCTACCACATTGCCAAATCTTGAAAAATTTAATAGTCCTTAATGTTTTGACCACATTGACAAAAAAGAGACACCTTATAACTGAAAGTATAAACTAGTAGTTTTTAAATGGTAATTGAGGAACAACCATCAAAAAGTTCAATGTACCTATCACTTGACACATTAATTCACTTCTGAGTATTTATTTCATAGATATGTAAGTAGATTCATGCAATCAGTGTTGATAACACTGCTACTCAGTTAAACCAACCATATCTTCAAGGGCACTATGGGTTCAACTGACTTTGTTTTTCATAGAAAGATTTTCTCTTTTCTTTTTGGTACTGGGGATTGAACTCGGGTCCTTGCGCTTGCACAGCAGGAGGCGAAACCACTGAGCTAAATCCCCAGCCCAGAAAGATTTTCTTGATGAAGAAAGCAGTGCATTAAGTTATGTCCTTGTGCAAACTGTATCTCAATGTGAAACAGAATTTCGAGTAGTGTTAGTTTAGAATATCTAAAAATTGGAAATAAAAAGTAAAAAAATAAAAATTGGAAATATGTCAAAAGTTCACCAATGAGTATTTGCTAAACAAACTGATCCAAAAATAAAATCTTACACATCCATTAAAATAACAAAATCTATACATACTGATAAAAATATATCCACAATACTGTGGAAGATGGTTGCAAAACAGTTACAAATACAGTAACAAGTACAAGATCAGAAAGTACAAGTTTGTATACATGTTGAATTTTGTGTGCATAAAAGACATTGTTGACCATGGCCATCTTTTAGAATGTTGGATCATGATCATGGAGACACAGGTCTTTGATACTATTTAAATTCTTTTACAACTAACGTAAGTTACAGCTTTAATTTTGTGAAACACTACAGTTTAAATTTTTGTTTAGAAGTCAAGAATACCAGTCACTCTATCTCTCATCATATAAAAAAAATCAATGCAAAAATGGATAAAAGACTTGAAATGTAAAGCCCCAAGCTATGAAACTACTAGAAGAAAATAGGGAAACACTTTATGAGTTCTGCGTAAGGATTTTTTGAGTAGGACTCCATAAACACAGGCATCAATAGCAGAAATTCACAAACAGCATACCTCCAAAATAAAAAAGCATCTCCATAGCAAACAGTCAACAGAATGAAGAGATAATGTACAGAATGGGAGAAAATATTTGCAAACTCTGTATCTGATATCCAGAATATACAAGGAACTCAATTCCATAGCAGAAAAAAAATTGAATGAAAATGGGGAGAAGACCTGAAGAGACATTTCTCAAAAGAAGACATATGAATACTCAACAGACATATGAAAAATGTTCAACATCACTAATCATTACAGAAACACCTTAGTGGCATATCGCCTGACTCAGTAAAACAGAGGAGAGCAAACAGTGTTGAGAATGTGGAGAGAAGGCAACCCTTCTACACTTGGCAGGAATGCAAATTAGTATAGCCATCATGGAAAATGGTAGGACTGTTTCTCAAAAAACTAAATACAGGATTACCATATGACTCAGCAATCCCACTACTAGGTATATACCTGGAATAGATGAAATCAGTATGAGGCTGGGGATTTAGCTCAGTGGTTCCACTGCCTGCCTCAGCAAGCACAAGGTCCCGAGTTCAATCCTCGTTACCAAAAATATAATTAAAAAAAGAAATCAGTATGTTGAAGAGACATCTGTACTCACATGTTTACTGCAGTTTATTGTACTCAGAATAACCAAGAAATGGAAACGACTGAAATGTCCATTAACAAACTAATGGGTAAAGAAAATATGGCATATATACATAATAGAATACTATTCAGCCTTTAAAAAGAAGGAAATTCTGTCATTTGTGACAACATGGATGAAGCTGGAGAACTTTGCATTACGTGAAGCCAGGCACAAAATATAAAAGCACCTGTTGTCACTTATGCATGGAATCAGAAATAATTGATGCACAGAAGAGAGGAGAATGGTGTTTGCTGAGGCTTGAGGGAGACATGAAGAGGGAAATGATGGTCAGAGGTTCAACGTTAAAATTGAACACAAGGAATGGGCTCTAGAATCCTTCTGTCACTGTAGTAAATAATACTGTGTTGTATGCTTCCCAATAGCGAAAAGATAAGATTTTTAATATTTTTCCACAAAGAAGTGATGTTTGAGGTAACAGCCATGCTAATTACCTGATTTGAGCCTTCTGTAATTTCCCACAATGTGTAAATATATAGAAACATGACAACATACCTCATAAATTTTGTATAATTATTAGATAGCAATAAAAATAAAATGAAACCATATTAAATGAATGCTGATCAGATCAAACTCATTGCAGGACAAATTCCCAGAAACTAACTTGGGGATAAAATTTATTTTTGCAGATGTATGGATACAATCTTTACCTGGATGGAGGCATCTGTGTAAAGATGTAAGAACACACTAGCTGGTTTTTCCAAACTCAGAAATCTTTGATTTTCACCTTTAAAAAAACGTTTACTGTCATCAATGCATACATCTTCCTAACTAAATTTTAGTCTAGCTATAAGAGGGGTCTCCTTGCTAGGAAGTGGTGACACTGAGACTCTGTCCCTGCAGCAGGACAATCAAATCATCTAATAACTGTTACAAAGAAGTCCTGGACCAAGAAACTGAATGCTCAGAAGGACTCAGCAATTTTAGACTGTAGCATGTACAGGACAAAGTGAAGGGGTCCTAAATGTTGCATGGAAACCACAATTTATACTGCCAAAAATATGCAAATTATGCCTTTGAGGGCGATGTGGAACACATTCATTATTGTAACCATCTGTGCAGTTCCATGCAGTTTTCAAAGCACTTTTCAACTGTTGTCACAAGAATCTTCAAATCAGATCTTTGGAGTAGGTAATTTTCATAGATCTAATTTTATCAATAAAAACACAGGGCATTGAAGGCTTATGCTTATTCCCCAAAGTCACTAAGAAATGACAATCAATCCAGGATGTGCCGGCCAATGACCTCACCCTGCACTGCCTTCCAAGGCATGGCTGACCTACATCATGCCTGACAGAGGAGTCTTGTCAGCTCACCCTTTCCTTCTGTGTTTATTTGCATGATGTCATGCCATTGAGCTGAATGCGTTTAAAAGCAGACCGTGGCTTTTGAACTGTTTGTGAAACATGGATACTCAGAGTGGGCAGAGAATACAGACAGCAGCCCAAGTTCTTAGTCATCTTGAGCACATAGATTCAGGCAGGACAGACAGGAAAGCAATTCTTCTTTATCTGAATGAAGGAAGCTACTGTGCACCTTGTGTTTTCTATGAGCATGGTGGTTCCTCCTTATATTTGCTCTACTTTATACTTTTCTCCAGGAATTTCAGTGATGAAAATAATTTCATTTTCCTTGAAGGTCTTCCTCACACAGATACCAACTTTCATCATTTCACTTCAATCTTTTATGTTAGACATCTTTCTACCCATAAAGCTCTCTGCCAAGCTACTAATGCCTCATGTTCCATTTATATTTCCACTTTCTTGTGCACAAACCCCATGTAAAAGAAATACAATTATGTGATAGGATCTTCCATTTATTGAGTAGCGATTAGCCGTCAAGCACTGTGGGAGCATTTGATACAATGCATATTGTCTCAACTGTCAAGAAAACTCCACAGGCACAGCTCTTACTTCCACCTTGCAGATGAAGAAACAAGACAGGAATGAGTATGGCTCTTACCAAATTGAGTAGGAGAGGTAAGCTTCGAACGTAGACCCGTCTGGCTTTGAAGCCTGGGACTTCTTTCTTGTGAAGGTCATATCAGAAACGATGCTTATTGTATTACATACTGAAAGAAGGAATTTAGTGAAAATGTCCATTTTTTAAATTAGGCATTTTAATAGTCAGCATCACTTTCTTTTACTTGAGTTTTTAAAGGCAACTTGGTGGTCTAACGTGATGAAATTCAGCCCTAATGCAAATGCAGTGCTCCAATCCTATTCCCTACCAACTGAGGGAGGACTGCTGTGTGTAATGCCACTTTCTCCGCCTGGTCAACCCTCAAAGGAAAACAAAATTCATATGATTATTGAGGTCTAGAAATTAATTTTTATTTTAGATCCGTCAAGAAATCCTGGCAGTTATCCATTTTATTAAAATGATTACAATACAGCAAAATAAAGAAGAGGTAATTCTATTTTTCTACAATATAAATTATGAGTTAGATTCTCAGCTGCTGGCTCATCATTGTTCAAGATTCTTTTAAAGGACTGGGGGGACTTTACTTTCCAGAAAATATTAAAGCAGCAAAAGAAAAAAATAAATTAAAAGTAATTATAATTGGAGATGTTGCCAAGGATGTGCTAATTATAAAATCTTCTCAACGTGTTTCCAGGACAGGCTCCAAGTTTTGGTGCTTTAAAGAAATCATCTAAATAGCTGTCCTCTAATGGCTTGTCAGCTATGGTTTATACACAGAACAAGTTTGGTGATTTTTTTTTAAATGGCAAAAATCAATCATGCCTAATTCAAATAAAATACAACCAGCATTCATTTACCTAAGCGAAATATGTTAAAAACAAAAACACTTTTATTAAAATATTTAATACCATAATAACTTATAATAGTATGAAAAAAGAGTGAAGCATTTGTCCTTAGTTTTAATTGGCATGCTCACATTTTGGCAAAATAGTTTTCTAATGATTCCAAAGTTTTCCTCTTGGATCTATACTAAAGTTGTAAAGCAAAGGAACTCATACTTCCTCTGATCATACAGTCATAACTTACATATCTTGCTTTGCACTTACTATTTCTGCAAAATGCAAATTAGAAAACAAAGTAAAAATATACACAAAATATTTTCATATCAAATCATCTTCATTACACTAAATAAACCCAATCCCCAAATGCTATCTTACATGAAAAAGTGTCCTACAATTTATATCAAGATTGATACAGTCCATATTTTAACCAGAGCAGCCTTTGGTTTTAAAAGCATTTTGCAAAATAAAGAAAAATGTCACCATATGGCTGTACTATTGGCTCTTATTCACACTCACAAAAAATGCTTTCCAGTTTTAAAAAAATTACAAAATAGATTACATACCCAGAAAAAAGAAAAATCCCACCGTAAGAGTGCAGTACTTTTTTACTTCTCTGATGTACATACATTCTGTTATATTTGGCATCTCCACTGTTTAAAGATTCAAGTCTTTCCAAGGTGATTAGAAATTATCATTTGATTGAAAAAGATACTGTTCTCTCTTGATATTGATTATTCTCATTCAATGATAGTCTAATTTAGAAACAAAATGTTCTTTCTTTTAATGCATGATTTCATTTAATTTTTACTTAAATGTCCTACTTGGCCAAATCCAGAGACTGCTCAATGTTTTGTTTGCCATATGTTTTAAATTTAAAAGTCAATTTTATGTGTACGTATGTATATTCACAGAGATACATTTCCTTCATTGTCTTGTTCTCATTGCAATATAAATTGTCCATCAGCAATTGTAATTTTGAAATGAACCAAATAAAAAGCTTTTAGTCATTCCATATGAAAAAGTTTCCATCACAAAAAAACCCCCACTAAACTCTAATACAAACAGGATTATGTTTTAAAACTATAGGTTTAGTTTTCTACAGGAGAATGTTCAGTTATTTATATAATAAAGTATTTTTTAAAATGTCAGCAGAACTTCAGGAAAAGAAAATCCAAATGAATTCTAAAGGGCATTGTGGTGTTTCCAGCAGCGCTTGAAAAAAAGTTTTTCTGATCACTACGTATGCTTTGCAATTTCCAATTAGTCTGTGGGAATCACTTCTTCCATGTATGCATTTTGTGGATGGCTGCACCTTTCATTTTTGGAAGATGGGAACATATCAGATATGCAGGCAAAATACATAAATGCATAAAATTCTCTCAGCACTCTGAAAAGCACACTGAACAATTTTCAATTTTCAATAAGGTAATTTTTTTTTAAGGGACATTTTTTTATCTGCACTGAGTAGATACCCAAGTTTTAAGGTGTGAATTACCGAGTATATTTCAAGGGCTTTCAGCAACTCTGGTTTCAGTCCTGAAATGGTTAGGCTGGTCTGGGGGACGTACACAGACTAATAAGCATAGGGCGTTGGCAATTTGAGGCATAGCTGTCCTACTATGCCCACGTTGGAGCTAGTTTTCCGGAAGCAAGGCACTTACTGTAATGGGAATGCAGATGTTTTATGCATAGTTTGAGTAACATAAAATAAGTTAATATTTTTGATTAAAATGAGGGTTTTTTTTATAATTTATATGTCTTTTGTAGAAGTGACTAAATGATATATTTAGGATACTGAAAGATACAAGGAGGCTTGAGCAGGAGTCCTCTGCACTCCCTGAGGAGCACTGTGAAAACACTGCTGCGGAAGAGCATCCTTCAGACGCACTCTCAGAACGGCCGCGCCAGGGGCACTTTGACTGTCTTCACTTCCGCTATGTGGGAGGACTTCTGGATGATGCAGCTCGTGGTTCCCTGCAGCTTGTCCTTTCCCTGGGCAAGATTTGTTAAGGCCATGGCCGCATTGATCTCCTTCCAGTACGTGTCATCCTTGCTCAGTCCCTTTCTGTGAGCTGCACTGGATGGAAGCAAAACAGAAAGAAGAAACAATCAAACGCCCTGCACGTTGCGCTGGAAATGGCATTGCGCATTGCACTGGGCAGATGAAAACACTTTGCTCACCTGTCGCCCTTACTGGATCCATTTTCCAGGGCATCTGCAAAGAGAAGCAAAAATTCAATTACTCTTCTTTTTTTCTTTCTCAATCTCAGGAGTTTCATCATTTATTAACAGGAAGGAAAGTTCATCCAGAAACACGGTTGAAATTTAATTACTTTCTTTCAAAAACAAAGTCATTTTTTATTAAGAAGCATAAAAACAAAAAACAAACAATAACCTTGATTTTGTCTTAGATTCCACATATGCAAGAAATCATGATATTTGGCTTCCTGAGTCTCGCTTAACATGCCAGTTTCATCCATTTCCCTACAAATGAGATGATTTCATTCTTCTTAATGGCTGAATAATACTCCATTGTGTGTATACATCTCTTTGTGTGTGTTTGTGTGTGTTTCTCAGGATTGAATCCAGGGCCTTTGCACTAACTATATCCCAAGACTTTTTAATTTTAAATTTTCAGACATGTCTCACTAAGTCACTAAGTTGTCCAGGCAGGGCTTGAATTTGGGATCCTCCTGCCCCAGCTTCCCAGAGTACTGGGATTACAGGTATGTGCCTCCATGCCAGGGTTATACCCCATTTTCTCCATGATCAAAGTATGTTACATGCATGCACAAATATGCCAAAGTAAAGCCCACTATTCTATATAACTAACATGTATTAAAAATAAATAAATAAAAATAAATAAAATGAGGCCAGGAATTTAGCTCAGGGGTGTCGTGCCTGCCTTGCAAGTGGAAGGTCTGAGTTCGATTTCCGGTACCAAAAAAAGAGAGAGAGTAAGAACAGGTAATAAATTAAGATATACAAAAATCTGAGGTTAAGTTACTGTGAGCAAATGGACCTTATCATTGGGAGGCCAACAGTGTAGGGAAAGGCACGGTCACACCTGAGGCCTGGAAAGCCTGTTAAAAGATCACGAGACAAAAATGGCTCTCTGAGCCTTTTCACAAACCTTCACCTGGGAACCAAGGGAACTAGAAAAAAATAAAAGGCAAGCAAGCAAACCAGACTTGCGTCTTGCCTTGAAAAGGAGCAATCCAAGTTAGTTCCTTCAGCCTTTCATTGGACATTCAGGCAGCTTTTGTAAGGTCTTAGGCATCCGTTAGGAAGGCAGCTGGACCTGTGAGCAGCTGGATGGTCGCCTTCAGCAGCTCTGTCAGCTTCTGGATCATCTGGCCTTGCTTCGGGTACTTTTGGGACTATAAAATGACTTGTGTAAATGGAGGAAAGCAGAACTCTGATAATTCTGATTTATAGACAACTCACTGTGCACGAGGCACTATTCTCAGAGTTTTGCGTTTTAGTTTATTTAGTGTTGGTGGCTTTGTACAGAGCATATTTCTGCAGTGACTGCAAAGAAGACATTCTTTATTCAGTCCAATCGTCTGTATAAATCTTTCCTTGGTACTGACAGGGACAAGGTGCTACTAGAATAGAGAACAAGTCACGGACTTTGGGAGAAAGGAAGCCAGTAACATTGGACATTTTACAAAGAAAAAAATGACTTTAAGGCTTTGCTCAATTTTGCTCACAAATTGCAACAATTTTACTGCCAAAGTGAAGCAATAGGTTATAGGGATATTTATTCAATGAAAAGATCTGGCAAAAGGTATATAAGCTTCACAAAGCTTAAATAACATGAAAGAAGTAACCAAACCTTATGTAGATGGAACTACTTGCTCGGGTGCATGAAAGAAGCAGGCACCCATATAAGAGGACCGGAGCCCAATTTCCACCCTGACCATCGGCCTGAGGATGGTTACCGTGCAGACCAGAGGGGAGCCCGTGCCTATCAAGTCCCTAAGGGGGCACAGAGCGCTGAGATGACCTCAGTCGGGGTCCCTGCAGCCAGAATTCCCTGCTCTGGTCCCCACAGTACTCCCGTTTCAGAAGGGGACTGAACTCCTGCGTCCGGGGCCCCAGGAACCTAGCATGGCTGGGCCTCCCTGCGCCTAACTCCTTGAACTTGTGCCACTGAGAAACAAGTTCACGTGGCCAACTGTACAGCTCTGCAATTCTGCTTACTCTCAGGCTGTATGTGTTTTACACTTTGGTGCCTAAGAAAACACTTTTTAAGTGTAAAAAGCCCAGACCCAAATCCCCATTTGAGTATTCTTAATTAGTTTCACAAATCTTAATGAGTATGCAAAAGGCTGAATTCTCTATTTTAAGGCAGGTGGGCATACTCAATGTCAGTAGATGGGTGGATTAGTTTCATTTCCAAGAATGGAAGAAAAATCTTCATAAAATGTAATGAGGAGAAAAAGCATCTTGTGTTGCTCTCCATAGTCAGCGCTAAAACTGTGTGTCAGAACGCTCAGCCTCAAATATTGCAAACCAACAAGAAAAAGCTGGCTGTCCCCACCCTGGTGGGTATGTGTGCTTGGGATACTTTGGGTTCAGAAACGAAAGGGGTGCTAGGGTTTCCTGTGGCTGCTGTTGGTGGACTGCCCCGGGTAGGGAATATCCCAGTGATGGATATTCTGCCTCATGGGTCCCTCGGGGTCACAGACCAACAGGCAAAGGAAAGACAACAGGTGCCTTTCCACTCTGAAAGGTTTGTGTTTTGTAGGAGAGCAAGAACTCTAAAGAGCTGGTGGTTTGGAGAAAGAAATTTTTCTTTTTTCTATTCTTAATGCTAAGAAGAAATCTGGAGAGATGTCCTAGCTATTTTAAAGGACTGATATCATCTGAAGGAAACTCAGAATATTTACAATTCGATCGTTATACAAAATGGTGGTATTAAATGTTGTAATGCCTTTTTCTTATGCTCTTTCCTTTGAAGTCAGAACTTACTGGCTCTTTTTGTGGTTCAACTATTTTGTCTTTTCCACCCAGAGCCAGTATTTAAGGTCTGTTGGCCCCATCACTAGCAGTCACAGAGCTCCGGCCCCTTTGCCCACTGGTGAGTGTCCTCGCCCGCTCCCCTCTGGAAGTGGCACCAGGAGCTCTAGAGACAGTGGGGCAGGAGGAAGAAGGATACAAATGCTGCCGAAACTCAGGGGGCGCTGGCCAAGCTGAGCTCGCCCTGCCCTGTAGGCTTCTCAGTGCCCTTCCCGGATCACATGGACTTGGGGTTGAGCTGCCCCACATTTGGCTCAGCTGTAGCTTTTACTCTGTAAGTAGCTTGGCCCGGCCTCCCCAAAGTCTGAGCTCAAATGCCTTTTTAGATTCTAAGGTTCCAAAAAATCAGCTATGCTGTCAATTACCATAAAAGCAACTGGTTGGCAGGAACAACTTATTGAAGCAGCCAAAAGAGCGTGTTTTAAGACCAAAGGAAAGAAAAAAAAAAGAGGTGCATAGTTAGGAAAAACTTGGATGCTGTAAAACCCAAACCATGTTGAAACTTAAAATGGGGCTATCCTCAGTTTGGACATGTGTTTCCTTATAAAGTTAAGTAGAGAAACAATTACACACACACACACACACACACACACACACACACACACAGAGCAGAATAAAACCTCAGTTCTACAGCAACTCGAGTTATAAGCACAGAGCTCGGTGGGCCAAGGACCCTTTCAACTTTGTTAAGGACCATTTAGAAGCATATTAATTCCGATATATATCCCTGAAGTAACATGTGTAGCCATGAAAGGAGAAAAATACGGCCAAATCTTCTTCCTCTGAGTTTTTTTTTATTCACATTTAACAAATAAGCCCTCAAGTTAGGAATGTTTTAAAGCGTCCCACAAAATACTACACACACCACTGAAATGTAAATGAAACTAAGCAAGAGTAAGCATACAAGCATTTTTAAAATCATGTAATATCTGATATGTTTCCCTAAATTAAAGTGGAGAGTGTAAAAACAAGAGTCTTTTGGGATCAGGGACAAGGAGCCAAAGAAGGGAGAAATTATCACCAAAGCAGCTGTGCAGGCTTTGGGGCGTAGCAGATGACCGGGTTCGTCAGGAGGGAAGAGGAAGCTACATTTTAAGACCACTGAAGAAAATATGGACCTCACCTATCAAAACTGGCCTAGCAAAATTAAACATCTGGGGCCTTTGTCAGTGATCTCAAGCAAACCCAGAGGTTCAGCTTCCTGAGACTCTTCTGCAGACTCGTTCAGTTTGGGGACCATCACCGGTATCAGCAGGGGTGGACAACATTCAGGGATGCAGACAGCCCTGGGACACTTGCTTCTGGAGTTATCTACATACTTGGAAAAACTGAGGAAAAGCACAGACATCAGGAAGTAGGACTATGCAAATCCACAGGGAAGATACTGGAATACCAACTGCTACAAATTGGCAAGATCTTAACAAACGTACCAAAGGCTCCCTGGTTCCACTGCCTGAGGTCCAGATCTCTACTTCCCCACACCAGGAGCCTGGCCAGGCTTAGCCACACGCCCACAGATTAGTTCCATTGTGACTATGCACTTCTTTCCTCTTTAAAAATAGCATTTGTTGTTTTTAATCTAATGAGAAAGTAACATAGGTTCTCTGCACAGAATCTAAGAAAGTATAAAATAGAAAACAAAGGATAGCTAATATTAACATTTGGATCTGTGGCATTCTAAACAAGTATTATACACATTTTAAAAATGAGGTCATTCTGTACTTACCTTACAACTTTTGGATTGGTCTGTTTGTTTATGCAATACTGGGTATTAAACCCAGGTCCTTCACACTGAGCTACATCCCCAGCTCTTCCTTTCCTTCCCCTTCCTTCTTTCTTTATCCCTCTCTCTTCCTTCCTCTCTCCCTCCCTCCCTTCCTTCCTTTTTTCATTTCAAAACCTGGCCTCCATAAATCTCTAAGTTGCCCAGGCTGGACTTGAACTTGTGTTCCTCCTGCTTCAGTCTCCCAGAGTCCTGGGATGACAGGGATGCACTTTGACGCCGAGCTCATTTTTTAAAACAAAACCTTCACTTTTGAATGACCCTGTACTAGTAAGATGATACGCCACCATTCGAGTTCCCCTGATGTGGCAGTGGACTTTGGCTGTGAACAGAAGCAACCTGGAAGAATTCAAAATCTATATCCATCCAATTTAAACTTGACTGTTGAGAAGCGAGATGTTAAATAACAATTACTATCATTTATTGAATGCTTCTTCTCATGCCAACCACTATGCCAGGAACTCTGCAAATCGTCTCTGGTGAATGGTTTCAATAACCCTGTGACACAGCACCATCATGTTCATTTACAATGACCCTTTACCTTCCATATCTGAGAACTCCCAAGGGACTCAGATGTGACAGCTCAGGTGGCATTGAAGGCCATGTTCTTAATCCCACATTGAGTTATCCAACTGATATCCAAAGATAAAGCTACACGCAAAGATCATAGCGAGTCCTAATGAATCATGTTCATAAAAGGGCTGTGGAATGACCGTCTATTAAAAACCCATTCAACTCTTTTTCTTTATTTTTTGCTAGAATTTTAGACCAGAGAGATTTTTAAAAAGACGTTTTTCTCCTTATGATTTAATCTGTAATATCAAGGGATGTGTTCAAAATGCAGAACTAGGAATCAAAATAAGCTCTCTTACACTCCTTCACATTTTAATCAACGGTGTTTTCAGAGATGTGCTATCCCTCTAAGTCCTCTCCTATAGCCCAGAATACATTACTGCTAAATAATTCCTCGAGAGTTTTCTTCCTTCACTTCTAGAGGAAAGTTTTTGCTCTTCTCTCTTCTGGATACAGCTTTTGAATGAGTAAAGATACATCATTCTAAATGATATCTGCCAAGAAAAAGAAAGAAAAAAAGCAAAACCTATATATACAGTAGACCCTTGACTGACAAACTCAATTCTTTCCCAAGGGCTGGTTGTAACTCAAGTTGGTCAATTCAAAATTGGCCTTCAAAGTCTCTCTGCTGCATACAGGCAGATCTCAGTGTCCTTAGACAGACACTGGCCCAGGACTTCCCAATTAACCCCACACATGAAAGGATGCTGTAATGTTCTTTCCAGAACTCTTTAAGGGCTAAGTCTGTATCTGAGACCATCTAAAAGCACAAGCAGCCGGCATTCGAGTTGTAACTCAAGACTTTGGTCATAGGTGAAAACTAAAATCCTGGTCTTAACCCAAGTTGTTTGTATGTCAGGCTGGTCATAACTTGATGGTCCGCTGTACCCAAGAAACTAACGCAGATCTGCTGACAGGTAAACTGCTTCTAACAGTTTCACTAATTTAAAATGAATTCCACTTTAAAACTTCCCTAGGACAAGAAGAAATTGCACAAAAGCTTGGTGACTATCAAGACTACTGCTGATAAAAGTCACAATGAGGAGCCTGGATTTTGTGAGCCTAGCAGTGGGGGAGGTTTGGGAGCCTTCTAAGTAGTGAAAATTATAAAATGAAACCCACCACATCTTTATGGATCCAACTACTTTTTTCTCTTCTGCAATACACTGGCTAAATTATTCATTCTGGGGCCTTAAAGAGAAAGTGGCTCCCCAAATCATTTCTGAGTCTGAAGAAAAATCTTTTCCAAAAATTAAGCCAGAGTTTCCTCCAGCCATGACTTCCAGCACCATCTGGCTAGAGATTCTTTTCCTTCCTGCTACCTCTCACGTGGGCAGCCCCACTGTGGCTAATGATGCCCAGATGCCTGCAGCCACAGGGTCCCCACCTTCAGCTGCCTTTCTGTCAATGCATTGTCCCCGCTAGCTCATGCCACAAATTACAAATCAGTAGCCACATCCCTTTACTTTGGACCAATGGTGAAGAGCTTGCTGGTTAGGTGGGGGGATGTTTCCATGTCAAAGCCTCAGGGTAGGCGGAAGCCCACTGACACTAGCGGTGATACACATCTCTCTCCTTCCAGAGACTGCCTGTGGGCAGTAAAGTGCTGCTTGACTCCTCATCCACTGGGAGGCATAACCTGGATGGCCTTTCCTTACTATGCAGAGTGCAATGGCTCCAAGCTGAAGGGTCCTTATTAATTCCCTGCCGTCTCTGTTCTGGTAGAATGCACAGCTGTTCTGGGCTGGTGCACTGAAAGTGCAGGAAGTGGGATTTGGGACTTGAAAGTAACTTCTTAGAATAAACAGAATACCACCCAATGATAATGTTTCAGCTCACTTTCAGTCTTTCCCACTAAACATATTAAGTGTTCTTGATGCCAAATTATTCTGCATAGTCCTTTCTTCCAAGGCCACTTCTCTGTGAGCTCAAAGGCCCCTCCTTCCCCCAGTCTGAAGCTTCCAGAGACTTTACTTTGAAGCTGAGAACGAGGTCCATGGGGAGAAAGGGGCTGGTGGGTGACCAGACAGAGGGTCTGGACATGTGAAATATTCTCATTTCTATTCTTGGCTCCTCATATCAACTATGTGGGTGGCCTAGAGGGGGTCACAGGCGCAGGCACTGCAGCAGTCAGAGCCCAGACCCAGAAGCCAGCAGCAGGGGCTGGCCTCCTGTCCTCCTCTGATGCTGGGTGAGCCCCGGGTGACTGCTTGGCCTCTCTGTGCTTCTACTTCTTCACCTGGAAAGTGGGGACAACAGTCCCAGACTCAGGTGCCAGTAATGAGGACCACATCACATACTTAATAGTTTGTACAGTGTTAGAAGGGAATTTGAGCACGCATATCATGTTAATGGGAGTCCTTGTAAAGGAAGAAAAATAAGCTTTCACATTTTATCTTTCTGCATCTAGAAAATGGGGTTGAATGGCACCACCAGGAGAATTAGTACTGTTTAGAGATTTCATGTGAAAACCACTGTGGAAGGATAACATAATTTCACTCTGAGCAAAGCCCGTTGGCCCAGGTTAATGGACTGAGTGTCCAGCCTGCCACCTTCAGAGACAAGGTGGCTCTTTCGCTGTTCTCCATGCCAAAGTCACGCCATGGGCCCAGACAGCACTGACCTACCAAGCTTAGTGTCTGCTGCATTTGGTTGCTTCATCTTTCCCAAGGCGAATATTGGAGACGTTACCCAAATGCTTCACCCATGAGAGCCAGGTTTCTAGCTGCAGCCTCAGCCGACTTTCTGCCTGAATTCCTCCTCTGTGCCCGTGTGCTGAGAGGACCATTTATTGTTTTTAAATCACTTCTCTTACACACAAGATGGGCCACTATTTCCAAAGCCCGGTGGACCTTCCCTGATCTTAGCTGCAGCTTAATCTTCCCTTCACGTCCTAAGGGACCTTGTGTGTTCTTCAGTAGCCCAAGGGCTGTTTCTCCCAAGATTAATCCTGTGGCTGCCACACACACACCTAAAAGGGTTAAACTGTTACCAGATATACTGGTGACTGGTGTTGGGCTACAATGCACTACAGAGCTTTCTATGGCAGAGAAGTTTTTTAAATGGAAAGACGTGCATCTACAATAACGCACATTATTCTAGATGGAAAGTCTGGCTGGAAAATCTGGCTCCATCCGTGTACTTTCAAACTCCTCAGTATTCGAAAAACCATCAAACAGTTTTCCTCTGATATATGAACTGCAGTATATCTGTGGATTGGCTCACACGATGGCTGTGCTTTTCAAATTCCTCAAACTACCATCTCCAGAAATGATCCTTCAGATCGGGAGATCTTGAAGATAAACCTGTCTGACTGCATTAACACCAGAAACGACACACAAAAGAGATGACTTTCACACGCTTCTTGTCTCCTTCAGAAGAATAGCAAAAGGCAGTGGCTGTGCTCACAGTTCAACCGCTGTACTTATTACGAGAGAAAAAACATTTTAGACACAAGCTGAATACCATCACTGGTCTTTCCACATCCCAAATACACTTCAGTGTTCTTAATAAGTCTGAACCTTAAAACTACACATGGCATGTCAGGGTTCTAGAACACATTTCTACCTTCAGGTTCTGCGGCTTTCTGCTTTTAATTCAGAAACACAATGTAAAACTTAGGGCTGGAGGTGTATTTTGAAATGGAAACTGGAAAGATGTTTGCGGATGGTACTGAAGGACAAGAGAAGTTAAAAGGAACGATGCGCGAGGCGAAGGCGAGTGCCTCATCTGCTGTAGATCTGGGAGGCATCTGGTCTAGTGATCCTCGTGGCCCTGTGGCCGGGACAGTACCAAGGAATTCTTCCCTCTGCTTTCAGCCTCGCCAGACTTAAAAGGATCCACTCTACATTTTGTCCAGGGATACAGAACCTCTAGAAAAAGGAGAGGACCCCTTTCATCTAAATTACAAGTCCTGTGCCCCCACAGGCCTGGAGATCGGCTTCCGGCCAGAGGAAATGACGCGTGGAACCCGCTAATGGGCCAGGGGACAGTGTTTGGTTATGTTCCTTCCTCGTTTTCCTCTTTTCCAGTCTGTACTGGGGATTGAACACAGAGCTTCTCACACTGAGCTACATCCCCAGCTCTTTTTGATTTGTTTTTTATTTTGAGACAAGATCTGTTAGAGTTGCTAAGTTGCCCAGACTGGACTTGAACTTGTGATTCTTCTGCCTCAGCCTCCCAGAGTGCTGGGACTACAGGCGTGTGCCACCACGCCCAACTCCTATTCGTTTATTAAATATACAATCATCACGTGGTAAAAGTGCGATTTTGTTTTACTGAACAGTTAAAAAGAAATCTAAATTAAGGTATGCATTTACTAAATTCCTAATAACAATTACCACATGGTACCTCATATATATGTAGAATTTTACAGTGCGATACAGATCCTATTTCGCTACTATCACTTAAATTGGGAATACAGGAGATTTCTAGAATAAAGTAGAGAAAAAAATTGCTTAAACTCAACAAGCTGATCTTTTGGGGGAAAGGGACAAAAACATTTTCTAGAACACAAACCACCTGCTTGAACAATGATTTGTCTAAAGCACAGGCTTTGAACTAGGACCATAGGAGAATAGCGAGCAGACTTGCAAACTCTATGACTTTGGGTAAGTGGGTCACGTGCACTGTATCTTCACCTATGAAATGGGGATAACTGGGAGCTCCAGGTGCAGAGCAGGGGCCACAGCCTTATGATTCCTGAAGGGAAGAAATCACACCATAGCCATAAGATGACTTCATGCTCCATAGTACAAGTTACCAAGCCCACTCTGTTCTATCATTCCTTCGTCCACTTTCTTCAGGTGCTGTAGAGAACAGAATAAAATTCCCAGGGGGAAAGTCTCAAATGGCAGGTTCCTGGGCCCTGACTCGGAGACTGATATGTAGCAGCCCATCTCTGAGACTGCGGTTATAATACACCTCGGAACAAGCTCCTGGCATGTTCCGGCACGGATGTGTAAAGGGGCTGCACGATGGGGAAATCAGCCGAGGGGGTGGGCTTAGAAGTGAGCTGCTTTCAGTAAAAAAAAAAGCAATGCGGGAATGCCTGAGTCTTCACTCAACTGCAGCAACCCAAGGCAAGATTTCTTAGGTATGTTTTTTAAAAAAATCACTATTAGATTCCTAATACTCTGACAAGATCAGACAGCAGTGTTAAGGCCACATCTAACACACCAAGTTCTTGATTCTACTTCAGCATGAATAGCAGATACAGTACTTTACAAGAACATATTGTTCAGGAATGAGTAACTCCAGGTTCAAAATTACCTCTTACTGTCTGTCTTTGCTTAAACATATATATAATATCACTAAAATGCTCTTTGAGGATAAAATACTTCACTATCCTTTTGTCCTTTTTGCCCAATTCTTATAATTTTTACTATGCTCTGACATATAACTCAGGGAGTCATTGGTAACACAAACTTCAGAACAAAAAGGAATCCAAGATTTTCATTATATTACAGAGTACTTCAAATAATCAAAATGCACTCTCTTCTAATTGGCATAGTTATGGTAATATACTGTCATAAGATCTGCGATTTTTGTTTTGAAAATAAATAGTTGGCCCAGCTCTATATTGCTACAATGGTAGGGTCTTTTATTTTTGTAAGTTTTCCATTTTATTTCTTTTAATCTCTCCTTTGGGAAACTAAGGTGACAAATAGTAATCCACAGGGGTCATCGAAAACTAATTATTCGACCCAACAGAGTGTCTTTCTGGGGTAGGATAATACACTTTTATAAACTAAAGTAAACTTAAGTTTCTGCTGCCCCTAGCAGAATATGCTATTCAGGAAGGCCTGCCTTCAAAAGAACAGATCATTGTTTTACTGCACACTGACACAGTGATGAGGTTTTGTAAACCTGGTTATTTTTAATCTGTTATTTCTACTGCAGCCCTGAGTGGTAACCAGAACTACATAGTTTCTAAAGAGGAATGGAAATAAAGAGAATAAAACCACCAGGCCAACAACTGTGAATGTCTTATTTTACTTTGTTAGATGTGCTACTCTACTGTGGCTGCTTTGATGTCCCAAATCCGTTGAAAATGACTCTGAAAGGTCATGGGGAAGAGTCAGAAGTCAGAGGATGCCAGGTCCAGGGAACACAATGGATGAGGCCACTGTGCATGTTCTGGCACGGATGTGTAAAGGGGCTGCACGATGGGGACTATATATTTCTGTTATATTTCTGTGACACTAGTAGCAAAATTCACTGCACTGTTCATTGCATTTTGTCTTAAGACCCCTAAGAAAGCTGACTTCCAGAATTGCTTCACAAAGTAGCAAGAACAATTGGATGAGTGTGTTCAAAGGGGACAGGAGTATTTTGAGGAGGATTAATGTTTTTTACTGTGATATTTCAAAAAATTTAAACATTTACCATGTGTTTTGATCAACCCTGTAGAGTCCAGGGGTTATGATACGAATTTAACTGTGAAGGTGGATTGCTAGGCTCCTCTCGGGCGGCGGCTGCTGGCTTTGCTTTGAAACAACAGCGGAATTTCACTGCTCATGGACTGAGGCTGAGACCGGAGGATGACTGGCGAGCTGTCTGCTAAAAGATGCGCTGAGCACCTTCCTCCCCGGAAGCATGTGGCACCACCTTGCGTCAGGACCGCAGTTTGCAATGGCCCTGCCACAAACTAGACAGGAAATGTTAAGAACAGCTCCACACTACAGCTTCAAGAAATGTCCCATCAGGAGGAACATGTCTGCGGGCATTGCAGGATATTCAAAATATAGTACTACTTAAGCATGACTCAAAGAAATTATAAAGAGAGGAAAAGAGGGAGAAAACAAGTACCCTTAGGATCTTAGATTAGAAAACAAAAAACAAAAACAAAACCAAAAATGGGGGTTGAGCATAATATACAGAGAATAGCTCTGGCAAAGCCATTTCATAGAAATCTAGATAGGAAAGAGTGGCTCGTTCCTATGGTGTAAATATACTTAAATGCTAAGCAGCTGCCATACATATTGTGCTAAAGATGTCACATATTGTTATGTAAATAAGAGGTTTAAAAAAATTTTTTTAGTATTTGTTTTAGTCATTAAAGTTACTTATTTAGACAGAGACAATGTACCTAGTACTTTTTTTTTGGACCAAAATAAATCCCCTGCTATGCTTTCTTTTCTACCCCTTGTTATATCTTTTGAGACGTTAGAGATAAATGTACTTGAACAATAATTAAAAATGTAATCTTATGAGTTTTAAAATAATGGGGTGGGGGGAGAGGCAGAAAGCTGTGTGAAAAAGAGCAAACACATTTCCACTCAAAAGGAGTTTAAAAATTAAATTTCCCGATCCCAAATTCTTTCCAGACATCCAAAAATAGACAATGAATGAGCAGAGAAGCAGATAGTAGTTACTGTGTTGAATCAAAGTATTATACAAAAAAGCCTGGGTCTCATACATAGGAGTAAACAGACTTCATATTTTCATTGTAGAAACTCAAACGAATTGGGGTGTGTGTGTGTGTGTGTGTGTGTGTGTGTGTAAGGAAAACCGTACATTCTTTGTAAGATTTCTGAGCTTGAGCAGGCCTGGTGCCATCTCCTCTCCCTAGTAGGATGGAGTAGTTCTAGTCATTTTTCCACCCCTTATGGACGCAAGAGGGTTTTGGAGGCCATCATTGGATTCCAGGGCCGGACAGTTTCTCAGGAGAAAGCAAGAGCTGAGAGACCCAAGCCCACAGCCCCGCGCTGTTGCCCATATCCTCTATTGTTTTAAATGTTTCTCCAGTTGAGTCCCCAGCTAACGTCCAGCAGGAGCGGTCTCTCTGTTATGTACATGGACCCAACAGCCAAGGGAACTGAAGGCAGCTACCAGATACAGAAGGAGAAACTGCTTCCCAGGACACACAGTGGGAGAGGAACGCAAGATCTTACAAAACACACATGACAATGTGAATCATTGTTTCAAGCCATAGAGTAACAGCCTTGGGCAGAAGACTTGGGCAAGGTAATGAGAACCTGGGAAAAAACAAACAAACAAACAAGCAAACAAACAGGGCTGAGGATGTAGCTCCATGGTAGAGCACTTGCTTGGCATGTTCTAGTGCTGTAGGACCTGGGTTCGATCCCCAGTACAACTACCAATAAGATAAAATGAAATAAAATAGTAAGAGGCAGGAAAGGAGAGACGGTTGGTGAAGCTCTTAAGGAAAAAATTAATTATCTTGTTTTCCAAACTCTGTGTAACTAGCTATATTATCTAGTTGATTTTCCATTTACAATAGGTTTATTAAAGTCATCTTAAAAGACAGATAGTTTATTAGCAACTTAATACATATACTCTTACTTGGCTAGGAAGATGCACACACAAAAAACCCCAGAAATAATGGGAGGTGTATGTAGCAAGTATGGAAAGTATCTATCAAAAGCGTACTGTAGAACCCCGTTGTTAGCCAGTTTTGTGTTCCACACTTTCATTTACCCATAGGCAATCTTGATCCAAAAATATTAATTGGAAGTTTCCAGAATAAAACAATTCATGAGTTTTAAATTGCACACCATTCTGTGTAGGGTGATTGGATTGCACTGTGTTCCACCGGGGACACGGGTCACCCACGCTGTTCATGATCCTGAGATCGGTCACTTAGCTGTCTCGAGTATATAACCCTACAGCACTGCAGTATCAATAAGCCCCATTTTATTTAATAATGCAAAGTGCAAGACTGGTGATGCTGGCAAGTCAGACATGCCAAAGGGAAGCTGTAAAAATGCTTCCTTTATGTGAAAAGCTGAACGCAATGCTTTTATCACAGTGCATTATTATAATTATTTTATTATTGGTTATTATCATTAATCTCTTAGTCGCCTTGTTTACAAATTAAACTTTATCATATACATGTAGGAAAAAACATGGTACATATCGAGTTTGACACTATCCGTGTTTACAGGCGTCCACTGTGGGTCTTGGAACACAAGCCCATGGGGAAGGGGGAACAGTGAGTTTGTGATGAATCAGAGAATTACCCAAGTAGAAATTCCATGCTACATTTGTAGTCACTAAGGCACCCAATCCATACAGCTCCACTACCTGGTATTTGCCTTCCTCTCCTTATGCTCCCTTGATCTGCCCCGGGGGAGTTAGGAGACCTTGGAGGTCTTTCACGGCCCTTGTTTCTCCATGTGTGTATGTTATATATTTTTAATTTCCCCCTTTTTTCCTTTTCCCCTTGTTTTGGTACTAAGGCTTAATGTCTACTAGGATGGGGAGAGCTTATAATTGATACGAAGTGTTTTTTTAAGTAAGATAATGTCTTCTGTGATGTATTTTCAGCTTTATATGTTCAGAGGTAGTATTTATTCCTTCAGCTATTTAAATGATTTGGACTCTGTTCCTATGTTTTGAGGAAAGAATTACTTCCGGCTATAACAGCGTCAATAGGTCCAGGCATACATCGCTGTGAGGTGAGAGACCTTGCATTTATACTCTCGCCCTTTATCATTACTCCATGCAGCCTATGTTCAGTTATTATGAGTAGCTGTTCTACAGTGTGGCAGGAGAAGTGGAGGGAATCTGAGACATCTGTAGGAAAACGGATGCACCTGGAAAGTATAATGTTGAGTGAAATAACTCAGACACACAAGCTTACATACCACACAGTATCTCTCATTTGAATAAGGCAAAGCACAAAGAGCAAAATAAGATGGGTAGAAGGGGGACAAGGGGACAGGTCTCTTCCAAAGGGGAAGGGGTGCAGGAGACCCAGGGCGGGGCAGGAGGAGGAACGGGGAAGCAGGAAGACGTAGGGTTTGCTATGTACAGGTACCAAACACCTACAAGGAGTGTGAACAGTATATGCCACAAACATGAGTTAAGAATAATAATAACAGCAAGAATGAAAATGGGGAAGGGGATCTGGAAATGGAGGGAGGGAGATGGATGGGAAGAGGAAGGGGATTAAAAAAAAGAAATAAGCTGTGTTGAGTACAGGCACCTACTCCCCAAGATGAATGTAAACTTCATGTACTGCAAATGTGTACTGAAAAAATTAAAATTAAAAAAGAAATAAAAACACCCGATTACTGAAATTCCTAAGGCTGCTTTCTAATGGGATTCACGACTCCTTTTGGTGGATCTTGAAGTGGACAAACCTGTTTACTGCTAGTCAGGATTGTGAAAAGTGGTATAACTTAACTGTATTTGTATTCCTCCAACAGTAAAGTACACCAGAAAGAGAACAACTTTGGGACCAGGGGCGCTAGGGTTCTGAATTCTATTTCTGTTGTTTATTTGCATGTGGTTTGGGATAAGGAACTTAATGTCTCTGAGTCTTATTTTCTTTTCCTATATAAAATGGTTATAAGAAGAGTGAACAACTAGGACCGTTGTGGAAACTAGAAATAATCATTTTAAGACACCGCTACCCATTAATACACAATAAATAGCAGTCATGATTCCAAATTGCCCATATTGTTTTTGTAGAGGGAGCAAACTTTTGATGAACCTCGAAGATCTGCCTTGAAATTGAACAGATCATAAGTAACACAACAACTCAAAACAGCTTTTGTATTTGAATTGTCTAAGCCATGTTATGTCTATGGCGGTCTTGTGTAGAAAGTTCTCAGAAAAACAAGGCAGCACAATTAGGGAAGCTGCAGTTTTGCAACTGCTTGGAGACAAGGTCCCTTACGTTGGTTGGTAGACATAATATGCAGCACATCGGGGTGGAATCTTCAGTGACAGTAAGAATGAGCTACTACAGCATGGCTCAGGTTTATGTCAGCTACTGCTCCACTCTTTATTTTGTGGGTTAGTGCACGGAACAGGCATTGGACTGGCAGCTTGTACCTATGCCCACTCCATCACACAGGTGTGTTAGAGTGTTCTAACTCTCCAGTGGAACCCAGGGTCTCATGCATGCCAGGCAAGCGCTCTGCCCCTGAACTGCAATCCCTGGTAGCATTTCACTCTTAATTGCTTGGAGAATGTTTTAAATGTGAAGATCCTTAGCATGGCACTTGAATCTGGAGGAACACCTTTGGAAATTCTTGATTTTTTAAAAGCTTCCTATCCAGAATTTTCTATGAACATCTAACTAATTACACATCTCATCACAATGGGACAAAATAACCACTTAAAACATACATTACCTAAAAGATTTCCTCCTCCTCCTCCTCCTTCATTTTTTTCCTTTCACAGTACTGGGAATTAAACCCAGGGCCTTCACACTGAGCTACATCCTCGGCCCATTTTTATCTTTATTTTTTGGCAGAGTCTCACTGAGTTGGCCAGGGTGGGGTTGAACTTGTGATCTTGCTGACTCAGCCTCCACTGCTTCATCCCAAACCAGTGTACTCCACACTCTCTAACTGGTACAAGAACATTTAGATTATTTCAAATACCCCTGATAGTTTATAAACAGACTGACAATTCCAAATGTCTTTGTACTGCCTTGCTGAATGGGAGAAATACTTGCCTTTCTTTTGAATTGTTTTTCTTGGTCTTTGGACGCCGGGTGCTTTGGTAGAGGGTGTACAACCACATCATAGTGAATCCGAACTTACTCAGATCAAATTGTCTTTTTGTGTCATACAGAAAATTATACTTACTGCATAAAATTTTGTGTATCCTCCACTCGGTTTTGTTATAATTATGAGTCAGGCCACTTTAGTGCAATCCATAGCGATAACAAGTCTTTATGAAGCATTTTGCAAGTCATAAGTATGTAATTTATCTATCCTCTTTTTCGTAAGCATTTCTATCGTTTGCAAATTAGTCTCCACTTTCCAAGGTGGAAAACGAGACTCAGAAACACCGATGGCCCATGCCAAGTTGTCAGTGCGCCCAGGACTAGGACAAGGGGCCATGTCTTCCCATTCAAGTGCAAGAGGATCTGCTCTGCTCTATGTTGTCTTCCTTTATCTATTCACTTTTATTGAGTCATTCAGCAAACATTTGTTGAAGTATACTATACACCAGCCCCTGTGACAAGCCCTAGAAATAAAAACTGCAAAAGAATCGCATGCCAAAGTAGCTGACAGTTCAGCAGCTGAATGCCAACAGCTCTTTACAGTTAGTGCAGTGGAAGGCCAGGGAGGAAGGTACAACAGCAGGGGCAGGGGCACCGCTATGGATGGAGCTTGGAGAAGAGAGAACCCTGGAGGCAGCAGGGCAGAGCCCCAGCGGCAGTCAGCCTGCTTCATTCATGCCAATGTGCCCAGCCAATGCCGTGGGCATCCGAGGCCCGGGACACGGTCTGGGGTGACAGGGAGGCCATTTCCCAGGGACCAGATCTGATACACATCAGAAAGACTCCTCTTGCCCTAGTGTGAGACCGGATGGGAGTATCAGCCGGGTTCCTAGTAGGAACCTCAGGGGCAATGAGGGGTCCCAGGACCGAGGAAGCAGCAGTGCAGACGGAAAGGCAAGACTGGACAGATGTTAAGGAGGCAGACTTGTTGGGTGATGGTGGAGTGGGGCACAGGGGGTGACGGGAAGTGGCTCTCCAGGTCGGAAGGAAGGGAGAAGGGCAAGTGTCACCACAGGAGGCAGCACACAGAGTTGACTGTGATGCGCTCAAAGTACCAGGCGCCTTGCTCTTCAGGGCAGATGCTGATGGAGCCCTAGGGATGGACAACGCGCCTCTTAGCCCAAAGGCAGAAACTCTGAAGCTGGGTTACTTAGCAAATACTTGAAATATTTTGATAGCTTCTTGTCAAAGCATCCCTTTCCATGTGGAAATTCAGTAGCATATAGAAAACGAGGTACATAAATAAATAAAGTTTTAGAGGAATTTATCTACAGAATAATATCTTAGTAGACAGATCTAAATGTTTTCCCATATGCTCACTACTATCACTCAACTTGCGCCTTGAAAAAAGAAATGGTGTGAAATACCTAGGTCTTGAAAGATGAATCATTGAAAAATCTGTACTAGTCACACGTCCTTAATACATACTGATTTACTCTCAGAAGGAAATGCGCATCCAGAGGGTGAAGGGGAAAGAAACAGTTTCTCTAAGTGGAAGGGACAGAGGGCACAGGAGATTTATCTGGCCGACAGCCAGTCAGACAACTCTGAAAAGCTCGACGTTTCAAGACAAATATCTACTAATCCATCTTTTACCAAAGTTCTCATTTAAAGTCCCCCTTTTTGGCATGAAGTATTTAATGGGATGTTTAGCCACGAAGTGCCTTCTTAGGAAATTTAATACTGTATCGAACTTAATGCCAGACCCGAAGAACAAGGTGTTAGGTGGCTGAAAAGAAATGTGTATTATTTTTTAAAAGGAGAAGAAAAAGAGGGACTTGTGGAAAGCATGAAACAGTTCATGAGAATGTCTACTGAAACCAAAAGCTAATGACAACACAAACTTCCTGTCCTACTGAGGACAGCTGGTTCTTAAAGAACAGATAAATCAATAAAGTTCATTTGCTAGTGGCATTTGGAACCACAATTTTCATCTGCTGAAATGGTACTGAGACAAAGGAAAGAAAAGTAAAACTGGAATTTTCTTTAGACAGAAGTGCATTTCGCTGGGTTCCACCTTCGCCTCCCCAGTTTCTATTCAGCTCCCTAACAGGGGAATAAATCCTCCAGGAGGGTGGCTTTTTGTTGAATGTGTTTGATGTTCATTTGTCTTCCATCTAAAAATTAAAACATAACAAGCTTCTAATCATCACTTGTTAATTTGAAGCAAAAAGAATGCTTTCCTCCATTGAAAGCAGATTGTAGTAAAAAAAAAAAAATCAGCATTCTCCAAGGTCATATGCTATTGGCAAAGCTCAAAAAAACCTTGTAGTCCAACTTGCTTGTATTCAGCTGTGTTTACTTAGACTTAACTTGACAAAGTCTGCCTCTGATTATACAGAGCAGGCATCTGCCCACAGATAAATAGATATTACACAAACTTTTTGGAGGGAATGACATTTGGCTTCCATAATTTTGGAATAATTTACTATGCACCCTCAATTTAAAACACCAAAATGATTCACAATATGTTTTGAGATTGAAACATAAATATTTCATTTCACAAAGGGAGCAGCCTCCATGACCTTTCTGGATTTTAGGCGATTTAATCACAAAGTACGGTGCCACTTTGGAAGGTGTAGAGGACTCTAATACAGGCGCCTTTGGGGCACATTTATTTCAGCCTTTTCAATATTCATCAAGATTTCAAGGAATTTCTGTAAACAGACTGTCACTAAAAGAAAATAACTTGCCATCAATTTTTGCAACAAGTCTGTAGAACAGAATGTGCATATAAAAATAAGAGTTAAGTAAATTATTTCCAGAGACTGCATCTTGGAGTAATGTTTACACTATCGGTAGAAAGCAAAAGCTCCATGTTTTACCACTGTATCTTACACTAAATGCAAAATTTTGCTTTTAGAGTAACATAAACCATCTCCACGGCACAGAGTCTGCTCCTAATTAGCTAAGAATGTGTTCTGGCCCATCATATTTACGTTGCTTGCTGTTACATTTACACAACAAAAGACATACATGCTTTCCTCTGAACACTGCCATTGTTTCAAAGGTGGAAGTACAGGAAGTACTTCTGTCGGTGGAGATCAATCAGTAACTGACCAATCAGCAGATTATCATTGCTGGCCTAGCTAACAGCTCGTGACACAGTAGTGTGCCCGAGGGAGAAGGTCCCTGTCCTTTGAAGTTCATCAAATGAGAAAAATCATGGACTCAACAGACTGATGTTTTTTAAAGTTACTCATTTTTATCTGACATAATTACCAAAAGTCTTTCACCGCTGAAAATAGAACAGTTCCTTTCCTGACTCTGTAAGGTACTGAATCAGCTGAGCGATACAGCCCTTTGAGTGGTGAAGGAGCCATGAATACTGCGCTATCCCCAGCTCTCTCGAAGTTCAGGCTCTGTCCGTCAAGGGCTGCGCTGGGGGTGGATTCCCTGAATGTGTCCTAGCGTGTGTCTTACTCTAATTTACTAAACGTGCTCTGATGAGCACTCTATAAATTAAGCAATGGATGCAAAGGTAACACTACCCCTGCAACAAGTGCCACTGGGGGTCAGATGAGCAAGGGATTTCAAGGGACTTTCTCATACCTTATGGCACACTGCAACATCGTTTTTTATCATTACATTTTTGCTTTGACAGCCACAAAAGATGATTTTACAGACATTTATTTATAAGATTATAAAATGAGTTTTTACACATATAAAGTATATCTGCATAAAAAGATATATATGTATATAAAATATATCTGCATAAAAAGATATATATGTACACACACACACACACACACACACACACATATATATGAACGAAGGAATGTGTTTTCAAATGTGTGTACCTTTAAGGTCAGCAAACAAATCCATAGCATGTGCCAGAGACTATAGTGTCCTCCTCTACCCATCATCACAAGAGAATACAGTAAGGCCTCATTAGCTTTTAATGCAAAACTGATCCAGGAGCATTCCAGGAAGGTCAGATTCCTCAGATTCGAAGAGTACTCATGGGATTGAATCCAGGAAAATGAGGGAACATGGAATTCTCTGCTGAGGCCCAGCCACAAGACAGAGCCCGAGGCATCTCCAAAGCCACCGATAGGCCTGCAAGCCAGGCAGGGAGGCCGCTCCTGGAGGAAAGAATAACTTCACAGCGTGAGAGGATGTCCTAGGGGAGCTGTCTAAAAGAGGAGGCCGAGAGGTGTCGGGAAGCACGGGGCCTACAAACACGCACACACTGTACTTGCCAAGCCGGCTGCAGGGGAGGGGGAGGGGCGCAGCTGATGTATAAAATTCAAGTAACTCAACCCTTCCAGGAGTGGAGCCACTTGCTGGGTGGTTTCGTACAAAGGAAAAGTAAATTTGCACATCTTATCAGATTGGCCCAACACGTATGACTCTGAATAGAAAGTAGTTTGGGGAGCTTGCTTTGAAAAAGGAACATAAAAATCCTACACACACAAACTATTTTCCTTTCAGTCGAAGTTATCATGTGTGAAAGGATGAACTGAACCATCAGGCATGCAGTTAATTCTCAAAAATGTACCATTTAACTCAGAAGAAAATGTCATGGGTCACTGGCCATTCTTAGCTTGCAGAAAATCTGCAGTAGGACCAAACTTATATGGTTGTTTTACGGTTAATCCAAGTAGAGAGGAGAATATAAAGAAAAAAAAGAAAGACAGAAAGAAAAAACAATTTCCCCATCCCAACCAAATGTCTTGAAAAATTTCCTATATTTTCTGGTTTCATTTTTCCCAGAACTGAAACACCACAAAATAACAACACTCCAGCATACTCACTTCCAGCGCAGTCAGGAAGTGCTGGGGCACATAAACATTTTTTATTCACTTTTTTACAAGACGGTGACCAACGTTTTCTTAGCCTTCCAAAAGCTTCAGGTTTGGAATACATTTTGGTTAAATGTCAGCAAAGGAATTTGCTCATCGTTCAAAAAACACTTTTTCTTTCCAACTTTGGAGTATATGTAGAAACTGTGTTGTGAATGGAATGGCAAAGAGGCTCAGAGCCACAAAGGGAAACCCAGCTTTTATAATTCTTAAAGGAGAGTTGTAGGGAAGAACTCTATAGGAGGAAAGAGGAATAACAAGAAACACGTATATATAGCATGTTGGCCAGGCGCTTTTGAGATCATATTGTCACATTTGAATGACACAAAACCCCTGTGAACTAGGTATTTTTATTTCCTTCATTTTATGGATCTAGAAATAGAGAAGTTAAATGATTTACTTAATGTTTCTCAGTAAGCGGTAGAGAAGAAAGATTGGAACCCAGTTCTTCAAAGTCTCAAGCCATATTTGGAGCAAGTATGGATTGAAACCCCCAGGCCAGCTTTTTATATAATGGGAAAATACTAGAAGTACTGCCACCAAGGTCAGGGGAGGTGACATTGAATGCAATGAGCCAGAGAAAGACATTCATGGCAATAAATTCAGAACAGAAGTAAAGCCATCATTCTTTGCAAATAATAAGACTGCACTGCTAGAAAACACAATAAAATCAACTCAAAAGTTACCAGAAATGATAAATGTCTTTGGTAGCAGAGTATAATGTTAATATACAGTGACCTTATATTCAAAAAAAACCCAAAATGTAATAGAGGACAGGACTCTACTTCTTACACTAAAACAATAAAGAGACAAAATACTAGGAATCATTTAACAAAAAATGAACAAGACCAATTTAGGGTATCTTTAAACACTATGAAAAGTCACAAAAGAACATACCAAGTTTTGGGATAAGATGATTCACAGCCTAAAAATTACAACTTTCCACAATTCATAAGCATCTCACATCCCAATGAAAGTAACAAAAGGGTCTGTTCTTTGACTAGACAAGTTGAGCCTGCAGTTAATATGGAAAAATAAACAAATGAGAAGAGCCAGAAAAACTATACAAAAAGAACAGTGAGGGAAAACAAGCATAACCAGATATTAAAGCCTCAATAATTAAAACAATATGAAATGGGAGCATGAATAAAAAGAATTAATTGAGGGGAATATAAGACAAGATAGGCTCAATTTCAAATATGGTATTTTCCATCAAGGAAGGAGAAGAAAGATTAATAAATAAACGGGATTAGGGTAACTGGGTAATGATATGGAAAAATAATAAATTCTCATCACACTGTATTATACTATACTTTTAAAAAAGACTCACCGCAAAGAAAGACTTAAGGTAAAAATTAAAACCATGGAAATAGAAGAAAACTTGGGATATTCTTTTTAAAGTTTTTAAGTGTGGAAGTTCTTTTCACTTTCAATTTAGAAGCAATAAAAACTGTGAATGTAATTACATTTTTATGAAGTATGCATGAGAAAATCATGATTAAAACTATGTATATAACTAATTAGGATAATGTATTTCTTACACATATGACAGGCTGTCCCGTCTAAGTCTCCAAACTTTTGACTTGTCTGGGCCACACTGAGGAAAGTGAAATTGTTTTGGGCTATATATATTAAATATATATAATTAATGTACACAAGTAACAAAAATTCCACATCTGTATTTGTTACTGTAGTATTTATTAAAAGGGGGCAAGTGTCCTGTAAACTACAGACTGGACACGCCTCTGAGTGTTCTCTGAAATTCATAGCAAAAAGGAATATGAATATACATACACAGGAAACATCCTGGGATCACAAGTTGCTTTTAAACATGCGCAGATGCTCAGGGTCATCCGTCGCCAATCAGTGGGCTAACACAGTGAGTTTAGTGCCGCTGTGTCTTGAGGCTGTGAGGAAGCAGCACCCTCCTCCACTGTCAAGCTGAGCACAAACTAACACTCAACACACCGTGCACATCCTGCAACTGGGATCTAAGGCCAGAAAAGAACAGGAACACTCGCAGTGTGCTATCAGGGAGGAACTCTCCGACACACGTTATTAAAGGGAAAAATTCAAGGCGATAGGTTACTTTTTACATGTGAAACAAAGTAATTCTTTACTGTTGGTGTCTGGCACCAATACAAACTGTGCCAAACCCTCACCCCCATCCTCCTGGTTGTAAGATAAGTACACGGTCATCACAGTCCACACCAAAGGCACGCGGAATCCTAGCTTGTTATCAGAAACTGTGCTCTGGAATAGTTTTGATGAAGGTTTTCTTTAAAATGTGGTAGAACATATACAAAATAAAATTCATCCTTTAACTATGTTTAGACATTAAATACTCGCGTATTGTCATGGAGCCATCACCACCACCCTTTTCCAAAATTTGTTTTGCCTTCCCAAACTGCAACGCAGTACCATTAGTCATTTCCCATCCCTCCCTGCCTCCAACCCCCTGCAGCCACTATTTTTTTTTGTCTCTATGAATTTGACTCTCTAGATAGCTCGTGCACGTGGGATCAGACAAAACTGTCTCATTGTGAAGTTTCAAATACACAGAAACGCCCACGGGTTCCAATCGCATTCCTGTGCAATCAGACTTTCCTAGAACCCCCAGCAATGCAGAAGCTGAAGATGAGGTTCTTGAGCTGTGGCCTCGTACTTTGATGTAAGAAGAGTTAAGGGATTTGATTTTGAGGGAGAAAAAGCCACAAAGCCACAAAGTTTAAATATGATTACCTAGCTGGTAGGTTTCATTCTGGTTTATTCTCTCTCAAAATCAGATTCCTTAACTCTTACACCAAGACAAGTTTATCTGATCCACAGTTAACTGTTAGACAGCCCACCCTTCCCAGAAAAGAAATTCATATATAATTTGTCTCAAGTACTCAAGTTTAGTCAGTAGTTAGAATAAAGAGGTGAATCAAATGCTTTTGAGTTTTCTGGCTGAGTTTTGAAGGCAAACAGACAAATCCAATCATAAGCTAATTAGAGAAGACAAAATGTGTCTAGAATCGCTCCTGCTATTCAGCATCCTCATTCTACATCTTCCGAGATCAATCAGAGAGCAAGCGAAGGCCTCAAGGACCACAGCAGGCCTGCACCTACACCACACCACAGGGACGACACAGGCAGAGCTCCTGCCAGCTGGAGGATTTCTCTCTTTTCAAATAACTTCAGGATTAGCAGTGGGTGTAACAACATTTCTGATCTATCCCTAACTCCAAGCCTTGCCATAGCTTTTCTCTCTCTCTCTCTCTCTTCTCTCTCTCTCTCTCCACACACACACACACACACACTGGGGATTGATCCAAAAGGCTTCACATTGAGCTAAATCTCCAGCCCTTTTTAATTTTTTTATTTTGAAATAGGGTCCTACTGAATCACTAAGTTGTCCAGGCTGGGCTTGAACTGCAATGTTCCTGCTCAGCTTCCCAGAGTGCTGGAATTACAGGTATGTGCCACCATGCTTAACTTACCATCTCTTTTCTTCCTCTTTTCTTTCCCTTCTTTTTTTCCTTCCTTTCTTCTTTCCTCTTTTTTGAGTTATTGACTTAAATTTTTGATTCACATGTAATAATGATACATATTTATGGGGGATAGTGTGCTATTTCAATACATGCACACAGTGATTGATCAAATCAGGGTAGTTAGTATTATAATCTCCTTACTATTTCTTTATTTTTGGAGTCTTTGAGTTCCTTTCTTTTAGATCTTCATCAAATACATGATCAGTTATTGCAAACTATGATCACCCCACCGTGCTGTGGAACACTGAGAACCTTAACTCCTTCTTTCCAACATGTTTTGCTACCCAGTATTACCAGAAGTTAGAAAAGGATCCTGGGGGGAATACAGGGAGCTTGGATACTGACTACCAGAGTTTTTTTGACATTTGTGCTTATAAGGGACATTGCTAAGTCCAATCATTGGACTGAATAGCTTCTGAATGAATTCTGTCATTCCTTATCATGTCATTGCTCTTTAAGTAAGGGGATTATCTTTTCATACTGCACAATCACAGGTAAGAACAAAACCACACCTGCTAGAATTCCCTAGAAATGAAGAGAGCTCAGGCAACAGAGCTTCAAAATCACAGGGGCCTGTGAGGAGCAACACTCCATCACTGGGAAAATCCCCCATCTCTTAGAATAACACAGTTTCACAATGGAACCAAATTTTGGAAATTATTTTAAAAGATTCCTTTCTAGGAAAGAAGGGAAAGGAAAAATTATGAGAAAAGAAAAAAAAATGGAAACCAAGTCTACGTAAATAGGGAAGGGTGGAGGGGGTGAAGGGCGCACAGGGAATGGGGAAAAAGTAAGAACCAAGATGCATCATGTACAAGTACAAGCACCCAGTGATAAATGTAAAGGTATTGTATACCTAACATGTACCAATAAAAGAACTTAAGCAAAAAAAAAAAGATTCCTTCCTAATGTCAATATCCACATTTTTAAAGACCACGGCTATTCCATTCTCTTTTCCTCTATCACGTCTTCATTTTCCTTTACAACACATGCATCCTTTTCTACAACGGACACGAACCAGAGAGAAGGACAAGCACGCACAAAGGTGGTTTTTGCTGGACTGTGTTCTTTTTTCCAGGCACTTCCACACTCCCCTCAGGTTGTCACGTGGCCAGGCGAAGGGTGGGCAGGCCCTCGTGGGTGGGTGGGAGGTCGCAGACCTCCCCAGCACCCGGGAAACAGCCCAGCCGTGCCCAAGGGGGTGTGCCCGGCCTGATACCAACTCCTCCAGAGTGGAGCCCCGACAAAGCTCTCAGCTTGAACAGATCCAAGAGGACAGAAGCTGTGATGCTGTCTCCAAATGGCTTCTAGACCTGGGGTGGCCGAGGAGGATCCCCAAGGTGCCGAAGACCCTTGAAGCCCTGAGCTCACAGACAGGCATAAGCGAAGAAAATAAGTGGCTTTTAATGTCCCAAGCGCCTTCCAAGGAAGGCGAAGGAGCTGAGCCACAGGCCCCTTTGCTCCTGCAGCCCCTTGCTGGGGTCTGAGCAGGACAGGCTGGCCTGGAACAGAGCCTGGGAAGTGAGGCTGGGCACAGTGGGGTCACTCACCCTGTGCAGCATGAGAAGACCTCGGAGAGGATGCTGAGCCAGGGGATTACGGAGGCGGAGGCGGCGAAAGGGTGCAGGGCCAAGACCAGCGCTAGTGAGAGGCTGTCAGGCTGCAGGTGCCCTGGGGCGGAGCAGGCAGGGCAGTGTCCCGAGGGACCATCAAGGGACTTGTAAGAGGAAGAGCAGGCCTGGGGCTCAGGAGAAAGCCTGTGCCGAGCATTTGCAAGACCCTGGGGTCTATCCCAGCACAGAAGCGGGGGAGGGAGAGGGAAGGAGGGGGAGGGAGAGGGAGGGAGAGGGAGGGAGAGAGAGCGCGTGCTTCTGGGACAGGAGGTCCTCCTTCACTCACTCCCGGTTTTCCATCTTGTGGACGACACACGCATGCCACGTGAGAGGGCGTCTGCTGGCACCCGGGACAGGTACACTTCAAACATGAGTGGATGTGCAGCAGAACAGGCACCCAGGGAGGCTCCAGCACACCCCCCAGCCCCGGCAGCCCCGGAGTCCTGCGCCTGCCCGACAGGGGCGTCCTCACTGATACTCGAATGGCGAGGCTGCTGTGTGGATGTGCATTTTCCTGGAAAAGGATCAAAAGCTTTTTATCCACTTTTCAAAAAGAGTAACAGCTCCAGTAAGCTACAAGTCACCGTGTTACAGACTTCTACTTTGTAAATGATTTAAAAATTTTTTTTTGAGTTCACTTAACCAGGATGGAAAACACTGTAAAATCAAAATCAAGTGGAAAGAGAGTGAACCAGGAGCTGAGAAACTCAACCCCTGGCTCAGCCACTAAGGAGCTGGGCTACGGAGCAGCTCCCTCCCTGCATGAGAGTGGGAATAATTATCCTTATTTTTACCTCATACAGCTGTAATGAGGAGCAAATAAAATAACAGACGTTCCGTGCACTCTCTACAGTACATGGTGCAACGCAGTACAGGATATTATTAGATCTAACCTGGCATTAGATTTGCTAATCTAATACCAGAATAGTAAGCACAAAAATGAACTCAGTGAAAATATTTTTACAATTCAATCATGGATAGTAACCTCTTTTCCTGCCATAATAAGCAATGGTGTTCTGCTTTAAATACCATTTTTCTTATACTCCTAACCTCTGAGGTCTCCCTGTATTCTGGACTCATGTTACACCTTGTGTGACTTTTTAGACCTATTGTCTGCTCCGTAATTAAGCACATCAGATTTGTGCAGAAGCAAAAGAGGTTTTGCTTGATTTTTGTCTGCATGGCAATGGTGGTGACATTTGATCTTATACAGGGATTAAGTCATGCATGGGTAGAGCCCAAAGGTAGAAACAGCTCCAAAAAAACAACCAGCCTCGCTGGTCCCTACCACATCCAGAAATTCAGGCCCTTCTGCTACAGTTATAATTTGTAGTCTGTCTGGCACTGAGAATTCTAACTGCAGGCTCTGTGGTTTAAATAAAATGTATCTACAGCAGCTTGGAGCCCTGTTTTAAAATGTTCCATGTTATTTTAGTTCAAGGACAAGCTTTTAAAATTAAAAGAAAACTTTGGGTTTTAATTAGAGATTAAGAGTGAAAGTTGTTTTAAAGGAATGCTAGTATTGAGACCCACCCCAACGCTGGAGAAAGCATTTGAATTTTTTAAATTAATTCTCCTCTTAAAGAAACAATCTTCATTGACATAGGAAGATCAAACTCCAGAGTGTGCATATTTGCATGTGCACACACACACACACAGAAAGACATTTTTGTGGTTTTCAAACTATGATAGTCATAGTTCATCCACTCGGAATTATATTTTCCAGTGATTTCAGTCACATTTTAGATGCAGGACGCAGTATTTTAACAAGCGTTACTGCAGATACAGTGACAGACCTAAGACGAGGCAACTGATATTGCCTCTACCCAATGGATACTGCTGGTGCACCTTAAATGTAAGAAAAGCCTGATATCTCAACAATCTTACAAAACACAAGGGTTGAGGTATGCTGTTCACACAAAAGGATTCACTAGAGAATTCTTTTAGAACACCCAGTGTCTGCGTGCCCTTTAAACTCGATTCTATTTAAGCCTTACTTTATGGAATGTATCTATTCTGAGAATCAAAACACGCTTTATATATTTTCTGTGGACTTGTAAAGCACATGAAGCAGAAGGTGAATCTCTAAGCAGGGCAGCGAGTGAAGACACAGACCCAAGGCTCCCAGCAACCTGCTTCCTCCCCTGCCCTCAGTACCCTGGGGCCATAGGGAGGAATCCGACCGCAGTCCTATTTCCTCAACAGACTTGCTGTGCTCTACAAGGAACCCCTTCCTCTCATAAGGAGCTCGTCAGCCTCGTTCCACACCATCTCTTCAGCACACTTTGGACTCTACAGCTCTCAGGAGAGTTGTGATAGCAGATACTTTCATTCCTCTGGCTACTCTGTTATGTCCCCAGATTCCCACCCCTCTCTACAAAGATGCTCTTGGGCTCCCTGTGTGATTCTAAGGCTAGAATGCCATGGGGTTGTCCCACAGAGAGGTTCAGTCCTAAAGGCAGCTCTGCAGCCTCAGATGCCCTCGGCGGGGCTCCGAAGGAAACCATCAGGAAGGCAAAGGAGAGGTGGAATACATTCCAGGCTGAAGGCACTTACCAAACAAGCTACATGGCTGATCCTAACTTTCCGGAAAACTGAAAGGATTCAGTTGCTCAGAGTAGCAAAGGAGTATCCCTGAGAACTCTCTCACACACTCAGTTCCTTGCAGATTTTATTCTGCTTTCCTGTTCCTGTGGGAAATGAGGAAAACAGTGGTACCTACTTCCGGGGCGGTAAGAGGGCTGAGCCAATGCATGCCGGATGCATACCCCAGAGCTGGAGACTCTGTCATTACCACGCCCTCCTGTGAGTCTCCAGACAGTGATTTGAGCTTGACACTGAGTCAAGCTCAACCATTAACTCTGGAGGGTCTGACGGAGGGCCTGGGTGAGGGGCTGAAGGCTCTTTTGTAGGCAGAAGAAAAGGAGCCAGAAGGTAGAAGACTTACAAAAGGAGGTGGAAAGATCTCACACAGATGAACTACCATGTTTGTAACCTTTTTCAGATCTGAGCTGAAATCCGACTCTGCAACATTACAGCTTACAAGGGCTCACAGAAAAACATGGTAAGTGTTTAAATTTCTAAAATTTATTACAGTAACAGACATACTGCCATCAATTCCCCACCAGATAGCCTCGCTCGCTTCTGACATACTCACCCATCATTCTTGTCAGTTTCTGAAGCACTTCTGGAAGTCCCCTTTTGTGAGTGTCCTTATAAAGTGTGCTAAAAAACGCAGCGACTGCTGCTGCCAGGTGCCATCCAATGGAAAGGCAGGCTCGTAAAAACATGATGCTGTGTCCTCATCTGCCTTGTTCACTGGATCTGGCACCGTGTGACATCTGGCTCTTCCCCCAAGTCAAAATGACCATGGAAGGTGAACATTTTGCATTGATGCAGGGCATCAAGGCAAGCACACAGTGCAACTAAAGACACTCATGGAAGAGCACTTCCCGAACTGCTTCAGAAAGTGGCGAGAAGAATGGGAAAAGTGTGTTTGGAGTGCAGAGGAGTATTTTGAGGGGCACTGTCTAACGGCAACATGTGTTTTACTGTAATTTTAAAATTTAAACACATACCATATTTTTCAATCAGACCTTGTGCACGGGCAAGTTCTGCTGCCTAAATCTTCTCTATCATCTTCAAAATAAACATACACAGTAATATATACATCAGGGAGTTATTATGAGGACTAAACAAAATATAACTCATAAAATGGCGTGATGCCAGGCATGTAATAATGATGTGGAAGACAGTAGATTTATGACCACATACAGCAAAGAGATGCTACATCCCTCATCCGCCCAGCCCACTCAGCAACACTCCTCCCACTACTGCCAACCATCCGGCCAGCTACCTTGGGGACCGCACTGTTGGCCTGATGCTCACCTGCATGCTAAGATGCCTGCTTCATGCTATAGAACACATGTAACCTTAAGGAAAGCAAGATAAATCAAGAATAGAGAGAAAATATATATATATATATGTGTGTGTGTGTGTGTGTGTGTGTGTGTGTGTACGTGTGTCTTTTGTACTCATATATAAATTTCAACTTAATTAGATAAGGTTTTATTGCACATCTTTTTTGTTCTTTTTTTTTGGTACTGGAGATCAAACTCTGGACCTTGTACTTGCGAGGCAGGCGATGGCACCACTGAGCATAATCCCCGGCCCTAGATAGGGTTTTATATTATTCAGCCTGTAGATTACCCATACCAACAGCATTTAAAACACTATGTCTTCTATCTCTTAAAATTATCACATTAATGATAATGTTTACTGCATAATAACTTGAGGATGAATGCACAAAGCCTTACACATGTCCCCTTGCTACATGATCTATGCTGGGGCGGGCAGAATTTTGCCCCCAACTCATGCCTCTGGGACTCCGTCTGTGAACATGTTATGTTCCGTATGAAAAGTAAGTTCAGAGATGTCACTCAGGTGATCAATCAGCTGACCTTAAAATTGGAAGATTATTCAACATTATAGAGGTGGCCTCTGTGTAATTACAAGAAGACTTAAACGCAGAGCTTTGTCCTGGTTAATGGCAGAGCCGGGTGTGGGGTGGGTGTGGGCTGCTTGGAAAGTGCAAAGGGCTGGAAGAGAAGCTGAGAGACCAGGAACTGGGGGTCCCAGCCCCACAACCATGAGGAGAGGACGATACCAGTGGCCTGAATAAGCTTGTAAGTGGTTTCTTTCCTGGTACCGTTAAGAGTCCAGGGTGATGGACGCTTTGATATTGGCCTCACGATACGCTGAACATCATCAGCTGCATCAGACTTGACTTACAGAACTGTGACACAAACTGTAAAGTGTGTGATAACTTGTCATGCAGTAAGAGAAAACACAGGTATGCAAAGTGTCCTTTGATTTGTAACTGTAGTCATGAGAGTTAGGAACTTGATATTGTTAATTTAAAAAAATAGCATATTCCTAACTATTGCACACAAGCTATTCCTTCCTGGAAATGTATGTGCCATGATCTCAAACTGGCCTTCTGATATCTCCCCTGTTCTTCTTAATGCAGGAGATTCATCTAACATCTTAGAGTAAGTACTTAGAAATGCTGCTGGCCATCTGCATAACCAACAAAAGGTGTACAGATGTTTCATTGGAAAAGCAAACCTTTAGGATAAACTAAGTCCTGAAACTACAAAACTACTAGAAGAAAACATAAGGAAAAAGATCCATGACATTAGTCAAAGCAGTGATTTACTATATATGACCCCAAATGCACAGATGATAGAAGAAAAAAGAAAAAGACAAACAGGATTGCATGCATCAAACTAAAAGGCCTCTCTCTGCACAACAGAGGAAACAACAGAGCAACACAGTGAAGAGATAAAACACAAATTAGGAGAATATATTTTTCATCATGTATCAGGTAACAGGCTAATGTCTAAAATATACAAGAAATTCAGAAATAAGACAAATAACCTTATTAAGAATAGGAAAAGAGCTTCATAGACATTTCTCAAATGACAGACATACAGCCAATAGATACATGACAAATGCTCAGCATCTCTAGTTATAAGATAAATGCAAATTAAAAACACAATGAGAGATCACTTCATACTTGTTAGCTTGGCCACTGTCAAAAAGATGAACGATGACGGCTAACAATCAGGAAAAGGGAACACCCGCATGCCATTGGCTATTTATTACTATAATAAAGTAAGTTTTTATAGCCATTATGGAAAACATTAGGAAAGTCCCTCAAAAAAACTAAAAATAGAATTCTACTATCCAGCAAACCCATTATTGGGTATACACCCAAAGAAACTGACTATAATTAATAATAATGTATTGTATATGTCAAATACTGTAAGAGAAGCTTTAAGAGAAGATTTTAAATGTTTTTGCCATCACGAAATGGTATCTGAGGTGATAGACATGCTTGCTAAGCTCACATAGTCATTCCACGACGTATGTATGTATCAAAACGTCACATGTACCATGTATATATAAAATTATATATATAATTATTTGTCAATTAAAAATAAAATGAAAAATAAACCTCTCAAATCCCATATTCCCAAGGAAAGCCTCATGAAAGGGGAAGCTGTAATCATCAGCTAAGAATTACAACTGGCTATTTGCTGTTCATGCCCTCTTCCCAATGGCCAAATCAACTAGTGGTGATGTGTAAAATCCCTGATTTTAGTACTTCAAAGGATGTACCAAAGCATGAGGTACAGAATCCAGAGAAAGACCCACTCCTCCTACCAGAGACAATGACAATAAAGTCACTGTAAGGAAAGGACTCTAGAAATGTTAAAAATAAAAGTTTTTGGGTCTTGGAAAAATCTTGGGAACAGTGGCCTATTTAAGACATATCACTATGTAAGCAGCACAAATTCTAGATGTTGACAAAGATGGACAATCACACTTATTCCTGAAGTGAGAGGGAAAAAAAAATCACAGAAAAATATTCTGTGCTCACTGTGCCACTTTCCAGAGACACGGAAGTATTGTGAAATATTCAGCCAACTCTCTCATAGTCACAAACCAGGAGAGAATCTGAACAGGAATGCCCTGAGCAAAGACAACATACTTTATTGTTAAAAGGGGGAAAGTGTCTAAATAGAGGAAGAAGGAGGGAAAGGAGAAGGAGGAGGAGGAAGAAGAGGAGGAGGAAAAGATGGAAAGGTGTTAGAGGAAAGCAAAGATACTTTACCATTTTCATGATAAATCAAACATACAAATTTTAATAGTACTTTGTTAACATAATGTTTTTCAAACATGTGAATCCTTTCTCTCCCGTGGTGTTTTTTCATGTATGATTTTAATTGACTACATCTGGAGCACTACCTAAAAATTACTAAAGTAACCCGAGTACAAAAGGGTAAAAAAACAATATGGGCATACAATATTTAATGCTCCATTAATTGATAATTTTCCTTGAAGAAAAGATTGGCAAAAAGGAGTGGAATTCCTAGCTCCTTGTTTTTACTTAAAAATTCCCAACAGTGCTCACTCAAACAAAGAACTTAAGTTTTCCACTGGAAAGACAAAAAGAAAAGTTCCTAGCAGGCCCTGCCACATGCTTAGCTACAGAGTAAAATAGTATCCATTTGGATCCAAGTCACATTTCAAAAGCACTGGATTTATTAGGTGCACAACTGCCAAGTAATACTATATCATTTTATTGTAATTACAGGTATTTTTACTTAATTAAATTGCATTTAGATCTTTATTTCAGGCAGTGTAGATTAGGAAATTTTTTCTATAATGTCTTGTTTATGCAGATGAAACCTATCAGGAATTCTGTAAGAGTTCCAACTGTTCCATTCTTCAGTTACTCTGTACTTATTATTCCTTGACATTCGGAATCTGCATAATTTTGAATGTGTATAAATTCTCAATGAAAACTACTGGAAACTAAGAAAATATCTCTTGTGATAAAACTATTGATAGAAGTCTATATTACAAAGTTCCCCTCTAAGATAGTACACTTAATAAGCTTGACTCCTTTCTCCCTCAAAAATCTCATTAAAATTATAGAAAGTGAATATAAACTCGGATGTGTGCCTACAGTACTCAAAAACAATACAGGTCATCACTGCCAAAGCATAAAAGTTGAGAAATTCATGAAAGATAGAATACATATGGCATCACGTTGGTGGGGAAATGTAAACAGAGCACCACAACTCAAATCATGTGGTCGTCAAAACTGAGGCCAAGCCTGAGCGGGTTCTCCCAGCAGCGCACAGAGGACATTCTCGTCAGAATTTCAGTCAGAGAATCAGGGGGCCATGAAGGGAGTCTTGAAAGTCCCAGTTAAAGAACAGCCATCAGAAACTCGAGGCCATGGATTTACTGCCTTGCTGAGTTCATAGAGAATTTTCTAAATCATCCAGCTACAAATGTTCTTTCAACAAAATGGGGGGTCTGGGCCTGTTTAAAGAGGAATCCTAGCAAAGGTTTATAAGCCGTAACAAGTACAATGGTGCTGAGGGTAAAACTCAGTGGGTTCCAACCTCAGCACTAAAAAACAGATTCAGAGTAGAGATTCAGGTAACTTCTGATCTGTAAAGGGGCTATAGCTGCCATGAAAAAGGAGTGATAAATGATGTTAGTTTTCCTTCACTGTGACAAAATACCTGACATACACAACTTAAAGGGGGTAAAGATTTATTTTTGGCTTATGGTTTCAGAGGTTATAGTTCATAGTCCATCAGTTCTGCTGTTTGGGGCCTTTGGCAAGGCAGACCATCATGGCAGAGGGGGTGTGGCAAAGCAATGCTGCTCACTTGCTGGTGTCCAAGAAGCCAAACAAAAGAGACGGGAAGGGAAAAATGAAAAAGAGAGAGACGGGAAGGGACCAGGGTCTCACCCCCAATGCCACACCCCCAATGACCTAACTTTCTCCCGCGTGCAGGGCCCCACCTTCTACAGGTTCCACCCCTCCCAGTAGTGCCACAGGCTGTTGCTCCAGCCTTTACTACATGGGCCTCTGAGGGCCATTGCTGAGTCAATCTATAGCAGAAGATAAAAAGAAGACATTCTTGAAGAATAAAAATAAGCCACCAAAATTAGAAGGAAAACTACAACAGGAAGGGGATTAATACAGACAGGGGAAAGCTGAAGCCTAGCATACTGGTACTTAGGTGAAGAAACTATCCAGAACATAAAGAGGATGAAAAATACAAAAGGAAGGGTAGAGAAGTAAGGAATCTCAGGCCAAATCATCTCACAGGCGAAGATCTTTTCAAACTCTCAAGATGATCAAAAGAGCTAACCTTTACTTGATTTAAAAATTTCCAGAATGGAAAAGGATGAAATGTTTTCTAGTTTATGTCACAAAAGTAGTATAATTCTAATACTAGAACTGTACAAGAAGGCCATTAGGAAAATGAAGAAATTATAGACAAATCTCACTTGAGTTTTGATGTGAAACTACTAAATAAAATGCTTGTAAATTGAACCCAGGAAAATATTAAAAGAATGATGTATTGTGATGGAATAAAATTCTTCCCAAAAATTCAATGACAGTTAAACATTAGGAAATTTACCTTAAAAATAACTACATAAATTTTTTTTTCTTTTGTACCGGGGATCGAACTCCAGTCCTTGTGCTTGCGCAGCAGGCGGCAAAACCCCTGAGCTAAATCCCCGGCCCACTACATAAACATTTTTAAAAGGAGGACTTGAAGATGGCCTTAAAAATTGAGAAAACAGCATTTTATAAATTCAATAACTGTTCAATTGTTTCTGTGTGTGTATTTTTCTGGTGGGGTGGAATTTCCTTTACTATTTTAGGAATAAAAGGAGAACACCTTAAATTGATGATTCCCTTGTCCCTTATGATAATCAGAAACTTTCTGAAAAAATATACTTAATGATAAAATATAAGAATTCCCTTTAATATTTGCTATCATTGGTATTAGCCAATGATATTCTATAGAATTTCACCAATATGATGCTCTAACTACAAGGAGAAAGGACGGTAAAGCAAAAATGAGGATAAAGTTATTAAAAATTACTATCTAGTAAAGTTACACTTGTGTACTTTGATAATCCAACCAGACAACCCAATAGGTTTTCTGTATATCAATGATAGCTATAATATATAATTGGCAATAAATTGTCCAAAAGAAATAGTAAGAATAACAAATAAAATTCCTAATAATTAACTTAATGAGAAACATACAGGCTCCACGTAAAGAAAAATATAAAAACTTACTGAGTGTCATGAAAAACAACCAAAACACACATCCCTCAGTGGAAGGACTCGATATAACAAAGACAAAAATATTCCCCAAGTAATATTCATTGCTAATATTCCAACTAATATTCAATGCAATTCTGACTTAATTTCCAACAAGTTTTATCTTAATATGGAACTTGTCAAACTTATTTGAAAGTTCAACAGGAAAATTAAATTCAAGAGCCTAGATGAGACTATTTGGAAAAGAAATAAAAGTAGACACAACCTGCCATAAGTCAAAATGTAAAATATAGCCATGAAAATAGAATACTTCTAATACAAGAATTTTTTAAGTTTGATGGAATACAAGAGTCTAGAAATGGATATTCATATAACAGAATTTAGTATATAATAAAGGTAGCATTTCAAATCAATAAAGAAAGGTTTAAAAAAGTGTTCCATTATGTTGGGGCAACTGGCTTTCCACTTGGAAAAAAACAGAAGTCTGACAATTACATCACGTAATTTACAAAAGTAAATTGTAGGTAGGTTATAAGTATTTAGTACACATTAAAATAATAAAAATATCAGAAAAAGGTAGAAACATCCTTCTTCATGTCGGGATACATCTTCCTAAAAATGACACACAACATACCATACACAATGGCAGACTTAACCCTAATACACCCCCTTCCCTGGGCAGAGGGTCCCGTGCCTGCTACCACTGCCAAGTTCCCCAGTGCTCCTTCAAGATGCTCCTGCCCCATTGCTTGAAACCAAGTTCTGTTTGTAACAGAGATGATATGACAAATTTATCGTCAGAGGAGTAAGGTCCTTACAGATTATCTTGCCATGCACCTTAATTTTATAGCCAAAAGAAAGGAGGCCCTGCTTAACAAGGGGACTTGCCTTAGAACACAATCCCAACTGGTAGCAGATCTGGCTGAATGCACAGCTCTTTATTTCTAAGGCATCACTCTCTGTTTTTTCCACGTTCGAATTTCCTGGGGCCTAATCTACACATGGGTCATTTCATGCCAGGTAAGGAGGCTAACTGCACAGAAAATTTGAGCCCAGCAAAGCCATTTTCCAAACCACAGCTGAAGCAACAGGAATTTAACTATCTTCAAAATATAGATTAAAGCTGCAATGTTTCAACAGCATTTCTTTGGATCTTCTGTATGATCATCATAAAAGCAGCTGAGGGGCAGTTAGGTTTCAGGACAGCACAGACAGCGCATAGGCCTCTCAGTTCTTTTCTGAGCTTCCTTACTTAGCATCTCACCAAGTCTGTGTGTGTGTTGGGGGTGCAGACTAGGACTGGTATTTGGGGGTTAGTAGTATGTCATGAAATCATAAAATTGAGCTTTTTTTATATTTTCCTAATGAGAGGAAAGTTATTGTAACTATAAACTAAATTTTACTGCTTCAATCATAGTAACTGTGAAACAGTCCTCAAATACCTTTCAAGATAGTTGAGAATTACTATTCCAGAGGATTTATGTTTCTGCTTTTCTGGGCACATGTGAACAACAACCAAAAAAACATATTGCCCAAAAAAATTCTGAAAAAAAAGTACACTGGTTAGGTAAACTCAAGGTTCCATGAGCTATGAGAAAATCTGAACTGGTACCATATTTCTCCAAAGGCCTAAAGTAAAGGAACCCAGGAGATACAGTAACAACTAAAACAAGACAATTGCACTGACAAAGTTCTGAAAAAGCTCCTCCATCCAGCTCAAGAGAAAATTACAGGAGAATTTAACAGCTCAAAAGAAAATCATAGGGGAAAAAAAGCAGAGCAAGAATTAGCACAGTCAAAAACACAGTAAGAGAACATGGGAAACAACAGTATCAGTCAGCCTTGGTCAAAGGCCTTGAGGATGCACAAACAATTGAGATAACACAATCTTCTAGCTTTCTGCAAGGCCAACATCAAGGCAAAGGCACTTGGCACCAAAGGCACAACTGCTGGCCGGGATTTTATGCTCAGAAATGTAAGACCCAGTAACATTTAAGGAATTCTTGTGCTTGCCAGCTGGCCAACCTCTCACCTTGAAGCCATGTGACAAATGACCCTAAATACCACTTTGCCTTTTAATGCATCTGTTGTCTAAATCAGTGTTGAAACTGAAGGACAGCCTCTGAATCTTGGCCCTTAGCAAAAGGGTACATTTTCGTGTCATAATGACAGTCTTGGCAGAATGGGGCATTCTCACTGCAAATGTCTCTGCCATACCGAGATCCGTCCGCCATAACCTGAGTCTGGCTTTACTGAAGGCACAGTCAGTTCCCTACACACAGGCAGCTATGTGAAAACTTAAAGAGCAAAGTGTTTCTTGGAAATCTCACTTTATGAACGGTTGTCTCTCACCACCTTTCAGAGTTTTAAAAGCTTTCATTTTTCATTTGAGTTGTTTTTCCATTTTAGTTTTATATTACCCAAATAGTCCTCTCTGAATCAGCACTATAAAAAACTTTACTCTTTATTTAAATGAAAAGTGATTAAAGGCAAAATTTATTTTGTGAGCATATTGTTTCTGTCAAAGATGTACATCTTAAACACTGTAAGAAGAATGAAGGTGCACTCTATGTACATGTACCGACTCCTCACAATGAATGCAATTCATTATGTACCTTAAACATGTACAACTGAAAAAAGGAAAGATTTATAAAGAAGAGAAAAATGCTCCCCAAATCACTGGGCAAACAGGCAGCTTTTTTTTTTTTTTGGCTTGAATTCTTTTATTGGTACATTTTAGGCATACAATACGTTTACATTTATCTTTGGGTGCTTGCACCTGTACATGATGGATCTTGGTTCTTATCTTTTCCCTATTCCCTGTGTGCCCTTCACCCCCTCCACCCTTCCCTATTTACAAAGACTTCGTTTCCATTTTTTTTCCTTTTCTCATAATGTTTCCTTTCCTTTCTTTCCTTTCCCCATCTCCTCCTCCCACCACCCCTACCCCTTTGGACCTTTTCCTTATTTTAAAGTATCAATTATTAGTTATTAATCCTTTTAGTCCTTATTACACTGTTTCTCACACTAGAGAAACTATTTGTTATTTACACATGTGTGTCCTGTTTATTTCACTTAAGAGTATGGCCTCAATATGCATCCATTTAGCTATAAATGTCTCTAGTTTCTCGTTCTTTATGGCTGAGTAGTACTCCATTTTATAAAAAAAACCACATCTTCTTTATCCAGTTTCCAGTTGATGGGCACTTGGGCTGTTTCCAAGCTGTAGCTATTACAAACTGTGAACAAGCAGCTTTTAACCCTATCTGCAGTCTAGCCCTCTGGACAATGCATCTAGGCCTCAATGACAATAGTTAAGGCACTGTGAATAAGCGAAGGGCAAACTTCGTTTGTTTTCCAACCTGAGGGGACCAATTCTACACCTGAAGTGCACACCCCCCGCCCCAGCACTTCAGGTATCCCACCCTGCTCCACCCTACTGCACTGGGGGGTAACAGTTCATGATTCACTTTTCTGACTGTGAAGACCCGACACTGTTGGAAGCAGATGAGGGTGTGGCTGGTAAAGGCGAGAACTTAGCCATCTCCCTCAAACCACCTTTCAATTGGGTTGTTACCATCACTCAACTTGTTTCTGACCACTTCCTGGAAATGACTTCAGTGTCTCCAGAGATGTACTGGTCAGAGGGAAGATACCACTGCTCATTTTCAAAAGCTTCTCTGTTTTCTCAACTATGTTCAATTCCTGCTACTCTAACACACACACTCATGCCACAGACCTTTGACTGCTAGTATTTGCTATTAGGTATCTTCGCCATCCATTCCTTTTTCCTTTAATAACCAAAGGACGATCCCTAGGCATCATGTGTGGTTGTCACAATCTTGTGTTAGGACCTTTCCATAGTAGTCATTAAAAGAAACTTTTAGAAATGTTCACACATCTTTCCCAAGTTCTCGAAAGTTCAATATTAATGATGTAAATATTTTTAAAGTAAACGCCGCTTAATTACCTGCAACTGCCAAAAGCAATTAAGACTTGCTATAGCAAGGATCAGATTCATTTTTCCAAGCAATGGAGCAATACGTACATAAAAAGAATTTTCAGTGCCTACTATAGTAAATAAAACAATTTCCCAACTTGCAAAATAAGGGATTGAGCCGAAAAAATTTTTTTAAAAATTGACTTCTGGACTTGCAAAAGTCCCTGATTATTTACCTCTTTAGTGCAATGAAATTGAAAGAGATTAGGTACCAGAGCTGTCAAAGAGGAAAGGGTAAAAAAGCTCATTATACAGCCACTATTTAAACATGCCATCCTTCATTTCAACTGAAATCCAGGAAAAAAACTCAAATTTTACGAAAGAAATTAGGCAGAGTAAACAAGTTTATTATTACCTCTTCTTATTCCTCAAAACTCACAATTATAAATGATATCATTTGTCATAAAAAACAAGAGCACAAGCATCCAAAGTTTAAAAGGACCCAAATTCTGGGCTGGAAGAAAACACATATTTATCCTGAGTGAAAAAATTTGTTACATCAACAAGGCAAATTTTGACACAGAAAAATACTTGTTTAATTTTAGAAACAAAATAGAGAGGCAGAAGGGAAAAACTAACTGCAGCTGAGAGAGAGAAAGAAGACTGCTTCCATACCATATTCATTAAATAGAATGTCTTGTTATTTTCACAAACAATAAATTTTTTTGACATCTTTTTCAGTCTCAGGCTACAGAAGTGTCAATGGATCTTATTTGTTCTCATCAGAGTTTATAAACCTAACTGGACTTAGTAGGAGTTATGCAATTATATTTTTTATATATAGAAGGAGGGGAAAAAAGACCCTTTTATGCCAGCCTGAGTGTGGCTTGAATTTTTATGACTTATTTAGAAGCCCCAGGGAATGAAAAATTCTCTTAATGGAAACACTGACACAGTCTTAAATACGTACACTGACCTCAACAAGCACACGGTCTATGTAGGAAACTGCACCAGGATGCGACTGACCCTTTCAGCAAGTTTGAAATACACCAAGTTTCAGAACATCAATTACAATGTATTTGCTGATAAATGCCAATAGAAGAGTAAAGCCAAAACCAGAGACTTCCTCTTCAGAACCAAAGTCTCACACTGGTAAACATGTTTTTAATAGGAAAATACACAAAACGCATGGGATCTTTATTGTTACATGTGGAAGAGAGAGAAAATGTAACATTTCCACATGCACTTTCTCCTATTTTGAGATGTGATTAAAAATAAGTTTTTCTCCCTGCTGGTGGTGATGTAAACCGGGGCCTCTCACATTCTAGCCGAGTGCTCTACCACTGAGCTACACCCGGCCCAAAACAGTTGCTCTTAAAAGTCAAAGCTCTGTCTCAGAGTTCTTGTCAACCTTAAAAAGGAAGACAGCAGAAAAGTTTGAACCTTCTGAACCTTGCTTCGTTTAGTCTCACCTACGAGTCTGTGCACCAGGTAGAGACAAACAATGGTTAAGATAAACATCAGCGCTTGGTCCATCTGCTATACTTTTCATTCTTCAGTGGATTTTCTTTAGACCAGCTAACCTTTTCTCTTTATCATCCATACATTTTCCTGGAAGTCGCTCTTTTACTTAAGATCATTTTATACAATTTTTATGTTTCACTTATCTCATAATCATTTCAAGATTCATTTTAATCTTTAACTCCTTTTTTAAATCTTGCATTTTCCTTCTTCTAAAGAAATTCTTTTTAACCAATTTAAACTTAGTTAGGAATCTGCTCTTCCTCTTGTCATGTGGACAGATGCAGACCAACACACACCTATGTACACGAAATGTCTTTTGTGATTTAAAGAGCAGACAAAATCATTAAAACACTAACTCATTCAGATAAGAGACATTTACGGAGCAAATTGGGAAAGGCATGGTATTAAGTGCTAGGGGGCCTATAAAATTAAATTAATACAACACCATTTCAGGCGCTTTTAATACATAGACGGCGGTGGAAATTGGTACCAAAGGGAGAGACAGGATGTGGCTGCATTTCACACAACAATTTCTCTACATTCAGACAAACATGAAATCATTGCTGCCATCGTTCTTAGATACTGCAATATAAAAGAACAGAAACACCTGCCTCAAACACAGCCATCAGAAGTCTGTACATTTTCTAAACTGAGCCACCACATCCTTTCAATTTGTTTGCAAACCATGTTGTCAGCATCTTCATTTTGTCTTTTTCAGGCTCTCACAAGGCACCAAATAACATGGGAAACTGGATAAAAGCCACCCCCTAAAGAGCCAGCAAGTTGCTCATGCTGCTAATATTTGTCCTGCTCATGTGTGTGAATGCACACGTGTGTTAGTCTGCCATTAATCTCTCAGTTCTTCACAGTGAGTAGAACACTAGTGCAATTCCAAATAAATTCTGCAAGTGAATCTATAAAGAAAATGTAATTTTCAAATGTCAAATTAGTTTGAATTTCAGAAATAATCCATGTAAATAAATAAGCCACGCAAATCCATGTGCTTCACCATCAACATCACTGTCAAAAATATATTAAGAATCCACAGTACTCAGAACAACGTTTTGGTTTTTATGATTCTACAGTAACCCCCCACACACACACACACTCAGAGGGCAACATTTCTATAAATTTCCTTTAAAAGATTATTGGCTTGAAATAAGTAATTAAGGAAGTTCTCATTTTCAAAGGCTAGCAGATAGGCATACTTAGTTCTCTATCCAAGGAGGCAGGGGTAAGTCAAGATTGTGGTTAACTCGAAGGGTACTAAATTGAATGGTGGCATAGCACGTAAGAAGTTCTAGGAGAGGAAGGGAAAGAGGGAGCAAAGGTTAATGCGGGATGATGCAAGTATGTTATATACATGCATGAATATGCTGAAACCAAGCCCAGTATGCTATAGCGAAAGAAAAGAAAGAAAGAAAGAAAGAACGAGAGAGAGAGAGAAAGAAAGAAAGAAAGAAAAAGAGAGACAGACTAAGAGGATGGAGCACAGAGAAGATCGTTTCTTACAATACATCCCCAAAGCAGTGTTCAATATTCTAGGTTTAGAAGAGCAGCATATTCTTTATTTTTAAAATTGGTACTCGAATTTCTGCTATCTGGAAATTTCACTGGTGTGGAATACCTCATTCCCAGACAGCATTTGATAGGTGAGTTACAAGACAAGAAACTGAATCATCTCGCAAGTACCCGCTAAACGTCACCAGCTACAGCGCTCGCAGAGGGTTTTATTATTTTCTGCTGGAGTGTATCAACAGTCCTTTGCCTGCCAGCAAAAGAATGCCTGCAATCATCCAAGTGGTGGAGCATGCACAGAAAATAACAGAACAAAATGGGAACACAGATAAGAAAAAAGCATCCGAAGACTTACTGGTCAAGAAAATCCAAAAGAGAACCTGAGAATGTCTGAGCCTACACCGTCCTGGACGCAGCCCCTCCTAACTGCCATGGGTTTCTCTGAGAGCTCTGTCCCCCGAGAGAGAGTGTGTCTGTCCAAAGAAACTGCTGTAAGCTGAGGTGAAAGCCCAGGCTGATCCAACGGTTTGCTGAACCCCCGAGCATGCCTGGACTTTACTGCAGATATCAGTTTAAATATCGGAATGTGCAGGACCAGAAGAAAAAAGACCATCTTCTCCCTCTCAGGGTCATCATTAACCAATAAAAAGGGTTTAGAGGTGGCAGCTGATCCTTGTCATCCTCCCAAATACTTCCTACTTCCTCTTTTTCAGCCCGAATGGATCCCACCTACTGAAGTGGCCTAAGTAAATGGCTTCTTTTTTCTCTCAATCAAAATCGTCATTTCTTCAAGGATATTCACTTCTATCAAGCAGGGGGAAGCTAAGCTGACTAATTCACACTAACACAGAAGCCAGCCCAACCTGTCTGCCCGCATGCTTTGGCTACACCAGATGTGTCCAATTAAGACAGTTTAACAGGATGAAATGTAAACAGCCAGGCTCTCTTGAGCAGGTTGCAGTCATGAATCACACACTGGCAGCAGGGATCAGAGAGTAGCTGTTTGAATGTCCTAGTCATTTAGAAGCTATGCAAACCATGGTAAGGACTTGTCCCCACGTGTGGTAAGCCGGGGAGGGGACGCCCACAGTTCATCCCAAGGCTTGCCTGACTTTCCCTTTATCATGCTTCTTAGAACCCTCTCTCCCCACCTCCTTAGGGTAGGAAATCTAACAGGCTCGATTCTGCAGCTAACATCAAACTCTAATTCCATGTAGACAAGGCTGTGGTGAGGATGTGCTCTGGAAGATGGCATGGAAGATACCCGCAGGAGAACCTGAGGACCCGTCCCTTTACCCTGACACCTAAGATCCATTCGGGTACCTGGACCTCAGTTTGTAATGGGAATTCACTTCATTAAACATCTGAAAATGATTATGCGTTAAGCTAACATGTTGAAAATGGACTGCGATATTAATTTGCTAATACCACTCAATGAACAGAGTTCTTGAACATTACTCACTTGTATTTAGAAGTGATGACTTTAATAATTCTGATCAATTCCAACAGTGCAACTTCTGCAGTCAGAAGTGTTTCAACCAATATTTACCGAGCGCCTACTATGCCCCGGCACAATGCCAAATTTGCTAATTCCAAGAAATAATATCTACATAAAATCACTAAAAACATGTATCTGCTTTGATGAAATCTAATAACACACCTTACAATTCATAAAGCACCTCCCTCCTGTGATTAAGAATGGATGGACTAAAATTCAGTGACCCATTACCTTCTATACACCAACTTTCATTTGGCTCTTTGACCCCTTATGTTTATTAAAATGGATCATGATAGCAATTCTTATAAAAAATGGGAGGCAAAATTCCTCAGAAAATTAACCATCAATTGTACTTATATGTGTTCTTGGAAAAAAAATGTGCAAGTTAAAATATGTGTATTACTACAGCAAGACGGGCCAGGGGTGAGTTACTAGCGGATATAAGAAAATTCTATTTAGGTGAGGAAAGAAAGACACCACCAGATGGAACTGAAGGAATTCAGGATAAGCTTGTGTGCCAAAGAAAACCACAGCAAGTGGTTTCAGAAAGTATTTCTTGAATCCCCGTCCTGTTATTTGTGCCTGTACTGAGTTAGCCTACTACAAAGTACTGTCACTCAGCCTCCCAGCAAATGGCCATGTACTGTTGGGTCTGATCACCGTCAAAGACTTCAGTCTTTCTTAATTCTCCAACCATAAAAATAAAAATAAAAATTTGGTTTGTTCTTTAAAGCTCACAAGTATACATGAAAAACTGGATGTTCGCATGTCTAGGTTACTTTCTCATTGGTTGCATAACTTTTGAAAAGTAGGCTTTAAAATAGAACTTGGCAAATGAATAGTCCTTAATATGGAGCAAGTGCATTTGGAATGCATTCATAAAAATAAACAGCCAAGATATTAATTTTAGGAAGCATTAACTACAGGCATGCTATTCCTTCTCAACTTTTTATATTTTGTCACTTTAGAAAAGAGCATGCATTTTCAGAAGATTCACCAGGTAAGTTTCATAGGAATATTAACTTGTTTTCACTGGGCAATATAAAGGAATTTCCAAAGTATGTGACTTGATGCAGCCATTGGTTTTTAATTTTTTAAGAAAAATTTACTATTTTTAAATAACTAGTTAGCAATTAACTATCCCATTAAAATAAATTTCATTTTTTTTCCAAAAGCCTTTCCAGTCTTTATTGTTAGTTTATGCTCATTTGCATTGTCATATCTACATTTAGTGTTTTCAAAATTTTGAATTGTTTTTCACGTATTACTATATTATAAATATTTTTCATGTTATTTCATACAGAGTATCATTAGTATCTTAATTTGGTTTGGGGTTAAAATAACATTTACATTTTTAAAAACTGACAAACTTCCCATGATTTTACATGTTCCAGAAAAATGTATAAACATAGAAATTATTTCTTCAAAATTTGGAGAAAAAAAAAAAAAGCCAATGGATCTATCAAGTTAGATGCTTTGGGAAGTGGATTTACAAAAAAATTCTGAATTTTTCCTAAGTTGTTAGTCATTTAAAATTTTTCTTACTTACAAATTTATAATTTAATTTGTGTGATTGATAACAATTCACTTCATATACACAGTGAGACACATTATATTGTCAAACTACTGTATTGTGTATAATACTCTATAATTTTTTAAAGTATCAATTATAGATTGACTGTTTTGCCATTTCTAACTTTAATTCTGATGGTTTTTGTGTATTTTATTATTGCTTTCAAAGAGTCAGCTTTTGATTTATTTTTCAACTACTTTACCTTTCAAAATTTATTTTCTTTTTTTCCCCAGCTATTTGTATCTGAATGACTTGATTTCTTTTCCCTTCTCTGAAAATAAACATTCATAAAGCTATGAATTCCCTGCAAGCTCTGCCTTGGTCATATTAGTTAGATGTTAATATATAGCTTCTTTATGTTCATTATTGGCTAAATGGGCTTTTACTTGTACTTCTTCCTAAACCCAATTATTACAAGACTGCTGGGTATCTCTGAGTGCTTGGGGATGTCTGTGTTGTTGGAAATGGAGGAATACACAGAAAGCAAGGCTGACTTAAGGATATACTCATACCTTCATTGAGTCTTCAAAGGTCATATATCTTGTACACACTTGAAAATGAAATTTGTGGCTACATAATCTAAAAGGCATATTCAGCAGACCAAATTTGGCTTCTTTCTTAAAGCCCTATTGTTCATATACCAAGCTGCTCGATATCATGAGGATTAAACTCAGTAACAGCTATGTAGCATCTCTAGCACTGAGCATGGCGTAACTAAGTAAACGCAGGGTGGTACAGGTATAATCACAACCATCTGCTAGTAGCGATGCTCCTCCTACTTCTAGCTACTCTCTTCAACTGGAAAAGAGCAACTTCAGAGTTCTTAGTCTGGCTTTTCTTATCTGTGATTTAATGTGGCTGGACTGGACGCTTTCTGAAGTTGTTTTCAGATCTGACATTAAAGCTCATTTGCTGGCAGCTCTCAGGATTCAGATTCTATCCACACCAGATGTAGGGCACATGTATCCCTTGTTCCAAAACAACATGCTCAAATGCTCTGTCAGAGCAAATCTCTCTGGGAACTGAAGTCAAGATAGAAAATGTTACCAAACATGCTACTCCATCTGAATGTTTTGGACAGGTAGAAACTGATTCATTATTTCTGGAATGAAAGTAAAAATTTCAAAGCTATTTATCAACCCTACTCGGGCTTTCCAGGAATAAAAGTAAAATTTCCAAAGCTGTTGAAGCCAGACCTATACCTTTCCCTTCACAAAAAAACCTGGCACACTGCCACCTGCCTCGAAAGCACAAGGTCCCGAGTTCGATCCCCATACCAAAAAAAAAAAAAAATTGGCACTCGTTTTCATTTGTGTTTATTTCCATCACTATTAGAAATCAAAGCATGTAAAAGAAAAGACAGAATATAAAGTAATGTAAGTATTTCCATGACTGGCTATAATCCAGTGCTTTCCTGTATTATAAGTTATTCATAAAGGGCACTAGACATGTATACCTCCTCTGAATATCATTAGCATTCAGATTAAAAATTATCAGTAAGAATAAAGAATTTTACCCTTATTATTTAAATCGAAATGTTCTCATCTGTAAGCCCATTACCTATAACCGAAAAATCAATTAAAAACAAAACTGAATTATACGTATGAGTAATTAAGCCTTCATAGTGTCAAAATAAACCCCTCTGCTGCAGTTTTAGTTCTCTTTTACCGCCGATATCACAGTAATTACAGGGAAACCAGAAGCTCACCTGTGCGATAGACAAAGTTGCCTTCGGTTTCTGACGACGAGGGAGACACCAGTTCCTCCTCAAATTCATTGGAGCTAAAAGATCCCGAGTGGTTTCTTTGCCTTGTTTTCCCCATCATGGCAGTGCCTGTGGCCATGACATGCGTCAAAGAGTCGTTAAGGTAACGGTTCAGCAAGCTGCTCTTGTATTTGGGGGGTGATACGTAGTCCTCGCCGGCCCGAGACTCGGCTTTGATGACTGCACTCTCACTTTTGATCACAGGATGATGCACTGGACTATTATAGCCCCCTTCACCCATGTGCGGTCTCGGAGGGTTTTCTCCATCTATGAAGAATACAAACCATGTGTAAAATCGTCTTGGATAGGTGAGATTCAGTTTTAGGCAAAGGCAGGCAGGCATCTGTATAATCTCTCCTCTGGTATTTAAATTTTCATGAATTTCACAGAAAATGTGATTGCAACACACAATAAATCTATACACAAGAAGAAGCGGCCATAATTCTGTCGGTCATCGACAGTACTATCCAAATAAAGTTACTCCAAGCAGTAACAACGAGCTGCTATGGCACCATCCTACTTTGTAGGGTCAGTCTCCCAAACGGTCACTGAGGTGAATTTCTTACTACAGAGGCCAAGCAAAAGGAAGCACAATGAAAATTCTGAACAAACCTTCGGAACAGGAATCGTCGCTGCTCACACTGAGCCTCTCAGCATTCCCTTGTACGTATTTGTTGTACAACTTTATTCTCAAAGCCCAGCTCAAATCGGGCTGCCGGACCGTGTTCTTAAGCCGACGTCTCGCATTAGCAAACCAATTTGACACCTAAAACAGTAGTAGTTTCCCATTAACAAAACACAAAAGCATGACTTATTCTGTATTTGCTTTCTTACAAAGGATCCAAGCCTCTAACAGCATCTTTCGTCACTAGACATCTTCACGACACAGGAGTACCGGATGTTCATGTCCGATCGTTGCTTCAACAGTGCTGAGCACATGACACAAACAGCTCTTTCTAAATGCTGAGAATAACAAAACCAAAGAGGCCTTGCCATCAAAAAATTTTTAGTCTTAACTGAACGGCACCTATGTGCTTAAGAAACATGACTTCAGCTTATAGCAGGGTTTTCTTCGGCATTTTTCCCTCCTTTACTCCTCTATTCCATCTGACTGTTTTCCTTGCTAAGACATCTAGCAAGAGACTGAGATGAGAAAAAGAATGTGAAAAATGGCAGACAGGCTTGGAAGCCGAATGAGGCCAGGCTTGGTGGCACACACCTGTGCTCTCAGCTACGGAGGAGGCTAAGGGCCAGAAGTTAGATCAGCCTGGACAATATAGCTAGATCCCATCTCAAAAAATAAAAAACCAAAAAAGGGATATAAGAATCTAAAGGAACACAGGGTTATTTTCCAATGAGACTCAAGTCTTCACAAGGAATTAAGCTAGTAAAAGAAGGCAGGCTGGAGTGTGTCAGGTGGAGTGGATAGGAAGTACGTTCCCGGTAAAGATGAACGAGGAGCAAAAATGAAAGTCAAAATTCACAGGCATGGCAGGGGTGAGCAAGAGGGAAGAATTAAAGACGATCTTGAGCTGTCAAGGCTTTGCAACCAAGAGAAAGACAGCACCATTCTGAGAAAGTACAACTCTTTAGAGTAAATGATGTGGTTGGCTTGGGGGAGTGTGTGATTTGAGGTGCTGGAAAAGCATATGGATGAGCTATCCAGCAAGAAATAAAAATGACAGCTGGAACTTCAAGGGGAAGAAGATCCGATTTGAGAAGCACAAGTGTGCAGATGACAGCAGAAGTCATGAGCAGGCAGAAGAGGCGGGTCAAGATGTGGAAACCAGCAGCAGAAAGGAGGACAGCAAAAGGCCCAGAGTTGGAGCTGAGAGGCGGAAGGGGGAAGAGCCAAAGAGCCTCCAGCTGTAAGCGAAAGTCAACTGCTTCTTAAGCACTCAGGTGAAGGCAAAGCAATGGACACCTCAAATTAAAGAAAAATTACTTCACTTTTTTTGTGAGGTGCCACTGGGTTTCCAGGGCTGAAAATGAACTTGAGATTTCTTCTAAAATCTCAGGATCTTACCAGTATGTAGATTTTTTAAAAAATCTCTGAGAAGAAAAATGCTTTTAAAAGAATGAAACATAGGAAGAGATTCAAGTCTTTCTGTCGGTTTGTTCCAGAACACGACCCCATATTACTAGATGGTTTGTGTGGCAAAGGTTTCACTGGCAGTTTCTGTTTTCTTTTTCTTTTTGTTACACTATAATACACAATTTTACACATTGCTCAAGCCCTAATTTTTGGATGAAACTGTGGTAAGTTCTATTTTAAGAAAAGCAAAATGGTATTTTGTTCTCCCGATCCCCATGATTAACACACGATAGTTCTTCCACATAAATTCAATATTCAGTGTGTTCTGCATCACCTCCTTCTGCCTCAGCCATGATAACTGTCCTTTCGCATTTATGTGGAGTGATGTGACATCTCATTATGGCACTTCAGAAGTCTCGGTCATCGCCAGCTTCACTTTTTGTCAAGCTGAACTACCATCACCATGATTTAGGCTGACTTCATGTGCTCAGTCTTTTCACGCTGCCAAGACAACTTCTGGAACTATTTGTTCAACAAATGTATACACTGAGTAGCTATTCTATGTGAGTCACAGTATTAAGTGCCAGGACTGACTAAACTTGGTCCCCTGCAGCCCAGATGGACCGCAGTGAGGAGTCGTGATTACCCTGGATACAGAGGTGGCACGTCACCATGGAAACACAAACCATTGGTCCTTTTCCTCACATTCTAAACCTGCCTCTGATGCTCTAGCTCACTGCCAACATTTTCACCCAATCCTCCTCTAGGAATTTTATAACACTCTTCCAACTTCCCTATCTTCCATTCTCTTCTCCGGCATAAATCTGTTTTAAAATTTTTTATTTTTACGAGTACATGTTTGCAGTAATAATAATTACATTCATCGTCAACAACCATCACGGGTCTCAAGTGTTCACGGTCATTTTGACTTCATCACTTCACTTCTTCAAATCCTCACTGATATCCTGTTATCCTAACTGTGGTACAGTGGCAGGAGACTTGGTATCCTGACTGGAATTTGTCAGAAACACGCTGTATGAATATAGCCAGGTCACCCAACTTTTCTGAACTTCAAATCTTTCCTCTAAAATCCCTGATATCCTTTCCAACCTTACAAACTGAGACCTGTGATTACAGCTCCAGCTTTCCTATACCAGTGCTGGTTCCCTCTGCAGTTGGTACAAAGCTACCTTCTGCTCTTCCCATTACTCTCTAGCAATCAGATATGTGTGACTGTTTCCGGCTTCGCTCCTCATACACACAGAGTGCTGGTGATTTCCCTTATGCCTCGATTACTCATATTTAATAGAAGCCAACTCCAAATTTTTGTGTTATTTTCTTTAGTAAACAGTATACAATCCAGACTGAATTAGTTAAATTTTAACCAATCTTAACTAGCTTACACTGTACCTACATAGTACAGTTTTAAACCCATAATAAAAACATAATGGCCTTCTAATAATAAACATTAGTACACTGTAATTCTAATGGACATAACTAGTTTTCATATTAGGGGTCAAATCCTTTTTAATGTTTTATATATGTACAGTTCTTACCATATAATAATAGTTATACCTTAGGAAATTTGCCAGAAAAGTTTACTGATATCTAACAGTCTGCTTCTAAACTGATTTTTGACTGGCATCCAACTTGCTAATATATTTACTTTGCCAATATTTTATTACCAGTTGTATTTACGGTACAACCGAGTAGCTGGATACAGTCTAAGGAATTTCATTTATAGTAAGTCCTGCAAGTAGTACGCAAATCACTGGATAATTAATTTGAATAATTTTTTTTGCAATTTTTTTCTGGACGAATTAATGCAAACTCCATGTTTCACTGAAGGTAAACACGCCAGTTTACATTTTCTACCTTTCACCTACTATGGCTCCCTTCAGACTGTCAAGCACAGTCTCTTTAAATTGTGTTTTACATAAAACAGACCTCTTCCCAAGAATAGGTACAGGAACAGCACTTTACAGTTAAACTCGGTACTTTTTAAAACCACACATTTTACAGTGAAAGCATAGACAGCCAAACATCTAGAAGCTGGAAGAGAAAACTAAGAAATGTTCATTCTCTCTAACAGAGGTGTTCATCACACTGAGAGAGCAATCATCACAGTGAACCCAAAGGGATAAACTGGCATCTGTCTACCTCTGAACACACCAAATTAACAGACTTACTCTGGGTTATTCTGCTGACATACTGAGCACCTGGTTTCCATGTAGTACAATACTTGGGATAATGTATAAGGGACAATCTGAGATTCTGTTGAATATGTAACAGCCTCAGTAAGACGTATAGCTGATCTAGGTGCACACAGCTCTGCAGAAGCACTCACTTCCAAGTAAAAACAGAGCTATGTCAACACGGTGGGAAAGATCTTGTAGCACAACAGTCTCAGCCAACTAGATCACAGGGATTTGAAGCTCATAAGAAGAGAAAACATTATTCCTTGGCATGTGCCTAATAGAAAACCCAACTCATACAACTTGATATTACTCCACAATAAAGTCGTTTATATTTTGAGAGTACAAGTATATTTTTAAAATGTTTGAACAACAGCCAGCTATAGGAACCAAGCACAGTGGACTATTTTGGTTAGATAAGATGAAAGAACACACATACATACACTCACACAAACACCTCCATGTTAATTTTATAAAAGTGCTATTATCACATTAAAAAGATGTCAAATTAATAATGCAAAGAAGAGTTAAGCATAGTTGAGTGTAGCCACAGCAAATTACAACAAATTCACCCAGCCATGTGAGCAAAAATAAGTGAAAGTTGCAGAAACACTTCCTTGCTTCATGTTTCAAGGACAAAACACATGTAGCTACTGATTAATGTCTTCTGATTAATGGAACTTCTATTCATGAGAAAAAATATTTCCATGTTTTTAATTCTAGGCTTCAAGGGAAATTTCTGACCAGATTTCACACTCTTATCAATTTAAGAGTAGTGAAATTACTGTGCATGAAAAGGCTAACACAATCCAAAGAAAAAAGTAAATATAAAAGAAACTCCCAAATATAATCGCTTCTTGGCCTTTTGGCTAAGATCAAGTGAATAATACACTTTTATAGTCAAGGAATAAAATGGGCTGACACCTCGTTAATATAAGCCATGAAAAATGAGATAAAAAAAATAAGAGTTTGACAGAAATAAGAGCAGTACTCCATGTTTGCCTCTAGATATAGATATTCGACATATTTTCAGATATTTTGAAAATGAAATGGGTTATATTTGTGCTTGTTCTGCAGACCTATCATGTAGTGTTAAAGATAACAAGTTGGCCTCTGTGTATTCCCTACGATGGGATGAGTTTTTAAACTAGAACATCTTAGACTTCAAGACATTCTTTAGCTGTCAGAGAGATATTTGGGAAAGCTACACAATGATGATAGTGTTATTTCCCAAAAGTAAGCTATTCACTCTACTAAAGTGTGCAGATGCCTTGCTACGTGGAAAGCGCAAGGCTGGGGTGACGTGTCCTGTGAGTGTCATGAGTGGGACATGATCACGCGTCTCAAGAAGGCTGACTCCACAGGAGGAGCTCACAGACGGGTCTGACTCGTGGCTTAGGGTCTAAGATCACGGCTTTGTGTTTTCCCCAGAAACGTAAACTGCTAACGGAATTTATGCAGTTTTCCATACTCAGAATTTGCTTTGGATGTTCAGATTATGTTTGACTTATACAAACTCATATATATGTATTTTGCAAATACACACACACACACACATATATAAAATTTACATAGACATACTATTGTGCCTAGTTGAAAATAACTGGACACAAACTGGATTACACATTAAGGTGCCTTGGTAATTCTATACATTTTAATTTTTTCCATATATTACTTTACAGTTTAAGAAATAAACTTCAATTATGATAAAATATGATAACCTATATACCATTATCATTTTTTGCTATTGATAATCTTTGCCCTACTTTTTTTTTTTTTTTTTGGTACTGGGAATCAAACTCAGGGCCTTGTGCTTGCTAGGCAGGCACTGTGCCTCTGAGCTACATTCCTGGCCATGCCCCATTTAAAAATTACGAATTTTGTGCATTTTTTTTATTTCTTAAAGACTACTATAAGAGAAAGGAAAGGGTTTTGAATGGAAATTTCATGTAAATTCGAGAAACATAATAGCCTTACCAAAATGTAAATGTAAAAAGAATTGTTTTGTGTATTCAGACTGTCATTACAGGCAGCAAATAATTTGATTCTTCATGAAAATTATAATTACTTGAGTTGCAGCTCAATAAAACTACTGCATAAGTTTACATGCCATTCCTTATTTTTTATAACTAACAAATGTTCTAAAATAATGTCCTTTTTTTTTTGCTGTCTCTATAAAAGAATGGCCACCAAAATAAGGTAATGGTGCATTGCTGCCATCATTGTGAAATATTCAAATAACTATAAATTAGTGTATGTTCAAGATAAATAGCATACATAATAAGCTGAAATCAGCATATACATTTATTTTCATAAGTCAAGTTTTTCTGATTATAATTATTTAGAAATTACTTTCGTAAATCACAGAATATCTGTTTTAAAAAAAGTTTATCAGTATGTTTACAGTACATAGTGATTACATTCATTATAGAAAGTTATTTTATGAATAGATATCAAGCCAAGAAGTCTTATAGTAATTTCTCCCTCTAGTGCTGTTGGAAATCACTATTAATACAATTTCCTATTAATGAGAAAGAAAACAGATGTTTTCCTTTATAGCTATATTCTAAAACTAAGCAGAAACATACATATTAGAATTTTGATAAGCCTGACCTCAAGTCAGCTTTCATGCTTTGTCAAAAAGTAATTCCTAGCCGGGGATGTAGCTCAGTGGCACCATGCCTGCCTCGCAAGCTCAAGGTCCTGCATTCAATCCCCAGTACCACACACAAAAAAGGAATTCCTAAGTGACAACTTTTAAATACTCTGGAAACTGATTATTTTATTTAATATTTGTTTATTTTGGGGTGTTTCCCTTATTGTACATTTATTTAATGGAATGTTCCAAACCTCACAAATGCCGTCGAGTGGAGCTACTGTTCTGTGTGAAGTGTCCCAGTCCAGCCTGCTCCTCCTCCTCCTCCTCCCGATATAGCTGTTGTGTTTGCTTGTACAAACATCCATGCCACCATGTCTATTACAGAAAACTGTGGTGAAATGGAAAAAGCATCTGACCTAAAATTAGATTTTTATTTCCAGGCCCACCTCGGCCCCCTACCGACCCTGAACTTCCGTGCACTTTGGCTGTTATCCGTGAGGTGTGCTCCACATTACTGTTACAGTGAACAGCAAATAGGACTGTGTTCAGAAACGCTGGTTCGGTGTAAACTAGTATGTGTTCACTGGAGAAGAAACAACCTTGCACCATGTCCTCCTACACTTGGCGAGGAGCCACCTGAAATCTGAACTTTGCCTCCTCTCCTTAAGCCCAGCAGAAAGATGCCAGCAGCGAAGTACCTACTGTGGGTTCCGGCCGATGCCACAATGCTTCCTATCAAAAATTAATAAAGTGGGCAAACTCACTCCCTGTCTTCCTAGTCCCCCCCCCCACACACACACCTGTGTTAATAATGGTCATTCTGAGAGCTGGTCCCAACTTGAGCTTTAATACGCGTGGCTCCAATATGCCGCCCCAGATTCTAGGGTTCTCAAAGCTTTTGAGCCCAAGGCCAGCAGCTCCAGCACAACCCGAGAACTTGTTAGAAGTGTAAATTACTGCTCACCCTGGAGACTACTGAAGAGGAGCTCCCTCCGGGTGGGGTGCAGGCTGTGTGCACCATACCTGAGTCCAGATTCCCAGGCTTCCTCCAAATCCGCAGCTGACCTTCCAGCCCCTTTCTCAGCAGCACATTCTACAGTCCCTTCCGCTCATTTGCACCACAGTGATAAATCAGGGTGAGAGGCAGCCCATGCCAAAGCATCCGGACCGCCTTCGCCCGCCCGGGCTCCATCCTCTCCAGAGAGGCGCCACCTGCGTCCTCCTGGGCCGGCAGGGGAGGCGGGCTCAGAGCCGCTGGGTCCCCGTTACCTGCACTAGCGTCATCTGCGAGCCGAGGGCCAAGAGTATCTTCTCGGTCTTGGTGGGGTACGGGTTGTCGCGGTGCTTGTAGAGCCACTGCTTCAGCGGCCGCGCCATGTCTTGCAGGGCCTGCCGCTTGTGCCTCACCTTCCCGCCGCTCTGCCGGGCCCTAGAAGCCAGGAGGGGAGAGGTGGGGAGGGTGAGGGCCCCGAGAGGCCCCTTCTCCACCCGCCCGAGGCTGGGCCGGGCCAGGCCTGGAAGAGGTCAGGGGGCAGCCTAAGATCTAAGTCGACCTCGATGTGGAAAACACCCTGAGCCGAGTGCCTCGCTTCAGAGATGAGATAAAGCGGAAGCGAGCGGAGGAATGAACAGGAGGCGACTGCACCTTGCCCGGCGCCCACCGGCGCAGCCCCGAGCCGCCGGCCGCAGCAGCGCGTGTGCGCGGGCCGAGGCCGCAGGGCCGACGCTCGAGCGCCCCGCTGCTTCTGCCGCTCTGGGGCAGAAGGGAGGAAAAGGGAGTCCGCGTGAGAAGGACGCACAGCCCGAGGAGCTCCCGAGGGCGCTTCCTGCCCAAGGCAGGGCAGAGTAGGCCAGCTCAGCCCAGGGGAAGGGAGGAAAACCGGGAAAGGCTCCGAGGCGACGGTCCGCGCCCGAGCCCGCGCACTCGCGCTGCGCTGCGCTCCCGGGCGGCTCCGGGAGGGGTCGCCGCGCCCGGCGGGAAGCGGGGGCGCCTGCGCCGCTGCCGCCTCCTGGCCTGGCCTCCTCGGACGCCTGAAAACGCAACTCCGGCCGAACCTCCTGCTAGCAACTTTTTGAAGAAACCTAATCTCGATTTCACTAACCGGCGAGGTCGCGGAGCCCGCAGCTGTCGCATCGTCCACCTGGAGGCGCCAAGACCGCGCTCCTGCCCTGGACCCCGACCTCGCGGCCAAAGTCTGCGCTCCAGGCCCCGCACCGGCGCAGGTGGCCCCCGCCTCCCGGGCCCCCTCGCCCCGCTGGACTGAACGCCGCGGTGGGGGTCCCGGCCTGCCCTGGGCACCCCGCGAGCTGTGAGCGCCCCCGTCGCCCCGCAGGGGTCACCTTCCCGACCCCCCTCCTGGGCGCGGGGCCGGGGGACCCGGAGGAGACCCCCAGGGCCTGACCCCGGTCCGCCCTGGTCCTATGCATCCCGGTCAGTCCCTCCTGCGCCAGCGGTACGAACGGGGCGCCAAAAACCACCCCGAGGTCCAGGTGGCCGAGGACGACGGCTGCTGCTCCGACTTACTTTCCCAGAGCCTCGGTTCCACGGTTCTGACCCCAGGATCGCTCGTTTTGAGACTCCAGATCCACAAAACAAGGACGCGCGAGCACAGGGGATGCGGACTTGCCCTCCTGGGGGACCCCGGGGTGCGCGAGCCCTCCCCTCCGGCCGCAGGCAGGCAGGGCCCCGGGAGCGCACGCCTACCCGGTCCTCCGGTGTCTCAGGCCGAGGTTGTCCTTGAGGGGCGGGCCGCCGGCAATGCCCACTTCGGGGCGGGCGTGGGGTCCATCCAGGACACCGCCGTAGGGCCGGCCGCCCCGCTCCCGTTCTGCAGCGCCCCGTTCCTCAAAAAGCACGGCGCCGCCGAGCTTGTTGAAGACGATGGTGTTCATGGTGCCGGCAGCCAGGCGCTCCGCGACAGGACTCGAGTTCTAGGAGACCAAGGTGCATCGCGTTACCGCCGGACAGTGCTCAGGTTCCTGCAGGCCTCCGGCCCTGGGCTTGGCGGGGGCGCTGGGCTGCGGAGCCCAGGGGCGGAGCGGCCCTGCAGCGACTGGCCCAGCGAACCCCCGCCTCTCCCACCTGGCTCTGCACCTCCCACCCCGCCGCTGCCACTTCCCACCCTACCCGTGGAACCTCAGCCAGAAATAACTTACCTTCGGGGGCAAGGGAGTAAATCTCAAAGGAGCCTCCGGGCCTCGGAGGAGAACGCATTGGGGATGGGACAGCAGCAGGGCAGGCGAGGGCCACGTGCCCTTCGGTCACACGCAAGCCTCCCGGGGCCCCCACTCGGGCGTCAGGAGGGGTGGGGTGGGAGGGACCACTGCTTCCGCAAGGCCCAGTTAAGGAGTCCCATGCCGTGCTGGGGTCCAGGGATTTTCATGTTTTCTGGGTCCTGGCTGAAACCCCTGCTACTGTCGGCTGAGGTCCTCAGGGAGGGGAGGACAGGGAGCCATTGGAAGGGGGCCCCAGCACCGGAAAGCTAAGTGGCGTCTGGGACCAATGCACCACATCCTCCGGTCGTGCCGTCCCCCAAGCCCGCCCCAGGACGCGCAGGGTCCGGGCAGGTCGAGGCTCTGGGTTCCGACCCTCAGGGTGGCCACCGCAGAACCCTGGCTTTCCTCAGCGCGGGCGCGAGCTCCAGCTCAGAGCTCCGGGCCGTAAAGGCGTCGGCACCCGGGGGGGGGCCGATGCAGCGGGGCTCGAGGGTCGCGCCTCCCCGCCCCGGCTGTCGCTCCGAGTCCTGTCGCGCGCACCTCGGGTCGGCGGCGTGGCGCCTCTGTCCGCCGCTCTCAGGCTCGGATCCCCGCCCGCCCGCCTGCCCTGCCCAGCCAGGCGCCCGGGGGCAGCGGCGAGGGTCCTTAGGCCCCTCCACCGCTCCCCACCCAGCCCTGGCCTCCAGGGGAGCCGCACGCGCCCAATCCCGCCTCGCCCTCAGCCCCACTCCTCCGCGCCCACGGGCACGTGCCGGGCTCCGGGCCGCCGCGCCTATCCCCAGCCCTTGCACCGTTCCGCCCAGCCCTGCCCTCCTGCCGGCAGCCGCGTGCTTTTCCTGCGAGGCCACCCCGCACCCTGCCCACGCAAAGGCCGATCCCCGGCGCGCCCCGGGCCGAGGTCCGAGCGGCCCAGCACTGGCCCCGAGGCGTGGGCCCCGCCGTCCTAACCCCGGGCTCTTTTGCGCCCCACTTACCCGAGTCGCTCCGCACTGTGCTGGGCGCTCACTCCCGGCCGGACTGCCCCGCCCAGTGCCCGCCAGTAACTTTAAAGCCGGGAGGCGCGGCCAGGTGGGCGCCCGGCTCCCCGAGACCCCGGGGCCACCGGGCAGCGGAGGCGCGTCCCCGCGGGCCTCGGAGAGTGGGGGAGGGCGGGGCGGCCAGCGGCCCTGGAGCGGCGGGCGGTACCTGCGGCGGTTTGGGGTTCCCGGCGGCCGCTAGGCGCGTGCCCATCCCCGCCGCATGCTCCCGCGCGGGCTGCAGCGCGATCCCCGCCGCCGCCGCCGCCGCCGCCGCGGCTTTATTTACCCGGACGGGCGCGCGCCCGGGAACAGGAATGCCGAGACCTTCTCGTGTTTCCCGAGCGCCGGGCCCAGCCGGCGAACATCCTGCTGGCGCCCTATCCAGGTTCCCGGGCCGAGGAGGGGAAGCGTCCGCGACGGCCGGGCCGCGGGCGCTGCTGCTCGCTCCTCGCCGCGAAACCGCCCCGGCCCGAGCCCTCCGGGGTCGGGCGCAGCTCCCGGAGCCTCTGGCCTGGCAGCAGTGGAGCGAAAGCAGCCGCTCCCTCCGCGCTCAGAGGAGCAACTGGAGACGCCGCCGGGAGCGTTCACTCCGGCTCGGGAGCTGCGGTGCTGCGGTGCAAACCCCGTGCTCAGCCGGCCGACAGCCGAGGCGCCCCCGCTGGCCCTTGCGTTTTCCTGCGCTCAGCGGGGGGAAGCGCAGACTCCGCTTTGCGCCCACAGCGCAGGAGCCTGTGGATCGGGGTCTCGCGCGCCGGCAGCCTCTGCTCTGGAGCCACTGGCCCCTCAGGTCCGCGACTTCTGGAGAAGACCGGGTATACAGCGTCTCTGCGGACAAGCGCTGCAGAGGATTCGAGGGTCGCCGGGGGTGGGGATAGGAGAGGCACAGATGGGGCAACGCGAGCCCGGGTGCCCAGCCTGAGCGACCCAGGTGTGGAAGAGATGAGGCGCCCAGTCGGAACTCTGCGGCAACGGGGACGGAACTGGGAAGACAGCGCAGGCGGAGAGAATGTGCTCAGATTCTCCTATGCAGGACGCCCTGCTATCCGCCTATCTGAGCAGTAAGCAGGCTTAGGTGCAACGCTGGCAGCTTGGACAAGGGATCCCTAAGGCTGGAGTACAAGGCCCCAAGCCCCGAGCGGCCTGCGTACCCACTCCTTGGGCCCTTCGCCTCCGTACAGCTTTCATCCGTTCTAAGAGCAAGAGATTTCCCCAAATCTGAACACTGTGACATAGCTTATCCTTTTCTCCTCGGAAGCTGGCTGGCCAGGGATGGGGTAGTAGCCCACCTGAGCATCTTTTATATGGCCCCCAATGTTCCCAGTACTAATCACACCCTCGAATTTTCAAGTCTGCTCTCCCCCTCAAACACTCCACAGCAAACCAGGCAGTGGCACGGTCTAAAGCAGAAAGGAATTAGGTTTACTTCTTTGCACACCGGGCAAATTCATGCTGTATCATTTCACCACGTTGCCAGGCGTCCCCAGTTCTCTTTTATTATGTAACGCGCGGCCGCAGAGCTCGCCCCTGGTCTTTGGCGCTGTGCTGCAATGCGGGGCTTCGGTCTACTTTGCTGACGCTCAGCAAATACGACAGAAACGCATCTAATTGACAATGCACGGGAGGAAATAGCCACATAATCGTTTATGGTCTCTATGAGCCATGACAAACAGAGCAATCAGCTGTAACATACCCCTCTGACATTTGTTGTTTTTTTTTTTCTTTTTGGATCAGCTGCCTCAGGTAAAGCAACAGGCATGAATTTAGTCGCTTGCAAGTTTATGATATTCTACTGGCTTATTGAGCTGTATGCTGTAGTAAATGCTATCATAGGACAAGAGAATTTTTAATGCTTACATCTATTTATGTAGTTTTTAAATGCATTCAGAGAACTTTAACATACATTTGTATGTACGATATGTTTTCTTAAAGCCTAAATAAAATATACAGCAAAAACGTTTTGGAAAAATATTTTTATTTTGTATATGAATAATATGCACCTTCATAAGTCTCAGGTGAAACCACTGAACATTAATATATGATAATTCCTTTAGAGTACAGTTTAATAATTAGAATCCATTTTAAAATTTAAAAAAATAGGCTGTCCATTTTAAAAATGAAACTGTGGACAATCTCTAAAATACCAAAGGGAGTTTATTTTGTGATAGACCAAAATTTTAGTTTTGCAAGTTTCCCCCTCCATGCACGGGGGGGTCTTCTCATCCACAATTCAAATATGTTTGTCATTGTATTAAATTTCACCTTCTCTAAGTGGAATTTTACTCAGCTACTTATGCTATATGCCAGTGTCAGTCTACTACGTGCTGCTTATAATGCTCAGAAGTAAAATTTCATGTTAGACAGTACTGTTAAGAGATTGAAGAAAGAGTAGGTAGTTTATAGGAGACAGTTATATATAGGGAAGAAAACTTGAGCCCTGAACTTAATTTTAGTTAATTTGATGTTGGTTGAGGCTGAATTTACTAGAGTGTAAAATGAAGATACTAAGCTTTCCACAAACTTGCCTTACATTATTATTATGGCATTTTTTAAATGTGAAAGCAACATACTGCTATTGCTAAAGCTAGACACTTGATAAGAATATTTGGGAGAAATTTTAATCCATTCTGTTGGACCTAGTGTATAGCTATAAATACATATAAGTTTTACTTCCTAGTGAAAAAAGAAGACCTCAGGTTTGACATTTTGATATTTTTATCAATGTACCCTGGCATTTCAGAATAAATATTGGTCAAAACGTTTGAAAACAATGAGTGCTTTTAAACCTCCTTTTGTTATTTAGGCAAGGAATCACCAAATGGCATAAAATAGTAAGATTCTGCTCAAATATTACAAAATAGTAAGTTTATAAACAAATAACAAGCGCACTTCACAGTGCCAGTTTGACTTGGACAACTATGTGTATTGGAGAGTGTACGTAGGACAACATAACTGATGAAAGACCGAAATTTTGTAAGCAAATTAGTAGAGTGGGTGGTCACAAAGTACCTCACATGCATTCTTACTTTGTTTATAATCTAATTTTAATTGCAGGAGTAACACCTTGTGTCGAGGGAGGTCTTTTCCATGAATTAACCCTCAATTAAAGAGCAGAGTACGAGTGAAAGTCCGTGTAGGTCACCTGAACCCAATCACATGCTACAGAGGAAACACCAAGAAATGGGCTTTGCCTATTTGGTGTGCACCCCTTTAACCTTTTTCTGTGTGTGCACATACATGAATATAAACAAACAAATTGTAATTTTGTTTTATGAGTTTTAAAAAATATAACACCATAGTGCACAAAAGTTTGTACCCAAAGTTTTCAACTACTTTGTCACTCAATAATATAATTCAGAGCTTTCCTATTAGTATGTTTAACTGTTACTGTTATGCTTCATACTTTATTTAACCTTCCCCTGTGAACATTTCTGCCATTCCATTTTCATTATTGTAAACTGATTAAACATCTTTGTATACCATTCTTTCTGTATATCCTGTATATTCTCTAAAAATAGCTATGTGGAAGTACAACTGTTGCATTGAAGGAAACATGGTTTTTAAATTTTGTTAGATGCTTCCAAATTCCCCTTCACTCCAAGCCCCTGGTGATGAGTGCAAGTCCTGTTTCCTCACATGCTGCACAGCATTGCATATAACCTGTCTTTGTAATGTTTGCCTAGAAAGACGATGAATAAAATACCCTTCATTATTTGAGAACCTTTTCCTTTATGAGCCATTTATATTTCTTAATTGAATGTCTTTACTTATATCCATATTAGATGCCTTATTGATTTTAAAAATACTTATGTTATATATATTTATACATATTTTACACATATTTATACAGTGCAAGTATGTTACCCGGTCTGTATCCTACATTTTACCTATTTTTGTCTTTCAGAACATTTAAACATGGATATGGGTCAATATGTTAGTCTTTTCCTTTTTGGGGTTCTTTCTTTTGTGTGTTGCTTAAGAAGGCTTTTTCTATGTTTGCTTCTAATATTTTTAAAAATTGTTTTCACTTGGTTCTTTATATTGTGAGGTAAAAATCTAACTTGATTTTTAAGATATCTTAATTGAATGGTCCATAATTCCTATGAAATTTATTATAGAATTTCTCCCTATGGTTTGTAATAACTTCTCATATATACAGTAAATTCCTTTCCATATGTAGGCTGGTCTAAGGACACTTTGAGATATGTCACAGAGTGCCCATTATATTCTAATAAATGTAATCTTTAACTTTAAAAAACTATCTTGCACTAAAGATATCCACTGTTCCACTCTTTTAAACATCAGAATGTGTCAGGGTTGGTAAGGTCATGTGCATTGTCTGGTAGTGGATTCTAATTTAGATGGTTGCTTCAATAATGTCCTAGGATAATGCTGTTCTTCATCAACTCAGAAGGAGAGAGCAGTTTCCAGCAGCCCGTATTCTTCAGAGTGCAAGGTGCATAGAGTTTTCACAGCACACGAGAAAGACATGAAAGCCTACTATGAACAATATAATGTCACTTGTAAAAGTGATGTGTAAGCTCCTTCTCTCTCCGTGCTTAACTTTTAATGGAATGTAGCTATTTTTTTTCACAAAGCAGTTAGGCAAGATAAGAAACTTTAGTAACTATTTTACTCACCCTAGGCTTTAAAAAATGCAAGTATTTTGTCACCCAAATTTTAAAGAGTAGCTATATATAAGTACAGAAAATACAAATACTATAAATAATCAGTAATAAGTAGAACTGAGATCCAAGTGGGATAGCTGCTCCACTTCATAGCACCTAGAGGAGGACCTTAAGTAATCATAAGTAACTCAGAAGTTTGTCACAGAAGTGAATGTGAGTAGAGTTGATGTGTGCAACTTCCAGTAACGTGATGAGAAGAAAATTATTTGCCCTTTCCTCTCACTGTTCCTTGTTTCCAAGAACATAGATGTGGCAGCATGGCAGTCTGCCCAGGCTACCATGAGAATACCACGGGTGGGAGGGAAAATTGTTTCCCACTCTTCTGCAGGCTTAAAGTTGAGGACACAGTGCTCTCCGGGGACCTCTCTCTCCTGGCTTGGGGAGCACTGTCTCACGAAGGGGCGGGGCGGGTGGTATTTCTTCCTTTTCTTGCAAGGACACCAGGATTCGGGCCCCACCTTTAAGCTCTCACGAAACCTAACTACCTCATTGAAACTATTTCTAAATTCATTAGCTAGGGTGTTAAGGCTGCAACATATGAATTTTGAGAGGACAAAATTCAGTCTATGATTGCCAGTACAGAGTTAAAAATGGAAGGAATCTGGATCTTACAGAGAGTGGCTTGCCCTAGACCTGAATCAGAAAACTTTCTGCAAAGATCCAGGTGGGATGCATGGGGGGCCATGCAGCCTGTGCTGCAGTTATTCAGCTCTGCTGCTGAGTGAGTACAGGAGCAGCCACGGGGAGCACTGGACTACATGGCTCAGAGAAGGTTGATGTGTTCCAGCAAAACCTTTTCAGATGCTCACTAACAGCGTCATATTTCTGTGCCACAACATAGCATTCTTCTGATCCTTTCCCTGCCATTGAAAGATGCGCAAAGGAGCGGCACCTGGGGAACAGAAACAGGCAGGGGTGTGGGTCTTGCCCAAGGGAGGATGGTGCTGCCGGCCCCTCACCCAGAACACTCAGCGCTGGACTGCTAGGGAGACAGAGAAATTTCCCTTATTTTAGTCCTTTCCTCACTGAGGAATTGAGCCTGCACACTGAGTAATATGCACCTGTACTGACATAATCCTAGAGGCCACGGGTGAACTTGAGAAAAATGCTTTCATTTTTTTTTTGCTTAAATTCTTTTATTGGTACATTTTAGGCATACAATACATTTACATTTATCATTGGGTGCTTGTACCTGTACATGATGGATCTTGGCTCTTATTTTTTTCCCCATTCCCTGTGTGCCCTTCACCCTTCCACCCTTCCCTATTTACATAGATTTCATTTCCATTTTTTTTCTATTCTCATAAATTTTCCTTTCCCTTCTTTCCTTTCCACTTCCCCTCCCACCTCCCCTACCCCTTTGGACCTTTTCTTCCTATATCAAATTATCAATTATTCATTTTAATCATTTTAATCCTTATTTACATTTTCAGTTTCTCACACTAGAGAAACTATTCGGTATTTACACGTGTGTCCTATTTATTTCATTTAAGAGTATGGCCTCAATATGCATCCATTTAGCTATAAATGTCTCTAGATTCTCATTCTTTATGGCTGAGTAGTACTCCATTTTATTAAAAAACCACATCTTCTTTATCCAGTTTCCAGTTGATGGACACTTGGGCTGTTTCCAAGCTTTAGCTATTACAAACTGTGCTGCTATAAACATGGGCGGACATATATCACTGTGGTATGATTCTTTTAATTCTTTTGGGAAGATACCCAGCAGGGGAATAGCTGGATCAAATGGGACCTCTAGCCCTAGTTCTTTGAGGTATCTCCATACTGATTTTCACAGTGGTTGCACCAGTCAACACTCCCACCAGCAGTGGAGAAGGGTTCCTTTCTCTCCACGCCCCCTCCAGCATTTATTATTAGTTGATTTCTTGATAGCAGCCATTCTTTGTGGGGTGAGGTGGAATCTCAGTGTTGTTTTCATCTGCATCTCTCCAATGACCAGTGATGTTGAACATTTTTTCATATATTTATTTGCTGCTTTTACTTCTTTGTCTGAGAAATGACCGTTCATTTCAGATGCCTATTTTTGAATTGGGTTTTTTAATTTAGGAGGTCTGAGTTTTTTCAGTTCTTTATATATTCCAGATAGTAGTCCTTTCTCTGAGGTACAGCTACTAAATTTTTTTTCCCATAGTGTAGATTGTCTGTTAGCTCTGTTGGTGGTTTCTCTTGCAGTACAGAAGCTTTTTAATAAGATGAGATCCCAGTTGTTGACTCTTTGTGCTATCTCTCGTGCTACTGAGGTATTGTTCATAAAGTCTTTTCCTATGCCAATGTCTTTAAGAGTTCTATCTAACTTATCTTCCATCAAGTTTAGTGTTTCTGTTTTAATATTTTGATCTTTAATCCACTTTGATCTTAGTTTAGTGCATGGTGATAGGTATGTGTCTAGTTTTAATCTTTGGCAGGTTGAAATCCAGTTTTTCCAACAGCATTTATTAAATAGGCTATATTAGGGCTGGGGATTTAGCTCAGTGGTGCCACCGCCTGCCTTGCAAGTGCAAGGTCCTGAGTTCAATCCCTCGTACCAAAAAAAAAAAAAAGGCTATATTTCCTCCAGTGAGGGTGGTTGGCTCTTTTGTCAAAGATGAGGTGGCTGAGTATGTCTGGAGTTGTTTCTGCATCTTCTAATCTGTTCTACTGATCCTCAGGTCTGTTTCTTTGCCAGTACCATGCTGTTTTTATCACAGTAGCTTTGTAGGATAGTTTCAAGTTGGCGATTGTGATACCCCCAGCCATGTCTCTCTTGCTTAGAATTTCTTTAGCTATCCTAGGTCTCTTATAGTTCCAAATGAATTTTTGGACTGTTTTCTCTAGTTCTGTGAAGTATATTGTTGGAATTTCAATTGCCATTGCATTAAATCTATATAGCAGTTTTGGAAGTATGGCCATTTTCACTGTACTCGTTCTTCCTACCCAGGAACAGGGATGTCTTTCCATTTTCTTATATCCTCTTCCATCTCTTTTTGCAGAGTTCTGTAATTTTCAGTGTAGAGGTCTTTTGCTTCCTTTGTTAGATTGATTCCTAGATATTTCATTTTTTGGGATGCTATTGTAAAAGGAATTGTTTCACTAATTTCTCTCTCAGTAAGTCTGTTATTTGTGTACAAGAAAGCTATTGTTTTTTGAGTGTTGACCTTATATCCAGCTACTCTACTGAATCTGTCAATTAAGTCTAGAAGTCTTTTGGTGGAGTTTTGTTGGTTTTCTATGTAAAGTATCATATCATCAGCAAATAATGACAGTTTAACTTCTTCCTATCTTTATTCCTTTTATTTCTTTCTCTTTTCTAGTTACTGTGGCTAATGTTTCCAGAACTATATTGAACAGGAGTTGTGATAGTGGGCATCCTTGTCTTGTTCCTGATTTTAGAGTGAATGTTTTCAGTTTTTGACCATTTAGTATGATGTTGGCTGTTGGTTTTTCATAGATAGCCTTAATCAGGTTGAGATAAAGACATTTTAGTCTAATTTTCTGTAGGGTTTTTATCATAAATGAGTGTTGGATTTTGTCAAATGCTTTTGCTGCATCTATTGAGATGATCATATGGTTTTTGTTGTTCGCTCTGTTAATATAGTGTTATTTATTTATTTATTTATTTATTGGTTTATGTAGCTGAACCATCCTTGCATCCCTGGGATAAATCTGGCTTGGCCAGGGTGTGTGATCTTCTTGATGTTTGCCAGTATCTTGTTGAGGATTTTTGCATCTATGTTCATTAGAGAGATTGATCTGTAGTTCTCTTTTTGGGTTGGGTCTTTCCCTGGTTTTGGAATCAAAGTAACACTTGCTTCCCAAAATGAATTTGGAAGGATTGCTTCCTTTTCAATTTCATTGATAAGTTTAAAGAGTAATGGTGATAGTTCTTCTCTAAATGACTTGTAGAATTCAGCAGTGAAGCCATCAGGACCTGGGCTTTTCTTTGTTGATAAATTTTTTATTACGCTTTCAATTTCACTCATTGTGATTGGGGTGTTTAGAATTTTTGTATCTTCTTCATTTAACTTTGGCAATTATATGTATCTAGGAATCTGTCCCTTTCTTCTGTGTTTTCCATTGTATTAGAGTACAGGTTCTCAAAGTAGGTATTGAGGATCCTCTGGATTTCTGCTGGATCTGTTGTGACTTCACCTTTTTCATTCTTTTTTTTTTTTTTTACTGGGGATTGAACTCAGATCCTTGCACTTGCGCAGCAGGCAGCGAAACCACTGAGCTAAGTCCCCGGCCCACCTTTTTCGTTCTTAATTCCATGGATTTGAGCCTTTTCTTTCCTTTTTTTGATAAGGTTGGCTAAAGGTTTATTGATTTTATTTATTCTTTGGAAAAACCAAGTCTTTGATTCGTTGATTTTTTTGTAGCATCCTCTTAGTCTCCGTTGCATTGATTTCTGCTCTGATCTTTATAATTTTCTCTCTTGTACAAGCTTTGGGTTTGTCATGCTCTTCTTTTTCTAGGAGCTTGAGGTTCACCATTAGGTTGTTTATTTGAGCTTTCTCTGTTTTCCTAATATGGGCATTCACTGCTATGAATTTCCCAAATAGAACTGCTTTCATTGTGTCCCATAGATTCCTGTATGTTGTACTGGCATTGTCATTTACTTGTAGAAACTGTCTAATTTCTTGTTTAATTTCCTCTGTGACCCATTCGTTGTTCAGGAGAATGTTATTCAACTTCCATGTGTTTGTGGGGTTTTTGCAGTTTCTTATGCTATTGATCTCCAATTTTATTGCACTATGGTCTGATAATATACAGGGGAGTAACTTTAATTCTTTTACATTTACTTAGACATGTCCTATGAGCTAGCATGTGGTCTATTTTGGAGAATGACCCATGTGCAGCCAAAAAGAATGTATATTCTGATTTTGTGGGGTGGAACACTCTGTAAACATCTATTAGGTCCATTTGTTCAATAGCTTGGTTCAGTTCTAGAATTTCATTGTTGATTTTTTGTCTAGACGATCTGTCTATTTGTGATAGTTGAGTGTTAAGGTCCCCCACTACAACTGTATTAGTGCTTATTTGGTTTTTCGTGTCCATTAATATTTGTTTTGTATAGTTGGGGGCATTTGTCTTTGGTACATATATATTTAAGATTGTCATCTCTTCCTCTTGGATTGTTCCCTTCACAAGGATGTAGTGACCATCTTTATCTCTCTTAATTAATTTTGGTTTGAAATCTACTTTGTCTGCAAATAAGATTGCCACCCCTGCTTTTTTCTGGGTTCCTGTGGCATGGAGAACTGTTTTCCATCCTTTTACTTTCAGTCTATGAATTTCTTTTTGAGTTATGTGTGTTTCTTGTATACATATTGTTGTATTTTGCTTCTTAATCCATTCTGCCAGTCTACTTCTTTTGATTGGTGAATTGAGGCCATTAACAGTGATGGTTACAATTGATAGATATTGATTCATTGTTGTCATAATATTTTACTGTTGTTGGCTGTTTTTTTTAATTTTTCCCCCTTTCCCTTTAGTTTCTTGCCTTTTCTGGTGGCTTTGCTCTGTTGGGCTTCATGGAGTTGTGACCTTCATTGTCTTTTTCTAGGATATTGTTTAGAATTGTTTGGAGTGCTGATTTGGTGTTCATGAAATTTCTCGGGTGTTCTTTGTTGTGGAAGTATCTAATTTGCCCATATATTTTGAAAGATAATTTTCCAGGATACAACAGTCTTTGTTGGAAGTTATTTTCTTTTAGGGCTTGAAATACTTCATTCCAGCCTCTCCTTGCCTTGAGGGTTTGTGTTGAGAAGTCTGCTGTTCTGATGGGGTTTCCTTTGTATGTGATTAGTTTCTTTTCTCTAACTGCTTGTAGGATTTTGTTCTTTTGTTGGGTTTCTGGGATCTTGACTATTAGGAATGTCTAGGTGTAGATTTTTTTTATTGTGGCTAGTTGGAGTGCTATATGCTTCACTTATCTGTATGTCCAATTCTCTACCTCTGTTTGGGAGGTTTTCTACTATTACTTTTGTGAACAGTTTTTTTATGTCATTTGTGCTTTCTCCTGCCTTTTCATGGACTCCTATCAGTCTTATGTTATTCTTCTTTGCATCATTTAGCAGCTTCTGGATTGATTTCTCATGGTCTTTTACTATTTTTAAGAAATCTCTGTTTTTATGGTCACTAACTGCAATCCTGTCTTGTATATCTGATATTCTATCTTCATATTCGCTCAATCTGCTATAAATCCTTTCAGTGGAGATTTTAATCTCCTGGATATCTATTTGAATCTGTTTCATGGATTCAATTTCTTTCCTATGTTGGCCGATCATGGTTTCCATTTCTTCCTTATGCTGGGCATTCATGGCTTCCAGCACGGTTCTGGGCCCATCTATTTTTTTTATCTGCATCTGTTCTAGAGCCTCTAATCATGCCTTTCACTCTGCTTACCATCTCTGTAGTTATCTGGGAAATTATTTCTGCTTTGAATTTTTCTAGAGCCTCATTCATCCATTTTGTTATTTCCTGTGCTATCAGTTCAGGGTGTCCAGGTAGTTAATTATCAGTATTTTTCACCTCGTTTCCCCCAGAATTTGCCTTTTGTGGGGTGGAAGTGTGGGTTTGTGCCTTGCTTAAATGTCTCCTCATTTTTGTATTTTGGTACTGTCCTTGGTTTAATTCCTGGGTTGATACTTCTAAATTGCTTATTGTAAGTATCTTTGTTGCTTGTGGTTAGAACACTTATGGAATGATTGCTTCTCAGAGGTGTCTTCCAGATATATCTGATCTTTAGGTTTTGAGTCTCTAATGACTCTGAGGCTATCTCATTTTCATTATACCAGGGAGGACAACTGATTAGATCAATCACAACACCTTAGCCCAAGTGATACAATTGGCAACACAATAGCATCAAGCACAGTTTAGAAAATGACAATTTGTGGTAGTTATTAATCTATCACCTTTAACTGTGTGAATTAAATCAAAATCAAGGACCAGCCCAACATATGTTTATAGTGAATAAACTGTTCAATACTGCAACTTTACCCTTCAGGATGGGGACTTAGAAGGAGTTGGGGGAAGGAGGGATAGATGGGTAGAAGGATAGGGAAAGGATAACAGTGAGGCCAGAGGACACAGGAAGATCACGCAAATGCTAAGAAACTATTGAAGACAAGAGGAAAAGGCAGAATGAAAGCTCAAAGAAGAGAACAGAACAACCTAACAGCAATAGGGAGGCTAGAAACTGTATATATTTTCCTTTAAAACTAATGACAATCTAAAGAAGGAAAAAGAAGAAAAGAAAAATAAAGAAGATCTCTGAATTAGGGCCAGAACAGGAACAAAAAGGGAGATGAAGAACAATGTGGGACAGCGAGACAATGTGAGAGAATGAGAGAGAGAGAGAGAGAGAGAGAGAGAGAGAGAGAGAGAGAGAGAGAAACAAAAGAGAAAAAGAAAAAAGAGAAAAGAGGAAGAAGAAAAAAGAAAAATTTGAAAAGAGTAGAAAAAAATAATTTTGAAAATAACAAATAAAAATAAAAATGAAGGCCCTCCTTCAGGGTATGTCTCTGCTGTCACAACAGACAACATGGGTAACAGTGTGCAGCTATAAGTCAATGAGGCTCAGCAAGCCAGCAGCAGACCCCTGAGATTCAGGCAGCTTTCTGGCTGCAAGTCCCAAGTTGAGCTCCCTGTCCTCCTGCAGGGTTGAACTCTCCAAGGTTCTACTGCAGGTTCCAGCTGCCCTTCCCCTGAAGATAGTCCAGGTTCCAATGGGAGATGATGATTCCTCCGACTTACCAAGTACAGTGGTCTGGTGAGCCTTTATTGCAGAGATTCTCTTCACTTTTCCCGTGGGCTTCAATTTTCATCAAGGAGCCTGAGAGAGGCCCTCTTTCTGTTGTTCAATTTTGCTCTATTTTCTGGAGCTCGGGACAATGGCCTTTATGACCCCCTGTGCCTCTGTAGTGTGGAACCAGGTACCAGCACAGCCAGGAGGCCAGAAGCGGGGATGCTAAGCTGGTGGCTGGTGGGCAGGGTGTGGGCCGGACCAAGCCTCGCTCCACGCTCCACAAGGCAGAGGTCCTCACTGTCCAACGCTCCCTAGTTGCTCCAGAAAAATGCTTTTTAAATGGTTAGAGGCTTCCACAACCAGAGAGAACTGGAAAAGAAAATGAAAAAGTCCTTTCTCTCCCCGCCTCCTGACACTGTCGCATGTGTTTAGAGAATCAGCCTAATTATTTTTACACTGTTATAGTGTAGGTTCTTTTTTTTTAATCTTAATCACCTTTCTTTTCTCCTTTATTTGCTCCCTTTCTCCCTTCCTTCTTAGTTATCGATGTACTTTTTTTGTCATTGATTTACTTTTAGGCACAATATTGGTGCTTGGGTTTTGATACTTATATTTTTTTATAATCATGGATCATGGAGATTAATTTTCAAGAATTACTGTTTTCTGGCTGACCTTGCCATCTTCCACCCCCCAAACACCCACAAAAGTTAAGCTATTTTTTCCATTGTTTTCTTTTTAATAATCAACAATAAATATTTATGGGGTACCTGCATGCAAAAACCTGGGCCAACAAATACATCACTTTTGATTTAAAAGACAAAATCCATGCCTAGCTTACAAAGCACAGGAAAACAAATATACCTCATCTAAAAAGTTTTAAGGTGTCTGATATAAAGATTGCTTGAATCTAGTAAATCTATAAATCATCTGTGGGAGTGCATGAGGGAACTCAAAGACGATAGAATGACCATTTTATGTGTCTGCTAAAAATTTTGTGACCATATTACCTACATCCTTCCCGAAAACATGCAAAAAGAGAGCATTATTTCAGAAATTTGAGCCTGATTGAAAAACAGTATTTTCACCTCTTACATCAGACTTTTTTCAACTTTTATGCCAAAAACCTCTGGGTTTCTAGAGAGATTTTTAGGACTTCCGGTGAGGAAAAAAATATATATATAGATATATATACACATATGGCAATAGTAGGTACTCTTGGGGTTAATTCCTGGTCTTCCCTCCCTGGCCCACACCTCCTGCCCCTTTTCACACCCCTCTTTTGGTGACATGTGGAAGCGTAATTGGAGGAGAGGTGTTGTTGTGCGTGAACTTGCTGTGTGTAGCAGTGAAGTGATTCTTGGGGATTACAGGAAGAAGCCAGGCCTGGGCCCCTGAATGAGGAGACTACTTCTTGTCAATTTATCTGGGTCACAGCAGGTGAGAGGGAGCAGAGAGGTCCAGACACACGGGCTCAGGGTGACTGTAAGTCATCAACTGTCTTTGTGTTGTGATTTCCACTGATCTTTGCTCAGTATTCTTTGATCTTAGAGACTCCATAAGTCCGGTTGAGCTAGTAGAAAGGGAAAAGCTGTTAGTTATGTCAATCGTGTGACTGGAATGGCTTAAGCCCAGGATAAGGGGAACTTTGCAATATCTAAATGTCACAATTTCTTCTTAGGCTTGTAGGAACAGTCACCTCAAAACATATGTCCTGATACTGCTTTTCTATACTCTATAGGACATAATTAAGCATGTGTTTTAAATCCACAGAGTTTTCCACCTATAACATGAAACAAAATGCCCGTGTGCTGTTGTAAGTGTATAATCATACAAACCTCACAGCCACTACTGAGGGTAGGAGCCAGTTTGTCATAAAGGACACTTAGGCGGAGAATTGCCCAAGGATGGGAACTGGTAGAGCTGGGATTTGAGCTGAGTCAGGTAGGCCCCAAAGCCTGCGTGCCGAATCACCCAACTGTGCCTCTTCTTTGAAAGTATGTAGGGAGAACAGAGATGAAGAACTTCAAACCCTGACTGCATGATTGTAGGTACAGCTGAATATGTAGTTGCATAGCTTTGGGCTTTGTGCTTAGCAACAGGGAGTGCAAAATCAATGCATTCATTTTTCATTCTGTATGTGACATTTTTCTAAGGTGGGGAGCAGGTAGACTCTCACATGTCACCTGAAGTAGGATGAGCTTGCACATCTCTAAGGTGGCATGACAAGGCATACCTCATGTCCATCTTCATATGCGAGCTTGCTCTCCAAGCCTGTAACTGCTGATTATTCTGAGGGTTCTAAATCTGGAGTACATCCTTTCCACTGCACAATGAAAAACAATATGCTTTGGAATAGCCCCGCACTCCTGAAATGTCGTTTTCATGTGGGACCAGACACAGCAGGATGTAAGCGCCTTATCTTGGGTGAAAACCAGTAGCTTTGATGAAGAACCCTAGGGAGATAACAGCAGCCCCTACAGCTTCGGGTCCTCACGATGTTGTTTTGTCTGCTTTGTTTTATTTTGTCTTGTTTTTGTTTATTATAGTTGTCAGGCCTGCTGCTAATGTTTGTGGGGCCCAAGGAAAGAGTACAAACAAATGCCCACATACCACATGCTTAAATATTTAAAAAGTTATAAATTAAGCTAAGAGACTGTCAAATAGAATATGTAGAATCCTTGGCAAATATACCCTCATGCAGAAGAAGCAAAAACTATGTGTAAGGTCAGGATTTTTGTTGGGAAAATATCAAAGGCAAATAAATTTATTTGTTATTGCAAATGTTTGGATATTTTGTTTTGGACTCAATATTTACATGAGTAACAAATTAAAAAGATATAATTAATAACTCATCATGTATTTATACCACCACATTTATTTTTCTTGTCCTCCTTTCAGCAAAAAAATCATGTTATTATAATCAGTATTCTCTCATAATTTGTGTTCTGACAGATTACAGATACAGTTTAATTCTACTAAAAGTATCCACAATTTAAATACATTTTCATCAATAATGTGTATTAAAATAAATAAGGGAAAATATACAATTAAATTTATTTTATATGTATTATTTGTGAAGTGCTATTTTTAGTCCAAAATACTTAAATTATTCATTAAAATTAAAAGATTAAAAAGTTAGAGTTATTTGACATAATTTTAAATAAAGCTGAAATTATCTTTGTTTGGAAAAGTAATTAATTAGTTAATTTGTGCATGTGGTATTGGGAATTGAACTCAAGGTCTTTCACTGAGCTATATTCCCAGCTCTTTCTACTTTTTTTGTTTTGAGACAGGGTCTCTCTAAGCTGCTCAGACTGGCCTTGAATTTGCCATTCTTCTGCCTCAGTCTCCCAGAGTGCTGGGATTATAGGTGTGAGCCACCATGCCGAGTTTAAAATATTTTTTTGCAAGTAAAATGATTTGTATGGCTAGTGTTCAATATACATGGGTTTTTTTCTGGTATAAAAGTATTAGCATTGGATTTCCTGGATGATTTGTCTAGTTTTACACATTTACTCATCTAGGTGTAATGTTGTTTAATATTACAAAAATGTTCTTTTGCTGCCAGTTGCAACTACAGCAAAGATTTGCTACATAACTCCAGAGCCATGTGCTGGAAAAGCAAGAAAACGATGCCAGGGAGCAGCATGCAGGGCCCAGCAAAGAGGGACCTGCTGGCTCGATTCGTCTTCCCCTGCTCTCAGAAGCAGCGTTCGACTCCAGTGTTCTTTCTAGCACAGTGCAAAGCTGTACAGCATTTGAAGGTGATCACCTTTGACTTTGAGGACAGAAACCAAATGATGTACAGAAGCAGTTCCACGAGGCCAGAATACTGTTAGTCATGTGTGCGTTTGAAGTTGCACTGTTTCCTACTGCGCACTCAATCCCAAACAACAGAGGTACCTATGTGTTTTTTAATACATACGTGTATGTGTGTGCGTGTCAGCCTGTGTTATGTCAGGTCTTTAAAGATCAAGGTTCAGATAGTCACATAGTGGCTTTTTGGGTTGTTGGGAGTGTATATTTATTTATTTAAACTATTTGATGATCAAAATGAAATTGAACTTACTGTAGCATATTCATGAAATTTCCTTCGCCAATCTCACAATTAACATGTACTGCAGCTCCTGCAATGGCAATGAAGAGTCACTGTAAAGTCTTGGGAGGTAATATGTTTTTGAAAGGGGCAATTATTATTATTCCTTTAGGAAATAAGGTCTTCACTGAGAGTCGGGGGCTTATATCCTTGAACGAGGTGGGCGTTGCCAATTCTTTCCCTCAACAAGACTAACAAGGAGCCAACTGACTATGGGCACAGCAGATGGCATACGGCTGCCCCTAACTGCCCCTTCACCGTGCTTTGTGGTATTGAACCATGTTCTCCACTCAGAGCCCGGGAACTGCCTACAGTACTAGTTAGAAATGCTGGTTCCAGGTCCCATATAGGTATGCTCAGTCAAGTTTTCTGGGTTTCATGCTCTGCAGTAATGCTGTGGATCCTTAATTGAGATGTGTCTGACTTGAGAAAGAACCACCTAGCCTATTGGTGAAGTTCTGGGTGTGTCTGTGGATGATTGACACAGAAGCCAGCAAACTGCGGGAGAAAGATGTGGGTGGCACCGACCAATAGGCGGATTAAAAGGGAAAGAAGAAGAAGGTCTTTATTTATTTATATTTAATTTTTAAGACTTCTAGTCTTTGCCATTGCCTGTGGACACTGGTCTCCAGTTCCTTCAGCCTTCCAATGCAAAGTCGTTATCTTTGCAAAGCAGACTTATACTAGTGACTCTACCCTCAGCTTCCAGGCCTTTGACTGCTGCTAAATCCTCGCGCTGTCTTGTACACAGGCGGCCGTTTTGGATTGTTCCCCTTCTGATCCCGTAAGCCTACGTCATCAATCTCTTTGTATAATTATAAGTACATTTCATATTGATTTTGTTTCTCCAGAGAACCTCAACTAATACAGCTTTTAAAGCCATACTTTGAAAAAAAAAAATCTCTCTAGAGCAGTGGTCGTCAGCTTTTGTGTACACTTTTATGAGTAAAAATGCTTAGGGCAACCAGCTCCGATACATGTGCAGTACAGTCATTTATTTGTAAATGTTGTTTACTATTGTACTAATGTACTATATAAATTATAAAACAGGCAAAAAGTTTTTAAAAATCAAAGATAAAAAAGTTGAAATTTGATATCATCATTAATTAAAAACTTTAATGTATTCATTAGTCCTAAGTACTTTTTGCTCCCACCAAAATATTGTCAATAAAGAATAATAATGTTGTTAATAAATAATAATTATTAATATTATAAACGAAGCTACTTTAGTGAAATCAATGTAATTTGAATTGCTTCATAATTTTTAAAAAACTTGGTTTAACAATGAATTCAGTATTGGGGCCCAAGTTCAGTTTATATAGATTTGTTTTTAATACTGTCATTTAAAAAATATATTTACAATAGATTTTTGCTTGGTGGTTACCATGAGGCTTATGTATAACATCTGATAGTTATAACAGGCCAACAGATAAACTGATAATAACTTCACTTTGGTCACATAAAAAAAACTGCACTTTTACACCTCTCTTTATACATTTTATGTTCTTGATGTCATAATTTACATCTCTTTATATTGTGTATCCCTTAATGAATTATTGTAGCAACTATTATTTTTGGTAATTGTTACTTGTAACCTTCACACTAGAGATACATGATTTACACATACTATTACATATTAGAGTATTCTGAATTTGACTATGTTTTACCAGTGAATGTATTTTGTTTGTTTGTTTATTTACTTATTTATTTTTTGCTGTACTGGGGATCCAGTCCAAGGCCTTGCCCCGAGCTGTGTTCTTGACGAGATAAGGGTCTTGCTAAGTCACTAAGTTACCCAAATTGGGCTCAAACCTGCCATCTTTCTGCTTCAGGCTCTCAGAGTCCTTGAATTACAGGTGTCCCACACCATGTTTGGCTACCAGTGAGTTTTATACTTTCCTGTTACAAAGTAACATCCTTTTTTCCCATAATGCTGTCATCTCTAAAAGATTTATCTCAGGACAAATCATAGATTCACTCTGAAAGAGGATTTCTGACTGTATTCACCACTTTTCAGCCCTATCCACAAATTCTGCAGAGTCTGGTTCAAAGTGTACTTTTAAGTCTTTCATCCTGTCAATCAGTTCTTAAAAACTAATGAGCAAGTGTTGCATTTTTATTTTCAAGAAATAAGTTTAATAGCTCTGAAACTCTGAGGGATTTAAAAATAGACTTGCAAATTATTTTTCAAAGTTTTTAAAGTGTGATGAGTTTCAATAGATAGTACAAGTTATTTTCAGAGAAAACAAAGTCACATAATGAGAGTAACAACGGCAGCAAGAGGCAATATTTATGGAACTCTTAGTGCCAGGCACTGTTCTAGAGCTTTTATAGGTATCACTTCATTTAAAACTCAGCCTGAACCTCACTCTGATTATCAACTTGTAGGTGAGAATTGTGAGCTCAAGGTTATACAGCTACTAAGTGAAGGAGCCAAGAACCCAGCCAGTCTCTTGATGATGACTTCAGTTGTGGATATGCGGAGTTAAAACGCAGGCCTGGCCCTAGGCTTCATGATTATGCCTCAACCCTGGCTTCCTAATGAGCAGGAGAGGGGCTCCTGGGACCTGAGGACTGGTTGCTACACACTCAGGAAGCCAGACTTTCACCTGCAGAAGTTGCCCACTGTGGTCTTGTATCTGCAAACAGACCAGAAGTTGGGCCAGCTGGAGTCATCGGCTGATCTTGGGAAGCATTAATTTCCTGGTATCTGTGGGCTTCTTGGCAGGAATTTATATCTGGTTGCTTTGGATGTTATTTACTTCAGGATTTCTCCCTTTAATATAATAGTGGCTGGGGCAATTTCTTGGATGGGTTAAATACTAATTTGTGTTGTCTCGGAGAACTTCTGAGTGAGCCTCCATCGAAGAAGCATCCATTCCCTTCCAGGCACTGTGCTGGAGTTTTGCTACACAATGGTTTCAAAGTTCTGTCCTTGACTTTCAAGATTACAATGTAGAAAGAAACAGGTAAGTGGATAGGTAACTAATATAGTGTGTCAGGATCATTTATATGCAGACAGAAGAGTTCCAAAAGGAATGATTTGGAGTTAGAGTAGGATGGGGTGGAAGGGAGTTTTGGGCAGGCTTCATGCATTGAAAATGGATATCAGATTACCCTCTCTCTTTTCCCCTGCACCCTTCCCCACTTCCTTCTTTCCAAATTTCCTTCTATTTGTCCTTATGTTTTCTTTCTTTCCTTCCTTTAAAACACTTGCTTTCTGATCATCACAAGATGCATTATTGACAGTAAACGAGGAAGAAAAAAAAATGTTCACCAGGATTCAAGATCTTTACTGAGGATTGAAAGTTCTCCGTTTAAAATCAAACATTATTGCTGTCATCGGCTCCTAGGTCCCAGAAAGGTCTCAAAACCTCGTGGCCTTGAACCACAACATTCCATCCCTCCACTCACAGATCTGTTAGTTTCTTAATGAACACTTGCATTATATTGTTACAAAATCCATATCTGTGCAACGAAAAAACCAGAGAATAAGAGAAGCAAAACAAATTTTTCCCTCAAAATAAAGGAAAATGCATTATACAGTATTCTTATTATCCAGAGATTATCTGTTTTAATAATATTTTGAGGTCCGGGGATTTAGTTCAGTGGTTTCACCGCCTGCTGCGCAAGCGCAAGGACCCGAGTTTGATCCCCGGTACCAAAAAAAAAAATTTTTTTTTGATTATTCTTAAAGATAATTTACATATATATATACTTATCCAAAGTGAGCTAGAACATTGCAAATGTTTAATAATCTGTCTTTCTATGGTAATGATCTTCACTTTCATAAATCAAGAAGCTTTAAATCTTATCTTGTAATCTATTCATTTTCAAATTCATCAGTTACTCCTGAAATGCCCTTTAGCACTAGTCTATCCAAACTAGAGTCAAATCCAAAGCCACCTATGGAATCCACTTGTCTCTCATTTCTTATCTAATTAGCATCATTCCTCATTTTCTTTGCGATGACTCACTTTCTTAATTTGTCTGGATGTATTCTGGAGCAGTCATTTGATTTTTTCCATCCCATTTATTTTCTCTATACTGAAAATTAGGTCTAAAAGTTTGCTGGATTTACATTACACATAGAATATGCCACACGTGATGCTTTTAATTTTACTGCAGGAGACACAATATTTGATGATCCCACCGTAAATGAAACTAAGCCGTCACAGGATTAGGGTGATGAAAATCTGATATTTCCTCGTGTACTTACCTGTGTCTCCTGTGGCTAGAAAGAGGTCTTTGATAGTACTTTGCACTCTGAATGTTGGAGTCTCCACTATTCGTGCAATTAATGCTTTTCACACTAGTTGATTGTCCTCACCTGGGACAATAATTTCATTAGGGTTAGACAAAGATAATCTAATTCAGTTCATTTTTTTCTCTCTTCATAGGTAGCATTCTTGTGTAAGGTAAGGTTTTCTTTCATCATACTGGGGCTTCTTGGTTGCTCTGATGGATAGTCATCCTGAAAACCCAACATGAGTATTTAGTTTTTCCCACTAGAATTGTTTTTAATATAAAAGCTCACCTAATAACTGGATAAAATGATGGCACATTACTGTAAATGTGTTGGGTGAGCTTTCTTTTTTGGGGGTATAGTTAGATAGTCATGAATTTTCACTGTTTCAGTCTTTAAAAATCAGTTTGCTTTACATCCCTGTAACATTTTTGCTCTATGAAGTTATAGGTGAACAACTCAGAATCAGTTGTCTTACACTGAAGTGTTGTTTACAAGAAGCAGATAAAGCTAATTCTGTAATTTTATAAACATTTTTAAAAAGTTGACAAAAAAGTGAAAATTCCTTTCATTACGCATGATGAGCCACTCAGCTCAGAGAAAGCCTCCGTCAGCTGTGCTTGGTCAGCCTCAGGCTGTCCACGTGACTGAAGACTACTCCTGAAAAATGAGCTTGTGAAGACTGAAAGGAAAGCACAGTTTCAGGAATCGTTCACCTGAGCCAGACATGGTGGTGCACACTTGTAATCCCTGCGCTCTAGAAGGCTGAAATAGGATCACAAGTTCATCCCCAGCCTGGGCGACTTATTGAGACCTTGTCTCAAAATAAAAATAAAAAAGGAGCCAATCACATAGTTTAGTGTAAAAGCTGTAGGTTTGATCCCTAGTACTAAAAAAAAAAAAAAAAAAAAAAAAGAATTGTTTACTTGTACCATCATCAAGACAAGATGTTCCATGTGGAGAATTCTTTTTTACTTACAATGCATACACTGAACATTAGAATTTTCCTCGTGTTAAAAAATGAGTGGTTAGATACCTTATTACAGGCTTCCTTGCATAGTTCATTACACAGCTCATAAACTAGAAAAAGGTTGATATTTGTTAGGTCACTCTTCTGCCCTCTGAAAATGACAGTAACAAGTGCATCTGAACACATGTGTGCTCACACACACACGTACAGACACACATTGGAAAGTATGTTATTAAAATGTAGGGTGATCAACTGTTTAACTTTAGTGCTAAAAGTCACATGTCCCAGTAAACCCTTTAGTTTGGGGCAAGATGAGGTGCTTGGTCACCCCCAGATTGCTAGACAAGGAAAAAAAAGTGTGTTCCCTCCATGTTAACAGGTTTCTGATGAATCTTCCTGTAGTTGATCCAGAAATTAAAATAGATCTTTAATGTATACACTAGTTGATATACCAAACTGATAGGAAAACAATTTTTTAAGTACATAAGTGTATGAATTTTAAGAAGTTTGTAGGAATGAATTAAAATTCCCCCAAAGTGCCAGTATAAAAGGGCACAAGAATCTTATTGCCTATTTTTTCTTCCAGTGAGCTAATTTGATTGACAGTATTTCTGAATATTTCAACCAAAGTTTAGAAAGTGGAATGGAAGAAGAAGTATGTTTGTTAGTTTTCTATCATTATAGCAAATACCTGTGATAACTTATAAAGAGAGAAGTCTTATTGGGCTCATGGTTCTGGAGGGTATGGTCCATGTTTAGGAAGATCTATTGCTTTGGCCTTGGTGGGGGTTGGGGGTGCCAGTGGCAATGGTGGGGTGCCAGTGGCAGAGCAAAACTGCTCATCTTGTGTCTAGGAGCAAATGCAGCAAAAGAAAGGGGCTGGAGCCCCACTGACCCCTCCAAGGACACTCTTTCAATGACTTAAAGACCTCCTACTAGGTCCAAATGCTTAATGTGTCCACTACCTTCCAACAGTACCATGCTGGGGGACCAAGCCTTTAACACTGGGCACTGGGAAGCCACGTAATATACAAACTATAGCAAGGAACAATACGTTCAGGTTAATCTTCACAACAAAATATTTATACTAAGTACTATTTATTTAGAAATGTTTCACTCAATGTTAAGAGCGACCTGGACAAGCTATAGCATCAATGTTTCCACATCTAGTCAAGGCTATAATTAACCCATGTAATGGGATTCTACCTTATATATTTTTATATACCTTTTATTTTGTTTTGCCTAAAATTCTCATGCTTTCTATTTCTGGTTGATGATAGAAGTTATAAATAGCTAGAAATCATCTTTGATAAAGATTAGAGATTGTTTTTACATTTTCTTTTAGTATTTTAATTCTAGAAGCTTTTGATTTCTCTTTAAAGTTTGTATTTTCACACTTGTGGTTGCACTGGTGGCTCTCCTCCAATTCTTTGATGCATAGATTTAAGAGTATTAATCAAGCCAGACTTCAAGAAGAAATTTTTCCTCTCAGAGAAAACAATTCATATTTTGTAATATAAGTCTTCATATCTTAAAAATTGTAGCACTTATGAAACTGCTGATATATGTGAAGCACAAACAATATTAAAAAGTAACTTCTTTTTGCAGATTCTTAATAAAATTGATGTCTCAAAATAAAACTACTGGTTTTATTTATCAGTTTAACAGACATGGTAGGATCCCTACGTGGTTCTGCAGATACTGCATTTTCTTGCTAGAATTTATTATTAAACCCCCACTCTTCACCCTCAGGATGAGAGACGAGCCTAATCCTAGGAAGATGAGGCATTTGTCCTGTGAGCCCATGAAAGAAAGGTGATGCATTAAAGTACGTATTTTAACTTTAGCTTCCTTCTGCTTTGGCATTTGGTGGGTAGTTTAGTAAGATAGAAATATTTTCTTTGGGTGTTCAGTAGTTTTGAGATTGAAAGAGGTAAAAGAATTTAAAGGGTGTTTGCTTCTTGATGCTAGTACAGAAGAATCAAAATGCTTTGTTCGCACACTTTAATGCCTTTGCATTTCACCTGAAAGATCTTGTTAAAGTCAGGTTCTGATACTGCATGGCCCAAGATTCTGCATTCCTAGCAAGCTCCTGGGAGGTGATGATGGTGACCACACTTTGAATAGCAAGGTTGGAAAGAACTCAGTTTAGCTTTCCTCTGCTTAACCTAGAAATGTAAATAGCACCCAATGAGATATTTCATCATAGAGAAAGCTTGGGACATGGCTGGGGAAGGGGAAAAACTACCTTTCTGGTATTATTTAGTATAGAGAAATTTTTATAAAACTAACATAGTAAACTATTTCTATAGCTCAATGACTGGACTAAGGATCTGAAGACTACATAGAGTGGAAGTTTACTGAGTGTTGTATTATGAGTCTTTAATCTGTATAATTAGATTAAGTCTTCTTTTACCTCCTTCACTTTAATGAAATTTTTATTTCTCCATTTCATATCATGAAACTACCAAATGAAGTGTCATATATAGAAATTTGATATCACACATACCATAAACCAAATAAATTTTTATATTAAAGTTGACATTTACATATTTTGGGCCAGGTTCCAGTATCCTGTTTCATGTAGCGAATACGTCAATTTGTGATCTTTTAGTAATGGTTTAGGCAAGATAGTAGTTTACTCCTTTCTCATAGTCGGGAAGCCCACCTGACGTTCCTAGTTGTCAAAGATCAGTCGAGGGACCCAGATTGTCATGATGCTTCTTCAGTACTTGCCTCACCCACATTCTAGCCAATGGAAAAGGGAGCGGGAGATAGGAATGCATGCCATCCTCAGCTTCACTGCTGCTTTAATGGGCCTTCCTGGCAGTTACCCACAGTGTCTCTGTTTGCATCCCTCAGATCACGTTTGATCACACGGCCACACCTTGTTACGGCAAAGGCTGAAAACTCATCTTTGTTCTAGATGGCCAGGTGCCCATCTAAAAATCGAGGACACCATCACTACGGAAGACTGCTGTGAGCTACACAGCTTATAAATAAAGTTTTGTTAGTACATAACCACACCCACTCACTTATGTAATATCTTTGGCTGCATCTGCAATACACTGAAATTGCAAAAGAGCTCAAAGCCTAAAATATTTTCTGTCTTTATAAAAATTAGTTGTTGATCCCTGCTTTGAAAGGAGAGAGATCTTGCAGCCTCTGTCACATTTCCTAGGCCAAATTCCTTTACAAAATTCAGCAACTTCCATAAAATGCTAAGTAATAGGGTCTCCGTAAGAGTTGCATTTATCCTGGTACAGGATGTTAGGGATATCATTTAAATATGTTACCAAGATGTTTGCAAATATTACTGTCTTTTCTTTGAGGAAGGAAGATCCCAAGTTCAACCCCACCCTGGACAACTTATCTAGACCCTGTCTCAAAATGAAAAATAAATAGCTGAGTAAAAAGCCCAGTCTGAAGACTCCGGGTTCAATTCCTAATGCCATATATACACAAAAAGTTATAATTGTTACACAGTTTGGGTCATGTATCAGTTGGGATTTAATCAGTGCAAAGTCTACTCTAGATAGACAGAAAGGTGTTTATTATGGGACATTAAATGATGGAGAAAATTATTAAGAGCTCAAGAGTGAGGAAAAGGAGGTGCTAAACAAGTCAATCATTTACCAGTTTTCAGAAATGACTCTAAGTACACCCCAAGCACTTCTATTCCTTCCCTGGAGCTAGTTCCAGAACTGGTGTGCCAATAGTCAGGAAGTGCCATGACTAGCAGGCCACCACTGCTGCTGGTTCCAGAGCCATGATCCATATGGGCAGCATCGAAGGCCCACACCATGCCTGTGATGCCCATGGGACTTGTGCGTAGACCCTGAAATATCTGCTCATGCTGGCACAAAAAGATTGAAATGTATCTGTGCAGGGACTCACTAGGTGAAACGGCAAAACTGCACAAAATGTTGTGGTTTGGATCTCAAATGTCTCCCGAAGTCCCATAAGTTAAAGGTGTGGTCCCAAACCTGTGGTGCTATTAGAAGATGGTGAAACCTTAGGAGGTGGGGCTTGGTGCAAAGAAGTTAGGTCATCAAAGGGCTGTGCCCTTGAGGAAGTTATTGGGATCCTGGGGTGTTCTCTCTCTCTCTCTCTCTCTCTCTCTCTCTCTCTCTCTCTCTCTGTCTCTCTACTTCCTAGCTACCATGAGGTAAACAGATTTCCTCTACGACCTCACCATGAAATGTTGCCTGGGCAAAGGCTCAAAAATAACAGGGCTAAATAACCATGGACTGACACGTTTGAAACCGTGAGCCAATATAAACCTTTCCTCTATTTAAGTTGTTTATTTTAGATGTTTTTTGCAGTGATAGAAAGCTGACTAACCCGCAAGCCCTCTACCCTACCTCTACATGCCAGATCTCATAGCAATGTATCTGGTTCATTAAATTAAGTCTAAATTTGTATATAAAAATCTAATTTGTTCAGATTCTAAGTGGCAAAGGAGTTTGTGAAATGTAGAAATTAGTTTTCCAGCCTCTGTGGTCTAAGAAGACAGACTAGGATGAAGACAGAAAAGGATGAAATAGATGATGGACACCTGTACTTCCATTATGAACTTAATGTCTGCATGTATGAGGATGCCTTTCTTTTCTTGATTCTGACAAGACAGTATGTCACTTATCCAAACGGTCTCTCAAGCGGGAGTTGGGGAAGGGAATTGAAATGTGTTATGTACACGTACCAGTCCCCTACAGAGAATGTAATCATTATGTACTGCAGACGTGTCCTAATAAAAGCCCCTCCAAAATATTTCTCTCCATTTCGTCCAACCATGAAAACATGAAAGTTTTACATTTTCAGAAGGAAACCAAAATCAGTCTTAGATTTGAAATCTTTTTTTTAATCATTGGATTGGTGTCTTCATGCTTTTTTTTTTTTAGCCCAAACCCCCTCTCTTCTAACAAAATATCCCTAGCAAATAGTACACACAGTGAACACATAAGTAACTGGGGCACAGGCCGTGTGGCAGAAATAGTGGGTACTTTGTGTGCTCCGGGTGCTTCTTTATGTAACATCAGCAGGCACTGCGCTGACTACATTCTGGCCAGTGAAACCTGCCACTCATAAGCCCCGAGTCCTCTGTGTACCCTCCATCCCTCCACTTCTGCCTTCCCTTCTGAGGCATGGAGTGGGTGGAATCTGTAAGGATCAAGGGGCATCTCTGGCAGCTCTGCCCGTATTTACCAGATGAAGGAGAAGGCCTTTTGACCCACACTGGTGGTTTTCTTTACTTTCCTTATAACACTCACTGAAATCATCCTTTTTATGATTCCTTTTCTCCACTAGCATACAAGCTCTTGAGAGCAGTGGTTTCCTTAACACTACTGTATCCTCAGCAAATAGGATATTGCTGGTATATAATAGGCACTCCATTTTTTTAGGTTTCCCTGGAGACTTATTCTTAAAAATTGCCAAAGACTCACTCTTCTTTCAGCTGTGTTCTTGCTATTATGCAGGAGCCCACTGCTGAGGTGTGTTCTCCATTCTTTTGAGTAGGTCTCTCTCTCTCTTCCAGTGATTCTGCCCTTGGGCTTCTCAGGATTTTCACCCTTTAGTGAAACAGGAAGACTACATGGGGCTGGAGTAAAGTATTTCCCTTCCTCCTGGTTCCTGAGGCCCTGGTAAACCTCAAGTGATGCTCTTACAAAGTACAGTAGTGTCCTCTTCTCCCTGGAAGATATTTTCTAAGATCCCCAGTGGAAGCTGGAAGCCATCTGATAGTGCCAAACCCCATATTTACTGTTTTTCCTATACATGCAGACCTCTAATACAGTTTATTTAGAAAGTAGACACAGCAAGAGATCAACAATAGTAATAACAAAATGGAACAACTCTAAAAATGCTCCCATGAAAGTTATTTTAAAATTATGAATTCTTTCTGAAATTTTCAATTTAATACTTTTAGATTGCAGCTGACTGTGAGTGACTGAAACCATGGAGTGCCAGATCACAGATAAGAGGGGTCTACTAAGGTTTCTCTACAGTGCAGGCCTTGTTAAAAACAGAATGCCCTACACATCTCAGGATGGCTGCTTCCCTCACACCTTGATGGAAGCAGGAAGGGGTTTTCCTCTTGACTCTGAGAACACGGTACAATTCCTGAGAGTTCTCTTCATTCCCCTTAAGACTGGGTCATCCTGGAGTTTTTAACTCTCACCCTTGTTCACACAGAGCCTCAGCAATTCATTTATAATTTAGGCTCTCCCACTCCGGTACTGATTCCTATGAGTTTCTTTCTCAGTGTGTTGTGATTCTCTGTATCCACCTCACCATCACCCCAATTTGCCTGGTGATCTCAGTTGTCTGATGAGTCTAAGAAGAGAGCTATTGATTTCCATTTTGTTCAGCTTTTTATGTGATGAGAAAGGCGAAGTCCGAGCTCCATGTATGCTGGACTGAAATTGGATATCCTTCAATAAATTTTATAAATAGGTGAATAAATGCTGTCAGGATAGTGCAGCTGCCAGCGGTTTCTCTGAACTTATTTGCTCTGATTTTGAAGATCTGAACTTCATTTTAATCAATCACAACATAATTTGTATGGGAAGAGATGAATTTTTATACCAGAAAGTAGTACTTCTAAACTATAATGATGATTCGCAGTGATTGAATGTTTTACTACAATGGGTTGTAAGCTATATATATTTATATAATGATATAGATATATATAGTTATATTGTTGTACATGTTTTATTGTTACATATGTTGTATATATGTTGTATGGTTGTGTGTATTGTATATATGTGTTATAATGTCATAGGTTTGTATACATACGTATTATGTTGTCATATACGTTATGTTACCCATTAGTCAGTAGCCTCCCAAATTGAAACAACATTGTCGAGGTGTGCGATGTGGGCTAACTGGCACTGACAGATGCGTCCTTACGTCACTGATCCTGACATGGCAGAAGTGTTCGCTCCCTTCTCATCTCCCATCTCATCTTCCAAAGATCCCTGTGTGAAAGGCTGGGTCCCCAGAGCGGCTCTGTGGGAAGTGGTGGGACCTGTGGCAGGTGAAGCCTCCTGGGGGGGTCTCTGGGTCCCCGGGGGCACGCCCTAAGGGAACTGTGGGACCCAGTCTCTTCCTCTCTGCTTTGCTCCCTGGCTCTGAAGTGAGCAGCTTGGGTCTGCCACACACTCCCACAATGCACTGCTGCCCACAGGGCCCAAAGCAAGAAGGCCAAAGCCTTCCAAACTCTGAGGCAAAATAAACCTTTTCTCTTTATATGTTGGCTATCCAGGTATTTGTTCAAGTGATGGAAAACTGATTCACACAGTGGGCAACAGATGGGGTAGGGGCCTGAATTCTTGCTGTGTTGTTGTCTGTATCCAGTGCTTGAAGTTGGGTCAGTTCCTTGTCCCCAGTTCAATCTGCAAGAAAGTAATCCTGAGAAAGCAAGTGTTTGCTTGTAAGTATCTAACGCAGAACTCGGTTAGGAAACTGAGTCTCCAGCTGTGTGGCAAGGTAAGGGTCAATGAGCAGTCTTCAACCTGGCGTGACTCCGAGTGTGTGAAGTAGTTGTGCCAATAGTGCGCTTTGAAGTCTCGTGAAAAGCAAAGCACAGGTGATACCATTATCAGCAACTTCCTGTGCTTGAAGTACAAGCTCAGATGACAGTCTTGCGTTAAATACTCAGAAGTCACAGCAGAAAGTAAATCCTTTGTGATTTTGTTGAGTTTTAAAGAATAGTCGGTATGTAATCCTGATACTGACTGTCTGGTTAGGGAGGACCATGTTCCAACTGAAACGTGTGTGTGTGCATGTGTGTGTGTGTGTGTGTGTGTGTGTGTGTGTGTGTGTGTGTGGAGAGGTCACATGCGCCAGCTTTACCAGTGTCCCAGTTAAAGAAGTATATATTCTAGCAGCCAAAAGTAAGCGACAAGGAATTTTAATATCTTATGTGTATTTCTCAAGAAACATTAAAGGGGTCCAGTGGTATAATCCGCAACAGTACTTTTAAAAATTCCATCTCCTTTCCACAGTTCTTTCAAATCCCATAATTGTGCCAGAGTCTCCCCAGACTCCCCCAAATTCCGTCAGTCTCTCTTATATCAATTTAGGCTCGGAGTTCTTTTTGTAGTTTCATTTCTGACTTGCTCATTACCTGGATTCTCTGCAAAAGAGAACCCCATACTGACCCAGAAAGCTAAAATCTTTCTCTTTTCTTCTTGTACCTCTGGCCCAGTTGCTCTCTTTGTCCCCTGATTTGTATTATGAAAATTCACAACAGCAAGACTGGAAAAGTAAGAATCCCTAGAATGGCAGGGCGGGCTGGAGTTCACACAGACAGGGCGAAGGGAGGTTCGAATGCTGCGCAGTACAATTCCCTGTTCCCAGCACACACAACCTAAGGGCTCAAGTGACGATAATGTGGGCTGCTGTAACTCCCCAGCAGATGGAAAAGCTCTCAGTTTAAAAGTACTCACCAAGGTGGATCTGGACAGATGTTCCACCTGAAGGCAGAGTGAACAAATTAATGCTCACAGCGGACTACGAAACTCTAATCTATAAAGTGAAAAGAGAAGGGAAGGAAACCAGAAATTATAGAGCACTTACTCAAGTCTTGTGCTAAGCTCTTTAAACAACGTCATGATATTTAAAACCCTCAGTAACCCAGGATCAATGTTCTCAGCTTGAGGATCTACAGCCCACAGTCTCAGCGGTATATGAGTGGTTAGAGTTTTAAATGCTCCGTTTTGTGTCAAAAATAATGTTAAAATGATTAACTTGAGCATATTCTGGATCATCAGGGAGATTACTTTTTATTCATTAAGTTTATCGGTACGTTTTAGGCATACATTATGATCACATTCATCATTGGGAATTTTGTACCTTTACATGATATATCTTGGTTCTTGTTTATTCCCATTCCCATTCCCTCCCCTCAACCCTTCTACAAAAGCTTTGTTGCCATTTATTCCTTCTTTTCTCATTTTTTTCTCTTTTCTTTCCTTTTCCCTGCCTCCCCTCCCTAGTTCCCCTTCCCCTTTGAACATTTTCTTCCTTTTTCACAATATCTATTATACATTTTTGTCCTCATTTACACTTTCAGTTTCTCACAGCGGAGAAACAATCTGGTATTTACCTATGTGTGTCCACTTAAGAGTATGGCCTCAAGGTACATCCACAAGAGTCACTCACACTAGTGCTGTGCTACTTTCATTGAAATGACTTAATGAGAATGGGGGAAAGGCAGGACTTAATATGTCAGTGGCACATGTATGCCAAGTAGAAGCCAGAAGATCCCATAAGGTGTGAAGTCAATGATAGCTTTGCAGGCATTCAGATTCAGACTCAGGTTAGAGAACTGAATCATCACCTGGCATGTGGTAGTAAAATCATATTCTGAAAAAGATGTATCAAAGCAGTATCATATTTGTACTTTCGACTGTGATTTGGTATAAGCAAGACAACTTCATCACATTAAGTTGATACTGTTTCTTTGACTTTTATCATTTTTATAAGAGTACCTTTGCAAAGTTGCTTTTATATGCAGCAAGGTGATAAATTAGATTATTCTTTTCAATTTTTCATTCCCTATCTATTATAGAAATATACAGCCAAGCCGTTTGTTTTGTGATTTTGCTGTACTTCTTATTAGAGAGGATAGAAAGGCTAGGAAAAACAGCAAACAAAAACTATTTCATGTGGCAGTGAAATATTCAGTAGAACTTGCACTTTTGATTATACAGAAAACAAAAGTGTGTCCAGTGAACTTGGGGCATTGGTTAAGGAGGTTCAGATCAGAATGTTGCTAATGTGAACAGGCTGCAGTTTCTCCACTTGAAAAAGGTACGATAAGAGATAAGCTTAGAAAAGAATTGGCCAGTTTGCAAGCAAAATTCATAGGGAATGTAGAGAACCTGGAAATCCCAGAAGCAGTAAACTTGGGAAATAAATCTGTTTTCATTTTTAATTAGTAGAAGATGAAATTGAAAAATACCTTTGCATTTGGAAGACCTATGAAAACAGCCTCAGGAAAATGAGAAAATTCAAGCATGAACTCATTAAAACAATGCTAACAGCAGCTATTTTTCACCTAGTGGTGAAAATAACTTTCAGGAAAGTGTCTTAGTGGTCTCACTGATGTCTGGTGAACCCAAAGAACTTTTAGTTAAGTGTGAAGACAAAGAGATGCCTCGTGAAGGTTTACAGTTGTGGCTTTCAGCGTGTGGAATTGTCTGTAATTAGCAGCATCAAAACCCCAACAGGTCTGTGGAGGGTCTGTGCTTGCAAACATGCTGCCATGCTAGATTAAAAGAGACTGAATTTCAGATGAAGAAAGAGCTCTAGGCTCCAACTTGCCACAGGTAGGGATCGGGTAAGAGAGCTGCTGTCTGTCTTTCCAACAGTCTCTTCAGAGGGACCCAGTAAGGACGATGGAGAAGGAAGGCCATACCAGGGACATGCTGGGCTGGCCTTCCTCCCCGCAAACTGGCTGGGGCCTGTTGAGTCACACACGCATGCCCGTGTTTACAGCAGCACAGCCTGTAATAGTCAATCCTGAAGGCAGCCTAGAAGTCCATCCACAGGAGAATGGATAAAAGACAACATGTTAGGTATACCGCATGGAGTCCTCTTGTGCCACCAAAAGGATAAACTCGAGTCATGTGTAGGAAAATGGATGCACCTCGAGACCATAATGTTAAGAGAAGTAAATCAGACACACACGCTTGAACATCACATGGTTTCTTTTATATGAGAAACCCAAGGTATAAATAAAGGGCAAAATAAAAGATAGCTAAGAGGGAAGAAGGAGATTGGTCTTTCCCAGAGAAGAAGAGGACCAGGAGACGGAGGGAGGGGCAGGAGGGGAAGGGAAGGGAAAGTAAAAGGAATCAAGATGTGCTCAAAGCATGCATCAGCTCCCCACGATGAAGGTAATCATTATGTACAGCAAATACCGTTCACTAATAAAAATAAAAATTGGGAAAAAGGGAATACTTCCTACCCCAGCAGGGAAACTGCTCTGTATTTTCAGAGTGGGATTTCAGAATTCCTATGGCCCAGCGACCACCAGCCTTCTGCCTTTTGTTTTGTTATTGTTAAAAGATTTATTACTACGTGTTTGCAGTACATAATGCTTACATTCGTCGTGAGGATTTGGCACACATACGTAACACACCCTAATTCTTTTCATGTCCCCCGTTTGGTCCTTAACCCTGTCTTAGCATTATATATTGGCATATGAGGTGGCAGGCTCTTCATCTTAGTGTATGGATGTCCATACCAAGAAGAGCCCCCTCCCGCCCCCAGTGGTGCGACTGGCTAGCTTTTGGGGGACTGAGGGGGTACACTGCCCCTGGGAGCAAAGTGAACCACTGTAATCCCCAGGAGACTGCGGTAGACTGAACTATCCTTCCTATTTCTCCTGTTTCAGATTCTTACCTCTGCACCCTTTGCAGTGGGATTTTGCAGTACCTCCACCAGAGTCTGAAGGTAACTTTCCTGCCCCATTGAGGCTGGGCTTGGCCGGAATATTAGCAGACTTCTCACAAGAAATGTGTATATTCCTGGTCTGATTCAGGCTTTGGAGTTCTGTGATACATCATTAAAAACAATAGCACCCCACCATACCCCTTGGGGCCTCCCCTCCCAGGACGGACACACAGGGTGCAGAACCAAATCTGCTGGCAAACTGGTGCCAGTCCTCACCGTGCTCCTCTGAGATCCAGTCCCTCCGCACCATGAGTGTGAAACACAAGTATTTGCAAGTTACTGAGGTTTCCGAGGTTGTCAGTTACAGAGCAGTATTTTCATAGTCGTTGACCAGTACTTAAGGAGCGTAAGAGGGCTGGCGATGTAGCTCAGTGGTTAGGCACTTACCTAGGAAGTGTGAGGGAGGCCCTAGGCTCCATCTCCAGAAGCGTGTGCGCACGCGCACACACACACGCACACACAAAGTATATGCATGCAAGTCTATGAAAGAGCTCAGCAACATTAAATCAGGAAATATTTTGAGTCAACCCTAGGGTCCCATTTTAAAAAAACATCCACAAATTCATAATCCTGCTTTGTGTAGCTGGAATTGACACATTTTGTAGGAAACAGGCAATTCAGAGTCTGGTGTCTGACCTGTCCTGCTTGCCTTCGATGTGAGTATTTTTCTGCTCTTTGCCTTGCTATTTCTTCTCATTAGTTTTCAGTAGCTTCCCTTCTGTCTAGATGAAAATTAAATTAAAATCCTATATAAGAGCATACAGAGATCAAAGGGAAGAGAAAATATTAAAGAAAAAGAAAATAGGAAGAAAAGACAAATTTTGATGATGAAACCTGGCAGAAGAACTATAAGCAAAGCTGTCAGTGTCCAAATCCTTTCAGATTTTTTTCCCCATCAAAGGACTGACACACAAAGCTCATGTGTTTCCACTATTAGCAGGCAAAGGCTTTCAAACTACTTCAAAAACCTGTGCCATCCACCAATAAGACTGACGCTAACATCAAAGTATGCAGCCTGAAGGGAGAGAGAGAGAGAGAGAGAAAGGCAGTCCTGGAAGATCCTGGAGCATTAGACCTGGGAGGAAAGCACTGCTGGAAATAAAAAATCCAGATTACAAAACAAGTAGAGTCTTTTAATGTTCAAGAGAGCTTTTTCTTGTTTAAGTTTTCCTCATTGGAGAAGAATATGAGTGGTTTCAGATGTTAATCCCATCATGGAGGGGAGGAAAAACCCTCCGGAGTATTATTTTTTCATGTGGCTCAGTGTTAACAGGCCCTTTAAAGCTGGAAGAAACTCCTAAGCTCCCTGGGACGGATTTCAAGAAGCGTCCCTAGGACGGGCCACTCAGAACCCTGTCGTCAGTCTAGGCAGGGCGGGGCCACCCCACTCCCTGAACCACTGCCCCCCACCAGTGAGGAGAGACCCTGACCGTGCGTTCAAGGCTTCATGGCCCAACTCCTCCCGGTCAGTCTGTCCGTTCAGCTGGGCTCTGGTCCCTCCACCGCCTGCACAGAGCCAGGCGATAACGAGAATGTGGTTTTCATCAGCCCGCCTTCCTCCAAGGATGTCGGATAACTGAGGCGGCATAGAGAGGAAAATGAAAAACAAATACAAAAAGGAGCTCACGTCCTTTCCATGGGCCACCCATGGTATCGCACTGTGTGTAAGAACCAGAATTTACTTATTTCTCTATCGACTGCATATTTAGGTTACTTCCCGTTAAATTCCTACTATCTGTAGTGACCTAAATCTGGATGTTGAAATAAGAAACTGTGTAGATACAAATTTTTACTCACTTCAGAAATTTTCTGCAGGAATGATTTCTGGAAGTGGTATCCTTGGTTAGACCTTGCACATTTAAATTTCAGATGCTACCTAATTATCCTTCAAAAAGTTTACCAGTTTATAATTACATCAAGAAGGAAAGATTTGCAAATTTTCTGGGTGCTGTTGTGTAGATAATCATTTTCAGATTTCCCTATTAGATCGTATACATTTTTCCCCTTCATTACTTTTACACGACTAGAGTCTCCAACCAAATGTTTCAGAAGGGTAACATCAGCATCTTTGTCCAGATCTTATCTTTATTGGTATTGTTTCTGTAGTTGCACCAGTAAATATAATATTTACTGTGGGCTTCTCATAAATATCTTTTATTACATTAAAATAATTATTTAAATCAGACCCACAAGCTTAAACATTGCATGGTTTCTCTTCCACGAGAAATTCAAAGTGTGAATACTTTAAGGAGCGAAATAAAAGAGACCTAATAGGACACAGGGAGGCTGATCTTTTGCAAATGGAAAAAGGGCTAAGAGATGGAAGAGGAGGAAGCGAGGGCGGGGAAGGGACATGAAAAGAAGGAAGATGAGTTATGCACATGCACCAACTCCCCACGGTGAACGCAATCGCTATGCACTGCAAAGATGCACGAATAAAAAAAAACTGTTACAGGCTGAATGGTTTTATCTCCCCAAAATTCCCCTGTTCAAGTCCTGACACCAAATGTGATGGTATTTGGAGTTGGGGCCTTGGTAGATAATTAGCTTTAGATGAGGGTAAGAGTGAGAGTCCTGTAATGGTATTAGTGCCTTTTTGAGAAGGAGACAAAGGTCTTCCCCTCCGTACCCACCCCTGCCCCTAGTGAGGACGCAGGGCTAGGGCAGCCATTGGCCATGCAGGAAGAGGCTCTCACAAGAGCCTGACCATGTTGTCACTCTGGCCTTGGACTTCCAGCCTCCAGAACTGTGGGAGCAAGTTTCTGCTGTTTAAGCCCTGCTCTCTGTGGGGTTTCGCTGTGGCAGGTGGAGCAGACCGATTCAACAGCTTTCTTTTGACTCACTAAGCATGGGTCCACCTCCAAATTCTGGAAAGCCCAGTTATCACGAGCTTAAACGTTGCAGGCAGTGGGTTTTTAAAAAACCTCAGGAGCTTCAGAGTTTCAGGGATTCCCAGGCTGAGGCTGTTCAGTGCCTTCCAGATTCATCCAGGATCCTCTCATCTCTTCTCTCTCCATTCCCATTTAAGAATTCTTGTCATTTCTCGTGATTCCCAAAAGGCCGCCACAGTTCCAAGTGTTTTATTCAGACAATATTTTGAAGCAGAAATGGGAATTTTTATGACTTTCTCAAAGTGCAGAAGTCCGTCCACTCCTCTGAAACACGCTTACATTCAAAATTGTCATCAACAATGAGCTCGCTGTCATGGGCTTGCTTCAGTGAAGTTTCACCTGGGGACAGGAGGAATACATTCCGACGATGTGTGGTACAACATGGGCACTGTGATTAGTAAAAATGTATTCTTGGGGCCGGGGATTTAGCTCAGTGGTGCCGCTGCCTGCCTCACAAGCATAAGGTCTCGAGTTTGATCCCCAGTACCACACAATCTTGAAAATTGCTAAGAGAGTACATTTAGGTGTTCTTACCACATACACGCACATAAAAAGATATATGAAAAAAGTGTAAATTAGCCTCACTCAGTCATTCCACTCATACACATAATTATCATGTTGTACATGATAAACATACATACTCTGTGTTAAAATGAATAAATAAATAAATAAGAGACTTACCATTCTGGCTGAAAAGTTAGCCTTTCCTGGCAGACTGGCTGTATTATAATCCATTGCTGCATAACAAACATTTTGTTTCACACAGTCTGTGAGGGGCCGTGTCTGGGAGTGGCTTAGCTGGGTAGCTGTTCAGGGTCTTTGATGAGGCTAAAGTACAGGTGTCAGATGAGGTGGCCATCATCGAAGGCTTGGCTGGGACTCTACTTCCAAAATGGCTCGCCAACATGGCCGCTGGCTAGGGGCAAGGGAAGAGCTGCTCTGCCTTTCGAGACTTACGCTGTGGGGTCACATGCTGTCAGCTCCACTTTACTCAACAGAAATGCCACCTTTTGAAGAGAGGATCATTTGGATTTGGACCATGCCTCAGAGACCTGTGTTAAGAGTTTGGTCCTCAGCCTGTGGTGCCATCAGGAGGTGACAGAACTTTCAGAGATGGGGCCCAGTGGGAAGTCCTCAGGTCACTGGGGGTGTGCCTTTGAGCGGGTCTGTGGGTCCCTGGTCCCTTCCTCTTCTCTTTTGCTTCCTGGCTATAATGGAGGTGGGACCACTCCTGCCACATTGTGCTGCTTTACCACAGGCCCAAAGCAAATGGGCCAACTGATCAACATCTGGAACCTTCAAGACTGTGAACTAAAATAAATGTTTTCTCTTTATGACTTGATTATTTTAGGTCTTTTGTTACTGTAACAGAAAGTTGACTAACACAGAGGCATATCAAAGAATCTGTGGACCTATTTCCAAATCACTGCAGTTGCTATCTAGGGTAGTAAAGATGGGCTTCCTTTAGGAAAGAAGTAAGGGTGACCGATGAGGAGAGATTTGGGTTTTTTCTACCTTCCAGTCCTAATGTGTTAGTTTTATTTTTTACTTAATTAGAATATTTGAATTTTATAAAAACATTTTCAACTATAAAGTGAGTTCGGATTTTTCTGTTGGAATTTTTTCATGTTTGATTACATTGTTAGATTTTTCCTAACATTGAGACAGCTTATTAGTGAGATGCACTCTTTAGTGTCATTCTATATCAGGACTTTTTATACATTGTTGATAGATTTTCCATTTATGCTCAAAGGCGTGACTGGCTGCTGCTTCTTGTATTTTCCTTGTCCAATTTTGGTGTCAAGGATACACATGACTCAAAATACTTTGGGTAGCTTTTTCCCTTTTTCTAGTCTCTGAAAAGTGGGCTGTGTCTAGTTTTGCCGCTTGCTGTCTGTTTCTGCTATCCTTGCCTGGCCTTTTTGACTAGAAGGTATCTTTTAAACTGAAATTATGTCTTAAGTGAGTAGAATTTTCTTCTGCAACTTCTTTTTTCTCTGTGGCTTTACAAGGACCCCACCATTATAGTCTTTCTGATTTATTTAGCAAACTGATTTTCATGATTTATTTTGATGAGAAATGTCACAGTTTCAATAGGATCCCAGCCTCGCTCTTCTGTAAAATCGTCATTCACTATCTCTCCAATAATGAGGTGCTCACTTTGGGTCTGTGGCTCTGCTGACTCTAAGTGGAAGTTCTGGAAGGGAGATGGCAGCTTGCTTCTCTGGCAGCCTCTCCTGCATGTGTTTGGAGTCCCGGGCATGGGCTCTGCTTTCTCCTTTGCACTGTGTCCTGCGGGCTTTCTCCACAGGACTGGTTTGCTAATGCTCTTCTTCCTCGGTCTCCACCACTGTTATGGAGTCATCTCTTTTACTCTTTACTCTTTGGAAATTTCAAGTGAGATTTTGGGAGGGAGGAAAATAAACCCATGGATAGTCTTACTCAGTCTGCTATTTAGGCTGAAAGTCTGTTACTGTCCATGTGGAATTTGACCTTGGATAGCAAGTACCATAACTATGGAACTTAGAAACCGTTGTCTTCAAAAATACATATTGTATTGTGGATTTCACTATATAAGTAGTATATGCATATTATGGAAAACTTGGGAAGTGCAAGACAATAAAATGAAGAAAAAAGATGTATTGCCCAATCACCTTAAAATAATGACTTTTACCAAGTTTGAGAATTTTCTTGCAATTCTATTAAATATATATCTGTAATCATATAGTATACATAATCTCACGCCTTTTTGCTTAGCTCTATGCCAGTGCTATTGCATGTTAGTAATAAAATATCATTTAAAAGTTATAGGGTCTGTTGTTCTAGAATTTTGGTTTTGTAATCTGATTGTTTTCTTAGAGCATATATATTATATGTAAAATATGTATACATATTAATACACATATATATATGTGTGATATTTTAAGGGGCCAAGTCTCGGGTGTTGCCTTGGCTGGTCCAAACTCCTGGCCTCAAGCAATCCCCCTGGCTCAGCCTCCCAAGTAGCTGGAACCACAGGTGAGAGCTGCCACACCCTGCCCAGTTCCTGTTTCCTGCTGCCTTCCAGGGCCTCGACTGTTTTCTCTGCCCCAGGATTGCTCCTGTTTGTCTCTCCTTGAGGCTTTCTGTTGTTTCCCTTGCTGAACTGAGTCTGAATCATCGCTGCACTCTTCCCACCATGGCAGCCCAGGGGTCCCTTCTCTGCTCAGTGCGGTAGTCGCCCTGGTTTCCTTCTTCCTTCTCCTCTACTGGACACCTCAGAACGCCAAGGGTTGGGATTGCTGTGCGGGCTGCTTTTTGGAGGCGAAGGTCATTGAGCACTGGTCAGTCAGATTGGGTTTCTGGTGAATGAATCTGCCCTTCTTCCCCCTCCTCCTCTTCTCCCTCCTTTCTTTCTTTCTTTCTTTCTTTCTTTCTTTCTTTCTTTCTTTCTTTCTTTCTTTCTTTCTTTCTTTCTCTCTTTCTTTCTCTCTTTCTTTTCTTTTTTTATTTGCTGTACAGGCTCTGAACTCAGATTCTTCACACTGGGATACATGTTCAGATCTTTTTAATTTTTATTTCGAGACAGGGTCTCACTAAATCACTATGTTGCCCAGGGTGGACATGAACTTGTGATCCTCCTGCCTCAGCTTCCTTGAGTACTGGAATTAGGTGTGTGCCACCACACTTGGCTTCTTCTGTAATTTATGTAAAGCCCTGCGATGGTGTTACTCTGTCTGGGCAGTGGCATTTCTGACTCCATCAGCCAGTTTTCCCTGAGCTTCAGACTTGTTCCCAAGTTCAGGATGTAGCCAGCAGTCACCTCCTTCCCTTTAGCTGGTCCTCTCCAAGGACTTCTTCTACTTAAAAAAAAAATAGTTTTCTTGAGATGTAACTAACGCACACTAAAATTCATCCTTTTATAGTATCCAATTCAGTGTTATTTAGTATATTCAGAATTGTACAAGCATCGCTACCACCTGATTTTAGAACCCTTTCATCACCGCGAAAAAGAAATTCTACTCTAGCAAGCTTCTCCCTGCCCCCTCGCCTCCATTCTCCAATGACTACTTGTCTGCTCCTTTTCTTGGTGGATCTACCTGGTCAGGACATTTCATATAATTTCTGATCTCTCCTGATTAGTTTCTTTCAGTGAGCTTGATGTTGCATCAACCTGTCACCTCTTTACTGTCCTGCATGGCCTCATGATGGGAACATGTGTTAGGCTTGGTGTGCGGCCCAGGACACACCCAGGCCTATATATAGGGCGTAGCCTGTTGCTTCTAGGGCCATGGTAAACAAAATGACACAAGATTAAATTAAGCACAAGAAAAAACAATGTGATCCAGAGATGAGGTTGACAGATGTGTGGGTACTGCTAAGCAGCACACTGTGAACATAAACATTTCCACAGTAGGGAGAGTGCACTCTGACAGAAAGCGTGGTACCCTGAAGACTTGAATCAGGAGCATAGCCACTATTCGTCAAGTTTATGTGCTGTACATAACTGTGGGTGGTGTGCTTTCTCATGACTGGCTGGCGGAAGGTTTGTTCACACCAGTGCCACACAAACACGTCCGGAGTGCATGGCCCTGTGACGCTGTGCTGGATGCAGCATCACCAGGTGACCAGAGTTTTACAAGCCCGCTCCAATCTATGGAACCACCATTGCATGTATGATGGTCCATTCTTGACCGAAATGTTATTACGTGGTACATGACTGTATTTCCAAATAATGCTCTGTTGTGTGGCTGTATAAACAAATACACTTTGTTTATTCATTCATCAAGAGAACTGACATTGGTGTTGTTTATATACTTCTGGCTGTTGTGTATATTGCTGCAATGTCTCGGGTTTTAAGAGGGTTTAGGAGCAGACAAGAGAAGGTTCTTAGATTCTTCTTGGTCTTTCCCATCCTCCTGCCCACCTCCCCACCCCCAGTGGGCTTGGTTGGCTTTGCTTTCTTCCTTCTGCATTTTCTGTTCTCAAAAAAATTTCCTTTATGGCCCAGTTACTTTACTTCCATTGTCCCAGGGGATCCCCATTACTGGTGAAAAGCTCCTCCTGCCCACAGGAATTTGCTGCTTTTCTTTCTACATCCTCTTCTCCTCTCTACCCCAACTTCCCTTTCTCGCCGGGCTGAGGTGGGTTATTGGAAAAGCTTAGAATTTCCTCCTCCCCCCACTTGGGGGTGCAGGGGTAGCAGCTAATGTAAGTGACTTGCTGCTCTTAAGCAAGTACTGTGACAGGAAGTTGGCTTCTCTCTGAGTTCAGCACCCCCCTCCCCCCATTTTTACATGTTTTTACTCATTTCATTCGTTTTAAGTGGAAAGCTATTTTGCAACTTGTTTTCACTCTTTCTGGGATAATTTCCAGGTGATTCTCCAAAACTGGTCACAAGCTATTTATTTAATTGCTGTATAATAGTCTATTGAGTGAGCATAACATGATTTATTTAAGAACCCATCCCTATTTTTGAACTTTTTTCCATTTTGTCTATTTATAAAGAGAGCCAGGAGAAGCATATTTTGCAAACCTTTTTTTTTTTTTCTTTTCTGGCAATAAATTTCTTAGGCTAAGATGTTTAATTACCTGACTGAAGGATAAGATAATTTTTTTTTTTTTTTTGGCACCGGGGATCGAACTTGGGACCTTGCGCTTGTGAGGCAGGTGGTGGAACCACTGAGCTAAATCCCCGGCCCAAGGATAAAATAATTTTAAGGTTCTTGAAACTTCTATGTCACGTTGTGTCCAAGAATGATTGTTCTAATTTGCATGCCTATCAGACGGAGTAAGCACAACTTTCTGATAGAATCCTTGCTTAGGAACACAAATCAACAAAACAAACAATTATGCTCAATTTTAGAATTTATAGAAGAAATGGTTAGAAAGAATACAGAAATTTCTCCTTTTCTGTGTTCTAAGTCCTTCTTTTGTTTCTGTAATTAATCTGTTCTAGTGAAAAAACAATTTTAACATTTACATAGAAACTCATCTTCTGTATTAGAAAACTTCATAATAATAAAATAGCTTAAAAATAATTACCAATAGGAAATTTTATAGACTAGTATCTCAAGGTTGATTTTCAAATCAGTAAGAGGTTTTTTAAAGGGATATTGAAAATTTTACTCATAAATATCATGAAGTCATTTAAAGTATTTTTGCAAAGTTAAAAAACCATATCTGGTTATTTGGATCAAGATCCAGGCCAAATTTGGGGTGACAAAATGTGTAGGAATCAATTTTATTTGTGTTTGTATATAAATGAAATTTATTTCAAGAAATACGTAGCTAACATTGAGCAGACCAAGGGAATGGTGGCATCATTTTTTAGGAAGATGCCAGGCTCCTTATTTTAATACCATTGTCCCATATATCTATTTTACTACGTAAAATCAGGTAAACAAATAATAAAAATTTGATAGAGTAGCTCAAAGTTGATTTTCAAATCATTATGAGATTTAAGAATATAGCAAGTATAGTTAAGGAATATAGCTGAGTAATTGACTCACATGTTATGGTTTTGATCTAAAGCATCCCTCCCTGATCTCATGTTTGGAAGGTGATGTGATTATGGAGATGCTACACTTTTGAGTGGATTTTTCCATTGATAAGTTCATAGCTGAATGTGCTCTTAGGAGATGGGGCCTGGTTGGAAGAGGTGGGCCACTGAGCGTGTGCCTTGGGAGGTTATAGCTCTCTCTCCCTCTCCCTCTCCCTCTCCCTATCCCTCTCCCTATCCCTCTCCCTATCCCTCTCCCTATCCCTCTCTCCCTCTTTGTCCTGCCTGGCTGCCATGGGTTCAGCACTTTTCCTCCACCTGGCCCTTCTGCCATGCCATTTCTGCCTTGGAGCCTTCAAACCATGGACTCAACCCTCTGATATCATGAGCCAAAATAAACCTCTGTTCCTTTAAGTTGTGTCTGTCAGGTATTTTGTTCCAGTGACGGGAAAATTGGCTAATACAAATGCATATTTACTCCCTGGACATTTCAGTGAACACACTGACCTATTATGACATAAAACTACTTGGTTTGAAATGTATCCATGGTTACATGTTATTTCCTCAGTTTTCCTTGTTTATAATACATTATCATTTACTCACACACCACAGGGCTTAACAGTGGTATTTTTGGCAGAAGAGGGATAATAGAAAGTAGGATCCAATTCCTTCCTTCATATTACGGCATGCAGCAGATTCAAAGCTGACCGTGCCATACTATTTGTTCTCACGTTTCTGTTTTAAAATTTTGTGTAATATTTTGTTTCATTATCGCACCATCTCTCGTCTTGTATTTCACTTCAGGACCTGATGCTGTATGCTTCCCCCGCACAGTTGTAGTATTACAGTGATGGCCCCAGGCTTCCCTCCCTCTAGTCTCAGCATCTGCCCTCCACAGCAAGGAGATGGAGTGACCATCCACCCCATAATACCATGCTCAGCCAGGGGACTTCTGTCCATCTGGCATAAGCATATCTTTAGGGTAGCCGACAGGAAGGGGTGAGGAGTCCAGGCAGAGCCAAGTGGCTCCAGTCCTGCCTCGTTACCTGCACCAGACAGTGGCTAGCCAGCTCTCAGTTGTGTGAATTAGTCAGCCAAGACCAGCAAGGCTGCCAAGACTGTCCTCACTCCAGGTGCACAAGCCCCAACCTTCTCTGCCCGTGAGGCTTCGGAGCTGTTTGCTATGCAGTGAGATTGTGGCTGTAGGTATAGGCACATGAACTAAAGTCCCATTTCTAAGCAAATTCCCTTCATGTACATAAAATACCCTTTTAACTAAGCAGAACACAGATGCTTCTTGACTTATGATGGTGTTATACCCTGATTAGCTCATTATAAGTTGAAAAATATCGTAAGTCAAAAATGCCTTTAATATTTAACTGGTAAACATCACACTCAGCAACACAGTACACCAAAGAGTCTCATTTATTCTCACGGTCACACGGTTGACTGGGAGATGTTGCTGGATGTCACTGCCCGGTGTCACAAGAAAGGATTGTACCGCTTATGCTCATCAGGGAAAAGATGAAAATTCAAAAGTGCAAAGTATAGTTTCTACTAAACATGTCTCACTTTTGTGTCACTGTGAACTTCAAAAGTCATAACCCAAATACCCTAAGTCAGGGACTCACTTAGGAAAGTACAGCAGTCTAGAATAAAAAGATGTAGACATCATCTTTTCAGGAATCTCCTGTACCCTTGAGAGGCAGTGAGGGGAAAAGAAAGATTTGTATCCATGTCATTTGATGTGACAGATTTATTAGTACTATAAGACTTGGAAGGATAGATATCGGAGACAGAATTGGATGCTTTTCTGGCTTAAAAAGAGAAGAAAGAATTCAGGTAGGTATCTTACAGACAGATGGAGTTTCAATATTAAAGTGCAGTTAAATCGAACAGTTCCTAAGCAGTGCTTCTCGGCCCTGGTTTAGATTAGAAGCAGTGGGGAGACTTCTAAACATATCCGTGCCCAAGCCCCATTCCAGACTAACTGATAGCCATCTCTGGGCGTGAGGCCAGACTCGCGTATATACTATGTAACTGCTTCCCCAGGTGTCCTAACGCACAGCTTGGGTTGGCAGAAGCTATCCTGAGAAGAACAATTATATTATATAGCAGGTAGTTTTAGACATTCATTCTGACCTCAAAAGCAGGCTTCTTTCAAAAAAAAAAAATCGTACAGACTCACTCTGTGGTACACTAATGGTTTGAGGTATGAAGCACGTCACACCTGGCTTGAAGGCCTTTTCCTCTGACATGCATAGGATATATTCCAGTTCAGTAGCTTATAAGTCCCGTTGTTTGCCTTCATCTCACAATATCTGACGGGCTCATGCTGTGCAAAACACACCTCCACCATCTCAAGACCTCCAAGGCTTTTCATTAACAATTAGGCATCCTCTCTGCTTCCCCTAGGAATAGACTAGTCAGGGTGGGAACAAAGAAAAGAACAAAGCCTCTAGAAATCAAGAGCTGAAAGATAGACTCCTAAGAATTCTAGCCCCAACTTCAGATATTCCTGGGTTCCAAATCGGGTTTTATCATTCACTAGTTTTAGTGCCATCATATAAAAATGCTAATAACAATGGTCACTTGTTCATGAGTTGTGGAGTGCTCATAATAATACAGTGAGGCAGAGCATCCCGCCTAGTTTGTGGCAAATAGTAGCACTCAATATGTTAGCTACAATAATGGCATAATTGTTTCAATTACAATTATATTATAAGGCAGTTCATTTCATTCTAGCTACTGGGAAGCTCTTGGTTGTATTTAGGCTATTATATATTTTCTCAGAACTTGAATGAAGTTCTAGAACTATCTAAATAGTAGTTCTAGAACTATCTATCTCTTCTTCAGTAATGTGGAATGAATCGTTTTTTGGTACTGGGGATCGAGCTTGGGTCCTTGTGCTTGCGGGGCAGGCAGCGGAACCACTGAGCTAAATCCCCGGCCCCACGTGGAATGAATTTAAGTGGCCTTTCCAATGAGGAGTCTTCAGTTATTTGGAGTGATGTGCCATATTTTCTGCTTTGGACATTTCCACCTTCTTCTGACAGGTTATGTCTGCTTCATCACAGGTAGTCTTAGGAAAAATGATAAATCACGTGTATTAATTTGCTAAGGCTGTTGTACATAGCAATTTATTTTCTCATAGTTCTGGGGTCTAAAAGACTAGATTGAGGTATTGGCTGCATTGGTTTCTTCTGAGGCCTCTCTGCTTGTTTTTTGGATGTCCCTCTTCCTGTCCATGTGACGTGTTTGTCTACCTGTGCCTGTGTCCACAGTTCCTCTTCTCAGAAGAACACCAGTTAGATGGGAGGAGGGAACGGTGTAAGGATCTCATTTTTATTTAATTACCTCTTTGTAGACTTTGTCTCCAAATGTAGTTACATTCTTCAGTACTGGGAATTAGGATTTTAACACAGGGAACTGGAAAGCACACACGTCAGCCCCTAGCACCCACCTTCAGTCTTTTCCCAGGAATTTGAATCCAGAGCATAGTGAAGAGGACAGAACGTGGCAGAGCCGGTTCACTGTAGCAAAGCTGTCCTGAAAGTCTTTGCAGTAGATCCTCAGTGCTGCTCTGCCCTGCTCTCTGACCTTCCTGAGACCTGGCCCCTTTGCTTTCTCATCTCTGAGCAACCTCCATATCGCTGTGATAAATTTCCTTCTACTTCCCTGTAAGCCAGGCGCAGTCAAATTTTGTCATTTGCAATTTTTGAAAAATCCTCTGATAGCCACCTCTAAGTGCGTTCCCCCAGTGAGGACTCTGGACACCTACCTGGTGGTGCTGAATGCCAGCACACTCCTCGGCTGTCCCCGCAGTGAGACCCACTAAGGTCCCAATTTGGCTGGGCCTAAAGAAAACTCTAATTATACATGTATGCTAGCAGATCTTTTGTTTTGTAATGGCATTAAATTATACTTACATGCTTAATATTAACCCAGTGAAAGTATTAAGAGAAAGGGTCTCATGATTTTGATTTTCTTTGGCTCTCTTAATCACCAAAACTCTCACTGAAGAGAGAAAAAACTGTTGTTTAGTTAAGTGTTTCATCCATAAGAAAGATCAGAAACAAAGTTGAGTTAGAAGTTTTGTATTCAGTGGCTGTTGTAGGGAGCAAACTTACATTTGAAGGTCAAACCCAAAAATGCTTGACTCACAGGAAATGGTGACCTCAGCAGAGACTACTAATTGTCCTCGCTGTCATTCTCCCTTTCTGTAATGGTGTTGGACTATGTAAGTTAGCATATGGCCACTCAGAATACAGGTGACGTTTTCCAGCCTCTTGCAGGAAGGTGGAACATTATGGTTGTGCCCTATGGGGTGGTGTACTAGTCAGCTTTTCCATTGCTGGCACCGGATACCCGACATACACAACATAAAGGAGGAGAAGTTTGATGTGGCTCACAGTTTTAGAGTGCTCAGTCCATGGTTGGGTGGCTCCAAGGCAGGAACATTATGGTAGAAAAGCGTGGTAGAGCGAAGCTGCTCAGTTTATGGTGGCTAGGAAGCAGACCAGAGGAACAACCCCAGAGAGGAAGGGGCAGAAGCCAGATATAGCTCCCAAGGTCATGCCTCCATGATCTACCAGGACTCACCCATAAATGTGCTTCACTAGGCAGCTTGCAAGCCAATCAAATTGACAAAAGCAAGAGTGATACATGCAACTTCTAAGGTTTGTTCCCTTCCCTTTCTTTCCCTTCCTTTCTTTCTTGACCTCATGAGCTGTCCTGGAATATGCAGACAAGGGCAAGACTTTGGGACAATATCACACCAAGAAAGGAGAATGGCCCCTGATGATGCGGGGTTGTGTTTGCTTTCCGTTTCTGTGACCAAATACCTAAGAAAGCAGAAAGGTTTATGTATTTTGGCCCACAGTTTGATTGGCTCCATTGATATAAAGCCTTCAGAAGGCAGGGACATCATGGTTGAAGGGTGTGGCAGAGGAACATTGTTTCCTCGTGCCAGCCAGGGTGGGCAGGCACCAGATAGAGTTCCCAAGGGCAGGCTCCCAGGATTTGCTCCCTTCAACTAGGGCCACTGTTTCCATCCTGTCCCATAATGGCACAAAATGATGATCTCATCAATGGATTATTCCACTCATGAGGTTAGAACCCTTGTTATCCAATCACTTCAAAAGCCTTTGTGTCAACACAATGAGCAGCTTGGTGGATGTTTTAGTAACAACCATGCCAGGGGCAGAGTCTCTGTACCTGCTTGTGAGTCCATGCAGTGGAGGAAAATAAGCTTCTCTCTTATTCCAGACTCCGTACTCTGGTTGCCCTGTAGCAGTATCTAATCTATGTCCCGACTGATATAGTGGCCATTGATATGCCTCCTACTCAATTAACTATTGTGATCAGACTAGAAAATGAGGGTTTAATCAAATAATAGCCAGTGACTTCAGGGTGTCCTCCCTGTGCTCAGTGACAAAGGGAAACATGTAACTCAGCTTTACCTCACATGTACATTTGAAGGAAGGTCTCAGTTTCAAGAAGAAATGTTATATTAGATGTTTCGGTTTTATCTAAAAAGTGCCAACAGAGAATATTTCCAAGACTTTAATTGGCTTGCTAAAGCAGTATATATTGGCAGTGTATTTAGTTTTGTTAATAGCCAGATTCTAATTGTTTCAGAGCCAAAAAGGAACTTAATTTTTAATGTTCAAGAGGAGGTTTCCTTAAGAAAATAAAACTGTGGTGTAAACAGCCATAACGCTGTGTGTATGACTCCTTTCAAACACCAAATGCTCACTTTTCTTCCTTTGGATAAAAATAATCATATTGGTTGTATTATAAAACCACCACATACATATGCTATAAGAGAAGTTATGGAATATCCTGAAGATTGGAAACCATTTCCCCATGTTCCTACTCAAAACAGCTTTGAGTGTAGGATGGAGTCTTTGACAGAATACTAAAAGGAGTCTTTAGTTGGAAAGGTCTCGATAATTTCAATCCATTTGTCACAGACACAAAACATTTTCTTCCAGCTCTGATAACCTGAGTTAGAAATTTCTTACCTAGTAGAATAAAGAAGAAAAAAAATTATTTGGGTATAGGAACTGATCTCACACTTTATCCACTTATGAGATTGCTATAGATTTTTTTGGTTGAAAGATGGCAAATGTTAGAGTTCCTGTAACAGTTACATATGTTTTTTGTTTGATAAAAATTTTCATGAATCTCTTTTAAAAATTACCCAAGGTAGATAGTCCCTATATACATCCAAGTTTCAATATGAGGATTTTAGATTCCAAAACATAAACTACTTATATCTTTTGGAATATTTGCATTCTCGGATTCCTGAGGGTAGGGGTATGCAACTGGCATTCATGAGTAAATTTACGGGTCCATAAATCTACTTAAATTATAGTCAAAATTTTGAGAATTATTACTTGCACACATCATTTTCATCAGATGCACACAAGGGCCCATGACCCCCAAACGATGGTATAGAATGATGTAAAATACGAATTACAGATACTAAGAACTCAACACAACCTTGTTCTGTACCATTAGAGGTTAAATTCCTTAATCCAGATGGAATGGCAAAAGCAGAACATCACTGCAGCAGTCACAAAACCCTGTTACTTCTGTTCAGTTCTGCAAAGTCTTGCTTGCTTTCTGTGATGCTCAAGCCAGAGTTGCTTAATACCAAGTGTAGCTCCAGGCTGGAATAAGAGTTTGATGTTTACCTCATCCATTTCAGAGTCCAGCTGCAAATATACTATCATTGAGGGATGGTGCAGTATGGTATTTTGAGCCTTAACAAACAGTGATGCATAGTCAAATACTTTGAACTGTTTGCTTGGTTAAGAAAAGTTCTATTTCAAGATTCGATTGCCACCAACTCAGACAACTTCTTCATCCCTGTTCTTTCAATTCCATATCATATGTTTCAAATTTCATCCACATAACTTATTTTTGTTCTACTCTTCTGTCAAAAACAATGTGGAAATCTCAGGTTATAATTGAGGTCTTGGAGGGGCAATGTACATCTAGCCAACCAAAATACAATGAAAGCCATTCTCATGAAACACGCATAAGGAAATCTATCCTTTGTTAGGTTAAGAGTGCCAACAGTTGCGATCTCAGAATGAAGTCAAAGATAACTAAAATGGGGTTTCATTAATGCAAACATGTGCAAAATCACTCCGTTGTATAACAATGATCTGTAACACTATTTGTGCATTTTTAAATGCCCAGGGGAAAAAGCCCATTTGAGATGAAATGATAATGTATTTTTAAACTACTATACCTGGAAGCTGAAATCATTGCATTTGTCTCTCTCATTTGGGTTTATCATTGTCGCTATTAGACAACCAAGTGAAAGTTTCTGAGCAAACTGTCTACAGCGCAGACCGTTAAATGTCCATTTCCTTCTTCCTCCCTGGAATCATTTTGAGCCTGCGATTCATTTCATTGGAATTACCACTAGAAGGGAGATTTTGCATAGCTTTATACCAACATCTCTCTTTTCCTCAGCTTTGTAAATTCACGTATGAGGATGTTCTAGCGAGATGAGGTTACCAATAGCAGTCTTGGGAGGGAGTGATGGAGTCCACAGAAGATAACAGAGCTGGCTGTTCCTGGAGCTATCTGCATATCTTCCTGGAATGGTCAGAGGACTAAGACACTCTGCATAGCTAGCTACCTGACTAGAACACCGAAAAGGTTCCCCTGTGGGGATTCTGTGGAAGGCTGACATTATCAGGCCATTTGGATAAAATTGCCACAAAAATGCTTACTAAAGGGAACATGTGCAACATATGGACTCAGCCTGAGAGTTCTTGAAAGCCCTACCCAAGGAGCAGAAAGAACGAAGGATACACAGAAGAAGGAAGGTGTTCTCCTACATTCTTCTATCAATACAGACATTTTGGATGAAAATAAGCTGTTAGGAGAAGTCTGGCCCCATTTCTGCAGACTGAATTTTCCTGCAGATGCTGCTGCACACATTTTTAATCCATGGGGTTCACACTGCAATCCCTTCTGGTTTGTCATTTTCAATATGATTTCTTTTTCGACCCATGAATTATTTGGAAGTGGTTTAAAATTTCTAAATGCATCTATTTCTGGGCTATCTTTAGCTATTGGATCGCATTAGTAATTTTATTGCTTTGTTTTCTTGTTGAGTTTTGTGGTCAAGGATGTGGTCAATGTTTATAGATCAACTGTACTTAAAATCAATCATCAATATATACTTAAAATATGTATTTGCTGTTTTTGGTTATAGGACTGCATATATACAGAGAATACAAATACACATATATAACGATGAATACACATGAAGCTTAATGATTGTGTTCACAATATTTTCTTAAATAAATTATTCTCCTCAATCTTTCTGAAAGGTATGTTAAAAATCTTCCACTATAATGTATAATTGTGGGTTGTGAATTTTGCCTTGCAGTTCTGCTTGTTTTTTGCTTTATGCATTTGAAGACTATATTTTTAGGAGGATACAGAATCAGAATACTTACAGCTTCCTGGATATTTATCACAGGTAGAGCAACTCTTGATCCTACGTAACGCTCTCTTGCCCTTAAGTCTGTGTGGGATAGATCAGCTCTCCTTGGGACAGCATTTACCTGGTTGTCATCACCTGCTGCCCAACTGGAATCTGTTTATCCCTCTTCCTCCCAATAGAACTTCTGTTTTGGTTAGGTAGACACCTCTCTTCTACATACTAAATGTCTCGGGTATAGTTTTGATTGGCCTAAGAGTGAGTCATTATGTTTTCAGTTGATTGTTTGTTGTTCCCGAGGTACCGTGTTGACCAAAATGAAGTCTCCTGCTAGGCAGGCAGCCTCTGGGAAAAGTCCCTTCTGAGCAGGAGCCACGGTCTCTCTCTCCACTGGAATCTTGCTCTCTCTGGTATGACACTAGAAGCTTAAAAAGTGAAACCAAAGTGGGATGTCAGAGAGAAGGAAAGAATTCAAGCTCTTCCTCCAATCACCACCTATTGCATATTCTTTTCATTTTTATGTGTAGCTCTTCTTTTAGTCCTTATATCAACTGAATGAAGTTGAGATGGACCCAAACAGAGGTTTGTGGATTGTTTTTAACCTCTTAAAACTGAATTTATCTATTTGTATTCGTTTAATAATATATTTGCTCTCCGTCAGCTGTCTTCGTTATGGTCAACTTCTTTGCAATTTCTTTTGTTTTCAAGCTTTTGTCATATGGACTTGATTTTATTGGGTCCTTTTTCTTAATTTTTAAAAACAATTGTACTCTTCATTCTGCAACAGTCTTTAAAAACAAGAAAAAATATTTTTGATGGTCAATACTATTTGACAAAAACAAAAACTGATGCCAGCTAAATGTTAGTAAGAGTTAAATAATTATCCATACAAACAGTGAAGTGTTAATAAGCAACTGAAGTGGTAATCCTGATCTTCATGTGGAAAACATTTAAAGACCCACTGCTAACTGACCAGGGCAGTTTGGAAAACTGCATTTACAGTTGATCTTTTGTGACTTTCTTCAGTCTATTCCCATTTCCTTTACATTAATCAGAAATTCAGTTGCTTCTGACATGTAGATGACAACTTTTCCTAGTTTCCACAACTAGCTCGGGCTTTCTTTGTCTTTTGTATTCCTTTACTCATATCATTGGTGTGAATGGTAGTGTAAGAATTAGTTTCTATGTTTCCTATAAGCATTTCTTTTTTTTTTTTTTGGTACCAGAGATTGAACTTGGGACCTTGCGCTTTCGAGGCAGGAGGCAATACCACTGAGCTAAATCCCCGGCCCACAGCATTTCTTTTTTTTATATGTCAATATTATGTTTTGCTCCTTCATTCCTTCAATAAATATTGATGACTATTTACTAAATGCTGGATATGTAAGTCCAGTGGTTAGGCTAGATATTTAAGCCTAACTACAAGATTATGTAATCTATAAACTAAAAATATCAAAAGGAAGAGCCAGGAAGAGAAAAACATCTAGAAAATAAAAACCTAATAGACTGTTTTGATCATGAATCAGTAGCACAGACAGTTTCTACTCATGTATCGCTATGTTTTGACTGAGGAGGTCAGAAGATAAAGTTCCAGGAAAGTAAAAGAGATTAGCAAACCTGAAGTTATTTTTAAAGCCTGAGTCTTAGTAACTCACCGAGAAAAAAAGTTACTTTAATACCTTAGAAAACCAAAGCCTTATTTATCACTGCTTTGAACTTCATCTGTCAAAGAGGGTGATAAACACCAGTTTATTAGGTCTCGTCTGAGGACTGAGCGAATGCAGATAACATGGAATAATAAGGATACTATTATTATTCACACTTACCTCACATCTTACCTTTAGCTATGGCGAGCACTGTTGTACTTACTTTTCATCTGCCAGCCCCCCTTAATCCTCATGACTTCTATAAAGAAAGCCTAATTATTCTCATTTTGAAGATGAGGTTTAGAGATTTACTTGAGATATTTCCGCCAAGAGAGAGAAAGGCCCTTCTAGAAAGTTCCATGACATCAAGGTAGTAATTATAGAGAAAACACTGAAATTATCCTTTACAGAGCAGAAAATCACTTGTTAATTCGAGAGCATAAAAATGTACCTGGCACACTTATTCTCCTCAATTAAGTTTCACTGAAATTGGAACTTATTCAGACAGTGATTGCATGTGGAGGAACCGAATGTGTACTGAGTGCTTTTAGTTTTATTACGAGGTGAGACGGTGCAGGAATGTTTGACCCTTTCAGAGACGGGATGACCTCGCAATTTAGCACCTATAGTAAGTCAGAAGGTAGAGGCTGCAGGGCAGCTATTCCCACTTTCAATATCAGGCACAAGTGGGAAAGATCCAGGCTAAGGCTCACTCCCTCAGGCTCCTTTTCTAACCTACATGGTGAGCTTCGTGCTAACCGTGTTTCTCTTTGCTCGTCTACTTTATTCACCCGAAGTAGGAGAGACTAGTAAAGAGAAATTCATTTCTGCTTCTTCTCCACTGCCAGTGAGATGGTACCTCCCACATCCATCTCAACATGACCCAATTAAATCAGCATAGATTAGCTCCTTACCAAATGCCTTGTTCCTCAAGAGTGGACACACCTAGGCCTAAGCCAACCTGTCTGGTGATGCCCAACGTAAGTTCAATTAGACTGAAGGTCAGAGAGTTTGATGCTCTGTGGTTGGAGGAAGAGAAATTCCTCTGAATGGTGTGGAATGAAGATGTAAGAACTGGAATTGCTGCAGCCATTCTGTGACCATGAGGGAAACCAGCAGGGAATCCAGACTGCCACAGTGAGGTGAAATAAAGCAAGTGATATAAATTTATTTTTGTTTCTCAGTGGATATAAAAGTCATATTTATGTATAACTTTGGCGGGAAGCTGAAGCAGGAGAACAGTCACAAGTTCAAGGGCAGCTTGGGCTACATGGTGAGTTCAAGGCCAACCTGCACTACCAAGTGAGACCCTGTCTCAAAAAGGAAAAAAGGTTATATTTACCTTATACCGTAGTCTATTGAGTATGCAATACCATCATGTCTTTAAAAAGGTGTACATACCTTAATGGATTTAAAAATTGCTATGTCATCTGAGCTATTGGGAGATCAGCTCTGTCAGACTCATCCTATGCAGGGCTGCCACAACTTTTGATTTTCAGCAAACAAAATATCTGCACAGCTACGTGAAGTGGCATATTGAAATGAGACACGCCGCCAGAGAGAAGGGGCAGGCACAGCCAAGATAAATTCATTAAAATGAATTCGGACCTTGATCACATTTTACCATGGGATTAATCTATCTCTGGACTTTTCCATGGATCAGTACATCCCAGTTATTTTAAAAGCCATTTTGGGGAGTTTGGGGTGTAGGTCAGAGGTAGAGAGTGTGCTTGGCCTGCAATGCCCCAGGTTAGATCACCAGCACTGCAGAAAAGAAAAGAAAGGTCATTTTGAGTTAGGATTTCTGCTCTTGCAACTGAAGGGATCATCATGGATGCTGAGTGTAGAGCCAGGCAACGGGCCTGCAGAGAACTACATGAAATCCAGGACTGGTTATTTAGTTAAATTGTCAGTGATAATTTGGCTTTTACAAATGTATCTGATTAATGGCTTTCTGGGGTCTTTTATGTCCACCCTGCACTCCATTACCGTTCTGGCTTTGATGGGGTTCCCACACCTCTGGGGCTCCTGTTTTTGTACGCCCTGGGTGATCTGGCTACACTTTCTCTTGTGGATCTCTAATTTGCCCTTCAGAATTCTGCAGAATTCTGCTTTGCCAGTTTGGCGCTCCATTCCCTGTCCTGCATTTCCCATATAGTTTGTTCACCTGCCAAAATTGTTTGTTTCAAGAGCATCCAGTTCTTCTGAACTCCTTTCTTTCCATGAGGTCTTTTTCTTTTTTTTATATTTATTTATTTTGCCAGTGCTCAAAACTTGTTGAAATTTGCTTTTTCAGAACTGATTATTTTTTCTCATCAGCTTCTTTTTCCTTAGAAAAGTAACAGTATGCTTTTCTTGTTATTATTACTTTCACAGAAAGCTCAATCCTATTTCACTTCTTTATTAATTCTATTATTTTGAAAATTTAATTAAAATGGATCTTTGCTTTATGTTGCATTTTGTAACAAGAAGTTAGCTCTAGTGTACTTTAAAATCTATCTCACAGTTTGGGGCTGACCCATTTCTCTAGCCAATATCAGAGTAGTTAGAAGCCTGTCTGATCACACTGCATGGGGGTGATGAAGCATGTCCTCATGGAAGTCTATGTGCGATAAATGCAAATAAAGCAGAAGTAAATATGCATTTATATGTTTCGCTTATCCTAAGGACACTATAATGACAGGTGTTGATGATTAAAAAAATAAATTATCACCACAATCCAAGGATCCAAAGCAAGTATTTTGTATTTTCCCACCTCACCCACAGACCCTCACACTCGGACATTAATTCCATATGTTTGGGGAAAGAAAAACCCAGAAGTTTAAGAGAAAGCTGAGAAATTCTCCTGAGTGGCAAGAGATGTACTTTGGTGACAACCACGTAAGGACTCTTTTGGTTATGGAAGGAGGACCCTTGGGATTTGTCCTGGCTGCCTCCTCCCCAACTCCACCTCTTCACGGTGTGACTTTCTGGTGACCTTGGACTTGTTTTTCCAGTCGAAGAGACGAGTAGCCGCTGTCCTTAGGCCTCAGGAATCCTATCGTGCTTCTGCTGCTCTCTTGGAACCCAGGCTCGTTCACTGGAGTGGGAGAGGCTGCGTGGAGCAGATTCAAGTCAGCCCAGTTGCCCCAGGCAGGAAAGCAAAGCCAACCTACAAGTGACAGCAGGTTCCCGCCCAGCTGAGTCCAGTCCCACCGCTGACCCAGAGAATCACCAGCTAAATAAATGGCTGTTAGCAGTGGCTTAGGAAGCAGCAAAAGCTAACTGACACCGAAATTTTCAGTGTAAGAGGATGGTATGGGGGAGCAGGGAGGGGTGCTGGAAATGCAGAGGAGCCGTGGAACAGGAAGCTGGGTGACCGGTGAGAAAGCACCAGTAAGGCAGGTGGTGTCAGTGAGAGGCGCTTGGCTGTGCGAATGGCCAGATGGAGGAGGATTCCAGACAAAAGTAAAGCCGCCAGCTACTGCCCTACTCCTGTCTTATCAGCCAGTGTCTCCTACACGTTTACTTGGGGCAAGGGGTGTTTTTCAGAGGTCAGAGAAAAAGGGGCTAAATTATACATCTGGAACCTCACAGGGATGAAGGGAGGAAGGAAAGGGCGCTACCTACACTGGCAAGAGGTGAGGGGAGAGAGAAACTGAACATCTGGATGGCTGGGCAACAGTCAGGGTTGTGAGGTGTGCCATTCAGCTTTTCACTGCTGTGACAAAATGCCTGGGAAAAACAACTTAAAGGAGGAAAAGTTGACTTTGGCTCACAGCTTCAGAGCCCTCAGTCTGTGGTCAGCTGGCTCTATCGCTTTTAGGCCTATGGTTGGCAACACATCATGTCAGAAGGGTGTGGCGGAGCAAAGCCGCTCAATAGCAGCTGGAAAAAAAAAAAGGATAGAGAAAGAGAGGGAGAGGAAAGGACTGGAGACAAAATATAGGCCCCCAAGTCACAGCCCCCGATCCAATCCCTTCCATTAGGCTCCACCTCCTAAGTCCTCATCACCTCCCAATAGGCCCTAAATTACAAATCCATCAATGCATTAATCTGTGGATGAGCTTAGGGCTCTCTGTCAAAAGCCCCAGCTCTGAACACATGAACCTTTTAGGAGAACACTTTAAACCATAACAGAGGTAACAAAACACGCTTCACTCAAGAATCCTGGAAATACTGGAAGACTGAGGAGGTTTTCGCCCCGTGCGGTTTAAGCGAACTTATTTTCACAATCTTAGTGGATAAGGTCACCTCCACAAACCAGAGGACTTCCCGTTACTACGAGCTGATGTTAGGTTATGCACAACACTTATCTACCCCAGAGAACGCTTGGTATTTTCATTTCAGTGGAAGGTGGCTGCTGAGGCAAAGGTGAGGCACACTAGCTCTGGCATCAGTAAGAAAGTCAATTTCATTGCTAATTTCCCTTTTAGTAAATCTGGAATGAAAGGAGGAATCACCTAGATCAACCAATGCAAAACTCCAGGCAAGAGCAAAAAGCAAGTATGAAGTTAAAACCAAATCCCTGGACTTATTGGAGGGAAGAGACATAGTTTAGTTTGGCGGATTGTAGGAAGCAATATTTTGAAATACCATATGATGCATTTTTCCTCCTTAGTATTTCCAGAGTCCAGTTTTTTGTTTGTTTGTTTGGTTGGTTAGTGGGTTGGTTTTTTTTAAATCCTGCAGCCTTCCCTCTATTTAAGCCAGGAAGCTAAAGACAATGTTTTGCAGGGGTGGGAAAAGAAACTGCTGCTGAGAACAAAGGAGTCCTTGCTCAGCTTGGCATTTAAACTACCTTTTCAAAATAATGTCTGCAGGGCCGGGGATTTAGCTCAGTGGTTCCACCCCCTGCCCTGCAGGTGCAAGGACCTGAGTCCGATCCTGGTACCAAAATAATAATAATAATAATAATGTCTGCAAATAAATAACTGTGCCCCAAACTTGACTTGCAAGCAGGAGTAGAAGGTTTTTCTCAGATGTTTTAGAGCAGAGTTGTTATATAAAGAACCAAAGTTTGGAAGACTGGCCTCAGAGAGGGACAAAGGAGAACGGGATTGAAAAAAGAATTCCTGCCACACAGAGGAGAGTAAAACCCCCCGTGTTTGGGAAGGAAATGCCAAAAGAGAAGGGAATGGGGTTGCCTGTGAGAGCTTGGCCTACTTTGGAGTTGGACGAAATTTAAAAACAAATGTTAGAGGTAGCCTGGAAGGGCTTCAGCCTCTCAGAGAAGGCCCAGATGCAGCAGAGCACCATGTCCAGCCAGGCTGAGGGGACTGCTAAGCCCAGGGGCTCAGGGCAGCCTCCCAAGCCCTGGCACAGCATGGCCGCCTGGGAGATTTCCTGTCCTCCTCCCAGCATCCCTCCTGCCCACAGGGGCCAAGGACCCAAAGAGCGAGGAAGGACAGAACCCCCGAGAGGGGGCAAACTCAGAAAGATGGAGCAGTTAATCCGAAGGCGCTATTGGAAACACTTGTCACTTTTAATTGGCGAAGTCAAATTTTCACTCATCAGTGAAAAGACATGTAAAATTAAAGGAAGTTATGTAAGTTTTTTCACATCTGAGTCAACATATGTGAATTTTTTTTTTTTTTTGGACTCAAGTGCATGTAGAATACGTCTGAAGGAGAATAGTGGGAGGTAAGACTGGGAGGTGGGTTGAAATTAGAATGAATTGAATTGAGGAAAAGGAAATTGTGAACATTTGTGTCAATTCTGATGATTTTCTCGAACAGAAGGGCCAGGATGGCATCTTACCGACTAAAATCAGATGGAAGGTTTTCTCGTGTTCATAAGGAATTTCTCATTCCTTCTCTGGATCATAAGTTGGCTAAAGGGCATAAATAAGAAATTTCCTCCTTTTTAAGGAAATTGTTATAATGTTACTTAAAGAAGGAAGCCCTCACACAGCCACAGTGCGGAAGTCTAATTTGCCTCTGAGGGCCCACGAACAGGATCGTGAGTCTTGGCTGGACACATCTGTCTCAAACATCTGTCTTGCACATTCAGGATGCCCATAGATGGAGAAGAAAAGAGGCCCTTCCCCTTACACCTTCCAGTTTGTTGTTTTGGCTCATAATTAGTTCAGGGTAAGAGAATAATCCAAATAAGTTGACCTAACAGATTAAAACGTGTTCGCTTGTCCTCTGTTTTAAATCAGTGTCAGCAGCTGTTTATTGCTTCAAACAGGACAAAATAATGAAAGTGATCGCCTAATGTTCTACACCTTGCAACTGAAGATTAGAAACAAGCAGCAAAGCTTGACAAACAGCAACACGTCTTCTTCAAAGCAACCACTGGGTCTTACCATGCGATCCTCCCCAGCCATGCATGACATTCAAATGAGACAGGGTTGGTTAAGGCACCGACTTCCATACAAATGAGGGGGTATGAACTACAGAAGAAGATTGTGTTGAAGCACACAGGAGCATTTTCAAGTGGTCAGAGAACTGGTCTGGCATCATTATGGGACTGTTTTTAAGTCTGGACTACATTCATAGTGCAAATTGAGCAAATGCTCATGCAGCGTCCCACCAAAATTTGGCACAAACTTGTCAATGGCCTTTAGTCTCTCTTTCTGGCACGTGGGAGTTGCAGAAACCCCATATTTGCCCTTTAGCACAATCTAATCATCACACAACAGAATTTACAAGACTTGCAGTCATTTTTAGGCCAAACTGGGTAGTACTAGTAGACCAGTTGAAAGAGCTTACTATCGTTCCCCAAACAAGAGTCTACCTTCTTAAATTCTTAGCTTGTATTTAGGGAATCATGCTTTGGGAGGACGCGGCTGATTCAGAATTTAAAATATACTAGTAGCATAAAGTAACTTGGGGTGTTATCGTAGTCTTAATAAAACCCCTAGGCCGGGAATTGTAAACAACAGTTCCGGAAGCTGGACTGTTCAAGATCAAGGGACCAGCAGATTTGGTGCCTTTGGAGAGCTCATTCCTTACAGATGGTGGCTTCTGTGTGTCCTTACAAGCTGAAGAGGCAAAGGGGCTTACGAGCTCCCTTGGGCCTGTTTTAAGTGACATTAATCCTAACCAATCCCCCAAGGGTCCCCCATTATAATACATTGCCTTGAGGGTTAGGTTTCAACACAAGAATTTTGGGAAGAAACAGATTCAGGTCATAACAAGGAGATAATCTTGTCTTGGGGGTCAACGACTGTGACACTGTTGGAATGCTTGACAGAGTCCCTCAGAGTCTGTGTGTTTATCTTAAATTCACTGAACCTGCTGGGAAGGATTGCCCCAAACCACCTTTTCTTATCATGACTTTGAATAGTCTGGTTTTAAGAATAACTGCACCCAGTGAAGCGATTCAATCCCAGGGATATATCCAAAAGAACGGACAGCAGGGTCTCCAAAAGATATTCATATACTGTACCTATGTTCACAATAGCACTACAAGAGCTAAAGTCTGGCAACAACCCATGTGTGCATCAATAGATAGACACAAACAAAATGTGGTACATACATACAACGGAATACTGTTCAACTTTAAAAGGAAAGAAATTCTGATGTGGAAGTTTTGAAAACATTGTGCTAAATGAGGTAGACTGAGGCACAAAAGGACCACATATTGTATGATGCCACCCACAGGAGACACCTACAATAGGCAGATATGTAAGGACAGAAAGTAGAAGAGCTGGGGAAGGAGAAATAGGGAGGTTGTTTAACGGGTATAGAATTTCAGGCTGGGCTGATGAAAAAGTTCTGGAGACAGTGTACTAGCACTACTTTGAGAATTAGGTTTGCTGACAGTTGCACAACAATGTGAATGTACTTAACACCCCTGAATTTTACACTTAAAAATAATTAAAATGGTAAATTTCTTGGGAGATATACTTTAATACAAGTTTTTGTTAAAACTATACCAAAATATAATTTTGACTCTAGACTTGCAGATGAGTCGTGTTCAAATTCATACAAATTTGAATTTAAGAAGCCACGGCAAACAGCATGTCCAAGAGAATTGTCAGGTGGGAAGACAGCCCTAAGGCAAAAAGGCTGATGACCATATAACTCCACTCTTGTACACTGAAAAGAATTGTCCTGATAAGAGGAACTCCTTAATTTAACAGAGTGAACAGACTACTTGTCCAACACAATAAACACTGGCCGAGCACTTGAAGTAAGGCTGTTCAGTGAACTGAATTGTGCTGTGAGTTTAGAATGCATACCAATTTCCATGACACAGAGCAATGGAAAACATAAGGTATTGTGTTAATAGTTGTTACATTGATTAAGTGCTTTCGGTTAAATTAAATGTTAAAATTAATTTCATCTGTTTAAAAATTTTAAGATATGGTCACTAAAAAACTAAAACCACATGCTGACTCCTATTACATTTCTGCTGAGCAGCTCTACTCTGGAGATGTACCAGGGTGCTTTACGGTATCACAGCATGAAGGTGCAGCTCATGGTTGTGACTTCATTCTGTAAGGCATGGAAGAGATTGGCATTGTTGGCTACTTTTAGGACTCTTGTCAGTAATGCCAAATGGTTTTTTTTTCCTTCCCCAGTACCAGGGATTGAACTCGGGACCTTGTGCTTGCAAGGCAGGCACAGCACCCCTGAGCTAAATCCCTAGCCCCAGCTGTTTCTTAATATTATTTTCTCATGTGGGTTCTTTTCTATTTCTATTTCCTAGTCTTTTTTTTTATTCATTAAATTTATTGGTACATTTTAGGTGTACAATATGATGACATTCATCATTGGGAATTTGCACCTTTACATGAGATATTTTGGTTCTTATTTTTCCCCCCTTCCCCTGCCCTCCCTTCACCCCCTCCACCCCTCCCCATTTACAAAGACTTTGTTTCCATTTTTTTCTTTTCTCATATTTTTTTCCTATTTCCTAGTCTTAATCCTCTACAATTTTATGCTAGGTCCAATAAAAAGATGCCTAATCTACTCACTGTATCCCTACAAATTGACTTTTAGAAAACAGATTTTTCTCTCTATGTTCAAAACTCAGTTACTGCTGCCTGGAGAGTTTGAGGTTTGGACTCCCCAGAGATTCTGACTCAGTAGATTGCATTGGTGCTCAAACTTTCCATTGCAGAGGTCTGAGAAACACTGGCTTGTAGGATTATGCTCAGGTTCCTTCAAGTAATTTTTTCATATTCATTATCTGACTCTGGTGAAATGTGTCTGAGGTAGGATGAGAACCTCTATACCCAGAAAACTTTTGGAAGAAAGTTTGGATGCTGGTTTAATTGAGGGTGGATGAGGTCACTAGCTCTGCCATTCTATGATCCTAAATTTGCTGTCATGATGTTATGATATACATATAATATATAATAGTCATATATATTATATAATATATAATAGTCATATATATTATATAATATATATAATATAATATATAATAGTCATATATATTATATAATATATATTATATAATAGCCTGACTATATTATATAATAGTCAGGCTGCCCAAAGTTGCATTTTGTAGTGCTGAGATCATTGTATGAATCTATACTGCCCAAGATAGTTTTGCATGCCCTTTTTCACTAATTATTTTCTTTGGTTTTCTGTTGATCAACAGGTATCTTTTTATTAGAGCATATTAGTTATACAGATTATTGGATTTCACTTTGGCAGATTTGTATGAGTATGTAAGTTATACAGTATGATTAAAGTACATGGAGAAGGGTTAAATAAAAAATTATTACAGTACAAGTTACATTGCCATTAATCCCTCGCAAAATACTCTCCCTCTCTTTGAACATTCATATTCCATCATGCTTGCAACTTTCTAAAGCAGTTCTGGAAGTCTTCTGTCATGAGTGTCTTTACATGTTGTGATGAAAAGAACATGCTGCTGCCGAGTGTCATCCCATGAAAGGGCAGGCTCCTAAAATCACTGTGGTGTCCCCGTCCGCCTTATTCACCAGGTCTGGCACTGTGATTTCTGGCTCTTCCTCAAAGTCAAAATGACCGTGAAAGGTAAACATTTTGAATCAGTTCAGGACCTCAAGGCAGCCACAACAGCACAACTAAAGAAGAGACGCCAGAGAAGGCTGTCTTGGGTGTGCACACAGGAAAAGGCCAGCTGAGGCATAGTGACGAGGCAGCTGTCTGCAAGCCAGGAAGAGAATTTCACCAGAAACACACCTGCCAGCATCTGAACCTTGGACTTCCAGCCTCCAGAGGTGTGGTGAGGAAATGCATACCTCTGTTGTTTAAGCCTCTCAGTCTATGGTAGTGTTATGGTATCCCTAGCAGAATAATACCACTACCATACACAGTATTTGAAAGACTATCAAGACATGAACATCTCTTGAATACTTGTAAGATCTACCAAGAATTGACTGGTAGTAGTTGTTTGTCTGTCTTTTGCCACTTCCACAGTCTTCATTACCCCCTCTGTCTCCCCGACACGGAGGCTGAAGGTCAACTGGCAATTAGGTCTGTATTACTTTTTCAAGTATCTAGCTCTTTTCTCCCCTTTGGATTACTTGCCTGGTCCTTGCATACATTTAGGTTTATAATTGCTAATGTAATCTACTGGCAAAAGCTATAGATTCTTCAAGTCTACATGAACCATATTGATATACACTAATACATCTTTTCAACAATCAGAATGAATCAGGACATAAATCCAAATTGTAATGACAGATCTTAACCCTGAACATCATAGGTCAATAACATAATTCATTTATGTAATTTCTATGCTGTTAGAGTAGAAGTCATAAAAGTCTGCCTTTTATCAACTAATAAATCAAGGTGGCATGAAATGGCAAAAGAAAAGCTACTGTTTGTCTTGACAGTTGCAAGTAAAGGATCAGCTACTCTCACTTGAAAATGTGAAAATAATGAATTGGGAGTATAAGGGTTCCATCTGTTACCTGATTTCAAGCCAGCCATGACAATTGCACAGCAGAAACATATTAAAATATCAGCTTTACATCTTGCACTTACAGAAATTAAACAATAACATAGATTAAGAGCCAGAAAATGTAATAACTATTTGTCAGTGAAAGAGTAGAAGCTGGAGATATATAGAGTGGAGAAAATAAATTTTGGAATGAGAAGAAATTAATATAATAATTTGAGCATAAAAAGCACAAAGGAGAAAAACAAGGCATCTCAAAGGAATAGAGAACTCTTTGAAATTATTATATATATATATATATATATATATATATTCCCATTAAGTTTATTGGTACATTTTTGGTATACAATACAGTTACATTCATCATTGGGATCTAGTACCATTACACGAGTATCTTGGTTCTTATTTTTTTCCCCTTCCCCTGCCCTCCTTTTACCCCCTCCACCCTTCCCTATTTGCAAAGACTTTGTTTCAATTTTTTTCCTTTTCTCATATTTTTTCTTTTCCCTTTTTTCCTTTCCCCTACCCCTCCCACTTCCCCTGCACCTTTAGACCTTTTCTTCCTGTTACACAATATCAATTATACATTTTTTAAATTATAATATCAAGATCTAGGAGACATTACCACAGATTTTACAGAATTTAAAAGGATACAGAAAGCATATTTCAAAAATCTGTTTTGAAATAAATTTGACAACTTCTAAGAAGTACCTTGGAAAACAAATTAATGAAACTAACTCTGGAGGAAATATAAAATTTGAATAGCACCTATTAAAGAAAGTATGTTCCTAGCTTGAAAACCTACCTATATGACAACAGCAGGCTCATATACATTTTAACTGATAAATTATATCAAACAATTAAAGCAGAAAAAAGAAGGAACACTTCTCCCTTCATTTTAGGAACTCAACATTGTGCTAATCCTAAAACTGGATAAAGATAATAGAAGAGAAAAGTATGAACATAGAAATTTGTTTAACATAACAAACTATTAGAAGTCAGATCTGGCAGTATGTAGAAAGTGGTTTTGTTATAAGGATGGCAGTGTTGGTTCAGCATTGGAAGATCCACCCCCAAAAGTCATCATTTTAACAGAGGAAAGGAAAAAGCCATATGATCCTGTCATTAGATGGAGAAAAAGTATTGGGCTAAATTCTACAACTGTTCATGGTAAAAGCTATCAGGAGACTAGAAGTAGAACAAAACCTGCTCAACAGATTAAAGACATGTACTCCATACTTCCAGCAAAAATGCCTTATATGAATGGAGAAAATAAAATGCTTTCTCCCTAAGGTGGAGAACAAGGACAGATATGCCTACTCTTCATCTGTCCATTAAACTTTGAAACCTAGGCCTAAACCAAAATAGTCTGGCAATAAAATGACACAATTAGGATAGGATTGGCAAGGTAGAAGCAAAATCTTTATATGTAGATGAAATGATCATCTACAGAGAAAATGCTAAGAAATCTCTAGGAACCCTTGGAACTTGTATTTGAATTTAGCAGGATTAGAAAACACAAGGTATATATAAAAATTCAGGTCTTTGTATACTTGCTATAAATGAAGAATTGGATATTGAAATTTAAAAGTTAAGTAAGAGTACAAAGGACCTAGAATAGTAAAAACAAACAAACAAAAAACAGTGTTGGAAGGCGTTTAGTACCTAATTTTAAGACTTTCTCTAAAGCTACAGTAATCAAGGTAGTGTTGGTGTAAGGAAAGACATATAGATCATCGGAATAAAACAGAGAATCGAGAAATAGAACCACACATATATGGTCCACTGAGTTTTGAAAGATTATTTAATATTAACATTTTATAGAATATAAACTCAATTCAAGAGCCAAGGAAGAGATACTGTTTTCAGCAAACGGCACTAGAAAACCTGGTATCCGTATATAAAAAATTAACCTCAAATCTTTATTTCCATACATAAAAATAACTTGAAGGGATCTACGAACCTAAATATGAAAGACTAAAAGTATAAAACTTTAAGAAGAAATTATAAGGGAAAATGTTTATGAATTTAGGGTAGGCAAGAACTTCCTAGGATACAAAAAACATGATGTATAAAAGAAAAAAATTGATAAATGAGATTCCATCGAAATTTAGAACTTTAAATGACATCATTAAAATGAAAAGTAGTCCTTAAACAGACCATATTTACAATGCATATAACCTATGAGTAGACTATATAAAGAATTCTTAGAGCTCATTAATAGACAATCCAATTAAAAAGTAGACATAAGATGATAAATAGCCAGTATAGCACAAGGAAAGGTGTGCAACTCTAGAATCAGAAAAATACTAATCAGTACAATAACAAGATTGAATTATACACTCATTAGGGAGAGGAAGTTAAAAGTTTTAAAAGCCTTGTCATGACTTTTTCTTTTTGTTGGATTCTCCCCCTTTGCGTTTAATTTGTCATGTCCAATGGATTCATTCTGCTGGGTTTCCTGGGGTTGTGATCCTCATTGTCTTTTCCTAGGGTATTGTGTAAAATTTTTTGGAGTGCCGGTTTGGTGTTCATGAAGTTCCTGAGTTGATCTTTACCATGAAAGTATCTTATTTCTCCATCAATTTTGAAAGATAGTTTTGCAGGGTAGATCAATCTGGGTTGGAGGCTGTTTTCTTTTAGGGCTTGAAATACATCACTCCAATCTCTTCTTGCCTTGAGGGTTTGCATTGAGAAGTCTGCTGTGATTCTGATGGGCTTTACTTTGTATGTGATTTGTTTCTCTAACTGCTTGTAGAATTTTGTTCTGTTGGATTTCTGGAATCCTAACTATTATATGCCTATGTGTAGATTTTTTTTGATCGAGGCTATTTAGAGTCCTATATGCCTCACTTATCTGTATGTCAAGTTCTTTTCCCCTCCTTGGGAAGTTTTCTGCCATCATTTCTGTGAATAGTTTTTTTATGTCATCTGCACTCTCTCCTGTTTCTTCATTGACTCCAGTCAGTCTTATGTTATTCTTCTTTGCATCATCTAGCAGCTGCTGGATTGATTTCTCATGTTCCTTTACAATTTTAAAGCAATTGTTCTTTTCCTGGTCACTAATTGCAATCTTTTCTTCTATATCTGAAATTCTATCCTCACATTGGTTCATTCTGCTGTGCAGACTTTCAGTGGAGTTTTTAATCTCCTAGAAATCTGTTTGCATCTGTTTTATGGATTCCATTTGTTTCCTATGTTGGGATTCCATTATGTTCCTCAGATCCTCTAGTTTTTTATCTGTGTCCTCTCTAGATTTATTAATCATGTCTTGCACCATGAGCAAAATCTTTGCTGTTATCTGAGTAATTATTTCTGATTTCATTTTTCCTAGATCCTCTTTTGTTGCCAGTTCAGAGAGTCCAGGTGGTTGAGTATCAGATTGTTCCATCTCATTTCCCTTTAGGGTTGCTGTAGGTGATCTAGAAGTCTGTTTTTGAGGCTTGTTTATGTGTCTTCTCATTTCCACGGGGGCGGGGGGTGTGCTTCTCATGCCTGCGTGGCTCACCTTCTCTGCCCTAGGAGCTTGGGTTGGTGGTAGGGGGAGCTTCCTTCTGGGTGCTGGGACCAGCTCAGCTTCTCTGCCCTAGGAGCATGGGATGGTGGCGGGGGAGCTTCCTTCCGGGTGCTGGGACTGGCTCACCTTCTCTAGAAACTATTATATTTTTATATGTTGATAGATTTTGGTTGAGAGTGTACTTCTATTAGATTTATTCAGGCAAAAATACAAACAGACCTAATAACCATAAATTTGTTCATCTTAGATACTTACAATGGAGGAAACAAATAATGAATCAAAATCATTCTTTTCTTCTCAAAACAACAAAATTGTATGAAGCAATCTATAAATGATTCTTTGAGATATTTCAATTATCTGATTCTGTGCTCTTAGAATATAATTCAGATACTTAACTGCCAAAAAACAAATAAGGAAATAGTCAGAATTTACATATGGCCCAATTCACAATGTCTCAATTATACTACATTATTATTGTTGTAGTTTAAAGCTATCACAAATGTGTACTGATAATTAAGAATATTCTTATGAAGAATACTCTTATGATGTTTTAGATGTTGAAGTTACATTTCTCATAATTTCAAAATCTCATTTATTTTATATATATGTTGCATATCCCATTTTTAATCTGATGACTTCTCTTTTAAAGCTGGTATTAGGAAATAGGAAGAATGTCTACCTTAAATGTTTCCAAATGATAGAAAATTAAATTAATTGGAAAGTTTTTACTTTCAAGAAAGTAATTCATATTCATTGTAAGATAGATTAGAAAAAACTGATGTGCAAAATCAGAAACAAAAATAATGCTTACTCTACTATTCAGGAATAATCACTTGTTTAGTTTAGTGTGTATCATTCAGGTCTTTCTCTAATGAGTACCCAACTACATGTATATATTTTTAAAAATGTGCTCACATTATAAGCACAGCTTAAAAACCTGCTTTACAATTTAACAATGTATTCTGAAAAGCCTTCTGTGTCATTTTTACACAATGTGTTTTCACTGTATGGTTGAACACAATTGAATTAACCAAAGTTTTCCTAATATTCTTACCATTATAAACAACAGTTGTGGGTGTGAGCCAGCTTTCCATCAGTGTAACAAATAATTGAGATAATCAAATTGTAAAGAGAAGACACTCTTTTGGCTCATAGTTTTGGAGGTCCCAATCCATGATCAACTCACCCATTGCTCTGGGGCTATGGCAAACAGCCCAGCAAGGCAGGACCAGCTGGCTGGGTGAAACACTCACCTCATGGTGGAGAAGCGAAGGAGAGAGAAAGGAAGAGCTGTTGTCCCATAACCCCCTTCAAGGTCCCATTCCTTGGGATACAAAGATCTCCCAGCCCCCACCTCATCATGTTTCTATGGTTCCCAACAGTGCCAGGCTGGGGATCAAGTCTCTAACACAGGGACATTCCGGGAATACTCAAGAGCCAAACCATAACAGTGGAGAACACCATTTTAGATAAATTCCTGGACATATTCCAAAGCCATAGAAAATTATAGAGCTTTTGGTAGGCAGTGCTAAGTTGACCTTTCAAAATGACTGAGCCCTCTTAGGCAGACCTGGTATGCCAAGGTTATCTGTTTTATCAGTTCTGTATTTTAGACGAGATCACAAATACATAATACTGTGACTGTATACAGTAGTATCAGATTAAATGTGGTTCCCTCTCTATTCCATTCTCATTTAGAGGAGGAGTTTGCTCTCAAGTGTATGTAAGCCATTGGGTTTTTTGTTTTGTTTTGTTTTGTTTTGTGTTGTTGGCATTTAGCGTATTTGAGACAGTGAGGTTTTTAATTAGTGGGTTTTCTTAGTGTTTTCTCTGAATCACAGGAATGGATATAGCCTATTGCATTCTCAGATCTTCACATAATGAAAATAAAAATCTTGTATTATTTGGGCTGGGAAGTTTTATCTTATTAACCTAAAGCTGTTACATAAAACAAAAAAAAAGAGGATCTACTCACTGCTCTTTGTTGTCTATTTCTCAGTAACTGAGATGCTAATTTTCCTAAATGCAAATAAATTTTCCAAATATTTTGAGTAATAAACTTTCAGTTCCCTGTGAACATCTTAGAGATGTCTAATAGTAATAATAAAATCTATCAAGTTAATAGGCTATACAATGGCAAGCCTTAAGGAGACTAACCTTCCAAATTTCAGAAAAGTTTTAAAAAGAAACAAGGGATGTTTAATGCCAGTTATCCTGATAGTGGCACAGCAAAAGGACCATGGCAAGGATTCCTCAAAGGAAACTTTGCAAACTAAAGAGATTGGGAGATCAAAGAAGTCTATTTAAAATTCCACCTTAAACCCCTTTATAACCGAAACACCCATCCATTCCCGAGAGAGCATGCTACTCCCTGTGTCCTGGGGAAGAATAAAGCCTGGAAAAGAAACTGGTCACTGAAAACTTATAAAGAAGTAAGGTTGTCAGCCTCAAATGGCCAAAATTAATATAACAAAAACCCTCAAGCAAAGACACGTGAGCTTTCTCAAGGCAGACAGTGGTGTGGTCATTCATACCTGTGTTCGCTGAAAGCTGTGGATGCTCTTGTTGGTTTTGACTGTTTTTTAGTAAAATCAACTTTCCACGATGTCATTTCACAAAAATAAGCCAAACATTGACCTTTAAATTCTACTTCTTATTTTTCATTTTAATGGTACGGCACTTCTAGTGTTTAAGAATTTCTTAAAAATTCTTACTTAGAAATATACTGGACAATCTTTGTGTTAATTTTCTCTGTCTCTAACTCATTTTTTTTAAAAATAGCATTGTTGCTTTTTCCTGTGTGCATTTATTAACATTTAAAAGCAGAAACCCCAGGTTTCCTTCTCTCTAGCACATCGTATAAAGCAATCCTTCCCCTGCACCATTCATGTGGTTTTGCCATTGTTCTGCTTGTTGCTTTTTACTTCCAAGACCCTCTAATTAAAAAATATTTTAAAATCTGAAGACACAGGTAGGTTCATCTTTTAATAATAATAATGAGCTTCTTCGTTTTGTGTAGTTGTTATAATCCATGATTTGTAGAAATATTTTTTCATGCTGTGAAACAAAGCTAAAAAATGGTGACTTTATCGATGGAAATATTTACTATTCAAAGCTAACAGATTTATTCTATTCTTCATATTTAATTCATAGCATTAATGTCATTTCCTTGTTCATAGCATCCTCTTTTAAAACTTCCTTTGAAAAGTAATAAAGGTGGATAGCTGTTTTAAGAAACCTTAAAATTCTCAGAAGTGCTTTATCTTTTTATTGGAGCATCTGTCACTGGTGTAATTTTCATTCTGAACAGGCTTTAAATGTTATAGAAATTATTTACATTTAATTCAATTAAGTTTATGATCTTCTCCAAATTATGACATATACATTATCTAACATTTTCAACAAAACAGCCTTGCTTGCTTTTTAAAGAATTGACTGAGGTTTTCAGTTTATTGAGCTGATGCACATAAAGCTATTTTTCTGACTATCACATACTTGGAACAGTCAGTTCCCAAACATTTCAGCACACCGAGATTATATATGATTCTTTTAAATGGATTCTAATGTTGCTTAACCTGATAAAATGCTATTAATCCTTTGCAGCCACTTTTTAAAAAGCACTTTGTGTGCTGAAAACAAGTTCAGAAATTCAAAACAATTTTATGTGAAATAGTATTATTCGAACATCAGCATAAATTAATTTTTTTCAATAAAAATTGCTGGTGAAAAGCTCCAAAGGAAATGAAACATGTAATTGCTTGTGCTCTATAAATCCAAGAGTAAAAACTGAACCTTACTGCTTATGTTCTCATGATCTGCATTGACTGGTAGGTTGACAGTTACATATATCTTTTCAGATGTTCATGGTATTTTGGAGAAGCAGAGGATGACCTCAGGATGATCTCTCTCAGTCCAGCTGCTTAACTCTGAATTCTGTGTAACGACTGTTTGTGTAATCAGCATATCTCCTCCGAACTCTCTCGCGGCTTGCAAGTGATCAAACAGACAAAGGCATAATGACAGCGCCATTGGATAGGTTTAACAGAAAAGGGATTCTAAAGCCATCCATGCGCAGCTAGGAAACTGCACCCTGGGAAAGCCATATTCTTTATTAAAATCACAAATACAAAAGCATCATTTATATACATACACCGTATACATATATTCTCAAGTTATTAGAAAATTATCACAAATTTATTGGCTTTACATTGCATTATGTGGCATATCATAGAACAAAAATACTCATGTGGTTTCCAGATGAAAGCTTTATTTGCATTTTTAATCCATGTATTTTCACTTAGACTATTTAAAGTATTTGCTCATAAATGCTTCCCAGTTTAGGCTTCCTGGCCATGGGAATGAATGTCCTGTGTCATGTAAAATTTGGTAGCTTGGCATTTCTGTTCAAATTTCAATTGTATCTTGCCTTTTCTGCAGCAAGCGCCAGCCTGCGGATGTTGGATATACAGCCAGCCGCCGCTTCCTGGAGCTCCTGATCCGGGGACCCCACCATGTCTAGAAGAAGCTGTGACACATAGAGGAAGAGATGGGGGGAAACAGAAAAAAGAATAAAACCATTAATCTAAAGGTACACATTTAGGCTATGAAAATGATTTTAAATGGTAAGCACTTTTAAAAGCCACCAAAAAATATAAGAAATGCCAGAAGGCAAATACAAACATAACTGGTGCTTAATCAGAGGGAGGAGTCATTCCTTCAATTGTTAATTTATTTTTGGGAGTAGAGCTAGACTCATTTCTCCCCTTCCCCTTTCTCTGGACAACTCGCTGCTATACATTCTCCTTCTGAACTATCTTTGTGTCCTTTCTGACTTCTCCACCTCCCAGGACAAATCAACAGCATACCATCCCTAGACTGCTATGCATCCTCTTAGACTTAATCTCTGAACTCTATCCATATCACTACCTAATTATCTCAGTCCCCAAATAAGGCTTTCATTGACTCCCAGTGGAACTAACTACAGCTAGCTATTCTTAGCCTGCCCTGCATGCTTTGGCCTCAGTTTACTTTTCCAGCCATTTATCTTTCTCCCTGCTTCGTTACTGAAAGGTTACATTTCCCACTTTATTGATGCCATCCCTCTACCTGATGTGCCCACCCATCCCTTCTCTTTATCAATCTGATCATTTCTCAGGGTGACCCAGACAACTTTGCCACAAAGCCACCACCGATTTCCATCAAACAAATGTCCTTTCTCCTTCATTAGAACTCTCATAAAAGTCTACTCAAATGTCTGTTGCTACACTGTTTTTTCTGGTTTTTTTAGATACTGGGCTAAAGCTTTCTGTCCTTTAGATTGTAAATGCTTCAAGAATTTTATAATATGGTCTATGGCTAGTACACAGTAGATGCCAAGTAAATGTCAAATGAATGAATTACAAATTTTAAAACTTAGTAACTATGATTCTTCTTAACAGTTCTGGTAAAAGATGTTTCAAAAGTTAATCTGAAGCATGTATTTTTGATAAAGGTGCACTTGAGTACAAATATGGATAATGCCAGAAAATAAGGGTTACTTGATAAAGACCAAAATATCATAAGGAGAAATACGGTGGTGTCTTAAATTTCCCACACTTAGGAGTTTGGCTTTTATTCTCTGAGTAATAAAAAAATGCACTGAAGCATTTTAATCAGGAGAGTGACATGGCCATATCTATATTTTAGAAAATCAACTTTTACAGTAACATATAAAATATGGACTCTAGAGAGAGGAGACAGAAAGGCAGTGCATCACGTCACTCAAGAGGCGATGGGGATTGAATAAAGGAAAGGCACAGTGAGGAAGGAATGAATTCGAGGGCCAGTTAAAGGATTAATGCCCAAGAAACACTGGTTAACCAAATAAAAGAAAATAAAAACGGCAATCTCACATCATACATAAGCATCGATTCCCAACAGACCAGTGACTTAAGAAAGAGAAAAATGTGAAACAATTAAAAAGTTGTACATGAGAATATCTCGATCAAACTGGCCTAGTGAAGGGTATCTGGCCTCTCCATGATGTTCACCACACCAGCCTTCCACCCCCAAGATGGCAGCCTGGTCCTCACTTTCAACAGTCCACCTCCAGACTCTGACACGCCGTCTCCTCTGATTCCAGGCCATCAGCAATGCTTGCTGCCATCGGGCCCACGCCCACTGGCCCATACGCTTTCTCTGTGAGTCTTCTGTCTCCAGTTCAGATGCCACAGACCCTCTTAGCATTTCTGAATCCTCCTTACGGCACCTGTCCAGGAAAACCACCCTGGTGCAGAAAGCCAACTCTTCCTTCCCCGGCATCTTCACCAGTAGCCTCCTGCCTGTGACAACGTGTAGACAGCAGGGCAATCAAGTCCACTGCAGAGTTAACCGCAACTGGATTCTTATCACTGCTCAGCAATCTAAGTGTCTTTTTCTAATGAGGCAACTTTATCACACTCTGCAATGTCCCTTTCAAATTCTCTTTGTTCTTGCAGCCCCTGTTCTCAGCAGATGAGCTGTGAGGGCTTCCTAACTTGACAGAAGCCCCTGGACAGGAACTACGTACCCGATGCTCTGCTCTACACCAGCTCAGCACCTCTTTACCTCCTCCCTTCCACCCAGCTGTCGCAGAAACCACTCTCTTTTACCCGGGACCCGACACCCCCCCTTGTATGCTCCGGCTGGTTTCCTTTTCCTGGGGACACCTCACTACCAAATACTCCTTCTCCCTCTCCTTACTTCATCTTAACCTCTCCCTTTCTAATGATGCTCTCCCATCATCATTTAAGCACTCATTTTCCACATTAAAAGCAAAGCAGAAAGACACACGTCTCTCCCCATTTCTTCCCGTCATAGTCAAATTTCTTCACAGCGTCATCGTCTGAACTCAGTATCTCCTAACTTCCATTCATCTCCCTCCAGCCTGGCTTGCAGGTCAGTTCGCCACTGAATCGGTCCTCTGGGAGGTCAGCAGCTGCGTTCTGTTGTTCAAAGCAAGGGACCCCTTTAAATTCTTCTTATTTGCTTCTTAACAGCATTTGGTGTAACACAGGACATTCTCCTTTTTGAAATAGTCTCTGCCATTGGAGTGTTGTTTGTTTGGTTTTCGGTGCTAGGTGAAAGCCGGGTCTCCACACATGCTAGGCTGTGCTGTACCTCTCAGGTACATCCCCAGTCCTGCCTGCCGCTGGTTTCATCACCACACTCCTCTGGTTTTCTTGCTATCCACTTATCCTCCTCTCAGTCTTCATCAATGACTGTCCCAATAGTCTGAATCATTTTAATCACACATATTGATATTCTTCTTATGATAGCCAAGTTATCACAATGAATCCCACTTACCTATAGGCTTTTCTAAGCTTTGGATTAGAGAGGGCTTGACGCTACACCAAAAGCTTGATTTCTCCAAGCACATGGGATGTGGAAGTAATCTTGTCTCCAACTGTCCTATATTTGTTGTTCACTTAACAGGAGGAAAATAGACTGCCAGCCAGACTGACTTCTACTCTCACCCTGATCTTCCTTGTGATAATTTCATGATTGCTTTTTAAATCTAGGAAGAGATGAAATAAAATCCTACCTGCAAATCCCATCTATCTTAAAGGGAAGTTGATACTTGCTTTATGGTGTTCGGCACCTTCCTAGAAAAGTCTGTGTCAAATCATAGTTAAGAATGTGGGTTCTGACATCATAGCATCTTGGGTTTGTATCTCAACTCTGCCCACTGAGCAAGTTATTAAACATGTTAACCCTACCTCTCACATGTTTAATGGGATTGCCTCCCTCTGAGGGTCACTGAGAGAATGAATGGGATGACATACACCTTTAATGCACGTCTGAACATCTGCATTCACATCCCTTTCCTGTCTACACCCTTTGCTGTCCCTTCCTGTTGTGTCTAATTGGTCCCCAAACCTTATGCTGAACCAAGCATATGGTATGTGAGAGTCTAAGTGTGGAGAAGCCCAGGCTGGGAAGGGCAGAGGAGACCTTGTGAAAAGAACAGCAGAAGGGGCAGGAAAGGAGAAAGCAGGAGAGTGGGATGAGCTTCCACCTATTTTGAACAGAGACTTTGAGGTGCTTGGAGTAGGAAAGCTATTTGGGGAGCAACTCTGGGATAAAAAGGAGAAACTCAGTATTAAAAAAAAAATCTAAAGAAGTTTCGCAGTCATGATTATGTGCTCTCTTTTCAAGACAGAATGAATCTAGCCTTAAAATTACTTTCAGTTGCTATTTGGTTGCCAGGTTTTTGTTTCTGTGACTGCATTTCCATGTCTAGACGGGACCATGACGTAGCTTGGCTTCACATAGGTTACGCATTTGAATACAGAGCCCAGTGCCCAATCCAAAGCAAGGTTCCATACATGGCATTCATTCTCATGGTAATTATTTTGCCAGGGCCGAAGTCCGGTTCTGGCATTTATTTTCTGGAGGCCAGCCCTAGTTACATGGAGAGGAATGAGGAAAGAGGAATGTTGGCCCTGAGGACAGTCTCGCTCCTGTCAGCACTTGCTCCAGGGCCCTTCCTTAGGTTCCAACAACCCAGGCTCCTCTGGGTACCAGCTGTTACTAACCTGCCATGCTCCTTTGGAGAGGAAGCCTTGAGCTGATGCCTGTCAAAGCCTAACATGTGTTTTTGCCCATACTGCCTCAGAGCAGGCTGCTGTTCTGTGGTCCCCCTTGGGCTTTCCAGGACTCAGCTGTCTCTATTCCCAAGCCTTTGGTGCCAGTTACATAATGTCCTACTGCATACACCAAGCACCTGCAGCATGTTGGCTACAGGACGAGCCCGGAAGAAAGCATCTCTGTGAGGCCACACACTGTGTGTTAGGGGGAAATATCTGATGAAGGCGGGTACCCTTTTCATGACTCTAAGTGAAGTCTCCTTTACCTGACGAACTCCTCATCCCGAATGCTCTTTAGGGAATTTATTTTGCCTAAATTTCTTGGATTAATCATAAGGCTTCATTCTCTATGTCACATGGTGGTTAGTGAATTTTTAGCCTAACTACTAAATCAATGGAGCCCACAGTCCACTATTTCAAAGGCTTAAAGTATGGGCAAATGTAAACATATTTAAAAAGAAATAAATAAAAAGAAGAAACCTGCCCCTTAGCGTGGTGCACGCGGAAGGCAGTGAGAGTTGCTCCCTTGAATTTACCTTGTGTGTCTCCCTGGCACAAAGCCCACCGGTTACCTCATGTTTGCATAACGTACAATGATTTTATTAGCTACCAAGCTTACTATGCACCAAACTCAGTGATTTATTCTTTACTGGTGGGTGCAGCCTGCTCAGCCCCTTTTACTTAGCCAGGAATATTCTCAATCAAGGGTACAGAGTTGGAAGTTTAGTTTTCTCTGTGCTTGGGGCAGGAACAGCTTGACATTGGAGATGTATTCCCAGGACCCGGATTGGGTTTTGCTGCTGCATCTGAACTCATTGCTGTTCCTGAATTTTATTTTATTGTCAATAAATGTTACTTCTTGCTTTGCTCTACACCAAGAGGCTGTGCATCTCATGTTGCTTTACAAATTGAATAAGAATATGCTACTCTCCCAGACCACCATGTGAATGGTATGTGCTGTATATGTGTCTTGGTTTGGACTCGGGCTCTGGAATATGTTTTTATTTTTCTAAGAGCTTCATAAGCTAAATAGGACACTCTGAGGAATGCTTTAAAACATAAACATCCACATAACAGAAACTTTGCACCAATGCCCAAGTTTGGGCAGCTAACGGACAAAGAACAGCATATATTTACAAGTCACTAACACATGGAGCCAGGTGAAGTAGGTTTGTAATATTTTGTGATAATTATACCTAAAGGGGGGTGCTTTACTCAAGAAAATGAGATGGAAATTGGCTATAAGTGAATATGGAATTGGTATACATATTTACTTGCTATGTTTTTTTATCTATTGACTTTTTTCCTACCATAAAGACATTTTTAATATTATGAGGGGGAAAAACACCTCAGGTTTAACTTTGTGAAGTGTTTGTTCCTTTCACAAACTTTCCTCTTTTTAATCCTCCTCCTACCCCAAACACACCCAAGGACTTTAAATTTTGGGGGAGTTTCATGTATACACCGAAGGCAAACTGGCCCCCTTGGTTTAAAACTTCATTGTACAGAACACTTTAAAACATCGTTCAAACAAACAACTTTTTACAGTACTGGAGAGAACGAGGACACAGGGAGGGTGCAGGGAGCGGTTTGTGGATTGGGCCCACGCGAATACTTCCTCCGCTGTGAAAGGCTTTGATCTCCAGGCTGTGCCCTCAGTTGGCAGCTGTGACCAACGGCTCACATCTCCTGCAAGGTGAGATGCAGACAGCATGGGAACCAGTGTCTGCCTCCAATTTTTGCTTTTCCATTTAACAGTTCATGATTTTATATAACATTTCAGTTGTATGAGAAATATGTACCAGCTTGAGTGATAACAGATTTTCTTGTGGTTTGACGCCACGTTGTTTGGGTGAACACAGATGGAGAAACATGAGTTTTAATTCGAACCGGACGCTCTCTGAAGTACCTGTGTGCGTGCCCAGCATGGCGTGTTTTCCAGGAAGCTCTCAGGTGCCCAGGGCTGGTTTGAACCAAGAACTGTTTTGTCATTTCCCTATTCACAAGGCACTGCCACGTGGTCGTCCCAGGAAGGTGCAAATCAGTAGGCAGGGAGGCTCTGGACAGTGTCTGCCTGCAGGATGGCTTCCCAACTATGAGGGCTGGCCGGGTTCTGTGCTGTCCCTACGGAGACAGAACAGTGGTTCCTTTCCCAGCCAGACTCTGAACCTTCAGATTCACGCTGTGTGACATCGAGTCAGAACTAGCGGCCTCAAAACACACTTCGTATTTGCTGCCAGGGGCAGAACCTCTGATTCCGAAGGGAGTCTCCGGGCCTTGCCTGTTAGTGCTGTCTGTGCTCCTCCGGGTGACAGAAGAGTGCGCCATGTGCTGAATGTGCCCACGAAACTCATGTTGGAATTTAACTGCCAGAGTGAGGATGGAAATTTAATTTGTGTATCTGGAGGTGGGACCTCTGGGAGGTCATTAAAGGTAAATAAGGGCCACAGAGTGGACTCCTAACCCCACAGGACTGTGGCTTTCTAGACGAGAGAGGGGGACCTGAGTGAGGACATTCTGTCTCACCCTGTGCTGGCTCATCTCCCTCGGGACTCTGCAGAGAGACAGCTCCACAGCAAGGAGGACCTCACCAGATAAGGCTGCCTGATCTTGAGCTTTCCACTTTCCAAAACTGTGAACCAAATAAACCTTTATCCTTTATAAATTAGTCTATGGCATTCACTTACTAGCATGAACTAAGACACCAGGTTTATGCGAGCTGAGATTCATGTCTGCAAAAGCTGAAAATGGGTTCTACTGATGTGGCTAGTTTCCTGTCTGGGTTGACTTTTCCTCATATTTCAGTGAATCTGTCCTATGGGTTTTCCACCATGTTGCTTTTTTCCATGAGTCTTTCAGCGAGAACATTTGTACCTGAACACACAGACAGGAGAGTAGGGCTCGCTCTGTAGTGCTGGGGTGGAAATGGGATCCGTACTAGAAAGAGTCCTACTGGCTTTCTTCTAAAAATGCTACAGATGGACAGTGATTTGATTGCTGGCTGGGTCAGAAGACCGTGGGACACTGCTCAAACTCTACGTCAGAGGAAGAGGACGGGGCAAATCTCTGGGTGATCCAGGAGGAAGATCATCCTTCAGGTTGTTCCTCAAATCTAATTTTTATCAAATACATAAAGAACAGTTGTTTATACAGAAATTTCCTGTGTAAAATGATAAAGAGATGACAGGATAAGGGCGAATAAAAAGATCTACGTGGAGAGGATTAAAATTGCACCAGGTATTGAACTCAGGTCCTTGCACTTGCACAGCAGGCAGCGAAACCACTGAGCTAAATCTCCAGCCCTGAATTTACATTATTAACACAGCCAATGAGCATGCACGCCTCCTGTGCTATTAAAGTAACTCAATAAAACATCTCTGTCTTCCTCTTGCAAGAGAGTTTACTCTAAAAGCACATTAGTCAGACAAAAAGTGTTTTTTAATTCAAGTATTTTACCTTTTTATTGGGTTGCAAAATACTGGAGCTAGAAAATTAAATCTAGGCAAAGAAATGTATGAGACTACGGAGAAGTGAAATCAACTCGTAATATTTTTAATCATTAGTGTTAATCTCTTTCCTTAGCTGTCCTTTTAAGCCCCAATGAGAGAAAGATCATCCAAACTGCAACTTCAGTCAAAGGAAGACAACAGAACTAGCAAAAGATGCCATTTATGATAAGGGACAAAGGACAGGGAAGTCACTACTAAGAGTCATGTCTATTATTCTCTAGAATGTCTTGATCAGGAAAGCAAAGTTATATTTGTGAAGGTCTCAGAACAAGGCTTGGCCCATAGTAATTGCTCTCCAGTTGTGAGCTGTTACTGCTCTAGTGAAAAACACCTTCAGGAGGTGTATGCTCACCCTGACAGGGTCACCGCACTCAGAGCCTCAGGTGGGCTGTAACGTGGACTAGGTACTGACCCTAGGGAAATGTGCTGCAAGGCATGGCTGCTCTGTACTTTCTGCTCCATGTGCTGGCCTCACCAACATTCAATCTGAAGCCTCCACCGATGACACTGGCATAATCACGCTTCCTGAAAAATGTGCCAGGGAGGTCAACATGGGACTTACAGGTTAACTCTTATCTTTTACTAACACCTTTCTTGGGTATAGAATTCCAGGTTGCAAGTAATTTTTCTTTAGAGTTTTGACAAAGTAACACTCTACTGTCTTCTTGTTTCCAGTTTTACAGTTGAGAAATCCAAAGTAATTCCATTCTTGATGTTTGCTTGTGACACCGTCTCCCCTGCTATTGAAGATGACAGTCTTCTTTTTCTCTGTACTTCGTGTCTAAATTTCATAATGCTATAACCCGTCATAGATCTGTTTCTATTCCTCGTAGGCATTGATGGGCCATTTCAGTCTGGCAAGTGACTCAATTCTCTACTAGGGAACTGTCAAATTATTTCACTTCATTTCCTCCTCTTCCATTTTCTAGTAACCTCTCCTTCAAACTGATTTTTGCCTTGACACTCTCATTTTCTTACCTTTCCTTTCCTACTTATCTCTTTTACATTTTTGCTGTGTTTTGGGGAGATTTAAATATACTTTATTTTCCAGCTCTTACACTGAATTTGTGTTTCCTGCCCGTTCTCTTTTTAAAAACAGAATTCCACCCTAGTTTCATGGATATAGCACCTTCTCTTCTACAATAAGAGTATCCGTGATAACATTTCTCTTTTCTCTGATACACTCTATTTCTTCTAAGGATTTGTCCATTTCTAATTGTTTTGGTCTTTGTCTTCCACATTCAAGACATCCTTCCGATGTCAGTTGTTTTGCTGGTGATGAGAACAAGCATACGCAGGGCTTGTTGATGCTGTGTGTTTTCCTGCAGGGTGATCTGGGTCATTCAGGGCTGCTCAGAATTCTGTTCTCCACACAGATCCCAGGTCTCAGGCAGGCGAAGTGAACCCTCACTCGCTAACTGACACATGAATGCTGGCTGGAGCTGGGTTTTCCTAGACGAAGGGACACAATGATCTCCTGGCTGATGGAGATCTCCCAGAGTCCTTCAATCGAAGGACTTCAGTCGAAGCAATGGCACTCACGAAGCCTGATGTCCTTGGAAGGGCAGCAACTCGGCCTTGTAGAACTAAGGAAAGGGACCTCTGGCTTCGACTCAGTTTTCCTCAGTGCAGCCTCCACCCTCACCTCTCTCAACCAGCTCCAGGGAACTGACTGCTGCTAATTCCTAGGTGTGCAGAGGCTTCCCCATGGTAAACTTGGTTTCTCATATTCTACTGCTGACTCCCATTCCTCAGGCCTGCCAGGCAGTTGACACTCTTTCACTGAATGTCAATTTTAAAAGTTGTGTTGCTTTTGTGCTTCTACTGTCCGTCAATGCCTCCTCTCCTGTTGGTCTGTCTTTTTGTAAATGAAAATTTTTTTTCAAAGTCCCTTGGATATAATGTTAGTAGATTTCAGAAGGAAATAAAGTTGGATTCAGGAGGAGTGTACCTGATTAGGTCAAGTTTTTGATGTGTAAAAGGATCTGGAGATGAATTTGAAGGCACAGCTTGTAGAAAACACACTTTAGAATGTGGAGGAGAATCTTTCCTCCTCCTTAGGGAGAAAAGACAGAGAAGAAAGAAGACATTAAGTGGTCTCCTAGGAGAATAAAAGCCCCGATCAGAAGCGGCCACAAGACTTTCTCTAAGAATTGACTCACCTACTCTCAACCTGGTTGCTGCTGACCCTGCCGCAGTGGCTGTTCCCTTCATCACTTCTTGCTGGTTGCTCCTCTGGCTCTGTACCCAGTGACCCTCTAAGGACATTTTTGCTGGATTTCGTTTGTTGTTTTTATGGTGGAAGGAGTAAGTAATGAGGGTAAGTAAAAAGTACCGAGTTCCAAATCTAAGCCAGGTCCACATAGACACGCACAGTGGGCTTACAGGAGCAGGACAACCCGCAACCTAATCCAGGCCCAGAAGCTGAGATGTCTGGGGCAACACCGAGAATTCCTCCCAAGTCAGACTTTGTCTGGGCCTGGGAAGCTTGTTTCCTGTACGACCGGAAGAGCAGACTTAGTTAACACTTTGAGCGACAGAAAATAAGTTTTTCTGAAATGTGAGTAAAATTGTGACTCAAAATGACATCTCATCCCCAAAATGAAACAAAAAATAAATCATTTTGACCCAAACAATAACCTTTCCTCTAGCTTCAGACCTTGACCTCCTTGGTTCTGCTGACTTTGATCACTCGTTAATCAACCACTGTTGTGGCTCTTCCTGGACTTGCATCTCAGCACGATGGTCCGATCTCTGCCTCTAGCGGTCTCCTTCAGAAACTCCATGGCTCGGAGGAGCCACGATGGCATAAAGAACCCAGGAAGAGCTTATCTGCCTTCAGTCTCCTTTTGGGGCCTGCACTCCGTGGCCTACTGCTTTTCCATCACCACTCTTTTCTCTACCATTCTTCTACAATACCAAGGTTATAAATTGAAATCCTGGATCTCAACAAGGCTTCCAGATCATTCTCAGGAATCGGAGCATTGACCTCTAACCTCAGTTGGCTCTCAGTTCTGACGGGAAAACCATGGAAGTTTCTCTCATCGACTTTCACTTTCCACAGCAGCTATTTAAAACTCTACTCTCAAATTACCTGCCCTACCAGTTGGGTTCCCTCGCTCTCAGCATGCAACTCCGCCTCCTACTTGGTGGGGAAAACAGAATTCACAAGAAGAGAAATGCCTCAACTCTGTCGTCACGTTCACAGATCTCCACTGGGAGTGCACCTGTCCCTTCCTCCTTCCCGTCCATCACCTGGAGCAGGTGTCTCTCCCCTCTTCCACACTCACTTTCACACTCTGTCATCTCCTGCCTCTCTCCCTGTCTCCTCTGAAAGCTCAGCGCACCATTATCCCCAGTCTTTTCAGTGTCTTTTCTGTCTTCCCTCCCTCTCTCCCTTCCCACTCTTGCCAATTAGCCCTTAAATACACTCAGGACTGCAGACTCGGTACACAAACAAGACAATCAAACAGAAGGGAAAACTCCCTAAACCTGCTCTATCTCCCCCTCTAGCTACCATCTTTGCTCTTCCCTCCACTGCCAGACTTTTCACGAGTGACCTCCACTTGTTGCCTGCGTTTCCTCACTTCTTTTTCAAGGTCATCAATCTTTGTTTGGCTGCTGCATACCCAGCGATGTACACTTCTGAGCCTCATCTTTACTCTTCAATAACACTTGACCCCTTGGTCATATCTTTGTTCTTAAAAAACATTTTCTCTTGACGTCCTCAAATTAACCCCTTCTTGATTTGTTTAGCATTTTCCCCTTTCCTCCTCTCATTGTTTCTTTCGTGAAGTAGTCTTTCTTAGGCCATCATGGCATGACTCAGGACATCATGTATGTCCTTCCACCCTCTCACTTTCCCTTACACATCCTCCGAGGGGAACACCACCTCCTCTCATTATTTCGCGAACTTTGACTCTCCAATCTGTCCGTTTAAGGCTTCATGCACCTCTCATGTGTATACATACATCATATCCCTACTTTACGCCTTCTCAGATGTTCAAAGTCCTTATGTCCCAAATGAATCCTCATTTCCCTCCACCAGCAGACTCCTTCTATCATCATTAAACCCTACTGTCCAAGCCAGACATTTAGCATCATCTCTCTGCCCTTTCCTCATTCCTCACTCTCAAAAAGTCATAAACTCTTCTGGTTTTACCTCTCAACTGTCTCTCGAACCCATTTCCCTCTATCTTTCACATGACCTTGGTTGAAGCCATCGTGATCTCTCTCTGGACTACTGCCGGATTCATCATTCAGCCCCGTGCCTGCTCATTCCCAAGCCAGACAGACCTCTAACAGCTAAGTGGTAACAACGGATGCTCCTTCTTACCCTATTTCAACAGCTCCCCAGTGCCAAGTGCTAACTGCCCAAAGGGACCCCAGGGGTCTTCCTCAGAAGGCTCCAGCTGTTCATCTTTAGCTTTTGTATTTCTTCTGCGAACATTATGTTATTTGTATTATTTTAAAAGTTATTACAAGTGGATTTGGGAAAGGAGCAGAGCAAGAGAGAGGCATAGGACCCACCAGCACCTCCTACACCCAGGAACATCACTCTGAACAAAAAGTGTGGCATGAAAATGCCTTCACACGAGACAAGGACACCAGGCGAGAGGCCCCAGAACCCGAATGCAGCACAGACACAAGAAAAGAGGCCTTAGGAGGGTGGGAAGGACAGCTCTGCTTCACCTGTGTCACACACACACACACACACACACACACAGCACAGATCAGAGAGGGAGGCCCTCGCTCGAGAGGGGAGAAAGGTGAGCCCTGGACTGTGCCTCGGACCCAACACCAGGCCTGCCCGGTGTACCCCACTGCTAATTATGTCCCCTCTGCCCCAGATCCTAGGCTGGTACCCACGGGCGTCTCCGAGCCTGCCCTGTCCCTGCAGCCTTGCACACTCAGTCTCCAGGCCCAGCCCAGCAGCAGGCCAGCCCTAGTGGCCCTGGGCTTAGAGCTCACTCCACAGCCAGGTCCTGTGGCTTTGGGCTCACTGCAACTCCAGGCCAGCCAGCCAGATCAGCTGCTGCACACACAGGCTCCAGGGCCCTCTCCAGCACAGGCCTTCGGGTGGGCTGCCCCAGACATCAGCCCAATCTGCCTGGGACCCTGGCAGCCACTTCACTCTAGAACAGTGTAAGTGGTCTGCCCAGAATCCTTGGATGACTGACTGGTGAGGATGTTCCTAGAGACAGGTGGTCTGCCAAGACTGGAATCAGTCCCCACTTCTTCCAATGCATGGACACCAATGTAAGGCAAGAAGGAACACGAAAAACTTACAGTAACAGAGGTATACGAAATCCCTGAAAAAGAATTCGAAATGATTGTTCTGTCTGGTCTCGGCGGCAGACTCCTGTCAGCCCAGCACTCTGGAAGGCTGAAGCAGGAGGATTCCAAGTTCAAGCTCAGCTTGGACAACTGAGTAACTTGGTGAAACCCTGTCTCAAAATTTACAAAGGGGGTTGGGGCTTGAGAATGTAGCTCAGTGTGAAGGTCTTGGGTTCCATCCCCAGTATCACTAAAAAAAAAAAAATTGTTTTAAAGAACTGTTAACTTCAAGAAAGTATAGATAAATAATATGATAAAATCAGGAATCAAATCAATGACATAAATAAAATTAGAAATTTGACTGAATATGTGGAAGTTATAAGAAATAACTCATGTCAGAATTTCTAGCTTTTGAAGGAGAACAATGAGATCTCCAGAACAGTAGATAGAATGCAAGGAGAAGCAATACTCAAAGACCAAAAGGAAGGAAGATGCTCAGGTTGAATGTAGCTACAAAGAATGTAGGTGTGGGAGAGGAAGTTGATGTATTTTATTACTATAACTTCTTTAAAAATACTGAAAGCAAGCTCATGAGAGTAATGCCCCTATTTGATCCAGGCATAGGTGCATATTTGATAATGTGACACAGACATTTCAAAAATAATAAGATATATATATATATTAGAAAATAATTAGTTTAATGATATAAAGACTTTTTCCATGGAAGGATTTTGTTTTTATTTATTATACTGTTCTAGGAAACATTAAGAATTTATAAAATCTGATGTGAAACTGTAAAAGTAACTTTTATCAGGCTAAGAAAATTTTAAAAGAATTTTAATATAAGAAGTGGCTAAGCTAAGAATTATCTAAATATGCACATATTAAAGTGAATAATTTCTACATTATACCTTTATGTTAGAATCCATCTACATCCTTAACATTATGTTCACTTTATCTCCCAAAGTTGGCACATTATTAAAGGAATCCAAAATAAAAGACATACCAATATTTAAAATACATTACTGCATACAGAATCCATTTCTCATGGAAGTAAAAATAGAAAAGATATTACCCAGAAGAGGTGAAGCCAAGGAATTGAAAAAAAAAAACTTTAGTTAAACCACTAGCCTAATGTTATTTTTATTTCATTTTATCTTTCAAAAGCAGATCAATATGGAAAAATAAAGGACTATGCTGGACAGAAGACCACAATTTTTCTTCTTCAGTGTCAAAGAAATAGCTTTTCTTGCTCCTACCGGATTGGAACTACACTCATATGGATGAAAATAAATGACTAATTTCTTGGGAAACAGGCCTAAGTGAAAGATTCTTTTGGTCCAATAATTGCTTTTCTTAACCACCAGCTGCTTTCAGCTTATTCCCAAGGCCTTCCCTGTCCTTTCTTTCAGTGTTCCCTGTTGGTATCAAGTGTACCTTGATCTTAGTGGATCTCATCATTTGCTATCCATTTCCTTCTCCCATAAGATTTTCTGGAAGGAAGATGTCAAGTGTAATTATATTTTTTCTCTTTAAAACTTATTCCTAGTAGAATTTGTCTAAGGCCTTTAAAGATAGAATCAAAATACCACAGTAACATTTCATAAAGCAATATTTCTACCAACTTGGAAAAAAAACCCTGATAATGCTGTGAAAGTTTTCAGTAAGTCGTGAAATTTTGTTTAGTCTTTTTTGTTAAAATTATACAAAATAATGTGGCTCAATATCATCTATGTAAGAAACTGAAATATCACTGAAAGAAACAATGGATTTTAGAATCCAGTGGCCTTTCTTCTGCTTCTGGCATTTCCCACCTCATCTGGTGTGAGTTCTGCCAAATCAGCTTATCAGAACTTCACAGTGGGTCCTAAGCACAAATTCTAAGTTAATGATTTTCTAAAAAAATATTTTTAAGCAGCAGAATCTTTTTTCTTTGTCTTCTTCCCCAAACAAAATGTTAACTCTGCTGTGAAATTCATACATGCGGTATGATAAAAATATGGTGAATATTTAAGTTTTTAAAAAACAATTTATTACGTAAAAGACACACTAATGCCCATCAGAATACTCCCCTCACTTTGAACACACATATCCCATCACTCTTGCCTCTTTCTGAAGCAGCTCTGGAAGTCTTCTTTCTTGAGTGTCATTATAATGCTACTGCCGAGTGCCATCCAATGGAAACAGGCTCTTTAAAACAGTCACCTTATTCACCGGATCTGGAACTGTGCAACTTCTGACTTTTCCTTAAAACCAAAGTGACCATGACAGGTAAACGTTTTGAATCAATTCGGGACATCGAGGCAGCCAAGATAATGCAACTAAAGACACGCATGAAAGAGGACTCCAGAACTGCTTCAGAAAGTGGCAACAGTGATGGGATGAGTGTGTTTCAAGTGAGGGGGAGGATTTCGAGGGAGATTCATGGCAATGTATTGTTTACTATAATAATTTAAAATTTTTTTCAACATTCACTGTTTTTGAATCACTCCTATGTACAGACATACCTGTGTAGGAGAAAAGATAACCCCTGAACAGAAAGTAGAGCACAGAGTTCCGGAACTCTGCCTGTTCTCTGCCTGTTCCCCAAAGACCCTCAAGGTTCTTTTGCCAGTTCCATGGCACACAGAGAAATGCTCGTCTTCAGGAGAGGTCTAATCTTTGGTTTCCTCTCCTCTTGTTTCCCTGGATCTTGTTTCTCACTACACAATAGCTCCTCTGATGCTCACTCCTCAGAGGTGCTATCAACCTGCCCACGTCACTTCCTCCACACAGATGTGCTCAGTCAGCAGATGTAATGCAGCAACTGCCCCAGGCCACCTACTGTACCCCCTGAGCCGTTATCCTAAACTGTTCCCTCAGTTCTGGCGGTCTCAGCTAGCCTTTGGGAGAGCACAGTTCAAACACATTCTTACTCAGTTTCCTGTGCCCGACAGCCTTGCTTCATCTTCCCAAATTTTATGTGTGCTTACAATTTGTAGAAAACATCATTTTAAGGCCAATCTTTAATTTATGTAATTTCAAATATGGTTCTGAAGGCCTCTTGCCCCCCATACCTTAACAGGAGAGAGGGAGAACACTGCTTGTCCATTATGCTGACTTATCTCTATACCTTCTGAGAGAACTGGAGTAGATTATAACCCTGAGCCTATTCCCAGACAAACCCAGAGCTTCTGGTGGAAGATTGAATAGTCATCCTTCTGCTCCTAATCTTGCTTTAAGATCAGTTTGGATCTGAAGAAATAAGTTGCTTATTTGTGCCAATACTTATTTTGCATTAATGTAGCACTCTTTGGTGCCCATCTCATACTTCTGATAAGATTGCTCTCTTACATCACTGTCTTTCCGCTACTGCCTGTATTTGGATAGGATGAGCGGGTAGGGAGCTAACGATGCTGCCGATCACCGAGATGTGTTGGTAAAGACACCGTGAGGAAGACACGGTTCGGCCCTCCAGAAGCGTAAGGCTGAGGGACTGGGCATGGGGAAGCTGGTGGCCCAGGGGACAGAACTCAAGAGACAAAGATGAGCAGCTGTGCTTTCCGATGGTGACATTCCCTGAGTCCCCAGGCGCTGGGAGGAGAGATGGAGGACAGAGCCCCAGCAGGCGGAAGCCTAAACTCAGGCAGGATTTCCTTGGTTCGGCTGCATCTGCCTCATACTTAACACAGACCATTTTGTGATTCTTGCATTCATTTCTTATGCTCTGCTGGTTTCCCCTACTGCTGGAGAGTGTGTTAGGCCATTGAGACCACAGTAACAAAATGCAATAAATGGAATGACTCAGCAATAACAGAAATGTGTCTCACAGTTCTGTAGGCTAGGAGGCCTGAGGTCAAGACATGGGCAAAGCCTGTGTCCTCCTAGACAGCGTCTGCCTACTGAGGCTTCACGTGGCAGAGAGGCCAAAGATCTCTGCAGGGTCTTTTCATAAGAGCACTAATCCCATGCTTATTATTGGCAATTGCTATTTTTTATGAGTGCATATTTGCTACTCATGGGGAGTTGGCACATGCACGTAACACATCGCTATCATTTTTTCATCCCGTTCCTCTGTCTTCCCACCCTCCCTTCATCTTGTGTTCCCCTTACCCTTCCCAAAACATCTATCTCCCTATTTCTTATCATCTATTTTTTATTTGGCCTTTTGTCTATAATTTGAGTTTCTCCTAGTAGAGAAACCATGAGATACTCAAGCTTGTGTGTTTGATTCATTTCACTTAACAGTGTGGTCTCAAGGTGCATCCAGCTTTCTACAAGTGACTCAAGTTTATCCTTCCCCATGGCAGAGTAGCACTCTACTGTGTATAAATATCCAGGGCTCTATCCTCACGCTCTAATCATTTCCCAAGGTCCCCGCTTCCAAACACCACTGCCTTAGGAGTTCTGATTTCAATCTGTGAATTTGGGGAGGACAAAAACACTCAGACCATAGCAGGGAGTTTTGAAGTTCTTGCAATAGATGTTTTAGAGAGAGGCTAGAGAAGCTTCTTGCCACCAGTGAGCCAGGACACTTTCAAACCAGAAAGAAGTCTGTGTACCTTTTGCTTTGATCCCTTCTTCCTGTGGCAGGTAAGGCTACTTCAGCCTGAGATGTTGGTGCGTCCTGGTCTATCCGAATGTGTCCGAGTTTCATAATACTAATTAAATACTATGTGCTTCACAGGTAACACTTAGAAAATATTCACCCTATATTTATGCATTTTATATATCACTATGAGAAAATATTAAACTTAGAACATTTTTGTACTATCACTCATTCTTTCCTAGAAATGAACTTCCCCTGCCATTCCACCATTACTACATAGCTCTCAAGAAGGAAGAGGACAATAATAATATGATAACAACTACAACCTCAACCCAGAATTAAATATCATTACTAAAGCTCAAATGTCTCAAGTGAGGAAACTGCAGCACAGAAAATTCTGAGAAATTTGCTCAAAGCTTGGGGATGTTGGGATTTGAAATCGCTGTCCAGGTCTCGCACTCTAGGCATGGTACCCACCTTGGTCTGAGTGTGCAGGCAGAGGCACTTCTCTGTCCCGGTCCCTGGACGCTGGATACTGGACTTCCCTGAGATGTGGCTGGTCCAGCCTATCCCTTGCACCATCATGTCCACACTCCATGCAGAACTCCATAGTTTTGGCCAACTGCCTCCATCTGCGCTGGTTCCACACTTTCTTTCTGAAAATCCTTCCTTGCATTTTGTAGGTTTCTCTTTCAGATACCTTTTATTCTTCAATTAGAATATTCCTAGTGCTGACCCCTGAAGAATACTGCAGAGAATATGTCCACCATGCTGCTGTGGACTTCACCTCTTTACTTTCTCTCTTACCCTTTATCTCACAGCCAGGTTCTCTGATCATATGCAAGCTCAACTTCTTTCCCTCTCATGCTGTTATAGCTCATAAACAGCCACAGACAGGCAGATACACACACACACACACACACACACACACACACACACACACGCACACTTCTTTTTAGCTTCTTTGGTCAAAACTTTGTTAAAAGCATCCTGGAAATCAATATCATGGCCTGTTTTCTCCTTTGGGGGCTATAGCAGCAAGGAGACTATAAACTATCTATTAGCATTTTTCATGAATTACCAATATGCCCACAGTCAGTAATGCTTTTTTTTACTTAAATTTTATTACCTAACACATAGGCCAAAAGGACTGAATGCTGCATTCCAACAGGGTTCACTCAATGCAAATCTTATTCATCATGATCCCACAAAGTGTTAAAACTCTCGTATATATGAACTAAACGTGTCTTTTCAGCATGCCAATTTACTCTGATGCAAGCATTTGCCAAGAAAATTATCCTAGTGATCATTAAAGGAATATATAATAGAAATAATTTATAAATCATTTCCCTAAATCAAAGTGTATAAGCAGAAAGTATCAGTGCATCATAGCTTTTCCAACTTGGCAGTGGCAGGTGGAATTGGTGGTGAAATTTCTACCTTAACCCAACAGACTGGCTTTCTCTCTCACCCTGCCATGGTTTTTGAAGTTTTTCATATACCACAAAATGCATACTAAAAGGTAGTTCAATTTACTCTGAACTCCAGAACACGACCGTGACAGATTTGGAGGTGACTGTGAGATGGATTCCCAAATATGGAGCAACACTTTCTAAATTTACAGTCTGATTTCTCACTGCCAGATATGACTGCCAAATGCTTCTGACATTGTGGTCAGTTGGTGGTGTCCCTAAAAATCATCAGTAATTTAACAACATTAGCACCCGGCAATAGAATTCTTTGCAATGATTGCCCATATTTATCACCTCACTTTTCTAAGTTATAAACTGAAAAATAAATGAGAGAAATTAAACTTCTCTAACAGCAGATAAGTAAAGTTAAGGATAGAATGCATCATACAAACCCAGCCCCTCTTTCTATTGCTTCAAAATTAAAACAAACAATTTAAGCTCTGGCTTATGTGGCTATATAGAAGGAAATATTGTAAATACGTGTGTCCTTCCTCAAATCCTTTTTGTTTTGCCTTTGCATTCATAGAGTGCTTTGACTTTAGGATATTATGTATCAAGAAAAAAATGGGGAGAACAGGTCTCTGCTTTGTCCAACAAGTATCTTCTATGTTCTGTTGCATGGCAAGCTCTGAACTTGCTCCTGGGAATGCAGGAGTAGACAAGACAGGCAGAGCCTCTGTGCCCAGGGATCCTGCAGTTTACTGAAATCCACAAATACATCATCACAAAAGAGAAGAAGAGCTGTACAAGTTCCAGGAAGCCATAGGCAGGGGTGTGTTACGGTTTAGATCTAAAATATCCACAGAGAGTCTCATGCTTAGAGGTGGGGTCTGGTCAGAAGGGGTGGGTCACGACCTGGAAGGGTATGTTCTCACCTCTGGCTGCACCCTTCTCTCTCTGCTTCCTGCCTGCCATGATGGGAGCAGCTTTCCTCTGCCACACTCTTTCACCATGCTGTTTCTGTGCTAGAGCCAGCTGGCCATGGACTGAACCCACTGAACCTGTAAGTATAAATAAATCTCTTCTTCCTTAAATTGCAAGCATTGGGTGCCACGGGCTGAGCCTCAAGATGGCCTTTTGCCTAATCCCTACTCCCTTTCTCCTCCATAGATTAGTCAAACAGTTTGACTAAGATTGTAGATCTTGGATGGCATAGCCCCAGGAGACAGTTACATTATGTATCCTTGGTTCCCTTTCTACGCATGCCCCAATCACAAGACAATCGTGCTGCATTCAGCCTAGATCACATGGGCCATGTAGCCCTAGTTTCCCCACCTTCTCTTCCTATTTATCTTACACTATAAATAAAGAGCGCACTGGACTTACGGTGGCCATTAGCTCACTGGGCTATGGTCCCACCTGGTCCCAGCTATAAAGCATAATTTTGGTATATAACCTTCTTTCTTGTTGTTTTCCAATGTTCTTCATCTCACACCACTCTCCCTGGCTTCGGATTCTGTCCCAGTAATGGGAAATCTGACCAATAGAAAGGTAAGCACAGGCTCCTTTGAGGGACAGGAACAAATCTGAAAACTTGAAGATGGACAGGGCAATGTGACGTGTGAGTGGAGATCTGGAGCACACGCAGGGCTGAGTGCCCTCACAGGCACTTGCAGCAGGAGCATGGCACACAGGTGACAACCGAGGAGGTGATGCCCAGACCCCGCTCTGCTGTCCAGCTTGGACATGGCTGTGTGTAGCCGCCTCCACCCAAGAGCATGTTATTTTTTTCTACACAAAAGCAGTAAATGATTGCCAAGACATTTTTCCATAAATGTATTAATTCAAATTCAGGATAAACTACTTTAACATAAAGACCACCAAAGGTAGTGGGGAAACAATTTAGAAGTTTGTTTTCCCTCACAGAGATTGAGCATCTTTAATCCAAAATTTCTAGATCTGCAATGCTCCAAAATCTGACACTGTCTGAGCACTGACCGACACCACGAATGGAAAATTCCACACCTGACCTCCTGTGACAAGTCACAACCAAAACCCAGGCATACTGTAAAAATACTGTACAAAGTTACTTTCAGGCTGTATGCCTAAGGTGTACGTAAAACATAAAAGAATTTTGTATTTAAACTTAGATCTCTCTCAATTGTTTATTCCAATATTTCAAAATATGAAAAATAAAAAATCCAAAACACTTTTGATCCCAAAGCTTTCAGATCGGGGACATGCAAGACAAATAACACTACATGGACAATGGTGCCATCTTCAGTGTGTTGGCCAATCTGAGTCCAAAGCTGCTCCGGTAGGTTCTACCCATTTCTGTCTTCAGAACTAGGGATGGGACCCAGCAATGCACATGCATCGTTCAGGTGGCCCAAAAGACACACATAGCGCACATTACTTTATGCGCATTCGTTCATGAGAACTTAGTCATACAACCACACCCAGATTCAGAGGAGGCTGAGAAATGCATTCTACGACTAGCTGCCAAGTGCTATCATCAAAGAGGGGAGGATGGATGCTGGTGGACATCTAGCAGTCTGTGCCACAAGAGAAGAAGGAGGAAAAGGGGCAAGATGGGACTGCACACAAGGCTCCACTTCTTCAAGTTCCTACCACCTCCCAGTGGCACCAAGCCAGGGGCCAGGCCTTACTCTGTGGGTCTTTGAGGAATACTGAAGATCCAAGCTATTCTTCTGTCAAATCATTTTTTAAATTACACATGCATCTTTTAGGATTCCAAGGAATATGAAAAATACAGTTAATCCACATTCATGGGTTTGATTTAATTTATTATTAATAATAATTGTTATCCATTTAGTAATAATTGGTTAATAATCAATTATTAATTGAACTGAATACTTATGAGTAAATTAAAAGCTCAAAATGGTGCTGAGACATGGAGACTGACTTCATAAACATCAAGCTGAATGCAGAGTTGAGTGAATCAAGTGAAGCATGAGTTGCCCTGGCTCTCCTGAGAAGGGCTGGAGTGAGGTACTTGCTGTGATTTAGAGCTGGATTGCTCTGCAGGGTTGTGTGCTCCAAGCGTGGTCCCCAGTGTGGCAATGTTAAGAGGTAGTGGGACTTCTAAGAAGTGGGGCTACCGGGAGGTTGCCTGGAGATGCCATCTCAGAAAGGATTACGCAGTTGGTTCTCATGGGCCCTCTGCTCTTGCAAGATTGGCCCCTCCCTCCTCCACTCTGGCTCCCTATCTCACTGTATGATCTCTCCCACCTGTGTGAGCTGTGATGTCATCTGTCAGGCAGTGACCTAGCCAAGGGGTCCTCATCAGAGGCAGGATCAATGGGGCTGTCTGATCTCAGACCTTCAGTCTCCAAAACCTTTCTTCTTCACGAATTACCCAGCCTCAGGTATTTTGTTATAGCAATTGAACATGGGATAGGATAGTGCTTAAGTCAAGTTCCTGAGTAGCCCCTCCAGATCCCAAAGTGCCCACTCTGGCAATTTCTGGAATTTATACAAGCATCACTCAGGGCAGATTTTGGTGCAAAAGAGATAATTTCTTGACAACATAATTTTACTTTAAAATAAACCAAGATCTTTGTTGCTTTCCTTAGTCACAGGTGACACAGGGCAATGCCCACATTCCTATCTGCTGCCCTATGACCATGCAGCATTACAGTGGTACCTGTCCCAGGATGATCTTGCCATACCTCTTAGACAAGTGTTTCTACCCTTCTTTGGCAAAGACAGTAATTTTCCAAGAGGCTTTCATTTTTACTTCTCTGTATGCAAAATGGAATGAAAACTACTGGGTTGACATTCTGGCAATCAGTTTCATTGGCAAGTGGTCGTTTAAGAAAAAAATAACAGCAATGTATTTTCACAGAAACCAGATCAGATTTCTCACAATCAGAAAATCACAGTCTAGTGAAAAATGAATTTGCAGTAGTTAGTGTGCATCTTTTATTTCTTATAATATTCAGAGGTATACATGTCAACTAAGCCATCAAACTGAACATTAGTTTTCATTGTCATAAACAGAACATTAGGAGTACTTTTCTAGTATTTTTCCCTCCAGAATTCAAAATGTAAACTTGGATTATAAAGAATGGTAACCTAAACTTTAGAAATATTTTTCCTTACTTTTATTCACAGGTAAATAAAGATAGAGAAAATGAAGTTCTTTTTCCTCAAAAGTGTACTGTAAACAAAGAGATCACAAACAAATCCATAAATACAAGCCTTTGTGTGTGATCACTCCTAAGCCTCAGATACACTTGTTTTGATTTAAATTTGCATAATCTAGAATTAATTTGATTTTTCAAATGCAACTTTTGTTTAGCACCTGTACTTTTAAATTTGTGTCCAAACAGCTTTCAACATGGCATCTTAAACCACAATCATGGGCTGAGAAACACAGAACACAGCTCCAAGAAACTGAGAGTTTTCATTTCTTTAAATAACAAAAACTGATTGATTCTGAAGAAAGAAAAAAGGAGTCTTAGAAGGGAATGCTAATGCATGCATATTGTGGGGACATTAAAGTCTCCAACGTGCTAATTCAAGTACTGTTTACATTCTGTATATAACAGAATGGCTGTGTTCAAAGGAAAAACAGAAGATATTTTCTGAGTGCCAAAACTACTTACTCATGAAGTCAGAAATACCATTATTATTAGTAGCAACTCTTACGTCCAGCATCTGTGAATCGCTTCTTATATGAGGAAACTATTTTGGGTCAGCTGAAGGCCAAAAATAATGAGCTGGCTTCCTGCCTTTGTGTATTGAGTCAGACAGCTGCCAATTAATAAAATCAATTATTTTTTTTCTCAGGATAAATTTCAGAAATGAAAACAAACAGCTGTTTGTGCATCTTATAAATTTCCAAGGAGAGAATAGATTCCTCATACGTTAAAGACGGACTGCACTTCGTAACCAAACAATTATGAGAAGCTGCCGGTGTATTTCTGTGGTTTAGCTGAAGAGCCAAGTCGGAAGGAAAAGACATTCCCAACATTTTCTAAAGCTAGATAAATATAGGAACGAAATATAGATGAAAGATGGAACTGCTCTCTATAGCTTCTGCCAGATTCCTCGACTTTTTGGCATCTAGACTGAATTTGGCAAACGTAACTCTTAGCAGTCTTTTCCACTAAAAGGAGCAGGACACACTTTATTTTACCATACTGTCTGTGCCCTTTTGAGCCTCCAAAACAGTCTCTCTTTTTTAGAAAGTGATTTTTTTTCTTCAGAGTTGGCCCCAATCTCATTTATTTAAAACGGATCATTTATCACCAAAAATGCCACGGGGCGTAGCTACTGTGGAACGTCACCAATGGCTCTGCAGCTCCGCAAGAAAGTGTCTCTTTGAAACCAAGACTCTTTGACATGTGTCCACATCATCGGATGTCCCCCTCCACCTTGATATCCAAAGCTATTTAAATTTAAGGAGTGCCGGTCAGTGCAATTGCGCAAGATAAGCCTCCCAGTGCTGTCATTTTCTTCTATTTGTGATCAAAAACTGTGACGTAGCCCAGAACTCCTAATTTTGGTAACATGATGATGTTCAGTAAAAGAATAACTCTCCAGTCCAAAATCATTATTTTCATGCAATCCAACATTTCTCAATCCTGAAATTTTTTCTTGGCTGGCAGTGATTCTAGAGAAAAGTTATTAGGCTATGTAAGTAATGATCTCTAAAAATATAAGACTCAGGAGCAAGAAGCAAAGCAAAGCAATGGTGTCTGGTTTCACTCAACTTGAGGAAAGAGATTCATGCCTGATAAGCCTTTTATGCAACACTGATGGACATGACTGTTTTTTTTTAACCTTCGCCTTCCTCCAAACTAAACAGAAAGAAAAGATGAGAGGCATTCATCTGCTACTATGAAGTTTTTCAACACAAACTGATGGACAGATTTTTAGTTTTTAAATATATCAAAGTTTGTGCAGGCTTTGTATGGTAACAATAACTGGGATATATTAGTATTATTATTAATGTTATTTGCCATTTGGTGCACTATTTCATAATCTGTAAGCAGCAGCTAATTTAAAGCAAAGGAAAAGCATTAGCTTGGTGTGAATGTTACATAAATCCTGTGATTTCAACCTAAACTTTGGGGCCAAAAATGACAGATATAAAAATGAGCATCTGTAATTTGCCAAGGATAAAATCACCAAACTGACACATGAATACTTCACAGGTTTATATGTGCATAAAATGAAAAGTGTTCTGCATAGATTGGAAGTGGTGGCGGAGTGTTATTTGTTAAACTTAGGCTGACAGTATAATAGCATACTTTGTATACAAAGTGTTTGACAAAAAAAGAAAAAGAAAAAGAAAACCAAATGTTATTCTGTTTAAATTTCAGGCTGCTAAATCCCTATCAGCAGTTGGCAATAACTAGGTCGGAAGTATTTTGAATAAAATTATAAATAGTTACCTTTTCTGTTTTATAATTTATATCACTTTCATTTACAAAGCATGCATCATGAAAGGATTCTTTAATAAAACAACAATAAACAGAACTAGCCAAAGCTGTCAGCAAGAATTTGTCACTTGGAAAAACCCGATAGAACTTTCTAGAGGTTAAATATTAGGTAAAATGCCCTTTGTTCACCTTTAAAACACATGAAACAACCTCGAATACACACTGTATTTGTGTGTATCACTAAAGCACCCTACATAACGGCATGACAAGCAGCACTGAATGCCAACTGATCCGAGAATTTCTCGTGTCAGTCTGTACAACAGTCCAGACCCTGTCTTGTCACGTCAGCACCTATCTTTTGGAGCATGTTCCCAGCTCAGCGACAATGCCCTTGAGCCTCAGTGTTAGCTCCAGTGGAGGTCTTGGGAGCCATTTGCAAAGCACCAAACTGTTTTCTTGTGCACAGTGAACGGGACAAGGACAGCGTATGATTCCAAAATTGCGCCCATCAGATTCTCTCCCCTGACAGTTTTGAACTGTAAGAGGAAAAAGTATGTGGTTTTCTTGCCGACGGGATGTATAAGCCCAAGAGAAGCTAAAAGACGTCTGAGTCCTTTTCTCCAGCACCTTCTTAGGGCTCTGCTACTTTCTGGCCCATGAGAATGATCTTTGGTGCCTAAGCTTGCTTGAGCTCCTTATGCTGCTTGCAATTTACTGAATTCTAATGAACCTCTTCCTTGTATCCATGGGACTTTGGACACACCACCGAGAAGGTAGAGCTAACACTCCACGATCATCGGAATGGGGAAGTAACGCCTGCATGCCAGGGCTTCTGCAGTGGGTCTCTTTTCATATAATTGATTAAGTTTATTGGTAATTTTAGTATACACAATGAACACATTAATCACAGGGAATCTGTGCCTGTACATGACGTATCTTGATTCTTATTTTTTCCCATTCCCTTCCCTCCCTTCAACCCATCTTTCCCTCATTTACAAAAGCTTTGTTTCCATTTTTCCTTCTTTTCTCATTTTTTCCCCTTTCCCTTCCTTCCTCCCTCCCTCTCCCCTCCTAGTTCCCTTACCCATTTGAACATTTTCTTCCTATTTCCCAATATCCAGTATACATTTTAGTCCTCATTTACACTTTTAGTTTCTCACAAAAGACAAACAATGCAGTATTTAAACATGTATGTCTAATTTATTTCACTTAGGAGTATGGCCTCAAGGTGCATCCATTTAGCTATAAATGTCTCTAATTTCTCATTCTTTACAGCATAGTAGTACTCCACTGTATAAAAAAAAACACATCTTCTTTATCTAATCACCAGTTCATGGGCATTTGGGCTATTACAAACTGTGCCACTATAAACATGGGTGCGCATATATCGCTGTGGTATGATGCTTTTAACTCTTTTGGGAAGATACCCAGCAGGGGGATAGCTGGGTCAGATGGGACCTCTAGTCCTAGTTCTTTGAGGAATCTCCACACTGACTTCCATAGTGGTTGCACCAGCCTACACTCCCAACAGTGCTCTTGAGATAAGGAACAAAGTACTCATCCCGCCATGATGAATCCTGAGTGATAATTGCCATTGTTTTAAAAATAAATTATCCTGCTCTATATTCTTTACAAAATAGCTGTCAGCTATTTATATTAAGTACTTGCTAGTTAAGAAAAGCACTACATTCTCTTATTACTATGGGGTAGCAAGGCAGGCATGGTGCCTCTGAGCTACATCCCCAGCCCTGAAAGGACTCAACACTTCCTGCTCTCTCAGTATTTCATCTATCCTGTCAGAAAGTCTTGCATGGGCCCCCGTGTTCTCATGCACGAAGAGGTCACCAGCCTCGTAGGTGGATCAGCTTTTCTTCTTTCTGACATACTTTCTACACATAGGAGCGATCACGTAAACACGCATGCAGGAGCACGTTCTATTCCAATGGCTTCTCAGTGCTCTCAAATAAAATCCAAGTTCCTTACTCTGGCCTGGAAGTCCCTGTGTAATCAGGCCCTGTGCAGCTCTCCAAACGCAGATTGTATCCCTCGCCTATGCTCTGCTCGGCTGTAAATACCCTGACCTTCTTGTAGGTCCTCGGAAACCTCAAAGCATCCTCCAATCCTGAAGGCCCCACACGCACCTTCTCTGTCTGCAGATGCTTCTGGCTTTGTGTGTCCTGTCTTCATCTCTTCAGAGACGCCTTCTCTGGTGTCCTGGTCTGACACAGGCCTTCATTCCACCCTATCTGTTTCCTTCATAGCTCCCAGCACCCTTCCTAATTATCCCATCCATGCTCTTGTCTTTTGGCCAGGTCCTTCTTATAATTACAGGGAAGGTTACGAGAAACCTCTACCCCTGAATTCTGCAAGTGGCAAATGGTATGCTGAGAGTCTGCATATGTACTTTCATCTCATTCCTTTGGAAAAAAGGCACTTTGCATAAGAGGGAGTCATTTTCTTCGATTTGCACTAAGCATATTTGATTGCTTTGACCACATTTTGTTTCCAAAATTTTACTTATTTCTATAGCATTCTTTCAGTTTTTATTTTTATTAGCATATGCCTGCAGTACATAATGTGGCATTCCTCACGGGGAGTCGGCACAGGTACATGACACATCTCCATTCTTTTCTCACCCCTCCCCTCTCCTCCCTCACTTCTCTTTCTGTCCCTTGGTTCCCTTACCATTTGCAGAAGATCCATCTCCCCATTTCCTGTTGCCTATCTTTTATTTTGCTCCTGATTTATATTTTGTACAAGAAACCATACAATATTTAAGCTTGTGTGTCTGTTTTACTTTACTTAACATTATGGTCTCAAGGTGCATCCATTTTCCTACAAATGACTTAAATTTATTCTTCTTTATGGTGAAGAAATACCATTCCACCCAGCTATTACCCTTCTAGGTATCTTCTTCAAAGAGTTAAAGACATCATATTACAGCGACACATGACCACACTTTGTCAGAGGTCCTTGCCCCAAACAGCTGTGCATATTTTCCTCTGATCTCAGTAAATTCATAACTAATATCTTGTCTTAGTCACTTTCTCATCACAATACCCAACAACCACAGCTTGAAGAAGGAGAGGTTTGTTCTGGCTCATGTTCACAGTCTATGGTCAGCTGGCTCCAAGGCAGAAGTGGGATGAGGAAAGGGTTTGCTGGAGGAAAGCTGCTCACATCACAGTAGCCAGGAAGCGGAGTGAGAAGAGAGGAGCCAGGGGGGGAGATGCACCCTTTACAACTCACACTTCCGGTGACGTGCTCTAACCAGGTCCCACCCCCTAACAGCAAGTCGGCTGTAGCACTGCCTTATTCAGTCACTTTCTGAAAGTCCAGCCTGTGAGTGCATGAGGCCTTTGAGGGGACCTCCTCAATCCAAACTCTAACATACCTAGAAGTGGAGTGGGGTGGAATTACCTCGTTCCACAAGTAGTTATCAATAGTCTACCATTTAAAGGAAGTTAAGCAGGAAGTACAAAAGCATATAAAATTGTCGGGGTTTTTCCCCCTATTAAGTTAATTGGTACATTTTAGGTATACAACACAGTTACATTCATCATTGGGATCTGGTACCATTACATGAGTCTCTTGGTTCTTATTTTTTTGCCCCTTCCCTTGCCCTCCCTTCATCCCCTCCACCCTTCCCTATTTGCAAAGACTTTGTTTCAATTTTTTTCTCATATTTTTTCTTTTCCCTTCTTTCCTTTCCCCTACCCCTCCCACTTCCCCTGCTCCTTTAGACCTTTTCTTCCTGTTACACAATATCAATTACACATTTTTTAAATTACAATATCAAGACCTAAGAGACATTACCACAGATTTTACAGAATTTAAAAGGATATAGAAAGCATATTACAAAAATCTGTTTTGAAATAAATTTGACAACTTCTAAGAAGTACCTTGGAAGATAAATTAATGAAACTAACTCTGGAGGAAATATAAAATTTGAATAGCACCTATTAAAGAAAGTATATTCCTAGCTTGGAAACCTACCTATATGACAACAGCAGGCTCATAAACATTTTAATTGATAAATTATATTAAACAATTAAAGCAGAAAAAAAAGGAACACTTCTCCGCTCATTTTAGGAACTCAACATTGTGCTAATCCTAAAACTGGATAAAGATAATAGAAGAAAAAAGTAGGAACATAGATAGAAATTTGTTTAACAAAACAAACTATTGGAAGTCAGATCTGGCAGTATGTAGAAAGTGGTTTTATTATAAGGATGGCAGTGTTGGTTCAGCATTGGAAGATCCACCCCCAAAAGTCATCATTTTAACAGAGGAAAGGAAAAAGCCATATGATCCTGTCATTAGATGGAGAAAAAGTATTGGGCTAAATTCTACAACTGTTCATGGTAAAAGCTATCAGGAGACTAGAAGTAGAACAAAACCTTCTCAACAGATTAAAGACATGTACTCCATACTTCCAGCAAAAATGCCTTATATGAATGGAGAAAATAAAATGCTTTCTCCCTAAGGTGGAGAACAAGGACAGATATGCCTACTCTTCATCTGTCCATTAAACTTTGAAACCTAGGCCTAAACCAAAATAGTCTGGCAATAAAATGACACAATTAGGATAGGATTGGCAAGGTAGAAGCAAAATCTTTATATGTAGATGAAATGATCATCTACAGAGAAAATACTAAGAAATCTCTAGGAACCCTTGGAACTTGTATTTGAATTTAGCAGGATTAGAAAACACAAGGTATATATAAAAATTCAGGTCTTTGTATACTTGCTATAAATGAAGAATTGGATATTGAAATTTAAAAGTTAAGTAAGAGTACAAAGGACCTAGAATAGTAAAAACAAACAAACAAAAAACAGTGTTGGAAGGCGTTTAGTACCTAATTTTAAGACTTTCTCTAAAGCTACAGTAATCAAGGTAGTGTTGGTGTAAGGAAAGACATATAGATCATTGGAATAAAACAGAGAATCAAGAAATAGAACCACACATATATGGTCCACTGAGTTTTGAAAGATTATTTAATATTAACATTTTATAGAATATAAGCTCGATTCAAGAGCCGAGGAAAAGATAGTGTTTTCAGCAAATGGCACTAGAACACCTGGTATCTGTATATAAAAAATTAACCTCAACCCTTTATTTCCATACATAAAAATGACTTGAAAGGATCTATGAACCTAAATATGAAAGACTAAAAGTATAAAACTTTAAGAAGAAATTATAAGGGAAAATGTTTATGAATTTAGGGTAGGCAAGAACTTCCTAGGATACAAAAAACATGATGTATAAAAGAAAAAAATTGATAAATGAGATTCCATCAAAATTTAGAACTTTAAATGACATCATTAAAATGAAAAGTAGTCCTTAAACAGACCACATTTACAATGCATATAACCTATGACCAGAATATATAAGTAACTCTTACAGCTCATTAATAGACAACCCAATTAAAAAGTAGGCATAAGATGATAAATAGCCAGTACAGCACAAGGAAAGGTGTGCAACACTAGAATCAGAAAAATACTAATCAGTACAATAACAAGATTGAATTATACACTCATTAGGGAGATGAAGTTAAAAGTTTTAAAAGCCTTGTCATGACTTTTTCTTTTTGTTGGATTCTCCCCCTTTGCATTTAATTTGTCACGCCCAAAGGATTCATTCTGCTGGGCTTCCTGGGGTTGTGATCCTCATTGTCTTTTCCTAGGATACTGTCTAAAATTTTTTGGAGTGCTTGTTGGTATTCATGAAGTTCCTAAGGTTCTCTTTATCATGAAAGTATCCTATTTCTCCATCAATTTTGAAAGATAGTTTTGCAGGGTACATCAACCTGGGTTGGAGGCTGTTTTCCTTTAGGGCTTGAAATACATCACTCCAAGCTCTTCTTGCCTTGAGTGTTTGCATTAAGAAGTCTGCTGTGATTCTGATGGGCTTTCCTTTGTAGGTGATTTGTTTCTTTTCTCTAACTGCTTGTAGAATTTTGTTCCCCTCTTGGGTTTCTGGTATCCTAACAATTATATGCCTATGTGTAGATTTTTTTTTGATCAAGGCTAGTTGGAGTTCTATATGCCTCACTTATCTGTATGTCAAGTTCTTTTCCCCTCCTTGGGAAGTTTTCTGCCATCACTTCTGTGAATAGTTTTTTTATGTCATCTGCACTCTCTCTTGTTTCTTCATTGACTCCAATCAATCTTATGTTATTCTTCTTTGCATTGTTTAGCAGCTGCTGGATTGCTTTCTCATGGTTCCTTCCAATTTTAAAGTAATTTTTCTTTTCCTGGTCACTAATTGCAATCTTATCTTCTATATCTGAAATTCTGTCCTCACATTGGTTCATTCAGCTGTGTAGACTTTCAATGGAGTTTTTAATCTCCTGGAAATCTGTTTGCATCTGTTTTATGGATTCCATTTGTTTCCTATGTTGGGATTCCATCATGTTCCTCAGATCCTCTATTTTTTTTTATCTGTGTTCTCTCTAGATTTATTAATCATGTCTTGCACTATGGGCACAATCTTTGCTGTTATCTGAGAAATTATTTCTGATTTCATTTTTTCCAGTCCTCTTTTGTTGCCAGTTCAGGGAGTCCAGGTAGTTGAGTATCAGATTGTTCCATCTCATTTCCCTTTGGGGTTACTGTAGGTGATCTGGAAGTCTCTTTTTGAGGCTTGTTTATGTGTCTTCTCATTTCCACGGGGGGGGGGGGGAGTGCTGCCAGCCCCCTTGCGGCTCACTTCCTCTGCCCTAGGAGCGGTGGAATGGTGTGGTGGGGGATATCTTTAAGAAGATTCTGTAGGGGGAGGAGTGTAGCTAAGTGGTAGAGCTACATGCACAAGATCTTGAGTTTGATCTCTAGCACTGAAAAAATGTAAAAAAAAAAAAAAGATTCTGTAAAGCTATGGACCATGTCCAGATTGATTAGTCTAAAGTAGATCTAATAATTCCTGAGAGTAATATATTTTTTTGGTAACGGGGAGCAAAATCAGGACCTTGTGCTTGTGAGGCAGGTAGCGGAACCACTGAGCTAAATACCCAGCCCAAGAGTACAATTTTTAAATAAATTTCAATAATAAATTGAAAGGGAAAGGCAAGTCAGTTGATTGAATAAAATTCTAAACCAGCAAAAATATCTATTCAAGTTTTATATTTGAGCTCTCATTTGGCACAAACTCATTGGAGTAAAAATAATCATTTAAAAATAATTACTAGATCTAATTATACATATTTCCTTTGACCCAGCAATTTTGCTCCTGGGCACGTACCCAACACCAGTTAATGATTATATCTACCAAAAAACATGTTAAGAATGTTCATACCGACAGTATTAGTTCATTCCCACTCTTTTAATATGTTGAGGGTTCTAAAACAAAAGACTCATGTTCAGGTTTTCCATTCATAACTTTCTCAGAACATTGGATAAATACTGCATAATTTGTAAACAATGCCTATGGTTATATGTAAGGTAACATATTATATAAACTCTAGAGTAGACCAGAAACTGATATTTCAAATAAATTACAAAGATATGTCTGGAATAATTTAGACACTGCTGTCAGCATGTTAAAAATAGATTGAAGCCACTTGTATGGAGTACAGAGTCTTAGAATAAAATATAAACATCCTCTCTACATACAAATCTGTGCATGAGAATCCTGAGGGTTAGAAAAAGTTTCAGTTGAATCACTAACAATGTACCAACCATCCCAGTAATCTATAGAAATATATAAAGGTTGAATACAACTGTAGTGGATACTGTAATGAGTCTCCCAGCAAAACTCAGTGAAAAAGCAACTGAATGAAGAGTGGCTCATAGAATTCATTATTATCTGAGAGCAACTATAAAATTTAGTATGGAAAAACTGATAAATTAAGATTACTAATAAGCTAAATATGGACTAGCTCATCAAATTCCAGGAATCTAGATCAAAACACTGTCCCTTTGAAATCTGAAGTCAGTAATATTAGGACAAGCAAAAGGCTGCTTTATCCTAAGTATTAAAGATTTTCTTGTCCAAATGATGGTTTGGGGTAATAATGAGATATTTAAGAAAAGTTTAGGAAAGTTATAGTGATCATATATTCTGATTCTTGATTTTAAATCAAGATTTCATAAACTTACATAAAATGCTTGATAAGGGTATAGAAATGATAGTTTTACATTTAATATACATCTAAATCAAATTTGTAGAAAAATCATATCAAATTTGAAAATATAACAAAGGCAATCATGGAAAGAATGTTTTGGTGCAGATTGAGTCTTTCTCTGTACAGTACATATATTGCAGTGGAGGCTACTCCTTAGTCCAGGGCTTCTCAAACTTTATTGTGCATATGAGTGATCTGGGGATTTTATTAAAACGCAGATTCTGACCCAGCAGGTCGGACGAAGAGTCTGAGATTCTGCATGTGTAACAAGCACCCAGGTGAGGTGGTTGCACCCTGCCTAGGACCACATTTTGGACAGTAAGGTTTAGTTTTTGTGGGGGGCACCAGGAGAGGCCTTGCAGGAAGCAAGCCCAGGCTAGGTGTCTGCAGGGCACAGTAACCTGCTCTATTTATCCCAGTGTGCTAAAAAAACATTATATATTTTTCTGATGACAGGTAAAATATCGGATGCACTGTTCTAGAAGACAGATACTATGGAATCTGGCACCTTCTTTCAGGCCTTATATTCCTATTTTCAATATTGCTCCTTTGATAGCATTTTAGACTAGGTAACATGCAAATCCAGTGTTCTCTCAGGTATAGTAACTGGCATTTCCTCTAGTATTAGCAGGAATTCTTCCCTGTCATTTTTTTTTTTTTTTGACATGAACAAATAAAGTGTCCTGGGCAGACTACCTTAAATATACAGGAATATAGAAAAGTCAAGTCCTACACTACCTGCCTGTCCTAAGTCCTTGTGACCAGAGTTCAGCATGTCACACACTGGAGCATTCTAAATGAATATCAATATTTATTAAGTGAATTACAGTTTCCACCTGGTGGCTTAACCATGGGGTGACAATGGAGATGATGGTCTAGCTCTCTTGGCATTAAAGCTCTCAAACTTTGATGTGCTTCTCAGTCACCTTAAGTGCTTGGTTAAATGCAGGTTCCTGGTCTTATTCATGGGCGCTGTACCACTACTTCTAGAGTACGGCCTCATATTGCTTCTAGAAGGGTAGACTGTAGATTACACTGTGGGAAACACTGCTGTAATGGGCCACAGCACAACAACATGAACCACTAGGAGCTCTTGGGATTGCTCCGTAATAGAGGCCTGTGAGTAGAGCTATGAGTGAGGAGGAGTATGGGACATGGTGTGCAATCCTGTAATCCTATAATCCAGTGGGAAGAGTACCACAGTGTACATCACAGTAATCTGTGATGTAATACCACATATTAATTTTGTGGGTTTAAGTATTTCACTTATTTGGACCACAGTTTCCTCATCTGCAAACCAAGTGTTTAAAGTGGGAAATTCCCTTTTATTGCCTCCAACTTTCCATGGATTTATTACATAAACATATTTTTTAAATAACATTTATGCTTCATGCAAAGATAGAGTAACAGGTTGAGTTTATCTGTCTAAAATAGTTGAGAATTGGCAAAATATGTAAAGCATTTTTTGAGATACTGGACACTGCATAACAAAGGTCAGTGAGTCCTAAAAGAAAATAAAAAAGGTAAGCCCTAAGATGTCTCAGCCTTCTTCCTACAGAATGCTTACCACATGGAGAGTTTATAGCAGAGAGAGAGAGAGAGAGAGAGAGAGAGAGAGAGAGGTCAAAGTGTGGCCGTCTCCCTGAGCTGAGGAGACAGACCTGGGAGTCCGAAGAGTCATGACCACTACAATATTAATGGCGGATTACTGGGAGGAGAAAGCTGTGCAGAGACCCGCGGCTCTGCAGTGGTTTTCTTTTGACTCTTCAACGCAGTACTGACCTTCAAAGAACCCTGAAAAGAAAGAGCAGCTGCAACAGTCTTTGAAACCCATTCAACAGCAAGAATGATGCTTGATTCCACCACTCAGAGAGGAAGACTTTAAAATCTAAAAGGATCATGGAGAGTACTCAGGAGGGTCCTGGCTCAGATGTAGGAAAGAATTAGCCTTACCATGCTTAAAAGCAAGAACTGAAGGAATAGCATTGTTTCAAAGTAACAACAATACTAAGCCAAAGTCAAGAATATTGATATACTAAAAAGTTCAAAATTTAGCACTCAACATGTTAAAATTCACCATGACTGGCATCAAGTATAATGAGAAAAATTAAGCAATGCAGAAATTATAATAGAACTGGATTATATGTTTAAGACGCTAAAGACTCTACATGTTAACTGGAGACATAAAGATATCAAGGAAGACCCAAATTGAACTGCAAGGGTTGAAAACTATAGTATTGTAGATGTAAAACATACCGAATGGAAATAAGCAAATTAAGCACTGCAGAAAAAAAGATACATGAACTTGACATAGAAATAGAAAAATCCTAAGTTAAAACACACAGATGAAAAATATAGACAAAAACCAGGACAAAATAAAGATCTTTTCAGACATATAAAAGCTGAAAGGATTCATTATAAACAAAAATGCAGCACAAGGAAATATCAGCTGAAAATCTGCATTTTCAGAAAGGAATAACTAACATTAGAAATAGTAACTATGTAGGCAAATATAAGACCTTTCTCCTGTGTATTTAAATCTTTTTAATTAATTTTATTGGTACATTTTAGATATCCAATATAGTGCTATTCATCATTAGAGACTTACATAATATATCTTGATTCTTATTTTTCTCCATTTCCCTGCTGTGTATTTAAATTTTTCTAAAAGATAAAACATTGTTAAGATAAAATACTATTTAAGATAAAAACAAGAATGAAATATTGTTGAGTTTATAAAATTTATAGGAGTCAAATGTATGACAACATTTGATCCAGCTATTCCCCTTCTTGGTATCTTCCTGAAAGAATTAAAAGCATCATTAGGGCCGGGGATTTAGCTCAGTGGTTCCAACACCTGCCTCACAAGCACAAGGACTCGAGTTCAATCCCCAGTACCAAAAAAGAATTAAAAGCATCATACCAAGGAAGGCACAAGCCAGGAAGGCAGAAACAGAAGCATATCTTGTCTGGTTCTTCAACTACTTCCTTACATGTGTAATATAAATTAAAGGTACACTGTACTAAATTAAATGTATATGCTATAAACTCTAAAGCAACCACTAAAATAACAACAAGAAATTGTAACAAATAACCCAACAGAGAAGACAAGGTAGAATGATAAAAAAAAGTTCATTTAATCCAAGAGAAGGAAGAGGAAAAAAGAAATAGAAGGAAAGAACAGATAGGAAAGATAGGAAATATCAGGATGGTATATTTAAAGCCAAGCATGCCAATATCACATTAAATGATTAAATGTAAATAGTGTAAACACTTCACTCTTAATAAAGGCAGAGGCTATGCTTTGAACAAGAAAGCAAACCCCAAGAATATGGGGCTTACAAATATTCATTTTGAACAAGACAACATAAATACAGTAAAAGGATAGAAAAATCCATAGAATTTACCATGCTAATTCTAGCCCAAAGAAAACAATCATTCTATATCAGTAACAGAGAAAGACTTAAAAACAAAGAATACAACCAAAAATAAAAGTGATTATTTGATAATGATAAAGGAGTCATTGAAAGAATACAGTATTTCTAAATATGTATACACCTAGTAAGAGAATTTAAAAAGAAAAAGACTAAAAGAACTGCATGGAGAAATTGATAAATCCACAAAAACCAATGGATCAAGTAATCAGCAAATATACAGAATAAATGAACAATATTAACAAATTTGACCTTATTAAACTTTTATACAACACTTCACCAACAAACATCAAAAATCTCATCCTTTTTTTTTCCCCCGTACTGGGAATCGAACTCAGGACCTTGAACTTGCCAGGCAGGCACGGCACCACTGAGCTACATTCCCAGCCCAAAAATCTCATTCTTTTTATGGAATAAGGAAACTGTACTTTAGGCCATAGAGCAAGTGAAAAATTTTCAAATATTTAAGTAATATATTCTCTCCTTACAATGGAATTAAATTATAAATCAATAACAAATCAGTCACTGGAAAATCCCCAAATATTTGGAAACTAAATAATGTACTTCTAGATAATTCATGGATCATAGAAGAAAGCAAAAGTGAAAATAGAAAGTATTCTTAACTGAATGAAAATGAAACACACAAGTTTGTATCCTTGAAAGACACAAACTAACAAGTCTCATTCAGAATAAATAACCTAAACAATCCCAAATCAACTAAAATTTGATTTGTAAATTCAAAATTTCTAAAAGTGAAAACTTCTGTTGGATAGAGTTACTTGTGAATTCTACCAAATATTTAAGAAAATAATAAGGCCACTATGAAACTCTTTCGGATAACCGAAGAGGAAAGAATGTCCCCAACTCATTCATTAAAGCGAGTATAACCCTGACAGGAAAGTACATGATAAGAAAAGAATAGTTAACCCAATATCCCTAGGGAACTCAGATGCAGAGTTGTGAACACATGAGCAACCTGAATTCAACTCTGCATGAAAAGTGTACATCTTGGCCAACTGGGTTTATCCCAAGAATACTGGGTTAACGTGATACCTGAAAACCAATCAGTATAACTCATGATAACAGTAAGCTGAAAATGAAAAACAAAAAGATACTCCCAATAGACACAGAAAAAGCACTTGACAAAATTCAACACCTAATTCCTGACAAAATTTTCATTAAAGTGGAAATAACCCAACCTGATAAAGGTCACCTACCAAAAGAAAAAAAACAAACAAACCTACAGCTAACCAATTAACAACAAAATTATGGTAAAAGACTGAATATATTCCCACACAAAAGGAAGACTTTTTCTATCATTACTTCTGAACATCTTACAAAGCGTTCTAGTCAGTGTAATCAAACAAGAAAAATAACTAAAAGGAATCAAGTTGGAAAAAGAAGAAAAACGAATCACAGACGGCATTATGTTTATGTGAGAGGCTGGCAGATGACAGTATTTCTGTAAGGCTCACAGAATGAATAGTTTTTTTGCATTTTTATGGTTATAAATAATAATGACAACAGTAACAATGAAGCAAAGGAGAATCTACAAAAGAGACTGTATGTGCGCCATAAAACCTAAGCTATTTACTATCTGACGTTTTGAAGAAAACTCTGCCAGCCCTTGATCTATATAGAAAATCTGATGAAATATCCAAAAACCTACTAGGAGAAATAAATGAGTGTATAAAGTTTCTGGACAAAAGATTAATAACATATATAATCAGTTCTACTTCTATAGAATAGCAATACACAGTCAGAAATTAACATTTTAAAAATACCACCTTGTTTCCCCCAAAATAGGTCCTACTTGGAAAACAATCAGCCTCAATAACTAGAGATCAAAACTGCCCGGCTCTGTCAGCCTCTCCTTGCCTTGCCTGCTGTCGCTGTTCTGCTCCCCGGCTACTCCATGTGACGATGGGCTGACTGGGGCTGGCACATTAGATCTCTAGTTATCAAGGCTGATTATTTTCTGATTAGTTCTTATTGTAGGGGGAAATGGGGCATTTATCAAAATGGTAATACATATAAATAAATTTGAGAAAAACTTGAAAGTTCTGTACACTGAAACTTATTACAAGAAGAATAAAAAAGGATACATTTGAGCCATTTGTAGGTAAATGGATGCACTTTGAGACGATAATGTTAAGTGAAATAAATCAGGCACACAAGCTTAAATATTGCATGCTTTCTCTTATATGAGAAACTCAAAGTATAAATAAATTAAAGAGCAAGATAAAAGGTAGATAACAGGAAAGAGGAATCCATTATAAATAGGAAGAGGACCAAAAGATGCAGCAGGGGGAGAATTGAAGTGTGTCATGTAGAGGTCAAACCTCCCTACAATGAATGTAATCTTTACATAATTCAAATATACTAATAAAAATAAAAAATTTAAAAAGAGGAACACCTGAACTTATGGGGCTATTTCTTGTTTATGAGTCAGGAGACAGTATTGTTAAGCTGTCAATTTGTCCCTAAACGTGTGTAGATTTAATTTCATTCCAACCTAAATCCAAGGAACACTTTTGTAGAAATTGGCAAATTGATTTTAATATTTTTATGGACATGTAAAGGAACTAGGATAGCCAAAACAACTTTAAAAGAAAGAATAAGATAAAAAGACTTATGTTACTTAAATGTAAGGCTTATTATAAATCTATAGTAATCAAGACAGTGTAGTATGGCATAAATACAGGCAAACATAATAATGGAACATAACAGATACATTCAACTGATGGCTTTAACTGTATAAGAAATTCAGAAAAAATTCTTTTCAAAAAATTATGCTCATAACCCCCCAAATGAACTTCATGCCTAGCATCAAAACAAAAGTTTACTTAGGGCCGGGGATTTAGCTCAGTGGTTCTGCCGCCTGCCTCGCAAGCACAAAGTCCTGAGTTTGATCCCCAGTACCAAAAAAAAAAGTTTACTCAAATAGATCATAGACCTAAGGTAAAACCGAAAGTATAAAACTTCCAGAACAGCATACAGTAAATCTTGTGGCTGTGCTTGGAAAATATTTCTTGGATATGAACCCAAAAGCACAATCTATTTTTAAAGTATATAAATTGGATTTCATCAACATTAACAACTTCTGCTCTTCAAAAAATATACTTAATAGAGTGGAATTTTCACTACAGATTGGGAACTAACATTTGCAAAATACACATCTAGTAAAAAATGTATATACGTAATATACACAGAACTTTGAAAACTCAATAAGACAACCCAATTAAAAAATGGTCCAGGACCAGGGATTTAGCTCAGTGGTTCTGCCACCTGCCTCAATAGTGCCAGGTCCCAAGTTCGATCCCCAGTACCAAAAAAAAAAAGTCCAAACATTTAAACAGACATTTTACCAAAAGACTTATACAGCTAGCATAGAAGCACATAAAAAGATGTTTTATGTCATTATCATTAGGAAGACTAAAACAGAAATTATGAGACATCTTTACAGACCTATTATAGTAACTAAAATAAAAAAAGACTGACTATACCAAGTGTTGGCAAGGAGGCTCTCATATACTGCTGGTGGGAATGTACAATGACACAAGCACTTTGGGAAAATGTAAACATTTCTTAAAAAGTTAAACACACACCTCCCATATGGTCCAGCCACTTACTCCACTGAACACAAGAGGAAGCACATGTCCATGCAAACGTCTATACATGAATGTTCATACCACGTGTATTTGTAATAACTCCAAATGGGAAATAATTTAAATGTCCTGAACGAAAAAATAAATAAGTTGTGTTACATCCATATAATGAAATATTAACATAAAAAACACAGAGGAATCTGAAAACAAGTAAGCTGAGAAGAAGCCAAACAAAAATCAAAGTACATACTGTATTTACCCATTTATATTAAGCTCTAGCGACTGGAAACGAATCCACACTGACAGGAAGTAGAGGTCAGTAGTTGTCCCAGGAAGGCTGGGAACAGGCACCAGGAAACCAAAACAGTGGGGAATCACTGCCTTGGTCTGGTAATGATTTCAGGGGTGTGCGTGTGTGTGCGTGTGTGTGTGAAAAATCACAAATTATAAACTTTGAAAACATGTATATATGTGTCACTTATCCTCTAACACAGCTATTAAGATTTCTTAAAATCAAAAACATAAAAATGAAATGAGGAAAACACTCAATGTACATGTAATATCAAGGTTAATCATGATGAAAGATAATCTCGTTTACTGGACACTCCTTATACAATCATAAATTTTTTCTAATTTTAAAAGAGAAATACAAATAAAATTTAAAACTAAATCATAAAAATCATCTACAATGGGGCCGGGGATTTAGCTCAGTGGTTTAGCCGCCTGCTGCGCAAGTGCAAGGATCTGAGTTCAATCCCTGGTACCAAAAAAAAAAATCATCTATATATTATAACTCCTTATTTGATATGTATTCACCGACACCTGCTAGCCCTACCTAAGTTATTTCGTGCATTGTCACCAGAAAGACAGTTCCCAACACTCTGGGAAATACCTGAAATGTGAGAAAAGTACTGAAAACTACAAGGTTACGTGAAGAGTTTTTAATTAAGAGAAAATATATTTAGATGAATCATTAACTATATAGCACAGAGTTCCTGAGTAACCTCAGTCTTGAAAATCCATTTATGTGGCTCACTAACATTAGTGATGTTTTTCTTTTCCTTGTGCAAGGCTTGCAGATGGTGGGGCGGGTCTGGATTCCTCCTCCTGGCTCTCTGGCTGCTACCGGGCTGAGTCCTGGACACAATCAACATGACCTTTCAGGCTCTGCCCAAATCCAATCGCTCTCCTCTTCTGCCAGGGCTGGGCAGACTTCTGATTGCATTTTCTGCAATCTTTTCAATTTCCTGCCTTTCGGAAAGTTATAGCCATAATGCAATTTTCACTTGCCTCGGATAGACATTTGCAAAAACAAATCCCATGTCACCATGGGGAAAGCAGCTTAATGCTTTTCATAGGTGCTCACATCTTTCTGTGTGATCACTTTTCAGTCTTAGGGACGGCCTTGCATTGCTCAACTGTCCTGCCATTTCTTCCCCTCTTTATATGATGATCCTGAGTTATCAGTTTGTTATAATTAACAAATAACTGATATATCTCAGGCTTCTCTTATTTTCAACAGTTTCCAACAATTCTGGATTCACATTCACAGGATTGTGTAACAATGCAAGTCTCGGACGGATACTTTTGAGCAGGTCTGTGTAAAAACCCTAAAGAGGACAGAAGTGAATTGTTCCTACCGCACTGCATTCATCAGAGCTGGGGGCTGATGGAAGAGCCTCTTACCTGGGAAGGCTCTGACGCAGGCTTAGTTTTCAACACAACTGAATCAGGAAATCTTTGTTGCCCTCCTGGCGGTGTTTAAACACAAAACCCTTTGAAAGTCCCTCTTCCTTTGGCTTCTGGCACTTCTGGTTAACCTGTTAACTTCTCAAATTTACTTCGACAGCCCTTCTTCCTAGTTTATGTGCCCCTGAAGTGAAAATAGAGACATTTCCCAGGCCTCTCGACGCTCAACCGAAATCATCCCACCAGCCCTTGTTCGCGGCTTCCTGCCTGTCCCCAGTACTCCCCCAGCCTCCCCTCCTCATGCTCTAGAGACTTGCACTGTCCTAGAAGGAAACTGTTAGCCACTCAGGGCACTGCAATGTGGCTGGCCCAAAACTGACATGAGCGACAAAGCACACATTGGATTCTGAAGACTTAATACCAAAAAAGTAAATCCAAGTAATTTCACATTGGTTCTATATTGAAACAATAACATTTTGGATAAATTGGGCTAAATAAAATATATTGGACAATTAATTTCATCTATTTCTTTTTTTCTCTTTAAAAATTATGACCACTAGAAAATTAAATATTAAGTACGCAGCTCTCCTGACATTTCTACCTGTCACCACTACTCTGTACCTAAAATTCCAAATGGAACATGCTAGAGACTGAACTGATTATATCCCAGCCCTCCTGGCCCGCTCCTTCTCTATTACTGCAGCATAAACACCAGCAGGCATGAGCCAGGTAAGTCCCACAGCTCGGGCTGTGGCTGGAGAGGACACTGCAGGACAAAGGAGCTGACCTCAGAGTGAATTACTTGCCAACAGGGTGACAGGAGACTCCAGTCACTGTGAAAGAGCCTGTCAGCATCTAGTGAGGAGCAGTGGCAATTAGGAACAAAAACAGCCAGGTATTTGTCAAAAGAGTGGATAAAGTGCATTCAAAGTCAGAAATGTCAGCAGTACACACTTAATGGTGACACATTCACTGCAGGTAACTGAACCACCTTAATGTGCCAAATATTTTCTTACGTTACTGGCTAATGGAATCTTCTTCACTTTGCCTGAAGTCTAGGGTCATTTGTTCTCTACTCTTTCCGCTAGTCCCCATAGCCAGGCAACTATCAAACCCTGTTTACTTCACCAGCACCCAGCCCACCACATCCACATTCTTTTCCTCCTTAAAGACAACCAGAGAAGGGAGATAACATGCTCCCCCAGGACCTGAAGATCAGGATAGGGTGGGAAGGAGGAAGGGAAAGCTCAGCCTCGCAGCCATACACCTGTGCTGCGAGCCTCCCGTGCTAAGGCCCGCCTCTGTGTCACAGAGGACTCCCCAAAGCATCCTGTTCTTCACAGGTATCCTCCAGCGGAAGCAACAGGAAGGCACACAGGTGAAAGAGGAAAGGCCCTCAAGCACCCCCTTCACAAAAGTGGCCCGGGAGAGGGTCTGCAGCACACAAAACCCTCTTTCTTCGCTTTCCCTTTTCGGCCCCTCATGCCATCATTTTCACTGCTTTCCCTCTCTATACCTATGGGCTGCGTGCATGGAGAGCCAGTTCCAACACTGCCCACAGGAGGATGCAAGTCACGGGCGACTTTGGACTTGAAATTGAAGAAGTCACTGAGAATTTTACATGTGCCTGGCATTTATGACAACTGAACAACAACATAATTCATTAAACTTATATTTCAAATTATACATTTAAATTATATATATGAAATTTGAAATTTTCTGAGCAGTTCAGAAATACTATTCTTAAACCAGCTGACAACTGCCTAAGCATGTGCTATAGCTCACACGTTTTACCAGGCTACTTTTTCATAGGTTCATTTTTTAAATGACTGTATCTTATGGCATCATAGGTCATATATGGCATTGCAGGATGGATATTTTCAAATTAGAAATTTCTTCTTTTCTGAAGTGTGAACACAGTCATATAAAAGTGACAGCATTTTTATTATTCTTTAGCCATTCTGTTTTTTATAATTTACTTTTAAAAATTGTTACTTAGATTAAAAGGTGCTTTTTAATGCCAAAATTTGCTTGAAGAAGCACATAAGCCTAATTCACGTGCCATAAAAACACACTTACAATGGAAAGATACATTTAAATATAAATGGGGCTTATTTTCAGAAAAATTCATATCACATCTTTCAACTATAATGTTTGAAAGATAAAATAATTGCCTAAAAATTATGAATTGCCATTTTAAGAGTATAATTCCTCCTAAGATGTGTCATAACACATCTTGGTTTGACCAGATGCAATTAGCTGGAAATTTTAACTCTTGCCTAAATGATCAACTTTGGGGACACGTTTCAAAATGTAAATGATTCTGGTTGCTATGGGCTCACAATTAAGATAATAAACAGTAAGATTATACTGCACAAGCAGACAAACTATTGAGTAGACTGTTTGGAGACTACATCTGGCTGTGTGGTGCAGACTGGCCTTGAACTTGCTAGTTGCCCTGGTTGGCCTCAAACTCAGGATCCTCCTGCTTCAGTCTCCTGAGTGGTGGGATTACAGGTGGCTGCCACTACATCTGGGTGACAGCTAATATTTTAATCAGTTTTACCTAATAGATGGAAGCTGCATATATATATATGTATGTATATATGTACATATTGTACACAAGTTTGTGTGTGTGTGTTGTGTGTGTAAAAACATTCTAGGTGTTTTTCACTGTGTATATACATTAAGGTCTATGTGCAAAGATTTCCCTAACTGTATATTAATTGAAGGCAAAGAAAATCTGAACCACAGATTTAAAACAAAACAGCACATCTATCATGTGTTATTTATGTGCTAAATAAACACTATATCAAATAGAATTATGAATACTACTAACTGTTCGTGTACTGTATGTTTAATTCAACTTAATTCAAATTATAAATTATTACATATTGTGTTAAGTACATTTATATGCTTTGATTTAGAAAGGTTTATCTCCATACATTTCTATAGCATAAACCACGATAATACACAGTTCAAATGCCCGTGAGGGAGGCAGGTTATATGTGTTCAAACATCACCTTTAGTAAAACCTGGATGCTAACCCTAAGTTACTTGCTAGCCTACATTTACAAACTCGGACTAAACTGCAATGTCATTCAACTGTACCTTCACTGCTCCATTCTCATGCATAGTGATGCAGTTATCGGGATCTTCCGAGAGCTGGTACAAGGCCTGTGCCGTGGCTCGATGCACATTGGTGTCGTTCGATTTCAGGTATTGCACTAATGGAGCCACTGCTTTGTGTTCACCAAAGGCCACTCTGTTTCTGCCCCACATACAGCAACGTGAAATCGCCTCTGCCAGGTGACACCTCAGTTTATCATTATTCTGCCCGAAGGAAAACAGACTGAGGAATATGCACTGTAAGGATCCCGTGAGATCATGTTTGTTCACTTTATTACTTTATTACTACCCCCTAGGATGCCAATAAGTCCGAGAGATGCTAACTGGCTACTCAGGTGGTACCTTGAGGGAACTATCTATGGGTCAACAGCAGACTAAGGTTTCATTCTGAGTTTTCTTTTTATGAACTGAATGTAGTCAGTGCTCTCAAAGATAAAACAAGTATCTGACATGAGTCATTTGCTCAAAGTTTGCTTTAAGCAAGTCTAGTCACAACAAAATTTACAAATCAACAAGTTGCTTAGTAATGAAAATATTTATAGACTACTGGATATTCTTCAAGAATACTCACTTAACTGGGATAAGTGGAATAACTCCATTCCTTCACCCTAGGAATACTTCTACTTCTTGACCATAACCCTTGTTCCCAAGAGGCAGAAGACAATGACATGCATTGAACCTTCTGTTTTCTTCCTGAGTTCATTATACAGATTACACCCTCTTTTTGTATGTAATTACCTCCTAGAGGTGTAGTGTAATGGAATAAGATGATTTTCTGTTTATCAAGTGTACTGTTCTCTTGAATCAGAAAGCAACCTGGGGTCCTTAACTGAGTCTGGTACATCCTCTGAGGAGCTCATACTCTTCCAGTGTTTAAAGTTCTGTTCTACAACTTTTCTTCCAAGTGGTAATCTGAGCCATGCTCAAATAGGACGATCACAGTGAAGTCATTGTTCAAGGCTGCCTATTCTATCTGGCTCAGCTCTAGATAAACAATAGAGCAACTGCCAAAGACTTCAAGCTCAAGAATGCCACCGATCCAAGCTTGCTAAGCTGGGGAAGGCACAATTCTCATCTAATGTTGGCAGAAACAACTATCTTAACAATAATGATGGTGGCGGTGAAATGATAGTCAACACTTACTTAACAGCATTTCTATTTGCCACCCCTTTGACTGCCAGCAACAAATAAAAAACAGCCTCCATTTTACAAGGACCTTGCACACTCACATTTTATAATTTAAGATATGCTTTTGTGTCTATTAGTCTCAGAGAAATTAAATGAGTTGAAGAAAATCTCATATTGCTTAAGCAATGGGGATTAAATTTGAATTCAGGTCTCTGAACTTCAAGCTCATTATTTTGCCACTACTGCACGATCTAACAATACACACTTAAAATACAAAGGTAGGTTACTTACTGTATTTGCCAGCTTGGACAGCAAAGGTACAACTCCGTGGTCCGTAATAACAGCCAAGTTTTCTTGGTCTTTTGCTATATTGGTAATAGCAGCACACACACTTGATAAAACTTCCTTGTTATCCGATTTCAATAAATTGACAACAAGTTCCAAACCACCAACAAAGGAACGAACCATTTCTCCAGCATCCTACATAAAAACAAAAGTAAGGCTGGTATCAACAATATATCTAAGCATGGCACAAGGCCACGTGACTGCAGCCCCAGCACTTCTGGAGGCTGAGGCAGGAGGATTACAAGATCAAGCCCCTCCTAGGCAACTTAGCAAGACCCTGAAAAGGACCAGAGCTCTTTTACCCAAAGCAGAAAGGAACAATAAGGCTATGAGGTGTACCTTTGGGATGAAAGGTAAATTCAGTTTTACATATTTCTACATTGTATATCACTTCATGTATGTATACGTGATGTTTATAGTAGGAATATATCTCTACACATGTGTACATATAAATATAGATGTAGACACACAACATACACACCAAGTTCAGTTTGAACAGCTATTATGTGGCAGCCACTGTGCAAGATACTGAGGATATAGAGGTTAATACCATACAGTTGGCTCTTAGCATTTGCAGTAGTTTCTTTTTACAAAGTCACCACAAACACCCATTTAGTCAATAACTGAACCACTGCTTTTATGAGAAATGCAGAGTTGCATTTTGCAAGCCTCTAGGCACTCTACTGTTGTCAAGTGATCTATATATGACCTTGTGTTACGTGTTTCTGTTCGAAGACACCTTATTTCACATATATTCTTAATTCACTGCCAGCAGCACTGGAAGTCAGGCGACAAGACTTGGCATCAGCAGCACATGGACGCCTCATGGAGGCAGCGCTTCAGCACTACGCCCAGGGCTATTTTAAGCACAAAACTGAAAACTGCAGCTCTGCACAGTCTGTCCAACGGCCACTTGTTTACAGCTGAGAGCCGAAGGAGGCAGAGCACTGCATTCACTTCTCTACCTCGTCTGAGAGCAAGCGCATTAGACGACTCACTCATCCCCTTGGTATGTGTGCCTAAGAATGACTGAAATCAGCCGTCAGTACAGTATTGACTTGGGGGTTACAAAAAAGCTGCAGCCTAAGGAGGCTTGACAATGTCTATTCTTTGGCCATAATGTTGGGTACAGCTGGTGGGGAGGTGGGCATGGAGAAATTGTGGGAGGGGGTGAAAACACTACAGATAAATGCTAGGGGATTTCAGCTCCTCTAAGATTCAGGGACTGCTTCCCCAAGAGGACGGGTCCGCCAAAGCCCCAGGGCGAGGAGCTGTCCAGGGGGAAGAGGAGCATCCTGTGACAGATCATCGCAGAACAGGTTTGGGAGTGAGACTGAAGGTGGCTTAACATAGAATAACAAAGGGAGCTTGGGAAAAATGAGACATATTAGGTAAGATCATGACCAGAAGGGGATGTGAGATAGGAGGAGAAGGGGAGGAAGGGAGGAAAACAACTGACATGATACGTGTGCGTACCAACTCCCCACAATGAATGTGTTCATTAGGTCTCACAAACATACTGAACAAAAGGAAGTGGCAAATTTTTTTAAAGGCTTGGTAGAGTTTGGAGTTCATTTAAGAGTTTTGAAGGCCACAGAAAAGGTATAAGTATGGGAGGAAGGTTTATTTCATCAATTTTGTACACAGGATTTTGGGTACAGACCGATGACTGGGACAAAGAACTGCGTGGGGGAATCTGAGGCTCCTTCAGGTGTCCAGATAAGAGTGGGCAATGCTGTGGAGGGAGAATGGCCAAGGTCTGAGAGAAGGGTGTGCCCTGGGAGGATTCATGGGGGAAGATGACAAGGAGTAACTTGTGCATGTGCGTGTGCGCACGCGCATGCATGTGTGTGTTGTATAGGAGACTGAACCCAGAGCTTTCACTCTGAGATCCATTCCCAGTCTTTTTTATTGTTTATTTTGAGGCAGAGTCATACTAATTTGCCACTTTGCTCACGCTGGGCTTGAGTTGACAGTCCTCTTCCCTCAGCCTCCCAGAGTGCTGGGATTACACATGAGTGCCACCATGCCCAGCAACAAGTAGTGGTTCAACATGATTCCTGTGTTTCCAGGCTGGCTTTGCCCATGTTGGAAAAGCAGAATTTTGTTTTATTTTATTCTCTTGGGCTGAGAAAAGGTGGTATTTGGTATGAGAAGACCAAATTGGAATGAAGTGCCCATAAACATTTAAGTGAAGATATCTAGGTCTCAAATAGATGTGTGGGTTTGGAGCTCAGGAAAGAAAACCAGGTTGGAGACACAGATTTGGAAGATAATGGCCCAAAGATTATAAGCCACAAGCACTGAGTCTGAAAGAGTAGGGAGCATGATAAGGTGGGCAGTGTCCCGGTGTCCTGGGTGTGGACAGAGGAAAAGAATTCCACACAGAATCCTGAAAACAGAAGGTTGAAAAAAAATGCTCACTTCCTCGGAAGTTGTTGATGGGGTGCACACAGTGTCCACCAATCATATGGCTCCAAGACTTTCTTAAATAAAAGAAACTAACATAACTGTGGCCTACAACTTCCACAGATCCTTCTCAGTTAAGCTTCACAACCACGCAAAGGAGGTATCATTATTTCCATTTTAGATTTCAAAACTGAGGTTCACAGATGTTGAATCTTATAAATCAGACTGTAGCCCTTGGTAAAGGCAGGAGGCATGTTTTCTACAACTTAGTGATCTTTATAAATCATTAATTTGATCATCTCATCCCCATGCCCCCTAAGTTCTTCCATAGTGTTCCCTGCCCTTAGGATAAAATACAAGCTTCAAACATGGTTCACAAGCCCTCATACTGCCCTAGCTTGCCTCTCTGGCCTCACCTTTCTCACCTTGATTTCCCTCCCCTACATACTCCTTAACTGAGAGGCTCCCCATGGGAACTAACAAATAGAATCCTGGAACTCATTTCCTGAGAATGGAACTCATTAAGTTTGGGCTGGGGCTTATAACAAGGTGGATATTAAAAGCTCTCCTGGTGACTCAACTTCAGCCAACGTTGGAAACACTGCTTTGTACACTGATCCTTCAAGCTTCATGTACTCAAACATGCTGCTCGGATGTGTCTCCGTGGCTTTGCACACCCTGCTTTCTCTAGCTTCCTCTCGGCTTGGGAATTCCTACTCATCCCCAGCTGCCAACTCAGGCACCATTTTCTTCAGGAAGTCTTTCCTGAGCTGCAGGTGTAGGTTAAGTGCTTCCTCCAATAATACCTGGTACTTCTATACTGCAGCACTTTGCACCGTAAGTTCTAGGAGACAGGGACTTTTTCTGACTTGTCCATTACTGTATCCCCAGTAACCATGCCAGTTCCTAGCAGTTAGTACACATTCAAATGACATTCATTGCATTTGACTGCAAACTCCCAACTCTAACAAGAAGTGGAGACCGCAGCATAACAAAGCAAACTGATCTACTAAACACTGCAGGCAGGACCGGAGCCAGGTTCTCCCAAAGTGTAAGGGCCAAGTAGACTTCTACAAAGCACACTGCTATGAGGATGGATGTGAGCAATGCTGGTGGCCTCGTTCTCAATGCCAAATTTAAGTACAATTTCTGTAAGGTCATACTTTCAAATTCTGATGCATCAGAAAGGCTTGTTATTATTCTAAATTTCTGCAGCAAAGCTTTTTAGGTAATACAAAATAAATTATATGTGGAAGTGTGTTCTACATTGGTACTTTATCACACATATTTTAGCCATGTTGCCACTGTGTGCATCCTTACCACATACTGGACAAAGCGAAGTTGTGCACCTGTCAGTTCCAAAACAAAATCAATGCTTTTTCTCAAAGTTTCAGGGAACTTAAAAAACTCTGCCCTAAAGCTTGCCTTCCCTAAGTGATGCCGAATGTTTCAATCTAATTCATTTGTCAACTACAAAATTACAGAATAATATTTTTTCTTAAGAAGGAATTCTGGAAAAATGATACGGCAAAGTTTTTGAATCTCTTTATGAAAACTGAGCAACTAGTACAGCAAGGCAAAAACACAAGAAACATATTTACAACAGTACTATAGGGGAGAAAGTATCCACATGGACAAAGCAGACCAGGGCGAACTACACACTGTGAGGGAGGCAGAGGGACCTGCCAACGTCCCCGCACCAGGGAACCCCAAATTGCCAGTCAGCTCTCACCTTGGGAAAACCCTGGGAGCGCAGCAGAGCTGGGAGTGGGTTTCCTGCCCCAGTGAGTGGGTCAGACAGTGTGGAGCCCTGGGGATTCTCAAAGCCATGCACTGAAGCCCCTCCTAGGACAAAGCCCTGCACCCAGGATAGTGACTGAGAGTTGCAGCCAAACTGACAAGGCAGGGAGAGAGGAATGAAGGAATACGAAAGTCCAGGTAAGAAGACAGGAGGTGAGAGAGGGGAAGGATATACTCTGCAGCACCACGAAAGCAGAGCGTGACAACCATGAAGCTGGGGATGCTGTCCTAACCACGGCTCTCTCTTTAAAAAAGGCAGGAAAGCTCATTTCTGCTAAAAATGAGCACTATAAGAAAGGATAATCAATTTCTACATGGAGTTATTACAAGGGATAAAAACAGAACAGAGAGAATAACATCTTTACGGATAATAAAAGCACAGGGAAGATGTGCCTACAAAACAGACAAAAATGGTAATGTAGCATTTTTATTTTTATCTTATTTTTCGGTGTTGTGGATGGAACCCACTGAGCTGAGCTGCCCCACTCCCAAGAACGCTTTTAAATGAACTAAAAGAAAATGCAACAACAATGAAAAAAAAGTTAGAATTATAAAAGTTCATAAGTTAGATGATGAATAAATAAAATAACTTTTAAGAAGAAGTGAAAGACATCCACAAGGAATTAGAAATGAGAGAAAAATTCATTTTGGAAAGGAAGAGTAAACAAAAAGGAACACAGGAATGAATACACACAATGGATAATCTCTTTAAATAAATAGAAGACATGAAAAATGCAGAATCATGGGAAATGAATTAACAAAAAATTCAAGAGAACAAATGAGTAGAGAAGATCGAACACATGTGAGTAAGAGTCCCTGACAGAGAAAACAAAACAATACAACGGAGCAAATTTAAAAACTGTAATTTGAAGAAATTCTCTCTAGAATAAATAAAACCTGAGAGTATACTGTAAAGCTGCCTTAAACACCGGGGAAAACTGACCCAGAATGGAATAAAACAAAGGAGCATCCCAGTGCACTTGGTGAGCTTTAATTTTTCAAAAATTATTTTGTCATCCAAGCAACAAAAAGCAAGTCATTTCTTATGTGAAGAATGAAATATCATTAGGCTTTTCCAAAGCAATGTTTTATGAGGAAGGAAAGAAAATAACATATCTATGCTACAACAAGGAAATAAAGTATGGGCCAAGGTCGAATATCAGGCCCCTGAGCTTTAAATCCTAAAACTGTGGCTACGTGGGCAGGTTTAGGAAAATAGTGTTGACACGAGACCTGCCTGAGGAGTCTGCCTTGAGAATGAATGTCGGGCCTCCAAAAAGGCTGTGGATTTGGGTTTTGTTGTTGTTGTTATGTTTTGTTGTATTTTTGTACTTCATAGTTGATCAACATGTATTAATTATTCGTATTAATGGGGCACAGAGAGACATTTCAACATATGCAGACAGCACACTCTGATCAACTCCAGCCTCCTTTATCCACGCCCCCAACTCTTCCTGACCCAATCACTTTCTACATTCAGATTGACTGTTTTTAAGCTTCCAAATATAAGTGCTTGTCTTTATGTGTCTGGCTCATTTCACTGAGTGGCACCCCAGTTCCATCCACCTTGATGCAAACGACAGGATCTTGTTTTTGACCGTTAAATTCTCCACTGTACATATCTACTGCATTTTCTCTACATTCACCAGCTGATAGGCATCTAGGCTGACTCCATATCTTAGCCGTTATAAATAGGCAGCAACAAATATGGGGTTGCAAGTGTATCTTTGGTATGCTGACCTCACTTCTTTTGGATATATACCCAGAAGTGGGACAGGGCCATCCTATGGTAGATCTACTTTAATTTTTTTGAGGAACTCCAATAATGACTCTACTAATTTACATCCCACTAATGGTGTAGAAGAGTTCCTCTCTGTGTCCTCACCAGCATTTATTTCATTTTATTTTATTTTATTGTCTTTTTGTTAATAGCCACTCTGACTGGGGCCATGTCCTTCAGAATTATGTCTCATTTCTCTTCTCAGTGTTGTCACTCCATCCCCTCCATATTCTTGAAGATTGGTCTTGTCCAAAATTTCCCTGTTCTCCTCAGCCTGCAGGGCCTTGATTTTGTTTCCGTGTCCACCTCACATACACCGCAGCAGCAGAGCCTGCCTCTATGCCCCAAGGACAACCTACACCAGCCCAGGCCTCTAGGGACGTCCAATTCCAGTTGCTGACTGGTTAAAGGTCCAATTATAGCGACTGAGGTGTCTTGAAATCTTTTGGGAAAGTTTTCCTGTTTATAAGAAGGAATCTTCACAGGTCCCATCAAAAATGGCAAAGAGAAAGAGGAAAATAGCCTGGGTCCTTTATGAGATTGCTGAATTGCTGAATCAACTAACCCTAAAATCTGATTTGGACATTTACAGCCAAAGGCATCTGTAGCTTTTTGTTCATTCTATTGCATGGTTTTCTCTTGGGTCCTTCCCCCACTGTTATGGTTGATATCTAGCATCCCCCAAAGCCTCATGCGCCCATAGATGGGGCGTTTGAACAGGGACTGAATTACGAGGGTGCTATAGCTAATGGTGATGTTAGGCAGTGGGGATTGGTGAGAATAAGACAGTCACTGTGCGTATGAACTGGAGGGGTCCATCTCCCTCCCTGTCTCCTGCCTTCTCGCTCTGCTTCCTGGCCACCATGAGGTGAGCAGCTCTCCTCCACCCAGTCCCTTCTGCCACATGGTTTCTATGTTTGAGCCTGCTGAACATGAACCGAAACCTCTAAAATGCAATCACAGATTAACTTCTCCTCTAAGCTGCAGGTGTCAGGTATTCTGGCCCAGCAGTGAGCACAGTGACTAAAATCCCCATGCATTTGTGAGCTCTTCAACAACAGACACCTGGCTGTCCTTTCATTCTCCCTTGGGATACAGGACCCTGTCTGTCACTCAGGGAAAAGGCAATGAATGTTTGTTGAATTATGCAAGAAGAAAGAGAAAAAGAAGGCTGTAACTTTAAGATACTCGACCATAGTCACAAACACCAAAAAGAAGCCGATTAGCTCCGTACAATGGAATCATACATGGATGAGATCAGTCCAACTAGCCAAATGCCAAAGCAGCCCTGTGCCTCTGCAGACAACGCCCGCGGAGCCTCCTGACTTCCCGATTCTCTTACTGTGTTATCAGTAGACAGGAAGCCACTGTCCCGGGAAAAGCGACAGAAGTGATCACATCTGCCCCGAATCCAAGAACTTCCTAAGGTGTATGGTATGAGACACAGGGAGCCAAACGTCTTGGTGAGATCATGGACCTCGCTCACCAAGGTCTTGTAACATTTACCATCTACGGGACAAGGAAACGTCAAACTCCAAAGCTCTGGGGCCCTCTACAGTTTGTTTATTTGTTTTGAAGGTGAGATTTCTTTCTTTTTCTTTTCTAATTTTTGTTCTGAAGATTTTAAACATATGACGTCTTGCCTTGCATAGTTTCTATGGAAAGGGTGACAGTACATTTGAGGATGGAAACAGTAATCCCCCTGCCAAAACTGTCTTGCACTAATGCTAAAGGACCGGGCATAGTCAGCGTATTTTCCACCTCCTCACATGTCTGAAGACTGGTCTTGGCCAGTTTCACCACTGGTACAATAGTGGTTACACACAATTCAAATGTGCATCTACAACAGGAAAATAATAATAAGAAGAACAGCAACAATGAGTGCCTAATTTTTGGCAGTTTACGAAGGACTTCCATTTACAGTATTTCATATGAGCCTTACAAAATGTTCCTTTAGGATGCCTGACATCCTCATTTATAACCACAAAGGCTCAAAGCTCATGAATAGCAACAAAACTAAAAATTAAGATTTTTAATTTCCTCTGTCTTCTTTTTTCCCTATATACTCTGTGCTTGGCCTAGGAAGCAGTCTCAATTAAATTTATCAGACTCAGTCTAGTTCATGGACAATCAAAAGATTCTTTACGGTTTTGGGGATTAATTCCAAAAGAGATGAAGTGATTATGTTACTAATGAAGTTACGTTACTAATGATGTTACTCCTAAGGCAAACAAAAATAGTTATTGAAAAAGAGAATATAAAACACCGTCATAAATAAGATGAAAAATATAAAATAACAAAAATTGACATTTGGTTAAAATTCAGCTACCAGGAAAATATTGAGACATTATTTACAGATTAATGAACAAATCAGAAAACTGGGTATTTTGGCATAGAGCAATTACATTAATGGGAATAAAATTCCTTCGCTTGCCTCCAGCAAAAAGAACTGGCAGTTTTCTGATGAGGTGAGATATGCATAATACAACTTTAAGGCACACACGAGGCAAGTGTAACATGACTTAAGACAAAATTTTTAACCAGAAGAGCTATAAAAGCACTGCTCTATCCCACATAGAGACCATATGATGCATAATACAGTATTTGAAAGATGTTTAAAAATAGCACGCTGCAAATAAATTTTAAAATCCTACAGTCACATTAGAATAGTGTATAACAGAGAAACCCAAACTGAACAGCCAAATCTTGTCCTCAAAGTGTGGTCAATAAATTAAATCCTTTTAAAATTCTCAGTACAACGTATATGGGCTCGGGAGAACACAGAGTTTGTTTGTGCCTCCCCATCACAATCAGATCCTTGTTCTGTCCCCAGTAGTTAACAAGTTCTACAGCTTAAAAAAGTCATTACTGCTAAAGCAGAATTACCTTACACTCTGAACTGTGGCTTTTCAGAAATGAAAATTAGAACATCAGTTATTACCCTCTTCCTTATGAACTGGAAGGAATACAGTTTCAGGTGAAAGAAATGATACAGTCTTTAAACTTCATACATACATGGCACAAGTACATTACACCTTGAGGGTAGTTTTATATAATTGGTTGCCACAAAAGTAAAGTGTATAAAGTAAATGATCCTGATTTTCTTCTACTTCCCTAACCTAATGCAAGATAATATTCTTAAATATCACAGACAACTGTGTCTTTCCATTTTATCAGGTCCTGCAATTAATTATTCTGCTTTAGATGCAATGTTCCATTAATGAGGGGGGTCTAACTGTGAGACGCCATTATGTATCTACAGACTTTCAGAGTTAATTACATGACATTCTTTTTTTTACATGACATTCTTAACCAATGATGCGTTTGAAAGAACTTTATTAAGTACAAGATGCTAAACAAACACATCATATCATAAAATAGCTATTATTTATAAATTACATGTGTATATATATTTGCATATACTTTATATATGCATATGTATTCTAAATATTCTATACAATATCTCCATTTTTCTCCACTTATACTCTGTAACCCACAGATTAAGACAAATAAAGCAAATTTCCATTCAGATTCAGACAGCTGCTTCTGAAGAGTGAGTTGTATCGATCAGTCTAAGAACAATGCTTGAAACACTTCTGATAGAAAAAAAATTAACAATATGGAATGTTGTACTCCAAAAACACGGAGTCTTCAAATTTTTGGAGAGATTATTTTCCAAAAGTTCACTTCTTGGATCTGTTACATCACATTTTTCTATAAATATGTGGTTAGTGTACCGACTTGGCAAATAAGAGTCTACTTAACTCATAATGAACGTGAAATATAACATATTAAGTGTAATGAATCTGCATCTTCATGAATGCTTTTCTAATATTTGGGACCAGTTGTAAGTTCTAAGGTAAGAATATTCAACCAACTCATGTGGCTTTTCTAAGTATTACCTAGAAATACATACAGTGCACAAAGTGAAATTTACATCTAAAAGTTTCTATCTTTTATATGAAAACTGTTCAACTTAATTAATGCAATAAATGATATGCTAAAATATTCCTCAGGAAGGCAGAAAATATAGTTTTTAAGACAGTAGTTCCCAAACTTTATTACACATTAGAATTACCTGGTGAACCTTACCTTTGACAAAAGAGCTAAACACCTGCACTGGAGAAAAGATAGCCTCTTTAATAAATGATGTGGAAAAACTGAATATAAACCTGCCAAAGATTAAAAATAGACCCATATCTTTCAACATGTACTAAACTAAGATCGAAGTGGATCAAAGATGTAAACATTAAAACAGAAACACTAAACTTCCTAGAAGATAAGTTAGGTAGAACTCTCAAAGACATTGGCATAGGAAAAGACTTTATGAACAAATCCTCAGTAGCACAGCAACTAGCATAAAGAATCAACAACTGGGATCTCATCTTATTAAAAAGTTTCTGCACCGCAAGAGAAACCACCAACAGAGCTAAGAGACAACCTACAATGTGGGAAAAAAATTTTAGCAGCTGTTCCTCAGACAAAGAACTACTATCTAGAATATATAAAGAACTCATAAAAACCAGACCCCTCCAAATTTAAAAACCCAATTAAAAAATGGGCATCTGAAATGAACAGACAGACACTTCTCAGACAAAGAAGAAGTGGCAGCAAGTAAATATATGAAAAAATGTTCAACATCACTGGTCATTGGAGAGATGCAGATGAAAACAACGCTGAGATTCCACCTCACCCCACAAAGAATGGCTGCTATCAAGAAATCAACCAGTAACAAATGCTGGTGGGGGTGTAGAGAGAAAGGAACCCTTCTCCATTGTTGGTGGGAGTGTAGACTGGTACAACCACTGTGGAAATCAGTGTGGAGATACCTCAAAAACTAGGATTAGAGGTACCATTTGACCCAGCTATTCCCCTGCTGGGTATCTTCCCAATAGAATTAAAAGCATCATGCCACAGCAATATAGCATACCCATGTTTATAGCGGCACAGTTTGTATTAGCTAAAACTTGGAAACAGCTCAATTGCCCATCAACTGATGACTGGATAAGGAAGATGTGGGTTTTTTTTTTTTTAATAAAATGGAGTGCTCCTCAGGCATAAACCATGAGGAACTGGAGACATTTATAACTAAATGGATGCACATTGAGGCCATACTCTTAAGTGAAATAAATAGGACATGTGTAAACACCGAATAGTTTCTCTGGTGTGAGAAACTGAAAGCATAAATAAGGACTAAATGTATAATTGATAATGTGAAATAGGGAAAAAAGGTCCGAAGGGGAAGGGGAAATGGGAGGGGTTGAGGAAGGGAAAGGGAAAAATATGAGAAAAGGAAAAAATGGAAACAAAGTCTTTGTAAATAAGGAAGGGTGGAAGGGGTGAGGGGAGGGCAGGGGAATGGGGAAAAAATAAGAACCAAGATACATCATGTAAAGGTACAAATTCTTAATGATGAATGTCATTATATTGTTTACCAAAACTGCACCAATACACTTAATGAATTTTTTTTTTTTTAAAAAAAGAATTACCTGGAGAGTTCTAGAAACTTCCTAAGTCAAATCCTATGGTTTGGGCTCCAAAGTTCAAACGGTGAAACTTAGTCACCGATGTCATAGCGCAGTTTGTAATAGTTAAAACTTGGAAACAGCCCAAATGCCCATCAACCGGAGACTAGATAAAGAAAATGTGGTTTTTTTATAAAATGGAGTACTACCCAGCCGTAAAAAATGAGAAATTAGAGACATTTATAGCTAAGTGGATGCACATTGAGGCAATACTCTTAAGTGAAATACATAGGACACACATATGTATAAATACCGAGTAGTTTCTCTGGTGTGAGAAACTGAAAGTGTAAATAAGGACTAAATGTATAATAGGTAATGTGAAATAGGAAGAAAAAGGGCAAAGGGGAAGGAAGTGGGAGGGTTAGGGGAAAGGATAGAAGGGAATGGGATTAATATGAGAAAATGGAAAAATAGGAACAAAATCTTTGTAAATAGGGAGGGCTGGGCAAGGGTGAAAAAATAAGAACCAAGAGAGACTATGTAAAGGTGCAAATTTCCAATGATGAATGTCATTATATTGTATACCTAAAATGTACCAATGATTAGAATGAATAATCGATAATGTAAAATAGGAAGAAAAGGTCCAAAGGGGTAGGGGTAGTGGGAGGCACAGGGGAAAGGAAAGAAGGGAAAGGAAAACATGATGAGAAATGGAAAAAATGGAAATAAAGTCTTCATAAATAGGGAAGGGTGGAGGGCGTGAAGGGAGGGCTAGGAACGGGGATAAAATAAGAACCAAGATGCATTATATAAAGGTACAATTCCCAATGAGAAATGTAATTGTGTTGTATACCTACAATGTACCAATAAAAGAATTTAATATAAAAAAAAAAAAAAAGAGGTGGGGCCCTTAGGAACTAGTCACGTGATGACAGTGGTGCCCTAATGAGTGGGTTTAAGGCCTTTTTAAAAGAGGCTTCCAGCAGAGGTAGGCTCCCTTGCTCTTCTGCCTTCTGCCAGGTGTACACGCAGCAACACTGTGCCATCCTGGAAATAGAGAGCAGCCCTTGCTAGACACAATGCCAATGTCTTGATCTTGGATACCCCAGCCTCCCGAACCATAAGAAACACAGTTTTATTCTTTATGAATTGCCCAGTCGGTGAAGTATTTTGTTATAGCAGCAGAAACAGAGTAAGACTCTCAAATTGTACCCAATAACAACAGGATCATAATATATGTGAGTCTGAGATGGCAGTGTAAAGATTTATGAGTGATTCCAATGTTTGAGAACTACTGGGTGGCCCCATGGTGAGTCCCATAGCATTCTGGAAATGTAGCATCCTAGCAATTATGTCATCCATGAAAAGCAGTAGCCTGCGAGCACAGAGGGGAAAGTGTGTTTGGTGCCCTTCTACCTCCCCCATTCCCAAGACAGGTCACCATCTGAGCCTCGTGACAGCTTCTAGGACAAGCGTCTTTCACACAACATATCTCTACTTGGATCTAAGAACTCAGTGAAGGAAGACATCTTCATATAGCTTTTATTATTTTTTTTTAAACTTAGAAATTATTTAACATGAAATCTGCTTAACATGGTGATATCCTTTGAGACAAACAGGAAGCTGGCCACAAAAATTAAGTGAAAAATCTTGGAAATGAGATGTCCATAGAGGGTCTTGAAGAACTGCAGAGTATTCCTGGAGATCTAAAATGGCACATGCATGCACGAACTGTGTGGATGCTCAGAAAAGAACTAAGAAGGCCCTAATCTCTCACCTCTAGCTGATCTTGACACTTTGTGGGAAAAGTACAGTCTAAGACAAAGCTGCAAACTGCTGCAGTGTTGAATGTGTGCATTGACATGCAAAGTCCCTCACCAAGGGTAGGATGTCCAGTGGTGCAAGACATTTCAGAAAATCTGTCAGCTCATTAGCTAATCAATGAGCTAACAGAAGAGAGACCTCTGGGCAACACATGATCAAGAATATGTATACCTAAAATGTACCAATTAATAAACAAAAAAAAAAGAATATATACCTTACAGAATGAGTGCGAAAGAGCCAATACAAATAAGCAATTGCAAATAATGACAGCAGGATCAATAAACACAAATGCTGGGAAGAGGAGAATCTGATCTTATCTTCACATCTTATCATATAAAATATTGTTTTTAAAAAGCATATAAAAAAAAGAGGAAAATATGCCCTTGGGAAAACAGTATCAATTAAATCTGACCCTATGGGTGGTTCAACTTCTTAGACAAAGACTTTCAATCAGCTATTATAAATATGTTCAAGAAGCTAAAGGAAACAATACATAAACAATTTTGTTTTTACAACAATGTCTCAGGAAATAGAGACTATCAATAAGGAGATTTACATTTTATTTAAAAAGGAAATTAGATGTTTTTTAGTTGAATTTCTTCAATGTAGTTGAAAGCATAACAACTAGAAAGTAGAAAATTCATACAAATATGAACATATGTCAGTTCTGGAAAACAGGAGAGACAGAGACAGAATATTTGAAATATAATGGTCACAGTTGCAGAGTCAGGGTCTCAGATGGCAGGAGGAGCAGAAGGCAGGGAAACTGGGCACATGGAAACTTCAGGGAACAGGGACTCACAGACCCTCAGGCCAAGAGAACACAGAAGGAGGATTCACTAGAGCACCCCAAGAGCCACTGTGACGAGGCTCTGGGAAACTGAGACATTACAAAGCTGCCATGCATATGAAGACTTTTTTTTAAAAAGCATAGACAGTCGTCCTGCTGCTCCCAGCCCAGAGGAAAGGACTTCTGAGGCACTGTCCCAATGCTCCCAGAGCCAACAGCACCAGCGCCCCTCATCAAAATGAGAACACACGTAAACAAGTCTCAATACCAGACTTTCAGATCACTTACAGCAACCCCAAAAGGAAATGAGAAGGAACGCTCTGATACTCAACAACCTGGACTCCCTGAACTGGGAACAAAAGAGGACTGGAAAAAATGAAATCAGAAATAATTTCTCAGATAACAGCAGAGATTGTGCTCCTAGTACAAGACATGATTAATAAATCTAGAGAGGAGCTGAGGAATATGATGGAATCCTAACATAGGAAACAAATGGAATCCATAAAACAGATGCAAACAGATTTCCAGGAGATCAAAGTCTACACAGTAGAATGAGTCAATGTGAGGGCAGAATTTCAGAAACAGAAGATAAGATTGCAATAAGTGACCAGGAAAAGAAAAATTGCTTCAAAATTGTAAGGGACCAGGAGAAAGCAATCCAGCAGCTGCTAGACAATGCAAAGAAGAATAACATAAGACTGATTGGAGTCAAAGAAGAAACAGGGCAGAGTGCAGATGATATGAAAAAACTGTTCACAGAAGTGATGGCAGAAAACTTCCCAAGTAGGGGAAAAGAGCTTGACATACAGACAAGTGAGGCATATAAGACTCCAAACAGCCTTGATCAAAAAAAAATCTACACATAGGCATATAATTGTTAAGATTCCAGAAACTCAACAGAAGAACAAAGTTCTACAAGCATTTAGAGAAAAGAAACAAATCACATACAAAGGAAAGCCCATCAGAATCACAGCAGGCTTCTCAACGCAAACCCTCAAGGCAAGAAGAGTTTGGAGTGATGTATTCCAAGCCCCAAAGGAAAACAACCTCCAACCCAGATTGATGTACCCTGCAAAACTATCTTTCAAAATTGATGGAGAAATAAGACACTTTCATAACAAAGAGCACCTTAGGAACTTCATGAATACCAAACCAGCACTCCAAAGAATTTTACACAATAGCCTAGGAAAAGACAATGAGGACCACAACTCCAGGAACCACAGCAGAACGAACCCATCAAGCTTGACAAGAAATTAAATGTAAAGGGGCAGAATCCAACAAAAAGAAAAAGCCATGACAATGATAAGTCAATATGTATCAGTTACAACCATCAACGTTATGGTCTCAATTCACCAATCAAAAGAAATAGACTTGCAGAATGGATCAAGAAGCAAAATCCAACAATATGCTGCATACAAGAAACACAATTAATGCAAAATGTAACTCACAGACTGAAAGTTAAAGGGTGGAAAACAATACTCCATGTGATGGGAACCCGAAAAAAAGCAGGAGTAGCTATTCTCTTTACAGATCAAGTGGATTTCAAACCAACACTCATTAAGAGAGACAAAGAAGGACATTACATCCTTGTAAAGGAACAATCCAAGAGGAAGAGATGACAATCATAAACATATATGCAACAATCACTAGTGCACCCAACTATATAAAACAAATACTAACGGACATGAAAAGTGATATATGCACTAATACAATTGTAGTGGGGACCTCAACACCCCACTGTCACAAATAGATAGGTCAACTAGACAAAAAATAAACAACAAAATACTAGAACTCAATCAAACTCTTAAACACATGAACTTAACAGAAATTTACAGAGTGTTCCACTCCACAAAATCAGAATACACACTCTTCTCAGCTGCACACGGGTCTTTCTCCAAAATAGACCACATATTCGCTCATAGAACATGTTTAAGTAAGTGCAAAGGAATTAAAGTTATCCCTTTATATCATCAGACCATAGTGCGATGAAATTGGAGATCTATAGCAAAAGAAATTACAAAAACTTCATAAACACATGGAAATTGAACAACACACTTCTGAATAACCAATGGGTCACAGAAGAAATTAAAGAAGATATCAGACAGTTGCTTCAATTAAATGACAATGACAATACAACATATTGGAATCTATGGGACACAATGAAAGCAATCTTACGAGGGAAATTCAGAGCAGTGAATACTCCTATTAGGAAAACAAAACGAACCCAATTAAACAACCTGAAGCTGAACCTCAACCTTCTAGAAAAAGAAGAGCAGGACAAACCCAAAGCTCATACAAGGGAGGAAATTATAAAGATCAGAGGAGAAATCAATGCAATGGAGACTAAGAGAATGATACAAAAAAATCAATGAAGCCAAGAGTTGGTTCTTCGAAAGAATCAAAATTGACAAACCCTTACCCAACCTTAACAGAAAAAGGAAAGAAAAGGCCCAAAACCATGCAATTAGGAATGAAAAGGGTGAAATTACAACAGACCTAGCAGAAATCCAGAGGATCATCAATACCTACTTCCAGAACCTATACACCAATAAGATGGAAAACACAGAAGAAATGGACAGATTCCTAGATACATATGAATTACCAAAGTTGAACGAAGACCTACAAATTCTAAACAACCCAATATCAACCAATGAAACTGAAAACGTAATTAAAAACTTACCAACTAAGAAAAGCCCACATCCTGATGGCTTCACTGCTAAATTCTACAAGACATTTAGAGAAAAACTACTGCCACTACTGTTTAAACTCTTCAATGAAATTGAAAGGGAAGCAATACTCCCAAATTCATTCCTGGAAACAAGCATCACCTTGATCCCCAAAGCAGAGAAAGACCCAACCAAAAAAGAGAGCTATGGGCTAATCTCACTAATGAACATAAGATGCAAAAATCCTTAATAAGATACTGGCAAATAGAATGCAGAAGATCATCAAGAAGATCATACACACACCCTGACCAAGTGGGATTCATCCCAGGTATCCAGGGATGGTTCAACATACACAAATCAATCAATGTAACACATTATATCAATAGAGCCAAGGACAAAAACCATATGATTATCTCCATAGACACAGAAAAAGCATTTGACAAAATCCAACATGCATTTATGATAAAAACCCTACAAAACATTGGAATAGATGGCCTCTACCTCAAACTGATAGAAGCCATCTATGAAAAACCAACAGCCAATATCATACTAAATGGTCAAAAACTGAAATCCTTCACACTCAAATCAGGAACAAGACAAGGATGTCCACTATCACCACTCTTGTTCAATAGAGTTCTGGAAACATTAGCCACAGCAGTTAGACAAGAGAAAGAAATAAAAGGAATAAAGATAGGAAATGAAGAAGTCAAATTGTCATTATTTGCAGATGACATGATACTCTATATAGAAGACCCCAAGAATGCCACCAAAAGTCTTACAGACTTAATAAGCAAACTCAGTAGAGTAGCTGGTTACAAGGTCAACACACAAAAATCAATAGCTTTCCTCTACACGAACAACAGACTCACTGAGAGAGAAATAAGGCAAACAATTCCTTTTACAATAGCATCCAAAAAACTGAAATACCTAGGAATCAACCTAATGCAAGAAATCAAAGACGTTTTCCCTCAAAACTATAGCACTCTGAAAAGAGAGATTGAAGATGATATCAGAAAATGGAAAGACATCCCTTGCTCCTGGGTAGGAAGAATCAACATACTGAAAATGGCCATACTTCCAAAACTGCTATATAGATTCAATGCAATCCCAACTGAAATCCCAGCAGCATACTTCATGGACCATGAGAAAACAATCCAATAATTTATTTGGAACAAGAAGAGACCCAGAATAGCAAAAGCAATTGTAAGTAACAGAGACATGGCAGGAGACATCACAATCCCCAACTTGAAACTATACTACAAAGCTACTGATATAAAACAGCATGGTACTGGCAAAGAAACAGACCTGAGGACCAGTGGAACACATTAGAAGATGCAGAAACAACTCCAGATACACTCAGCCATCTCATCTTCGATAAAGGAGCCAAACACCCTCACTGGAGGAAAGATAGCCTCTTTAATAAATGGTGCTGGCAAAATTGGGTTGCAACTTGCCAAAGATTAAAACTAGACCTATATCTTTCACCATGCACTAAATTAACATTGAAATGGATTAAAGATCTAAATATTAAAATAGAAACGTGGATTTAGCTGGAACAGAGGTTAGGTAGAACTCTTGAAGACATTGGTATAGGAAAAGATTTTATGAACAAAACCTCAGTTGCCCGTGAACTAGCACAATCAACAAGTGGGATCTCTTCTTACTAAAAAGCTTCTGCACAGCAAGAGAAACCACCAGCAATGTGAAGAGACAAACCACAAGGTGAGAAAAAATAATCATCTGCTGTTCCTCAAAGGCCTACTATCTCGAATCTATAAAGAACTTAAAAAGATCAGACTTCCCAAATTTCCCAGTCCGAAAATGGGCATCTGAAATGAATAGACTTTTCTCAAAGAAGTAGAAATAGCAAATAAGCATATTAAAAAATGTTCAACATCACTGGTAATTTGAGAGATGCACATGAAAACAACACTGAGATTCCACCTTACCCCAGAAAGGATGGCTCCTATCATCAAATCAACCAATAACAAATGCTGACGGGGCTGTGGGAAGGAGGAACCCTGCTCCACTGCTGGTGGGAGTGTAGACTGGTGCAACCACTGTGGAAATCAGTATGGAGATACCTCAAAGAACTAGGACTGGAAGTCCCATTTGACCCAGCTATTCCACTGCTGGGAATCTTCCCAAAGAATTAAAACAATCATACCACAGTGATATATGTGGACCCATGTTCATATCAGCCCAATTTGTAATAGCTAAAACTTGGAAGCAACCCAAATACCCATCAACTGGAGACTGGATAAAGAAAATGTATTTTTCAAAAATAAAATGGAGTACTACTCAGCCATCAAAAATGAGAAAATAGAGACATTTATTGCTAAATGGATGCACATTGAGGTGATACTCTCAAGTGAAATAAATAGGACACACATGTGTAAATACTGAATAGTTTCTCTAGTATGAGAAACTGAAAGTGTAAATAAGGCCTAAAAGGTATAATAGATAATGTGAAATAGGAAGAAAAGGGGCAAAGGGGAAGGGGAAGTGGCAGGGGTAGGGGAAAGGAAAGAAGGGAATGGAATTAATATGAGAAAATGAAAAAATGGAAACAAAGTCTTTGTAGATAAGGAAGGGATGGAGAGGTTGAAGGGAGGGCAGGGGAAGGGGGAAAAATAACAACCAAGATAGATTATGTAAAGGTGCAGATTTCCAATGATGAATATCATTATATTGTATACCTAAAATGTACCAATGATTAAAGTGAGTAATTGATAATGCAAAATAGGAAGAAAAGGTCCAAAGGAGTAGGAGAAGTGGGAGGGGCAGGGGAAAGGAAAGAAGGGAAAGGAAAAATGATGAGAAATGCGAAAACATGGAAACAAAGCCTTTATAAATAGGGGAGGGTGGAGGGGGTGAAGGGAGGGCTAGGAATGGGGAAAAAATAAGAACCAAGATGCATCTTGTAATGGTACAAGCACCCAATGAGAAATGTAAATGTATTGTACACCTAAAATGTACCAATAAAAGAATTTAAAGAAAAAAAAAATAAAAAAGCACAGACAGAGGCTCAGGTATGACTTATGCCCAGAAATGACCTTATGCCTTCATTCCAGGCTGATCCCCAGGCTCAAGGAGCCTGCGAGAGTCTTCCAAACTGGGAGAGGTGGGTGTTTATACAATGCCCAGCTTTCAACAAAGATATAAAGACCAAGAAACAAGAAGGTACAGCTCACCTAACAACCATCCATCAATCACCAGAAACCATTTCTGAAGAACTAAATGCGTCAGATGTACTGGACAAAGACCTTAAAACATCTGTTTTAGGTACACTCAAAGAGCTAACAGGAAAGACAAAGGGCTTAATGGAAATCAGGAACATGACCCAGTAACAACATGGGAATGTCAACAAAGAGGCAGAAAGTTTTTATACACACAAAAACTGGAACAAGCTGAGAACGGTGGCACGTACCTATAATCCCAGCACTCAGTGGCTGAGGCAAGAGGATCGCCACAAGTTCAAAGCCAGCATAAAATACATACAGAGATCTTATCTCAAAGAAACAACCCCCCTCAAGAAATTTCTATAATAGCAGACTCAAATAAGCAGAAAAAAGAATCAGTAAATATGATTAATGTCACCTGAAATTATTGAGTCTAAGGAGAATAAAGGAACATCAGAAAGAGAGATTCTTTGAGGAATTAATGGCTGAAAATGTTCCAAATTTAAGGAAAGACATGAGAGTACAAATCCAAGAAGTTCAATGAATCCCTGACGAGTCAGCGCCTCCAGAGTTCTTAGTTCATATTTTACAGGAGACTAAAATAAGAGTATTCCAGATAGGGAGCCCCGATCTCATTCACTTCCTGAAATCAGGGGTACAAAAGGGGCTTCCAAGCTCAAGAAAGGAAGTAGAGAAACGTTACCACTAAAGGCAGCCTGTGGCTGTTCCTTGTAGGAATCTGTCTACTTAGAGAGATGGGGATGGAGAAGACCCTGTGACCAGACACTGAGCGGGTGAGACAGGGAGACTTTCTGCAAGCCAGTCACCCAGATTCCGATCTCTCAGTCTTACAGCCCTGAGGTCCCATGTTGTAGTGTGCAGTCCCTCGGTCCCCACTGTCCCATGCCCTGTCCTGTGGTCCTGCTATGCCCCAGTCAGTTCTCCTGGATGGTCACTTTCACAAGCTCCAAGTCTCTTCACCCTGTGTTCTCAAAGTTCCCTGATGATGGCGGTCTCACAAGAAAGTATTCGCAAGGTCTAGTAGCCCCAAGGCCTCAAGGCTTTGAGATCCTGCAACTCGGAGATCTGGCAAACTCTTTGTATTTGGTCCCAGGACTTGCTGGAGGAAAGATCTGAATTCACCTACAAAGCGTGTGGAGCCACAGGTGACCCAACTCTCACCAATTCAACTTCCAATACTCCTGACTCAGCCTCCCAGAGTGCTGGGATTACAGGCATGGTATACAGCTTCAGTTTCTGATAAGATCAAAATAATAAGCTTCAGAGCCACTTAGGCAGCTGGAGGATGAGCTGAAAAATCACTAAGAGATTAATTTAGACTTCTGTAATTTCTAAGGTATTAATAGATGGATAAGGCTGTAGTCCTGCTCCGAATAAATTCAATTTTTAATTTTATCAAACTGTTTAACCACTATTCCTGCTGTCTAATGGAGGAAAGAATGTTCCCACTACTTTTTAAACATATATGTGCATATATATAAATTTTAACCTACACAATGGCCAGCACACAAAAAAATTCAGAAACCCACAAAGTGTTCAAAGAAACACATGGAATTGGAATCTGATGAGAGAAAAGAAAACAAGGAAGAAAACTTAAAACACAGTGACCTAAATTTTTTTCCAAATTTGATCTAAAACAGCAACCCACAGATTCAGAAAGCTCTGTGAATTACAAGCAGGAAAATTACTACACATGTGCTCATATCACAATTTGTTGCTGAAAACTAAAAATAAAGTGGAAAATTATAAAAGAAGCCAGAGAGAAAAGACATAAGAGAACAAAGGAGACCAGAGAGAAGAATGACAGTTCTTTCTGATCAGAAATGAGGAAGGAAAGGAAAAACCAAAACAACACTTTTTAAAGTGCTAAAATAGAAGGTATGTGCAGGTCTGAATTCAGGTAGGTTTACAGATAGAGATGTTCCTCCTTTTGGGCATCCCATTCCCAGTGAACTCTCTAACAGAAGAAGCCTATACAGCATAGGAGCAGGTAGAGGTTTTGTGAGACAGGAGCAACTCACTGCAGAACTGGAATAAGCTCACTGAAAGACTTTGTTACATGGTCTAATTTGAGATGCATGACTGAGAGCATTTAATGATGGTAACCAGTCCAATTTCATGGTTTTCAGTGCCCCAGCATTAAGACCTTGTCCAGAAGTTACGATGGACAGAGAGAGTAAATGGATTTGTAGGTATTTGGAATGCAGTGCACTGAGATGGAATCTAAGGTGCACTGGAGGGAAATGAAGATAGGAAAAGGACTGCATACAGAGCACAGTGGGCTCATGGGATGGGAGTCAAATGGGGTCAAAAGACCCCTTTGCTGGGGTCAAAGTGCACCAGGAGTGTTTGAGCCAATGAGCTGAAAGGGACAGGATACCTGGGGTCCCAGTTCAGTGCATTTTAACAGGGGACATTTTGATGGTGACAAAGTACAATGTGAAATTCTAGGTGTTTGGGGCTGAGGTGGATAGAATAGTGGTTGTGTAGCAATGGCTGAGTGCAGAATTTTGCCCATGAAGTTCCTATGTAGCATAGTCGATACCTTTGGTCTTAACTTTGCATTCGCATATTGTTCCTGTTAATTCCACCCCTTCCTAGCCCAGCACCCTCCAACATAGCTGTCAGTGGAGAAGGAACTGAGAAGCGGACCGTGTGAGTCAGGAATCCATGTGAAAGGAACAGACAGGACCTGCAGCTGGTGGCCCTCCCAGCCATACTCTGAAAATAGACCTCTAATCACCTTCATTTTTCTTTCCCCTGAAAATCTAGTATGCAATTTGCTCTCAGTGCTGGGGATCACCGAGCTACATTCTCAGCTCCCATCAAGAATATTTATACCAGGGCCGGGGATTTAGCTCAGTGGTTTCGCCACCTGCTGCGCAGGCCAAGGACCGAGTTCGATCCCCAGTACAAAAAAAAAAAAAAGAATATTTATACTATAGTTTGTTAGTTTAAACTTTTAGGATTTTGGAAACTCAGGGCCAGATGCAGAGCATCCTTCAAGTATTTGGTGATTAAAAACAACAGTAGACCCCAAACAGGCAGACAGAACACAAGCGCGAATTACACTGTGAAGTAGTTTTACATTTTTTAAAAACACTCTGTTGATTTTTTGGCATACGGCTGAACATCTATACATTCTATGCTCCAAGCATGGCCAAACCCAATTTCGTGAACTATATTTACAGCCCCATGTCCAGTGGGAAACTAAAGGCCTCCACAGGCCTTCTCCAGGTCCTCTGGCTCCCCGAGTGGGCATGGCTCACTGGGCAGCTGGAGGTAAAGGGAGAGTGATGTCACACTCCCGCCCTGTTTGGTCGGCCATGCTACCACACCTGGGGTCAGAAAGTCGGCCTCGCGCATGCGCGGTGCTCGGCTAAAGTTGCCCACGCACGTATTCCGACCCCACAGAAATGAACTTTTTCTCTTCTCTCTTGGGGAATCATTCTCAGATTTCTCTGATTGGCTTCTCTGTTTGGAGCAGATCTTTAGGTCACTGGTTTTGAAATTATTGGAGTTTTTGAGGGGTTTTTTTTCTCCTCCAAGATCAAAATACAAAACCAGACACTATTTTCTAAACAAGTAGCAAAGTTAAGTTTAACAAGGTTACAAGACCAAATGATCTCACAGATATAATAACCAATTTTGAAAGGCAAATTGAGTTTTCTTCCTAATTCTACAACTGACATACATTTGGAGTGGTTTTTTCTAAAATAAGAATACCTGTTTTCTATCTAATTCATGACATTTATTATAAATTATATTAATTAAATAATTCATAACCAGTATGACATAACAATTCTTAGGAAAAAGCAAATAATTTAACTTTTGCTTTTTTCTTAAATCTTAAAAAAAAACCCACCTCATCAATGGAAAGAAAGTGTATCAAAGAAATTCCATGCTATCCAAGGACATTCACAAAAAGAAGCAATATTAAAAATGATATTTTGAGAAATTAATTCTTATAAATGTTGGCACAAGGTAAAAAGTGATTATAAGTGAGGTGAAACAATTATACTATATTCCTTACATGAGTTCCTATTATTTTTCAATATATTATGGTTCACAGAGCACATGATTGGCTTTCTGCACCAGAGGGTTTTGCTTCTTAAGAACAAAGAATTTAATACATGGATTTTTGCCAGAGTTGGTTGCTGCAGTCTTTACATCACAATTTCATAATACTGAACACCTGTTCAACGGGCAGTTTGCTCCAAAAATGTGTTTGATCACTCAGCATGAAAGCAACAGCTTTTCATTTCCACTTACAAATCTCTCACATTTTTACAAAGTAGTTATGAGTCTGCAACCAGACTTGCAGCCCATGAAATGGATAAACAATAGCACAACAGAGGCCAAGCCTTAAGTTCTATTGTTTTAGCAATCATAATTGAAAAAAAAATTCTCAAAAACTTGCCAGACGCCTGATGCAGAAAACATCTTAAATGGTAAATTTAAAAATAAAACTCCATAGGAAAATACACACTAAATCTTTGGTAATTTGAACACTAGTTTCCCCCTTTGTTCTTCTGGGCTTGGGACTAAAGAACAGTGAGTGGCTTTCTGAGGACACTTACTTCCTATCTTAAATATTCTTTCAAGTTTTACAAAGACCCTAAGACCGACTTTACACTTCACACTCTGATTTTCCAATCATTAGGTAATGGCCAAATAATTATTAAGTGGATAAAACATCTTTTTCACTCAGCACATTTTATTCCTAAGTTTTCAGAAAGTATTCTATATACTTTTTTACATTCCCAAAATGAAAAGTTTTAAACTTTCTAATCATGACTGCTGAAAAGGTCAGTATTTTTTATTACCAGAAAAAAAATTTGACACAACATTTGTTTTATGGAACTAATAACAAAACAGTTACAATCCAAACTCAACGCCAACTTATGTTATGAATCATTGTCTCAATTAGCCCATAATTTATTACTGAGGTCTTTTATGTTGCTACTTTGCTGCTTGGCTTGCTCAATGATAACTAGTTCAAAATATTTCCCAATAAGAAAAGATGTAAAACATTGACTAGAGGTGATTTCCACATCTTATTTTCTTAATGGATAGTGCTACAAATATGTTCTAATGTATATGCCGCTAACAACATAAAAAACGAAAAGCCTTTCAAACAGGTGGCGTTTCACCATATCTGCACCACGTGGACACAGGTATCCAGTGCCCCTGGATAGCAGGGTGCCTGACAGACATGGCAGGGGGCTGTGTCCCTTTTTGTGTGCTCCTTCCTGTAGCTCTACTGTCACAGCCTTCCATCCAAAGACCTTATTTATTTCAAAGTGATGCCAAACCCTATGAATTGTAAGTTAGTAAGTCAAAAATTACTTGCCAGAGTATTATATGTGAAAAGATGTGGAAAGCTTGCATGCAAAACCAAAGGCAATCTCTCCTAGAAAGCTGAGTCAGTAACTTGCCTAAAAGGGGAAGGGGTGGGGAGGAGGAGCAAAAAGTGGTCCGAAAGGTCTACCAAGATCTCTTCCAGCTCCATTACTCTGCTGCAAGCTGGATGTCCCAGCATATTCAGAAAACACCCCTTGCCCCTTCTCCCTCCTCAGGATTTATGATCTCTTTGGAAAACAATTTTAAATCACATAAACATAATAAATGATGTACAAAGAACTAACTGAAAATGCAAAACTGAATATAATCAAGTGGGAAGTCTCAGATGGCGATAAAAGACCTATGATTTAGATCCTAAGATTTCAAAACACACATAAGCTCCATGTGTATTCACATTTCCATGTACTTTGCCCATACCATCTCAGCTAATCCAAAAGTTAGATGCTCCCAAAATGCACCACTAGTTTATGTCCCACCAGAAAAAACCTCCCATTAACTGGTGACACAATGTCGACACATGCCTGGGGAGCTATGCCCGCATTTCTACCAGTGAGTCGCTTCATTTCTTCTGTGTGAGAAATCATTCCAGAAATTCTCCAATGAAACTTTTGTTTCATTAACCATCACTGTTTTTTAACACTCGAAAATTAATTGCATAAATAAGTTATGATATGGCCATACAGTAAAATACTACACCACCAAAGAAAATTAGAATGTGATATGAGAGACATGTCTAAATAATCGGAGAGCTATTCATTGTTAGGGAAGAACCATTAGCTCTTAGTTTGCGGTGATCTCCTCCAAGTGCCAAACATAGGTAATTTTTTTCCCGGCACTTTACTAAAATGTACGTAATTAACATGGAACCATTCTTGAGGTTTTCATTTCTTTTTAGCAGTTGCCTTACAACTCACCACTGTCTGCCTGCCTTAGATTTGGGACCAAAACAATACCCAGGAGCCAAAGCCATACAGTCACAACCTAAGCTCTCCACGGCCCCGCTCAAGGGGCGTGGTCACCTATGTGAACAGGATGCTGTCATCAGCATAGAGAGTTTCATTTAGCCAGAGCTTCTTCAACCATGATTTGACTGGGGTCTGTATCAACAATGAGATTCTATCTATTGTAAATATCATAGACGTGCAATCTTTCCTCCTCCTTTTCTGAGCCCACGAGTTCCTTGGTACTCTGTCCGTGAAGTGTCCTCCTGCCCCGGGAGAATGAGTTTGGTTGCGGAAAGATGTAACTGTGAGCACCAACATAATATTCGGCTTCTGACTCTGCAGAAGGGGATTTCTCAAAAAGCTCAGGGCCTTGCAAATCAGACTAGTTTCTCGAGGAAAGATTATGCTTCCATCTCTCCCATTTCAGGTCTAGACTTGACAGACTAGAACAATGGTCTTCCAAGGTTTTGCTCACATATCACAAGACATTTTTGAAAAGCTATGTATCCTCCTCATCCATTGTAGATCAACACCTAAACATGTTTTCATCGTAAATTTAGTCACACAGAAGATGTCATTTCTGATTATATATATATATACTCATCAAAATTCTGACTCTGTATATTTAGTTAATTCAATATATAGAAATGTCTTCCATTTTACCCAATCAGAAAAGCCAGTCCTTACTGTTGAAGTAATTAGCCAAGTTAGTGATCTGCTAACAAGTCTACTTCAAATTTTTAAATTCATGGAAGGATATTAAATCATATCCCTTTGATAAATTTCTCACTTCTGAATTTCAAATCAGAGTAAGTGGACAGATTGGTTCGTTGCCTGGATAAATAAGGAGGCGCTCCTTTCAGTATCTCTTCCCTGCCTCCTTCCCCTCCTCCTCCCTTCCTTCCCGCCTCCTTACACCCCTGTGTCCAGTCCTCCTTTAGCTATGCGCACTCATGCCTCTCCCATATTAACCATTCCTGAAACCTGAGCTATCATCTAGACTTCACAGCACCTGTAATCCCAGCTACTGGGGAGGCTGAGGCAGGAGGCTCGGAAGCCTAGTCAACATATCGAGACCTAATCTCAAATAAAACAAAGGAAAAAACACACAAAAAAACCAACAAACACTAAGCTTACACAAAGCTCTATTAATTTTCTTAATTTCCTTCTCTCAATTCATCTCTCACCCTGGTGCCACTTGGTTTTAAACTCTCAGGTCTCGATAGAAATGGCCATGCCCAATTAGACTATATAATCTTCATGCAGCATTTCATCTCTTCTTTTCAGTTTTCACATGTATTTGTCCTCTCAGAGTCAAGGATTCTGTGAATGTACCCTCTCCCTTCCTGACTTGGCTTCTTTCTGGCCTTCTTACAATTGCTCTCTCCTGGGGGCTCCACACTCCCATCTTACTCCTGGACTTCTGGCTGTCATAATTGATCTCCTCTCACTGCACTCTCTGTCCCTTTCAACTGTCCTCAAGACCTCCACCTCTACCTGCTTGTGACACCAATGTGTACAGTACCAGACCAGAACTCTTTCCTGACACCCAGTTTCATATATTCCAGTTACTGGACATGTCCACCTGGATGGAAGCAAATTCACAATTTTTTCTCAAAAATCACATACCTGTGTTTGGTAAAAGCTGTAATGTGTTCCTAGTTGTCGAAGTTAAATAACAACAAATCAAAAAATCTTTCTTGACTTCTTCACAGCCAACATCTAATCGCTCACCAATTTCTGATTCTACTTCTCAATTATTTCTTACATTGACTCCTCTCTCCATGCCACCACCACTATATTATAGAAATTTTTAACTTTTTTGCATCTCAGCTATTGTAATAGCTTAATTACCTACCCATACATGTTCCACTTCTCCACATTATTCATGTCACTTCCAGGTTAAAGACTCTCCAAATGCTCGTCCTGCTTGAACAGCAAGTGCATACAGGAGAGTGCACTTGGTGAGAGAAGTGGATGAGAGATCTACTCTCCACAAGTCTGTCTCTCCATCAAGACAGGTAAGAAGGCTGAGGTTGAGAAGAATTCCAGGACTCTAGGTTGCTGGGGGTGGGAAGCATACAGAGAAATGGTTCAAGAGGAGCTCTCTATGGAGGATGGATCGAGTTTGGGCTTTGGGGTCAAGGGCAAAAAGAGAGGCAGGCTGGGTCATGGCTAAGGTTTGATCAGCCCAGGAGACCAGATATTCAGGGTAGAAAGCCCACACAGGAATAACGAATAGGAAAATGGTGCAAGGCAGGTCCACGTCCAGAAGTTCAAGTCCAGGAGAAGAGCAGACACAATTCACATAAAATAACAGCATCAGGAGAAATACACTATCTAAATGAAATGGTACGTCACCAATGATACCACTAAATTCCATACCTAAATTTGTATTTTCAATGATCACTGAGAATTAACTACAGTCATACCTTGGTACTTGACTGCTTGGAAACTCCATGAATTTGGTACTTGACACATTTTGAAGTGAAAATTTTGTCCTGCTACAGGTCTTTTGTTTGGTACTAGACCTTGCTGGTGGTGACTGCTTGTGACTTGCTCCCTTCTTAGCCAAAGCAATTTGTTTGGTGCTCAACCTTTCTGGTACCCTCACATCTCCTGGAACCAAGTAACGGCGAATACCAAGGTACCACTGTAGTTTCTATAACATTTATTTTTTCTAGGAAAAGGAAAGACCTTGGTACACTTTTACCTATTGATTACTTCCTACTACCTAACAGGTTTTGTGAATCATCTGGTAGCTTGGAGCCAGACTATTATTAGTGTAACAACGCTGTTTTTATTTTATTTTTTTATGCTACTACTTTTGGAGGAATTCTTTCTTAATAATTTAATCAAGCATATTATCAATATAAATTCATATTTAATTGAAATTCTAATTGTGTATTCACTTGTCTCTTACAACTCACATTGTTTGCTTTCTTAGAATATTTTTTCTGGAAAATACCCTAAAGTTAAAAAAAATTCAGAAAAAGTTCATAGGAAATAATCTCAGCATTTCTTTTAAAAAGACGTCTTTATTCTGTTCTAACTCTATGGTCATATTTGAATGCAAATTTTGTAAGATATAGTATTCTAGGATAAAAAAGTATTTTCTTCTAAAGGAAGAAAAGGCTTTTTATTCCATTTGTTTTCAGAACTTATTGTGCATGATATTAAGTCTACTGCTAGTGTAATTCTCCCTTTTTTGTAACTTTTTGCTTTCCTTTAATCTCTGAAAACATCAAGTTTAAATTTGTGTATCAGTATAGGCGTTTTTGTTTGCTTGTTTTCCTGCTTGCCATTAAGTGAATCTTTCTAATCTGAAGATTAGCAGCGATCCAGCTTAAGAAAATTTGCCCTAAAAAAGTTACGACTTTTTCTTCCCCTCAATTACTCTTTCTTTTAATGTGATTTTATGTCCTGTCTTCTTTTCACTTTTGCTTTACATTCTTATTTATCAGACTTTACCTTTGAGGTAATTATTTAGCCACACCAATAATATTCATCCCTCTTACTAAATTTATGGTTCTGCCAAATAATTTTTTATTTCAAGACTTTTCTTACTGAGTATTTTTTTCATAACAGCCTATTTAAATATAGGATCTCTCTGAGAATATTAATTTCTAAAATTTCATAGCATATTCTTTTCCTCACAGTATCTTTTTTTCCCTCTGAAGTTAGTTCTGCTTATTAATCTTGGTTTCTCTCTTTAATACCATTAGTATTTCTCCAGTATTTGCTCATCTTGGTTGTTCATATTTATGAATGAAGGGCTGGGCTGATAGGTGAAGGAACCAATGAGGATTATGCTTTAAAGATGTGTATCTACCTATGCCCAATTGGCTTTTGTTTCTTGCTCTCTAAATAATATGGTTTAAGTTTTACATTTAAAACGTTCTTTGAAGCTCAATAGGAATCATATTATCTATCTACTCCTGCAACTTGTTTTTATTTTGCTTAATGTTTATGAGATTTATCAATATTAATGACTACACGGCTTGAATAAATTCATTTTTTGCTACTGCACTGCATGATATGGTACGAATAGAGTACTATTTTATTCCTTTTTGTCCGTTTTCCTGTGGCTGGACATTTGAGACTTTTTAATTCTTTAACCTTGGCAGTAAATGGCTGAACTTGTAGTAGGTCTCCTCCGCTCCCACCATACCTGACAGCTCACTTTTTACAAAAGATTAAATTTAGGGCAATGGAATTTCTTATAGAAATAAAATCCTTCAGATGAAAACATTCAACGGAAAGAAGTATCAGCAACAAGGGTCTTCAAGGAAAATTTCTGGTCAAAAAATATTAAGATAAGAAAACAGGCTGGCTGAAAATGAGGCCTTTAAAGAAAATAGTAAGATTTAAAGAGAAGAGCCAAAATAGACATCAGAAACTTCTAACCTAGTCGTTGCTGACAGAGAGGAAAGCCAGTCAGTGAAGTTAGGGGCCTGCAAGGTGAGGCCAACCTCAGTGATCGCTCCGAGGCTGTCCCTACCCTGCAAGCAGCCCAGCCCCTGCAGTCCTGCCCTCTCTGGAAACAGCAGGCAAGTGCAGAAGATTTCCTTATCACACAAGGCAATTTTGCTTCATCCTGACTTACGGGGTACTTGCGTCCACTGCACTATCCAAGGAGGACTTGGTAAGCACTGTCGTCTTAGAATACTTTTGTTTGGCATTTTTAAATGGACCAGAAAAAGGCACTGCTCAACACTCTTTGCATACTCACTGTTCAGCATTCTTTCCCACCAGGTCAGTCTGGCCAACAGTAAGTGAGAGCAACTAGTGACCCATGGTGACATCATTCAACATGGTAGCTGAGATTCTAAATCAAGATGCTTTGCAGCCTGCTCCTCCTACCTTTGCATTTTGGATGCAGGGACAGAGGGCCCACGCTGCGCTGGCCTTCACATCAGGGTGAGGATTTTTCAGCAGGGACCACAACAAGCGAACTCCATCTAAGCGATCAATTATTCTATGGTGAAACCAGAAACAGTGGTATAATCTGTAATTAGTAAGTGAAAATGAAAACTTAACCCACCTAGTCACACAACAGTAATTGTTGTTTTCTCTTTTGTAAAATATCAACAACAGCAAGATTATAACACGCTGTTGAATTGTCCGCCCTCTGATTTCAGTTTTAAATTCATGACATGGAAAGCAAGCTACATGATAATTACAATTCACATAAACTTAAAATCAAGCCACATAATTTTTTAATTACACAGACTGTTGCCTAAATGCAAAAAAGTACTGGTTTCTTTCATATACTAATATCTAAATACTTTCCAAAACAAATATTTATGCCTCAAAGCTGTGCGGTTACCTTTTTTATTTGGTCTACGTTTAATTGACTAACCTCACTGTATGACATATTTCAAACTCCTTCAGTCCTAATCTAGCATTAGGAATTAAAATCTTTACCCCACAGTGCATCCTTTGTTGGGCACGAAGAACACCTAACCTGTTTTCCATGTGCTCGCTTCCCAGCAAGACTGACATTGCAGACTGTGTTATAATTGCTTAAACACACTGTAATCAAAATATCTTCATGACTAGCTGAAAAATGAATTATCATCAGAGTCATCTCTACGCCATCTGTCTTCTGTTTATACATCAATCAGTCCAGGGAGCATAACCCTGCAATAGGTCCACTGAGTGCTTGCAATGGAGAAGGCCAAGAAGAACTTAATATCCTTTACAAACATGGCTTTGTTCACAAAGACATATTAAATTCAAAGCACATGCAAAAAGATAAAGAACATCAAAATTCTTTGATTTGTAAATCTCCCACTAAATTAAGCGCATGTAGTATTTAGCCACAGATAGAATAAACTCTGCTATCTTGAAATGCCATTCAAATTCTTCCTTGAAAACTGACATTTTAAAAGATCTACATTTCTTGATTACCTGAGATGAGTTTTCCAGGAAAAAAAATGAATTATCCCAAAGGATCCAAGTAGGATATCAGTTTTGCATAACCTCGTAAAATGGGTGATGCAAACAGCCTACAGTGAGATATAAACTGGCTCAAAAACTGACTTCTAGTAAGAAAAAAAGTGCCTGAGAAAGTATTTTTAAACCAAAATTTAACTAAATAGCTCTGCATATTTAAAGCTTTCTATCAATATGCTGTGAGAACACAGTTTTATTTCTCAATTAATGGAAACTAAAAAAACAAATGAACTAGGCATTTTACAAAAAAGGATTTATTTATATATGCTACTGAAAATATAATTAATGCTGATCTCTGAGTCTCTGTAGTTTTTAGACAAAATTTTATAATGAGTATTGAATAACAGAATACATCTCTATATAGGCACATTTTACAACACGGCGGCAAATTAAGCATTAGTAATATTTAAATATCCACTCTGAGAAAGAAATTGTCATTAAAGTAAAAGTCATTTAGATGGCACACATGTCCTGTTTAAAAGAAAAAACAGATTCAATCCTGAACACCCCTCTTCCCTGAAAAAATTTTATCAGAATCACTGCAGACCTGCATAACTTGGTTTTGTGTCTTCAGTTTCTCTCCTTTTGCAACCATCCAATACAGTGAAATTAACCTTCCTAAAGAAACGTTTAGGGCTTCTACAACAGCTCCTAATAAGCAGGCTTCAGGGACCTTCATTCTATCCATGACACGACCTAGTATATTTACCTGATGCTTATTGAACAATCACAACCGAAAGATTGCTCCCAGGATAGAAACATCTCCAATGGCTGTCTATTCCCTAGATGACACGCCCAATGCCTGAACTCAGTCTTCACATATTTTGGGAAGCTGATTTATTGCTTCAAGTTCCCTATATTCATGCAACAGCTCATAAAACTCCATGGCCTTTTGCTAAACAATGAATGCTAGGCATGCAGAAATACCAAATGTCGGGAATGCTTGTTACTTAGGCTCTATGAAGTCACTGCAAACACTAAATGAGCAAATATTGAATCTTGGTTCCTAGGGGCAAATTTTCTTCCTGTAGGCATCCGGTCTGAACACTTTTGTCAGTCAATCAGTATATAGCCTTCTTTCATGTAAGTCACTGTTTAAAGGCACCTTATTTAATAGATATTGTTGAATTAACATCAAACTTATGGCCAACAGCACAATAACTCTGGAGGAGGTACATCGCAGTCTTCTGGCACTTGGCAACACTGTATAGCTTCAGGACCATCTGAAACATCAAAATCCCCAATCCAAAGCACAGAAATGACTGCAAAAAGGACACCTGCTTTCAAGATGAGCGCTGAACCAGGAAAGCAGGTGTGCACGTCCCTGTCCTCAGCTGGAAACATGTGCCATTGAGTGACTAAAAACTGCTCACTGCTCTCAGCGATCCATAAATGACAGTGAAAATGGGGAAGTGCATTTGTGAACTTCATCCACAAATGATGTTAAGTGAGTCCATCAATTCATTAGTATAGAATCTGCAAATGATTGAATTGGCATTAATTGCCCTTCAGGAAACTACAGTCTAACGAGGAAGACAGGGCCCATCATGATGGCTGTGTGCATGGCTTCCATGTGAACGCCGAGGAGACGCTGTTTCACAAACCACAGAAACTTGCCCAGCTATCAGATGCCCATGCCGTCCCCATCTTCAGCTGGTATAATCCATCATTTAAGGCCTACAACAAAACCTCTTTCACAAATCCTCTGGCTTCCGCTGCCTTTAAGCTTTTAAAAACATTTTTGCTTTCCCTTTTCTGGTGCTCACAGCACACTGCTTTGCCTTGTAGTCACGTGTGTGCGTCCTGTCTCCCCATCACTGTCCTTTCCTGGATATCAGGAGTCATCTACTGCTCACTGTGCACAGGGGAAGATGCCACCGCCGGCAAGTATCCACTAAATGGATCTGAAACAAGATAGTCTCTACTCACTCCTTTTGGGATGAATCGAAACTCCATCCCAACATAAATGCACTCCATTTCTAATGTTATACTTTCAAAGTACACATTCAAATTCTAAACCTAGCCAGTAATATTTTCATTTTCATTTGAATATTTTCATTTATCTCTGTTGAAGATGTATTTACACAGAACTTCTTTACAGCTTTATTGCTTTTTGTACAATATATATAAAATTATGTGCTCATAGGAGGTATTAATTTCTCACCATTCATTTTCAGTGGGGCTTACCCCTGTTAATACCTTGCTCTGAATGAATCTCCAGCAGTGTATCAGCTCTTCCAGTCCTTATATCAGTAAAATTTTATATGAATTGCTTGACATTGCAAAAATGAAGCTAAATTATTTGTTTTCAAAATCTAACTTCATCATGGATGTCAGACTACTGGCTGGCAGAATAACAGCTCTAGAGAGACGAATAGATGTACATATTCTGGCTAGTAAAAAAGGAAGCAGCTGCTGGTTATGTTTCTTGGTTTCTTTTGTTCTATTAATATTTGCTAGGATTGCCAAGAAGTCTGGCGGGCTCATCTACCCACGGAGCCCACACCAATGAACAAATGTGGACAGTCTGTACACGTATTATGGGCATGCATCAGAATGTAGGGTTTCCTTCTGCCAAACCAATGTAGCTATTTTGAAATCATAACTGCACATGTTTTCCAAAAATGTCACAGTATTTTCAATATTACACTGATAAATACTATCACATGACAATTACAGCTCAAATGAAGAGTAGCTGGCAGGATAATATCAAGTGGCCCAAAAGAACACGATGCTTTTTGTCTTGGTTACTTTCTCATGGTTAGGACCAACAACTTAACACAGGAGAGGTTTATTTTAGTTCCGATTTTATAAGGTTTAGTCCTTGCATGTTTGGTTGGCTCTAGGCAGAAATGTCATGCAAGAAGGATCTCATCCAGGGAAGCTGCTCCTTTCATGGCAGGAAGCAGACTGAGAAGGGAGGAGCTGGGGAGGGAGACGATCCTTTCAGGCATGCTCCCTGTGATCAGACCCCATCTCTCAACAGCAAGTCATCTATACTGTTCCCATAACTCAATCACCCTCCAAACACACGAGACTTTAGGGGTCATTCTGGATAAAAACCATAACACTCTTCAATCACAATATTAATGGATGCAACTGAAATCTACAGACTTTGAAACAAGGTGGCAATTCAGTATAAAAGGAAACACAAACGTATGTCAGAAGAATTTAAATGATCTGCCTTGTTAAAAAAAAACTGATTAGAAAATAATTTTGCTTTAAAACATCCTCAATGTTTTTGTTTTTACCTATATGCATGATTCTACAGAGGCTATGGGAAAACAAACTTGGAGAATAGACATAAAATGGCAGCCAGTGGAGAGATATGTCAAGGTTCCATTGGCCTTAGTAAGACAGAGGCATGGTCTTCCCTTTTATAGTTATATGAGTGATGGGTGAAGACTAGAAATTTTTATCATGAAAATTATTCACTCATAGAGTCCTGTTAAGTGAGAGCCTGTCGTGTGCCAACCATCACAACACAACAAGTGGCACAAAATGTTCAACTGTCCATCTCTTAGCAATGAAAATTTGATCATTTAATTGTATGAGTGACCATCATATTTCTCCATTACAAAGGTGTAGTTTTTCCTTTTCATTCAATAACAATCTGGGGTAATAAACTATCACCTTGAGATAGTCCTATCCCAATAACCATCCCTTATAAATAATTATTAATGGTCATTTCCACTAATTATTCTTACCTAAAAGAATTATTGCATTGAAGTTTTAATGTTTTCTCCAATCTTCTCAGTTTATTGGCTGCCATTATTCTATAAAGAGCCTCCTCTTTTTATCAACTAGAGCTCAGTTACATTTCTTCCAGAATTGAAGGGTGAATGTTTAATCCTTTCTCTTTAATGATCAAGTTGTAGTTACTGCCTCTAAACACACACACACAGATTTTCTCCATTCTCTGTTTCATGTTTGTGTGTGTGTGTGTGTGTGTGCGTGTGTGTGTGTGTAGAAGCAAATGGAATGCTAGATTTGAAAATTATTGTATCAGAAATGAAGAATTCATTAGATGGGCTCAACAGCAAACAGGTCATAGCAAAGAAGGAGATCTGTGAACTTAAAGCCAATACATGATATCCAAACTGAAAAACAAAGAGAAAAAGATTATAAAGAAAAAACAAAGTCCAAAATCTGTGATCGTCAAGTAAATTAAAAAGGTATGTGGAATTGGATGCCAGGAGAGAAGAGAGAATTTTTGCAAAGGCAGTCACTGAAATCTTTCCAAATTGATGGAAGACATTACTCCATGGCTCAATCCTAAACAGAAGAAATGCAAAAGAAACACACACCTATGCACACCACAATCAAAGATTAAGAATAGAATCTAAAAACTGCCAAAGAAGCTGGTGTAGTGGCACATGCCTGTAATCTCAGCTGCTCGGGAGACTGAGGCAGGAGGATGACAAATTTAAGGCAACCCTGGACAATTTAGTAAGACCTATCTAAACAAACATATAAAAGAGTTAGGGATGTAGCTCAGTGGTGAAGTGCTCCTGGTTTCTATCCTCAGTAATGCCAAAAAAAAAAAAGTGGGGGGAAAGAAGAAAGATATATTATGTCTTAGTCCATTCTGGTTGCAAAAACAGAATACTGTAAACTAAGTGGCTTGCCAATAACAAACATTTATTTAGTGCTGTGGGCCACAAAGGTCAAATTCAAAGGCACTGGCAGATGTGGGGTCTAGTGAGAGCCTGTCATGTGGTAGAAGAGGTAAGGAAGCTCTGGGGAGTTGCTTTTAAAAGTTTGGTAATTCTATTCATAGGACTCCACTCTTAAGGCCTATTTACTGCCCAAAGGTCCCAGATCCAATACCCTCACATTGGGAATGAGATTTATTATACATTATATATTTTATAAAGAACTATAAAAAAAGAGTTAGAAGCGTCTCAAAACAAAGAAATTTTACATATTTTAAAGGAGATTGAAATAACTACCTTGATTTGATCACTGTACACTGTGTGCATGTATTTAATTTTCTCTCTGTACTCCACAAATATTTGTAATTATGCCAATTTAAATTTCTAAGAAACTTTGAGATTTTTAAAAATTTTAAAAAGGAACACAAAATTTAAAATAAGAATATTTTAATCAGATACAAATAAAAACAGAACTTTATTTGTAAATGAAGCTAAAACCACACTTAGAGGTAAACGTTAAACAATTATTTAAGAAAATAACTGACCTGTAATATTGATGACCACCATTTTTACTTTAAGATGCTAGAAAAGATGAAAGTTAAACTAAAAACAAGTACATTACATAAAAATGGAGAACTTAAACAGAGAATGGACAAAATAAAAATCAAAAAAGTCAAATTCAATTCTCACAAAAGATGAATAAAACTGATAAATCACTAGGGCAGAGGTTGACAAAAATTTCCTTTAAAAGGCCAGAGAATATGTATTTTAGGCTTTGTAAGTAATACGTGATTCTGTTGCATATTCTTCGGTTTTTGTTTTGTGAAATAATGTAAAAATGTAAAAATAAAATGGGCCCTGAGCCTCCCATGATAAACTAACCTAAAAGAGAGAGACAGAGTGACAAACAGACACAGAGAGACAGAGAGAAGACAAATAAGAATTATAGAATAGTGGTGGCGAATCTATGGCACCCATGCTGCAGCGTGCTGTTTGTATGGTTGAAAGCTCTAAAAGGTTTGCCATCACTGTTACAGAACCTATAAATGATGAAAGAATGATTAAATGAATAATTCAGGGATATTTTAAGACAGTAAGGTCAACTTAAATAAAATGAGCTTATTTCTTGGAAAACACAAATTAACAAAATTGACTCAAGAAGAAATAGAAAACCTAAATAGTGCCATATCTAATAAAGAAATAAAATTCATAATTTAAAAATAGAGAGAAAAATCCCTTCCCATAAAGAAAACACCAAATGCAGGTGGGTTTGCTAATGAATTATATCAAATATTTTTTAAAAAACAACCTTAAACAAAATCTATCAAAATAAAGAGGAAAAAATAATCTCTCATATTATGAGGTCTGCATTACACTGATACTAAAACTTGACAAAAATATTACAAGAAAATAAAGCTATAAGCTAATATATCCACGAACATAAACAGAAAATACAAACCACCAGCAAATTTAATGCACAAATATAAGAAAACAATAATACAGCATTTAATAAGAGCGATTTTATCTAATGAATAGGAGATTGGCTCAACCTTTAAAAATCAATGTAATTCACCTTATTAACAGAGGAAAAAAATCCTGATTATCCTAACAGAGGTAGAAAAGACATTTTACTAAAAAAAACCAATTAAAAAAAACTCTTACAGCACAGTAAAAATGGATGGAAACTTCTTCAATATGATAAAGGATATCTTTTAAAAACTCAGCACAAGTAACACCACATTTAATGGTGAAAATTTGAATGATCTCTCCAAGATCAGTGATGATAAAGAAATGTTTGCACTCTCACTTTATTTTAACAGAGGTTCTGACCAGTTTAACGGAGCAAGAAAAATAAAAGGCATATGAATTGGTGGATGGAAAGGAAAGTAAATTATTTGCAGATGTAATAATCTATATTTAGAAAAACACTATAGCATCTACAAAAATATTAGGAATAAATTTACTAAGGTTGTGACAATACATAATGGTATGTTAGAATACATGAGGACATATTTTAAAATCAATTATATATATCTATTGCTTATGAAACAATTGGAAAAAAGAATTAACAATAATTACCAATTACAGTAGCACAAACAGATACTTAGAAAAATATAACAAACGTGTAAGATTTCCACGTGAGAGAAACTGAAAACCCAAATAAACAGAGATACTATATACCACATAAATGGATTGGAAATGTCAATATCATTAAGATTTCCATTCTCCTTAAATTGATCTATAGATTCCTAACATGACTTAACTAAATTTCCATAGACTTAAAAAATTATTTTATATAAAATGGTTTAAAATGTATAGAAAAATACAAATGATCCTCAGTAGCTCAGAGGATCTCAACAAGTTGGAGGATTCATACTGATTATTAAAGAGATACAGTAATCAAGACAGTGTGGTACTGGTATATGAAAGAAAAATGGATCAATGGATAAAAAGAGTCACAAACACACCCACTTGGGTATATTTAAAAATCCAAATAGATAAATAACAATGAGATTAATGAAGCAATGAGATTCAAGCAGCAATAAGAAGTCCCACATGAATGAAAACTGCAAGACCATATGGATTCACTGCTGAATTTTGCCAGACCTTTAAAGAAGGACTATTGTCAATGCTGCTCAAGCTATTCCATGAAATACCAGAAGGGAAGGGATGCTTCCAAACTCATGCCATGAGGCCAGTTATCACCAAGAATCAAAACCAGATAAGGACACAACAAAAAAAGAAAATGACAGACCAATAGCCTTGATGAACATAGATGCAAAACTCCTTAATAAAATATTTGGAAACTGAATTCAATAACACATTTTAAAACTTATATACCATGATCAAACTGATTTCATTCCAGGGATTCAAGGAAGGTTCAACATATGCAAATTAATAAATGGAATATACCACATAAATAGAATCAAGAATAAAAATCTTATCATCATCTTAATTGATAAAGAAAAAGCCTGCAATAAAATTCAACTCCCTTCATGACAAAGACCTGAAGGAACTAAGTATAAAAGGATCATACCTCCCTATGACAAAAGTTATGTAGACAATCCTATGGCCAACATCAGACTAAATGGAAAAAAATTGACAGCATTTTCTCTACAAATTAGGAATAAAATAAGGATGTTCATGCTCACCTCTCCTATTCAAGATACAGTATTACTTGATATTTTAACTAAACCAATTAAGTAGGAGAAAGAAATAAAAGGGATACAAATAGGAAAGGAAGAAGTCAAATTATATTTATTTGCAGACAACATGATCATATACTGAGAAGACCCTAAAGACTCCACCAAAGACTTTTAGTGCTAATCAAGAAATTCAGCAAAGTGACAGGATACAAAAATCAACATACAAACCTCAATAGCTTTCCTATGCACCAATAATGAACCCTCAGAGAAAGAAATCAGAAAAACAATTTCATTTACAATACCTTAAAAAAAAACCTAGGCATCAATCTAACCAAAGAGGTGAAAGGCCTCTACAATGAGAATTTCAGAACAAAGAAGAAAGAAATTGAAGACACTAGAAGATAGAAAGAATTCCATTTCATGAATCAGCAGAATTAGAATTGTTAAAGTGGTCATACTACCAAAAACGATCTACAGATTGAATACAATCTCCATCAAAATTCTAATGATATTGTTCACAGAACTTGAAAAAAGTCCTAAAATTAAAATGGAATGATTCAGAATGGTTAAAGCACTTCTGAAAAAGAACAAGGATGGAGGCATCACAATACCTGATTTAAAAATACAACACAAAGTCATAACAACAAAAAACAGTATAACTCTGGCACAAAACACAGTGAGCCATGGAATGTAACAGAGCAAACAGAAACGAGCCCAGACAACTATAGCAAATGAGCAAACACGTCTCAAAAGAAGCACAAATGGTCAATAAATTTATGGAACATGCTCAACAACTTTAGCCAGGGAAATGAAAATCAAAATTATATTGAGATTCCATCTCAGCCCAATTGAGAATACCTATCATGAAGAACACAAAAACTAATAAATGCTGAAAAAGATGCAGGAAAAAAGGAACCCCTCTACACGACTAGTTGGAATGTAAATTAGTATAGCCACTATGAAAATCAGTATGGAGGTTGCTGAACAAACTAAAAATAGAACACCATATGACCCGGGGACAGTACTCCTTGGTATGTACCTGAAGGAAGCAAAGTTAACACACTGTAGGGATATCTGAATAACTATGTTTATAGTGACACAGTTCACAACAGCCAAGATATGAGACTAGCCTAATTGCCCAACAACAGATGAGCAAAAGTGGGGTATATATTCAGCCACAAAGACAATAAAGAATAATGACATTATCTCATTTTCAGGAAAATGGGTGGAAGTAGAGATCATCATGTTAAGCAAAATAAGCCAGACTCAGAAAGACAAATAACACATTTTCCCTAATATATAGAATCTTAAAGACGGCATGAAAGTAGAAGGGATACTATTACTAGACAAGATGAAGAATATGGGGGAAGAGGTGGTATAACAGAGGATAATGGGGGATAGATACAATTCCTAAAAGTTATATGCATGTATGAAAATACCACGTTGAAATTCAATATTTTATAAAATTAATAGGCACTAATAAAAATATTTTTAAAAGGAAATAAGCCTAGTCATTTACAGTCAACCAAATTTCAGTCAAGATACCAAGTTCATCAAATATGAAATGGTGTTTTCAATATATGATACTGGAATCAATAGCTATTATATGAAAACATTAACTTTGGCCTTTTTTCGTTCCATACTTTAAAGAGCTAGGACACGGGACATGAAAACTACTCACCATAAAAGAAAAATTGATAAATTGAACATCATATGGAAAGTTTCTACTCAAAAGATAGACTTTATGCACGTTGGGAAAAATTATTCTACAGCACCTGTATGTAGGAATGGATTTGTATCCAGAATATGTAAAGGACATCTCCAAATCAACAAATACAATCCAATTAAAATGGGACAAAGGACTTGAGCAAACCACAAAAGAATATACACATGAGGCCGATAAGCACATGACAAATTACTCGATGTCATTAAGTATTAGAGAAAACAATGAGACCACACTGGCAGACCATCTCATCCCACTCGATTGGCTAACTTAAAAGGAGTCTAACAACTAATGGCACTGAGGAGTGTAAAATCATACAAACCTTTTTGTGTAACGTTTGAAAGTTTCTAATAATTAAACATTCGCTTAATCACAGAATCCCATGCCCTGAATATGCAAAACTTATCAGTAGTGATGCAAACTAAAAAGTGGTTTCTTAGGATGGACATGAGGACTGACCGGAAAATACCATGAGTAAAGTTTACTGGGTGAAAGAAATGTTCTGCATCTACTCTTGGCTGGTGATTCCATGTGCAAATATGATTGCTGAAACTTAACAAATGAAGTAAATATAAAATAACCCACCAATTCTGAAAAAACAAAAGAAAAACAAGCACATATATATATATATATGCTTCCCTCTTATGTATTCCAAATGGAAACAAAACTAAACTATCATTTATAGGAAAGCATTTTTAAGTATAAAATTATGAAAACAAATCCAGGTAAAATGCAAGAAAGGAGCAATCTCCAGAGCAAAGAGAGGTAGTCTGTGTGGGCTGTGATAAGAACAGATGGCCAAGGGTTGAGGGTCATGACAATATTCTACTCCCTGCCGCGGATGGAACTCACATAAATCTTCCTTTCCCAATAATTTACTAATGTGCCCATTTATATTATGCACTTCCCTTAATGTGTATTGTACTTCATGAATTACAAGTTTTAAAATGTTGGGGTTTCTTTTTCGTTGTAAACACACTTACACATACAGTCTCACAGGTGATAATACTGAGTAGCTCATTTATTCACCAATTAAGCTGAGATCATATCATACTTGACTGGATGAGACATATAATGCAGAGCAACAAAATCCACATGCTCCTCAAATTAAAAGCCCGAGAGCTCATTTTAAAATGAGAAAATTAAGATTCAGAAGATTAAATGATTCACTTCATTACTTTTCATTTCACATTCTTGTATCTCAATTAAACCGAAGTGCTTTTTTTTCTTTTTTTTTGTATTAAATTCTTTTATTGGTACATTGTAGGTATACAACACAATTACATTTCTCATTGGGAATTGTACCTTTACATAATGCATCTTGGTTCTTATTTTTTCCCCATTCCTAGCACTCCCTTCATGCCCTCCACCCTTCCCTATTTACAAAGACTTTATTTCCATTTTTTCCATTTCTCATCATTTTTGCTTTCCCTTCTTTCCTTTCCCCTGCTCCTCCCACTACCCCTACTCCTTTGGACCTTTTCTTCCTATTTTACATTATCGATTATTCATTCTAATCATTGGTACATTTTAGGTATACAATATAATGACATTCATCATTGGAAATTTGCACCTTTACATAGTCTCTCTTGGTTCTTATTTTTTCACCCTTGCCCAGCCCTCCCTATTTACAAAGATTTTGTTCCTATTTTTCCATTTTCTCATATTAATCCCATTCCCTTCTATCCTTTCCCCTAACCCTCCCACTTCCTTCCCCTTTGCCCTTTTTCTTCCTATTTCACATTACCTATTACACATTTAGTCCTTATTTACACTTTCAGTTTCTCACACCAGAGAAACTATTTGGTATTTACCCATCTGTGTCCTATTTATTTCACTTAAGAGTATCACCTCAATGTGCATGCACTTGGCTAATTTCTCATTTTTTATGGCTGAGTAGTACTCCATTTAATAAAAAACCACATTTTCTTTATCCAGTCTCCAGCTGATGGGCATTTGGGCTGTTTCCAAGTTTTAGCTGTTACAAACTTTGCTGCTATGAACATGGATGCACATATATCACTGTGGTGTGATTCTTTTAATTCTTTGGGGAAGATACCCAGCAGTGGAATAGTGGGGTCAAATGGGACTTCCAGTCCTAGTTCTTTGAGGTATCTCCATACTGATTTCCACAGTGCTTGCACCAGTCTACACTCCCACCAGCAGTGGAACAGGGTTCCTCTTTCCCCACAGCCCCGTCAGCATTGGTTATTGGTTGATTTCATGATAGCAGCCATTCTTTCTGGAGTGAAGTGGAATCTCAGCGTTGTTTTCATTTGCATCTCTCGAATGACCAGTGATGTTGAGCATTTTTTCCTGTATTTATTTGCTATTTCTACTTCTTTGTCTGAGAAATGTCTGTTCATTTCAGATGCCCATTTTTGGATTGGATCTTTAAATTTGGGAGGTCTGATCTTTTTAAGTTCTTTATATATTCGAGATAGTAGACCTTTGTCTGAGGAAGAGCAGGTGAAGATTTTTTCCCCATATTGTGGGTTGTCTCTTCACACTGCTAGTGGTTTCTCTTGCTGTGCAGAAGCTTTTTAATAAGAAGAGATCCCATTTGTTGATTGTTTGTGCTAGTTCACGGGCAACTGAGGTTTTGTTCATAAAATCTTTTCCTACACCAATGTCTTCAAAGGTTCTACCTAATCTCTGTTCCAACTGGTTCAGAGTTTCTATTTTAATATTTTGATCTTTAATCCATTTTGATTTTAGTTTAGTGCATGGTGAGAGATATAGGTCTAGTTTTAATCTTTGGCAAGTTGAAGCCCAATTTTTCCAGCACCATTCATTAAAGAGGCTATCTTTCCTCCAGTGAGGGTGTTTGGCTCCTTTGTCGAAGATGAGATGGCTGAGTGTGTCTGGTGTTGTTTCCGCATCTTCTAATCTGTTCCACTGGTCCTCAAGTCTGTTTCTTTGCTAGTACCATGCTGTTTTTATCACAGTACCTTTGTAGTATAGTTGCAGGTTAGGGATTGTGATACCCCCTGCCATGTCTCTGTTACCTAGAATTGCTTTTGCTATTCTGGGTCTCTTCTTGCTCCAAATGAATTTTTGGATTGTTTTCTCAAGTTCTATGAAGTATGCAGCTGGGATCTCAATTGGGATTGCATTAAATCTATATAGCAGTTTTGGAAGTATGGCCATTTTCACTATATTAATCCTTCCTACCCAGGAGCAGGAGATGTCTGTCCATTTTCTGATATCATCTTCAATCTCTCTTTTCAGAATGCCACAGTTTTCAGAGAAGAGGTCTTTGATTTCTTTCATTAGGAAGATTCCTAGGTATTTCAGATTTTTTGGATGCTATTGTGAAAGGAATTATTTGCCCTATTTCTCTCTCAGTGAGTCTGTTGTTCGTGTAGAGGAATACTATTGATTTTTGTGTGTTAACCTTGTAACCACCTACTTGACTGAATTTGGTTATTAAGTCTAGAAGACTTTTGGTGGAGTTCTTGGGGTCTTCTATATAGAGTATCATGTCATCTGCAAATAATGACAATTTGACTTCTTCATTTCCTATCTTTATTCCTTTTATTTCTTTCTCTTGTCTAATTGCTGTGGCTAATGTTTCCAGAACTCTATTGAACAAGAGTGGTGATAGTGGACATCCTTGTCTTGTTCCTGATTTGAGTGTGAAGGATTTCAGTTTTTGACCATTTAGTATGATATTGGCTGTTGGTTTTTCATAGATGGCTTCTAGCAGTTTGAGGTAGAGATCATCTATTCCAATTTTTTGTAGGGTTTTTATCATAAATGCATGTTGGATTTTGTCAAATGCTTTTTCTGCGTCTATGGAGATAATCATATGGTTTTTGTCCTTGGCTCTACTGATACAGTGTATTACATTAACTGATTTTCGTATATTCAACCATCCCTGCATCCCTGGGATGAATCCCACTTGATCAGGATGTATGATCTTCTTGATGATCTTCTGCATTCTGTTTGCCATTATCTTATTAAGGATTTTTGCATCTGTGTTCATTAGTGAGATTGGCCTATAGTTCTCTTTTTCGGTTGGGTCTTTCTCTGCTTTGGGGATCAAGGTTATGCTTGCTACCAGGAATGAATTTGGGAGTATTGCTTCCCTTTCAATTTCATTGAAGAGTTTAAACAGTAGTGGCAGCAGTTCCCCTCTAAATGTCTTGTAGAATTCAGCAATGAAGCCATCAGGGCCTGGGCTTTTCTTAGTTGATAAGTTTTTAATTACATTTTCAATTTCATTGGTTGATATTGGGTTGTTTAGAATTTTTAGGTCTTCTTCGTTCAACTTGGGTAATTCATATGTATCTAGGAATCTGTCCATTTCTTCTGTGTTGCCCATCTTATTGGTGTATAGGTTCTGGAAGTAGGTATTGATGATTCTCTGGATTTCTGCTGGGTCTGTTGTAATTTCACCCTTTTCATTCCTAATTCCATGGATTTGGGCCTTTTCTTTCCTTTTTCTGACAAGGTTGGCTAAAGGTTTGTCAATTTTGTTGATTCTTTCGAAGAACAAACTCTTAACTTCATTGTTTTTTTTTGTATCATTCTCTTAGTCTCCATTGCATTGATTTCTCCTCTGATCTTTATAATTTCCTCCCTTGTATGAGCTTTGGGGTTGTCCTGCTCTTCTTTTTCTAGAAGCTTGAGGTTCAGCATCAGGTTGTTTAATTGGGCTCATTCTGTTTTCCTAATATGCGTATTCACTGCTATGAATTTCCCTCGTAAGACTGCTTTCATTGTGTCCCATAGATTCTGATATGTTGTATTGTCATTGTCATTTAATTGAAGGAACTGTCTGATTTCTTCTTTAATTTCCTCTGTGACCCATTGGTTATTCAGAAGTGTGTTGTTCAATTTCCACGTGTTTATGAAATGTTTTGAGTTTCTTTTGCTATGGATCTCCCATTTCATCACACTATGGTCTGATAATGTACAGGGGATAACTTCAATTCCTTTGCACTTACTTAAACATGTTCTATGTGTGAGTATGTGGTCTGTTTTGGAGAATGACCCATGTGCAGCTGAGAAGAATGTGTATTCTGATTTTGTGGGGTGGAAGACTCTGTAAACATCTGTTAAGTTCATTTGTTCAAGAGTTCGATTGAGTTCTAGTATTTCAGTACTTATTTTTAGTCTAGTTGATCTATCTATTTATAACAGTGGGGTGTTGAGGTCCCCCACTACAATTGTATTAGTGCATATATGACTTTTCATGTCCGTTAGTATTTGTTTTATATAGTTGGGTGCACTAGTGTTTGGTGCATAGATATTTATGATTGTCATCTCTTCCTCTTGGATTCTTCCCTTTACAAGGATGTAGTGTCCTTCTTTGTTTCTCTTAATCAGTGTTGGTTTGAAATCTACTTGATCTGCAAAGAGGATAGCTACTCCTGCTTTTTTTCGGGTTCCTGTTGCATGCAATATTGTTTTCCACCCTTTAACTTTCAGTCTATGAGTTTCCTTTTGAATTAAGTGAGTTTCTTGTATGCAGAATATTGTTGGATTTTGCTTCTTGACCCATTCTGCCAGTCTATTTCTTTTGATTGGTGAATTGAGACCATTAACGTTGATGGTTATAACTGAAACGTATTGACTTGTCATTGCCATGACTTTTTCTTTTTGTTGGGTTCTCCCCCTTTACATTTAATTTCTTGTCATGCCAGATGGGTACATTCTGCTTTGCTTCCTGGGGTTGTGATCCTCAATGTCTGTTCCTAGGATATTGTGTAAAATTCTTTGGAGTGCTGGTTTGGTATTCACGAAGTTCCTAAGGTGCTCTTTGTCATGAAAGTATCTTATTTCTCCATCCATTTTGAAAGATAGTTTTGCAGGGTACATCAATCTGGGTTGGAGGCTGTTTTCTTTTAGGGCTTGGAATATGTCACTCCAAGCTCTTCTTGCCTTGATGGTTTGTGTTGAGAAGTCTGCTGTGATTCTGATGGGCTTTCCTTTGTATGTGATTTGTTTCTTTTCTCTGACTGCTTGTAGAACTTTGTTCTTCTGTTGTGTTTCTGGAATCTTAACAATTATGTGCCTATGTGTAGATTTTTTTTGATCAAGGCTACGTGGAGTCCTATATGCCTCACTTACCTGTATGTCAAGCTCTTTTCCCCTGCTTGGGAAGTTTTCTGCCATTATTTCTGTGAAGAGGTTTTTTTATGTCATCTCCACTCTCTCCTGTTTCTTCATTGAGCCCAATCAGTCTTATGTTATTCTTTTTTGCATCATCTAGCAGCTGCTGGATTGATTTCTCATGTTCCCTTATAATTTTGAAGCAATTTTTCTTTTCCTGGTCACTAATTGCAATCTTATCTTCTATATCTGAAATTCTGTCCTCACATTGGCTCGTTCTGCTGTGTAGACTTTCAATGGAGTTTTTCATCTCCTGGAAATCTATTTGCATCTGTTTTATGGATTCCATTTGTTTCTTATGTTGGGACTCCATCATGTTCCTCAGCTCCTCTCTAGATTTATTAATCATGTCTTGCACTAGGGGCACAATTTCTCCTGTTATCTGAGAAATTATTTCTGATTTCATTTTTTCCAGATCCCCTTTTGTTGCCAGTTCAGTGGGTCCAGGTGGTTGAGTATCAGAGTGTTCCATCTCATTTCCCTTTGGGGTTGCTGTAGGTGATCTGGAAGTCTGGTTTTGAGACTTATTTACGTGTTTTCTCATTTCGACTGGGGCGGGGGGCTGTTAGCACCTGCACGGATTACCTCCTCTGAGCTGGGTGAGGTGGGACAGGGGCCACGAGCAGCGGTAGGGATGGTGACCCAAAAGCCCTTTCCTGTGGGTTGGGAGCAGCTGGAGGGATGGTGGCTGGGAAACCCCTTCCTCTGGACCAGGAGCAGTGGTATGGTGGCTCAGAAGCCCCTTCCTCTGGGCCAGGAGCAGCGAGACAGAAGGTGGCCCAAAAGCCCTTTCCTCTGGGCTGGGAGCAGGGGGAGGGATGGTGACTGGGAAGCCCCTTCCTCTGGATCAGGAGCAGTGGGACAACGGCTCAGAAGCCCCTACCTCTGGGCCGGGAACAGTGGGACTCAGTACATTGTTCTGGTGGTCTGGTGTCCTCTGCGTATTTGTATTGTGGAATCAGGTGGCTGCCTGTCTGCAGTCGGGTGATTTGGTGTCTCCTGTGCAACTCAGGACCTCGGTAGGGCATGCACAGACCTGCCTGTCTGCAGCTGGCTGTTTCGGCGTGTGTTCCGCGCAACTGGGGACCTCCAAACCCAAGTGCTTTTAAAGTATGCACACAACAAATAAAGAAGCAAATGTGCAAGGCAGAAGTAATGTTGCTATTGACACAGACATGGGAAACATATATTCCACTGCATGGCTTCTATAACCCAAAAGGTCACAAACACTGGTTTTGTGACACCAGGAATATTTGGGGAGCCACAAAGATTAAATCTCTTCTCCATGCGAACAAGCAGAGCTCTACTGTTTTTCCTTTTTTAAAAGAACAAATAAACTCAATGTAAAAATCTTTAAAAACTATGTAAATGCAACATAATTATGCTTAGACCACAGAAGACAGGAAATTCAGAGTTACAGATTCCTTGGTAAGCTTTAATTCTATCCTTCTGTATGTTTCATGAAAAGAGCCTTTCATTACATGATCACATAACACTGGACCATGTAGCAATCAGCTCAACAAATGTTTACTTTATAATGTGTGGAAAAAATATTTGATAGGACAAATTGTAGGAAATCAGTATATTATTTAGAGAAATAATTAGGTAAAATTTCATAGAATCCTGGACATTTCCAAATATTAATAAAATCATTTTGTCCTATCTTCTAAAGAACATGAAATATTAACTCTTTTATAGCAAATTCTTGCTTATATTTGAGAGCTGACCTTTAAATTTTACACTTATTTTGAAATAATGGAAAACTTAGGACATCGAGATTTCAGCATGTTTTGAAGCATTTATGCCATGCATTTTAAAAGAATAGAGACACAATAAATCATAAAAACTTATGTGTTCATACATGTTTTTTAAAAAGTCCTTATCACTATATTTGAGTTTGATAAGATTCCTTATAATTCATTTATCTTCAAAGTTGATTTCTTAAAAAGGAAAAATAAAGCATTCATTCTGCCTTTCCAGTATGAGCTATATTTCAGGTTAATCAATACTGAAATGTCAAGCTATCAATTTGGAGACAAAACTTGTAAAATTATTAGGTTATAAAGATAAAGAAAAAATCCTCAAGGCCCTCAAGCAAAAATATCAAGCAACTTACAAAGAAAAATTAAATTAAGCAACCATCAGACTTAAAAAGCAAAGCGACAGTGAACTTAATTTCTTTTGTTTAATTCAGTGAAAGAAAATGGAAACCGAAGATGTTCTATCTAGCAAGGCAATCTTCCAATTACTTACAGAAAATAATTTCAACGAGCTGGGGATTTAGCTCAGTGGTTCCACCGCCTGCGTCGAGAGCTCAAGGTCCTGAGTTTGATCCCCAGTACCAAAAAAAACCATTTAGATTCAGTCTTTGATTATGTAAAGGTGCGAATTTCCAATGATGAATATAATTATATTGTATACCTAAAATGTACCAATAAAATTAATTAAAAAAATAAAAATATGCCTTTACCCACAGCTCAAAAAAAAAAAAGAATTTCAACTATAAGAACTTAGAAACTTAGAAATCCATAAGTGAACCATGGGACATTCTAGAGGATTCTACTGGGGGACAAACCCCAAACAATTTAAAGGTGACTGTAAAACTTCAGCAAAATTGATGATGATGATGATGATGATGATGATGATGATGATGATGTGTACCTATTGATCTAAGACCTGTTGATCTAAGATTGAAACAAAGGTAAGGTACAGAGTGTAACAATGATGTCTAAATGTAAATTATAATGACAAAATAGAAATAATGCTCTTCAATCATTAGAGGGGAAAAATAGAATAAGCCCTTTGATTATTGTATTGGCCAAATCCTGAGAGTTAAAAGACAACCAATAAAAACGGAGAAACTGAATAGTGAATAATTAAGAAAAAAAGAGAATGAGGGCATTAGAAAAATTATTTTAGGGAAATTTTTATTCCTTTATAATATCTTACACTTCAAATTCATTTTTTCTTGAAATTTCATTAGCTACTTCCCTACTAATGCCTATTGGACAGTAATGAAGGTAATGTCTTTACTTTGCTCTTAACTTTAGTAAAAATGTTCTATGAATATATATTAATTTGTATTTTAAAGTGTTTTCTAAATCAGGAATAGGTGATGAATTTTGTCAGAACTTTTTGAGTTACATGTTTCACTGTGATTTTCCCTTGTATCCATTAATTAAAATAAAAATTTCTTTCTCAAAATTAGAAAAATAAACATAAGCCAAATGAAAGCACTAGGAAAATAAGAAAAAGAAATCTGTGAAGAATAGAACAGTCTATAATAGCTAACCTGAAAAATATGCAAAAATTTAAAATGACAAGGGAAAAATAACCATCAAAACAGACACAATGTAAAAGACTTCTTTGCATATACTGCTATTCAAATAAATCTGAAAATCTAAATGAAATTGAGAATTTCCTAAGAAAATACAGATTGTCAAATTGACCCCATTAGAATAGAAAACATAGAGACGGGGATTTAGCTCAGTGGTTCCGCCGCCTGCCTTGCAAGTGGAAGGTCCCGAGTTCGATCTCTGGTACCAAAAAGAATACAAAACATAATCAGACCATAAGACCATCTAGAGAAAGGTATTAAACAACTAATACAAAATCAGTAGGTTCATACAATTGCATAAGATACGTCTACCAAATCTTCAGGGTCATAAGTACTGAGCAATATTCAATAAATCATTCCAGAATATAATGAAGTGAAGGAAAATGTTCTGCTTCCTTCTGCAAACCAAATATAACACAGATACCCAGACTTGATAAATACAACTTTTAAAAAACAGGAAAAGAAGAAAAACTATACTGTCACTCCTGAATATTATAAAAATACTAAAAAAAATTAATAAAGTTCTATACCACATGAAGATCATATAGCATGACTACATCAGACTTACTCCAAGATTGTGAGTTTGGTTCAATGTTTGGAAAGACATTAATACCATTCGTCACATTAATAGATACAAGGGAAAATCACAGTGAAACATATAACTCAAAAAGTCTTACACATTCTTACTATACATAGAGATATTTTTACTAAAATCAAGGGCAAGGTAAAGAGATTACTGTCATTTCCATCCAATATGTATTACTAGGGAAGTAGTTAATGAAATTACAAGAAAAATTAATTGAAAGAGTAAGAAATTATAAATAAATAAAAATTTTCCTAAAATACCGTAGAGTTCATCATATTTTTCCATAAAGAACTAGACATGAAGTATTTTTAATTTTCATGGGTCATTTATTCTCCATGGAAACTACTCAGTTCTGCCACTGCAAGACAAAAACTGCCAAAAATAATAAGGAAATGAATAAATGTCACTATGTTCTAATAAAACTTTATTAGATGTGATTCATGGCCAGTTTGTTATCCACTGTCCTAGAGAATGAACAATAAAATAAAGTCAAACAATAAGAGAATTCTGCAAAGTAGTGGGAAACAGGATTAACATAGAGGACATAATAGCTGCTGTAGTTTGAATCTGGACTGTCCCCTAAAACCCAAAGTATTAAAAGTTTGGTTGCCAGCCTGTGGGGCTCTGAGAAGGTGGTGGAACCTGTAAGAAGTAGGGCCTAGTGGGAGGGTTTAAGTTTTGGGGGTGTGGCCTTAAAAGAAATTATGGTCCCTTCCTCTTCCTGTCTCTCTCTCACTCATCTGAACATGAGGTGAACAAGCTTCCTCCCCCAACACTCCTGCCATGTTGTACAGCCTCACCACAGGCTCCCAACCAATCGTGGCTACCTTCAAAACTATGAGCCAATAAGACTTTTCTCTTTATAAGCTGGTTACCTCAAGAATTTGTTACAGTAATAAAAAGGAAACCTTATTTTAATAATAGTTGGGGAGGAAGCCAAACCATATATACCATCAACAGAGGTGATTAGCAAATTAGGAATGAATTGAACAAATATGAACAAAATCCACATGAAGCATACTTTAAAACACTCTTTAGCTGCGGATTTAGCTCAGTGGTTTTGCCACCTGCTGTGCAAGCTCAAGGACCCAAGTTCGATCACCGGTACCCCCCCCAAAAAAAACACTTTAGAGTAACAAAACTGGACTTGAACAATGGAAGTTTTCTATAATTTTACTGTGACTATGTACAATGTGAAGACCAAGGGACAAGCTATGGGAACCCTTTGTATGCTGTTTTTGCAATTTTTATGAATGTCTAATGCCATTTCAAGATAAAAGCTAAAAAGAAAATTTAAAAACAAAGCAAAGATTCTGAGGTGTAGAAAATAAATCAAAATATTTCTGGGGTTTTTAGCTGCACTGGTTTTAGACATTTGAAATTTTATAATATTTTATTAGAAAATTATGTTTCCCAAAATACAAATGTTAACAACGTTTTTAAAAATGTTGGTGAGACTTTACATTCTTGAAGGGTAAATCACCTCCAGATAAATTCTGTACATCAAATAGACATTAAAAGTCACTAAGAAAAATTCAGTATGAATTAATCTAACTTTCTATACTCTTAATCCTTCAGAATGCCTACTTTCCTCTGTAACAGGGAGGGGCAAAATGAAATAATTGAGTTTTTTAAAGAAATGATCTGGAGTACTGAAAAAGCACCAAGTTTTACAAAATCATGGTTTCACAAAAATCACTTTTGATTCGGTAGCCCAATTGTTATTGCTAAGGTATCTCTTCTTCTTACTGAGAAAGAAATATATTACAGATGAGAGCTGCATATGCATTCTATTGCACAATTAATAAAAAGGCACTAAAAGTATATAGATTCATCTTGATATGTGGCCTAAGTTTTAGCCACAGCCAAACCACTAAGACATAAAATTGCTAGTCATTAAAATAAATTCTTAGCCCCTGAGTTATAGAAGACTTATCTAGGGAAGAGGCATTTATCATTTCGTCACATTCAACTTAAAGCTCAAAGGTGCAATAAATCCTACAATTCTAGCAATAACAGCCATGTCTGAAACACAATAGCAAGAATAACATTGCTTGGAATGTTACCAAATTCAAAATACTGTTTTCTGAAATTGCCTTAGCGTGTTGATAAAAACACTTGTGGGAAAACCACATCATAAGTATAAAAGGTTGGTGTTCAAGCAGGACAGTGTAGATCTTAACTTATGAAAGCTCTGCTATAGAATTTGATATATATAGTCCACTGCTCTCCTTTAAACACTCTCTTCTTTGTTTTAATTTTCCAATAACTCATTCTTCTAATTTATCTCACAACTCTTGTTGATTTTCCTTACTTACTTTATAGGTATCTTTTCTTTTGTCCATTCTTTTTCCTTAAAAAAAAAATGGTTCCAGCTATGCCTCTTCTGGTTGTCTTTCCCAAAGTGTTAAAGACATCACATTACACTGATACACTCATGCCCGTGTGTATAGCAGCACAACTTACAATAGCTAAATCTTGGAAGTAGCCTATATGTCCAACCACAGGTAAATGGATGAATAAAATGTGGTATTTATACACAATGGAGTAAGACTCAGCCATAAAGGATAAATTTGAGTCATTTGTGGCTGTATCTTGAGACCAAAATGCTACACAAAATAAATCAGATGCAGAGGGCTAAATATCACATGGTTTCTTTTATATGAAAAACAAAGCACAATTAATCTAAAGAGTAAACGAAAAGAGAGATGACAAGAAACAGGGAAGTGAACTTTGTGGAGATGGGAAAAGGGTCTAGGGATGGAGGAAGGCAGGAGGAAGGGGAGGAGAGGGGAAGTAAAAAGGATTAAGATTCAAAATGTACAGGCACCAATTCTCCACGATGAATGCATTCATTATGTGTCACAAACGTGTCCTGATAAAAATTATATTTGGAAAAAGAAGAAGAAAAAACTGCATAGGTTCAAAAGGATTCTGGTTTTGTCCTTTACTTTTCACTCTACTGTCTCTTCCCCACAATCTTTCACAGATTGTCCTTAATTTCAGTTACTACATACATGGAATAGGTGATGTTCAGCTTATAGTTTTGCCTTCAGTGTGTATTAATTTCATGGACTGAAGAATTCTCTGTGGCATTTTCATACATGCATGTAAGACACATTGATACTATCCACCCTCGCATTCCCTCTCTCTCACCTCTCCCCTCCCTCTTACCCCACCTCATGATGTAATGGCCTCATTCTACTATCGTGTGGCCACTTTTTAGAGATCCCACACACAAGGGGAGAGAAATGTGCAATATTCATTTGATTATTTCACTTACCATGATAATTTCCTGTTCCACCCAATTTCTTACAAACGACAGGACTTCATTCACTTTGTGACTGAATAGTACTCCATTGTGTGTATATAACACATTTTTAACCCATTCTTCCATTGATGGGCACTCATGCTGATTCCATACCTTAGCTACTACGAATCGTGCCATGATAAACAAGGCTAGCAGGTATTATCTCTGGGTATGCTGACTTGGGTATATGCTACCAAGAAGTAGTATAGCTGGATCATATGGTAGTTTTATTTTTAGTTATTTGAGGAACCTGCATACTGATTTCCACAGTGACAGCCCACATCTGTATCCTAAAGTTTAGGCATGAATATTCAATTGACTGATTGCCATCACCATCCAGACATCCCACAGGAAGCTCAGGGTCAGCACAAGCAGAACTAAGCTCGCCATCCATTCATTACATAATCCTTGTTTCTTAGGTGCCTATCCTGAGCCTGGTGCTGGGCTCTGTGTGGAGCGTATAGCGACGTGATGAACAAACTGACTGTCTCCTCTTGCGAAGTTCAGGCTTCCTTCATAGTCCTCCCCCCTGTATTCCCTCTATCAGCAAGTGGGTCCATCAGTCATCTGGTTACTGAAGCTAGAAACCTAAACACTATCCCTGACACCTCCCTCTTCTTACAATGAATGTTCAATCATTTTTCTGGTTCCATCCATTCTCTTCCTTCATGGCTCTCTAATCTGTCAATTTATCTCTTCTTCACTATAAGATATCCCACAGGTTCATTTTAAGCTACCTTCACCTCTACTTGCAATGATTCCCTAACAAGCTTTCCTATCTCTATTCATACGTAAACCCCTTCAGTGACTTTCAACTTTAAACAAAATCCAAACTTAGCATGATACACAAAGGCCTGAATTATAGGTACATTTTCAGTATACAATATAATGACATTCATCATTGGGAATTTTCACCTTTACATAATCTCTCTTGGTTCTCATTTTTCACCCTTCCCCTGCCCTCCCTTCAACCCCTCCATTCCTCCCTATTTGCAAAGACTTTGTTTCCTTTTTTTCATTTTCTCATATTAATCCCATTCCCTTCTTTCCTTTCCCCTACTCCTCCCATCTTCCCTTCCCTTTTGCCCCTTTTCTTCCTATTTCACATTACCTATTATACATTTTAGTCCTTATTTACACTTACAGTTTCTCACACCAGAGAAACTATTCGGTATTTATTTGTGTGTCCTATTTATTTCACTTAAGAGTATTGCCTCAATGTGGATCCATTTAGCTAAAAATGTCTATAATTTCTCATTTTTTAAGGCTGAGTAGTACCCCATTTTATTAAAAAAAGCACACTTTCTTTATCCAGTCTCCAGCTGATGGGCAATTGGGCTGCTTCAAGTTTTGGCTATTACAAATTGTGCTGCTATGGACATGGGTGCACATATATCACTGTGGTATGATTATTTTAATTCTTTGGGGAAGATACCCAGCAGAGGAATAGCTAGGTCAAATGGTACCTCTAATCCTAGTTCTTTGAGGTATCTCCATATTGATTTCCACAGTGGTTGCACCAATCTACACTCCCAGCAGCAGTGGAGCAGGGTTCCTCTTCCCCCATAGCCCCGTCAGTATTTGTTATTGGTTGACTTCATGATAGCAGCCATTCTTTCTGGAGTGAGGTGGAATCTCAGTGTTGTTATCATTAGCATCTCTCGAATGACCAGTGATGTTCAACATTTTTTCATATGTTTATTTTTAATTTCTACTTCTTTGTCAAAGAAATGTCTGTTCATTTCAGATGCCCATGTTTGCACTGGGTCTTTAAATTTGGAAGGACTGATTTTTTTAAGTTCTTCATAGACTCTAGATAGTAGACCTTTGTCTGAGCGACAGCTGATGAAAACTTTTTCTCAATTTGTGCATTGTCTCTTCACACTATTGGTAGTTTCTCTTGCTATGCAGAAGCTTTTTAATAAGAAGAGATCCCACTTCTTGATTCTTTGTGCTAGTTCATGGGCAACTGAGGTTTTGTTCATAAAATCTTTTCCTGCACCAATGTCTTCAAGAGTTCTGCCTAACCTCTCTTCCAGCCAGTTTAGTGTTTCTGTTTTAATATTTAGATCTTTAATCCATTTTGACTTTAGTTCAGTGCATGGTGAGAGATATAGATCTAGCTGTAATCTTTGGCAAGTTGAAACCCAATTTTTCCAGCACAGTTTATTAAAGAAGCTGTCTTTCCTCCAGTGAGGGAATTTGCCTCCTTTATCAAAGATGAAGTGGCTGAATGTGTCTGGAGTTGTTTCTGCATCTTCTCATCTGTTCCACTGGTCCTCAGGTCTGTTTCTTTGCCAGTACCATGCTGTTTTTATCACAGTAGCTTTGTAGTATAGTTGGAGGTTGGGGATTGTGATACCCCCTGCCATGTCTCTGTTACCTAGAATTGCTTTTGCTATCCTAGGTACCTTCTTGTTCCAAATGAATTTTTGGATTGTTTTCTCAAGGTCCGTGATGTTGCTGGGATATCAATTGGGATTGCATTGAATCTATATAGCAGTTTTGGAAGGATGGCCATTTTCATTACATTGATTCTTCCTACCCAGGAGCAAAGGATGTCTTTCCGTTTTCTGATATCATCTTCAATCTCTTTTTTTCAGAATGCTATAGTTTTCAGAAAAGAGGTTTTTGATTTCTTGCATTAGGTTGATTCCTAGGTATTTCATTTATTTGGATGCAATTGTGAAAGGAATTATTTGCCCTATTTCTCTCTCAGTGAGTCTGTTGTTTGTGTAGAGGAAAGCTATTGATTTCTGTGTCTTGACCTTGTATCCAGCTACTTACTGAATTTGGTTATTAAGTCTAGAAGACTTTTGGTGGAGTTCCTGCGGTCTTCTATATAGAGTATCATGTCACCTGCAAATAATGACAATTTGACTTCTTTATTTCCTATCTTTATTCCTTTATTTCTCTTCTCTAACTGCTGTGGCTAATGTTTCCAAAATTATATTGAATAGGAGTGGTGATAGTGGACATCCTTGTCTTATTCCTGATTTTAGTATGAAGGATTTCAGTTTTTGACCATTTAATATGATATTGGCTATTGGTTTTGTATAGATGGCTTTTGTCAGATTGAGGTAGAGTCCATCTATTCCAATTTTTTGTAGGGTTTTTATCATAAATGCATGTTGGATTTTGTCAAATACTTTTTCTGCATCTACTGAAATGATCATATGGTTTTTGTCCTTGGTTCTACTAATATAGTATATTATATTTATTGATTTGCATATATTGAACCATCCCTTCATCCCTGGGATGAATCCCACTTGGTCAGGGTGTATGGTCTTCTTGATGATCTTCTGCATTCTATTTGCCAGTATCTTATTAAGGATTTTTGCATCTATGTTCATTAGTGAGATTGGCTACAATTCTTTTTTTCGGTTGGGTCTTTCTCTGCTTTGGGGATCAAGGTGATGCTTGCTTCCAGGAATGAATTTGGGAGTATTGCTTCCCTTTCAATTTCGTTGAAGAGTTTCAACAGTAGTGGCAGTAGTTCCTCTCTAAATATCTTGTAGAATTCAGTGGTGAAGCCATCAGGACCTGGGCTTTTCCTAGTTGGTAAGTTTTTAATTACATTTTCAATTTCATTGATTGATACTGGGTCGTTTAGAATTTTTAGGTCATCTTCGTTCAACTTTGATAATTCACACCTATCTAGGAATCTGTCAATTTCTTCTGTATTTTCAATCTTATTGGCATTTAGGTTCTCAAAGTAGGTATTGAGGATCCTCTGGATTTCTGCTGGGTCTGTTGTAATTTCTTTTTTTCATTCTTAATTGCATGGATTTGGGCCTTTTCTTTCCTTTTTCTGATAAGGTTGGCTAAGGGTTTGTCAATTTTGTTGATTCTTTCAAAGAACCAACTCTTGGCTTCATTGATTTTTTTGTATTGTTCTCTTAGTCTCCAGTGCATTGATTTCTGCTCTGATCTTTATAATTTCCTCCTTTCTATGAGCTTGTCCTGCTCTTCCTTTTCTAGTAGCTTGAGTTTCAGCTTCAGGTTGTTTAATTGGGTTCATTCTGTTTTCCTAATATGAGTATTTACTGCTATGAATTTCCCTTGTAAGACTGCTTTCATTGTGTCCCATAGATTCCGATATGTTGTATTGGCATTGTCATTTAACTGTAGGAACTGTCTTATTTCTTCTTTAATTTCCTCTGTGACCCTTTGGTTATTCAGAAGTGTGTTGCTCAATTTCCATGTGTTTATGAAATTTTTGTGGTTTCTTTTGCTATTGATCTCTAATTTCATCACACTATGGTCTGATAATATACAGGGGATAACCTCAATTCCTTTGCACTTACTTAAACATGTTCTATGAGTGAATATGTGGTCTATTTTAGAGAATGCCCCATGGGCAGCTGAAAAGAATGTGTATTCTGATTTTGTGGGGTGGAACACTGTAAACATCTGTTCAGTTCAAGAGTTTGATTGAGTTCTAGTATTTCATTGCTTATGTTTTATCTAGTTGACCTATCTATTTGTGACAGTAGGGTTTTGAGGTCCCCCATTAGTATTGTATTAGTGCTTATTTGACTTTTCCTGTCTGTTAGTATTTGTTTTATATAGTTGGGCACACTAGCATTTGGTGCATATATGTTTATGATTGTCATCTCTTCCTCTTGGATTGTTCCCTTTACAAGGATCTGGTGTCTTTCTTTGTCTCTCTTAATCAATGTTGGTTTGAAATTCACTTGATCTGCAAAGAGGATAGCTACTCCTGCTTTTTTTCAGGTTCCTGTCACATGGAGTACTATTTTCCACCCTTTAACTTTCAGTCTATGAATTTCTTTTTTTTTTTTTTTTGGTACCAGGGATCGAACTCAGGTCCTTGAGTCTGCACAGCTGGTGGCGAAATCACTGAGCTAAATCCCTGGCCCCTCAGTCTACGAGTTTCTTTTTGAATGAAGTGCATTTCTTGTATGTAGCATATTGTTGGATCTTGCTTTTTGATCCACTCTGCCAGTCTATTTATTTTGATTGGTGAATTGAGACCATTAACAGTGATGGTTATAACTGATACGTACTGACTTGTCATTGTCATGACTTTTTCTTTTTGTTGGATTCTCCCCCTTCACATTTAATTTCTTGTTGCACCCAATGGATTCATTCTGCTGTGCTTCCTGGGGTTGTGATCCTCATTGTCTTTTCCTAGGCTATTGCCCAAAATTTCTTGGAGTTCTGGTTTGGTATTCATGAAGTTTCTAAGGTGCTCTTTGTCATGAAAGTATCTTATTTCTCCATCAATTTTGAAAGATAGTTTTGCAGGGTACATCACTCTGGGTTGGAGGCTGTTTTCCTTTAGGGCTTGAAATACATCACTCCAAGCTCTTCTTGCCTTGAGGGTTTGCACTGAGAAGTCTGCTGTGATTCTGATGGGCTTTCCTTTGTATGTAATTTGTTTCTTTTATCTAACTGCTTATAGAATTTTGTTCTTTTGTTGGGTTTCTGGAATCTTAACTATTATATGCCTATGTGTAGATTTTTTTTGATCAAGGCTATTTGGAGTCTTATATGCCTCACTTATCTGTATGTCAAATTCTTTTCCCTGCTTGGGAAGTTTTCTGCCATCACTTTTGTGAACAGTTGTTTTAATGTCATCTGCACTCTCTCCTGTTTCTTCATTGACTCCAATCAGTCTTATGTTATTCTTCTTTGCATCATCTAGCAGCTGCTGGATTAATTTCTTGTGGTTCCTTACTACTTTAAAAAGATTTTTCTTTTTCTGGTCACTAATTGCAATCTTATCTTCTATATCTCAAATTCTGTCCTCACATTGGCTCATTCTGCTATGTAAACTTTCACTGGAGTTTTTAATCTCCTGGAAATCTGTTTGCATCTGTTTTATGGATTCCATTTGTTTCCTATGTTGGGATTCCATCATGTTCCTCAGGTCCTCTATTTTTTGTGTGTGCTCTCTAGATTTATCAATCATGTCTTGCAGTATGGGCACAATTTCTGCTGTTATGCAAGAAATTATTTCTGATTTCATTTTTTCCAGATTCTCTTTTGCTGCCAGTTCAGGGAGTCCAGGTGTTTGAGTATCAGAGTGTTCCATCTCATTTCCCTTTGGGGTTCCTTTAGATGATCTGGAAGTCTGGTTTTGAGACTTGTTTATGTGTCTTCTCATTTCAACGGAGGTGGGGGGTGGGAGGGATGTGTGCTGCTGCCACATGTGCGGCTCACCTCCTCGGCACTGGGAGTTGTGGTACAGTGACCCAGAAGGTTCACCTCCTCTGCCAGGCCTGAATTATAATTGCCCATTTACATGTGTCATTGCCAAACCCTGTGTAGTAACAAATCCTGTGTAGCAAGATGGCCTAAATGATTAAAGATAGACAGTTCTTGTTTTCAGATACCAGAAAGAGAAGCTGAAGGAAGAAAATAGGCACTACCAGAAAGTAATGGCATAGGATGTAAACTACTTGTGGTGATGAAATGCTGAAACAAACAGTAAACTACACTTCTGCAGGGTTCTCTATATGGCCATAGAAGGAATGTATTTGTATTAATCAGATTTTCATCACTGTGATCAAATATCTGAGAAAGGCATCTTAAACAAGGAAAGATTTATGTTGGCTCTCAGTTTCAGAGGTTTCAGTCCATGGTCAGCTGGCCCCATTGCTTTTAGGCCTGTGGAAAGGCAGAAACATCACAGCAAAGTGTCTGGGAGAGGAGAGATGTTACCTCACGGCAGCTAAGAAGTGAAGATATCAAGAGCTCCAGCTAGAGGACGGGGTGGGGACCAGACAGAGTCGCCAAAGTCATGCCTCCATAACCTGCAGCCAGGCCCCAATTCCTGTTTCTATCCCCTCCCAGTAATATCACCTAATGGATTAATCCATTAATCAAGTTCGAGCCTTCATGATCTCTGAAAACACCACCGATGCACCCAGAAGTACTTGACTAATTTCCTAGGTGTTTCTCAGCCTAACCAGGTTGATAATCAAGATTAACCATTCTACAAAGTAGTCTACATGGACGGTGCTCCAAAGAGTTTTGGAGAATGCATCTCTACACAGCAGCCCTAACAGTCTGGTTGTATATACTAAGTAAGTAGAATGAGCAAGTTAATCAGAATGAAAGGATATAGGAGAGACATAAATTGAAATGAATACAATTCACAACTCAAAAATCTAAAACCTAATAGAGATATGAACTCTACACTACCCTGTCAGTACACTCGGCATTATTTAGTAAGTGTATAATAGAAGTTAACTTACTTCCCTGGTAGCATGAAAAATGCTACTAACAGATATTGTCTGAATCATTCAACCTTTTATTTCTTTTCCTTAATGGAGTCAAGGGAGTCCAAGGACTTAAGATTGGGCAGGGGGGGCTGGGGATTTAGCTCAGTGGCACTGCATCTGCCTCGCAAGTGCAAGGTCCTGAGTTCAATCCCCAGTGCCAAAAAAAAAAAAGATTGGGCAGAGGTCTAGGGTGTTGAGACTGACTAGAGATGGCCTTTCTCTGTTCTGTCTCTGTCCAGGTGTAGTAAGGCAAGAATGGAGCCTGCCGTAACACCTGCGAGGCCAAAACTTTTAACAAAGCTGTTAAAAGGGACAGTGCTGAGATTTCAGAAAGATAAAATTAGCCTTCCAGGTACCTCTTCTGCTTGAGCTCATCTGCTGACTCCATTTCTCATTCTCTTTCTTAAATCTCTCTTCCCACACTTACTTTTCCCTTTTCATGTGCTGGGGTCCCCAGGCACATACTCCTCTAACTTGCTTTCCTACTCTCCCACACACTCAAATGGTTCCACTCATTCAGGATACACCTAAGTCCTTCTTCCTCTGGAGAACCTGTTATCGATCAAACTATATCCTCCTCAAATCCTTACATTAAAGCTCTAGCCACCAGCACTTTAAATATAACTAGATCTGGAGATAGGCATTTGAGAAGGTGACTGAGGTAAAAGGGAGTCATTATGATGGATCTGAATCTACTGTTATTGGTGTCCTTATAAGAAGGAACAATTAGGACTCTTGGGGAGACACTAGGGTCATGCGTGCACAAAAGGATGATCGTGGGAGAAGGAGCAAAACAGTGGCCAACTCCATTCCAAGAAAAAGGTCTTCTCGGTAACTTGGTATTGGACTTCTGGCATACAGAATGGTGAGAAAATACGTTTCTGTTACATAAGCCACCTAGACTATAAAACTCTTTTATAGAAACCTTAGCAAACTCAAATACATTGTGCTGCTGGAACATGGGATGCCACTGTAACTAACACCTGAAAGGTGGAAGGAGCTTTGGAACTGGGGGATGGAGAGAGGCTAAAAGAACTTGGAGGTGCATGTCAGAAAAGCCTAGATTGTCTTGAAGAAACTGTTAGTAGAAATATAGCTGTTAAAGGTGATTTGGCTGAGGAACATACTATTGAGACTGGAAGAAAAGTGACCCAAAAAATTTGCACGGCTGAATTGTTTTCTGGAGTTTTGTAGAAGGTAGAATCTGTGAAAGACAAATCAGATATTTCACAGAAGAGATTTCTAAACCAAATGTTGAAGATGTAGCTTGCTTTCTCCTGACTGCTTACAGAAAAATGCAAGGAGAGAGAGATAAACTGAAGAAGGAATTGTTAAGCAAAAAGAAATCAGAACTTGAAGATTTGGGAAATTTTCAATCTATCCACATTGAAAAAAAAGAAAGAAAAAGAGAGAAAATATGCTCTGGCAAGAACACAGAGGAAATGGCTGGATGCTATGGTAGGGACACAATGTCACAGCATCCCCCACAAAGGCCTGGTGTCCCGGGTGATGCTATTAGGAGCTGCGGAACTTTTAAGAGGTGATGCCTATTGGGAGGTCCTTAGTTTCTCGGGGACATGAGGTGATTCCCTCTGGACTCCTTGAGGAGGCCTGGCCCCTCCTGTCTCCTCTGCTCCTGGCTGCAATGTAATCACTTGCTCGTTCATGCACAAACTCCCTCCTGCCATTGCTACCTGGGCCACGGGTAGTACAGCCAACAACGGTCCTCAGCACAGAGCTTGTGCTCTGCCATTTGGATTTGCAGCCTCCTAAACTGTGAGCTGAATAAGCCTCTTTTTCTTCCTACGAGACCTGATCAGGTATTTTGCTATTACCATTACACAAAGCTGACCAGTACATTCTCTGGACAATAATATGATAAATTATGGTCATAGCTCTTGGATCCAAAACCAAATTCAACAGACACACTGCTATCTCGGGCTGAAGGTGATTGAGATCAGATGAAATGAAGGAAGGCTGGTGAACTTCTGGGTTTCTGCAGGTCAGGCCAACAGAGCTATCCAACTGCAAACAACATACAGTAATAGCATTGCGGGTCCAGGAACCAAGGAAATCAGAGTGGTCCCACTCATTATTAGCCATCGGCAAACTTTTTACTTCCTGTCTTTGTGACCCTATGATCTCCTGGCCTAGACATCTTAATTCCAAAGGGAGGAATTCTTCCACTATGAGACACAACAATAATTCCATTGTACTGAAAGTTAAAACTGCCACTTGTTCACTCTGGGCTCCTCATGCCTCAAACTCAATAGGGGAGAAAAGGAAGTTACTGCATGTTTGGGGTGACTGGCACTGACACCAGTGAGAAATTGGGTTGCTACCAGAGAAGGAGCACATCTGCAACACGGGAGCTCCCTTACGGTGTCCCTTAGCATCGCCATAACCTGTTATTAAAGTAAACAGAAAACTACAAGAGCTGAGTCCAAGAAGGCCTAGTAACGGCCCAAACCACTTAGGAATAAAGATTTGAGGGCCGGGGATTTAGCTCAGTAGTTCTGCTGCTCACCTCGCAAGCACAAGGTCCTGAGTTCGATCCCCGGTACCCCCCCCCAAAAAAAGATTTAAATCACTCACAGGTAAAGAACCACAAGTGAAATGCTTGCTAAGGGCAAAGGGAATGTGAAGTAGGTAATGGAGAAGGTTATAAATACCAGCTATGATCCAGTGGCCAGTTACAGAAGTGAAGATTGTCACGAAAATTTTTCCTTGTTTTTATTACGAATATATTTTATGTGTGTTTATATATTACCTTTGTTTTCTTTCCTCTTTTGTCTCTTCATCATATAACTTCAGTAACTTTCTATCCTATATGTAAGTATTGCTAACTTCACACAGTAATATTTAAGTCAGGGGATATCAAGAAGAGGAATTCTTTGAGAAACAGTTAATGCATTTTCTGTTACACACAGATAGTTATGTCACAAGGCAGAAGTATGACCTTGTTATAGTCTTTATTTACTGGTTAAGTTCAAGCCTTAAGGATTGCATATGGGCACCAAGTTAACCAAGGTACTAGCTCTACAGTGTTAAACATATGTGCCAGTTTGCTTGGGCCACTGTGCCCAGATATTTGGTCAAGCATTACTCAGGATGTTTCTGTGAAAGTGTTTTAGATGAGCTTAAAACTTAAGAGCGGTGGTATTCAACAAACACAGCAGTTTACCTTCCATAATGTAAGAAGGTCTCATCCAATCATTTGAAGGCCTTAATAGAACAAAGACTAATCTTCCTTGAGCAAAAAGGAATTTTGTCAGCTGGCTGCCTCCACACTCAAACTACAGCTTTCTTCAGTCTCCAGCTGGCCAGCTGAGCCCCATCAGATTTGGAACTCACCAAGCCGGCACACTCACATGAACTCCTCAAAATACATCTACCTCTCATAGATAGATAGGTAGGTAGATAGGAGTAGACAGAAATGCAGATAAAGATATAAAAGTTGTCCTTTGGAGATTGTTTCTGTGGATACCAAGGTCTGCAGATGTTTGAGTCTCGTATAAAATGGTACACAGTATTTGCATAGACTCTGTACACAGCTTCCTATAAGCTTTATATGATTTCTAGATTTTTTTACAACACCTAATATAATATAAACAGTATGTAAACAGCTATCATGCTATATTATTTAGGGAATAATAATGAGAAAAAGTCAGTGCATGTTCAGAACAGATGGAATTTTTTAAAAGTATTTTCAATCTATGTGCAAGTCTCAACTTCCTAAACAGGGAATAATTCAAGATTAAGATAGCAGCTTAAAATCCTGTGTCCACAGTTCTTATCAGGTGCTCCAAATATGTTCGCTGAATTCCCAAGACAGAAGGAGGTGGCTGCTATGGGAAGACTACCCTGAATACCCAGGACCCCGTGGTTACTCTGCAAGAGCACAGAAAAAAGCCCTTGCTGATTGCATTAAGGTTTCCACGGGAGAACCTGATTACTGATTGTTGTAAATCCTCCCAAACACCCAGCTCAGCTATGGTAACATTTTGGCTCAATATGTCATACTTTAGTAAAGTTGCGGTTATTTGTATAAGAACACATTTTTTTCATTTGTGCACATCAATTCTAAGCGATGACACTAACGCTATTCAACAAGCACCAAAGGTTTCCCTAACACTCTCATATTAACTCTCTCCAGCACCAGGGCTACTTACACCATACTTTCCGGCTCCACTGCACAAGCACCCACGGCTTTGGTGACGTTCACCAGAAGAGCTTGGTTTATTCCCACAAGGAGGTTCACGAGTGGCTGAATGCCGCCACACTTCCGCACGATGACTTGGTTTTCATAGTCTTGGCAGCATTCTCCCAGAGCCCCAACCACATTCACAAGCACTTCTTCGGGCTGATCGGTTAGAAGTCCCACCAGCGTCTCAATGGCTTTGTACTCCCGAAACCTAGACTCATCATGAGAGAAGAGACAGTTATTTCTAGTACAGGGTTAGCTGATGATATTAACTGCAATAAAAACAACAACTAAGAATTGCTAAATGCCAACATCTTCAGTCAGTCCCTACAACAACCCTAAGATGTAGGTACTGTTTAATCTCCATTACCAGACAACCAGCTGGAAGCTTGGCAAACTGTAAGGCTTTTGACCACAGCACTGAATCACCAGGCTGAGCAGCCCTGAAGACAATCTGAGGGTCTCTGACTGCATTCAGCCACAGGATCATCTCCACCTTCCACAAACTACTTCCCTTGAACAAAGGACACTATTTCATGAAAATGACTTCTATATTAAATATTTTTGTTTTTAAATGCATTAAACATGACAATTGGGGTTAATAAGTCTTAAATTAAGTAGAAATTTGTGCTACTTAGATAAGAACAAAAATCTGTCAGACTCAGTTAACTTCAGTACTACTAATATATTTAGCATCTCTTTTGCCCACATAATTTTATTCTGATTTTGTTCACTATATATTTAAACCAAGCATGCTATACAAGGGTAAATATTTGAGATAATTTCTACATAAAACATTTTTCTCTTTCTAATAAATTTCAGCAGTTATTTATTTTGGTACCGGGGATTGAACTCGGGTCCTTGCACTTGCACAGCACGTGGCGAAACCACTGAGCTAAATCCCCGGCCTCCAGTAGTATTTTTAAGAATGACACAGCTGAATTTTTACTGCTGAAATCTGGGGAAACTTAATTACAATAATAGCTTAATTAGCTGAGGTTATTTTTAATAAATTCATAACTTCATCACACATTTTTTTTTAGTGACTTAGCAAGACCATGTTTCAAAATTAAATAGAAAGAAAGAGAGAAAGAAGAAAGAATGAGAGAAAGAGAGAAAAAGAGAGGGAGGGAGGGAGGAAGGAAGGGAAAGAAGGAAAGAAGGAAGGACAGAGCTGGGGTATAGTTCAGTGTGAGGACTATGAATTTAATCCCCAGTATCCCCCCAAAAAGTTTGATTTCTGTCTTTTTCAATTTTTGTTATGTTTATTGACATGGGAAGTAAGTTGTTTTCATTTATCCAAATAGGTGAACTTCCTTAATGATGTCAGCTGTGAGGATCTTGTGTGAGAACTCCTTTCAGAACTTCAGATTAGCTAAATCTTGGCTCACTTTCTCATTTTTATTTCAGCTTTTGAATACGGCAAGTAGTAGGGGCCAAATTAATATTTTATCCGTTGGTTCACTGATGATTCCAGTGATACTTAACCAGTGAGCCAGTTGACACAATTATGTAGTGAATAAACATTGTCCTCCCTGACTTGAAACGCATCCTTCACATGTGTTGAATCTGATCTATGTCTGTCAGCTTCCAGTCTTTCTGTCCTGTTGAACCCCTTTGTCAACTTATAGAAGTTCAGTAGTAAGTTTTAATACGTGGCTAGGCAAATGGATTGCCATTCTCAGTAGATTTCTTAAATTCTAAAAGCAAAACTTGAAGCAAATAATTACACAGTATTCCCTCTAACACGCAGAGCCTCTCCCCTTGAAAAAGGAGGAACCACCCCCCCAGCAAACCATAAACAATAGAAAAAAAATGTGTTGTGAGTTCTCTTAGCCACTGCTACCCTTTAGAGTCTTACTTATGCATGTTTTCTGTTGACCCCATTTTTGACAGGGGGTCTTTGTGAAATGGGTAAGTGGCAAATTGTTTTTCTAGCTTTAAAATGTCCTTTTTTTTTTTTTTGTACCGGGGATGGGTACCTTGGATTTGGGACCTTGCGCTTGCGAGGCAGCCACTGCTGAACTAAATCCCAGGGCATAAAATGTACTTTTTGATTAGGACATATTTCAGAAATTTAAGTACAGAAAATGATCTAACAGACATTGCTGTACAACTGGGATTAAATGAGTTTTAACATTTTCTTGTTTTTGTTTCAGTAGGATTGGGTTTTTTTTGTATATCCTTTTATTGGTACATTTTAGGTGTACAACATAATGACATTCATCACTGGAGATATGCACCTTTACATACTCTCTTAGTTCTTATCTTTCCCCACATATTCTTTTTTAAGTAAACTTATTTTGTGTTAGTTGGGACCCGTGATTTTCTTGATAAGAGAAACTATTAGAGACAAGGAATTGCCTCAAAATAATCATTAAGAATGTGAGCTCAAAATTTATACAGAGATATGAATCTAAGGATTAGAATAAATTACAAATAAATACAATAAAATTACAAATAATTTAAAATAAAATTTGATGAAATTATATTTGAAAAATACTTTAAGAGCGCCCAGTTGGAATTGAGCGGACTCAGCTGTTTATCTCTAGAAAATGAAAACTAATAGTACAGCTTTCTGTCTCTAATGATTCAGTGGGGGCATTTCTCCCTCCACTTGGTAGGTCTCTGCAGGAAACACCAGAGAGATTTCTACCTTAAAAGGCTGAAGCCGCCTGTTTGACAGAAATCCTGCCAGCCACCCCGTTAGCCCTACTCAAGCCCTTAAACCCACTGCCTGCTCATGGGGTGGCAGAGCAGCCTGTCATTTCGGAGAATTCCCTCATCTGCCAACTGAACCCACACAGTGTGCATCTCCGAGTGACATCACAGTCAGCTCTTTGAGAGAATAGCATGAGATTCGAAGGATGTGTTCCGGGCCACATCTGTATCAGAGGAGGTTGAGGCGAGCCTTCTCTTACTTGGTCACATTCTCTTTGCTGATGGAACATTTCCATATCGCCCCTGTGACGGCGGCCAAGCGCTGTTTATTGTCGGTGTTACTGAGTAGACTGGCCAGGGGCTTGAGTCCTCCGTGCAGCCTAACCAGGTCGCGGGTTTCCTCGTCTTCAGCACACTACACGGAAGGGAAAGCAGAGGCTGTAAGTGACCAAGGCACCTCCAGGGCATGGTGGTGGTTAAAGCAGCTGCCACTCTAAACATGGTCCTCAACCTTCTGTGGTTCCACTTAGGATTTTTCAACTTCAGGATGGTATAAAAGGAATGCACATGCGCAGGTCTTTTCCTGGCTTGCTGACTCACTTCACCGCACTCTCTGGTGATGCTGGACAGCGGGACTGAGCTGCAGCTCCCTGCCAGCCTGGGACTATGATGCTGAACGACCACTACTCCTAGTGCACTGCGTGGCTGAGCTGTGATGTTCAGTAGTTTAGGTAGAGACAGTGCCTTTTCAATTTACCATGCTCATCAGGATGTAACCCTATCATAAGTCAAGGAGCATAGACAGTAACCAGGAAACTCCTTTCCAGAGGATCATTTTCTGAAAGTGCCTCTAAGCAAAACATCATTCTTGGCCATCCTGGCAGCCACCTGACAGTATGGCTCTCCCCTTGTGTAGTTTTTGGGAATGCTTAAGTTTCTACTTATTTGCCAATTCTCTCTAGCTGGTTCTGAGGTACCCTGTGCCTCTACTAAGCCAGAAACAGAGGTCAGTAAGAAACCAAGAATACTCAGGTCCCCTGCATTGCAAAAAATGGAATAAGTAAACTAATCATAAAAAGCATAGGCACACAGGTGTGCAAATATTCATTCATATTGTTTGGGAAGGAAAAACATTTCCCAAGACCACTGCATTTGAGTAAGATACGTAGAAAGCAATATAGGTGTACGTGTACTTATTTAGCTATTTTACACTAAGCAAATTGTTTCAGGAGGCATTGAGAGTTGGACAGGTCTTTCGGAAATGTCCATAGTCAGTACACTGACATGAGTTTCTCTCTGACACAGGCAAGTACGGTACTGACTGTCATCAGAGGACAGTGGTTCTCAGGCCTACAGGTGCACGAAATCCCTGGGATACTTATTTAAAATGCGGAGCCCAAGGCCCCTCCCGAGAGAAGGTGACCACATGTTCAGTCCTGCCTTGAGCTGGGTGAGTAGGGACACCACAGTGGCCAGCTGCCCCCACCTGGTAAATGGCCATGGCACAGTGCTCCTGCAGCTGCTCATTCTCGCTATTTAGGTTCTTCACCAGGTTTTCAATGATCCTTTCCGCTTTGATTGCCACTCGGTAGTTTTCCTAGGAATAAAAACTTAGATATTTACATCCATCTAATGCATAAACACGAGTATCTACTTACACTTATTAATAATTATGCTGAACAAACTTTCTAACCGAATAAATAGTAGAGTCCAGGCTTAAGATGTCTATACCACAATAAGAGAACTAATCTGCAATGAAAAAAAGTATCCCACAGGGATTGATTTTGTTAATGTACTAGTTTGATCTTTTGTTCCAATAAAAAGTTGATGATTTGGGGAAAAAATCCTTTACAGTCAGGATAACCTTAAATATTATTGTTTTGGCTAAAGAAAGTCAATGTAAGAAGGCAAAGGAAGAAGAACTGCTTTAAGCACCTCGGATGCACATTCTTGCAACGTGCCCACCACTGGAATGAGCATGTCTTCGTGGGATGTCTTCAGTAACCGCGCCAGCAGAGGGATGCCCCCCGCCTTACGAATGGCCTCTTTGTTGGAGTAACTCTTACTGCAGCTCCATAAAGCCAGTGCCCCGCAGCGGGCCACTTCCACATCTCTGGTTTCATACAGACTCAACTGAGCAGGCTCCACTGAATTCTGGGCACAGTCCAGCAGGGCAACCTGCAGAGCAGAAGAATGCCGTGCGGCTGAGAATCTTTAAAGCACCACTTCTGGCGTCCTTCAATAGCTGCAGAATTGCTATTGCACCTCCGTCAAAACCAAGAACACTTTAAAAAATAACTTTTATATTACACAGTAGCCAGTGAAAATAAAGAAATAAAGCGCTTCAAAAGACCTTCCTCTGGATTTGGGAGCTCTTATATTTCCTTCTCACAAGAAACTTAATCTCACCACAATAGTATTTCCTTAATAGGTCTCTAATATTTACATTATTAATACGTATAAACCACATTCTCAGGCCTAGTATCTCAGAAAATTAAGGTCCCTAAAACCATCAGAACTTTCCAGTGAGAACTGAATGTTTATATACTCTCAAAGCCATGAGACCTTTTGGAAGCATGTAGCCTTCCACGTGGGCCAGGGTCCCCTTTCTCCTAACCAAAGTCACTAAAGTCTTTAACCAAAAGGTCTCTCCCAAGCTGTGGCTGGAATTATAAGAGGAAGCTGCCCTCTGTTCTTGGGGGTTCACTGACTTTATCTGGGGATGTGATAATCATCATCCATATATCCATTCTTCTTTCCCTGCTGGACAAATTCCACAGATCCTGCCTACTTAGTCGAGACCCTCATCCCAAATTTGGAAGGGAGTATCTCGGACTAAGTTCACAGACTCAGTCCCAACTCCAGACACCAGGGCAGAGGTTCAGTGCAGCTAGCTTGAGTGAGGTGGACACCATGAGCTGGTTGGTACAGCTCTCACCATGATCCAGTTATTACAGGGCAGAGTATTCACATGGCGCACAGCTACCAACTACCAACGGGACAGCAATGCCAGAAACACATTCGGAGACAGTGGGCCGGGACACGGCGCGGACAATCCGCGGATATCTGTGTGCTGCATTTAAGCCCTCGACCTGATTCACCCCAACTCACCCCATAGGTGCAAGCATCCCGGTCGCCCGTGTCCCTGGGTCTGGCCACATTAAACCACCCGCATCTTCCAAACCCCTCAATTGCCCTGGCCTCACGTTCCTGAAATGCTTTTCCCTGGTGGCTCAGCCTAACGAATACTCCCTTCCAAAACTCAGCAAAACGTCTTCTCTTTCCAGCCTTCCAATAGAATCGACAGATCACCCCTCGTTTGTGCCTCTACCATTTTCAGGACTGATGTAAGTTAAATACCTAAAACTTGCTGTGACACATTTAGTTCCATCTGTGTCCTCTCGTCCCCCACGCCCACCACTAGCCGGCGACATCCCTGGTCGGGACAGGCTGGCGTTTCTGTCCCCAGCACCTATTCTACCTCCTGACGTGCACAGCACTGCTCAGGAAATGTCCGAAATGCTTTGCAGTGAAACAGCGAGCGAGACACAGATACAGCATGGCACTGACAGCGTGGCTGCGTACACGCCTGCGGGACCTGGCCGTGGGTCCCACCTGGATGTACCACCCCTGCCTGCTCACCTACCAGATGCCTCTCCAGAGCCCAACGTCTGCCAGGCAGGCACACCCACGCTGCCCGCTCGGACCTGGACCAAAGCACTTGTTCACAGGCCTAGACCGGCCCTGGTCCACCTCACTACAGCCGTTTCTCTCACTCGCAGTGTTCACGGGGACTCTTGCCTGGTAAATGCGTAAAAACACATTTCTACTGGAAAAGCAGTCATCACTGCAGATGAAGCCCCTGTGAATCATTTTGTGTATATATTTCTAGCCATATCTCAATATCGGTGGGTAGCTCTTTAAAAACTGGAATCATGGATATCAACAGTTTGCAACCCTGTTATCATTCCATATAATATTAATATACATTTCATATACTACTAAATGTTCTTCACAATCGTAATACTGATCACTGGCTATGGATGTTTCCCATGGATAACTGCACCCTTTTACTGCCTGCATAGTACTCCCACCTGGGCCAATGAGAGCCCAGTCTTCTAACTCGCAGTGAGGGGCTGTCTCCCTGGGAAGTGCGCACATTGGGATCAACATGTCAGAGGCCAGGCTTCCGACCCGAGTTCTGCCCAGCAGATCTGCCCTCCTCTCACGGTCTCTGCCCATACACACAAACGGATCCTTCCCGTGCTGTGGATGACAATTAAAATGTTTCTATTTCTTTGAAAAAGGATTATCAATACCCTCTTGTGGCCACTTCATAATGCAAGTGTACAAAAATTATTATTATGGATGTATAACGCAAAAAGATGACCCCAGAACATGCCTCAATGGCCAGTAAGTGTTGGAAGTGAGCAGGAAGGCACCGTGGTACTCACCAGTCTGGTGATACCCCCGTGCTGTCGCACCAACCGGCGGGCTCGCTTGAACTGGGCGACATTTGCAATGGTCTCAGCTGCCAGACACTTCAGAGTCTTGTAGGGAGAACTGAGTATATTGACCATAATTGGTAAGCCCCCAAGGTCAACAATATTACGCCGGATTTGAGGGTTACGACTGATTTCCTTCAGGATTTTTAATGAGCCAATCTACATGGGGGGAGTGATAGATGAATGAATGCTTAGTACATAACCAGTGCTTTGTTTTTAAAAATTCCAACTCTACCTAAAACTCCTCCCCAATTAAGTTTTTTAAGAGACAGTTTCCATCCCCAAGGGTTACACACATCTCTTGTACTTTCCTTCATTAATGTAAACAAACATTCATTGCTCTGGAAGCAAAAGAACTAATGGAAAAGAGCAAAAGAGAGAAAAAAATATAGGGAGAATGTTACCAAGAGAGAACCTAAGTAAACTCGCTACCGTCACTGATCATCTAGTTGGCTTGAAAAACCACTAATTTTGGAGATCGCACAGCCGGGCAAAGCATGGCTAGTCTCCCACTGGCTTTGCGTGATGATGCAACAGTTGTCTCCATTACTTTTCCGAGATGTAAAGGCTGCTACTGTGAAAACAATGTCTCTTCACCGGGACCTGTGCATGTCCAATAGGGTGACTGGAAAGAGATAAAAAGACTGGGCAGGGAAGCATAGTGGCTCATGCCCACAATGCCATGACTCTGAGGCATGAGGATTCCAAGTCCCAGCCCAAACTGGGCGACTCAGGGACTTAACAAGACCCTGTCTCAAAATAAGAAATTTTTTAAAAGGGCTGAGGGTGTGGCACAGTGTGAAGGCCCTGGGTTCCCCATTACTGCAAAAAAAAAAAAAAAAAAAAAAAAAAAACCTGATATCATTGTCTCTATATTGTGTCTCTCTCTTTTCCAGCCTTAACTTTTGGGCTAAAGACACCAACCAGCTTCCATGACTGGAAACACTAAACCACAAACGGAGTGAGAAGAGGTGGTATCTGAGCTCCTTAAAGATCTCCCTCTATTCCCAGGAAATACATGAATATTCCCCCCCTTTACTGGCCTGTCGCTCTGCCTCTCATTATTTCTATCTTTTATGTGTGACTCTTGGGGCCCCTGGAGTTGAGAAGCTGAGTGGAGAGCAAAACTCCTGTTTCTCCATACTTCAGTCACTGAATAAGCTTTCTTCTTAGCTTCTGCCTCTGGAGTGACGGGCCTTATTAAGTGGCAGCAGAACACAACCCTTTCTCGGCTACAAGCAGAGAGAGCAAGCAAGCTGACTATCAACACTAACAGCTACAGGTAAAGGTGAGAAACAAACAGCAGGGCATGGCAGCCACCTCACACTGGGAAGACAGCCTCGAGGAGGTGGCAGATGCACGCACTGGAGAAAGCCACTCACCTTACATTTGACTTCATCTGTATCAAGTAAGTTTATTAAAACTTCCAGGCCTCCCACATCCCTGATCGCCAGCTGACAGGTCTCTTGAGCTAGGTTGAAGTCCCGCATGGAACACAGCGCAATCACTGTGGCCGTCTGATTTCCTCCCTGGGAAGATGCAATGCCAGAGAAAGGTTCCATAAAACCACGCTCCCGAAGAAAAGTACTAAATGGTTAGGAATCCATGAACTAGGAAATGTGCCTCCCCATACACGGCATATTAAAATTTTTTAAGTTCTGTAAGTGAGCTGTAATTTGTTAAATGAATCATGTCAAGCTGAAGCAGGGCAAAGCTGCATGAAGCGCCATAAAGTGTTATTCCAATTCAGAGTCAACATTTAAAGGTGGTCTGTCTCCTTTGAACAGCTGTGACATTAAGTGGTACTAATATATTAAGGAGAGTCCAGGGGCCTGCTCTGACAGACTCAGGTAACAGACGGTCTGGCCAGTTTTAAACAGTGTGATGTATAATCCAGTCTGTGGCTGCAAAGCATTCTTACAGACTGTATGGCCTTTGTCCCTGTTTCCTGGCATATAACTCCTAAAACCCTTCTGCAGCTTCAAAGCGGTGTCTTTTGTGGACTAATGAGTTGGTCATGGCTGGCTCCCCATCCTGGGCTCCTGGATGGGAACTGGTTACCAAGGAGACCCAGGTTCCACTAAAGGGTTAGGACTCTCAGCTCCAACCCCTTTACCTCCAGGGAGGAGGAGGAGGAGCTGAAGGTCAAGCTGATGAGCAATGGTCAATGATTTCATCAATCATGCCTGTGTACAGTCTCCATAAACATTCTAGAAGAGTTCGAGGAGCCCCAGACAGCTGAGCGCAGGGAGGCCGCCAGAGGGGAGGGCAGGAAGCCAGGCCCTCTCCCCAGATGGTGCCCTGTGCATTTCCTCATTTGCATCTCTGTAACACCCTTACAGTAAACTAGCCAGTGTGCTTCCCTGCGTCCTGGGAGTGCTCCCACAGAACAACCGAAGCTGAAGAAGGGGTTTCGAGAAGCCCCGCTTACAGGCAGGCCAGTCCGGAGCACTCACAAGCTGGCCTGGTGAGGGACGGACGGCAGCCTGAGACCAGATGGGCGGTGTCAGAGCGGAGTGGAACCGCAGATCCCAGCTGGCGTCAGCCGCTGCAGAACCTGCAGAACCCGCAGAATGCTCGCCTGCGGCAGGGAAAAGTCCCCTCACCTTTCGGGTCCCAGAAGCCCCTGTGCTGACCCCTGTGGCGTGAGAGCACGGGAACACTCTGTCCTCCACAGAGGTCCATGGAGCAGGCTGGAACAGACACAGACACGCTGGAGAACGGAAACTAAGCCGGCCCAGCAATGCAGAGAAAGCCAGAGTAGGCGAGGGGGCTTCGGGGAAACAGGAAGACCTAGAGATGGGCGCATGGGCAGGAGGAGGAGGAAAGAGGAGCTTCACCCTGGTGAGCAACGAGCTTTGCAGATTCACCATCAGTGTCTATCGACCAACTGCCACAGGCAGAGCCGTGGTGAGCTGTTTCCCTAAGAAAAACACAACACCTAGGAGCTTGCCTTTTTAAATGACTGATCGGTGGATTAGACCTGCCAGAGATACACTGCTGCCTTGACACTCCCCGCAAGCACGGTGTGGAGGAGCAGGGTCCTGTCACCCAGGCTGTCACCGAGATCGCTGGCACGGCTCACAGACATACGGACATAACTGCGGTGCTCCTGCTGGGACTCAGAATAATTCTAACAAAGACTTTTGTAAAATGTGTTCCTAGAAGTCAGCCTTGGATTCCTTCTTCAAAGCAGTTCCAATGTCCCCCAGTTGCTCTGTTCTAAAGGGAGAAACTTCCATGTTTGTGAATCACCGATGTTGCCATTCTCTACCTTATACATCATACGTCGAATCAATACCGCTATTATACCACTGTTTCCTCCTAAACTCGTGTCTCATGCCGAAATCTAAGTGCCTCTGTAACAGTACCCAGAGGTGGTGCCTTCCGGAGGGGATTAGATTTTTCCAGGACAGTGTTTTTGTGGATGGATAGATGCGGCTGTCCCTGAGCCGGTTAGTCATCTCCACCGTGTCGCTGAGAGTGCTCTCAGACCATGATGGCCTTTGCCAGGTTCTGACTCAGCCAGGAGGTCTTCCGCAGAGGTCAGCACCTTCACACTGGACTTCCCAGCCCCCAGAGGTGAGAGAGAGAGATCCCTTTCTCCACACTCCCAAGTCTCGATATGCTGTCACTGCATCAGAAAATGGACTGACGCATACAGAAGGCAGATAATATATATCATTATATATTGAAATATCCACACATTATATATTTATGAATATTTCTATACATTCAAAGTTTCAAATACATATAAACTAAAATATATAGAGATGATATATATAATGGGCTGAGCATGGAACATGGAAATTACATACAAGCCGTCAAAGCCCTCCCTTCTTGGTATCACACATGTGCACGTAGGCAAGCCCCCTTGTGAGTTCAAGACAATACATTACTTTGGAAATAAGAAAAGGAAATGTGGTGCTTAGGGAGCATGCATCAAGAAGAGAGGTGGGCAAGGGTTAGAGTTTCACTTCTCTTTACGAACAGGCCTTCCTGTTCTCCAGAAATGCCACGAGGAACTTTTCCATGGCGATGTCGCCAACCATGCCCCTGGCTCACACTCCTCCTCCCCGATGGTAATCCAGGCTGATCCTGTGTTCAATGTTAAGTTTACAAGGACTAGAGCTTTCATTTTATTATTTACATTTGAAATAAATGATGCTTTACAGCTTTTAGTCTTTTCTCCTTACTATCAAGAGAAATGTTCCCATCACCATGTTCCTACAGTTGGCTTTACAATACAAAATAATAAATCCTCTCTTTATTAGCTGTCAGGTCATTAACTCCTTTATTTGGCAATATGAAACTCCCCCATACTAGCACTTTCCATTTCTCTTTTTTTAAAAGGCAGACATTTTGTCAACCAAAAAGAAGGATGCAAATGAAGTACACAATATACAAAAAGGCAAACAATTCCCTCCTTTCCTCTGAATTTAAGTGGTCAAAGAGCGCCGGAAATTTCTCCTGGGGGTTTCTGAACGAACAGAGCTGGGTTCATACATGAAGAGCTGAAAATCCAAGCGGAGTTCCAAGGGCAGAGGGTTCTTCAGGCAGAGCGGTCGGATTCACACAGGGCTGGGAAGTGCCAGGAGAAACACAGTATCTTGCCTCAGTGGACCAAGGCTCCTCTCTCCCCAGCACGTCCTCAGAACGAAGAATGCACTGTCCGCCTCTCAGCTGTACACGACTGAGGACGTTCTCGACTGCTAGTCTTGCTTTATCAAATTTCCTTTGGTAGCAGTTTTCTGCCTAATCACTCAGTGTAATCTTTGTTTCCAATTTCGAGTTGCCTTCATTTTTATTTTCTACACTATGTCTACTTTTAAGCTTCATTTCAGTATCTACGCTGTAACCAATGACATAATTTTTTAAAAGGCATTTTAGAATAGTTGATCTCCAAAAGGTTAGAGTTTGCATTTTTTTTGGAACATCGAAACCTTCACCAATCTTGAAATCAAAAGCCTGACAATTAAAAAAGTTAGATCCTTGTAGAAAAAAAATTCTGTAAATCAGCTTTTTCTGAAAATCTGGAAACATATTCATAGGCCTGAGGGATTTTTTTAGAACAGTTTTTTATTAGGAAAAGTTAGTTTTTTCCACATTTCAGGATTTAGCTCTCCTCTTGTCACTGACCACACTCCCTAAAGGATTATAAATCTTTCAGAATGAATACCAGAAGACGGGAGCCAAAATATTCAGCACACAGAGCCACAAATGTTAGCCAATTGCTATTCTTTAAATACCAGCTATGTCAAAGAATTTTCAAATGTTCATTCCCCTCTGGCCATCCAGATGGCCTAACCCTCTAACTGAGGAGCACACGCACTGTCGCTTCAGCTCAAGTCCCTGAGTGTGTAATTAGTTGCCAATACTGATTTCCACATTTTATCACGCATTTGCATCTGTGAGCTTTTAAGAGCTGGAGAAAACATAATAAAATACTGCATTACTAGCTTCCGAAATGGTTGGGAAAACACTTCCAATAAACTTTTCCGTTTCTTACATGAATGCAGTTCTTCCGCTGGTTGTCTTCCGGCGGCCATTGCTTCTCAGACTCGTGTCTCGCAGTTCGCGTTCCTGTCTCCAGGCTGGAGGTGTCGGTTTATCGTCACAGTCGGGTTTGAAACACGCAGAGATGGAGTGGATGCTGCACTCTCTTGCTTCTCTTAACATTTCTTTTTCTTTTCTTTTGTTACCTGGGATTGAATTCAGGACCTCGTGTTTGCCAGGCAGGCGCGGTGCCGCTCATCTACATCTCCAGCCCCAACATTTCTTTTTGAAAGACAAGATGAATTGAAGATATTTTTCTAAACAATTCTTGCTACTTTAAATGAAATCTTTGAAATTAGGAAGTGTCATCTACGGCCATACCACCCTGAGGTGGCTGATCTCGTCCGAAATCAGGAAGGGTCGCCCTCCCTGGCAGGCAGAGAAACCCCCCTCTTTACTGTCAGTGAGGGAGAAACACCTTTTTCTAAGCTGAGAGGAACGGTATCTTCAGGCTGCTTCAATCACTTTTGCCTTCTTCCATTCAGCAGATGCATCACACACTGTTTGGTATGATCGGTGACAGGCACCAGGGACAAACCCATAACCAAGACACAGCCCATGCCTTCATGGGGCTAATGCTTCATTGGAGGAGGAGAGTTTTAACTTTTTAAGCTCACTCACATAAATAAAAACTATTAAGTCTGCAAAGTGCTCCAGGGGCGTAGGGCTCTGGAAGCTCAGCATAGGGAACTAGGGCATCATCCTTGGAAGAATGGACTGAGATCTGGACAAAAGGGAGAGCTTTTCTGTGATAGGAGAGAAGGAGACAACCAAGGAAAGTGTACGCAAAATCCCTGTGTTACAACTCACGGAGCTAAGTTCTGGAAGCAGCCTATATGTCTACCAACAGAAGGATGAAACGAAGAAAATGGATTTATATAATATGGAATACTATGCTGCCATAAAGAAGGATACTTCTGAGTCCTCTGTAGGGAAATGGATGCTAATGTGATGATAATGTTAACTAATGTTAATTAAAATAAATAAAATATTCAGGTTTAAATATTGCCTGGTTTCTCTTAGATGAGAAACTCAAAGTATAAAGATCCTCTGCAAACAGGAAGAGAAACCAGAGATGGAGGGAAGGGGGAGGGAGGGAGGCAAGGGGAAGTAAAAAGAATTCAGGTGTGTCCGGGACCCACACCCACTCCCCAGGATGAATTGGAGCACCACATCCTGCAAACAATGCTGATAAACACGGGGGAAAGTCCCAGGTTGGCGTGGGCGAGGCGCAGCTGGGAGCTCAGGAGGCCAGCGCGGTGGCCCAAGCCCGAGAGAGACTGGTACACGGTGAGCAGGAAGGCAGGTGGTGACAGCTGCTGGGCTGAGGATCTCAACCTTGATATAAATATCAGGACTGGTGAGCACGAGCCAGTGGTGACTGTCAAAGTCTGCTCCACAGCAAAGGCTCCTGGCTGGAGGACAACACGAGGGCCCTGGGGACCCCACAGGCTGCAAGGGGCCTGAGGACAGCAGAAGATTGGGACAAGAGGGGACTCGTGCCAGAGCGACTTCCAAATGGAAGGCTTCTTTCGTTTTTCCTAATTGCTTCCTTTTTCTAGAAAGGAGACTCCGCTAACCGATAAAACTGGTGGGTAACGCACTTGCAGGATCACTGTCAGAATTCACTGTCGGAGCTCATGCGACCTGAGACACCCTCCAGCCTGGCTCTGCCATCTGTAGTGAGGCAACAACCCTGAGACCCAGGAGGTGACACAGCGTTCACAGCCTCCAGCTGGCTTTCCACGCTCTCGGGATTGTTTTCCTGCAAACACGCCATTCCGGCAGCAAGGACAGGGAAGCCCTGCCAGGGACTGTTCCTTAGCGATGGCAGAGGGCCCAGTGCCCGGCACAGAGCTGGCTGGGAGGCGCCTTCTCTCCAAGGATGAGGAGTGGCAGACTGTGCTGAGTGAGCAACACAGCCCCGAGCCAAGGGGTGAAGCACAGAGCTGTGCCTTGTGTTTATGCTCAAACCTGTCTTAATACGGGTGACTCGGGACTCAGAAACCAAACTCACAGAACCCCAGGAAAACCAAGGAAACCCTGTCTTCAGACACATATCTATAGACACCTGTACAGAGAAGGAGACATGACTCAAGCTGGGTGTGCACACCTGTGATCTCAGTGCTCCGGGAAGCTGAGGCAGGACGATCATAAATTTGAGCCCAGCTCGGGCAACTTAGTGAGATCCTGTCTCAAAGTAAAAAATTTTAAAAGGGTTGGGGATACAGCTCAGTGCAAAGGCCCTGGGTTCAATTCTCAGTACTGGGAGGGAAAAAAAATGAGGGCGGGAAGGAAAGAAAAGAAAAAAGAAATTAGACTCAAATTGTCATCTTACTACCTTGCTAAGAACTGTTATCAGAATTAGATAAAGAAGGAATAATGCAAAAGTCCCCTCTGCACTCTTTTCAAAAAGATGTGGTTTATAGGGATTAATACTATATTAGAACATCACAGCAATGAGGAAAAGTTTATAGCAAATGTAATTGCCTCCCTAAAAAATTCAGAAGAATGAGCTAAATGTTTATGCTAATTAATAGTTATTAGTTCACCAAAGCAGCTAGCAAAAGGGTAACATTTAAAATGAGTATTTAAGAATAATAAACTGAAACAGATAATTTGAAAGAAGTTTCCATGCCAGTATTACCAAAATAATACCAACAACAATCTCTATGACTAAATCGCACCAGCAAAGCTTAGATGTGCATGGGGAAGACTATGACATTTTAGTGAAGTACACAAAAAGCTAAATGGCCGCCATATTCCTGAGTAGGATAATTCAGTGGTATTAAAACTGTAGTTTATCCAAAAGTAATTCATAAATTCACACAAACTAACTTAAATCCTAAGAGGATTTATTTAGTTTTTGACTTCTCTACTCATTCTAAAAATGATCCGGAATGGAAAATCCAGAAAAGTTAGTTTTTAAGAATTTAAGACAATATCTGCTCTACCAAATATTAAAATTCACCAAAGCTGTGGTGAGAAAAACAGTGTGGAACTGGCATGGTGGAAATCCAAGTAAATTAATGCAGGAGAGAAAGATCCAGGAACAAACCCTCACACGTGAAATTGCAGGGTTTTTTATTAGTACATATTTGCAGTACATGCACCTTACATTCATGTTGGGGAGTGGATGCATGTATATAATACAACTTTTTTAAAAAATCCCCTTCTCATCCATCTCCTTCCCTCTGCCTCTAAATCCCCTTTCCCAATTTTCACTCTTGTTGTTGTTATTCTTAGCTCACATTTACCACATACGATGTTTACATGCATTGAGGTTACTAGGTTCCTGTACATGGCGCATCTTAATTCTTCTCACTTTCCTTTCTCCTCTTCCTCTCCCCTTGGCCTCAGTCTCCTGGACCCCTTTCCATTTCCAACAGATCTATCACCTTGTTTCCTTCTATCCATCCTTTATTATTCTGTTTGTACTTTACCTTACTAAACTGAGAGAAACCATATGGTATTTATGCTGTGTCTGATTTATTCACTCAACATTATATTTTCCAGATGCATCCATTTTCCTACAAATGTCTCAAATTTATCATTCTGTATAGCTGAGTAGAAGCTTCTGCACAAGACAGGAATCAATTAGTAGAGAGAAGAGACAATCTACAGAATGGGAAACAAGTTTTACCAGCTATTCTCCCAGACAGAGGACTAATATCTAGAATACATAAAGAACTCCAAAAGGTTAGACTCCCTGAAACAAATAACCCAATAAAGAAATGGGCAAGTGAAATGAATAGATACTTCTCTGAAGAAGAAATACAAATAACCAACAAATATATGAAAAAATGTTCAGCATCTCTGGCCATTAGATAAATGCAAATTAAAACAATGTGAAGATTCCATTTTACTCTAGAAAGAATAGCAATCATCAAGAAGTCAAAGAATAATAAATGCTGGTGAGGCTGTGGTGAAAAAGGAACCCTCCTACATTGGTGGTGGGAATGTAAACTACTATAACCATTTTGCAAATCAGTATGGAGATTTCTCAAAGAACTAAAACTAAAAATTCCATATGACTCAGCTATTCCCCTTGTAGGTACCTTCCCCAAAGACATCATACTATGTACCAGACACCCCTTCCCAGTATTAGCAGCCTATAGTGGCACGAGCTTCTTGCCCCTACATAATTTGGCTGTGCTACATTGGAAATAGCAGGGCTTGGCTGAGTTCACTTCTAGCCAAGGTCAACTCAGGTCCTCAGAATTAACTGTTTGTTCTCTTCAGCAAAGATATGCCTGTGCCCTCATTCTACAGCCCTGCCTTGATACTTGTTATCAGCAGGTGTCCCAAGGCCCGCCCAGTTTCTCTCCTTCCCACACTTGTAGTGAATAAACACTGGATGTCCTAGGAGCCCTTTGTCTTTGCTGCCCACAGCATCTCAGATCAGCCCAAGACCCTGCTTCTCTCAAGTCTCTGTCTCTGTCTTTATTTCCCACTTTCCTATCTTGCTGACATTGTATTGGCTCACAGGAGACGAGGACCACTGCAGGGGTCTCTGGCAATGTTCCCTTTCCCATAATACTACAGTGATACACCTATACCAATGTTTATAGCAGCACAATTCATAGTAGCTAAATCCTGGGAGCAGCTGGTGTACCAATTCACAGATGACTGGATGAAAAAAAACATGGTATCTATATGAGAGAACAGTATCTGACAGTGGTAGCATCTGAGGTCACTAGGGGAAGAGCAGGTGAGCCAAGCATCTGGGTGGCCACAACTGTCCTTCCGGGGAAGAAGACTGCAGTTAGATATCCATCTTACATGAATTCCAGATGGGTTAATGATGTGAACGTTTTTTAAAAACCTATAAAACTACCAGGAGGAAATAGAAAATATTTTTCTCCTCCTGGAATGGCTTCAGAAAAACTTTTCTAGCTCCTAAGTCTCAAAAATCCATAAGCCAGGATTGGCTGGCCTCCCCCGCCTTGGTGGCGTTAAGGGTCGCGGAGGCCGGGATCCAACCACTGAGCAGAGAGGGGCTGGGCTGGCTGCCGGTGGAAGACGGCGGCTGAGGAAGATGAAGATCCAGTTTTGAACATGAGACTCATTGGATGATCATTTCATTGAGATAACTTGAATGACCAGGTGTAAAGTGCAAGAGGAATGTACAATGACTGAGAGAAACAGTGCCTCCAACAGTCCCTAAAGCCCAGAATCCAGTCAGTTGTCAGACTCATGATTGAAAAACAGCAGGAGGAAGCAGAATGGGAAATCATAAATGTGCTGTTAATGAGGCATGGCTTAAAACCTTTGTGCCTCATCAAAAGAACAGATCTTAAAGATCTTATCATTTTTGATAAACAGATAAAATTATTTGGTGTGCCTTCTTTAAATGGAGTCTATCCCTGAATGAATAAAGTTTATACTAGGCTTGGAGAAATGAACAAGGCTGTGAGAAACCTCCAAGAACTCTTAGACTTAGATAGTTCATCCTCATTGTGTGTGCTGGTAAGCACAGTTGGAAAATTGTGTAGGCTGATTAATGAGGATGTCAATAAGCAGGGTAAGTATTAGGACCCGAAGACCTCCAAAGGTATTTGTTTGAAAAATAATCATTCAGAATGCTTGGAATGGTGAAATTAAAGATATTCAAACCTTAAAAAAAAACCCATAAGCCATGAAGGAAACAGTTAATGTTTATTAATGAGAAAAAAAACAGAAGATAAGAAGACACATGGCAGAGAAAAGGGTGGAAAACAATACTCCATGCGACAGGAACCCGAAAAAAAGCAGGAGTAGCTATCCTCTTTGCAGATCAAGTAGATTTCAAACCAACACTGATTAAGAGAAACAAAGAAGGACACTACATCCTTGTAAAGGGAAGAATCCAAGAGGAAGAGATGACAATCATAAATATCTATGCACCAAACACTAGTGCACCCAACTATATAAAACAAATACTAACGGACATGAAAAGTCATATATGCACTAATACAGTTGTAGTGGGGGACCTCAACACCCCACTGTCACAAATAGATAGATCAACTAGACTAAAAATAAGTAATGAAATACTAGAACTCAATCGAACTCTTGAACAAATGAACTTAACAGATGTTTACAGAGTCTTCCACCCCACAAAATCAGAATACATATTCTTCTCAGCTGCACATGGGTCATTCTCCAAAACAGACCACATACTCACACATAGAACATGTTTAAGTAAGTGCAAAGGAATTGAAGTTATCCTCTGTATATTATCAGACCATACTGTGATGAAATTGGAGATTCATAGCAAAAGAAACTCAGAACATTTCATAAACACGTGGAAATTGAACAACACACTTCTGAATAACCAATGGGTCACAGAGGAAATTAAAGAAGAAATCAGACCATTCCTTCAATTAAATGACGATGCCAATAAAACATATCGGAATCTATGGGACACAATGAAAGCAGTCTTACGAGGGAAATTCATAGCAGTGAATACGCATATTAGGAAAACAGAAGGAGCCCAATTAAACACTGATGCTGAACCTCAAGCTTCTAGAAAAAGAAGAGCAGGATAACCCCAAAGCGCATACAAGGAAGGAAATTATAAAGATCAGAGGAGAAATCAATGCAATGGAGACTAAGAGAATGATACAAAAAAAATCAATGAAGCCAAGAGTTGGTTCTTCGAAAGAATCAAAATTGACAAACCCTTACCCAACCTTAACAGAAAAAGGAAAGAAAAGGCCCAAAACCATGCAATTAGGAATGAAAAGGGTGAAATTACAACAGACCCAGCAGAAATCCAGAGGATCATCAATACCTACTTCCAGAACCTATACACCAATAAGATGGACAACACAGAAGAAATGGACAGATTCCTAGATACATATGAATTACCAAAGTTGAACGAAGAAGACCTACAAATTCTAAACAACCCAATATCAACCAATGAAATTGAAAATGTAATTAAAAACTTATCAACTAAGAAAAGCCCAGGCCCTGATGGCTTCACTGCTGAATTCTACAAGACATTTAGACAGGAACTGCTGCCACTACTGTTTAAATTCTTCAGTGAAATTGAAAGGGAAGCAATACTCCCAAATTCATTCCTGGTAGCAAGCATAACCTTGATCCCCAAAGCAGAGAAAGACCCAACCGAAAAAGAGAACTATAGGCCAATCTCACTAATGAACATAGATGCAAAAATCCTTAATAAGATAATGGCAAACAGAATGCAGAAGATCATCAAGAAGATCATACATCCTGATCAAGTGGGATTCATCCCAGGGATGCAGGGATGGTTGAATATACGAAAATCAGTTAATGTAATACACTGTATCAGTAGAGCCAAGGACAAAAACCATATGATTATCTCCATAGACGCAGAAAAAGCATTTGACAAAATCCAACATGCATTTATGATAAAAACCCTACAAAAAACTGGAATAGATGGTCTCTACCTCAAACTGCTAGAAGCCATCTATGAAAAACCAACAGCCAATATCATACTAAATGGTCAAAAACTGAAATCCTTCACACTCAAATCAGGAACAAGACAAGGATGTCCACTGTCACCACTCTTGTTCAATAGAGTTCTGGAAACATTAGCCACGGCAATTAGACAAGAGAAAGAAATAAAAGGAATAAAGATAGGAAATGAAGAAGTCAAATTGCCATTATTTGCAGATGACATGATACTCTATATAGAAGACCCCAAGAACTCCACCAAAAGTCTTCTAGACTTAACCAAATTCAGTCAAGTAGCTGGTTACAAGGTCAACACACAAAAATCAATAGGTTTCCTCTACACCAATGACAGACTCACTGAGAGAGAAATAGGGCAAATAATTCCTTTCACAGTAGCATCCAAAAAACTGAAATACCTAGGAATCAACCTAATGAAAGAAATCAAAGACCTCTTCTCTGAAAACTATGGCACTCTGAAAAGAGAGATTGAAGATGATATCAGAAAATGGACAGACATCCACTGCTCCTGGGTAGGAAGGATTAATATAGTGAAAATGGCCATACTTCCAAAACTGCTATACAGATTCAATGCAATTCCAATTGAAATCCCAGCAGCATACTTCACAGAACTCGAGAAAACAATCCAAAAATTCATTTGGAACAAGAAGAGACCCAAAATAGCAAAAGCAATTCTAGGTAACAGAGACATGGCAGGGGGTATCACCATCCCCAACCTGCAACTATACTACAAAGCTACTGTGATAAAAACAGCATGGCACTGGCAAAGAAACAGACCTGAGGACCAGTGGAACATATGAGAAGATCCAGAAACAATGCCAGACACACTCAGCCACCTCATCTTCGATAAAGGAGCCAAACACCCTCACTGGAGGAAAGATAGCCTCTTTAATAAATGGTGCTGGAAAAACTGGGTTTCAACTTGCCAAAGATTAAAACTAGACCTATATCTCTCACCATGCACTAAACTAAAATCAAAATGGATTAAAGATCAAAATATTAAAATAGAAATGCTGAGCCAGCTGGAACAGTGGTTAGGAAAAACTCTTGAAGACATTGGTGTAGGAAAAGATTTTATGAACAAAACCTCAGTTGCCTGTGAACTAGCACAAACAATCAACAAGTGGGATCTCTTCTTATTAAAAAGCTTCTGCACAGCAAGAGAAACCACCAGCAGTGTGAAGAGACAACCCACAATGTGGGAAAGAATCTTCACCTGCTCTTCCTCAGACAAAGGTCTACTATCTCAAATCTATAAAGAACTTAAAAAGATCAGACCTCCCAAATTTAAAGACCCAATCCGAAAATGGGCATCTGAAATGAACAGACATTGCTCAGACAAAGAAGTAGAAATAGCAAATAAATACATGAAAAACTACTCAACATCACTGGTCATTCGAGAGATGCAAATGAAAACAACGCTGAGATTCCACTTCACTCCACAAAGAATGGCTGCTATCATGAAATCAACCAATAACAAATGCTGGTGGGGCTGTGGGGAAAGAGGAACCCTGCTCCACTGCTGGTGGGAGTGTAGACTGGTGCAACCACTGTGGAAATCAGTATGGAGATACCTCAAAGAACTAGGACTGGAAGTCCCATTTGACCCCGCTATTCCACTGCTGGGGATCTTCCCCAAAGAATTAAAAGAATCATACCACAGTGATATATGTGCGCCCATGTTCATAGCAGCACAGTTTGTGATAGCTAAAACTTGGAAACAGCCCAAATGCCCATCAACTGGAGACTGGATCAAGAAAATGTGGTTTTTTTATAAAATGGAGTACTACTCAGCCATAAAAAATGAGAAATTAGAGACACTGATAGCTAAGTGGATGCACATTGAGGTGATACTCTTTAAGTGAAATAAATAGGACACACATGTATAAAAACTGAATAGTTTCTCTGGTGTGAGAAACTGTAAGTGTAAATAAGGACTAAAATGTATAATAGGTAATGTGAAATAGGAAGAAAAGGGGCAAAGGGGAAGGAAGTGGGAGGGGTAGGGGAAAGGATAGAAGGGAATGGGATTAATATGAGAAAATGGAAAAATAGGAACAAAATCTTTGTAAATAGGGAGGGCTGGGCAAGGGTGAAAAATAAGAACCAAGAGAGGCTATGTAAAGGTGCAAATTTCCAACGATGAATGTCATTATATTGTATACCTAAAATGTACCAATGATTAGAATGAATAACTGATAATGCAAAATAGGAAGAAAAGGTCCAAAGGGGTAGGGGTAGTGGGAGGGGCAGGGGAAAGGAAAGAAGGGAAAGGAAAAATGATGAGAAATGGAAAAAATGGAAATAAAGTCTTTGTAAATAGGGAAGGGGGGGCTAGGAATGGGGAGAAAATAAGAACCAAGATGCATCATGTAAAGGTACAATTCCCAATGAGAAACGTAATTGTGTTGTATACCTACAATGTACCAATAAAAGAATATAACAAACAAAAAAGAAAGTCTTGTAAATAACTAGACAGGCATGCATAACATGCAATTATGCTCTAGTTAGGGTAATTAACAGTATGAGCGCATGAATAAATAAGTGAAGAACAAATGAATTAGAAAATCAGTTAAGGCTGCAGAGGGCTCTCGAGGCTTTTGGTGTTTGTTTGCCTGGTTTTCTTTGGTGCTGGAGACTGAGCCAGAGGTCCTGGGTGTACTGAACATCTACCACTAAGCTACATTCCAAGCCTCACCATCATTTTGCAGTAGTTAGGTTGATAAGGTCATATAACGCTAGCTACTGGCAATATAAACCATTACGGGTCAGTAGTACTGTATTAACAAACTCATCTAATTATGCTGCCTTTTCTCCACATTTGTCTATGTATTTATGATAGCCAAAGGCAAGGACAGTTTTTTTTTTCTTAGGTTCTTTTATTGGTACATTTTAGGTATACAGTACAGTTACATTCATCATTGGGAATTTGTACTTTTACATAATCTCTCTTGGTTCTCATTTTTTCCCCCTTCCCCTGCCCTCCCTTCACCCCCTCCATCCCTCCCTATTTACAAAGACTTTGTTTCCGTTTTTTCCTTTTCCCATATTTTTTCCTTTCCCTTCTTTCCTTTCCCCTGCCCTTCCCACTTCCCTACCTCTTTGGACCTTTTCTTCCTATTTCACATTATCAATTATTCATTTTAATTCTTATTTACACTTTCAGTTTCTCACAGAGAAATTATTTGGTATTTATACATATGTGTCCTATTTATTTCACTTGAGAGTATGGCCTCAATGTACATCCATTTAGCTAAAAATGTCTCTAGTTTCTTATTCTTTATGGCTGAGTAGTACTCCATTTTATTTTTTAAAAACCCACATCTTCTTTATCCAGTTTCCAGTTGATGGGCACTTGGGCTGCTTCCAAGCTTTAACTATTACAAACTATGCTGCTATGAACATGGGTGTACATATATCGCTGTGGTATGATTCTTTTAATTCTTTGGGGAAGATACCCAGCAGGGGAATAGCTGGGTCAAATGGGACCTCTAATCCTAGTTCTTTGAGCTATCTCCATACTGATTTCCACAGTGGTTGCCCCAGTCTGCACTCCCACCAACAATGGAGAAGGGTTCCTTTCTCCCCACACCCCCACCAGCATTTGTTATTGGTTGATTTCTTGATAGCAGACATTCTTTGTTGGGGTGAGGTGGAATCTCAGTGTTGTTTTCATCTGGATCTCTCGAATGACCAGTGATGTTGAACATTTTTTTCCTATGTTTATTTACAGCTTTTACTTCTTTGTCTGAAAAATGTTTTTTCATTTTCAGATGCCCGTTTTTGAACTGGGTCTTTAAACTTGGGGGGGTCTGACTTTCTTTTCTTTATATGTTCTAGATAATAGCCCTTTGTCTGAGGAACTAGGCAAGGACAGTTTAAAGCTGAAAAACTAAAGAGTTATCATTTATTTGTAGAATACAGATCCCCCACTGAAAATGCTGAACTTCTCTTGCCATCTGGCTCCATGGTTCTCACCCTCCTTTATAACACAATGACAGAGGATGAATTATTTCGTGGGAAACAGATTTAGAAAGAACACACATTTCAAGTAAACCAAATATAGGACTTAAAATTCATTCACTTCACCCACTACAATATTTACAAAAACCAAATGTAAACTCTACTGAGTAGAAATTACGGTACCTGATGGAAATTTAAATATGATTTCTAGCAGGTAAATTTTAAAAGGCACAAAAGTCCTTCTATTCTTGTTGTCACTGAACTTTTTAAAAAAAACTGTGAACCCAGATCAATGTGGCAACATGTGTACGGACTTAAATATTTCTCCAGAAAGTGGTGCTCGTTTTCCTTTTTTAACTATTGGAACTGATTTGCGTACATAAACAATGATCACTGGTTTCCATTTCTGAAAGATGCTTTTTAATGAGAATAGTTTACACTATCATAATTCTTCTCAGTCTCATTAAGTAAAAACCTAGCAGAAGAGCACACGCTGGTACTGCCTTCCAAAAATGAATATTGAGCCCCTTCATAAGGAGGGCTCCCCCGATAGTCTCTTACTTGAACAAAGAAAGCGAAGCCACGGAGAAGATGGCCAGGTCCAACAGCAAGGTCTACAGGCCTCTTGGGGCCTGAATTTCTTGACAGTGGAACAGAATAATCAGGCAGCGGGCAGTAAAGATGGAAGTCTGGCCATGGTCCCAGCCCGCAGCTGCCTTCTGTGTGGCCTACAGTGCAGTATTTCTCAGCTTTTCCACCACTAAAACAGAGACTGAACCTCCTGCCACTCCATACCCCAAACCCAAGTAAAGGGAATGGAATTTAATTAACTATAATTGGTGGCAAAGTACATCAAATTCCTGCGATGAAAAATCATTTAACTCCCAATTACCACTTTGAAGAGCACTTTAAACACTGAAGGGTGTGTGTGTGTGTGTTTAATCAGTTCATGTATGATTATTAGGAAATTGAGCCCCCCAAAAGCAGTCTTTGACAAAGATTCCAAGAAGGGAGCCCTGCAAGCCTCTTCTGCAGCTCACAGTCTTAGATGTCACTCTCGAGTGGAGAGCTCATTCTTGGTGAGCTGGGGGAACTGCCCACCATCTTCCTTTTCATGGCCTGAGATTTTGAACTTATGCATACAGAACGCAAGAATAACTAGCAAGCTCCCTGCTTTATGTGAAGGGTGCAACTGGCAGCAATGTTTTACAAAGTTGGTCATATAAAATAGACACATTAGGCTTCCCCTCCGGAGCCTGTCATGGGTGGAGGGAGGAGAGGAATGTGTGGGAGTGACCATCCTCTCCTGCTGCTGCCGCACCTCGTCACTGGCCTGCACCTCTCCACTTGGACATCACCACATGTCTTTCTAAGCCGGTGCTTTCATCTCACTCCAGCTGGACTCTAGGCAAAGTCCCAGGTGCAGAAACAGGCATCCTTGGGGGAGCAGGGACACCTGGAGAAATGGCCCTGGGAATTAACTCTCGATCCTTCCAACATTAGAGTAAGTACTCAGGAATAAGAGAAGGGGAATGAAGCACTTCAGAATAGGGGCAGAGGCCTCCAAACTTCCTTACTAGTATCACGCTCGCTGAGCCTATACCTAAGAACAGAATGGTTCATAAATATCACTACCACCACATGACAGTCCCAGAAAATGCCAAGAGGAAAGGGAAAGCATGATTCTATACCTGCAACCACCTAAGAGATGAGCAACCCGGTTCTCGATATCACTCTGGTCTCCTTGATTTTTTTCTTAGATTTATAACACTCAATCCACCTGAAAATAGATTCTCACAGGCTTTTGACCTTGAGCCCAGTAGTTCACTCTTAAGCTTAAGGACATTTACACTAACATGTTTGAAATACAAATCTACTTTCACCAATGACCTTTCTATTTTTTATCTCACTCCCCAAAGACTACTTGGTAGACTCAATTTACAATATTATATTTGCTACTAATAAATCCACATTCACAAGCAAACAAAATATCCCATAATTCTCCTCCTATTTCACAAAGGGGTTCTCCACATTCCAAATTTAGAAATGAGCGGAACTTCACTGTATTTTTAAGAGACTCAGCATTAGTGTGGATCTAAACATTAACAAACTATCCCCTCCAACTGCTGGAAATTATCAAAAGCAAATCTTTTCCTCACAAGACTTTAAAGCAGTCCTGACCCAAGGACAAAATGAATCTATAGAAAATTTAGTCAATCCAGCAATAAAATGGTATCTCTCCAAGGAGAGTAAGAGAGAGGGGCGCAAGTGAAGTGGGGAAAGAGGGTAACAGCAGAAGAAAGAACTCCAGTTTGGAGGTAGGAAGAGCTGCTCTCACGGAGCTGTGAAAATAAGCCATCCTTGCCCCTCCTTTGCGCCACTGGGCAGGGGGTGAAGGGAAAGGCTTATGCTGCATCTGCAAGATGCAGACATGAATTGAATATCTCTAATTAAGGAGCAGCTGAGGCCACCTGAGCCAGCACAACTGACAGAAGGCAGAATGCATGTGCATTATCAGTAAGACAGCAGAATCTAGAATTAGGGTACAGACTCATCAGCTGGGGGCATAAAAATTGGTGAGTGAAAATGCAACATACTCGTTAATTTAAAACTTACATTGTTAGCACAGTGTCCTTAAGAAACTGTGCTGAAGCCTGGAGATTCTGTTTTGACTTTTTTTTTTTTTTTACTTGTAATCAGGGGCATCGTCAGAGATGTACAGAAATCCTCACCAAAGAAAGTGGGGCTCAGTTTCATCATCTGGGGCACACTTAAGAGTATACAGACCACATGGCTGTGTGGCTAAGAGCTGTAAAAATTTAAGTGGCTTTAGAAGAAAACAGGGACTGGTCCACGAGCTCCACTGAAGAGACTGTTCTTAAGTAACTGAAGTGACTTTGGGTCCACACGTATGTGTAAAAGACATACAAGCACGGTGAATCCATTGGCTAACGGTGGATAAGTACGCAGTGTGTGTGTGTGTGTGTGTGTGTGTGTGTGATTTTTGTTTTATAAGGGAGGGAGTGTTTATTATTTACTGTTGCTTGAAAATATTGTGTAAATATGTATCTGACAATGATTTTCTCTTTGACAACTAAAGTTAGGAACTATAAATAATAGGTGCCTCACTTTCTGGTGTTGATCTTTCTGTGTATTGAAAATGATACCAAACATCTAACCTGCATTCTCACGTTGCTCTCAAAGTCTCTTCAAAAAGCAAAAAAAAAAAATTACATTGTTTTCTATAAGCCCAGATGAACGAACACATACATATATAAAACTTTTGTAAGCTGAAGTGAACATATGTCAAAGCCAAATAATTAAATAAAAACTCGCTTTACTTATGTGCCAAGATCTGAGCTCATAGCCCTGGATAAATAATAAGCTACACAGTTCATTGACCTGTTTGGGTATTAATGAGCTCATCAAATTTTTTCAGCACTCACAGACATTGCTCCACTTGGAAAGTGGTAAGTAGACAGTCAGGTCAACATTAATATTTCTCCACTAGTTTAAATCTACACCGAAGCCATAATTTTATAAATTAAAATGTCAGGTATATTTATTTTGAGATTACCTAGAGACATTCAATTTTGCATTTTAGAGACTTTTAATGTTCTTCTTGTGTCTCCATAGAAAACATTTATCTGTGTCGAAAAGGTTGAAATCGTTTGTAGAGACACTTTTTCTTTTATTGGCTATGTTAAGAATATTGACCTGTGGGAACTATAAGAATTCCAGGCAATTTAGTGTCTGGCCAAAAGTATCACATTTGCACATGATTTATTGATGAATAACTTATGCAAGCTTTAGTAGCACTTCATCAATAAATGTTTTCCTTAGCTGTTCAGGGACAGAAATAGTGCATCCTTTTTTGGCCCAATGCTATATGAACTTAGCCTAAATACTTGTATAACTCAACATAGTTACTCAACAGCTATTACGAGGAACTCTTTGCCATGGGCACCGGGAGAACACCACCAAAGATGTTGTTTGCATTCACTCAATGCCTGCCCCATTCCATCTTAAGGGAGATAATTCTTTCTGCTCTTGGCACTTGAATCGGTTTTACTCATTGGCAACTGTTTATTACTATTTAAGGATAGTTAAGTCTTTCCCTCACTATACTAACTTGCTGTATTTTTTTCTTTTCTCTGGTTGCTAGAAAACTTAAAGCAAAATTTGAGGGCCACTTAGGCAAGTTGGTAAGATTCCACGGCAAACATTTTCTACAGAAATAGCAATATGCAACAGAAGTAATTATTGTTGCAACTGCTACTGAGGACATTAATGCTAAGCACTTTACATGTGTTATATATCATTTAGTATTCATCATAATCCTAACATACAGCAACATTTATTTCTCCATCTTCACCAACAAAGAAACTGAAGCTTAGAAAGGTTATTCAACCTGCTTGAGGCCACTGAGTTAGTCGGTGGCAGAGTTCCAACTCAAACGACATTTCTCCAACATCAAAGATCATGCTTCTAGCAACTCCATTGTCCTGCCTCCTGTTTCTGCCCCTCTGACCCTGTTTCACTTTATTAATGAAATAAAGACAATGGACCAGGGCCGGCTAGAAAAGCACTATGGCTCGTCTAATTCCTCTACCAGAAGGAAAGCCGTGTGTGAGCCCCAAGGACCCAGTCCAGTCAAGCTGCCTACTGCAGGAGAGTGGGCGAGAGAGCCGGCCGCGGACAGCTCTGAGGCCTAGGCAATCAGCAGATGAGCACTAGGAAAGAGTCACAAACCACCGGCTGAACTGTGTGGGCTTCGACAGGTGCCTGCCAAGGGGTGTGCAGGAGCGAGTGGTGTAGACCCATCTGTGCCCTGGGCAAGGTCTTCAAATTCCCAACAGTTATAAAACCTCAATTCCTAGAAAGTGTCAGGAGTTTCCCAAATCATAAATTATTCCATATTTTTTCCTAATTTTTACATGTTTTTAAGTAATGAGTGACCATAATAAGTGAATCATTTCCATAATAATAAACCATGAGTCATTTTTAGTGGCAGAATTACACTAAAAGTTTCAAAGGTTTTCTTTAAAAAAACCTATTACCTAAAGTATGAATTTATCATTATGAAGCAGTTATGTTAGACAGCTTTTGGTCAGTATAGTAAGTACCTAAGAGAGTCAGCTTACAAAGGGAAAGGTTCATTTGGGCTCATGGTTTAGAGGTTTCAGTCTGGGCTTCGCTGGTCCTGTGGCGAGACAGTGATGCGTGGCAGGAGCATGCGGTGGAGCGCAGCTGCTCGCCTCATGGTGGGGAAGCAAAAGAAAGAGGGAGAGACTGGAGTCCCACGGTCCCCTGCGAGGGCCCCCAGTAACCTGAAGACTTCTGTTCAGGCCCCATCCCTTAAAACATCTCACTGCCTCCCAACAGGCTAAGGCCAGGACCAAGACTTTAACACGAGCATTTTGGAGGAATTCAGGTCCAAACTAGAAACAGGGGACACAATTATATATTGCAATAATAATCATATATTTTTTTAAATCTCCACCTATTCTAGATTCCTTGGTAGGAGAAAACGCACATATAAAAGTACTTACGTTTTATAAAATATAATTCTTAAAATTAAATTTTAAAACACAAAAACATTAACTATCCTACTAAAAAGACTTGATCTTTGGTTTATAACAAATAGTCCCCCCAGAAAAACCAAATATTTCCTTTACTTTGCATTGATGTTGGTTAGGTCACTAAGAGGTTTTCAAAAGGATAACCAAGTTGAGCATTATTGCTTCACATATATATACATATACATTTCCTTTTTAAAATATAAACATATTTTAATGTCATTTATTTCATTTTTAATTAAAACAGCAATTCTGTATATTATATATTCATAGAGCATTGTGATGCTCTTGTTATATATTTACACTGTGGAATGATTAAATCAAGCTAATTAACAAATCAAAAACCTCACATACTTGTCTCATTTTTGGTGGCAAAACTTCAAACTCTAAATTTAAATCTAAATCTAAAATTCAAAACTTCAAAATTTGGAAATATACAATGTGGAATTGTACAGTATAGTCACCATTCTGTGCAACAGATCACTAAAGCTTAACTGCTCCTGTCTTACTGACATTTTGTCTAACTGAAATCAAAGAACCTTTTGATCAATCCCTTCCCTTTCTCTGTCCACCCCCTCACCCAGCCTCTATAACTGCATTCTATGCTCCGCTTCTATGAGTTCAATTTCATCCCATACAACATCCTCCAGGTTCATCCACATTGAAATTCACAAGTGACGGAATTTCCTTCTTTTTAAAACTGAATAGTGTTCCAGTGCCTGTGTTACCACCTTTTCCTTATCCATTCGTTCATCCATTGATGAATACCTGGTTGCTTCCACAGCTTAGCTAATGTGAACAATGCTACAGTGACCGTGGGAGTGCAGATGATTCAGTATATGACGTCATTCCTTTTCGCATATGCCCAACAGTGAGATTTCAGAATCGCATGGTAATTCTATTTTTCAGTTTCTGAAGAACTTCCGTGTCATTTTCCATGCTAGCTGTGCTGCCTTCCATGTCCACCACAGCACACCTGATTCCCTTTCCTCCACACTCTCACCAGCGCTCCTTATCTTTCGACGTTTTGACCACAGCCACCGTAAGGGGCATGGGGTGCTACCTCACTGTGGTGTAGATCGGACTTCGCTGATGATTGGTAAAAATGAGCTTTCTTTTTCACACATTCATTCACCACTTGTATGTCTTCTTTTGAGAAATGTCTTTTTAGGTCCTTTGCCCGTTTTTAAGTGGGATTCTTCGTTTTCTTGCTGTTGAGTTCCTCATACATTTTGGACAGTGTCCCCTCGTCGGGTCTATGATTTGATCTGTGGCTGTCTCTCCACGCTGTGGTCTCCTTTGCTGTGCAGAAGTTTCCCAACCTGATTCAATCTCAAGCTTTTCTTGCCCTGGAGTTGTATCCAAGAAATCTTTGCCCGAACTTTAGTCCTGGGTCTCTTCCCTTATCTTTTCCTCTAGTAGTTTCACTAATTTCAGTTGCTGTGTCTAAGACTTTAATCCGTTTTAGTTGATTCTGTACATAAGAGTCCTATGTCATTTTCTGCACGTGGATATCCAGTTTTCACAACATCAGATATTAACGAGATTATCCTTTCTTCATCATGTGTTTTTAGCATCCCTGTCAAACATCAGTTGTTGTGGGGGTTTTTTGGTACCAATTGCACAGAATAATTTCTAGACTCTCCACCCTATTCCATTGGTCAGTGTGTCCATCTTTATGCCAGTATTATGCTGTTTTGATTATTACAGATTCACAATAGATTTTGAAGTCAACTATAAACACAAAAATATTTTATCTGCTTGCACTGATTTTGGTTTAGCCACTAAAATCAAATTAAGGTAATCAGATTTTGGAAGAGTTTTCCTAATTCGGAATCTAGATCAGTGACTCATTCACAATGAAATACAATTCAGCACATACTTAGATCTATGCATTTCTTTTGTTCAATTTCTCACAAAGAATGAAAGGTAACATACACTATATATGATAAGGTAAATACCCAAACACTGAAAAGTGACAGCAAACATTATTGGTTGGATCCAAATGATGTGACATCCAGATCTAGCAAGGCTGAAAGGCAACATTGAATCACAGGTTGAAACTGGGAGCACAGGCTCAAATTTCTTTTTTTTTCTTTTTGGTACCGGGGATCTAACTCCGGACCTTGCACTTGTGAGGGCAAGCAGGGGAACCACTGAGCTAAATCCCCACCCCCCAAAGGTCCAAATTTCAAACAGAAGGACTTACTTTGCTTCCAAGCTTTCTCATTTCTTGGAACACCACTGACAGGATTTATAGAAAGTATATATGTACTGAAATATTAATCTTTATTTTTGCAGCAATGATTCACATTAGCAGCAAAGACATACACAGAGCATGGGAGCAGCTGTACAAAGGGCCAACTGATTAGACTGTGACTCCCTTTCTCCTACACGTTCCTGCCCTGGCACCTGGAACTGCCTACCTTTGCCTTTGACTCTGCCATCAGCATTTCCTGTGCTGCTTTCCACAATGTTAGTAGATTCCCTCAAACCACCAGTGTCCTTATGATAACCATTAACCCTGAATTCCCATTTTCCCAATTTCTTTACTAATTTTCTTGGCATTCAGGAAATCATGTATTTCTGAGAGACGCTGGGAACTCCAATTGAAGTCCCATTCTTAGGGGGAGAAAGCAAATGTTTCTTTTTTTTTTTGGTACCAGAGATCGAACTCGGATCCTTGCGCTTGTGAGGCAGGCGCTGGAACCACTGAGCTAAATCCCCGGCCCAGAGTTTGTTTTTTTTTAAAGCACATTTTTCTTTCAGAAGAAGCTTCTTCAGCTCTCTTGGACCTACAAGATTGTGCCCATATGGAGGCCCCTTGTAAAACTCAGGAAACGTGCACATAAGCTTTTTTACGTGATACTGTGAGGTCACCTTCAAAGCATGGAAAAATACCCTTTTGTGGTCTAGAACTCGCATAAATGTCTTTAAATATGCAAAGCTACTAGAAAATGGCCTTGGCTGACTCGACCATAGAAATGGAAAAGCAGGAAAAAGCATGAAGTAAGTAAAAGAAAATTTTTTTTGGTTTTTTAAGCACCTACAATGTATCAGATGCCATAACACAGTTTTCAAATGTGTTTTCACAATCTTTAAAATAATCCTAAAATACAGGTGTCATTCATTTCATTCTATAGGCTGAGGTATTAAAAACTCAAAATAATAACTTTTCAACAGCCACCCTGCTAGAAAGTGATACACCTTCAAAAGTAATGTAAGTTCAACTTCAAAAATCCATGTTCTTTCTATCACACAGGACTACAAATCCTAAAACGGTGTAAAGTCACAACATTTGTTGTCCGCCATGCCATCCTCTACTGTCCAGCTAGAGAGAGAGCTGGTACTGTGCGGCCTGGCTGCTCCATGAGCTCATTGCTTTTATTGGGAAGACACATACAATAAACACAGAATGATCTACAAGAACACATCAAATGTATTATAAAAAGTCTTTCTTACCTTTAAATATTTTACCAGCTTCTGAATTTGCCAATATTCTGACGGCAAATCGGCATTAGCTTCCTGGCGATGATCAGGTGGTTCTTCATCTTCTTCACTCTCTGAGGAACTCTCACTAATAGTTTCCTCAGCCTTGTCAACACTCTTACTAAGAATAACAACAACAAATTCGTTCATATAAGCTTCCCATGGACACAGTTACAATGTAATACTTAGTGACATGTATATCTATGGCACAATACCTAGAGCAGGCACACAAAACTATACAAAGACATGCACTCCAAAATACTATGGAAAAATCAAAATGGAATTCTACAAAGTGTTCAAGTAATCACAGAAAGATGAGAAAGAAAAGATCAAAAGCAGAACAAATAGGCCGGGGATTTAGCTCAGTGGTTTCGCCGCCTGCTGTGCAAGCACAAGGACCAGAGTTTGATCCCCCCAGTACCAAAAAAAAAAAAAGCAGAACAAATAGAAAATAAGGTGACCTCATGGAATGGCAGGTCTAGATCATAAAATATCAATAATCACATTAAAGGCAAATGATATAAACACACAAATCAAAAGTTTGACTTAGTGGATTGTAAAGAGAGGGGTGTGAATTATATACTGTCTGTAGGAAGATCAATGCAAATGTAACAGCATGGGTAGTTTGAAAATAAAATGAAGGGAAATATATACTACGCAAACATTAATCAAAAGAAAACAGAAATTGTCATATTAATATCAGATTAGGCGGACTTCACCAAGAAAATAACCAGTAACAGAGAGGGACTTTACATATCGATAAAACATTAACCCATGAGGGAGACAAGCACTCCTAACTTGGAGGACACCGAAATCAGCTGCAAGGTACATGAAGCAAAAACAGAACTAAAAGGAAAAATAGAAAAGTCTACAGTGACAGCTGGAGGTTTCAACACTCGCTCTCTCAATTACTGGTCGAAAAACCAGAAAGGAAATAAGCAAAGATAGAGAAGAAATCAACAACATCTTCACACAACCTACCACAATCCCTTTTGTGTGCATCTTGCTTTCTGTGGTTTTCGTTACCCACAGCCAACCACAATAAAAAGCATTAAAATGGAAAGTTCCAGAAAATAAAGAATTCCTAAGTTTTAAATTACACCATTCTGAGTAGCATGACAAAATCTCCTGCTGTCCCTCTCCCCTGTCCTAGCTGATGCGCGAATCATCCTTGGTCCTCCATATCCAATCTGTGCTACTTCCCATGGGCTAGCTACTTAGAAGTCATCCTGATTACCAGGCCCACCATCATCTCACAGTGCTTGTGTTCAAGAGCCCTCGCGTGTTAGCATAACCCGATGTGACAACACAGAGGCCCTTCAGCTCACTTCATATCATTACACAGCCACTGTAGCATTTCATCGGAAGAAGGGTGAGTTGGTACAATAAGGTTTGCTAGGAGAGACAGACCACATTCACATAACATTACAGTGCATCATTAAAGTGATTATATTTTATTATTAATTACTATTAATCTCTTGCTGTACCTAACTTACCAACTGCATCATAGATATAAATAAAAAAGAAACAGTATATATGTCCAGGGCTTGGTATTAGTTGTGGTTTCAGGCAACCAATAGGGGTCTTAAGAACACATCCCCTGCCGATACAGGAAGACTACTGTAATTTAATGCACATGTATAGAATGCTCTACCCAACAAAAGTAGAATGCATATTCTTTCTAAATATCTAAAAAAACCTATAACAAGATATTCTGGGCCACAGAAAAATGTCAACAGCTTTTAAATAATTGAAATTATATAGACTATGTTCAATGACCACAGTGGAATCAAACTGAAAATCAGTAACAGAAACATAACAAGAAAATCTCCAAATGCTGGAAAGTGAAAAAGCATACTTTCAAATAATCGAAAGATCAAAGAGAAAGTCTCAAGGGAAATTTTTAAATTACATTAAACTAAACGAAAATGAAAATACAACATATCACAATCTGTAATTTCTCAGCTAAAGCAGCTGAGAAGGGCAATAGATAGCATGAAATAGTAACATTTGAGAATCTTAATCCAATCATCTAAAGAATCTAGAAACTAAAAAGGAAGATGAAGAGCAAAGTAAACCCAAAGCAAAGAGAAGAAAGGGTATAATAAAGGAGTAGAAACCAATAAAACTGAAAACACAAAAGCATTTAAAAATGAATTAAACAAAAAGCTGCTTTATGGGAAAGGTCAGTAAAACTGACAAACTTTTAGCAAGGCTGATCCCCCAAATCTCCTCCTAAAACTTTTACACAAGGACTAGTGTCAGGTAAAAAATAGCATATTTTATAGGTATACAGATTCCACAGATGATGAAGGATAATAAGGGAAAATAATGAACAACGATGAAAGCATAAATTCAAAAAGTTGGACAAAAATGGATCAGTCCCTTTAAAAGTACAAAGTACCACAATTTACTCAAAGTGACAAAGCCATGAAATTGAAAGCACAATGTGAAAAAGATCATTTTAAATGAATAAAATTTAATTCATGGTGTTAAAACTCAAAACAGGAATCTCTAGGCCCTTATGACTTCACTGGTGAATTCCAGCAAGGCTAGAAGAACTAACGCCAATTGTCCACAATGTGTTCTAGGCAAGAGAAAACAACAGCAGGCAATAAAACCAGGAGAGCATGTTCATCTCTGACCAACTGAGGCAATATCACTACACATATTTTACAGTAACTGAAATAAATAATAGTAACAATACCAAGCACTGGCAAAAACAAGGGGAAACTATCTCAAACATTGCTGGTAGGAATGAAAAGTGACACAGCCACTCTGGAAAAGTTTAGCAGTTCTTAAAAAGCCAAACATATAATTCCCACATGTCAGTCATCGGGCATTATCCTAGAGAAGTAACTTACATCCATGCAAAAGCCTTTATGTGATGTTCATAGCAGCATCATTGTAATAGTCAAAAACTGCAAGCAACTAAAATGTTCTACAATAGGTGAATGATTAAATAGAGCATGCTACATCTGTACCATGCAATGCTACTGAGCAATAAAAAGACGCCAACTACTGATGCATGCACAACTTTGATGGATGTCAAGGGTATTATGATGATGCAAAAAAAGATCACTACCAAAGATGGATGATTCTGTTTATATGCCATTCTCCAAGTGCTAGAAGTTAGGGTTGGCATGGGGACAGGAGCAGGTGTGGTGACACAACAGTTCCGTATACTGATTGCTCTGGCCATTACACAAAACACACCATACTGAAGTTAGTCTCCTTATGCTGCCATTGTGCTACAGTTACACAAGCACTGGGGAAACTAGGCGAAGGATAGAATGGGCCACTCTGCACTATCTTTACAACTTCCCACCTACCTAAATTATTTTTTTAAAGCTTTAAAAGTTAGTTATTAAACAAATTGAATAATTATTATAATGAATCAAAAAAGTAAAAAGTATGAATGTAGCACAGTGTCTTAAAGTTTGCGGCGTTTTCCCCCAAGTGCATAAACTTTGTAATGTGGGGATTTCTGCCATTTCCTTCCAATGTTACTCTGAAACCCTAAGAAGAGTGGTTGACTCTTCTCCTCCAGTTCTGCCATCAAACTGAAAATCATGTAAGACTTTTAGTATTTGGCTTTGTCAACAATCATCACGAAATGTTTAATGAGAAGTGAAACTTGTAGAACTGGAAGAGTCATCAGCGATTAGCGAAGGAAAACCAGGCAGGTGTCAAGGCTGTGTTAGGACACAACTGTTCAGAATCAAGAGGTCAAGTGCAGAGCCCGGTATTCCCAACACTTAGTTCCCCGCTCTTTGCATTAAATTCATTTCTTTCCCTGAACTCAACTCATAGTCAAACCTTGTATTTTAAGTAGTTCCATGAGAAAGAGGTCTTGTAAATATACTTAAAGAAATCCAGGTTCATCGCTTTTACCAACCTCGCCAGCAATCGCACATGTCGATCTAAATATCTTAGGCCCCTACCCTAATAGTAAGAAAGCTGCCAACGGGCACACTGACGCAGCCACTGTGTGGGGCTGGCTGGCAGGACCTCGTCACCCCCACACGTACCACGACAACTGTGCTCTTCCAGATGAGACAGATGCTCTGGTCTTCCCAAGTTTTCCTCTGCGTTTTTCTTCTTGGCTCTCCTTTACTGAGATTTTTCGGCTAAAGAAAAATAAAATATGAACTTTACTACCTTCTGGCGATGAACAGGAAATAAAATGTGGCCCATCACTTTCATTTCCCCAAACGTGTGTGCTCTGGAGTCAGGGAATGACAAGTCCCAACTTCACCGGACACTTGACGATGCCTCTTTGTCCCTCAAGCACAGCCATGCACTTTGCTCATGAGGAAACGTTCTGTCCTGCATTTCTTTGCCATCGCCGTGTGAGTCCCTCACTCGACACCTCCCCTCTGGTGCTCGCTGCTCTCCACTACGGCCACTGCGCTTCTTCCTCCTGCAACACCACAGCAAGCCTGCACCTGCCGCCCTGGCCTCCCCAGGCTTGCCACAGTCCTTCACACACACTCTGCTCTCATCCAACACGTGCACAGGAAGTTCGTATATGAAAGAACAAGTGCATGGCAAGAGAATATGTTAAAACTCACTTCCTAGTTAACAGAGTCACCCATACAGTTTTCACTGTCAGACTTTCAGAGTTGCAAAGGTCAGACCCCTAAGCTCAGTGAGCATCAGAAGGGCAAGAGTATCTTCTCTTTCTCCAGAACCGCTTCCTCCCGACAGCTCCGGATTGACTCCCAAGTCACAGTCACCCTGTGGTTATCAGATCCTGGCAGGGAGGACACTGCTGATACTGAGACTAAGCACAAGCCAGTTACGATCCCGAGCACGTGACAACAGAGACCATTAATTACAGGCTGAGATTTGTAAGCTACCTGCTAGAGTTTAAGAAGAAAACTTCAGCTGGGATCTTGACTGCTCCTTAAAGGCCCCTCTGTTAAATGCTCAGTCTGCAGGATGGTGCTACTGTTAGAGGGCGGAACCTAGCAGGAGGTGTGTGGATTCTCGGGAAAGTGTGCTCTCACAGAGGACTGCAGGAACCTGGCCACTTCCTCTTCGTCCTTTGTTTCCTGGCTGTGCAGCGAGCTGTCTGGCTCCACCAAGTGCTGACATCTCACACTCCCACAGAGGCCAAAAAGCAATGCATTTCCTGGTCATGGACAGAAACCTCCGAAAGTGTGCGCCAAAATAAACCTTTTCTCTCTGTAGGTTAAGTATCTCGGGTATTTTTGTTAGAGTAACAGAAAGCTAGCACGATGGTCTCGGTGACTTTGACTGCCTCAACATATAAGTAGCTCTTACTCTTTGCTTTGAGACCTAATTATGGAGAGTTCCAAATGGAATGAGTTTTGTGTATCTCACACACCATAAACCAGTGATGGAGAACCTTTTAGAGACTGAGTACCAAACTGCAACCCAAAACCCTCTTACGAATTGCAAAGTGCCAACACTGCAATTAAACCCCAATACTGAGCTTTCAATTTAGAAAAAACAACTCATTTACTAACATCTTTTGTCTTAAAAGAAAAACAGTAACACACATAAGTTTGCTACCACTGCTATAAACCAAGTGTCCACCTTGCACTGATGAGTCAACATTCTGAGACTCTGGTCTTTTTATGGAATTAAAGTTCTGTTCATAGAGAAAACCATCACGACGAAGGGCTGCTTAACTCCACATAATTTTAATCATTCCAAATTCTCCCAGCACACACCTAATCGGGTCACTCTCTGTAAATTCACATTTTCCATGTTATTTTATCATCTTTTTCATGGGTTATTTGTCCTGACTCACTAGCTACACAAAAGTGAATTATATTTTTCCCTTCCCTTCACAGTGCTCCAGACACTAACCCCGCTGCTGTCAAATATTTCCACTTGGAATATAAAATGGAGGAGGAAAGTGTCACCTTGTACTATGGAGAGACAAGTGAATATCCACTTTGCATTTTTCTACCATGAAACAAAGTTCCAGGAAAAAATAGGAAACACACAGTGCCTGAAGATGCATGAGGAAACCCATGTCTACATACTTTTTTCTGTCCACAGTGGTCCTCCAGTTTAGGCTTGGCTCCAATCTCCTGGCCATCTGACTCTTCCCAAAGTTAATCTGGTTCTTCTCCAGTTTACTCTTGTCTGTACCAGACACAGCTTTACAGATGACATCTGCTTCTTCCTTCTTAGGTACCTCATCAGTCTGGTTCTTTTGTTGCTCTTCACTGAATCTAATCTCCTTTACAAAACAATAAGAATAACGTTTACAATGATATTGCTTCTGAATTACCCAGTGCCATTGGAAGATTAACACTGTTGATAAGTCTAGGAAAGGAAGGCTCAGATGCTTACCAACACAAGTTGAGTAAGGGTACCTTCAAGACCAAGGCCTCTCTCAAACAAATAGGCAGAGAGCAATGTGCTATTTCTAAACTCACAGCTGGGCCACAGCACCCACCCAAACAATAGCAGGGTTGGACCTACTCAATCATCATCTCTAGAGAAAATAAAACACAATGCCCGTATTGACTAGAATATGCCTCCCAACAACATCTCTCAAGAAAGAAATACTACCCATTCTTCACAAAGAATTCTAGAAAAAGGAAAAGTACTGGAATACGTCCCACACCTATTATGAAGCCACACTGCCCACACACCAAAACCAGACAAAGAGATTACGACAGAGATGGTGAACCTCAGGACATGTGCTACAAAGGGCACACAGGGCCCACTCAGCAGCACCAAGCTGCATCAACGCCTCATCAGCCCAGCAGCTGAGCATCAGGTAACAGCGCACACAGGGGCAGTGTTAGCACTTTGCAACAGATACATGGATTTGGGGCTGCAGCTGGGCACTCGGTCGCTAAAAGGTTCACCATCACTGCATGAAGAGATGGCGGGGTGTAGGGGTCATGGAGAGATGATGGTCAATCACTAGGCGCTAAGTTACACTTAGGAGGATGAGGCTCTGAGGCACCATTAGACAGTGGATGACCACAGATTACAATAATCTACTGTGCATTTCAAAAAGCTAGAAGGATTATGAAAGTCTCCACCATAAAGAAAATGCTAAATATTAAGTAGTTATGAGTAACCTGATTTAGACATTAGGTCATACATAAGTATACTGAAACATTACAAGGTATCCTGTTAATATGTACAAATTCTGTGTATCGATTAAAAATAAATTTTGTAAAAACTAAAGGAAAAGACCACCTTTTAAAAAGGTAACTGCAGGGCTGGGGATTTAGCTCAGTGGTTCCACCACCTGCCTCACAAGTGCAAAGGACTCAAGTTCGATCCCTGGTACCGCCAAAAAAAAAAAATTTTGATTGCTATAAAAGGTAACTGCTAACATATATCCTTCATGAATATGGATGTAAAAAACCTCAGAAACATATTATCTAATTACATATATATCTATATATCTATATCATGACTACTATATCTGGGATTTATCCCAGAATTCAATATTAAGTTAATATTTGAAGATCAAGGTTATCACCAAATCAAAAAACTAAAGAAGAAAAATTATACGATCCTCTACATCCTCCCAGCAGTAATGGGTTCCCTGCTGTGAGGCCAAGGGAGGCTCCCCGGGAAGTGCGTAGCAAGGCACTCTCCACTCCCAGCGCAGGGTGTGTCACCAGCAGGGGAGACTGAACTTCCATCCCTATCCAGTGGTCATGAAGCACCCATATCACCAGAGACGTCAGTGGAGACTAAGTGGGACCTTTACTTTTACTCCCATCTTGCAGTATGCCCTGGACTTCCACCAGTGAGGTGTCAGAAAAGCATTGTTAAAAGATTTCAATAAAATCCAGAGCTTCACAGCATAATTCCCTGAATGCCAAGACAATTAAAAAAAAAAATGAACATTGCTCCTAGAAAATGCCAAGACAATAAAAAAAATGAACATTGTTCGAATCAGGAAGATTACAAATTGAATGAGAAAGGATGATGAACAGATGTGTACACCAAGATAAAATAGATGTTGGAATAATCTGACAAGATTTTAAAACAGCCATCATTAAAGCACTCCATTGACCAATTATAAAGACTTCAAAAATGAAAAAGTAGAAAGTCTCAACATATAAACACAATGTTTCAGCAACTAGATAATGTAAAAAGAACGCAGTAGAAATTGTGAAAATGAAATTTGTAAGCCAAAATAAAAACTCATTGGATAGCCTCAACATGAGAGACATGACAGAGGAGAAAATTCATGACTTTAAAGACAGAGCAAAAGAAATTAGCCAATGTGAACACAGAGAAATAGATTTTTTTAAATGTGGACAGAGCAATTCTCAATATCTAAGTGACCACCACAACAAAATTCCAACATTCATGTCATCAGAACACCAGAAAGAGAGGGGAAAAGGGGCCACACTGAAAATGTATTCTAAGAATGCTTTAAATTTCCCCACACTTAAAAAAAGACATAAACCTAAGATTCCAGAAACTAAGACAATTCTAAACCAAAGAAATCCTTGCTAAGATATGTAATAAATTCTGTAAAATTAAAAACAAAGAAAATGTATGAAAGCATTGAGAAATGATACTTTATAAGGGAAAAACAATTAAAATAATGGCAGATTTTCTATGAGGTCAGGAGGAATTGAAACATTTTTTTAATTGCTGAAAGTAAAGAATTGTCAATACAGATTGCTCTACCCAATGGAAATATTCTTTAGGAATAAAGAAGAAATGAAGACATCCTCAGATAAAGGAAAACTACAGAAATTGTTACCAACAGTCTTACCTAAAAGGATGGCTAAAATGAAGTCTTTAAACAGACACCTGCTAATGAAACCTGCAAAATCAGAAAGGAAGAAAAGAACAGTGGAAAGAGCAAAAGCTTGGGTTAATACAAGACTTTCTCCTCTTGAGTTTTCTGATTGAAGTACGAGGGTTGAAGCAAAAATTATAACACTGCCATTTAATTTTCAATGTATGCAGGGAAAGTAAAAACAATTACAAGTGGGAGAGAATAAAAGAAACTTAAAGTATACTTCTTTTCTATACTATACTTCACTTCTATACTTCATTTGACTGGTGAAATGTCAAGCCAGGGGATTAGAATAAATTACTTACATATCACCTTAATACCTTCAGCAACCACTAAAAAAGCTGTACAAAGAGATATATTCAAAACACTATAGGTTAATAAAAATGGAACTCTAAAACATGTTCCAACAATCCATTAGAAAACCAATAAGAAAGAGAAAAGAGAAGGAACAAACAGAAAACAAAATTAAATGCAAATTTAATCCCTAACATATCAATAATTAAATGAAAATGACTTAAATACACAAATAGATACAGCAATAGAATTTCATAAAGTGGTTTTTTAAGAGGCCCAACTGCATACTGTCTACAAGAAAATCACTTCAAATATAATAAGACAGATAAAGACACTCACTTGTTAGCATCAAGAAATTAAAGTATCCCCTGAATCTCCTTGTCTAAAAGAAAAAAATGGATCTTCTAGATTTTATATAGATTTAAGAGAATTACTTTGACTAGTATGTGTATAAGCCCTAGTGTAATATGCGCCTAGTAAAATATTAACAGTTGAAGTAATCAAACTCTCTTTAAATGTAAATATGACTAGACCTAATTAAATGTATCCTAAAGTTTATTTTAAACAAGAGAAATAAGAATAAATGAAGTCTGAGGTTGTCACTCAGGGGTAGATATACTAGTACACATCTATCAGAATGTCTAAAGTTAAAGAAATGACCATGCCAATAATTTTCAAGTATGTGGAGCAACTGGAGCTCTCATACTGCTACTGAATGTAAAATATTACAATCATTTTGGAAAGCTATATGACTCTGCCATTTTACTCCTAGATTTTATTCAGGAGCAATGAGAGTGCACGTTCATACAAAAATGTGCATAAGAATGTTCATAGTAACTTTGTTTTGTAGCTGAAAACCTGAAGTTACACTCCCATCCATCAACAGATGAATGGATAAATATAATTTGTGGTCTATCTACACAATGGAAAATACTCATCCATAAAAAGTAATGAAATCATGACAGATACAAAGGCGTAGATGGTTATCAAAAACAGTGTTGACTGAAATATAGTCATGTCACATCATACAAAAGCCATAAGCAGAAGTAATCCGTAATGAAGGGAATCAGAATATAGTTATGCACAAGACATGAAGATTAAGTGAAAGTAGGCATGATGGAATTTTTCTGGGAATGGTCAGAATATTCCATACCTTGATCAGCGTAGATATTTGTGAAAAAAATAAAATAAAATTGCATACTTAAGATCTGTGCATTTCCTTGTATATAAATGTTACTTCAAATTTTAAAAAAAATTTTAACACAAGATAAAAATATACCTATTGGATTTCTGGTTCTACTCGGCAGACTAAAGTCTTTTTCCATTCTACTGTTTAAAATCATTCCCAAAACAATTCTAAGAGGAAAAAAAACTACAACACTCTATTCTAGACAGCTTTCAAAAGTGGGATGGTAAATGAATCAGGAAGGTAATCTACAGAGAATATGTGATGCAGAAGGCAAACTGGAAAGACCCAGGTCCCAGATGCCGTAGAGAAGAGGGAAGAAACTGTGGGGAGGGCGGAGGGGATGCTTCAAAGTCTCTATGCAAAGCAGCTGGTCCCAAGATCTCCACCCCTAACACCAGCGCCCCATCAGCCCAATAAGGCTCCTGTCCCCACACCTCCAGGAAATGAGAGGTATTCTAGAAAAAGGACCAAAGAAGCTCTAGACTCAAGGATTCCGGGTATAGAACAAAATGAGAATGAAGCCTGAGTCCAAAAACAAGAGAATTAAGTAAAGTATCGCCTCCCTCCCAAATGGCAACAACCCTAGCGCCTTTTCCTGCTCACCTTCTCAGGCTGCAGATCTGAAAAACTCTCCCGGGAGAAACTAAACCCTACAGCGAAAACTCTTATAGAACCTGACATTAAGGGGTTCCTGAACAAAGACTCTACAGGGAGGCCAGCAGCCCAGGGGACCAATCCACAAAAGAGTTTTGCTGCTTGGCTTTTTGGAGAAACTGAGAAAATTATGAGAAGCATCTCATGTGAAAAGGGGTTTAAAACATGCAAAAAGAAACTCAAAGGAGAGTAAGATAATGCAGTAAACAAATGTATGATGATTAATTTTACAAGTCAACCCGACTAAGTTAAAGAGCCTAGTATTTTGGTCCAACAGCAGGCTAAATATTGCTGTACAAACGTTTTTTAGACGTGATTAGCATTTAAGTCAGTCAGTAGAGTTTGAGTGAAGTAGATGAGGCCCCCTGGCATGAGTGGGCCTCATGCAATCGGCTGAAGACGAAGAGCAAAGACTGGAGGCTCCCAAAGAAAGGATTCTTCCCAAGCCTGCAACACAGAAATGCTGCCTGAGTTTCCAGCCATCTTCCTTAGGAATTTACAATTCCAGAGAGCACTGTCAGCCCTTACCTGAATTTCAGCCTGCTGGACTACTCTACGCATTTTAGATCTGCCAGTCCTCACATTTCCATGTGCCAATTTCTTAAAATATTTTCTCCTCTCCCTCTCTACCCCCTGCCCCTCTGTTCCTTTCCTTCCCACACTTCGTTACTGGTTTGAACTCGCTGAAGAATTCTGATTCACGTGAAAAACAAGCTTTCAAAAAAAATCACCAATATTCTAAGAGAGAGGGTAGAATATTCATGGACAAGAGCCAGATTCTATACACATTAAAGCATTAAAAATACTAGAACTTAATTTTAAAGTTATGCACAGTGTTTGGAAGACACAGTAATGTTTTCAGAAAGCCAAGCCTTTAACGTTAACATCATCATGGCAGAACCCTAAAAGCATTTCCCCTCAAAGAAGTTTTTGTGCTCATGTAGCTGACACACTTCTGAAGTACTACTAGAAAGGATAAAAACAATCAAAATATCGAGGTGTTATAAACAGGGCTGAGTCTTTTATACTTAGTGTTACTAATTCAAAAGAGAAGAGGAAAAATTCTATTTAGAATTCAAATATTACACTTTATCCTCTGAAGCAAATCAGGATCATTTTTAAATGCTACATTTGCAACAGTTTTTTGGTACCAGGGATTAAACTTGAGACCTTGCACTTGCTAGGCAGATGGTGGAACCACTGAGCTAAATCCACAGCCCAAATATAATGTTGATGCTTGACTTTTTTTTTTTTTTTTTTGGTACTAGGGATTGAACTCGGGACCTTGCGCTTGCGAGGCAGGGGGCAGAACCACTGAGCTCTTATATTATTATATTGTGAAAACCTTCTAATAATCAGAAGCAGTGTCCAAAAATAGGTAACACCACTCTCCAGTTTTTTATAGTCTAGAAAGTTGTAATCAAGAGAACAGAACAACTTACCTGTTTAGACATATTTTCTGAAAATTTTCCCAATTTTTCTTTTAAAAATGTAACAAGGTCTTTATAAACTTCGCCTTTTGTCTCATAATCAATTTTCCCCTCATCATCAGTTCTACCCTTTGGGAGAAAAAGATTGGTGCTATGATTAATGTAACAGCAGTGTAAGGACCTGGGCAATACATCACAGCCTAAGCAGATGTACTGGGGTTTTTTCTCTAAAAGACCCACATGATAGTTCTTTCTCCCCCCCCCCCGTGTCTCTCCCTCCCTCAATCCATCCCTCCTTCCCTCCCCCTTTCTTTGTGTGGGGAGCAAGTCTTTGCTACGTTGTCCAGGCTGGTCTCAATGTCTCAAATTCCTAGGCTCAAAGAGATCCTCCTGGTTCAGCCTCCCAAGTATCCGAACCACAAGTGGGCCCTGCCGAGTAGTTTATATAGGAGAACCTAACGTTACCCATCCGTTCTCTCATTGCTTCAGCCAGTCTCTCGTTCCTCTGGCACGGGCCTTCTGTACACACGTGAAACTCCCCTGTCCAGCAGAGAAGCCGGCGCCCCTTCCTTCTGCTCTCCCACTGGGAAAGTGCATTGTGACGTCACGACCTCGCCAATGACGTCATGAAAGGCCTCGTGAGTAGGTCACCAGGGAAGCCACCTTCTGCCCCCACGCCCTGCTCCTGCTGTGTGGCGTGCCGGCTGCAGGCTCGTTTTCGACGATCTTGTCCCTAAAAGACCATGTGTCCCTCCCGCTCCCTGCCTCTGCCCCTGTTGCCTCGGCCCTCTTTATCCTGTCCTTTCCCTTTTCCTCCCTGGCCCATTAGTCCACCATTAGGTTCCCAGGTCAAGTGCAGCTGCTGGTGCCTGGAGCAGTGGCCTCTGCGGAAACAGACTCCTCGACCCCTAGCGAAGATCAGAGGCCACCTGCTCTGGGGCCCTGGGCACCAGCACCAAGCAGGGCCCTGGCCAGCGTGTGTGTGCAGGAGACCCGTGGAGGGCCCGCCCCAGAGCCCCGGAGCTGGCAGGGCTCGAGCTGCAGCTTCTGCAGCGCTTGGGAACCGAGGGCGGGGAGCCTCTGCTCTCCCGAGGCTCCTTCGACTGCAGCTGCCTGGAGGACCGGCTTCCACCAGTCGGAGCGCTCCGAACTCGCCCTGAGAACTCACCCCAGGGAAGAGCACGCCCTGCGCGCCGCACGTCACGCACGGGGCCTCGGCGTCGCCCGGCTTCGCCCAGACGTAGCGCATCTCCCCGCAGCCGTCCGAAAACGAAAACCCGCGATCTGAAAGCAGCCGAAGCCCGGGACCTCCGCTTAGGGCGAAATACATGTTAAGTGTTCCATTTGTTATACGTTTATTCTAACGCAGCCGCAGCCGCACGCTTCACAGGCAATTCTGATATTGTAAGGGGCGTAGGAAGAACCCGAGAATACCTGAGGTGAATTCAGTGGATTCCAAGACTGACTGTTCTCCTTTTCCCCAGAAGCTTTTGAGAAGCTCTGTATCATCCTTAACAGGCACCGGATTTAAACGTGTTTGTCTGAAATATATGTTTTAAAAAATCAATGTAAGGGCGTTAAAACAGAATCTACAGAAAGTATTCTATCAGGGGGGATTGTTTTTGCAATTAAAATTGTACTTAATTTTACCCACATTGTACTCTTTTAACAACTGCGCCAGAACACAGAGATTAGTAATTCATGCTGAATGGAACAGGAAATTTATTCAGTTTAAGAGTCACTTCCTTTCGAATGATACCATACTAGTAGAAAATGGTGGGGAAATGAACATGTTGTGTACTACACCAACTCTACATAACAATTGTGCTAGAATTCCATCATTTACATGATTATGATTGTGCTTTCTTCCTTAAACAGCATGCTTCCCTCAGCCTATAGGTCTTTGAAAATGACTACTCTGTTCAGTGTCTTCAGAACTGGATGAAATCCCACTAGACTCTTTTAGCAATGCTAACTGCAAATTTTGATTTTTTAGAACCAGAGAAATCCAATAAAATTATAATATTTTACAACAAAATGTTTTCTTCACTTAATAGCAATAGCATCTCTATTTTTCTTGCGATTTTTTTCTATAGCTCTGAATGCGATATTTGTAGCTATTTGGAAGACTTCTTTGATGAAAGACTCACGGAGAAATACGTCTTAGGGTATCATTGAGAAGGTGCAGATCCAGTTGCTTCAGCAGTAGGGCAATGTTCGTCTTCGTCTCATTTTCGACGTCATCACCATTAGTGATTTTATGAAGAATATTTAAGGCACCGGAGTCTTCTTTCATTGTACTGTAATCTGAGCCCAGGATTTTTACGACAGGGTCTCTGTTAGCTGATAATCAAACAATAAATAAGTATCATTCTCCTTTCTTGCAGTACAACTAACAAATCCATTACAGGCTCTTTCTCATCTCTACTTATGAGAGTCTATTGTACTTAGAAACTTCCTTACGCCTCTTGGTGTATTATTACGTCATTTATATACACCTGGTCCTTTAGTAGGACAAAGGCCAAGACCAAGGCTGATTGTTGTTGGTTTTTGTTTTTGTTTTTTTTGTACCAGGGATCAAACTCGGGTCCTTGCGCTTGCGCAGCAGGCGGCAAAACCACTGAGCTAAATCCCCGGGTAAGGCTGATTGGTTTCTGCCCCTCCTCCACCCAGTCCTACTCCACCTTGTTCTCCTCTCACTGGCTATGGATCATTGTTCAGAATAGATATTCAGTATATTTAGAATTGATCTGAAGACCGAGAAATGCTAGTCTCCTAGGAGGATCGTACTAGAACTGTGTGTGTCTATATGTACCAGCACTGTGTTCCTAAATGCTTTCTTCCTCAAACAGCATGCTTCCCTCAGCCTACAGGTCTATCTATGCCACTCTTTTCCACCTATTCAAACTGCTTATATTCTCAATGCCTTTTGATACTATAGTTGGAAAAATCTAACCAGTATTTATACATGCGCCAAATTATAGTGAAAAGATTAAACAACTCATGATCAAGGCTGACATGGGTGTGAAATTTGAACCTAGTGATGGCTGAAAAGAGAATTTGGTAAATATAAAAAAAAGTGTGAAAATGAGGGAGAAAAGGTAAAACTCTTGTTTGGGATGGAGCAATTCAAGAAAGATGAAAACTCACGTTCACTGAGGTCAGAAGGGGGAAACATACTGGTGCAGAAAGCTTGATTTGACTGAAATAGTGGCCTTGACTCTCCAACAAGAAATGGGCTGTGCCACCAGAAAGTTGCAGAAAAGGCTTAAGTAAGGCTAGGAAAGGACTGCTTAGAAGGGGGAAAGAGGAGCAAAGAAAAGGAAATCAAGGGATCAGCCATCTACTCAGCACCTCACTTTATCAACCTATAGGCGAATTCTTGGGAAAGACAGAAAACTGACTACCAAATTGCCATGCACTGTGCAGTTTGGATCTGAAAGTAAAGGTTGTACCTAAACTTACAGGAAGGGGAAAATGGGGTGAAGGAGGACTAGTCACACCAAATGTTCTGGAGCCTGTGTAGTATGTCTCATCTATTGCCTCCACTCTGAATTCAGCTTTACACTCACCATTTCATCCCTCTTCACAAAAGTGGCTTTTATGTAGATTAAAAAAATAATAAAGAGTAGACATGAGATGTTCTGAGATTGGGATCTTGTTATTTTTTTTTAAGGCCCACTTACGCAGCAATGCACAAAATCCACGTACCTTGTGCCTGAAATCCACTGGGTATATACTTCCACACACTCAAAACATATCACACATTACCTAGGATCAGGTATTTTTATTGATAAGAAATATTTATAACAGGTTTATGGAAGGCAACAAATCACATTCTTTTTTGCATATTAGATAATTAAACAATAATGAGCTCATTGTATATCTTTAATGAAGAAGAAAAAATATTTCTCACAGAATTGAATAAATGTAAGTATTCACAGAAGATTGTGAATCATACTGGAAAGGGGATTTGTTAGGGTCTATCTCTGCTAAAGAGCCCAAATGCACTTGGGAGGAAACAAAGGATCACCCATCAAGCCAGGAAAGAGGGCAGCCAGATGTTGGTCCTCGTCCCTTACAGGACACAGGGCACTGGACTCTCCACAAGCTGAGAAGGTGCTCCTCAAACCACACACCAAAATTGAAAACCTAGGAGATTACTAATGGTGAAGGATCAGGCCTTTCGTTTTAAAGCAGAAATTTGATATGAACAAAACAGTTCAGCCAAGAAAAATTAATGAAGTCTTCATGAAGTGGTACCTATGACTTTTTACCTTTTGATTGCAGAACTTTTTTTCAAAAGATCATAAAAAATGATACCCCCTCCCTAGATTATTTTCTGAAAGTTCAGATCCAAGACTTCAATGTAAACATCACCTTCAATACAAGCTTGAGCCTCCTTCAGCTTTGCATCTTTGGCAGCAAATACCAGCTGTGACAGCTGCCCAAAGCTCCTCACTTTAATTTGCGGTACAGAGAGAAATAGTAAAGGCTGTCCATTTTTATCAACTTCTTTTGAACTGACTGTTGTTTCACTAAAAAATGAGGAAAAATGAAAGCTTGATGTTACCCAGATGCCGCTAGAAGTTAGATCTCGACATTCAGATGATTATTTCTATGTCTCATTATGAAGCACAGAAAATAGAAATACCTCTGATTAGAAGCTCATCTGTTTCCCCACTTGCACCCACACAGTTTTAACCCCCAAACTTCGAGCAACCATAGTGAGCAGCAGAATGTATCCACAAAGAAAACTTTAATGTCTAGAATTCATGATTGAACTCAACTGATCAGAGTTTTCATTTTTGTCTAACAATGTGTTGGTTTCTGACACCTTTTTAAAAAAATTCCTAGCTCTACAGAACCATTCATGATTTGAGGATTTCTGATGTTATTTTATTTATAAAATTTTTAGACCACAGTAATTAGTGGTTAGGAATTTTCTTGGCTACACTGTTTATGAACAAAAAATAAAGCTATGAAAAAAGGCAAACTAGATCCTCTCTGTGAATTATTTTCCCTACTCTATACTCCCTAATTTGTTCTACCTTAAGATAATAAGCAGCTTTTCTAAATGGATTTTTCCTGATCAGAAATTACTGAGTCCCTACATTGGTGTTTCTGCCCATTTCATGATTTTTTTTTTAGGTTTGTGTTTAAAAATATCGAAGTGCTTTTATGTAACTAACTGTATGTCTCTACCACTTACAACAGTGATTAAATTGTCCACATTTTTTGTAACATGTTGATGTTGTAGAATGCTTATAATTCACCAGAAAGAGCAAATCCGACAGATCCAGATTATTTGCTGCTGACACTGTGTTAGTAAGCCCTTCATCACTGTGACAAAATGCCTGAGATAATCAACTTAAAAAGAGGAAAGAGGGCATGGCGCTGCACGCCTATAGTCCCAGCTACTCTGGAGGCTGAGGTGGGAGGATCACTTCACTCCAAGAGTTCTGGGCTGCAGTGCACTACGCCAATTGGATATCCACACTAAGTTCAGCATCAGTATGGTGACCTCTCGGGAGCGGGGGACCACCAGATTGCCTAAGGAGGCCCAGGTCGGAAATGGACCAGGTCAAAAAGAGGAAAGATCACATTTGCCTTACAGTTTTAGAGGTTCCAGTTCACAGTCATTCGGACCTGTGGCAAGGCAGCACATCACGGTGGGGAGCTCATGGAGGAACAACCAACCATAGATGAAGAACAGGGGCCAAGGTCTCAATCTCCTCGAAGGGGACACGCAATGATCTCACTTCTTTCCATGAACTCTGCCTCTTAAAGGCTCCACTACCTCAAATAACGCCTAGCTGAGAACCAAACCTTGAACACGTGGGCCTTGGGAGACACTTTTCCAAATCATTTTACTATCGCACTAGAATCAAAGCTCGCAGATAGCAACTATGGGAGGTAGAATAATGTCCCCCCAAATGTGGGCATCCTAATCCCCCAAAACCTGTGAATACTTCCCTATACATGGCAAAGGGGACTTTGGCAATGGATCAAGTTACACATCTTGAAATGGGAACACAATTCCGGATTACCTGGCACAAACATAATCGCAATGGTCTTTCCAAAGGGGAGATGGGAGGGTTAGAATCAGAGGTGATTCAATGAAAGAAACAGAGGTCAGAGATGCAAGACCAACAGCCAAGGAACACAGGGACCTTCTTGGAGCTGGAAAAGGAAAGAGCAACTTCTCCTTGAGCCCCCAGAAGGAGCAGAGCTCTGCTAATATGTTGAGTTTAAGCCTGAAATTCACTTTAGACTTTTATCACCTATAGAACTCTAAAACAACAAAGTTGTGCTGTTTTAGTCATTAAATTTGTGGTAATTTGTTACAGCAGCAATAGGAAGCTAATACAGCACTGGTACTGCCTGGTACAGAAGAAAACTGCCCTACACCAGCACCTCTGATAGTAACTTCGTACAGAAAGTACTTAGTACATACAGGTATCTGTGGGATAGATGAATAAGTAAAAAAGTTCTAGACTGGCTAATGACAGGGCTTATGCACATATTCTCTCTAAAACTGAGCTTCTGAATAATGTCCTTAGCATCGAGATTTCTTTAAAAAAAACAACAACAACAAGAACTATCACTATTACTCTATAAACTCATCAAGGAAATTGAAAGGGAAGCAAGGCTTCCAAATTCATTCCTGGAAGCAAGTGTTACTTTGATTCCAAAATCAGGGAAAGACCAACCCAAAAAGAAAACTACAGACCAAAATGCCTAATGAACATAGATGCAAAAATCCTCAACAAGATACTGGCAAACATAAAGAAGATCACATACCCTGACCAAGTCAGATTTATCCCAGGGATGCAAGGATGGTTTAATATACATAAATAAATCAATAAATAACACTATATTAACAGAGTCAAGAACAAAAACCATAAGATCATCGCAATAGATGCAGAAAAAGCATTCAACAAAATCCAACACACATTTATGATAAAAACCCTACAGGAAATTGGAATACAAGGTCTTTATCTCAACCTGATTAAGGCTATCTATGAAAAACCAACAGCCAACATCACACTAAATGGTCAAAAACTGAAAACTTTCACACTAAAATCAGGAACAAGACAAGGATGCCCACTATCACAACTCCTGTGGAAGCCTGTGTTTGTGCCTTGCTTAAGTGTCTTCTCATCTTTGTTTTTGGTACTGTCCTTGGTGTAATTCTTAGGTTCATATTTCAAAATTGCTTAATGCAGGTATCTTTGTTGCTTATGTTTAAAACCCTTGTGGAATGATTGCTTTTCAGAGATGTCTTCCAGATATGGCTTGTGTTTAGGTTTTGAGGCTCTAATGACTCTGAGGCTATTTTATTTTCCTTATACCAGAAGGAAAACTGATTAGATCAATCACAACATGTTTGGCCAAATGTTACAACCAGCAATACCATAGCATCAAGCACAGCTTAGAAAATGACAATTTGTGGCAGTTATTAATCTATCACATTTAACTATGTGAAGTATAATCCCCTGTGCCTCTGTAGTGAGGGACCAGGTGGCAGAAGAGCCGGAAGGCGGGGGTGGGGATGGAATTGGGCCTTGCAGGTGCCCGTGCTGCTAAGCAGAGCACTGGATGAAGACGGGGCTCCAAGCCGCTCTGGGACCTCACCGTGCTGTGGGCCAAGATGTGATTTTTAATAAAATGGAGTACTATTGGGGCAGGGGATTTAGCTCAGCGGTTTCACCACCTGCTGCACAAGCGCAAGGACCCGAGTTCAATCCCCGGTACCAAAAAAAAAAAAAAAAGTGGAGTACTACTCAGCCATAAAGAATGAGAAGCTAGAGGCATTTATAGCTAAATGGATGCATATTGAGACCATACTCTTAAGTGAAATAAATAGGACTCACATGTGTAAATACCGAATAGTTTCTCTAGTGTGAGAAACTGAAAGTGTAAATAATGATTAAAATGAATAATTGATAATTTGAAATAGGAAGAAAAGGTCCAAAGGGATAGGGGAAGTAGGAGGGGAAGGGGAAAGGAAAGAAGGGAAAGGAAAAATTATGAGAAAAGAAAAAAATGAAAACAAAGTCTATGTAAATAGGGAAGGGTGGAGGGGGTGAAGGGCGTACAGGTAATGAGGAAAAAATAAGAACCAAGATGCATCATGTACAGGTACAAGCACCCAATGATAAATGTAAAGGTATTGTATACCTAAAATGTACCAATAAAAGAATTTAAGCAAAAAAAAAGAAAAAGAAAAAGAAATAAAACAACACAATGTTTATAGGTTGAGTATAACATTAAGGATGATGTAATTCAGGCCTTCATAATATTGATCAGAAAACTAGGGCCTAGAAAGGTATGGATTATGCTGCAAGTGTTTATACTGGAGGAGACAATTTGTCTTCTTGCCCACAGAGAACTTCTACCAGCATATAGTTTTGTTCCAATTCACATATATCACTAAGATACAGCAGAAAGAGGCTTGCAAGTAAAATATGGCAGCTTCAGAGCACACATGACTGAAAAACTAGTTTTACCAGAGAAGGAGAGGAAAGAATGGAAAATTACATTCTCCCAATGTGATTCTGAATGATTAATCAATTTGTTAACTTCCCAAACTCCTTTCTAGGATTCAAAGCACTGCTGCTGTAGGTGCAGCCACTAACAGATGAGAGTGCACTCTGTCTTCAGTCACATGTGGGCTTCACTGTGAGGTATTTCAGGAAGAGTAGTAAAATGAAAATAAAGCTATTTTCTCTAAAAAAAATTAAACGTGAGAAGATGATGACATAGGTTACCACGGGATAAATAGGTTTGGAATTATTCTAATGGAAAAGATGAATTATGCAACATCTGGAAAGTGCTGTACCTATTCAATTAGAACACTCCGCACAAAAGGAAAGAAGATGGCAATGAAATGTGAGAGCTTTTCAATATGTGACGAAAGGATCGGTTTCAAATAGCAAATGTTAATTTGGCTAATGAAGGAAGCTGCTCAGACTTCTACTGACTGCCACAGAGAAGTCATACAAACGTACAACATCCAATGAGAAGGCCACAAACACCAGTACATTCCCACCAATATCTGCAGAGACCAACACAACAGGTTAGCTTACCTATTTTATACACTTAAAATAGATTAAACTGACTTGTTTTGGAAGAAGAGACAGGAGAGAAAGTATAGCCACAAGAAAGATTGCCTTTATTCTAAAACACGCAAGGACACGATTATATGACAGAAAATTATATGATAGAAGCACATCCAAGAGACTTCAGTTCAAGCCTTTCCTGATGACTTTGACCTTACGCTTGGACACACAGACCTGAATCCTATCTGAAAGAAGAATAGTAAGGGCCAGAAAAGTGTATAGGAACCAAAAGGCATAGATAAGGTAGCTGGACTACTTTAACAATGAATTCTTCTGGCTACTGAGGCCATTTCTGGTTTTTATCACTCATTTTGTTGCTAGAAATAACAAACACCACGTGACTATAGCTTGCTGGACTTCTTTGGTCTGGTGCACGGGTGAGACCTGGATGTGAAAGCATTTAGTATTTTCTGCTATTAGCAAAATCTTAGCTGTATCCTTGCTTTCTTCAAGGCAATCAGCACCTCTCTAGTTTTCATTAGAGCCACACTAGCTTGGTTTCCTTCGCATACAATAAGCAATGCTCCCAGATCTCTCCCATCCCTTCCAACACCAAAGACATTACCACTAGAGGCCAGAAACAAAAATGACAGCCAGAAGCATTACCCTAAGGAAAGGGTGCCTGCTAAATCCCACAGAGGTAGGACAAGGGGTAGTTGTTTCCAAATATATACAGTGTTACAATGTTAAAATATAATGTTTAGAACAGAAGACTATACATAAAGACAGCATGCAGAAATTTAAGCATGGAAATAAAGCAAAAAAGAATTTGGACAAGAATAGAGAAAGAAAAACAGTGACACATTTGAGGCATGCATAACACCCACCTACCTAGGAAGCAGATGTGGTCATGATTGTGCTTGGAACACAAAATTAACACACAGTCCAGATACAACGGCAATCACGATTTTTTTCTGTCATATGATTTAAAGCCATCTTTGAACAAAGGAATTAATATATTTCTAATTGGTTTTGCAGATGTTTTTTATCTTTTCAAGAGTTAGGAAAAACACTGAACTTCGGTGGGATCAACAAAGAATGGGGGACTCATCCAGAAATGACAAGAACTTGGGGAGAAAGTGACCTTTGGCAGAGTAAGCCATAAAATACACCAATAAAAATTTTCAAAATATTCACAGAGAAGGAAAACCAATCTAAGAATTAAAGAATTCTTAGATGCAGGTCAAGAATGGTTTTGCAGTTCTAAAAATGAAATTCTGACCCTATGGTCACAAATAATCCCAAAGGGGAAAGAGGAAAAAGACATCTTATAGGAAGCTTTGGGTAGCTCCGGAACTATTTTTATAAGGTCAGACTATCAAACTTTATATGCAAAACCAAAAAAAGACAAGATGACAGAAAAAAGCTGTGTAAAAGGCACAATAAACTAAGGATGCATTATTACACATAATTATGTGTTTATATAATTTTATGTATATACGTGGCTGTTCATTTTTTTCGAGTACTGTGAATTGAACCCAGGGCCTTCACACTGAGCTACATCTCCAGCCCATTTTTTATTTTTACTTTTTAAATTTTTGAGACATGATCTTTGCTAAATCACTACTTTGCCTGTGGGAGGGATTTTGTCTGTATCAGATGTCACAAAACCAGAGGCTCCTAGCACGGAGCAGCCAATAGGGATGGGTGGAAAGGCCAAGCATGAAGCAGCAGTGGTGGCCTGGAGAATGTATCCTCTACCAAGAGAAAATGAAGTTTAAATTTATAAATTAAATAAAGTACTGTGTTGGGTAATTGAAATAGCCTCAAATTTCAATGACTGATTCCCATTGGGAATCCCTAATTTATTTTTTATTTTTATTTATTTTTATTTTTTTTGGTACCGGGGATCGAACTCTGATCCTTGCGCTTGCGCAGCAGGTAAGGAATCTCTAATTTAGGGGATTTCTGAGACACATGGAGGCTAAGTGGCTTTTCCAAAGCACACAACCAATTAATAAAAATATGTACAATAATGAAATTAAATTCTAGAAACAATTAAGTGGCTTACCTGACAATATAACCTGATTCAAAGGCTGAGGGCTCCAAATTTGTTTTCCACTCAAGTGGTTCTACAAAAACAAATTTAGCTTCTTGGGGGTGATCATAAATAAAATGCTCCACAAATATAGTGATCTCCTGCAGTAATACTTCATTCAGCGGGGTGAGCTCCAGGGTCCCCGTCCTGTAGCCGGCTGCTGTCCACTGCCCCAGTCTTGTCAGCGCCAAACCCATGGTTTCCACTAATCCCCCTCGGGTCTGAGCTCACACACACTCTGCATGAGGGCAGAAAGAGTGAGACAGAGTCAACACCGTCCAGCGCAGTTTCCATTTTCAAGATTTAAAATTAGTTTTATTCAACCCACAGTCTGCTTCGTAATCTTAGAGATTCATTTTTTAATTATGAAATGGCTCTTCAATTTGATAAAATAGTCAAAAAGCTCTAAGTAAAACTTACTGGTATCAACAGATTTTCCAATATCTGCCTGCCCTGAAATCAGTAACTTTTTTCTAACATCATTGGGCCTAAGAAGGAGAATACAGGTAGCTGGACAGAAAATCTACGCAGAAAACTGCAAAAGTGGAAAAAAGAACAGAAGGAGGCTGGCAGCGAGTATTTGGGTTCATAGCTCTGCTAGGGGCTGGAGGTTTAAATGAGAAATTCCCACTTGATCTGGGCCACAAGTCATTCAGAAATATGCTGAAGGCGCTCTGTAATTCTGACTTTCTTTGGTCATAACATCTGTATCAGCACAATGATGACAGATAAACATGATTCTGAGAGTGCTGAAAACACCCTAAGCGCCTTCTGAATTAACAATAAGAACATAATGGTGAATTATAATTTCAATTTTTTCTGAAAAGTAGTACAGGACATATTGATCCTATTGCAAGAATATTTGAGCAATTCAAATGCTGGATTCCCTGGTTCAAATTGCAGATTTGTAAGAAAAAGTAAGGGTCTTTTTTCAATGCATTTATCTAAGCAGATTTTCAAAAGTCTAGCAATAAAATGTAAAAGAAATTCAATGAAATAAATTTCACTCTGGTTACATAGGAAAGTTTTAAAAGATGATCTTTAAAAAGATTACATCTGTAACACTAAATAAAAACCATGTTTTAAAAAAACAGGTTCTGATATAAATGCATAAAGGGTATTATTTTCAGATAATCTATACTGGTTTGTTTTTTCACTTGTAATAACATCGATCCTTAAAGTCTGCCCTCTAGAATATTAGGTCAATGGTCATAAAGCTAAATATAGAATATTGCAGCTTTTTTCATCCATCACTATTAAAAAGGGTCAGAAGTATCTGATTCTACAGATAGGACTTGGAGGTTTTACTTTCTGTATCGTATTAAACCTGGAAATCCAATAACAGGATCTCAGGACTCTCAGTAGGTAAACTCTTGCTGCTGGAAGCCGTAAAGAAACATTGCACATTTGTCTACATAGTTACCAGAACAATGGGAAGGGGACATCACTGGCATTCAGTAAGGAGGACCAACGATGGAAAATGTCCTGAGTAGGACTGCACCTACCAAGCAGGAGGAAGTCTGCTGTGACCTCCAGGCATCTAGCAAGTAAAAAACGTCAGATAAATAATGAGTCTAGAAGGGTTCTCCACTTTACAAAATTCACAAAGTATTTTTTCACAGTTTTAGTATATTCTGAATTTTTTAGGACTGTAACTGTAATAGAAGTGAAAGGGAAATCATACACACTTCATTTTACATGGAACTTTACCAAGAGTTCAGCATTTTGGAAATCATACCATTAATGCCAATATTATTCATAAAGTTTTAGCTGCGATGGTGCATCTGTATCAGCATGCATTTGGAGTTACTGTGTCCGTGGTAATTCTAGGTAAGGCTGGAGTGTATCTGACAACTTTCTTATGTATTCTAGTGTAGTAGTACCCAAGCATTTACAATTATTTTCCTTCATTTAACAAACAGAGCATTTTCAACATCTAAAACTACATTATAAAGGTAAGATTATTATTGGTGGTCTTGATTTCAGAATAGCAAAGTATAACTACAAAATATTTGCTATACAAACCAAATGTTGGATCAGATACACTTGAGAATAGCTGATCTAATTACATAGCTTCATACAAGTAAATAGAGATAAATTCTAGTGAGATGAAATGTATACAATTAACATACAATTTTTTTCTGTGAACTTCTTGTTTCTAATTGCTAATTGATGGAAAATGCTTTAGATTCAAACATATAATCACTTACTGGTGCTTCTGTGATCTTTGAGTTTCCCAATGTTATGAAAATAAGTATAAACTAGGAAAAATAGCCTTCTTTATCTTATATAGAAAAGCTTAGGTAGACAGTTCTGCCTGCTTTTAATTTTAAGCAAAATATTTGTTGTGGTGATCTCATAAAGATACGTAATATATGAATTATTTCTTCCCTGCAACTGTTATTTTTTTAAAATGTGAAACTGCGTAACTTAAAGCTTGCTAAAGTCAACATACCATATAGCAGCTCCTTGGAAAACACTTAGCAAGGGAACTAAGAAACGCAAAGACCTCTCTGTCACGAGAAACTTTTGTAGAACGTTAAGTGCAACTCACCCTTGAATGTGTTTCAATTGGTCCCAGAATCACAACAAGGGGCTGGCTTTACTCAACAAGGCTGCTTAGCAGAAGCCCAAAGGTAAACTGGGCCTGACAATCCAGAAGGCCAGAGCAGAAGAGTACTATTAGAAGAAAATAAGTGACGGTCAAACATAGTCAGTGTAACTCAGGTAAAAATACAAAAACCAAGATTGTTTCATCAAGACAGGCAGCTCACAGTCTGCACCTGGCACCAGGCCCCTGGTTCTTTAAGCCTAACGTGTAACCATGGTTACCCAATGAACACAAATACATGGCACATATATTTGAATGGAAATAAAATTTTAAAAGAAAAGAAGTTCAAAGATAAAGAAGGGGGAAAAGTTTTCTGTAAGTTTGTTCACAGCGACTGGGAATCACGCTTTCTCTACCAATCCAGCCAGGCACGATGTTTCTTCTTAAGCGTCAGCTTGAAGCTTCGCTCTCTCGAATAAAATGAAACCCATCCGAGTTATTTCCGTGGCCTGGGCCGAGCCCCAGGAGGGCGAGAGGCGCCCAGAGTACCGGGCCGAGCGGGTCCCCGCACCCGGCCGCGCTCACCTGTAGCCCTGCCGCCGCGTCTTCCCGTTGCTAGGACGCCGCGCAGCCCGCAGATTGGTTCCGGCGGTCCAGACCCGCACCGCCCGGTCCCAGCCCAACCGCTGCGCCGAACCCGGGCGGCGACGTCGGCCCCGCTGCGTCCCACCTGCGCCCCGCTGGGAACAGTTCCTCCTCCCTGGGCGCCCAGGCTGGGTCCCCGCCGCCCGGCCCTGGGAGGTGTCTGCTTCCTCCACACTCGCGAGCAGCCTGGGGCTTTCTGCAATTTAACACGGAGCAGGAAGCAAACGGGAACAGTCCTTAGAAACAGTTTCTGAAATGGAAACAAAGTCTTTGGAGATAGGGAGGGCAGGGGAAGGGGGAACAATAAGAACCAAGATGGATTATGTAAAGGTGCAAATTTCCATGATGGATGTATTATATTGTATACCTATGATGTGGCAATAAAATAAAATTTAAATAAAAATAAAAATAGGGCCAGGGATTTAGCTCAGTGGTTCCCGAGCCTGCCTAACAAGCGCAAGGTCCTGAGTTCGGTCCCCGGTACCAAAAATAAATAAATAAATAATAAAAAAAATAAAAAAGAAACACAGTTTCTGTTCTGAGTCTCCACTGGCCTGCACACCGTGTATTCCGCTTACATTTCGCAGAGCCCTCAAAAAAATAGTGTAAGGCTGCTTGTTCTCCTAGGAGATCGGAGGCTTTCATCTTTCCCTGAAAAGTAGATGTGGTACTACACCAATCCCCATCAGAAAGGCAGAAACTGCGCTTCAGTCGTCTACTCCATAAAATTGGAATCAAGTGAGAACATTTCTCCCATCTTTTATTATTATTATTGTTGTTATTATTGCAGTTTACCTTTGTCTGTGAAGATGGTCTTAACCCCACATTAGCCATTCTGCCGAAAAGGATGCGGGGAGCGGGGCTGAGAGAGTGTGGAAAAAGAGAATTACTGAGGCTGGGAGAAAGGAGGAGGCACAGTACACAGTTTCAGCAGGCAGCGTTTGGGGACCAAATGCTGGATAATTTAAGGTGGAAGAGCAGAACCGCGGCATTCTTTCCCTGTGCCGAGTGAAGGAGGGTATATTGCATGTCAGGATGTTATACTGCCCCAGCTCAGCAGAGCCTCGCTGCCGACGCTAGAGATGGGACGTAAAGATATTTGGACTTTGCCTGATTTTATTTGGGTTCTTTCCTTGTCTTTTTGAAAGGATGAAAGTGGTTAGGGATGGAATAATTTTGCCTAGAGGAACTTCCACCTGCAGAGAAGTCTAGACTTCTCTACTCCCAGCACCTCCCGAAGGATTTAGCATGACTCCTGTCTTGTCGCCTGTCTCCGGCCACTATAAAGGAAGCTCCAGAAAACACCGGGAGTCCTGGAAGGCTGGAGCCCTAAGATTTAGCGGGGTGACGGGTGCTCCGCAGGAACAAAATTGACAAATCACCTGCTGAGCCTTGGCTGGCTCTGACACCCCGTTGAACTAGGCGCTGGAAGGCAAGGCCCACGTTCTCTGGGACACAGTTGCTAGCTTGAGGACTGGGGTCCGTTTTCCCAGAAAAGAGCCGAGCACATGCAGGAGTGCGCTGTGCCTGAGGCCTTTCCCAGCACCTCCTGCAGCTAGGCCATGGGTACAGGACCCTGGTGTATCCAGTGGAACTTTGGAAAAAGTCTGTCAGAGGCCCCGGGAAGAGCTTGGAAGTTTTTGGTTCTCCTTTGTGAATGACGTCGGCTAAAATGCTCCTGAAAAACTATCCATTCTAGCTTGGCTAAGCCACTTCCTTGGGTGCAGACCAGAATTCAGGTGCAGGCTTTGTGTCGGGTTTGTAGGACTGTCATTCAGAGGTACCACATCCTGGGCTGCTTAAGCACCGGAAGTGGATCTTCTCACAATTTTGAACCCTGAAAGTCTAAAATTCAGGTGTTGGTGGGATCCTTTTTAAAAAAATTATTAATTATATTGGTAAATTTAAGTTATACAATATAATGACATTCATCATTGGAAATTTGCACCTTTACATAATCTCTCTTGGTTCTTATTTTTCCCCCTTCCCCTGCCCTCTCTTCAACCCCTCCATCCCTCCCTATTTACAAAGACTTTGTTTCCATTTTTTTCTTTTTCTCATATTAATTCCATTCCCTTCTTTCCTTTCCCCTACCCCTCCTATTTCCCCTTTCCTTTTGCCCCTTTTCTTCCTATTTCACATTATCTGCTACACCTTTTAGTCCTTATTTACACTTTCAGTTTCTCACACTAGAGAAACTATTTAGTATTTACACGTGTGTGTCCTATTTATTTCACTTAAGATTATTGCTTCAATGTCCATCCATTTAGCTAAAAATGACTCCTTTCTCATTCTTTATGGCTGAGTAATACTCCATTTTATAAAAAAAAAAAAAAAAAACACATTTTCTTTATCCAGTCTCCAGTTGATGGGTATTTGGGCTGTTTCCAAGTTTTTTTGTTTGCTTGTTTTTGTTTTTGTTACCAGAGTTTGACTCAGGTCCTTGTGCTTGCGCAGCAGGTGGCAAAACCACTGAGCTAAATCCCCCGCCCTGTCGCCAAATTTTAGCTACTAACTGTACTGCTGTGAACATGGGTGCACATATATCACTGCAGTATGATTCTTTTTTTTTTTTTTGTACCGGGGTATGATTCTTTTAATTCTTTGGGGAAGATACCCAGCAGGGGAATAGCTGGGTCAAATGGGACTTCCAGTCTTAGTTTTTTGAGCTATCTCCATACTGATTTCCACAGTGGTTGCACCAGTCAGCACTCCCACCAGCAGTGGAGCAGGGTTCCTCTTTCCCCACAGCCCCGCCAGCATTTGTTATTGGTTGATTTCATGATAGCAGCCATTCTTTCTGGGGTGAGGTAGAATCTCAGTGTTGTTTGCATCTCTCAAATGACCAGTGATGTTCAACATTTTTTCATATGTTTATTTACTATTTCTACTTCTTTGTCAAAGAAATGTCTGTTCATTTCAGATGCTCATTTTAGGATTGGGTCTTTAAATTTGGGAGGTATGATTTTTTAAAGTTCTTTATAGATTCTAGATAGTAGACCTTTGTCTGAGGGACAGCTGTTGAAAATTTTTTCTGAAATTGTGCATTGTCTCTTCACACTATTGGTGGTTTCTCTTGCTGTGCAGAAGCTTTTGAATAAGAAGAGATCCCACTTGTTGATTCTTTGTGCTAGTTCATGGGCAACTGAGGTTTTGTTCATAAAATCTTTTCCTGCACCAATGTCTTCAAGAGTTCTTCCTAAACTCTCTTCCAGCCAGTTTAGTGTTTCTGTTTTAATATTTAGATCTTTAATCCATTTTGATTTTAGTTCAGTGCCTGGTAAGAGATATAGATCTAGTTGTAATCTTTGGCAAATTGAAACCCAATTCTTCCAGCACAATTTATTAAAGAGGCTGTCTTTCCTCCAGTGAGGGAATTTGCCTCCTTTATCAAAGATGAGGTGGCTGAGTGTGTCTGGTGTTGTTTCTGCATCTTCTAATCTGTTCCACTGGTCCTCAGGTCTGTTTCTTTGCCAGTACTATGCTGTTTTTATCACAGTAGCTTTGTAGTAGAGTTGCAGGTTGGGGATTGTGATACCCACTACCTTGTCTTTATTGCTTAGTATTGCTTTTGCTATTCTAGGTCTCTTCTTGTTCCAAATGAATTTTTGGATTGTTTTCTCAAGGTCCGTGAAGTATGCTGCTGGGATCTCAATTGGGATTGCATTGAATCTATATAGCAGTTTTGGAAGTATGGCCATTTTCACTATGTTGATTCTTCCTACCCAGGAGCAAGGGATATCTTTCCATTTTCTGATATTCTCTTCAATCTCTCTTTTCAGAGTGCTATAGTTTTCAGAGAAGAGGTCTTTGATTTCTTTCATTAGGTTGATTCCCAGGTATTTCATTTTGGATGCAATTGTGAAAGGAATTGTTTGCCCTATTTCTGCCTCAGTGAGTTTGTTGTTCATGTAGAGGAAAGCTATTGATTCTTGTGTGTTTACCTTGTATCCAGCTACTTTACTGAATTTGGTTATTAAGTCTAGAAGACTTTTGGTGGAGTTCTTGCAGTCTTCTATATAGAGTATCATGTCATCTGCAAATAATGACAATTTGATTTCATTTCCTATCTTTATTCCTTTTATTTCTTTCCCTTGTCTAATTGCTGTGGCTGATGTTTCCAAAACTATATTGAACAGGAGTGGTAATAGTGGAAATCCTTATCTTATTCCTGATTTTAGTGTGAAGGATTTCAGTTTTTGACCATTTAGTACGATATTTATTGGCTGTTGGTTTTGCATAGATGGCTTTTATCAGATTGAGGTAGAGTCCATCTATCTATTGTTTTTATCATAAATGCATGTTGGATTTTGTCAAATGCTTTTTCTGCATCTATTGAAATGATCATATGGTTTTTGTCCTTGGTTCTATTAATATAGTGTATTACATTGATTGATTTGCATATGTTGAACCATCCCTGCATGGCTGGGATAAATCCCACTTGGTCAGGGTGTATGATCTTCTGGTGATCTTCTCCATTCTATTTGCCAGTATCTTATTAACAATTTTTACATCTATGTTCATTAGTGAGATTGGCCTATAGTTCTCTTTTTTCAGTTGGGTCTTTCTCTGCTTTGGGGATCAAGGTGATGCTTGCTTCCTGGAATGAATTTGGGAGTATTGCTTCCCTTTCAATTTCATTGAAGAATTTAAACAGTAGTGGCAGTAGTCCCTCTCTAAATGTCTTGTAGAATTCAGCAGTGATGCCATCAGGACCTGGGATTTTCCTAGTTGGTAAGCTTTTAATTACATTTTCAATTTCATTGATTGATATTGGGTCATTTAGAATTTTTACGTCATCTTTGTTTAACTGTGGTAATTCACATGTATCTAGGAATCTGTCCATTTCTTCTGTATTTTCCATCTTATTGGGGTATAGGTTCTCGAAGTAGGTATTGAGGATCCTCTGGATTTCTGCTGGGTCCGTTGTAATTTCATCGTTTTCATTCCTAATTGCATAGATTTGGGCCTTTTCTTTCCTTTTTCTGATAAGGTTGGTTAAGGGTTTGTCAATTTTGTTTATTCTCTTAAAGAACCAACTCTTGGCTTCACTGATTACTTGTATTGTTCTCTTAGTCTCCATTGCATTGATTTCTGCTCTGATCTTTATAATTTCCTCCCTTGTATGAGCATTGGGTTTGTCCTGCCTTTCTTTTTCTAGAAGCTTGAGGTTCAGCATCAGGTTGTATAATTGGGCTCACTCTGTTTTCCTCATGTGAGTGTGCACTGCTATGAATTTCCCTTATAAGGCTGTTTTCATTGTGTCCCATAGATTCCTGTATGTTGTACTGTTATTGTCATTTAACTTCAGGAACTGTCTGATTTCTTCAATTTCCTGTGTGAACCATTGGTTATTCAGAAGTGTATTGTGCAGTTTCCATGTGTTTATGAAATTCTTGAAGTTTCTTTTGCTATTGATCTCCAATTTCATTGCACTATGGTCTGACAATATACAGGGGATAACTTCCATTCCTTTGCACTTACTTAAACATGTTCTATGAGTGAGTATGCGGTGTATTTTAGAGAATGCCCCATGTGCAGCTGAAAAGAATGTGCATTCTGATTTTGTGGGGTTGAACACTCTGTAAACATCCTGTTAAGTTCATTTCTTCAAGAGTTTGATTGAGTTCTAGTATTTTGTTGTTTATTTTTTGTCTAGTTGCCCTATCTATTTGTGACAGTGGGGTATTAAGGTCCCCCACTACTATTGTATTAGTGCTTATATGATTTTTCATGTCCGTTAGTATTTGTTTTATATAGTTGGGTGCACTAGTGTTTGGTCCATATATATTAATGATTGTCATCTCTTCCTCTTGGATTGTTCCCTTTACAAGGATGTAGTGTCCTTCTCTGTCTCTCTTAATCAGTGTTGGTTTGAAATCCACTTGATCTGCAAAGAGGATAGCTACTCCTGCTTTTTTTCAGGTTCCTGTCACATGGAGTATCATTTTCCACCCTATAACTTTCAGTCTATGAGTTTCTTTTTGAATTAAGTGTGTTTCTTGTATGCAGCATACTGTTGGATCTTGCCTCTTGACGCATTTTGCCAGTCTATTTCTTTTGATTGGTGAATTGAGACCACTAACCTTGATGGTTATAATTGTTATGTATTGACTTATCCTTGTCATGACTTTTTCTTTTTGTTGGATTATCCCCCTTTGCATTTAATTTCTTGTTGTACCTAATGGATTCATTCTTCAGGGCTTCCTGGGGTTGTTATCCTCATTGTCTTTTCCTAGGATATTGTTTAAAATTTTTCAGAGTGCTGGTTTGGTATTCATGAAGTTCCTAAGGTGCTCTTTGTCATGAAAGTATCTTATTTTTCCATCAATTTTGAAAGATAGTTTTGCAGGGTACATCAATCTGGGTTGGAGGTTGTTTTCCTTTAGGTCTTGAAATACATCACTCCAAGCTTTTCTTGCCTTGTGGGTTTATTTTGAGAAGTCTGCTATGATTCTGATGGGCTTTCTTCTGTATGCAGTTTGTTTCTTTTCTCTAACTGCTTGTAGAATTTTGTTCTTCTGTTGGGTTTCTGGAATCTTAACTATCATATGCCTATGTGTAGTTTTTTTTTATCAAGGCTAGTTGGAGTCCTATTTGTCTCACTTATCTCTATGTCAAGTTCTTTCCCCCTAGTTGGGAAATTTTCTGCCATTACTTCTGTGAACAGTTTTTTTTATGTCATCTGCACTCTCTCCTGTGTCTTCCTTGACTCCAGTCACTCTGATGTTATTCTTCCTTGAATTGTTTAGCAGCTGCTGGATTAATTTCCTGTGGTCCCTTACTATTTTTAAGAAATTTTTCTTTTCCTCATCACTAATTGTAATCCTATCTTCTCTATCTGAAATTCTATCCTCCCATTGGCTCATTCTGCTGCATAAACTTTCAGTGGAGTTTTTAATCTCTTGGAAATCTGTTTGCATCTGTTTTATGGATTCCATTTATTTCCTACATTGGGATTTCATCATATTACTCAGCTCCTCTATTTTTTTTTAATCTGTGTCCATGCTAGATTTATTAATCATGTCTTGTACTATGGGCATAATCTCTGCTGTTATCTGAGACATTTTTTCTGATTTCATTTTTTCCAGGTCCCCTTTCATTGCCAGTTCAGGGCATCCAGGTGGTTGAGTATCAGATTGTTCCATCTCATTGCCCTTTGGGGATCCCTTAGGGGATCTGGAAGTCTGCTTTTGGGACTTCTTTTTTTTTTTTTTTTTTTTTTTTTGTACTGGGGATCGAACTTGGGACCTTACGCTTGCTTTTGGGACTTCTTTACATGTCTTCTCATTTCAACAGATGCAGCCTGCTGTGTCTTTGTTGAGGTGACTTTTTGCTCACCCAGTAGTCTTGAATTCTCAGCAAGCCACTGAAAAGCCTTTACTCTGTTGCTCACCTGTACACCAATTCCTGGGTTCAGAGTAGTGGCCTTCTAGATCCTTGAGCTGACCTGTTGTCTGGGCTGCTTCTGGCTGGGGCCTGAACACACTTGTGATGGTATCTAGGTGTGCCTCTCACTGGGGCCCCTATGTAGCTATTGTCTGGGAGGGCCTTTGGCTGGGAGCTGTGCACTCCAGTTTCTGTTGTCTGCACAGGATTTGGCTAGGATCTCCTTGCACTTATCAATGGTATTGGGGTGAGCCTCTGGGTATTGCTTGTGTGGCTGTACAGCTCTTCTCCAGGTAGATCCTTGTCTGTGGCCATTGGTATGGTGAGCTTCTGGCTAAAGCCCATGTGCATGTGCAGCCCCTTTCTGGGTGGGCCTTTGGCTTGGGCAGGTGTGCTGGAGCCTCTGGATTCAGGGCAGAGTCCTGGCTGGGATCCTCCTGCAGTGGTGCTAGTCTGGGCCACACAGCTGCTCCCCAAGATCTGCATGCACTCACCGATGGAATAGCGGGCCTCTGATAGTTTCCTTTCTGAGGGCTGTGAGAGCTTTTCTCCTTGGCCCCAAGATAGTTGTCCTCGTGTTCACATCATATTCTCCCTGAGTGCCTATCCATTATGCTGCTTTCCTTTTTATTAGGACACCAGTTGTAATGGATTGGGGCTCACTCTGGTGACCTCATTTTAACCTCACTACTTCTGGAAAGATCTACCTCAAATAATGTACTCTGAGGTCCTGAGGGTCAGGACTCAAACATAAGAGTTTTGACAGGGACGTAACTCAACATGCAGCATCTATGCACAGATTTTAGCAGGTGTCAAGGGCCCAATTCATGCATGTGGGAGTTGGGCCAGCAAGTGAGGCAGCCACCAGAGACTTACAGGTCACAACCAGGGAAAAGGTTGGTTTGAGTGTCCAGTAACTCAAACAGAAGAGACAGAGACACATGACACCTCAGGGGACTGTAAGGATGTAGTCACTTACACAATAATAGGCTTCAGTCCCATTGTAGGGCAGGATCTCCTTTCAGTGGAAATTTTTAAGGAATATCAATAGAAATTCTGATGAAAACAATTGCATAAAGTCTTATGAAATCCTAAAGATCAAATCTACCAGAGATAAGGACAATCAAGGAAGTCCAGCTTTAAATGGCTCCCTATGTCCTAAGATGTTACTCAGTAATACACTGCAGACCAAGGCCAATTGTCTGGAAATGAAATAGCTCCTTCTCCTTAGATTCAGTCATCCTACTTGCTAATGTATTCAATAAAAGCTTTTGGATACCAACATGTGTCAGAAATTCATGGAACTGAGTTATTGAGTTTGAGTCCTGGCTCCTCAAAAAGTCCCCCCTTTCTATTCAAGAGCTTCAGAATAGAAAGAAAAGCCAGTGGTACAGAATACAGTATGCAAAGGAGAGAAATGAGAAAAGGATGGACAGTTGGGCAGGATTGCATCAAGGAAGACTTTTAAACCAGCAATCCCCAACCTTTTTGGCACCATGGGCCAGTTTTGTGGAAGACACTTTTCCTATGGACAGGGTGGGATAGTTTGGGGATAATACAAGGGCACTCCTTTTATTGTGAATTTTATTTCTCTTATTATGTTATAATATAAAATGAAATAATTATACAACTCACCATAATGCAGAATCAGTAGGAGCCCTGAGCTTGTTTTCCTGCAATTAGATGGTCCCACCTAGGAGTGATGGGAGCCAGCGATTCCTGAAGTGTGTTGCTTATGTCCAATCTACTCCATAATCATGTTTGGTCACTGTCACTACAGAAAACCCTACTTCATAAAGATAGGATGTTGAAAGTGGAAGCAGAATTTTTAGTGGTTTTTTTGTGTGGCAATCTCAGGATATTCTGTCTTGACTTTAATCCAGAATGCAAGGAGATTTGAAGATGTCACAAACACACTTTTAAGACCACTGTGATTTGTGATCTCAAGCAGTTGTCTCTAGCATAGACAAAGCTGATTCACTTGACTTATTCACAAATGGGTGGTAGATCCATTCCTTCTTAGTTTGGGGGTTTTGTGGTTAGAAAGTAATGCTCAAACTATCAAAGCTAGGATAGTTGATCATGCAACAACTAGGAGAAGGAAGGCTTTGGGTCAGTCTCTTACAAAATCTCTATTAGTATTTGAAACATGTCACAAATCCCAATGTTTATTACTTGCCTACATAATTCCAGTTTGACTTTGAGTGCAGCTAGTTTACCTATGGACTTGAACACAGTTGTTATTGTGCCCTGAATGACAGATTTAATTTGTTGAACAGATTGAATATGTCACTTAAGTTTTGTAACCCATTATGCGCCACTGAAATGTTCTGCCAGTGGTGACTGTTTTCTAAGAGGAATCTCTGGAGTAGCTCTCATAACTCAGAGACTCCGGCCAGTGATACCTTTTAAAAGTTATCTCACTTCTGTGTATAAGAGAAGATATGTGTGCTTTGTGTCCATTTCTTACAAAACATCACAAACATGAGTTAAGGGCATATATTTTAAGGTGGTTAATAATTTTAATCAGATCCTGCAAAATGTTGTTAAGTTCAAGTGACATATTTCAGCTAGCTAGCATTTCTCTATGGATGACACAGTGCATAGACTTGCATTCCCCTGAGGGTGCTTAATATGTTTCTGACTTTTAACCTCTTTGATCCAAATACTGAAATGAGAAAAACATCCAGTCATGGCAGCTGCTCTGTCTGTGCACATACTGACACAAATGACCAATTCAGTTTTCTCAAAATGTAATCATTCAAAGATTTGAATAGTTCTGAAGCTTTGGGGTTGATTGGCAACAAAAGTGCCTATGACATCCTCCTCCACATCCTCCTGAAAAAATATCACACAAAACAAGCTTTGATCCCTTGTTATCAACATGACAGACTCATCAACTTGAATTGTATACTACAGTGACTCATTGATCCTCTAACAATTGTGTCTGAATATCCTCCACCACATCTTCAGTTCATCCAGTTATGGTGCTAGCTGAAAGAGGAACATGTGTCACCTTTGAATCTGAGTCTCTTAAAGTCATGACAAACGTCCTTAGCAGCAGGCAGGATCAAATCTTCCCCAGTACTAAAGGACTTCTAAGCAGTTAGCCACTAAAGATGATGCTCTCAGTCCAGATGTATTTGATGAAGTAGTGGCCTTCAACAGTTACTTCTGTTCTTCATAGTCATTTTTAAAGTTACTTTGAAAAACCCCAAAGACTTGTCTTTTAATGCAGTGTTCTTGGTTTCCATGTGGCAAAGCAGTTTTGAATGTTTCGTGGCTTCACTGAATAGACAGTTTCTATGTATTATACAAAGCAAGCTTGAAGAAAGTGAATTACCTATTGCAAAGAACCCATAATTTAAGTAGGACTTTTGGTGTTTTCTTATAAATGCAGCTTTGTTTTTGGTTGGTGGTCTTAGTCTTCTGCTGTCTCATCATCAGTTTTTATCCCTTTCCAAAGAAGCTTTCCAATGATGTTCACTTTTTACTAATTGTGATCAGGTTGGCTTTTGGGCTTAACAAAACTGTGACTGAAACATGTGCACAATGTGGGAAAGAGGCGAGAAGGGAATGGTAAATAAAATACCAGGCAGGCTGGACATGGACTAAAATAAGTGTTGAATTCCACCTTAAAGTCTACCATCAGATGCAACTGTATAATTGAAGAACATTAACTCACTTGCCACTATAAAACCTGCTACCAGATGTAACTTAATTGTCACTTGCCATTCACTTACAGGGCTTTTATATGAGTCTGCAATCAATTGATTTATTATGGTCTCTGTGCAGTCAAACTTCTCTGATAATGTAAAACTGTATTTGCAGCTCTTCCCCAGAACTAGCATCACTGCCTCAGCTCCACACCAGATAATCAAACATTGGATTCTCATAAGGAGCCCACAAACTAGATCCCTGTTATGTGCAATTCACAGTAGGGTTTGTGCTTCTATGAGAACCTAATGCCACTGCTGTTTTAACAGGTTAAAATTTTATCCCAAGAACAAATAAAAGCAGGGGTGACATGATCTGACCTGTGTTGTTAAACACCATCCTTGTTATATGGTGGAAGTGCCAGAGTCAAAGCAAAGAGACTATTAATAAGACATTTTGTCTCAGGGTCCTCAGTACAGGCTCAAAGCTGGGGAAAACCAAGTGAAAAATGTAGTGAGGACCATCATAAGAGTGAAGGTAACAAGATTAGACACAGAGAGAAGCCAAATTGTAGAGAAGTCACAAATACCCCATGGAGAGCTGTGAAGCTAGGATGACATTACAAAATTTTCCCATTTGGAGGCAAAGGGCCCAACTGGTCATTACCAACAGGCATAGGATGCAGGCTGCCTCCAGAAGAGGCCAGACCATCGGTATCTTAGTGGAGGGCTATTAGCTGCTGACACTCCCCAGAGCTGAGGACAGAGGTGCTTTGGTCCCAGAGAAGTGGGAAGAGGCAAGGCATCTGGGCCTTCCGGGCATCTACTACAGCCCACTCTCTACAGCTCAGGCCCACCAGCATCTGGAAGCAGCTCACCCAGGATTCTAGTGGACCCTCTTCCTGGGGAAATTTACAAGATAAATGTATGCAACTCCTGGCTGTGCAGTTGGTCTCAATCATGAGTGATGCTCATCAGCTCCCTCCTCTTCTGTTCCTTCTAGATCCCTCTCACCTTTCACTAATACCATTGCTTATCTAGGTGGCTTCCCAAGTCAGATTGTTGGCTGTCCCTGCTGAAGGGTCTAAGCCCTGGAATCATGCCCTCTTCAAGTGTATTTGTACCTTTACCACCCAAATCAGGCAAGGGGACATCAAGCAATTCACAGAATCCTGTGTTCCAGACATTTTCTTCCCTTACTCCACTGTGTAACAACACCCTTAACCTCTCCTGATAATCAAGGCCAGTTTCTCCTTCAGGATCATGATCTCTTTACCTGCCTGTTAGTCTGTTGCAATCAAGGGCCCAGTGTCACCAAGTAACAACCATAACTTGGTGGTACATTCCTCCTCTAAAAGCCAAAATTTTCAAAATGTACAGAGCCCAGATTTGTGGTGACAAGGAACACAAGTTCTCCCAAATGATAGGTAAGTTTATAGTTTGGATCTGGAACGTCCTCCAAAAGTTCATACATTAAAGACTTGATTTCCAGGATGGTACTACTGGAAAGCAGTACAACTTTTAAGAGGTGGGGCCTAGTGGAAAGTTTCAGGTCACCGGGAGCATGCCCTTCAAAGGGACATGAGATCCAGCCCCTTCTCTTCCTCTCTTTTGCATCCTGGTCATAAGGTGAGCAGCTTTGCTCCACCACACACTCCTCACCATGATGTGTTGCCTCACCACAACCTAAAAGCAATGAGACCGACCAACCATGGACTGAAACCTCCACAGCTATGAGCCAGAATAAGGCCTTCTTTTAAAAAATTATATCAGGTATTTTGTTACAATAAAGGAAAGCTGACTAATATACTAAGTGTGGCTACTTCTACCTTCATTTCTTGGCTCCAGAACTCATATAATTTACCTTTAAAAGCCGCATTCTCTATAATAGTTGTTGATTTAGGGAATATACTACACCCTGGAGGAAGGCACTCTGCCTTGAAAGGGTATCATCTCCAAATTGACACTGCATCAGCACCTTCAGATGGTTCCATTGCTCTTTTAGGACAGTGGTGAGCAGTAGAAACTAGCAACTTTGGAGATTATAAGTTCCCTTCACTGAAAGTGTTGGAACTGGATGACCAGCTATAAGAAAAGATGTACAAGATGACAGGGAGGAAGGTTATGTATGGACCCAATGACATGAGCGTCTTCTTGCAGGCTGTGATCTACCTAACACTGTTGCTAAGTGTCTAGTCTTCGAACAGTGTCAAACAGCAAAGACTCCCTGCTCCTGGGGAAACTAAAAAGTCTATTGTGGTAGGTCCCTTCCACTTCAGAGGTGACAAAGAGAATCCTTGTTACCGGTATTTATTTATAGATATTCCAAATATGGGTTTGCTTTCCCTACTCACAGTACCTCTGCCTGCACCACCCTCAATATGGCATCCCACACAACAAAGCTTACCTCAAGGAAAGAATTCAGTTTGAGCAACAGTGATGCAGCAATAGGCTCATGACTATGGAAGCCACCAGTCCTACCATGAACCATATTGCCTACAGGCAGCCATCTTGACAGCACAGTGCAATGACCTGTCGAAGGCTCAGGGAAGGTGCCAACATGCTCAAGCACTTTTCAGGATTGGAGCTCCACCCTCCAAGATGTGGTACAGGTGTGAAAAATAACAGCCAATGTGTCACGTCTTTGTACTATTTTTCTTAGTAGCTAAAATTAATAAGTATGTAAAACAAGGAGCAAAACTTTTTACCATAATTCTTGATGACCTACTTATGACTTGAGCTTCTCATTCCTATAACCTTAGTTTCTACCAGATTAGAGGTCTTCGTTACCATGGACAGACTACTCCCACTGGGGAATAGATTAAGTGTTCTGTTGAACTTGAAGCTGTGACTATAGCCTGGCTCTTTTGTACTCCTTACACCAACAAACCAGAGGCAGTGGGCAGAGGAGGGTGTCATTATGCCTATGCCGAGATGTCACTAATGAACCAAGATTATGTAAGAGTGAGGGTGCTGACCAGGAAGAAAGATGCTTAGAAATCAGAGCCCAGAAATTTCTTTGGTCTCATCTTTCATGTCTTGCAGTAATTGTGAATTAGCAATCACAGCAACCTCAGTCTGACCAGGGAAGACAACTAAGAGCTCAGACCCTGGAAACAGTGGTCTGGATCATCTCACTAAGCAAACATCCCAGATCAGCCCAAGTGCTAGCCCAGGGCACATTTCTTACTCAGCAAACTCCTGAAGTCCGGGTCAATCCCAGCACTACAGATACAGTGGATCCCTGAAATTCACAGGGACAATATTCCCAGAGGACCGCGCATTGTGGAAAATGACAAATTTCAGATGTGGTCAGAAAAATGCCTATAAATGCCTATTTTTATAGCTTAAACCCTAAGTATGAGATGTCTCCCACAGTTATGTAATTTAATTTAATAAAATACTGTATCAGTAAAGCCCTAGAAGGTACAGGGCGTTTTGTAGCTATCTTAGAGCTTTAAGAACAAAAGAGGGGCTGGGGATTTAGCTCAGTGCTTCTACCACCTGCCCGGCAAGCACAAGGACCCCCGAGTTCGATCCCTGGTATTGAAAAGAAGAAGAAGAAGAAAGAAGGAGGAGGAGGAGAAGAGGAGGAAGAGGAGGAAGAAGAGGAAGAAGAAGAAACAAAATGAACACTGGAGATGCAGGAATGTTGGTGCATCTGCCCATAGGTTACAGGGCCGCAGCCAATCAGCAGCAAGGAGAACTGAATAACATTCTCACATTGCTTGCAATTCTTCAGCAAAAAAAAAAAAAAAAACAATTGCAGAGGATATTTGCAGTTCCCATGAAATTACGGGGGTTTACACAAACAATTGTTAGTCGGGTTCTAAGGAAAAATCCGCCAATGACTGAGGCCACAAACTGAACAATGACTTCCCAGGGGTAAGCGCAGAGGACACACATTCATTCTCTGGGTGTTGCCTTCAAGACCCTCTTCGCTCTTTTGCTCTCCACTGAGGTTGGGGCAGAGCACAGTGATGAGAGGGAAGCTGATTAGCACATGGATTTCTCCAAAGAGCCCCTCCCTGGAGACCTAGCCATGCCGCTTCTCTAGCTTCAGTGTGGGCGAGGGAGGTAACTGACTTTCCTGTTAGAGCTTTTACAGTGTTCTATCCCTGCCTTGTACCTCACTGCAGAGTGAATCGCCTGTTGTATCTTGAACTACAAGAGAAACAATTCTAATGTCTTATTTCCTGGGTTTAACTTGTGGATAGTTATGCAGAAAATCAATAATATGCATTGACTTAGAAAATGAATTCAGGAGGAAGAATGATTACACTTTGTTTATACATTTCATCTTTTGACATGTGTGACAGCTAATCTTAATTGTCAACTTGACTGGATTAAGAGATTACAGTTGATGTGATTAGATCATGCAGGCACTAACCTCATCAGTGAATTAATCCATTGATGTCCGTGGCCAAATGGGCTATTAGAAAGTGGGACTGGTTGAAGGTACGTCACTGGGGGTGGGCTGTGGAGGGTATATCCCTCATTCGTGCTCTTCCCAACCCACTCTGCTTCCTGACCACCATGGAGTGGGGAGTTTTGCTCCACTTTGCCTTTCTGCCATGATGTTTCTGCTTTGAAGCCAGCTGACCATGGACTGAAGTCTTTGAAACCATGACCCAAATAAACCTCTCTTCTTTTAAGCTACGTATGTAGGTATTCTGTCCCAGTAAGAGGAAAGCTGACTAATACATGTTACAATATACCTGTGTTCCTGTAGTAGAAAAAGAGGACATTATAAAAACAATAGGCATGGAACACATGAGTATATTTAAATTTATGCATACAAATTTAAATTATTTCATATATCAAATTATGATAAGCTAATTCATATTATAAAAATGATTTTAATTCTAAGATAAAACTATAGATTCCCTTAAACATTTCAGCTTATAGCAACTTTATGGAGAAAAGATGTTTTCTCTGATCTTTGTCTAGGATTTATATATATTGTGGTAGTCTTTTGACTCGGAAACTTGAACAAGAAAATAATCAAAATGACTACAATGTCATTTTCAGAAGGGAAATTTTGAGAGACAGGGTAAGTATGCCATGAGCTTTAGTACCATTGAAACCTTGGAAGGTATAGTCTTTCTTTCCACTTTCTGATGAATGCCTTTAGAACTAAAAAAGTGGTCTATGGATCAGTGGTGTTTTAAATCTGCATGCCACATTACTAAATTTCCAGTAAAATACGGGCATTGTGCACATCGTCAAAACCTATTAAAAATGATAATGGAGCGAGAGAATGGGGAGGAAGACGAAATAGGCAAAATATGTCAATAAAATGTGAGTAATAGAAAGCAAAAAAGTTGAAGTGACATAGCAGAAAGGATGAAAGCTGAAACCAAATAGTTTCAGGGAATCAAAGCCAACAGAAACAAAACATTCATAAATCACAAACCTGGGAAGACTCAGAACTTGGAGACATCTCTGAATGCCAGGGAATAAGTGGACTGAAAACAGGAAGATGTCTTGTTCAGGGTATCTGGACCCTTACTCACTTCCTCAACAGAAAGGTTTGTACCTGGGACACCAGGCACAGCTGAGAATACTGTACCAAAACCATGGATGCTCTGCATGCTCCAAGTTCCCTCTGCCCCTTTTAGACACCTTCCTTGCCCTGACAATGAGCTTGTATCTTCAAGCAGAACTTCTAAGACTGCTGGCCTGAAAGCAGAGATGTACAGGGGGCTCACATTTAAGAATCCTTCCAGTCAAACGCAGTTGCTGCTCTGTTTGTGAATTCATGGATTCAACTGTGAATCAAAAATATCCGAAAAAAGTTGCTTCTTTGCTAAACATGTACAGGCCTTTTCTTCCTGTCACTATTCCCTAAGCAATGTATTATAAGAACTATTTACACAGAACATGTATCTATGAGGTATTGGAAGTAATCAAGAAATTATTTTAAAAGTACAAGGGAAGATGTGTACAGCTCTATGCAAAAGACTATGCCATATTAAGTAAGGGACTTGAGCATCCTCAGATTTTGGTATTGACAGAGTCCTGGAACCAATTCGCTATGGATACCAAGGGGCAATATTACACAGGCCCTAGAATAGGGGTTGTGTGTGGGTAGAGAGGGTAAGGAGTGATGGTAACTGAATTATACCCTCTTCCTTCACAGTCAGGAGTCAATTAGAATCATTAAGAAAGAAAAATGAAACAATAGCAGTTTAAGCTCATTGTTTAGAAACATGGAAATATTTGAACAATACTAAAGACAGTGGTAAGGGTTGCTGCTCATCATTGTGACTTTTAAGAAAAAGGCAACCAGGAACAAATCAACTTCTCAAGAGTAAGCAAGACAAGGTGCTTTTAGGAGCTTTTTCCCTCCATTATCCAATCATCACAAAGGCTTAAATAAGTTCAGTCTTTTTTTTGGTACTGGGGATTGAACTCGAGTCCTTGCGCTTGCAGGGCAGGCAGCAGAACCACTGAGCTAAATTCCCAGCTCAATAAGTTCAGTCTTGATGAACAGAGACCATTAGAGGAGATAAAGATCCTGGGACAGTCAGCTAGTGCTGTAACAATGGTAGATAACAAACCGTCCCTGAACTCTGTGGTTACATGCATTTATACCCACACTTGAGAATCTGCAGGTCATTCATGGCTTGAATTGCAGTTCAGCTGGTCTATGCTGGACCTCTGCCTCAGGGTGTGTCTTCTGGGCTTTGCTTCAGGCCATGATCTGTTCCAACATGTCTCATTCTGGGCCACAGGGTGTGGGGCAATGGCTACCTGCAGCATGTTCTTGTCATGCGGATAACTTCAACGATACCTCAAGTCTTGAGTGCATCCCATCCACTGACATTTCATTGACCAATTCAAGTCCTATGGCCAAGCTCAAAGTCAAAGGGTAAGTGTTATAGTTTGGATCCTGAATGTCATCCAAAGGCTCATGTATTAAAAGGTTGGTCCCTGGCTTGGCACTCTTGGGAGGTGACGGAACCTTTAAGAGGCGGGGCCAAGCAGGAGGTTATAGGTCAATGGGGACAAATCCATGAAGATGGTTGTGAAACTCTGATCTCTTCCTCTTCATTTTTCTCTTTCATGTTCAGCAATGAAGCGAATGGGCTTCCTCTTCCACATACTACCAGCATGATGTGCTCTCTCACCACACATGCAAAGCAACAGCCAACCACCATGGACCGAGGCCTCCAAAACTGTGAGGCCAAATAAACTTTTCCTCTTTTTAACTTGGTTACCTTGAGTATTTCATTCCAGTAACAGAAGGCTGACTAATACAGTGGAGAACTAGTGTTTGCCCACCATGAAGCTCTGGTACAGATGTCGATACTTAGCCCTTCAAGACAGTGAAAAAATGATTGGAACTCATAATCCAACTGCCAAAGCAGCCTTCTTCATCATACCACTCAGCATTCATCAAATGCATTCTTAGCTTGGTCATCGTTGCCTTTACATTATTATATTCCACCCTCTAGCAAAAAAAAAATCTAGGATGAATAGCAAAATTAAAATGGTTGTATGTCCAAATTTGTCTCTTTTATCCAGTTATCCTAAATCTTTTAAGTCTTTTTTTATAAATTATTGACTTCAAAGTCTGTTTTATTCTTAGCTCCCTCTTTCATCTAAATAAAAACACAGAATACCATAAACAATTTTGTATTGTTTTTGTGTCAAGATGCACTTGCTCTGGATTTTTTTAAAAAGTATAAACTCAGACCAAAATATGCTCAACTGTAGGAAAAGTTATTTGATATAGAAAATATGTAGTCTAGCCAAAAAGTGATTACTCCAGAAATCCTCATGGAGAATAAAGGATTTAACGTGCGACTTGATATTTTGGAAAAACAAACTGAGGATTAATAATATCCGGGTGATGTCTCCCAATAACACCAAAGGAAACACTGAAGACATCGTAAAGGAATGGCTTCCAGATGCCTAGTAAATCATGTGTCCATACCAAACACGAACATGTCTGAGGGAGGATATTTCTTATTTTGAGAAGAGAAGCATTCTTTGGGTGATTAGTAGTATTTTTCACTTCAACTTTGTAATATTGTAAAGAGATAAAAGCCAAGAGCATTAGCTTCTTCAAATAATGAAGTGATAGGTAAACTTTTTGCAACAAAAATTAGTTTTACCACTTAATATGACTTGTTAGAAAATCAACTACAGTTTATGGCGAAATCATTTGTTAGTATCTTAAAGTCTTATAAAATAGGAGAAAGATGATTATAAAAAGGGAAAGAACAAGAAATCCAGGATGTTCATTTGCACATAGGAACATTATTAGATACATAAATTTTTTTTAAAAGTTAGAGCCTGGAATTTGATTTCCTGTAAGTTAGTTACACCCACATGCTCTTTGGAAAGAGTGTGTGTACTCCAATTTGGAAACCACTGATTTAGTTCATTAATTCCCATATTCCTATGACCCTTGAGGTCCTCAGTCATTTCCTTCAACACACTGCATTATGAATTTTCACCAATCAAAATGTGCCAGAACCAAGTAGCTTTCAGAGTTGGCATCATGAAGAGCATTTGGCGAGGTCACTGGCTCCTAGTTTTCCGTAGTAGACTCTTCCTTTGACTCTCTCAGTGATTAGCTGTCTTACCCCTATATTACCTGGAAAATGTTTGCACTTGAACAATTCATTTCTGGGTCTTATCATTGGATTGTAAAACGACAGCAAGAGCAGCAGAAGCAACACTAGTTTCTAAGAAACACAAACAGACTGTAATCAGATATTATGGAACAAAAATTAGAATGTGTACATTCTCTGAGGGATATTCCTTTTAATCACTTAAACTTCCTATAGAGGATATTAAGCACAAATGGACCATCTGGCAATTTTTGTGGATATTAAGTGCTTGAAGTAGATTAGGAAAAAGAAAAAGGAAGTCTAACTGAACGGAATCAATCTTCTACTTCCTTCCTTAACAGGCTAATCAGCTAAAAGTAGAGGCAGAAACATAGATTAATAAAACATATGCAATATAGCATAGAGAGGTCGAGGGAACCGCTTTTTCTTCTGTCGTGTTGATTACCTAAGTGTTATAACAATACCTCAGGAGCTCTTTGGATTAGACAGGTGAAGTTTTTCTCCTCTTTTGAAAAACTGTCTGCTTCCTTGGCTTCAGTAAACTCATTCTGTACTAGCTAAGATTAGCTTCAGGTGTGAAAACACAAATCCCAAAAACAGTGGTCAGAAGAGAGAAATTAATGATTCGCAATACTCAGGAGTGGACAGCTGAAGCCTGCGGTGGCCCTGGAGGACCCGGGCCCCTCGAACCGTACGCTCCCCACAGGGCTCCGCCCTCTACACCGCATCACAGCCCACGGGAGGGAGGGAATCACGAAAAAATGGGGGCAAAACACACTGTTTTGGCTTTTTTAAAGGAAAATTGACACACTACAATTCTATTGATCTTTCACTGGCCAAAATTAATCATACAGAATACTTTTGCATTTTATATTTTGAAGCTATCTCCATAGCTACATAGAAATATGAATTAGTTATGTTTTCTTGGGATTGGACCCTTTCATCATACAGTCTCCAGTTTTCCCTACTAATGATTTTTACTTGAAAATGTATTTTATCTGAGTTTAAAAGATGCATGCCATCTTTTTCAGGGGGGAGGGGTTCCTCGCACACATTTTTCCATCTTTTACTTATAGCTTTTCTCAAAATTTATAAATATGTTTATTATCGCATAATATAGCTGATTTTTTAAAAACCTAGTCTGATAATTTTTGTGTTTAATGAAGACATCTAATTTATCCAGTATGTGTCATCTTATTTTGTGCCATCTGTCCCATCTTTTCTGATGCCTTTCCACTCCTCTGTTCCTTCTATTCAAATTCATTACTTTCTGCAAATTCAATTTTGTCCATTATTATTTGACAGATATACATTCTGATACTCTTCTTTTAGTGTTCACCAAAAAATACAGATATCACTAATTTATCAAAGTCCCAAGTTAGTCCAAATACCTCATTCCTGAGCCCACTCCTCTGGAATATGCCATTGTGGTCCTGTATTTAATTTCTTCATTTTAATAACTCCTTGAGATATTCATTAATATTGCTATTTTATGCAGTCGTTATATTACTTATATTTACCAATTTCCCTGCTCTCCACATCTTTTTGTCTTGTTTTGTTTTGCTTTTTGGTTCTGGGGATCAAACTCAGGACCTCGCGCTTGCCAGGCAGGTGCGGCACCACTGAGCTACATCACCAGACCCCCATATCCTTTAGAAATAGAATTCTTGAGGTATGACCGACATACAATAAACCATGCACATTTAAATTGAACAATGTACGTTTTTACATATGTGAAACAATTGCTCTAACCAAGGGAATGAAATGTGTCATTACCTCAGAAAGATTTCACTTGGCCTTTTTTAAGCCCCTCACCTCTTACCACTCCATGTTATTGGTGATGGTGGTGATATTTCAGTCAGGAGCCTAAACCCAAATCCTGTTACTCTGCCTCTGTTGTTAGTAGAAGTCAATATCTCTCTTCCCTCTCTCCCTTCTCCCCTCTCCTGGTTTCTCAGACCTTTAATGAGATCCTTTTTCTTGCATCTCTAGCACAGGCTTAGGTTTTAACTTTAACTTTGGCAAAGTTCTGCTAACAGCAAACTCACCTCTGTTTTTGATGGCCTGAAAATGTCATCATTCTGGCTTCATGCAGAAGAGATATTTTGTTTCCTAAGCATAGAGATTTAGATTGAAAATAACTTTTCCTTTTGCACATTGTCTACATCATTCCACAGTCTCTTGGCTTCTTTTGCTGCTGTCAAGATGTGCATTGTCGGTTTGTTGCCTTTCATGGTAATACATCTCTTTAAAGAACTTCTTTTATCTTTGTTGCTGTCCAGTTGCACTCTGATTTAACTAGTTGTCTGTCTTCTTTTGTATTTATCCTATCTGATTTTCAGTATGTTCCAGAGTCAATCTGGAGGAAGACACTTTTTATCAGTTCTTAAAAAATGTCAGCTATTGGGCTGGGGATTTAGCTCAGTGGTTCCGCTGCCTGCCTCGCAAGCACAAGGACCCGAGTTCAATCCCTGCTACCAAAAAAAAAGAAAGAAAAAAAGAAACACATATTGTCTCAAATGTGCATATATATATATATATATACACACACACATACATACATGCACAATTATCCTCTTAACATATACACACTATATAGATGACTATGGATATATTCCTAAAAGTAAGACTGCTATGTCAAAGAGAATGGCCATTTAAAAATGTTTAATACATACTACATATGACTGTTCAAAAAGATGCTGAAGTAGTCAGCATTTCCATTTCCCAATACCAGACACTCCCACCTTAAAGGAGGTGAGGTTTCATTTGGTTCATGATTCAGGGGATTCAGTCCATGGTTGAGTGGCTCCAAGGCAGAAACATCATGTTGGAAGGGTATGGTGGAGGAAGGCTGCTTACCTCATGGCATCCAGGAGGCACAGAGAAAAGGAGGAAGCTGGGGAGGGAGATTTACCCTCCATATGCACGCCCCCAGTGATCTGCCTCTTCCATCGAGGTTCCACCTCCTAATGGCACATTTACCTATGGACTCATGAATAGATCAATCCACTGATGAGTTTAGCACCGCCAAGATCCAATCACCTTCCAAAAGCCCAACCTCTGAACACATGAGACTCTTGGTGAACATTCTAGATCTAAACCTAACAGATGCTACCCATTTATAGGCCACCAATATGTAACTATGCCCTTGAAAGTATTGGATGTTATCAATCTTTACATTTTTGCTGATCTGATGAGAATGTTATTGTTTTAATCTAACATCTCACTACTAATGTGTTTGGCCCATGTTGCTTAGATCTATTGACCATTTGCTTTCATCTTCTGTGAAATTACCAGTAATTTACTTTGCTCATTTCTACAATTCTGCCTACGTCATTTTCTTATGAATTTGCAGGTATACTTTGAACCTAAGAATTTTAATGTCCTTATTTTCAGCATTTCATAAAAGAATAACTTTTAAAATACATATATGAGCTAGTATAAATTAGTGTGTTTTTTTTCTAATAAAATGTATGTTTGAAATGTAAATGTGGGTTGAGGCAAAAAATCTAATAGTTCATAGTAATTATATATTTTATCGTGAAAATCTAACTGCTTCATCAATATTTTAAAAACAAGTGTTTGAGATTCATGCACCAACAGTCATAATTATGGAAATAATTTTAGTTAGATTTTAGTGTTTTATTAGAGGCATACTTATTTTGAAAAACACTTTTTATTTTTAAAAAGTCAAGGGCTTAATATGTAACCAATCTACACCATATGCTTCCATCATTTTCATTTATCTAGAGCAGCTATATTTATGTTTAAAAGCTATTTTTCCAAGAGATTTCAATTTGTTGGAATTTGAAGTTTTACTAATTCATATTTTACTATTTGGAACACATTTATTATTTCAAACAGCTATTCAAATCTCTGTTTCTGATAAAAATCATACTTGGCTTCTTCAGTGAATTCTTTGGGGCTATGAACTTTTTGTAAAGCTGTTGAGCAAGACTTGTGACAATCAAAACATTAGCTATAATTTTTTATGTTTTTTTAATCAATTCTTTATAATGTGAGAGGAATTGGTTGACTTTGCATATTGAAATAAACTAAAAACTAACAAAAATATTATTGTTCTGCTCTAGGCTTTCCTTAGGGGTAGAATATATATTATATTATACAAAATGATATAACACTGGGGATTTCTAAAAATGGCTTTGATTTCATAACATTTATGTACGTATTGCATTTCACCCAGGAGTATACATGACTGCACAAACTCAAGACTGATAAGCACCTGGAAGAATATGGCTTTGTTTAAAAATCAACTCTATATGTTAAGAAGTATACTTGGTTTACCATCAATGAGTTAAGCAGGACTTAGAAATTACATTTCTTAGAAATTTCCCAAGCAACTGCTAATAGATAAACTCATCTAATTTAAAATTGATTCAAAAGTTAAGGAAATGATAAGGTCTTAACAAATTTTGTATTTTACTGAAAATCTATTGAACTCTTTCAAACATGCATTTAAATACTTTGCATTCAGGGCCAGGGATTTAGCTCAGGGGTGTCGCCACCTGCCTCGCAAGTGCAAGGTCTTAAGTTTGATCTCTGGTACCAAAATAAATAAATAAATAAATAAATAAATAAATATAAATACTTTGCATTTTAGATACAAATATTTTTTCTCACTTATTATTTTAGGAACATATCACTTAAAATCACAGAAGTTTTAAATTATATTTTTAAAACTTACATTCATTTGATCATTCAAAATGAATAAGACTGGCACACACTGTAACTCCATCACTGTGGAAGGCTGAGGCAGGAAGATCATAAATTCAAGCCCAACCTCAGTGACACAGGGCTTAAGGAGACTTATTTCAAAAAAAGAAAAAAAGAAGAGGGAGAAGGTAAGAAGCAGGGAGAGGAAGAGGAGAAGGAAAGGAGAGGGAAAAGAGAAAGAGCAGAAGGAGGAGGAGGAAGAGGAAGAAAAAGGTTATCTGGGGAATTGTAGTTCACTAATCAATACAGAAATAGCCTAAAAGAATAAATGACCCAAGACATAATTGACTTTCTCAAGATAACCTACTGACTGGTAATAGGGCTTTCTTAGTAAAGCCATGTTTAACTTGTGTATTTTGAGAGACACTAGTTCTTCCTCTTAAATCGCTGCAATCAGCTAATTTGAAATCTGATGCAGCAGGGTGAAAATTATCTAAATAAATGACTCAGCAACCTCCGAAACTCTCTGGATTTGAGGTCATGGTGTCAGCCAGGGAAAATCAGAAGGGAATATGGGTAGCAGTAGAAGATTTCAGGACTATGAGTATAGGAACCAAATCAAATCAAAAGTAGGAAGTTGGGACCCTAAAATTCCAACAGAATACCAAGGTTAGAGGGAAGTCGATAGAGGTTGCTCGGGGTTATACTTTTACCTCAGGACTCTGAAAGACCAATGTGATACTACCACACAAGGAAGAATATCTATTCCTGGTAGACCCTCTAGGTTTCTTAAAGAGTCTTAAAAATCTTCCCTAGTCTTCATAAAACTGGAAATTTAAGCTCAATTGTTGATTCTAAATTTTATAACAAGAAATGTGTAAGTTATATTAAGTATTGTGTGTGGGTTACACAACTATTTCTTATTTTTATATATTATAAAGATAATATGATTTTCTTTCTAAAAACCTCTTCATTTTCTATACTGGATATTAAGTCACTTGTGTGAGTATTTACAATCCAAATGTTAACATGATCTCTGCATTATTTGGCAAACTGTAGGCAAAGTGTCTAGTTAACTCTGTGATTTCCCTTTGCTAAAATATTTCATTAACTCTATAATTAAATACTTAACTGTGTACTTGAATCAATATACACAAAGTTCAGTAAGTCACGAAACTCTTGGGGACAACATCCCCTTAGGGAGAAAATACAGTCCTTCTTTTCCATGCTGAAATGTATAATCAGTTGAGTTTTTAGCTTTCAATTACCTATTAAAATTAATTCAATGTAATCAAAATGCTGAAATCTGCAAAAGCTGAAGGAGTGGATATTTCAGTCAATATCATCTTCCATATTTAGAATCCAAGCAACATCAACAGCCCCTAAAAACATTTTCATTGTCATATTTTTGTTCTCCAAACACATCCCTACAACATGTCCACTGAACTTTCAGCCCTGAGGATAGAATCCTAAACATGTACCACATTCATATGTCTATGATTACTGCTGGGCACAGTAAAACTTGCAAATAAAAGTGAAATGTGAATATAAAAAGCTTGCTTCTCCCTCATGTAATTTTGTTTATAACTACACACATACACATTAATATCCAATTTACAAAGCGAGATGCAGAATTGTATAGAAACCATCATGTCAAAAATGCACATAAGGCCCAGGGATTTAGCTCAGTGGTTCCACCACCTGCCCCGCAAGTGCAAGGACCCGAGTTGGATCCCAGTACCAAAAAAAAAAAGAAATGCACATAAAAGAGGGATGGTCAGGAACCCACTAACATTATAATAGCGGTTATTATAATAGTGCATGGTTATAACCATGGGTGTTTTCTTTGCCTTCGTCATGATTTCCCAAATGATACACAACATGGTTCTACTACACTTAGTATATACTACAATCATACTACTGATGTCCGCTAACCCCGATGCCTACTGCTCTCTTGCCTTCTTTGTTAAGCACCTCCAAAAGAATTTACTTAAGATAAGAACTGATCAGTGTTGAGTTTGTCAGCCACTCACCCCACACTGGGAATCGACATCTCTTCCGAATCCTGTGGTGCTGTAGTGTGAGGAAAGAGCTTCCTTCCTCCCCTCGCCTCCCCACTGCACATCACCACAGGCCCTGGTCTCATGGCTTGGTCTCCGGACTTCTGAGTTCCACCCTCTCCCTCAAGTTTCCCCTCCTTGAGATTATTCAGGAGTATTTACCTGTGTGTGGGCCTCTGTCTCTAAACTCGCTCACCAAGCCCCCCACCAAGGCACCAAGGAACCAAGGAAACAAAAGGATTCTGCAATTGATTGCCAAGAACCATAGGCGTTTTAAACAAACTCTTTTATTGGTACGTTTTAGGTATACAATACGTTCACATTTATCATTGGGTGCTTGTACCTGTACATGATGCATCTTGGTTCTTATTTTTTCCCCATTACCTGTGCGCCCTTCACTCCCTCCACCCTTCCCTGTTTACATAGACTTTGTTTCCATTTTTTTTCTTTTCTCATAGTTTTTCCTTTCCCTTCTTTCCTTTCCCCTTCCCCTTCCCACCACCACTATACCTTTGGACCTTTTCTTATTTCAAATTATCAATTATTCATTTTAATCCTTTTAGTCCTTATTTACACTTTCAGTTTCTCACACTAGAGAAACTATTCGGTATTTACACACTTGTGTCCTATTTATTTCACTTAAGAGTATGGCCTCAATATGCATCCATTTAGCTATAAATGTCTCTAGTTTCTCATTCTTTATGGCTGATTTTATTAAAAAACCACATTTTCTTTACCCAGTTACCAGTTGATGGGCACTTGGGCTGTTTCCAAGATTTAGCTATTATGAACTGTGCCGCTATAAACATGGGTGCACATATATCACTGTGGTATGATTCTTTTAATTCTCTCAGGAAGATACCCAGCAGAGGAATAGCTGGGTCGAATGGGACCTCTAGTCCTAGTTCTTTGAGGCATCTCCATACTGATTTCCCACAGTGGTTGCACCAGTCTGCACTCCCACCAACAATGGAGAAGGAAGAACCATAGGCTTTTAATATTGATGTCAAATTACCAAGCTACACATTTCTAAAAACTAAAATGAACTAATAAGAATTTGCTTTAAGATTGTCATTATGTTTGTGTAAATGTACATTGCCATAATATTCCAGTAGTGATAGTGTAGTGTAGTGATAGTGTAGTGATTGGTACCCGGATATAAAATGTGCATACCCTTTGACCCTGAAATTGTCCTGTAGATACAGAAATTTGTCCTACAGAAATAGCCAAGAAAGTTCACTGAAGGAATGGATGTTTACTGCAAGGATGTCTGTAATAGCAAAAAACTAGAACTATTTAAACTGTCCACTAATATGCTGCTGGTTTAAACATCCATGTGAAGGAATAATACACAGCTATTTAAGGTGGTGAGAGAAATCATACAGATATTGAAAGCTCTCGTATACACACACACACACACACACTATATATATATATACACACACACACACACACACATATACATACACATATATATTTACATTTATATATATCAAGGTATGGAACAACCTTTATGAATTTTCAGAGCGTGAAGTGCAAATTTACCTGCTATACCAAAGACCCAAAAGACAAAAACTACATGAGGTATCTGTGGAGGCCCAGACCCACAACTCAAAGTTGCCTGGTGTTCAGCAGCGCACAGACTGAAGAGAGAACCAATGTCTCCCAGAGAGGTCTCCTAACTTTTCTAACTCAAGCGTGTGTCCCTGTGACCTCCTTTGTGTGGACAACAGTGTTGTGGCCCAAGTGGGTAGTATGGTCACCAGAGCAAGTCTGTCATGAAAGCACAGAGACCCTGTCCCTGGGTCACCCTGCTGTGACACCGGGAAGCATCGTGCCCAGGACAAGGGCGGATTTGGGGTCCACCGCGGAGGGAGGGCCTGGTGCGTTCTGCCATGCTGTGTGCTCTTCGTTGCTTTGGCGGGGCCCTTGCGCATTCCTGTTTCACGCAGAGAGCCAGATGGGCCTGATTGCCCTGGTGAGTTCCCGTCAAACATGTGACCTATGTTCTTTGGTTTCTTTCACTGTATCCCTTCGAGATGCTGAAACATCAACCCTACACTTTAACAAATAGCACCTGCACTTTCTCATCTTGTTTCTTTCTGAAGCAATCGAAAAACACTTGAGTATAAAAGATTTATGACAACTTTTCTATTTTTTTCCATTTTATATGTCTGCTAAATTCCATTTTTTAAACATTATAGAGAACACCACTGGTGGAATCACAGTGTCTAGAAATGTTAACTCCTCTGTAAAAATAAGGCCACTCAAATCTTGTTAAACTGATGCTGTATTCATTGTGCCTCTTAATGCCCACGTTCATTCCAAAGGACTTATAAAATGAAATCATCAAAAGTTCCCAGCTGCACAAGTCTTTTGAAACTTTTCTGTCGTAACAGAGTCTGCGTTACACATTACAAAAACATGCAAGGGGGCTTAAAGATAGTTTAACAAAAAGACTAGAAAGGGAGAATATCCAGGTGGCTTTTTAAGTGTGGAACATCATAAAACAGTGTTTGGAAAGTATTATGCCAAGATGTAATAACTAAAAAACAAGTAAGTCCATTTATAAGCTGAAGTGTAACTTCAAGTCATAAATAGAACAAATGTTGAGAATGCAAGAGGAAAATAATGACTGCTTATTAAATGTGAGACAAACAGACAAAGAACAACTTCAGCCATAGAATAGCCATATGGTGCTACGCTTTGGACTCCTCCTCTGAAGCTTTGTGACAGCTACTATAGACACCCTACCGAGGTCCCCAGTCGTGTGGAACACACGCGGAATCAGTCCGCTGCAGACAGGCAGGTCTGTGGATGCCCTACCGAGGTCCTGAGTCACACGGAAGACACCGAATCACCCCGCTGCAGACAGGCAGCCACCTGATTCCACACTACAAAGACACAGAGAACACCAGACCACCAGACCAAGGTACTGAGTCTCACTGTTCCCGGGCCAGAGGTAGGGGCTTCTGAGCCGTCATCCCACTGCTCCTGGTCCAGAGGAAGGGGCTTCCCAGTCACCATCCCTCCCACTGCTCCCAGCCCAGAGGAAAGGGCTTTTGGGCCACCTTCTGTCCCGCTGCTCCTGGCCCAGAGGAAGGGGCTTCCGGGCCACCATCCTTCCCACCGCTCCCAGCCCGGAGGGAGGGGCTTCTGAGCCACCATACCACTGCTCCTGGTCCAGAGGAAGGGGTTTCCCAGCCACCATCCCTCCAGCTGCTCCCAGGCCATAGGAAAGGGCTTTTGGGTCACCATCCCTACCGCTGCTCATGGCCCCTGTCCCACCTCACCCAGCTCAGAGGAGGTAATCCGTGCAGGTGCTAACAGCCCCCCACCCCAGTTGAAATGAGAAAACACGTAAATAAGTCTCAAAACCAGACTTCCAGATCACCTACAGCAACCCCAAAGGGAAATGAGATGGAACACTCTGATACTCAACTACCTGGACCCACTGAACTGGCAACAAAAGGGGATATGGAAAAAATGAAATCAGAAATAATTTCTCAGATAACAGGAGTAATTGTGCCCCTAGTGCAAGACATGATTAATAAATCTAGAGAGGAGCTCAGGAACATGATGGAATCCCAACATAAGAAACAAATGGAATCCATAAACCAGATGCAAATAGATTTCCAGGACATGAAAAACTCCACTGAAAGTCTACACAGCAGAATGAGCCAGTGTGAGGACAGAATTTCAGATGTAGAAGATAAGATTGCAATTAGTGACAAGGAAAAGAAAAATTGCTTCAAAATTATAAGGGAACACGAGAAATCAATCCAGCAGCTGCTAGATGATGCAAAGAAGAATAACATAAGACTGATTGGGCTCAATGAAGAAACAGGAGAGAGTGGAGATGACATAAAAAATCTCTTCACAGAAATAATGGCAGAAAACTTCCCAAGCAGGGGAAAAGAGCTTGACATACAGATAAGTGAGGCATATAGGACTCCAAATAGCTTTGATCAAAAAAAATCTACACATAGGCATATAATTGTTAAGATTCCAGAAACACAACAGAAGAACAAAGTTCTCCAAGCAGTCAGAGAAAAGAAACAAATCACATACAAAGGAAAGCCCATCAGAATCACAGCAGACTTCTCAACACAAACCATCAAGGCAAGAAGAGCTTGGAGTGACATATTCCAAGCCCTAAAAGAAAACAGCCTCTAACCCAGATTGATGTACCCTGCAAAACTATCTTTCAAAATGGATGGAGAAATAAGATACTTTCATGACAAAGAGCACCTTAGGAACTGTGTGAATACCAAAACAGCACTCCAAAGAATTTTACACAATAGCCTAGGAACAGACATTGAGGATCACAACCCCAGAAAGCAAAGCAGAATGAACCCATCTGGCATGACAAGAAATTAAATGTAAAGGGGGAGAACCCAACAAAAAGAAAAAGCCATGGCAATGACAAGTCAATACGTTTCAGTTATAACCACCAACGTTAATGGTCTCAATTCACCAATCAAAAGAAATAGACTGGCAGAATGGGTCAAGAAGCAAAATCCAACAATAAGCTTCATACAAGAAACACACCTAATTCAAAAGGAAACTCATAGACTGAAAGTTAAAAGGTGGAAAACAATATTGCATGCAACAGGAACTCGAAAAAATGCAGGAGTAGCTATCCTCTTTGCAGATCAAGTAGATTTCAAACCAACACTGATTAAGAGAGACAAAGAAGGACACTACATCCTTGTAAAGGGAAGAATCCAAGAGGAAGAGATGACAATCATAAATATCTATGCACCAAACACTAGTGCACCCAACTATATAAAACAAATACTAACGGACATGAAAAGTCATATATGCACTAATACAGTTGTAGTGGGGGACCTCAACACCCCACTGTCACAAATAGATAGATCAACTAGACTAAAAATAAGTAATGAAATACTAGAACTCAATCGAACTCTTGAACAAATGAACTTAACAGATGTTTACAGAGTATTCTACCCCACAAAATCAGAATACACATTCTTCTCAGCTGCACATGGGTCATTCTCCAAAACAGACCACATACTCACACATAGAACATGTTTAAGTAAGTGCAAAGGAATGGAAGTTATCCCCTGTATATTATCAGACCATAGTGTGATGAAATGGGAGATCCATAGCAAATGAAACTCAAAACATTTCATAAACACGTGGAAATTGAACAACACACTTCTGAATAACCAATGGGTCACAGAGGAAATTAAAGAAGAAATCAGACCATTCCTTCAATTAAATGACGATGCCAATAAAACATATCGGAATCTATGGGACACAATGAAAGCAGTCTTACGAGGGAAATTCATAGCAGTGAATACGCATATTAGGAAAACAGAAGGAGCCCAATTAAACACTGATGCTGAACCTCAAGCTTCTAGAAAAAGAAGAGCAGGATAACCCCAAAGCGCATACAAGGAAGGAAATTATAAAGATCAGAGGAGAAATCAATGCAATGGAGACTAAGAGAATGATACAAAAAAATCAATGAAGCCAAGAGTTGGTTCTTCGAAAGAATCAAAATTGACAAACCCTTACCCAACCTTAACAGAAAAAGGAAAGAAAAGGCCCAAAACCATGCAATTAGGAATGAAAAGGGTGAAATTACAACAGACCTAGCAGAAATCCAGAGGATCATCAATACCTACTTCCAGAACCTATACAACAATAAGATGGACAACACAGAAGAAATGGACAGATTCCTAGATACATGTGAATTACCAAAATTGAATGAAGAAGACCTACAAATTCTAAACAACCCAATATCAACCAATGAAATTGAAAATGTAATTAAAAACTTATCAACTAAGAAAAGCCCAGGCCCTGATGGCTTCACTGCTGAATTCTACAAGACATTTAGACAGGAACTGCTGCCACTACTGTTTAAATTCTTCAGTGAAATTGAAAGGGAAGCAATACTCCCAAATTCATTCCTGGAAGCAAGCATCACCTTGATCCCCAAAGTAGAGAAAGACCCAACTGAAAAAGAGAACTATAGGCCAATCTCACTAATGAACATAGATGCAAAAATCCTTAATAAGATACTGGCAAACAGAATGCAGAAGATCATCAAGAAGATCATACACCCTGATCAAGTGGGATTCATCCCAGGGATGCAGGGTTGGTTCAATATACGAAAATCAATTAATGTAATACACTATATCAATAGAGCCAAGGACAAAAACCATATGATTATCTCCATAGACACAGAAAAAGCATTTGACAAAATCCAACATGCATTTATGATAAAAATCCTACAAAAAACTGGAATAGATGGTCTCTACCTCAAACTGCTAGAAGCCATCTATGAAAAACCAACAGCCAATATCATACTAAATGGTCAAAAACTGAAATCCTTTACACTAAAATCAGGAACAAGACAAGGATGTCCACTGTCACCACTCTTGTTCAATAGAGTTCTGGAAACATTAGCCACAGCAATTAGACAAGAGAAAGAAATAAAAGGAATAAAGATAGGTAATGAAGAAGTCAAATTGTCATTATTTGCAGATGACATGATACTCTATATAGAAGACCCCAAGAACTCCACCAAAAGTCTTCTAGACTTAATAACCAAATTCAGTCAAGTAGGTGGATACAAGGTAAACACACAAGAATCAATAGCTTTCCTCTACACCAATGACAGACTCACTGAGAGAGAAATAGGGCAAATAATTCCTTTCACAATAGCATCCAAAAAACTGAAATACCTAGGAATCATCCTAACGAAAGAAATCAAAGACCTCTTCTCTGAAATCTATGGCATTCTGAAAAGAGAGATTGAAGATGATATCAGAAAATGGAAAGACATCCACTGCTCCTGGGTAGGAAGGATTAAGACAGTGAAAATGGCCATACTTCCAAAACTGCTATATAGATTTAATGCAATCCCAATTGAGATCCCAGCAGCATACTTCATGGACCTCGAGAAAACAACCCAAAAATTCATTTGGAACAAGAAGAGACCCAGAATAGCAAAAGCAATTCTAGGTAACAGAGACATGGCAGAGGGTATCACAATCCCTAACCTGCAACTATACTACAAAGCTACTGTGATAAAAACAGCATGGTACTGGCAAAGAAACAGACTTGAGGACCAGTGGAACAGATTAGAAGATGCAGAAACAACGCCAGACACACTCAGCCACCTCATCTTTGACAAAGGAGCCAAACACCCTCACTGGAGGAAAGATAGCCTCTTTAATAAATGGTGCTAGAAAAATTGGGCTTCAACTTTCCAAAGATTAAAACTAGACCTATATCTCTCACCATGCACTAAACTAAAATCAAAATGGATTAAAGATCAAAATATTAAAATAGAAACTCTGAACCAGTTGGAACAGAGGTTAGGTAGAACCTTTGAAGACATCAGTGTAGGAAAAGATTTTATGAACAAAACCTCAGTTGCCCGTGAACTAGCACAAACAATCAACAAATGGGATCTCTTCTTATTAAAAAGCTTCTGCACAGCAAGAGAAACCACCAGCAGTGTGAAGAGACAACCCACAATGTGGGAAAAAAGTCTTCACCTGCTCTTCCTCAGACAAAGGTCTACTATCTCGAATCAATAAAGAACTTAGAAAGATCAGACCTCCCAAATTTAAAGACCCAATCCAAAAATGGTCATCTGAAATGAACAGACATTTCTCAGACAAAGAAGTAGAAATAGTAAATAAATACATGAAAAAATGCTCAACATCACTGGTCATTCGAGAGATGCAAATGAAAACAACGCTGAGATTCCGCTTCACTCCAGAAAGAATGGCTGCTATCATGAAATCAACCAATAACAAATGCTGGCGGGGCTGTGGGGAAAGAGGAACCCTGCTCCACTGCTGGTGGGAGTGTAGACTGGTGCAAGCACTGTGGAAATCAGTATGGAGATACCTCAAAGAACTAGAACTGGAAGTCCCATTTGACCCCGCTATTCCACTGCTGGGGATCTTCCCCAAGGAATTAAAAGAATCATACCACAGTGATATATGTGCACCCATGTTCACAGCAGCGCAGTTTATAATAGCTAAAACTTGGAAACAGCCCAAATGCCCATCAACTGGAGACTGGATAAAGAAAATGTGGTTTTTTTATAAAATGGAGTACTACTCAGCCATAAAAAATGAGAAATTAGAGACATTTATAGCTAAGCGGATGCACATTGAGGTGATACTCTTAAGTGAAATACATAGGACACACATGTGTAAATACCGAATAGTTTCTCTGGTGTGAGAAACTGTAAGTGTAAATAAGGACTAAAATGTATAATAGGTAATGTGAAATAGGAAGAAAAGGGGCAAAGGGGAAGGAAGTGGGAGGGCTAGGGGAAAGGATAGAAGGAAATGGGATTAATATGAGAAAATGGAAAAATAGGAACAAAATCTTTGTAAATAGGGAGGACTGGAGGGGTTGAAGGGAGGGCTGGGCAAGGGTGAAAAATAAGAACCAAGAGAGGCTATGTATAGGTGCAAATTTCCAATGATGAATGTCATTATATTGTATACCTAAAATGTACCAATGATTAGAATGAATAACTGATAATGCAAAATAGGAAGAAAAGGTCCAAAGGGGTAGGGGTAGTGGGAGGGGCAGGGGAAAGGAAAGAAGGGAAAGGAAAAATGATGAGAAATGGAAAAAATGGAAATAAAGTCTTTGTAAATAGGGAAGGGGGGGCTAGGAATGGGGAGAAAATAAGAACCAAGATGCATCATGTAAAGGTACAATTCCCAATGAGAAATGTAATTGTGTTTTATACCTACAATGTACCAATAAAAGAATTTAATACCAAAAAAAAGCAAGGATTTGGGTAACCCTCAGGCCAGTCTTGATCCACAGCCCAGTGAAGTTACCAGAGTCCTCTTTCTATTGTCCTCATGTTTGCAAGATGCTACTGGTAGCATGCTCAGGAGGAGACAGACTTTGAGCAGATTTTCAGCCCAGACTTTGAGGATCAACAACATTTATTGGCCACGTTTTTGAGTTCTTTGCAAATACAGTTTCCTTACAAATTCATCTATCTCTTCCATTCCCTCCTTCATCTGGTAGCTAATGCATGACTTAAGGCATTTAGAATGGATGAAGGTGGTAGGAATTATAGAATATTCCCTCTTTCTGTGGCTCCAAGCTTAGCTTGTGAAAGAGAATTAAGCATTTTTAAATTAGAAAACCCTCAGATTATTGGACCCCTAACACTATGGATGGACAGTCCAATAGAAAGTTCTCTCTCAGCAATGCCACAGTGAGAAACTTATCCAACATGGTATGACTGCCTATTGGTTGGTCTATATTCAAAAGAGACAAAACAGGGATACATATATCTTATAAACATTTTCTTTTAACTCATCTACTGTCCAATAATATTTTAGACTGAGGCCAAGGTCTTTTCTTCAAGTATGGGTCTTTTTTGCATAAACCTTACCTATAATGCATCAAAGCATCTAACATTTTCTCCCCCTCTTTTTCCTCCCTCCCTCCCTCCCTCCCTTCCTTTTCTCCTTCCTTTATTTCTTTCATGTTTTATTTTTTATAGCTATACAATGTTTTTTTTCCAGTACCAGGAATCAAACTCAGGACCTTGTGGTTGCCAGGCAGGTGCAGTGCCACTAAGCTACATCCCCGGTCCCATGTTTTACTTTTTGCAGTGGTGGAGACAGAACCCAGAGCCTTGTGCAGGCTGGGCCAGTGTTCCACCACAAAGCCACACTCCCAGCCCTCTTTTTTTAATGTGAAATGAGAATTTAAGGATTCCTGAGAAGTATGTGAGAGAAGAATGTATGACTTACCCTAATTGTTAAAGTTTGAAAGAAATATTTAAAGTAACTGACCTCTATCAAATTTTCTAAAACATTTATTTTTCATAGGAAAAAACTCCTCTATTTTAATAATCATGGCTCATTGGCTTCTGTAATTCTATAATATTTAATTAAAATACAAGAAGCAGAACTAGCATAAGTCAGTTTGAGAAAAAAGGCAAATTTGTTATCCTTAAGGCGCAGTTGGAGGAGGCAGATGTGCTTGGTAGGTAAAGGGCAACACTATAGATAGCCGAGGACATGCTGGGGGCCACGACCTTTGGTCAGGATGTTTTATAGCAGAATGGAGCATATGATATGGGCCGAGAAAGTCAGTTCTTGGGTTATTATGGCAGCAGCTACTGCATTTGTTCTCTTTCTGCTTTCAGAAAGGCCACTTGCAGTCTAAGTGTGTGGCCCTCATGTAAGACCTAACTGAAGGATACAAGATGTATTAAATACCCTCCCATCCCGAATTTTACCTACAATCAGATGACTTACTGCAATAGTCTTGGTAGAAATGTGATTAGAGCCCTAAAGTACAATAAAAAATATTTTAAGGGCCGGGGATTTAGCTCAGTGGTTTCGCTGCCTGCTGCGCAAGCGCAAGGACCCGAGTTCGATCCCCAGTACCAAAAAAAAAAAATTTTAACCAGCTCTTTTGCTGCAATATACAAAAGTCACCAACTTCTGAGCTTGAGATAGAAAGCATTACCCTTCCACCATCTTCTTAATTTGGACAATTCCATGTTGAGCTCTATTCCTTATAACATCTCATTTTCTGATTTTAAAAAAAATTATGTATTTTTGATTCCATGAAATAGAAAAGATTGCTCAAATTGGCTTAATCAGTAAAATATATTGGTTCATGTAAAAACTCCAAAGGAAGAGAGGTTTCAGGCAGGGCTCAGAGCTCCTGTCTGGCTGTATAGACTACCACTGTGCTTGGAGCCTGGGCTAGGTGCCTAGGGGGTAAGAGGGATGGATACACACTGGAAGGGCTCATACACCTGTCCATATGCCCAGCATGGGCGTGGACCTATCTAGAGGAAAGGATGTCAGTTTAGTCATAGGGCCTCTGCCTGCAAAGGTATACTACACAGCTGGCACCTTGGAAGTGCCTTACATGTTAGCAGCTGGAACTCAGCCAAGCAATGTCAACCAAGAACCAGTGGAGAAACCACCAACAGTGGGAACGGACAACCCATAATGTGGGAAAAAATTTTCACCAGCAATTCCTCAGACAAAGGTCTACTATCTAGAATCTATAAAGAACTTAAAAAAATCAGACCTCCCAAATTTAAAGACCCAATCCAAAAATGGGCATCTGAAATGAACAGACATTTCTCAGACAAAGAAGTAGAAATAATAAATAAACATAAAGAAAAAATGTTCAACATCACTGGTCATTCGAGAGATGCAAATGAAAAAAACACTGAGATTCCACCTCACCCCAGAAAGAATGGCTGCTATCATGAAATCAACCAATAACAAATGCTGATGGGGTTGTGGGGAGAAAGGAACCCTGCTCCATTGTTGGTGGGAATGCAGATTGGTGCAACCACTGTGGAAATCAGTATGGAGATACCTCAAAGAACTAGGACTAGAGGTCCCATTCAACTCAGCTATTCCTCTGCTGGGTATCTTCCCAAAAGAATTAAAAGAATCATACCACACCGATATATGTGCACCCATGTTTATAGCAGTACAGTTTGTAATAGCTAAAAGTTGGAAAGAGCTCAATTGCCCATCAACTGGAGACTGGATAAAGATGTGGTTTTTCTATAAAATGGAGTACTTCTCAGCCATAAAGAACGAGAAACCAGAGCCATTTATAGCTAAGTGGATGCACATTGAGGACATACTTTTAAGTGAAATAAATAGGACACATGTGTAAATACCGAATAGTTTCTCTAGTGTGAGAAACTGACAGTGTAAACAAGAACTAAAAGGTATAATAGATAATGTGAAATAGGAAGAAAAGGGGCAAAGGGGAAGGGGAAGTGGGAGGGGTAGAGGAAAGGAAAGAAGGGAATGGAATTAATATAAGAAAAAGGAAAAATGGAAGCAAAATCTTTGTAAATAGGGAGGGATGGAGGGGTTGAAGGGAGGGCAGGGGAAGGGGGAAAAAGAAGAACCAAGAGAGATTAGGTAAAGGTGCAAATTCCCAATGATGAATGTCATTATATTGTATACCGAAAATGTACCAATAAAAGTAATAATATAATAATAATAATAAAAAAGAACCAGTCTTTACTCTGCCTTCCTTACATCAGCTGCATCCATAGGTAGCCTCCACTCATGCTCATCAGATGCAGGTCAGCAGCAACCAAGTCTCCCTGTCCCTTCTGCAGTGGGAGGGTGAGTTTCCTGGTCACTAGATAGGCTAAGCTCACAGGGACAACCTGGGCCCCAGGCCACTGTGACCAGCCATGACAGGGGGTAAACAGTGCTTGGCCAAAGTAGGGGTTGCAGATGCCATTTTGCTACTTGTTTTCTTTCATATATTTTAGGTCTTACTTGTTTTGCTGTTTCTCCACTACTGCCTTTTTTGTGTTAAATAAATATTTTCTAGCCATTTTCATTTCCTTTTTGTTTCCATTAGTATATTTTTCCTATTTATTTTCTATTTGGTTGTCCTGGATATTACAATATTCAATTTAAAATAACCTAGCTCAAATTAATACCAATTTAATCAATAATACTTTAAATGTTTATTTCTTTTATTTCCTCTTTGCCATACAAATTTGTCATACAAATTACATTTTACATATTATAAGCCCATCAACTTAGTTTACTATTCTATTGCACTTTTGAAAAAATTTTCAGATAACTATAGGTTAACATGCAGTTCTAAGAAATAATACAGAGAGATCCCGTGAACCTGTTGGCCAACTTTTTCCAATAATAATATCTACAACACAATGGTATGACATGACAGGCGGGAGGATTGGACATCATTGCAGTGCAGATATAAAATGCTTCCAGCACCCAAGGAGCTTTCCTGTCTCCCTTTTGTAGACTCATCCATCTCACACCAGTGTTTACCCCTCTCCTTAACTTCTGGAAACCACTAGTTTGTTCTCCAATTGTATGCTTTTGTCTTGAAACAATTTTACATAAATGGAATTGTATCTTATGTAACCATTTTGGATTGGCATGTTTCATTTAAAGGAATTCTCTGGAGACACATCCAGACTGTTACACATATATTGACGGATAGTTCCCTTTTTTGCTGAGTGGTATTCTATGGTATAGATGTACCTCAGTTTATTTAATCATTCACCCATCTAAGGGCATCTGGATTGCTTCTAGTTTGGGGCTATTACACATAAAACAGCTACAGTCATACAGTATATAGATTTCTGTGTGATCACAAGCCTTTGTTTTCCCAAGACATATGACCAGGAGTGTATTTTCTCAGTGAAACTGTGCTTGATGTTTGCTTTGCAAACTGCCAAACCATTTTCCAAAGTGGTTGTACCACTTCACATTCCCATCTGCAATGAAGGCAATCCATTTTCTCTGCTTTCTCACCAGTGTTTGGTATCTGTAGTAGTTTGCTTGGGTAGTGAAGACAACAGATATTTACTTCTCACAGTTCTAGGAGCTGCAAAGTCCAAGATCAAAGTCCAGCATATTGAGTTCCTGGGGAGGGCTCTATTTCAGGCTGGCAGATGGCTACTTCTCACTGTGTCATCACATGGTGGCAAGACCATGACCTGTTTCTCATCTTCTTATAAAACCACTAATCCCACCATAAGGGATTAAACACTAAGAACACTAAGAACTTCTCATCTCCAAAGACCATCGCGCTGGGGATAGGAGCTTCAACATCTGAATTCAGAAGGACACAATTCACAAGAGCAGCCAGACACAGGCTCACAGGCTGACTCTGGAGAACAGACATTGGGTGCAGCAGGCATTTCCCCTTCTTGGGGAGCTGCACCCTGACTGCCTCTGGAGTGGTGCTTCTCAAAGTGTGGTCCCAGTAATGGAAGCCTCGGCCTGTCCTGAGAACTTGTTAGAAATGCAAGTTCTAATCCCAAGTTCCCAGGACTCACTGAATCAGGCACTCTAGGCTGGGGCCCATAATCTGTTTTACAGGCTTTCCAGGAAATTCTGATGCTACTACCATGAGGACCCATTGTCTTCCCTAGTCTCAGGTGCCCCAGAAAAGGGAGCGAGCACAGGACCTAGGCTCAAAAATTAGGTGCCCTGTCTCAGAGGTTCACAAAGACTCTTGTTCTTCCAGCTGTTGGAGTTGCTTCCTCCTATAGCTGGTTTGTAACTCCTGATAAAGAAGAAAATGACAAAAAACAAACCCAAAGCTCATAGGGAGGAAATTATAAAGATCAGAGCAGAATGTTGACCTTGTATCCAGCTACTCTACTGAATCTGTCAATTAAGTCTAGAAGTCTTTTGACGAAGTTTCTTGGGTCTTCTATGTAAAGTATCATATCATCAGCAAATAATGACAGTTTAACTTCTTCCTTTCCTATCTTTATTCCTTTTATTTCTTTCTCTTTTCTAATTGCTGTGGCTAATGTTTCCAGAACTATATTGAACAGGAGTGGTGATAGTGGGCATCCTTGTCTTGTTCCTGATTTTAGCATGAAAGTTTTCAGTTTTTGACCATTTAGTATGATGTTGGCTGTTGGTTTTTCATAGATCGCCTTAATCAGGTTAAGATAGAGACCTTCTATTCCAATTTTCTATAGGGTTTTTATCATGAATGGGTGCTGGATTTTGTCGAATGCTTTTTCTGCATCTATTGAGATGATCATATGGTTTTTGTCCTTGACTCTGTTAATATAGTGTATTACATTTATTGATTTGCGAATGTTGAACCATCCTTGCATCCCTGGGATAAATCTGACTTGGTCAGGGTGTATGATCTTCTTGATGACCCTCTGTATTCTATTTGCCAGTTCTTGTACACAAATAACAGACTCACTGAGAGAGAAATTAGGGAAACAATTCCTTTTACAATAGCATTCCAAAAAATGAAACATCTAGGAATCAATCTAACAAAGGAAGCAAAAGCCCTCTACACTGAAAACTACAGCACTCTGAAAAAAGAGATCGAAGAGGATATAAGAAAATGGAAAGACATCCTTGTTCCTGGGTAGGAAGAACCAATATAGTGAAAATGGCCATACTTCCAAAACTACTATATAGATTCAATGCAATGGCAATTGAAATTCCAACAATATACTTCACAGAACTAGAGAAAACAATCCAAAAATTCATTTGGAACCATAAGAGACCTAGGATAGCTAAAGCAATTCTAAGCAACAGAGACATGGCTGGGGGTATCACAATCGCCAACTTGAAACTATACTACAAAGCTACTGTGATAAAATCAGCATGATACTGGCAAAGGAACAGACCTGAGGATCAGTGGAATGGATTAGAAGATGCAGAAACAACTCCAGACATACTCAGCCACTTCATCTTCAACAAAGGAGCCAAACACCCTCACTGGAGGAAAGACAGTCTCTTTAATAAACGGTGTTGGAGGGCTGGATATTTAGCTCAGTGGCACCACATCTGCCTCGCAAGTGCAAGGTCCTGAGTTCGATCCCCAGTACCCTACTCCAAAATAAATAAATGGTGTTGGAAAAATTGGATTTCAACTTCCAAAGATTAAAACTAGACCTATGTCTCTAACCATGCACTAAACTAAAATCAAAATGGATCAAAGATCTAAACATTAAAACAGAAACACAAAACCAGTGGGAAGAGAGGTTAGACAGAACCTCTATCTATTTTGTTCATGTTCATGAACATGAACAAAACCTCAGTCACATGTGAACTCACACAAAAAATCAACAACTGAGATCTCATCTTATTAAAAAGCTTTTTAAAATTTTTCTATCATGATGTTTATTTTTTTATTAAGTTTATCGGTACATTTTAGGTATAAAATACAGTTACATTCATCATTGGGATCTTGTACCTTTTCATGATGTATCTTGGTTCTTATTTTTTTCCCCTTCCCCTGCCCTCCCTTCACCCCCTCCACCCTTTCATATTTGCAAAGGCTTTGTTTCCATATTTTTTTCTCATATTTTTTCGTTTCTCTTTCCTTTCCCCTACCCCTCCCACTTCCCCTACTCCTTTAGACCTTTTCTTCCTATTATATAATATCAATTATACATTGTTTTAATTACAATATCAAAATTTAGAGGACATTACCACAGATTTTACAGAATTTAAAAGGATATAGAAAGCATATTACAAAAATCTGTTTTGAAATAAATTTGACAACTTCTAAGAAGTACCTTGGAAGACAAATTAAAGAAACTAACTCTGGAGGAAATATAAAATTTGAATAGCACCTATTGAAGAAAGTATGTTCCTAGCTTGAAAACCTACCTATATGACAACAACAGGCTCATATATATTTTAACCGATGAATTATATCAAACATTTAAAGCAGAAAAAAGAAGGAACACTTCTCCCCTCATTTTAGGAAATCAACATTGTGCTAATTCTAAAACTGGATAAAGATAATAGAAGAAAAAAGTATGAACATAGATAAAAATTTGTTTAACAAAACAAACTATTAGAAGTCAGATCTGGCAGGATGTAGAAAGTGGTTTTATTATAGGGATGGCAATGTTGGTTCAGCATTGGAAGATCCACCCCCAAGTCATCATTTTAACAAAGGAAAGGAAAAAGTCATATGATCCTATCAGTTGTTGCAGAAAAAGTATTGGACTAAATTCTACAGCTGTTCATGGTAAAAGCTATCAGGAGACTAGAAGTAGAACAGAACCTTCTCAATGGATAAGACATGTGGTCCATACTTCAGCAAAAACACCTTATATGAATGGAAAAGATACAATGCTTTCTCCCTAAAGTGGGGAAGAAGGGCAGATATGCCTACTCTTCATCTGTCCATTAAACTTTGAAACATAGGCCCAAAACAAAATAGTCTGGCAATAAAAAGACACAATTAGCATAGGATTGGCAAGGTAGAAGTAAAATCTTCATATGTAGATGAAATTGATCATCTACAGAGAAAATACTAAGAAATCTCTAGAAGCCCCTAGAACTTGTATTTGATGTTAGCAGGATTAGAAAACACAAGGTCTTTGTGTAAAATTCAGGTCTTTGTATACTTGCTATAAGTGAAGGATTGGATATTGAAATTTAAAAGTTATGTAGGAGTACAAAGGACCTAGAAAAGTAAAAAGAAAAAAACAAACAGTGTTGGAAGACATTTCCTAATCTTAAGACTTCCTCTAAAGCTGCAGTAATCAAGGCAGTGTTGACATAAGGAAAGACATATAGATCACTGGAATAAAACAGAGAATCTAGAAATAGAACCACACACATATGGTCCACTGAGTTTTGAAAGATTATTTAACATTAACATTTTATAGAACATAAACTCAATTCAAGAGCAGAGGGAAAAGATAGTGTTTTCAGCAAATGGAACTAGAACACCTGGTATGCATATGTAAAAAATTAACCTCAACCCTTTATTTCCATACATGAAAATAACTTGAAAGAGTCTATGAATCTAAATATGAAAGACAAAAACTGTAAAACCGTAGGAAGAAATTATAAGGAAAATGTTCATGAATTTAGGGTAGGCAAGAATTACCTAGGATACAAAAAACATGATGTATAAAAGAAAAAAATTGATAAATGAGATTCCATTAAAATTTAGAAGTTTAAATGACATCATTAAGAAAATGAAAAGTAGTCCTTAAACAGACCATATTTATAATACATATAACCTAAGACCAGAATATATAAAGAACTCTTACAGCTCATTAATAGACAACCCAATTAAAAAGTAGACACAAGAAGATGATAAATAGCCAGTACAGCACAAGGAAAGGTGTACAACACTAGAATCAGAAAAATACTAATCAGTACAATAACAAGATTGAATTATACACTCATTAGGGAGATGAAGTTAAAAGTTTACAAGAACAAACGTCAGCTTAGGTGTGAACCAGTTAGAACTAATACTGCTAATGTGAATGTAAAATGATAAAACCATTTTGGAAAACAATACAGAAATTTCTTGTATTACGGTTAAGAACCAACAGTTCTGTTCTTAAGTTTTTACTTGAGAGGAATGAAAACACATGTTCACAATAGATTTGTACATACAAGTTGACTATTGCTTATCTGAAATTCTTGGGAGCAGAAGTGTTTCGGATTTTGGGTTGAAATCCACTTGATCTGCAAAGAGGATAGCTACTTCTACTCTTTTTCAGGTTCCTGTCATATGGAATATTGTTTGCCACCCTTTAACTTTCAGTCTATGAGTTTCTTTTTGAATTGAATGCAGCAAATTGTTGGATCTTGCTTCTTGACCCATTCTGCCAGTCTACTTCTTTTGATTGGTGAATTGAGACCCTAACATTGATGGTTATAACTGATACATATTGCCTTATCATTGTCATGACTTTTTCTTTTTGTTGGATTCTCCCACTTTGCATTTAATTTCTTGTCACACCCAATGGATTCATTCTGCTGTGGTTCCTGGGGTTGTGATCCTCATTGTCTTTTCCTAGGGTATTGTCTAAAATATTTTGGAGTGCTGGTTTGGTATTCACGAAGTTCCTAAGGTGCTCTTTGTCATGAAAGTATCTTATTTCTCCATCCATTTTGAAAGATAGTTTTGCAGGGTACATCAGTCTGGGTTGGAGGCTGTTTTCCTTTAGGGCTTGAAATACATCACTCCAATCTCTTCTTGCCTTGATGGTTTGTGTTGAGAAGTCCGCTGTGATTCTGATGGGTTTTCCTCTGTATGTGATTTGTTTCTTTTCTCTAAATGCTTGTAGAACTTTGTTCTTCTGTTGAATTTCTGGAATCTTAACAATTATATGCCTATGTGTAGATTTTTTTTTTGATCAAGGCTATTTGGAGTCCTATATGCCTCACTTATCTGTATGTCAAGTTCTTTTCCCCTGCTTGGGAAGTTTTCTGCCATCACTTCTGTGAACAGTTTTTTTATATCATCTGCACTCTGCCCTGTTTCTTCTTTGACTCCAATCAGTCTTATGTTATTCTTCTTTGCATTGTCTAGCAGCTGCTGGATTGCTTTCTCGTGGTCCCTTACAATTTTGAAGCAATTTTTCTTTTCCTTGTCACTTACTGCAATCTTATCTTCTGTTTCTGAAATTCTGTCCACACATTGACTCATTCTACTGTGTAGACTTTGATCTCCTGGAAATCTGTTTGCATCTGTTTTATGGATTCCATTTGTTTCCTATGTTGGGATTCCATCATGTTCTTCAGCTCCTCTATTTTTTTTTAATCTGTGTCCTCTCTAGATTTATTAATCATGTCTTGCAGTATGGGCACGATCTCTGCTGTTATCTGAGAAATTATTTCTGATTTCATTTTTTCCAGATCCTCTTTTGTTGCCAGTTCAGGGAGTCCAGGTGGTTGAATATCACAGTGTTCCATCTCGTTTCCCTTTGGGGTTGCTTTCAGTGATTGGGAAGTCTGGTTCAGAGACTTGTTTATGTGTCTTCTCATTTTGATGGGGTGGGAGTTGCTGTTGGCTACTGCATGGCTTACCTCCTCTGCACTGTGGGGGATGGAGTGGTATGGCAGCCCTGAAGCCGCCTCCTGGGCACTGGGAGTGGCTCACCTCCTCTGTGCTGGGGGGATGGGGTTAAAAAGCTTCTGCACAGCAAGAGAAACCACCAAGAGAGCTAAGAGACAAACCACAATGTGGGAAAAAATCTGTACCAGCTGTTCCTCAGACAAAGGTCTACTATCTAGAATACATAAAGAACTTTTAAAAATCAGACCTCCTAAATTTAAAGACTGAATCCAAAAATGGGCATCTGAAATGAACAGACATTTCTCAGACAAAGAAGTAGAAATAGCATATAAATACATCAAAAAATGTTCAACATCACTGGTCATTTGAGAGATGCAAATGAAAACAATGCTGAGATTCCACCTCACCCCAGAAAGAATGGCTGCTATCATGAAATCAACCAAAAACAAATGCTGGCAGGGCTGTGGGGAAAAAGGAACATTTCTCCACTGTTGGTGGGTGTGCAGATTGGTGCAACCACTGTGGAAATCAGTATGGAGATGCCTCAAAGAACTAGGATTGGAAGTCCCATTTCACCCAGCTATTCCCCTGCTGCATATCTTCCCAAAAGAATTAAAAGAATCATACTACAGAGATATATGTGCACCCATGTTTATAGCAGCACTGTTTGTAATAGCCAAAACTTGGAAACAGCCCCATTGCCCTTCACCTGGAGACTGGATAAAGATGTGGTTTTTTAATAAAATGGAGTACTACTCAGCCATAAAGAATGAGAAACTAGGGACTTTTATAGCTAAATGGATGCACACTGAGGCCATCCTCTTAACTGGAATAAACAGGACACACATGTGTAAATACCGAATAGTCTCTCTGGTATGAGAAACTGAATCTGTAAATAATGATTAAAATATATAATAGATAATGTGAAATAGGAAGAAAATGACCAAAGGGGAAGTGGGAGGGGTAGGGGAAAGGAAAGAAGGGAATGGAATTAATTTGAGAAAGGGAAAAATGGAAACAAAGTCTTTGTAAATCAGGAGGGGTGGAGGGTTTGAAGGGAGGGCAGGGGAGGGGGGAAAAATAAGAACCAAGACACATCATGTACAGATACAAGTTCCCAATGATGGATGTCATTGTATTGTATACCTAAAATGTACCAGTAAGCTTAATGAATAAAAAAAAGAACGTGCATATGAATCAATCCAGCATGAAGAAGAAGACCCAGCAAGCAGGCCAGCCTTGTGCATCCAGGCAGAGAGAACGAGTTCTGCTAGTGTCGCTGGATCCCAACATCAAGCACCACTCACCCAGCTCTGCCAGCCCCACCCAGACACAAAAGCAGATGGCCTTTACCACCTGTGCCAGTTTGTCCCAACATTGAAGACTACAGGAGCTGTAACAGACATAACATCTGAATGGTAGTCTCTGACAGTCAACACAGGTGGTTTTTTTTAAGCCACAAACTGAGAACTCAGTCTTAGCAGAGAAACTTGACTCTTACTAAGATGAAAATTAAGATCACTTGGACTCTCTTTTCAATGCTCTTCCCTTCCTCCACTCCCACATGTGGAAGCTCAGGGTTACCTCTCCCCCGGGGCCCTGACCCTTGTCCTCATGTTTCCCAGGACCTGTTCCTTAGGTCTCTCCATTTCCCTCTTACATCCTCAGTCTCTCCCTGTCTGCAGTCTCCTTGCCTTCAACCAATAACTATGCTTTAATGTGGTCTCATCTTTTATGCTGGAGAATTCCTTCCTTGACACTCAGCTCCCAGCCTCTACCACCATTATTGTTCAATCTTTGTAAAGACATAGTTCACACCTCCCAGGATACTTCTGCCTGACTTCTCTTTCAGCTCCCCTCTGAATATACTTTCACTGGGGCTACCAGTGGCCATCTACACTGAGTCCAGTGGGTATTATTCAGTCCCTACCTTTTTCAAGTTCTCTGTTGTATTAAATGTCATTAAGCATTTTTCTACTCCATCAGCCTCTGTGATATCACTGTCTTCCCACCATCTGCGCACTTAATTAGCTTTTGCTTTGCAGCCTTCTCAATGTCTTCACCTCTGTTACCTGAGATTCTGTCTTTAGCACACTGTTCCTCTCTTCTCTCTACAGATGATTTCAACCACCCTCACACCTCCTTTAGCATCTGTGTCCTGTGGACTCCAGAATCTAGACAGTCATGTCAGGGCTTCCTTAGAGTGTCAGATCCATTTACCCGAATGTCTATTGGACATGACGTTGATGATCTACAGGGATCCCACATTTAGCATGTCCTAAACTGACTTAATCTGCTTCCAGCTCCATCAGCTCTTCCTTCTGTATCTTCTTTTTCAGTTGGCAATGCCACCATCCACCCAAACACTTGTGTTAGAAACTTGGCTCTTCCAGATCCTTCATCTCTAATTTTAACCACTTGAACATCCTACAGATTTTGCTTACTAAAGAATTCCAGAATCTAGCTTCTCCTCTCGATCTACACCAACTCTATTGTAGCTTGAGTTATTATCCTTTTTCCCATGAATTAAATCTTTCTTTACTTCTTCATAATTGGAAAAAACTCAGTCAGCCCCTCATAAACTTCTAGAAGGCCTACTATGGACACATGGCAAAACACAACTCCACCGCCTCCCATCATGCTCATAATTCCTTCATTGCTGGAAACAGTGTTTCTCAAATCATCAAGCAGAGAATCTGCTTCAGGCCCACTTAAGGTGCTTGTAACCACACTGATCCCTGAACCTTACATAGGTCCTACCAGATCATAATTTCCAGCTGTCTCCTAGACATCTGTAAATTTCCACACATAGCTCAGCTATATCCATTCTGGAACTTCTGGCTCAATGGCACAAGGCCCTCCTGACCACGGCTCTTGCCTCTCCAATGTCATTTCCTTCTCACTATTCCCTGACATCAGCTCCATGCTTCCCAGCAACCTACATGCCTGCATTTTATTACCTGATGTGTCTCCCTTGCATGACTGTTTATGCCTTCCAGGAAATCTCCTCTGGCTTAGTCTTCACCGCTGTCCCTTTGTCTGGCTGACCTACTTATCCACTAAGATTCTCCTCACATCTTTCTTGTAACAAAACTTAACTTTCCACGGTCCCACTCTTATTCTTTCCCACATCTTGTCCCTTTTGTTCAGATGTTGAACTCCTTCTGAGCATCCCCATGCCTATCTCTAGTTTGTTCTTAGTAACTGGTCTCACAGTTCCTAATCAGTGGGCCTATTTATCCACTACAAAGTAAGCACCTTGAAGACAGAGACTCTGTGCTACTCATTAGCCCCCATCCCAAGCACAGGCCAGACCTATGGCAGGCACTCGGGGAATGTTTCTTCCATAAATGAAGTGAGCACACCTGCTCTACCTATCCTTGTTAGAGTTTTCTCTGCTACAGAAATAAGAAGCTACTGGGAGTCCAAACAGGCAAAGGCAGGGAGTAGCACGCACATGGTCAGAGAGCAGGAGGAGGTGTTCATGAGATGGATAGTAACAGTGTGAAGGGAACAGAAAGGGAGAGTGCTCATGGAAAGGGACCATCGAGGTCACTGTTCTGTAAAGGGATGCAAAGGGACTAAGTGTTGTGGTTGAGGAAGGAGATGATGAACTTCTGAGCAAAAGCAGCAGAGGAGAAGGAAGACAAGAGGATGGAGCTAAGAGATTTCTGAAAGGATTTGGGGGCTCAGTGTTTTAGGGGTGAGTTAGCACTGTGTAACACATGACCACTAACTTAGTTGAAAACTACCCTCCTTTCAGCTCACAGTTCCGTCAGTTAGAGGCCCGCGCACGGTGTGGTTGAGTTCTTTGCTCTGGGCCTCTCGGGGCTGAGGTCTAGGGTTTGGTGGGCTCACTGCCCTTCTGCCTACAGCTTGGGGTCTTCTTCCAAGCACATGTGGTTGTCAGGAGAATTTGGTTCCTCGCAGTTGTAGGACTGGGCTCTTCGCATTCTTGCTGACTGTGAGGACTGCTTTCAGCTCCATCAGGCCTCTCATTCCTTGTCATGTTTTCCCTTCCATTATCAAGGCTAGCAACAGAGAATCTCCCTCCCCTCACTCTTCAAATTTCTTTCTTCAGGAAAAGCCTGACCTTTTAAGGGACAGAATCTTGATGAGTTTGGTTGAATAGCTAGGAAAGGTGTGTACTCCAGGGGTCCCGGGGCCATCTAAGAATTCTGCTACCATGGTGCAGGTGGGGAGCAATTTGGAGACTGAGCATTCTCTATAGGCAAATCAGAGGGAGAGGGGAGTCATTCATTAACAAAGCCTGAGAAACAGAAGGTGCAATAGTTTTGGTAGGAAGGTGAATTCAAATTTAGATACATAAAGAGCTAAAGAGAAAAAAATCTCAGCAAAGTAGCTTTTTGATTTAATAATGTCTCCTGCCAGCCTACTTTATAAGGGTAGAGCCCCAGTAGCATTTTTTTTTCCAGGAATACAAAATTATTGGTGGAAAAAATTAGTTGCTGAAAGGAACTGATATTCAGGGAACGTGGGATAAAATGAAGTATATTTTATAAAAGTGTTTTGCTCAGCTAAGCTATCTGAAAGTTCTAAAGAATACTCTAATTCATAATGGGCCATAAAATGTGCCACAAAGTTGGAGGCCAGGTTTTTATTCTCTTATACTTTCAAGAACCTGGCCCTGCATTTTCATTACAGTGGTGTTTCTACCTCGTGCCAGGAAATGGTGGTCTAGTGCATAATGGTCTTGCAAAAAGGAACTGGCTAAGTTTCAGTCTTTGTCTAAACCTATCCTTAAGTCTAAACAGTCAACTACATCAGGCAGTGCTTTCACAGATTATCAGCTGCTCTTGCTCTGTCTAGATAAATAAATTTTTATGATTTCTCCTACCTTCCTGTGAAGTATTCAGATGTTAGGCATTGCAGGCAGGAGGGAGGAAATCAATATAATGAAGAATATTTTGGGCTGGGGATTTAGCTCAGTGGTTCTGGTGCCTGCCTTGCAAGCGCAAGGTCCTGAGTTCAATCCCTGGCATCAAAAATATATATATTTTGCATTCATCTTGAAGAGATAGAGGGGCAGAGGCAGAGGTAAACTGGATAAACTTAAGGGCAAGTCATTAGAATGCAATTTGACTGCTGCTAGTGGGTAGAGTATGAGGTACAGGGAGGAGGGGGCTCCAAGGACGAAGCTAAGGCTCAAAACCAGCCTGGAAAGAGATCATGAAAGATATTTTTATTGCAGGATGGGGTTGTCTTGTCTCATTTTATTCTGCAAACGGTTAAGAGTCAGGTCTCTACATTGGTTTTTTTTTTTTTCTTTCAGAATTTATATCCAATTGTAAAGAAAAACTTTATTGGGGTAAAATGTAAGTACAAGAAACTGCATAATAAAGTGTATAATTTGATTAGCTTCGACAAGTGTGCATATATATATGTATGTATCTTAGAAGTCATTACCATAATCAAAATAACAACATCTCTTCCCCAAGTTTCTTTGTGGTCCTTTCCTCTCATTCCCTCCCACATAGCCTGGCAATCACTGACCTGCTTTCTGTCATTGTAGATTACTTTGAATTTTCTAAAAGTGGAACCAATGGAGTGTTTTCTCTTTTCTTAACTTTTCATTCAGCATAAGGATTTTGATATTCATCCATACTGTCACATTTCATTAGTTTATTCCTTTTTAGTGTGGAATTCTACTCCATTGTATGGATATACCACAATTTGTTTATTCTATAGCTTCTTAATAGACTTTTAGGTTGTTTCCAGTTTGGGGTTATTACAAATAATGGCAATTCTGGATGTTTGTATATGTCTTTATGTGACCATATGCTTCCATGTCTGTTCAGTAAATATCTAGGAAGGGAAAGGCAACATTACATGGCAGAAGGATGTCTAAGCAACCTCAGAATCATTTTCCTACATGGCAGCATCATTTTCCTTCCCTCTGGCAATGTACAAGACTTCCAGTTGCTTCACGTCTTTGCCAGAACTTGGTCGATCTAATTGGTACACAGGATGTCTCACTGCAGGTCCCATTTGCATTTCCGTTGGCTAATGAGGTTGAGTATATTTTTAAATGTTTATGAGATGTTTTATATTTTCTTCTGTGAATGTCTGTTTAAAACTTTTGCTCACTTCATTTCTGCTTATTTTTATTATTAGTTAAGACATTAGTGTCATAAACTTATGTTTCCGAAGATCACGTTATTATGAAATACTGAAGCCGTATCACAGCAGGGTGAAACTGTGAAGGGAGCCAGTGGGGACACTAGAATCCATTGAGAGTCAAGACAGAGGCTTTGGGTAGGTTAAGAGACATCTCAGATAGAACCTCTGTTGCTGGCGACCATTTGTGAATGTGCATTAATCAAGAAGGAAATCTGATTCCAGTGGAAATGGGATCCAGAGGTCAAAAGAATAAAAATACCAAATACCTATTATTGTTAGTGCTTGTTCCCTTCAAAACCCACGTTGAAATGTAATTGCCACTGTCATGGCATTGGGGGAAGGGTTTGTACTTCTGAGAACAGGATAGAGTCCTTAGGGATACATCAGTGTTATTATCTGGGGAGCATGTTCTCTCCCTCTCAATACAGGATTTCCTATTGCCATGTTCACAACGTACAGGAACTTTCTGGATCTTTTGCAACATTATAGTAGAGTACTGGATGGAGGCTTTCCTTAACTCTGATGTAACTTAGGGACATTTATACTATTGTTTATTTCACATCTTTAGCCTAACTTTCCTCTTTGTAGGAAATTCTATTAAGTGGATATTGATTTCCTTGGATTTCCTATCCTCGCCTCAATACTTTCTTGGTTCTCATCCCTTATTCCTTTAAAATTATGTTCTAGGAGGTTCTATCAGCTTGACATTTAAATGCCCATTAGATTTTTTTTTTTTTTTGTACCAGGGGTCAAACTCGGGATGTTGCGCTTGCCAGGCAGGCGGCAGAACCACGGAGCTAAATCCCCAGGCCATTAGATGTTTTTGAAAATATTTTATCTTTACAGAGATTTTGTACTTCCCAGTCAGTTCATAGCAGTACTCTCTCTGATAGTACTAATTATGCTTTACATATTAATCACAGAAGTACAGCAATGGAATTAGACGGGCAGTGGGGTTGTGTTATAGTATGGATATTCATTGTCCACCGAAGACCAGGTTAAAGGTGTAGTCCCTACTTGGTACCATTGAGAGGTGGTAGAAACCTTTAAAAGGTGGTGCTTCATGGGAGATTTTGGGTCATTTGGTTGTACCCTTCAAGGCGATTGTGGGACATTGGTCTCTTGCTGGTTTTTGGCTGGCATAAGCTGAGCAGTTTTCTCTGCCATATGCTCCCTCCATGATGTGCTGCCTTACCACAGGCCTCAAACAAGACCAACTTACTATGGACTGAAAACTCCAGAACTGTAAGCCAACACGAACCTTTCTTCTCTACAGCTGATTACCTCAGGGATTTTTGTTTTGATACTGTAAAGCTGACTAAATTAGGCTCAATGGGTACGTAACAGAAGGCTTGAATGGCCATACATCTGAGCAGCAATGCTCTCCCCTCTCACGCCTAGTGATCCTTTTCTGTAAGAGGAATTTTTTTAAAATCCCTTTTGCTATCCTGAAATTAAATTCACAAATATTTGACATAATTAAAGACAAACTCCATTACAATGGAAAGGGAAAGTCACTGAAAATAAAATAGTACCCATTTTGATCCATAAATGCTCAAGCAACACTTCCCTGGAAGGCAAGCATAATGAAGTGCATGTAGTCACTGCACGTGCCACAGCCAAGTGTGCACAGATGTGCCACGCTGTCGGCTCCAATGTCACCAGGGGCACTGCCTTCGGTAACACGGCATTCCACAATGCTAAAATGCTTTTGGTGAAGTTCTGAAAAAGAAAATGAAGCAAAATCTTCCTGTGATTTACATTTTAGTGTCTTCTTGGAAAATTCAGTGTATATAATAACTGAGCCAAAATACTATCCACGATATTCTTTCCCAAGTTGCCTCAGCTAATGTTTATTCTTCTTTCTTTCTTAGGAAAGTTTTTGAAGTGACAAATTTTGCTGAGCTCAGTTGTGGAGACAGATTCTGATGGCTTTATTATTTTCTGAATAATCTGTAATCTCATTTTTATTTCCTTAAATAGCAGAATACTTTACAGTTAACAAAACTTTCTAGGTCTTTTTTGGTGTTAGTCATTTCTAGTTCTATTGGATTATGGTCAGAAAAGAATGTAATTTGAGGTAAATATTGTGGAATTTATTGAAGTTTCCCTTGACTTAGTTTAGGATTGTGGTTTTTAAATGCTCAGTTGGGCTCTTTTTAATTTTTTATTAGCCCGTGTTTGCAGTACATGATGTTTACATTCACCTTAGGGATTGGTACATGTACTTAGCTTGATTCTTATTCCCTTCCCCCTGAACTCCCCCCGTCTCTAGCTCTCCTTTCCCCGTTTTCACTATCATGTTCAGTTTGATCTTGTGCCACAAAAGGACTGCACTCATTCTGAGTAGGTGGCGCACGTACATGGCACTGCTTAAATCATTTTGCAAGCCCTTCCCTTCCTCTCTCCTCCCACCCTTGGTCACTTGGTCCTCTTCCCACTTGGAAAATACCTATCTGTTGGTTTCTTTTTATCAACCTTTTATTTGCTCTTTATTTGTATTTCTGATTACTCAAATGAGAGAAACAATATGGGGTTTAAACTTGTGTGTCTGATTATTTCAATTAACGTTGTTTTAAAGGGGTATCCATTTTCCTACAAATGTCTTGAATTTATCCTTTATAGACAAGTAATATTCCATTATGTATCCATACATTTTCTTATCCATCTGCTGATGGACATACAGGCTGCTTCCAAGATTTAGGTGTTATGAATTGCACTGCTATAAATATTGGTATGCATGTATTGCATACAATTTTCTGCATCTGGATGGTCAGTTTTCCCAGCACCATTTTGATAAAGAGGCTTATTTTTCCTCCAGCATGTTTTTGGCCCCTGTGTCAAAGAACAGATAGCTGAATGTGTCTTGAGCTGTTTCTGCATTGTCTGTTCCGTTCCATTGACCCATATGTCTGGTTTTGTGCCAGAACCATGCTGTTATCGCTGTAGTAGCTTTGTGATATAATTTAAAATCAGGTATTGTATGCCCCTTGCTCTGTTCTTGCTGTCCAGGATTGCTTTTGGTACTCTAGGCCTCTTCTGGTTCCTTACTAATTTTAGTATTGTTTTCTACAGTTCTGTGAGGAGAGGTCTAAATACTTTGATTGAGATTGAGTTAAATCTATCTATCAGTTTTGGAAGTATGGACATTTTGACAATATTGATTCTGCCTATCCAGGAAGAGGAGCTATCTTCCCATTTTCTGATATCCTCTTCAGTCTCCTTTTTCATCATACTGTAGTTTGTTTACTTATAGAGGTCTCTTACTTCCTTGGTTATTTCCTAGGTATTTCACTTTTCTTGAAGCTACTGTGAATGATAGTGTTTTCATAATTTCCTTCTCATAGAGTTCACTATTGGTGTACACAAATGCTAAAGCTTTTTGTGTGATTTTGTATCCTGCTATATTGCTGAATTTACAAGTCTTTTGGTGGAATTTTGGGGTCTTCTATGTAGAGGATAGTGTCATCTGCAAATAATAATTTGACTTCTCCCTTTCCTTTATGTATCCTCTTTCTCTTGCCTGACTGACCTAATTTTTGAGGACTATGTTGACTAGAAGTGGTGATAGTGGACATCCTTGTCTTGTTCTGGATTTGAGAGGAAAGGCTTTCTGTTTTTTCCCATTTAATATGATGTTGGCAGTTGGTTTGTCATAAATGGCTTTTATTAAATTCAGGTAAGGTCCTTCAATGCCTATTTTCTTCAGGGCTTTTATCATAAATGGGTGGATTCTGCAAAAAAGGTTTTTCTTCATCTATTGATGTAATGTGGTTTTTGTCTTTGCTTCTATGTGGTGTATTACATTTACTGATTTGCATATGTTGAACCATCCTTGCAACTGGGATAAAACCTGCTTGGTTGTGATGAATGATCCTTTTGATGATGTGCTGCAGTCTATTTGCCAATATCCCATTGAGCATTTTTGCATCTATGTTCATTAAGGATATTGGCCTGTAGTTTTCTTTTTCAGATAAGTCTTCGTCTGGCTTGGAGATCAAGAGTGGTCCTGGCTTCAAGAAATGAGTCTGGAAGCACTCCTTCCCTTTCGATTTCATTAAAGAGTGAGGAGTGTTGGAGTTATAACATTGTTAAAGATCTTATAGAATTCAGCAGTCAATCCATCAGGTTTGGGTTTTTCTTAGTTGGTAGGTTTTTTTAAACTGCCTCAATATTATTGCTTGTTATTGGATTAGAATTTTTATGCCTTCTTGGTTTAGTTTTGGTAATTTGTAGGAGTCTAGGAATCTGTCCATGTCTTCAAGATCTTCCAATTCACTGGAATGATTTCTCATAGTACTATCTTTTGAATTTCAATGGTGTGCCTTGTGACTTTACCTTTTGCATTTCTAATTGTACTGATGTCTTGTCCCTCTTTTGGAAGTTTGGCTAGGGCTTATCTATTTTTTTCTTTCAAAGAACCAGCTCAATTCTTTTGTTTTTTTTTTTAAGTCTCCATTTTGGTAAATTCTGCTCTGATTTTTATGATTTCCCTCTTTAAATTGGGTTTGAGTTTGGATTACTGTTGTCTTTTGAGTATCTTGAGGCTCATCATTAGGTTAGTTGAGCTCGTTTTTTCTACTGTGAGCATTGACTGCAAAACCTTCCTAGGACTGCTTTCATTTTGTCCCAAAAGTTATGACATCTTGTACTGGCACTGTCATTTGATTGCACAAATTTTTTTTGAATAAAAACTATTCTTTCCATAGGCTATGAGATCAGCCTGAAGAATTACGGTATTCAAACCTTCCATCACCATTTTCCTTTAAAGTTTATGACAGTGTTTTACAGATTACCAAATAATTTGGTTTTACTGATTGTTTCTCAAGTTTTTTCTTTATGTCTCAATAGTCTTCCTTTTGTGGCTTATGCCTGTAATTACTAAATGACTTTTTGACCCAATTAATGAATATTAAATTCAAGTTTATTATTGTGCTTTCTGCTTGTTTCATGTTGTTGCCAATCTTCATAGCTGAAATCCTTTTCTTCTCAAAACAGTTGGTTTCATTTTTGATGTACCTGAATTTATACCATTTAAATTTAGAGATACATGTGGTTTTGTTTTAAATGATTTCACTTCTTGAATTGTTTTTGATTCTTTGAATTTTATTTCCACTGGTGAATGTCTTCAAATTCCTAAAAAAAAATTATTTGACTATATTTAAAGTACATTTGTATTTATACTTTCTATCCTCAGTTATCCTCTATATTCCTGATAGCAATATATCTAAAAGGTATTATTAATATGCTATATATATAGCTTTTATTTAGCATCTACAGCAATTATTTTTAATCATCGTTTCCAGAGTTATTTAAATATATTTCCACTTACACCTTTTCTGTGTTTAAGTGGATGATCATAAACAGCTTCTGTACAAATAATTAGTAAGGAGCTTGGCTCAAAGCAAGGGCTCAACAATGTAACTTTTACTGTATTTTTACTGCCCAAATCAGATTAAATAATTAAATAGGTAGTATTAGTTCCAGTTTAGTTTGGTAATCTCAGCCTTTCAATTTACATTTTGAGTAACTGATAAAATTAGAATAAAATTATGACAAATTTGTAAATCCAAAAACTTTAAGAACTTTCTCCAAACTTGCATTTTAAGGTTAATTTAATATATTGTGGAGGAAAAAAAAAAGTGGAATGGAAGGAAAATAAAATTTAAATGTGTTACTTTCTTTGGCCCACCCTACAAGTTCCAGAGTATTTTAAAGCTCAAAAATTGTGTCAATGCAGGACACGTGACAGCTGAACAAAAGGACAACAGCCTGGTAAATGAAAGTAGATACTGGGAGGAACCTGTGCTGCTTGTGGAAATTGCTTTTAATTAGGAGAGCTTTGGGCAGCAGGTAAACAATAACCCAAACAGTGACTTCGACCATCATAACATTTTTAATTTGAAAATCAGAGGGAAGAAGTCTCACACTGGGTTAGCAACTCGATGAAGTAATGGGTTTAGAATTCTTATCTCTTTCTGCTCAGTCACCCTCAGAAGACTGGCCTTTACTATGCTCTGGTTTAGGGTTAGAATTATGGTTGCCCTGTAAACAAGCAGGACAACATAACTAAGGCATCACAAACAGGAAGAATGGGGATGGGGCATAAAGGATCTTCACATCGTGCAGTTGTTTGTTTAAATCAGGGACACACGTCTTTCTCATTGGTCCTCTAACGGTCAAGGTATTATCTGGAGCAGGTAGCAGAACCATCTTAGATCAATCATGCAGGTGATGGTCATGACTGACAGCAATCCTGGCTCATCACTAAGGACTGAGATTCAAGCAGACTGAACAGACAATTGCATATTATGCAATTTTTTTTGCTTCTGATTATAACCACTGTTTAAGGACTAACTTACTCACACACCATAGATTTATCAAGTTCTGACTGAAGCAACAAGTCCTGAAAAAACCATGTGCAAACTGCATATGCCTAAGAAAGATGAACAATCACTCCCCTAATTATTCATTTCTTCCCCGTGTCCAGTTTTGTCTCAAGTTACAGCAACATGGGGAAGCACAATGTAGTGAAAATAACAAGGAGCTGGATGAAAACAAATGTGATTCAAACCCTGGTTCCACTGCACATCAGCTGGTATGTGGCCTCGGGCAAGGAACCAAAGCCCTTTCCCTCAGTTCTCTAAACTATAACATATGAAGGCAGTATCTTCCATATAAGATAGTCATGCAGACTAAGTGAGATAGTGTATGGAAATCATACAGACCTCCCATTGACTAATAAACACAACCCAGTCAGGCACTGGCTGTGCTGGCGTTGGTGTATAAGATCGCTGGTATAAAAGTAAACTATTTTCTTCCTTATAACAGCTTAAGTGTAACTGGAAAAACATTTAGAAAAGGAGGATAACTGCAGCAGAAAAGGCTTGAAGCAATTAAGGGCCATTTTTTTCAAAGTTTTATCAAGTATACAACATCATCCTCAGTGGTTAAAAGTAAAAGTTTGCTTTTATACTGTGGATAACCTAATTAGTTCCTGATGTATAGTCTGGTTGGAAGCAACAGATTTTTTAAAATAATAAGGCTTACAATAGGAATTTTTAGAAACTTCTCATGAGTTTATGAATAGGGGAACTGTTTGTGTAAAGTGATTAAGAATATTTGCATACTGATTTTTAAATTGTGTGATGTGATAATGATGATTATAAAAGACGCACTCATAATTATTGGGTGCTTCTATCCCATATTTTATTCTAAGAACTTTACATGGATTCTGTCATTTTATGCCTAAAACAGTCCGATGAGGTAATCATTGTTATTATCCATATTTTCCTGATGAGAAAATGAAGACTAGAGACATTCAATGTATTTTCCCCACTCCATTGCAAAGGTGATGTCAGACAAAATTGGAACTTGAACTCAAGAATTCTGATTTCAGATCCCAAAGCCTTAAATGGTACTTTGTACAGTCTTTCTGTGGAAGCAGAACTGGAGCTAACTGGCTTAACTACTGGAGCAAGGCCAATATTAATTGGTTTGTCTGTAAGAGCACAAGACAGTTAATTCTCACAGGCATCAGTGAACAAGTTAAGTTCTGCATAACTGGGTCAGAAAGAGAATGACAGGGAGGGGAACAGCAGGTGGGGAGGGAGAGACACCTATCATGAAAGGTCCTGGACCACCATCCCACTCTATTCTGCATCTACAGACTGCTGCTACTCACGGCTAAGAAACAGACGTGTGAATTCTACCTCTCCAACAAGCGCCATGAAAACACTGTTTGAAAAAGATATGTAAAATTTAATTTTAGGTATGGGAAGTTCAAATAAGTCATTTAATACTGTAGTAGAAAAAAGAACTTGTCCTATCATGGGAAACTGTAACAGAATAGAGCATAACAATAGTATATTAGAATACTGAAATATAAAAACAACTTGCAAGTATACACATTGATTGAAGATACTTTATTAAGATCAAAGATTTTCCATTTCATTTATTTATAAATCCTTCCTAGTCCCAAAAGAAAATAAATAATAAAAATCTGTATCTTCAGGAAGATTTTCACAACACAGTTTTATAAGTCTGAGCAGTTTACATGTTTGTCAATTTTAAATGATTACAATTTAGATACATTCAATCATTACACAATGCCAGGAATGTCAGCCTTAAAGATACCAAGATAGAAACATTGAATCAGTAAAAGTATAGTGAAAATTATATTTCAGTTTTACCTTTTTACTTGTAACCAAATCTGATTTGTCAATTTTGGGGGCACAGAATTTCCTTCTTGGTTGTGGAATGAATGCATATATATGTATTTCAAATATGTGTATTTTAATCTATATTCAAGCATATGTATACACTGGAAACCTCAATCCTCCCTCTTCTGTCCAGTAGCGGCTGACACTGTCTGGGACCAGGCTGCTCAGTGGGGCACAGTGCTTTCCTCCTTGGTGAGGGGGCACTGCAGGTGCAGAAAGCAGAGGACCAAGGGCTTTCACTACAGTTAACAGCAAGCCCTGGAGTTGGCCCTGTCTTATTAAATTGTAATCGAATCTCTTTTTAAGCATCAAGAAAAAGCATGTGTAAGGCTATGTTACCATTCCATTTCTCAAAATTCCTTTCATTATTTTAAAAATATTATTCAGTTCTGATTTTAAAAAGAGAAAGAGGTCTGGACAACTGCATTTTTGTAACATACCCATCATCACCACCACCACCTAAAAAGACCCAGTTTCTACCATCTACACTATCGCTACATGCAAATTAAAGAACTGAGGTGGTTATCTGAAGTGAAGAAAAAAAAATCTATGTAAATATTTGAGAGTAACGAATGTGAGCTGCCCAAATTAGGCAGAGAATTGCCAGTATTGTTATACATTTCCCACCATTCTTTGTACAAGGAACTCTTACTTTATTGGGAATTCCAGTCAATGTTCAAAGCATGGAACAGTCTACCAAACCCACTACTTATGGCTTGTACTTGTTGTAGACCAGCCACACAACCTCAGAGCATGGCTTCGTATGAGATCTGGTAACCTCCTCCTCACTTTTACTGTTTCTAAACTGAGTGGCTTGCTATTTAATTAACAAACTTAGGACACATTTGGATTGTGTTGTTAGGTAATTTAGTCTGATTATCTATCTATTTTGATGTGAGTGAGTAATCAGGGCTATTGGAGTAGTTTCTGTTTCTGTTCTACACGTAAGGAATCCAGTGGAGAATGCTACCAAATGAGTAGTGCACATAAAACACTTAGGGATCTGTCTGTGTGATGGTCAAATATTTACATGGAATGTTGACCTTAATTTATAAAACTATTTTAAATTATATCATCTCTATATACAATCAATTTTTTATGAGTAGCCCCATTTCATAATTAAAAAAATATGCCTTTCAAATAGTTCATAAATATATAAAATTTCCCTACATTCTATGTTCTTTAAACATGACATCTAAAGTCTTTAAAAGCAGCAAAAAATAATTTTTTCTATGAAAGTCACACATGCAATAATTTTTTCGATAAGCAGGATCTTACTGCATGCAAGAATGGCAGGGCACATTCCCTTATGGGAAATGTGGACATCTGTACTATTTTGAACTGTATAGTTCACTTATTCAAGACCAGCAGTATTCAAGAAAAATGAGCAATACTATCTAAATATTTACAATCAAAGTCTCCTTCAGGAACTTCTTTATAATGGCAAGGTTGGGATGGTATCTGACCAGTGTTAAGAACGACCTTGTTGACAAAGATGTTAATGCTACATAAAAAGTTTTCTAAAACACATCTTAGCACAATTTAAATGTATGGTGATCAACTGCACCAATTTAAAAAATTGATCACGTTTTCCTTAACTGTATCATTAATACCACATAAAATGTTTTATGTATTTTAGGGTAGGATCACATTATAATTTAGTGGGAAAAACTAAAGCTAGCTTAAAAACAAAATGCTTTTAGTGAATACACAAGTGTCTTGAGGACTTATATATAAAAATGTCCTTTGTAAACATTTCCTGTCCTAAGCTAACACCATTTTTATATCACAAGGAAAGGTTTTTAGTTACATTCATAACAGCTCCTAAAAGACTTTTCCCAGATGGGTGCAGTGGTGCACACCTATCATCTCGTTACTTGGGAAGCTGAGGCAGGAGGATCTCAGTTTTAGGCCAGCTTGGATAACACAGTGAGACCTCCATCCAAGAAAAGTTTGTTTTCCCTTATTAAATATGTGTTCAGTCATGATATATGCTCACTGGGACTTCTCAAGCTGTAATATTATAATATGAAGACTACTCACTCAAGATGAATGTTAAGTTACACTTTAAAAAATTTTAAATGCACACATTGTGAACATATTTTGTAGAGGTAAGAAAACATTTGAACTTTTTGAATAGTACGAGGTCTCCATCTAACAGCCAGGCCAGTGAGATCTGTGATGACTCACCTGGAAGTGGCAGAGTGACTTACTTGTCTGTCTGGAGCTGCTCAAGGTGCTGAGTTACCTTCACCTTCCACTGTGCAGACTGGACAGATGGGTGCAGCCACAGCTGAGGCAAGGTGAAGCGCAGAACTTGGATGTCTCTAGCTACATCACTTTTAAAAATTCAACCTCACAACACAGAACTATATTAAAGACAACCACAAGATTTTGTTTAGAACACAGGATGTGCAAATTTTGATTTTTAGAACTTAGAGTCACACGTTGTGTTCCCAGTAAGGCTGTAAAAAGATACAAACAGAACTGGCATCCGATTTTGACCGAGAATGTACATCTATGACAGTGATACAGATTTAAAAAAACCCTACCACCAAAATGGCAACTGATTTAAACATGCACTCTATAAAAAAGACTTCTATGAAAATTCCTCTTAGTTATGAATGTAACCAGCTCACTGGTATCCAATGGGTCTCAGTCTCTAATTTGTCAAAAGTTGTTTTTAGCTCATTGAATGCCTCAGTGAGATCATCATTTATTATAATTTTGTCAAAAAGATGACCATATTGACTTTCCATTATCTGTGCAGATTTAATCATTTCTTGAAAGTCTTCCTCCTATAAAAAGGAAATATTATTTAAAAAGTGGTTAACCAGGCAGTTCTATCCCTTCACGTCAATGAAAGCACACTTCATAGCAGGTTTATCTAACACTGTTCTTGTGTTCAGCTTACAACTCAGCCAGAAATAAGTCATCTTTTTAAACCACTAGTTCTTCAGAAGCCCTAACTTCTAGTCCTATCTCACTGATTCGCTTGTCACTAAAATCTGAGAGGAGTCAAAACTCCTGCCTTAACAGGACAGTTAGCCACTGAACAGGAACGTGTTGGTATTAACATAGCTAGCAGAGGGAAAGAAAGAATAATTTACCCTGGTGCTTTGACGGTGGCACCGTTTGTGCTTATGCATAGGAAAGAATTTATAACACAAACTATGTTTTTAGACTTGAAAACATTAGGAAAGGCTAGTTACCATGTCTCTCCTCTGGCTCAGTAGAAGAGCTTCAGGAGCCCTTTGTGGCTACATTTCGACACCAGGAGATATTTTAGCTGGCTATAAAACTCAAGATTATGTAAGGATATATATAAACGTGAATAAGCCAAAGATATGTTATCATTTATTCCTTCACGGAGAAGCCTTTAAAACTATAAATAATGATAACTCTTCACATTAAAACATACAGAGATAATTTGAGTCCGTATTTCAGTGTCACATGATTTCATAACAAAATTTTTAGCATTAATCAAGAGCTTTTCGTAACTATATCACACAACAGCATCTACTCAACATAAATATATATTGTGAGCATTTTAGAAAAAAGATCAAATACTAAGAATCAAAAATATGATCTATTACTTTGCAACTACAATTAAGTTTACAGATTAATACTAAGAATAAACATAAGCTAATTAAGAAGAGAAAAAATGATCTTCACATTTAACTTGTTTATTATCTTTGATTCAAAGTAGAATCCACTATCTTGAGAAGACTGAAAACAAAAACAATGAAAGGCCTTGCCAGAAGCCATGAGCATTAACATGCAAAGTCACCAGTTCCAATTAATACTCTCAAGAAATACAAATGCCACTGAATAATAATATTAGCACACTAGTCCTATGCCCCAAATGGTGCTTTTTTCTTTTTGTTATGCTAAACACAATTGCTGATTTCAGGAGACCAAGCATTCTTACAGTTTTCATTTAGACTATTAATAATTAACAGTAATTGATTCAGGGATTTTAAGCTTTAAAATAAAGGTAATCTGCAATTTAGCTTTTATATAAATGTCTGGCCTAGAGAATAATATATATATATAACATATTATATATATTAATATATATATTAGTATAAAACAGTATTGTCAACTTAATATGAAAATCCACTCACAGAAGCACAAAAAGGAATTAGAATGCAGTTGTTCACAATATGTGTACCCACCATGGAGAAGTAGACAACAGACACCAGTACTGTACAGTCTGCAATGTACACTTTGCATATGTCACATAAAGATTACATAAACTTGAGATGTAAATTAATGCAGATTTTGTAGCTTCATTCAAGATTGAGTTAATTTTCAAAACAAAATATATGTACTTAAATGCAATTCTACCTTCTACAGGTTTTTGGTTCACAACTTCATCTTCAATAGGGTCCCTGAGTAGCCACAGCGTGCATATGCAATAACAATACTTTATGCATCATCACCAAGTGTCATTGTACTCACTGTAAAGGGCTTCACAGCACCCTGGTCATCTCTACTTGAAATAATCTTTGCATTTTTTCTTGTCTCTCTCAAACGCTCTATCGATGGAGGCTTTATAAATATCACATAGGGCTTAAATTCGAGTGTCCTTAAATGCTTCACAGTCTATTAGAAAGAAAAGAAGTTTTCTCATTTTTCATAACCTAATGCATTTTTAAGTTTTTTTTCTGAGGAGAAAATTCATTAGGGTTATTGTTCAATCAGTTTTTGACAAGTAAAGGTAACAAAGACCTTAAAAGAAGCTGGAGAATATAACTTGTATTTTAAAATGATTTGAAATATACCATCATCAATATTGAGCACAAGCAGATACAAATACCATGAAACTCATTTTTAGATCAAACACCTAAAGAATGTGATGAAATCAACCTCTTGCCCACGGAAGTCTCCTCATCATCCCATAGGCCTCTCTCCGGTGTCAAGCAGGGGTCCTTCTCTTTCCTCCTGCCCCTTGGAGGGCCTAGAACGGGATGCTCTTGCTCTCTGTAGATCCTGCCCGCACCTTCCCAAGGGTCTTATGGACTGCGCACTCGGCCTCTGGACCCATTCATGGTCAAGGTGGCTGACAGAAGGGTGAGAGCTTAGGGGGAGGGAGGTGGGAACCAACCCAGAACCTGAGCAGAGCACTTCTGCTCAGCAGGGCCTTCCCATTCACTGCTGCCTCCAGATTCACACTCCCTCAGAGGTGCGAGAGCTCCTACAGATCTTTCTGGCATCTGGAGTTGGTGCAGCCCAGGTTACCCCAACAGTGGAGGAGAATCTGTGGCCCCAAGGACCAGGAAGATGCTATGTGTTGGGCACCAACTGGACAGTAGATGGTAAGACAAGGCGTCCTCAGTCAGATGCTCATAGGAGCTCCAGGGGTGGCGGCACAGCTCTACCTGACAGCTGTCTCAGAGCTCTCATCCAACAAGTCCTGGCCAATGCCCCACACCCCCGTGGAGTTCTCTACTGCTAGAATACATTTGGGGCTAAAATCAAAGAAAGGTGGCTAAAATCAAAGAAAGAGGACTGAGAATAAAAATGTCCACTGGTAAAAATGACAAACACTTAATATGTAATACATCAAATGTATTATACACATACTAACATGTAGAATACATAACACATCAAATATACTACGCATATAACAATGTATTTTTTAAATTATGAAAAATAGAGAAGTATCTAAGAGTCACTGAACCTGACTGAATACAAACAAGAGTTATGGGTCTTGGGGCTTTTTCTTAATATAATGGGCACTTTTTTTCATCAAAGATATTTCAAATTATACTGACATGGATACACTTTAGATTTCTCTATCTCAAACTGAAATGCTTAAAGGGAGTGCAGTAGATTCCATGGGTCCCCAGGGTACTGGGTAGTTCTCTGTTTACTTACATGAGGCTGAACGTCCAACAGACAAACTTTGTTTTTAGCCAGGACAGATCTAATTGAATCTATACTTGTGCCATAGTAGTTGTTTTTATATTCGCCATATTCGATGAACCTGCAGAAAATGTGAGATGCATCAGAATCATGTGGGAATTTAAAAAATTATAGGTGGCAGGATATAATTCAAAGATAAGGGCCGGGGATTTAGCTCAGTGGTGCTGCGCCTACCTCGAAAGTGCAAGGTCCTGAGTTTGATCCCCAGTACCCAAAAAAAAAAAAAAAACAACCAAAGGTAAAAAGTATTTGGGCTGAACATGTAATTTTTTATTACTGTGTTTAATAAAATAGGGCAAGTACTTCAGCATGTCAATTTTTAAAAATTCTTCTATCCCACATGTTCAAATCAGTAACACCTGCTTGTATTACACTTAAGACGGGAAAAAAAAGTACTGTAGCCCAATGGAACCCTAATGTTTTCCATCTCCCCCTTTCTCAGAAGTAACGCAAGGCAATGAAGCAGTGAAGCAGGGAAACGATAGAAACTACTGACATCTCACTACACACTACAGAGCAAGCACGCTCGGCTTCAGAGTACCAGGAGCTAGGCGGTGGCCGATGGGACCAGCACAGCCAATTATGTGCTATAAAAACACCATCACTGCACCAAGCACAAAGAAAGCATTTCGATGTTCCTACAAAATCCCACGATCCTGCATTAAACACACATTGCTGCTGATACCCTAAAATATTCGTGCTTAAGCATATGGGAAACTGGAGGGGAAACTTAAGAGCTAGCTAGAGGAGACAGTACATCCAGGATAAGAGCTTCTCCCAATTAATGAAGTGGCAGTGTGAGAATGAGATGTATGTGTATGAAAGAGATCCAGAAATACATTACATAGTCACCCACTGGTTTTCAAAATAAAATTCTACCACTTAAAGGTGAAGATTAAATGAATGGGCTGGAGAGAAGTTACAATAAGACATTACCAAAGACAGGCTGCAAAACATTTCCTAAACCAGTGAGGGCAAACCTTTCAGAGCATTCAATGATAACAAAAGGTCAGCACGTCTGTTACAGGTTCACCACTACTGTGAACACTTAATGTCACAGAAATGTAATTATCTACAGCTTCTTTAAAAATAGAGGCAAACACTGGTAACAACTACTGAGTTTATCACTTTTATGCATTTCAGATATGATGACAATTAAAATAATTTTTAAAGGGAGAAGAACCCTAAGTCATCTAAAACTGAATGTACAGGCACATGCTTAGAAAACAATAGTTACATAAAACTTCCACCACATACTTGTTATTTTGTACATCTGTCTCAAACAAGTGCTTGGAAATGAAAATATATTCAACACCATCACTCTCCTGGCTTCTTCTCGCTCTGGTAGTGTCTGTGATTTAATAAAAAACAATTTAGAAAAAAACTACATTAGCCATCTTAAAGAAAATATTATAAAAAGAACCCTTCAAGTGTATTTGAAGCAGTTTTCTTACACAGGATTTAAAAACTTGTGCAAAGGTAAATAATCTAATAAAATATGTTAAAGTGTCATATATACAGGTTTTCCATTGTTATTAAAATTGGAAGACAGATTTAAATTCAACTGTACTGTGTTTGAAGCCTCTTTAATATAATTAAATACAAGTGGCATTGTAAACCCTTAAAGTAGAATTCCTTTCTTTTGTAAATCATATGCTCATTATCTTTATTGATCTTTATTCTTTGAAGCAAGTCTATTGTCCACTAGGTAAACTGAAATTATTCTGCTGTCTTTCTCACATGGACATGGTAGTCTGCCATCAATATTTTGTTCTCTGAAATAAAGGAAGTTACTGAATGTATTTTAATAGCATCTTATTAGAATATAATTTAATTTCCACACTTTCAGTAATTTTGCCTAATTATTTCTTAGTAAGTGAGGTGGCAAATTATTCGTTAGTAAATGGGATGGATTACTTGACAACAACAGTAACAATGTAACCAAGAGAGTAAAACGGATCTTTAAAATTAAGACTTTTTTCTTTGGGGAGAATCTGCTTTTCCAAAATTCCTCAGGTTGAAGGTAAAAACCTCTACCCCTCCTCTCATCAGCCCAATAAATGGACAGAAAAGGACAAACTAGGTCTCTGAAGGGGTGGGCAGGTCGTCAGGACATCTGGTCAGGTGTAGTTTCCTCCAGGTGGGGAGGAGCACAGAATGCCTAGGAAATGTTCTCTGTCCACTGTCTCACTGTACCCTTCCCTCTTCCCGGAGATAAAAGCTTGCATGCCTCAACAGGGCAGGATGTGAGGCAGAGGCCTCTGTCTCCTGTGGAGCTCCCTTTGGGTAAACTTATTTCCCACTGAGGACTGTCACCTGTGTTCTCAGGGAGCGCTGAGGAGTAGGGCAGGAGCAGATGGGCAAGAATTTCAGCACCAAAGCTGACCAACTGCAAAACCACCACAGCCCACTGCTCCTGCTGACTAACTATAACTCGGAACCCCAAAAACGCCGTCTGAGCACTGTGAACACAGGGCAAATGGGTAGACTGTGGAGGGAGTCAACCTGTGTGGGAGAGAATTTAACTCTGTCTTCCTCTTAGCTCTGCAGCAAGGGCAGGGACCATCAGAGGCACCAAGCAGGGTGGAACACACTGACAACCTCCAATAGAAGCCCGGACTTTTTGGTGAAAAGAACCAGGGATGAACAAAGCTCCTCAGTATTGAAATGTGTGGTAAGAATCCAGGAGGGAGAAATCCAGAGAAAGAAACACTTTAAATCTGTGCGTGAACCAACATTAGTCTAAGAACAATGACCGCTTCCCCTTATATTAGCAGTTCAGATTCAAACTAGCACAGCAAAGGTTTCAGTTCTTAACTTGGAAGCGAACTGAGATGAGAGTACACAAGTATTAGCTGACGGTGTCTCCAAATTAAAAAAAACAGAAAACAAAAATTAAAAAACTACAAGTATTCTAAGAAAGGAATTGAGATCAAATACACAAATCTCGGCCTAATCCTTAAAAAATGAGCATGGAACACACTCAAACCAATTAAAAAAGGCATTAGAGAACTGAGCTGAGATTTGAACTATGCACAGGCGAATCCTTGAGCTGGGACAGACCCCATCCAATGCAGCAATGTAGGGAAAGAGAGCTCAGGGTCCAAGCATAAACTGGCTCATTACCTGCTAAAGACATCAACATTCCCCAGAGCATTATGATGGGACCTAGAATTAATACATGACATTCATAATATCTGGAACACCATCCAAAAGTATTCAACATAAAACAACAAAGGAAATATAACCAATTCTCCTGAAGAAAAATAACAGCTGGAAACCCTGAATGACCCAAAGTTAGAATTACAACAGGCTTTAAAGCAACTCTTAGAACTATGTTTCATAAAGTAAAGAAAAAGATGCTTGAATTGAATGAAAATATGAATATTTAACAGAAAAACAGACACTCTAAAAACAAAGTAGAAAGTTTAGAACTGAAAAAAATGCAGTATCTCATGGGCTTGGTAGCAGAATGTAGACAAGAGAAAAGTATCAGTGAACTTGAAGACAAATCAATAAAAAATTATATAATGTGGAAAATAAAAGAGGACAAAGATTTCAAAAATATAAATAAAAATCCAGAGAGCTGAGTGGAAATATGGAAATGTCTACCATATGTATGACTGGGGTGATGGAACCGAAAAAAGGAATTGGGCAGAAAAAATATATCTGAAGAAATAATAACCTCTATGCTTCCAAAATTAGTGAAAGAAATAAACTTAGAGATTTCAGAAGCTCAGCAAATCTCAACAGGTTAAATTCACTAAAAAACCATGCCTAGGTACATAATAATCAAATAGTAAAAGCCAAAGATATATAAAAAGTTTATCAACTAGAAGAAATACAGTACATATAAGGGGAAGATTTAAATTATCATACATTTCCTGCCATAGGTCATAAAAACAAGAAATTAACGAATTAATATCTTTAAGGTACTGAAAGAAAAGACCTATTAACCAAAATACCTTTCAGGAAGATAGACAAGATAAAAACATTCTCACATAAGGAAAAACTAATATAAATTTCCCAGAAGATTTGTTCTAAAAGAAATATTTGAGGAAATATACCAAAATAAAACCCATTTTCTGTATAGCTAAAATGCCCTAATAAACAATAATATAAAAATACAAAATATATATATATATATCTTATTCTTTTTTTCTTTTCTTTTTTTTTTCAAAATATATTTTAAAAAGAAATACTCAAGAGTATTTTTTTTTTCTGGTACCGGGGATCGAACTCAGGTCCTTGCGCTTGCACAGCAGGCAGCAAAACCACTGAGCTAAATCCCTGGCCCTACTCAAGAGTATTTTTAGGGTGAAGAGAAATGATAAGTAAAAAACTTGTATCTTCAGAAATGAAGAATAAGTAGTTGAGTAAATATAAAGTCTTTTTTTTCCTCTTAAATTCATCAAAATATTTATGTTTTAAAGTAAAAGTTGTATCGTCTGAAAGAGTTTTCAATAAATAAAAATACACTCACTAACTGCAATAAACATTAAGGCAGGAATAATCTTTAAATGGTTAGCTATGCATACAGCAATCCATAGAGCAACCACTAAAAAATTAATGCAAAGACATACAAACCAGAGAGTTGAGAGTTGAGAGGTAGATTAAAATGAAATACTAAAAACCATTCAGAAAATCCAAAAGAAGGCAGAAGAAAATGAAACACAGAAAAGACAAACAGAAAATAATAAAATCATTGTTTAAATTAATTTTCACAATTCAGTCTATGCTTATAGTCAACATAGACCAATTAAATGGCAGAGATTTACAGAATGAGTAAAAGAGTACATATTACAATTGCTTTTCTGTAACTGTAAAAGTACTCATAATATACACTTCTAGTATTCAACTGTGCGAATGTATCATAATACATCCTAATTTATTCATTCATTCTACTGCTGATGAGCACTGGAGTTGTTCTAATTTTGAGCTCTTGTGAGTAATGCTTTTAAGAATACCTGAGTACATGGCTTATTGGTAAACAAACACATGCTGTTCTGTTGGGTTTATAACCAGGAGTGGAACAGCTGGATCACATGGTGTGTGTTTATATAGCTTTAGTAGATATGGCTACTCAGTTTTCCAAAATGTTAATTTATACTCCCTTCAAATAACGTGCAAGAGTTCCATTGGTTGACATCTGTTTCTACGGTGGATATTTTGTTTCAGAAAGGAGAACTATGGAATGAAATATCAAATAGAGTAGTAGTACAATCAAAGCAGTAATTTTTATCCAATATTCCAGACTCTGTCCAAAGTATTTCACAAAGAAAAAAACTGAAAATTCCAGAATTTCTCTTAAGATATGTCCTTCTTGAACTAATTAAATCACCCTGAATTGATGCTCTGGTTGTATTTTCTAAATGTGTCTGATACTATGAATCACCTCAGATGCTTGCTATAAATACAGAGTCTTGAGCATATTTTCCTAAAAACCCAACAAAGTTCTTATTTAGCAGGCAAGTCTAGAAAACATTGCTATCTCAGAATTGTTTGACATTAATACCTGTTTCAAAGCAAATCATGGTATAAATAACTATTCTCAGGACTTCTTTACAGAGTTTAATCCTTTCTGGATATTGTCAACTTTTCTAATAACTTCAGAAGCAAATACTACCTTAGTAGTTGGGTAAACTGAGGCCAAAGCACCTTGTTCTAGGACCTTCATTAATGCTAAAACTATCGTAGAAGGTTATATTTGATAGATAGCCTTATTAATATTTATCATCTTCAAAAGAAATCAGTTTTGCTGCTCACTAGATTCAATAAAGAATCTGTAGTTTGAAAGGATTCCTAGTGGTACACAAGAGGAAGAATCTAAGAAATGGTATCATAAAACCTAGTTTCAAATTCAAGTGCAACTGTCATCCGAGGATCTCTGAGTACGTCAGAATACTCTTTCTGTTTCCTTCTCTATGAAACGGAGAAAATATCAGCCATCTTATACTGATGTTGGTAGTGTTGCATAAATTAAGATGAAAAGGGCCGGGGATTTAGCTCAGTGGTTTCGCTGCCTGTTGCACAAGCGCAAGGACCACAGTTCAATCGCCGGTAACAAAAAAGAAAAAAAAAGGATGAAAAAAGGAAATGAATATATAGTAGGAAATTAATACATTTATTTTTCCTTTTGCAATCTGGCTTTGCAGAAATTTCTAGGTTTCTTCTGTAAGTATTCATCTGTAGGCATAACTTGAATTTGTAAATTTTTTGGATTACCTGTATATCGCAATTCAACTTTTGTTTAAAAAAACTGAATTAAAGAAACTGTAATTCCACATTTTCCTTTACTTTCATCTCTTTTGGTGGAAACCACCAGTCCTGTAGCTTATAGCTGAAAATGATTATAAACAATAATTTGGGAAAATGTAGTAACAAGAAGTAACCTGAGGTAAAAGAAAACTATAATTTTAAAATGAAGTTGATCTCTTCCAAAACTACAGAACATTGCTGAAGGCAATATACAAGTGATTTTTTTAAAAAAACAGTACTAAAACCACTTGAAAATGCCAACATTTCAATTTAGCCTTTTAGACAGCTTTCTAACATCAACATATTAAGTAGTCAAATGGCATTTATTCTGGAGATCAAAATGTTTCAAGCATCATGTTTCATTTGTAAGAATGCCTATGAAAACCACTTACATAAAAATAGGTCTAATTCTGTGAACTGAAAAGAAGCCTACCGTGTTTGGACTACAGAGCCATGAAAAGCCATTTAACATACCTGCCAATTACTACAGAGAAAAGGTAATTAAGCAAAGTTCGTGTTATGCAAAGCCTGCTTTAGCTCGCTGTGGTTTGGTCCTTCTACTTGTAAAACTGATGAAAAACTGGAAAACATTAGCACTTATTTTACAAAATAGCATAGTGAGACTTTTACTTCTGAGGAAATCTGTAAATAGTAAGTTGATGTCATCCATGTACTAAAATTCATCATAAAAATCTGAAAGTAGAGAAGCTGCAGTTAACAGAGACCCTGCCAATGATCTGTGTAGTCAAGAGCAAATCCCTTAAACTCTGGTGCCTCAGTTTGCTCCTCTGTAAAATGTGGACAGTGTCCTGCATAGACTTCACAGGGTTGAGGGAGGCAGGAAGGTGAGGACTCAGAACCCCATCTAGCACTACTCGTGCTTGGTAAGCATGGAGTCAACTGTTACTGGTCGGATCAGAGGAGCACTGAATAGTTCAAAACTCACGGGGCACCGTCACACCATAATGCTGTGTATCACTGATCAGCAGCTTCCGCTTCAGTTCATTGAGCCCGACTCCAACAGGACCTGAAAAACAGGAGAGCAGAACTTCATTACCAAACAGTACATCAGTTTAATACTGCTGCAATGGAGATGAATCCCTAAGGCGGACTGAGAACAGGGGTCCAATCTTGCACTCCAAGTAAAGTGGTTATATCTATTTAAGTTGTAGATTTTTAAAAAAAACAGCTAGAATTTTTGTTGGTTTTTTGTTTTTTTGAGACAGGGCTTGTTGCGTAGTTCAGGCTGGCCTTGAGTCACTACGTGGCCCAAGCTGGCCTCAAACTTGTAGCGATTCGTCTGCCTCAGCCTCCTGAGTACTGGGATTACAGGCATGTGTGACCACACCCAGCTTCTTTTGTTGCTTTTTTACTTTTAAAATTTAAATCCCTCAAAAATGTCAGAAATGCTTGCTTGCTTGCTTTCATTCTTTCATTTATTTATTTTTTTTGGTGGTACCGGGGATCAACCCAGGTCCTTGAGCTTGTGAGGCAGGCGTGTTGAAATGTTTTAAATGGAACATAATCATATCTGAAAATATTAACAAATACTGATACACACAAGAGCTTAAAAATTATGTACACTCCCCCCAAAAGAATTACACAGTCTAGAGAATAATTTCAATTTTAGAGTTTTACATCTTTATGAAAGAAAATCTTTGACTTTGACCATATTTTGGATGCAAATTCAAATTACACATTTTAAATTTGCAAAACCATAGTTACCTTTGTTGGAGCCTTCTACACTGTGTATTTTCAGGTGCTCCTTAGGACTAGAAATGGGCACAGACCTTACCCATTTAAGTACGGCATACCCATGAGGAGTAGGGCATGTGGTAATGGTATGGTAATAAAAGATGATAAATGCAATCTGTTTTCAAAGAAAATAACTGGTTGATTAAGATACTGGGGCCCAAAGGACAAAGAATGGTTTCAAATATGAGGCTGAAATCTGAAGTGGGAAAGGCTGAAGCTCCAAATAGCCGTCATTCTTTCTCCACCTCACAGTGTTGCTCAACTCTGCCATGAGGCTCTACGGAAGGACTGCGTGGTCCAATGGACAGAACACGGAATACAGGGCTGCCTGTCCTGAGCCAGGCTTCCACTTGCTGTTCCTGCTCCTGTGACACTGGACAAAGTGAAGGCCTGGAGCCTGACCAGATGCCATTCTCATACTAAGCATGGTAACGCTCTCCTTCTTGGGAGGAACAGATGAGAACACAGGCTCCATGCCTAGCACAGAGCCCAGGTACTGACTGCCCATCCCCTCACCCGCCGTCTCTTCTTCCAGCCCAGGTGGGTCAAAGCAATCTTCAAAAAGCCTCAGGCTCAATGCCAGATGTGATAAAGGTGGATGGAGAGTAGGGTGGAGATTCTGGGAGGAGGGAGGAGTCTGAACAAAGATGAAGAGGCAGGCATTTGGGACGGTGGTTTTCTCCTCTGCTGCTGCTTCTAGGTTCCGCACTTCTAGGTGAAAGCACCTGTTCCCCTGGGATCATTCACCACCACCTTGCCCCACCTACTGTCAGATACCAATTCTCGGCAACTGTCCCTTGTTCTGTAAGATAGTGGCTCTCAACTCTTTCTTTTATGATAAATACTCCATAACACCCCACTGATATGCTGAAGTGGAACTGATAGACACATACCGTTACCCCTTTCAAATTCATGTATTTCCCTAACAATAATATGTGGAAGACAGAATGTAATTTAGAATGAAACAATCTGAATTTCAGTATGAGTCAGGGTTGCAGAAAGCTCTCTCATCTTGAAACCTCTCCGCATACGAAGTTAGCTTTTCAGTTCCTGAAGGTTTGGCCCAACATTTGGAGGGCTTATAGGATGCAGGTCAGGTCCTTGTTCCACAGAAATGGCAAGCCTACACTGCCGGGCCCTGGGCCATTTGTACATAAAAAAGAAAAAGAAAGAAGGAAGTAACCTCATAAATGGTCCAAATGGTCCTAATGGGCAGTGCCGCCCTGGCGAGAACCATGGCTCAAAGACTAGCACCTGTTCCTGTCATTCCCTCACCTCAATTCCTGCCATAACCTTGGGGTAGCATCAACGTCCACAAGGGGCACCCTTCAAAACACTGGCCCCCTCCCACCAGGAGACTCGTTCTTTCTGCACTGCGTACAGAATCACAGGCACATTCTGTGATGAGTTCATACAGATTGCACTTGGAGCCCTAACCTCCTCACTTTGCACCGTACAGGAATCTTCTGCTGCCTGCAATGTGACAGATTCTCCTTCATGGCACATCCTCACCGCACAGTTTGCTTTTCCAAGAACATTCCTGTCTTCTCTTCACCTGTCTAATTCTCACTTCTTGTTTAGGATTCAGTTAGGATACACCCTAAAGGAGGCTTCCCTGGTATAGCAAGTTTGGGTTAGGCACGAATTTCATGTGTTTCTTGTACTTCCATTTTCTAGGGACTCATCACACTATATTATAACTGCCTGTTCATTTGTCTTGATCCTCTAAAAGACTGAGGTTTATGAAAACAAGAATGTTGTCTAACCGTGTTCACCACCTGTTTCTTTCTTTTCTTTTTTTTTGGTACCGGGGATCAATTCACCACCTGTTTCACAGCTGGTAAATCATAGCCACTCATTAGGTAACTTATTTATTAATTTATTTTTTGTAGCCCTGGGATGAAAGCCAGGGTCTCTCACATGCTAGGCAGGCACTCTGCCATAGGGCTACACCCTGGCGACTAGTATTATTTATCTAAATCACATACAATAATTAGGCCATTGTGGAAGTTAAGCTCTTCATTGAATGAACCAAAGAAGTGGGAGTTAAAAAGCATTTGTACCTAAAACATCTCGATGTGACGGTTAGGTGGTGTGCTCATGAAGGTAACTGAGAATTTGGTGGAGCTCACACTTGAATTTGGCTCTCTATCTTAAGACAGGGAAAAGCAGGGGACACGGTGATGAACCTACTGTAGATGCCATGCATTTAAGGAGAGGAAGTCCAGCTCCCTACACTCAGACAAGGACTGTAATGTACTAGAAAGGACAGAGCTAGGCTCCCTTTGGGAATGTATTCCCACCAAGGTAAAATCCAAGACTGCAGGGAGAGATGAGATCTCCCAGGGAGAGAGGAAAACGATGAGCACTGATTAACTGTCAACAATATGATGGCACTAGATAAAGGCTTATGTATTTTATCTAGCCTAAGGAGACAAAAGGTTTGGTGAGTTCTAAAACGTACTTGTTAAAATAAATAGACAATAAACAAGAAATATAAATGGTATCACAATGGAACTAGCTTCTGTGTACAGATGGAGCAGACTCAAAGCAAGTGAACAAAATACTTGAACATAAACAGAGGCTCCTGGCCCGCCTTGTCCCCACCCTGCTCAGGAAACACAGGACTAAAAGGAGTGGCATGAATTTAATGTTTCTTTAGGAGGTCTCAGCTCTGGAGGGCTTCCTAGACTGTGAGATACTTCGCCAAGTAACTAGCATTTTCTTATTTCATCTCCTACCCAAATCAAACAAAACGAAAAACCAATAATTTATTTTAAATCTGGGGAAAAAACCAGGAAAAAGTTTACCATCTCCACTGTGATACCCTTCAATTTTGACCACATTCGGGTTGGGCCTTATGTGATATCTTTAATCTAACACATATAAAGAGCTCACTTGAAGCAGGTTCATGGAATATGCATTTACATATGCCAAGGTCAGTAGAAATGATTTTATTTGAAAAATTTCCCCCTAACTGGGGGAACAAAATACTGTATTACTATTGTGGAAATAATTTTATTGAAAGCAATGAAATGTAGCATATATTTTTAAGAAGACACTTATATAGTCCACAAAGGATGGCCATAAAGTAATTTTTATATGTAAATGTCTGACAGAATTTAGGTATAGTTTTTCTTAAAGCTGATGAGTGTCAAATTGAATTTAATAATTTCACTATGGATGGGGGTACCTTACACATGAAAGGGTAATCACGACATAGTCCTACTCCTATTTTCTACTGATTTCTGTAGATTTTGGCACACACATAAAAATAGCATATTACCCAGAAAGCTACTGCCATGGATGTAGCTTTCGTTACATGTTCACTTTCAGGGCTGGGGATTTTAGCTCAGTGGTTCCGGAGCCTGCCTCGCAAGTGCAAGGTCCCCAGTTTGATCCCTGGTACCAAAAACAAAACATGCTCACTTTCAGTACCTGTACTGCTTAACACAAACACTCTTCTATGATCCCTGCAGACATTTTTGTAATATGGGCCAGATTTGTTCCTTTTACTATCCAGAGAAAAATATCCAAAGTACTAGGGACTGCAATAAATACACAAACTGGGTTTTTGACCTGAAAAAATACTTACTCATTTGGTTTATTACAAGGTAAATCAAATGAAACCTCTAGGTATCCTTGGATCAGACACATGTTATAAAAAGTCTATTTATCATATTGTGGCAGTACTATTTTGCTGCTCTAGGCACAAAATAAAAACAACCAGGCTATTTTATTTGACCCATAATCATAGAATGATCACATGAGTGGGTGGCTGGATTTTTGTGCTTGAGAGTGACAAATCTGTTTATAAAACTAAGTTTAAAGTCCCCTGGGAAGCAAACTGTGTAAAAAGTACAGCTACTTAGCAGTTCATAACACACCATGACAGAGGTTCAGATTTTCCTTCCTGTGTGGCTTTCACAAGGGAAGAAAAAGGTTATTAATGAAGGATCAATTTGCAATGCTAATGTCATGAAAAGGAAGGGAAAGGGAAAGGGGAAGAAAAAACCAAAAGGGAAGTGGAAAGTCTGTCGAAAGAGTCCTTTGTTCTAAAGCAACTGTTGCCCTATACTTCAGACTTAAGTACTTGTCTCTTTTATCTTGAGCTATGACAAGAGTGCAGTAAAATTAAAAGGTCAAAATATAATCAGGCACATCTCCCTCAGCTAAGCAGAAGGGGACGGGTAACTTCTGTGGGAATCTTCTCAGCAGGGCTATGATGACCCTTGGTCCAACAGCCATCTTCTCCTGGCCCCAAACTCAATTCTCCTGAACCCATGCCCCTTTTCTTTCGTGCTGCACTTAGCACCCTTTACCCACAAGTGGCCTTATTTATTTATTATGAATGTTTTCAATCTATCTTCTCCCATTAGGATGAAAACAGATTATAGGCAAAAATGTTCATGTTGTTCACTAATAAACTCCTGTATTCAGAATACAACTTGGCAGCACACAGTCCAAAGCAATCAGCGGAGTGAACAGAATTGTGATTTATGCCCAGACATTAAGTCTGCCTATAAATATTTAAGATACACCAAGGGCGTAAAAAGCCAACTGTGAGTCTCATAAAGACAGCATTTGCCTCTTCCACACAAGGATGACAATTTTAAATCTATCACACACTCATAAATTTGATTTTTGATTTTATAGTTATCTAGATACAATTCTCCAGAGCAGACTAATTCCTACAACCCTTCAATCAAAGTTCACCAAAAGCAATGGAAATCCTAAGAGACAAGTCAACATTCACATTTGGTTTCAAGTGAGTTCCTTCTTCTCTGCTTTCTTTATGTGGGAAACTTTGTGTTATGCTCTAATTTTATGGAAAAACGATGACAGTCTCATAAATGTCTGTTTACTCAAACCACCTCTTCAGGAAGCATATAAGATTCAGCACAAAAGAAGGCAGAAGAGAACTTAATGCTTAAATTAGAACTGTGAAATATACAGAGAGATTTATCGTCAGTTTGCTCTTATGCGTCATAAGCAGACAGAACAAGTCACAAATTGTCTGAATATCCACAAGATGAATTTTTACTTTCATTTTGGCTTAAGCCACAAAAAATGCTTTAGCAGTGTTCTAATACCAACGCTTGCTTTCTGCGCTTGCCCTGTGCCCCACCCATATTATTTGACTTCATTACGTGCTTTACTTTGAAAAAATAAAATCAGGTTTCACTAAAGGCAAAGCTTGTCATGCAAAAGAATGTACTATGTGCCTGACATTCCATTTTAACATACTTTTTAGAAAATATTTTAAATGAAGAAGGGAATTTAACAGAAAATGTCAATGGAGATCTTTTAGCGGCTAAAATGGGACTCACGATTAACACATTTACATAATAAAAGGAAAACTTAGTACTTCTGATCAATGTTCTAAGTTCTCTATTGCCATATTTTTGGCATGGTAACAACTTGGGCTATTTATTTCTTGAATATTAGATTCAAGAATAAAACTCATATAACATTATGGTAATAATACCAAAAATAAATCCCTGTACCTCCCCAAGTAGAAACACCTATCCAACAGTTCCAAGGGAACTCTCTCTCCTACTGGGTTTGAAACCACCAAGTAGAGACAATTGAACTGGAGGAAGACCACAGTATTGACAGCCTTTCTGTCTTCCTATATGTGCTGCTGGAATCAAGGAAATATACCCGAAATAAATTTTTTTTAACAATTATGAAAAGTAAACAGTTAATTCAGGAGAAATCTACAATTTCCAGAATGTGTGTCCAATGCCTGACTACCTTTTTCAGACTAAGCTGCTAAATTATCTAACTTACAAGTATTTTGAACACTGAAGTTCAAAATCAGCAAGTGCCTACTCATATTGAACATGCCATGTTGATCTCACTGGTATTTTAAGATAATATATAAGAATGACTTTTTCTTAAAATCTTATTAGCTGCTAGAAATTAGGTCAAAGTCCCTGCAAAGATTATTTTGTTTAACCCTGAAACAAACCTAGAAAGGAGTATTTTATTATCTCCACCTTTCAGATGGGGAAACTGAGGCCTGGGGTGAATGCACCTGGTTCAGCTGTGACAGGACCACAGAGGGGTACAGCAGAATTGGGGTGCTGCCCTCTCGCCCCAGAGTCTTGTTTCTTTCCTTCAACATGACCCTACCTCACAGCACATAGAGACTGGGATTTTTTCGGAACAACAAAGCCTACTTGTGATCTAGCACATGCAGACAGGTTGGCTGAGCAGCGACTGCACAGAAGAAAGCGTGACAGGAAATGCTTCGGAGAACCGGAGTATAAACCCCGCTGGGCTGGCCCAGCCCTCACTGCGGTGGCCATTCCATGCAGAAGGCCACCGGGAAGAGGGAGAGGAAGGACACACTCGTGTTCAGGCCGCAGTACCAAGGACTGAGATGCCTACGCCCACCCGGCCAGCTGTCCTTGATTTCGGTGAGTTTGCGAATCCTTCCCTAAGCAGAAAGACTGCTAACAAGTCTGTACTGACAGAACATGTTCACATCATGTCCTCTCTGTGCTCTTCACAGGGAGACACAAGACACCACTCCCCGAGGTGTAATACACATTCTGACACGACAAGAAGAATACGACTAATAGTCTCCATTAAGTCTGTTCTGTTATAATGCTGTTGTAATCAACCTAAAAATATTGCATTATATCAGCAACTTCTCCAAAATGGGGAAACAGAAGGTTAGGGACTGAAGAGTTCCTGTTGAAGTTATTTTTCCTGTAGGATTTTCAGAGTAAGGCTAAAAATAATAATAAATCCATTGACAAAAACAGATAAATCAAACCTAAAATGTCACTGAGCAAATCCCGAACAGCAGATTAGGACAAAACCTAAGTTTTTAACCATCATTAAAACACAGGCCCGAGAAAACAAAGAGCTCAAGTGGGAAGCTAAACAAAGGAGAAAGTCAGAGTAACCTTCAATCAGTTCACAGCCACCAGCCGCGGAAGCAGAACCCATTCGCACAGCAGCAGTGCGAATTCTCCCTGCGTACCCGGCACTAACCCTGTGGCCCCCATCACGAGGAAGCGCGACGCAATCCCTGGGGCAGTGGCGGCGCCATTTGTTATCACTGAAAGCTCTCAAAGGTTCGCCATCACGGCCCCAGAGGCTGAGATGGCAGCACTGAAGCCTTCGGAGCTGGGACGAGCACTGGGCCCTGTCCAGGCCCCGGCTCAGCAAGTGCACAAGAACAAGGGGCCAGGTGACTGGGACACACGCGACATCTGAGAAGCCCAGAGCAGGGGCTGGAGACCAGACAGGGAGGGCAGGGGCACCTGCCTCGGTGCGTTTTCTGAGGCTGCCTCTGGCTGTGGCTATCAAGACTCTTCAGGGACAATTCTCCACTATGAAGACAGAGTTCGTGGTGAGGTCAAGCTCAGACGCTTCCCCGCTGGCTGGCAGAGTTACCCCGGACGGGCTGGGAGGGACAGACCAGGAAAACCAGCCTAGAATACTTCGGGAATTCACTGGTGAGTTTTGAAGGAAGGGGCAGTGAAACAGCAGTTACGTGTAGAGCAAGGGGCCGTGCCCAGAGCAGACCGTGCAGCACAAATGTGGAGGAAGGGGAGGGAGATCCCAGCGAGCTGCTAAACCAGCCTGCAGGGAAGGGGTGGGAGCAGGTGAGCAGTGGGTGCTTTTGTACACTCGGATCTGAGCTTTCACAAAATGAGGGGTTCATCGTGGAAACTGGATGGATGGGTCCTAAATCAAAGAGGAAAAGGAAATGTACCTACATTTACATCTAGCAGGCACAGCCTTGATATCACAGCTTGAAAGTGCATCCCCCAGTGAGGTAGGAAAAGAGGGTCCCGGTCTTCTACTGCATGAGTCTGAATCAGCTGCACAGCCCAGCAGCTGTGGGATCTCGGACAAGTTACTGACTTCGCTCTGTGCTCCCATTTTTCCACCTATAAAATGACTATACAAACGTATTTACTGCACAGTCGCAGTGGGGTGGGGACCGCAGGCAATAAAATGTGCATTGGCTTTATTATTGTTATAATACGTCACAGAGAAGGACAGGACCCCCTTGAGAAACAAATTCTGGGAGGACTGGTGGGAAGGAAGGAGTCAGGGACAGAAGGCTGTGAGACACTCCAACTGGACTGGAGCAGTGGAGAAACCTGCTAAGCAGTAAGAAGAAGCAAAAAGACAGATTTGGGTTGGTACTGAAGTAATCTAGTTTTTTGTTTTGTTTTGTTTGTTCGGTACCAGGGATCGAACTCAGGACCTTGCACTTGTGAGGCAGGCGGCGGCACCACTGAGCTAAAACCCCGGCCCTGAAGTAATTTAGGTTAATTATTTACTCAAGGCCCAGAAAACAGCAAAGAATGAGAAAACATCAGTGGGGAAGAGGACATGGGAAAAGAAAGATGACCCTACACTGCCTGTGCCCCTTGGAAGAAGCAACACTTAGCATCCCGCTTAGGAGCGCCCTGAGGAGAGTGCTCCTGTTGGGAGGTGAAGGAGAAATATCCTCCCAGAATCAGGGCTCAGAAAATTAGGAGCTGCCAGCAGCAGACAGAAAGAGCAGTCAACGAAGAAGGCTTGATAACACAGGTCCTAAATTAACCTGTTTGCTCAAGGTTTCAGCCAGATGAGTTTTTGCCTGCTGATGGTCAATCTAGACAGCCAGTATTTGTGTAGCGCAAAAAGCCAAAATACCTCAGGTCATTCTGTGATACTTGGCTGAGAATGGAATGACTATATGTATGTATGTATGTATGTATGTGTTTATATCTGGTATATATCTGGGAATATTATTTTACCTCAAAATGTAGCTCGGATGATTCCCTGAGAGTCTCTGACCCAGTGATCCTCTGAAACTGACTGGGAATCTACTGCCCAGATTCTGGGGAGACTGACTAATGTACAGTCATGAAGCCAGGCCACGCTGTGTCTGTGAGGGGACATGACTGCTTTGGGGAGCCGGGCAGCACTTTGGTGGGGAACATTCACTAGATCCCACATGCCCAGGGCACACAGCCAAACTCTGGGCAGTGTACAGAAAACAACATGAGGATTGTGGACAGCAACTAATAACAGCCAGAGTGTGAAAGGGATTCAAGTGCATCAAATGACCTCCAACGTGATGAATTTTCCCACTGTATTTTCCCCTCTCATCTTGGGCTTCACCCAGACTATGACAAGGCCCCATGTCAAAGTTGTAGAGTGGAGCAGTGGCCAGCGTTGGCCATTTGGTGGAACTCAGTCTCCACACCTGTTCCCTACGCCGTGCACAAGTGTGATGAACCCCCAGGCACCTCTGCAAAGGCCTTAAGAAATGAACTGAGATGCAATCCACCACATGTGTCTCAGATTTGCCCAACAGGCACTTATATGACAGACCCAATGCAGCCTAGCAGACACTGAAAAGTGATTTGAGGAACGAGGACTGACTTAACTTTCCCAGTAAGACAATGATCCCAGATGAGCCACAGCCAATGTGAGCAGATTCGACAGACCAGGAAAACCAGGCTAGAATACTTCTGGAATTCACTGGTTGTCATGGTTTGTATCAAAAATGTTCCCATAAGGTTAATGTGTTCAGAGGTGGGGCTTTTAGAATGTGATTGGATAAATGGTACTAACTTCATCCAAGAATAATCCATTGATGAATTCATAGTTAAATGTGCTAGTTAGATGAAGTAGGTCACTGGGGACGTGCCTTGGAAGGGTACAGCTTCTCCATCTGGCTCTTTCTTGCTCACTCTGCTTCCCAGCTTCCATGAGGTGGACAGCCTTCCTCCCCCATGACCTTCTCTCATGATGTTTCTGCCTTGGAGCCAGCTAACCATGGACTGAAACCTCTGAAATCATGAGCCAAAATAAAAGCTTTTCTCCTTTAAATTGTGCATGTCAGGTATTTTGGTCACAACAATGGAAAGGTGATTAAAACAGAAGACTGAGAGCAGAGAAGCAGGATTGTTGGTATGATTATACCTGCACATGGGTTCAGAAGCATTTGGAACCATTTTGTGGCAAGAGTTTGGAAAAGTTTGGAGAACTGGGCCACAGAAGCCTTAGAAGGCCATAAGCAAGGCTTGATGGACAGTTCTGGTATGAGCTCAGAAGATCAGAATGAGTGCAGACTACACAGACTGTATTTAGAAGGTTTAGATGGGAACAGAACTCTACTAAAATTGGACTAGAGGCCATTTGAATCACATTCTGGCAAGGAACTTCTCCACATTTTGTCCATGTACTGAGTCTTTGTGGGAGGTGAGCTTAAAGGTGAGGAACTAATCGATCTGGCAGAGGAAATTTCAAGGCAGGCCAATGTTCAGCCTGTGGCATGGGTACTGCTGGCTGCTTTTACCTAGATTTAGAGAATTGGGAACAAAGGAAAAATAAGAAATATTTGAAAAACTTAAAGTTTGGCCAGAAATGAAGCACATGTAAAGTCAGGGCTAAAGAAGGTGGAGAGTGAAGTGATTATAACCATTACAAAGTAACCAACTACTTCACACTGGGACAAGAAGAAACCTTGACAGCATCTCTGAAATCAGCAAGACTTCATCTAGTGCAGGCTCAAGGGTTCTTCATTTGAGAACAAAGTCCCTTAGCCTCCACTCAAGAAGGGCCACCTGGGGAACTGATTCCCTGGTATTCATACAACAATACTCAGCCATTTAAGCATTCAGAGCCACTGCAGCCATGGTCCAAGGGGGCCAAGCTACTTCTTGAGCTGGTGGTAGACCTTGGCATCATCCATGTGATGCTGGTTTTGCAGGCATATGAGATACAAGAATTGTAGGGTGTTATGGTTTGTGTCTAGATGTCCCCCCAAAGCCTCATGTGGTCATAGGCTTTTTCAGAGGTGGCTTGATCTAGAGTGTATGATGCTGGGATTGATTCGTGGTACAATGTTAGGCTCAAGGGCACTAGGATTAAGGGTGTGAGTGCTGCCCACCCTATGTAGTCTGGATAAGATAAAAGGGGCAAAAAGACACTGCTAGGTCTCTTGTTGCTTTTGCTGTCTCCCGCTGCCATGAACTGTTGCCCCTCTGCCATGTGCCACCCTGCCTTGGAGCCAGCCGATTATGAACTGACTGAAACCTCTACAAACTGTGAGCTAAATAAACCTTTTCCCTTTCAACTTTGGGTGTCAGGTATTTTGTCTCAGCAACAAGAAAAGTAACTAACATGTAGGGTCATAGGGGTTTCTACTCAGATTTTAAAGCAAGGCATTGGAGGTCAAGCAATGTGTGACAGGCTCAGAATCCCTGCCAGAAGTCCCTGAGAGGTTAATGTGTGAAGCTATGGGAGTGAAGCCAAAGCTTCAATGAAAACCCCAGGAAGCCAACTATGCCAGAAACATGGAACATCTGTCAAGGAAAGCTGCAGACAGTGAACAGAGCCAGCCCAAGACAGTGATCATGGATCATGTGGGGGAGCAACCAGCAAAGCAAGAGGCAGTGCTGCCCAAGGCCTCTGGAGCATGTACCCTAGATGCTGTACATGGAGCTACAGGATTTAATGTTTGCCCTGCGGGGTTTAAATTTTGTTTGTTCCTACAACTTTCTTGTCCTTATTCTTCCCTCTGAGAATGGAAATGCTTACCTTGTGCCTGTGTACGTTGTGAGTATGCAACTTGCTACTTGAGTTTTACAGAGGTTTAAGGGTTCAGAGTCTCCCTTGAGTATCTGAAGAGACTCTGATCTCGGACTTTGAGAAATGCTGGAATTGCTGACATTTTAGCAACTCAAATGGACTGAATGCTTTTTCCTAATGAGATGGTAATGAGCCTTTAGGGGACAGGTTGGAATATTATGGTTTATGTATAAAATGTCCTCCCAAAAGCTCATGGGGTCAGACGTGGGACTTTTGGAAGGTGATGGGATCATGAGGGCATGGACCTCATCAATGGATGAATTCACGGTGAGTTCACAGCTGAATTATTAGGAGGTGGGGGTCTCCAGGGGTGTGGCTTTGGGAGAGACGCAATGAGAAGGGAAGAGACTGTTGAGAGCAGAGCTATGAAGGGGGAGGCACGGTAGGGACGATGGGCTGGTAGACAGACAGATCTCAAGTAGCACAATGAGGGAACGCAGGATTTAGCCAAAACCACCAGGCTCTGGGAGAAGAGGAATGCTTATACTGTCATTAGCATGGCTCCACTGGAACTGGAAACTGGGCAGTGTGAGCCCTCCATAAACACAAGCACCACCAGGCATGGTGGCACATGTCTATAAACTCAGCACTCAGGAGGCTGAGGCAGGAGGATTGCCACAAATTGAGGCCAGTTTGGGCCACACAGTGAGACCCTGTCTCAGAAAACCAAAATAAATAAGGAAGTAAGTAAATAAAAACACATAGGGAAGTATTCTTCTAGGTATGACTTAAGGAGGTTCACTACACATGGATGAGATAGGAACACTGCTGAAAAGGGAGGTTTTGATTTTCCTCTGAAGTGTATGAATGTGTATTTCTTTTTATTTGAGTTTTTTTCCCCTTCTTTTTCCTTTTTTTTTTTTTTTGAAGCAAAACAGCTACTGGTACATTTCAGATATACATAATAATCCCATTCATCATAGGGAATTCATACCTGTACAGGATATAGCTTTGCTTCTTCTTCTTTTCCCCTTTCCCTCCCCTCCTTCAATCCCCCTTTCCCTCCTTATTTACAAAAGCTTTGTTTCCATTTTTTCCTTCCATTCTTACTTTTTTTCTTGTCCCTCCCTTCCTTTCCCCCTCCCCTCTTCCTTGTTCCCCTTCTCATCTGAACATTTTCTTCCCATTTCCCAATATCTATTATACATTTTGGTCTTTATTTACACTTTTAGTTTCTCACACCAGAGAAACAATATGGTATTTAAACATGTGTGTCCGATTTATCACACTTCAGAATATGGTCTCAAGATTCATCCATTTAGCTAGAAATGTCTCAAGCTTATCTTTCATCATGGCAGAGTAGTACTCCATTGTACAAAAAGACCACATCTTCTTTATCCATTCCTTGGTTGATGGGCATTTGGGCTGTTTCCAAGATTTAGCTATCAAACAAACTGTGCCACTATAAACACAGGTGTGCATGTATTGCTGTGGTATGATGCTTTTAATTCTTTTGGGAAGATGCCAAGAAAGGGAATAGCTAGGTCGAATGGAACCTCTAGTTTTAGTTTTTTGAGGAATCTCCACACAGATTTCCACAGTGGTTTCACCAGTCTACACCCCCACCAACAGTGGAGAAGGGTTATTCTTTCCTCACAGTCCTGCCAGCATTTGTTATTTGTTGATATTTTTGATAACAGCCATTCTTTCTGTAGTGAGATGAAATCTCAGTGTTGTTTTAATTTTCATCGTTCAAATGACCAGTGATATTGAACATCTTTTCATATATTTATTTGCTATTTCTACTTCTTCATCTGAGAAGTATCTATTCATTTCAGATGTCCACTTTTGGATTGGGTCTTTAAATTTGGGGGGGGGTCCAATTTTTTTGAGTTCCTTATGTGTACTAGATATTAGTCCTTTAAGGAACAGCTGGAAAAAATTTTTTCCCACACTGTGGGTTGTCTCTTCACTCTGTTGGTGGTTTCTTTTGCTGTGCAAAAGCCTTTTTTTTTTTTTTTTGGTACTGGAGATCAAACTCAGGACCTTGTGCTTGTGAGGCAGGTGGCGGCACCACTGAGCTAAATCCCTGACCCGCAAAAGCTTTTTAATAAGATGAGATCCTAGTTATTGATGCTTTGTGACACTTCCTGTGTGATTGGGGTTTTGTTCATAAAGTCTTTGATTTAACAGAATCCTAATCAAAATATCAATAGCATATCTCACAGAACTAGAGAAAACAATCCTAAAATTCATTTCGAACCAGAAGAGACCTAGAATAGCAAAAGTAATTCTGGGCAACAAAGGCAAGGCAGGGCAAAGGCAAGGCATCACAATCCCTGACTGGAAATTATACTACAAAGCTACTGTGATAAAAATAGCGTGGTACTGGCATGAAAACAGACCTGAGGGTCAATGGAATAGACTAGATTCAGAAACAACTCCAAACACCTTCACCAGAAGAAAGACAGCTTCTTTAATAAACGATGCTGGAAAAACTGGTTTTCCACATGCCAAAGATTAAAACTAGACCCATATCATTCACCATGCACTAAACTAAAATCGAAATGGATCGAAGATCTAAACATTAAAAGAAACACTAAATCTGCTGGAAGATAGAATAGGTAGAACTCTTGAATATGTATTTCTAAACTATGCAAACAATTTTGCTATTTGATGAGGCTAATGATCACTTCCAGTGAGATGTGAGAAAGAGCATCACCTCTCACCAGCCACTCACCATCTGTTTGAATTCCCATACTGTAACCTTCCAAAGGACTCCTCCTCACTAAGATGGGGTAATTCCTTAGCTTTTCCACTTATTCCATCCCCGCAACTGTCAACTTGAGTTCAAAGAGGAATAATTAACAAGCGATGCCATGCTCTTTCTATTCCAAAGCTTTTCCAAAATCACTGGCTCACCTCTCATAGCACAGTGAGGGTGGGGCAGAGGAAAGCAAGCTTGTGTCTCCTCACATCCATGAAAGCCAGACAAGGTAAATGCTAGAATGTTACTGTGAGAGAAACCAATGTTTGGGGAATTATCTACATGCATTTATTAACTACTTTAAAGCAGTTTTGTTAACCGACTCTCCAGCTTGAAATAAATATCCTAGAAGTTTGCGATGACCATTCTGCTGAAGGTCTAAATGCACTGGAAGCTTGTACCATATCTGCTGTCTCAAAATGAACTGAAAAAACGTGTGCTGTATTAAAAAATACGTCTTTTAATTAGTTGCCCTGCTATGGTTCACGGATGGGGGTGATGTCTGCCAACGCTCTGCCACAGAGGGCCTCCAATACGTCAGGGCCATTTTCACAGGCATCTTGACAGTCTCTGAACGATACACAAGCACAAAAACACTATAGATTCATTTTAGACACTAAGCAAAGAGGGTTCAAGGACAAGGGATTTGCAGCTTCAACTGTTATGCACTTCGAAGTTAAATTCTTACTACTGCACTTATTTCCTCAGAATTTCAGACAAAGTACACTTACCAACCAAGACACCAAGTCTGTATTTCTCATTAGTTTGTCGCCTGTACGGTGTCACTTCTTCATATGTGGGGACGTCAGCAGTATCATATTGATCGCTCTTCTTGCATTCATACATGGATTTATTTGTTTTCTTATCTTTTCTGCTAAGGCGGAAACTTCTCCTGAAACCAGCTGTAAATAAAAAAATATACTTTTAGCAATAAAATAAAAAGTCTCAAATAAAAAACCCAAAAAACTCTCAGTGTTGTGCTGGGGATATAGCTTAGTGGTAGAGCATGTGCTTAGCATGAGCAATGCCCTGGGTTCAATCCCCAGCACCATAAAAATCAAATCAAAGCAAAACAAAACCCCTCAAAGCTGGGTCAGATTTTTTCACAGTACTGTTGCAAGTATATTTAATAGAGAAACATACTATGCAATTTCATAAAAGAATAATTTAGACAATCATCTAACCTTTATGCAATTATAATAATATTAATTTTATTTGGTTCTACATCATAAGAGCTCTTTTCAGAAATCACAGAATAATTGTAAAACAAAGAAAAATAAGCAAAACATCATAAAAATAATTTATCTTGGGGTGACTGAGTACGTTTGGTAAGAAAAAGTTTAAAATACCATAAAAGCATTTAAAATATAAATGACAAAGTTTCTCATTGTAAATGGTTAAAAATCTTTATATTTTAAGGGTAACCTAACAACATACCTGTAGCACAGACAGCATCTATTGTTAAATAAAAAAGAAAAGCAAATTAGGGAAAGCACGAGGTTAGAGGTGCCCGGGACCGGACAACTTGCTGCCTTTTCTCAGGACTCACAGAGCCTCCCAGGAAATTCTATGCTTCCCTGATTTCAAACGTATAACATGAGCAAATAAGCTTCACGGTACAGTCCCGACTCTGTACTCCTATCAGTGTACTCCTATGACCATATGTTGTTTTACTAAAATAATTTTTAACTACTTAAACTCCACATCTATTGAAAGAGCTCTCATTTCACACGGGGGCTTAAAAGTTTAAGCTGAAGTTCCTTTTCTCAGTCAGTTCCCACTAATCTTCACGCTGTTGCGCTGTTCTGGTTTTATCTCCTTTCTGGATAAGTGACCATTCTGCCCACCATCCAGCAGTTCGGTGAGATGTGCTCTCACTTCTGTACCTCACCAGCCCGACACGCCCTCCAAATCCAGACTCAAAGGAGAGAAAAGGGTTTGTTTATCAAAACATTGTATGTCTTCTACATCAAAAACACAGTATAAAACAAAAGGATACTTTTAAATGTGTATGAATATATTTTCTTTATAAAGAATATTGATCAATTCGAATAGAAAAAATTTTTAAATAGAGGTATTTTTAAACAAAATGCAAATTTGAAATAACTGGTCTGTATGAATTTTTAAAAATATGAAAAAAAAAGTGAGTAATTTAAAAATTAAAAAAAAATTAAAAATAATTTTTAAAAAAATTTTTTTTAAAAGTGAGTAATTATTAGCACTGAATTTGAGAAACTAGTGAGATTAAAAATAAAGAATTATCCAAGAGTATACACACAGTTGTGTGATTCACCTTCTGGATTCAGAGTTTAAAATCAGTCAAGATATGAAGAAGGGAGTGAAAAAGTTCTCCTGAGATATTTTTGTGACCCCCAAGAGTCATTCGACTTGGAGATCGTTGGGAACCTGAAGGGTCTGAAGCCAGGGAGCCTTCTGGCACCTCGCAGCCGAGATGGGGTCTGAGGGCAGCAAAAGGGGAGACGGGCACCCCGAGACAGGACAAGGGCCTGTGCAGTCCACACTCCCTCCGCAGAAAGAATGCAGCCCCCATGCAGAGTACCAGGGGAAACGCTGCAATTGTTCTTTGCTCCTGCTTCCTGGAGTACTGGGAAAGATTCGCATTCGAGAGAACCCAGAAAACGGGTGCCCGCCAAAGGCGCACGGGAAGACCTCATGCCGCGCCTCGCTGCGCCCACCCGGGTGTGTTGGTTCCAACGGGGCAGTCCACCAGCTGTCCTCCCCATCCGCAGCTCCGTCACCCAGACTTCGATCCGGAATCACAGCACTTGTGATTTGGCCCAAAAGTGACACACTAGCTATTCTAACCAGAAAGCCTGAACAGGGTATTTCACAGAGCTCTGGTCTGGGGTTCCCATGGCTCTGCCCCCTGGGAGGCAATTACAGGATAAGCAGGTCGAATAGTAAATTCCTTCACAATGACTCCTATGGCGGGAGGATTTTCCTAGTCACTACAAAGTGTTGGCACAAGCAGTGGATATAACTAGAATATAAATGCCTCATCCAAGGCAAATACAGTGCAAAAGTAAAAACCTGAAACCTTTCTAATCAGCTAATTACAGCTAAAACTTGAATTGTAGAGTGTTTGCTTAATTGAGTCTTTATGATTCACTGAAGTTTTTACTTTCATCATAAACAGGACAATGTGGAGAAAAGGGAGAAGGTAGTCAGATTTCTAAAGTTGAGGTTGTAGTATGTAGAAAGTGATTTTGTTATAGGGATGGCAGTGTTGGTTCAGCATTGGAAGATCCACCCCCAAAAGTCATCATTTTAACAGAGGAAAGGAAAAAGCCATATGATCCTGTCATTAGATGGAGAAAAAGTATTGGGCTAAATTCTACAACTGTTCATGGTAAAAGCTATCAGGAGACTAGAAGTAGAAAAGAACCTGCTCAACAGATTAAAGACATGTACTCCATACTTCCAGCGAGAACACCTTATATGAATGGAGAAGATACAATGCTTTCTCCTTAAGGTGGGGAACAAGGGCAGATATGCCTACTCTTCATCTGTCCATTAAACTTTGAAACCTAGTCCCCACCAAAATAGTCTGGCAATAAAATGACACAACTAGGATAGGATTGGCACAGCAGAAGCAAAATCTTTATATGTAGATGAAATGATCATCTACAGAGAAAATACGAAGAAATCTCTAGGAGCCCCTAGAACTTGTACTTGAATTTAGCAGGATTAGAAAACACAAGGTATATATAAAAATTCAGGTCTGTGTATACTTGCTATAAATGAAGAATTGGATATTGAAATTTAAAAGTTATGTAGGAGTACAAAGGACCTAGAAAAGTTTAAAAAAACAAAAAACAAAAACAGTGTTGGAAGACGTTTAGTACCTAATTTTAAGACTTCTTCTAAAGCTACAGTAATCAAGGCAGTGTTGATGTAAGGAAAGACATATAGATCATTTGAATAAAACAGAGAATCTAGAAATAGAACCACACATATACGGTCCACTGAATTTTGAAAGATTATTTAACATTAGCATTTTATAGAATATAAACTCAATTCAAGAGCCAAGGAAGAGAGAGTGTTTTCAGCAAACAGCACTAGAACATCTGGTATCCATATATAAAAAATTAACCTCAACCCTTTATTTCCATACATGAAAATAACTTGAAGGGATCTGACTTCTAATAGTTTGTTTTGTGAAACAAATTTCTATGTTCATACTTTTTTCTTCTATTATCTTTATCCAGTTTTAGGATTAGCACAATGTTGAGTTCCTAAAATGAGGGGAGAAGTGTTCCGTCTTTTTTCTGCTTTGTTTGATATAATTTATCAGTTAAAATGTATATGAGCCTGCTGTTGTCATATAGGTAGGTTTTCAAGCTAGGAATATACTTTCTTTAATAGGTGCTATTCAAATTTTATATTTCCTCCAGAGTTAGTTTCATTAATTTGTCTTCCAAGGTACTTCTTAGAAGTTGTCAAATTTACTTCAAAAAAGATTTTTGTAATATGTTTCTATATCCTTTTAAATCCTGTAAATTCTGTGGTAATGTCTCCTAGATCTTGATATTGTAATTTTAAAAATGTATAATTGATATTGCATAACAGGAAGAAAACGTCTAAAGGAGCAGGGGAAGTGGGAGGGGTAGGGGAAAGAAAAAAGGGAAAAGAAAAAATATGAGAAAAGGAAAAAAATGGAAACAAAGTCTTTGCAAATAGGGAAGGGTGGGCAGGGGAAGGGGAAAAAATAAGAACCAAGATACTCATGTAATGGTACAAGATTCCAATGATGAATGTAACTGTATTTTATACCTAAAATGTACCAATAAAGTTAATGGGGAAAATAAATAAATAAATAAATAAATAAATAAATAAAATAAAGTGAGGTTGTAGAAATGTCAAATGATGAGGATCAGCATGGGGCAGTGGTACATATCTGTAATCCCAGCTACTCAGGAGGCTGAGGCAGGAGGATTCCAAGTTGCAGATCAGCCTAGGCAACTTAGTGACAGTGTCTCAAAATAAAAAAATAAAAAGTGCAAGGGCTATAGCTCAGTGATAGAATGCTTGCCTAGCATATATGAAGCCCTGGGGTTCCATCTCTGGCGGGGTCGGGGGCAGATAGAATAGGTGCCTGATAAAAGTTTACTGAATCGAAGTCATTGAAAAGGGCAGTAACAAAACCTGCCTATCATTTCTGTTCCACCTTTTTCGTGTAACTTTCAACAAAGCTGCATGGCACATTTCACATTTTCAGAGTTCACATTCTAAGGGGCAGAAGAAAGGAAAAACCCCACGTTCCTCCGGCAGTCACCAGGCCTGCTCCCTGCCGGGCACACGCCTCTGGTCACCCCTACTCTCACGCCCAGGTTTTCGGCAGTGGCTACTAATCATGCAGAATCCACACAGGTGACAAAACCTGGACCAACACCCTCACTCTACAAAACAAAGGAGGAGCAGCAGAGTCCCCAGGGCCAGGAGCCAAGCACAGGAAGGCAGGCGCAGGCCCACAGGGCTGTGTTGCTGATGTACGGGCTGCACACGCCAGGGAGTCTCAGAGAACTTCTCTAGGCCCAGGTTCTCTCTCTACTTTAAAACACAGATAACAGCCTCTGCCAACCAGGGTGGGTGAGGATGCGGCCATTCACGCAGGCATCAGCAGGTGGTAAACGCTTCTACATGTGAGCAACAGATTCACACTCGTTACGTCTCCAAGTACTTAAGGGCACCTTAAAGGCCTTCCGGTGTCCCCTAACACAGATGCCAGCAGGAAAGGGAAAATACATGCAAAGGCTCACCCATTAGTTTTAACGTGACTACTTTATAAGAGGCAAAATATTAATATGGGGTTATAACTCCTGCTTAGCAAGGATAAGGCCCTGGCTTCCATCCCCAGCATCACAGTCAATCAATCAATCAATCAATCGACTGATCAATAAATCATTCAAGCTACCCAAACTACTTTATTTAGTAAGGCATTTTAAAGAAATACAACAGAAAGGTTTAGTAGGTATTAATTGCTCTTCTCTTTGTAGATTCTCTTTTCCAGAACATGTTACTTTTGTTACCATACTTAAATTTAAAGAGCATCATTCCCTTCTATCTTCCATCCTTTGAGCTGTTACTTACTTCCCTGCTCCATATACACATACACATTGGTTTTACATACCCATATTTATATATACACGCCTCTTCCTATACACGCTCATACAGGCACACACATACACACACACAGTAAAAAAAATCAGAAATTCCCAGCCCAGAACAAAAGATGGAACAAAAGGTATGAAATCCCCCATCTTCATTTATGATTATTTTTCCGACAAAAAAAAGGGCTATTTTCCTCGAATCTGTCCTCCTGGATAGTCAAAGGAGACAGTTTCCTGGACGTTCCCTTCTTGGCAATTCAGAGCCTACAATTTCCAACATTTGGTAGCGTAGTGAGTGATACGTCAGTACACATTGGTTAAGTCTACACATGAAGGAGACTAAACTCTGTGTCCGGAAAATGGGGTTAATCATTTCTTCCCTTCCAATCTTGGTTCTCTTATTGGAAGGGAGCCCTCAAACTGAAAGGAAGCACAGGATCCTTTCAAATAAACGTGCATAAGTACCCTCATCTATTTAAGTTGAGATCATTTTCAGCACAGAAGTCTTAGCAAGAACTGGCTTTTAAAAAAAGAAGAGAAAAGGAGGACTGACCAGGAATTAGGGTGGGGGAACAGTTTTAGACAACATGTATTTTCTTCACACTTCACATTTCCACAATTTATAATCGGCTCAACATTTTTATGGACAGACGTACCCCCATCCCCCCACCCTGTAACCTGGAGCTCACCCACAGCTGCGGGAGATCTGTGTTTTTGAAAGGAACAGCACGTTTACTTTATTACAATAGAAAGTGACTTCAGAATAAGACTGCAGCTGCAGGTCGGCCCCCAATCACAAGGAGACGCTGCTGATCTAGTATTTTCCAGCAGATTTAATTTATGACTTGCTAATTTATCATTTAACTTTATGCTTTTGGTCAAAGTGAAAAATATTAACATTTAAACCGCTTGTTATTTGAAACACCCCAGCAAATACCCCTGTACATGGCTGTACGTCACTGATGCCTTCTTGAGGATGGACTGCTGGAGTTAGGCAGACCCTGTCCAAGTGCTCCTCGTACTGGCTAATTCCTAGCAATGTGCCCATCTCGCCGTTCTTTCCTAAAGAAAGTGCTAATCACCCCTTGTAAAATCTTCATTGACCTGACAAGCAGGGCACTGTATACCACGGTTATTTTAACTGGAACTGTATTGAACATTTTCAAGTTTATTACTTCTTGTATTTCTTTTTTTCTTTTTTTTAAATAGTGGGATTTTGTGTGTCTTTTCTTTATATTTTTGAAATACTGTTGAATTTCTTTTTGTATATCCTTTTATTGGTACATTTTAGGTATACAATATAATGACATTCATCATTGGGAATCTGCACCTTTACATAGTCTCTCTTGGTTCTTATTTTTCCCCCTTCCCCTGCCCTCCCTTCACCCCCTCCACCCCTCCCTATTTACAAAGACTTTGTTTCCATTTTTTCATTTTCTCATATTAATTCCATTCCCTTCTTTCCTTTCCCCTACCCCTCCCACTTCCCCCTCCCCTTTGATAATGTGAAACTTCTTATATTTCTTATTCTTTTATAAACTATTGGATAATACATTTGCTCACGTTTTGATTAGGGGCCTTTATAAATACACACACATATATATTTTAATAAGGTCATGAGTTCTTCGTCCTCAGATCTTCAATATTCCTTTTAACTAATCATAAAGAAACTTAAAATGATTACGTATCTGAATATGTAAATTTCTTTCCTTTGATTGCTTCCACTGTTTTAAGGACTTTCCAATCCTTTGGTCTGATTCACCCTAAGCTTTAAAACAATTTAAGCTTTAAAACAATGGGTCTCATGGCTTTACACTTATATTTTTTAACCCATCCAATAGGTATTACTCAGATAAAATCAAGAGATCGAGCCTGTGGAGTCTTTGTATTTTTCTAAATAATTAACCAGTGTTCCCCAAAATACAGAACAATCCTTTTACTACTTTATGTTGATACTTATATTGTACTGAGGTATTAGAGTTTGTTATTCATGACAGAAAAAGGTGACTGTAGCCTGAGTTTACCTAACTTATTGTCTTACTAATAATGTCAACACCACATGTGGTGTGGGCAGCAGGAGTAGTGGATATTTACTGAGCACCACCGGATGACAGGCACTTCTGAAAGCACTCTATCTGGGTTATTCACTTAGTTCTCTCAGCAGCCCTGTGAGGAAGGTAAACACAATCCCGTGTCTTTAAATGAACCATTTGGTATAATTAAAGTGATGGCCAAAGGCTTTGGTTGAAGTATTAAATGACGAAATGAAGTCAAGAACAAAGTTTGAAATGTTACCTTGTATACAGAGATGAATAATAGAAAAAGATGATGAGCCGTCTCTTTATAATTTACTGGGAAAAATTATCAGAGAGGAGCAGAAGTTTATTTCAGGGACTAAAACACAAACTGTTTTTCTGGCAGAAGATGACTTTTAAATGCAATTAAATGCATGTTCATACCCCTCTGTATTCAGATGATGTGTAAGATCCGAAAACACACAAGATAGTATCCCTGGCTCAAGAAACTCTCATCTATGACAAAACAAAAATTAGCCTTCAATACTTGTCATTTAAATTGTTTCGCACAATATTCCCCTTGGCAACTTGACGGTCAGAGTTTTTGCAAGTATCGTCAGGTCTGACTTGACTGTGACATTTTTCTCAAATAAAAAACTGATAAAGCAGTTATAATTTGGCTCTTTGCGAAATTAACCCACTACACTGCATTTGTGTAACACAATCGTAAAGAAAGCGTTATTTTGATGCTTATCTGTGCAAATTAAGACTCATCTGTTACTAAAGCTTCAATGGTGTACAGAAATTCTTACCGTATTGCTTCAGATGTTAGGAATATTTAAACATTAAAAAAAAGCCCTGCGAGAAACCGAGCTATGAAGAAGTATAGAAATGCTTAATGAAATCATGAAACACTTCCAAAGAAATGGGTTTAAAATCATTAAAATCTTAATTATAAACTATACAGCACCACAGAAATGCACTTGGTGTAATAAAAATGGTAAAAACTGGCTAGGATACAATAATCATACACTGTAAGTTTTACTTTTTTACTAGTATAAAATATACAGAAATACAGATGAAAATACATTTTAAAAGACAAAGGTTGTTTTAGGTGGAGAAGGCTATCGAAAATTATTCTATTTTTTTCAAAATTTCTATGTTATATAATTTTGTAATTTGAAAAAGAAAAGACAAAGAGCTCATAATATAGGAAAAGCCAAACATATGAAATACAAAGTTGCTGGATGTGTTTGTGTAGTTGTGCCCACACATGGCATGAAATATTCTGATTATATCTCAAAGGCTGATTCCAGTCCTCTGTGTTTTGAAGTGAATATGGTAACAGACCAAAATTTGATGTTCACAATGGTTAGGAACAACCAATAAATTCAAATGTTAAAGAAATAAAAGTTAAAATAATGAAAAAGTATAACAAGATGAAAATGTAGTTTAAAAACTATGATCAGGGAAGACAGAACAAACACTCTCACAAATAATACTTAGTTTTGAAAACAAAACCAAATGAATATAACTGATGTGAAATCTTTTTTAAAATCACAAACTGTTATCTTTTTTGGCTACCATGAATAAGTAACTTCAATGTAAATTTAACAAATATTTATAATTTTAGTAAGTCTTTTTTTCATAGAATTGTGCCCTTTAAGATGATATTTTATTAAAAACACATAATCATTTTATGAATAAACATGTCTATTAACACAAAAGCTCTCAAACAGAGCCAACATAACTTACAACTCAAACTGTCAGAAATCACATGTGTGAACAGGGAAGAGTGGGCTCTGGCTTTCTGCTAACTCAAAGAAAATAAATACTGAAACATGTTAACATCTGCAATTTTTTAAATGGGACAGTCTCAACTTTTGATTACACTTCTTTTACATAACCAATGTGGTCTAATATCGTCATAGATTATGCATTTCTAACATTTAAAAACACTTATAATATGTTTAAGTTTTGTAGATGTTTATGGCATAGGAAAATGTCTTAGTGAAATTTTCTTGAACCATAAAGGGCAAATATAGGTTATCAGCCCTTCAAGAATCAAGAGATTTCTATAAGGATCTACACTCTAAATTCCTTATTTTTAAAGAAATGTTTTCATTTGACTCAAACACAGTCAAGAACACTGCTTACTTTCCTAAAGGAAGGTAAAAATAAACTCTTAAATTGACCTTTCTCATCTTAAATATACTAAATGTAGGTGTCATTTTTGTTTTTAAAATTGGGAGTACTTCCAAAAACACTACATGAAAATTATTTTTCCATCATAAATATCAGAACAATTTGACCAAGGAAATAGTTAACTGGTTTAATTATAAGAAAGAGTAAGTTTTATTATAAAAGAACTTCTTATGAAACAATAAAAAAGAAATCCCATACAGACATTAATAAAAACTAAGCATGGAAATTATACAATGTCAGATTCCAGAAAACAAAACAGTGAACATTTCCATTAAAATAAATACTTTTTAATATAATGCTTTGTAAATCAAGGATGTGCAAAAACTATGCAGTGATATGCTTTTAATATAAAATTATTATTGAAATGGTGCCCCATTAGGTACCCAGTTATAAAAGTGTTGCCCAAGTAAACAAGGATAATTAAGAAGATCCTGAAATGACAAGTAAAAAAATCCTCGAAGAAGGTTTAAATTGAGAATAGAAAACTACAAAAGTTAATGGGATCTGAAGGCCTAGATTGATCAGCTTCTATATTCACCTTATAAAACAATGTTAAAAAAAAAATCACCAAAAAATGAACATTATCATGATTATACTAGTAAGCCACACACATGCTAATTTGTATAAAAAAAGAAAAAAGCTTTTCAAAAAAATTAATAGAAAATTCATCTCTGGAATGTTACAGGTCCAAAGTTGCTCTCAGTAAAATGTAAAGAAAAGTTCAAATGCCATAAGTACCCTTGAATTTTTCAGCTCATTTCATGCCAAAAATAAAATAGAAACTCAAAGTTACCATAATGAAAAAATATTCCTATCTCAAAAAGCTTTCTTCATACCACTGACATTTTATTTACATTTCATTGTTTTTCTATTTTTAAAGAACAGCAACACATTCCTGTAATAGAGAAAACTGAGAATTTAATTTTCTGCCAGCCAGTTAATAAAGAAATGAGTTCTTACACTTTCAAAATTATGAAAAGAAAGGGCGCACAGGTAATGGGGGAAAAAATAAGTACCAAGATGCATCATGTTCAGGTACAAGCACCCAATGATAAGTGTAAATATATTGTATACCTAAAATGCACCAATAAATATATGAATAAAAATATTATGAGAAGATACAGTATGCACACATAAAATTATATATAAAAATATAGTCTTCAACAGAGGATAAAATCGTCCTTAAATTTTTAAATCTTTTTTTTTTTTTTAGTTGAGTCCAGACATACCTAAAATTCTCCAAGCAGGAACAGTTTATGTCAGAAAAAAAAAATGTCCAAGTAGTACTGCAGACATGCTGAGAATATGCAGTCCTTTCTCTTCAAGAGAGAAACTAATCATTGCTGAAAGAATGCTTCTAAAGTTTTTTTCATAAAAATTTTGTTTTTTTGAATAATATTAAGGTAGTATATTTAGACACAGTGGTGCTTACCTATCTGACATTCTTTAATAAAGTAAATACTGAATAAATGGGAATTTTTTACTAGATTTATAGGATCAGCAGTCTAACTTGTTGAGGATCAAGGGTGCTTAAAATAGGAAAATGGGCAGAAATAAGAAGTAGGATTAGGAAAAACATATAGAAGTAAAGTGTGTAAATAGTACTATCTAAAAGAAGTAACAGCTAAGAGGCAGTTTCGTTTTTATTTAACTTTATGCTAAACACTAGTTAAATAGAAAGAAGAGTCTCAGCATCCATAATTCCCCAAACTAATCTTGTTTTAAAACATTGCATGAAGTACTCCAGCAGGGATAGAAGTGAAGAAAAAAATGCTTTTAAGGAATCCACTGGCAAGGAAGTATGCTAGAAAAGATGCTTGAGAGCAGTACTTTGTAAATGAAGTAATTTTTCTACAGTGAATGAACCAATGAAAAATATTCATAATTTTTATCAATGTTTTAAAAAAGAACTTTACATGGAATATTTTGTACTGTAGTAAGAAAAAGAAAGAGAATCTTTAAAGCTTACTATTCTACTAGTGAGAAGCAATTACACTTTGGAAACTAAACACACACAAAGACAAAAAATATACTAAATCCTACACCATTCACCAAAGCTGAATAAAAATTTCAAGAGCTTATAGGGGGACACGAATTAATCCTAATAATACATATGCATATGTACAGTACATACACTTAAATTACCTATGAATGACAATCTTTATAGTTCCTGATGTACAAGGATTCAACTTTAAACAGTATTTTATACAACAATTTTATTCAGACTATACACAATTTATAATGCCCCATCACTGAGCCTTTTTCTTCCTTCCAATAAGACAAACCTTTCCTTATTGATAAATATGCTGACTTCTAAGAAATAAGTTATGTGAGCCAGGTGTGATGGTGCACACCTATAATTCAAGCTAAAGAGGAGGCTGAGACAGGAGGATTTCAAGTTTGAATCCATCTTGAGCAACTTAGCAAGATCCTGTTTCAAAATGAAAATGAAAATAAAAGTGGGCCTTACTACTCTGCTCTAAAAAAAGATAAATTTTAATCATTTGTAGAATGGATGCTCCTAAAAACCATAATGTTAAGTGAAAAAATCAGACACACAAGCTTAAATATCACATGGTTTCTCTTCTATGAGAAACCCAAAGTATAAATAATTAGCAAAATAAAAGACAGATAAAAGGAAATGGGGAGATCGAGCTCCTGCAAACAGGAAGGGGCGAAGTAATGGGAGCTGAAGGAGGATGAAGGTGATGATGTAAAAAGAATAAAAATGTCACGTACATGTACCAATTCCCCACAATGAGTGTGGGCATTATGTATTAGAAATATGTACTAATTTAAAAGCTGGGCTAGGGATGTAGCACAATAATAAACTGTTGCTGAGTTCAAACCTGGGGGTAAGGGAGAAGGAGAGAGAGGGAGAGAGAGGGAGAGAGAGGGAGAGGGAGGGAGAGGGAGGGAGAGGGAGGGGGAGGGAGGGGGAGGGAGGGAGAGGGAGGGGAGGGAGGGAGAGGGAGGGGAGGGAGGGGAGGGAGGGGAGGGAGAGGAGGGAGAGGAGGGAGAGGGAGGGAGAGGGAGGGAGAGGGAGGGAGGGAGGGAGGGGAGGGGGGGGGGAGAGAGGGGGGAGAGAGAGAGAGAGAGAGAGAGAGAGCGCTCCAGCTATATGTTACACAACAGTAAGAAGCAGTGTACTGCCACATCAGTGAAACCCTATGAAATATGGTTCTAAAGTTTAATTCTACTAAAAACTGATGCTCACATCTTGGGGCATCATAATGTTACTTCTTTCAAAAGTATCAACATAAATCATTTTGACATGGAATTTATTTTTCAAAAACATAAGCTGGTCAGGTTAAGGCTACTTATTGATGCTGCTTTGTACCTGTTTTTATGCATTCAAAGAAAGAGAAAACAACCCAAACCTCTTGGCCAAACTGTTGACCTGATTAAATCCACAGTAGTCACGACTCTACAAGTAGATCCTGGCAGCTATATTTTTGGTCCAAGGATATTTGTCTGTAAGGTAGATCACTTCTGTTTTTCTTTGTTCAGTGGAATTGGAAGATACAGGGATGGAAGTGGGTGACAGGCAAGGAAAAAATCTCAAAATAAAGCCAGCGCTTCAGGGGTGCACATCAGTAATCCTTGGAAAAGGCTTCACAATCATGGGAACTTTCTAGGAACTTTCTTGGCTGTTTTCTAGAGCTATCCTAGGACCAGATAAACCTGCCATGAGCTGAAGGTGGACAGAGACCCATCCTGTGTGCATGGATATTCTTTACAACTAATGGTACTACGCTGTATCTGGGGAAGTGATAAGACTTGATGGATCCCTGAGCACTGTGATCCTTTATAAAATGATATGTGGTACATGACTAAAATGGTACCAACTCATTCCATCTTGCTGATTTGTATCATTTAAATTACTTCTTTTAGTGAAATATTTGATATGAAAAACAGCAAATCACCAAGGGGATATTTTTTTCTTCACTGCAGTAATTGCCACAGGAATATTTAAAGTATTTTTAGCACAAGTTATGGTTACTGTTATGTGTCAAGCTGACTGGCTCATGATACCCAGATATTTGATCAACATTACTCTGGATGTTTCAATTTCTTGACTGAGAATAACACCTAAATAGGTGAGCTGTAAGCAAAGCAGATAACCATTCATAATGGGCCTCATCCAATCAGCTGAAGGCCTTCGCAGAACAAAGACTGACTTCCTCTGTGATCAAAAGGAATTTTATCAAAGGAGATACTCTTCATCGGTTTGGGGAAGAGCCCTTCCATTCTTAGTTTAACTTCATCATGAAATGGTACTAGAATTTGGCCAATGCTTTTCAACCCAGCCAACCTACCAAAACTCTTCATCAGCGTCACCAAAAACTTCCATATTGCTAAATTTAGTCAGTTCTTTGTTCTCACCAGCATCAATCCTTCCTCCTTAAACTTAGCCCCAGAAAATATTCCTGGTTTCCCTTCTACTTGACTAGGGGCTCTTTTCTCACTTGTATCTACACTAACTCTCCCGGTGGCCTCATTAGCTTCATGGCTTTTTTAAAGAAGGTACCTTACTATATAACAGTGCTGCGAAATACTGGGTTTCAATGTGGTCTTTCCATACATATCCACCCCCCATTGTCTTCCCTTATCTCCCACCCCTGATTCCCCTCCTCTGGTCCAAAATAGTCTCCCTCCTACTTTCACGTCTCCTTTTTTTTAAGATTCCACATATTAGGGAAAACATGCGATACTTGCCTTTCTGAGTCTGGCTCATTTCTTTTAACTTGATGATCTCCAAGTCCATGGCTTTAAACAGGCTCTGATATTCACAATTCTCAAATAAACTGGGGAGCCTATCAAAGTGCCTTCCCAACTGACTGCATGACAATCCTATCTGGATGTCTTCAACTTGGCATGTCACAAACAGAAAGCCTGAAATGTCCTCGCCTTACCCACTCCTCCACAACCTATCCCACCGCAGCAAATAGTAACTCCACTCTTAATAGTTACTAAGTCTCCCAAATCTACGCTTTTTCTTGATTCTCCAATGTGTCTAGAAATCCTGACTGTTCTATCATGGAAATATACTCCAAATCTAACATCTTCTCCCTACCTCTACTCATGTCCCAGTTCAAGCCACAATCATTTCTTGCTTGACTTCCCGCACTTAGCCACCTATTCCTGCCTTTGCTCCAGTCCACTCAGCAGATTGGCCAGCATGACTCCTAGTCGTGGAAGTCAGGCACGTTACTGCCTGGCTTAGAAATCCTCGATGATTTCCGTCTTACACTGAGTGAGAGCAGAAGTACCTGCCCCTCTTCACCATCACCAATCTGTGACCTCCTCAACCAGGGTTGCCCCACAAGCATCCCGTCCGAGGTCTGGACATGCCTGTCCCGCTGTGTGGAATGCTTATTCCCCACAAGGCTGCCTTCAGGTTCTTCTCACACACAACTCTCCCAGGGAAGCGCTCTTCAACCACTGTTTAAGTACGAGAGCTCTCTCCTCACACCATTTCTGCCTGACTTTTCTTGTTAGCACGTACTACCATCTAACAGATTGTCACTTATTTCGTTATTAATTTCTACTCCTAGTTAATGGGTTATATCATTCATTATCTATGAGACTATATAACTAATTCAGTGACCCAGCCCTATGCCCAATGGATTAGATAATTAATTTATTTATCCACCTCTATTTAGCATCCCCCCCCGACCACCAAGATGGAAGTGCTAGGAAAGGATTTTTGCTTTGATCTCTGTTGAAACTACAATGCCCAGTGTCTAAAATATAATAAGCGCACAATAAAACAGTTTTTTAAAATGCTACAACAGCATTATCAAAAAGACAAGTTCTGCAAATACCAGAAGAAACTGCTAACCTGAGCTAACACGGTTATCTCATGAGGAAGGGTGTGGCACCAGAGAGGAAGGAAGTAGGGGCTTTGGTCTTGGGTTTCCGAACTCACAATGCTCTTGCTTGACTCTGCAAGCAACTTATTAAATACAGCTCTATGAAACTGCCGATGTGCTGCTGGTTTTTCACCAACAAAACAGCAGCTTCTTCATATGTATCAACCTAATGCATACAGCACTTGGATAAAATATAAGTTTAAGAATTATTTTTAATAATTTTGGTGTGGGGAATAAACTTCAAAGACAAAAAAGAAATAGTCCTCATATTTGGCCATTTAAAAAAGTTAAATATCCATCTGTTGCAAAATATGGCACAGAAAAATGTAAAGCACAACCAACAATCAGAGGGAAATGCAGGCGAAAGAGAAAGGGTTAGTACTCATACCACAGGACGGGCACGTCAAATCAACAGTCAACTGATAAATAACACAACAGGAAAAAGGGGCAAAGGTATTGTTACTCAAGAAAAACATGAAGAAAAACTAAACAGTCACAGTAATGCACTGTCAGCATATTTGAAGGTATTTGTTAAATACATACCATAAATCATGTCTGTCACTAATGTTAATGTGTTGCTTATTTATGAAGAAACACATATGATCTAAGGCATTGTGATGATATTTGCTTTTTGGGGGGAAAAATAGAATTCCAAAAGATAATCAATTTGGTCAATCTATTTATAACAAAATAACTCTTTAACAAAGTAAAATAAAACCAAGATACTATGCTCAAACTTGCTTATTCTACAAAAGAACCAACTTCAAATCCCTGGTTATTGGCTGAAGTGCTTCCTTAAATGAAGAAACTTTTATCAGAACCACTACTCACTTGTGAATATTACTATGTCGTCATGCTACATCTTTTCGTAAAAAGTCCTTTCATTATAGGTTCCTTTTCTCAGGTAACTTCCTACCTAGATTCCCACATCTCAGTGGCTTCTGAAGAAAGTCCTAGGTGTGTCTCCCCTGTGGTGGTCTCTTGCAGCACACACCCTAAAAGTGTCTAGACCAGGAAGAAATGGTGTCATGGTGCGTACTGTAGTTTGGATCCAGTGTTGTCCACAGTGGCAATAGTGAGAAAAAGGAGTAACATTAAGAGGCGAGGCCTAGCAGGAGAAATTAGGTCATCTAGGGTGTGTCCTAGAAAGGGATTATGGGACCTGATCTCTTCCTCTCTCTGCTATTGTTGCCTATGAGCTAAATGGTTTTTCCATGCAGTGACGCCATGATTTGCCACCACCCGTCCAAAAGCAATGGGGCCATACGATCATGGACTAAAACCTCCAATACTGCAAGCCAATAAACCTTATCTCTTAAATTGATTATCTTGGGTATTGTTACAGCAATGGAAAACTAACACAGTGTCCACAATGAAGCTACACTGGTCACATCTTTTCTGCAGTAAAGTCTGGAAAGAAAACTATTGTTTCTAAGACGAGGAGTTGAATGAAGTGAAGAGCTGTATTCTATCATCAGAGCTTGCAAATTCAAAAGCCTATCAGAGCAAGACAGGCAGAAATATCTGAAAAATCTTAATATTCTGGGAACTATACTGAACTGGAAAGCTTGTGCACCATTTAAGCAGTCAGCTGTAACTTAGCTCTAGCTACTTACTTATTAACGTTGGAACATGAAGTCCTACTTGGTCAAATCTTTTGTTTTGCAAAAAGAGATAGAAATTTCTATATGGGATCATGCATAAGTAGCTTCACCAACTAAAGCCAAATTCTTTTGACTAAAGGATTTCTCTGTAGTCTTGTTACATCCAAGCTAGACTGTTCTACCAATTATTTCCTATCTCAGATATTCAAGCCTCTGTAGTGGACTCCATCATCTGTGCCTACAAAGTTCTATTCTCTTTCCTCACCAAAATACTTCCTATGCTCAACTATAAAAATTGCCCTCAACTCAGCTGTCATCTTCCGGTGCCAACTGTTACTCCTCCACACCCTGCCATACAATGGCCAGTTAAATTGTTTTCCAGCTGTTATCAGTGACCTCAACTTGGCAGATCGAGGGCATTCTGCTCTCTTCTGTATACTCTAATGAAATCTACCTTACAGATCACCGCCTTGCTTTTGGACTTCACCTCAGATTCACAGATTAAACATTCATTTTACAAAACTCTTTAAAAACTAAAAGAGACAAAGATTTAACAGGCATATTTTGTTTTTTGGACGCTGTCATGATTTAGATCTAGACTGTCCCCCACAGCCTCACATGTTCCGAGATGGGGCTGGTGGAAGGTGACTGCATCCCGGGGGTGGGTGTTCAGCAGCGGCGTGTGGTGTCAGGAGGCGGGGCCTGGCTGGAGGTGGGGCACTGGGTATATGAGCTGGAAGGGTTTCTCTCCCTTCCGGCTCCTCCTTCCGCTCTTTGCTTCCGGGCTGCCAGTGCAGGAGTAGCTTTCCTCCACCGCCCTTCCTGCCTTGGACTCAGCTGACTAGCGACTGAATCTTCTGAAAACCATGCGCCAAAATAAACCCTCTCCTCCTTTAAGTTGTATGTGTCAGGTACGTCAAGTGACCAAACTAAATTTCCAGCCCTCTCATCTTCGCATTACCCAAACTGAAATACACCTGTGCTCTGACTGGTCCACCCCTCTCCATGCTGCTGCACCTGTCTTATCCCGTCGCCAACTGGAACGCCACCTGACCCTGGCACCAGCTCTAATGTCTCCTCTTGAAGATGAGTGTCTGAGAGCCTCAGGTGACAGGATCACTGCTGTCTCTGCATCACCATATTCAGTGCCACCATTAGATACCTGCTTTGTGCCACAGGTATCTATCAGATAGGTGATTAGAAAAGAGAATGAATATTTAAGTTTTTAAAAACTTGTTACAGTAAAATGCACATTGCCAAGAACGATGCATGTGTTCAAAGTGAGGGGAAGTATTTGGAGGGGAATTAAGGACAATGTGTCTTTTACTGTAACAAGTTTTTAAAAATTTTTAAACATTCACTGCATTTTTTAATCACACCTTATATATCCTCATCATCTAATTCACACCAGCACAAGCCTCAAAGCAGGGGAAGTAGGTCCCACTGTCCATTTGGGGAGCAGCAGAAGCATCAAATGCCTCCCTGTATCTAAGCTCTCGGGCAGTCTCCTCCCGCGCTGACTCTGGCCTGGCCAGCACACATCTTGACCAACGAGACATTAGCAGATCCGATGCAAGCAGAAGCTTCAAAAGCGCTCACAGACTGTATATTGTGTTCTCTTCTGCTTTCCGGAACCCTGAGTGAGACCGCTGCCTGCATAGGCAGCTTACTAAAGAATGAAACATCACAACAAAAACAAGTCCTCCCAGCTGTGCTCCCTAAAACAACCAAATCCAAGCCGAGCCACCAGGCTGCAAAGGTCCACCACGCTGGCCCCGACCAGCATGAAGCTGAGCACAGAGTCACAGGAATGAATGCTTGCGGTTCTCAGACATTGATGATATGGGACTGGTAAGAAGAGCTGTGAGTCCATACACTAACTAGTCTGACAGAGAACTAGTGAAAGCTTAACTTCTCTCTGATCACCCGATTCTCTCAGATTTTCTCTACCCCAGAAATAGAAATATTCTATGTTTCAGCACAGGGCTTCTGGTTTGTTTTATTTAAAAAATTATTTACTGATGTGGATTTGAATCCAGGATGCATCACTTACTCCTTTTGGTCTTAGACAAATTCTCTAAATTTTCTGGATCTTAATTTTACTTTCATAAAACTGATACAACACCACCAAGTTCATGGTACTGCAGACAATGTATATCCAATACCAAATACAGTATCTGGCACATTTCTTCAATAACCAGAGGATATCATCATTGTGCACATAAATATTAGTACTAAAACAAAGAGGCAGAAGTGATTAATCTCTGAGGCTGTGTTTCTATTACCACTATTACCACTCACTACTGGAAGGACAGACCTGGTCAACATGGCTCAACAGGCAAGGTGGGAATGGCTGGAAGTGAAATGCAGATAATTTTGATGCCTTGAATGATTTCTAGATATTTTTGCTGTTGTTCATAATACCTCCTTATCATCTCTAAAATAGGAATTTTTCTTTCCAATAAAGACTAGAAAGTTAAGCATAAAGCTTAATTATACTTGGGGCCATCCATTTAATAGTTATTTTTGAGGGCCATGGGAATAACAAATCGTAAGAAAATATAACTGAAAAGTTATTGGGAAGCTTTGGACAAGTCGCAGTTAACTAGGTAATTTAGAAAAGTCCAGATACCATTGAGTAAAAATATTCAGCACCAGTGGGATGCCTCTGCATCCTCTCAAAACATATAAAATGTTTTTCAAAGCTATAGCACATGGAGAGCTTCTTGAAGAATTGCCAAAGCACTGTGAATTCTCTGGGACTGGCCCACTGAGCCTGCTCAATACGAAGATTCATGGGACACCGGTGACCATCAGCATGCTATGCAAATATGCTCTTTTAAGATAAAATAATCAAATGATTTTGAACATAGCAACAGAAAGAAAGAAATCCTCTTCCATGACCAATTGCTCACCTATATAGGTTCCACTGTTGTTACCAGCATATTCAGCATCCTCTGGATGGAGTGTAAAAGCATACAGAACAAAAGCCAAGAAATAAAGCAGAACAGTTAGAAGCCCAGCCACAGATGCAAAAAATAAAATCACTTAAAACAATCATGTAAAGCACAGCATAGAACAGCCTCACAGTGCACTCTTAAACATAAAACGTTATGTTTTATATTTAAGTTTCAGTAGTTTGAAACATCATGCAGGATTGTTTTCAACCTCCTTCAGAGGTTCCTTGATGCAGTTCTGAGAAAATTATAAAACACTTGTCTGAGATGTTTATGCTTTCACAGGTAAGAAAATTATAATACTTGGATGCTCAAAGTAAATTCACTTTTGTAAATCAGGGCTTTTGATAATATGTAAAATCTAGCACTTATTTTGGCTCACTGAATAGACAAAAAAGGTTAAGATTAAAGTACATACTTTATATTAATAGCTAGTAATTCCATGTTGGGAAGGAATAAAGAAATATGTTTTTATTTTAAAAATAAGTAAAACATTTTAAAGTAAACAATGTATTACTATTTGGGGGAATTAAATGCATACTGGGCTATGCATATTTTAAAAGCTTAATGTGAGCAGTGGAATACTTAGTATTTTTGGTCTTTAAAATTCACATAAACATAGCTCTGAATGACAGACTCTGTAGAATAATTTAGGGGGGCTGTGGGTGCAGCTCAGTGGTAGAGCACTTGACTGGCATATGTTAGAATCTGGGTTCCATCCTAGCATTGCATGCTAAGCCTGTCGATATATTTGAATAATGTAACTTCTTCATTCTCTTTTATTTGAGCCTACTGAGATTACATTCTATATTTCTTCCATATAACCGCCCCCCCGCAAAAAAGTATATTTCTTTCAAAAAACAAAATCCAAAGTTCAACAACCAAGGTTTTTGGTATTAAAATGTCGGAGTGACAGCTTGGATGTACAAGAGAATTCTCTTCCATAAACTGCTTGATGTATTTGATTTAATCCTTCACTTATATGCACTGAACGTAATTACTAAACTATGCAGGGAAACTTTTATACATATACCTTTAATTTCCTCTGAGAAGCACAAAGAAAATGAGAAAAGAAATGGTTAAATGAACCAAAAATACAATTAAAGTACGAAGATATTACACACAAGAAAAATAAAATAAAATCCACCTACCACACTCAACTGTTTCCTCATCTTAGAAAAGCCAAAGGGGGGGAAAAAACAAATGTATTTTAAATGTTTCAAAAATATTTAGTCAATAAATAATAGAATTTTAGACTGTACTGCAGTCTTAGCCTAAAAAGAATGTATAAACTTCATAAAAACACAAAGTCATCATATAGCTTATCAAATAACCAAATGGGGAACAAATAACCAAATAAAATCCTCAGCAGTGTTTTGAAATAATATCTTGAAAAAGGGAATTTGATTTAATTTCTTCAACTGATTTTTCTTTGTAAATTAAGATGCTAAAGAAATTTCATGATAACAATCAAAAGAAAAAAAGATTTTAGAAACAACACATTTTGCACTTATTTTAAAATGTCCAAATATGTAAATTTAACAATATTCCAACAATGATGCATGTAACACATGAGTCAGCCAGAAGGTTTTACTTTCATTCTGTCTATATTATTTGATGAAAGATATTTTTAAAAGGAACTCTAAACAGTTCTTAAATTTCTAATAGAACAGCAATTTAAAAGTTAAATTTGAGGAGACTCACCTTCAGTAAAGGGTAGAAAAAGTACTAGCAACATATCAGAAGCAAAATCTAACCACGAGTCAAGGTAGAATATATTTTGCAGCATGATCTTACAGAGCAAAGAGAATGATTGGAACTGTTTTCCACTCACTTGGTGCCACAAGCTATAGAATGGCACCCAGAGAAAATGATTCAGAGGAAGTGAGAGCCACTGTACTTTCATTTTTCAGAAACCTACAGGTCTTCAACTGTTGGTCCTACTTGGCAAGGATGAGCAAATATGGCCAATCTTTGTTCAGGCTCATGGTACGTGTTCACCAAATTTTATTTATGCCTATTTGTTAGTACCTCTGGCATGTCCTGGGCATCTAACACAAATGATCAAAAACACAAAGTGAACTAAGTTCACTTAAGTTAGCTAAGCCAGGCATCTAAGCATGATGGAAATAATATGAGCAGTGCTTACACCTGATCACTATGAATCTCCTGTACTTGCCTATCCAGTGGATTATGAAACATAGTATATGTATTTTGATATCAATAATAGAATACATTGAATAAATTGAATATTGTGCCTTTGATTAAAGACTTGGTGTCATGGTAATCAGATGATGAAAGCCATGTCACAGAAACAAATGTAAAACACCAAGGCCAGTGCCCAATGAAACATTCTAATTTTTACTACATAGAGTATATATATTTGCTACTCTAATCAAAGAACAAGAATATGCTACATAAATTCACACAAGAATATTTCTCCATACAATTCTTCGGGAAGAAAGGAATGATATTTCTCAGCAGGATAAAACCACACACACACGGGGTGGGGATTTAGCTCAGTAGTTCTGGTGCCTGCCTCATAAGCGCAAGGTCCCCAGTTTGATCCCCAGTACCAAAAAAAAAAAAAAAAAACCAGAAAAAAACCACACACACATATTCAAGAGTAGGTTCATCAATGGACATCCAGGTAGTGAAGCACCGGAGCAGACTCCCTCAGAATTATCAGGTTTGACAAAAGTGGAAAAACATACTGGCTTCCCAGGTAATTGCAAGATCTTTACTATGTGCAAGGCACATCTGCTCCCATCATCTCCCAACACTTCCTCCTCCTGCCCCTTCTCTGTGTGTCTGCTGACAGGCACCTGGGGAGGGCCAGCTCCCATCCCCGACTTTATCAGGGTCCAGGGTCTGCAAGCTCCAGGACTGAAATGCAGGGGAGGAAAGTCACGAAGCCACAGAAGAAGCCCACAAAGGGCCAGTGAGCTACATGTGCCCTCTCAGAGCAGGGCTGCAGGGTGCTCAGGGGAGCTGTGATGAGCGCGGAGGGCAGAGCAGGCCTTCGTGCTGACACCTGAATGGCCTGCCTTCCACCTGACGAACGAGGCAGTCTCATCTACACTGCTATGCACTGCTCACATGGGCACGGTGGAACTGCTTTTCTGTATCTCCCTCACTCTCCTACGGCATGTTCCCTAAACTCTGCAATAACCCATGTCCTACCATTAACCAACTATTTCTTACGTGCGTGGCACTGGGACGCCAGACAAAATCCAAGGGACAATATGGCTTAGAGCCTTTTACACTAGAAGAATCTACTCTGAGAGTTTCAGAACCAACACTGTCAGATGTGCTGAGAGAATACAGTTTACTGAGATAAAAGTCTCAACCGTCGAATGCCGCGGTGATGAGAAGTTTACAACTCAGTCTGTCTGCACATCTTTCCTCGCAAACCCGGAGCCTCTGAGTCTTCTGCAGTGATACCAGTGAGCTAGGTGAGGGCCCGGCACGGCCCCAAGGCCCACAGCACAAGCCTGGTCTCCAATGTGGAGCTAAGGGGCGGGCCTGCAGGAGGTCGTCTGGTCCCTGGGGCCCTGAGGGCCACATGGGACCTGGAGCCCTCGTTTTTCTCTCTTTCGTGTCCCAGCAATGAGATGAGGGTTTTGCTCCTCTACGTGTTCCCAGCCCTGATGTGCGGCCTTGTCATCAGCCAGACAAAGCAACAAGGCCAACTGATGGCGGATTGGAGCCTCCAAACTTGTGAGCCAAAATGTGCCTTTTCTTTTGAGAAGCTGATTATCTCAGGTATTTGTTAAGGTGATAGGGAAAAATATGTAAAATATATAAAATATATAAAATTACATATAGGGAAAAATATTTTAGGTATTTTTTAACATTTCTAGGTATCTTCCCAAAAGAGATAAAGACATCATATTGCAGGGATACATGCATTCCCATGCTTATAATAGCACCATTCCTGTTTACAGCAGCCTGTATGTCCATCGACAGATGAATGAATAACAAAAATGTGGTATTTACACACAATGGAGTACTACTCTGCCATAAAGAATAAAGTCAAGACATCTGTGGGAAAATGGATGCACCTTGAGTCCACAATGTTAAGTGAAATAAATCGGACACACAAGCTTAAATATCACATGGTTTCTCTTCTATGAGAAATCTAAAATATAAAGAGCAAAATAAAAGATAACAGAAGTAGGGAGACAGATCTTTCTCAAATGGGAAGGAGATCAAGAAATGGAGGGAGGGGAGAGAGAGGAAGAAGAGGGGATGAAAAAAGGAATGAAGATGTGTATGTACCTGTACCAGTTCCACACAAGGAATGGAAACATTATGTCTGTTTCCACAAAGGCCCTGCCAATATTAAGAAAGTGTATGATCGAGTTTTAGATATACAAAACCAATTTTAACAATGTAAGCAATCTATTTATTTTTCAATTAAGTTTATGTATGAATTCACTGAATAAACATTACTGAAGATGCTAGGGGAAGGAGTGCACTCAACTTAAAAAGCTTTATTGCAAAAACCTGTAGAATCCTGTCACATTATTTGTAAATGTGTGGTCTTCAAAACTACAGGTGCCATGTACAGTGAATTCATACTTTTACTCAGTGTTTATTTTATTGAAGATTGTGATCTTCAATCCACAATGCTGTCTTTGAACGAACCACATTACATCTGGCTTGAACGAATACCCTTTTTCTGCATCTTTATACAAATGATGGCAATCACTCTTGGTTAAAACAAATTCTAAAATAAAATACTTTGGGCGTTTCTGTTTTGAGTTTTAAAATGTCAAAACTTGTGAATTTTTTCTTTTCTGTCAGGAATTCCACAAGAGTCATTTTGGAAAAGAAAAATTTCAAATGAAGATTGTTCAATCTGCTATAGTAAAATGTTCAGATATTTAAATAAGGAAATTAACCATGGAAAATTAAAATCATACTTGAATATTCTGGAGTAAAATATACAATATGAACAAAAGCTTTTTCTACAGTCTTCATGAAGGCCATAGGTAGTGAATTCAAACGTGAATTACATCCTATTGAAGTTAAAGTAATGTTTATGCAATTAAGACAACTCTTAAGTCACATATATAGGTTTCAATAGAAAAGAAACAAGCCATTTCAAATAAATTCATATTTCTTTCTTAAAGGCTAGGTGGTATCCTATGCTTTATACACACAAACTATAAAGTAAACTAGAGTACTTTCACCTCTGTCTACACAAGAAATGCAAGTGGACAAGTTTCCACCATGAGAAACTACTCGCATGAGCTCCCTGAGAAGAGCAGCAAGATGTGCTACAAGGTCTGCTCTTCCGTGTGCCTGATTCACACCCACGTGTGGGCACCTATGCTCAGATAAAGGAGGGAGAGATGATAAATTTCTACTATAAATTTCTTGTTGGGTAAGCAATTCTTCAAAAAGAAATAATAAAAGGAAGAGGGAGAAGGGATAACTCCCCATATCAAGCTTTCAAGATTTAAGAATATTTTCATTTTAAAGAATCCATGTTTCAGTTTTTTGGAATGTGTGCTTTTATGAAACCATTTCTTTTCTTTGAGCAGTCTATTTTCTGGCTATATATTCGATATACCAAGATTCTTCAGAGGAGAAAATAATCAAAGATGAGTACCAGTTTTACACTTACAGTTTTGTGTGAGTTTTTTCAGAGCCTGAAGAGGCTGTTATTATCATGCCTCCCAATTTTATATACTTGGGAGCCAGGGATGAGAGTCCTAACACAAATATAAATGCAAAGATGACAGGACTGGAATTCCTTTTTGCCTTCTATACTGATATTAACTGAACTTCTATAGTTCCAGAATCATAAACTTCAGTTATGATGATACACTTACGAATCAAAAATAGAATAAAATCATAGTAATATAAGCAAGTATGTAGTGGCAAAATTTAACAGGCTAACTAAATTCATTATTCTACTAAGTCTAGTGCTTACAATATTCTCCCAGGCTTTTAAGGAAACTTTTAAAATTTAATGAAGAAAATTTTCATTATTGCATTTCTTTATAAAGTTACAAGCCCCAAAATGAAAGAATTATTCTTTCAGAAATTTAACATTAAGTCAAAAATTTTTCTTAAAACCAATCTTAGGAATTAATATTCAGTATCATATAACGTGAACTTCCTATTTCAAAAATCTAAGTAATCCAATGTTGAAATCCAAGAAGTAGGTAAGATGGCCCTTGTGAGATACAGCTACATAAAGGATCACTATTAAATTCATAGGTTAAAGTGCTATTAAATGTCACTAAAGATGTTCAGTACTAATATAACGATTTCTGAACAGCTTTTAAATTTATGAGACAATATTCAAAGACATTTCAGTTCTTTGAGAGTAAAGACATTATTAGCTTTCTATACTTTTCACAGAAATATTGTCTTTCTGAACAAGAGCATGGTTACTATGTACTGAAGATTTATTTGGATAATCTTAGCCAGACTTACTTGAAAATACATAGCATCTGTATATGAGATACAGATTAATTAATACTTCTGTGACTTGAAATCTAGTTCGAAAAGAGAGCAAAAGAAAAGGAGGAATATCAGTAAACATTTCTGAATGGTGTTCAAGAGGGGGGAAAAAGTTAAAATGAGGACATTTCAGTAAAGATAAATCCTGAAATAAGTATTTCTCAGATCTGAATACTGCAGTATTAACATAAAAAGGAAATTATACAAATCAGTAGACAAAATGCCTTTATTCCAATTAATGCTCTCTTTCTCACACACAGACACACACACACACTGTCATATTCAAGTTCACAAACATCTATACCAAATACAGACCGGGAGAGCTATTAAAAGAGAAGCTATCCCTTTTGCATAATGCTTTCAAGAAACATGCATTTGATCATAATTATACCAAAAACTATCAATTTCTAAGTTGCCTTTGATTCAGAAAATTTAAGCATGGACTCAGATTTGAGGATAGTCATCACATTTCCTCCATTTTTCAAGGACGTGCTTCATGGCACATGCAGCACACAGGGCGTTAGAATAGCAGCACCCGAGCCTGAGGCTCCTTGGGCAAGGAGGCTGCTGGAGCAACTTCTCGAGGTGCCTTCCAGCCAGAGGAGCTGCCAATGAAAAGCCGCTACACTTAGAAACAACGCAGCGTTAAACTTTAAGCTTTCTGATGCCTTAGAACGCCACCTGCATTATGACAAGTGTTTTTCCCTTCTGCCTAGACTTAATGAAGCAAGAACAAGCAGGCTTTTAAATCAGTACTCCGCATTAAGTACTGGCTTGCTAGGAGATTTATACTCGACTGCAGTTTGGCTCTCTTAACTATGCGATCCCTGGGCTATAAGCTTCTACCAACTGACCGAAATAACAGGAGATGTGAAAAATGCAACAATACTAAAAACAGATGTTGGTGTAAAATTCCAGGGCCATTTATTTGTTCGTTTTGTTTTTTAATGAAATAGAAATTGATGAGATGGAGACTGGAGAGGGCGAGGGGCAGGAGGTAGAGAAAAGTTGAAAGAAGAGTAAGCGGAAAGAAAAACTAATGCACCCAAGTCCACTGTGTTTTTCAGCATGTCTACACTATCCCTTTTCTTACTGTCATTGTCTTTCAGTTCAATCTGGTGATAACTCCAAACAGACGGAATAAAGGCTAGAGTTACTATGATCTGTGGAAATGAAAGGAATTAAGAAGCACAATCGTTCTTAGGTGCAAATGCTTTTGTGTCTAAGAGAGTGGTGCATTTTGTTCCCTTAATCTCTACCAAGAAATAGCTTACCCAAACAAAACCTCTTGGCTTCGGAGAAAGAAACGAGTTCTTTTCCAGGTTCCATTTATAAAAGGCTGAAACTCAGAAATCAAAGACAGCAGTAGTTTTTTGTTCCTTTCTCAAAGAATGAGTTATGGGTTTATTATAAACATCTCCACAGCCATCCTTTCCTTCAAAAGATTCACATTAATATTCCTACTGCGGATTTCGTATGTGTTTCATTCCTGAGAAATGAGGACCCAGAAGCTATTGCAGGATAATATGATCCCTTCTTCCATGAGCACCTGCTTTAATAGTCAAAAACAAACAGCAGGATTTGGTTACTCTGCATTCTTATTAACAAACTTACATGATTTCCTGTTGGAAACTTTCAGGGGCTGAACCAGTATTTCTGGTCGTCTCAGGGCCAATCTCCTGGGGGAATAAAAGGTCAATAAGCCTCTCAATTTTCAGCACAGGTTTAAGGTTAATGCAGCAGTAAAATATTAAAAATCTTAAGAAAAAACTTAAAAGCTGGGGGTGGGGGGATGAACACAATGCAATCTGTTCAAATTAAGAAATAAAATTTCTTTACAAACTTTTTTAGATTATATGGCCCCCACCATGATTGCTCTTTTTCTCCCTTTCATTCCAACACAGATTCTGGTATTAATGTACTGTTTTCCATCTGCTTTATAACAAAAACCCAAGATGACCTGGTACTGTCATATTATTTTTGGTCATTATTCACAGCTAGTTAGACAAAACAGAAACCCAAGCCCACGGGATAATGAATTCTAAGGCAGGCTTTTAGGCTTATTTTATCACAACCATTCCGGAATGGTATTTCGCAGAGAACAAAAGGTCAGCTGAAGAGAGGCCAGTGGCCCCTGCCAGCCGCTCACCTCTCCTGGAAGTGCTTGGAGGGAATCAGGCCGGCCCTGGGGTTGGCGTCCCCTTCGTGCTTTGCCTGCCACCACGTTGCATCATCCTGGCTCATGACCTGGAGAATATCTCCCCTTCTGAAAGAAAGCCCAGCTTCCTTACATGGAATCGCCTTGTCCTCCTTAGGATCATAGTCAAAAAGGGCTCTGATAAACATCTGGAAGAAAGGTTCATTGAAGAATAGACGTAAAAAATAAATGTGAAATGGCCTACATTCTTGCAACTTAGATTGAAGAAATAATTATTTTAAAAACCCAGAATGTGTGCCTATGTATTAGATGAAGAAAGCTGTACTTCTCCCCACACACAAGAATATTTTTAAGAAATGATTACCTTGCCTTCTTTAGATGGAGTCTCCTCCTTGACACTGGGAATAATCTTAAATGTAATTGCTCCCTGAGACTGAGCCTGATAGCAGATGAAAGAAAAAGACATCAGAAATCTGGAGCCAAGGAAAATAAGATAAAACACCTAGGAAGCTAAAAGTTTACAAGCTAGGAATTACAACTCTTTGACCAAACTGAGGAAATTATTTTGGAGAAATTCTGGTAATATAAGAAAGCTTTAGAAGTTTGTCAAGTAAATTAAAAAACATTAAACCCCCTTTTGCTCACTCCCTGTGCACTTTTAATATGTCTATGAATATACTGTCATCCATGCCAATTCAAAGCAGAAATAAAAAATATGAACAGTGCCTTAAATACATAAACTATTAAATGACTAGACTAGATAATGTAAAAAGTTCGGGTTTTGTAATAGTTGTAATATTAAAATATTTAAGTGTCAGCATCCATGCTTTTTGAGATAAAATACCTATACTGTCAGTACTATGGTTATAAATACATGATTCATTTAGCACAATGCCCATTAGAAAACAGTGAAGATGGTTCATATCTGATGCATTCTGGTTAGTGAATAAAATATCAACTGTAGCAGTCTTTTCATCTTTCAATGAATATGTGTCTATTCTAAATTAATAAAAATTTTAAAGTCTGACTATAGCCGATGACCATAAAAATTACATATATTTTATTGTGTAAATTTTGAGATTCTTGGCCCTTAAATATTTAGTTTATTGGAAATTTATTTTTGTGTGTGTTATACAACAGAGGCTGTCCTTTTTCTAACTGAATCATATGAATTCAATACCATTTATGAAATGGTTCCATGGTCTTCCCACTAATTTAAAATGCAGATAGATGGAAGGAAGGAACAATGGATGGATGGATGGATGGATGGATGGACAGACAGACAGCGAGAGGAAGAGGGACAGGGAGGGAGGGAGAGCAAAGGGGAAGTTGCTGTTTGTTTTCTGCACAGGGAAGGGGTTGGTAGGGGCTCAATTACAGCTCCTGGGGTGAGCTCAAGAGCAGGTACTCAACGCAGAAGCAACTGACTCGGGGAGTGGCCTATAAGGCACGTGTGCCTAGAATTTTTCCTGTTGAAACAGTAAGTTCCATGGAGGTTTTGTCACAAATCTAACCATTATTTCTATGTGCCCCTGTACGACTCTTCCCCTCTTTTTTAAAATCTAAATTTATTTGGTTAATTGACACATAAAGATATAAGTAATTGTACATATTTATGGGATGCCATGTGATATTTCAGTACACTTATGCATTATATGACATTCAAATCAGGTTAATCATATCTATCTCCTCAAACATTTATCACTTCTTTGTAGCATTCCTTCACACTCCTTTCTTTTAGCTTTTTGTAATGTACAGTACATTACATGACCCACGTTACCTACTGTACAGTAAGACACCAACCCTTCTTACTTCCATCTCATGGTATCTTAGTTCTCACTGACCAACCTGTCCCCAGCCGTCCCTGCCCTCTACAATGCTCTCAGTCATATACTAATTTTTATAAAGAGATGTTTTGCAATACTCAAATCTTTTTATTGCAGCATGTTTATGTTTTCAGACATTAAAAAGAAAGTTTCTATTTTATCCTTACAAATGAACTTAAAATTACCATTGTTCAGGTCTAAAATAATTCCATTCAAGTTTCAGTTTCATAAGACATCTAAATTGGTTTTGCCATCTGCATACCCAGAATTCACAGCCTGCAGCACGGCTGTCACTTAGCGGGGGACAAAGATAAGTCAGTCACCAAGAGCAACACAGACGCCATCTATTATTAATACCACTGTAGTCAGGCAGTGTCCTGCCCCTAACGCTTTAATACGTTACCTCATTAACACTTAAACATATCAGTAAAATATTTACCTCTCTCGTTCTCATTTTATAAATACAAACACTAAGGCACAAGAGAATTTAGGTGGTTCCCAAGGACTTCAGCAATGAAGTGACGGGAGCTGGGATCTGCATCGTGTCCTGCTCAATTCAATGCCATACATTTCAAGCCCAGTCAGAAAAACCTGAAATTTTATTTTCATTGAGACTAAAATAAATGCACAGCTTACCAAAATCTGTATTATCTCCTCAGGTCTTTTATCGTCAACTGGTATTCCATTCACTTCTCTAAGCTCATCACCAACGTGAATGAGACCTGCGAGATAGAACATTTGCTACATCAGCACTGTTACACAAAAGAAACTGCAATTTGCAAATGTTTCTCCCAATTAAAGCATCCTTACTTCCCTTAGCAGTTTTAAGGACTGGAAAGATCTTCATACCTCAGGCTTCAAGTTCAATGCCTCCAACCACAATGAATCAAAGCAATATAACAATGCTTGCAAAAGTTATAATAGGATTCTAGTTTTTGTCTAGAAATGTACATTACTAATAGCTCATGAAATAATTTTTTCTTTTAAAAGTTGCATGTTCTTAGCAGTTTTCAAATCAGGAACAATGAAACAGGTCTTAACAGAACTTTGCAAGCCTGCATACATTCAGACCAGTGAGATTTACCTAGCATTTATTTATGTAGGTTCCCAAATTTCAACACAGAAAAGTATCATATGACTTGTTTTGCTGTATTATATCCAGAGATATTTTAAAACTTAAATTGGAAATGGCACAAAACACAACTTGTGTCCACTCCAGGAGCATTTAAACCTCACCACTTCGGTGCGCGGCCCCTCCTCTCATGACTCTAGCTACAACGATCGCCCCCGTCTGCTCATCCTTCTTAATGGTGGCTCCCTTTGAAGGGAAAAAGAAAGGAGCTGTGAGTAAATGTGCATACTGTGTAGGAGAAAGTGAGGGGAAAGGAGGACATTCAGCTGGAAAAGTGCAAACAATGACAAAAGCATTAAAGGAATAAAGTGGGAGGAACAGACCTTGTGTCATCTGTCTTACAAATACTCCTTACTAGGTACAGAAAATTGTATCTACATAGCATCTAAGGGTTTCAGCACAACATAAAGACATTTAAAATTACAAATTTTTTCAAAATTGTGGGAAATAAAAATATCTTCTTCGATTATTAAGAATATCTTGTATTTTATATTTCCTCCAGAGTTAGTTTCATTAATTTGTCTTCCAAGGTACTTCTTAGAAGTTGTCAAATTTATTTCAAAAAAGATTTTTGTAATATGCTTTCTATATCCTTTTAAATTCTGTAAAATCTGTGGTAATGTCTCCTAGATCTTAATGTTGTAATTTAAAAAATGTGTAACTGATATTGTGTAACAGGAAGAAAAGGTCTGAAAGAGCAGGGGAATTGGGAGGGGTAGGTGAAGGGAAAAAAGGGAAAGGAAAAAATATGAGAAGAGGAAAAAAAATGGAAACAAGGTCTTTGCAAATAGGGAAGGGGAAAAAAAATAAGAACCAAGATACTCGTGTAATGGTACAAGAGCCCAATGATGAATGTAACTGTATTTTATACCTAAAATGTACCAATAAACTTAATGGGGGAAAAAAAAGAATATCTTGTAATAGTTGTATTAGAATGAGGTTAGCTTTTATTCTTTTAAGGTACTTTCTCATTTTATCCTAGCCTTATCATACCTCATGAAGGAGACAGAATAGCTATGGTTATGTGAGTAGACAAAAGATTACATAAATCAGAGCTAAGGCCCAGGTCATGGGTTGGGGCAGAGCTCAGTGGCAGAGCACATGCCTAGCACGCTTGAGGCCCGGGGTTCCGGCACTTTCAATTCGATGATTCTTCTCTTACACTAAGCTGTTACAGTAAAGGTGCCTGGTAGCAACAATTAAAAAAGGAAAAATATGAAAACCTGGAAATTAGTTTTAAATGTTGCTCACTTAAATTAAGAGAGGTCTGTCACTCCAAGGTTTTAATGAACTCAGTTTGTACTTAGTACAAATAGAGCTAATGTTTTGACATCAGATTCGGGAACAATCTCAAAAGAATCCATCATTCTTCATTTACATATACTCAGAGGCACATTAACTGAATGCTGCTTTATAGGAATAACAGGCACAAATGGTTAGCCTTTGCATGCCTTTTTGCCCAAGAAACAGGCACTGGTTTAGAAAAGCCATATACCACATTGCATCAAATGGCTGAAAAGGTCTACACAGTGCTGGGATGGAACCCAGGTCCTTGTGCACATCAAGACGTTGCTCTGCCACTGAGCTATGCCCCTGCAGTCCTTAAAAAGGTGTGCTTTAAGTGGTGGTAGAAACTGTCCTGAAGAAGTGGAATTTTTCTTAAGTTTGTCAATAAGCACAAGTATATTACTAAAAAGTAGATATGCAAACAGTACAAATCAGTTTGTAATAAGTATGCTTCACACCTGACAACTATCAGATATATCTAATAATAATAGTAAAAATAAAAAATTGATGGTTATTTTTGTGGCATTTTTCCTTATCTATGCGTGCTTGAATGAGCTTCCCTCCACAGCCATAAACCTTAGATCCACCCATTACTGGTATTTTCTTTATTTAAGCAGATAACTTAAAGCCACAATGATATAATATTGGAGATATAATATTGTTAACACATTTTTAGTTTAATCAGACCAACTTTCATCCTTTTATAACTCAAACTGTCCCAACAAAATATGCCAAATGGCAGAAAAGTTTAATAATCAAAGTTTACTTACTGTACAGATGAGAAGTTGAATCCCAAATGACCCTAATTTGCCTAAGATGGGACAATTGGTATCTAGTGAAATCGGGACCCATCTGAGACAGTCTGACCAGATAATCTTAATTTGCATTCAATATTGCTCACCCTGTATATTTCCATGAACGTCTGCTCACAAGTTCATTTTGCCTGTGGATTTGCAGATTCCCTGCCCTGGGACTTCTCTTCCCTCCTTGTATGTGCACGTCACATTCCCACATCCAGGGGTGAAAATCACTCTATGGCTTCTAAGGCTATGAGAAGGCAGGAAGTTGCCACGTGGGCCTCATAAACCACTGGCTCTGTGCACCCAGCTGCCACGTGCAAATCCTAGCCACGGCCACGCTGTGGGAAGCCCGGGCGAGTCAAGCAGAGAGGCCACGTGAAGATCATCATGCCTGGCAGCCCCAACCTCAGCTCCCAGTGCAGGCGTCAGCTGTGTGAGCACTGGAGCCCCAGACGACACAGCCTCTGCCACCTGACTGCGCGTCCCAGGGAGTGCAGGGGTTCCCCTGCCGAGCCCACCACTGTGCAGACCTGTAGGACATAGTCAGGTACTGTTTTAGCCCCAGTGTCTGGACCAAAACCACATCGTGTTCATGACCAAACCACATAACTGGAACAAATCTCTCCCTTTTCACTATGCAATAGTACTACACTGGTTTCCAGTATAAAACCGTCCAGTTTCTTGTGCTTAGTGCTAGTCCCTCTTGATTTTTTCTGTGATTCAACAAAATCGATAAATGTTTATCGAGAACTTATTATGAGCCAGACAGGATTCTAGGGATTTGTAACACACTGGTGAACAAAACTTCTGCTCCTCATGGAGCTTATCATCTAATAAGAGAGAGAAACAATAAATGAGAAATGCAATAATTAGATGCATTATATCCTACACTAGAATGCAGTAGGCACTATGGAGGGAAGTAGGAAGGGGGTAAGAGGACAGTAAGGAAGGTCAGGATCCTCAGCAAGTGGAGGGAAGACAATGAAGACACAAGTCTCACTGAGTAAAGAAAGGCTGGAAGGAAGTGACAGTGACAGTCCCAGCCAAAGGGAAAAAAGCAGAAATAGCAGATGCCAAGGGGAGTCTGGATGGAAAGAATATTCAAGGAGGAGCAGAGAGCACAGCAGAGCGGAGTAAGAGGAGAAGCAATAGGAGATGAGGCCAGGCGGGGTCAGGGAGCTGCGTGATGCAGTGCTCTGCAGACCAAGCTGAGGACACTGGGTTGGACTCCGAATGTAAAGGGAGAACATGCAGGGTTGTGAGCAGCAGGACCTACTGTATGACGGGTAAAGGAATCTAAAATGATCACGATATGCCATATATGGGTACCAACTCTCCAAAATGAATATAACTATTATGTATTGCAAAGATACACTAATAAAACAAATTAGCAAGGGCTAAAGCAATGAGAGAAAAAGATTATTATAATAATCCTGGGGACAGGTGCTGGTGCCTTGGATCGGAGTGGCAGGAACAGAGGTGATAAAAAGCATTATGGATGCATTTTTGGTAGAGACAGAAGGACTTCCCAGCGAACTGGCTATGGGATGTGAACAAGAAGGATAAACAATTGCTCTTCTGGACTGAGCAACTGGAGGGACTGAACTGCCACCAACCAGAGGGCGAAAGACTACGGGTGACGCAGGTTTGGGGACCAAGACTGGGATGTATTCTGGACATGTGAACACTAAGGTTTCTACTAGACATCCAAGTGCAAATATCAGGTGGACAGACGGATTTACAAATTTAAAGGTCAGGAGAAAGCTCTGGAAAAGAAATAATCTTGAGAGTCACTGGCACAGAGATGTTTTCTAATACCATGGGCAGAATGAAATCATTTCTGGAAATGTAAAGAAGAGCCCTCCAACACTTAAGGATTATTTTGCTATAGATAAGGACCCTGACAGAAAATGATTGCCACCTACTGATTCTACTTTTGTTGGGGGTTAAACTATGGACCTGAGAAACAATTTCAATTTCTATGTGACAGTACCACTAGATCCAATCTATATTTTAAACCCTTCCTTCTTGAAGACTTCAGTATCCAAACTGCTTTCCAAATCCCTATTGTCACAATTTCCTGCTGTATTCCCAGCACAATATATCTGTACAAAGGATCAAAACTCAGTGATATACAGCATAATATATGGTACTGTATGAAAATTGAAAGTTCTATGGCATAGTCTGCAAATGCAAATGAGTTAATGCTGAATATTTTGAAAAATTATACTTTTTGCATAATTATTTTGAACTTATTCTATGTTATTTTGCTGGAAATAGAATACAGAGAACTTCAGGTTAGACTGAGGGTTAAAATTCTGGTTATATTCTTGTTGACTGTTAACTTTGTAGTGTTTTATAGAGGAGAACGCTAGTACTGGATTATCATGATTTTCTTAAATCACAATTTTATCTCTTATAAACCGCCAAAGTCTCAAGCAGGCAGCACAGGAATTACAGGTTAAGATTTTGAAGTAAGCATTTTCAAAAATAAGTGTGCATTAGGAACATCTCAGGCACTTTTTTACAATCAGGATTCCCAGGCCCTACCAAAAACCTCCTGGTATAATAGATCTTTGGGGATAGAGCTCAGAAATTTACATTTTAAGTAAGTACTGCAGGTCATTCTTACAATGCCAAAATTTGAAAACTACTCTTCTCAAAAAATCAAGAGGACAAACCTCACAAAAACCAATAAAAACTGTACCAAAATCCACTCCCCAACTAACAGAACCTCATTTTCTTGAGCTTGTTTAAATCTTAATTTTCTGGTAAAACAAATATAAATTGCTCCAAAGTCACACAGGAGGTAGGATACCTCTGCTCTTCATTCACATCTTGACTCCTGTTTTTCTCCTCTCCTCCCAGTCTTTTATTCATCCTTCCTTTTGAACTTTTCTTCTCCATTCCCAAATACCTGTGTGATGTGTGCTCCTGCCTGTTTGCCCCAGGGAATCATTCTCTGTTTGCATAGCTGCACACTAGATTCCAGCTTTACTGTTCTGTGTAACATTATACAGTACCTCAGAGCTCATAAAGCACTTCAGATACATTCTATCTAGTTGATATCCAAAGCGCCCTTGAGGTGGACATCTCCTGAATTTCTGATGAGGATTCTGAGGCTGAGATGGAAGTGATCCGCTGTGACAGGACACAGCAAATAAGTGACAGAATCCGATCGCCACACAGGGAACCCAATGCAATCTTGCTATTCACCACACTGTACTTGGGTCTAACAAACAAAACATACTCTGATAACCTCGCCTTTGGTTACCAGCACTGGTGTCCTTGGCTCATGAATCATTTCTCAACCACTTCCTGACCAGCCTGGCTTCACTCATTTTGCCTATTTTTGTTCTTTACTACTGAGCTCCTCTTCCTGCATGCCTCTGACTCTTCAATCTGCCCTTCTGCTTTGCGATCTGGTAGCTCCTCCAATAAGTTCTCTAATCTGACAAATATCATGTGACAAATAATACTGAGCACAAATCATTTCTACTTTTCTGGGTAGTACATGTTTTAAGCTTTAAATTTATTCACCCAGTAATCTTGTCGTACTTTTACAAAACTGTCAAACTAAAAACATTATGCTAACTATACATTCAGATGAGAAAAAAGTTCAATACAAATAATTTTCCTCACTGGATTTCATTTAAAATCACACTTAAAATCTTAATAGTTTGTTTTTTTTAAAAAAAGAACACTCAATAAATAATCTTGGGTAATTTCCTCAACCCATTAAAAGCTCTCTTTTTCCATGGGAAGTTGGTTTTTTGTTCATCTGTTTTTAAATACAGCTTCTTAAAAATAAAATATGAAATCACATTGTGGCTAGGTAGGAAAATAAAGAATCACTAACTAAAATAATTTGTTTTAAATAAAGAAATTCAAAAGTTCTTAAAATAACTTTAAACTGCATTAAATATAGAAAGTTGAAGCTGGAGTTTAAAGAAGTTACCTGCATATGTTTGGAGGGGAAAAAATGTTACCAATTTACTTTTAAACAATAAAATTCAAAATCAGAGAGAAAATTTTAAAAATTAATATAAAGGTAAGTGAGCAGAATGGCAATTATAGATCAAGTGAAATACACAGACCTAACATTTTCAATACCTCCACATGTGGGAGTAAACAGGAAAACGTTACTAATTAAGTAGAGTTCAAAGTTGCTACATTATACCCTGCTACCCTAATAAGAAACTGAAAAATTTGAGAAATGCTTAAAACATTTCCTTAATATACAAATACTACAAATCTGGTAAGCACTTTCATACACAAGAGAAATATTCACTTTTGAAACAATCACTGGATGTGATCTTTTAAGGAAATTCTTCACTTTTATCCCCTGCATTTCCTCCTAACTGAAAGCCAGTACTTCTAATCTCCCAAATAAAAACCTGCTGTGCTACTTTTTTTTTGGTACTGGGGATCGAACTCGGGACCTTGCACTTTTGATGCAGGCAGCGGAACCACTGAGCTAAATCAATGTGCTACTTTTTGACTTCTCTCTCTGCTTGTCCTTTTCATTTAAGATTAGCTTGGTCACTTCAAATCCAACTTGCACGTAACTATGGCCATTATCCTAGTTCACAGTCTCATCTTAAATACACTGTATTACATAAACTATAAGAAAAGAAGGATAATAGATGAAGAATTACCTCTCATTCATTAAAGTTTGTTTCTACTGTTACATGCTTCTTCGCAAAGGGGCATGATATATTCAGTAAGAAACTATGACAAATTATTTTATGCTGTTCACTAGATTTCTTCTCATATTTAAAAGAAGAAACAGCAGATCCAACTCACATTTTTGAGAGAGCAATTTGAAGGGTTATAAGGCAAAGGGAATACAAATGTTGCTGATGACTGTCTAAATGTCAGCTCACCAACCAACACCACAAGGAAAACTAAGCCTGATCAATGTAATTATTACTAATTACTAATTATTACTAATTAAGTGAATTACTGAACTCATCAACTGAGATAGGCTTTCAGTTACCTCCCAAAGAAGTTTAATTTGTCAAAACAACAGAACAAAAAATTACTTACTGATATATGTACAGAATCTGCAAAGAATTAGTTACTCTCAGATGACAGGCTCTGGAGTCAGTTTTCTCTCTATCCAGTGCTGGTGCCAAGTATTTTAACTAAGTATATGACCATACTGAAAGTCAAAAGATATTTAGGTTGCCACTGTGGAGTTCTAGCCGTGGATTAAAATCAGGTATTTTACAACATGAAAGTAAAGAATCTGAACCAGGAATACAAGGAGCCCTAGGATGTCCAAAAATGAGTTACAGAGACTCAATAAATCTTTAAAAATATGCAAGCTATCTGTATGTTTTTATGGGTACGAAAATTCAATTCATTTATCAGCGCATCCAAGGAGCCCTTAAGACAGGAAGATAAACTGTCAAAAGGAAAGAGTGCAAAAGACACAGTATGAGTCAAAAAACCCTAGTATCTGAAGACAAAGAGTTAAGTTTACATCTTAGTTCTACTAAGTTGCTTTACTTCCCTGAATATAAATTTTCTAGATTGTAAAATCAGGAAATTATACCAACTATGAGGATTAAATATATGTAAAGTTCCTGACATACTGCTGTCAACTGGTGTATTATCAACTGCTGCTTACTTCAAGAACACAAAAATGCATTAATTACAGTAAATTGGGCACGATACATTTTAAATCAACTGCTGGATCACGTGAATTAATTATTTTTCTTTTGAACACAGTTTCATAAAATATGGACTGGCCCTGTCAAATGAGCACAAATTAAGGGCTTAATACGAGTTTATTATTTTATAGTTCTGGGGTCAGAAAGCCAAATAGGTCTTTCAGGACTAAACTCAAGGAATGTCACCTGCTGTGCGCCTTCTGGAGGCTCCAGGAAGGAACCAGCCAGCGCTCACTTCTCCTGATTTCCAAGGCCGCCTGCGTGTCACCTGACCCTGCTCTCACTGTCACAGCCCTTCTCTCCCCTGACCCTACACCTTCCTCTTCCACTACTCTAGGAGCCCTGTGGTTACACTGGGCCCACGGGATAATCCAGGACATCCCAAGGCCTCAGTCACGAAGTCCATCTTGCTGTGTAAGTGACACATTCACAGGGTCTGGGGAAGAGGACATCGCCTCTGTGGGGCAGGGGTCGTTGTTTTACCTCTCATGCCTCCCTTCACACAGTTCAACACTATAAATTCTAGTGCAAAAACAAATGATTATATGATGATTATATTTACATTCTGAAATATCAGATACTTGATTAAATATTCTGTTACTTTAAAATTAATCAACAATTTCTTTTAGTTACACGATTTAATATCAAATAAGCCATACTTGGTGCATGTTATATTTTTTAATAAATATCAACGGTGCATTGTTTTCAAAATTATTGCTACTAGTAATCAAGAGAAAGCTTGCTATTTTATTTGGCTTCATTCTAATTTTTTAAAATCATGTTTAGACATAAATGTTTCATTTACTTTAAAGTTTGAGGAGGACAAGAGGAAGTGTATTTTCAAAACAGGAAGAGTTGGTATGTGCCCATCCACCTTGCCACGATTGTGACATCTACCCACACCTTCCCCCAAATGTGGACTGGGCTTACCAGCGGTTCTCTATTCTTGACCAGGCGGATTATTTTTACGGAGTCTTCCTCATCGTCAATATCATCAGGCATAGCAGGCAACACAGGATCATAATTCTTTTGTGCCACAGTGTCATGCACAGAGAGCAGAGCCTATAAAATGCAAAGATTCAGGAAAATATTAGGCAAATACAAAACCTCCAACACCTGAGACTAAAGAAAATCAAGTGAGTTGTAATTTTGTCATCAAATAATAACAAAGCAACGACTTGCAAAGAAGTCTCCTCCAAACAGGAAGCAGAAAGCAGAATGTGCAGACGTGAAGGTGACTCCAAAAGGTGGCACCTCCGTGCCTAAAGGCACGGCACACGACAAGAATCAGAGTGGCTGGCATCTAGCTGGCATGTGCCCCAGTTTACCCTTAGGAAGGTGGCAGCTGGGGACTAGGGTGGAGGGGGTGGTTACTTCTGAGGGAGGGAGAAAATGAGGCTGTGGATACACTGTCAATGAGCTAGGAGACGTCTGAGAATACTATGTTTTTCCTATACTATCATTTCTTCCTATCAGCAGAAAACACACTATCAATGTGATTCTTTTGTTTTCTCGCTTTAATTTTGTGTGTAATAGGTATGTACAGAAGGAAAGTATTTCTAGTCACTGCTAGTACTGCAGAGGTAAACTCTTCAAAACACTGACATCTTGTTCCTAAGTATCAAAGATGGGAAGAACACTGGAGCCTTGCATGCCACTGCTATTTCACATGAGTGGGTTTTTAGACTTTCCACCACCTTGTTCCCTGACAGACAGCAACACCATTATCCACAAGAAACCTACAAACCATCACGCAACCTCTTGTCTCACCTGTAATTCCAACATTCCACCCATGTACCATTAAATCTGCCCCCAAAATATATCTAAAATTCATTTTCTCTCTAGAGCAGAGATCAATAAACCATGCTGCACATTCTTATAAATAATTTTTATTGGAACATAGTGATACTTATTTACATATTGTCTGTGGTTGCTTTCATGCCATAATGGCAAAGCTGAGTAGCTCGAACTAATCACTTTTTATCTAAAAAGCTGGCAGTTTCCAAATCTAGATCATGATGCTATCATTTTTACCTGGAGTATTACAATGACCTCTAAATGGTTCCGCTGCATTCACTTTGGCCCATTTTCAAATCCATGATTCACAGTGTAGTAAAGGTGATTACTTTAAAATTCAAATCCTTATAAAGGTGCTCATAGGACTGGGGGGGACATCAAACTCTTTAACATCCTCTGAAAAGTCTTCCAAACCTTCTCAACCTTTTACCACTTTCTTCTTCACTCAACTTGAATAATTATTTCTCATTAAGACCAGGCTGGAATATCCAACATAAAAGTAGGTCTCTCCATTTCTTGATCTCAGTGCCTTGTTCTTTGCTTAGATAAATGCTTACACCTTCCATGTGGATTTGTAGACTGATACATTTTAATATTTCTATCTATTGAACAGAAGAAAATGGTGTCTATTTTCTAATTAAACCTTTTTAATGACTCACAGAACATACAGAGTTGATTCCATAGAAGTAGAGAGTAGAACAGTGGTTACTAAAGGCTGGGAAGGATGAAAAGAGGAAAGGGTAGTAGAGAAGAGTTGGTTAATGGGTACAAAAATATAGTTAAATAAAAGATTACTTCTAGTAGTCTGTAACACAGCACAGTGGCTGTAATTAACAATCTCATGTATTTCAAAATAACTAGAAGACAGGATTTTGAGTACTGGAGAAATAAATGGTAAATATCTGAGTAGTGGACATGCTGATTATCCAAATTTAATCACTGTATATGGCATATATATTGAAGGACTGAACTGTACTCATGACTATGTACAATTATGTGTCAATGAAAAAACCCTATTACCAGAAAGAATTAGAAAAGAGGTTCTTAACTGAATACGATTTTACTCCCTAGGGGCCACTGGTCAAGGTGAAGAGACATTTTTGATGTTCACAATATTGGAGATTCTACTCCCACTCAGTGTACAGAAGCGGAAGAGTCTCCTAGACATGACACCATACAGAACAAGCCCTCTCCCCAAAACACTACTACCCAGCCCCAAAATGTCAAAAGCTTCAAAGCTGAGAAACTCAAACTGTGGTTTGTCCCCTACAGGCTCATGAGCGGAAGGCTTGCTTCCCAAGTGGTGGTAATAAGTGGTGGGGGAACCTTAAGAGAGAGAGCCTTGTGGGAAGTAATTTGATCACTGGGCACATCATCCCTGGCACAGACTAATACTGGTCCTGGAAAGGAGTCAGCTCTCGAGAGAGCGGGTTGTTTGAAACTGAGACCACCCATGCACTCAGCTCCTTTTGTGCATGGCCAGTTCCCTTACTCTTTTCTCCCATGTTGTGATGCTGCCAAAGGGGCCCTCCGCATAGGCCAAAAAGATGGGACTCAGTCTTGGATTTTCAACCTCTAAAACTGTGAGCTAAATGGACCTTTTTTTAAAGTACCCAGTTTAAAGTATTTCGTTATAGCAACAGAAAACAGCTTAATACATCCTACTAGATTAATAAACAGACTAATATATCAGATTAATACAATCCCTGAACAGGAATAGTTCCTCTTCTCACCAGAGAGCAGGGAAAATCTATTTATTGACAAGGCATTGAGAAGACTTACTAAATAGGTACTGCCTCAATGTGAGAAAAATAAGCCCAAGACTAAACGCTGCTATAGTCTCACCTAAAAAAGCTTAAATGCAAGCCTATAGAGGATTAAATTGTTTCCAAATAATTTAACTGTACAACAGAAAAATGTTCAAGAATTTTATCCATAGAAATACAAAAACACCCACAATCAAATGAGAGAAAATTCAAAATGACTGGTAGTCAACCAAAATTACTAGGTATGCAAAGAAAGCAGAAAATACTGCTCATAATGAAGAATAAAAATGATAAAGCTATAGAAACAAATACTCCAATTGCACAGATAGATAATAGACAAGGAAGTTTAAAAGTTATAGCTATATTCTAAATGTTCAAAAAACCTAGAAGACTGGACATGAGATATGAAATACATAACAAAGATTCAAATCAAGCTTGTAGAGATTAAAACTGTAATCTATGAAACAGGAAAAAACCACATAAAATGAGGTTAACATAGATTAGACACTGAGTAAAAAATAAACTTATAGGCAAAGCAACTTAAACCATCCAAAATGAAAGATAAAGGGAAAATACACTGAAATACCATGAATAGAGTATCATGTCGACAGAGTTCTATACCCAGCAAAAATATCTTTTGACAATAAAGATTCTTCAGTGAAATAGACTTTTAAAGACATATAAAAGCTAAAAAAAAAAATCACCAGTAGACCTGCATTGTAAGAAATGTTATAGAAAGTCTACAGTGAGGAAATGTTATAGAAAGTCTTTTAGACAGGAGGAATATGACAGATGGGGCCTATAGTGAGGAACAAAGAACACTGAAAATATACACTATCTTCAAATGTATATAAGTGCCTTGAAACATAGTAAGAATTAAAATAGCCAGTGCAAAAATTTTAAAATAAAGCCATTATTATAGTTGCAATGATACACAGACACCATTAAGAACACCAGATGTATATCTCCGCTCCTTAGCTGTGGACTCATTTCCATTTCTGGATTCCAAAATTAAGTCTTAGAGATTTCGTTCTTTTTTTAATAGCTTTGCTTTACAAATACTGTTGGTTAGCAACATTTTTATTTGGACAGCTAAAAGTTACTTTGTGTTCCATTTTCCTGTTTTAACCCTTGTGATTTTATTCTTTAATATACAGATTTTCTTTTCAAAAGGCAAAACTTAAATGGAAATTGTGTTTCCATATGCCATAGCCACCAATCACGACTGATGGGTTTACCTGTTGCCCAGAAGAATCTGCAGGAAATTGAACACTAGGCTTTGTAACTCATCAGGCTCACAAATTCTCACTGCCTTGGACCCCCTGGAGTGAACTCTACATTCTAAGTATCTGTCAGGTCCAAAGAATTAAGTGTCCTGCTCACAAGGATGAGTCAAACTGATTTATCCCTCCAAAAGGAAGCTTAACTTTCCCTTCAGCATGCTTTAATGAGGCCTCATCCCTCCTGCATGCTCAGGCAATGAGTAATTTCTGGTAAGCGAATGTTTTGGGAAGCTGAAAAATTACAAAAACTCCTTTTGTCTTCTTGCCTTTAAAGAAAATCCACCAAATCTTCCCTGATTTCCTAAATTATAATAACATCTTCAAGAGTATCACTCTGCTGTTTTATCAAAGTGAGCCCCAGTGTGATGACTCATACAGGTTATTTGGCCTTTACTGCAGCAATGTGATGTCAAGGACTGGTTCATATTTATTAACAACTGTCTCTGCTGTCCCTAGAAACAGAATCTCTGTACAGACCACCATCCCCCTATCAATACCCCATGCACACCACCACCATTGCTGTTGTCTACTGCGCCCCTGCACAAGCATGTGGCTAGTCACCGCCTCTCCTTTTCTTATCATTTGTCCCTTCTTTTATATTTCACTGTTTCTCCTGGACTTTAAGATCTGAACAATAAAATTACATTTTGTAGATATTTTATTAACTAAAAAGAATTTTTCTTTATTGTAACCAATCAATTCACATTAGGTATAATCTTTAAAATTTTTGACAGTTCTCAGGTGAAATTATTGTTACAGAATAACAAATCATTTCCTAACCATTACAGACTTGAGAGCACCAGGCTGTCTGAGAAAAGCATTGGCATTCTTCAGCAACTTGGGATTACTTGGGAGTGAAATGAACAGTATCACAATTTTATGCTACTATGAAGTAAAAAAATGAATAAAAAGTTAAAGGCCATATGAATATACTGGATTATATGAAAAGGTATGAAAACCTATACTGAAATAAAAATTCCAAATATTTAATAGTTTACATTGGCTTTAATTTCCTGGGAGCCCCTCATGCTGCAAGCGCAGTGGTGTGTGCTGGAGACACATAAATGGGACCACACGCTTGAGTGCATAACAGAAAATCCATGGAATGAACACACACACACACACACACACACACACAATTGTTCAATGCTAGTCTAGTTTCTGGATACATGCTTTTGAGCTTCAGTTTTCTTAATATTTAAAATAGAATTAGTGTTGCAACTTATTTAATATGATTTCATATTTATTACAGGCATAACGCATGAAGGTGCTTGGCAAAAGCCTGTTCTATAATAAACAACATTAGTTATAATTAATTATAATTATTATCTTCATTCTTCAATAGTCACTTTGTATATTTAACTTTGGATATGAACTTGAACAGGACCACATTCAGACAAAAAAAATATTATTTTCATGTAGCTATGGTATATATTTATACAAATTAATCAAAGTAGCAAACAAAAATCTAGCAAATTTTACATAAAGTAAATATGCTATATCCTATCATCAGCATGAATCAAACTAGAAACTACCATCCACTTAAACACCAAAAACAAAACCCAAACAACCCAGCTCTGATGGTGGACAAATAGTGATTCTAAAAAAAAAACACTGACTAAACAGGGCTTATGTGATTAATTTCATATTAATCACAACTACATGGGAAAACAGACCTCACGTATTACTGTACATGGAAAGAACCTATCTTAAGTACAAGCTAGCAATAGCTATTAAAAACTTAAAATGTGGACACATTAATAGCCAACAATTTATTAACCTAATAAATATATATTTGGATCCAACATACCACAAAATTCTGTAATATACAAAAAAAGTACATAACAGTGTTTTTTAAATAACAGAAAGCTCCATTTCTAAAGGATAAGTTAAGCAATTATGCTGATTCAAGGAGAAGTCCTCAAAATTTCAAAATGTTAAAAATAAAAATCTAAGTAGTACATTCTATGATCCTATTCAAAGAGGAAAAATGTACATTTAATAATGATGAGGAACTAGCAGTGTGATTGAAAAGGACAGTGAGTGTTTGAATGTTTAAAACTCACCCTAGTAAAAGACACACTGCCATTAATCCCCCTTGCCCCAAACACACTTGTCCCATCGCTCATGCCCCTTTCTGAACCCCTTCTGGAAGTCCTCCTTCGTGAGGGCCTTTAGTTGTACTCTCATGGCTGTCTCAATGTCCCAAATTAATTTATAACGTTTACCCTTCATGGTTATTTTGACTTTGGGAAAGAGCCAGAAGTTGTCGGGTGCCAGGTTCCATGAATAAGGTGGATGAGGACACACGATTCTGTTGTTTTACACACCAGCCTTTCTGTTGGATGCTAGTAGGTGCCAGTATTCACTGTATTTTTTTGGTCATATCTCATAAAGGCACTCCTGAAAGAGGATTTCCAGAACTATTTTATGTTTGTCTGAGACAGTGTCTCACTATGTAGTTCAGGCGGCCTTAAATTCACTGTGTAGGCCAGGCTGGCCTGGAACTTGCAGCAATCCTTCTGCCTCAGCCTCCCAAGTACTGGGACTACAGCCATGCGTCACCACGCCTGGCTCCAGAACTATTTCAGAAAGTGGCAAGAAAAATGAGATAAGTGTGATTGAAGTGATGGGGAGTATTTTGAGGGGAATTAATGGCAATGTGTCTTTCACTGTAATGACTTTTTAAAATGTAAATATGCACTGTTTATGCTGATCACCCCTTGTTTATGAACACACAATTCACAGAAAAGTCACTAAGGATATCAAAAGATACTTGTCCTCACTAAAACACCATAGTTTGAATTAAAAACACAATCATACACTATTAAAAAAGAATACTTCTGGTTTTTGGTCTTTATCAAGTCAGCTTATAAAAGGTAAAATTAAAGTAAAATAAACAACTTATCTTACTAAAGAAGAAAATAAAATAAATCACTTATATAGTTTTCCTTCTAAATTCCTTCATGCTTAAAAAAAACTTTCCTTGTGTGTCTGAGTGTGTTTGAGTGTGTATGTGTTCACACTACTGCACTTCAGTTTGTGTCTGTCCCTGTGCTTATGAATACTTATCTATCATGACCAAATAATTATCAAGTTTTTGCTAATGTATATTTTTTTCTTCTTGCAATGCTGGGGATTGAATTTAGGGCCTCATGTGTTAGGCAAGCACTTCACTACTGAGCCCCAGTAATATTTTTACGGTTCAATTTTTTACACATAACCTTGAATCTATTTGGAATTCATTCTAGTGGGATTTTTCTCATTTTTTCCCAAATAACTAACCAGTTATTCTAACACTGAGCAGTGATGTTACCCCTTCAAACAACTCAAACCATTGCCTTCACCAGGGCTACAATGGTGACCGCCTGAATTCTTCCCAGCCATGCAGCTTTCCATTCCCCCACGCACCTCAAAGTCTGCTCTGCATCCTACACAGGGAGTGATTGTGTCACTTCCTTATTTAAACCCTTTCCAAGGTTTTTCACTGCACTTAGGACAAAATCCAAACTTCTGAATATCCTCACAATTTAGGGTGGTCACTGGCTTCATCGCTGAGATAGGGAAGCAACCGTGAGAGCAGGCTGTGGATAATACAGCTGGGAGCACAGGTACAGACCAGCCTGTGCTGCCCAAGCCCCCTCAAAAGGCTCAACCGTCCAGCCCTAAACTCCTATCTGCTCTCTTTAACAGGGTTCTGCCCAGCTGTGCACAACTTACTTTGCATCCTCCAACTTTACAGGTTTGGACTTTACCTAAAATACTTGTTTTTCATACCCCACCACCACCTCCTCTGTCCCCTTCTGGTTCCCTCCGACTAGACCTTCCAGTCCTCTGTACAGTGCTTTTCTCCCACAACACCTCGCCCTGGCCCAAGCTTGGATTTAGGGTGATTCCTGTACATTCTGCCATTCCATATGTTCCCTTTTCTTACTTGATACTTCTCCCACCTTCGTTAATCTGTCTTCTACAAGTCGTATTCAAAGGGCCTGCCTGGCACACAGCAAGCATCAAATAAATATCTAAGAATGAATGAATGGTGTGTCTGTGTTAACATTTACAAATTACCAAGGAAAAGTCACGTAAGTCCCTAAAAACCGTGGGAAGACCTGTGGTACATGTATTACTTCCCAGAGTGGCTGCACATTTGGTTGTGTCTATGGCTGCCAAAAAACGAAAGTCATTTCACGTTGTGGTGAATCTCAGTTTTCTTTTCAGGACTTTAAATTAAATATTTAAAACAGAATAGCAGTCTAAGAAGTAAATAATTTCCTTTATTCACTAGTAATTACAGACATACAAATTAACACACCAGAATTAAACTTTTCATATTTCAACTATTAGTTCAGCTAACAGAGCATGTGGTAGAAGTTGTATTCTGCTACACTCTGCTTCTGCTTTCAAAGAGGGAGAAAAGGCAAGTATTTCAGTTTATTCCCTTGATGGTAAGAATTGACAGGTTATATTCTGAAATACTCCAGAATTTATTTCAGTCCTGAACTTTTTAAAGGAATTGCCTATAGAAGTGACATTCAACATGATGGCAGTTAATACAAATGACTTCAGGGAAAGCAATGTTAAATCTGGAATCAAAAATGAAAGAAGGATACTTTCTTTTCAAGACTGCCTCACCATGGATTGGCATGGTCAACTGAAACATCATGTGTCTGGAATCTCACCCAGCTTCTACACAAACTTCTCAAATATACATTTTTCATGGTGACTTCTCAACCATTTTTAATCACACTGCTGTATAAATATAAAAATAAACCATGTAAAATATTTTGCACAAAATGAAACTTAAGCACTTACTATGAAATTTTATCAAATGGGTCTTCATGATATCTTCTAACTGATGCCTCCCTCTTGAACCAAAAACCAGCTTCCATCCAGTATAATCTCTTTTTTACTAGCTATTCCATTTTAAACGTACTTAAGTAAAATACCAATATTATTTTTTGTCTGAAACACTCCTCTTTAATTTCCAATATTAAAGAGTTTAACAAGCTTCTCAGAGCTCACCTTATCCTTCTCTGGTTGATATCAATTTCTTACATGGAGTCTAAGATCAAATGAAGAAATCCTAAGAGTGCTCAAGAGCTATGGATCTCATCTTTGGGCACACTGGTCTTTAATACCAAGCAACTTTTCTGCTGTAGTCTGACGAACAGGTTTAATCAACCTCCTGAACCATTTCAAATCAATTACTCTTGCACTATGATTCATAGTTCATTTACCCTCTATAGCAATATATTTGTATACTTACATTACTTAGAGAGCACAGATATTATAGTCCATGCAAAGGTTTACTTCACCTTTAATACTATCTTTCTTTTATTGAATATAAATTTCAAATCTATATAGTATGGTTTCAAAGGATATTTTGCCAAGCACATAGAAGGCAGTTTTTGCATCTAGGCAAAAATCTTCATTCAACAGTATATATACTTACCAATAATCATCAAAAGATAACTGATCATTTTAATTACGGAATTCATACGTACTTTTGCCTCATGGAACAATGCTTCATACACAAGTGCAGTAATGTCAAGGTCAAAATGTATGGACATGATAGGATTTTATGCATTAGTGATCTCAGAATAAGGGCAGGAAAAGTGTGAAATGTCTGCTCTGCACAAATCACATTTGGAGGGAAAAATAAGTGATAAACTTGGAAAGAAGTGGGCAGGAAAGAACTGAAGTCTCTCTATCAATATTTTACAGGTATTTTATATTGGAAAACTGCTCTGTTCTGCAAAAAGATACAATATTTTGAAACATGACTTGGTAGAGAGGCAGAAATGGGGAGATGGAAGGCAGAAAAGGAAGAGAAATGCTGAAAGAATCCTATAGAGAAACAGATACATTTATCAAATATACTGAAACACCATTAACTGGCCACATAAAAGAAACCTACACAAAATCACTAGTAGGTTCTCTATTTGGTACTGTTAACTTCACCAAAAAGGAAAATAACCTTGAAGCTACATTATATTTGCCAAATTAAATTCTGAGCTTCTCAAAGTACAATGTAGTTTGTCACAACATTGTAAGTTTTAAAAGCTCAATTCTTTTTCCCTAATAGGATTTAGGCTCTTAAAATATTGTATACGCTTTGAAAATGCATTTACTTGAAAATTGATGCTTGAGACAATTCATCTGAAGGCTCAGAAAGTGGTTCTTTTAGAAGGTATTTATTGCAGGCATAACATGTCCTCACCTTCACATTGGGTTTTGACAGTAGTTTCAACAGCTCTCTGATCTCACTGTTTAATGGCTTGTTCTGAAGCTCTTCGGCCAGCTGCAAGGGAGATTACATTGACATACGTAAGTTTAGCAAGAGCATTGTGGAGTTTCAGTGTGTCATAAGTGAGAAGCTGCTCTGCTCAAGGCTTGCCAGTGTTTAAGAAGTCAGCAGGAAAGAAAGCAGACCATCAGTCAGTACTCTTCTTCCCAGGCCCTTGGTAGACTAGATTCAAGCCCAGTCCTCAGCTGAGTACAATTCGAGTGATCCTATCAGCCAGATCACTTTCTGATTTATTGCAACGAGGGCAAGTCCCAGCACTTCATCTGCGTGAAGGGCCTTTGTATGCAGACAAAGGACCATTTGTAAAAAGGACTGGATTTAGCTCTGACATTGGAGGAGGGGGCTCCTGAATGAGGTGGTGAAATCCACAGGGTTTCCAAAAGCCCACAGTAGCTGGGCTGTTTAGAGCTGGGACAAAAAAAAAAACAAAAAAACTTGAATACTCCTAATAGAGTAAATGACCTGAAACTTTTATTATGTTTACCTATACAGACTAAGAAGTCTGTTAAATATAAACCAAGTGAATCATAAACCTGTAATAGTCTGATAACTAAAACTGCTCACTGTACTCCACTGTAATCATCAAAAATTCCTACTGGTTGGTTCTGTCTGTCTAAAGAAAGGACTGGAACTTTGAACCTGCCTCATGTTCTCCATTAAGAGATTTTGAATGTTCTCACTATGAAGAAATGATATATGTCTCAGGTGAAAAATAAGCATATCACATTGCATCTCATAAACAAGTACATTTATCATCTGCCAATTAAAAATAAAATGAAACTTCAAAAGATCTTCCTATGAAAATTTCCATCAATTTTAGGCTATAGGAAGGATCATATAATTTTTTTGTTTTGTTTTGTTTTTGGTACCAGGGATCAAACTCGAGGATCATATAATTTTTAAGAAAAAAAAAGACTCAAATAGTAAAAAATATTAACATTATGAACTATATTGTACATAGTTCAAATCATCTCTATATTTTTTTAAAACCTTCCTAAAACACTGCTAAAATTTCCATTTGCCTCTACTATTTCTACTATGCTAAAAATAATGATTCTTATCTTTGGAAAAAGACTTTTCTCTAGGAGAGGATCATAATATACACGGAAAGTAGAATCAGAGAAAACTCACTAATTTATTAATTGCATTATAAAGTTGCTTTTACTTTTTCAATGCAGTATTTTTACAGAATTTTTAAATTACAAAAAGGCTCTTTGTATTTTAAGTTGTTTAATATACAATATATTTTAACATTTAAATACATTGCTCTGATGAAGTAGAAAACAGTCTTAACCTGTTTATGGAGCAGATTCTAATTTTTCATTTAATTAATGAATTTGTTACTTTTGCAGTGCTGAGGATTAAATCCAGAGCCTTATACACGCTGGACAAGTGCTCTACCACAGAGCCACACCCCAGCCTCAGATACTAATCTTTAAAAAGAGCAATTTTATATTACTTAGGGTTCAATTACACTGGTTTCTACCAACTGTTTACCAAAATGCTCAACAGTAGGTGTTTTAAAACTTTTCAAGGCTTTTTCAAGTTATTACTGCTGTCTTGTCTACTAAGACACCTATAGTTATACCCTTACTCTCCATCTCAAAAGTTTTGATTCTACAACACAGAAGCAAACTTCCATGTTAAACATATATACTGAACACACTTGCAATGTCTGTCGATAAATGTAGCGAGGAAGACATCTGAGGACTAAGCAAACAGCTCACAACTTAGATATTTATTACATGTGCATTAATTTATAAATTAAAATATAAAAGTATATCAAAGAAAGTCAACTCCTGAAGATGGCTAATCTTTTTCTTAGTATATTATGACCCTGAAATTTTAATGAACAGAATGACAGTTTGCAAAACTGTACAGAAGCAAAACATTGTAAAGCAACCAGTAAGCTACAGGCTGTCACTGCCACACACTAAGCACCTTTCTCGCCTCGCTGAGTGTCCTTCTCAGTTTATCCAGGTGTGCGCTCAATCCATCCGAGTCTGAAAGCTAACAGGGGGCATCAGCAAGCGAGGTCCCCTCCCTCAGGCTTAAAATAAAATTATAGCTACAGGAAATTAAGTACTCCATCAATGCCAACTGCTTCTAAAATTTATTTTTTGGTTATGAAGGTAATTTGGAAAGGTCTAATATCCATAAATCATTACTATGCTTTATAATCCATTTTAAATACAATCCCATCTTTTCATGTATTTCATATGCCTCATTCCTTTCCTAGTACCTGTCATTTTTTAGCACTGTCAGCAATATAACTTATCTCATTTGTCTTTATTTCTCTAAAGCATTCCCCTTGTCTGTGACTGTCTCAGAAAACTAACGCCTGACAGCTTCTCTCTCTCCACACAGTCTGAAGCCTAAAATTTCTATTACGTAGTTACCAAGGCGGAACGTGAGCGGAGCTACATGCATGCTTTTCAGAACAGGAAAGTGAATGAAAATCAACATAATATCAGCATAAGCTCGGTGATGACAGGGCTTTTGGAAACATCTGCACCTTCTTCTGGTTTTCACTCGGAGGATCACACACGTCTGTCTGCACCGGGATGGGTCTGGCCCCAGCCAGGTCTGCAGCAGCCACGTCCCGGGAGCTCAGAGAGGCACACTTACGTCATCGGCCAGGGCGGCCGCGCCATGCAGGATGGGCACTGGACTCTGCTTCTCATAGGAGTGGAGTTTCTCGTGAATCTGAGAGAAAACCAAAGGAAAGTGAGCTCACCTGTGAGCCAACAATCGAGTAGAACTAAAGACCTATCTTTATAATTGCAAACAGAATCTCGAGCCCTTGAGCGTATCTAAAGCAGTGAGTTTAATAAATCTATAGACAGCACACAGGTACTATTCATCCGTCACTGTGTCCACTGTTCACAATGTGGAGTCAAGTGGAAAAGTCATACTCATCAAATACAAACCACGTAAAAACTAATCTTTGTTTTTCCTCCTGAATAAGCATGTAAGGTTTCTGAAATCTGTAATTTCTAAAATACAGTGCTTCAATACATCAAGGACCAGCTGTACTCTCTAGTCCTAATAAAAACATAAATTACGAATAAAGTGAAGCACTAAGCCGGAAGCCACTTTCTGGCAGGTCTGAGACAGCCCCGCCAGGAGGGACGGAGACGGTGCCAGCACGCCTGGGTGTCGAGTCCGGAAAGGCCCTGCCCGGAGTACGCTCCTCCCAGGGCTCCTGACGCTCTTTCTCCCAACTGCTAACTTCCCCCCAAAGTCAAACTGCAAAGAAACAAAGGGATTTCTCATAACTACAGACAGTTCTCCCAACTATTTTTGCTTAAATAAAAGCTTATTTCACAGTGTCAAACAAGATACATTAATAAATAAATAACAATTTTGTATTTCATTTTCCATTATGATCCAAGAAACACAAAGGCGAGAATCTAATTTAATGCAGTATGAGGCAAACTAAGTAACTTTAAAAATATCTCACAGTATGTTAAGAAGTGAAAGACACTGAGAAATGCATAACTGTCAGTACTTAAGTTTAATCCACTTCCCTCTTACGTAGGTGTCCTTAATATCTTATACTTCAAAACTCAATTTAGCCTCTGCTTAAAGCTGAAGAAACCTGTCTTTCACTATATATGAAAAACAGTTGCACCTCACATTTCCTGTTTTTAATAGGTATCCAATAATACATTCTTTAATTATACTCAAAGCTAACCAAACTTTCCTGTAAAAGTCTGGAAGACAGACTTTATTTTGATTAGCCAGATGCTATTGCTAACAGAGGATTCTATTACTTTTTTGGCAACCGGGCACAAAATGTAAAGCAATGGGGAAAGGATCTGAACAGTTACACTATTACCAGGATGGTCAGGGCAACATTTTTACTTACTATCTTGGAATCTTTAAACATTTATCATATCGGTGTGATAAACAAAATTTAAAGAATACAAACCCTAAAAAGAGTAAGATTTGATCTAAGAAACTATTAAAGTATGACTTGAAATAAAACCCAGACATACTAAAAGCTAAATTAATTTTGTTTAAATTATCAGAAATTACATCACCTCAACATATAAGCTCATAGAACACTGACCTCCTGTAATAAAACTCATCCAGCCTTATTGCAGTTACTTGTTTAAATGTATGCTTCCCTGCTATAACAGAGAGGCTTCTATTTATTTGGCACTGTGATACCTACGTAACATTTGCTACCAATACTAGCACTATAGTCTTTAATGCGCTTAGTATTTTCATTCCTTAGCCCACAAGAAGCCTACAAGCCCTGAAAGGGTAGGTAGTAAGATGGTCTCATTTTACAAATAAGCAGACATGCATGGGCAAAATAACTTGGTACACTCCCACGGTAGCAAGAGTCGGAACTGGGCTTCCGGGCCCGGCCACGTGGGGTGGGTCAGCATCAGAGCCCTTAAGCAGCTCCCCTGCCTCTCTGAGGATCAACCTTCCTGAGCTCCTCACACACTTCCTTCCCTGCTGCATGAATGTGCCCTGCAAGCAGGGAACCGGAGAGTCTGAAGAGAGATGGAATGCAATGATCCCTCCCAACAGCTAGAGGAGTGCTGGGACTCCCTTCCATCCCTCCTCTTCATCTTTGCTTTCTGATGGCTTCAACTTGCTCTGGATCAACTTGTATTAATAATTAGAACCAGGGCCGGGGATTTAGCTCAGTGGTTCCGGCGCCTGCCTTGCAAGGGCAAGGTCCTGAGTTCGATTCTGCAAATAGTTTCACCTTCACCATCTTGTCTAGGTCCCTACCAAGAAAGAGAATGGCCCACCCTCTCCTTGCCCAACCCTGCACTTTGTACCATCTCAAGAATTCACGTGTTTTCCTAGAATTTCAAAACGCGGGCAATCTCACATTGATATGTGTGTTACTTTACTACATAATCTTAGAAATTAAGTTGGTAGAAAAGTGTAAAGACTTATTCTAAATAATTCTGAGCTGCTCTCTGTTTCTAAAAATACTGACAGAGGGCTGGGGATTTAGCTTAGTGGCACCGCACCAGCCTTGCAAGTGCAAAGTCCTGAGTTTGATCCCTGGTACCACAAAAAAACAAAACAAAACAAAACAAAATACTGACAGAAATTCTAGTCTTCATTAGTATTCATAATACCAAAGGGAAAAAATGATTTTAAAACAAAGAGGTGACACTCACAGACATCACCGAAGGCCATCTAGTGAAACTTTCTAAAATGTCCCACACCTACCTGTCCAGGTGTGCAGCCACTGCCACATGTGGCTCCTGCCCACTTGCAGTATGGTTGGTGCACTTGGGGAGCTGACTCTTTAATTTCATGTAATTTTCATTAACTGAAATTGAAATACTCACATATGGCTAGTAGCTTTCCTGTTGGAGAACAGGACTTAGTTTCACATTACACACTCTATAATTTATTGTTATATCCCAGGAAAATTCACTGATAGAGTTAGGCAAATTTTCCTGAGTGGCAACATTTTAGAATCCAGTGGACAGATGTACAATCAAAAGGTGGCTTAATCATCAGTAAGCAAACTAGCATCCATCATTAAATAGAAGATAGAGCCAAACCTGCAAAATCTCATTTAAGTATTTTCTACTGTAGCTTCAACCACATAATAACAGTGTACTTCCTTTTTCTCCCCTGAGCAACAGCAAGACAACGAGTTGTGAGGATATAGATGTCTGGTGAGATGAGGATACTCTGGTTAAATTAATTTCATCTGATGAAAAGACACACTCATTCAAAAGTAAAATCATAAAATAAGGCCATGCAGAAGAATTTTAGATACACTATATAGAAAGAAGGACATTTCAAGATCTTTACACATTAGGCTCTATTAAACAGTACAGATGTATCGGTCCATAAGGGTTTGTTTGCTATATTAACATTGTAATCAGAAAAGGTCAGCTAAATTAAAAACAATTTCTGTATGCAATGAGTTCTTATAAGAAAGCTACAATTACCTTCATTGACATACCTCCTGCAAATATTTAATTTTAGCAAGGGAACTGGATGTCAATAATTTTAGTTGCATATTGTAGGGCTTTTAAAGAGAAGCTTCAATAATCAAAGCATGAATCCAGCTTAGGAGGTAGTCCAAAGTGGTCATCTGTGTACACCTCTCAGTGATGTGCAGAAGTGTTACATTAGAAAACCGCCATAGTCTTCTGAATTGTATCAAATAAGTGAAAGCTGTAATCCTTTTCCTGGTTTCTGAGTATAAAACAAGTACTGAAAATAACTTCTCAGCAGTCTGAATCCCTACTATATTAATAGTACCCAGTCTGGAATTAGCACTTACCTGCACCCCCAACCTACTTTCCTCATTTAAAACATGGACGTAGAGGTGAGGGAACTCTGATTCCTAAACAAGAAAATCAGTAAGAGACAGTGGCAATCAAGAAGAGCTGGAAACTTCAAAGTATGTTGTACAGAAATAGTAAAAGAACAGTAAAGGAATGGTTGGGCTCTCTTTTTAAAAATTAAGTTAAAATTGGCTGTCAAGAGAAATAACTGATCCCAAAACAAAGCAACAAACAGGGCAGAGGCAACAGTGCCAATTGCACACCCTCCTTTCCAACTTGATACTACTAATCTCTCTCTCTCTCTTTTAGCTGATTTTCTTAGTCAATACGGGCAGGAAAAAAAAGTAATAAAACTCATGAGATCACAACCTTTTTTGCTCCTGTCCTTAATATGATGAATTTTGACTTCACATTGCTGTAGATACATTCTAAATTTATTAAGAATTTTTTAAAAGAATGAATATTCAATTTCATTGTCCTTTCAGTATATACTGTTGTGTTAGTCTTGTAATGTCCACTGGAATTTACAGAATTTAGAATTTATATGTTTACTTAGAATTTATTTAGAATTAATATGTTTATATATTTATTTGGAATTTATATATCAATTTTCACAACTGAGACTGACATTTACTTTTGAGTTCTGCCTTCATTGGGTTTACCACTGTTATAGTTCTTTCATTATTTTTAAAACCATGAAAGCTTTCTATCTTTTAATGTGCTCTGAAAACATCCTCACAGCCCTGCAATGTTCTCTTCCCTGAAATACTTGGTGGCATTTCCCTGCAAAAATAACTGGCTCGGATACATTTTACAGAGGTGCTTTATCACCCAATTTTACTTCTGGCTTGTGAATAGTAATTTCTCCATCTAGATTTTTCTGTCTCCTCTATCCTCTGCAGAAAGTAGTATTTCTTAGAAAACCATTTAATTTTTTAGTCTGGATTTTAAAATATTTATCTGAATCTTCTTAAGCAAAAGAATCTCTTAAAACTTACTGATTTTCCTGATACCTACTTTTTTCTCCCTTACTATTTCTTCTTTGGTATATCTGTTCTTTCTCTATTTCTCCTTTCATCTCTTCATTAGACTAATATTATTTACTATTATCTTCAAAGAATCATCCTTTAGATTATTTTATCACCTTTGTTCATTTTTCTATTTTTATCTTACTTCATTCCTTCTTTTTTTATGCAACTCAACTCCCCTATCTAAAACTTAAATCATGATATTCAAATTATGGGGAAACAAAAGAGAGGGCCTACTATTCTGAGTCTTGCTCATTTATAAAATAATGACTAAAATATTTCCCATTTTAGAGAAAAGATTTCCAGTTTCAATTTGAAAATAAAATATGATGAGTGGAAGTGACTCTAATCTTTCTATTTAGAAAAGTAAGCTAGGGAAGGGATAATAATACATATATGTAGATAGATCTCATTTTATTTGGGTATTGTTTTATTGCACTTTACAGAAAACTGCATTTTTTCAAACATAAGGTTTAGACAATATTGTGCAACCTAAGTTTTTGTCAATTTAATTTCTGCTGTTACTTTAGTACTACATAAGAATAATTAGGGCATGAACATTCAGATCATTTGTACTACTAGCAATGATAAGGCAACACAGGAAAATAAAATCACAAATTAAATATGTTTCATATTCAATATGAAATTTTCATTCATGTGACACCTCTAAATTAACTTTTTCCCCCACGGTAGTCACAGTATATAGTGCATCATTTTAAAACTTTAAGCATTCTTAAAATAGTCTATTAATCTCCCATTTTTGAAATATTAAAGATTTTTTTAAAAAACAAAAGAAAATATGATAAACACCTGGATGATCAGCATCAAAAATCAACAGAAATTAATCTGATGTATTTGGTTTGGCTAACTTAGGAAATAAATTATAAAACATGCAGCCAAAGACCCATTCTTCCATCCTTTTCCTCTGCTTCTCTTCCAAGCAAACAAAACAAAAAAGCTTATGCTGAAATTGCTGGATATATTCACATTTTAGGCCATAAATACATCTGTATACAATATATGGCTATTATTTATCTCTTTAATTACATAAATAGTTCCGTTTTCACTGGCAACTATATTTTTCACTCGATTTTATATTGACTGTAACTAGGTAGGTACATATAGTTCTAGTTGATTCATTTTAAGCTGAAAGACATTCTATCATATTAGTTAACAGTGCTTATATATCCACTCTGGGACCAAAGGACACTGCAGCAGTCTGTACTCTTCTGCCATCGCACCCCACACTACTAGAGTCCTCCTGCCTTGGGACAGATGGCCAAAGGCAGGCAGACCATTTTCTCTTCTCCACACTTTTGACAGATAACACTTGGTGCTGTCAGACTATCTGCCCATCAGATGCCTATGAGATGCAGCCAGGATGGTTTTAATTTAGATCTTCTCCAATCTAGGCCTCATCTCCTAATAGTTTATGAGGCAGGGGCAGTTAGCTGTTCCCAATATGAATCCCCTGCTTCCACAGTAACTGAACCTCAACTGAGGTAAGCAGCTGCCCAGTTACGGGCTGCACTTCCAGTACCACTCAACCTCTCTGCTTCCTGCCTCTGGGATTAGTTTTCTAGCATGAAAGTGAGCATAAGTTCCAATGCCACATCGAGGCTGAGACCTTTAAAACATGGCGTATTTCCTCCAAACCCTATCCTTCCCTCCACCCAGATGCAGATTATTACTAGACTAGAGGAGACTGTAAAGCCAACACACAGAAAGAACTGGGGTCTCAAAAACACCTTCTGGAGGAGAAGTATGCATCTATCTAGCACATCCCCAAGGATTACTGAGTAGGTACATATTGTACACCGTACTGAAATATCACACTGTGCCACATAAATACATACCATTATTACACGTTAATAAAAAGATGTTTAGGGCCGGGGATTTAGCTCAGTGGTTCCGCCGCCTGCCTCACAAGTGCAAGGTCCTGAGTTCGATCCCCGGTACCCAAAACAAACAAACAAACAAACAAACAAAAATAAATAAAAAGATGTTTACAGACGCGGAAATCTTAAATACACTGGTTTGAATATATTTGCATATACTTACATAAATAATTATGACACTGTAACCCATAGATATATGCGATTAAAATTTTAAAACATTTTTCTTTGGGCCGGGGATTTAGCTCAATGGTTCCGCCGCCTGCCTCGCAAGTGCAAGGTCCTGAGTTCGATCCCCGGTACCAAAAAACAAAAAAAAACCATTTTTCCTTTACTTTAGTTGTGCCTAAACCACTATATTTTTTGGACTATCTGTCAACTGTTTATCCTATCTTAAATAATTCTGTGGCCCTGGGAAACAGAGGTGTTATCTTAATGCAGCCAAAGATACTCAGTTTTTCTCTATGGTTGTACATTTTGTTTCTTAAGAAAACAGTCCGTATCCTAATGTCAGGAGTGCTACTATGATTTCTTCAAAGTATTACAGTCTAATTGTGCAGACCAGTCTTACCTCACAGCCACAAGAGCCTCTAACTATCTTTTCCAAAAGGATAGCACCTCTTAAACATTTATTTTCTGGGTGGGGGGTTCACTCTGGGAATTGAAGCTGGAGCCTTGTACATACCAAGCAAGCACTTTACTAGGCAGCTACATCCCCAGCCCTTTTCCCGCTGATTCTAATACTATTTAAAACTCCCACACAGCTGGGTGCAGTGGTGAGCACCTGCAGTCCCAGCTCTATGGAAGGCTGAGGCAGCAGAATCACCCGAGTCCAGGAGTTCAAGGCCAGTCTGGGCAACAAACCAAGACTCTGCTTCAAAAAATAAAATAAAAATAAGTACTAACAGATTTTTTAAAATAAAAATATATAAAACTCTCACACAAGTGTTAATACCTGGGCTCTCTGTTCTGTTCACTTGTGTGTCTCTTTCAGCCAACACTTTTCTGTACACGCTTGATATCCAGTCAGGCAAAGCTTGCTCGGCCTTTGCCCTCCCTCATGGCCTCTAGGATCAGTCTGCCACCTGCCAGGATTTCACGGAAAACCAAATTGGTATGCGCTGCTCTCACTGTCTATATTCTGGGAATTTTCTTCAAATCTATCTTCTGATTCACTTTTTTCTCTTAAGCTGTGTTTAATCTGTGGGTTGTTTTTTTCTTTTTAATGAGTATAGTTTTTATTCCTGTGGCTCAAATATGGCCTATTTTCAAATACTTTTGTCTTCTTCTTCTTCTAATGATTGAAACCTTTTATTTCATATCATTTTAAAGATACTTCTATTTAAATATACTTACAGGCAAGAAGACTATAATACAAGGGCTTAGGTGTTAACCTTGCTGCTTGGTATGCCTGTTGGTTGTGGTTCAGATGTTTTGTAAATCGTGTTGTCAGGACATCCTCCGTGTGGCTTTCCAAAAAGGAGTCCTGGGTCGATGGTATAACTTTTCAGGAAAATTTTTGTACCTCATGAGCGTACTTGCAACGTCCCAAGTCACTCTAACTTCACAGTGAAGAACTCCTGTACTTGGCAGATAGGAGCCGCAAGTCCCACACCATGGACTAGCCACTCTATGGTCACAAATTCTTAAAGTAGATTTTTTTGTTGTTTCTACCTTGTCCCAGGAAGAGACCGACATCTTCTTTGTCATTTCCCTGAGAAAGTAGCCATAGAAAAGTACCCCTGTTACGTGTGTGCCTGGGTACTGATTTTGCTTATATTTTGGGAGCGGGACACCCAACCCTAGCACAGTCCTTACAACATGGGGTTCAGTAGCCACCAGAACAGAATACAGTTTACCTTTGATTTCTGAAACACGGAGATTTCCCTTACTTTCTTTCAAGCTTATCAAAGCATTTAAAAGAAACTTTGCCAGTTCGAAGAAATCGCATATATGAGTATTGGTTTTGCTAATAGCTATGGAAGAACTTTGCTGTAGAATGATGAATCCATTTTCTTTTAAAATAATTTTAATAGTACTAGGGGTTGACCCAGGAGGTGCTCTACCACTGAGCTACAGCCCTGGGCTTTACAGAAATTTTTTGTTGCAGGGCCAGTACCTAAGTTGCCCAGGCTAAACACAGCAAGGAATAAACATGGAGAACAATTGAGGCACATTCACTGGTTAGCATTATAAAAAGGAAAAGAAGTACTACCTCCCCTAGAGATAGATAACAGTGATTGATATTCTAAATGGGAAATTCCTTGTATGCGACTTGTCTTCCCATTTGATCCCCATTTAATCAATATTACCTGGGTGACTGTACTTGTAATTTTATTGGTTGGTTATGGTTTTGTCCCACCTTATGCCCACCTTGTAAATTTCCATTGGGTCTTATAGTTTTATCCCACTTTGTACCCGCCTCACCACATGGCTTTGCTGTATAAAACATCTCTGAAAAGTGGGGTGGGTGGGCAGCCCACTTTCCAGACCCCCTTCTGTCTCTCTTAGGCAGAAGGTTTCTTTCTCCCAATAAATTTTTCCTACTCTTTAAAAAAAAAAGCTGCCCAGGCTGGTCTCGATCTTGCAATCCCCTTGTGTCAACTTCCTGGCTATTCTGAGACGACAGGAATGCACCATCACACCTGCCTTCAAACAACTTAGACATGGCTAAAATCGGTACTTTCTCTAATATTGGTAACAATGAAAGTCAAAGATGTATTAATGAATAGAAAATAGTAATCAACTAAAAAATAAAAGAATGTTTGCAATTACTCAAAATTTCTAGGTACATGTAGGGGAAGGGGTTGGGTTAAATATTTAATGTAAATTAACTCTCCCTTCTAACAAGGCGGCTGTTAGTTCATTTATGCAGCATTATTGTGAAATGGAATGAGATCACTTCTATTTCCAGGAGAAGAATTTAGGTAAATCTTTTCTGAGCTTTCAATTTATGCTCATTTGGCTTATGAGATTCATTTTGGTGGATATTTCTACCTGATCTTTGTGCTCTGTGTGTGTGTGCGCACGCACGCACGCACGTGTGTGCGTGGGAGAGGACCCCGGGGCCTTGTGTATGCTAGGCAAGCACTCACCACTGTGACACATCTCCACTAGCCCAATGCATTTTTTAGTTGAAAACAATAGTTCATTTAACTTGAATTACTCTTTCAAGTTACAACACAGATCTTTTATCATGCTTTTGTCCTTTAGCCTTCTGTATTACACAGAATTTGTAAGTACATTTGTGTTCATAAGCACAGTTAAAAGCAAAGCTGTGAGGGGGTACTGTCTCAATCACACGGCCAGAGGTAAATAACAACAACAGCAGTGAAGCCCTTCTATAGGAGCCCATGGGGAGCAACTGGTACTCTGCCTTCAATTCAAGCCAGGGTATTGGCAACATCTGTATTATTCAAACAGATGAGTAATTATTACAAGGGACATGCCTATAAAGTCTTGCAAAATATACACAACAAAAAACAGTTTTTAGGTTTAAGTTAAATTATTAAAAGACATTAAGTCACCAACATTTCCATGATGATTGAACATGTAGTATTTGTACTGAAATCACTTCTCAGAACATTCTCTGCAGATCAGATTCCCAGAACAATATTCTAGAGAAAGAAAGTTGCCATGGCCTATTTTGGAATATTTTTAGCATCTCAACAACAATAATAAAACTGAAATTAAAATATTCATCTAGAAGTTGATAGCCTGTTTCATTTTGAAACAACCCATTATTTGTACATATATCTTTTACTCCATTCATATTGTAATGATCAGATTTGCCATTTTTTAAAAACCTGTATTTCAGTCTTCATGGAAGAACTGGAAACTGTTAAATTTTGCATTAAGGTGGCAATGGATGATATTGAAAATGATGCCATGGAACCTGGAACCTGAACAGGCTTCGACACACTACAAGCAGTGATTATGCTGTACATCTATTTGTAGTTTATGTTCTAACAAACATGCACCATAATTACAGCTGAAAAATATACATATTTTAGTAATGAAAGGTGGAAATGAGCTGTCTTAACTGGTTGCAGGGCATATACCGAGGGCCTGTGGGCCAGGAGAGTTTGTGGGTGGGTGGCTTTCGGCGGGTTCCAAGATCTCCTGGAAACTGTGCACATTGTTTACACGTATTTTTTAGGAAAATAATCCAGCGTGCAGACAGATGCTCCACCTAAAAGGCTTGGACTGTAGCCAACAGAAAGTATAATGAGCTGCTGGAGAAGAGGAGACACAAAACTCGATTTGAGCCTGGTTCCGTTTTCCCTGAACGGGTCGGAATGGGTTGGGTGGGGTAAGGCCAGAAACCGAAACGCAGGGAAGAGGTCAGTGCCATGCTGGTTCCTTCTGAGGGCTCCTCTGGCCTTCCGTTCCTTTTTTATTCTCTTTCTTTTCTTCCCTTCCCTTCCCTTCTCTTTCCTTTCTTTTCTCAGTAAGGGAGATTTTGAATGCAGGGCCTTTGCACTAAGTTATATCCCCAGCCATTTCTTATCTTTTATTGGGAGACAGGATTTCTCTGAGTGACCTAACTGCCCAGACTGGACTCAGACTTGCAATCCTCCCCACCTCAGCCTCGTGCAGTGCTGGGAATCCAGGCCTGTGCCGCCACACCTCTCCCTTCTTTTTCTCAGAGGTCGGATGGACTCAGGCAGCCTCCGCGTCCTTAGGTTCCTCCAGTGCTATCCGTCAGCTGCTGTGAAGTAAAATATGCTCATCCCAACTGCCTCTCCTCACTGCCCCCAAGACATGCAGATGGGCCCATTCTGTTTCAGGGATTTCTCTGCCGTCCACACGGGGAAGGGACAAGGAGGACGTAACAGAAGAGTTCATAACATTTTCAGTTTTAGAAAAGGATCAATATAACTTACTGAGAGCCCGGAAGTCATTTATATCTGAGTTTAAATGCCAATTCTGCCCCTTCCTCGCCATTATGCAACTTCCTTAACTTTCTAAACCTTAGTTTCCTCTTATTTAGAATAGGATGACAATACTACCTACTATGTGAGGGTTATTATGAAAATTAAATAATGTAACCATTTAAAGAGAGCTTTGTGATACCCCTGGAAAATAGAAAACAGGCAATAAATGGTAATTTACTGTAGTCTCAATTACCCTACCACCTTCCACTCGTACTTCACATATGCAAGATGCAAGCAAGATCTAAAGATAAAAATCAAAGCACAGCCCGGTGTGGTGGTGCACACGTGTAATCCCAGCACTTGGGAGGCTGAGGCAAGAGGACCACTGCAAGTCTGAGGCCAGCCAGGGCTACACAGTGAGATCCTGGCTGAAAACACAATACAACACAACAAAACAAAACAAAACAAAAAACACAGAACTGTACCATCTATGCTCAAGTAGAGAACATACATTCCTGAGGGACACTAACGTAAATGCCACCTCCCTTGACATTTATTGAAAGACAGTGAAAGAAAAGGGGCAGAGGCCTAGGACAAGGGCAGAGGCAGCAGAGCTGAAGGAAGATTATCTGGGTGGACACAGCAAGGCAGAAATTAATTTCAAACACACCGGTAGCAAATGATGGAGAGGGTGCAGGATCAAGCTGAGAAAAATCACAGTGGGGTTTGCAGGCTGAATAAGGCTCATGATGAAAAATCTCTAGACCTGGGCATTTATTAATATGGCAAACAGGATGCATCCTAAGCACTCACTGCTCTTGTCATTCTCGTCTCCTAGAAGAAAGCTCTACCACTGGTGAGAAGAATGAGATCCTCACACAGAAAAAGGTATCACAGCTGAATGGAAAGATACGTAGAAAAAAAAGAGTAACCAACAGAATGGCTTCACAGACCAAGGAAAGGTAGCTACTGTTGTTGTTTGCTATCACTGCTGTTCACTATCATATCCCTGTGGGAACTGAAGCACCCTTTGCCCACATCCCCAAATTCTGTTGAAACTGATGAGGTAATATCTGGTTAGGGCCTGGAGTGCATCCCAATGCGACTGTATGGAAAATGTGGACTGGACAGGAACCAGCCCTCACTCACAATGGAAATACCCTGCGATCATAAACTGGTTGTCACTTCTTTATTTATGCCTTTCGACAGCTTGCCATTGCACTGAAATTGAGGATATGCTTGGCAGCAAACTTACAAGGCCAAGCTAGCTCTGGGCCTGGCATGCCCAGCTCCTGCAGGACTCGGCCCAAGCCAGTCCAGCCCCTCCGGCCACGTGGGCCCAATACCGGGCCCTCGGGAGCATGAGTCTCTCCTGCCCAGGACTTCTCTCTCTGCATGCCAGTGAGTCATTTCTAGGTCTCAGCTCCAGCATCCCTTGAACAAAGACAACTTCCCCAGCGTCCCTAGCCAATCAAAATTAGTTCTCTGTCATTATTAGTTCTGAGAGCTCCCTTTGCTTTTTGTTTTTCACCCTTATCAGACTCTGTACTTGTATTTTTATTATGTTTATCTACTTATACCTGTGAAAACAGGTAAGGAAACTCACAGATTATGGACAATGTCTCTAGAGTTCACCACTATGTCCCTAGCTCATAACCCAATATGTTTCATCAAATAGATGCTCAAAACTTAAAATCAGTACTTAGTGAGGCATGAATAGAAGAATCCTGCAGCGCTGGGAGGCTGCTAATGCTGCGGTAACTGTCCCTAAGAGGATGCTAAGTGCAAATTTTTCTTCTTGTCCCCAACTGACAACTAGCACCCAAAGCTAGGGGGAAAAATTACACCCCATATTTTAAAGAAAGCTTCCAACTGGAAAACTACTCTAAAGCGGAAAACTGCTCTAGAACTTAAGCGATGGATGTAACTATCAACCCTCATCATCTCAGTCGGTCACTTCCCAGCACGCAGCGTGTGTGTACACATGCATGTAGCTAAAGAAAGAAAACGCCTTGTGTCTTGATGTCTCTCAAAGCCTCACACAGTAGGTGGGGCCTTCTCTGAAGTGGGTGAATCTGGAACGTGTGACTGGTTTGGTACCGCCCTAATCCCGGTGGTCTGGATAAGATAAAAGAAGCAGAAAGATGCTGTTAAGGTCCCTTCTTGCTTTTGCTACCGTGTGGGCGCCATGAGCTGTTTCTCCTCTGCGATGCCTCTCAGCCAAGAGGTCCTTTGTTGTTTGCGGTGTCTCCCGCCACAATGAACTGTTGCCCCTCTGCCTTGGAGCCAGCCGATTATGGACTGAAACTTCTACAAACTGTGAGCCAGATAAACCCCTTCCCCTGTAACTTTGGGTGTCGGGTATTTTGTCTCAGCAACCAGAGAAAAGTAACGACACACTGTCTTATCAAAAACAGGGAAGGAGCAGGACCTGGAAGTATAGGTTCCACAGCCGAATATAACTGGGGTCCATCTCCAATGCAAGAATCATTCTTGGAGAAAGGGAGTACAGACAAGAAGACAGAAGCATTATCTGCCAGCTGCTCTGCTCAGGTCACAGAGGGGCTCATTTGCCCTCCTTGTCTGCCTCAAGGGGAAAGGGGAATCGAGGCTGGAAGGCATAACAGAAGTGGCACACCAGGCAGACTACAGCTTGGCCTACAAATGATGCACGGGAGCCTCACTGAGGTAGCAGGGTGGGAGGCCCCGTGCACAGGACCCCACCAATAGCACCATGAAAGGCTCTGGGTGGCATCAACTGTGCACACCGGGAGAGACGCGGCACAAGAGGAAAGGTGCCTGTCAGTGCTGGGTTGAGGAGATGCAATAACCTGGCTAATCGTGAAATACCACCCTTTTTGGGGGTCCCCCAGCCAACCCACTAGAAGAGTGGATCTCCTTTCGGAGGCGACTGGTCCACCCCAAAAGGCGGTGGGCAGATGTGGAATAGAACCACACACTCCGACCCCATCTCCACGTGGGTCTCCTAGCCCTCCCTATCTGGCACGAGGGAAGGGAAAAGGTGAGATTTAAGTCACACAGGAAAACCAACGAAGAGGAGGTTAGCTTTGTAGTAACTGAAAACATCTTAGATGTCATAGATTTGCCAGAAATCTTGTTAAGAGGGAAAAGTTAGTTGCAGTCTAACACATTTTGGTGCAGTGACTGGAGAAAATTAAAGTCACCTTTGAATTGGTTGAGCTGCTTGACTTTTTGGCAAGAACAGTACAGGCTAATAGTTCTCCAACTTTCTTGGTCTCATAATCTCCTTAGCCCCCTAAAGTTCACTGAAAACCCAGAGTCTGTGTGTGGTTTTCTATCAATTAATATCTGTAGTTATTAAAATTAAAACTAATAACATTTTTAGATTTATTGATCCATTTAAAAACTGTTAAAATAACACGCTCATGAAAAATAAATATTTTCTCCAAAATGAGAATTTCCAAAGAATAGTGCTGTTTTCACTTATTTGCAGATAGTTTTCATTGCTGGCTGAAAAGTTACCTACTGGATTGTCCCGTCTGCTTCTGCCTTCAGTTTGTTAGGGTGTGCTGCTTTTACTGAAGTCCGTGGAGAAAAAGAGGCCTCACACAGACCCACACCCTGAAGGAGCAGAGATATCTGGTAGCTTTGGGGGGAAATGGAGATACTCGGTGATACTACACCAGCACTGTGCAGACGGAAACTCTCAGAGGTGAGAGGCACTGTGGCCTCTGCAGCTGCAGCATGAGCCTCCCGCACCCCAGCACAGCGCTGCTCTGGCCTCTGTATTCCACATGCTCTGCTCATGCACAGTTCTGGAGCCTCACACACTGGTCATCTGGAAAACACTGCCTCATCAGGGCACGCACACTTTCCAAATCTTTCCCCATGTCATGATCCAACGACAACAATAAAGTCACTTTCATTAATACCACCACCAATTTCATCGAAAAAGCCACGCAGTGAGGCTTTTCAAAGCTGTACAGTGTGCTTGAAAGCTTCAATTTTATCAACTGAAAACAAGGTGGTTGGTTGTTTCTTGAAATAACACTCACTTTGATCTTTTTTGGGAAAAAAAAATGTCTTCTAAACACCAGTCAGTCTGAAAAACTATAGATTTGAAGCCTATAATTTCTAAAGGTGTCCTATGGAAAAAAGTAAGCAGTGTACATAGTTCAACAAATCCCACAATCCCACAATCACTGTTCCCTGGGACAAGCAGAAGCCTGGTTTGCAGTACAGTGCTCTCTGGATATTTACTATTTCTTCTATTTTAAAAAGTCACATGCTCAGCAGTTAAGATTAAATGCAACTAATAAGTTTTATTGCTTCATCAACACATTCTTAATTCAACTGCTGTTAGCTTTCTAACATGAATGCATGCTGGTAAAGAACACAATGACCCAGTAACCACCACCATGTGGAGTACGAGCCTTGATGTCCACACCAGCACCGGCAGTGTGACCCCTCAGTGCTCTACCATCAATGCAAATGTCAACCCGGCAAAAGAAGTAAATAGCGTTATAATGTTATTGGAAAATAGTTTTGACCTTGTAGATTCCTGGCAATAGTCTTGGGATCCTCAGGGGTCCACAAACCAGACTCTGAAAACCACCACTCTATACACACTAAATACACGGATGTCACAAAGAAAAGGAAATCAAACATTTCTTTGTGGCTGTACAGCTCATAGCGATTTACATGAGTGCAGTACAAGAATATATTAACGCTTCCAACTGACCCACTTTCTGTAGAAGCTGGCAATTTACCTGAAACCACAGGTCTCGGCTTGTGATCAGTGCTACTCTTGGACTGAGGTCTGGAACATGGTGACGAGAAGCTTTAAGGAAAAGACGAGCCTACTTCTAAAGAGTTCACTTATACAGAGACACAGACAGGTTTTAGCATTTCATGAGATTTAGGGTAGCTCAACCCTTAGTGCTGCATTATTCACATTTGTTTTCAAAGTTCAGCCTTCGACGTCTTTCAACCTGGCCACTTCTGTAGCTGGGGGGACATTTAAACTCACGCAATTTATGACAGTGTCCCAGGCCTGGGTGTCTCTGGCATCAGCCCAGGACTGCTATTATCATCTCCTCTTATTTACTGCACCTTCTCAAAACTCTGCTCTTTCACACACTGATATACATTTTTCAATTGTGTGCGTTAATTTTCATATATTTTTATGTTCTAAGATGCTATACTATTATTTTTCTGCTTTGTATAATAACTTAAAATGTCACTTGCTGGCCCTGCTGCCATCACAGCTGGGATATTTTATTTCACTCCCGTATATCCTACAGCGTATCTAACAAAACAGCACTGCCCTCCCCTACTCCAGGTTTTACATAAAACACAGCTACCATTTCTCTCCTATTCCAGGCAGAGTTACCTAAAATGTTTCTCTTCCTAGGAAAAACATTTTTCTCTATGAATTCATTTTTTCATAGAAAATCAAAGCTGCTATTATATGTGAAGCCTTACAGACATGAATAATCCAATAGGCCTCTTGGTCAGAAAGAAACAAAACCCTGTAATAGCTTTGTGTACAGAACGGTGGTCCCTAGGCAGACAGGAGAAATTCAGAATCCAACTAATCATTTTAATCTTGTACCAAAACAAATTTCCTACTACCTGGAAAACAACATACCCTAGGTTTCTAAAGTATGTTAAAAATATGTGCAATTTATTTCTAATAAAAAATACAACCTCATTTTCTAAGAAAATTATTTTCCCAACTTTGTACTCTATTAAATCCTCAGAATTGTGTGTGTCAAAATTTACTTACTGAAATGAATTCTAAAATTGCTATTATGTCTTTCATACCGAAAGGTCATAAAAAGTGATTATTTCCAAACAGCAGGTGGCTATCACACACTATTATTGATACAGTTTGGGCATCCAGAATCCAGGTCACGATTCACAAAGCAACTGAATTCAATCTTCAAGGTCAAATCGATCAAATCCTGTGCCTCTGAAATTTCCCCCCAGAATGAAACCCTCTTGTTTTGAATGGCTTCTGTCAGGGACTCTGTCCCAGCGGTGGAAAGATGGCTAATGCAATATTCTTTAGTCAGTCTACTGGCTCAAATATGAATCACTTCCATTTATTTATGGGATACTTTGATGTATCTAAGTTCTTATTTTTAACAATGAAATTTTACACTATTTGCGTGGCATATGGAAAGACAGTCTTTCATCTTACCAAGAGCTTTTAAGTGTTTTGTTTTTGGGTACTGGGAACTGAACTTGGGACCTTGTGCTTGCGAGGCAGGCACTGGAACCACTGAGCTAAATCCCCGGCTGTACGAGTTTCGCTTTTGCCATCTATAACCCGCCTAAAGATGATTTCTTTATCTATGATATGAGGCAGGGATCAAAACCATCCTTTTTTATACAGACACACTGTCTCATCCGTAACCCTTGTGTTTTCACTGTTCTGTCCCAGTTCCACACACCTGCAGGTGTGTGACCAGAGATTCTTCCATGACTGAGTCCCGCTTTCCAACCCCTGTGCGGATACCGCGCCACCTTCGTTATTTAGACCTCACGATACATCCTGGTGTGTGGTAGAGCACCATCTGCACACCGCCAGATGCCTGCTGGCTTTCAGTGGCACTTTGCTGCTCTTTACAAACCGAAGCCACAAAACACTCCCGACAGGGGCCGGGGATTCAGCTCAGTGGTTGCACCGCCTGCCGCGCGAGGTCCTGAGTTCAACCCCCGGGACCAAAACCACCCCCGTGAGATCAGGCATCTCTGCACCACTGAGCTGTCCCTGTCCTGTTCGCAATCAGGGCACCACTCTGCACTTTCATAATCTCCTGCCTATTAATTCTGAGCATTTCATTACATTTGTCTCTAGGGTGGCCTCCGCTCTTATAAATGGGGTTTTAAAAGTCTGCTTCAAACTGGGCTTGGGCTGCTGGTCTCCACAACACACCTGACTTCCTATACAGACCTTCAGCTGGCCACCCAGGCCTGAGGTCTCCACTAACTTGTCTGTAGATCCTTTTTGGGTTTCCATGCGGAGATAATCTCATCGTACGTGACAGATGACAAATATGTCTTCTTTTCCAATCCTGGTCCTCTTTCTTCGTGGCCCACAATGCTGATAAGGGCCTCTACTGCAAGATTTTTAACAGGTAGTGGCAGATTTGTTCCTGAATCAAGAAATGCCTTAAATTTCCCCCACTAATAATAATAAGTACTACAGATTTTGGCAGGCCCATCTGCAAAGAAGTTGCCTACTTTCTAAGAGTATTTTTCTTTCTCTAATGAAAAAACTGAGATTTAAATTTTATCAATTTTGCATTTCCTACATCTATCGAAATAATCATATGTGACAATTATAGATTTTTCCAATATCTCCAGCTCATTTGTATGTGTTACTCAGTTGTCTGATACTGCAACACAATACCTGAGATAATCAATTTATAAAGAGAGAAGGGTTGTTTTTAAAAGCTCCAGTCCAGACCAATTGACCCTGCTGATCTGGGCCTGTGCAAGGCAGCACAGGATGGCGGGTAGATGCAGCACCGAAACCTGCTCACCACAGGGAAGCAAGGAAGTGAAAGGGCAAGGCAGCACAGATGGGAGCTCCAGGCCCTCCACTCTCTCAATGACCTACGACCTCCCACCTGGCCCGCCTTTCAAAGGTGCATGCCCCCCAAAATGTACCAATTGGGGCCTCGTGGGCCCCCAATCCTTTAACACTTGGACCCTTAGGGGACAACTTTCCCCAACCACAGCAGTGGATTCTTTGTAGCTTTACTGTTGCTTTTCCCTTTGCTAATGCTTTTACTTCTATTTTCATGAGTCCGATTGGTCTATAATTTTCCTTAGCACACTGGTCTTGTCTAGTTCTGGTGTCAAGGTTATACCAAGTCCCATGGGACGAGAGCGATGCATGTTCTCTTTACTTTGTTTTCTAGAACAATCTGCAGAAGACTGGAAGGTCCTGTTCCTGCAAAGGCTCAGTAGAACTCGACAGTGAATGCCGTCTGAGCCTGCTGCTGTCCTTCTCTCCTTTTAGCTTCCCATTTTTCTTGCCAATTCTGTAAGTCATGTTCTTATAGAAGTTCTCACATGTCACCTATGTTTTTCAATTAACTGCTGTGAAGTTTTCCATAATATTCTCTAACAATGTTTTTATGTTAAACAATGTTTTCCTGGCCATGCAGTTACATCCCTGTTTTCTTTCCTAATACTGCATTTTTACACCTTTTCCCTTTCCCTCAATCTGGCCAGGAGATTGTCCATTCCGTTCTTCCTTTCAGAGAACTTTTGGCTTCAATGGGCCTCTTTATTTTCTACTTCACCAATCCATGCTCCCACCTATACTATTTCTTTCCTCTGCCTTAGGGATGTGATTATGTCTGCTCTTTTAAGACACCTTTTCCTTAATCCTTAGCTCATCATTTTCATCCTTTCTCCTGTCTAACTCAATTTCCTTTTGTTTCATTTTAAACAAGCTGTGTTTTTTTAACTGAAAAGTTTAGTCACTTTTTAAAACATATGTGACCTCCCCTATGCACTTCTTTTGGATTAAGTGTACCGATCTCTGACTGCAGCCCCTCTCTGTCCCAACCCTTTACCTCTTTATCCAGATCCTCCCTGTTAGTGGGACTCAGGTGACAGGCTTGGACAGTGTCCTCTCCATGATTTAGTCATCACATAACAATAACCAAACCTTCTGAGTTAGGAGACATTTGATTTACACAACTTCAACCTTTCATAAAGATTCTGAAAGGTAAATTAAGTCACAAAAATTATGAAAATGTCACAGATGTATGAAGACACAAATGAGGAAGCATCTACTAGTTAAGTAATGCACCCTGACAGCATCAAGGATACAAAAGGGATGTAAGACAAACTCAGCTCCTATTTTCTTAAAGTTTATAGTATACTTCTAGACAGAGGAATTGACAAAAAGCAACTAATTTTAATTAACTACAATTGTTCTTCTGTTCAATCAATTATCTCAAAAGGAAAAAAACCAGATATCTGTGTGAAAAAAAAAAGAAAACTAGAAGGGGAAAACTGAAGAAAATTTTGTATATGTCACCTCTACTTCCTTTTTCTATTTTTAAACTCAAAATTCAGTGCCGTGAGGAAAGTACATTTTAACAGCTCAAAAGAAATTACTCATTAGTCTTGGTGACAATTGTAAAGGAGGGTAAGCCGTGGAATCGGGAGCATTTCAAGTAAGCGCAGAGATTTTACAGAGTAAAAACATGTTACCTCACTGGAAAGAGAAACTGATTTAGCCGGATCTTCTCTACGTATATGCTGAGTGTCTTTTTTCTGACATGATTTTGGAGGCATAATATTTGTACCTATTGACAGGGCACAGTATAATCTGATACAACACAATGTGTAACATAGAAATCAGGCTAAGAAGCCTGTCCATCTCCCCAAGCATTAGCCATTTCTATGTGACAAGAACATTGCTAAGTTTTCGCTTGAGACCAGACTTTTTAAGCATACTGTATTTGAAACTTGGCAGGCAAGTTAAGCATTTTGTGGAATCGTCATATAAACAAACCGTCTGTAACACAGCCACATCTTCCGTGTAAATCTGGATTTTGACATCAAGTGTGTGTTCTGTACTTGTATGCTTTTACTCATTCCTCATGTCATTTCTTTCCACACAACAGACTTTCCATACTTGTGTTCTCTTTCCTCTCTGGCTCGTCTTACTTGTTGCTCATGCGATGTTCCAAGCATCTTTCCGTCTAGGAGATCCTGCTTCACCCTACATCGTGAGTTCTTCCCTGGGTGCACTCAATAATGCTCAAAGCAGCAGTCCTCACTACCCCAACAGAAAAGAGTGTGTGCTAATAAGGCTCACAACCGCCAGATCTCAGACGACACAATGCTCTCCGCTGGCTTACTGAGAGATGACATCACAGACTTTGGCAACACACTTCCTAGAAGTTGCAAGACACCAAATCAAATAGTCCTGTGAATTTCAAGAGTATATTCTGCCAAAATGCAAGTTAGGACCTCAACATGCCATGGATCTTTAAAATTTGGTAATGATAAATAAGTCACTAGGTAAAATCTGTGATTAAGAAATAGGTACTGTTGGAACTACATCGGAAAAACTTGAAAAAGTTAGACATGATTCAAGCCCATTAAATCTGCTCTCCCTGCTGATTTATATAGGAAGGATAAATGACTCTGTGCAACACATGAAGTCTTTTTTCATTCTAGACACTCTCTTGCCCTGGACATGCAGGTATTAATTTCTACCTCTGCTGAAGAGCTACTACGGAGGTATCGAGGCTTACTATGCTAACTCAGATGATACGGGTGTGACAAATAATTGCCAATGTAGCGGCAGAGAGTTATTTCCTAGCTAGAGTGAAATAATACCTTTCATCAAGTTCCAAAGAAGAAATATAAATCTAATAAGATTAAGGAACTTAATATTCGAAAAATATTTTGTCAGCTGCAAAACTGTGCCACTTATACTTCTGACTGTCCCCCATATATATCTAATAACACGGTCACCCAAGATGAGTCAGACTAGCAGTCTCAATTTCATCTAATCCCTTCTAACTTAGTACTTTATTCAAATAGTTATTTCTCTTAATAAATGAATGTGGCATCTTCTGATTACTACTAATAATTACAGCACTAACAAACACTGTCTCCTACAGCCAGATTGTGCTCTCAGTATTATGGACTGGCCTCTTTTAATCTTTCCAACAACCCTATGACTGTTATGATGTCCCCACCACCGGCTGCCTATATGTCATGAGCTTGGGTGACATGAAATTATCTTTCATTCATTGTTTTTGTTTTGGTTTGGTTTGGTTTGATAATAAAATGCAAGCTAAAAGAAGGTAAGATGGCAGCAGGAGCTCCTTTTCAAAAGGAGAAGGCCACCAGACAGGGGAGATATTGCTGAAAGTGGAACCATAGTTACATATAGCAGGAACAGTAGAGGTACAGGACAATGCTCAGATTCAATAGGTGAGTACTAATGAAAAAGGAAAAAGGGTCCATAGGGAAAGAGATAAAGGAATCATTATTATAATACCCATTCAACAACGTACTAGAGGTCCTAGATGAATAGAAGAGCGAAAATAGATAAGCGTAATAAAAGAAGCAAAACTGCCATTGTTGATTAAAAGACAAAGAAATTTTACGGATATAGTCGTCAAAGTTGAGGACACTATGATTACTGCAACAATGTAGTTCTTTGCATGTACCAGGAGCAAACAATTAAAAGATAAAACTCTTACTATCTAGGAAAAACTCTAAATGAAAGAAATGCAAGCTCTATAAATGAAAATTATAAAGTATTCCTGAGAGAAATTAGAAATGTAAATAAATGGGAAAGCGTCCCATGCTTATGAGTTACGAGATCCAAAAGACAGGGCTATCCATTCTACTCAAACTAAACTGTGACTCCCAGGCAGGACACATGAACAGATTTCCTCCAGGTGACAGATGCACTGCGGCGCTGACACAGGGGCAGAAGACAGGAGCACTGGACCCATGTGTCTGGGGACGGTGGGCCAGTGAGCAGGTCGGTGCTACCGAGCTGTGAGAGAGAAGGCTCCCCTTAAGTGGTAATGCAACTGAATATCCAGGTAGAAAGAATACTGATCCCTATCTCACACCATAAACAAAAATAAACTCAGAGTAGACTACGGATCACAAGTGAAAGGTAAAAAAAAAATGTCTAGAATTTAAAACAGGAACATATCTTCATGATCTTCAGGTACACAATGTTTTGTTCATCACAAAGGAAAAGGTTATAAACTGTACTGTGTGCTGTTCACACAACAGAGGGGCTTAGGGTGTAGCTTAGTAGAAGAGCCCTTGCCTACCAAGTGCTGGGCTTTTCAGCCCTTGCTCTACTCACAATTCAGCGGGACCCGTCTCTGTTGTGTGAGGCCATCCTGGGCACTGCAGGAGGTTTAGTAGCATCCTTGGCGCTTCTACCCATCAGATGTCAGAAGTATGCCCTCCCCAAATTATGACAATCAAAACTGCCTCTAGATATTGCCAAATGATGAGGGGTAGGGGTGGGTGTAGGGTACAAAAAATCATCTTCCACTTGGAAGCCACACTCTAACTCGGGCCCAGCAGGCAGCAGGCTCTGCCCAGGCACACGGGGCCTCCAATCAGCTTTTAGCTGCTCAGCATAGAATACAGGCAGAGGACTGAAACTCAGTAGACATCTGAGGAAAGCCTGCAATAAGAGAAAGAGCAATCTACAAGTCCCAGAGTAATGTGAACAACATGAAGAAAATTTAAAATAAAGCCCACACCATTCTACTGAGCATCCATCAACAAGGGAAATAGCTTGAGATGAAAAGGTCAGAACCAGAGAGAGACCACTTGGGCTCAAGGCTAACTCCTCATCTAACTGGTTCGGTGTAAACCCTGTTCATCTGTCTTAACTATGGAGGGATTAGTAAGTATCTCTTCGGGTTGCAGGAAGAAAAATCCAAGGCACTTGGAAGAGGACATGGAACACAGTAACAGATGAATAAATGAGATTATTCTGCTAATTATCCTCAGATTCCAAAATGTATCCATGGAGTAAAAGTAGATGTTATGAAAAAGGAGCAGACACCCCTCCCAAACTTATTGCAATTAAACTCTGACAGCATATTAAAAAAAAAAAGTAAATAAATGTAAAGAAAAAGCCTGAGGCAATCTTTCAGAAAGCAAATGATAACCACCTAGGAGAACTCCTGGGAAGATGGAAGCAAAAGCCGAGGGAAGGAGCTCAGAGGGGAGAAGCAGAAGCTGAAGAACACGGTTGCCAGGACCGAAAAGGCCCACGGAACCCGAGCAGTACTCAGCCTGGGGCGCACACAAGGTGCCCTCACCCACTAACCCGGCCGCTAGGAAGCTCTGCGACTCACGCTGCCTACTCAGATCTCACTTAACGAGCTCGAGGTCACTTCTTCAACAAAACGTCCCAGAACCTCAGCAAATACCCCTTCTCTGCCCATTATAAACTTTAAGCACCCAAAGCCCGTCCGTATCTCAGATACAAAGTTTGACTTATTCGGGGGACTGAGTACTGACTCTAACAGCCATGAGGCTGACGACCTTCATACCTGCTTTTCACCACTGTCTCTCCATCACCTCACACGATATACGATAAGCGTTTAAATACACTTTATGTGAGACATATAAAATGAGATTCCTTGGAAATATAATACATTATTAATCATAAATACCTCCACCACAAAGTTCCACAGCTCTTTACATGACTTAAGAAAACTTTACAAGTTTTTATACCACTTTGGCTTGGATTTGCTTCTTTCAATTTTAACCCATCAGTGACAAAATTACCGTTTCTGGAGGTAGGCTCTGAGTTCCTAAAGGAATGAGCGCCATCTAGTGGAAGTGTGTAAGGTTAAAAAGCGCAAACTAGACCAGCCAGCCAGATCAGATGGAATGGCAGTTACACACCAACATTGTTCAGCAATGAAAATCAAATTCTCATCACTTATATCTTATACAATCATCAACTTAAATAAATTAAACTCAGAAATAAAATTTCTTTTTAAAGTTGCCAGTTAGCCCCATTTAGCATAGCTTTTAATTGAATGAAACACAGAAATGAAAATAAGGAAAAAAGCAGAGTTGTCATGCTTCCAGAGTACAAAAGAAAATGAAGTTACAGGTAAAATACTAACTGCGTAGGAAAACTGGGTTTGATATATAGAAGACCACTTTCTATATGGCACATTATTAGATGGGCGTGCGTGCATGTGCGTGTGATAGTTTGACACTGAAGGCCTTGCTTGATATGCAAAAATCACCATGTGAAATTCAGTGACAAAACTACGGAATGTAAGAACGATGTAGATATATTTGTCTTTCATGCGACTAGTAGTGAGAAAGAAAACAAAACTCAAAGAAGGCATGACCCAGGCTGACATACTCCTGTGCTTCGCCACGGGAGCAGGGAGTACAAACTGACACCTGTAGTCACACTGCCATTCCTCCAGGAGGGAGATGCAGGTCTATCAAGCAAGAAAATGTGGAGGTTGTAAGTTCTGACAAGAAAATGAGTAGTGACTTTTTACAGTGCAAATGTCAGACTGACAGCAACCACTTAAAAATGACCAGCCTTGCGGAATGCTAAGAACTGCATTTATCTTACCTTCTGTACCACTAAGCTGTATTTAAGAGGAATACAATGAAGATGGGTGTTAGGGTCAGGTCGGCCACACTGTGGTGATCAACAGCTCCAACATCTGTGTGTCTCTGAAGGAGGTTTATATTCTCACTGACATCTCGCCCACAGCCTGCCCTCAGCGAACTCTGCTCTGCCACCCGCCACTCACACCCAGTGAAGATGTCCACATACCACCAGCCAGCACTGTGGGGCAGGGGGAAGAGATAAGGGGAAAGGTTCCCCGGCTCCGAAGGCTTCAGCCCGGCAGTGTACATGCATTTTTATTCAGATTTTAGTCACTATACAAATCATGGGGCCACACTAACATCAAGGGCCAGGAACATTCAATCTGACATGGACTACAACTGGGATACTACAGGATACGGGGGGGTGGGGGTGGATAAAGATCTGAAATATGTTTTCATTAAAGTAGATCATTTGAATTCAATTTTTACTTTAGACATACAAAACTTCATTTTTAAGTTTTTGGGGTGTGTGTGTGTGTGTGTGTGTGTGTGTGTGTGTGTGTGTGTGTGTATACCCAGGGCCTTTGCCCTCAGCTACATCCTCAGCCTGTCTTTTATTTCTATTTTGAGAAAGGGGCTCTCTCTAAATTGCTAAGCTGCCTAAGTTGGGTTCAAACTTGTGATCCTCCTGCCGCAGCCTACCAGAGTGCTGAGATGACCACCATGCGCCACCACACACAACTCATTTGTAATAAGAAATTAAGTTTAGTTGATGCCTTATTTACAGAATTACAAGTACATAAAGTATTTTCAATGTTTTGTAATTTTTAAAAATAACTTGAAAATGTCAAAGATCTTTTAAATATTTTGGGAAAGTGGAAATAATTATAAAACCCATCTAACTCAGTTCTTTCTTTCTGCTGTTTTACTATTTCTACACCATGACTGCCAAAAAACATTTCTGATTCCTGCTACCTTTACTGACGTATGAAAATATGATATATTGATAACCAACATATCAATAATTAAAATATAGATTAAAACATCTTACTGTCTTCTCTCTGAAAGGTACAACTCACGTCACAACTTGAGTTGAATGAAAAAACAAACTACACTAATCGATTACCTATGAATGGCCATGACACTTCAGTCAATGCAAGGGTTTGTGAAATTAATAGAAAGCGAACTGGGCGACACAGAGGCCAGAGAGTAGGTTTTCCTGTCTCCCTTACTCAGGCAATGTACACTTCTGGCAACGAGGGTTACTTGGGATTAGATTACACACAGATCCTGAATGAGCCACTCCACCCGCCATTATGCTAGGTGCTAAAAATACATTCTGTTGATGCATGCAGCCCACAGGGATGGGGGACCAGCAGACAGGGCCAGCAAGCAAATAGAAACAAACAGAGCTCAGACTCAGCCGAAGCTACAGACACCCCAGCCTCTGATCCATGCTCTCGGAGATCACACTGAGCTGAGACTTCGTGTTTGTAAGGGAGTGTTTGCTTCTCGGTCTACAACAGAGACTTTTCACATGTATGTATGTTTAAACGCTTGGGGTAAACTAACAGAGTAGAGTCAGCACAGGCCAGGACATACTTACAATGCATACACAGAAAGATCCAATATCAGAATATATAAAGCAATTCCTACAACTCAACAAGAAAAGGCAAATAACCAAATTAGAGGGAGGGAGAACAGGCAAAGGATATAAAGCAGAAACTGGAATGGCACACAATACATGTTCAACTCCTAATACTGGTAAATCAAAAGCTAGGAGGTAACATTTCAAAGCAATCCTATTGGCAAAAATCAAAAGCTAACAGTTCAAAGGTCGACATGGATGTAAGTGAGGCCACTGGACTCTCAGACTGTTCCCCAGTACAATCACCAAGAAGAGCAATATGGCTACATCTAACAAGCGTGCATGCACGTGTCAGTGGCCAGGCAACTCCGTTCTCGGGTGTGATACTTCAAGAAGCGACCCCATACTCAGACAGGGGAAGCCACACGGAAGTTATTTACCACCTTGCCTAGTGATATGGAGATAAACATGGTTTCCAGACCATGGGCTCCTGTGACTGCAGGACAATACTCAATGTAAAAATCCATTAATAAAAAGGTCACTGGTGATCTAGTCACATAATGCCATAGACAGCAATGTTGAGGAATGAATTGGAGCCATAAATAAATCTCACCAACTACTATGCAAACAATAGACTGCAGAAAAAAATGAATGTGTTAGATATGATTCTACTTATAAAAGATCCCAAAACATAGAAAATAACACCTCATACTGTTCTTGTATACAAACTCAAGTTGAAAGGTACCTCTGGCAGGTGAAAGGAATGAACATGAGTGAATGAGTGACATTTTATCCCTTAAAGTGTGGAGTGAATGTATGGGTATTCAATACATTGTTCTCACTTTTAATGCCCCCAAAATATAACATTTTTAAGTAAAGGAAAAATTAGAAAACACATTTAACCAACTCAAGAACTTCTTCAAAAATTTCAAATCGTAGACTTTATTAACTTTGCTGGAATTTTAAATAGAACAAAAATTAAAAGGCAAGAAAATACTGTTCTGAAGAAACAGCAATACAGTCAAAGGGATACTGAAAAGAATAGAACACAACCTTGAACATCACAACTGAAAGAAAACAAACTGAAGATCGTGAGGATAGGAATCATCCTCATCATGATAATGACCACATATCAGACACTACTTAAAGCACACTTCAGACATGAGTTACTCATCATAGCAGGAACATAAGGAGGACCTACCAGTAACCCTCCTTCACACATACTGCAAGTCAGGCACTGCAAAGTTAAACCTTCAATAAGGAGACAGCATGATGTGAGTATTTTCTTGTTCTTGCACAACCAGAATCTGAGCCCACGCAGTGCGCCCCTACCTGGCCCTGGTTGGAGAGGTGAACCCAACTGTTTATAACCAAGGCGACGCAAAAGCTCAGAATGAAGTGATCACGAGACAAAGAGAAAAGAATGGAGGCGGCAAAAGGTCCCAACGTGGTGTGACTGGCTCATGAAATCATGTGATGTCCACACAAGTCTTCTTTCTGGAAATTACCTTATCTCCTCCAGCCACACAGTGACTCCTTTCATTCATTTCACGGTTAGTAATCACAAGTCTAAAGTACTAAGCTAAACTTTAGGAAACTAGATCTGGTCCTTCTGCCCACATCAAACAGTTTACACACAAAGTTTACCTGTAATTCTAATTTGATCCAGAGACCCAGAAGTGCAAATGTATATCTCCCTTGCCAGTCACTCCCTCCAGGCGAGGGGCAGTGGCTCAGCGGAGCAGCCTGCCGAGGCCCAAGTGGGCGGCAGACGATGTCTCTGTGGCCCTGGAGTCCACCGCTGGGATGAGGTCTACAGGAGCTGGAGACTCTGCTACTGGAGTCCTGGTCTCTGGGGCTAGGGAGTGACAGGACGGCCTGCGCAGGAAGACAAGGGCCACAGACTTCCTGGCTCTGCGTGCTCTAGTGCACAAACCGTTCTTCAGGCAGCTCTGTTTCTAGGTACGAAGCATGTCTTTGTAGTGCATGTAGATTCCCTATTATTGAATTCCAACTAAATACAGATGTAAGATGCTTATCCTGAGGTGGAGCTTAGCTGAGTGGCTCCAAAAGGCACTGCTCCGTTGCATTAAACAGACCAGGCTGCAAGAAGGCCCGAGTACTGTATCCTCCCCTCTCACCCTGCATCCCAGCAGGTCCCTGTGAGGGGCTGCATGTGGCCATCTTCAGAGGATGAATTACAAAGGCAACAGTTTACTCAGGGCCTCAGGAATCCCTATCTTCAGCAGACTGTCCATGCTTCTATGCCTATAAAAATGTAAACTATAACGTAAGAAATAACTCTGTCTGGCTTCTCCACCAGCGCGGGCTGGACAATTACCTTTGATTGGCCAAGGAGCGCCAGCAGCTGTGGAGACCCAAATGGCCACACGGCCAGGCCAGGCCAGGCGGCCACGGATCATTCGCAATGTCTGGCTGTCTTTTCCTTTTTTCTCCCACCCAAGGCAATGATCTTTCGGAGGCCAGTATCAGGACCTCCCCGGGGCTTCCTCCCTGAACAGAACACCACCTCCTCTCCAAACGCCAGTCTGTTTCCAAAGAGCCCTGGACTGGCGAGCAGCGTACAAAATATTCTTTGAGCCCAATTCCCAACTGTGTAAATAACCACCTTTCCACCCAGTGTGATGCTTTTCACTGCTTGTAGATTAAAAGAGAGGATTTTAAGCGACTGAACAGTTTATAAAACCACTGCTCAATGGAACTGTCTCTCTTTTTTAATACTTTGACTGGACCAACTATACTGATACTGAAAATAACTACTTCCCAAGAAAATCTCACTAATCTCTAAGAAAATTCAAACTGTTGAAAGATTAAGATGAAGCACGACCTTCTGACCCCTTTTCATTTTCTGAAGTATCCAGGTTGCAGACATAAAATATTAAAAGTATATTTAGATTCACAAATTTCACTATAAACATCTTCTCGGGATTTATTTAGATTCTGATCTAAGAACATTTTCACTTTTAGGATTAATTTAAACTCAAAAGAGCTTAAAACGTTATAAATTCATATTAACATGGAGATTTTAAAAAAAACTACCAACAAAATTTTAGGAAATGTTTAAAAAGAAAAACTGGATAACTTGGATTGCAAGTGTAATTGTTGTTTGACACTAAGAAGTATTTCTTTGAAATTATGAATAAATAAAGCTAGAAATGTGTCTTACCTCGAATTGTTCATCTTTATTAAGGTAAAAAAGTAGGCGACTGAGAAATTAGCATGGTACTTCAAGTGTGTCACCTGAAGTCGGTTATGTGACGTATTGCTCTTTACAGCAGACTGACAAGGAAAATAAAGAACCTGTTTGTTGGGAGAAAGAAAGAATATGAACCATAACATGACCACAAAATTTCCTACAGTGGAATACGGAGGCCTCCTGTACACTCTTCTCTGGGTGAAGTGTATCAAAACAAAGCACAAATGAAGTTCACGTTAGTTAACTAGCGATGTTTTGAAGCTCAGAACTAAAGCTGTTAAAGGCTGCCACCAGAAAGTGAACAGATGACCTACACAATGGGAGGAAATATTTGCCAATCACATCTAATAAAGAAGTTGTATCCAGAATGCATTGAAAACTCCGTAATTAAAAGAACAATAACCAAGTTTAAAAGTGGGCAAAGGACAACTTCTGGCCTTAGCGCCAACACAAGAGTACAGAAGCCATCACTCCAGGCCTCGTAGCAACTAAAACAGCAGGACAAACTCAAATATCAATGACTTTTCTTAGATACGGCAGAGAATTTAAGTCACAGACTGAAGCGCCTCTCTGAAATTAGGAGAGACAGGGACACAGGGAAAAGTGGCTGAGAGCAGAAGCAGAAGCAAAAGCTACTGGCGCCAGTGACTTCAGTGCTAACCTGGATGAACTGATGAGGCCAGGGGTACAATAGCTTGAGAGTTACAAACTCCTGGGGGTCTGGGCCAGGAGGACCCCCACTATCTCCTCCAGGAGCCTCACCACGTTTTTGTTTGTTTTGTTTTTTGTTTTGGTAGCAGGGATGGAACTCAGGACCTTGAGCATGTGAGGCAGGCGCGGTGCCACTGAGCTACATCCCCAGCCCAACACCACGTTCTTATGGAGGAAGCCAGGACCAAAACATTCCCTAGTGTTTCAGTGGGAGGAGAGGAAAAGTGACTACTTTGAAATATATGTATGGCTAGAGCTTTCGCAGTAACAAAAGCCTGGCTTCTAAGGAAAACTGCTTTATCAAGACACTATCTGAACCAAGGAAAGGCTAATGCAGCAGTAACTCTAATCCCCTCCAGCGCCTAATCAGAGGAAGAAAAAGCTGGGGAGTAGGGGAGAAGAAGGGCTTTGAAGGTCGCACCCCAGGGACTCAGGTCTCTAAAAAACCTGGTTCTTAAGTGCAAGATTACAGAACACTTTCTCCACCAACTTGCCACAATCAACACACTGCCAATAAAATAACAGCGTGTTGTAACTGGGAGAGCAACAAGGAGATACAGACTCTAAAAAACGGTTCTTAAGGAAATCCAAAGACAACAGGTGGGGTGGCCGGGCGAGGGCATTAAGGAAACTCAAATCTCTGGCACAGAGCGACAGCAAACCTCAAACAGCCCGGCTCCAAGCCACATTAACATAAAAACTCACACGGAGAGCCTAATTACCTCAGTTCCTATTACCCAATACATCATGTCTAGCTCTCAACAAAAAAATTACAAGGCAAGATAATGGCAAGAAAAACACAGTCTGAAGGGAGGAAGCAAGCTTCAGAAACAGAGTTAGATACGAAAGATTTTGAAATTTAACTATCATTTTTTGGTGGTGCTAAGGATAGAACCCGGCACTCTGCAGGCGTTAGGCAAGCGCTCCAACACTGAGATACACTGCCAGCCTCATGGCAGGGAATGTAAAGTTAAGAAGGATTAACATGCTGAATCCTCCAAGGCAAAAAGTACATGACAGGTAAGGTCAGATGGGATGTAAGCACAGAGACGGTAACTCTGATAGAAACTCAAAATGAGATGCTAGAAATCAGAAACAACTAATAAAAAGACTGTCTCTGCTGTATTATCAGGAGAATGAACACAGCTGAGAGAAGCTTGAAGACTTGCTAACAGCACCTTTCCAAACTAAAATGCAAACAGAACGATGAATGGGGGTGGTGAGCAAAGAGGAGTGGGACAGTTAGAAAAAAGTATAACACACACAATTAATGGGCACATCAGAAGGAGAAGGGATGAAGAAATATGCAGCAGAAGTATTTGTAGTAATAATGGCTAAGAGTAATCCACAATTAAGGACAACACCAAACCACAGATTCAGGAGGCTCAAAATGCATACCTTGACAAATCATATTAAAACTGGAGAAAATCATAAACAAAGACAAAGTCTTCAAAAAAGCCTGAGGGCAAAAAGACCTTACCTGTAGTGGACAAGAATAACATCAGACTAGGGACGGGGATTTAGCTCAGTGGTTTCACCACTGCTGCGCAAGCGCAAGGACCCACCTGAGTTCGATCCCCGGTACCAAAAAAAAAAAGAATAACATCAGACTTTTCATCAAAAACCATGCAAGCAAGAAGAAAATGGAATGACATATTCTTTGTGTTGGGAAAAAAAAAACTGCTACTGTGGAATTTCTGTATCCAGGGAACTAGACTTCAAAGTGAAGAGGAAATATGAACTTCTTTAGACAAACAAAACTCAAAGAATTTGTTGCCTACTAGTAGACCTACCTTGCAAGAAGTGTTCAATGCTCTTCAGAAAGAAAAAATTTTAGTTATATAAATCAGAACTCAGATCTATATAAGGAATATGTAAAATTCCCAACTAAAAGCAAAGAAAGAAAAAGTGATCAAAAGAAAATTTAACAATAACAAATGCAATGAGTAAATATCAGCTTCAAACATGATAAATAAGTGTTAACTACATCAATTAAGTGTGAATGTCTTAAATATAGTGTATTTGGCTATTTTCTTTTAATGAAATGAATTACCTGAGGTTGGGTACGTTACAAAAAAAGGAGGTTTATTTAGCTCACATTGTATAGCTTAAAGGGCATGACACCAGCATCACCTAGCTGCTGGTGAGACCTCATAGTGGACAGCATCGTGGCAGCAACAATAAGAGAGGAACCATGCAGCAAAACAGGCAGCCAGGAAGCAATTCGAATGTCAGGCTTGCTCTTCTAGACCTCACTCTGATGAGATGAACTACCTTACTCTCTCTGAGGGCAGCACCCTCAATTACCTAATCAAAATCCCACTAGACCTCACCACTTATAGGTCCCCCCATCTCTGAACATCATTACAACAGGGACCAAGCTTCAAATACATGAATTTTTCAGGCACATATTCTAACTATATTCAAACCATAGCATATACCAATTAGAACACAGAAACTACTACAGTGGGTAAAAAGGAAGACTTAACTATATGTTGTCTACCAGAAACTCATTTTAAATATAAAGACACAGATTAAAAAAAAAGGGGGGGGGTTGAAAAAAGATAAGCACACTAACACTAACTCGAAGAAAGTTACAGTGAAAATTACAGTTACTTGAGAGCCTGAGGCAGGTGGATAGCAAATTCAAGGCTCACTTGGACAACTTACCAAGACCAAGTCTCAAAAACTAAAAAGAGCTGGGAATATATACAGCTCAGTAGTAGAGCAACCCTAGGTCCAATCCCCAGTACTATGAAAATACATTTATATAAATTTCCAACAAAGCAGAGTGGCAAAACAAGAAAAATTATATGGAATAAAGGTAGTTGTTATATAATGAAAAAAGAATCAATTCTCCAACAAGACCCAATAATTTTTATACAGACTTAACGAGAATAAAAGTTCATGAAGCAAAACTGATAAAACAGCAAGGCGAAATGGGAGAATCCACTATTATACTTGTAAAGTTCAACATCCCTCTATTGGTAACTGACAGATCCAACAGGAATAAAAATCAACAATGATATACTTGCAACAAGCAGCATAACATCAACCAACCAGATCTAACTGACATGCAGGGGATACTTGACCCAATAATAGCAGTATACAAATTCTTTTCAAGCTCATATAGAACTTTTATTAAAGTAGACCACATCTTGGATCATAAAACACAACTTAAATCTAGAAGAATGGAAATCCCATACCATGGACTCTCAGATTACATAAACTAGAAATCAGTAACAGACATTAAGAAAAATCTCTAAATATTTGGAGATTAAACAATTCTAAATAACATAAGAGTCAAAGGAGAAGTCTCTAGATTACTTTGAAATAAATGGAAATGGAACTTATCAAAATTTGTGGATACTGGAGTATTTTTTATGAAAAGACATATAAAAATCCTCAAAAAATATTAGCAAACAACATAAAATTTAATTATATCCTACAAGCAAGTGAGATGTATTGTTGGTATGTAAATGCTAGTTCAACATTCAAAATTAAATTTCTGTAATCCAACTCAATAAGCTAAAGAATAAAAGCCATATAATATCAATAGATGCCAAAAAAGTTTTTAAAATCCAACACCCAATCATGATTTAAAAAAAAAAACTCTAACCCAATTGAAAGTAGAACAAAATTTCAACTTGATAAAGAATATCTACAAAATAACAGCTAACACTATACTTAATGGTTGAGAAACAAGACTCTTCCCCCTGAGATTGGTAACAAAGCAAAAAGTTTATAAACTTCTGCTCTATGGAAGATGCTCTTAAGAGAATGAAAAGACAAATCACCATTTGAGAGAAAGTATTTGCAAATACAATCTGATAAAAGACATATTAAAAATTATGAAGAATTGTTCAAATTATCACTGTTATGGGAAATATAAAAATATACTTAATGTCTATTTTAAGGGAATTGTATCTTGACACAATCATAAAATATCACTATACACCTGCTAATCAACAGAAATCCAGAAGAACTAACACTTCCAAAGGCTGAGAATACACAAAGCAACAGGAACTCTTGTCCATTTTTGGTGGATATACAACACTATGCATTTGTCAAAACCCACAAAAATGTACAACAGAAAGGGTCCTAATGCAAACTACATACTTCAGTTAATAATAATGTGTCGATATTGGTTCATTAGCCAATAAAAGGGCTACACTAATGGAAAAGGAAAAAGTGGTGCAAGAGGGTACTCTGAAAGCTAGATCTATACTGTCTGCTCGATTTTTCTAGAAATCTCAAAGTGTTCTAAAAAGTAGTTTATCAATGAAAAGGAATCCAAAGGGGAAAATGGCAAAGATTCCAAACTGACATTTTTTCCCAAGAAGATACACAAATAGCCATTAAGCTCATGAAAAGATGGTAGCATCATTCAGTCATCTGGAAAACATAAATCAAAACCACAATGAGGTATCACTTCATATCCACTAGGATGGACAGAATCAAAAACTCAGATAAAAACAAGTATTGGTTGGGCTGGGGATTTAGCTCAGTGGTTTCACCACCTGCTGCACAAGCGCAAGGACCCGAGTTTGATCCCTGGTACCAAAACACAACCAAGTATTGGTAAGGATGCAAAAACTGCTGGTAGGAATATAAAATGGTGCAGCCACTTGGAAAACAGTCTGGCGGTTCTTCAATATGTCTAACAGAACTGCCATTTGACCGGGCAATTCCACTCTTAGATATATATCCTGAGAACTGAAAACATAGGCCTACACAAAAACTCATACACAAATGTTCTCTGTAACACTGTGTGTGACAGCCAATAGGTGAAAACAATTCAGATGTCCACCAATGGGTGAAAGGATAAACACAATGGAGCATATCCACATAATACTATTCAGTCACAAAAAGCAATGAATATAGATGCACGCTAGACCTGGGTGAACCTTGAAATTATTAAACTGAATGACAGAATCCAGTCACCAAACAACCACAGATCATATGATTCCATTTATATGAAAAGTCTAGAATGGACAGATACAGAGGCAGTAGACGATGGCTGCTTCAGGCTGGAATGGGAGGGAGAATGTGGGGCTGGGAGATATAGCTGGAGTACTGGACTTCTTTGTAAGGTGACAAACTGCTCTAAAACTGACTGTGGTGATGGCTGTGCACAACCTTGTAAGTATACTAAAAAACCACTAAATTGTGTATTTTAAGCAAATGAACTGTACAGCATGTGAATAATAAATGTTACTAAACTAAATGTTGAATGACTCTCAAATAGATTGCCAGTTTTCACAAATAAAATTACCAATATTGTATGGCTCATATGTATACTAAAAACTCACTTGTTATATATCCAAAATTTAAATTTAACTGGATATTCTATATTTTACCAGGCAGTCCTACTCCCAAATCCCTTATCACCAAGCTAGAATGAAATTATCCTCAGTTCCAGATGCATGTACTCAATTATATAATAGGCAGTCCCATTTGAGTAGGCCCCAAATAGCAAACGTCAACAAAACTAAAATCACCTCTCATTTCCTCTGAGAAGGTAGTCAAAATATATGAGAACCGGTGCCTTCAGGCTTACAGAGATCTCCAGAGACAACCTGTGGCATCCTCTCAGCTCCCAATGGCCTGACATAAAGACCATTGGCTGGATCACAGGCAGGAGGAGTTCTGATATGTTAAGAAGCCTCAGGTATGCTAGCATCACCCTTTCTCTCAAACTAAAACTGAGCTCCCCTTTCCCAACACTCTGACACCATCATCTTTACCCTGGAAATCTCATACCCTACCCAGTCTTCACACTATGTCAACTTGCTCCTAAAAAATAGCTGGTATCTTCTCTCCCCTGCTTGAAACCTGCCAGTGAGTGGCTTCCATTGCCTTGGTTTGTACCTTAAGGGATTTATGAAGACATTCCATTCAAAAACAGGTCTCTGAGCCCGGTGTGGTGGCACACACTCATAATACCAGCACTCCAGGAGGCGGGGGTAGGAGGATCACAAGTTCAAGCCTAGTCTGGGTAATTTAGCAAGGCTCTGACTCAAAATTTAAAAAAAAAAATTTTTTTTAATGGGATGGGGATGTAGCTCAGTGCAAAGACCCTGGGCTCCGTCTCCAGCACCCAGAACCAAAAAAGCCCCTGCCTTTCTTGCCACGCTTTGCTGTCATACCCTTCCTTGATTCACACACCAGGCAAACGACGGTGCCCACAAAAGTCATTACTCACAGCCAATACTCATTCTTACCTCCAGGCACCTACATGTTATTCCTCTCACCCAATCTCCCACTTTCCCATCAATTCCTACCTGAGTGTCTCCTACTCGACATGCAACATCTAGCAGAGGACCCCAGCTCATCCAAGAGCCCATGCCTGAGGCCAGTGTTGAGTTACATACCTTGTGCCTCTAGTAAGAAGCTGCCAACATCTATCACGCAGTGTTGTGAGAGCCATCTGTAACCCTCTGGGCTACTGGAGACCCACAGGGCAGGGGACTGTGGCTGCCAGGTCGGGCCTTTGGGCCCTGACAGTCTGTTCAGTGATTGGTGACAGTAAGTACTCGATGGCACAAATAAACTAATCAATAATCAAAAGTTAAAGCTATGTAACTCAACGCTGTAAGGGCCTACCTGAGTATCATTAGTCCTTTTCAACTGAAATCACACAAATAATTCAACTGCATGAGGAAATTTTTCTTTAAAATGTTAATTTTTGTCTCCTGAAATACTTCAAAATCTGAAAAAGGATAAAATTCAGGTCATCACTTTTTCCTCCCCTTCACACACTTATCTATACACACACACACACACACACACACACACAGCTACTTAAAAGGGCAGAGGGAAACAGACGTAACTATTTGAAAGATAATCACAATTGATACTCATCCTAGAAATATAACACAACTGTGTTAGGAACAGAAATTTCCTGAGGAAGCGGTACAAACTAATTAAAAAGAAAATGATATTTAAGCAAGTCTTTCTGCCATATCTTGTCCTTAAATGAACTTAAATCAGCCTATAAAAATATAGAAATACATAAAACTATCAAATATAGAGAGAGCATAACTAAATAAAACTTGAAGTAAAGAGATAACTGAACAAATGCCTAAGAGTAAAAGATAAATTTAAAAATGAGCTAGGGCATAAAATACATGCTTCAGTTCCCGTATATCTGCAAAGGTGGTAAAAAATGTGGCTCTCCACTCCGCGGTCTTCTATGACACCCACCGGATCAGTGGTGTCTGCTCACACCACACATCTCCCCACCCCCCAAGACATGACATTTCTCACATCCTCCCTCAGCACCAACTTCTTCTGATATTTAACAAAATCTCATGCTCACAGTTGTTGTTGTTATTCAACTTTTCTATCCAAAAATTTCCCTTTTATAAATACAATATCTTTAGCTAATACCCCAAAGATCGTCCTATTTCTCTGTGACATCCTATTTCTCTATTCCCCAGTGGCCTGCTGTACCTGCTACATAGACTGTAATGCCAAAAATGCCTCTTCTTATCTATATTTTACTTTAGATCCCAAAGTCCTATTAGTTAAAGCCATGTGATTTACAACTATCTTTTAAAAATCTATAGAGTATAATATAACTATGAAAATTTTGTGTTTGCCCAGTTCTAAATCACATACTAACAACTTTAACATCAGGCAAAAGAGCATAAAATAAAACCAAAGCACATTTTGATTCACTCTAAAACAAATCTTTTCAAACAAATTCCTTTTTGCTCTATCAAGATTTATGTACAAAAGCTGAAAGCTTCTATCCTCCAACCTTAAATAGAGGTACTTGGAGTACAGTTAAGTGGTTTGTTCCAGCTGTTTAAAGCTACAATCCCATGAGACTGCCTCCTGGAGGCATTTTAGATGTTACATATTTAAAACTAACAGAATGGGTCAGTTGAAGGACATTCTTGAGGTCTGCATTTGATCAAAGTCAGGGCAGGGAAAACTGTAGAGACACTGGAAATATACTACAGATACATGATAAAATTAATTTTTAAAATACATCTCAATAGCAATTTCCGAAAAAACATTTGGAATAGCAGATGTGTTAAATGTGTTATCTAAATACCAGTAATATCCATTTATTTGTTTCGCTGTTTTTAAGAAACCAGACAGCAGTACCCTTCAGAATGCTCCCAACCACTTGTAACTGACATACGCTTTGGAAGCTTCCTTTGCTTAACACTCAACAGCCACTGTAACTTCAGAATTTGTTTTATACATCAGTTCTGTTCTTTTAACAGAACTGTCTCTGTAAGTTCTTTCTGGTTCTTCACAGGTTATGATAATTACATTGTTCCTTGATACTTAATAATGCCCACTTAAGTTTACCTAACCTTTATAGCTATCAAAGAATTTCAATCTTTACTATTTTACCTGAAACTTACAACTCTGCCAACAGACATTCTGACTTCCATTTTAGGTTAAAAAAAAAACTGAGGTAGTAACCCTGTCATAAATAAATCAAACATGCATGCATTGTTTTGGGGCATGTTTTAATGATTAAGGGATGATAATATTAATTCAAATACTACATTTCATTCCTTCTATCAAAAGAATCAATATAAGTTAATCTATAGCTATTCAACTCCTATACATTCTACACAGAAATATTTTTATGACTACCTCATCAAGCCACAAACTTCATCAACTGGAATCCCATTACCATTTCTAAATCCCCAAATAACTAAACTGCCTAAAACCATTTAGAGTAAAGAGATACCTTGGCAATTACATTATCATGAAAGAACAAATAAATGAACAAATAAAACATTCTAGTCTTTAAACATACTGCCAGGGAAATGCCACATATCAACTTTCTCTTCCTGAGAATCGTTACTGCTCAAAGCATACAAATTTCAGTAAATTGGGAGGAAAAAAACATAAGAATTCTCCTTTCTATAAAGCAACTGCAGCTCAGCAGGGGCTCATTTACAAATTCTATACATCAATTAAAAGTCTACCATCATGACAGACAACCATAACAAATTTAGCTGAACTAGCACAAGCCCAGATTTCACGGGGCATGGACTTCTACCTCCTACAGACTCGAGGAAGACTCTAAATTTCTTTCAGCTTAAGTCAAATGAGAGAAAATGCAATTCATATTTCCAGAAGCAAAAGTGGCATATTTTCCAGTAAGTTTCTTGTTCTCATTTTACTATTTTAAGATTTCTGATCACTCCCAGTGTTTCTGTAAGACAAGATCTGGTTCCTGGTGGCTGATCATTTTCATGGCATGACGCTTTACTAAAACTGTCTCCAAAAACTGTTTTTATTCACATTTAGATTCAGTGTACTGTATTTATCTACAAAATACCACTTCAATGGAGTTGTGCCAATATAAGAAACAGCTTACTAGAATTTCAGTTGACTTTGTTAAAGGAAATTATTTTAAATTAATGTGGCTACTGAACTGCTGCCATTCTTGACCTCAGAAAATATATTCCTTCTAATTTTTGCTGTGAACATTTATTTATTTAAGTTATATTCCAGCTCATGAATGTTGACTATAAAGGAGTCTAAACCTTCCCTGCTACTATTTCATATTCTTTTTCTAAACAAGGCCAACCACATGTTTGCTACATCAGTATGCACAGCCAGATGACCACCATTAAGTGAAATCATCTATGTATTTTTGGTAGAATCTTTAACAACTTCCACGCCCGTCAGTGAAATGGAACAAGGAGGTTTTGTTTTCAGAAAGCAACAATTTGATCTCTGGTTTACTAGATGTCGCTCAAAATATTTTTCCATATGTTTTTTACAAAGAGAATCTGACATCAGCCAAGGTTTACCTTTACCAGTGAATGCAGGCTTTTTTCACCAAACATATCCCAGAGGAAGGTCAAGTCTTCCTGGCTATCCACATGTGGCTGCAGCTGGGCTGGCAGAGCAGCCAGCAGCTCATACAGACCTATAAAATGAAAATAAAACACAAAGCATAATCTTAGAGTGATCTCATTAATTTCGCTTAAGGTGTGTGTAAATGATGGCTGGAACATGTTGTTTTTACTGGATTTGTATTCTGGGCCATCAAGCAAAACACTTCTCCAAAGAAGCAAAGGAAGCTTTCTGATTTTTAAATCCCAAAGAAGTATGAACTAACAGACAAGTTTTTACCTTTCACGGTTGTCAGCATTCTGTAGTCATCCCAGTTTACATAACCCGAGACTGAAAATGTGTACAAGTTTTCAAAGAAAGAAGAAAATACATACATTCCTTTTCTTAATTGTTATTACATTTCCTTCCGTGTTAGCCAAAGAGCGAAATGAGTCATGAATAGGAAAAACTTCCTTAGGAGAACAGAAAGTGGTTAGAGTGATCCACTAAAAAGGTTTTGTAATTTCCAAAGAGTCCCTATCAACACATAGCTTCAAAAATATTTGTAAATCTAACATCTAAAATGAAGGTCTGCCAAGGAAGACAAAATAAACCAGACATGATGCCACATCATTGTAATCAAGCATTTAAAAGAAAAAAAGAAGCCATGGAGAACTTGGTTTCGAGTTGGGGCATGTAGGGTTTATCTGATCCCCTCTGAAAGAGTTAAAGCAGCAGATGCGGCTCCCAGGCTGCTGCTCGCTGCTCGCTGCTCACTAGCTGGGAGACTCCTCGCATAGACAGTAGCGCAGTGTTCCACAGTAGCATGCTGCTCGCCCATCCGTCTCCATCAGGCCCGTCACACCCGTCTCCAAGAAATGTTGCAACAGCCCCTGCCCGAGACCCTTTGGGGAGGTGACCTGGCAGAAGGGAGCTTCAACGCATAGCACATGTTCCGTTTTCCAGTGGGATTACATGAAGTAAAAAGGACAAAATTCCTTTTATTTCTGTCTGCTGTCTACAAAAACACCAAGACCTCCTGGGAACGACAGCACACGGGGCTGTTGTTATTTTTGGTCTGAATAAGCATTGGTGTTCATCAGAGGGACAGCTTTACAAGATCTTTACCTAGCAGGTAAATGAACGGCTGCTGGTTTGTTTAGCTGTTCTCTTATGAAGCAGGACCACATTCTGCTGATCGGTGATAATTCACAACCAAAGAAATGAGGTATAGAACTTAAGATCTGACTAACTTCAAACATTCATGGGGCTATATTTAGCCAAAAAGAAATACTCTATTAAACACACAGACACAGACACACACACACACACACACACACACACACTTCTCCCATTTACATTCTTAAGTATTCTTGGTGCTTTATACTTCTCTTAAATACCTGGTATTCTGACTAAGTGAGCTTTTATTTATCACTTAGTAGAACTATTTTTAAAGTATGTCCCTAATTCAACTTAAATAATATTCTCTCTCTCCATATACACACACACACGAAAGTGCTCAACAACTGCTAAGATCAGTGATTAAAATCAGAAGTTCAAAATGTGAAATTACATAAAAAGATGGTAGAATTTCATTATTTTACTACTGATTTCAGAAGTTGCAAAACTAATTACCTAGGCCTTGTTGTATAACTTAAGAGTTTGAATAGACACTAGCTCCACTGCGACATGACTTATTCACATGGTGTAACTGCTGAGAGGATTAAATGGTCAGTACATTAGAACAGTTCCTGTCAAATAGAAAGTGCTGTGCTCCACACATAACTTAGTGAGACTCGGCCACTGTTGTTGTTGTTATTACTGAAAAAGCAAGACAGATCTAGAGTCAAACACCCACCATAACTACACCTGTAGCATTTCATGTAACTTATCTAAGTCTTGCCTCTCTGTCATGTTTAAAAAGAAATGGCAACCTACATATGTAGTAAAATTACATGGAGTATTTAAATACGCTAATGAACACAGAGAAAACTGGTGAAATCTGAATAAGGTCAATGGTGTGGCTTATTCCATTTTGTTTTGATATTTGAATGCCAGACTGGGTACTTTTTAAAAATTTTATTACTCATGTTTACCATACATATAGTTTATATTCATCTTGCAGAGTAGGTACTTGTAGATAACACAGCTTGTTTGTTTTTTGGTTTTTGGCCTCGCTATGTAGTTCAGACTGGCCTTGAACTCACTATGTCGCTGAGGCTGACTGGTATTCACAAGGATCCTTCTGCCTCAGCCTCCCAAGTGCTAGGAGTACAGGTGTGCACCACACGCCCAGCTCCAGACTGGGTCATTTATAAACAATGGTTTACTTGGCTCACAGCTCTGGAGGGTGGGCAGTCCATATCAGGAAGCTGGCAGGTGATAAGACACCTTGGTTGTGTCATCCCATGGTGGAACGCGGGAGGGCAAGATCCCACTTTCATAACAGGCCCCTCCTCCACTCCCGAGGGCAGAGGCCTCGTGACCCAGGCTTCCCTCGTGAGGCCTGACCTCCTGACACTGTTACACTGGGGCTCAAGCTTCCAGTGTGTGAACTCTGGGGGAGACATGCAAGCCACAGCGGACTGCATCAGCAATGATTCCCCAGGTTGCTGCTCCCCAGCAGTTCCGCACCATGTTATTACTGGAGGACAGTTATTATTGGTGGGGGTGCAGGAGATCTCTCCACATCATTTCTTAATAATCCATGAATTATCTCAAAACAAAATGTTAACACCAAAAACATAAAAAAGACCAAAAAACGCCCTGTGGTGAAAATGGCTGTCGTTCAGTGGAACAATGGGGCATTTATTCTCATGGCTGGTACAAACTAGGCACTTGATCAAAAACAGTGTTTTCTTTTTCTTCATACATCTTCCTCCAGAATGAAAATGTCACTTGAGTTCAACAGTTCAAAGTCAAAACAACATCTTAACCATACAATCTGACAGGGTTATAACACCATATTTGGAAATAAAACCACCTTCATCTTTTACATATGGAAAATGTTAACCTGGTACCCAAGTTCAGCTTATAGAAGCTCAGAAACCTGAGTGTTCTGGTCTTTACTAGCTTTATGCAACCTTTATGCAGCTCTAATCATCTCACCACAATCCGGCTCTCTACTGACAACAGCAGTGCCTTCCCTTCAGCTACCACATCCAGTACCCATGATGAGAGACAGGGCAGAAGAGACAGGGCAATGCCAGCCCAAAGTCAAAAAGAGGCTAAAAGCGCCTACAGGCTGGAGGTGTGTGCAGTCTGAAGGCAGGCAACACAATTACTTCCACTCAAAGAAGTATGGAGGCCTGGACACCATCTTTGTCCACACATTAGCTTGGGTCTGTGTTCAGACACGTGTCTTAAGTACTCTTACACTTAACTCCTGGAGCTCCCGCAGTGAGGAATACTCTGATACCCAAATGGTTTGGGTCCTGGAGAGTCAGAGGAGAAAAAACAAGAGTTGGGACAGCATGGGCTATCTTAAAAATTTCACCCAAATCTCCTTAGGCCCAGAACAAGAACTGGGATAGTGAAAGTTACCCTGTGCTCTGCAATCATTCAAGCTCATGAGTACTTCATTCCAGTAAACACTTGTAATAGCTATTGACCAAACATCATTCAAGGCTCTACAGATCTACAGCAAGAGGAATACATTCCAAGATCCTCAGTGGATGCCAGAAATCACAGACACTACCAATCCCTATGTATACTGTGTTCTTCCCCATATACACTCTTGTGCTTTGGGGCCATTACTAGGTACACTGAGGTTGCTTGATCACACACACAGCAATTCCACAACAGTGGATCTGTTAAGTGGGGGCTATTAAGTGTTTCACAGGTGGGAATCACACACTGAACCAAGGCATAATTTATGTCCCAGGTGGCTAGAGCAAGACTTCATCACACAACTCGGGATGGTGCATAATTTAAAACTTAGGAATTGTTAATTTCTGGAATTTTCTACTTAGTATTTTCAGACCAAAAATGACTGTGAATAAGGGAAATTACAGAAAACAAAATCATGGAGAACTACTGTATTGTTTTTATAGCAGCACAAAATGGACTAATATGCTCTTTAAAAGCTGCATCCTGAAAAATCAACATTTACAGAGTTCTTATATTCAGGACGCTATGCTAGCTAGTCACTGAAGATACAATAAAGTATGAAAAACACTGCTATCTTTGCCCCTAACGAGCTTATAATCTTTGATGACATGGAATATAGATAGATACATAAATATATAGATTCATAGATAGACAGACATGCCCAAACATAAAACAATCCTTCATTCAAGGATCTTGTATTTGCCGGAGTCACAACATACTTTTTGTAAGTAAATATGTAATCAGGCTGCCAATGAAATGCATCTAATTATTACATTTTAATTATATCTAATTAATAATCCAAACATGGATCATTTGTTATCAATGGTACAATGTTCATGCTTGATTATAATATTTAAATTATACTTTAGTTAGGAACACACTTTAAATACCCTGTGAGGCAAGACACACTAATTTCAGTACAGTATGTGGTTTTCACCTCATTTCCACATTTCATGCAACTATTTTAGCTAAACCCTTCACAGTAAATTCCTTATCATTAGTGCCACTTCTGGAGTTAGAATATATTGTGTTCAGCCCTAGGTAAGTTGTTTGAGACACAGCAGTTTTTAAATTATGTGTGAGATACTGTCACTGGGAATCCATATAAAGCTGATTGATTTTTCAGTGGTTCATGTAGCAGTATTTTTTAAAATTTTCTACAATGGAACAACTTAGCTACTTTCAAAGTATCTTTAACATTTGCAGACGTGAAGTCATAACCCTCCTCCAAGGATTAGAAAGCCAGAAATATTCTGGAGGTCCATAAAACAGTTAATAGGGCCTGGCAGATGCGCAGCCCCACCCCACCCCATGTACCGGTACACGGAGCCCAGGAGTCCATGAGACTAAGTGCATACCTCGAGTGTGTGTGGCTAAAACTCAAAGGGATACATGCCACGTGCTGTAGCAAACCCATGATAGAAGCAAGACAGCAAATGAAAAACCACCCAACTCATCCCCTCCTCCCGCTGTGAGTCCCTCCAGCACCCGCAACTGACAAACTGACATTCTCAGCAAAGGAGAATTATTCAATGGGCTAGCTCGTTTCAGAAAGTGGGCAATGAAGTATGGCTGCGGAGCTGAGAGGCCATGAACTAGTACCTGGCTCAATCTCCTACACATTGATTTAAGAGTGTGTATCTACTTCTGGTGTGACTTTCTGTTGTTTGACAGTGGAAATATAATGAAAAATACTTACCCAGTGACTCGTGAATTTAGCAGTTTTACTACTATGGATTTGAAAGGGAAATGCCATTAAATCAAAGGTGTGTACTATTTATAGCATGTGCCCATGTTAACAGCATGCTAAGCCTGGATCCAATAGCTCAGTTGGAGGGCATTCATTAAGCTCAAGTTCTAAGTTCAAATATGGTAAAAGAACATTCTTGTGATGGTTAATTTTATGGGTCAACTTAACTGGGCTACAGGGCACCCAGAGAGCTGCTGACCCATTATTTCTGGGTGTGTCAGTGAGGGTATTTCCGGAAGAGATTCACATTCGAATTGGTAACCTAGTATACAACCTAAGGTTGTATTAGTCATCATTCCACTGCTGACATACACAAATCAAAGGAGGAAGTATTTATTCTGGTTTATCGTTTCAAAGGTCTCAGTCCACAGATGACTGGATGCAAGGTAGAAATACCATGGCAAAAAGAAAGCTGCTCCCTCCATGGCCACCATGAAGCAGAAAGACAGGGAAACAGGAAGAGAGGAAGGAGCCAGGGACCAAACCCAGTCCCCAGGGTCACGCCCCCACAACCCATCCAGATCCACCCAGCAGTGGGCTTCACTGATATTAGGTGTCTCTTAACCCAATCAAGGTGAACCACTGTGAAGATCCACGCTCACAATGTGGTCAGGCATCGCCTAATCCGCTTAAGACCCGTACAGAACAAAAGGTGGAAGGGGGTGAATTCCATCTTTCTGTCTGCCTTGGGACGTTCATCTTCTCCCACCCTCCCCTGAGACACGGGAGCTCCCACTTCTCGCACTTCAGGGCTTACAAGAGGAGCCCCCACACCCCAGATCCAGTCTTCAGGCTGCAGACTCAAACTGGGAGTCACACCATTCACTCCTCTGGTTCTCCACCCTTTAGCCTCCAAACGAATTACGCCACGAGCTCTCCTGGTTCCCCAGTACGCAGACAGCAGACTGTGAGACTTTTAGGCTTCTAATCAGGTGAGTCAATTCCCATATTAAATTTCTCTTGGAAGTACACATACACATATGTATATGTGTGCTTATGTGTGTACACACACGTATGTAGATCGATAGATGGATCTTCTGTTAGTTTTGATTCTCTGGAGATTTTCATATAACTCTTATTCAAGGAGCACTCATCTCTTCAGAAATATATGGCACTTATGAAAGAGAGCAAAGATCATGGTTTTTAAACATTTAAAAAAATGGGGTTGGGGGTAAAGCTCAGTGGTAAAGTTCCTGCCTACCATGAACAGGCTCTGGGTTTGACCCAAGAACCATAATAATAATTCTTAAATACAAAGTACATATGGGCAAAAATTTTAGGAGCTAAGAAAGATGTTAATTATGACAGGAATTAATTGCAGAGAGCTACAAAGATCTTTTAAGATTTTTAAACAGGTTACTGACTCCTGCTGTTTGGGAACTAAATACTGTAAGCTGTTCCCCTTTCCAGAGGAATTTTATATGGCAAATTCTGGCTGTATGAAGTCATGCAAAGTAGTTTACTAATGAGAATGCTTTCAGTGCAGTATGAAATAGCTCCCTTCGAGCCAGTTCATTAAGCCATCACCTATATAGATCATGATTTTAATTTAACTTCACTGGCTTTCTCAAGCAATTGGATTTAAATGTGCTCTAGGTGGGTTTCCTATAGTCATGTCTTAAATATATCTGTCATTTTTCCTTGAAGATAAAAAACATATGGGGCCAGGGATTTAGCTCAGTGGTGCCGCATCTGCCTCACAAGCGTAAGGTCCTGAGTTCAATCCCCAGTACCAAAAAAACCTATTTCAATCTTTTCTACCTTTAATCTATTCTTTCTACAACCAACTGATAAAGCCTCCTAAAATAATACTGAGCAATAATTATTACCAGTAGCAATCCCATTATTAATCACACACATGACTTACAGAGGTATTTTATATAAGTCAGCGCTTCATGAGTTATCTAATTTAGTGCTATTATTAGCTCCATGTCACAGGAGGAAATGCATTTAATCTAACTTGCTTAGTGGCCTATTCAGAATTCAATTCTGTCTTATGCCTCTTGTAATAATCCCATCAGTTTTATCAACTAAAAAACTTCAAGGATTAACTATAAGGAAAAAGCTAAATATCTTAACTGACACCCAAATTACAGATAGATCAAATATTTCAAATGTTTATGAAACCATGAAAATAGAGGGAGATTTCATAGAATATTTTTATCATGTTGGAGCAAGAGAGGCTTTTTCTTAGACTGACAAGGAACTATGAAACCATAAAAGGCAATCACTGATAGATTTTTGAACAAATTTTTCACACATCAAGAAAACAAACAATGTTACAAAGAAACTGCTAAAATTATTTGCAAACAGCAATTCAGATCAAGTGCAATAAGAAATTAATAAACCCTGGAAAAACAGGCAATGAAGCATAATAAACCAAGAAGGTAAAAGGAGCAGAAGCCCCCAAAATTAACGTACAAAATAATACATAACCTAAGAAATGGTTAAAGAAAAGGCATCAGAGCATATCACTTTTCTCCTATTGATTTAGAAAACAATGAAGTTTGCAAATAGCCGTTACTGGCAAGAGTCTGAAGAAATCATGCTAGGCAAGCGTTCTTAGGTCCAATCACAGTACATGTGCTGTCTCAAAATAAAAAGGTGGGGGCTCAGGACATAGCCCAGTGTAAAAACCAGGTGGAGGAAAGTGGCAGGGGCTGAAAACAGCAAACCTGACCTGAGTCTCTTTCACTCTCTCACTATGTGATCTCTCACTTCTGTATGCACTCCCACCCTGATGTCACCTGCCATGTTCTCACGGAGCCAAAAGAGCTGAACACATGTTGGCATCATGCTCTTAGATCTCCAGAACTGTGAGTTAAATAAATTCCTTTTCTTAATAAGGTGCCCAGCCTTAAGTAATTTATTATAGCAAAAGAAAATGGACCAATACTAGTAACCTCTGATAGGAGTGTTATGAGGATTAAGAGAGTTATCTGTAAAACTTAAAATGATGCCTCACTTTTCCAAACAACCCCCATTGAAATCTTTTAAACAAAAATAAAAATAAATCCCAAATTAAATGCTAAACATGTATGTCCAAGCCTCAAGAATACATATTACATAGTAAATAAACATATGAAAAAATGTGCAACATCACTGGTCATTCGAGTGATCCAAATGAAAACAACACTGAGATTCCACCTCACCCCAGAAAGAGTGGCTGCTATCATGAAATCAACCAATAACAAATGCTGACGGGGCTGTGGGGAAGGAGGAACCCTGCTCCACTGCTGGTGGGAGTGTAGAATGGTGCAACCACTGTGTAAATCAGTATGGAGATACCTCAAAGAACTAGGGCTAGAGGTCCCATTTGACCCAGCTATTCCCCTGCTGGGTATCTTCCCAAAAGAATTAAAAGAATCATACCACAGTGATATATGTGCACCCATGTTCATAGCAGCACAGTTTGTAATAGCTAAAACTTGGAAACAGCCCAAGTGCCCATCAACTAGAGACTGGATAAAGAAAATGTGGGGTTTTTTTATAAAATGGAGTACTACTCAGCCATAAAATATGAGAAATTAGAGACATTTATAGCTAAATGGATGCACATTGAGGCCATACTCTTAAGTGAAATAAATAGGACACACATGTATAAATACCCAATAGTTTCTCTCGTGTGAGAAACTGAGAGTGTAAATAAGGACTAAAAGGTATAATAGATAATGTGAAATAGGAAGAAAAGGGGCAAAGGGGAAGGGGAAGTGGGAGGGGTAGGAGAAAGGATAGAATGGAATGAGATTAATATGAGAAAATTAAAAAATGGAAGCAAAGTCTTTGTAAATAGGGAGGGATGGAGGGGTTGAAGGGAGGGCAGGGGAAGGAGGAAAAATAAGAACCAAGAGAGATTATGTACAGGTGCAAATTTCAAATGATGAATGTCATTATATTGTATACCTAAAATGTATCAATAAAATAAAATTTTAAAAAAATACTATTACAAAACAACATGTATTCTGCTACAATATATTAAGAAGGGGAAAAGGCTTTCACACTAGGCAATAAAGACAGGTAATGATGGACCTCAGGTATTGGGTAAAAGATGAAGTAGAGAAGCAGGTGTGATGGCACATGTCTATAACCCCAACACTCCGGGAGGCTGAGGCAGAAGGACCACAAGTTCAAGTCTAGCCTGGGCAACTTAGCATGACTGTCTCAAAATTAAGATGGGGGGGCAGTGTATGGCTCAGTGATAGAGCACTTGCCTTGCATATCCAAGGCCCTAGATCCAATCCCCAGTATTGAAAAAACAAATTTTTTTTAGTTTAAAAAATATATATATCTATATGTATCTCCAAGCTGAGCCTCCAGGGAACTTACTGTTTGCTTTCAACACTAAACACACTAAAATAATTGTGGGCTCCTCCTATAAAATTCATCTCAAGAATAGAATTCTTTTAATAAATCTTGCTTTGGGGCCAATTTTTCTAAGAGCTCTTGACATAATTAAAATATTCATAAGAAAACTGTAGTTTTCCCACTTATAGGTTCCTGGTTACTGTTTAAAACTTTTAACTTCGATCTTTCACTTCAAAAGCTGTATTAGTTACATAGGAAAAGATCCTGGGATCTGAAATACAACAAGGCCATCTTCACACAAAAGTCCAAAAAACTGTATCAGTCAGAAACTCATAACAAAAGTCATAAAAAGGTTGCACTCTTTGTAGGAACCACTTCACAAAACTCATCTTTATTGTAAAAAAAATCATCTTCTGAATCATTAAGATGGAGCAGGGAAAGTAATGGGAGAAAAAGAAGTCAAGAGACATACAGTACTTACTTCTTACCCAGACAAAAATAGTATTTGCAACAGCATTGTAAAAGAGAAAAGTTATCAGACTTGTTGTGTATGTCAAACAGAGAGCTGTCTTTTCATCAAGATCACTATAAAGTTAAGGCAAACCATTTGCACCACAGTAAAAGCAACCCAAAGAAAGAGCAAAGAATAAAAGCCTCTAACTTACCCAGATGTTAGTGGTTCTGACAACCTAAAGAGAATTAGGCAGCGAGTACGTGAACTATGATTTTACTAACTCATACAGGGTTGAAGATGACTCATATCTGCGTATGAAGACCTGAAGCCTAAATGAAAATAATACCATGTAATGCAATTTAAATTTACCAGAGGGCCTGATCAAAATAATGAGTAAACAACAACTGAAAGTAACAGTGACGTTACGAACTTCAAATCTATGTGGAGGGGCCCACAACAGTCCACATGGTTCACCTAAAACAGCGTGATGAAAACTTACAGGGACACAGGGATGCCGGGGCAGGGGGGTAGGCAGAAGGATCAGTATGCCGCTGAGGCTGTTCAGATATCTGGTAAACTGTGTTCCGGGACACCTGCATGACAAAACTGTGTGAAGGAAGAGATACAGCCTTACTGATTCCATGTTTATAATGATGGAACATCGGGCAAGACCGATTTGAGGAAGACTGACCACACGACATGGAATAGAAAGGAGGAAGAGTATCTTGTTTTAAGTAAATAAACAATTAAATTTTAAACACAGATTAAGTATTCATGGAACATTAAGACAGACACTAGTAAAACCTATAGCTGAGCTTTCTAAGTGGACACTGCAGCCTGTCTGTTAGGCAATGCTACAGGACCACAGCCTAGCTCAGCAATGTTATCTCCCACACGAGCAATAAAAACAACACAACCCACAACGGGGGCCGGGGATTTAGCTCAGTGGTTCTGCTGCCTGCTCCGCAAGCACAAGGACCTGAGTTCGATCCCCAGTGCCAAAAAAAAAAAACACAAGCAGACCCAGGCCACGGAGAGCCCAAGCCAGGGTAAAACTTCACTGAATAGAGGCAAAGTTTTTTTTAAAAACATCAATTTATACTTATTTTACTCGAAACTCCTGATTTCAAAAATGTTTTAAAAATGAATAGAGAATGGAGAATGTCACACATTCCCCCCTCCACCTCCACAGTGCATTTTAAAGTGACAGATCTATGCTATAATCGAGATATAAAGTATCAAGACATATACTGTAGATATTCTAAAAATTCAAGGGAAAAGATAAAGTATAGAGCAAAGATTCACCTATATAAAGAAATCTTTGTTTAGAACAACTTATCTTGTATTGCATTTTCATAGTATTTAGTCAAACATAAATTATTATTATTAAAATTTTAAAAATTAATTTAGTGTTAAAATGTAGCTTTAATTCTCAAAATAATGACATATATAAAACCCTAAAGCATCAAAAAATACAGAAGCATAAGTGAAGAAATTTTTCCAGAGCCAGAAAACTGCCTCTGTAAAAATACAATATTGTGTACAAGACAGTAGTAGTTCCTAAGAGAATAAATGGCTCCGAATTTGATGAAAGTGTTCCCGCAGTGAACAATTCACTCTTCTTACAGACTCCAGATGCTCAACATTCCTGACATCAGAATGGAAAAATTTACTGGTAGTCTAGAGAAACTTAATATCGCCATTCTTGTCATTTCCCTCATAGCTTCATTATTAGCACAAGTCTGGGGAAGCTATAAACCTATGTTAAATGATAAAAAAGATGGTGTCTGTGCTCAGTCATATTGGATAGCATCAGCAACAAAAATATTTAGAAATCATATAAGAAAAGGCTTGAGCAACAAAAACAAACATGTATTTGTTTTTTCTTACATTTGATATTTGCATTATGTACAGTAAGACAGGCAATGGACCAAAATGTTTTACTATAACCTGGGGCTAATAAACACTGAAGAACATATATCGACACCCAGAACAACACTATTAAATTTTATTATATTAATAAAATAGGATACACGAAGCTTTAAATTTTCTATTTTGTCAAAGGTAAAATAATCAGCACTATTTTGTACCATTTATAACAGGTCTCAATTTTTCTCATTTAAAGTATGTTTTATTTCCAAAAGTACCTATACAATTAAAATACTTTAATTCAACCCTGATAGAAGCATTCTTTCTTATACTATCCCTCAACTGCAAATTGGCAGGCTGAGTTTTGTTTTGTTTTGTTTTTTGCAGTACCAGGGATCGAACTCAGGACCTTGCACTTGTGAGGCAGGCAGTGATGCCACTGAGCTAAATCCCCAGCCCTGAGTTTTTAAATACACAAAACAATTTAGATAATTATAATAGTATAGTTTAATAAAAATTCATACAATTACCTGAAAGTCTATAACATCAGGGTTTGCTGAGGGCAAGTACATACACTAGTACATAACTTTCATTTTTAGAAGCTACTTCTAAGCTTTGAATAGGTTTCAATATGTAATTAACCTGTGCCAGTAATAGATAGCTTTGAATAAAGAATTTTCCACTACCAAAGTTAATGTGACAGTATTCTGATTTTTAGCAGCACTCACCCAAAAGATAATGAATGGCATAGTAAAATGAAAATTAATCCTACAACTCTTACATGGTCCATTGCTGTCCTTTACAAAACTGACTGAATTTACATGGTATCAAACCAGTTGTAAGACCACTGTAAAAGCCAGAACACTATATCTGCTTTCTGTTAATAACATGTTAGAACTTATTTAAATTTATTTTGGTATTTATTGTATATTTAAAATCCAGCATAACATGTAGTTAGATCAAACTGAATAGTTAATCTGAATTATACTTTACACTGCAGGACAGCAACCTAACACCTACCTCTCACAGCTACCATTCAGTGTATTAAGAGTGGAGGAACTGAGGGCATAGTGATAAAGTGTTGCCTAACATACAGGAGGTTCTGGGTTCAATGCCTAGCTCTAGAAAAAAAAACAATAGATTCAAGTTTTCAAGTTCACAATGTCAGAAAAGGAGCCTTATTATTCAAATGAAATACTTTAAAATTTTTAATCTTTTTTTTGTACTGAGGATTGAACCCTGGACTCATGCTACATGCTACACTTCTGAGCTACACCCCCTGCTCTTCTTACATTTTTATCAAGGTTTTCGATTGCTGTACAATAGCAAGACGACAATTTTCACAGAAGTCTAGGCCCATCAGTGCTACACAAGGCTAGGCGAGGACAGGAGAGTGACCTGGCTCAACACTGTCCTCCCAGGCAGGCCCAGGGAGGGCCAGGTGGGTGCTCGCCTCCTCCTGCAAGTTGCTAGCCGGAGCTGTGTGCTCACAGGACGACACGCCCAGATTCTGCGGGAGCGTCATGCGTGCACGTGAAGCTGCGCCTGCCTCGCCGCTAGGACCCCCAAACAAGCCGTCAAGGTGACACAGTGCCTGGAGGTCAGGCTCGCCTGAGCTCTTCCGACCGATTTCCACCGCTACTCACTTCCCGCATGTGGAAAATGAGCACTTTACGCAATCATAGAAAGGCCTATATTCTACTAAAATACATCAAACACTTAAGAGTTAGTTCAGGAAAGCATCAAAATAGTGATTTAAAATAGTAACAGGAACATGCAGTTTGCCAAATGCCAATTCACACACTGCTTGCTGTTCCCAGAGAAGAGCTAGCAAGCAGCTAGCTACAAAGCAATCTTGTCTCGCTGGGGAAAGAAACTGAAAATTATAAATATGATCACATCAAATTAGCAGAGTATTCTTTTTTCTGGGAACTACTGGAAGAAAAGAGCACCAAGTTCAGACTTGCTTTTCCACAACGAAATAAACAATTATCAAGGGGAAAAAAAATGATCGCATGAGGTTTTTTTTTCTCACGAGTTTTTTTAAGTGAATAACATTAACAGAGTAGTTTCATGATACTAACAGTACACATAAGTGTATTTTTCTTATTTCCAATGGTTTCTTTAGTGGTAAATATCCATGACATATCTGGTATCTTTCATAACTTGGATCTATCACATCAAGTGTAAAAGTATCATGATTTTGATGTTACAAATAAGGTTCACAGGACTTCCTAACCAGACTGACCTTAAGACCAAAACAGAACTTTCATTTTTTTAAAAAAGTATATATTACTGAAAGTAAAAACCATACTGGTATGTAAAGGTGATCAGATATAATCCAAAGAGAGTTAATGAAGGGGAGACAGGTGAGCATGCTGGGAACGCTGCTGAAATGACAAGGGATTTAGAGCAGTGCCCACGTTTAGCTGATGAAGCTGCCCAGGATTTGAAAGGACCAAACTGTACTGTGGTGAGGTGATGTCCCATCAAAAGCATCACGTGCTGCAGAGACATCTCCCACGAACGGACTAGTCTACGCAACAAACTTCTCTGCTGTTTTAAGAAACTGCCACCTGCACCCCAAATTTCACCCCATGACCCTGCCCAGCAGGTATCAGCAACAAGGTGAAACCCTCCACCAGCAGAAGATTATGACTCATTGAAGGCTCAGACAAGTATTAGCATTTCTTAGCAAATAAGTGCTTTTTCAATTAACCTATGTACATTGTTTGTTAAGATATGATGGAACTGCACACTTAACTAAACTACAGTATATTGTAAACATTACTTTTATATGCACTGGAAGAGCAAAACATTCTGCGACTCACTTCATTGTGATATTTGCTTTAACTCAGCAGTCTGAAACCAAACCCACAATTCTCCAAGCTTCGCCTGTACAGAATATTTGAATGCCTTGATCAAGAAACCTTATGTAATAGACACATATAGGAATATTCCTATCATTAAGCATATACAGAATATTTACTGAAACTGATCACATATCAGGTGATAAAATAAATCTAAAGAAACTTCAAAGGAGTAAATTAATGCAAATTCAGCTTTCTGACTATAATGCAATGAAGGTAGAAATCAGCAAAAAGATAAATGAAAACAATCCTTATTTTAGATAGTTTTAGAAAGTCTAAATAACCAAACACAAAGTAATTCTAAAGGAAAGCCAGAATTTAATGAAATTAGAAAATATTTTTAAATTATGGCATGAAATAAAAGCAATAAAAGAAATAATCTTAAATGTGAATATTAGGAAAAAAGACTGAACATTTATGAACAAAGAATTTAAAAAGAGAACACTGAAAATTAATGAAATAAAAATAAATGTCCAATAGAGAAAATAAAGCCAAATTTATATATCTAAAAAGACTAACAGAATTGACAAAACTCTGAAAAAATTAAACAGAGAGAAAAAGCCAGAAATGCCAATACCAGAACCAAAAAAGATCAATATAGAAAACTACAAACACATAATAATACTGTTATGAGCACTTGTATTTCACAACAGATTTGAAAATTTTAATGAAATGGATGAGTCTTAGAAAAATGCAAATCACAAAAATGACCCATGAAGAAATAGACAGCTGAAATAGTCTTAAAACTTCTAAAATAAATAAATTAGTTATCAAAAAAATCTTCTGAAAAAGAACATTTCCAGACCCATGTGGTCTAACAGGTAAGTTTCACTTGGTAAAAACTAATTTCAATCTTTCACAATCTTTACCACAAAAGAAAAGAAAAGCTTCCTCTCAAAGACAGCATAATTTCATGAAAATATGATAAGCAATGAAAAAGGAAAATTAAAGCTAAACTCACTAATGAACACAGATTTTTAAATTCTAAACAAAATAAGCAAATCAAATCCAACAGTATAAAAAGGTTAGTAAGTTATGACCAAATTGTTTATCCCGAAAAAGCAAACTGGTTTAACATTCAATCATCAATGTCATCTGCTATATTAAGAGAATAACAGGAAACCAAGCATAGGATCGTTAAGATGGAGAAACAAAAAGCACCTCACAATGCTGATAGGCTGGTCATTTTTAAAAACTTTTTTCAAACTAGGAATAAAAGGAAACTTCTGTAGTGTACTACAGGATACACAGGAGTTTCCATTTTCACATTAGAGGACAAAGGCTCAGTTATCCCAAACCTGGGCTCCTCCTACCCCATCCACCTCCACCCAAGCTTCCCCCCAGCAAGATCAAAGCTGTACAGCTGAGGTGCACCAGGGGGTAAGCTGGAGCTCATCTGCCCTGGCCCTTGCTTGATCAGCTCCCTGTGCCTGTCTCTAAAAACAGTGGGAGACACAGCCAACGCAAAGGGTACCTGGAAGGGTCTGAGGATTACAGTGAAAATATCCAGACAAGCCCAGACTGAGGTGGGGCCTTCTGTCTTTCCCTGATCATTAAAACCCTCCAGAAGCCACCAAGAGACAGAAACACACTAAAACACGGTGGAAATACCCCTTTGGAGACTGCCGATGATGCCAACATAACAGCACTGATCTCTAACCAGAAAACTCTTGGAACCATTAAAGACAGCCTGGGGACTGCCCAGGCTGCGGGCGCCATGTTGATGCCCACCACCCTCTGATACAGATGCCAGCAACAGTGGTACAGTCGAATGCTAAGCTAGTTATGAAATATAAAGGAAAACACTTCCATAAAGGATCATCTGACAACCAAAAGGCGGGTGGTATGCAGGAAAACAGAGCAAATATGACAAAGAAGAAATGTTGAAATAATTTCTCTGAAATATGGAACTAAAACCAAAGATGCACACTTTCACCACTGATATTCAACACTGTAATGAAGGCCCCAGATGCTGATCCCAGCAAAGGGAAAGGCCAGTCTTAGAATAAGTCGTGGTCGAACAACTGGGTAACTGGGTAGGAAAAATTAATTTGGAGCCCGACTTCACACCTTACACAAAAATTGATTCTAAAGTATGAAAACAAATATAAGAAGTAACTTCATGATCACAAGTTAAGAAAAATTTCATGAATAAAATATAGAAACTGCTAATTCTAAAGGAAAATGGTACTCGACTACATTCAAATTAACAACTCCTGGGAGGAGAATAGCATAAAGAGTGAAAGACAAGCCACAAAGGAACACAGAAAGGCTGGTGGTATTGGGGGAATCTAATTAAGGATGAGTTGCCACTGAAGATAAATTTAATTTGCGTTTAGTGGGAATGTAATTATGTAGTGGGCTTACTTACATAGTTCCTCAGTGCTGTGTATGTGTAACTTATTGTTCGCTATCCAGTGGAAAAAGATTTGGAGGGTTACTCCAGCCGCCCATGTTATGACTCAGTTGGCTCACACAGAGGAGCAGGACCCGAGTGTGCACCATTACACAGCCATGTTCTAGGGCCCGTCCTGGAAGCATGAAGGTGACAGGAAGTGTAACAAGCCAGGAACCAATCTGCAAACCTTCTACCCATTATTAGAATGACAAAATGGTAGGCTGCAGAATCTGTTCTCATTTAGATAGTCAAAACGGGAAATTTTCTTCTGTCAGGAATATATTTAATAATGTTCTATTGATCACTTTTCTTTTCATTGACTATCATGCAAAGTAAAATTTATCAAGATTTCCCTGTGAAGGTGAATGCTGTTGACATCCAAACTATCAAGAAAAAAAAACTTAGTAATGTAAGAAGGACTGGATAGCTTTTCTTGTCTTTTAAAGAAAATATTATATATGAAAGGCAAACAAAGGGTAAAGAACCAAAAAAGAACCGAAAAATATTACAGAGGTGTGTCAGGGAGTAAATTAATGAAAGATTATGCTTTTTACCTGGAACTCAAAATATTTATTATATGTATCCTCTTGTTAATATTTATAATTTGGTATAATTACTTCTCATTCTAAATAAGTACTATTCATTTTCAGCCTAATTCCATTTATAAAATTCAACAAGGAATGTTTGTTTTTTGAGACAGGGTCTTACTATGTAGAAAAGGCTAGCCTTGAACTCACTATGTAGCAGAGGCTGGCCTCGAACTCACAGTGATCCTCCTGCCTCAGCCTCCAGATTGCTGGGATTACAGGTGTGAGCTGCCACACCCAGTGTCACCAAGTAAATTTAAACCACACTGATTTAGACAAATCATAAGCCAAGCACTATGTACAGTGTGAAGTAGGAATTGTTTTTTGTTGTTTTTTTTTGCCCTGTCCATCTCTGAGGCCATTGTGACTGAGAAACTGCTTTCAAGGTATTCGATTTCTTAACCTCAGTAGAGTCATGTGGATGTTGATGCTATCAGCACTTTTCAAACTGTGCTTATAAAAACTATACATATGCATTCTGTACATATATTACATTTCACATTATATGTTTGTACAAATCATAATGAAATTATAAAAAGAAAATTAACATAGGGATTAAGCAGAAAAGGAATGACTCAATAAGATTGCAAAACAGTATGGCCCTATTACAAGAATAAAAATAACTAAAATCAACTCTAGCTGATGAAAGTTGTTTCCCATGAGTTAGCAACTCTGATACCTCTATATATGTCAAAGGGACTTGAACAGTTAAGTAAATGGATGGTGGGCAGTGGCAGTGGGATTTTTAATATAGCTATGGCTGATTGTGCATAGGAATGTTCACATACGCATGTGAATGTTTATACATGGATTAGAAGGCATCCATGTATTTCTTTGCTTTGTCAGCTGAGAAGGCCTAAAATAACACTCTAGAAAGCAATGAGCAAACCTAGTACCCAGATCGAAGTTTCTAATCCCATTCTCCCATAGAAGGAACTATGGCTCAATAGATAAATGACTATCTCTAGAACTAGGGGAGGGAATACATAAGATGAGGCAGGGGCATCTTTGATGCAAGAGTAAAGAAGTGGTAGGAAAAAAACAGGAAAGCCCACATTGACAGGGGGCTTCGTCAAAGGAGCCAACTGAAAGAAGTCCCAGCAGCCAAAGCTGGGACAATGTGAGCAACAAAATAAACTAGCATTTAACTGTAATTCAGTGTATAAAATAAATATTCATGAGTCAACACTGATGGTAATAAATGAAGGAATAAAGTTAAGGGGGAGAAAAGACAAAAAATTCCAAGTCATTTATGTAGATACTTCACCTTAAAGGAAGGAGAACAGAACACAGCACTCTTCTGAATGTGTGAGCTGCACACAGGACTTTCTTCCAGAGTTATACACAGAAAGGGTAGAAAAAGAGTACAAAAATAGGCAAACCCAACAGTACTTTAGCCAGCTGATCAACGTCAACACCAAGGGTCACAAATCAAGTTGACAGTACGTATCTTTAAGATGATCCGATGACAGTGGCACTTTGCCTCTGTGACTTTACTCCCCAAAACACATAACCCTAGTCTCTGTGTGAGAAAAACATCAGACAAATTCAAACAGAGGAGAATCCTACAGTATACCTGACCAGTACTCCTCAAAACTGTCAAGGTCCTCCACGTTAAGGAAAACCAGAGAAACCACGACAACTGAAGGGAATATGGTGTTCCAAATGAGAGCCTAGAACCCAAAATGAGACATTAGAGAAAAACTAAGAAAATCTGAATCAAATACAGATTTCAGTGACTATCAATGTATCAACACTCAGCAACTGAAACAAATTTATCACACTAAACAGGTAAGATATTAATAAAGGACACTAAGAGTGAGATCTATTGGGACTCTGTACTATCTTTGCAATTTTTCTATAATTCTAAAATTGAGATAAAAATTCATCTACTGAACGGTTTTTAAGACAAAATCAACAGATCATGACAACCAGAGGCATATGAGATGCTGGTGCAGGACCGAGGAGGAACTACTGATTTATGTGACAAGAGTGGAATACTGAGCAAGACATTCTGAGGCAACTGACAAGCCATGCAGGAAAACAAAATTAGGTAAAATTAGATTTGATCACTGCCTCCCTCCACATGCCAACTGCAGTTAGGTTAAAATTCCAAATGTGTAAAAACAAATCTTCAAAACTATTAGAAGAAATCTTAAGAGAGTATCTCTTATCATCTTGAGGTAAGAAAAACCTGTTTAAGCAGAAGAAAAAATGCAATAACCAAAGACTGATTTGACTACATAAAAGCTTTTAACTCTATAAAATAAAAAATATTATTTAAAGAGGGGAGGACAGATGGCTGATCAGAGGAAATGATGTTCAACTTATAAGGCCCAAAGAATATAGAAAATAACAAATGAAGAAATTCCAGAAATAAATTAGCAATGATCAACAGTAGAAAGATGGAGAAGGCATATGAACAGGTAAGTCACAGGGGAATAAACGGCTATTAAACAAATAGAAATATTTCTTTCTGTCTCTCTCTCTCTGTCTCTTTCTCGCTCCCTGTCTCTCTCTGTCTCTCTCATCTCTCTCTCCCTGTCTCTGACTCTTTCTGTCTCTGTCTCTCTCTCTGTCTCTGTCTGTCTGTCTCTCTCTCTCTGTTGGGGATCAAAGCCAGGGCTTTACACAGGCTAAGCATGTGCTCCCCCACTGAGCTACACTCCAGACTATATAAGTGTTTAATGCACAAAAAGCTCATCAAGGATACTTTTCGAACTGAGAAAGAAACTACTGGAAAGGAGAATTTTTTCATGTCACACTTGTCTAATCAAATTTTTTTCCATATCATGGGCCTCTGTCTGTCTAAATTCTATTCTGCTGGAGACCTGATGATGGGTCAATAGCAACAATATTGCTAAGCCATGCTGGCCGCTTATGATAAAAAATTGCCCCAGGCTAGTCAACCATCTCTGACCCAGGAGGACCTAGGAAGGGACTAGAGACATCTGATGCAAACACCATGCTTTGGAGATTCTATAAGTGCCTAGTCCTTGCAAGGGGCACATTTGTGCCTGACTCAAACCTTGCTGGGACACAAAGTCAAAAAATTCCACAAAGTAAGGTATTAGTCAGGTTGGCACTTCAGATTAGCACTAAGCAAGATGGCTATGTGTGGGCAAGCTCTTTACAAATTCTAAACAGCCTATGCTATTTTTCATAATTGACATCTAACCTGACCCGTAAATCACAAATACCCCATTTTAATCATCCTTTGAGTAATATATAAACAATATTTTACATTCATTTAAACTAACACATTTTTGATGACTAGCAAGGTATGAAACTTATTCATTACACACTGTAGTAAATGTATGGTTCAAATAAATTTTATCTATAATTTCCCAAACCCCTATGGAAAGGTTTTTTTGTTTTGTTTTGTTTGTACCGGAGATCGAACTCAGGTCCTTGCGCTTGGGAGACAGGTGGTGGAACCACTGAACTAAATCCCCGGCCCCACTATGGAAAGTTAAATCATTTATTTTTATGTATAGAACAAAGTGTGGGACTATATAAAAACTAAAAAGAAAAAAATTCAAACATTAACTGGTTTCCAAATTAATGTTTGGGGAAAGAAAACTTTTATATAATTTAACAATCAGAATTCCTTCCTGACAAAAACTAATCCTCAATGCAAATCTCAGTGAAAAAATCATTCTTGATGGATAAAGACGAGATAAAACTTGACAAAATAGTATGGATATGGCTGAAAATAGTAAAGAGTAGTGTTTGCAAATACTGCAAAAGAAAATAGCAATGTAACATAAGACAACTCAAAATTAGTCTTTCAGTTCTTTTGGAAAATATGGTACCAGTGACTGGAATGGTCCAATCCGAGATCACTACCTCTGCCAGGTAAAGAATGGGACCAGTAGAACCCAATTCAGCAGGGGCAGCTTAGCATGGAGGATTTTCTTTTCAGTCACCCTATGTCACCACTTCTTTTGAAAGATCATAAAATTGCATTGCACAACCCCAACCTACACACTTTCTTTCTTTCCTTCTTTTTGTGCTGAGAATTAAACCCAGCAGCTCACACATGCTAAGCACATGTTCTACCACTAAACTACATCCCCAGCTCCCTCCCAATTCTTAAAGTTGTTAGCGGCATCCAGGAATCCATGCTTGTGAGAAGGGCCGCTTCTGAGGAGCTCAGAAGGACCTCAAAGGGGCACCCACCACCACCTGCATCAGCTCAGAAAGGGAGACTGCACATAGACATGTGCATGGGCTTCTTGCTTTCTTGGAGATGTCTGCACTGTGTATCTCTAAATGTCACAACCAGTAATCAGATGAAAGATGCTTACTAGTATCGGGATAGGTTTCACCTCTGATACCAGGAAAAAAGAAAGCAGAAGGATGGGAGGCGGAGGGTGTTCTCTTCCTTACAGAAAATAAACCAGAGGTCTGAAGCAAAATAGGCCAAAAATTCGTGCCTGTTATTACTTCTTGGTGAAGGGCAGTACGTGCAGGTCTCACGGTATTTGCCAGAATTTTCTGAATGTTACAAATACCTAATTTTTAAAAAATCAAACGCTGGCATTATTCCGCAAGCAAGGCAATACAAGAGCCGTGGCACGCGAAACTCCCGCCTGGGGAAGCAGCAGGTGGTAGAGGCCCTCGCAGCGGTCAGTTCTGGAGGAGGCATCTGAGCTGACCTGAAGGCCGCACCCCGCGAAAGCCAGAGGGCTGGGGCACGGGTAGAAGGACGCGTCCCGAGGCTCGCATACCTGAGTCACCAGCGGAGCCTGTGGACAGGGCCGGCATGCTGCAGGCCGAGGCCGAGGGCGGCCCTCCACACTCCCGACGCACAGAGCTCGGGCAGCTCCAGCTCTGCGTTGCAGCCGCCGTGCCAACCAGGATTCGTATGCTGCGTGGGCTGTTTCTAGAAAGAAAAGAAACACTCGTGTACATATAGAGAGATAGGTAAAAAGAATATCACTAAACTGCAACATTCTGTAACTAATTCGGACTTCTTACTCCAGGAGTACACTGGTGGGGAGATTACAATTCTACAGAATTTCTTCTACAGACAACACGCAGACATTCGACAGAGAGCTTCTGATTTGGATGGGGGATTTCTAATTGAAAACATGACTGCTCCTCATGCACGTGTCAAAGCTTCCTTAAAGATTTTTACATTTGGTTTGGGGGCCGCTGATGGGATGTATGGAGAACTTGAAGAAGCTTCTGTAAGTCAAAGCTATTCTAAAATTCCTTCCCTCTGTTATCATCATTCTAGCTGCATTTCCAAATGTGTAACAGAGACCATATGAATTGTCAGTGACCTAGAACTAATTGTGCTTTTTAAAGAGCTCATTCTAATGTGACGTTACAAAGTTCTCTAACTGAAAACTGCAAAAATAATCTTGAAAGAATTTTTGCTAACACTGAAGCAAACTATTATTATAGGCTTACAGAAGTTGTAATCTAAACTAAACCTAAGGATCCAAGCTAATAAGTAAATTCTTTTAGTGAAAATCAAGCTTCAATGGATGTTGGAAAGTATCGACTTTTTTTTAAAAAACCAACATAAATTTATCCCAAAACAAGCAGTATTGAAGAATAGCTGAGCACAAGGGCTCGAGAGTTTGGCTTAACGTCTAATCCTGTTCAATCTATGATCAGGGACAAGATATTCAATCTTATTAAGCCTTAATTTCCATATACATATTAAATGAAGATAATAATTTAGAACTATTTGATAATTAGGCTAAAGCATAAATTACAGCCTCTTGCATAAAGTCCGCACACAATGAAAGCTGGCTATATGGCAGGGTTTTTTAATTCAGGCAGTACAATTATAAAATTAAAACATAAAAGTAAGTAGCAAGATTAAAATTTACATTGGCCTAACACTTAGAAGGAGACCATGTGGTTTAAATTTAGATCACTAGTATCTAATAATGGAAAATATACTCTATCTACATTTTTGTAGAAATCAGAACTACATGATATGTTGAAATTTAATTTTTAATGAACTTCCCCAATTCTCTACCCTGCAAATTCACCATTTAAAAGTATGATTTGACATATATTAAGGACAACATGAAAAACAGATACTGTAAACACCAGAAAAACTGGCTCGTTTTAATTCTTGACACATTTAAATTGCTGATTCATATTACAGAATAAAGCAAAATGAGCATCCCAAATTTTACTTGAATAAAAATCCAACTCCAAAATTTCATTAAAGCCTTCTAAAGTAGCTTTTTAATTGTCAAAGTAAAGTTGGTATAAAAAAAAATCACCCTCAGATAGACGTTCGTGGACTAGCTGTCTGCTGCAGCGTCTTGAAATCTGCTTCACATTATCACAAAGGCGGACACAGTAAAAACATGCATAGAAATCCATACATAGAAGAGTGCTGATTAAAAATATGAGGGCAGTTCTTTTAAATACCAAATGAAAACATAAGTTGCTAAGCTAAAAATTAAAAATGAGAGAAAAAGACAAAGGCAAGATTTCATCAATGTCTAGTTCAGAAGCTGTTTTCCCCAATAATTTAAAAAGCCAGGGGCTGGGGATTTGCAAGGACTCGAGTTCGATCCCCGGTACCAAAAAAAATAAAAAATTAAAATTAAAAAAATTAAAAGCCAACTTTGCTCTCATTTCACAAACTAATTAGCATTAAAATTCAACTATAAAAATATTCCTTATAAAAACAAAAGTAGAATGGTTCATACACAAATAAAGCCCCTCCAAAATAGATATAATTTGAATAATGCACTCAATGAACAGATTTGTTTTGGTGATATTAAAAAAAAGAAAACCAGTTAAAAGTTGTGAAGTATATGCACATACATTCTTACCATTAGGGCAATATATACCTACATACATACATGGGCAGCCACTTACATGTACGTATGCAATTTGGGTCTTTATGTCATGAGAAAAATCAGAATTTACATGGTACAGATTACCCCTATATGTATAAAATATATATATGAAAATGCAATCTGCCAATTCCTTAAGGGCTTAAACAATTTATGTTTCTTCTTTTATAAAGCACATCATGTACAGCAATTACACTTACAGCAAACAAAATTATAATCTGATGCAATCTGGTGCCTTCTCATTCTATGAATACTTACAAAAATTTTACATTCTACATCAAAATATACTTTTGAGCTGATATTGCAACATGAAAGGACTCGGCATTTCTCAATTTTTATTTCATAATAAACATCCAAGGTTAAATTTGCCCAAAGCTGTATACTTACTACAATGTAATTATTTTTTTGTATACTCCAAAGTAATTACGTACTGAGAACATACACATATACTGTATAGGTATATGAATTTTTTTAATGGTTTAATAGAAACACCAACCAGTAAAATACTTAAGATTTTGTGGAACAAAGTAGCATTGCTCGGTTTAACTTTCCAATTGAGTTAAATTTTTGTGTAATAATGTTATTTTCTTTGGCTAAATTTATTGAAAATGCTTTGGAATTTTTCAGAACCCAGCCATAATTATTACTGACTGTTGTATGGAATCGATTTACTACAACACAAAAATACCAGCTGTTACAGTATGTCCTGAGAGGGATTACTGAATATTCTTAAATTGAAGTTCAATCCATCTTTCCATAAAAAGAGAGAAAGACCCAAACGCCAGGAACATAACAGCAGTATCAAGTGCACCTGAAGCATTTACAATACCCAATAGTACTATTACGACCCTCCTTTAAAAAGGCTTATTTTTGAAATTTCATTATTCCAGTTGTTCCTTGCTTCCATATATCACACTGTATCAGGTTTTTCTGGCATTGATCACGTGGAAACAGTGAAATATATGAAAGTCTATGAGCTTACAATGTTCAATTTCTACCAGCCTTGACTCGACGCTTCTGGGGCTCTCATGACACCTAGTGGTCAACAGCAGAAATAAAAGTACCGGGGACAAGAAGGCTTTTGAATTTTCAGTAAAGCAAAAACTGACTTTACCCCAGCGAGTGAGTCACCCGCAAAATTTTTTTATTAATGTGCAGACACTCTCGGTTAATGCAAATGACCAAGAAATCAAGTAATTTAAAAACACATTTCCTTTCTATTTGGGGTAGTGTTTAAGAACACGAAAACCTGGGCCGGGGATTTAGCTCAGTGGTTTTGCTGCCTGCTGCGCAAGCGCAAGGACCCGAGTTTGATTCCCGGTACCAAAAAAAAAAAAAGGATATGAAAACCTTTAACTGTCATCACAAAGTAACAATTATATTAACAGCTTATGCTATGTTCAGTATGCCAACTGAAGATCATTTTGCCATACACAAGAGTAAATTTTTAAATATAAATCTAATATAATTGTAAAAGCTTAATTTGAAAGATTCATTAGTATATTAGCCAATGCAAGGAGCAGCTGCTATCTGTTAACACTGTTTGAATCTTCATAAATTATATGCATAAGAATATGAAGAAGTCACCATAGACCTCAGCGGCATAAAGCTGATTACATAAAACAGTGTTTATATCTTTTCCACTTGCAGGTCTCAAAAGGAGAGGTCTATAGACTCCTAGTGGCCTCCAATACCTTTCAAGGGGGTTCATAAGGTCAAATTATTTTCAGAAAATCCTGAGGTGTTATTTGTCTAGCCACCAGTGGTGAGAATCAATGGGGTGTCAGACCACTGGCACCTCGGCGTGAATCAAGAAAACGGCACCAACGTGAATCTCTTCCCTGTGGTATCTGTGACTGCCAAGCATGGAGGGTTACACTTTACAATGCCTTAAGGACAGTAAACACTAACAGCTGACGGACTCCTGGCTGCCCATCTTACCATGGTCTCTGGGTTAAGATGGAAAGTACAGATAAATGCTGCTCCTGGGAACAAAGCAGGGGCCAGCTCAAAGAACACACTTGTGCAGTGATTTGAGTTGTGAATGAATCAGATGCCAGCTCGGGGGAGCACCGTTTTTACTTAAAAGAACAAATGAAAGATGTATTTCAGGCCTGGGTATTTGGCAAACATTTTCTTGAAAATGAATGAAGTCAGTCTGTGACTTTAAGAGCTACTGATATTATGTGTTGTTAATGATAAAACATGAGCGTTTGAGCAAAAAACAGAATTTTAGGAAGCTGGCATCCATTAGAGGCTGCCCCTCACCCCCTGTGCATGGTTCTAAGTTAACCAAGACGCATGTAAAGGGAAACCCAATCCCTGCCCTGCCTGCTATCAGCTTTCCCATACTGAGCTTTCCTAAGATCTGTGGTGATGCTAACAACTGATTTTTTGATATTGTGCCAGTATGTGGAAGACTTGCATAAGTCGGGAACCAATATTTTCCAATTTTCTAATATATTACAAGAAAATGAATAACATTCAAAGCATACAACAGAATGATAGATTTAAAGTTCCAACGCAGTAAGTTTACTGACGTATTTTCTGTTTACTGATATATTTTCTAATTCTACACAACTAACTCACTTTCAAGAAATGGCCACATGTCCTGTTCTGGTGTAACAGCAAAGAATACAGTATCCACAAAGAACTGAACAAGCTAGTAAAATACTACTGCAGTTCTACTACTAGATACTACTACTACTAGATAATACTACTACTGCCAGATTTCTCTATATCTTTTCAACAAAAGAAATAGAATAACTTGAAAGTAGATGAAGATATGTGAAAATAAATGTCTCCTGTCATGATAGGAATTAAATAATTTTGCAAGTCACTGTTTTTGTTTGGGAGAAATAAAGGTTTTTTAAAATGTTATTTGTGCTAGCAAGTAACAAGTTTAATATTGTTTTTAAATAAACTGAATTTTTAATGACTTTTAGTTTTCCAATATATTAGATACTGATCAATATAACTCACATTATCAAAAGTCTTTAGCGTTTTCAACAGTTTTAGAGAACGTGGAAGATCTGGAAAGCAGAGTACTGAGAGCCGCTATTCCACGCCAAGGCGAAGCAGGCGCTTTCTGTGAAGGAGCAGGCAGACAGTTCCAGCTTTGTGTCCACCCTCTGTCTCCACAGACTCTCAGGCGGGCCACACGACTGTCCCTGCACACCTCCCTCCCGAGAGCGCGAGGGGGCGCCACACTGTTCCTGAGGACTGACAGGCCTGAAAGGAGTACGCTTTCTACCCACGTGTTCGCAGCTTACTGAAATACTCAAGGAAATAAGTTAACTTTTTTCAGCTTCTTTGTGTTGTGAAATTATGAAAGATAATAGGTATGGAATTTCTGAAGACCTATTCCACGGGTGGTGAACCTATGGCACATGTGTTGTTGTTTGTTTTTCCTTTGAGACAAAAGATGTTAATGTATGAGTTGTTTTTTCTAAACTAAAACCTCAGTGTTCAGGTTTAATTACAGTGTTGGCACTTTGCAATAAAGGAGTGTGTTTTGGAGTGCAGTTGGGGCACTGTCTCTAGAATGTTCACCATCACTGACCTAGGCTCTAATCATAAACAAAATCACATTCCACTTTCAGCGATTCTAAAAAGTCTTAAGCTCTACTGTTACAGATGCTCCTTGACTTATGACAGTTACATTCCAATCAAATCAAAAATGCCTAAGTCAAAATGCCAGGCATGGTGGTGAACACCTGCAATCCTAGCACTGAAGGAGGCTGAGGCAGGAGGATTGCAAGTTCCAATCCTTCTTGGGCGATTTATTGAGACCCTGTCTCAAAATTAAAAAGAAAAAAAGCTTGGGGGTGTTACTCGGTGGTAGAGTGCCCCTGGGTTAGATCCCCAGGAGCGGGAAAGCGCAGTGAATACCCCTAACCTACCCAGCACCCCAGCTTGGCAGCACAGTACACTGTGGTATCGGTTGTTCGCCCTCACAATCACACAGCCGACTAGAGCCATGCTCGCTGCAGCTGCCCAGCGTCCTAAGAGAGGAAGGATGTTACCAGATGTCACTAGTTCAGGGAAACATCCGAATTCAAATCTGAAGTATGGATTCTGCTGAAGATGTATCATTTTCACACCACCATAAAGTAAAACGAATCATAAAGTGAACCTCAGAAGTTGAGAGGGTCTATGCAGGAAATTTAAAGATGTTTACAACTGGCAAAGCATTCAGATGCTGTAGGTAAGAAAACACGCCTTACACAATCAAAACCCGGGCCAGGGATTTAGCTCAGTGGTTTCGCTGCCTGCTGCGCAACCCCAAGGACCCGAGTTCAATCCCCGGTACCATAAAATAAAAAAAAAAAAGATAATTGCACAATCAAACCCCAAAAATCCTAGTTTTCAAGAAAGAGGAACAATTATGAAAGATTAAAATGTCCCACATTTTACAAATCCAGCAGAGCTCAATTATTCTGTAAGGTGAGATGGTGTGAAGGGAAATCCCCAAGCCACACAAAACAATGCACTGAAAGGGTCCCACAAACCTCTAAAGACTGCAGAGAGGAAAGAGAACACGCAGCTTTGTAACCCTCGGGTTCCGAGACGGGGCTCTAACAGGGAAATGTGCCCTGGGGCCTCCCCCGCCTGCTCCAGCTGGAACTGCGGGCTGCATCTCAGGAAGGGGCTGCCAGGAGGGCACCTGCTGCCACACGCACCACGGCTGCCCTTTCTCTAGGGCCCAGGTGTGATGGAAAAATTAGCACTCGGCACAGCCTCACTCCAGACAACCCACACCACCTACACACAAGTGCTCCAGGATCCTGGGTTTTCTCTTTTCAAGCAAAACTAGCAGCATTTTTAGTACCGGGCTCACCCCGGACCTCTTCATCACAGACACCACTTCTCTGATGATGATGTTCGTATTACTTCCTACCATCCCCAAAGCACCCTGGAAATGTCCTCCCGGTTGACCTGCTGGGTTGGTTGTCTTTGCTCCGTAGCTCTTTGCTCGGGTTCTGGCTCTTTCCTTTCATTGCTGGGGGCAGGAAGAATAATACAACTTCTTTGTTACATTTTCCTTGAAAATTTTTCAATTCCAGATCCATTTCAGCATACCACTGACATGCCCTTTGGCCCTCTCTCATGGAAAAACCAATCTTGTAATCATTTTTAACAAAGAGCACAGCAGCTCAATCTCATTTTATCAGACTCTACAGATGAGAAAACTTACTGCAGGCGGTTCAGCCTAAGGCTACAGACAGAAGGGATTCTGCTGTTAGTGACGAGCTCGCTGGGTGCTCACACTGCTGATCACACACACAGTGCCGCCCTAACCAGCTGTCAAACAGCTTCCTCAGCCGTCACATGCAGATAGTATCTATGCCTCATTTATTCTTCTGGTGGCTAAACAAAACCACAAATTACACAAGATGTTCCAAACTTAGCTCTTCCTTTTCCTCAGCTTTCCCCTTAGTATCTTTGTTTTAGTTTTTGTTTATTTGCAGATGAGCAAACTGCTCTTCATGTCCACCTCATCTGGTTCGCCCCTCAGCACCTTCACACCATGTCTTTTCTGATACACCCAAAATGTCAAGTCGCTTCAGAAACAGCATTCTCAGCCTTTACTCCTTTGCTCACTAACACTCAGGTCTAGAACACACCTACAGTTTCACAGCCTTTAGAAGGTATGAATATTTCTCAAATCTATAGTAGCACCTTGCATGGTAACTATGTTGTACAAAGTCGTAGTACAGAATAAAGTAGATCAAACGCTCAAGAACATATTTTAGACTTCACTGATTTTTTTTAACCAACAAAACGTCACCACACCATAACCTGTAGTTAGTAATTTCCAAAATATATGAGCAGTCTAAAAATAAAAACCCAACTAAGCAAGCTTTATTAAGATCATATCACTTTCTATTCAAATTAAGATGCACAAAATAACTGTTTATTAAACAGCCACACTTAACATAAACCCATAATAGAGTTACCAAAAGTTTAGCTCTTTACAAGAAAAGCCTCTCGTTCTCCCAAGTTCTGATTACTGCCCAAGCATGGCAGATCGTCAGGGGAATACCCTAGCAACAGACTACAGGTATCAAACTACAAGTATACCGCAAAACGGTGGGGGACGGAGACCCAGACCCTCATTCCCACTGACTTAACAGGCACACAAACTGCCTCTGTAAGAACTTGAGAAACCAATTAAGATGTCATATCACCAAGGCAAGCAGAAGCCAAAGAGAGAAACATCAAAGTAGATGAGAAAGTCCACTGTGTTTGGCCAACCTTGGTCTTTGCAAATGCCCAACTCTCCACAAAAGAACACAAGACATGCAAAGAAACAGGGAAACATGACCCAGGCGCAAATGCAAAACAAAGGTCCAAAAACTAAACCAAAAGAAAAGGAGACCTCTGAGTTAGCAGACAAAGATTTCAAAACACCCATCTTAAAGATACTCCAAGAGCTAATATAGCACACCTAAACAAAGAAAATGATACATGAACAAAATGACAATCTGAACGAAGAAACTGAAACTATTAAAAGAAAACACACATTGGAGCTTATAAATACAACAACTGATTTCCAGTAGACTCGATCAAGCAGAAAACTAAATCAATAAACTTGAAAACAGATCACATGGCATTATCAAGTCAGAAGAGCAAAAGTGAAGAGGAAGAAATGGAAGAGAGCAAAGATGGAGGAGGAAGAAGAGATGAAATGATGATGATGATGATGATGATGCGGGGGGGGGGAAGAGGAACAAGAACGGAGGAAGAGAAAGAGAAAGAAACGTGAAGAGTCTAACGGAGTATCACCAAGCAGATCAGCCCCACTAGGCTACTTTCAGTTTTTACAATTTCGATTACCTTGGATGCCACATAGAAGTGGAACCATACAGTATTAATGACTGGCTAATTTCTTTTGTAGAGGCTGAATAATGTGCCCTTGTATATATATACCAGTCTGTCTAACCTTTCCTTTGCCATGGTTATTGGTTTGCTTCTACCCTCTGGCTATTGTGAATAATGCTGCAGTAAATAGGGGTACACAAATATCTATTACTTTTGACAATTTAATTATAATCATTTTTTTTTGGTATGGGGATCAAACTCAGGACCTTGCACTTGCGAGGCAGATGGTGGCACCACTGAGCTAAATCCCTGGCCCTAATTATAATCATCTCAGTGTGGGTCTCTTTGGATTTATTCTAGATGAAGTTTATTAAGCTCCTTGAATGTCCATTTCTTCCTCAAATTTGGGGCTTTTGATGGTTATTTCACTGGACAAATCCTGTCACTTTCTCTTCTTGAACATCTTCCATGTAATCACCTTCACACTCTTGGATGAAATCCTCACTTCCCTGTATATGAGTGATGTCCATGCTTCCTCCTTCCAATATATTCATCTACTGTAATCATTTCCAAAGCTAAAAACAGACTGGAATAAGCCCCTCACACAACACTGCAAAGCCTCGATGGAGAAAAACGGTGAATGCTAAACTAAAAGAGAGGCCATTCCATACAGTATTGGCTCTTTTATTAAACAGTGGAGAATCTCATATTTGAAGTCAGTTATACCCAAGCGAATCCTTTAAAGTACTGTGCTGTTCATATAGATTTCAATCTTATTTTCTTCAAAAGTCTCAATATTTAAACAGAATTCATATTAGTCACTGGAATCTACTGATACTACTTTGTACATTTTTTTAAATTTCCATGTCATAGTTCTGCACTAGGGTATGTTAGTTTCCAGGGTGAGCCAAATGAATGGCACAGGGAAAAAGTTAATATTTCTTAAGACTCGTGAAGATGGAACAAAAGTTAAGTTACTATGAAAAATAGTATGCTGGTCATTGTCCAAAAACCATGGGCAATATTTACACAAAAGAATATTTCACACAATATGCAAAGCCTTAGGCTAGCAGGCATACTCTCTTACACAGTCTGATAGGGAACTTCACTTCACCCTGAATTTAATGCAAAGAAGATTAGAACTTGATCAAAAAGGGGCTGGTAGGGGATATGGGACAGGAAGAAAGTCAAGCTGTGAGTCACTTCCTATGCATGCACTCTTGAGAGGAGCCGTGGCCACACCAGAAGCGGCAAAGGAGGCAAACTGAGCCTGAGTCTACCTGGCTCAGGTTTCAGAGGACATCTTCTCAGTGGCATCTCTTCCCCACCCTGCCCACTCCCGCCATTGCTTCCTTGTGCTGGTGGTCACAGAATATGCTTTGTCTATTTCAGTCCTCTCGTCTGTTGTCTGTCTGGAAACTTTGTCTGCATTATTCATTGCTAATTTCCTGCTGTCTGATAATAATGATTAATAATTAATAATTAATTAAAAATTTATTATCATTTTTATATATCCACTAGCTAAAAGTCTTGAAAGAGTTGAGAAAAGCAACTATTAAACAGGCACAAATTAATAACAGTAAAACCAAAGTTTCCCCACTGGATATAACAGAACCTGGTATCTATAATTCTTTTTTTTTTTGTACTGGGGATTGAACTCCGGACCTTGCACTTGCGGGGCAGGCAGCGGAACCACTAAGCTAAATCCCCAGCCCAGTATCTATAACTCTTAATGGCTTTCCTGATTTTGTCTCCCTAAACATCTCTCCCTGATGAACTGACTTTAGAGAGATGCTTGTTCAAGCACTCAGGATATAAGGTTATCTGAAATTTACTCAAAAATGCCTCAGCAGAGAGAGAGACAGCTTGAGCAAGTGAATGGCAACATGACAAACTGCAGGACCTAAGGCAGGCATAAGGGTATTTGTTGTGCTGTTCTTTCTGTATTTCTGTGTCTTCACGTTTTTATGATGAAGATTGTTGAAGAGAAAATAACTCCCAGTTTCTCAGACCTCAGAGCTGTGTGTCTCCCAACCAGCCACCACAATCGGCCACCTTAGCAAGTGCAGGAATTAGCACCCATGGGTGCAAGCACCAGCCATCCACAGTCCTGTGATTGAGTGACTGCTCGAAGAAATACTGGCTCATGATTCCCAGGTGCTTTTCTGATCAAGTTTAAATTCCTTGAAATGATGCATGCCTCAACTTTCCAGTTTCTTTCTTTGAAAAAAGTCACACTTATACCCTCCCTCAAATGTTCCATAACTACACCCCTGAACACACTGCGTTGTTTCATCTCTCGATGTATTTGCTCAACTCCAGACCCTCTGCCTGTTTCACAGTATGAGTTTAACTGAAGACAAGTTATCACATTGCCTAGCAGTGGGCACTGTGAACGAAGAAGACCATGGTAGCAAGACTATGTGGCAACAAAGTTCAATATAAATGTTAATTTATGTGTTCTTTCCCACTTGATCATTACTATTTGGCAGTTCCTTCCAAAATCAGCAGGGGGTGCTATAATTTTATTTATAAAAAAGGAAAATGAAGGTCACTTAAAAAGTAACTTTGACAGGCTTCAAATGAAGTGTTAAAAACTCAAGGGACGGGGATTTAGCTGAGTGGGCTTGCCACCTGCTGCGCAAGCACAAAGACCCGAGTTCAATCCCCGGTACCAAAAAAAAAAAAAAAAAAAAAAATCTCAAAGTATCTTAAAAATAAACATCCAATATGGTCTTCACTTGAACAAACATTCTATTTTAAAAAAAAAAACAAACACTTGACAAAATATCAAAATTCTAAACATAGTTAAACCCTATGAACCAACAACATAATCTATAAGGAATTTACCCCAAGAAATGATCAAGTAAGTAGAGAACAATGAATCAATCGGTTTACACTAAACCATGGAAGAATGTGAGAGTTTTCCACAGCAGTGCTTGGGCTGCAGAGTTGCTACTTCACTCACGACATGGACACAGAGCTGACTGGGGCCAGGCGTCCTGACTTAGGGTACCTGGCTCCATTTCCTAGCCCCTCCTTATCCAAACTGGTGCAGTCTGCTTCACTTCTGGCATCCCTTACGTTCCCACATTAGTTCCTAGTCTGTGTTCACCTTTGGCTTTTCAGTCTCACAAGTGGCCATGTTTTAGATGGGACAACAGACCTCTAATGTACTGATTCTTTGAACATTAATCATTTCATCTGTAAATTACATATCACTTATAGTTATAAAATAATTATCAAACATCTAAGGACTTGCATAATAGTAGGCCAGGGGTATAATAGTGAGCACAAGACCATAAACATGCCGTACTTAAGCTTCATTATCTTAAAATTTCACTTCCAAAATCTGTGACTCTGGGTTGTACTCTGCTGGTTGGCTTTAGGGACCCAAGTCACCTGGGACATGCCACACTAGGCATCTTCAGAAGCACAGTATTCTCCTGGCAAACTACAACTGTGGCTAGAACTCTTCCTTATCTGAAAAAAAGGACACATGGAATTGACCAGGAATAGAACCACTAAGTACCCAGGACTCTACTCTAATTTCTCTGAGGCATTAGACAATCAGCTACAGTCAAGCCTGAGCTGTACCAGAGAAGCTGGCATCAGCTCTCACACACAGGCTGCCTATCAAAGGTCTCCCGTGTCCAGACAATCCATGGCCAGTCACTCTGCTCCACAGCGAAAAAGCCCAGAAGTGATATCCATATCCATACCCGTATCCATATCTATGTTTAGCATCAAACAGAGACACTCAAAGACAACTAGATACATTTTTTTCCCCACTTGGCAAAATCATCTCCTGCTAGTGGAAACAACAGGAGGCCTGCTTGAAGTGTGAACCTAAAATAAGTGACATCAAACAGTGAATAATCTCCTGAAAATAAAAACTTCCATTTCTGACATACGTGTAGGGAGAAATCCCACTCAAGTCACGGCTGTGAGTCTGTTCTGGGTTTCTTAGAACAGGTCTCTTTTCATCTATATTTCTTTAAAGATCAGAATTTTTTTAATTTTGGGTAACAGATAAGCCAGCAGGAGGGGGTGGTTTAGGGTACGGATATGCCAAGTAGAGTTGCCGGCCAAAAATGGACTGGGGTGTTCCAGACTACAATTGTACAGTTTTAAAGATTGCTTGGAATATTCAAATAGTTATCTCATTAAATGCAAAAGGAGAAAAGGAAACTATGAAAACTGTAACAGATAAGGACTCAGACTTCTCTGGACCCTAAGGGACAGGACCAGACTCGAGGGTTGGGTTAAACAGAAAGATGAAACACAAAATCTGTGCTACCATTTCAAAAACGAGGACACCTGTAAATACCAGGTTGAAGAAACGACATCTACTAATATGTACTTTCCTCTATTACATATTTGATAGGTCTATGTTAAGATTTACAACAAATACATGGTCTTCCTTAATTTTTGCACATTACACAAAATGAGCCAAGTAATTGTCTCTACTTGATTACTCTGAGTGACATTTCCCAATTATTGAGAGAGAGAGAGGCTTTTGTTCTATCCAAGCCTATGGAAATTATCTTAAATTGCACTGGAAACTTCTTAGAGTAACAAAATAGGACAATATCTCAAAAAGATTCTTTTTATTATCCTTCATACCACTTGAGGACATTTCTAAAACCATTAACTTCATAAAGGAGCTAAGATTTCTAAGAGAACAATCACGGCTGCTCAAGTTCTGAAAATCTTGCTAAATATAAGTATCTTGGGGATGCAGGGCTATGCTTCTTTGCCCAAATCCCTGAAGTAAAGAGCTATGGAAAAGAAAGAGGAAGGAAAAGGCCCAGTAAAATCAAAGGTCACCTTTGAGAAAGCAGGGACACATTCTGGTGACAGAGGGAGTACCAAAAACCACCAGCCTACTGCTCCGAAGTACTAATTTTGCAAAGGTAAGACGAATTCAACTAATAAAACAATACCAAATCATTCTGAGTTAGTAAATTGATCTTATCTTTTTTAATATCAAGAATTCCAAGGTTTACTAGATATTAAATGGTATATAAAAATAGATTGCATGTAATTGCTTAAAACTTACTCACCACCATTATTCCAAATGCAAATAAAATGCACCACACCAATAACCACAAAACAGATGCATTTAAAAGTGAAAATGTGGGTAGATCATATTTAACTGAGGAATTATGCTATCTACACTCCAGCTAGATCTTACAGTCACCAGGACAGGAATGGCTGAGGGGGAAAAACAAGGTGAAACTTGCCATATTACTCAACTACAGCAGCGCTGGCTGGAAACCAAACTGGCCTGCCCAGACACACAAAACAACTTAACAATGACCTCAGGGAGAGCAGCTGAATATACGCAATAAGGAAACCTGCACAAAATTAAGGAAAAGACCTTTGCAGCCTCACATGTCATTATTATGTACTGTGCCTGTGAAAATGCATAATGGCAAGGAAGGAGGATTCCACCAGGAAACTGGAATCAAACAATAAATACAAATGCACCCAGCTTTTCTAGTTATTCTTGCATTTGTTACAAAACAGGAAATAGAAATAGTAACCCTTCACCATTTTATTGCTTGCGTTCTCTAAATTTTTTTGCGTTCATTCCAAAATAATCCAAACGCACTTTGAAAAAAATGTATTAAAAAGGGACACCAATTCATCTTCACAATTTTATTACGGAATTACTTTATCCTAGTCAATTCAACAAAAGTACCAAAATTCCACTTGCAGTGCTCAATATGCATCCAGTTCTGGACGTGCTCTCGTCCATCTATGCAGGTAGAACAACTATGAATATTTCCAGTAGTCATTAGCAGTATTCAAAATGTTTGTAGAGAAGCAGAGAGAGGAGAGGAGGAAAGGAAGAGATAATAAATATGGCATCCAAATACAAGCCTTTTGTTTCTTTTCGGGCTAGTAAACTCTATAAATTGTCCTTTGGAGTTCATGAAATACCCTGAAAATGCTACTCTGCAGAGCTGTGATGGGCATTTTCTTTGCTGAGGTCAGCAGGACACTGTGCAGACACTTTGGAATATGGGACACCCTGGGGAGAGCCTGTCTAGGTAGGGGGACACAGGGCGGCATAATGTACAGGGCAGGCGAGAGGAGCTGAGCACCCGAGGCAGGAACTCAAGAGGAAACGAGGTCAAACACAGCTACCCTGAAATTCCTTGCCTAAGACAGAGCTCTCCAGATGCCACAGTGAAACCAAAGCTGTCTCCCAGTCTGCTGCCAAATGCCAACGCCCAAGCCTCCCAAGTTTGTGAGCTTACAAAGCAAAGCCTATTAAGTCTAAAGATTTCAATAAGAGACAAGTCCATTCCCCAAATCTCTTTTATCAGGATTCTACTTAAAGAAAACTCACCAAGCCAGGCACAGTCGCCCACGCCTGTAACCTCAGCACTCTGGTAGCTGAGGCAGGAAGGCCACAAGTCCAAGCACAGCCTGGGCAATTTAGAGATTTAGCAAGACCTGGCCTCGAAATAAAAACTAAAAAAAGCTCACTGGTGCAGCTTAGTGTGAAGGCCATGGGTTCAATTCTCAGTATCACAAAAAGAAAAGAAAAAACAAGCATCATTAATGACAGGAGGAAAAATGAATAAAAGGAATGACGTATAACATCCTTCAATCAGGGACGCCAGGTGTGGTGGTGCACACCTGCAATCCCATCACAGGGGAGGCCGAGGCAGGAGGATCACTGGGAGTTCAAGGCCAGCCTGGACTAGCAAAGCCTTGTCTAAAAAAGAGAGGAAAAAAGTCAGGGAATGATTTAAGTGAATAAATGAACAAATGAATGAAAAGTGGCAGTGGAGATATAAAATGAGACTAAATTTTTAGACTCTATTCTTTGTTCGTTCTTTATTTCATAATGAGTATTCAAGTTATATAATTAAAAACAGTAAAAAATCATACATACTATTGCAATCTTTAAAAAGTCAAATGGCAGTACGGCCTGGAGGCCCACATCTGCACTCCTAGCTACTCAGGAAGCTGAGGCAGGAGGGTCACACTTCAAGTCCAGCTAGGCAATTTAGCAAGATCCTGTCTCAAAATAAAATCAAAAGGACTAGGGATATAGCTCAGTGGTAGAGAGCTTGCCTGGTATGCAAGGGGCCCAGAGTTCAATTCCCACTACTGGACAAAAAAAAATCAAAGGACAAACATGGTTCATGATGCCGCAGTAGGGCTCAAGGCCTATTTAACTTATTGTACACATTTAGTGCATTTATATAAGCATCTGTGCATCTCCATCAGACTATAAATTCCTTCAGAACAAAGATAAATAATAATTATCTCCCACAATGCCCAGCAGAGATGCTTGTTAAATGTATGCTGAGTGAATAAGAACAGACAAGACACACTGGAGGCTACTCACTAGGCACACCGGGACGCGGGGCTCCAGGTTAGAGTCCTCTGAGCGAAGTCAGCCTGACCCACGAAAGGACAAACATGGTTCCCAGAAATCACACAGATTTCAAAAGTTCCCAATCCCTCATGAGGGTCTAGATTTCCTAGATCAAGATCACCCACAGGTTAAAAATTAAATAACAGAAGCTGGGCTGAGGATGTGTCGGTGGCAGTGTGTGCTTAGCATCCATGCAGGCCCTGTGCCCAATCCCCAGCACCAACCACGTCATCACACCGAACAAGGAAAACAACAACCAAAAACCCTACCTGACAGCAGCAGAGTCTCCACAGTGTTGAAAAGAAACAAGCACACTCAGTGATTCATGTCATGGCACAAAGTGGGAATAACATCACTCATGTCCTGCCTGGAAAGCAAGTCTAAGCTCTGTGAGACAAATCAATTACACTTTCCTTGTATCCTACAACTGCACAAAACCATAGGGAGGACATTAAATATGGAATTCATATAAAACTCCCAAAGAAAATTGGAGCTATTTTCTTATTATAATTATCAACATATATTAATTACACAAATTAGTGGGATTCACTGTGATTTTTCCATGCAAGTACAAACAGATATATTCATAGGACAAAAGCTTATTTCCATGAATGTAACTTTTTAACATTAGGTTGTGTACTTGTAATGGCTACATGCAACTGCTGATCAAGACAGCTAATCTTGTGACATTTCTTGTCACACCTCTGTTGGACCCTGGTCAATAAACTTTGTGCACATGGGATTTTAATAAGATTTCACATTTCCTATTTTTTCATTCACATATTCACAACAGGGCTGTAATGCATATGTCTCACTGCCAGGCAGCTCTGAACTACACGATACTTGCATGATGGACCCATCAGGTGGCATGGGGCAGTCTCATCTGGTGGGACAAGCCTCGGGATGGCACTGCCATGAATGTACAGCCAGTGGTTAAAAACAGTGGGAACATGTTGATAAATGTGGTTTATGATCATGCAAATAGACTTTACATCCAATTCAAATTTCTCAATGCTTTCCTTTGTTTAAAGGAAATATATATGCTCTTTTATAGTCAATACCTACGGAGCATCATTTTTAATATTATGTTTCTTACGTTGGATTTTTGTATTGAATTAATAAATTGCCAATAAAAAGCAGTATATACCTATATAGTTCTTACAGCTTTCTATTAAGTTCCTTAAGATGTTTGATCACATCATTTTATCTAAGGAAAACATCTTTCAACTTAAAAACAAGGATTCTTCCACTACTCCAGAAAGTGACAGTCATTCACGAAAACATAAATTCTTGTTCTCCAATTTGTGGCTCACACTGAAGTACAGAGCAGCAGAGATTGGCATGTTGATCCATTCCTTTTTGTAAGACCCAAAAACAAAACAAAGGGTGAGGATCAGGATGACACTTTAAGGGCTAGGATGTTGTTAGATTCACTACCTTTATGAAAAAATCACTGTAAAAATATCAGACTGCTAGCACACTTTTACATCAACACTTCTGTGAGAAGAAAATAAACAACTTGAACCCATGGGGTTTTTTTTTAACTCAAAACAAGCCTTTGTGCTATCAAAAACAAAGGGTGCCGTTGATCTCCCCGGTTCCCCACCCCTGTCTGAGTGCATGTGCGCATCTGAGTGTGCATGTGCGTGCCCCTGGGAGTGGTGTGCCTGTGTCTGCTTGTGAGGGTGGCGGTGGAGTTGATGAGCAGGAGCTGCCACTCCAGGTGCCCACCCCGCCCTGGGGCTCTGCACAGGCAGGGATGGGTGTGCGCTTTGGGGCCCCACCCTCGGGGGCCCCCTGGCTGGAGGCCCCACACCTGCCCAGAGCCCTGGCTTGGCCTGTGGCTGCCTGTGTCCAAAGAGATTAGTAAGAGAGGGCAGAGAGCAGGCCTCGGCCTCGTGCTCCTGCCACTGGCCTGGCACTGGCCTGGCCTTGAGCAGCTGGCAAACTGCTTCCCTGCCTCCCCTGAGGCCTTCTTTCTCTCCCTACAGGGCCCTTGCTGCGGGATGGACAGGGTCTTGATGCACTTTACTATGTGCAGGCTGTTCCAGATGGTAGAACTTCTACACATGCAGACATGACGTGGATGACTTTGTGGTTCTCTGTGATGCCTTCGGCACTGGCCAGCACTGCCGGTCAGAAAGCTTGTCTTGTTTCTGGTGTTGTCACATCTTCTTGTCTCCCCAAGTGAAAAAGAAAGTCCTTGAGTTCAGTACACGGAAAGAAAAAAAAACAATGGTGCTTCTATAGCATTTTATTTGCTTCAAGGTAATCATTTACCACTATGAATATTTCAAAGCTCAGCAGAGTGCTGGTATTCTGGGCAGAACAAATACTGTTCTTCCAAGCCCATCTTCAGACAGCCGGGAGAATGCTATCAGCAGAACTTAGCTGCTAACCTCTCTTCATTCATCACAACTGGACCTTCTCGTGACTCAGTGATCTACTAGATAAGAGTCACCTCTACTTAATCTCACCATCAGCAGGTCTACCAGAAATACTTTTGAGAAATAGAATCGACCCAAATGGCACCATGCATTTGGGCTATAGTAACTAACTATAGTAACTATAGTAACAATGGAGTTTCACATCTCAATCTAAGTAATAATGGAAGTCACAAGAATTTTACTACTTATTTTGCCCTTTGAGAATTTTTAAAAATGGAAAATCTTCTGCAGCACAAATGAACATCATGTCTTGAGGTACTGGAGCAGTCAACTTGGTCCAGCTTCCGGTGATAACACTTCACGCAGGTAAGGCATTTAGGTTGAGAAAGAGAAAAATTATCAAGGGACACAAATTCAGATGTGAAGTCACCTTTTATCATATTGATATATGTTAATGTATTACTCTCAGGCTTGAAGTCAAAAGCTTCTCTTTATAACAGAAAAATAAATATTTTCCATTTAAATCATTAATAGATGAAATATTTAAAGGGACTGAGTCTTTACAGTTTCAGAATATAAATTTTCAAAATACTTTTAGGTTACCTTCATTCTTAAAATGCTTTAAATAATTCCAGGACAACATCTATAATCCCAGCTACTTGGGAAGCTGAGGCAGGAGGATTGCAACTTGAAGGCCAGCGTAGACAACCAAACAACACTGTCTCAAAAAAAGATTTTTTTAAAGCAGTTGGAGGATCTAACCCAGTGGTAGGGTGTTCACCTAGCATGTATGAGGCCCCGGGTTCAATCCCCAATACTGCAAAAATACTACTAATAATAATAATAATAACTTCATGAAAAAACAGGTTAATCAGTAAGCAGAATTTTAATTTTCATTTAACTTAATAAAATAAAATAATTGGAAAAGTGGTAAATTATAGAACTAACTATACTCATATGGAATCAAGTATTTAGGAAAATTACTTTTCTAAAGCTTTAAAGTTAAAAGTCCTTTTAATTAAATTTAATTAAGTTCAATTCTTTGTTTTTGTGTTTTGTTTTGGGGGGTTTTTTGGTACCAGGGATCAAACTCGGGGCCTCACACTTGCCAGGCAGGTGCTGTGCCACTGAGCTACATCCCGGCCCTCAACTGTTTGTAAAAATAACATTTTTAAATTTCTTTATTGCTCCATGTTTGCAGTACACAATGATTACGTTCACTGTGAGGAACTGGTGCATGGACATGATATGTCTCATCCTTCTTCCCTCCCCTCCACCCCTGTGGGGTTTTCTTCCAGCACTAGAATTACTTATGTGTATTTTATAAGTCTATATCAAGTTAATTACCATAAACATAGATTAACAGCCAGACTAACAGGCAAAAAAAACCATATAAAACACATAAAACAATTATACTAAATCCAGGTACACTTTTAGATATGTTGGCCATGCTGGGTTACAATAAACTTTTTTTTTTTTGGCACTGGGGATCGAACTCAGGTCCTTGCGCTTTCGAGGCAGACAGTGAAACCACTGAGCTAAATCCCTGGCCCACAATAAACTTTTTTCTCTCTTTTCCTCTTACATATCTTTTGCACTTTATTTATATATTGGGTTTCTCATATAAGAAACCATGTGCTATCTAAGCTTGTGTGTTTGATTTACTTCACTTAACATCATGGGCTCAAGGTGCATCTATCTTCCTACAAATGATTCAACTTTATCCTTCTTTATGTCATTGTGTATGTATACCTCATTTTGTTATCCATCTATTGATGGACAAAGGCCACTTCCAAGATTTAGCTGTTATGAAGTGTGCTGTTAAAAATATGGATATACATGTATCACTATGATATGACATCTTTAACCCTCTCAGGAAGACACCTAAAAAGAGAATAGCTGGGTCAAATGGAATTTCTATTTTTAGATTTTTGAGGAATCTCCAAACTGATTTCCACAGTGGTTGTACCAGTTTATATTCCCACCAAAAATGCAGAAGAGTTCTCCCCTGCCCCACAGCCTCTCCAGCATTTGTTGTTATTTGATTTCTTGATGAGGGCCATTCTTTCTGGCATGAGAGAGAATCTCAATGAGAAATAACATTTCTTACCTCTTTAAAAGGAATCATAAACTCCACCAAAATCAGACTTTGGGTAATTGTTAACTTTAAAAGCCAAACACATATAAATGTAACAATTTAAAAAATTAACAAAAGTAAGTTATGCTCTACTTAATATATATTACCAGGGGCCAGGGATTTAGCTCAGTGGTTCCACCACCTGCCTTGCAAGCACAAGGTCCTGAGTTCGATCTCTGGCACCAAAAAAAATTAATAAATAAATAAAATAAAGTCTTTCTTTAAAAAAAAAAAAAAATATATATATATATATATATATAAAAGACCAGAGAAGGATGATTATGATGATGACTACAGTGACAACAATGATGGTTACTGATATGAAAAAGAAACAACGGAAAATTTGAATAATTTTTTTTAAATCTGTTTCAAAGCTTCCAAAGCAGGACTTCAGTGTTCATGAACTGGAATAAAAGGAAAACACTCTGAGATGTACTCAACATTTCACTCTGCCATTCCCCAGACATTCCCCAGCTCAGGAGTAGTGGAGATGGAGAAGTTCATAAGGCACACAAGGCAGAGGAGGCCTGGGGTATAACTCAATGGTACAGCCAGGCCCTAGACTCAATCCCCAGCACTGTGGGGAGGATATTTATAGGAGGCAGAAGAGCTGAGCAGACCTTTCCTCAGTTTGACAGGATGGGAAGAAAACTGGAGTTTGGGGCTAGCAAGGCAGCTAAGGACTGAGGGGATCAGATCCTGGAAAGAAAAGAAAAATAAAGAGAATGCATGCACGCACTCAGAAAGAGGTCAGCCAGTCATGTGAGCCACCTTCTCTCTCCAGTTATTCATGGTTTCATAAGCTAAGTAAACCAAATCAAGGGGCAGAGAAGTTGAACAAAACATAGCTAGATGGGGCTGAAAAACTGAGCAAAGACAAGGTCTATGTCACCAGGCTAAGAATATTAAAAACTGGAGTTCAAGGCCAAAAAGTAAAAAGACACACAAAAAAATTGGTAAACCCCACCAGATTTATTGCAGGACCCTTAAATGACTGTCTCAGTTGAAACCCCTAAAGAATTCCACCACTGAAGAAAGGGAGAACCGGCATTACAAAGACAGAAAAATAGTCTCAATCAACTCAATCCCTTATGGGGTGATTGAGGTGATTGTCCCTATTCTAACTGTTTTTCCATAGCCCAAGAAAATCTTATGGAGAAAGATACTATCTGAGTCTCTAAAATTTTCTGTACATAATGCCCAATATCCAATCAAAAATTACTAGACATATCAAGAGAAAGAAACAATTGGAAAAAAAACAAATAATAGAAAGAAATCCATAAGTAATCCAGATATTGTAACCATCGGATACTGACCTTTTCTGTGGTGTTGGGGATTGAACCCAGGGCTTCACGTATGCTAAGCAAGTGCTCTACTCCTGGGGTACGTTGCCAACCCTTTTTATTTTGAGACAGGGCATTGCTAAGTTGTCCAAGCAAGCCTCCCAAGTATCTAGAATTGTATGCATGTGCCACCATACTTGGCTAGATACTAGACATAAACATTATTAATCACAGCTAGTTTGTAATAAACAAAATTGTTTTAAAACATGAATGGGAATTCACCAGTACTTACATAGTTGCCGTAATGAGTCAGATGAATAGCCAAGGTTGGTAACCACTGGGCTTTGAAGTCAATCATACCTAGATTCACATCCTAGCCCTGCCAGTTACTACCTTTCGCCCCCAATCCCAACAGAGATAATAATGTCTTCCTCATAATGTTATTGTGAGAGATGCTTTCCACAGTATCTGCATATTACAATGCGGATCTTAAATATCCCCCAAAGGCTCATGTGTTGAAGGATTGGTCCCAAATTGATGGTGCAGGTAGGAGGTGGTAGAACCTTTAAGAGATGGGGCCTGGTGGGAGGCATAAGACTTTGAAGGGGTAACTGAGTGTCCAGCCCCTTCTCTTTGTTTCCTGGCTGCCACGAGGTGAGCAGCTCTGCTCCACCACACCCTTCTGCTATGATGTTTCTGCTTCAACACATACCTAAAAGAAATGGAAGGAGCCAACCTACCATGGACTGAAACCGCTGAAACCATGAGCCAAAATAAACCTTTCCTTTGAAGTTGTTTACCTCAGTCATTTGTCACAGTGATGGAAAGCTGACTAACAAAATGGCAGCCAGTAAGAGTCAATAAACATAAAGTGACATGTGATTGCCAATAAATTTTACATCAGAACTATCTCATCCCAGAAACAAATAATATCCCTGCACTCTTTTCTTCCAGTGTAGCAGAATCACGTACTACTATCAACTCCTAAGAAAGAGACCAAGAGAAAAAAAGCATGTCTATTTTTCCTTTATGTTTTCATTCACCAGCAATGCATTCTGGAACTACCAAAGCTCTTCAGGAAAGGTATATTATAAACAGCAAAACTATTTACACACTGACTCTTTCCACCACAAAGAGCCAAGGCAGCCTATAAAAATATATACATAAACAAGAAGACTGCTTTGGTTTGTTGATGAGAGCTTTGTGTATTTTAATGAAAAAAAGCAAGCAAAGTATGGAGGAGTGGAGAATACAAGCTTTCAAATATATCATGCACTGACACCTATGTTGCATAAATAACAAAAATATACACATCTGTAGAATTTGACTACATTGGCATTTATGGAGCCATTGTTTCATTTGACCACAAACCCTCTCAGGCACTGTAGCTCCACTGTACCCTTCTCGTCCCAGATTCATGTGAGAAGGAAAGGACAGGCCCAGGTGTGGACCCTCCATCCCTTCCACTGCATCATACTTGTGCTGCCCTCTCAAGACAGCCAAGGTAACACCAACAAGAAGACCAAAAAAATGTCTAAATAAGGAATTTCTTTTTCAGCTATTAGTACTAAAACTCTGCAGCTCATCCATGCATACACCTATGCGGTAAATTTTCTATTATACCTAGAACCTATTAAATATATGGCTTTACTCACATTAGCTTTATTGAATAGCAGCTGCATGTATCCAAGAACATTTATTGAGCAACTACCAGGCAGTGGGCTGGAATCTGGATAGAGAACACTGAGGTGGGAGAGACAACCCCCTAGACAGTGGTGAATAGAAATCTGAAGTTCACTGCTGCACTGAAGAGCAACCAATGGGAATTCAGGACATCAGAGAGCACCTCAGTGCACCAGGATCAAAGAACTACTCAGAGTGAGAAGGCTGAGGGCTCAGCATTGCAGGTGCCCGGACTCTTCCGCTGGAAACACGCCACCCACAGCTCCCCGACCCTAGGCTATGTTTATTTACAATATACCAACTGGACAGAGTTAAACAGATACAGATTCACATTGCATCCCCACAATTTTTACGTTACATAAAACAACTTTTTTAATGTAAATACTGATTTTAGGCCCCTTTAAAATAAACAGTGAAATCATGCAAGGAGGAGCCAGTTATGTTTTCTAATATACATGAAAATAAAGGCACAGTGATGAAAACAAAAATTTCATTGAAACACTTCCAAAATAAACCTGCATATCTATAAGTTAAGAAACCCTGACACTGCCTGGGATTTAGCTCAGAGGTTCAACCACCTGCCTCGCAAGTTCAAGGTCCTGAGTTCGATCCCCAGTAACAAAAAATAAAATGTTACTTGGTACCACCACTCCCAGCACAGAGGAGGAGGCTTCCAGGTTGCCGTAGCACTGCTCCCAGCGCAGAAGAGATGAGCCATGTGGGCACCAGCAACAAACCACCCCCCCACCCCCCACCCACGTCAAAAATGACAAGACACATAAACAAGCCTAAAAACCAGACTCCCAGATCACCTACAGCAACCGCAAAGGGAAACAAGATGGGACACTGATACTCAACCACCTGGACTCCCCGAATTGGCAACAAAAGACGATCTGGAAAAAATGAAATTAGAAATAATTTCTAAGATAACAGCAGAGTTTGTGCCCATAGTGCAAGACATGATTAATAAATCTGGAGAGGACACACATAAAAAAACAGAGGACCTGAAGAACATGATGGAATCCCAACATACGAAACAAATGGAACCCATAAAAGAGATGCAAACACATTTCCAGGAGATTAAAAAACTCCACTGAAAGTCTATGCAGCAGAATAAGCCAATGTGAAGACAGAATTTCAGATACAGAAGATAAGATTGTAATTAGTGACCAGAAAAAGAAAAATTGCTTCAAAATTGTAAGGCACCATGAGAAATCAATCCGGCAGCTGCTAGATGAGGCAAAGAAGAACAACATAAGACTGATCAGAGTCAATGGAGAAACAGGAGACAGTGCAGACATTAAAAAACTGTTCATAGAAGTGATGGAAGAAAACTTCCCAAGCAGGGGAAAAGAACTTGACACACAGATAAGTGAGACATATAGGACTCCAACTAGCCTTGATCAAAAAAAAAATCTACATATAGGCATTTAATAGTTAAGATTCCAAAAACTCAACGGAAGAACAAAATTCTACAAGCACTTAGAGAAAAGAAACAAATGACATACAAAAGAAAGCCCATCGGAATCACAGCACACTTCTCAAAGCAAACCCGCAAGGCAAGAAGAGCTTGGAGTGATGTATTCCAATCCCTAAAGGAAAACAGCTTTCAACCTAGACTAATGTACACTACAAAACTATCTTTCAAAATTCATGGAGAAATAAGAAACTTTCATGACAAAGAGCATCTTAGGAACTTCATGAATACCAAACCAGCACTCCAAAAAATTTTAGACAATGTCCTAGAAAAAGACAATGAGTATCACAACCCCAGAAAGCCCAGCAGAATGAATCCATCGGGCACGAAAAGAAATTAAACACAAAGGGGGAGAATCCAACAAAAAGAAAAAGTCATGACAAAGATAAGTCACTACATATCAGTTAAAGCCATTAATGTTAAAGATCTCAATTCAGCAATCAAAAGAAATAGACTGGCAGAATAGGTCAAGAAGCAAGATCCAACAATATGGTGCATACAAGAAACATAATTCAAAGAGAAACTCATAAGACTGAAAGTTAAAAGGTGGAAAACAATATTCCATGTGAAAGGAACCAAAAAAAAACCAGGAGTAGCTATCCTCTTTGCAGATCAAGTGGATTTCAAACCAACACTGATTAAGAGAGACAAAGAGGGCCGAGGATTTAGCTCATTTTTTTCGCCACCTGCTGTGCAAGCACAAGGACTCGAGTTTGATCCCCTGTACCAAAAAAAAAAAAAGAGAGGCAAAGAAGGACACTACACCCTTGTAAAGGGAACAATCCAAGAGGAACAGATAACAATCATAAATATATATGCACCAAACACTAGTGTGCTGACTATATAAAACAAATACTAATGGACCTGAAAAATCATAAAAGCACTAATACAATAGCAGTATGGGACCTCAATAACCCACTGTTACAAACAGATAGATCAACTAGATAAAAAATAAGCAACAAAATATTAAAACTAAATTAAACTCTCGAACAAATAAACTTAACAGATATTTACAGAGTGTTCCACCCCACAAAATCAGAATACACATTCTTGGGGCCGGGGATTTAGCTCAGTGGTTTCGCCGCCTGCTGCACAAGCGCAAGGACCCGAGTTCGATCCCCAGTACCAGGAAAAAAAAAAAAAAGAATACACATTCTTTTCAGCTGCACATAGGGGATTCTCTAAAATAGACTACATACTCGCTCATAGAACATGTTTAAGTAAGTGCAAAGGAATTGAAGCTATCCCCTGTATATTATCAGACCATAGTGTGATGAAATTGGAGATCAATAGCAAAAGAAACTGGAAACATTTCATAAACACATGGAAATTGAACAACACACTTCTGAATAACCAATGGATCACAGAGGAAATTAAAGAACTCAGACAATTCCTATACTTAAATGACGATGACAATACAACATATCACAATCTATGGCACACAATGAAAGCAGTCTTACGAGGGAAATTCATAGCAGTGAATACTCATATTAGGAAAACAGAGTGAGCCCAACTAAACAACCTGATGCTGAACCTCAAGCTTCTAGAAAAAGAAGAGCTGGACTAACCCAAAGCTCATACAAGGGAGGAAATTATAAAGATAAGAGGAGAAATCAATGCAATGGAGACTAAGAGAATGATACAAAAAAATCAATAAATCCAAGAGTTGGTTCTTCAAAAGAATACACAAAATTGACAAACCCTTAGCCAACCTTATCAGAAAAAGGAAAGAAAAGGCCCAAATCCATGCAATTAGGAATGAAAAGGATGAAATTACAATGTACCCAGCAGAAATCCAGAGATTCATCAATATCTACTTCGAGAACCTATATGCTAATAAAATGGAAAACACAGAAGAAATGGACAGATTCCTAGATACATATGAATTACCAAAGTTGAACAAAGAAGACCTAAAAATTCTAAACAACCCAGTATCAACCAATGAAATTGAAAACGTAATTAAAAACTTACCAACTAAGAAAAGCCCACATCCTGACGGCTTCACTGCTAAATTCTACAAGACATTTAGAGAGGAACTACTGCCACTACTGTTTAAACTCTTCAATGAAATTGAAAGGGAAGCAATACTCCCAAATTCATTCCTGGAAGCAAGCATCACCTTGATCCCCAAAGCAGAGAAAGACCCAATCGAAAAAGAGAACTATAGGCCAATCTCACTAATGAACATAGAAGCAAAAATCCTTCATAAGATACTGGCAAATAGAATGCAGAAGATCATCAAGAATATCATACACCCTGACCAAGTGGGATTCATCCCAGGGATGGTTCAACATATGCAAATCAACAATGTAATACACTGTGTCAATAGAGCCAAGGACAAAAACCATATGATCATCTCCATAGATGCAGAAAAAGCATTTGACAAAATCCAACACACATTTCTGATAAAAACCCTTCAAAAAATTGGAATAGATGGTCTCTACCTCCTCAATCTAATAAAAGCCATCCATGAAAAACCAACAGCCAATATCATGCTAAATGGTCAAAAACTGAAATCCTTCACACTAAAATCAGGAACAAGACAAGGATGTCCACTATTACCACTTCTGTTCAATACAGTTTTGGAAACATTAGCCACAGCAATTAGACAAGAGAAAGAAATAAACGGAACAAAGATAGGAAATGAAGAAGTCAAACTGTCATTATTTGCAGATGACATGATTCTCTATACAGAAGACCACAAGAACTCCACCAAAAGTCTTCTAGACTTAATAACCAAATTCAGTAAAGTAGCTGGATACAAGGTCAACACACAAAAATCAATAGCTTGCCTCTACATGAACAACAGACTCACTGAGAGAAAAACAGGGCAAACAATTCCTCACAATTGTATCCAAAAAAATGAAATACCTAGGAATCAACCTAACAAAAGAAATCAAAGACTTTTTCTCTGAAAACTATAGCACTCTGAAAAAGAGACTGAAGACAGTATCAGAAAATGGAAAGACATTCCCTGCTCCTGGGTAGAAGGATCAACACAGTGAAAATGGCCATACTTCAAAAACTGCTATATAGATTTAATGCAATCCCAATCGAAGTCCCAGCACCATACTTCACGGACCTTGAGAAAACAATCCCAAAATTCATTTGAAACAAGAAGAGACTCAGAAGAGCAAAAGCAATTCTAGGTAACAGAGACATGGCAGGGGGTATTACAACCGCCAACTTGAAACTCTACTACAAAGCTACTGTGATAAAAACAGCATGATGCAAAGAAACAGACCTGAGGACCAGTGGAACAGATTAGAAGATGCCAAAACAACTCCAGACCCACTCAGCCACCTCATCTTCAACAAAGGAGCCAAACACCCTCACTGGAGGAAAGATAGCCTCTTTAATAAATGGTGCTGGAAAAATTGGGTTTCAACTTGCCAAAGATTAAAACTAGACCTATATCTCTCACCATGCACTAAATTAAAATCAAAATGGATTAAAGATCTAAATATTAAAACAGAAACGCTGAACGGAGGTTAGCTAGAACTCTTGAAGACACTGGTATAGGAAAAGATTTTAGAACAAAACCTCAGTTGCCCATGAACTGGCACAAAGAATCAACAAGTGGGATCTCTTCTTACTAAAAAGCTTCTGCACAGCAAGAGAAGCCACCAACAGAGTAAAGAGACAACCCACAATGTGGGAAAAATTTTCACCTGCTGTTCCTCAGACAAAGGTCTACTATCTAGAATCTATAAAGATCTTTAAAAAATCAGATGTCCGAAATTTAAAGACACAATCCAAAAATGGGCATCTGAAATGAACAGACATTTCTCAAAAGAAGTAGAAATAGCAAATAAACATATGAAAAAATGTTCAACATCACTGGTCATTCAAGAGATGCAAATGAAAACAACACTGAGATTCCACCTTACACCAGAAAGAATGGCTGCTATCATGAAATCAACCAGTAACACATGCTGTGGGGAAAGAGGAACACTGCTCTACTACTGATGGGAGTGTAGACTGGTACAACCACTGTGAAAATCAGTATGGAAATGCCTCAAAGAACTAGGACTGGAAGTCCCGTTTGACCCAGCTATTCCCTGCTGCGTATCTTCCCCAAAGAATTAAAAGAATCATACCACAGTGACATATGTGAATTCATGTTCATAGCAGCACAGTTTGTAATAGCTAAAACTTGGAAACAGCCCAAATCAAGCGGAGACTGGAAAAAAAAATGGTTTTGTATAAAATGGAGTACTACTCAGCCATAAAAAATGAGAAATTAGATATTTATAGCTAAATGGATGCACATTGAGGCAATATTTTTTTTTTTTGATACCAAGGATCAAACTTTGGTCCTTGTGCTTGCGCAGCAGGTGGCAAAACCACTGAGCTAAATCCCCGGCTATGAGGCGATATTCTTAAGTGAAATAAATAGTACACACATGTGTAAATGCTGAATAGCTTCTCTAGTGTGAGAAACTGAAAGTGTAAATAAGGATTAAAAGGTATAATAGATAATGTGAAATAGGAAAAAAAGGGGCAATGGGGAGGGGGAAGTGGGAGGAGTGAGGGAAAGAAGGGAATGGAATTAATATGAGAAAATGAAAAAATGGAAACAAAGTTTTTGTAAATAAGGAGGGATGGAGGGGTTGAAGGGAGGGCAGGGGAAGGGGGAAAAATAAGAACCAAGAGAGATTATGTAAAGGTGCAAATTTCCAATCATGAATGTCATTATATTGTATACCTAAAATGTACCAATAAAATTAAATTTAAAAAAAGAAACCCTGACATTAAAAACAAAACCAAAAATATTACAATTGTTTATAAATTCTATACTTAAGGCCAGGGATTTAGCTCGGTGGCTGTGTGCCTGCCTTGCAAGTGCAAGGTCCTGAGTTCAATTCCCGGTACCAAAATATAATAATAATAATAATAATAATAAATAAATTCTATACTTACAAGTACATGGAATGTATATTGATTATAAGTATGTTGATTCTCTTTTCTACTTGTTAATGTATATTCTACATAAAAAGCACCCAATTATCTCCAGTGGAAATTCATTCATTCTAATACCCCGCTTTTCTATAAATGAACATACTGACTGTATCTAGTTATTAGTTAATGAGCTGAAGCAGTTATACAAACTTTTCTCACACCTATGGATATACAGATAGTTCTTTCTTTCCATCACTTGTTCAGATACAAAAATTTAAAATACATTTAAGAGACCAGGTACTGTATTTGCCTATGTTCTAACCCAGTAGTATCTTTCCTGACAGAATTTATAAATAAAAATGAAATGCATCTACATGATACACTTCAACTCAGAGATTTTAGGCCCAATTCCTGCCACAGAAAGAATTCAAATGGTTTTTGCAAGTAGGGGGTGCTTACAAAATTACACTAAAAAACTACTTCTTAATTATCCCAGTTCCTTACCAAGGCAAATTAGTCCTCTTAAGTCATCCCAGAAAATCAGCCAGATGGTCCCTCAAATTCAATTAATTATCCACAATCTTTCAACCAAGAAAAACAACTCTTCCTACTTTGTCTCACTATTTTCCTATCCATGAATTAACCATTATAGCAGAGGTCAGGTTAGGTTCATTAACAAAAGCAGACCTTACCCAGAAGTGAGAAAACAGAATTAGCCTGAAATACTTCTGAAGCGGTGTGGACAGGGACTCAGCTGGCATTTATGATACTGCCTGAGCTCTGCCTGGGGTTGGGCTCTCTGGTGTTTATCCCGAACTCACCCGCAACCACACAGGGACTTCACACTCCATGAGCCAGTGCTTTTCCATAACGAAATGAGGGAAACACCACCAGGGCCAGAGCAAGGATTCTCATATGGCAAAGCACTGTTTCTGACACTATGTTTGCATCCTGAAACTGGGTGTAACAGGAGCATCATTGAAAAGCCAGTCCTTTATTCAACCTCTAAATATACTCTCCCAGGCACACAGCAGAGGTCCCCCCAGTAGACAGAGGGTGACTACCAGCATTGCCCCAAAGATAAGGATGTGGGGACCCACAGCTTGGTACATAAACCCTCTGGCCATGCAATACACAAATAAACAAGCTGCTCTACCCTAAGGGTGAAAGGCTAGTTTGTCTTACTTTCTGTAAACCCTTGTAAAATTTTTGACTGAACTAGCAAATTCAGATGAAACTAGCAGTTTAGCTCAAAACTAAACATGGTGCATGCATGAATCTAGGTACCCCTTCCACCAATCCTAAATCAGGCACTTCTAAAAAGCTATCACTGATGTTCTAAGTAATTATGTACATCTCATAAATAAAACAGGCTGAGCATCCCTAATGCAAAAATCTAAAGTCAAAAATGCTCCAAAATCTGAAACTTTTTAAACATCAACATAACACTATAAGTAAAAATTTCTATTCTACAATTATTAAAAACACTGTAGGAAATGATTTTCAGGAAATGAATTTCATGGGTTGACTTTGAGTTCCTTACCTAAGAGAGCTCCTTCTGCAAATACAAATATTCCAAAATCTGAAAATCAAAAGACTTCCAATCCCAAGTATTTTGGACACGGATTACTCAACCTGTCCTCTCTGACCTCCATGCATTTGTTATTACACAAAAAGCTACCTCTAGCCCACTTAGGTCAAGAACACAAGACTGTGAGGTCTACTCATATGCCCCACTCAGGAACGCTTGCTCTAACGTGAAGAACCACAACAAGTCTGCTTGTTGTCTAGGTACTTGAGCATATGTAAGTCAAATGCAATTCTGAGACTTAAAGAAAAGTCAGCCAGGCACAGTAGCACAAACCTACAACCCCAGCACTGGGACAGCTGAAGCAGGAGGAGTGTAAGTTCAAGCTCAGCTGGGGCAGTTTGGCAATTTAATAAAACCCTATCTCAAAATTTAAATAAATAAATAAATAAAAGGCTGGGATGTAGCTCAGTGAGAAGGCCCTGGGTTCAATTCCCAGTACTGCTTAAAAAGAAGAGAAAGGGGGTGCAGAGGAGGAAAGGAATGAAAAAAGGCAGGAAGGGAAAGGAAAATTCAGAACTTTCTGTAGTAGTATATTCAAACTCCTTTGCATCTGCATACATGGACAGGGCATCTGGCCGCGGTAGCTGCTTTTGAATCTGAGAAATTAGGAATGTGATTCAGTGGAGTGAGGGAAGGTAGGGTCTTAAGGCTCCTGCATGCACAGTTCCCAAATAAACATTCAGAAAACAACAACCGTTCCTATCATATGGGGGGGGGGGTTAATTATGAAAGAGATAAAGCCCCAAAGTGTCCCTCCTACTGTGGTCCACACTGTGAGATGGATTCTGGACATTTTTCAGAGCTACACCAATGCTGACTTTCATCAATGTTGACTGAGATGAAAAATTAAACTGGCACAGGAGCCAAATACAGAAAGCTGTATCAAATCCACCCTAAAATGTTTCCACTTCTCAGAATTTGGCTGTGAAACGGGATCTAAGCCGCCAGGAGAAAGTGGAGGGACAGAGGGGCTGGTCCACCATCTGCACCTGGGAAACCGTAGGAAGGCAGGACAGGGCGGAGATCAGAGGTCCCTGGCTCAACAGCAGGAGGGGAGCAGCGGAAGGAGCAGCCAGGCACACAGACAGGTGGAGAAAAGGGCAGGAAGCCTGCGGTAGACAGGTGTGGCCATCCAGGAGAGCAGTCCTGTACAGCTGTCTCCCTCTGGACTCAGCTCCAGACCAGGCTGCTGTCCCCACACAAGGGGACCTGAGATAAGACAGGCTTGCAGGAACCCAAGGGAAACCCCATTTTAAATAAGGATTGAGACAAAGAGCAGCAGCAGGACAAAGAGGCCCACTGGGGCCTGGGCTGGCTGGCAACAGAAATAAATACCCCCAGGGGATTTGTTCCAGGACCCTTGAGGATTGCCAGAGCCGGCAATACTGACTATGCGCAAAACATGCTGCAAGCAGTGCAGCCTGCAAAGAGTTAAATCCCTCGATCGGCTTCCTGTGAGAAGCGAGTCTGACTGAAGCTCCGTGACTCACAGAAGCATCCCAGATGAGCACTGCGGTAGCGCGCGGGTTAACATGGCCTCCCACTCACGGCCACAGCCGAGACCACAGTGCTGGCCTATGAAGCTGTGGGCTGACAGACAACACGGGCAGCTGAAGTCGGAGCCATCGCACCCAGATTCCATTCCCACAATCAGTGCCGTCACAGCATGAAGGACAGTGCTCTAATTATAGCCACATATTCTGGCTATCTTGCTTCTAATTTGAAAATGCTTTGACTTCTCTTTAAAGCCTTGCCTGCATTGGTTTCCGTGGTAATTTCATGTACTGCACATCTATACATGCACCTTTACCCTGACTGATGGATAATAAAGCTCGGTGGAAGAGACAGGCCAGTGCCTTTTGCCAAAGGAGCATTGGCCGTCCCAGTTCACACTTTCTCTTTAACTCTGTCTTAAGTTTTTCTTCAACCCCTAGTCACACACTGGGAAGGTGGGGACTAGAGACTCACTGCAGGAGTCGCTGGCAAGGATATCAAAATCCTCACACACAAGTGGAATTATTTCTCCCAAATATTTCTGTCCATACAGAAGAAAGCTAGTGCCCAGCCTTGAATCTACCTGACCCTAAGGTTGGGATGACAGGGACAATAAACTCCCAAGTTAAGGCTTTTAATTCAGCCTTGCTGGTGTCTCCCGGGATCCATCGGAGAACTACAGTGGATATAAAACACACACCAGCCCTGAGACCAGGGAGATTTTTTGAATAAAATGCAATTTCAAACTATCAAAGGAAAGTACAGAGTCTGACTGAAGGAACCAAAGACTACTCCACACAGTTTCCCAACAGCTTGGGAAAACATATGGAAGTGGGACGCATGGGACATGTTAAGGAAACTGTTTATGACAGCTGGGATAAAACACAAGGTAAATGCTGGAACACAGTGAGAGAAACGATCACACAAGAACGAGCTCAAGTGCCAACCCAAGCAGCTTGCACTGGGTGGGTAAGGAGAGGACACTCAGGAAATTACCTTCCCAGCACCACCATCACAAAGGCAAAGGGAGGGAGAGTTCAGGAAGGCACCATCCTCTACCGGCGTGATTACAGCAGAGACTGGAAGGCTGGAAGGCAGGCCACGGGCAGAACCATGTAGAGCGACAGAACAGCAAATGCTCAGAGCTAGGAAACTTTCAGCACCACGTGCCGTAAAAGCTGAGGAAACAGATATACTGATACACACATCCCACTGAGGAAGTCAGGTGTAAAAAGGAAGGCAAGACAGGTGCACCAATCACATGCCAGCAATCCCAGCACTCTGGAGACTGAGGCCAGAGGATCAAGAGTTCAAGCCCAGCCCAGGCAACTTAGCAAGATGCTGTCTCAAAACCAAAAGTAAAAGAGAGGAGGATGTACCTCAGTGTGAAGGCCCTGGGCCCAATGCCTAGTACTGGCAAAGGAAAAAAAGGCTAGACATAGTTCTCTGAGTTCCCAAGAGAGAGTGCTTTTATTGTTGTTGTTATTTTTTGTTTTGTTTTTTTTTTTTGGTACCGGGGATCGAACTCGGGTCCTTGAGCTTGCGAGGCAGGCAGCAGAACCACTGAGGTAAATCCCCGGCCCTTGTTGTTGCTATTTTTAAAGACAGGTAGATTTAAGCCAATATATTAAAGATGCAAGAAGTGACATCGGGTAAATGATACAGGATACTTAAAAGGACAGAATTATTAACTCAGTTCATACAGAAATGCCTTTACATCTAAAAACTTTATTCTATTTTGAATCTCTTTCTGATATATAATTCTCAGCTAAAATCGCTACAAATTATTCAATGCTAAGAACATGTCTGTTTCATCATTCAAAAATCAAGAAATACATTTAAAGTACGTATTTGCATTCCCAAGTGCTTTTTTGAACAGTAACATTTCATTTCATTTCCTGCGTACATTCTTAGGAACTTACCTGTGCCTCATGAAAACATGAACAACAGTAAAAGGTTAAGAACTTGGTGCTAGAAAAAAATAAGATGATTATCTAGGAAAACCTAAGCAAATATACATGGAGGTAAGATATCAGCAACAGGGCCGGAGATTTAGCTCAGTGGTTCCGCCGCCTGCCTCGAAAGCACAAGAATCAGAGTTCAATCTCTGGTACCAAAAAAACAAAAAAAAGGATAGCAGCAATAACCGCAGTAACCTCACTGATCACCTCTTATATGCTAGGCCAGCCACTCTACCTGACAAATCTCATTTAATATTAATATTTACCAGCTGGTACTAGCAGCCATTCACATACAAAGAAAATGAGCTGGGCATGGAGACACACCTACAATCATGGCAGCTGGGAGGCTGAAGCAGGAGGAACACAAGTTTGAGACCAGCCTGTACTACATAGTGATACCCTGTCTCAAAATCCAAAAAAAAGAGAAAACAACATCAAAAAGTGAAAGAAAGTGAGATCTGAGAATGCAGCACTTTCTTCTAAAGATTCTGCTCTCAATACTCCACACACCATCTATAGGTTAAGACGGTTTCCTTTCTGCAGCTGCATCTCTGGAATCCTTGATTATGCAATACTTCATGTGCATAAAAACCTTGTTTCTCTGTCTTGGACCTTTGGTAGAGACAGGCGGATAACATTCCCTAATGCTCTACTCCCACCGCTGGAGCAATCAGAACGGAAGAGGGGATCAAATTATGAGCTGCTTTCCCTTACCAAGCCCATGACAGCAGGTACACAAGGCGGGGGGGCTGCCACATCCTCAACACACAGAACACTGGCCAACAGCAGGAGATCCTCAAGGAATTGTGGTAGATTCTAACTGAATTTCCTAAGGATCTAGGCCAAACATAGGCGCCCAACTTGGGTAGGCATCCCATCCCCATCATCTCCAGATAGAACGGCTGAAGAGGTCAACCATCAATGCTCATCTAAATCGCCACCAACCGAAAATCATTAGTTATCCAGAGAAACTAATCTGCAGCGTTTGAGACAGGAAAATAGGATGTGGCTAAAGCTGGGTAGGAAGGGAGGCTTGACAAGATCCCGGGACACATGCGCAGAACAATCCTCAGAGCCCTGCAGCAGATGTCTCGCGAGAACTGGGTCGGGGTTTTGATAGGATGGTTGGACAAGACTGAATCCAGCCTGGGAAATAGAAAAAAGGGACCCTTGCTACTAAGCGCTCCCCGTCTTCTCTCTTCATGGTGGCCCACTCTACACTGTAGGGTATTTGTATTTTTATTGTTTTTCTCTCTTGGCCCTTTCTCTGCAGGGCCCATTTTTTCCCCTATCTTTAATAAATGTGAAACTTTGCCACTACATTCAAACTTTGGGGCAGAAAGGACCTAGAAATCAACTCTAAATGGAGATGCCAGCACCCCAGGATCCAGTAACAGTTTGAATATTTTAAACATACAACTAGTAAGTTCTTGGGTTTCGGTGGCACATACCTTTTACCCCAGTTGAGGCTGAGGCAGAAGGATCATCACCAGTTCGAGGCCTGCCTGGGCTCCATAGTGAGTTCAAGGCCAGTCTGAAATACATAGCGAGACCCTGTCTCCAAAAAAACAAAAGGCCCTAAGAAGTAGCACTTCAAGTGACGTAAAAGCAGACAATTTTACTTTAAACTTCGATTAACGCAGACCGCTCACAACTGGGGTACTGTAAAAGCATGGGCCATTGGGAAGAAAGGGACAGGCAGAGCCCTGTCTTGCTCTCACTGGCTCTCAGGAACACCGACATGGCCAAGCGGCCCCCACCCGTCCCGGCCTCAGGTCTTCCTCTCCGCAAAGTTTAACAGATGGGCCGGATGATTCCCAAAACCCATCACAAACAACTTCCCCGTTCAATGACTCTAGGTTAGCAGATGCCACCAGACTGAGCCGTGGTGCAGGTGAAAGGGTAACCAGCCCCAGGATGATGAGGTCTTTGAGCCAGTCCTTGAGGGGCGTGAGGACCTCGCATACACAAGGAGGAGGTTAAAGCAAACCTCGGCTGAACGAATCACAGACTACACCTTAGCAAAATGTCTCCGCAGTTCTCTTCCACAGCCAGATGCAGCTACGTGCTTACAACCACAACACACAAGAATGCAGCGGCTCTGAGGCTTTCAAATGTCTAAAAAAAATACTTTTTAAGTTTTAAAAATAAAGGAACACAAAAGAAAGAAACACTATGGACAGCAACCAGGACTTCCTCTCAGTGCAGGGCAGGGGAGGCACTGTACCTACCTGGTGCTATCTACAGGGTCGGCTCAGTGTGAACATCCTCCATCCTGTTTTTCTTCAATGTTCAGTAGGAAGTGTGTGTAAAATATTTATTCTAAAAGTTGTCTAAAAATTCTCAATGACCAACATTAAAAGTGTCTTTGGAGCTTGCTGAATGGGAGCTGCTCAGAGCTGCCAGCTACACGGCTTGGGCTGTGTCGGGGACAAGGACTGATGAAGTCAGCTGTTCTGAAGACCACAGTCCTCTGAGACAACCTCAGGATGTCTCTGTGGGACTTCCCCAACACATGCTCTTTGAGCTTTGTAGTGCGATGTTGTATCCGTGGCTCCAGCTGAACTACTCTCACAGAAACTGAAGGCAGAACTATTTGCCCTTGTTCTGACCTGCAACTGATGTGTTTTAAGTTTTTTTAAAAAACTGTATTGATTGAAATAGTTCACTGCACAATTTTAAAAGACACAGCAGCTCACAGATGTGGTTTTTAAGTAAAACAGATTTAGGTTAGACTTGTAATGTGTCTTGCCCTCTTAGTAGATGTGCAAAGAAACAGAGAGATCTGAGGGCTTTACATGTAAAACTGACAAGAGTCAGAGGCCCTGAACAAGTCTGCTTTGCTTAGCAGTGGGGAAGAGGGTTGGTACACCATCCGGGGCTTTCCACACAGCCAGCCATGACCGCCCTCTAATATCACACCCACTACCAGCCAGGAGAAGTCTGCTGGTGCCAATAAAAGATGATGAAAGGCTGCTGTGCGCTTGCTAACCTGGTGTGATCCAGGAGTATGCATTAAAATATATCTAGTATAATGCTTAAGCTACACTCACTTTATACACCACTCCCTAAAGATTGCTCCTTTCAAACAAGAAATTTGTTTGGTAAATACTACAGAGAAGGAGAACACTTATATGAAGTTGCTAGACCCATCTGCCTTCACAGGAAGCCCAAGGGTAGGATTAAGATTCTTCCATGGAAGCTGAGGCTCTTACAAGGATGCGCACAGACTGGAATACACAGGCAGCTTGCTGCAGCTCCACAGAAGCTCAGAGAGACATGGGCAAGATTCTCCTCTGAAAACTAGGCAGACTAAAGGATGATCAAGACATCACAGAGGGGATATATTTATGGGACTGTGAACTACAACCATTTAAGGTCAGAACTATTTTCTAGAAAATAATTTAGTCCCAATAGCAATTGCTGATGAGTAACCATCAGAATAACTAAACATCACCATCTACTAGATTTCATCTTTTCAGTGAATTTTCACAAAAGTTTGCTGAGATTTTAATTTTGTATACCTTATTTTTAAAAACATGGAAAGAAAAAGGAGAGAAAGAAAGAGAGAAGGAGGGAGAGAGGGAGCATAGCTCAGCAGCAGAGAGCATGATTATCACAGACAAGGTCCTAGGTTCAATCCCCAGCACCACTAGAAAAAGACAGGATGGCCAGGGAAAAGGATACATGGATGCTAATGCCTGGAGACATTGAAATAGTTTCATTTTTTAAAGTCAATACTGTACACTTATTAAATCTTACTCATCTGTTACTACTTCCAGTAAAAAATGATTTTATTATAAACCACATGTAACAACCCAAAATGTTATTTATACTCTAAACAAGACTAGCTGTTTTTAACAGTGCAGAAGAAATCTGGAGTGGTGGTTAAAGACTGTAAGTCAGTGTGCCCTGAATTAACCAGGAAGCCTTCTCTGTATCTTCGGTCACAAGGCAACACTGGGCTGGGGGGATATAATTCAGTGAGTGCTGGGGTGCTTTGCTGAGCAAGTGTGGGGCCCTATGCTGCCAAAATAAAAGCAATTGCAAAAGAATCCTATGTAGAAAAAGATCACAACGTGATAAAGATGGAAAGCATGCAGACGAATGTATTTTGACAGAATTTCATAGGGGAGCCCTTTACCAGTGACTTACCCAAGCAATCCCTCAGCCCAGCCTCCCGGTGAAGTGCACTCAGCCACCCCTCTCTGCAGCTTCAGAGACGAGCATGCACAAACTAGAAAGGCAAAGGACTGAAGTGTTCTAACTACTGTAAGACAAATAACCTCAAGGGATCTATGACAAAATCAAGGGGCCCCTGACAAACAGGGCAGAGTTAGAATTCAGAGGGAGTGAATGTGCTTAGCATGCAGGAGGCCCTGGGTTCAACCCCCAGCCCTGAAAAGAAGGGAAAAAAACAGACTAAAAGAAAGAAGTTACTCTTCTTTGAAGAACACAATTATTCTTTAATGTAAACTTCTGCCTTTGCTATGCCTCAAGGATTTTTACTCTTAGCCCAGGAAAAATAATCAAAGTTGCATACATCTCAGTATATTCATTAGAGAGTACCTGTTTACAGTTACCAAGGCCCTATGTTCTTCAACAATGGAAAGCACTTCATACAACATTAACACCATGGAAACAAAATAAATAATATGGTTTCATAAAGTTGACCAATTTTCTAATGGGCTTCTAATAAATCAGAAAATTCTTTGACTCTCAGAACCAACAAAACCAATAAAATAGATTTATAGGACAATTCTATTCATGGCCCAATACGTACACAGTGTCTACACTGCACAGACAGAAGAATAACATGGCTCGAATCACCCATGACGTAGGACGCTGCCTGGACAATCTCTCCCCTACTTCCTTCTACCAGGAGGCAGAGAAAAATAAATGCCGTGAAAATAAACTCCTTCACCACCATTCCCATTTCTACACCAAATTCTACATCTGAAATACCAACAACCATAAGTAATCCTCATCATTTGCCTTTGTAATTGTATTTCATTCTGCTGTAGTTCAATTTCAATATAGTTCATCCTTACAGACTCACTTTCCAATATTCATCTATGCATCTGCCCAGAACCTAACATGCTGCCTTCTGAGTAACAGGAACTCAATAAATCGTGGTGTCAGCTAAAAGGTTCAGAACACTGTCAAGCTGCACTGCTGAGCCTGAAAACGTTCCCACTAATAACAATTTTGGCTGCAATTATCACCTTTAAGCTGAAATCTCCAGTTTTCTGTCCCTACCCCAGACCTACCACATAGCCAAGTGTCATCTTCACTTTGAGTGTGTCACCTCAAATTCACTTCAAAACCAATTTGAAAAGTGACTGAACCTCGTGCTCCCTCCCCAGACCTGCTGCTCCAGCACAAGCCACCCTATCAGGGAGTGGCCCAGCCATCCACCCACACGCCCAAGTCAGCACTCACAAACGTGCTGCAGAGTTCTAGCTCTCCCTTCCTTTGATATTCAATCCCCTTGTCCTGTCATCTCCCACACACCTCTGGAGTGAGTCCTCTTCCCGACATCTGCATTGGCACAAACATGTGAGTTTAAGCTACCACTATCCTCTGAACAACTTCCCACTTCCTAGTAGGGTTTCTCTCTAGAGGTCCCCCCAAGCCACATGCACTCACAGGTGGGGCTTGTGGAAGGTGCCTGTATGGGGGAGCCACACAGCTGACTGCTGTTAGGAGGCAAGGCCTGGCCGGAAACGGGGTTACTGGTGGCATAACCTGGAAGGGTGCACTTCTCTCCAGTCCCTGCTCTCCCTCTGCCTCCTGGCTGCCACGACGTGAGCAGCTTTTCCTCCGCCATGCCTCTCTGCCATCCCATTTCTTCTTTAGAGCCGGCCGACCATGGAACGAAACGCAAACCAAAATGAACCTTTCCTCCTTTAAGTTGTGGGTGTTGGGTATTGTGTCCCAGAGACGAGAAAGTAACTAAGACACTTCCCAACCAATCTGACTGTGGATCTACTATTATCTGTTTGCAATCCCCTGGTTACAGAGCAATGTTAAAGAGCAATGTTTAAATTATAAATGGTGTGGACATCCATGGTGTGTCTATGGGCATCCATGTGCAGAAACCTTAGCTACTTTATATCATTAGATTTCTGGAGTACCTAGCACATAGATGGTCTACAGTAAGTAACTATAAATGCTCAGTCATTTGCTAAGTATTCCTGACCAAAAGACCGCCACATGCTTTCTACCACAAACATGAATATCACCAAGTTCAAAGCTTTATTGAGGTATCAATAAATACTTTGCAGTAGTTAAGCTACAAAATTAATCAAAAAATAAAGGGCCAGCATAGAAGGGACCAATAACTGAGATGAAAAAGGAGCCACTACATGTAAAGTAGTAAACTGAAAGGATGGTACCATACAAACACAAACAAAAAAAAAATATGCAAGTTAGTGTTGCAAAAAACAACCAGCAAAGGAGACAACTTGACTTGTACTATTAAAGGATGAGAATATAAGCAAAAAGGAAGGCACTACAAGAGGCCAGGAGTGTAGCTCAGTGAGGCAGGAGGTATGCAGCCCATGTGCAAGGCTTGGGCTCAATCCTCAGCAACAAAAAAACAAAACAACCAAAAAAAGGAAACCCACCACAAATGAAAACTCTCCCATGGGTGTGTGTGTTTACAAGAGTACAGGCCAAGCGTGAATAGGTCTGATTTAAAGGGAGGGAAACAAAAGGCCAAAGAGACTGATCTGATTACACAACAGGTTTGTTTTTAAAACATTAAGGCTGAATATTTCAAAGGCAGCACAGGATGAGAACAATGAAACCCAGCTAAAGAGCTTAAGACTGGATATGATTAGGAATCACAGCCCTAACTCCACTGGGCCATGAACAGTACTTGAAATATATTCCGACATAAAGCCTACTACAGCTCTGTAGCCTGAATCCTAGGACTACTTCCCCAGTCCACACATGCAGAACATGAGTCTTCAGAAACATCTGCAATTTCAAACTAAGCTGGTAAGTAAGTGGTAGAAGTGGAGTTGGAACACAGCAAATAAACCACTTACACATCCAAGAGGTAGAAATCTTCTGCAACAATCACATGATACCAGTTGTGCTTTAAAGTCTCCAGGGAACGGGCAAAGCAAAGGCCACACAGGCAGCAAAGAAAGCGGCAACTGCAGTCAGGGAGGCCAGAGGTGAGCACCATGGGGGCGGGGGACATTAAAATACAGTCCTGTAAGAGAGAATGCTGGGGGGAAGAAGAGTTGTTGGGATTCAAACATGAGTCTCCAGTTCATAACCTTAGCCATGAAAAGCTCACGGGAGCCCGGTCAACTGGAAAGTGAATGTGTTTTTCCATCTTGGATCTTTCGAACGAGGTGGTAAGATGACTGAGTTAGTCACAGTAGGCAACAGGTATCGGGAGCAACGAGACCAAAGCATGCTTACAAGAGCAGGGCTAGACTAATAATAGCTCATGGATCCATTTTATACGGTGTGTGTTTCATAAACCCAAAGAGGACATTGTTTTAGTATGGAAAACTAACAACGGTTACCAAAAAAGAAAAGACAAAAACCTTTAATAACATAACACCCCACAACACAGTTCCCAAAGTGAACCTGGCAACAGCACTTGTGCACACCCTTGTCAACCCAAACCCCGCGGCCACCTGCTCAAGTCCATCGCAAAGGTTTCGCTACCCTGTGCAATTTTGTTGTTGTTTTGCTTTTGCTTTTGTTTTTTCATAGTGCAGGCTGGCCTTCAACTTACTATGGAGCACAGGCTGCCCTCAAACTTAGAGCAATACTCCTGCCTCAGCCTCCCAAGTGCTGGGATTCCTGGCGTGAGCAGCATAGCACAAAATATTGAGGCTCTCTGCTAAAATGCACATGGAAATTGCAACCAAATATAAGGCTTTCGACTTATGGGCAGCATCCATTTTTACATTTCTAGCCAATTTAAGGCATAGGAACAAATAGCAATTTTAGTAAAGGTTAAAGAAACACTGAGGATTATGTTAGCAAGTAGGCACATAAAGAAGACCTCTATTGACAACACAAAAAGCTAGAACTGAAAAATGTCATCTGGTCTTTATCAACACAGCCAGTTAGCATCAGAATAGACAAAATGGAAGCGAAAGTAAGGACAGTGACTCATCTTCGTTACTGAACACTTCACACGGTGCTGTTTCTAACGCTAAGAAAAAGCAGGCGATGATAATCACAGGATACACAGTAAGCTTCAATTAGAGAGGAGAAAGAGGGGTTTTTTGAGCTACCGCACAGCAGTGTGGAAGGCAGTGAACTACTGAGCACCATGCACTTCAGTTTTGCAGGAGACCGATCTCAAGCGTCCTCATTCTAGACGATGTCACGTGCTGGAGGTGACAGTGTGCTGACTTGATTTGGTCACTGCACGTTGTATTCAAAACTCATTACTTGGTACCCCATAAATATATACTGCTATAATGTGTTGGTATGTAAAGGAAAAAAACAAAATAAACGTGTGTATTAAAAAGATGCAAAGATATGCACAAATTTATATTAACAGTTGCTCCTGGGCAGAAAGAAAACAGAACCGGAAAGAGGAAAAAAAAGAATTTTTTCATTAAATAAAAAAACGTGAAAAACACCAAAATGTTAATCACTATTAATATTGGGTAAAGGTTATATGGTGTTTATGCTGCCATTCAGTATTTCTGAAATTTTACAAAAAAAAAAAAAATTTAAAGGACCCAAATCCTTCACACAGGAAAAATATCCCGTGACACATCTCCGGCACATTCTGCCTGAACAACTCAGGATGAACGCGGGAAGCTCATTTCTCCACCAAACAGCCGATTTCTGCTTCAGACTCCTAACATGTTTCTTTTTTTTTCTTTTCTTTTCTTTTTTGGTACCAGGGATCGAAGTCGGGACTTGGTGCTTGTGTGGCAGGTGCCAGAATCACTGAGCTAAATCCCCGGCCCCTTAACATGTTTCTTGAAACAGAATGGCACAATTAGCAGGTCGGAGTTCAGGTTCGATCTCCCAAAGTTCATCTACAGGATGAGCCCGAGTTTTAGGCAAGTTCTCCAATGGCAGCAACTTAAGGAAAAGAATCTGCCTCAGTATCCCCTTAAGAGGTGGCCAGGAAGAGACCCAAGGATGAAGAGGCTCCTACAGCCCTCTGAGTAAACCTGTCTTTCCTCCCACGCACCAGTCACTGCCCCCTCTCTCCCTTCCCAAGCCCTTCTTCAAAACTCAGCTCCTTGTACCGATCCCCACAGGACAGAAGCTCTTTTGCTTTTAAGAGATAAACCTCTGAGTTACCCTTTCTGCCCTCCAGAAATGCACAGCATGTTCTTTAAGGAATCCATCCAGTGCCCCCAGCACAGGCCTGTAATCCCGAACTCTGGGAGGCTGAGCCATGAAGACTGCAAACTGGAGCTCAGCCTGGGCAACTGAGCAACTCAGCATGATCCTCTAAATAATGACAGAGAGAGAGGGAGGGAGAGAGAGAGAGAGAATGGGCTGCCTGGGGACAGCTTGGTGTGAAGGCCCTGGGTTCATTCTCCAGTCAAAGAAAAAATGGAGGGAGGGAAAAAGGGAAAGTAGAGAAGGAGGGGAAAAAGAGAGAAAAAAGGAAGGAGGGAGGGAGGCCACGAGTGCCAGGTGCGGTGGTGCCTGCCGTAAGCCCAGCACTCAGCACGACCCAGGCAGGAGCATCCCCAGTCGGAGGCCAGCCTGGGCTACACAGTGAGAGCCTGTCTCAAACCCCTCCCCCACCAGAAAGAGAAAAAAAATCCAGGCGGTTGCCCCACAAGCATTTATACCACACTGGCACCAGCGTTATAAGAAAAAGGGGAAAATCCTGACCCTCATAGGCACTTCTAGCAATTTTCACTCTTCTCAATTGCTTAGCCTTAAGACAGGCCCATCATCAGAGCCCAGAAAACCCAGAGTGAGCTGTGGCTAGAGGAACCCTGGGCACTCCCACCTCAGCCAGGGCCAAGACAAGGAGAGGCTCCAGTGTGGGGTGAGGCCCTTGTCGGGCATCAGCTTAGCTGGTCTGCGCCTCTCTAAGGCCCGAGCCAGACAGGTGAGCTGCCCGCCGGCAACCCCAGGACCACAGGTGACAGAGAACAAGGGGACACACGCTCACACACCTGCTTTCCACTTCTTCCCATCAGCCACAAACTCAGTGCAGCCCCTGCCAAGACCCCTCTATCTAAGAGGACGAAAATAAATCAAAAAGAAACATTATCGTACATATTTGTTTTAGGAGCAATCAAACATAAAGCAGTAATATAATGATGCTGTAGTCTGAATTTCAAGGAACACAATTCCTTTTACTAGAGCTGGACACAGAGGAGACTGGTGCGATTTCTGTACTCTGTACTCTGGATTAATAATAGCAACACAGTCATGAAATCCCCAGGCTCTGGACTCCGAAGGGCAGGCCTGGGCCAGCCAGGAGCAGGGTGTGATCAACCAGGCCCTTGTCACCTCACCCCTGGGAAAGCACAGCCCGGACGGGAGCCACACGCAACAAGGGGACAGGCCCCAGGACAGCTAAATGGACGCCTCCCCCACCAAGCAATCCAGGCTGCCAGCTTGGGCAAGGGAAGGAAAATCATATCTTGAAACATATTCCTATGCTTGCCTAGTGTGGAAGCGTAGGTAAAACACAGTGGAAAATAGCCAGCTAGGTGAGGTGGTGCACCCTGAAATCCCAGCACTCTGGGAGGCTGAGGCAGGAAGACTGCAAGTTTGAGTCCTGCCCGGGTTACATACGAGTTAAAGGACGGCCCGGACTATGTAACCCAAAAACACCAAACGAAAGAAAAAGAAAGAGGTGCACCCAGTGCAGATGACTGGGGACAGTGGGACCCCAACCCTTCCTCTTGCTCTTTTCCATGAGGTAAGCAGGTCATGTGCCACATTCTCCCACCCTGATGTGACGCCTCCCCAGAGGCCTAAAAGCAGCAGGCCATGGGGTCATGGAGTGGACCCTCCACAACCGTGAGTCAGAATGAACCTTCTCTTCTCGTCAGCTGTTCTCAGATAATCATGACAGTCAGAGAAAGCTGGCTAACACATTAGCCTAAGTCCATACAACCGGCAGTGAGCAGAGCTGAATTAGAGACCCTAAACAGTTAGTTTTACTGTCCACACACTTTACCATTAGGGTCTATGGCCTTAAGGTTTTCAGGTGGGTGGCCAGGACAGCAGACACTAATTAAACAAGGAAGAAGGGTGTGGGGAGAGACCTTCCTACAGGCAGAGGCATTGTTAGACATAGACCCTTCTCACAGTGAGGCTGCTGGCCTGAAGGAAGCTAAGTTTCGTACAAAAACCCCAAGAACTTGCTGTTGATGAACAAGACAAAGTGCATAGATAGTGCCTGTGAGTTCGAGTGGAACTGTGTCATCTGTCATCTCTGTCCTTGCTGGAAACCGAGGTCCAGAGAAAGGCAGGCCACCGTGCGTTGTTTCTGCACCCTCAGGTTACACAGGATCAAGTCTCGTCTACAGCAGATGGCCTCTGCTACCTGTTTGTGTCCCTCCTAAAAATGCTACCACTGGTTTTGACAGAAGAGAAGTTCTGATCAAACATGCTGACTCTGAGACATTCAAGCCTCGAGGAACATCCACTGAGCAGCTAACTACAAATTGCTACAGTGACTCGAGGCTCAGAGGGACTGGCTGAACTGGAGCTCACCGAAACCACAGGCACTTTAGAAATCACTCATTAGGAAATGAAGACTGAAAGCAAGACAGGGTCAAGGAATAATTTGGAGGGGTGAATAAGTGGGTCAGGGATTGAAGACAACCCCACGATGTAAGGGCAGGAACACAGAGAAAAACCAGTGGCAGAAAACACAAACAAACTGAGAACTAAGCTCCCAATGTCCAGTCATGAAATCTATGCCAGGAAACCACCCGAATCTCTACTAAAGACATCCCCAGCTCACTGCTCCTTCCTCAATTCAGCCTGACCTCCTTCCAAGCTGGGCCCAGGACACCAGACAGTACACTGCCTGTGCTCCACATCTGGGCATGACTACTACACAGGCCTGTGATCTTGGGTCAAAAACTCCTGAATATTGTGTAGCTCGGGGGAGGCATTAAAAAATCACCACACAGTGGAAAGCAATTGCAATCTATTAAAACAAACATAAAACTTCTGAGCAATTCATGCTTGTGGTGAGTTGCATTCTGAAGTGCCCTCAGCCTTCTCCTGGGCCAGCTTCTGTCGTTAAGTTATGCACTCTGGTGGAAAAATTTTAGAGCACCAGCCAAAGCAGGTGAAACCATGCCTGTGCAGATGGAGGTATGGAGCCCCAGAACAAAAGGTTAAAGGTGTGTGAAGGAGAGGAAAATCCCAATGGCATTCAAATCACGCGGTTCCCACTCTGGTCTCTCATGTGCTGGAGAATGAGTAACCTGAGAGAGAATCCTGGCTTTACAGCTCAAGGGCAAATTATTCCATCTCTTCATGATTCAAGCCAGAGCAACAGAAGTCAACTCAAAACCACTGGTTATCACTGGCAAAGTCCCAGGCGCTAAGCTGAAAAGAGCTGAACAGATCCCGGAGGTGAGTTTAATAGTACACACGCACATCAAAGCCTGAAGGAAGGGCTTTGCTGAGGTGACCATTCTGCAATTCACAGAAAAATACCATGGGACCAGCCAGGGTCACCAGCACCCCTCCTACTGCTGCCCGCAGTCAGCAGTTAACAGGTTCCCCCAAGGGGTCACAGCGCAAGGAGACCATAAGGCCCTTCCCCAGCCTCACGCAGTAAGGACTGTGCATTCTGCAACCGCTCGTCATGAGAAGGAACTCGGGAGGGAGGAGCAGCTGAAACAGGTCTGACCTGCAACCACAGCACCCGCGTCAAGGCCCAGGAGGCCCAGGACTGAAGGGAGCTGCCTCCCCGCCCCTTTTCTTCCCCTAATTCCAACAGAAGCTCCAATCCACCCGGCTGCTTCCTCCAAGTAATCACCTTCACCTGTCGGTCGCTTCCCCTCTTTCCAGAGAAAGCTTGGGTTTATTATCTATCATCCATTTCTCTTTTTTACATTAATTTTATGGGTACACTTTAGGTATACAATAGAATCCATTTCTCAACATGATAAATTATATGTATAGTAGGGGAAATGCTGTAACAAATACAACTTCTGCTTATCAGTCTGCCCTTGGAATAGGAACAAATTTTTTTTTTTTTTGGTACCGGGGATCGAACTCAGGTCCTTGCGCCTGCACAGCAGGCAGCAAAACCACTGAGCTAAATCCCCGGCCCAGGAACAAATTTTTATAATAATAATAAAGGCCAACGTTTCTACCAGTTCTCTTTGTGATTATCTTTATCTGAAAAGAGGAGGAAAGTCAATCGCGCGCAAACACACTTACGGGTAAGTTCACTGCAAGAAGACAACAAAATGAACAGCTTCATACCGGTCAGGAACTGCTGGGCTCAGAAACATTTTCTTTCCCAGTGATACTGTAATAAACTTCCTTTCACTTGGAAAAATTCAACACAACAGAGCCAAAGAGTAACAGGGCCCTGTTTCTGATAAGACAGCTCTGGAGCCAGTGGAGAAATGTGTCCAGCTCAGCAGCCTCTGAGGAAACTGATCACCAGGAGGAGCCGGACTGCAACTGCATCAGGAAAGACGCTCTTCTCCCGGTGGTCCTGACTCCCTGCAGGGCCTGCAGAGCCTTCCTTCCGGAACACCATCGCAACAAAACCCTCAGGGGGGCGTGCGTTCGGTGGGAGAGCACATGCTTAGCGTGCACGAGGTCCCATGTCCAGCTCCACAAGAAAAGAAAGTCAGGTTCATGCTGCAAGGTTACCTGTCATTTCTCTCCCTTGACGGTCTCAGGAATGCAGAAGAGCACCAGGGTGTGTGCACCTGCTGGCCTCAGCGTGAATCCAGGCGGTGACCCCAACCAGCTGGGCGGCCGTCACCACTGTGAACTTGCAGTGAATAGACCAGTTTCACACAGCCATGCCCCAGTACAGTGGACGCAGAAGCAGAGAGAGAAGTTGACCCATCCACTAAGCCGGACATTAAAAACAGCTGTAAAAATGTCCAGCAGAGCCACTCTTCTCACTAAATTCTTTTCATGAAGTTATTTTTCACCAAGTCTTATCTGTTCATGTACTATGGAGTTACTGTTCAATACACATACTGAAATTTCCTGTTTAAATCCCTTCTGTGATAAATACTGATAGACAAAACTCATATAAACAAGGGGGGCATGCAGATGCGCTCCTGCAACCCCTGCATTCTGGGAAGCTGAGGCAGGAGTAACTGAATTCGAGCATGGGCAACTTAGTGACTTGGAGAGACCTTGTCTCGATAGAAAATGACACAAAAGTGTTAGGGATGTAGCTCAGTGTGAAGTGGGTTCAATCCCCAGGACCATACGCACACAAAAAATTCATACACAAAAGGCCTTTGAGGTCTTCAATTTTTAAAACTACGGCTGGGCATGATACCACACTCCTGTAACACAGCTCCTGAGGAGGCTGAGGCAGGAAGGTTAAGTTTGAGACAAGCCTGGACAACTTAACGAGACCCTGTGTCTCAGGGCTCAGTGCTCCCAGCGTTCAACCCCTAGTACTACAAAAAAAAAAAGAAAAAGTTGAGTGGTACTGAAATCCAAAGTCTGAAAGCTTGTCACAATGTGCTCCCAACATGAGCTTTCTCCTCAATTTCCCCTTTGAACGGAACTCTAAAGTTGAGAGTCAGGCAGGAGCTGAGCGACAGACAGGGCACTCACTACCCGCCATGGGTCACCCCCCCAGCCATGAGAGGGCTTCCTGGGAGCACTGCGCATCCAACTGTGAGGTGGGGCGGGGATATGGGCAGCACCTCTCCCTTCTCAGCTCCGAGACCTCCTGGCTCACCGAGTGTGCCCACACCGGTGCATTAAGGAAGCCAGAGGCCATAGGCAAGGACCTCCAGAACAGAACCGGCGTCACACAGGAAAGAGTACCGAGAATGGACAAATGGGATCATATCAAAACTTCCGCACAGAAAAAGAAACAACGAACACAATGAGAAGACAACCTAAGAATGGGAAGAAAAGACTAATATCTACAATATATTATAGAAGACTAGTATCTAGAATATATAAAGAACTCAAAAAGAATTAAACCTAAAAATAAAATGCAATCAAAAACTGGGCAAGTAAAATGAACAGACACTGAATTTCATCACAGAAGAAATACAAATGCTCAATAAATACATGAAGAAATGTTCAACATCACTGGCCATTAGAGAAATGAAAATTAAAACAACACTGAGATTCTGTCTTGTCCCAGAAAGGATGCCCATCATCAAGAAATCAGATAATAACAAATGCTGACAAGGCTGTGGGGAAAAAGGAACTCTTCTACATTTTTGGTGGGAATATAAACTAGTACAACCATTGCAGATATCAGTTTGGAGATTCCTCAAAAAACTAAAAATAGAAATTCCATTTGACCCAGCTATTCCCCTTCTAGATGTCTTCCCAAAAGAGTTAAATACATCATATTACAGTGATACATGCATATCCATGTTTATACCAGCACAATTCATAATAGCTAAATCTCGGAAGCAGTCTATGTGTTCATCAAGAGATGAATGGAAAAAGAAAATGTATTTACACACCGTGGAGTACTATTCTGCCACAAAAAAGGGTAAACTTGAGTCATCTGTAGGAAAGTGGATGCACCTTGAGACTACAAGTTTAAATGAAATAAATCAGACACATGAGCTTAAAGATCACATGGTTTCTCTTACATGAGAAACCCAAACTTTAAATAAAGAGCAAAACAGAAGATAATAGGAAGTAGGGAGTTAGATCTTTCTGCAAAGAGGATCTGCAAAGAGATGGAGGGAGGGGGAGATAGTGGAGGGAAAGATCAGTAAGGGAACTGGGATGTGTTATGTGCATGTACCAACCCCACACAGGAACGTAAACATTATATACCGCCAACATACATTAATAAAAATTAAAAATAAATAAAATGCCTTTGCAACTTCAGGGGAAAAAAGAGCCACAGACTAAGCTGTTTCCCACACCCGTTTCCTTCTGGTCAACTCAAGAAAAAGCCAACAGTAAACCAAAGCAAAAGAAGCCGCTCTCCTTCTGTACCAACCAGCGGCACTCTTCAGGAGCAGATGTGTGCAGAAGTTCCTGAAAACCCACAATCGGGAGCGGCAGGGCAAGGCCAGCCCTCACTTTCCTGCGTTTAAGTCACTCAGCGCCGAGCAACTGCGCTGGGTCCGAGGGACACAGGGCCAGGGCTGCTGCTTAGTGCAAAGCGCGGGACAGAAGGGTCCTCCTGCGGCCCTGATGCTGGGTGTACAAGGCCAGGGACGTGTGGCACACTCAGCCGGGCCATCACAGGTGCCTGGATGCCTCCCAGCAGGGCACAGGCCTGGCTGCTGGGCCACCACGCACAGACAGGTGCAGTTTACCCACTCCCACGGAGCAGGGACAAAAGCGGTCCCGTATGAACGCGCTATATTTTGTAACTGTCCCACTCACAATTAGTGCTCTTCTTCTTCACTTTCTACTGGGGAATATTCAAGCAGACACTAAATGAAGAGACTCGGACCACGACATGAGCCCGTGGGTACCCACCACTCACCTTCAGCCCACCGCCTGTCTGGTGCATCTACAGCCCCCATGTTCCCAGCCCCCATTACTACGCCGCTGTTTCATTTTTATCTCTCATTATTTAAAAAGCTGTTGTTACATAATTTTAGAAAGTGAAGCAGTAACTCACTATAATCTTAATGCCTATTATTATTATATGAACTGTTTTTATTTGAACATGGACATTAATATATAGTAGGTAGACAATTCGAGAATTTCATGTGAACATAATGAATTCTTTATTACAGTAGAATTATCCTGATAACAAGGTTTTGTAATCTTCTGCTCACTTTATATTAACAATTCTCAAAAAGAATAATAAATACTGCCACGCATTTGGGTTGTTTCTATTTTTAGGTGTTAAAATACTGTAATGAACAACCATATATATGAATGTTGTGTGCATCTAATAACACACTAGTGAATGTCAGACGTGCATTAATTAATGGAAAGAAATGGGCTCCCAGGGTGCACAATGCAGCAACTGATTTAAGATCTAAAGCCAGGGAGACAGGGAACCTAGCTCCTCTGGATAGGATGACTCGGCAAAAAACACTAAGTAGGGACTCATGGAACCTACAGCCAGGTGAAGTGGCACACACCTATAATCCCAGCACTCCGGAGGCTGAGACAGGAGGCTCACAAGTCTGAGGCCAGCCTGGGTTACAGAGTGGATTCAAGCCCAGACTGGACTATATAGCTCTCTCCAAAAATCAAAACAACAACAGCAACAAAACACCTAGAGACAGCTCGATTTCAATTGGGAACTCTTGTTAGAAGGTAAACATTAGCAAAATATGTGGTATTTGGGGAAATATTAAACATGTATTAATATATCAACTTTGTGGGGAATTTAAACTGTAAAAGTGCTGAAAATTAAGTTTCCATTTACAGAGAACATATTAGGTGCTAAGTTTAAAAAATGAAGAAAGCAGGTATGGAAGTATCTGGCCATCTAAGAGAAGAGATAAACAATTACCAAAAAAAATGTTGTAAGGGCTGGGGATTTAGCTCAGTGGTTTCACTGCATGCTGTGAAAGCGCAAGGACCCAAGTTCGATCCCTGGTACCAAAAAAAAAAAAAAAAAAAATGTTGTAAGTCCTTTCCTAGAAAAAAGAACACAGGAACAACTCACCTTTCTAGATACCAATACAGAAACAAGTTGCAGTAATAAAAATAAAACCAGAAACCATTGTGGAGTTAGAACAGGAACAGACAAACTGATCAGAACAGTGCAGGGAGCCTAAAAATAAACAGGGATGAGCAGATGGGGTGGGAGGTGTGTGTTCCTGGATAAATGATAATGTGGGCCACGACCCATCGGGTCATCAAGTAAATGAGACTAGGGGAAATTAGCTTGCCATAAAAAAAATCCATAAAAAAACATACCTTTAACTAGAAATGGGACAAATATTTCCTAAACAAGACTTGGTGAAAAAAATGGGTGGATCATGACATAAAATTCTGTTCAAAAGAGAATTTCAAAGAAAAATCCTGACAGATCAGAAAAGCTAAGATTTTTTTATAAGTGCTAGAGACTGAACCCCAAAGAAAAGATATACTGTACCTGCAACATTTAAAACCCAACAAGAACCAGCCAGGGTCTCACACATCTTTAATTGTAGCTACTCAGGAGGCTGAAGCAGGAGGACCCCAAGTTAGAGACTAGCCTAGACAACTGAGCAAGAGTCTCAAGATAAAATAAAGAAGAGCTGGCAATGTATCTCAGACCTCCTTGAGTTCAATGCAAAAAATAAAAAATAAAAATAAATGTTTTTAAAAACTGTCTTAGGGCAGAAAAGAAAAAGATAGGAAACCCTAGAAAAAAGAGACAAAAATATATAAATGCCCAAATCACAAAAGGGGAAACCCATACAACTAATAAGCACATGACAAGACACTCACCTAGGATAGTTACCAGACGTCTGCAAATAAGAACAATAACACATCACTTTGTGCCTGGACTGTTCCACCTGCGATGTCAGAGTGAAAGAAGTTATAAAGCCAGAAAATATCAAGTGCCAGCGAGAACTGGGAAACAACAGCTGGCAAGAGAGGGAAGGAGTGCAGCAGCACTTCGTGACCCTGTGTCCGCATGCCCAGGAGGAGGTCCCAGGGGACTGGGGGTAGGATGGACAGGATACCACAGTGAAAGACCACTTGGACCAGTAAGGACAGCATGCCCAAACAGACCCTCAACTCCATCTGAGGGCCCCTCGGTCCAGGGAGGAGGGAGGCGGGGCTTTCAGGCAGCCAACCAGGAGCTTCCAGGTCCCACACAGGAGGTGCCCATTTGGGGCTCAGGAGCAATGATCAGGTCTTTGCTGCCGTGCAGTTTACCTTGCGGAGAAGGAAACAATGAAAAGCAAACACGATTGTGATTATGGTAACGCTACAAAGGAGTAAGACAAGAGGCCGTGCCAGAGGAAAATGGAGAAAAGGGCTCTAGTTGTCGGAGGATTCGGGGGCCTCTCAGATCTGCAGAAAGAAAATGCATTTAGCAGTCTGGGGAGAGAGATCCCAAGAGATGCATCAAAGGTCGTGGGATACAAAGTCCCCATGGTACCACAGGTGAAGCTGTCCCCAGGATGACTGTCAGGTACTTCCTGTCTCCTCACTCTCAACAGCAGCCTTACAAACTCCTGTTTATATAAAGTGCAGACCAGCCTGGCATGGTGGTGCGTGAATCCCAGCACTTAGAAGGCTGAGGCAGGAGGATCACCAATTCAAGTGCGGATGGGCCCCACAATGAAACCAGGTCTCAAAAAATCAAAAAGTGTGGACCATAAGGATTTGTTTTCTTTAAAAAAAAAGTACTAGGGATTGAACTAAGGGCCTCTGCACTAAGCTACATCCTCAGCCATTCTGTCTCGCTAAATTACTGAATTGCCCAGGCTAGGCAATTTGTGATCCTCCTGCCTTGGCCTCCCAGCCTCCCAGAGCCTGGGATTACCAATAGAAGCCACCATGTCCAGCTAAGTCCAACATACTTTAACTGAAGAATTCAACCTTGGGAGTCAGGGAATAAACACCAATATAAATATTCTACATCTCTAAAACTGTTTAGGGAAAATTACTAGAATCCACAAACTTTCCCTTATATCGTTAAATAGTTGAATACATATACGTGCGTGTTGTTTTCCCAGCACAGGACTAGACAAATGAGAATACAAAATGTTCCCTCTTTAAGGATCCTCCTTCAATTTTATAAGATTCAGAATCCTACTTATTTCATACACTGAGTGTTTTTTTTATTGAAAGTCTACTTATTATGAGCTTTTACACACATAAGTTCATTTAATACTACCAAAAACATAACAATGTATTATTATCATTTCAGAGATGAAAAACAGAGGGTAAAAAATACCTCAGGTCAAAGAACTAGGAAGTAGCCAGGCAGAAATTCAAACTGAGCGCTTTGGAACTTCGAAGCTTGCGTTAATCATTACACCTGTCCCCCCAGAACCCCATGACGGTTTTCAAAGTGTGGCCCCTGGGCCATCCCAGCGCCTCTGCTTGGGAGCTTAGGAGAAATGCCAGGACCCCAGAGCTACTGCATGCCACACTCCAGACAGAGGGCAGCAACCCGAGACTGTGCGAGCCTCCGGGGGAGAGGAGAGCTGCCAGTCTTCACTTCTCACACTCAGCTTGATGGTCAGTGGGAAATGATCCCCATTTTGAAATGTCCAGAATTTAGAGTTTATATTATTTTAATGACTACAGATAAATCAAAGACGTGTTAATTCATTTCCTGACTGGCTCACAGCACAACATCTTTCCACCCAAGCCTGACAAAACGCTTAATATGTACCCTGATTACGCTGTGTAAAAATAGCACAGCTGACCCTCCACATGCATGAGTTCCACATCCAGAGAGTCGACAAACCGTGGGCTGAAAATATTTGGGAAATGAAAACTGCGTCTGCACTGAACATGTACCGACTTTGTCTTGTCTTTATTTCCTAAACAACACAATGGACATAGCATTTGCTTGTGTTGGGTAGCTTAAGTATTTAAAGTACACAGGAGGATGTGCAAATACTATGTCAATATGCAAAAGCCACAACATTTTATAAACGGAATTGAGGTCCATCCTTGGATTTGGGATCCTTGAGGGGTCCTGGAACGAAAGCCCTGGCTAATACCCAAGGATGCCTGATGGGCTGCACTCGGAACTGAGCTAAATTCAAAATATACCAAAGGCCCAGAAGTCCACACTGACGCTTCAGAAGCTAAATCAGAAGCCATATTTGGAAGGGGAAAAAAATTCTGAATATGGGCAGTAGGAGCTTGATAAATCTTGGGCTATGCCTCCATCAATGTTTTTATCCTGGGCTCCACTCCAAATTTTTACATCATTTCAACAAACTTGCAACTGCCAAAAATAGAAGTTATAACCTTCATAAATACTGGGTTCTTGAGATCAAATTGCTTTAAGAACACATAGAGAGCAACTGTTTTTGGGCCCCAGGAAAGCTAATTGACACCTAATTATATGTCAGACCCTCTTAGAGTCCCACTACTGGGAAAGACACAAATATGACCCCCCTGCCCCACTCCTGTGCTCTACAACGCCCTACCTGATCCTTCCCTCTTCAAAGCTGTGTCATAGGCAAGCAAACTGTGCCTTCAACTCGTCTTCAATTTAAGCCGTACATGTGCATGTGTATTCAACTTGTTTATCACCAATTGGCCCTTTAAAAAGAGTATATGCAAGCACTACCATAGCCTGATGCACTGGAAGACTGAAGGGTACTCAGCCCAAGCCTGGACGGCAAGAGACTATTAACCTGACTAGAAGTCCTCACTGATCTAATTAAAGCTGTTCAAAGGTGAGGCGAGCTTCGGCACTCAGACACAGGATGTCTTTTCATCTGCCTGGCCACTTAACCAGCACCTTTTGATCCCCACACACACCCAAGGGCTGGCAGCCCTGCCAAGAGCCATCTTACTGGAAGGAATGGACCCAATTTATTTCCCTCCTGCCAAATCACCACTGAATCTCCCTGAGAACCAGACATGCTTCCAAGAAACAAAATTATCACTGCTCTTCTCCCCACCCAGAGTTCGGGGCAGCTGAAATAATCCTACACACCAACCACCTGAAAAGACCTTCTCATTTAAATTCCTATCTCGCATTTTTTAAATCCAGCATTTTCTTCAAACTATCTTACAAAATGTAATCATCGAAGGTTCTCTAACAACACTGCCATTTCTGTACCTAATAGAGGGGTTTTTTTTTTTTTGGTACCGGGGATCAAACTCGGGACCTTGAGCTTGCAAGGCAGACGGTGGCGGCACCACTGAGATAAACCCCCCGGCCCCTAAGAGGTATTTTTTTAATCAGTCCAACAGCTGTTTTCAGATTCCCTCTGTAACAATCAGTAAAAGCAATCCGTCAGTGACAAGCCCCACCAATAAATAACACCTACCATCAGAAGAGCAGGAGAGAGACCAATCTCTTTCTCAAGCACAGCAGTCTGGTAACAGTGCTCTTCTAAAAGAACAGATATATTAAACGAGCAGTCAAGAGAAAAGCTTTCACCTGCCTGGGGGGAATTTTTTTTTTTTTTACCTAAGCATCTATTCATATTTGGTATCAAATGATACTGCTACACATGCCAGTTTATCGCTTCTTCTAAAGAGCCAGTAACCTAAGAAAGCAAAGCACAAGACTAGGCTCAAACAGCTCAGTATGAGGTCACATAAGATTTAAACAAAACACAAGCCAACAAAAAAGAAAAGTTCAAGTATACATAAAAAAGCACCAATAAATTTACATTCAGGTCTGGATTCCAAAACCAGGGAGAAGCAAAAAGCTTTATAGTAGAGGTTATTTATGAAGTTACTAGCCATTGTCTTCACTTTTAAGTTAGCCTGTCCTTTCAAATAATCTCATTTAATAAAACTCCCTGAAATCATTCATTGCTAAGACAGGAACAGTTGCAATGCAGCTGTATCTGTCCCAGTTAAATGTTTATAATGACAATTTTAAAAATCTATTTGAAATCTCCAATAACAGCACCCAATGCACCATCTAGTGGAACTCATGGACATCATAATTAATTTTTTAAAAATAGCAATGCAGGAAACCAGGAAGGGCTGAAGAGATGGCTTAGCTAAGAACACAGGCAAATGCAAAGAGCCAGACTCTTTCCAATTTTTCACACTGCAGGAGGGCTGGGCTCCTCGGAAGGAAGGACTCACTTTCCTTACAAATTAACAGATGATAAACATTTTGTTATGGAAATGAGGTGCCGGTGTTTAGCTCAGAGGTTCCACCGACGGCCTCGCAAGCGCAAGGTCCAGAGTTAGATCCCTGGCACCAAAAAAAAAGAAAGGGAAACTTTTGCTTGAGTCCTAGATTTAAATTGACTGGAGAGTCAGTTAAGGCAAGGCACTAAAGCATCAATAAATGCAGATGCCTTGTATGTTACATGAGAACCTGCTCCATGCTACAGCTGTCTTATCCACAAAGAACTACGTACTTCAAGACAAGAATAATTCAGTAATTCATAAGACATTCCCAGGTCACCCAAAAATAATTTTTTAAAAACCTAATAATTCTCGGGCCGAGAATTTCGCTCAGTGGTTCCAGTGCCTGCCTCGCAAGTGCAAGGTCCAGAGTTCAATCCCAGGTACCAAAACAAACAAACAAACAAACAAACCTAATAATTCTCTAGAGTTCTCTAAGCTTTGACATCATTCCAGGTTACTCCCACATACCGATACTTCTTCGTTTCAGTTACTCTAAGAAATCAGTTATATTTTCTATCAACTGACAGTAAAGATTTCCCTAAAGTCCCAAGTCACCATCAAATGCATCACATTTTTGCATTTGCCTTATGCACATTATTTCATTTCAATTCACAAAACAGCAGTGTACTGAAATCACTGCTAAGCTAGAGATGCAAACATTAGCAAGGTTCTTTAGTATGGAGACCACCACCACCAACAACAAAATTTTTAGAGATTCTCACATACCTCCACCAAGTTTTGTTTTTGTTTTGCCTGTGTGGAAAATTACCTTTGTGAAAATGAAACTATCTTAGCAAATCAGGAGGAAAAAGAATAAGAAAACTAAGAAATACTATTTCTTTAAAAATAAACGTCTCCATTCTTACTCCTGTACATGTGATCGACTCAATACGCACAATAAGCTTGCTCAACGGCAGGGACCTTATCTAGATCTCAGGTTTAAATCTAGGCATAAAGTAAAGCAGAAGGCAAGTCGCTGTGGGAGGATTCCTCTTGTGTCTAGAGCTTTCGGTTCATGCACCCCTGGAGTGGGCATGCACATCCACCTCAGGAGGGGAGGACGGCATAGTGAATTTGACCGTGAGCTCCGAGCCTCTCAGCTGGAGAATGGAAACCCTTCTTCCATTCCTAAAGGGAATGCTGTTTGGTAGAACCCGGGGGTCCCTGGACGGGGAGGAGGCTTTCTGAGAGCTATCACTGGGCCAGTCCTGCTAAGCCTCGGTGACCTTCACCATTCCACGCGCGAACAAACGGCACACCGAGCAGGTGGAAGCACAGGTCCCGGCAATTCTGGGGGCTTTGGGAGTGGGAATCCAGGCAGGTAACGGGTCGCCAGGACCTGCCGGAAGCACAGTGCCCGCGACGGCAGGTGCGCTCCCTAAGCCTGGAGCGCAGAGCCTGCCCGGAGAGGGGCTTCCTTCCCCCTCCTCCTCCTTCTGGTCCTCGTCGCCGCCTTAATCTGACCGCTGGGGTGAAGAGCAGGAAAAGCAGCCCACCCGCGCAGCCCCACTCCCACCTCCCACCGCGGAGGTGACAGCCCGGGCCTGGCGCCCGGCCCGAGCCCTCACGGCCCAGACAAAGGTGGTCACGGCGGGGTCTGCGTGTCCCGCCGCAAGCCACGCGCTCCCGGCTCAGAACCAGAAAATCGGCGAGAAGAGCGAGGGCCCGAGCTCAGCGCCCTCCCAGCGGCGCGGCTCCTTCCCCGAGCCCGCCTCAGCCCGCCTCGCCCGCCCGCCCGGCCGCTCGCCCGCTCCCTCAGCGCCAGGCGCCCGCGGGAGGCTCCGATGACCCGCGCCCCCTCACCTGCAGCGGCGACCGCGACCGCTGCCGAGCACAATCGGAGCGGGCGAGTTCGGCTCCGCCGCGGGCGGGCGCAGGACGATCGAGCCCCGGGAGCCTGGCCCGTGGCAGTCCAGCAGGAAGGACTCTGCCCCGCCCCCAAGGGGCGGGGACAGATGTGGGGCGGGGCCTGCTCGCCCACCGCCTGCTGATTGGCTGGGGAAGGAGGGAACCGTGCCAAATTTGAAGACAACCTCTCCAATACAACCCTTTCATTGGCCGGTAGGGGAAACCAAAGACGAGTTCTGATTGGTGGCAGCCCCAGCAATCATCTCGAGCTCCGCCCCTACGTGCCTGGCTCCCTTGGCCTTGGCTCCTCAGTGCCAGGTGGCTGCGCAGCTGAGGTGCAGGGCAAACCTCGTTCTGAGTAGAGAGGGCGCGACACCAGCCTCCTCTGCGGATGCGACTTCTCTTATCTCCCGTAGCTCTTTAGTTTTCGCACGAACTGGGCGAAAACACCTGATTTCTAACATGTGGATACAGAGAGGTTACCGCTCCTTGAGGTTCAGAAGGGCGTCGTCGTATGGGAAGAGAAGGCGCGAAACCTTGGCGAGGTGTGGGTGGCTCCCTTTCTGTGCTCCGTGTCCAGTAGGCATTGCTTCCATAATTAGAAAAAGCATTTTTAAAAACAGAAAAATAAGTTAGGTGCAAAGAAAGGTGAAGACAAACTTTGAAGATGTGACGGATTCTTGCACAGTATTAGAAAGTACAGTAAATACATCCAACATCTGTGGGCCATCGAGAAACGTGCCTCGGTACCAGTCTGCCTCAGCACCCTTAAAGAACATCACAAATGAGGTTGTGGCGCCCACATGCCATACACTGCTGACGGAATTGCTATAGGACAATTCCCTGGGAAAGAACTTGGCGTCTGCAATACAACATAAAGCTAGGGGAGAGAGGGAGAGAGGGAGTTCAAGTGATATAAATTGGAAGCTCAGCTAACAGAGGACATTACTTGTAACATTACTTCATGATGTGACACAGACTTTATCATTAAAGATGGGGGAGGAGGGAGTTGAGATAAGGACCAATGACCCATGGTTAAAGTAACCTGCGTTCTCACACCACATACTGCAGGCCTGGTGTCATGATGGGACCACTCGTAATTCTCTCCAGCCTGCTTCAGCTCCGTTCTGCTGTTCCATTTGTTCTTGCCATTCCTATGATGTCTAAAACAGGAGATGTGAAATGAAGCACTTCCTCCAACTGTATGAGGTAAATAATAGTGAAAAACTGGAGATTGACAGAAATCCATCTGAAGTCAAATGAAAGCTGAGGAAAGGAAACAAATGTTAAAATAAATACAAAAAAAAAAAAAGAAGCAAGGACAAAAAATCTGATTCAAAGAAATGAAAAAATTCTTTTTTCTCCATTTCCTAAGAAAAAAGTAAAGCTCTCTGAAGGACACTGAAGCCTCATGACCTAACAGAGAAAGAGTTTTACAGAACCTCTGTAATAAATGGAATCATAATAATCTGAAAAATATATGTCCTGGAGTATTACTCTTAAGTACAGAGAGCTAATTTTTTTAATTATCTAAGAAATAAAAACAAGAATTTAGTTTTGTCTAATATGAATAAATAAAACACAATCCAAAAGTTTTTGGACAATAATGCCTGAAGTGCCTCTATTCTTTGGATTAAATAATCATTATATAATGATTAGATAAATCATTTATAAGATGATTCTTTCATTCACTTACTCATCAAACATAATCAGTATTAACTATCTAATACTAAGCACTCCGAGTATATCCTTGAACAAGACAGAGTTGAAGAGTTCTTATCGGAAGACAATAGATAACGAACCAGGAAACATAACCTTGAAGACTGAGATACGAGCAAAGAAGAAAAGGAAACTGACCAAGAAGATGAGGGAGCCTCTGCTTTAAAGAGAAATGCTCTAAGGTTTGAGTTGCCACCAAAGTGAGGAGAGATGAGCTTTCCAACACTTCAAGGCAGAGGAAATGAAGGCAATGGCCCTGAAGTAAGAAGAAAAGCCATGTGCTGGGGACAGGGACAAGACCAGAGCAGGCAGACTGGCCTATACAGGAAATGGAACCAAACAGGGCAGACATGGACCTTGCAGACAACGGTAGGGAGTTTGTCCTTTATACAAAGATCCCTGAAAGGAATAACAGAAAGTTGCTAATGTTGGGGTATTGACCTTTGTTTTGCTTTGCTCTGCTTTCACCTTTTTAGAGTTACCAGAGAAACAGGCATTCATTCATTAAGCAAGTCCACCAGGCATAGATGTATGAAGCAGTCACTACTTGCCGGGAAAAGATTAGGCCTGGGGATATAACAATGAACAGGACCCATGGTTGACAGTGTTCATCTTATTTGACCAGATTGGGGCACAGTGGAAGCCCTTGGAGTAGTGACTGGCTCTGCTTGTTCCAGCTTTTCCTTCTGCTCCTTGTCGTGGCTCTAACTCTCTTGCTCTTTATCAGTTGCACTGGCAGATGACTGAGCCTGAGACTGGCCAGTGACTGGAACTTGCACTTCCTCTCTTGGATGCTTTCAAATGTTCTAAGAGATCTTCCCTTGGAACCTGACTATACTTCTGATGCCGGCCATGCAGTCTTCCCTGGTTGCCACTTCCCCCTTAGTTTCTGGTTCCCCGCAGGCCATGTGTAGATTCTCCTGAAGGGGGAAAGGGAAAATGTTCCTTGGCCTCTTCAGAGATTCCTCTTGGGCAGCATTCCAGCCTAGATCTCTCTAGTGTATGCCTCTCATCCAGTCCTCAAGAAGCACTCACACATACTTTAATCTCCAGAAGGGCAAATATGCATGGGATAAATTGGTTTGCAGCATTCTCTTCCCTCTTGCTTCCCCCTTCAGCCTCTGGAACTGAGACATGTCAGGTCAATGTCAAACATTCCAAATATGTAGCAGAGTATATGAGGCACTTGGCCTTGGGGGTCCTACTGAAGGCTCCCTGCAATGAGATTAGGGACAAGATCTCCAAAGACTGGTTCCTGGACTCAAGTATTACTTTCTTCAAAGAAAACTCCTTCATAGATCCTTTCCTAAACTCTTTTTCTCCTGCCTTTGGTGATTCAATTTTGACTGCAGGTGTTGTGGCTTGTGTGTAGATGTCCCCCCTAAAGCCTCATGCAGTCTTTTTCTAAGGTAGCTAAATCTAGAATGTGCGATGCTAGGATTAAGGGCATGTGATTACTAAACCACTGCACATGAGTGATTGGTGTGGCACCACCCTAATCCTGGTAGTCTGGATAAGATAAAAGGAGCGGAAAGACTCTATTAAGGTCCCATGTTGCTTTTGCTACTTCCACCGCCATGAACTGTTGCCCTTCTGCCACCCTGACTTGGAGCCAGACAATTATGAACTGAAATCTCCATGAACTGTAAGCCAAATAAACCTTTTCCCCTTTTTGGATGTCAGGTATTTTGTCTCAGCAGCAAGAGAAAAGTAACTAACACAGCAGGCTTTTCTTTTCTTTTCTTTCAGTCCCGGGAATTGAACTCAGGACCTTGCACTTGCCAGGCAGCTTCAGTACCACTGAGCTAAATCCCCTAATGGCAGGGTTTTCAAGTGGCTAAATTTTCTTTGCAGATTTGCTTCTTGTTTTAACAACTTACTTTAGAATTTCACATCTATGATCTCCTGCTGCCTCAGTCAAAACCTTACTTACATCTTGTCATACTAATACAAATCTGTAAAAACGGCTCTTGTTACCAAATACCAAGGACATAAGGCAAAGAAAACTTGTTCTCTACAAGCATACTGTTGGAAACTACTGTTCGAGTATGAATAAGAATGGAACACTGTCCTGCCCATGGCCCTCTTGACCCAGGAAAGCAGCCTTGATTTCCAGCCCAGTTCAAGGGTTTCATTACATCATGTTTATCTTAACTTTAGAATTTGCACAAGAAAAGAAATAGGATCCTGAATTGATCTTTTGGGCCAGACCTCATGTTAATAAAAATATCACTAACTGTTAATAAAATAGTAAAGCCTTGTTTAGCTTTGAGTCTCTCAAAAGACAGTTTCCTTCAAATTTCACCCAAACTCCACCCCTTCCCCAAGCCCTACAAGAACTCTGTCTTTCTCTTTGTTTGATGAGGGTTTCTCGGGCCCTTACAGTGTGCTTTGTAACAAGCTCATAAACCCAGCCGAGTCAGACAGCAGGTTTGTCTCTGGACAGTATCAGTAACAAGCAGATGTGTGGACCACAGGTCACTCCTCCCGGGTTCCGTTTTCAGCTTTCCATCCCCTCTGGCTCAAGTCACACAAGCTCAACACCACCAATGTGCCATCCCTGGACACACCCAGAATCCTGCAACCACAATCACATAACACGCAAAGTACCACAAACGTGTGCATATCCAAGAACAGAAATGTCTGTGGTTTGCAACAAAAAAGGAAACCAGTAATTACCATGTACCATTCATTTGCCAGGGTATTTAAATTCCCCAAAGGACTTTTTCAAATCACAAAAGCCATAAGATACTGACACAGTCCTTCCTACTATTCTGTCCCCCCAGATCCATTCCTGGCTCCACCTTATCACAGTGGAGATCCTGTTAATGAGGGCAGAATAATCTCAGGTATGTTTGGGAAGAGATTAGAGAGTATTCCTCATTAATCTGATAAGCGCCTTATCAGAATTCTTAGTTGCTAAATGTACTCATGAATAAAAATACCCGATCTTGCTTGGAAGTGAAAGAAACTGTCCCCGTGATTGCAGAGGCTTTGTCTGACTTATTCACAGCTTTTATCATGTCACACATGAGAAATGCCCGGTGAACATCTGCTGAACTCTTTCATTTGGAACATATTTGAATGGGAGAGTTTTGATCCCCCAATTGCACCTGAACAAGAAACATTCACCTGAACTACAATAAAACCTTGGTTTGCCAGTGTAATTCATTCCAGAGACATGCTTCTAATCCAAACCACTTGTATATCAAAGTGAATTTTCCCATAAGAAATATGGAAACTCAGATGATTTGTTCCACAACCCAAAAACAGTCATATAAAAAGATTACAGTACTGTAATATAATACAGAATAATAAAGAAAATACAAAATAAATTAATGTGCACTTACCTTTGAAAACCTTCATGACTGGTATGAGGGAGACAAGACAGGAGGAGGGTTATTATGTAGGACTACTTTCATTGTCACTAATGGAATCGCTCCTATTGGCTCAATGGAATCTTTTTCTATTTTGTACAACTTTAACAAGGAAGCTATCCAATGATGTTTGCTTTTGCCTCCTTTTGAAAATTTGCAGAAATGTGACATTGCATTGTCGTTAAACAGATTCATTGCTCACACTGCTGCAGCCTTATTCAGGTGGTACTTTTCTACAAAATGTTGTACTATTTTCCACATTTTATGCATCACTCTAATCTTGAAATGAAGGATTCCTCTGCCTTTTTCTCCTCCTCCTTTGCAGATGAAATCTTCTCCATAACCTCTTGCTGTTGGGAGTCAGTCACCCATAATCCCACAGGGAGAGGGATAAAGAGAGATGAGGGCAGAGAGGAAAGGAGAAGAGAGGAGGGGAAGGGAGGGAAGAGAAGAGGACAGGAGAGGAGAACCGTTGGCTTGGTTGTGATCATGTGATGCCTTGGGTACTACTACTCATATTGAAAGACATCGCTCATTTATCAAGTTAAAATTTATTAGAAATGTTTGTTCATCTTGTGAAACACTTGCCTAACAAATTATTCACAACCCAAAATTTTACTATATTAGCAATGCCTGGGGTCGGTTCTACTCATTTTTTTGTCTATTCGGCAAACCTTCAAAATTACTTTCCATTAGTTGGCAATCAGCTGCCTCCTGGGAGACTTCATTGTCAGTGCAGGGCCATCTAATAGCTGAGCAGAAGCTGTGAGGAAAGACAGCATGCTATGTGAGGTGCCCGAAGTCTGGTCACATTGACCCCCATGAATTCCTCTGTACAAACTTACATGTGGGCCTCAGCCTATATTATGGTTTAGATCTAGTGTCCTCCAAAAGCCTCCTGTGTGTGGAAGGTGCTGGATCACGGGGCCCTGTGCTCATCAGCAATCTGTCCATTGATGAGTTCCTTATCTAAACGTCCTCTTAGGAGGTGGGACCTGGTTGGAGGTGGGTCACTGGAGGTGAGAGCAGAAGGGAGGAGTCTTCTCCTCAGCTTCCTTTCCCACCCCTGCTGCCTGACTGCCTTAGGATAAGCACCTTTTCCTCCCCATGCCCCTGTACTATCCTGTTTCTGTCTTGGAGCCAGCTGACCTTGGGCCAAATCCACTAAAACTGAGCCAAAATAAACCTATCCTGCTTTAAATTGTAGGTGCTGGGTGTTGTTTCCAACAACGGGAAAGTGACTATGACAGTCTAGTAAGTTACCACATATGTATAGTAAAATAGCCAAGGCCTTTCTGGGATGATTAAACACATTAAAGACATTAACTGCTTAAATTAAATGCCAGTGTGCTAACCTGAAGAGCCTCAGTAAGCTTGTGATTTATTCTTTGGCTGTTCCAACAAGATGTACCCTTTAATAAATATGTCCATCTGCTAAGGACTGGGTGTCCCCTTCCAAACTCCTGTTGAAGCTGAATCAGCACTGGGATGGTACTGGCTGTTGAGCCCCTTCAAAGGGGAGCAGGGCATGTGGGCACCATCCTTGTGGATGGATTGGGCTGTTATTGCACGAGGAGATTAATCCCAAAATCAAGTTCAGCCTCCTTGGCTTTCTCTTGCCCCTTCGCTCTTGCTCTCTTGTGTACTCTCTCACCACGTGATGCCCTCCACTGTGTTTCTTTCTTTTCTTTCTTTTTTTTTTTTTTTTTGGTACCAGGGATCGAACTCAGGACCTTGTGCTTGCAAGGCAGGCGGCAGAACCACTGAGCTAAATCCTAGCCCTTCTGCTGTGTTAAAATGCAGCAAGAAGACCCTAACCAGATGCCAGCACCTCACTACTGAACTTCCTGGCATCCTGAAATAAATTGTTTCTTTATAAATTCCAGTCTCAGGTGTTCTCTTACAGCAACACAGAATGGACTAAGATAAGATCTGGTTGAAATATACATATATATGTGTATATATGTATATAAATACATAAAAATATGTACTGTGTATGTAAGTACATGTATATTTTATGCAAATACTGAACATGAATATTTAATGTGTAAAGATTATTTGCATTTACATATTCCTATAAATATATGAGTGCATACCCATATAACATATATAATATGTAAAACACACATACATATTGATATTGCACAACATGGCAGGCCTTTGTCTGTCCCCAAGCCCCCCACCATGTTTTTGCCTTAAGATGTTCTGCTCAAGTAATGTAACTATTCAAGCTGCACAGTGTTCTTGATATTTCAAGATGTTCTGTTAACTCCGCCCTTCCCCTTCTGTGAGTATGCTTGCCCGGTACTTAAGTCCATGCCCTACCTCATAGATCTCTATATAAAGCTGCTTACATTTCTGTTCGGGGCTAAGACTTTGGTGTATGAACCCCTCTGAGGCTGCTGGCATAATAAAAGTTGGTTCCCTCCATCTCTCCAAGTGCCACCTTCAGTTTCTTCACCTCCAGAGACCCTCAGACAACTGTAATGCTTGGCTGTAATGCTGAGCTGTCACATTTCGCTGTAACGATATATATAGAACAAAGCCAGCCTGAACTATCTGCGACCCTGTCTCAAATAAGTAAATAAAATACTTAGATTTTTATACTCAGCCAACTAAACTTCATCCTCCCTTTTGCCAATGCCTAGAAAGCTATAAGTTTGAAACACTTTTTGCAATTTTAAAACATTATTCATATCTATAATGTTTGAAATGGGGATCAGAAAATAGCTTTTTAAAATGCATTATCTTGAAAAAATCAAAAACTTTTTCTGGCATGATTATAAATTAAGATCACTCATACACAATACCAAAAAATCAGTCTCATCACTTGTTAGCTGTAGTTACCATATAAGAACAGAGAACACCTCCACATTGGAACACATATGGTATGGGAAGCATTTTACATTCAGAAAGAAGGGCATTGATAGAAAAGTTGAAGAAAATACATGTGGAGTGAGAGCTCAGTCTCTGGGAATTTGTATTTAATTAAGTTCGGTCAATTTTTGTGCTTACCGCACCCAGTTCCCATGGGCACAGCACAAGCAGCCGCTCCTTCACTGCTTAGGTCACCCCAGAAACGACTCGGCACCATCTTTAATTAATTTGTGCTGACCTGGAAAGTAGACGCTCCCTCATCTCACCACCTGAAAACTAACTCCTTGCTGCACACAGAGGGTTAGGAATCAGTCAGAGGAGCCCTAGGAAAACACCCACAAATGTTACACAGCCAGAAGTGGTATACAGACATGCCCACAGGGGAGGTTTCTGGGGCCGGGGCTGCACTTCCAGAAAAGATGCTACTTTAAAAGATGGATTCTTGCTAGATTGTTTCTATTCTTAAATTAACCAGTAGCTTTCTCTTTACTATCACCTTCATCAAAAAATTCCCTCTCTCAAACCAAATATCGTGCCACACACCTATAAAGCCCAGCTACTCAGGAAGCTGGGGCAGAAGGATACAACTTCAAGCCCAACTTGGGCAACTTCCCAAAACTGTCAAAATAAAAGTTAAAATGGGGCTGGGGAAGGTAGTTCAGTGATAGAGTGCTTGCCTAGCATGTGCAAGGCCTTGTGTTCTGTCCCCAGTATCACCAAACAAACAAATTGGGTTCACTCTGTAGAACCCATGGAAGTTTTGCCACATTGATCCAGGCAGGAAGGGGAGATACACCACCTAGGAGAGGCCTGGGGTGCTCAGTAATTTATGGGCACCACCACCATGGCTTCTCCTGCCTGAGAAGTTGGTGCCCTGGTGCATATTAGGACTAGGTAGCCTTCCTTAAGACGCCTGACTTCCATTTGTTGGAAAATTGTTAAAATACACTGCTTTGATTAGAATGAGACAGTTTACTGACCTCTGCCCGAAATGTGTCATAATAGAAATACAAACACAATGCCTAGGATGTGATCACAGTGCCCCGTGGAGTTCACAAGCCCCACAACCGTATGCTACTGCTCCAGGTGCCACGGTCTGTTGTGAGTGCGTGTCCTCTGTTCAGAGGCCTGGCACCCCTGAGTGTACTTTCCTGCCTTGCTATATCTAATTTCCCAAGAGACTGGGCATTCCAGTGATCACAGGTAATCATTTCTCTGTTTACCTTGGATTGCAATAAAGACCCCAGCTCCTGGACTGATCCTATAATTGCAGTTTCCTCAGCCATAGCAAAGAGGATAATAGCACCCAACACACAGGAGTGTTACGGTCATTAAAGGAGATGACACATCAAAGCACTGGGCTTGGGGCCTGATGGATAGCAAGATCTCCACAGTGCCTGCTTCTTTTTCCTTCCCTGCATCAGTGCAATGTGGCTCAGCAGAGGAAGTCAGGGTACTCCGCTGAAAGGCCAGAGGATTACCCTCATGGAAGTACTCGTAGGTACACCCAGCCGTGCATTTCTGTGTGCAAGATATTGGGAAACTCGCCTTGCCGAAGGGAAGCCAAATCCAAACACCTGCCTTCTGCAATATGTGTTTTCTCTTCATAAATTATATGACAAGAAGCACTTTATGACTTTTATTTACTGAAGGACGAATTTATAAATGTAACACAATGGAGCTTTAGAAATCTATGTCAAAGCCTTTTTTTTTTTACATTAAAAAACATTTGCTTGAATTATTTCCCTAGACTTGAAGTCAACTGTGGCATGGGCCACGTGGGCTGCAGTGAAATAAATTCAGGATATCAATTCAGACAGTGTATTTAAATACTAAAAATTGAAAATGCTATCTATAAAAATATACATTTTAGGGGCCGAGGATGTAGATGCAGCTCAGTGGCACTGCCACCTACCTCGCAACCACAAATTCCCGAGTTCGATCCCTGGTACCATATATATATATGTGTGTGTGTGTGTGTGTGTGTGTGAGACACATTTTAACCTTCCAAAGTCTTCTTCTGGTTTCTTTTTTTCTTTTTTTTCTGTCTCAAGAAGGGAAAGTGCTCTGATTAAGGTACCGTGGAAGGACCTTTAACATCTTCCAATGGTACATAGGATGACTCTGTAAAAGTGTCAGTGCCATTGGAGAAGAAAAGCAAGAGATCAACATGAACTGAAGGAAAAGGAATGAGTTGGAGAGATACATTATGTAAGCTGAAGAGATATCCTGGAGGAAGATGTTTCTTCTGTGGATCATCATGGGGGAACTCTTTGAGCCAGCAATGAACTGTATGTGTTTGGAAAACTATGACAATTCCAACTGGAACACAAGATTTTTCTGGCAAAGGGATGGACACCCATAGAATGACCTAGATTGCCAGGCTGAGAAATTTGGACTGGATCCTAAAATCAGTAGAAATTGCTGAAGAGTTTTTGGCTTTGGAGGAAAATGTAATTCCAGAAAAATTAATCTAGTAGGGGAAAAAAGACTATTTCAAAGTAAAATAATTTTAATTATTTTTATGTGTTACCATGAAAATGAGAAAGAAGATTCTTACATTAAGCGTTCTTAAGAAGAAGACAAGAAAATAACTATTGACATTACCAATTACCTACCCAGTCCTACTCCTGCCCGCCCCCTCGGTGCAGCGCGCTCCCCACCAGCCGCAGCCTGACGTGCACGGGCCCCAGTCTCCGCGGCCGCCTCCCCCAGGCATGGCACAGGGCCTCGCCTCACTATGGCAGCAGTATGGCACAGCACGCTCAACTTCATGCTCGGTGCCAAAGCTGATGGTGAGACCATTCTAAAAGGCCTGCAGTCCATTTTCCAGGAGCAGGGCATGGCAGAGTCGGTGCATACCTGGGAGGACCATGCCTACCTAGCAACCTACACAAACAAAAATGGCAGCTTCACCAATTTGAGAATTTGTCCACATGGATTGGTATTGCTGGACCTTCAGAGTTACAACAGTGATATCCAGGGCAAAGAAGAAATTGACAACCTTTTGAACAAAGTAGAAGAGAGAATGAAAGAATTGAGTCAGGCCAGTATTGAGCAGGTGAAGTGTTTACCAACCATAGTTCAAAGAGGGGCCATCGACAGATACTGGCCCACTCCTGATGGGTGCCTGGTTGGGTATGACATAGATGAAGTAGTAAGTGATGGAGATTCACCTTACCAGAACATTAAAATTCTACACTCAAAGCAGTTTGGAAATATTCTCATCCTTAGTGGGGATGTTAATGTGGCAGAGAGTGACTTGGCATATACCTGGGCCATCATGGACAGTGGCAAAGAAGAGTACACTGGCAAAGACCTACTGATTCTGGGAGGTAGAAATGGAGGCAAATCACGTGAAATAGTCAAACTGAAACCAAAGATGGCCACTATGGTAGAGATTGACCAAATGGTGGTTGACCCATGTAAGAAATATGTGCACAAAACATGTTGTGGAGTCTTAGGCAATCTTAAAGGAGACTGCTCTCAGGTTCTAATAGAAGACTGTATTCCAGTACTGAAAAGGTACACCAAAGAAGGGAGAGAGTTTGATTATGTGATTAATGATTTGACAGCTGTTCCAATCTCCACATCTCCAGAAGAAGATCCCACATGGGAGTTTCTCAGACTGATTCTTGACCTCTCCATGAAAGTATTTAAAGGATGGGAAGTATTTTCCACAGGGAACTGTGTCAATTTGACAGAAGCCCTGTCGCTCTATGAAGAGCAGCTCGGGCGCCTGTATTGTCCTGTGGAATTCCCTATGGAGATCATCTGCGTCCCTTCATACTTGGAATTGTGGGTGTTATACACTGTTAGGAAGAAAGCTAAACTCTGAAGATGAATATCCCAATGGTGTGTACTGCAGACAGCCCTCCTGACCTCCATATGCTGTACCCACCACCAAAATGAGTCAGGCAATTGGTTATGACTTCCTTAAAGTTTTCTCTTCTTAATTATTATTTTTAATTTAAAAAAGCAAATGGAAAATGTATATTTTGATGAGCTAGAGTGTTATTGTTTTTTAAAGTCAGCTGAGGACAATTAGTACAGCAAAGACTGCTAAATGCATTGATCCCCGAGAATGTGATTTTTGTTACTTTTATTTCTGTGTGGGGTTTTGTTTGTTTTGTTTTGATTGTGGTAGAACTTAAATGTGGACCTTTGGAGGAATAAGCATCATTGTTTTTGTTTCAGAGGGAAGTTCTTGATGGTTTTTTAAAAATTGACTTAGACCAATTACTTACCCAGAATGGTGGTGGTCACATTGAAATCACTGCACATACTTTCATTTCCACTTTGCTTTCCATATTTTTAATTTTTAGTGGTCCCAAATCTTTGTTTCACAATAGCTAATGCTGAGTTGTATGTTTCCACTGATTTAGAATATAGTACTTACTCAATTTCTACCCTAAACCATATATTACCCTAGTTCCAACATGTAATATCTGGTGGCTTTCTTGCAGTGGTTTGTAACAAAGGAGGGCTCAGTGACCCCCACAAAGCTCCTTGTGCTGATAACCATAATGCAATGCCAGGGGCGGTTCCCTGCTGCTGAGCATGGTGGAGGAAGCCCTCGGGTTCAACACCCATCCTGGCAGATTGTTCGAGGAGAAGCCTCCTCTCCACCAGGGGCCAGGAATCCCTAGGCTTCCAGGGCTCTAGCCCAGCCCAATATGTGGAAGTGGAAGATTTGAACGCTTCACAGCACTGGTGAAAACCAGAAAGAAAAGATGCCATTGGAAATATACCAACAGATTTCTATCCTGCAAAAGCTAGAGAGTAGGAGATAGCTTTGGGACAGACTGTCCTGGAAAACAGAAAAAGGGTTATTTATAAATATAGAAAGAGACACAAAATAAGGAAACACCCATGAATATCTTATTTGGATTATTTCATGTAGTGGTTACAGTAAACACTCTGGGATATATGTTATAATCCCTATTTTACAAATGGGACAGCTGAGCCTGATTGATTAGGTCCGATGCCTAAATTCGATGATTAATCATTGGCATCAGATCCAAACCTGCCTGCCTCATGTCAAAATCAAAATCTTTAGCTGTCATTCTAAACTGTTAGATAGGATTTTCTTTGCAGAATTTTTTAAGCTTTCTTTAGGCTGGACTATGACTATAAGCCATTGCTTGTTTTTGTAGATGCCTGAGTGTTTGTGCAGATACAAAAGACACAAACACACTTCCTGAGAAGCTCAGAGAGACGTGGGTTGCATTTTGTGCCACCTTGGGGCCATGTGACAAGACGAATCACAGAGCGAGAGGGAGGATGGTCTTCCATCTTCCCCAGGAAACTTGCATCCAGGCCTGGGGAGGAGCTGGCAGTTGGCACTGACAGGGGAAGGAGGAGAGAAAGTACAGCGCGAGACTCTGCTACCCGGAGCAGATGGGCTGCTGCTACCCACATACAGGCGAGGATGTGCTGTGCTTCCTATCCTGAAGACAAAGTACTGAAATAAACACTCATCCACAGGCCTGCAGGTTATCAGATTTTTTTCTTGTCTCTCTAAACAAATGCTCACAGCCCAGGGTGGCCAGTCCCAGTCTCTCCCCACCCCAGTACCTCACTCTGTCATTCAGCCCTTGAGGCTCTTGGCTTTCCATGTCACTTTAGCTCTTCTTCAATTTCTGCCATTTGTTGTTTCCATGGCTAAAATTCAGTTCCTTCTGATGCATATTCTCATTCTATCATTTCTCTATTCTTTTGAAACCCAAATCCTGCCCCATAAAAGCCCAGAAGCTAAACTGAGAAAGACAAAATTCCCTTTAGCAGATGTGAAAGGGGACAAGCCCAGAACACTCACACATTACTACAATTTTATTTATGTCAAATAACTGGTAAAAGTGCTGGTGGAATTGGATTTATTCACTTCGATGTATCATCTGAAAGTGTCCTTCTTTCTCCATTAAGAAGGCCCAAACAAAAGGAGGCTTTCCTTTCCCCCAAATCAGAGGCCTAAACTTGGGGAGAATATTGCTGTAAAATTATGAAATGACTAGGGGATGGTAGATGAAGTCCTGTCCCCAATCTAGACCCACACCCGCTTGGGTGCTGGATGTCTGAGAACACTGTATCCCGCCTCTGCTGGTCCTGGTGGCCCCATCTGTGAAACTGGGATCTGACAATCATTCAACAGACATTTATGAAATATCTCCTATGTGCCATGCACATTTTAGGTTCTGAAGATAGACCATGAACAAGATAGAAAAAAATCCCTGCCTTCCTAACCATATATGTCCTGTGTATCTACTCTACTGGAATGACAACGGCCACACTTACTGCTTAGGTTGTGGTAGGGACTAGATGAGATAGTAATAATAATAGTTGTTAGGCCTGTATGTCCCGCCATTCATATGTGGAAATCATAACCCTCAAAGTGATAGTGTTGGGGTCAGGCCTCTGGGAGGTGGTCAGGTCAGGAGAGCACAGCCCTCATTTATAGGAACCCAGAGAGCTGCTTTGCCCTTCTACCTAATGAGGACACAGGCAGGAGGGGCACCTGGGAAACAGGAAACAGATCCTCCCCATGCACCAGATCCACCAACAGCTGGAAGTCAGACGTTCCGCCTCCAGAATGCTGGGAAGTAGACTTCTGTTGTTTCTAAGCTCTCTAACTCATGGAATTTGTTATAGCAGTCAGAAAGGTCTTAATAGCAAATGCATCGTGTGCCAGGAATGGTTTTAAGTACTGTATTTGGCACATGTTTTATCTCAAGCATTCTTTATTTTATTTTATTTCTGGGCTTTAGAGTCCTTTGGGAATCATGTGGCACCTCTAAACTTGGTCTCAGATTATGGGCTCTAAATGCATAAAATAGAATATATGAGATACAAGAAAAACAAAATATACTGAGACAGCAGCAAAACATTAAAAAGTGATTTTTAAAAGGTACTTCTTTTTAGCACATCAAAAGATAAGATCTAGTGACAGATTTAATAACATAAGTTTAAAAAACAAATGATCCTAGATGTAATTAATTTTTCACATTCAGTGGGAAATGCGAACTTCCCATTCAAGTTCACAAGCATCTAGAACCCTAACTGCCGGTATGTTGGCCTCAGGGTTAATCAAAACCTCACTTTCACCTGAGAATGCTGTTATTATTATTGTCTGCATTTTTTATAAAAAAAGAAACTGAGGCACATGGAGGTTAATTACCTTGCCCAAAAGCAACAAGTGACAGAGCTGATATCCTAACCAATGATATCCTAACATCTGGCTTCAAAGCTCTTAACTGCTTTATGGTGTACAGCTAAGCACAGAACTTGCCTCTAACAGTGAGGTCCATGACATCACCTAGTAGTTGAAAGAAGGACTGTGATAAGTACTAGAGGCATTAGTAGGAGCAGAAATCTAGGGAATGGGGAGTGGTTTCTATTAATATGAAAGCATTAAAGGGAAAACTCTGGACCGTAGTGACGAAGTTACTGCACGGGACACAGCAAAGCCCAACCCCAAGTCACTGCTTTCTGTAAATGATTACTGTTCTGGAACTTAGCACCAAACACTGATGGTGGATGTGATAATGTGGAGAAATGTTCCCGAGTCTGTGAAAATCTCCTATTTTTATTTCTGTAATCCTATATTAATTACTGGGATTTTTCTGCCTGACTATTAGGCACTGTCACCAAAGACCTTTAGGACATAAATTAGCATGATAGAATAAAAAAGACCACTGTTGACCTTGCAGAGCAGGGCTGCTCAAAATGAATGCAGCCTCTGTTTCTCCTCACTGCCATTTGCTCATGAGAGCAGTCAGAGGTGCTGGTGTGGTGTAGATCCATCTGGCACCCTATAAATATTAATTGAATTGAAAGGTGTTGATAAGAGTAAAGAAATGCTTCTCCAAGTAGTGAGAATCAACGCTTTGGGCTCAATGTTTAAAAAAAAAAAAAAAAAAAAACCTAACAAAGGAGTCCAGATCATTAGAAGGCCTTTCCTGGCTGTGCCAGATGATGGCCATCATGAAAGCAAGTTCTGCCTGAGACTAATGAGGACTGGTTCGATGATTTATCCTTTCCCCAAAGGCAGCCTTGTGAATGCATTTTTTAAAATTGCCCATCCACAGCATAGTTTTACCGTGATAAGGCACTCAGCTCCTTAACATTCACCTGGCCCACTGGTCCCAGGAGCAGAGCAGAAAAAGTGGCAGGAGGCAGCATGCCACATAGTCAGGAAAAATGACAACAGGTTTACCGAAGTGTTGGGGAGCCCCAGGCTTGGTGTGCTGAGCTGACATTCTGTTAGACGCCACAGGGGAGAAAAAGCTGCAATATTTAGATGCAAGAGAGAGCTGAAGAGCTAGTGCTGCTAAGCTCAGGACGCGGCTATGAGGATCAGCAGAATTAACTACCAGAGAAGGATATGGTGAGGGCAGAGATACATGGAAATGGCATGAATTCCTTCCCAGGTCATCAGCCTTTGCTTGGGAAAGAGCCGTGTGACCAGCTGCCCTGAGAAGTGCCAACGTGAGCCTTCGCAGGGAAACCAGATGGCTCTAAGCCGGGAGTAAAAATAGCTCACCATGCAACATACCCCAGACTGGGTGGTCTTAAGGCTCTCAAGTTTTTATTTCAACTTGCCAAGGAAGTAAAAAAAATGTTTTAACTAAACTGTGGGAAGCTACTTTGCAAAAAAAGATTAAAAGTGCATATATTCCACCTTCTACTTGGCCGATTTCAAATCTACTTCATTATTATCAGCAAAAGAATGAAAAACACTTGCAGCTGGAAAAAAATTTGTTTTTCTTTTTCTGTTTGACCATTACAAGAAAAACTGGGAGAACAGCATAGTCTTCAAAAGAATGTCTTTGGGTTGGGTGTAGCTCAGTTGTAGGGTGCTTTCCTAGCTTGCACAGGGTGCCCAGTTCTATGGCCAGCATGACAAAAAAACGAACAAAACCAACTTCTTCCATTTATGGAGTAGTAGAAACAGTTGAATGATAGGAGAAATGAAAACCTGCAAATTTGTTTTTTTAATTTTATTAGTACATGTCTGCAGTACATACTGATTACATTCATGATGGGGAGTTGGTACATGAACAGTACGTAACACATCTTAATTCCTTTTTCTTTCCCTTTCTCTTCCTTCCCTCTCCAGTCCCTTCATAAAGACCTAAATTTACAGACTTATCTGAGTCCTGATTTATTCTTTTCATTACTTATTTTACAGAAGTTGTTTCATCTACCTCCCATTGTTCCTGTGAAGCTTCTATTTTTACCCTTCGGAATGAATCATGGTCAGGCCATTTAGGGACATGTTTAGAGCATGAATTTTCAAGTCAAGAACCAAGTGAAATTTTGATTCCCAAACCCAAGCCTTGAAGCAGAGCACACTGGCAGCCACTGTGCTCTGACAATCTGTCTGTGTGTGTGCTGACCGTACTCCACAGGACAGAGGTGACTGGAAGAGTTCCATGGGCAAAAATAGGTTGGATAATAACTCCGTACAAGATAAGAGGAAACAAGTGGCATTTAACATGGGGTTTCCCCCAGCCCCCGGCCTGGTGAACAAGAAAATGCTTTTGTATCTTTCAGTTGTTAAAACTGATGCAAGTCTCTAGCTACATCCAATCAGCAAAGATGTTTTTGTCTTCATCTACACTGTTGTGCTGTCCTGGGAACCATGAATGCTTTTCTTATTTGCCTTAAACTTTTAGTGCTTCATGAATATTATAGAATCTTATTGCCTCACTAACAAAAATCTCAGCTCTGCTGGATTTAATTTTGAATTTTTTAAAGACAAAATAAAATCTAATCAGAACTTTTACTCACTTGCAAAGGTTCTGTGTTCAAATTAACATTTGAAAAAATATAGAATAATTATTCTTTAATATCTAAAACTACCCTTTATAGTTTTTAAGTTTGACTCCCTTGAAACTGAGTATTTACCCCAGTAGTCTCTCTTTTTTGGTAGTGTCAAGTTTTAAATGTGGAAAGGACAGGATGGAGAGATAGCTCAATGGGAGAGCACTTGCCTAGCATGTCCAAGTATGAGCCCTAGGACCAGAAAAATAAATTTTAAAAAATAAACATGGCAAGGATGAGACATTGTAAGCACTACCAGGGAAAAAAACCTAGTACAAGTTAAGTTGATAAACCCTAATTGAACTTCAAGAATAAAATTTGGTAGCATTCATAGTCCCTTCCCTCATCCCCACCACCCTGGGTGTCAGGAATTTGCTCACAGGTAAACAAAAAGAAAAATGAATATATGTCTTTAGATTTCTTAACTAGCAAGCACTTCTTAATAAGTTAGCAACCAACTTTTCTTTAACTAGCAAGCACTTTTATTTTAACTAGCAATCAACTTTTTTGATTAAAAGCTGATTTCTGGTGCCAGGCACCAGGTAAATCCACCATGAAGTTCAACCTCTTTGTGACCTCACACTGCAGCAAAGCCCACAAAAGCCTATTCCATGCCTCCTCACACATGTGCAGGAAGACCCCACATCCTCACTGTCCCAGGAGCTGTAGAAGGACAAGATTTGCTTGAAGCCCATCTGTGGGACTACAAGGTCCAGGTGGCCGGAGGACACTCAGAGGTCACCAAGCCGGCAAGGTGGGTCACATGTACAGAAAGAAATGCACCAACCACAGCACATAAATACAATGTAAAGCCATGGCACAGGTGTCTACACAGGCTTCCTGAGCAAAGAGGTGATCACCAGGGGAAAATTGGACAGAAAGCAAGTAAAGTTCTTGAATGTAAAGCCAACACTCCACAGATGGAAAGAGAAAGGCAAGCATGAAGAACTTCCTAAGAAATGCAGGCGTGAACATGACCAGCTGTGCAGCCACATATCACTGTAGAGTTCTACTTTCAAGATATCTCTGGACATCCCATTGCCACCTGGTTTGTTATTTGTATGTGCCTCTAAAAATCTGGGTTTGCAATTTTGATTTATAATTCACAAATAAAAATCAAAAATGTTTCCTAATTGCAATAACAAAAATGTTGATTTCCATTTAAAATAAACAAACTCTTAAATCTGATCTTTGTTTTTGTTTTAAACTAAGATTTACGTACTTTTGTCCTATATTGGAAAGAGTATATATTAAAATTACAAGTATAATGACACAAATTTCCTTCTAATACTTTGTGGTTATATTTGCAGCATTTACATTTTCTATACATATGAACTATATTTTGGTGTAAAGAATAAAGTATAAGAAAGTTCCGTGTGGGCTAGGGATTTAGCTCAGTGGTTCTGGTGCCTGCCTTGCAAGCGCAAGGTCCCGAGTTCAGTCCCCAGTACCAAAAAAAAAAAAAAGTTCCGTGTGCTACTGAGAAGAATGTGTATTCTGTGGTAGTAGGGTAGAACAGTCTGTAGATATTTATTGAGTCCATTTGTTCAAAGGTGTGGTTCAGCTCTGATACTTCTTTGTTGATATTTTGTGTAGTTGATCTGTCTCTTTGTGAAAACAGGGTATTCAAGTCCCCCACTATGATTGTGTTGGTGTTTATTTGATCTTTTATGTCCAGTTGTATTTGTTTAATGAAGTTAGATGCTCCAGTACTTGGTGCATATATACATTTACAGTGTTATCTCTCCTGTTGGAGTGTTCCCTTAACTAGTATGTAGTGACCTTCTTTGCCTCTTCTGACCAGTTTTAGCTTGAAGTTTACTTTGTCTTGGAGTAAAATTGTTACTCCTGCTTGCTTTCAGGATCCTGGTGCCTGAAATATTGATTTCTGTCATTTCATTTTTAGTCTATGATTATCTTTGTGGATTAGAAAAGTTTGTTGAACGCAAGAGACTGTTGGATTCTGTTTTTTGATCTGGTCTGCCAATCTGTGTCTTTCATTGGATAGTCAAGGCCAGTCACTTTGAAAGTATTACTGACAGGTATTCTTTTTCTATTGATGACTTCTTTGTTTTTCTTTCTTTCTTTTTCTTTTTCTGTTTTGTTTTGTTTTGTTTATTGCCTTGCTTGACAAATTCATTCCATCTGACCTTTTGCTTTGCTGGCTTCATTGTTTCTGTCTAGGATATTTTTGAGTATGTATTTTCTGGAGAGCTGGTTTGATGTTCATGTATTTCTTAAATTCTTTTTCATGGAATATCAATATTTATCTATTTTGAAAGGAACTTTTGCTTGAAATGTTAATCTATGTTGGAAGTCTCTTTTAGGGGTTGAAATACTTCATTCCAGGCTATCCTAGCCTTTAAAGTTTGTGTTGAGAAATCTGCTGTAATCTTAATGAGTTTGCCTTCATATGTGATTTTTTGCTTTTCACTGACACATTTTAAGATCCTAGTTTCTTGTTGTAATTTTGATGAAGATGTGTTGTGGAGAGTTTCTTTCTTCATTGTAGTTGATTGTGTTCTGCAAGCCTTGCTTACCTTTCTGTTGAAATCTTTCCTATACTTGGAATTTTTTCTCTTCTGATTTCTGTAAGCAATTTTTTTAATTCTATGTACACTGTCTTATAGCTTCTCTCTTACTCCAGTTAGTCTTAGGATGGTCTTTTTAGTGTTGTCTAGTAACTGTTGAATAAATTTTTCTTGTTCTCTTATCATTTTTATAGCTTCTCTGAATAATTCATCATAATTTGTCATTTTGTCCTCAGCACATGGAACTTTCTCCAAAATAGACCACATACAAAGCCTGCTTAAATAAATAAAAACAAGCAAAGCTACCCCATGTCTACTCTCAGGCCATTGTGCATTGAAACTAGAAATTAATCACAGAAGAAACCACAGAAAATTTACAAACACCTGGAAACTCAATGACACATTCCTGAACACCCAGTGGGTCACAGAAAGAATCAAGGAAGAAATTAAACAATTTCTACAATCAAATGACAGCCATACAACACACCAGAACCTGTGGGACGTAATGAAAGTAGCTCTAAGAGGGAAGCCTATTGCAAACAATGCTCACATTAGAAAAATAGTGTGAGCTCAAATAACCTAATGATGAACCTCACAATACTTGAAAAACAACAATCCAAAGCCAAATCAAATTTAAGAAGGGAAAAAATGATTAGAGCAAAAGTTAATGAAATTGAGTCCAAAAAAACAATACAAGGAATCAACAAATCAAAGAGCCACTGAAAGACCTCTACAAGAAAAGATAAAGTACTCTGGAAAAGGAGCTTGAAAAGAACATCAGAAAAATGGAAAGATATCCCCTGTTCCTGGATAGGCAGAACCACTATTGTCAAAATGTCCGTACTTCCAAAACTGATACACAGATTTAATGTAATTCCAATCTTAAAAACCTACATCATTCCTCACAGAAATAATCCAAAAAAATTCATATGTAACCAGAAGCATCCCAAAATAGCAAAAAAATTCCCAGGCAATAACAGCAAAGCAGAAGGCATCACCATACCTGGCATCAAATTATACTACAAAGCTACCATGATAAAAATGACATGGTATCGGCACAAAAGCAGACATGTGGATCAATGGAACAGAGTAAAGGATTCAGAAGCCACCCTAGACACATTCAACTATTTGATCTTTGACAAAGGGACCAAAAACATATGTTGGAGGAAATATAGCCTCTTTAACAAATGGCGCTGCGAAAAATGGCCATCAATATGCAGAAGATTGAAGTTGGATCCATATCTCTCACCATGTACTAAACTAAAATCAAAATGGATCAAAGATCTAATTTTTTTTTTTGGTACCAGTGATCAAACTCAGGTCCTTGTGCTTGCAAGGCAGGCAGAGGAACCAATGAGCTAAATCCCAGGCCAAAAGATCTAAATATTAAAAGGGAAAAACTTAACCTACTGGAAGATAAAATAGGGAAAACTCTTAAAGTCATAGTTGTAGTCCAGGACTTGCTGAACAGAGCTCCAATTGCACAAGAAATAACAGCAAGAATCAAAAATGGGATTACATCAAATTTAAAAGTTTCTGCACAGCAAAGGAATCAACAAACAGAATGAAGAGACAACCTACAGAATGGGAAAAAATTGCCAACTATTCCTCAGACAGAGGACTAATATGTAGAATATAAAGAACCCCTCAAAAATTAGATCACAAAGGGGCCAAGGATTTAGCTCAGTGGTTCCGCAGCCTGCCTTGCAAGCAGAAGGACCCGAGTTCGAGCCCCCGTACCAAAAAAAAAAAAAAAAAAAAATTAGACCACATAAAATAAAAGACCCAATCAAGAAATGGGCAACAGAAATGAATATACACTTCTCAAAGAAATACAAATGGTCAATAAATATATGAAAAAAATGTTCAACATCTCTAGTCATTAGAGAAATGCAAATTAAAAGAACACTAAGATTTCATCTTACACCAGAATGGTAATTGTCAAGAAATGAAATGATAATAAATGCTGGTATGGCTGTAGTGAAAAAGGAACTATTCTAGGGCCGGGGATTTAGCTCAGTGGTTTCGCCGCCTGCTGCGCAAGCGCAAGGACCCAAGTTCAATCCCCGGTACCCAAAAAAAAGGAACCATTCTATATTGTGGATAGGAATGTAAACTGCTACAACCACTATGGAAATCATTATGAAGCTTTCTCAAAAAAACTAAAAATAGAAATTCCATTTGACCCAGCTATTTCCCTTCTAAGTATCTTCCCATATTACAGCAATACATGTACGTTGATGTTTATAATATCACATTTCATAATAGCCGAAACTTGGAAGCAGCTTATGTCTCCATCAACAAACAAATGGACAAAGAAAATATGGTATCTATACATATTAGAAGAAAATCAGATGCAAGCCTAAATACCATTTGATTTCTCTCATTTGAATAATCCAAAGTATAAATAAAGAGCAAAATAAAAGATTGATAAGAGGAAATAGGGAGATAGAAGTTTTGCAAATAGGAAGGGGATCAAGAGACAAAGAGGGGGGAGTGAGGAGCAGAAGGGGATCAGAAAGATTTAAGACGTGTCATGCGTATGTACCAACTACCCATAATGACTCTAATCATTATATGTGGCAAATATAAACTAAAAAATAATAATAATGAAAATAGAGAAAGGGAATCTAGAACAGAAGGATGGAGGCAGGTGGAAAAATGAAAGGGAATAAAAAGAATCATGATATATTAAGTACATGTACCTACTTCTTAAGACAAATATAAATAGTATGTACTACAAACACATACCAATACAATAAAAAATCATAAGAAAAGAATAAAGTATAAATCCAGTTTTGTTTAATGACTATTTGCCCAGGTACTCTGATTTGAAATACTTCTACTATACACTAAATTTTTATACATATTGGCTCACTATGCTATTCCATTACTATGTCTATTTCTTTTTATTGTCCCACTGTTTAAACTATTATAGCTTTTATGTTGCCACATTGTATTAACCATTGTAGTGTATCGTAATGTATTTTATATTTATTATTCTACATATTAAAACACATTATAAAGGTACTATCTTTCTCTATTCCTTTTCAAAATAGTTCTGGCTACTCTTTTAATTTCATAGTGGTCTGTAGATTACCATGCCCACTCGCCTTGCCTGCATCCTGCCCTCCAATTGATGGAGATATGTTTTGATTTATTGATCAATTGCTTTCCCTAAAGCAAAAAGATCAACGTTCTTTGAATATTACCTTATTGACTTGTAAAGATTTTCTGTTTTTGATTTATTGTGACTGAGTGAATGCTGTTTTTCTTACTTGATGTTTTCGTTTTTTATTTTAAGAGTATTCATTTTTATATTACCTCAAAAACTGACTAATTCTTTAAATATTAATAACAGCTTTTCAGTTGAGAAACTTGATAGGTAAGGCAAAATTGAGCCCCACCGGTAATAGACATTATCAAAATTTAGAATCTGAAATAAGGTTTCAGCTGTCACTGAGGATATGCACATCTCTACAAATCTAACTATTTTTATTAGCTTTATGGGTTTTAATTTTGTTCAATAGGAGTAATATAAACATTATGACTTAGAGTCTGCTTCCAGTTCACTGGTTAAAATGCTCTGTTTATGAGCACTGGTCTCCCTCTCTCTTTAATCATGAGTTTTCATCTTTGCATAGAGAAGAGCGATCTTCCCACTTCCTCCCTGCTTTCAGGTAATGAGGAGGATGAGAGAGCAACCAAGGTGCTGGGAATGGCTTCCCCACAGGTACCAGGCCGCGTCTCTGCACGCACCTGCCATACCGACAGACACGTTTCTTAGGGAGTTTCAGTATGGTAACAGTGAAGTACAGTAGCTTTACCACACTTTCCTTTTTATAACACTTTTAATTATAGCAACAGTTTCAAAAATGATTTAAAGGCACGAAAGGGTCCAAAAGCCAAGCAGAAACTGCAAGAACATGTCGCATGTTTGAGTTTTCCTCTGAGGACACTCTCTAGGCACCCGCCCCTCCCCGGGTGAGGCAGATGGAAGTCAGAAGGAAAGTGTCAGTCTTACTGGATTAGGGTCTGGTCAAGGGATGAAAGATGGAGCTACTGAAGTCGCTGAATATTGAGGGCAATAATTTCCGCAGAGATGAAACCCTAAAAGCTGAACATAAGTTTCCTTCAAATCTTCTGCTGACTTTTCCAGGGTACATACATTGGGCAGATTCCAAGGAGCTTAGAAGAAATCGATAGCTAGAAAGCTAAAAAGGCTGAGCAAAGAGAGATTCCTGCTCTTGTGCACCAAAGAGCAAACAAAATTTGGAGTTTTGAAACCTGTAACTTAGAGGCACGGGGTAAATACCCCAGAGTTTTGTTTGAGGTTCTGAAAGGGCCTGTTGTATTAGTAAAGACTGTCCCAATACTGAGGAGTTCACTCTAGGAGTAAGGACAAGACCAAAATAAACATTCCCTAGATACGTATAAAACCAACCTTCCACAAGTTAAAGTTAATCAGCCATAATTTAACTGCCAGCTAGAACAAAACTCAACAGTCTTCAAGGAGCAAAAGATATTCCAAAGAGTCTAAAATGTATCATCCAGAATGTGCGGTATAATAATTTTTAAATTGCTATAAATCTGAAGAAACAGGCCAATGCAACTCATAGTTCAGAGAAAAATAGTCAATAGAAATATGTTAAGTTGACCAAGATGTTAGAATTAGCAGATACAAACATGAAGACAGCTGGGCTGGGGATTTAGCTCAGTGGTTCCAGTGCCTGTCTTGCAAGCACAAGGTCCCAAGTTCAATCCCCAGTACCAAAAAAAACCAAACAAACAAACATGAAAACAGCTATTATAAATGTATTTAAGAGATTCAAGGGAAAGATGGCAATAATAGACACACAGCTGGGAGAATCTCAGCAGAAAAGTGGAAATCACATCAAAAGAAAATCAGATGGAAATTCTAAAGCTGACATGTATAATATCTGAAAATTTTAAAATTCCTGGATGGACTTAACAGTAGATTAAAGATAGAGAAAAAAATTATCTGTGAATTTGGACACAAACCAATAAAAAGTATACAATCTGGAAAAAACAAAAATAAAAAAGAGAGAAAATATCTGAAGAACGAAAAGGAGGAAAAAGCAAAGAGAATGGGGTGCAGAACTGCGACAGCCAAGAGGCAGCAAGCTGGATGTTGACTCCATTCAAATGCAGGATTTGGTCAGTGAAGTGATGTTTCTAGATTTCACAGTTGGCATGCTACTTCTCATGGCTCCAATCAGCTCTCAGAAAAGCATGGAAAAGACCTTGCTTCCACATGAACAACGTCATTTAGGCTGTCTCACCACTGCCTTCCAAGCCCATCGAAGACAGGTTCATCTTTCTTGGTCCAATTAAAATTTCATAAATGAGGGGAAAGTGCCTTGGGAGCACATATCATTTTTTCCAGAGGTTTTATCAATGAAACTATCCTCTACTTCTCTAATAAAGGAGGGGATTATAAAAATTTGATGAGTAAATCATGGCACAGCCTGAAGATCATGAGACATTGGAAGAACTATTGAGAAAGTGGTTCATATTACTGACCACTGATTCAAGCTGGCTGAGAGAAAAGCCCACCCAGAAAAATGATTAATGAACTGAAGAAAAAAAACAAATGTTTAGAAAGTGGTAACTTCAAAAAGGTCAAAGAAAAGATGTAGTCAGAATAAAGAAGTACCAACAACAACAAAAAAAAACTGGAAGGGAAAATGCTTTGCTTAAAGAATACAGGATTTGAGAGGCAGTCTACTTACAAAGAGTAGGAAACTTATGCAGACACAGTAGGGGAGCACTATGCTAGTCAGTTTCCTGTCATTGTAACAAAAATCCCTGAAATAATCAATTTACAAGGCAAGAAGGTTAAGTTTGGCTCATGGTTTCAGTGGCTTCAGTCCATGGTCACTTGGCCCTGTTGCTTTGGGCCAGTGACAGTTCAGTGCATCATGGAAAGAGCACATGGAAAATCAGCTGCTCACCTCATGGTGGCCAAGAAACAACAGGTACAGAGAGAGAAGAGGCAGTTATCCCAATCTCTAAATTTCTCCCATTTGGCCACATCTCCTAAAGGTTCCATCACCTCCCAATAGCGCCCCAGGCTTCCAATCATAACACATGTCTTTGGGAGATACTTCCAAACCATAGCAAGTACGTACAATCATTTGCATTCATTGATCCTTGACATTTTTCAAAACTGAGTTCTTGACTCCCTTTCCAAACCTAATGCTCCCTCATCCTTTCAAGTAGTACCTTCATTTGCCTCTTCGTGTCATATAAAAAACCTGGGAGTCATCCTCCCTCTCCCTCATCTTCACTTTCAACCTATTGAGAACTGCTGATTCTTCTCTCTCCACAGCTATCATCCTACTTCAGGCCATCAGCATCTCTCTCCTGAATTATTCAAGTGGCTTCTTGTTTGACCTCTCTGATTCCACTCTAGTCTACCTTCAGATTTTCTCCGTGCGTCAACCATAGTGACCACTGAAGAACATAAATCAGATCTCCTTTACTTGCCAGCTTAACACAATAGCTTCTATCGCACCTCATACACACTTTCCTATTTTTTAGTGCACAATCAGAACTGGTCTATTCCTCCAATCTCATCTCTCACGTCTCCACCTTGTTTATCATATTCCACTGACATCTGAATTTGATCTGCTGACATGAACACGGCAAGCTTTCTCTCTTCTACTTGGATGCTTTCGGGGGATGCTCTGTCTCCTTGGAGTGATTCCCTTCTCTTCCAAACTCAGCTTAAAGTGTGTCTTCCTTGGAAACACCTTCCCCGATCTCTCTGTCTAGAGTTTCTCCCCTTTGTGATTCTCCAGTGCCACATACTGTTTTGTTGCATTTAGGACAATTTGAAATTATGCACATTTTATTTTTTATTTACCATCTATACCACTAGAATATTGATCCAGTGAGGACAGTCACACCTGCTTTGTTTGCCTCTGTTTCCCCATTGGCTCAGGCTCTAGTGTATAGTAGGTGTTCAATAAAAACTTGATAAATGAATTGATAGAGTTGATTAGGCTATGTCCCCTTACCAGTTCAGTGGCTCTTCACTGAGTGGGTCCTGCAATCAACTGACTTCCTCCTCTTCCTCCGCATACTAATATCAGTGAGTGGAGAGGCCTCTGACAGGCTGAATTATAATAGTACATTTAAAATGCAGAAGGTATTTAGAGACTATGTGAAATAACTTTTAAAAAATTAGGGTGCAAATCACAAGGCAAGCAACGGCATGCTTAATATCATAGTATTATGTTTAACCCCAGTACTTGGTCTCATTCATGCTTATTTTAGTCAATCTGCCTGCAGTGGAAATTATAACACAAGCTAAAGATGATGTAAAAAAAAAAGTTTTCCGTTTGTTGGGGGGGTCTGCTATTATTTCTATGTAGAAAATTAGAGTAATTTTTACTCTCATATTTCATGTCTTGGTGTTGCTGAGGTCACAGGCACTAATTCCAGGTTTTAAACATTTAGAAACAATACACTCTGCCCCACACTGTATAAGGGAATATGATGCTCCGGACTCACAGCTAACTGATCTGGCGTCTGCTTGTTGATTCAGCTGCAGTGCAGGTGTGAGTCACGCAAACTCCCTCTCCTTGATTTCCCTTCCCAACCACCAGAAGATGACAGATGACAGGGGGTTTTTTTATTCTTATAGAAATTAAAAGATCTGCAAATCTTAGTTTCATTCACACCATGCTTTCGTCAGCTTAGGTGACACTTGGGAGCCATGCACTGCCAGCTTTCCAAATGCTGTGTGTGCATGTGATTTAAAAGTTCCTAGTGGCTAATGCTGGTTACAGTGTTTCTATTTTCCATCCATCCCGCCTAGTGCTGTCCTAACTATATTTCATCCTCACTCTATTTAAGTGATTTATGATATAAATTAAAGTTGAAAGGATATCATTTAAAATTTTTTTGAAGCATGGAAGTTTTAAAGTGACTATTTTACAGTTGGCAGCTCATACACAGTTTATAGTGTAAATAGTAACTTAGACTGTGAATAGTAAATGCTGGCTAGAAATGATTGGATGTAGCTAGAAAATTTTATCAGATTGTTTAGTATATGTGTGTCTATGTGTAAAATTGACATTTTTGAACTAAATTGTGGCACATATTTTATAGTGTGTCAGTCACCACATTTAAGTCCCAAATAACTCTGCAAGGAAGGTATTATCATTTTCTTAATGAAGAGAAATCAAGACATAGAGAAGTTAGGTATGGTGCCCAATGTGCTGCAGATTTAAATTTTATTTGGGTCTGGTTACAAGGATCATGCTTACGACCCTGTGAGAATTCTACTTAACCCAGTGTGTTAGAATCGCAGTATTCTAGGACGTACTGTTCTAATTCCTGGGTTCTGCAATTATATGACCCTGTTTGGCACACATCATAAATCTTTAGCTGAAGTAAATCACTCAGAGGTAACAGGAAAAGCTTGCATGCAGTTCTGAGATGTTCCATTATGCAGCATTATACATTTGTGAAGCTGGAACAAGACAGGAACTACCTAAAGTCTGGTAAAAATTTCGCAGCGCAAATCATTTTAATCTTATATTTTGGAATGCAGATTTTCCGAAGAAGGCACTATTTCCATTTGACAAGAGACACACGTAGACACATTTTTATGCACATGTAACGGAGCTGCAATTGATGTTTTAAGTCTTTCTAGAAACAAGGAAAAGCAGAAGTTGTTTCCCAAACATCAAAACTCAGATGTACACATAAAAATTTGGGCTGAGAGAAATTTTTATGTGCAGTTGGAAGCCTGGGGAGAGGAGAGTGGCTGAGGACAGGTCATTGGCAGATGAGAAGAAAGAGGAAATGCAGGAAGAATTCTTAAAGTTTTAGAACCACCAAAGAAGAATTAGAGTGAACACTGCCATACAAAATACAATAGAGAAAGAAAACTTGATCAAGCAAACTCCAACACGATACAGTACACCCAGAACCTTCGTCAGCATCACTACTGAACACCCAGCCGCTGACCACAACCGCTGAATCCAGGATGAGACGCAGCCGCAGGGTCTGTTTGAAGCTACTGTTTTCTCTCTTTTTTTTCCTGTAGTTGCCAAGCAACACATTCACCTCAGCGCTCTTTCCCGCGGCTTTTCCCTCTGTATTTATTTATATTCAGGTCCATGTGCTTGACATTGATTTGTTCAGATACAAATGATTTTGTGCATTCGTAGATACACAAAATTACATAAAATGCTTCGTGGAACGCTAACAGTCACAATTTCTTCTCATGAACATCTATTTCACCCAATCTTTTCTTTTCTTTATGAATTTAAGTATTTAGTTCAAACAGTTGGATTCTGGTTCAAGACAACAGACTGAGCACACATATTTTCTTTCTCTCCCTTCTAAGATCCTATTGCAATGGGATAAATTATTTTTTTTCTGTTATCTAAATTTAAAAAAATGTATTAGTCCATGTTTGTAGTACATAATGTTTACATTCCCCTTGGGAAGTCGGTACATGTACATAACACCTCTCAATTATTTTTTCATCCCTTTTCCTCTCTCCCTATGACCTGTTATCTTTTATTTTGCTCTTTATTTATACTGTGTGCGTCTCGTACAGGAGAAACCTTGTGATATTTAAGCTTGTATGTCTGACTTACTTCACTTAACTTTATGTCTCAAGGTATGGGATAAAATATATTTCCAAGTTCTATTAGTTACGTATTGTGCAACAAATCACACATAAACCTGGGGCTAACACAACAAACATTGTTTGAATCTCACAGTTCGTGTGGATCAGAAATTAGGGACCCGTCATCTGAGAGTTTCTAGGTTAGAATGTGTCGGGAGGTTGCGACCAAGAGGTCAGCTGGGATTTGGCCACCTGAAGGTCTGAAAGGGCCTGAGGTGCCACCATCAAGCACGTTCACACGGCTACTGGTAGGGACCTCTGTTCTTCCTCAAGGATCGCGCCAGAGACCTGCTTGGGTGTCCCCTGAGACAGCACCCGGCTCCCCTCAGGGAGTGAGGGCAAGGCAAAGCCACAGGTCTCGGGTGGCCTAGCATGGCAGTCACAGGCTGTTGGTTTTCCTCTGGACGCCCCAGAAGCTTCTCGCAATCACAGGCGGGACCTTTGGAAGGTAATGAGATCGGTTGGTTGGTTTACAGCTGACTTGTTGTTGGGAGGTGGGGTCTAGTGGAGCAGGCAGCTCACTGGGGGCGTGGCCTGGAAGGGTACCTCCCTCCTGCTCCTCCCTTCTCCCTTCTCTCTTCTCCCTTCTCTCTCCTCTCTTCTCCCTCTGCCCTTCTCTCTTCCCTCCTCTCTCTCTCTCCCTGCTTCCCAAGGCCATGAGGAGAGCAGCTTTTCCTCTTTTCCTCTGCGATGCCCTCTGCCATGCTACCGTGCCCTGGAGCCAGCCAACTATACACCGAAACCTCTACAAACTGTGAGCCAAAGTAAACTTTCCTCTTTTAAATTGCAGGTGTTGGATCTTGTGTCTCAGCAATAAGAAAGTGACTAAGACATCATCATTTCTGCCATCTTCTATTCGTCACACAGACTAACCTGAATAAAATGGGAGAGAGAACTATATGAGGATATAGATACCAGGATTTTGTGGGGCAACCTGGAGGCTGGCTACCACAAAATGATAAATCCAAGGAGCAGAGTAAAAGGCAAATCCACAAATTATGAGAAATAATCAATCATATGATAAACCACAAAGCTTGGTGGTAGTCTAATTTATAGCTAAAGATAACTGAAACAATGTCCACACAAACACTGTCAGTCCGGAACTTTGAACTGTGTCAGGGGCATCCTGACCAAGTGAAAGAAAGATTGATCAGGGCGTGGAGGCACACACCTGTAATCCCAGCATCTGGGGAGGCTGAGGTAGCAGGACTGCAAGTTCAAGTCCTGCCTGGGCAACTTAGTGAGACCTTGTCTCAGAATGAAAAATATGAAAAGTGCTGGAGATGCAGCTCAGGGGAAGGCCCTAGCACAACAATGACAAAAAACAGTAAACATTTTGTGAAGTAGAAAACAGGTGCTAAGTAGTTTAAGCATTATGCTCTATGTGAGCTCAACAACCCAACTTTGCCATAACAGCACAAAAGAATCTGTAGGGGGGAAAAAAACCATAAATTGTGTAGTGTTTTCTAATAAAACTTTATTTACAAAGACAGGCAGCGGGCTGGATTTGTCCAGTGAGCTGTGTTTGCCACGCCCCCCAGAGCATCACGGTCCTTGGCCACGTGGCTCCGTTCTGTGATGAGGCCACTAATGCCCGATGGGACTCGGTTCTAAACCTTGCAAATCTGTCGAGAAGATAAATTCACAGCTATTTGCTGCATTCATCAAGTGAGGAGGGAAGTTTGGAGGTGCTACCAGCCATCAGGCTAATGGGGAGGGATTATGCCTAAAACGCGCTAACACTGTAGACTACAGTCGAGTTGCTGGAGAGAGGAAAACCTAGCCACAATATTTGGACCCTTGGAGCCAGGTGTGTAGGAAGCCATCTCTATTTTTGGACTTTTCTAGTACTTGAGCTTATATATTTTTCATTCTTTTAAGCCTATTTAAGTTGAATTATCAAGCATTTGTAAACAGGTGAGTCATTTATTTTTTTTATTCCCTCCTTCATCCAACAAATATTGGTTGAGTCCTCCAATATACAAAGCACTGCACTCAGGAGCTGGGAATACACAAGTATATAAAGCAAACGAGTCCTCTGCACTCAGGATCCTTATACTCCAGTGGAAAGAGTCAGGTAGCAAACATATTAAGTACACAAATGCTGGAACTTCGGATTCTGTGACACAGTGGCCACTTGGAGAAAGTGGTCAGGGGAAACTTCACCGAGGAGAGGCCAGAATGGTGTGCGGGAGCCAGCCACGAGAAACACCTGCGAGAAAAGTGTTCCGTTCAGAGAAACCAGCAAGTCCAGAGCCTGGAGACAGGAATGGGCGGGAGGGTTAGGGGCTGCAGGAAGCCTAGCGAGAATAAGGCATGCTAGGAGGCCAGGGGTGGTGCAGGGGAGATAGAAGGGGGACGGAGGCTGGGCAGGAGGTTACAGTTTCAGGGTTTTCCCCTTAAGCGTGACAGGAGCCACTAAAGCTTTCTTTTGCTTTGCTTTGTCGCGGTTGGTTTTCACAGGAAATGATGCCGATTTCATATGTACCATTTCGCTGGTTGCTGTGGAAGAGAAAGAATGAAAATGGAGACAATTCGGAGGCTACTGTAGAAGTGCAGATGAGAGCTCCAAGGCAGGTCGGACCAGGATGGGAACTGGTGTTGATGGTGGGAGTGGATGGACTTGGGGTGTATTTTAAAAGGAAGAAAAAAGTAACCCCTACTGACGGATTGTGTTGGGCGGGTGAAAGGAAGACAGGAATCCATTGTGCATTCTAGTTTGTGATATAAGTAACTAAAATGTGATTCGGTGAGAAAAGAATGATTTTGGACGGAGTGGGTTTGGTAGAGGGGCTGAGAACTGACAGGATGATTTTGGCTTGGTTAAGACTGAGATGTCTGTAAGATATCCAGGTGTCTGTAGAAATAAACATCTGAATACTCTGGACAGCTGTTCAGCGAAGATAGAAGTGTGGGACTCATCAGCAGAGAAATTGTGCTTGAAGCTGTGGAAGCTTTGAGGAGAAGAGGGCTGAGGGCCGAGCTCTGGGCATGCCAGGTCCTTGCACAGATAGAGGTCAAAGTGAAGAGAAGGAGCAAGTAGAGAAAACTGAAAAGGAGTGGCCAGTGAGGTTGGAAGCAGACCGGAAGCACGGGCATCTCAGAGGCCAAGATGGAAAACGGGGACAGGAGGCCATCGAGCACACGACAGCAATGCTGTGAGGGAGGACTCGGACTGCTGATTGGATGTAGCACAGGGGAAACCTCTGGTGACTCTAGCAGAAAGGGTGTCAGTGTCACACGACTGGGAGGACAAAAGCATTAGAGGCTGGACTGGACACAAGCACAAGCCAGGCTAGGGGGTAGAAGCAATGACCACAGGCAAATTTTTGAAGCGATTAGAAGTGTTTTAAGTGTAGGATTATGCCAAGTGTGAGGACTCTTGGAATCCATATGGTCATAAAATTTCGGAAAGAAGGGCCGGGGATTTAGCTCGGTGGTTCTGCCACCTGCCTTTCAGGCACAAGGTCCCGAGTTCAATCCCCGGTACCAAAAAAAAAAAAAAATTGGAAAGAAAACAGAGGATGGTAGAAAATGGAAGAATTTTTGTTTGTTTGTTTGTTTGTTTTTTGGTACCAGGGATCAAACTCGGGTCCTTGTGCTTGTGCAGCAGGCGGCAAAACCACTGAGCTAAATCCCCAGCCCGGAAGAATTTTTTTAAATAGAAAATTCTACAAAGAACAAACTGCAAACATCTCCTATTTGTATGTAGGAAAGTATGCAAATGAAATTCCAGAACTCGTATCTTCTGGAAATCCAGAACACATATCATTCCTAATGATAACAGAAATATTGGAATAAGGATGCAATGAAGACTGTCAACACTGTTGGTGCTGGAGTGCGAGCCAATGCAGTAGATGCAAGAAATGAAGTGAGAGGTAATATTTGAAAGGAAGAGGGGTTTTCATTGTTTACGTGCAGTAAAATCACTGGTGTGATGGTATCTGTGAATCAGTTCTCTAAATGTGGGTGCCAGGGTGACTGTTGGCTGATATTCTTGCTTGCATCAGTGAGAAAAATGAAAGTGAAAGAACTTGTTCAAACTTCAGTGCTGTGAGCAACTTCTTGATTAAATTGAAAAATGGCTTTCTAATACTCAAGATTATATCCTTATTTTTGTGCTAATTACAATGTAGTGACTACAGACGTGACATACTTTTAAGTTTAACCTCCTGTATTAATATTTCTCCATTACTTTAAGTCTAGACAATCAACAAGACAGTAAATCAGGATCCAATTTGTAATATTTGCTGATTTCTGCAAAATATCATGAAGCATTTCCAGTGTGGTTGCTTTAAAGCTGTCAAAGCAACACCACTGAATGTGAAAATGGAAAAGGTACATAGTAGTTTATAAATAATTTCCATCATACAGAAATAGTATAAATAAGTAACCTAAAGATCATAGATAATAAAATGTAAAATAATTAGGACATAATGAGCTTTGTGCGTTTATGCAATCTATTATAATTCATATTTTATATAAACTAATATACATTTTATATAATTTAATTTTAAATAATTGCTGTTTAATAATCACCTCACACAATTCCAAAAGTTTAATAATTGACTGTTAGGAACTGGCAAACTTGAGCTGTAGCAATTATATAATTGTGTATCTAGAAAATCAGAGAATTCAATGGAAAATACACGTAAAATGTCCCCTTCTGCCCTTGGCTAGAGAGCTTTCCTGAATATGCAGCCTCTTGGCAGGGATACATCTTCAGCTACGGGCGCTCCTCCTCTTAAGGGGCTGTGTCCTGCTAAACTCATTGCGGGATGAAAATGTGCCAAGTCAAAAATACACTAACAACACCTCTCCTAGGGAGCATCATAGCATAACCTGGCCTGTTTTCAATGTGCTCAGAACATGAACACCAGCCTACAGTTGGAAAAAATTGCCTAATACCAGCCGGGGACATAGCTCAGTGGGAGAGCCCATGCAGAGCATGCTGGGGACCCTAAGTTCCTCAGCACCCCTCAAAAAATTGAACACAAACTTTATTTTCTAATAAGGTGTTTAATGTCTCATTTTGTTGAATACCTGCATCAAAAGAAAGAAAGAAAGAAAGAAAGAAAGAAAGAAAGAAAGAAAGAAAGAAAGAAAGAAAGAAAGAAAGAGTGGAGGGGGAGGGGAGAGGGGAGGGAGGGGGAGGGGCCCCTCTGGCAACCCAGCACCCTGAGGGCACTGGCTGTTCCCCTGGTGATTTTATGGCCAACTAGGAGCTGCACCTGGCTGCTGCCCCAAAGAGCTGCAGGACAGGATCGTATTACCCGTGCCTAGCTTGGAAAAGATCAACATTCAGAATGTGAAGTGTGGTTTCTACTGAATCATATCACTCTCATACCACCATAGAGTCAAATAATCAAAGTCTGGGACCCTAGCAGTGGTTTCTAGAATCCTGTCCCAGCTGGGCATTCAGCAAGCACTGAGTAGCTTCATTTCAAACCCAATCCCAGGGCATTTCTGCCCTAGCTTTTGACCTCAAACTCTCATATCTTTTTAAACAAAAAGTTCCAAAGTCTGAGCTTAATTTGAATTCTTCTTGCTTGTGGGCAAGCAAGGTAGCCTTTGGATTCCTTATGTTCTTTTGTCTAACATGAGGATAAATTTTGAAGTCATGACACAGCAAAGGAACAGCACACAGAGCAGGAGGAGTGAAACCGATCAGGAATTTAGGGGAAGCCACAAGTCAGAGGCAGAGGTGCAAGAAAGAAAGGTGAGGCCCCTGAGACAGGGCTTGAGGGCAGGGATGGGGCCACCGGATTTCCTAGTGTAAGAGGGACCAGGGCTCAATCTGACTTTACTTTCAAATTGTGGAACATTAAATTACACATTAAATATTTAAACCCTTCTACAGGACAGCTAGAAGTCTTAAGGTAGCTGCCATGGAGACCAATAATGGATCTGTAGCTCTAATGCAGACCTTTGTAAAGAAAGTAGCTAGATTTCCAGTAATAGCCTATAATCTCTCTAGCCATTTTCTTTCTCTCTTTTTTTTTTTTGTACCGGAGCTCAAACTCAGGACCTTGCACTTGCAAATCAGGCATGGTGCCATTTACTTTCTAATAGGCATTTATCTTTGGAAGTCTTCTGTCTGCTCAGTAACTGAAATGTGTCTGACTTTGGGGGAAATCTTTCTATTTATGAGTCTTCAGAGGGGACGGACTCCTACCTCCCTCTTCTGAAATTGGAGTCAGCTTGGTCCCAGTGTGGCAATGTGGTAGGTGGCAGAAGCCTTAAGAGGTGCGGCTTAGTGGGAGGTTGTTAGGTCATTGGGAACCCTGCACTCAGGAAGGGTTAAGGTACTTCTCATGAGTTCAGTAAACTTCTTTCTTTGTAATGTACCCAGCTTCAGATATTTTGTTACATGTCTTCTTCTTTTTTTTTTTGGTACCGGGGATCAAACTCGAGTCCTTGCACTTGTGCAGCAGGCAGCAAAACCACTGAGCTAAATCCCCAGCCCTCAGATATTTTTACAGCAGAAAAAATGGACTAATATATGTGTCATTATGAACACTAAGGTGTTACATAAATATACCTAGAATGGTGCCTGGGACAGAACAATGCCATGCAAATATTAGTCCCCTTTCTTGCTCTAAGACCACAAATGGGAGCAGCTTCACCATTTAGTACCACTATACATGCTATTTATTGGTTTCTGGGGGCCAGCAGGGATCCATTCACGTAAGACTCCCAAGGCCTTGCCAGATGGAAGGCAAGTGCTGGCCAATAGGAACCTATGTTGACCTCTTCCTGTGTACCAGGCATGTTCTGATTATTCTTGTATCATCCGTTCCCTCAAAGAGGTAGAGTTTTTGACTTCCAAGGTAAAAGGTTCTTCCAGGGCAAGTTTCTTGAAAGATTGAGCTGGTGTTTGGGGATATACCTAAGTGATGAAGCACTCCCCTAGCAATGTCAGCCCCTAGGTTCCACCCCAGCACCACAAAAACAAACAAAACAACAAAACAAAACAAAAACTCAGCTGAAGAGGGAGACAGCAAATAATTTCTGAACAAGAATGTGACTACAGAAGGACACGGTCTTCCCTCGGTCATGTGAATGAAGTATCCCTTAGAAATCCTCTATCTTTAGCTATAGAACTTACTTTCCTCTTAGATCTGTGACCTCAGTACCTGTTTTCTTCAGTAAAGGATTTTTTAAATTGTCAACTTCTCCACACTGGAAGCAACTTGTACAAAGTTAATTAATACACGGTGCTCTTAGCATGGATATTTAGAGGGGCCATACTATTTTTAATATCCCCACAGGTTCTCTATGCTCCAAACAAGATGTTCCAGGAGAATGATGTACTGCTACTTACCTCAGTTCCCCTTCAAATATACATTCCCTAAATGAGTGAAACTGGAGATCATCATGTTAAGTGAAATAAACCAGACTCAGAACAACAAGCATCACCTGTTGTTTCCACTAATATGTGGAATTGTAAAAAAGATGGCATGAACATAAAAGGGAGATTATTAGTATTATTAGATCAGAAGAAGAGAATAAGGCAAGGCGAGAGGGAGGAAGGTGGGAGCGAGAGTAATGGAGGGATAGACATGGTCAAACTCTTACATGTACGAGTGAAAATACCACATTGAAACTCAATATTTTGCAAAATTCTTTTCTTTTCTCTAGGTACCGGGGATCGAACTCAGGTCCTTGCGCTTGCACAGCAGGTGGCGAAACCACTGAGCTAAATCCCCAGCCCTGATTAATTAATAAACATCAATAAAATATATTTTTAAAATACCAAATGTACATCCCTCTTCTTTACCTTGTGTGTTTGTCCCCTTACTCACATGAAGTAACTCTGCAATATCATTTTAACTACACAACTGTGTGGGCACTAGCAACAATTTCACAGCTCCATGATAGTAAGAGAAAAGTCCATGCCCTTGGGCTGCCTGCTGGCCTTGTAACAAGGTCCTACCAACAGCCCTCCTCTTCTTGTCTTTTAGAGATGCTTTAAATAACGGATTGTAAATTACCGACTTTCCCCCGAAGTAGCTGGCGTTGTGGGCCGAGTGGAACTGCATCTTGGAATCATCCCCTAGGTCTTATGATTAGGATTTCTGCAACTGATCTGGTGGGACTCTTGAAAAGCAGTCTTCTGATTAGTCCCATGATCTGTCCCACTTTCCAGCTCTCCTTTTCCTTTCCTTTCCTTTTCTTCCCTCATCTGTTGATTCCTTTTACCCACTTGGAACCTTAATGGAAGCAGCAGACACTGGACCGGTTCTGTTTCCTCCGATCCTGTGATGTGCTCTGATCCTGCTGATGTGCTTTCCTTCGCCATCAATGCTGTCATTTCCTCAGTGACTCACACCTCCCCAGTTCTCTCCTCCCCCTTGCAGGCCTGGGCCTGTTTCTCCACCCTTCGCACACGGCCGGCCTCTCCAGGCTTCGAGAACGTTCTCCTCCCCCCCACCCCGGTATCATCCTGCTCCCTCTGCTTCGTCTCCCAGTTGTCCTCAGTCCTCTCAGGACAGATGGGAGCTGACTTTCAGAGGCGAAACTTCTCTTCCCTGAGTAGGCAGTGTATTTGCTTTTTATAAAATTAGAATATAAAAGAAATGTGCTCACTATGATAATAACATGTTACATTGCCTGTTAAGCAAATAATGTGAATGTAGATTATTTAAAATCAACTCCAAAGAAAACCAAGCATCAATCTGTATTTTTAAATTCTCTAATAATAACTACCACTATATATTTGATTGATTTTGTCTTTCTGTCTCTGATTTCTTATTGCAGTAGAAAATTGCAAATTTCAGAATAAAAATGGAACCTAATCTGACAAACAGATCAGTAGACTGAAATGGAATAATATAAAGCCGCATATACAGGGTCAATTGATTTTCAACAAAATACAAAGGTAATTTCATACAAAAAATACTTTTTTCAACAAAGATATAGTAATAATTGGATTGCCATAGGCAAGAAAAAAATACTTTGACTTCAACTTTGTGTCACAAACAAAAATGCCATCAAAATGGATCATAGCCCTAAATATAAAACAGACAGCTATAAAGCTTCTAAAATTTTTTATAGGAGAAAATCTTCCTTGAGTTGGTCAGAGATTTTTTTTTAAAAGAAAGAATTGATCAACTGTACTTCATAAAAATTAAGAGCTCTTTGAAAGACATTGATATGATAATGAAAATACAAACCACAAACTGGTAGAAAATATTTGCAAATCGCATATCTGATAGAGGTCATATATCTAGGCTATTCAAGAAATTCTCCCAGTTCAATAATAAGAACACCATCCAATATTTTTAATTTGCAAAAGAGTTGAGTAGATGCTTCACCAAAGAAGATTCCGAGATGACTGACACTCACCACCTTAGCCACTAGGAAATGCAAATTAAAGCCATCCTGCAAGGCCCCTAAAATGGCTGAAGTTAAAGGTTGCAAGACTGCCAATCATTGCAGAGGATGTGGAGCAGATGGAACTCTCAGACATCACTGGTAAGAACAGAAAAGGGTACGAGTTTGGGTGTTTATGCTGCGGTGCTTTATTCCCAATAAATGGCACCACATAGTAGACAACCCAGCTGTCCAAACGGGTGAACTGATAAGCAGATTGTGGTATACCTATGCAGTGGCCTCAGAGCCATCCGAGTAGAGACTGAAACCTCTACAAACTGTGAGCTGAAATAAACCTTCCCTCCATTAACCTGTGGGTGTCGAACATTTTGTCTCAGGAATGAGAAAAGTAACTATGCCATCAGAGATTTGTAAAGACATTTAAAAGGAATGGATTATTGATACGCACAGCAGTGTAATTATACTATGCTCAGACAAAGAAGTACATACTGAGTGGTTCCACGCGTGTAAATTCTAGGATATGCAAATTACTCTATAGTGACAAAAAGCACATCAATGGTTGCCTGGGGAGGGACAGAAGTTGAGGAGGGATTATGAAAGGATGAGAGGAATTTTTTTAGAATAATGAATACATTAAGCCCTAATGTACTATTGATTACAAGGATGTAAATATATGTCAAAAGTATCAAATAGTACACTTTAAAATATATATCCTTTATTATACATCAATTATACTTCAATTAAGCTATTTTTTTTTTTTTGGTACCAGGGATTGAACTGGGTCCTTGCACTTGCGCAGCAGGCAGCAAAACCACTGAGCTAAATCCCCAACCCTATTAAGCTATTTTTTAAAAAGAAAAACCATAGTATGTTTTATGTTGTTTAATCTACCTGAAAAAAGTGTCCATTGTTCAACTGTGATTTGCAATTCACATAATATTCTTTAGCAGGTGTTGTCTCTTGTATCTAGATGTTCCCACAAACCCTCATGCAGTCATAGGCGGGCCCTTTCAGAGCTGGATGGATCTAGGGCATGTGATACTGGGATTAAGATCTGTGATACTAAATTAGTCCACTGAATGGAATTAGCACAGTTCTAGGTGTGGATAATGGAAGCCCCACCCTGGATGTGGGTGGCACCAATTGATAGGTTTACAGCCTGGCTGGAATATAAAGGGAGGGAGAGAAGGCAGGCTGCTGCTGTTGTTGCTTGCTGTTTTGCTGCTTCCTGGCTGCCTGCCATGGACTATTTCTCCTCTGTGATGCCCCTCTGCTGTGCTACCTTGCCTTGGAGCCAGCTGAGTAGGGACTGAATCCTCTACAAACTGTGAGCCAAATAAACCCTCCCTCCTTTAACCTGTGGGTGTCGAGTATTTTGTCTCGGCAATGAGAAAAGTTACTAAGATAGCAGGGATTTTTATGTTAATAATTTATTAGGCTTTATTTAATTATGTGTTCACATGTACCAAATAATGTCTTTAATCAATAAAATATTTTTATGTGAAAATATTGCTATGTTTTGGCCTATATTTTGAATTTCTGGAATGCTATTGGAATCTATTTACATTAATCCATGTATTCATTCAAAATTATGGAGAACCCATTATTTGCCAGATACTCCCGATGTCCTGAGGATATAAAGATAAGTGTGTCTAATCATGATTTAAGGGGTTTATCATTAGCATTATGTTGAATGAATGTCAGTAATTTATTTAGATCTTTTCTTAGCAAAATGACACCATTATGTTATTTTATTTTTGTACTTTTCTTAGACTACAGACATTCATATGGAAAGAAGAAAGGTATCAGAATCTCCTTGTGGGCAAAGGGCAATATGCAGGGGAGAATTTGGAGTCCTCACCTGGACCAGACAATGCTATGGGCTCCAGGATTCATAACACCCTTGGAGGTGACCCTGGGTTCCACACTGATGAGGGCCCAGGCCAGGCCACCTGAGTGGACAGGGAAGAGCAGAGGCCCAATCCAAGCAGTGGTATGGAGAGTTATGAGGAAGACACAAGCATGGGGCCACTCAGAGCATAGAAAGATGAGGGAACTTTCTATTCTGAACCATGGTTTTTCGCAGGCAAAAAAGGGGCTGCCCTAGAATCCATGCCAGAGCTCCCTGCCATGCAATTCTCCCCTACGCCAAAAGGAGAAGAATGAGTCGTGCTGTCTGCCGACTTCTTTGAACAACTTGACACATCAAATAACTTTCTTTTAAAAAAAAAGAATTAATGGGCAGGGATTTAGCTCAGTGGTGCCACTGCCTGCCTCGCAAGCGCAGGGTCCCAAGTTCGATCCCCAGTACCAAAAAAAGAAAAGAATTAGTCAACTTAACTATAATTTTAAAACTTTCCTAACTCACTGAGTGCTATAAAGACTTATTATACCAGTCATTTGAAAAAAGCGTTAAGTGAAATTAATGAAAAAAGTCACAACAGGTAAAATACGACCTAAGTTTATTAGCACATATAAAGCTGGCACATCTTATTCTTTTAATTTATTTTTATTAGTACATATTTGCAGTACATAATGTTTGCATTCCTTGTGTGGAGTTGGTACGTGAACATAACCATCTTAATTCATTTTTTCATCCCTTTTCCCTCATATTTTGATCCCCTTCCCATTTGAGAACAACCAATTGTCTACCTTTTATTTTTCTCTTTGTTTACAAGAGAAATTATGCAATATTTAAACTTGTGTGTCTGATTTATTTCACTTACCATTATGGTCTCAAGCTACATCCATTTTCCCACAAATGACTCAAATGTATCTTTCTTTATGGATGAGTACATCTTATTCTTGATTTAAAAATAATACCAATATACTTACAAGCCAAAACTTCTAAAATTCTATGCTAAATAAATGTTTTAATGGGGAAAGTTTTAAAAACCTGAATCCAAGAAGATAATACAGAAACAATAAGAGACTTTATCCTAAGCACTTTCTTTAGTCTGTATAAATACTTTAAAGGACTCAATTTTTGCTACCCTATGGACCAAATTGGCTTCAGGTCTGTTTCTAGTGTCATAGTGTGGGGCATGAGGTCTAGAATTCTTATACTACATACCTACTGTCAGGAACAGAAGCGGTGGAGCAAGGAGAGGCTAAAGGAGATAATAAGCAAAGAAAATAAAGACGAAAAAAATGGAGGAAAAAAATGAAGCAGTTGGAAAAAATAGGAGGAAAAAAAGGAGAATGGAAAAACTGATGAGACCAACATGGGAAGGAAATTGAAAAACAAGCCACTTAGGCAGATAGTGTTTACACGTAACTTACTTGTCTTTACAGACTGGGGCGTGTGACCCAGTGGATTTTTCAATTTTGCTTTCATTATTACAATCGAAAAGCTAAAAATGCTTTATTTTCTTGTAGTGCTGAGGATCAAACTCTCAGAGCCTCACTCATGCTAGCCAAATGCCCTACCCCTGGGCCAGGGATTTAGCTCAATAGTGCTGGCGCCTGCCTTGCAAGCGAAAGGTCCCAAGTTCAATCCCCAATGACAAACAAAAAACAAACAACAAATGCCCTACCCTTGAGTCACACCCCCCTGTTCCCCCAAAAATTCTTATAAGTTTTTTTCTTTTCTCCTACCCTTTTCTCAGGCATCAGTGTCATTAAGCTAGAATTGGGGAGCGAGAAGTGGAGGTTGTTTTCAGGACATTTGTACCCAGACAGTAATGGCTCATGAGTTATGGGGAACACTCACATGATGGAGACGCTTGTGATGTAGGAAGCAGAGACCATGCCAGTTTCAAAGGCATGTGACAGATGGATGCAGACTCGCACCCCCTGCTCTGCTCCCCGGGGACTTCCCTTTCTGGGAGGTCACAACCTATCTGCTCTCAATAAGGGTGGCTGCCCTTTGGAGAGCCGCAGCTTGTGCCAAGCCATCTTTCAGCCAGAAATCATTTTCCTGCAATTTACAGGAAGAAAGGAAGACAAAATCCCACCCATCCTTTTCCGAGCTGCTTATTTTCCATGTGAGGTTAATGGGCTTCCCACAGACAGGCCAAGTTGTTTGTTCAGAGGGTGGATCATGCTTTTGCTTCACGAGCGAGCGGCTGTTCAAACTAACATGGGTTTCGGACATTTCAGGACGGTGTCCTGTGTACAGCTACAGAGAGGGTGCCACTGTTTTGCTGAGACAAATTGCTAGGCTCAAATTTCTCTCCAAATGGACCCGCCTATCTTTGACAGAGGAAATTACAGTGAAACTTAAAATATTCACTCAGAGTCTTTCATACGAATATGAATCTGTATTTTAAGTGTCTTCAAGGGACCGGCCGGTGTTTCAGAATATGCACTGAGAGCATCAGGGAGAAAAGGGGTGACTGGATGAGGTGTCTGTCACCTTCCTGCCCTACACAAGATGTGCCTTAGAGAAAAAGCCACACTGCTCTGTGACGTTGTGGTCAAGGAGCTGGGCTGAGTGTAGGCTCAGACTGCATGGACCCTGCATGTGGTAACCACTAAAGACTAACACAAGGAGTAACTGACAAGAAAAAAATATGTACAGCAAGAGTCTCTGTATAATTGCCATCTGATCTCCCACTACACATGCATCCTTAAAGTCAGAAGCATTGAGAAGCAGAGTGCGGCCATTAATTAGGATAGGTCAGCCTAAGTGGATGAGGATGTGCTAACAGATTAGGAAAGTACAGTGCTGGGAGCGTGTTGGGTAACTGGCATGGAAGCCAGCCAACTGACCAGGGGAAGCCCGCCCCAGCTGTGGGAGGCACCAGCCAATAGGCTTGCAATCAAGATGGACTAAAAAGGGAAAGAAGGAAGTGGGCCTGATTTGGAAGACCTCCAGTCTTCCTGAGTGGGTCTGACCTTTGCTGCCATCACCTTTGGATATCAGTCTCTGGATCTCCTGTTTATGAGCTCTCTCGCACAGACTTGTGAGCTCCCAGGCCTTCGACCTTGGACTGTGCTGGATCCTTGATCCCTCTTGTTCTGCGGCTTCCAGCTTCTTGGGCTTCCAGCTCTTCGACATGCAGACGACCAGTGTGGATTCTCCTGCCTTTAATCTTATAACTGCCTAACAAATCCCCTTGCATAATTGCACATATGTTTCTCATTTATTCTGTTAACCTAGAGAACCCTAACAAACACACAGAACTAGAAGTTATCCCTGGGCACTTCCATTTAGAAAAATCAGGAAATGAGATTGCTCGTCTACACAGGCATGCACTCAATGAAAGAACCAAACAAAAGAAACAAGAATGGCTTTGGTGTTTTCAGAGAGGGATGACGGGAAGACTCTGCATTGTGGCCCACTGAAGAACTACCTAGGCCTAGGCAGAAGAGAGCTTCAAGAGACAGGAACACAGCCCTCAGAGGAAAAACCCTTGAAGAGTGTGGGACAGGGATGATAGTAGCTTTTCCCAGAATATTGACTTGGGGTCTCCAATGAAAATTGAAATCTGGCCGGGGATTTAGCTCAGTGGTGCCACCACTTGACTCTCAAGAGCAATGTCCTGAGTTTGATCCCCGGTACAAAAAGGGGTGGGGGGAGAGAAAGAAAGAAAGAAAGAAAGAAAGAAAGAAAGAAAGAAAGAAAGAAAGAAAGAAAGAAAGAAAGAAAGAAAATTGAAATCCATTTACAAATACTGAATGGAAAGTGCTAGCATTTTTCCTGGTAAGGCTGAGTGTATTTGCTTTCTGTCACTGTAAGTGAATTCCTGAGAATACCAACTTGTAAAGAAAAAAAGGTTTATTTTAGCTCCTAGTTTTGAAGTTTTAGCCCAAAACCAATTGGTAAAGGAGCACAACATGACAGAGGTGTGTGGTGAGAAAAAAACATCCCCCTGATGACCAGGAAGCACAAGAGACTGAGGAGGGGCAGGGGTCCCATGAGTCCCCGTGAGATGACACCCAAGGACTGCAAGACCTCCCAGCAGGCCCATCGCCTTCAATAGCACTGTCTTGGGGAGCCTCACCTTTAACACCTGGGCCTCTGGAGGACATTCAAGACCAAAACTACAGCGACAAGTTTATGCTCAGAAGAATTTGTGGATTTATAGGTGATGGTAAGCAGTTCACGGAGTAAATAGTCTACACTGATTTTTAGAGAGCTGTTTAATTACATGCCTCATTATGCTCTGGCCACAACCTAGGCAATGGCAACACTGGTAAGAAAGAGAACAGAACACACCCTAAAGCAATGCACAAGTCACTTTACCTTCATCTCCATGCAGAATCAGAGAGTAAACACACACACACACACACACACACATGCACACACACACACAACACAGAAGACCTAACTATCCTATTGTGGAAAGCAGGTGTCTTAATTACTTTTCTCTCATCACTGAGACAAAATACCTGACACCCAAAGTTAAAGGAAGAAAGGTTTGTTTAGCTCACAGTCTGTAGAGGTTTCAGTCCATAATCAGCTGGCTCCAAGGCAGGGTGACACCGCAGAGGAGAAACAGTTCATGGCAGGCAGAAGACAGCAAAGCAACAAGGGGACCTTAACAGCGTCTTTCTGCCCCTTACATCTTATCCAGGCTACTTAGGGCCGGTAGCACTCACACCCTTAATCCTAGCGCCCTTGAGCCTAGCACTGCACCATGAATCAATCCCAGTGTCACACACTCCAGATGCATCCACCTCTGAAAAGCCCCACCTGTGACCACATGAGGCTTTGGGGGACAGCTAGACACAGCCATGACAGCAGGTTTAACAGAAGGAGAAACATTAATGCATTCAGTGAATACTTACTGAGACCTACTGTGTGTTCAGTCAGCCAATGAGCAGCAATGTTCCTGGACTCAAGGGGTTTCTATTCTAGTGAACAGGTAAATACTACAGGGCTACATCATGAGAAGAAATATAAAGAAAATTAAGAAGAGTAAAAAAAAAAAAACTGTGAAGCAGCCTACTAAGTAGAATGAAGGAAGGCCTTTCTGAATAGTCACATTTCCAGCAGAAACTTGAGTGAAATGAAAAAGGAAGCCATGTACTGAAGAGAGGAAATGGTGAGTGCAAAGGCCCTGAGGTAGGAGGTATGTGCTTGAGAGACCAGCAAAAAGGCAAGTGGAATATAAAACGTGAATTCATCTTATCCAAAGTCTTCCTGTTAAGCATAGGAAGTAAATGTCAAAGAGGTAAGTCACCTAATTGATGGTAGCTGTTTGCAAAATGGTAAGTGGCAGCAAACCTGAGTTCACCCCATCTGTCTTTGTCAGAACCATTATACATCTAGGACTGCTTGGCTCATCCATCTGGAAACTCTGGGAAAATTAAACAAATGTGTTCCTTCCTCCCGGTCAATGTGCTCCATGCCTGGATGTGCTACTTGGGAGCGGGTGGTTGGCCCGGCATTCGGCTCTCACCAGCCACCTTGATCAGACTTCATGGACCAGGCCCAACCTGCACAGAACGCACAGCAGCCCCAGGACAGTTCATTTGCTAGGTCGTTGGTCTCAGTTCTGCACTCTTAGTTGACACCAGTCGTGTAGCTCATTTTGCAACGGTCACACAGCAGAACGTACCCTGATCGCCTGGGCCTAGGCTGGAAATGACTGACCGGGGAAGATGGGTCGGCCTGACTATTACACGAAGTAGGAAATGTGTGTTAATTTCCTGGTGGTGCTGTAACGAATCACCACACATGCAGTGGCCCACGGCAGCACAAATCAATTATCATACAGATTCAGGGGCCAGATATCCTCAGCTGTCAGAGTTGTGGTTCTTCCGGGAGCTCTGTGTGATAATCCACTTATTTCCTTTTTTTAGCTTCTAGAGGCCACTGGGCATTCTTTGGCTTGTAGACCCCTCCTCTGTCATTGCAGTACAGTATCTTCCTTTCTCTCTCAAGTTCAAATGTCAAATTGGTGTGCAAAGACATGATGCAGTCAAACATTCTACTTGTCGCGTTCGCCTTTGACCAGCAATGACGACGCAACACCAACGCTCTTCTTCTAGCAGTTTATTCAGGAAAACTTAACATTCTTTTTCTTCTACCCCTGGGGAGCACCCGTCCCTAGAATAAGTACCCCTGAACCAACCAATCACGGATAGTCATGTGGCGAATGCGGATAGGTACACGTAAGAGGGGGCAGAGCATCAGACACATCACAGCCAAATAAGGAGTTGTTTATCATAAAGAGCTCTCGCCGTCGGGATGGCGGAAGGCGGAAACCAGCGCCATCTTTAAGACGCGGCACACGCAGCTCTCCACAGTTCCCCCTTATTGTTTAGAAGCGAAACAGGCTGAGAGTAGAGGTCTGATCTCTGGCAACCATAAAGGACATTGTATAGACTCTACATCAGGTTTCTCAACCCGACTTGCGTCCAACCCGTCCAGTACCCTTTTTCCAGAGGCGGGAGTTGTTAAAGGATTTATTGGGAGAGGACGGTACTAACCCGCATGCAATCAGACATGCTCCCCATGAGACCACTAACAGCAGACAGCGATTCTCATGTGCAGTGCTGTGCCGTGCAGCCTGAACGCGATGCCTCATAATTTTATGGCTGCAAGCCATGTTTGGGGGGACTGCCCAGCCTCAATGGCTGTGAGCGCTTGAATAATCATAGCCCTGTCTCGGTTTTGTGTAATCCTCATCCGGCACAAGCACCACAGGCCCACCAGAGAGGTCAATATCAGAAGGCAAACTACCGCCCCAATACCCGCCCATTCCTTAAGATGATTCAGGGCGGAAGAAATCCAAGATGTCCATCCTGTAGCCAGGGAGAGATCAATTCTGGTTGAATTTACGTGGACGATGGCCACTCTTAGCCGTTCCATCATGGTGTCAAACTCTCCGGTCCAGTTCCCTAAAAGATACTCAGACAAAACTTTTGATAAATTAGCGGCATAAGTAAAGTTATGATACTGTACAGAAGTAATGCAGAGACCCTGCATTTTCCACTCACATCCTAATTGAGCTAGCTGCCATAATACATCAACTTGTTCTTGGGTCAAATCAATTCTTTGATTCAATACTAATAGCCCTCCTTTCAATTGGCCAATAATTCCCTTTTGGATATCCAAAGCTTGAGCCACATTAGCTGAAAGATTATTTAAGGTTTGGGCTGTCTGAACAGCTTGGCTCATGGCAAGCGCTGCAGTGGTAGCTCCCACAGCAGCCAATGAGACCGCAGCAACAATGGCGGCTGTGATCCCAAAATCTCTTTTCCGTCTAAACAGTGTCATAGAAGAAGGAGCATCCACGGGCACTGGAACCCAGCATTATCTTGGAACACGGGACAGGCCAGAGTCAGCTCTGTGCGGACTTGATGCCATACATCCGGGCAAAGTGACCGGTTACGGCTCCCTTGGCCCATACCCATTTCCTCCTGATGATAGGGAGGAGGAGCAGATGGAACCAGGTCTCCCTTCTCCTTCTCCGGGGGCTTCCTCTTTTTCTTTTCCTTAATCGATGTCTTATCTAATTTCTCTAAAAGAGCGTGAATCTCCTTCTCCAAATTTTCCGCCTCAGATTCACTATTAGAGCTAGAGCCTTCAGTCTCAGATGAATTGTCTGACTTTGCCAATCTCTCCTCTTTCAGTTGTTCTAACACTGCTTGCCCTTCCTCTACCGCATGAGAGCACCTATGATCCCCCAAGCAGCTCCTAACAAGTTTCCACACGGGTATAACTCCTGGTTTTAATGTTCCCCGTTCCTTTGCCATGTCTAGGTCTCGCCCTAGTTTGTCCCAGCAGGGGACTGTAAGATTACCCGATACTGCAAACCAAGGGGCGGCAGTATCACACTCATTTAGAAACCTCTGTAGAATGGATTTTTTCAATCTTAAATTCTTTGATAAGAGCAGCTCCTGTAGAGCCAAAAAAATTGGGTGCGAATGAGAAGCACCCATGTCTTGTTTTCGGTTCATTGTCCCACGAACTTTACTTTCGGTTCCCGAATCCGCGAACTTGTCTTTGCTCCCTTCTGCCTACAGACAAGAGCAACTAGCCGCAATGACCGCGGACCTTATTGTCCCAACTTACCTCGGGAACTTACCAGCGCGCTGCCCTGACTGCTAGAAGTTCTGAGCTGAGGGTTCCCCGTACGGGCCACCACTTGTCGCGTTCGCCTTTGACCAGCAATGACGACGCAACACCAACGCTCTTCTTCTAGCAGTTTATTCAGGAAAACTTAACATTCTTTTTCTTCTACCCCTGGGGAGCACCCGTCCCTAGAATAAGTACCCCTGAACCAACCAATCACGGATAGTCATGTGGCGAATGCGGATAGGTACACGTAAGAGGGGGCAGAGCATCAGACACATCACAGCCAAATAAGGAGTTGTTTATCATAAAGAGCTCTCGCCGTCGGGATGGCGGAAGGCGGAAACCAGCGCCATCTTTAAGGCGCGGCACACGCAGCTCTCCACACTACTCTTACCCACTATCTCTGTGCGGTGGGGAAGGTTTTACCTTGAAATGAACAAGCTGACATATACTTTCTTCCCATGGGTCATTTTATTCTTTTTTATTCCTCTATTTCTATATAAAGAGAGGTATATGTGAGTGTTTGTGCACACCCACGAACACACCCCACTGTACACTTAAAAGCTCCTGTTATTAGAATTTCATTTTCTAGTTATAACCATTTTAGGGCTCAAAGCTACTCAGACGAAACTGTCTGTGAATTTGTTAGGTGTGTTATTTTATTTTCATAACACTTTGTGTGTGAAGGCTGCTACAAAATTTATAGACCATTTTCAGTACAAACGAAGCACATCGCTGTCATGCTCAAAAGCCAAAAGACAGTTTCAAATAATGCTTAAAAATGAAATTGTATTTGCTTATTCATATATGAGCGCATCATTGTCCAAGATAGTATCTTTTACATTTTGCATCTGAAGCCCATATTAAAGTCTCAGATGGTACAAAATTGATGAAGCACTCAATCTGTAAAGGTATAAAAAGAGAATATTGTGCAGATATTGCAATTTAAAAACTCAATGTTTCTTAACAATATCTGGTAATTTGTACCTTTACAGATAGACTCTGTTTAAGAAAAAAAGAAAAACTTTCTCATCCAGATCTGTGAGCTAATTACAGGCTTTAACCATGAAAACACTATTTTTCTCTCCCTTGTCCTAAGCTAGCTTCTGTATATAAAAAGTGCCAATTATGTTTAGGGTTTGGGTTGAAGTTTATTCAGGAGGATCAGAAAGATACACCAACTAATTCTTATTTAAATACTACCTGGAAAATATTATTGCAATGTCAGTCTGAAGTTTTGTTTTTATCCTTTAACAGATGATCAATGTCATTTCAGAAGATAAATTTGTGAATAGAAAAATGAGATCACACTTATTTTAGAATATATGTGGAAGTAGGAACAAAGCATAGTCAAGAACATTGCAGTTTCAGGCTGAGGATGTAGCTCAGTGGCACTGTGGCTGCCTGGCAAGCACAAGTTCCTGAGTTCGATCCCCGGTACCAAAAAAAACCAAACAAACAAAAAAACAAAGAAGAAGATTGTAGTTTTATCAAATGCCTCTTTAGCACTCTAGAATTTACTGATTCCAGAGTTTATGACAACTCTGACATACTGTCATTACTAGCTAAGTTGAGAAAAGTGAACGTATTTTCCTCACTGGTGAAATGAAAGTATCTTAAGCAAAGAGAGGAAAAAAAAAACGTTGGCAATTCTAACACCGACTTTTTTTAGTAGTTTGGAAATTTTCTAAAGAATTAGCTGGAACAGTATAATTCCATCTTTCAGTGCCTATGACACAAACTGATGGAATTAGGCAATGAGACTATTTTCACGATGCTAGTTAAACTGAAACAGTCTTCAGAATGCTGTTTCCCGGGAGCTGAAATACACTTCAGGAGTCACATTGAGTGTTCACGTGCACTAATCAAGTGTCCAACACCTGGCCAGTTTTATACAGCAATATTTTCACTGGGTAGTTTCTCAACTCCGGACTGAGGCCCAGACTCAAAGGCAAGGCTTGGTATATCTGTACTGTGTCTGAAATCCTCAAGATGAATGATGTGGAACTTTATGTGTAGACACAGAGATGCAAGCGCGTCTGGTCCTCCTGGCCCGCCCGCTTCCACTTCCGGTGTTTGCAAACTACACACGCATCAGCCACGGATTTGCCTGGGAGCCCAGGAGCCAGGAGCCGGGAGACGGCAGTGGCTTCACGCTTGCATAGCATGGGCTACGGGCAAAACCAGCCTGCTCCCTGGTGCTGCCTCCCTACTGGTCCTCCGGAGATGGAGATCTGAGGAGAGGCTGCCTTGCACGGCCGAGGAGGTGTGAGCCAGGGCTAGGGCGAAGGCAGCCAGAGGGCGCAGTTTCCGTGCCGTGGCGCCCCTAGTGGCCTGGCAAGCGGTGTTGTGTTCCGGGCATCCGGTACTGGGAGGAACCTCTGAAGTTTTTTTACGAAGCTTTTTTTTTTTTTAATTTTATTGGTACATTTTAGGTATACAATTCGTTTACATTTATCATTGGGTGCTTGTACCTGTACATGATGTATCTTGGTTCTTATTTTTTCCCCATTACCTGTGCACCCTTCACCCCCTCCACCCTTCCCTATTTACATAGATTTCATTTCCTTTTTTTTTTCTTTTCTCATAGTTTTTCCTTTCCCTCTTTTCCTTTCCCCTTCCCCTCCCTTCACTCCTTCGTCTTTGGGAGGGTTGGATTTGTTTCTTTGTTTAACTTTTTTTTTTGGTACCAGGGATCAAACTCGGGTCCTTGCACTTACGAGACAGGCGGCAGAACCACTGAGCTAAATCCCCAGCCCCCTACAAAGCTTTTAAAAAAGCTTTGCAATTGTTATGTCTCTTCTCTTGGCTTTGTTAATTTATTCAATAATTTTGGTTGCATGGGCATGGACTCGTGATATTTGTTTTATAACATGAGTTTTAATAAAACCTGTTTAAAAATAAATAAAATAAAACCTGTTTTATTTTCAACTCAATTTGTCCACTTTTAATCCTTTTTTTCCATTGATCCCCCATCTCCCCTTGACAGGTTACCATTACAGTCTCCCCGTATTAAATTTCATAGTTTTGAGGTGCTTTTGCATTCCTATGATAAATCCCTTTTATCATAGGTGTGATATTTTTAGTACTCTTCTGGCTGTGTTTTGGTATTATTTTCTTGAGGATATTTTATTAAGCACCATGGTCTGTAGCTTTCTTGTAATGTCTCTGGCTTTGGTGTTAGGGTAATGCTGGGCTAGTAGAATCAGTTAGGAAGAATTCCCTTTTCTTTTGTTGGAGTTGAGAATGATTGGTGTAAGTACTACTTTAATTTTTAGTATAATTTAATGTCACATTATCAAGTTCTGGTCTGTTTTACTTGGTTTGGGATTTTTTTTTGAATTATTGATTCAATGTACTGTACCTTCTTTACTTCTTATACTTTGGTTCCCATTTTTCTAGCACCATTTCAATTACTTTTACTTGTTTGTTTTTAGCAGTTTGTCCATGCTGTGTAAGTTATCTAATTTGTTGGTGTTCAGTAATTCTTAGTATTTTCTCTTATTCTGTTTAAATATATTTCTCAGAGATTGCTAAGAATCTGCCACTGGTATTTCTGATACTGTTGTTTAAGTCTTCTCCTTAATCTGTCTAGCTAAAGGGTTTTCATGTTGCTATTTTCAAAGGAATAAGTTTTGCTTTTGTTGTTGTCTTGTTTTTTCTTATTAAATGTCATTTTACTCACGTTGATTTTTATTACAATGGCTGTGAGAATTAAGAAATAACTACCTATTAACTGAGGCACTGCCCGCGCTATACTTCCAAACAGTGGCCATTAAAATTGGGTAAATATTTGCAGGACAAAACATTTCTTTAGTGTTCACAATAGGAACTTCAAGCAAACACTCAGTTGAGTTCAGCACTTCTCCATCAGAGCAGGGGTAGCCCAGGCTTGTGTGGAACGGCATGCCTAGACTGTGAACCCTGAGAGACTAGTTCAGGGCTTCTATGGATTTCCATGAAGTGTCCTGCTTTGGCTTTTTTGATATTTGAAGCATGAAATATAGAGTTAATAATTGTAGGGCTTCTCCCAATTACTTCATGTAGTACCTATGAGCTTTAAATTTACTTTTATATGCTTGTGTTATCAAAACAAATAAATAAAAAATATTTTTTAAAAATCACACTCAGGGAACACTACCAAAAGGGGCCAGTTTCAGTAGCCACACAGTTTGTTAAATTACAGAAACAGCTAAGACTCTAGAAATGACAATAATGAACTTTTGAAAATAGCAGAAGAAAGTAATACGGTTTATGAAAGAACAAATCAGAAACCAAGGACATGATTTAGATGAGCAAATACTGTCAAATGGGATTCTTTCACTATGAAAACTCTCCCAACACACCAGAATAGACTAATCCCTGTGAATTTAATCAAGAACTATGCAAATGAAAGAAGAAAAATAGTAAGAAAAATCATGGACTACATTAAGCCCACAAGAGATGACTATAAGCAAATATTTTAATTTCAATCACTATTTTAAACCAGACAGATGTAATTTTCCAAAAATTAACAACAGAAAAGATACAAAACTGGAACAGACCAAAGAGGAATGTATTTGCCTGGCATGGGTCCCATGAAATCCTCCCATGGACATTCCAACAGGACTGCGGCTCCCATCCCTGCAGCTGGAACTCCTACCCTTCACTTCTTCCTCCCTTTATTCCACCTCTTCCCCAGCACGGACCCCACCTGCCACCTCCACCACACCCCTTCCTGGCCACCAGCCTGCACCATTCCTCCTCCCTGCCTCCCTGGCTGCTCTTGGGTCATGTGAACCTCAGGCTCAATCCTGAACCAACTTCCCCACCAATCAATGTCTTGTAATTTGTTATTTACTTTTAGAATTACTTAATCATAAGCAAAACAGACCAAAGTCCTTGTTCTCTGATAACTTAGATCTGGGGTGGTGGAGGGCCAATCTCTATAATATAAAAATATGCCCACATTATACATCAAGGAGTAACATGTATGATGTATAAACACATATATAGAATTAGGTGATGATAAGATGAACAGAGAAAAATAAAGGCAGCCCCAAGTCTCCCTGGTGCTGAATATCTGGCTGCCTGAATTACAGCCAACAATTGCTAGATTTTTCTGCTGTCCCTGCCACCAGGTTTTCCCAAGATTATGTGTCACACTTTGGTCTAATTGCATACAATAAAAGATAGGTGAACACACAGACATAGTACTACCTCATAACAAACCAACAAAGGTAGATATTATTGATGTCATTTTCTAATTTTTGTACAGATGAGAAATTGAGATACAGGAGGATTTGTGAAATTTCTCAAGGACTCATAGCCAGGAAGTGGATGACCTAGGGTTTGAAGCCACAGTGTCTGTCTTCAGAATGCATTCATTTTATTAACAAGCTAACGTGCCTTAAGCAAGTCTACATTCCTGCCCAAAGTCAGTTTACATGAAATCTTTCAACTCCATTTTGAAATTTCTATGTTCGGTCTTCTCTGTATTTGTTGAAAAATTGTCATTCCTCTTTTTCAAATCTCTCCTATATTTGTGCTCTACTCTTGCACCTTCTTGGATCCTTTTACACTTCCGGTTATACATCCTTCACTTACCTTTTAAAAATAGGGAACAGAAACACAGGTGGGAGTGTAGCTTAGTGGTAGCACCCTCTAGCACACACAAGGCTCTGGGTTCCATCCCTAACACGGCAAAAAATAAACAAATAGAAATAAAGAACAGAACAATACTGTGAAAACTAACATCCTTTCTCTTTGCCCTGCTTAGTACACACGGTCCTCTGGCCTAGTTGTCCTGAGGTTATCTTTAAACCTAGAAGGAGATCAGGATTGTTACCAAAGGAATGGGGACAATTCCTAAAGGGCAGTCGTGGTCATCCTCCGACATGCAGTTAGGACTATGCAACCAGTCCCTAGCCTTTAGCTCCATTGCTGCCCTTTAACCAACCAAGCTCTGAGGGAAAAGCTCATAAAGTTCTCCTGTTGAGTGGGAAAACCCTGGCCACCCACAGCTTAGCAGACCTCCAGGGGTCAGAGGTCACTGAGACGAACACAGAGAGAAGATGCAGAGCTGGGCAGATCCGAGCCCTAGCACTGCCTTTACAAGTCTGTCCTGGAAGAGGGCAACAGGCTTCCCGAAGAGCTCCTGCCAACTGCCTTTCTAGGCAGTTTCTCCCATCATGGTGGGGCTCAGCCACATCAAGGGACATTGGGCTTCCATGGCCAGACTTCCGCTCACAATCCTTTGTTCTCCTGTCTTAATTTCCTCTTCTGATTTTTAACCTTTTCTTCTACCTTTCCTAGCTCCACTGTGTTTTTTGTTCTTTAAATGTAGATATTTTCCAGAGTTTTGAAGTCAATATTTTTCTTTCCTTTAGTGATTTTGTTTTTATATCTTATATTATTATAGTGTCAGGCAGACGTTCCCTAAATCTATACATCTGCTTATAGATTCTCTTTGCAACTTCTGTCTTGTATCGCCAGATCCACTTAACTATTTCCACCTGGGCTTTCTGCCCGTCCCCTCTGCTGGACACAAACCTACGTATATTCCCTGTCATTTCCCAAACCATTCTTCCTGCCTTCCCATAAATACTGATGATACCACCACTCTGTGTGAATTTGCCTACTTTCCATTTTGAGCAAAAAATCTTCAAAATGTCTCACATAATAAATTATAATTTTAATAGCTTAATAAAATGTCTAAGACATACAATTTCTGTATGTCAGATGCTAAAGGCTTTTCCTGTGAACTCACTTAATCCCCACAACAACTCTATGAGACTGTCACTATTATTACTACCATTTTATAGCTAAGGAAACTGAGGGACAGAGCGTGTCCACCTGAATAGTTAACGGAAGATGTGGGATTTGAACTCGGCCAATCCAGAGCTATTGTACTATACACCTTCTTGCTATGTGATATGACCGTCTTACATTAAAAAGTTATAAAATTATATATATAACAAAATCAGATTTTCTAGACAAAACAAGTGAGCAGTCTAAATATCTAGGCACAGAAAAAAAGATTAGAAGGAAATATACCAAAATATTAATGACTATCCAGTGCAGGAAGTACTGACAGCAATTCTATTTTCTTCCTTGTTCTTTCTCCTAAGTTTCCTATTATGAGCATACTATCTATAGTTTTTAAAAACTGATATATTTTACATTTCATTTTTAAGTGACTGCAATAAATTAAACATGGGAAATACTCTCAAATTTCCAACCAAAAAGTAACTTACACATCTAAATCTTCCGTTCCATTTCATCATCCTACTTCCTGCCATGATTATTCCTTACCTATTTATTGACTCTTGTATCTGCGACCAAGCTTCATGCCTGTCACTCATGGATTCCAATTCAGACCCTAACGCGGCGTTCAGTCTCCCACCTCAGCACCAAGCCTCCCTGCAGCCACGTCCTCCGTGGCTTCTCTGTTTCCTATGATCCAACCAGCCTCATTTCATTTCTTCTGCCTTGGTCTTCCTAGCTCCCTGCAGCTCCACGGTACCAAGCTAATTTTTCTTTCTGTCTTTTTTCTGGTGCTATGGATTAATGCCAAGGTCTTTGCACGGAGCTACATTCCAAGCCCTTTCTAATTTATTTATTTTTTATTTTAGACAGGGTCTTGCTAAGTCCCTCAGTTGTCCAGGCTGGGCTCAAACTTTCAGTCCTCCCGCCTCACCCTCCCAGAGTGCTGGGCTCATAGGTGTGCGACATCATGCCAAGGGCAAAACTGAGTCAGCAGCCTGAGCCTGGCTTCTGGAGGGCTTGAAATTAGCTTGGGCTCCCTCATGGCCAGTGGCCGTTGGCCTGGTCAGATGGCCATCGCTGTCACTTGTGCCAAGGAGCCAGGAATGACGTCCACCACACTGGGGAGAGGCATCTGCTCTCCTAAGACCACGGACTCAAACACTACTCTTGCCAGAAATCCTCACAAATACACCCTGGGTAATGCCTAATCTGGCCCAGAGGTGAGCACTGTAGTGGGTTACTTCACTCAGCCCATTTCCACGGTTCACCCATATTGTCAGACTTCCCATCCTTCTTATGGCTGGATAATACTCGCGTTTTATTTACTCACCCATCTTTTGATGGGTCTACCTAGCTTTTAGGATCCAGGATGTGGCATTTAAACTCTCCACTGTCCGTGCCTGAGAAAGAACCCCTTTCTGTGTCCACAGCACCTAGCATGGTGATTAGATACTGCCCTCCCCTCAAAAATACCCAGATACTCGGCAAAAGTTTAAAGCATTGAATACACAAATAAAAAATTAATTCATGGTATAAGAATAAGCACAATCAGAATCCTTCATTTCTCCACCTGTTTAGCTAGTTTTGTGCTAATCGCCATAGTTTTGCTTTGTTTTTTGAGACAGAGTCTCGCTATGTAGCCCAGGCTGACCTCAAACTCATGGCAATCCACCTGTGTCAGCTTCCCTGGTGCTGGGATTATAGTCATGTACCGCCACACCAGGCCATGATTTTATTATTATTAAAACTTCTTTAAAGAAACACATGTATATTACCTGCTTGTTAAGGCACCAACAATAATGATCCATTATAATTAACTAATAGTTGGGTTTTTTGTTTTTGTTTTTTGGTTTTGGGGGAGTTTTTTTGCAGTACTACAGATTAAACCCAGGACCTTCGCACTGAGCTACATTTCCAAGACTTTTTTGATGTTTTGGGCTTTTTGTGGTTTTGGTTTCTTTGTTTTTTAGACAGGGTCTTCCTAAGTTGTTAAATTGCTTAGGTTGGACTCAAACTTCATCCACCCACCTCTAAATATTACTTAACTGTTCTATTAGGTTGAAATAAGCTAACTTTTTTTTTTGCCAAAAAGAAACACTGTCTCAAGTCAGTGTTTATTTCAAACTTTATTTAAGTATGTAATCTTTTTTTTTTTTTTTTTTTTGGTACTGGGGATCGAACTCGGGTCCTTGCGCTTGCGCAGCAGGCGGCGAAACCGCTGAGCTACATCCCCGGCCCCAAGTATGTAATCTTGATATCTGACTTTTGATATCCATTAGTTTTAATTCTCAGTCATCTTTCTGAGAAGCCACACTCCTGCCAAAATTATTTCACTGTGGAAAATGAAGAAATTTAGAGCGTTTAATTCCAAACTTTGCCTGACCTAAGTGTTGCTCAACAAAGTTCCACAGTTTGCGAAACAAGTGTTTCTCAGCAACTCCGTAAGGTAAACATTTAAAACATCCTAGCAGAGAGCTAGAGATGTGGAAGAAAACAATAACTGGAAGTGTACATTGTTCCCGGTACGTTTGAATTCTGTCATTCAGATCATGTCAATAATCTGTAAGCTGGAAAAGTAAATGAGAAAAACAATTCAAAAAGAGGTTCGAGTAATTTTAGGCAGATGTAGACGAGATTTATACCAGGATATCCACCTCAGCCTTAACTGTACGGTGTTCTTCACTACGATCCTGTAGCTTATCTCAGAAGAACGGGCAAAGTCCGGAAGTGACCATTGCGCTGCTTAGCAAACAGCACTGCTGACTTTGTGCTCCTCTGGCCGAGGACCGGGCGGCTGAGATTTATGTGTAAAGTGCTTGGCCGCCACCTGCTGGTTCCTTACCAATATCCACGGGAAAGACAGGACAGTACACAGCAGGGGAGGAGACTGCTCCCAGACTAGGGAGTGCTAAACTGGAGGACGGGAATATGGAAACCTTTTCTCTTGGTACCCAGCGGCATAATTTAGCCTCTGAATTCTAGGAGGAATCTTGCATAAACCAACATCTGCTCCAATACTGCTGAGCGGTAGCGCACTCCTTAGGATTTAGGGAATGCAGGAAACAACAAATCCAGTCCTGGTTTCAGGGCTCTGACCTTAGGGTTTAGGGGGTGCAGTTAGGGTGGAAGACGCGGAGTAGGAGTTAGGCTACAAAAAATTATTTCACTCTCATCGTCAGGGGGATCAGCTGCAGGGCGGGTTTTTCCAGCTGGAATCCATCTGTGTATCTGCCAGAGAGAGTTTTGTGCAGGAGGTTCTGTAGGACTCAGGGACAGACCCAGGACAGCAACTGTCAGCCACAGGTGGCGCTTTTGCATTTGGAAAACGGCCAGGCCGAATTGGATGTCTGTGAAATGAGCATGAGATGTCAGAATATCACGCTATTTCCATTGCTTAAATATTGAAGCGACAATATTTTGATACATTGAGCGAAGTAAAGTGTACTGTTTAAATTCATTTCTTCTTCTTTTTTTAATGTGGCTACTAGAGAAATTTTAAATGGCATGTGGCTAGACTATTTTTCTACTGCACCGTGCTGAGTCTGACGAATCATCATGGCTGGAGTTTACTGAGCGAGCGGTCGCTGTGGACTCAGGGTTCCGTCACGGCATAGGAGGCTGAGGGTTTTATGCACACTGGTTTTTCATTCACTCTTCATCAAGACAGTATTAAAAATATACACTGTTATCATTCCAGTGTCACAGGTCATGAGAGAGAGGGGAAAGGCTCCCGGATGGGGGGGACTGGCAAGACTTGAACCTGCGCATGTGGGCGTCCAAAGTCAAGGCTGCTGAACACAATGAGGTCTTCCAGGAAGGCTCTCTCTGATTCTGCTCTACTGGGTCCTTGTCTTGGTCCTGTCTCCAGACCTGTTGTGTGGCTTTCTCCATGCTATAAATTCTATAGTTTAAAAAAAAGGGGGAGTTTTCACTCCCTTCCATATTTTCTTAGACCCATATTCAATAACAAACCTGGAGGGGAAATGGTATATAGAGGTGGAATTCTTTCCAACTATTCCTTCTAATTTTTGTCCATCTTGGCTTTCAGGGTCTCAAAGTATAAAATTTCTCAGACATCATAAATCCTTGAGAAAATGCTCTGCAGGGTTTTAGACAAAAACAGATTTTCCAGAGTTGCCTGGAATTTTTTGGCCTTTGCAAAGAAGGGACATTCTGTTTATACATAAGCACAGTGTGAAATTTCTGTGAGCCTACAGATCTTCTGTCATATGTGTACATGAGGGCTATGCATGCGTCCAAACACATACACAAGTCCATCTACACCCATGTGCACACACAGGCGGAAAGTCATTTTTAATGTCTGCTGCAAAAGGAAATTAGGCTTTGGGCCTTTTCCATTTTTGTTAGGCAGATTTAAAATTCTGCAACAAGTAACATAACAGCTGTTATTTCTGGAGCAATTATTCAGGAATGAGTGAATGTGACAGTTCCTCCATGTCTAATCACTTCCTGTTTTGTCTCTAATTGTTTTGGTTCTTTCCAGTTGTGAAGTGCCAAGAAACTTTTAGCAGTGTCTAGTAGAGCAAAATCCAAACAAATAATATATTAAATAACAGTTTCTAAAGCCAAAGAGAAAGCAAAGACTAGATTTTTCTAAGACTTAGCCCTTTATCTATCCACCCACCTCCCTACCATCCATCCATCCATCCACCAATCCATCTATCCATTCATCCCCCTACCTACCTACCATCTATCCATCCACCAATTCATCTATCCAGTCATCCATCCACCTACCCATCCATCCAGTCATCCATCCACCAATTCATCTATCCAGTCATCCATCCACCAATCCATCTATCCATCCATCCACCCACCCATCCATCTATCCATCCACCCATCCATCCATCCACCAATCCATCTATCCATCCATCCACCCACCAATCCATCTATCCATCCACCCATCCATCCATCCACCAATCCATCTATCCATTCATCCCCCTACCTACCTACCATCTATCCATCCACCAATTCATCTATCCATCCATCCATCCACCTACCTACCATCTATCTATCCATCCACCCACCCATCCTCCATCCACTCATCCACCACCCATTTATCCATCCATCCACTCATTCATCCATCCATCCATCTATCCATCCATCCCCCCCCCACCTACCTAGCATCTATCCATCTACCCATCCATCCATCCATCTATCCACCCATCCAGGTGTTGCCAGGGATTGGAAACAGAGATTCAACAGCAAACAAGGCAGAACTCAACCTGACCTCATAAAACTTGTATTCTTGTAGGAAAGGCAGACAATAAATAAGGAAACAAGCAAATGAAAGCTAATTATTGAGATGAGTTCTGTGAGGGACAAGGTATTGAGATAGAGTGCGACCAACTTCAGCTGGTTGGAGAGGGCTTCAGTTCTATGGAGGAAGTGCCCCAGCAGTCCAGGCAGGAGGAAACTAAACCAATGACCCTGAAGCCAATAGGAGCAGGGAGTTGTAGGGAAAGGACGTTAAATGTTGACCAACACAGTGAGCAAAGGTCAGCGGTTGGCATGAGGGACAACAGCCACTAACTTTCAGCAGAGTAAGGAGCTGGGTTTTGGTCAAAGCTCTCCAGAAAGCAACTGAGCGGTTCCAAGCAGATGTGCAACACATGCAAATTTATTTATTTTTAAAAGTCTACTCTCACTACTGGGTGGAAGTTGCCCAAGGAGGCAGAAAGCCAGGCTGGAAGTGTTTCTGTCCCTGAGAATTCTTTTGCCCCTGACATTACCATTCTCCACATTTGTGCTGCTAACAATTGTGGGTTCTGCTTGGATTCCCAAAATGCTCCATTCATTTTCCAAATTAAAACCTTTAAAAATTTTTCTTTCTTGCTATGTGTGTTTCTTTGTTTCTTGTCTGCATATCTAGAATCTTTAAGCTTCTTCCATCTGGACATAATTTAAAAAGTGCCGGCCTCGCCCCATGCGCCCCCAGCACCGAGGTCTGTCTGTGGCCTCCCCATCTGCTCGGACACCAGTGACACATGTGTGGATGCTGCGCTCCTTCTGGCCTGGTCCCGCTGTCAGCAAGTCTTCCCACGCGTGTGTTGCAACACTTTCCGTGTCCTCCCGTGACAAGGGACTCAGCTGTCTTCGCTGGCACCCTGCCCTGTCCAGGGACAGCCTATCCTGTGTGGTCCTCCCCTCCCCATCCGAGGTCCCACTGGGGCTGTGGCGCCGTCCTGAGCCCCACACGGCGAGCTGACTTGGCCTCTGCTGCCCTGGCCCTGGCACCTGGCGCCCCCGCGCTGGGTCACTGCTCCTCTGCCTTCTCTTGGGGGCACATCGGTCCTGCTGTCAGGCCCTCATCCAGACCTCTTCAGCACCTCCACAGACCCACTGGTCACAGTCCCCTGCCCTGCTCAGCGCCCAGGAGGCCGACCTGTGGGCACGACCCAGACCTCCTCGGCCTTCCTGTCGCGCCATGTCAGGGGGAGGAGACAGCAATCAAGATTCTCATTCCCCACCTCTGCCCGAGGCTGAGAGGGCTGCTCCCCTCCCTGCCGTGTCACAGAGCCCAGGCACCCTCCTGCCCCCCACCTTTGTTCACACACTGACTTGCTTGTTGTCTGTCTGTTTGTTTTGCTGCCCTGGGGATTGAAGCCAGCTGTCCACACACTGGGTGAGCAGGCTGCCAGCAACAGAGGCTGTCACCATTCTGGTGACAGGGGAGCCAGACACACAGCCCCCGTGTGACTTGCGCCATGCTCTACGGCTTGTGAGCGACATCTGGAACTTGACCCGGGGCCATGTGACCATAAAGTTGATGCTCTTAACCACAATATTCTAAATCATTAAAGTCGGTTGTGAACTTTTAGTAAGGAGTCCTGCATTCAACACTTACAGCTGGCTTGTTTTGGTGCCTCCTTATAAAAATATCAGTAAGAAGAAAATAAATACTTTAAACTCTAGTTAGAAGGTGTTTTTTATTTATTTGTCTATTTGTTTATTTTTCAGTACCAGGGATCGTACTCAGGACCTTGTGTTTGCAAGGCAGGTATGGTGCCGCTGAGCTACATCCCCAGCCCATAAGAAGGTGTTTAAACAAAGTAAGAAGGTCTTTTAAAGTGCTATTTAATCAGATGACATTAGAATATGAGATAAGGGCAAAAGACATACTTTAAATTCTTTTTTTTTGTTACTGGGGATCAAACTTGGGTCCTTGAGCTTCATACTTTAAATTCTTCTAAGCATTTTGATAGGACAAATTTAGATTTTTGTTTTGCTTTCGCAGTAGTAAGAATTGTGTTCAGGGACTTTGCCTTTTGTACTGAGCTATATCCCCATCCTTTTTTTTTTTTTTTAATTATTTTTGAGGCAGGGTTTCACTAAGTTGCCCAGTTGGGGTTGAACTTGTGATCCTCTTGTCTCAGCATCCCGGAGTGCTGGAATGACAGGCGTGTGTCACCATGCCTGACTAAAACAAAGTCATGTCTTGAAGAGGTAGTTAAGGGAGTTAATCAATCTTCAAGGATGCTCATTTTTAAAAAGCAGGTCTGTGGTCATTTACTTCAATGGTTCCCAAACTTTAGTGTCATAGCTACCGGAGACATGGTCGGTAGGACTATTCCCAAAAGTCTGAAGAAGAATCCTTGGGCACTGTAGCAGGCAGAATAATGGCCACACAAACATGTCCGAGTTCTAACCCCAAACCTGTGGATACATTTTCTTGTATAGCAAAAGGACTTTGCAAATGTGATTAAAACCTTTGAGTTGCAAACTTGCCCTGCAAGCTCTGGGTGGCCCTGCGTAACCACTCGGGTGCTCGCAGGTGAGTAAGTGAGCGGAAGCAGAGGTCGGGGTGACCTGACTTCCGGCGAAGCCTGTGGCGGCCCTGGGAACTGCAGAAAGCAAGGACCGAGCTCTCCCACAGCCCAGCCATGAAAGCAGCCCTGCGGGTTTTGGCCTCCAGAGCTGCAGGATAATACACTAGTGTGTTTTAAGCCACTAAGTGGGTTCGCCACAGCGGCGACGGGAAAGTGACTCGGGGTCAGCTCAGAGGTCAGCCTCTCTGACACAGCCGCCCCCCCCTCGCGGGGAGGGGGTGAATCCGCAGACCGGCCCCAGGATCAGTGGAACAGCCTCGGTGCAGGCTGCTAGCGACAAGACGCAGCTCCCTAACCTTCCTCTATCTAGCTCTTCCTAATTGAAAAGCATACTTTATAAAATAATTTTTGGCCATATACTCTGGCCTACTATTTTGTTTATGTTTACAAAATAAGCCACTGGTTTACAACACAGACTACTAACTGATCATGGTATAGTCATGGAAAGAAATGTAGTTATAATAGAAAAAAATATGGCATTTCGAATCAGCTGGATGCAGGATCTCAGTATTTCTGGGCCACATAAACTTGAGTAAATTCCCTCACTTTCATGAGTTTCCTTCAGCGTTCACAGCTACAGGACAACAAATGGGTGTGCATCCAAGACCTGGTAGAGCAGCAGTCATTTAATATAATTTGCCTTATTAATAGATTTGATTCATGTGTGGGAACAAAATTATACAATAATCTCCGTCAACACTGAAAAAATCTGACAAAATACAACATCCATTCCATATTAAAAAATAAGCTGGAGGATTGCTATGAGTTCAAGGGCAGCCTGGGATACATAGCAAGACCCTATGTAAATAATAAATAAATATAAAGAAAGCTCACAAAGTCAGAATTGATGGATAGTTATGTTTCTCATAGTCAGGCAGGCAAGTTTAAAGTTCTTTCTGTTCTCCATCTCTTCCTCCAGGTCCAGAAGCATAATGACAAAATACTGATAAACTCCATGTATGTGAATCTTCCCACTACTGGATGCTAAGCAGGGACCTTTTTGGTCTTTATTTCTGCAGACATTCAACTAGTTTTATTTCCTTCACCAGAACCCCACCTTGAGAATATGCAATACTTCCAGCTGGAGATAAACAGGATTTCTGAAGAGGGCAGGGTTGATGCACTGTCGTCTGTCGGGTGCAATTCGACCTGATTTTGGGGGGAAATCATTTCAGAATTAAATTACGATTAGGCCCTAGTTCTCCTGCCTACAGGCCAGCTTCGGCAGGTCCAGACATAACTCCGTTTTCCCCTCCAGTCTCAGCTAAGACCTCAATGGTCCCAAGACCCTGTGAGGCTCCAGGTCAGGTCTACACCAGCGGGAGACATCCTTGGAGGAACCAAATCTCCATCTGCATAGTTCCTCATTGTTCTAGGATCACCGCTGTGCCCTCTGAGTCAATTGCTACTTTTGTTTCTGCTGATGTTCTGAATAAAGCTTCGGCAAGCTCAGGGTCTGGGGTCTTTGCCGCCCAGAGCGGCACTGATCAGGCCAAAGCTCAGCTTCTTCTCTAAGTCTCATTTTCTGTCTACATATTAATTAATTCGGCTTGTGCTGTCGTGGCTCGCAGGAGACTAGAACTTACTGCAGAGGTTCTAGTAAGGTACCCTTTCCCTGTTCCCTACAAACGTCCCTCTGTCAGACCCAAGGCTTGATAAGTGTCTCAGGCAGAAGACGCCTATCGTGTGCTGCAAAAATAAATCACCTAGGAGTAATCGCAGGGCTGAAAGCCCCGTGGCAGCAGGTATTTGAGAAGTGATCGAGCGCCCTCTATTGGTGGGCCTGGAGAACCGCGTCCTGTCGCCAGGAGGGGTTCGCACAGGACTGGTGCTCTCCTGAGTCTTGGGGCAACGGTGGCCTGGAGGGGCCGATCTCAGCAGCAAGACTGGCCCTGCCCTGTAACCAGAGAGCAGAAGTAGCTTCGCGGAATGAGGCGGGAGAGTCCTGGGAACCCAGACAGAGACAGAGCGCCACAGGATGGGGGTGAGAGAAGGCAATGGGAAGAATAACATTATTTCCAGACCTACCCCGTGAATCCTGCCCGTTCAACATAATGACTTTTTAGTGTGTTTTCTTTTTTTGGTACCGGGGATCGAACTCCGGTCCTTGTGCTTGCAAGACAGGCGGCAGAACCACTGAGCTAAATCCCCGGCCCAAGGGCAGAGATTATGAACTGCGGCCTGGGAAGCCTGGGGCTGAAAGAAACAGACATTATCTCTGTCCTCCCTGCAGCGCCCCCCCCCCTCACTCTGGGGTGATGCGTTGCCCTTCTCTATTTGTCTCACCTGTAAAATGAAAGCTATGATAGCGGGTAGTTGCTCAGTTCTTAGACGCATTTAATGAGATGATAATGTAACTACCATGGTGTCTGGCAGACAGAAAAGCTTCAGTAAATGTAGGCTTTTATCCCACTTCTTTTTCCCTGACCCTAGGGCATTGTCCTCCGTTTACCTTCTGGGCTTCTTGTTTGTTTGTTTGGCACTGGGAATTGATCCAAAGGCTTTCATACTGAGCTATGTCCCCAGATCCCCTTTTTTTCTTTAATTTTTTATTTTGAGACAAGATCTCGCTGAGTCACAAACTTCCCAGGCTGGGCTTGAACTTGTGATCCTCTGCTTCAGCCTCCCAGGGTGCCAGGACTATGATGTGTGCTACTGAGCCAGGCTCCTGGGTTTCTGCAGGACAAGTTCAGTCCTCCTTCCATGGGAGGCCTTGGGGTATTTGAAGATTTCCCTCATGTTCTTTTGGATCTTCTCTGGATCCACAAATTTATCAGTGTCCTTAAAACATAGCCCCTGCGGTGGGACCGTGTCCAACACATGTGCCGAGAACGGAAGAGGACAGAGAACAGCTGTTTACTCCCTCAGTGGTTTCATTTTGAGATAAGATCTTGCTGTCACTGAGTCACCCAGGCTGGTCTCCTCCTGTCTCAGGTTCCCAGAAGGCTGGGACTACAGGCATGTGCCACCATGCCCAGGGAAAGTTCTGTTGTTTATAAGTCACTAAATGTGGTGTCTTGTTGCACCAACTCAATGGACCGGGGCACACCATTCTCTCCACAGGCTCACGTGGGTGTTTTTCCTGAGAACTGATGCCATCTGTCTCTCTATAAAATTGGTTTTGAAATCATATGAAGCATTTTACATCTCTGCAATCTTTCATTATTAGACTTACTTTCCTGTCACTGAGACAAAATATCCAATACAGCTTGAAGGAGGAGAGACTTATTTTGACTCTGTTTCAGTCCATGCTCAGCTGGCAGACACAGGATGGCAGAGGGGCGTGGCAGCCCAACAGCTGCCCACCTAATGGTGGCAGGAAGCAGAGAGGGAAGGGAGGACTCAGAGGAGAATACACACTGCTGCTGGTCACCCCCCAGCAACCTCTCCAGCCAGCCCCACCTCCGAAGGGCACATTTGGCCACGGAACTCAACGATGGATGAATCCATGGAAAAGCACAGCGCCCAGGTTCCAGTCATTTCCACACATGGGACCTTTGGGGGACATTTGAGATCTACACCCTAGCACTAGGTTCGGTAGTCTCAGCTGAGCTTGATCGTTGGTATTTTTGTAATTGTAACTTCTAGAAACTAATGTCATTCTTCCATTGCATGGATTGCAATTTTTGTAATATTGTACATTCTGTTCCCTTGATTAAACTGGTCTTTGAATATTTTCTCAACATCTCCTTATATGACCCTCTTTTATAATCACAATTAATACAGACCATTCCTTTCCCTGCTCCTGTAGGTGAAAAGTAATGTCTCTGTTATCTCATCACTAAGTGTAGTTAACAGATTGTTAACTATAATGTGTTCTAGTTAACTCTAGTTAATAACATTAGCCATAATGTCCTGGTGTACTGACTTCTGTGTGCCACACGAGACATGGCACAAAATCCCCCTCTTGGTTCTCGAGTTTTCATGGTACAGAGAAGAGTCACGCAAATAGAGTAAACCAATCTCTCTTCTTTTTATCTTCCTTACTCCTCTCCTCTTCCTCTTCTCTCATTCTCTCAATTCACATTGTCAGCAGGAGACTGGAGGGCTCCATTCCAGTTAGCACCCCGTGGGTCCAACAGTCAACCAGGATGCAGAAGCCCGAGGTGAATTATGGGTTGGTGGTGGGGAGACAGATCTACTGTGACAGCAGAGTGTGCTGTGCTTACTCAAGCTCAATTCTTCTAATTGACTTGGACCAAGTAGAGAGCTTCCAAGACTTTCATAATTCCTGCAATGATCTAATTCTGAAGTCAATGTCTTTCTGGACAGTTATGTAATAGGCGTTCTAAACAACCAACAGTTAGTGTCATTTTATTCCTCTTCATTTTTACCACCGAGTGCTCCAAGTTGCAACAAAATACTGCTATAATGATAAGTAAAAGTCCACATATTTCTTTTTTTTTTTAAATCTCAGAATTTTGGATGGACAAAACTACATTTCTTAGTTCTTGGGGGGAAATGCAAGAATTTGTTAGAAAACTTGCAAGACTTTTCACATTCGAATTACTTCAATAGTAGGATGAGTCAAGGATAATTGAATCAGGGACATATGGATTAAATTCTCCCTTAAATACACATGGGTATAAAAATGAAGGGACGAATGCTTCCCAAATATTTACCAAAAGAAAATACTTTCAAAATAATTTGAGACAGTCAGCATATCCCCAACACAGATGTGTTCTCTTATGTCTAAAAATGAATTTTTCCTTCGGGTTCTTGATGTGTTGATTTAATTTTTGTTGATGCCTAAGCATATTAGGCATCTTCCAGAGCTCACCCAGTCTGAAGTCAGGGCTTCCTATTTGGAAACAAGAACTCTTAGTGAAATGATTAGCATAATTCTCTTCCTGGTTTTCCACATCTATTAGCGCGATGTTTTTTAAATCTGTGCAGCAATGGACATCATTGTCAATCCTATTTCTGCAATTGCTTTTTATGGCCCTAACCCACTTACTGTGAGCAGACTTCCCGGGACGGACCTACCTCAGTTTGGTTTGAGCTAGAAAAGAGTTTGGTCAATGGTGAGACAGGCAATGTCGGGTGAAGATGCAATCCTGAGAAAGAGGAGGAGCCAGGACCGGTTTCGTAGGGCTTACTTAGCTTATTAGTCCTGTTGCTTTCTTTACTCTTTGTAACACTGGGGTTTTTCTCCTTTAGCCTGGGCAGTTTTATGAGGATCAGAACTTTGCGATCATTTCCACATTTGTCTTTTTCACAGAGGGGACAATAACGTGGGCTACATTGCTCATGAGGCCTAGCCAGGGCTCCGAGTCCTGCATCAGGGCTGTGTGCCTAGTGGGAAGGGAAGCATCCAAGCAGCTTTCCGGGAATGGAATCGCTTACTTCGTTCTGCTCACTAGGGCCACCGTGTCCCTGCTGACAACTGGGATCGGAGATCCATCCAGGACGTGTCTTTCTATAATAAAATTTCATGAACTCTGTCGTTCATACAGTCAATAAAAAATAGGTTGGTACATAACATAAGTTATGTAATAACTTATATGCTATTACACGATATATAATGATTTATTAATGTATAACACAAAAAAAAACAAGCAGAAGTTCACATAGCTATATATAGCCGGGAGGGAATCTATGACAAATTTTCAGTTCGACCTCACTAGGAAGCTGCTGGAAACCCTTAGTCAGTATGGCTGAGCCCAGTTATTCTCAGGACCAAAATCCTTTTCCACCTCTTTCCAAGCTCTACTGATGCTTGTCAGTATGTTTCTCAGTGAATTTGGGTAAGGGTGTTATTGCCTTACGACCCCAACTGAATGGGGAACGTGTTTCTCTGGAGTTAAAGCCAAACTCACTGGTGGAAAAGGTTCCCCCCATTCCCTCAACATGTCCAGGCTTCCAGACACTTCCTCTCAAGCATCTCGGAATTTTCTTTGTTCTCAGTTTTATTACTTCTCTCTCCCCGCCAAATGTAAATGAGATGTGGCTCTGTGCGCCCAGCTTGCTGTCTGTAATGTTGGACAACCGGTGAATTTGCTAGGCCCAGATGACTTGTGCTCTGTGTAACCAATGCAGAGTGCTCAACTCCTGCCAGCCCGCCCCCTCCCGAGAGTATAACCCGCCCTGCTGCCCCCAAGAGGGGTCAGCCTCTTTGTGGAGAAGTCCCAGACTGACCCGCTGGCGTTAAAAATAAAACTGTACACTCTGCCTCCAAACCTTCTGGGTGCGCCTTCCGTTCTCCTGGATGACCTGTCTGTACTTCCGGCTGGCGCTCTGCCGCTGGACAACGAAAGCCGTGGTCTGTGGCTGTTCATCTCTCAGAAGTTAGCGTTGATGGGCCGGGGATTTAGCTCAGTGGTTTTGCCGCCTGCTGCGCAAGTGCAAAGACCCGAGTTCGATCCCCGGTACCAAAAAACAAAGAAGTTGCTGTTGACATGACTGTATCGGCGGCATCCCAATGCTATCCTAGGGACTCCCTAGAAAATGCTCTACCCACGTATTCCAACAATCGTCTCACGCTGGGCCACGTTTTCTTTCCACTGGGCAGTTTCCCCCATTCGTTCTCACACTGGCTGGTTACAATCTGAGGGCCACCTTCTGTGCCGCCCCTTCTGCTCTGTGGGTTCTGCCCCTCCTCGAGCAATGAAAATGATGCCCACAGGAAGTGTAACTCATTGCCTTGGAAGTATTTTTCACCCCAACTTTCCCCTTGGCCTGCTCTTCACCCCGGGGGTCAGTTCCACCCCAAACTGTCTCTGAGGTGCCTGGGCCAGGTGCCAGGGAGAGGAGGAAGGGTACCTGGTCCCTGCCTTCCAAGGGCACCGGAGCCACGGAGGAGTGAGAAGCGCAATTAGCACGACGGGGCCCAGAAGCGGCAGATGCCTCGGATGCGTGGGGGAGGGGCGGAACCTTGTACTGTAATAAAGAAACACCAGTTTGGTAGGTTAGTGCCATACACATTTATCCTCTGGCCGTTGTAAAGGTCAGAAGCCTGAAAGGGATTCCCCTGGGCCCAAACCGAGGTGTTGGAGAGGCCACCGCAGCTGGCAAGGCTCCGGTGGAGAGTCCATTCTTTGCCTTTTCCAGCCTCTAGAATTCTGTTCCTTGGATCAGATGCCTTCCACTCTCTTCAAGGTCACAATTCTGCTTTGTCTTCACTCACCTTTTCTTCCCTCTGTGTAATCAGATCTCTGTCTCCCTTTGGTGAGGATATTTTTACTGCGTTTATTGCCCACCTAGATAATCCAGGATGATCTCCCCATCTCAAAATACTTAACCACATCTGCAAAGTCTCTGTGGCTATATTCGGTAACATTCCCAGGCTCCAGAAACCAGAACCAGGCTTCTTCTGGGACTAGCATGTGCTGCCTGCTGTAGGAGGTAACATTCTCTTTCTCCAGCTTGCATTCTGTGGGTTCTTGGCTTTAGTTCTGACCCAGACTTAGCTGATTTTCTGGACTTGACCCTTCACCTGCTGGCCAAGCCTGCCCTACTGAGTAGGCTAGGAGTCAGTGGGATGTCCTGTGGTCACCAAGTCTCAGATCCCACCTGCGGCCTTCCAAGTGCAGAAACTCTTTTCACAGCAGACTCTAGCCCCACATTTATAGACAGATAAAGCAGAAAGAGTTGTAAACAATTGTGGGAAGAGAGACGTGTAACCAATTCCTTTTAGAGACAGGAATTCTGGTGTCACCTGACTCCCTTCAGATAACCACACATGTAGGACACTAAATTATTTATCAGAAAGTTGTTCAGAGCACTGAGAGATAAACTTTCTTGAGGGATATTTTACTCATGACATATAAAGCTGAACATTTATCCTCAAATATATGGGCATCTGCCAGATGAAGGAACTTCCTTTTCTTAACAAATGGCAGAAACTGTTAAGTAAGCCAGCTCGTCTTCCTCCTAGACACACAGGAAGGGTACATTTCCCAGGGTCCTTTTGGGTAGGTGCAGCCACATGACCAGAGGTGGCCAATGGGATGGGAGCAGAAATGACACTCCACTCACGCATACACACACACACTTCTAGGCCCCAACCCTAACCTACTGCTCTGGGGCTAGCACCCTGTTCCCTGGTCACCTACAAACAGGAGCAGAGATTCCACCCACAGCCACTTTCAGAAGTGACCATGGGGACCTGCCCCTCCCTCCCAGTGGACAGCAACTCCAAAGGGAATCTTCCTGTTGTGTGTAGTTACTCAGATCTCATAACTGCTTGTTGCAGAATTTAACCTACTCTTAGGAATACAGAGATCATCAGATAAACTCTACCAACCATTTACTTTGAGGCGTCTTCTGTGGGGTTTGCAGTTTCTATTCTATAAATATGGTCCTTATGAAAAAAAGTAAAATGCAACGAAGTCCTTCTGCATTTTAACCAACTGATCATCTGTTCACTACTAATACAAATGATCAGGGAGAGGCTTCATGCTTGGTGAGACTACACTGTTTGTGTATTTGTGTGCTGGAATTGTCCCAACTCTCTGGCCTCTGGGGAATGGTCCAGTTCTCCAGAAAACTGATCTCGCCCAGTAATTTACTCTCAAAATTTAAAAATTATTGAAATAGCTTCTCTTTGAATGGAAGTACAATATATATTTTAATGAATAGGGAATATTTTAAAGTATTAAAAATCATTCAAATTCCATAATCCAATATTTTAGTGAATAGTACCTTTATGTATTATATAAATAGAGACATGAGTACTGTGTATATATGTATATATATATATATGCACAAATAGAGACTGTGTATTCTATGTTTGCATGTACAGTTTTTAAAAAATAGAATAGGATCATAACCTCCTTCTCCACTATTAGTACCCTGAACAATGCACTGTTGATACACAGATAGCTTTCCTATAGTGAGCATAGTTCTATATCATACTTCTTCTTCATACCTTCATACCTGTGTTTATTTAACAAGTTAATATTTAGACTGCTTTTTTCTTTTCTATTGCAAGCAACATTATAAATGTCCTTATGCATTCATCTTTGCATAATTATGGGATTTTTTTCTAAGGATAAATTTCTAACGGAGAGAGTGATGTATCAAAAGATGTCATAGTTTATATTTTGATAGATATCACCAAACTACCCCATAAATGTAACAGTTTGTAGCATCCACAATAGTTTAGAGTCTGGTCCATTCTGCCATATACTTGCCAACAATGAGTTTTATCAACAGCATTTTCATGATAAATCTAATAAGGTATGTGTAATTCTGCTTTTATTTTCATTTCTTTGCTCTTCAGGGAGATTGAATATATACTTAAATTTTTATTGGTAAATTTCCTTCCTATTCACGTCCTTGGTCCAGGTTGTCTTACTTATTGATTTGCACTACTAGGATTGAACCCAGGGTCTCTTGCACATGACCCAAGCTCTCTACACCATGATACATCCCCAGCCCTCTTTAAACTTTTTATTTTGAGACAAAGTCTTGCTGAATTGGCCAGGGCAGCTTGGAACTTCTTGTCCTCCTGCCTCCGTCACTTGAGTAGCTGGGATCACAGGTGTGAGCCACCATATCCAGCGCTCTTACTAATTTTGAAGAATGCGTTGTGTAGAAGAGAAGTAATCCTTTGTCTTCCATATCTGTTGTTATTTTCAGACTTTGTTTTCCCCCTCTGTATTAAAGATATTATCAGGTAAATATATCTACTATTTGTCTTGAGGTTCTGGATGTCTTATGATGCTTTCCACCTTGACAGTATATTTTCTTCTCAACTTTTATTGCATGATTTTACGTTTAATTTAATTTTGGGGAATGTGATGTAAGTCAGGATATGCACATGTTTTCCTTTTTTTTGGTACTGGGGATCAAACTCGGGACATTGCGCTTATGAGGCAGGTGGTGGAACCACTGAACTAAATCCCCAGCCCTGCACATGTTTTCCTACAACTCATTATTAATTAATGTTACTATTATTTATTGAGTGTTTACTCTGGATGAGGTACCATTCCAAGTGCTCTGAATAAAATAACTCGTGTACTTTTCATAAGAACCCTAGGAAAGGGCTGGGGATTTAGCTCAGTGGTTCCAACGCCTGACTCGAAAGCACAAGGTCCCAAGTTTGATCCCCAGTACCAAAAAAGAAAAAAAAAAGAACCCTAGGAAAGAGGCATTCCTATTATTTCCCTTTTAGATATGAGGAAACTGAGGCATCATGAGGCTAGAAATTATGTTTTTAGTAAGAGTACTCATCATTCAAGTCAAAGTGACTCCAGAGTTCTCTGGGTTTTAATTCTCCTACATTGTTCCCCTTTGTAATATGAATCAGTTTTCTCTTAAACAACAATGACAAAATATTTTTTCTTGATTATAAAAAATAACGTTTTGGTTGTAGAAAAATCTGGAAAATGGTAAAAGGCACAAAGATAAAAACTAAAATGATCTTGAATCCCATTATGGGAGAGAAGCAGTTATTCATTTTGGGTGTACTGCAAGTTCTTTTAGTTTTGAACACACATATAGGAATGTGACTATTTATGCCTAATGCTCTATTACGAACATTTTCTCAGATGTGAAGTGTTCCTCCACAAGATTTCCAAGTTACATACTGTAGTACATAAACACATTATTATTAAGTTATAAGTTGTAGCTTAAGCCAGATTCCAATGATTAGGCATTTTGTGTTTTTTAAAAAATTTCTAACCCTAAAAAAAAAAAAAAATTTCTTACCCTGTGATGAACACAAAACCCTTGGTTGATCCTGTGCATACATCCTCTACCAAGTCTAGAGGCTGGGATTGCTCTCTCAAAAGTCTGTATACTGTAAAAGCTTTTAACATAAATTGCTTTCCAGAAAATATTTTTAGTTAATTTCTCCAACATTTTTGTACTTGTTTCAACTGGGACTTATTTCATAATTAACATGCTTAATCATTTTGAACTGCCACTTCTTTTATAAATTGACTTCTCTATCTTTTTCTTGTTCCTGTTAGGATATATTCTCTATGGCTTGCATATTAACATACTTTCATATCCACTATATACTAGTGCTTGTGTATTATTAACATTTCATATATAATTAATATTATTAATATGTCCTTTTGATTCTGACAAATAGCAAATGCTTTTTCCCAGTGCACCCACTGGTCTTAACTGCATTGAGATAACTGACAGAACGGAGTTTTAAGATACTGGGCCAGAAAGGTCCAAGGGTGGAGGGGTGGCAGGAGGGGAAGGGAAGAAAGGAAAGGAAAAATTATGAGAAAGAAAGAAAAATGGAAATAAAGTCTATGTAAATAGGGAAGGGTGGAGGGGGTGAAGGGTGCACAGGTAATGGGAAAAAAATAAGAACCAAGATCCATCACGTACAGGTACAAGCACCCAATGATAAATGTAAACGTATTGTATACCTAAAATGTACCAATTAATATATAAATTTTTTTTAAAAAAAGATATTGGGCCGGGGATTTAGCTCAGTGGTTTCGCCGCCTGCTGCAAACGTGTAAGGACCCGAGTTCGAGCTCCAGTACCAAAAAAAAAAAAAAAAGATATTATTTAGTCAAATCCATCATTTGTTTCCTTTATAATTTCTGCTTTTTATTTCTAAGTTTAAAGTACTCTAGGCTGGGGATTTAGCTCAGTGGTTCTGCCACCTGCCTCGCAAGCGCAAGGTCCCAAGTTCGATCCCCAGTACCAAAAAAATAAAAAATTAAAAAGTACTCAAATGGGGCCTGGGATTTAGCTCTGTGGTTTCGCCGCCTGCTGCACAAGCGCAAGGACCCAAGTTCGATCCCCGCTACCCAAAAAAAAAAAGTACTCAAATAAGGATAATAGATAATAAAGTGAATATTTCTGAAAAGAAAAAGATCCAAAATTTGGAGTTGTGAGGAGGAATTCTACCAAAATTCTGATGAAAGCACAAAGAGGTAGAATTCGTCAGAGAACTGACACTGAAAAGATGACCCATCCGTAGTGAATGAAGAGGAGGGTGGATATTCTCAGGCTAGGATGGAAGCACGGACCTAGGGTTTAACACCCCACCCCACCCCACACCTGCTCAGTCTGCAGCTGGCTACAGTCCGGGCTGGGCTGGGCAGGTCGAGGGGGCAGCTGAGGACAAGGGCACGCTCCTCAAGGGTCCTCAGGCCTCCATGGCTACCTGGCCTGCTCTCCACCGCGTCCAATGGGATCAATCTGGGAAAGTCTTGGAATTTTCATCTCCATGAGCTGGGCAGTTGTCCAGGGACAGAAATGGGAAAGATTTGTCCTGGCTACAGTGAATCCAGAGAGAGCGAGCGAGGAGAGAGAGAGAGAGAGAGAGAGGAAGGAGGAAGAGGAGGAGAAGGAGAAGGAGGAGGAGGAAGAAGAGGAGGAGGAAGAGGAGGAGGACAGGAGAAAGAAAGAAAGAAAGAAAGAAAGAAAGAAAGAAAGAAAGAAAGAAAGAAAGAAAGAAAGAAAGAAAGAAAGAAAGAAAGAGAAATCTTTAAATACTTCCCTACCAATGTTTACCCTCCCTAATTTTACTTTAAAATTTTTACTTTATTCCCTTTCTTTTTTTTTTTTTGGTACCGGGGAACAAACTCGGGTCCTTGTGCTTGCAAGGCAGGCAGCGGAACCACTGAGCTAAATCCCCAGCCCTAAAATTTTTACTTTAAAAATTCAAGTTATATTACAAAGCTACTGTAAGACTGAACAACAGTTACTCCATCTTTGTAATAGGACCCCAACTTGTCTGCTTCTGTTACGGATCACCAGGTAGACATCGAGTTCCAGGGATGTGCTTGTTGTTGTGCCAGGAAGGTCTGTTGTGTGCATAGTGTTCTGTCATGCTTGCCCAACTCCATATCTGAATATGTTATCTTAAGGACAATCTGTAAAAGGTCTGTTTTATCTCTCTCCTCCGCTTTTGCATTTCTGCTTGCCAACTTCCCCTGCGACCCCCTATAAAAACAGCCTCGGACTCTGAGCCAGTGGCCTCTCTAAGCTACTTGGCTTTGGGAGTGCTGTCTGGCCAGACTAATAAAGGTCTGTTTTACTTTCCATCTTGTCCGGTGTGTTCCTTCCCGGGTGTTCTTCGCTGCAGTCAGCTCCTTGGAGCGTTTGGTAAGGCCCTCGGTCTTACACTACAATGATTAAAAAGAGAACTAGCATGGTACTGGTACAAAAAACAGACATGTGGACCAATGGAACAGAATACAGGATGCAGAAACAACCCCAGGCACATGCAGCTGCCTGATCTTTGACAAAGAAGCCAAAAACATACATTTGAGAAGGGGTACGTTTTATGACATGACTTGCTTAAAATTATCATACATACTTTTGACTTAATTCTGTGAAGTTTATACTCAGAGAATCCGGGGTATACTCTTGTATTTTGATATAGAGAAAGAGTAAATGCTAAGAGAGAACCCTAAAAAGAGAAAGCACTTAGCTTTCAATCATACGGGACCTGTTTGGGGGAAGAGAAATCCTTTTTTGAAGGTGTTGATAGTGACAGGTTACTTCAGACAAAGATCAGCCGCCTTGGCATCTCCATCATTGGCACCCAGCACACAATCAGCACTGAGAGCCCTCCTCCTGAAGGCCTTGTCCAAATGCCAAAGGCTTCTTCACCATCCAAAACGAAGGCAAGCCAGGCCATTCCCAGGAGCATATTCCTGAGAAGCAGCTCTGTTATGAGATCTTGAACTCTGGCTCTAAACCTGTGGTTTCCACCCAAGAAGGCCTTGCTACCTCCCTAAGGGAACTCTGGAACTATCTAGAGATATTTCTGATTGTTACAACTAGTAGGGAAATGGGAGCTCCTGGCCTCCGATAGCCAGGAACAGTGCTACACCTCCTGCAATCCACAGGACAGCTCCTTTCTCCCAAAGAACCTGGCCCGCAACATTAACAATACCACCGTTGAGAAACCTTGCTCTTGATGAGATCCTAGGAGACGCTGCTAATTCTCAGAAATGCCCTGCCTGAGACTCTGGGCTCACAGCACTCCACCCAGTGCCGTGGCATTGGTACAAGCTGAAGCACACTTACGCATTGTCGGCACGCTCAGGCCAGGGGACATCACCACTCCAGTCAGTCACAGGGGTAATAAGCATCTACTTGTCCCACTCACTCCCATTTGGGCACCTTGCCTTATGCTCTACCTAGAAATGATTGCCACCAGGCCCAATTTCTCTCAGCCCTTTCCCCTTTTCTTCCCACTTTCCTTGTACCACCACACACACGTGCCTTCCTACCTTCAACCTCCACAGCTGAGATCTCCATCTTGGCCTGCAGCCCCTCCTCCCGAGCTCCTCTAAACTCTTGCTCCATCATTATCCCTTCTTGTTATGCCCAACCTCTTTAGAATCTTTGACTCCTTCCCTTAATCTATAAACACACATGACTGCATTCTTTAAAAAATTAAAAAGCAGAAAGTTTTAAGAAAGTCCATCCTATCAGTTCTTTCTTGCATGGTTTATGCCTTTTGGTACTGCATCTAAAAAGTCATTGCCAAACTCAAAGTTGTCTAGATTTTCTCATGTTACCTTCTAGGAGTTTTATAGCTTTGTGTTTTGCATTTAGGTCCAGGATTCTTTTTGAGTTAATTTCTTTGGGAAGTTTGTAAGATTCATGTTTAGATTTACTCCCATGCAACCTAAATGTCCAGTTGTTTCAGCTCCATCTGTTTGAAAGACCATCTTTTCTCCATCACATTACCTTTGCTCTTTTGTCAGAAAGAGGGCTTATTGCAAGAGAACAAAAAGACAAGCCACAAACTGGGAGAAATTATATTTCACATAAGAGACCAAGCCCCAGAAACACACAAGTTATTGAGCAAGATGAAAGCATGATATTCCTCTTCCTCTGGAGCTCATCAAATGTTCCATATAACATCTTCTCCCACTTTCACCCTTCCAGGGCCATCCCTATGGAATGCACCATGGCAGGGCTGCATGCATTTCAGACTCTCCCTGCTACAGAGACTTTTTTGCTACAGGATTCACTCAAAGCTGTCCCTCTTTCAGATCATTTGGCATGGCCTGGAGCCATGTGCCATGCTGTGGAATGTAGTGAAGGCTACAGGGCTGGTACTTTCTTCTTTGCCCTATGAGACATAAGAGATATTTTTCTTTAATCTGGAAGAGATGTCTTGGCACAACCCAGCCCCTGGACAACCAAAATTTTAGCAAAGTGGCAGGCCCGTGAGTCCTTATTAATGGATAAGTGTTGGGCAGCCAGAGCCAGTACCCCTGGAGATTATCCATCATAACGGATTTCTTAGGGGTAGTAGCCAAGTTTGTGATTTGCTTTTCAAAATCTTCTGCCTGGCATGGTGACACACACCTGCATTTCCAGCTATTCAGGAGGTTGAGGCAGGAGACTACAAGTTCCAGGCTAAATAAAAAGAGCTGGGATTTTAGGTCAGCAGTAGAGTGCTTGCCTAGTATACATGAGGCCCCAGGTTCAATCCCCAATACCTTCTGCCCCCAAAACCCTATACTTCAGAAATATATTTTTGAAAAAAGATATGTGACAGAAAAGAGCCACTGTGACTCCCTCTCTGAAGAATGGCTTGAATCAAGCTTTTTTTTTTGGTACTGGGGATCAAACTCAGGTCCTTGCGCTTGCGCAGCAGGCAGCAAAACCTTTGAGCTAAATCCCCGCCCCTGAATCAAGCACTTTTGAGGCCCAGTTCTCCTCCAGTCCTGGTAGAAGAGAACAGGCGAGCGTGTCTGTCCAAACAAGGACTGTGTGTCCTCACAGACGGCAGAGTCGTGCTGGGAGCTCCCCTGCAGGGCCCTGGCCTGACCCATATGCAATCCTACCAATGCACACATGTGCCTTGTCCCCTTCCCTTGTACAGTCCATTAAAGTCTGAACACAGTTTTATTAAGTAAATATTTCAGGTTGCAAAACTGGCTTTGCATCTTCACATAATTAAATCTCCAAATAATAATTAAAACTCCAAATCTGAAGAAAACAAGTAAAAGACTGTAAATCAGCTAAAACAAAACAAAACAAAAACACCTCACATCAAATGTAATTTTCTCTTTGAATTATTTCCTTTTTTTGATTGTTTTCCTCAAGGAAGAGATAGATGCTTCCTTCCCTGGTTCCCACTGCTTTCTAAACACTCCTGTGCTGGCCATGTCACACTGCACATCGTTAGCAATTCGCATGCTTCAGAGGATGGTATGAAGTTCACAGGCACAATTCTGGCGTGAAGGAAAGGTAACACTATATTTTCTGGGCAATATTTATTTGTTTGTGTGATTGTTATTTATTACAGCTCTGGGGGTTAAAGCCTTTCCACTGAACTATGGCCCAAACTCTCCTCATCTTCTGTGATAAAACTCAACTAACGGTTGAGTCACAGATCGCCACATATCGGGAAACTCCTATTGTGGTTACTTTGGAGTCAGTTATGGAGTAAAATGTAGTTTGTTTTGAATAAATATGTGGACAATTTTAAGATCCTAATCAGCTTCCTGCTGCTAGTCTTCCCTGTGTCTGATCCAGGTTTCTCGGTGACCTCGGTAGCATCTGACACTGCAGGATGGAGTCTAGAGCATGCTCCTCTCCTCGGTCCTCACTGGCCTCTGGCCTTGGGGACAGAGGCTGACATCAGCTGCTGACATCAGTGGTCCATGGCACGACCGCTGGCAAAGCCCCTGGGTCCACTAGCTCCTCACCTTCATCCGCGGCCTCTTGCTCAACACCTCCATACACTCCTCAGCAATTGCTCTTCCTCTTTCTACCCAGACAGGGACTCTGGCCTGCTTTCTTCACATCATTGTGTGGGGCACAGGACACTCCGGGGCTGCTCTCAGGCCAGCACCTGGACACCTTGAGCTGCTGTTAACCCAATGCTCTGCCGCCTGCTCCGTGTTACAGGTGAGTCAACCTCCCAGGCTGCAGAGGATGGGCAGGCCATCTGCAACAGACGTCTCTAGGTCCTCTGGATGCTTTCTGTGTGGACACTCCTCCTTCCTCAGGGTCACTGTTCCAGGGGGAGGCCAGGGTTAAACTGGAAGGGGGTGCAGTTGCTCTGGCCATGTAATGTCCTCAACTTATTTTGTTGGTGGTAGTGGTGGTGGTACTGAGGATCTAACTCAGGACCTTGCACCTGCCAGGTAAACACAGGGCCACTGACCTATATCCCGGGTCCTTAACTTATTTTAATCTCTCCAAATCTATCCCATTTGTCTTAGGAAGAATTATTATTTCCAACCCTCATTTTGAGTTGATCTTTAATAAAAATCTATGTTCCCAACTTTTAGACTGAATCTCTGCTTGTCTAAGAAATGCATTTTCTCTTTGACCACGCTTCCATCTTTGGCTTTCAGACCCATGTGTTAGCCATATTTTGAAACCATATTTTGAAAGTCAAAGCTGAATAATGAGTGCTTTCTACTCGGCTGGATCCCCCCTCCCTTAGAGACAGTATATAATAGAAAGCCACAGCTGCTTTTTTTTGGTTAGAGGATGGTAAAGTAAAAAAAAAAAGCAAACCATGATTTCATAGCAAAACTTTTCCCTGCCATGTTTGTTCTCTCTGATATTCTAAGTCTTCTGATAGCAGGGCCGCTTTCACAGAGCTAGAATGCTTAGGGAAGCCAGAAAATTGCAGTTCCCTGGGGCAACTGACAGAGAGGGTCAGAATGCACACCTGGGCAGTGATAAGGCCCTGGCTTACGGAGAGCTGCGGAAAACCCCTAGATCACTTCCCAACGCTCTCTCCTGTGCTCTCTACCTTAGAGACCAGAAATTTTAAGTATTAGACTTCCCAGCTTCCTTTGCAGCTGGAGGTCAGGGGAAGATGTTTTCAATGAGCTGTGAAGTGGCGCCTTGCTAAGGAAGTAGTGGGAAAACTTTCGGAATTAGCGAGAGACACAGCCAATGACAGAGCTTCCCCTGGCGAAGCGCCCTCACCCCTGACCTGTAAATAAAGATAACTGTGACGAGAAAGGCCAAGCAGAAGCCCTTTACGTTCTTGCTCCCTTCTAAGCGTCAGAGGACAACGGCACATTCCCAGGAGAGCGGGAAGAATTTGTGCATTCGCTAACATTTTGAAAAGTGAAGAGGTGATTATTCCTATTAAATCCCCATTAAACTCCTCTGTGTCTCTTTGGAGAAGAGAGACTGGTCTAGGAAAGTGACAATAGATGATCTTCAGGTTTGACTTTAATTATAGCTACGCTTCTGGATGTTATCTCTTTACTGTAGCAAGTGAGCACAGGTATGGACAGCAACTATGCTGCTGCTAATCCCGAAAATGTTCCAGCGCTGACACCAAAAGCAGAAAAATAAAAAACAGTATGCACTCTCCTGGCAGGAACAGCAGGACGTCTTTACCACCATCTGCTAATTCAGTGCCAGCAGCAGCTTTATGAATACAGCTGCGGTGAACAATATGAACATCTGTACGTGGGTCAGAGGAGGAGTGGGAGTGAGGATAGCTCCTCCACTTTCATACCGGAGGGCCCTCAATATTTTATCACACTTGTGACCGTTCCGGTTCTGATGGCTTAGGGTAAAATACTTAAGGAATGAATTTTTCCTTTAGGATACAAAGGCACAATGGCAGTCTCTTAAATATTGGGGTTTTCTGGGGGGGTACCAGGGATCAAACTCACAACCTTGTGCTTGCGAGGCAAGCATGGTACCACTGAGCTAAATCCCCGGCCCTTCTTAAAAATTTTAAAAATACAATACTCTACCAGTCCCTGATATTTGTACTGGGGGGGGGGGGGTAGAGAGAGAGGGTAGGGAGTATCCAATGAACTCACAATGTCATCTATACTCCTGGTCACCACCATTCCTTTCTAACCTCCAAACTAGTTTTCATGCCCATTACTCTACTGCAAGTGCTCTTGTCAACTTGTCCAACGCCCTCTCTATTGCCACATCCAAAGACTGTGTTTCTGATCTCCAAAGTCTTTAAATTTCAGAAGCTTTCAAATTCGTTGACCACTATCCCCTTTCTGAAACCCTCTTTTATCCAATTCTGCAATACGGTACTGTATTCTCATTGCCTTAGTTACTTTTCTCATCACTGGGACAAAAGAGTGAACACTCACAAGTTAAAGGAGGAAACATTTGTTTCAGCTCACAGTTTGTAGAGGTTTCAGTCCATAGCCAGCTGGCTCCAGGGCAGAGATAGCATGGCAGAGGAGAAACAGTTCACCGTATTGCAGGCAGGAGGCAGCACAACTTCCTGCTTCTTTCCCTTTTTATTCCATCCAGGCTACAAGACTATTGGTTGGTGCCACCCACGCCCAGGGTGGGTCTTCCTTCTTCAGTAAGCCCAACCACACCCAGAACTATGCTCAACCAATCAGTGGACTAACCCAGTGTCACACCCACGATCCAGTCTCTCCCAAAGCGCCACCTATGAGCACATGAGACTCTGGGGAGACATCTAGATAGAAGCCATAGCACTCATTCTACTTTTTCTTCTACCATACTGTTAGGTCTCCTTTTAAGTCTCCTTTGCTAAGTTCTACTCTACAAAATTTGATCCCCTCAGAACTTATGTCACAACATCTAAATTAAACTCCTCAGCACAAATCCCCTCTCCCTCTCGTCATGTATCCAACTGCACACTTCACATCTCCACTTCTCTATCTCAGAGATGCCCCAAAGTCCTTATGTCTGAAGCAAAGCTCTCTATTGTCACCTCAAGCTCTGGTTTCATCTCCAAGCCTACCTTATATTCCCCTGGAGCTAATGTGGGAGTCTGGATGTTACTCCTGACTTTTCCCTTTGCTCAGCCCTTGCTCCTGATTCAGTCCTTCAGTGCCTTCTGACTCGGGATCGGCTTCCATTGGGTCTCCTTCTCTCCATGTCCTAGGTCCTGGGAGCCCATCATGGGGCAGTGGGAGGAGAAAGGTGTCCCACACGAGTTCAGGCTTCTGTAATCCCAGGTTTCTGACTTTAAAGGAAAGAGAGCATTTTTCTCTCCCAGCATCAACATAAAATTCCAGTGAAGAAGTGGTCAGGTTTCAGTCATTTTTCACTTATTTTGATCAGCCTGATGTAAAGAATGCCAGACAAAGAAAAACAGCATCTGTGAAGAGTGGAGGCCATGGGAGGCGATCAGCTCCCCTTGGTTTTCTCTGTGCATTTCCCATGTCCACCAGGACACCTGAAATAATTGGTCCTTAAACAAGTTGTCATTATGATATCATGACAGGCTCTGAGGATTTCCGAGAACATGATTATATAAATTTACAAATCCAACGGAGATTTTCAGGGTTCTGGAAGCACTGGATCCATTTTGTTGAATTGGTATTGTAAGTATAATACTCTTCCTCTGTTCTCTTTCTGCCTAGAGTGCCTGTTGGCACGGTTCCAGGGATGTACAGTCACATGCATTCCACTTCTTGAGTTTATGAGACAACCGCATTTGCACACGAGCGAATCTGTAGTGAGAGAGTAAAATGGTGAGATGTATACAAAAGACGTTAAACTGGGGTTTTCGTCTGTCCCTGTGCCTGTCTGAACAGCCACAGTAATTCAGACTTAATATAATTCATCAAAACTCATCTGTCTTCACTTAACATTTTTATATCGAAGAAATTCAACTGGAGTTTCTATTTTCCAAAACAAAAATAAGCAAGGGAAATCTCACAGGGGCAGAGAAAGTCGTTCCTTTCATTCGTGTTCTTCTTTCGGAAAACCAGCAGAGGGCGAGCGAGTTACCAGACACAGCGGGTGAGAGCGAGCGTGGCACAGCAACCGACCAGAGCACAGAAATGACCCCTAACTCGATTTAACCCTGGCGTTTCCAATTTGTTCTGTCAGATTTTAGTCTGTGATAGAGAGAAATCCTTGCAACCTGGACTGCTCATCTCCTCAGGGATGTCCAGGTGGAGAAAGGGAGCTGCTCAGAAAAAATACAATCACAGAGGAGAGGAAGAATAACCACAAACTTTTAATTCTAATAATGGGCTTCACGTGCTTGCAGCACCCGACCAGAAGTCCCCTGCGCACTTAAGTATTCACAAAATATGCAGAATTTAAAAGGCAGGAAATCAAGGAAAGTAAATTTCATATACTTCAATTCAAAATAAAGAAGATTCACAAAGAAGCATTATGGAGAGAGAACTTAAAAATTCCACATAGGTTCGGAGATGTAGCTCAGTGGTTCCGCGGCCTGCCTCGCAAGCGGAAGGTCCCGAGTTCTATCCCCGGTACCAAAAAAATTCAAGAAATTTAGAAATCTGTAATCCCGAGCCTCCGCCCAGTTTGGTTACCTTGTGGGTCTTTTAGGTAAAGCCCTCTTTATGCTACAACTGGATGGGTCAAAAACCAGCTGTAAGGGCTGGGGATTTAGCTCAGTGGTTCTGCCGCCTGCCTCACAAGCGCAAGGACCCGAGTTCAATCCCCAGTACCAAAAAAAAGAAAGAAAGAAAGAAAGAAAGAAAGAAAGAAAGAAAGAAAGAAAGAAAGAAAGAAAGAAAGAAAAAACAGCTGTATTCACCTGGTAGATAAATGATTTTTTAAATTGCAAAATTAATTTTGGGCAAAGATCTGAGGAAATGAACTGTCGTGTACACTGATGGCTAGAGAGCAATGGGTACAACTCACAGGAAGCAATTAGGCAACCTCTGGGAGAGAGGTGGAAAGATGAACAGGTTCACTTTTTTACCACAGCAGACATATATACATGTATAAACTCCTTTATAAAGATTTTTAAATAGCAAAATGAAATCAGCTTTAAAGCTCTTCCACACGGGGTTGTCTAAATTAGAGCTCTCCCTTGAGTCCTAGAAAATCACTCAAAATGATAGATCTGAAAGTCAAATGGGGGCAAACGCTATTTCTCCATGCAATTGTAGTCGATCAGGTAACCATTCCCTACTGACCTTCAGACTGAGATCTGAATCAGCGATATGCAGATACTTACTGGCCCGATTCCTGAGTCAATCAACTTTATTTCAAATGTTGATTCTAAACCAGATAACTGAGTGTGTGTATCAATTTGTATTTGCTGAAAAATATGAACAATATAATCCCAATCTGACTGGACAAATTATGTTACTGTCAGGTAAAAGGGCCGAAGACCAAGACCAGACCAGGCCACAACAAGCCTTTATTAGGGGAATAGATCTGCCGGGCTGTCTCTGAACAAAGGAGAGACAAAAGCAATATGGCTGGGGCAGGGAGAGTCTTTTATAGAGACTGGGGTGGGGCTTGTAGGGGCTGAGGCAGGGTTGAGTGAGGTAGTGACTAGGGAATGGAGGAGCCGGTGATGTCACTAGGTGGTAGGAGGTGAGCGAGTATTAGGTTACTGTCTAGGTGGGAACAGGGGCATGCTGGGAAGAAGGGTTTGTTCTTTGGTGGGAGCAACCATCTTGGCATGATGTCACACAGGGGAGGGGGCAAGGCTCCATAGGAAGAGGGCAGCTACTATATTTAATAGCTGCTGAGGTGGTGGGAGACCTATCAGTTACCCACAGATTTTGATTGTTAAGTGACGTTAGATTCTTCTGTGAATATAAATTTGAAAGAAATATTTTGTATACGTGAACAGTCACTTTTTCCTTCCAATTTTTTCCCCATACAGTGGCCATTTGATAACAGCAAGCACCATTTAGGAAAACGCCCCTTTCTACAGCATGAAAGATGGTGCTTTTAATAAGTTGATCCCTCATGCTCCATGGTAGGGGACATTTTAAGAGTGCGCCAGGTCTGGCGAGCTAAGGTCTAGTCTGCTTTTTTGTTAGGTAGCCTTCTCCATAACCCTTCTTTCTGCTTGTATGACAGGCTCTGAAATAAAATTGTTTCTCTTTCACTTTCTGCAAATTCACTTCTTGCTTTTCAGCCTTATCCCCATTTTCACTCAACATTTTCTTCCAACCTGATTTTATTTTGTCTGAGCCACTGCCCAAGTCTAATCTAACAACAACCCATGGAAGTAGGAGAAAGGTTCGACGTTAACAGGCATCTGCTTTGTTCAGGTAAGATGTTCTGGGGCTTTTGTCTCTCAAAATACTTTTCTCTTAGAAGGTTTTCCTACCGTTGGAGGTTCAGAGGCAGCTGGTTTTTCAATATGTATCTTCCTTTGGTTGTAATCATAGCTTTACTATCATCCTCCATGTTCCAACTCATTCAGCTCTCAAGTCTTCTTTATTCTGTCTTGCATGGACAAGCCCATGGAATGGAATATCTTTCTATTAGGACATTTTCATTCATTTTCCCAAAACACTTGAAGTACCTACTACATCCCAAACACTGGGCACAAAGATAAATATATTAATGCCTAACTCCAAGGGATGCAAAAATATCTAAAGAAACCATCATAGAAATATGAAAATTGTTCTACCAGAAGCATGCACACAGCTCAATGGGGGCCCAAGACTGGAAAAACAAGTGCCTGGGAAGGTTTCCTGGAGCAGATGATACAGGAGCTAAGTTTGAAAACTAAACTGGGGTTTCTGGGAGAATATGTGGCAAAGGATTTTGCAATCTGGATAAACAGGATGTATAAGGTGATTATACACATTTTTCTCTCTCTTGGTAATTGTTCAAAGGTCAGATTTTAAGTACCGAATGATCATAAATTATCTTTTGACAAGCAGGCTGCTTCGATTCAGTGTCTTCTTTGATTGTGTCTAGTATCTTGGAAGATTTTCTTGCCTACACCCTTCCATATAGAAACTTTGTATTAGCTCATTTTCTGCTTCTGTAACAAAACATCTGCAACTGGAGAGATTATAAAGAAAGGGGGTTTATTTGGCTCACAGTTTGGGAGGTTGAAACTCCTTCAACTGCTTGGAAAGTTCCCCCTCGGCTGCATCACAATGAGGCTGAGAAACAGAAAGGAAACTGGCTGAGGTGTTAGTTACTTTTCTTTTGTTGCTGAGACAAAATACCCAACACTCAAAGTTAGAGGGGAAGGGATTTATTTTGCTTACAGTTCCTAGAGGTTTCAGTCCATAATCAGCTGGCTCCAAAGCAGGGAGGCAAACAAGCATCACAGAAACAACATGGCACTCACAAGGTAGCAAAGGTAACAAGGGGGTTACCAGCACCTTTCTGCTCCTTTTATTTTATTCTGGCTTTTTAGGGTGGGTAACACTCACACCCTGAATCCTAGTTCCCTTGATTCTAGCATTGCATCATGAATCAGTTCCAGTTTGACATACTCTGGATCAAGCCTATGACCACATGAGGCTTTGGGGGGACCTCTAGGCCCAAACCATAACAGTCACCCAGCTGGCAAGGGGTAGAACCAACTTTGGGACCCGGCAGTATGGGTTAAGAATGCAACTCCTAGGCTGGGAGTGGTGGTGCATGCCTGTGATCCCAGCACTCAAGAGGCAGAGACAGGAGGATCACTGTGAGTTTGAGGCCAGCCTGGGCTACATAGTGAGTTCAAGTCCAGCCTGGGGTACATGTGAGGCCCTGTCTCAAAAAACAAACAAACAAAAACAACCACAAAAAACAAAAAAAGCAACTCCTAATTGCAATCCTAAATCTCACAGAGTATTAGACATATTATGGGGTGGCTCCCTTATCCACTCTTCTTTTGGGCCAGGGACCGTTGGGACATCCCCCCTCCCCTGCCCAGTCCCCACTCTGTAGGGGAAGAGGTCTGATTAACTAGGGCCACCATTTGGGCTGGTGAGACCTGAAACCTGGTGTCCTGGTGGGACGATGGAATCGAGCTGATCTATTTCCCCTCTTGAGAATTTGGAATCAAGAAACAGAGACCATTTCTGCAAGACAAGGAAGCCCTGGTCCCTGCCCAGCCCTGAGACGACTCTTGTGCTCTGGTGAATTGTTCTTTCACTGAATCCTCTTTTCCTGGGCCAGCTCAGTTTCTGTTCTTTGTACCAAGTGACGCTGACTTCAGCTCAATAATTTACCTCCTTATAAAAATTTATCCAGATTCATTAAAAATAAGTGAAATACTTAGGCGATGCTAGGAAAGCACTCCTTCTGTCGTTTTCCTTCGGTCGTCTTAAAGTATGTGAAAACAGGTAGGGTCACATACATTTACAACCATCCCAAATGAAAACTGAGTGGCTGAACCCCAGCCTACGCTAACTAGCAAGAGGGATGTTTGGGAGGAAAACTTGTTTGTGGCCAAAAGTTCTCAGCATTCTCAATCTGCAGGGTCCCCTTCCTTTCAAAAGAGCCGTAATGCACCTTCTCCCTGCTGTAATAGGGGTGTGATGGGGACGTGGGTGAACTTCTGCTGGGAGGGTAATGAAGCTGGGACCCACAGCTTTGCACAAATGAGGCAGGACCTGTACCACTGACCTACATCCTGGCCTTGGCTAAAACTCTTGCATTAAGGATTCTTGTCAACTCAAAGCAGGACACGCCTTCCCTGCCAAGCTGAGCAGCCCGCCATGTCGCGTTGCTATTGCACACGCTGCCTTCCTTAGGCGAAGCAGGCTGACGTCCCAGACAGTAGAGGAGCTCTGTGCTTCCGGAGAGCAGTGTGTAAACTCTAGGGGCGTACTACGGTTTGGACACAGGTAAGCCTGTCCTCCAGGGTTCGTGGGCTGGAAGCTTGGTCCAGTGTGGTGATGCTGGGAGGTGAGGGAGCCCCGGGAGGTAGGGCTCAGGGCAAAGTCATTAGGCCACAGGGCAGCACCTCTGGAAGAGACTAATGTTGTTCGGAGGGACCTAGTTACTTTGTGCAAGAGTGGGTTGTTATCAAAAGTATAAAAACCACTCAACACGACAAATAGTGTACAGTGAATTTCAGTAAGTACTGCATTATTCTATTGTACCAAAACGCAAGTGCCCTTCCTCTTTGGGGTTAGTGGTATTATCATTCTCTCATACCTAAAACTTAAGTCATATGTCAATCTCCCTGTCTTGGTCTTTCTTCCTTTGGGAAAACTTTTACTTTATTCTCTGATTCGTTTATTTATCTGGTTTACTTTCCTGAGCACCCATTTGCTACATGAGAGCATTTTTTTCTTCCCAATTTTGCTGATGTCTCTCTAAGTCAAGCTCTTAATACTCTCACTTAGCTTGTTACACTTAGCTTCCTACCCACTCTCCTCGATTCCCACCTACTGTCGTCAGATTAGTTTCGCTAACATACACTCAGATTGTGTTACTGCCTGTTCAATGGTTTGCAGTGCTTCCCTAGTGCTTGGAATGTAAAGTTCAAAGTTTGAAACTTGACATTCAAAACACTGCGCCGGGTGGCTCTGGTCTGCACTATAGCCTCATTTCCCACAATGTCCCCACGGAGGGACGACACTTGGTTACTTGCTCTGTCCTTTTTTGCTGCATTGCAGCCCTGCTGTCCTTGCCCACTTTTGCACGTGCTGTTCATCCACCCCTTCCTCTAAGGCCCAGAAGAATCTACCTCCCATGGGGCTTGTTAGAAGCGGCACGCCCCAAACTACTGAGTCAGAATCCGCATTCTAACAAGTTCCCCGGTGGTTCGTGTCCATGTATTTGTCTTATAAGGTTTTTACAAGATATTTTGAAATTTTAGGTAATACCTTTTATATTATAGGTTAACCCCCTCCATTCTTCTCCTTGTTGAAATTCTACCTCTCCCTGGCTCAAACAATAAAGCCACGTGTCTCTACTAGAGCTGAAAATACTCTCTTTATTCTCTGAATTTCCAGAGCTGTTTTACAAATTCTCTAAATTTCCCAGAGCTGGATTCTGTGTACCTTTATATAGCTTTATACCTTTATATAGCTGGATTCTTTATACCTTCTTCAGTTATTAGTGTCAGGATTATGTCTTCTCTCCTACTAGATCAATTCGTTTCTGTATAAGACAGTCCATAGGCAATACCCAATAAATATCTGGACATAAATTATAGAACTGAAAATTTTAAATATGACAAAAGGATGTTATATTTGTTTAGCAATTAGAAAAGATGTCATCAGCAGTACCATTCTTTTCTTTTAGCCTCTGCTGTTTGGGTCCCAGGGCTGATGGAATTTTTCAGAGACTGTAAATTTGTTTGGAATTTGAAAAAAGTTTATTGATTTTAAGATATGACAATAAAACTGCAAAAATAAAATGCGTAGGGCCGGAGATTTAGCTCAGTGGTTCTGTTGCCTGCCTCGCAAGCACAAGGACCCAAGTTCGAACCCCGGTACCAAAAGAAAAATAAATAAAAATAAATAAAATAAATAAATTTTAAGTGGCAAAAACCATAATAACCTGACTTTCTTAATTGCTGCTTTAGTATTCAGAATAATCCTTTTCTTCAGAAAACAATTTTTATAGATTGTCTTGCTTTGTGTGGATTCTCAAGGCATTCGTGATTAGTAGAAGGCAATGCAGAAAACACAAAAAGCAGTTCAAATAATGACCAGTGTCATCTCACTTTAATATGTGAGGTAGAGGGAGGCTTCCAAAAGAAACCTGGGCCCATAAAGGCCTGGAAATGTCCCTGGCCATGTATGTGCTCAGCCCTTGCTAGTGGGAGCATAAATTGCTGCAAATATCCTAGAAGTAGTCTGTAAGTAGGCACAAGGGCATTAAATATAGCAAAACCAGCCAGGCATAATGACACATGCCTGTGATGCCAGCTACTCCAAATGCTGAGGTGAGAAAATCAAAAGTTTGAGGCTAGCCTGGGCAACTTAGACCCTGTTGCAAAACAAAAACAAAAAAACCCAGGAGAGCTGGTCATGTATCTCTGTGCTCCTGGGTTTGAACCCCAGCATGGGAGGCAGGGGTCTTTGGATCCAATAATAGTCCTTCCCGTACTCGATTTTGTGAAAATAATCAAAGATGTGTCCTCAGCAGTCAGTGATTCTTTGTTCCTTTTTTTGCATACTCACCTATATTGTTTTCCAACTTTTTATTCAATTGGCATGCATTTTCTTATAGAATTAGCTTACAAAAGACTAATAACAACTTTAAAACCAGATGATGAAGAGGAAGAAAGAAGAACAGCACACACAGCAGTGACAGGGTGGCTCCATGCGTGGACCTTGCTGCTTTCGATTTTCCTTTGCGTTCTCTGCTCTCACCTGGCATGTAAACATTTCCCTTTCATGCAGTCCCCAAACCACAGGCCAGCTGTTCAATTCCAACACAGCCCCAGCTCCCCAAGGACCCTCAATACCCCAACTGCATGCGTGTTTACATTACATAGTCTCAACAATTCCAACTCGTGAGCAATATTTCTCCGCGTTTCTCTTGTGGAAACTGGCAGAGCTGGGTGTGAACAACCATCGCTGGCCTTATCGATGGGTGCTTTTGCAACTACCCCAAGGGGCCCTGGTGCACTCTCTGTAGTGCATGCTCACATTTTTAGGCTCAAATTCAAAATTCTCCTCTCCTTTTCATTTCAGTCTCTTCGGAACAGCTTCTCTCTTTCCTCCTTCCAGTGTAACCAGGCAGATGTACACAAACAGAGCAGCTTGATACATGGAGTCATTTTGTCTCTGAGAAACCATCTCAGGGTTGAGGTGTAGCTTAGTGGTAGAGTTTGTTCTTAATGTGTGTGAGACCCTGGATTCCTTCTTCAGCACAGAAACAATCACCTCTCAAATTGAAAGCCAAACATAATATATTGTTTAACATTTTTTGGGGGGTACTGGGGATCGAAATCGCGTCCTTGCGCTTGCGAGGCAGGCGATGTAAACACTGAGCTCAATCCCTGGCCCTGTTTAACATTTTAATTCTGATATCAACTTGTCTTTATCTGGGTATTTTTTAAACAATAAAATGAGAGACAGCATTTGAGTCTACATAATTGTTATATTCAGCTAAACAGGGTAGTAAGTTACATGTTTGAAACTATCTTGCAGAATGCAAATTTTGATATGCAAAAAGCAAAATCTGTCTTCTACTGGAATACAATTATTAAAATATGAAATAATCACATACTGGATTAGAAGACAAAAGAAATCACAGAAATATTGTGTGCACAGTTTAATCATGAAAGGTGTCACTCTCCAGAGAACAGCATGGAGTGGCCAAAAACCTCAGGCTGGCTTGGGATCAACTTTCAACAGAATCACAGCTTCGGAAAACCAAGGAATACGAGCCATTTCCAATCAAAGCAATGTTGAAGGTTTATTCATGAAAACAAAGAACCTAGGACTTGGAAGTGAACATTTTAAAAATCACTGTGTTCGACTCCATTTAAAAATATGGAATGAATTACTCCATTCTAGCAGAACTTAAGTGTACACAGCAATTCAACCGATCCCGGTAGTTCTTAGAAATATTCACATTTTGCATGCAGATGTTTTTTCAGTAGTGGGAAGAAAGATCTTTAGCCCATATGAAGATATCATAGATAAATAAATCTTATACCTATTTTCAAGATTATGATTGATACTATGAGACTTACCTTGTCAGTGTAACAGAATTGGACTTCTGACTTGAAAAGCAAGAAGTACTCTTAGTTCAAAGCTCTCAGTATCCTCAAATACTTTCCATAGTATGACTTGCTGCATTCTGTTTGCCAGTATCTTATTGAGGATTTTTGCATCTATATTCATTAGAGAGATTGGCCTATAGTTCTCTTTAATGAAATTGAAAGGGAAGCAATACTCCCAAATTCATTCCTGGAAGCAAGCATTACCTGATACCAAAACTAAAGAAGAGACAAGAGAAAGAAATAAAAGAGACAAGAAAAAGAAATAAAAGGAATAAAGATAGGAAAGGAAGAAGTTAAATTATCATTATTTGCAAGTGACCTGATACTCTACATAGAAGACCCCAAAAACTCCACCAAAAGACTTTTAGATTTAATAACCAAATTCAGTAGCATAGCAGGATACAATATCAACACTCAAAAATCAATAGCATTCCTGTACACAAATAACAATCTCACTGAGAGAGAAATTAGGGAAACAACACCTTTCACAGTAGCATCCAAAAGAAATTAAATACCTAGGAATCAATCTAACAAAGGAAGTTAAAGACCTTTACATTGAAAACTACGGTACTCTGAAAAAGGAGATTGAAGAGGATATCAGAAAATGGAAAGATATCCCTTGTTATTGGAAGAACCAATATAGTGAAAATGGCCATACTCCCAAAACTATTTTATAGAATTAATGCAATTCTCATCAAAATACCAATAGCATATCTTACAGAATTAGAGAAAACAATCCTAAAATTCATTTGGAACCAGAAGAGACCCAGAATAGTAAAAACAATTCTGGGCAACAAGCCAAGGCAGGAGGCATCACAATCCCTGATTTGAAATTATACTACAAAGCTACAATGATAAAAATAGCACGGTACTGGCAAAACAAAAACAAACAAAAGCAGACCCGAAGATCAGTGGAACAGACTAGAAGATGCAGAGACAACTCCAAACACACTTAGCCACCTTACCTTTGCCAAAGGAGCAAAATACCTTCATTGGAGGAAAGATAGCCTCTTTAATAAATGGTGGTGGAAAACTAGCTTTCCACATGCCAAAGATTAAAATTAGACCCATATCTTTCACCATACACTAAACTAAAATAAAAATGGATCAAAGATCTAAATATTAAAACAGAAAAACTAAATCTACTGGAAGACAGAATAGGTAGAACTCTCAAAGACTTTGGTGTAGGCAAAGACTTTATGAACAAAACTCTGATCACTCAGGAAAAATCACAAAGAATCAACAACTGGGATCTCATTTTATTAAAAAGCTTTTTCACAGCAAGAGAAACCACCAATAGAGTGAACAGACAACCCACAGTGTGGAAAAAAATTTTTGCCAGCTGTTCCTCAGACAAAGGACTAATATCTAGAATATATAAAGAACTGAAAAAAATCAGACCCCCCCAAATTTAAAGAACCAATCCGAAAATGGGCATCTAAAATAAATAGACACATCTCAGATAAAGTAGAAATGGCAAATAAATATATGAAAAATGTTCAACATCACTGCTCATTCAAGAGATGCAAATTAAAACAATGCTGAGATTCCATCTCATTCCAGAAAGAATGGCTGCTATCATGAAATCAGCCAATAACAAATGCTAGCAGGGCTCTGGGGAGCCTTCTCCACTATTAGTGGGAATGTACACTGGTGCAACCACTGTGGAAATTAGCGTGGAGATTCCTCCAAAAACTAAAACTAGAGGTTCCATTCGACCCAGCTGTTTCCCTTCTTGGTATCTTCCCAAAAGAATTAAAAACATCATATCACAGCCATATATGCACACCCATGTTTATAGGGACACAGTTTGTAAGAGCTAAATGTTAGAAATAGCCCAAATACCCATCAACCGACAAATGTATAAAGAAGATGTGGTTTTTCTATACAATGGAGTACTGCTCTGTCGTAAAAAAGGATCAACTTGAGACATTTCTAGTTAAATGGATGCACTTTGAAACCATATTCTTAAGTGAAATATATCAGATGCATAAATTTAAATACCACATTGTTTCTCTGGTGTGAGAGACTGAAAGTGGAAATAAGGACAAAAATGTATAATAGATATTGGGAAATGGGAAGAAAATATTCAAATGGGAAGAGGAACTAGGGAGGGGGAGGAAGAAAGAAAGGAAGGGACAGGAGAAAAGAATAGAAGAGAAAAATGGAAACAAAGCTTTTGTAAATAAGGAGAAGAGAGGTTGAAGGGAGGGGAGAGGAATGGGAAAAAATGCAAGATATATCATGTACTGGTACAAATTCCCTATGATGAATGCTGTCATTATGCACATCTAAAATGTACAAATAAAAACCTTTTTTATTTGCCAGTACTGCTGTTTCGTGTAATGGAATGGAATGGCTACCATTTCACCGCAGTAAGTTGATGTCGACATCATGATGCCATCATGACATAATTAAGAACTCTATCACCTTCTCTACAGCCTTCCCTCACCCGCCCCTCACCACCCTTTTTCCCTTCCTCTCATCTAGTAACAGTCTCCTACTTCTATGTCATCTTTTTTAGGTTCCACATGTTAGGGGAAACATGCAAGACTTATCTTTCTGAGTCTGCTTTATTTCGTTTAACATGACGATCTCTAGATCCATCCATTTTCATGAAAATGACATCATTTCCACCTGTGTGTAAATATATATATGTGTGTGCATATCCTAACTGGTAGGGTATTTTCAATTTTTTAGCGTCATAGATGACATAACTCTGAAAGATCCTTGTTCTTCCTTTTTAATCTACATGGAAAATTATTCTTCGATGGCAGAAAATAATCTACTCGGCTGAAGGTAAGGACACGTGTGTATTTGTGCTGCTGGCACTGAGGTGCAGACCTTGCATATGCTACATGCTTTTGGTTTCAAATCTGACTCCTTCTTACTCCTTGATTATGAAGAATTTTTCCTAAGCCTTCCTCTAAAACATTTGCAGTTTCGCATTTATATTTTAGATCTATTTTGAGTTAAATGGTGAATGTGTGACATGATCTCAGTTCCTTTTGCTGCCTCCGGGTGTCTCCTTTACTGTAGCACTGTTCATTTAAAAGTTTATCTTCCTTCATTGAATTATCTCCCAGATGTATTTGTTTTCTACTGGTACTTTCTATTTTCTGTGAATATAGCTTTTAAAATCTCATTTTTAGTCTTTTAAAAATTTTCTGTGTTTGAATTCCCACCACAGTGAGTTGAATTGATCTTTTGGTTGTTTCACTGTTACACTAGGACTAATAGCCAACAAGCAGGACAGGGTGCAGCTCGGTGGGACAGCACTTCCCCCGGCAGGCCGGAGGGCCTGGGTTCAATCTCCAGGGCTGCAAATGGATAAAGTAAAACAGAAAAGTAGTGATGCAGCACTTAAAGTGGGCCAGACACTCCCCTGGATGTTTTACATATATCGATTAATCCTCACAATAATGTCATGAGGAAGAATTATGCTATTATACCACAATCCTACTATGTTATACTATTGCATTTTCTATGAGTCGCAGGAAGCCATTGGAGAGTTTTAAAAAGAGAGGATTTAAAAAGGTCTTTGACCTTGTCTCCTTCAGAAGGTTAACATTGACTCATGTTTCTGTCATCGGTCATGATGCTAACAAGTCCTCAGATCTGTTGCAGATGGAATCGCTTCTCTTGTGTGGGCTGGAACTCCAGGTGATGGCTGGGAGATCCCCCTATTCCCTCAGTTCTGTGTAATTATTAAACTTGGTATGACCAGTAAAAAAATAAAAATAAAAATAAAAAATAAAAAGGTCTTTGGGAATTTTTTAACAAATGTTTTCAGGTGTGTGTGGTGTAGGGACACACGCAGAGAAAAAATATAATAAACTCAATTATGCATCATCCAACTTCATTGATCCCAAAGAACTGAGAATGGAGTCTTGAGATTACCTGCACTCCCACCTTCTTGGTGACGTTATTCACAATAGCAAACAGGTGGGAAGAGCTTAAATCTCCATCAGCCCATGACACATGGACAGGCAAAGTATTCAGACATAAAAATGTCTGTATATAATGTTAATCTATCTAGCTATCTGTCTGTCTATTTTCAACTTGCCTGTTGTATTTTCCCTCCATGCACACATTTTTTTCTAGACTATTATAATCAAATTCCAGGTAGTACTGCATCTTTTTCTTTGTTACTTTAGTATCTCTATAAGAAAAAAAATTAAAAACCCACTCACAATAACCTTATCACAAAAAAGAGATGATTTCCTAAAATCTTTGCTCAGTGAATCTTCCTTTCTGGTTAATGTCTTCTTATTGTCTCAGAAATATCCTTTTATAGTCAGTTTGCTCACATCAGTGCGCATGAAGCATCTACCCATTCCAGTCGGTTTGGCTCTTTCTCTTGTCATCTATTTGTTGAACAAACTAAGCCTAATATTTGTCTTGAAAATTCAGTCTGGATATAGTAAACAAAATACAGTATACACATACCATGGAAAATTATTCAGCCTTAAAAAGGAAGGAAATGATGACACATGCTGCAAAGTAGATGAATTTTTGAGGACATTTTGCTAAGTAAAACCAGCAAATCACATACACTAAAACAAAACAAAACAAATACCCTGACTCCACTTACATGAGGCGCCTGGAGCTGTTAAAATTCAAAGCTACAGAAGTTAGGGACATGGCGTCCAGAGACTGGGGAAGGGGAGATGGGAAGTTATCTGCTGAGATCAGGGTTTCAGTTTAACAAGATGACAGCATTCTAGGAACTGATTTTATGAAAATGTGAATGCATTTAATACTATTGAACAGTACACTTAAAATGGTTAAATTAGTACATCACAATTTTAGGTTATTTATATTTTATCATGATTTTTTCTCTGGTCCTGAGGACTGAACCCAGGGCCTTCACACTGAGCTCCATCCCCAATCTCGTTTTTATTTTGAAACAGGGTCTTGCTAAATCACTAAGTTGCCCAGGCTGAGCTCAAACTTGCCATTCTCCTGCTTCAGCCTCTCAGAAAGCAGGGATTATAAGCACACGCCACCATGTCCAGGCTTATCACAATTTTCAAATTTAAAAAAATCATCCTGACTTGGTGGCACACGTGCACCTAGAATCCTGACTACTCTGGAGGCTGAGGCAAGAGGGTCAAAAATTCGAGGCCTGCCTGGGCAACTTAGCAAGACTCTGTCCTGCTGGTGTGTGTGTGTGTGTGTGTGTGTGTGTGTGTGTGGTGTGTGTGCGTTTGTAATGCATAATAGCTATGGCCGAGCGTGGCAGCACATGCCTGTAATCCCAGCACTCAGGAGGCTGAGGCAGGAGAATTGTCACAAATTCGAGGCCAGCCTGGATTACACAGTGAGTTCAAGTCCAGCCTGAACTACATAGCTAGACCCTGTCTCAAAACCCTAAAATAATAACAGTATTAGTTGCATTCATTTGGGGGAATATATATTTATATATTCTCCCCCTCTTCCTTATTCCCTTCTCCAAACTGTTTACCTGCCTCTTTCCTACCATCACTCCTTTATTTTACTCTTTAATTCATGTATGTTTTGGGTCTTCCCTTATAAAATAAATTGTACAATATTTAACTTTCTGTGTCTGACTTATTTCACTTAACATTATGGATTCAGAATCCATCCATTTTCCTGCAAATGACATGATTATATTCATAAATGCACATATATGTGTACATCATATCTTCTTTATTCGCCCATCTGCTGATGGGCTCTGGGCTGTTTGCACATCTTAGCTGTTGTAGCTTGCACTGCTGTAAACATGGGTGTGCATGTGTCACACTAATATGGTGTTTTTAACTCATCCAGGAATATAGCTCCAGAGAGCTATACCTAGGTCAAATAGAATTTCTATTTTTAGTTTTTGAGAAATATTCATATTGCCTTAAAAATTAAAAGGACCAGCTAGGCGTGGTGACACACACTTATAATCCTGGCACTCTGGAAGGCCGAGGCAGGAGGATTGCAAGTTTGGACCCACTCTGGGCAACTTAGCAAGACCCTGTCTCAGAATTAAAGAAATAAAAAAGCACTGGGGATGAGCTTGGTGTGAAGACCCTGGGTTTAATCCCCAAAACGACAGATGACAGACAGACAGGCTGGGTGTACAGCTTGGTGACAGAGTAGCTGCCTGCAGGTGAGAGGCCGTGGGTCCCCTCTGTAGCACGACCAAATATAAAAATCACTTTGGCTTGAGAGTGAAGTGTACAGTAAAGAAGGCCAGAAGCAGGGTGACCAGCTGGAAGGCTATTGCAGTTCCCCATGGGTGGTGACCGAGGCTTTGACTAGTGTGGTAGAGGTGGAGGTGTCTGAGTAGGGATCAGACCCGGGCAGAGTCTAGATGCACTGACACTGGATACGGGGGGTGAGGGAAGGGAGAAGCTGGGACCGGGCTCTGGGATCTTGGCCTGATCAACTGAGTGACCGTGCCATTTGGTGCGGCAAGGAAGTTGGGGGAGGAGCCAGTGGCCAGGTGGCAGGTTGATTACACTGGACTGTGTCCGTCACCCCACGGAGCAGGTAGCAGTTCTGGTTGTGTTTGGTTTCCTTGGCTGTCAGCTCCCTGCTGCCGGCTCTCCATTGACATGCTGGATGGCTTATATTCTATCGTGATCTGCCCTACAGTATTACTTCTGACCAAGAAACTCATTTACAGAGGAAAAAGTAAGCCAATGAGCCACTGGCCGTGGATTGCCTGGTCTTGTGGCAGTGTCCTGTCGGCAGAAGCAGGTGGCTCAGAAGAAGAAAGGAATGGTTTATTGGCAGCCAGCTCCTCGGCCAGCTAGAGAGACACCTCGAAGGACACAGGCTGCTCTCTGGCCAGTGGTGCTCTTCCTCCCCTACCAGGATGCACTTGGCCTGGGAACCAAGGGGTACAAGGGTTGGAATATGGGGGACTTCTCAAAATCGTACATGCTGACCTGCCTCCTTCATGCCAGATTGTCTGAGAAATCTTGATATGCAGAGGAGAAGTGCTTTCACCTGGAGACCATCTTCCAAAAGTGATCGACTGGGCTATCCTGTTAGTCAACCAATAAACACTGTGCCAGATTTGATTTTGCTAAGAAAAATAAAGCAAGCTGATGCTCTTGCACCTGATTATTCTGAAGCGCTTTGCACCTATCATGTGTAACCTAGCTCCCCAGGCCTTGGCATCTTCCATTTATATCCAGAAGTCTTCCTTGGGCTGGGGATTTAGCTCAGTGGTTTCGCCGCCTGCTGTGCAAGCGCAAGGACCTGAGTTCAATCCCCGGTACCAAAAAAAAAAGAAGTCTTCTGAGCACTGGCTTCTTAGGGTTGCTCACCTAGTGTTCCCGTTGCCATGTTCTTCCTTCACAGCTCCTCTCCCCTCCCTGATACCCACTGCTCAAAGGCTTGCTTGAGGAAAGCCATCTGCTGCCCTGGCACATGCCCACCTGTGTCTCTGCCAATTGTCCTTTAACACAATACTCTCCCAATGCCAGAGAGGTGGTGGAATCCATTCTCACGCTGTCACCTGGGCCCGTGGCGACGCTGTGCATTCCTAGTTTCTCCCAGAGTGTCTTTCAAAGGCAGCTGCTTCCATCTTTCCCTTTGCTTCTTGCCTGCGAACAATAATCAAGGCACTAATAAACTCTTTTCCGTAGGAACTAGCATTTTCTTCGTCCACAGAGAGCCTCAGGGGGCCTCTACAAGCAGCTGCCTTTCCTTAAAGAAAGCCTGAGAAGGCTAGGTGAGGAGGCATGCCTGCAATCCCACCACTGGGAGGCTGATGCAGGACTGCAAGTCCAAGCCCAGCCGAGGTAATTTAATAACTTAGTGGGACCCTGTCTTGAAATTCTTTTTTTAAGGCTGGGGATGTAGCTCGGTGTGAAGGCCTTGGGTTCAATCCCCAGCACTGCAGAAAGAAGGGGAGAGCAACCTGTGAGGCCTGCATCTCCCCGCCTGCCTCCTTCCCTCCTTTCCCCCAGGCCTGGGCTGGCAGGCAAGACAGGGAAATGAGCAGACAGAGCCCCAGTTTTTGCAGCTTGCATAGTCCCACCCCGTTTGGAGAAGCTCCCTGCCCAGGTAGCCACCATGTGACAGTTTACTCACGGTCAGATGTCCCACTTCTCGCTGGTAAAACCGGGAGGGGCCATCTGTGCTTCAGGAAACTCTCAGAGCTGTGTCAAAATCAAATCGAAACCAAACAAAAACCTCCTCCCCTTTGAGATTGGCAGTGCGTTTGCCAAAACCGGGGTCCTCCCCTAAAGCAGGGCGGCTCGGAGATGGCTCCACAAACTCTTGGCAATTGAGGCCTTGGCCCCTCCACTGGGGTGGTCAGCACTGGGCCCCCCGATGCAGACTACAAGCTCCAGAGCTCTCTCTTTTCTCAGACAATGTGCAATTCACCTAGGCAGTCCCAGAAGAGCTTTTACACTCCTCTCTCCTCCCAAATGTCTTTGGCTGCCCATCCTGTATGTCTCCAGAAGCTAGTGGTTTGTTTTCCATTGCAATTTCCCACAACCCACTCGTGCGTCTAAATCAACCCGGATTTCTGATAGTCTGGCCTCATCTCTGCAATCCAGTGTCTTCACGTCCCAAGTGACCCGCTACAAATTCCACTCTGGGGGTTGCAGGCAGTCTCTAGGGCTCCTGTGTCCTTTGACCTTGGACAATCTGTCATCTTCTGTGGCTTAGTGTCCTTCTGTGAGATGGGACAAACAGTAGTATTTACAGTGTAACAACATGCAAGGACCTTGCAGCACAGTCCCCTGCGTAGTAAGCAGTCAATAAACACCAGCCATCATCATTGCTATCACTATCAACACAGGTAGTAGGGCTGAGGCTGAGCCCACTGCCTGAACACGCAGAGCACAACTTGGTTTATTTTTCCACGACTCTATTTAGTTTCTGTTTTGTGGGCCCACTCCACTGGTGGAAGAAACTTCCTTTCAGTGAATGCAGAGGCTTCTCCCAAAATACAGACTCCCCTTCCCTTGGCATTGGGTCAAACCCCTGGATCTCTGAGGCCCTGGAGTTTAGGGTGTGCATCGAACCTGCTGAAGTCATCCCACAGGGTCCTAAATCAGGGGCCCACCCAGGTCTTGCACTTGGAGCTGATTCTCCAGAGCAAACCCAGGTGCCAAGGGAGTAGGCTAACAGAGAAGACCTCTTTGAGCACTGAATTTTCTTTGTAAAGGCAGGGGGAGAAACTAGGGAGGTTAGGGTAGGATAAGCATTTCTTTATTTCTTTGTTTATGTGCTGGGATGGAACCCAGGACCTCCTACCACTGAGCTATGCACCCAGATCTCAGACAAGTTTTTAGAACCTTAAGCAATGTGTTTTTTGTTAGTTGTCGTTCATTTTAACCCCATCAGACTTTTATCGGCTGTGGTTGACTATGAGGCGTCCATCATACATCACAGAACCTAGTTTACCTGTTTCCTTTCTAACTCTCCTTTCTTCCCCAACCTTAGAATCTATTTCATTTCAACTTGGAAAAGCCATCACCTTCTGTTCTTTCTAATCTAGTGTTTGTAGCACAAAAATTAATGCTGTGACTCTTTCAAGGCCAGGTGTTTTGATATTAAAATACTCAGATGTTTGGAACTCCAAAAGCAATTTCCACTTCCAGAACTGTTTCAGAAAGTGGCAAGAAGGATGGGATGAGTGTGCTCGAAGCAAGGCGAAGTATTTTGAGGGGGGTTAATAGCAACGTGTCTTTTGCTATAATGGACTTTTAAAAAATAAACATTTGGGCCGGGGATTTAGCTCAGTGGTTCCAGCGCCTGCCTCATAAGCGCAAGGTCCCAAGTTCGATCCCCGGTACCAAAAAATAAAATTAAATTAAATTAAATAAATAAATAAATAAACATTTGCCATACTTTTCAGTCACCCTTTGTGTGCTTGGGGAATCTCAGAGGGGAGCTCCTGGCCTTTTGTGCTCATGTATAGACGGAGCTTCACAAAAGCTCCCCAGCTGCTCTAAGGGGGTGGAAGGCGCTCAACACAATTCCCTGCTCAACATCCTGTCAAGAAAGTGAGGCCAAACGCTTTCTCCACCTGCAAGAGGTCAGCAGTACACAGGAAAGAGCCAGTCCTGGCAAGGCCACACCCCAGAGATGGCAACAAGGCCCAGATGGGAGCGCGTGCCCTGCAGGGCCTTGTGCAGTACAACGGTGAGAGAGCTCGGAGCTCACCCCCATCCCAGAGCCCACCAGCACCTCTGTCTCCCACCACAAGCAAGCAGCCCTGAGGGTCCAGATGGACCCCACACTAACCAAGCAACAGTGCAATTCTGAGATCCCGTATTTTGGCTGAGATTTGGTCTCAGGTGCCAGGTAAATGGGGACTTGATATACAAATGGGATAGTTATGGTGTTCTGAGAATCACATCCATTTTATCATCACACAGAGGACCCCAGAGTTAGACTTTCAAGTCCTAGAGACAGAATTCTTGTTACTTTTAAATAAAAAGCCTTCCTTTAGAAATATGGTCTCAGGGGCCGGGGATTTAGCTCAGTGGTTTCCTTGCCTGCTGCACAAGCGCAAGGACCTGAGTTCAATCCCGGTACCAAAAAAAAAAAAAAAAGAAAAATAAAGAAGTACGGTCTCAGTGTCTAATTTTCCAGGGCATTCCATACCATACACATGTGTTTCTGCACCCAAGAAAAGGTCTGGCTTCACAATTGAGACCTCAGTGATCCCCGGATGCTGTAATGCTCCAGGACAAGACCACACCTGTGGGAGAGGCCAGAGAGGAACCAAATCTTCATCTGCATAGTTCCTCATTGTTCTTAGATTTCCTCTGCCCCCCAGTCTTTTTACACCTTGTTTATCCCAATGTGAAGTACGGAACTCTGCATTTCACTTGTTACATCTGTTTCTCCTGATGTACTGAATAAAGTGCTGCAAGCGAGGGGGTCTTTGTCTTTGCCGCCCAGAGCAGCACTGATCAGACCCAAAGCTCAGCTTCTTCTCAGTCTCATTTGTCTGCCTTTCCTGTAATTCGCCATGTGCTGCCCTGGCTCACAGGAGACTAGGCCTTACTGCAGAGGTTCTGGTAACGTTCCCTTCCCCTGTTCCCTACAGGTAGCCACCTCCCAACAGCAAGAAGTTATGGAGATCTTGTCTTTAGGGGGAAAAAAGGCAGAGGAATCCCTCACTTCAAATGAGATTAGTGAGATGTGTGAAATGTGGGATGCAGTGCAAAATTTTATAGAAAACAGCACCTGAATAAGGCTGTAGCAGTGCGAGCCAAGAATCTGTTGCAGCATCACATTTCCACGAAATCCTCAAAAGGAGGCAAAAGCAAGTGTCATTGGACAGATCACTTGTGAAAGCTGCACAAAAAGATGACTATTCCATTGAGCCAATAGCCAGCAGTGATTCTGTTAAAGATAGTGAATGCTGTCCTGCACAATGACCTTTCTCTGTCTTCTCTGTCACCAACCACGAAGGATTTCTCAGGTAAGTGTAGGTTAATTTATTTTTCTTTATATTTTGTATTTTCTTTAGTATTTTGTATTATATTACAGTACTACAATCATTTTTATATGAATATTTTTCGGTTGTGGAACAAATCATCTGAGTTTCCATCATTTCTTATGGGGAAATTCACTTTACAAGTGCTTTGGATTACAACCATGTTTCCAGAACGAATTGTGCTCCCAAACCAAGGTTTTACTCTATTTGATATGCATTCCTTCAGCTTTTGTCCCTTTTTTTTTTTTTCCAGGCACAAAGAACATACGGAAATATCTTTTAAAAATAAAATTGGAATCATTTCATTTAAAACTTTGTAACCCACTTTTTAATTTAATAACAAGTCTTAAGTAGTTACTGTATTAACATATCAAAACAGGGCCGGGGATATTTAGCTCAGTGGTTCCCGCCGCCTGCCTTGCAAGCGGAAGGACCCAAGTTCAATCCCCGGTACCAAAAAAAAAAAAAAAAAAAGTATCAAAATATAAAAGCACTTTTTCCCACTTACAAAAAGAATATCTACTATTGTAAAACAAATGCAATATGGAAATGCACAGAAAGGAAAGGAAGAAAGCCATGGTGTTTAGGAAACCATGACTTCAGTGGGCATTGACAACTGTCCAGCAGGGAGCCATGGGGTAGGACGGACTTGAAAATGTCATCCAGACCCAGGTTCTTTCTGCCTCATGTCCACAAGATGACTGCCACTGGTGATCGAGGCTGACAGGCCTTTCCTTGTGTCCCCTTACCATGGACTATGCCTTGTTCTTTTAGTCTACTTGCATCTATCTGTGTCGCATCCCCTCTATGACCGATAACAGTCCCCAGGCCACTGCTAGCCAATGATGATCTGGGACTGGTCCAATACACAGAGCCTGGGGTGCCAACAGCCTGTGCTGAAGTGTAGGATGTATGGAGAAGGGATAGAGACCTAACTGCACTGGGAACCCTGCTGGGAGGGTGAGTGATTAGGTATCCACAGCCACGGCGTTGGCTTCAGTACACCCTCGTGGCTCTCCAATGGGACTATACCTTGTCCCATACATCGACGTTAAAAAACATTCATAGTGGACTAGGGATATAGCTCAGCTAGGGTAAGGTGTTTGCTTTGCATGCACAAAGCCCTGGCTTTGATCACCAGCACTGGAAAAAAAATCCACATCTTCATAAAAAGTTCGCAGCCCCTCCCTGAGGGACACAAGGAGGCATCTCTTCCAGCTATGGAGTTCACTGTTAAATCCCCGGTCTCCAAGACCTGCATCATCTTCATTCTGTTATTTCCATCTTGGATCTTTTTTTTTTTAATAATTTGCTAAAGATTAGAAGCAACTCTCCAAACTATTCTGAAGTAAACTCTTTCTTTCTTATATGTTTGGAGCTCCTTTCCTTCTTGCCCTTCTTTTTGAAGGAGGGGAGCAAAAGGACTGCAGATGACAGGTGAATTTCTCCTCACTTAGTAGTTTTGAAACAGCAGCAGTTCTGCCTGGGCCTGCTGCTCATCCTGTCATCCCTTCCGTCTATCTTCAGTTACCCTAAGCATGATTTGCATCTTCCTTATGGAACATGAGCTACTACAGCCTGGATCAGCGTCATTTACATTTCTTGGTAGTTCGAGCCCCGGTGTCAAAAAAAAAAAAAAAAAAAAAAGATTTAGCTTAATTGCTTCTCGGCCTTTTGGCTAAGATCAAGTGTACATTTCTTGGCGTCAAGCTGGCTGAGAAGAGTAGAGAAGAAGCAGTTCTAGGAGCAGTCAAAGCTGGGAGCTCTGCACACACTCATTTTATACCTGATTTTGTGGAAAGCCTTGAGTAGAAGCTCGATCCGGTAAACAGCAAACCTGGTCTGCTGCACAGATGGATGGTGGGGCTGGAGATCTGGGTTTGTCTCCCCTCTTTGGCTGCGCAGATACAGAGTGAGAGCCCAGGCAGCCCTGTGGGAAAGGCTCGTCTGCTGTGGCCAGGTGCGCTCCCCCACCCAGCCTGCTGTGCCAGCAGCAGCTGCCTGGCCTTAGGAGACAATTGCTGCTAACGCTTATTTCTGGCTCTTTCCCACCACTTGGCCTTGGACTGAGGTTTGGCTGTCGATGGGGAAGGAGGTGGGGGGGATCGTGTGGAAAATTCCAGAGCTTTGCTCTTGCCAACTCAGGCCCCTATTTCCTGTTCCTCCAAGGCGAGAAGCATTAGCAGGATTTTTCAGAGATTCAGCATCTTATTGCTACACTGTGTAGCTCCCTGCAGAAAGGAAGCTGTGGATTGGTCCCCAAAATTTTATTTTAGTTTAGGCCTAATTGTTTTGTCTTTGGATATACTGGATGTTTTGTATTTGGAGTTGGATTTCTTGAAGGCTGAGGTTTGGGGTTAGGAAAAGTTCCTAGATTAGCACTGGATGATGTTTTCTTTGGCGTATCTTGTTTTACTCATTCCAGTCGATATTAGAGGAGATTATGTAAACCCATTAACACATTGCCGCTTTTTCTAGGTGCTCAGATGCCACGTTCAGCGGCTACACAGCATCCCATCCTGGGAATGAGGCCTCATGTGCTTAGCCAATTTCCAGCTGGCACACATCTGGATGATTTCCAGGGCTCATCGTTATTAAAATGCTACAGAAGTTTTGTACATAAATATTTGTGCACATCTCTGGTCACTTCTTTAGCAAATTAGCATATTTTCAATGACAATACAGAGTTCAATGATACTTTATTCCTTTTCATCCTGTCTTGGTTTCTCAGCTAAGTGGTACAAAATAAAACCATCATAAAAATCCTTTGCCATGTTTTGGAACACTTTCAGTGCCTTCTCTTTCCACCAAACCATATGTTGATCCGGATAAACTAATCCCTATATTCAGCACATGATTGATCTACTAGAGATGTTCATTGCCTTCATTTCTGACCTTAGACCCTGCACAGTGTCTTACGATGGATCTCCTACTTTCTCTCTTTTATTTCCAGCTGTATTTCCCCACTCACCTCTGAAATTTTGGGATCCATTTCCACCAAGGTTTTCCGTCTTGTGACAATGAGAGAAGTAGTAGCCATTTATTTCCTAGCACCCTTCTTATCAAAATAAAACATTACACATGTGCGTATGTGTAGGTACACACACACACACACTGAAACCCTCAAGTACCAAAAACCAGTAACCTGTGTTCATCAAACCCTGAAGACCACCTGCATAGCAACCCTTAGAGCTGTCTGTTAAAATTCAAATTACTCAAAAAAAAAAAAACCAGAATGCTTCAGCTTCCTCAACTGCGGCTCAGAATCACTGCTTTCAAATCTTGGAGGATAAAAACTAAGCATCTGTACTTTATTGAGCTCCCTAATGATTATGGTTCTCATTAAAATGTGAAAGATTCTATAACAGTGTTAGCTTTCTGTAGTTTATAGCAAAATACCTGAGAAAGTCAATTTAAAGGGCAAAATGTTTATTTTAGCTCCTAATTCCAGAGATTTGAGTCTGGTCAGCTGGCTCGATTGCTTTGGGCCTGAGACGGGGCAGAATACCATGGCAGCGGGAGTGGCAGAGAGGGCTGCTCATCTCACGGCAGCATGCCAGCAAAGAGAGAGCTCAAGAAGGGAGCAGGGACACTATCTACCCTTCCAGGGCCCATCCCCAGTGACTTTCCTCCAAGTTGACCCCAACTCCTAAAGTATTTCCACTGCTCCCAATAGCTCATTTTGATAGAGAAAAGTTTTAAAGTAAGTTTACTGGATTAGGTGTTAAAGTAGTTGTGGAAGCAAAATAGGTAGTGTATCCCTTTAAAAGCTTGCACCTTGCTTTTGTTATTTAAAGTGAAGGTTATATAGCTCCTTTGATCTGTAGCTCTACTATAGATAACATCTTAACTCTGAAAAACAAAGTTGCAAAGCTTGGGTAAATTTGTGATAGCTGTGCTTTAACTGTCATGTGTTTGTGCCTGTAATCAGTGATAGAAATCACCTGTGTCTAACCATTAAGCAGAAACTGGAATTTTGTTTGCTCAGCAAAGACCACTAGGGATGAGATAATGACTAACAAAGGTATAAAAGAGAAAGCAGAAAAAGCATCTGGGTGGACACTAACCAGACCAGTTTCTGGCAGTCCTGCCTGCTTGCAAGTAAAACTTTCATTATTTTATCCAAATTCTGTGTCCCTGTGCATTTCCTTCTGTGATTTTCCAGAACAATTTAATTACTAGCCCATCCATGGATTAATCTCATAATCCGGTCACCTCCCCAAATCCCCACATCTGAACATTGCTGCATTCGGGACAAAACTCAACACATGAGTTTTGAGGAGACATTTTAGATCCAAATAGTAACAATAGTTTGTAAAACTCTTGCATTAAAGCTTAACTTTTTATAAATTGCCATTACAGCTCCCTTTCCAACATGTTTTCAATTTTTTTTAAAAGTCCATTAACACATTTCTAAACTAATAGCAATATGGATACAATGTTTGCAGGTATGGGAATCGCCATACCCGGTATGCCTCTCCTTCATAGCTCCTTGTTGATAGGTTGGGGCCAAATGTCTAGGCCTGGCTGCTGGGCTGTATGTAGGATTTAGTTCACGAGTCCTCTACACTGTGCCTCAGGGGTGGTACCCTTAGAGTCATTTGCTAATGTGGTAGTGTCACAAGATTGTGGGGCCAACATCACCTGGAATCTTCTATGGTCTATGGAGCAAAACCTTTGTCAATTTTCAGTGGTTGCATGTGCAGCATGACCCATGGATAAATAATGGTGATGTCAAGGTTATTTGTCATTGCAGCATATCCTAGTCCTCTTCTGACCAAACAACTAAAATCCCTATTTCTGATACATCATAAGTGTACCTGAATGTCTTAGACTAATTTAAAATTAAGTAAGAATAAGAAGCTTTTTGATCTATAATTTTGAGCTTTATTAGAATATTGGCTTCTGAAAATCAACTCCTACGTTTGCAACTAATTTTGTTACATCTGAGTTATACAAGATATTTTATTAGGTATTGTTTTCCATTCTTTGACTTTCGGTCTATGAATTTCTTTTTGAATTAAATGTGGTTTGGTTTTGGTTTTTCTTGGTACGGGGGATCAAATTTGGGACCTTGTGCTTGTGAGGCAGGTGGCAGAACCACTGAGCTAAATCCCTGGCCCTAAATATGTTTCTTGTATGCAGCATATTGTTGGATCTTGCTTTTTGAGCCATTCTGCCAGTGTGCTTCTTTTCATTGGTGAATTGAGACCATTTACATCGGAGGTTATAATTGATATGTATTGACTTACCCTTGTCATGTTATTTTTTTGTTGTTGGTTCCCTCTTTCTTTCCCCTCTGTTTATTTACTTTCCTTGCTTGGTAGATTCATTCTATTGGGGTTAATGGAGTTGTAATCCTCATTATCTCTTTCTAGAATGTCTGTCAGAGCATTTTGGAGTGCTGATTTGGTGGTCATTAATTTTTCAGGTGTTCTTTGTCATGTAAGTATCTTATTTCCCCATCAATTTTTAAAGATAGTTTTGTGGGTGTACATCAATCTGCATTGGAGGTTGTTTTCTTTTAGGGCTTTAAAATACTTCACTTCAAGCTTTCCTTTACTTGAGGGTTGTGTGGAGAAGTCTTCTGTGATTCTGATGGGATTTCCTTTACAGATGATTTCTTTTCTCTAACAGCTTTTAATATTCTGTTTTTGCCGGGGATTTAGCTCAGTGGTTCCCTTGCCTGCCTCTCAAGCTCAAGGACCCAAGTTCGATCCCCGGTACCAAAAAAAAAAAAAGAATATTCTATTTTTATGTTGAATTTCTGAATTCATGATCATTATATGCCTTGGTGAAGTTTTTTTTATCATGGCTAATTTGAGTTCTATGATCTTCACTTATCTGTATGTCAAATTCTTTTTCCCTGTTTGGTAAGTTTTTTGCCATTACTTCTATGAACAGGTATTTTTATGATATTTGCTATGTCATCTCCTTTTTCATTGACTGTGTTCAATCTGATATTATTCTTCTTTGTGTCATCTAGCAAATGTTGGGTCAATTTTTTATGGTTCCTAGCTATTTTTAAGAAATCTTTCTTTTTATGATCACTAGCCACAAATTCTGTCTTCTATATCTGATATTCTGTCCTCACTTTGTATCATTCTGCTGCATATGCTGTCAATGAAATTTTTCATCCCCTGGATATCTATTTGAATCTGTTTCATGGATTCCATTTCTTTCCTATGTTAGGCATTCATGGTTTCCATCATGTTCCTAAGCCCCTCTATTTTTTTAACTGTATCTGTTCTAGAATCACTAACCATGTCATTATTATGGTCACCTTCTCTGTAGTTATCTGAGAAATTATTTCTGATTTGATTTTTTTAAAGCCTCATTCTTTTTTACTTCCACTGTTACTACTTCAGAGAGTCCAGGTGGGTGGCTTTCAAATTGTTCCTCCTCATTTTCCCTGGGTTTGCCTTTCGTAAGCTAGAAGTCTGCGGTTGTATCTTGATTAAGTGTCTTTTCATTTTCTTTTTTTTTTTAGTTTAATTCCTGGGCTGTTGCTTGTAAATTGCTTATGGCAGGTAGCTTTGTTGCTAGTATTGAGAACCCTTAGGAAATGACTGCTTCTCAGAGATGTCTTCCAGGTGTAGATGGCTTTTGGGTTTTGAATCTGTTGCAAGATCCTACCTCTTCAATTTATTGGGGATGAGAAGTTGCTGTCTATTTGTCCTAGCTCCTGGTTCTTTGGCACTGGCTTATAGTACTGTTTATTAGCCTTAGGCAGTCTCAGTCTTAGCATACCAGGAAGAACTGATTAGAACAATTATGTCACCTTGGCTAAAGTGGTACAAAGAGTAATAACAATAGCATCCAACACAGCCTAGAAAATGACAAACTGTGGTAACTATCAATTTGTCACCTTTAACTATGTGAACTAGATTTATGATTATATAACAAAGTCTAAAACAAACCAGAAAATTGTATACAGTAAATATGCTCTCCATATGGTGATTTTACCCTCAGGGGAGAAAAATTAAAAGAGCTTAGGTGAAAACAAAATAGAGAAAAAGGTGAAGAGGAAGAGATTAGGAGCAAGGCTGGAGTACAAAGGAAGATCATGTAAACTTTGAGAAACTGGTGAAGAAGACAGGAAGTAAAGAGAGAAGAAAGAAATAAGATCCGAACAAAACAATAACAACACTAGAAACAATTTTCACATTCATATAACAATAAGAACAATCAAGGAAAGAGAGAACAAAATAAAACACAAACAAAATAAAAAGAAGGAAAAAATATCCACTTCAAGATGAGTCTTGTGGGGGGTGTGGTGGCACATGCCTGTAATCTCAGCACTCGGAGCCTGAGGCAGGAGGATCATTGCAAGTTCAAGGCCAGCCAGGACTACATAGTGAATTCAAGACCAACCTGAACTACATAGTAAGATACCAAAAAAAGAAGATGAAGAAGAAGAAGAAGAAGAAGAAGAAGAAGAAGAAGAAGAAGAAGAAGAAGAAGACGACGACGACAAGTGTCTGCTGTCACTAGTAGACAGATTTGGCAGACAGAACCTAGATCTGTCTTTGATCTTTGTCTTGAGTAATCCGAGCAACCTAGCTGTAGGTTTATGGTGAGGTAGTGTATAATCTCAGCAACCCTATACATTTAGTTCCACTAAAGTTCAGGCTGGCTTCTGGCTGTGAGGCTGGAACCTGACTTCTTTAACCTCCAACACTCCATGTACTTCCTTCTGGCTTGAACTCAGCTCCTTGATCTCTTGCCAGCTCAGTTCTGCCTCACCCTGACACTAGGAGCCACTAGATGGAGCCAACCATCAGATGCTCTTAGTTCTGAGTTCAGTTGGCCCCTCTCCAAAATGGATACAAGCCAATCACCCTCTCCTGGGGGACTTTTGAGCCTGAATAACTCACCAGCCACTGCAGTCTGCTGTGTCCACTACTCTGTTCCACTGGTGTGTTTCTATGTGGAGACCTCTGGGGTCACCAGTAGTCACTGTGTGTCTGCAGGTTCAAGCCCCCCTTCCCACGCAGTAAGGGCTCAAGGAGAAAGCACCACTTGCCTTGTTCTTCTTCTGCATTGAGGTCTATTCACTCTCCCCGTGGGGTTCCATTCCTGCTTCAGATCCTTGCTGGGTCCCAGGGACCGACTTTCCTCTGTCTTCTCTTCCTCACGTTACTATATTTCATTGTCTGGACACCAAATCTCAGAGAGGCTATTTCTCTGCTGTTCACCACTCTACCATCTTCCTGGAAGTCAAAAATGGATGAATACACCTCTGAGTTTATGCAAATGAAAGACAAACCTTCCTATGTCTGAAGGAAGGGTGTTAGGAAACTTAATAACATGGGAAAAGTAAATGGGTATAAAATGAATCAGTCAGTAGTTGATCCAGAGGACAAACTCAGAACTTGCTCTGCTACGTGGTTTGGCAAGAATTCTTTTTCCTTATTCATATCCCTGTTATGCCAGGAAACCTAAAATTTCACTTAAATCTAAAATGTGTAATTTTTTACTTTGTTATTATTCTTTAGAATGTGCTAGGCATTAAACCCACAGGTTCATGTATGCCAAGCACGCTTTCTACCACTGTGCTATATAACTCCAGCCTCAAAATGCAGAAGTTACTTTAAACAAGATATATTTAGTGTGCTAAATCACTTATTGTTGAATCAGATCTCATGATCTTACTCAGCTCTGGTGTGGATCAGCTCTGCCATATAGACTAATATTTTAAATTCAGGGCCAGTCTTAACAATGGTGCCAGTACTTCCATGCTCTGAGAGTAGAAATGTCTTTTCTGCCCTTCTAACCCTACCCCCAGTTCCACAAGATGAAGCAAAGAAGGGCTTGGCTTCTTTCACACCTTTCATGTTAGTTATTTGAGTCTTAAAGCTAGCATTTGTTCCACTGTAGCTAACAAAATATTGAGCAAAGATAAGTGAAAAAAAAATATTTTTTTAAATTACCAAGAAACTATTTTGCTCTACTCTCTTCCTTCTTCCTTTCCCCTCTTAGTTTTATTTCATTTGCCTTCCTTGCTACTTTTTCTGTGTTTTCTACTTTCTCTTTGTCTTTGCATTGAATATCTAATCATTTAGCATAAAAATTAAACATTTTTGATATGGCAGGCATCTTTTGGAGTATGATGCAACCTATGAATTTTCTCCTTTAAAAATCACACATATGCCACATTTAGGACCTCAAATTAGATAATTTCTTTAAGAATCAGATATTCTATACTCTAGAAGGCTAGAAAGTCAAATGTAAGTCTTCTCCATGAAAACCTGTCCGCCTGAGGCCACCATTTCCTCTGGCCTTTTATTCTCTTTGTATAAATACGTGCGTGCAGTGTGGCAGTTTTGTTCTTCTTTCTGTTTCCTTAAAGAGGAAGGGTGTTTATTTGCTTTTTTAAAAATAAAAACATTGTATAACTTGTCATTTTTCTCCTTATTTACCTATTTACAAGAAATAGTTACCAAATCGAAAAAAAAAGGATATTCTATACTCAACTAAAAATTTCTAATTCCATTTCCCTAGTATGATTCCTCTGAAATCCAGTTGCCACATAAAAATCTGACTCTGGTATTTTATTATATCTTTTTTATTTTAATTTTTCATTAGCAGGTTCTTGGTGTTTATGAAGAAATCTTTTGTAGGACTTAGGCTGGGGTAGAAGAACAGGCATGAACTCTGAGATAAGCCATGCATGGATTAAATACTTCAGTGCTTATTAGCACTGTGCTAAGAGAAAACAGAATCTATTGAGAGTCTCTTACTTCATCTGTTCATTGTTCCTCTTTTATGGCCAAGATAAGATGTACAGTAAGGATCTTTACTATGTAGCTGTATCTTGCACTTTCTTTAGAATAAATGAGCTCCTAGCACTTATTATCCTCAGCATTAAACTGAAGGAAACTTTGAGACAAAACAAAATTTAAAGGCATAGGCAAGACAGACATTCAAATCATGAACAATATGAGTTAGAGTTCAGACTCTGATCTGACACCTCTAAAGGATTATTTCTTCTCTTTCCCCTCCTCTTCATCCTCCTGCTTCTTTTTGAGAGCCCTTCACGTAGTTTTCTGATTACCTTTCTCATTATTTCTTCTTCGTATCATGCAGTGTTTGCTCTGTGATTTCTTCTCTCTCATTACTTTAACATTCTTTTTCAAATACAAGAAAACTTTCTGATTTCAATGTTCTATCCTTTATCTCACCAAAGGCCTATCAATGCTTCTAATATCCTTGTCTCTCTAACAAGAAAGAATCTGAGCTTACATTCAGTTCCTCTTTACATCCCTTCTGACAACTAGTTTTTCATTTTACACACCTAAAGCCCTATGATTGTAGACTCAAATGGTGGTGATTTGTTGTTATGCAGTACACAAAACCAAAGATTTCAAATAAGATGTGAATTTAAAAGATTATTCTGTTAATACAAACAAGTGACAGAACCTGAAATATGTTCTTTTAAAAATTTTACTGGTACACTTTTGACATACATAATGATCATATTCATCATAGGGAATTTGTACCTGTATGTGATATATCTTAATTCATTTTCCCCCATTCCCCTCCCTTCCTTTCATTCTTTCTTCCCCTCTCTGTTTACCGAGCTTTGTTTTTATTGTTTTCCTTCCATTTTTTTTAATTTTTTATCCCTATTCCCTCCCTTGGTCCCCTTCCCATTTGAACACTTTCTTCCCATTTCCCAACATCTAGCATCCATTTTGGTCCCTATTTACCATTTGGGTTTCTCATACAAGAGAAACAACGCAATATTTAAACATGTGTGTCTGATTTATTTTACTTAAAATTGTGCTCTCAAAGTGCCTCTGTTTACCTTAAAATATCTCAAGTTTATCCCTCTTTATGGCAGAATAGTACTCCATTGTATAAAAACCCCATATCTTCTTAATCCATCCTTCTGTTGATGGGCATCTAGGCTGTTTCCAAGATTTAGCTATCACAAACTGTGCTACTATAAACACGGTGTGCGTATATCACTGTGGTAGGATGCTTTTAACTCTTTTGGGAAGATACCAAGAAGGGGAATAGCTGGGTCAAATGAAACATCTAGTTTTAGTATTTGAGGCATTTTTACACTGATTTCCACAGTGGTTGCACTAGTCTACACTCCCACCAACAGTGGAGAAGGGTTCCTTTTTCCCCATAGACCTTCCATCATTTGTTATTGTTTGATTTCTTGATAACAACCTTTCTTTCTGGAGTGAGATGGAATCTCAGCATTGTTTAAATTTGTACCTCTCAAATGACCAGTGATGTGAACATTTTTTCAAATATTTATTTGCCATTTCTACTTCTTCATCGGAGAAGTATCTATTCATTTCAGATGCCTATTTTTGCATTAGATCTTTAAATTTGGGGGGGTCTGATTTTTTTCAGTTCTTTATGTATTCTAGATAGTAGTCCTTTGTCTGAGGAACAGCTGGCAAAATTTTTTCCCACACTGTGGGTTGTCTGTCCACTCAGTTTGTGGTTTCTTTTGCTGAACAAAAGCTTTTCAATAAGATGAGATCCCAGTTGTTGATTCTTTGTGATATTTCCTGAGTGACTGGGGTTTTGTTCATACAGTCTCTGCCTATACCAAAGTCTTCAAGAGTTCTGCCTATTTCATCTTCCAGCAGATTAAGTGTTTCTGTGTTAACATTTAGATCTTTGATCTATTTTGATTTTAGTTTAGTTAGTGGTGAAAAGTATGGTCATTTTTACTATATTGGTTCTGCCTATCCAAGAACAAGGGGTATCTTTCCATTTTCTGATATCCTCTTTGATCTCCTGTTTTCAGGGTTCTGTAGTTCTCAATGTAAAGGTCTTTTACTTCCTTCATTAGATTGATTCCTTAGGTATTTCATTTTTCCTGATGCAATTTTCAAAGATTCTGTTTCTCTAATTTCTCCCTCAGTGAGTTTTTATTTGTGTACAAAAATGCTATTGACTTTTGAGTGTTGACTGTATCCTGCTATGCTACTGAAATTGGTTATTATATCTAGGAGCCTTTTGGTGGATTTTTTGGGGTCTTCTATGTAGAGTATCATGTCATCCACAAATAATGATGAATTTAACTTCTTCCTTCCTATCTTTATTCCTTCCATTTCTTTCTCTTGTCTAATTACTCTGGCTAATGTTTCCAGAACTACATTGAATAAGAGTGGTGATAGTGGACATCCTTATCTTGTTCCTGATTTTAGAGTGAAATTTTTCAGTTTTTGTCCATTCAGTATGATGTTGGCTGTTGGCTTGTCATAGATGGCTTTTATCAGATTGAGATAAAGCCCATCTATTCCAATGTTCTGTAGGGTTCTATCACGAATGGTTGTTTTTTTTGTTTTTGGGGGGGTTTTTTGGTACTGGGGATTGAACTCAGGTCCTTGCGCTTGCAAGGCAGGCGGCGGAACCACTAAGCTAAATCGCTGACCCCTGAATGGTTGTTGTTTTGTGAAAAACTTTTTCTGTGTCTATTGAGATGATCACATGGTTTATGTCCTTGTTTCTGTTAATGTGGTGTATTACATTTATTGATTTGTGCATGTTGAACCATCCCTGCCTCCCTGGGATGAATTCTGCATGGTCACAGTGTATAGTTTTCTTGATGATTTGCTGCATTCTGCTTGCCAGTATTGTATTGAAGATTTTTGCATCTATATTCATTAGGGACATTGGCCTGTAGTTCACTCTCTCTCACTCTCTCTCTCTTTTTTTTTTTGGCTGGATCTTTCTCTAGTTTTGGTATCAGAGTAATGCTTGCTTCCCTTTCAATTTCATTAATGAATTTCAGGAATAGTGGCATTAGATCTCTAAATTTCTTATAGAATTCAGCAGTGAATCCATCAGGACCTGAGTTTTCTTTGTTGGTAGATTTTTAATTATTTCATCAATTTCATTGACTGAGATTGGGTTATTTAGAATTTTTATTTACTATGTTCTGATATGCAGCTTTACAATGCTCAACTCCAAAAGAAAACTTTGATGGGAATATGAATACATTATCTTGTCAGAACCAAAAAGGAGCGATTTAACTTGGTTTTGAAAAGGCTCTGTCTTCTGCTTCAGTTTACCTCTAGAGTTTGACACAAATCTTCCCAGAATGTCAGAATTTAATTTATGTCTCCTTCAAAATGGCCTTAGAAGAGGATGGCAGGGACTCTGGAGAGCCACATGCTGCTTAAAGAGTGGTGAGCTCAGCATCAACTGGGTAGAGGTAACAGGAAAAGAGAGGCAGGCGCCATATGCTCAGGACAGTAAGGAGGACTGAGGCATGAGAAATGGGAAGCATCTGGCTGTTGAAACCTGCGGGCAGGCCTACGACTAGAAGATCTGTGATGCAGGCGTGATTGCTGGGGCTGCCCAGTCCCAGAGGGAGAGCCATGTCTTCCCCTGCCTGGGGAGAGGGGTGAGGAGGGAGGAGTCATCTGCATTGCCATCCAGAGAAGTCAGAACAGGAGATGCCGATGCTTCACCCTTCCCTCTCTGCAGGCAGATGACCTCAGCTTCTCCCTTTCTGGCTCGCCGTTTGGTGTGCTCCCATTCATTCTCTACCACCTGGGCCCCTTCCGGAAGCAGGCCATCTTCCCACAGCTGTGGGACAGCACCTGGGAGGCAACTGGGCCTCTGGGGATGGCCCCAGCTGAGAAGTGTGCCTCAGCCAAGGTCATTTGCCCTTCCCATCGGCCCACATCCAGAGACTAACTGACCTCACTTCTCCCTGGCCTGGGACAGCTCTGATGAGCTGTCTGGGCTCAGAGCTTCGGGTGGGGCTGACTTGGTCACTGCCCAGCTTCCCCTTTGACCCAATCCAACTCCTCCTTTCCAGAGGTAATCCCTCCGGGGAACACTGTAATGAACATCTCAGGGTCTGCTTCCTGGAGACCAACCTTACGCTTAGCACTTGCTTCACTGTGCTGAACAATTGTGTACATTTCCAGAATCTTGTTTGTGTAGAAAACTGCCTTAGATCTGGTACAATTTCTTGATAGACTTCTGATTCAGGACTGAATATTGAGCTAATGTTATAAAATAATGACTAAGCTAGTGATTATTGTTTTACTTTTATTTTGAAAAAGGAGAACATTTGAGAACTGAAGGCTTAGAAATACAGAAAAGTCACCTTGGAGCCTGAGACCTTATGTCTTCGCGTGTCAGGCAAGATAGGACACTGGGGAACAATCCTATCACTGAATTCCAATACATTTCCAGTAATTTTATTTGTTTATGTAGTTAGTCATATTTTTTTTAGCTGGGGTCTTGCTATGTTGCCCAGGCTGGACAATACTCAAAGGATCCTCCTGCATAGCCTCTCAGACCAGGGACTACAGGTTTAGCCCCAGGTAGATTTCATCTTTTTTGTGTCTGTTTGGTGCTTGAAATTGAACCTGAACCATCAAGCATGCTAAGTGTACTCCCATCCAGGTGCCAGTAATCCTTAAACTTTCAGTTGTTGTTTACTTTAACTCCTGCTCCTCCTCCTGTAGCAGGGGAGTGAGAAGATATACATTAGCAAACTTCTGTCAAGTAAAATACCTCCCACTGGCCCCATCTCTCTGAAAAGACAAAAGGAAAACCTCCCGACCAACAGGCAATGGTGCTAGCAAAGGCATCGATTGAGGGGTGTGCAATTACTCCGCTGGGGAGGCCTTTTGGGGGGTACAACTGCTGGTGACCAGACCAAGTAGAAATAAAGATGTCATTTCCCTTAGCCCCAGTAGAGAGAGGGAGGGAGGGAGGGGGAAGAAAAGGGCAGGGAGAGGAAAGAGTTTTGAAGGAGAAATGATTTGAGAAAAGTATTTAATAGCAAGAAGCCTCAGTTGCACAGAAATCTCAGCTATAGTAAATATTGGCTGTAATTTGTGTGCAACTCTGATAAAGTTCTGTTGTCTCGTGGGGAGGTATCATTACGGATATGTTGAATAACAAGTATAAGAAAAATAAACGAGGAAGAATGGACTGGTCTCTTTCTCTCCCTCTCTCTCTCTCCTTTTGCCAGTTGGTTTCCCCAGAAAGCTTACACTTGAGAAATAGCTACAGCTCTCCTGTAACACACTCTGGAGAAAGAAAAAAGAAGAGGAAGGAAAGCAAACACAGTATTACAAAAAAGCCTGAGAGGTATTAGTTTAAATTGGAAACGATTTAATGGTTTGGTCTCATTAAAAGGGAAAAGAAATGTAGGAGGCTGCAGAGGAATAAATCTGAAAAGAAAGAGAAATTCCCATTATACACAGGAAAAATTAAAGTACTTCAGAGCAGCACGAATGTCAACACATTACTTTGGGGCGACTTGGGAAGTGTTCCTTTGGGTGTTCTGTGTTTGATTAGGATCTTATGTAGAATTTTGACATCAGTAAGACCGACAGGCAGATGTGGCCACTAGCAGTGCTTCTTATCTCACACCCCCTCTGCCCCAGCCCACTCTGCGACCGAGGCCCCAGTGTTGGCACACCCTAGGGAACCATGAAGAAGCTTCTGGAATACTCTCCAAGCATCCGCTGGCAGGTCGAGTAGTATGCATATTACAAATTTTGTATATTGTATGGCCACAACTTGAAATGCAGTCCTTGTCTTTCGTGTAAAACCATCAGAGGCAGAATCTTCTTTGTGTCATAACTCACTGAGTGGATGAACCATGTTACAGGATACTGATCCCTTTGTCAGCAGTTTATTCTCTTTAGTAGAACAATTCAGATCTCACACCTCTGCATACAAACCGATCACTGCTAAGCCCTAAGTGACAACTTGAGGGCGAATTGTCTCTTTGCTGTCTACGTCAGTCTTTATATAACACCCACCCCTGAAGTACTCTGTGACAAATACTATTTTTACACCCATTTATGTCTACTTTGGAAGGGAAGCCTTTAGAGGGTGTGGTGGTTTAAAGGTATATCCATAAATACTGATACTCTTCCCTCCACCCTAAGGTGAAGCAACTACCACTCTGAGTGTGGCTAGAGCTAGTCACTTGCTTCTTGCAAATATACTATGACAGAATTGATGAGACGTCACTTCTTTCTTGTCATTTATTTATTTTTCTAACAAAATTTGCCATTAATTAGAACTATTTTGGGGCCTGGGGATATAGGTCAGTGGTAGTAGAGTGCTTGCCTAGTGTGTGTAAGGCTCTGGGGCCACTCTAGCACACACACACAAAACGTTTTAAATTACCAGTTCAGTGGCATTATGCATATCCACGTTGTGCAAATATCACCAAACTGGGCTGGGAATTTAGCTCAGTGGCACTGTGCCTACCTTCCAAGCAGAAGGTCCTGAGTTCACTCCCCCGGCTAAAAAAAAAGAAGAAAAAGAAAAATCACCAAACTGAAATTTTGAATTAAAATAGAACTCCTCATTATTCCCTGCTCCCAGCCTCTGGTAACCAACACACCATTTTCTGCCTCTATGAGTCTGACTACTTTAGGTAACTTACATGAGTGGAACCATACGGTATTTGTCCTTTTTATTTTGCTTACCTACTAGCATATGACAAAATTTCCTTCCTAATTTTTAAGGCTGAATGATATCCCATTATATGTATATACCACGTTTTGTTTCTCTGTTCATCTGCAGATAGACATTTGGATGTTTTTACCTTTTCACTGTTGTGGTTAATGCTGCTATAAACATGGTTATTATAGATATCTCTTGGAGATCTTGTTTTTGAATTTCTTAGGTATACACTAGAAGTGGGAGTGCTGGCTCATATGACAATATTATTTTTCATTTTTGAGGAGTTACTAAACTGTTTTACACAGGAGCTGCACCGTTTTAGATTCCCACCAGCAGTGGACAAGGGTTCCAATTACTCCACTTCTTCACCAACACTTGTTACGTTCCATTTTTAAAATAATGCCCATTATAACGGGGATGAAATGACATTTTATTTCTGACACTTAAAAAAATTACAGCTTCTGTCTTGGGTAGCTCTGTCTCATCACTCACTCTGCGCTCTTGTGGAGGACCCCTGGGGAGAGGGAAGCAAGCCTCAGGCAACCTGTGGAGAGGTCCAAAGAGTGAAGAACTAAAGCCTCCTGCCAAGAACCGAATGAGTGAATTCCGAAAGGAATCCTTTGCCAGTCAGCCTTGAAATACCTGTAACCTTGGGAGAGATCCTAACCCAGAATCACCCAGCTAGGCTGTTACCAGTTTCTATAGAAATGATGAAATAATAAATGCATGGTGTTGCTAAATTTGAAGTACTTTATTGTGCAATAACATGATTATTAAGGACCAGGAATTTATTTACCAACTACTCAACAGTTGCACAAATATTTCCTGAGTTCTGCCAGCACTGTTCTAGGCATGGAGGGCACCAGAGTGAACAAAAAAGACTAAGTTCTGCTTCCACAGAGCTTATATCCAAATGTACCATGTAACCATTTTTCAGTTTCTGAGTTTATGTCTGGATAATTAGTTTCACCCTCAGAAACAATGAGCCTAACAGATTTATGCAGAAAAGGATTTACACGGGGAATTGGATATGAAATCATTGCAAGGGCTGGAGGAGCAGACTGTGGGTGAGCTAGCAGGACAAAAAGCCGGCCTTTACCCTGCCCTTGCTACTTCTGCCCGGAAAATCAAATACCCTCATGAAACAGATGAAGATTGCACATTGCACACACTACATGGGTGTGGCTGCTTGGTGGAAGTTGGCACATGTGGACCCCAAGCTGTATAAGAGGTGGGAGATAGGGCCTCCACCTTGCTAGTCTTTGATTCATATGGACTAAGGCCAACTCAAAGAGGTGGAGTGGGGCAGAGTGAGCCATGCCAAAATGTCTCCTCTAATGTAATCTAACAGCAGTTAATAAATATCCACAGATGAGATGCTGCTGCCACAGAATAACCAGGATAGGTCTGCTATGTATTGATGACCATCCTTTGAAGAGAATTTAAGCTAGGGAAGTAAGATATATTGAGTAACTATTATGTGGCTGATATTAGATTGTGAATTGTTATTGTTATTTTATTTAATAGTCATAACCCTGAAGATAAGTACTACTGTTTTCAGGAGGGGAAATTTGGATTTAGCAAGATAACTTGGGGAAGGTCCCACAATAGAGAAAAATAAAAAGAGGATTTGAACCAGGTACTTCCTTCCAAGCGTAGGAAAAAAGATATTGCATTCTCAGTGCCATACAACATAATAGTAGCTGATGTTTCCTAGTGTTCTGCTGATGTCTGTTAACAGACTGAATGTTTGTATGCCAGTAAAACTCATATATTGGCGTGCAGGAAGATGGCGGAGCAGTGAACAGCAGAGAAACAACCTCTTTTGAGATTTGATGTCCAGATGATTGAATAGAGCAACGTGAGGAGGAGAAGAAGGGGGAACTGGGGCCCCAGGACCAGCAAGGATCTGAAGTGAGAATTGAAGCCCACTGGGAAGGTGAGAAGAGATACTTCAGTGAAGAAGAAGGAGGTAGTGGCAAGTGGTGCTTTCTCCCTGAGCCCTGACTCACTGCATGGGAAAGGCGGCTCAAACCTGCAGATGCACGGTGACTACTGAAAACCTCAGAGGCCTCTACAGAGAAATGCACCAGGGGAATGGAGCAGTAGACACAGTGGCTGCAGTGGCTGGTAAGTTATTCAGGTTCAGATGTCCCTCAGGAGAGGTCCATTGGCTAGTAGCTATCTTGGAGAGGGGACAACTGAGCTCAGAACTCAGAGTGGCTGAGGGCTGGCTCCATCAGGGTGAGGCAGAACTGAGTTCAAGTTGGCAGGAGGTCAAGGAGCCAAGGTCTAGCTGGCAGGGAGCCAAGTTCAAGTTGGCAGAAGGCACATGAAATGCTGCAAGCTGAGCAAATCGGGTTCCAGCCTGAAACCCGCCTGAGCTTCAGAACTACAGGTGCAGGCTTGCTGGGATTATCCACTGCCCTAACATAAATCTACAGCTTGCTCGTTGGAAGCAATCAACACAGATCTGGGCTCTGTGTGCCCAATTTGGCTACCAGTGACAGCAGAGACATACTATGAAGTGGATTTTTTTTCTTATTCTATTCTTATTCTTTTTGTATTTTCCTGTTCTTATTTTTGTTTGATTTGGTTTACTTTTTTCTTGATTGCTTGTTCTTGTTTTTATATAAGTGTGAATATTGTTTTAAGTTTCTTTATTGTCATTCTGTTCTCATCTGTTCTGGTTTTTATTTGTTCCTTCTCTCTTTACCACCTGTCTTCATCACCAGCTTCCCAAAGTTTGCATATTCTTCCTTTGTACTCCAGCCTTGCTTCTATTCTCTGCCTCATCTTTTTATTTCTCTACTCCCCCCCAAACCCCTTTTTAATTTTCCAGCTTGAGGAAAAATCACCAGATGGAGGGCAATTTACTGTGTACAGTTTTCTGATTTGTTTTGGATTTTGTTATATAATCACAAATCCAGTTCATATGGTTAAAGATGGCAAATTAATACTTACCACAGTTTGTTATTTTCTAGGCTGTGTTTGATGCTGTTGTTATTGCTCTTTGTACTACTTTAGCCAAGGTGGTATAATTGTTCTAATCAGTAGTTCTTCCTAGTATGTCAAGACTGAGATGGCCAAAGGCTCATAAAGCAATCAATACTACAGGCCAGTGCCAAAGAACCAGGTGCTAGGAAAAATAGACAGCAACTTCTCATCTCCAATAAATTGAAGAGGTAAGATCTTGCAACAGACTCAAAACCCAAAAGCCAGCTATACCTGGAAGACATCTCTGAGAAGTAGTCAATTCCTAAAGGCTCTCAATACTAGCAACAAAGCTACCTGCCATAAGCAATTTACAAACATCAACCCAGGAATTAAACTAAAAAAAATAGAAAATGAAAAGACACTTAAGCACGATACAACTCCAGGCTTCCAGATCAACAAAGGCAAACCCAGGGAAAATGAGAAGGAACAATTTGAAAGCCACCCACATGGACTCTCTAAAGTGGCAACAGCAGAAGTAACAAACCAGATGAATGAGGTTCTAGAAATAGATCAAATCAGAAATAATTTCTCAGATAACTAGAGATGGTGACCATAACAATGACATGGTTACTTATCCTAGAGCACATACAGATGGAAAAAAAAAAAAAAAAAAAAAAAGAGCTTAGGAAAATAATGGAAACCATGAAGTCTCAACATAGGAAAGAAATGGAATCCATGAAACAGATTTAAACAAATATCCAGGAGATTAAAAATTCCATTGAAATTATAAACAGCAGAATGAGTGAATGTGAGTACAGAATATCAGATATAAAAGACAGGATTGCATTTAGTGATCATGAAAAGAAAAATTTCTTAAAAATACCAAGGGACCATGAAAAATCAATTCAACATTTGCTGATGATACAAAAAAGAATAATATCAGATTGAACAGAGTCAATGAAAAAGCAGAAGATAGTGCAAATCACATAAAAATACCTGTTCATAGAAGTAATGGCAGAAAACTTCCCAAGAAGGGAAAAATAATTTAACCTACAGATAAGTGAGAATTATAGAACTCAAATTAGCTGTGATTAAAAAAAATTTCACCAAGGCATTATAATAGTCAAGATTCCAGAAATTCAACACAAAAATAGAATATTAAAAGCTGTTAGAGAAAAAAAACAAGTCACCTACAAAAGAAAGTCACAGAAGACTTCTCTGCATGAACCCTCAAGTCAAGGAAAGCTGGAAGCAAAGTATTTCAATCCCTAAAAGAAATCAACCTCCAACCCAGGTTGATGTACCCCACAAAAATATCTTTCAAAATTGATGGAGAAATAAGATACTTCCATGACAAAGAACACCTGAAGAAATTCATGACCACTAAACCAGCACTCCAAAATATTCTGAAGAACATTCTAGAAAGAGACAATGAGGATTACAACTTCATGAATTCCAACAGAATGAATTTACCAGGCAAGGAAAGTAAACAGAGGGGGGAAAAGAGAAAACCAACAACAGGAAAATAATATGACAGGGATAAATCAATACATATCATTTATAACCAACAATGTTAACGGTCTCAATTCACTAATCAAAAGAAACAGACTGGCAGAATGAATCAAGAAACAAGATCCAAAAATATGCTGCATACAAGAAACATGTTTAATTCAAAAAGAAATTCATAGACTGAAAGTCAAAGGATGGAAAACAATACTCCATGAGACAGGAACCAAAAAAAATAGCAAGGGTAGCTGTTCTATTTGCAGACAAAGTGGATTTCAAGCCAAGACTTATTAAGAAAGGCAAAGAAGGTCACTACATCCTTGTAAAAGGAAAAATCGAAAAGCAAGAGAGAACAACCATAAGAATATATGCACTGAATACCTGCACACCCAATTATATAAAGTAAATATTAACCGACATGGCAAATCAAATAAGCACTAATACAATTGTAACGGGGGACCTCAATACCCCACTGTCACAAATAGACAGATCAAGTGGACAAAAATCAACAAAGAAATATCAGAACTGAACCAAACTTTTGAACAAATGGACTTAGTAGATGTCTCCAGAGTGTTCCACCCCACAAGATCAGAATACATATTCTTCTCAGCTACATATGAGATGTTCTCCAAAATAGGTCACATACTAGCTCATAGAATATGCTGATATAAATGCAAAGGAATTGAAATTATCTTGTGCATATTATCAGACCATAGTGCAATTAAATTGGAAATACATGACAAAAGAAATCACAAGAACTTCATGAACATATGGAAATTAAATAATACCCTCCTGAACCACTAATGAGTCACAGATGAAATTAAAGAAGAAATTAGATGGCTTCTACAATTAAATGATTGTGTCAATACAACATACCAGAATTTATGGGACGCAATGAAGGCAGTCCTATGAGGGAAAGTTATACCGGTGAATTCCAATATCAGAAAAACAGAGTGAAATGAAATAAATAACCTAATGTTGAGCCTCAGGCTTCTAGAAATAGAAGAGCAAGTCAAGCCCAAAGCTTGTATGAAGGACAAAATTATAAAGATCAGAGCAGAAGTGGATGCAATGAAGGCTAAGAGAAGAATACAAAGAATTAATGAATCAAACAGTTGGTTCTTTGAAAGATTACATGAAATTGACAAACTTATCAAAAAAAAGCTTATCAAAAAAAAGGAAAGAAAAGACTCAAATCCATACAATTAGAAATGAAAAAGGTGAAATCACAACAGATCCTGCAGAAATCCAGAAGATCATCAATACCTACATTGAGAACTTATATTCTAATAAGATAGAAAACACAGAAGAAATAGACAGATTCCTAGATACATCTGAATTACCAAAGCTGAATCAAGAAGATATAAAAATTCTAAATAAATATCAGTCAATGAAATTGAAAATGTAATTAAAAACATACCAACAAAGAAAAGCCCAGGTTCTGATGGATTCACTGCTGAATTTTACAAAAAATTTAGAGAAGACCTACTGCTGATACTTCTCTAACTCTCTAATGAAATTGCAAAGGATCCAATACTCCCAAATCATTCCTGGAAGCAAGCATTACCCTGATACCAAAACTAGAGCAGGTGGGCTGGGGATTTAGTTCAGTGGTTCCACCGCCTGCCTTGAAAGCACAAGGTTCCGAGTTCGATCCCAGGTACAAAAAAAAACCCCAAAACTACAGAAGGATCCAACAAAAAAATAGAACTGTAGGCCAATCTTCCTAATGAACATAGCACAAAAATTCTCTGTCAGATAGTGGCAAACATAGGGCCGGGGATTTAACTCAGTGGCACCGTGCCTGCCTCACAAGCACAGGTCCTGAGTTCGATCCCCAGTACCAAAACTAAAGAAATAAATAAGTTGAAGATAGTGGCAAATAGAATGCAGCAAATCATTAAGAAAATTATACACCGTAACCAAGTAGGATTCACCCAGGGATACAGGAATGGTTCAACATATGCAAATCAATAAATGTACTACACTATATATGTATATATATATATATATTTATTTTTTTTTTTTTTGGTACTGGGGATTGAACTCTGGTCCTTGCGCTTGCACAGCAGGCAGCGAAACCACTGAGCTAAATCCCTGGCCCTGTAATACACGATATTAAAGAGCCAAGGACAAAAACCATATGATCATCTCACCAGATGCAGAAAAATGTTGAAAAAGTACAACACCCATTCAAAATAAAAACCCTAAGAAAATTGGAATAGATGGTCTTTATATCAATTTGGTAAAAGCAATCTCTGAAAAACCAACACCAATATCATACTAAATGGACAAAAACTGAAAGCTTTCACTCTAAAATCAGGACCAAGACAAAGATGTCCACTGTCACCACTGTTATTCAATATAGTTCTGGAAATATTAGCTGGAGCAATTAGACAAGAGAAAGAAATAAAAGGAATAAAGATAGGAAAGGAAGAAGTTAAATTATCATTATTTGCAAATGACATGATACTCTAAATAGACAATCCCAAAAACCCCACCAAAAGACTTCCAGACTTAATAATCAAATTCAGTAGTGTAGCTGGATACAAAGTCAGCACTCAAAAATCAGTACCATTCCTGTACACAAATAACAACTCACTAAGAGAGAAATTAGGAAAACAACACCTTTCACAATTGCATCAAAAAAAATAAAATACCTAGGAATCAATCTAATGAAGGAAGTAAAAGACCTTTACATTGAGTACTGTAGTACTGTAGTACTTGAGTACTGTAGTACTCTGAAAGAGGAGATTGAAAAGGGTATCAGAAATGGAAACACATCCCTTGTTCTTGGGTAGGAAGAACAAATATAGTGAAAATGGCCATAGTCCCAAAACTATTTTACATATTTAATGTAATTTTGATAAAAAATACCAATTGCATATCTCACAGAATTAGAGAAAACAATCCTAAAAATCCATTTGGAACCAGAAGAGACCTAGAATAACAAAAACAATTCTGGACAACAAAGCCAAGACACACAACATCACAATTACTGACTTGAAATTATACAACAAAGCTACAATGATTTTTTTTTTTTAAAAATCTAGCCTGGTACTGGCAAAAGGACAAACCCAAGGATCAAGGGAACAGACTAGAAGATGTAAAAACAACTCCAAATACACTCAGCCACCTTGTGTTTGACAAAGGCACTAAATACCTTCATTGGAAGAAAGACAGCTTTTTTAATAAATGATGCTGGAAAAACTGGCTTTCCACATGCCAAAGATTAAAACTAGACCCATATTTTTCAACATGTACTAAACTAAAGTCAAAGTGGATCAAAGATCTAAATATTAAAACAGAAACACAAATTCTGCTGGAAGATAGAAGAGGTAGAACTCAAAAAAAAAAAAGAATAGGTAGAACTCTCAAAGACACTGGTATAGGCAAAGACTTTGTGGACAAAACCCTGATCAAGAAATATCAAAAAGAATCAACAACTGGGATCTCATCTTATTAAAAAGCTTTTGCACGGAAAAAGAAACCACCAACAGAGTGAAGAGGCAACCCACAGTGTGGGAAAAATTTTTGCCAGCCGTTCCTCAGACAAAGGACTAATATCTAGAATATATAAAGAACTAAAAAAAAAAATCAGATCCCCCTCCCAAATTTAAAGACCTAATCCAAAAATGGGCATCTGAAATGAACAGACATTTCTCAGATAAAGAAGTAGAAATGGCAAATAAATATATGGAAAAGTGTTCACATCACTGGTCATTCAAGAGATGCAAATTAAAACAACGCTGAGATTCCATCTCCCTCCAGAAAGAATGGCTATTTTCAAAAATCAACCGATTACAAATACTGGTGGGCTGTGGGGAAAAGTACCTTTCTCCTCTGCTGGTTGGAGTGTAGACTGGTGTAACCACTGTGGAAATCAGTGTGAAGATTCCTCAAAAACAAGCTTCCATTTGACCCAGCTATTCCCCTCCTTGGTATCAAAAGAATTAAAAGCATCCTACCACAGCAATATATGCACACCCATGTTTATAGCAGCACACCCATGTTTATAGCTATATCTTGGAAACAACCCAAATGCCCATCAACTGATAAATGGATGAAGAAGATGTGGTTTTTTTATACAATGGAGTAGTACTCTGCCATAAAGAAGGATGAGCTTGAGACATTTATAGCTAAATGGATGTACTTTGAGACCATACTCTTAAGTGAGATAAATCAGACACATATGTTTAAGCATGGCATTGTTTCTCTGGTGTGAGAAACCCAAAGTGGAAATAAGGATCAAAATGTATAATAGATATTGGGAAATGGAAAGAAAATGTTCAAATGAGAAGGGGAACAAGGGAGGAGGCAGGGTAAGAGGAAAAAAGGGACAAAAAAAAGAATAGCAGGAAAAATGGAAACAAAACTTTAGTAAATAAGGAGGGAAAAAAGGGTTGAAGAGAAGGGAGAGGAATGGTTAAAAAAAAAAAAGATATATCATGTACAGGTACAAATGCCCTATGATGAATGTTATGTATATCTAAAATGAACCAGTAAATATCTTAGTTCCAAATAAAATTCATATTTTGAAGCCCTAAACCCCCAATATGACTGTATTTTGATACAGAGCCTTTGTGAAAGTAATTAAGATTAAATAAAGTCAAGATGCTCAAGTCCTGGTGCAATAGGATTGGTGGCCTTGTCAAAAGAGGCATCAGATAACTTCTCTCTCTGTCTCTCCCTCCCTCCCTCCCTCTCTCTTTCTTTGTGTGCAAGTGAGGAAGAGAACTCTCACCAGGAACTTAGCTGACAGGAACCTTCATCTTGGTATTTAATTCTCCAGAACGATGAGAAATTAAGTTTCCGTGGTTTGATCCCTCGTGTTTGTTATGGCAGCCTGAGCAGACTCATACAGTCTCACAGACACTGATTATTCAAATTATAAGTATAAAAGCATGGACTTTGGAGCCAAACCTCCTGGGTTTGAGTCATTGCTCACTGCTCTAGCCCTGTGACTTTAGGCAAGTTACAAGTTACGTAATCTCTCTACGCCTATTAGGGGGCAGTAGTTGTACCCCCTTCATGAGGCTATTGTGAGGATTGACTTGTTAGTATCTGTAAAGTGTTGGGGTGGGGATTTAGCTCAATGGTTTCGCTGCCTGCTGCACAAGCGCAAGGACCCGAGTTCTATCCCCGGTACCAAAAAAAAAAAAAAAATCTGTAAAGCGTGGTTGGTGGCTCATATACAGTAAATGCTAGCTAAGTGTGTGACAAATAGATAAGAAACTGATTAATCTCCCACCTGCTATTAGTCAGGAAAACAGCAGCTGCCTAAATAATGTGAGTAAGCTTATTAGTGGGAACTAGGGACACATACCACCTCTGAAGACAGGAAGTCAGGAATGCTGGTGGGCCCAAATCGCAGAGAAGCCACCTCCAACCCTTCAGCACTCAAGTGGGTGATTCTCAGAGGGTAACCAGAACCCCAGCAAATGCTATGAAGTCACTGTGGACATCTGCAGAGTCCGCTGGCTCCCAGGGAGCAAGGGCCCCTTCTGGCCTCCACCTATCCCTCGTCTCTCTGAGCCCCGTGCACAGAGGGGCTGAGAAGGCGGACCCGGGCAATCGGCAACCTCTGGGAGTGCTCAGGAAGGCAGAGCCCGCCACAGGGTCAAGCTGACAGGGTTTTATTAAACTTCTGATTATCCTCATGTGAGCTTTGCCTTCATTTGCAATTTAAACACTGAAAAGGCCCTCAGAGATTTCTGTCCACAGCTGTCTTATGAATTCCTTGATGCAAAGGAGAGTGTGTCTTGCCATTCTTTTACTGTCTTCTTGTGCCTTAATGAAATTGTGCTTACATAATCCACCACGAATGGTCAAGAAACATTTTACTTATTGAAACAAATTAAAAACCTTTATTACGAAAGTGATTATGCAATCCGATTCATGCAACAAAGGGCCACACCCTGAAATTCTTTTAGATGACACTTGCATTTAAAAAACATCTGCTTGGAATGGGAGCATAGCTCAGTGATAGAGCATTAGTTTAGCATGTAGGAAGCCTTAGGTGGAATCCCTAGCACCAAAACCTGAACAGACAGAAATCTGTTTTTATGCCCCTCCTAGCATAATACTGAAATTTATTATTGGAACGCAGTTATTAAAAATAACACCTCCATGCTGCAAGCGCAAGGACCTGAGTTCAATCAAAAAAAATAAATAACACCACCAGGGCCAGGGTTCTCGGTGGTTCTGCTGCCTGTCTTGCAATCGCAAGGTCCCAAGTTCGATCCCTAGTACAAAAAAAAACAAAAAAACACCACCTGTGGCATGTCACAGAGACATAGGAGTGAGCCTGGTGGGGTCTCATAAGCCAGATCCGGGACAATTTGAACACCAGAAAAACTGTCAATACTAATAAGCCGGTGGGAATAATCGAAACGGAGGATAACAGGCCATTGCCAATAGAGAGAAGAGAGGACTCCTGTGGAAGGCTCCCTGGTCAATGCGGAGGGACAGTGAGGTTGGATGCACCTAAGAAAGCCTGCATTGGTCAGGGATTGTCAGTGGATGCTCAGTCCAGGGGATATTTGGATGAGGAGTTAGATCTGCTTATTAGCTGCAATGGGACAGAAAGTGGCAATTATGAAGTAGACAAACAAGACAACATCTTGGGGAGATCCAAATCACATCCCGGTGAAGCGCACAGATGAAGAGCATTTACAGAGGGACACCCAGGGAAGGCAACCTCAGCTGTGGAGCAGTCTGACTGTGAAGCACTCCTACATCTCGTCCTGAGAAAACACCTGCCAAACTTCCCAAGGTGTTGCAACTATGTTTCAGAAATATCGAGAAAAAGTGTAGAAATGTTCTAGGTTAAAGGACACTACAGAGACATGACAACAAAATGCAATACCCTAGACTGAATTCACTCTTGAAGGGGGGAAATTCTATAAAAAGATGTGATTGAGTTAATCGACCAATCACAATTAATACACTACACTGTTCTTTAAGATGCACTTGGCCTAAGAGTTATTTCTGAAATCTGGGGCCCAGGAGCCTTTCCGTGAGGAGGACACTGGGCACCTACTTGGGTCGTCAACCTGATCTTCTCCATCGAATTCCTGTTTCAGTGCCTTCCCCACACATATTGTCGGAAGTTATCTTTTGGTATTGTTTTATTTGTTTATCTTCTGTCTCCCCCACCAGAAGAGAAGATGCAGGAGCAGAGTCCTTTCCCGTCTTGCTCACCTTCGCCCCAGGCTCAGCCACAGTGTGTGCTAGGAGAGCAATTACCGGATGCAGAGCGTTAGTGAGGACCTTGGCATTCTGGAAGAAGGAGAGAAGGCAAGCAGGGTGCAAGAAGAGCACCCCCTTAAATGATTTTGGATATGACTCCAATTTGCTGTCTCTGAAAAGACTTCCTTTGTACCGCTTGTCTTCCTCGTCTAACCAACATTTGCATTCTTCCGTTCTGATTTGAAGTGCCTTGCCACCTGCCAAGCAGAATGGATGCGTCCTTAACTGGCTACTCATGTCAACGCATATCTCAATTGCAAGGCTTGTGTTGTGTCATCATCAGTCTGACTCCAAGCCCATTTTCTCCACGACAAGATTCTGTGTGACCTGTCATCTGACCTCTGTTTTGTCCAGGGCCCACTCACGTGGTGGCTTCACCCTGCGGATAGCGGGCAGATAATGAGGGACCACTCATCTCTTACAGCCAACCACACCTAGCCACACCTGAGCCGGGCATGTGGGTTCCAGACTGCACAGCCTCCTCCGTAAATTGCTTCCTCAGCACCTAAAATGAGGAGAGTTGTCTTGTCCCACTTTCATGTTTTCAGCTCTGCAAATCACGGTGCCTCGTTCTGGAGATGTTGAGTTATTCAGAACTAAATTCTTTTCTACAGGTGTAGCTCGACACTGCACAAGAAACACACATGTATTTTTTCATTAATAGATCTCCCCCTTCTAATGAATGATGGTCTCCTTTGAATTCAAAAACGATGTTTGGTTCTAAATTACACATGCGAAACAAAGTAGTTACATCACACTTTAGCTCAGGTTCTCAGAGAGAACCTCTCAGAGAGGCAGCTGCCTGTAAGGGAGCAGAAATATAAAAGATATGAGGGTTAAATTTCGTGCCAGGGATGATGTGGAAGGAATGAGAGGATGATGGGGAGCCCTCCGACTATGGTGTAGGTCCGCACCGTGGGAAGGACATAGGAGAGACGGAAAGAAGGGTGGAAGGAAGGGACAAAGAAAAGGGAAGAGGAGGAGAGGCAGAAAAGGAGAGAGGAAGAAAGGAAAGGAGGGAAGGTAAGAGGGAGGGAGGGAGAGAGGGAAATAAACAAAGGTCATTGACTGTTGTGTAGTTCTGAGAACATTTTAGCAAGTTTCAACCGGAGTCCTCGAATCTACCTTACCCACTAGGTGAATCAGTGTGCTCAAGAATAACTGTCCTTGGTATTTCGCCAAACTCATGATTGTTTTCTCTTTCCTTACTAGATGAGAACTTTCACCTTTTCACTTAAGGGAAGCACTTTGTGGTTTTTCTTTAGCAAATCCAAATTGCCAGCACCACCATTCCTATACTTTGGGGGGCATTCTTAAGTTAAATAAGGGTTATTGAACGAAGCACTGATACAGCAGCAGTTGATTTGATAACCAAGAATGGGTGGATGCATGGACAGCGTGAATGTACTGCACAGGGATGAGGTATGTTCCAGGCAGGCCACAGCAGGACAGTGTGAGACTCCACCACACGACTCAGAATGGCATGCTACTCAAGATCTATGCGCTGTTTATGGAATTTTTCATTTCATATTTTCAGACCATAGTTGGCTACAGAAACTGAAGCCATGAAAATGAAACTGCAGATAAGAGTTGTTGACTATATTTACAAGAAAGTACTTATTAGGACAAGAAAGCCAAATTTGAGAATAGGATTCTGCTCTTTTTTGTATTTTTTTTCAGTTACTGAAGTTCAAACTTTGAGGAATATCAAAGATAAATTTTCAACAAACATTAACTCACAATCAGAAAACAGAAAGCACACGAGGAAACAGGCCATGACAAGTGATAGCAGAACTATCCAGTAATAGAGCCAGAATCAGAGTTGCAAAAACTAAAGGTGTTTAACTTTCCATATTTGGAACATAAAATAATTAAACATAATTTGCTTAAGTAAACAAAATTATCAGATGTGTGATGAGGAGATAAGAGACTAGAAACAATAGCCAGACATTTTATTTTATTTTATTTTTGTTTGTTTGTTGGGTTTTTGTTTTGATTTATGAGTCAGGATCTCACTCTGTAGTTCAGGCTGGTCTTAACTCACTACATAGCCAATGCTGGCCTCGGACTCATGGGGATCCTCCTGTCTCAGCCTCCCAAGCAAGAGCTGGGATTACAGGCAGGCACCACCACACCTGGCTTAACCAGACATTTAAAAAAGTTAAACAGAGGCCAGGGATGTAGCTCAGTGGCACCGTGTCTGCCTGGCAAGCACAAGGTCCTGAGTTCGATCCCCAGTACCAGAAAGAAAGAAAAGTTAAACAGAAGTTCTAGAAATGAAAGGTTAATAATTGAACTTAAAAAGATTCAATTGATTAGCTATGCAATAGAGATGAGAGACAATAGGATAGAAAATGTGAAAAGAAGACGAAGAGCCATGCAGTTCGAATAATACCTATATAAGGAAGTAAGAAAGAGAATGCATAAGGTAATATTTAGATAAAGACAGACTCAAGCAATTATTTTCAAGAAAGTCAAGAAGAATTAAAACGGAAGGAGGGAAAAACACACCCAGTCCTCTCTTGGATTATACTTCCTTTCTGAAGGTCCCAGAGTATTATACTCATCTGTAGAAATATAGATTTAAGATTTTTCATAATAGCTAATGTTTCTTTTTTTTTTTTTTTTTTGGTACCGGGGATCGAACTCGGGTCCTTGTGCTTGCACAGCAGGCAGCGAAACCACTGAGCTAAATCCCCGGCCCATAGCTAATGTTTCTTAGACTCCAGTAACAATTAGTTTCACATAATAAAGGAAGCTTAGTTTGCTTTTTAGCTTATATTTTATTTTAAGCTGATTTTGGTTAATGATGAACTAAAAACTTTTCCAAACGTATCACATCACTCAATTTTGTAAAAATTATATATGTAGGCTTAGGTGTCAAATTGATGCATTTCAATGCAAGACAGACTTCCTTATTAGCACTTAAAATAGTGTTCCTCTTTACCTGTCGATTAAATGTTTATATAGATTAGGAATATCTGTATAGTTTTAGGTGTCTGCTCATTCAAGAGAAAGATTATTTTCCACTTGTATCCCTTGTGTTATAATAATATAGTGATAATGATAATGAATGATGAGGATGATAGCTAATACTTATTAAATTATAGTGATGAGCACTAGAACAGGAGTCTGCAGCTTTTTTTGGTTAGGGACCAAATAGTAAATTTTTAGATTTTGTAGTCATACTGTCTTTGTCTCAACTATTCAACTCCAATGTTGTACAAAGGCAGCATAGACATAGAGAAATCAGTGAGCATGACTGTGTTCCAATCATTTATAAAAACAGATGGCCAGGGTCAGGACCCCACCCAGTAGTTTGTTGGCCCCTGGATTAAATTATCAAGGATGTTTGAGTTAATTAATTAGCTAACTGTATCTAGGTTATGCTTTAATTTTTGCTTTAAATTGTACTGCCCTTCAGAATATATAATAATTTAATACAAAATGAAGATAAGTCACTTTTATATTAGTCTTTTTAAAAATTCACCATTGTCTTTGGCCATTTGGTGCTATATAACAGAATACCAGAGATTGGGTAAGTTATAAGGATGGAAATTTCTTGGTTCATGAACCTGGAGGGTAGGAAGGGCCAACACCTGTTAAAGTTCTTCTAGCTTCATCATTTCTTTTGTTTGTCTGTTTTTTGTTTTTTGTTTTTTGGTACCAGGGATCCAACTTGGGACCTTGCACTTGTGAGGCAGGCCGCAGCACCACTGAGCTAAATCCCCAGCCCCATGATTTCTTGATAGAAAGGCAAGGAGAGGGCAAAAGAGATCAAGAGAGTGAGCTTGCAGCCTCAAGCCCTTTGTAATAGTATTATGTTTTCGATCTAGGGTGTTCCCCAATACTCTTGTGCTTGGAAGGTGACTAGATCCTCCTGGGCACCATACTCATTAGCAGATTAGTCCACTGATGAGTTCATAGCTGACTAGCTGTTAGGAGCTGGGGCCTGCTTAGACCTGCAAGAGACCAGCTCCTCCCTTCTCTCTCTGCTTCCTGGCCACCATGACATGAGCAGCTTTCCTCTGCCAGACTCTTCTACTGTGTCCTTCTCGCCTTGGAGCCAGCCAACCATGGACTGATCCTCTAAAAACTGTGAGCAAATATAAACCCCTCCTTCTTTAAGTTTGAGTGCTGGGTATTGTGTTGCAGTGACAAGAAGGTGACTAAGACAAGTAGGCGTTAATCTATTCAAGAGCGGAGCCCTCACGACCTACACAGCTTCCGACAGTCTACCCCCTAACACTGTTGAATCAGACAATGAATTTCCAACGTCCAGGACACATTCAAACCACAACAACCTCCATATCATGTGGGTTTGTGAAAGCCTTGTGACAAAATTTTGTTTGAACAATTATAATTGATATCTTCTTTTTACTATGGTGGTCCATTTTGCTATATAGTATATATTATAATGCAACATTATAATTTAATAAATGTTACAATATATCATGTATACAATAAACTATCACCAAAATATGGTTGTTTAAAGCAGCAACCAGTTAGTTGTCCCTAACTCTGTAAGTTAGCAATTTGTTTTCATTTTTTAATTTTATTTTAATTTTTTTCCACTACCAGGGATTGAACTCAGGACCTTGCGCCTGCCAGGCAGGTGCAGCACCACTGAGCTACAGCCCCAAGCCCTGCAAGTTAGCAGTTTGTAGTCTTTGCTCCACATGGAGTCGGCTGAGCTCACGCGGTGAGTATAGGCCTCCCCTGGAGAGGCTGGACTGACTGGAGTGGCTCTTGCATCCCCTTGGGAACCAGTAGGACTGGCGGGGTCTCAGGCAGCAGAAGCAGGCAGAGGTGTTGCAAGCCTCTGTTCCGATCATACTTACTAATGTCCCATTGCAGTTAGAAAGAACTGACAGCTGTTTGTTACTATCAGGAAGACAGTAGAAAAGGGTTGGGTGAAAATGTGCATGGGCAACTCAAAGAGCAGGCTCTGAGCCGGGTAGGGGTCATTCACCCGTTATCAGACCTTTCCTGAAGACACAGCCAGTGACCTGCAGAGCTCACAATTTGCTCCTGGGATGTCCTTGGAATCGCACTATGTGTGCTCTTCCATTGCAGATCCATTTCAGGGTCACCCTTTAGAGTGTACAAACTAGTTTACTCCAGTCCAGGCCATCATTATGTGCAATTATGTACTAAGGAGGCAAAATAACATAATGCCACTCAGAGCTGTCTTTTAAATGGGTTCCAGTTTTCATGCTAATTCACTTACTTCCACCACCAGGCCAAGACCAGAGACCTTTATTTAGTTAGTTAAGCTTAAATATCTACCCTGCTTGCTACAGAGAAAAAGTAAAGCAGCTGCTACATTTCTTTTTCTCAGTCCCTAACGAAGTACTTTCCTTTCTATCTGTCCTTAAGTCTAACCTTTCAGTCCAAGTAAAAACTCCACTCTTTTTTTTTTTTCACCCCCAGTACCGGGGATCAAACTCAGATCTTACGCTTGCCCGGCAGGCACAGTGCCACATCCCCTGCCCAAAAACTCCATTCTTGATGGTCATATAAACACCTATCCAGTTTAAGGCTGATTTTTTAAAAAGTGTCTTAAGTTTAGTTCGCTTTTTCTCGAAAACTGAAGCCAGGGTTATCTCCCCTGATCTGTTCCTGATTTATAGCTCTTACATCCATGAAGAGAGCAGGATTTATGTTAAGAATGATCTTTATTTCCTCTTCTCTTCTTTCACCAGGCCATCTCACCATCACAAAGCTTATATGATACTTTTCTTAGAAACTATCATCTTCTGTGTCAAGCATACTATATGTCTACCATACCCAAATACAAGTATATACTCCCAAATCCATTACCAATTTTCAAATAGATTTTGGAAAATATGCAGATCTTTTTACTTTTTATTTCTTATAAAATTTTTATCAAAAATTTATTCACACAAAAAAATTAAAAATTTAAAAAAATTTATCCTCATGCAGTACTCCTTTATCTTTGTGCTGTTCTGTTTATTAAAAAAAAAAAACTCTACACGTTATATTGTATATGTGTGCTGTCAAAGCAACTACACAGCACAGCACATTAGGAAGCCTAAACTGACCTATTTTTATTCTCCCTTAAGTCAGTCCTTAGAGATATTCTTGTTTTCAAAGTCCCCATGATTACTATTTCTGATAGAAAAAAACTTTTTTATTTACAAAATTGAACAAAATTTAGCCGTAGTGGGACACTGTTTAATAAGGAAATAAAGGCAACTCCTAATAAGAAAGGGAGAAGAGAACAATTTTTGAGAAAACATGGAGTAGAAAGATTTTATGACATTCTACTTTTTTTCTCTCCTACCTCTCCCTACTTTTTAATTTTATCAGAATCTCAGAGTTGCTTACAAATATCTAGAATCATGCTACTCTTAACTTGTTTGTCTGATGCAGCTCTTCATTTTCAAAGTAGACTACACTTTACGGGCTACATGTGTGGACTTTCAGGATTTTGGTAACGTGATTTTGTTGGTCAAGATCAGTTCCTTTTGCTTAAGCTCATTAAAGAAAAACTTGAAAATGAAGCAGCTAACCCTAAGATTCTGATTTGGCTGAATGTGAGAAAGAATGTGGCAGGTGTCCCAAAATACGTTATTTGTCAACAGACCTGCTTTGGAGACTTCATGGCAGGCCGCAGGCAGTGCTTGGGGCTGGGTAACATCTGGTTTATTGTACTGGGCTCCACTAGGAGCTGCTCTCTTCTTTTGGAGCAACTTTGGGTACTGAAGAGGATAAAGGGTGGGGCAGGTAACTGTTGTCACCTCTTCCACCAGGCTTCTGGTCAAACCACCCCTTACTGCTGCCGCCAGTATCATACCCTTCTGGAGCTCCCAGTTTGATTACACAAGGGAAGTAAGTACTTGGCAGGAACTGGTTCTCCTGGCTTCCTGGGATCTGAATGAACCCTCAAAGCCTGGAAGGGGCTTGGAATAGTGTTTGTTTCTGCGTACAGAGAACTCCCTGGGATTGATCCAAGTGATGGAGAAGGGAAAGGTAGGGAGAGGTGGGGAGAGAAGGGGGAGGATAGAGGACGGGGAATGAGAGATACGTGTTGGCAAAAGGAGTGAGACTGCATTAGGAAGAAATGGCCCAAAATTGCACCCATGTCTCTTCCCACCATCTTTTTCCCCTTTGTACTGTCTCTTCATCTCTTCTTTCTTCTCTTTTTACTTCTGCTAACTACTCACAATGCATTCTTTTCTTTATTGAACTTCCTTTAGTTTATTCAAGAATATAATTACATTCTTCTTGAAGACATGCTTCTGAGACAGGAGATTAGAGTGTGGCAAAGCTGGCTGGGAAATAGGTGTGACCTGTTAATTACAAGACCCTGGAACACAGGCGCAGAACAGCCTCCAAACTTCTCAGGAGACTTTGAGCAGGTGTTCAGTGGGATACCTAGACCTAACAACAGCCTGAGGCGTGGGATCCCGGCACCGCCTCTCAGGACCCGGATGTAGAAGTTCTCAAGGGTTCCTCTAGATTTGACTGGCTGGCATACAAGGACAGTCGCAAGAAGAGCTCACTATCATGGCTTTCCTCGTGATGGATGTACTTTTATCCTGTGTTTTCCTCTTTTACTCAGCCCAAGCTCGCTCTGCAGAGCCAGGTTCTCCCTCACTCTTCACTTTTACTCTTCCAAATAAACTTTGTCACTTTTTTTTTTGCTTGTTTGTTTTGCTTGCTTCATTCAATTCTTTGTTCCATATGAGAAGAACCTGGAAACCAACGACAGAAGGAGATGCAAGCAAACCAAAACCTGGTAACATCTATTTGGCAAGCCATTTTTAGAAGGAGACTACCGGCTAACACTACTATAGATTTTCTCTGAAAAATACTGGGATGGAAAGAGTAGTAATTAAGAGATAAGTGGTATTTATAAGTTAATATATTATCTACATATCTAGTTTATAATTCAATTTAACATATGCAACTGAACTAAGAAATCTAAGACATTTGAGTTTTAAATTTCCTTTCCTAAGGGTTTACACACAAAGAGCCTGTGTTGTCACTAAGATGATGGAAAGTCAACAAAAGGAGGGACAGTTATTGGTGCTTGGCTGTCCTACTGGCACCCTAATCTCTGTTTTGGAGAACGTTCCATCATGTGTAATTTAGGGGAGTGGCTGCTTTCTCTTAGGGGAACTCAGGGTGGAGGGTGAGGAAGTAGCAGGAAGAATTGAGCCTAATTTAGGTTTGGTTAATTGGACACTCTAGGACTTTGAATTTTGAACTAGTGAAGCAATTATGAGAAAAAAACTCTTAGAAGAAGCTAATGAAACATTGCTACTGTCTCACAAATTTTGCTAAGCAGTTGTTCCCTGACCCTGAAGAGCAACTTCATTCTTGTTCGTTGTCCAAGTTCAGTCCCTCTAGCTTTCCAGGAATTCTCTGAACACTCCCAGTAAATTCCATTTTACTTAATAGAGCCAGAGTTAGTTTTTGGTGTTTCCAACAATTATAGCTGAAATACAAATTTTTACTTCTGATTCCATTACAAAAATAAAAATGGTAGAGTGTTCCCTCACATGGCTGTATGGCTCATTAGTTGCTCTTGGTACTTTATAGGAATGTTTAATATTTTAAATCTGATTTTAGAGTTAAAGTAAAAATTCAGAAAAAATGGTATCATTAGTTAAATGGAACTATTGTGAAAATTATTTACAAAATTATCCCAAAATTGGTACAAGCAAATATTTCTATTTATCCAGCCATCTCTCCATCTAAACATGAATGGGGTGAAATTTCTTCATTGTTCTTTCATTGGTCATTTACTACTTGCCTTTTTCCATTTTTAGCCAGTTCTGTGTACAACAGATTTTCATTAGTGTTGTGGTCTGTCAATTAAACCACAGAAATTTCTACAATATTATCTACTAAATTCTGACATTTTGTTGTTTGTTCAATTTGTAGGGGAAAAAACTATGAATATGTTCAGATTATTACATCTTATCTTTTATGCCTTATTAATGGTGGATGATAAACACCTAAGTTACCCAGTGCAAAAAGGGAGGTTTTTTTGTTTTTGCTTTTTTCGGTACTGGGGATTGAACTTGGGACCTTGCGCTTGTGAGGCAGGCAGCAGAACCACTGAGCTAAATCCCCGGCCCAATAGGGAGATTTTTGAAGCTACAAAGTCCTGGGTTCAAACTGTAGTTCCTCAAACAAACAAACAAACAACAAAACAAGTTGTAGGTCCTCTTTCTACTAGCTATGCGACCTGAGCCATTTTATGTGATCGTTATGTGTCTTAGATTCCCCATGTCCACAAAAAGGATAAGAATATCTGCCTTCAAGGGCAATATGAAGACTAAAGATAAGACATCAAAAAAGTTTAGTCTATTCATGAACAAAACCCAGGCCACACAGGAAATATTACAAAGAATCAACAACTGAGACCTCATCTTATTAAAAAGCTTTTGCACAGAAAGAGAAACCAACAACAGAGTGAAGAGACAACCCACAGTGTGGGGAAAATTTTCTATCAGCTATTCATCAGATAAAGGACTATTATCTAGAATATATAAAGAGCTCAAAAAAATCAGACTCCCCAAATTTAAAGTCCCAATCCAAAAACAGGCATCTGAAATGAAAAGACACTTTTCATATAAAGAAGTAGAAATGGCAGATAGATATATGAAAAAATGTTCAATATCACTGGTCATTTGTGAAATGCAAATTAAAATAATACTGAGACTCCATCTCACTCCAGAAAGAATGGCTGTTATCAAGAAATCAACCAATAACAAATGCTAGAGGGGCTGTGGGGACAAAGGAACCCTTCTCCACTGTTGGTGGGAGTGTAGACTGGTGCAACCACTGTGGAAATCAGTGTGGAAATGTCTCAAAAAACTAAAACTAGAGGTTCCATTTGACCCAACTATTCCCCTTCTTGGTATCTTCCCAAAAGCATTAAAAGCATCATACCACAGCAATATATGGACACCCATGTTTATAGCAGCACAATTTGTAATAGCTAAAACTTGGAAACAGCCCAAATGCCCATCAACCGATGAATGGATAAGGAAGATGTGGGGTTTTTTTACACAATGGAGTACTGCTCTGCCATAAAGAGGATGAGCTTCAGACATTTCTAGATCAATGGATGAATCTTGAGACCACATTCTTAAGTGAAATAAATTGGACACACATGTTTAAATACCACATTGTTTCTCTGGTGTGAGAAACCGAAGGTGGAAATAAGGACTGAGATGTATAATGGATGTTGGGAAATGGGAAGAAAGTGTTCACATGGGAAGGGAACAGGGGAGGGGGGAGGGAGAGAGGAAGGGAGGGACAAGAAAAAAAGTAAAACTAGAAGGAAAAATGGAAACAAAGCTTTTGTACATAGTGAGGGAAGGGGGGAATGAGATAAAATAAAATAAAAATTTTAAAAAAGGAAAGAAAAAAGTTTAGTCTAACTGAGTCATCCATTGTCTGTGGAACTTCTATTACCCATGTGTCCTTTATATTAAGTAGGCAGTATTGTATCCAATATTAAATATTACAAGGAAGGAAAGCAGCAATAGTTTTTCTCCACTTGCCTTAATCTATAGTTCCTAAATTTTTCCCCTCCAGTACTCCTTTAAGTCTAATGATTTTTCCCTAGAAAAATAAACATCACATAAGAAGCCCATATTTTTGTATAAAATTTCAACGGGGTGCCAAGTATCATAAAGCTATTCATAAACTTCAAATTAAGCACGCGTGCTTTAAATCAGGTAGTGGCCTGTGTAAGAGACTTTTCACAAATACTGTGTGTGCCCTGTATTTGGGGTGAACTACAGAACTACCTGTGGCTAGGGGAATGCAAGGGGAAGGACATATGATACCTTCAGTCTAAAATTGCAAAGGGTAAATGTAAGTTCTGTTTTCTCTTTCTCACCTGTGGAGCTGGAAGCAAAGAACTTGAAGATGGCACAATTGTAGGATGTAAGCATCTCAGGTTCCAGAATTAAATGAGAGCCACAAAGGGGATCCACCTGACATACTGGATGATGATATGATAGAGGAGGAAATATTTGGCTGTTAATTCATTGAGAAAGCTCAGATTTGCCTACTAAAGCAGCTAGTTACTAAACCTAGCTAATGCATTTCCTCCAGTAACTTCGATTAATCCGGACCATGTCTATATTAAATCAGTATGTTAATAATAAACAGGTTTATAAAATGCTTCATCAAAAGTCTTTCACATTTCTCACTATATTTTTAGAACTTTAAAATTTTGTTTTATTTTTACAACTTTGTGAGACAGAATAACCGGGATTATTATGTCTTGCTCTCTCTCTTTTATTTTTTTCTTGGTACCTGGGATTGAACCTGGGACCTTGCATTTGCAAGGCAGGCAGCAGAACCACTGAGCTTAATCCTTGGCCCTTATTATAGCTCTTTTTAAATGGAATGAACTAAAGTTCAAAAATGTATTTACCGTGTTCAAGCTTTACTGCAGACTGGAGCTTCTTTTTTTCTTTTTCTTTTTTTGGTACCAGAGTTTGAACTTGGGTCCTTGCGCTTGCACAGCAGGCAAAACCACTAAGCTAAATCCCCGGCCCTGGAGCTTCTTTTAGTATATTTCTTATGGAAAAATGTGCTGGGTTCTGTAGTTTTTAAAATTTGATCTGTCCAGACACTTTTTGTCACCTTGTTCTACAAACAAAAGTAGGTGCTACATAAGAAAAGTCTGATAACTTTCTGGAATTGTTCTTAAAACTTCAGTTAAATCTACTGATGGTGCCAGGCGTGGTGGCGCACACCTGTGATCCCAGCACTTGGGAGGCTGAGGCAGAAGGATCACTGCAAGTTCAAGGTCACCCTGGGCTCCATATTTCAAGGCCAGCCTGAACTACACAGAAAGACCTTGTGTCAACAAACAAACAAAAACTGATGATTTCAACAAAGTAATAAAGCATATTTGATAAAACTTGTTAACCAAAGTAATAAATTTGTAATCGGGAAATTTATTCACAGAGAGATGAGTTTCATATATTCCTTTTTGTCAAAAGCAAAATATTTGTCTCAAAACAAGTGAAAGACATATTTTTAATAACACAAAATTCACTGTTTTACTTTTATTATGAGATACATAATATAGAAAAGAACATAAGCACATGTGCAATTTAATTGATAACTACAGGGTAAATATAATGAAATTACTATCCAGGTCAAGAAATGAGACATTACCAGTGCTCCAGGGGAAATCCTCTTCAATACAAAATATACTTACTAATTCCACACTTAGTCTTTTGAATTCCTCAGAGAACACATTATTCCTGACACTTTTTCCACAACTGGACTGGACATAGGAATTGAAGTGAATGCTGATTTAAATTAACGAAGTTTTTTTTAAAGCAGATTTGAATTAGCAATTTGCATTCAATAACCTATTTCATTCAATAACCTATTTGCATTCAATAACCTATTTCTACTTGTTGAGACATGTTACTCCTGCCAGGGAAATGACCATCAATCATACGGAAGGTACTAAGAAAGGTTAGGAGTAGGGCCAGGGATTTGGCTCTGTGGTTCTGCCGCCCGCCTCACAAGCGCAACGTCTCGAGTTCAGTTCCTGCTACAAAAAAAAAAAAGAAGCTAAGAGTGCGCTGTATTACATTGTTATTATTTACTATGGGGACGTCATTTAGACTTGACTTCCCTCATTAAATGGAGATGCAACATTTAGCCAAAACTAAACAAATGAGAGCACAATGTGGTCTGTTTTCAAAAGGAAATAATTTCTTCTTATATTTGAGTTTATCAATTTGAATTGAGTTCAGCAGTAACAGGAACCCCAAAATTACAGTGGCTTACCAAAATACATTATTTTCTCCCTGACATTAAAAAGACCTAGAAGTAGCCTCGTTAGAGCTGATAGGCCGTTCCACGGAGTTAGGAAACCAGGCTCGGATGTTTTGCTCTATCACCCTTAGCACATGGCTTCTGTTTCACTGACAAAGATGACCACGCAGGCACCAACCCGCGTATCCACACTGTGGCTAAAAGAAAAAGGAAGTAGAATAACTGCTTCCTAGCAAGCACACATTCTGAAAGCTCTATATATCTTATAACTTATTGGATATCATTACATCAAACTAAAAGGGAAGTGGGGAGATAGGATTTTTTTTTTTCTGGACAGAGGAAGGGCCACTAAAAGCCAAGGATTCTAGTAAGACAAAGAGAAGATAATGGGAGAAAGCCTTATTCTGACCGGGCTTTTTATATATGTTTTGCTCCCTAAATAAGTTTATTCACTAAATAAACAGTTCAATATTCCTTTAAGCACGAAAATAATTTTTATACAGAAGAACACCAAAATTTTGCTTTTAATTTTTGTAAAATAAATAATATTTTTAAATGTTTTTTGATACAGCTAATGAGTATTCCTTTTCTGTACTTTGTGATGAAAGACAAAAGAAAAAAATAGGAAAGAACATTTTAAAAGGTAAGAATCCAGTACTATGAACCAATTTCCCTAGTGCTTGGTAAGAAGACAATACCAATATAATAAATTTGGAGCCCAGCCGATGGAGCCATATGCCCTGCAGGGTTGAGCTGCAGGACACACACCAGCCTGTGTGTGCCCAAGGCTCTTAATGAAGTGGCCTAAATGTACATAATACAGGCCAATATATTCCCCAGAAATTGCACTGTCCCAAGATAATAATGACACTTCATCAATTAGGAAATACTGGACATTTATGAATGGAATTATCATATTTCCTCAAACACCAGATGAAAACCTGGGTACCTGGTGTTTCTATCCTAAACTGGATTACACTATAGGTTGAATGGCTTCCCCGATCTACGTAGGAATTCAAACTATGAACAAAACCCATATGTGGACATGGATGCTACGATGATCTGATGGAGCTTTAGAATCTGTGACGAGATTGTGACTGCCAGCTGCAGGAACAGGAGAAACCCTACTTTAACCAGACATAAGTGTGGAAATATTAGAGACTGCTAGGAGTCTATATCATATTCTGCTTATAGGTCAAATTTTGCTTTAGCAGAAGACTCTAAATTAGTGTAATCTCTAAAATTTAGGAGAATAAAAGGGCCCCAGGAAAAAGCTTTGCAGGCTTTTCTTGTGCTATGATTCAATGACAGACAACAGTTACTAGATAATAACGGTTTTGAGGCAGTGGAAAGAAATCAGAAGCTGAAGAGTTACGTGTAATCTACCTAGTGGTGCTATTCACTGGCAAAACAACCGCAAGAATAAGAAACTAAAGCAGAGCTAGGTGTATAACTCAGTGGCAGAACTGCTCACTTAGCATGCTGGATTTGATCCCCAGCCTAGGAAAAAAAAAAAAAAAACTAAAGTGGAAGGTAATTATTCATTAATTTGTGCTCACTCTGAGAAGGTCCCCTCCAGCCACTATGCTGACGGCTGGGAAAGTTGCATGCTGCTCCAGGACTGGATCAAGGACAAAGGCTTCCTCAGCGGAAGTGGCCTTTGGGACTGAGAACAGCATATAGACCAATAATGAGTAACAAGCAAGAGATATCAGACCTGGAAAGAAAGATTAAAGGGCTGCTTCCACATCGAAACTCTTTCTTGAGAAATGCTGCCAATTTATGCAGTTCCTAACACTTTAAATACAAACATTCACTCATAAGAAAAGAGTAATCAATTCTAGTATCTTGGTAAAAAGATAAAATTATGAAAATTTTTCAATAGAAGAATTAGCTTTCCTGGGTTGGAGGTGTAGCTCTGGGATAGAGTGTGTGTTTAGAATTTGATGGCCTGGGTTCAATCCTCAGCACCCTTACCAAAAAAAAATAGCTTTGCTAAAAAGGAAGTTGCTTACCATTAACTTACATTGACTTAAGGTTTTGTGCAGCCCAAGTACTGTTTTGCAAAAAGAAGTTTGCAGAGGAAACTTTGCATTGCAAAATGATCTAGATAAACCAGGAATCTGAACAGGTAGGGTCTGAGCGACAGTTATTTTAGCACTATAACTCTGGCCACGAGGAGTTGCATCATACATGTTGGAAAACTGGCACCTCGGTTTTTAGTAACTTCCTGGCACAACAGACCCCCAGTGCTTCCTTTTTTTTTTTTTTTTTAATCTTGTAATATTAGCAGAATTGCAAAAAAAAAAAAAAGCCAAAAATTAGGATTCCGAAGAAATGTTCTGTCAGTCTAATCAGTCTGATTCTTAATATGTAATATAACCATGGTGTGCAAATTACATTGAATACTGTAGTTTTGTGAGCAGGGATTGCTTATTGTCTTGGATGCAGTCTGTGCTATATGCCTGGTTACCCATTTAAAATATGACATATAGTGTCACATTATTATGTGGCTAATAATTCCTTGTATAATTTTTAAAAATTGTAATAAAATATTGTTATGAATTGTATCTAGGTGTCCTCCCAAAGCCTAATGTGCTCATAGGTTAGCTTTTCAGAGGTGGCTGGATCTAGGGTGTGTGGACCAATCTAGTCTACTGATTGATTTAGCATAGTTCTGGATAATGGGATAGTTGTATAAAAAGGGAAGCCCCACCCTGGGTGGGAGTGACACCAACCAATAGGCTTGTAGCCTCAATAGAATAAAAGGGGAAGGGAGGCTTACTACTGCTGCTTGCTACTTTCTACCTGCCTGACATGGACTGTTTCTCCTCTGTGATGCCCTTCTACCATGTCATCCTGCCTTGGAGCCAGCTGACTATGGACTGAAATCTCTACAAACTGTGAGCTAAAATAAACCTTCTTCCTTTAACTTGTGGGTGTTGAGTTTTTTATCCCAGCAACAAGAAAAGTAACTAAAACATACATACAACAATTTCAAGCATAAAGTTCAGTGGCATTATGTACATTCAATGAGCAATCACCTTTGCCATCTAACTCTATAAGTTTTTTACCCTATCAAACAAATTATTTACCTATTATACAAGAACTTCCCATTCCCACCAGCCTCCATCCCCTGGAAACTGCCATTTTTTTCTGTCCACAAATTGGACTACTGTTGTTACTTCATATAAATGGAATCATACAATATTTCTACTTTTGTAACTGAATTACTTTACTCAGAATAATGTCTTCAAAGCTCATTCATACAGTAGTACACATCAAAATTTCCTTCCTTTTAAAAAGCTGAATAATACTCCATCATATGTATAAACCATGTTTTGTTTATTCATTTATCCATCAATAGGGCCGGGGATTTAGTTCAGTGGTTCCACTGACTGCCTTGAAAGCAGAAAGCCCCAAGTTTGATCCCTGGTACCGCCTCCCCCCAAAATACAGTGTCATTTATCCATCAGTGGACACTTGGATTGCTTCTACCTGTTGGCTATATGTATGTTACTATGAACATGAGTGTACAGGTATCTCTTCAAGTCCTTGCTTTTTGGGTGGTATATATCCAGAAGTAGAATTGCTGGGACATATATTCATAGTTTTGGATTTTTTTTCCATACTGAGGATAGAACCTGGGGATGCTTTACCACTGATCTATACCCCCAGCCCTTTTTATTTTGAGACATTCTTACTAAGTTGCCCAGGGTAGCCTTGAGCTAGTGGTTCTGCTGCCTCAGCCTCCTAAATAGCTGGGATTACAGGCATGTATCAGCATGCCAGCTACTTTTAGCTTTTTGAAGAACTGCCAAACTGTATTTCACAGTGACTGCATCATTTTACATTCCCACCAGCAGTGCACAAGTTTGCCAGTTCTCTGTGATCTTGGCAACACTTGTTAGTTTGGCTTTATTTTTGTTTTATGATTGCCCTTATAATGAGGGTAAAATGGTATCTCATTGGGGTTTTGATTTGTATTTCCCTAATGATGAGTGATGTTGAGAATCTTTTCATGTATTTATTGGCCATCTGTATATCTTTGGAGAGATCTATTGAAGTATTTGGCCATTTTTCAAGCTAGATTGGCTTTTTGTTGCTGAATTGCACAGAGTTTTTTGTATAGTCTGCATCTCAATCCCTTAGAACATATATATGAACACATCATATTTTAAGGGAAAATTAAACACACAATGATAACTGAAAAGCAGTATAAAACACATGGGGATAGACAGGTGTGGGAGCGGCATGCCTGTAATCCCAGCCCTCAAGAAGGATGAAGCAGGAGGATCACTGGGAGTTCCAGGCCAGCCTGGGCTACATAGTGAGTTCAAGGCTGGCCTGAACTACATAGGGAGACCCTGTCTCAAACAAACAAACAAACAAAAAACAAAAAAAGGGATGAACCCAAGCTTTGTGTAAATAAATGAAACATCTGAAACACCCATTGCAGTCTTTTAGACCTTCCACAAATGTCAAAGCTAAGTATTCTGACTTTTCACTCTCAGGCAGAGTTGCCTGTCCCTTACACTTTTTATCCCCACTGGTATGGGGGTCTGGAGTTTTGTGAAGTTCTCCCTCAGATTCCTGAGCCTTGGAACAGCTATATCAAAGATTCACCCTAGACAGATCACAGATCTGCCTGAGACCGGTACTCCTCAGAATTCTCTCACTTAAAATTTTTTGCCATATTCAAATGTCCAATATTTTTCTAATACTCTAAGTCAACCTACTTTTGAAAATTAAACTTATTTAAAAAAAACAAACCTTTAAAAGCAGCACTGTACATGGAAAACTAAAATCGGATGTCCCACCAGGCACAGCAGATTACAAACATCAGTGCCTGCAGCGTTGCCCAGGACGCCCCTTCTGTTGGCCCTAGATAAACACGCCCTCTCCCTAACCAGAAGCCCAGCTACACTGCCCGGGTGCTGGAGCGGGCAGTTGACTGAGCAGAGGCGCTGGTCAATGGATAGTGGGTGCCCGGGGGAGTAGAGATGGGCTGATCCCTAACGTTCCTCCTACCAAATGCGCATTCCATCTCAGATGTTCTTCAGAACTGTACTTTGAGAAACACTGCTTTTACCAGAGACCACTTCTTGAGATTTCACTCTTGTGGGAAAGCCAAGAGTGCAGGAAATGGAAAGGGAGTAAAGGCCTAACTCACTCAGCCGTCGGTTCTCTGCTGATGATTCTTTAATAGTTTTCAAACTTCACGATCTCAGGAATTTTTAAAGTTTTTTAAAATCACTGAAGACTCCAAGGAGCTCTTGTTTGGTTGGGCTTTATCTATTGACATTTATCATATTTGAAATCAAATTTGAGAAAAATTCAAAATATTTAATTCATTTAAAAGAATAAACAACATGTTGACATTTTTATTTAAAAATAACTATTTCAAAATAAGAGTGGCTTTGTTTACACATTTTGTAAATCTTTTTAATATTTGACTTAATGGAAATCAGGTGGATTCTTTTATCTACTTCTGCATTCAGCCTTTTGCACCTTACTTGTCACGAAACCTCCAGAAAATACACTGTACATTCATGAAAGAGGGTGAAAATACCAAATAACATTTCTTTCTTTTTTTTTTTGGTACTGGAGATCGAACTCGGGTCCTTGCGCTTGCGAGGCAGGCAGCGGAACCACTGAGCTAAATCCCCGGCCCCCAAAATACATTTCTTTATCATTGTGAAAAGTTTTGACTTCACAGGTCTTCTTAAAGGGTCTTGACCATTCCCAGACTGCGCTTGAAAACTTTTAATTCATTGGGAAGCAGCATGGTGCAGTGGGTAATTAGAGGGTAAATCCCAGAGCCAGACTGCTGAGTTCGTCTCTTTCATTATCTGTTTGACTGTGGCCAAGTAATTTAACCACTTTCTGCCTTAATCTTCTTATTGGAAAAATTATGATAATAATTAGTTGATGTTTGCAAGGGTACATAACTGTGAAATTAAAAAAATAAAACAAGACCTTCAAAGAAAAGTACATGCAGGTGCCCAATCTAGTCTTAAACTGAAAGTTCATTGTTATTTTTATTTCTTATATGTGAGACTGAGTATTATTACCCATTTGTATTTCTTTTTTTATAACTTATTTATTAAAATATTTCATCAACTTTTCTGTTGAGTTGTTGGTCTTTTTACTACTTTTAGGAGCTCTTATATGGCCTACATATTAACTTCACTACTGTTTTATCTATAGCAATTATTTTATCTAAATCCATAACTTTATAATATTTATATTATAAACTTTATAATCAACAACTCTAATTTTTAACTTTATTTGTGCTTTTGTTTTGTTTTGTTTTGTTGAGACAGGGTCTCACTGTGTAGCTCAGCCTGGCCTTGAACTCACAAGTGAACTTCCTGCCTCAGCCTGGGATTACAGGCCTGTGCCAGCACACCTGACATGTGCTGTAATTCTTCATCATGAAGTTTTAAATTTATAGAAGACACAACAAAATGATTGTATAGAAGACAAGTCACAGTCATAGACATACATGCTTTACGGTTTTTATACTGAGGTCAATAATCACCAACAGATATTTATAGAACATGCCACTCAGTACCCAAGAATGTTTTAAAAGAAGTATCAAGACCTACATTGAACCTGGCGTGGTGGTGCATGCCTATAATCCCAGCACTTGGGAGGATCCCTGGGAGTTCAAGGCCAGCCTGAACTGCCTAGCAAGGCCCTGTCTCAAAACAAAACAAAACAAAACACCTATATTGAGAACATAAACTAAACTAAACCAGATTTTAACTTTCCACTTCAGTCCATATATTTGCAGTGATGGAGAACCTTTTAGAAATTGAGTGCCCAAACTGCTACCCAAAACCCACTTATTTATCACAAAGTGCCAGCTCTACAATTAAACCTGAATACTGAGGATTTAGTTTAGAAAAAACAACTGTTATCCAGTGTTTGTCTACTGGGGTGACTTGGCTCACCTGCCAACAGACAGGGCTCTGTGTGCTGGGAGCAGTGTGTGTGCTGTAGGTTGCCACCCCTGCCATATAGTGTTTGACTCTTCCAAGATCTATAACATATATTTTAAGTTACTTTAAGATTACTTTAGAATCATAGTCAATTTCCTTTTTGGGTTTTTTTGAGACAGGTACATAGTTCAAGCTGGCCTCAAACTCATGGCAAACCTCCTGCCTCAGCCTCCCCAGTGCTAGGATTACAGGTGTGTCTCACCATGCCTAATTTAGAATTACTTTAGAATCATAGTAAATTTTTTTTGAGACAAGGTCCTACTACGTAGTTCAGGCTGGCCTTGAAGTCACTATCAGCCAAGGCTGGCCTCAAACTCAGTGATCCTCCTGCCTCAGCCTCTCCAGAGCTGGTGTACCATCATACCCAGCTATACTCATAGTAAATTTTAATGTTTGATATGAAAAGCTTCTCATTATTCTCTGTTCTCATAATTTTGAGTTGTTCATGCACAAAACGCATCCAGAAAGATAATTTTGAATTAGCTAATATAGGTGAGCTGATTTTCTACTAACCTTGTCTGATCTCATTAAATTTGTCTCCTAAGCAAGATAATGCTTGGAGTCCATGGTAGACTCTATTCCTGTACCTGGGTCTTAAAAGAGAAAAATCAGTAAAAAATAAGCTCCCTGGGTCGAATGCCATGATTCTCAGTCATACGATTTAGAATCCTTGGAGGGTTTACTCAAGTAAAATTACAAGTTCCAGCTGATGGTGGTTTGGTTAGTTCAGCATCTACTCTTTGAGAGAAACTGTCCTGGTGTCATAACTTTTGGAGAAGTCCAATGGTCTTGCCCTGAGAGGGGTGTAGGAAGTGATGGTAGAGATCGTTATAAGTAAGAACTCTGGGGCCAGAGATTTAGATCAGTGGGACTGCGCCTGCCTCGCAAGCACAAGGTCCTGAGTTTATGCCCAGTACCAAAAAAATTTTTTAAAAATAAGTAAGAACACTGATGGAGGCAAGAATTATTAGGTTTAGCATTATATTCATTTAAAACTATGAATTTTTCTCTGAGTTTAGGTATTATTCACATCCCACACACTTTTACGTGAAATGTTCTAGTTTTTTGATTTGTACACAATTTGCAATTTGACTTCTGCTACAATCCAATAATTATTTGATTTGGGGGCTGGAGGTACAGCTCAGTAGTAGAATGTGTTTAGTATTTCTGAGGTCCTAGGTTCAATCCCCAGTACACACACACACACACACACACACACACACACACACACACACACAGTGTGTGCTTATTTCATAGTGGTTAAAAAATTGGTAAATTAATTTTTTATTCATTTGTTCATTTAGTCAACAAATATTTAAGCATCAACTATGAGTTACATACTTGGAATATGTCAGACAGCAAAAAAGTCAATGACTCCTACCCTTAGGCAGCTTACATTAGTGAGCAAAAAACAGGCGATAAACATAAGTAAATTATGTGGCATGCTAGAAGGTGATAAGTGTTAAAAAAGAAAGACAGAGAAAGAAGAATCGCTGACCAGGTGGAAGAGCTCCAGGCTGAGATATGGTGATTAAGATCATCCCCTGAGCATGTGAAATTTAGGCAATGACTTAAAGGAGGTGAGGGAGTTAGTCGAGTAGATATGAGCAGAAGAATACAGAGCAAACAATTTGTCCAAAAGCCCTAAATTTGTTGCATGTCCAGAGTAGCAAGGGGGGAAGCTGGAGCTGAGGTCAGAGAGGCAAGAGCTCTGGCTCATGTGGGGATTCTTGGCTGTTAGGACTTCAGGTTTCACTATGACTGAAATGGGGAGCAGCTGAAGAGTTCTGAGCAGACACGTAACACAGTATAGTTTACAGTTTAAAAGCACCATGGGTCACCGCACGGAGCCTGGACTGTAGGGAAGAGTAGAAGCCCAGGGAGCAAGCTGGAGGCAACCGAGCATAGCCAGAGTGAGAAACAATAGCGTGACCAGAGTGGAGGAAGAAAAGCGCTGAGAAGGGGTCAGACTCTGGTTCTGTTTCAAAGGCAGAGCCAGCAGAATTTTTGGACAGAATGGATGTGTGGTGTAAAAGAGGTAAGTCAAAGGTCACTCCAAAGTTTTAGCCTTAGTAACAAGAAAGAGGAGTTAACACAAGTGAAATGAAGATGATTACTTAGCAGGTTTGGGGTGAACGGTCAGGAGTTTGGACTGGATAAAGTTTGACGTGTCTATTTGACACTCGTGTGGCGATACAGTGCAGGTTGTTAGATACAAGAATCAGAATTCCAGGAGAGAAGTCAAGGCTACATATAAACTTGGGAGCCGTCAGCATAGGTAACTTGGAAGCCAGGAAATGTAAGACCCCTGCAATGTACAGGTGGAGAAAGAGACAGAGCTGTAGAGCAGAGACCAGTAAGGTTAAGAAAGCAGTGTGGTGATCCAGACGTTAAGGGAAGAAAGTATATCAAGGAGTGGGGAGTGACTCATTCTGTCAAATGTTCCTGATAGGTCAAATAATAAGAGACTTGAAGAGCATATGGCAGCTATGACAAGGGCAGAAGTTTTGGTGGCCAGGAGAAAGCCTGACTGGAACAATTCAAGTAAGAATTAGAAGGGAGGGATTTAAAACAGCAAGTATAGACAATTATTTCAAGGTGCTGGGTTGCAAAGGGGGAAAAAAGAAATAGGATAGTGACTAGAGAGAAAAGGGACACTAAAGTTGTTTTTGTTTCTAGAGAAATAATAATACTTAAATATTGGTGAGCCGGATGTGGTAGTGCACACCTATAATGCCAGCACTTGGGAGGCTGAGGTAAGAGGATCACTGAGAGCACAAGGCCAGCCCAGGCTACACAGTGAGTTTAAGGCCAGTCTGAACTACATAGGTAGACCCTGTCTCAAAAAAAAAAAAAAAAAAAAAAAAAAAAAAAAATATATATATATATATATATATCAGCAAATATTGATTAATGTAGAAGAGAGAAGGGAGAATTGCTAAGTGGATATTGAGTAGGTGAGTTGGTAGAGGGAATGGGAATACGAAATATTTTTCTGCAAATAGCTAGAGAGTATTTAGGCCTTTGGCCCACACACGGTATCTTAAAGTCACTTTAAATTGTGTGTATATTTTGGCTCACAGTTTTCAGAAGTCTCAGTCCACGATCAGCAGGCTCAAATGCAGAAAAATGGCAAGGTGAGAGGGCCCGGGTAGAGGAAAGCATCACAGCAGGCAAGAAGCAGAGAGAAAAAGGTGGAACTGGGGAGGGATATGTACCCCAGTGTTGGATAATTGGGGAGAATTACATAAAATAGCGCAAGTAAAAGTGTGTAAGACCGAGGGCCTTACCAAACGCTCCGAGGAGCTGACTGTAGCGACGAACACCCGGGAAGGAACACACCGGACAAGTTGGAAAATAAAACAGACCTTTATTAGTCTGGCCAGACGGCACTCCCAAAGCAAAATAGCTTAGAGAGGCAACTGGCTCAGAGTCCGAGGCTGTTTTACAGGGGGTTGAGGGGGAGTTTAACATGTAGATGTACAAAAAAAAGGAACAAAGGTTAGTGGTCGACTGTCACGTACTGATGGTCGGCAGACACATTGATGGATTGTTCTACCGACAGTGGGCCCGGGAACATTTGTTCTCCGACAAACAAGGGGTTGAGTAATTTACTTAGGAACTTGGTTTGGCTACAGATTTTATCTATTATCCCAGAACTAACAAGCACATTTTAACCATTAATTTTTAAATACAATAGAGGCTAGGGGAGTAATTGAATTTGGAATCATACAGTCCCACAAGTGAATAATATAGTCTGAATGTTTGTGTCCCCAAAACTAATATATTGAATTTCTAACCCCCAAGGTGATGGTTTTAGAGGGAGAGGCATTGGAAGAACTATGGACAGCTAAATTAGGTAGAAATATTCAGACAGGGCTAGGCCCTCTAGGAAGTCAATGTAAAAGATGAAAACACATCAGAGGCCAGGGATTTAGCTCAGTGGTTCAGGTGCCTGCCTCGAAAGCACAAGGTCCCAAATTCAATCCCCGGTATCTTACAAAAAAAAAAAAGAAAACACATCAGAACTGTGGCTAGAGGCACATCTAAAGAAGATTAAAGTCATAATGGCCAGATTTATATACTTCTATAAGGGATAAACAAAAGCTTGAGATTACTGGTACTTCTCAATCTCAAAATGTATACCCTTTTGAGATTTTTAAAATACAAATAAACCATTATCTCATTAGGCTATCCTCTTTCACCTACTAAGACAAGACTAAAACTATAGATTATTGCTGGGTGTGGTGGTGAAAGCCTGTAATCTCAGTGCTTGGAAGGTTTAGGCAGGAGGATAACTTCGAGTCCGAGGCCAGCCTGGACTACAAGTGAGTTCAAGCCAGCCAGAGTTACATACTGAGGCCCTGCCTCAAAACACCACACTCACACACACACACACACACACACAAAGACTATTGATTATTGATCAAGGTTAATGATGTCACCTACATGCCCTTGTTACTATTGAATCAATATTAGCCAAGCAACTATACTTGTAATCTTATTGGTTAGTTTGACCCACACTGTACCCACCTCATGACTCTGCTCTATAAAACCTTTTTTTTTTTGCTACCAGGGATCAAACGCTGAACCTTGTGTTCATGAGGCAGGCAGTGGCACCACTGAGCTAAATCCCTGGCCCTATAAAACCGTTTTAGAGAAGTGGGCTCATTGACAACCCATTTGGGACCCCTTCTGTCTCTCAGGAACTATTCCTATTCCCCAATAAATTTTCCTACTCTTAACCTCTGTTGTTCCTTAGAATTCATTCTTTGATTTCAGGGAACACAAACTCTGCATATCTGACATCTAACAGGTTGGGAATTATGTATTTTTTGCCCTATATCAGGAGGTAATTAGGTCATGGAGATAGAGCCCACATAATTGGGATGAGCACCCTTGTAAAAGAAATCTGAGGCAGACTTCTCTTCTTCCATGTGAGGACACCATGAGAAAGCACCATCTACAACCCTCGCCAGACACCTAGCCCACTAGTGGCTCAGTCATGACTGAGTGGACTGCTCAGCCACAAAACTATAAGAAATAAATTGCTATTGTTTATAAACTATCCAGTTTATGCTATTTTTAGAGCAGTCCAAATGGATTAAGATAGGAAAGCCAGACACAGTGGTGAATGCCTGTACTCCCAGTACTCGGGAGGCTGAGGCAGGAGGATCACTGTGAGTTCAAGGCCAGCCTGGACTACCCAGTGACCCTGTCTCAAGACAAAAAAAAAAGGAAGAGTGAATAACTTGGAAAATGTTTACTGGACAATATTTTGAGATTACATGAAATTAGTGTTCATGAACTCAAAGTGCATTTTTCTTCCAGTCATGTTCAACTACAGTGACAGTGGGATAAACACAGATAAGTGTTAGGGTTTTGCTGCTAGGAGATGAAATCAAGGGGCTAATGGAGTGATCATTGACTAATGATAGAATTTACGTAGGCTCAGGAGAGGAAAAACACAGAGGGCAGTTAAACAGTGACAGGATAAATTGGAATTCCCAGTGAGACTGAAGAGCTATCAGGAAGTAGGGATCTAGTGGGATGAGCTGGAAAGATGGGAGCTTCTGGTCAGAGAGGGGCTGTATGCAACTGAAATTATTGAGGGCCTGCCAGTTACTAGTACTAGATTTAACTAGGGGACGGCCCAAGGGACAGCAAAAGAGGTATGTATCCAAGGGCTGGAGATCAGGGTATTGGAAATATCACCAATGTGCATATTAAAATCACCAAAAAAGGGCCGGGGATTTAGCTGGGCTGGGGATTTAGCTCAGCGGTTCCACTGCCTGCCTCACAAGCACAAGGTCCTCAGTTCAATCCCCAGTACCAAAAAAAAAAAAAAAAATCTCCAAGAAATTAAAGCAGCAGTGTTGGAAAGACTAACAGTCAAGGGCATGGTCGTGCACGCCCCCTGTAATCCCAGTAATTGGGAGGCTGAGGCAGGAGGTTCACCATTGACTTTGAGGCCAGCCTCAGCTCCATAGTAGGTTCAAGGCCAGCCTGAACTACACAGTGAGACACTGTCTCAAAAAAAAAAAAAAGAGAGAAAATCACCCAGAAGTTAAAAGCATTGAGGAATAAAGTAACTTGTCTTAACTTTGGGTTTCATTGCCCTGAGATCTGAAGATCAGCTTTTAACAATTTCTCTTCTTATGAAATTCACTAAGGATTTTTATGTGGTCCACTATATGATTAATATTAGGAAATGTGCCTTAGGCATGAGAATATTAATTTCCTACTTATGAGATAGAAAATTATATTTTTCAATAGATTGTTCTCAGTGAATGTGGTTGGCTGAGTGTAGAGGCCATTATACAGACGAAAGCTGGTGGCATGGGTGGGGCTGGTGTAACAGAAGAGCGACTGGATGGAGTGGATGATTAAGGAAGTCAAATCAATGGGACTGAATGACGATGAGGCTGATTGCAAGGCAGGTGGCAGAACCACTGAGCTAAATCCCCAGCCCCTTAAGATGATGAGGCTGATTGGATGAGGAGAAAAGGGACAAGGAGGTTCCAATGAAAAGGCAGATGGTATAGAAAGATTCTCAGGAACATAGGATTGGAACAATCATAATGCCTTTGTTCAAAGTTAGCCTTACTTATAAGATGTGTACTTTCTACAAGTTATATTATCTCTCAATTTTCTCACTGAAAAAAGAAGATAATATCTGAGGTTTTGCTGGACATGGTACTAAAAACTTATAATTCCAGCTGGGGAGGCTGAGGCAAGAGGCTTGTTGGGAGTTCAAGGCCAGCCTGAGCTACAGAATGAAACCTTGTCTGAAAACAACAACAAAATCTGAGGTTTTGTGAGGATTAAGTAAATTAACAAAGGTAATATTTATTTCAGATCTAACACCTGGTAATCCCTCAATGACTATCTTTATTCTGTAAGGAAACAAAACATTTAAAGATGCGCAAGTTTGAAAGGGAAGATATGGAGCTCAGTTTTTTATGTGTCAAAGATGCATTGGAAGCATATGTGTTGAGGTGTTAGGCAAGTAAGCAATTACATAGTCAGGCCTGGAACTCAGATGTGGATTGGAGATACAAGTTGCCCCTAGTGTGAGTATAGGTGGTAATTATACACAGAAGCCAGGGGGTGACTAAGAGTACACAGAAAGCAGTGAGTGAAGAGAGAAACTGCTTTAGGTTCCAATTTTGGGTGTTGTTTTCGCTTTTGTGATATTTAGGCTTGAACCCAGGACCTCTGCACTGAGGCACATCCTCACTGCTTTTATATATATATGTATTTTTTGGTACTGGGGATTGAACTCGGGTCCTTGAGCTTGCGAAGCAGGCAGCAAAACCACAGAGCTAAATTCCCAGCAGCACTTGGAAGGCTGAGGCAGGAGGATTGCCGCAAGTTCAAGGCCAGCCTGTGGCTTTAATTTTTAACTCCCTAATAACTACTCATGTTATGTACCTTTCCATGTACTTATTGGCCATTTGCATATAACAATGCCAAGCACTGCCCCCCCCCCATTTTCCTTGGAGAAATGTCTATTCAAATACACACACACACACACACACACACACACACACACATTCTTCCATTTTGGTGGTGCTGGGGATCACACCTCAAACACAGGGCCTCAAGCATGTGAGGCAAACACTACCACTGAGCCATATTTCTATCCCCTGGATTCACTTTTGCTGAGGATCTTTGTGTAAAGATATTGCTAAGTAGCTCTATTTTCTTTTGATGTCTTTGGCTTTGGTAGCAGGATACCGCTGACATTGTAGATTTAGTAGAAAATATTTCCTCTTTATTTTTTCAAGTTTGAAAAAGATAAAAAGTTTTAAAATGTTTGATGTCACCATTGAAACCACATAGCCTGGACTTTTCTTCCTTGGAAGTTTTTTGATTATTGATTCAATTTTGTTTTTATATTTGTTTTTCCTGGTACTGGGGACTGAATTCAGGACCTTGCATTTGCAAGGCAGGCATGGTGCCACTTAGCTAAACCCCCGCCCCCTCAATTTTGTTTTTGCTAGAATTGTTGTGTATGTCTATTTTTTGAGTCTGTTTTGGTAGTTTGTGTGCTTCCAGGAATTTGTCCATTTCATTGAGGTCATCTCATTTCTTAGCATACAATAATAGGATTTTCTTACAATCTTTTTGATTTCTATAAGGTTGGGTTGGTATTTGGGGTGGTGGTGGTATTGTTTCCACTTTATTCCTGATTTTTTTTTTTTTTGGTACCAGGGATCGAACTTGGGTCCTTGCGCTCATGCAGCAGGCAGCGAAATCACTGAGCTAAATCCCCGGCCCCTTATTCCTGATTTTTAATAATTTGCATCTTTTATTTGGTTGGGGTTTTTTTGAGAGAGGGTCTCACTATGTAATTTAGGCTGGCCTTGAACTTGCAATGATCCTCCTGCCTCAGCCTCCCAAGTGCTAGGATTACAAGCATGTGCCACCATGTCCATCTTGGTTGGTCTTTTTAAAGCTTGTTAATTGTACTGACTTTTTCAAAGAACCAAGTTTTGGCTACCCTGATTCCATGTTATTTACTATTGTATTTATCTCTGTTTATCTCATTCCTTATGCTAGCTTTAGGTTAAGCTTGCTTTTCTTACTCTAGATCCTTACGGTAGGAGGTTAGGTTGCTGGTTCTACAGTTTTTTCAGGGATTTACGGCTATAAATATTCCTCTGAGCACTCTGCATTCCATAAGTTTTAGGGTGTTCTTTTTCATACATGCATTGCACACTTTTTTTTTGGTACTGGGGATCAAACTTGGGATCTTTCACTTGCAAGGCAGGCGGTGGAACCACTGAGCTAAATCCTCGGCCCTGCAAACTATTTTCTAATTTCTCATGTGATTTCTTCTTTTACACACTGATTAAAGGTGTGTTGATTCTAGTTTCATCCCATTGTGGTCAGAGACGATACCTGGTGTGTAAGCCAGTTTCCTGTAGCAGTGACATGTCTGAGAACATCAGCTTTAAGGAGGAGGGTTTATTGAGGCTCATGGTTTCAGAGGCTTCAATTGGACAGCTGGTTCCACTTCCTTAGGTCTGTGGCAAGGCAAAAACATCACCATGGAAGGGCATGGCCAGGATGCAGAGAGATGGGAGTAGGGGACAAACTACAGACCCCAACGTCATACTCCCATGACCATTCCTTTTAACTATAGCCTGCCTCCTCAGTTGCCATTGTCTCCAATACCATCCAATTAAACTCATCAATGGATTAATATACTTCACCATCCAATTATAAATTTAACAATGGATTAATATACTTCTAGAAGCTCATCAGCTAGCAATTAAGTCTTTAGCACGTAAGTTTTGAGGGACATTTCAAACTAAAATTGCAAAACCTTATATAACTTCAAAGTAATTTTTAATAAATTTTATTTCACCCCATCCCCCCAATCCCCTAGAATTTCAATCTTATAAAATTTGTTGGGGTTTTTTTTTTCCCCTGTACCAGGGATCAAACTCAGGACCTTGTGCTTGTGACGCAGACATGCCACCACTGAGCTAAATCCCCAGCCCCAATTGAGATGTTTTATGGACCAACACTGTTTTATGCTGAAGAATGTTCCATGTGGACTTAAGATATGGAGTATCTTTTCCCACCTGCTATGGTTTGAATATCTTCCCTCCAAGATTCAGGTATTAAAATACTATGAATGGTAATTGTGATGGTACAAGAGGTGGGATGATTAAAAGGTGATTAGGTCATGAGGATGCCTCATTTGTGAATAAGATTAGGCACTTCATTTTTTTTTTTTTGGTATTGGGGATCAAACTCGGGACCTTGCGCTTGCGAGGCAGGTGGCGGAACCACTGAGCTAAATTCCTGGCCCTACCTTTTCATTTTCGATCCATGGCGGGTTTTTTTGGTACTGGGGATAGAACTTGGGACCTTGCACTTGTGAGGCAGGCGCTGGAACCACTGAGCTAAATCCCCAGTCCCAATCCATGTGTTTTTGCTCCAAAGTGAGTTTGGGGTCTTCTCAGGTCTTTTATGTATATGTTGCTTTTACAGTACCAGGAATATGTGGAAATTATAAAGTCTTTATTTCCCCAAATATCTTACTCTTTAGCTTTTCATTATAGGTTTTTTGATATGTTTATCCCTACCCAATAATTGTCACAGATGGAGTTGTTAATAAAAATATTTTTGACAAACGCCCTTTGGGTAGTAACCTCTCTGCCTAAGTAGAGTTCTGAGTCTGGTGAAACAATAGCAAGACCTTTGTACCAGTCCTCGAAGGAGCCACCACACATGTGAAAATAAACTCATGCAGGAGATACTTACTTTGATTTCTGTGCTGCCCATACTTGGAAACAAGTGGATCCATCCCAGAGCATTTTCATCCGTGGTCCTCATGATGTGCCCATCTCTGGATGTGCACCTCCCAGCGTGAATATATAAAGGTCATCTTTGCATGACCTTTATGCTAACCAAAAGGGTTTTTTTTTGTTTTATATTTTGAGGTTTTGTTGCTGTTGGAGACAGGGACTCGCTATTAGTTCAGACTGACCTCAAACTCACTATGTAGCCCAGGCCGGTCTTGAACTCATGGCGATCCTCCTGCCTTAGCCTCCCAAATGTTGAGATTACAGGCATGAACCAGTATACCCGGCTGTTTACCAAAAGATTTACAGAGAGCTATGGAAGACAGAAATTCTTGAATGCATGTTTCTACAGGTAGATGAAATACATACAATATTTTTAAAATAAATTTTATTTTATCCTATTTCTCCCCTTAAGCTCCCTTCCCTCCCACTTTTTTTCTTGTCCCTTCTTTCCTTTCTCCCTTCTTCCTTCCTTGTTTCCCTTCCCATGTGAACACTCTCTACCCATTTCCCAAGAAATACATACAATATTGAAATGCATTTGCTTTATATAGATGAAGCCATGGAAAGCCATAAGGACGAGTTTACCATTATTCCTGTACCAGTTGGATCGCTGAGTGAGTCAAAAGAACAGGAATTCAGAAAACTTTTCAGTAAATATCTAGCAGGTCCTAGTAATTTCTCCGTGGTTTCTGATTTCTGCCATTATAATCAAAGGTTCTGTTACAGTTACTATGATGAATCCAGGGGGAGATTTATAAATCCATTGAACATCTAGATAAAAGGAGTGTAAGTATCATAAAACAATTAGACTCAGTATCTTTTAGCAATTACTTGGAGAAATACCATAATGCTATACATGGAAGAATGCTATTACAGAGCTCCAGAAGAATGGAATGAACATGAGCTTTTCTTTTTTGAATTATGCCCAGTCAAACCAGTGCACAGACTGGCAGGACAGGGCAGCGAGTTATGCAGCTGGATCCCTCATGCTCCACTGGAGCCCGGGATCATCAAGGATGCCACCTCCACAGACTCCTATTATCCAGGGTCCCAGCACTGCTTTTACCAAGATGTTGGTTCTGGTTTGAGGGGATTCGGAAACCTCAAACTAATAAACCTTTCTTCTTTTCAAGTAGGCATAGTCCTTGACTTCAACTGATTAAGAAATGCTTTATAGTTGTGGGCAGTGGAGGGAAGGCTGGTGTTGGGAACCAGGCTATGTGAGGAATTACTGGGCCTGGATTGTGTCCCAGTCCCAAGGGCAATATGGCCTACCTTGGGAAACAGAGAAGCACACGAAAGCTGCATACTTTCTGGCTGTGTGTGGGGATGGTAGTGATCACAATATTCCCACAACAGGGAACAATGTAAAGAAGGAGGACAATGTAAAGAATGCTAGTTCCTTATGAACATGGGCAGGCATGTGGGTATAGGGAAGAACCTGTTCCCTTTCACACATCTCCTTTAACTTGTCCCTGTCTCATACTCTCCCCTTATAACAGTTTAACCTGTGCTGTGCTTTTCAAAATATTTTTCCAACTGTTACTGCTCCTCTGGATGACTCTCTCCTACCCCTGCACCTTTCATTTGCTAAGAAAAGTGGATCCACTGAAGAGATTGTTGAGTCTGTCCACTAGAGGGAGGCTCCTCCTGGTCCCCGCTCCTTGTACTCTGAAATTTGTCTGTCTTTCTTTATTCCTTGTTGACCACCCCCAAATGATATCTGGTAGTCTGATCAACCCCTGGAAGGCCGGGATCAAAAATATTTGATTTAAAAAGATGAAAATGTAAAGGCCCAGTTGTAGCACACAGGTTTTTAAAGTAATTTGTAAAGCATTTACTATATTCTAAATTAAATTTGAACTCTCTATGGCTTTGTGTACATATATTCTGCTTTCAAACTAGTTTTGTAAATTGTATAAAAATTTTTAAAAAGCTGGAAAGGAAGCTTTTTAAGTAAAGAAATTGCATTTATAAATGATCTGTATTAGAATATAATAATTTCCCTCTTATAGACAATTACTACTCATGTTGTACAACAGGCATCTTCTATTTTAGTTGCTAACAAAGGGCTATAAGACTAAAAACCGTAATTCTTTGAAAACCAGTGCTCAACTGGGATGAAGCGATAGTAAGTTTAAATGATGCAAAATTCTCCCTGAGATTCAGTAACTTTTTCTTTCTTGTTTTTTTTTGGTACCAGGGATCAAATTCAGGACCTTGCACCTATGAGGCAGGCAGCAGAACCACTGAAGTAAATCCCTGGCAAGTCACCTTTTTCTTAAAAGTGTGTCAATGACTAGTTTTCAGAATTCATATAAAGTTGATTCTGACAATTTCTGCCAATGGACTTGTTTTTGTGAAACTGTGGGCCCATGGAGTTCCCTATATGGCATTTTCATAGGTATCATTTCCAAGGGATTGGTTTTTAAAAACCTCATCAATGGCAGTGGAGTAGAAGAGGATGAATGTTTGAAGGGGAATGAGAAGAGTGGTCAGAGAAGCAGAAAGAAATTAATGTGTTGCACCAGAGACCTCAAAAGGGTAATGCAGAGTAGCTATCAATGCCAAATATTCTAAAAATAAGTAGAAAAAAAAGATTGAAATATGTTAAACATAGGTATAAAGAAATCATTTGTGTCATTAAGATTTCTCAGTATACCAATACTTGTATTTTGAGGACAACTCTTAAAGGGCTCTTTTCCACACTGCTGTTCGTTTTGCATCTTTGGTCTCTTGACAAATAAATACCTGTATCATCCCTTACTCTCAGCTCAAACCAAAAATTTATACGTTTGGTAAACCCAGCACTTCTCTCTATTGTCAATACAGGAGGCAATAATTCTTATATAATCTCTTGATTACATTTTTAAATTATATCTCCCTAAAAGGATACCATATATGCTGGTGCCTTGGAGGTTTTCGGCTACTTTTCAAATTGTAATTTTTGTTGCTGTTGTCCTATTTTTCCTCACACTTGAATTAACAACATACATCCACAAACCCTCTCCTCTATACTGTAATTAAATAATAAACTCCATAACACCAGAAACCAAGTTATTTTGCTTAATACTACATTCCTGAGACATGATACACAATAGCTTGATAATGCTTGTTTTTTAAATGAATGATAGCCCCTAATAATTGAGCATGCATATGCTAGGGGCCATTATTTACACAATTTTGTTTACTTTTCACAAACAGCACTGTATCAAGCCAAGTTCAGAGATGAGGAAACATAATGTCTATGAATTTGCACAAAGTCCCACCACTGGTCAGTGACCTCTGCTGTAGCTAGAGGTCAATATTATGACATTTATTCTAAAACTCATATATTTTAAACCAGTCTACTATGATGAGTTTGAGAGGACGGCAAGGACAGAGAAAAAAGAAATGCAAAGAGGCAGGTGAAAATTTCAGAGAACGTAAAAGTTCAGCAAAGCTTTTTAAAGTCCCTTTCACAACTACAGCCTTGCGTACTTTTCTTTTTGATTCTATTGGATCACATTAAGATCTTGGTCACCTACAGCCTGTGAGCTGATAGCCCTTCCCCTCTACTAGTTAAAAATGTGTACTGGTTAAAATGTGTTAACCTACTGGTGGAAATATTGTTGTTTGCTTGCTTGGAAATAGTTTGCTTAAGGTTTACTGTATATGCAAATTTATGTATTTTTGTTAATGGTGGCAATACAATATTTTAACTGTATTAGTAACAATCTAGTTTTCATCCATCTTATTCCTAAGGATAAGACAAGACATAACTATTTGTTCTTTTAGAAAACAGGCAGAAATAGAATCATGCTTTTTCTTCCTGGGAAGAAAAAAGAAAAATATCCTTTCAACAAATGTTTATCTAATGTGTGACATGGGACTTTCATTCTTGTGGCAAACAACAAATAAAGAAAATACCTAACTTGTGACAAATGGTATAAGAAAAATAGAATGGGGTAAGAGACATGATAGTAGGATGCTATTATTTAACATTCTTAGGAAAGAACTTACAGATGAGGTGAGATTTAAACACAGACCTGAAGAAGTGATAGTATGAACCAAATAGGTCCACGGGAAAGAGCATTCCAGGCAGAGGGACAATAGTAGAAACATCCTGAGGTAGAGACATACTTGGTATACTAGAGAAGGAAGACAGAGAGAAAAGAATTATGTAAGAAGTCATCAGGTCAGCCAAGGTAATATGGATGGGGCAATTTACATAGGGCCTTCTGGATCATCAGAACTTTTATTCTGAGATGGGTAACCACTGGTGTGTAGTAAGATATGAGCGATACTGACTCTTAAAGGGCTCACTCTGCTGTGTGAGAGAGTAGACTGTGTGGAAACAACAGAAGTGAAGTATCAGGAGGACTTTCCTGTGGGCCAGGTGAAAAATGATAAGAGGTGGTAAACACAGATTAGATTCTGGATCTATTTGGAAGGAAATGATGGCAGGGTTTACTGATATAGTTGACGTTAAGTATGAAAGAATCAAAGATGACACCAGGGTTTTTAGTACTAACTGGAAGAACTGAGTTGCCATTTGATGGGATAGGAAGTACCTGAGTAGGATTTGGTTTTGGATACATTGTGATGCCTCTTAAAACATTCAGGCAGTGCTCTAGAGCAAGTAAAGTGTGAGACTAGTGTTTAAGGGACTGGTGTGAGGTGGAGGTTCAAATGCCATTTCAACTGTGTGTGGTCACATATGCCAGTAATCCCAACTACTGAGGGAGCTGAGGCAGGAGGACTGCAAGTTTGAGGGCAGCCTGGGCAACTTGGTGTAACCCGGTCTCCAAAAAAGGAGTGGGGAGTGTGCAGACTAGGGATGTAGCTCATTGATAAGAACACCACCAGGTTCAATCCTCAGTGTCAGGAAAAGTGGGTTTCATCTTGGCAGAGAATGGTACTGCCTAAGAAGACAGCAGAGAAGGGCCCGTTGTGAGATTTCAATCCTGGGGCACTCCAGGATTTAGAGGCTGTAAAATGAGGAGGAACCAGAAAGAATGCCAAGCCATTTAGGAAGACAAGCAAAAGAATAGAATCCTGGCAGGGAAGATAAAGAGCTTTGGGAAGAAAATTTTCAGCTGTGTCAAATGCTGCTGACAAATGAAGTCTAAGACTCAGATTAGAGAACACGGATACTGATGATTCTGAGTTAGGTTCAAGAGAGTGGAAATAAATCTAATTATTATGAGTTAAGACAGACAAACGATTTCTATAAAGGAGAGCAGATTAGCGAGTAGTGGGGTTGTAGTCAGAGGTCAAGAATATTTTTCCTTTAAGATGGTAACTAGCATAATTATTTTATAATGATGGAAGTGATCCAGTCAAGATGGAAAAATTCATAGGGGAACAATACTGAGTAAAATTCAATTTAATGCAAAAGTGGCAAGTCTGCTCTTAGATAGGAACTGTTTATCTATAGTTACCAGTGTGTTACATTGTATTTTTGGATGTAGTAAGGTTGTTAGATTCACAGTGGTACTAGATGGGAATTGTTACTGCTTTCTGACTTTCTTCATAAGAGTTAAGAAGCAAGATAATTACCTCTAGGTAAGAAGGTAATGGGTTTAGAGAATGTGAAACAGCTGGTTAAGAAAGCAGGGTAAACAGATTAAGGAAATGTCACCTGGTGGATGAGAAACACAAGTTACTGTAACTTCAATGTTAGCATGATTGTTTTTGTCCAACTCTCACGTCTGTTATAGGTGTATACCGTAATGAATTAACCAGGGTTGTCATTTAGGCAGGTAAGGAGAGGAAAGAATGTGGGTGTTTTTAAAGGATTTAACTCAGCTAGGCAAACAAGTGTTTCTTAAAAATTAGTATAACAATGTGTCCTTTAGTAAGTATATGATTCTTGTTATTTGTGGCCATTATATCTAATAAAGTCATCATGATACTGATAAAGGGTAAATACAAGGTTATGGTCCTGTGAGCAGATACACTTCTTTTATGTGTTTAAAGAAACCTAGTTTAACTAAAAACAGTAATGATAAGTCTGAATGCAAATTATCTAGCATTCCTGTTTTCTCCTTAAGGCTTATCAAAGCCTTCTTGTGTGTAGGAATACTAGACAGCACTTCAACACTGGGGGAGGGGGGCATTTAAAAGCAAAATCACCAATTTAAAAAGCACAAAATATGCAGAAAACATGGCAGTAACTATATGGTATAAAGGACAGGTGTTTACAGCATGAGAGCCAAATTAGGAAGACAAGAGTGTCAATTTTTTCAGTCTCAGGTGGGAACATAGGTGACAGGCAAATTAAATGTTCCACCACTTTGCTCATGTCTATGAATGCTGGGATTTTGGTATTACAAATAAATTTTACCTAGTAGGAGAATTTGCAGATATGGAGTAACAGTGATCAATTGTATATTGCCCACATGTCACCCATAACTTCAGTTTAGTTCTCAATCAAATAAGAATGGCAGTGTCAGCAGCCATTTGGCTAGTAAACAAGAAATAGAAGTAATACAGCTGCCAGTTTTCAAAATTTGTGCACTAGACATATAGGTATTACTTTTTGAACTCTTCTAATCTGATGTTTGTTTTGGTTTTTGTGATGGCGAATGGACTCACTGATCTCAATTTTTTTGACATCTTGAGTGGGCATTAATAAGACTTTTATTGGTTCTCACAAACAGTAAAAATTTTAACTTTTGACAAATATGCCTATGTAATTATTTTTTCAGTTGCGATTTCAGCTGCTCCCATCATTCCATCTCTTTAAATCTGCCAATAAGGTAACTTGTTGATACCAAACATTACTTTTGTTTGTTTAGTTGGTTTTTTTGGTGCCAGGGATTGAACTCAGGGCCTTGTGCTTGCGAGGCAGGCGCCGGCACCACTGAGCTAAATCCCTGGCCCCCAAACATTATTTTTTGATAGTTTCCCCGAGGAGTCTTGTTTCTTCTGATTTGTATCTTATTTTGTCTTATGTTTAATACTGTAGTTGCACTTCAATTTACTGCAATCCTTTTCATCAAATCAATGCGGCCTTACAAAGAGCTCAGGGTAGAATAAATAAGCTACTCGAATACCACCCATTTAAAGAAAGGGTTAATTGTTTGGGATATCTGGCGTTTCCCCTTCCCCGTGTACATAAAACCAAATCTGGAACAATTCCATTTCGCACACCCCTTGCCTTTATTCACAAATCAGAATCTCCGAATGCATTTCTTTCCCCAAACGACTTTAGGAATAACTAGGAAAGAGAAAACCAGGGAACTATGACAGGCTAGGAGAGTAAGGCTGAGGGTGAAGATGTGAAAACGGCGGAGGCCACGCAGCACCGCATTCTCCTCCCCCCCCGGCCCCCCGCGGCTGTCATTCACCGCCCGGCGCGGGGCGGCGCGGCCTCGAGTCCAGAACCTCCACCGGACCGCCGTCCCGGCGCACGGCCTTCCGCACTCGAAAGGAGGCCCCCCTATGCTCCACAGTCGCTATTTCTCGCCTGGAAGACTCGCTTTCCCTCGCTTTTGGGGTGAGACTTACGGCCTAGCCGCGCGGGCTGCGTTCGCAGCGGCCCTGCCCGCCAGAGGCCGCGACCCCGTTCCGGCTTCTAGGCGCGGCCCGAGGGCCCAGGGCCACTTCCGCGGCCCCCACGAGGCATTGCCGCGGGAAACGTCCGCCCGCTTAGGGGGTTTTCCTACCACTCGCCGGAGTCCGAGGGGCGGGGGCCGGCGGCCGGAGCGCTCGCCGCAGGGCACACCTCCCCACCGCCGCAGCCCCTCCACGCGCACGCGCAGACGCCACCGCCTCCCGGACTTAGTCCGCGATGGCGTCCCTCGCGCCCCACCGTCCTCCTCCCCAAGGCAGCTTCCACCCTTCGCAGCCCGGAGCCCCTGGGACCAGCCTCCAGCAGGCCCACGACCAAGACTACCCCTAAACTGGAACCACAGTGGCCAGACTTGCGCGTGAAGAGAAGCGGCAACCGGAAAGGGCTGCCGGGCTGCGAGAAGGCGAGCCAGGCCTCAGAGGAAGAGGAAGGCCGGACTGAGCCGAGGTTTGCCGAAGGCGGTGTTCGGGAGCCACGCGGGGCGGGGGAATAAGCCGAGGATGGGAGACGAGGGGCGCGGCGGAAACTGCCGAGGTTTTCCGAAGGCGGCAGCGTCCAAGTTGCCCGGATGTAGTTGGTGGAGCGGCAGCGGCGGCACCAGCGGCGGCGGGAGGAGGAGGAGGAGAAGGGGGAGGAGGAGGAGGAGGAGGAGGAGAAGGACCAGGCGGCGGCGGCGGCGGCAGGGGCAGCGGCGGGGGGAGGAGGCGGCGGAGCCGAAGAAGGGGAAGGCGGAGGAGGCGGCCGCTCTCCGCGGGTCCGAACCGGACGCGTCTTCTTGCCCCCTCCCCCCGGTACGCGTTGCCGCCGTGTAGTTGGCGCCGCTGCCCCGGCCGAGCGTGAGCGTGGTGTGGTCGGAGGGAGATGGCCCGGGAGCGCCGGCGCCAGTAACGGGGCGGTGCTGAGCGTCGCCGAGGGCGCGCCGGGCCGGGGCTGCCGCCCGCCGCCGCCGCCGCCTGCGCGCCTCCCGCCGCCGCCGCCCGCCGGCCGCCCGCCCGCGGCCGCTCCCCCTCCCGGCCACGCTCGGCGGCGGGCATTGATGGTAATGTATGCGAGGAAACAGCAGAGACTCAGTGATGGGTAAATCGCCTTTTCCTTTCGGGCCGGGCGGCGGCGGGGGGCGGCGGGGGGGCGCCTCCCGATCTGGAGCGGCCGCGCCGCCATTTTTGTTGTGAACCCTGCTCGGGAGCGGCCGGGCGGAGGAGCGGGGAGCTGGCCGAGCCGGGGCGGAGGAGCGGGCCCGAGGGAGCCGCGCGCGTGCGGGGTCCGCGCCGGGCGGCCGCCGGGTCCCCGCGGGGCGGGCGCGGAGGGGACCTGTTTGCTCCCCCGCCCCCCGCAGCGTCTCATGTCGCCTTCTTTCTTCCTGTTTTTCAGCTGTCACGACCGGAGGGGGGACTCGCAGCCTTACCAGGTACCAGCCGAGGCCGTGTGGCGGGTGGGAAGGGGCCGGCGGGGGAAGGGAGGGCCTGCCTGCTACTCGAGCGCAGGCTTCAGAAGTCGCTGCAGGCCTTTGGCTGCAACAAACCCGAAACGGGCGCCGCGAGCCTCCCGGAAAGGTGCTGTTGGACTCCATTAGCGCTCCCCAGTAAGGCCTAGTGACTTATTTTGACAGGTGATTTTAAGAACTTTGAGTTTTTGTGGTTTTTTTTTTAGGAAAAATCATTCGCAGCCAAGACCACCTGACTTAGTTACTCTGTTTGAGTGGGAAGGAAAGGAAAGCATGCAGGGATAGGGGCCTTTGCAGGCGTGTTTATTTACTGTATTGGGGAAGTGACATTTCGTGTTTAAGTTATTAAATTAGGTCCAAAGCTCAGGAGAAACTGTAAAGTGCTTTGTAACTCAAGTCAGTTGCAAGCTCCTCTCCCCATTTTAATTGTTTTCCGGAAAGTAATTGCCTTTCAAATGAAAGATGATGATTTTGTTTTAAATAAAAATTAAGATGTTTGCATACTTAGATAATTCATTCACATGTAAATAGTTGTACTTATGCAGGTTACTTTTTGTCACTGCAGTTGTTGCAAGTGAAAAGTTTTAACAGAAGTGAGGAAGAGATTGCTAAATGTTACCTGTTGGATGACAGCAGAAAGACCTAAGAGAGCAGTTTCTAACCTGATTGTTTGGTTACCGTCCAACATGAATTGTTAAAGTTCCAATTAAAAACCTTAGGTACCCTGAAGTTAAAACATTGTTCCGAATACAGTATATGCATATGTCAAAGATTATTTGCTAATGCATCTACCCGGAAAAACATACTGATTATGAAGGACTGGTGTATCGTGGTTGTTTTAGGGTAGGTGTAGAATAAAACTAAACCATTATTTTGAGGGCATTTCATTAAGTTCCACTGTGCCTTCTTGGAAACATTGCTCATGTTGGAGCAATATTTATTTGGCCAATATTTTTATGGCTTAAAATTTTGTTTTCTGCACTTGCAAAAGTGTAGGGTGGGGTCTGAAATACCTTTGAATCAAAGAGATGGAGAATCACCCTTTCAGAGGTTTGTATAAACATACATATTCCTTTTTCACGAATTGGTTTTAGTAGTATGAAATATTTTTTCTTTCGATTAAACTTTTCAAAAAGGGATTTCAGACACTGCCTAGAAATTATAATTTCTTGTATTATAAGAAAATGCAGTGGATTTCTTTTTGTGGTTACATTTGATATTATCAGGAGTCTTTAACAGTAACACTTAAACATTTATGTCTCATCTGAAGGGCAGAATTAAAAATGGAAATTTTGATTTTATTGATAAAAATTCTTAAAACTGAATGAAAATAATGTACCAAAATGTATGATTAAATTAGGGAGCTGAGTTTAAAGTTTCAATTCTCTGTCTTCTTTTGGGGGGGTGATGTTTTACAGGCACTTAAGTATTCATCGAAGAGTCACCCCAGTAGCGGTGATCACAGACATGAAAAGATGCGAGACGCCGCAGATCCTTCACCACCAAATAAAATGTTGCGGAGATCTGATAGTCCTGAAAACAAGTACAGTGACAGCACAGGTCACAATAAGGCCAAAAATGTGCATACCCACAGAGTTAGAGAGAGGGAAGGTGGTGAGTAGCTTTCTTGTTGAAACTTTCACATGTATTTATTTTTAATTATAGCTCTGTATAAAACAACGAACATAGTAAAATTTCCAACTTGAGAAAGTTACTGTGTGGTTGTATCAGTGTAATTTTATTATTTTGATTCACATGTAAGTTTCACTAGGAGTAAGATGGAAATGTACATATTTATTAATACATTCTACCATTATTTATTAATGGGAAAGATAGGGGACATTTTCAGAACAGGTTTTTCAAAAACAGGTTAAAAGCCATTTGTTATTCAAAAAAATAAAGTTTTATTTTTGTTGAAAACATTTAAAGCTTTATCTTCACATTCTCCAGGGTCTGAAAGTAACTTCTATATATGTGGTCACTGAAATAGTCACTTGTAAAAATTAGCCTTGGGGCTGGAGATTTAGCTCAGTGGTTCCTCCACCTGCCTCACAAGCGCACCATCCTGAGTTCAATCCCCGGTACCAAAAAAAAAAAGCCTTATTTCTGTTGCATATTGCCGCACTATCCTTCAGTTATTACCTTCCTCAAGCTCTTTGTGGTAGGTACTGAGAGTAAATATTCAGACTAAATTTGCTCAGAAATTTCCAAAATAATAGATATTATTTCTAAAGCATGTATTGAGCAAACTAATTTCACTAAGGTATTTAAAACATTTATGTTTCATTCCACTGTAAGATTTCATAGTAGTTAAATGGCTTAGTATTTGAGTAAATTATACAATATTAATTGAAAGCTTCCAAGGCAACTACTAGTAGATAGAGTACCATGTGGCTTTTTCCCTATCACCAGCTAGCTTCTCAGTACTTGACTTGCTTTAAGATACCCCTGTCGGCATCTTCTGGTCTTGTCTCTTTTTTTTTTTTTGGGGGGGTTACTGGAAATTGAACTCAGGACCTTGTGCTTTCGAGGCAGGCGCCGGAACCACTGAGCTAAATTCCCGGTCCCTGGTCTTGTCTTTTTTTTGCCTCTTAGGAGAATCAGCTTTACTCTGTAAGCATGTATTGAGAAACATTGGCCTCCTCTGTATAATTAATGAGTTGAAATTATTAATGGTTAGAAGATTTCACTACGGTGGAGTAATTTGGGTTAAATGGGAGGAAAGTAGTTCTTTGTTGAATATAGCTAGTTTTGTGCTACTTGTGCAGATGGACCACTGTAAGAGTAGCAGTTGGGTTTGATTAAAAGTTCTTTGGTAGCAAAATGAAACTATTAATGTTTTCATTATGTGGGTTAATTTTCCATAGTGTTAGAAAGAACCTCAGATGGTGACTATGTATCATCCACTCTTCTATAATGGATTTCACTTACTATCTCTTGGATGGTAGGTACTAGCTATACTGCACTGTGTTTTAGTTATTTTGAAAAATTTAATGATTATGGCAAGATAGTATATGGCACCTCATCTTCTTATAGGTTACGCTCTTGGGTTCTTACTTTATATGTGGTGGGGTTTTTTGGGTTTTTGTTTAGGACCCAAGATGTGTAGCTCAGGCTGGCCTCTTAACTCACTTCAGTCCTCCTGCTTCAGCCTTCTGAATGCTAAAATTGTAGGCCTGCCCCCCACCTCTGGTACTAACTCATTTTATTACTGGCCAATCAGTCCATTCCCAAAACTAGAAAGAAGGCAGTTTACAAATCAAGGAAACTTCTGCAAATGCTTTCATCCATTCCAGTGAATCTTTTACAGGTGAAATACCAAGAATGTTGTGTTGCTTATCTGTTCAACAGGCATTGGGCATCCAGTGTGTGCCCATTTGATACTCCTGGAAGTCAAGATAGCTGTGATGCTTGGCCTTGAAGCTGTTCTTAAATGCTTTGACTCCATTACTCTAGTTAGTGGTGGTTTAGTTACTTACTATTCTGTAATTTTTCTTTTTTGCTTTTCAATCATGTATGGACTTGTTGACTTTTAGTTTCCTTTTGTATCTTTGTTGATAATTTAGCTCCAGTTATAAGGAACTTATTTTTCTAATTTGGACATTTGGCAAGCCTCACAGTTCTAGTTTGTTTTTTTGTTTGTTTTTGGGTACCAGGGATCCAACTCCTTGAGCTTACGGGGCAGGCGGCAGAACCACTGAGCTAAATCCCTGGCCCGCATTCTGGATTGTTTTTAGCAACTGATGTACCTTTAGAACCTTGCTTTAATACTATAGCTCCAACCCTGTCTATACTATGTAACAGTTGGCTGCCATATTCCTTATGAAGGAATAATACTATAAAATGATATCTCCATTCTAGAGTTCAGAATACATCTTTCATGTTAATTTTATTTAAAGATATAAAGTGGTTTCCTCTTTTTTTTTTTTATTACGTTTATTGGTACATTTTAGGTGTACAGTGCAATTGGTAAAGTAGTTTCCTCTTTTTTTTGGTACCGGAGATCAAACTCAGGACCTTGTGCTTGCAAGGCAGGCGGCGGAACCACTGAGCTAAATCCCCGGCCCCAAGTGGTTTCCTCTTAATACTTACTTATCATACTTTGACTTTAGGTATAGATAACACATATTTTATAATTGCTAATATGTTTAAAACTAAGTTTTTTGAAGTATATGTATAATTTAGTAGAATTATGAGTTACCTAACATTTTTATCTTTAAATTCAGATATGTCTAAATACTGAAATATATAAATTAGAGCCATTATCAACAATCAAATATGCAAGTGAGATTGTGCTCTCAGGCATACACAAGGAACAGCTTACTGTAAGAACTGTCACTGTATTGTTCATTTAACTACTTGTTTCAAAACCCTGTCGTTGTTCCTTTCGTTGTAGCCTTCTTTAAATCTAATGACTTTATTAGATATGTAAAAGCCCACGTGCAATGATTTGTAACTTGGATTTTACAAAACAAGCAGATAGGAAATTTGTAAAATATGTTTTCCTTAAGCTTGGGCTTTACTGGCATCACACACAGCATTTTTTTTTTTTTCAGTAATCACTGGATTTCTTAGTATCTTAGATTTTCTTAAAAATTGACAGTTCAGAAATAGCATATAAAAGTATTTAAAGATACATTGTAAAAAAGTAGGGATTAGGGATTTTTTTTTTAAGCTGTAGCAATCTTTATATTAAAGTAAGATTTACTCCTGTTCAGTGTACATAATTTGAGATTTATATCCTTTAGAATTTATTAAAGGGAACTTAGATGGTCTCATAAACTAGAGGTTATGTGAAGCCATACTTTAAAAGGTACCTTGGTGAAATTTTTGTGTATTCTGATCTGTCTGTAAACATACAGTGTTTTATTTTAAAATAACCAAAAGCAAAAATCTTACAGCCAGGCGCGGTGGCACCATGCCTGAACACTCAAAAGGCTGAGGCAGGAGGATTGCCACAAGTTCAAGGCTAGCCTGGGCTCCATAGTGAGTTCAAGGCAAGCCTGGACTGCATAGGATGACACTGTCTCAAAACAACAACAATAAAATCTTTCTGTGCAGTCAGTTTTATTTTTGTAGCTTAGGTGTAGTTTTTAAAGACATAATTGTCACTTAGATCTCAAAAATAATGAGCACACAATAATACAGACTGAATTTGTGCTTTTATCGGCCTTTTACTTTCTGTTTTCATTAAGTTCAGAAACAAGGTAGAAGGGAATCTTGAGTTTCCTTAGTTCTAGTCTTCTTTTAAATACTAGTTTTAAATAGTTGTTTTACCAAGTAACTTTAAATTTAAAATAATTGTACAAATTAACTGTAGGAATGAAAGATGTTTTTGTAGATACTCTATTACATTGTTCCACAGAATTTAAATATCCTTTTAATCTGCACACTGAAGTTTTTTTTTAATCTTGTCAGCCATATCTAAGGAGATACTTTGAAATGCATTTTCATCTCCTAATTTTCAAAGTTTATTAACAGTTTATTTATTACTGGTTGAGCATCCCTGATCTGAAAATCTGAAATCAGGTTGAGCATCCTGTTAATCCTCAGGAACTTCCAGATTTTCAGTGAGGAGTGCTCAAGTGAATAATGGTCTTTACAGTCCCCTCTCCCCCCATAAAAACCTCCAAAATCTAAAACATTTCTGGGCCCAAGTATTTTGGATATATTAAAATTTTGAAGGGCTTACTCAAAAGGGATCATTTGGGGATAATTTTCATGGTTCTTTATAATATTTGAGTCTTTTCCCATTATATCCTATACTGGTAAATTGTACAGTATGGCTTTTGGCCATTTAAGTAACTACATTTTAGGGCCCAGAATTTAGCTCAATGGTTCCACTGCCTGCCTCAAAAGCACAAGGTCCCAAGTTTGATCCCCGGTACAAAAAAAAAAAAATCCATTTTTTTTCCACCACCTGCCTCAAGTAACTACATTTTGAATGAAATATATTTTGCATTTAGTAATGTTAGTACTATAAAATTCACATTTGATCCTTATGTTGATGTTGGAAGGTGAAACAGATGGTGTCCTTATTTTGGTAGGTTTATAAATGAGGGAAAATTCATTAGTATAAAGTTGAATTTGTTAGTATAAATAGTGACAGCTGAGTCTAGAAATTAGGTCTCTGCTCTCTGTCAGAAATACAGGTATGTTGGAAGCATGTTTGATAGTGTTTACTAAGGCAGGAATTGAAGATATTTTTGCTTCTATCATAGTATTTTCACCTGACTTACCTCAGTGCTTACATCTTGCCTCACCTAATTAAGTACAGTATTAAAGTCAGGACATAGACATTGGTACAATGTATATGTGTAATTCTAGGCCAAATTTTCAAATGCTTTTATTTTTTAAAATTTTAATATGAAGGCATGCCATAATTTTCTAAGATTAAGCCATATTTTTCTTCACATTCAGATACTTGTTCACAAAGAAATTTGGACATTTAATATAAAAATAGTTTGAAATGGTTCACTTTGACCTTTCTAGACAGTCTTAATTTGAACCACTTTCTTTTTGTGCTAAATGTAAAGTTTTGGTGTAGCATATGTAGAGTTTTTGGTCCTTAATATACAGAATATATTAATTACTATATCTGTTAAGAATCTGTTACTCTGTTGTGTAGAGTGGTTTGGGGGTACTGTATTCTGTGATGCTATAAAGACTAAAGATGATGTGAGCTAGGGTATCTGGGACACTAAAAGTGCTGGGTTTAATCATTACAAACCAGTTATTTAGAGTTTGATAATGTATCCTTGTAACTCCTTTTTGGGGTTTATGTAATGCTTTATAATTTTCAAAGCCCTTTGTATTGTTTCCTATCTGCTATCATAACACCTTTTGAAATAGACCAATCAGCATTTTTCTCGGTATACTGATGAAATTATAATCCAATTATTAAAGTCTACTATTTACTGTTTTTGAAACTGGAAAGTTGGTGTTTTCACATTAAATTTTATTAATACCTTCATTCCATTTCTACCTTCTAATTATTCTTCAAGTATAACCATTTCTCAATATTTGCAACAAACATTTTAGTCAGCCTTTGGGGATTCTGCAGGATCTCCCTGCTTCTTTCTTTCTTTGTACATAAACTTCTCCACACAGTAGCCAGTGTTGTCTAGTTCAAATGCCAGTCACCTTAAATCATTTAGGCTCACAGCCCTCCAGCGACTCCTTGTTACTCATCAAGGCTTGTAAAAGACCCTTGGTAAGTCTGATGTCTAGTTATTTCTTCACCATTCTCTACCACTCTTCCCCTCACTTGTGTTCTTAATGATTAAATTGGCCCAATAGGGAAGGGTTTGTATTTGTCTCCAGGCTTTTGCGTGTTAATGCTCCTCCTTTCTGGGCTCATCTTTCTGTATGTTCTCCTGGTATACTCTTTTCACTTCAGTAAAGTACTTAAGTGACACCCCTTGGAGGCTTTTTCTGCCATTTCTGACCTCTGAAACAGCCCATCCCCGTTATTGTCTGTCCTTTCTCCAGTTTGTTCTTTCCTTGTACTTTGTGTGACCTAATGTGATTTACTTAGTCATTCAGTTATAACATATATTCCTGAAAGTTGCCATACTATGCAAAATTTCCCCACAGGATTTATGGCAAATGGGATTCAGGAGCACAGTATTCACAGCATTATCAGTTTAACAGATTTTTTAAAAAACCCTGATATTTTAGTATAGTTTTATTTATATGAATTATTTAAGGAATATATTGACTAGAATAAATGGCACTTTGATGGGGGTCTGAAGTTTTTTGTGGAAGTGGACATCTATTGGAAAGGTTGTAGCTCATGAGTTAATGTAAGATGACTGAAGGATTATCTGAAATCAGCTGGAAAGTTACACATCAAATGGGTGGATGTGACTCAACCCATGATGAGCTGGAGGTAGCTGAGAGATTTGAGGGGCACTTGGTGAGTTCATGTGTGACACAGGTCATTTGGATGCAGTTAGTGTTTCTCATGTAACATTATCCAGAAGTGGAAATTTGTGTTATTTTTCCCTGATACATTTGTAGTGTTTGAACAAATCTACACTTAAAACATGTTAATTTTTGCTTCCTGTCTTTCTGTGGAATGTAAGTGCCACCAGAGTGGGTAATGAAATTTTAATATTTTTATCCACCAGTTAATCCTTTTGTCTAGAACAGCGTCTTAACACCTTATGTACCGTTGCAATAAATGAACAGATTAAAAGGATACTGAGATTGTTATGACTTAATGGTAATGAAATTACGGTTTTCTGGAACAGTGCTTCTCAAATTTGAATGTCTGTGCCGATCATGGGGACATCTTCTGAAAATGCATACTCAGGTTCAGCAGCTCTGGGTAGGGCCAGAGAGTACCTTTGCTGCTTGCTTGGCAAGAGTAACAGGGCTCTAGCACACCACTTGTCCAGTGGAAATAGGATGTCAGCTATAAGTAGAAACCACTTTTCTAGTGCCTTACTCTAAACAGTACCAATGAAATGAAATTAATTTCAGTGTATTTTATTTAACCTAATATATTCAAGAACTCTCATTTTAACTGTACATTGATAACTTTTAAAACTATTTGTAATGTATTTCACATTCCTTACTTTGTACCCATTTTGTAGTTTATTTGTAGGTCATTTCATTTTGACTAGCCACATTTTGTGTTTTCTGGAGACTAACCACCTTGTTTGTAGTCTGTGGGGTTACACATTCCTCTCTTCTACTACTGCCCACCCCCGCCCCCAGCAATGCTGGGGATTGAAGGCAGGGCATTGTGTATGCTAAGCAAGTACTTTTCCACTGAGCTATATTCCCCAGCCCAAAGAATTTATATGCCTAATTTCTATAAAGCAAGGTTGGAATTGCATGCTTGTATATAGTGCCTCTTGTGCTAAAATTTGTCTTTTTTTTTTTTAATTTATCTTTGTTAATGCATGTTCATTATAAAAAGGAAATTCAGAGAAATGTTTGAAGTCCTATCATTTAGAGTTAACCACTAATTTTGATAGTTATTAGGTACTAAAATAAAATTCTATATATGATCTTTGCAGAATTTTTTTTTTGTTGTTGCCAGGGATCGAACTCAAGACCTTCCACTTGTGAGGCAGGCGCCGGAACCGCTGAGCTAAATCCCCGGCCCCATCTTTCCAGAATTTTTATAAAAATTGTGTCATGTACTTTTTAAAAAAGCTTATCTTTAGTATTTACTCAGTGAATTCAGTTTTGACAATACCAATCCAAGAGGATTAGTAGTAGTTTTCAGTTTGTGTTCGGGGGATATTAATAACTACTTGTATCTTTAATGAGTGAAGTCATCCAGTTACATAAATGTCTCAGAGTTTTAAGTCTAGGCTCTGGTACTTGTAGGTATGTGACTATAAGGATGCTAATTAATATCTCGTCTCTTGTCTTATTCCCTTAAGATTGTTGTGGTTCGATTAGCTTATGTAAAAGCACTTAGGTAAGTGCATGCATGAGCTGTAACAGAATAAATCATTAGGCTTACTGTAGTCTTCTGAATAGTTACTGTGAGATTGGCAGCCGTAGGTCTCAAATTCCTTTAGAGTTTGAAAGGAAAATGGTAGTTAGTTGGGCAAGTGAGTGATCCATGAGAGCGGCTGCAGGGATGTTCTGCGAGTACTATCCCATAACTAGGACTTCACAATTCACAGGTTTTTCAGTATAGATAAAAAAATGTTCAAAGCTGTACAAGTTTAGAATAATGGTTCCTAAATTGTCTACCTATTAGAATTATTTCAGAAACTTTCTACCGTTTACTTGCCACTATCTGTATTACCCTGAAGCAGAACAATAGGGAGCCTGGAAAACTGAATTTTTAAATAAGCACTGCTTTATTTATTTATTTATTTATTTATTTATTTATTTATGGTGCCGGGGATTGAACTCGGTGCCTTGCGCTTGTGAGGTAGGGGGTGGCACCACTGAGTTAAATCCCTGGCCCAGCACTGCTTTAATTTAAGTACTGTATTTGTAAGTTGCAGGTCTAGGGAGATTATACCAGAGCAGAAGGAGCTATGAACTGGACATGGTTAGGAATATGGACATTAGAATGGTTGTATGCCTATCATGTTTTCTTGAGTTTTCTTTCAGCTTCTCATGTTTGCAGATAGTGTCCTGGTTTGTCTGCATATTAAGTAGCTAACTTAAAATCTTGTAATGTCCAGCAGTAAAGCTAATGCCCAGTTGGAAGTTTCAAACTATTTCTGATAAATGGACAAGCACTGAGCATGGTGGCATAAGGCAGGCAGAGGCTTGGGAGGCTGATGCAGGAGTATCAGTTTGAATTCAAGGCCAGCCTGAACTACATAGCAAAACCCTGTCTCAAAAAGATACAACAAATGGACAGGCCAGTATTGGGCACTGTGTTTCAGTAGTTATCTGCAGCCATTACTGTTATCTTAGATCAGTGGTGGTGAACCTGTGGCATGTGTGCTGCAGTGGGCTGTTTGTATCAATGAATGTTCTAAAAGGTTCACCATCACAGCCTTACATAATACTGTGTTAGGCACTACAGTCATCACCTGAATCATCCAGTGTCCTGATATAGTTCAGTGGTACACTTCACTTAGTTTTTTTTTCCCCTCCCAGTTTGAGAAGTAGCCTTCACCCAGATCAGTATACTTCATACTGACTTTAGGTGTTAGTGATTAGTTTTATTAAATTCATTCTTAGTATTTGTGTGATATGTGTGGTTGATATATTTAGATATGACAGTTTGCCAGAGAGCATGACATAAACAACTAAGAATCTTTTGCAAGGTTCTGACCTGTTCTGTACTCATACAACTAGTCTGTTCTTGTAGTCACAAAAAACAGTACTTGTCCGAGGGAATGTAATGTTTTGTTTTGTTTTGTTTTTTGGTACCGGGGATCGAACTTGGGACTTTGCACTTGTGAGGGAGGCGGTGGAACCACTGAGCTAAATCCCCAGCCCAAAAAACAATACTTGTAAAGGTTCTTATCCTGAGGTATTTGGGCTAGGATGAAGAGATAAGATATTTGTCCTTTAATAACTGACTCGTGCGAATAACTGCAGAATCTTCCAAACTTTATAGTATGTGCGCCCATTGATTTCAATAGATTGATTATAATGGGAAAGAGCTGGAGAAGTTGCAACAGTATGATAGGCGGCATTCTCTGACACTTACTGCCAGTTTTAAGGTTTCGATTCATGCTGCTTGAGACTATTAAATTAGAAAGAATATTGGGACAGGGATTTAGCTCAGTAGTGCTGCACCTGCTTGGCGAGCTCAAAGTTCTGAGTTCAATTCCCACTACCGGAAAAAAAAAGAATATTTAGGCTTATGTCACAAAGTTATACTTTCTTTTATTTGTTTTTGTTTTTGGTACTAGAGATCGAACTCAGGACCTTGCGCTTGCCAGCCAGGCACTGTGCCTCTGAGCTACATCCCCAGCCCTAAATCCCCGGCCCAGTTCTATGTATTTCTAAATTTTGTTAAACGTATTTTTTCACATCACTTTATTTTTTAATTTCATTTTTAAATTAAATTTTATTTTATCCCATTCCCCCCTCAAGCCCCCTCCCCTATGTACAAAAGCTTTGTTTCCAATTTTCCTTCTATTTTCACTTTTTCTTGTCTCTTTCCTTCCTCCCTCCCTTCTTCCTCTTTCCATTTGAACACTTTCTTCCTATTTCCCAACATCTATTACACATTTCAGTCCCTACTTCCACATTCAGTTTCTCATATCAGAGAAACAATGCGGTATTTAAACATTTGTGTCTGATTTCACATAGGAGTATGGTCTCAAGATCCATCCATTTAGCTAGAAGTGTCTGAAGCTCATCTTTCTTTATGGCAGAGTAGTACTTCATTGTATTAAAAAACCACATCTTGTTTATCCATTCCTCAGTTGATGGGCATTTGGGCTGTTTCTGAGATTTAGCTATTACACACGGTGCTGTTATAAACACAGGTGTGCATATATTGCTGTGGTATGATGCTTTTAATTCTTTTGGGAAGATACTATGAAAGAGGTATAGCTGGGTCAGATGGAATCTCTGGTTGTAGTTTTTTTGAGGAATCTCCACACTGATTTCCATAGTGGTTGCACCAGTCTACACTCCCACCAATCAGTTCTATATTTTTATGTAATTATGAGAGTTTCTTTTTTATGTAATTGTTAAAATGCCAGCATTGATTACTATGAAAAAGTAGAATGCAATGCTTGGCCTTCAAAATCCCCCCTTTAATTTTATTTGGACCAGTTTTTTTTTTGTACCAGGGATCGAACTTGGGACCTTGTGCTTGCAAGCCAGGCGCTGGAACCGTTGAGCTAAATCCCAGGTAAAATCCCCGGCTGTTTGGACGAGTTTTATTTATTAAACATGTAAAATTTCTACTTTGCTGCTTTGTTCACGTTACATAGGTTTTCATGCTGAGTTGAAGCCCAATTTTGGCTTCAATTTTTGTTGTTGTTGTTTTTTAAACCTTATGTCTAAATGAATTGGTTTTGTAAATGACCATTATTTGGTTTCTTGTTGAGCTTTAAATTTATTGACTTTCGGGTTACACTATTTTTCCCTATCTCTGGACACTGTTTTAGAAAGACTGACCTTGAAGGGCCTGGGATTTAGCTCAGTCGTTCTGCCGCGCCTGCCTCGAAAGCGCAAGGACCTGAGTTCGATCTCCGGTACCAAAAAAAAAAAAAAGAAAGAGTGACCTTGAACTCACTGTGTAGCCCAGGCTGCCCTTTAGTGATTCTCCTGCCTCATCCTCCTGAGTGCTGGGATTATAGGTGTGTACCAACACCCCCAGCTACTGTAAATATCTTTATTTTATTTCTTTTTTTTTTTTTCCCCCAGTACCAGGGATTGAACTCCGGTCCTTGTGCTTGCGAGGCAGGCGGCAGAACCACTGAGCTAAATCCCAGGCCCGTATTGTAAATATTTTTGGGGGTGCTAGGAATTGAACCTAGGTCATCATACATGCTAGCCAAGTGCTCTGTGCTTGAAAATAATGAAATTTTTATTTGGTTACAAAGATTTTGGACAGTAGATCAAGCTCTTTATTTAATATTAAAGAAGCTTGTATTAATTTTTACTTGATCTGCCGTTTTCTTTTCTTTTTTTTTTTTTTAACTGGGGATCAAACTCAGGACCTTGCGTTTGCAAGGCAGGTGCTGGAACCACTGAGCTAAAACCCCAGTCCTTGCCATTTTCTCACTAGTGGGAAGTTTTGCATTGTAGTCAATTTCATTTTTTATTTTTAAAGACTTTTTTTTTTTTTTTTTTTAGTTGTGGGGATTAAACTTAGGACCTTGTGTTTGCCAGGCAGGCCCTGTGCCACTAAGCTACATCACCAACCGCCTCATTTTTTATTTTTTAAACACTTCTTGCTTATGTGCTTTTTAAGTTTGTGTAATGATTCATAAATTTATTGTGAATAGTGATGAGACTTGTATGTGGAGAAATGCCTTTTTGGTCATACCTGAGGGATCTTTTGACTCCATTAAAAAGTTATTTATCTTTAAATCTCCTATTTTGAATTGATTGCCTTTCTTTTTTTTTGGTACCGGGAATCGAACTCCGGACCTTGCGCTTGCGAGGCAGGCGCCGGAACCACTGAGCTAAATCCCTAGCTCGATTGCCTTTCATTTTTACAAGTGAGTCTGATATCAAACCTAGTTCTTGTTTGTAAGTAGATATTCATTGGGATTTGAGCACCTGTAGGATTTTTTTCCCCTTTATCTTTTGATCTAAAAACTTCTCCCTCTCTTTGTAGGTGTGTTAGACTTTTTTCATTACTTCTGTTTAGGGCCTTTCTAATAAAGTCTGAAGGCACTCTATTGAGTCCTTCCCTACCCCTAATTCACTGCTGCTCTGCCCTCTTTAGTTACTGACTCTTCTCCTTTTGGAACTCCTGTTAGATGGGTTTGGGTTCTTTTCTGCCAGTCTCTTGACTGACAAACAGTAGGTACGTGGGTGGTTTTTTGAGAGTATGCTGTATTCTGGGGAGAATGCTTTGGTATGTTCTTCCATACACATTATATTTTAAATATATGTTCATTTTATCCACCTATTGAGTTTTATTTTGGATGCTCTACTTTCAGGGCTTTTTTACTTTTTTATTGGTTATACAGATTAATGGGTTTCATTTGGACATTTTCATACATGTATATAACACTTTGATAAATTTCACCCTTTATCACCCCTTTGTCCTGCCCTTGGAGAGGGTTCTGTGTCTAATATATTTTGCTCATATCCATCTCCCCTCTATTACCTTAATTTTTTTATAGCATGTGGTTTTGTGAATCTGATTCCTCAGAAATACTCTGAATAATTACATTTTTGTTGTATTCGTGTCGCACATTTCCTCGTTTTCTCTTTGGCTTTGGCAAATTCTTCTGTGTTGGTTGTTAGACTCCTCGGGTGTTCACCGTTCATATTATCACCGTGTTTGGCAGTGAGCGTGTAGATCAGCCTCTGTCCGACAGGATAGGATGTGTGGTTGAAATGTTCGGTGTCTGAGCTGTTGTTCACTTGATAGCTACTATCACGTGTGCCTACTGTGCATTTGAAATTTAGCTTGTACAGCCAAGAAGCTCAGTTTTTGTTTTGTTTTGTTTTATTTTTTTGGTACCAGGGATCGAACTCTGATCCTTGCACTTGAGCAGCAGGCACCAGAACCACTGAGCTAAATCCCCGGCCCCAGAAGCTCAGTTTTTAGTGTTAACTTTCTGTTTAGGCCATATCTATTAGGCTTCTCATTATTGAGATTTTCTTGTGATTGTTAATAATTTTGTATAAGGAGCCAGAGATTTAGCTCAGTGGTGCCAGCTCCTGCCTGGTGAGTGCAAGGTCCTCAGTTCGATCCCCGATTTCGCCAAAAAAAAAAAATAATAATAATAATAATTTTATATAATTAGCAAGTCCACTGAAAGGCCTTTCAGTCCTTGTTCTCTGAAGTGAATTCTCTTAGTGATAGTTTTTTTATGCTGTTTGGTTTCCTATTTACAGTTTTACTCTCATTCTTGAGCTTTGAGTCTCATTTCCCTGCTACTGTGAAGAGTTAGCATTTTGGAGGAATTTGTCCTTGCTGCTGCTCATTTTTCAAACCCTGTCTGGGTATAGCCATCTGCCAAGGCTTCTACTACCCTTTGGATTTAAGGCCCGCATATCTTTTTGCTTATTATGTAGCCACCACTTTTATATTCCATAGGTAATCTTCTCAAATCTGTTTGTAACTTGAGTATTCCCTGTCCTGATTAATTCTCAGGGAGTTGTCTGATTCCTATTTCTTTCCTTTTATATTTAGGGAGAACTTCCATACCTCATTGCCCTTTTCTTAACTGTGGACTGCAGTGTCCTCTTAACAGATCTTGTCACATTCCTTACCCATTAGTGTCTGAACAAAAATTTTAGGCTGCAAATTTAAAGACTGTTCCCTTTGTTAACTTTTTGGGGGGGGGGGGGCGGTGCTGGGGATTGAACTCGGGACCTTGTGCTTCCAAGGCAGGCACTGGAACCACTGAGCTAAATCCCTGGTCCTCCTTTGTTAACTTTTTTTTTTTTGTACCGGGGATCGAACTCGGGACCTTGCGCTTGAGCGGCAGGCACCAGAACCACTGAGCTAAATCCTCGGCCCTTTTGTTAACTTTTTAAGGCTGTTTATAAAGCTCTTCTTTGTGTTGTATTGACACAGTTCAAATGTGTTTTCCTATCCACTTCCTGGTATTTTTATCAGGAAAATCTTCCCATATGTTGCACAGAGAAGACTGTAAAATGAAGAGAAAGCATTTTTTTTTGTTGTTTATGCTGAAAATGTTAGCATCTTAAGAGCTTGTTTGGAGGTTCTAGCAGGGGAGCACAGCTACTCATATACCCTTGACCGGAGATGTCCTCTTCAACAGAACTTGCAGTTTGAAGAAGGAACACACATGGTGCAGTGAGGGAGGAAGGGGACAACTGCCTAGGCAGCCAGATCAGCTGAATCAACAATGGCGAACAGTGGGGTGACAGGTGCCACAGCCACATTGCCCTCACGTCCAAAAGTTAGCAACTTAGAGTAGATTTTCTACCTATGTATATATCCTGAATCTTTGAGAAATTTAAAAATATTCTGAGTCACATTGCTAGGAGTCCAAACTTGAATCACACCTTTCTTCTCTCTCTGTTCCAGTCCTGTACAACCACAGTTCTAAAGGATAATCTTTGTAGTACTTGTCTCTTGTGTTTCCACAGCCCTAACTGTCCTCTTTCTATTCCTACCTTACCTTTTTTCTTGGCCAACCTGTTACTGCAAGATTCCTGGTTTTATTGTGTGAAAGTTTCTTTGAACCTGTCTTTATTAACAGCTCTCTTATAGTGACATGTAATTATATATGTGATTTCCCAGGAGCAGGCACAGATTGGTTTTATCTTTGTTGTCACAGTCTGGAGTATAAACATAGGTAGTTTATAGTATATTTTGAATTAAAATCTTGAATGTCATTTGGCATTAATAGATGAATGGTAGTAAACTTTAGTGAATTCATTGATTTCATTATTTTAAATTTCCACATGTATTTATGATTAAATCATAAGAATTTACTAGAGTTCCTGTACTATCTGGACTGAAGTTGTGTACTATTTGTGAAGCAAATAGTTTATTCAGACTTTAAGAAAAATGTGTACCAGCTTATAAACTTTGTACATAATTGATATTACTAAGATTTCAGGCTATTACTAGCATTCCCTTAATAGTCTCCCTTAGAATAATATCAGTTGCTTCATTTTCATCTTACAAAATACAATTTGAATAATGAAATCGTTTTTATAATCCTACAGCTCAAGACTTTTACTAATTTTTTTTTACTATTTCTTTCCAAAACCATTATTTCTTCAAAGCTTCTTAAATTCACTCCCCCTTAGCTAAGGAACTTTTGTAGTTGTGTTTTCTGTACTATACTAGGCAGGATAATGTTTTGAGAGAGAGAGAGAGAGAGTGTGTGTGTGTTTGTGTTGCAGGGGGTGGTCGCCTGCTTTCCAAATATAAATGTATATTTGAATATTATACAGGCCTTGAAACTTGTACAATGCTGTTTCCTTTAAAATTGAGAAATCACTCTTAAAATATTGAACTAGTAATTCATTGTATTGCTGTTTTATTTGTTGTTACTGTAATACCAACTGAAAGTCATTTTGTGTCAGGAAAAAAGAATACGACTGTTACATGGACATACTTTAGCTCTTAAACATTTTGGAGGGTATTATAGGGAATCAAACTCAGAACCTTGCTCTTGTGAGGTGCAGTGCCACTGAGCTAAATCCGTGGCCCTTAACTTACACATCTTGACAGTAAAACTATTGCCTTTTGAAAATAAACCCATTGAAAGCATAAAAACTTTTGTAATTCATCAGTGACTCGGTTTTTAAAAGTCTTATGGAAATTGAATTTGTTTCTTAAAGCAAAGGGCCATCTGGTAGGTTAATCTCAGTTTCTCTTTAATCATGTCTTATTTTTTTAATCACATTTTTGATCAATAACATAAGTCAGCTGCCTCCTGTCTTATTTTCCAGTATTTTTATTGAATTTGTTGTTTCTAGTATTTAAGCCCATCCTCAGTGATTAAAGAATTAATGTAATGTTTGAATGAATATGCTACAGGCTTTGAAATGATTCCTTGAAAAGGCATAGTGGAGAATTGGTGTCATTTTAGACTCCTTGCAGTGAATGGTGTCATTTTGAAAATTGGTACCATTACAGACACCTTAATGGTGAATGCATTTGTGGTTCCTGTCTGATGTGCAATGTTTACTTTTTTAAAACCATCACATTGACAACTTTCTAGTTTTTTTGAGGTCTTTTCAGTGTATTAAGACTATGCTTTTAAGAAGCCATCCTTTGTTTTTAAAAAGCATTAACATTTTTTGTAGGTGCTGAGATGGTGTATCACATTGGGGTGTTTTTGCTCTTGACTCAGAGTTGATCATAAAGTGTAGAAATTCAGGCTTGTTGGTTCAGAATGATACTTAAAAACTTTGACTTCGTAGCTGTGCTTCCCTTTGACATACCAGATCTTTTCTTTTTTTATGTTTTAACATTTATGTTGTCAGTGATGAAAGGCAAGAGAGCTTCCATTTTATTTTGTTGGGTCTTTCCCCTGACTTCCTATGTTGAAGATTCAATCCAAGGCCTCCTACATGCTAGGTAAGTGCTCTACCACTGAGGTCTATCTTCAGTCCAGCATTTTGGTCTTTAATGTATATGTCAAAGTATCATGATAGGAACTACCAATGAAATTTCAAGCTGAGCGCTGGAAATGTAGCTCAGTTCCTGTCTACTATGTATGAGGCCCTATGTTTTCCAGCACTGAAGAAAAGAACATGTTGACTCATTTTCTTTGAATAGAAGTCTTTGAATACTATACAGACTGGATTCTACTTTTTGTGAGAAACATGCCTTTTGGATTTGGGTATATATACCTTTTAGAATTGTATGCTGATTGTTAACTTGATAACAAGAATTAAAGTGAGATAATGTCAGGTGGAAAGAGTACTATAGCAGTTTTGAGATCTAGATGTTTTGGGGGTTTTGTGGTTTGGTTGGTTTGGTAATTATTAACATTCTCACTATGAACAAATCATACAACCTCTTGGTTACCTTTTTTTTTTTTAAATCTTGCTTAAATGACAAGGTTGAATTTGCTAATTGCCAAGGTCCTATCCAAATAAATGATCCAAGACCTGTATAAGAGAAACTTCTGAATTTTGTTCATTAATTTCTGCTTTCAGATACTTGTTACATACCCTGCCAACCTATATTTTTGTTTTTGTTTTTTTGGTACCAGGGATCGAACTTGGGTCCTTGCACTTGCGCAGCAGACAGTGAAACCACTGAGCTAAATCCCCAGCCCCAGCCTATGTTAAATACAATTGTTCCTGCCAGGAGTATATAGAATTGTATTTATGGCTTCTTTGGTTTGCCTTGAGACCTTTGAAATACTGTATTGCCTGCCAGGGGTCATTTGGTATTTTTATCAGCATGTGGAGGAGGATAGGACAGTCAAATAGTTATCTTTGGATTTACTAAGTTTAAATTGAGAACTAAGGTTGACAAATTTCAAGACACTGTAAATGGTAATTCTTTGTAGTTTTTACTCCTGTGCTTTTATACTTTGTGCATATGCACTTTTTAAAAAATAACTTTGTTTCTATATAGTTTATTTTGTAGTCTTGTCAGTATAACTTCCAGCTTGTCTTTGTATTCATTTTCTTTTTTAAGTCAACTATTCATTTGAAATACTAGGTATTAATGATTTGTTCAAACAATCTTTTTCTAATGGGTTTTACTTATTTAAAAATGGAAAAAATAATAATTTCATTGTTCAGAAGTTCTTGTGTATTGTATTATAAGAAGTTTTTTTTCTGGTTTTTACCAATTATTACTATGGTATTGTAGAACAAAGACCTTTTAGGTTGAACAGACAATTGTTATTGTTTTTAGGCTTAAAATATATAGATTGTAAATACCTAATTTTTGGAAGTGAATTTTTCAAAGTGCAAATAGCTAGAATGGTAAATACCTGTAAAGTTGTTCTGTAGCTGTGGAATGGAAGAAACACTGAGATTTGGTGAACCTTGCTCATTTTCTTTGTATTTTGGTTTCATTTGTTTTGCTTCGTTCTTGACCCTTTGTCATTATCCTCCTCCTCCTCCAACCCCACCCCCCCAAATAGCTGGTGAATTTGTTCACTTTTTCTAGCTTAGATGATAATTCCCTTTGGCCTGATTTAAACTGTACTTCCTCCCTGCAGTTCATTCTCCACAGTGTAACCAGAATCATCTTTTTAAGATAAACACATATAGCTAGGTTTGTTAGTATAGGCCCGTAATCTCAGCACACTGGGAGGCTGAGGCAGAAGGATCACAGGTCTGACCCCAGTCTGAGCACCTTAGCCAGACTCTGTCTCAAAAAATAGAAGATGGGAGCGTCATTGTGAAGGCCCTGGGTCCACTGGAAATTCACCCAAAAAGAAAAACATAAACATGAATTTGCTCACTCTTTATGTTAAGGACTTTTAAGTGCCTTCTGTTACTCTTTTTTTTTTTTTTTGGTACTGGGGATCAAACTCAGGTCCTTGTGCTTGCAAGGCAGGCAGCGGAACCACTGAGCTAAATCCCCAGCCCTCTTCCATTACTCTTAAGATAAAGTACAAACATTTCTAGGAGTAGCTAGCTACATCTTTTCATGATTTAGTTCTTCAAAAAAATGTCCTATCTTGGGTATCTCTTATGTGCTCTTTCTTCTAGAAGACTGTTCTCCAACCTCCTGTTAATTTCTTCCTACTGTTTCAGGCTTCAGTTTAAAGGTTACTTCCTAGAATCTCCCAATACCCACCTAGTGTTATTAAGCACATTTGTTATGACCTGTGACAGTTAGTTTATTTGTGGTGATTATCTAAAACTGAGCTGCTTGTTTTCGTCTTCCAAACCTGCTTTTCTCACAGTCTTTTGCATTTTCTTAAATGGAAATGAGAACCTTCCCGTTGTTCAAGCCAGTAATCTTGAGGCTTCTTCCTAGCATGTCTTGGTTTTTCTGCCTTTCAGCTGTTCGGTCCATGTAGGCTGTACTCAGGTCAAATTACTCCTCTACTCAGACCCCTCTCAGGTATCTGCACAGTCACCCTGCAAGGCTGAATGCTGCTTGTTACTCCCTCATTGTTGCCTGGATGAATTCTTGTCTCTGTTACACTTCCCACTTTCAAAGCTTTAGCCACATTAATCTTGTAGTTACTTGAGCATTTCGGGTACGTTCCTGCCTTGCAGTCTAGTCTTACTGGCAGTCTCAGATATAGTCTGTCGCTAAGAAATTTTTAAGATGATACATAAAATTTGTAGTTAGTAATAATTATTAGAGAGCAGTAGCATTAGATTTATTGAAATGGAATAATCAGAAGGAAATGTAGTGATATAATATAGTTAACTTTTTTTTCCATCCAGGACAGGAACAGATTGTTGAAATGCTTGGTTTCTCTTGAATCTTCTTTTTTTTTCTTTCCTCACTGAGGACTTAGATATTTTATCTTAAAAATTAAATCTGGTGTGATTATTTAAGGTCAGTGTGTGTGTTTGTGTTTGTGTAGGTGTGTGTGTTTTTAATAAAAAGTGAATATAGCCAGAGGAGGTGGCACACCTGCAATGGCAGCTACTCAAGAGGCCAACACAAGAGGATTCCAAATTTGGGGGCAAACAGGCAACATAGCTAGACCCTGTCTCAGAATTTTAAGAGGGCTTGGGGTGTTAGCTCAGTGGTAGAGCACTTGCCTAGTATGCATGAGGCCCTGCATTCATCCCTAGCACTGCAAAACTGAGTCTGTATTATAAAATGATTGCCAGTGATAGCAGGTTTTCAGCGTAGTTAGTAACACGCTTTTACTTCATTCAGTTTGAGAAGCATTTTGGCTCTTTATTCTTTTGTATAATTAAGTCACGGGTTTTTCCAAGTTCAGTTCATAGACTGCTCATTTTACAATTATTTGAGGTGTGAGGAACATCACTTTATCCCGCTCAGGAACGGTTGGATGAGAACCTCTGGCGAATGGGCTTGGCTGGCTGCACAGCCGTCATGCTGTCAAAGGTCAGGTTGATGATTCACATGAAAATTTGCCAATCATTGTTTGATGACTGATGAATTAAAGAATTGAAGTATGATAACATGTCTAGGATAGACATTAAGTCAAAACTTTAAAAATAATTTTTTTTTTTTAACTTAAATATATTGAAAGCTAGAGTTTGAGTCCTTGTTGGAGGAAACATGGGCCCTTTGAGTCTAGGGAAGTACAGACTTAGTGCCCTGTGGGGTGTGTGTTCCAGTGCCCTCCCAGATACCCACAACTGCCTGGTCAGCTCCTTATTTACATGAACAGGCTTGTGTTTGCATAGAACTTACCCATTCTCCCCTATACATCAAACCATCTGTAGATAATTTACCTAATAAAATGTAAATGCCCTGTAAATAGTTGTTATAAGGTATTCCAAGAATAATAGCAAGTAAAAGTCTGCAGGTTTTCAGACTCAATCTTTCCCCCCCAATATTTCCAATCCTTGATTGGTTGAATCCTTATTTATGGAATCCATGGTAACAGAGGGTGACTATTCTGCTTTTTCTGAAAGCAAGTATAACATGTTTTGAAACTGAATAGGGCCTGTCTGGAGTTCCTGGTACTCATGTGCTTTTTAATTCTTACCAACATTTTGTCATTTTGTAGTTACATTAGAGAACCTTAGGAATTAACACCCTTTATTCAAACCACAGAAAAATGCATGAACCAATTAAAACACTGTGTGTTTAAATAAAAATTTATTGCAGTAAAAGACTGCCATTAATCCTCCTCAAAATACTCTGTCTCACTTGAAGGACACTTAATCCCATTGATTTTGTCACTTTCCAAAGCAATTTTGGAAGTCCTCTTTTGTGAGTGTGTTATGAAATGTGATCAGAAATACAGTGAATGCTTCTGCTGAGTGCCATCCTATTCTAAAGCCTTGTTAAACATCACAGTATGTCCTCATCTACTTTATTCATTGGATCTGGCATTATGCAGCTTGGGGCTCTTCCCGAGTCAAAATGAGTGTGAAAGGTGGACGTCTTGAATCAATTCAGGACATCAAGCCAGATAGAAAATGCAATTAAAGACACCAGCTGCCTGCCTCACAAGCACAAGGTCCCAAGTTTGATCCTCAGTACCCACCCCCTCAAAAAAAGACACTCACCAAAGAGGACTTGGAGAACTACTTAAAGTGACAAGAACAATGGAATAAATGTTTGAAGAGAGGGGAAATATTTTGAGAGGGATTAAGTGCAGTGCATCTTTTAGCATAATATATTTTTAAAATTTAAACATTCACTATATTTTGTAGTCACACCTTGTACTTAGGATATTGTAAAGACTTCTAACCTCTGCTTTTTGTTTTTGTTCTGGTTTTTGGAAACAGGGTCTCACTATGCAGTCATGCTAGTCTTGAACTCACTGTGTAGCCTAGGCGATCCTTCTGCCTCAGCCTCCCCAGTGCTGAGATTGCAGGCATATGCCACCATGCCTGGCTAACCTCTGTTTCTTGGGAAATTCTCCTTTTGGTGCCTTTATTACATCAGAAATTTTCAGATGTTTGTCATAAAGATTGTGAGGCATTTTACATTAGTACTCGATTTCTCGCCTGAATGTGCATTAAGCTATTTTGGATTAAGGAATTTTTTTTTCCTGCTAGCAATCTTCTGCTCATTAAAAACTTTACCACTTTAATCTTTTAATGTATACTAATTTTGGCAGAAGTTATCCTAAACATTAGACAGTGGTAGTTGCATACTGATTACTTAACAGGCTGTTAAGTTAACATTCTTTGGAGCAAGGGAGGGCTGGAAACTTTGCATTTATTTGTTCTTTCCCTTCTTTGTAGTACTGTAAATTGAACCCAAATTTATGTGCATGCTAGCCAAGCAAGCATTCTGCCATTGAGCTATACCTTAACCCTACATTTTAGTTTTGTTTTTAGAATAATTTTCTCCTTGCTTCAAAAACCAAAGTGTATAGTAATAACTGTAATTTTAAAAACTTGATAAAGATCACATATACTGAAGGGTTTTAGTGTAATGGTTTGGTAAATTAACACACCTATCACCTTCTATGCTGTGCGATAGATCTGCAGGGCTTGTTCATTGTGTAACTGAAAGTTTGGATCCTTTGACAGGTGTCTCTCCAACCCTGTTTCCACCTACCATTCTGTTCTCATCTGTGGGTTCACCTTTAGATTCCACATATAAATGAGATCATATAGTATTTTTTTTTTGTCTCATTTGGCTTAGCAGATGTCCTCCAGGTTCATACATGTCACTGCAGATGACAGGTCCCCCTTTTTTTGTGGCTGACTGATACTCCTGTATTCACGTCCCACATTTTTGTTACCTGTTCAGCCTTCTGAATATTTTGGTTGTTTCCCTGCCTCAGCCATAGTGAATGCTGCTACAGTGAACATGGGGTGAGATATAAAGATAGTGATTTAGGTTTCCTTTATGCGGGGTTACTGGATTGTATGGTTTTGATTTTTTGAGAAACCTCCATTCTCTTTTCCTTGGTGATTATTCCAATTTACATTTCCACCGACAGATGATGGGTTCCCTCGAGACCCTCACCAACACTTGTCTGTTTCTTGCCTTTTTCATAGTAACCAACCCTGTGTATGGTGTAATACCTTTGTGGTTTTGATTTGTAGTTCTCTAATGATGAGTGATGCTGAACATCTTTTCATGTACTGTACTTCCCAGCTATTTGTATGTCTTTGAAAAACGTCCATCCCTTCAGGTCCTTTGCCATTTGTTTATTCATTTGTTCATTCATTTGCTGTTGAGTTGATGAACTATCTATATGTTTTGGATATTAATACATTGTCAGGTAATTTGTCTTGAAAATATGTTCTCTAGTTTGCCTTTTCATTTTGTTTCCCTTGTTGCACAGAAACTTCTTAATGCAATCTCATTTTTCCTTTTGGTGTAAAAACCACAATGTCAAGATTATTGTCAGGAGATCGTCTCTATATTTTCTTTAGGAGCTTTATAAGTTCAGACCTTACATTGAAGTCATTAATCTTTTTTGGTTTTAGTTTTTGTATATGGTGCAAGACAAGGGTCCACTTTATAGTCCACTTTTCCTTAAACTATATATTAAAGAGTCTTTTCATTCCCATGGGTTCCTGATTCCCTTGTCAAAGAAAAGTTTACCATAATTAACAGGTTGATTTTTTTGAGGTGCTGTGTTCTATTCCATTGAATGTGTATGTCTGTTTTTATAATAGTATGATGCTGTTTTGATTACCATAGCTTTGTGATATAGTTTAAATTCAACAGTACAATACCTCCAGCTTTGTTCTTTTTTTCTCTGAATGATTATTTGGCATCTTTCGTGGAAAGAATTAAGTTTAACTGAAAATGATGTGAAAGAGTAGGAGACTAGTGCTGCCTTGTACGAAAGTGAAACTGAGTAAGGAAAATGAGATATGCTTAGGTAGTAAAAATTGCTGTTCTGTATAGGAAGGAGGAAGCTAAGCAGTGTGGATATAGAGGTGAGGGAAGTACGTGTCAGATCTTTGGGGAAGAGTATATTTAAAGAGGGATGGCTACCAGTGTTTTTTAGAAGAGGGAAAGGGATAAAAGGTGAGCTCAAAGAGCTAACAAGGGCCAGATAATTCAAGGCCTTTTAAGATTTAGGCTTTTCTTTTGAATAGAATTTTTCATTTTTGATGAATGAGTGGCTTAATCTTAGCAAAGAAAAAGGACCAAATGGAGAAGTAGAGCGATCATTTGGGAGACACTTATGTTAGTTAAAATTGAGACTGATGACTTGGATTAAAGTGATAACTGTTAGGTAGAATGATGATGGCCCCATAAAAGAACAGCACCAGCCTGAGTTTAGGGTTTCAGGAGGTTTTTGGACTCCAAAGGAGAGTCCAAGTTCAGGTTATTGAGTGGGATCTTCTGTGGGATGGGCTTAGGTGGGGTGACATGGCGGGGTGTGAGACTGGGGGAGTGGGAATGGCTCAGTACTTGACTAGAGCATCAGGTGCTGTGATCTAGTAGGTGGGACAAATGTGGTCTGTCCTAGCAGAGCAGGCACTTCCTGGGGCTAGGGTGACTGGGCAGTTGGACAGACAAGAGTCAGACCTATATGAATAGCAGTAAAAGTGGTGTGATTTTGGATGTATTTTGAAAGAATCAGTTGACAAACGAGTCATTAAGAGTGACTCCCCAAGATTTTTCTTTAGCCCAAGCAGCTGTAAGCTGAAACTGTCATTTATTGGAATGAAGACTACAAAGCCAAAGGTCTGAGGTGAGGTAGGAGGCTAGTTTGGTGATGATTTGGGAGAGGTTGTCTTACATCTGAGATTCTGGTTAGGAACCAAGTGGAGAGTTGAGTAGGCAGAGTCAAGTTCACGGCATCAGTTTTGGGCTGGAGTCATTAACATAGATGGGATTTAAAGCAATGAAAGTACCCATGACAACATGTAAATGAATGGTGTGACCAGATTGGACAAGTAGAAAATTTGCCTACACTACAATACACAGAAAAAGTGAGACCTGAGGAGTAATCTGTGTTACTATGTTTGGAAACTAGGAATATGAGAGGAGACTAGCAAAGGAGACTGAGGAGTGGCCAGCAGACTAGGAAGAGAACCTAGAGAATGTCTCCTGGAACACCCAAGCAAAGGAAAAAGCATTTTGAGTACGCCTGAGTGCTTGCTTGTGTCTGAGTCTGCCACAGAGAGCATTGGTGGCCTTGGTGAGAGCAGTACCCGGTCTTGGGAATGAAGGCTGAGTAAAGTGGAGTTTTAGAGATTGGAAGGCAAATATAGTGAATTCCAAAGCCATTACTGGAATTTTGCTATGAAATAAAATAGAGAATAATGGAGTGTATCGTTGAGAGAGTTAGTGTACAAATTAAAGAGTTGGTAAATAATGTCATGTTGATAGTTTTGAATTTGAACATTAGGGAAACTTTTAGGAGATAGTAAATTTTAATAATGTTGACAATATTTAGGCATTTCATTTTGTACTTCATTTGAAGAGGTTAAATAGATTGTCTTATAACCAAGTGGCAGATATTATGTAAATAGTACGTCATCATCAGTGTGGTACAGGAAAGTAATAGCCATAGGCCAAGGATTCCAGGCCGTTACTTTGGTCTTCCACTTAACTCTGACTTGGGCTCATTTAAAAATTATTTTCAGTGATTACAAGTTTGAGGTCAGCTTGGGTTACATAATTAGTTCAAGGCCAGCCTGAACTACATAAAGAGATACTGTCTCTCCAAAAAACTTTTTTTTACATTAATATTTTCTGGTTTTTTGTTTTTGGTATCAGGGATCACACTCCGGACCTTGCGCTTGCGAGGCAGGTGGCAGAACCACTGAGCTAAATCCCTGGCCCTTTTTTTCTGAACTGTAAAGTCCTTACTCATAAAGATTTGCTTTAGGAGTGAAGAAAATAATGTCTTCAAAAATCTGTATTTCCTAGAATATAGAAGTTTAAAAATGTTACATATCATGTTAAAAATTTTTACTTCCTCTTTTTTCTATCAATGAGTAAAAGAAATTTCTCCTTGGATGTATACACAAAGAACTATAACATATTACTCTTTCAGCCTTGCCATGTTCAGGTAACTTCTTCATACCTGGAGAAAATTTTTGTGTGTCTTTGATTTTGGCTTTATTCACAAGCCTGATGATTTTGTTCAACAAGGTAGTCAAGTGAGATGTAGCAGATAAACAGAAAAAGAAAGATGAAATATGGCCCTGCTTTTTGGCTAGTCAAAATCCTTTCCTAGCTACTAATTTTTTTAAAATAATTGTTAAAATTTAATATTTTGTACTAATCAATTAGATTTGGAAATTTTACAGTGTGCCTTTAAGTCTTTTTAGTCCTTGACATTTTTCAAGTGTAGGGACTTGGCTTCTGAAATGGCATCAAATCCAGAAATAAAAGAAAAATGTAGGAATAGAACAGTTGGGAAAGTGATGTGGGGAGTTCATTGAGTGGCTGATTTTGTAGCTAGAAGGCAAGGTGAGTTTTTGAGAATATTTTGGTGCTGACTGAAGTCATGGAGGTGGAAAAAGAGATACCGTGGAAGTATATGATGTATAAAAGAAAGAAATTGATAAATGAGATTCCATCAGGATTTAGAATTTTAAATGACATTGTTAAGAAAATAAAAAGTAATCCTTAACCAGAACATATTTATAATATATATAACATGACCAGAATATATAAAGAACTCTTACAGCTCATTAATAGGCAACCCAATTAAAAAGTAGACACAAGATGATAAATAGCACAGCACAAGGAAAGGTGTGCAACACTAGAATCAGAAAAATACTAATCAGTACAATAACAAGATCAAATTATGCACTCATTAGGGAGATGAAGTTAAAAGTTTTAAAAGAATAAATGTCAGCTTAGGTGTGAACCAGTTAGAACTTTCTAAATACTGCTAATGTGAGTGTAAAATGATAAAACCATTTTGGAAAACAATATAGAAATTTCTTGTATTACTGTTAAGAACCAACAGTTCTGTTCTTAAGTTTTTACTTAAGAGGAATGAAAACACATGTTCACAATAGATTTGTACATACAAGTTGACTATCCCTTATCTGAAATTTTTGGGACCAGAGTGTTTCAAATTTTCATTTGAAATCCACTTAATCTGCAAAGAGGATAGCTACTCCTGCTTTTTTTCGGGTTCCTGTCACATGGAATATTTATTGTTTTCCACCCTTTAACTTTCAGTCTGTGAGTTTCTTTTTGAATTGTGTTTCTTGTATGCAGCAAATTGTTGGATCTTGCCTCTTGACCCATTCTGTGTCTTTTGATTGGTGAAATGAGACCGTTAACATTAATGGTTACAACTGATACGTATTGACTTATCATTGTCATGACTTTCCTTTTATTGGATTCTCCCCCTTTGCATTTAATTTCTTGTCGTGCCCAATGGATTCATTCTGCTGGGCTTCCTGGGGTTGTGATCCTCATGGTCTGTTCCTAGGATATTGTCTAAAATTTTTTGGAGTGCTGGTTTGGTATTCATGAAGTTCCTAAGGTGCTCTTTGTCATGAAAGTATTTTTTTTTTCTCCATCAGTTTTGAAAGATAGTTTTGCAGGGTACATCAATCTGGGTTGGAGGCTGTTTTCCTTTAGGGCTTGAAATACATCACTCCAAGCTGTTTTTGCCTTGAGGGTTTGCATTGAGAAGTCTGCTGTGATTCTGATGGGCTTGCCTTTGTATGGGATTTGTTTCTTTTCTCTCACTGCTTGTAGAATTTTGTTCTTCTGTTGGGTTTCTGGGATCTTAACAATTATATGCCTATGTGTAGATGTTTTTTGATCAAGGCTAATTGGAGTCCTATATGCCTCACTTATCTGCATGTCAAGTTCTTTTCCCCTGCTTGGGAAGTTTTCTGCCATCACTTCTGCAAATAGTTTTTTTATGTCGTCTGCACTGTCTCCTCTCTTCATTGACTCCAATCAGTCTTATGTTATTCTTCTTTGCATCATCTAGCAGCTGCTGGATTGATTTCTTGTGGTCCCTTACAATTTTAAAGCAATTTTTCTTTTCCTGGTTACTAAATTGCAATCTTATCTTCTATATCTGAAATTCTGTCCTCACATTGGCTCATTCTGCTGTGTAGACTTTCAGTGGAGTTTTCAATCTCCTGGAAATCTGTTTGCATCTGTTTTTTATGTATTCCATTTGTTTCCTATATTGGGATTCCATCATGTTCCTCAGGTCCTCTATTTTTTTATCTGTGTCCTCCAGATTTATTAATCATGTCTTGCGCTATGGGCACAATCTCTGCTGTTACCTGAGAAATTATTTCTGATTTCATTTTTTTCTAGATCCTCTTTTGTTGCCAGTTCAGGAAATCCAGATGGTTGAATATCAGAGTGTTTCATCTTGTTTCCCTTTGGGATTGCTTTAGTTGATCTGGAAGTCTGGTTTTGAGACATGTTTACGTGTCGTCTTCTCATGTCAAGGTGGGTGCTAGCACCTGTGCGGCTCACTTCCTCTGGCAAAGTTTATTTTCTTATCTTTTAAGGTAGGCTTATGATGGCCATCTGTGGTATCGGGTGTGGAAGAGTACAAAAGAACTGTCTGCACTCTGGAGATCCGAAGGATCCAGTCAAAGGCTGGGACCTCACTGCAGAGTCTTGTGTGAGTTTTTACCAGGAGGCTGGAGGGTTTGAAATGGAGGACTGAAGGGTCTGCGCTGGATGTCCATGGCAAAGGCAGACTGGAGCTCTTTTGAAGAAACAGAAGCAGTACTGCCTTCTTCATTCCACTTTTCTTTCCAATCCATCACTTGTACTTTTTTTTTTTTTTTTTTTTTTTTTGGTGCCGGGGATCGAACTCGGGTCCTTGTGCTTGCTTGGCAGGCTACAGAACCACTGAGCTAAATCCCCGGCCCAACTTGTACTTCTTAACAGGAGAGTAGAAGGAACAGTCACACCTGGGTTTAAATTCCCTTTGTCTTTCTCTGGTTAACATTTTTTCTTAATTCACTGGTAGATTTGCCTGCAACTGTAGAAAATAATGCAGCTATGCAGTAAACATGTTTGTCCAGTTTGCCACAGTGATTACATCTTGCATAACCACAGTGTACTGTCACAGCAAAGAAAGTGACACTTTTTCGATTTTGTTACTTTAAATAGTTTATGCTGGGTATGTACTTAGTTCCATGCAGTTTTATTACATGTTAATGTGACCATTCCCAGTCAAAAATCTCCTGTGCTACTTTTATAGCCACAGCTGTGTGGTAGCCTGTAGCCTTCCCTATTCATCTGTTTTGAGTCTACAGTTTTGTCCTTTTAAGAATGTTATACATGGAATCATCACACAGTTTTAACTTTCTAAAACTGACCTTTTGTTCACTTAGCATAATATTCTTGAGTAGCGTACCTGGGCTTGGATGTGGTACAGAGCATGCCTTACATGGCAGGAGCTCGTGCTCAGTCCTCTGCATCCCCTCCACGCTCAAAGAAGTACATTCTTGTTTTAATGATGAATATTCTGTGCTTTTGGTGTGTCACAGTTCAACCATGTATGTGGATTGTTAGAAATACAGCTGCTATGATACTTGCTTGTAGATTTTTTGTGTGATAACTTTTCTTTTGTAATAAATTCCCTTGAGTGCCATTGCTGGATCTTAACAGCAGATTTTAACTGTGTACAGGGGCTGATTAAAAAAATGGTGTATGTTTAAATAAAAATTAATAACAGTAAAAGATACACTGACATTAATCCCCTTCGGAATTTTCTCCCTTGTTTTGTGCATCTTCTGGCTCTTAATGCAAAGTCAAATTGACCATGAAAGGTAAATATGTGGAATCAGTTCAGGACATCAAGTCAGCCACAACGCTGCAGCTAAAGATATTCACAAAAGGGCCCTTCCAGAACTACTTCAGAAAATGGAAAGAACCATGGAATGAGTAGGCTTGAAGTATGGAAGGGTGTAATTTTAGGGGGATTAATGACATTGTGTCTTTTACTCTAGTAAATTTAAAAAAATTAATCATTCTCTCTATTTTTTAATCTCATTGCATGCTTTTAGTAACATTTGTAAGTTGGAAAATCTTTGCATACCGTAGTTAATTATCAAACTATATTATTGTAGAGTATCAGGATTTTGTAATTTTTCTCTTCCTAATCACATACTTTTGTAAGGACATTATAGAAATACCTAAACTTCTTTTAAGGAAAGGCATTTAATAACCAGATGCTAATAAAATGTTTTCGGTGTATGTAGCCAGTGGAGAGTACCAATAATTGTACTCTCATTTGCTTTTCATTTTGCTTGGAAAATAATGTAAGAGACTCTTCTTAGATAATATGTACTTTAATATTTGGTTAGTACATACTGTGAGTGGAATGTGGGGGGGTGTTGGTAACCCCAGCCCTTTGAGAGACTGAGGCAGGAGGATTTCAAGTTCAAGTCTTGCCTAGACAACTTAGTTGAGACCTTATCTCTTAAAAAGTTGAGATGTAGCTCAGCAGTAGTGTGCCCTTAGGTTTTATCCCATTGCCTGCCCCTCTGCCCCACGCAAAAAAAAAAAAAAAAAAATACTATGGAGCAAGTTTATAGTATAGATTTATCCAATGTATTTAAGATAGTGATTTTTTGTTTTTGTTTTTGGTGCTGGGGATCGAACTCAGGTCCTTGCACTTGAGCAGCAGACAGCGAAACCACTGAGCTAAATCCCCAGCCCCTTAAGATAGTGATTTTTAAGCTATCAGTCTTTTGAGCTACTATTTTCAGAGGTACATTTTGCTGGCATTCTGCATTTTAAAGACATTTAAAAATTAAAGGTAACACAATCTAGAATCTGGCATTTATAGCAGTTTCATCCCTACTATACTACTATACTGCCACTATTTTTTAAAATACACTTAAAATACTTCCACTACTTAGAATAAAACTGCATTTCTACATGTTAATCTGCCTTTGAGGATTTAGGAGTCTTGAAAAGATTGTAGCGTATCCTGCTGCTGTAGCTGACCTGTGGTCTCTAAGCCTGGTTCTGGTTCTCTTTTTTTTTTTTTTTGGTACTGGGGATCGAACTTGGTACCTTGCACTTGCAAGGCAGGCGGCAGCACTACTGAGCTAAATCCCCCTGGTTCTTCTTAAGAATTACCTGGAAAGTTAAACCAGAAAGTCCAGACTGCTAAAAGTGATGTGTATACAGAACAAGGAATTACAACCTTTTTAAAGCATCTTAAAAGTTATATTTTGAGTAAATTAAAATTTGCTGTATGTCAGTCATTGGGGTTAGGGTTTGGTACAGTACTTAATAGTTACCAAAATAAACACTTGGTAATCAGAATGGTTATTGATTAGATCATAAGCAGATAAATTTAGCTGGATTCAGTGCATTCTTTTGCTCCTCAAAGTGCTGATAGCTATTCCATTTGCAAACTTGTTTTAATTTTTTATGATTCACTTTTATAGTTGCTTTTCATCCAAGTTATGGATGCTTCGGTTTTTTAATTCTTATATATTTGAGAATGTTCTAATGGTGTTGCTCATGAATGACATACTGAATTGAAAATAATTGAGTCATTTATTTTTTTCTCTTAGCACAAAACATTTCGTTGTTTTCTGGCATTTAGTGTTACCGTTGAAGTCTAGGGTCAACTAATTTTTATAAGTAACATGCTTCTGGTTGGATGCTTTTAGAATTTTTTGATGCATAAAAATCACTACTAAGATGAAGATATAGACTTTATTACAATGGTACCTCAGTTCACAAATGCTTTTGTTTAGGAACGGTTTGGAAACAGAAGCATTTGGCAAAGGTTTGCTTTTGTTTGTGAACTCTGCATCAGGTAATCAACACAACCACGGCCATCTTTTCCACACAGACATGAACTTGCCCATCTTTTCCAGAATCATCGAGCATATTAAGTTCATGAACCGAGTTACCACTGTACTATTTTCTGGTACATGGTAAGCCATTTTCCATCTGATGGTTCAGATTGTCCTTTATTTCATGGGTTTGTTCCTGAAGTGTCCCTTCTGTTTTGTTTTGGGTTTTTTTGTTTGTTTGTTTGTTTCAGGACCTCCAGTTTTGCACATTGTCTTCACCTTTGACTACCTGACATCTTACCTCTAAGTGCTTTCATCTTTGTCCTTTTGTCTTATATGCTTTGTGATATCTCTGTTCTATGTTCTTTATGATTGACATTGCTGGATGCATTGTTGATTGTTTCTTCTAAGGTGTTTTAATTTTTCCAGTGATTTCGTTTCTCTTGAGTTACTCTTATTTCTCCCAACTCCTGCCCCACACTTCTGCATTATTTTTTCTTTGTGTTTTCTTTCAGTTTATGTTTTCATTACTCTGAGAACAGAATTTGTCTAGAATGTTCTTGGTTTCCTGAGAATTCTTTGAGAGAATTTTCTTTGCCTATGTATGTTGTATGTGTACTTATTTGGTCTCTGTATAGGCTCTGCATGGTACATTTCTGCATACTTGTCCTGAGTAAAATCATTCTGTTGGGCCATTTTACGCAGGCAGGCAGGCATTGTGCTTATATTCTTTTGATTCTGTCTATTTGCCTGAACAGTATTTTTTTTTGGTACTAGGGATGGAACTCGGGTCCTTGAGCTTGCAAGGCAGGCGGTGGAACCACTAAGCTAAATTCCCGGCCCCTAAAGTGCCTGAACAGTATTTTAACTGTACCCTTATAATTTGATGGTTTATACTCTGAGTTCAGGGAAAGGGGTGTAGAAAATATATATTTGAAAGAGAGTGACAAATTGGAGAGGTGAAGTTTTCTCTAAACTTTCACTGGACTTATTCTTAGCAAGAAATCCCATCTATAGAGTTCCATGCAGAGGTTTAGATGACCTTTCCTCTGATTCAGGCAGTTCTCTGCTTTTTGGCCCTACCTCCAAAAAAAAGTCAGAGTGACAACCCTTCTCTCCCACCTCTTTTGCCTGTCATAAGTATGCAAAATATGTGGACTTGAGAGGAATTGGAATTTAGGACGTTCCCTGTACTTCAGTATGGATTTAATTTTCTCAACCCAGTGCCAGTTGAGTTGTGGCTATTCTGTTGTTGCTTATGATTTACATTTTCTTTTTTGATTCTTGTAAAAAGGTTAATTTTGATAAATGCTGCCTCACAAGCGCAAGGTACTGAGTTTGATCCCTGGTATGGGGAGAGGGAAATAGACAACAATACAGGAGAATTCTGGGGGGGGGGGGTTGGTACCGGGTATTGAACTCTGGTACTTGCCGCTTGCGCAGCAGGCAGTGAAACCACTGAGCTAAATCCCTGGCCCTTCTGTGGTTTTTTAAAGCTAGGGGGAAAATTAGGAAGCCGTTTCTCTAGAAAGAATACTCTTTAGCTTTTGTTATCCTTAGAGATAAACTTCTGACATGCTTTTTCATAATGCCCCAGTGCTGTGTATAAGCATCAAAAAATACACTCAGAAGTGAAAATTAGGTTAAGTAATTTTGAGAAGAGCTTGTCCAGAAGGTGACATTCATTTTTTCCTTAATTTAGCATATAGAGCCCTTGAATAGTCCTTAGCTTAATTGGTCTTTACCTCTCCTTATTAGCTCACTCTCACCATGTGTCTTCCTATGTTTAGGCTGTTGCTCATATTGTTTTCCTTGACTGAAGTTTAGTCTCCATTTCGTTGTGCACAGTTGAAATCTCTTGTTAGATGATCTTTATAGTTTGTCTTACAATCTTAATGTAACAGTTTTAAGTGTGTGAGATATAATGAAGACATAATGCATAACTTTATTTATTTATTTATTTATTTTGGTGCCGGGGATCGAACTTGGGACCTTGCGCTTGTGAGGCAGGTGCCAGAACCACTGAGCTAAATCCCCGGCCCCATAATGCATAACTTTTAAGATTATGTTGTGTTCTCACCCCTTCTCAGACTGAGAATTGACTACCATATGCTTTCTGCAGTTGAAATCTGGTATTACTTGCTTGACTAGAGTCAAGAGGTAAAATTTCTTGGCGATACCTTACAGATGTGGTAGAACTTGTGCTGTTCTCTTTGTACATACTTTATTCTAAAGGCATCAGGTTAGGAAAGTATACTCAGGTTTTCAACTTTAGGATGTACTCATCCCTTTAGAATCTTAAAATAATTTGACGGAATTAGTTCTAAAACTGACTTAAAAATACTATTTTCTCTCAAAGGAATACTTTTTATTTTATTATTATTATTATTATCATTATTATGTGTTTTCTTATTTTGAGACAGGATCTCACTAGGTGTATTTCAGGCTAGCCTTGAACTCACTATGTAGCCCAGCCTGGCCTCAAACTCAAGGTGCTTTTTTTTTTTTTTTTTTTTTTTTTTTTTTTTTTTTTGTATCAGGTATCCAACTCAGGACCTTGCACACACAAGGCAGTTGGTGGCACCACTGAGCTAAATTCCCGGCCCTCAAGTTGTTCTTACCTCAGCTTCCCAAGTGCTGGAATTACAGGGTTGCACCACCACACATCCTATTATTATTGCTATTGTTATTTTATTTTGAGTGTTCTCAACCTGGTTAGACTCAGCTACTCCTTTAGAAAATATTTTACCATAGCTAGTTTTTATTGGTGAATTGAGGCCATTAACGTTGATGGTTATAACTGACATGTATTGACTTATTCTTGTCATGTTATTTTCCTGTTGTTGGCTCTTTTGTTTTTTATTTTTCCCTGATCTCCCTTTAATTTCTTGCCTTGCCTGATGGCTTTTCTCTTTTGGGCCTCATGGCATTGTGACGTTCATTTGGCTTTTTCTAGGATATTGTTTAGAATTGTTTGGAGCGCTGGTTTGGTATTCATGAAGTTTCTTGGGTGTTCTTTGTCATGGAAGTATCTTATTTCCCCGTCGATTTTGAAAGATAGTTTTGCAGGATACATCAGTCTAGGTTGGAGGCTGTTTTCTTTTAGGGCTTGAGATACTTCATACCAGGCTCTCGACTTGAGGGTTTATGTTGAGAAGTCGGTTGTGATTCTGATGGGCTTTCTTTTGTATGTGATTTGTTCTTTTCTCTAACTGGTTGTAGGATTTTGTTCTTCTGTTGGGTTTCTGGAATCTTGACTATTATATGTCTAGGTGTCGATTTTTTTTTTTATCACAGCTAGTTGGAGTCCTGTATGCCTCAATTATCTGTATGTCAAATTCTTTTGCTCTGTTTGGGAAGTTTTCTGTCATTCTGTGAACAGTTGTATTGTTTTGTTTTGTTTTTATGTCATTTGTACTTTCTCCTGTTTTTTCGTGGACTCCTATCAGTCTTATGTTATTCTTCTTTGTGTCTATAGGAGCTGCTGGATCGATTTCTCATGGTCCCTTACTATTTTTAAGTGATCTTTCTTTTCATGGTCACTAACCATAATCCTGTCTTCTGTCTGATATTCTATCTTCACATTTTCTCATTGTGTGAAAACTTTAAGTGGAGTTTTTAATCTGGATATCTGTTTGAATCTCTTTCATGCGTTCCATTTTTTTTCCTATGTTGGGGTTTCATGGTTTCCATTTCTTACACTGGGCATTCAGGGCTTCCATCATGGTCCTGAGCTCATCTATTTTTTTTTATCTGTTTCTGTTCTAGAGCCTCTAATCATGTCTTTCATTCTGCTCACCGTCTCTTTAGTTATCTGGAAAATTATTTTTTAATTTTTCTAAAGCCTCGTTCATCTGTTTGGTTACTTCCTGTGCTGTCAGTTCAGGGTGTCCAGGTGGTTGATATCCGATTTTTCCACCTCGTTTCCCCCAGAATTTGCCTTTGGTGAGCTAGAAGTCTGGATTTGGTCTTACTTAGCTGTCCTCTCATTTCTATTTTTATTGTTGATACTGTCCTTGGTTTAATTCCTGGGTTGATACTTCAATATTGTAAGTATCTTTGTTGCTTGTATTTAGAACCATTACAGAATGATTGTTTCTCAGAGGTGTCTTCCAGATATAGCTGGTCTTTAGGTTTTGAGTCTCTAATGACTTAGGCAGTCTCATTTTCAGTATACCAGGAAGAACAACAACTACAGTGGTCTGGTGAGCCTTTATTGCAGGCATTCTCTTCACTTTGACAGTGGGCTTCAATTTTCATCATGGAGCCTCAGAGAGACCCTCTGTCTGTTCACTTCTTTGCTCTACTGGAGCTCAAAACGATGGCCTTTATGACCCCCTGCACCTCTGTGGTGTGGATCCAGGTAGCAGCACTTCCTGGCAGCCAGTGTGTGTGGGTGGGGGGGTGTCCTCCTGCTGGTGGCCCATGTGGCTTGGCTCTCACCATGGCTTTTTTTTTTTTTTTTGTACCAGGAATCGAATTCAGGTCCTTGTGCTTGTGCAGCAGGTGGCAAAACCACTGAGCTAAATCCCCAGCCCCACCATCGCTAGTTTTTAAAAGATACAGGGCCAGCTATGTAGCTCAGTGGCAACACACCTGTCTGGCAAGTGCAAGGTCCTGAATTTGATCCTCGCTACCGGAAATTAATTAATTGAGATGTAACTCACCGTATTTCATAATCACCTCCCAAAAGAACTGTTCGTTTGTTGTCCCATCTTTCCTTCATTAATTCACCGGTTAGTGACTACCATTTTTCCCTTCCGCCTCCAACTCCCCAATTAGGGATGTATTTTGTTTCTGTAGATATTTCTTCATCTGTATATTTCATCTAAATTGATTATATGTTACATGGTCTTTTGTAATTGGCTTCTTTTGCTTAGGATAGTGAATTTAAGGTTCATCCACATTGTATCATGTCAGTAGTTCTTTTTTACTCTGGTTAAAGTTTCTATACCTTAGTAATTCTCAGATTATAGAGTACATTTAAGTTTTATTACAAGAAAATATCACATTCATTGTATTCTGGATTTACATAGCCATGTAACATTTTCTATTCAAAGTGTCCCATAGGATTTAATTTAGAGAAAAGTTAAAGAGTTAGGTGCCATGTCCCAGCTAAGATATTCAGCGTCATATACAAGGTATAGTTTATTTTTTGGTAGTAGTACTACTGATGGGTAATTCACATGCCATACAATTCATTTAGTTAGAGTACGCAAGGCATTGGTTGTTTTTTGCGGGGGGTGGGGGGCAGTACCGGGGATCGAACTCCGGACCTTGTGCTTGTGAGGCAGGTGGTGGAACCACTGAGCTAGTAAATCCTGGCCCAAGGCAGTTTTTATTATCTTCATAGTTATGCTGCAACCATTAAGTCAGTGTTTGAACATTTTCTTCATGAAAAAGAAACCATTTAGTGATCAGTCTCAGTCTATATCTCCAGGTCTAGGAAATCACTAATTTACTTTTTCTCTACAAATTTGACAATTCTGGATGTTTCATATAAATGGAATCAGCTGCTGGGGATTTAGCTCAGTGGTTCCGCTGCCTGCCTTGCAAGCGCAAGGTCCCAAGTTCAATCCCCAGTACAAAAAAATACAAAAATCTCATAAACTGGAATTACAGTATGTGGCCTGAGTGGATTATTTCACTTATCATAATTATCTTCAAGGTTCATTTATGTTGTGTTGTATTCTTTTCCATTGCTTATAATACTCGATTGTACAAGTACAAAACATTTTACAGTTTACATTTATAATTTTAAAAATTACATGTTTACATTTGTAAATACCCTATAAGTGTTAGGTGCAAGAAAGACACAGCTCCAAATGGAATAATGTTGTATGTAGTTTTCACAAACTGATTTGTTTCACTATGCTAAAAATACTTAACATAAAGTATGACAGCACTATTTTTAGAACAAGCTTTATTAGTATAATTAAGTGAGAGTATTTTTTAAATTTTTCTTTGCCACTTTAATGTTCAATCCTAACTGATTAACAGAGGAATCTGCTTGATGGCCTTTTGGGACAGGTATTTCATAGCATTGTTGTCAGTGGTGAGGTTTTTTTCCCAGATTTTAAACAAATTGGTGTAAGTTCCAAATAAAATCAAGTGCTAATCCTTGTGATTTGCATAGTAGTTATTTCTGGAAAATTTCGTCCTAATAGCTGGGTGTGGTGGCCGGCATAGTGCCTGTAATCCTGGCACTCCAGGATGTTGAGACAGAAGGACTGCAAGTTCAAGACCTGCCTGGGTCATTTGGGGGGGAATTAGTGACACCATTTCATTCATTGTATAGCTATACCTATTTTTATTCATAGAAGGCACCAAGACTTACAAATCAGAGGACCGAGGCCCTGGTAGTGAATTCGGGTGGTTGTTGTGTTCTGAATAAAGTCACAGGTGCTGTAAGATTTTGTTTCTAAGTAGAGAGAAAAATGTCTCCTGTTTGGAAAAAATGGGAGGGACAAGGGGGAACATTGCTCAGTTCGAAGGCCTTGGGTTCAACCTGCAGTACTGGAAAAAACCCCAAAAGTAAGTCCCATTAATCAAATGTACCCAGAATATTTTGGCATATACTGAATATGAAATTTTAAAAAAATTATTATTATTTTTGCTATTTTTTTCCCCCAGTACCGGGGATGGAACTCAGGACCTTGTGCTTGCAAGGCAGGCACGGTGCCACTGAGCTAAATCCCAGGCCCGAATATGAAAATGTTAATGTGGTACTTTGCATTCTTTCTGTACTAAGTCTTTGGCTCTAGTGTGTATTTACACATACAGCAGTTCTCAGTTCGTGAATCTGGTTTCAAGTGTTGAGTAACTGGGTGGGGGCCGTAGCCGTCATGGAGTAGAGCTTAGACCTTACACCATGCAGTAGCTGACTGCCACGTGCAAGCCCATTTTTACACTACTGATCTATTTCCCCTTCCCCCAAAAGACTGCTTAGCTACAGTTTTGGGGTTTTTTCCCACCAGTTAGCTGATACATCATTGATAATTGCAGGATGGCTTCTATGTAAATTGAAGTTGTGTTGGTTCATGTGGGAAATTTTTTTTCCTAGGGAAGTAGAATGAAAACTTGTTTATTTGAAAAACTGCTTACATTTCCCAGCCTCACTTGATGTTACAGAATTATATATCCTTCTGCTTTCCCCACTAATGTCTAAGTTCTCTTTTCTAAACAGGTGGACGTTGTAATTAATGCTGGTTTCTTGCTTGGTCACATTTGTTTTCCTACACTTTTTGGCCTGTTTCTCAGAATACTCTCCCAGAACCCCGGCTTTCTCAGACTGTAGGTTATATCCTGCTCACTGTTAAGTCTATCTTCTGAAGTTTTAGGATGCCAAGCAGGGATTATACTGCCTTTTGAATGCTGACAGTTTTGTCAGAAAAAATGTCAGCCTCATTATAGTCATTAGTCTTAACATTGTCTAGTCCAGGAGTCAGCGAGCTATTTTAAAAGTATGATTTAGAGAAATAATATTTTAATCTTGTGGAACTTAATCTCTTTTGTAAGTAAGAACAAAAGTAGCTCACAGCCACACGCAATTAGCTATAGGTGTGTTCTGATAAAATTTTACTAACATAAAACAAGCACATAGCTGGCTGTACTTTGCTGATGTTTGAACTCTATTCTGAAACCAGCATAAGAGTCAGATCGTTACATCTCCATTTGAAGTTTCTTCGCCTGAGCACTAGAAACTTAAGCACTTTGCTCACCCTTAAAAGTTCTTCAAGTTACAAGTATAAACATTAACTCCCCCAAAGAAAAAACTGCACACAAGCAAGTAGTTCTCAGTCATATCCCTTTTTCAGAGCCCATTAAGACTATCAGTCCTAAATTGCTTAATGTTTTTTGTTCATTTTTATAAATTACTTAATGTTGAATTAAATATTTACCGCTTAAATCCAGCCAGTAATGCTGTTTCCTGGAGAGACGTTTTGTTACAAGGAGCCAGCTTTTTCTTGGTAATTTATAAAGAACAGGGGGCACAGTTTTCCTTTCATTGCTTCATTTAAGTCAAACATTGGTAAGATCTCTCAACAGTATATAATGTGTTGTCTTCTTGGTCCCTTGAATAATCACTGTATTTTTTATTGTAATTCTGAATGTTTCATAGTCTATTTGGAAATGTTTTCATCCATAAGTACATTTTCTTGGCTTTAGACTCTGTTGTAGTAAGAGAAATAATAAAAAGACACATTTTTACCCTGAAATACACAAATGGATTGGCATGGGGTTGGTTGTAGAAATTAATATGAGATTTTAAGGTAAAATAGATTAAAAAGGAATTCTGTGCTGTGTCGCACTTCCTTTATTACTCAGAAGTCCTAACCACACCAGCACCAGCACCTCGGTCCTGGTGAGTTGTGCACAACACTGCTCTTTTGCCTGCTTGCCCCATTGGCTTTGAAAGTTTCATGGAGAGAGTCAAAAGTTCAAGTGAAATAGCTCCAAAATGCTTTGTCCACTATTGTGATAGCTTTCATTGTAAGAAAATTAATTTTGTTTAGCTACTGTTGTGATGATATTTGAGACATTTATCTGTCCTCCCTTTGCCATACTGTACCTCCAATAAAATCTCTTCTCGTTGGATTTGAATTTTACTTAAGAATGTTAGTTTATTTTTAGACTATTGCTAAAAATATCTTAATCTTCTCCCTTTTTAGTTACTCATGTCAAGTAATCTAGATAAATTTCTTCTATAGAGTGAGCAGTTCAATCCCTATCCAGAAAGCTACTGTCTTTGAAAGTGAGTTCCCTTCTTAACCACTGACTCAGTTTTCTCTTTAAATTCTTAGGCTAGTGTTCCTTGATGGTTATAGTTTTTGATTATTAGGCCAAGCCCTCTGAAAACCCATAGGCTAGACCTCAAAGCTGATACCCTCATTCTGGTGGGAGATTTACCGTTTCTTTAGAGGTGAGCACTTACTGATTGGAATCCCCTCCAATACTTGCATTTTCTTCCATAACCACTAAAGAGAGCGGGATTTCTGGGTCTTAATCTTGTGAGAGTTCACTAAACTTATCCATAAAATAGCTTCTTTGTTCATAGAGTACCTTTCAAGTCTTTCAATCTTATTTCATTGATTTAATGATGGACCATTTTGTCCGAGAGTGTATATAAATAAATGTCGGAGTGAGGCATCTAGCCAAACGTTTCTCTAATAAATTACTTGTGTTCATTTCAGCCAGTAATAATCTATTGGTCTTTCTCCAATTATTAGTGATATTATTTATGAAAATTTCTACAGAAATAGCAACTCTGAGTAGTACATGCTCTGCCAAAAAATGTATACATCAGGAACATAAAAACTTTGTATAAGTATTCCAATACTAAATTGATTGGGACACCATGAGATTAATATAAGTTACCCTTGGCCCCTACAAAAGTTACAAGAGGTGCTCATAGTGAAGGCCTTGAGCTTCCAGGCATCTGTTAGTATGGTGTACAGCTGAAGTGTGTATACTTTCTCTTTTTTGGGGGACTCAATATATTCTAGTAGTCCATACTGGTTTACTTTTATTTGGAAGGGGAGGGGGAATTGAGTTACGTCTGAAATATGGAAATTTTAGCACCAGTAAAAGATTTTCTGAAAAATGTGAATTTTCCTTGCTAGTGAGTGTTTAGGGATCCTGACACGATTCCTGGGTTCAGTGATTCTCTCTGAAGATTCATAGTCTATCGTCATTGTAATGACTGTGACTTTCAGTAAAAAGGTACAGAGCAGAATCAGCCAAGGAAAACATGAGACACAGTAGAGTAATCCAAGTGCAAGCTTTCAAAGGTCCTCTCACAGTAGCCTGTGATAAAGAATGCCCTTCATTCTTCAGCAGCAAGTTATGGTGACTTGAGGAATGCTATCTATCAAGGAAGCTCAAGGCTTTTACATTGGACTTGGCTCCTTTCATAGGTATTCTCTGCCTAGCACATACCAAAAATTTAGGCGTTGGTTAGAAAAGCAAGTGTTCGGCATAAGACTTGTAATTTGTGCTAAAACTTGGGCATCATAAGCAGTTCATAAGCCCCCACATACCTACCAAGGGGTGTCTATGCAAACAGGCCTTAGTGAAGATAGTCTCAGGCCTTTCTGGTAACTTGGCTGCACACTAAACTTATTTTTTGTGTGTATGTGTTTGTTCTTTAGCTGTTTATTAAAGGACTTTTTATGGACTGTACTTCAAAGGGGCTTTAGTGTGTTTTATATAGATAGAACATAGCAAAATAAGTAGATGAAGAAACCATTAGGCTTTTCCAGCAAAGTGCTGCTTGGGAAATTACCCTCTGTTGTACCACATACACTGTCCTTAAGTAAATACTGTACATACTCAAGTGGATCCCTTTTTGTCTTTTGTGACACAAGTGGCTTGCGGGGCGGGGTGGGGGGGTGGGGTTGAGTCCGATACTGCTTTCCTTAGAATCTTTGTCAAGGGTTGAAAGTTGACTATTGCCACTTCTTTTGGCAGTACTTAATCTGTAAGCTGCTACCTTGAAAAGTTAATGTGCCCTTGCCCTTGAACTCAAAAGGCTTCTAAACCCACCTATATGTGCTCCCTTCCTTCTGAATTCTAATTTTGCGTAGATCTGCTATTTCTACTTGGATGTATGTAACCTTATAGTCACGTCATCAGTCTCAGTTCTCCTTTCATTCACTTAGCTTTTCCTGTTGGTTGAAATAGTCAGTACTTACTCATTTCTCACTTACTTAGCCACTATTATTCTGACTAATTTGTGGCTTACTGGACCATTTAAAATTTGTTTCCCTCACTTTGCTCATTTTGGTTAGCCTCAAAGCACTGCCAGCTGTCTGCCCCTCCCCCCACTCCACCCCCCATCAAACTTGGGACCTTGTTCTTGCCAGGCAGGTGTAGCACCACTGAGCTACAAGCTGCATCCCCACCTGTTTTTTCGTTTTTTAAATACCAGCTGCATTGTGTTAACTTGCTACCCAAAAAAACCCTCTCTAGGTATAGAGAAAGAAATTGGAGCACTGATATGTTTCTGAGTTTTTGCAAGTTTGGAATTTTATCCATTGGCTTTTCCTAAAACAACTGAGAAACTCTTTGAGTTGTGTAGATTTTTGAGACGACTCAAGAGGTACTCTTAAGCAGTTTAGGTAGAGTTGATCTTGTTAGGAGACACTTAGACCATTTTTTTCCATCTTGAAATTGGATCCCTCTCTGTAAACACATTTTTTAAAACTTGATGGTATTTCAGTTAAAACTTGGCGTGATGGGCCAGAGATACAGCTCAGTGGTACCACTGCCTGCCTCGCAAGTGCAAGGTCCCAAATTCGATCCCTGGTGCCCCGCCCCCCCAATTGCATGACTATTAAAAAGCAATTTGTGGGCTGGGGATGTAGCTTAGCAGCGCAGTGCCTGCCTGGCAAGCATGAGGCCCTGAGTTTCATCCCTAGTACCAAAAAAAAAAATCAATTTGGGAAGATGATTTAAGAAATTGATATGTAAAAACATTGATAATAGTGACCTTTTAGTTTTGTATCAGTTTAATTTTTGTTCCCTTTTCTCTGCATGTATGACATTTTTCTTCAATAAAATTTAAGCCAAAAACCCTGAAAGTTTCTTAATGATGCAGATTTTCAGCTGTGTAATGTATTTTTAAACCACATGTATAGTCATAAATATTAAAGTACGAATCATACACATTATGCTCATGTAAAAACTGATGATAGAACATCTACAGATCACATAGTGTGACAAAATCCTGATGAAATGCCATTGTAATTCACTCTATTCTTTATTTTTCAAGGGACCAGTTACTCTCCACAAGAAAATTCACACAACCACAGTGCTCTTCATAGTTCAAATTCACATTCTTCTAATCCAAGCAATAATCCAAGCAAGACTTCAGATGCAGTAAGTATTATATAAACGTGCCCAGTTATTTTTTAGGATAAAGTACAAGTAATAATCCCATAGCTAATCTTAAATCTAAGGGCTTTTTTTTTATTATTAGATTCACATTCTTGGGCCAGGGATTTAGCTCAGTGGTTCCGGTGCCTGCCTCGCAAGCGCAAGGTCCTGAGTTCCATCCCTGGTACCCACCCACCCCCCCCAAAAAATTTCACATTCTTGTAATCCAGGCAATAATCCAAGCAAAACTTGAGATGCAGTAAGTACTATAAACATGCCAAGTTATTTTTGAAGAATAATTATTGGAAAAAATAATCTCACAGCTAATCTTAGATAATAAGGTTTTTAAGACCTTCAGACTTCTTTAAGGTTTAGTGTTACTTTTTGCATAATACATAACCTAGCATTTATTTATTATGTGCTCTATACTTTACCAGACACTGTAGATTTAAAAAGTCCTCAATAACATTAAACCTAGGGGCCAGGGATTGCTCAGTGGTAGTGCACCTGCCTCACAAGCTCAAGGTCCGGAGTTGGATCCCCAGTACCAAAAAAAAAGAACGTTAAACCCAAGGAGGGATTGTAAATATTGTCAAAAGTTTAGGTTAATGAAGTAACTGTTAACTGATTTTGAATTTTTACTGTCAACAAAATTCAGTAAAAATTTTAATATATTCATTTGGCAGAAGATTAAAGAGATTTTAATTTACCAGACTCTGCAAGCTTGTAGACGTACAAAACTAAGATAATATAGCTCATCTTAGTTTCAGATCTGTAGTGGAGACAGAAAAGCAAACAACACACTACATGTTAAAGTTGCTTTGAAAAACCCTCAGGACGGGAACTCCCAGCTTAGATTAGGCAGATATTAAATAGTATGAGTAGTGCTTCCCAAAAAGTTGAACATAAATTAGCTAGTTCAAGGATTTGTATTCAAACAGAGGAACACTTAGAAAGACAATTGTGTGAAATAACGTAGGATGTTTGGTAAACTTCAGGGATTTTGATTATGTGGAAAAATTAAATTTTGATAAAGAGATCAGTGGGGACCGGACCATAAGAAGCTCTGTATCTGACCAAGGTATATGAATTATGTAGAAAGGCAGTGAGGAGCTTTTGAAGGATATCATCGGTATAGTAATACCATATTTGTAATTTAAAAATCATCTCAGCTGGCACTTCCACAGTGCTTTTCCACAAATCGGTATGGGAAAGAAACAATAGAAGGAAGGTCATCAAAATTATAGGATGACAATTCAGCAAATTTTGCCTTGGTGGTTTGGATGAGTATCATACCTTAATTGGAATTGGAATGCTTTCAGGATTTACTACTTTTTTCCCTTTGTTGAAAAGAGATAGTACATTGTCACAGAAAATTGGAACACTGACAATATTTGGGTAGATAAAGTATGATAGTTTAAAAAATGGTATTAGGGTCCAATTAGGAAAACGGAAATGGGATTTAATACATGGGGCCGGGGATTTAGCTCAGTGGTTCTGCTGCCTGGCTTACAAGCACAAGGTCCTGAGTTCGATCCCTGGTACCAAAAAAAACCTAGTTTTAATTTTTCCCTTCTCAATACCCCATGTCAGTTTTGAGTTTTGGGAAGCTTTAAATTCATTCCAATGTGATGTTTTATTCATATTCCTGTCCTGCTTGTGATCAATTGTCTTCTCTATTTTTTTGTTATTTATTTATTTTTATTTTGGGGGGGGATGGGGATCGAGCTCAGGACCTTGTGCTTACAAGGTAGGTGGTGGAACCACTGAGCTAAATCCCTGGCCCCCTCTTCTGGGTATTTGAGTCTCCTGAAATCTGTTTGCAACTAATCTTTCTGGAGGAAGTGCTTTAATTAAATAAGTAAAAGAAAGATTTTTCAGAATTCTTGGTCACAGGAAATGCCATCTTTGGTATTTAATCAAGTGTTATATGTTAACAATTTGTAAATTCTAAGATTAACTTTTTTATAGTTTTAGAGAAATGGTAGTATAGCTTAAGAGAGTAGAAAAGGGAATGCTTTTTAAAGAACAAAGTAACATTTTTGTAAGAGATCCAGAACACATTTTGGATGCAAGGAGAGATTAGATAGATACATAACTTGGTAACTTTTTTTTTTTTTTTATGGTACTGGGGATCAAATTTGGGACCTTGCGTTTGCGAGGCAGGTGCAGAAACCACTGAGGTAAATCCCCGGGAGTAACTATTGTTTTCTAGGGCATTCATTCTCATACTTTTTTTTTCAAAAAAGCTTTTATGTGGGCTTCATCACCAAAATATACTATATTAAAAATTGATGCAGATTTAAAAATCTTTATTTAAAATTAATCATAAACTTCTGCAACTTTTAAATTTTTTTTTTTTTTTCTTTTGGTACCGGGGATCGAACTCAGGCCCTTGCAATTCCAGGGCAGGCGGCAGAACCACTGAGCTAAATCCCCGGCCCAACTTTTAAATATCTCTTTAATGCCTGATTTAGACTTAGAATTTCATACCTGTTCCTTTCTCCAATGTTTTTTTTTTGGTACTGGGGATCGAACTCGGGACCTTGCGCTTGCAAGGCAAGCAGCAGAACCACTGAGCTAAATTCCCGGCCTCTCCAGTGTTTTGTGATACCAGATGTTCTGTAAATGTGCTTGAGATGAAGGGGGAAAGATCAAATCGTTTTAGTACTGTTAAGGAAGTAGTTTCCGTCTTATGAAAGAGTCTTGGGTTCCCTAAGGTCTCTTGGAGAAGTGCTGTAGAGCCTGTGTTGGCCACCACTCAAGGCTCATTTAGAAAAACTGGAAATGTATACAGGCCTTTGATTAAGCTTGGTTCTCAGTTTTAGAAATTCATTTTGTAATAAAAAAAATTCAGCACTTGCCATTCCAGTCTGTTCCATGTCAGTATTTTAAATTACCTCTTTGCTTTTTTCTTAATTTCTTGGGAATGGAAATGGGGTAGGGAAGAGAGGTCAGAGTTCCTATTAATATATAGGTAGAATATATAACCTGGGACACTTTTTTGTCAAGTAAAACAATAGTACTAACCTAGGACTGGATAATAGTATATTAGACCAGTACTCCTCAAGATTCTGGGCAGTATAAACTTTTAACTGTCCTGAAGATTGTGTCCAGATGTAAATTAACTGATGTTAAATACATTTTTAGTTAGACTGATTCTCACACCACCCCCACCCCACCACCCCGGTTTGGTGAAAGAAGCAGTGTGTTTATATATTGTTTCAAACTCCTTAACTCCCCCTGCCTGATAGGTGACAGTTTACCATCACATTGAGGAGCACTGGTTTAGACTACATGGATCTAGTCTAGTGTAGTGTCTTTTGTCTGCTACCCTCAGATCTCATTCACCTCTCCGTAACCCAGTAACCCTATGTAACTATTTGATAACATCCATAAAAGGGATCATTTGGCATAATTTAGATAGAGGTGATGAAGAATTTTCTGAATTTGGCCTTTTGTAATTAGGTTCCTGACCCCTGCTTGTAGCTTACTGTGGAAAGCTGGAGGTTGAGAATTAGCTCTCTACTACTTCTAGAGGTCTGGAGGTACAGGGCTGATGTCCAGTATCATCATTATTTTGAGATGTAATCTAAGATTCTAAACATGTAGTAGAATTTGCAATATTTTTCTAGCTGCCTAGAAAATTACTAGGGGATTTTCAGAATCTGTGGATTTAGTGAGGAAGATTAGCATTTGGAAACCAGAGTTTTTGAGCCATTCTTCTCATCACTAGTGTTGTGACATATAGATAGTTTACAAGTTCTCTAAGCTAGCTCTGTCGTGGGGAAAATTAAGGCTTGGAGGGAGCTGGCAGTGAATAAGAGTTTATTTCCTCTCTTTAAAATTGTGCCACTCCTCACTGTGGTGACCCCAGAAGGCTAAGCCACCATAGTACAACTTTGTCATATTGGTCACAAGCTTCTATGAGAAAATAGTTAAGGAGTTCAACCAGAAGGAAAATTGAGATTTTATCAGACATTCTCGGGCCAATAGAGGACTTAAATGAGTCTTTCAGATTTTTCTAATTTTATTGTAATTTTAATTGCTTATACAATACTTGCATGAGACCATCTCTGAAAATTTTTGAAAGGCTGATTTTAAATTCTGGTTAATACTTCATTCATCTCATAGATTTGGAGGGTGAAACAAATTCATAGCTTTTAATTGGTTTTCTGTTTAGTTTTTTAAATTTGTGGTGCCATTTTTCACTGAGTGCATGTAGGCAGCCGTCTCTGTTACACTGTGTATCATTGCTGTTGTGCCTTAGAGGTTAGAACTGCTGATTTCATGGCATCATAACAATTGAGAGTGAGTTTCAGCAGTTAAAATTATGCTAAGGAGGAGCTTTTGTGATGCTTTCTAAAGTCAAAAAGAGTTTATTATCTTCACATTTTTCTTCTTATGCCTAATAAACTAATATTCATTACCTGTTTAACATTTATCTTTCTGGTGCTTTGTTTTCTTTGAAAGACCTAAGTGTTCTTTTGTATACTAGTGTTCTAAAATATATACATATGTAATTAGACTGTAGATCAGAGTACGTATATATATCTTTTCCCATATGTACACTGTGAAAGCTATTGACAGTCTGTCTCAGTATTTCCTAATAGGTGATTATATGATATGAACATTTTCTAATTTTTAAAAATTATTTTTAAGCCTTATGATTCTGCAGATGACTGGTCTGAGCACATTAGCTCTTCTGGGAAAAAATATTACTACAATTGCCGAACAGAAGTTTCACAGTGGGAAAAACCAAAAGAGTGGCTTGAAAGGTACCACATTAAATATTTCTTAATTCTACAGGTTAAGCATCTGATGGCGTTAGATGGTCTAATTTTAGGTCTATTGTAGTGATGTCCATTACTCCTCATCTTAATTTCATTTATTGGCCCATTATCTTGTGTTTTCACAATTTATCTTAAAAACAAATGTAGGGCAGAAAGGGAACTGTTTGGGGAGCCTTTGAAAGTCAGTGTATTTAAAAAAGATGTTATTAATCTCTATGGATCTTCCTTACATGATTTGAAATCTTTATAATTTTCATGTTATATTTTTCTGGCATATGTAGAATTAATACTACAAAGTTTTGATTATAGGGTTAGTAGTATAAAGAATTGGTATGGTATTGCCATGAGTGAAAAATACTAGTTTTCTGTACTTCCTATGTCCCACAGCAGTTGAATTATAGACCATGCTCACCTCTCATAGTCTTATATAATATTTTGTTGAGCATTTAACCACAGCAATTATTGTGAACATTTAAGGCCGTGATGTGATTTTTATGGCTTTATTTTCTTATTTTTAGAGAACAGAGACAAAAAGAAGCAAATAAGGTGGCAGTTAATAGCTTCCCAAAAGATAGGGATTACAGAAGAGAGGTGATGCAAGCAACAGCCACTAGTGGGTTTGCCAGTGGAAGTGAGTATTAATTTTTGTTTACACATTTATATATGTTATTGTCTACATGTGTAAATTAAAATAAAAATTACGTGATTTCTTCCATGTTGGGTCTGTGTCTCTAACTTACACTAGTTTCCTGAAAAGGGAGAAGGTATACTATTCATAATGGCTTTCATGCAGTTGCAGTTGAATTGTTAATACAATTGCATATTGGTTTTTATTTTTTTAAAAGCAAAAAACAAGGTCACCCCTGTGTCCTCATTTTTGTTGCATTAAACAGGACACAAAACTCACTGGATTTTAGCCTGAAACACACAAACGGTGACCCCCAAGTACCTCCTGGCTTTTTATGTTATCACTTAGAAACTTATCTGTACATGCATAGATGATTCTTTGGTTTAGGAAGTTAAACTTTATAGTGGTGTAAAAACTGCCTGCAGTCATTGTTACACAGTGTTCAATAAATTACATTGGTGACACAGTACTTGATTATAAAATGGGTTTTGTGTTATCTGCCCAGCTGTAGGCTGATTTAAGTGTACTGGGGTTGTAATGAGCAATTAGGCTAGCCCAAATTCTGATTTTCAGTAGGTTAAGTGTATTAAATTCATTTTCTATTTCCAACTTACGATAGGTGCATTGGGCTATAGCCCCTTGCTAAGTCAGGGAACATCTGTATTTGGGTATTTGGGAATTAATTTCATTATGATTATATAGATCTCTAATACACAGCTCTGAACAGAGAGTTTCCTGCAGGGTTATCATAATTCTACCTAGAAAACTGCTCTGGAACTTTTTTTTTTTGAGAACCTCCTGATCAAAGGGTGCTCTTCAGCAGTAATCAAACTATGGGGATACCTTAATGTTATGTTGAGGCCAGAATTTGGTGAAAATGGGATGGTTTTAATTAATCAGAGATTTACAGTTTTACTAAGTTTCCATATTCCCAAGTAGTTTTCCCTTTTCCCAGATAAAATTTAAATCCCATAGAGTTCTTTATTGAATTTTAAAACTTTTGAGGAATTTTAAGATGTGTTCTTGGAATTCTTAGAGGTAACCATTAAATTCCTGTATGTTTAACTCAAAAATCCAAGTAATAGTTGTACTTGGTCTCAACAAGGAATATTCATTCACTGATGGGAAAAAAATGCTTAAGAAAAACCAGTTACATTTTTTTGAGTGACTGAACATTTAAACTATGTTTCTTGGAACATTAAATTTTAAATCATAAATTAATGAAATTGTAGTGAAAACAGTGATTCACAGTACAAAAGTTAGGAAATAAAATAACGTGCTTTGAGATAGACTTGATCTAGTCTCTTCACCTTTTTTTTTTTTAATTTTTTTCTCTTTACTTTTTAAGGAACCGATTTTGGGCAAAGCTTTTCCTCTTGAAGTAAATAAATAGCACCTCGCTCGTGGGACTTGAGCAAATAGAGGAATTGAATCATAGAGAAGAAGTAGCCATTGGTGTAAAATTAACCTTTTTTAGTAGACATAAGTATAATATGGAGGATGCAGTATTGTTCCCCTACTAAATCTGAGAATTAGCAGCACTAGATTGGGCCAGTTCTTGCCACTCTGAGCTGATAGTGCTCGGAGAAGATTCTTCCCAGAGTAACCTCTCATTTAAGTCACTGTTCCATGGGGTAGGGTAAGTAAAGGGAGGAATTAGAGATCTGATTCTGGAAAATCAATAGGAAGGCAGCGTGGCTTCTTTGTGTGTTATATATGCAACTTCTTACAGTGATGCCTTGGTTCACTAATTTGTTCCACAATTCTGGGAAAGATGGCCATGGTCGTGTTCATCACCCAGTGCAGAGTTTGAAAACAAAAACAAACTTTTGCCAAATCTGTCTTTGTTTGCAAACCAAATTGTTCATAAGCGAAAGTGTTCATGGGGCCAGGGATTTAGACCTTGCAAGTGCAAGGTCCCGAGTTCAATCCCAGTACCAAAAAAAAAGTGTTTGTGAATGGAAGTACCTCTGTATTTCAAATAAAATTTTTTTTTTAAAGTTTTTGTTCATTATTTCAAAAGTAAAGCATGCCTGTTTAAAAATTAGAAGAAAAGTAAACTTTTTAATCCCATGACCCAGCAACATTTTGGCACATACTTTTTTTGATATATTGTATTTTTCCCCAAAGATGGGGTTATCACTGGTTATAGTCGGTTTTAATATTTCAGCAGTATATTTCCATTTGAGTTTATAACATAATACTTGTTGCCTGCATAGTATTACATTTGTGTGGATGTTCATTTATAAATAAACCCTATCCAAGGATACTTGGGTCGCTTTTTAGCCTTGTAAACAAGATGATGATTCATATCTGCCCACTTACCTAAAGTTAATTTCCTAGTTGTATAGGTGATGAATCAGTGAGTCTGTGGCTGTGTTGAAGTATAGTCGTGTACGTATCACACTGTTTTTAGATTTTAGTGTTTGAGAAAGGAGCTTAGTTATGTTGCTTGTTTTCTTTTTCTTTTTAACTGCCTACGTGACCTGTATGTATTGTGCTAGTAACAAAGTCAGTAAGCCATTTAAATGTTTACTGTCTATTCAAAAAACATTAGCAGTTTCCCCGGGTGTACAGTAAGTATATATTGATGCTTGGATAGAAAGTGAGGAGGGATTGTAAAGATTTTTATATGTAAAGAGATAATGCTCTCTACAACTTGATAGTGAAAGTTATATGGATAAAATTTTTTGCTGTGAGAGACTCCTCTTGTTCTGTAGGTTATAGAGCATCATACCCTTCAGATGCCTGTAGTATACCTCCCCTCTACTCAGGAACACGTAGAAATGTGCAAGGGGGGAGGGTGTATAGAGCCACTTACTTAACTGTTCTGTCTAGAGTGTGTGAGTAATACAAGCTGTTGCAGCTCTAACTTCCCGTTTCTATAATGCTGCTCTTTTTAACTTATACATGTTTGAAGTTACTTGTTTTGATTTTCATCTCAGCGCACTGCTTCATACATTTTGACTGGCCATACATAACTGAAAGAGAATTTTCTTGATCAAGAAGGAAAAGTTCTAGGTATTAAAGTGATATAGTTGGGCATGGTATTATCTGTTTTATCTTTTTTGTAAAAGTTTATATTACACATATTAGTATATTCTTTGCATGAAGAAAATCTAGACTAAAATTATGTAACGCCAGATTTTATATTGGGTCATTAAGAGACCTTGTGTTTTGGTATGGTTGAAATTTTTTGGCAGCATCCCAGTATGTGTGGTTGGGATATAACATGCAGTTGTGTGCAGACAACTTTAAAATTGACTTAAAGTTTGAGAGTATTTCTTTGGTCAGTCTTGTTCTTTAGAATTAGAAGAGCTTGGAATTGGAAAAAAAAATACAATATTCAACAGAGACGGTATCCTTTGGTAAAGTTGTCATTCATTACCTATCATGTTCTTGAATTTTATGGTGTTTCTTTACTTGGAGGTTACTTTGATTCTTTGGTTATTTAGATTGGAATATTATGGTTTACTTTGGAGACTTCAATAAATAATAAACTTTGTTAACATGATTGAAATTTTCCTTCCTATGTATTATTTTGTGGAGGCATAGTACTAGAATTTAAATTGATAAAGAGTTTAAACTGGTTTTAGTACCTATTTGTGAGTTTAAAATATTTCTCTGCCTTTAAATTGAAAGGATCTGTTTTCACCTTGTGATAGATTTTTCAGATTAGGCTGTGGATATAGGACTTGTGTTTGTAGATAGCATACATACCATAATTTTGTTACTCTTAGTATTACTAAAAATACTGAGTTGGTTTACTGAGTGCACAGTTCGTCATAAGCTCAACCATCTGAAAATGAAGTCACTTAAACCCTAGCATAACTACTTCGGAGCCCACTAATTAGCCACCTCAATATGAGTGAAACGTTATAACACCATATTGATGGTTTTTTTATTTGTTCTTTTATATTTTGTTTAAACTACAGCATGGTTCTAAAGAATACTAAGAAACTACCGGCTCACTTGAAGTCTGAGTATAGATTATTTAAACTTTTCCTCTTCTATTTTTTAAAAATATATTCTAGTAGTAAAACTGCAGACACTAACTGGGCTTGCAGTTTTATTAAAAAAATTTTATATATATATTTATAAGTATGTCGCTAAATTAGCTGATGTTAAAGACAGGATTCTAACGTAATCTTTTTTCTTCCCCTTCTGTCATTCCAACATCTTTTTTCGAACTGTGAACTGTAAAGTGGAAGACAAGCATTCCAGTGATGCCAGTAGTTTGCTCCCACAGAACATTTTGTCTCAGACAAGCAGACACAATGACAGAGACTACAGACTGCCAAGAGCAGAGACTCACAGTAGCTCTACGCCAGTTCAGCACCCCGTCAAACCAGTGGTGCATCCAACTGCTGCCCCAAGCTCTGTTCCTTCTAGTCCATTCACGCTGCAGTCTGATCACCAGCCAAAGAAATCATTTGATGCTAATGGAGCATCTACTTTATCAAAACTGCCTACACCCACACCTTCTGTCCCTGCACAGAAAACAGAAAGAAAAGGTATGCCATTGTTACTGAATGCTGCACGTTGAACTTTAGTTTCTGATATATGACATTATTTCCTTTGGCTTACATAAGGCTTTAGTATAAATTCTTTTCTTCTTCTTTTTTTTTTTTTTAACTTGCTGCATAGATGTAGGTCTAGAATTAGTCATGTGTAGCTTTTTCTTTTAATTTATAATTAAGACTTTTTGCGTTTGACACTGAAGTCAAGTGCTTAATTTATAATGTTTAACAATGGTTAAATAACTGGTCAACATTAAATGACTATCCCTTCATATTTGCATAAAATTTTTAATTTTTGTAATGATTATCTTGATTAGAAGTTGTCTCAGTTTTCTAAAGTTTGATGAAAATATAGGCATTTTTAAACTTAGCATTTCTCCGTCAATCAGTTTTTACTTTTCTGTATTGGTACACGTATATAACATACTTCAGTGTTTCTCTTCCCTGTTAGCTCCCTCTCCTTTCATCTCCCTTATTCCCATTACCTTCCCTATTTCCAAGTCTAGCTTGTGGTTTCCAGCAGGTTGCTGGTTTCAGTTTGTGGATTAATAACCGAGTCACGAGTGCTACAGGATAAGGTATACTAGTTTCTAAATCAAACCTTACATCTGAGGCTTACAAATAAACATTGCAATCCAAATTGTGTTTATACAACTCAGTGCTAACATGTTTAAAAGTTACAGAATAACTTTGGTAGCAGTCACTTGGGAAGTGTAACCTAAGCAGTGTGACAAATGTATTTGCATAGGCTCTTCACAATCCCAAACTATACTTCATCAAATATCTTGAGAATAACAAAATTAAAAAGCAGTAGTACACAAATTACAATAGCACCTCAGTTCATGAACTTAATTCTTTCCACTATTCTGGTTGCTAACCAAATCGAATTTTCCCTGTAAGGTTGAGATTGAACCTAACCATCGAGTTTGATTCAGTTCGCAACCAATTCGCTTTATGACCAGAAGCGTGAAAAGGAAGTAAGTTTTCATGAACCTTCTACCACTGTGTCATGGATGAGCCCATTAGCAGATGTTAGTGTTGAACTCTTGACACGTCCAGTGGAGAGCCGGGCACGTTACCACGTGCCTGTCGTCTCAGCACTTGGGAGGCTGAGGCAGGAGGGTTGCTTTGAGTTCAAGGCCAGCCTTTCGAGACCCTATCTCGAAAAAAGAAATGTCAAGTGGAGTTAGATGATGATGAACCTTTAAGCCGAATCTGTTTATTGATCTAAGCTTTCACATTGATTTAATTTGTTGACACGTGTTCAAATAAATTTACTTAAAGATGGCTTATGCCAAAATTAATACATAAACATCAAATCCTCTTGCTGAGTTAAGTTGCCAAAATTTCTGAGGTGAAATGAAAATTAATACATTAATTAATATATTGTCAATGGATGCTTTTTAGTTTTGGTTTTTAGTTCTTGTAATTTTGATTCTTTGGTCTCAAAAAAGTTTATTTTTAAACCCATGTCATTTTTTTAAATTCCAGGACTGGGGATTTAGCTCTGTGTTGCAGCTGCCTGCCTCACAAGCACAAGGTCCTGAGTTGAACCCCCGTGGTACCAAAAAAAAAAAAATCCAACTTAGTGCAGTGGTGCCTACCTTTTTGAGCCCTGGCTGTTTGAGAAACTAAGGTGGGAGGATCACTTGAGCCCACAATTCAAGACTAGACTGAGCAATAATGTATCTAGATCCTGACACAGGAAAAACAACAAAATCACACAGCCTTGTAAAATTCTTTATCTCGTTTCACTTTTGTACTTTTAACATTTATTAGCTCTTCTCTCGTCAAGTTTTTCCTTGGCTTCTGTGATGTACTGCTCTCTAGTTTTCTAATTCTTGTGTCTTCCTGTTCTGTAATATTAGTAGCATTCAGCTGTTTTGTTTGTTTTGTTTTGTTCTTTTTCTTGCACATGTCCCTTTTTTGCTAGTCATTCTTTGTGATTATCATGATGTCTAAATTGTTAGTTGTTCTTCACACTCTTATTTCCTTCTGTAAGTTCTTGGTACTCGTTAACATTTCCTCAGGTAGTGTTGCAGATTTTCTCCTCTTTTCCATAATTTATCCTTAGATTCTCAGTATTTAACCGTGCTATGCCCTGCCTCCCAGTTTTTCCTTGTTCTTCAATCTTCTTGCCCACCTACCTCCCCTCTCTCCTCTTTCTACTCACCCTTTGACAAATCTTGGATAACTCATTTGTGTATATTCTTTTCCACGATAGCCACTGTGGTGTTCTAGTTCCTTCTTTTTCTGTCTTCTTAGTGTCATGATTGCAAATTCAAAATGAATTTTATTGTCTCCTTCTAATGGTCTCTCATTAGTCCAGATGATAAAGTCCTTACTGTGTACTAAGATTGTAGCAAACTTTGATGGTCTAGATGGAGTCTGACATAGTAACTTGATCTCTACACAGTCTGTGTTCATCCATTCTCTGGTACCAGGGATCGAACTCAGGACCTTGTGCTTGCCAGGCAGGTTCCGCACCACTGAGCTACATCCCTGGCCCTGCTTATACATTCTCCATCATGTATCTGTTGCGGACTTGTACAGTTTTAGAATTTTACTTTTTTTAGCCTTTACTAAGTAAGATATGTTTGTTCTTCTATTCCTATCCTGTTGAACTCAGGACTTCTTTAAGACCCAGCTCTGTTGTTTTTCTACTTGTATCAGTTAACTTCTCTCAGTCTTAAGTGCTTTGTACTTTTGTGTGTTACAGCACTGGTAATTTTAGTTTTTTCAATTATATTGTACCCTTTTAGGGTTAGACATTGTTTTTTATACATTTTGTATTTAAATATTACTTTCCTCTCCATGCTTTTGAGCATCTTTCCTGACAAATTTAATTAATTATATGGCCGGGGGTTTAGCTCAGTGGTTCCACTGCCTGCCTTGCAAGCACAAGGACCCGAATTCGATCTCCGGTACCAAAAAAAAAAATTATACTAATTTGAAGCTTATAGGAAGAAACTTGATTACCTTAAAATTGTTTATGTGTACATAGGGAAAATTGTGCGGTCTTTCCTAATGTTTACCTTTGCATCTTAATTTAAGATACATTTCATTTCTTTAAATGTATGATAGTTTTGATACCTCCACATCACTCTTGTTAGTCTAAATTTGTGAAGTGTCCATTAATTTGAAATTATTTCTTTATCAGGGGAGACATCTGTGAGACAACTAAGCTTGTATTGGCTCTCCTCATAAACATTGTGATTGCCCTTATTTGGATTTTCCTTAACAGCTACATAATTAGTACTGGGAGTGTAACTCGGTGGTAGAGCACTTGGCTGCCATGGATGAGGCCCTGAGTTTGATCCCCAGCACTGCAAACAAAAAACAATTACATCATTTCTATCAAAGATTGATAATTCAAATCAGGTTGATCTGTTGGGTTGCAAATGCCTTATAGTACGATGAAGTAATAGTATCTAAAGATGTCAGTGGTAGCACGCAGAATTATACAAGAGCAGGATCTTTGCCTTCTCACCTGCTGCTCGGTCCCCAGTGCTTGACAGATACTGAGCAGAGTGCAGGTATTTGTTGCGCATGGATAAACAGCTGCAAGGATGATAATGTGTTAAAGGTTGGAGACGTTACCTGCATTGGTCATGGTATTTTAGAGTAAGAGAGCAGTGTATATGTGTTACACACTAAAGTATCTGAGCAGTAGATTTAGATCTGTTAATGCCATTGTGTCATTTGAGAGAAAGAATATAAGATAAACCCAAAGTTTTCAATTCCTGAAGAGACAGATGGGGAGGAGCTGTGTAACTCTTATCTGCCCTTGTAGTGATACTAGTGTTGGGTGGAATAAAACAATTTCCCACTTAAATCAGTGTGTGTTTAGGTGACCTTTGTGCATCTATTGGTGAGATTTTTCATTAATGTAGTTATGATTTATTAACATGGCTAAGTTAGTCACAGAAGCAGACCTCCTCAGTGCCTCATGCTAACTCATGAATGGGTTCATGTATCTAGGTTCTGTAACGGAAGGAGGAGGAAAGACTAGCTAGGTATTAATAAGAAGTATTTGTCATGTGGAATAAAATTCCCTTTTGTGTTTTGATGGTATCTGTAGGTATATTTGAATGAACCCTAAGACTAGCATATGTTAAGACATTAACTTTTTATGGATGACTTAGTTTAAGACACATGAAAAACGGCATTTACCCTCTCAAATTCACCTATTTAGAATATCTGGCCATTATTTTATCAAAATAAACTGAAGAGGGGCTGGAGATTTAGCTCAGTGGTTCCACCACCTGCCTCACAAGCGGAAGGCCCTGAGTTCAGTCCCTGGTACCAAAAATTTTAAAAATAAATAAACTGAAGTAAAACAAAATGAAATAAACCAAACTCTGAAAGCATATATTTTTATGACAGTGAAACATTCTGCTAAGTTTTTTAAATAAAAAAATTATCTGCTACAGATTCAATTCAATTTTGTTTGTTTGTTTTCTGGTATTGAGGATCGAACTCAGGACCTTGGACTTGTGAGGCAGGCAGTGGCACCACTGAGCTACATCCCCAGCCCCTCTTCAGTCTTTACTACTAACCTGAAAAATGACAGTGTCACTGAATCCTGTACTCTTTAGAGCAGGGTTTCTCCAACTGGTCATTACTGGCATTTGGGGCTAAATAATTCCTTGTTGTAAGGGACTTTCCTGTGCGCATAGATAATTCAGCCATATCCTAGGCCTCTGGCGACTGACTGCCAGCAGCGCTCACCCAGCCGTGCACCTGAAAACATGTCCAAATAATGCCAGGTGTTCTTGTAGGATAAATTCATCCACTGAGAACCCCTATTGCAGAGCATATGATAGTCCCTTCCTTTGTCATTCAACAGTGAAAATCAACTTTTAAACATCCACAATTCTGAAGGAAATACACAGCTTAATAAAAAAATTATTTTCAATTAAAGAATACTTAAGGCATCATACTGACATCTGGCTTGGTACTAAACTGTACATCTGACATGCCTTGCTTTTTTTTTTTTTAAACCTTCAAAATTAAAAGTAATATAGATGCTCTTTTGGGAAGGTAGAATGATTAAATGAAAGCAGTAACATTAACTTCAGTAAAAAAAAAAAAAAACTTCAGAACTATTAATGTTATGTAAAGCCTAACAAATATAATACTACTACTTGTCTATTGCTTTCTTAGTTTTTGATATACTACCTTTTGGATGAACTGATTTTTGAGACAGGGTCTGACTATGTAGTTCAGGCTGGCCTTGAACTCAAGATGATCCTCCTGCCTCAGACTCCCAAGTGCTAGCATTTGCAGGCATGTGCCAGCATACCTGGTTCTTGAACTCATTTTTTTTTTTTTTTGGTACCGGGGATCGAATTCAGGTCGAAGGCAGGCGGCGGAACCACTGAGCTAAATCCCCGGCTCCCTGAACTCAATTTTTAATAAATGCTTTTAGAGACTGATAATTAAGAGGGAATTTTTTGGTCACAAAAAAAATTCTGGTTCAGAAAACTAGCAAAAAAGCGCATACTATTTTATGATTTATGCTAGAATGGTTTGTTTTAAAATAGCTTTGGGGGCCACTACACATTTATGAAAAATTAGGAAGCTTGGCTATAGAGTTTCTCAGATATTTGTTGAATGACAGTACATTAGTTGGAGGAATGGGAATCTTGATAAGTTTAAATCAAGTTTAGTTAGCATAAATAAATGGCATTAATTCAACTTAATAAAGATGATGAAGAGAAACAGCTATGCTAAAAAGAACACATTAGAAAATCTTGTTTATTGCTTGGGGATAAGGAAGACCTTTTTGATCATTAAGACCCAAAATGAATTTACCTTTAATAAGTTGATAAATTTGGTCATGTACGACATTTAAAACTTCTCTGACAGAAAGTCCAGTGAAAGATAGCAAATTAGTAAAAAAATATTTCCAACGTATGTAAAATGATACTTTAGCAATTTATGCAAACGAATGCAAAAATAATAGAAAAATGGACAAAAGATATGAACAAACAAGTAGAAAAGAGGAATTTTTGATTCCTAGGCTTACTTTCTTAACTGAAAATGGGCCAAAGACCTAATTTCCAAAGCTGAAACTCTTAGAAAAAAACCATAGGAGAAAATCTCCCTAACATTGGATTTGTCAGTGATTCTTGGACATAACACCAAAAGCACAGACCAAAAAATAAAAATGCATATTGGACTTTATCAGCACTAAAAACTTGTCCTTCAAAGAAGACTATCAGGGCAAACGAGACAACTCACAGAATTTGAGAAAATACTCACAAATCATATATGTGATAAGGAATTAGAAGCAACAACAAAAACCAACCCAGTTCAGTGATGCGTAAAGGACTTAACTGTGTTTCTCCAAAGAATATATTCTTTTTTGTTTTGTTTTTTGAGACAAGGTCTTGCCATGTAGCTCAGATTGGTCTTGAACTCACTGTGTAGCCTAGACTGGCTGCATAGCGATTCTCTTGCCTTAGCCTCCCAAGTACTGGTATTACAGTCATGTGCCACCACACCCAGCCAAAGCGCGTGTTCTAATGCTCAATAAACATGAAAAGATGCTCAATACCATTATTCATTAAGGAAATATAAATCACAGCTACAATTAAATACTGCTTCACTAGGATTGCTTATAATTTTATTTAAAGGAAATAACAGGTGTTTGAAGAACATTGGTACACTTGAACATTGTTGGTAGGAATTTAAAGTTCAGTTCCTCAAAAAGTCAAAGGTAGAGTTAACTGCCATCCAGCAGTTCTGCTCCTACATACAAAACTAAAAGTACTGAAAGCCAAGGATTCAAACAGGTATTGTTAGTGTTCATAGCTATTACTTATAAAAGAAAAACATTAGAAACAATTGAAGTACTCATCCATAGATGGAAAGAATAAAATATGATACTCATGCATGCAATGCAGTGTTCATCAACTGTCATAAGGAATGAATTCTGACACAAGTTGTAAATTGAAAAGATTACACTTCTAAGACACAGAAGTTTACCTATTGTGTAATTCCACATGTATGAGGTGCCTGGAATGGACACATTCAGAGACAGAAAATAGAATAGTGACTACCAGTAGCTGATGCGGGTGTTGAATGAGGAGTTGGTAAGATATTTTTGCTGGGAAGATAAAAAGGCTGTGGGGATGAGTCATTGTGATGCACAGAAATGTGAATTTCTTAATGATACTGAACCATACACTTAAAATGGCCAAGGTATAGCAGGCAGTGATGGTGCATGCTTTTAATCACAGTACTCTGAGAAGCTGAGGCAGGAAGGCTACAAATTCAAGTCCAGCCTGGGCAACTTATAAAATACAAAAATGGCTGGAGATGTAGCTCAGTGATAGAGCAGTTGCCTAACATATGAGAGCCCTTGTGTTCAATAACCTTCCCCCCCAAAAAATGGAGCTAAATGGTGAATTTTGTTACGTGTATTTTACCAGGATTTTTTTTTAAATAGAAGAGGTTATCCATACATACTGGAAATCAAGATTAAGTGTGAGGTCAGTTTGCACCCTTAAGATTGGCAACTATTACTGATTGGGTGTGGTGAAATGAGGTTGGAAGGAATATGTAAGTTAATACTGCTACCTTGGAAAATCAGTTTAGTAAAATCTATTTAAAAGTTGAAAAATGTTCTTATTTTCGGTGTGTATTACCATGACAAACTTTTTTGGTTGAGTAAAACATTACAAAAAATTCATCGTCTTTATATTATAAAACAGCACCTGTTCACGTACTTTGTGACTCCAAAGAAAGTTTTAGGATATGTGATTTTATTTATTTATTTTTTTTTTTTTTTTGGTGCCAGGGATCAAACTCAGGACCTTGGGCTTGCAAGGCAGGCAGCGGAACCACTGAGCTATATCCCCGGCCCAAGGATATGTGATTTTAAATATTCATAATATGTAATGTAAAATAAAATGGAAGTCATAGATACTGTCACCTCACTCACTACCTTAGGTTTTTTGTTACATTTGCATGCTTTGTTTTTGTTATAATCTGCTGCGTGTTACACTTGTGTCACACTTCCTACAAAATAGGAAAAGCAGGATGCCCTTTTTGATAATGATGTTGTCGTTGTTGCAGCAGCAGTAGTAGTCGTCGAAGTAGAAGTAGTATTAGTAGTAGGTAGTAGTAGTAGTAGTAGTAGTAGTAGTAGTAGCGGCAGCGGCAGCAGAGGCAGCAGCAGAGTTCCATGTATTCAAATGTCCTGTTCAGTTGTACAGCCTAATAGGACTCCACACACATACACCTTTCTGGGGCTCTGGCGATTGAGCCTAGGGCCTTCACACTGAGCCATATCCACAGCCCTCTTTATTTTTAATTTTAAGACAATTTGACTAAGTTGACCAGACTAGGCTTGAATATAAAATTCTCCTGCCTCTGCCTCCAAAGTGCTGGGATTATAAACATATGCTACTATCAAAAAATGAGTTATTTGATACATCAGAAAAATGTAGACCAGAAATGAATTTTGGCTCTGGTTTATACAGTTGGGTGGCTTGAAAGGGTGGTTTGAAAGAGCTGAATGATAAACTTTGTAGTTTAGTTTTTTAGGTAGGTTACTTACTCCCCCTTCTGGCAAAAGTTGAAAACACAAGTCAATAATTCATAAATTAAGTATGAAAGAAAGGAAAGTTTTACCTCTTACAGCAGATACACTCACTTTAAAACCAAAAAGAGCATAGGCGCGCACACAGTGAAATTACTAGAGCTAAAATTACCAAAGACCTTACGGGAAGACATTTAAAGTAGCCACTGTTTTTCTTAAATACTTAGAAAACTTTACATCATTGAAGGCGAGTAGAGGCTGATACTCTTATTAAGAGCAAATGACTTGGTAATGGAAAACACTGCTTTTCCTCTCTTATGTAAGCTCATTCTTTATCTTTTGCTGACTAATTTCAAAAACCCAAGTTTTCTATTCATGTTTAGTTTAATAAAATACAGTATTAAGTGTTTTAGTCCCACATCCTAAAACAGTAGATTCCAGCAAAGGTTTTAGATGGAACTGTTAATTAAAATTAGGTTTCTGTGTGAAAAGCGCAGTGATTAATGTATTCTTAATAGTAATTTTGTTGCCTTTTATATGATAAACACTTCAGTAATTTATGGGTAGTATTTAAAATACATCACAGGTAATTTGGATCTACTCTACATAGTGTCACTTAGCTTTATGAATTTAGCACAAAATTTATTAACCTCTACGACATTTATATTGTTAGGGACCTGGCATCACCAGCATTATCCCCATCACCAGCAGTTTTGCAGCCACTTGCAAAGACTGACCTGGAGGTTGAGAGAGAATGTGCTTAAATGTGCACTTGTGCCTGCTGCAGAATCCAGCGTGCAGTCGACAACTACATGTTAATGCTGGCTCCTGTCTTGCAGTAGGACTAGAGGCTGGGATAAATACAGTTTCCCTGCTGAGGAAGCTCATGTTCAGGTAGAATGCTACTGAATAATAGAAGATGCTGTGTTAGGGGATTCTGAACAAAGAGGAGAGACACCTAGTTAGCACCTTAAATACAAAACTTGTACCTTTGGCAATACTTCTGGTAAAATGAAGACTACTTCTCAAATTAGCATTTGCATTACTAAACTCAGTAGTTTCCAGTTATATGGGTAGATTGTGGCATATAATACAAAAAAAATTAAAACGCATATAATGATAACTTGTAACAGGCTTTGGAAGGTCATTGATAATCTATCTAGAAAATGGTTTAGCCTTCCCATCTTAAATTTATTTTTACTCTGCTCAGTCCTCAGTATCGTACTTTGCTGTGATTATATTTCATTTTGTACGCTTTTAGTTAAAAGGAGTCTAAGGATCTCGAGCCTTTTTTTTTTAAGATACAGTTTATTTGGTGAAAGTTTCGTGCCACGTAAAAGCACCCAACATTGTTTTAGCTGGCCAGATGAAGCAGGGCTGCAGATGAGAGATTTATGTAACACCTCTCACAACATTTCCATCATAAAAAGTTTGAGAGGTTTATTAGAGCAAAAGGGCCACCAGAGTCTTGTATCCTCTCCCCTCACTGTGACAGAATACCTGAGATAATCACCTTCGAAAGGGAAAGGGTGTACTTTGGGCTCGAGGTTTCAGCCTGGTACTTGACTGGTTGGTTACCTTTGGACGTGTGGCCTCATCACAGAGCTGCTCTCCTCCTGGCAGCTGGAAGCAGACTTGCAGGCTCTTTGTTTCGTAACCACCAAAGGCACCAAAATCACACATGAAACTTTTCAAGTTGTACATATGAGTATGTTGCCCCAGGTTCATTAGATCTGAGTTGGAGTCTGTATGTTATTATTTTTTAAGCTTCAGAAGTGGTTCTGATAAGCATTTTGTTGAGAAGTAATACTCAATGTAATAGAGAAATTCTGACCTTCAGGTGGGTCACTTGCCCAGAATCCCGTGAATACAGTAGTAAGTAGGATCAATTGGTTTCCATACTGCTTATCTATATCAGTATTCTGCTTAGTGCCATTTCATTTGCTTGACTTAAAGAGTAGTAATAGGGATTTTTAAGCCCTTGAAACTTTTCAAGTCTGAATAGTTAGCAACAATAGAACAGAATTTGAAAACACTTTGCACCCCCTTTTCCAGTTTGCTTCTGTCATTAAAAGGATATCCACAGAAAATAAAATGAGTCTTTTCAGAGGGATGTAAGTACTAATTTAATTGTTCATGCAGTAAACGAAAATAGAAAATTTATTTTATTCTGAGTACTAATAAAGATGCCCATAAGCTTTATGTGAAAACACAAGAGATATGATCTAGAGAAAAATGCTAATATAAGCTATAATTGCTTCTTAAATTAACAGGTTTTTGTAAGGAAAAAAATTGTTTCATCCTTCCATACAGATTTCTTTATATCAAGGCTTGGCAAAGCTGGAAAAGTGATAGGCAGTCTGCCAGACTAAGGATCTTTCTTTAAAGTGTACGCCTTATTAAAATAAAACTTCTTGGGGCTGGGGATTTAGCTCAATGTTGGCGCGCCTGCCTTGCAAGCTACAAGGCCCTGAGTTTGATTCCCGGTACAGCAAAAAAAAAAAAAAATCAAGTGATCAGATTAAAATAAAACTATCTTAGGTCTTCCGAGTTGGTCATAGTTAATCAGCATAATCTGAAATGTACTAAAATAGCTATCCATACTTGAGAGATCTGTTGTCCATTGCTCTTGACTATTGTGATTGTGATGTAGACTGCTGAGGGAGTCCCTATTCAGTGAGCATGCTAGCAGTTCCTAGCTTCTCTCGGGCCATGAAGATTGGTGAATGTTTAGTTCCTAGAATTAAAAATTTAGATTTACAGTTACAGTACTAGGTAGGCAACAGTGTAATGCTCAAATGCAGTGCTCCTGAAACTTACATGTGACTTTGTAACTGCAGTCTTAATCCAATCATAGACAGATATGCAGTCTTGAAAAATCTTTAGTAATGAGTCTGTATGGGAAAATTAAAAATGCTTCAGCAAACGTTTGTATTTAGTCTTTACCTCAGTATCATAAGAGAATCTGTGTGTATATCTTTAGCCAGAGCGAATGTTCTTACATCAGAGTCCATGTTTCTAGTGCTCTTTACTGCATTGAGGTCATTGTGTTAATGAAATTCCATGGAGGGCTTGGGGATTTAGCTCAGTGGTTCCACCGCCTGCCTTGCAAGCACAAGGACCTGAGTTCTATCCCCAGTACCAAAAAAAAAAAACAAAGAAATTCCATGGAATTAAAATAATCAGTTTGTGCTCATTTTCTTTGGGTGGATATTTGGTTTGTTTCTCATTTTGAGCTGAAACAAGCACAATCCTGTTTTAGTAATTAATGTTTTTCTTGATTTATAAAGTTTCCATAGGGGTGTGATGTATAAGGATAGTTATTGGGCATAATTATATTCATCTTCGCTTTTTCTAGATAATGTGAAATTATTTTCTAATGTTATTTATTGAATCAGTTCCCAGGACAAATGTTACATAAATGATCCCATTACTTCTTGACATTTTATATTATCAGACTTAAGTCTTTGCCTCTACAATGAGTATGAATGGATATCCTTTATCTTACATTTTTTTCTGATTGTTAATGAAGTTAATCTTTTAGTCATTCGGGTTTCTTCTATGAAATACCTTAAAATCTTTCTGCTTGTCTTTTTTGATTCACAGTAATTCTTTTAAATACTCTGGTTGCCAATATTTTGGATTGTTTTACTTTTTGTAATTTTTTAATCTTTTATAATGCCAGAGATGCCTGCCTGTTTGCCTTTGTTAAGTTCTAAAGACTTAAATATATACACAGAAGTTTAGGATAACTTAAGTGATTTTTATTTATTTGGTGGCAGCTTGCTATATTTTCTTCAAAAATTCTTTTTCTTCAAGGCTTATGTTATCATTTTGTCAAGATTGGGACTTTCATTGCAATGGCATTGATTATATATACATAGAAACAACTTTTCATACATGTTTTATACATTTTTTTAAATACTATGAGGCAGACTTTTGGTTTGTTTTTACCTTTTCCTTTTTAGTGGTGATATTTTATTATGTGATCCTAAAACTCAGTTGCTATAGTTAGCATAAAAGTTCAAAATAGAAGTCACTTCTTATTCATCAGATCCTTTGCTCATTTTGGGAATGACCACCATGGTACCTGTGTTGACATACATTAGGGCCGCTGTCTGTTGTTATTGTCATAAACGTTTTGTCCTTGATCCTAGGATATAAATAAAGTTGTGAAGAATCGAACTGTCCCTTTATCTTAATGGAAGCTGTCTGAATGTGAAGTTAGTATTAACCATGTTAGACATTTGTAGAGAATGATGTGGTACTTTCCCAATCAGACATAAATGTTATACCAGACTTCTGACTTTAATCAAACTACCTGATCTTTCTTGTTCTGTTTCTCACCAATGAAAAGGAATATAAAAATGTTTATCACATTATTCTACTGAAGCAAATATTTACAGACTGCCCTTGTAAGGATATTAAATGAGGTTATTTGTATTAAATACCTAGCACATAGAAGATGCTCTTACGATGTTCGTTTAGTTTCCTCTATTCAGAGAATTTTTTCAGGCTTATGATCTCCCTTTTATTTAGAATCTACAGCAGGAGACAAATCAGTATCACATTCTTGCACAACTCCTTCTACGTCTTCTGCCTCTGGACTGAATCCCACATCTGCACCTCCAACGTCTGCTTCTGCAGTCCCTGTTTCTCCTGTCCCACAGTCACCAATACCTCCACTACTTCAGGACCCAAATCTTCTTAGACAGTTGCTTCCTGCTTTGCAAGCCACACTGCAGCTCAATAATTCTAACATGGACATATCCAAAATAAATGAAGGTAAATTTTTATAGTAACAATTTTTGGAAATTCATTTAAATTGTACAAAATGAAATTGTTGCTAAAACTTCAGTTTATGAATGGTTTTTTATTTCTTCTTGAACTTCATTTTTTGGAACAAAAGTTGATATCCCTCATAGTCCAATACCATTGGTAGTATAATTTAGTAATACTTCTATATACTTTTAAAGACTTTGTATCTAGCCAGGCACGGTAGTGCATGTTGGTAATCCCACCACTCAGGAGGCTGAGGCAGGAGGATCGCTGGTGGGGTTGAGGCCAACCTGGGCTACATCATGAAATCCTGTCTTTTTTTAAAAAAAAAAAAAAGGAATGTTGCTGAAGGTTGTGCTCTTTTGTATGTTTAGTGTGGAGAATTTGTTAAAATTGATATAACTTTTCTATTTCTAAAACCTTGTGTATGAAAAGTTATTTTGAAATATACTAATTACTGGAAGGTTAGGAATTCAGGTCCTTAAAATACTAAATTTGGGAGGTATTAGATATAAAATTTTGCCCTTTTTTCTTATTAATTCTATTAATTCTAGCATAGTTTTTCAGCATACTGCTAAAGTGTTTTGGCGGTCATCTCAAATTTCAACTGTGGTGGATGTGGCTTTAATTTGCAAACCATTCATATTAAAACATTAAATCCGGAGGGCATTGCAAAGTTCTCTGATTAGAATGAAATATATTTCATAGTAAAGCGATTTGATTCTGTGTCATAAAAATAGAGCTGTGTCAGACTAGTTGGTCATTACTCTTACTGTCCTTGTCTTTTCGATTTTTTTTTTTCTGAGATAAATTATGCCGTTCCTGAGCTTGATAGGTAAATGTTTTACTTAGATAAAATAGAACTTTTAAACAGTTTAAAAAAATGGCAGAAGAATATATCAGTAGTACAAGAACGAGTGTGTTGTTGCCGGGGCGGATGTGATGTGTAGCGTTTGAGTGGTCAGCTCTTCTGAAAAGCAGTCACAGAAATACCAACATTTATCCACTTAATCCCAAATAACACATGGAGTGCTTTACTCATATCCAGATAGATTTCTGGCATAATCAGAAGTTCCAATGAACATTTGATGGTGTTTTTTAAAAGCTTCATGTAGGAATTGTATTAGTGTAAAGGGAACTGTGGGTTTATCTTTACCGTAAACCCAGTAAATGTCTTTTCTCTGCCTCAGGCAATTTCTCATTTGTTTCTATGTTTTAGTTTGAAACACTCAATGTTACTAATGCTTCATAAGCCTCTTTGTTTTTATTTGAATTTAAGAAACAATGGGTTTTTAGTTCTTACAGCAGCTGTGACACAAGCTTCGCTGCAGTCTATAATTCATAAGTTTCTTACTGCTGGACCATCTGCTTTCAACATCACATCTCTGATTTCTCAAGCTGCTCAGCTCTCCACACAAGGTATTTGTTCATATTCTTGGCTACTTCTAAAGTTGTAGTTAGTTTTGTTTTGAAATTAAGAGCAGGTTAATTTCCTATTTTTGAAGAGATTACCCTACAATATAGATTTTCTTTTTATATTTGATTTTTGGAAGATTGCATAAACTATTTTTACTTTTTTAATCAAGCTTTGTCATTTATCTTAAGGTATTCCTGTCAGATCTGTAATGCAGTACAGTAAGTCCCCAACTTACAAACTATAAGTAGTTCATTCCAGGAGAATATCCATGTCAGATTTGTTCAGATTTGTGCATAAGACCAGCAAAGTGCGTCTTACACACCTCAGACACAAATATGCAGTGTATACTGCTTTGCACTTCCCAGCAGTCCCCTCCACATCACCGCTGCTTTTCCTCTTGCTTCGGACATCCTGGCTCTGACTGGGCACTGTACTACTGTGCACTGTCACACTGCATGGTGAACACATGGCAGCACCACTGGGACAGCGTCTGGCACACACGTGAGCTACTTCTGGGATTTGTTCACACCTGTGTAATTTGAGATCCATTCATATCTGTGAAACTTCACATATGGAATGTTTGTAAGCCGAGGACTTACTACTATGTATACTTAATTCAGAATTTAAATCATTACATACTTTACTCCAGAGTTGAAACCCTAAGTCTTTGTGAAATATCCCATATGTTAAAAGACCTGAAGTTTGTTTGAGGTTGATATTACATGGTTGTTGACTAGAGAATGGAAATGTGCTCAGTTCCTGCTTTGAATAACTGTTCCTCTTCTCCATGAAAGTATCCAAATGGAGACAAATGGGGTAAAGGGGTCACTTTGTTACAACATTGCTAATGTGGAATTGAAACATGATGGTGCAGAGACACAACCCCCTTGCTAGCCTCTCAAGGCAGAGGACTGAGAGGGATGCCTGGGTCTAAATGGAAATAAGAAAGAAGAACTAAAGATGGCAAGGAAGCCACTGTATGAGAACAGGTTCAGGCTAAACTGCCTACTCCAGCCTCAGAAAGGAGAAGCAGCCTCCACTGAGTGTGCTAACCTCTGCAGCATGTTTGGTCAGTGTGAGGAGTGTTCTTTGGGGGAATACAGGATACGGGCTGTGCAGGATGTGTTGTGAAGATCTGTACCACATATCTTACAAGGGGTTTGGGTTTATTTGAAATTAATTACTTCACTCTTTTACAGCCCAGCCATCGAATCAGTCTCCCATGTCTTTAACATCTGATGCCTCATCCCCAAGATCTTACGTGTCTCCAAGGATAAGCACACCTCAGACTAACACAGTCCCTATCAAACCTTTGATTAGTACTCCTCCTGTTTCATCACAGCCAAAGGTATGTCACCTTTGAGGGAATGTAACATAAAGAAACTACTTAGTTCTGTACAGTTAGTAATATTTGACAATCTGTATTGTAGAGGAAGCCCCCTGAGATTAAGGTGATGGTGGAATGAATACACATGATTTGTAGTAAGACGCAGGAGAGGAAACTTGAGTCATTGTTAACTTTAAATACTACCTGACTCTTCCCTATTGGCTTTGGGGTTTGTGGCATGGAGAGCACAATGAAGAGGATATACTGACTCTTAATGGAGAATGTTTGCCAGTGACTTGTGGTTCATAATTTTATTTTAAAAATGAGTCAGTTTCTCTAAGAGCTTCATATACCATATGTAATTTTCTGATAGTACAAACATCACATTTAATAGATAAAATTAAACTTTGAGTCAAACTAAGTTTAGTTTTTGTAGTAGTCAGAACTTGTAACCTAGGTCCTTCTGAATACCACGCAATGCTGCTGGTGTTTGTCTAAGCAGAACTGCAGGCAGGTGTCTCCATAGAACACAGGGTGTTGGCTCATCTCTCACTGGACTGAGCAAGGGCCTCAGCAGTGCTCTCAAGTCTGTATGGTGCCACTTGGGTCTTGGCCACAACTTCTGTATCGTCAACACCAGTTGCACTCAGTTTTTGCTCTTTAACATAACATCTGGGAAACATTGAGGGTTTAGGGTCACTGCAGATAAGTTGTGATTTTTTTTTTTTTTTTTAAGAGGCATGAAACAGTGGGCTATTTCAAACATTTTTTGTACTGGGGATCAAACTCAGAACTTTGTGTTTGCAGGGCAGGCAATGGAACCACTGAGCTAAATCCCTGGCCCTATTTCAAACTTTTTAATGCCGAAGAATTCTTTATTCAAATAAGAGCTTAAGGAGAAACTGAGAAGTAAAATTATATTGCATCATATCTTAAAGGCCAGCTTTTAGAGGTCTTCAGATTTGTTCATCTTCATTCCTCAGCCATTGAAGTATGCATGTTTCAGGGTCCAGATTGATTTTTTTTTAAATACCAGGTTACACTTGTCTGTTTGCAGTTCTTATTTGTCTGCATTTTGATGGGGTACTAGTTAATATGAGCAAAACAGGCCTTATTCTTAGAGTTTGGAACTTATCTGTAAGGTGATATTTAAGTAACCAGTAAGTGTAGCTAAAAGTGAGTAAGGGTGGAATCAGTTTTATATAGTCATAAAATCATTTCAAATCCCTTAAGCAGATGACTGTCAGCTTTTCTCAAGTTGTTTCAAAAACTCATTTGGCATTTGAGTTTACATCGAACTTATTAAATGTTCTTTATAAAACTTACTAAGTGTTCTTTATAAAAGGGCCAATGACTTTTGGTTAATCAGAAGTAACCCAGGCCAGGTGTGGCGTGGTGGCGCACACCTATAATCCCAGCCCTCAGAAGACTGAGGCAGGAGGATTGCATTGAGTTCAAGGCCAGGTTGAACTACATAGTGAGACCCTGTCAAAACCCTCACCCCCACCCCACCCCCCAAAAAGTAACTCAGAAGACGCAGTACTATCCAGATTTGTTTAGGAGAAATTTTTTTAAATAAAAATTTACTCAGCCAGGTATAATGGCTGCATTTATAATCACATTTCCTTGGCAGGCAAACACAGGAGGATCTCTTAAGTTTTCGGCCAGCCTTGTTGACATAGCAAGAACCCATTTCATACACAAAACTTTATTTTCAGTGTTCATTGTACTGTCCTACCTGGTCAGTCATTCCCAGTTTGTTGTGTTTCTTTGATTTCTTGGCTATTTTCATAAATCAGCTTGAGAATAAACAGAACATAAGTCTCTCTCCTTTATGTATTTTTAATATATAAGGACTGATGACTTCTCTCAAAATTCATGCAGTGAATTAACTTCAGTGGGCTGTTGGTGTAGAAAAGCAAACAGATCACAAATACAGTGAATCAATGGAGTCCGCGTTTATTTCCCATTAATGTGAAGCACACACGGAGAGCTTTGGGATAGAGGTGGGAAAGAGCTCTGTTCTCCGAGAATATTATCAGTCCAAAACCCTTCAGCTTTAGGGTGTGACTGCATCGTGAAAGGCTCTGCTTGCTTTTGTGCTTTAATTTATAGCTTATATTAATTATATTTATGCTTTGTTTTCTCTGGTGGTCACATGAGAAGATAAATAGCATATGATCCATTGGTCTACCTCTCTATGGTACTATCTTTTGGAAGGCCTCTTGAGTTGAATTGTGTACATACAGTTCAGTCTACGTTGTGATGTGATTGAAATCTGAGCATCCGCATTTGTAAAACATAACAGATATGCATTGATGTAGAAGTGACAGTAAATTGGGAGAGATTACATACAGTACATTGGGAAGTACACTGCTAAAGAGCAGAACAATTTTTCTCCTGCTGGTGACAGCATGTACTTTTGTAGTCTTTAGGCCATTTTACGGAGAACATTAGGTGTGCTTCAGAACCTAACTTCATCTTGTTGGGACCTTTGGTAAGACCTTTGATTCTACTTCATGGAAACTCTAGATTTTACAGTATTTAAAGTTATTAATGAGATGAAGAGTAGTGTGGATTGGATTTGGAGCCTAACTGGTGATCTGCATGAATGTTTATGTAATTTTCTCCAATTTCCATGCTATTTGCCTATGTGACAGAAACCTGTCTCACCAGCTTTTGACATTTTAGGTTAGTACTCCAGTAGTTAAGCAAGGACCAGTGTCACAGTCGGCCACACAGCAGCCCATAACAGCTGACAAGCAGCAGGTTCATGAACCCGTCTCTCCTCGAAGTCTTCAGCGCTCCAGGTAGGTTGCTGCTATGTGTTGGACTACATTATTTTCCATAGTATGGCATGCTGCTTTGTTTCAGGGTTACTTATATGTTTCATAGAACCTGGAAGAATCCAAGGACAGCCTAATTTAATTTTGTGATAAAAAATTAACAAAGGCAGGTCTTCTATTCAAGAAGTCTAATAATGAAGCCTTAAAAATAATGAAGCCTGGGTTATTTTGGTGAAAAAGCTTTTTTCCTTTAAAATTTTACTTGGTGTAGTGTATAGTGAGACTAAAAATACATAATGTTACAATATTTTGTTGATACTGTGTCACTCTTTAACCTCCTCATAGCAATTTTGACTATCCTGAAGTCTACACTTGGGCCAGTGCTTCCCAGCTGATGTCCCCCCAGGCTTTCCTGATGGCTTCAGCTCTGACTCTGCACATTGCTCTTCATGTGCTTCTGTAGCACTGTGTTGTGTTTTCATTTTTTTTGTTGTTTGTTAATGATACAACTTTGAAAGAAACTTGTTGAATGAATGGTTTTCATTTAATTTTCCTGTTTTTATTTCATACTATGAGGTGGTAAAATACTTCGGCTGTTTTTATTGTTGTTTTCTAACCAAACATTTCAGAACTTATACCTCCAAATGAGTTGTTCCCTTCAAAATAATCCCCTTGGGAAGCTGTCTGCTTACTCCAGCAATATTGCCATTGCTCAGAACATTTTTGGGAAATTCTTCTTTTAAATTGTCTTTAGAGGCTGCAGTATTATTTTAAATATCCTCAGTGGTGAAAACTCCTCATCCTTTGGGAGATTTAGTTTTTGGAAATAACTGAAGTTCATTCAGAGCCAAGTCTGGTGAAGCAGATAGAAAATTAACTTGGGTGATTAAATTTTCGGTTCTCACCACCACATCCCCAAAGTCTGCCCCAAACCATTGACTTCTAAAAGAAGATAACCAATCTGAGTTTTAACATTTTGGGCCTTATTTTGCCACTGTGTTCATTCAGTGTATCTGATTTTAAAGTGCCTGTGTTTTGCTTCACATTATTTCACCCTCTGTATGAGATACAATATTCAGATGTGCCTTATATCTACAACTGTTAAAATATGACCCTTTTTTTGGTACCAGGGATCGAACTCAGGTCCTTGCACTTGCGTAGCAGGCGGCAAAACCACTGAGCTAAATCCCTGGCCCAAAATATGACCTTTTATTTAATATGACCATTATTTCTTGTTAGTGTTTGTGGTATACAGAGTCAACAGGTTCTTGCTGTCGAATTTGGAGAATATAATTATTTTAATTTTGAGTTTGACAAGAGTTTTGGAAGGGTTCTTTTTTCTCCCCGAAGGGTATTGAGGAATACATGATAAAAATATACTTTGAATTGGTAATTCTATTTATTTGATACTAATATAAAATTTTTGTACAAATTTGTGTATTGTTACATGAATAGACATTACTAACAGGCAATTTCTAGAATACCTAGAAACTACCTTTGAATAGATTATTTATAATTTTGTTTTTCTCTACTAGTAGCCAGAGAAGCCCATCACCTGGTCCAAATCATACTTCGAGCAGTAATGCATCAAATGCAGCAGTTGTCCCACAGAACTCATCTGCCCGACCCTCGTGTTCCTTAACACCTACACTGGCAGCACACTTCAGTGAGAGTCTCATAAAGCACGTTCAGGGCTGGCCCGCAGACCATGCTGAGAAGCAGGTATTTTACAGGATCCGGGACACGAGAGTTACCACTGAATGACTAGCAAAAAGCAGAGCTCCACTTTCAGAAAATTAATTAGGGCTACTGCGTTCGAGCTGTACATACAACTTCTAAATTCATTGTCTGTATTCATTTTATAAAATACTAGGTAGTTTATGAGTCAAAAGTTTTTGACATTTTGCTTGGAGATGAGACTTTGGCATGTTTCAGTTACCTGCCATTTACCACTCCAATTATTAGATAGCTGACCATCTATAATGTCTAAAACTTCACAGAAACCTAACATGTTGTGTGCATGTTATAATGTAGAGATATAGTAAGTGGGGGGGATAGTGCTAGGGATTGAACCCATGGCCTCACACATGCTAGCCAAGTGTGTTCTGTTCCTGAGCTACACCCCAGCCCTCAAGCTTCTTTAACCAGTACTATGCCTGAACTTTCAAATTGACAGTTTTGTTGGGTGACCTGGCGTCTGTCATTAACCACAGATTTTGAGGCCTCCTATCATAGTGTTAAACTAGCCTATGATTAGAAATGCTGTTTACTTAGGCAACCTCACGGGCAAGTCAAGTAACTACCTTCTACCAGTAGAGACAGCTTCTAAAAATCATTTTTCCCCTTAGATGCCCCACCATTTTTGAACATTTATTCAAAAAGATTAGTATATTTTATGTAATCTTTATTTCTTTAATTGTAGGCATCGAGATTGCGTGAAGAAGCCCATAACATGGGAAGTGTTCACATGTCAGAAATTTGTACTGAATTAAAAAACCTAAGATCTTTAGTCCGAGTATGTGAAATTCAAGCAACTTTGCGAGAGCAAAGGTAAGTTTTATGTTCTGTAGCATTAATGTAGACTAGTTCCTTTTACTTGTTCAGAGTGCTATGCTTTCCAAAGAGCCTTTTGGATCCCTAAAGCCATAGGTAGCACCAGAACTCTTAGTTTAATGCATTTTCCATCTTAACTAAGCATGGATGTCCAACACTATGGCAACACTGAAACCACCGTGAATTTCTTTTTCTTGCTTCACAATTTCATGATTAGAACTTTTGTTCTTAGTATAGATGTTAGCAACTTTGGCATACAGTTTTTCCTTTCGTCATTAGGCTGAGAACTTTGACCTTGTCACTGAAGGAAGCACTTGCAGCTTGTCTTTGGCGTGTTGGGATTGCCAGCACCCTTGCTGTTGTGCTCTTCGGCCATTTTTTGAGCTAAGGGACTGGGACATAGGCACTGTGATACTGTAACCATCAATTTGACAACTACGAGGCTGCTGCTAGGTGACTGCTAAGCTGGTGGTGTGTGCACTGTGTTTAATGGTTAAAGGGCTGGGTCTCGCCAGGGTGGGTGCAGAACAGGAAGCAGTTGGGTCTCAGCACTCAGAGCATTGCGGAGTGGAAGACGGATTGTTTCTGGAATTCATCGTTCTTGAACCACAGGTACCTGAAACCACAAAGAGAAACAGTGGCCACAGCAGGATGGCTATTGAGCTAATGGACACAGATTTTTTTGTATGAAATTTAAAGTTCTCTTTAATAGATCATGTTCTGTAACTGTCTTCATAATTTAATACTCATAATGAGTGAGGAAACATTTTTTCTTAACCAGTGATAATTGCTTTTTTTAGCCTTTTTTCCTTATTACTAACTATAAGCTATAGTGGCATTATTTTAAAAGTGAATTGTTAACAGTGGCTAATTACGACTCTTGATTCGAGATTAGTACTACACTGGTGAGAGGCAGGGAGTAGCTGAGGTTTCACACTGCTGGGTCATTATTCCCGCATCACCTACAGGTGGTTGTGGTTCTTTTGGTTGGTTTGTGGGGGGTTTTGGGATTTGTTTGTTTTTTTGAGATAGGGTCTCGCTATGTACTGCAGCCTGACCTCAAACTCACTGTATAGCACAAGCTGGCCTCCAACTCATGGAAATCTGAGTGCAGGGGTTACAGGCGTGCACCACCATGCCCAGCTGGGAAACATTTTGTTGTCAGTGCTTTAGTGATGTTGTATATTTACTATCCTACTTTTTTCTACTAACACATTTCACTTAAGTAGACTAAAGCCACATTATAGCTTAGATGTATTTTTAAATTCCTATTGCAAAATTGAGGGCTTTTCAATTGCCTTATTACATCCTGTATATGTATATCACGGGATTCAGAGAGAAGAGTTAATCTTGTCATGAAATTGTAAATATTTACTAAATACCAAATTTAGATTTGTAGCAAACTTGGAAGAATTCTTTTTTTTTTTTGGTACTGGGGATCGAACTCGGGTCCTTGTGCTTGTGAGGCAGGTGATGGAACCACTGGGCTAAATCCCCGGCCTTGAAAGAATTCTTTTTCAGTTCTGAAATATGTATTCTTTGAATATCAACTGGGATTTCTTTTTTTTTTTTTTTTTTTTTTTTTTGGTACCAGGGATTGAACTTGGGTCCTTGCACTTGCACAGCAGGTGGCCAAACCACTGAGCTAAATCCCCGGCCCTGGGATTTCTTAACTTTAGGATCTGGAAATAGTTTTGACATAAAGAAAAAACTTCCTCCAATATTTAAAAAATTATATTGGTCATTTTGTGTCTTAAGGAAAGCAGTACACATGGTCAGATAGCAATTTAGTGTATAATTATGCTTTAATTCTCTGGTATCACAGATGATAAATACACAGTTTATAGATAGGCGTCACAAAAGGAAGGATTTCATAGTCTGGGAGTCTAGTTAACTGTTGGAGTTTATATTTTATCTTTTGTGTTAAGTATACAATTCATCAGTTGGAATTTGACTTGGTTCCATTTCAAAAACTTGAAACTAGAGAATGCGGCTATGGATTGAACCCAGGGCCTCAAGCGTATTTAGCATGTACTCTACCTCTCAGCTGCCTCTGAGCCCCGGCCCTACGTTTAATTTTTAATTGACACATAATTGTTTTGTGCACTATGGCCTTTAAATACAGCTAGATGGTGTGTACCAATGCGATTAGGGTAATTGGCATATCCATCACCTCAATATCGTTTCTTTGTGTTGAGAACATTCAAAATCCTCTCTACTTGCCAATTCAAAATAATAAAATTATTAACTAGAGTTTTCTCGGCCTCAGTTTTATGTATCTACATTGAATATTGCTCATCAAGTTGACTAGACTCTTAGACTTAGTAAAATCTGGTCTTAATATTACGGGTCAGAACATGTGTAGTATGGTTTTATCTTAAATCAGTCCTTATATTTACAGTAATTACGGAGAAATTGTTGGAAAACTAAGAAATATTAAAACTTTTGTCATTGTGATACTTGTCTTGCGTTACAGGTTGTTTTGTCTTAACTGTAAACTAATACAGATTTAATTAGTGTAGTTATAAGATATTTTCAGTTTGGTTTTTCTCTAGTGTTTGTTCCCACAGATTCTGATGTCTGCTTTTATTTTTCTTTTTTTAATTTTTTTCTATTTTTCAGGATACTGTTTCTGAGACAACAAATTAAGGAACTTGAAAAGCTAAAAAATCAGAATTCCTTTATGGTGTGAAGATGTGAATAATTGCACATGGTTTTGAGTACAGGAACTATAAACCTGTTGCCCAGTCTTAACATTTTTGAGCTGCATTTAAGTAGACTTTGGACCGTTAAGCTGGGCAGAGAAAATGACAAGGGGATGATAGGGTCTGTGAGAGTCACTTCAGGGGAAAGATACAGATTGATTTGTAAAACCCTTGAAATGTAGATTTCTTGTAGATGTATTCTTCACGTTGTAAATATGTTTTGTAGAGTGAAGCCATGGGAAGCCATGTGTAACAGAGCTTAGACATCCAAAACTAATCAGTGCTGAGGTGGCTAAGTACCTAGCCTTTTACATGTAAACCTGTCTGCAAAATTAGCTTTTTTTAAAAAAAAAAAAAATGGGGGGGTTAATTTATCATTCAGAAATCTTGCATTTTCAAAAATTCAGTGCAAGCGCCAGGTGATGTCTGTCTAAGGATACGATTTTGAACCATATGGGCAATGTACAAAATATCATGAAACAGCTGTTTCCACACCTGCACCTGATCAAGAGCAGTGCTTCTCCATTTGTTTTGCAGAGACATGTGTTCCATTTCCCTCATAAATCCTTGATCTGATTTACCCATTTTTTAAGACTCCTCTTTTCCTCCTTTCTTAAGGCACTGTTGCTATGGCACTTTTCTATAACCTTTTCATTCCTGTGTACAGTAGCTTAAAATTGCAGTGATTGAGCATAGCCCACTTGTTTGTATAAATTATTGAAAATCCATTTGCACCCTGCAAGAATGGACTTAAAGTACTGCTGAGCATGTGTGCTGAGAGTACACGGATCGCTCAATTTGTAAGGAAATGGCCCAATGAACATGGTTGTGGGAGGGGGAAGAGGAAACAAAGCTAGTCAGATGTGAATTGTATCTGTTGTAATAAACATGTTAAAACAAACAAAATTGTTATTTTTCTTTTCCTTCGGTCAGTGCACATTAGAATTTGAACTACCTGGGGATTCTTTATCAGAACTATTCTTGTTGAATATTTATACTTAATGGAAGTAATTCTTGAACATTTTGTTTAAAACACATTAACAGGAAATTGTGTATAAAATATTTAATGAAAATGAAATTCAACAAGAATGATTAAGTCACTTCCCAAGTGGTTGTCATTTGTTAAACCCTGGTTCACCTGTCTTGCTATTAGGATGTTTCATTTTGAAAGATGTTTGTGTTGTAGCTAACTGTTCAAGTCTGGTGCTGACTGCTGTTCTTAGCCATCACAAAACGCTAAATTTGTGTATTTGGAGCTTCCCACTGTTACCTGGAAATGGTGGGAAAGCTCAGCTTTGTATATTGTTTCCTAAAGTATATTAAAATAAAAAAGAAACTATTGCTACTATAAAATTACCTTGGCTTTTTTTCTTTGCTAAAAATACTAGTCACATGGCCTTACTATGATATGGCCAGTATTGTATCAGATGTTTCTGTGTGCAGACAAACCTTTGAACTGCAGGCTTTTAACCTGTGATTAGCGGGCTTTTTTGGTGCTTGCGGAGGCAGGTGCATGCTTCCAGAACTGCCGGCACCAAGAGTGTAGTCTCGATGGCTTATGTCCGCATTGGTCTACCACTACTGTCTGGGGTACCAACTTGAGCTTCAGGATTGCTCTTAACACAAGTTAACGGTCGGACTTCTCAATAAATTTTTTAAGTAAACTAAGCTTTTGTTGGTATTTTCTGAAATAGAAAAATGTTCCAGTATAATTGAGAGGGTTTTGAATCATACTGAGAGCTAATTTTTTTTTCCTTGTGACTTAATACTTTTAAAATGTAAGAAAAAAAAATGCCCTGAATTATGTTGTCGTAAAATGTTCATGCCTGTGATTGTTGCCATTTGCTAAACTTCATTAGTGCATGTAAATGAAACCCCAAAGAGCTGTTAAGCTAGAGCCCTTACTGTATCTTTGCTGGGAGGAACTGAGCAATTTGTGATGTAACAGGGTGAATGTTTCCTGGTCATGTGACAGTTTGTGATTTAGGTAAATTTTAATTTGATTTGCTAATAGCTTGTGTCACACTTTTTCTTTGAAAAATGTTTATATCCCTAAGTGAATTAGTCATATATGTACTGGGAGAAGATTCCTAATTTGAATTTTCTTAGTGATGAATTTTTAAACATTGAATTTTCTTGTGGAAATATTTTTATATTTGATCCACTTACTATTCTGTAATTCTAGTAAATTATTTTAAATATTGCACTTTACAATTTAGATACAATACCCAGCTGTCCTGTGTAAAGTGACTAGGGACTATATATTAAAGTAGGCACAGTGCCCAAGATATTCTTTAGGTGGCCCACTGCCATGAAGCTTTTGAGCATGCACCTTGGTTCAGATAAAGTGAAAATAGAAATAGCCCTTGGGAATTTTAGGGTTTATTTGCTGGTTTTTTGTTTTTGTTTTTTTTTTGGTACCGGGGATCGAACTCGGGTCCTTGTGCCTGCTGTGCAGGCAGTGAAACCACTGAGCTAAATCCCCAGCCCTATTTGCTGTTTTTTAAAAATTAGTGCTCTATATTCTAACCTTAAGTGTGATGGTTTAAAAAAATACGTATTGTATGATGGTGGGTCTACTAGAAAATCTTTCTTCAGGTTTTTGGTTTTTGGGGGTTTTTTTTTTGGTACCAGGGCTTGAACTTGGGTCCTTGTGCTTGAGCGGCAGGTGGCAAAACCACTGAGCTGAATCCCCGGCTCAAAAATCTTTCTTCTGAGGAAACAGCTTTCCTGTCTGTTTCCCTTTTTATGTTTGGTAAAACTTGGGTTATAATTTCACATTTAATATACACTGAAAACTCTAAACTCCAGTTCTTTTTCAAGACATGCTCACCTCCCCACCCCGTACCGGGGATCAAACTCAGGACTTAGCGCTTGCTAGGCAGGTGCTGTGCCACATCCCTGGCAAGACGTGCTCTTTTAATGAATGGCTTGAAAGTCTTACCTATTGTATTTCGCAGTTGTAAAATCTTACGAACAGGTGGCTTAACACCTTGGAAAGAAGGGGTCATTCTTTCACATGCATTTTCATGTTAGCTTTAAGGAATTTCTTCTTTTTTTTGGTACCGGGGATCAAACTCGGGTCCTTGTGCTTTTGAGGCAAGCGTTGGAACCACTGAGCTAAATCCCCGGCCCTATATTTTTTCTTTTTTTGGTACCGGGGATCGAACTCCGGTCCTTGGACTTGCGCAGCAGGCGGCGAAACCACTGAGCTAAATCCCCGGCCCGCTTTAAGGAATTTCTTCAAGGGTGAAAGTGTAGGGCAGACAGCAATGCACTCTGCCTACGATAGTCTTCTAGTGCAGGGCTTAAAGCTACTGTGTTTAGTTGCTGGGTTTGAATATACAGATTTCGTTTCAATACCTGTAAATATGGCTATATTTGTACAAGTATACAAAATGACACTAAAAGTAATAAATATGTTTTGACTATATGGTGCAGTTATTTCAGAACTGTTTGGAAATAGTCTAAAAATGCAAAATTGGCATTTGTGTAAGGAATTTCAAAATATTAATTGCTTACTGATAAAACTTTAGTAGTCGTGTTTTACTAGTCTACACAGTGTCTTACTCAATGGAAAAATTGAGGGCTAGGAGTTTAGCTCGGTGGAGTGATTAGCACGCATGAGGCCCTGGGTTACACTGCCAGCCCTCACCCATCGCACACACATGGTAGTGTGGATTAGGGTTGTGTAGGACTTGCTCCTCGGTTGCATGTTCCTTTTCCTGTCCTCTGAACTCCGGAGTGCCCTAAAGTGCATCTGCCTAGGTGACGCCATCCTGCTGGCCTATGAAAATCCTCTTCCCCTATGTCAGTCACATCCAAATCAGCTCTGACTTGGTTCCCTTTTGAGTCTCCAGCAACACTTAAGATGGTCATTAGTTTGGAAAGTTCTCTAAAGAGAACTCTTCATTTGTGTCTCAGACTTGATTCTCTAGCATTCTTTTCCAGTAACTGACACCATCATTTCACCAGTGGTTCAAGACTCAAGGTAGCTTTTACTCTTCACACCCGACATTGAATCTGTCCATGTCCCCAAGCCGTCTCTTCACAAGTATTTCAGATTTGAACACTGCTCCCTGTGTCCACGTCTTCAGCTGTCCAGCCAGCCTACTGCAGAACCCACCTGTGCTCTTTTAAGATCATCCTGGGCTGCCCTGTATCACTCGCCCCCCACACACAAACTTCTCCGGGCAGCTACCAAAGGGGAGTGGAAGCCAGATGGGACGCTCTGCATGATGCTTCAAAGAGTTCAGGCTTGGGACAGACCCCCCCAGTCTCTACCATGGCTTTCACGTCAGAGCCTCTGGATTTTCCCTTTTGCTCATCACAAGCCCTGGGCTTGTCGACATCACTGGTCCACTAGTTTTCTTGAAGAGGACAGCACTGGAAACACTGAATGCTTTTTTTAATTTAGAGTATTAGTTTCTGTAATCAAACCCACATAGATAAGACCTTACATATTTAATACACCTGTACAAATGGAAAAAATTGTTTTTAGACCTACATGGCTGTTAATTTCTGTACAATGCCAACTCAACACAGTAAACTGGGATAATTTCTAAAGTTGACAGCACAGTTTTTAAAAATATGTGTGTATATATATATGTATATGTGTATAAAAAGACCAATAATAGCAGTAAGTGTTAGGCACCAATAGTTGCCACGGGTTTTCAAGTTCTGCAGTCATCTGGACAAAATTATAGACATCCAGTGCACTCCATTTTAAAAGAGAATACCCAGAAAACAGCAGTTCTGTTACTGTTGTGGTTCCTGGCACCATTTTTTTTTTTATTAGCTTCTTAATCATCTGGAAAGAAAACATTCTAGAGTAACATTAAAGACAGCTCTGATAAAGCACGGTCACTACTACGTATCAAAGCAGGTACAAGATATTCTACATTCACAGAGGTGATAACAGTACTGTCCTACATCTATAATACTAGAGAATACAATTACAAAGGCAGTGTCTGACTTGATTCTACTTTTCCAGCAGAGGGCCCAAAGGATGGTACAACACAGCTCTGTAAAGAAATGTACTTAGGATTTCATTACCGGCACAGTTTACTCTTCAAGAACATCAGCTAAAATGCGTTTTTGAAAAACCTGGGGTAAACATAAAACAAAGATTCATATGAAGATGACTGAAAGCAAGCAAGACTCAGCCTACCTAGTATTTTATCAAATCTGTCATTTGAAAGGTAAGAGCTCCACTGAGGAGATAGATGCCAAGCAGTAGTGCTTCAAAGCTTCGGACCACGACCAAAACACTGCATCATTTCAAAGAGTAGTGGCAGGCAGACGCTCATTTGGGTATGTTCAAGCATGCCAACATCAATACTTAATCATCTCCTCGCTACTCCAGGAGATCAGTTACTACTGTACTTTGATTTTGTTCAACCCAATCACCATGTTACAAAGATAGCAAGCTGCCGCAGAAAAAAAATAAACCTCCTCTATCCAACACCAGTTATCTGCAGTTCTTTACCTGCAGGCCTATAAACACTATGCCCTTACCCAAAGAACATAAGGGAGCAAAGAAACCCTAGCTGATTTATTAGCTGGGACCACTACATTGTTCGAGCTGAGCTCTTCCTGTGGTGTCATTTTCCTCCTGTTTCTGGTATTTCATCTAACCGTAAAAAATTTTAGGTCTAAGTTACATGCACTTAAGAGTATGTGCACATATCTTTATAAAATTCTGACAAGATGCATGGCTATCAACCAAGCGAATGTTACATAGTAGATGCAAGCTAGAGTATGTGCACATATCTTTATAAAATTCTGACAAGATGCATGGCTATCAACCAAGCGAATGTTACATAGTAGATGCAAGCTTGCAAAGCTTAATATAACGTGCAGCAGCTGTATGTGCAGTGTAATTTGTTCCTTTGTCCCTTGTGCATCCCCAAGTTCTACACAGGATGTCACAAACCGTTTTAGCCCCGTGGCTACTGGCACTGTCTGACTTCCCTTTGGCAGTTGTTTGGGGATACAGGCCCAGACCGTGTGAAAGCACACAAAGTGGCATTGTTGACGGCGAGAAGGTGGAAACAGGAGGACGTTTGTTTTTCTTAGCTGAGAGGTCCAGAGTTCACAGATTAAGAACTAGAAAGGTACTGTGCCCCTGGGTGGACCAGGTTATGGCCCAGTGGAGCTTTTGCTTAAATGAAGGCCAAAGGGAAAATGTAAACATACAAAACAAGTTCAGAATTCCACATAATAAAGACGAGGATAATTGCTGTGAAGAAAATAAGGAAATAAGGTAATAAGTTTGGGGAAATACTAGCCAGTGCAATTAAGAAAAATAAGTTAGCTCTAAGTAACAGGAGAAAAAAATACTACGCTTCAGTAATATCTACTTGGAGAATTAAAAACAAGAGCTAATTAAAATTTTAATTTCCAAAAAAAGCATTACTATATGGAAAGTAAAGTAGAAAAGGATTTATTATAGAAATAAAGTTAGGACATGGGTAGGATCCATGAAAAAAACCTCTCAAGCTTTTCTGTGAAAACGGTGTAAGTAGAACATGCATACTCGAGGGGAAAAATAAACAGCATGGGGCCAGGGATGTAGCTCAGCGGCACAGCGCCTACCTGGCAAGCCCAAGGTCCTGAGTTCAATCTCCGGTACCAAAAACATAAATAAACAGCATCAAAATCCTCAATATATTCAGTGTAGTTCCAGTAAAATACCAACAAGATATTCTGAGAGGAATTTTATAGAACGAAACCTGTGCTCACCTAGAGAGATAAATTTACAGATTATCAGGAAAATTCCTTTTTAAAGCGTTAATGCAAGGTGTTTTAAACGTGTCAGAACATATGGGGTCAGCAGCAGAGGGCTGGCTTTACACATGAGAAATCAAAAAGATTTTCAAAACAATGTTTTATGTATGGCAGGTAGTATTAGCTAAAATGTACACGTTACAGAGCTGGTAGGTAACAAAGAGGATGTAACAGGCAGAACGACTGTGAAAATTGAAATAAATATGGATTCAGGGTGCAACAAAGGGCATTTCAAATTGCAGAAATAAGTAATTCAAACCCAGGGGAAACCGGCCAGCAGTTCGGTTGAGTGCGTCTTTGACATGAATGTGTGCAGTGGCGGAGGGGTCTGCAGAAAAGCCGGCCCGCCGTCCAGCTGGCTCGCTCGGCCCCTCCCTTCGCAGCCCAGAGAAACTCGCTTTTCCGGTTTTTCTCTCTCCAGTGAGCATGCGCCTGCGGGTCTCCGCGCGTGCGCATCGCGCCTGGCCCGCCCCCCCCGACCCCGTAACTCGGGCACAGGAGGGTAAATAGCGCGTGGTTGCTCGTACAGGAAAGACCCAAAATGTGAATTAAAGAGCAAGGCGAAAGGTAGATGACCAGGCACCGGGAGGCAGACCCCGCGGACACGTAGCGTCGTAAGCGCTGTGCGCACGCCCGGGTCTCGCGGGGCTGCGCCGCCCAGCTCCGGACGCCAGGAGGCGCTGTGGGACCGCGCCGCCCCCCCCTAACCGCCGCGACCGCCGTGAGCATGCGCGGACGCCCTGCGCGCGGGCCGTGGTGGTGCGGTGCGCATGGGTGGGCCCTTCCTGAGGACCTGAGGCCACGAGGCCCCGAGGCTGTGGCGGTCCCGCTGGTTTAGTCCTCCTGGGCCCCTCGGGCAGGGCAAGGGAGTGTCCCCGGTATCGGGTCCGCGTCTGCCTCCTCTGCCGCGGGCTCCCCCCATCCCCGCTGAACTGCTGTTCTTTTGTTTTGAGACTGGGTCTCGCTTTGTAGCCCAGACTGGCCTGGAACTCGGGGCGATCCTCCTCCCTCAGCCTCCGCAGTGCTGGGATGACACTCGGTTGGAGCTGACAGTTGAAGCAGCCTGACCGCCACCGCAGTCAGAGGAGCAGTGTCCCCATGCCGCGGGGCGGAGGTCCTGCAGCGCCTCCCTCTGCCTCGCACTCCCTCCGTTACTCTCGGCTGGTTCTTTGGCTTCGGTTTTATCATTTGTCCTTTGAGTTACAGGGCCGGTTTCGGGGTTGGGAGAGACCCTCTGGGCCACTCTTTAGGTGACTCCACAGACCTGCCACTTGAACACACCCGTGTCACGAGCGACTGGAGCAACGCCTGGGACAAAGGGGAGCAAGCGAGGGGTCAATGGAGCCACGCAGGGTCGCGGGGCTGAGGCAGGAGGCTGCCACCAGCTCTTCTGCTTGAAAACACCCCGGGGTGGGGCTGCCGGCTCTTCTCCCATCGCTTTCATCGCTGCGCCTTGAGCTGGGGCCACCGCGGCACTGCTGGCTTGGACAGTGTCCCCAAGCACTCTTGCGTGGGAAAGTCAACCTCCAGATGATAGATTCACCGGTGGCCTTTGGAGGCGAGAGTGCTGGGAGGAGAGAGGGTCAGACAAGGTCCACATGACATCCGTGTCTTTCTGGGAAGAGGAGAGGAGACCCCAGAGACACTGCGACCCAGTCGGACCTCATAGAAGCTGAGCAGTGCTGGTGCAGAGCTCTCGGACTTCCTGGCCTCCAGAACTTTGAGATAGGACATGTGCTTTATAAATGACCCAGCCTCGGGTGCTTTGTAATAGCAACAGGAAGTGGACTAAGACAAAGCAAAAGTAAACCAGGTGTTGGGAAATAGGAGAGGAGAACTGGAGAAAACTGACCCGTCTGGTGAGCTTGACACTGCATGCATGAGACGGGATCACCAGTGGGGCTGAGGAGAGGACCCTCCAGGGTGTTTCTGCAATAATCCAGGTGCGAATGGTGCTGCTTGGACAGGCAGTGGCGGCAGCACAGAGACAAGAGGCAAATCCTGGGCAGGTTTTGAAGGCGCCTCAAAGGAACTGCCTGAGGGACTGGACGTGTGGACGTGTGGGGTGGAGAAAGAGGAGCTGCCGGTGACGCCACAGTTACTGGAGGACTAAAGCTGTCGAGGAGTAGGCCTGGGGAGGTCACCCCATTTCTGCAGAGGACACAGCACCACTCTGTCGCATGGAAGGCTGGGAATGACGGTGTCTTTGGCATCTGGCAGCACTGGAGCATGGGGCAGCATCCAGGGAGGCCCCCTGACCTGCTGGAAGGAGCCCCATTTCCACTTCCCCAGCGCCCTCCAGAGGTTGGAAAGAGCAGCGGCACTCGTCCTCAAGGGCAGTTCTCTGTGGAACGGCGGGGAGGTCGGTCTGGGGAGGGAGGCCCTGTGTGAGGTAGATGACAGGGACACAAAGGGAATTCCAGCAGGGACCGTCAGAAGCCGCCTCATACGCATCTTCGGCCGCGTGAACGGAGGGACACTCGCGTGACGGTGCACATGGGAAAACGTGCACTCACGTGTATTTGTTTATTGGAGCCGGGGCTCAAAGCACAGGCAAGTGTGCTAGGCTCTAACTGAGCATTTGTTAGAACAAGTTTTCTCCATTAGATTAGATTAAGGCTTTTAATTTTACATTTAACTGCTCAGAATGTATTTAGAATACAAAAGCTTCATACATCAGCATCTCAGAACAATTACTGTAAGGGTGAGTATTTGTATCATAATTATTTTAAAATATTTTCAGTGTATTCAGGGATAGGTAAGATGTATGTCAGATGCTGTTTATTCCCCATAGGTAAATTTATAGATGGACGAGATAATCTATTTTGAAGGGGGGAAAAACCCAAGACCAATATAAAACTAAAGGGTATATTGTTCTGCTCAGGCTGGTGCTGAAAAGGATAAAGTCAGTGAGAGTCAGAGGAGAAAACTCTCCTGAAAGAGCAAGTTCTGAGCCAGATCTGGATCATGAGGTGAAATGAATGAAAACCCACAGAAAAAGGCATGAGAAAGGCAGAGAGGTGGTGAAAACAGCCCACTGAAGGACAAAATCCAGTGGCAGTGAAACAAGAGCATGAGTCATAGTGACTTGTGAAAGAAGGAAGGTGCACAGCAGTTTTATTAACAATGCACAAACCAGAAGCGACCTCAGCTTCATCACCTCATAAATGGACGAGCGGTACAGACTCCAATGGAGATCACTCAACAACAGAAAGAATTGAGTCACTGATGCTTGCTCTGGCACACGTGAACCCAGAAAACATTATGCTCAGTGATAAAACTCAGCCATAAAGGTATAAATGTTGTGTCCACTCTGTGTGACATCCCTAGAACAGGGAAATTGCAGAAAGAAAAAACAGGTTGGTGGTTTCCTAGCCTGGGTTAATGTGATGAAAATGTTCTAAAACCAACTGTGGTGATGGTTATGCAGCTGTGAGTATACAAAGACTAAGTTTTACAATTTAAACTGGGGGTTCCTTATCAAAGTTGTGTTTAATAAAATTTAGTGGCAAAACCTAGACATTCTTAAATCTCTTTTTGGACACAAACACTGTACATGACCTGAATATCTCTATACTTTTTTTTTCCTTTGGGGGTACTGAGGATCGAACTCAGGACCTTGGGCTTGCAAGGCAGGCACGGTGCCACTGAGCTAAATCCCTGGCCCTCTATACTTTTTAACAGTATGTCTAAAATGAAAAGAAGGTGAAGGAAATGCCTTGATTTTTAAAAGTACCTTTTTTTCTTGAGACATGGTTTTGCTTTGTAGTTCAGGATGCCTTTGAACTCACTGTGCAGGTCAGGCTGGCCCCAGACTCACGGTGATCCTCCTGCCTTAGCCTGTTGAGTTCTGGGACTACAGGCATGGGTCACTATGCCCAACTACAAAATGCTTTTGAAATTAACCTAAACCACTTTTATTTTGGAGAAAACCAAAATGGGCTTTCCATGCACGTTATAATGAAATCTAGGGTACAAATACCAGAGACTGGAGCTGGGCCTGTGGCTCTGGCTGCAGTGGATTGCTTCAAACCTACTCCTCCACTTCTCCTGCAGCCTGAGCCACAGCTCGGTGCGGACAGGGACCCCTGGCCCTGGGTCCTACTCTCCATCACCCTCGCTGCTCCCTGTGCTGTCTCTGGCACACAGAGCAGTCTGATCCTGCCTCCTCTCTTAAAAACCAATCTCTGGCTCTGAGGTGTGGAGATTTCTGTTTGGCCATTGTCTCTCTGGCCTGTGCTCAACCTCTGACCTGCGGGCTCATTCCAAGCAGAAACTTGGGTTTAGATATTCCGAAGCTGTGCATGATAGGTCCAGTAAGGAACTCTCTTTAACTTTCTTTATGTCTTCTTGATAATACTTCCTGTGGCAAACATTAGCATTCCAGGAGGGAGGAGTTGGGGGACTGCAGCATGGAGAGCTTGCTGAGGGTGTGAAAGGTTCCCCCGATGTCCAAGTGGAGCCCCAGATGTGGATGTCAGGGTCCTGCTGCAGACGGGGCCTGAGGACAGGGGCTCTGTCCTGGAGACCCCTGTAGTAGGTTCCAGTCTCCTGCCCAGTGTACAACGCAGGGTTGAAGAAAGACTCAAAGACAGAATTAAAGAAACAGAAATGGGGATCCAGAAGAGCCAGTGGTGAGCAACCAGCAAAGGCCCTGGTCAGTCCAAGCCACTGATTTTTGTTGGTAATCAGATTGGGATAAAGGGGAACTACGTGTGAGGATGTGCAGTGGTGCAGTAACTATGGATACTAATGTTGACAAGGCCTGTAAAGGAAAAACGAAGCATTCCCGAATTAGGAAGAGAACAAACAAAATGCAGGGTTTGTAGCTAGCAAATAACCTTGTCCTTCTAGTTAAGAAGGTTTTAGTTGTGGGAATGGAATTTGGGTGTGAGTTACTCTGACCTCAACACATAGGCTTTGGGCAGACTCACTTCTCAAAACAAGCCAATTGTGGGGTTAACTCTTTACAGCCTACACTGCTCAGAGCCTGCTTTGGGTGTAATCAATAAGGGGGTCCCCACATTCTGATTAAGAGACACATAGATGCCATGTGAACTCTGCTTCCTTCTCAGGAAAGGTCCCCCGGGTTTTCTCTAGTTGTGAGGTGAAAGACTATTATCCTAACGGTCAGAGTGCCCAGAACAGTATTTTATTCTCGTTTATGACAATAATCCTAGGACCTCAATGCACACTGACTGCTTTAAATTCATTTTTATTCTGGCTCCATTTTAATTGTTAATGTTACATTTCTTTTTTTTTGGTACCAGGGATCAAACTCAGGTCCTTGGACTTGTGCAGCAGGCGGTGTAACCACTGAGCTAAATCCCCAGCCCCAATATTACATTTCTTAGATCAAATATAAATCAGAAAAAAATACAGTGGATTTGTCACTAACAATTCTAATAGTGATCTACATGGATTAATTTTAGCACAATGAAGGCAACTAAATCCCTTGCATTGTATGAAGCAGTGCTGAAGAGAAGGACATAATATGTGACAATTTGTATAACTATATCCGTAACCATGATTAGCCCAATAAGGCCTATGAGAGACCCTCATAGGAGTACAATGATTTACAGGGCAGACAGCATTTTTAGGATTCCAAATTCTAACTTCTAAAGTCCAATCCCATTTCTAAGAGATTAATATTAAATATAGACCATATTCTGATAAACTGATAGGAACTGTCTTGGAACCCTGGACCTTTTATGACATGTCCTATGCAGGGGAGCTGTGAATGCACTCATGGCAGAGGCCCGGCACGGTGTGACACCAGGACACACCCAGGGACACAGGGAACCCCACAGCTGCCCAACACTCCATGGGCTCCAAGGAGGGAAAGACTGGTTCACAAGTAGGAGCTTGGAATCCTACTTTTGCAGGAGTCTCCTGAGGCTACAGTGTGAGTTGATCCTTGGAGGCAGAGTAGACACAGCTATGGGCCACCTTGAGTCTGTAGCCCTTGTGTGTTTATCTTTGCTGTGTGTGTGTTTCCAAATGATTGTGTACAAAGCAAATGTTTGCCTCTGGAAAAAAAATTCTTTTGAGAAGGGTCTCACTATGTAGTTCGGGCTGGCCTTGAACTCAGTATTAGCCCAGGCTGGCCTTAAGCTGATGACGATCCTCCTGCCTCAGCCTCTGAGTGCTGGGATTTTTATAGGCTTGCACCAACCACCACAATGAGCTGTAAAATTTTCTTAATACACAAAATAAATGGTGACCACACAACTCATGGTGCCTTATGTTAAGTGATGTTATACACATCAGGTCTATGGCAGTTCTGGTCATGCATTGGTGTTTAAATAAATTAGTTATTAAAAGTACTAGGGGTAAAGAAGGTTGAATAACCACACTGCCACCAAAAAAAAAGTTAAAAAAGAAAGTCTTTATTTTGTTTTCAGGTAAATTGAAGCCAAAGACAGCTTAGGATTCAAATGAATAAGTATGGCTCATTTTATTCAATATTTAGATTTATAGAAAGAAAGGAAATCAGATCTTTCCAATGCTTAGTATCCTTATGTAATGCTGTTATAAATGTGTAGCAGGGCAGTTCAAGGCTGTCTTCAGAAAAGCTTTGTTTGAAAGGAGAGAGGAAAAGCTTCAACAGAAATTTAGTCCTAGTCCTTTAGTTTTAGACCTCTCAACTTTCTAAACTAGGCAGGGAAACAAAGATTTTAAGGACAGATGGATCCCAAGGAATAGTAGAATAAATGTGCTACCTGGTAGATATTCAGGTTATTCCCAATGAATAATGCATTGGAAGAAGCACTAATACATTTAGGGAGTTCAAAAGTTCAAGAACACTTTTAGAAGGTAAAGCAGTACTTTTAAAATAGTAACAACTCGGCCACGATTTAGCTCAGTGGTGCCACACCTGCCTGGCAAGCCAAGGTCCTGAGTTTGATTCCCAGTACCAAACAAAAATTGTAACAATCATTTATGTTTGCTAACTTTTCTTTTCATAAAAATAGAAGTAAAATAAAGTGATGAATCTGGAATTGTTTGCATATATGTAATAAATCTATATGTAAGAAAAACATAAAAATATATATACAATAAAAATCTACAAGCAGAGATTAAAAAAAAACACTCTTCACCTCTGAAGAGGTTAAAAGTTGGCAGAAGTTAGCAACATACAGAATTCTTTACCCCCCCCCACCAAACCGGGGATCAAACTCAGGACCTTGAGTTTGCCAGGCAGGTGCTGGCGCCACTGAGCTAAACCTCTGGCCCCCAGTGCACACAGTTATTTCTACTTTTTTTTTTTTTTTGGTACCAGGCATTGAACTTGGGTCCTTGCGCTTGCACAGCAGGCAGCCAAACCACTGAGCTAAATCCCCGGCCCTGTTATTAAGTCCAAAATTGTCATTGACGCCAGGTTCACATCTTGCTCTTCCTAAGGATTACGTGATGAACAATAAACTTTTGTTTGTTTGTTTTTGGTACCAGGGATCGAACTCCGGTCCTTGTGCTTATGAGGCAGGCGACAGAACCACTGAGCTAAATCCCTGGCCCTGAACAATAAACTTTTACTAGAACATCTATGTGTGTTCATGGTAGAACTCACAGATAGGAAAAAGAGAAAGTCGACATGCACGTGGAGCTTCTGCAGAAGTTGACCATGCACTAGACCGTACAGCAAAATGTCAAAATACTGAATTAAAACAGAGTATATTTTCTGGTGTCAATGAAAGTTAGAAGCAGACAGTTAATGAGAAACCTCAAATACTGGAAGCAAAAAAATAAAGTTCTGGCAATAAAAAAGGGAAAGAATTTCACTCATAATTCAAACACCTGAAATTCACAAATATCACATGTTGTAGATATTTTGGGGTAACACAAACCATAGTCGTGTGTATTTGTGTAATCAAACTGAGATTTTTCTCACTTGATTTACCAAAGTGCATTTTCCCAGGCTATTTACACCTACGTTGATGTCACCTCCAGTGGTTGGTCACACACTGTCCGTCCTACAATGCGTAGCTATGTGCAGTGTTTATAAAATCTATGGATTCTTAATGCATTCCTACTTTAAACAGGGCTGAGAACACAAATATTAGGTATCCCTCATCATGCCCTTAAGATATTTTAGTGTATGGAATTGATGGAGACCTATCCATTTTTTAAATGTGATACAGAAATTATCATCCAATTGTCTATTTGAAAAGTCATAAGCAATGTGAACTTTAAGCAGCACCATTGGTACCAGGCCTCTACATGCTCACGAATTTTTTTGGGGGGGGAATCGGGGATCAAACTTGGATCCTCGTGCTTGCTCAGCAGGAGGTGAAACCACTGAGCTAAACCCACAGCCCACTGTGCTCACGAATTCTGTAGTTGGGAAACAGCATTTCATTTCTTTTTTCACTTAAATTTTTTAACAGGGACACTGACTAGTTTTTTCCACAGGTCACTTGTAGATCTTTGAAAGAGCACCTTACCATTTTAAATCAGAGTTTAGGGGTAGGAGCAGCGCTCACTGGTGAAACACTTGCCTAGCTTGTCCCCAGCACCAATAAACAGATACATTGGAGTGCAGGTTTTTCTTTGTCAATTAGAAAAAATTCCCTGTAAAATAATACATTTTTCATCTCATGCATAAGTTGTGAATATCTTTTGATATGATGTCTTTGTTTTGGGTTTTTTTTTTACTTTTTTCAGTACTGGGGATCGATATGGTGTCTCTTATTTGGTTAACTCTTTCTGATATAAAAGGAATTTTAAATTTTATTTTGAAAAAATGACCTCTAAAATGCTTTTTATTAGCCTGGAAGTGTAGCTCTCACTGGTGGGGTGTGTGCTTAGCAGTCAGCATCCTTGGCCTCAAACTCCAGAAACAAAACAAACAAACCCCAAACAACAACAACAAAAACTAAAGCAAAGAGATAAAGATAGAGAAGGGGCATTTGTGTTTTCTTAGTCACTTTATTAGGTAAAAATGTTTTTTGGTTTTTTGGTACCAGGGATCAAACTCGGGACCTTGCGCTTGTGAGGCAGGCAGCAGAACCACTGAGCTAAACCCCTGGCCTTAGATAAAATGTTTATGCATACTCCACTAGGAACTTATTTTTGTGATATGAAAATCTCACCTGGTTTCTCCAAACAGCTGAGAGGCATTTGGTTTGTGAACAATTAGTCCTTTCATCCTCCTATGAACAGTAAAGCTGTAAATTCTTACTAGGCCTGAGTGTTTCTGACAGTGTTCCGTGTGTGTGTGTGTGTGTGTGTGTGTGTGTGTGTGTGTGTGTGTGTGACAAAGAAAGAGGCAAGGGAATCTATAGGAAGATGAGAAGGACTAAAGGACCATCGTGGCCCACAGTCTCAATTCTGAAATCCTGGCTTTCACCTCCGCGGGTCGCCGGGGATGGGACGAGACAGAGAAACTGTGGAGGCCGAGGGAAGCGCTGCCCCGATAACCAAGCCCTGGAGAAGCCCAGAGGAGTGGGAGAAAGGTGCCCAGAGACAGGAGGGCACGGGAGCCCAGCGGTGGGACCGCACCAGGAGGCGACCCTGCGGCGGGGTCACTTGGTTTTTACCGCCACCTCGTGACAAGAAGGAGCCCTGCGCTTAGGAGAAATTCACGCGGGAATTCAGCAGTGGGCCTGTCTCCTACTTATTGGAGAATATTTTATTGTCATTACTTCTTATATTTTGTAGCCAAAGAGCTCTTGACGCCTAAGACTCACTCAGGTGGAACATAGTTTGAGTGAAGTTTAGCTAGCTTTTTTGTTTGTGCTTCTGTTGTGATTGTAGAACTATGTTATAAGAGAGCCGAACATAGGAAAGATGCAGTCTTGTTTTCTGGCAAAGAAATTTGTTTCCCAGTAGTGAACCCAAAGTGCCAGGCCTGGGATCCAGAACAATTTGTTTGTAGGTGGTGATGGCATTAGAGGTTCCTCCTGGTAGAATGCACTGTTTCCCTTTCTCACAATTCTGTCCATCCTTCAGGGCTTCATTGTACAATGTCAGCTGCCTTTTCTTTCTTTCTTTCTTTTCTTTCTTTCTTTCTTTCTTTCTTTCTTTCTTTCTTTCTCTTTCTTTCTCTTTCTTTCTTTCTTTCCTTCCTTTCTTTCTTTCTCTTCCTCTCTCCCTCTCTCTCCTTCTCTCTCTCTCTCTCTCTTTCTTTCTTTTCTTTTTGTACCGGGGATCGAACTCGGGTCCTTGAGCTTGCAAGGCAGGCAGCAGAACCACGGAGCTAAATCCCCGGCCCCATATTGGTACATTTTAGATATACATGATAGCACGCATCACAGGAAATTTGGAGCTGTACATGACACATCCTGCTTCCTTTTTTTCCCATTCCCCTCCCCTCAAACTTTCCACCCCTCCCCATGTACAAAAGCTTGGTTTCCATTTTTTCCTTCCATTCTTACTTTTTTTCTTGTTCCTTCCTTCCTCCCTCCCCCCTCCCTTGTTCTCCCTCCCATTTGAACATTTTCTTCCCATTTCCCAATATCTATTATACATTTTAGTCCTTATTTCCACTTTGTTTCTCACGCCAGAGAAACAATTATTTAAACAAGTGTGTCTGATTTACTTCACTTAAGAGTATGGTCTCAAAGTGCATCCATTTAGCTATAAATGTCTCAAGCATATCCTTCTTTATGGCAGAGTAGTACTCCATCGTATAAAAGAACATCTTTATCCAGTCTCCAGTTGATGGGCACTTGGGGTGTTTCCAAGATTTAGCTATTACACACTGTGCTGCTATAAACATGAGTGCTCACATGTCACTGTAGTGTGATGCTTTTTAATCCTTCAAGGAAGATACCAAGAAGGGAAACAGCTGGGCCAAACAGAACCTCTACTTTTAGTGTTTTGAGGTCTCTCTACACTGATTTCCACAGTGGTTGCACCAGTCTGCACTCCCACCAACAGTGGAGAAGGGTTCCTTTTTCCCCACAGCCCCTCCAGCATTTGTTATTCGTTGATTTCTTGATAATAGCTATTCTTTCTGAAGTGAGATGGAATCTCAGCATTGTTTTAATTTGCATCTCTCCAATGGCCAGTGATGTTGAAAATTTTTTCATATGTTTATTTGCAGCTTCTACTTCTTCATCTGAGAAGTACTTTTTCATTTCAGGTGCCCATTTTTGCACTGGGTCTTTAAATTTGGGGAGGGGGGGTGTCTTTTTTTTTAGTTCTTTAGATATTCTAGATATTAGTCCCTTGTCAGAGGAACAGCTGGAAAAAAATTTTCCCACACTGTGTGTTGTCTCTTAGCTCTGTTGGTGGTTTCTCTTGCTGTGCAGAAGCTTTTTAATAAGATGAGGTCTCAGTTGTTGATTCTTTGTGATATTCCCTGTGTGATCAGGGTTTTATTCATAAAGTCTTTGCTTACCCCAATGTCTTTGAGAGTTCTACCTATTCTATCTTTCAGAAGATTTAGTGTTTTCATTTTAATATTTAGATCTTTGATCCATTTTGATTTGAGTTTAGTGCATAGTGAAAGATATAGGTCTAGTTTTCATCTTTGGCATGTGGAAAGCCAGTTTTTCCAGCACCATTTATTAAAAAGGCTGTCTTTCTTCCAGTGATGGTGTTTGGCTCTTGAAAATTCTTATCCCTACCTCAAAGCTACTTGTTCTGCTGCTTCCTCTGATCAAAATACTTTATTTTTCAACTTGTACTTTTAAATTCTAACCACTTTCCAATATCCAAATACCCTGATGGTAGAACATGCATATTTGTTTTGTTTTGTTTTGTTTTCTGAGGCAGGGTCTCCCTTTGTAGTTCAGGCTGGCCCTGAACTCACTAAGTAGCCCAGGATGGCCTTGAATTCATGGTGATCCTTCTGCCTCAGCCTCCTGAGTGCTTGGATCACAGCTGTGTGCCACCCCTCCCAGCTGAATGGTGTATTTTAAAAGTTTGTTATTTTATCTTAAATTATTATACTATGCCTTAATTTATGATAATTTGTTAATGTCATAGTTCCCTTAAATTTTCTTAAACAATTGACTATAATTTTTGTGTACTCCTTAATGTCTTTCCCAGAACTGGTACTCAATAAATGTTTGTTAATACTGCTGAGTAAGCAAAGCATCGCCATGTCCACTTTAATATTAACAGTGACTGCTCTGTTAGCATGGCAGGGTCTCTGAGGTTCATCAAGCACTTTCTCCACATGATTAGCTCAAGGACCATAGGTGATGACCCAGGTGGAGGTGAAGTCATTGAAGGATCTTGTCTCGATTCCTGCTCACTGAAAACATGTGAACCCAGACCAAGGAATCTCAGTGCTGCAACTACAGGATGGCACTTCACAGTCATGCCAAGGACCGAGGAGACATGTCTAACGTCTCCTTGGAAAATCAAGAGTCTGCTAGTGAAGCAAGAAGGGCAGCTTTGTAGTCCATCAAGGCCCCAGCCTTATTCCCGCTTCCTGAGGGACCATTCTGGTCCTTCCTCAAGGGACATAGTGACAAGCTATAAAAATCCTACATGAGAAATGATCCTTAATCTCCTGAAAAGGCACAAAGAGCCAACCAGACCCTAAAGCCAGTTTTGGCAAAACTTTGCTAAGAGACATCTGAATCCTGGCTTCAATTGCTGCCAATAGCATTCATGAGTGTTTGTAACATGCCCCAGACTGGAGTAAATGTGACCTATCTGAGATGCTATATGGGATGATAACAGACCCAGAGACCACAAGGCTCTTACAATATCTCATTAATCTGGGCCAAGTACAACAGGTTATCCAAATGTGTGGATTTGGATAGCCTGCTCCTGGTCCAGGAGGACCATTCCTGTCTGTCTGGGAGACCAAGTGTTCATAAAAACTTGGAGAGATGGAACAATTAAAGCCAAAATGGAAGGGCCCCTTCTCAGTGATCCTTGCCACACCCACTGCAGTCAAGGTGGCAGGGACAGATAATTGGATTCATCTTTCCAGAATAAAGCCAGTCCCACCTAAACTGTCTGAAGAACGAAACCACCCAAAAGAAGAAAGCTACTCCTATGAGCCTCTGGAAGACTTGAGATTTCTCTTCCAAAAGCAAGACTCCAGTGCTGCTACAAGAAGTGCGGAAATCTGACCTGCTCCTCATATTTAGACTAATAGTAAAGTCCCTTTCTCCCATCAAACAGGCAGCTCAATGGTCACTAACTCTTTTCTCATTTTCTGGCAGGTTTTTCTTTCTTCAACCCTGCCAGTGAGCCACAGCACCCCAAGGTAGTTGAGGAGGACATAATCCCCAAAAGGTAGGGCCTATAGCCCCTTCCAGCTTGAAGAAGTGATAGAACACAGAGACCTCTGCTCTCTCAGTACCCCATAAAAAATTATGGGGATTTGTGTCTTTCAGGGGGAAATGAGACAGGAGTTAGGGCAGGGGAAAGCTGGCTGGGGAAGTAGGATCCCTGACACATGCTCTCAAAGCCCTTCACACAGACTTCTTGTGAGAACTCAAGCAGGTTTTCAATAGGATGTCATAGACCTGACCTCAGCCTGAGGCTGGGATCCCAGCACCACCTCTCAGGAACCAGATGTAGATGTTCTCACCCACTTCCTCCAGGGAGGACTTTTATCTTGCTTTTTCCTCTTTTACTTGACCCAAGCTCACTCTGCAGAGCCAGTTTCTCCCTCATGGTTCACTTTTACTTTTTTTTTTTTGTAACTTTTACTTTTTCAAATGAACTTTGTCACTATGGGGGAATAAAAGAATTAACGTCTTTATGGAAAAAAATCAGAAAACTCAATTGAAGCTCAAAAATGGAGGAAAATAACTAAAATACATTAAATGAAAGGGAACTTGCAAGGATTGATGATGAAATGAGCTACATCCCAGCCCTTTCAAATTTTGAGACAGAATCTTGCTAAATCACCACTGCCCTTGCAGGGCTAGAATTTGCAATCCTCCTTCCTGCCTCAGCCTCCTAGAGTGCTGGGATTAGAGGTGCACTTCCACATCCACCCCATTCTTGTTTTAGGTTGTCCTGGTGACATCAATAAGTTGGGAATGGTACCAATTGTGCCTGGGTGGGAGAACAACTGACTTAGAGCCAGAAACAAATGTGTTAACTGAGGTTAAAAAACAAAAGGCTTTCCACTCCCACAGCCACAGGCTGATACCTTCTGCAGTTTTCCATCATGATTATTAATTTGAGTTGTCTAAACCAAATTAAACTTCCCTCCCCATCCCTGCTTGCTGTGTGAACAATCCCCTTGTTGCTTGGCTGAGGGAACAGATTTAACAGTCAATAGTGGACTGCTTAACAAGTCAAAAAAAATGTATAAAAAAGGAAAAGATTCCCAATACAGAATATGATATCTATGACCCTGAAAAAACAGCATTTGAGGGGCCAAGGAATACTAGGTAAAGACACCTGCAGCTTGTCCCAAACCACTGTGTTAAGACTCTGGTGGCCGGAAACGCACTCAGATCCCTTCCTAGTGCCCTCAGTGTACTGTTTTGTTTAAAGAGAAGCTGACAAGGCCAAATTCAGTTCAAAGGAAACATTATGATCATTCATGCAACAACATTCGTTTTCCCAATCTGGACAAGACTTAAGAGGCTGCCACGCAGGAAGGGAGGCGCCTTAAGTATCCTGTTCAAACCAACACACAAATAACAGTGTGCTTTGTGAACAACTGCTAAAAAATAGAAGTGTTAGGTTTCCCCTTAGAAATGAATTATGAATTATGTTTAAAGGCACTCGAGAAATGTCCCGAGTGCAGAGAAAATGGTCGGAGAGAAACTCCGACTGCCTGGGCCTGGGAAAAGGCCTCCCTAAGACCCACAGCTCAGACCCGAGACACAGAGAGCAGCAAGTTGTCGACCAGACAGAAGAAGGTGCAGCATCCATGCTTTCCCCGGGGTGCAGTCCCAGGACCGGAGCAGCCTGTGTCACCCATCCTGCTTTAGATACGCTGTGTTGGATGTGAAACCTCCCTTGCCTGTGTCTCCTGATGAGAACCAAAGAGGAGACGTGACTTTCTCTGCATGCTTGCAGTATCTTGTACCTTCCCAGGGCACCGCCATTCTGAGGAGGCTACAGGACAGGAGTTCCACGTGTTGTCACTGCATTAGCCATTTGGTGGCTTAGTGTAGATTAGAGTTGTCCACCACCCATTCTGGCAGCCTGGAACAGGTGGAAGTCGCCATCTTAAGTGAATTTTGCAGACAGGTAGGCCTATCTGTGTTAAGTTTTCACTTTTATTTTTTTGGTACTGAGTATTAAATTGTTTTGTTTTGCTTTTTCTTTTCTTTTGGGAGGGGGGAGGGGATCAAATTCAGGACCTTGGGCTTGCCAGGAAGGCATGGCGCCACTGAGCTACCTCCCTGCCCTGTTGTTACTGAGTATTGAGATGAGAGCTTGTGCGCTGAGCTACATCTCAACCTTTTTTAATTTTTGAGACAGAGTCGCTAAATTGACCATACTGAGCTTGAACTTGCAATCTTCTTGCTTCAGCTTCAGCCTCAGCCTCCCTGAGTGCTGGGGATTATGTGTGTGTTACCATTCCCAGACAGGGAATCTCCTCTAGATTGCTACTATTTGACTAAAATTTTACTGGAAATGGTAGTGTAAAGTGAAGGCCAAGATGGGAGTGGTGGTGCATACCAGTAATCCCAGTACTCTGGGAGGTTGAGGCAGGAGGATTGCAAGTTTAAGCCCAGCCTGGACAACTTAGCAACTTAGTGAGGTGACCCTGTCTCAAAATTTAAAAAATTTAAAAGGGCTGGGGATGTAGCTCATTGAGGTTTTAGGTTCAATTTCTGTATTACTTAGCTTTCTTGTCATCAGAACACAACATCCTATAGACATGATTTAAAGGAGAGGTTTAATTTGGCTCATGGTTTCAGTCCATAATCACTGGCTCCAGGCAGACATATTATGGCGGAAAGGAGGGGCATGGTAGAAGGGAAGGGCATGGCAGAGCAAAGATGGGCTCACAGCTGCCGGGAAGCCAGGGGAACAGTGCCAGAGAGAAAGGGGCAAGGGACCAGACCTAGATGCCAAGGCCACGCCTCCACAACCCACCCAGAAGTGAGCTTCACTACTTACTGAGAGAGGACAGCAGGAGTCCCACTTCCCTAGGCATTCTTTCAAAGGAATCTCATTATCTATTCTAAAATTAATCTTGAAGTTATTTTAGCTACACCAGCCAGTGGAAATATGAAGCAGAAGGACACAGTGAGAGACTAGATTTCTATCTTGAAAATTCTTATTATTATTGAAATAATAGTAGCTAAGATTTACTGAGGCACCACATTCCAGGTGCTATGCTAGTACTTCCACGTGTATTATCTCACTTAACCAGACTGGTAGTCTCTAGAAACACTTTAAAATTACTAGTTATATCAGTAAGTTAAACCTGCAATTTGCTTTGTTTTCTTAAGGTGATTTTTATTATACATTAGGTGCATTTATTATTTTAGTTTTACAATTTAATCCACCCAAGTCTTCATGGCAAGTATTCTGGTGGGGAAATTTCATATCTCTCCATTTCTTGTTGATTCAACATTTGAGTATTTTGTTTGTTTACTAGGACAGGTAGCTTGTATTTTAGAACTACAGGATAATTTCTTGCAGATTTTTTGTTTTAAAAAAGCTTTCTTTTTTCAGAATAAGGAATAATCCATTTGTTAGATAATACCTGCTATCAGATGTCAATAGCCAAATACAATCCAATTTAATTCCAGATTTTTAGGCTATTTTTGTCCTTTCTATAAATGACTTGTATCTTTTTTGTGAAATCTTTTTCTTTTTTTTTTTTTTTTGGTACCAGGGATCAAACTCAGGTCCTTGAGCTTCCTCAGCAGGCGGTGAAACCACTGAGCTAAATCCCTGGCCCCTTTTTTGTGAAATCTTAATTTTAACTGTCCAGTTATATATTCTTGAAATAGTCGCCTCAAATTTCTTAGGATCTCTTTAAAGGAGAATAATGTGAAAGGCAAAATATAAGCACATAAAAAAGTACAAATATTAATTATAATCAAGTAACTGAACCCTTAGACTACAACAGGGTAGTATGCATTTAACACTTTTTTTGGTACCGGGGATCAAACTCAGGACCTTGCATTTTTGAGGCAGGCGGTGGAACCACTGAGCTAAATCCCCAGCCCACTTTTTTTTTTTTTTTTTTTTTTTTTAGAAAGGGTCTTGGTATGTATTTCAGGCAGCCCTTGAACTCACTATGTAGCCCAGGCTGGCCTCCAACTCATGGTGATCCTCCTGCCTCAGCCTCCCAAGTGCTGTGATTACAGGCATGCACCTCCACGGGGGATCAGCTTGTCACCAACCTCACATGAGCCTCCGCCCCATGTCCAGTGAGGCAGACATGAGTAGCCAAGGTTGTACTTTCTTGTCAAATTTTGTCAGATAGCTGGGCATGAGCTTGCACACCTGTAGTCTCAGAGCTTGGGTGGCTGAGGCAGGAGGATCTCTGTGACTTTGAAGCCAGCCTGGGCTACATAATGAGTTCAAGCCCAGCCTGACTATATAGTGAGAGCCTGTCTCAAAAAACCAACCCCCTTCTAAAAACCTTGTCCAATTATTCTCTTCCCCATTCCACTTTATCTAAGACTCTCTGGGGTTACTACGAATGTAATTCATTGACTAGACCAGGGAAGACTGTTCTTACTCCCTGGGGTTCTGGTGTACACTTGGAGAGTCCATGGCAGAGCAGAAAAGCCATCTGTCAGTTTTGCAGTGTTCATGAACAAATGATTCCAGGAAGACAAGGGGTGACAGAAGCAACACACAGGGAAGCAGTAGCTCTGATGTTAAGTGCAGGCCTAGGTGCTCACCAAGTCCTGGATGGGTGCAACCATTTAGGAGTCTTTGTGGCTTAGGGCAAAACCAGGAAAAGCCCTGCCCTGGGTCATACAGTTCATGTCCACTAACATTACAGTGCTTCAGAAATATGCATGAAATGTGTTACAAATACAAACAGCCAGACCTCCTAAAGCAAAGTTCTAGATATGTGGAATGTGAGACAATAAACACGTGGACACACTAGTGCTACCCTCTGCTGTTTTTATTGAGTCTCTTGCTATGGGTCACTGGGGAGGCCGCCTGTCAGGAAGCAGGCAGCACAACAGGAGGTGAGGGGTGGGTAAGCCGTGGGGCTTCCTCTGTGTTTACAGCTGCTCCCGGTAGCTGAAATCACCACCCAAGCTCTGTATCTGGCCAGATCACCAGAGGCACTGGATCCTCCCAGGAGCTTGAACCCTTCTGTGAACTGCAAGTTTGCAGGACAGGGGATGTGGGCTCCTTATGAGAATCTCATGCTTGCTGACCTGAGGCGGAGCTGAGGTAGTGATGCTAGCACTGGGGAGTGCAATAGTATGTATCACAAACATATGCCAATAAAAATCCATCCCCACCTGCAGAAAAACTTGTCTTCCACAAAACCAGTCCCTGAGGCCAAAAATACTAGGGCCTACTGGGTCACTGACCCTTCAAAGTCTATCAGCAGTTACTGTGTTTCAAAAGATAAGAATTAAAATATCCATTCTAAATCAAGCCTGACGACCGTCTTCGATGTCTCCTCTGCAGTGCTCACGGACCACTAAAGGCAAGACCTACCATAAACTTTGTTACAAGGTGTGTGTCCTAGAAAACTATTGTACCATATGCCAAGCATCCTTCGTAGTGTGGCTGTGATGGATCCGGCAGAGTTCTTGTGTCCTCCGATTGAGAGACCAGCTGGAGTTTTGTGTACCAAATGACAGAGTTTTCCTTCCAGGACAGCCATCTATTCAGACCACAGGATAAACATTTTCTCAGAAAGCTATGCTTCACCAAAGCTGGTTGAAAATCCAGTCCATAGAAAAAGAGAGGCATTACAGTAATACAAAGATTACTACCGTAGTTAAGAGATCTGAGTACTTCTAGTTTCTCCATCATCTTCATAGCTGTCAATATTTAAGTCAGTCTGAAACTTGGTTTCCTTGTCTATAACATTAGAGGAGTAAATTATGCCTGTAAGACTTCTTCGCACTGTTTTGGTTTTTTTTGCAGTGCTGGAGATTGATTCCACAGCCTTTGCAAAGACCTTCTTTTCTCCCCACCCCTTCTTTTTATTTAGAGATAGGGTCTTGCTAAGTCACAAGTTGCTCAGGTTGGGTTTGAACTTATGGTCCTCCTGCCTCAACCTCCCAGAGTGCTGGGATTACAGGCATGAGCCACTGTTATGGCTTATATCTAGATGTCTATCCCAAAGATTCATGTGCTTACAGGTGGGGTTTTGGGAGTGACTGGATCATGGGTGTGTGTTACTGGATCAGTCCACTGATAGTTCTGAGTGAGCATGATGAACTTACTGAAGAGGGAAGGCCTGGGTGGCACCAACCAGTAGGCTTGTAGCCTGTATGAAATAAAAAGGGAAAGAAGGAAGGTTCATAGGTTCCTGCCTGCCATGCCATGGACTGTTTCTCCTCCACTGGGGGTTTGGGTTACAGATGGTATGGCTACAGCATCCTACAACTCAAACACAGCTGAGGAAAGCCAGGAAGGTACTGTGAAGTCAACAGGAAGCTGCATGGCTGCTGAGGGAGTGGATGGGAGCAGAAACTACCTGAAAACAGCAACAGAGGGAGAAGGGATCTTTCAGGCTTGGATTCCTCAGGGTTTGACTGGCTCTGTACAAAGGAACCAAGGGACTCCTATGGAAGATCTGGAGCAGGGTTTCACCTGAGTCCTGCCCCTCACCTTGCTGACCCATTGTCACCCAGCAATTGGGGGGAGGGGAGGAAAAGAAAGTGCACACAGATGTGTGGGTGTGTGTCCTGCGCAGAGGCCACTAACCCATGGTACTAAACCTTTCATTGTGGTTTTTTAGAATGTCCTTTTTAAAGAGAAGGTAGTGAGGTTTTTCATTTATTAAAGATAGGAAAAGAACATGCTCTACAGAGTGAGTGAGGGCCAATTAAAAGTAGGAAAAGCAGTAAACTCTACAGGGTGAGAGGGGACCACTGGAAAAATATCTTTTAATAAAGGAAAAAACCTGGAAAAATACTCAGCCTCTTCTTGAAAATTAAGATTGACTTAGAAATAACAAAGACTCTTTTTTTTTTTTTAGCAAGTACAGTCCAGTATAACAAAGCACAAGGTTAGCTTTCTCTTTTATCATTTTCTGTCCCTGATAGAACTGAGTGTGTGTGAAAAGCATGGCCCTGAAAAAAATCTCATTACAAGCAACTACCACATAGTACTTCATGGCCAAACTGATCTCTGAATAAACAACACTGTCATAAAAATGCTCTGGACGTGGGGCTGAGAGTATAACTCAGTGATGGGGCACTTGTCCAGCATGTGGGAGACCCTGGGTTCAACCCTTGGCATCACACAAATAAAAATTTAAATCTACGGTGTATAAATGTGAAATGCATGTAGAAGAAATTGGGCTATACAGAAAAAAGTTACTCATGAAACAGGAAGATTAAAATACGCTGTGCTCGTCATTCGGAATCACCTCTGTCCATGTCTTTCAGGGCAACCTTAGAAAAAAGGGAGCACATTTGCGTTTCTTAAAGGTCGTTGCATTTTGGCTGGCTAGCCGGCACCAGCTCTGCTGCCTCACACGTGTCAACCTGGTGAATTATTTGCGGTGTATACTAGCAAAAGCATGTTGGCATCACAAGCCACCGTGTCTTCAAAAGATACACTTTCAGGCCATCAGAGATAACACAAGAGTGTACGAGGGAGACTCAGACAGCTGCCATCCACCCAAGAGTGCTGTTGCGGCTCCGTGTTCTCGGTCTGGGGGAGCAGAGCGCTGGGATGCATTTAGAAAGCAGTGAGGATGCACTTCCTGCATTCTCCCATTGTGCGCCACGCTGTTGTGAAGCATCTAGTTAAATGTGAAAACAACTGCTGTGATCCCAGGCAGGACCAGGAACTTCTGTATCTCACAGTCTAGGCTCAGACACTTTCAGGATTAGAGACACAGGCAAATGCAGTGCCAGCTCTGGAATCTGTGCAGCCTGAGATACAGGGTGACGGTATTCACGGACAGCTTCCCACTTGCTGCCCGCTCTGTTCCATGAGGGGCTGACAGCAGTCCCTGCTGTAAAGCTAGATGGAGAGCCATCGAGTCACGGATCACACTGTCTGGGCAGAGAGGGTTTTGTTTCAGGAACAAGTCAGATGACCAAGCATGAGTCCGGCACGTCTGTAGGAGCTTGGCTGGACCAAGTGCCACCACTCCCCGAGCTTTCCAACTTCCTCACTCGCCTCCTTGGGTGGACACTGTCAGTCACCCTCCACGTCATCTTCTTGAACCCTGCTTTTATTATTTAACACAGATGACCACATGCTTCCCCCAAAGCTGGAACCTCCCGCGGCCCGGGGGGTTGAATATTCACTTTTAATTCCTTTTAATTCCACCCTCCTTGTCAGTGATCGGTTAAAAAACAAAGTTATCATGAAAATCTAACTGGGAGACTCAGAGGGAATGTGCTGCTGAGGAGCTTCCAGGCCAGCTTTCCTTGCTCTAAAACAATCAAAAAAGGGAAGGGGTTACTCTGGATCGGAGGCCAACGAACAGATAGAGCAGAGTGGGTAGGAAGACTCCTGTTGTGGTGCTGTTGTTAAGTCACTGAATTGAGGAACCCTGGGGCCTCTGACCTCTGGATTTCTTTGTGCGGTAAACACATTTCCTTCTCTATTAAACTTCTGGGTCGGGAAGGGGTACTTCTGTTCACCGGGGGCCCGAAGGATTAGATAAATCCCCACCCTTTTTGGCAGGGGACGTAAAGGCTGTCTCTCTCTCTAAGTGAGGCTCCACCTCCCTCAGGGTCCCAGGGGCTGCATCCCTGCATCCCTGCATCCCTGCATCCCTGCCTGGACGCTCTCTTCCAGGACGTCACCATCCGCCCTCCAGGGCCCACTTCCAAATCAGCCTCCAACTCCAGGTTTTTATTTCATCCCTGCCTACGTCTCTCTCTGATTCCCACATTCACTGCCTCTTGCGTTTTACATCTTGTCTGCTGATCCTCACGTCTCCCTCTTCCTGTCCACCCCTCAACTATTTATGGTGCCGCCACACTGAGAAGCCCTGTTCTCCTTCACCTGGGGCTTTCCTTTCGGTTTGTTTTTGTTTGCTTTGTTTTTCTTCCACGTCTTCTTGCCTCATCTTACTTCTCTGTAGAAGAAAATGCCAAAATTAAGATAAAAGAAATTTAAAGCTCAGGCTCTGCAGGAAGTACTTTCAAAGAAAGCCAGAAATAACATGGCCTACCTTCCAGAAATTACACACAGGGAAGGGTTATGGTGAGACAGGGGAGCAGCAGTTGGACACCACACGAACAACTTCTGTTTCTGTGCTTCCCCTGGACCCAGTGCCAGCTCCACTACTGACACTAGGGAGGGGGCACTGTAGCCAACCAGAAGGGAGGCAGGGTCTGGCACACAGCCCACACTGGGTAGATGTCAGTGAGCAAGGTGACACCGTGTCCATCGTGCGCTCAGGGCTCTGACTCACTGCGAAGCTTTCTACTCTAAAGACAGGAACTGTGGAGCCGGGGAACAGCCTGCTGTCCTCACAGACGTGCTGACATAACCATATCAAGCTAAGGTGGACTTCAGGCTGTTTTGAACTACAAAATAAAATCTTGGATTGTTTTTAAGTTTTACTTTGATTCCTATGGTGGTTGGCTGGAACTCAAACTAGATGGCCACCGGCTGTGGATTCCAGGTCACCTGCAGGAAGGCCATGCCTGTCACAAACGTTGGCCTCTGCTCACTGCTGTGTTCCTCTACATGCGAAGCTCTGGGGCAGCCTTCATCATTTTCGTCACCATCATCATCGTCATGTGGGGCTTGGAGTGAAACCCAGGGCCCTGCGCTTGCTTGGCAAGTGCTCTGCCACCAAGCGGTCCCCTGCCCTGAGTTGTCCTGCTGAGGGACAGGCAGCATCTGGAAGGACCCTAACCCACTGTGGACACCAGCCTGGACCCTGAAGGTATGCACTGTCATTCTAATAGGCGTTTAACTCATTCTGGATTTTAAAATATATTGTCATTTTCATTAGGGAATATCAAACCAATACTAAGAACTTCTGCAAGATTGTTTATATTACAGGACAGAATAAAAAACTACAATAAATATTCTGATATTTAAATAAGCACCACATACTACAAAGTGCAACTAACATGGTTCTATTAAAAACTGTCTTTGACTATGGTGTTCAAGAACAGCAATACAGTACTGGATTTGCTTTACAAGTGACTAATATAAAAATCTGCAAATGCCAAAATTCACTTCCATGCTATTCTCATGGAGGCATGGAGATATCCTTTCTCTATTCTTTCCTGAGGTCTTTTTTTTTTTTTTTTCTTTTTGGTACCGGGGATCGAACTCGGGACCTTGCGCTTTCGAGGCAGGCGCCGGAACCACTGAGCTAAATCCCCGGCCCTCCTGAAGTCTTTTTCTAGTGTGGTTTAATTTTATTTTACTGCTGGATGCATTAACTTTGATCTTCCCTTCCTAAAATGATTAAAGACCTGAAAAAGTTTTATTGCATAGGACACTATCCATGACAGAGACTGGGAAGTGCAAATATGTAGTACTGGAACAAGTTTTATAAATATTTCATTTTAAGAATTTGTTACATACATTTTTTTTTTCAGTTTGTCTCCTTTTATAAAGTTGAAGTTATAGCTAAGAGTTGAGTATGTACCAGTGAGGCATTTCAGGAATGTTAGAGATTAGAAAGTCAGGTGAGTGATATAAAAGAAAAAAAGCCATCATTCTTGCCAGCTATAAACTGTATTGCTTGCAAAGCAACTGTACATGTTGCAATCAGTTCATAGTTAAATATTTGTACTAATCTGTTTTGGGAGAGTAAATGTCTTTCAAGGTTTCAAGTTCCTCTATAAGCTTCTTGTTCTGAACTTCCAGGATTGCAACTCGACTCTCCAGACATTTTACATATTCTTTTTTTCGACGTCGACATTCTTTAGCAGCTTCCCTAGAAAAAGCAGAAGCAAAAGGGCAGACAGAACATGTTGTGCGCACTACCGACAAACAGACTGAAGTAAGCATGGTATAAGTGCCTAGATTGCATGCCAAATCTTGGAACACTATTCCCAATTCAATCTCAAAGGCTAAACCAAACTGGATTCTTAGTCAAGGTCCCAAGTGTCCCTTCCGCAAGTCCAAACGGCAGTTAGAACTACAGCATCGCCTGCCTTGATTAGGGTTCAGAGTAAACAAGGTCCAAGGCCAAGCCAGTTACTCTGCTTTATGGCAATAAAGATCTTTGAGGGCCTTGAGTTCCTCAATGAGAGTCTTGTTTTGGTTTTCAAGCACGGCCACACGGTTTTCAAGACATTTGACATATTCTTTCTTCTTCCTGCGACATTCCCGAGCAGCTTCCCTGGAAGCAACACAGGCAGATGACTACAGGGCCAGCCTCCCCGCACAGCCGCTGTGGCTCAGCCGTCCCTGCTTCCAAACCCGCAGCCAGCCAAACCTAGGGAAGGGTCGTACAAAGCCACGCAACAAAGGGAACCGAGCACGTGCGTTTCTGTACCGCAACGGAGCAACGTGGGAGCACAACCAATTTGCCCAAATGGTGTTTTCTTCAGGCGCACACTGGTGAGGTAAGGACCAGAGCTGGGCCTGGGAGCTGGAGCACCGGGGCCACATTCTCAAGTGGGGTTTCCACTAAGATACCTCTAGGTCCTTCCAGTCCTAATTCGCTTTTGTTCACCAAAAGCCTCGTATGTTTCATCGCCACGAGTCAATTTTTTAGGCCAGAATGATTATAAGAACTAATCCTCAGAAACCTTAAAATGTCAATTTTGAAGATTTTTATTCTTCAAGACTAAATCTCAGCAAAACAAGGTCAATCGTGATGGTAAGAAATAGGTTTGGGGGGCTAGAAAACACAACATGGATAAATTATAACGATAAACACAATGTACTTTTTATAAACCAAAATAAAATGGACACTGCTTCTGAAAATTAAAGCCGGAGTTACATAATACAACACTTAATAATTCAGACAATTTAAAGCCACAAATGCAAGAATGCCACAATTAAAATCGTGAAGGAGGAGGCTACTGAATAACTCAAAAGTGCATTTCAAGACTATTCACTAATCACATGCGTTTACTATGCAGCACAGTGAGTTTTAAAGCGCCGTAAACATGTCAAGGAAAGAACAGACCAGCAGCCAGAGCGACAAATACAAACAGATGACTTAGTCATTTTCATGCTCTATTCTACTAAACAACAATACAGCTAGCATTTCTCTTTCTACTTTTTTTTTAAAGGTGGGAGGGCAGAGCAACTATTCTACTTACATACCCTCTGATAACAGCTTTATTTTGGAGTATGCAGTTCCAGAATAATGGCCAGGTATTATTAGTTAGGTATATTTTAATGAAAGTAATGTTGCATTTCTGAATGCCCGTTACTGTAATGCCAGTTAATATTGTTGGGTTCCTGAACCACATTTACCATGCACAAGATTTGGCCAATTGTTCTAGTTTTAGGACAGTTGACTCTTACTCACTGGGTATCTGTTTTCTCTATGGGAAGCAGAAGTCAGCAAAAAAGAAACCCCAATGAGCAGGAAAGGAACAACCCCTACTTCCTAGCCAAGAACAATGCACTCACCCTGTGAACTCACAAAGTTCTGGACTTCTCAACTGGGTAACAAAAAATAAAAAATGTAAAAGTGAATTGAACCTAATAGAATAGTGATTAATCTACACGATGCACAGAGAAAAGTTAAGAATGAATCTAAACACACAAATTTTCCAGTTTGGGAATATAACTCAACTCTCTTCCACAAACTAAAATTCAGTTACAAATACCGAAGTTTTCATGATTAAATCATTAAACTCTAGACCTAAGAAGAAGGCAGTTGTTCTACAAAACAAATGACTGTTGAGTGAAATTTTAAATATCTAACCATAGTATTATGGGATTTAATTTTAAAGTTTTGTTCACTAAGCTGCTTATTGTAAATTTCCATGCTTCCTATTTTACATTTGGGGGCAGACATGTTATTAAGAGTCAAAATGCTCCCAGCACAAAGCTGTAAGTGGTGGCCCCAGGGGACGGTCATTCTCAACTGTGGAAAGCACCTGTCTCTTCTATTAACAGCTCAGTTTCCAGGCGGTGCACTTGACTGCATCTATGCTCCATGAGGACAAGGGGCTACTGGCCAAGAGGAAAAGCTGATAAGGTTGTAAGAAATAAAACTGCTGTTGTCTTGGTAGAAATATAACTAAATGTTTACCATAGATGCTAGCCAAAGAATAAACAGAGAATATATGAGATCTTCCATGTTAATTACAAAACCTAATCACACGCATTTCTCTGAAGTCACATCTGAAGCTTACGACGAGGTCCTTCAGTGGCGACTCTGGTGTTAGGGTAGTGGACCGACCAGGCATGAAGACCTGTCTGATTGCATAGCCTGATTCTGTCCAGTTTGGGCTGCATGGCCTTGGCCAACTTACAGTTTAACCACTCGACATCAGCTCCTCCTCTATAAAGTAGGGACAATACCCAGAACTATTCTCATCAGAAAGTTATGTGAACTAAAGGAACAGCAGAAATAAATTTGCTAAACTGTGTTTCTCTTGTGCGGCTGTGAGAATAAGATTTGGAAAGCTAAAGTAGACCCTTCTCGAAATCCTGTGCTGTCAACGAAAGGTGGGTTAAATTATTGGGCAGGGGGGTTCTAGGAAGGGTTTCCAAAAGAGGCAGATCCAGCCAGCCACAAATTTTGGCTCTTCCCTTTCTCCCTTCTTCCTGACTGATGCAATGCCTGGAGGGACAGCAGCCGGGCGTGAGCAGAAGGACAAATGGTCCATGCTGAGGAAGACACCACAGGGAGGACAGCCTGGGCCCAACCCTGGGTCCCAGACACATACTATACCTCTGTGCTGATAGGGAAGAGCAAAAACTATCTGCAAATGGAAGCCTCCATTTCCTTCATTAGCCCACACACAAATGTTAGTAGTCATTATTCATATGATATTTGTAAATACTAAATTTTTCCCCATAGGGAACTCTTATGTATGTCTACATGGCTGTGTGGCATGTTTATAGGAATAAATTGCCTAATGTTACATCAAATTTACACTGATATTGTTACTCTAAGAATTGTGAAATTAAAAATTAGGGGAGAGAATAATGGGGAAAGTGGAACTAAGACTACTTCCTTTTTTTATTTTCTTTAGGTAAAATATGACACTAATGAAAAATTTTACAGTTGGCATTATTGGCAGGCTTTATATTTCTAAACTGAACTTCCTAATATACACAATACCAGAGAGGCAGTTATATTCATAGCTCTTGGAATCTCACCTACCTATCTATCCATCTATCTGACCTCCATCTGTGCAGAGGACCGGCACCAAGGCCTTGTGCACGGGAGGCAAGCACCTTGCCACTAAGCTATACCCTCGGCCCAGAAAGTACCATCTTAAAGTATCAATAGTCCTCTATCAGATCCAAGTGAGCATCAAAGACTGCCATAAAAAACTACCACATTGTGTGAGCCCCATGGATCCAGCCTTGGGGATTTGTGAACAGAACAGATAAAAGAGTATGAGCCCAGCACACCTGGGCCCAGCCCTGATGATGTGTGTGTCTTTCTAGTCCTATTTCTGGTTATTTGTTGAGTTTTCCAGCATTCAGAATGCCATCTAACACACACCGAAACTAGTAAGTTTGAGAACAATAGTCAATGTAGGGATTCTTGTATCAAATTGTGTCACTTACATGGTGACCGATAAGCTTAATATAGCTACCTCTGGTCCATGCTCAGTTACGAAGGACAGCAATGAACTCAGACCTGATTATCAGGGGCTTGGAGGCCGGAATTTCTAGACTACCTGGGTTGGCTCATAATTAATGACCACCAAGTGGTCCTCATCACAGGCAAGCAGATGATCCCACCTGAAATGTTTGTTTTCTTACAAGGAGGACACTGTTTACAACTTAGGAGTAGGTGACAAGACTACCAGGAAACTCTCAGACAATTCTGTTCACTCTGCAAATCAAATTCATTCATATAGTCCTCCATAAGAACCCAGAAAAACAACACATGGATTGAATAAAATAAAGATTTAAGTTAAAAACTTCTTTTGAAAATAGCACTTTATGATACACTGATGCTCAAAACCTAAAATTACAGCTGGGCACAGTGGTGCACGTCTATGATTTCAGCTACTCAGGAGGGTGAGACAGGAGGATCACGAGTTTGGGCCTAGTCTGGGCAACATAGCATGACCCTCATTTCAAAATTAATTAATCAAAATTACAGAGAGATGGGGAAAGACTAAGTGAGAAAAAATGAGAGCAAGCAGACTGAAGGCATATATAAAATATAATATGAGGCATATAACGTGATATTAGCAGGTATCTCTAAGCAGAGGAGCCCCCCCTTTTGTTATTTTGCTATCGCATCTTGAACTGAATTTTCTTAGGATAATATGTATTTCGTTGTAATAGTGACACAAACAAAAAAAGAAATGCTCTAACACTTAAATTTCTTTTGCTAATAAAACTAAAAAATTATACTTATCATGATAGTACTTCACAAAGTAAATACCATATGCAAAATTAATCTTCATTGGTAACAAAGTTTTTGCATCATTGTTTCAAAAAAGGAATGTATCTGGGCCGGGGATTTAGCTCAGTGGTTTCGCTGCCTACTGTGCAAGCGCAAGGAATCCGAGTTCAATCCCCGGTACCAAAAAAACAAAAACAAAAAAAGAATGTATCTTCTGAACTTGGGGCGGGGGTGCTGCACCCCTGCTGATGGACTGTTCCATGGCCCAGATGATCCCTGAAGAGCCCTGATCACCTTCACATGCACACAGCACGCAAACTCACACACAACGCCACATTAACACTTAACTTAGGAGAAAGAGCTTGGGAAAAGTACACATCTTTCAAAGCCCCACACTAAGAAACCATGTGCCCTACGAAGCGGTTCCTGAGTGCTAGTGAACACCGCACCTGTTTTTCATCAGCCTCAGCTCTCGTTTTCGAGTGGCTTCTTCTGCCAGTTGCTGGGGACCGTGCAAGCTTCCCGGTGAGGCAGCCATCACCACGCCCTGGGGCAAAGCAGTAGCAGGAGCCCTGATCTGGTAAGCTGGCATGTCACCTGTGGCCACTGCAATGACACAAAATGCAAGCTTACACACACGGCTCCCGACTTGAGATTTCACCTAAATTACCCTGGAAGTAACATACTTTTTACATGCCAGTAGAGGTGACCTTGTATTGTGGAAGATGATTACTCTGAGCATGATAGGAATCTTAAATATCAAAGGTTCTGTGGCATTCGGAACAATATGACCACGTCAGTACGCTCTCCACACTTAAGGTAGAAAACTGTCTCAATGCATTTTGGACAAGTTTTTATCAGAGGCTAAAGAAGACAGGCTTGTAAGCTATACTCCATTCAGCCTAAAATCAGCAGTGCGCTGACAAATGTTTAAGAAACAGCTCTGGGGTGGGGTGGGGGGACCCTGATCTGTTTGATGATTCCCACAGTAGAAATACTTCTACAATGGCCAGTTTCAGGATGCCCGAGTGACTTCTCTGCAGAAGAGTTGGAAAGAGAAAGGCAAGCAAGCCATACACCAGACAGACAGCGGAGATGAGAGTAACTTCAAGAGCATAGATAAAATCATTAGCAAGGATGGGTTTTGAGTAATTTATTTAAATGTGTGTGAGTATATCTGTGTATATATGAATCTACATACATATTTAGGTTTTTTTTTTTTTTGCTACCAGGGATCGAACTCGGGTCCTTGCACTTGCGAGATATTTAGTTTTTAATAGTGGCTCACAAAAAGGGTGAAAGTTTAGCCACCGACTCTAGCAAGCTAATGAGAGTCAGCTCTGGAGCACCCCTGCAAAGGTCTCACTGAACAGCTGCCTCCGTGCTATGGCCTGAAACAGTGGCGGGAGGTCTCAGGCTCCAAGTCTTGCTACCAGAAAATGGTCAGGCAAGGGGAGAAATCTAGCTTCCGTGGTTTCAGTTAAAAGGCACAGTGATAACAAAAATCCCAGCAAAGCTCTTTATAAAACTGGCTTTTCTGGAGAAAGATCATTTTTGTCTTTCTTTTGGGAAAATAATACATTTCTTGTTATCTTTTATTTTTTTAAGGAGGAAAGGTCTAAGTTGGCTCCTGGCCTTAGTATTCATTTTTTAAAAACTATTTTCTAAATATAGTATAATCATACACTTAAGAGACAGATTTAATACTTACTTAATATTCAGGTTGAATACTAAAAGTAAATTCATAATTCCCTATTTTGCATTCAGAATTTGTCTATCCACTGCAGTGAACATTGCTTCCTAGATGCTTTTGAATGTTTCTATTTCTAATGCTTTTCAACTTTGAGAATGTGTGGTCCAGCTAGGTTTGATATTCTGATGAAATACTGTAAAATATAGACTCTCTTCAAAGCTACATGCAAGAAAATGGTTTAAATTCTATAAAATTTAAATTCTATGAAAATTGGTCTGAATCAGATGCCAATCAAGAAAACACAATACCGTCATGTTTTTAAAACTATTATATCCATTGAGGGCCGGGCATTTGGCTCAGTGGTGCCGCCGCCTGCCTCACAAGCACAAGGTCCCGAGTTCGATCCCCGGTACCAAAAAAAACAACAGAACAGAAATAGGAGACAAGACTTTTTACTTCAGCTGTACATTATCACTGAAAGTAGCCAACTTGTTATTGTTGTTTAGCTTTTTGAGAAAGCCAGTTCAAGGCTGGCTTTGAACTCATAACCCTCCTGCCTCAGCCTCCCAGAGTGCTGGGATCACAGGCGTGTGCCACCATGCCAGGCCTAAATTTGTTGTTTTTGTTTTTGTGACTATTCAAAACACTGTATACATATGTCACACTATATGTTTAAGAAAACTTTATAGCTTTGGAATATTTAAGAAAACCGGTTATAAACTAAAGCTTTCTAAATGTCTTGATATACTGTCAGAGGAGATAGAATGGAAGATGGAATAGCTTAGCTCTCCCTGTTTTAGTCCCTACCCACCTCCAAGGAAGAAGGTTATGGGATAATAAAGGCTGAAACAATGCCACAGCTGGAGGCTGCACAGACTTTCTAAAATCAGAACAATGGCGAGTGACGAATGAGAAGTTTCCACGTCAGCATCTTGACATTGGCAGGCAGCCTGAATGCAGCCCGTTCCTGGGCTAATCTTTCTAAACACTACTCACAGAGCCAGGCCCCAGCTAGACGGGCACAGAGGGCTCCCTTACTCTCGTTTTGAAGACACTGATGTTTGCTACCATATGACAGGAAAGCAGTAAGCATGATGCACAAGAGCTATTTTAGGAATATGCAGTAAGGGGAAGGGGACTCCAGCATCCTTTACAGAGGAAAACGGACACCAGAAATGGCTCCCAACAACTTCTGCCTGTTTCCAAAAGCCACTGTCACCCTTGAAGACCAAACTCGGCAGCATGAAAGACAACGGCAATTCCAAATGAAGCATTCATAAAACATTTTGAGCAACAGCTCAGAAAAAAACATCACTTTAAAATAAGCTGGAAGGAGGTAATATAGCTGATATGTTAGTTCTGGGATGTTAGATAAACCAGGTGTTATTAAAATGTTTCAGATATCCTATATTCATTTTTATCTTCTTTAACACAAACCAAAAATTATAGCTCATTAGTTTAAGCCAGAAATATGACTTACTGTAAATTAGTAGGAATTAGAATAAATTTCTGTAATAGCCCCAAGACTCTATGAGATGGTACACTTCTTTGTGTGGGGTGCTGGGGATTGAACCCAGGGGCTTTGCACTAAGCTTCACTCCCTTTGTATTTTTTTCTTTGGAGACAGGGTCTTACTAAGTTGCCCAGGTGGGACTCCATTTTGTGATCCTCCTGCCTCAGCCTCCCAGAGAGGTGGGACTGCAGGCATTGTCAGCACACCTAGCTGACGGTACATTTCTAATGGTCAATGGATTCATTCCATATTTTGAAATATAATCTTATTAATAAAGTATACTGGGAAGATGTAGGCAAAGAGAATCACTTGATTTGAGGAAATCTAAATGTCAAAACATTTTATTTTTGAAACAAGTTATGAAAAAGGTGTTTATTCTAATAACCATCAGTTTCTAATACTAGTATGATGAATTCAGTAATAATTTAAAGCAGATTAGATACCAAGATCACAGTTTAGAGAACCATCCTACATTCTCTGGTGACATATTTTCCTTCCTATAGAGGCCAATTCTTGCCCTAACTACCAGACGTATCCAAATTATTTCTTAACCTAGAATTTCAATTTTATTTTCTGAAAATATGTGGGTCATCAGTGGGGGCTGAAATATTATGACTGGAGATAATGAGAAAAATATATTTAGACACTGATTTTATTCTCAGACAAGCCAAAGTTTGAGACAAGGAGGAACACTACCTTTTCATAGAACTTGGCACACAATTGTGTCTGTGTGCATGAATGCGCGTGTGAGTGTGCACTGCGGCGTACACTGGGAACATCCCAGAGCTCTGGGAAGCACTACAGGATACTCGGTGTTCATTCAAGGTGGCCTTGCTTTATTAAAGGCACTGTTTCCCTTGAATACACTTGACATCCATCTAGCAGGGCATTTTAGAAGCTCAGGGGTTTACTCATCATGTACTTCTAATCATTGAACTGACACCAAAAAAAAAAACAAACTGAGGTGGTGGACACAAATATTTCATGGGAAAAGAGAACTAGAACTGTTAAGTCTGGTCATTGACTTCATACCTTTCTCGGCAAGCTTTAAACATGGTACTGCACAGCAGAAAAAGCATGGGGTTTGGGGTCTGGGTTCTAGTCCAGCTCCGCCACTTACCAGCCATGTGACTTGGGTCAAGTTCAGTTTCCTCATCTGCAAAACGGGGATACATTATCTCATTTAATACTCACAACAACCCCTACAATACATGTTAGAATGTCTGTCACAGTGCCTGGCACAGGCAGACATCCACTACGTGTTATGTCCCTTCCTCTTCCCCTCCTTAAATTCTGAAAGACAAGTTCCAAATTATGCACATATTAGTTACATGATTTATAACATCTATAAATAAAATTTCCCCTGGAGTATCCCTTCTACTAAACCTGAGGAATCAAAATATATGGTTCTTACGCCTTATTTTGGACAAAAAAATGTCTAAAAACCTTTTAACATTTATATTTTTATATGCCTTTGGAGGGGTAAATTATTAAAACATAAAATATCCTTTGAGTATAACCATTTAAAACAGAGGGGAACCACAAATGACCAAATAATGGATTCTTGTCAGAATGTTAAGGAGAAAACGGAGAAACTCCAGAAATCAAAGTAGGGAACAGGGCCAGGGATTTAGCTCAGTGGTTCTGCCGCCTACCTCGCAAGCGCAAGGACCAGAGTTCGATCCCCAGTACCAAAAAAACAACAAAAAAACCCACCTGTCTTAACAGATTTCAAAGCAAAATGATTTGTCAACACCCCAACGGTGATAGTTTTGATTATTTATTTGAGACACCTATAGTCCCGAGCATGTTAAGTGGATAAAAACATGTCACACACCTGCTCATGTCCCTTCCTCGGTTCTCTCCCTCCTCCCCAGCACACCAGACTCCTGTCTCCCAGTCCAGCCTCCCCCTGCCTTGTGTTCCACAGTCACAATGCCCCCTTCCCCACCGCTTGAGTTCCTCTGGGAAAATTAAGTCCTGCATAAAAATGACTGTTTAAGCACTGAACATTTCAAATTTGGTATCATTCCTATAATACATACACCCCATGGAATAGTCATTAAATATTTTTCAGCTTTATTGAGATATACTTGACAATAAGAATTGTATGTATTCAAGAAGTACAATGTGATACTCTGAGACATATATACATTGTGAAAAGATTACCACAATCAAGCTAAGTTACATATAACCTTTGTAGGCTGTTTAAGATGATCAATTTTCTTTTATGTATGTATAGGCAGTGTATGGCACGCTATTGTAACTCATGTTACACTAGCATTCGTTTATCACTATCAGGTGAATTTTGACAGCTAAGTGGTAGGGTAGGAACAGAACCAGAGGTGTGTAAAGACTCAAACTGGTTCGCCACTGCTCCCCTGTCAGTCTGGAAGAGTCCTTTACCCACTCTGGTCTGCACTGGGTCCCACACAGACCAGCAGAATAGTTCTGGCCTATGTTTATCAGTAAGATGCCTCTGTTTTCCTCAGTGAGGCCCATCCTGACCCTTTCACTTGCATTTCCTGCTTCCTGCGTGTCACTCAGAATCTGACAGTTTCTTTGAAAGCCCTTCCTTCAATTTTTATTTGTGCTTATTTGTAACACTAAGTGGTTTTTAAATATTTATATAAATGCAGAGGATCATAGTTATATTATTAGGCCATATATTCATGCAGGAAAATCAAACAGGGTGATGTAAAAGAAGTATCTCAAATTACACTAAACGTTTTTTTTTTTTCAAAAATAGTAGAAAAACAGCATAATAGCCTTTGTTAATTTTACTCTCACAGAGCTTTGGAGTTTTACTGAAACTTAAAGTACATACAAGACTTATTATTTTCACTTTCAACATGATTATAATTTGCTCTGCTACCAAATTCAAGAAGCTATTACAACCTGATCGAAACCATTCTTTTACGTCAAAATTTCCTAACAAAAATCATTGCCAAGAGCCTCCTTTCACAAAGGTAACATATATCCTCTTGTTTTCATGCATTAAAAATTAAGATCCTGGGCCGGGGATTTAGCTCAGTGGTTTCACTGCCTGCTGCGCAAGCACAAGGACCTGAGTTCAATCCCCGGTACCAAAAAAAAAAAAAATTAAGATGCTGTTTTCCAAATTTGAATAGTGGGGACATTTGTTGTTAACAATTCAAAAATCCAGCTGGAATACAACTTACTGAGTCAGAATCTAGAAGACAGGAAGTTTCGCTACTAACACAATCAACTTATGAATAAAACAACTCTAAAATGTAAATGATACCCAACAGATATACTACAGATATTCATTTTTTATAACTGATTTCAGGATTTTGTAAGTAAGCGTTAAAATCTTTTCAGTCATTCGTGGTAGGCATGGATTTTACTCAGTTCACAGTTTTCCCAACTCTAAGTTGTGGACCATTAGTGGGTCATAAAATCAATTTCATGGCTCAAGAACAGTATTTTAAAAAGAAAAAAAAAACCTTGTATTTGAAACTTGTTTTATAAGACACACACACACACACACACACACACACACACACACACACAGGCCCACTGAGTCATGATATAAAATGCTGGTTCTGGCCACTCTGCCAAGTCACAATCTAGATCAAGCCCCTTGGTTTACCAGCCCACTCAGCCCAGGACTGAGAATTCAAAGGCCTGCTTCTGAAAGCTGCTCGGCTATGCCTTGGAAAAATTCCTTAAATCTTATGCTCTTTTGGCTCTTAAAAAAGAAATGAAGACTGGTGTGGTGGTGCACACCTGTAATCCCAGAATTTGGGAGGCTGAAGCAGGAGGATTGCTGTGAGTTCAAAGCCAGCCTGAACTACTTAGCAAGATCCTATCCTGGGAAAAAGAAAAAAGAAAAAAAGGAAAATTTGTTTTTCATTTTTAAAATAGCTTTTCAGAGAGCACTGATTCTGTAGAACTGACCAGATTTTGAAAAATAATTCCCAAAGCATAATCAGGTCCTGTGGAAAAACACCCTGTATTGTTTGATATTTTAAAATTTTAAGGATCTGAATTTTAAATTAGAAAAGGAAACCATGTACAATAACACTGAAAAAATTCTTCACGGATGATATGTTCATTCCATCAACATACACATATAAAAAGTTCCTTTAGTTTACAATGCAAGCAATACAAAGCAAGCAATGGTTAAAAGTTTAATGTAAATATTTATCTTTTTTTCTTTTTTTTGGTAAATATTTATATTAAACATTCACTTTTAAATATATTCTTATTTTATTGTGATAAAATAAGAATTTTGATTTATGCTTTGACAAGTCAAATAATGAAGAGGAATTAAAGTTAGCTGAAAGAAAAATACAAACAAATTACAAAAAATAAGTGTACCCATAGAAATGCCTTTTGATTCTAAGAATCATAGGACATACAATATTTGAAATTGTTTTAAATTCTTATACAAATTGTGTCATTCGAGAGCAACGACAATCTACAGCACTCCTATAACTTCACAGAAGCTTCTTTGGACAAAAAAGCTCCCAAGACAAAGTTAAAAACAATGTAGCTGTACTTGGTCAAGACAATGGAATATTCCAGGGGAGAAAGAGGGCCAATACCACCAACCAAACAGCCAGAGTGTGACAAAGCCTGATAATGATCCATTCATTTTGAACTGCACCGCAAATTCTGAACTGGGTTACAAATGAAACCACTGGAAGAACAATGTTACAACCACACGAAGGTCACTAGTAACTAAGTCTTACAAAATCACTTCTCTGTAACTAAGAAAAGCAAACCACAAAAAGAACCGTTCGTTACAAGTTTACGTAAACACCAGCCGCTGGGGAAACACTAGACCAGCGCCTCCCCGACCGGGCGGTAGAGGGCGCTGGCCCCGACCCTCTGGTCGCAGTAGGACCCACTCTACAGCCCACGCGCAGTTCCCTCGTCTCCATGCACGTGCGGGCCCTGCCTCGGGCGCCGCGATCGTGAGCGATCCGGCCGCTACGCCTGCACTCCTGGCGTCCTAGGGCCCCTCTTGGACCGTGAACTTACCTCCTGAGAAACGTTAACAGGGGCTGACAAGAAAAGCTACTCAGGCTAGGGGCGATCTTGGAGATAGGGTTGCGGTGAGCGAGTTAACAACTCTCAGGCTGGCGGCAGTGCCTGGTAAAGCAGAAAGGAACTGACTAAATCACAAGCTGACTCGGAGCTGACGTCAATGTGCAGCTCGCTCCGAGTTTAACTTTTCCACTTCCCTGCTGAAACACGATTCCAGGAAATGTGATGACGTCAGCCCTTTGAACTCAATTAGGGAGGAACAGACCACTCTAAAAGCAGGAGGAGAGAGGCAGCCTGCAGGACGCTCAGCTGGCGGCCTCTCCAACGCTGCCTTCCTACACAGAAGTGAGATCAGAAGCTTAATGTTTTACAACATAAACAGTACATGTATTTAGCTGGGCTGAATTCGCAACAGGTTGCAGATGAAATAATAGCTTGTTTCAGAAGGGCAGAACAGCTAAGGGAGGAGAGGGAGGGGGAGGGGGAGGGGAGAGGCAGGGGGAGGTGCGGGGGGGGGGAGTTAGAAATGGGGCTAGGAGGGGTGCCTTAGCCAAGCAAGCCACAGGATACTAAACAAAGAAGCAATTACACTAAGACGCCGTAACAAAGTGAGCTGAATGTACAGATAAACATTAAAAGAAACTTCTTGCTTCTGAGTGACTAGGAAATAACACTGTGTGGAGCACGCAGATGTTCCTAAATACTTCTATAAACTTCAGGAAGATCTGGATCATGAATTAAAGTCCCCTTTTTCCATCCTTACCTGTTTCGTCTCCAGTTACAGCCATGATGGGCTTCTGCATACAGACTGCTCTTGTTGCCCCGTCAGTGCTCAACATAAAGTGTTCCCAAAGCGCAGCATGTGCAAGAGAAGCAAGAGGGCTGACGTCACAGTGACGTCACCGGCCTATCACTGCCATCAGTTGCTTTGTCACCAGGAGTTCTCTGAAACCAACAGCCCTATAAAAACTCTTCCTGTAATAAACCATGTCAGTGCTCCTGTTTTTCCCTTCTACAAAGAAATCTGCTCTCTTTCGCATTAAAAGCTACATAGTTGCATCTTTTGAAGCCACTTCTTTATTGCTGTGTCCAGGGTTTCTAGGTAAACATGGGGGTTAAATCCTATATATTTCTCATTACTCAAAGGAGAAAATAATACATAGAGAGCTAAACTTTGAGGATTAAAAAAACACGCTGATAATTAGTACGGAAATGCCGGGTTTCGTAGGCAGTTCTACACTTGCCAAGTGAGAAATATGCAGCCACCTTTGTTCACTTGTATCTTCATCTGCCCAGCCATTTACGGCAACACCATAAAATGCAGCTGCTCCTAAGGTGACAGTGAACTAGCTCATTTCACTCGAAAGGAGTAGATCTAAAATTTTTAAGCCACAGTGCCATTACAGTGAGAAGCATATGGCATTCTTTCATAGCTATCAAATTGTGAACTGGCTGATATGTGACCTATGCTGGCCCACAAAAATAGAAATTTACGATTCACTCTACCACATTATTTTACTCACTAGAGTCCCTTGAAAAGTTTTATGATCTTAAAAATTCAAATAAATTACAATTATTATTTATAAAATTTTTAAATGTCAAATTTTATTTGGATAACAATGATTCGGCACATGAAGAGCTGGATCATTATAGAAAATTTAACAATAGGTTAGAGATAAAGCTGGCAGGGCCGGGGATTTAGCTCAGTGGTTCCGCCGACTGCTTCGCAAGCGCAAGGACCCGAGTTCCATCTCCAGTACCAAAAAAAAAAAAAAAAAATTTACAAAGCTGGCAAACATTCAACAGTGTAACAGACTATACATATCCTGGAAAAAGTTGTTTGCATTGCTACCGCACAAAAATAAGTGCCAGGTCACAGAACTCTCCCACTCTTCAGGGGGTTGTGCAAAGCCTATTCCCTCCTGTGGTTAGAATTCGACCTGAAGGACAGATCCCTGTATTTGTGCTGTTTCACTCAAGCATCCTCCAGAAGAGGCAGGGACTTTACATTCAGGTACTCAGGAGGTGACATGTCAGGGAGTATCCAACCAACGCTCCCACGGAGGGGCTGGGGTTTCAACGGAAGATACCCAGAGTAAGAAAGCCCAGGGTTGCGTGGTGGTGCAAGCCTGTAATCCCAGCACTCTAGTCTGAGGCAGGAGAATCACTGAGAGCTCGAGACCAGCCTGAGCTAGATAGTGAGTTCAAGCCCAGCCTGAACTACATAGTGAGACCCTGACTCTAACCACCCCTCAAAAAAAGAAAAAAGAAAAAAAAAAGCCCAGGGTTCAACCTAAACATCAACCTCAATCAGGTAGCTCTTTTCCATCCCAGCCGTGCCTAAGGCTTTGGACCCAAGGTACTATTACTACATTTTATTTCAAATTTCAGAAAGTTCAATTTTGTTTTTATGTTAATGTTTCTTTAAATTGGCTAGGGCTGGGGATGTAGCTTAGTGGCAGTGTACCTGTCTAACAAGCGCAAGGTCCTGAGTTCGATTCTTGGTACTGGAAAAAAATTGGCTTGTAGGTGCTTAATAAATAAAATACAGTACTAGTATTAAAAAAGGAGTGAAATCCCCAGTCCTGGGGGGAAAAATAAGAAGGGAGTCTGTTGCTTAGTTGTTTACTGCTATTAATAAAGTTTTAATATGTTCCAGACTAATTAAACTTATTAAACTTAGGTAACATATGAAACTCATAACGCTTTCACAGAGGAGCGCTATTTACTTTCGTTCAATGCGTGCTATTGACGATTTCTCACATGCCAGGGGCTCTGCTAGCTCCTGAGGGCCTTGCCCAAGGAGGACACAGAGGCCCAGCACTGTGCTGCCCGCAGGGTGGCCTGAGCCGGGAGCCTTCCTGGGAGAAGTGTGGCCTACGGTGAAACCTGAGACCCGAACCGGTGCGCAAGTGGAGGCGCATCAGTCAGGATCACCCGGATCTGAAGGCTGGGAGGAGGACCGCTGTGGGCGGCCGCTGGAAACGGGAGCGGGAGCTGCCGCGGGACAGAGACAGAGGAGGGCGGGAGGTCAGGGGCCGGAGAAGGGCGAAGCCAGGATGCGATGTGATTTGGGCCACATGGAGGACCCCAGACTTAGGCAGATACCAGGCTGAGGGGTCTGGGCAGAGGGTGACGGGACCCTACTGAGGGGATTCTGTGCCCCCAGCCCTCCGTTCCCATGGTGAATCCCAGTGCAGGGGCGGCTTAGGAGGGGGGCAGGCACGGGGCTCTAGGCCCCCATGAATGGGCTTACCATCCTTGGGAACCAGGCCCCAGAGAGCTCCCTCCCTCCTGCGTGGCGTCTGAGCCAGACGGCCCACGGCTCTGCTGCAGCCTGGGCTTGCGTGTCTCAGAAACAAATGGGGGCCGAGGAAGCCTCGGGTCGGTGGCACCTTGGATTAGGGCGCATGTTTAGATGTGGGCTTCAGGAACATCACTCAGAACTGCAGGCCAGTGTGATGTGGAAGGAGGGGGACTGGGACCAGAGGGCTGGCAGGAAGTCTCTGTAGCTCCCAGAATCACTGTGAGGGACAGATAAAGGGGGCCTGGCTGAATATGGGGTAACTCCCTGAACTCTCAGCCCAGCAGAGAGCTGCGGCTCTGGCCCCATCAGGACCCGCAAGAAGCTGTTCCACAAGGAGTAGCTTCAGGTGCTGTGCGCTGTCCTGATCCAAGTTAGGGACGGGGCGGGGAGCCCAAACTAGGATGAGGGGCACAGAGTGAAAACAGACTCAGCTGGAGTGGGAGAGCTACAGCACGGCCCTGGACAGAGAGGGGCAGCAAGAGTTCGGGATACCGCCCAGGTTCCCAGCTACTGCAACAGCGGGCAAGTGGTCCATCAATGAAACTGGACAGCCAGGCACGCTTGGGGTGGAAAACGAAGTCCAGTGTGGGCCTGAGGAGTCAGAGAGGTGTGGGGGACATCAAGCAGCCAGAGGGATGAGAGGCACAGTCGCAGTGCTTAGAGCCACAGGAGGGGGCAAGGTCATCCAGGGAGAGGGCCTGAGCCTAGCGGACAGGGCAGGCGGGAGCCAGGCAGCAAGGAGAGGAAGAGAGGCAGGAGAGGGAGGAGAAAACAGTGAGGATGACAAAGCAGCAGTGCTGAAGACTGCAGGGGGATCGATGAAGATGAGGACCGAGAGTACAGAAAGAAAGCGGTGTGATCTTTCAGTGCGGTCACAGGCTAGGACAGGAATATTGTGTCTGAGGTCAGAAAGACCAGAATGCCCACTGGCCTGGCCAGGTGTAGCACAGAACTGAGGCTCCTAGCCAGAGAGAGAGAGAAAGACAGAGAAACAGAGGGAGGGAGAGAGAGGGAGAGAGAGGGAGAGAGACAGAGAGAGAGACAGGAGAGGAGAAGGCAAGAAGAGGAGAGAAGAAGGGAGGGAGTAAAAGGAGGAAGGGAGGAAAGAAGAGAAAAGCAGAAGAAAAACAAGAATAATAAAGATCAGCAGGAAAGAAACAAAGCATTATATATGGTATAAATATTCACATTGTATCACAAATTGATTCACATAAGAATCAGCATGTTATTAAAAGTAATTACAGGGCCGGGATTTAGCTCAGTGGTTTCGCCACCTGTTGTGCAAGTGCAAGGACCGGAGTTTGATCCCCGGTACCAAAAAAAAAAAAAAAGTAATTACATATTTGCAAAGTTAATAGATAAAAGATCAACTTTTTAAAAAGTTATTATTTCTCTGTACCAGTAATGTCATAAAAAAAATAAGGTGTGGTACATAACAGCAACAAATACCACAAAGCATTTAGGAACAAATTGACCAAGACTTCCATGGAGAAACATTGTAAGCTCTTAAAAGGAAGCAAGATCTGAATAAATGAGATATCTGGGGCTTTGTGATTGGTCATTGTAATACTATAAAGACTTCAGCTCTCTCTAAAATCTATATTGAATACAATCTCATGTTGGTTTTAATTTTATCACTATTATTGTTACTTAGAAACTCAAACTTACTCTAAACACATATGAATGGTTCACAAATGGCTAGATCAACATTTCAAAAAAAGGCAAAGAGGTGAACTTGTTCTGTGAGACAGGATGATACTGGCATACAGCAAAAGAACAGGAAACCAGGTGTGGAAGAGACATACATGTGGAATCTGAGATACTCAGGGGGCTGAGGCAGGAAGATTGCAAGTTCAAGTCCAGATTGGGCAACTTAGGTAGAGACCCTGTCTCGAAATAAAATTATAAAAGGACTGGGGATAATGCCCAGGGGTAGACTGCTTGCTTGTGTAAGGTGCTAGGTGAATCCACCAATCCCCAGTACCACCAGAAACAAACACCCTAAAGGGGAGGACCCGCCCTGGGCACGCCCACCAGCTGCCTGTGGAGCTCCTCGGGTGCCTGCAACAACAGAGCCCCCTCACCCACTCCCGGTCTCTTGGCTGTGCAGCTACCTGGTTCCACACTACAGAAGCACAGGGGTCATAAAGGCCATTGTCCAGAGCTGCAGAAGTGAACAACAGAGAGAGGGCCTCTCTCAGGCTCCATGATGGAAACAAGCCCACTGGAAAAGTGAAGAGAATCTCTGCAATAAAGGTACACCAGACCACTGGACTTGGTAAGTTGAAGGGATCATCACCTCCCATCAGAACCTGGACTATCTTCAGGGGAAGGGCAGCTGGAACCTGCACTAGAATCTTGCAGAGTTCAACCCTGCAGGAGGACAGGGAGCTCAACTTGGGCCTTGCAGCCAGAAATCTGCCTGAATCTCAGGGGTCTGCTGCTGGCTTGCTGAGACTCATTGACTTACATCTACACAATGCTGCCCACGTTGTCTATTGTGACAACAGAGATATACCCTGAAGAAGGCACTTCACTTTTATCTTTTATTTGTTATTTTGAAAATTACCACTTTGCGGGGGGGGGGGCTCTTATTTTTATTTTTTTTTCTTTTTCTACTCCTTTAAAATTTTTATTTTTCTCTTTTTCTTTCTTTTCTCTTTTCTTTCTCTCTCTCTCACTCCACATTGTTCTTCATCTCCCTTTGTGTTACTGTTCTGCCTCTAATTCATATTTCTTCATTTTTCGTTTCTTCTCTTACCTTTTCTCACCTGTGCCCTCTGGCCTCAGTGCTAACCTTCCTCTATCCTTCTACTTACCTATTCCTACCTCCCCAAGGCCTTCTAACTCCCCATCCCTAAGGGTAAAGTTGCCATATTGAAGAGTTTATTCACTATAAACATATGTTGGGCTGGTCCATGATTTTGATCTAATTCACACAGTTAAAGGTGATAGGTTAAAAACTACCACAAATTGTCATTTTTTAAGAGGTACTTGATGCTATGGTGTTGCTGATTGTGTCACTTGGGCTAAGGTGTTTTGATTGATCTAATCAGTTGTCCTTCCTGGTATAATGAAAATGAGATAGCCTCAGAGTCATTAGAGACTCAAAACCTAAAGACCAGCTATATCCGGAAGACACCTCTGAAAAGCAATCATTCCATAAGGGTTCTAAATACATCAACAAAGATACTTACAATAAGCAAATTCAAAGTATTAACCCAGGAACTAAACCAAGGACAGTACCAAAAACAAAAATGAGAAGACATTTAAGCAAGGCACAAACTCAGACTTCCACCCCACACAAGGCAAATTCTGTGGGAAACGAGGTGGAAAAGTCTGATAATCAACCACCTGAACACCCTGAACTGACAGCACAAGAAGTAACAAAATGGATGAATGAGGCTCTAGAAAAATTCAAAGCAGAAATAATCTCCCAGATAACTACAGAGATGGTGAGCAGAGTGAAAGACATGATTGGAGGCTCTAGAACAGAAACAGATAAAAAAAATAGATGAGCTCAGAAATATGCTGGAAGCTATGAATGCTCAGCATAAGAAAGAAATGGAAACCATGATCGCCCAACATAAGAAAAAAATGGAATGCATGAAACAGATTCAAACAGATATTCAGGAGATTAAAAACTCCATTGAAAGCATGCAGAACAGATTAAGGGAATCTGAAGATAGAATATCAGATATAGAAGACAGGATTATGGTTAAGGACCATGAAAACAGAGATTTCTTAAAAATAGTAAGGGACCATGAGAAATCAATCCAGCAGCTGCTAGATGATGCAAAGAAGAATAACATAAGACTGATAGGAGTCCACGAAAAAACAAGAGAAATTACAATTGACATAAAAAAAAAACTGTTCACAAAAGGAATAGTAGAAAACTTCCCAGACAGAGGTGGAGAACTTGACACACAGCTAAGTGAGCCATATAGAACTCCAACTAGCCATGATAAAAAAAATCTTCACCTAGACATATAATAGTCAATATCCCAGAAACCCAACAGAAGAACAAAATCCTACAGGCAGTTAGAGAAAAGAAACAAATCACCTACAAAGGAAAGCTCATCAGAATCATGGCAGACTTCTCAACACAAACCCTCAAATCAAGGAGAGCCTGCCGTGAAGAATTTCAAGCCCTAAAAGAAAATAACTTCCAACCTAGACCGTTGAATCTTGCAAAATTATCTTTCAAAATCAGTGGGGAAATTAGATACTTACATGACAAAGAACACCTGAGAAATTTCATGAACACCAAACCAGCACTCCAAACAATTCTAAGCAATATCCTAGAAAAAAGCAATGAAGATCACAACCCCATGAGGCCCAACAGAGGGAAGCCACTAGGCAAGGTAAGAAACTAATGGGAAAGGGGGAACAAAATAAGAAATAATAGAGCCAACACTAGTACCACATCATGACAAAGATGTGTCAATATCTATCAATTATAACTATCAATGTTAATGGCCTCAATTCACCAATCAAAATAAACAGACTGACAGAACGGATTAAGAAGCAAAATCCAGCAATATGCTTTATACAACAAACACACCTAACTCAAAAGGAAATTCATAGACTGAAAGTAAAAGGATGGAAAACAGTTCTCCATGTGACAGGAACCCAAAAAAAGCAAGCATAGCAATCTTATTTGCAGAGAAAGTAGATTTCAAACCAAAACTAATTAAGAGAGACAAAGATATGAATGACCCCAACTATACAAAACAAATATTAATCAACATGAAAAACCAAATAAGCACTAATACAATTGTAGTAGGGGACGTCAATACCCCGCTATCACAAATAGACAGATCATCTAGACAAAAAGTTAACAATAAAATTCTAGAACTGAACCAAGCTATTGAACAAATGGACTTAATAGATATTTACAGAGTGTTCCACCCCACAAAATCAGAATACACATTCTTTTAGGCTGCACACAGGTCATTCTCTAAAATAGACCACATGCTAGCTCATAGGACACGTCTCAGTAAATGTAAAAGAATTGAAGTTACCGCCTGTATATTATCAGACCATAGTGCAATAAAATTGGAGATCAATAACATGAGAAACTGCAAAACTCCCACAAGCACATGGAAATTGAATAACACCCTCCTGAACAACCAATGGGTCACAGAGGAAATTAAAGAAGAAATCAGACAGTTTCTACAAGTAAATGATAATACTGGTACAACATACAGGAATCTATGGGACACAGTAAAAGCAGTTCTACAAGGGAAATTCATAACAGTGAATGCCCATATTAGGAAAACAGAGAGAACTCAAATAAATATCCTAAAGCAGAACCTCAAGCTCCTAGAAAAAAAAGAGCATAACAAACCCAAAGCTCATACAAGAGAGGAAATTATAAAGATCAGAGCAGAAATTGATGCAATGGAGACTAAGAGAATGATACAAAAAAACCAATGAATTAAAGAGTTGGTTTTTTGAAAGAATAAATAAAATCAATAAACATTTAGCCAACCTTATCAAAAAAAAGAAAGAAAAGGCTCAAATCTATGCAATTAAGAACAAAAAAGGTGAAGTCACAACAGACCCAGCAGAAATCCAGAGCATCATCAATACCTACTTCAAGAACCTGTACTCTAATAAAAGGGAAAACACAGAAATGGAAAGATTCCTAGATACATACGAATTGCCAAAGTTAAAGGAAGAAGATATAGAAATTCTAAACACCCCAATTACAATCAGTGAAATTGAAAATGTAATTAAAAATTTACCAACAAAGAAAAGCCTAGGTCCTGATGGCTTCACTGCTGAATTGTATAACAAGACATTTAAACAAGAACTATCACCATTACTCTTTAAACTCAAGGAAATTGAAAGGGAAACAAGGCTTCCAAATTCACTCCTAGAAGCAAGTATTACTTTGATTCCAAAACCAGGGAAAGACCCAACCCAAAAAGAGAACTACAGGCCAATCTCCCTAATGAACATAGATGCAAAAATCCTCAACAAGATACTGGCAAACAGAATACAGAGGGTCATCAAGAAGATCATACACCCTGACCAAGTTGGATTTATCCCAGGGATGCAAGGATGGTTCAATATTTGTAAATCAATAAGTTTAATACACTATATTAACAGAGCCAAGGACAAAAACCATATGATCATCTCAATAGATGCAGAAAAGGCATTTGACAAAATTCAACACCCATTCATGATAAAAACTTTACAGAAAATTGGAACAGAAGGTCTTTATCTCAACCTGATTAAGGCTATCTATGAAAAACCAACAGCCAACATCATACTAAATGGTCAAAAACTGAAAACTTTCACACTAAAATCAGGAACAAGACAAGGATGCCCACTATCACCACTCCTGTTCAATATTCTTCTGGAAACATTAGCCACAGCAATTAGAAAAGAGAAAGAAATAAAAGGAATAAAGATAGGAAAGGAGGAAGTTAAACTGTCATTATTTGCTGACATGATACTTTACATAGAAGACCCAAAAGACTTGGCCAAAAGACTTCTAGATCTAATTGACAGATTCAGTAGAGTAGCTGGATATAAGGTCAACACTCAAAAAACAATAGCCTTCTTATACACAAATAACAGACTCACTGAGAGAGTAATTTGGGAAACAATTCCTTTTATAATAACATCCAAAAAATGAAATATATAGGAATCAACCTCACAAAGGAAGCAAAAGACCTCTACACTGAAAACTACAGCACACTGAAAAAGGAGATCGAGGAGGATATAAGAAAATGGAAAGAGATCCTTTGTTCCTGGGTAGGAAGAACCAATATAGTGAAAATGGCCATACTTCCAAAACTACTATATAGATTTAATGCAATGCCAATAGAAATTCCAACAATATACTTCACAAAACTAGAGAAAACAATCCAAAAATTCATTTGGAACCAGAAGAGACCTAGAGTAGCAAAAGCAATTCTAGGCAACACAGACATGGCAGGGGGTATCACAATACCCAACTTGAAACTCTGCTACAAAGCTACTGTGATAAAAACAGTATGGTACTGGCAAAGAAATAGACCCGAGGATCAGTGGAATAGATTAGAAGATGCAGAAACAACTTCAGACATACTCAGCCACCTCATCTTTGACAAAGGAGTCAACTACCCTCACTGGAGGAAAGATAGCCTATTTAATAAATGGTGTTGGAAAAACTGGATTTCAACTTGCCAAAGATTAAAACTAGACCCATACCTATTACTATGCACTAAACTAAGATCAAAGTGGATTAAAGATCTAAATATTAAAACAGAAGCACTAAACTTGCTGGAAGATAAGTTAGGTAGAACTCTTGAAGACATTGGCATAGGAAAAGGCTTGATGAACAAAACCTCAGTAGCACGAGAACTAGCACAAGGAATCAACAACTGGGATCTCATCTCATTAAAAAGCTTCTGCACTACAAGCAAAACCATCAACAGAGCTAAGAGACAATCTACAATGTGGGAAAAAATTTTTAGCAGCTGTAACTCAGAGAAAGGACTACTATCTAGAATATATAAAGAACTGAAAAAAATCAGATCCCCCAAATTCAAAATCCCAATTCAAAAATGGGCATCCGAAATGAACAGACATTTCTCAAAGAAGTAAAAGCAGCAAATAAATACAGGAAAAAAACGTTCAACATCACTGGTCATTCAAGACATGCAGATGAAAACAACACTGAGATTCCACCTCACCCCAGAAAGAATGGCTGCTATCAAGAAATCAACCAATAACAAATCCTGGCGGGGGCGTGGGGAGAAAGGAACCCTTCTCCATTGTTGGTGGGAGTGCAGACTGGTGTAACCACTGTGGAAATCAGTACGGAGATACCTCAAAGAACTAGGGCTAGAGGTGCCATTTGACCCAGCTATTCCCCTGCTGGGTATCTTCCCAAAAGAATTAAAAGAATCATACCACAGCGATATATGTGCACCCGTGTTTATAGCAGCACAGTCTGTAATAGCTAAAGCTTGGAAACAGCCCAAGTGCCCATCAACTGGAAACTGTATAAAGAAGATATGGGGGGTTTTTTTATTTTGTTTTGTTTTGTTTTGGTACCAGGGATCGAACTCGGGTCTTTGCGCTTGTGCGGCAGGCGGCAAAACCACTGAGCTAAATCCCCAGCCCGAAGATGTGGGTTTTTAATAAAATGGAGTACTACATAAAGAATGAGAAACTAGAGACATTTATAGCTAAATGGATGCATAGTGAGGCCATACTCGTAAGTGAAATAAATAGGACACACGTGTAAATACCGAGTAGTTTCTCTAGTGTGAGAAACTGAAAGTGTAAATAAGAATTAAAATGATTAAAATGAATAATTGATAATTTGAAATAGGAAGAAAAGGTCCAAAGGGGTAGGGGAAGTGGAAGGGGAAGGGGAAAGTAAAGAAGGGAAAGGAAAAACTGTAAGAACAGGAAAAATTGGAAACAAAGTCTTTGTAAATAGGGAAGGGTGGAGGGAGTGAAGGGCATACAGGTAATGGGGAACAAATAAGAACCAAGATACATCATGTACAGGTACAAGCACCCAATGATAAATGTAAACATAATGTATACCTAAAATGTACCAATAAAAGAATTTAAGCAAAAAAAAAAAAAACACCCTAAAGGATGGTGAGAACAGAGTTCTGAGACAGATCCAAGTATATATGAGAACCTATTATATTATTAAGGGTTTTGCATAAATTAATTAAGAAATTAAAAAACCATTGGTAGGGGCTCCATATATAGAGAAAAAACTTAAAATGGATTCCCAACTGATACTATAAGAAATAGATTCTAAATGGATTAAAACTATAAAGTTCTGAGAAGGGAATATTAAAAAAAACTTTCTGACTTATGGAAGAAAACAAGTTCAAAGTACAAAATTTACATGAAAATTATATAAAACAAAAAAATTATAAAAACGCTATTTGCTAAAGTATCAAATTTGTGACTATTTCTTAAGGTTATTCACTTAAATACATAGGGTTCATGACTCTGGGGAAAATATAATAGATGGCTGTAATTTTACATTAAAGTGTTAGGTGAATAGTATGAATTCTTTTACTCCATAAATAGTACCACTTTATTTCTTCATATACTTTTATTAGAGTCCATATAAACTCCCAAAATACAGAAGAGTAAAGCTTATTAATCACTGAGGGATTTATCAATTACATTCTTTCTTTCTTCCATATTTGCAATATTTTCAAACTAAGAGAACTTCCATTATTTACCTTAAAATAAGTGTTATGAATCCTAAAGCAAATGGACCCAGAGGACCAGAAGTAAGTAATTTCAAAAGTTCTATTATAGTTGTTGTAAGTACAACTGAGCAGAATTAAAATGATACATAACTCAAATTTAACTGAAATCTTAGGTAACCTTAAAAGCTTAGATTACATTACAATTACTTTATTTTGCTACTGTCAGCTTTCCTAAGAGCTAGAATGGGTTCCTCAGACTTAGTCTAGAAAAAATAAAAACATGAAACCCTGTGTTTAGTTTTAAATAAGTTATCTGGAATTTAGGCATGAATGTAACAGCTGGGGACCATCCAAGACATTGTGGGCTGCATACTCAAATCCCCAGAGAACAGGTAATGGAAATGTATTAGGTACAACATTTATGACCCCCAGAGGAAGGCCATTTGCTTAATTTAAACATTCATTCATTTTCCAACTTCCTTTCTGTATCATGCTACTCTGAATTAAACCTTCCCTAACAAGTTGGTATTATACAATCTACTTACTCATTTAACAATTAAAATATCTTTTCTCCAAGCTTTCTCAAATGTCCTCCCGCAAAAGCTACCTCCTGTATACTTTATAAAACTATGAAATCGCCACTAAAGGGTGTGATATAGTCACCTGCAGGTACTGTAAATGCATTAGATGAATGAAATATACCTTGAACAACAACCTGGCTGCCTGGGACAAAGAATTGTTGCTTGCCATCAGCTGCCTGCGCTGCATAGTGCACAAGTGCCGCACTTGGAGGAGGGGCTCCTGAGTTTGTCATTGTTAACGCCTGCAGCCCCTGAACACCTTCAGATCCCGGGTTAGAAAGCTGGACTGCTCCACCTTGGGCTATAGCAACTTAACAGAAAGAAAAAGAAATATTAGACAATTTCCAGTTTTGTTTTTTAATAATCCCATAGTGGGAGAATATACAACAGGCTACATACTACCATTGCTTCTCGTTCTTAAGTTACTTGTATTTTTTAATGCTAAATTGATAAGGAACATCGAGTTCTTCACAGAACAAGACTTTTAAAAAGTTTATAAATACCCGAGTATATGATACATTCAGAAATTTTGAAATTCCTGGAATCCGCAGCATTTTTCTCTTCCCTGACATCTACCCAACTAAATCAAGAGGAAGAACAGAGAAGCAGGTAGAGTCTAGATTCTTGGCTTTCTCCATTCTCTTACATGTTTTTCATTATGAACAACATTCTTAAGAAACGGTTAGCAAAATTTCCACTGAGCAATGCAATTACGAGTTTGTACCTTCATTTGGTCAACTACTTTTCCAATTTATCATCAAAAGAAAGCGGCTTTCAACATACAATATACAGTACATCGTATATTTTGGTTTTAAAGCTCACTTACAAAACTGTAATCTTTATCTGTGTCAAGATAAGACTAAAATATAAAATGGTAAGTTGGAGAGAACAAGGCAACCATTTTGATAGAATTTGCGCTCAACTATGGGTTGGCAACAAATAGGAAGTAGATTTCCTATAAACACTGAGATCAGTCAGCCATGTTTAAAGTCAACATACTGTCTTAAACTTTCAAAAGAATGATCAAAATTTTGTCTTAAAATTTCACTAATAGACAACTACTCTTTAAAGTATCCAAAGGGGGGCTGGGGATTTAGCTCAGTGGTTTTGCCGCCTGCTGCGCAAGCGCAAGGACCCAAATTCTATCCCCGGTACCAAAAAAAAAAAATGTAAGTAAAGTATCCAAAGGGTCTGTATACTTTAGCATTAAGATTACAACAGCACGTTTTAGTTTGAACAGTGGAAATTAATCAGAACAAAGGTTATCTTTTTAAAATCAAATATAAACTAGCTAACTAGACTTCACAATGAAGATTTTTTAAACATAGCATGAGAATAACAGGGCCGGGGATTTAGCTCAGTGGCACTGCACCTGCCTGGCAAGCGCAAGGTCCTGAGTTTGATCCCCGGTAGCCGCCCCTCCCCCAAAAAGTAACAATGCATATAAATCAGTATAAATACAATATTACAATAGTGATTAAAATATCCTCTGAATTATGCCCAAGTAACTTCCAAATGATTTTAATGACATCAAAGCAAAAGGCCACCCAGGTGACAACCTGATAGCATGAACCTATCGAAACTATGAAAAGAGTAAAAATAATAGATTTTCAGCTCTTTGACCTAAGGTTCTAGTGCCTAACAGAAATAAGGGTTAAGATTTTTAATTTTTTAGGGTTAACATTTTATTTAATTAATAATTAATTAGTTTAAAAAATCTTTTGAGACAGTGTCTCACTATGTAGTTCAGGCTGGCCTTGAACTCATGGCGATCCTCCTGCCTCAGCCTTCTGGGAGCTGGGTTTACAGATGTGTGCCACCACGCCCAGGAGGGTTAACATTTTTAAAAAGATTTCAGCACAGACACGAGCTGTGCTTTAGTTCACTTCCAGGCCGGGCTAGGAGGACAGGTGCCAGGAACTGAACAGTCACAGGTCCACAGTGCCTGGCTTATGAGGCTGACGTGAGCCTGAGGCCATCACCCTTTGGCCTCACCGCATGTGTTCTCTGTATGCTTTGAAAGCTGCTATCTTCAGTGCTCCAAAGATTTCAAGGGTCAAAGGACCCAGCCCCCACAAGGAAAGGGTTTGGGGAGAGATCTGACTCCTGAGAGAAGTGTGAAAAAGACGAGAGATAATTGCTTTCTTGGATCTTTGCGGCAGAGACAATGACTTCAGTTTGTTGTCATACATTTTCATGTGTTTGCTCGGCTGATAATTAGAGTGACGTAATACAAACAATGCTTTAGGAACAAGGCCCAGGGATTATAACCACATCTGTTAGGAGCACAAAAAGCCCAGCAAAGAGCAGGTGCTCAATAAATAAAATAAATGAATGGTCTGCATTTCCTCATATCATAAATGTGTGGCCCTAAAAGACACAGATTTGGTATGGCCTCAAATTCCAATTACAAAACTTAACTTTTCATCACTAATACAATTATTAAGCTTTTGGAGTTGTAATTAGAACCATGGACATTTTCTTTTTTCTCTTAATTTTTCTTAGTTTTTTTTTTTCCAATAATGTATCCATCCCTAAAGTTCCAACCAAAACTGCTTTGCTTTCATACTATGAACACCTGATATATCAAGGATCTGTTTCTCTTTTAATTTCATTTCTAGTGACATTAACATATAATTAGATATGAAGAACAAAGGCTAACACATGCGTAGGCACAGCAGGGCGAGCATCTCTACTGCTGAGTCTCAGGCTTTAGCCTAGCTCGCATTTCCTAGACTAAAGGGCCCCTGATTTTGGCACATCAAACAGGGGACCTTTCCGCTCAGGTGTTAGGGTTTAACAATGGACAATTACCAACCCTTGGGCGACCTCATAACAGGCTTTGTGTGTACCCATCCATATTCACAGATTTGAGTAGGACCGTGTAATCGCAGCACTCTGGGATGCTAAGGCGGGAGGATCACACGCTCAAGTCTGACCTCGGCACCTCAGCAACACTGTGTCAAAATTAAAAATGAAAAGGGCTGGGGAGCCTGAGGCAGGAGGATCGCTGTGAGTTTGAGGCCAGCCTGGGCTACACAGTGAGTTCAAGGCCAGCCTGAACTACACAGTGAGACCTTGTCTCAAAAAGAAGAAAAGGGCTGTGGATGTAGCTCAGTGCTAAGGCTCTGGGTTCAATACCCAGTACTGGAAAAACAAAACAAAATAAAAAGATTTCAGTAGGAAATGTCTAAGATTCAAAACATTCAAGAATCACATAATTCGTTTTCAGTCAACATAAATCAAGATAAACAGTAGGAAAAAATAAGGTAAAATTAACTGAATGAATTCAGACATATTTTCCATTTTAGCATTTAAAAATAAAACTTATCGTGGAAAATCTCCAGCAGACGTAAGAGCGGTGAATTTGTCTCCATGCATTTCCTGTGCCAGTTCACTGTTCCACACCTTTTTGGGGGGTGGGGGTGTCTAGAGTATTTCCAAACAAATCACATATATTATACTCGGCTGACCATTTTTAAGTAAAATGGACCATATCAAAATCATTAGAGACCAATGAAAATAAATATCTTTGTATTTTTCACTCATTTTACTCTGAAGACATAGGCTTTATTTATTTTTGGTTTTTTGAGACAAGGTCTCACAACATAGTCCAGGCTGACCTCAAACTTCTGGTGATCCTCCTGCCTCAGCCTCCTAAGTGCTGGGATTGCAGGCATGAGCCATCATACCAGGTGACTTAGGCTTTATTGATGCTTTTCCGGTGACACATGGGACAAAAGCCTAAAGGTTTACACTTCCTACCACATACATTTTTGTTGATAACAATGACAAGTCTACACTGGTCTATGAATATTGATTGGGATTCCAGTAAAGGTGTTTTTTTGTTTTTTGTCTTTTGGTTTTTAGTTTCTTGAGACAGGGTCTCACTGTGTAGTTCAGGCTGGCCTTGAACTCACTGTATAGCACAGGCTGGCCTCATACAGTGATCCTCCTGCCTCAGGCTCCTGAGTGCTGGGGTTACAGGTGTGCACCATCACACCTGCCCCAAAAATAAGTTTCAGGAAATAATTTAAATTAAAACTGAAGAGGTGGATTATATAATCAATTAAATTCTGTATCAATTTCTAGTATTCGCCGAGTCAAGCCTGCTAGTATGGTATCAGCTCACAGTAGTGGCAGGAAGGGCTTGGGCCCCTTCTGTCCCAGCTGCTCTGAGAACTGCCGAAATAAACTTTTTTGTTTTCCACTAAAGCCTAAGGTAGGCCCTTCACCATAATTAGGTAGGTCACTCAGTACCTACTGGCTGAATATTGCACACAACGTCATTGAATTTAAGAGTTTGTTGGGCTGGGGATTTAGCTCAGTGGTTCCGCTGCCTGCCTCAAAAGCAGAAGGTCCTGAGTTTGATCCCTGGTACCAAAAAAAAAAAAGAAAAAGAAAGAGTTTTTCTAGATGGAAAAGCATAATTTATTACATAGATTTCTAATAAATTTGCTTTAGCTGGTTAAACCTCTTTTACACACCTCATATAGTCATAATATTTAGTTTCAAATCAATCTTAAAGCAAGAATGGTCCCTAAGAATTCTGAATTCTTTAAACAGTCCTTAAAGTTCACATTTCTCTTTCCATAAAGTGACTTCTGGTTTGATTCCCTTTCCTTTCGTGTACAAGAACAATGCTGACACATGTTAGCTCTTTTTGTTTTTAATGCCAGTGAATTCATTAAACCAAATTAAAATAATAAAATAATAACCTTTGAGAAAAGAAACAAAAGCAGTTGGCAGGAAACTTCACCCATGGATAAATAGTGAAAAAAGATTAAATCTTAAAAAAACTTTAAAAGGTCTCAAAAACACATAGGAAAGGCCGGGGATTTAGCTCAGTGGTTTCGCTGCCTGCTGTGCAAGCACAAGGACCCGAGTTTGATCCCCGGTACCCCCCCGCCCCCCAAAAAAACCACATAGGAAAATATAAAAAATTCTAGTAAAGTCCTCTCTTCTAAAAACCGAAGGATGCTAACCATTGTTTCTATTTCTAGGCAGTTACACATAACATTAAAGCATTATTAATATCTATTGTTTTTCCTAATAAGACTAATAAAAATGGATCGTGAGTACGTGTATGTATTTATTCTCTAATTAAAGTACATAAATGACTTCTAAAAAGGGTAAATGCTAGTATTCACTTCTCAAACACAAGAATTATCTCCATAAACAGTGTCACTCGTGTCCTAAAAACGCAGTAATAAAGGCAGTGTTGTTTCATGCGAGCCAAAACTGGCGATGCTGCTTGCAGAGCCCATGGAAAGAGCCACCATCCTGGTGGGCTGGGCGCAGCAGCAAGGCCTATGATCCCAGCACCCGGGAAGCCGAGTCAGGAAGATCCTAAATTCAGGCCCAGCCCAGCCTGGGCAGCTTAGTGATTTAATGAGACTGTCTCACAAAAGAAAAGGGCTGAGGGCCGGGGATTTAGCTCAGTGGTTTTGCCGCCTGCTGCGCAAGCACAAGGACCAGAGTTCGATCCCCGGTACAAAAAAAAAAAAAAAAAAAGAAAAGAAAAGGGCTGAGGGTGTAGCTGTGAATGGGTCCTGGGGAAATGGCAGGATTCTACTGCATGGAGGCCGTGACTCGTTATGTGGCAATGAGCTAAGTCCCTACGTCCCCAAAGTGCAGATCTCTAGTTCTCCTGCAGAACACTACCGCTCCTCCCCTCGCCCTTCAGTGCACACACAGCCTGCACCAGGAGCATGAGGAAGGAAGGCCCAGCGGTCAGGCGGAAGGAGAAGCTGACAGACACAAGCGGTGAGGCTTGGACACCAGCTACATCTCTGGCCCATCTCTCCCACATCTCCCCGTTGCCTACATCTGTCTCCACACATCTGTAACCCCAAAATGGCAAATTAAAGTGTTCCCACTTCAGAGACTAAAACCTGAGTTGCAAAGATAAACCCTCTCTGTGATGCACGGGTTAGCACACAGAAACAGGGTTTCTGCCCGTCTGCAGCTGCACTGTCCACTCGACCCCGTGTTTTCACTGCCTCATACTCTCAGCATTGCATACCTTTGGCAAATTAACCACGGATCCACTTCCTCATACAGGAGGATTCCTATGCAGCACTAGGACATGCCAACGAGTGTCAAGATGACGGCCTCTAGGGGCACACCCACAACTCTGAGAGGTGTCAGCCTTGCTCAGCAGCAATTCCCACATTTTCCCTGTCATGACACAACGAGGAGAGGTAACATGGGGACGCCCCTCGGGGAAACTGATGGGGCTGCTCAGGGCCAAGGCTGCCCAGCCCCTCCGGGGACTGAGGGCAGAGAGCTCTGCTCACCCGGGACACCAGGCACACTGGCTAGCGAAGCAGTTCACACCCCGAACCGTGCCACATATGCCAGGGGCCAGACAATGCAGCACAGTGTCAGAGGAGAGGCTCCCACAGCGGATGCCTCGAGTCTAATTCTGCAGGTGGTGGGGGTTTTGTCACCCTAACACCAACTTTGGATGGGGCTGGTCAGCATCCTATAGAGGCTGTGGGTTAATTACACCCCAGTTCTCATGAGCAGCATCATAGAAGCTTCCCCAAAATGACCAAAGGACAATTAGTCTGGTAGCCCTAATGCTGCAAATGCATTACCACTACAAGAAAATTCTAAACCCCCCTAAAGGGACGACTACATAAGATCTTCCTGTATATGAAAGAAGATTATAACTTGTTTTAACAGCCAGGTCTTAATGACTTGAGACTTTTCTAGGTATTGCTACTTTTTAAAAGTAAAACGGACTATATCTAAAATCTTCACACCTTATTTGAACACAGCATTTAACATTACAAACACTTCAGTACCGAAGTAGCTTTCCCCTCGTCCTCTTCTCTCCCCTTTTACACCAGTTTCTAGCTCTCATTTGTTAGCATTTTTATGTATCAAGCATTCTTGACTTTGGGAAAAAAACCCTAGCACTTTAATTAAAGCAAAAAGCACAGAAGTAACAGTCCATTAAAATGCACAAGACTAAATATGAATGTATCTGTTTATTTAGAGTTCAGTGCATAAAATTTCAAATAAAATCTATTCAGTTGCTAAAGTTTAAAAAATTAAATCATTTTTTTCATTGTTTTAGGAAAAAGTGCAGCACATAGTAACACAGTAGAGGGTAGTAAAAACAGAATTTGATTTAAAACATAACTTAGAAAACATACGCACCTATTTTAGATGACTAATATGTTGGTAACAAATGCCAGCAAGAATGAAGGACAAATATGTGTTTGCATGCAGCATAAAGACAGCAGAAAATCTAAACTTTTACTTGCGATGGCTATAAACATATAATTAGAAAAACTCTCCTTTTATTTTTACTCCCAAATGTTCCTCTTATGTAATCATCAATAACAATTTTTACTTTTCAAAAGCATATCATAGCTGTCAGTTCGAATCTCTCTTTGCTTTCACAAGTACTTCCCATTCTGTGATACATAGTTTAGGTCATGGGGGTACATTTTAAAATGGAACAGTTTGCTAACACCCAAGTTGCTTCAGCGTAACGGGAGGAGACTTAACACTATGCTGTGTCACAGTGAACTGCTGCGCATACATACTGTATTGCCCCGTGCTAGTCTGATATATGCTAGTTGGCACTGCCATGGTGGTGATGCCAGGGGGACTTCCTCCTTCCTCTGACTTCTCTTCTCCAATCTTGGGAACACCAGGCACATCAGAGGAAAGTTCATTCAGTATTCTTCTAAAATAGAATTTAACAATACAAGTAATTAAAGTATATGAAGGAGACTTAAAACAGAAAAAAGCTACACAGGCACAGCTGCTTTAATCTATATTTGTTCTACCTTTTGCAAAAAAAATGTCACTTGGCAGGAAATGTCATGAACTCACCTATAAGAGGGTCTTTGTGAAAGGATTTCTCTATGCTTATGAGAATCAATTACACCTTCAGAATCTGCAGACTCATCTGTCTCTGTAATTGTTGCTACCTGTAACACAAAAATGTTCTGAGATGCATCATAAAACACAGGCTCTTCCTCCTCCCTGAAAACGTGGTGGTTCAGCCCGGGGTGCGCATCCTGGCGCCCCAGCCGTGGCCCAGCCCTGCTCAGGACACAGTGACCCTGCCCGGCAGAAGCTCGTGGTCTGGCTCAGAGAGGAAGCACAACACAGACTCTGAAGGTGACAGAAGTAAAAGTGTGGTCAGGAATGGCAGAGACGGTAAGTACAATCAAAATGCCATGGAAAGCATGGTGCACTGTCAGGTGAGCCTTCACAGGAAAGGATGGAACTTAAGACACATTAAGACCCCAAATCCTAAACCTGGAGGCACCCTAATAAATCCAACAGAGTGAGCCAGTGACAGAGGCAGAAAAACTACCTGATTTCACTGCTCTCTTCAGGACACCGGGGCTGGCTCAAGCGGGGCTTCAAATCAGGCTTTCCACAGGCCCGGAGAAGAAAGAATACTTGAATAAACAAGTAGGTAAATTGGGCTGGTCAAAGTTTGGATTCACATCACAAGGAGTAGGTTAGGCTAGGTGGTAGTTGGTCTTAAAGGTGAAAATAAGGAATTTCTCCTTAAAAGATGTATCCAAGTTTTCAGCATAATTTCATTTTTCAAGTTAGGTAGTAATATAATAATTTGATTATTAAAGAAAGCCAGAAAACTAAAATAATGATCTGCAACATATGCTGTCAACATATTCAGCCACTTAATTGTGAGGGCCTTAGGGTAGCTGAGTTTATAAGCCTCACTTGACTTAATACTACAATTATATGAGAATTTGATTTTGGGCACAGTGAAGCATTTGTTAAAATATCCAGAATCCAAGCAAGAAGGCTGAGGCGGGAGTATTTCCAAGTTTGAGTCTATCCTGGGCAACTTAGCAAGATCCTGCCTCACAAAAATGAAAGGGGTGAGGGTGTAGCTCAGTTGAAGGCCTTGGGTTCAATGTCCAGCATCACATGCAAGAATATAGTTCCCTCAGTGGCCTGCATACATGACGACACACATCTGCTCACTGACACCCCACACTAAGCACACACATTCAATGAACAGAACCTACTGAAAAAATGTTGCATTAGACAGTCCTGTATCATTACTAAATGTTCATCACTTATACTGGGGTTTCACACAACATCATACAATCATCACACACGCTTACGGGAAGTAGCCTATTATTTTACCCGTTTTAGAAAAGTGGAAACTAAAGTTCATGACACTGTCCAACATGTAGAGATTCTATGAGAAGCTCCACTAGTATTTATCTCTACAAGACAAGTCATTCATTTAACAAAATTTAAAAAAAACAAGACTGGGGAATACATGACAATACTTTCTTCCAATTTCAGCCAGATTAAAACTAAGTAGAGGGCCGGGGATTTAGCTCAGTGGTTCCTCCACCTGCCTCGAAAGCACAAGGTCTCGAGTTCGATCCCCAGTACCAAAAAAAAAACTTATGTAGAAATAGCTCCGTCCCAATAAAAGCCCTAATACAAAGAAGAGCATGAAAAGACTTTATTGTCTCATCACTAGGGCCAGAAAGAGTTGAAAACTATTTAAATCAAGGATCACCATAGAAAAGACAGTGATGAGAAGTATTCCTACACTTCTGAGCAACAACGGTGAGTATTCTGAAGATAATCGAGCTTTTAAACCATATGGATTTATTACGTCAGGTCTCATGCTGCAGCCCTCGTGGTTGTGATAAACTACTCAAACATGAAGTAAAGGGCTTTCTGCACATTTTGTCATCGGTTAGGTTCAAAGAATTTCAATATTTAAAGTATAACAGCAAACTGACCTTAAAAAGGAACCAAAGTAAAGTCAGTAAAGAAGAAAAATGTGCTTTTAAAAATGTAAACTTAATAATTTACATCTGTTGATAAAAAATGTTTGCCTTCAACAAATGCGAAGGATTTCTCACAAACCTCGATAACGATAAGCAGTAACGTACATCTCTGGGTCGCAACCACAATAACAGCCACAGCCACAGGAGCCCAGGTTTAATCTGGGAGGAATACGTGGCATGGGGACACAACACTCATGGGACAGTAACACTGTGCTTCTTTCAGGCTGGGGCACAGCTCACTGGGACAGCACACGCTTGGTATGTGTGAGGTTCTGGGTTCAATCTCCAGAGACAAAATCAATAAATGCATGCACACAAACTGTCCAAGCCTTACAGACACTAAATTGAAAATAAATTTCCGTCAACCTCCTGAGTATTCATGAACACATACCAGAACTATAATCTTTATATTAGTGTACTGATAGATATCTCTTCCCCCAAACCCTCAACAAATTTTTAAGCACCACTTCGGAGCTTTTCTAAAAAGTAAATAAACAAATAAATTAGAGTTTGAACACAGAACCACTTGGAGAAGATCAACTGCTGCTCCAGCAGTTACTCATGATGCAAAATACAAGCTGATGAAGCTCCAACTCTTCAGCCACATCTATGGGCCTGACAAGGCACAATATAAAAAAAGAAATTCCTCCAAATATCTAATAAAAAACTTGTGGGCCAGGGATTTAGCTCAGCGGTTTCACTGCCTGCTGTGCAAGCGCAAGGAATTGAGTTTGATCCCCGGTACCAAAAACAAAAACCAAAAAAACTTGTGGGCCTGGGATGTAGCTCAGCAGCTCAGAGCCTGGTAAATACAAGGTTCTGAGTTCGATCCCCAGTACCAGGCACAAAAACAAAAAACAAACAAAACTTGTGTATAAAATCTACATAAGGATGATGATAAATGAATTAGTAAAAACAAAATTTAAAAGGCCCACGAGGTCAGGGATTTAGCTCAGTGGTTCTGCTGCCTGCCTCGCAAGCATAAGGTCCCAAGTTTGGTCCCCAGTACCCAAAAAATAAAAAAAATAAAAGGCCCATGAAAGTCAAAGACAAATCAGCCAGGAGGAAGCTGGTGGACAGTCTGAGTCTGGGGCCTGGGAGGGACAGCCGTGGTCTCAGTGACTCCTGGGCTTCACAGAGTGGCCTAAGGGTGCCACACTGGAGACACAGCTGGAAACGTCTTCCAGGGCCCTATCCAGCCACAGAAACCTGCAAAAACCATCACCACTGAGGACTAAAGTTGGACCTGCTTCTCACGTTTTGGTCTATTTTTTAAGAAGTGCAGCCGGGTGTAGTGGCACACGCCTGTAACCCCAGAACATAAGAGACTGAGGCAGGAAGATCTCTGCAAGTTCAAAGTCAGCCGGACCTACATAGTGAGTTCAAGGACAGGCTGAACTACATAGCGAGACTCTGTCAAAAAAAACACAAAAAACGATGTACAACTCACTGTTATGATTGGCCAACCTCTCTTCTGCTTCTAAGAGATGACAAGCGACCTGGGGCACGTACCATGCAGAGGGGGTCCCTGTCCTGGAACTATTATCCTCGGATGTGACAGATATGAAGGAACCCATGCCCCTCACTCATGGTGCCCATGCCTGGATGGATAGGAGTGTTTGGAGCACAGAGTTCTAAAGCAGTTAAACTACCTCACCGAGACTAACAGTGATGCCTCTTGGAGGCCAGAGTGTGATCGACCTCCTTAACTTTCCTGAGAAGCTGGAGACAGAATACAAATTGGTGAATTACGTTCATAGAGGACGATTCTAGCGCCCCTGCAGATGTACGCCGATGCCCTGGCTCAACACTCACAGAGAAACCCACACACACTCATGCCCCTAAACCCAGGCGGCACTGACCAGGGAAGGCCCGGCCTGTAGTCTGAGCCAGAGAAGCTCCCGTCTCGGAGCGGGGTGACCGCCGGGCCCTCCTCCTCTCCCCGGGACGGAGGCACCCAGGCAGGGCCCAGCACAGCACTCACTGTGGGCAGAGAGGAGTGAAGGCACCACCAGCTCCTCTGAGCCCTCCCGGCATGCGCCTGCAGCCCCTGCCAGACTCAAACCTGCCCAGTGTGCTCAGGAAGCAGTGCTGTCCTGTAAGCCAGGCTGACTTCAGAAAGTGCTTCATTTTGCTAGGATTCACCTTCATGACCTCCTCAAAACAGCCAAAGACCTTCGAAATGAAATAATCCATCAGTTTCTACCCTAAGCAGTTCTACAACCACAGATCCGCAGGAGGATCACCAGAGTCTGAGGCCGGCCTGGACTACATAGGAAGACCTTTGTCTCAAAAAACAAAACAAAGCAAAACAAAAACAACAACAAATAACTAAAACTTATTTACATCATCAGTCAAGCAAGCTTTTTCTGGAGGCCTAGAAGTTTAAAATCTCTTATCCATGCAAGAGAAAATATGTATTGAGCATTGCACTAGGTGCACAAAGGTAGACAGAAGAACTGACAAAACAAACTCCTGCAAAGCAAAAGTATACCAAGCACTATCAGTGATGGCGAACCTTTTAGAGACATGTGCCCAAGCTGCAACCCAAAACCCACTTATTTATCACAAAGTGCCAACACTGCAATTACACCGGAACACTGAGGTTTTAGAAAAACCTTATAGATTAAAAGAAAAACACAAGCCGGACATGGTGGCACATGCCTGTAATCCCAGCATTCGGGAGGCTGAGGCAAGAGGGTCGCTGTGAGTTCAAGGCCAGCCTGAACTACAGAGCAAGACCCTGTTTCCAAAAAAAAGGAAAAAAAGAAAAGAAAAACACAATAACAGAGCTTTCGGTGACACAAACAGCCCAATGCAGCACGTGTGCCAGAGGTTGCCACCACTGGTATAAGAGCTAAGCACTCCACTAACAGGCCGTGAATGTCAGGGGTAGAGAACAGAAAGCTGAAGACTCAGTGAAGGCTTCAGGAAGAAGCCAGAGCTTGAAACAGACTTGAACTCAGCCTAGATAACAGGAACAGTAAGTGACAACTGTTTTTTTTTTTTGGTACCAGGGATGGAACTTGGGTCCTTGCGCTTGTGCAGCAGGCGGCGAAACCACTGAGCTAAATCCCCGGGGTCAACTGTGAATAGAGTAACCAGTATGCAGCCCAGGAAGAGAATTCACCTTGCATGTTCTTATTTTTGCCTACCTTAGATTTGAAGGGGAAAGAAAAAGAACCACTCATGTGGAACCAGTAGATTTAACAACTACAAGCTACAAAGGGAAAACATGGATTTATTCTATGAATGTTACTGGCACAAAATGCAACCCTAAATTATAAAAAGGCATTCACTGCTGCTGAATAAGGACTAAAGGACTCCATTAGCTACACAACTAATTCTCCAACATTTTAGTCTCAGGACACCTATATAACTTGCTAATGACCATAGATAGCTTTATTTATGTGATTTTTATCTAATTGAGTGCTAGTGAGCATTTAGTAACCATATCCTGGGAAGGGGGGATCTTGATTTGTAGCTTTTGCTGATTTCTATGATGTAAACATTCATACTATGGCTGACTTCAAGCTACTAATGCATGACAGTAGACACAAAGTTGGAAAAGAATAAAAAATTTGTTCTTGCAAGCCAATGTGAGGCAGCTTAGCACATCCTGGTTTTATGTTCATACAACATTAGAAATTGAAACTGTGCCAAGTGTGATGGTGCACTCCTGTAATTCTAGTACTCAGGAGGCTGAGGCAGAAGGACTGCAACAAGTTCAAGGCCAACCTGGGTTACTTAGGGAGACCCTGTCTGAAAATCGCCCCTCAAAAAAACTTAGAAATTAAAACTGAGAAATATTTCTAAACACGTAGCAACTCATTTCAAAATAATAATAATAAATCTACTATGTTAACATAAATAACATTTATGAAAGACAATTACATTCTCCAAAACAAAAAATAGAGAGAAGTGGCATTATTTTCACATTTTTTACAAATTCCTTTAATGTCTGGCTGAAGTAAAGACAGCTAGAGTCTCCTATGTCTTTCTGCAATGCCTCTGTTGGAATATGTTATGTTAGTTGGCAGGTGAAGAAAATCTGGGCCTCACACTGATATGTGATTTAAAAAGGGAGGAATATGATGATACCTTTCTCAGAAAAAATATGGATACTAAACTCAACAAGTGTTTATGTCTTAACGGTTAGTTAGCAATGTAGAATCTGAAACTATCAATTATTTTAAAACCCCCTGACTGATCCTGTATTTTGGTGGGTTCATTACTCACACAAGACTTTGTAATATCATGTAATAATTACATGATATTAAACATTGACTCATCGAGTTAAGTGGCTCTTTCAAATGCTGGCTCTCTCTCTCTCTCTCTCTCTCTCTCTCTCTCTCTCTCTGGAGACTGAATCCTGCTATGTCCCCAGTACCCTGCCCCTCACCCCTTCTTTTGAGAGGGGGTCTCCCTAGGTGACTAAATTTCCCGGTTGGGCTGGAATCTCTAATCCTGCCTCAGCCTCCCAGCATGGCGGGGTTTCAGGGACACTCCACTGTGCCTAAATGCTGACACATTTCATGACACGCTATCCTAAATCACATTCACTAAATACCACCGATCTCATCTGCATGCTGTCACGCTCACAGTGGCAGGCACAGATTTCCACAATTTACAATTCCAGTTAAAAGCTCAAATCCTACCATTGCCAATGAGCACTTGAGGTGACAGGTTTACTTAAACTGGTTGTTAGTCATTCATGTGGGAAAACTTATGTCCCCCGGGGGGAAAACCCTAGCTAGGTCACTGTGGCACGCAAACTATCACGAGTGCTTTTCCTCCAGAATGCGGCCTTTGGTACATGGCAGAGGTGCTTTCTGGGACTGTCCACTTCATGACACAGAGTTAAACAATTAATATTTCACTAATTAACGTCCTCCAGGGTCACGACTGAAGGCCACTGCCACTTTTTACTGCTCCATCAAGGACACTCTTAAGTGAGACCGGCTTTGTGGACTGGCGGGGGAGAATACGACTGCTCTACAGCTCGCTGCCACTGACCTGACTCCAGTTGGGAACAACTCACCCTTGTTTCTGTACTATCCGTGCAAATGCCAATACTGAGAAGAGGAAACAGCATCTTAGCAGCGGGAGGGCAGTCTGTCCTAGCAAACCTTCGGAAAGCGTCCTGAGTCTCACCCGAGGCTCTGTGTGCCACACTCGGAGACCTGCTGCCCCGTACAGACGTGGCTGGTACCCGCAGGAAGGCCCTTAGCTGACAGCACAGAGTGTGGACACAGGCTGAGTCCTGCAGCACATCCAGTAACCTTGACAGAATCCACGCATCACAGATGGCAAAGTAGAAATTAAGCTCCGTAACTTACCCAAGAGACCCAGGTGGGGTGGGGTACACCTGTAACTCCAGCTACTCAGGAGGCTGAGGTAGGAGGACCACAAGTTCCAGGCCAGCCTGGGCAACTTAGACCTTGTCTCAAGAAGGAAAATAAGGGGCCAGGGATTTAGCTCAGTGGTTCTGCCACCTGCTGTGCAAGCGCAAGGACCCAAGTTCGATGTCTGGTACCAAGAAAAAAAAAAGAAGGAAAATAAGGGCCTGGGACTTAGCTCAGTGGCACTGCACTCGCCTTGCAAGCACAAGATCCTGAGTTCAATACCCAGTACCGAAAGAAAAAAAAAAAAAAAAGAAAAGAAGGAAAATAAAAAGGGCTGAGGATGGAGCTCAGTGGCAGAGCACCCTCAGCTTCAAATCCCAGTACTCAAAGAGGGGGACTTGATTGTCCTGTTTCTGTCACAACAAGGTAGGAAAGAGAGCCACAAACTTTACAACTAGACTCGTGGGAGCATGCAGGGTGCCATTGCTCCTGCCCTCACTACCACCCCGTGTACAGACCGTCTGGAGGGAAGGAAGGAGAATGTGAACCCCTGCTTCTCCTTTCCTCTTTATTCCCCCATCTTTAGTAAAGTTATATTACCGGGTGGTAGAAAATTATTTTTTCAAACAGTCTTGCTATGTTGTCTAGGCCTCCTGATTAGCTGGAACTACGGTGCACCACCATTCCTGGTTAGGGGTGGGAAAGCTAAGACCCTGCACTTCCTCAAATCAGACTTTTCTCTGCAGAATGAAAGCTCTCAGAGATATCTTACCAGACACCCAGTGGCTCTCAATGTTTTGCTTTTTAAAAAAAGTAGAGTGAGCTATCCAAAGACAACAAACTTGAAACTGTAGGGGGAACCCAAGTGTACTATAAATATTCTCACAAACTGAGCCTGGAGGGTTGGCTAGAGGGTAGCAAACGTAACTCACTTTATGTGGAGAAATGCTCCCACTTCAAAGAGATGAGATTAGTTTGAATAACTAAAAAGAAACTGAAGAACAACTCATGGATTCTATGTGCGGGTGCGTACTGGAACTAGAGGTTGAAGCCTGGGCCTCACACATACTATACAAACACATCGCCAGCTCATTTTTTTTGGTACCGGGGATAGAACTCAGGTGCTTGTGCTTGCAAGGCAGGCGACAGAACCACTGAGCTAAATCCCCGGCCCTCGCCAGCCCATTTTTAAAATTTTTCTTTTGAGACAGGGTCTCACCAAGTTGCCCAGGTTGGCCTTGAACTCATCATCCTCCTGCCTCAGGCTCCAGAATACCTGGGATTAAAGGCACACACCACTGTGGCCAGCTGATTCATTATCGGCTTGATAACTATAAATCATGCTTCAGTTATTTAACTATCTCTCAAGTGCAATTTTCAGGACCTTATGAAACAACAGCTCTTTCAAAAATGATTTAGTGTCAATAATACTTGCTGTAGAAAGGGAGCTATGGCCATACAGTAGCCCTAGAATTCTGGAGATGAGTTGTATGGGTTCTTGGACTACAATAACACTTCTGTTATGTCCAAACTCTGGACAGGACAAATGCTCATGAGGCAACTCCTTCACTAAGCTGCTAACTAAAGCCAGAGAAACAGCATGAATAACATGTCCTGGTGTTAAATTCAGATGTATCCCTTAAAAACATCCTTGAATCTGCAGAACTGTCATTCTACATTTTCACCAGTTTTGCCAAAACTGACCCTCGACTGGCATTATGCCTGTAACTGCACGGATAGAGTGTACCAGCAAAACTTCATTATTGTGAGTAATTCCTTCGTATTTGAGCACTGTTATACTCTCAGGCTGATTCCATGGGCTCCAGGTGAATCCTGGCTGCCCTTGAAGTGAACGCTGCACGCAGATGGCACAGAAAGGCAATGATTCAAGATGGCGCGCAGGGTCCCCAAAGCCACAAGTGGTTACGAGAAGGGCCTTTCACTGGGGCAGGGGGGTCAGTGTTAGGGAGACTAGGATTCAAAGCAACTACAGTAAGGGAACCAGGTGGGAATGTTCAAGGGGCAAGCAGTACTGCTAAGACACTGGTTATTGGGTTTATTTCCTCAGACAGGAAATAAAGATCTGGATAATACCAACAAACAACAATCCACAAGGAGGACGATACCTACTCTAGTCACAGGGTACAAACAGGGTTCTGAAGAACAGAGACTTTCTGGAAAATCCTACTCTTTTTTATTTTTATTTTTTGAGATGTTTGTACTTTTTATTATTTTTCATTTTTTTTCCTTAAATTCTTTTATTGGTACATTTTAGGTATACAATACGTTTACATTTATCATTGGGTGCTTGTGCCTGAACATGATGTATCTTGGTTCTTTTTTCTGCATTACCTGTGCACCCTTCACTCCCTCCACCCTTCCCTATTTACATAAACTTTGTTTCCAATTTTTCCTGTTCTTATAATTTTTCCTTTCCCTTCTTTACTTCCCCTTCCCTTCCCACTTCCCCTACCCCTTTGGACCTGTTCTTCCTATTTCAAATTACCAATTATTCATTTTAATCATTTTAATCCTTATTTACACTTTCAGTTTCTCATACTAGAGAAACTATTCAGTATTTACACTTGTGTCCTATTTATTTCACTTAAGTGTATGGCTTCAATATGCATCCACTTAGCTATAAATGTCTCTAGTTTCTTGTTTTTTATGGCTGAGGAGTATTCCATTTTATAAAAAAACCCCACATCTTCTTCATCCAGTCTCCAGTTGATGGGCACTTGGGCTATTTCCAAGCTTTCGCTATTATAAACTATGCCACTGTAAACATGGGTGCACATATATCACTGTGGTATGATTTTTTTAATTCCTTTGGGAAGATACCCAGCAGGGGAACAGCTGGGTCAAATGGGACCTCTAGCCCTAGTTCTTTGAGGTATCTCCATGCTGACTTCCACAGTGGTTGCACCAGTCTGCACACCCACCAGCAATGGAGAAGGGTTCCTTCCTCCCACAATCCTGCCAGCATTTGTTATTGGTTGATTTCTTGATAGCAGCCATTCTTTCTGGGGTGAGGTGGAATCTCAGTGTTGTTCTCATCTGCATCTCTCAAATGACCAGTGATGTTGAACATTTTTTCATATATTTGCTGTTTTTACTTCTTTGTCTGAGAAGTGTCTGTTCATTTCAGATGCCCATTTTTGAATTGGGTCTTTAAATTTGGGGGGTCTGATTTTTTAAAGTTCTTTTTCTTTTGGTACCGGGGATCAAACTCGGGTCCTTGCACTTGCACAGCAGGTGGCAAAACCACTGAGCTAAATCCATGGCCCCTTAGGTTCTTTATATATTCTAGATAGTAGTCCTTTGTCTGAGGTACAGCTGCTAAAAGTTTTTTCCCACATTGTAGGTTGTCTCTTAGCTCTGTTGGTGGTTTCTCTTGCAGTGCAGAAGCTTTTTAATACAATGAGATCCCAGTTGTTGATTCTTTGTGCTAGTTCCCATGCTACTGAGGTTTTGTTCATCAAATCTTTTCCCATGCCAATGTCTTCAAGAGTTCTACCTAACTTATTTTCCATCAAGTTTAGTGTTTCTGTCTTGTAGCCACTTTTTTTTTTTTTTGGTACTGGAGATCAAACTCAGGTCCTTGTGCTTGTGCAGCAGGCAGCAAAACCACTGAGCTAAATCCCCAGCCCTAGTGTTTCTGTCTTAATATTTAGATCTTTGATCCACTTCGATTTTAGTTTAGTGCATGGTGATAAATATGGGTCTAGTTTGAATCTTTGGCAGGTTGAAATCCAGTTTTTCCAATACCATTTATTTATTTATTTTTTTGGTACCAGGGATCGAACTCGGATCCTTGTGCTCGCACAGCAGGCAACAAAACTACTGAGCTAAATCCCTGGCCCTCCAACACTATTTATTAAAGAGGCTATCTTTCCTCCAATGAGGGCAGTTATCTCCTTTGTCAAAGATGAGGTGGCTGAGTATGTCTGAAGTTGTTTCTGCATCTTCTAATCTATTCCACTGATCCTTGGGTCTGTTTCTTTGCCAGTACCATGCTGTTTTTATCACAGTAGCATTGTAGCATAGTTTCAAGTTGGGGATTGTGATACCCCCTTGAAAAACCCTACCCTTACAGAATAACAAAAGTTCACGTGAACTAAATATAGATACTACAGGTAGAAATGGGGAAATCTCTTACCTATAAATATTAATTCTGTGATTTTTTTGTAAGCAAAATGATCACAGGAACACATCCTGTTTATGAATTAATTCATTCTTTTGTTCCCTCACGAGGATTTCTGAGGAGCCTGCCATGGACCAGTCCTGACAGGAGGGACTCAGCCACGAACATGAGAAGTCCCTGCCCTGCTAGCTCAGAAGACAGAAAACAGAGAGACACAAAAATACATCATTTGGGGTGGAGCACAATTCTTCAAAACCAAAAAAACACTAGGGTGAGGAATTAGAGAGGGACAAGATGGGGTGGGGCATGGCGGCTATTGTGAAAAGCCTTTCGGGACACTTTCATGAAAAATCCAAATGAAAAGAAGGCAAAAGTCACAGGAAGAAGATCTAAGGAGTACACTCATCACATTCCAATAATCAAGTAGGCAATTGGTCCAAAAATACTTTAAAAACAAAGAAGGCATATATTTCATATACGTCTTTTATGAGGCTTTAAAAGTAGAATAAACTCGTAAGAGATACAATTTACCTTTTTTTCCAGATCCCCTGAAGAATAACCTTCTTCTAATGGATTCCTGAAACATAGATTATGCTGATGCCACCACATCCACCGAGACCCCCACTCTAGACAATGGTTAATCTGAAGAATTAGGGGAAGATGATGCAACTGACAGCCTTAGTTGGCTTTCCAACCCTAAAAACCCTATAATAGTGACACTTACAAGTGGGAAAACCTCACAATGTTGGAACACACATCAGGCTAGCTCCTAGTGGACTGGCTCCACTCTGTAGCCAGGGCCCCTCACAACGGGGTTTATGATGTCACAGTGGAGCTGTGAGTGTCAGAGCTACGGGCCCGCACTCGAGACAGTTAATAAAGGGGGTGGGAATTTAGCTCAGTTGGTAATGCCGCCTGCCTCGCAAGTGCAAGGTTCTGAGTTCGATCCCCAGTACAAAAAAAACCAAACAAACCAGTTAATAAAGGATTAAAAAGATGTGATTCTATAATACTGCGGATTGCTCCATCAACCCTGCTATCTGCGAAGTCAAATCTCTGTATTACATAGCTTAATGTCAAGGGCTATGATGAAAATCCAACAATCTAACCAAAACATTGAAAACTATCTTGATTTCTAAGTGTTAAGGCAACTCAACAAAGAGTTTTTTGTTCTATGGAAAAAAGATAGCACTAAAAATATCTTAGATATTTTAAGGATGAAAGCAGGAAAATCAGAATATTTTACATTTCAAAGATGTATAATATTTCACTTTAATTTTTAAGACTAGTTGTGCTAAATGAAAACAAAAAATTAAAATGTAGAGTTATTTTTATCTCTAGTCTCCATAATAAGTCTAAAGAGATGCTGTTGGCTCATCTTTTTTGTGTAAGGCTTAAATAAATTTTATCTGAACCTTATAATGTGAATATAGCAGGGGAAGTAGATGAATGTTTCTAGTGTTGTAAATATGACCAAATTGTATGTCTCTAAAAAAGTCACCCCTTGAGAGCAAAGCAGGTATCAGAATCAAGTCGTTCTTAATTATGCAGAGGAATTAAAGAGTGTATTTTAATACTTCAGTAAACAGTTAAGAGTTCTTGTTTTTAGTTCACCTTTTTTCCTCCTGGATAATCTCTATAGTGTCTTGAATTTCCTATTTATACCGTATGGAGCAACACTTAATATTCTACTATGAGATGTGTTTCATTTAGCATATTTTTAAAGTACTGTGTATGAAAATGAATATGTCTTTATGGAAGTCAAAACTCCACTGGCACTACAACTGCACATGTGTGTGTGCGTGTACGTGTGTGCACATGTGTGTGCATGGGGACTGAACCCAGGGCCCAGGCACGGAGCTACAGCCACTACCCTTTTCCACTCTTTCTTTGGAGAGAGGTTCAGAATAAATTGTGATTCTCTCAACTCCCACAGTGTTGAATTGCAGGCATTTGCCACCACGCTCAGCTAGACTTTTAAAAGTCAATTTTAGATTCAGTAAGACCAGAAAATGAATCACAATTTACTGGCCAAATAAATATCAAAGTAATGAATGCATAAAGAAAAGTAAATTACAGAGAGATACTCAGCCAAAAAATAAAGGTATTTATGCGGCAGATATCCTATAAGGGCAAACAATGAACACAGATCACTTCTAATAACAAGTAGGAAATGGACATTCTCAGAGCCAGAAACCACAGAGCATGCTTAAAGCCACTGTCCAAGCCAGATGTGGTGGCACATGCCTGTAATCTCAGCACTCCTGAAGGCTGAGGTAGGAGGATTGCAAGTTTGAGCCCAGCCTGGGCAATGGAGGAACTTAGCAAGATCCTCTCTCAAAATAAAAAAATAACAGGGGCTGGAGATGCAGCTGAGTCCTAATGCCCTGGGTTCAGTCCCCAGTAACACCGTGTCCCCCCAAATCTCACAAAAAACGCTTGCCCTAATTTCCCATTTTCATCTCTGACCTAAATGAGCTGTTTGTTTCCTGTTCTGGAGATCAAGCCCAAGGCCACTCGTCTTAAGCACTCAAACTTGCTGGCCTCTAAAACCAACCTTGCAAAAGCGTCTCTGAAGCAGTCCAGCTACAACTCATGTGCATCTCATTCTATTGCAGTTCTTATACCCATCACTCGTATAACTCTGGAGAGTACGGCATTCAGTCTACAAAAGGAAACAAATCCTGCCTTGACCACTGTATAGATGAACCACAAGGAAATTATGCTAAATAAAATAAGCCAGTCACAAAAAGACAAGAATCCACTTATAGGAGGAAGCTGGTCAAACTTCATAGAAACAAAAAGCGGAATGGGGTTACCGGGGACTGGGGAAAAAGAAAAGGGGAAAAACTGTTAATGAGTAGAGCTTCAGCTATGCATGATGAAAAACTTCACATATTGCACAGCAATGTGAATACACATGTAACACTATCTGTGTGTTTAAAATGGCCACGCTTGTAATTTTTGCTATTTTCTAATAATAAAAAGCAGTAATACCTATGGCTCCAAATGTGGTAGCTAATTACCTATGGCAATTAACCAGTTTCTTGCCAGGATAATATTCAACCAATTGATTTTATTAAATGGCACCGAGACTGATCTCATTATCTTAAAAGTTGCGATTCTAAAGTCCTGGACAGTCACAGACTACTGGCCCCAGATTACAGTTCAACAGACAGAAGGGTCATCGGGCCAGGAGTTACAGGGAAATGATTACTGAATGGATCAAGATGGGCAAAACTTTAAATTTCTATGCTCTTTACACTCAAGGTTAGAAGCTGAATCAGGTCAATCTCCAGTACCATAAATAAAAAAGAAATTTAAGAAGAAGTCAAGTTAGTATCTAAATATGAAATGATGTTCTGTCTCTGAATAACAAAGGAGTAACAGTACACATCTCCATGTACAACAGTGGCTCGAGAGTACTATGTATCACTATACAGAGAGGTGTAAGTACACAGTTGCTATTACATACATATATTAGTGTATTACAGCACATGTGTATAATTACTGTGTAGTAATGTATATATACATTACTATACACACTAACATATGCTACATAGGTTATATACATAGCATACGATCAATGTTTGATAGCTGGATTTTTCTAGCAGATGCTCTCTGAAACTGCAGTTCAACACTGAATACTGCATATTGGGCAATAAATGATGAAGTGGTTAACAAAATCTAAAGCTGGATTGCTGGGCCCAAACTGAGGCTCTGCCTTTTACTAGCTGTACGACCCAAGGAAAGCTGCTCAGATCTCCCCTGGTTCACTTCAACACAAAGGAGAATGAAAAGGTATCTGTCTGCTTGGGTCACTGTGCAGAGCACTCAGGACAGGGTCTGGCCCACACAGAAGATTCACCTACACTCCCTTTGCTACTTTTATTCTGTTACATTCCATTTAAGGAACTTATCAAGAAAGCAGAGCTTAAATAATATACATGCATGTGCGACTCTTTGAATTGAAGGATTAATATTCAAAAACAGACCTTACCCCAAAGTGGAGGCACACAAGAACGCAGAACCAATGATTTATATAAAAGAAGCCAAGCCAGGTGTGGTATGCCTGTAACCCCAGAACTCTGTGAGGCTGAGGCAGGAGGATCCCAACAAACTCAACCTGGGCGGTTTGACAAATTAGTGAGACCATGAGTCACTGCACCATGAGACGTAGCTCAGTGTGAAGGCCCTCAGTTCAATTCCCAGTACTGCAAAAACAACACTGTTAAAACAAAGCAAAACACAACAGTATTTATAAATGAGTAAATAAAACTGTGGTTTCAAAAAAGTTGGGGAAAAATAATATTCACATCTATGATACCTGTAAACATAGCAGCATTTATAAATGAATAAAAAAACTGTGTTTTAACCTTAAAAAAACAAAACAAAGCAAAACAAAAGAAAAAGAGTAGAAGTCAAAATCTGAATCAGCAACAAAACATGGCTAGAACAAATTAAATTCGTAAGTTTTTTCAGCTCTGATCTAAAGTCAGACTTCTTAAATAGTAAAGTCCAAGTGCTGGCTTTAAAAAGAAATTAACAATGAGTGTTGCTGGGGGTTTAGCTCAGTGGTTTCAGCCTGCTGCACAAGCGCAAGGACCTGAGTTCAATCCCCAGTACCAAAAAAACCCCCAAAAGCAATGAGTGTGGTCTTACCATGAAACCTGAAATTAATTATACTCTAAAACAATGACTGTAAACTCAGGTTCTCAGGAGCCTGAGGTGGGGAATTACAGATTTGAGGTCAGCCTGGGATACTTAGCCAGCCTGTCTCAAAATAAAATGAAGAAGAGGGCTGGGGATTTAGTTCAGTGGTTCCGCCACCTGCCTCCCAAGTGCAAGGTCCCGAGTTCGATGCCTGGTACCAAAAAAAAGAAAAAGAGAAAGAGTGCTGAGCAGATAGAGCACTGGCCTAGCCTGTGTGAGGACCTGCCTCGCCCGGGGCTCAAGCCCCAGTGTTGCTAAACAAGTAAATAACAGCTTGGATTTTCAGCACTGAAGTGGCCTGAGAGAACTTTTGCCATGTTTCAAATAGCTAGAAGAAATCTAAAGTGCCTAAATTCAGAGGATAAAACATACAATTTTTTTTTGGTACCAGGGATCGAACTCGGGACCTTGTGCTTTCGAGGCAGGCACTGGAACCACTGAGATAAATCCCCGGTCCAAAACATACAATTTTATTTTATTTTATTTTATTTTATTTATTTATTTTTGGTACCGGGGATCGAACTCGGGTCTTTGTGCTTGTGCAGCAGGTGGTAAAACCACTGAGCTAAATCCCCTGCCCAAAACATACAATTTTATTTTATTTTATTTTATTTTATTTATTTATTTTTGGTACCGGGGATCGAACTCGGGTCTTTGTGCTTGTGCAGCAGGTGGTAAAACCACTGAGCTAAATCCCCTGCCCAAAACATACAATTTTAAATAAGCCCATGGCATCAGATTACGAAAACTTTGCTTATAAAACAACTAAAAGTTAGTTTTTCTTCTCTATCCAGAGTCCTGTTAAGCTTAACAGGTAAATTTAATGCTATATTAGAATAAATTACTCAGACATTTTCATGGAGCTGGGAAACAAACCTAGGGCTTCCACACACTGGGCAGGTTCTGTACCACTGAGCTACATCTCAGCTGGACAACATGTTTAAAACAGCACAAGCCACCTCATCTAAAGACCTACTGCTACCATTTTAAGATAGAAGCAGATTACTATAAAAGCAAATATTTATTACGTCAACCACGTGCCAAATCTTTTCTTTCTTTTTTTTTTTTGGTACCAGGGATCGAACTCGGGTCCTTGAGCTTGCGCAGCAGGCGGTGAACCACTGAGCTAAATCCCCGGCCCTCATTTTTTGTTTTTGAGAAAGGATTTCGCTGTGTCCAGGCTGGCCACAAACTCGCTTTGTAGCCCAGGATGCCCTCGAACTCACAGCAATCCTCCTGTCTCAGCCTCCCAAGTATTAGGATTACATCTGTGTACCACTATGCCTGGCTTCTCTCAAATATTAAGAGGAATGTTTTTCTCCTTTAGTAAAAGGCCATCACTTAAGGGAATTATCTTACTAATGTTAAAAATCATGATTAACTGAACCTGAGCTTAAACTAGATCTACCTAGCTGGGCGTAATGGTGCATCCCTGTGATCACAGTATGGAGGCTGAGGCAGGAGGATTGCTGCGAGTCTGAGGCCAGCCTGAGCTACATAGTGAATTCAAGGGTAGCCTCAACTACATAGCGAGACCCTGTCTCAAAAAACCTAGATCTACCTAACTGAAAACAAATACATCATATCAACCTAATGGGATGCAGATGATCTCTAACATTCAAATACGATGTTGCTGACCTATCGTCAACGGCAAATATTCGAGGGTTTTTATTATTATTTTGTTTTTGATGACTGTATATACCCTTCCCAGTCCTATGGAGGACCAAAAAGATGGATTTTTTTTTTTTTAACACATCTGGCCAAAACAATGGGAAATGCTATTCCAGTTTTCCACCAGATTGAAAAAGAAAATGTTCATCCCACACATTGAACGCAGCTCCGAGCAGCCTCGTTAAAGCACCCTGCTTCAGTGCCCTGCCACACGCAGGCCGCCTTCGTGCCGAGGCGCTTCCGGCCGGCCGTGTGCGAGGACAGAGGGTTAGGAAGGGGCCAGCGGGCGTGATCACCGACAGAGTCCCAGACGCCCGCTCTGCCTCGGGGACACGGGTCCGGGACGGGCTGGGCTGTGCCAGAGCCAACTCCCGCCGGCACCGCGCTGCCCGGCCTCCGAGTGTCCTTCGCTGTCTTTGCTGAAGGCCGGAGAACCAGCCCGTCCTTCACACACGCAGGGAGAGGAGTCCGGGGCTCGGCCCTGCGGCTCCCCCAGCGGCTCAGTTCCGAGCACCGGAGAAAGGAGAGCCAGCCGCTCCTCCGCTGGTCTCACAGAGGCTCCGGGTGTGAGAGACAAGTGAGGAACATCAACATGGCCTGTAATGCACAAGGGACCACGGCTGAGTCCGCAAGGCAGGAGAACGGCATTTGGTTTTGTAGGGGTCGCCCAGAAGTTGTTAAGGCCCATGCCCAGAAGCGAGTGGGAGTAAAATGACACAACGGTGGAGATCCCCAGAGCTGCTCAGAATATCTCACCAAAAAAAGAAAAGAAGTAAGAAAAATGCTACAGGATCTTGACAATAACTTTATATATGTGGGATCATTATTTTACTCCTAAATCTTCCACAATGAGAAAAGTTTTGCCTTCCCGTTTAAATAGGCTATTATTTCTAGAGGATGTAAGTGTAACTATTTTAAAACTACTTGAACACAGTATTTTTGTTTTACACCATACTGGTTTTTGGAAAGTTTCCTCACGTGTTAGTTTTTTAAAATGGACTCTGCTATGCTGGAAATGCAGCACAGTGGTACAAGATGTGTCCAGCAGGCCCGAGGTCCTGGGTTCAAGTCTCAGCACGGCTAAAAATGAAGAAAAAAATCAGACTTTCCAATTGGTTATCAAGCATTTTCCAGGGTTGGACAGAATCCTAGTCTTATATATCAAAACATACACTTCACAGACAAGCTATCACTGCTAATTAAAAATAAGTCAATAGGGCCAGGGATGAGTTCAGCAGCACCCACATCTGCCTGGCTAGCACAAGGCCCTGTGTTCAATTCCGGGTACCAAAAAATAATAATAAGTCAACACATATGCCAAGCATAGTGGCACACACCTGTAATCCTAGCTACTCAGAAGGATGAGGAGGATTCCAAGTTTGAGGACAACCTGGCAAACTGGGAGGCCCTTTCTCAAAGTAAAATTTTCAGCTGGTGTGGAGGTGCATGCCTGTAATCCCAGCATTTAGGAAGCTGAGGCAGGAGGATTTGGCCAGTTTGAAGCCAGCCTGGGCAACATAGTAAATTCAAGGCCAGCCTGAACTAGATTCTAAGACTCTGTCTCAAAAAAAATAACAAAAAATAAAAAGGGTCAGGAATGTAGCTCAGTGGCAGAACACTTGCCTAGCATGTGTGAGGCCCTGGTTCAATCTCCATTACCACAAAAAAAGCAACTAATTAACACATACATTAATTTAGGCAAGCCAGGCTTGGCAGTGCATGCTGGTAGTCCCAGTACCAGAGGGGCTGAGGCAGGAGGATTGTCATGAGCCAGCCTGGGCTACATAGTGAGTTAGAGGCCAGCCTGAACCACATAGCTAGACCCTGTCTCAAAATAAAAAATAAAATTAAAAAAATGTCAAACCCAGGGATGGTGGCACACGCCTGTAATCGCAGCATTAGGGAGGCAGAAGCAGGAGGATCGCTAAAAGTTTGAGGCCAGCCTGGGCTACCAAGTGAGTTCAGGGCCAGCCTAAACTACAAAGTGAGACCTTGTCTCAAAAAAAAAAAAAAAAAAAAAAATTCAGGCAAGAAGAAAACCAAATCATAATATTTAACCCCCAGTTATCTGCCATTCAGGGCTTGTTAATGGTAGCTCTTGGTTTCAGATTTTTGGTAATATCACTTCTGATTTTACTTTAGAACAATAGATGAGAAAAGCACCACTCAAAACAAAAGTTTCCAGGTGTACTGGCGCACACCTGTGGTCCCAACTCATGGCAGGCTAAGGTAGGAGAACTGCAGGGAGTTTGAGACCAACTTGTACCACACAGCAAGGCCCTGTCTCAAGAAACCAAAATAAATAAATACATTTAAAACAAAGAATTATTTAGAAGAATTAGTTACTTTTGGCATATATCATGGGATTAATAAAGATTCCAGCTTGATTTCCTAATATTCCAAAATAAATAGTACCATATAACAACAGATACTCATAAGTGAACAGCTTCGGCTACAAGAATCTAAATTAAGGGGCAGGATGTAGCTCAGTGGTGCTGAGCCTGCTTTGCAAATGCAAGGTCCTGAGTTCAATCCCCGGTACCAGAAAAACAAAAAAAATCTAAATCAGTAATTATACTCACAGAATTTTGACTAAGAATTGTGATCTAATTCTTCAAAAAAATCATGAAGAATTTTTTTAAAAATCATGACCATGTACAGCATAGAGGATAATTTTTAGTTAACTCAAATAATCCAAGAATTAGGATACCAACTTTAAAAAATTTCTTTATATTTCTAGTATTGTAAAATAAAAGCCAGAGTTTATTTTTTATTAAATGCTTTACACAGACAGAGAGAGAGAGAAATAGCAAACTCTACCAACTTGCCATGCAGGGCTAATAATTATCAGCATTTGATGTATTTGAGACTGTGAGTCTCTAGCTCTTTGTGCTGTGTTGTGTTTCTTTCCTGAGTACTGGGGATTGAACCCAGGGCCTTCATACTGAGCTACATTCCCAGCCCATTCATTCATTCATTCACTCGAGACAAAGTCTTGCTAAGTCCTCCAGGCTGGTCTCTAACTTGCCATCCTCCTGCCTCAGCCTCCCAGAATACTGGGATTACAGGCATGTGCCACCAGACCTAGCTGCCACGTCTATCGTGTTCAAATAGTCCCAATTTTCCCACATCCCAGTTCTCACTCCTTTGTCTCCTTCTGATTTATTTCATAGATAAATTTCCTGAAAAGTCTGTACTTTCAATTTCTGCTTCCTTTGTCTGACTCTAATTTACTTAAAAGTAGTTTCTGTCCACCGGGCTCCTATTCAGTTCCAGAACCTCTCACAGCCAAGACTGCTCTTCAAGCTTCCTGCGACTGGGGCTGTGGCCGCTTCTGCCTGCCTGAGGGGCCGGGGCCTGCCGAGCTCTCCAGGGGAGCGGGCCTGCTGCTCCGCTGCGGGGCCCAGATGTGGGGAGGTGGGGAGCCCCTGTGTGAAGGGAGGAGTGAGGCTGAGGGAAGGAGGTCGCTTCAGTCACAGCTTCAGCAAAGAGCAGCAGAACTGCAGGCTGGGAATGACAGAAACTCTGCAGATTCAAAGCCGTGGGAAAAAATGTTGTCTATTCTTTTCTACTCTGTTCTCGTGGACAAAAGGACTAAAAGATGCACACCTGAAAGTTAAAATGATGAAGCATCTGGTGTTAAATGATGGCTAGTTTTTCTGTTCTTTTTAATAATGTTTGGTTTGTTAATTTCCTACAGTGAACACGCATTTTTTACCAAGAAGAATGTTGTTTTTATTTGCTGAAGCAAAAGGTCTGCAGAGCAGGGCGTTGCTAGGGAGCTGCGGCAGCTCCAGCGAGCAGGAGGCCCGGTGTTGGGAGGAAGAAAAGTCAGGACCAGCCAGGCTGGGGACAGACCAGGGCCTGTTGCTTGTGGTCCCCCAGTCGGCCGTGGGTCCCTCGGCCTCCTGCAGGTGCTCGGCTCACCTGCTCTGTGCTCCACAGCCCAGGGCGCAGCAGGCACCCTAAGGACAGCCCCACCCCCCGGGTCCGGGCCAGCTCCACAGGCTCCTCCTGGTCCAAACATGGCGAGACCGGCACTGTTTCAAGGGCAGCTGGAGTCCAGTGTATGCTGACCAGCGTGGTGCCTCGGCGGGCTGTCCGCAGGGCCACAAGGTGGACAGGCACCCACAGCTCCGCCCCCTCACCAGGTCCACCGCTGCAGACCCGAGGCCCCGGCGCGGCGCGGCTCTACCAGCGGCCGTGCTACACTCACACGCGCACACTCGCATAGGCCTCTGCGCACGCTTCCCTCTGCCCGGAACGCAGGTCAGAGCTCCCATGAAACGCCCTCCACGGAGGCCCAGTCGGGGCTGCTCCCTCCTCTGCTCGCGGAACCAACTGTCACAGGGCGTGCGTTTCACACTCCTTGTGCCACTGGGATTTGGTTACCTGTGTGCCCTCTTACACCACGAGGTGCTCAAGGTCGGGAGCTGCGAATCCATGTGCACTGAGAACTGTGCCGAGACACAGCAGGTATTCGTTTGGTAAGGATTTGACAAGTTAATTAACACATAAATGTGCTGTTTCACTACCTATTTTTATAGACATAGGAATTAGTTTTAGGAGCTGAAAACTGGGAACTAACTGATACTGGTACTCTCTGAATGAAACCTATTCAAATTTGAAAACCCAGGGCTGGGGATTTAGCTCAATGGTGCCACTGCCTGCCTCGAACGTGCAAGGTCCTGAGTTTGATCTCTGGTACCGAAATAAATAAATAATTTTTTAAAACTAAAAGAAAAAAAACTTGAAGACCCAACTGAAAAGAAAGTAAAGATCAAGCTAAGAACATACAAGGAAACAGTTACGATTTCTGCCATCTTTACAGCTAAGAATAACAGCCGTTCGGATGTGGAATCTGAGACCCACGCTGACGGCTCTGTGGCCTCGTGGAGGAGCCTTCCTGCTTCCTTCCCAGGCTACGGTGGTCATGGGGTGGAGGACTGACAAGGGTATGTCGCTATGCAAAAGCAACCAGAACGAGCATCTTCAAACTCTAACCAGTGCAATGGCTGACAACGGGGGTCACAGAAATTTAACACCCACTTCAAGCAGGCAGGCCCGGAGCCCAGCGCTCACTTCCACGTGTGCTAACTGCCCTGGGCTTACCTGAGCTACAGCAGGGACTGCGGTTCGCCCAGCCCGAGTCTGCAGATGAGCAGATCTGCTCTCCACCACAGAATCCGTTACACATCTAGCTGGCTGGGAGCCCACAGTTGCCATGGCCATTTGTCTGAAAAGACAATAAAGAGGAAGAAGAAGTGAGACCCCGTCTGAATTAGCTAGGAAGAGTGAATACTGTTTGTACCTAGCTTTCCGATATTCATTTCTGACAGTTCCACTTTTTGGGGTTTTTTTTTTAAGAAATTAGCTCAGTAGGGCTGGGGATTTAGCTCAGTGGTTGGGCCGCCTGCCTCGAAAGCGCAAGGTCCTGAGTTTGATCCCTGGTACCTAAATAAAGGGTCCCATACTCAACCCCACACTTACTGAATCAAATTTTTGGGGGGATTAATATTTTATATCCAAGTGATTTCAAGGTACGTTAAAATTTGAGAAACACTTGGCTTACTGGTAGACCAGAAATGAATACAAGTCACTTTCTACACTGTGTGAGTGTGTTATGTGCGAAATGCTTTGGAAACATAGGCAGAACGACCAAGTGCCTGAGGGTGTCGCCACAGGAGTGCTATACTGATGTACACATTAGTAATACGTATATTATTAATACATATTATTTTCTGTGGTGAAAATAAAACACGCCTGTAATCGCAGGACTCTGGAGGCTGCGCCAGGAGGATCGCTGTGAGTTCAAGGCCAGCCTGGGCTACATATCGAGACCCTGTCTCAAAAACAAAAACAAATGCACACATAAAGGCCGCTATACTCATTTCACTCTAGTACTAACGCCGGAACACTACTGCCCTCCCCTCCGCTGAGGCCTCGGGGCCGGCGGGTGATCCCGCACGCGTGCAGCAGTCTCACCTTCGCCCGCGTTCCGCGGGATGGGCAGGGAGACTTCGGGCGGACCACCCGCGTCCGCTCCCGGCCGCGTGGCTCGCAGGCGGCAGAAGGGCTGGCCCGGCCGCGGCTTCAGCCGCTCTCCTTTGCTCAGGGCGCTGGCCACGCCGGAGCTGCAGGGCAAGGCTTCCCCAGCATCCGTCAGGGTTCACGCTCCCTGGCCCCGCAGTCCTCGGCGCTCACAGGTGGGTTTAACTGATGACCCAGACGGCGTCTTGCCCCCCAGCTGCCCTTGGCTCTCGCTTTCTGTCCCGCATTCCATTCTGCCCAAGACTGCGGGCCGGGGCGGGAACTGACCCAGCACAAACCTCTCCTCGAGCGCGCGGGCCTGGCACTGTGTGCAGCCACGAGCAAGTACCCGGATGGCTCGGAGACGCGAGGTGCGTCACGTACGGCTACAAATGCCCGTGACGAATGTTAACTTATGGTTATCTAAAATGTGGCAATAAATGTTTTTCTAAAAAAGGCTAGCTCCAGCTGAAGAAACAATCCTCCAAAAAGTAACAAAAAAAAACACAAAAAAACTTGAAAAATTCTACTTAACTTTCTATAAAACGCTGGTAGAGACTTTCTTGTGTTTAACAAAGTTAGGTACAAGTCCAGCTTAAGGCAAGGAAGACAATTAAAACTCTGGGGACTCCTCTAATTCTACAATTCTACTGACCTGTCCACTCCTTATCAATGGACAATTTTCTTTTTTAACTGTTTTCTTTTTTGAGACAGGGTCTTGCTACGTAGTTCAGGCTGGCCTCAACTTGCGGCAGTCCTCCTGCCTCAGCCTCCGAAGTGCGGGGATTACAGGTGTGCACCACCACACCCAGCCAAGATGGACTATCTTCTAACCAAAAAGACACCCAACACTCAGGAAAAGCCAAATATAAATACTCACTTATCCCTGTAGGGCCAGCATAACACTGTGTATGATACAAAAGAATGCCTTAGTTGAATGGCTGAACAATTGGAGTACATAGTACTATAATATATACACGTATTTGCATACATATATGGATGTTCACAGATATATCAGTAATTAATTCACCACTTTAAGCTTTTAGCTCTCTAGGTAGAACCTTCAAAAGACCAAAAAACTATATCCACCTACCTTATATTTGTCTGAACATACTTTTTTCTGCCACGTTTGCTCATTGTTAAGACATTTGCAATCAGTTCTTTGCTCCTTCTCCACCTTTTTTTTTATTCTGCAGTAAAATCATAACATTATTTTTCAAATATTAAAATCCTTCAAAACTAAGCCATGAGAAATAGTCTGATTTATATAAAACTAAAAATGAACAAAACAAAAAATCCCACAGAATAGATGGCTGAAGACAACTCTGCATTGTTTTTCTTCAATCTTGTTGATATATCATTCAGTTTTCTTCCTACGGAAAAAAATTCTCAAAACTTAAAGGCTACACTATTTCTTGGATTATTCTCCACTAAGGTGAAAGCAGTGCAGTCTATCATCAAACACTGAGCACAGCTCAGTTGCCAGCTCTATTTAGTGATATATTTATCATTTTTTAAAATTTCAGTCAAGCAACATACTTTTCAGTCATTTTTCACTGACTTAAATTCAGATACGAATCAAATTAACTCTAAGCAAAATATCAACAGTTCATCCAAACCGCCTTCCACCGCTGATTTCACACGTTTGAGGGGCTGGCGCTGCAGCCCTCGGCAGGGCACTTGCATATGATGTGTAAGGTCCTGGGTTCCACTCCCAGACCCTCCCTGCACAAATGATGTGCAGAAGGGAGTAAAACTGGCAAAGAAAGAGAAAGTAGCCGGGAGTCTGTGCAGGAAAGAACAAACGCTGTTCCTGAGAATGACTGGAACTGAGCCCGTAGTGGTGGTGCTTAGTGTGGACACTGCCTCCGGGGCCCACCAAACTGGTTCTCTCCAAACTAGTGTCCTGCCATCCCAGTAATGCTTTTGTTTTGTTTTTTGAGACAGGGTCTCCATAGTCCAGGTTGGCCTTGAACTCCCTATGTAGCCCAGGCTGGCCTCGAACTGGTGATCCTCCTGGCTCAGCCTTCCAAGTGCTGAGATTATAGGCAGGCACCACCACACCCAGCACACACCTGCATTTGACACAGAGAAAAAGACGTGTAAACCACGGGGAACAACAACATTGGGAGCAACGGAGACCATGGCACCATGTAGGAGAGAAATGACCCCCAATCTACGTTTCCTTGGTCATGCTGTCAGCTTTATTTCTGGAATAGCAGTGCACTTATGGTTCAAAAGCTTGACAGGAGAGGAGGTACTCAGCGGAGTCCAGGAACAACCCCCACTTCGCTCCCCGAAGCACCTGCGTTGGGACAGCAAGGCCTTCTGCCACCCAGCCACTGGAGCTGAAGGCCGTCCTCGCAGAGCAAAGGCGGCTGCACTGCCCTGGCTCTGCTGCGACCAACCCACGGAGCAGCCCTGGACGGCGATGCCTGCCCACCTCAGGCTGCTCTCTAGTCCCCACTTCCTTAGCACCACACAGCACTGCCTCCTCCCAAAGTTTCGCCTCCTTATGTTTTTTTCTTCAACTCACTTATTCCCCCGCTGCTGTCTTTGGGCCACTCTGTAACGAAGGTTCAGGTCCCCAGGCCCGGCACAGTAATCTCCACACGTCCCCTGGCCCTTCATCTTGGTCACCAGCTCTCCCGGAGCCCGGCCCTCTCTCCTGAGCCCAGCCCATCCAGCCTGCCAGGCCAGGTTCCGTCAGGGTCTGGGACCTGACCACAATGTTCTGGACTAAGCCTTCCTCGCCCGCAATGCTCCGCCTGCTTCTTCTCCCCTCAGTGACTGCACCTCGAGGACCCCTCCCTCCCTTCCTTACCCAGGTGTCGAGGTCGAGTGGCTTTCCGTGTGAATCTGACTTCTACCTCTTCTTAGTTGCATGACCTTGGCCAGTTGTTGAAATTATGACATTTCTACATGCTTGGTCATTTTTACTCTTATTTTCTGAAACAGGGTCTTGCTAAACTGCTAAATTGTATTGCTTGGGCTAGGCTCAAACTTCTGATCTTCCTGTCTCAGCCTCCCAGCATGTGTGGCTTAATCTCTTCTTTCTTTCCTGCCAAATCACGTTGTGAGAAGAAAGCAAAGAAACGAATGCAGAATGTCTAGTTGTGCTTGGAATGGAGTTGAGGAGGTCAGCTTACTCAGCTCCAGGAATTCTACTCCTAAACATCCCTCCCTCCACTCCTTCCTCTCCACCCTCTCGGGCACTGCAGTAATCCCAACCCTGCTCACTGAAAGCAGTCACGACTCTAAGCAGGTCAGTTTCCCTGCCATCACTCCGCTCTAACCCCTCGAAGCTTCCTGCAGTCCACTCCCTGGCCACAACACTTAGTGTGAAACGCAACATGCTACTTCCCCACCTAAATCCTCCAGGGCCTTCTTGCCCTGAAACATCCCAAGTTCTGAACATCTAAGGTCCTTGGATAGAGCCCTAATAAAGTCTGTTGCAAAGGCATGTAGACCAAGGTGTGCCATTCCTGCCACTCCACCGGCCCATGTGGGGGTGGGGGTCGGTGAGGCAGGGGTCCCCGTTTACATCCATATAAACTCTGTACACTTGGAAACCTCAGCTGCTTTCTAGACTACCGGTCGCAGCCCACATCAGTCTTAAAAGTCTTGGGATGGGCTCTTACCAGACAGACGAGGGCTGAATCCAGGACCTCATTCCCAACCCACAAACTGGTTTAGAGCTCAAATGTCCTACTATGTTCCCAGGACAGGCATCGTGGCTGTGTCTAGCTGTCCCCCAAAGCCTCATGCAGTCGTAGCTGGGGCCTTACAGAGGTGGCTGCATCTAGAGTGTGACTCGGACTGATTCATGGTGCAGTGCTAGGCTCAAGGGCGCTAGGATTAAGGGCATGAGTGCTACCGGCCTTAAGTAGCCTGGATAAGATATAAGGGGCAGAAAGAGCTGTGGTCATCCCTTGTTGCTTTGCTGTCTTCTGCCTGCCATGAACTGTTTCTCCTCTGCGGTGTCACCCTGCCTTGGAGCCAGCCAATTATGGACTGAAACCTCTACAGACTGTGAGCTAAATAACCCTTTCCTCCTTTAACTTTGGGTGTTGGATATTTTGTCTCAGCAGCGAGAGAAAAGTAAGACAATTGGCTTGGGACAATATAAATGATTCTACTTAGCCTAACTCATGCCCTAGAATTCATCATCATGTTTCAAACATCTGAGCTTTAAATTTTTTTTGTTTTGTTTTTGGTACCGGGGATTGAACTCGGGTCCTTAGCTTGTGAGGCAGGCAGTGGAACCACGGAGCTAAATACCCGGCCCTGAGCTTTAAATTTTTAAGTGATCTCTTTAAGCCTAAAAGCACTAAGAAGGTGCAACCCATTTTCTGGGTCCCCTTCTGTCTCTCTTAGACAGAAGCTATCTTTCTCTCAATAAATACTTTCCAAAAAAAATCACTAAGGATGCTGATATCATGCCCTTTATTCTACCAATTTTCTACAGAATGTTTAGAAGTCCTATCTGCCAAGGGACTTAAGCTTTGTCTTTTACAGCAGACAAACATAGTTAAGACTGTTTATTAAAGGTAAATAATAGCTTATATTAAATAAAAAAAAGAATTAGAAAATCAGGCCACTGTGTTTGCTCTTGCATGGTGCCCACCCTCATGCCATAGGGTGCACTTCTTTTCCTTTTAGTTGGCCCAAACTTGCTCTGCACAGCCTGTTTCTTTTCCTGGCTTTAATAAAACTTTGCTACTGGAAAGAAAGAAAGAAAGAAAGGAAAGAAAGAAAGAAAGAGAGAGAGAGAGAGAAAGAAAGAAAGAAAGAGAGAGAAAGAGAGAAAGAGAGAGAAAGAGAAAAAAGAAAGAAAGGGAGAGACAGAGAGAGGAAGGAAGGAGAAAGAAAAAAGAAAGAAAGAAAGAAAGAAAGAAAGAAAGAAAAGAAAGAAAGAAAGAAAGAAAGAAAGAAAGAAAGAAAGAAAGAAAGAAAGAAAGAAAGAGAGAGAAAATAAATTAATTTGCCTGCCTTGGGTGGAATAGCACACGCTAGCCAGTAATCCCAGCACTCGGGAAGGCTGAGGCAGGAGGGTAGAAAGTTAGAGCCCAGCCTAGGCAAATGAGCGACTTAGTGAGTCCCTGTCTAAAACACGCTGGTGAAGGCTTCAGGTTTAATCCCCAGTACCTCACCCCAGGTATTAGCCTTCTATAGATTTCTCTGCTGCTTTTCGTGCTAAGCCATTTATCTACTGATAAAAACTTTCTATCAACCTGGCATGGTGGCAGCAATCTAGTTCCAGCATTCTGGAGGCCGAGGCAAGAGGAATGCAAGTTAGAGTCACATTGCCCAATTCAAGAGATGAAGCAAGAACCTGTCTCAAAAAAATAAAATCTTTCTTAAAGGTGTGGGGATGCATATCAGTGCAGAAGCCTTGAGTTCAATCATTAATTACCACAAAAAAGTTAAATAATGCTGATCAGAGAAAACATAATATTACATTAATATCACAACATAACTTTGTGGCAGAGTTAGGTAAAGTAAGAAACTTCTTAGGCAACCTTACTAGAAACGCAAGCTTACCCATGCAATTTGCTCTGCCCAGCCAGCTTCTCCGTTAACCAATGCCCTGCGCTTCTGCACACAGCCTCGCCCAGCTAATGCCGAATGTGCTTCTCTGCCAGGGTCCTGCACTTCTGTTCCCACCAGCAGCGCAGCGACAGCTGCTCACCGACAGCTGCTCACCAAGTTAACTGTGTATCTCAACAGCCACACTTGCTGAAGAGTATGCTAGATAAAATGATTAATGAGAAGTCAGAGGAGATGGTGCATGCCTGTAATCCCAACTACTCAGGAGGCTGAGGCAGGAGGATGTCATTTTTCAAGGCCAGCCTGGGGAATTTGGGAGATCCTGCAGAAAAATAATAAGGGCTGGAGACGTAACTCAGTGGTAAAGTGCCCTTGGGTTCAATCTCTAGTAACACACACACACACACACACACACACACACACACACAAAATTATATAAATGAAATGATTAAAAAAGAGAGCTGCTGTTCTAGAAACTAAGAAAAATGCTTTGGAAATATAATAAAGGCAGTTTTTAAAAGTTCTCCTTTTGGACCAGATATTACAATCTGAGTTAACTATAAAACAGTGGCAAATATTACAAAAATGAAGAGTTCTTTATAAGACACTTGCAAGACAATCTAAGTTTTTGGTTTGGTTTGGTTTTTTGAAACAGGTCTTGCCCTACAGTTCAGACTGGCCTTGAACTCCACAATCCTCCTGCCTCAGCCTCAGTGCTGAGATTGCAGGCATGTGCCATCAGGCCCGGCCTTCTAAATTCTTGTTCAACTTTTAAAATCCTAAAAATTATGCATTATTGAGATAGCATTGTCAAGAAAGGCTAAAAAGAAATACATAAATTAAAGAAAAATCCAAACTACTACAGTTAGGACAGCCAAAAGAAAAAGAAAAAAAATGTGGACTACAAGGCAGCACACCTCTTAAGAGGAGCTGGAAGAAAAAGTACAGTGGACCCTTGACTTACAAACTCAATTTGTTCCTGAGGGTGGGTTTAACTCAAGTTGATCAGTTGAAAGCTCAGCCCTTCTACACAGCCTTCAAAGTCTCTCTCCTGTGTAAAGGCAGAGCTCAGTGTCCTTAGAGAGACACTGGCCTGGGATTCCTCAATTAACCCCACACAGGAGAGGATGCTGTCATGCTCCTTCCAGAACTCTTTAAGGGTTAAATCTGTATCTGAGACCATCTGGAAGCACAAGCAGCCAGCATTCGGTCATAACTCAAGACTTTGTTCATAAGTTAAAACTAAAATTCTGGTCGTAACCCAAGTTGCTCGTAGTTACCAGGCCAGTTGTAACTCCAGGGTCCACTGTACATAGAAAAGTACAAAGTATTTCTTTAATTCTAGGATGAAGAACACATTCAGCTCTCTGGAAGATCTTTGCAGTTAACTATGACATAAGGAGCAACAGTAAGTAACGGTTGAAAGCTACTGGAAGAACATGAAGCCCACGTCGTAAAGAGGGCCCTTCTCAGCTACTTGGATGAAATGTCGGGAATTCAAGCCCAGGGGTGTGTGTGTGTGTGTGCGCGCGCGCATGCCTATAATCCCAGCGCTTTGGGAGGCTAAGGCTGGGGGACTGCAAATTCCAGCCCATCCTGGGCAACTCAGTGATTTAGTGAGAGCCTGCCTCAAGAAAAAAAACATAATAAAAGGGCTGAGGATGTAGCTCAGTGCGAAGGCCTGGGTTCAATCCCCAGTACACAAACAAGAGTTGAGTGATGTACGCCTGTGACCCCAGCACTCTGGGAGGCTGAAGCGGGAGGACTGCAAGTTTCAGCCCAGCCTGGGCAATTGAGAAATTTAGTGAGACCCTGTTTCAAAATTAAATCAGGACTGAAGAAATAGTGCACTGCAAAGACCTGGGGTTCAACCCCCAGGGCAAAGAAGGAAGAGAAGGAGGGGGAGAGGGGAGGGGAGGGGAGGGGAGGAGGGGAAACTGGAGAAGGAGAAATCACTAGAAAAAGAGAATTCCAAACAGCCACACATATGGAACTGAGAAGAGATGGGCCAGGGCTGTCATTACCTTAGGAAGCAGAAAGTTCTGTGACTTTCAAAGCCTTGTACGCTTTGTAAAGGAAACTTACAGTAACTTTGAAATAAGTTTTTACACGTTTATGTAAACGTGAACTCTTGGAAATAAATATTCCAAACACTTGTAAATAGTATCTTTAATATCTCACACATGAATTAATACATAAAATGAGGCTAACATAGATGCAAAGCTACTCCCAGAAACCTCAGCACAGAGCTTGACATACCTGTTTTTAAGAGCCCTGAATCTATTACACTCACTAAAGGACCAACTATTAAAACATCTTTTCCAATTAATTTCCCATCTGCTGCTTGCTAAGTTGCCCAGCATGGTCCTGAACTTGAAATCCTCCTGCCTCAGCCTTCGAAGATTCTGGGATTACAGGCATGCACCCTCACAAGCCCTGGCCCCAACCTTAAAACTGCAGGGCTTTGACTGTTCCTTGGCAGCACCAGTGGCTGAACTCAAGGCTTCTCACTGAGCTACACACTAGTCCTTTCTTTTTCAGATAGGGTCTCGCTAAATCACTACACTGCCCAAGATGGGCTTGAATTTGCAACCCTTCTGCCTCAGCTTCCCAGAGTGCTGGGTAGCCGGGTGCACCATGAGCCCAGCTTAATTTTGGCATGAATTGCCTTGATCATTCTAGTCCACAGAAATGTACATGAAGATGCTTCCCGCCTGCGCAGAGCCTGCTGAGCTCTTACAGGCCAGCATCCTCCCTGACCATGGGTTATGCAAAACCTCCACAGTTTTGCCACTCTGTGCCTATGTGTTCTTCTCTAATTGTAATCATTATTTCACATCCCCTTGCCAGTAACTTCCTCTAACAGCCTTAGGAAGGGCAGTCCTGAGCAAAATAGGTTTTGTTTTTACTGTTTTTACATTTTCTATTTTTTGGCAGGCCTCACTGTCCTCAAACTCACTACATAGCCCAGGCTGGCCTTGAACTCATGATCCTCCCATGTCAGCCTCCCAAGTGCTGGGATTACAGTCACAACCCCTCACCCAGCTCATTTTACTTTCTAAACCTTGCTATAACAGAATTTATCTGGTAAGAGTTAAGGTGTTTCATAAGTACTGTAATGTCGAGATAAATTGCCCACCAACGTTATCTTAGGTTTTACTCTATTCTCTTTGATCATCAGAAAAAGAAAACCAAGGAAAGCATTTATTCTTAACCATAATACTCTTTATTTCGAAGTTCTCATGGAAAAAATACTTTATGTATTCTGTAAAAGGAAATTATTAAAGTATAATCTCAGATGTTAAAAACATGTTTGTTTTTTCAATTGTTTGTTTTGAGACAGGGTCTCACTAAGTAGTCCAAGCTGGCCTCAAATTAATGGTGATTCCCCCTGCCTCAGCCTCCGGAATGCTAAGATTCCAGCCATTCATCACCACACTCAGCTTTAATTCCTGTTTTGGTAATATTGAAACCACATCCCATGCACAGTAACTCTTCTCCAACTTGGCATTTACATATGGAATCCATTACTTCAGTGAAAGAAACACTTAACAAAATTCAGACATTTAAGGTTTATTTCCTAGTTCACCAATGTTGCACCCTAAAATACCAATGATTTTAAAACGGTGTTAAAAACTAAAGTCTCTAAGTGTTAAGCTATTAAGTATTTGCACTGTTCAGTTTTCAGAAGTCCCTCTAAATGGAACGGGACACCTGAGCACCTTCCTGGTAAGTCCCCGACTCACGCAGGAGTTGTTCCTCAGTCCCACAAAATGCATTTTATACACCTCTGACAACAGTGTGCAATGTAGCCAGTCGCGTCGGTGCACCCTGCAATCCCACCACTTGGGAGACTGAGGCAGGAGGATCATTCTGAGTTCGAGACCAGCCTGGAATACATAGTGAGTACAAGGCCAGCCTGAATTAGAGCAACACCTTGTCTCAAAACAAAACAAACCATTAAGCCAGATGTGGCGACACACACCTAAAACCCAGCACTCAAAAGAGGCTGAACCAGGAGGATTTCGAGGGCAGCCTGAACTAAATAGTGAGACCCTGTCTCAAAAAAAAAGTAAAGCTTTTCCTTTTGCTTCCAGACATCCTGGGCTCTGATGGGGTGCCGCACTACTGGGCACCATCACACTGTACAGTGAGCACACGGCAGCACAGCTGTGCCTGTGCCAGGCAGACACATGAGCTACTTCTGCGGTTTGTTCGAGATTACAACCACCAAAGTTCGCAACGCGAAGTCCATTCATATTGGTGAAAGCTTGCAACTGGAATGTTCCTAAATCTGGGACTTACTGTAAACTACTTCCACAGTACGCCTGGCTCAGTATTCTGGCCTAATAGATAGTTGTAGAGAAAAATCAAACTAGGGGAAACAAAATCAGACAAATATTTATAATGGTAATAATCTGAAACTTTCCCCTCCTTTTCATGAAATAACAATTCTACACAAGATTTTTGGGTTTTTCGGTTGCTTTTTTTTTAGACAGGACCTCACTGTGTAGTTCAGGCTGGCCTTCAACTATGTAGCCCAGGCTGGCCTCGAACATGTAGCTATCCTCCGGCCTCTGCCTCCCGGGTGTTGGGATCACAGGTGTGCGCCACCACGCCGGGCAAGATTTTAATTCTGCAGTGACTCGCCCCTGTAGGAAACCTAGGATGCAGTCTCTTACCGACGGGGTCTGGAGTTTGTTAAAACTCATCAGTAGAGGCAAATTTCATCAACTTTCTGGGACAATGCAAAAGCAAAACGACTAAAAAGCTCTTCTGTGTTTACACATCCGATAAAAATGTATTCTCATATTCTTACAAAGATACACAAAGGATCGCCGTCATGACGTCACGCTCACAAGGGTGACCCCGGGGCGCCTGTGACACCCCTGTATCCAGACTCACGACGCTGTGACTCTCAACACGGAACCAGCGACGCACTAACCACTGCTCATGCGGGATCAAAGTCACTTTAAAGAGCTGGGCTTAGAACAAGAGTTTTAATAATCAGCATTTATCGGCCCAAACACGGTGTTTAAATCTAAGTTCAGAGATTAAAGACGAGTGTGAGTGACAAAGGAAAACGGGCTGCTTATAAAGAGGAAACCGAGGGCAGGAGAACCTCTGGCATCAAGGAGAGGAAAAACAGAGACGTGGAGCGCTGCGCCCCGGCCTGGTCCGCACCGCGAGATCCGGCGGCAGAGGAGGGACGGGCTGTCGCCACGCCCACCCGGCCCCACGCCCCGCCGGACCTCGCGTCCGCACAGCGGAAGTGGCCAAGCAGCGACGGCGCCCCGCGACTGACTGCACCCACTCGCCGAGCCGCGGCGCCCCGCCCCCTCCCCGCCGTCGCCGATGCCCACGTAGCTCCTCCCGACCGGTGCGAGCGCCAGAGGCTGAGGGCGGCCGCGAGGGCGGGCAGAACCACTTACCGCGGGGCCGGGACTGACGTAGCCGGCTCGTCACTGGTGACGGACGCAGGAGGCGGGGACGCCGACGTACGTCAGGGCGCACCGCAGCGGCAGCCGCGGTCTCCCCAGCGAGCCTCGACCGGAAGAAGCGCAGCGGCGGACGGAACCGCGGCCTCGCGTCCGCCCTCCCTACCCGCTCCGGAGAGGCCTGAGGGGAAAAGCAGGCTCGAATGCTGCCCCCTGCTGGCCGCCGGGTCGGGCTGCAGCGCGGACAACCGAACAATTAAATGGAACGGGGCGGGGCGGGAGCGGACTAGGGCGGGGCCTACAGTGGGGGCGGGGGCCTGAGGTGCGCTCGGGGGCGGGGCTGGAGATCGGAAGCTGCCCGCCGCGCTTGCGCCGAAAGCCTGGTTGGTTACAAACTGGGCCAACTGCGGTCTTGCAGCCCGGTGGGCTCCGGGGCCGCAGTCCCAGCAGTCCGGGGCTTCAGGGACGTCCTAGGCTGCACCGCGCCTCCTTGGGCCTTAGCGCTTACTTGCCGCTGGGAGCTGTGGCCATCCCCGCGCGGAGCGGGGTGCGGCTTCTGACGACCAGCAAACAAATCAAGGAGGAGTGTTTCATCAACTAGAAATCATGGCTTTACACTTCCGGGTGACCTGGGATAGAAGAAATAAAAAGATGGGTGGAAAAGAGACAAAATCACAACTAAGAAGTGTGCTTTTATAAGACTGCGACTCCAGGCGCTCCGCATCAGCTTTCCTTCCAGACCCAACAACCCCCCCAGATCCCTCGACAATACTGTAAGTCCATAAATTGACTTCATTGGGAAAATAAAGAGCAGGATCCTGATCCTAAGATAAAGGAACGGGTTGAGAGGATCCAAAGAATGTTCAATTACCTCTCTTTAAAATAAAATAATAAATAGGCCCGGGGATTTAGCTCAGTGATTCCGCCGCCCGCCTTGCGAGCGCAAGATCCCGAGTTTGATCCCCGGTACCAAATGATAATAAATAGCCCACGCCTGTGAAATGGGCCGGGACCCTTCTGGGAGGCAGCCGCCTTTCCTGGTGTTTCCACCTCCACGAGAGAGAGAGAGAAGCTTAAATGTTTCCTAGGCCGGGAAATCAGTGCGCTGTGCTCTTGAAGGCTCGCGATCTATTTTTTTTTTTTAAGTGTGCACCTTTAAATTTCTGCTTATAAACTCTTTCCCAGGCGCCTTACATATCCTGAAGTCTTCCATGAGGGAAGTCAGCAAACTTGCAAACCTGTCCTATAGGTAGGGTGGGTTAGGTTCCTTACTCAGGTTCCAAAACCTCCTCAGACCTTGTCGTGGTGGGAGACATTTCTGGTCGTGTAAAGTGCCCGCTTATTGTAAACTAGCTCCTGTGTGGACGTACTAAGCCGCCAAGTTGGAGTAGACCCTCAGAAAGACGGCTTTTAGCCTAAAAATAGTCTTGTTTGGTGCTGGGGAGAACAAAATTCAAAACAACGAACTAAAACTCAAGCTGGGCCTGGAGGCTGAGGCAGGAGCATTGCTGAGAGTTCAAGGTCACCCTGGACTACATAGCAGAGACCTTGTTTCAAACCAAAAACCAAAAAACTCAAAGCGGAAAAACCCCACTCTCTAAAGTAGGTATAAAGATAAGCTTCTTGGCGTTTCTTAGTTTTTCTAACCAATGCTTGAATGATAAGGAAGGAATGAACCTTCAAGGCAGGAATCCAAGCTTCTTTTGGATTCTTTAACTCTTCGGAAGCAGAATAAAGAACCCTCTCCCCTAGAGGAAGAAAAGTTGACGGGAAGGGAGGGAAATGGGAAGAAAAGAAGCAAGATATATCTGTACAAGTACAAATTTCCTATGATGAATGTGATCAATATGTATATCTAAAATGTACCAATAAAAGAAAGCTAGAATTAACAACATAAAAAAGAACCCTCCCCCCACACCCCAAAGACCCTAAAGCAGTGACAGCTTTCAGTGACACAGACAGCCCGCTGCTGACACAGATAGTTCGCTCCCATGGTCTACACCTTGTGAATGAGATAGATTAAGATGACCAAGAGAAAGTACGGTTGCAGAGAGAACTAAGTTATCCAGAGTGGACTTTGAGGTGGAATCGTGTCCTGGATTACCAGAGTGGGTCAAATGTATCCGTAAGAGTTCTTACAAGGGCTGTGGGAAGCAGGGGGGAATAAAGCGGGCAGCAAGGGCCTCGGCCAGTTGGGGCTGGCTGAGATGGAGAAGGAAGAGCCCCAGGGGCCAAGGAATGTGCTAGCTTCCTGAAGTCAGAAAAAGCCAGGAAATGGACTCGTGCCTAGAGCCAACTCATTGACTTCAGCCCAGTGAGACTCCTGTCAGCTTGGACCTAGAGAAATAAATTTAGGCAAAGCCACTAGATTTGTGGTAATTTGTTAAGGCAATAGGAAGCTAACTGTATCTGGCTTGCAATCTTGTGTCCTTTTCTGGCAAACCCCAGTATCCATCTCGTATACATGTGAATGGTACATTGCCCACAGCGTAATAGCTAAATCTTGGAAACAGCCTAAGTGCCCATTGATGAATGGATAAAGAAGATATGGGGCATTTTTATACAATGGAGTACTACTCTGCCATAAAGAAGGATGAGCTTCAGACATTTCTAGCTAAACGGATGGACCTTGAGACCACATTCTCAAGTGAAATAAATCAGACATCCATGTGTAAATACTGCATTGTTTCTCTGACTTGAGAAACTGAAAGTAGAGATAAGGAATGAAACGTATAATGGATGTTGGGAAATGGGACGAAAATGTTCAAATGGGAAGGGGAACAAGGGAGGAGGGAGGGAGAAAGGAAGGAAGGGACAAAAAAAGTGAACATTGAAGGAAAAAACGGAAACAAAGCTTTTGTACGCAGGGGAGGGGAGGGCTGTATCACACGGGTGCAGATTCCCTACCATGAGTGTTAACGTTATGTACGCCTAAAATGTACCAATAAATGTTTTGCTTTTAAAAAGTGAGTGGTTTGTTGCCCAGGCTGGTCTTGAACTCACCAGCTCATGTCATCCTCTCACCTCCTTCTCTGGTAACCGGACTCAGAGCCTGGGCCAGCATGCTGGGCAGCAGACTCCTCTCCTGCCTGCAGGACTCCCGTATGCCACCTGCATCCCAGTCACTTGGAGTCACAGCACCAGACCGCCTTTGAGGCCTTTAACAGTCTAACTGGAAAGAAGTGGAGCTTTGTCCAGAGGCATTTAGGAATAAACACATACGTAGAGAACAGTGTTTTGAGAAAGAGAATGGATAATTGTCCCTGAATGTTTGGTAATTAGAAATACCCAGCCAGCACCTGGTGAACTTCAAACACAAATAAATGGTAATTTTTCTCAGGGTTTAGTAACTTCTCTTTACTTTGTCTCCCTTTTTATGAACTAAAATGAGGTGTGTTGATTACTCATGGATAAACATCCTGGGCCTCCCTTGTAACCCCACACACACAACCTGATGTTTTTATTTCTTGATTTATTAGCCACACTCTCAGCTAACAAATTTTTTAAAGGGATAACAAGGATAAAGAAGAGCAGCATACCTGGGTGTGATAGCTCCGGCCTGTAATTCCAGCTACTCAGGAGGCTGAGGCAGGAGGATCCAAAGGTCAAAGCCATCCTGGGCAATTTAGTGATATTCTGTCTCAAAAATAAAAAAAGGACCAGTACCAAAAAAATAAAAATTTAAAAATTAAAAAGGGAGCTGGGCATAGTGGCGAATGCCTGTGATCCCAGCACTTGGGAGGCTGAGGCAGGAGGACTGTAAGAGTTTGAGTCCAGTCTGAGCTACAAAGTGAGTTCAAGGCCAGCCTGGACTACATAGTGAGACCCTGTCTCAAAAGAACAAAAATAAAATTAAATTAAAAAAGAGAGCAGGGCCTGGTGGGAGGCGGAGTCCAGCCTGGGCAACTTAGTGAGATCCTGTGTCAAAATGTAAAAGTTTTTTGTTTTGTTTTGAGACAGGGTGTCACTGTGTAGCCCACTCTGGCCTCCACTCATGGCAGTCACTCCTGCCTCAGCCTCCCAAAAGCTGGGATTTCACATGTGGGCCACCATGCCCAGCTTCAAAATAAAAAATTTAAAAGGGGGTGGTAATGTAGCTCAGTGCAGAGGCCCTCAGTTCATGGAACTATTTTTTGTACTACTATTGTCATGAAAACATTTTTCATTCTAAACATAATTTTTTATCAAACTTTTATAATACAGTTTATCTGTAAATTGAATCTGGCATACAAATGCAGAAATTAATGAATTGGCAATATAATATCCTGAAGTAAAATTTGACATGTGAAAATCAAGATAGGGTAGACTTTTCATGCTCTCAGTACTGAAACATAACACCTCAGGCCCTTTGCATATACCTTGCACTGATGGTAATGCTTTTTGTTCTTTTCCCTAGTTATTTTTCTATTCATTCTTCAGAGTTTGACTTAATATCTCTTTTCAGTGAAGCTCCCTTTATTTACTAGGCTGGATTAAGTTCCTTTAATCATTTATAGGCTTTTCATTTTACTAAGAGTTTTCTTTTATACTATTTATAGTTTTAATTAAGTAATTATATCAACATATATTTAAAGCCTGTCTCCCCCACCAGAAGATAAGTTTCATGATAGCATCCACCTCATCTATTCATTTATTTATGTATTCTACTGGGTGTTGAACACAGCGCTTTTGCATTGAGCTACATCCCCACTTGTTTCTTTAAGAATTTTTGTTTTGGGGCCTGGGACTTAGCTCAGTGGTTCCAGCGCCTGCTTCGTAAATGCAAGGTCCTGAGTTCAATCCCTGGTACCAAAAAAAAAACTAGGTCTTGAATCCTCCTGTAGACTCGCCTACAGAAAAATAGGACATTTTGAGAACTGCATTGAGGAGCACTGTTTGCATACCAAACGCCTTCTTTTAAGCATGTTTTATCAATAGTAAGTACCCTAATTAGAATTTACAAAGATCTTGGTCTTTAGATTGACAATCTCTTATTTTGTAGGTTATAGTGCCCTCGTGTGGATATTTCATTGTCCTCAAATAGGACACTTTTTTCATTTTTATAGTTCTTTTTTCTTTTTGGTACCGGGGATCCAACTTGGGACCTTGCGCTTTCGAGGAAGGCACAGGAACCACTGAGCTAAATCCCTGGCCTATTTTTATAGTTTTTAATGAAGAGGTAAAGAGGAAAATAAATCCTTCATATGCAAAATTATGCTTTGCCACCCCACCTGAGCTTATATGTTTTAGTTCCACTCTACTCATTATCAAATTTATAAACAAATCAAAAATGGACGTGGTGGCTCACACCTGTAATCCCAGCACCCAGGAGGCTGAGGCAGGAGAATGGCTTCGAGTTTGAGGCCAGCCTGGGCTACACAGTTAAAAGCCACCCTGGAATACATAGCCAGACCTTGCCTCAAAAAAACAAAACGACAAAAAACAAATCACCAATTACAAAAGACATGAAGTAGGAAAACCAGAAGGCTTACCTTTGCTTTTGGAGAACTTCCGGGAAACAACAAAACACCCCGCCCCCACTCCAGCACCAGGAATTGAATTCAGGACTTCGCGCATGCCAAGCAGGCGCAGTGCCACTGAGCCAAATCCCTGGCACAGAACGTTCTGTTTATTTATTTATTTATTTAAACATTTTATTTTATCCCTTTTCCCCCTCAAGTCCCCCCCATATACAAAAGCTGTGTTTCCATTTTTCCTTCTATTTTCACTTTTTTCTTGTCCCTCCCTTCCTCTCTCCCTCCCTCCTCCCCTGTTCCCCTTCCCATGTGAACACTTTCTTCCCATTTCCCAACATCCATTATACATCTCAGTCCTCATTTCCACCTTCGGTTTCTCACACCAGAAAAATGATGCTGTGATGGGCGTCTGATTTATTTCACTTGAGAATGTGGTCTCAAGGTCCATCCGTTTAGCTAGAAATGTCTGAAGCTCATCCTTCTTTATGGCAGAGTAGTACTCCATTGTATAAAAAAATCCCACATCTTCTTTATCCATTCATCAATGGGCACTTGGGCTGTTTCCAAGCTTTAGCTATTACAAACTGTGCTGCTATAAACATGGGTGCACATATATCTCTGTGGTATGATTCCTTTAATTCTTTCGGGAACATACCCAGCAGGGGAATAGCTGGGTCAAATGGCACCTCTAGCCCTAGTTCTTTGAGGAATCTCCACAGTGGTTGCACCAGTCTGCACTCCCACCAACAGTGAAGGGTTCCTTTCTCCCCACACCCCTGCCAACATTTGTAGAACATTCTTTTTTAAAATATGGGGAAAACAATTTTATAGTAGCTAATATGCCCTCCTTGGGTGTTAAAAGATATTTTCTATCCCCTCACCACAGCCGTGTTCTCACTCTTTCTAAGACTCAGTTCTCCCAGTAAAAACAGGGTGTTCACACTAAGCTGTAGGCTGCATCACTCACCCTCACGTCTCAGCACTTTCTGCACCACACACTTCGCCCCTGAAGGAATAAAGGCTCGGAGAAGCAGCCTTCTCAGTGTGATGGAATCCGGTCCTCCATAACCTTGTTTTCCAGCACAGAGCTGTTTCACGAACAGAATACTGGGTTCCTTGTGGTTTCCTGGATCAAGAAAACATTTCTAAGCAAACATTTCCTAGTCCGCGGGTCACAGGTCGGGATCCTTCCTTTTGGCAGCGCCACACAATCACATAGGACCGGCCGTCAGGGCCTCTGCCTTAGAGCTGGGCCCCGGGCTCTGGGATCTCCCTGGGATCTCCCAGGAATCACTGTTCTCCCAGCCCGGGCCAGCGGGCAAGGCCTGGGCCCTGTCCACCTGATTGGCCCAAGGGGCGAACACTCACCTGTGGTTTCTGGTTTGAGGGCGAGGCCCACCTTCGTCCTGCCCTCCGGGATGTCTTTAATCACAGCCCGGATCTCAGTCACCTTGAGATGAAAGTGCAGAGACTGGCTCCCGCCATGGCCATGCTGGACACCGTCATGTGTCACAGGAAGGGTCCTGGCCCAGCTGCTTTGAACCAGGTGACCAGAGGGGGTTTGGGCACAAGATGCCCAGAGTCGAGCCTCCTGAGACTCAGTCCCTACACCAGCCAGGCCATGTTGAGGCTGGGCAGACCAATCTTGCAGCCGGGTGCCATGGGGCTAGTTCCCTAGACCAAGTTATCCCACAACCAGAAGAAGCAAGATGAAACATTTACGATAGAAGTTGGTCCAGCTGGACAGGGTGGTGCACACCTGCGATCCCAGCACTGGGGAAGCTGAGGCAGGAGTATCGAAAGTTTGAGCGTAGCCTGGGGAATTTAGCAAAACCCTATCACAAAATAAAAATAAAAAGGGCTGGGGATATAGCTCAGTGGTAGAGTGCCCCTGGGTTAAATTCCCAGTACCACAAAAGAAAGAAAGAAGGAAGGGAGGAAGACAAAAGAAAGAAAAAAAGCTTATAATTTAGTATTGGTTTCTTTTTCTTTTTGTTTTTTTTGTTTGAGACAGGGTCTCACTATGTAGTTCAGGCTGGCCTTGAACTCACTATGTAGCCTTCGCTGGCCTTGAACTCATGGTGAGCCTCCTGCCTCAGCCTCCCGAGCGCTGGGATTACATGCATTTGCCACCACACCAGCTTTTGCTATGTTATGAAAAGACAAGAGTAAGACATGGATATTTACGTCAGGAACCACACAATGACCACAGACTGGGTTAGGACAGCAACATGCTGTAGTTCATGGAAAACAGATTCCAACACAGGAAGGGGCAGGCAAACCTCCTGTAGGAAAACCAGAATATTCACACAGGAGGCTGGGTTCACGCGGGGCCAAGTTGGTTGGCAGACGCACTGAGTGTTAAACAGATGTCCACTGGAGACTAAGCACGGTGGGATTATGCGGCTCAAGCAACTCCGCAGTGCACATGTGGACACACAGAAATAGAGTTGCAGCGGAGGTGGCAGCGCACACTCGTACTCCCAGAACTCTGGGAGGCTGAGGCAGGTGGTGCACAAGTTTGAGCCTGGGTGACTCAGCAAGATCCTGTCTCAAAATTTAAAAAAAAAAAAGTGCCAGGCGTGGTGGTGCACACCTGTCATCCCAGCACGTGGGAGGCTGAGGCAGGAGGGTCACCATGAGTTTGAAGCCAGCCTGGGCTACACAGTGAGAGCCTGTCTCAAAACACACACACACACACACACACACACACACACACACACACGCGCGCGCGCTAAGGAGACCAGAGAGTCAATAAGGAATCTCCCAAAGGGACCCAAAGGGACGGATACGGCCTGGCATCAGCTCCTGAACTCCACCCACACACATCTGCGTGTGTTGATCTCACACTAACACCGTTTTGTGCAGCTAATAGACTGTACTATCCTTTTGCTTTCCCAAATGCTGGAGGCACAGCCAATTAGCGTAAAGCCAATGAAGCTTCAGGTTCCTTTCCGGGGCCCTCGTGTTTTTATTTGAGATTTCATATTCTTTTTCTCACTATGCTCCTCTCTCTCAGAGCCTGAGTCTGCCGTGGTGAGGTCACACTCTGTTGTGAACCTTTAGGAATGAGTGAGGAAGGACTGACAGCCACGTCAGCCCCCCGTGACGGGGGGGAAGCAAACGCTTCCCCGGGTTGGGAGGCCGCTGCATTAAAGGCTCATTGCTTTCTGGGTTGGGTAATTCATAAATATCCAACAAAGAGGACCCTGAATGAAAGACTGTTACATTGGAATGCTCTTCATAATGATTTCACAACGGGTTCGTTTCCCCGCCGTGTGGGCAAGCCGATTCTGCTCGTTTTCTGTGGGATCTCAGCAGTTTGGAGTTAGACTGTGAGGGGCGCTGGGGCGAAGTTTCCTATTTTAGGACCAGAGCACGGCTGTTCGCACGGCTTGTGTGATGTCGCAGGGGCCGCAGGAGGCTCCCGCGTCTCACGCCCGTTAGTCTGCTCTGTCAGAAGCTTTCCCTTTGACCGGCCGCAGTGGCACAGCAAGCCAAGCACAAGGCGCCCTGCCTGCTCTGCTTCAGGACTGACGCCTGCTGCGATGACGCCCTGGTCACCATCCTACAGCAGAGCTGTGCAGAGGCCTGGCCGGGGCGGGGGTGTGGGAGTGGTAGGAAGGGATTCAGAGGAAAGGGGCACTGTGTGTGTGCTCGCTGTGCCGAGAGTATGGAGCACGCATTCACACTTGGGGGCCCAAATCTTGGTCACAGAGGTTCTGCAAGCCAGGGAGGGTGGTGCACACCTGTAATTCCTTGGGTGGCTGAGGCAGGAGGATCTGCAATCTAGAGCCCACCCTGGGCAATTTAGCAAAACCCAGTCTCAAAATAAAAAAGGCTAAGTGTATAGCTCAGTGTGAAGGCCCTGGGTTCAATCCCAGGGTCTTGGGAGAATACTGGAAAACAAACAAGTAAACAAAAAGACAAAAAAATGTGGGTTCTATGCATTACCATGCCCAGCCCGAAATCTTCATTCTGTTGTCCAGAAAGAAAGGAAACCATTTGATCCTAAAAATCAAGACAGCTACTTAGAGGACTGGGTATGTAACTCAGTGGCACCTCCCCTGCCTAGCAAGCACAAGGTCCTGAGTTCAATCCTTGGACCAGAAAAAAAAAAAAATCAAAGCAGCTACTTAAATGAGAGTCAATCTGATGGTATTAAAACAGAATACAGGCCAGGTATGGTGGTACACACCTGTAATCTCAGCACTCAGGAGGCTGAGGCAGGAGGATCCCTGCAAATTCAAGGCCAGACTAGTCAACATGGTGAGTTCAAGGCCAGCCTGAAGTACATAGCGAGACCTTGTCTCAAAAAAACAAAAACAATACAAACAAAAATCAGAGAAAACGGAAACCTAGGGATAGGGAATAAATGATGGTGGGTCTGGAGTTCATAGGCATGAGAACTATTAAAGAACACTTAACATCAGACGCACCTTCCAATCCAGGAAGCTGTGGGCCAAGAGGAATGGACTGGAGGAGTCCTAAATTTAGAAGGTGAATCCCCCACAGGTCAGACTGCGTGGGATTACCACTCAAACACCCAGGAAATGGGTAGTGTTGGCTTTTCTGCCAATGTCACATTCTCTCCTGTACAGGCCAGCAGTGCCCCAGCAATGTCTAAGGCAAAGAATCCCTATTTGCTTGCATGAAATAAGGTAATCTAATAACTTTAGCCTTTTCTTTTGAGACAGGATCTGGGTATGCTGCTCAGGCTGGCCTTTAACTTACTATGTAGCCCAGGCTGGCTTCAAGCTCATGGTGACCCCCGGTACCAAAAAGAAAGAAAGAAAGAAACTAAAGGAAAAACTAAACAAGGGCCGGGGATTTAGCTCAGTGGTTCTGCTGCCTGCCTCCCAAGTGCAAGGTCCCAAGTTCGATTCCCCGTACCAAAAAACCCCCACAAAAAACAGGGAAAAACTAAACAAAACAAAATAAGAACTAGAAAGGAGGAAAAACAGAAAGAAAAAAGATTTTTAAAAAACCCAAAATGTTCAATTCAAGATGTGTCTCTGCTGTCACTGGTAGACAACATGGGGAGACAGAGTCCAGAGCCAAATTGATTAATCCCCAAAAGCTAGCTGCAGCTTCATGTTGGGGGAGTGGATAATCCCAGCCAGCCTGACCCTTTAGTTTCCCTCACTGACTTCCTGCTGACTTGAACTCAGCACCAGCATCAAGGCAGTGGAAGCCACTATATGGAGTCCACCCGCAGCTGTTCTGAGTTCCAAGCTCAGTAGGCCCCAAGATGGCTACCAGCCCATCGCCCTCTCCTGGGTGAGGTCTGAACCCTGATAACTCACCAGCTGCTCAGTCTGTTTTGTCCACTGGTGTGTTTCTCCGTGGAGGCCTCTGGGGTCATCAGTAGTCACTGTTCATCTACAGGTTCAGACTGTAGTTCCCTCTCTGAGAGTCAGGACTCTGGGAGAGAGTGCTGCTTGGTACCTCCCTCCTCCTCGTTAAAGTCTCTCTCTTCACTCTCTCTGTAGACTTCCATTCTCGCCTCAGATCCTTCCTGGGTCCTGGGGATCCACTTCCCTTCTCCATCTCTCCTCTCGGAGAAGCTCTTTCTCTGCTGCTCACCACTCTGCCATCTTCCCAGAAGTCCTTTGTTTTGTATTTTGAGACAGCGTCTCACTGTGTAGCTCAGGCTGGCCTTGAACTCACAGCAATGCACCACCATGGCTGGCCAGGGGTCCATGTTAGATTGTTCCAGCCCAACAGTGTTGGGAGCTGGGGTGGCAGCACTTCCATTCAGTGAGGAAGCTAGAAACATGCATTTCCCTTGTGGGAAGCAGCTCAGAATTCAAGGTCAGGGGTAGGCCAGGGCTCAGCTGAGGGCCTTGCCCAGTGTGTGCCAGGCCATGAGTTGCAGGCAGAGAATGGTAAGAGAAAGGGTCCTTCTTGGAGCACAGCATTCTGGGAACTGAATGGAGTACCCTTCCCTGGCATTTCTGACCTCTGACTCTCTCCCTCTCTAAAGCCAAATTGTTCCTGGCACCAAAGCACCTAGGTGAGGTCTTGGGACTTGGGAGTGAAGAGTCAGGGCAGAGCCCAGTACTCTCTGGAGAAGGCCAAGAATAATGCCCTAAAAAGAGCTGCAAGAATAGATGCCCTTCATTTCCCTGTCCCTGAAGTTAGAGGGGCACAGGGGAGGTGGAGATCAGACAAACCACCTTCAAGCATCGCAGCATAGAACCGCAGCCTGCTGAGTGCCTGGCCACAGGGTAGCATGCTCCATCTTTCTCCAGCAATCGCTTTCTGCCCTTGCAAACTCCTCAAGGAGCAGACCTGAAGCTTGGCGATAAAGTAAAAGTTCAGCCTTTCTAGGTACGCAGTGGGAGAAAGACCAGCAGAATAAGGAGTGTTCATAACCACTGGAAAGGCAGATGAAATTGTAAATATAAAATAATGTGCACTTGAGGTGTGGTGTTGCATTGTAATCCCAGCAATCTAGGAGCCTGAGACAGGAGGATCACCAGTTTGAGCCCAGCCTGAGCAATTTAACTACACTGTATCTCAAAAAATTAAAAGGAGCTCAGACTTAGCTCAGTGTGAAGGTTCTGAGTTTGATCTCCAGTGCCACAAAACCAAAGACAGAGAAAAAACAAACACAAAGAAAAAAAAGACATGGAGAGATATTCCATTAAAGAGGACAAATAGAGCTGGAGATATAGCCCAGTGGTAAGCACTTGCATAGCAGGTATGAGGCTCTGGGTTCCAAATCCAGTACTAAACAACAAAAACCTAAAAACAAAGGCGTAAAAAGATGTTCACTATCATTAGCTGAGAAGCACAATAAGCTACTGCTACACATTGTTCAGAATGGCTGGAAATAAGTGATGGCCTGGCATGGTGGTGAGGGAGGAGATGAGGATGTGGCAAATGGGCACATCATGGAGCTCAGAAAAACACTTCCAAAGCCCTGCACTTGGGATCAATCAGAAAGCGCCATCTTCAGTTCCTCTCTGGTGAAAGCAAGCCGATTTTTGATAGGACAGCCTAGGTCTAACGTCAGAACTGAGGACGCAAAAGATAGTGGCTGTTAACTTCTGCCCCCACAGACTCTGTTCCACTCCACCCTGCATAGTGCACTCTTTTTCCTACTTTAATTGGCCCGCACCCACTCTGCAGAGCATGTTTCTTTTCCTACCTTTAATAAATGTAAAACCTGGGCCAGGGATTTAGCTCAGTGGTTCCGCCACCTGCCTCGAAAGCCGAAGGACCCGAGTTCGATCCCTGGTACCAAAAAAGTAAATAAATAAATAAATGTAAAACCTTGCTACCTTTTCTGCTTCTTTTGACCAATTCTTTTTTCAGGACAACAAGGACCTAGACAGAATCTCTGGAAAGCCGACAGCGCCCCCAGAATCCAGGTAAAGGTAGCATGTGCTTATAATCCCTGCACACTCAGAGGATGAGGCAGGACTATCACCAAGAGTTTGAGGCCACGCTGGATTATAGTTCAGCTGGACTGTAGTTCAGCTTGAACTACATAGTAAAACCCCGTCTCAAAGAAAAAAAAATTTTTTTAGGGTAACCTGGACTAAGAATAATTTTTTTGCTGAGTATGGTGCAGCATACCTGTAATTACAGCACTCAGAAGGCTGAGACAGGAGAATTGCTGTGAGTTTAAGGCCAGCCTGAACTACACAGTGAAATCTTGACCAAAATAAACAAACTAACAGCCCCCCCCCCAAAAAAAATAAAATAGGAGACTATGGAGAAAAAATTGTCTCAGTGGAAAACTAAGGCATGTGGAGAGCTCATCCTCTTGGTCTGTTTGGCTTCTTTGTGCTTCTGCTGTCTTTGAACTGTTTTGCATTCTGTAATTTGTAAATAACTGATAGCAATGCAAATAATTGTTTTTTTCCAGAACTGGAAGTTGTACCCTTGAGCTATATCTCCAACTCATTTTTTTAAATTTTTTTTTTTTTTGAGAGTTTCTCTAAGTGAATAAGTTGCCCAGGCTTGAGTTTACAATCCTATTTCTCCCAGAGTACTGGGATTGCAGGTCTGCACCACCATACCCAGCTAATTCTTGCATCATACACATGCAAATAATTTCCTTCTTCCTTTTCTCTCCACTCCCAGGAAAAAACAAGTTTCATATACACTTCTTTGTTTTTCTTTTTTTGGTTTTTTGAGATAGGGCTTTGGTGTGTAGGCTAGGCTAGCCTCCTCCTGCCTCAGCCTCTCAAATGCTGGATTGCATATCCATTTTAGTTTTCCTGATCTATGTACGTGTCTGATCTTTAAATTCTCCATTGAACCTTATGTTTTGTTTTGGAGATAAGATCTTCTAGTTCAGGCCTGGCCTGGAATTTACTATACAACTTAAACTGGACTTTTTTTTTGCATTTAAAAATGTTTTTATTGGTACACTTTAGATACACATACTGATAACATTAATTATAGGGAATTTGTACCTGTACATGATATATTTTGTTTCTTTTTTTTTTGGTACTGGAAATCGAAGTCGGGTCCTTGCACTTGTGCAGCAGGCGGTGAAACCACTGAGCTAAATCCCTGGCCCTATTTTGATTCTTTATATCCCCATCTCCCTCCCCTCCCTTTGACCCCTCTTACTTTCCTAATTTACAAAAGCATTTTTCCCTTATATTCTTTTTTTCTTGTCCCTTCTTTCCTTTCCCCGGCCCACTCCCTTGTTCCATTTCTCATTTGAACATTTTCTTCTCATTTCCCAATATCTACTATAGATTTTGGTCCTTATTTACACTTTCGGTTTCTCACTCCAAGGAAAGTGTGATATTTAAATACATGTGTTTCATGGAATTCATGAAATAGAGTCAGAAAGATATCTAGGAAATTAGAAATTCCCTTGAAGGTATAGGCAGCACAATGAGCATGTGAGGACAGAATATCATAAATAGAAGACAGGATTGCAGTTAGTGATCATGAAAATAAAGATTTCATAAAAATAGCAAGGGACCATGAAAAATCAATCCAACAGGTGCTAAATGATGCAAAGAAGAATAACATAAGATTGATCAGAGTCAATGAACAAGCAGGTGATACCAAAAATGACAAAAAACCTGTTCACAGAAGTAATGCCAGAAAACTTCTCAAGCATGAAAAAAGCATTTGACATGCAGATAAGTGTGGCATATAAGATTCCAATTAGCCATGTTTAAAAAAAATCTACACCAAGGCATCAGCAGTTAGAACCATCAGTGTTAATGGTCTCAATTCACCAATCAAAAGAAACAGACGGGCAGAATGGATCCAGAAGCAAGATCCAACAATATGCTGCATACAAGAAACATACTTCATTCAAAAAGAAACTCATAGACTGAAAGTCAAAGGATGGAAAACAATACTCCATGTGATAGGAACCTGGAAAAAAGCAGGGATAGCTATTCTATTTGCAGACTAAGTGGACTTCAAAACAAGACTGATTAAGAGAGACAAAGAACATCACTACATCCTGGTAAAGGGAACAATCCAAGAGGAAGAGATAATAATCATAAATATATGTGCACCAAATAGCACCCAACTATATAAAACAAATACTAATGGACATGAAAAAAATCATATAAGCACTCATAATTTTAACGGGGGACCTCAATACCCCACTGTCACAAATAGACCAACTAGACAAAAAATCAACAAAGAAATATCTGAACTGAAACAAATTTTTGAACAAATGGACTTAGTAGGTGTCTACAGAGCATTCCACTCCACAACATCAGAATACACATTCTTCTCAGCTGCACATGGGACATTCTCCCAAATAGACCACATACTAGGTCATAGAACATGCTTAAGCAAATGCAAAAGCATTGAAATTATTCCATGCATATTATCAGGTCATACTGCAATGAAATTAGAAATCACTGGCAAAAGAAACCATAGGAACTTCATAAACACAGGGAAATTAAATAACACTCTCCTGAATAACCAATGGTCACAGATGAAATTAAAGAAGAAATTAGACAGTTTCTACAATTAAATGATAATGCCAATACAAAATACTGGAATGTATGGGGTGCAAAGAAAGCAGTCCTATGAGGGAAATTTTAAGCAGTGACTTCCCATGTCAGGAAAACAAAGTGGGCTCAAATAAAAAATCCAATGTTGAGACTCAAGCTTCTAGAAAAAAGAGTAAATCAAGCCCAAAAATAATATAAGGGAGGAAATTATAAAGATCAGAGCAGAAATTAATGCAATGGAGACTAAGAAAACAATACAAAGAATCAATGAATCAGAGTTGGTTCTTTGAAAGATTAAATGAAATTGACAAACCCTTAGCCAACCTTATCAAAAAAAGGAAAGAGGGGCCAGGGATTTAGCCCACTGGTTCCACAGCCTGGCTGGAAAGCACAAGGTCCCGAGTTCGATCCCCAGCACAAAAAAACAAAACTAAAGGTATATTAAATGGACAAAAACTGAAAGCTTTCACTCTAAAATCAGGAACAAGACAAAGATGTCCACTGTCACCACTCCTATTGAATATAGTTCTGGAAACATTAGCCACAGCAATTAGACAAGAGAAAGAAATAAAGGCATAAGGACAGGAAAGAAGGAAGTTAACTTATCGTTATTTGTGGATAACATGACACTCTACATAGAAGACCTCAAAAACTCCACCAAAAGACTTCCAGATTTGATAACCAAATTTCAGTGGCATAGCTGCATACAAAGTCAACACTCAAAAGTCAATAGCCTTCCTATACACAAGTAACAGACTCATGGAGAGAGAAATTAGAGAAACAATCCCTTTCACAATCACATCCAAAAAATGAAATACCTAGGAATCACGCTAACAAAGGAAGTAAAAGACCTTAACATTGAAAACTACAGTACACTGAAAAAGGAGATTGAAGAGGATATCAGAAAATGGAAAGATAACCCTTGTTCTTGGATAGGGAGAACCAATACAGTGAAAATGGCCATACTTCCAAAATTTATACAGATTTAATGCAATCCCAATCAAAATCCCAACAGCATATTTCACAGACTAGAAAAAACAATCCTAAAATCCATTTGTAACCAGAAGAGACCTAGAATAGCAAAGGCACTTCCAGACAAAAAAGGCAAACACAATCCCTGACTTTAAATTATACTGTGAAGCTACAGTGATAAAAACAGCAAGGTATTGGAAAAAGAACAGACCTGAGGATCAATGGAACAGACTAGAGGATACAGAAAGAACTCCAGAGGCACTCAACCACCTTATCATTAACAAAGGAGCCAAACGTCTTCACTGGAAGAAAGATAGCCTCTTTAATAAATGGTACTGGAGGGCCAGGGATTTAGCTCAGTGGTTCTGCCACCTGCCTTGCAGGCACAAGGTCCTGAGTTCAATCCCTGGTACCAAAAAAAAAAAATGGGGCTGGAAAAACTAGCTTTCCACATGCCAAAGATTGAAACTAGACCCATATATTTCACTATGCACTAACCTAAAATCAAAATAAATCAAAGATCTAAATATTTAGACAGAAACACTAAATCTGCTGGAAGAGAGAATAGGTAGAACCCTAGAGGACACAGGAGCAGGCAAAGACTTCATGAACAAAACACATGGGAAATACTACAAAGAATCAATAACTGGGATCTCATCTTATTAAAAAGCTTTTGGCCCGGGCATGCCCACCAGCTGCCAGCTTAGCCATGCAGGCAGAGTGGTCCCGGGCTGACTGAGCCCTGCTCAGTCTGGCTCACTATGCCCACTTGCCACCAGGAGACTGTGAGGACCCCCCAGGCAAGCCCACCAGCTGCCAGCTTAGCCTCATGGGCGACTGCAACAACAGCCCCCCATTCCCTAGCCTCTTGGCTGTACAGCTACTTGTATCCACACTACAGAGGTACGGGGGGCATAAAGGCCATTGTCACAAGCTGCAGAAGTGAACAACAGAAAGAGGACCTCTCTCAGGCTCCCTGTTGAAAACTGAAGCCCCCTCTGGGCCAGGGATTTAGCTCAGTGGTTTCACTGCCTGCCTCGCAAGCGGAAGGACCCAAGTTCGATCCTCAGTACCAAAAAATAAAAATTAAAAAAATCCTGAAGCCCCCTGGAAAAGGGAAGAGAATCTCTGCAATAAAGGCACACCAGACCACCGTATTTAGTACGTTGGAGGGATCATCAGCTCCCATCGGAACCTGGACTGTCTTCAGGGTAAAGGCAGCTGGAACCTGGAATAGAACTTTGCAGAGTTCAACCCTACAGGAGGACAGGGAGCTCAACTTGGGGCTTGCAGCCAGAAATCTGCCTGAATCTCAGGGGTCTGTGACTGGCCTGCTGAGACTCATTGACTTATAACTGCACACTGCTGCCCACGTTGTCTATTGTGACAGCAGAGACATACCCTGAAGGAAGCCCTTCACTTTTTATTTTTTATTTGTTATTTTCAAAATTACCACTATTTTTTTGCTCTTATTTTTAATTTTTTTCTTTTTCTATTCTTTTAAAATTTTTATTTTTCTTTTTTCCTTCTTTTCTCTTTTATCTCTCTCCCTCCTTCTCCCGCCCCCCGCCTCTCTCTCTCTTCCTTGCTGTCCCACATTGTTCTTCATCTCCCTTTGTGTTACTGTTCTGCCTCTAATTCATATTTCTTCTTTATATTTCTTTTCTTCTCTTTCCTTCTCTTGCCTGTGCCCTCTGGCCTCAGTGCTAACCTTCTCCTATCCTTCTACTTACCTATTCCTACCTCTTCAAGGCCTTCTAACTCCCCATTCCAAAGGGTAAAGTTGCTATATTGAAGAATTTATTCACTATAAACATATGTTGGGCTGGTCCTTGATTTTGATTTAAATTAAAGCAAAAGGTGATAGATTAATAACTACCACAAATTGTCATTTTCTAGGAGGTACTTGATGCTATGATGTTGTTGATTGTATCACTTGGGCTAAGGTGTTTTGATTGATCTAATCAGTTGTCCTTCCTGGTATAATGAAAATGACACAGCCTCAGAGCCATTAGAGACTCAGAACCTAAAGACCAGCTATATCTGGAAGACACCTCTGAGAAGCAACCATTCCATAAGTATTCTAAATACATCAAGAAAGATACTTACAATAAACAACTTCAAAGTATCAACCCGGGAACTAAACCAAGGACAGTACCAAAAACAAAAATGAGAAGACATTTAAGTAGGGCACAAACTCAGACTTCCATCCTGCAAAAGGCAAATTCTGGGGGAAACAAGGTGGAAAAGTCTGATAATCAACCACCTAGACACCCTGAACTGATAGCACAGGAAGTAACAAAACAGATGAATGAGGCTGTAGAAAAATTCAAAACAGAAATAATCGCCCAGATAACTATAGAGATGATGAGCAGAGTGAAAGACATGATTGGGAGGCTCTAGAACAGAAACAGATAAAAAAATAGATGAGCTCAGAAATATGCTGGAAGCCATGAATGCCCAGCATAAGAAAGAAATGGAAACCATGATCACCCAACATAAGAAAGAAATGGAATGCATGAAACAGATTCAAACAGATATGCAGGAGATTAAAAACTTCATTAAGGGGCCAGGGATTTAGCTCAGTGGTTTGGCCTCCTGCTGTGGAAGTGCAAGGATCCGAGTTCAATCTCCAGTACCAAAAAAAAATCCCCCCCCAAAAAAAACGTAATTGAAAGCATGCAGAGCAGATTAAGGGAATCTGAAGATAGAATATCAGTTATAGAAGACAGGATTGTGGTGAAGGACCATGAAAACAGATATCTCTTCAAAATAGTAAGGGACCACGAGAAATCAATCCAGCAGCTGCTAGATGATGCAAAGAAGAATAACATAAGACTGACAGGAGTCCACTAAAAAACAGGAGAAAGTACAATTGACATAAAAAAACTGTTCACAGAAGTAATAGTAGAAAACTTCCCAGACAGAGGTGGAGAATTGGACATACAGATAAGTGAGGCAAATAGAACTCCAACTACCCATGATCAAAAAAAAATCTACACCTAGACATACAATAGTCAAGATCCCAGAAACCCAACGGAAGAACAAGATCCTACAGGCAGTTAGAGAAAAGAAACAAATCACCTACAAAGGAAGGCCCATCAGAATCACGGCAGACTTCTCAACACAAACCCTCAAATTAAGCAGAGCCTGGAGTGAAGTATTTCAAGCCCTAAAAGAAAATAACTTCTAACCTAGACTGTTGTATCCTGCAAAATTATCTTTCAAAATTGATGGGGAAATTGGATACTTCCACAACAAAAAACACCTGAGAAATTTCATGAACACCAAACCAGCACTCCAAACAATTCTAAGCAATATCCTAGAAAAAGGCAATGAAGGTCACAACTCCATGAGGCCCAACAGAGGGAAGCCACCAGGAAACGTAAGACACTAAAGGGAAAGGGGGAAAAAATAAGAAATAAAAGGGCCAACAATAGTAAAACATCATGACAAGGATGAGTCAATATCTATCAATTATAACCATCAGTGTTAACGGCCTCAATTCACAAATCAAAAGAAATAGACTGACAAAATGGATTAAGGATCAAAATCCAGCAATATGGTATATATAAGAAACACATCTAACTCAAAAAGAAATTCATAGACTGAAAGTAAAAGGATGGAAAAGAGTTCTCCATGTGACAGGAACCCAGAAAAAAGCAGGGGTAGCAATCTTATTTGCAGACAAAATAGATTTCAAACCAAAACTAATTAAGACAGACAAAGATGGTCACTACATCCTTGTGAAAGGAACAATCCAAGAGGAAGAGATGACAATCCTAAATATACATGCACCAAATACGAATGCCGCCAATTATACAAAACAAATATTAATCGACATGAAAAACCAAATAAGCACTAATACAATTGTAGTGGGGGACCTCAACACCCCTCTATCACAAATAGACAGATCATCTAGACAAAAAATTCACAATGAAATTCTAGAATTGAACCAAGCTGTTGAACAAATGGACTTAATAGATGTTTACAGTGTTCCACCCCACAAAATCAGAATACACATTCTTTTAGGCTGCACATGGGTCATTCTCCAAAATAGACCACACATTAGCTCATAGGACATGTCTAAGTAAATGTAAAAGAATTGAAGTTACCCCCTGTATATTACCAGACCATAGTGCAATAAAATTGGAGGTCAATAACATAAGAAACCCCAAAACTCCCACAAACACATGGAGATTGACCTCTTGAACAACCAATGGGTCACAGAGGAAATTAAAGAAGAAATTAGACAGTTTCTACAAGTAAATAATAATGCCAGTTCAACATACAGGAATCTATGGGACACAATGAAACAGTTCTACAAGGGAAATTCATAGCAGTGAATGCCCATATTAGGAAAACAGAGAGAACTCAAATAAATAGCCTAATGCAGAACCTCAAGCTCCTAGAAAAAGAAGAGCATAACAAACCCAAAGCTCATACAAGAGAGGAAATTATAAAGATCAGAGCAGAAATCAATGCAATGGAGACTAAGAGAATGATACGAAAAAAAAATCAATGTATCAAAGAGTTGTTTTTTTGAAAGAATAAATAAAATCAATAAACATTTAGCCAAACTTATCCAAAAAAGGAAAGAAAAGGATCAAATCCATCCAATTAAGAATGAAAAAGGTGAAGTCACAACAGACCCAGCAGAAATCCAGAGCATCATCAATACCTACTTCGAGAAACTGTACTCTAATAAAATGGAAAACACAGAAGAAATGGACAGATTCCTAGATACATATGAATTGCCAAAGTTAAAGCAAGAAGATATAGAAATTCTAAACACCCCAATTACAATCAGTGAAATTGAAAATGTAATTAAAAATTTACCAACAAAGAAAAGCCCAGGTCCTGATGGCCATCCTTCCAAAACTACTATATAGATTTAATGCAATGCCAATTGAAATTCCAACAATATACTTCACAGAACTAGAGAAAACAATCCAAAAATTCATTTGGATCCAGAAGAGACCTAGAGTAGCAGAAGCAATTCTAGGCAACAGAGACATGGCTGGGGGTATTACAATCCCCAACTTGAAACTATACTACAAAGCTACTGTGATAAAAACAGCATGATACTGGCAAAGAAACAGACCTGAGGATCAGTAAAATAGATTAGAAGATGCAGAAACAACTCCAGACATACTCAGCCACCTCATCTTTGACAAAGGAGCCAACCACCCTCACTGGAGGAAAGATAGCCTATAATAAATGGTGTTGGAAAAACTGGATTTCAACTTGCCAAAGATTAAAACTAGACCCATACCTATCACCATGCACTAAACTAAGCTCGAAGTGGATTAAAGATCGAAATATTAAGACAGAAACACTAAACTTGCTGGAAGATAAGTTAGGTAGAACTCTTGATGACATTGGCATAGGAAAAGACTTGATGAACAAAACCTCAGTAGCATGGGAACTAGTACAGAGAATCAAACACTGGGATCTCATCTTATTAAAAAGCTTGTGCATCAGACTTTTGGCATCTCGCAGCACAGCACATCGCAGTGAGGCCTATTGAGACCTCTCAAAGCCTGCTGCAGGGTGAAGATGGCGGTCACTGTGAGAACTTTGCAACTTTGTTGGTGCGAGTGTAGACTGGTGCAACCACTGTGGAAATCAGTATGGAGATTTCTCAGAAAACTAAAACTAGTGGTTCCATTTGACTCAGCTATACCTCTTCTTGATATCTTCCCAAAAGAATTAAAAGAATCATACCACAGCAATATATGTACACCCATGTTTACAGCAGCACAGTGTGTAATAGCTAAATCTTGGAAACACCCCAAATGCCCACCAACTGATGAATGGATAAAGAAGATGTGGTTTTTTAATACAATGGAGTACTACTCTGCCATAAAGAAGGATGAGCTTCAGACATTTATAGCTAAATGAATGGACCTTGAGACCATACTCTTAAGTGGAATAAATCAGACACCCATGTGTAAATACCTCATTGTTTCTCTGGTGTGAGAAACCAAAGGTGGAAATAAGGACTGATATGTATAATGGATGTTGGGAAATGGGAAGAAAGTGTTCACAGGGAAGGGGAACAAGAGAGGAGGGAGGGAGGGAGGGAGAAAGGAAGGGACAAGAAAAAAGTGAAAATAGAAGGAAAAATGGAAACAAAGCTTTTGTGCACAGGGAGGGGAGGGGGCTTGAGGGGGGAATGGGATAAAAGAAAGCAAACTAACAAAAAATCATGGACTCCTAATTCTCAACTTTTAGTTTCCCTCTCCTTTTTTTTTTTTTTTTTTTGAGGCAGGGTCTTGTTATGTAGCAGAGGCAGCCTTGAATTTGTGGCAATCGTCCTGCCTCAGTCTCCCACGTGCTAAAATTACAGATATGTGCCATCATGCCCAGTTTAATTTTTAACTTTAAAAATGCAAATTTATTTACTTTTGAGACTGTTTTATTTCATAGTTCAGGCTGGGCTTAAAGTCGCAGCAATATTCCTGCCTTAGCCTCCCAAGTGCTAAAAATACAAATTCAGCCAGGTGTGATGGTGCTTGGGTGTAAACACAGCACTCTTGAGGTAGGTTATTAGGGATGAGACAAAGGAGACCATGGAGCAGAATGTGTCAAAGGCCATAAATACCTAGAGGCCAGGAGCAGAACACAGGGCCCAGCATTACTCCAAGGCCACTGAGCTCTGCACATGGAACCAATCAGAAAGTGGTATTTTCAACCCCTCTCTTTTCCTGGTGCCACGGATTAAACTCAGGACCTTGCATTTGCTAGGCAGGTGGCCGCACCCCTGAGCTAAATCCACAGCCCATCAACCCATTTTGACACAGGGTGTGTGATATGTGGCCCTCCAAAAAATATCAGGGAAATATGACCCTCAACCTGCTAGACGTCTGACAAGCTGAGTTCCTGTTCTCTAAAATCGAAGAAGGAATTCTAGGTACAACAGAGGTTAAGAGTAGGAAGAATTTATTGAAAGATAACTTTTAAAACAGAAAGAGCCTGGAAAGTGGGTGGCCCACGAACCTCACTTCTCAAGGGATTTTTGTAAAGCAAAACCACGAGGTGAGCCAGGTGTAAGGGGGGACAAAACTAAGGTCACCTAACAAGATTACACGTATAGTTGCTGAGGTAGTATTGATTAAATGGGGGGCAAATTGGGAAGCACCTTAGGTAGCAAGAACGACCTAGGACTTTCTTGGGAAGGAGTGGAGGAGGGAGTTTTGGTGCCCACCCTGTGATCATGCCTGTTTAGAATATCAATCACTGCTGTTCAAGCCCAGGGGAAATGTGTCCGTGTAGTCAATTCCCTCCGGAAGCCTGGCTTTTAAGGAATCCACCTCCAGCCACAGTAGTGTGATGTGCTCTTTCTTCTGCTTTGACGTCTTTGAGGGCCCAGCCTTGTCTGACCGCCTATAATATTTCTAACTAACTTAGCTGTCTATGATAATTTGAATCTGGCTCTGTTTGCAGGACCAATCAGAAAACTGTTATTTTCAATCCTTCTATACGTCTGGTGAGAAGCCAAGCCAGGCTTCCCATAGGACACATTAAATCTAGCACCAGGCCATGGGTTGTTTTTTTTTTTTCTTTCGAGACAAAGTTTATGTACTCCAGGCTGGCCTTGAACTCACAGTGATCCTCCTGCCTCAGTCTCCCCAGGGCTGGGATTACAGGCATGTGGCACCATACCCAGCTCATTCCCAGTGTTTTCAGCCAACTGCAGTTTCTAGCAAACATGCCACCCACAGCAAACCACTGGGAGCTACAAATGGGTTGTGCTGTCCATGGACAAACAGAACAGAATGTTGTAAAGAAGAGCTGAAACAGTGTGAGACCCTCTCAGTGGTTGCCAGAGGGTCTGATAACATCTATACGTCTGCATTGGCAGTTCTGAGAAATTTAGCCTCATGTGTTTTCCCTGTCCTCTACGCGACTGACCCCTTTGCAGATCCAATAAAACTCTCTGCCTTTTTTTTGTTTTGGTGGCCAGACAGCTTTGCCCATCTCAGCCTGCCTGCATCCAGGTAGACTACACCTCGTGCCCAGTGGCCTTTACATAAGCCTGCTCCAGTGCTCTCATTCTTGTGCCGTTTGTCACAGTAAGTTTATGATAGGACAATTGTCCCAATACCTTTTTGCATGAGGGGAGAAGCCAATCCTGAAATTTTTTCTTTTAAAAAAAATTTTTTTTTGAGACAGGGTCTTGCTATGTAGCCCAGGCTGTCCTCTAACTCACATTGATCTTCCTGCCTTGGCCTCCTGAGTGCTAGGTTTTGGGCATGTGCCACCACACTGGCTTAAGTGTTGTTTTTGTTTTGTTTTGTTTTGTCTTGAGACATGGTCTCATCCAGGCTGGCCTTGAACTCACTATGTAGCCTAGGCTGGCCTCAAATTTGTGGTGATCCTCCTGCCCCAGCCTTCCCAGTGCTGAGGTTACAGGTGTGCATCATGACACACCATTTAATTAGTGTGTGTGTGTGTGTGTGTTGTTTGTTTTGAGCCAATCCAAACATTTTGGATACAAAAGAGCCCTTTCTCTGATCCTCAGGGCTGCTGTGAATCTGTTCACCAGCTCACTCTTGCCCTTTAGAACTTTCCTCTTTTCTGCTTTCAATAAATATACAACCTTCTTACCTTTTCTGCATTTTTTTTGGTCCAATCCTTTGTTCAGGACACCACAAACCTAGAGAGAAGCCCTCCTTGAGTCCCTCCATTTGGCAATATGAGAAGCTGAGGCAGGAGGATTGCAAGTCCAAACCCAGGCTGGGGCTGGGCTTGGTGGTACATGCCTGTGATCCTAGCACTTGGGAGGCTGAGGTGGGAGGACTGCTGCAAGTTTGAGATCAGCCTGGGATGCAGAGCAAGTTCAAGGCCAGCGTAGACTACGTAACTGACAGGTCCCCCAAGTTGGACCCTGGCCCAAGCAGACCCACTTCCACAGGAGCACAGAGATAACAAGAAGCGAGCAGCCACCCTGCTGCTCTCACCACCGTCCTGTTTATCAGCCAGCCCCAGGCCCATCACCAAGGGGACTTAAATTTTCCACCCTCTCCACCAGTACCCCCTCCCCTACCTAAACGCCCCCATATCAACCACACACACCCTTCTCTCAGGACCAATGGCCTTTTCACCCTTGGCCCATCTGCACCCAGATGGCAATAAACTCATTGCATGTTGCTTAGACTTTGCCTGCCTTGGTGGTCTCCATCGTGCCTCTGTCTGACCTTACAATAACGAGACCCTGTCTCAGAACAAACAAACAACCAGGCAACTTAATGAAATCCTATCTGAAAATAAAAAACAAAAAAGGACCAGGAACCAGTTGTGATGGTGCACACCTATAACCCCAGCATCGAGGAGGCTGAGGTAGGAGGATGGAGGCAAGTATGAGGCCAGCCGGGAGGACATGGCAAGACCCTGACTCAAACAAAAATTTTTTTTAAGGGCTGGGGATGTAGCTCGGTGTGAAAATTGCATACGAGAGAAATTTAAGACAGGGTGTAGTGGTGCATACCTATAACCCCAGCACTTGAGAGGCGGAGTCAGGAGGATGAGAAGAGTTCGAGGCCAGCCTGGGCTACATAGCAAGAGGCTTGCAAGTGTAAGTCCTTCCTGGGCAACTTAGGATGACCTTATTTCAAAAAAAAAAAAAAATGAAAAGAAAACAACACACACACACACAGAGGCACAGATAATACAGCTGGAGCTACAGGACCATTTCCCTGCATCGCCAGAACCTGGTTAATGCCCCAGGGCCAACCTCCTGACCTTTGTCCTAAAGCCTACTGCTCAGAGGCAGAGAAAATAAAGACAAAGACCCCTTGGGCCTCCACACAAAGACACTTGTGGGTCAGCTGCTGCACAAAGACATTTGCGCATCAAATGGTCTGGCAGGACCTATATATAGTAAGTAAGCTTTCTTCACTGGGAACGGGCTGAGGGTTCACGCATGCGCATTGCATCTCGTAGGCCAACAATTAGAGTACATTATGGGAAGGGCCGTGTGCATTATGGGAAGGGCCGTGCACTGTAGCTACAGCAACTACTTAGCGCTGCCAGTCACGCTGTCAGTCACGTTCTGGGAGACCCAGTGAGAGGCTCCCTCCATCTAGCACATTTTAAATTCTTAAAGCCTATGCACCCAAGTGCTCCTGCCACTTTCCCTTCTGCTGACCTGAGCCTGCTCACTGAGTACCATCGCCTAATTAAACTTCATCCAGCGTTGCCTTTTCTTCCTTACCTTACGTCCAATTCTTTGTTCTTTGCACACAAGGCCCTGGAAACCCTTCCCTGGACCCCATCGCACATGGCAACCCCCTGATAAAATTGGGCTCCGGGCTGGGGTTACAGCTGAGGGCATTCTCCATGCTTGCCTAGCAGGCTCAAGCCCTGGATTCAAACCCCAGTTCTGCCAAACACGTGAAAAGAAGGAAACAGTGAAAAGAAGGGGCTCAGTGGGTTACCACAAAATAAAATCAAATCACCCTGGAAGTAGCACCCTGGCTCAGATCCCAGACCACAGCCTCTGACTGTAACTCAAGTCTACAGCTGAGACCCAGCTTTCAATGCTAGGTGAGCAGATGGCAGCAAGTTGGAGATTGTATTTCTGTGCTGCTGAACTGAAAAATGACTGCATCCAATGGTAGAATAGTTAGAAGTAAGTGTGGAAATGCAGAAAAAATAAATTGAACCCATGGTACTAATACTTGTTTGCTTGGTTTAAGTTTTGTGGTACATAATTGTATACCTTGCATATATTATTATGTAGGGTTTTTTTTGTTTTGTTTTGTTTTTTGAGTCAGAGTCTTGCTATGTAGTCCAGGCTACAATGATCCTCAAATTTGCAATGATCCTTCTGTCTCAGGCTCCTGAGTGCTGGAATTACAGGCTTGTACTAGCATGCCGAGCATTATTTTATATTGAAAACAATTTAAAAAAAAATAGAGACTTACTACGTAGGCCAAACTACCCTTGAATTTACCATCCTCCTGCTTCAGTGTGGTGAAAATCCTTTAAACCTCTGGGCGGGGTGGCACACACCTGTAATACCAGCATTTGGGAGGCAGAGGCAGGACAATTGCCTTGAGTTTCAGGCCAGAATGGGCTACGGGAGTTCAAGGCCAATCTGAACTGCAAAGTGAGATTTTGTCTCAAACAAAAAAAAATCCTCTGAACACTAGCAAAAGTAACTCTTTTTTGGCAATACTGGGGATTGAACCCAGGGCCTTCACACTGAGCTATATCCCAATATTTTTTATTTTAATTTTGAAACAGGTCTCACTAAGTTGCAGAATTGCCCAGGCAGGATTCGTATTTGCAATTCTCCTGCCTCAGCCTCCCAGAGTGCTGGGATTACAGGCCTGTGTCATCATACCCAGTTCCAATTCTGAGAAATCATAAACTCATTATCTATTACAAATAAGTTATGGTTTTCTTTAAAATGAGCTTTGTTTCAACACATTATCTGTCTACACATAACTGCAAAAAAAATTTAAGAGATTTATAGGTAATTTTTGTTTGTTTTGCAATACTAGGCATTGAACCTAGGGCCTTCCCGCTGAGCTACATCCTACACCCCTTCCAAAAAAAGGTTTTTTGAGACAGGGTCTCACTAAGCTGCTCAGGCTGGGCTCAGTCATAGGTACTTTCTTTTCATTGATTTTCCTGGCTGGCTACACCAAAATGTTATTGGGTAGCTCCTTTTAAAAGTGGCTCACTGCTGTGGTTGGTGGCATACCCCTGTAATCCCCAGCACTTGAGAGGCTGAGAACAGGAGGATCACCAAGAAATGGAGGCCAGCCTGAACTACATAGGGAGACCCTGTCTCAAAACAAAAACAAAACAAAATAAGTGGCAAATAACCATTACATGGTTACTGGGTTTGGGTTGCTCTTCTCTCCTCCTGGAGTTGGATTCTATGTTCTCATGTTCAACAAAGAATTGAGGGAAACAAGCAAAAAGCAGTGGTCAAGTTTATTTGAAGAAGTAAAAGTGGGGAGTGAGGGAGACAGTGGCTCTGTAGAGCGAGCTTGGGCCGAGTAAAAGAGGAACAAACAAGATTAAAGTCCACCCTGGAGAATGTAAAGCAGACTGTCATGAGGAAAGCCAAGACAGCAAGCTCTCCTTGGTGTCTGAATCTTTTACTGTCCAAATCTCAAGGAAACCCAGGAGAACATCTACATCCAGGCCCTGAGAGGCGGTGCTGGGATCCCATGCTTCAGGCCGACACCAGGTCTAGGACATTCTATTGGTAACTTGCTCAGAAGTCCAAGTGCGGGCTTTAGGAACTGCTCTGCACATGTGTCCTTCGATCTTGTAATTAACAGGTGAGGTCTACTTTCCTAGCCAGCTTTGTCACACCCTAATCTCCTAGGGCAAGATGGTTTTGAACTCACTTTGCCTCAAATTTGCCTGAGTCCTCCTGCCTCAGCCTCCCAAATGCTGGGATTACAGGCGTGCCACCACCATGCTGGCTCAGCAGACTGGCTTCTAATCCAAGAGCTGTTTGCCTCATCCTCTGGAGTCTGGGATTGCACACCTATGCCACCATGCATGACTCTTTTAAAAGGGGTTAGATGAATTGTTTTGTTTTGTTTGGCTTTTGAGACAGGGTCTCACTATGTAGCCCAGGCTGGCCTTTAATTTGTAGAGATCCTCCTGCCTCAACCCCCCGAGTGCCGGGATTACAGAAATGCACCACCACATCCAGCTGAGTTTTTCAAAAATTAATGGAGGAGTTATTTAAAACAGTTTTGGATTCACAGATAAATTGATGAGATTTCAGAGTGAGTTAAATATGGTTTGCCCTGCAGTCCCAAATCACGCAGGGTTTTAACCACAAAGTCACAAATTGTGGTATCAAGAGGGAAACTGGAAGGAATTATGGAGTTTGGAGGGTGGTGGCGCTGGCTTTTTTTTTTTTTTGTAGTGCTCGAGAATGAACCCAGGGCCTTCGTTAATCTCCAGCCCTTTCTATATTTCATTTTGAGACAAGGTCTTACCTACTAAACTGTCCAAGGCTGGGTTTGGATTTGCCATTCTGCTGCCTCAGCCTCCCAGAGTGCTGGGATTTGGGTGGGAGCCCCCAGGCCACTTCCTTTGAGTTATGATAACATTACTCCCTAGGGTGGATCCTGGGGGCTTTATAAGAGGGAGAGAAATGGGAGCCCACCAGCCAGAGGTGTTCACTGCACCAGGCTCTTGCTGTGTGACACCCAGCATCTGACAGAAGGAAGGACATAGCTCGGGGACCTCGGACCTCGGACCTCGGACCTCCGACCTCCAAAAGGGGGAGTTAAGTCAGTTTTTTCTTCTTTTTTTTTTTTGGTACTGGGGATCAAACTCAGGTCCTTTTTTTTTGGTACTGGGGATCAAACGGGAAACCACTGAGCTAAATCCCCGGCTCCAGTTTCTTCTTTGTAAAGCCAGCTTCCTGGGACATTTTGTTATAATTATGTGAAGTGAACCCATATACCCGTCCTCTGGTAACTCTGCCTTTATTAACTTGTTACAGTACTGTGGTAATTACAATCAATATGCCAATATAGACACGTCTAACTCAAGTCAGTATGATTCGGAGTCTCTAAGGTTTTGCGATTTCTGGGGATTAAAACGATGACCTCTTCCCTGAGCTACATTCCCAGACTCTTTTAAATTTTTAGTTAATTAATTAATTAACTTTGTGACAAGGCCTCTTTTGTTTCTGGCTGACCTGGAACTCACTATGTAGCCCAGGCTGGCCTGGAACTTGCAGTAATCCTCCTGTCTCAGCCTCCCAAGGGCTGGGATCACAGATGTGTGCCACCATGCCTGGGCCTTTTTAAGACTTATTTTTTATTTCTGAGACAGGTTCTTGCTAAGTTGCTTAGTCTAGGTTTGCATTTGAGATTCTCCTGCCTCAGCCTCCCAGAGTGCTGGGATTGCAGGCAGGCACTGCCACTCCCAGCCAGCACCATTGTCTTGACTCCTTGAGTGTGCGGTATCTATCTTTTTTTTTTTTTTAGCAAAACATGTATCGGTACATTTTAGATATACATAAAGATAACATTCCTCATAGAGAATTTATATCTTTACATAATATATCTTGATTCTTCTGGGCTATCACTGTTGCTTTGCACCAAGGGTGCTTCTGTAGGCCCAGTAAAAAGATAAAGAACATGGTGTATTACGAAAATAACCTGTATACTTGGGACCTCTGAAAAGGTCTCAGGGAGTTTCCAGAAGTCTGGGGGTCACATTTTGAGGATCACTAGACTAGGAGAGGGAGAACATCCAAGAAAATTTTATGGAAACAAAATTGAGTTTGGTATATAATAGGTCTTTTTGAGGCGGGGATACTGGAGATTGAACTCAGGACTTGCGCTTGTGAGGCAGGCAGCAGAACCACTGAGCTAAATCCCCGGCCCTATAATAGGTCTTTTGGTGCCAGGCATGGTGGGGCATGCCTGTAATCCCAGCACTCAGGAGGCTGAGGCAGGATGATTGCAGCGAGTTCAAGGCCAGCCTGGGCTACATAGTGAGACCCTGTCTCAAAAAAAAAAAAGTACAGACTGGTGATGCCAGGAGAAGCAGGTTAGAAAAGAAGAGAGGTTGATGGCCTTTTTTTTTTTGCAAGATAAGATCTTGCTATGTAATCCAGGCTGGTCTTGAACCCACTATGTAGCTCAGGCCGGCCTCAAACTCACGTGATCCTCCTGCCTCAGGCACCCAAGTGCTAGGATTACAGGTGTGTGCCACCAGGCCTGCCCAATTGATGGGGTTGATCAGGTCAGGAGACATGATTTTTAATGGGCTTTGAAGGATTGGCAGTTTAGAAGAACTGGAAGGGAAATGCTTGCTTCAAGTGCACAAATGAACAAAACTCTGACCAGTCATCTTGGCTATGGGAAAGGCAATTAACGAACAAAGCTGGGCTTTAGTTCCCTTGTGGTTTTGTGTATTAATCCAGTGGTCTGGATTATTTGCAAGCTCATGGATGTGTTGTTTCAGTCTTTCACGCAGACCCGTGTGGCAGCACACGCCTGTAATCCCAGCACTCTGGGATCCTGTGGCAGGAGCATCGAAAGTTCGAGCCCAGCCTGGGCAATTTAGCGAGTCCTGTCATAAAAATACGTATAAAACCGGGCTGGGGATGTAGGTCAGTGCGAAGGCCCTGGGTTCAATACCCAATACCTAAAAAAAAAAAAAAAAGAATATTTACGCAAGTCTGAGACAACTCGAGGTGAAACATTTCTGAGGAAAACACCATGCTGACGAATTGTTGTCAGCAGTCCCACAACTCCGCCTGTGCGGTGCCTTTTGAGCTCTGCGAACTGAGATCTCGACAAGTGAATGCCACTCTGCATCCCTGGGTGGGTAGGTCGACTTCCGCGGCCTTCGAAATCGCAGGAAGCTAGGCTCCCAGCGCTTGCCGTAGTTTGGAATCTACCATTGCCTTCCGAGGGGGCATTGGCCGGTAGCGGGAGCGGACATCCGGAGAGCTTGTATTGGGCAAAGCGGTCGCTGGCGGGGATGATTGACTTATTGAGCCTGTGATCGGCGCGCTCTCGTACCCTTCCCTCAGGGCGGCAGCGGCCCAGGTGGCGGGGCTCCTTGCGGAGGCGCGCGCTCGGCTCCCCCCGCGTCCGCGCGCGAGTTGCGGCGGCCGGCGGGAGGCGGCCTCGGCGCTCAGTAATGGCAGCGCGGTGAGCGGGGACGCGAGCTGACAGCCGCCGCCGCCGCCCACCTTCCTCGCCGGGGCTCGTCCTGCGCTCCTCCGGGTGTCTCCCCTCCCCTTGCCCCTGTCCCTTGTCCTGCTTCTGCAGAAGGTAACGCCGCCAAGGGTTGGGGAGCCGGGCTGCAGGCGCCGGGAAACTTCCCTTCACGGTTCCTGGGTGGCGGGGATGGAGGAAAGGAGTTGGGGGCCGGAGGGCGCAGGGAAGACGGAAGAGAGGGAGAGGCCGGTCAAGGTGGTGTCCTGTCAGTGACCTCGCATCCCCGGGGCCCTGACCCGTAGCCCCGCCACCTAGGGACCGGATCCCGGCCTCCCCGATCCGGCCCTCGCCGTCCTCCCTCGGCCCCATTTTCCTGCCAGAGAGGGAAGGTGAGGTGCGTGTGCTGCTGCTGATTTCCGAGCCCACACGGGTGCAGAAGTCCTTGTTGTTGGGGTGGTAGTGGTGGCATCAATCCCATACATCCTCACCACGAGTATTTTCACTTTTGTTTTCTCAGACAGCAAAGATCGATAGGTTTGGGGAGGAGGATTCTGTGCATGCGAGAGCTCCTGTCTCAACACTTAAGGGCTGGTGAAATAAGATCCTCAGACTCTCAGGCTTGCTTACACACTATGAGAGTCTGGGTCATTCATTTCCTGCCATTGCGGGCATGCAAATACAACATCTGTGGGGTGTAGAGTGTGTATTGAGTTTTCCCCTCTTCCTCGATGCTGTGAATCTGTTCTCTAGCTCACTCCTGCCCTTTAGAACTTTCCTCTTTGCTGCTTTCAATAAATATACTCAAAATTACTAAAAATTGTTAGCAGTTGAATTACACTACTTTGGAAGTTTAAATTTGAAGGTAACCAGAAAATATTAACATTCACTATCAACTCTGGGTTTTTAGTAGTATAAAAATCTTTGAGCCAGACCTACCATGTATGAACAGACTACTGTGTTCATAGCAAAGTATGAGGAACGATGGCTGTTCTGTTTCCTATACCTTTTCAAGACAGACAAATGAACTGATTAGTTATTCTCTAGCTCTTTGGGCCACAGCCAGTATTTGGAAGATCCTCCCAAAAGAGTCACAGATGATATAACAATTGTGTGTGCACAGTATTTTGTTTTTGTCTTTGTCTTTTTTGTTTGTTTGTTTTTTGAGGCAAGGTCTCACTGTGTAGCCCAGGCTGGTCTTGAACTCACAGCAGTCCTCCTGCCTAAGCCTCCAGGGCGCTGGGATCACAGGTGTGTGCCACCACATCTGGTCGAGTGCATAGTGTTTTCAGTTATGTTTTTTTTTTCAGATACTCTGTATGAGTTGAGAACATCACTAAAGTGTGCATTATATCTTTTGAATAGTTGTTTATTTGCGGTACTGGCGATTGAACCCAAGGCCTTCACGCCGTCAGCTACATCCTCAGCCCTTTTTTTATTTCGAGACAGGATCTCACAAAGTTACCTAAGGTGGGCTTGACTCGTGATTTTCCAGCCTCAGCCTTCCAGTGTGCTGGGATTACAGGTGTGGGCTACCAAAGGGGCCTCTCCTGAATATTTAGATGTACATGTGCATCTAAATACTCTATCACCCATCCTCTCTGGTGACTTTCAATATTTTATATATATGAGGATAGTTTATCCATGTCTTTTGTCCTCATGAGTAAGTTATTAAACTAAATGTGGATCTCCTTTAAGTTAGTTTTGCCGCATTTATTAAGCACTCAATCCATGTGCCAAGCAATATTATTGCAAGCGTTAGAGATACAACATAAGTCAGGTGCCCTCTTGCAGCTGCACTTCTGCTTGGGGAAGGAAAGACACACACATACACACACACAAATAATCTGGAGAGACTGAGTGCTATGAAGAAAATAAAGTATGGAAATGTGATGGGGAAGGTTATGTCAGATAATACAGTGTTGTCTGGGAAGGCCTTTTCCAGGTGACCTTTGACCTGATGAAGATTCTGGCCTTTGGCGTTTTGTTTTGTTTTGAGACAGGATATCCCTGTATAGTACAGCCTGGCCTTGAACTCCCAGCAATCCTCCTGCCTCAGCCTCTACCCTCCCAAGTGCTAGGATCACAGGCGTGCATCACCATGTCCGCATCACCATGCCTGGCGTGCATCACCATGCCTGGTGGAGTCTAGCCTTTGGAAATTCTGGAAGGTATTTCTTTCTGAGGAAACAGTGCTTGGAAAAACCTTGAGCTGATATCAGTCTTGGGTCTAGCAAGGCCGGAAACAGCTCAATTAAGGTGGATCTTGGTGAGAGAACTTCATATCTTACTGTCTGAAGGAGTTTGCTTTTAATCCTTAAAGTACACTGAAAAGCTCTTGGAATCTTTATCAGTGCTGGGAGTATTTGGTCTGATTTACCCTTTGACATTAGCTTGGAGAGAGACAGAAAAGCAGGGAGAGGGACAGACAGTGGTAGCCACGGGACTGTTAAGGGACAGCATGGTGTTTGTGATCTGTTTGGGCATTAAAGGTATTTATTGAACTGTCACAGTGTGGATGAGTGTGCAGTAGGTGGGAACCGGCCGCCTCCTGAGTTCTGCTTCACCTAGAGGATGGCAGTGCTGGGAAGGGAAGTGGGCTGAGAGGGATGGAGTTGGCTTGGGTGTTCAGTTCTTCAAGTGCAGATGAGTAGGCACTTAGACATAAAGTCATTCAGTCCAAAGATCATGGTATCATTCATTCGACAAATGATTTTTAAGCATCAGCTATGCAGCGGGCAGTGTGGAAGACAGTAGTGAAACAATAGACAAAAATCCTGCCTTCTCAGAATGTAAATTCTAGTGGAGATGGAGAGTCATCAGGGTTTATCTGTTGGTGTACTCTATTATACATTTCAGTAAAAACTATATCCACGTTGTTCAAAATTTGAAATGTTAAATGGGGTAGAGAATGAAAATCTTCCACTCTGTCCCCCACCATCACCTCATTTCCTTTGTTGTCAGTGTGAGCTGTTTCTTACATTATCTGTCCAAAGATACTTTTTGTCTTTTTTTGTGTTGCTGGTGATTAAAATCAAGGCCTTTGCATTGAGGAAACTTCCCACCCACCCCCTTATTTTAATTTTTATTGTTTTGAGACAGGATCTTGCTTTGTAGGTCAGGTTGGCCTTGAGCTCATAATGTAGTCGAAGCTGGCCTCGAACTCTGGGCGATCCTCCTGCCTCTGCCTCCTGAGTGCTGGGATTACAGGCCTGTGCACAACCACGCCTGGCTCTAAAGATATTTTGTGGACCTGTAGGCAAGTACTGTATATGTATATTCTCCTCACTTTTGCAAAAATGGTAGCATGGTTGACCTGCCTGGATACCTTTTATTTCTTAGAATATTAAATAGTAGTAAAAAGTTGTGAAATAAGATGAGACCATCTAAAAGAATTAAGAAAAGAAGAAAACTTTTGGGGTACTAAACATTCTGATTTGGTCCCCGTCCTCTGAGTTTTTTTTTTTACCTACAGATGCAAATTGTTTAAAGAGCTTTTCTTTTAGTGAGACTTTATACAAGGTTGGACCATTCCACCTCACTTGCCGTTTTTCTATGGGCTGGAAAAATGTTTGGTTTTGATAAAAACAGTCTTATTGATGTGCTACCACATAAGTTTTGTAAATTGATGATAGGATCAGCCCTTGAATCTTAACATGAAGACCCATGCCTGGCTATCCAACAACTTTTGTGGTACAAGTTGAGCCCTGTTAGTTGAATCATTTGGAGGGGGGAAAAGGAATGTTTTTTCTAAGTTGCTGTAAACTTCATTATTTTGAAGACTTAAACTAGACTCCTTGTGTTCTCTAGTGAATTTGTAACATTTTCTATACTGGTTGACATTTTGACTTTGGCTTAGTTATCTTTATTCAGATATTTTCTATGTAAATTGATCTAGCTGGTTTTTTGAGATAGTCCTTATTTATTTATTTATTTATTTATTTTTGAGACAGGGTCTCCTTATGCAGTTCAGGCTGACCTTGAACTCACTATGTAGCCCAGGCTGGCCTGGAATTTGGGACAGTCCTGCCTCACCCTCTGGACTGCTGGGATTATAGACGTGCACCACCACACCCAGTTTGAGATTGTTCTTGATTGAAGGAGTGTTCAGTTTAATTGTTACTATTTTTTTATCTCTTCTGTTATTTTAAGTGGAAGGTTAAAGTGAACAGCTACATTTTACTCAGGGAAATAACTTTGACAGGAAATACTTAGCAGTTTTGAAGTATTGGGTGCTAGTCATGGTATGTGACTACCTGATGAAATTAGTGTGTAGCTCACTCAACTCTTAAGTGTATAGGTGTGAATGTCCAATTTGCAGATTTTAGTTTTTTAAGGATTTTTTTGTATATGCAAGTCAAACCTTGGTCTGGAGAGTGATTTGTTCCCTTGTAATCCAAAGCCCTTCTGTGTATATCAAAGTAGAGAGGTAGAGATGATGGCGATAGACAGCGGGAAGAGCCAGTTGTGATCTTGTGACATTGGGGGAGTAAGACATCGCTCATTTATCAAGTTAAAACTTCTTAGAAATATTTGCTTATCCTGCGGAGGAACACTCCTCATAGACCTAGTTTGTTTCTTGAAACCCAAGGTTTGACTACCTCAACATGTCTGTCACTGCTGTTATTTAGTGATTACATTATAGCCTAATTGTGTGTGTCAGTATTTTCATCAATCAGGCTGATCGTTAATTTTTATCTCTTACCAGCTGAAGCTTTTTGAACACATCTTCAGCACCTTTTGGTGGCCTTGGATATAGCAAATGTTTAATAAACACCTATTAAGTCAGTAAGAAGTCTTGTTCTAATGTAGGTTACTTTTCAAGGAATGAAATGTTGAACTTACCTTTTGTATTTCATGAATTTTTCACCTTTGTTTTAAATTGATTGAAGAAGAGAAAGTGTAGATACTTAAATTTTTAACATGTTGAAATAATTTTAGACTTAGAGCAAGTTGCAAAGGTAGAGAGCTCAGGTGTGTCCTTCACCCAGCATTTTTCTAGTAACGAAACTCCAGGCTTTGTTTGAATCTCTGCTGTTTTCCCACTAATGTCCTCTCTCTGTTTCTGGGTTCAATTTCAGATCAGACATTGCACATAGCTGTTGTGTCTCATCAGTCACTTTTGTCGGTGACAGGCTTTTGTTTCCCCCTTTCTTGACCTTCACACTTGTGATGAATGTGGCCAGGTACTTTTAGGATGTCTTCCAGCATAGGTTTGTCTGTGTTTTCTCTTGAGGTAGAAGTTATGCATTTTGGCAAGAATACTGCAGAAGGATCTTACGTCCTCCTCAGGGACGGTGTCTGTCACAGGGGCAGATTGTTAATGCACCCTGGTGGAGATGATGGTGACTCTCCTTTGCTTGAGGTGGCACCTACCCCCTCCCTCCCTGCCTCCACTGGGGCAGGGGCCTGCTGTGTGGCCCAGGCTGGCCTCTAACCTGGCTTCGACCATTCTGCCTCAGCCTCCTGAGAAGCAGGAACTACAGGCACATGCCATGGGGCATGCCTGTGCTGCATATCAATGCTTGTGACTTCACTGGTTTTCTCCAGAAGTTAGTAGGTACCTTGGGGGAGATTCGGGGGACTGTGAAGGTACCCTGCTGCTAGACTTTTGCCCACTGATTGCAGCATGTTTTGGTTGATTCTGTTTATATCACTTGCAACAGTTATGTTCACTTAATGTTGATCTTGTGTTTTTCTTATTGTCTTATGTTTATTCTTTGGAATTCATCCATAAGGAAGACCTGTCCTGCCTGGCTTGCTGGTGCTTGCCCACAGTCCCACCTACTTGGGAGGCTGATGCAGGAGGATAATGAGCACATAAGGCCAGCCCGGGCAGTGTAATGAGAGCCTGCCTCGAAAAGAAAAGAAAAGAAAAGAGAGCTGATCCTTTTCTACAGTTATTAACTTGTTCAGTAATTTCTTTTTATTAGTTTTGAGGTGCGGACATTGATTTCTCCTAAGGGCTATAGCCTGACACTTACTTTCTCTCGCATTGTGTCCTATCTGGCTTTCAGGCCGGCTCTGTCCTTTCAACACGGCCCAGTCCTCTTTTCTTTAGGAAGCCACTTTTATTTTCTGACCTCATAAGATATTCTAGGATCAACCTGTATTTCTTTGTGCTGTAGCCTTGGAATCCACCACTTCTCCAAGGAGCTCTTCCTTCTTGCTGGGGAGTGGTGTTTAGAAGCCATGGTCTGGCCTCTGTGCTTATGCTACTGGGCAGGTGAGCTAGAAATACCTGTACGTGTATAATCCATGCAGATGGAGATATCCATGTTTGCGTCTGAGCCTGAATTAGTGCATGTGCATGTGTGTTACTAGTCAGGAGTGCATCCTGACACCTTATTTGCAGTCCAGCACCGCAGGACCCTGCTGTGTGTCCTCCTTCATTTGTAACTGCTGTTTCCTGACCAGGGGAATAGAAGACTTGAAGTAGCTAAGTGCTGATATATCAGAAAGTCACTGAAACAATGAATGATATGGCAGGAATAAGATCTCCAAGTAGTCTTAAGCCTTCAGAGAAATTCTAAGCTATCTCTCAAAACATTTCTCTTTTGATTTTACTGCCAGGTGCAAATAATAACATTCTGTAGTTCTAAGGGTTGTTTTGCTTGGGAAGCATCCATTTAAATTTTTTTAGACAGCACTTTGCATTGAGATTCAGATACTTTTTCATGCATCATAACCTTTTGCCTTTTTGAGACAGGGTCTCGCTGTGTAGTTCAGGCTGGCTTTGAACTCACTCTGTAGCACAGGTTGGCCTCAAACTTGTGGCAATCCTCCTGCCTCAGCGTCCTGAGCACTGAGATTACAGGTGTGCACCACTGTGCCATGCACCAGGCATCATAACTTTGTTGTACATGTGAGCTAGATTGTTCAGCAGTTGGAATAAGGATAGTATTTTGGGGAGGGGTAAAATACATCATAAAATGTCTGCTTTTAGCCATCTTTAAATGACATTAGTTACATTCACAGCGTCACAGTGACCACCACCACTTCTACTATATTTCATTACCTCCAGTAGCCCTTTGCCACCGTGAGCTTTCCTGTTTCCCTCCTTGCCATCTCACGTGCCCAGTGCATGCCCATTAGATGTGGGTACCACTGTGCCCAACAGGAATTTTCGGTGTTGATGAAGACCAATCTGGCCATTCTAAGTACCTCACATAAATAGGGTCATAAACTAGTTGTCCTTTCCTGTCTTGTTTGTTTGACTTAGTATCATGTTTTCAAGGCGAATCTTTGTTAGAATATGTATCCGAACTCTTATGGTGGAATAATAATTCTGTTGTGTATAATACCACACTTACCTGGTGATGGGTGCTTGGGTCATTTGGTGGTTTTCTCTTTGTGGGGGAGGGGTCTGGGGATTGAACCCAGTTCCTTTGCACCAAGCCACATCCCCATCCCTTTTTATTTTGAGACAGGGCCGTACTGAGTCACTAAATTGCCCAGGCTGGGCTCAATCTTGTGTGGTTCTCCTGCCTCAGCCTCCCAAGAGTGCTAGGGTCACGGGTGTGCGCCACTGTGTCTGGCTTGTTTTCACTTGTTTCTTTGTGAATAATACTGGTTTGAGCATTGGTGCATACATATCTGTCCCTGACCTTCAGTTCCTTTTTGTGTGTATATCTAGGAGATCCGTTACTGGGTTATAGGGTGAACCCCTGGCCACACCATTTTATATTCTTACAACCAGTACACAAAGCTTCCAGTTTCTCCACATGCTGGACATTTGTTTTTTGTTTTCTTTTAAATAATGGTTGTTCTGTTGTGTGTGAAGTAGTATCTAATTCGTTTGTTATTATTTTTAGTTTTTTGAGACAATCTTACTGTGTAGTCCAGGCTGGTCTCAAACTCATAGCAATCCTCCTACCTCAGCCTCCTAAGTGCTGGTACTAGCCGCACGCCACCATGCATGACCTCTCTAATTGTGATTTTGATTTACATTTTGTGGATAACTTGTAATACTGAACATCTTTTCATGGGCTTATTCACTATGTGTATGTCTTATTTGGAGAAATGTGTATTTTACCCATCTTTAAATTGGGTTGAGTGTTTTTGGGTTTTTTTTGGTATCGGGGATCGAACTCGGGACCCTGGGCTTCCGAGGCAGGTGCCGGAAGCACTGAGCTAAATCCCCAGCCCTGGTTGAGTGTTTTTTCTTTGTTTCTGTACTGGGAAATGAACCCAGGACATTTCCACTGAACTATATCCCCAGCTCTTTTTTTTAAAGGCACTTTTTAACTTTCATTTTTTTGGTGGTGCAGGGGATTGAACCCAGAGCTCTGCACATGCTAGGCAAGCGCTCAACCACTGAGCTATAGCCCAAGCCCCCCAGGTCTTCTTAATTTTTTGTTTGGAAACAGGGTGTTGCTAACTTCCCCAGGCTGGGCTTGAGCTCCTGGAGAGCTAGGCTGCAGCTTTAAATTTTTTTTTTTTGGTACCAGGGATTGAACTTCAGAACCTTGACCTTGCAAAGCAGGTAGAACCACTAAGCTAAATCCCCGGCCCTGCTGCTTTAAATTTTGATGAAGACCAATGTGTCTATTAAATTTGCTGTTGTCATTGCTTTTGTTGTCATGTCTAAGAATCATCGCTAAATCTGATGTCATGAAGCTTTCCCCTATATTGCCTTCAAATAGTTACAGGTTTTTTTTGGGGGGGGGTACCAGGAATCGAATTCAGGACCTTGTGTTTGTGAGGCAGGCGCAGATCTACTGAGCGAAATCCCTGGCCCTAAAGAGTTATGGTTTTAAAGGTTTTAAATTCTTAGGTTTATTTATGTCTTTGTATAGAATATGAAGTAAGGTGAGTATATTTTGAATGGATTGTCACTGGGCAACTCTGTGTTGGTGCTGACAGACACTCTAAACCTTGACTACATCAGGAGTTAACTTTCACAGAGCTAGAACGAGCACAGCCACTAGGAAAAATACTGGATGAGGACGAAGGCAATAGTGGAGGATTCTGATCAAAGGTTTTGCATTTCTTCCTACCCAAGTGGATAAACATTAAAATGAAATGCTTGTGAGAGACGGAAAGAAGGAAAATCCTTTAAATAGGAATTATGGAAATAAAGAGAAAGAATGAAGGCATAAAGACAGCAGTGTAGCATTGGTGTTTATTGGACTAAGAAGCATGGAAGGAAGGGTAAAATTACAAAGAGTAGAAAATACTACTTTATCTTAACTGTCTTAGTTACTTTCTTGTCATTGAGACACAATAGAGCACAGTAACTACAAGGAAATTGTTATTTTGCCTCAGTTTGTGGAGGTTTCAGTCCCTAATCAGGTGGCAGCAGGGCTGGCAGAGGAGAGGTAGCTCCTGTGCAGTGGTGGGAAATAGGGAAAGACAGAAGGGTGGAGTGGGTAAGAGAAAAAAGAGGCTATCTTTCTTCCAGTGAAGGTGTTGGGCTTCTTTGTCAAAGATAAGGTGACTGAGTATGTTTGGAGTTGTTTCTGGATCTTCTAATCTGTTGCACTGATCCTCAGGCCTTTTATTTTTTTGCCAGTACCATGCGTTTTTTTTCTTTTTTTTTTTTTGGTACAGGATCGAACTCGGTCCTTGTGCTTGCGCAGCAGGCAGCGAAACCACTGAGCTAAATCCCCGGCCCATCATGCTGTTTTTTATTACAGTAGCTTTGCAGTATAATTTCAAATTGGGGATTAAGATGCCTCCTGCCTTGTCTTTGTTGCCCAGAATTGCTTTTGTTATTCTATGTCTGTTCTGTTACAATGAATTTTAGGATTGTTTTCTCTAATTCTGTGAGATATATTGATATTTTGATTGGAGTAAATTTGTATAACAATTTTGGAAGTATGGCCATTTTCACTATATTGGTTTTTCCTACAGAAGAACAAGGAATATCTTCCCATTTTTTGCTATCTTTGATCTCCTTTTTAAGAGTACTGTAGTTTTCAATGTAAAGGTCTTCTACTTCCTTCATTAGATTAATTCCTAGGTGTTTCATTTTTTTGGATGCTATTGTGAAAAGTGTTGTTTCCCTAATTTCTTTCTCAGTGAGTTTGTAATTGGTATATAAGAAGGCTATTGATTTTTCAGTGTTGACTCCGTATCCAGCGACTCTACTGAATTTGGTTATTAAGTCTGGAAGTCTTTGGGTGGAGTTTTTGAGGTCTTCTATGTAGAGTATCATGTCATCCTCAAATAATGATAATTTAACTTCTTCCTTTCCTATCTTTATTCCTTTTATTTCTTTCTCTTGCCTAATGGCTCTGGCTAATGTTTCTCGGGAACTGTATTGAATTAGAGTGATGATAGTGGACAGCTTTTTTTTTTTCCCCCATTAACTTTATTGGTACATTTTAGGTATAAAATACCGTTACATTCATCATTGGGATCTTGTACCATTACATGAGTCTCTTGGTTCTTATTTTTTTTCCCCTTCCCTTGCCTTCCTTTCACCCCCTCCACCCTTCCCTATTTGCAAAGACCTTGTTTCTGTTTTTTCCTCTTCTCATATTTTTTCCTTTCTCTTTTTTCCCTTCCCCTACCCCTCCCAATTCCCCTGCTCTTTTAGACCTTTTCTTCCTGTTACACAATATCAGTTATACGTTTTTTAAATTACGATATTAAGATCTAGGAGACATTACCACAGATTTTACAGAATTTAAAAGGATATAGAAAGCATATTACAAAAATCTGTTTTGAAATAAATTTGACAACTTCTAAGAAGTACCTTGGAAGACAAATTAATGAAACTAACTCTGGAGGAAATATAAAATTTGAATAGCACCTATTAAAGAAAGTATATTCCTAGCTTGAAAACCTACCTATATGACAACAGCAGGCTCATAAACATTTTAACTGGTAAATTATATCAAACATTTAAAGCAGAAAAAAGAAGGAACACTTCTCCCCTCATTTTAGGAACTCAACATTGTGCTAATCTTAAACTGGATAAAGATAATAGAAGAAAAAAGTATGAACATAGGTAGAAATTTGTTCAACAAAACAAACTCTTAGAAGTCAGATCTGGCAGTATGTAGAAAGTGGTTTTATTATAGGGATGGCACTGTTGGTTCAGCATTGGAAAATCCACCCCCAAAAGTCATCATTTTAACAGAGGAAAGGAGAAAGCCATATGATCTGTCACTAGTTGGAGAAAGAGTATTGGACTAAATTCTACAGCTGTTCGTGGTAAAAGCTTTCAGGAGACTAGAAGTAGAACAGAACCTTCTCAACAGATCAAAGACATGTACTCCATACTTCCAAAAAAACTCCTATGAATGGAGACAGTACAATGCTTTCTCCCTAAAGTGGGGAACAAGGGCATATATGCCTACTCTTCATCTGTCCATTAGACTTTGAAACATAGGTCTAAACCAAAATAGTCTGGCAATAAAATGACACAATTAGGATAGGATTGGCACGGCAGAAGCAAAATCTTTATATGTAGATGAAATGATCATCTACAGAGAAAATACTAAGAAATCTCTAGGAGCCCCTAGAACTTGTACTTGAATTTAGCAGGATTAGAAAACACAAGGTATATATAAAAATTCAGGTCTGTGTATACTTGCTATAAATGAAGAACTGGATATTGAAATTTAAAAGTTATGTAGGAGTACAAAGGACCTAGAAAAGCCGAAAACAAAAACAAAAAAAACAGTGTTGGAAGATGTTTAGCACCCAATTTTAAGACTTCTTCTAAAGCTACAGTAATCAAGGCAGTGTTGGTGTAAGGAAAGACGTATAGATCATTGTAATAAAACAGAGAATCTAGAAATAGAACCACACATATATGGTCCGATAGTGGACATCTTTGTCTTGTTCCTGATTTTAGAATGAAACCTTTCAGTTTTTGTCTATTTAGTATTATGTAGGCTGTTGGTTTGTCATAGATGGCTGTTATCATATTGAGATAACGACCATCTATTCCAATGTTCTGTAGGGTTTTATCATGAATGGGTGTTGGACTTTGTCAAATGCTTTTTCTGCATCTTTGAGATGATCATAATATGGTTTTTGTCTTTGGCTCTGTTAATATGGTGTGTTACATTTATTGATTTGTGCAGCAGGTGATTTTTTTTTTTTTTTTTGTAACAGGGATTGAACTCGGGTCCTTGCGCTTGCGCAGCGGCGGCGAAACCACTGAGCTAAATCCCTGGCATTTATTGATTTGTGTACGTTGAACTGTCATTGCACCCTTGGGGTGAATCCTGCTTGGTCATGGTATATAATCGTGATGATTTGCTGTGTTGTTTGCCAGAATCTTACTGGGGATTTTTGCATTTATGTTCATTAGGAAGATTGGCCTATAGTTCTCTTTTTTGGTTAGATTCTTCTCTGGTTTTGGTATCAGAGTAATGCTTGCTTACAGGAATGAGTTTGAAAGTATTGCTTCCCTTTCAGTTTCATAAAAGAATTTGAGAAATAGCAGCATTAGGTCTTCTCTAAATTTCTTGTAGAATTCAGTAGTGAATTTTCAGGCTTTTTCTCAGTTGGTACATCTTCCATTAATTACATCTTCCATTTCATTGACTGATATTAATTTATTTACAATTTTTATATCTTCTTGATTCAGCTTTGGCAATTCATATGTATCTAGGAATCTGTCCATTTCTTCTGTATTTTCTGTCTTATTAGAATACAGGTTCTCAAAGTAGGTGTTGATCTTCAGAATTTCGGCAGAATCTGTTGTATTTCACCATTTTGATTCCTAATTGCATGGGTTTGAATCTTTTCTTTCCTTTTTTTGATAAGGTTGGCTAAGTGTTTGTCCATTTTATTTAGTCTTTCAAAGAAACAACTGTTCATATCTTAGTATTATTTTCTTAGTCTCCAGTACATTTCTGCTCTGATCTTAATAATTTCCTTCCTTGAGGAGCCACCCAACCCATTTGGAATTCACAACTTGCCACAGATTGTCTCAGATGCTGGAAGTGGAACTGTGGGACTTAATGTTTACCCTACTGGATTTTGGACTTACTTTGGTCCTATTCCTTTATATCCTCCTATTTGTACCTTTTGGAATGGGAATGTCTATCTTGTGCCATTGAATGTTAGAAGTGTTTGACTTTCTTTTCATTTGTACAGGGGCTCACAACTAAGAGTTTGCCTTAAATCTCAGAGGAGACTTTGCACTTGGACTTTTCAGTAGTGTTGAAACTATTAGAACTTTAGCAACTCTTAGAGATGGACTAAATGCTTTTTTGCATAAAGGGATATGCGTGAGTCTTTGGGAGGCCAGGGGTGGAATGTTGTGGTTTGTGTTTAGATGTCCCCCCCAAAGCCTCATGCTGATGAAGTGGACCTTTCTTTTTCAGAGGTAGTAATCTAGAATGAGTGATGCTGGGGTTAAGGGTGTGTGATTACTAAACCACTACACGTGAGCAATTAGTTTGGCACAGCCCTAATACCTGTAGTCTGAATAAGATAAAAGGAGCAGAAAGATGCTGATAACGCTTTTGTTACCCTTGCTGCCTTGTGTGCATCATGTTGTTTCTGTTCTGCAATGCTTGTTTGCCATCCCAGACTCATTGATTATGGACTGAAACCTCTATAAACTGTAAGCCAAATAAACCCCTTCCCCTCTAAGAAAAATTTCCTTCCTTATATGAGCTTTGGACTTGACTTGCACTTATTCTAGAAGCTTGAGGTTTAACATTAGGTTGTTTATTTGAGCTCGCTGTGGAATTCACTGCTATAAATTACCCTCATAGAACTGCTTTCATTGCATCCCATAAGTTCCAGTATGTTGTGTTGGCACTATCGTCTAGTTCTAGAATCTGTCTGATGTCTTCTTTAATTTCATCTGTCACCCACTGATTGTTCAGGAGGGTGTTATTTAATTTCCATATGTTTATGAAGTTCTTGTAGGTTTTTTTGCCAGTGATTTCCAATTTCATTGCACTATGACCTGATAATATGTATGAGATAATTTCAGTTCTTTTGTATTTGGTTAAGTATGTTCTATGACCTAGAATGTGGTCTATTTGGGAGAATGTTCCTTGGGCAGCTGAGAAAAATGTGTATTCTGATGTTATGGGGTGGAATGCTCTGTAGACGTCTTCTAAGTCCATTTGTTCAAAAGTTTGTTTCAGTTCTGATATTTCTTTGTTGATTTTTTGTCTAGTTGATCTATTTGTGACAGTGGAGTATTGAGTTTCCTCCCTTACAGTTTACATTAGTGCTTATTTGATTTTTCATTTCCATTAATATTTGTTTTATATAGTTGTGTATGCTGCTTTTTGGTGCATATATGTTTATGATTGTGATCTCTTTCTCTTGAATTGTTTCTTTAACAAGTATGGTAGTGACCTTTGTCTGTCTTAATAGTCTTAGTTTGAAATCCACTTAATCTGGAAATGGAATAGCTACCCCTGCTTTTTTCCAGGTTCCTGTCACATGGAGTATTGTTTTCTATCCTTTAACTTTCAGTCTATGAATTTCTTTTTGAATAAATATGTTTCTTGTATGCAGAATATTGTTGGATCTTGCTTCTTGATACATTCTGCCAGTCTGTTTCTTTTGATTGGTCATCTGAGACCATTTACATTGATGATATAACTGATATGTATTGACTTATCCTTGTCATATTATTTTCCTGTTGTTGCCTCCCCCCTCCTTAATTACTTGCCTCGCCTGGTTGATTCATTCTGTTGGTGTTCATGGAGTTGTAGTCCTCATCATCTCTTTCTACAGTATCCTTCAGAACACTTTGGAGTGCTGTTTGGTGGTCATGAATCTCTTCAGGTATTCTTTGTTGTGGAAGTATCTTATTTTGCCATCAATTTTGAAGGATAGTTTTGCAGGGTACATCAATCTGGGTTGCAGGTTGTTTTTCTTTAGGGCTGGAAATACTTCACTCCAAGCTCTCTTTGACTTAAAGAGTTTGTGTTGATAAGTTTGCTGTGATTCTGATGGACTTTCCTTTATAGGTAATTTATTTATTTTTTCTAACAGCTTTTAATGTTCTGTTTTGGTGTGAATTTCTGGAAGCTTGACTGTTATCCTTGGTATAAATTTTTTTGGTCATGGCTAATTGGAGTTCTATATGCCTCACTTATGTGTAGTTCAAAATTGTTTTTTATGTGCCTGAGATGTTTTCTATTATTATTTCTATTTCTGAGATGTTGCTATTAATTTTGTGAACAGGTTTTTTTATGTCATTTTGTTCTGTCCACCTGATATTTCATTGTGATCAATCTTATGTTATTCTTTGCATCATCTAGCAGCTGTTGGATTGATTTTTAATGGTGCCATTGGTATTTTCATGAAATCTTTCTTTTCATGATCATTAACCGCAATCCTGTCTTGTATGTGATATTCTGTCCTCACACTGGCTCATTCTGGTGTGTATACTTTAAATGAAATTTTTATTCTCTTGGATATTTATTTGAATCTGTTTCATGGATTCCATTTCTTTCCTAAGTTGGGTGTTTATGGTTTCCATTATTTTCATAAGCTCCTCTATTTTCTTATCTGTGTTTGCTCTAGAGTTACTAAGGATGTATTTCATTTTGGTCACAATCTCTGTAGTTATTGGAGAGATTTTTTTCTGATTCGAGTTTTTCCTAGAGCCTCATTCATCATCTGCCTTGCTACTTCTCCTGTTGCCACTTCAGAAAGTCCAGGTGGGTGGGTTTCAAATTTTTCCACCTCATTGCTCCCTGGGTTTTCCTTTCGTGAAAGTTTGAGGTTGTATGTTGCTTAAATGTCTTCTCATTTTCTTTATTTTTTCTTTTTAGTTTAATTCTTGTGGTGATGCTTGTAAATTGCTTATGGCAAGTAGATTTATTGCTAGTATTTAGAATCCTTAGGAAATGATACTTCTTAGAGATGTCTTCCAGTGTAGCTGGCTTTTGGGTTTTGAGTCTGTTGTAAGATCCTACCTCTTCAATTTATTGGGCATGAGAAGTTACTGCCTTTTCAGCCTAGCCCCTATTTGGCACTGGCCTATAGTATTGTTTATGACTCTTAGGCACTCTCAGTCTTGGCATACAAGGAAGAACAACTGATTAGAATTAATGTCACATTGGCTAAAGTAGTACAATCACTAATAACAATAGCATCAAACACAGCTTAGAGAACAACAAACTGTGGTAACTATTAGTTTGCCACCTTGGATGGTATGGACTAGGTTTGTGGTTATATAACAAAATCTAAAACAAGCCAGAAAATTGTATATAGTAAACATGCCCTCAGTATGACAATTTTACCCTCAGGGGAGAAAATTTAAAAAGGTTTAGAGAGAAAATTTAAAAGGGGTTGGGGAAAAATAGGGAAATAGAAGAAGAGGAAGAGATTAGAAGAAAGGCTGGATGATAAGAGAAGATTATGTGAACTTTGAGAAACTGATGAAGAACCCAGGAGGGAAGGAGAAGAAAGAAAAACAGAAACAGAACAGAACAATAACAACAAGAAAACTAGAAACAGTGTTCACAGTCATATAAAGACAAGATCAAACAATCAAGCAAAAAGAAAAGGAACCAAAAGAAAAATAAAACCAAAGAAAGGAAAAAAAAAAAGGTGCAGAAATAAAATCTACTTTAAGGCATATCTCTGCTGTCATTGGTAGACAGATTGGGCAGACAAGAGCCCATATCTGTGTTGATGAATCCCTGCAAACCAGCCGTACATTTACAGCGGAGTAGTGGATAGTCCCAGCAAACCTGTACCTTTAGTTCCACTGAAGTTCAGGCTGGTTTCTGGCTTTGAGGCTGGAATTCGATTTGTTCAGCCTGCAACATTTGTTTGCCTCTTGCCTTCTTGAACTCAGCTCCCCGGTTGACCTGCAAACTGGAACTGGGTTTTACTTCACCCTGACACTGGGAGCTGGTAGATGGAGCCAACCTGGACCTGCTCTGGGTTGAGAGCTCAGTTGGCCTCTTTCCAAGGTGGCTACTGGCCAGTCGCCCTCTCCTGGGGTATTCCTGAACCTGAATAACTCACTAGCCACTCGCGTCTGCTGAATCTACTGCTCTATTCCACTCGTGTGTTTCTCTGTTGAGGTCTCTGGGGCCATATTGAAAACTGAGATTTAAAAGAAGCATCAGTGAAGTTGCTAGAGGAACAGTTGATGTGTACCTGGCTTAAGTGTGACACCTGTTTAATTATTCTTCCGTGCCTGTCTTCTAAAGCAGTGCCAGGACATAGGTAGGAATTACATAGAAGCTGGCAAATAGAGTAATTTGTCCGAAGCAAAGGAACAGTTGAAGTAGTGATATATAAAGCTGATGAGAGTTGGAAGTGAGGCAAGTACTCTGGATTTTATTTTATTTTATTCATTTATATTTTGGTACCGGGGATCTAACTTGGGACCTTACGCTTGCGAGGCAGGCAGCAGCACCACTGAGCTAAATTAAAACTAGAAACTCTTTAGAGTATGACTCTTCTCTTAAAAGTAGCATACATGCAAAAATGGGCTTGCCTTACCAATGAGGGGACCCTGACACACCCAGAATACATTAGAGTAGGTTTCTCCTCTGCTCTGCTCTTCTCTCTTTCTTTTTTTCTCATTAAGTTTATTGGTACATTTTAGGTGTACAATATGGTGACATGTATCATTGGGAATTTGTACCTTTATGTGATATATTTTGGTTCTTATTTTTTCCCCATTCCCCTGCCCTCCCTTCAACCCCTCCACTCCTCTATTTAAAAAGACTTTGTTGCCATTTTTTCCTTTTCTCATATTTTTTCCTTTCCCTTCTTTCCTTTCCCCTACTCCTCCCACTTCCTCTTCCCCTTTAGACCTTTTCTTCCTGTTTTACAGTATCTATTATACATTTTGATTCTTATTTACACTTTCAGTTTCTCACACCAGAGAAGCTATTTGGCATTTGCTCACTTTATTTATTTATTTCACTTAAAAATATGGCCTTAATGTGCATCCATATGGGTATAAATGACTCTAGTTTTTCATTCTTTATGAGTGAGTAGTGCTCCATTTTATAAAAAAACCCACATCTTTATCCAGTCTCCAGTTGATAGGCAGTTGGGCTGTTTCCAAGATTAGCTATTGCAACTGTGCCACTATAAACATAGGTGTGCATATATCACCGCAGTATGATTCTTTTGGGATGAAACCCAGCAGGGTAACAGCTGGGTCAAATGGGACCTCTAGCCCTAGTTCTTTGAGGTATCTTCATACTGATTTCCACAGTGGTTGCACCAGTCTGGACTCCTGCCAACAGTGGAGAAGGTTTCCTTTCTCTCCACAACCCCAGCAGCATTTGTTATTGGTTGATTTCATGATAGCAGCCATTCTTTCTGGAGTGAGATGGAATCTCAGTGTTGTTTTCATCTGCATCTCTTGAATGACCAGTGATGTTGAACATTTTTCATATGTTTATTTGCTGCTTTTACTTCTTCTTTATCTGAGAAATGTCTGTTCATTTCAGATGCCCATTTTTGCATTGGGTCTTTAAATTTGGGGAGTCTTGATTTTTTTTCAGTTCTTTATATATTCTAGATAGTAGTCCTTTGTCTGAGGAACAGCTAGTAAAAAATTTTTCCCACATTGTAGGTTTAAGGGTCTGAGTGCTACCGGCCTTAAGTAGCCTGGATAAGATATAAGGGGCAGAAAGAGCTGTGGTCATCCCTTGTTGCTTTGCTGTCTTCTGCCTGCCATGAACTGTTTCTCCTCTGCGGTGTCACCCTGCCTTGGAGCCAGCCAGTTATGGACTGAAACCTCTACAGACTGTGAGCTAAATAACCCTTTCCTCCTTTAACTTTGGGTGTTGGATATTTTGTTTTAGCAACTAGAAAAGTAACTAAGACAGAATTTGCCCCAGAGAAGTGGGGTCGTTGCTGTGACTATACCTGACCATGTGGTTCAGGATCCTTTTTAGGGTGGCTTGTGGGAAGAGTTTGGAAAGGTTGGGAATGGCGCTGAAAAAGTAGAGCTGGAACACCTGAGGCTGTACTTGATGGCAGATTCTGGTCAGAGCTCAGAAGACCAGAAGGCTGATAGAAATCCTGCCAGTAAAGACCAGGCTTGGGAGGTTTCTGCTGGGAAGAAGGACTGCATTGGCTATTGGACTCCAGACAGTGTGCTATACCTCGGCAGAAAGTTTGTCTGCATTTTGCTTGTGTCCAGGGACTTTGCCTGATACTAAGATTAAGGGCGGTGGACTAATCTTGCAGAAGAAATTTCATATAGTCTAATGTTGAGGCAGTGGCATGGCTACTTTTTTGGGGGCTTTTAGCCAGATTTATGTTGAGAATCAAGGGAAAAGAGCCCAACAGAATCATTCAAAATGTTGTGAGTTTGGCCAGAAAGTTGTGGCCTGCAAAGATAGAACAGAGGAAAGATTGGTTGCTAAAGAGTCTGGCAAGGAAAAGTCAAGTATTTCAGAATAAGACAAAAGTTGGCCTGAGAGCATCACAAGAACCACAGGACTCCATCTTTTGCAGCCTTAGTTGCAGAGGTGAAAGAATTTGCTTTGAGAAGACAGCCCCAGGGCACCATGTTCCAGAATGGTGGCAGCCTAATTTGTTCCTCAGGATTGGGTTTAAGGTGCTTGGCGATCCGGGCACTTGACCCCTGCAGCCAAGAGAGAAGGAAGCCTGGCCAGTGCTCCAGCTGGCAGCAGACCCTGCCATCCACGTGGTGCTGGTTTTAGGTGCATGAAGAATGCAAGAGTGGTGGGGTCAGGAAGCTTCCACCCAGACTTCCGAAGAAGGCCCGCGAGGCCGGGCAGCGTGCCCCCGAGAGGGCAGTGTGTGAAGCTGTGAGCGTGAAGCCGAAGGTGCAGTGGAGACCCCAGAAGTTCGGAGAAGCCCGGAGTGAGGATCGTCTGAGGAAAGCTGCAAGGAGGGAGCAGAGCTGGCCCGAAAGAGAGGCTGTGAGAGCTGCACCTACCGGCAGTGCTAGAGGAGCAGAGCCACCCAAGCCCTTTGGAGTTCACATCTTGCCACAGATTTCCCTGGTTGCTAGACATAGAACTATGGGACTTAACATTTGCCCTGCTGGATTTTGGTTTTGCTTTGTCCCATTCCTTTGTATCCCCCTTTTGGAATGGAAATGTGTGTCTTGTGCCATTGAAGTTGGAAGTGCTTAACTTTCCTTTCATTTGTACAGGGGCTTGTAGCTAAGAGTTTGCCTTAAATCTCAGAGGAGACTTTGGTCTTGGACTTTTCAGCAAGGCTAAAATTGTTAGAACTTTGGCAACTCTTAGAAATGGGCTAAATGCCTTTTGCATAAAGGAATGTACATGAGTCTTGGGAGTGGGGGAGTAATATTACTGTTTGGGTCTAGATGTCCCCCGAAAGCCTGAAGCCCTCGTAGGTGGGGCTTTTTCAGAGGTGGCTGAATCTAGTGTGTGATATTAGGAGTAAGGGTGTATAATCACTAAATGACCCCCTTGATTGGTTTGGCACTGCCCTGATTGATCCTGGTAGCTTAGACAGAGTGTAAAAGGGGCAGAAAGAAGCTGCCAAGGCCGCTTGCTTGCTTTGCTACCTTCTGCCCCTGTGAACTGTTTTTCCTCTGCGGTGCCGCCCTGCCTCGGAGCTAGCCAATTATGGACTGAAACCTATACCAACTGTGAGCCAAATAGATCTTTCCTCCCTTAGCTTTAGTTTTCTGGTATTTCGTCTCAGCAATGAGAAAAGTAACTAAGACACTGGACATTTCTTAAAATCTACATTTTAAGATCGTAAGTTCATGTGGATCCTACTCCACAATTCATCCTTATGTGTTTTTGTGCAAATGTAAATTTCCTCCCTAATCTTTTACTAAAAATGATATTCATGAAGATAAGTCCTTCATTTTCTTGTGTCTTCCTATATTCGCTTGCATATAAATCACCCCCTATGGGCCGGGGATTTGGCTCAGTGGTGCTGCCCCCTGCCTCGCAAGCGCAAGGTCCCGAGTTCGATCCCCGGTACCAAAAAAAAAGTATATATAAATCACCCCCTAGTTTCAGGACTGCAACTGCAAGGATTTAGGGCAGAACCTTTTTGTTGAGTGTCTCCTACATACTTTGCATGGTAGGAGTTGGGCTTTGGTTACCTGGGTTCCAACTTTTCTCCAGTGTACTAAATGAAGCTTTCAAGTCATTGAAGCAACACCTTTATTTACAAATAATTTGTATTGAAAGTTTACCATTATTATATGAAATTCTTTGTCTGTATGGTTTTGAAAGATGATAGGCACCATTTATTGTATTTACTGTTTACCAGTTTCTCTTTCCACTCCTTTCATTAATCATGCTGTTTTTAAATTATGCATTGCTTTAAAACAAATAACCAAGCTTGTGGAATTAATGCCAACATTATTGTTTTTAATCAACAGATTTCAACACTAAACTTGCACAATGTCTTTGAAACCAAGAGTAGTAGATTTTGATGAAACATGGAACAAACTCCTGACTACAATCAAAGCAGTTGTTATGTTGGAATACGTCGAGAGAACAACATGGAACGATCGCTTCTCGTATCCTTTTAGAGGCAGCTGATAAATGTTCTGAAATTGACGAGAGTGGTGAAAAGTGAAAATTTGTTCAAATTTATTGAAATTGGAGAACTTCCAGTGTCACTGTTTTCAAATATATTATTTACATTTCCACATTCATCCCCTCTTTTGTGACAACCAGTATTTTATAACCTTTGATTTCATACTTACTGAGCAGTTAGTATGTCTCCCATTCAAATACTAACCAGGCCTGATCCTGCTTAGCTTCTGAGGTCAGGCGAGATCAGGCACATTCAGGGTGATGTGGCCGGGCACTCCTTTAGGCTTTGGGGAATGCAGTTGTGATTTAAACCAGCTCTTCTCATTGTAATAAGGGAAACAGACATTCATCACATTTTAAAAGGTCTAATGGCTCCTAATAATAGGCAGTGGTAGATATCGTGGAGACAAATGGTAGGGACGGATAGAGAAGGCATGCCGGGCTTGTGTGCAGGTAGCCCCTTTAGATCACGTGGTTGTGGAGCGTCTTCCTAGAGTGGTGAGCTTGGGGAAAGACTGCAGCAAAGTGAGGTAGTGGGCCACCTGGGTATCTGGGGGAAGGATATAGCAAAATCACCGAGAGAGTCAATTTAGAAGTAGGAAGGGCTTGCTTTGCCCCCGGTTTCAGTCCCTGGTTGGTTGGCCCAGTTGCCTTTGGGTCTGTGGTGGGGCAGCATGTCACGGTGCAAGCATGTAGGGGTGGGAGCTGCTCATCTCGGGGGTCCAGGAGGCAGAGGGAGAGAAGCCGGGGTGGGATTTCTCATGACCTAACTTCCTTCCCCGAGGCCACGCCTCCCAGGGGTGCCACCTTGTGCCAGTGGGAGAGGACCAAGCCCTTAACACTTGGCCTGGGGGAGACACTTCCAGGTGGAAGCTGTGTTCTAGGTGGAGGTTCAACAGCAAGTTCAGTGTTTGAGATGGAAACATGTTTTTTGGGTTTTTTTTGTACCAGGGATTCAATTCGGGTCCTTGCGCTTGTGAGGCAGGCGGCTGAACCACTGAGCTAAATCCCTGGCCCCAAAACCCCACATCTTCTTTACCCAGTTTCCAGTTGATGGGCACTTGGGCTGCTTCCAAGCTTTCGCCATTATGAACTAAGGGCACCTGTTCTTTAGAAAAGCTCTAATTTCATAAGACAGTGAGGCAACTTGTTCCCAACACCTAACCTGACTCCTGTTATTTTAAAGCTGAGCCTTGATGCAAGAATGTGGAGGTTCTTGGGGAACCGCATGAAACTATGAAGTTTATTACACCTGCAGTTGTGAGCAAGCAACATTGGTCAGGTCGCCTGTGTCTGGGCCCCGAAGACAAAGTAATTCTGCTTTTTTTTTTAGTAATTCTGACATTCGTGTAAGACTTCATAGTTTGTGATCTGTATGTTCTATGTTTTCTGATACCTCAAACAAGCCTGTGGATTCACTGGGGCACATGTAAGACTATCTTTATGTAACAGATGAGGAAATTAGCCTCGCAGAGGAAGGGACATGTCCATAGCCACACAAATAGTAATTGGTGGAGCAGACTTCAGTACAATAGTTTTTGTTTGGCTTTTGAGACAGTCTCGTTGTGCAGTCCAGTCCAGGCTGGCCTTGAACTCACTGTGTACCCCAGTTGGCTGAGAACTGCAGCTTTCTTCCTGCCTCAGCCTCCTGAATGCTGGATTACAGTTGTGTACCACTCTGCCCAGCAGGATGGTTCAGGTACTGGTCCTTCACGCCCAGATATGGGGCAGTGTACAGGGCATTCTGAGTGAAAAGTAGGTATGGGCAGTGTCCTTGTCTTCTGCTGGTGTACTGTGTAACAGATTGCCACACACTCAGTGGTTTAAAGAAACACCCTTACTGACTCTCAGCCCTGGTGGTTAGATGTGTGGGAAAGGACTGGTTCTCCCTTTAGGTTCTCCGAAGCTGAAGTCTGGGAGGTAGCCTGCTGCATTCTCAGCTAGAGCTCAGGGGCCGCAGCTAAGCTCATTACTACTGTTGGTTGGCAGAATTCAGTTCCCTGTAGTTGTGAGACTAAGGCCCCGTGTCTGTGGTAGCTGGGACTTGTGTTCCCTTTCTTGCATGGCATGGTCTCCCCACCCCTGCCCCGTGGCTTGTCCCATCTCAGTGCGCTGGCTTTATGGCTCCCCCCTATGGCTAGTTTGGAGTGGGCGGGGGATGGTTCACTTTAAAGGGTTATCTATTAGGGCCACTGTAAATATCCAGGGCAGTCTCCCTGTTTTTGGGTCAGCTGATGCATAATTACAATTGCAGCTAGGTTGCTTTTGCACACACACAGTACATCCGCAGTTCCTGATATCAGGGTGGGAAATTATGGGAGGGTGATTGCAGAATCCCCTCATTACAAGTAATAACTGCTTCACAGCAGAGGCTCGATGACAGCATCGGTGCAGTCCTGGTGTGGAGTGGAATTACTCTTTAGTTTGTGAGATACTTTCCTACACTAAGACAGGCTATTTGGGCATCTACATTTGGTCTGTTTCATTTGGTTTGAATTCTTTGTTTTATTTTTATTCATGCTGTTCTGCCTTTTAGTAGCTGTTAGGACAAATTCCCAAGCCCCAGTGTATAATACAGACACTTTCCTAGTAGAGAGTTAGATTCTAATGGTTGTCTGTACATCCAAAGTGATTATGCAAGAAGAGATTTAAGATTGCTTGCTTTGAATGTATTTCTCCCAGATAGAAAAATGACTTCTACAAAAAAAAAAAAAAGAAAAATGACTTCATCCTTCCATGATTTAAAACCAAGCATACTGTTGCCCTCATTTTTTTTTTGGTACTGGGGATTGAACTCCGGATGTTGAGCTTACGAAGCAGGTGGTGGAAGCACTGAGCTAAATCCCCAGTCCTCCAGAGAAACATTTATGATTGGCTTATTAGTCTGTGGTGATCCCTGGTATATGCACTGCTCAAGCTGGATCATCTGCTCTACAGCAAATTTGAAGCACAGGCACAGATTTGAATTTAATACAAAAATTCAGTTTTATTCTTATTCTTACATTCGTGGGAATTGACATCTATAACTTACAGGCAAGCAAATACTTTTGTTTTCTACCTCCTAGCTGAACAAAAATACACATAACGTATTGTTTTCTTTACACAAGACTTGGTGGGGTTTTTTTTCCCTTAAATTCTTTTATTGGTACATTTTAGGTAAACAGTACATTTACATTTACATTTATCATTGGGTCCTTGTACCTGTACATGATGTATCTTGGTTCTTATTTTTTTCGCCATTACCTGTGTGCCCTTCACTCCCTCTACCCCTCCCAGTTTACAAAGACTTTGTTTCCACTTTTTCCTTTTCTCATAATTTTTAAAAACAATTTTAAAATAACTTTATTATCAAACACACACACACATGCAAAAAATTAAAACCATTCAAAGAAGAACAATGCAAGGGGAAAACTACAATAATATTCAAATACAGTAGAACTCAACCAAAACAAAATTGAAAAGCACTTAAACATTTTTCCATGTTAACTTAAAAAATCATCTCAAGCACCAACAAGACACCAGAGGATGTGATTTGTTTCAGAAAGATCCCCAAAACCAACATTGAACAAATAATGATCTGGAAAAAAACTTGAGGTAGTTAGCAGACTCCACATAAGCCAAACTTCTCCCTAATTTAAATTTCAATACAGACATATGACACGCGATGGAAACACAATCCGAGAAATATGTTATTGGGCAATTTCATCCATTTGTATCCTTATTTACACTTTCAGTTTCTCACACTAGAGAAACTATTCAGTATTTACACATGTGTATACTATTTATTTCACTTAAGAGGATGGCTTCAATATGCATCCATTTAGCTACAAATGTCTCTAGTTTCTTGTTCTTTATGGCTGAGTAGTACTCCATTTTATAAAAAAACCCACATCTTCTTTATCCAGTCTCCAGTTGATGGGCACTTGGGCTTTTTCCAAGCTTTAGCTATTATGAACTGTGCAGCTATAAACATGGATGCACATATATCACTGTGGTATGATTCTTTTAATTCCTTTGGGAAGATACCCAGCAGGGAAATAGCTGGGTCAAATGGGACCTCTAGTGCTAGATCTTTGACCTATCTCCATGCTGATTTCCACAGAGGTTGCACCAATCTGCACTCCCACCAACAATGGAGAAGGGTTCCTTTCTCCCCACACCCCCGCCAGGATTTGTTATTGGTTGATTTCTTGATAGCAGCCATTCTTTCTGGGGTAAGGTGGAATCTTAGTGTTGTTTTCATCTGCATCTCTCAAATGACCAGTGATGTTGAATATTTTTTCATATATTTATTTGTTGCTTTTACTTCTTTTTCTGAGAAATGTCTGTTCACTTCAGATGCCCATTTTTGAATTGGGTCTTTCAGTTTGGGAGTTCTGATTTTTTTCAGTTCTTTATATATTCTAGATAGTGGTCCTTTGTCTGAGATACAGCTGCTAAAATTTTTTTCCCACATTGTAGGTAGTCTCTTAACTCTGTTGGTGGTTTCTCTTGCAATGCAGAAGCTTTTTAATAAGATGAGATCCCAGCTGTTGATTCTTTGTGCTAGTTCCCATGCTACTGAGGTTTTGTTCAAGTCTTTTCCTATGCCGATGTCTTCAAGAGTTCTACCTAACTTGTCTTCCAGCAAGTTTAGTGTTTCTGTCTTAATATTTAGATCTTTAATCCACTTTGATCTTAGTTTAGTGCATGGTAATAGGTATGGGTCTAGTTTTAATCTTTGGCAGGTTGAAATCCGGTTTTTCAAACACCGTTTATTAAAGAGGCTATCTTTCCTCCAATGAGGGTGTTTGGCCCCTTTGTCAAAGATGAGGTGGCTGAATATGTCTGGAGTTGTTTCTGCATCTTCTAATCTGTTCCACTGATCCTCAGGTCTGTTTCTTTGCCAGTACCATGCTGTTTTTATCACAGTAGCTTTGTAGTATAGTTTCAAGTTGGGGATTGTAATACCCTCAGCCATGTCTCTGTTGCCTAGAATTGTTTCTGCTACTCTAGGTCTCTTCTGGATCCAAATGAATTTTTGGATTGTTTTCTCTAGTTCTGTGAAGTATATTGTTGGAATTTCAATCGGCATTGCATTAAATCCATATAGCAGATTTGGAAGTATGGCGATTTTCACTATATTGGTTCTTCCTACCCAGGAACAAGGATGTCTTTCCATTTTCTTATTTCCTCACCTTTGTTATAAATGTGTGGCTCCATCCTGCATAAGCTTATTTTCACTTTGCATCTGCACTTTTCAGTTAGTCTGGTCCTCACGGGGAGGAATAAGCTGTAACTTCCAGAATCTCATTCACAGTTCTAGGACCTGAACTAATACCGCGTGTGGCTCCCAGATCGCAAGTTGACTTTGCCTTGAGTCTTTTTATTTTTTTCAAAAAAAAGGAGGGCTGGGGATTTAGCTCAGTGGTGCCACTGCCTGTCTCCCAAGTGAAAGATTCGGAGTTCGATCCCTGGTACCAGAAAAAAAAAAAGAAAAAAGGGAAAGTGGAGATGGCAGCCCAGAGGCTGAGCAGCTCGGTGGAGATCAGCAGTTAGCAGGGGTGAGGCTCACTTAGGGGAGCTCATTTCCTTTAGCTACCTCTGGTGATGCCGGCTAGGGACTTAGGGGTGTTCCAAAGCCTCCCCTGACCAGTTGACATTTTGATCACTGTTTATACTGTATCTCTGATAATGGTCTGAATGCTGAAAGTCATGGCTAGGTTGTATGTTCTGCATCCTTGGAGGTAGGAGAATGTGTCCAGTGAGTAATTTTTGGATAGATTTCTCAGAATTGCCTAGACATGCCTGCCTTTTGCCATCCTCCATGGCTCCTTGTGGACAGTATGTCATAGTATCTTACATAAACTTTATTTTGTAGGTGTCTGTGTATTTGATTTTCCAGAAACCCCTTTGGATTTTAACTTCTGTGAGCATTATTCTCAATAAGAAATTTTGTTTTTGTGCTACTGGGGATTGAACCCAGGGCCTTCTCATGAGCTCCCGCCCACTCTGTTAAAGTTTGAGTCAGGGTCTCTCTGTGTTGTTGAGTTGCCGAGGCTGGGCTTGAGCTTGTGATCCTCCTCTTGCCTCGGCCTCCCATACTGCTGGGATTGAAGGTGAATACTACCACAGCCACAGCCAGCTAAAGAACTTTTTATTTGGTACCGGGGATCAAACTCAGGATCTTCAGCTGGTGATGCAGGCACCGGAACCACTGAGCTAAATTCCCGGCCCCCATTATAGTAATGTTTAAATCGTGACTATATATTTTGCCTTTGACTTAGATATATATTAAGTAATCCTACAGTATTACTCATACTATAACAACATTACATGTATTATAAGCCTAACTCAAAAATAAATTCTCATTTTTTTATTGCCAAATTTAAGTCTCATAGTTCAAAATTGTAACTCTAACAAATATGAAAACCTTAATAATTTAACTAGAGATATCTATGCTTTATGTGTGGCCTATCCCGAACCGCTTGGAGAAAGACTATACACAGAAACTAAGAACTTTTTGGAAAATCACGTTCGGCATTTGCACAAGGTAAGCAATGATATACAGATGATAAAGTATGTTTACAGCTGCATAGTTATTTGACCTGTTTACTGCCTTCCACTGTAGAACTTGTATCAAATTCTGGTTTTTCTAGGTTCTTAGCATTTTTCTAATAATGTGTATTTTTAAGAGCGTTAAGTCTAGATTATGTTATTAGGTTCTCCAAGGGAAATCAGGTTAATTAGTCAAGACCGTGTAGCTAGCATGTGAAGGAGCAGAGTCAACTGAAGGTTCAGTTAAAATATGCTGTGCCGTCCTCCAGATGATGTTTATACAACTAAAATTTAATTTCCACCTTTTGGTAAATCTCTTTATTATTTTCAGCCTTTTAGCCATCTCCTCATAGGGTATATGATGTCTTCCAGACACCTGAAATGGCAAGGGGTAGAGTTGGTGTGAGGCGCGGCAGAGCACTGTCCCTGAGCGGCCGTGTTGAGTGTACATTGGGCTGAGGCAGCGTTGTGGACCTGCTCTGTGCCTAGACTGGGTTCTGCTGCATTTTGCCGTGGGCAGCATTTCAGCTCTCTCAGGACTTGGAGGAGATTATTGCTGCCTGGCCTGGAGTCTTCACTCTGCCTTTGATTGGCTGTCTCGACAGTCTCGACAGTTGAGGGAGCTCACTTAGCAACCCCTGTGGCCTGAGCTCTGAGTTTACACAACAGCACAGGCTTCAGCAAGTGTCTGATCCTGCACCTGGGTAGCCAGGGCAGATACTTTTAGAAATGATAGCAACCTGTAAGAAGGCACAATTGATCACGGCCTTACAGCATTTGAAGGAGTGGCTGTATTTTATATTTCATATTTATTGTACATGTTAGTGTTTTAGTGTGTGCATGTATTAGCTCACAAAAGTGGTTTTGGCAGAAAGTACTCTAATGTGCTCTTCCTGTTCAGTAGTTTTAAAGTTTTCTGATATGCTGGGCATGGTGGTATACGCCTATAGTCCCAGCACCAGGGAGGCTCAGGCAGAAGGATTGCTGTGAGTTCAAGGCCAGCCTGGGCTATATAGGGAGTCCCTGTCTCAAAAAAATAATTGCTATAGTAAGCTAGTGAGCTTTGGTTATATAATAATTTATATTTGGTTATATAGTAATTGATAGCTGTAATTGACAGCTGTAATTGACATTTATAAGTAAATGACATTTACTTATATAAGTAAATGTACTTATAAATGTATAGTAATTGGCATTTATAAGTTTTTCTTTGTTTGGAGGTGCTATTTGTTAAATACTCATATTGCTGGGTAGATCCCATTTTATCTAATTTGAATTATAAACGGTATTTACATATACATCATTCTGGTTAAATTACCACTGTGTGCCCATGATCTTTTTTTTGATGTTTGGGATCAGACCTAAGCTCCTGTGCATTGCAGGTGTCCCTTCTGCCACTGAGCTGCCTCTCCAGGCCCCCGATTTCTACAGGGTAAATTCCTGGGCATGGAATTGCTCGGACACACACCTGTTTTTGACTTACATGAATTATATATTATTTTCTAGGTTTGAGGTCCACTCACCAGCGGCAGTTGATGAAGGGTGCTTCATGTACCCCAGCATTAAGAGCAGTTGCTGTTTTAATTTGCCAATTTGATAGGAAAGTGATATTTGTAGGTTATTTTTATCATTTCAAGCCCTAATTATTAAAATTCTGAGGTTAAAAGCGTGGCACTTCGTCAGAGAACTAATTAGATACAAATTCAGGTCCTGTCTTGCCTAAGGAGATATGGACAATTAATGGGAAAACTGAGATTAGAGAACATTTAGCTCTGTTGAGCATCAGTCCAGTGTATTTTTATGGTCAGACTAGATTCCCATTGTAAGTGTACCTCTTGGCGGAACTGGGGATCAGACCAGGGCCTTTGCAGGAGCTGCATACCCAGCTCTTGTCTTTTATTTGGAGTCAGGATCTCACTAAGTCCCTGAGCTGCCCAGGCTGAGCTGAACTTGAGCCCCTCCTTCCTCAGTCTTCAGTAGCGGTGGGATGATAGGCATGGCTTCACAAATAAATTCTTAAAAATAGGCCTGAGATTTCAGTTTGATTTTTACTTTTCGGCAAGTAACAGCTGTCTGTGAAGTAAATGTAAAAGACTCATTTTGGGGGAAAAGTATCAATTTCCTTTCACAGAAGTCAGGTGATGATATACTAACATCGTTTGGGGGCTGATCAAAAATAATGGATTTGAGGAGACAGATACATGACAGTGGGATTATATCCTTCTGTTTTAAACTGATCTTCATATTCTATTCCAGAGTCAAAGTCAGACCAATACATTTCTGTCCTTTACCTTGCCATAAAACAATTTATTCTCTACAATCGAGGCCTCCCTTCCAAGTCCCAGGCTCATGTTTTCCCCAGTTGTTTCAAGAATTTCCTTTTTTTTGAGACAGGGTCTCACTATGTAGTTCAGGTTGGCCTAGAATCATGGGGATCCTTCTGCCTCAGCCTCCTGAGTGCTGGGATTGTGGGCATGTATCGCCATGCCCGGCATCCCCAGTTGTTTCATTTGTACTGGAGGCACTTAGGGTACATTTTGCGAATGGAATTTATAATGCTTGAATGCTGATTTTTGAAGTTGAGTTTTGATACATCTTATATTTTATAATGAAAATGATTAGTGCTTTCTAAATAAAAATGTTTTCTTTGTTCATATAGAGAGTTCTAGAGTCTGAAGAACAAGTACTTCTTATGTATCATAGGTATTGGGAAGAATATAGCAAGGGTGCAGATTATATGGACTGCTTGTATAGGTAAGTGTGCCTTTTAAATCTTGACAATCTAAACAGTATTGCCTACCTTCAATAATTGAAAGAACAATTTTTTATTACTTACTATTGAAATGCACAGAATTAAATCATTCCTTCTTAAGTGGATGGTCCCCTCTGTTGGGCAAGGTCTAGTCTGGGTCTGGTGGCATTTGGGAGCCAGAGCATGTAGAAAATGGTTCTGTAGCCGAGGATGTAGCTCAGTGGTGCCGCACCTGCCTGGCAAGCGCAAGGTCCTGAGTTTGATCCCCGGAACCAAAAAAAAAAAAATTCAGAAGATGAGTCTGTGAAAACTAAAACTGTCTTTAATATGCCGGCTCTGTTTCTTTACATTGCCTGCAACCTGTAGGTCCTGTTAAGTTTCTGTGGAGATCAGTGTGGAAATTCGGTTTAGAGGGTAAATCTAAGGCCCTCGGCAGGCTCTGCCTGACTCTGGCTTTCAGGCCTCCCTGCCCCATGGGCGTTCTCTGTCTGTCCTGGGGCTCGCTCACTCACCTGGAGGCTCAGCATCCATCTGTCCTTTCTCTGAGTCACTCTTTCTGACCTGTACTCAGCTGTCCCCGCTCTAGGCTTCCCTCTCCCTTCTTGCCCTGCCTCCTCTTGGGTCTTTGGTGCTGATCCTCTCATCTGTTCACATGTGTGTGGAAATAGGCTTGACAGGAGTAGGTTCTGGGAAATGTGTCCCCAGGGGCCACCCTGGAGCCACACCAGCCAGGGTGGCCGTGAGGTCACTGAGTGGCACAACCCCCGGGCTGCTGTCGCACGCGTGAGCCAGCCTTGATCAGAGATGTCTGTAGGGAGGCATGGCTGTCCTTAGGCATGAAGCCGGAGATCTGCTCCCTGGTGAGTAGCAGGTACAAGTGGGATGAGGCATTAAAAACCCGATTCTTTAACCCATGGCGCCCATGGGATGGTTGTGACCCCTCGTGGGGCCAGTAATCACCCTGCCTTGCACTGTGGTGAGGGCCACAGAATGGCCTCCACTTCCGCAGCGGGCAGAGGCTAGCAGTGGAGCCAGGCCTGGGCATCCCCGGTGCTCTCCACTGTGTAGAGAGAGCTGCCCCGGCTCTCAGCTCCTTTGTTCTCCTTTGCTTCGTGATGCATCGTCTCCAGAGTCTTTGTGACAGAACTGCAGTCTGTCTTGGGTTGCTACAGAGCCCTGCTGGCCTCTTAGTCCTCTCGCCCCACCTTTAGAGTGCTGGGGTTACAGGCCTGTGCTGCCACACCGTGCTATGAACCCGGCCTCTTCTTAATGGCCCGATGTCTTTCAGAGGTGCGAAGTGTAATACAGCTGGAGACCAGTTGCTGTCAAGCACAGTTTGCTGATCCCTCCTCAGCTGCACATTTCAGTGAAGGTGCTTTGTGTTTCTCTTCTTCATTATTCATTTAATAGGACACAATTCACTCAACTCTCCTGCCTTTCTGTGTACCTCTTTCTACCTTATCAATTTTATTTCATTTCATTTTTTTGGTATTTATTTTTTTGGCTTTCCCAAGGAGCTACATCTCCAGCACCTCCCCAACCCACTTTTTTTTGAGACAGCATCTCGCCATGTAGTCCAGGCTGCCAGTCCTTGAATTCATTAGGTGGCACAGGCTGGCCTTGAACTAAATAATTTTGCAAAAATAGTCTCTATAAACCAAATAAAAAGACATACGAGTGTATCTTGGGCAAACAAGAATGAGTGGATTTGATGTGTCTACTCACACGATACCGCGACTGTCGGTATGCACACGGACATGCCGGGGGGTGAGCTGGGAAATGGCTGGTTACTCAGCTGTCGTGCAGTTGATTTATAAACCTAAAAGTAGTGTTCTAAAGCCGCAAGTTATGTGTTTTCTAACTGATTTTGACTTCATTATTATTTATATTTTTCAGGTATCTCAACACCCAGTATATTAAAAAGAATAAGTTGACTGAAGCGGACCTTCAGTATGGCTATGGTGGTGTAGATATGAATGAGCCACTCATGGAAATAGGAGAGGTAACAAATTCTTTAAGTGAGCGCAGGCATAAGTGTGTTTTTATGTGGAGGCAGTTTGCCTCAATTTCTTTTTTCTAAGGACACAAAATTGACCATCTTAATAAATTGTTGAAATTCAAAATATCTTAAATGTTAAATAAATGCTGTAAAAATTTCTTGAGAGTCTTCAGATAAAACAGGAACAGAAAAGATGTGATAGCACTTTAACAATCACATTTATGATGGGTGAATGACAGGGTTTATGATTCTGCAGTTTGGGAAAAACCTCATAAAACTTATTTAGAAAACATTGAGACTCCCACAGTAAAAAAGTAAAAATGTAGAAAAGACAAACACTTCAAGGGCTAAAAGAGAAGAAACCCAAATTTATGGGAATAAAAGATTTATTATAACTTACTTAATTAAAGAAGTTCAGAATAAGACAGCGAGATATTTAGTTCAAATAATTTATTCAAGTATTTTGAGGTATAGTGCAAATTTATATGTGGAAAACTGCATGATGTTGAAATGTTCTTGTACAAGTTTACTTCATACATATTGAATAACCCAGGCATTGGGCATTCAGTGGCAGACAGACAGAAAGTGCCTGCCCAGGTGAAGCTTGTAGGCTCAGGGAAGAAAGATGCCAAGTAAGGAAATTCACATTAATTTGTAATGCACGTTAATGATGGAAATAAATAGCTAAAATGCAAATTAGTAGAAATTTTTAATTTGCATGTTCCTTTTCCAAAGAAGTTGATCAGTGTCTTTCAGTAGACCTTATGATGTTTAATACCTCTCTACCAGGAAATCACATGTCTGGTAATCTGTGCTAGGAAAATAATAAGGGGAAAAAAGCTTACATGTTTACAAGGGTCTGTTGCAGTCATTGCTAAAATAGGACAGCTAATGGGTGACCATTCTAAATTGTCAACATCCAACGGTAGAAAACATGCATATTGAGCAAGATAGATAGATAATATGATTCTGTTATAAAGGTAGGAAAATGAATAAGTAAAAAATAGTTCACAGAAACTGTAATGAAGGGGAAGGTGGTTTAGGAAGAAATTTGAATGCAACACATGTTTAATAAAATTAAACTGTAGGAATAAAAGGATATAGAGGGAAAGATCACTGGGGAATAATAAAACAGTAGCTGCTTTTTATTAATAGAATTGTAAGTGAATATTTTGCTTGAAACTTTTCTGGTGTACTAGCACCATCGAGCTCACTGTTCTTCCTGGAAGAAATCCTTGGAAATAATTTGGTTTGTAGCTTTCCTGAACTTTACATGTGCATTTGCACACAAATATTTATATATACACATTATCTTTTGATATGTTTATTATTCTGATTTTTGAGCTAAGAGGCTATTTTCTCAATAAGAAGGAGTATTTATTCATCCTGTTTTGTTTTGTTGAGACGGGATCATACTATGTAGTTGAGGCTCCCATACTATGTAGTTGAGGCTCCCGTTGAAATCACTATGGAGCCCAGGCTGGCCTTGAATCAAGGAGATCCTCCTGCCTCAGCCTCCCAAGTGCTGGGATTACAGGCGTGTGCCACCACATGCAGCTGATGTATTTTACACAGTGGTGTCATACCATACAGAAAGTCCTACAACCTGTATTTCTGGCCTTTTTTCTTTTTTTCAGGGGCTTAATATGCCTGGGAGTTCTTTTTATATACTTCTTTTTGCAAGATCTTTAACTCCTATAATATAGTATAATTTATTAAACCAACCCTTAAGGACAACACATGGTGAACATCATTGTTCATTTGGTTACTCGTTAAATATTTTGAAGTAGTGTCAGGTACTGTTCTATATGTTGAGGATATAGCAGTGAACACAGTAGAGAAGACCCTTACCCTCATGGCGTTGCTGTCGTGCAACACCATGGAGCATCTGTATCTCTTGGTGTGAAAGAAGCCTTAGTCTGTGTCAAAGCACTTGCTGAATTTTGGTAGCTCTGCCACCGCCTTTGAGAAAGGCTTTACCTGTTGCCCTCCCATAGGTACAAAATCCCAGTTTATTATATATCACCTCGTCCCCCTCCCCATGGTATTTAAAAAGAAAACAGAAGCAAAACAAGAAGTATGGTCTTTGTGGAACCCGGTGCTTTATTTACTGTAAATGTGATTGCCAGTGGATCAGAATAACGTTACACTGAGGAAATAGAGTAGAAAGGCTAGAAACAGCTGGACGCAGTTAGGTGGGGAGCAGAACAGCCAAGCCCAAAACAGTTTTGGTGCTGCAATAATTTAGACTCTGCAGAGGAGACAAATATTGAAGCTTACAGGCTCACATGTGACAAGGAAAACTCTTGGGAAGCAAAGTAGAAATGCAGATGTCTCTGACTTCAGTGCAGGGGAGAGTTTCTTCAAAGACCCAAAAATACAACAGAGGGGAAGATGATAAATTAGAGCATATTAAAATACATTTTTTATGAAAAACATATGTATGGCTTCATGTGTTCCTGACTTCGAGCCTGGCCCTTCAGCCTGGAGCTGGGTATCAGGAATTTCTTGCAGTGGGGGTCAGAAAATACATACAAGAACAGCAACACTGTTCTGTAGCAGAGAACTGGGATCACAAGCACATATAATCAGCAGTAGGATGGAAAAACAAGTCACGGTGTGTTCATATAATAGGGTCCCACACAGCAGTGCCAATGATTGAGCTATGTGTTTCAATTTGGTGGGCTTCAGTAACAATTTAGTTTGGAAGAATCATATGTAGGAGGATATTCAACATGATTTTATTATCAGATCACAAATGATGAATATAAGCTATTACCTGAGCAGGGTACACATTTGTGAGAACTACTCTACCCAAGGGAAAAATTTAACGTAAAACTCAGGACGGAGATAATCTCTGAGGGAGGAGGAGGATGACATGTGGGCAATGGAATGGGGAAGTTGATTTCTGGTAGTAGGTTGTAAATACAGGGGTGTTTTGCTTTGCAGTTTAAACTGTCTTACCATTTAGGATTCTGTGAGATACTTTGTAATTTTGCAAATCAGCCAACAGCCTGATCAGTTTATTTTATTTAGTGTAAATCCTTTGTTTCTCTTAGAGGCTTGGCTTGTATAGCCTGTCTGTAGTACTCAGCACTTAACAATAGATCAGCATTTTATAAGTCAGTTATTTCTGTAAGGTTTTTAATTAATGTCAATGGCTCCCTTTGTACAAATCTGCTATGATAGTCGCTGCCATTTTATTTTATTTTATCTATTTTTTTTGGTACCAGGGATTGAACTTGGGACCTTAGGCTTGTGAGGCAGGCAGTGGAACCACATCACTGCCATTTTAAATGAGAAATTTATTTTTCTTCAAGTTTCATTTGAATTTTGCAGTGTTTTATATATATATATATATATTTTGTTTGTTTGTTTTGTTTTGGTACTGGGGATCGAACTCAGGATCTTGTGCTTGCAGGGCAGGCGTGGTGCCACTGTAAATACAGGCCTGGCCCCTGTAAATATTTTTGTGATGGATTTTTTTCACTTTAAAAAATCTTGAGGGCCAGGGATGTAGCTCAGTGGCACAGTGCCTGCCTGGCAAGTGCAAGGTCCTGAGTTCGATCTTTCAGTTCCAAAAAACCAAACAGAACAAAAGAAATCTTGAGCAAGTGTTGAAAAGCTAAGTAATTCAGTCTTGATATGTTTGTTTTCCTGGCAGCTAGCATTGGACATGTGGAGGAAATTGATGGTTGAGCCGCTGCAAGCCGTCCTCATTCGAATGCTGCTCCGAGAAGTCAAAAAGTGAGTTGGGATGTGTACCTGCCCTGTCGGTCCTGTCCTGCTGTCTCACACGGTTGAGAAATGAACAGTGGCATGACTGTTGGCCTGGGTCTCATTTCATTGTAAAGAGCCTCATTTTTACTTAATGCTAGGATTCTGAAGTTGTTTTATAATTTTTTTTCTTTTTTTAAAATTCTGGCATGTCTTTAATCTTTACTTACATCTTAATCTGTTTAGCAAGTGAGTCTCTTGTTTTATGTAAACATATTTATTTGAGGAAAATACAGTATCTTGTTGCTTTTGTTTTTGTTCCTGGGATTGAACTTGGGACCTTGTACTTTCGAGGCAGGCGGGGGGACCACTGAGCTAAATCCCCAGCCCCCTTGTTGCTTTTTAATCTGGAAATTGCTTAGACCTTCCAGGCGGTGCTCTTTGATGGTTGGTTTGCATACCCTCTCCGATTAAGTCCTGAGGAGGATTTCCTGTCTGACAGAGCAGATTCTTCTAGTTCGTTGGCCACCTCTTTGCCTCAGTATCGCTGTCAGTAACTTACCTGTTCTCATGAGGTCAGTTGATGGGGCAGTGACGTCCTGCTCTGTCCTCAGCTCAGAGCAATTAGAACTAATTTCAGTCTGATCACTTTTTGGGGCGAAGAAAGTTTTCCTGTGGAGTCCAGAATAAGGCACCCTTGGGTCTACAATGGCCTGAATGTTTCTTAAACTTCATTGTTAGGGAATTGAATGTACTGGGCCACACAAATATAAGTGTAATAAAGTCTTAAGTGCTAGAGGTGATATTACAGGAATTATCCCACCAGTGAATTGCAGTGTATAATAGCCACTCCCCCTGGATCTGCCTTCTTCCACAAGACACAAGTGCAGACTTTCTTTACATGTGGAGAGTAGTTTGTCAAAGCATTATTCTTACTATGGGATTCCTAGTTGGAGGGAGGGGCTGGACACACACACTTGTGCACATACACTACAAAAAGGGTTTTATAAAATTTAACATCAAGAAGAAAGAGGATGGCAGCCGTTAGTAATTGTATTTTAAGAGATTTGTACTGACCATTTGAATGATTCCAGTGTTTCCAAAGACAGGGAAAGGCAATAGTACAGTGGCTGACACTGAATGGAATCTGTGTTTGCTTGGAGAGAATGTGCCTCTTCGTGGAATTAGGTCTGCGTACCCACAAACATGCTACAGCCATCTGCCTGGCATTTTTCCTTAATCTCCTAATAGCAATTCTGTAGATTTTTCTTTAGTTTCAAGATATTTGGTGTCCTCTGATACTGTTACAAAACAGGTGCTCTATCTGTTTTCCTGTTCTGTTTTCTGCTACTCTAGACAAATAAACACAACTCGCTCTTGGATATCAACCTTATTTTCAGCAATTTCATTCAATTCTATTTCTCATACTCTGCGTAGTTCTAGGTTTCTATTTGAGCTCTCATGATCTGTGAAGAGTGATGACTTGTTTCCCCCTTCATGTGTTTGCCTCACTGTGTTGGCCCGGACCTCGAATCTCTTGAAAAGAAATGGTGGCTAGTGAGCGTCTTTGTCTCATTTGCGACTTCAGAGGTCACACGTGCAGTGTGTCTGCATGCAGGATGATGCGTCTTGAACATTTTTATAGTTACTGTAGTTTAGTGTAGCTGTACCCGAGCACAGTACATAATGTTCATCTTCCTTGCGGGAAGTTGGCACCTGTGCACAGCACATCTCGTTCCCTTTTCACCCCGATCCCTTCCCTTTCCCCCTCCACCCTTCTCTTAAACCGCCCCCTTTTGCACCTTGCGTGCAGGACATGCTGGTATCCCCTGTGTGGGGTTGGTGCATGTACACAACACATCCCAATCCCTTTTTTTATCCCCTGTCATCTAGTCTCTTGATAGCAGCTTTTTATGAGAACAATTAAGTTAATTTGAATTGGTGTTGAATTTTATAGAAATGTCTTTTCTGCTTCCATTGAGTGATGATACATTGTTTTTCTCTATTACTTTGCTAATATAAGAAATTATGTTTATGGATTTTCTAATATGAAGCTATCCTTTTATACCTGAGATAAATCTCAGCCTGGTACTTATAGTTTTCATACAGGCTTGCATTTGATTTGCTAATACTTTATTTAGGGTACAAGGCCCAGGAGTGGAATGAGTCTGTAATCGTTCCTTCTTGCAGAGTCATTGTCTGGCTTTGGTTTCAGGTTTCTCCGGGTAGGCTGAATTAGGAGGTTATATCCTCTTTTTCTTTTCAATAAAAGCTTGTATTAAATTGGGATATCAGTATCTTAAATATGTAAAAAACTCCTGCAGAACCATCTATGCCTAAATACATATTTGGTCTTACAGAAAGATTTCTTTCCAACTTTTTTTTGGAGATTGTCTCATTACGTAGTTCAGGCTGGTCTTGAATGTGGCAGTCCTTCTGCCACAGCCTCCCAAGTGCTGGGATTACAAGGATGCATCACCATTCCCAGCATAAGATTTTTAACAGTGTCTCAGCTTTTTTTAAGTTTTAAGATTAGTCAAACTTGTATTTCCTTTTTTTAAAAACTTGTATTTCTTAAATCAGTTGTGAACAGCTTCTTGCAAAGTTGTTGGGAAGTAGCTGTTTATATTATTCTCATTTAAACACTTTATTTACAGAAAGTAGTCTCAAAGCTAATACAGAGTTCTCTATACCCCAGCTTTCGCTAATGTTACAGCCCATATTCCCAAATGTTGGCATAGTATTGTTAGCTACAGACTTTATTTGCAGGTCCCACTGATATCCCTTATTCTGTCCCAGGATTTAATCTAGGTCAAACATAACATATTTCACTCAGGTCTCTTTGGCTTCCCCTACTCTGGACACCTTTAAAGAGGAGGTATTTGTAAGATATTTGTCAATTTTAGTTTTTCTGATAGTTTCTCATGATTAGACTGAGATTATGAGTTTTGAGGGGGAAACACCACAGGTATTGTGCCTTCTTTCTCATCATGTCAGTAAGGAGTAGACAACATCAACATGACTTATGGGTGACAGCTTTGATCATTTGGTTAATGCCTTGTGTTCCCTAAATCTCCACTTGCATTGATTTCTTCCTTTCATTAATAATCTTGCTTATTCACAACTTTGTCTTTTGATTACTTTTACCTGAGGTTTGTGTATTTGCTTTTGTGTGTGTGCATGTGGGTGTGTTGGTGTGTTGTCTTCCAAGAGACTAACTTTGGTCTTAATTCATCTCTTGTGTCTGTTTTCCCTTATTCTGCTCTTAGTTTTCTTCCCTCCTCTGGCAGAGAAGTGTTTTTGGATTGGGCTGGTACAAGCATAAAGTCCTTAGTGAGGAAAAGCCCTCAACCAAATTATTTCTTAAGGAATCAAGGGAGTATTATATAGTGGAGACTTAAACAAGGGTGGAGGGCGAGGCAGTTTCGGATGTGACACCTCACTTACGCGTGGCCCCTTCCGCAGTTGTACCCCCTTCCACAGTGGGGATGCTCGGCAAGCTGAACTACACCTTTCTTTTACAGTGAATAGAATAGAATTCCTGATTTTTAAAGTTGTTTTCCAGGTAGTAATTGCAAAGAAATTAATTTAGCTGACATATAACAGAGCTGAATGTTAGATCGCCAGTAATAATTTTTAAATTTTTGTTTGTTTTGTTTTGTTTTGTTTTGAGACAAGGTCTCACTATGTCACTTAGGCTGGCCTTGAACTCACTAAGTAGTAGCCCAGGCTGGCCCCGAACTCATAGTGATCCTCCTGCCTCAGCCTCCTGAGTGGGGGAGGGATTATGGCATGTGCCAACGCACCTAGCTCCAGTAATAATTTTTTAAAACATTTATAATGATAAGAAATAGCTGTTGAAAAATTCTACCCACCTTTTCCTATGCTAAGTAATGAAATTTGTCAAAGCAGAGCAGTTGGAAGTAAAATAAAGTTAGAATTGGTATTTTTTTCAATGCCAGAATAATTTGTTCCTTAGATAATATTGTTGTTACACATTTCTCTGCTTTGGCTACCTAGTATTTTTCATTTAATGCTAGAAGGATTTTGTCCCTCTGCTTAGAAAATCCAGTAACTAAAATGGAAGTGTTCACGCTACTTATGTTATTTTTGTAAAGATGAGATGAGATGCTTTATATATTTACTATAGTATTTAGTAACATTACGACATTATTGTAGCATTTAGTAACGTTGTAGTGTTGGTAACATTTACTGTAGTATTTAGTAACATTAAGAAAGAGAAAACTTAATTTTTTCCTAAAGCAAAGCACCTTATGTAAAGGTTCTCTTTAATTTTTATTTATTTATTTTTTTGGTACCAGGGATTGAACTTGGGAGGCAGGTGGTGGAACCACTGAGCTAAATCCCTGGCCTCTCTTTTATTTTTGTATTTTTTTCATTCTTCCATTTAATCCATGCATTTATTTTCTGGGAGGCTAAGGATCGAAAGTTAATATCCACCTGTATTTCCTAATGTGATTAAGATTGGGTTGCATTCGTGGTTTCAACTAAATTGGAATTTATGTCACTGCAGTATTTAAGATGATCAGGTGGGCGAAGTGACCATGTCTGCAATCCCAGCACCCGGGAGGCTGAGGCAGGAGGATCACAGTGAGTTCAAGGCCGGCCTGAATTGCATAGTGAGATCTTGTCTCAAAAAAACTAAACAGGGACCAGGGATTTAGCTCAGTGGTTCCGACACCTGCCTTGCAAGCGCGAGATCCAAGTTTGATCCCCGGTACCCACGCCCCAAAACAAAAAACACCAAACAAAACAAAAGCAAAAGAGATGATCTTAGATCTCTTTATAACTGAAAAGAAATGTAGAAATATCCAACAGATCTCCCTAAATTTTAAAAATATATTTTTATTAGCACATAGGTGCAGTAGATAATGTTTACATTCCTTGGGTGGAATTGTTATGTGTATATAACACATCTTGATTCCCTTTTTTAATCCGCTTTCCCTCCCCTCTCTCACTCTCCATCTCAGGATCCCCTTACCATTTGAGAAAGCCCTGTCCCCTACCTCCTATACCTGTCTTTCATTTTGTCATGTATTTGTAGTTTAAAGTTTCTCATGTAAGAGAAAGCATGTGATATATAAGCTTGTGTGTCTGGTGTATTTCACTTAGCACTATGGTCTCATGTGCATTCATTTTCCTACACTTGACTCGCTTACCCTTCTTTCTCTCATTGTGTGAATGGTGAGATACCTGTGTACAGGGCACCAGTACTAGCCGATCTTGTGGATGAACAACAGTTATTAGTCATTGGAGTGAGTGACACATTGCATGTGGTGCACCTTTGACAAATGTGTACCATCAGATTATGGTATCCTTTTTGGAATAGTTTGTGGGCAGTGAAATGTAAGTATTCTTTTTTAACTGAGCCATAAAAACTTGCAATATTGTACACATTAATGGGGTACCATGTGATGTTTTGATACATGTATACATTGCATAATGTTTTCATCAGGTGAAACATCTTCAAGCATTTCATTTCTTTATGGTGAAAAGTTTCAAATTCTTCCAGCCTTTAAAAGAGTACACGACATTATAATTATCTGCAGTCCAGGACACACACTGTGATCTGCTTGTGAGGTACCACAGTGGCCCACACATGGAGACAGAAGGTAGAACAGCGGTTGCCAAGGCCGGGAGGAGGGAGGAATGAGGAGTTAATGTTTCCCGGGTACAGTTTCAGTTTGGGAAGATAAAAAGTTTCAGAAGTGAACAGTGGATGCTGGTTGCACAGCATTGCGAATATATTGAAGTCGTGCACCTAAAACTGCTAAAATGGTTAAGAAAATATTGCATTAAAAATTTTAAAGAGAAGTGAATTCAAAAAAGAATGCATTGTCATGAAGTGCTGTAAAATGGACAGCCGTAAAGGTTGTACATGTCTATACGCACGCTGGGAACACTTTAACCGCGTACCTCAAGTGGGTGAGCTGTGAGCTGTGTGAAATGTCTCTTAGTACACAGTGCCTGCAGTCCCCCTGCTGGGCAGTGGCACGGCGGCCTGTGGCTCTGTGTGCATTGCGCAGTCTCCAACCCCTCACCCGGCCCAGGCCTTCCTTCCCCAAGTTGCCACCGCTCCTCTCTCAGCTCCGTGAGACTTCACGGCTGAGGGACGCTGTGTGCTTCTTGTCTTTCTGTACCTGGCTGATTTCACTTGAAATAATCTCTGCTTCTATCCATGTTGCCAAGGAATGACAGGATTTTTTTCTTCTTTTCCTCCTCACAATGCTGGGGTTTGAATCCAGGGCCGTTATGGGGAACTCCCAGTCAGTGTCTCTGTCTCTATCTGTCTGTCTGTCTCCGCCCCGCCCCCGCCCCCCGCCCTCGTTGCCCAGGCTAGCTCCAACTTCTTTCCGCCAAGTGCTGGGGTTACAGGCATGTGCCATCATGCTCAGCTAGGATTTTATTCTTTTTAAATTCTTTTTTATGATTAGCATTGTCTTGTGTCTGTGTGCCGCATTTTTAATCCATTAAGCAGCCGAAGGACCCGGTTGTATCCACTTCTTGGCTGTTGGGGATAGTCACGTGGCCAGCACGGGTATGAGGATGTCTGTCGTGCTGACTCCATTTCCTGTGGATATGTACTCAGGAGTGGGCCTTGATGTATCGTGGTAGTTATATTGTTGATTCTTTGAGGAACCTCCATACTGTTTTCCATAATGGACATGCTAATTTGGACTCTCCATACCCACACCAGCACTTGTTATCTTTCTCTCTGTTAGATAATAGCCATTCTTACTAGGGTAAAGTGGGACTGTGGTTTGGATGTTCATAAATGAAGCTTGATGATGTTGAGCTTTTTTCTCTGCATCTGTTGGTATTCAGATGTCTTCTTTTGAGAAATGACTATTCAAATCTACTGCTCATCTTTTTAATCAGGCTCTTTTGTTTTTTGCCCGTGAGTTTTTGGAGTTCCTTCTATATACTGAATACCAAGTCCTTGTCAGGTATGTAAGGGTTTGCAGATATTTTCTCTCATTCTGCAGGTTGCCCTTGCACTCTGTTGATTGCTTCATCTGCTATGCAGATTTTTTAATTTACATGTAATCTTATTTGTCAATTTTTCCTTTTGTTTCCTGTCCTTTTAGGGTCTTTTCCATATGCTTTTCTATATGGGTATTCCCCATATGCTTTCTTCTAGTATTTTCATAGTTTCAGGTTTTATGTTTAAGTCTTGAATCCATGTTGGATTGACCTTTTTGTATTAGATGAGAGATATCTTTCTTCTTCTGCATGAAGATATGCAATTTTCACAGCATCATTTATTAAAAAGACTGTCCTCCAAAGCATGTTCTCAGGGCTTTGTAAACTCAGTTTGCAGTAGACATGTGGGCTTACCTACGGCCTGTACTGCTGCTTTGGCCTGTGTGTCTAGTTATGCCAGTACCATTGTGTTTGATTACTGTACCTTTGTAGTATTTTTAAAAAATTCTTTTATTGGTACATTTTAGGTATACAGTACGTTTACATTTATCATTGGGTGCTTGTACCTGTACATGATGTATCTCGGTTCTTATTTTTTCCCTCATTACCTGTGCGCCCTTCACCCCCTCCACCCTTCCCTATTTACGTATATTTTGTTTCCATTTTTTTTTCTTTTCTCATAATTTTTCCCTTTTCCTTCTTCCCTTTCCCCTTCCCCTCCCACCACTACTACGCCTTTGGACCTTTTCCTATTTCAAATTATCAATTATTCATTTTAATCATTTTAATCCTTATTTACGCTTTCAGTTTCTCACACCAGAGAAAGTATTCGGTATTTACACGTGTGTCCTATCTGTTTCACTTAAGAGTATGGCCTCAATATACATCCATTTAGCTCTAAATGACTCTAGTTTCTCGTTCTTTATGGCTGAGTAGTACTCCATTTTATAAAAAAACCACATCTTCTTTATCCAGTTTCCAGTTGATGGGCACTTGGGCTGTTTCCAAGCTTTAGCTATTACAGACTGTGCTGCTATGAACATGGGTGCACATATATCACTGTGGTATGATTCTTTTGGGAAGATACCCAACAGGGGAATGGCTGGGTCAAATGGGACCTCTAGTCCTAGTTCTTTGAGGTATCTCCATACTGATTTCCACAGTGGTTGGACCAGTCTGCACTCCCACCAACAATGGAGAAGGGTTCCTTTCTCCCCACACCCCCGCCAGGATTTGTTATTGGTTGATTTCTTGATAGCAGCCATTCTTTCTGGGGTGAGGTGGAATCTCAGTGTTGTTTTCATCTGCATCTCTCGAGTGACCAGTGATGTTGAACATTTTTTCATGTATTTATTTGCTGCTTTTAATTCTTTGAGAAATTTCTGTTCATTTTGGATGCCCATTTTTGAATTGGGTCTTTGAATTTTGGGGGTCTGATTATTTTCAATTCTTTATATATTCTTGATAGTAGACCTTTGTCTGAGGTACAGGTGCTAAAAGTTTTTTCCCACATTGTAGGTTGTCTCTTAGCTCTTTTGGTGGTTTCTCTTGCAGTGCAGAAGCTTTTTAATAAGATTAGATCCCAGGGCTGGGGATTTAGCTCAGTGGTTCTGGCACCTGCCTCGTAAGCGCAAGGTCGCAAGTTCGATCCCTAGTACTAAAAAAAAAAGGTGAGATCCCAGTTGTTGATTCTTTATGCTAGCTCCCGTGCTACTGAGGATTTGTTCATAAAGTCTTTTCCTATGCCAATGTCTTCAAGAGTTCTACCTAACTTATCTTCCAGCAAGTTTAGTGTTTCTGTTTTAATATTTAGATCTTTAATCCACTTCGATCTTAGTTTAGTGCATAGTGATAGGTATGGGTCTAGTTTTAATCTTTGGCAGGTTGAAATCCAGTTTTTCCAACACCATTTATTATAGAGGCTATCTTTCCTCCAATGACGGTGTTTGGTTCCTTTGTCAAACATGAGGTGGCTGAGTATGTCTGGAGTTGTTTCTGCATCTTCTAATCTATTCCACTGATCCTGGGGTCTGTTTCTTTGCCAGTACCATGCCGTTTTGTAGTGTGTTTTGATGGCAGGTAGTGTAATGCCTCCTGCTTTGTTCTTTTTCTTAAGCTGGCTTTGGCTCTTTAGGGTTTTGTTGTTGTTGTTATTGTTCCATATAGTTTTGGAATTGTTCTATGAAGAGTGTCTTTGGTATTTTCATAGGGATTACATGGGTTCTGGAAATTGTTTTGGGTGTGGGTGGTATGGATGTGTTAACAGTATTCTCCCGGTCCATGAGATGCGATGACTTTCCACCTTCTTATGTCCTCTCTAATGTCTTCTATCAGTGTTTTGTAATTTTTATCGTAGAGATCCTTTGTCTTTCATTAAGGTTATTTCTAGGCATTTCATTTATTTCTTGTAGCTCTTGTAAAGAGGAATTGCTTTCTTGATTTCTGTTTCAGATAATTCACTTGGCATATAGCAGTGCTGCTGATTTTTATGTGTTGATTTTGTATCTTGTAACTGCTGAATTCATTTATTAGTTTTTACAGTTTTTTTGGTGGAGTCTCACCTTTTTCTATTTGTAATTTATGGCCATGTCATTAACGGTCAGACAGCTTATTTTCCAGTTTGGGTGCCCTTTATTTCATTCTCAGTCCTGCTTGCACTGCCTGGGCCTTGCAGACCTGTATTGAATAAAAGGAGTGAGAGTGGTCCTCTCATTCCACGTCAGAGAGAGAAAGCTTTTCGCTTTTCCCCATTCAATATAATGGCAGCTGTTGCCTTATAAGAAATGGCCTTTAGTATGATGAGTTAACCAAAATCCAAATCTTCTTAACTTCAAGTTTTAAAGTCTTCCTTTCGTGGGCTTGTATCTATTTTTTTTTTTTGGTACTGGGCATCGAACTTAGGACCTTGTACATATGAGGCAGGCACCGGAACCACTGAGCTAAATCTCCAGCCCCTTGGCTTGTTTCTATTTTAATTAATTAATTAATTAATTTATTTATTTATTTTTTGGTACTGGAGATTGAACTCAGGTCCTTGCGCTTCCAAGGCAGGCAGCGGAACCACTGAGCTACATCCCCAGCCACCTCTATTTTATTAATATTAAAGAAATCTTATCTTAGTATTGGCATATCTTTTATTTCATGATCAAAGCTTTTATTTATGGAATAGTTTCTATACATGTTGTACATTATGTATTTATGGAATGGTTTCTATAATGGTATACGTTAACAATGACATATTCATTCACCCATGATATGAAAAAACTTTTAGGCTTCACGCATTATTGACCTTTAAGTGCTTTATAAATTAGGAAATAAAATAAGCAGCCATACTTTGGCATGCTTTGGTAGGTTTTCATGGATTTTTCTGTTCTTGATAATAATATTTTTTATACCTTGTTTTAGTGATCGTGGTGGAGAAGACCCAAACCAGAAAGTAATCCATGGGGTTATTAACTCCTTTGTTCATGTTGAACAGTATAAGAAAAAATTTCCTTTAAAGGTAAAAAAAGAAAAATCCTTTACAAACATAATCAGACTTTGAATTTTTTAAATTACATGTTCAGTTTTTTCCTAATGGGATTTTAACTGATTTATCCAGTTTTATCAAGAAATCTTCGAGTCTCCCTTTCTGACTGAAACAGGAGAGTATTACAAACAAGAAGCTTCAAATTTGTTACAGGAATCAAACTGCTCACAGTATATGGAAAAGGTAAGAAATAGCAAGTTCCATATTTCCACCTGTTTTACACTTGGCCTTGTTTTATTTGACATAGTTTTTAGCTGACATTTTCTTTGAAGAGAGGCTCTGTGTATTTGATCCTTGGCTCGGTTCTAGTTAATGAAGGTACAGCATCTATTGGTAAAGTCACCGCTCTTGCTTAACATTTTCCCTGAGGAACAAAATGGTGCTCAGGTTTTCCTCATGGTTGGTACTTTCTGCTAAATCCCTGTTGCTTGTTTTTCTCATCCTTAAAATTAATATATATAGATATATATCTATATATATATCTATCTATATATATATCACATTATTGGCTGAAAAATAAAAAGATTTTTGTGCTTAGAAAGAGGACAAGTGAAGAAACTAGGCGTTTGGGTGTTTGTTTGTTTGTTTTTTACAAACCCTGAGTGTTTGTCTTTTAAACTGGAAGAGAAAATGGAAAATAAAATAATTCTAGGTTCTTGGATAAGTTACTTTTTTTGAGGGGTGCTGGGGACTGAACCCAAGGTCTTTGCACTAAGCTGTACTCCCAGCAGTCCCTCTTCTCACCTTCCCCCCTTGAGACAGGTTGGCACAAAAGTGTGATCCTCCTGCCTCAGCCTCCCAGAGTGCAGGGACTACAGGTATGCACCACCACACCTGACAACACGATCCTTTTAAGGGTCATTTATTATTGTACAGTATTGTTCTTTTTTTGGTTTGTTGGCTTTATTGTTATACTATTGTATTTCAGTCAAAAGCTTGTTGACCAAAATGATTTTCTTAGTTGAAATGCATGGTGAAACTTTTAAAAATCTAGACTCCCTATGGCCCACCCTTAGTTTCTGTGACTACCCTGAACTCTTGGTATTCCTGGGGTAGCACCATAGCAAAGATAGGAATATGGGATTCTCCTTAGTCTCTTTTTTAAACCTCTCTCTTCAGTCTTGAGTCTCATTTTCCTTAAAGATTTCTGACAAGGCACCTAGGGATTTCCTCATCCCAGGAATACTCAGCAGTGTCTCCAGGGGTCGAATGTAAATCCAGACATCCCAGTCACACAACTTCGTTTTCTGTGTCTGTGCATTCGGTTGTGTATGTGCCGTGCTAACAGGATTTTGATTCTCACTGCACAATACTCTTCTTGGGGTGTGTAGTAGAAATCAGTCACACTGTTTGCCTGCATCCTTATTCTTGTTAATGTTGCCCAGTGTGTCTGTAGGAGGATAAACTTTAGCAAAGGTCTTGAGTCACATATTTGAAGGTGACTAAATATATTTTGGCTCTTAAAAGTCTAATGAAATCTTTACTGTATCAGTTAATCATCATGTGCATACTGTTTTTGTTGCCATTTAATAAGGGAAACCAAGGTAATGTACTTAGATTAACATATGGAATATAATTTATTTTTTAGTTTGATAGTTAAGACCACTTGGTCTGGTTTTTAATAACCTTTACCAACTTTGCCTATTGTGTTTGTCAATATAATAGGGAGATTGATCAATGAGGATAAAAGGCAGATTGTTTAACTTTTGTTCTTGGTCATCAGACTGTAGATACTCATAAGTAATGTACAAATTTGAAATGATTGGTATTGTTGGTTTAAATTGGTTGTATAAGCATTGTTTGCCTTTGCTGTGTTTCAAAGTCATTGAAATTTGCTACCTGACTTAGTAATGTGAAAGATTTTTTCCTCATAGAGAAACTGGTAAGTTCTTGACTGTAAAAATAATTTTTGTAGGTTCTAGGTAGATTAAAAGATGAAGAAATTCGATGTCGAAAATACTTACATCCAAGTTCATATGGTAAAGTAATTCACGAATGTGAGCAACGAATGGTAGCAGACCACTTACAGTTCTTACATGCAGAATGTCATAATATCATTCGACAAGAGAAAAAAAATGGTAAGTGTTACCAAACGTACATATGAATAGAAATTTAAGTATGAACCTTTTTTAACATCATCGCTCACAAACTTTCAAGCATTTTTATAATAATCTTTACAATATTCTATACAACCTTTTGTAGATTATTATTCTATTGTTGAAAGACAACTTTGGAAAAGTGTATTTTCCAAGTATATTCTAAAGTCAAAAGAAAAATTAGGAAACGTGCTTATATATTTTCGTATCTTACAAGAGCTACTTATCTTAATATGTTAATTTCTAGAACACTATGGGAATAAAGGCAAAGTCTATGAGAAGGAATTTTAAATCAACTTTAAATATGTGGAGAGGTGTTCAGTCTAATTCAAAATAGGGGAAATACAAAATAGAAATACAATGAGATACCACTCTGACAAGTGGAAAGGTGGAATGTTTTAGAAAAATGGAGCTAGTATTAAGATTTATCAGTTAGCAATGAATAACATAAGACATGTCTGCCAGAACTACACAGAAAGCTTCGTGGTACTGTTGAAACCAACGGTGATTTATAGACCCGAGTGTTGTTCATTGATTGTCTGTGTGGACTGAGACCAGCCAAGGCAATCATGATGAGCATGATGGAGATATTAGTGGGACTTATTGTATAACTAGGAGACAAGGGAGCAAGACCGTGCAGGGATAGGCAGAGAGACAGTGCAGTGAAATAGCGCTGAGAAGCAGCCTGTGTATGTGCAAGTGGGTAGCTCCCAGAGCAGCAAGGACAGGCGGCTTCGGGAAATGCATCATGTTGAGTCCACTGAGTATCCATTTGGGAAAAAGACATAGGATCCCTACCTCAGACACCGTGTCCACATTCATGTCACTATGGGTTTTCTGTAAAGGGTGAAACAATAACACTTCTAAAGGGTAATACACGAGAGCATCTTCATAACCTGACGTAGGGAAAGATATCTTAACTATGACACAGCACAAGCTCCAAAGGAAAGATTGATCCAGCAGACTACATTAAAATGACAAACTTTGGATCATTGAAAGACCATTGAGACCACTGGTCTCAAAAGCAGTCCCAGGGTCATATTGTCTGCAGTGACTGAAGATTTATTCTAGAATATAAAATGGTCAAGAGACTTGCTTAGGCGCTGTAGAATGGAAGATAACCAAATGGCTAACAAGGATAAAATGTCTTCAGTCTCATTAGAGGGGTGTAAATTAAAAGCACTATATGATATCAATACCTGCAGTTTTTATATACAGTTAGAAAGGCTGGAAATAGAAGGTATTGGTGTGTAGAGTACCCAGGTCCCCTTGTACGCTTGGGATGAACATACAAATTGATGCTACCACTTGGAAAAACTGCCACCGACAGCTGAAGTGGAATATATATATGGCTCGGCAGACTGACCCCTCGGCGTATACCCCACCCACACATGCAGGCGTATACAAAAGCTGTGTACAGGGGTGAGCTCAGCAACACTGTGATAGCTCCAAAACTGGAAACAATGGCTCAAGTGCCCACCAACAGTAGAATGGATATAATGCAGTGTATTCAAACATTGGAATATTACATAGGAATGGAAGCGAGCAAATTAAAGCTAAATACAGCAGCATCCATAATAGCGTTGAACAGAGAAACCAGCCAACTGGGATTCTGTTTTTGTTCCTAATTGAAAACAGGCCAGATTAAAGTGTGATTTAGTCATCACAGCAGTGGCTGCCTTTGCAGAGGAGCAGGAGAAGGAGTGACCGGGAGGGGGCACGAATGTGTATTACACTTTTCTGTATGTATCCTACACTTCCATAGAAAGTTTAAAATAAAACCCACCACCCTGGGACTCGCCCTCATAATCAGTGTGGTTGACACCTCACCGCCAAGGGAGCTTCTTGCTGTTGGGTCCTTCATTTAGAAGAGTCTGCCTGCATGATTGACAAAGCAGTCTTGCTTGCTTTCAGGGGTTTACCCTACAGGTGTTTTTCCCCATATGTGAAATTATTAAGTACAACTTTATAATATGAAGAGATTGGAAAGGACCTGATTTTTCTCTCCATTTTTAAGAGATCGTAATACACTTGTATCCATTTACTGGAGTGCTGGGCACTTATAACATGTGTGGAATGCTTCCTATACTGATGTAAAACACCTCTAAGTTTAAACATGTCCTGCAGCTGCAAATGCTAAATACACTACACTGTTGTATCAAAAGGAGCCAGGGAGTGCACGTGTGTTTCCTTGAATGTGCTTCGGGAAAGACCCAAAGCAACCTCAGCATCACTTTCCTGGGGGAGGGAAGATGAGTCTGGGGTCTTCTGTCTGCATCCTCTTGTGCTTCTGCCTTTGGAACTATGTTCCCTAATAATAAAAATATAATGGGAGTTTAATAATGAAATTTCTTTTCCCCTCAGACATGGCAAATATGTATGTCTTACTCCGTGCTGTGTTGACGGGGTTATCTCATATGATTCAGGAGCTACAAAACCATATCCACGATGAGGGCCTCAAAGCAACCAGTAACCTTACTCAGGAAAATGTGAGTGCACATTCATTCTCTCTTGGTCGTCTGTGTCACAGTTTTTGTTCTGGCTTTACTGCTTTGAGAGAGAAAAGAAAATCTCTTGTCATGCCAACAAATAAAGCATCTGTTATTCATATGTTTAAACCTAGAATTTGTTGTACTCGTTTTGGAATTATGAAATTATTAGAAAACTATTGATTGAGATAGGCTGTTTCGTAGCCATAGTGATATGTGTGTTTGTTCATTGAATGTTAACTTCTCACAGAAAAATGTTTGCTGTTTCTCCGTAACTGTGTTCTTTCTAACTGGCAGATTAAAACAGCCTTCCATGTATATATATGTTTGCTATCCAAAATACCCAAGCAGTGACTTTCACACTCCTGATGCCCATCTTTCTCGAGCACTTTGCCAACAAATGAGGGGTTTTTTTGGGTTTTTTTCGGTACCGGGGATCGAACTCAGGTCCTTGTGCTTGCGCAGCAGGCAGCAAAACCACTGAGCTAAATCCCCGGCCCTAAATGACGTTTTACAAGTTGCCTTTTTTTTTTTTTAAATCAAAATGTCCCTATAGTGTGGAAGTGCCTTATTCCTCATGGTGGGTGACAGTAAGAGAGACGTAACATGAAATGTCACTTCTGTCTCTGAAGTAGTTCTGTTTGCTCTTCATCTTAATATGGTAATCTGGTGTGCACCTCGTGCTCAGGAGCACATACTAGTATATAAGACCTTGTCTCAAACAACAGAAAACAGAAAAGAGAGAAAGGAAGTGTGCTTTTGGTACATTCATCTGACAAGTCGAAGACAGTCCTGGTGTCAAGCTGATTTTAATACAGATATTTTAGGGTGTTTTGTTTTGTTTTTGAGACAGGGTCTCCCTGCATAGTCCAGGTGGGCCTTGAACTCACTATGTAGCCCAGGTAGGCCTTGAACTCGCAGTGATCCTCCTGCCTCAGTCTAGTATTACAGATGTGTGCTACTGTGCCCAGGATTGGTTTGGTGTTTAGAGACAAGGCTTTGGTATATTCCAGGCTGACCTGGAACTCACAGCAATTCTTCTGTAGACTCTGAGATTGCAGGTGTGGGCCCACCAGTTTCAGGCTTTAGCCTTATAAGACCATCTTAGACATCTTCTGAGAGGGAAAGGGAGAGAGAAAATGTGTGTGTATAAGACATCATTTTTTGGGGATAAATTTTACTGGGGTTTTTTTGGTACCAGGGATTGAGCTCAGGACCTTGCACTTGAGGCAGGGGTGGTGTCACTGCGCTAAATCCCTGGCCTTAAATTTTGCTCTTAAACAATCCTAATTTTATTCCTAATGTGTATTTTGTGCTTTGTATTTCACATTTTTAGATGCCAACACTATTTGTGGAGTCAGTTTTAGAAGTACATGGCAAATTTGTTCAGCTTATCAACACTGTTTTGAATGGTGATCAGCACTTTATGAGTGCATTGGATAAGGTAACTTCTTAATACATGTACTATTTCTCTAATTTTCTTTATTGTTGTTGGGAAATTTCAGGATTAGGCTTCTAAGTATGAGATTTCTGATATAACCTTGTGTAACTAATTTAAATGTGAGAGTCAAAATAGGAATAACATTTGTTTTAAATTTTTAACTGAACGGTTAAACTGAATGCTTGTGGAATTTCTCATCACTGTGTTTTATATAAGTGAAATTGTCAATAAGCTAGAATCTTCTGAAAATACATGCAATGTCTTAATAGTCTTTAGTATTGATTTTTTCCTTCAAATATTTAACATGAGCTTTATGAATAATTTAAAGAAAAATATACTTTATAGACTTGAGGTTTTATATTCTATGTAGGAAATTTGCTTACAAGGTTGTAAGAAATTTTAAAATGTGATGTTATTTTATCTGTGCTGAAATTTCATTAATGAGTTATAAAATATCTTATAATAGGAATGGCATATGTAATTATTAAGTTGTTAGGAATACACCTAGAGGAGTAGGACGTTATGGTTTATATCTAAAATGACCTTCCAAATCCTCATATGCTCATAGGTGGGGCTTTTGGGAGTGACTATCATGAGTGTGATAACTGGATTAGTCCACTGATTAGTTTATCACAGTTCTGGGTGTGGCTGATGGGATTTACTAAAGACAAGACCTGCGCATGCATGTCACCAATCAATGGAGTTGTAGCCTGAATGGAATAAAAAGGGAAAGGGAAGCTCATTTCTGCTGCTTCTTGCCTACCCTGCTATGGACTGTTTCTCCTTTGCCGTGCCCTGGAGCCAGCAAACTATAGATTGAAGCCTCCACAAACTGTGAGCAAAAATAAACCTTTCCTCTTTGAACTTGTGGGTGTCTAATATTCTGTCCTGGCAACAAGAAAGTAACTTAAGAGAGAGGAAATGTTTATTTTGCTTCACAGTTTGAAAAGCTTCAGCCCATGGTGCTTTGGCCCGTTGCTTTGGGGCCTGTGGCAAGCAGCACGTGCTGGTGGAAGTGTGTGGCTGAGGAAAACTGTTCAGCTCATGGTGGCCAGGGAGGTAGAGACGGGGGAGGGGCCATGGCCCCCAGTGTCCCCTTCAAGGGTGCATCACCCCTCCACCCCACCCCATCACCTAAGTTCACTCTCAGTGACACGGGGACACACCTTCTAAAGGCTCCAACACCTTCCTGTAGTGCCAGACTTTGAGCCGTGCCTTCAACACATGGCCTTTGTGGGACATCTAAGATTGAAACAGCAACAGGTGATACCTTTAGACAGACAGGCTGTATAGCACAGTGATGGCAAACCTTTTAGAGCTTTAAGTGATACAAACAGCCCACTGTGGCACATGTGCCACAGGTTCGCCACCACTGTTACAGCATATTTTGAACCACCTGTACGCTTGCCTTCTGGCTGGTGGCTAATTACTGGTCTGTTTTTACTTAGGCCCTTACATCAGTGGTAAATTACAGAGAACCCAAATCTGTTTGCAAAGCACCTGAACTGGTAAGTTTGATGATTGCTTAATCATACTCTTGTGAAAAGTCTGTATTAATTAGAAAACAAACACTGAGCTTAAAGTCAAATTAATTGGTTTTGGTAGCATTTTTCAGAATATGTTGAGAAATTATCTATATTATAATTTGACATTAGTGAAAGGAAAGCAGAAATCCAAGTATATTTTCTTAAGACATAACCAAAGGAGAACATGTACAATGTTTGGAGTTTGTTGTTGGGTTTTTGTTCTTTTGTTTTGTTTTGTTTTGTTTTGTTTTGTTTTTGATACCGGGAATGGAACTGAGGACCTTGCTCTGAGTTGAGAGGCAGGTGCGGTGCCACAGAGTTAAATCCCCAGCCCTGTTCTTTTGGTCTTTTGAGAAGGATCTCACTATGTAATTCAGACTGGCCTTGAGTGCACTGTGTAGCCCAGGCTGGACTCAAACTCATGGTGATCCTCCTGCCTCAGGCTCTCAAGTGCTGGTATTATACACGTGTGCTACTGCACCTGGCATTGGTCTGGTTTTTGGAGAAAGGGCATTGCTGTTTTCCAGGCTGGCCTTGGACTCTCATAGTGACCCTTCTAGGATTACAGCCTTGGCCACCGGGCCTGGTCAAACTTTGGGTTTCAAAGTGTGTTTTTGAGCTGTTTCTAGTATTTTTTGTAAATTATCTGTGTCATGTGTATTTAAGTCATTTACTTATGTTCATAGCTTTTAAAACATAAAGTTTAAGATGTGAAAGACTTCATTTGTTGATCTTGTTTTGTATTGTTGCCACATTGCCTTATTTGAGGCATGATTAGTCCCAAAGGGCCCTGTCTAAGATTGATTACCACTTTCTATTTGAGCTTGCTAAGTACTGTGACAACTTACTAAAGAAGTCAGCAAAAGGGATGACTGAGAATGAAGTAGAAGACAAATTGACGAGCTTTATAACTGTTTTCAAATATATTGATGATAAGGATGTTTTTCAAAAGGTAAGTTGTTAAAAGAAAACTTTCAATTTAAATTGTCAGCTTTGCTTTATTAAAAAGGAAGTAATCTTTTAAATTTTTTTTAAATGTAGTTCTATGCAAGAATGTTGGCAAAACGCTTAATTCATGGGTTATCTATGTCTATGGATTCTGAAGAAGCTATGATCAATAAACTAAAGGTATTGTAAGCCTTTGATATGATAATGTCCTAGAAATTATTCCACCAGCACATAAAGACCCTCACTGCAGCATTGTATGCAATAGCAGGAATAAACTCATCACCGGGACTGGTTAAATGTATAATGATGTACTCATACAGTTGGATATTATGTAAATATTATAGTAAGGGGCCCAGGGTCTTCACGTGTATTAGTATAGAAAGACCTCCAAGATACTCATATTGACTTTAAAACAAATAATATTATTTATACCTGATTATACCTAAAAATATTCCTGTACAGGTTTTTGGGTGCTGTTGAATTTCAGTTCATTTTACATCATTTTAGCTTATACATTTATCACTCAGTAGCTGGTATTAAAAATATATCTAAAACAAAATAGATATCTAATTGCTCTCCTTTTTAAATTAAGTATGGCTGGAGTACTGCCAGTGAGCTCTTATGTATATTTTATATGTACTATGTACTGTGTAAGCCAAAAGTTTATCTTACACATAGTAGTTAAGCATTTTACAGTGTTGAAATAAGAAATATGAATTTATAGAGAAGTTTTTGTTTTACAAGGAAATTTGGTTTCATAAATATGTATTTTCAGTCACTTCTTTACATCTAACTTTAAAAGGAAAGAAATATTTGAAAGGTTTGGTTTTTTTTTTTTTTTTTTTAAGTTTGGTTTTATTTTATTCATTTTTTGGTACTGGGGATCAAACTTGGGACCTTGTGCTTACGAGACAGGCGACGGAACCACTGAGCTAAATCCCCAGCCGTGAAAGGTTGGGTTTTAAATAATAAGACCTTAGACATAGCGTATATGCAAGGCCCTTTGACGAAAGACCTGCAGTAGCAGCACATTCTTACTGATGATCAGGATGGTTTGTTATTTTTTTTAAGTCATGCATCTTTAAAACTTTCATTTACAGCAAGCCTGTGGTTATGAGTTTACCAGCAAGCTACATCGCATGTACACAGATATGAGCGTCAGTGCTGATCTCAACAATAAGTTCAACAATTTTATCAGAAACCAAGACACAGTAATAGATTTGGGAATTAGTTTTCAAATATATGTTCTACAGGTATGAATATGTGCTTGCTTTTTTTTAATTTTTGGTACTGGGGATCAAACTTGGGACTTTGTGCTTGTGAGGCAGGTGGTGGCACCACTGAGCTAAATCCCCAGCCCTGAATATGTGCTTTCTTATTGGTATTTACTAATCGTTCCAATACTCTGGTATATAGGATTGATTGCCAATTGATTACGTAGGTTGCAATTATGTATTTTGGATTCCCGAGTTGTTGCATTGATTTGGAAAGACATGCCATGATAGTAATGCTATGGGTTTTATAAACATTTCATAGGGGGAAAAACAGGTGTTTTAGTTCCTTAAAACCTGATTTGTTGCTCTGTGTAACTTCACTTTCCTTCTTCCCTCTAGGCTGGTGCATGGCCTCTCACTCAGGCCCCTTCGTCTACGTTCGCAATTCCCCAGGAATTAGAAAAAAGTGTACAGATGGTGAGTGTGCAGGAAAGGGTATATTAGCAGACCAAAAGAACTGTAATGGTAACTGTTGCTTGGTGCTGGAGATGAAATCCAAGTGTCTTTTCTGTGCTCTACCAGTGAGCTGTATCCTCAGCACCAGTTATTATTTTATATCATTTTGAATATTTATCCTATCATAGGGGTTCACATGATAAAGATTTCTCA